>NC_134367.1:31328561-40666061 GCF_035582795.1 Mycteria americana
AATTCTTAATCATAGACTCATTAAGGTTGGAAAAGACCTCTAGGATCATCTAGTCCAACCGTTAACCCAACACCTCCATGCCTACTGAACCATGTCCTGAAGTGCCACATCTACATGCTTTTTGAACTCCTCCAGGGATGGTGACTCCACCACCTCTCTGGGCAGCCTGTTCCAATGCTTGACCACCCTTTCAGTAAAGAAATTTTTCCAAAGAGCCAATCTAAACCTCTCCTGATGCAACTTGAGGCCATTTCCTCTTGTCTTATTGCTAGTTACTTGGGAGAAGAGGCTTACACCCACTTCACTACAGCCTCCTTTCAGGTAGTTGTAGAGAGCAATAAGGTCTCCCCTCAGCCTCTGCTTCTCCAGGCTAAACAACCCCAGTTCCCTCAGCCCATCCTCATAAGACTTGTTCTCCAGACCCTTCACCAACTTTGTTGCCCTTCTCTGCACACGCTCCAGCAACTCAATGTCTTTCTTGTAGTGATGGGCCCAAAACTGAATGCAATATTTGAGGTGCAGCCTCACCAGTGCCTAGTACAGGGGCACGATCACTGCCCTGGTGCTGCTGGCCACACTATTCCTGATACAAGCCAGGATGCTGTTGGCTTTCATGGCCACCTGGGCACACTGCTGGCTCATATTCAGGCGGCTGTCAACCAACACCCCCTGGTCCTTTTCCGCTGGGCAGCTTTCCAGCCACTCTTCCCCAAGCCTGTAGCGTTGCATGGGGTTGCTGTGGCCCAAGTGCAGGACCTTGCACTTGGCCTTGTTGAACCTCATACAATTGACCTCAGCCCATCAATCCAGCCTGTCCAGATCCCTCTGTAGAGCCTTCCTACCCTCAAGGAGATCAGCACTCCCACCCAATTTGGTGTCATCTGCAAACTTACTGAGGGAGCACTCGATCCCCTCATCCAGATAATTGATAAAGATATTAAACAGAACCTGCCCCAAAACTGAGCCCTGGGGAACACCACTTGTGACTGGCCGCCAACTGGATTTAACTCTGTTCACCAAAACTCTCTGGTATCAGACATCCTGCCAGTTTTTTACGCAGCAAAGAGTACACCCGCCTAAGCCATGACCCACCAGCTTCTCTAGGGGAATGCTGTTGGAGACAGTGTCAAAGGCTTTAATTAAGTCCAGGCAGATAACATCTACAACCTTTCCCTCATCCACTAGGCGGGTCACCATCACTTCAACGTTGTAGAAGGAGATCAAGTTGGTCATGCAGGATCTGCCTTTCAGGAACCCATGCTGGCTGGGCCTGATCCCCTGGTTGGCCTGCACATGCCTGCTGAGCGCACTCATGATGAACTGCTCCATAATTTTCCCTGGAACCGAGGTCAGGCTGACAGGCCTGTAGTTCCCTAGATCCTCCTTCTGGCCCTTCTTGTAGATGGGTGTCACATTGGCAAGCCTCCAGTCATCTGGGATCTCCCCTGTTAACCAGGACTGCTGATAAATGATGGAGAATGGCTTGGCAAGCTCCTCCACCAGCTCCCTCAGTACTCTCAGGTGGATCCCATCCAGACCCATAGACTTGTGAGTGTCCAGGTGGTGTAGGAGGTTGTTAACTGCTTTCTCCTGGATTATGGGGGGGTTATTCTGCTCTCTGTCCCTGTCTTCCAGCTCAGGGGGCTGAATACCCTGGGGATAAGTGGTCTGACTATTAAAGACTGAGGCAAAGAAAGCATTAAGTACCTCAGCCTTTTCCTCATCCTTGGTGGCAATGTTCCCCCCCCACATCCAATAAAGGAGGGAGATTCTCCTTGACTTTCTTTTTGTTGTTAATGTATTTGTAAAATAATTTTTTATTATGTCTTACAACAGTGGCCAGATTGAGTTCTAGCTGGGCTTTTGCCTTCCTGATCTTCTCTCTGCATGACTTGACGAGATCCCTGTACATTTCTTGAGTTGCCTGCCCCTTCTTCTAAAAGTGGTGAACTCTCCTTTTTTTCCTGAGTCCCCGCAATAGCTCCTTGTTCAGCCAGGTCGTCTTCCCCGCCAGTTCGTCTTGACGTCTTGAGTCGTCTTCCCCGCCGGCACATGGGGACAGCCTGCTCCTGCAACTTTAAGACTTCCTTCTTGAACAATGCCCGGCCTTCCTGGACCCCTTTGCCCTTCAGGACTGTGTCCCAAGAGCCTCTCTCAACCACTGTCCTCAACAGGCCAAAGTCTGCCCTCCGGAAGTCCATGGTAGTTGTTTTGCTCACCCTCCTCCTTACTTCGCCACGAATCGGGAACTCTATCATATCGTGGTCGCTAAGCCTAAGATGGCCTCCAACCACCACTTCTCCCACCAGTCCTTCTCTGTTTGTGAACAGCAGGTCAAGCAAGGCACTTCCCCTGGTAGGCTCACTTACCAGCTGTGTCAGGAAGTTATCTGCCACACACTCCAGGAACCTCCTAGACTGTTTCCTCTCTGCTGTGTTGTATTTCCAGCAGACATCTGGTAAGTTGAAGTCCCCCATGAGTACAAGGGCTAGCGATTGTGAGACTTCTGCCAGCTGTTTATAGAATGCTTCATCTGCCTGTTCATCCTGGTTGGGTGGTCTATAACAGAAACCCAGCAGGATATCTGCCTTGTTGGCTTTCCCTCGCATCCTTACCCATAAGCACTTGACCTTATCGTCATAATCGCTGAGTTCTACACAATCAAAACACTTCCTAACCTACAGAGCCACCCCACTGCCTCTCCTTCCTTGCCTATCCCTTCTGAAGAGCTTATACGATACTTATGTATAATTGGAAAAAACTGTAAAAGGTATGGTAATTTGTTCATAATATTTTTTCTCATACAGTGTAAATTTCATAATTATTGGAATTTTATCTAACACCCCCCAAAAAATCTAAAAAGCAGACAATACTAACCACAGGAAATATTTTCACATGTGGGTGGCTGTGACTGACCAATAAATTCCTACAATAGAAGGTGTCTCACAGGAGATGGGCCAAGGAGATGTGCCCACAAATGTCAGGGAATAATGTAGGGTATGACTGACCACAGCTGTTGCAAAAAAGCTGACTTTATCTCAATACAAAGGGGGCCAGAGGGTGGCCTTTGTTTTAGATGAATAGCTATCAACAATTGAGTGGATCAACTGGTGGTGTAAACGTTTCTCCCTGAGTTCATTAAAAGTCTGAATGTCTCCCTGAGTTATCCAGATCAGCATTGGGGGTGTGAATACGTGCCTAAACCAAATAGAGAGCATAAAACCCAGACAACTAGCAAAAGAATTTCAAAGAGAGCAAGGGGCCTGAGCTGGTTCCAACCCGTGTTTTCCTTTGTGATGATGGGGACACCCAGTGTTGTGACAGTGACCGTATTATAGAGACCAGTAATGGGGATCATATTGGTATTGTGATTGAACTGCATATTGACATTTTTGCTATATTTTGCTAAGTTTAACTTACATTTGTGTTATATTATGCAGTATATTTTGTATAACTGCGAAATCAAGAATCCCATGTAACATCAACTATCATTAAATATGTAATTTTGATATCAAACATTACACCTTCCATGTGTGGACTATCTAAAAGAACCTGGTCAGAGAGTATTGGACTCTGACAGTGGCTTGCCTGAAGAGCTACTGAACCATATTATTCAGTATGATTTAAATCCAGACTTCTCATTTTGCTCTGTCTTATTAAAAACATGCTATGATTTCACTAAAATGCTTTAAAACAATATAATTAAGATTTTAAATTAAGACAGCAAAACACTTGTGATGTAACTATTGTACAGTGTTGCCTTTTCATTCTTATGTTTTTCTTCTTTATTTTATTCTAACTTAGTATGTGTCTTCTCTGTGTCATTACCACTATAGTATGTGTCTTCTCTGTGTCATTACCACTATTAATCATTACTCATTAATTGTGGTGAATATTATTCCTGTAGCTAATCATATAACAATGTTCTAGTGTGTTGGCTGGCACAAACATAGAAGAAAAAGACTTACTCCCATGTATCTTCACAGATTCAGTCTGCAAATTAAAAAATGTTAGAGAAAAAAAACTATGGCAGGGTCAAAAGGTACTGACTTTTCTAGAAAGTCATTAGAAATGCATTCATCTGCAGAACTTCAGACCTTCCCTCCCCCCCCCCCCCCAAATTTATTCCTTTATACTTTTCCATTTGGTACATTTTACTCCTCAAAAGATTTTTGTATTCTCACCATATAGTGGTTGAAAGCTTCTTTTAATTTCCTTACTATATCTTACTCATTTCCCCCATTTATAGCTGTAATAGCCTTTCTGAGTGTGGGATTTTTTTGAGTTGTACATTTGCTATTACTCTGTTCCCAGGCCTTGCCTTGTGAATGCGTCTTTCAACTTTCTTTTGTGGATATACTGTGTCATTACAAAAGGATACATTTAAAACTGTTGAAGGCTTGACTTCTAAGCCATGAAACCAAGATCTGTCAGAATTAAGGCAGAAACTGTGGCCTTACTTTGGCCTCTTAGTATAAATCCAGTCTCAAAAGTAATCTTAACTAGTTCCTTTTTCCATGATCATACTTGTAGTTCAAATAGAAAATTATTATAATCCTTTAAGCAGTAGAAATACATTATATTCAATTCTTTCAAATTTATAGTGAAATTATGCAGATAGACACAGGAAAGTAGAGGCAAGAGAAACCACCTGATCATGTACTGCAGAGCCACCTCAAGTTATTTGTCATTGGTTGACTGCAGTATAGAATACTTACAGCAGCAAACTGGCAGTCTCTAGAATGAAATGGAAATAAGTAGACTTCTTAAAGGGATGAAAGTCCAATAATTTTTTGTAAGTTATGGTTAGTAACATACTTTCCCCTGATTTATAAGCAGGGCTGATCAAACAATAACTTGTTTTGATTATTTTAGGACACTTGGAGGAGAATCTTCTTCCATAAATTTTGATAATGTGTTAGTTTTTTGCATAAAAAGGAAACATTTCATAAAAACTGTAAAAAAATGAAAAAAATCCACCATTTCATATTATTTTCCATTTTCAAACAGTTTTTTTCATTTCTTTACCCCTTTCTTCTCTTGTGCCTTTAAAAGGGCAGAAAACAGAAAAGTATCTGAAAAAACCCCACCAAGTATTTTGAAATTTTTATATATTTTATTTTCATCTGTTAATCAAATGACAAAAAGACCCCAAACAATTCCCTTTTTGTTAATTTCAAACCATGAAATACTGCTGGCAGTATCCTGCATGCTTCCCTTTTCTACTAGTGCATTCCCACATTTGTCATTGGGTTATAATCATCATCTTACCTCCACATAACCAATGTGAAGCTGAATTAATTGAGAAGTGTTGTATTTCCACATTTTTCTTTGTGTCACTTAATATTTTTACCAAAGTTTTTGTGTTTATTTTTTTTCTAATTGTTTTATTATCTGACATAAATTCCTAATCCTTATTTTCTTTCTGCATATTTGAGTATAGAAACAATTCATATGGCTTCCCATTTCCCATTTGCTAGAGTTTACTGTACTTTGCCTTGGCACAATGTGCTATCTCTGTACACTAGAAAACAGCTATCTGTTCCAGAAGTAAATGAGCCATCCTTACTTTGAAACAGATGTAAGGTAAGTTAATATTCAAATAACCAATAAAAACCCAAACAAACAAACAAAAAAAATCCAAAAAAACAGTCCCCTGGAATAATTCAGTTTACTAGTATAGTAAATAGAGTCTGAATCTCCTAAATCCCCTATATCATAAATATCTTCCTGACTTCTCTAGTAAGTATTGCATTCTCCCTCTCCCTGTTGTTTTGGGTTTTTTTTTCCTTTCCTCCTTTTCAACAATAAACACATACTTTTGAAAAGTCTCGTGAAGGGCTCTAACAAATTTTTGAAACTGATTTATTTTTTCTTTACTAGATAGTTTTACTTGCTCATCTTTTGTAATTTGCATGAGTAAACAGATAAATAAGATTGCATAAAAGCAGTCCCAGCATGGTACCTTCAAACACTGGTCTGGGTTTTGAAACCTACTCACCTACTGTAAGGTTTCCATAGGCAAACCCACACATATCTATAAATTACAAAGTCGTTAATTAGGTACAAGTCATACTGTTCTTGTTATATTCAACTGTGTGTCAATTTTTCTTTAAAGTATCATTCCAAGATGTGACATAAAGCTCGGTATCTATGGAGCACGTTAGCTAAGCTACGCAGCTTCTCTAAAATAAGTCTTTGTTGCAGTATTATATGTAGGCATATGTTGCATTTGGAAATAATCTTAAACTGATGCTAATTATTTCAGACTGAATATTTAATATGCTCAGATAACCCTGTAACCTTTTCATTTGAGCTTATTGAACAGATGTAATACTACACTGTCATACCAGACAGAAGATTTAACTTGCTTCAGTAACAGTATAGAACTGGGTTATGTTTGTGGCAGTTCACATTTTGACAATATAAATGTATACAATTTTGATTTTTCCTATTATTAAAATTCAATTTTTTTTTTCTAAAAAGAATATGTTTTATAAGTAATACAGGCAACATACTCTTCAGTGTTACTAGGAAAAAAAGAAGCAGAAATTTCTATTTCTCTGTAACAAATACATAAATAATTTTAAAATTGTAATTGGCAATCAATGGAACATTTAAAAATATAATAGAAAAAAAAAAGGAAGGCAACTATATACAAATGTGCTGCTAGCTGACCATCAGACTAAAATATTTTAAAATTATAATAATTCCTCATAAAGTAGTTCGGCTTAATATATGTCCTGGTTTGGGCTGGGATAGAGTTAATTTTCTTTATAGTGGCTGGTATGGGGCTATGTTTTGGATTTGTGCTGAAAACAGTGTTGATAATACAGAGATGTTTTAGTTGTTGCTGCACTAGTCAAGGACTTTTCAGCTTCCCATGCTCTGCCAGGTGCACAAGAAGCTGGGAGGGGACACAGCCAAGATAGTTGATCGAAAGTGACCAGAGGGCTATTCCATACCATATGATGTCATGCTCAGTATATAAAGCTGGGGAAGAAGAAGGAAGCAGGGGATGTTCGGAGTGATGGCATTTGCCTTCCCAAGTAACCATTATGCATGATGGAGCCCTGCTTTCCTGGAGATGGCTGAACACCTGCCTGCCCGTGGGAAGCAGTGAATGAATTCCTTGGTTTGCTTTGCTTGCGTGCGCGGCTTTTGCTTTACCTATTAAACTGTCTTTATCTCAGCCCATGAGTTTTCTCACTTTTACTCTTCCGATTCTCTCCCCCATCCCACCGGGCGAAGTGAGCGAGTGGCTGTGTGGTGCTTAGTTGCCGGCTGGGGCTAAACCATGACAAGTTAATTGACAGAAATTGTTCTTACAGAGCAGGTCAGGATATTATCTTCTAAGTCACAGATTGCTTTTATGACTGAAATAGTCAAACATAAACTTATGGCCTATTTTAAAATTCCTTGTAGCATGGAGCAGACATTGCATAAGCACAATCACAATTAGAGGCATTTGCTACCATTTAGAATCCCTATCCCTCCTGTACTTGAGCTTAAAATGAAATGCCAAGAGTTAGGAACTTGGTGTATGCCTAGTAACTTTCTGCAGAAATATATCTGAAGTGCTATGTTTTTCTACATTTCTTAAAGAGGACAGCAAATGAACCCTGTGTGAATGAAACTGTCTCAAAGTAAACATGGAGATTTGCAACATAGGAGATTTTGGTATGGGAAGGAGAAAGCTGTGAACTTAAATGTTGAATACATAGAAAATTAATAGGAAGAAAAAATGTCTTTTAATTTAAACAAAAATCTAATACATTTCGTCATGTGCAGTGTTTAGGACTACGTGTTTTCTGGTCAGGTCTGCCATTTACAAATCTAGAGCCTCCAGTGTATGTCTGTTATCATCTCGGTATCACTTAAGTCCAGAGCACATAACTGGGAAGAGAGAGAGAGAGATAAAGAGAGAGAGATATTTATGCTCTGTTCCAAAATTGTCTATTCTGGCCTTTAACTGAATGAACTTCTCCTGTGGTAGAAAACATAATCTTTACGGTAGAAGTCACTTTCCCATGATTGTGTGAAGGAGTGCTAATGATGCCTCATACGTACAGAAGATCACTGTAAAAGATGAGTTTACAGAGGTAAATTATAGGCTTTAGGAAAACGAGATTTCATCATTCAAGCATTTCAGGTGATGGTCATGAGAAAGTTAATGAACTTGAAAAAAGGTATTAACTCTCCTGAGACAATCTCCTAGTGGCTGGGAGGTAATAATACATATTTGCAGAAGCAATTGTGATAAGATATAGCAAAAAGACAGTCAATTAAACTAATTATCATAAGTGTTACTATATGTTGCTCTAATATAAATACAAAAGTCTATTACTTAAATTTAAAAAAGCCAACCCCCCCCCACATGTGGAGTTTAGATTTTCTAGTCTAAAAAATAATACGTATCTCATCCTTTCCCATCCAAGCAAACCGTCATTGCAGGAGGTCAATTATTTCAGTTAATAGAACACAGATTTCAAAGTACTGTGATTTCAGGAACAATGCTGAATTCTCAGGTAATCCAGACTTGTTGTGAAGACTTTTGTGACTGTCCAAAAATTTCACAAATTTTAACAGGAATTCAAAACAGCTGTTTATCAGAATGCTGTTAAGCATAGTCGTGGTTTATTCTCATTTTTAAAAATAAAAATAATGTACTCCAGAAGCATGATCTATGTAATGTTAGTTGCACAACCAAATGCATTGTTAAAAGTAAGAGCCCAGGTAAACCATAACATACAATACCCAATATTTTAGTCAGTTTACAGCATTACATGTGACATGCAGGAAATAGTGCAAGTACAGGAGTAACACCACTGGATGAAAAAGTAAAATCCATTGAACCTGATGTTCTTTGGATTTTCAGAAAATGTTAAAACACTATCATTGGTAAGACCCTGCACCCTAATCCACAATTATTTCAGTTTTATATTTGTTATAGAGCCTTTCATCTCAATTATTCTTTATCTACAAATTTTGAACGATATACTTGAAAAGGATAGAGCTATTGCACTTCCACAACAAGATTTTAAAATTGTTTCATTTGTTATAAAAGGATAGTTAGCCACAAATATCATAACCTGACAAACGTGAATGCAGTGTCCCAAAACTGAAATCAAATGACTCACATATTATTTGGCAACATCACTTCCAAAATAGCTAATATCTTTATCAATGATCTGGATGAGGGGATCGAGTACACCCTCAGCAAGTTTGCAGATGACACCAAATTGGGTGGGAGTGTTGATTTGCTTGAGGGTAGGAAGGCTCTGCAGAGGGACCTGTACAGGCTGGATCGATGGGCCAAGGCCAATTGTATGAGGTTCAGCAGGGCTAACTGGTGGGTCCTGCACTTGGGTCACAACAACCCCATGCAACGCTACAGGCTTGGGGAAGAGTGGCTGGAAAGCTGCCAGGCAGAAAAGGACCTGGGAGTGTTGGTCAACAGCCTGCTGCGTATGAGCCAGCAGTGTGCCCAGGTGGTCAAGAAGGCCAACAGCATCCTGGTTTATATCAGAAATAGTGTGGCAAGCAGGATTAGGGAAGTGATTGTGCCCCTGTACTCAGCACTGGTGAGGCCACACCTTGAATGCTGTGTTCAGTTTTGGGCCCCTCACTACAAGAAAGACATTGAGGTGCTGAGGTGTGTCCAAAGAAGGGCAACGAAGCTGGTGAAGGGTCTGGAGAATGAGTCTTTTGAGGATCGGCTGAGGGAACTGGGGTTGTTTAGTCTGGAGAAAAGGAGGCTGAGGGGATGTCGCAGATGGAGTGAGGGTGCATTTCACTCAAAAAAGAGAAGTAAAAATATAGTTTATTGATACAGAATAGGGAGTTAACAAAGTTCAATGCAACAGTGATTTAACAAGATTCGATGGCGAGGTGCACTTGATTGTTTACTGCATAAAGGACAGGGTCAGACAAAACTGTCAGGGAGACCCTCCTCTAGAGTTATGAGATTCGGAAAAGGATCCCCTTGCTTTCTAAACTCCTTCTCAGAGAGGAATCTAGGTGCGGCTAGATCCAATCCTAGTCCTAGACTTGGTCAACGGTTTATGTCTAAAGGATTATATACGTGCGCAATCAATCCTTTATATCACTTAGCTAAGATTTCAAAGTTTAGCATGCTGTTAGTCACTTACTGAGGATCTGTTGCAGCAAGGAATATCTCAACCTCGAGGAGTAACCTTGAGAGGCGTCCCTGCTCAAGGGGAGATCCTGGCGTGCAGCCCTTCTGCCGTGCAGGAGAGCTCAAAGGGCTCTTGGGCTGCTCACTATTTATGGGGGATAAGATGATTGACCCATAGTCATATTTGCATGCTGACCACAGGTTTTAGTTTCTTTGGTGGGCACATTGCACAATAGCCCTTGGCTATTGTGTTGTTACCTGTCTCCTGAATCCACTTTGAGCCAGATGCAGCCATCGTGACCAGATGCATCCATTACAATCACCACTGGTAGTTATCACCTAAGCAGGGTTGCAGGAGATAAAGGTCAGGGGCAGGGAAGCACACTGTCACAGGGGAGGCCTTACCGCTCTCCACAACTACCTGAAAGGAGGTTGTAGCAAGGTAGGTGTCAGTCTCTTCTCCCAAGTAACAAGCCATAGCACAAGAAGAAATGGCGTCAAGTTGTGCCAGGGGAGGTTTAAATTGGATATTAGAAAAGCTTTCTTCACCGAAAGGGTTCTCAAGCATTGGAACAGGCTGCCCAGGGAAGTGGTTGAGTCACCATCCCTGGAGGTATTTAAAAAACGGGTAGATGTGGCGCTTAGGGACATGGTATAGTGGTGGACTTGGCAGTGCTAGGTTAACGGTTGGGCTCGATGATCTTAAGGGTCTTTTCCAACCTAAATGATTCTATTATTTTGTGAAAACTCTTTTGGAAAGTGTTTTTGTCTAAAATAATTTTTGCTTTTTAATAATGCAACTGAGAGGTGTATATATGCTACTTAGAAGAGAACAATGCTTCATGAGCAGGGAAGACCTTTATTCTGAAATCACCTGAGAGTACTTCAACAAATTCTCACATCCTTTTGATTACTTACAATTAATTCAGATCTAAAATAACTCTGTTCATTTGTAGTCTACGTTTATGGAGTTAAACTGAATAAAGAGGCTCTTCAACAAACATTTTATTATTCTTCAGTCACAAGCTTCCTAACCTCTATAACTATGCAGCTGATGAAAGAAAGAAACTATGCAGCTGATGATATAGTTGTCAGCAAGATCTGACAACTATAAAGCAAATTGTTTTGCAGCTTTCCTGCATACCACTCCGCTACACCCCCAAAAAGCAAAAGACATAGAAATCTTCACTGGAGTAAGTCCATTACAAAGCATGCATATAATTTGTTGCATTTAATCTATACAGTTACAAGTTTTAACTTCAGCAATCTATATTCAGTTTGGAAAATGAGAGCTACTATCCAGTTCTGATGCAGATGGTGTTATCATAATCTAAGATCCACATAGTCTGAAAGTTTTAAAATAATTTCTGTTTAACATGCAAAGGACAAGGCTTGCAAGGAGAACAAAAAAATCCCACACTAATTAAAAGTGTATGAAAATTAAAAAAAAAAAATTGATTTCATCAATGATGGTGCAAATTTTAGAGAGGAATATATTCTCAGCAATTTCAGGAATTGCTTTGTCACCAATTATTTAAGATATAAATAATCAAATTAAAGAGTATGGAAAAAATTCTATGTTATCAAACAACTAATAGATGGCAACACTACAAAGTCTTTTTCATTTATAGCAGTTATGCCATTCTTCAAATGCATATCAGCATCATTCCTGTAAAACAAAATGCAGCTCTTCACAGAGAAGCCTCCGTCACCTCATACCCTGTAGAGGCCTACATTCCTGTCTCTTCTAGAATGTCTTCTCTGAAATTGTGGCTCAGCCATGAAAGAAAATACCTACATTAGAAGAATGATAGCAAAGCAACTATAACCATCACCTCTTGCTTGGCTGCCTTGGAGAGTTTAATTGACAAACTGCTGCAAAAGCAAAGCCAAATCCTGAAGATGTGCTTGAGAGTTTACTTGACAAAGTAACAGTGAAATAAGGAGCAAGGCAGCTGTGTGCAGATGCTGAAGAGATTGTTCACCAAAGAAGAGTTCTTTAAGTCTATGCATGGAAAGGAAAATGGCTCAGTACAAGCAGCATGGCAACTAACAATCCTATCCAAGGCTTGCTTAACATACAAAGAAGGTCAAAGGAGCTTGACAGATGTGGTACCTTTTTTTCCCATGTTGTTTAGAATCCAGAGGTATTGATTTCCCACTTATCTGGCTAAATCCCCCTTTCCTTTCCTATTATGCTAAGCTGGAGTGCCTGGCTAGCATTGGATGTCTTTCATTTAAGTTATATCTTGCCCAAATATACTTCTATTCTTTCTCTATTTCTAAATTTCTCAGTTTTACAGGATACCAAGTTTCCTAATGTAATCTTAGTTTGCTCCAAAATGAGAAGCTGCAGCATCCTCAAAATGTTGCATATTCTATTCACACATCAGTAACGTTTCTTATAGCTGCACTCTCAGTGTGCAAGACATCTTTGCACTTGTAAGGTGGTCCCTGTCATGAAGGCATTTACATTCTAAGGACAGAGAAGAAGAAATAAAAGGAAAAATTACAAAACAACAACAAAAAAAGAATGGGATTAAAAAGAAATATAAGCTTACTAGATTGAATGCCTACAAGCTTCCAGAATCACAGAAAATGGGTCCTTAGAGGGCCTGAAATATGATCAGAGTAGGAGCCTTGCATACAAGCCACAGGATCAGACGCAATGCATAAGGACCTGTGTGATTGAAGGCATGGGGTGATTCTGTGAGAAACCAACAAACTGGCAGTCAAGGGTGGAAATCTTAGAACTGAACATGGGACTCTTTACACATGGCTGAGCAAGAATAAACTTTGCTATGAAAAAAAAGTAAATAAACAGACAGGATCTAAAAGTTTTTATATGTGTTTTTCAGAAATAATAGTTATGAAAAATTATCTAATTAAATAAATATTGGGAAAAAAGTATGAGGAACTTAAGTATAGTTTTATTTTTCACAGCTTTTACCTACTCGAACTGGAATGGAATAGGAAATAGTGTTATTTTATTAATAGAAATATTGTTTATCTGATTTTCTAATACTTTTTTTCACTAATTTTATTTTCCTTATAAGCTTGATAAGGAAAACCACACAATTTATAAGAAAGTATGCTGTTCAATAAACATTTGGCACAATTTAAACATATATTATGCATTTGAAAATAAACCTACAATCAGAGACTCTGAATAATGAGATGAAAATTTTAGTTCATTATTTTTGCAAGCTTGAAATGGATTTGGTTTAGGTTTTGGATCTAAATACTAAGGCTTGAAAGTTCATTTTCACATCCTCATATTATCTTATAAATTGTTTGACAGGTAAGCCTCATATGTACAGACCTGGCACATACTGTCATTTTGGGATTCTCTTTTTTTAATATATAATTTTAGTTTAAAATGCATTTTCTCATAGAACTATTCGACTGGACTTCCTGTCCATGTTGACATACAACTGAAGCACCATCAGAATAGCTTATGTATTAAATATTTTATTATCTCATTATCTTAATTTGCCTATTCGAAATTCTAGCCAAAGGTAAGAATAAGAAGTCATTATCAGGTAATGGTACATAACAGATTTTAGGTGGTTCACGGGTCCCATTCCAAGAGCACCTGCTGAAGCCTCCTGAGGTAACATCTACTTCCTCATGTTTTTACAGTACCTGGCTGGAGGGTGCACAGTTTAAAGGCATACAGTAATGAATCCATTCATAGCAAAAGCTGTCTTATTTTCCTGTTCTAGTCTATTAAGCTCTATATTTATGTCTTCAGAAATAAACTAAGCATCTGATTTGCAGAGGGCTAGTTATCTCCTATTAGCTGCCTCTCAGTCATTGAAAGAACAGTAAAAAAACCCTCGTGTCTTACATTGATATGCCTGAATCAAATCACACTCAGCTGATTGTTTTATTTGATTGATCTAAAGATAGACACCGAGCAGTCACATCACTCTTTCTAACTTGGCTGAAATAAACTATGATACAGAACAAGCCAGTCATGATAAAATTTGTGATTTTCACACAAGATACTGGGTTAGACTACTGACAATGTCCTACAAAAAAACATCAATGTAAGTGGTAATTGGCATAAATGGCAAAGTTTTGGTAGCAGGGGCAGAGAAGGGGGACTGCAGGGGTGTCTTCCATGGAAGTATGTCAAGGCTGCCCCCATGCTGGACACAGCCTGTTCCAGTTGCCTCCACAACAGACCCACCACAGGGCAGAGCTGAGCCCATCTGCCAAGCTGGTGGCTCCTCAATGAAAACACATTTAAGAAAGATGAGAAAACATTGAGAAGGAGGAAAAAATGAAACAGGGGGACAGGGGAAGAACAAAGTGAACAAGGGAACAAGGTCAGGGTAGTAGAAGGTGCTCTATGGCAGAGCTGGTAACACCCCTGAAAGGACCGAGGACCATGGACAAGCTTATGCTGGCACAGGGACACCCTGAAAGGACTGCAGCTCATGGAGGACCTATGCTGGAGCAGAAGAGACAAGTGAGAAAGAAAAAGCAGCAGACAGAAACTATTACACCCTGATCCTGCTCCTGTGCCACCCTCACCAAAGGGACTGCATGTAACCTGTGGCAATAACAAGGGGAGTGGACACCAGAGGGGCAGGGGGAGGAGAGGTGTCTGCAGTGAAGCCAAGTCTGGGAAAGGGAAAGGAAAGGTATTTTCCTAAGTGTTTAGATGTTCATCTTCTTTGTTTCCCTACACTTCAATCAGTAATTACATGTTTAGGTTATGTTAACTGGCAATA
The DNA here is from genome assembly GCF_035582795.1 of Mycteria americana. Lineage (NCBI taxonomy): Eukaryota > Metazoa > Chordata > Aves > Ciconiiformes > Ciconiidae > Mycteria > Mycteria americana. The sequence goes on from NC_134367.1 coordinate 31,343,442, forward strand.
AATTGTTAAATTCCCCAAGTAAAGTCTGTTTTTTGCCTGTGACAGTAAGTGGTGACTGATTTCTCTGACTTAATTTCAACTGATGAGTTTCCTCATTCCTTTTCCTTCTATTTTTTCCTCTATCCCATCGAGGCTTCCCCCTCATTAGATGTGTGGCTGCTTGGCTGCTAGCCAAGACCAACCCACCACAAATGTCAAAGAAAACCAAGTATTTTCACTACTGTCTCCTGTTTTTACCTTAGATATATATACTTATTTTAGGGTAGAACTTTTTTCTTTCGAAAATGGAAGATGATTGAGTACTCACTGAAATAGGATGCTAATAGTCTTTGCAGAGATCAAGTCCTTTTATGTACATAGCAAATGCAGAAAAAAATTAAGAGAATATTCTTACTGAATTTTCTGCAGTCCTACTGACCCCTAGAAAAAAGCTTCAACCTCAAATTCTGAACCTCTTTTGAGTAGAGACTGACAGTGAAAATAGGTTGCATGGTGATGTTTGTAATATAAATGCTCTCCAGTCAAAAGGGGGTGTAGGTTGTGCAACTCAACTTCACTGTTACTTGTGAAGAAGGGGTGTGTGAGGGACATCAGAAAATCTGTTTTATATGGCATAGAGAGTTTCTAATTTTGTCACTTCCATATCTGCTGTGGAACATACAATCATCAGTTAACTGATATTGATGACACTGTGTTTGTCAGTGTCTTTTCCCAAGTAACAAGTGATAGGATAAGAAGAAATGGCCTCAAGTTGCACCATGGGAGGTTTAGATTGGATATTAGGAAAATTTTCTTCACCGAAAGGGTTCTCAAGCATTGGAACAGGCTGCCCAGGGAAGTGGTTGAGTTACCATCCTTGGAGGTATTTAAAAGACGTGTAGATGTGGCACTTAGGGACATTGTTTAGTGGTGGACTTAGCAGTGTTAGGTTTACGGTTGGACTTAATGATCTTAAAGGTCTTTTCCAACCTAAATGATTCTATGATTCTATGATTCTATTTTAAAATTGACAATACATATTTCATTTTTTTCAGAATTATTATTTGTCAATTTATATCTATCACATAGAAATGGAAAATGGTGTTAAATTTTTTCAACAACAAAGATAAATAATAAAAAATTGTGCTTTTTAATGGTAGGATAATTTTCCTTGCTACTGCTTTGCAGGTAAGAATATTTGTTTTGCTTTGTGGCTTCCCCCCCTTCCTTTTTTCATTTTAGAGGAAGTGTGCTGATCTATTTTTTTGTAGCTAGATGAAAATGAAAACAAAAGTCCTTATAGAATAATCCCCAAAGCCAACAGTGAAAGTTATTGGCACACCTTTTCCACACAGATAGCTAAAACAGATGAAATATTTTAAATTTAGCGTGTTAATAGTGCTCATTTTGACAAAGACTCTGGTTGAAAAAGGAATTGATTAAATAATAATGACACAAGGGACCAGAACTTGGTGTAAACTCATTAAGCACTGACTGAATTTCCCTTTAGCACCTACTAAGGAAACCCAGCTGTTTCTGCACCTCAAAATAGACATTTTCCCTGCTCATTCTGGCAGGTAGAGCAGCTGCTCAAGGACAGTAGTTTCCCTAGGAAAAATTTGATTAAGAAACGACATATGACCCTATATAACCAAAACATTCACTGAAGTATGATCAACAAAGTCTGCAAAAAATGAACATGAAATTCTGAGCATTGTTATGTAACTTTATACTGTACATTATTCCCTTAATGATAACATTTAAAGCAAAATATAACTTCTTTCCCTTGTCCAGATCCAGCATTTCACTGTAAAACAAATATACATCTGTTTACACCAAGGATTTATGTACACTCAAGTATTAGGAGAAATAAATCAAACTTACTATTATCTGAATTTCTGTAGAGAGCCTAACCTACAACATTTGATCAGTCTTGTTGAAATGACAGTGCCATTCAGTGTGCTGTGTTAAGACTATTAATCTCCCTACAAACAGTGGCAGCTCAAAATTAAAGCTGTACTAGTAAGAGTTTAAATATTCATATTTTTAATCAGAAAAAAAATCTTAAATATACTCCATGGCCTGAATGTCATACTTACACAATAGAAGTGAACTGTATTTAACTAGATCTGCTTTGAGGCTTACGATATGTTTGAAGTTTAATTTTAGTTGATTGCCTTCATGAAACGTATCTGTTGATTTGAACTTTTTCCTTGAAAACACTCTGGCTGTTTTCTGGATTCTGAACTTGACTTTTTAGAACTATAGATCTATTCTATGTTAATTCATAAAAGTGGTCCAGCAAGCAAGTGCAGGGAAGTTATCTGAGGTCAGTGTCTGTTGGCCATGATTCTTCTGCATTAGGGTTTGATGGGGTTTAGGAGACAATGCCATAGCAGACAGATGTATTTGCTCCATACTCACTGGAGGTAGTGGATGGGAAAGTCCACTAAATTTGCATGTCATTCTCCTTTTACCACAGTGTACATAAAAGAGGTGATGAACTTGGTTATAATCATTATTCTAAGGCATCTACTATCAGTCTTCGTATTGACAAAATAAAATTTATTCATAGTCAAGAATTGGGCTATGACTATCATACTTTTCGCATTAGCTTTCAACTATAAACTGACTCTTGCTAGTTATCATGGAAATGAGAGCTTTGGTTTATGTCATCTTAAATATCTCTTGTCATCTTGTCAGCAAGGTGTTCTGGCTTTTGTGTGGGTAGTGGACTGGATATGATGATGAATATTTGAGTATATGCTAAGGATGCCAACCTGATGTTTTAAATCTTGGGATAAGCAAAGATGAAAAAAGATTATACCAATCACAAGCCAATTGTGATAAACAAAGAAAAACACTGGTGGATCATCAATAATAACTTCATTTTTACCACGCCACGTTGGCTATATGACTGTTCTCTTAACTTAAGAGTATAACAATGAGCTGCCCTTGGGTAGAACAAAGACCTGTATAACTTGTTTCTTGTCTCTTGCAGTGGCCAATTGTAAATACTTAGGAAAGAGCTCAGAAACAGGGCTCTTTTTGTTATCTCAGCTTTCAGAGACATGCAACCAAGGAACAGCCTGAGCCAATGATGATAAACTTTGTATTTCACAACTTTCAATGGATTTCTTGATTCATGAAAATAATTTTTGTCCTCTTCAAGTCCTTCCTAAAAAGATAGGCAGATTTTGATGTACATGAATTCACATTTTTACTAATATTCCTCTGTTATTTTTTTGCAGATTCCAATATGACCGTTTTTACACTAAAGATCTCAAGAAAACATCAGAAATAATGGGTATCAATGTGTAAATCAAACAGTGGTTTTTGGGTTTCAGAACAATGTCATGCCAATATAAAGAGCTGTGAAAATAAAGTGGATATTCTGTCTTTACCAAAGCAGAACGGCAAAAACACACTCAGAAACTCCACACTTTTTAGATGCCCAGTTCCAGTTATGAAATTCGTAAGCCTGAACTAAAGATAGAGCATTTCCTGAAGAAATGACAAGACATAAATGTTTCATTTTCTGCTATACAATCTACAGGCTTTATGCACTGCATTTTAGACACCTAATTCTAAATAACTAAGCATGTAAGTTTCTGTACTGCATAAGAAATTAATTCTAAATTTAAATCTAAAAATGGGATGCACAACAGACAAAATGAGAAAGTAGGTGAGAAGGATGTTAACTTACTAATACAAAATACTGAGAAAAGATTTGTATCAGAAACTCTACCATCTACTATACTTAAGCATCTGCCAATGTGCCTCACATAAGGGTTCATAAACAAAAGCTTTGCCCACTTATGTTTCAACAGGAGCAGCTGCTTTTTCCAATATTCTGTCTCTACCAGTAGCCAGTAATAGACACTTAGGAAAAGAGGGTAAGAAATGGAGCAAGTGTTATTAAATTGTATTTGGTCATGCTATTCAGTACTGATTACTGATTGCAGTAGTGGTTACTGATTGACCTGTCATTAGATTCATCTCATTCTTTTTCTACCTTCAGAAATATGCTATAGCAAAGTATCCCACATCGTTAAATAGTACTTTCTTTTGTTTGTTTCAACTCTGTCAGTTATGAACTGTAAAATGTAGTGGCTAACAGTTGTCCATTCTTGTATGATTTTAAACACATCCTTTGTCACTTTTTTGAGATTATACATATCGATCATATCATGTCTTTGGTAAAGATAACCATTTGCTCAGGAAACTATCTATTTCAGGTACTCAGTCAGGAAATTAAAGACATAACTTTAGTTTCCACCTTAACTATTCAGGATACAAATCCCATCTCTTCATTTCAAAGGAGAATGCCCTGACAACTAGGCTTTAGAGTAATCTTGGGGTGTACACAGTCCATACACCAACCAAACAGCTAAGTTTCTCTCCTTTAATTAAGTTCACAAGTACAGTTAGAGTTTCTCAGTTCAAAATCAAATACGTAACATCTGCAGCATTTTAGACTTGACTGACTTCACATCCAAATTAACTGGGACCTGTTGACATCGGCTTAACTATTTATTTGATGAATGTCATATGCCATTACCGGGTATAGTCTTCAGCTAAAGAAGGTGTGACTGAAGACAGGAAAGGAGGCTGTCCACTTGTCTGGCCCTGACCTTCACATCCAGCATGAAAACCTTCCAGAGAGTATAGACTGAGGTCATTGGAGTGTACTCAGTTTTGGAAAACCTTCTATAAATGGGACAATGGGAGAGAGAGCCTGCACTAGAAAGGATAAGGACACATTTACAACTAGAAACAAATTCAAAGCTAAGTCTCAGAAATGGTGAAAAGAAGGCAGCTTTCATGGGTGTCCTGGTTTCAGCTGGGATAGAGTTAATTTTCTTCCTAGTAGCTGGTATAGTGCTGTGTTTTGAATTCAGGATGGGAATAATGTTGATAACACCCTGATGTTTTAGTCGTTGCTAAGTAATGTTTACACTAGTCCAGGACGTTTCAGCTTCCCATGCTCTGCCAGGTGCACAAGAAGCTGGGAGGGGGCACAGCCAAACTGACCCAAACTGGCCAAAGGGCTATTCCATACCATATGATGTCATGCTCAGTCTATAAACTGGGGGCAGTTGGCTGGAGGGCAGTGATTGCTGCTTGGGGACTGGCTGGGTGTTGGTTGGCAGGTGGTAAGCAGTTGCATCACTTGTTTTTTTCCTGGGTTTTGTTCCTCTCTGTCTCTCTCATTTTTTTCCTTTTTATTAAAATTTATTATTATTATAATTATATATTTTTTCCCCAATTTTTAAACTGTTCTTAATTCAACACATGAGTTTTCTTACTTTTACTCTTCCGATTCTCTCCCCCATCCCACCGGGGTAGAGGGTGAGTGAGCGGCTGTGTGGTGCTTAGTTGCAAACTGGAGCTAAACCACAACAGTCCTTTTTGGTGCCCAAGGTGGGGCACAAAGGGTTTCAGATAATAACATATTAACCAGAGCTTATTAAGGAATTTACATGTGTTAACAGTTGTGGGTCACAATATTGATTCACCCATTCTTGATATTGGTTTATCTGATCTGCACCATGCTCATTTTTTTTGCTGTACATGTTAAAGATCAGTGTTGGTTTTTGCAGTTTGCTGTGCTCTGCAGTGATTAGTGATGTTTTCTCTGTGAGATTTGTTACTAAAACAGTGACCTTGAGTTTACTTTGGTATCTGAATTTCGTACTGAAGCCACTTCATGGAGCAATTATACTTCTTCCTCTGAGAGGTTTATTATGGAGGAAATACAAAATAGCACCTTCGCTACCTTCTTCTATGATGTTTCCTCCTTCATTACAATAACTTTTCAGTATCTTGAACATCGTTGAGTAGTTAAGATACATCTATGGGTATGGCTTGGGAATATTGTTTTGGTTTTGTCTAAGGTTAGTAAGCAGTTTAAGAATATCATCCAGAGATCTGCCCCAAGGCTGGATAGTTATGAGTGGCAGGGTGTGTGGGATAGCATGGGCAAATGCCTGGGATGGTGGGCACCTGCAGTGTTTTGGAACTTCACCCCTGAACAAGTGCAGAATCCTGAAAAATTAGTAGGATATTTGGAAAAAGTATGTTGTAAACCTGGCAATTCTAGGGAGGCACCAATCACTGCAATGTGCTGGGGCCTGGCCCATGCCTACCAAGCCCTGTTCAACACTATTCAGAACCCTCAAGGGGAAAAAAAGGTCTCTGGATCAAACGACAAAGTGGCACACACCACAGCTTCTTCAACCTCCCCTGCGACAGGCATCGCGGCTACTCCAGCCCCCCTGCAACAGACACCGCGGCTACTCCAAGCCCCCCTGCAACAAGTACTGCAGCTACTCCAGCCCCAGCGACAGATAGTGTGGTTGCACCAGGGAATCAACCCGTGTTGGTATCAGTCGTCCAAGGACTGCTTGGGGACTGGCTGGGTGTCGGTTGGCGGGTGGTGAGTGTTGCACCACTTGGTTGCACCACTTGTTTTTTTTTTTCCTGGGTTTTGTTCCTCTCTGTCTCTCTCATTTTTTTCCTTTTCATTACAATTTATTATTATTATTACTTTTTTTTCTTTTTCAATTATTCAACTTTTTTTATCTCAACCCGCGAGTTTTCTCACTTGTACTCTTCTGATTCTCTCCTCCATCCCACCAGGGGGAGGGTGAGTGAGCAGCTGTGTAGTGCTTAGTTCCCGAGAAGCTAAACCACAAGAGGGATCCACGACCACACATTATTTTAACATGTAGAGCCTCTAAACTGCTAAAAGTTACTGTCTGGAAAGCAAGACTAGAGGAAAGGTTGGAAGATCAGACTGGGTAGAGGAAATTTATTTTCAGACTTGTTTTTAATCCATTTCACCTGTAGACCTGAGTATTTCACTATTTAAAGTGTCACCTTTTTCCCATGTATCAATCTTAGAAATCAGTAGCTTGTTGTTATATGCTTAAAGGTTGTAAGGGACATCATGACACCCAGAATCCAGTCCCAGTTAGTCAGTATCTCAGCTGAATGTTACTAACAGCTAAGTTTCAAGGCATGGCCCAGCCTGTTGAGGTAGGTCCTGCACTGGAATGAAGATTTTGGAGCAGATTTTACTTAGGATTATATAGGATTACTGACATAGTGTAATCCACTTCAAAATCTCACATTTACTCAGGGCATGCTTGAGGGACAGCTCTCACCCATGACTTGAGCGGGCTTCATCTGGTCCTTGAAGAGGGTGAAACTGCACATAATGATACCAATTTGCATTCCAAAAAACAAGGATAAGAGATTCACCAAGCTAAATCACAGTTCAAGCCAAGAATTAAATGTAAATATACCATTCAGAAGGGGTAGATTTTTTTCTGGAAACAGAGTCCAATATATGTGTACCATAGAAATGTCAAAGACATGACAGATATTTAACAGGCGTAGGAAAACAAGTACCCAGTGCTGCTAACCCAAAAATGTCTTTGAGAGGATTACTTATGTTTCTATACTACACATTTATATCATAAATTCGTACTTTTAACCTCAAAAGTGAGGTCTGTGGTCTGTGCAGGATTGCAAATGTAGTAACAAGCAATGTCAAAATGTCTACAGAACTATTTTACAAATTATTGTCCAAGATATTCTGACAGAGGTTGTTAGGAACATTACAAAATAAATCTAAGATTTACTATTAGCAAAAGTAAAACAAATACATTGTCAAATCTTTAGAAGTCTAGTCTTCAGATCTTTAAATCTCTTTGTTTCTTCCCTGTTGCTTTGTCATTGGGATTCATATTCTCTTAATGTCTGCATGAAAGCAACATTCTGGCTAGTGGTTACTTTTTCTGCTCTCTCTCCATGAAAAATATCTGTATCTACTGAAACAAAAAAGGGGTCTCTATGGAAAAGAGCATGTAAAATCTGGTCTCAGAGATAGTTTTGCTATGCCTGCTAGAATTACATCACATTGTTAGATGTCATACCAAAAGTATCCTTGCTGTACTCATACCAAAAGTATACTTGCTGTACATTTATGAATAAAATAGCCTAAATTTTCTGATAAGAGGACAACAGCATGGGGGTTGGGAATGGGACTTGGGGGAGTAAAAATTAAAACCAATGTTTATAATTATTCTAATTTTATATCTTAATATAACTTAAAATAATAACACTTTTTATTTTTATAAAAGATAGACATAAAATACAAAAATACTTTAAATAAAATATATTCAAACTAAAAATGTAAAATTAAGATGTTATAGAACAATTTATTAAAGGAGTCAGAAATAGTAGGAAAGCACAGAAAAAATGTCAAAATCTTCTTTTTTTTTTCTTTTGGAAAAGTAATTTGATCTACACTTCCTGAAAACTGCCACTTGCAGACTGTTCCAGTTAACAGACTGTCACAGTGAACACTATATGCAGCTCAGTGAAATTGGCACTACTCCATAATTGAGAGGTTGTTTTTTTAAACCTCTTTCAATTATATAATATCCTCAGAGTCAATAATATAAAAGCAGCAGCTTTTTTCATATGGAGGACAACTTTTATCATGTACTAAATTAAGTAATAAGTAACAAGCTTTTGCATTTTAAAATCCTCAAAAGGCAAGTAACTGGATTAACTGTTCTTGCAGTGAGATTAGTGTGGATCTGGTCATAAAAGTGACGAATGGGCTCTAGTGTAATATTTGTATGAACATTTTCATGGATAATCTATCTCAAATGCAAAAAGAGTACCTAGCATAATTTAGTTACTGTATATTTGGGAGGTATTCTGTAGTGAAACCTGAAAAATTCTTTGTGTCTGCACTCATTTTTCAACAAACCATATTTAATCAAGAATTACATTTAACTAACTCTATTTATGTAAAATTGAGATTAAGATAGGAAGTACTATATGGGACATGATATTTCAATTCATGTTCACAAAAAAAAGCCCAGTTCAAAGAATAAACATGCACATACATATCAGAAGTCATTTTTGGAGCTAATTCACATACATGACCTATAACATTCTCAAAAATTAAGTGCTCTCCCTGCTTCTGAAGGTAGTGTTCATTTCTGTAATGTTGCTTTTCTGACAAAAGTCGTAATGCACTGGTTATTTTTTCTTAAACCGTAGAGATGTGATGCAAAGTATTTAATGGGGAACTACACAGGGAATTATTCTGAAGATTGAGAATGAGGGCTGCGGTTTTAAGGTGTTTTACTGCAGACTGACAATATTAATATTTAAAGGGAAACCACCAGGATGAAAAGCAAATTCTTGTTGTAGGGTTCTCACTAATAAGAACAAAAAGGTAGCAAAGTGTTAAAACTGTTTGCCTAACCTGAAGATATGGAAAGCATCACTGATAAAGTGAATCATAACAGGAAGAACTGAAGTCTGTGGGAACAGAAATGAAAATGAACTATGTTCGTATGAACTGCATGATTGCTAATAATAAAAGTCTGTACCCATGGAGATTTTGAGTTGGAAAGGGCAAAGGAGGACAAAATCCTGTCTGTATTAATTCATCAACTAGCAGTGTATGGGAGACATGAAAAAGTCATTGAGTTTTATAGGGTTGATCAGGCCATGTACTTGCAATAGCTAAGGAGCTGGGCCAATGTGCAAAACATGGGGGAAACTTCATCTGGAATATTGGGAAGAATTGCTATGACCTAATTTTAGGGTTCTAACTGAAACATCTTCATTATAAGAAAAGTCGGCTTATGCAATTAATAGAAAAAAATAAACTTCAGAATATGTGAACAATATTCTGAATTATTCTGAATGGCCTGCTTTACAGTCTTATCATATGAGGAAACTATATTAGATTCCTCAGATAAGTAATATGGGCAATTCTTTGTTGTATACAGTATGGGTCATTGTTTTTAATAGATTTATTCAGATGCAGAAAAGGAGTGATCACAAAATTATCCTAATTTAGACAAAGGTACTAAACTAGATTGATTTACTTATCCTAGTGAAATGAAGGCTATATAGAGCTATAATTTTTCATAAATACATCACAGAGCTAAAGTGCAATGTTAGCACAAAAACAAATTAATATAAATTCACCAGAAATAAATTTAGGAGAAAACCCAGATATTTCTAATCTTCAAACTACCAATGCTGTGAAGTAGTAAGTCAGTAAAATAAGTGGGGGCAAAAATGTCTTGCTAATTTTATTAGAAAGGTCTATCAATTTACAATATGGTTGCTTACATTATCAGGGGACTGGATTCAGTGACGTGTAGAAACATTCATGTCCTTCCAGAATAAGGCAGACTTAACCTGTAAGTCTCAGAAGGGTTTTCACATTTATTTTGTTAAGAATTGAGGGGAATTTTCTTTTATAAGTTCATGAAAGTGTTTTAGCTAATATGCTTCTGATGATTTCCCATTTCCAGAATTTCAAGATAAATGAATTTGTACAGGGCTGATTTTCCTTTCCTAGTGATATATATAAATGTCCACGATACCCTTTGTCATTCCAAGGAGGTGAAATGGAAGTACTTCCTTTCAGCTAATAAATGGTTTAGATGTGTAAAAACAGTGTGAGGAATTTGGATCACTTGATCCTCTTACTTCAAACAGTAATCAGGAGAATCTTCATATCAAAACATAGCTACCAAGCACTTTTAATTTACGTTTACAGCTGTTGGGAGTTAATCACTACTACCTGTTGACAGAAATAATCTCCTTCTTTCAGTCAAAATGCAGATATGTATGAAAAAAAAAGGGTCCAACAACTTCACATGCAATCTCAATGTTCTTATGACATCATAAATCACTCATTTTCTCATTCTGAGAACAGCTTCTTCTATTCTTTTAAGGTGTTATGACAAACACAGTTTGTACCAGATAATAATTTTGTTGCTTGAAAGTTTGAACATAGCCCTGCAGCAAAGGCTGCAAACTTGATCTACTCAGAAGAAAACACTGAAGGTATACTTATAAAGAAGTTTTCTTTTACATAGACTACTCTAGGAAATGTGTGCTTAGGAGAGGCTAGAAGAACCGGAAGTGAAATGAAAGACTGACAAGGTACCGATCTTATGTTATAATGGTGTAATTACGCATAATTTCAAAATTATAATATATATAAAATAAAAATGTAAAATAGCATTGTCACTGTGTTTCCCCATATTATCAACATTCATCAAAATCATGTGTTACTATTAACTAGGCATTAGGTATACTATACCAGTATTAGTATTACTGCAGTCATGATAGTTGAAGGATGCAACACAAGAAAAATTTCTAGGAAGGGGGAACATAGTTTTTGATGCTGACATGCCTAACCTTTATCTGTAAACTAGGTATAAATCTTTATATAGCTGAAAATGGTGCATCTTGGAGAATTACGAAAAAAGAAAAGCGAGAGTAGTTTTCAGACACTAAAATATCAGCCAGAATGGGTATACAGCTCAGTCCTACCGCAACAAAGCTGTATCAGTCTCAGCAGTCCCTGTTAATTTGCTGTTTTCCACGACTAAGTACTCAGACAGTCTAACAACCCTGTGCCAAAACAAGCTTCACTGCTGATTACACAGTGCGCCAGCACAGGAGTAGTGCTTGAACTGCTTGAGAACTGTGTGCAGCTCAGTAGTCCAATATTATTTTACTATTAAGCTTATATGTAGCTTATAAGCTACTAAACTTATAGTTATTTTCTGTGGGTGTGTTCATGTGTTTGTTGGGGGTGCTGACCTTGAGCAGCTGTTCTTCTATACAGGTAATTCTTAAATAACCACTGAACTAGAAAATAAAGCTGGGGTTTAAATGACTATTTCATCTGGTCTGGTAAATGTTATATGTTAAATGTTAAATGTTTATATGCAAGTAAACCCACCAGGCTTTATGCCCCAGGTAATCCAAAATGGGTGTATAAAGTACTCTTGGAAAGGAAAAGATTTTAAAAATCTCATATAAAAAAAAAAATAAATTAGGTGGTCTACTTTCTGGGTGAGTACTTAGACATATATAACTGAATGGCATAGCAACCACCAATAGATTTCTGAATCTAGTCTCAATTTTCCTTTGCATTTGTTGTGCAAGGTAAAATTTCTTAGCAGATTGAGTGGAATATATCCTTTAAAACAGAAGATGTTTTTAATGTTTTCATTTCCATTGAAATAAAAAAACCAAAAACCAAATACGCTTTCTGCTCAAGCTGGTTTGATTCGAAAGGATCAATTGCATTTGTACCTTCGAACTTTACTTGGCTTCTATTGCTTCGTTTGTAGTTCCTTCAGGAGAGTAAGGGATTGGATGTGTCTAAGATTATATGAGTTAGAAGCACCCAGACAAGTCAATTGGTTTTTTGTTGGGAGCTTTTTATGTACCCTAATGGAAGCAGCAGTCATATTGATTATGATGACTAAATGTGCTGTTTTGCGCCATCATTATTTCTTAAAAGGCGTGAATTTAATCTTAAAACCTGTATTCTGCATTTGTAAGTATACCATTTGGTCCTGTCCTATTACCATTTGTCAAAGTCTTGACTTTGAAAAATATGTACAATTTTTCAAACTATAAGATTCAGTTAAGGTAGGACAAGTACTCTTCATTAGATTGATTACACTGTTACAGGCCATATTCATTCATCAGTAACAAGTTGTTAATGATCCTATGCCAAAGATTACCAATCTGTACACAACCTACAGAGTGTTGTAACCTATTTTTCTGATGTTTAAATTGGACAAAATTTTGTATTTACCAGTATTTTGGACTTAGTATTTCTCACTGGTCAATTCACCTGGCTTTTATTTTGCTATCTTTTCCTTCCTGAGCTCCAGTTTAAAACCTATCTGAATCTCTCTTATGGACTGAGTCTATGTTAATTTGCATCCTCTTGAGTCACCTTGATTTCAGCTGAATCTAGTGTGTTGACTTCAGTAAGAAAGAGTTTAGGAAAATACATGTGGACAAGGAGATTGCTGTTTAGTCTCCTGTTCTTTTGTAAATGACCAGAGAATCACTGCTCTGTTCCTCTGCAAAATAACCTCCAGCTTTTAATGGTAGCTGTGTTAACAAATCCATTATAAATGGTAAAGTACGTGCGTACTATAATAAGGCAAAGGTTAGTCAAAGAACAATGGTGGAACCCACCATTTCATAAATATATGAAATAACCGCAGGCTACTGTTCCTTATTTAATGGTTCCTATTTAAATTTTCTTTTTCCTGACAATTTAATTTTTAATTTCCTTACATGCTCTTTGTCAGATGTCTACCTTTTCACAAAGGTTTTAATTTACTTTCCAATTTTTTATTTTGCTGTAATCAAATTTTTACACTAATTGTATCTCCTACACCTTTATAAACTTTCTATTTTCCTCCACAGTTTATACAGATATTATTCAGTTCAGCTTTTTTTTTTTCCCCCTGAAGACTGTTTGTCTAAAGCCTGCTAAATATATGACAACTTCTTCCTTCATATCAGAAGGCAGTGAAGCACCACTCAGCTTGATAATATCTGGAATGGGTGAAATATTGTTTATCTCTTTAGTGACAATTGAAATTAGTAGTCAAACTCCTGATGGTTGCTCAGGATATAAATAAAGGCAAAATTCAGAAATAGATAATGCAAGATATGCTGATTTATTTCAAATTAAATTTCAGTAAATTTAGGAAGATAAACAAGAATAATGAAATTGTATTCAAAAGCACTTGAATTGTGATTCAGCTGGCAGGTGGCAAGTGATGTTCAGTGAAGACAGTAAGGTTGAAGATCTTACTAGTACTATGCAAATATTCTATGAATTGAAGATCCAGACAAACCTTTTTTCTCACCTATCCCATTATAGAGTATACTGTGCTTTTTTCATTATGAGAAGGAAAAAGACAGTATCTTATGCACCCTAGCAATCTCAAGGATAAATGTGAAGATATAAAATGATTCCTTTGTAGTGAACCTGAAGGGGCTTTGTTTCATTTTTACTGGATGTTCCAATCTGGGATGGATTAATTTGCTTACTTTTGGAGTATTAATCTCTATTATTTGCCTGAGCATGCTGAGGGAGGTGTAACGTGAAACGGGAAAAACACCAAAATTACTGAAAACAAATGCAAAATATTGCCTATAAAACATTACCACTTCTACAAGGAATTATCAAAGACAGAAAGCATAGCTGGAGCATGAAGTAAATGCTGCAATAAAAATGACAAGTGGCCAGAAGTGTGGTCAAAAATAATGTGGAAAAAAAGTAAGGAACAAAAGCCTTTTTACTTTTTTCATCCAAGGAATTCTGTTGAATTTAATGTTAGTATTAGGGAACAGCTTTTGACCCTGACAATATAAATGACTCCAAAAATACAAAATGTTTGGTAACAATGTGGTTCTAACTCTCAGTGCATTTGTTATGTCATCTAAAAATCACATTTCAGGGAAGGAAAATGTCTTAAAAGGCAAAAGTCAAAGTTTCTTCAAAAAGTACTAGCAGCTTCTATTCTGTATGTAGCCAAGCACATGTTGACTTACACGTGCATCACTCAAAGAACTTAAGATACAGGTTTTCACAAAAAACACTCCAAACAATGTCAGCCAAACATCTGAAGGAGGCATTTAGATAAAAGCATGTAGTATTTTTATTAGTTCAGGTGAACATGAAAGTTTTCAGCTGGCTTTCCCTCACATTTGTCAACAATACTAATTAATAGCTAGGGGTATAATTTTCTCTTGGCATTCTCTGTAGGATGCTTGATAGCCCTCACTCTTAAAATATGCAGTTAATCTTGGCTTTCTAAATATGCTTACTAATAGAATGCATGTTAAAAGTGCATAAATAAGTTACACTAAAATTATATGATTAATTAGCTGAATGGAACTAAGGCAGGAGAACATCGAAAGAGGAAAATATGCAAATTTGATTCTTCTTCATCTTTAAAATAATTTGCATTTTTTTCCTTTGGTAACAGTAAAATATAAATTGTGATGTGGATATAACAGTAAACTGCATGGAGTAGAGTCAGAAGACTTTAATTTTGCAGAGACTTGATGTTAATTGGCTTAACTATCCTGCCAAAGCAATTAAAGCAGCAGTGGGTGGTTTGAGGATGATGCAGATCATTAATGCCCCATCAAACTTAATACAATTACAGGCATATTTTGCCTGAGTGGATCCTGAATGAACCACCCACACAGGACAGAGATTTCTGAAAGCTTCTGTTCAAAAGATTTCAGTCATAAATGAGTCACAAGAGTGTTAAAAGTTGTATATTTTGGCTTCTAGCATTGGACATACAATGAAAACTTGAAAACTTTCACTTTAAAATCTAATTTTAAAAAAGGAAATGAGAAAGAAAGAATATGTGTTGCATTTTTATGACAAAAAAATAATAATAAAAAAGCAGGTTATATTTGCTGGATTTTGAATATTGGTGCTTCTAGATAACTAATGAAGCAAAAGAAAGGTTTTATCATTTATGTTTTTGAAGCATGGTTTAGGTTTCAGTCATATAACTTGAATTGTCTTTGACTGAAGACACACAGCTTGAAGTCTACATTCAAAATTTTAAAAATGTATTCAAAGTGTGTAAACAAAGATATCAAAGCAGAGTTATTAACACTCCTGAATCAAAACACTTTACCAGGAGCTGTACCAGATGTCAGAATCTTTCTCAACTACTTAGAGAACTTGCCAACAGTTGCTCCAGTTTCTTTATTCCCACTCTGTTTAAATAATGTAAAAGAAAATGTCTTTTCAGGCACTTCAAACATTGAAGTGTAAATATTCCATTAAAATTTGGCAAAATGAAAGATCAGTTTCTAGCCTTGTACATTGTATTTTTATTCTTTAGTATCTTGTTTTAGAATCCAAATTTATGGCCTTTAACATCATAAAGAGAGAAAACAAGACTATAAAGCTTGTCTTTTGGGGCATATTTTGTCTTTATCTGTTCCATTAGTCATCATATCTGAGGGCCACATTTTTATCTACTGTAAATCAGAAGAGATTTCAAATAACTGGTTCATTGAGTCAAAGATTTTGAGAGGAGTATTAGGTGGAAGTTATCTCCTCTCTCTTTTTTATGTCCCCACCTTATAGTGTGTTGAGTGCTGTAAAAAATGCTTTGGACTGAGACTTGACCTAGCTTTTAAAGTGAAAAATTTTAACCTTAATTAAATTTTAGAATTTCAGATTTTGTTTCATGAAAATGAATAGCTCAGTCTTTTGCTTCAGAAAAATCAAATATAACAATAAAAATAATTATCTGCAAAGAACTTGGGAAATTCTTCTTATCTGCATATATTCCCTGTATCAAGTGTAAAGCTCGGTTCATTGAGTAACAAAACCTAATTTTCCTCAGTAA
Source organism: Mycteria americana (assembly GCF_035582795.1). Classification (NCBI taxonomy): domain Eukaryota; kingdom Metazoa; phylum Chordata; class Aves; order Ciconiiformes; family Ciconiidae; genus Mycteria; species Mycteria americana. Next base: position 31,359,686 of record NC_134367.1, read on the forward strand.
AATTAGAACTCTGCAACTTGTCTTTCTTTTCTGTTTGAACAGAATGAAAGTAGAACTATAAGGTTAATTTGTACTGAGATCTTTATCATGCTGAAGCTAATACAAGCCCTCTCACACCAGAAATTTATTTTGTTGCTTTGTTGTTAGTTTTACCTTTCTGACAGATTTTTGCTCTACTTTTTGAAATTTTAAAATAGAATTCAAACATGAAATATATTTTTTTGCAACATTGCATACCTACATAAATCATAGATAACTACTCCTTTCTCATCCTTGGACTGTGAATTATGGAACAGCACATTTATAATGAAAAAGAATAAAATCTGGGACTCAATACAAGTAGAAAACATAGTTGTTCTTGGAGAAATAGTCAAAGTAGATAAAGCTGATATATGCTGCTCAATTATAAGATATATCTATAGAGGATATATTGAAAATCCTTTGATCTGGATATCTTCCCAAGCGCTTTCTTTTTGAGGAAGTCTACTGCTCCCTCCTATCAAGTACATCTGTTTGATAGCTGCTTTTATAGTTACACTTGATTTTTTTTTTTCCTAAATAAGCTTGCAAGCATTTTTGCCTATGTGAAAATTGTAATTAACTTTACTGAAGAACAGCAGTTTTAATGGTACATGGCATTGACCCAGGATTTTTTGAAGAGCTGCAGAGTTCAGTTATGTATACCATTAGTAAAGCTTTTATTGTATTCATATGCAAAGATTTTGCCCTTTCGCTGTCAAAGCGATTTAGCTACATCTCTGTTTCATGAGGCCAGGAATCCTGAAATAATCTCTAACCTGCAGTAATAAATAAAATTTCAGAAAAGCTGACCTGTATGAGCAGCAGTTTCTTAACCTCTTTAAAGATATGACTTTGAGTTACAGACGGAAGTATTATTATACATATTTTGGTGCCAATATGTATAGTTTGTCTTGAAAGTTTTCTGCTTTGTCTATGATAGTGCAGGATTTGTACTGAAAATGTTTGACTTTTAAATGTAAACAAAACCTAACCAAATAGCTGTATAAACCTAAAAAAAGTCTGTAACTATATTCTCAGTGCTTTCTGTGACTGCTGATTTACTCATAGAAAAACTATATAAATTACAGAAAAAAAACCCAAACCCTATGCACAAGTCAGAAACATACAAAGTGAAATATGAAAATGAATAGGCTTCAGAAAAAAAGCAACCAAAAAACCTATGAAATTTATCAGGGGCTTCAATATAGCAGTATGTTTTAAAAGATTGTTTTATAATAATTTTCAACATGGCAAACTCAGAAATTCCTGTTAAGATTGAGAGTTCACTGTTCAAAGCACTGTCCAACTTCCAACAGCTGGAAAAATTTACTAAGACCACAGTTTTGTGATTTGAATTAGAAGGGCTGGATTTTCATGGAGATGCAAATACTTAGAAGTTTGTGTTTCTGTTGTGTATTGAGTTTACCCATACAAGCCATGCTGTATAATAAGGACTGAAATTCAGATATGATAGAAAGTGAGTAGTAAACAAATGCAGGCCAGTCAAGAGTGATCAGACTAACAGAGATATTAAATTGTAAAAATTATTGCATGAAGTCTGCACAGTACACTTGGAAGAATTATATTAATTAATATAAAATTAATAATTAATTGTGAAATAATAAAATGTTAATTATTACAAAAATTACATAAGTAAGACACTGTTTGTAAAGCGTGCCAAAGTGAAACATTAGAAAGAAGATGGAGAAAAATAAATAAATACAATGACAGGTTTTGATATTTTTTCAAATATTAAAAATTCTGTTTTTTTCTCTTTGAACAAATGGACTGAAACACATACTTAGAAAGAAGGGATTTTCTGAAATAACTTGTTTCTTGTAGCTGAAGTCTTTAAGGTAAAAAAAACCAACAAAAAAACACCGAAAATATGTTACAGTCTCAAAAGCTAGCAACGATTGCCTTGTACTGCCTCTATTTTATATTTTAATGAATTTTTTGCATCTGTTGTCTTAGAAGCTATACCCATATACTTAGAAAGAGGTCATACCTGACCTCTCTATACATAAACATACACTTGCCTGTTTCTCATAATAATATGACATAATGTTGCATAGTAAGTGTTTCAAGTTTGCCTAGTGGTAATGTATCTTGCTATCATGCAAAGATGCCTTGCCACTCATGTCTCATTCTTCTTCAGTTTCTTGCCAGATAGTCACAGGCTTTGTGCTAGAAAGACCATTGAGTGTCTCTTCCCACGTATTAGAGGGAAGCATGTTTTTTTGGGTGGTTTAGGTTTTTTTGGTGTTGGGGGTCCCCTTAGTAATTTATAGGAATGTTCTATGTCTGCTGGAAAGGGAAAGAAAAATGTGAATTTTGGGAGGAAACCTTTGCCAAACCTTTTCATGTAATTTAAGCAAATAAAAAATGGCATGCATAGCATTGTCTGTCTATCTCCCTTGCATGTATGTATGTATGTATGCATATATTACACACATGTAAGATATGTGGGTATGTTACATTTACAAATTGGAAGACTAGGAAAAAGGGAAGGGGCATTTGGGTAACTGGGAGAAAAAGGTCCTGACAATACATGTTTTAAAGTACTTACAAATTTTGAGATATATTACATTTGTTCTGCTAGTAATACGCAAGTGGTGATACAATGCTTAGAACAGTAAGCATTGCATGCATGATGAAACTAATTTTTGGTGAGTATGGCTTATTTAATTGTTTATTTCACTCAAAGCAATATCTGTAGAGTGTCTTGAGTAAATTAGGCTTTTTCCTCAGAGTTTACAGTGGTATCAGACTTTCTTTTTTGGCTGGCATATTTAAAATATGCTATTAGTATTAAAAGTTTTTGATTGCATCTATATGTGTGCTGTGAACTAATTGATTTCAGCTTCAGACACTATTAACACATTTTAAAATGCTCATACTTCTTACATGATCAATTTAGCTCCTGCTGCATACTTAAGAGTAGCCCAATCAATTCACCATTTTAGAAAGGACGGTTCAGTGAAGAAACTATTAGCTAGGCAGAACCACAGTCTTACAAAATCCTACCATTTTACCAACTTAGCAGTACAAATAATCAAGTTAAATCAGACTTTTGTTGATGTCATGACAAATAAAGTATCTTTTGACTTTTCATTAACTATTACACATATGTGAAAGCTTAAATTTTCCTCTTTCAGCTTCCTTATTGACAGTGGACTTCTGACATCTGCATCTCCAGGCTTTGCATCACATTTGAACTCCTTTAATTGTGAAATGTATATTGTGACGGAAACAAAAATGAGCAAAAAGAAGTGTCTATTTTCATGTTGTCTGATTTTTTGGAGCAAAGGGATCAATTGTACTGTAAGTCACTAAGTTTACATATATTTTAAAGTAAAAAGACTCTTATTAGAAACCTAATCAGTTAAAATATTTTTCATTTTAGAATAGTTAAAAACTATGTATATTGCTAAGATCTTAGAGACTTTTTCTACCTTTTAAAGTTTTTTAGTTTTTTTTTCTTAGTTGGATGAAACAAAACCCACAGATCTTTGATGCAAATGTCATTTATACATTACTACTTTCTACTTTGAATCTCTTTCTGGATGTGATTGACAACCTACTTAGCATAATAAATTTTCTTTCCTTTACAGCAGATGTCGTAGTTAAGGCTAAAGAAGCGGGTAGTATTTTCATGTATTTACTGCTAATCTGTGCTGCTTAGTCTAACTTCTTATTTGTGCCTAAAGACTAGGAGTGTAGTGGTTACAAAAACTGGAGTTTGACAAAGTAATGAATTTCCTTTAACTTCTTTTTTTTTTTTTTAAGTGTATTCTTCTTTGATGGTTCTAAAAGTTAATCCATTTTAATAGCGTTTGGATTGAGTGACCAAAGTGAAACCAAAGGAGCATAGTGAAAAACTCAGTTCCAAGTAACTAAGTTGCACTGATGAACATTCCTTCTGGTTAATTGAAAAAGGAGGATTACTGTCTCGTCCCACTTGGTGGGTTGCAAGATGGGTGAATCTTTCCGATTCCCCGATGGTTTGTGTAGCGACAAAGGCCAATCTCTGCTCGGCAGAGCTGCATGGTCGGCAGAGTCACGACAATGACTCAGAGGAACAGTCTGGCCAGCAACTTTATTAACTGGCGAATTCCACAAACGGACAAACTTAACGAACTGGCGAGCTTAATGAACGAACAGAGGCGATTTGGCAATGGAGCTATTTTCTGGGCAACCTGTCACAATTTATCCCAAACTTGCATATATTGGAAGAGTAGAGGGAGAGAGAAGCGAGAAAAAGAAAGGAGAAGAGAGGAGGAAAGAGAAAGAAAAAGTATCACTACCCTTTGGATCCCGTGATGATGATGACAGACGTGGCAATCCTCCACTGGTGGGCGCGCACGCCCTTTCCGGGGCGGGGGGGCATGTCTTTTATAAGCTAATCCCCGCCTCCAGGTACGCCCCTTCAGGACTTACATGGTTCTTGTTCTAGAAAGTTCTCAATCTTCTGCGCAGGGGCTGGGGGAGGGGGTGGTCGCGAGGGGTCTCTCGGGCGGTTGCAAGCCCCTTCCTCAGATAAGCTCTGTGTGACCTCTGGCCACAGATGGTAAGGTCTGGCAGAACCCGGAACAACGCATCCCCCTACACGCTCTCCACGTCCCGCATGTCCCGTGCCTCAAGTCGCCACAACATTTGAGACATTAACTCTTTCAGTCTCTCACAATTACATCAGGATTTCATGGCATCTATCTAAATAGATAGGGTAGCTATACTTTATTGAGGTAGGTATTTGTTATGGCTGAAAGGCAATATGACACCTTGTTCTGCAGCATTTCGAAAGATTATGGATTTTTTTTTTCACATCCAGTAAAGTTTATTTTATTGAAACGAAGAATCTTTCTCGAGATCACTTCTCAGTGCTGCATTTGCAGATATTGTCAAACTATCATTGAGTTGTTCTGTGTGCCTTCTTGTTGCACCCACCATCTACCTTTTCTGAAACTGGATATCATTATTAATCCTGCCACTAGGTGGAAAATGTTGGAGAAAGTATCCTTGCTTTACTCTTAGGGCCCAATCCTACAGTATGTAATACATGGTATAATCATATCATCTACAAAAAGGTCCTGGCTTTCTTCAGTGAGGTAATCTGTATGCCACTATTTGAATACCAGCTTGCAAGATCTTCACTGAGTCTCGCATCTTCAAATATTCTATGGCAGAAAAAAAAAAAAATTAGTGCTTCTGTTATACTAGAAGTACACTGTAGTGGGCTTGCTTGTTTGTCCTTCCTCATTTTCAACATTCAAAGGAATTTTGCAATTGGTTATTAAAGCCTTGTTTCAGCCCAGGTAATCACTTGCCTGAAGTGTCTAAATGATGATCCTCAATATCCGAACTACACTCTACAGTCAGTGGAACAAAACTCTCCCTTTCAGACAGTGATTCTGGTAGACCGACTGAGAGATTAGTGAGGCTTGTGTAAAAGTTATGTGAATTTGTAATTATTGTTCTTTTACAAGGTTCTGGAAGCATTTGATAGAGAATATTTTATCTATTTTTTAGGATTAAAAAAAATGTTTTTGAAGGCACTGATCTATACTTGACACTATGACGTAAATGCACCTTACTCAATGCAACTATCAGGAAAGCAAATATATTATTGGCTAGGAAATGATGCAAAAATAAGCACAGAAATTGTTCTTGGCTTTACTGGAGTGTATAATTTTTGTAGTACTACTGAAGCTGTGCAGTGCTATTTACAAATAGCCTCATTACAACTGAGAGGTAATTATTTTCCTAACATAAAGAATGGTGACAAATTTTGCTTCAAATGAACATTACAATCTTTAACAATCACCATTTTCCCAACTTCAGCTTCAAATTTTGTCCCTTTTATAGAGCCAAAAGCAAGAGTCAAATTGTTGTACAAAAATGACCACTCAAGAATATTTAAATTTCCTCAATCCATCTTTCATTCCAAGATTTATAGTTCATTTTATTATTATAATTTTAACTGAATTTGACAAAATTTGAAATCCAAGAAAGACACAAGCCATTTAGGTTAGTTTGAGGATTTTCACTTTGTAAAACACCACAGTTTAAAGCCCTGTGGCCATCCAACAATTCCCCAACGGAAGTCTAATTCTTATTAGTCACGGCTTGTTTACACAAGAAAAGGCTCACTATTAGAAAGGTGAAGGGAAAGAAGTGACAAAGTTTAATTTTCAATCATGTTCTTAGGTCATATAATTCCCCACATTGTATTTTTAGAAAAAATGCATACACAGGAATCTCTTGATTTGTGTCCATAACGGAACTGAATCTGATGAGTAATTTCACCACCTACTGTGCTAAAAATCACTGTTATTTTTCCTTTAAAAACTTTGCATAATGCCTCCTTCAGATTAGTGCTGTGACTTACTGTTTCTACAAAAATTATTCCTAGATCAAAAAGGAACATTTCTACAGCCGTCGTACTCACCTTGCCTTTCTTTATTTTATCTTATGGTGTCTTTTAGTCTTGTCTTCTTTTTTATTTGAATCATATGTAATAACTGTCTTCCCTGCATACCTTTTTATATATTTCAAATCTTTTTACCATGATAGAAGATACAGCAGTTTATTAGTTACAATGATTTATTACTATGCCTTGAATTTTACTATATTATTTCAGTCCATACACTTTATGTAGGTAATTATGAGAGAGGTTAAATTCCAGAATATAGTCATATGTATTAACATTTATTTCTAATTGGTTCATTCCATTGGAGACATGCAAATTAGAATAAGCTTCAGTTACACCAAAGGAGATGCTTTATAATATCTTTGGCTGCGGTTGAATGTTTTGAATCAATAAATTGCTGTCAGAACTCCAAATTTTTATAGTTCCTAGCTAACCTTTCAACACCAATTAGTTGCTACATTTTAGATTTTATATGGTTTTATGGGGAAGGTGGGAAATAACATGGTTGCTTATTGCTGACCACAGTTCGGGAACCGATAATTAGACTCCTGTGAATCTTTTATACTGAGCCTGACATGAACCCTTCTTCAGCAAGAAGGCTGACATGAACCTCCTAGATGGTTTCTATGTACGCAGTGATTCATATCATTAGTGGGAGTATAATTTTGAGGCTCAGCTTTACCTGTGAAGCAGTTTAAAAGAGGTTTAACATAACCTCCATCTCAATCAGTATTTAAACATGCAAAATTTAAGTTTTGCTATCTAAGAATAGTTGATTTCAATAAGATTGTCTGTTCTCTTGGACATGAAATGTAGAGTGGTTGAGATTTATTCTTTTTTAATGACTTTTTAAAATGGCTGTTTTTAATTACAGTATTATAAGATTATATTATGATTACAACCTTACCAAAACTCAGCCTTTCAGCTTTACAACCTTTATCTTATCTTATCTTATCTTATCTTATCTTATCTTATCTTATCTTATCTTAAGCTGTTTTACAACAGGCAGAGCTTAGCTAGTTCTTGGTGTGAAAAATGCAGAATATCAATGCAAAGAGAATTATTTATGAATCTTCAAAAGCTATTTCCTATGAAATGTGCATTATGCATTTGCATGTACAATGCAAAAAGTGGGCAAGTGGTGTTGTTCAGAGACACAAAATTACAATAGTTAAGTAAAATCTTGGAAACTCAGAACACTGATAAATTTCTCCTTCTGTATTTAGCTGGAGCATTTAAGTGTCTTCTTGTTACCCACCAAATGGTATTAGCCATTCCACCATCATTGCTGGTAGAAGATATAATGTGATTATTTTCTATTATTTTTTTATGAGATTATGAGACCGATGAGTAAAAACAAACCAGTCTTTTGGGTGATGGTGGAAGGTTGTAGCTTCAAAAGGAAGAAAATCTGTATTGACATAGATATCTTTGCATTCTCACATGCTTCCAGCTTCTATTAAATGTTTCTATGAAATATTATCTGGCTGAGGAAAAAAGAGTGGGCTAGAAACATAAAAGCAGGAGAGAAAAGTTGGGCAAAAAGACTCTGAAAGTATGAGGTTTCTTCTGAAACATGTTGCCCCTTATATTTATGGCATATCAATTCTTTACACTTAAACTATGGGAAGGCTAAGGAAAAAGGTAAAATCTTCTTAACAGGAAAAGAATAACAGGAAAAGAATATTACGTGCATTTATGTATTGTTTAGTTGTAAAATATTTGTTACATATTTTTAATACCTTTTTTAAACATTGCATTGCACCATGGCAATCAGCCACAATTTTGCTCTGTTAGGCTGATACATTACATATTTTAGAGGACTGGCCATTCTTTTTAACAACCACCCACCAATTGCTTCCCTAATTGTTTTACTCTCCTGGAGGTGAAATTAGGAGTGTAGCTGAGCATGTGGCAACAGCTTCCTCACCTTTAGTTATAACACCTTACGTAGTCTTGACAAGTTACTGCTAAACCATTGTATTTCCTGCATAAAAGAACAGAGGGAACTAGATGGAGGAGAAAAGGAGAGGCATAAAGGCATACAGGCATAACACTGTCCTAAGTGTTCCAATTCTACATTTTTTATTTAGGCTCATATAACAAGCTTTTTACTGACCTCTACTTAAAATGTGGACAGAAGTGCAAATAAGAAAAGTTGGCAGCTTGGAAAGTAGAGTCCAAGAGAAGAAACTGACAGAACAAATGAATTACACAAGTCATCACTGTCAGTGATTCTAATGCTAATGCTAAGACAAATAAAATGGCAATGAAGTTAAGCAACAATGTCATTCAGATCAGTTAGTGAGACTCCTGAATAAAAAGTTAAAATAAAACCCACCAGGAACCAGATTAAGCTTTCTTATGCCAAAGTAAGTCAAGTCTCAAGTCAAGTTAATTTTCCCCTATATTTACACACACTAAACTGCAGTATATCAAGCCTCCAATAGCAGTGCTAACTATATTTCTATCTTATGTCAAGTGCAAAAAGATTCCCAGACCCAATACTTATCATTATTTTTTAATGTAGCCAGGTCAATACATTCATTATTGGTCCAAGGGTGAAAAACTTGCTTTATCCTAAAGATTACATTTAGCCACTGTTACAAATTGTAGGAATAGAGACAAAAAAAAGGACCAATATCTGAGAAAAAGCTAGTTAAGGTATGGGCAAACAGGATAATCCACTATCTGAAATATTTGTTGGAAAATTCATAATCCTGAAGGATGATAGTGCCTTCTTATTGTGGAGGTTTTATTCAGGCTTTTGTGCTGATGAACTGTGTACTGTTCAATTTTGCTTAAGTTTGTGGCTTAGCAACCTCAATTTTTAGTTTTGCAGTCCATATCTTTTAAGCCTTGGTTTCTATATTTAAAGGGATTAAGTTTGATTTCTGTAAACACTTATTGCACTTCCAACATCTTTATCAAGACTAGAAAATGGGTTGGAACCAAGGCATTCCCGGATTCCCTCCTTCCCATCCTCCTTATCCCTGAAGCAATTTCTGTATTCCAACTAATGATGCAATTAAGATTTTTTTTTTACAAACCCTATGATGGTGATGCACCCTTTGCCACTAGGGGTCTCAGTAGAGAAACTATGTAGGTAACTGATTGTCTTTAATATCAAAGTATTTCAAAAGCTTGGAATAATGAAAGGAGAACAGAGGAAAATGAAATATATTTTAAAAAAACCAAAACAAACCGCAAAAGATAGGAAAATTATCAGCAAATAATATTTTAAGATATTATTTTGTCCTGTAAGTTAATTATAGACGTTCTGTTCTCAGTTCTATCATACGTATCTTACGTTTGACATTTTGTGCTAAGCATTAATATTCGACCTCAGGTTGTACTAGCACCCAACTGTAGTTGGCAGTATTGCTGTCACTCAGCAAGGGTAAACACATGTATAGCCATCTTGGAGACTTTGTTTTCAATGTTTTGCAATAGATTTTCAGATGCACCATGAAAACTCAAAGGTTGCCCAATAAATAGGAAGTATAATAAAGTAAGTATGTGACTATATTTATCACGTGATAAAAATGTAAAAAATATTCTATGACAATTCCACTAATATGGCAAATAAATATCACTGAGTTCAGTTTGGGAACTGAAACACAAAAACTTCAAAGTGGTGTCACGGTTCAACTCTGGTGGGCGGCTAAGCCTCACGTAGCCACTCGCTCACTCCCCCTCAGTGGAATGGGGGAGACACTCAGAAGCGTAAAAGTGAGAAAACTCGTGAGTTGACAGTTGAATAGGTAAAGCAAAAGCTAGGCATGCAAACAAAGCAAAATAGTGAATTCATTCGCTACTTCCCATTGGCAGACAGGTGTTTAGAGCTATCTCCAGGAAAGCAGGGCTCCATCACGCGTAATGGTTACTTGGTAAGACAAACACCATAACTCCAAATCTTCTCCCTTCCTCCTTCTTCTCCCAGCTTTCTATGCTGAGCATGACACCATATGGTATGGGATATCCCTTTGGCCAGTTGGGGTCAGCTGTCCCAGCTGTGTCCCCTCCCACCTTCTTCTGCACCCCCAGCCTACTCACTGGTGGGGCGGGGTGAGAAGCAGAAAAGGCCTTCACTCTGCGTAAGCACTGCTCAGCAGTAGCTAAAACACCCTTATGATATCAGCACTGTTTTGGTCACAAACCCAAAACGTAGCACCATACAAGCTACTACGAAGAAAATTAAATCTATCCCAGCCAAAACCAGTACACTGACCTCTGGATTATAAAGTATCTTTGCTGAGCTTGTACTATGTACTATCATCTTTCAATCCTCTTTTCCTGAAATAACAGCTACTTAAGGCTTTCATGATAAATTTGTTCCACCCCTCAAATATTTTCTGTAGGTTTTCACTTTTTCAGCTTTTTATCATTCTTTTTTTTAAGGTAGCAGATATGAAAATGATAGGAAGTATTCTGGGAATTGTTTCATGGGTTCCAAAATCAGAAGCCCTATCAATTTTGCATTTGTCCTGTTCAGCAGCAGTTTTCTGAGGGGTCATCTGTAATGTTTTTTTGACAGCAGTCACTGTTCAGTAGACAGCTCCTCTATTCTAGAGCTATCTCCTGGAGTCATTACTTTTGAATATACAACTTAGACAATACACTAACGTATATGATACTTCTGCCTCATCTTTTTTTGAATGGTTTTATTGACCTGCCCACCAACAGTTTATTTGTGGGACAATGAATTCTGTTGCCTTCTCCCTGTACAATCCGTGAAAAAGTAGTCTAGAATCAGTAGGCGCTTCAGCTACTTATGTGAAGATAGATGGCATCTCGGTTCACCTAGAATCTTTCTAGAGTTAACAGAAAGAAAAAAGCACTTCTAAAAGATTATTCTGGTCTTGAATGAGCAGAATCAGCCTTTCTGTCTTTCTTTTCTGCCTCTGATGACTGAGCTTCTAACTTGGACAGGATGTTAAGTGGAATTAACTTAGAACTTAACTAAGAGTTTATTACTATGAATTTCTATTATAAAGCAGGGGTTCTTAAAAATGAAATGTTAGAAGAGGAAGATGATATAGGTAGATTAGTGTCTCATAGGATGTTTAAGAGCCAACTATGCAATGTGGCTAAAAAAAAAAAACCAAAACAACTAAGTTTTGGATGTGCAGAGTAGCATCTCCAGAAGCAATGGGTAAGTAATAATGCCATTGTGCAAGACCTCAGCTGGCATATATCCTCAATAATGAAGAAATAAGACAGGAAAAGTTAACATAGAATTCACAGCTGTGATCAAGGAAACAGAAAATTGAACTATGGTTGGAAAATAGAGGTTAGCTTGTTTAACTTAGGAAAATAAAGGCTGAAAGGATTATGATTGATGTTTACAATACATGAAGGTAAATATTAGGCAGGAAAAAGCTAATGTTGGAAAAGGGTATACATGCACCACGAAAATATTAGAGCAAATTTAAAAAAAAAATATTTATAACTGATAATAGGAGACAGCCTTAGCAGCACAGTAGGAGAAAACTCAATAGTTGTATGATGGAGCTGATATCTTCATTAGATGAAAAGATGCATACAACAGCATGAAGCTGGACCAGGTTTCTCCTAGTTTTATATTTCTTAGTATTGTTATCCCATTTTCCAGGTGCATTAGGATTCCTGTATTACATCTTATATAACTCCTTATTAATGTTGGAGCTGTATCAGAGGTATAGTAAGAGTAAACATGATGACCATATCTTTGGTCCTCAGTTTCTGATATGTAAGGAGTGCTCCCACCATGGTCTGTTAGGTCATTTTGTGTACAGTTATTTTTAAAAATAAAAACTCTATCATATTAATTCAGAATGAATCAATAATATATCGTCTTTACTAAAATCTTTTGAAAGAATCTTACTTAGTCTCTTGTATCAGTTTGAATCGACATTTCCTGTAAATTTAAGATCCTATAGAGTTTGCTAAGCATTCATTAGGAAAGATGGGACTATTCATCACAGACAAAGGGAAAGATTTCCAATTATTTCAACAACATTAAAGCTTTAGATTAAATTCTAAAAACAAGTGGAAATTATGCCACTTTTCTGTGTGCATTAATTGCCCCTATTATTTTCTTTCTAAAAATATGTTTATATATTTATCCAAAAAGCTATTTCAAAGTCCATTATAAAGGTGAATCTTTTCTGAGTTTAATATTGTCCATCAACTTTGAATCTATGCACAGTACCAAAAACATGATGAAACAAAAATGACTGTTTTAATTAAAATTAATCCAATGCTGAACAGGAAAAGTCTGAAAACAGGAAAGACATGTCCATGGAGGACAGCTTTGCAGATGATACTAAAAAAAGGTCTCATTTAACAGCAATTGTAATGTGCTAAACTGTCTCCATCCTAAGCCAATCAATAATGTATCATTTAAACAGTTAGGAAAATGAATCCAGCTGTTGGGAGGAGAGTTTTTGTAACCAGAAGGAAGGTGGATAAGAGTGCAACACCCCTGAGTTATAATGATGTTTCGCAGAAGCAAAGTAAGTTTTGACCATCCCCCTGAACTAAAATATCCTGTCACAGGTCCAATATAGCCTTTTGCTTCAGGTAGCCTTTTTTTATTTCCATGAAGTTGGGATCTTCTCCATATGATTAATGATTAATTATTTCAAAAGGAAAGTGCCAGGTATACAGTGAAAACCTCCATCTCCAGCCTGGTGTGCACATTAGCTCTTTTGTCTCAAGACAACAAGTGCAAATTTCTGAAAAAATAGAAATGGCATTAAGATAAACAGAATAGATTACCACCTTGAGGCACTATGTGAGAATCCTTTGTGTCAGAAAAAGTCTTGTTTCAGGAGCACATGCTGTTAAAACTGTCTTTTCATTTAAATATAACTTAAAGCCTTTCATGATAAAATTTTTAACTCTTCTTTCTCTTCTTTTTTAAACCATTGTCATCTAATTGGCAATTGTTAGCCAAAATTTTTAAGTCAAAGCCAAAATTGTCTTTAAAATTACATAGAATCTTAGCGTAACCTTTCCTTATTTCTCTTTGTAAATGAATTGGTATGATCTACCATGCATAATTAGGGAAAAAAAGTACTGTAAACCAACCAAATATATGAAGATTTATTTAAGACATAATGAGTATTTGGGTTGTTAAGACTGTATATGGTCCACTTGTATTGCTTTTGGCTGGGATAGAGTTAATTTTCTTCGTAGTAGCTTGTATGGTGCTACGTTTTGGGTTTGTGACCAAAACAGTGCTGATATCATAAGGGTGTTTTAGCTACTGCTGAGCAGTGCTTATGCAGAGTCAAGGCCTTTTCTGCTTCTCACACTGCCCCACCAGCGAGTAGGCTGGGGGTGCACGAGAAGGTGGGAGGGGACACAGCTGGGACAGCTGACCCCAACTGGCCAAAGGGATATCCCATACCATATGGTGTCATGCTCAGCATAGAAAGCTGGGAGAAGAAGGAGGAAGGGAGAAGATTTGGAGTTATGGTGTTTGTCTTACCAAGTAACCATTATGCGTGATGGAGCCCTGCTTTCCTGGAGATAGCTCTAAACACCTGTCTGCCAATGGGAAGTAGCGAATGAATTCACTATTTTGCTTTGTTTACATGCCCAGATTTTGCTTTACCTATTAAGCTGTCTTTATCTCAACTCACAAGTTTTCTCACTTTTACGTTTCTGAGTCTCTCCCCCATCACCCTGTGGGACAGTGAGCAAGCAGCTGTGTGGGGCTGAGATGCCTACTGAGGTTGAACCATGACAGTCAGGCAAATGTGACGTTATACCAATGGAAAGAAACATTACAATGAGCCTAAAACTATTCATAACTATTCCTCACCCAGGTTACATAGAAAGTATGTACTTCTAGTCTAAAAGATATCATTTCTATTTCATGTTATAAACAATATAAAGGATAAGAAGTAACATTGTAGGAAACAAATTGAAGATGTCTGTAACTTGTAGGGTTAAGGATGTTTGAATATCCTATGAATTTTTAATTTAGTGTCAAAGTGAGTATGAAACATAACTGAGTAGGCTAAAAAATAGATAAAATTATGACAAATTATATTTTTAGAATATTTAGGGATTGATCATATTACTGAAAATAGGAGTGAATAAAGTATTTTAAAATGACATAATTCAGAGACTGATATATGTTTGGACTAATCTCTTTGAGTCAGGGTGAAGGTGCTTCAAAAGCCAGTTATATGGTGCTAGGAGAATGCATGTATTACAAGCAATCAGAAGTCTCATATCCTCAGTAGTTCTGATATCCTATTCCTTTTATTAAATAAAAATGCTTCTTAGAGAGGTAACTGAACAGGATACCTAGACAAGAAATGGTAAAAGTTCGTTATATTTGATCACAGTAAAACATCACTTCAAAGATGCAAAAGATAAATTTGTTTCACTGTATCCAGTTTATATTTCAAAAGGAGAAAAAGGTAGTATTGTATAAAAGAGGGAGTGTGCTGTATAAAATATGCTTATTGGAAAAGAAATTTTTTTTTCACCCCTCTCAATGAAATATGTGACCCTACTTGTCATGGAAGTTCCTTTGAAGTATAGGCTATATAGGAAGGACTTAATATTTAAAAAAATGTGCATTAAAATATCTTTTGATGAGGCTTATGACAGTAAGATAATATGACACAACAGAATCATATCAAGTTCTATGTGAATTATTGCTTTGTATTGCCACAATACTCTTAAAGGAAGACTGTGAAACATTTTTAAAATGGAATCTCAGGGACTGAAGTAATAAAAGCCTATGTACACAGAATGGGATATGAGAAATAATAAAATGCTTGCTCTTTTTGTGTCCATAAAAGTTATTTTAAAAGTGTATGGTGCTCTGCCATACTTTTCAGGCTCATATTGTCATGTTATTTCAGTTGTGACGGATGCACTCAACCTCTTAACCAAACTAGCAGTAGTTTGGTAGAGGCTCCAAAGGAGGTAAAGGCCTGAGCCGTGACCAAGTCAAGAACTCCTCTGGTCCCCATCTGTTCTCTGAAAACCCACAAAGGAGCAGACTGACACAGTGAGCATCGATGCATATGAGCTTGCAACACCGATCATGCAGTTAGCACATGAATAGTGGGTGGCTTTTCCAAGGCTCATTTATCAAGGAACAAAGAAAGTTGTGAGTACAAGGAGTCTCATGCATATTGTTCCTATCGCATGTAATTTGACTATGAGCCAACCACTTTATCTGTAAATATGACAGCCAAAGTGAGCCGCCTTTGAGCTTTCCCTGCCAGGCAGTGTGGCTGCATGGTGATGATCTCCCCTTGAGCAGGGACACCTCCCAAGGTTGCTCCTCGAGGCAGAGAGGCCTTTTACCAACGGCAGATCTTTG
The DNA here is from genome assembly GCF_035582795.1 of Mycteria americana. Taxonomy (NCBI): domain Eukaryota; kingdom Metazoa; phylum Chordata; class Aves; order Ciconiiformes; family Ciconiidae; genus Mycteria; species Mycteria americana. Next base: position 31,375,474 of record NC_134367.1, read on the forward strand.
GTGAGCGACTGATATCGCGCATAACCTTGTAGTATGGTAACATTGATTTTGTCTTGGTAACTTTGATTGCCTGCTGAATTGATACATCTTGCATGTATAATCCCTTAGACATAAACCATTGTCCAAGTCTGAGTCTAAGATTGGACCTAGCCACACCTAAGCTCCATCAGGAGTAAAGAAAGAAGGGGGTCTACTCTGAACCTCGTGACTCAATGGGAGGATCCTCTGTACCATGTTGTATCCTCGGTCTCTCTGTGAATCACTTTAACTCAAGTGTAATCCAATTTTCCTGTGTATGTTTCTTCCATGCAGTAATTAACAGTGAACCTTGCCATTGAACTTTGTTAAGTCACACTTTTATAAATCACATTAAAACCACTTTTGCTAATACCTTTGACGGTGATTTTTTAAGCAATCTACACCACTCATTTTGTGACATTAGTGTCTTAGATATGTTATTTAAAGAGTTTTTTGTCAGAAGCAACTATATTCTACAGTTACATATATGCATACTTAACTGTAAGTATAGACTATATAGCCATAATTATGTACGCATGTATAATATTTTATAATAATTTTAACCTTTCACCACACCTTGCTAAATAACGATGTGTTGTTTTTTCCGTTTGGAAAACAGAATCTGTAGTACAGATAAATAAGTGAATGACGATTTCCACATCAAATTCCTAAGTGCTTGTCTCCTAATCCCTGCCAATGTACTATTGTTTTGTTTGCACTGTGAAATTTAGCTTGTGTCTTCTATAAACTTTAGATCACTGGCACCTTTAAACAAAATATACTAGCTGGTTTTCTAAAATGCATAGAGGAAATTAGAAATTTTCAGATTATATGGTTTAATATGGAGTAGTTAGAGAATGACCACAAGTTAGTTACTCATTTCTTGCAAAAATAAAGGTGTTTTACCTTTACGTTTACTTTTATGTTTTACCTTTACGTAAAACCTTTACGTTTTACTTGGAAAAAAATTGAATTTAATTCTGACTGAATTCTACACAAGCATTGAATTACAGGTAAACACATAAAAGATTGAAGACTTGATCAAAAATTTTATCATCACTAAATTAGCAAAGGTAGTAGAATTTGATAAAATGTTCTTTATTTAGATCAGATATACAACTTCTTGGGAAAAAAGTAGAATTTTTAAGTTTGAATATTAGTTTCTACAATGGTAATGACTACCTCAGATGAATTGTGAACAAAACTTATATAAATGTGAAAAGAAATAGATAACAAGTATCAAATTTACAAATAAATAAATGAAACTATTATCAGTCTTTCAGAAAATTTATATCTAACATGCCAGACTTGAAAATATCTGTCTATATATTCAGTTATTATACTCAAATACTCAAATATTAACAACATATTTTTTTAGGTTGGGATTAATTTTATTTGCACCTTTTTTAATGACATAATGTGTATTCACAATTTATGGCAATTAAGTACTCTTTCAGTTCATTAAAACCAAGAAAATAAAATAAAAGAATGTAATTGCCAAAGAAATTTCCAGGACATTGTTTTTATGAAAACTTTAGTTTTACTGCAATCAGGAGCATTTTGGAGAGAATCAAGCTTTTACCCTGTCATTGGAAGTGGTATAGACATATTAATATTTTTTGTACTGGATTGACAAGATGGCATTACCTCTATACATTTGTTTAGGTCACTAGTATTTTTTCAGTATTTTAACATTGATTAGTCTATGTGTACAATTAACTAAGAATGTAAACATCTTCTATAATATATTGATAGAAAAAATATTTATTACTAGCACAGACTGCTTGCAATGCAATAAAATAAGACACTATATCCTTAATTGTCAAAACCAATATCGACTGAATTTCTGAACAAATCAAATGTAGGTATGTTACAGATGAGATAGTTTTTAGTTGATCTTAAAGCCTCAGATAATTCCTTGGGTATTTTCCTTCTTAATTTTATTTCAATTTATTTCCCATTACAAAATGACAGTTCCAATGTTTGAGGTGCCACAACATACCTTCAGTATTTACAATGAAACACAATAGTTTAAAAAAATACTAATAAACTCACATAAACACCAACTTCAGCCTGGCAGCCCTATACAAGAATAACAACATCAGCCTCTGCTCACATCAGTGACCTATACATGTCTCCTTAAACATTTGAGAAAATAGATAGAATTTGTACAATGCAAAATCAATACACTATTAGTTCCTTATCCTGACCTACTGTCACACCATCAGGACTGATTTACCTTGGCTATGAAGAGAAAATCCTAGCCTCTGGACTTTATTTCCAAAACAAAATAGCTTTTTTTCCAACTTTTCTGAAACCCATTAAAGTTGGACACAGCAATCGTTTCAACCAATACACCTATCAGTGCAACGATATACACTATTTTCCACCCAAACTAAAAACATCTTTCCACCATGACGATGTATTACTTGCTCATCAAAAGGGAAAAAGTGTTATCTGCTTCAGTCTACTTCATCAGCTTTATTGATGATTTATTGCAGTGACACCCAGTTTCTCTGCCTTCCAGATGAGATTAAGCCTATGTTTGGACAGCATCATAGGGAAGCTTCCACTTCCACTGATATATGCATGTTTCAGGATAAAGCAAGGTTTTAGGCTCTGTGGAATAAATTGAGTATACTCTCCGTAAAGTCCATTAACTAAAAAGTTGTATCTATACAAATATTTTAAATGGTAACATTTCATAAATTGACTTCAAATGCAATGGAGAAGTCTGATAATATACATTAAATGGTAACGTGAACAGTGTGGAAGATGAAGCTTCTGCTAAACTAGATAACAGCATGCAGCAATTAAGATAGTGATTTGTAGAAAGTTTTTAATAGCATATTATTGTGCTTTATGCAAGTTTATTCCACTGTATTCTCCACTGCTCAAATGAAACTGAATAAATACATGCAACAACAAATTTCTGCCTATGGAGACTGAAAGTTTTTCTACTTTTTCCCTTAGTTTTTCTCCCAGATGGATTTCAGTTACATTTGGAGCAAGGAAATATGTTATATTTCCTCACAAAATGTAATTCTTATACAATTTAAGAAGGTCATCTAGTAAGCTGGTATAACAGGTAAATAACACGATAAACAGTGAGCCTATACTATGCAAATTAAGTCTATTTAATTAATCACTGTGGATAAAATGTATAGATCATACAAAGGCTATTGGGATGTTAAAGAATTAGAAGGATAGATCAATCATGAAGTGTCCATAACATGTGATTAGCTGGGGCCAATGAAACAGAAAGCCAAAGCAAATAAATAGGCTTTGGAGCAAGAAATGAAGGCCGTATCTACAAATATTGCATTCATAAAATGTAATTACCCTGGAAAAGATTTAAGTCCTAATAAAGAAAGAATTCAGAATGAGTTTATACAAAATAGTGTGGACAAAGAGAGAAGTGATTTTCCATTTGTAAACATTTTCATTGAATTTTTATGACTACATTTTTTAGATAACAAAATACAGGAAAGAGTGCAAATAAAAGCACAAAACTGATCTAAAAGCACTGAAGAAAACATATATCAAAAGACTTAAATGAATTGATCTATTTCAGTAATAAAAATTTCCAACTTGATCATAGTTATTAATTCCTTTCACCAGAAAATCAAAATAAAACCAAACAAATTGTAAAGGACTTTCCAGTGTAGAGAAAGGCACAATAGGAATTGATGACTAGAATTAAATTTAGACAAACTTATTGAAGGAAACATGTCTAATGGGTAACTGATCCTTTAGTAAGGAGGAGATGAATTCTATACACTTTTTGTCTTGATCAAAATGAGAAACATTACTGGAAATATGTTTGCCCCAGTAAAAAAATGTAGTGGGTCTTATATGAATGTAATATTACATAGTTAAACAACTTTTGAGATTAAATCATTAGGCTGGATCTTCTAATTACTTTTCTAATACAAAAATCTATGGTATGATATCTGTACTGATATGATAAAGAAATATATACAAATTAAAGCAGAAAACTGTCTTTCAAGGATATTATTAATTTTAAAAAGTACTCCTGAAATTATTCTCTAATTGCTTCTGGTCCATATCTATCAATATGTTTAAATTTCTTCATAACCATAATGTTTTATGATAAAGATAACAGAATTGTTTGCCAAGTTAAATCCATCAGTCAAGCATATAATGTTGACAGATAAGATATTTTCCAACTATTGTAAATTTTGCATAAAGTCAGAAGAAATAAATTATAACACTCACTTTGTAATGTGTAACAGATGCAAAGATCTTGTCAAAATCACAAGTATTTTGTTGCAATTTAATTTGCTATCATTCCATAAGCTTATACCATTTTGACTTTTACAGTAAAATGTGGATGACAAGAGAAAGCAGATTATACATTGTTGCCAGATTTGAAAGTATAATATCAAAGTAAGTATAATATTGAAAGAAATGAAAGCATTTTAGACAACTGTTATCTCAAAGTATCAGAAGATAAGTTTCATTGACAATGTGTAAACACGATGCATAAGGATAGATAAACATGAAAAGAACTTAACCAATAACCAATGATCCTACATTTTTTACATGTGTGCTTGAAAAAGCTCCGATGAATGAGACAGTCTTGCCTTGAATTTGAACAAATAATTTGAGTCACTCATGACATAAGAGTTTGCAATGCTCTGATAACATTAGACTATGGTCAAAGGCAAGAAATAAAGAATTTTGTATTTGGTTGAAATTGTAGATATCAAAAAAGTCAGCTTTTAATGGGGAATAATCTTAATTCACAGTCATTCATTCTACCATCAAAATGTGCTATTGACATAAAAGCAATATACAACGACTTAACAGATTTTCTGCTATATTTGAATGTAATATATTGTCAAAAAGCAATAAAGTCAGAATAAATGACACTGGATTATAGAAAGGACAAAATGTGAAACACCTATGACTAGGAAACAGACTTGTAACCCAGTGTCTTTTGCTTCTTGTGATACATTTCTGTTTTTTCAGATGCTATCTGGCTGAGATTTTTACAGTGTTAAATAAACAAGGCTGTGTACCCAAGGGAAAAAAGTAAATCTGAAGAAATATATAGTATGACTTTTAGTTCTCAAAAATTCAGATTTTCTTTCCAGAAACTGGAAGGTCATTCAAAAAACTTTTCAGTAAGGATAAACATTATATAAGGAGACATATTAACATAGTTTGTTATTTAAAAATAGGATGCCTTAAATGTTTGGTGTTATTCACCACTATGACCTCCTACCCTGAATCATTTGCATCTATGAATGACAGTGTTATCCTACTATGCTGTTGGTGTTACTGTCAAGAGATGTTTCAGAAAAAAAAAAATGGAAGGATGAATCTAGTAGGTGAAGAGGAGGATGTAGTTAATGATAGTGAAAACCTTAAAAATATATCATTGATCTGTAGTAGCCTTTATATTTTAATTGTGATTGCCAAATCCATTTGGCACATTAATAATTTTCCAGCAACTTGAAACTTGAACTCTCATCTTTTTATTTTTTAGATATATATTATAGTCAACACTGCAAATACCACATGGATCACAACATCACATAACAACATGTTACTTATTGGATACTGTTATCCGACATACAGATTAATATGGGGTGCCAGAAATACTCCCTTTTGTCACTGGAGGCTTAAATTCAAATCCTCATTAGTTCACAAATTAGATTTTATTTCTTGAGCTTGTCTTAGTCCCTGTGTATCCATATCATTAAAACAATATGTCTCCTTGAATAATTGGTTTTGGAGAATGGAATTTAAAATAATGAAAGTGACAGTGTGTACATGTCAAGCTATCTATTCTCTATCAAATAGGGTAAAATAGAATAGAACAGAACAAACCAGAAATGTTTCAGGTAATATTTTGCATAGAAAGAGAGATGTGAACCTTGAACTACATTGTCTTGTACATCAAACCATTCCCTTATTAAATTATTGCTTTGGCACTTCTCTTAAAAAGTTGCAACAAAGGTTTTGCTTTTCTTTCTTCTGTATCCGTGTGGTCCTTTTTTAACAACATTATATGACAAAGTCAATTCACATTTTTGCCTAAAATGATCATACCAATTCCTGCTGTAGAAAGTATCCACCTGCCACAGAACATGAAGTTAAGCTTAATGTGACAGGTGTTTGAAAAGCAGTAGTTTAGTGTAGTCTAGAAAATAGACATGGAGGCTAGCAATATGAGTTAGAATCCTAGTTGTGAGGATCTACTGATAACGTATAAATTAAATGAATTGGACAAGATAGATTAAAATTGTGGATAAATCTCTGAGCATCTATAAGATCTATTAAAAGATAATATTTTCAGGATATTTTGGGAGGAAAGCTGCAAAGTCAAGACATCAGCATCACAGACTGAAAGGTAAGTACTAGCAGAGAACTGAAACTGGTGGATACCAAAATTGCAAGAGAAAGATAAATAGAAAGCATTCTATGGGCAAAACATTAATGGCTGAGTTCTGAAGAGCCTGAAAGAAGACACTGGATCTGGGAATATCATGAATTTGAATGGGGCTTATTTGTCAAACTCTTGACTAAGCGATGATAATTGTTTGTCCTTCTATTTGTATTACAAGAACACTCTTAACCTTTGTGTCTACTTTCACACAGATCCTTAATATGGAACCACTGTTGTCTCTGTTTTACACAGAGAGAAGCAAGCAATGAGAACCCAGGTAATCTGTGGGAATCTTACAGGAAACCTGTCTCAGATACAAAATATTAACATGGTTTCTCTGAAATGTGATTGAACAAGTTCTAGTCATTAGATTATCCTGTGTCAGAGTTCTGATTTAACAATTTTAGGAACATCTGGAGGGATTATCAAAGTGCTAAGGGTTCCAGCTGTTTCTCGATAATGTGTTAATAATCAGCAAACTCTCTACCATGCTCAAAATAAATGCTCACACACTGGACTTCAACATTTCCTTTCCACACTAAGTGTCAATGAAGCTTTACCCTAAAATGCTTGAATAGTGATATAACTTATTTTAAAACACAGATGATCTATTTAAAGGAAGTTTTATGTTGTGTTCATATTATTCTACAGATCTGTGAGAAATTTAAATCTATTCTGGTCAATGCGCCAAATAACTAAAGTGAAAACTAAACATTTTGTATGTAATTTAGTGATTTCAAGATGTCAGTTAGCTTTCCCATTTTTATTATTATTAATTCTTTAAAACACAACCTAAGTAAAATAGTGATTTTTCAATGTTTCTATTCTAAGGTGTTCTTGGAAATTTAATAGAATGCAATAGAGTTTCAAATAATGATTAGATGTCTAAGAAAGAAAAAGGAATATTTTCTTGCATATCCAGATACATGTATATACATACATTGTGGAACTATAATTATTTTTTAATTTGGAAAATACAGATTTTATTTACCAAATTATCAGAGTCCTAAATGGAGATAATGTCCAGTTAGACATCACTGTCACTGGTCTAAAAACAGATCTCCAACTGTAGCATAAAAATAATTTATTTTACAATTATCTATTATTTACATGTTTAAATTAAGGAAAATACAAGACCATGTGTCGTGGTTTAGCCACCAACTGCGTGGTGCTCAGTTGCCGGCTGGGGCTAAACCACGACACCATGGTCCTGCACTGCATTTCACTTAAGCCATCTGAAAATCAGCTCTCCAGGTGAAGCTAGTCCTGCTGGATCTTCATTATTAATGGAAAGAAAGAAAGAAAGATATACCTCAAGAAGATGCCTATCTTCCGTCTTGGACATTTATGTTAGAATGAATTACTCTCTAGAGATGCCTCCTAGCTAGATAACTTTTCCACAAGCCTATTGACTGAAAGCAACTGAGGAGAAGAAAAGCCTGAGTATACAAACTGATCATGGAATGATAATGAGGTATCAGTGTGGATCAGCAGGAGCAAAATAAATTCCAAGGTACTTCAACTAAAATGTTCTCCGTAAAAACCAGGGAATCAGCTTTCATTATATTCTGAAATGCTGAATACGATTCTTTTTCCTCATGTTCAAGACTGATAGCATCAAACTACAAAAGATGATGACAAGAGCAATGACAATGATAAAGTGAGTGGGGAGCTGATCTTAGGAGAGGAAATGGAAAAAGCATGGCTTGTTCAGTCTAGCATTGTATTTCTAATATGCTGCCAGGAATTAGAATTGCAGTGTTAGAAGCAGCTTACTATAGATATGAAATGTATGGGCTTGCCATAAATATTTACGTTAGCCAAGGAACTAATATTTTGCTAGAAGCTAGGCAGTGAAGTTCTCTGTATCAGACACAATCTAGCAAAAGAAAGACAGGAGTATGATACCTCTTTACAAACACATCAAGGGTATAAACATCAGCAAAGAAAAAAATTTCTGTTTAAGCCACAAGTCAATACTGGCACAGTGGTGGATAGGTATATATTGGCTGTGGAAACATTTGAACCAAAAATTAGAAAAATGTCTAATAGTCACCAAATGTGTCCTAAGTGGTGCTCTAATTGAAATAGGGTTGGCAATCACAAGAAAGAAGCACAAAAATTAAATCAATGTAAAGGAAAATCCAACTATTTTAAAATGGAGAGGTTTTAAGCTATGATCACTGCAATCACATAGGCTTTAGTTCCGACACCCAGGAGCTCCCTTGCAGAGCTATGTTTCTAAATACTTGCTGAAAACACTACCTTGCTGTGTGAGGGCCTCTATTGGCTTAAAAAAATTTTTCTAATTATACTAGAAATACTATTTTTTAGGCTTTTATTGAATGATGCAAATGATTTCTGAATCATCTTAGTAGCAATCTTTTACACTTTACCTATATATGGAAGCAAAAAATGAGAATAGTAATTGTTGAGAATAAAATAAAGAAATAGTCCTATTAATGAGAGACATGCAACACATCTCCAGCTGCTTTAACAGATAATATTCTTACTGCACAAACTGTTTGATAAAACAGTGCAGCAAGAAGTCTGGGTTGTTTGGGGTTTTTTTTTGCAAACAATTGGAGCTATCACTTACACAGTGTAATATATTGTCATTTCTTAATTATCAAGTATTGTCATTCATACCAAGTAACTGTTAAGAAATTATTTTTTAACTATAACTTTAGCCTTGTAGTCACAAGTAAGAAAGTGATCTTTATGCATAGGCATTTTACAGAAGAAAGAGATGTGAGGTAGCTGCACAAGAGGAAACAAAACTATTGAACTTTATCTGTTGTCCATGGATCAGTTATTTTTTCAGTATTTGAATTTCTCAAAATTCAAAGTCTTACAAAAATACAACACTGATCATTTTGACCATCTCTAATATTGTCCCCTTACTGCAACTCATAACTGATTCATCTTATTTGACTAGTTTCATAACAACAATCGCCTTTGACTCAGGAGTTAAGAAAATTTGTAATGTTTGTATGGTTTAAGTTTCAGTTTGCTTTATATGGAAAAAAAAAAAAAAAAAACAAACCCCAACCCAAACCCCAAACCTAGCTACATTAGAAACTGACTGTGCCCTAATATCAGTCATCAGAAAGTTAAAAACCAAAAGTTCTTCATGCAACCTTAGCTCATATCTACCAGAATATACAACATTACATAGTCATTGTTTAACTGATCAGCCCTGTTTTGTTTAGCTGTTGTATTATTTGTTAGCAAACCCACACAGTATTACTAAAGAAAGCCAAGTTTTGTGGAAAGAGGTAGTACCCTTTAGCAGATGCTACCAAATGACTGGAAAAACAGAAAAGCTTTCAAGCATACTAGATTTATGTTATTCTCCACATTAAAATAATATTATCTGAATAATTCAAATATTACTAAAACATAACTTCAAAAATCTACTCAAAGTGAAAGAGTGTGTAAATGTATTAATATAAGCCATTTCCTTTCTGTAATTTTAGTGTTGACCAAATCTGCAGGTTTCTTGATCAATTGCTTACTATAATAATCAATGAAAGGTTAAAATGATTAATTTAAATGTATGAACAGACAAAATAGGAACTCACTTATTTGCTTGCAAGAGTGAACAAGAGGACTTTGGAATGATGTGATTCTCAATAAATGAAAACCAATTTGACTATATAATATAAGAAAAATCACACAACAGACAAATGAGCCTAAAATATCTGTGAAATGAAAACATCTATTTTGCCAATATGTAAACAAATAGCTGAAATATTAATACAAATGAAGAATAAAATATAGACAAAGTCTTTTCATCACTCATTTAAAATTAGTTCTGCACAACTGATGGTTTATGTTTCCTATACATTACCTAAACTACAAGTACGCAACAGCACTCACTGTCTTGTACTTTAAAACCTATCATAACCATGGTACAAGTCACATGTTACATATGTAAAAAGTTACATTTGAATCTGCCTATGTGTAGAGTTGATCAGAAATTTTCTAAAAATGGTGTGTTGTTAACAAATGCTAATTGCTTGATCCTGAAACATTAAGTTGGAAACATGTTATATTTAATAACTTTTTGGTCACTTGAAGGTAGGACTTCAAGGGGCACAACAGAGTGTAGCCCAGACAGACCAACTGTTTTACTTGCTGAAGTGCTTTTCAGAGCTGCAGCCCAGAACTTTCAGTCCTGTTAGGATTTCAATCTGTCAGTTACCAACTTCGCTGATGATCTCCTTTAAGTGAAAGAGTGAGCTAACATTTCTGAAATAACTTTTCTCACAATTTTCAGGTTTTTTGGATTTTTTTTTTCATACTGTAATTTAGACTCAACTCTATTGAGATGATATTTCAAAGTAATCGAAGTGCGTTTAAAAAATTACTTCAGGACAACACTTTCCATGTTTTCCTGATACAATATTCTATGGAACATAATGACTGATTAGTATTTTGTGTACATGTAATAAAACATAGTTTCTTAAAACAAAAATAATTATTACCTTAATGTTTCAGCCTGTGTCAGCAGGAGAATAGTTACTGACTGCTGACATACTGGTAGTTAAGGATACATTTGAGGCAGTGCTATTCAAACTTTTCTGATGAAATTACTAAGAATTACTTAGGAGATAAAACCTTTTTGGCAAAGGACAGTAACCAGTAGATTTTGAAAAAGAAAAGGAACATAACTTACCCTCATAAGCACTAAGCTGTAAGGAAATGAGAGAATAATAGCTAAGAGTCAGAGCCCAAGAGATATGTTTTAGATAGTGCAAGTGATTTGCTCTTGACAATCTTTTTTCCTCTCTGAATTCTGCAAAACAACCTTTTACAGCTAAATGCTGTACAGATGTAGGTGAAAAGGCAACAAAACAGGCCTAAAGCTATCAAATATTTTCATTGTCTGCATTTAAAGATTGGCAGAGATTCTTCATTGTTTTGCACTATGCTGCAGGTATATTCTACTGCTAGAGAGAAACAACTTAATTGAAAGCTCAACTCAGAGAGGCTTACATTTCTGTTTAGTAAGATCTGACCCATGGTCAATGCTGTAGAAATGCTGCCTAAGACTTTTCCATGTGCCTGTGATATCTAAGTCACCCTGAGTGGCAGATTAGAGCTAGTCCCAAACTTTCTGATGGAAAAGTGGCTTTTCCTGCTATCATCATGAAATATTTCAGGTAGAGTGAGTGATCATTTAGTAACTCGGAGACTTTGTTTTGTAGTAATCTCCCTAGCCCGCTGAAGAATGAAGAGCATTGCCTATGCTCTGCTAGCTCTTCAAGGCTCACTCATGGGTTCCTGGAGACCAGGAGCTCCTGGAGGGCTCCTGTTTGTATCTGTGAGTTCTGCTCCCTGCTTGAACCTGAGAGTACAGGGATCCAAGGAGATCCTCTTAGGGAGTATCAGTTGTGCCAATGTGGCATTCAGATAGGATCTGAATGCCACATTGCAGGAATTTTCAGATCCGATGCATCATCTCACCATGAATCAGAAGAGCTCACCAAGCCCCTTTCCATCATTTACCAGCAGTCCTGGCTAACTGGGGAGGTCCCTGCTGACTGGAGATTAGCTAATGTGATGCCCATCTTCAAGAAGGGCCGGAAGGAGGACCCGGGGAACTACAGGCCTGTCAGCCTGACCTCGGTACCAGGAAAGCTGATGGAGCAGATTATCCTGAGTGCTATCACACAGCATGTAGAGAATAACCAAGGGATCAAGCCCAGCCAGCATGGGTTCAGGAAAGGCAGGTCCTGCTTGACCAACCTGATCTCCTTCTATGACAAGGTGACCCGCCTAGTGGATGAGGGAAAGGCTGTGGATGTTGTCTATCTAGACTTCAGTAAAGCCTTTGACATGGTTTCCCACAGCATTCTCCTGGAGAAATTGGCTGCTCATGGCTTGGACGGGTGTACTCTTCGCAGGATAAAGAACTGGCTGGACGGCCGGGCCCAAAGAGTGGTGGTGAATGGAGTTTACTCCGGTTGGTGGCCGGTCACAAGCGGTGTTCCCCAGGGCTCTGTGTTGGGGCCAGTTCTGTTTAACATCTTTATCAATGATCTGGACGAAGGGATCGAGTGTACTCTCAGTAAGTTTGCAGACAACACCAAGTTGTGTGCGAGTGTTGATCTGCTGGAGGGTAGGCAGGCTCTGCAGAGGGACCTGGACAGGCTGGATGGATGGGCCGAGGTCAATTGTATGAGGTTTAACAAGGCCAAGTGCAAGGTCCTGCGCTTGGGCCACAACAACCCCATGCAACGCTACAGGCTTGGGGAAGAGTGGCTGGAGAGCTGCCTGGCAGAGAAGGACCTGGGGGTGTTTGTTGACAGCCGCCTGAATATGAGCCAGCAGTGTGCCCAGGCGGCCAAGAAAGCCAATGGCATCCTGGCTTGTATCAAAAATAGCGTGGCCAGCAGGACTAGGGAAGTGATCATGCCCCTGTACTCAGCACTGGTGAGGCCGCACCTCGAATACTGTGTTCAGTTTTGGGCCCCCCACTACAAGAGGGACATTGAGGTACTGGAGCGTGTCCAGAGAAGGGCAACGAAGCTGGTGAAGGGTCTGGAGCAGAAGTCTTATGAGGAGCGGCTGAGGGAGCTGGGACTGTTTAGCCTGGAGAAAAGGAGGCTGAGGGGAGACCTCATCGCTCTCTACAACTACCTGAAAGGAGGTTGTAGAGAGGTGGGGGTCGGTCTCTTCTCCCAGGTAACAAGTGATAGGACAAGAGGAAATGGCCTCAAGTTGCGCCAGGGGAGGTTTAGACTGGATATTAGGAAATTTTTCTTCACCGAGAGGGTTATCAAGCATTGGAACAGGCTGCCCAGGGAAGTGGTTGAGTCGCCATCCCTGGAGGTATTTAAAGGACGTTTGGATGAGGTGCTTAGAGACATGGTGTAGTGGTGGTTTTGGCAGTGTTAGGTTTATGGTTGGACTCGATGATCTTAAAGGTCTTTTCCAACCTATATGATTCTGTGATTCTGTGATTCTGTGATTCTGTGATTCTGTGATCTCAGCTCCTCATCTTTGTTCTAGGAGAACAAATAGGGCTTGTATGTGTGTTGCTCAGTAAGCATTCTGTACCAAAGTCTTGCATTGCTATGGGCAACTGTAAAAAGCACATTTATTTAACTGGTTAGTGGGTTTTGGGGGTGGGGGGGGTGTGTTTGTTTTTTTGTTTTTTTAATGGCTAATAATTGTTCACTGCTGTAAGCCTTTGATACATTATTTTTCTCGGTCTTGGTCTAGCCAAGACTCTAATGTTCTACTACTTGATAAGTACAATATGCACATTAAATCAAATATTCAGAACTTTGCAGAGATGTTGTCTTTCCTGCCTGATTAGCTATTTGACAATGCCATAAAATCACAGAATAATTTAGGTTGAAGGACAACCTCAGGAAGTCGTTTAGTTCAACCCACTGGCCAGAGCAAGGCCAACCTTGTAAAGCAGAAGTGTATGACTGAAGTTCAGAAAAAACTTCTGTCCAAGGGTAACGTGTAGGAACAGTAGCAGGAAAATGGAAATACCTGGTGCGAGATCACTTTTCAAGAATCTTGGAAGGAAAATACTGTGGAATAGACAAACCTAAGCTTAAACTATACATATTGATGTCAGTCTAGCTGTTTAAAGGCTAGACTAAAAAGATCTCTATGTCATGATGGCAATAAGGGCTGCATAACATGAACAAGGATAGTGATAAAAACCTGCCTTTGCTGTCTGGTGACCACCATTTGTAGTCTACCCAATTTATGCTGAAGTTAAGATTTACATTCTAAAAATATGTGTCAATACTTCACAGTGGAAGACATGGTAAAGGTAAAGTGATATAGTTGTAAAGTGATGATGCAAAAAGCAAATAGCAGATTAATAATGGAAATGTGCTGGAATTATTGATTTATATATAGCTGGAATAATTTGCTACAGTTCTGTAAAAGCAAATAAAATATATGAATAACAGTTAAATGATATACAGATGGTTGCAGTTCTAGTCACACTGAAGTAAATGAGATTTTGATGAGAGAAGGGTTGTACTCTTTCTGAAACAAATATGTTCTTTTTTTTTTTTTCTATCCATAGTCCTATGTTCTATTTTCTTTTGGATAAAATTAAAAAATTGTTTATAAATTAGTATTATCCTTTTATAATTTCTGGTAAATTCCTACCAGCTATACAGGTAAGTAACAAAGAATTTTGAAATATACTATAAAAGCAGAAATGTAAATATTTCCTGGTCTCAGATATTTGTGGGGTTAAAGTAAGGCTGTAAATATTTATTAATTGATACATAGCAAAAGGCCCCTGAAAATAGCCAGAGCAAATGAAAGTACTGAAGAAAGTCTAATGCACGTCTTAATTCTTGTGGGGTTTGGGTTGTTTGTTTTTTTTTAATTATAAATTCTTTCAGAGCATGAATAAAAAAATCCAGGAAAAATAAGAAAATAATATCCAGCTGAACAGAAAAGCTGAAATATTTGAAGATGTTGAACAAGTTATAGCTGCTGAATTAACTAAACATAGGATGCCTAATTCCTTCCTCCTTTGAAAATCTCAGCAAGAGCTTTCTTAGAGTATCTTATTTAAAACAGTGCAATTTATGAGAAAAAGGGTAACAACTATTATTTAATATGTATGTATACTTTCCTTTAAACTGTATGTGAAGATGTCTGCCTTATTCTCCCCTTGAGAATAAAAAAAAGTTTAAATGCATTATTTTTATGGACTGACTGAAACATTTCAAGCCACCATTTTTTGGATAATAGCAATATTTATAAACCTTATTAGAAAGTATATTTACTTTACCTTTAAAATACAAAAGAATAAGCTATAAAACATTTTATATTTGGAATTAAGTTATTTTTTCCCAGATCACACTTTTGTCCAATATTTCACAGGAAAACAACAGAAATAAGACTAGGATATTACAGGAATTTTAAAAGAATTGTTTTCTAAACCAAATCATCAATATTTTTCATGTTTTGATAATATATAATTGCATTTTTGTATGAGCTTGTAATTCTGGTAGAATAAGTACCAGAAGAATGTCTCTTAGGAAGAACTTGTACATAATTAAGTAGTATTATCTACTGACAAGGAATTAAGGAAGGTATCTCTAGCTCCTGTCATAGCTTTGGGAGAGCATGTATGCTTAATCGGGTGGTTTTATTCTTTTCACAAGTTACTTATCCAGGTGCACACAGGTGCAAGTTACTTATCCAGGTAACCCACAACGACACTTCTGTTGGTTAAATAATGGAAGTTTCTGGAGAAAAATAGCTTGACTTATTCCTTAAAAAAGGAACTGCAGCGATAAAATATATTATACTCTATATTGTTATCTTCTTTCTTATTCTGAAGAAGAGCCATTTTTTCTGGGTCATCTAAAAATACTTGACAAGCTGCTGTATTATGAGTGTTGCAAACTATGCTAATTAAAACTGTTTCATTTTTTGTGTCTCTTGGTTGGCAACAGTGGTCTCTTCCTATATTTTTGGAATTTGGGGCAACCAGAATGCTGCTGTTTGTGAAAGGCAGGTGTACTGAACCACCTAACATGAACTCTGCACAGATATTTGAGGTCCTCTGTACTCCAGAATGTGGTTTCTGGCCACGCTGTGCAGTACATAAACTGCTCAAAATGTTTTGTTTAACTAATTGTGTTTAAAAAGATTTAGTTTCTTTTCTTGTCTGTTAACAGTATCAGAGAATAATAATGGATGACAGTGCCTGCTCACCCACTTATTTTCAATAAAAAACAAAACTGTAATTTGTAATATTTAAAAACATTATGGAAAGAACAAATAATTTCCCAATTTACATATTTTACATATAGTCATACATTGGACTTTTTCATTTTGGATACATTGGCAAATGTTAAGATAATTTTCTTCTTGTTCCATAGTAAACTGTTTTAAATTTATGGTACATTTCTCAGATAAGACTATAAGAGGTTTAAAATTATTTATCTCATTTTGTTCACAGATCATTTAAAACATCAAAGTGGTTATGTTTCCTTTGAAAATATCATGCAATATGGCATGGATATTAAACAATTGAACCTCCTGAAGAATGATCTGTACCTCTAAACATTATGAAGTTGTACTTTTGCTCCCACATGAAGTTTCTCATGAGAACAGTGTTGAATAGCATAAACGGGTAGATAAAACCACAACACTTTACATTCCAGCTATAAAAAGATAATATTAAATGTCTGCTGGCATGCAAAACACCATTTTAAAGAAAGCTGAATAAAATACCTCAGTTGTTACTATATCTTAATAAAAGCCAAGGTGTTTCCTGAAAACTGTTTTCCATTGGTAGAGCTCACAAGAGGAAAATACATGTAAAACAGCTGTCGCTCAAGAAGTGACAGGCTGCTGACAATTGTTGCGTAATATGAGGCCAAATTTTCTGAACTTATTCTCTTCTCTAATTGGATTTTCTTGCTTATCAGATCTTCGTTTCCATAAGTAAACATTTATCAAATTAACACAGTAGTAAAAAGTGAAGGTATGAACCACTGTTCTGATTCCTAGAATGTCTCCAGCTTCTTTTCTAATGTACTTTACTAGTGATTTTCAGAATTATTGTTCCTGCTTTGTTGTAATTAGAGTCAATGGCTATATTCCCACAAGGAAAAAAAAACCTCAAACCCAAAATACAGTCTTCTCCCCTGCGTAAAATGGTTTTCGCTAGATGCTCGACCATCTAAATATACAATGTTCATAGGTTCAAATATAAAAGATTATATGATAATGGAGGAAACCTTATCTACCCCTCCAGATATGATAAAATCATATAAGGCCTTGTCTGAATTTCCTCCAAATAGTAGGAATCCCTTCATTTCCTACACTATCACATTATTTTACTTTATGTGAAGTTATATCATACTAGTGAATCATAATCATCATCATCAAATTGACTAGCACACTCAGATCTTAGTAATTTTTTGTTGTTTTCAATGATGAATTTTCAGTTTAGAACAAAAGTTCACGTGATCTGTTCTAAAAACTATAGCCTAAAACTTTACCTTTAAACCCATTTTCTTTACTCAGGACTTCAAAATCATACAGTACCTTTTTTTGTGACATCTGTTTTAAACGGGTTCACTACAACTATTAGGTATTTTTTACTTCCTCATAACAACATGATACCATTATTAGTCCTTGTCTATAGAGTGGGATTTTGATTGGCATATGATAAATTGCATGTCCACAAAACAGCAAAATTAAAACAAAAGAATGCATTGTTACCTTCTGTGCTATAAGTATGTCCAGGTCTACACTGTGGAAAAATAGTAAGTGATCGTGCAACTGAAGAACGTATCATAAAGTGAACATGAAGGAACCAAATTAAGATTTTAAAGAACTGGAATTCAGTCATTTTCTATTCCTGCAGCGCTTGACCTAGCAGTCTTATGACAGTGTTCTTATTGCACGGTGTGTGCATACTAATGTGTATATCAGAAGTACAGAGAGGTTTATCGTACGGCTGCTGAGGCTACATAAAGCTCTTAGATTCTAAAACTATCAGCTTGCACTCATCGATGATTTTTCCTTCATGGTTAGTTCGGAAAAAAAAATGACAATGTCTTTCATTTGAGAGAACTTGCCCTTCTTTCTGTGTTATGCTACTAAAAGGCAAGTAAAGCTTGTTTAGTGGAAAAAAAGAGTTGAAATAAATTGTAGTAGTATTTAAAAGAATAGATGGATAGTTATTTCCAGTCATGATGATTTCAGTTCAATAACAGTTAAGCAATGACTTGCCTTAAACAAATGTAGTCCAACAGAACTATGACTCTGTTTAAAGCCAGACAGATTTAAAGCCATGTTTAGTTATATATATATAAAGTCAAATACTAAATATGTCCTTTTATAGATAAGATAAACTCAGGTATTAAATTCCAAAAGACAATGAGTATTTTTTGTCTGTTTTTGTATTTCCTTGTCCTGATAACAATATGGAAATATTCTCTGGTTTAGGAAGAAAAAATTGCTATGAAAATTAAATAAGAATAGTGAAATGTAGAGGCTGAGTTTAAGAAGAAAAACATTAATAATTATGAATAACATATTATTCTAAGATACTTAGGCTTTCTTTACACAACCTTAACAACATCGATAATAAGGATTAGGTCCCATTTTGCAAGTCAGCTCCCAATTATAGCCTCAGAGAAATTGGAGATAATTTCAAAAGAAAGGGAGAAAACAACATAAATATCCTAACATTTTTATTTATTTAATGATAATTTTTCTATATTCACTGCCTAAGACTGTGGATGCCCAGTCCATAAACAAAAAATTCATTTTGCAAATAATAAAATCTAATGAGACTTTTCCTATAAACTTCCCAGAACTAACTATTCACCAGAATATCTCCAGTGGCAGGGGTTTCAGCTAATTGGGCCATGCTAATAGAATGCATATGCATGTTTGCAGAAGCTCAGCTGGTGGGCAGTAGCTTGTTAAACCACCAGCACTCAATTACTTTTGTCCATGTTGGAGCCCTAGATATAAACCCCTTCATTTCTGAATCCGAGGCATAGGATTCTAGTGTCTGTTTGCTTCTCCTGTCACTTAACTTTTAAACCATAACCCTAGATGACTAGAGCTGCAAATAGTTTATTTAAAGTATGAAACTGAGAACAAGGAATATAGAGAAACAAGCAACCAGAAGATACTCCAGTTTTTAAAATAAGGTGCTAGACAAAGCATCTGCAACCTCTAATTAACAAGGAACTGCTAGCTGCTATTGCTGAAATTAAAAGCAAAGTCTAGATGCTTCAGTCAGAAAGGCCCAGTTAAGGGTAGATTTCCAGCTGCAGCAAGCTGAGATACGTCCACTGTAAGGAGTTCTACTAAAACCTGGAGCACTGAGCAGAATATTGGTCAGATGATTGGAAAATTAAGAATCGTGCCTACAAACAAACTAAAATAGAAGCTTATCATTAAATGAGCTTAAGCTACTGAACACTGTTTGATAATATGGTTTTGTTTCTTTTCAAAGCAAGAGTTCAGATAAGTTATTTACTGTAAGTCAGTAATAAATAAAGGCTAGTGATCTAGACACATAGAATTTTGAGGAACCCAGGGATACTAGAAGAAAGGGAGAAAGGTCACAGGCTTTTGGTATTGGATGGAGAACAAAATAGACTTCAAGTGGAAGTCTACATATTGCAATACAAGTAATACAGTGTATATTTTTTAAGTTAGGCTAATTAAGCTTTGATATGATGGGTATATTCCCTTACTGGTGATTTATAAATCAAAGAGTTGCTTACCAAAATGATGTAATCTAGTCAAGACAAAAACTAATTCTATATTCTTAAATGTTTGGGACAATAAAATATAATTAATTATCAATCAACATATAGTAATGAATGTTTGTCAGTCATGTGGTTTTTAGAAATGGTTTGTTTGTTTACACTTCATACTACAGCATGCTTTGCAAGCACCTAAGCTGGATATCTGTATTAGGAAGGAACACAGATACGCTAGTACCATACTGTGTGCTTATGGTGTTGTGGTGTGTGTCTCTGCTTGTCAGCTCCTCTCAGTGCTCTTAATAGCTAAGAGAGACCTCTAAAAGGGGGAAGGAGGGCAGAAAAAGATTGTGCATTTTGAAAACTCATCTTGAAATTCTTAAGTTTAGTGGGAAGTAACTTTGCATTATTAATCAAGGGTTTGTACACATTTACTTGTACTTAATTTACTTAAACATTTACATCATGTATAACATAGACAGGATAATCAGTGATTTTCTAGTTCAGTGCAAGAAGAATCTCTAAAGAGCAAAACATCATTTACACATACTACATCATAGAAGAAGTCTGAACCCATGAAATTGCATCTGCCATAAGAAGCCAGAACACACAGCCAGAAGACTCTGAAGACGATTTCTCTTATGACCAATCACTTAAATACAATACCTGTGGAATTTGGAAACCAGTATGGTTCCAAAATTAAGATTACATAAGACTCCTATAAGAGGAAAGCAATTTTGAAGCAAAAGTCTTTAAGTGATGCAGCACATAATGTTGTAGAATTTGTAGGAATGAAGAAAAGTATGATCTCAGGTATCCCAGGAGGACGAATTTCTCAGGCTTCACAGAAAGAGACCGTAGAAAAAATCTTTGTTTTTTTTCTTCTAAATTTTTGCCTTTAAAAAATGATGACAGTCCCAGATTTGAGCTAAATTCTCTGTCACTGAAAAAAAAAAAATCAACTTAGGTACTATCATCACTGACTTAGTGAGGCTTAGTGCTCAGTGAGGATTATGGTCAGAACAAGCCTCTGTTGCTGAAGTCAGAATATCAGCAATGCTTGGGGCAAAGTTTTTCCCTTAAGTATAACCATTCAGTCTGCAGGCATTGTTTCAAAACCAGATGTCAGGCTCCTTACACAGACAGGCTTCCATAGTCCCTGGGATTTGGAAAGTGGCTTTCTGCAGGGTAATGAAAATGGTAGGGCACTCAGGACGGAGATAAGAAGGAGCCAGACTTGCTACAAAGATTCTCTGGCATCCTTAACCCAGTGCAAAGTGGATGTCTCTTAAAATAAACCTGCTCTTCCCTGCTTCGGACATAGAAAAGAAATGAAAACATTACTCACGGAAGAGTGAAGCTATATTCAGAGAAAGGCACTGCCATAGGAAAAAAATGTTAAAAAAAGAAGATATGAAGATGCCACATAATCAGAACTGAGTCGACCTTTCCCTTTCTGCTTCTTAAAATGTGAATGAAAAGGATGTTCTCCAAAATAAATACATTAAAGATAAAATAAAGCAAGTCTCTTGCTCCAATAATCTAAGTGAAGAGAAACAGGGCAGGGAAAAATATGACTACAGTTTGAAGAGTTGTGAGGCATACACCTAGAATGCAGACATACAGACTTCCCTTCTGCTGAAGGCAAAGTCTCAAAATCTGTACATGTCATAATGCAGCTAAACAGCTTTTCAAATACTTTATTTAGATTAAAAATGTAGGTTTTTCAGTCTGTATATTCTCTCTACAGGCTGTCTCTTCACACAATCCAGCAATTCATCATATAATAGTCTGATGAACATACATCATCTCAATGAGAATGAGAAAACATGAAGAATACTAATTCCAAAATTGGTAGAACAACAGGCTGTGATAAAGTAGTTATCAGAAATCAGTGTTAAAAGTTGGCCAGTCCTGCTCCAGAGGTCACATTTCATTGCCTCAAAAATGTCAAAGATTTATTGAAAGAAATATTTACCATGTTAAACACATGGGAAATAAATATAATTCTAGCTATTTCCTTTGTGTAATATGAAAGTCCCTTGAAAATTAATATTCAGAAATATGCTACTGCTGAATATGAAGATCTATACAACACTATCTGCTTGTATTTAATGTTTCCATGTCATGCTAGATACATTTTCTTTCTTTGCTACTACAGATATTATTCCTTGTTCTAATAAAATGTTCCTGGCTAATCTGCACGATCTCTTTTTTTAAAACAAAACCAAACCCCTTAGAGTTATGGCAAATCTCCAAAAATTCACTTTTAATTCATGACCATTCTAATTGAAGAGCTGCTCTGGTGACTAGTGAATGCATTTTCAGTGCATCATAGAAAAAAACTGTTCTTTTCTTTAATTTTGGAGTCTGAGAATTTTGATCTCAGTCTATATGGAATAGTTTTTCATTATCACAAAAGTAAAATGCCTATACTTAAATATATAGGAATTATGAACAACTATTTAAACTTTTATATAACAAATGCCTTAGTGTTCCCAAAAAATCCAAAAGAAAATGTACTGACAGCAAATAGCTTGGTTAACATCAATAAGACAAGCTTGATACACAGTTAAAAAGAAAAACTAATGTACGACTACCTTTTTAAAATGTTCAGAAACACCAGTCATCTATTAATCACTGTAAGAATGTAAGAACATGTTGTACTATTTCCAGCAATGGCCAGAAGTAGATGTCTAGGAAAGATTATAAAAAAAAAAGAGTAGGCATACAGCAATGCATCTTCAGAATATTCTCCTAATTCCCACTACTTTGCAGTCAGAAACTTGCTGAAAGAGAGATCAAGCATAGCTGTGATGAACAGCCATTTCTATTCCTAAAAGTTTAAGTAACTGTCAGGTAAAAATTTTCCTGAATCTTCTGAGCTCTGTTTTTGGGGAAAAAGATAAAAATTGTTCTGAGCAAATTTTCTTAAAGGTAATTCATTTATCTTTCATGACTGAATTCAGTCTTTTAGTGTTTTACTCCTGTAGAGATGACCTTCTGTTAAAACTAAATCTGTATAAAGAATAAATCTTCCTAATCTATTTCAGGTGTTAAAGGTTGTGAACTCATACACCTAACCTTAAGTCTTGGGAGGTAAGTGAAGATGGAGTTGATCTGAAAGTACTGTTAAATAATAGATAAAGAAAACCAAGTTCTGGCAGGGAGACCAAAGTAATCATCCTTGAGAGATAAATGGCAAAAGAAAAAAAGAGCAGTGGAGGAGAAGGGACAAACTTAATAGAGATGCAGATTAGAAGAAATGTTTTCTTCAGAAAGAGAAGAAAAAGAAAGTATGGGATGCTTCATAATGGCCAGCCTGGAAAAGTCCTGTGCTGGCTGAGCAACTCAGAAGTAGGGACTGTTCTTCCTCTGAAGGAGGAAACAATGTAGGTTGTAGCTGTGCAATATTTAGCCATTGGAACAGTGTCCAGCTATGTTAGAGGTCTCATAGAAACTGATTCTCTCAGCATCTGTAGTAACATATTATTCATCAGAAGTAGTGATGATATAATTCAGTTTTTAACTGATGAGTACAAAGTATCTCCAGGAATTTTTGTAATTTAATTTCTTACAAAAATAAGGGTTCATGACTCTTTATAAATATTCAAACTCATAGTACCATCAGAAGAATTCATAGGGATATCTGGGAAAAGAAAATTCCTGTGTTAGCAAGTAAAAATGAAGAATGGAAGTGGTAACTTGAGGACAAGGAATAGGTCAGAGTCTTACCCTTATGAACAGTGATATTTAAGGAATTTTTCTAAGGAGCTTTGAAGACATGAAGAAAAAGTTTACCTTGTATTTATGTAATAACTCAAAAGCTAACAGAAAAATAATAGAAGTCAATACACCATAAGCAAACTATTCTCCCCAGCTTGTTCACTTGTATAAATAAAATGTGTGTATATATAAACACTCACAAAAGTTAATCCATTATTACATCAATTAATTAAATTTTCATGTATATGTATATATGCATCTAAAAATCCATTTCATGTTTTGGATTGGTATAAGTTATGTGAGCCCTGGATATGTAGTAGCCACTCAAGTAACAATTTCTAAAAAAGAAGGGTCTGCTTAAAAGTTAAATCTTCACAGCTACTGTAGGAAAACCTGCAGTAACAGCTTTCAGAAACCAAGGGTGTTTCTTTGTGGGTGCTAAAAGGCTTTTGTGACAGAATTAGTTGAAAATGGTGCTTTTAGGTTTATCTGGGTAATTGGAAACATTTTTACCCTGTTTGTCAGGCTAGTTTTTAGCGCAGGTGGTTAAGCCGGGAAAAGATAAGGGCTCAGGACTGGTATCATTTCCTGGCTTTCTTAGCTTTCCTCTCTAGAATTAAGATGAACTGTACTACAGAGAATTACTGACAATGAGGGAAGAATGAGAATTTTGGCTATGCAGTACTGTAATTCTCCTCTGAAATGGGCCACTGTCCCTTAGGCAGCTTTTAACACCCTTTCAAGCTTTGTTTGGTTTTCAGTTATAGAAGAAAGATACTAATTTGCTAGCTTTTACAGAAGCCTGGCCCTGATATTTCTTACATAATGACTGATTTGTAACAGTATTGTATGTGAGTGGGTCTTTTTGAAATTTTTTTTAAATTTTATTCATTCTCAGAAGAAAGGGGAACCAAAAAGGTTGTAGACCAAAACTGGCTTTTCCCCCACAAACTTGGAAGACTTTAAGTGTGTTTTGACACAGAAGTTGAGAGGGATTTCACTTGAAAGAGTCATTATTGAACCTATCCCCTCTTACATAAGTATGCTGACATGATTGTAGTTAAGTTTCCATGCTGAATCTGAGATTGCAAAAGGAATTTCTGAAGCATCATTTTATGATATCAGAGAACGGGGCATGATCTTAAAAACAGTGCTATAATACAAAGATTTTGATTGCAACTTCAGTTCTTTTTTCTTTTTCTCTTTTTCAGATAGTTGTTGCTTGGCAATTATTTTGGCTGGTAAATCACAATTGCCCTATGAGTATAAATCCTTTGTATACTGCATTAGTTTATACGGACACAAGTAGCACAAGATTAAAAATTACCCTTATAACTGAAAGCCGTGATCATCTAACTACTACAGGATCTAGTGCCTCAGTCAATTGGTATTGTTTCTATTCAACTCCGTATTGATTTCTTAGATCTCAGAGCTTTCTGAACTACCTTAAGAACGGTTAAAAGATTCTTGAAGTGAATGGGTAGCCCTTTTAATTACAAAAGCAAACCTAGTTAAACCTCTTGCTACAACTTACAAACTATCTTAAAGACTTTATTTACAAAATTAATCTTTACACAGTAAGAATTGTTCTAACTTAGACTTACTTGGGTACATTTTATGTATGAAATCTCTGAGATTCACATATAAAATGTGTATTCATCTGTCTTAATATCAACAATAACAACAATGGAGTTAATATAGAAATCATTAAAACAGAAATTACTTTCTTCCAGCTTGTTTTTCATCATCTGGATTTATTTTTACAGTTAAAGGAAAGAAAATACACTTGAGTAAGAGTAAACTGTAGAAAGCTACTCGATACTCACAGTTCTTGCCTTAATTATGAACACAACACCAAGAACTACATTGCAGATAAGTTAAAGATTTTTCAGTCAAAACCACTTGCTGTTATTTGTTTAGATACCACAATGATGAACTGCATTTAAATTAGGGAATAACAAAATAGCTTTATTTTTTATCTATAAATACTATTATCTGTTACCTTTCTCATGAAGACTACTTTCTCTTCCATTTGAATGGTTTTGTGTGGCAGGTGACTGGTATCTTTAGAACATTACAGGAATCTCATTCTTTAGAATGAAGACATTCTTTAAACTTTGCTAATAGCTATACTGATTTTAAAGAAAATAAAACTAAATAAAACTGACATTAGTGAATGAATTTTAGAAAACAATAGAGCTTTTGCATTTAGAAAAGTCTAGGTTTTGCTGTCTCTACTTAGAGGCTTGATATGGAAGTATTCAATACCTATATTTAACAGCAGCACATCAAGGAAATAATGGGAAAACTGTTGACGTTGACTCCATGGTACATCTCTTGGGCATAGAAAAAGTTCTTTAGGAAATCTGGGTACAAATCAAAGCCAGAACTCAACTAGGCTATGAATATTATTTTTGTGAAAGCACAGATTTATATACTAATCTAGTACTTGAATGTGTAGATAAAAAACAAATCTGAAAGTTTTATTTATTAATGATACACAAGAATATAGTTAAAACTTCAAAAAATTTAGTGTGTACAAAAAGGAACATACAGTTTTTCTGTTTTATTTTTAGTGACATAAAATATTCTTTATTTTGTAATAGCCAGTGAGAAATAAAGGATCAAAATTATATTCAGGTTGCTACTGGTCTTTTCCTCAATAGTGTGAGTATACTAAAGGAATTTAGTATTCACTACCCAGTCAGAAAAGTAACTTAATGTTGCTTTTGAGAATGTAGAGTTCATGATAGGGCACTGAACAGACAGTCAATATAATAATGAAAAATCTATAAATATTAAGATAATGTATTATTCAAAATGGTGTTATGTCAATTTTCTAGTAGAATCAGCATAATAACTTATTAAGTAGGCATATAATGGAATTAATTTGTCTATTCATTGTAGATATAGTACCTGATTTATAAATAAATAAGGTAAATAATCACATTTTTAAACAATTAATTCACTTCTGAACAATGCTAAAAGCCATTTAATACTTGGCTTCTGTTAAGAGGCATGATATATGCTTAAACAGATTTTAAAAATAAGGCAATTTAGTTTATTTGGAATATAGCTAGAGTGAAAAAAAAAATTAGTTCCCTTTTGCTTCCTCAGGAACAGGTTAGTCATTTATGCCACATAATAACATTTCTTCATGCAAATCTTTTTAATAAGGATTAAACATTATGTTATTTTATGCATTTGTTATAATAGCCCATAAAAATTAAAAGTAAGTCTAGCAAACTCTTCCCTTTTGCAAACACATCAATTTTTTTAAAACAAATTACATTTGGAATTTCATCTAGAAGTTGTGTAATTTTTTCATGTTGTCTAAGTCACTTTTTAATTCTTAAATACTGAAAATGGTCAAGGAATGTGTTCCTGTGGTGGTATGTATGGGATCGAAAAGAAGGTTTGTTGTCCAACATCTGTTTTCACAAAAGTTCTTTGGTCCCCAGGGAAGATGCTCAACTTCTCTCTCTTTATGGAAGTAAAGTGGCATTTTCAGCTAGTGGGAGAAATAATCATGCAGAAAGTACATCTAAATTACTTTGAACATAAGAAACTCTAAAGAAGAGCAAAAAACATATATTGGTTACACAAACCAAGAAGGCCTCCTTACGACAAACTACTCAGTACTTTTAGAAAGTTCACATAAAGGGTAGCAGGACCTATGTGGCAGGTAGTGGTAAACTAGGGATTAAAGATGATGAAGAGGAGCTGACTATGTCTACAAATATAGAAGTAAGAGTTCTTCAGAAGGTAGAAAAGATGGCTGAAAGATGGCTGAAACAGACTCAGATGACATAAACTGCAGGAGGAGCACAAGTCCCCTAGTTCCTGTTATAAAACCTGGCTGAGAATTTTAAGTAGATTATTGGAGGGCCCAGCTCCTCTACTTTATTAATACAGCATGTTATTTCTCTTTTCCTCAAAGGCAATACGTAATATTGCCTGAACTGAATCTTTGTAGTTGTGTCTTTAAAACTACCATATAATTTCTTTGGTCAGAAAGAAAAAAAGTCTATGCTACTTGTGGTGTTTTCTGCTGCAATAGCTAACAATGACTTCCACACATTAAATTTTAAAAAGTAGAAATTTTATAAACTATATTTGTTTTCTATAAGTTTATCTGTACCTCCCTGCATCATATCTAATGTTAAAGTACATAAGCTTTATAGTATGTTTACTGGCAAATATATGTCTCTTCTATAACAAATTCTAACAACTAGGAAACTTAAGCTAATAATAACTTATTTTTCAGATATTTGTTTTTCTAGTTATTGTTATTTGGAATACATTACATGGTTCTTTTACAGAATTAGGAAGCAGCATAAAAATAAAACAAATTTTGATGAAATATCTAATTTGAAATGTTTAATGCAACTACAGTTCAACTATCTCTGAGGACTCAGATAAATAATATATGTGTTGCACTAGCAGGTTTATTATAACTTCTATAGACAAGCAATGTTATGAAAACAATGAAGTAGACACAGACGAAACAAACTTCCATTTTTAATATTTAAGAAACTGGAACATGTTTAAAAACTCTTTTGGTTCCTAAATCTAGTTAATATAATGATGAATAAATCTTAGTATTTCATCTGCTTTAAAGAAATTAAGTCCAAGGTAATATTTTGACTGCAAATTTACCTTCTGATCAAAATGTTCAAACACATCTTAAAGCAACTTCTATATTTTCACCATCAGCGGTAGTATTTTTGATGCAAGTAAATGCAATTATAGATTTTATGTACCTAACTGTTTTGATTCACTGTTCATATATTTGTATAAATAAAACTAAATATAGATACCTTTTAAGAAAACATAAGCAATTAGTATGAAAAATTTGGAATGCCATTAAGTTAATTTTGGAATTCAAAACATTGCATACGATAGTAGTGACATTCTCCAAGCTGTCCTTTGCTTCGGAGTACCTATGACTAATTTTATAATGTTGTATAATAACATTGTATAAAAGAAAAATCTGCAGAATATTGAGCATATCTGAGGTTTGCTTCTCATCAACAAGAACAGAGGAGACCAAGGGCTGAATTCAGGTGCCCACGTGTAGGCATTAGTGCCTTTTGAGAAAACCTGGGATATCAGAGCCATCTATACTGTGTTCATGGATAGGTCACAGACCTATTGACCCTTCTGGATTGGCAGCTAGAGGCCAATCAGGCAACCCTAGAACATCTCAAAGGACACCAGAAGTCTACATGTTGGCAACTGAAAAATTACATAACTCTCTTGGCTGTAGGAGCAATCTGGTAAAGAGAAGACAGAAAAAATAGATTGTGATACATAGGGTCAGAAAAGTATATTCAGTGATGACTTTGTCATACTCTGTGTATCTAGAAAGTGAGAAGATTAAACTTTATACAGAAACATCCTGCTTTGAAGCCATGTAAAGATCTGGTAATATTGCACTTGTACTCCTGGAAGGACAAGAACCTCTATTAGTGTCTACACTGCCTTAGATGGATGTATTAAAGCAGACTGGGATTGTTTCTTCTGCCATACAGCTGACAGTCTATTAGGCAATTGAATGAACTAGAGTCCCTGGAAGGATGCAATAGCTGGCACAGACTATGAAATAGCATTGAGATTCTGAACACACTGAATCTCAAAAAGCAGGATGCCTTTTTATGCTTCCTCTGGAACTGGATCCATCTGCACTGGTCCTGAAGCAGAAGGGTACATAACATGGATAATGCAGACCAAAGAGGTGAATGGGGAGTAAATCGAATGCTGTGGGCATATTAGATAAAGGCACTCATTCAGCATCATCTGGCCTAACTAATTTGCATATATGAAGACTAGCAAAGAGGAGGATTTCTTTCTGTCTTTTGTCTTTCCTTGTATTAGCTTTCTAGGGGAGAAGATGATATTATAAAGAATGATAGATAAGTTTTCCCCTCTTCCTTTACTCCTTGCTAGAGAAAATTTTACCAGTTTAGCATAATTTTATAATATTTTGCTTCACTTTAGAAGTGAGTAGAAAATTATAATTCAAAAATATTGTCTGTATTCACTACTACTGTTTAAAGTTTGTAAGAGAAAATTAATTTGTTAAGTAAAACACTTGAAAATTTGGAAATAATTTAATTGCCTTATACAAAGAAATGTTTTCAGCAAGACTTTAGCAGTAACAGTACGATCTCTGGAAGCAAGGTCAGGCTTCGCAGGAAGATTGCAGAGCTGTAGTTCGTTTATGCAGGGAGAAGACGTGAAAGGCCAAAGCTCAATTAGAGTTGAAACTGGCCAGTGTTGTGTCAGACAACAAGAAATGTTTTTTTAAGTATGTTAATAGCAAGAGGGGGTCTAAAGAAAACATTAGACAGATACTTGTTGAAGATGATCATCTGACTAATAGAGATGAAGAAAAAGTGGAGGCATTCAATGCTTTTTTTGCATCGGTCAGACCTTGGGCTACCCAGTTCTCTGAGGTGGAGGACCACTAGTGCAGGAACAGTGACTTTCCATTTGTGGACACTGAAATTGTAAGGGACGACTTTTATCAGTCAAATGTTCACAAGTCTATGGGGCCTGATGGGATTCATCCCACAGTACCGAAGGAACTAGCTGATGTTATGGCAGGACGCCTCTTGATCATCTACCAAAGGGATGTGAGGGAAGACCCAGGAAACTACAGACCTGTTATTCTAACCTCAGTTCTTGGAAAAATTATGGAGAAGATCATACTGGGTACTATTGAAGGGCATTTAAAGACTAATGCAATCATCAGGCAAAGTCAACATGGGTGCACAAAGGGAAAGTCCTGTTTAACTAATTTGGTATCCTTCTATGATAAGGTCACCCGCCTAATGGATGAAGGGAAGGTGGTGGAGGTAGTTTGTCTGGATTTTAGGAAGGCTTTTGATATTGTCCCTCAAAGCATCCTTCTGACCAGTTGTCCGACTGTGGAATGAGCGGTGCTCTGGGTGCTCTGGGTGAAGAACTGGCTGAACAGCAGGGCTCAAATTGTTGTACTGAATGAGGCTACATCCGGCTGGCGACTGGTCACCAGCAGTGTTCCTCAGGGTTCAATTCTAGGGTCAGTCCTGTTCAATATATTTATCAGTGATCTGGATGAAGGAGTTGAATGTACCATTAACAAGTTTGCTGACGATACCAAATTGGGAGGTCCTGTTGACTCTCTTGAGGGACAAGAGGCCTTGCAGAGGGATCTAGATAGATTGGAGTATTGGGCTATGACTAATGGGGTGAAATTTAACAAGTTGAAATGTCGGATTCTGCACCTGGGATGGAGTAATGCCAGGCACAAGTAAAATTGGAGAGGAGTGGCTGGAGAGCAGCCCTGCAGAAAGGGAGCTGGGGGTGCTGGTCAACAGCAGGCTCAATATGAGTCAGCAGTGTGCCCTGGCAGCCAAGAGGGCAAACCGCACCCTGGGGTGCATCAAACACAGCATAACCAGCCGGTCAAAAGAGGTGATTATCCCGCTGTATTCAGCGCTGGTGCGGCCTCACCTTGAGTACTGTGTGCAGTTCTGGGCCCCACAATTTAAAAAGGATGTGAAGGTCCTTGAATGCGTCCAGAGGAGGGCAACAAAGCTGGTGAAAGGGCTGGAAGGAAGGTTGTATGAGGAGCAGCTAAGGACTTTGGGCTTGTCTGGTTTGGAGAGAAGGAGGCTGAGGGTCGACCTCATTGCTCCCTACAGCTTCCTGAGGAGGGGAAGTGGAGAGGGAGGTGCCGATCTCTTCTCCCTGGTATCTTGTGACAGGACGTGTGGGAATGGTTCAAAGCTGTGCCACGGGAGGTTCAGACTGGATATTAGGAAGCATTTATTTAACGTGTGGGTGTTCAAATACTGGAACAGGCTTCCTAGAGAGGTGATTGATGCCCCATGCCATTTGGACAATGCCCTTAATAATGTGCTTTAACTTTTGGTCAGCCCTGAAGTGGCCAGGCTGCTGGACTACATAATCGTTGTAGGTCCCTTCCAACTGAACTATTCTATTCTATTCTATTCTATTCTATTCTATTCTATTCTATTCTAGAAAAGGAATGATAATTTTCTAGCTCAGCAAAACCTGAACAGAGTTCTGTGAGAATAAGAAAAGGCACCACTCTAGCCCAAGAGCCTCTTTTTCCTGAAAAATTTCAAAAGCCTGCTGCAAAGTATAAAATTTTTGAACAAGGCCTAAAAGGCTAACTGAATGAAAATTGCTAATTGTTATGAAAATCATTGCTAACTATTTGATCTCTCTATATTTCTGCATATTTATTTAAGTAAACCAGAATGCTTTTGTCTAAGAAAAAAAGCCCTCAAAAAATACTTCTTGATGCTTTGGTTGAAAAAGCCAGAATTATTGCATTACCACAAACAACATCCAGTTAGCACTACAGAGCTACTAGCAGTACTAACTTCCAGAAAGTAAAATTCTCCAAGATATGATTTACTCTCTACTGCTTAGCTCTAGACATATAACTTAAGATATCTCTATGTTTTTATCCCCACACACTTTCTTCATTCTGTAGCTCAGAAAAAGAACATTAACAAGCATTGTACATTTTTCTTGTTTCTCTTTCATTGTTTACATTTAGTATACAATGCAGTGCAAACACTTCCTTGTGATAAATTCTTAAAACTGAAACTCTATTATCTTTTAGTTTAGCTGATGAATTTTAATATACAAATTAATATATAAAAATACATCTCTATTGCTAGGAATATATTTTAAATACATTTAATTAGGACAGTCTTCAAAATGTGTTGATATACTGGTATTCAGTTATTACCATTACAGTTCAAATAAATGGGAAAGCAGATGCCCATTCCCTTAAAGAAAAAAAAAACAACAAAAAACCAAAGCACTTATGTGCTGTCTTGGAAATATGTATGCCCATTTTTCCTGTACTTCAAATCTTGGAACTAATGGTGAAGTCTTCACTCCCCTATATTTACGAGGGATCTTATAGGCTTCCACAGGTTTTGATGAGGAAAATGAGGGTGTGAACGCTTCAGATTCAAACAGTCTTTTCCTGTGGTTAAAAGGAAAACATCTGCAGATGGATATTTTGAGGCATGAGTTTAATTGTTGGCAAGAATACTTCTCTGAGCAATAAAGATGTGAAGAAAGCATAGATATTTGCAAGTAAAATTGGGAATAGGAAGATTCATCTGCCCTGATAGTTCATCTGCACAAGTGTGTGGTCTGATCAAACATAGGAACAGATATATAATTATATACTGGGTCTTATATGGGTATAATCATATAGGACAAACACATTAAGGACTGCATCTCTCACTTTCTTTTTTGGGTATAGTTGTGTGTTTCAACTTCAAAGTGGTATGTATATATATGTGTCTATGTAGATATATGTATAAACTGAAAGTTTGAATAGCTTCATCTTTTTACCTACATTCTGAACTTGTATAAATTGTAAGCTGGGAAAGTTCACATCTGCATGTTGAAGAAGAAGTATTTGAAGAGTCTATTCATGTGGGGGGGTTGTTTGTTTTTGTTGTTTGTTTTTTTCAAGTGGCATTTGATTACAAGTTATCAAAATATTCAAATTTTCATATGTGGAAATAAAACTTTTGTTTTGGAAATACGAATTTTTTTCTGTCATATTAATAGTACACATCCAACAAGTAAATGATAGCATCCTTTAGGTCATGCAGCATATTTAATCCTTTAGTAGAAGTTATCAAGTAGATTTTTTACAAGGCAATTATTAAGATATAAAACTATTCAACTCAGTGATTCCAGTAATATTTGATGTTAATCTTCTATATTGCCAACCTTGGAAATATCTAACATTACTGAGTTATCTTACTTTTTAAATTATTTTTTTGATAAAAAGGGTATACAAAACACAAACATACAGTGGTTAAGGGAGGAAAAGTGTGTTCTTGCTCACTTTAAACAATATAATAAAGAATGTATGCCTTTTATATTAGAAAAATACAGTTACTTAAAATTACACATTTGTTTAGACAGGCTAAAAATTAATGTTTTCCATTGTAATTTCCCCACTTTATATGCTCCTTTCCAGACTGTAATATATGTTTGGTTATTAAGAATCCTACAAATGCTCTCAGAACAAGAGGAAATTATTAACAACGTTGAAGGATAATGAGAGTTTTACTTTGCGGGGACATGAATAGTTTTCAGAATTTTTTCTTCCACATTATTTTTCCACACAACTTAAACTGTTTTAAATCAAGCTAGGAACCACAGTGAAGATGAGACCCACAAAGAGGTCTCATCTTCCAGAAGAAAAAGGTTTGAATAAGTTCTTTATCTCATTTATGAGTACAGATAACCTCAACCAGGCCATAGACCTCATTAGAAATTTTATGTTTGTGAACAGAACATTAAGAACAGAAATACAGAAGAAATTTCACTATTTGCAGATATTGAAATACTAAAACTTTTTATGCATAAATGAACACTAGTTTCTATAGTATGCTATCTTTTCTGATAATACTATTTTACATTTTACATTAGCATAGGATGGTTCCAGTTTATAGGAGGGATAGAAAGTTTATGCCTTTAGTAGGTGCAAAGAAAATAAACATAACCAAGTATAATTTCAGAGTACACTTCACTTACGTCAAAAGTTCTTTGCTTATAATGAGACCTTAATCAGATATTTATTAGGTTGCCATCCTTTCAGTGCATGTTCCATGATTTTTAGCAAACAGTTTTATTGGATTAAATATTTTATGAGTAATATTTTTACAATAAAAATGAGTACAATCACTCATGCACTTATGTAACTACTTTCAATAACCTGAAGTAAATTCTGTAATCATGATTAATACCGATTAGGCCAAAGTTATTGGTATGGTTTGATTATATGGAAAAGTTGAAACAAATGGATTTGATTTTGCAAAATGCAGTTTTCCATAATGAACAGCTTTTATTATTATTATTATTATTATTATTATTATTATTATTATTATTATTATTATTATTTTCTGGTGTATACCTTTTATTTTTAGAATAGAAGTTAAATTCTGTTATAAAAAACCAAACTGAAATGGAAAAAAAAAAGTCCACACAGAACACTCACTCCCCGCCCAACCTGTCATTATATCTATATCAGTTCATCTACAAATATCATTGAATTATCCAACTTCTTTGTGGTCATCCTAACATATTACATGAATAATTAAATGATGCATTGATCTTTGGTTATTTAACACAAATACTGAAAGCTTATGAACACTGTATTCATACCAGATAATACAAATGTACATGGATATTAAAGGCAGTTGGGAATTTCACATGCATTATTCTCCACCTTGGTTAAGAAATATAAGAAATTAGAATTTTTCTGAAAGGTTTAAAGCTTTGGATGCTGTTTTTCAGAGTGCTTTAGATAAATGCAAATGTTACTGGAAAAATGCAACAGAACTGTTTACCAACGCAGAAATAGTAGAAAATGTCATTTTATGTACTAAATTTTTCTAAGAGGTCCCTAGATTATTTGTAATGAGTGACTGTTTATTTCTCTGTCACTCCTAGTAAGCTGAAGGCATCGGATTTATTTTACTTATTGTCTACTTTCATCTTGTTTTATCTACTTTTAAGTCCTTGAATCATATTATTTCACTGTTATAAAAATGGACAGTTTCCAAGTTTCACCATTATTTGTAGAAAGAAAATAATGATGACGACCTTCTCTGCAAAAGCTCTTTGAAATCTCAGATCTCAAAATAACAGCCCATGTGTTGTGTTAGTAATATAATATATACTTGTGTATATTGTATTGTTTATAGCAAATTAATGTGGTTTATCTAGAAATCTGTTGGAAACACAATTGCATGAACAATTCCCATTTTATTTCTTCAGAATTAGTAAAATTCTTCTTTTGCAGATGATCAGAAGCTATGATAATTTCCATTCTCTCATCTTATATAGTAGCACTGTTTTCTGTAAAGCATGACAATGTTAATGAAGATCAGAAAAGGAGAAAGCCCTGCATTTTGTGTTTATTTCAGAGGTTTTCATGGAATAGTATAAAAATATACATAATATAGAACACTTTCTTCAAGCATTGCCTCGGAAAGGGAAGCTATTTCTTCATTTTTTTTATACAGACACCTACACGACAAAACCGCATTACCCCTTATATTATGGTCTGAATATGCATATGTGTCAGATTGGATAGTCATATGTCTAATGCCAACCTCATTTGACAGCTTTGAGTTTAATATCCCACAAATAACGGTGACTTTAGTAGTGACAATATATTATTAATTAGCACAATATTCCTATATTTCTAGACTTTAGGGAAATTAAATTTAAATTTAGGAAGATAAGAGGTTACTGAATGCTCTAACAGCTAAGGCTGATTTCAAAGCAAGTGATCAAATCTATTTTGAAATAATTATAATTTACAGTGAAAGCACACACTGTTGCATGTAATTGTCAGAGTCATTCTTATATGTTTAGAAGTTAGATTTTTGTGAAAATGAAAGCCACTGTAGTCAAAAAATGTATCAGTCAGTCACTATACAAATCAAAATTTTCTTCTGCACTATGCCAGTTAACAATTAAGCAATAATATGCCTGAAAGTCTAAATAATTGTGTTATGAAGATACTAATTATTTTATATTAAGAAACCACGGGTTTGAAAAAATGGAAAAAAAAATCTGTAGATGACTACAGACAATGGTACTCCAATATGCAACAGAAAAAAAAAATCCTATGAAGCTATCTTTTACCCTAAATGAGAAGTCATTACAATTCTTTTCTGTTTCTATTTTTATGTGTATGGAATGCTTTTTAATTAACAGACATTATGAATACAATATATTTAACAGATGTAGCTTCTAGAGAATCAGTTTGTCTCATATTAAAAGTAAATTGTACCATGTGAGATAGAAATAGAATTGTTCTGTTCCATACAGCAATTTATCTTCAGAGCAGCTGCACCTCTATAGTCCTTGAGAAAAGAACATCCTCAATGTAATAGAAGCAACCATTGAACTTCCTTTTCAAATCAACCTATCCCAGACAGGTTAAAACAGAATGAGGCAGCCACTCCTTGCATAAGTGTGTATGAAATGTCTCTGTTCTTCCTCCAGTTTATGGACATGGCACCAGCAATAATTGTTGTCTTCCAAGCTATTAGTTCAACTCTTAAGCAACAGTAGCCACACAGTCAATATTTTGCCTTTTTATGTTGTCCAAGGTCTCACAGTGATCCAGTCTGATGGAGGAAGGTCACAATTCACTGGAAAAATATTGCTTGGTATTTACATCACAACAGTGCCTTGAAGTTTCCAGTCATTAACCAAGGTCCCATCATACCAGACAAAATGAAAAAAAGAGAGGCCTCTCCACAAAGAGCTCGTGACTGAGTGATCATTTGAACAAGTCACATAAAGATGAACTAAGGCCTAACTTGACCACCACTATTTTCAGCTTTATGACTACTCATTTAAAAGGAAGGCAAAAAAATTTGGAAGATGCCTTTCAGGTCCATGTCAACCAGTGGTGATAAGGATGGGAATATCACAGTGTCCTATTGCACTTGTTACACCATTATAGCTGGTATTAATAATGAAGACATGGAAAGGTACCTCTCCATCCTTCCCAATTCTGCATTGAATGACACCTATGAGGTACTTTCAGATGCTTGTGAGGAA
Organism: Mycteria americana; assembly: GCF_035582795.1. NCBI lineage: Eukaryota > Metazoa > Chordata > Aves > Ciconiiformes > Ciconiidae > Mycteria > Mycteria americana. Next base: position 31,412,524 of record NC_134367.1, read on the forward strand.
CTACCTGTATTGCCAACCTCAAAATATCAAAAATAATAAATATGAGTTTCACTGCACAAGCTCTGATACAAAGAAATCACAGTGATATGGTCTTTATTGAGTTGTGGGTTTTTTTATCTTTCAGTATATAATACATGCAAGATTAATGATGTTCTTACGCTTCTTCAACCCACCTCTTCCCGGCATTTAAAAAAAATAAGAAACACACATTTCATTTAACTATGTTCCTTTCTGCTTTCCCACTTCCCAATGAAACTCTTTGAAGTAGTAGTGTGATTTGTGGAAGAATACCTTTACAACAAAACATAATGCATTGGTCAATCTATAAATTAGTGCAATTATACTTAGAATTTGTAAATGTCATTACTTATACAAATAATTATCACAAACTCTAATTTTCAAAAAAATATTTTTTCTGATATTCACAATGACATCCATATCCATGCTGATCACTATAATCAACCACTGTAATCAGTCACAAAAGCTACTAATTCAAAGTAGCTCATATGTGTAGACATTAGTATTTACCCAAATTACCTTTCCTTTTCACCTCTGCTACCTTTGAGTTTTTTCTGTGACTGAAACCCAGAAACACTTTCTCAGTTCTCTTCATCACCTCACACATTCTTTTCCCATTGAGTCAGATTACACAGCAAAGAGGAAATCTGAGCGGGCTGCAGGGAGGAATTTTTTGCAGTGAGTTCTGAAGTCACGTCTCCTGCTGAACTGTGCTTCACAAATTCCAGAAAAGGAGAAATTTCTCGCACTTTTACAAAAGTGATACATGTTGGTCCTTAGTATTTTGGGGTATGAAGTCAAGGTGGAAGAGCTAGGCAAGAGGGTAAGAACATCAAGAGGGCTGCAACTGTGCAAGAGCTTCAATGAAGCAAAAGTTGAAAGAATAGTAATATCTACAGATATTGAGTGCTAAAATCCATGGTAGACATTCTGATACTATTTAATCAACCCAGGTTTGACAGGTGGGTTGTGTAATTAATTGTCACCTGATTTACTAATTGTTTGATTTTTTGTTTACTTTTTAAATGTAATGATATATTAACGTCCTGTTGTAATAGCTTATGTATAAGAACAAATATATTCACCCTTAAATAAAAGATATCTAAAACAATGGACTGTTATTCAATAGCTCCAATCTTAGCATCTCCATCTGCTTTACAAATGTTAGCTAATTAAACTTCATTTATACCCAGGTGAAATCTTTCTTCTTGACAATGTATCTAATGTGCAAATACATATTCTGTACATAAACTCCCTGATTCACATATAACTCTTGCAAATGAAGTTTTTACATTGCATTTTCTATACAATATTTTAAAGAAGAAAACCACAAGACTAACTGGAAGAAAGAGATAATTTTATGTCTATTAAAACATTGAGATCACTCTCAAATATACAGTGATTAGAGTATTTGTGGCCTCCTTATTTGCCTGTGTGACAACACCCTCTCTCATCAGTGGTTTTGGAAGCTTTTTAACTTTTTCCCAACATTTTTATGCCACACATAGATGTCCTAATATTACTGGGTTTTTCACTTAAGTAACCAATCAATACTAATCAAAAGTGATAAGTAGACCTATACCATAATGCTATATTAAATAAATGAGATATTGCATAAAACATCTCTAATATAATCTGATAAAGTTGTTTATTAACATACATGCAGATATTTGTTTGCTTCTATTTTGAAAATAAATGTTTTTCTTTTCAAAAAGAAAAGTCCTACACAATGTTTTACCTATTATCTATGGTTTAGCTCATAAAGTTTTATTATCAGATTAATCTATTGCTGAAGCACACTGCTTTAAATTAAGAGTGCGTACCATGCATTTAAGAACAGAAGTTACTTCTTGACCTTACTGAGAATGATAATCCTGCATGGATTTAGTACTACATTTTACTGTGGAAAGAGTATGAACTAGTCTTATTTGTAAAGTTGATCTACTAATGGCTTATGGTTAGTTTAGTGACTTCAGCTGATCTTCATTAGTTACTTTGCAAAACAAGAGGGCTAACAAGTCTTCTATATAACTTTCTATGTATTCAGTAAAATAATCTTATCCAAAAAATAATTAAGAAAATGGAAAAGTGACTTGGTATTGATAAATGAGTATTTGGGAGAATAGGTTCCTTATTTAAATACCATTTAAAAATATTTTAATGAAAAGGATTAGGAAAAGGTGAAGCAATGTTATTATTAGCCAACCAGAAACATCTTGAGCACTTGAGCAAAAGTTCACTGAGTGATTGTGAAATAAAATGTCAGATAAAACTGTGATAGCAGCTTCAAAGTATTGTATATAGCCAAAATAATTCTAACTCTATGTACAGAGTGATGGGCTATAAATTATCTGTTCCCACTTGGGAAAAAAGATTGTTGAATCATCTCGAACAGTTTTTTGAAAATAGCAGCCTATTGTTCACTGAGGTCCATAAGGTCAACAGAATAATTAGGAATAATTAGAAAAATAATTAGAACAAAATAGAAATCTTTATTTTGCCACTGTTTATATACTTAATACAGTCTTAAATGCTGTGGTAATTCTCTTGTAACCTTTCTCAAGTGGAGTCATCAGGACTAAAAAATAAAGAGAAAGACATTAGGAACATTCAGCAGTGTAAAAAGGTTCTCATATAAGGATGAACAAAACAGAGCAGGACTGCTTGCTTTAGAAGAGAGATATCTAATTGGAGTTATGCTATGATAAATATTAATAATTGTTAATTAATTAAAATAATAAATAATTGTAAAATTAAGTTGAGTAAATAAAGAATATGTATTCACAATCTTTCACCTGGTATTGATAACAACAATGGAAATTCACAAGCTATATTTAATCTTTTAAATTAAATTTTACCTTTTGAATGAATATTTTTGGTACAGATATGAAAATATTGAATGTGGATACTATAATATAGATAAACGCAGAAGGTACAACATCATTAAGGATTGCTACCTAGCTGGGAGAAGCCAATGCATACCGCTAGTCAGAGACATGCAAATCTGATGTGACATAGGTAGTTCCAGTTACAAACTTGAGAATAAAGAATGAAATCCAGGCCACCTTATTAACAGCTGTCTGGAAGTTTCATGTGATGTCAGTCTCACCATTTGGGAGCTAAAATGTTGATACAGTCTCCTTCATCATTTCAAAGATCAAAATATTAAAAGGAAGTTGAAGCCACATGAGATGACAATTTAGATTCTCCCACCAATAGAGTTCCAGGTGTGAAAGCCTACTGAGCTAAAAGGAGTGCGATAGAGTCTTCCTAACTCCAAATAAAATGGCAGTCTACAATAGATTAGATGAATACAGTCCCAGGACCTCTGGGGTGCAGAAGTAATAAGTGAGAAGGCCTACAAAGCAAACTGTCACCTTTACATTATGGAGAAATAAACACAGACTTCTTATTCCCTAAAAACTAGTGATCTACCTATTCCGTGGTAACAGTAGCAATTTGGAAGCTAGTGTAAATGAAAACTGAAAAGGAAGCTTACAATGGCTACTATGCCAAATAGGCAAACTGTATCAGCCTCCCTGTTGTCATTCACTCAATTCCAACCCAACCACTTCCCCATTTCTGTTCAAAGGCCACGCAAGCAGCCAGGAGAGGCCCCATTGCACTGCCATGCACAGGAGGTAAATGAAGCTAAGAGAAATGTTCTCACTTATCTTTATGAAATCTTTTAAATCCATGTTTTGTTTTTTGATGCTGAAACATTTGAAATATAAGCTATAATTGTCTTATATGATCAATGTGCTAAAATCATAAGGGAAAACAAGAGCTTATCTGAATACAAATATATTCAGTTACAGGGCTTCAATTGTAAAATAGCCTGTAAAAATTAACATTATTTTGTAAACACACAATACAACATTACCAGCTGCTACAGCAGCACTGCACAGCATAAACCAATTATAAATAGATTTTCAGCTAATATTAACTAAAATTGTGAAATTTTATACTTTTTAAAAACTAAGAACAGCCAAAAAGTTTAAATCTGAAATCTTGACCTACTTTAAAAGTTAGAATTGCTTGTAAATGTACTTCAGGTTCTAAATATTTTCATCCTTAGAAAAAACTAGATACATTCCTTAACTGTTTGAAGAATATTTTCTGTGTCATTTATGTGCTGCTTTTAGGTTTTAGACTAAGAAATAAAACTTAGGTTTTTGAATGATCACCAAAAGTAATGTATGCCCAGAAATTATACCTACATATTTCCCCAATATATTTGCATGCTTCTATTGGAAAGCTAATAATATTTAAAGCATTTCCTTTAGAATGAATGTTTGTCCATAGCTGTATAGTGTGTTAGTTTCTTTCTGTATTTAGCTCACAACAACCCCATGCAACGCTACAGGCTTGGGGAAGAGTGGCTGGAAAGCTGCTTGGCAGAAAAAGACCTGGGGGTGTTGGTCGACAGCAGGCTGAATATGAGCCAGCAGTGTGCCCAGGTGGCCATGAAAGCCAACAGCATCCTGGCTTGTATCAGGAATAGTGTGGCCAGCCCGACTAGGGAAGTGATCATGCCCCTGTACTCGGCACTGGTGAGGCCACACCTGGAATACTGTGTTCAGTTTTGGGCCCCTCACTACAAGAGGGACATTGAGGTGCTGGAGCGTGTGCAGAGAAGGGCAACGAAGCTGGTGAAGGGTCTGGAGAACAAGTCTTATGAGGATGGGCTGAGGGAGCTGGGGTTGTTTAGCCTGGAGAAGCGGAGGCTGAGGGGAGACCTTATCGCTCTCTACAACTACCTGAAAGGAGGCTGTAGTGAGGTGGGTGTCAGTCTCTTCTCCCAAGTAACTAGCGATAAGACAAGAGGAAATGGCCTCAAGTTGCATCAGGAGAGGTTTAGATTGGCTCTTTGGAAAAATTTCTTTACTGAAAGTGTGGTCAAGCATTGGAACAGACTGCCCAGAGAGGTGGTGGAGTTACTGTCCCTGGAGGAGTTCAAAAAGCATGTAGATGTGGCACTTCGGGACATGGTTTAGTAGGCATGGAGGTGTTGGGTTGACGGTTGGACTAGATGATCCTAGAGGTCTTTTCCAACCTTAATGATTCTATGATTCTATGATTCTATGATTCTATGATTCTATGATTCTATGATTCTGTGATTCTATGATTTGGAGGTACTTAGAGGCTTGTGACCAGTTCTGCAATCTCACACCAGAATTTTCTTAATAGAAATGTTTCATAGAGCTTTTAAGATTGCAAAATGCAAGGTAAGCTTATTCTGTTCAGCAAATGAAGTTATAACATTGTCTCTAACTCTTTGTTTAGTTTTAATATCAATTTCTTCATAAATAATTTTGCAACATACACTACATAGTAATGGAAGGCCAGATCCAAGGAACTGAATACATAAAAACTAGACACACCAGTGCTCAGCCTGGACCTCGGAGCATGGTCAGGTATCCAAAGCTAGACACACAGGCTTTTATAAATAACAGCAACACAGATCTCAATCCAAAGCTGCTGAACACTGACCAGGGGCCCATCAGAAGTTAGCACATTCAGCAGTTTCCAATAGGTATCTATAGGTAGGAAACAGGAAACATTGAGGGCAGTCGTGACTTCAAAATCCATGGAGGGATGCAATGTTCATGCACAGGAGGCATGCAATGTTCAGGAATAATGCTCTCATCCACTCAGGATGTCTTATTAAAGCATCCATGCAAGAAGTGCGAGAACAAGGTTCAGCATCTTCCTTTTTTTAAAGGCATTCAAATATATATGTTCCTAGAGATTACTTTGTTTAAGTAGATGATGGCTACCATGAGGCTGGGAAATTCACTTTTCTTCCTTGTGAAAGTGAGGCCTTATAAAGTCAGCAAAGCAGCTCCAAGTTCTGGTTCTTGCTCCCAGACCTGTTATATGAATTTTATGTCTGATGCCTAATTAATCAACAGTCCCTTGAGCAAAGACTGCTGTTTCATTTGCAAATCTGGCTTTTAAATTGCAACTGCTTGATGAGTCATCAGGTCTGGGGATAATAGATCAGACTTTTAATATTATCTTAATACCTCTTTTTTTCCTTTTTTTTTCTTCTAAATATAGCATTGTTTTCTATCTGACATTTTTGGCCAGAAAATGAACCTGAAGATATTGACTACAGATCTAATCAATAGAGAATTTTTTCACATTTTGTAAGGGTGGGGAATACCTATTTCCAGTTAAGTAGTTTAAAACAATGAAAACAGAAAGCACAAATGGAAAATGAGTATACAAGATATTACTTTAAATAATGTGTTTGTTCCTCTTCTTTTAAAAATGTATTGAAATATATCAGGCCCATGTCCTAGAGACAGAGAAAATTAGCTGTAGTGTTTTGAAGCCAAATTCTGAAATCATTGGTCTACAAACTATTCCCATGAAAAGGAAAGACTATTAGTCAAAGTACAATCTTATTCAAATACTCATGTACTGATCATGAAACAGTCCAGCACCAAAGCAGCTATAGATGCTTAATAATTAGTAAGATTTCTGAAGCTAAGTCTGAAAGCAATGACAGATGCTAATATAAGCAGGTATCCTAAATAAAATCTTGCTCACCTTTAATTAGATTCCAGATATACAAGGGGCTATATTCAGAAAGATTTATCAACTAGGTAAAGCTCCAAGACTGTTATTTCCCACTTCTCTGATATTGTGCAAGCAGTATTTCCTCTTTTAAAATTCTTTATATGCAAAATAAACAGCTGAAATCTATACCGTGTAATAAAGGGAACCCATACTGCAATATGAACCCTGTATTAAAAACCAGAAGCACAGTGGTAGTCAGCTGAAAGCTATCTTGTTCCTTGGGAAATACATAATATGATACTCAGGAAGGAGTACACAGAGAGAAAAGTAACATCCAGAAGGCCATGTGTAGGAAAATATCTGAGAACATTTCAGACATTCCTGTAGAAGGTTTGCATAGTGAAAGCTATCCTGAAAGGACTTGACATACCTCCAAAACAGCTAAGCACTAGTCAAGCAGATTCTCCAAAGTATGTAGTCAGGGAAATTAGAGTATACATGCCTCCTTTTGGTGAGCATCTTTGAAAACAGCTTCAGGCTTCTTAATCTTGAAAGGCATTCAGAAGAGGATTACACAGTAAGAATTTGGAAATCTTATAAATTTTCCTTTCTAAATGCTTACAGCAACTTTCACTGGAAAATAAGGACTTCCCTTTAAAATTCATGTTGGAATTTTTTCCATTCCAATTAAAAAAACCCCCAAACTCCCAAAACTTTTACTTTTTGTTTCGGTTTGATGGGGGAAAAAAAGCCACTTCTAGAAATAAGACATCATTTTAGTCCAGCATTCCAGACAATGAGAAATTACTGAGTTCCCATTCAGAGATGATAAGCTGGTTCGCTTCAGGCAGTAGTAACAAAATGATCTCTCTCTACCTATCTTTCATTTAACAGATTGATGCAAAAAGTTAAGGTACTATGAAGTGGAAAGAACTAGATAAAGTAGAAGAGGCTCAAAGGTGTTCTTACAAGCTGATTATTATTAAATAAAGATAAAATTGATATCACAACTGATTCCGTTTTCATTCAAAATTTTCTACTGCATGATGATATGTCTTTATTATACTCTGTCGCATACTACTTAAACTTCCCTACTTCATCAGTTGATCAGACTTGACTTGAAAAAGGTTCCCAACAAAGGGAAAATTCCCTTTTCTGATTACTGTTTGTGTTACCATTAGCTTTTGGTAAGGCATGGACAAGGATGAAGTGTTCAGTAGACTTTCAAGGGTATTTATGTTTCTAAAAAATGCCTACTACATCCCTCAAAATAATTTGGCTGCTAAACATCTATGGAATTCAACAGATTTTTTCCAGATTCAGGTTTTGGTATAAACATTTCAGCTATGGAGGGTTCACCACCTTGCTATGGACACCCAGTACATCAGCCCATTTAACTATCACATTCAGTCTTTCTCAGTACAGGAATAAGGACATTTCTTCATGTGAACAAGGAGAGTTTCATACAATTCCACTGCCCTGGTTAAATTAACATGTTATCTTCCTTCTCCTTTCAGCATGTAATTTTCAAAGCAAAAATACATTGAGGTTGTAAGACGTGCAATGTCAATGGTCATGTAATGTTGGTATGTAGTTATTTTAGTTCAAAACTATTACTAAATATTTCAACTATGTATCTAATATGGACCAAACCTACTTTATGAAGAGAAAGTAAAAACAAAAATTAAACTCATTCAAATGTGCTCATTCAAAATGATAGTCGAATAGCACAGTGATTTATCACATGAATGCATAAATGTATATACATACAGAAAGGATTGTATATGTTCCTTGAAGTACTCTCTCTGCCAGTTTTTTAAAGTTCCACCCTATATATTTCACTGCAATGAAAATATACTGGATTTTAATTTGGGTTATAATCAATACCTTATGACTTATTGTCATAATTTAACACACTTATCTATGCAATAAATTTTTTTGGCTATATATCTCTACATTTGCATGCATATGTAAAACTCTAAATAGTTACCTAAGTTACTTACAACCTATTTGCTAATCTCTCTTGTATTTTATTTTTGTACTTTTTACTATTCTTGCTACAAATGACATTAAGAAAACCAATCATCTTAATGTTTTGTCACGTTTCTGGTGCTTTCTGTTTTTTAGGGGAATTGTTTCAGTAAGCATCGCATAGGGTTAGACTACCCAAACCACCGAAAAAAGTTTGAAGTCTGCAGGGCTGTGAAAGTTTTACATATTCCTGTGAATTCAATGGGTCATGAAAAATTTCGTGTTCTGCCTTCTTGACAAAGATTAACAGGAACAGAAGATGGCTTGGCATGAATCCATTTTGTGACAACAATTGCCAAGAGAATACAAAATAGCACAATATTAATCCATTCTCATGAAAATGATGGTAATGAAAATGAGAAATGGCATCAGCTAAATCCATTTTCATTACACTGTTATGATTGCAGTCTTGTAGCTCTCAGATAGGGTGCTGAGTGAAGAGATCTATATTTTAGCCACATTTTTAATGTCTTTAATGAGCATCTCCTTACCATTATACACCATTTCATTCTATACTTTGAATTCTTGTTTTAAAAAGGTTTTAGATCAGTTCCAGGTATCTAAACTTGACAGCATATTTATTAATGGTCCTTAAAAATTGTCCATGGAAAGCAAAGATGTGGAGCTCTGAAGAAACTGGCATTGCATGACCTCATTAGTGAAAATACAGAACCCCTGTGTTTGTAATAAAGTTGTGTAAAAATGCAGAAGCATAATATAAAACTGTTAGTACTCAGATCAAACGCATTTTCCTTTTAAAAAAAGTCTTAAAAATATTATACTGAAATTAAATGTATTTTTTGGATTCCAAGTGCTTTAAGATACTCAAATTTTCGACATTTTCAGTAACATGAGAATTTGTATCACATTTAAAAGAATTGTGATACAAGTTAAAAGATTACTTTCTCACTGTCAAATTTCCAATTTTATTTACATGGAATTATTTTTCTATTTTTTTCTGACTAAACATAGAAATATTTTCTCATTACTGTAATATTTAACTTTGCTTGGTGTGGATTAGGAAGAAACAAATCAATATACGACATTGCTAAAAATAAACTTATAGTTAAATTCTTGTGTGTTAACACAGAGTAATTTAAAATATATGCTGCTTAATATCCAGAAAGATCATTCAAAGAAATCTCCAATGAATCACATCCTTATTTTAACTATACTACATATTAACTCTATTTTTTTCACCACCTTGGTTCCTACAGTGAGATTGCTTTGGCTGTATGAATAGTTTTAGTCAAACTTATGTCAGCATTTGGTTTTAGAGTATAATTACAATAGTCATGTAATTATTATTTGTAAAAGAACAATTCTAGCAAAAGGTAATTATGAATTTGTATGTATGCCCCACTCTTTAATATACTTACACGTAACGTATTTTTAGCTCTACACTTCCATGCTTGCATTTTTGCAAAGCTTAAACAACTCCCTGTGTTTTGATTTCCCAAACGTCACAGAACCTGATGCCCCAAGAATAGGATTAACCATACTCCATAAATACAGCTCAGTGTTTCAACATGAAAAACTGAGTAGTCTAACAGATGCACAGCTAATTTGAGTATTCCAGCAGGAACTTCCACATTCCTACCTTTGGCTTTTTGCATGGGCTTCCTTTGTGTCCATGATCTCTATGAATTCCCCTTCTGCCTACCATCATAATAAGGTTACTGTCGGATAGTTTCTGTAAATTATAAATCCAGGATTTTCAAATTCTTTCTCTGACATTTTTTAAATAGAGGGGACAAAGTGCCGTACTACTAAATTACCTCAGCAAATAAAAGTCTTGTTTGTAATTATGGCTAAATTACAATAAATGCCACCCAACACAGAGTAGAGACCTATGTTACTCTCTTTTCACAGTTCCCACCATAACATCAAGAAATTTGGTGAGCAAAAGCTCTTGTTAAAGTAATAACAAGAACTTCCTGCCATGCTAGTGTATCACAAGCCTTCCTGAGACCAGGAGACACAAAGATGAGACAGCTCTATTGCAACATGGACATCTACAGCTGTTGGCCAGCAACTTCCTTCTGTATGGCCTGTTCACTGCAAACTGACCAACATAAAAATCAACTTAAAAAGCAGGACAGTACAGGTCAACCAAAAACCCATGTGGAAGGTTTTCCGTCATACATTAAGCTCATAAAAACACACACAACACCTTAAAGCTTTAGAATAAAATTTATTCCAGGAAAAAGATATTTACTTGGGCAGTTTCAGTATGCATCCATAAGCTCTTCTTAATGTCTGTTTCCCTTATTATAAAAAATACTGTATGCAAGTTATATTCTTAAAAGGTAAGAACAGTATAATTCATTGCATTTTATATATCCATGATTTTCATGTGTCTGAATTTAATTTTTTTTTTCTTTATGATCATTTCTGTGAGTTATATGTCAATGTATCACTCAGATTTTTTTATTAGTCTAAGTGCTGTTTGCCTTCTCCTACAGTTGGAAGCAGTGGTACATTTGCATCAAAACAATCTATGGAAAACCAGAAGAAACACAGAACTCAACCTGATTTCACTTAATTTATTGGCTATACAATTCTTCAGAGTTCTCATGACAAAGGATTTAATGAGAATAAAACCTAGCTCATTAATCTACTCATTTCTGAAATATATAATAAGTGTAAAAAATCTTAGAAAGATTAACATAGTGCAATTTTGAATTAATCTTACAGTCTTGCCTTGTGCCATATGCCTTATCCTACAACACTAAATCTGCCTTTGGTCCTGGAAGCCTAATAACATTCAGAACTGACCCATTATCTTCAAAGCATAGTCACCGTTACTCTTCTTTTTTCCCCACTACAGTTTTGAAGTTTTAAAGTAAAAGAAAGCAGATAAAGTATATTGATTCAGAATGATATTAAGCAACACCTCTGCTCAGTGTTTTATATCATCTGAGCAATTATCTATTTTTTAAAAGAAAGTTACTCCATCTTCACTTGAAAAGTAGTTTACACATTCAATTGCAGTGATTGTATCAGGCAAGACTAAAATTCTACATAGATTATATAAAGCCCATTTCAAACTTTTATTCAAAAAGACCCTTGAAATATTAGCTAAGTTGGCTTTTGTCTCTCTTTTCTTACCCATGGAGTCTTTGTGCCATGTCTAGCTATCCATCTGCTTAATGATGTCAGGATGCTGCCTCATAGGAGCTAGCTGATACAGTTCTCCTAACGAACAAAACGATCTCTCCAGGCAGTGACATCAGACACTGTCTTCAAGGTGATCCTGGCTCTTATGAAGAGTTAGTGTTATAAAATTACATATATCGTTTCTTGAAAGTCATATCTAGGGCAGTTTTTGAAGACAGCTGTGCCAGTGTAGACAGCAGGGAATCACAGCACTCAAATCTCAACGTAGTTAAAATAGAACTACTTGAACCAAACAAAAGCTGAGTGGTCTGGACCATCTGAAAATTGGTCCTGAACACCCAGATTGTCTGACTGAACTTCTTTGTGCAGGTTCAATGATTTTTCTAAGGACAGATGTTATATTAAGTTGTAGTGCCCTTCACAAGGTTGCTGTGTCAACTACTTGACAAAGTACCATTCTTCTATGTTCACTGTGCATTTTAACACTCAGCTGGTAGCCTGGAGACATGATGGCTCCTGGCTAAAGAATTCACTAGGAAACATAGTCTTACAAGTGCTGTGATGATATGATTGGAAGAGAAAATTAAAAATATCTAATTAACTAAATGTAAGGCATTTAGCAATAGATGGACTGAGTTCTGATACTTCCAAAAACAAAAAGAGCAAATTATATATATATATATATATATAAAAATATATAAAAGATTCCAAAAAACCTAGAAACTGGATTAACTTTAATTCAGGAGCACAAACTCTCTTAATCCTAATTAGGGAAGTAGTATTCTGTATAGAATATGAAAGGCAAGGTACTATATTTCACTGAAATGGAATTACAAGGTACACTAATTACCTCTCACAGCAATGTTTCTTCCTGAGCAGATATTAAAAAATAATTTCTATAACAGACATTTCTTTTGACAATTTGGGGAATTAATCTGTGCATGTGTGCATGTGATTAATGCTCTCTGATCTAATGAGTTCTTTGCATTGTTTTCTTGTACTCTGGTCATCCATGTTTTCTTAGATCACCTGTTTTTCTACTAGGAAGAGAAGAACTGCTAGTTTTGTATCTGACTCTGAATCAGGCTGAGTAAGCTTTGCCTCAGTGGAACAATGAAGCAGGTACAACATAGACAAAGCCACCGGTCTGCAGGAAAGTGAAATGAGTACCTGTGTGTTTACATTAAACACCTGTAAAAAGGCACATGTCAAAAATACAAGAACAGAGGAAAAAGGACTTGGTGCTTTTTGAGCTAAAGCAATCCTTTTCATTGTCACTCTTTCTGAAAGTGATGGATGTTGGTCACAGGTGTAAAAACCAGATTCCTCAAAGGGAAGCCAAACAGTTAGGTTTCTGTTTGTCTGGAATTCTGAAACCGTGTAAAGACTTCTGGATGCCAAAGAAACTGAGGTAATAGTGATCTACACATATGCTTGACCATTTTGGTAGATCTGTAAGTTTCTTGAATTGTCTATGAGTTTATATATATATATATATATATATATATATGTATTTCAGAAAGTCCTCTGCAAAAATCTGTCTACATAATACTGTTGCAATATATCCTTGCTGAAAGGTTAAAGCAATATTCCATAGTAACAAGAAGAACAGCAATGTATGCATCTTTGCTACAGCACAATTTAGGCAATTCTTTTAACTTGGGAATACAGTAGATTACTGTTTCAGAGTCTGTCTGTCACAGGTAAAAACTATGCTTTGTGTCTGTTTAACAACAACTGAAAAGACTGTTTGTAAAAATGGCAGGCAAATGATGTCCTGTTTCACTGGTGATATATCCCAGAGATTGTTAGTTGCTCTCTGCCCTGGTTTTCATTACAATTGCTTTACCTTTAGCTGCAGTAGTGTTAGAAACAAAACAGACCTTCTGATGATGAAAAGCAGTGTTGTTTTGCAGTTTCTAGTACAATACAGTGTCTAAAGTAGTCTCTGTATAAGGATATGGTTTGTACAAGTATACAAAATGATTGCCATCCTGCTGATGAGCTGGGTATAAACAGTTTCCACCTTGAGCTCAAGTACTACCATTCTTAGAGGGCCAGAAGCACATATATACTCTTTGAATAAGTCTCATAAAAAGATGTACACAACAACAAAAAGCACATTTCATAGAAGCAAGGAGACATAAAATGAAGACTACACCAAGTGGCATGATGTGGGGGTAGCACCAACACCTCTAATTCACTGTGTTGAATTTGCACCTGATGTAGGAATGGATTGCCATTGACATTTTTTTCAACTTTCGCGTCAGCGTAAGATGTTGCCTATAACGTAGCATATAAATATGCCATTAAAACATAGTGTAAAAATAATTTTCTATACAAAAGAAAATCCAATAAAAGATAAGTATGCAATTCAGTGTCCTGCCTTGATTACAGGACTTGCTTGTGTCTTTGTTTTTAGGAAGGTACCTTTTGTGTGCAATCCTCGTATCACGCTGTGTCTGACTTAATGTGTGAGGCACTTTAGTAGGGCATGATTGTTTTGTTACTTCAGGCAGCCCTCCAGCTGTGGGCCAGCACTTGGTCAAACTGATTTGTTCTTGGCAGGAAGCCAAGAACACATAACACTTGCAATTGTACATTATGATTTTGGGGGGTTGTGGTGGCAAATAGCCAAAAGTGTTATCTCAACCCTTTCAACAGTGTACAGTTTGGTCTGCTAATCAGTCGCAACCTCCGCTCTTAGAAAGGGGTGGATTAATGGCAGTTTTCAGAAAATACTGCTAAGTTTACAATGGCTACAGTCTCTTATACCGCATAACTACTCTGGTCAATTACATACTGATTCTCATTCTTATGACAATGAATATAATGAGAAAAGGAAATTGTACAACATGAATCTTTTCTTGTGATAAAGATTATCAAGGATTTGACAGGGTACAAAATTAAACCCACCCTCTTAATAATCTTGAAATTGTCATCTGCTGTTCCTTTCAAATGCCATAAGGGAGGTGACTGCTTGGACATTATCAGTCACAAAAATAGAAAGCAGATCTGTGCTTTCTTCAACACAGTGAATCATCATGCAGAGATTGTACTGTAGGTGATAAAGGCTGCTACTTATGCAAATTAATAAACAGGCAAGAAATCAAGTCTTTTAATTTAGCTAAACAAGAAGAGGAGTATGGATGAAAAGCAGAGCTTGGCCAAATTGACATGTTTGGCAAAATTCCTCTTTTTCCATGTTGAGATGAAAATGATTTGTGTAATAGAATCAAAGGGATAGATGCTCAGTCCATCTTGCCAGCCTCATTTTTTAAAAAGGTTTGCTTTTTCTAACATATTGCTGTTTTTCATGATCTTCTCTCACTTGTTATTAAGCCTGCTACCTCTACTATGCTACAAAGTAAGCCTGAAAATCATTTTTGTTTGTTTTAATTAGATGTTTTGGCAATTAGGTTAATAGACAACAATATTTCCTCAAAATTAAAAGAAAAAGAAAGAATATATTAAATTATTCCAGTGACTAACATTATGTGAATAACATACCATAGCCTTTTGTCAACCCAGAAGATAAAAGTTCTGCAATTTAGAGAAATTAATTGGCATATCAAGCGTCCTTTATGTTGTAGTCATGGGCTTTTAAGCTGTGTAGTATTCATCAATGAGCATTACTGTTAACCAGTTTAGTCATATTGCTGTACTGACTATTTAGGATGCATTAACACCAATGGGCTAAATTTACAAAACTTGCTGGCGGTGGTTCACAGCTGAGTTAGCCTGACATTAGCTTGAAATAAAGCAACTGAAATGCAGAAATGAAGAAGAACATGACAAAATACACCATTTTTTACATGATCATCCAAGTATTGGTTCAAAAATTGAACCTGAAAATCCTTTTTTTCTTGTTTACAAAAATGCACATCCCACAGGACTAAGGAAAGCTAGACTAATTCTCCATTACATCATAACCTTTGTGTAAGCAGCATGTAGGTTCTTCATCTTTACATACAGCTAATGATTTTTAAATACAGTTCATGATATTTCAGCTAAGAAAATCAGAAAATCAATATATTCAAGACTGTGAGATGTTGTGTTGCACTTGTGGTTATAGAAGGGGAGATAACATTTAAGAGCAAAAGGAGAAGATAGAGTTTTATTGCATTTTGTTTACTTTAAGGCTATTCAGCATAAATGAAGCACTGTAAGCGCCTCAGTGTTGCAGGGTCCAATTCCAGAAGCATTAGTTGTCTTTTAGGATAAAAAGTAATATTATCATCTATTTTAAAAACAAGAGAACAATTCAAGACTGTGACAAGGTCATAACGTCCTAATACTTTTCCCCTTTATGTTATAAATCACTATTTAATTTTCACTACATAGACCCAGCCTGTACAGATGCAAAACCTGACAATGAATGAAAATAAATTATTTCCTAGGTGACAAGTGGGGAAAATATGGACACATTGTAACAGAAAGTGATTCATCCATGTAGTTGTACAATGATAAGGACATACACTTTTTAATGATGAGATGTCCTAAAGGTGTCTTTCTTATACGTACATGAGTATAAATAACTACTGTGCTTTCAGCAATGCATCATTTATCTGTAAAAGAACAAACAGGTACTGTAAAGCAGCAGGGGCAGAAAAGAAGTTCTGATCAATAACATTACATATGAGCTACTGTATGATTTGCAAAATGTCAGGAAACTGTCCAATTAGGTTTTTACCTAAAGTGAACATATTGTCACACTGCTCACCACAGAGAAAGAGTTAATGAGAAAAGCAGTCTCTCCCATGAAAATCTGCCTTTGCACTGAGTTTAACCCCCCCCTCCCACGCACAACAAATAATACACTGAGATTAGTCTAATAAATATAGAGGGCATTATAGAAGGTAAAGCTGATGTCCTTATGCAATGACAAGGAACATTGCTTTTAAAATAAATATTTTTCTAGGAAATTTTGTCCATCAAAATTTGCAAAGATGTGCAGGCACCTGACTCTTACAGGTTTCATAACCTTTCCCAAGCATGCTGTACTGCGTGGAACACAACTGAACAGCAAAGGATGAGATGCCAAAAGAAGGAGTTTACAAAGGTTTGGTAATACATCTACTCTTCCTAGTTTTCATTTCTCTCTTTTTTTATGGTTTTCCCAAATCTTTATCCCTATGGACAAAGCCGCAACAAGTACAGGGTGAGAGTGATGTACTGTATAAAGGCAAATATGTGACTTCTGCTGCCTGTAGCTGTTACTTAGTCACAAGTTCATGGCAGTGGAGTGAACAGGTTCAAGAAGAGGGGAAGCAGGGGAACAACTAATAGGCTCCAGAATGTCTTCCTGCAGCTCTGCAAATGGAGTTTCACAAAAAAAGGAACATAGATTAAACAGGAGGACACGCTACTCAGTAAAGAGATGGCTCAGCTCTTGATTTTGATTTTTCAAAACACTTTATTTCAAACACACAGTACTGCATAAAGAAATGGGAAACTACAGGGCTAAATCTATAGCTGAAGGAGGAGCTGTGCTACAGTGTTTTCATTTGGATCAGGAATGCGTTTTGTAAGTGAATATTGTGATTTTCCCCACTTACAGTGCTTTAGATCACATCACATAGCACATGAATAGGATTCCTTTCAAATGAAATTAAACCAGAACATGCACTCCTGATGTGTTACTAATAGATCCAACTGCTAACAGGCTTTCAAGTCCCCAGGTAGAAACCAGAGTTAATCCAAAATAAAGATCCTGAAATGCATAATGTAAATACCAAGCCTCTGCATGAATGGTTTTGCTGTCGAGATCCACTCCAATTGGGCCATGCTACTTGCTGTATTGGGCTGAAACTTGTTGGCCAATGCTACCAGAGACACAAAAAGACAGAATTTCTGGGATTTTGCACACGACGCCCAGTACTCTTCCAAATTTCCTTCGAACAACTACTGTGTTTCAAACTGAGAAATAAATATTCACTGTAACCACATAAGTTTCCCTTTTAAGAGCTATAAGGAAGACCAGACAGAATTTGCTTGTCTATGTTCAGAGATCTACTTCAGACAAGCTTTATTGGTGGCACTTCTCCCGTTAATCCTCCTCCTTTTTGTGCCTGAGCAGTACTTTTAAAGTATGAACCAGATTTTGCTGTTTTAACTTCGAATTATCAGTTTACACTGAAAATGGCCTTACTTGGGGGACCCATAATGCACTGAAATAATACTCTCATATTAAAAAAAGACTCCAAATATGTAAAAATTCAGAAGATATTAAAGATTACATTGATTCTTTCCTTTCCCACCCACAGAAATAATTCTTGTTCTATGTGTGAATTTTTTTTCGGGGAAACAGATATTCTTGTCTGATCCCTGTATGTTACCTGCCTGTACCTTTCACTGTGTACTTAGATTTGACAAAACTATGGTTTGTAGAAAAAAATACAGTCTTGTGGTGGACATCAGGTAGGGGAGACTCCATTGCTTCCATTTTTTTTTGTCCAGTTTCCATCTTCTATCTTTGGTTTCTCTCTACTAGTTTCTATGTTACGCTTACATTATTTGAAAAACATTTCACTGATATGAAATGTCCCTGTTAAGATACTTTAAGGCAACCTTTCAGTCTTTCATTTGACAAGTTACATTCTAGAATTCTATCACAAGCAGTTATGTTCAACAACCCCTCAAAGATTTTTGCAATTCTCATCAGCTCCCTTTCCGATTTTCAGCATAAATGCTATTACATCACTGGTCTCAGCAGAAGTGTATGTAGGAGCATAATCATCCCTCCAATCTGTTTTCTTTATTTTATTGTTAATTATGGAGTTGATCTGCTTCTATTTAAACTCCACATTGGAAAGGATTTTTTGGAGTAAATGCATTTGCTTTAGAAACTGTCTTTTGAAATTTCCCAATTTTTATATGACATTTATATGATGATCACATCTATTTATTTTGATATATTGTAAAGCAATCAAAAGCACTTTCAAAGTTAATAATATATGAAAAAAATATCAAAATTAAATAGCTAATATTTTGATAATACTAACATTGATGTCATGTTTACAATTCCGTTCAGTATTATATGGAAATGGAATTTTGCACGATAGACGTATAAGTATCAACACCAATTTCATTGACAGTCTGCAAAATAAAATTACTTAGAGATTTAAGCATTCCACAAACATTGTATTAATGAATATTTAAAATTCCCTGGTAGCATATGTAGTTAAACAGGACTGGAGGAGCATTACACTTTTGGTTCAATAGCTTAACGTAAATGTGGAAGGAGTGGAGAAATCAGTTTGAATAGATTAAAAGAAAATAAATCACCGACCATTTATATGGTTTTCTTCATTGATATGAAAAGAAACAAAACTTTTTTTTCTCCCTAAGACAAACCCCAAATTGTGCCTGTCTTAAGACTGACTATATAATTTCTACTTCAACAGTTGCAAGGTAGATGCTATTTCACAAAGCTAGCATTTAGGAAGAAAAATAACCTTTTAGCCCAAGTAGCTCAGGTATTTTCTAAATGTTCTGCATCCTTGTAAAGTTCTTTAAATACCAGGATTTGAGTTTTTCTCAGCATCTCATTGAAGCTAACCCAAATTGTATAAAATACATAACAATTCAGTGAGCAAGCAGATAAAAGTATAACTATATAAAGTTATTACAAGCTAAGGCCCTCCCCATTAAAATGCAAGAAGTAGATTAAACCTTGTAAGAAGCAGGACACACCCATGGAAATCCATGTTAATCTTTTGACTATAGAAGAAGATAAACAGCTCCACAGTTTCAAAATTACTACCTATCCTGGAAGAACCCGATATCCTTCCCTGCTTTTGTCACATTAAAACCTTCCAGGCATCTTAAATTCCCTCTTCCTGTGAAGGGCGAGCTACGTAACTCTCATTTCCCACCTAATTTCTTTCTTTTTTTTATGGAACAGTGCTTTGTGCACCCACCCAAGAAGGCAAAGACTTGTGTGTAACTCTTTCTTTACCTAGGAAACTTCAGTGCATATACACCATCAATGACCTATCTACATGCTGTTAGCTGTGCAAGAAGCATCCACTCAATCTGTGAAGCAACCAGTGTTCAACAATTATAGGTCCTTGAAGATAAAAAGAGAACAAAGTCTATGAGCATCTAATGAAAAAAAGAGGCCATGGAGTGCCTACCTTGCAACCACTTACTTATGTGAGTAGCTTTACCTAACCACTGCTTTCATGCTGCATAGTATTTACCCTATTTAAGTTTTGCAGTATTGATGCATAAAACAATGGCAGCTACTATTTTACTAAGGAAGATTTCCAAAGGAACACACTGTCTGGGAGTCATACAAAATTAGAAGAGCTGCTAAAAGACTGGGGGATCAGAAGGCACCTACAGACACAGCAGTAGCTTGACAATGTAAAGTATGCCAAGATATTTTACAGCCTTCATCAATGAATAGAGTTTATAGAAAAAATGAATCTTTGTCTATTATTATTATGCTTTATAATTGCTGCAATAATTAGACTGATCCAGAAAGTCAATGTTCAAGATATATTTATAGCTTATAACAGCTTCTTCATCATGTACCTTGGAAATCTTTATTAACCTTAAATATCTTTCACACTTTAGTATGAAATTTACGTTAAATACGTTTTAGGATGAAGGTGACTTTTATTACAATTCTTGTCTGAGGCATGCTTAGGAATATACACATGGTCATCAGCACTTTGACTGACAGATTATGATCTAATCTGGCATTCCATTTGCACAGGCAGTTTTTCAGTAGATTTGACATTGATCGTGCTGTCCATTTGATTTGTTAACTTTATAAAAAGTTGGTTTTTTACAAAATGATTAAAGGCTTGCAACTTAGTATAGAAAATACTGTTATTTTATATTTTACTTCATCATAAGCATCTTTTCTAGAGAAATGCTTTTGATTGGTGAAACCAATGACATTTTTCTTTCTCTATCAACTCTCCATAGCTAAATGAGCCTCAGGAATTTGGGGCTCAAATGTGACTAATTTGACTGGCACAAGAGAATGGATGCTAGACTGACAGAATGGGGAGATAGTAACAAAATGCATCAGTATGGACATGAAATCATCATTTTGGTGCATCTATCACAGTTAGTTCCTGTCAGCATGTCCACTCTATAATAAATCTTATTTTCTTATAAATCTGCTTCTCTCTGTCTACCAAATGTTTATGAAAAAAGGTAATAATCAGAAAACACAAATCCAGACAATGTATGACACCAGAAAGAAAATCAGTTCTCCCAAATGGTTTTGGGAACACAAATTGTCTAGGTTTATATTTGCTGAATATCATATTATCTAATTTTTAACATTCATTACATAGCATTTTCACAGTGGGGGCGTCTTTTAAAAAAAAGGAAGTATTGAAACCTACATATTTTTTCCCTATTCATGTAAAAGTTCACTGATACTATTTGGGAAGGTGTATAAAGAAGGAGAACTGGAGGAAAATATGGATGAACCTGTGTGCAAATGTCCACACATTTTCTGCAACATAAATGTATACAAGCAGTAAAAAATTAATCCCAAATTTGGGAAATATGTTCATGATTTGTTAAAATTTGCTCACTATTTTGTTTTAGCTGGATTTCTTGTCATGGTTTAAAACCAGTCAGCAACTAAGCACCACACAGCCGCTCGCTCACCCTCCCTGCCCCCCAGTGTGATGGGGGAGGGAATCATAAAAAAAAGTAAACCCCATGGGTTGAGATAAAGATATTTTAATACAACAGAGGAAGAGAAAATAATAATAATAATAATAATAATAATAATAATAATAATAATAATAATAATAACAACAACAACAACAACAACAACAACAACAACAACAATAAAATGAATGTACAAAACAAGTGATGCACAATGCAATTGCTCACCACCCACTGATGGATACCCAGCCCATCCCTGAGCAGCGATTGCTGCTCCCCGGGCAACTCCCCCCAGTTTATATACTGAGCATGACGTCATATGGTGTGGAATAGGCCTTTGGCCAGTTTGGGTCAACTGTCTTGGCTATGCCACCTCCCAGCTTCTTGTGCACCTGGCAGAGCATGGGAAGATGAAAAGTCCTTGACTAGTATAAGCACTGCTTAGCAACAACTAAAACATCAGTGTGTTATCAAGATTATTCTCATCCTAAATCCAAACCACAGCACTATACCAGCTACTAGGAAGAAAATTAACTCTATCCCAGCCGAAACCAGGACACTTTTCTATAATCTAAAGAAAAAAAATACTAAATAATTAGCATTATTATGAATACCAATGAGACAAGGAAAATGAAGATGCAGATAAACCCCCTTTTTTTGGTTCTCCAGGCCAAGCAGTTTACTAATGACTAAACGAATAAATTTTACCTCCATTTAGCCTTAAATAGTCAAGTGTGTTCCCATGAGCAAAATTGTTTCTCCATAAACATTTTTTTTAACAGGATTGGTTGCTTTGTGTTTACAGTAAAGTGATCCAAGGTCTGGCTAGGCACTTATACATCTCTACTAATTATATCAAAATATCTCAAAATATTATTATCAAAACATTGATTACTTTATTGAAATCACTGGTATAGTAGAAAACTACCAACTCCATTTTGAAGAAAGAAAAATTTATTTAAAAAGCAAAGGTTGATTAAGAAACTTGCTGAAAATCAGTAAAAGTATGGCCTGAGTTCTACAGCTGGTTCTGCTTAGACTAGTGGGTTGAGAGTGCTGCCCTGCACTGTGAGGACATACAGGGATCTTTAGTAGGTTAAGATACTTAGCACTGTGTGCCAGTTGTAATGACCTATGTGTGGTCAAGGTGTGTGGGGTTTTTGCTACTCTCCCATTACTGTCTTCATATCATTACAAAAGAGAGATCTGTGCCAAAGGTCTGACAACTGTGGATTTTTTCCATTCCCTGTTCATCCTCAAATCAGTTCAATGCTGCTGCTAACATAGTACTGTGTAGTCAAGGGTCTGCTGATTTCCTAATCCCTTTCTTGTTGGAAAATGTACTAACTAGATATCTCAGTTACACAAACTCCTCTGGTGGGTTTAACTCCTCTTCACAGATGTGTAAAACCATTTTTGTTGTGCAATGTTATGAACCTAAAATACAACCATGTATAAAGAAGGTGTCTTCCTATGTTTAAAACATTTTAAAAATGTCATGTTATAATGATATTCTATCTTTATAACATATTTTCAGTAAATACTTACATGCCTTTCACATGATTATCCTCTCTCTCATATCACACCATTCTTTACAAAGGCCAGCTACCACTGATGTTGCTTGGAAAAGGCCCTTAGACAATGACTATCATTGTCCTGGTTACTTCAGAAAAGAGGTTTAACCCTTATTTAGATTAACATTGTGTTTTAATGAAATTGCTTAAAGACTTCTTACTAACCACCAGAATTATTTAGCTAGTTACTTAAAAATGAAACGTGAAATTATAGCTATAATTTAAATAACTGTTACAGTTATATAAAGATTAGTGTAACACATAATGGTATGATTTTAGTACAAAACAAATATATCTAGAAGTCATCACTGGAGATGCCTCTCAACAAGGCAAAAATACTGGTTGTGTAAAAGTTCTTGATACTTGCCACAGTATCTCTTCCTGTTAGTGATGTCCTGTCTCATTAAAAAATAACAAAACATATTCTCATAAATGTATAAACAAAAATGCTTATTATATCAAAGTGTTACCTATTTTCTTCCAATCTTCAGAAGTATAAAAGCACAATCTCTTGGTTTAATTTAAGTAGTAAAACCACAGTCACACTGTTTTATTCAACCTATATCATAACTTTCACGATTAACATAGCCAAGTTTTGTACACCAAGAAATGACAGTAATTCAGGCTTATTTATGAAGGTGTTTCAAAAAATGTGTCAACTACATTCTGTATAAATATTGCTTCTAAAAAAGGATATTGTATCTAAGTAAAATTCCTTAAAAACATAATGCATGTTATCAATTGCAACAACAAAATAAGATCATAAAAATATAATGAGAAAGAATGGATAATTACTAAAATAAAACTCAGAACTCCACTGATCTGGGAGCTTTCCATGCTAGATGGCTGGGCTTTCTACTTGCTTTAGGAAAATTTGTCTGTCTTAGAAATGAAAAAAGCTAATGTTTTTACTGAACAGAGAAAAGCTTTTATTTGGAATATGTCAGTAAGTACAAACATTCAGTCTCTAAATCACATTCAGAAGCATGTTGTAATTTTTCTGTATGAAAATCAATATGTGAGTTCTGGTCACAGTTTAATTATTGTCATATATTTTGAGTCAAATACAGTTGTCTGTTCTGTAAACAGTAACTCCTAAACCAGGTACTCTCTACGTAGTTTGCATATTGCTTGCTATTTTCAGCCTGCAAAGGGATAACAGTGTGAAAACAGTAACATTGAATCTAACTTTAAACACCTTGGGAATATGTTAATCCTGTCGAATTTATAATCAAATGAAAATAAAGCTTTTCAAGATTTGCTATCTTAAATAAGCACTACAAGCCCTGTAACCTCTTGTGCTTTACAATGGAAACTCATAAGCGCATGTGTAGGCCTACATATAGCCCAGACTTTATCTTTCTAATCTGGTGATGAATACAGCAAGCCACCATCTGCTGTGTGTATACATCAACAACTAAAATACAGCCCTATAATTTAATAATCACAAACTTTAACTCCTACTTACCACTTCTTTCCAGATACAGAAGGTCTCAAAAAACCGTAGAAAACCAGCATAAGATTAACTGTTTTTTTTCCGGATTTCAGATGCAGACAGTGAAGCAGGGAGAGCTCTTCTGTTGCTAGGGAAACCTGACGCTGAGGATTTAATGACAGCATCAGATGGTATTGTGCTGGAGATTGTCTGCTTGAGGGACTAGACAGCAATCCTGCTGATAAGAAATAAGAATGAATTCCAAATGTTTTCAATTTTCTTTACCAGAAGAATCCTTTCATTGCCTCAAGTGTATTAATTTGATAACAGATACAAGAATTTATATTAATGTTAGAAAAATATATACTAGTGAAACATAATCTGTCTGGAAGCTCTCCAGGCAGGTAACTAATCTTCCTAAAACCTTTAATCAATATGTAAAGTTTATAAAATTAATACTGCATTTCAAGTTTTAATTTGAAGAAGACATATTTTGCTTCCTCAAAACAGTTGTCTTTAAACTGACAGCTTATAAAAATGAAGACTTTTTATGTTCTTGTGTTTAAGTTCATTAATTATTGTCAGAAAAGGATCCAAAAAGGAAAAATGTCCAACAAATTCCAGATTCATAGAGGCCTGGAACTATTCAAATTCAGGGATTTATTTCATAATCAGTCTTTCATTTAGATTTGTAAATATTTTTTTTTGTGATATGAAGTTTAAAATTTTATTTTAATTAAAAAATAGTATTTCTGAACACAGCCTGCATGAACTGCAAAGTATAACCTGTCAGAATGTAGGCTGCTACATGTCTTTGGCAGTTCAAAATTTTCTTTAATAAAGTCTTTTTCTATTTCACAAATCATTTGGAGTTTCATTTCCCTCTCTGATTAGTTGATCACTATCTGATGAATAAATATTATAACAACATTTTCTGAAAACAAAAAACATGACTCAAATATCAAATATGTCTTATTTTTTGTTAGTACATCTGAGCTTCAGGATATTAGTTAATTGGGAAGTTTATATAAATACTCAGAAATCATATTTTATATTTGATTGAGGGTCTTTCATTCCAAGGTATTTTACAGATATATTATGTGTCCCAACCCACTATATAATTCTGGGAAGCCTGTTGACTGTATTCACAAAAGCAACTCCTTTCCTTCAAGAACAAGGCCACTGCAACTTTACTCTCCAGAGCAGAAAGGTCTGCCATCTCAAAGGTCTAAACCAAACATGACACAAGAGCAATTGATCTATCTGCCTTTGAAGGTTAAAGATTGATTCAGTCCTACTGAGATTTAAGTCTGTATCTCCAGGATACTTAGGTATTTTAAGCCTGAAGATAACACCATCGATAGACCTCACCATTAGCATCAAAGGGAATTTCTGATTATGTCAATGGTAGGTCCAAGCACTACCTCTACCTACTGTCCTTAAAAAAAAAAAAAGGCAAAAAAATAAAAAAGCAAGCACTAGGAGAAGCTTGCTTAGGGAAATCTCATGAATTTCCCTATAATATTTGCTCTTTGGATCTTAAATAATACTAGAAACATTATTTGTTGTTGTTCCATGGTCAAACTAAAACTTCATGAAAAAACGGTTCGGGTTGAACCAATTTTTTTTCCTATTGATTTTTGAATAAGAGTTAGGAGGTTCAAGATAAGGAGTAGGGTTGGCTTGAACAACAACAGCAACAATAAAATAATATTAAGACTAACTTGGAGTCAGTATACGTAATTCTGGGTTAAATACTCTGATCCCTTTTGAATTAAACATTTCAAAACTATCTTCAGAAAAACTTAGATTTACTTTCAAATGAAAAATGTTTAGAATGGAAAAAAACTTCGTTTTGAATAGTCAAAATAAAATGTGTTAGGATTTCACAAATGAGCTATGTTTTAATTTTTTTAAAAATTCCGCCATATTTTAGCCCAAGCTGCTCACCAGTTTCAATCTGAATTTCTTGTTCTAGATGACTTCTCCCCAATTCCTCTTCGGGCAAATGTAATATTTGTCAAAACCAATCAAAACCCCACCCAGTATATGTTGTGCAATAGCTTTGAAAACCTCCTAGAAGGAGCATTTCCAGAATGTACCACTGCAGAATATAATACAAAAAAGAATATACACTATTTGAACAGAAAGCACTGCATGTACATTCACCTTTCTTATCTTAACATTAGAAAGAAGAGCCTTGAAAAAGCTCCAACAGTGGCTTTTAGGAAAACATAAGGTAAAATTATTCTGAATTTTTTTAATTAGGTGAAATTATTAATGGAGGCTACCCAGCAAAACAAATGAAAAAAATTGAACATGACAGCAAGTAAGACTATGTTAAAATCTAAATAAAATAATTTTAGAGTAATTTCATCGAAAATATAAATCTACTTTTTGAAACCTCTTTCAGCCCATCATGTACAAAACATAAATCACACAGAGGTTGAAAATATTTCACGTGAATTTGTGCTTTGAACCACTGTAACCTATGGTATCTTTTTTTTTTCTTCTTCTGATTTTCAGAGTGCATGTGTTATAAAAAGTGTTAAGAATGACTTTATCACCTCTGAAAAGACAGGGGGAGGTCACTCCAGGGAAGCAATTGGGCATGCTTAGACAGAGAGAGTCTCAGGGGCTACAGGATTTTGCAAAAACAACATGAACTAAAAGAATCACAGTGCGAGGGTGGAGGTCTGAATTTTATGCAGATACTGAAACTGCTGAGAAGACTGAGAAGCACGCAGGCCTCATAGGCCACAAATGGGCCAAAGGAAGATCACACAGATGTTATTATAACTCAAAAAGTCACTGAGCAGTTGAAACCAAGCTTAGGGGAGTGGAGCTACCAGTGGTGACATGCATAGGAAGGGGCAGAGCTGCTTATAAAACCTTTCAATTTCTATTCTCTTTGTGCTATTTAATCTGAGTTTGTTTCTTATTAAAAATATTCAATATATCAATGGCTTTTGAATAATATCTTGCTCTTTTTAGCTGAAAAACTTTTTTTTTTCTTTTTTATGGAACTCCTAAAGGAAAAAGAAACACATCCATGTTGTGAATGAAACAAAAACTTTTTCAGTCTTGAACAGCTCCAGAAGGCAGGCAACAGTGAGGAGATAAAAAATTAAATTACAACAGATTAGACGTAAGATCTAAAGATAATGATATGTGTTTTCTTCAGATGAGTGTGAAATAGTTTCATTTTGATAAAATTCTTCCTTTTAAAAGGGTAAGTGTTAGGGCAGCTGACAAATGACTAGGCTGCTTAATCACTGCAGCTGGAGCAGGACAATAAGCCAGACACATTGTTCTGACCATGCAAGTTGAGCCAGCTTCTGTCATCAGGAGGAGCAAGGTGGAAACGAAGTAGGGTGATTTCCCTGGCTGGCCAGCCTGATCCAGACAGGCGGATCAAGCATGTTGTTATCACCATGCTGGTGACCCTTCTAGGCCTAATGGCATTGGCAACTACTCATTTTTTCCTAACAGTGTGTAGGATGAAGTTCATCAGGCAATGGAGTTGACATGTACATTTGAAACATGTTGACTATATGCTTTTTTAATCCTCTTTTTTCTGAAATTTAGTTTAGCAGACAGTTAAAAACAGTCAGCAAAGCCTGAAGGAACCTGAAGTGACTGTTAGATGAAATTAAGATCCTTGAATCCAGAATATTTACCAGCAATGAATGCCATAATGCTTTTCTGAATCTTGGTCACTTGTTACACTCTTACTTCCACTCTAAAGGTGTCATGCTATACATAACCATAGTGAGACAGTGAGAAATATGACATTATAAAATACGTGGGGTATGATGATAAGCCACACTAAAAAGTTTTGGTTCTTATTGTGGCTGGGTATTACAGCTGGATATCATGGCTGGAATATAAATTTTCCTGCTTTGAAAAAGCTACTGTTGTTTATTTTAGATGAAACACCATTGTGAGACAGATAGTAATAATCTCAGACTATTGCTGAATTCATATTGAAAAGGATGGAACTGGCTTGGTTAAAATAGGCAATCACCTATGCTGTATGACAGAATTATTCTCTCTTAGAAGTATTGTATAATACTGTGTGAAAATATACTACCCAAATACAAAATGAAGGAAAATATATGTGAAATACCAAAATCATATCTTGGAAAACCAGAGTTGTAGCAAATTATCCTTATAGGTAGCTCAGTTTACCAAGATAGTTAGCATTCCAAGCTGTCTGGGGATCCTACCAACAGTGTCCTCCTAGGAAATTGCTTCAGTATTAATTCTCAAGTGTATCACCTCATGAATTACTATCATTCAAAAACTTCTGGTCAACCCAATCATTTTCTCATTTAAGTGTTATAAGAAATTCACAGCTACTACAGCACGGTTATACCAGCTATAGATTAATGTAAAGTATGAAATTAATGGAGGTATAATCAAACTCCCAGGATAAGAAAGATAATTAAGATGCTTTAAGCTTTGGATATGTAGCAGCAGATGAACAGTAGTTAGTGAATAAGACAAATGCTCTGCTCTAGAAATTTAACTTGATTTTGTTTTATGTGTTTCAGTTCCATGAGCACAGACAAATGCATAAAGTGCAGTATAGCAGACAGTTATAATTAATAGTTTTCTAGTACTGACACTCACAGCCAGTGTTATCTCTAGTGTTCATGTCATTGATTCTGTTATAGACACTACGGACACTAACATAGATACTAAAATATACATGTGTATGTGTATACATACTACTTATATTTGGTCTGAAGATTGATAAATATATGCCTATTTATAGATAGAATTACAAATAAACCTTTATCAATCTACAGGCATAATTCCTATGTCTAATGCATGGATGTATTAAGGGAACATGAAATTATTTTGGTTCAGTTTTGTACCTTGTGGGTAAAGTGGGGTGATATGGAAGATCTACATGTTCTCACATGCATACCCATTTATCTGAAGGTCTGTCAGTCTACCTACTTATTGTTACAAAAGTGGTATATAGATGTATTTGGTGTTTCCCAGCTTTCAGCCATGTATACTCCTACCTTTGGACATCTCCTGCACTGGACCCTGCTTTAAGTATGATGTGTAAAGTGTGCCTTTTCTTTCCCAAACACGTGTGTGTGCAAACCGTCACTCTTTGAGTCACTCCAGTGCCAATGAATGCTACTGGTTGTTTATATATCAAAGGAAACTACTGTTCTCACGAGGATCAGTGAGTAAGTGATATGTTTCTGGTCTACCAGTGACGACCACACAGAACTCTAAGTAATGGAAAACTATCGTTCCAACTTCCCATTGGTATACCACATGTTTCAACGAGACAGAAACATCCAGTTCAACATCGTTTACAAACCGCTGGTTAATACACTATAATAATCTCCCGTCCTGGATAATCCACACTTGTGAATAAATAAGCCTGTAGTAGTTACTCTGCTAATTCAAATGAAAAATCTTATTCTTTTGGTTCTGGGCTCAGTTTTAATAGCATATCAATGTGGAGCGGCATATCAATGTGTATATCATAGCAAGAAAAACTGATAAATTCTCCCTGCCTGTCAATATTGCAGTCCATGTTCTCAGTACTGCGGTTTGCAACAGATTCATTCCTTCTCCCGTACTCCCCTCTCCCTTTAAACTTTCGTATTTCTCAAAAAAACCCACACCTGGACCACACAGGAAATTACCTATAAGTAATTCTATTCTCACTTCAACTGTGCGCATCATTTCTTTCTGTTTCATTGTGAGACCTGGTCCCTTTTGGGCAAGGATCATATATTTTCTCACTCCACTGTTAAATGCATACATTTGAAGCTACATAAAAATGTTAAATAATGAACAATAGAAAGTTATTCAGAACTCTCTCTTACCAGAACTTAAATCTGGCAAGATTTCAAGGAAACATTATTGGAAACAAAGTGGGAACAGCCATCAGTGAACTATCTATAGATTTATGTTTGGTAGTAGCTTAGAGCAGACAGCTCTTTATCTATATAGATATTACTTCACCTCATCTCTGCCCTTCAGTATATGTACAAATATATGAAGCCTAATAAATAAAATAAACACTTCAAGGCACCCTGGTTCATGTTGTTATATTCCGCATTGTCATACCTATAACTCACACATTGTATAATATATATACATCATAGTGATATAGCATTATATATATATATGACATAGTGATTAGCATTTTTGTACTCTATTTGCTATGAATCTGAAGATCTCATGACTAGATATTAGTTTAGTCATTTTACAGTAAATAGAGTTGTACTTTTTAATGTAAAGCCTAGAAAAAAAGGCTGAAAAAACAAAAGTATTTTGTCACTGGACAGGCGTTTTCATCACTGGACTACAGTTTGGTTTGGATTTTTTACAAAAACACATATTTATATAATTTAAATCATACCTTTTCCATTTCCTGACTTATTTTGTCTCATAGCTTTCATCTAAGTATCTCAACGCCAACAGTTAGTATTTGAAGGAAACTACCTAAATACGTGTCTTAACCATATCACACTATCCAAACAGTTAAAGCTGATGTGCAGATCAGTGGCAAATATTGGTTTATGCAGAAGCAGGTCCAGATTTTCTGATCTACATTCCCAGAATGTCCTGCAGGAACCTGATCAGTTCCCTCAGCTGCACCCTGGCCCTGAATCCATGGGACAATGTCAAGGCAGAATGAACTACAAAACAAGATATCATGAGAGCAGTTTGCGGTCCTGGCTAAAGCAAGGAGCAGGAGAATGGGAAAGAGAGGAGTACACTATGACAGGGATGTGGAAGGAAATGGGGAATGTATTACTGGGTTCCAGATGCAGAGTGGAAAACTAATGGAAGCACCAGGCTTTTTTGTTGCAATCTCAGTTTGTAGGACTAGGGTAAGCATAAGCATGAAAGAAAAGAGGATTATTCTTATCCAGACATGCAGCATGGCACAGAGCTGAGTTTGTTGTTGCTATTGCTTACACCACTACTTGGCTACACCAGCAAAAGCTACAGAAATTGAGTCTGAAATCTCATCACAAAAATGGTGAGGTTTATAGATTTTCACTAAAGCAAATTCTGTCTGTTCTGTCTACGTTCACCTCCTTACATCACAGTCATATTTACCTTTTCCAGTATACAGTCTGGATTCTGGTTTTATAGGGTGAGATATTTTAATATTATAGATGTGGCCACATCATGTCTGGATATGTGACCTCAGGACCAGAGAACAGGATCTGCCATTGTTCAATTTACTAATACAGAAGAAACCTTATATGTCACTTACTCAAAGGAAAGTAGATGATCTCCCTGAAGCCATCTTGTGGCTTTCTGGGAAGTGGAGTACTATAGCTATTGATTAATAATCTTTTTCAGATTGTTATAAAAATGTGAATGTAGTTTTAAAATTGATTTTTTTGAGTAAAATATGTGAAACATTGTCCACAACATGGATAAATTTATTCATTTTGGCTTCTTTCTACTGAATAATAAGCAGTTAAGTCTTTGATATAAAGGTATCAAGAATGTTATGTCAAGGTATTAAGAGAGATACTAATGTGACTTTCCAAAAGTCCTTGCATGATGTTGGAAAAATAAATGAACGCCATTTGTATTCCTGCAGTGAATTTAGGTTGCCAGATTTTTTTTTTCAGATTCAGATGCTTTTTTTCAAATAGGTTCTTATACTAAATGGTGGCACAGCTTTGTATTTTTTGTTTTATATGCTTCAATATTAAAAAACCCCTATTGTTATCATAGAATCATAGAATCATAGAATTGTTTAGGTTGGAAAAGACTTTTAAGATAATCAAGTCCAACTGCTAAACTAGCACTGCCAAGTCCACCACTACACCATGTCCCTAAGTGCCACATCTACACATCTTTTAAATACCTCCAGGGATGGTGACTCAACCACTTCCCTGGGCAGCCTGTTCCAATGCTTGACAACCCTTTCAGTGAAGAAATTTTTCCTACTAGCCAGTCTAAACCTCCCCTGGTGCAACTTGAGGCCATTTCCTCTTGTCCTATGGCTTGTTACTTGGGAGAAGAGACCGACCCCCACCTCTCTACAACCTCCTTTCAGGTAGTTGTAGGGAGCGATGAGGTCTCCCCTCAGCCTCCGCTTCTCCAGGCTAAACAACCCCAGTTCCCTCAGCCGCTCCTCATAAGACTTGTGCTCTAGGTCCTTCACCAGCTTCCTTTCTCTTCTTTAGACACACTCCAGCACCTCAATGTCTTTCTTGTAGAGAGGGGCCCCAAACTGAACACAGTATTCAAGGTGCGGCCTCACCATGAGTACAGGTGCTGAGTACAGGGGGATGATCACTTCCCTAGTCCTGCTGGCCGCACTGTTTCTGACACAAGCCAGAATGCTATTGGCCTTAAACACTATTAAAATCTTTCTCCTGAGGAGGTGCTGAAGATACGTATAAGTCTGTATGGTCAGTAGGCAAGATGGAGGACTAAAGCTCAGGACAAACAGCTCCCTCTCCAAGCTTCCACCAGCCCCTTTGACTCTCCCTTTCCTCTTCCCAGTCTTGCGCTTTCTTTTTGACTGAGGGTACATGGAAGTTTTGGAACAAAAGTGGAGTCTTTGCTCAAGTTAATGAAAGCCTACTTCAGCTGGGTTTTTCAGATGTTACTAGCATGTGAACAAGAGTTTACTGATTTACCAAGAGTGAGATTGCCTGTGGGACTTTAATTGGTTTCATGCCAATGTTTAACTCATAGCAGCCCTCATGCTTTTGTTTTGCTTGTTAGTTTTCTGTGCAGTCACTTGTAAATCCCCTGAAGGAAAAAAAATGAGGTAGCAGCCTCATGGATGATAGACTCCCATGAGGCAAACCTGAATCTTCATGAACATATAGAAACGTTCAAATATTCCCACATCAGGCAACCCGGATGTGCTTTTTCAACTTGCATGAGTGTGCTTTGAGTCACATCATCACAGAATGGTCCAAGTGGGAAGGGACCTCTGGAGGTCATCTGGTCCAACCTCCCCTGCTCAAGCAGAGCCACCTAGAGACGGTGGCCCAGGACCCCAGCCAGACAGCTTTTGAGTATCTCCAAGGACGGAGACTCCACAAGCTCCCTGGGCAACCTGTGCCAGTGCTTGATCACCCTCACAGTAAAAAGGGTTTCCTGATGTTCACAGGGAAGCTCCTGTCTTGCGGTTTGTGCCCATTGTCACTGGGCATCCTTGAAAAGAGCCTTCTTTGCACCCTCCCTTCAGGTATTGATATATATTGAAAAAGATCTTGAGATCTTTTTTGAGACAAGACCCAGAGTCTTGTCTTCTCATGTATTTTACATATTATTATATATGTATAATCCCTTCCCTTACTTCCTCTACAAGAGCTCAGTATAATTCGTCTTCCTCTGTGGGATGGCAGTGCACATTTTCCAAATAAAATGGCAGAAAATAATAATAAAAAAGAACCTAGGCCTAGGTTGCTTTTAAATAATAATAAAAAATAAAATAAAATAAAATAAAAAATATAAAAAATAACCTAGGCCTAGCACATGTTATGTGCTAGGTTTGAACTGCAAGATAGTGAATCTCAGGCACTCTCATTCTCCAGAATAGGGGATCTTTTGAACCACACTATGATTTCCTCCCTTCCAAGGAAACAAGGTTGCATAGAGGGATGATGCATATCTGGGTCTTATCCTGACATAGATTCAGCATGTTTTTAAGGTGTAGCACAGAACATAAAAGGCACACCTAAAAGAGTGGATACCATCAATTTAACCCTGAGGACTTATGCTTTTGTTCTCTATCTCTTCCACTTCTTCTGTTAGAAGGTCAAAAACACCTATGTCAGAAACACCAGTCACCAATTTGTGCCCTTACTACACCTAAGATCCAACATAATCTACAAAATTAAAGTT
The DNA here is from genome assembly GCF_035582795.1 of Mycteria americana. Classification (NCBI taxonomy): domain Eukaryota; kingdom Metazoa; phylum Chordata; class Aves; order Ciconiiformes; family Ciconiidae; genus Mycteria; species Mycteria americana. The sequence continues at coordinate 31,446,745 of NC_134367.1, forward strand.
TCCCTACTTACCCTACCTACAAGATCCAGTCTGAGTGTGCTTAGAATATGTGTTATCTCATATAAAACACAACAAGTAGGCAACTATGTCTCCTCACATTCAGTAGCCAAGAATTCAGTTCCACAATGTGGAACTATTGCCTCCAAGTTGATTTAAGCTCTTTCAGCTTCCAGAATTTTCACTCAACTTTGGACTATTCTCAGATTAAAACTCTTGCTGACATCTTCTACTTAGTATGAAATAATGACATTATCATTTGTTCTGTTGCTTAGTGACCATTTAACTCCTTTATATTATAGCGTGACACCAACAGAAAAAATGCTGTTCCCTGTTGTACTTTCCCATCATTGTCATCTAGCACCTTAGAATGTACTGTGCCTAGACTGTTTATCTGTAAAGGGCAGAGGTTGGGGTCAAATATTTACTTTAACAAGATGTTTGAGAGGCTTGAGAATGGTATCCTCAAATTTCTTTTAATTCAGGAGAATGTTCTCCTCATGTAGCAATTTTATGCATAGGAACTGCTCCTCTTTCTTTTTGAGAAAGAACAAGTGTTCATCTGTTCTAGGGGATGGATAAACACAGCTTATTCTAGGTGACTTCTCTGTAGTCTTAGCAGAGAGAACAAGTTGGAAGTCTTCTCTGGAGTTGGGTAGTCTTATCCAGAGGTGTTTTTGCATCTTATCCACGCCAGTGGACAAGTGGTCCACAATGGAATTAATGCAGGTTTCAGGATGTTCAGCTGAACTTGGCTGAACTTACAATTTACATTCCTGTGTCACCATCTTTCACCTAAGCTCAGCTTCGCTTGGGAGGAATTCAGATGATTATCCCTTCAGCCACAGTCATTTCAAACCAGTAAAAAACACTAGAAGAGCAAATGTTATTTTCTAACTGGCTTCTTTACTGCTTTGCTCTTTCTCTAGTTCTACAATATAAAAAACAGCCATATAATATAAATTCCTCTGGTTAGAGTTATATTTTGTGTGTTAAGGTTTTTGTACTAAGAAAAAAGCTTTTTCTTATTTTTTTCTTTTTTCTTTTTCTTTTTTTTTTTTGCTAGTTAATTTATGACTTTATGGCTAGTTAATTTATGACTTTACATAGAATAAAAAAAAATGTAAATACCATATTTGCTGGATGAAAGAAAGTTGTAAAGTAAAATACATTGTGAAATATGACTGGTATCGTTGTTCAAGTACTATATTAGCAATACAATTTCAAGCAATATATGCTTGAATAACAACTTGAAAATGTGAGGGTAACAACGTAAGAGAACACTTTATATAGTACTTAAAAGGAGTGACCCTGATAACTAGGAGATTATTCTCTCTTTTCAAATCAAACCTCTGGATCCTATTCCAACTGTGAAGGACTTGAATGACTGCCATTAATGATTCAACCTTGAACAGTTCCCCATTGTTTTGGAAGGACAGGTATATCTCTACCTCATTTTCTCTTTTTCATTTTTATGGCTTGGAACCATTACTGTGGCCACTGGTCTTGGGCTACATGCCAAGAATGGTGAACTATAATAAAATGTCAGAAAATTCAGGCATATTTAAAGCTCAAAAACCAAAAGATACAGTTCATGCACTGATACAAATATTTACAGTTTTTAATTTAGCTTTTAACCCAGAAGAGAGAGTATTTCCCCTTAAGGATATTTGCTTTATAAAGAGATATTAGGCCACTGTAGACCTCAATATCAGACTCTAGGACCTTTTTTATAAAGTTATCTTCAAATCTGCTAGTAGAACACTAAAAAATAAAGTAATAAAAAACTTTTATGTGTGCTTTCTCATGTAACCACTTGTACAAAATATATTATTTTAAAATTTTCCTGACATATTACTTCTGTCTATACTTTAATTTCTGCTATAAAAAAAGCACTTGTAAAAACCATGGTCTGTAATTTTGAAAGTTCAGATTCATAAGATATTCTTTCATGTTGCAGTTTTAATTCTCCTCTGATTAGTCTTATTATTTTTAAATGTAGTACGCATGATATGAAGTTTATACCTCTTTTAACTCGACTTCAATCCCTCTTCCAATACTTCATAATTCTTCTGCTTTCATATCAGATCCTGTAAATGAAGAGTCTCTTTATATGTCCACACTGGTCCCATTAACATTAATAGTAAATACATCTATGCAACAAGAGGAGAGTACAAGCTAAATCTTTTATTTCTCTCTCTAGAATATATTTCTGCAAATTCAGAGCATACAATTGTCTAGTTGATGACCCATTCATCTGAAATTTAAGTGAAATCACACTATAGCATGGATTTGAGATGTCTATATAACTAAGTGTCAGGAGACTAAAATTATTTTCCAAGGTCTCTGCTAGCTAGTGGAAGCTAATTCCTTTCTCTTCTTCTGCCTGCTTGTTCTCATATACGCATATACATCTCCTGAAAAAGGGAGTCCTGATTTCAGTTGGATTTAGAAATTCTAGCAGAAAAAAACCCCAAATTACTATATTTGTTGTGGTTATTAATATTTGGTAGTGAACATGAATATATAACTAAAGAAGACTTGGAAAGGTGGTATGGTTTTAGTGACAGAAGAAGCAAAAATGGCTATGACAGAAAAATCTAAATATGCAAGCTTGGTCATGCCATGATTCTCATGCACATTTTCTGGAGCCAATACCTCATCATCCTCATATCTGGTTTTGATCACCGTGAAGGGACTGCATATAAATGTCTAGTTTGTTACGATTGCTATATCTATTTTTTTAGAACCATCAGCTGAGTAGATATTATTTGATGGCAGCAAATGATTGTCACATTTTCCCTGTGGGTATATCTGGAATAATAAGTAACAACTAACTGGCATCCTCCACAGGGATATTCCTCTATAAATACTGTTAAACCTTAAGACCCCAAAACCTCAGGAAGTCCTTCCATGCATTTTACCACAGAGACAATTTTGGTTTGGAAAAAGATCTGGGCCATTTGAAAATGTTCCCTCAGAATTGTTTTTCAATGGAAATCTGAGCTTTTGATTAAATATTTCATAAAAGAAGAAAGAATTTTCATTTCAGGAACAACAGAAATGAAAACCGAGAATGAAATATTTTTATTTGTGATCCCTAAACATCTCAGTTTGGTAGTATGGCTGTCATACCCCAAGAGAATTCTAAATTCAGTGGCTCAGATTGTCATTCTCCTCTATGGAAGAGGTTGTCCAGCCTAGCTTTTATCCTATTACCAACTGGATTTAAAAAAGGAAGTTTCGTTTTTCAGAAAAATGTTGCTTTGTTTTAGTAGAGAAATTTATTGCAGCTTTCCTCCACGCAGTTTGTAATTCCTTCCCACTACAAAAAAAAACCTGTTTGAACCCTATTTGTGTATGCATTTTGTTGACGGAAGTGTTTTGAGAGCTGCTATTTAACATGATCTGATTCACTGCCCATGTAAGCCAAGGAAATCATCCTTTTACGGAGCTAAGAAAGGTGCAATATGTTCAGCTGAAAAAAAATAGTGTTAAGTGTGAATTTATCATTAGCTGTCATCCTCTTTTTTTCCTCTCATTTCAAGAAGCATTATTATCTGAAAGGAAACAATCTGCAAACTACCTGGAGGGTTCAATAATCTAGTCCTTTAAAATGTCCAGTAACAAATATAGATCAAGATGGAGCTACTAAACTGTGTATTTGCTTAACAAGAAGTATGGCTTCTTCATCTCTCATTCCTTTTTACCTTATAGGTATTTAGTCTAGCATGAGACAAAATATCCCCAACCCAAATAGCTAACAATTTAGGGCTTGTTATTCTTATACAGCTTCCCAGAACTCAGCTCATATTTGATCCTCTTGCACTTTTTCTGTAAGGGGAAGGAATATGTTAAAAAAAATCTTTGAAGGCATCAGTTGAAGTAAAAACATCCTTAAGCCAGAAGCCCTTTCTGAGCTCCATGTACATGCCTGCGTTTACCTTAAAAGACACGATGACAGTAGACACAAGGGGGTTTTAGCACAAGCACATGGAGTTTTGCACACAAGCTCTTACCCTTCATCTCAGGACCTGGCCATCCCTCTCAGTTTGACAACCCCTTCCATTTTCAGGTAGGGAAAGGAGGTTTGTTGAAATTAGTCAGCTTGCAAATGACCTGAAAAAATGCAAAGGCAAAAAGTTATTTCTAATAATAGAAAGGCAAATATACTCCATAGGAATCTCACCTGCCACAATCAAGTGTTTAAAATCACTTTAACCTTCAATAGATTTACTTTTCCAGGCATATTTTAAAATCATAACCCCGCAATGCAGAATGTATAGTAGATGTGATTAATACATTCCTTGGATGTGCTGCAGGCATTTGTTCACACACCCAGAGTCTGTTATCAGTCAATTCAACTCCACTGTTGTCATGTTTTGTTGCTTGTTTATTTGACCATGTTCTTTGTCCCTCCCTTTGTATAAATACGTATGTGTATATATCTAACCAGAAAAGGTACAATGCCATTGGCTATACATTCTCTTTTAGAAAAGATTTCTCTCACTTGATAATTACTAATTTTATTGCTCAGTCTGTATGCAAATATAGAATACTTATCCAATTAGTCTTCCTGTTTCCAGCAATACTTGCATAGTTAGTCATGACTGTGATCACCAGAGCAAGCTGCTTACTTTAATATTCCAAGTCAAGATGAGAAGCCACCCACAGGCTATTTTGCCTCTTTTTATGCATTCCAGCATAGTTAGGAAGTGGAAGAAGAGAAAAAGACTGAGATTGGAGCTATCATTTACTGTCCAAAGTACAGACTGGACTGAATGTTTATTTACTGAAGACATAAATTAGATGTCTTTAGATGGACAAAAGAAAAGATGATAGAAATACGATATGTATGTATCAGAGGAAGACTGCTACGGATTTGAAAAGAGATTGTATTCATTTTGTTGTCCAGAAACTACTGTGGTCCTACATTACATGAAAATTCAGTTAATCTGACCATAATTTTACAGTGCTTTATCATTTGACTTCTCCTCTCCTTCCTTACTTCTTTGTCACTGTCACTCTCCCTTTGACTATGGTAACTTTAGAAAGATAGGGTTTTTTTGAGGAGAGGGTTGGGAGGATGAGGGTTCTTTATGTAATGTATTGAAAACCCCAAAGAACATTGCTTTATTTGTTTCGGTGTACACAAAACACAGAGGATAAAGACTTTAGTCCAGTCACTGGACTTACAGTGCCATGAATTATAAAGCCAAAATCAGCAAAATGAGAGCTTCTTTGGAGATAGTGAAAACAGGTTCTGATCTGAACTTCATCAACCAATATAGAAATACAGAAGTCTGGATTATTTTATAACTGCCTGTAATTCATTTTACCACATTAATTAAGACGGAGATAAATTTGTACCTTATTTTTCCAATAAGCAGCAACTGGGTACTCTGTAGTTTCTCATAGGCTGCCTCTGAATGCAATTCAGCCTGTGCAGATGGCCTGCACAGGGATGACACATCACTTAAGTCTCAATTAGCTCCTCACTGCAGAATTTAAATGGGATTACGTGATACATAAAACCTTGCTGGCACTGTCTGAAAAGAGGTGATTTACAACCTCTGAAATTAAAGGCTAACATCTAATGAACCAGCGATTTAAGTACTCTATCATATTTTTTTCAAAAAATTTAATGATACTGGAATATAGTATTTTCTTTAAAATTTTTATTGAAAAATATTTTGGCACATTTAGGAACTCTAGTTCTCAAAGTCTGTCAAATGACCAGAAGTATCACACCCTTGCTGACATGTTTCTCATCTCTGTTTTCTGACAAGCATGCATTTGCTCTGCAGTTGTAGGCTGCAACACATTAGCTTCCTTTCTTTTTTTGTCTGCTACAATATTTTTAACTCACAAAAAGCAAAACTGAAGTCATCAGGTTTTTCTCAACCCAGATTAAAGATCAATAATGATAGCTGAAATGTTTATTTCATGTTCTACTAGTGACATACATCTCCAGCCATCAAGGCAGCTGATAGTCTTATGGTCCTTCTAGATTGATTGCAGTACTTAGACATATAATGGTTGCAACAAAAGGCAAAAACGGATTTGCAGAAAGGGTTTTTTGCATGTTACGTTTATAACATGGCAAGAGAGTTCTACAAAGGCCCCCATGAAAAAAAAGCATGTTATTTCTATTCATTGGAAGCCGAACAATTCATTGATTTTTAAATTACCCTCCATTCTTACAAGATGCTTTACAGCTGTATTTTATTGACTGTCTTTTTCTTCATATAAATAACTTGCCCCTCTCTTAAAGTCTGCTGAAACAGTGAGGTTTACCCTTAAGCTCAAAAGAGCAAAATTTGTTAGCACGTTCTTGTGTAGTAAAGTTGTATTCTGGAGGAATTAAACTACTATTTGAATATAGATATTTTATTTAAATCTATCTGACAAAACCTCTGTCTCTGCTTCCTTTGAGCCTCTGATGTTCTGCTAGTTTTCTTGCTTGTTCATTTTTTGATGCAAAAACTTCTAGCAGTAGCATATTTTGAAGAAACGTTCTAAAAGTGTTAAGAGTTTGTAAAGTGTTATGTGCTAGATTAATCCCTAATGAAGTTATCCCCAGTTGGTAAAGATCTTGGAAGCAGAAGATTCATTAGACTGTAAACACTACACCAGTTTTAATTCTTAGTTTATTGGAGATTCTTCCTCTTGGTATGTGAAGAAGCGTGTCATGAAACATTGGTAAAAAAAATATCAAGTTTACCTTTTGCAACTGCTTTTCATTTCAATATAGCCAAAAGAGACAGTGAAAAGACATAATTCTGAAAAAGGATTTAGAAGATTGTCATGAAAGGCCGACTACACAAAATGTGATCCATCAACAATGAAGGGCTAAAGCCATCCATAGAATTGTGAACAGAAGATTGTTAAGCAGAAACAAAAAGGTGATGTTACATCTGTACTCAGCATTAATAAGATCCCTGTTGGAATATCACAGTAAGTTTTTCACTTTAAAACTTGCTGGACTTTGGGGATGAGTGGCAAAAAAGGTACAAAGACTGAAACACAGTTTCACAAAAGTTTGGATTGAGCCCATGCAAGTTGGGCTGCTTTGGATACAGATACGTACATTGAGGTATTTATAGTGTACATATCTACAAGTGGCCTAAATGATTAAGCTTCCTTTATATTTAGTATGTATCTTAGGCTTGACTGAATTACCTATGCCTAGGTGTCTGGTGCATTTGAGATGCTTGTCCTCTAGGTATCACTCTAGCTGGTCATGTCTGTCCTGCACGTCCTGTGTCACGTTTACCAGTCCAGCATGTATATCTCAGATGCTCTAGGGTGTCTAAAATGGCATGAAATAGTTATAATTGTGCAGTTTGGAGTGTGACTTTAATCAATAATTTAATCAATTGATGGCATCCAGAAAGACATTTAGCTCATTCTAAAGCAGACACATCTGTCTGAAGACTTTGCTAGGAGCCTTTGACTGTCTTGACTAGATATCCATGGACTGTAATGAAAACTCAGACGTCTATCTAGCTTATGTGTAGATACCTGTGTTACAGGTAGCTAAATGCAAATGTCTGAGTCTAGAGCTGGATTTCACCTACAGTCTGCTTGGGCATTTAGGAGAGAAGATGAAAGAATCATAACCTATCTAAAAATATGTAAAGAGGAGAATGCCTTGGAGAGAGGACTTTTCAGTGTAGAATATATGTGCAATAGCAAGATACAAGGTATGAAAAATGAATCTAGAAAAAATTTAAACTTGAAATCAGACACATTTTAAGAGCAAAAACAATAAAGCACTCAACAGTCAAGGTTTTATGGTCCAGTCAGGTACCGGAAAGAACCTGAATCAAGATTCACTTAATATTTATTTGCACGTCTCAATGCTTTTGTAAGAAATATGTAACAGACTGCTAACAAAAATAAAGAATAATGAATTAATTGCTTGTTACCTAAAGGTCAGCATTAAGCAAAATGACAGGGTGGATTATCATAACAGGTTTTTTGGCCATAAAGTCTATTGCTACATTTATACTAGTTAATAAACAGGGGCATGAGATTGACCTCTTGCCCTTGACTGTCCATTTCTTTTGTTAACCCCTGGCATGGCTTTGCCTCAGGCCAAATGTTGAGACACAGTTGAGGAAATAACATACGTGAAACCTCTGTTTCAAAGGCATGTTTGCATGTAATAAACACAGGAAGTCTAAATTCCTCTTTTTGCCTGCAGTAGCTAAATAACAATAGGGCTGTTACTTTGCAGTATTTCACCTTATGTAACTTCCTTCCTAATTTATATTTTCCACATAACTATTGAACTTCTTCCCTCCAAAATGCAAGCTATCTTCCAGCACAACTTGGAGTGCATCTTGTAGCTGAGATATAGCAGAAGAATTAATAGTATGCTATTGTTAGCAAGTCGGGATCAAACACAGCTCTGCACTAACAGCCATAACAAAACAAGTATTGCTGACCTGTAAGCTGAGCTTATGATAGACGTAAGCAGGCTAATCCTAAACAATGATATTGAAGGAATTTCCTAATTTCTAATATTGCCAGGTTTTATATGAAAAATAGAGAAAGTGGTATATTTCTATTAATTTTTAATATAATATGCTTTGAGCCTAACATCATATTTTATCTGAGAATTGTCCACTTGGTCGATCTGCTATATTATAAAGAGATTTATTTCAGCATGCATTTTAAAATATATGTGTTGCTGTTTCTCTGTAAAATATAAGTATTTCATGCTTTAACAAATGGGTTTCATTACACAGTGTGTATAACTTCTTTATGTGTATCTATCTGCTTCATAATGTGATTTATAATCTTAATGGCATCTATTTTCATACTTTTCCTTTCATAAAAATTAAATCAAGTACTATCTGTTTATCTGTGTCTGTTTTTTCTCATAAGCAATAATAACTGGAAGATCTCATGCAGCTCTGGTAAAGATCAGCCTGTGCTGCTCTCACACATTGCTGTATTTGGATCTCAGCATTTTACATCTCTGTATTCCTATGCTTCCTGAGGTCTGAATGGACAGGAGCACTGCTCCTTCCTGTCACCTTTCTGCCTGTTAGCTCCTCTCAGAAATGAGACCATGAGCTCTCTCTGATCTTGCCCCTCAGACTAACACCTGTGTGGGAGGAGGTCATGAGCTCTTGGCTCGGCAGTTGTTGGAAACACGCCACTGTGTCCCAAAACTGCAGCCAGTGAGGGGAACACATGGCACCATAATTAAGAAAGGGTGGAAGCTGCAAGGAGCAGGAGATGTGGACTCACCTGAGGAGATATTTGGGAACACATGAAAGGAGACACAAAAGGAAAGAAGTGAGGAGGCACAAGAAAGAGATATGTGAGAGGAAACACGGGCAGACACACAAAAGAGGACACCTGAGGAGAACTGTGAAGAGGGGCAGTTTTGGTGAAAATGGAGGAGGAAGCAGAGGAGACATGTGGAAGAGGACACTGTTGGGGACACAGCTGGAGACACAGCCTTAGAAGAAGAAGCTCCATGCCGTGAGGACAAATACTTCTGAGAGGACTGCAGCCATGGATGACCCTTGCCAGAGGAGGAACACCCTGGAGGGGACTGCAGGCCATAGAGGAACCCAGGCCAGTGCAGAGGAGCAGTAGAAAGCAATGAGCAGTGGAGGAAAATAAGTAAGAAAGACTGAACAGGAGAAGGATACCACTGGGCACAGACCTCAGGCTCCTGTGTTGCCCATCACCTCACCAAAGGGACTGGGAGGGGCTGAGCATAACGCACTCTGATAGATTTTTATCAACTTGGAAGAATCATTTAAAAAAACATAGTAAGCAAAAATGTTAGGTAGACAGAGAAAAATGCCACTTTTTGGCATTCAGACTTGGAGGGGGGAAAAAAGGGAAAAAAAGCCAGCTTTTTTCTACAAAAAGACTTCACTTGTAATGAAGAACTATTAAAGCTCAAGAACTTTGCCTACATCAATTCCTACATTATAGAGTGGTAGAATTTGAATTTAAAGTGCAAGTGGAAATGACAGAACTAGAAGTAGAATTTGTGGTTAGACTCTGACACAATTAATGAGTCCTCACTATTACACATAATTCGTAAACTGTACATAGACAGGTTCCCAGCCAGAACTTTAATCACTCTTTAAAATAGAACAATTCAATGTAATAACACTTTATGAATTTTTCTTAGAAAGAAAAATACAAGTCAGAGACTGAATCTTTCTATTTGTTTTCATAAACTTATAGTAAACAATACCTGCAGCATTTGTTCTACTTATTCTCTATTTTTTAATCACTGCACCATCTTTCTTCCCACATACCTCATCACTGTGAATGTAGTAAGAATTTTTCCAGACGTTTTGATAACAACTAGTTATGTTTCATTCTTTAGAACAAGAAAACAAAGAAAGGTCATCTTCTGACTTCTTTTGCAAGCAACAGTGAAGAGCCTTTTTCAATAATATAGTCTTTTATTGAATGTGGATTAAAGGTTCCTGTGTCTAACTGCAGGGTTTTAACTTACAAAATGTTTTAATCAGGAAGCTAACAGATAGTCTTAAAGCTCTTTTACATTTAGAACTATTAGTTATAATAGTTTGAGAACTATTGTGAAATCGTGTTATAATTTATATGGTCAAAGTGATTGACTTCTATAAAATGCAATGCTTGTCAGAGAACAACAACAATTGTGTAAAATTTATTCTAATGCTATGAAATAAAAGATGAAGGAAAACAATAACATCCAATTGCAACAAAGACTTGTGAATCCTGACTTTTATCCTCCCCATCAGTAACTAAAGGAGGAAAAGAGCCTCAGGTTATAAAGCTATACATAATGTTTAAAACTCAGCCTCCTAATGGCTAAAGTGCTAGAGCTATTCTTCTTGTTCACCCTATAGCAAAGACCACAAGGTAAACCTTTCAAAAGGATGAGAGTGGATTAGGAGTATAGTTGCCATTTTCAAAAGTGAGGTCATGCCATATTTTAAGTGTATTTTAAAGGTATTTCTGTACAGTTTAGAATATAAATTTGAAAGCACATGTCTTAGAAGTATAAATATCATTACCATTCAATGACATTTAAGGTAGATTTTCAAGGGCACCTTTTAATTTCCAGGGACACTTATTTGTTGCAATGCAGAGATCATGACATCCAAATTTTTGGAACATTTAATCTCTCCTAAACTAGCTGTCCGGTTCTTTCCTTAGTCACTAGAAAAGAGAGACCGGTTCTACCTATTTATCCCTGATACACAATAAGGAGTGGGTTTCTATTTCTTTACTTTGAAAATAGTGGCAGTCAGAACAACACAATTAGATTAGATGTCTTGAAATAGCTAAGACAGAGGCAATGAAGAGCTACGTAAGAATCATCTAAAATAAAGTCTATATGCCAGGTTTTTCTTTCCCATTCTGGCTTGCATAACTGCATAGACTGTAAACTAGAGGGAGAAGTAACTTCTAAAAAAACCTTTTTTTAAGAACACTGAAGGATTTATGTGAAAAAATGAATAAGAACTGATTTTCAAAGTTATTATGGTCTGTCAAAGTCTGTGTTTGTTTTAACAGTAACAGAAGGGTTAGAATGTGTTGTGACATTCACATGCATTGTGAAATCAATGAATAATCCTTTCAAATCCCAGAAAAAAATTCTCATGCACACACATACACATGTAAATCTTATAGCTACTTCTATTCAACACCTGGTAAAACATACCCGTGTATTGGCATATGAGCTTTGGTACTGTCAGTTCCTCCATTCAGTGGAAGCTGCCTTTTTATAAAATAAATTTTATTCCATGATACAGCAATATTAACATAAAATCCATTTTCAATACTTAAAGCAGATTAATTTCTCCAAAATAATTTACATTAATATATTAGTTTTCTGATTATATAAACCACTACAACAGAAATATCAGAGAAAGTATTTTTTTGGTCTGAACCTAAGTATTTGTGAGTTATCTAATAGACAGAGGAAAGGTTCTCACTGCAGATTAATATATTTTTCATATGTTGCTTACCAGCTCTTCTTTCCCATATATAATGTAGATCTTCCCTAATAACATTTTAGGATTTTATCTTAAGTAGAGAGATCCTATTTACAGAGCTATCACTTCAGCTCAGAATAATACAGGAACTGTGACTATATTAGAAATACAGCCCCAAATGGCTTTCTTGCTTCTGGTTTCCCTGATGATTTTACATCATATGTTAATAGTGCTTCTTTGAGTCATGACCTTTAGTAGCCTATACTTTCAATAGTATGTATGCCTAATACCAAGAAAAAAACCTTACAGCCTCTGGTGGATTACAAAGCTTTCTGAAGGTCTGACATTTCTTTTTTCTTGCTAGTATAGATCATTAGTAACCACACGGAACAGTTAAGTGCTATGCTACCCTCAAACTGGAGCGAGAGCAGACTCAAACACAAAGACCTTTCAAAGATTCTCATCACCTACTTCGTATCAGACATCAAATCATGTTCCAGCCTCTACCATTTGAAGCCATTAAATAGCTAGTGGGATTTTCCGTAACAGTAGGAGCATTAACCCCAGTGTCCTGGACAAATTCCAACACAAGTAATTACACTGTGCCAGTAAATCGCCCTGCATTTTATTTGGACACTACCTTTCTTTTTCTTCTAGTAAAACATTATGTGAGGTTTGCTGTGCATTGTTAAACAGGTGCTGAGTTTTACCTGAAGTGGCTGCGTTACAAGGATGTGTGAAGTGATCTCTATAAGATGCAGTGGGGTCTTCATATATCAATTTGGAATGCATGCTGGTACACTATGGATAATAAGCTTTATATGATGTAACTTTTTATGATTTTATTATTATATTCAGGCAGAGGAGTGCCAAAGAAACACAAGAATCTTAAGCAACTGTAAGTAAAATGCACTAAACTGTTCTTCAGAAGTTCTTTCACTAATTTTAAATAGCATTGGGCTGACCATTTTCTTTTTCTGCATAACTTTGCAGGTTCTCAACAATATCCCTGTTTCACAGTTTAATACAGATACTGCTTTCATAATTTGACTTACAGAAAATAAGGGTGCTTACATCCTAGAGCAGCTAGTAGTTTACAGAGAAGCTCACTTCTTTCTCATCCGAGTGACTGGCATTCATCTTCCTGCTTAGATTGAACTAGAGTAAGGGATTAATCTCTTCTCTCACTGCACCTCTTAAGACAAGCTGCTCAGTTATTTGAGTTCTGGGTATTAGTTACTCAATTCTGAGTTGAAATTTTCCCCATAAAAAGCCTCGAGGGGGGAAAAAGGACAAGATCTACCTATTCTGGTTTTTTTGTAATTTTTTTCTGCAACCAGCTTTATTCTCAATATTGGAATTATTTACCTGTGCTAAATATTTGAGGTGCTTTATAACTATTCTGCAGTGTGAACAAAACAAATCTGAACTTGTTCCAAGCTTGTGTAGATGCAACAAATGAACTGCTCAAAAGAAAATTGGTCTGTATGTATTTGTGACTAATTAGTTGTATGCACAGTGCTTTGAATATACAAAATAATTTGTAAATGCTAGGCATTATTACATAGGAGACAGGCCTCTGCAGAGATGAGAAGTGCTTTACTGTGGGACCTGTCGTCACATCTTCTGTAGCAGCTTTATATTATTGTGTAAGAACATGAAAATTTGTATAATATACAAAATTACTTCCTGAATGCCTTTCACCATAGCAAAAGTCTTCAAATCATGACATTTCATTCACTTAGAAAACATTAAGTCTAGACTACCAGTTGTATAGAAATTCAGCTATAAATTTTACTAAGAGCACTTTGATGGAAATCTTTTAAAGTAAGGTGTAGATACTTTCAGAAGTTTCTAGCAGATCTTTTTTGTTTGCTTGTTTTCAGACAGAAGTGACAATAAGTTAGAATTTCAGAAATCTATGAAAAATACCAATTTCAGTGAAATTCTGACAAAAACAAAGCAATTCTAGTTTGTAAACTCTCTGTTTAGCCAGGCTAAGAAACCAGCTCTATTCCTGTCTTTTGCTTTGGCAAATCTAAGGTTCTTGCTTTCTTGGCTGGCTTAAAGTCCCAAACCTTAGACCTCAGTTTCCAGATTTATGACTGGTTGTTTAGTGAACTGACACTTAGAGATCCCTGCTCACTGGATGCCTACAGAGGACACTGATGAGACCTAATGTCAGCTACATGATAAATTCCAGGACTGCTTAAGTTAAACTAGGACAAATTCTTATGCAGCTTGAATCTCCTGATATTCTGGTGGGGCGGGAGGGGGGTGGGCAGGGGAGGAGAGGTCTTAGCAGTGGAGTAGTTCTAGGAGCGTTTTGATGTCTTCCAAATAAGACAAGATTTTGCATTTTTTGATGTAAAATAGGTATTGGCATACTTCAAACCCTCTTACTTGCCCCATGTTTGAATTAGTTTTGCGAGTATCTCACAGAGCTGTACTATTAAGCTTGAAGTAACCTCTAAATTCATTTTAATTTCATTTTAATTAACACTAATATTTAACCATGAGTCATTAGCAAACATATTTTCACAGAAATGTGTTGTGGTATTAAATAGTTGTTAACTGGTGTTAACAGTTGTTAACTGTTAAATGGCTTTTCTTTTGCCATTTTTATACTCTGAAGCCTGTGTAAGGGATGCGTATGCTGCTTCCATTTAAAAGTGTAAAGCAATAGCTGTTCCTGACCACACTTGCCTAATACTCCTGGAGGCATTCTCTGTGCATCAACATCCTGCAGGCACAATGCCTGCAGCAAACATCACATGGTTAGTGCAGTTTACCCCACTCCTTTCACCATATGCTCAAGAAATGTGATGCTGGAAAATGGATTCTCTGTGTGTTTAACTCCTTAGGCACATTTGTACAAGGCCAGCTGAATTCTGAGCCCTGTGCTATTAAGCATTTTAGTATAACTACTACTACTACTAAGAATACTGTTACTACTGTTATTATTACAGCTGCTATTATTACCAAACAGTGCTGATTCAGTAAAATGCAAAGCATGATTAAATAATTTAGTGTCACAGTATAGTGTATTTCTGTAAAATAATAAATAATTCCAGGTACTTTTCATTTCTTATTTATTTTCATTCTGCAGTCGCTTACTTCACCTACACGGTGCAAGAAGACCACATCAGACAACTAGAGCATCTGTATACATACAAGCAGTTAAATTTCAAAATACGAACATACAGGATTGTTTGTGATCAGCTGCATAGGTTAACTAAAATTCACATTTGTCAAAATTCAATAATTTTTTATATGGATGTGAGTTTTAAATCTGTAGAGCTGACAGTAAAAACAATATAAAAAGAAAGACTTAATTTATTAACTGTGAAAAGGAAGTCATAATGTATAAAGAGTAAATAATTTGAGGAATTATTAATCAATCAAGGAAAAATATGCCAAGCATAAACATGGGTGTAGCTGTTTTATTTCTTCCATACAACCTAAACCAAATTTTACCCATAAATAAATCTATTGCTTGATGTAACCTCCTCTTTTAAAAGGATATTCCACCATCATGGTGGAATTAAAAACTTTCCAACAAGTGAAATGCAATGGAAGGGTCCATTCAGCTTCTGACTAACATTTTCAAAGTCAAGCAAAAAAGTTTCCTACCACTTCGTTGCTGAGTATGGTTGTGCTGCCTAATTTTTTTCACTTAGAGGAAATTCTTGCTTACACATAAACTATACAATTTACTTAGAAGGTTTTGTACATATAGCCTAGACCACAGAAAACAAAATGGGACAGGAGTGTCTCCAGTGTGGATCTGGATCCAAAAGCCAGTTTATGAGGATAGAGAAGTGTAGCTCACAAATTTCAATAAGCTTATGCCAAGTTACATTAGCTGCAATTCTGAAAACCTAGGAATTTTCAGAGTGAAGTTTGAAAGAGTGCCAAGTAAGCAAAAATAGGAGAGTAGAATATAAATAGTTATTTAAACATAAGTATAGAATTAATTAGCACTTCTTTGAAAGAACAAAGAAGCACTCAAATATAACTGAAGTACTTTGTGTACATTTTATACTGTGTTTATTACTGTTGATGTCCTCAGAGTGACTCTACATTTTGAACGTCTTATACTTTGATGCTAATATCTGTTTTTATTGCATATTCAAATGATATTTTCTTAAGTGATTTTTTTTCTTTTTCTTCCTACCTTCCTTCCTTCCTTTTTTTTTTTGTTTGTTTTTTTGTTTGTTTTTAAATCCTGGCTATTTTAAAATGTGCTCTATGTAACTCATAAAATGTAAGCTTGAAAATATGAGTAGATAAATTTCTCTTGACCAGAAGTAAACTTTGTCGCAATTTAAAACTATCTTTAGAAATAATTACCGATGTGTTTATTTTAGCAGTGGAAAACAGTTATCATTTACAGTATTTTCATCTGTACTTCAGATAAATGAATCAGAATTAAATTTCATTTAGTTCAAACATTTAGGAAAATGACTTGTCTTACCTTGTGAATAAAGTCATTAATAGTTTAATACTCACATTTTCCAAATTATTTGTCTAATTAATTTAAATTTTATTTATTATTAATTTAAACTTTCTAGTCTGTTATTCACACCATGGATGTCAATATCAGAAGAGATGCATTCTAGGATAACTCTTAAAATAGAGTGGTACACATAAATAACTTGCTCAGCATACCTTAAAGTGAATTATGAATATTACATTTATGACATGCTCTTGAACTATGCACCAGAAATCAAGAAATAAATTAATGTATTTCTAAGCAAAACAACCTGGAAACCCTTGGCCATGGTGAGAATGCTACCAATTACAAAACTAAATATTGGACTGACTTTTCAGATTGTTGAGATCTGATCACTCTTTTTACAAAAAGAAAATGATAGAGTGACAGAAGGTCAGGAAGCTCCTCCAGGGAATTGCTGTATCAGAGGCACCAATACAGTAATGAATCATTATAACAGCATTGTAAAACAGTAACAGGCTGAAACTTTGGGTGATTCACTAAAGCATTTGTTACAAATTTGAAATTTTCATAACCATAAGAACCATAAGACATAAAAAAATCTATGCATAGACTGCTGTACAGAGAAAAATACTTCTATTGGCAGAGCTCTTGAGTTTTGTCACTATGCATGTGGCAAACTGCATGTGGCAAACCCAATGGGAAAAATCTTTCTGTAGAAACTAAAATGTAAATATTTTTTCATAGAGACCCTAGGTCATTCTCCTAGTCTTATCTAAAGCAAAATGTCTTTACAAGTCTACACTAAATAGCCTTTGTGGTGACCACAAATATTAGACTGTGGTAAACAGAGCAATCACAAAAGTCAGATTGTAATTTTGAGATACCCCCCCTGTTCTCCTTTCTGCTCTCTCCGTGAGTTTACATGTACTTTTCATATGGGGAGCTGACCTGCTCTTCACCCATTTCCTTGCAGCAGCATTTGATGTTGGATTCTTCCACCTCTGTCTGCTGGGGTGGGGTGGCTGCTGTCATGGGCTAAGCAGCAAAGTACCAAAGTCAGCTAGCTGACCGGCTGCTCCAGCAGCCTGCAGCAAAAGGATAGACCAGATATGTGGCTGTTCTGAGGAGCGCAGTTGGGGCATGAAAGCCTGGGAAACATGTTAGGGAATGGTGATTTCTGCATAAGAGAACTAGGGATGGTGTTTACTACTGGAACCAACCACTATTCAAAGAACCATCCAACAATCATCCTCCTTTCTGAGGAAAGAGGCAAAACTATACCCCCAGTGCTAGAGTGTGGATTTTGCCTGTGCCTGTGGGATAGTAAAACAGTGGTCTTTAATCAAAGTGCATCTCAGAGGAATGTATAATACAGTAAAAAGGAGGAATAAAATACAAGTATTTCCTCTTAAGGAAACCCCAAGCAACCCACCTTTCTCATGAATTGCCCTACTGCTGCCAAGAAGCCTACATTGACAGCAAGATCGAGTGCACCCTCAGCAAGTTTGCAGACGACACCAAGCTGAGTAGTGCAGTTGACACGCCAGCAGGATGGGATGTCATCTAGAGGGACCTGGACAAGCTGGAGAAGTGGGCCTGTGTGAACATCATGAGGTTCAACAAGGCCAAGGGCAGGGTCCTACACCTGGGTCAGGGCAATCCTCGGTTTCAATACAAGCTGGGGGATGATGTGATCGAGAGCAGTCCTGCGGAAATGGACTCGGGGGTACTGATGGACGAAAAGCTGGACATGAGCCAAAAATGTGAGCTCGCAGCCCAGAAGGCCAAACGTATCCTGGGCTGCATCAAAAGAAGTGTGGCCAGCAGGTTGAGGGAGGTGATTCTGCCCCTCTACTCTGCTCTGGTGAGACCCCACCTGGAGTACTGTGTCCAGCTCTGCAGCCCTCAGCACAAGAAGGACATGGAGCTGTTGGTGCGGGTCCAGAGGAGGGCCACGAAAATGATCCAAGGGCTGGAGCACCTCTCCTACAAGGACAGGCTGAGAGAGTTGGGGTTGTTCATCCTGGAGAAGAGAAGGCTCCAGGGAAACCTTATAGCAGCCTTCCAGTACTTAAAAGGGGCCTATAGGAAAGATGAGGACAGACTTTTTAGCAAGGACTGTTGTGACAGGAAAAGGAGCAATGGTTTTAAACTAAGGGAGGGCAGATTTAGACTGGATATAAGGAAAAGTTTTACAATGAGGGTGGTGAGGCACTGGAACAGGTTGCCCAGAGAGATAGTGGAGGCCCCATTCCTGGAAACATTCAAGGTCAGGTTGGATGGGGCTCTGAGCAACCTGGTCTAGTTGAAGATGCCCCCTGCTCATTGCAGGCAGGTTGGACTAGATGACCTGTAAAGGTCCCTTCCAACCCAAAGCATTCTATGATTCTATGATTCTATGTTTGTATGCTATTAATTATGAAAAGCCCATTTGAATAATTTTGTAATACTACAGTCCAGATCAGTTAAGGTATGACCAAATCAATATGAGTAGTACACAGGTAACAGGTATGTAGATTGAGATGTATATTTAAAACCCAGCCCTTTCAACAACTTGTTCTTTTTATTTTAAAAATACACAGAATTTCTAAATGTGAAGGATCTTCCCTCCTCAGTGAGGAAAGAGAAGCATACAAAGATTCTTCTGAGCTGTTGGTTTTGGTACAAAGATACTGTAGCATCTTGAGCGTAGTGTTTTCTGAGGGGAAGTTATCCCATATGGCGTGAACTATAAGAAAACCATAAGGACATGCCTCCTCAAAGAAAGATATTTTTCTGACAAATAGTGAATCCCAGAAATATTGTAGACAACATTTTCAAAAGTTTCCAATGATTTTTGTTATTGTCTTTTTGGATATCCAATGAGATGTCCAATTTTCCCTTGAGACTGAGCACTTGGATTTTTTACTAAAATAGCTCAAAGTATATGTAGCTGAAAAATATTATATTGGAAGTGATAGTCCCTTACAAACTCAAATTTCACAATTAAAACTATATGGAAGCATGCTTGTCAGTCTGGAGTTAAACATATCTTATTCCACTGAAAGTCTGAGACAAGAAATAAATATTTTTTGAATAGCTAAATAATCCTGCTCAGTTAAACAATATACAACATTTAGAAGTATCCTTGAGTTATTTGGATGACTATAAAAAAAAGTTTTAATTGATAAGGTTATTATTTATAATTACATATGAAAAAATACTTCTGGAAATATTGTTAGCAATGCTAACAGTTTTTCTCTGGTGTAGGCTACTATAATTTCAATAAAATCCTACAATGGGCTTTGTTACATGGGCTAGCTGTTTGTGGCACCCTTGCTTCTGAAATGCCCTTTTCAGTTAATTTGGAAGTATTTTAAAACCACATTTACTGCTTCAAATTGGAATCCCTTGATCAAATCTGGAATTGGTAGAATATGAAGATTTATGGTAGTATAACTCACTAAAGACAGTCTTATGTAGACATAATTTTTGTCAAAATAGCTGCAATTCCAGCTTAAGTAATGATGAACTCTCAAACTGTCCGGGATTCATAGCATTTAGGCTGCAATATTGGAAACTTTGTCTGATTAACCAATGTATCTGCTTGGGCTCAAAAAAACCACAAACAACCCAAACTTGCTTTGCTTCTCAGGGAGACTGAATAATGGCATGGTTGGTACAATTAACAAAAGACAGGAAAAACCAAGCTAGAACTTCATGATTATTATTTTTTTCCTAAAACTCCCTCAAATTACAACAAACAGATAAAAGATTTTTCTTTGCTCTGGTTGTTATTATTGATACTGTCTCAGCCCTACAGCCACATGGCTCTTTTACACAGTAGGGTAGTAACAGGCTAATGAGGAGGCTGAGGCTCTTCAGAAATCCATGCCAGCACGCACTAAACTGAAGGCCAGACAATGTAATTGATAATGCTATGTGTCCTACTGTACATCGATGCCTCCTAATTGTTTTCCAGTATTGTCTTAGAAAAGTGGATATGATTACCTCAGTATTCGCAGTGTTACAAAACAGAAAACAGACCTAGAAAGGAACTTGAGGTATCATATAATCAAATTCTCTGCCCTAGGACAGAATCAGCTGTAGCCAAGGTATTCCTAATAAATTTGCTTTAACTATTTTTTAAAAAATATCACTGATATGGATTCTAAAAGCTCTCTGGACAATGTATTACAAAGCTTAATTACCCTTACCAACAGATAGATCCTTACGTTTTTTTACATTGAACTTAAATATCTCTCCTTGCAAATTAAGCCCATTAATTTTGGGCCAATGGAATAAAGAACAGTTAATTGTCTTCCTCTTTCCAATTGCTTTTTATTTAAGGAAAGGCACTTACCTTGTCTCATGGTGTTTAAATTTTCCTGAACACAAAAGTAATATAAAAAGACAGAGCTGTGGGGCACATTCAGAAATAAATTGGTGAGCAATTGGTGAAGATGTTTTGGAGTGAGAAGTAAATTTGTGCGCATTCACTACGCTTGACTGAATAGTTTCTTGGTATAAAGGCTTAGGAGATCAAAAATCATATATACACACATATATATCAAGGCAGATTGAGTTATATTTTACTAAAATATTGAATATATTACAGGGAGTCTATCCTCTCTGTAGAAATCTTCTGTCAGATTAAGCTAATTTGGGATGATGAAAGGATACATTGGGTTATTTTATTATAGTTGCATTATTAGTAGTATTTCATATAAGGCAGTCTAAATTTATGAATGCTAATGTAGTGAGACAGGTAGAAAAGAAGGATTTTGTTCTAATTCTCAGATCAGAATAATACTTAAAACATACATAGAAATAGGTTTGAATTTTCCAGTACAATGAAATGAAAATATTCTAGAATAATTAACTGAGTGAAAGTTGTGAAAAGGAATAGGATTCCACTTAGTTTGTCTGAAGCCAGCAGAATGCAAGATTTGATATACTAAAATATATGATCATCAACATTCTGTTTCTAAAAACAATTTACCTGAGCAAAAATAATTCTCAGCTTATAAGGAACTTCTTTACATGTTTAGAAAATAAAAAATTCAATGTGAAAATTAATGCGTAAAAACATAAAAATTAAAAAAAGAGCCAGTTACTAACTGGCTCTTCAGAAAACAATTGTTCCCAAATGTTGTTTTATCTCAGCTTTGAAATCATGTGTATATGCAATATATCGTTTACTTCCTTTTACTATATATCCCTGAACAGACATAGAAAAAAAATATTGAAGAAAAAGCTTTCAGATTTTACTAAAATTGTATCAGAAAAGGGTTCAGAAAAGGGTTACTGCAACAGTAACCCAGATCCAAACAATACAGGAAAATGTAACATTTCAAGTAAACGAATAAATATAACCAACTAAACAAACCTAAACTAAGGTAGAAGAGTCACAATAAACCCCTTTTTTTTTTTCTCAATTGTAATGAAAAATAAAGAACACAATGTAGTTAGAATTAGCATTGACAACACAGACAAAGTTGTGTTTTAATAACCTGACAGAGCATGATTTAATTTGATTGTCTCTTCTATTCCTAAAATTACAAAAAACAAGGATTAGGACACTCACCAGGTCATTAATATAAATCAGAAAACTCTTTTTTTTTCCCTGAAATCATGTTTTTACTTTGTAAATGTAAAGCCATTATGATATTCATTGTATTTTAATGATCTTATTTACTTTCTATATTTTATATTAATAATCAGAATGGCTGAAAAATCTTTCTTCTCACTGCTGCCTTAAAGACTTTTCATATGGAGTTGATAATGCAGGTCTTACTCAAGAAAAAACCCTCACTAAAATTAATCAAAATAGGGACCCATTCCTTTAGTAATTCTTATTTTTGTTGATTGCTCATGACTAAAGTTTAGTAGGTGTCATTACTGAAAAAAATACAGTCAAAAGCCTGATAAGAAAAACCTTTTCATCTTATTGGATAGTAAAAAAATTTAGCTCAAAGACAATAAAAGATCAGCATGGTGTGAATATTCTTGGGCTTATTGTTATGTGCAGTAGAAAGCATGGCTGAACTTCACTACAGATCGTGGTATTTAAATTGTCCTTTTCCAGTTTATTTATCGTTTTGTCTATCTATTTAGCAGAACTTCAGTGTTTCCTAACATGTAACTTCAGTAACTAGCTATGAATGTAGAAACACTGAGTATTTCTGAGGTAAAAATTATGGACCTTCTAAGCAGATGAACTTCTGCTAAGGACACACAAGTTGCTCTTTGCTTAAATCACATCCAAGTTTGACCCCAAGAATCTTCATCCATAAAAAACTGCTGCTGCTGCTGCTGTGCTTTCATTTGATCCACAGGCTGCTACAACTCCCCATCCTAACAAAGAAGAGCTATGGGTGAGATAGGTGTTAAGACATGAAACTGCAATTCAAAGGAATACCGAGTATGAATCCCATGGCACTATGGCAGCGCTTAAAAGCCTCTGCTGTAGAGAAGGGGAAATGGTAGGATAAAAGACACAGGGTAGTGTAATATTATTGTGCCTTTCTTTAAACCAAGATCTAAGCAAAACATGTTTGCTTCTCCCAAGAGGCTTAATTCTCCTATAGTTGGGGGAATTGATGGTTATAAAACTCAGCGAGGACAGGAAGGAGTACCACAGCACACTCATCAGGGAAATACATGCAATGGTATTTGTATTCCTGGTGCCAATATCCAGTAAGAAGTGAAAAAATAACACATGCCAAGCATTTATTTATTGTGCTGTTTTCAGAGTTAATGCATAAATCAGTGAGCACGGCACATCAATAAGGGGTAGAAATCATTAAGGTGTGATTGTAATCAGACAGGGAACTTCGAAAACACTATGTGGTACTTCACACTGGCTTGCCCTCAATGGCATCGATATCAAATTTACTTCTGTTTGAAGAGCCTAACTGCTGAGCCTGTATTCCTAACTTGAAATTTCAGCTTTTTTAGTTTTATGTCATTCATAAACTGCACGAAGTTGGCAGCTGAGTTGAGGATCCCTCTTCCTCTTCCATGTAGGTCTTGGTCTGAAGTGCTGCCCTTAGAAAAAATGCGTCTTCTCACTTAAATTGTGATGCAACTATGCAAAGCCTTTGTTTTGTCATTTAGTACAGAAAATAGTTGATTTAATCTAGACTTCAGGTACAATACAAACATTAAATAAGAACTGGTGGAATCCAAACGGGAACAGGAGTGGAGAATATAATGAAAAACATACCACATTTACACAGTGATTTTTATGACTTTTAAGCTAATTCAACTTCTGGCTCACCCATAGGTTTATTAGAACCAGGGCAAAGGTACATGGGCCACAAAGTTTGGCAAGGTCTAACTGCAATGATATACTGCAATGTAAGTGACCTTGAAGTCCTGTGGAAGGGTCCCTCACAGCAGATGGAGGCAGAAGGGGTATGAGTTACGCACAGAGATGTCATTCACAAATAGCTGTGAATCTGTGCCATGGAACTTGCCTGAATGGGAAATATCTATGATAACTGTTGGACAGCTGAGTGCAGATGTAATTACAGTTCTTCTTTCTGGAGCTGTACTGGGTGTCTGTGTCCAGGTGCTGGCAGCGGGGGCTGCAGGGTGGCCTCTGTGAGGAGAGGCCAGGGTTGGTTCCAGCCAGCTCCAACTGACCCACCACACGGCACAGCTGAGACCCCAGCCAGGATGGCAGCACCCCTGGGAATGCACGTGTAAGAAAGGACAGAAAATGCCACAGGGAGAGAGCAGAGGTTGGAGGAGGAGCAAAAAAGAGTGAGAAAAAACAGAGGAAACACCAAGGTGATGAAAGGAGGAAGAGGAACAACAACTCAGTGGTGGAGCGTGCTGGAGCAGAGGGAGGAAGGAAGAGAAACTGCTGCCTCCTCACCACAATGCCCCTTGCGCTACTGGTTACCTCATGAAGGGACTGAGTGTAACTTGCAGTGATATAAAAGCGGGGATGAGAGGTACCTGGAGTGATGAAGAGCCTGGGAAAGGAGGAGGAAAGGTGCTTTCCCCAAGTGTGTAATGTTTATTTCTTTTTTCTTGGTTTTTGTTTCTGAATACCCGAATCAGTAATTAAATGTTTATATTAATTGACACTAAATGAAGCTAATTTCCCACAGTCGAGTCTGTTTTGTCCACGACAGTAACTGGTACTTGTCTTCTGTCTTTACTCCTTGTCTTCATCTCAAGCCACAAGCCGTGTTTCCTGTTTTTCCTGTTTTCTTCCCCATCTCACTGACAGGAGGAGTAAGCAAGCAGCCGGGTGGGAGTTTGGCTGTTAGCCAGGGCTTACCCACCACAGATGCAAACTTAGTATCTGTGTATAGTGCAGACATGTAGCAAGGCCAAGAAAATAAACTAATTTGAGTGTAAATATTGATATATATCTATATGTGTTTATATATAATCTATATCTAGTTAAGGAAAAATCAGAATGTTTAACTCAGGCTATGTTCCTTAAATCAGTAGAACAGTTTTACAAACACTACTACAAACAGGAATAATTTAGTTATGTTTTATTAGAACCAATAGAGGAAAGCAGTAACAAGTATTCTATGTAAGAAACAAGATAATTTTTTTTTTTTTACAGATAGTGTAGATTAGTTGGTCGAGGCTCATAGTATTAAAGACCACGTGAGAAATATCACTTCACTTTTGTGATGATATCTCATCAGCAAATGTTACTTCAGTTTGGACAATTCAAATGTTTGCTTCTTTCCTGCTAGAAAGATGATATCTTTTATTCTTGAGCCAATATTTATAACTATGAACAAATTTAGAAAAGTTATGACTTGTTCAATTTAAATTGAACTTATGTTGATTGTGAATGTACTTAAGTCCAAAATTTGGCACATTTCCATCTGTAAGCATACTTGCTAATAAAGCAAAAAAACCCCAAAAACTTTGAAGCAGTTGTAAAACAAATGCGAGTTTAACATTATCTCATTGCATTTATTGTCATAAGGATATACACATTATAGAATCAACTATTCTGCAGAACAACTGAAATACTTTTTTACTACACATGGTTTAAATTCTGGAATGTAATTAAAATATTTCTTAGTTCTTTCTTATTAAATGAAGAAAAAAAAAAATTGTTGCTAGAGGAAACTGCTGTGTATTAGAGGAAAAAGAAGTCTTCCAAAATACTATACACATGTCTACTAATCAGACTTCCTTTTTCAATTTAAGTCTTTAATTGCGTAAATATGCCTTAATACATCTTTGCTTTAAGGTCATAGGAAGCGAGATTAAATGACTCTTCTCAGAAATCATTTGATAATTTGAACATGCTGAGTTAACAAAAGATTATTCTTTTGCTCAGAGCAAAACAAAGCTTTTGCTCAGGTATGTGAAATATCACATTATGAATCTTTTTAATCTAACCTGTTTCATGCATGGTATTGTTAAGTCACCGTGCATAGTATAAAAGACAAATTTGAAAGACTTTACAATGTTCGTATTGTAGCTTACAAAATCTTCCCACATACTAAACCCATATAGTAAAGTTTGTATTGTAACTCCTAGTTAATGAATGGAAGAACCCATCCTCATTCAATTCATACTTAAAAAGCAAGAATCAGAAGTGTCACATGCTTCATGCCTCCTCTCAATACGAAATAAAAAGCTTCACCTAGGATGAGAGCTGGCTTTTCCTTAAGTGAAAAATTTAGTTTCCACAAAGAAAATAAAAGCTTTAGAAAAACTTTTGTTAGGTAAAAACTATAGTCAATCTATGACTGTATGAACATCAGTGTCAGAAAACTATTTGACATCTCTGTATGATAAAGGAAAAGAAAAAGAGAAAAATAGTGAACACAGGTGTAATGACCAAAATCTGTTCTCATTTTTTAAATCTTTACTTCATTCTCCATACAGGCTATATCAGTGTCTGTTCTCTAGATTTATAGAAGTCTGTTGTCTTATAAATTAATGAAAAAGTAAATAATGTAGTTAGATATTCACATGGCCCTGTCACCATACAACACCAAAGAGGAAGTATAGTTTGACTTTTGAGTACAAGACCTCAGTTTGCACTACTATGTGATAAAAAGCCTGACTGATCCCTAATAGTATTTGGGTATGTCTTGATAAGGACACACAAAGAAAAATGTAAGGAAAAAGTGAAAGAAGCATTCTGAAATAAAAATTGAATAATTGTGCAGAAGAATTCAATTGTTTCCTGGGAAGTTTCTAGGGAGTTTGACATTTCCACTGAATTAAAGTGCCTCCTTACTTTGGAAATGACAGTGCTTCCTCAACAGGTGAACAGCCATCTCCCATCTGCCATTTTCAAGTTCTTGTTTCAAGAAATATAAAACGAACTCCCTTCAAATGATGTATGAGCTTTAGTGTAAAATATTACAATGATTAAGCATCCTATTCAATCTTTATATTTGCAAACATATCAGAAAGCCTATGCATTAGATGAAAGCATGTAGCCTTTATCAACTCTTGGTTAAGATCACATGCAAAAGTATTCCAGGTTCTTTGATGGATGATGGATAAGGCTAGTTAATTTCAAAATTTGTCTTGTGCCTACTCTAGTATTCTGGAATTGGAAACAAGGCCTACAAACAGTCCTCTTATAATAAAACAGGAAGACAAAAAGCATGAAAGGATTTTTTTTTTTTTACCTTTTAAAAGGGAATAATTTACTCCCTTACATTAGCAGAGACAATGAAAAAACTGAAGACAAGTTTTCTCATTCTCTGCTCACAATATATGCTACCACTCATGGAAATACTGAAGTTATTGAGGACATACCCTGCTTTAGCTTTCTCAAAATTGGTGGTGACTAGTCTTTGCTAGGAAATCAAATCTAGATAACATTGCGGGCAACTCACACAACCCAGTGACTCTCAAAAATATGTAAACTGTTAAACTCTACTAAGTGGAGAGAGAATAATACGGAATAGCATTATAATACTGTTATGTCCATTGATGTTAATTCATTCCCTGAATACTAAATAAAGCTATATTTTTCAAATTTCTGAGTAATGCCCAGGAAAGTATAAGAAAAACACTAGAAACATGAGATAAACTAAGAAACTATACGTGAAATAGAAGTTAGCTTTTGATGGTCATTTGACAAAATCTTTCTAGAGAGATATAGGATCATATGAATCATTGTGATATCTATTCATCCTTTACCCAAGAACAAAACAATTTTTGTGGCATTTAAGTTCTCCATACTGACATAAGAGAAAGGGATAATCCAAATAACCAGAATACTGTTCCATTTACTCCTATTAATTTATATTTTCGGAATATTTAAACTGTTATTCTTTTCTATCTTATACAAAACAAGTGCTGTATCCCTTATTTTATAAAAATATTATTAGCACAATTATAATGTGTAATATAAAGGTAGTATCATAGTGATAATTATGATGATAGTATAAAGTTATTTTTATATAAATTAATTTTAATAAAATATTAATTAATATATTTATTTTTCTGTTTGGAGATTTTACTAATTTGTTCATTCATTCAGTTTGGTTTGAATACTTGTAGTCTCACTTTGAATCTATGAAGAAAAGCTGGGTATTTTATCATATTTTTCTTGCATAAACAAAAGCAGATATGGTGAGACCCAGAGAGAGATTTTGTGTAAACGTTTTTCCACAGTTTATAACATGGAATAGTAGTTTATTTTTTGGTTGTTAAAGAAAATCCAGTTATTGCTTAGGTTATTAACACTGAAGACATCTGCATTATTTATACACTACAACAGCAATTATGATTTTTATATGAATACATCTTTTTTTGTAAGAGGTGAAACAAATTCAATGTAATAAATAAATGTGTGAAGTACTGAAAGCAGAAGCCACACAAAATTCATATGCAAATGTAATTTATTTTAGACATGGAAGAGTGAATGTGTTCAGAAAGACTGTCGAAGAAGTGGTCCTTTCAGAGAGGTGGTAAAGGTCAGAGGTATATATTAGACAGATGCCAATTATATTTGATCTTAGTTCTCTGAGTCACTTCACAAGAACTCAGGTTATTGTAAATCAAAATGTGTTTGTTAATTAAAACGAACACCAAATAGTTGCAAATACACCAACCTCTGTCAAGCACTTCTTCAGCCAAGGAGTGGAGATTTACTTCTAAACCTGGTTTGGAGGCTTTGAATCTCACAGCAAGAGGTGTCAGCTGGAGCAAAGGCCTGCTTGGAGAAGTGTGCTTAGAGACATAGAAATTATTATTTCCCTGAAATGAGGCTGGCTTATTGTTTACCCACACAATTCAAATCTAGCACAGACTAAACAAAAATCTTGGCACATAATTATGGGAAAAACAAAGCAACACAAATAAAAATTTGCTTTTGGCCTAGGATGCAGCTGGACTCAGTCAGACACCATCCATCAGGCCTGGCTTGATCTCTGCCTGCATGAATTTGCTTAAACATTTTCCAAGTAAGGTCAGGGATGTTAGCTGAAACCAGCATCCAGTGATAGGTAATTTCTCTGATGCTGCACTGAACTTGGTCATTGCTTCTTCAGCTACAGCTGACATTTGGAGAAACTGTTTATTTGCTACCTCATGCTTGCTTGCTACTGCTTCCTAGTACTGAGTTTCCTAACTTCCATCCAGATTGCAATTAAGAAGTTCAAGATCTGGGGAGAGGATTGGCTTTCCTCTTACTCCTGCTGCTGGAGGGTGGAGATAGAAAGCTCAGAGTACAAGCTGTGATATATCCTTGTAAACTACCTCAACTCTGCTGAGCAAGAGCATGCACGTGTGTAGTTACTCCAGAAACTAAAGGACAACTTTCATGGGATTACCTGTTATTCTCCAGTAACTTGCTCAGTTATCAAAACTATTAATATTGTTCCTTAGTTCCTTAACTGCAAAATGCAGTTAATAGTATTTATTTACCTCATGGAAGTCTTGTGAGTTTAAAACTTGCTGGGTAGTCAACATAAGTTTAAAACCAGAATCTGTGACAGAACCTACGATAGTTAATTTTTTTCCTGGCAAATCTAGTGTTGCACTGGGAGGATACTGCAACTGCAAGAAAAATTGCATTTGACAGTAATCTTTTTGTTGTATCTACATTATTAAGTAAAACAGGGCAGCAATTATTTGCCTGAGACGTGCCTGTGGCATAGCACACCTATACCTCTATACTCCCAAGAGCAGTGTAGACATGTGCAGGTTGGCTTCTGGAAGCTGTTCACAACTTATGTTGATATCCATACTTGGCACAGATTGTCTGGACTGAGCTGTCTGACCTTCATCAAAGCCATGCCAGGGACCACCTTAACAATTGAACAGTACAATCAATTCCATTTCAGTCGTTAAGCCTATACGTTGGTCCTGTTCAGTTTATTTGTATAGACGTAATCTCTCTGTACACTTTACTCACCTTTTCTAGTTCACTAGAAGATGCCTTACTATTTCATATCATGTAAGAGCCTAATTGAACGGGATTGCAGGCGTCCAGAAATTTTTTTTGACAAGACAAAAAGAAAATGTGGGTGAAAACTACAGAATTTCATGGAAACATGCAATTTTCATGGTAGACAGATAAAAGAGTTTGTAGGTAAAAATGAGGGCATAACCCTCTGCAACAGATGTTAGACTGTGGCACTTACCTAGGGAATGGACGGCCAGTATCAAACCTCACTGCTTAATACTACATTGAAAGTAGTTAACCCCTTAATACAGGCATTGACTGTTGGCCTTCTGTTTGCCTTACAATGAAAATAAATTGCAAAAGTTCTTCATTTTACTCAAGAAAACAAATAAATGCAAAATCTCAAAAACTCTTCTAGGATGAAATTCTTTCTGACCTAGTAGGTTAATGAGTGTCTTCTAAAAACTTCATTAGACTCTGCACATTAACTTGTAAGAGCAAATACACCTTCATTAAGGACCCTTCTTGGGAACAGTTAGTCTGTAAGCATCCTTGAATCTAGAATGCTGAGTGATCTGAGCCTGGATAACAATGAAATAAAAAGGAGAAATGATTATAATTTAAAAATAGCATTGGTACCAAAAATAGAGGAAAAATACTCTCACAGGACAAAATGTATTCAGAATGCTTCAATTTGGATAGGAAACTATATATAGGTTAAGAAAAAAAGAATAAAAAAAAAAGAATCCAAATATTTAAATACTGAGATTATTGTAAATTGGTTTCCAAAGAAAACATGAGAATATAAAGTCCTTTAAATATACACATAAGATACGAAAGTATAGATATTAATATGGCACATGTAGGTAAATGCTTGGAGTATATTATCAAGTCAAAGGACAGTGGAGATAAAAACCAGTCATTTTGACTAAGGTAAAATGATAGTTTGAGAGAGCATTGATGCAAATCCATAACTGTCACATAAAATATTCATAAAAAACACAATGTGTACTCAGTGAAAAAAAAATAACTTCTAATATTTTTTATTATTAGATTTTTTAATTTAGATTTTTATGAATTAGATTTTTAATAAATCTAATTAATTAAACTCTTGTGTCACTGTAATTTGTAATGATATTTGAGATAGATAATCTTAATTTCCCAAGGGTCCGAGATGACCAGAATCTAAACCAAAAATGCAAGTTTCAAATAACTTTTCTTTTAACAGCTACTTGTTTTAAAATATGAAGGTAGAACCTCACATATGCTTTTGCAAGGTCTCTATGACAGTAG
Organism: Mycteria americana; assembly: GCF_035582795.1. Lineage (NCBI taxonomy): Eukaryota > Metazoa > Chordata > Aves > Ciconiiformes > Ciconiidae > Mycteria > Mycteria americana. The sequence continues at coordinate 31,477,811 of NC_134367.1, forward strand.
TAAACCCTGCTAAATTCTGAAGTATTTCAGATAGAGTATTTTTTCAGTGATTTCCAGCTCTTCAAAGAATAAGCCTTTCCTGACCTAAAATCTCTCAGAAAGATTCCCTGTAATAAACTAGCTAGTTTTTGAGGAAGCCCCTGGCAGTGGAATGTGGTTAAAAGAGGTCACCTTCATAATATGAAAATTGCCAAAATTTAAAATCAGTTTGAGCAGCAAGAAAGTCTTCGAAAAATCCCTTAACTTATTAAATCTTTGAGTAGAAATTCCTCTCTGTTTCACAGTAACCCACTCACCCTCTCAGGGATAAGGAATATTTGCATAGTAATGAGATAGAAATAGTTTCCCCAAGGCATTCTCAGAGACAATATTCTTTATGTGGTGTGAATTTTCAGAAAAGTGCTCGGTCAGAATAAGGATTGTCCCATATTTATACACCTGATGATTTTTAAAAATACAACAGTATCTGGAAATGAATATTGAAAATCCACACAGATGGCAGAAGAATAAGCATAAATATAATTTAAAAGCAAAATATAAATATAACTTCTACTGTCAAGTTAAATGTCTGGGACCTGTACAATAAAGTTTATAAGGGTACCTGAATAATGAAAAAGACAAATAAATGACCCTTCCTCTCTTATTACCAAAATGATCTAAATATGCCAGCAGGGGAAAAAAAGTCCCTAATGTAAAACAGATTTTCCTGGTAAAAGAAAAAGGATTGAGAAAAGGAGTTAAAAAGTATTAGAAATTCCATTTGCTCATAAGAATTATATATTCCTTATTTTCATGTTCTCTTATGCTTTTGTGAGGCAGTATCTTAGAAGAACAACAACAAAAACAAACAAACAAAGAACAGAAACCTAAAACTCAGCTTAATATCAAATGTACCTAACATTTGTCACCTGTGGAAACTCAAGGTGGATAAGCAGCATAGATTAGTTTAAGACAGGTGGGACTAAAGTTGGAGAGGTGTGATTACTGCACAGGGCTATATAGCAGGTCAGGAGATAACCCAGCAGAGAGAAAAGGTATCAAATTTTTGGTTTGCATTGCTTCAATATCAGGGTAATTTAATTTCATAGAATCATAGAATGGTTTGGGTTGGAAGGGACCTTAAAGATCACTTAGTTCCAGCCCCCCTGCCCTCCCACAGTGGGTGGTTCTTCATCCTCCTAGTCCCTGCTTTTGCCTTCTGCGACTTGGGTGGTGTGGCTTGAGCACTTGCTGGTGAAGGCTGAGGTAAAAAAGTTGTTGAGTACCTCAGCCTTCTCCACATCCCAGGTAACCAGGTCTCCTGTTTCCTTTCGGAGAGGGCCCACGTTTTCCTTAGTCTTCCTTTTATCACTGACATGCTTATAGAAGCTTTTCTTGTTGCCCTCGACATCCCTGGCTAGATTTAATTCTATCAGGGCTTTAGCTTTCCTAACTTGACCCCTGGCTGCTCAGACAATTTCTCTGTATTCCTCCCAGGCTACCTGTCCTTGCTTCCACCCTCTGTAGGTCAGAATTTGCTCAATTCTGATTTATAGCACTCTGTATAAGAGAAGTATTAGGACTTCTGTCTTTCGATCTACAGTGCTTTTTCTTATTTGTTGAAAAATAGTTCCCTCAATCTTAGTTTCTGTGAAGCAGAGCTCCAAGTCAATGTTCTGCCCTTCCCGGAACAAGCTTTGCCAGAATACCAAATATTCCACTGAGCTCTCCTGGCTTGACTGTATCAACAGGACTCAGAAAGAAAGGTTATTCGTCTCTTCCTGCAGTTAATTAAGATGCATTTGGTCCTCTTTTTTTCTCACTTTAGCCTGACATGCAACTGTTGCGGTTTAGCCCCAATTGGCAACCAAGCACCACACAGCTGCTCGCTCACCCTCCACCCTCAGTGAGATGGGGGAGAGAATCTAAAGAGCAAAAGTAAGAAAATTCATGGGTTGAGATAAGAAAATTTTAATAATTGATATAATAATGATAATAATAATGATAATAATAATAATAATAATAATAATAATAATAATAATAGTAAATTCCAAGGAAAAGGAAAACAAAGAGAGAGAAAGAAAGGGAGGAACAAAACCCAAGTTAAAAACAAGTGATGCAAGCGCTCACCACCTGCTGACCAATGCCCAGCCAGTCCCTGAGCAGTGGTCACTGGTCCCTGACCAGCTCCCCCCACTTTATATTCTGAGCATGACATCTTATAGTATGGAATATCCCTTTGGGCAGTTTTGATCAGCTGTCCCAGCTGTGCCCCCTCCCAGCTTCTTGTGCACCTGGCAGAGCATGGGAAGCTGAAATGTCCTTGACTAGTGTAAGCATTACTTAGCAGCAACTACAATATCAGTGTGTTATGAAAATTATTCTCATCCTAAATCCAAAACACAGCACTCTACTAGCTACTAGAAAGAAAACTAAGTCTATCCCAGCCAAAACCAGGACAGCAACAGAAACAGGTTCTTTGAAGTCAACTAAGATTCACTGCTGTGGAGCAGCTTATAAGAAGTCTGAATCTAATATATTATCACAAAGGGAAAAAAAAAAAAATCCCACCTCTGATGAACACTCACAAGCCATAAAGGTGAAATTTACCATACAGAATATTTGAAAGGTTTAGGTAACTGGAAAACATATCTTGATACACTGGAGAAAATCCCTAATCTCCATAGAAGTGTTAAAGCTACAAAAGTGAAAAATCCTAGTAAGAACAGATATTTGCATTTTAAGAAGAAATTACTAATTTTGATCTTAGCTAACCCTTTTCTCCCTTGTATTAGCCTATTCACTTCTGCTAATACCCAAATTATTGTACACCAAAACTATAAAAATAAAAACTTTCTTCAAATATATCAGAAGTGTTCTGCCAGGAAGTACATGGGGCATTAAGACGTTCAGGGCAAAATAAAGAATAGTCAAAAAAGATAAATCCATAATAATTAAATGTATTCTTTGCCTCTCTGTTAACTGTGGAAGAAACTGAGGAAGTTCCCATGTTGGAAAACTTTACAGGGAACGTAGGGGAGATGTGGAAATAAAATGCTTCTGAAAGTGAAATGCTAAAATAGAAGTTGGGAAGCAAATTTTAAAATGAAAAACAAATCACCAGGACCAGATAATATATGCCCATGAATTCTAAAGGATTAAATCCTTTCTCTTAACTGTAGCGAGTGATATCTTAAACTGGCCTTTCAGATCTGGAGGGTGACAAATATAATGCCTCGACAAATTGAACATAAGTTCTTACCTTATAGGAAATTATCATCCTCACTTTACAAGTGTCTGGTGGGAGAAATAAAGCATGGATAAAGCATCTGCATTTTGGTGCTAGAGTAGTGCCTTGTGACAGTAGATGATTGAACAAAAATTGAAGACAGCTTTGTCTGCTGCCGAGTTTACATATTGAAGAAGAAAACAAGGAAAAAAAAAAAAAGGAAAATATAACATGGATTTTCCATGAAATGAGGAAAACCCAAACAAGGATTTTACACTAAAATTAAAAATAAAATCAGTAGAGTGTTTGATAGAATAACATATCATAGAATATCTCGAGTTGGAAGGGACCCATAAGGATCATTGAGTCCAACTCCCTGCTCCTCGCAGGACGACCTAAAACTAAACCATATGACTGAGAGCGTTGTCCAGATGCTCTTTGAACTCTGACATACAGAATATATTTGTTAAAATGGCAAAGGCAAGGACTAGTAGAAATAGCATATAGTTGTTAAAGCACTGCCTAAAAGAAGACAATAAAAATCAGTACCTATAGGAAAAGTTTTAGTCAGAGGAAGAAGCCTTTGAGTATTAAAAACCCATCTCAGCTGATGTTCTCCCATCACTAGCCTCTCCCCCTTTCATCCTTAGTCATCTTCTTAGGTATTTGTAAAATTGGAAGGTACTGTTAAACTACACACAATTTTGCTCAGGTATTTGCTGATTACCCATAATTCCTTTTTTTTTTTTTTAATTGACAATCATTTTTAGGTAATCATTCTATTCTGTAAATGCCATTATGACCTTCAATTCAAAATAAGTTTTAAATTTCTGAAATAATGGCTGAAGGAGGCAAATACTAAGTTTGTTTCAAGAGTTATGTAAGAAGTGTCAAGCTTCTCACACCCCTCTCTGAAAAAATAAAGATAAAATAACCTTTAGACAAAGTTACTCATGACAGAGTCCTTGTTATAATAATAATTACAGGCAGATTTTCTTTCACTCTCCACAACATTTCTTTTTTTAGAAACATTTCTTAGAATGAGTAGCTATGAAGTAAGTCAAGGAGTCAGGAAAGAGTCCAAAGCTCTTCTAAATGGAAATCCAATTTAAAGAGAATTCAGAGAGAGTACAGGCAAAAAGAAATCAGCTGATGATAGGTGTAGAAGAATAATAGAATCATGTGCACTGTGTAGACAAGTTTGACTATCTCGCTATGTAATAAACATGCAGCTGCATATACACTGCTGTCATCTAAAAACTTGCAAAGACACATTTGTGAAACTTATCACACAGTTCATATTATATGCTCATGTTAAAATTTTAGTATAAGGTACAGTTTAGTTTTTCTAGCATGATGATAATGATTTAATGTATGAACTGCTACCAGCTATATGGAATTTCACTTTAACTTTGCATGCACATAACTCCTGTTGGCTGATAAATAGGCTTATATTAGTGTCATATGTGGAAATGAACCTTGCTAAATTTTGAGTACATAAAAGGTATATTGAACTATTTAAAGACACTTATGTAATTCTCTGAAGATCCTCATATGCTGACTTTCAAAAAATATTTTTTTTCATAAACCAATAACATCTGTAGAGTATGAAATTATAAATTTTCTTTTACATAAATAAATTTAAAAATAGGGCACAAAATGTTGGATGTGTATTTTCTGTCACAGTAACATACAGCATTCTGTGTACCACTTCCGCTGTGCCCTTTTTAAACCTGAGTGGACTTTCTGAAGGATCCTAACTTGTTATGTGTATTTAAAAGTTAACTATACCATTGTCTAACTTGTCATACTTAAATTAGTAACAGGAATTTTAGCTTCCAGGTAAATTTTACCATGTTTGCAATTTTCAATTACTTTCAATATTTTTTTTTTTTTAAATTCAGCATAAATAATAAATCTTGACTCTTCCAAGCATTCCTTACTTATGTTTTCCAAAGGCTGCGTATGATAAGCCTTATAAACAGTGTGAGGGAGCTGATGCCCTTATATGAGTATTCAAAACTGAAATATCTCACATGATTATGTGAAACATTGAAATATTATTTTTTTCTCTCTCCGTTTTATATGTTCTTACTTTTGTTTGCTGGGTTTCATTGTTAATGGATCAGGCTAATTTTAAGTGCTAGCAGATGGTACTAAAACCTGTGGACTCAGGTAAAACAATTCATCTAAATTAAGTAGTTTGCACCAACATGCAACAGTTTATCCTAGAGTCCTTACATAATTCTGGAAGGACTCTCGAAAGTCTTTCTTCAGGCATTTACAGCACACTGCAATTCTGCTGCTGCTTTTACAGCATTCTTTCAATATTCTAGTACTCTCTCTTTTCTCACATTTCCTTTCCTTGGATACCACTTGCTTGTCCCATATCTCCTAAAATGCAGACAAAATGAGGCTCTTAATATTTGGAGTAATGCTGGGATATATGGGCATGACTAAAAGAGAAATTATCATTTCCCCCCGAGAGAAGTGAGAGAAGAAATTAACTAAAATTATCTTTCTGTTTTCCCTTTTTTCCATAGTTTTAGAAAATCTTCAGACTTCGGAATAAATATTTTATTTCCATTGACAATCATTAACAAAGATCCCTGGAGAGGGCTCTTCTGATTGAAAAGACTGCATTTACATGGAAAGAAGGTGGGTTTGGTTTTTTGGCGGCTTTATTTTTTTAATGAAAGCATATATATATATGGAATTAATTTGGAGAATCTTTTTCTGTCTGTCAAATGCAATACCACAAATCAAAGTGTTATTTATCTTCTAAATTTGATAAAATTATCATTTAACTTAAATTTGTGACAAAACCAAATACTTTGTCACAAATATTTGTGACAAAAGCATGGGTTATCTTAAAATGATGCTAAATCACCTAAAGAGAAGAAAGGGGGATAGTACGAGGAAGGGATCTTCGTACAGACTCAGAAAAAAAGAGACCAAATTAAATGATTTCCCAGGCATACTAAAATATAGATCTATGTGACAGGGTCTGTATGGGATGATACTGGTTTGGTTCCTAATCAATAGAGAGTGTTGGTATCTGATTGATTTACTAATCTCATTCTTGTAAAATCAGTTTTAATCTGCTGAGAATTTAATTGCATTTATTGTATGATTAATTGTGTCAGGGTACTTGGAGCCTTGGACAGGCTTTTGTGGTAATTTACATCTGATTAAAACAAAAAATATTAAATATATTTTGGGAACTCATAATAAAAGAAGACAATCGAAATATGGGAGAAACATTATACCTCTGCTCTAAGATAGGCATTGTTAAAGACTGATTTTTAAATTATTTATTTTTAGTGCAAAGACAGTAACAAAGTTTGGGTTGAAATGTTTGCTGTAGAAAGGCTATTGCTTCTTAGCCCCATGATCATTGAATTTAGTATAATGTTTTCAGGAACCCTATGCTTGCTTCGTCTTCCTTCCATGTATTTATTATTCCTCCCAGTACTTTAAATTGCCTTTTAGTAGGATGCCTCTGCCAAATCAAACATGAATTCACAAATATGCATATACTCAGTTGTATTGAATCTTGCTGAGATGGGGTTAACTTTGCCCATAGCAGCCCATATAGTGCTGTGCTTTGTATTTGCAGCCAGTACAGTGTTGATAACACACCAATGTTTTGGCAGTTGCTGAGCAGTGCTCATGCAGCATCGAGGCTGTCACACGCACACACACACACAAGCACGCACATGCACGTGCGTGTGCCAGTGGGCTGCGGGGAGGCAAAAGGCTGGGAGAGAACATAACTGGGACAGCTGACCCAAACTGACCAAAGGGATATTCCATACCATACGATATCATGCTCAGCAATAAAAGCTAAGGGGAAGAGGGGCACAAGGGATTTCATTATTAAGGTGTTTGTCTTCTGAAGAAACTGCTATGTGTACTGAGGCCCTACATACCAGGAAGTGGCTGGACATCTCCTGCTGACGGGAAGTAGAGAATAAATTTTTTTTTTTTTTTCCTTTGCTTCTGTGTGCAACCTTTGCTTTCTTACATTAAACTGTCTTTATCTTAACCCATGAGGTTTTAATCTTATTTTCTCCCTCTGTCCTGCTGAAGAGAGGGAGTGAGAAGGTGGCTTGGTGGGCATCTGGCAGCCAGCCAAGGTTAATCCAACACATGAGTAAAAAAAAGAAACCAAAAACCCCAAACCAATATCCACCTTTACTTTCTGTATGAAGTTCACAGATGTAGGATTACTTGTGATATCAAAAAATGGAGCCTTTTGAGGAAATTATAGGACTAGGGGGGAAAAGAGTGGCCACCTACATTGTTCTGTACACTAAACCACGTAACCCTTAAAATATCAGAAACAGCCATTTATGGAGGGGGAAACCCACAGAAAACTGCTAAAGGTATGAAAATTAAACACAAGACTTTTAAATCCCTGCCCTTTCCATTCTCTTGTCATACCACAGCTGCGATCTCTTCAGGGAAACCAAATATGTTTGTCAGTTTCTCACCTCCATGCTTTATCTGTGAACTCTTTCTGACAGCTAGATGAGTCTGATTGTGTAATCTCTTCCCAACTGAATCAAATGAACTAACCAGACTTTTCAATTATTTCATAATTTCCAGCCCAGTGAAACCTCATTTTGAATGAATATCAAGTCTGCGTCAATCCATAGAAAATGTAGTTTAAATATTTTTTAATTATTCCTTTACAAAAGTAAACAGCACATACTTTACTCCAGTACAAAAATCCACAGAAAAACCTAAATACATGAATGGAAATTCTGATGAGGAATACAATGTTTTGTATTCTCATGCCATGTAAAATCTCTATACTTTTTGATTTGAGGACCAAGTCACTTACAGTTTAATCCCTTGGATGCTGGAGACAGAATACACTCAGTAAAATAAACTTATATTATCATATCTCAAGATTTCCTGTTATGCACACTCATTCACTCAATTATTCTTCCTGTTAACCTTCCATAATTTTTTGACTCATGTTCTTTAATGTTTTCATTTTTAATAAAAAATATGCTGTGACACAATGTAAGGCTACAACTTTTCCTTTTATTTATAAGAATAGCACTGTCTGATGTGTCCCTCCTACAAATCTCTTTGATATGGGTTACAGATCATACCTGCCACCAAAATCACTCTTCCAGTGACCTATCCTGGTGTTCTATGTGTGGACATCATATGTAGAGTTAGAATAAGAGGGTAATAAATACACTTCACTTTAGGGACATTTCCCTCCTGTACCCCTGTCAAAAATAAAAGCAAATAAACAAACACAACCCACAAAAAATATCAAAAACACTGGAGTAAAAAGATTCTCTAGAGAAGCTATGAAAAAATTAATTACAACAGTAAGTATTCAGGTTTTTTTCAATTCAATTACCTGTTGTCTTCCATGCTCTTCATTTTGAAAACAGTTTTATCATAACGTTCTTTGTCTTTGCTGATGTTCTTTTTTTTTTCATTAACCAGATTTTACCCTAAAATCTGCCTGCTTTTTAATTAATCATTTTGCACAGCATTATCATAAGTCTTTAACTGGGTATCAGCTCAGGCTTGGGCTCTTTTCTAGATTCTCACATCCAACCTATTCAAAGTTAGACAGATTCTCTTGCATAATGGCTCAAAGACATCTTTTCTATGGGTCCACATCACTAATAACCTTGTGCATCATCTCTCATCTTGATTACCTAAAACATTTTTTCCACTTACCTTCATGAAATGCAATCATGCCTTTCTGATAGCCAGCCAAAAAGCTAATGCAAAGCTTTTTTCCTAGTCTGTCACTTTAACTTTATAACCCTTCTTCTGCACTGCTCTATTGGCTGCTTTTCTGACAGCAGAATAGAAATAGACTTCTTATCTTCACAGTCAGGGATCTTCCGGACTATGTCTATCAGGTCTCAATTATTATTTAATACCAAGAGAATGATTCTTGTCTATGACCAGCGGTTGAGTCTAGATTCATGAGCTTTAGTTTTTTTTCTAAAACAACAATGATAATTATTATGAGACAGAAACTACATGAGTTCCAAAAAGAGGTGGGAAATTACCCTAACCTACTTTGCTGATGTTTTAACAAATGATTCCCGTGAGCACTTGCCAACACATCACATAGGCTAGCATAGTAATGGGTTTGACTCTCCTTCTGACTAATTCAGTTTTCATGAAATGGGAATTAAGTCATAAGAAATATGCAAGCTCTTTGATAAGTAAAAATAGTTTAATCTTCACCTACTTTTAAATCAACTGTGGCTGTACATGACCTATAAGATAATGTTGGCTGAAAAATGCTTCAATTTTCTAAATATACTCTGTGAAATGGAAACTATTCCTTCCTACTGCCATCTTAGAGAAAAAGAGTTCCTTGAGGGATTGCTCTAGTTCTTTTTTCCTATCCATTAAATCTTTTATATTAATATTATATATTTAATCACTTATTTAAAGGAATAATTCTGCTTTCTTTTTCTCTTTACAGAGTTAATAACCTAGCATAAAGAGCTAATGCCCTTTATCCACACAGGCAAAGCGCTAGTTGTTCACCATGATCATGAGCTACAGTTAGATTAGGGGAAAGAGTAATAATATTTAAATATTGGAAGATAATGGAAGAAAAAACATTCTTACTGATTTTTTGAAATAGAAAGAAAAAGCCCTTGGGATTTTTCTTTATTCTGAAAATCATAGAATCCTAGAATATCTCAAGTTGGAAGAGGCCCATAAGGATCATCGAGTCCAACTCCCTACTCCTCGTAGGACTACCTAAAACTAAACCATATGACTAAGAGCATCATCCAGATGCTCCTTGAACTCTGACAGGCTTGGTGCCATGACCACTTCCCTGGGGAGCCTGTTCCAGTGACCGACCACCCTCTCAGTTAAGAACCTTTTCCTAATGCCCAAATGTGGATAGAGTAGCTGATATCCCGCTTGTATTAAGCTCTATAAAATAGTCTCAGATTTTCTTCTTTTCTTAACTAGATATTAACTGATGAAGGTAAGTTGTATAGCACACAGAATGCTTTTCGAAATACTCTGTTTAATTTGTAAAGTTTATCAACATAGCAGCTCTTCCAGATCGCATGACCAACAAGTAGGCATCCAACCTATTTGCAGGAGAGAAATGTCATTTTGGTAACTGCTGAAAAAATACAATCTTTTTTTTTTTAAAATGGTTGTTTTGGGAATTACACATCAATTTTTATAAATAATTATGAATTTTAATGTAATTGGAACACAAAAATTGAAAAATCATTGGAAAATGAATACAAACATCTAGTGAAGGAGTATGATAAGAAAGGGGGCTTAGGGTGTGTGATGGAATTGTCTCTATCTCAATCATTAATATTTAAAATCCTCATAACAATTCAATGTACTATATTTATTAAGTGAATAGTAATAGAATGAAAACTGCATGTCATTATTTGCCTTCAAGTGAATTCAGAAATATTCATCAACCTTGACTTTCAAATAATTTGAGCATCAACAGTTAAAAGTACATAGTTTGTTACACTAATTAATTTTAATAATTAAATACTGGTTACAGTACCAGAAAGGTAACCAGAGGGGGATTTTAAAACAAAAAAGACAATGAGCATAATCCTGTATTGGAAAGTGTTGTTTCATATTTATAATCAGTATCTAAAAGTAATTGTGAATCATTACATGAGTTCTACGCATGTAACAGATGAAGTACACAAAGATTTGCAAGGTATCCCAGCTGACTGGAGATTAACAAATGTGACACCCATCTTCAAGAAGGGTCAGAAGGAGGACCCAGGGAACTACAGGCCTGTCAGCCTGACCTCGGTGCCAGGGAAGCTGATGGAGCAGATCATCCTGAGTGCTATCACACGGCATGTAGAGAATAACCAGGGGATCAGGCCCAGCCAGCATGGGTTCAGGAAAGGCAGGTCCTGCTTGACCAACCTGATCCCCTTCTATGAGCAGGTGACCCACCTGGTGGATGAGGGAAAGGCTGTGGATGTTGTCTATGTAGACTTCAGTAAAGCCTTTGACATGGTTTCCCACAGCATTCTCCTGGAGAAACTGGCTGCTCATGGCTTGGACGGGTGTACTCTTTGCTGGGTAAAGAACTGGCTGGATGGCCAGGCCCAAAGAGTGGTGGTGAATGGAGTTTACTCCAGTTGGCGGCCGGTCACAAGCGGTGTTCCCCAGGGCTCTGTGTTGGGGCCAGTTCTGTTTAACATCTTTATCAATGATCTGGATGAAGGGATCGAGTGCACCCTCAGTAAGTTTGCAGACGACACCAAGTTGTGTGGGAGTGTTGATCTGCTTGAGGGTAGGAAGGCTCTGCAGAGGGACCTGGACAGGCTGGATGGATGGGCCGAGGTCAATTGTATGAGGTTTAACAAGGCCAAGTGCAAGGTCCTGCACTTGGGCCACAGCAACCCCATGCAACGCTACAGGCTTGGGGAAGAGTGGCTGGAAAGCTGCCTGGCAGAGAAGGACCTGGGCGTGTTGGTTGACAGCCACCTGAATATGAGCCAGCAGTGTGCCCAGGTGGCCAAGAAGGCCAATAGCATCCTGGCTTGTATCAAAAATAGCGTGGCCAGCAGGACTAGGGAAGTGATCGTACCCCTGTACTCGGCACTGGTGAGGCTGCACCTCAAATACTGTGTTCGGTTTTGGGCCCCTCACTACAAGAAGGACATTGAAGTGCTGGAGAGTGTCAAAAGAAGAGCAAAAAAGCTGGTGAAGCATGTAGAGCACAGGTCTTATGAGGAGCAGCTGAGGGAGCTGGGGTTGTTTAGCCTGGAGAAAAGGAGGCTGAGGGGAGACCTTATCGCCCTCTACAACTACCTGAAAGGAGGTTGTAGAGAGGTGGGGGTCGGTCTCTTCTCCCAGGTAACAAGTGATAGGACAAGAGGAAATGGTCTCAAGTTGCACCAGGGGAGGTTTAGACTGGGTATTAGGAAATTTTTCTTCACTGAAAGGGTTCTCAAGCATTGGAACAGGCTGCCCAGGGAAGTGGTTGAGTCGCCATCCCTGGAGGTATTTAAAAGACGTTTGGATGAGGTGCTTATGTACATGGTATAGTGGTAGTCTTGGTAGTGTTAGGTTTACGGTTGGACTCGATGATCTTAAAGATCTTTTCCAACCTATACGATTCTGTGATTCTGTGATTCTGTGGGGTATCTGAGAGTGCCCATAGTTTTTCTTTAACTCTTCCATGCTACCTCAATCGTTTTCATGCTCTTAGCTATTAACATGGGACAATCAATTTTTTGTATAATAAGCAGTCACTAGCCCATTAGGGCTTCTGCTGTAAACAAAGATGCTTTGTATTGCACCTTGCATATGTTGTAGCAATAAAACTAAACTATATTTTTTAAGAAAGTACCATAAACTTTGGCATAAGCATTAGGTTCACTGACAGCATGTATGTACCATACAGCTCTAAGGTCCAGGGATGTAACTGGAATTCTAAATTTTACTTTTCATTTGTTATGTCATCAAAGTTGTTTTGAACCATCAGAGTTCTTCTGAATCCTAATGAATAATTCACCATTTTTTATCTGAGTGATGGATTCTCTGACATTATCAGTTGAACAGACTTACAGAATCCTGTACTACAGCTTCACAAAATGTCAGATGATACTTCAGCATAAACATTTACTTCAAGATGGGGTGGGAGAAAGTACTCTTAGTGTACTTCTTTTCATGAAGTGATAGTTTTCCAGGTTCGAGCTTGATGTTCAGGTTTCTCTACAGCTATCATAGAGTTATAGAAAATCCTGAGTTGAAAGGGATCCACAAGGATGATAGAGTCCAACTCCAGACTCCACACAGGGCAACCTAAAAGTTAAACCGTATATCTAAGAGAGTTGCCCAAACACTTCTTGAACACTGACAGGCTTGGGGCCATTACTGCTTCCCTGAGGAGCTTGTTCCAGTGCTTGACCACCCTGTGAGTTAAGAGCTTTTTCCTAATATCCAGTCTGAACTTCCCCTGATGCAGCTTTAAGCCATTCCCTCACATCCTATCACCTGACATCAGAGAGAAGAGATAAGCACCTCCCTCTCCACTCCCCCTCATGATAAAGTTGTAGACATCAATAGTCATGCCTCAGTCTCCTTTTCTCTAAGCTGAACAAACTCAAATGTAAACAAAAATGACAAAATGAGAAATATAGAAGAAGCCTGTTCCAAACATGGCCTGTCTTGTAAAATTAAAAAATTATATTAATTAACATGGATTGAAAACACAATGTAAGAGAAAAAACACAACATACTGTAAGATGGAGGGATATTGCCATAACCACATTAGGTGACAAAATAAATGTCTGGCAAAGCTCTTCGGACAAAGCGGAGTGTGCAAGATTATTATCAGCACCTGAGAGACAAACAACAAAATTGTATCAATATTGGGCATTATCAATATCTGTAACCAAGGAACCTCCTGATGAACCTGAAGAAATCTTAAAACTTAAATATTCAATTCTAAAAAAAGCCCTGCTACACAAGGCACAGCAGAATCTGTCCACATCCACTACTTTATTTTTATTGCATATTCTGTATTTCCTTCCACTTTCTTTGACTTCATTGATCTCAGCTCAGTTATGCTGAGATTTACATTAGCCAAGGATCTGGACCAGAACATTTCACAGCTGGCATGCGACCAGCGTAGGTGAATACCATAAGCTGTAGAAACTTGTCCTGTTTTTGTTAAATAGCAAAACTGTCACTGATTTTAACAGAGCCAGGGCTTTGGTCAAAGTTCTTAAAGTTTGCCTTATCAACATTTTTTCTGTGTGTAAAAATCACCCAAGTATGACATAACAATACCCGTCAGTGATGCCTTACAATGACTGATTAAAATATGGATTTTTTTTCTCTCCTTTCTTATAATGTGTAGCCAATCAAAAATAAGTATCTTTGAATCACATAGGCTATTTGTTGGGAAAATGGTTTCATTTTTAAAAGTGCTTTTACTATCTATTCTGGAAGTTTCCCTTAGAAACCACAAAAGAAATGGCTGGTGCTCCATTAAGAAAGCTCCACTTGTGTTCTGTAGGCACCAGTTTTGTTTTACTCTCAAATTCCTAATGGAGTTTAAAATTAAAATTAATGTTTCTGTTTCCTTTCTAGTGTATTCAAAAGCCTAATCAATGATGTCAGCAGAACTCAGTAACAGTGTTTCTCTATTAATGTCTGATATAGGCAGTGAAGGAAGCATGGGGTGCTGTTCAGTAGGCCCAACACTGGAGGACTTTTTTTATGTTGTCAGCTGTGAAAAAACTGAGCTGTAATAAATAGTACAATTAGTAGAAATAAAATAGCACACTGACAAGATTGAGATGGTATTGAGCAGGACACTTTGCAAATGCATAATCTTTTAGCCAAAATGATTAGAATCTGAACAGGAAGGGGAAAACATCAGTCTACCTAGAAACTAAAGACATTCCTGGTCTCTCAATCCTGTTTTAACTTTGTGCCTTCTAAAGCTCTTTATCTCACTAACAGTGCAGTGTTCTGCCTTCCATGGGAGCCCTTGTACTCATATATTCCTGAATGCCTGTTTCTGACACATTCCAGCATTCACAAATGTTGACCAGTTATCCCTTAAAGCTTTTTTTTAAGATAATCTTTCATATGCCCTTCTTCCCCTGTAGTTGTCACTCCATCATTTAATCTTGATAGCTCTATATATGGACCATTATGTCTCTTCCATTGACATTGCTTATGCAGCAGCTGTTTTATACAAATGTCTTTTGTTCTCATAGTCTTTGCTGTCACTAGCACAGCTGTCTTAGTTGTACACTGGCTTAGTTAGTTTCAGGTTAGTGAGCCTATTTACATCAGTTGAGAATCTGGTTCTAAACCTTTGTGATTAACATAAGACAAATATTTTCTAGGGAGAAACAAATAACAGGTACTTGAGTATAAGCTTTCCTTTTTAAATACAATTTAAAACATACTTTATTGATGACTTTCATTTGGAAAACAGAAAAAAAGAAGAAAATCTACATCTTTTCTTCTACACAAAAAATTTAAAGCATGAATCCCTAGGGAATTTGACTATATTATACTATATGCACATAAGAAACATTGTAAATTAAATTTTACTTCATTGTTTTATAAGCTAAGCATCTAAATTCCTACCATCTATAAAATACTAGAGATTACAACTGTAACTGCCATTTCAAAATGATTCGTCTGTTAGTTTTAGGAGATGTGGATTTTCCATGAATCTTAATTTTAAAGATCTTTTAAGTTACATATGCAAGTCTCTTAGAAATACTGCATGAATTCACACTGTACATCAGACTCAGTTTGTGGTATCTTTTCCTGAGACATGTGAATATTGTGCAACACTATCAGGACATTAACAGAATACACAAGGTCAGAATACTATTGAGCTGTCATGATGGTTAAGAAAAACAGTCCCCATTGATGTACCCCTTAAGAGTAGCTAAGAGCCAAAGAGAGAATTGAATTAATGCAGCATGCTCTTGATCAATATACCTGCCAGCCATTAAGCCTTTAATACTGCCACTAGTACATTCATTTTCCACCCTATTATGGTCTTATGAAATTGTCTTAAATTGTACTTTAGTGGATTACAAACCAAAATAAGAAAAGAAAGTAAAATATAGCAGATGACTATTTGGCTTTTAATGCCCAAGAGTATTGATATTCTGATTAAATTTCATTAATAACTTAACCTCACTTAAAGCACAGAGCAATAGTTTTGCACAAAGAACCTCATTACTCTTATATTATATGGTAAGTAATTGATGAATATTTTATACTTTATATTAAAAAAAATATTGTAAAGGTATATATAAAGTTTAAAATATATTCAACCAACATTAAACTAGTATTAATCTAATATCTACTAAGACCAGACTTTTATTCTAAAAGAACACACTGCAGTACAATATAAAATAAATCACTAACACTTTTTAGCAAGGTATGCAGTATAACTGGGTTCTCGATATAAGTCATAATCATCAGCTCACAGTCAACAGAAGAAAATAATACCAAAGTTGTCAAACCCCAGAAAAGAAAGTTAGAAAATGAATGTTAATAGCAAAATACATACAGCAAAAATGATCCTTAGTAGAATTTTATAACCCCAAGAATTAAATATGTCCATTTACATTTTCAAAATAGAGCTCTCCTAATTTGTCAGAACTGAAACACATTAGTGGAGGAGGAAATGAAGGTTAAGTTGTTACTGTGTGAATCCCTCATTCAGCTCCAGTTTTCATCCACGTATTTTTCACATCAAGGTCACTTGTTGGATATAAATTCTAAAGATTAGTTTTGTAGTAAGTATTAAATCTGGTCTTGTTTTACTTGATTATTGCATAGAATATGGTGCAAGTGCTTTCAATAAACAGAACTATTCCCTTGATTAACTTGCAGTGCCTGTGATTTGTGACATGCCTTTCTCGGTGGCCATGTAAGCAGGATTAAACAAAACAGTTCTGATTCTTGCACACAGAATTCTTGTTTCCTCATTCTGATTTATTTTTACTATTTTCTGTTACCTTCATACCTGGATTAAATCTATTTGATCTGATCACAAACAAAGTAGAAAATTTGTTCTGATCAGAAGAATGCCATATCTTATCAAAACAGGCATCAAATTGGTGGATGATATAACCAAGAGAGAAATAATGCCACCTACGTCTTTGTCACCCAGAGATAAACTGATACAGTGATTAGCTGGGAGACTAGTGCACAGGTAATTGTGATCAGTTGCATAATTGTGACTTTGGTCCTCCAGATTAATACTAGGATTACTTTGCTTAGTGTAGAACTACCATTACTTCACAATGAAGAGAGTAGCTGTCAATACCCTCTTCCAATATTTCATCTGAACTCTAACCATGAGAACTCTACTCATTCATTTGTGCAATAAAATGTGCAACTTTGCACCTCACGTCAGAGATATCTGGGGCTCAGCACCTTTTCTTATTTTATGTAACTCAAAATTAGTCAATCTGTATCTTATGACCAAAACGAAGAATGTAGTAGAGGGGTGTTTACTTTATAAATGATTAAATTCTCAGCCAACTTCATGGATCAATGATTGACATGACTCAAGGTGGATAATGTTGGAAGGTCAGATCCACCTAGGTTTACATGTTTATTTTTCTCTCTCTTCCCACTCTTGCTGTTAAAGCAATAACTCTAAGAAATAACCTTGAAAAAACCTTCTGGTCTTGTACACACAGTGCTGTTGATTTACATTGGCAATAAGTTTGATCTTAAAAAACAAGTTTGTGCCGTTTGCACTAAGTTTTCAGGAGGGATAATAAACACTTGCTTTTTAATACTACTATGTGATTTAAAAATCTCAACACATTAAAATATAAAATACTAAGTTAAGTTATTTTTTAAAGTCTTTATTGAGGAAAGACTGAAAACCCACGTCACTTGTATGCATGCTTGGCAGAGATTTGGGGCTAAGACAGTGGACATCTGTTCTAATACTAAAATGTCCTAAAGAAGATACAGTTGTTCATAAGGATTTTGCTTTTTTTTTCAGTTTTCAATAACAGGGCAGTGACCTGGGTTGATTATCTGAAAGGTAAATTGGTCTCATAATTAAAAAAAAAAAAAAATTGGAATGTATAAATAGAGAAACATATTAATCATGTTAATTGCAGATTGTTTTAAATTGATATAAACAATAACTGTTTATATGATCAACTTAATTCTGCAGTCCTAATTTTACTCTTCACTGTGAGAGACTGAAAGAGTTAATGTCTCAAACATTCTGGCGAGGCGAGGTGTGGTTTGCAGTTTGCGTAGCGATGGCAGGGGTGGGCTAGCACGGGACGTGGAGAGCGGGTCGCAGGACGCGCAGTTCCAGGTTCTGATGCACCTTACATAACGACTTGCCATATATGGCCACAGGTGACACAGACTTTATCTAAGGAAGGGGCTTATGACCACCTGAGAGACACCTCGTGACCCCCCCTTCCCAGCACCTGCACAGAAGATTGAGAACTTTCTAGAACAAGACCCATGTAAGTCCTCAGAGGCGGGGACTAGAGTATAAAAGACGAGCCACCTGCGTGCCACCTGCGTGCCACCCAAGGAGCCACCTGCGTGCCCATCACCAGAGGATTACCACGCCTGTCATTGTCATTGTGGGATCCAAGGGTGGTGATACCTCTCTTTATCTCTCCTTTTCCCCTTTTCCTTCTTATAAATATTCCAATAAGATTCCACCGTTGCCAACCCCTCTATGCTTTCCCAGTTTTCCAAGTTGATACGTTCCACATTCAAGTTGTTCCCAGCACAAATAAAGTGCCTAATTGATCGTTTGGTGTCATTTCACCTTAATTTATTCCAAGGGAATTTGCAAATCTGAGTCACTCCCAAGTGGCACGGAGAGGGACCTGGCAGGCAAATGCTGACTCTGCCATGTGGCTACCCTTACCGTCCTCATAACCCTTGGACATAAACTGTTGCCCAAGTCTGAGACCACGACTGGATCCAGCTGCACCTAGACTCCTCTCTGAGAAGGAGTTTAGAAAGCAAGGGGGTCCTTTCTGAACTTCATGACTCAACAGGAAGGCCACCTCTTTTCCCTTAGCCACACGCCAGACTCACACCCTTCATGTGACATATTTGGCATCACAATTTTCCTTCTCCCTCCCCCCCGGTGGGACGTGACATTCACACATATTTATGTTTGATATTTCAGAAAGAAGACTGCTACAAGATTTCCAGAAAATCTCACTACTTCAAGCTCCTTAAGTGCTGCTTTTTTGAAGCTCATCTTTGATTACATATACATTACTTTGACAGTTGTATTCAGATAATAGACCATTTAGAGATGAAAAAGTTACGGTAAAGCTACGCAAGGTTGAATTGTTCTCACAAACATCTGGCAATTTGTTTTTCTTCCTTGTGATTTTCTTTTAGTATGGCGATTTGTGTCAGTAGTGTTAGAAATCATATTTTCATGAGACTACTACAGGATATGTGCGAAAATTATAAGAAAATCACAGTTAAAGAGTTTAGCTATTAAAGTTAGCTATTAACTGTTAAAGAATCATTATTAAAATGAAGTATCACTAAGGTTCCTTAGAGGCCTGTAGTGAATCTAATGTTAGTATTTTCAGTAATCATATAGATGATGGAATAGAGAATAAACTCACTAAATTTACAAATAATATGAACCTGGAGGAGATGAACATTTGTTGTAAATAAGGATTAGAATTTTTAATTATTTAAAGACATTGGAGAAATAATCTGAAAAAATGTAAACTATAATTCAACAGGGAAAAAATTACTCATTTTGCACTTAAGAATAGTCATCTGCATAAATGCAGGATAAGGACAAGCAGCAGTCTCATAGAAATTAATATGTCAAAATAATCAAGCTCCACATAAATCCAACTGTTATTCTACCATCAAAAAAAGGCAGACAATGTACTGACAGATAACTTTGAAAAACCTGTCTACAAGGTATGGAAAGAGAATCTTCTGCTCTACCCTACATTGCTGAGGTCTGTGCTGGGGAAATGCATCCCAATCTGGACACTGCATTTCCTGAAAGTGCTCAGCTCATGAGGGTCAAAATGAGAGTAATGTAAATTAACAGTTGTATAGAAAAAAGAGTGCATGAGGATGGGTTTAGAAAGGGTCTTATTTCATTTCTAAAACTTAAGATCGAGTACAGAAATGTTAATGCTCTCCAAATTCATCAAAGGCCACTGCTAGTGGGAAGGCAATAATCTATTCTTTACGTCCATATTAGGTGGGTTTCAGTCAGAGCAAGGGAGATTCAGGTTACAGTCTAAAAATAGCTTTCTGATGGTGTTGCGTTAAGAGTTACTGTTGCATACAAATAGGAATTTGAGAAGTGGCTGGATGAGGGGAACCCTCCCATTGAGTCACGAGGTTCAGACAGGACCCCCTTGCTTTCTAAACTCCTTCTCAGAGAGGAGTCTAGGTGCGGCTAGGTCCAGTCTTAGTCTCAGACTTGGTCAACGGTTTATTTTCTAAGGACTGTGTGTATAGCCACTTATCAGCTCAGGGCTTTCGCTAAGGCGACAGCATTAATTTTTACACCCCCCAGTCTGGTCGTGTTGAAAGAACTGTCACAGCCAGAGCAGTGAAGAGTGCAGTTTATTAGAGCAACAGACACACAGATTCTTTGGATTACCGGTGATAAATTCACTGTCTGCAAAGCACATGCAAATACCAAGAATATGAGTATCAATAACACGGCTGGACACAAACATGTACATAACACGGCCGGACACAACGTGTATATCAAGAATATGAGTAACATGGCCGGACACAAACGTGTTAAAGATAATAAAGCGACTCTATATATAGAGAGAGATTTCTAAGTTTTCCGCGGAGGCACTTGGTATAACCAAGTGTTCGACTCTTACCCAAAGGCGTCCCGATGGGGGGGAAGAGAGGCTCAGCCCGTCGACTGATCCCAGACGTCAGAGTGATACACGATGGTGTCTTCCCTAATATTCTCTTTCTCTTAAACCATTTTATACTATCTTTCACCTTTTGGGTGGAGCTTGAGTGACTCTAGTCATACATACCTTTGTTTAGGATTGGTGTAAAGTTTTCTTGCTTCGCTTTTAAAGGTATAAGCTAGAAAAATTCAGTGTGCAAGCTCAGTGAGGGGTGGTCGCACCTTGGAGGCGGGTAGCTTTTGGGATGGAGGTGTGTTTTGGTATTATAATGATGTTATAATGAGCAAAGTTCACCAAAAGGACAGCATTTTGTCAAAAACGTGGCAGGCTGTTGGCCCAGGGTAGTAAATATGCAGCTTATCAGTTCCATGACACCTTTACGTTCCCCTATTATTGCAGAGCCTGGCTGCGACATCTCCACACTGCTCCACCCTCCGGTCAGTGCCTCTTAGAGTCAGCACGCCAAGTTCCCCTGGTGTTACCAACATCTAAGGTTGCAGGCCTAGGGAACTCCCATGGAATGGATTCCTTACATGTCAGCCGCATTCCACCCGGGGAGCTTCATCAATGTTGTGCCTTACCTAAAAGTGGGAATATAAATTCTAATTTTTAAGTCACCTCAGCCATTATCCCACAGATGGTAACAATAATGAAACACTGGAATAGTTTAATACAGGGGGATTGTGGATGCCTTTAAAAAGAGGTTAAGTAAACATCTATTGGGAGATTCATAGCTAGAGTTAATATTGCCTTAGATCTGGAAGGTTGACTAGGTGGCATTCCAGTGCTCTGTCATTCTATATGAGCCATACAGAAACCTACACAGAAGAACAGAAGTTCGCCTAAATGTATTTAAGACAGTGAAGGGGGGAAAAATCCTAGCAGCTGTGTTGACGTATACTGTATGTCATGGCTACCTTTCATTATCAGATCGTTACACTTCTGCTAGTGCAAACTCTTAGCCTTGATGACTTGTTTGAATCTTGTGTGAAATGTATGTTTATATTTATACCATATGCATATGATGACAAAATAAGAAAAAAATGTAGCTTCAGGAGCTACAGAAGAATAAAACCAATTTGAAAAGACCACTTCTATTGGCAAAGGGAGTAATGATCAAATACTTACTTTTTTGGTAGGTGTTCCATGCTCTTATGTTTCTATAATTTTTTAAAGTGCCGTATTCCATCTAGATTTGAAAGATTCTTTATTTTTCCATAGAAAAGTGTTAGACAACTGCATTTCCCTTTTGCTTTATGCCTTTGAGGATTTGTCCCAATCTGCAAATACATATAAATCTTTCCTACATGACGGTTATAACAGCCTAAGCAGAAGTTAGGGCCTATGTAACAGTAACTTTCAGATGTTTTTCAAATGCTTCAGCACTGAGCTAAAGTTTATTTCAGATATAAAATAGATAGAACAGGTGCTATGAAACTGTTTTATTTCCTTTGTGACATAAAGCCTCCATCCCATGAATGAAAGCCTAGGTCTTTCCAAATAGTAAACTTGCTGAAAAATGGGTTGAAGAGCTTACAATGATAACCTCAAGGCATAAAGGAGACAGTGCTATAGAGAGAAATACAGAAGAAACTAGCCAAACTTAATGGGGAAACAAAATGGGAAAATGCCCTAATTTGAATGGGCTGAAGGGAAGGGAAATTTCCCTACCATACACTTTTTCCTTATAATGAGAACATTAAAGAACAGCAAAACAAACTTACGAACCAACAGTTTTTACTTCAAAACAAAATTCTAAATGTTATCATTTAAAATGTTTAGAGTAAGAAAAATAAATAACTTTTCTTCAAATCTGTTTTGCTCTTTATTTTGCTACACCTTAACAGAAATGTATACAATAAGAAATTAACTTATCAATTCTTACTGTTTTTCTTGATCTCTTTGATTCGAAGGAAATAAAACTAAATGGAAGACTACCTTCTACTTTTCTAGGTCTAAAACAGCATGGTTCTACACTGGATCAGTCACCTGCCAGATGACATGGAATGAACCTTTTGAAGTGTGGTTTTCCTACTAGGAATTTCTATATTTCAAGTTGTCTCTGTAGACAACCTAATATAAGGTAGCTTTGGTTTTGGTCAGGGTTCTAGTCAAGGATCTATTCAACTTAAGCAATAACAGCAAGTTAATAAAATTAAGGGACCATTATGTCACTCCTTCCAAAATATTTAATTGTATATAACATTTATTAAATAGCTGGATTTTGATGGAAAAAAAACCCAAAAGTTTTTCAGTTTATCAGTTCTAAACATCTATTTCAAGAAAACAAAACAAACAAAGTCCAAAATCCCAGTGATGTCAAATGGTATTTTCTAGTGGAACAGTAGTTTCCCCCCCAAAAAGAAAAAAAAGTTTTAGTGCTTAGTCCTATCCTGACAGAATAGTTATCAGAGTATAGGCATTTCAATGTATATTACCTATGCCTTTCACGGTCCTCTTTCTTCTGATTTTACCTGGTTTCATAATGATGGATAAGAGAATAAGACTATTCCCAAGTTTACAAAATTATGATAAATCGTATCTTTCCAGTGAATTTGATTTAATAAATTAGGTTTCTATTTGCAGTGATTTCACCTTTTTTTACTACATTCCATTCTGATTTAATTTTACACTGATGTGTTTTAATCATTTCGTACCAACATTGACAACTTGACCATTGACTTTTTTAAGTCGGAAGCTAAGAATTTTTGAAAAATACTCTTACTTCTTGTGAAGACACAAATAACTTAGTACTTATATATATATAAAAATATTTCAAATGTCATATTTCCTATTTCAAACAGTTAATATTTCAGATGTTTCTGACAGCTGAAGAAAAAATAATTGTAGTAGAGTATGTGATAAGTTTTGGTAAATGCAGCAAGCATAAATAAAAGGACAAATACAGTACTTTTTTTGTCTTGATAGTATTGGGTTTCTGTATATGAAAAAAAGCAACAACAAAACAACCTGAACTTTCTTCGATGGCACTGCTGAATATAAAAGACAGTGAACTAAATCCTGTTCCTTACATCAGTACAACTGTCACTAAAGTTAATAGGAATCCTGATGTGTATGGAAAGGGGATATTTGGCCCTTAGTGGCTGTGAACAAAGTACTGTGTGGCAGTGATGCTCAACAAGCGTGGAAATGACAGCTGGAAGATGAATATAAGAGTAGATTGGAAGTGACAGTGAGTCTGACTATATGTACAATCTTTTTTGTAGAAAAGAACTAAAAGTAACATCTCAAGTACTGTCACTCTTCTTGCCACTAGCAGCTATTTTTATAAATCCAGGATAAGCAAAGTGGCCTATAGGCCAAATGTTTCTATGGAGAATAAAAACTGAATTATTTCCTGAAGCTGAATATAATACCAAATTTACAGTACCAATAACAAAACCAACTAACCTTAATGCAGAAGTTTCAGCACTGAGAGTCTCAAGAAGTAGTACTTACTAACATTATCCATTGTTTCTTGCTAGCTGTGAGCAGACTCTTGATTTCATTTTGGAGGAAGAAGAAAGAAATAAATACTTAAGAAACATATGTAAATAATGGCAGAGAATCAGAATTTAAGTAGCTTTAGACTATGCCATTCACATCATTCTATCTGGAAGTAGAAATTTTTATAACATTTGGTGTTCTTGAAAATACCTCAAGGGAAAGGCATTTTGAGTCCTTTAGACATCTTCGTTATTTTATAATTCACATGTATATAAGCTTAAATTAGTACAGCTGAACTTCAAGCAATGTATAAATAATTTTAGTTCTGTTTAAATCCACTGTATTGACATTCATTAATTTTCATTTAAGATTTTTTTTTTTGTGAAAAGATAAGGTGGCAATTTTGTAAAAAGGATTCCCTTTTTGGAAATTAGGTATACATGAAGTAGCCCAAGATAACTAATACTGTTGAGCATCTGTACCCATCATATCACCTTCAGTGCATTTTGCAACTAAGCTAAATTAATTATTGTCAAGAGAAACAGCCATATAAATTTGGTTGGGTATAAAAGTCCAAGACTTTTCATTTCTAGATCTCACACCTCTAAAGAGCCCTATTAAATTAAAATTTGACCAGGGCTTTTTGCATGCTGGTCATAAATCTTAAAAAAAAGAGGCATTACCTACTTCATGGATAACTAGGGAAATCTGCTTTGGGAAGGATAGTACTTCAGAAAGGGCCTTTTAGAATGAATAGTGTTTTTTTTAAAACTCTGGAAGTGTAAAGTCCTCCATGGAAGTCAGCTCTATTCAAAGCATAGGATAGATAAAAGGCAACACTCAGGCAATGTGGGAGCTGAGTTCCTTGTGGGGAAGGGTAGACATTAAGGAACTCCGTACATAGAGAGGTTTTATCTTCTTCTCTAAAGAAGAAGTCCTTAAAGTCCTTTCTAAGACTGACATAAGGCTAACACTTGATAAATGTTCTTGTATTTATGTATCTGTATTATTCAAATTGCTTTTACACATTTTTGCGCATATCGTCTTATTTTCTTGTAATTACAGTAAATACTGAGAAAAATATTTTCACATTTCAGTCATACAGAACTGAGGTAGGTACGTGCACAAAGTGAACAGAATTCAGACTTTGTTAACATCCATTAACAGTACATGAGAAAGGAGACAGAAAAACAAACAAACCAAAAACCCCAAAACAACCAACCAACCAACCAAAACCCCCAAAACAAAGCTAGATGCTGAGTTTCTAAAGTGTTTTAGGAAGTAATCTCAGTAGCAGAATAATTTCCTACATTAATTTTGAACGTTCAGTCTTTTTGCTTTTTTAATAAAAAGTGAAGACTTCTGGGAATTGTTATTGTTTCAACTCTTTCTTAAAATACTGTAATGTGTGCTCTTTAATA
Source organism: Mycteria americana (assembly GCF_035582795.1). Taxonomy (NCBI): domain Eukaryota; kingdom Metazoa; phylum Chordata; class Aves; order Ciconiiformes; family Ciconiidae; genus Mycteria; species Mycteria americana. Next base: position 31,503,322 of record NC_134367.1, read on the forward strand.
AAAGAGCTCTGGAATAATATTCCACTAAGCAAATTTAATAAAGCTCCAGGGTGCATTCTGAAATCTTTCCTCCATCTGCAAATAAATGCAAGCTGTTTCCATAAAATACTAAAAACACAAACCTGGAGCCACTCTGGATTTGCATGGCTGCAGCTGAGAACAGTATTTTACTTTAAAAGTTATAACTCAATTTGTACAATAGAGACCACTATAGTTATTTATTAGCTAGTAAATTATCATCTTGTTTTGCAGTATGCCAGTTCAGAAAGTATATCTTTGTTTCATTGGCACAGGTTCAACAAATTCATAAAAATAACAATGTTTTTAACTAATAAGTAATTCTAGCAACAAATCTTTAATTTCCTTATCCTTTTGCATCTCATTTGTAAAATAATATCTGTCAAATCTGACAGAACAATATTGTGACTATGAATCATTTTTAAGGATAAGTGGGTGAGGACTGTAATCAAAAAGACCTTCAGTAAAATATAAGATTCTCTACACAGCGCAATATCTGAATGAAGTGCAACAGGTAAGTAGGGATGTCATGCTGCACAGTGCAGACAAAAAGCAATACTGAGAGTTTGCCTCATTCTGTAAACATTTTCTAGCTGGAGGTACTGATCCTGAACATACGTATTTGGACTTTTTAAGTAAGTCAATAGAGCTACTAAATGTGGAGAAATGAACACATGAACAGTGTTAACTGGGGAGAGGCCTGAAAAAGGAAGAGATAGAAAATCAAAGTATTGCATGAGTAACTCCTGAATTGCAAGGAATAAATGCAAAGAAAGTCTAAATTGATACTGTACAGACAACTGACAAAAATTTAATGCATCCTAACTTTTAAATTATTGAATTTATAACCTTTACAGCATTTTGTTCCTTTTTAATTTACACATGTTTAATCATTTAAAAAAGAGATTTATGTTAATGGCTTGGAAATTTTCAGTTGAACAATATTCCTTCTTATTGTACACGTAAAATACATTAATTGTCTTTTCTTTCTGTAACATTGCCATATTTGGTTAATTATTGGTAGTTATTATTTGTAAGAGAAAAAACAGACACATGCATTTTTTGGGGAAAAAAAGTATGTATGAAATTAAACTGCCTCCAAAGATAAAATTAAGTGAAATCAGTATGACAGCATCTATAGGTGATTTATTCCATGTTATGAGAATTTAAATAGTTGATTTTTAAAATGTCTGGATCATAGTGCAGATTTTTACAGAGGTGTTTATAGAAAAAAACCCCAGTCGTTAAGAAACTCATATGGGTACCTATGACAGATTTACAACTTAGAATATAATGCCAGAACAACAGAAACTTAATATAGATGTTTACAACCATTCTACTCACTCAAGGCTTCCTTTATGTTAGATATAAAGATGCATTTTTAGGATGCAGTTTTTCTGACTGGTTTCAGACATCTGCTTAGGGTGAGATGAATCGCATCCCCAAATTGCTTATTTCTGTCCATGACTATAAAGGCAGCCTATATATTTAAATTTTGAAAGATAAATCTAGCCATCAGAATCTGAAACTGAGATTAGTGGTGTTATGAATATTTACCCTATAGCAAAGATTTGTTCCCTGATCTTTGACTCAGAAAAACATATCTTCTAGTTGCTGAACCTAAAGCTAAAATCCATTTTTTTTTTACAATCTGCAAAAGAGGTATTTAACACAATCTGCCGAAGATTATATCTAATAGAGCACAGAATTAAGTGCTCCTAACTTTAAGAAATACAGAAGAGCAGGATACGAATTTAATTACATTCAAAAGGTACAGTCTGTGTACTAACAAAATCTCTATTAGTAATGCTTTCCCTTGCAGCTCCTGTAAGAGTAGTTAGTCCACAGTGTGCAATTACCTCTGTTGTTTCCAGTAACAACCAGGAAAAGAAGGAGAGTTTTGGAAAGACTAGAGAGTCAAATTGCAGCTGCTAGAAAGTACTGAAAGAATGAGAACATAATCACACCATTACTTTGGAAACAGGAACAGTTTAAGATACTACTACATCCCAATGGTTCAGTATCAGTAGTTGTATAATACCTAGAATAGAACATATTTTAGACAAAGTCAGCCAAGTTGCCATGAACCATCTCCAGGACTACTCCAACACAAAACGATTTGATGTTGCTATGAAATGGATTAGGAATGCTCAAAGGGTCTTTCTGTTGGCTTTACTGGGGGAGTGGTAAAGTGGTGGTCATCAATAGCTGTCATGAATAATGTCTTCAATGACACCTGCCGCATTCATAAGAAGATACGTATTTATGCTGTAAAATCCTGAGAAGGTACAATTATTTTCTACCTTTGATAAAAAGCTGAATATAGGTTAGTACTCAGTATTTCAGTAAAGAAACTATATGTCATTCTGTGGCAAAGCTCTCAATGATCTGACAGTCTACTTAGCTCTGTGTTAAATAGAAGTACTTTTCATCAATGCTCTGTGAATACTGTTTTCAGTAATAGCACGTGGCATCCTGAAAAAATGTAGTATTTAAATAGATCTTAAAATAATGTATGGAACATTTCATTGTTATTGCAAAATAAAGAAAAGAGTAACAGCCTAACTAGTCATAATCATTAAGCACTTTCTTCTCTGATGATGCACACCTGAAGAAAAACAAAACCAAACTTTTAAAAGCTCTGGTAGAGCAATTTAAACAGTAGTGATTAAATCTGAATTTGTAATGAAACTGTAAGAGCTGCAAGTTACAAATAAATGTAATTCTCATGGGAAGGTAAAGTAGAAACTATTCAAATATTCTGTGTTAGTCTTTCTGTTTCCAAGGTTTTTGTTCTCATTATCATTTTTAGTAATGCTTCATTACCTTGAACAAGCACTTGTAAACCTATCAGAATAAAATTCATGATAACTTTTGTTGCCTGTCCCTCCCCTTCTATTTTTATGAATTTGTAAGGTTTGGTGAACAGGTCAGCAGCGCAAATTGTAGTACTAGTACATAACATAGATTTTGTTTGGTGAAGTAGTAAGCATTGTTGCAACTGTATAAAATTTTATGCATATATGTATGAGTATATATGTATGTCAGGCATCTAGACACTACTGTGATGAGAAATTTCAAACATGAAAAATTAATGAAGTTTACTAAATTTACTCATTAACAATATGTTATGCTACTGGCTAGCTCTTACACAATATTAATCATTATTACTGCATTTTTCAAAACTTTGTCTTTAGCACTTATACCTTAAATAAGCTCTGAGCGTACAATGCTATGGAGCTGAAGCTGTTTAATTATCATTGATATCTACAGTCTTTGGTGACTGTTAGCTGCTGAGGCCCAGGAGATCGGTCTAGGGAGCTCATTGCTGAAAGAAGTCAGAACTGAAGTGAGCCTGTCCTCTTTCTTCTCTGATTTTCCTTGCTTGTACCTGATGTTTCTGTACTGTTCTGCCCCTCACAAAGGGTCTGTGAGGGGGTCTTATCTGCTCCTGATACTGCTTTCACCATTTTTGATTTTGTCAGTCATCTCTCTTATGTATTTGGATGCAGGATGTATGCAGAATGCCTGGCCTACTTGAAATCTCTTATTTTGCTTATGTTGTCCTTATACTAACTTTTGTTGCTTGAATGTTTCCTATGTGCAACTACATTACTTTCTTTGCCTCTTTGGTGGTCATGCAGATCATATACTTATGCAAAATGTTCCTACGTTGTTTTTAGTTATGCCATGACAGTGTTACAGAATGCTTATATACTGTTGTTGTTTACACTATTTCATACTACTTTACTACGCTTATATTCAGTTATATCCTGGTTAATGTATTTATAATTTATAGGCTTTTCTTTTGGCTACAAACTCTCTCACCTAAAAAAATAATAGTAATAATAAAAACTACACAGGCTGAATCAGTTTCAAATTTACTTTTCAGCAGCAAAATTATGCCACATTACTGTAATTATTTTGGGACTACCATTAGCCCTTCATCAATTTTACAGGCCTGATTCATGAGGTCATTAAGGTTAGTCAATCTTTTAAGCAATTGTTTAACAGTAAGTACACTGTACAAGTTAGTGGGGCTTGTTACAGAGTTAAAGTTAAGCCTTTGCTTAGGTACTTTGATGAAATGAATTTTGAGGTCACATCTACACTTTGCAATAGCGTACAGTAGAGGCATCTTTACACTTTTTTGATCTAGCAGCCTCCAGTATGAGAAGTGGCATATACTCATGAGCGTGAGTTTTTCTGGCTGAGAATGAAAGGTCTATAGCCAGTGTGAAAAATGACATCAATGGTTACACTGCCTGACTTCAATCCCCGCATAGACTTGAAGTGGTGAAATGTACCAGCTGGTTTCTCAGAGATGAGATAGAGTATATTCTTTCTCTTGAAATAATTGTATCTATCTGCTTTATGTTGTTTCAGGTGGAAAAAGATTACCTGAAGCAAGTTTTACTAGAAATGTAACGCAGCTTCCCAGTATAACAAAATCCTTGGCTATACTAAGGTAATATGCCTTTTCCCAGCCAAGTGGAGCAAGAAGAGCTTCGATAAGCAAGTGAGGTAAAATGGAACAGCAGGTCAGATATCTCAAAAACCTATCTTAACTAGCTGAATTTTGGTCAGTTAGAACTGAGCTTATCCAGTTTGTCCCTCATTTACAACCATATACTAGGTTAGCTCCAATACTGCAGACACTAAAATGAGCAAGTCTAAAAAAGATAAGGACAAATGACAGACAACTGGTGTATGCTATAAGATGGGTTCAGAGTCATGGGGGATGGTAGCTGTGTAAGTCTGACTTCTTTCTAGCAAACCATTTCCTTGGAGACGCAGTCACGACTGCAGTACAATTACGCATGTTAATTACATCAATATAAGTTTTAAGGTCTGTGATTTGCATATCAAGTATTTATAGGCTGCTATTAAATCTACTTGAAAGAAGTACAGACTGCTTATCCATGTTAGTCTTCTACTTGTCCATTGCACAGATTAGCAATGATCATTAAAGACAGGAGAACCAATGAAATATGAGAATCCCATAGAAGATGTATCTGGATCGTATAGGAATAGTTTTAGCTTTCTATTATAATCTTTCTGTATCTGTGGTAATAAATTCAGTTTTGAAAATTACTAAAATGAACAATGAAAAGCTCATACTGATTTGTTTGCTCATTAATTTAATAATTTAGTAAAGCTGGGGTGTTACTCAGTTGAAAGACTAGTTGCTTAGAGAATATTTTTACACTGTAATACTAAATATTTACATACATCTTTTCACCAGTTCTGGTGTGGGCTAGGTTCCTAGGTATAATGAAGAATGTAGTTATTTTCTGTCAAGTTGTCATCTATAAAAAAATCACGTTTATCACAACATACATGATGACATTTTCATAGCAGTTTACTCCTGCAGTGTTATCAGTAGAAACTTGAGGAACTCGATGAGAGACATTCCTTTCTTTGCTCATTTTATTTCCAGTAGAGAATAAATTGACAATCCTATGGTAAAGGTTGTGCTGATATGTTTTGAAGGCAGTTATATTTTGCTATGCAATTCTATCAGTTCTAGTTTGGATGTTTCAATTTCTCAGACCTGAAGTCTTGATATCAAGTTCTAAGAGAGCTAGAGAAACTGATTGAATATCTGCAAGGGCAGAATCTAAAAGAAATAGTACTGGATATGAAATAGAAAGTAGACACTATTTCCAGGTCATAAATGTCTCTAAGTAACTGAAGATTGGAAAGAATATGGCTAAAACTCAAGCTTGGGTAAGACTGTCAGATTTTAAAATACAAAATATTAATTTTTTTCTAAATTAAAATGCCCAATGTAGATGCTTAAAGTTTTTTTATCAAACATAAACTGACGGTGAGATTTCCATGGAAAGTCTGAGATTCTACAACACTTGAAAGAACTGTTTAACTTGGCTATCTTTTCTGCACAAGGATTTATTTCTTTTGTTTATTTTGTGTGCAGCTAAACTTGCTGTTGTTTGTTGTTATTTCAATGATCTATTTGAAAGCCCTTCATTAACATTGGCATATACCATTTATGTTACAGGATTATTATTCCTAAGGTTTGTTAAGTAGAGTTTATTATTTACTTTTAACACAGAAATGTCTCAAGTATCTGTCCAGAATCATGACTTTGCGAGAAAAAGAATAGATTAAAGAGGAATAGTACAGAAATAAATTAGATATTCTTCAGCTTAGAACTAGGAAAGGATAGTTGACAAAAGATAGTCAAAAGCTTAACAACCCTTATACAGCATGAGCTTTTGACACTACAAAAAATACGTTAGGTCTATATCTTGTTTTGCATGATAAATGTTTTCTTAAGTATGTAAAAACACACTGAATATAAAAATATATTAAAATATGCCCACAGTTTTTTAATAGTCTGAGGCAGTGAGAGAGAGCAACAAGAATGAAGGTAATAATAGGAGAGAAGAGAGACATAATGGGAAAAGGAGAACAAAAACCAGTAGTCATGAAATGATGCAGAGAAGAAATAAAAAGAAGGGAAAGCAGAAACCATTAGAAAGTTGCAGCCTGAATTATTCAGAGCTATATCTTTAACTGTACCTTATTATTGTGGTAGGTATGAATACAGGAAGTCTGGAATGGATCTGCAAATGCTTGTGATTTTATTAAACTAAAATAGTTGCTCAGTGCATCATCTATCTCATTTACCTCATGCCCAGAGTGATTACTGAACCCACAAATCTAATAACCAATCAACAGTGAGAAAAGAATACTTACAATAAAACATGAAGATATTATTTTAATTACATCACACATCTGCTGACCGCAAGAAGATGAGGTTATTACTGAAGACACGGATTTAGGTTCATGCTTAGACAAGCCTTTGGCCTCTTGGAGCACCTTTGGTCTTCAAATGAATATTTTTATTCTTAACCTTATATGGTTTAAAAATTGAGGGATGTAATTGCAGTAAGACATAAAAACATAACAGGAGAATACTCAACAGCTACAGAAATGTATGTACTGTATCCAGCATTTTGTAAAATAATACTTCTAAACATGGTCAAAGCATCAGAAACAGCAATATCATGCATGAGCCAAGAAAACATACTGGGACAAGCTATGGCTGAACTTAGCAAATAAAAAGAAAAAAGGTGTACAAAGTTTACACACAGAGATAAATTTCCTAGACAGTGTTACATGGATAATGCCAGCCAGTTACAATGTATTGCATAGATGTCAACCTTCAGTGGAGGAAAAGGATCTTGCACCATTAGTTCTGGAGGGGTCTGGGCCTTCCAGGACCCTGTTGCTTAGACATTCATGGAAATAGTGCTTAATTTTTTTTTTTTTTTGTGATTCCTTGCATAGGGATGTTCATGTGTGGAATCAAATCTTTAGAATAGGATGGTCAGTCCCTGTTTGGATGATGACAGGAGTCTGTTGAAGTGATCATTGCAACATCATCTCTAGCTGGTCCAGAAGAGACTCCATGAACCTCTGCTTTGCTGAATTCCATACCCAGCTGGCCTGTGGTCCTATCAGGCTACCTGGAATATACATGATCCATCATTATTGATTGCCTTAAAACTACATGCAAAACATCTCCTGAATGTAGAAAAGTCTGACCTATGTGACCATTTCTGTGTCTGCAGCAGTGGTTTCTATTGAGTATTTCCAAGTGTATTACCTGTGCTCAATTAGGTCAGTTCTGCAGCAGAAACTGCCTGGGTCTCTAGAACAAACCAGTTTCTCCATCCAAGATGTTAATCAACACATCTAAGCATATATATTGTGCCTATAATTATAATTCTGGTGTGGCTAGGTGTGAGGTCACTGTGTTTAAGTCTTTTATACCCTGAGTGGGAATAACATATCAGAGATAACACGTTTAGTCTTTTCATGGTGTCTTAGATCTAAGAGGACATAAAGGGAATGTGGAAAAGTAGACACACAACTTTTTGGTGAGAGTTCCAGACAATGCATTTTGGGGATAGATGAACAGTCTGGAGTAGTACAATTTCAGTTAATTTTAGAAGGAATGAAACCAAAATTATTCTGGAACAACTTTGCATAACCTTTTTTCTATACTTAGGTGTTGACATCATAATTTGCACTGTGGTAGAACTTAAAAATCTTAGTAGTAAGCACTATACCCTCACAAAAAGCAATAACTCCTATGTTTAAAGATCCCCTAAGAAGAGTAAACAACATCTACAAATATCTATGTATTAATAATCAGATACAATCTATAGCAGTAGTGCAAACCCATAGTACTAATGTGAGATCCAGTACAAAGAAAAAATGCATTATTGTTGTTTCAATACTTTTTAAAATAAACTCTGATACATCCACAATGTTGTCTTTTGAGATGTCAGGACCTACCTCTCCAAGATGTAGTAATGTAAGATAATTATTCACCAGCATAGTTTTGTCAAGGTACACAGGAAAGGTTTCACTACATTTTATTGAATACTATATAGCATATTGCTTACAAAATGTACTTTTCCACTGTATTAGAAATTAGACTTGCTTAGCATTGTCTGTGGCTCTTACAAAGTTGTCCACAGGAATTTCTCAGATAAAACACATCAGGATAAATGAAGAATGCCCAGAAGTTAAAGTATTTAAATTCCAGTGATATGTTTGAAGCAAATAGCCTGGTATTTTGCTGTCTTCTTAATTTCCTAATTCCATTCTTTTTATTGGTTTCACACTTTCTATTTCTCTCATATTATCACACTTTCTCCACCTGTGAGGGTAAATGATATATTTTTCTTTTTAAAATGTTCAGTTTTTCAAAGTGTTTCAAAACCTAATAAAAAGTGTCTTAGAATTTTCTGAAGTTCCCTTAGAGCATTTTAACAAGACCAATATAATATCCTTCTGGGCTTCTAATTTTGTTTGACTAATAACAAAATAAATCTTAATTTTCCTGCTTCTCTAAGAAAGATAAAATCAGGCTATTGACTATTTGGCACAATGACAGTTGTGTTTCATACATGATTTTTTGCACACAATACAAAACATTGGTGTCGTGAGTCATTACAATTACTTTGCAGGATAAGTTTTGCTGACAGAAAACATCCTAAACTATAACAACTACCATAAAGAATAACTTTTGCCTCCTTTAAAAATCAGAATTACTTTTTACTTAAATGCTAGTAAATGTTCAGAACACCTATCATACCTTAGTAGTCCCACTGACTTTGATGGTACTGTTAACGTGTCCAAGGGTTTTAACGGGCTACTCAGTTTTGGAGTACCTTTCACTCTGAATACTAAAAACTAGGGTTTCTTCCTCTGGCATGATTCTTGGCATCATTCCTTGAAGGAACAGAACACTTCTTCTGGCACATGCTTGAGATTTTGCTCTGGTAGATCATACAAACCCATGAAAGCCTCAGTGTATCCACCAGTAGTGGAAGGATGGGTATGGATGGTTTGTGTCCTGAACTTATATGTCTCCTTATTCTGAACAGCTTTATTGTGATATGCCAGCGTGCCTTTTGACTGGATGCTTGCTATTGACTGATGCACCCAGAGCTGATGTCCTGCACCAGCAGGAGGGCATATAAACTGCTGTTAATTTCAGTCCCATGTAACTTTTTTTGAGAGAGAATGAGTGTGGTGAGAGAGATGGCATGTTTAAAAAAAAAATCACTCTGATGCGTAGGTAAATTACCAAAATAATAAAACTTGTGCAAAATCATGGCACCTCACTTTTTCATTTCTAGTAAGAAAACAGATCTCTAAAAGCACAGTAAACATGATCTCAACACTTGTATCTTTCCCTACCATTCCCTCCCTTTCAAACGCCACCACTCTCCATCAGCCCAGCCCACCCTCTGCCTGCTCCTGATACATTCCCTCCCACTACATTTATTTGCCTTATTAGGTTTTCTGTGCTAAGTTATTGGCAAGTACAGAATTAGAGGGAGAAGACTTTACATTTTGTGTTTAGTGAAAGGTAAGAAAGAAGGTGTGCATGAGGTGAGTGCACTTTGTTTTCTTCAAGGCCATAGACAGCTTTCAGAGGTTTTGTATACGAACCATGTCTGCTGATGTCAAAGTCAAAGCACAGGGCTCTAGGGGAGATTTGCATCTCAGAGTCTGTATGCCATTTGCCTGAAGGTACTTTCCTTGTCAGAAGAGCTGCCAAGTGGCCTAAGAAGAAAATGTTTCTAGAAGAGGTATTCCATGAAAAAAGAAATAGAAAAAGAAGAGAGATGCTTTTGAAAGTGAGCATTCAGCTATCCTCAGCAGCATACTGTGATAAATGGATAAGAAAGATAATCAGGCATGTATAGTGTATGGGGCAGCCTGCAGACAGCCTCAAAAGAAAAAGCCATGCCTGCCTTCATGTCCTTAAACACATGCACGCACTTCATTATGTTTAAACTGAAAAACTTTCAAGATTCAGTATTTGGTTCTTTTGTTTGGTTGTTGGTTTTGTGTTTGGGTTTTTTTTTTTACTTCCTCCTCTTACCTCCTTTTTTCTCTTCAGTTACTCATTTAAATGTAATTGTAAACAGAACCTCTCTTAGATGCTAGATATAGTTCTGTGGAAAAACAATGGGAAAAGATGCTCTTAATTATTTATTCCTGATGGAGTTTTATGGAGGAGTGGAGATTCCACACTTCGTACTCCACACCAAAACGGAATGGAGTTTGCTGAAAGAGATTCCTCTTTCTTTAGCCTCATTCTCATTTTCTCAGTGTAAAAGAGTGGCATAATCAGGTATGTGGTGTCAGAGATTGGTCATTAATGAGCAGTGATATTAGTATATTAGAAAGATGCACTTAAATTAGTGACTCTTGGTAGAGGAAATTATATAATCTAGCCATAAGGGTGTATTTAATGGGTTTGATGTTTTAGTTTGAGGAAAATTCCTTATTTTGATGCAGCCAGTGAGAGGCTAGATATGAAAGAACAGTACCTTAGATTTAGAAGTTCTGCACATAGTAGTACTAAACTTTTTCCAAAACAAGGAAAGGATAAGCAGTATGTAAAATAATGTCATGGAAGCTGGAGTCTATCATGAATAACAGCTGTAAGAATAATATTGCTTTCAATAAAAAATATATTTGGGGGGATTAATAGGGAGGAAAACTATGGCATATACATCAGAAGCATGCTTTCATCTTGGACTATAACAGCCATGAAAGCTATGGGTATACAACAAAATACATTATAATTTATGTAGTGGTAAATACTCCTATACTTGAAACTTTAAAACCTGCCAGGTTTCAAATGAACATTTCTACCTGAGGGTCTGCTAAATATATATGTTTCTTTCTCCAGTGAATACAATCTACAGTGCAATAAACTGAATACTCTTATTGAACTATATATACTTTTACTTAGTTTTATTAATCTTCACATGTTGAGAAGACTGTCCAGCTAGCAATTTACTTCTTAAAGAGACATTGACACAAGCAAGCCATGTACCACTACTACAGCAAGAATGAAATAACTGTATCATCCATTTCATTTTTTACAGTCACCTCTGTAATAATTTGACATGCATAGAAGCTATTCAGACTGCAAAAAATAGTCTTCTAATAAAGCTTACAAACAATAGGAATGCAGTTTTAAAAATCACTTGTTGAAAGACTCTTTGTATCCATGTCAATATTTAATTGGTCATATTACTGTACAAAAAAAATTGAGATCAATTTAAGAATGTAAAAAAAGTGTAAAAAAAGGTATCTTGAATGAAATGAAACTCCTGTAAAACTCTATGACATTACCCAAATATTTCTATGTATTCTGGTAATATTTAAAGGCTGTATTTCTCTTTTTTTGTCCGTATTGTTTTATTTAACTTCAAATGTAGTTTATCAGTGACTGTAACAAAGACAGTTAGTGTGGAATGTGGTTAGAAAAATCCAGGTTTATTAGATGCTGGGAAAGTAACCTGATTAATCTGAAGAATTTTCTAGATTTAGCAAGGGAAAACAAAGCAAAACAAACAATCAAACAAACAAAACCCCCACACCCCTGAAAAAGAAATCTATCCAAAATAAGGCTTGTTGGACCTTGATAATGATATATAGTACTATGCTCACTAACATAGTCTCTCTAATACTGAACATTTATCTTGAAAATGAAAAAGTACAGTCATTACACAACAGTTTTCATGAATCCAGATGCCATTATCTGATTAAGCAAATCTAAACTTTCTAGCTACAAATAACTTTAGATGGAAGTAAATTCTCACAATGAGTTACTGAATTTTCTAGGACTTAATTTTCAACAGCTATTCAAAATAACAAGTTTATTTTGTAATTTACTCTCTATTTTCACAAAATCACATAATAATTTCTTTTCCAAGTTTGGTTATTTTTGTTGTGTTTTTATTGGTTGTTTTGGTTTTTTTTTTTCTTTTATATTTCTTTTTATTAAGCCCTGGCATCTATTGTCTTCCTACTGTAACCCTGTAGTTCTGTTACACAGGATTTCCATTCCCAGAAACAGGCCATAAGCTTTATACTGAATTTACCTCAGGTCTGAGGTTCATCAGGCTTGCTCTGTCTGAACTTTTCTTGATCTGCAGCTTTATTTTACTCGGTTTAAATCTGACAGTAATTTCTCTAAATGACCAGGTGTCTTCAGGTCATTTCTTTTACTTTTGTTATCTTTGTATGGTACAACCGTGTGTGATGATAGTAAACATGTAAGAATGACCATGAGTAGATCCTAGAGTAAGGAAGATGATAACACCGTCAGCATGAACATCATATTCCTCCCAGGGACTGCAAACGCTGACAACTCACTGTAACACCCCTGCAGACAACACCAGGATGAAAGCACCAACTTTAGGGTCAAGCGGAGAAAGGGAAGGGTGAGCATAACACCAGGAAAAGGGGTTGAAAGTAAGAAGTATGTGTGTAACAGTTTTAACTGTATTATTAACCTTTCTTTTTCTGTAATAGTTAGATCTAGACTAATAATGATTAGATTAATGCTAAGATTTCAGTTATACTAAAAATAAATTATTCGCTTTCTATATCTATAAGGTATGCTTCCTCTTTGCCCATGCACAAGATTTTGAACATAACACTATGGGCCATCTCTTAAAGTCTACTACTAGGGCTATAATCATAAGCAAACTGGTATTTATTGCAGAACGCTTGTATATTGTTTCGCTAATCTGTTTAAGTAAAGATTATTTAAGGATTGCTCAATATATCTAATCACCTGATGGATGAAAAGAAGGATATGAAAAGATACAAAATGGAAAGCTGTACAGTTAGAAAGATACTGGTTAAGTAGGAAAGCTGTACAGTTAGAAAGATACTGGTTAAGTAAGAATAACAATTAGAATTTGCACATTAAACTACAACTTATATATAGATATAGGGAATCCTTGAAATTTAGGTGAGTTTGATCTATACAATTCTCCAATTTTAGATCAGACAGATGAGCCTTAGGTATCTAATAGAAACAACATGCCTATGGAGATATTAATGATAAAAACTTAAAGTAAATACAAAGGTTATTAGGTTCCATTGGTCACAGTAACAGTATTGCTTCTCCTTTGCTTTTAATCAATCAGTGCCAAATAATATCTATATACAAAGTCTCGCTGTACAGCAAATACACTAAATGCAGGTCACCAGACGAACGAGAGCAAACACACACAAACACACACAATTGTATGTTTAAATTTATTTGAAGTGCCTGCCTTTGACAGCAATAGAGCTCATTATTGTTAGGACATATATTTTCTAACAGTGACATTCATGCCAGGCTTGTACTATACAGTCAATGTGCTGTTGCAAGACAAGTATCAGCAATGATTCTTTAATGTCTGTGACTTTTCCTAGGAAGGTCAAATCCATCAATATAAATTTAATGAAAAAAAAAAAAAATTGTCCCCTATATATTGCTACATACATCCAAATAATCTGTCACCTTTTCAGTCCTTTGTATAAATTGTTGTGCAGTAGCAGTGATAAAAAGTACTTATTTTAATGGAAGAAAAACCCACTAACATATTAACTGTCTTTTATGACTATTATTTGAAAGCCATTACAAATCTGTCTAATAGAAGTAGTAAATGTTGAACTATATTTGACTTTTAAAAGGTAAAATACTAAAACATTTAGCACTGCGAGATGAAATGCAACTTTCAACCAATTTATTCTATTAATTTGGTCAGGTCTTAATGTTTATATGTGTGATTCCAAGCATTGATTACATACTGTTACCTTAAACCATGTGTCACAGATATTCTATTTCAGAATACATCCACAAGGTCATTTCACTAATATTTAAGCCTAATAAATACGCCAGCTCCAATTTTTGAATTTTCCCCTAATTGCAAACGTTATTAGCTTTTTAGCACCAAATAGTTCATACATGATGTGATGAAAGAGGGCAAACTAATTCTAAAATAAAACTATTGAATTTTTTCTCAGTAATTAGGATAGTAAATTTTTAAATACTATCTAATTTTGAAGCATCTGTGGAAAAGGATTTTACAGAAAGATTTCTTCCTTCAGGCTTTGGAACTAGGCATAGTGCAAAATATTGTTTCTCATAAAGTGATAGTTCTAATAATTTATTTATGGCAGGAATCAAAGTTGTAGTTGGAATACAGTGAATTACTAGCACTGTTGGATCTTGCTTCAGTGAAGCAGAGAATATAATACTTCAGTGTGTTTCAATAGTAATGTTACTTTTGATGAACAAGAAGGTTTTTTGAAACAGTGAAAAATTACTGGGACGTTTGTGGTATGGGTGCGGGAAGTTTCTTCTCCCAGCCTTGTTTGTTGCACTCGTTGCAGTCTAAACTATAACACTCATAATGTACTTTATTTAAGCTGGTTTGCAATGGCCTTAGCAGCCAGCAAGCAGCCAGTCATTTCCAAATTTCAGGAGAAATCTCTTTGTGCCCTGAAGTCATGACAAAGATCTAACTGCAGGGGAACTGGTATCTCAGCCAGTGTATGTATTTCAAGCCATTCCCCTATATTGGAATCATCCTAAAGTCACACCAGCATGGTATCGAATAATTTGGAGTGCCATGTCACATAAAGAAAATGGGAAAATCTGGAGCATTCTATGCAATGACAGAACAATGCTGACTTTCACTGACATTAATTGTTCATTGCTTGTTATGTTATTTTATCATGCTTTCCTCTCCCCTATGTGATAATCCATGGTTATTGAACAACAAATCAAAATCATTCAAGTGTTTAAATATGCATTACACTATGCTGTTATAAGCAAATTTTGCCCAGAAAAAATAAGATAAATGAAACCATTGATTAAGCAGTCTAAGTGATATGTTACTAATGATCACTCAGTAGTGCATCCGTTACTTAAGACTAACTTCAGCAGTTCCAAGTGACTACAGACTAACATCAAACTCACAAAATTGCTAGGCTGTCCTTTGATAAACATTGGGAAATATCAATCCTGCAATGCAATTTTGCTTTGCAAAAGCACATCCTAATTGCTGCCCTCCTATGCTGTAGTTGCGTTAGCCATCTAGCAACTGACTGCAGTTGCATGTAACAGCTGCTTTCAGTTAGTTTCTTCAGATGGTGGTTAGGCAGGTACCAGCTGTAACTGAATCCTTGGCCAGAAATGCTATACTTTGAGTATGTCCTGTTTTCTCTTGCTCTTAGACTTGAAAATTCCTTGTTTGCATTGTGAATGTGCAAATTACCAATATTTAATAAAGGTGATTTAATAAAGGTGAACGATGTCCCTGCCTGTGGCAGGAGGGTTGAACTAGATGATCTTTAAAGGTCCCTTCCAACCCAAACCATTCTATAATTCTAGGTTTTTAACATGCTTTTGATATTAAGGACACTTTCTAATACTTGCATATTTTTACCAGGAATTTTCATACAGCCATTTAACTCTTTCTTAAAACAGTTAGACTCATCTTCAAAGGCAGAGGTCTTCTCCTGGATGAGCTCAGCTCAATGCTTTTATACATTCTTTTTCTTCTTCCTTATGCTACACCAGTGTTGCAGTATCCTCAGACAGAAAGATAACTGTGATACTGATGAAGTGTTTTTAATAAACTCTGTACTGGGGACAGACATATGACTTGAAAATAAGCTGAAAGCAGTAGTGCAACAAAGCAGTACTATGGTCCTTACTAACAGCAAGTTTCCCTGTACCAGCCTGACTGCAATCTCTTGACAGTCTTTGGAAAATGCAAAAAAGCTGCAACTAAGTAGGCAATATGCCCAATCACATGGAGTAAATGCATTCCTAGAACTACCCACTTTATTGTTGTATTTAAGGCATAATTGACTGAAGCACCACATTTTGACAAGCTCTCATGGTGGTATATCTAAAGCAAAGATCTGCCAACTGCTACCGCACATTTATTTTAGGGCCAACACAAAGCAGTTTATTTTAATGTCCATAGCTATAGCTGTTGGAGTGGGAGAGAAAAATTATCCAGGTACTCAGGACTCTTTCTGGAGGTCATATGGAGGCTGAGGCACTTGCCTAGGACAGGCACAGTAAAATGCAAGTGCGCCAGCCTGCTTCATTCTTCTGTGGGGAAGCACTATCTTTCCCTTAAGTTCTGGGCACTGCAAAAGGAAACATGCACCTAACTTCATGTCCTTCTCCCACGGAGCATATAAGGCAGGTTCAACTACTACATGATAAAAACAGATGGTTGAAAATAATTGTTCTTCGGGCTGAACTGATGTTCAAGCTACTAATTGGATTAAGCTGGAGAAAGAACTAAATATGGCTTTTCAAGTCAAGAGGTCAAAAAAATCCTCACTGTGACCTCAGGAAAGTCACTTAACGTTTCTGAGCCTGAGATTTTCCAATTACTTCCACTGTCATTTGTTCTGTACATTTAATATAACAGCAAAGGATGGTAGTTCACTGAGGACTTCAGAGTTTTAAATAATTAATGTTATCAAACTTTTGAACTCATCTAGGAGGGAAAATGTCTATCAATCAGAATGGCATAGGTTGACATTCCCAGCACATTGTGAAGCCTGTTTTTCCCTTAGAGAGAGGTTACTGAATAGCAGCTTGTTACTGGAAAAGTATATTATTCTTAGAGTACCCTGCTGCCTGCTGGAAATGTTTCCTGCCACCCCCACTCCCCCGCCCCGTGTTTTAAATGTACAGCTGAAAGTTTTACATTGGAATAATTAAATTTTTTTCACAGTATCAATAATACTATTTTCAGTCAAGTGATAAAAAAAAAAGATAGTTGGTCTACACATATGTTCATATGCATTTTTATAGCCAGTTTGTTCTTTAGTTTGTTATAATACTGTGTTATACACAGAAAAAATACATGTAAGTAGCAAGAGGAAAATACTAAAAGAGAATGAATCAGTAAATGCAGTTTTGTTAGTTATGTTTATTTATAATCTTTGAAAAAGTACTTCACAACATTTTAGTATTTTAGTATTTATTTTAGTATTTTTTTGTTTGCCATTCTCTTTTCAAAATGTTTATTTCTGTTTCACCTTCATTTTTCCCCCAACAGCCCTATAATGAATAATACCATTGCATTAAAACAAAAAAGCTCAAGAATTGAACACAATTAATTAGTAAGACGGTTTCAGTAAGTACACTGCATATAATATTCCTAATGGTATGGAAAGTCAGCATACATGTATAGTCTTGAATCCTAGATTATTATATAACATCTGATCCAAAAGGAAAAAAAAATTGGTAGCATTTGGGATTTTTGTTTTGTTTTATTTATAAATATAATCAGTGAATGTCCTGCAACTACATGCAGCAGCTCTAAGTAACATTAACTCCTATAAACATTTATTATGTTATTTTGGAATGGATATGAGTCACCCATCATTAAGTCAGATATTTTTGTGTAGAACATAACTCTTGGCACTATATTCCTTGATGTTATAAAAGGAATCAGACTTATCTGCTGTGAGAACAGGAAATATTCCTCTCCGCATTTGAAAGAGCATGAATTTTAAAGCAATTGTTATAAGTGTAAAATATTTTCAAAACTATTTAAGAGCTCAAAATGAATAATTATAGACCAAGATTTCTGACCCACATATATTCCCATTAAACTAAGTGGTATGGGACTGTTAAAGTTAAAGGGAAAAAAGTTATGCCAATAGCAAACAGTCAAACACTTCTGAAATCTTATTCTAAGTGTTTGTCTGGGGCCTGATTCAAGGTAATAGAAAATGGAAAACTCTCCTGGACATCAATGCTTCCTTAAAGCAAGTCACACATCAGTTTGCACTAGTTGCATCAACTTTGCATTTGCATTTTAGATGTAAAAAACCCATTCAGTAAAAGCAAACAAACAACAAAAATTAAAATACATCCTTACAAAAACACTGATGTTACTGAACCAAGGAAACTGTCTACATAATATGGGATGCTCCCAGTACAGCTTATAACCTACTAAAAATAAATTTACTGGGAATTGAACAGTTGCTCTCCAAATTAAAGAAACTGGAATAGTTGACATGAATTGTTTAACCTCAACAGCTTTTCCATATTAGGGATAGAAAAAAGGTAAAATAATTGTACATATCTGCCTACATTTCTATGTTTGTGACTCTCATTGGATCGTTCCATCAAGCTCATACCTGGAAGAAAAACACTTTGGTGCAAGAGACTGTTGGCAGGACCACCATGGCATGTAGAAGAGGTAGCACTGGCCTTCCATTCACAGCCAAGGAGAAGACAGCAATGTCTCTGATCTGCTTACAAACACATCAGAGACAGGTGACTGCTGGATGGTCTCTTAGATCCACTTTTGCAAACCTGCAGTGACTCTCCTTGTCCACAGACAGAAGTAAATAAGAGCTACACTCAGACTATGGAGGACTTGCTGCAAAGTTCAGTTTCATTAATTGTCTTTATTCTGGCTTTACAGTGTGAATTAGGGTAGTTGAGGGACAGGAGGTATTTATTAACAAGCAAAGTAGGATTATATAACCCAGGGAGAAAGTTTGCAACTGCTTTTGATGCTTTAAAACAAAGCCAGTAATTACTTTTTTTTGTTGTATTTACTGTATCTAATTTATGGTTGTTTAGTTGGTAGAGTTATTTGCAAACAACTATTATCTTCTATCAAAGTATATTAATTCTGAAAAGGTGAATCATTTTCAAGTAAAATGCTTAATGTGGGAGGTGATCTAAACCAAAAAGAAATCTCAAAACAAATAAGACATTTTTTCCCATATTGTTTTAAACATATGCTTTGTAGCTGTGCTATCATGCCTTATAGTCCCATCAGTCCCTTAGAAGTTCATTATCTTCAGAACAGACACAAACAACTGAAAAGTGGCTGATAAACAAAACCATTAGCCCAATTTTTCCATTTACTTTGAGGATTCAGAAACAGGTGCTGCAAAACAAACCCTCATTAAACAGCTGTTTGTTTCATTTCCAGTAGCAGTATGCACCACACTCCTTCATCTCAGAATTAAGTACGCCATTGTTACACAATTTGGTATAATTTAGTGAATAAGTGACCATCTCCTTTGAAAAAAGTCAGTCTGAGCTGGAACACACATGCAATGTGAACACGACGGCTAAGAGCCTGTTTAGATTCTGATGTGTTTGCACAGTGTGTTGTTTACAATTTCTCAGTAGTATCCAGAAATATCAGTGTAGTTGCTTCATCTGTTTTGTTGAAAGTTAGAACTAAAGCATATTTTCATATGCTTTATTTTCATATTGCATATTTTCATATGCATATTTTCATATGCTTTTCTGTTGATTATAATTTTTCATCTTCTATAAGGTATACAATAGTATGTAAAAGAGATCTTTCAAGAGATCCAGGCTATAGGCTGTTAATGAAAAAGTCTATGTTTATTTTAAGGCAGGCCTACATTATTTTTTAAATTTGAGGTTCTCCACCTTTACTAATAAAATTTTGTTGTAAGAGTGCCTCTAGTGACAACAAATTACAATTACCTAATTTGAACAACCTAATATTAGAATTTTCACTAAAAGATCGTTTTATAGCACTATTCAAGACTCATTCTAGAGAAAAAAATAAGTGGAAAGAACTTCCTATTTAGTACCTCAGTAAATTACTTGTAACAATTATAAATTATTTTTAGACTGGTCTGTAGATGAAGGCAACTACCACTTTACTTACATTTTAAATTTTGAATCAATGCAGTTGGTTATGTTGGAAGAAATTAATTCAGCAGAATTAAGAAAACTCAGCTTTTTGAGGTTACAAAGAAGACTATACTGTCATCCCATAATTTTCTCAGTAAAAATTCATAAATTTGGGGGTTTAAGCAGTATCATTTATTAAAATAACACTATTGTGTAAATTTGCATGTGTATTGTCTGATATACAAAAGAATGGGAAAATAAAACATAATTCAAACATAATTCAACATAATTCAACAAAACATAATTGAAATTTGACTTGGCCCTGTGTCTTCGTGTTACTTTTACAATCTCTTGGTCTTCATGAAGTTATTTTATTGCCTAATAAGTTGAGAAATGAGCAAGGACTTGCTTGCACTAAGTCCCTACTTTGCTACTGAGAAAGGAGCAAAGTCGCCATGATCCTTTTAGTTACTGTTATCATAGGAAGCTAAATGTACTTGTTATGATTCAATGAGAACTGCTGATGTAGGAAGTTACATAATAGCTTTTCAGCAGGGAGTATAAAATGAGTGAGAATCAGTAGTTTGTGTCAACTCTTACTAATACAGGTAATGCCCCACTGCTTAAGGCCCCCTGCCTATGGTAGACAATATCATGATATATTTGCAGATGCTGGATGCATACAATTGTTCTTTGACTAAATGCTGAAAGTGAAAAAAGTGAGAAAATTCTCAGGCAGAAAAAAGAAAAGAATTGATTTATATACAAAATATAAATATGAAGCCCATGGTAGATTAAACATTTCACCTGATCATAAATAAATATTATACTAGATAGATGAAGGGTAATTTGCACTCCAGCATTAATCTCATGCTAACACTACATCTAGGGAAAATTGCTATTATGAACAATTTTAACAGTTCTTCTACCTTGAAGTTTCTTGTTTCCTCCAAACATATGTTGACAATAGCTACAATGATACCCACTAACAACATAATAATGGACAAAATACATTTCTTTTTTTTTTTTTCCTTTCATAGCTTTTAGTGTTATTGGATGCATCGCACTGAGAATCTTGCTATGGGCAAAAGGGAACAAATCATATATATGGAGCTAAGAATTTTTTGTTAGTCCAATTAATTATTACTGGTCCAGTTAGTAACACTAACAGTCATGGTCTGAATTAGTGCAAACAAGCCTCAAGAATACAAGGGTTTAAAATGTTACACCAAACCCAACCCAAAACAAACAAAACATCTCTTTGTATCATCTACTCATTTCCTCTGATGTGACACCCCCCAGCCCCATGCACACAAAGGGCTATGGTTTGTCAGGCAGTGACTGAGGTGGGGAGGGGTGTCACCCTCTGTCACCCCCAGAGCTGAAGCTGGAGCAGGGGAGGCAGCAGTCGCTGGCCCTGGCGCAAGGGTTAAACCAGTGACACCCACCTCAGGCCACCGGGAAGCTGAGCCCCTGCAGTGCTGGGTTAGCATGCAGCTGGGGGCCTCCTAATAGCAAAATCACATTTACTTGGGAAAAAAATGGTACTGCATTGTTTTGTTATGAAATATGAAATGAAGAAGATAAACTCCTATCTGACTTCAATAGTAACATTAATCTGCCTCCCTTGTACAACATAAAATCAGTACCTCTAATACTTATAAATTGTAATTTCATTTTCTCCTAGTCTTGCTTCCTGCCAAACTTTCCACCATTCAGTGATGCATTCTCTGTCTATCGATACATTGATCTATCAATCTTCCTATCAGCCGGGCATAAAAGAAACATGATAAACTGTAACTTTTATTAGTTGAATTAATCTGATAATTATCTAGTGACAATTTGTGTGCTGCTGTTCATCATTTTCTCTAGCTCTAGTTAAAGACAGATAGGAAAAAACGTGAGCTTGTTTTTATAAACACCTGCTTTGTTCCCATAATGTTGCTAGGGAAGTTTTTCATATAAATTTCTTTTGAGGTTTCATTTTCTGTGGGACTGGACCCGCAAGAGGTAATGAAAACCTGGAGAAGACTGTACTATCCACTAAGCATTGTGCATAGATCCTGGCTCACACAGCCAGAAGTAGAGGCTGTGGAGAAGAAACCATAAGATCTTCTTGGTGTGACCTGCTTGTTAAACACCTCACAAAAGACTGTTGGTACAAAATACACCTCATTTGTCCAGTTCCAACAGTTAGGGCAGGACTTATATTACCTTTCTACCTGTGTTCTTCATGGCACCAATAGCTTGTGCAAGCTCTAAATTAAAGCTCTAATTAAACACAGGTCATTGGCATTCAGCCTATTGATGGTTATTGTGCTTTATGAAACAGGCATTACATTAGTGTAGTGAAAGTGAGTGCTAGTTATCTCTACATTGTTATTGGAACTGGTGTACAGACATGCAAGACACAGCAAAACAATTTGAAAATTGTTACTCCTTTGTTCAGAAAAAAACAGCTTTTTCTTAGTAGTCAACCCACGGCTCCATTTTTATTTGCCTGATCTACAAAAGGAAAAAATTAAAGATAATTATAACTCCTTTCTGATTTTCTAATTAGATAAAACCATCTTTATCTCATTAATATTCTAGGGTTCCAAACCATCTGTATTTTAGGTTATTATACTGTTTCATTCCTATATATAATGTACAGACTAAACAGATATTCTCTATAATTCATTAATATAAATTCCTGAAAAGGAGATACATATTCAAACATCATAAATATCTTAGTGGCTACTCTACTGGTATTCCAAAAGCCAATGGACTCAGCTGTTTTTAGTAGTTGAAACCCAACGCAGCTACTTTTCCTAATGCCTTCTTTCCTATGGTGTTATACTGAATACTGATAAGAAATTGCTTTCTGCATTCACGGAGAAGAGGCTAACAGTCTTCTGCACTGCAGCTTACAAGTATTAGCAGCAACATACTCATTCTGCCTAATAACAAGTGTCTCTCATTTATTCCCACACGGCTGGCAATGGTAGTTGACATAAATAGGAATTGCCTTTACTTTAAATGTCAGCTGAAGAGGGGCTTAGAAGAGCACAGCTATCCATTACCCTGCTAAGAATATCAACAAGAAACACATATCTGATGCTGAAAAAAGGCTCATTTTTAATTAGTGCCTCATGAAAGCAATTAGAATGCCTGCTGGGGAAAAATGTAGAAAACCTAGGGTTTGTTGTTTTATTTTTTCATGTATTTAGTCTTTGTAGCATGATTATGCAAAACATCTGTTGCATTGTGAGACACATCAGAAAGGAAAGAATATTATGAGACAAGGAAACATGAAACATTTTCATTTATATATTTTTAGGTGTTACTTAATTGAAAAATCCCTTTCAAAAAGCTCCAGTCTCCCTAATACTTTCAACAATGACCTCTTAATTTGCAAATAATAGTCAACCAGCAGCAAAAAGTATTGATGCAAATTTAATGAATGAAATCTCTCAGCCTACAAATCAAAGGAGCAGAAACAACCTCTTCAGCTCTATCTCCCAGTGACATAGCTTATATTCCCTGAATATCTTTGAATCAGGATTTACAGCATAACAGCTAACACTATGAGACAGATCTCTTTTAGGTATAGATCACCACTAGCTAAGGATCATTTCTGTAGTGTTTATTTGGTTGGGTAAGAGGACTATAATATTGACCTGTTCAGTTTATCTCCATGTTACACAAAACTTCTTGCTTAAAGAAGCTGATTATTCAACTTACAGTGTAAAAATGCATGTTAGCATTCAGAAATAATTCCAAAGGAAAAAAATGTAGCTTTTCATGATCTTTAATGCTTTGTGAAAATTCAGCATTAAACTGTAATCTTTACAGGTTAGGAACTTTTGGCTTCATTCTCTGTCTACTGCACATCTGAACATCTCAAAGAAGGGAAAAGTAAATAAAAAATACTACTGTATTGAATGTAAAAGACAGCAGTCTTTTACATTTGCTTTGAGCCTATGGAAATGCCTTTATAAAATGGAGGAAATAGAAAATCAAGCCCTCTGTTTGCTGCGTTCTGTACAATTCCTAAAACAATTTTAATTTGGAGGGGATAGGCCTAGATTTTTTGTGCTTTTATGAAGGAATTATCAAGAAGCAGACAATTCAACTCAATACTATAGAGTTATAACATCACTTCCGGTTCTTGTCTCTCAGACACACTCTTTGGAAGTTTTGAAAAATGTAACACATTTAATGGAAGACTATAAAATATAAAATATGTAGCATTCATGAAAATTTAGGGAAATTAGTAAGCAGTGGTTTCTATCTATTAAATGCAAAAGATATAGGAGATAAATAAATCAATGGAACACCAAATATGTATGTGTATGTATAAAGTAAGTATTTGGAAAAGCCTATTTAGAGAACTTTTGAGGTGAATGTACACAATGGGGCTGTTAAAGAGAGAATTACAAATTATACAAAAAATTCAAAGAAAAAATAGCATTATGAAATACAGATTTCAGCTCTAAACATCTGGGCTCCTTTCTAGTACCTTCTTATATTATTACACCAAGAGTTTTATACAATAGCATTGACTTTTGAGGGCATATATTTGTAAAATCATATAGAACAGGTGGCATGACTACAATTACCCATTGAAAAATATGGCTTTTCAGGTTTCATTTTGACAATTGCAACATATGTAATGAACCAATGGACTCATATGAGTGCCAGGATGTGTTCATTGGAAAACTCAGAAATTTTTCATTTGTTGTTTTTCATTTGTTCTAACTGAGCAGTTATATAAAACAATAACAAGAGGAAAAAATAGCCAGACAACATTAAATTTTTATCTGTTTTCACAAATAATTCAAAATCCAATCACTGCCTCTCTATATCAATGAAAGAAAAGAATCTAACAGAAAAACATGGTAAACCATAGCTCAGAATTAATATCATAATGATTTGAGAAAAAAAATTTATTTGAATTTCATATATCAGAAACATTTTTAAAAAGTTCTAATTATTTTTTATTTACTTACACATTGTGTGCCTGAAAGTGGTATAAGAATTCTGAGCAGCTGGAGCATTTACTTTTAATATCACTTATGTTCCACCAACTTTCTACTGCTTCTGTTCCAGCTTCATTTCCAGGTGGGAGAGACGAATTGTTTTCCCATTTTATTAGAAAAAATTATCATCACAAGAGGCTCATTAACAACCACAGTTAATGTGAACACCTATCTGTATATAATCTTGGCAAGCACATGAAGATATCACATGTGTAGAAAAAAAAGGGCTTGTAGAAGCAAATTTATCTTTAAGCATTTGGTCTAGAAGCTTTTGCATCAAAAGCTCAATCTCTATGTCCTGGTTTCAGCTGGGATAGAGTTAATTTTCTTCCTAGTAGCTGGTATAGTGCTGTGTTTTGGATTTAGGATGAGAATAACATTGATAACACACTGATGTTTTAGTTGTTGCTAAGTAATGTTTACACTAGTCCAGGATGTTTCAGCTTCCCATGCTCTGCCAGGTGCACAAGAAGCTGGGAGGGGCACAGCCAAGATGGTTGATCCAAACTGGCCAAAGGGCTATTCCATACCATATGACGCCATGCTCAGTATAGAAACTGGGGGGAGTTGGCCGGGGGGTAGCGATTGCTGTTTGGGGACTGGCTGAGAGTCGGTTGGTGGGTGGTGAGCTGTTGTATCACTTGTTTTTTCCTGGGTTTTGTTCCTCTCTCACTCTCTTGTTGTTTTCCTTCTCATTAATATTAATATTAATAATAATAATAATAATAATAGTTGTTGTTGTTGTTGTTCCAATTATTAAACTGTTCTTATCTCAACCCACAAGTTTTCTTACTTTTGCTCTTCTGATTCTCTCCTCCATCCCACCGGGGCGGGAGGGTGAGCGAGTGGCTGTGTGGTACTTAATTGCTGACTCAGGACAAACAACAACAATCTTTTTTTTGGCACCCAACGTGGGGCACAAAGGATTTGAGATAATAACAGATTTACCAGAGCATATTAAGGAATTTAGATCTGTTAATAGTTGCGGGCCACGATATTGATTCATCTGTTCTCGATATTGGTTTACCTGATCTTCACCATGCTCTTTTTTTTGCTGTACATGTTAAAGATCAGTGTTGGTTTTTGCAGTTTGCTGTGCTCTGCAGTGATTAGCGATGTTTTCCCTGTCAGATTTGTTATTAAAACTGTAACCTTGAGTTTAATTTGGTATTTAGTTTTTGTACTGAAGCCATTACTGTACGTCGAGTACCACCTCATGGAGGCAATTAGCAACTATACTTCTTCCTCTGAGAGGATTTTTTATGGAGGAAATACAGAATGGCACCTTCGCTACCTTCTTCTATGATGTTTCCTCCTTCATTACAATAACTTTTCAGTATCTTGAACATCCTTGGGTAGTTAAGATACATCTAGTGGTATTGCTTGGGAATATTGTTTCGGTTTTGTCTAAGGTTAGTAAGCAATTTAAGAATATCATCCAGAGATCTGCCCCAAGGATGGATAGTTATGAGTGGTAGGGTGTGTGGGATAGCATGGGCAAATGCCTGGGATGGTAGGCACCTCCAGTGTTTTGGAACATCACCCCTGAACAAGTGCAGAATCCTGAAAAATTCGTAGAATATTTGGAAAAAGTACGTTGTCACCCTGGCAATTCTAGGGAGATACAAATCACTGCAATGTGCTGGGGCCTGGCCCATGCCTACTGAGTCCTGTTCAACACTATTCAGTACCCTTAAGGGGAAGAGAAGGTCTCTGGATCTGGTGACAAAATGATAGACACCACGGCTACTCCTGTGACAAGCATCATGGCTACTCCAGCCCCCTCTGCCACAGGCACTGTGGCTACTCCAGCTCCAGCCCCCCCATGTGACAGGCAGTGCTGTTGAACCAGGGAACCCACCTGTGTCAGTATCAGTCACCCCTATGCACAAGAAGAAATCTTAGAAGCAGAAGTCAGCTCATTTAGAAAGGGAAGAAGAAAAAGTAGGACCATAGCAAAGAGAGGAAGAGGAAGAACTTGTGGACGAGGCAGAAATCACCTGATCCCTATCCCTGAGTGAGCTGTGAGATATACAAAAAGATTTCAGACATTGTCCAGGAGAGCACCTGGCTGCTCCGATGCTGGCATAACAGGGCCAGTAGCCTGGAATTAGAGGGTAAGGAAGCCAAGCAGCTGGGATCCCTTTCTAGGGAAGGGGGCATTGACAAAGCAGCTGGAAAAGGGACACCTGTCCTCAGCCTCTGGAGGCGACTCCTGTCAGCTATGAAGGAAAGATATCCCTTCAAGGGAGATGTTAGATATCACCCCAGGAAATGGACCACCATGGAGAGATGTATCCAGTACCTGAGGGAATCAGCTGTGCTGGAGGTGATTTATGGTGACCTGGACGATGAGCAGTTACCCAAAGATCCATATGAGGTCCAGCGCACATGACCCATGTGGCAGAAGTTGGTACAGAATGCACCATCATCATGTGCCAACTCATTGGCAATACTGACCTGGAAAGATGGAGAGTGTCAGGAGTGGATGAAGCAGCTAGCCAACTCTGGGAATACGAAGGAAGTATCTCTTCCTCCCTTGTCTCAGCTGTGGAGAAACTGTCCCAAAAGGTTCAGCAACTCAAAGAGGACAGGTCCTACTCTCCACCTGTAGAGATCAGTATCTCAGCTATTAGGAGTCAGTGTTCCTCTGCTCAAGAGAGAGGATATGGTGGGTACACACCACGGGGCACCCTATGGTTTTACCTGTGTGACCACGGAGAGGACATGAGGAAGCCGGTCACAAGCAGTCACAAGCCAGTCACAAGCGGTGTTCCCCAGGGCTCTGTGCTGGGGCCAGTTCTGTTTAATATCTTTATCAATGATCTGGACGAGGGGATCGAGTGCACCCTCAGTAAGTTTGCAGATGACACCAAGTTGTGTGGGAGTGTTGATCTGCTTGAGGGTAGGAAGGTTCTACAGAGGGACCTGGACAGGCTGGATCGATGGGCCGAGGTCAATTGTATGAGGTTTAACAAGACCAAGTACAAGGTCCTGCACTTGGGCCACAGCAACCCCATGCAACGCTACAGGCTTGAGGAAGAGTGGCTGGAAAGCTGCCCAGCAGAGAAGGACCTGGGGGTGTTGGTTGACAGCCGCCTGAATATGAGCCAGCAGTGTGCCCAGGCGGCCAAGAAAGCCAATGGCATCCTGGCTTGTATCAAAAATAGTGTGGCCAGCAGGAGTAGGGAAGTGATCGTGCCCCTGTACAGGGCACTGGTGAGGCCGCACCTCGAATACTGTGTTCAGTTTTGGGGCTTACTACAAGAGAGACATTGAGTTGCTGGAGTGTGTCCAGCAGCTGAGGGAAGTGGGGTTGTTTAGCCTGGAGAAGCGGAGGCTGAGGGGAGACCATATGGCTGTCTACAACTACCTGAAAGGAGGTTGTAGAGAGGTGGGTGTTGGTGTCTTCTCCCAGGTAACAAGTGATAGGATGAGAGGAAATGGCCTCAAGTTGCACCAGGGGAGGTTTAGACTGGATCTTGGGAAATTTTACTTCACTGAAAGGGTTATCAAGCATTGGAACAGGCTGCCCGGGGAAGTGGTTGAGTTGCCATCCCTGGAGGTATTTAAAAGACGTTTGGATGAGGTGCTTATGTACATGGTATAGTGGTGGTGTTGGTAGTGTTAGGTTTACGGTTGGACTCGATCTTAAAGGTCTTTTCCAACCTATACGATTCTGTGATTCTGTGATTCTGTGAAGTGGGATGGAAAACCTACCTCGACCCTAAAGGCGCGGGTACATGAGTCGCAAGGAAAAACAATCACACAAGGGGTTTCTTCCAGGAAAATTGCTTCTCTAGTTTCCAGTGGACAGTTCCCCAAAAAGAGTAGAAGGGCTGATCTTACTTTTGATTTTAATGAAGGAACTCCTAACTCATATGTAGAAGAAGTGGGTAACGAATACTACAACCAGAACTATAGGGGTCCTGCGTCCAGCCAGGTGGAGGAAAGGGACAACCAGGTTTACTGGACTGTGTGGATTCGATGGCCTGGCACATCAGACCCACAGGAGTGTGAGGCTCCAGTAGACACCGGTGCACAGTGTACCCTAATGCCATCAAGATATACAGGGGCAGAACCCATCTGTATTTCTGGAGTGATAGGGGGATCCCAACAACTGACTGTATTAGAGGCCAAAGTGAGCCTAACCGGGAATGAGTGGCACCCCGTGACTGGCCCAGAGGCTCCGTGCATCCTTGGCATCGACTACCTCAAGAGAGGGTATTTCAAGGACCCAAAAGGGTACCAGTGGGCTTTTGGTACAGCTGCCTTGGAGACGGAAGAAATTAAACAGCTGTCTACCTTGCCTGGTCTCTCAGAAGACCCTTCTGTTGTGGGGCTGCTGAGAGTTGAAGAACAACAGGTGCTGATTGCTACCACAACAGTGCACTGGCAGCGATATCGTAACAACTGAGACTCCCTGATTCCCATCCATCAACTGATTCGTCGACTGGAGAGCCAAGGAGTGATCAGTCAGACTCATTCACCTTTTAATAGTCCTGTATGGCCAGTGCAAAAGTCTAATGGAGAGTGGAGACTAACAGTAGACTGTCGTGGCCTGAATGAAGTCACGCCATTGCTGAGTGTTGCCGTGCCGGACATGCTGGAACTGCAATACAAGCTGCAAAGGCAGCCAACTGATATGTTACAACTGATATCGCTAATGCGTTTTTCTCAATCCCTTTGGCAGCAGAGTGCAGGCCACAGTTTGCTTTCACTTGGAGGGGCATTCAGGACACTTGGAATCGACTGCCCCAGGGGTGGAAACACAGCCCTACCATTTGCCATGGACTGATCCAGACGGCACTGGAACAAGATGAAGTTCCAGAACATCTGCAATATATTGATGACATCATTGTGTGGGGCAACACGGCAGAGGAAGCTTTTGAGAAAGGGAAGAAAATAGTCCAAATCCTCCTGAAAGCTGGTTTTGCCATAAAACAAAGTAAGATCAAGGGACCTGCACAGGAGATCCACTTTTTAGGAATAAAATGGCAAGATGGACGTCATCAGATCCCAATGGATGTGATTAACAAAATAACAGCCATGTCTCCCACAACTAGCAAAAAGGAAACACAAGCTTTCTTAGGCATTGTGAGTTTTTGGAGAATGCCTATTCCAAATTACAGTCTGATCGTAAGCCCTCTCTATCAAGTGACCCGGAAGAAGAATGATTTCAAATAGGGCCCTGAGCAACGACAAACCTTTGAACAAATTAAACGGGAGACAGTTCATGCAGTAGCCCTTGGGCCAGTCCAGACAGGGTAAGATGTAAAAAATGTGCTCTACACTGCAGCCAGGGAGAATGGCCCTACCTGGAGCCTCTGGCAGAAAGCACCAGGGGAGAATTAAGGTCGACCCCTAGAGTTTTGGAGTCAGGGATACAGAGGATCCAAGGCCTGCTACACTCCAACTGAAAAAGAGATATTGGCAGCATATGAAGGGGTTTGAACTCCCTCAGAACTGGTTGGTACTGAAGCACAGCTCCTCCTGGCACCCCGACTGCTGGTGCTGGGCTGGATGTTCAAAGGGAGAGGGTCCCCTCTACACATCATGCAACTAATGCTACGTGGAGTAAGTGGGTTGCACTGATTACACAACGGGCTCGAGTAGGAAACCCCAGTTGCCCAGAGATCTTAGAAGTAATTATGGCCAGGCCAGAAGGCAAAGATTTTGGAATATTACCAGAGGAGGAGGTGACGCATGCTGAGGAGGCCCCACAGTACAATAAACTACCAGAAAATGAGAAGCAATATGCCCTGTTCACTGATGGGTCCTGTCATCTTGCAGGAAAGCATCGGAGATGGATGGAAAGCTGCTGTATGCAGTCCTATATGACAAGTTGTAGAAACTGCTGAAGGAGAAGGGGAATCGAGCCAATTTGCAGAAGTAAAGGCCATCCAGTTGGCTTTAGACATTGCTGAATGAGAAAAGTGGCCAGTGCTCTGTCTGTATACTGACTCATGGATGGTGGCAAATGCCCTGTGGGGGTGGTTACAGCAATGGAAACAGCACAATTGGCAGCGCAGAAGCAAACCCATCTGGGCTGCCTCATTGTGGCAAGATATTGCTGCCCGGGTAGGGAACCTGGTTGTAAAAGTACGTCATGTAGATGCTCACGTACCCAAGAGTCAGGCCACTGAAGAACATCAAAACAACCAGCAGGTGGATCAGGCTGCTAAGATTGAAGTGGCTCAGGTTGATCTGGACTGGCAACATAAGGGTGAATTATTTATAGCTTGGTGGGCCCATTGACACCTCAGGCCATCAAGGAAGACATGCAACATATAGATGGGCTCATGATCAAGGGGTGGACTTGACCATGGACACTGTTGCACAGGTTATCCATGAATGTGAAAATGCACTGCAATTAAACAAACCAAGCAGTTAAAGCCTCTGTGGTATGGAGGATGATGGCTGAAATATAAATATGGGGAGTCCTAGCAGATTGATTATATCACGCTCCCACAAACCCGCCAAGGCAAGCGCCATGTGCTTACAATGGTGGAAACAACCAGCAGCTGGCTGGAAACATATCCTGTGCCCCATGCCACCGCCCAGAACACTATCCTGGGCCTTGAAAAGCAAGTTTTATGGTGACATGGAACCCTAGAAAGAACTGAGTCAGACAACAGACAACAGAACTGAGTCAGACAACAGTCAGACAACTTCAAAATAACTTCATAGACACCTGGGCCAAAGAGCACGGCATTGAGTGGGTATATCACATCTCCTATCATGCACCAGGCTCTGGGAAAATCAAATGATACAATGGACTGTCAAAGACTACACTGCAAGCAATGGGTGGTGGGACATTCAAACATTGGGATACACATTTAGCAAAGACCATTTGGTTAGCCAACACTAGGGGATCTGCCTGTCGAGCTGGCCCTGCCCAATCAAAACTTTTATGCACTGTCGAAGGAGATGAAGTCCCTGTAGTGCACATGAAAAACATGCTGGGGAAGACAGTCTGGGTTACTCCTGCCTCGGGCAAAGGCAAACCCATTCGTGGGAATGCTTTTGTTCAAGGACCTGGGTTCAATTGGTGGGTAATGCAAAAGGATAGGGAATTCTGCTGTGTACCTGTGAGAGGCTGAAAGAGTTAATGTCTCAAACATTGTGGTGACTTGAGGCGCTATTTGCATGGCGACTGCAGGTCAGTGAGCACAGGGTGGGGGAGAGCGAGAGCAGGAGCAGGACGTGCAGGATGTGGAGAACGCATCGGAGGACTGCCGGGTTCCGGGTTCTGCCGGACCTTAAGGGGGCTTGCAACTGCCCCAGAGACCCCTTGTGACCACCCCCCTCCCCAACGCCTGCGCAGAAGATTGAGAACTTTCTAGAACAAGAACCATGTAAGTCCTGAAGGGGCGTACCTGGAGGCGGGGATTAGCTTATAAAAGACATGCCCCCCCCCAGAGAAGCGCGCACGCGCCCACCAGTGGAGGATTGCCATGTCTGTCATCGTCATCACGGGATCCAAGGGTGGTGATACTTTTTCTTTCTCTTTCCTCCTCTCTCTTCCTTTCCTTTTCTCCCTTCTCTCTCTCTCTCTCCTCTTATGCAAGTTTGGGATAAATTGTGATGGGTTGCCCGGAAAATAGCTCCATTGCCAAATCGCCTTTGTTTGTTCGTTGAGCTCGCCAGTTCGTTAAGTTTGTCCGTTTGTGGAATTCGCCAGTTAATAAAGTTGCTGGCCAGCCTGTTCCTCTGAGTCATTGTTGTGACTCTACCAACCATGGGGCTCTGCCGAGCAGAGATCAGCTTTTGTCGGTACACAAACCGTCGGGGAATCGAAAAGATTCACCCCTCTCACAACCCACCGAGTGGGATGAGACAGTACCTCAAAAGTATTTCATTTTGGGTGAAAATAGCCAATGAACTGAATGGTGTGATGTTAATTACTATATAATACTGTATGTCATCACTCTTGTTGCTATATGCCATATGAACAGTATTACAGTAAGAATTACCCGGACTAATGAAGAATGAACTTTGATGAAACCAAGCAAAGTGCAGCAGTGATAGAACCAGAACTGGCTTCAGCATACAACAATCCAACACCACGCACCATCTCTCCTGCCCTGAAATACTGTTATGACAGATGGAGCCTAAAGTCACGGACTAAATGAACTCAACGGACATTTTAGAGGGATGGCCCATAGACCAAGGGAATGATATCTGTCTGTATATATCAAAAGACAAGGAAAGTGGTGGTGGTTAACTGGAATATATTAGAAAGGGTAGAACCTGGGCATGACATAGATGGTATAGAATAAGGGGTGGATCGTGTCCTGATTTTGGCTGCGATAGAGTTAATTTTCTTCCTAGTAGCTGGTATAGTGCTGTGTTTTGGATTTTAGTATGAGAATAATATTGAAAACACGCTGATGTTTTAGTTGTTGCTAGGTAATGTTTACACTAGTCAAGGACTTTTCAGCTTCTCATGCCCTGCCGGCAAGAACCTGGGAGGGGGCACAACCAGGATAGTTGATCCAAACTGACCAAAGGGCTATTCGATACCATATGACATCATGCTCAATATATAAACTGGGGGGAGTTGGCCAGGGGGTAGCAATTTCTGCTTGGGGACTGGCTGGGAGTCGGTCTGTGGGGAGTGAGCAGTTGTTTCACTTGTTTTTTTTCCTGGGTTTTGTTCCTGTCTTGCTCTCCTGTTGTTTTCCTTCTCATTATAATTTATTATTATTGTTATTATTTTTGTTCCAATTATTAAACTGTTCTTATCTCAACCCACGAGTTTTCTTACTTTTACTCTTCCGATTCTCTCCCCCATCCTGCCGCGGGGGGGAGGGTGAGCGAGTGGCTCTGTGATACTTAATTGCTGACTGAGTCTAAACCACAACACTCTGGCCATTTAAACTAAAGCTAAACAAATAAATACACAAAAAGCAATGTTACCTTTAAATATAATCATGGGATTGGATCATAGAATAATTCAGGTTGAATGGGACCTCAAGAGGTCTCCTGCTCAAAGCAGGGTCAGCTATGGGGTCACACCAGGTTGCTCAAGGCTTTATAGTGTTGGGTCTTGAAAACCAAGGATGGAGAGTGCATAGCCTCTATGGGCAACCTGCTCTATTGCTTGGCTGTCTTCATAGGGAAAAAGCTTTTCTTTATATCCAGTCTGAACCTCTCTCTTTTCAGTTTATGCCCATTGTCTGTCATCTTCCTACCATGCACCATTGTGAAGAGCCTGGCTCTGTTTTGATAGTTTTGATAGTTTTGATAGATCAAGACTATCTCTTTTCCAGGTGAAATGAATTTGTTGTATTTAGGTTGAACCTCAATAGAGCGGCTATAACAAACATACACTTAGTTCATGACACATAAACATATGGCATGTGTATAGGCATAAGTCCAGGTCTGTGTCCCTCTTGCATACTAATTTAAAGCTTTATTTTCTCAGTTAACAAACAAGCAAAAAGTGGAGTCTAGCCATCCTTTCAGTAATATTTGTACACTGCTGTAAAAATACCAAAGAAATAAAAAAGCCTACCTAAAAAGAAAAGTGAAAGGAAGCTTAGCAGTGTTCACTGAGGAATAAAAAATATTTCTGATGGCATTTAAAATGACATGAGAATCCATCTCTTTGTAGCAACAGTAAGTCTGCTTCACAGCCCTGTAAAGGAATTATGGTACACATGTGACAGGAGTTACACACTCTTTCATAACATCATAGCTTTGATGTCTACAGACTAGACATCTACATAGAGCAAGTATTTCTATGTACCCTTTACAAAGAAACAGGTACCTCTAAAGGACAATTCATTCAACCTGTCTTAGACATCTACCTTATAGAGGTCAGATGAATTCCAGGTAGGGAATACATAACATATATAGGATGGCAGTCAGATATCTCATCTATATGTATAAACAGGAGGCTATGACATGGTATATGCAAATGGCGGCAAATTTCAAGACCAGACATAAAGTGTACTACCTAGTTTTATATATACTAACGTGAACCTTATTCTATTAAATATGACAGTGGGAAATACACAGTACATATTTTCATTCTTAGAAATGAGCTTTAAACAGGAAAACAATTCTAAAGTTAATTTTGAAGGTAAATTGTATAGAGATCTGGAATGTGTGACATGCAATAAAGTCAGGGACATTTATATTATCTCGTTTTCTCCCCAAACCTAATTCTTTGTAACTGCTTAATGTTGGAAGATATGTTAATAAGACACCCGAATACAATTATATAGTCCATAAAAACCTGACAGGATTTATATTTCTATAAGTTTGTAGTTATTTATATTACCTTTTTTCTATTGGAACCTAACATATATAATTCACAGGACTGATGCTGCATGCTCTTTTGTGTTAGACAAAACATGATTTCCATATATATGGTTTTGTTAAAAAATAATGGGTTCTTATTTTATGTAAGACTGTGGGACGACCTGGCTTTCTGGTACAGAAGCTGAATCACTGACTAAACCCTGAATCTGCATGCAACTGAAAATAACTTTTTCTTTCTCTGGATGAAACAGCCTACCAAAATATTTTGATGTAACTCAGTTTTAGTTTCAGAAGAATGCAATGTACCATCTTATACACATATTGTTAATAGGCCACAAATTAAATGAATTTTCCCCAAGTCGAGTCTCTTTTGTCTGTGACAGTAATTGGTAAGTGACCTCCCTGTCTTTATCTTGACCCACGAGCTTTTCCATCTTATCTTCTCAAACTGTCCTGATGAGGACGGAGAGAGAGTGAGTGTCTGGGTGGGGGTCTGGCAGGCAATCAAGGTCAACCCATCACACTTCAACAAGGAGACCAAGGAGACAGCCCCCTTCCTTCTCCCAGCTTCAGTCTGGCAGTGGCTCCCAGCCACCTCAGCCGCAGGCACACAAAGGGCTATGGCTTGTCAGACAGTGACTGCGTTGGGAGGTGTCACCCCTCCCCAGCGGGGCCACCCCCAGAGCTGAAGCTGGAGCAGGGGAGGCAGCAGTCACTGGCCCCAGCGCAGGGGTCAAACCAGTGACACCCAGCTCAGGCCACAGCAAGTCTGAGCCCCTGCGTTGCCACATCAATGCACAGCCGGGCCTCCCCCTGGTAGAAGCAGAAACTATATTTACTGGGCTACAGTCTATCTTGTCACATAGGAACTCTTTCTTTTTTCATTATCCTTGTGTTTTTCGCCTTACCTCTTCTATTTCTATTACATCCTTTTCGAGAGGTGGTAATATCTCCCATACCCCTATATCCCATACCAAAGATGTGGACTACCACAGCATCAAACTATCCAGTGATATAATGACATGCTAAGTTTTAATTCCCATCCTTTTTGTAGTAATTTCTGAACTTCTGCTTGCTTTTTGGACTACTTGTGAATTTTGACCCTGAGAGACCTATCCATAATGGATAGAAGAACTCATGTCTGAATGTTACTAAGTAATTTAGATTATTTTCAGTTCATCATGTATGTATAATTGGAATTGTTTTTTCCTCATATAAATGGCTTTATGCCAACTCTAAATATCACCAGACATTTTATCACACAGTTACTCATGTGTCATGGGATCATTCTACAGCTCTTCATAGGTACCTTTAGATTTTCTATACTGAATAGGTTTGTAAGAGTTGCAAACTTTACATCTTCTACATAGTTTTCAAATCGTTCATGAGTGAGTGGTAACTTCTCACCGTTGTGCAACTATTCATCTGTTCAGCCCTCTATATTCCTCTTAATCAGCTATGAATCTATTTAATAATCATTCTTTATTGTTGTTAATCCCCTTTAATGAGGCAATTTTTCTTTTTTTAAAAATTTAATTATTCAGTATTGATTGATCAATATTATCATTTATTTCTTCAAGAACATTAATAGATTTGTGAAGCATGACTTTCCTTCACCAAAGCTATATTGATCTTCACTTTATATCATGTTTATTCATGCATTCACTGATACTATTCTTTATTATAGCATCTATTATGTTGCCTTGTAGCAGAGTTAGATTTATTCATCTGCACTTCCTAGAATCATTGCTAGAGGCCTTTCTAAAAACTGGTGTCAGTTTACATTGTCAACTTAGATTCCTTTGGCACTGAGACTGATTTAAGCAGCAAGTTACAAACCATAATTAATATTTCAGCAATTTCATAACAGAGTTTCTCTGCTACTCCTGGATGAATATCATGTGTCCCTACTGATTTATTGTTGTTTGTCACAGTAATTTCTCCTAAAACGTCTTTTCTGACAGTTCAACTTGAGACCATTCCGCAATTTATCCACAAAAAAAAAAAAAAAAAGTCTTGGTCTAGAATTTTCCCTGGCCAAGGTAAACAATACTGCCAAAAATAAAATTAATATATTCTGAAATAGCCTTATGTTCTCAGCATATTCCTGTTAGGCTTCTGCCAAGGTTTAACCCCAGGTCTCAGCTAAACCCCTTACCCCTCGCTTTCTCTTCCCTAGAGGAATGGGGGAGAGACTTGGAAAAGTGAGAAAACTCGTGGGTTGAGATAGACAGTTTAATAAGGAAAACAAAAGCTGCACATGCAAACAAAGCAAAATAAAGAATACATTCACTACTTCCCATCAGCAGGCAGACGTTTAACCATTTCCAGGAAAGCTTCATCACATGTAACAGTGACTTGGGAAGACAAACACTGTGACTCCAAACGTCCGCCCCATCCTTCTTTCCCTGAGCTTTTATTGCTGAGCACGTTGTCATATGGTATGAGATATCCCTTGGGTCAGCTGGGGTCAGCTGTCCCAGCTGTGTCGTCTCCCCGCCTCTTGCTCACCTCCAGCCTACTCGCTGGTGGGGCAGTGTGAGAAGCAGAAAAGGCCTTGATGCTGTGTAAGCACTGCTCAGCAACAGCTAAAACACCCCTGTGTTATCAACACTGTTTTCATCACAAATCCAAAACACAGCATGAAACAAGCTTCTATGAAGAAATTTAACTCTCCTATCCAAAACTAGAACAGCTTTGAATCTTTATCAGGCCTCCTAACAATCCTGCATGATCCATGCTTTGATATGTTTGCCTCTGTTGGCCTATCTAATTGCCAACTGCTCTATGTTGGCCTACCTAATGACATGCTTAGCATTCTGGAGTTTATTATTTGTTATTGTTGTTTCTAAGAGTATGTGGAAGGAGAGTGTCTGCTCCTTTAAGGCTATCTGATCAAGGACCTTTTTCCATGTAGGAAGGGAAAATACGAAAGGGAGGAAGCCATAGGCAGGGACATACAGCGACACAAACCTTACCAACAAATGGAAAAAGAGGTGGTGATGAGAACGAGACTCATTGATGCAGGTGTGTGAGAAAGTGAGAATGTTTATTCCAGCTAGGTTATCTGATTGGGGGTCTTGTCTGTTGGGCAACTAAGGGAAAAAGGGGGAAAACAGAAACAAAATATACAGACACAGACCTAACAAAAGAAACATGGAAACAAAGACAGGAAAGAAACCCTGCCAACTACACTAATTAATGGGCTAGCAGGAAACTGAAGGTGCCACTTCCAGGAACAACAGTTTTGACTCTGGTCAGGCTGGGGTAACAGGCAAGGGTATGTGCTGGTATGCTCAGGGAGACTTGAGTGCTGTGTTTGCTAGCGAGCACTGAGATGGATCGGCTGGTGAGTAGGGGATGTGTGGGCCAGGTAAGAGAGGCTAGGGTCTGGGCAGTGGTGCCAGCTGGGCATAGGGGCTGTGCTCAAAGGATCTGTGAAAGGGGGTGAGCTTGTAAAACTGGAGTGTTGTGCTTGTGCCTGCACTAGTGACCTTCTGTCTCTGCCAACCCAAGAGAAGGAGGGGACTTGGCTGTGTTTATGCATGTGGGCGCTGCTGAAAGCAGTACCTTGTTTGTGGCAATCTGTGTGACCAGCCATGTCAGTGTCCTCTGTGTGTGTGTCTCTGTGTGTGTGTCTCTGGGATACGTGCCCATCTTCACTACAGGTTAAACCTGCATGTGGGGAAGAGGCAGCTGCGTCCCTCAGCCTGGGCAGAGACCCCAGGTCCCCAGAGCACGGGGCTGGGCTTTGGCGGCCAGGCAGGAGGGAGACCTGGACCAGAGCAGGTGGGGGAGGTGTCCACGCTCCTAACATCCCTTAATATTTTTAAGTCGTACCACTTCTGCTTTGTGAAGAATGGGTTGGGTTTTTTTTGTTGAGTTTCTGTTTGTTTGTTTGGGATATTTTTGTTTGCTTTGTTTGCTTTACTGGTTATTTGGGGAGTATGTTTTTTAAATGCAACTGACCAGTCATATGCATTGTATGTGGGCCTCTGGTATGGAACCTTTTCTGATGTCATATTTTATGATCTAGTCTTAACAGAAACAGCCCAAAACATGGAAATAGCAGAGAAGACCTAGGCATAATTAAAAAATTAAAGATAAACTGCAGTGCATTTTCCTTTGTAAAATACTCCAGAGGTACAAATGTTTATTGGAAATGAAAGATCAATACTGGAACTCAGTTTGAGACTAATCGCCCCAATTTAGGTGTCTTTAGAAATGCTTTCTTGTTTAAATTCCTATTTTAAGAGATCTATTGAAAAAAAATATTGATTTTATGACTCTGTTCATTTGTTTTAGCATAGGCTTCTAGTGCCACTAGGTTGTTCCCTACTCTTCTAGACAGATGGATGAAAGCCAGGTGGGGCCCCCCAGACAAGTTCAAAGGGCATGAGGTGACATTGTTTAGGCAATTGAGTCTTACTTTTAATGTCTTGGTCTTTGGTCTGTACTACCTCTAAAAGGACTATAAAACTTTCAGTCAACCATATGAGGGTGTCTTAATCTCAAATTGAATCCTGCTTTTGTCCTCAAATCCCTTTTTTGGTTGAGGGAACTTGAAGCAGAACTTGCCAGGACAGTGTTTTAGCTACCACAGTAGAATATATTCAGAAGATTTTTAAAATCATTTGTGCTCATGCACTGATTCTTAGGAAATATTTTAATGTTCCATGAGACAAAAAAGAAGACAGAATATGTCTATAATGTCTATATTTGGGGTATGAAAACAGAAGTAGTATGTAGAAAGCATAACACTGTCTGTCAGACTGTGGAAGATCCATGCTAAAATATCATATAGATGATTTCATAGGATAACCTCATGCAAAGGTGAGATTCAAATCCACAGAAGAGGATGGCAGAAGAGGAAACCTAAATCTTTTTCCAAGCCCTGGAAGATTATCCAATCTCTTAAACTATTAGGTTAAAGGGCTAATTCTACTGGATTTGGAGACTAAGGAAAAAAAAAAATCAAACATATATGTACTAAAACGATACAGGAGATACAGCCTGAACTTTTGAATATTCCAAAGACTATGGAAATGCATTTTTCAGCAAATTACCTGTTTTTCCAAAAGATGTCTCATCCCTATTCATCTTCAACTGTGGATCAGTAGTTTTGATTTTTTTAACTAATGATTTATTTTAAACAAGCTTTTTGTTTTGTTTTGTTATTATTTCTCTCTTATACTGATAGATAAATGTTTTTGAGTATGATATAGAAGATGACACTGTAATTTTGCAAAATCTGGTGTGTTTCAATACTAAGTGTTACACAGTCAGAAGCCTTCAAAGGCATTATTTTTTATTGGATTACCTCCTGATTTTAGGGTTATATTTTCAGTATCTTTAAAGTATGATGAACTTAATCAAGCTGTATCTGGTGTACAGCATGTGGTAAAGAACTGCTTTAGTAGAAGAGTACTCTCAGTCCCAAGTACTTATGCTACTCAGGGGTTTCCCTAGGCATTATGATGTAAAAACTATACAAAGTGTAGGTTTTTCCAAAGCCAAGAACCATCATAGTGACTTTTTAGCCTGTGGATTAGTTCCCTTTTTAATGATACAATGCATATCTTTGCCAGTAACTTCTCTATTTCACACTTAATTTCCTTCACAACCCTCAGATGAGTATTATCTGGTTTTAGTGATTTAGTACACTTAAGTTTTTAAAGTTGCTCTATAACTTCCTCCTTGGAGGCTATCATTTTGTTAAGGCCATAGTATAATTTCCCATGAAAAGTGCCCTTGGAAGAGTGATTTCCCTGTAGCCCTTGATAGTAGACAGTTGCAAAAAATTAATTTAACTCCTCTTCTATTTTACCATCCTCTCTAATTGCTCCCCTCATTCCTTATTCCAATAGACCCAGTGTCAGGTATCTTCTGCTTTTTCACGTGCTGCATAAAGTTTTATTATTTATATTGATATACCTACCAGTGCACTGTGAAGTGCATGCTATGGAAAAGGTGCAGAGCAATCTTCACGTTACTCAGCAGAATACTTGTTGTGCCTTCTCAGTGACCTTGTATCTTGTGTAGTCGTTTACAACGTTCCAAGGAGGGTGAAACACTACAAAATAATAAAGGTAGCATTTTATAACCTCTACTGCATGAATGTAAATAACTGTGTAGAGCAAAGCAGGAGAAATCCTGTTTTTGATGAACAAAATCTTGTGGATATAAATGTAGGTAAGCTTTACCACTAAGGATCCTTGTCTGAAGGGGAGAAATATACTTCAGGGTTCCTTTTTCACAAAGTCGTTGCTAGCTGACTGCTAAAGGCACCTTCTTCAAAGTGTATTCAGTGGAGATGTGGTAAAACCTTCTTAATGCTTTCTTACTGACTTCTTACAACATGCCTTCTTCTTAAAGAGTACGGCATGATGAAGGGAAGAGCGGAGGCTGATGAAAGATGAATGCTGAATTAATTCATATTCAGTCCCCTTATTCTACAGTCAAGACTTTCATCCCTGGACTGCTGTCTCACTATGAAATGTGCAGCCAGAAGAAATCTGCCTCTTCACTTGCAGTGGGGCCTGATAGGCAGGGGAGCTGGTGGAGACTATAGTCCTGTAAATATGATATCTGACCTTAGCAGGGGGAGGCTCCAGCTGTGCACTGACCCAGCAGCGCAGGAGCTTAGCTTCGCCATGGACTTGAGCTGGGTGTTGCTGGTTTAACCCCTGCGCTGTGGCCAGTGACTGCTGCCTCCCCTGCTCCAGCTTCAGCTCTGGGAATGGCCCCACTGGGGAGGGGCTGACATCCCCCAACGCAGTCACTGCCTGGCAAACCATAGCTCTTTGTGCGTGGGAGGCTGGTGGGGATGGAGGCCATGGCCAGACTGCAGCTGGCAGTCTGGGAGAAGGAAGGGGACTGTGACAGGGAAATGTGCAAACATAGGGATGGGTGGACCCTAGACCACGGGGGTGGGGAGACCCCCACCACGAACACGTCACTGCCCTGACAAAGACCTCAGCTCGCAGCAGCTGTTTTGTGCAACAATTCTTCCCATTTTGTTACTGAGGGTTTCCTGTGCTTCGTTGTAGACAACGAGGACTCTACAGCTGTGAAAGCATTAACAGGACCAACAAACAGTCGTTATCTTTGTATATCTGGTGTGCTCCCTTTTGCCCATAACTGGATACTGAGTGTAACAAAACCCCTACCCCAGTCTGCTCTGTCTTTTCTTCACTTGGATGTGGGGTCTGATGTTAGGGAAAAGGAGGTCTGTGCAAGTTGCAGGATGGGGAGGACAGCCTGATGATACATCTACACTACAAGCTGAGAGGCCGAGATTAGTTCTGGAAAAATATCTCTGTGTGGCTTCAACACTGATATAAATACCAGTGTTTGCAATGTGATAGTTGCTTTATGCAGAGAAACTATGTCCACTCTAAGGGAATCTGCTTTTAATCTGGAAGCAATAGATATGGGAAACTAATTTCTACTGGCTTCATAGGTCTGTTCTTATTCATCTCCTTCTTTGGAAAACTATATTAATTACTGTGTATGGAAATAAGGAAGGGATAGGCTCATGACACTGTGAAAAATTAATTTCATAGATTGACATGAAAACCTGTTGAAGATGTGAAGTTAATTGAAGTCTGTTGCCAGGTTAAAGCTATAAAGAAATTAGAAATTTTGAAAGAGAGAAAAAGTGGGCGAAGATTGAGTCTCATAGATAGATCTGTAACTTTTAAATTAGGTATCTACACCAGAAGGAAAATTCTTTAGATAAATCCTTTAGATGCACGCTTCAAAACACAGCTGGACAAGGTCCTGAGTAGTCTGATCTAAGTTGATCCTGCTCTCAGTGTGGGATTGGACCAGATAACTATTAGCAGTCTCTTCTAGCCTATATAATTTTCTTGGTTTATGCTATTATTTAAACATTATTTTTTCTCTCTTTGCATCTAAAAATGTTTAGAGAAAACAGACAGATAGGACACTATTGGGTCATGAAATGAGGTCCCTCCTGCTAGAAACAAATATTGCTGCTGGGTTTATCAATATCCCTCTGAGAAATGAAAGGGCAGGCTGTTCCATAATAATAATAATAATAATAATAATAATAATAATAATAATAATAATAATAATAATAATAATAATAATAGATCACCTGTAAAAATAATCCCTTTAGTAGCATTTTTGGTCAAGGTCCTTTATAATGCACCTATTTAACCCTGGTTTATAACTGGTGAGCTGAACACTTTTCTGTAAATGATAAATCTGTAATCTTTATTATCAACCTCAGTTACTCACTGGAAATCCCTTTCTTGACATATGAGGTTTGGACAGACTCAATTGTATTTCCGCAATAATTACTATACTAGTAAGAG
The DNA here is from genome assembly GCF_035582795.1 of Mycteria americana. Taxonomy (NCBI): domain Eukaryota; kingdom Metazoa; phylum Chordata; class Aves; order Ciconiiformes; family Ciconiidae; genus Mycteria; species Mycteria americana. Next base: position 31,546,998 of record NC_134367.1, read on the forward strand.
AAATACAATTTCATTGATAATAGAAAACATATATCATAAAACTCAGTCTGGACCTTCTGACAGTAAGAAGAGGATTGGACTGTAAATCAGTCATATACACTGAAATTTTTGATTGTCATTAATAAGTTCATAAGTGGAATTGAAAAAGGGGTTTTGGCAGACTGTATGATGAATGTCAAGCACAGAATCTATTGTCTGCAATGGTCTTCTTAATCTTTTCTTTAATAGCCGGTGTTATGTTTGTGTCATAAAAGCCCTATGTTATGTCAAATGGTGGAACACAGAGCAGAAAAGTCAAAAGGTAGCACAAAGATTTCAACACTGAGTACATTCCTGCTAGTTTAATGCATGTACATCTATTAAAATGAAAATAAATCTAAAATATATGATAAAGAGAAATAAATATTTCAATAGCACAGAACGACTTTAGTGTAGATATTCCAGATTACAAAAAAATGAGCAACAAGTGTATTTTAGGTTTCTTCTGGACAGGAGGTAAATGTAATGTATCAGACAACACATGACTTTGAGAAATAGAAACAAATATTGGAAGAGGAGGGAAAGCCCATAACCTACTTCTCCCAAACTTTAAATATTTCTTCAGGTTTTTTTAAATATAATTATCAAATTAAAAGAACAGTAACCATAGAATGGACAACAAAATACGATAGCTCTAAAATCTACATTGGAAAAGAAATTATTCAGAAAATATTTCTCTGTGTCAATTCTCAGTAGAGTTGGTGATATGTGTTACATATATGCCCCAAACTCAACGTTTGATCAAGATTTCCAAAGAAAAAGGGACCTCAGAGAGTATCCAACTCTGTATCAGAGTTGTATCCAACAGAGAGTATCCAACAAAGTATCCAACTCTGAGAATCATTCCATGTAAGACTTAGTAACTACTATTCTCAGCTGTATAGGCACATAAGAAATTTCCCTTTGGCAACAAGAAAGAGAAAGTGCCACAAAAATAATAATACAATACAAGGATAGTTATTTTTGTGTCACCGGGTTGGGTTTAGTATAGTAGCTGTATTAGTATTCATTGTCTTACTAGCACTGACGTAAAGAAGTCTGGGAAAATTGGCCCTGGTGGATGGGAAGTCCCAGGGTATAGTGGAAAAGCTTAAGTTCTGCAATAAACAAGACTCAGTAATGTTGCTTCCACAGTCAAAAGGAGTCCTTCTACAACATTGGTGAGTAATCCACTGAGTGTGATAAACCTTAAGAGAGATTTACACCTATTTAGATTTACATCCATCTATAAAGAGAAAAATCTAAAGTGTAAATTGTCTTGTATTAGACTTCTGCATGCGTGTCTAAGACTGTGTGCCTTAGTATGGTGTGTATACAGGCACATGCATTTCAGAAGACAAAAACATTTGAAGACAAAAACATTCAGAAGACAAAAACACTATTACAATAGCTCACTACACTTGCATCAAGCATTTATGTTGAGATCTTGCCCAGGCAGTTTCAGACTAGAGCAAAATATTATGCCTGAATTATTGCAGATCCAGTTTCTTCAGATTTATATATATTCTGGCAAACACTTATTCATAGTAGTGCTTGTGGGGGCTGATTTAATACATATTTTAAAACAAAGTTTAAATATCCCTTTGGGTAAAATGAAAGACATAGATTAAATCATTGAACTCATTGCCCTTAACTTATCCTTTTATGTATAAAAGAGGAATATAAAGGTCTGTATTGAATGTAAATGTGAAAAATCCACATTTTAAAACCTTTTCCTACTAAACTTTAAGTCCCTAATGTCTAACTTTTCAAATCTCAGTTTCACCAAGTCAGTTTGCTGTGGGTAAGACAAAAAGACATTCAGTTTCTCTCTTGCATTGTGTTTTCCAGCCTGTCACTTCAAGAGTTACAGATTTTAGACAGACTACAGAATTTATTGTTACAAGTCTGATACATTCTTCTCAAATTAAACATATATAAATGTTAATTAGTAGCTATTCCACTCAGTGCCCACTGCAATACTAGCCCTTGTCAAGTTCACAACAAATTGTGACTAGGGAGTATGATAATTTATTTTTATAATGCAGTTAGCAAAGAAATGTTGGAACAGATAGTTTTCCTTATTCTCTGTATTCTTTTTGTTATATTTTAAGCAATAGCATTGTTCTTTATCATTTAAACAGTTAAAAAAGCAAATAAATTCAAATTTTCTGAAATATCACAGGCTCTTATTTCTGTTTTACATCCTTTCATATGCTTCTGTTGGTGGGGGTATTGCTGGGGCAAAACAGATCCCTGTATAACTTGGGAGAACTCTGGCTGAAATTAAGATAGCTTTTATAATATTTTTTTTTTAATAATGAAGATAGCTTTTGGTTCCACTCTATTCTCACAGACCTATATCTGGTCTCACTACAGTGATTTTTTAAAGAAAAGAAGAACAAAACCATTTCAGAATTCATATCCTCTATTTTAGGCATTGAGTGTAGGGTTTCTAAATCACATGGAGATGCCTCTCTCCAGCTCTCCTCCTCTCTTTTTTTTGCTTGCTCTGTCTTCACTGGCAACACGGAGTGTACAATACCTAAGCTTTTAACTTTGGCAGCTAAATGGGTTGCTTAAAATCAGGTAGGGAATAACTTTTACTTACTTGAAAATAAATTTTCTAACAGAAGGCTATATTAAGAACGACTTCTATTCTATTCAATTTCTATTCTACTGAAATAATACTGTGTGCAACGTAGACCAAAGCATTGTTACTTCAGTGGCAAACACAGTCATCATGAAAACATCCTTACATGTGCAAAAGTTCTTTAGAGTTTAAGCAGGTAATGCATCTGCTAAATATCCTGAATAGCATTAGGAATGGAGCTCATTAAAACTATTCATAAATAATGTTAATCTTTTTTTCTGTCAGTCATTGAATATGTTATTTTTTAATATATTTTCCTCATCAATTGAGTACTTCTAAGATTAAAATATTTGATGTTTTTGTCGATTCATTATGACTTAAGGCATTCAGAATTCTTTGGTAAGCACATTCTGTGAGAATTTATTCCAACCCCTTTTTAATGTTCTGCACAAAGCTGTAATCTGCTCTGAGTTGCTTGTTTAATTAAAATTCATAGAGAGAAAGTAAAATTTGATGCTAGACTTCAGAATTATGATGCATTCTAATTAGTTGGAAAATTAATACCATTCTTCATAGTGGAAAAATAGAAAGGGAGCAACATTCAGTATGAAATATAGCTGATTAATTTCAAGTTTGACTAATACAGTTAGATGTTCTTTATATGGATTTCATCTAATTACTTCGGAGTAAGATTGGGTTTATTGTAATAAAACTATAATAACATGAATTTTTGTAAACTTGGTAAATTACAACTTATTTGGTTTCTTGTGGCATGATTTACATGAAATGAATAGTCTTCCTTTCATTCTTTGTTATGCATTGTTTGATACCAAGAAAATGTTCTGCAAGTAAAGATGAACACATACATATACCTTTTTCTTATTCAGAAGGACAAATAGAAAGCTTTAAAAATATTTTAAACAATGATTCAGTTCTGGCAAAAAGGGAAATTATCAGTGGGGTTCTGCAGGGTTTTGTGTTGGGACTTTTACTGTTTACCTTATTTATAAATGACCTGGGAAAGGGAGTAAACAGGGACACAGTCTGCTATTGATACAAAATTATTTTTAAAAGTATGTCCAAGGCCACACTGAAAAGAACAACAAAAAATCAAAATTTAGTTACTGGGGGAAAAAACAAACAACCAAAACTACCACCACCACCACCAACAACAAAGAAACACCATACCAATAGATGAAATTAAAAATAGATAAATATAAGTAATTTAGATGGGGAAATAAAACCCTTGCTTCGCATATAAAGTGATGGGCTCTGACCGACCATTACCACTCTTGAGTAAAACTTTAATTTATGACACATCTATGAAAACATCAAGCTTAGTGCGTGGTGCCAGTCAAAATAGCAGGTTAAGTCCTGGTCCTCATGGGTGACTGCAGTTACCCAGACATTTGGTGGGAAAACAACACAGCAGTGTGCAAGCAATCCGTCAGGTTTCTGGCATGAATTGGGGACTGATTCCTGCTGCAGATGCTGGACCTGCAGACTAGGAACAGCACATTGCTAGATCTACTGCTCACAAACTGAGAAGACTTACTTGACAACATAACTACCAGTGGTAGCCGTGGGTACAGAGATAACCACATTGTGGAGTTTAAGATCCTGCTGAGCACAGTGAAGACCAGTAGTAAAACAAAGACCCTGGATCTTTGGCCTGACTAATCTAGTGGTTTTCTACAATGGAGTCACTGCATCAGTGGATAAGGAAGACCTACAGATGTCATCTATCTAGACTTCTGTAAGGCATTTGATATGGTCACCCACAACATTCTGTCCACTAAATTGGAGTGATGTGGGTTTGGTGGATGCACTGTTATGTGGATAAGGAAACTGGCTGGATGGCCGCATTCCGAAAGTTACAGTTCAATGGCTTAACGTCCAAGTGGAAATCAGTAAGGAGTGGTGTCCCTCAAGGGTTCATACTGGGACCACTACTATTTAATATCTTCATCAATGACAGACTGTGGGATTGAGTGCACCATGAGAAATTTTACAGATGACACCAAGCTGGGTGGTGCAGCTCATAGAATCATAGAATAGTTCAGGTTAGAAAGGACCTTTAAAGGTCACCTACTCCAACCCCTCCTGCAATAAGTAGGGACATCTTCAACTAGATCAGGTTGCTCAGAGGCCTGTCCACCTGACCTTGAATATTTCCAGGGATGGGGCATCTACCACCTCTCTGGACAACCTGTTCCAGTGTTTCACCACCCTCATCATAAAAAATGTCTTCCTTATATCTAGTCTAAATCTACCCTCTTTTAGTTTAAAACCATTACCCCTTGTCCTGTCGCAACAGGCCCTGCTAAAAAGTTTGTCTCTGTCTTGCTTATAAGACCCTTTAAGCACTGAAAGGCTGCAATAAGGTCTCCCTGGAGCCTTCTCTTCTCCAGGCTGAACAACCCCAACTCTCCCAGCCTTTCCTCATAGGAGAGGTTTTCCATCCATCTGATCATTTTTGTGGCCCTCCTCTGGACCGTCTCCAACAGATCCATGTCTTTTCTGTGCTTAAGGCTCCAGAGCTGGACACAGTACTCCAGGTGGGGTCTCACCAGAGCAGAGCAGAGGGGGAGAATCAGCTCCCTCGACCTGCTGGCCATGCTTCTTTTGATGCAGCCCAGATTACGGTTGGGCTTCTGGGGTGCAAGTGCACGTTGCCGGCTCATGTCCAGCTTTTCATCCACCAGTACCCCCAAGTCATTCTCTGCAGGGTTGCTCTCAATCCCTTCATCCCCCAGCCTGTATTGAAACTGAGGATTGCCCCCACACAGATGCAGGCCCAGGTGCACTTCACCTTGTTGAACTTCATGAGATTCACATGGACCCACTTCTCCAGCTTGTCCAGATCCCTCTGAATAGCATCCCATCCCTCAGGTGTGTCAACCTCACCACTCAGCTTGGTGTCATCTGCAAACTTGCTGAGGGTGCACTTGATCCCACTGTCTTTGTCATTGATGAACAGTACAGGTCCCAATATGGACCCCTGAGGGACACCACTTGTCACCGATCTCCATCTGCACATTGAGCCGTTGACCACTACCCTCCGGATGCAACCATACAACCAGTTCCTCATCCACCAAAGTGTCCACCCATCAGACCCATATCTCTCCAATTTAGAGAGAAGGATGTTGTGGGGGACCGTGTCAAAGGCCTTACAGAAGTCCAGATAGGTGACATCCATAGCTCTTCCCTTGTCCACTGATGTGGTAACTCCATCATAGACAGCCACTAGGTCGGTCAGGTAGGACCTGCCCTTGGGAAAGACATGTTGGCTGTCTTGAATAAACCTCCCTGTCCTCCATATGCCTTAGCATAGCTTCTAGGAGGATCTGTTCCATGATCTTCCCAGGCACAGAAGTGAGGCTGTCAGGTCAGTAGTTCCCAGGGTCCTCCTTTCTACCCTTTTTAAAAATGGGCACAATGTTTCCCTTCTTCCAGTCACCAGGGACCTCACCTGACTGCCATGACTTTTCAAATATCATGGAGAGTGGCTCAGCAACTACATCAGCCAGTTCCCTCAGGACTCTGGGATACATCTCGTCAGGTCCCATAGACTTATGCATGTTCAGGTTCCTCATGTGGTCACGAACCTGATCTTCCCTTACAGTGGCAGGGACTTTGCTCCCGCAGTCCCCGTCTTGCAGTCCATCTACTCAAGAGGTGTGGGAAGAGAGGTTGCCAGTGAAGACTGAGGCAAAGAAGTTGTTGAGTCCCTCAGCCTTCTCCTCATTTGTTGTTACCAATTTGCCAGTCTTGCTCATCATGGCGGGTACACTTTCTTTGACCTTCCTTTTCTGGCTGACATACCTATAAAAGCCCTTCTCAATTATTCTTTGCATCCCTTGCCAAGTTCAGCTCCAGCTGCACCTTGGCCTTCCTCACCCCATCCCTATACAACTGGGCAGTGTCCTTATACTCTTCCCAGGATACCTGTCCTTGCTTCCACTGCCTGTGCATTTCCTTCTTGCCCTTTAGTTTGACCAGCAGGTCCTGACTCATCCATGCAGGTCTCTTGCCTTCCTTTCCTGATTTCTTACACCTGGGTATTGAGAGAGCTCTTGCGCTCTATGGAAAGCATCCTTAAAGATCTGCCAGCTCTGTTCTGCTTCCTTGTCTCTGAGGGCAGTTTCCCAGAGGGGCCTATTGACTAGCTCCTTGAAGAGATGGAAATTTGCTTTCCTGAAATTCAGGGTCCTGACTTTACTCTTTGCCTGACCCGTATCCCTCAGGTCTGCGAACTCCACCAGTGCATGATCACTGCAGCCCAGGCTGCCTCCAGTCTTGACATCACCAATTAGCTCACTTGCATTGGTGACCAACAGGTCCAGTATCGCATCCCCTCTGGTAGTGGGGGCATGGCTTAAGAAGTTATCCTCAGTGTATTCTAGGAGTCTCCTGGATTGCCTACAGCTCATGGTGCTACATTTCCAGCAGATGTTGGGGTGGTTGAAGTCCTCCAGCAGGACAAGGGCTTGCGAGCATGATGCCTCCTGCAACTGGAGTAAGAATGCTTCATCAATAGGGTCCCTTTCATCATGCGGCCTCTAGTAGACACCAACCACAAGGTTCCCTTTGTTACCCCGGTCTCTGATTCTTACCCATAAGCTTTCAACCTGCTCATGGCTATTTTTCAGAGACAGCTCTTCACACTCTATCCATTTCTTGATGTAGACGGCAATGCCTCTGCTCCTCCTTCCTTGCATGTCCCTTCTAAACAGCCTGTAGCAATCGATAGCCGCACTCCAGTCATGGGATTTGTCCCACCAAGTTTCAGTAATGGCAACTAGGTTGTAGCTTTCTAGCAGCATTGTGGCTTCCAACTCCACTTGTCTCTTGCCCATGCTGCGTGCATTGGTGTAGGGGCACTTTAGCTGAGCTGTCGGCCGTGTCACCTTCTTAGAGGAACAACCCTTAGTTCCTTTGAATTATTTCACTGGTGTTTCCCTGTAGTATCCTATTAACTTAGGAGCCCTTGTGCCCTGGTTTTCGCTGGGATAGAGTTAATTTTCTTCCTAGTAGCTGGTATAGTGCTGTGTTTTGGATTTAGCATGAGAATAATATTGATAACACGTTGATGTTTTAGTTGTTGCTAAGTAATGTTTACACTAGTCCAGGACGTTTCAGCTTCCCATGCTCTGCCAGGTGCACAAGAAGCTGGGAGGGGCACAGCCAAGATGGTTGATCCAAACTGGCCAAAGGGCTATTCCATACCATATGACGTCATGCTCAGTATAGAAACTGGGGGGAGTTGGCCAGGGGATAGTGATCGCTGCTTGGGGACTGTCTGGGCATTGATCGGTGGGTGGTGAGCTGTTGTATCACTTGTTTTCTCCTGGGTTTTGTTCCTCTCTCACTCTCTTGTTTTCCTTCTCATTACAATTTTTTGTGTGTGTTCCAATTATTAAACTGTGCTTATCTCAACCCACAAGTTTTCTTACTTTTGCTCTTCTGATTCTTTCCCCCATCCCACCGGGGCGGGGAGGGTGAGCGAGCGGCTGTGTGGTACTTAATTGCCAACTCAGGATAAACAACAACAGTCCTTTTCTGGCACCCAACATGGGGGACAAAGGATTTGAGATAGTAACAGATTTACCAGAGCATATTAAGGAATTTAGATCTGTTAATAGTTGCGGGCCACGATATTGATTCATCTGTTCTGGATATTGGTTTACCTGATCTGCATCATGCTCATTTTTTGCTGTACACGTTAAAGATCAGTGTTGGTTTTTGCAGTTTGCTGTGCTCTGCAGTGATTAGCGATGTTTTCCCTGTCAGATTTGGTATTAAAACTGTAACCTTGAGTTTAATTTGGTATTTAGTTTTTGTACTGAAGCCATTACTGTACGTCGAGTACCACCTCGTGGAGGCAATTAGCAGCTATACTTCTTCGTCTCAGAGGTTTTTTTATGGAGGAAATACAGAATGGCACCTTCGCTACCTTATTCTATGATGTTTCCTCCTTCATTACAATAACTTTTCAGTATCTTGAACATCCTTGGGTAGTTAAGATACATCTATTGGTATTGCTTGGGAATATTGTTTCGGTTTTGTCTAAGGTTAGTAAGCAATTTAAGAATATCATCCAGAGATCTGCCCCAAGGATGGATAGTTATGAGTGGCAGATGTGTGGGATAGCACGGACAAATGCCTGGGATGGTGGGCACCTCCAGTGTTTTGGAACTTCACCCCTGAACAAGTGCAGAATCCTGAAAAATTCGTAGTATATTTGGAAAAAGTACGTTGTCACCCTGGCAATTCTAGGGAGATACAAATCACTGCAATGTGCTGGGGCCTGGCCCATGCCTACTGAGTCCTGTTCAACACTATTCAGTACCCTCAAGGATTTGGTGACAAAACGACGGAGACCACGGCTACTGCAGCTCCCTTTGTGGCAGGCACTGTGGCTACTCCAGCCCCCCGTGTGACAGGCACTGCTGTTGAACCAGGGAACCCACCCGTGTCAGTATCAGTCACCCCTATACACAAGAAGAAATCTTAGAAGAGGAAGTCAGCTCGTTTAGAAAGGGAAGATGAAAAAGCAGGACCATAGCAAAGAGAGGAAGAGGAAGAACTTGTGGACGAGGCAGAAACCACCTGATCCCTATCCCTGAGTGAGCTGTGAGATATACAAAAAGATTTCAGACATTGTCCAGGAGAGCACCTGGCTGCTCCGATGCTGGGATAACAGGGCCAGTAGCCTGGAATTAGAGGGTAAGGAAGCCAAGCAGCTGGGATCCCTTTCTAGGGAAGGGGGCATTGACACAGCAGCTGGAAAAGGGACACCTGTCCTCAGCCTCTGGAGGCGACTCCTGTCAGCTATGAAGGAAAGATATCCCTTCAAGGGAGATGTTAGATATCACCCCAGGCAAATGGACCACCATGGAGAGATGTATCCAGTACCTGAGGGAATCAGCTGTGCTGGAGGTGATTTATGGTGACCTGGACGATGAGCAGTTACCCAAAGATCCATATGAGGTCCAGTGCACACAACCTATGTGACGGAAGTTGGTATGGAACGCACCATTATCATGTGCCAACTCATTGGCAACACTGAACTGGAAAGACAGAGAGGGTCCAAAAGTGGATGAAGCAGCTAGCCAACTCTGGGAATACGAAGCAAGTACCTCTTCCTCCCTTGTCTCAGCTGAGGAGAAACTGTCCTGAAAGGTTCAGCAACTCGAAGAGGACAGGTCCTACTCTCCACCTGTACGGACCAGTATCTCAGCTATTAGAAGTCAGCATTCCTTTGCTCAAGAGAGAGGATATAGAGGGTACACACCATGTGGCATCCTATGGTTTTAGCTGCGTGACCACAGAGAGGACATGAGGAAGTTCGATGGAAAACCTACCTCGACTGACCTGGCTGAACCAGGAGTTTTTGCTGGGAGTCAGGAAAAAAGGAGAGTTTATCACTTTTGGAAGAAGTGGCAGGCAACTCAAGAAGAGTACAGGGATCTCGTCAAGTCATGCAAAGAGATCAGAAAGGCAAAAGCCCAGCTAGAACTCAATCTGGTCACTGTTGTAAGAGATAATTATAAATTTTTTTACAAATACATTAACAACAAAAAGAGAGCCAAGGAGAATCTTGCTCCTTTATTGGATGCAGGGTGAAACTTTGCCACCGAGGATGAGGAAAAGACTGAGGTACTTAATGCCTTCTTTGCCTCAGTCTTTAATAGTCAGACCAGTTATCCCCAGGGAATTCAGCCCCCTGAGCTGGAAGACAGGGACGGAGAGCAGAATAAACCCCCCATAATCCAGGAGGAAGCACTTAAAGACCTCATACACCACCTGGACACTCACAAGTCTATGGGACTGGATGGGATCCACCCGAGAGTACTGAGGGAGCTGGTGGGGGAGCTTATCAAGTCACTCTCCATCATTTATCGGCAGTTCTGGTTAACAGGGGAGGTCCCAGACGATGGGAAGCTTTGCCAATGTGATGCCCATCTACAAGAAGGGCCGGAAGGAGGATCCAGGGAACTACAGGCCTGTCAGCCTGACCTCGGTACCAGGGAAAATTATGGAGCAGTTCATCATGAGTGCACTCAGCAGGCATGTGCAGGCCAACCAGGGGATGAATTCATGAAAGGCAGGTGCTGCTTGACCAACCTGATCCCCTTCTATGAGCAGGTGACCCACCTGGTGGATGAGGGAAAGGCTGTGGATGTTGTCTATATAGACTTTAGTAAAGCCTTTGACACTGTCTCCCACAGCATTCCCCTAGAGAAGCTGGTGGCTCATGGCTTAGGCGGATGTACTCTTTTCTGGGTAAAAAACTGTCTGGATGGCTGAGACCAGAGAGTTGTGGTGAATGGAGTTTACTCCAGTTGGGGCCGGTCACAAGCGGTGTTCCCCAGGGCTCAATTTTGGGGCCAGTCTTGTTTAATATCTTTATCAATGACCTGGATGAGGGGATCAACTGCACCCTCAGTAAATTTGCAGATGACACCAAATGGGGTGGGAGTTTCAATCTGCTTGAGGGGAGGAAGGCTCTGCAGAGGGATCTGGACAGGCTGGATTGATGGGCCGAGGTCAATTGTATGAAGTTTAACAAGGCCAAGTGCCGGGTCCCTGCACTTGGGTCACAACAATCCCATTCAATGCTACAGGCTTGGGGAAGAGTGTCTAGAAAGCTGCCCAGCAGAAAAGGACCTGGGGGTGTTGGCTGACAGCCAACAGAACATGAGCCGGCAGCGTGCCGGCTCACAGCCCAGGTGGCCAAGAAAGCCGACAGCATCCTGGCTTGTATCAGGAATAGTGTGGCCAGCAGCACTAGGGAAGTGATTGTGGCCCTGTACTCGGCACTGGTGAGGCTGCAGCTGGAATACTGTGTTCAGTTTTGGGCCCATCACTACAAGAAAGACATTGAGGTGCTGGAGCATGTCCAGAGAAGGGCAATGAAGCTGGTGAAGGGTCTGGAGAACAAGTCTTATGAGGATGGGCTGAGGGAACTGGGGTTGTTTAGCCTGGAGAAGCACAGACTGAGGGGAAACCTTATCGCTCTCTACAACTACCTGAAAGGAGGCTGTAGTGAGGTGGGTGTCAGTCTCTTCTCCCAAGTAACTAGCGATAAGACAAGAGGAAATGGCCTCAAGTTGCATCAGGAGAGGTTTAGATTGGCTATTTGGAAAAATTTCTTTACTGAAAGGGTGGTCAAGCATTGGAACAGGCTGCCCAGAGAGGTGGTGGAGTCACCATTCCTGGAGGAGTTCAAAAAGTGTGTAGATGTGGCACTTCGGGACATGGTTCAGTAGGCATGGAGGTGTTGGGTTAATGGTTGGACTAGATGATCCTAGAGGTCTTTTCCAACCTTAATGATTCTATGGTTCTATGCTTCTATGATTCTAAGACAACATGGATTTACCAAAGGCAAATCATGCTAGACTAACCTGATCACCCTCTACAACAAAATAACATCTTCTGTCGACATGGAGAACAGTGGATGTTTTTTACCTGGACTTCAGCAAAGCATTCAACACTGTTTCCCACAGCTTCCTCCTGGACAAACTGGCAAGATACAGACTGGATGGGTCTCTGACATGGGTAGGAGAGGGTGGTGATCAATGGTTTTTACTCAGGCTGGCAGCCTATCACAAGTGGGGTACCCCAGGGATTGATACTGGGCCCCATGCTGTTCAGCATCTTCATAAATGATCTGGATGATGGGATTGAAAGTACCCTCACCACGTCTGCTGATGACAGAAAAGTGGGTGGTGAGGTGGACACATCAGAAGGGCAAGCCATCTTACAGAGAGACCTGGACAGGCTGGAAAAAGTGGACTAGCAAGAACTGTATGAAGTTTAAGTATGACAAGTGCAAAGTCCTGCATCTGGGATGACATAACCAAAGATCCCAGTACAGGCTAGGATCTGTGTGGCTGAGGAGCAGTCTTGCTGAAAGGGACGTGGGGTCCTGGTGGACAATGAACTGAACATGAGTCATCAGTGAAGCGCTGCAGCAACAATGGCAAATCAGATCCTAGGCTGCATCCACAGGGGTATTACTAGCAGAGATAGAGATGTGATAATCCCACTCTACTCAGTGCTAGTCAGGCTGCACTTGGGGTATTGTGCCTAGTTCTGGTCCCCACAATTCAAGAAAGACACAAACAGACTGGAGAGGGTCCAAAAGAGAGCCACAAAGATGGTCAAAGGGCTGGAGAACCTGCCCTGTGAGGGAAAACTGAAGGAGTTAGGTCTTTTCTCCCTGAAGAAGAGAAGGCCTGGGGGGACCTCATCACAGTATGCTAGTACTTTGTCCTGGTTTCGGCTGGTATAGAGTTAATTTTCTTCCTAGTAGCTAGTATAGTGCTGTGTTTTGGATTTAGGATGAGAATAATCTTGATAACACACTGATGTTTTAGTTGTTGCTAAGCAGTGCTTATACTAAGTCAAGGACTTTTCAGCTTCCCATGCTCTGCCAGCAAGGAGGTGCACAAGAAGCTGGGAGGTGGCATAGCCAAGACAGTTGACCCAAACTGGCCAAAGGGCTATTCCACACCATATGACGTCATGCTCAGTATATAAACCGGGGGGAGTTGCCCGGGGAGCAGCAATCGCTGCTCAGGGATGGGATGGGTATCTGTCAGTGGGTGGTGAGCAATTGCATTGTGCATCACTTGTTTTGTACATTCATTTTATTGTTGGTGGTGGTTTTATTATTATTATTATTATTATTATTATTATTATTATTATTATTATTATTGTCTATTCCTCTGTTGTATTCAAATATCTTTATCTCAACCCACAGGTTTTACTTTTTTTTATGATTCCCTCCCCCATCACACCGGGGGGCAGGGAGGGTGAGCGAGCGGCTGTGTGGTGCTTAGTTGCTGACTGGTTTTAAACCATGGGACCCAAACTGTCCAAAGGGATATTCCATACCAGTCATGCTCAGAATATAAACTGGGGGGAGTTGGCCGGGGGGCAGCAATCACTGCTCGGGAACAGGCGGGGCATTGATCAGCGGGTGGTGAGCAATTGCATTGTGCATCACTTGTTTTGTATATCCTATTATTATTATTATTATTGTTATTATTATTATTATTATTATTTATTTTAATTTTCCTTAGCTGTCCTATTAAACTGTCTTTATCTCAACCCACGGGTTTTACTTTTTTTTCCTGATTCTCTTCCCCATTCCACTGGGGGGAAGGGTGAGCGAGTGGCTGTGTGCTACTTAGTTGCTGACTGGGGTTAAACCACAACATACTTAAAGGGCAGCTACAAAAAGGACAGAGGCTCTCTCTTCACAAGGAGCCACATGGAGAAGGGGCAATGGCTACAAATTTCATTGGGAAAGGTTTCATCTCAATATAAGAACTAATTTTTTTACTGTAAGAACAATCATTCGTAGGAACAACCTCCCCAGGGCCATGACAGAGTCCCCATTGCTGGAGGTTTTCAAAATGTGATTGGACAGGGTGTTCGAATGAAATTCGAACTGGATAGGCTCCCTTTCCCATGAAATGTTGGACCAGATGATCTTCTGACGTCCCTTCTAACCTGGGCTGTTCTATGATTCTATGACTCTATGAAGTATTATTAATTATTATGTATTATTAGTTAATTATTTAATAAGGAAGGTTTTTGGAAAAGAGACAAATTGAAGTGTGTGTGGGAACCTGGAACAGAGGTCAGCAAAATCATGATGGGATAAAGAGGTGACCAGGAATTATTGTCTCTCCCAATACATGAATAGTATCAAATAAATCTGGTAGGAGCTGCGTCTAGATCGAGCAAAAGAGGGTTCTTCATGTAACAGGTAATATACCTGCAGAACTCCTTCCAGGTGTATGTTGTGCATTCAAGGAGTTTACATAGACCTGCGGGTAGACTGGACCAGGGGACGAAGTGAATCCCATCAGGTCTCACTTCACAGAAAAAACTCATCTGCCTCAGAAAATCTACTGAGCTGAAAAAAGTTTGAGAGAGTCTTAGGAGGGACATCCCATCCCATCCCATCCCATCCCATCCCATCCCATCCTGCTCTTCTTTTCCCTGCAACCAGCTTATGGTCACTGATGAAGGCAGAAAACTGTATTAGATAGATCGTTTGAAACACTATGACTGGTCTTATGTACCTGCTGTGGGTTAACCCTGGCCAGCAGCTAAGCAGCCATATAGCCATTCACTCACTCCCTCTCACAGCTGGACGGGGGAAAGAATAGGAAGAGCAAAACCAAAAAGAGTCGTAGGTTGAGACAAAGACAGTTTAATAAGTGAAGAAAAATAGGGAAACAAAAAAGTGATGCAAAGGCAATCATCTACCACCTCCCACAGGCAGAACTAATGCCCAGCCATTCTGCAAGAAATGGCTACCTTGGAAGACAAATGCCCCCAGTTTTATTGCTGACCATGAGGACATCTGGTATGGGATATCCCTTTGGCCATTTGGGGTCAACTGTCCTAGCTGTGTCCCCTCCCAAATTCTTGCACCCCCAATGTACTTTTTTTTGGTGGGGGGGGGAAGGCAAGGGAGAAAAAGATAAATCCTTGACAGTAAGCAAGCGCTGTTCAGCAATAGCCAAAATATTGGTGAGTTATAAACACTGTTTTAATCAGAAAAAATCTGTTTAAAATCTTTTAAAAATCCAGAAAATCTGTTAAAAATCAGTTCAAAAACTGTTTAAAATCCAGAACACAGCACCATACAGGCTGCTATGAAGAAAGTAAAGTCCGTCCCAGCCAGACCCAGTACAGTAACAAAGCTGTTTACGTCATGATCCCCTTCAAGATTATGGATGTTTTAAGCATCTGCCAGCTCTTTTGGATATCCCAGGCAGGTGGTCCAGCTGCAGGACCAGATGATGTTGCCAGGCCAATGCCAGTTATCCATATTATGAGAGTGTAGCTGATGGATGTTGCTAAGCTGTCCTCTTTGTGACTTCTGTGACACAGTTCTAGGAACTGCAAAGTACTGATTTTCACATTGTTTTTTCACTGAAACAATTTTAATGCCTGAGCTACCATTACTGCGAGGGAAAGGAAGGGAAAGAGATAAGATGGTTTGGGGAATGCCAACACTCAGCATTCTTTAGCACAGTAGTCAAGTAAAGACAGGGCCTTGCTTTAGTTTATTTCCTAATGACATATAAAAATATAGTATGTTCTTTAAAGGATCAAAAGCTGAAGCATAAACAGATAAATCATTTCCTCCACAGTCCGAATATGGCTGTAGAAGAGACAGATATATATTTGGCAAATCTTTTGACCCTGCTGTTCTTTTCATATAAAAATACCAAAAGTGATGATAAATGTCTACTCAGCAACTCAAATATTGGAATACTCACCTATAACTGGAAGATTTGGGTTCAGTTTCTGTCTCTGACCATTTGGGAATCAAAATAGCATTTTATTCCTCCCAGGAGCATTCATAAAACACCAAATTACTACATAGGGATACTCTAAATCTGTCTTGTTGATACTATTTACTTTAAATAAATACACAGATATTCAGTGAACTGTCTGATGTCACAAAAGGTGAATGACTGAACCTCTAATCTTGTGAATCACCCTTTTGATATTTTTGACAATGACTTTTAAAATATTATATACAAAATAAAACAGCTTCTGTAGAGACAGAGATATTTGTCACACTTCAGCGCGTGTTCTAAATCTTATGATACTCATTTGTGAAAGGAGGTTCAAATATCCCTTAAGATAGTTGTACGAATTTAAATTTAGGTCTTCTCTTCCCTATACAGCCAGATACAGGGGACTCAAAAAAATCCTCAAATCTTTATACTAGAAATATTTAACTCATAGAATATTTAAGAAAACACTGAGAGAAACAGATATTGCTTACTGTGATTAGGACTTTTGACTAGTAGGCAGGTGTCCTGGTTTCAGCTAGGATAGAGTTAATTTTCTTCCTAGTAGCTGGTATAGTGTTGTGTTTTGGATATAGGATGAGAATAGAGTTGATAAGACACTGATGTTTTAGTTGTTGCTAAGTAATGTTTACTCTAGTCCAGGACTTTTCAGCTTCCCATGCTCTGCCAGGTGCACAAGAAGCTGGGAGAGGTTACAGCCAAGATGGTTGATCCAAACTGGCCAAAGGGCTATTCCATACCCGTATGACGTCATGCTCAGTATATACACTAGGGGGAGTTGGCCGGGGGGCGGTGACAGCTGCTCGGGAAGTGGCTGGATGTTGGTTGGTGCATGGTGAGCAACTGCATTGTGCATCACTTGTTTTGTATATTCTTTTATCATCATTATTATTAATAATAATTATTTATTACTATTATTATTATTATTATTTTCCCTTCCTTTTCTGCCCTATTAAACTGTCTTTATCTCAACCCACAAATTTTACTTTTTTTTTTCCAATTCTCTTCCCTATCCCACTGAAGGGGGGAAGCAAGCGAACAGCTGTGTGGTGTTTAGCTGCCTGCTGAGTTAAACCACAACAGTGGGACACGTGGACTCTGGTTCTTTTTCTGCTTAATTTTTAATTGGTTTTACAAAATAGAACAATATCAACAAGAAAGAGTAAGATCATACTGCTCGCAGCTTTCACAGTCACATAAGAAATGTATTTCAATAATTTCAGGAAGACGAAGGCATAGAACCTGGATTACTGTGATAAGCCTTTTACAGTAAGATAAGAGACAGGCACACCTAAAATAAATCTTTTTGCAAATTATCCAAAAAAAGGACATTATATTTTTTGGTCAAATTTGGAGTTTCATGCTGAAATAGAAGTATATTTTGCTATTTCATTTTGATTATGAAAAGGGGGACACACCCCCACACCCCCCCCCCCAAACTGTTAGTTTCTGGGCTGCTGTTGGGGTTTCCTTTTGGTGTTGTTTTTTGGTTTGGTTTGGTTTTGTTTGGGGTTGGGGGGATTTTTTTTAGTTTAACAGCTGAATCAAAAAAATTATATGTGTTCATAACTCTAATATATACACTGTCTCCTCCAGTTATTCATGACACTTTCATCTAATGTACCATGAAGTGCTATGGCTTGACTAATTGTGTCTGTTTTGGCCAAATGGTTTAGACTGTTCATAAATATGTCACTCATTAGAAAAGTCAGTAGTGATAGAGAAATCAGGAAAAAATCTATCCACAGGCTACTGTTTAAATTAAATGATAGAACATGTCAACTCCTTCTTCTCAATTACTGCTTGTTTCTAACTCAAGTTGATCTTCACTTACTGAAGATCTATATTACTGGGAAAATTGCAACCTTCTAAATGTCCTGCATCACTCAGTCTGTAGTCAGCTATTCAGAATAATGTACATGCTTTGATGTTTCTGCTTTTGGTACTGACAAAAATTGAGAACGGGTAATGTTTTTTCCTTACTTCTCTAAGTGAAAAACAATCTGCTATTTCTTTTCTCTAATGTAATATTCCCATTGTCAGCTGAAGAAAACAAGACTTTGAGTTTCACATCCAAAATAGGGTACTGCTGAATGAATAATGTCTCACCAGATGTCCATGACATTTCCATTTGAGCTAGTCTTCTTAAGTCTCCAAATCTTGGTTCTTAATCTCCTTCATGTCTACAGTTATCTGTGCAATCTTGCTGGCTGTTCCTTAATATCATTTTCTTCCTTCAGAGATGGATGTGGTATGCCTCTGACTTTTAGGGATTATGTTGCAGTCTGAATCCTACCCAGTTTATCCAAAATAATTCCACAGGACTCAGTCTTGTCATTGTTTCTGACTTTAATGTAAATAAAACAGATTTTCTTTTGTCTCATTACTTAATGTAATTTAAACTTGAATTATCATACAAAGTCCCTAAACTTGCATAATGGCCAGTAAAAGTAGTCTCTTCTCCCAAGTGGGTCCCCAGTTACTTCAGTGGAGCCCTGCATAGGCTAAAGCATTAGTTAATGAGGAACAGCTTGCTAGACTGATCTCAGTTGACACATAATTAAAATCTGTTCACTTCGTTGTACAAGATTTGATTCCACAAGAAAACCTGCAAGATAATGAAAATCTTGAAATTTTTGAAGGACCAATTCTAAAAACATAATTGAGGAACCCGAAGTGAAACTTAGAAATTTCAATTTTGACCCCACTCCTCAAAAGTTATCAGAAAAAATGCCTAAATATTTAAGGTGCCTCATTTCCCACAAGTAAATTCTCCAGATACATAAAGTTCAGCTTATGTTTATGATTAAAGCCTCCTATTCTTGGCAATATTGAAAGTTTAACAGTGCTTTGGAATAAAGGCATTCTTTTACCAAAGGAGATTGTACTATTACATTTTTAAGAGGATGTCAAATGGTGGAAGCCAAATATGTTGGCAAGACTTAAATGAAGAAAGATGTCAACTAAGGAAACCTGTAGTGTACTGACTTTACTACTTAAGATTAAATAATTTAAGAAATGGACGAATTTGTTTTAAATCGTTTTGTCTGGGGAAGACTTAAAGTCTTATGTTCTCTCTTCCAAGTAAATACTTTAGCCACCAGTTGATATGCTAGATTGGAAAGGTTAGGAATGTGGTCAGTAGATGACTTCTTGAAGCCATTTTAACTGGCAAAAAAGAAACTGAACATTTGATGAGCCAGCAAAAGCGCAAATATAAACGTCTGTCTAACCTGGTGATGAGAGCACCTGAATGAGGATGATGTATAAAACCTTCTCCTACAGGCTGTTTACTGTAAGGTGCATACAGTAAGCAACCACTGAATAATAAACAACTTGGACTGCTCGGGCACACTGTGAGATGTGATGTATGTGAATTTGAGCCCTATCAGGTTAGAAGGGCAATTGAAACCTCGTTTCACATCATGGGTGAATGCTCTAACTACAGAACTGTTGGAAATAGTAGAGCAGGAGAGGAGGCTGATGCTTCTGTTTTGTTTCAGAAGTAACAATTGCCATTTGATGTGCTTAAAGATAGTAAGAGTATAGTTGTTTAACTTCAGGAGAGATTTAAAACTAGGAATCTAAAGTGGAAGGAGTTATGGATATTTTCAGATGCTGACACAATGGCTGTCCCTTAGAGCTTAAAATTTTTAGAATACTTTGTACAACAGTCGTAATCACAAAGGATATCTAACAGTTATTTCCTTCATGTGGGCTATGATTAGGCTGCCATTCTTATTATTGAGTATTAGGCTCTAGATTACAGTTAGGTAATAAGTAAAAAATGTTCTTGTATATTTGTGAAGTAATTCATTTTCTTTTGCCACTGTTTCTTTACCTAAGGCACACGCAATTTATATTTTTTTATGCTGATATTAAAAAATATAGTAATTTGTTTCACTCATGAACTGTAGAAGGAATCTGAGGTAATCTACCATACAAAGGCAGAATACTGTCATTTAGACCTTTAGTTCTGAATCAATGAGCTTAATTCTGCAAGGTCTTATTCAGTATCAATCCATTTACTATAATAGAATTTCATGGGAAATAAATGAGAATAGTGCTGGCCCCATTATATTTGTGCAAATTTCAGCAAGGATAGTTCAGTAGTGCCTGGAATCTTACTAATTTTTAAGATCCAACTTCTTTTCTCTTAGAAAGAAAAATCACAGTAGGAATATAGTTTCTTGATATCTGAATTCTTCATTTATAGTTTTAGTGAAAGAAAATAAGATGCTAAGGAAGGATGTATTTTTTTCTCAGATCTTTCATACTTTCAGAGAGCCAAATAAAGTTATGCTCGTCTTACTGAAACAGCATTAAGTTGTCCCATTGAAAAATGTTAATTTGAAGCAATTGAAGGT
The DNA here is from genome assembly GCF_035582795.1 of Mycteria americana. Taxonomy (NCBI): domain Eukaryota; kingdom Metazoa; phylum Chordata; class Aves; order Ciconiiformes; family Ciconiidae; genus Mycteria; species Mycteria americana. The sequence goes on from NC_134367.1 coordinate 31,567,331, forward strand.
TACGCTCCCTAACTGGTAACATGTACATAGATGTACTGAGCCTTGTTCTTTTGCATAATATAACTATTTTTAGTTAATAATATACAGTTTCAGCTCTTAAAGTCAATTTATAATTTGCTTGACTTATTTATAGGCCAAGCTCATCTCCGGTCATGATCTGACACTTTAAAGTTTGCTTCTAAAAACATTTTATCCCTCATTAAAATATGTTCCCTGGTCCAAGACAAGCTAAGACTATCCTGTTGATACTATCTTCATAAATTTTAAAAAATCTAATTGAAATAATAATATGTATCATTTAAGTACAAACATTTTTAGACCAAAAAGAACTATTATAATGTGACTTTTCTAGGTCTATGGAGGTAGCTGTTGTCAAAGAATGCTTCTGAGAGTATTCAGCATTTGGTAACATTGCATATTAAGACTTTGGTTAACACAGGAGTACCTCTGGCATGCAACCACAATTTAGCTATCTAAATCGTCAAAACTCATTTCTAGCCCTAGAGATTCCTAAGTTCTCTACAGTGAATACCTCAATTTCTGCTGTTGAGCATATGCAGAACTGCTCATCATATGTTTTGTGTCTAAAATGAGTGCCTTCAGTAGGCATGTTGCCTGTGTTCTTCCGTAACTTCTAAAAGAATGGCAGAGAAGGATGTTCCTGCTCAGGAACTGTATCTAAATGTAGGACTTCTGCTTTAAATCTCTCTTTTTGCTTGATTAAAAATGGAACAGAATGTATCCTGCTATTTGGAACTGGGATATTCTCTGTTGGATTTTCCCCAGTCTCTTTTACTGGTCCTGCTGTGAGAAAGAGTAATTAATTTTTCACACTACATCTGTGCCAGCAAACAGCACTAAGGCACAGAATCAAGTGCTAGCAAACAATTGCCTATACTGGTTACATCTGCATTAACAAGAAGCACAGGTCAGCAGCAACAGATCAGTAAAATAAAAAAATTGGTGCTCAAGACACAATGATCACACTGTTCGGCAGTGCCATGTCCTTTGTTGTCATGTCTTGTTTCATGGGGTAGATTCAAATTCTGCTTTTGGTTCCAGGAAGCAACCAATTACTTTTATAAAATGGATCAGCTTTTGTAGGAGCTACTTAAAGATTCTTCCTTACACTGGAGAGGGCAAGCCAGTGAGGTTATCACTCTTCTGTGAGCTGGGATTTGGCTTCCTGAGTCTCCCACATCTTAGGTAAGTTCTCTGAGTAGTAGTGGGCTTTGGTGAGACCACCTACCTCTGAGAAAGGGATGGTCTGCCTTTGGTGGAAGTACCTATTTTCAAAGCACTTTTCTGCCCCTTATCCTTAGTGGAGATGAATTCTTCCCTTCAGCTCAGTAGCTGCTAGTTAGTGTTGCCGAAAGGAAGCTACTTCTTCCCCCCAGCTGCTGGGAATCTGGCTGCTTCCTGTGCTCAGGAATTAGACACTGTCATGCTAAAATGAAGTCATACCCACCACTGTAGTTATAAGTGTACAGAAATGGTGAGGAAATATGCACTGAGTTATGCACAAGGTAGGAAAATTGCCAGCAGTGTTTACATTATTAAATTTATTATTTTATATTTTTCTTAACATTTTTTATATGCCGCTATTAATGAATATTCTACACAGATTTCTTAGCTCTGGGAATACAAACCTCCAAAAGTCTACTGATTTTCCTCTTTATTCTCATAATCTTAATTTTAAAATATTTATCATATTATTTAAATATTACTTTCTTTACTAAAACTGTGGTTGCATTTGAGCACTTTGCCCACCTTTTTAAGTGTTTAAAAACCTAAGTCCATAATAAAAAAACCGTAAGAGCTTGAAAAGGGCCATTGAGATGCCTTTAAACCTGAGGTTTTAAAACATTTCTGTTTTTCTGTCTTCTTGTCTTTTATACATATCATTTATCTTTACTTAGCTCAGTAGTGTTTCACACTCACCTAAAATACTTCTACATGCTAAAGCTAAATTCCTACTTATGTTTGAGGCAAATTAGGGTTTTAAATTCCTGACAATATCTTCATCATCCATTTTTGCTTACAGTAGCAGCCCACGGTTTCTCCCAATATTTTATTCCTTAGTTCCTTTTAAACTACATAATAATTTTGTTTAAAGACTTTTTTTTTTAATCTTTTTTCTTCTGGTAATTTATCATCAAAGACTTCTCATTTTTCTTACTAAATACTTGCTGGGTTTTTTTATTGGTTTTCTTTCACTTAGTAATTTTTTCTGGGCTGGAAACAGAAAAATAATTTTATCTTTTACATTCAACTCAGACCTATATGAGTAGTCTAAAATTACTTCTTTCCTGCTCTTCTGTTTTCCCTTTCTCCATGCTTCTGCTGTTTGATATTTTTAGACAATGTACAATATTGAACCATACGTGTAGAAAATGGAAATATTACATTAACATTTCCTTTTAAGATGCTGTTGTGGTTTAACCGCAGCCAGGAACTAAGCACAACACAGCTGCTCACTCACTCCCCCCGATGGGATGGGGGAGAGAATCGGAAGAGTAAAAGTGAGAAAACTCGTGGGTTGAGATAAAGACAGTTTAATAGAGAAAGCAAAAGCCACATACACAAGTAAAGCAAAGCAAGGAATTCATTCACTCCTTCCCATCGGCAGGCAGGTGTTCAGCCATCTCCAGGAAAGCAGGGCTCTATCACACGTAACAGTTACTTGTGAAGACAAAATTCTGTAACTCCGAAAGTCCCCCTCTTCCTTCTTTTTCCCCAGCTACTTCCTAATATCCAGTAAAAGTCATTCGCTACTTCCCATTGGCAGACAGGTCTTCAGCCATCTCCAGGAAAGCAGGGCTCCATCACATGTTATGGTTACCTGGGAAGAGAAATGGCATCACTCCGCACGTCCCCCCTTCCTTCTCCTTCCCCCAGCTTTATATACTGAGCATGACGTCGTATGGAATAACCCTTTGGTCAGTTGGGGTCAGCTGTCCCAGCCGTGTCCCCTCCCAACTTCTTGTGCACCCCCAGCCTACCCACTGGTGGGGTGGGGTGAGAAGCAGAAAAGGCCTTGACTCTGTGTAAGCACTGCTCAGCAGTAACGAAAACATCTCTGTATTATAAACACTGTTTTAAGCACAAATCCAAAACATAGCCTCATACTAGCTGCTGTAAAGAAAATTAATTCTATCCCAGCCAAAACCAGCACAGATGAGCATGTTGCTTTTCAGAGGGCTAAAATATTGCTATAAGCAAAAATTTTAAACCCACAGGCTAATTTGTACTTTCTCCACACATGCTCAGTTCTCCTGCATATCTCAGTGCAGAAGAGAGTAGCAAATCAGTTTACATTTAGGCAGTCAAGAATCCTGTGCAATACTTGATCTGGGTAGAAATAATTAGTGTGTAAAATTGGCCAACACAGGGATTTGTCCAACTGTGAATAACAAGGCAGTGAACAGAGAGCATAAGGATATTGTTCACCTGAACGCCTACGTTAACTAATGGAGAGGCTGAGATATAACAAAAATACTTTAGAAATATTAGTTTTGTTCAAAATTTTTATAAATATTTTGTTGGTTTATTATTGATTTCCATTGTCTAATGTTTCCTTTCCTTCTCAGTGCAGTGTTTTATATACTGATTTGGTGTTTACAGTGATGTTTATGACAAGTATCCATAAAAAATATTTTAGGGAATTGTCTGATGATGGTCATGAAGTTTTAAAATAATCTGAAGATATTTGAATTTGGCCCTTGGAAGCATCAAGCAGCAGGTTTGAACAGACATCATTACTTGTTTTGTAGAAAGGAATATTATATTTCCTGCAGATCATCAGGAATATTATGTGCCACATAAGAATAGCTTCTAAGAAGATATTGAGTGCATTCATATCTCTTCTTGTCAGACATTCAGTAATCCAGGCATATAGAACATGCGTGACTCGGAGAAAATGGAACTAATGCACATTACAGGGGTTTACCTATATTTCATTAAACCACAGAGTATATGAGTGATGGCATCATCAATAAAGGAATAAGACAATGCTGCTATAGAATTTGGCACTTGACAGGATAAGAAAGAAGCAGAAAAGAGGGGTAACAGGAAAAAATGAAGTAAATTGTTGGAAATTACTAGAAAAATACTGTTGATATGAATAGGGCCATAAGTAAAGATGACAGATAAGAGACCCTCTGAAAAACCTTCAGAGCGATCTTTACTGAAAACAAAGGAAACACCTTTTTGAACTTTTAGAAATCTGGATGACAGAGAGATAAACTCATAGGATAGTCCTTACATGTGATGACTTTCGTCTTGGAGGGGCAGCCTGCCTGCTGCTGAAGTAAAAACAGAGAATACATTTGATTCTTTCATAAAATTAAGGGAAACGGTGTTCTGTTTCAGCAAAGATATAAAAGTTCTATTCCATTTGTTCCCATCATTTCCAAGGAATACTTAATTTACTGATTTTCTGATTCATTACTTTCTCCTTTTATACAGTGACAAAAGGGGAAAAGACAAGAATGAATATAATTCTTTTTTCTGTAAAAAAAGAAAATATTTTGAGCCCAAACATCCAAAAATAATTGTAATGATTCCTTATGATAGGATATTTTTTCTTAGTTTTAATAATGCTAACAAAATTTAGAACCTGACTTCTGTCTAGACATACAAAACAAGACCACTAGCAAGCAAAGTTAAATTTTAAGGTCCATAAAACTAAGATCATAACTTCTCCATTGATTCAGCAAGCTTTCTAAATGTCAATGCTAATCTCAACTTTCATACATTTTGAACCAGAGAACGTTACCAACCCTCTTTGTTGTGGACATAGTGTCGAAAATGTCAGCTGATTGTCAGAGATGTAAGTTATGTTCCCTAAAGTGTTATCCATAAATGTTACGTCCCTGAGTGCTTCTATGTGGGATGAATCTATTTTCTAGGGTGGAATAGACATGCTTCCTCCCAACAAGTCCAGCACAATAAGAAACATAAAAGTTATACCTCCTGTAATAAGCTTTGTTCTTTACTGACACAAAATGTCTCACCACAGCACTAAGGCAAGCAGTTCTGGGAGTAGCTGTGCAACTATGAGTAAGTCTCTCATATGGTTTCCTATATAGATTTCCCTCACAATCAGGTGCTTTCTAGATGACAGACATTTTCCAAAAAGTACAGGAGTGACATGACGCTACCTTCAACACATATACAGTTTTTAAACAGCATGGCATCTTAAAAATGTTCTACTACCCTTCTTAATAATATCTTTCTAAATTCTGAACATGATGTTAGCAATAGAAAATACAATAGATTATCCTCTTCAAAATACAGATGAACCTCAGATGTAAGAATTCACTCATGAATTGACAACACATGCCAATAGACAAATTAAACTGAAGTGTATAGATTAAAGTTTTTACTTTACTGCTGTGGGTGAGATCATTTAACTTTTTAAATCTTAGTCTAACAAAATACAGTAGCCTTGGGGAATTAATAAGATCATACACAACAGTACCACCACAGCACTGAGGTTTTTAAGGAATACTTTATGAGAAATATTAAAAATCCAGCCTAAAAGTGTTGACTATGTTTTACAGGAAAGCAATAGTTCTATTCCAAACAATAATTATTGTCATTCTTCTTCACAGGTCACAGCTGTAAGACTGAGACCTGTTGACTACAATTGATTTATGGGAACAGTAACAATAACGGACGTTACATTCTCACAGTTTTTGCAACTAACTGTCTTAGGAGAAAACGGAAAGATCTACATTGATAAATATTTTAAATCTTCTTTAAGCAGGAGTTTTTAAGCTTTCTGAATGAAAATATCAGGGGCTATAGGGAGGTGCATATCAAACACTTATACACACAGTTATAATTTTTTTTCTGAGGGATAATGTTTTTTAATTTAAGACAGTATGAACAGTAGAGCTACATTTAACTTGTGCCTATTTTCATTGTGAGAGTTAAAAAAAAATAAACCCGAAACCAAACCACAATCAAAACCTGTCAATATTCTTACTGTGAGCCATCAAGATTTCCTCTGCAATTTACAATGGCATTTTAGCAACGTCTGCAAGGTTTTTTTCTTGTTTTTAATTTGGGGGATGGGAAGTAAACTGCTACAGCTACATTGGGTAGGTTAAGGTGGTTGTTTTGCACTAAACTATTAATCTGAAAGTTAGGTATGTAGTTTAAGCTAATTCAAACAGCAGACAAAGAGAGGCTCTTCTACATAGAATAAGCATCTAATACAGTTAAGATTAAGTTCTTTCTGTATTGACTACAGAAGGTGACTGGACAACTAGTTTACACTCTGTACGACTTTTAGAAAATTTAAGATTTTAAATCATAAGTAGTTGGTTGTAAGGCAGATGTGGTCAGCTCAGTATATTTACTACTAAAATTGAAGGGAACAGAATGTCATATGTGAATGCTGGGTTCAGAGAAAGGAAAGCTTTTTTTCCCTAATTTTCCAAATTTCGCTGTTGCCTATCCCTTGTGAAACAGTTTGACATGCCATCTGTAAATCCTCAATGTACTGACAAAGCTTTTGTCTTTGAATTTCCTTGTTTGGTTGGTTGTGTTTTTTTCTGGACTTAGTGCAATGTGTATTAGGTTTTCTATATGCAGAGCTCAAGAGCTGGCAGTCCATCTTGCTAATGGACGCAGTGCAGTAAATGATTTTCAGAGCACTAAGTTGTTGCTTGTTGTTGGTGGTGGTTGGATGTTTTAACTTCTAATATTTCTTTTATGATAAGGAGTAGGAATGAGACCTCCTGAGGTCCCTTCCAACTGGAATTATCCTATGATTCTATGATTTTAGCTTCAAACTCAAATTTTCTCTGTTACATGCTACAATACCACATACATTTCTGAGATATAACTGTTTACTAGAAATGTCTCCACTGAGTGAATTTGAGAATTCTGATCACTAAAAGTGAAAATACCTGGCTACTGTTTCCAATTAATTGAGTTAAATAAGTCATGGTTACTGCAGATATTGCCTGTCTGTCTATATCTTGTCATAAAATAAAAAAAAAAAAGTAGTTTTTTGATGTAGTTTTCAGATACCTTGTTGAAACCAGTATAAATCAGTTGTAAAATCAATTGTCAACAAAAACCAGGATAGATCTATTTTCAAAAAGGCTCTAATGCATTGCACGTTTTTGTTTGATTAAATACTTCTAGTGCAAGTATGTGCCTGATTTCAAAACTTCATGTTATGAAACCATGCCTGATAACGTATTTGCATATAACAAGCATAAAATATTTCTCTGTAGTGATGACATGAAGTATTCTACTCTTACATCTTGTGTAGAGAAACTTTTGTTTTAGTTTTTAAATTGCAGGACCATATCACATTCCTGGTGAAGGAAGATATAGTAAGACAAATATTAAGAATTTTGAAATTTAAAAATGTAAAGTATTGTTAAACATTCTGGAATATTTAGTGCCCAGAAGAATAATGCTTTTTCTGGCAAAAATTAATACTGGCAAAACTTAACAATCTGACTACTATGTTTTCCATACATAAACTTACTCTTATGTAAGACTAAAGAGTTAGGAAAATATTGCAATTCATTTTTTGTCCAAGATTTTTTAATTTCTCTGGGAAAAGGAGCTTCATCAAGAAGGCTGTTGTGCACAAAAATGAAACTGAGCTAATGAAGTATGCTAAAAAAGTGTTGCTATAGTTTAAAATTAAACATGCAAACCTGACAATACTTGGGTATGTAAAAATTTTGTAAACATATAACTAGATTTCTTAAATGTATCTTACAGGCATTAACATTTATTCTTTAAATGCACAGCTTTATGTTAGTTGAAATGTTCATTCATCATCTTGGCATCCCTTTAAAAGGAGGACAGGGTGGCAAAACCTTACCCAATAGATGACTATTTTTCAAAAGCAATTAATAAGAGACATTTTCATCTTTTCACAGTATTAAAAAGTACTTAGGCAGTAAACAGCAGGGTACCACTTGTATTAAATATACATGAAAGTCTCTAAAGTATTTTATATGTTTTGAAAATTGAAGTATGTTATCCAGTGCTGATAAGAAAGAAAATGTAAATTAGTTTAAATCTTGGGGGAGGAGATAAAAAAAAATCTTGTCTCTTAGGTTCTTCCAGAGAATAAGCATACAGCAGAATAAATCACAAAAAAACCAGAAGAATTGAGGATTGATGTCTCAAACAGAAGTAAAAACACTAAAATACTGAAATGATAAGACTGTATCAGTCATGTATGCTGATATGTGAAGCACCTGGACTTTTGAAAAGATTCTGAAAGCCATAAAAGTCTGAAGAAGTTAAAAAAAAATAAGAAAAACATTAGATCTCATAAATTTCTCAGGGATTTTACCACTCAATTGACATTTCCTGGAGAATATTTTGGTTTTAAGTTACATGACCTTTTTGCATACAATACCAACCTTTTTGATTTATCCAGTCACTAAATACTTGAAGCTAAAATCTCTCCTCACTAAGCAAATTAACATACATTTTGTCACTAGCAAATTTGTCACATTAAAAAATAGATATTTTTTAATACTAAATATTAAAATGGCAATTTGGGCCCATAAAGAATGTCTTGACAAGCTTTTATACAGGTGCTATTAAGGAGCTAATTACATCATGATTCATACATTAAAGTATCTAAGGTTTACTTACAAAATCTACCTGTCTACTTTTTATCTTATTGTCTTTATCTATAATTTCAGCATGTTTTCAGATGTGAACAGGACCAGCACTTCTTCTCTGAAAGAAGCTTTGAACAAGCAAGTATTGCTTAGATTTTTCTTTACATGCAAGTAATTCTAGATCCTAAAAATTCTATGCTAATTTTTTTTTAATATAAACAAAGTTTTTAGAGTTCAGTTTATAAATCATTCGTATTCCTAAACTTCTGAAGGAATCATTACAGTATATGTTTCTGTGATAGGATTCTTAGCATAGACAAAAAGTTTATTTTTTTCCTGTGTGTAAAGGAATTCCACAGAATAATGTTGAATTTCAAAAGTATGGAATATCTACTACTTTCAACTTTCTGAACTGTGCACAAAATATTCATATGGCAGCAAGATGCAAAAAAACTACCACATATCAAAGACGCTCCTGCTAGATGTGTGCCATCCTCCCGAACAGAAAGCCTCACTTACATTACCTAACAAACACATATGGGTCAAAAGTCACAAGTTGTTTACCACTGGTGTAGATGATGAGAGTAGCATAATGCCTCAGATCATCCTAGGTTTCAACTTAAAAGGATAATTATTAAGAAAAAAAAAAATCAAGCCTTGCTTTGAGGAATAAGATTAGTGTTTGAGCTCAGGAAGATTAGAGAAAGTAATATTTCCTTTATGGAAAGGCCATTACCTACTTTACATATCTCTTTCCACCTCCATCTGCAAAACAGTGTGTATTTTCTTATGGTAATTATAAAATTCTGTCTTACAACACAATTCATGTGGTGAAGAAGATAGAAGAAATGGAAGACAATAATGAGAATCTTCATCTTTTAACTCTAAGTTCTGTCCCTATTTTTATGATCGAAGCACTTTGTTTTACCCCGTAATTGCTGCTATTTGTAGTCATTAGTTAATGTTTCTTCCCCTGTAAAACCAATCATCTTAGATCTACACAGTAGAGGAATGCAAAATACTTTTGTCTCTAATGGGAATCATTAAACTCCCTTCTGCTGTTACCTTTGACAAATAACATATCAAAGAAAGTAATTGTAATTATATTGATCTGTCCTTAGTGGATTTGCATTAAATAATAATACAGGTATGAGTTCTGACCAAGCCTGCCACATACTCATAGCATGCTTTCACTTATGAATATTTATTTTATAAACTTATCTTTTGGAGAGAAGAAAATAAACCCGAAAAAAGCTATCATCACTGTCATTAACAAGATTAAACACCATTGCCATAGAAAGAATTAAGAAAACCCCAAACCCTACCAGACAAATAAACCTTTAGCATGAATGAGATTTAGCATTAAGTCTGTATAAAAACCATAAAAATTCTTAATCATATTTCTACTTAATAGCCAAAATTCATGGCTATTTTGGTGTTGTTACAAAAATCTTAACATGATTTTCAAATTCAGTTTTTTCTCTTAAAAAAAAAGTAAACTAAATTTAACTGATTATAAAAATGCATTTTTTACACAAAAGAAAGCAGACACTTCTCTCTGAAAGTTCTGAAGTTTTACCTGGAAAGAGTACTGGAAAAAATAACATTTTTTCCTACGAAGCAAATCTTTGATTTAAATACAAATCTTGACACACCCATATTTGAGTGAAGGCATTTGTTATTGTTTCTCTCTGCATTTCCATATTAACACATGCTGGTATTTTCTCTTTCATTTCGCTAGCCTGGCCTTCATTTTGTCCTTAAACCTGAGGTCAGAAGTACCTTTATTGTACAGACGGCGTGGTAGTAGTGATCACAAAGCAATATATATCTATTTAACAACTGCACTATATACAAGCTGCACTATTTTTTAATGGGAAATCTAATAAAGAAGGTTAAATTTTGTATTAAGCCTTGCTTGGAATACATTTATTTGCTTCTTCATTTAACCTTTTTCTTACCTACAATTATTTTTAAAGACGGGTTCAGCTGCTCGCCTTCTTTTACAGCAAGATTATTTAGAAATGTTTTGTGTGGTTTGAGGGAAAAATACTTAATCACAGTTTCTTGTTCCGATTATATTAAAGTAAATAATTCTCAGGTATAATTTTTTTCTTACACTAATAACATTAGGGTGTTGAAATAGAAGGTTTGTACACACCATCATATCTAGTTAAGAACAGAATCATAGAATTAAAGCCTAAACTAGGTGGGAAGGGGCTTCTGGACACTATCTGGTCCACCCCAGTACTCAAAACTTAAAGCTACACTTGGGCGCTCAGGACCTTAAAATAGGTCACCTAAAAGGTCTGTTGAACTATGTATTCCGGTGCCAATAACAGGGAACACACCAGAATAAGGCAAGCAGATAGTTATACTTAGCATGAATATTCTTCCAAGATCGATGAATCTATAGTTCAGGCACTGTTTGAGACATAGGTGTTCTTCTGACAGATAATACTTTCCACTCTCCACCTAGAGTAATTCTCTTAGTCCTACCATCTCCATATTCCTGGTGACCTACAACAACAGCAAAGTAGTAATCGCATAATTTAGGATCAAGCTTATCTCCTATGGAATAAGTGACAGAACATTTGCACTGACACAGAAATTATACTTGCTGCATTTCCTTCTTAAGATAATAGCAGTATGGAGTTGTTTCAAAAGATTAGGGTATGTCTAAGTGCCTGCTGGAGCTGATCATTATTTAATAAACTCTAAAGGAAACCAAAATGTGTCTGACCACATAGATGATAGAGAAACTCATATACTTTGTGAGCTTAATTTTTCCAGGCACAGCTCTGCAAGCTGATGCACAGACAGGAGTCATGTCTAACCATTTCAGAATCTGGGCAGAGCACAGGACTGTCTGCATGTTCCTATATAGAAATATTTTCTATTTATACAGCTCCTTCAGACACATGCACTATTTTTTCCTTCCTTAAATATCTCATGCATTCATTGCGAATATAAAATTTAGATTGTGTAAGTATGTTTGCACATCTAATTTCAATAACGTTGTTAAAGGATGGCTGTCTTTTAACAGTGACTGAGGGTTTCAAAAAAAAACAAACAAACACAACTTTCCCTAAGGTTAGTGTTTGCAGATATTCTTCAAAAGGTAAACAGATTATAAAAACTAGAGTATGAAGATATTTTTTTTCATGTGTTGATGCTACTTCCCATTTGTTAGCAATATTCTTGAGAGGTGAAATGTGAGTATTAGAAATCTCTTTTGGATGTTTAGACTTCAGAAAAGAGTTTAGAAGACTGTAAAAAATCCTGTAAAATACATATTTGGCATTAAGAGTTATGCCTTTGAATTACATCAGTTTTCATGCTGTTAAAAATTCTTCCTAGCACTATTACATTTGGACTAGGTTTAGTAATTTTCATGTGTGTTTTCTAGAGGGAGGGTGATATAGCATAGTTGAGGATTTTGGATCAAGGACATGACATGATTCCTCTCTGTCACTCAGGTATTAAATATGAATTATAGAAGGTGATTACACTTGTCACCTTGCCTGAAGCAATGATATTAAGGTTTTTACAGAGCTATCAAAAACCTGCTGTGTCAGAAATTAGCATGATTTCAAATTATTATCATGCACATGAGGATAATACTTTGAGTAAAATCATATTTGAAGGAACATGGGAAATATAAAGAAGCTTCCATATTGTCAAAAGGTCTACTTAAATAGCAGCTGTTACAAAAAATGTTTTCATTTTCACTACTAATTATTTTTTATAATAATATAACTTTATTTTTTGCTAGCATAGGAAATTACAGTATGTTTTAAGAAAAGTTTTAACTTAAAGCAATTCTATAGAAAAGAATTTTCTCTATATTTTCTGAGGTAGGTGTAAATGTACACTCTGAGGTAGAGTGTAAAGTAAATGGCTATCACTCAGTATAGTAACAGGGAAGGTGAAGAAAGATTGCGTTTGTTGTCACTTAGTAATTTCCAAGACCAAACTGTTCAATTTGCAAGAAAAAGACTAGGCTGGTTTGTTTGCTTGTTTTTTCTCTTATCTGCTTCTATCATTCTAGCATATTCAGCTTGAAAACCAAAATTTTCATCAGAGCGGTGTCAATAACACTTTTTAATTAAGCTAAACCAAAGTGAGGATGTTGTATGAGACAACCAGTAAATGAGACAGTAGTAAAACTGGACATCTAGTCACTGAAGAGATATAATACCTTTCCACACTCAGGCGTGTTCATTATCAGAACCTGTTCATGACCTTTTCATGATCAACCTGTTAAGAAACAGGTAGATAAAACTGAAGTAACTATTATGACACAGTAACACAGTAACTATGCTACTTTGTCATCTTTATATAGATAAAATATACCAGTATCTGGGGTCTAAATACATCTATGGGCTAGCTGCTCTATTCCACCAAATAGGTGAAAGCAGCTAAAGATACTCAAAGTCTTTTCAGAAATTGGATTTATTCAGATATCATATCCAATCTACTAAGTGTCTTAGTAGATCAGAATCACTGTGTTTATTTTACAGACTGAAAAGAGAAGGTGTGATTCTCCTCAGCTAAATGTACCTACCTGAAAGTCAGGTGCGTTTACTAAGCTAGTCCCATAATCTTCTTCTGCATTCAGAAATGAGAACTATGCACTTCCAAACAATTGAACATAGACCTCTGAAGTAGAGAGTGACTCATCCTTTGGAGACTGAAGCATGATCATGGGTTGCTCTTCAAAGACTGTGGACTATAGAAGGGAGACAGGATAAACTTACCAAAAAGGGACACGGACATCTGTGCCAATAGGTTGGCTAACTTAATGAAGTGGGCTTTAAACTAGGTGCAATGGGAAGTGGAGTCCAAAGTCTGGAGACAAGTAAGGACCCAAGTGATGAACTGAAAGAGTGCATGTGACGGAGCAACGGAGAAGGTGCCCACACTCCCCTCAAAGACTAGGAGAAGATGGCAGATCTCAAGTACCTGTCCCTCAATGCTCCTAATCAGGGAAACAAGAAGAAATAGAACTCCATGTGCAGTCACAGAGTCACAATGCAACTGGAATTACAGAAACTCAGTAATATAGTTCACAACTGGTATATGGCAATAGACAAGCTACTCAGGAAAGACAGAGGGTAGAAGAGGAGAAAGGCTCATTTTCTGTGTAAAAGACCAGTGTGAGCACATAGAAGTTAGCTATGGAAAAGAGGACAGGCCTGTTGAGTGCCTTTAGGTCAAAATCAGAGGAATTACCATCAAGGGGCACCTTGTGGTAGAGGTTTGCTACAGGCCACCCAGTGAGGAAGAAGTGGTTGGCAAAACCTTCCTCAAACAATTCAAAGAATTGTTAGGTCTGAACACTCTGGTTCTCATGAAGGAGTTCAGTTATACTGATATTTGCCAGGAAAGCAACACAGCAGTGCATAAACAATCCAGGAGACTTCTGGAATATGTCAAGGACAACTTCCTTACACAGTTGAATAAGTCAATGTCCTGGTTTCAGCTGGAATAGAGCTAATTTTCTTCCTAGTAGCTAATATAGTGCTGTGTATTGGATTTAGTATGAGAATAATGTTGATAACACCCTGATGTTTTAGTTGTTACTAAGTAATGTTTACTTTAGTCAAGGACTTTTCAGCTTCCCATGCTCTGCCAGGTGCACAAGAAGCCGGGAGGGGCACAGCCAAGATAGTTGATCCAAACTGACCAAAGGGCTATTCCATACCATATGACATCATGCTTAGTGTATAAAGCAGGGGGAAGAAGAAGGAAGAGGGGGCATTCGGAGTGATGGCATTTGTCTTCCCAAGTAACCATTACGCGTGCTGGAGCCCTGCTTTCCTGGAGATGGCTGAACACCTGCCTGCCTGTGAGAAGTAGTGAATGAATTCCTTCCTTTGCTTTGCTTGCGTGCGTGGCTTTTGCTTTACCTATTAAACTGTCTTTATCTCAGCCCACGAGTTTTCTCACTTTTACCCTTCTGATTCTCTCCCCCATCCCACCACAGGGGGAGTGAGCAACCAACTGCATGGTGCTTAGTTGCTGGCTGGGGCTAAACCACGACAGTCCTTTTTGGTGCCCAACGTGGGGCTCGAAGGGTTCGAGATAATGACAGATTTGATTGGAATGTGCTAGATAGAATTTATAGCTGTTATTACTGTTATTGCTGGGGTTAAACCATGACAGAAGGTGAAAGAATGTGTCTGACACAGGTGTGACCCTTTGGTCATAAGCCCTTCTGAAATTCAGGATATACTTGCTCAGATTTGATGTCACATTAACAAACTTTTCATGTAATTGCATCTCTGGTTCAAAGGTAGGCAAAGTTGTTTTTTTTTATGCTCTTGTAAATCACTATGGTAACACTCTTACGTAAAGCACCCTTGTGGTAGCAAGAGGGATGATAATCTCTCTGGCTTCAGCTTTCAAAAATTAGGCATCTAATCTAAACTAGTCATCCCGGATCTCATCATAATTAGTGCAGGGAGACAGATGACTCTGGAAAGAAAGATCCTAGATAACTATCACAAGCCAGATGCCTATCATTTAGGCATGGCTAAAATTAAGTAAGATGAATTGCTTTTTAAGTGACATGCCCAAGGAAAAGTAATTATGTCTTGCATAATAATTGGCTCAGAATTTGTCTGAAAAGGGATGTACCAAGTACAGATTCATGTTCTGACTCTAAGAAAATAAATGAGATCAGATATTTAGGTGGTGCTTTTTTATGAGTTGTATGACACAATGGTCCTAAGACCATTATGGGGCTGCATAGAATCTGCTAGTAATAGAGCAAAAATCTCATTGAATAGATATAGAAATATAGCAAATTTAAAAGTCTTTGACAAGAGAAATGTTTTGGGACTAGGAAAAAGAAACCACAACTGTTTTGTGCTGAATATTGTGGCTAGGTTTAATTTGTGCTATCCCAGACTTCTACGCCCTTTTAGCACTTTTTTATACCTAGTATACCAGAATTTAGTACTGTTTTATAGTATAACAATTTTGATTAGTTTTAAGGGATATTCCATTTTTTTAATGATCTGTGACTTCTTTAAAAATAGAATAAACACTTTAGCACAGAATAGTCCTAGCCTTGTGAACTACTTGATTTATTCCTTGCCAGCAGCACTGCACCTAAGATCTTATTTAAAATATGTTGTCCACCATTGCTGCCTTAACTCCTTCACTGTTTTAATGTTATTTCAAGGGGAGGCAGAACTGTTTGCCTTGGGTTTTCCACATGATTGTGGTCCTCTGCTTTTCAGATCAATTCCTGAGGCAAGAGATATAACCACTGCAAATCTGCAGGAACAATACTTTATTGGCTCCAGACATATCTTCCTTATTTTCAGGAACAAGTATAAAGCACAGCCCATAAAATCTGTGGCTGCACAGATCATTTGGGCTCAAAATGCCATTATTGCTTCTCCTGATTCTTGGAAGGGGCTGTGGAACATGGACAAAAGGCAAGATGAGATCTCTAAGTGCTGGGCAGTTTTGTATATTATTCGTGTCTCAGTTACCTAAATGGTAATTCTAAGAAATATTTTTAAAAGATACCTGTTTTGTGGATTCTAAACTGTTGAAAACACAGTTCTGTGTTATTTGTCATCCATGGGCAAAACAATGCTTAAAATTACATCCATTCTGTAGTTCTCTTAGATACATAGATATTCTCATCCTTGTTTTTTTATTCAAATCAGATTAAGCTGAAGAAATGAGAACTATAAATGTAAGAAAGAAAAAAAAGATAAGAAAAAGGACAGTGCATTTAGATTGTTCAGTTTCTTAGCCTTTCTTAGCTCACTTCTTAGCCAAACTGAAGATTGTATTATGATCTATCTGTTCTTATATGCACAACATTCTTTTGTAATAACTGAGGCCCACAGTTCTATTGTAATCTAAGCTGAGCAAATTAGCTTCTGAGTAAACATTTTCTGAATTAATTTCTTGTTATAACAAATGTTACTAAAAAGTACAAAAAATAGGTAGAACGTAGTAATAATAGCAAGAACAAAACTTTTCAGTTATTATGGTGTGGTGGGTTAACTTTGGCTGGCCTCCAGGTGCCCACGAAGCCACTCTATCACTGCCCCTTTTGAACAGGACAGGGGGAGAAAATACGATGAAAAGCTTGTGGGTCAAGATAAGGAGGGAGATCACATACCAATTACTGTCACGAGTAAATCAGACTCAACTTAGGGAAATTAATTTAATTTATTGCTAATTAATCACAGAATCACAGAATCACAGAATCATATAGGTTGGAAAAGACCTTTAAGATCATCGAGTCCAACCATAAACCTAACACTGCCAAAAACCACCACTACACCATGTCTCTAAGTACCTCATCCAAACGTCCTTTAAATACCTCCAGGGATGGCGACTCAACCACTTCCCTGGGCAGCCTGTTCCAATGCTTGATAACCCTCTCGGTGAAGAAAAATTTCCTAATATCCAGTCTAAACCTCCCCTGGCGCAACTTGAGGCCATTTCCTCTTGTCCTATCACTTGTTACCTGGGAGAAGAGACCGACCCCCACCTCTCTACAACCTCCTTTCATGTAGTTGTAGAGAGCGATGAGGTCTCCCCTCAGCCTCCTTTTCTCCAGGCTAAACAGTCCCAGCTCCCTCAGCCGCTCCTCATAAGTCTTCTGCTCCAGACCCTTCACCAGCTTCGTTGCCCTTCTCTGTACGCGCTCCAGTACCTCAATATCCCTCTTGTAGTGGGGGGCCCAAAACTGAACACAGTATTCGAGGTGTGGCCTCACCAGTGCCGAGTACAGGGGCACAATCACTTCCCTAGTCCTGCTGGCCACGCTATTCCTGATACAAGCCAGGGTGCCATTGGCTTTCTTGGCCACCTGGGCACACTGCTGGCTCATATTCAGGCGCCTGTCAACCAACACCCCCAGGTCCTTCTCTGCCAGGCAGCTTTCCAGCCACTCTTCCCCAAGCCTGTAGCGTTGCATGGGGTTGCTGTGGCCCAAGTGCAGGACCTTGCACTTGGCCTTGTTAAACCTCATACAATTCACCCCAGCCCATCGATCCAGCCTGTGCAGGTCCCTCTGCAGAGCCTGCCTACCCTCCAGCAGATCAACACTCCCACACAACTTGGTGTCGTCTGCAAACTTACTGAGAGTGCACTCGATCCCTTCGTCCAGATCATTGATAAAGATGTTAAACAGAACTGGCCCCAACACAGAGCCCTGGGGAACACCGCTTGTGACTGGCCGCCAACCGGAGTAAACTCCATTCACCACCACTCTCTGGGCCCGGCCGTCCAGCCAGTTCTTTACCCAGCGAAGAGTACACCCGTCCAAGCCATGAGCAGCCAGTTTCTCCAGGAGAATGCTGTGGGAAACCGTGTCAAAGGCTTTACTGAAGTCTAGATAGACAACATCCACAGACTTCCCCTCATCCACTAGGCGGGTCACCTTATCATAGAAGGAGATCAGGTTGGTCAAGCAGGACCTGCCTTTCCTGAACCCATGCTGGCTGGGCCTGATCCCCTGGTTATTCTCTACATGGCGTGTGATAGCACTCAGGATGATCTGCTCCATCAGCTTCCCCGGCACCGAGGTCAGGCTGACAGGCCTGTAGTTCCCCGGGTCCTCCTTCCGGCCCTTCTTGAAGATGGGTGTCACATTCGCTAATCTCCAGTCAGCAGGGACTTCCCCAGTTAGCCAGGACTGCTGGTAAATGATGGAAAGGGGCTTGGTGAGCACATCTGCCAGCTCCTTCAACACTCTCGGGTGGATAATCCAAGTAAGATAATGAGAAATAAGAACAAATCTAAAAACACCTTCCCCTCACCCCACCCTTCTTCCCAGGCTCAACTTCACTTCTGATTTCTCTACTTCCTCCACTCCAAGTGGCACAAGGGGATGAGGAATGGGTTTGCGGTCAGTTCATAACGTGTTGTCTCTGCTACTCCTTCCTCCTCACACTTTTCCCCTGCTCCATCATGGGGTCCCACCCAAGGGATACAGTCCTTCATGAACTTCTCCAGTGTGGGTCCTTCCCACGGGCTGCAGTTCCTCATGAACTGCTCCAGCGTGGGTCCTTTCTATGGGGTGCAGCCCTACAGGAACAGACTGCTCCAGCGTGAGCTCCTCTCCATGGGGCCACAGGTCCTGCCAACAGCTTGCTCCAGGGCAGGCTCTCCACGGGGTCGCAGCCTCCCTTGGGTGTATCCGCCTGCTCCAGCATGGGGTTCTCCATGGGCTGCAGGTGGCTATCTACTCCACCAGGGACCTCTGTGGGCTGTAGACTGACAACCTCTGACAATTTCCAGTGCCTTCTCACAGAAGCCATCTCTGCAGCCCCCCACCAAGCCTTGCCACGTAAACCCAATACATATGGACGCTGCATAAGGACTGTGAGGAGTCTTTAGACTGTCAGAAAGTATAGTCAGATAGTCAGAATTCTATAGACTAAAGCTGACATGTCAAATATAAACCTAATTTGTGGACCACTTATTCAGACAATGTCATATCTGCTTTTTTTGCAGCAATACAAAAATAAATCAAAGTGGTTTTACAAAGCAGCACCTCTCAGTCAAGAATCTCCATTATTAAATAGCCAACTTATGAGGAACAGGATATACAAGTTCCACATCTCTTAGAGTCCTGTATCACCTCCTTTTTTGACTATCGCATCATACTCACAGAAAATAATTCCCAATTACAGTGATCAGTGATCACTAAGAGGACTTGCTTGACAGAGTAAAAGGCTATTTATGAAATTATACATGTTCCTTTTCCCTCTATAAGAGCCACGAGTATTCCAATGCAGTTGTAGGATAACTTCTACTTTGTTTTCCAGATTTTCTTACGTGTATTATAGTCAGTACATTTCTGAACATTTAATGGTATTTTTTATTATGAAGTCAGAGTACCATTCATTATAATGGTGAAAACCCAAACAGAACTGGACAGGCACAAGGCATTCTTCTGGTTTGCATATATTACAGAGTAAACTCAGAAGCACAGATGTGGACCCTTACCAGCAACAGATCACAGTATTTTTTATGGACAAGTCTAAACTTAATGATCAGCCGAAATATGAGAAGAGGTTTGTGTTTATTTTCTCTGTTGGGTGCATCTGGTACTTGTAAGGTTTTTATTCTCAAGTGTTAATTTACATAAACAGAATAATTCATAATTGTTGTTGTGAGTTATTTGATAATATATATCATTGTATTTGAATTTTGACACAGCCCCACAGTGCTGGGTGAAACTAAATATCTTGCATCTGTGATCCCAATTTATGCAAATTGTGATAGGCTGTTAAAATTAGCTGTCTCTAGGCTACTTTATGTGACTACATGGGTTGCTTCTTTTGTATGTGTCTGTGTTTGCATAAGCGGATGACAATTCGTCTTTGCTTTTCCTTTCTGACACACACTGCCAGAAAATAGAGTAATACTGTGTTCTCTCATGTATAACACTGATAAATACAGTTGAATACCTGCACTTTTTAGTTGTCCTGTTCTAGCTGCTAACAGCTGAGTGCTAATATGATACAAAAGCTATTTAAAAAAAAAACATATTTATATGCTGTTTATATTAAGCATATTTATATTAAGCATATTTATAAGCCTGTTTATACGATCTTTTATATTAAAAATCTACAAATATTTTTTCTAATAATTTCTTAGAGTTGGTAGTATAGCCATAAGAAAAATTACTTTTGGAGTAAATAATCTCCTGTGGTTTGGTAATACATATATATGCCTTAAAACTGCTTATTTAATTACTCATTATTTTACCACCTTAGCATATTTAGTTTAGGAGGAACTCTGTTTTGTTGAGGACAGGAATATGTCTTCTTCTTCTCTCTCTTCTGTCATGTCCAGCATTTCCAAATCTGAATATTAATTATCTCCCCCCCCCCCCCCCCCCCGAGGAAGTTCTCAAGGGCAATATTTATAAAAATATTTTGAATACTAGCAAAATAATAATTTATAGATTTTGAGGTTTTCTCAGTCTCATCTGAGTGATAGTGTGATCTGACATGGGTTATGCTCTTTATTACACTCCTATACATTTTACTTCCTGCTGCTGCACATTTTGATGGAGATTTAAAACTCCCTGTTTTATTGATCAAAACTTCAATGAGTGAGTTTATTACAAAGTCCGGAAACCATCAAACAGAAAATAATTCAAAGGCCTTTCTCACTACATTTAGATCCAGAAATAATTTTTGTTTGTTTGTTTTGCTACTCAAACCATCATAGAATGCATCATGGAAGACCGCAAGTTTCTTTTCGCAAGATTCTTTTTACAAGTTTGCAAAGGTTTTCCCACAATTGCACAAGACTGCCTACAGGACAGTTGTATTTATTAGTGTTGATATCACAGTTGCATAGAGAAGAAAATATATTTATATAGAAAAGAAAGAAATACAGGAAAGAAAATATATTAAATGGAATGACTAAGCATTAGGCACCTAGATTGTTACAGGATAGAATTAGATTTTATGAACGAGAAATAATAACATTCCCACTGACTTATGAGGGCTAGGATGCTACCCAGTGTTTGGGAACAGTAAAGATTCTATATTACACGAAGCGATGGAAACAAACAATGTTGTATTGTCTTCAGGCTTAGAAAGATAAAGAAGACAGTGAGAGAGTACAGTGAGAGAAGTATAAAAAAGCTTTTGCAATTTAGAGAGGAAAAAGGCATTTTAGATGGAAGAATATGTATTCATTTTGTTGATAACTTATTGAATTTGTTTCTTTGGCATTTTGTCAGTTTTTAAATTCTTTTGTGTTGGCTGATAGTTTCAATTTCTTCTCCTCTATTACTTAACCTACTGTCAGGTACTTATTCTGCATGTGCATACTACAGCTACAACCTAGGCTGATTTCCCTTTGTATTTTTGTGATGCCTTCTGAGGCACTTCGAGGTAAAAAAAGTGATGAATATGAGAACGAGAAGCGTAATGTTAGTATCCAGCAAAGGTAATAAATGTTCTTTTTTCCTCTCTCATCCTCTTTCCATTCTAAAATTCAGTAGAAACTACTTGGGTTAATATTCTTTCAAACAAAAGCTTTACAATTTAAATTTAAAATGGGTCTTTGATGGGAAGCTAAACAAAACTCGAGTGTATAGGGTGTCTGTTGCAAGCTGTTGGCAGAGGGGGAGCTGTAGGGGCAACCTCTGTGAGGAGAGTTGGGTCCTGCCTTGTGCCCGACACAGCCGGTTTCAGCTGGCTCAAACAGATACAACAGGGCACAGCTGAGCCCAGCAGCCAAGATGGCGGTGCCTCAGGGAAAACATATTTAAGAAACGGCAAAAAATGCCAGATGGGGGGAGGGACGATGGACAAAAAAGAGAGAAAAAACAGAAGCAACACCAAGGTGACAGAAGAAGTAGGGGAGGAGGTGCTCCAGGTGCCAGAGCAAAGATTCCCCTGCAAGCACGTGGAGAACATCACAAGTCAAATCTGTTTTACCCATGACAGTAACTGGCAAGTGATGTCCCTGTCTTTATGTCCACTCAAGAGCATTTCCATCTCATTTTCTCCCCTTGTCCTGGTGAGGAGGGGGAGTGAGAAAGCGGCTGGGTGGGGATCTGGCATCCAGCCATGGTCAATCTACCACACACACATAAGTTATGTAGCGTCTAATATGTGACATAAAACATGTACATGAAGTGGAATATAGAACATATAACTTATAATACATAAGGTTGTATATGTTCCCAGAATTCTGACATTGGTTTTAAATTTAGGAAAAAAAAATTCCTTTATGAAAGCTCCACGAAAAAAGGAAAGGCGGCTTTGACACAAGGCAGCATATTTTGATAATTAATAAAGGAGAAAGTTATGTACTTAAGACTGTGATTGAAATAATTCGTGAAAGAGTTGTCTCGAGCAGAGACAACTTTTGTCAGGGCCTTGAGGGCACTGCTAGGACATAGTGTCCCTGTTCAGCCACCCTGAGGCCTCCCCCCACCCTGTCCACAGCCCAGGACCCCATGTCAGCCCCCTGGGGCCGTCCCTGCCCCAGTGATGCCTCAGCAGGGCTGGTCTCCAGCTTCCCACCTGGCCCAACCATGGGCCCTGCTGAGCCGGGCCCACCCATTTCCCCAGGTTCCAGCCTCGCCTCGGCCCATCCCCAGGGAGGTGCCCAATACCTGGGTCTGGGACTGCCTTGGTGTCCCCCAGCTGCCCCGCTCCGGGCTGGGGCGGTGGGACGGGCCCTGGCTGCCGGGCCCTGCCCTGACAGACCCCTGGGGAGCCCCTGCCACTCCTGGTCCCTGACCCCAGGGAGCCGCCAGCCCTTGCTTCATCCTGACAGTTTTCCATGGGTGAGGAGAAAGTCCTGTAACAGGTAGGTAGTTGGTGATATTGAAATAATTTTTGCCTTTAGAAACAGGTAAACTATATCCCATTGTTGTAAAAAAATGTAGTGAAAGAAATAACTGGAAAGTGTGTATCTGATAGTTGTGATTGTTGGCTACAGACAGAAGTATTTAAGGACATGAGGCCAGCTAATGTGTTACTTTTATTTAAGTAGGGATCAAAGCAGGGTCTGTGAAACTACATATCAGCAAATCTAGTCCCAGCTGTGGGAAGATGGGTTAAATTTTGGGGTATATAATATTTTAAAGGAGACTCAACCTAAACCAAGGAAGAACTTGCACCTACTGGTGGGAGTTCTTTGAGTGCTTTACTTAACTCACGCAAAAGAGTACCGTAAGTAACTGTACTGGGTCTGGCTGGGGTGGAGTTAGTTTTCTTCATAGCAGAACGAATGGAGCGGTGTTTGGGATTTGTGACCAAAATAGTGTCGATAACACACTAGTGTTTTAGTTATTGCTCACACAGCATAAAGGCTTTCTCTGTTTCTCACTCTGCCCCCACCAGCGAGTAGGCAAGATTTTGGGAGGGGACATGACTGGAACTGATCCAACATGACCAAAGGGATATTCCATATTATATGACATTGTGCTCAGCAATAACTGCTCAGGCAAAGGAGGAGGAAGGGGGTATGCTCATGGTTATGAAGTTTGTCTTCCCAAGTAACTGTTATACATACTAAGGTCCTGCTTTCCTGGAAGCGGCTGAACATCTGCCTGCTGATGGCAAGCAGTGAATGAATTCCTTATTTTGCTTTGCTTGCACATGTATCTTTTCTGCACCTATTTAACTGTCTTCATCTCCATCCATGAGTTTTCTCACTTTTGCCCTTCTGATTCTCTCCCTCATCCCATGGGGGTGGCATGAGAGGTGACTGGATGGGAGCTTAGCTGCCAGCCGGGATCAACCCACCATAGGCACATAATTGTCCTGGTTGCAGAAAATATGCTTCTATTGTACTATAATGAATATAGAGCTACAAACTCTGAACAAGTAGTATGTGAGTATAGAGAGATTTGTGGAGAAATAAAGAATCAGATGGTGTCACTAGCAAGAAACTGAGGTCTTCAAGAGAGAAGACATATATTTTGGTTTACTAGATTTTATAAGAACAGACTTTTGTGGATTTGTACATCATGGCAGAGCCTTGAGATCTTTTCCTAATGATCCACACCCTCGTTTTACTTATGAACCGGATGATACATATTTTCAAGACAGTTTGCTTACTGTTTTTTAACTCCTGTTAACTTATGAACTACATACAGGATATAGTTTTTTTAAGGAATTAATATGAATGCATTTTGCCTTCTTTCCTTTCTTAGTGCTGGGAGCAAATCACTATGTCCTTACATGCCTTTGTAATACAGAACCTATAATGGAAGAGTGGTGGGACCAACAATGCTCACTGGCTCAAACATGTTTGACGTCTAGGAGCTTAAGTTCTGCTTACTTGACTTGAACCAGGTCTCTTTCATCCTACATTAACTTAGCCCTGACTGCTGACTGCTGTTCATCCTTGTAGTGCAGCTACTCTGACCTTAATCAGGCCAACTTGATCATCACTGAAAGGATGATTACCTAGGAAGAGTAGGTAGGCTGCAAAGTTAAAACCTGTGTGAATATGCATATACTGTATATGAATAATATTTTCTGTGCTATTGCAGATGCTAAAGTGATAAAAACCCCAAAAATTTAAAACCTGGACTAACAAGAAAGGAAACTTGGTATTGATTTATTCACAGATATTATGTTCAGATGTGGATTTCTAAGTATAGACTGAACAATTGTCCAGGCTCTTTTTGGCTCTGTCCACTGTGAAAACTGGGAGTACTACTGACCCCATTTATCTGGATTCAGTTTGCACACATTCTCACTTCATAGCAAAATTTGGATGCATACCACATACCATACTATCCACACAAATCTTCATGGAAAAGGAAGGGTGTGTACAGGTGGGAAAGAGACTGTAGTAATCAGAAATTAAGAATCAAAGACATAATGCCACCTGGATATAAAGTACAGTTCAGGTTAATTCTGTCTGATCAAGCATTCAATTCCCTTCTCACTGACAGTATAGTTTCATCAGTGCCATACTGGCAGAGTGTCTGTCTGAACACATCTTCCTAAGTTCAAAACAGATAAAGATAGGTATACCACAAAAAATTACTCAAGCAGTGCAAGAATATATGCAGATACAAATGAAAAGTATTACTATATAAGCCTCTTCCAAAACATCCAGTTTAATAACTTATTAACACTTATTAAAACAATTTTTAGTTTAGGTTGGGGTCTATGTGAGAAAAAAAGGAGAGAATGGGTGGTAATTGGGTTCTTAAAATTTATAATCTTATATAAATTATTGTGAACTGTTTCACTTAATTTATATGTACTTTTTGGTAGATACTATTTCTCATCAATGTCTTAACACCCTTCAAAAATATTTTTTGCTGACTGGGCCTGAGAACAGTTTAAAGAAATTGCTTGGGAGTCAGTAAATAAGTTTTTATTTCCATGCAGTAATGTGGCTATTTGTTGGCTTTATCTATCCAGTGCTAGGATACATATTTCAAAGGAATCTCCAATAACTTCTGCTGACAAAACCCTAATACAGAACCTGAATAGCATTAATGTGATGGAGTATACTTTTACCCATCAAAAAGCCAGATAGCTCTTCCTACAAAAACATTTGGAATGTGATTCAATTTATTGCATGACAGGTAAGTTACTGTTTATTTATGTCTCAGAGGCTGGCAGATAAATTGACTCTCATAGTTGGGTCTGATTCAAAGAAAAGAGGAAAAGGAAAATTCATACATTTTCATCTCAAAGGGTTAAAGGAAAAAAGAAAGATATAATTCATTGTGTGAGTTGCTGTTTTTTAAAAAAAGTAAGATGTTTTCACTCTTTAGAATGACAACTTCTGATACAATTGCTAACATATTTTTGTTTTATGAGGTATTTGGGAAATATGTTTTATTTGCTGATTCTGGTAGTCTTTGAGAGCTGGATGCTGAAATAAGGAAATCCTCACTTGTAAGAAAACAGCCCATCTACATACTGTTCTCCAATAACCTTTTCCCTTTCCCCCCAAATTCACCCAAGAAGCTTTTAGAAAGACATGAATAAATGTCTTTATATGGTTTTGATCACTAAACTTTTGTCAAATTAGTATATTAGTTCACAAACTGCAGGTGACACATTTTGAAGACTAAGTGAACATCTTGGCTCATATTGAACAGTGGCTCAGAAAAAGGTTGTTGAGCACTTTGTTTCTGCAACAAAGGAAAAATTAATGTTCACTGGTCTCTAAAATTCAAACTTCCATCTATGTGGTCAGTATACTTGGCTGCACTGCAATATAGATGGTGTATTATGGTACAAACGAGATTGAAAAAGATTAAATGACTTTGTTTTGTTTCCTCAGGACACACATTTTGGTACTTTACAGATAAATATTATCAAATATCATAAAAGCTTTGAATGACATTCACTGAATGAGGTTTTACTCACTGCCTTGAGGTTTTACTCACTGCATTACCAGTTAAGTATTGGTTCATGGGTGGGGAGGTTCTCAGGGGAATGGTGTTCCTAATATTGATGATCATTTTTCTTTCTTTGTGTCTCTCTTTTTTAACTTCCTTGGTAACAGACTTGATGCTCTAACGATAGGTGATAAAGAGGTTGAAGAACAATAAGGGAAAGAGGACTTATTTTTCACCTCTTAATTACGCTCCTGAAGAACACACACATATATTGTATTACAGTGGTTCAGGGTTTTGAAACTTGGATGTTTCTAGAGCATTTCCCTTGTATTAACAGCATATAAGGCTCATAAAGGGTGCTTTATCAACATTAAGAATAGGGGAAATTACTTTATAGGAAAACACACTACATAATTTCTATTTAAAATATTCAGCAGTTTCACTATGGAAACTCTAAAATAGGTTGTAAGTTGCATTCTATAGCATTGAACAATAATTAGTGTGGTTTGTGCATTCTCTCCAGGCTCATTCCTTTTTATTTCTCTTTGTAGCTCACAGAGAAATAACTCAGAGACAACATATACCAAGGTGGCATAACCAGCAGATAAATTAGGTATCTGGAAAAGGGATCATGCCTAACTATCCTTTAGCACAAAGTTGTGCCTCGAAGGAATGTCCAAGCCTTTAGAAAGCTTTTCTGTTAGCTTCAATGAGAGTAAGTCTGAAGGCAAAGTCCTGCTCTCAGCAGGTGCTTGGCACGTTTCAGGATGAAGCTTTACTGAATATTTCATCAATGATAAGAGCTCTCTTTCATATGGTATGAAATTTATTACCTGTTTCTAATGATCCCTCAGTCCACCTATCTGACCATACCATTTCCACAGTTACTGCATAACTCACAGCATGCCAATTAAAGTGTCTGTTTCTGAGTTTCTTTGTGGTATCAGACATTATAATATATTATTTTCAGTCAATCAATAAACACATCTTCTAGTATTTTGTTTAAAGCATAGCAAAATATTTTAACTTCTACATTTTTACTTCATTGTGAAAAAGTCACGTATATAAATAGATATTCTTAATTGTGTCTTTATACAAGAAGCGGGGAAGTTGAGATGATAAAATAAAGAACAGAGCTGTTGATGCCATAAAAGGTTACATACAAGTGGTGTTTATTTCTACTTTCAGGCCATCTACAGAATCCAGGGTTCAATATGATCAGTTCAAAGTGTGCTGCTGGAAATAGCAAAAAACACCCCACACTGTCAGAAATATTGATTGTTAGAGCCTACTGAATCCTGCCTCAAGCTTTGTCTGCATGAAAGCCCTGCTTAGTTTGTTAAGCTCTCTTAGTAAGCCACTGTTCCTTAAAGAAAAGTGACCTTCGAGCTACATTACACTTTTAAAATTTTGTGCAGAAATCTCATTGCAAGGGAGTTCAGCATGCAGCTGAATGTAGCTCACAAACATGTCAGGAGACAGTTAGCTGGGGCTTTGTAGTGAAGCTTCCATAAATCAGATAACTACTGTGGGATTTATATAGAGAAACAGAGATGGATGACAAGCAAGACATTAGTCAAATAGATAGTTTTTTAATGAAAAATAGCAATATTTAAAAAACTGCTGCTCAAAGAATAAGAATATATCGTACTTTTTATAGGATGTAATTAACCATTTTTACCTTTGTTGGCTTTCATCCTGACCAATACAAATGGAATTGTCACAGAAAGTCAGAGTTCTATTACAACTGAAAACAACTAATGGGGCTGAGTTTTTTTATTGCAAAATCAAGATTGTTAACTTTGTTTATTTTAATGTAGTATGACAAAAACCAACGTGGCATGATGTCCAAATATATAGCTTTGTGGACCCTAAAAATACATCTCCCTACACATATACTTTGCTTATTATTTTATTTGCATTATTTATACATTTTTTAATATCTTTCTGCCTTATAATGACAAGAATTCTTGTAAACATTAGGGTAAATGCTTATATATAGGTAATATTCTTACATATAGGTATAATTCTTACATGTATTGCTTTATGGTTTCAAATTCACATCAGAGCTTACTGTAGAACACCAACTATAGTATTACTACAGTTTGATCTTGTATTTCCTTATGAATCAAAAATAGTTGTAGAAAGCAGTCTTAAGAAAAAAAAATCATTATTTTCCTTTTTAATCTGCAAACAAGGTCAGTACAACATTTTCAAAGAAAAGATAGATTCTACATATCAGCATACCTGCAATACAATTCATTTACCCCAGACTTGTAAGTCCAATACTTTGCTTTCACATTTTTCATAAAAGCTATGTAACATCTCTTTCCTATTTTTGCTCCTCTGATGCACTGTCAAATGAAGACCATGGGCATTTCTTGTCGACGTACATTTATAATAATAGTACCAAGAGTATACCAATAGTATCAAGACTGCCTTCATTCCATCATCTAGTACAGATGATCTTCAGTCATAACAGCTTGACAGTCTTATCATTTTTCCTCTTGAAATTGGTTGTGTAAATTGATTTCTGTCTAGTGCACAAAACAAATGAAAGGATATTTACAAAAAGAAAACACTTTGATGAGGTCATATTTTATTAACAATGCTCACATTTATTCCCTTTTCTTGAAAATGTATGTTTAAGTTTGTTGTGAGTTAACCTCAGTATGCAGCTAAGCACCATACAGCCACTCACTTGCTTCCTTTTTCACGTCCAGTGGGACGGTGAAAGGAATAATAAAAGTGACAAAACTCATGGGTCAAGATAAAAATCGTTTAATAACTGAGGAAGAAGTGGAAGAAGAAAGAAAGAAACAAATCAAAACAAATCAAAACAAAGCAAGTGATGCAAAGGCAATCACCACCTCCTACAGGTAGAGCGATGCCTAGCCGATGCCCAAGCAAAAGACAGCTAACCTACTCAAAACCTGCTCCTCTCTGTTTTATTGCTGAGCATGACATTATATGGCATGGAATACCTCCTTGGTTAGTTTGGGCCATCTGCCTGGTTGTGTCCTCTCCCAAACTCTTGTGCATCCCCAATCTATTCACTGGGAGGGAAGAGTGAGAAACAGAGACGACCTTGATGCTGTGCAAGCATTGCCCAGCCATAGCTAAAATATTAGTGTTATCAGCATTGTTTTGGTCACAAATCTAAAACACAGCAACATATGAGATGCTATGAAGAAAATTAACTCCATCCCAGCCTGAACCAGTACAAAGTTAAATGTACAAAAATGTTTTCAGATAC
Organism: Mycteria americana; assembly: GCF_035582795.1. NCBI lineage: Eukaryota > Metazoa > Chordata > Aves > Ciconiiformes > Ciconiidae > Mycteria > Mycteria americana. The sequence goes on from NC_134367.1 coordinate 31,597,041, forward strand.
AGAGGTTATAGTAGCCTATTTACTGTTTGAGAGCTTAAGACCTACCACTAGTCTTGATTTTGTTATTTTTTTGCCAGTAATTTTCAGTTTCAATGTTATTTTAAGTAGGCCTGTTTCTACTGCTTTCTAAAGTTCTTCAACAATTTGCAGCTGTGGAAAAATAAAATGAAGACTGTTCAGTCATTTCCAAGAAAGTGGAAATGAATAAAGTATTTTTCTGCATAATGAAAGTATCTGGCTGCTTTCCTCTTAAGCAGTTCTAGTGTTTTCATGGTTCAGAGCAAGGGAACCACATCGCAAGGGGGCAATGGTTCCTTTTGCATCAGCTAGATACTGGCCAGTCTTGAAAACTGCAATTTTTACTTGCTAATAGGAACTCTAGTTTTTGTAACTGACCTGCCAAAGATTTTATTTTCACCAAGCACTGTCAAACTTCTCACAAATCTGACCATGTCTATCAGAGTGGGAGAGCACTATGAGTTCCTTCATGTCACCAGTCACTAATGTGAGCAGTGATAATGATATTTTCTCAGGCCAAAATTGTGCTCAGACCATTGTAACAAATTCTAAAAAACAGGAGATGCTGTAAAATCTCTTCCTAGGTGCTGAAAGTTACAGGATGACCTCAAGGTTTACTTATATGTTCTTAATTATGGATCTCCATGTAGAAAACGGGGTAAGTTGGAAATCATAACTGGAAGTCAGAGACAGTTGTAAAAGGGAAATGAAGACTAGAAAGAAGATTTGAAGTTAGATAAGAAAGAAGCTGGACAAGAATGGGATTATGATTAGTGTGATGATGTGCTTCCCCTCACCCCGATCTTTATCTCCTGTAACCCTGCTTGGGTGATAACTACCAGTGATGGTCATAATGGATGCATCTGATCATGATGGCTGCATCCGGCTCAAAGTGGATTCAAGAGACAGATAACAACACAATAGTCAAGGGATATTGTGCAATGCACCTAAGAAACTGAAATCTGTGGTCAGCATGCAAATATGACTATGGGTCAATCACCTTACCCCCATAAATAGTGAGCAGCCCAGGGCCCTTTGAGCTCTCCTGCACGGCAGCGGGCTGCATGCCAGGATCTCCCCTTGAGCAGGGAGGCCTCTCAAGGTTACTCCTCAAGGCTGAGAGATTCCTTGCCGCAATAGATCCTCAGTAAGTGACTAATAGCATGCTAAACTTTGAAATCTTAGCTAAGTGATATAAAGGATTGATTGTGCACAAATAATCCTTTAGACATAAACCGTTGACCAAGTCTGGGACTAGGATTGGATCTAGCCGCACCTAGACTCCTCTCTGAGAAGGAGCTTAGAAAGCATGGGGGTCCTTTTCTGAACCTCATGACTCTAGAGGAGTGTCCCCCTGACAGTTTTGTCTGACCCTGTCCTCTATGCAGTAAATAATCAAGTGTACCTTGCCATTGAATCTTGTTAAATCACTGTTGCATTGAACTTTGTTAACTCCCTATTCTACATCAATAAAGTATATTTTTGCTTCTCTCCGATGAGTGAAGTGCACTCTCACTCCGTCCGCGACAGGTGGGAAGGGAAAGGAGGGAGGATAGGATGGTAAGAAAGCTCCATCAGAGCAAAAGTGGTTAATCAATGGCAAGCAGGGGAAAGGTATAATTTTCCTAATAAGAACTTTTACCCAATATGTGTAATGGAAGCCAAGATTCCAAAGTCATATAACAGAAAGCTGCATAGCAAACCCAGGCTTACAGCCTTGCTGAAGCATGGTGTGCGTGTCAATACAATGATACTTCTGCTTTGCTATTTTCTCACTTTTGCTTAAATCTTGGAAAGCGCATGTGCAAAATCTCAGTAAAAGACATTTTTCCCCCTCAAGCCCTAAACTTTTAGAATATGTAGGATAAAATTACAATTGTATTATAATTTTTTTTTTACCAAAGTCTGTTCTAAGGCTCACGAGTGCCATATATGACTGGAATGGAACACCGAGTCCAGTTTTCTGAAGACAAGAGGCTTATTCTCCTTTACACACATCTAGAAAACTTCAACATGAAAGTAGTTTTGGGGATGTTTTTTGATGGCTCATTTTAGAGGACTACTTGAGAACAGCTTTAGAAAGTTCTTATCACTAGTGCAGCGGTAGAGGGGCACTGAGCAAGCTCTTTCAGTCAGTCTTTGTTACATAGGATCTCCATTTCCCTAGCTATTGTTTTAGTCCTACTCTTGACTCTTACAAGGTGGAATTATTTCTTTTGAGCATGGTTGAAATGTTCCACATATTGTCTTACCAAGGCTGTGTAAATGACACAGACAGTCCCCAAATTCCTTACTTTACACATCTTGAAATGTCTTGTTTAATGCATTGTTCATTCTGTGTCACGTCTTTTTCTGTGTAGAGGAAATACTGGTATCAATTCTTAAGAAGAAATATAGTTCTAAATTAAAAAGGTGAGCTGGTAAGAAGATGTGGCTTCTGAAATAACACTTGCCAAAATATTTCAATCCTAGTGAATCGGCATTTCCTGACAGAAAAATATTATACCACTGTGTGTTAATTTGCTTCTGCTCCTCACCCTCTATGTCATAAAAGAACAAGTTGTTTAGCCCAAAGTTTTCACAAGAACTGTTTGCATTCCTCTTTTTTGGTTTCTCAACCGGAGACCTTGCATAGTGATTAATAGATTCCTAGTACATTCCAAATCCAGGTAAATTCAGTGCAAACTGTGCTTTAATATAGAAAATCCTATCATATGCTTCCATACTTGGAGAAATCTTGTCAAAAAAAGAACTAGATACCCAACAAACTAAATACCCAAATAATGTCTGTTGCCTTTAATATATTACTTAAGGCTTAATTCTTCTGTAAAACAAGGATAATACTCCACTTGATTTGCACTTTATGAAAATAAATTAAGCACTCGAACTATAGGGATGAATGTTCCAAGAGAAGCAGAATAAAATGACTAATTCTGTGTATGAACTAGCTTCTCTTGCTTAGGCACCAAATTTCCCTGAAGTTTTAGAGGCCAATGAAATAGTTCTCCTCAATTAAGTGTTCATGTTCCTTATATCAGCAGTAGAATGAACCTGACTTCACAGAATTGTCAAGAGAGGCACAGGCTAATAACAGTTTTTGATCTTCTGCTTCATTTTTTAGTTGTTTTGTTGGTTTTTTTTAAATGTATTATAGACTTTTCTTGTGGTATGTAGTATCACAGTATACAAAAATCATATATTAAATCAATGGGACTCTGTCTTCTATTTTACTACTCTATTTTATTACAGAGGTACAGCCGGGGTTTGAATGACTGAAATTGTTAAGGATTTCAATATAATGCATTGCTCTGTACAATAATTTAATTTACCAAACCTGACCTACTTAGTTTTTAATGTAGTCTTCCTGTAAAGAACATCTTAATGGAATGGTAAAACCAAGTTATATTGTGTTATCATTCATAAATCATATTTTCTTTTCTTGCCTAATTAAATAGAAAGTATCACCAGAATATTGTGAAAAGCTTATTTCTTGCTACTTATATCTTTTCTCCCTTTCAGTTTTTATTAATGAAAATATTTTTATTATTATTATTTTTTCAAGGTAATGACAATATACCTTTTGCAACATGTACTGATTATTACTTAATTATTTTCTTTCTTGTATCTTTCATGTATAAGTGGATCAAACTTTTTCGGCTTGGAGATTGGTTTCTTTCTTAGCTCTTTATCTATTCCTGCTTCTTTTTTCTTTCATTTTTTACCACTACTTTTTCTCCTCTTCTCAAATTGAGAATCAGTGTTGTTATGTTGCTTGGCATTCATATAACTAACTTGTAGGCTCATTAAAAATACAAGTTTTCAAAGGGCTGTGGAGATGCTGTCCAGCCCTTGGATTATAACCCCTTCTTCTCTCATGCAAGTGGCCATGAATGATATTGCCAAGGGAGACTCGGAGAGTGTCAGCAGTGAGCACAGATCTCAGAGGGCTAGTGTGAAAGGCAGGGGAGTCCTGGAGCAGGTGATGGTCTCTTTGGCCCCAACAGTGAAATGGAAAAGCTTGAGCAAGACTGGATGCATCCTGTGAGCCAGTACCTTGCTACCCAGCCATCGCTGCTGGAAGGACTGTGGCTTACCAATCACAAGACCCTCACTGAGTAGTGAGAACAGCTAAAGAGAGACAGGATCTAGCTGACAAGCAGGGCAAAAGTGCAGTTAATGAATCAATAACTCAGAAGAGTTTTATAATAGGTTTGTGAAAAGATGGTGACTAAATACTGAAGAGAAGTTAATGTACCAGGGCAGTGAGGAACTACCCAGGAAATGGTATGATGGAAGTGGTTGTCACATTTCTAAGCAATCAGTGTAAATGGGCACCCATCCTTCAAACATGTATGCAAATGTACACAGTATGGAAAACAAACAGGAGGTCTGTGTGCTTTCAGAGCTTTCATTTCATTGGGATCACAGAGAAATGGTAGGGTAGGCTGCTAACAAGTGTGCTGAAATGGATGTATTCAAGCTTTTTAGAAAGTATAGGCAGAGAAGATGAGGAGTTGTTAGACTCCATGCAAAGGTACAGCTTCAATGCATTTTCCCTTTCCAAAGGGTGTTAAGGCAGTTGAGAACTTAGAGATCAGGATCAGAGGAGAGACCACCAAGAATTATATTGCTCTAGCCATCTGCTAGAGACCAGGCAAGAAAACAAAGTGGAAGTCTCCTTAAAGAAACTGAAAGCATCATGGTCAGTGGTGGTGTTCTGCTGTTCTTACTACTCACAAATTAATATAAGAACTGATTGGGATGGAAAGGTCTGCAGCAAACTTGGCTGCAGTGAGCAGGAGATTTTGAAGTTTAAAATCCTGAGAGAAATGAGTAAGATGAAAGGTAGAATTATAGCCCGGGACTTCCAGAGAGCAGTTTTCACTTTATTGAAGGATCTGCTTGTCAGGATCCTATGGAAAACTTCCTTGAAGGGCAAAGGGGCCCAGGAGAGTTGGTTGATCTTCAAGGACAACTGTTTCAAAGCACAAGGATGGTCCATTTCAATGTGCAAAAAGTTGAGCAGGTGTCAAAAAGACCAGCATGGGTGCACAGGGAACTCCTGACTGAGCTCAAACACAAAAAGGAAGTACACAGAAGGCAGAAGCAGCGATAAGCTACCTAGGAGAAATATAGTGACATTGCCTGAGCTTGCAGGGATGGAGTTAGGAAAGCCAAAATTCAACTGCAGCTGAAAGTACTGAGGAGTATGAAGGGGCTTCTGTAAATACATTGACAGGAAAAGGAAGGGCAGGGAAAAGATGGGCCTGCTGCTCAGTGGGGCAGGGGAGCTAGTGACAAAGGACAAGGAAAAGGCTAAGATATTCAGTATCTTTCCTCACTACTTACTGGTAAGGTTTGCTCTGTGGTCACAGAGCCTAAAGACAGAGTCTGTGGAGTGAAGCTTTCCCTGCAGTAGAGGAAGACCAAGTTAGTGATCATTTAAACAAATTTGACATACAGGATTGGTATGGGGGTGTCTGCATGTTCCACCCATGGCAAATTACCTGGATAAAAGCCATTGATAAGAATGTGAGTGTAAATAGTATGCCTGCAGATTGAATACACAAAAATGTCTGGAGGATGTTTGCCCCAAACCAATCATGTTAAAAAGGAAGATGACCATGAGCTGGATTCAATAGTAACAGCCTGGAGAAAAGAAAGCTAAAGCAGGGAATCAAAGGCTTATAAAATGATATGAAATAAAATCAGCACATTTTGCAGGAGATTAAACCATAGAAATTAACATTTTATTTGCCCCATAAATTTTTACTGTAGTAGAAATTTCTTGATGCAAAAATTAGATTCTGATCAACCCACTTGGGACAGTCTTTTAAATATTGCTTTCTTAAACATGTATTAACTTTTCACTATATGTCCTTTCATCAGAAGTTTTGTCAGATCTAATAACCCAAACAAACCTTTTTGCTCAACCTACTAAGTGTTCAGACTAATGCAATGCATTTTACAATTATTTTTAAGACATTTACAGTGAGAGGCATCATGGACATGGTGTCACATATCCTCTGAGTAGAAACTATTGTTATCAGATAACAGCTGGATCCCCTCAATGGAGGGAGAGAGAACTCTATTTTGATGCTCTTCACATTTTACAGCACCAAGAAGGATGCCATTTGGCATTGGTGGTTTAATGATGGAGACACCTGTTCACTTTCAGCTACTGTGGATAGATAAAACCCCATAACTCATTCTTCATAGACAGTAACACAGAACAGCTGTCAGATGGTAGTGACTTTCAGTCACAACTAACATGGAATTAATTTAAACCAGAAACCTAATAGTAAAATCATACACTCCATTGTCAATCATGGAGCTCATTAAACTAGACTAAGGTCATACATGAAGACAGTGGCAGATTCAAGCACAGAGGCTTCTCTAACAATTAGACTGCATTGATTAACATTGAAGAAGGGACCAGAACAGCAGCATTTAGCTTGATTTTAAACAGGAAAAAAGTCAAAATTTTACATCTCAGTGTCTTTAATTTGATGAAGTTAGGAACAATATATTCATGTTTTCTTAAGGACTGATATAAATTACTTTTTTAGGAAACAAGACAATATATTCAAATGTTTTGTTGGCATAATTATATGGACTATAGATACTCATCTTCTGAGAGAAAACAAAACCAAACAGAAATCAGGGTATACCACTCACTCTGTATAATATCTTCTATCTTGAGAAATGAATAAAAGTGCTTTAAAGGAGTGAATTATAGGATATTATGTTAGGTGTTAGTTGTGTAAAATATGGAGGCCATCTTCAGTTGATGGAGCAACCTGTAACCCTCCTACCAAATGTTATATACACATCCACAAAGAAAGTTCAAACCTCCAGGGCTGTCATTTTGAGCTCCTGTTAGAGAAGTAACAAAGGTTAAAAAGTTAGGGAAGTAAATCTAAATATTTCTGAAATTAGTATATAACACTACTCAGAAATAATAAAGGAAGAAAGGACAAAAGACTCAGGTGAGTAACTCAAAAAGTAATAAAAGATATCAGTGGGGGAAAAAACAATACCACATGACATAAAACAAAATATAAAGAGCACTAACAAGGTTATGAAGTAAAGCCAAACGGTTTATAAAAGCTAAAAGTGGCATAAGAGGATAGCCCAGGAAAACAATCAAATAATAAAAGATTTTTCATATATAATGTCTTCAACAGGGAAATACAATCACCATGCAAATCATGGGAATCTAAATCATGATGTCTGGAGAACCCTCAGAATCTTTTGCAATATAGACACTCATCCTCCCAGAGGAATCCATTCTGTCATAGAGAACTCTTCTGTACTTTTGATTTTACTTCCTTTTCCCATTGTGTTAAATATCTGTCGGAGTTCTTATTTCTAATTTTTCTCTTCATAGACCAGTACATAATAAGATCTTCAATGTACAAGAAAATTCATAAACAGGAACAAGTCATGTTATCTTGCCTTAAAATTAAATGAAAATAAAATAAAATAAATATCCAGTGTCTAGAGCATCCTTCCATAATGGATCTACGATGAAGATGACAGTACAACTTCAAGAGATCAGAGGCAAAAAATTGATACTGTAAATGTGATAAAGTATATAATATTTAGAACATAAGTACGAAATGTTCCTCCTGTGATTGCAATCCAAAGCTACAATGAACAACCAAGAGCTGTGACAGTAATCAAAATGTAGACACGCTAATATTATTAGATGAATTACTATTATATTTTGTATTTATGTCCATGTATATTTAAGGCACATAATTTTTTATTTGATTTATTATTTGGAATCTTAAAATTAGAGCACCAAAATCATCTCTTTCCGTATCTGTCCACAGCTTTCTCATCCTGAATAATTCCAGGAGAATAAATGAATAAGACATTACATTTCTTTGGACCAAGAAGTTCAGTTTACATTTCAGGGTATCCTTTACATACACTATTAGGATTTAAGTCTAAGTCTTCCCTCCTGTATTGGTTACATATTTGTAATAATATTGAATCCCTGCCCAATCCAAAAGTGGTAATAAAAATGGTAGAATATGTAAGAGAAAGGAAAGTAGAGGTAAATCACATAGACATATTTATACTAACACTTGTTATCTGGATGGTTTTTACTTTGCAAGTATTTCTTGACCTTATGCATGAGTGGGGTTGACATAGAGGTTTGAAGCAGCTTCAAGGACCAGTTTAGGAAAGTCATTCCATGAAGAAGGGAAGGCCTTTTAGAAAATGTGAAGATGATTGTAGGTGACAATGACAGGAATGGGCAAATAAGCAGTCAAATATGGCTTTGCTAGCATAGCAATGCTGGAGTGGGGTAATATAAAAGTTGTAAAGATCCTTTACATTAGGAACACAACATTTAAACTTGAAGTAGAGAGGTGACTTCTTCAGAATGAGATCATTAACATAGTTGCTTTGCTGCAGAGTGTATGCATGTGCATGAGTGTGTTTGTCCTGGTTAAGAATTTCCCTTGACACGGCACAAAGGCCATGTGCAACAGGTACAGAGGTCACAAGGATCCCTTGAAAGAACATAGATTTTATAGCCATCGGTCCAGTTTGCAAGCACTTATAGGTGTAGAATACTGTGATACATATGACCAGTTGAATTGGATTTCACACCAAAATAAAACTAAATGCTATTAGCAAGACTGGGACCATAGGAATCAGGATTAAGGGAAAAGTATATTTTATACCTTTATAACTATCTGGGAATTCTAGTTGTTTAAAAAATCTGGCTATTAATCCTAAATGTAGAAACTAATTCCTCCCCTGCGACCTATTGTGAAGATTATTAAATCCATTAGTGTACTGTCAGGACCTTCTATAATTTCTGTTATTCTGTGGCATATAAGATGTCTTTAAAAAGTGTGGTAGTGTATTTGATAGCAACAGAACCTTGAGCTATTATGCTTTATTATTACATACTCAATTTCTAAGCTTATTTTCTTCCTTTTTTACTATTTTCCTTTTTTTCCTTTCACCTTTTGTTAGAGAAAAAAATCATAGTAGAATGGAGTTAGAAGTGTGAAGAGATCTCTGTACTTTGAAGATACTAAATCTGTAGTTATTATTATATGTAATCTAAAATATTAAATAGGCAGTCCAGAGTTAAAGTAATCCAAATATGCTAAGGTAAGAAACAATTATTGAAAGTATTTAGACTTTTAACTACATACCTTGCCACAAAATTATGATTGGGTAGAATGGAAAACATTTTGTTGGGAGGTTTTAAAACAGTATAATTTTATAAGGCCAGAGCATGGCATTGGACATACAGACAAGTATGACACATCAAATATCATCAGCCTTGCAGGCACTCTTTCACAGAGGTAGAAAACATGTTTAAATGATCATTAAGACTAGAACCAGCTTATTTCTGTTAACATGTGAGTTAACGTGTCTGTCTGCAGTATTTTACTATTCTTTAGAAAATTCCTTAAATTTAATATTCAGGAGATTTTTTCATATTTTTCAGGACTTTCTCTTGCCTTTTGAGAAAAAGCCCTTATTTTTGTTGTTTCTAACTTGTTAGAGTATATAACATATGGTACATATGGTATACACATCTCACCTTGTTCTATTTGGATTTCTTTTGTTTTTTCTTCTTTTTTTTTCTTTTCCTTTTTTCTTGGCACATACTATATTGAATGGAAATGGAAAATTCTTTATAATGAAGCCTGAAAAAAAAAATTCTACTGGTGGAGCACATGATCCTCCTGAATCATGCAATTTTTGCTATTTATACTACTCCTTCCTCCTTTTCTTCCTCCCTCTTCTCGTTCCCCACCTTTCCCCTTCTCTCTCCTCCCCTCTCCTCTTTTTTGATGATGCACTGCTTGTGGACCTGTAAGAACATATGAGACAAGTCTTGTTTACTTTAAAAGTATTGAAATGCAATGTGCAATGTGCAAAGTGAAGCTGGCTTTCTTGGAGCATGAGTCATTCTCTGTAAGGGGCCCCATCTACCACCATGACATATTTGACACCTTTGTGTCAGTGTGATCTAATCCTTCTCAGAAATATAGCACTTTTATCTCTGTCACTCTTGTGGGTGATATAAAGCAGATAAAATGACAGTTAAAAGTGAGTCATGAGTTGATTTTTAGTTCTTTTTAAGCAATTTCAACATTTAGTACTAAGCACCTGTAAAACACAACTAGAAAGCATTATTGTTCAGAGGCTTTTTAAAATATTGTTCCCCTTTTCTAGATAAGTACAGTATGATTTCTTATATTTCGTTAACTTGACTTTTCCCATGGTGTTTTGCTCCACGTACAGTAACATGAAATTAACATTGCAGAAAAACAAATTACTGTAACAAACAAGTTGGTTCAACATATAGCCACCATTAACAGATATCTAATCCTTTACTGGGTTAATTACTCTTTCTAGAAGTCTGTGAGCAACTAGTGTACAATTGTCTTCCTATGGCCTCTGCACACTTAAGCAATGTATTTGAGAACCCTTGTGAGGTGAGAAACACTAAGTGGAACAATAAAGTCCTCTCAAACCCACATTGTAGAGCTTCATGACTCAGGATTCGCTTGCCTCTTCTACATGTTGAGTTGCATTAGCGAAGGCACTTGCTGTTTAATTTATTTAGGAAAAATTGCAATTTATATCACAGAAAGATCAAATTTAATGTTGATAAGAACATGCATACATACATGCATAGATACATATCTATATGCATGTATATCTATATCTATATGCATTTATACACACCTGTATAAAGGTCTAAAGAATGAACACTGGATCTGAGGTCTTCTCCATGTATCTGGGGAGGAAAAAAAAGATTGCCTAAGGCTAAATTACTAAACTCATTTGCCCCAGTGATTTCTCCAGCAAAGGTAAGAAAGAGAATTATTTGATTTTGATTACAGAGTGTGGTCTTTAAAGTGGGACAATTTAAATTAAATTTAGTGGGACAATGGCAATTAAATTTACTCCTTTGGAGAATGGGCAAGAAAGATGTTCCCAAAAAGAAAATGCAAGAATGGAAATATGATTTTTTTTTTTTTACAAAAAATATATTTTTGGGAAAAACGTTTTGCTGGGTGGCAATCTGTGGATAAAAGTCAAATTCCCACTAAAGCCACAGCAGTAAAACTTCCTCAGACTACATGCTTATACTGATTGATTAGTTTACATATGACTGCATGCACTTCTGTAAAGAATTCTGTCCAGTATATTTTGACTTTGAAAATTTCATGAATAATTATTTTTAAAAATGTACAGGCATATAGCATTTTACATACAATGTCTGTGAAATTTCTTAGAGAATACACACTGGGAGTGCACAGCAAGATAAAGCCTGGAATGTTGACACAAATACCTCTTCTGAATCAAACTGATCTAGTCCCTCCCTGAAATTATAGGAATATAGTCTTCATTATTCTAGGAGATGAAATGAAGGACCTAAAAAAAAACCCCACAACCTTTAAAGACAACCACAAGTAAAGGATCTGAAAAAGCTAGTGAAAGAAAGAAAAAGACAACCCCTTCAAATTTATTTTAAACTCAGTAATTCTGAAGAGCAGAGGAAAATGAAAGAAAATCTTTTTGCCTATTTTCTGGTTTACATGTGTCAATTCAGAGAAGGAAAATATTTGGAGTAAAAAGAAATAAAAGACACAATCTTGGAACTTTTTAGATGTCTAGTGTCATATTTTAGAAATATAATTTTCTAATAAATAATCTACTATGTTTAACAATTAACATAAATATATGTTCCATAAGATAAGAGGTATCCTAAGTTAAATTTTGTTTGGCAAAAATTCCACTAGTATTCCTGTGATTGTACAACTCTTTCCATATTAATTTAATTTACTAGTGATGTTAGTAGCATTATACATGACAATAGGATTAATGTGATCTGACCTCTGTAAGATGGAAGACTAAGAAAAAACTTAATTCAGAGGGAATACTGGAAGAGGTCACTATAAATATAACTCATTATTTTCCTGCTAGTCTTCATAGAGGCTGTAGAAAAATAAATGACATTTTATTTACAGTATCAAAATCTGCAGATATATAAGCAGCATCATTGCTCCATTTTCTGCTGTTCCAGCAAATGTAGCCATATATTCTCCACCAGTGCCTCATTATTTCTCATTTTTGAAGGAAAAAATGTATATTACACCCTAATTCAGTCCTTAGCAGAGATGACTAACTCAGGACCCTGAGCAAGACTCAGGTGTTGTTCATAAATTGGATATGGGGATGCTGTTGCTTTGGATTAAGAAGTAAATAATTTATAACAAATAATTTGAAAGATGCTGACAGCCAATTACAATATTGTTGGATTTATTTCTCTAAAGTAATTAACAAATCATATTTGTCTTCTGTAGCTGGTTAGGAAGTGGTTGATTGAAATTTTTCAATATTTGGATTTTGTATTCAGTTAGTTATTTTTTATTAAATAGATTGGCAACATAGTATTTCTGAATCCTCACAGAATGGTGCAAATAGTTTGGAAACAAAAGTGGAGTAAGGCGGTGCTGGGGCTGTGAAGGGTTTAAGATTGTTGAGAAAAACTTTGCAATGGTAAAAATTCAGAAAAAGGTCCAGGTGAAAAGACTTATGCTTTTCTATTGCTACCTTTTCCTAATTAAAATCTCCCTTAAAGATTCACTGGTCCTGTGATACACAGAAAACTAGATTTTTATATTTATGAAATATTAAACCTGATGGCTTTAGTTCATATTGTCTTTTCTGCATCTACTGCTTATTTTTCAGGCTCTTTGAGACAGGTGTTCTTTGTGTCTTTTACAAGATAATGCATGTTATTGATCATGATCAGAAATAGAAACAATACATTTGATATACACAGTATGATATTCAAGATTTTCTTGCAATTATAATCACCCTATATAATGTGAAAGTGAATGGTACTAGGGGACTTCAGTTTACTGAAGTGCTGTAGCTCCTAGTTTTCAACTGTTCTGCTTGCCAGTGTAGTTAACGGCTGAGAATTAGCGACAACTTGCCATGGAGGAGATAAGTAGGTATCTAAAGCAGGATTTCATAACCCCACTGGCTGCCTCAAAGAGCAGAAAACGAAAAGGAGCAGATAGGGCATATGTTCCACCCCTTTTCATCCCCAAACATCTAAATGTAGGCCACTTGGAGATTTCTGCCTCCACTCGGCTATGAGACATCTCAACTGTAAGTCAGATAAAAGGAGAATGCAAGCCTAGCTTTTTAATGTCCCAGATAGGTTTTAATTGAAGAGGTTTTGACAAATGCATAAAAATGTAATCAAATATGCGGCCATGTCCTTAACTGACTTTGTATGAGGCTCGGTCAAGGTATGATCTTAGAAGATATGCTGTAGACGGCGTACCTGTACTGAGCCATCTGCTAGGCATAACTTGAACAAGTGCTTTTAATAGTGTAGGGGTGGGTGGGGCTGGATCGGTCTCCATCATAATTTAAGATAGAAGGAGGGGAAAGCACTGCTGAATAGTTTTCATTCATGTAATAATTTTAAGAAAGGCTACTTGTTATCCCACAAGAGTGGGGTTGTTTACCAGGTGTGCCAGACGCCAATATACACACAGGGCAGAGGTATTTAATTTCATGTCTGCACAGAGGTGGGTGCTATGTGGTTATTCCACGAAGCTAGCACAAACTTCAGTCATGCAGGTACAATATTTATATGGTCTAGTTATACATATGCATAAGTAATTACACAAAGCAGTTTTCTATTGGTCTACATTTCTCTTGTTTCAACTCAAAGCTACAGTGCCACTTTAATATTCTGCACATGCTTGAAGGAGGTGGGGGGGTAACTTTCCTTGGTCTTTAATTGAGTCGGTGGTCATGATCTCCCCCTGCCACCTTTACCTTTTCCCTAGTTACCACAGTTTTTTCCTGATTTCATGTTTCTTCCGTACTCCCCCAGTCTTTGGCATATTTGAGGGTAGGATGTTCCCCTTTTATCAGTCTTTTAGTACTTCTTCAAGGGCACAGTCATTACCAAGGCATGCGTTATTTATACAAAAAGTGTCTTGTTTCACAAGGCCTTTAATGGCCCTTACATCATACTGAACCACGTGGCATTACTGGTGGGACTAGAATCCTCTCATTAAATCTGCAAATGGAGATTCAGCACTATCAGAAACTTAGATGGCTAGAAAATTAAACCAACTGCAGGGGAGAAGCTAGAAAGCAGCTGTGTGTACAAGCAGTTCTGAGGATTTTAGTGTTGTGTGTATCTTAAGTCCTTCTATTCATTTAGCTTTGAAGTATCATTTTTAGTTATGGAAGTATATAATGGCCTAGAATGACTGTATATAGCACATATAATTATTCTTTGAAGTACTTCTTTTTTTTTTTCCTCTTATTTTCTGCTTCTTTGGTTATTTCTTCTTTATACACAATATAGACTGGCTATCTGTTGTTTTATGGAAAATGGAAAATACATAGATGAGCACTATGATGTGTTCCCCTACATTCAGATCATTATATTTCTTGCAATCGCTGTGTTTGTTTTTCATTATTACAATTCAGGATCACAGACATTTATGTATAGGCACTTCATTTGAATGAAATAAACATTTCATTGGTAGAACAGAAAGCAATCGTTGTTCGAGGCAGTATTTCAAATAGTCCAAGTCATCTATTTGCAAGCCACCATATGTATTTTACTCACATGCTTCCAAACACAAAAGGGAATATATTTTTAATTCTAAATGAGATACTTATTTTTAACAAATGCTACCCTGATACATCTATATGTATTAAAAATACGAATGCATCGGTATCATAGCCTATCACTTTGGCCTTAACACCTTCCTTCCTTGCAACTGTTATATCTTCTTTTTCCACTACATCAATCACAGCTAATTATCACTTTTAGCCAGATTTTGGATTATCTTCATTGTACTCTACATTTATTAGTTCCTTTTGATGGATAAAGTCCACTGTACTATACGACTTGGCAGCTTTCAACATTGTCCACCTATGTTGTGGTTCAGCCCCAGTTGGCAAAACCACACGGCCGCTTGCTCACCCTCCCCCCACAGTGGAATGGGGGAGAGAATCGGAAGAGCAAAAGTAAGAAAACTTGTGGGTTGAGATAAGAACAGCTGAATAATTGGAACAAAATAATAGTAATAATAATAAATTGTAATGAGAAGGAAAACAAGGAGCAAGAGAGGAACAAAACCCAAGAAAAAAAAAAACAGTGATACAACCGCTCACCACCTGCTGACCGACGCCCAGCCAGTCCCTGAGCAGTGATCTCCACCCCCTGGCCAACTCCCCCCCAGTTTATATACTGAGCATGATGTCCTATGGTATGGAATAGCCCTTTGGTCAGTTTGGATCAACTATCTCAGCTGTGCCCCCTCCCAGCTTCTTGTGCGCCTGGCAGAGCACGGGAAGCTGAAAAGTCCTTGACTAGTGTAAACATTACTTAGCAACAACTAAAATATCAGCATGTTATCAACATTATTCTCATACTAAAATACAAAACACAGTACTATACCAGCTACTAGGAAGAAAATTAACTCTATCCCAGCCAAAACCAGGACAAATATACAACAAGTAACTGGGTTTTTTTGTATGCCACATTTGTGAATACGGGAAAAAAAATCAAACACACTTTGGCCTTAATACCTGCACCAAGAAAGCACATCTAAATTTACAATTTTCTATGACATCTACTTATAGTAGTCATAATCACTCATTATTTGCTCTAATAATAATGATTGGATTACCTTTTGGTTATATATTTCTAATATCACCTTTTATGCTGTAAAATAGTTAATTAATATTTTTTCATTTTGCAGTCTGTGTGAAAACAAGACTTCCCATTATGCCTATACATTAATATATTCTCTTATTTGTAATCTTCACTGGTGCTAAGGACAGGAGAAGAGTGCATTAGGCAGAAGAGAGAAAGGGATTAGGATCACTTTTTTTTTTTTCAGCAAGGAAGATTTAGACCAGCTTGTGTCTGGGCTTGAAGTGGTATTTCTTTATTCTACCTTTATTCTACCCATGGACTTGATATCACTCGCAGACATATGTAGTATCATAACCCAAAATTTTGTTGTTGTTGTTGTTAAGTTATAGTCTCCTAAGATTCTGTCATTAGGATATCAAATATATTGTCTCCTAAGACAGCTGAAAGAAGCATAATTTTGTTTACTGCTGGTAAGTCTTTCTGTTTCCAAATTTATTCTGATTTACCTGTGAGTGTAGCTGATCAGAGACCCACATGTGTCTCTTACTCATGTGAGCAAAGTGTACTTAAGAGCTTCTGTTGAAGTCAACTGAATGGTATCTTCTAATAGCAAGACATCATACATGCAAAGAACGAAGCTAAACATAAATTTATGTTCAAAATTAGAACTGATATGTTCAGCTGGCACTGGAGTTTAGTAAAGAGCATAAACTATGGTATTCCTTACCTTTTTCTGTTGTTTCATTTTTAAGAAACTTGGCTTTCTGGAGAGGATATTTGCCAGCAAGCAATTTCTATTTTTACTTTAGTTTGATTGTGAGGTATATCTTATTCCACCCACCTTCTCAAGGCCCTAGTGGAATGTGTTTTTTTAAATTGTTTTCAGAGTCAAATTCTGGTTCCACCAAAATGACTGTAAGTTTCAAAGATATCCACAATAGGTATTAATTAGGTATTAAATAGGACATATTCAATCAGATGCTATGTTGAGCATAGCATAAAATATGTTAAGTAGTATAATTTCTGAGAATGTTTTGGGATGTCAATTTAAAAAAAAATATTGGATCTGAAGTTGGGAGTCTGTTTTACTTTATAATTCATTAGCAGATTAATTGCAATTTTTCAAATTTGTACTTAGCGTGTCACTGTCTTTCATGTACCAGGATCTGCAAATGTTTCTTTCCCTCGTCCTCACTGGTTTCCTATATATTTTTTAATTTATTAGTGAATGTCCTTTTTGATTCTTAAGTGGCTTCCTGGAAGTATTCAATTTGATAATGATGGGCAGAGTATGAAAACTCATTAATAAAATTTTCTTCTTCTCTTTGTGCTCTTTATGCCATCAAGTGTTTTGAGAAATGTCAAAATTTGGTTTTCACATAATTTTTTTCCAATACATTTGAGTAAGAAGACTGAGAATCCCAGGCACTTCTATCCAGCTTAATTTTCCTGTCAGCGAATGTTAGACAAAATGTTTCTTATGTGGTATGCTATAGTTTTCAGAAGAGATTCTCACATCACCTCTCAACAGTTGAACGAATGCTTTAAAAATCAAGAGCAATTTCAAGAGAAATACTAACATCAGTTTTACACAACTGTATGTAATACACTGGTTGCTATAGTATATAGTTGACAAAATCATAACCACAATGGACCATAGTATAACACATCCTGTTAAACTGCTCAGAATTGCCTGTGTCCTTGTATCCTGAAGAAGCTTCTCAGACTCCCTTTGTGGCCTTCCAACACTCCTTTTCATCATGATGCTGTTGATATAACTGTTTGATGAAATGCTTTGAATTCTGAATGAGCAGATGTTAGCTCTATAGAAGTTATGTTATCCTCCTTGGTGGCTGGGCACATAAGTTCTAAGGGGAGGGATTGTTCAATAAATAATTAATAACAAGAAGCTTTCCTAGGTGGATGAGAGACAGATCCTGTTTAAAGTGATTTTGTCTCAGTGGTTGATCTGTCTAACTCCAGGGTTATTTTATCTCAAACTTGTATTAGTTCTGCTTCAATTAGCATTTTAGTCTCCAAAGGGGCACTGCTGATTAATTAGTTATTGTTCAGTAACTTCTTCTTCTAACCCTGACTCCAGCCACTCAGTCTAGTGTGTACTGATCAGCCTCTAGATCTGTGGTACGTTCTTTTTAATGTTGCTTAAAGACTGGTTGGTCTGAATGAACCAGATATTGACCTTGGCCTCAATTCAGTAACATATTTAAGCACATGCCTACATCTAAGAAGGACAATAATGCAATAAATTCAACTAAACTATTTCTTCCTGGTTAAAGTTAGGCAGATATTTAAATACTACGTTGCAGTCAGAGCTTTGGCTGATTATCTTGTTGGTGAAGTATCACCTATATAATCACCTTTATAATCACCTATATAGAAGACACTGGTGTGCCAGTGATGCTTTGTTCTTGAGTCTTCTGTTGGAAATGGACTCCAAACTGAGACCCGGACAGGTAACTATGTGTGAATGCATGTGTGAATAAGTGTATGTGTTCGTGAATAAGTGTATGGGTTTTGTTAATAATCATCTGTTATTAATAACAAAACCTTGTTTCTACTGATAATAACAACTTAGTGTATAAAAGGTTTCCTAAGAAATACTGATTGTGATCTGTGTCTGCCCTCTGAATCACAGAATCACAGAATTGAATAGGTTGGAAAAGACTTTTAAGATCATCGAATCCAACCGTAAAGCATCCACAGCCTTCCCTCATCCATTAGGTGGGTCACCTGGTCATAGAAGGAGATCAGGTTGGTCAAGCAGGACCTGCCTTTCCTGAACCTGTGCTGGCTGGGCTTGATCCCTTGGTTATCCTCTACATGCCGTGCAATGGCACTCAGGATGATCTGCTCCATCAGCTTTCCTGGTACCGAGGTCAGGCTGACAGGCCTGTAGTTCCCCGGGTCCTCCTTCCGGCCCTTCTTGTAGATGGGTGTCACATTCGCTAATCTCCAGTCAAATCTCCATTTTCTCTTCTCTGACTCAGAGAAGAGAAAATGTACAGAATGAAAATTTTCCCAGCTTCAACATCTTAGTTAAATATCTACATTTAGGTAGAATGAATTTGGGCCTTGCTACCTAGGAAACAACATATTGGAGGAAATGTTGCCTTCATTTACTCCTGCAATAAGTAGTAAAAGTTAATCTGCTACAGAAGAAAATGAAAAGAATTCCGCAGTAGATAGGTGGGGGACAATCTGTCATCCACATTTTTCTGATCTTTATAGCCCCTATTAATTTTAGAAATTACCTTGCACCTTGAAGTGTTAGCGGAATCAAAAAAAATATGTGTAAGATTTTCTTAATCGGGATAGTGTTTAACACTGAGCATCTGTGCTATCCATCTAAAAGTCCAACTTAGCTTGAGTATTCTCTAGTGAAATGTGTTGTTTATAAGAGAAATCAAATGAAACAATGCTTTTCAAAGAAATTTTGATTATATGTTTATCAAAATAGGTTTTTCAGAATCAAGAACATTTGGAAATTGAGCCTAAAGAGAATAATTCATGTGCTAAGTTTTTTTTGTTGGTTTTTTTTTTCCTGTGAAGTGAAAAATCTAATAGGAATCGTAGAAAAGAAGAAAGAAAATCTGTTTTAATATCCGGTGAAAAATATCCTAAACACTTGAGTTACTGTTCTTTTGGAATTGCCTTCTCTGATTTATTATAAAAAGTCTTGAATTACAAAACGGGAATGGAAACCTCATCCAGATGCAGTCCAATCCCTGTCTAAATATGGGTGAGTCCTTTGACTCAGTGACTTTGTGTAGATATGAGTTTCAGAGCCCAATCCTGTCCTTTTGTATGCTGAACATTCTCCATCTTACCTTTTGTTTGCATATTCTATACAGAATTTTGCTGCTAAAAATACAAATAAAAATCCTCCCCCCATCTTTTATGCTACATTCATGCAGAAAATAGTTATTAAAATCCAAGAATTCTCTCAAATCTTAATCTTCATAAAAAATTTACTTGAAAGGATCCTTAGGGATAGTTAGGAGACCCTGTAAACAGATTGAATGTTGTTTTTGCATTCTATTGGATTATTTTAAGTAATTAAGACACCCCATACCTGAAGATTATAGGAGAATCATTTAAATAATTGTCTTCTGCAGGTATATTCTTTGATTTTCTTATTGTCAATATGGAATAAATTATATCAGGGACACCCACAGCATATTAAAAAAAAAGAAAATTTAAATTTGGGGTAGCATTGAACACTTGGCTTCACAGTTTAAATTAATAATACTGTACCACATATAATAATTTTCCCTATTACAGACAATGCAAGTGTTGTAGGTCTTTTTCATGTTACTGTTTTTTTTTTTTTTCTGTTAAGTAATCGCAGTTGAAAACTTGACCAGCAATGAAGAGTGTTAAGTGCATCTTTATGATTGCTGTGAGGACAGCCAAGAAACAGCACGATAAATAAAAATCATGTTGATTTAAATCAGTGACACTCAACCTTGAACTGCCGTGAGTCACTCTGGCATAAAGCAGAGCCACCAGGAGCCACAATACATGTTTTACTAGTCTATTATACAAAAACGCATGTAAAAACTTATTATAAAATAAAAGTTAAAACATTCATCCATTGAATTACATATAATTTGCTGTACTAGCAGGATTATTTATGATAGGTTCAAAGTGGTTTCTTACATTATAAATCAGAAGTGAAATTCTATAATGCTGTTAGATGAGGGTGGTTAGTTGTATAGCTGGACAGGCAATCAACTGAGTGCAGGCTTTTTCCCTTCTGATTCAGTGAGAGCTGAAAATATATCTTCAGTCTGCAGAAGTGTCTGCAGATACAAATACTAAAATGGGATTTGGAGACTTCCTTATATTGAGAAGCAGGTTTCTGCAAACCTGATGGTCAGATTCTTTAATGCTATAAAATGTATTTTGGTGGGAATCATAATCTGAGAAAGTTAGGGCGTAGTCTTGTAGGGCTTAGCATTGTGGACACTGCTAAGTTTTTGAATAATTGTTACATTGTTCTGCAGCGTGATTACTTCCTGGAGAGCAACAAGAAGCCCCAAAAAGTCTGGATCTTAACCCGCATGAGTTCTTGAGACCATATTGACTTAGAATCTCCCCAAAAAGGTACCAAGGAAACGTTTCTGACCACCTTTGCTTAAATTCTGATAAATAAAAGGCAGGGTAAGCCTATTAGATTGAAAAAAATGTTCAGAAGAGGTATCCAAGTTTCCTCTTCCATTGTAAAACATCCATATATGTTCATGAACCTCCCAGCAGCTGCCATTGCCCTGCTAAAATAATAGGCTTAGTTTTTCTAGCTTTGGTTGCTTTCTCATTCAGCAGAAAGCTAATGACATCACAATTATATGTCAGTACACACTGATGCTGAAGCAAACAGTGAAATGTTAAGAATGATAAGAAAGAAGAAAATATAATCCTATCATGAATTAATAACAGTGCAAATGACAAACCACAAAATTACTTCTGGCCATGCTCTCCCCTCACTTTGAATCTTAGATAGGTGGGTTTACTACTTGCTCCTGCTTCTGTCCCACTGGTACATCTGCTCCTCACCATAAGGTGAGAGCCAATAGAGGACATCCACTCCAGTGAACTGAATGTCAAGAAATTATTTGATTTCTAGATGTTAACCTCATCTCTGTGTTTATGAAATTTCCTTTAGAATTTTTATTGTCAGTTGTAATTTCTGCACCTTCTTGTGCCTGAGAAAAGGTTTTTTTCCTGGATAATGGGTGTTCTTGGAGCAAACATAAACAAAAAGAGGTGAATAAACAAAAAAGACCATAACAACTGCAGTTTAAGTTCAAGCTATTTCACTTTCAGATTTTCTTACTTTTGGGGTCTATTGTTAGGATACTGAGTGATCCATGCTTCATTTTCTTCCTCTTCAGCAGAATATAGTTTATATAAGCTGAGCATGTTTCACATTTTAAGAAGAGAATTTTAATATTTTGAATGTTAGCCTGTTAACAAGTTATGAAATAATGAAGTTTCTGCACTTCCAATTATTTCTCATATATTTGGTGAATTTTCTTAAACTATGCATATTACAGTTTTATTAATGCCTTAGGAAATGCACATGCCCGTGAATATTATAAAATAGCCCCTGGAAGTAATATTTTTATGTCCTCACATCACAGAATCAGTTTGTTAATTATTTAAAAAATTTGCTATTAAGCCAATAATCTCTATCTGATCCAACAAACACCTTTCTAAAATAGCTAATTAAAAAAAATATCATCAAGATGCTTGATAGAACCAAGTCATCTTTGCTCTTATAAACATTAGCTATGTATTGCTTTGTCATTTGAGTTTTAAACTATAGACTTAAAGTTGTTCTGTCCTTGGCAGACTGATGTCTCTATGCAGATCTGGATAGGTGAAATAGGCATGTGTGAAGGACTCAGATACACACAAAAAAGTAGCTATAGAAAGTGAACTGAGGTTAGGGTAAGTCACTCAAGTGCAAAACTTCCTTTAAGATTTGCTAATCCAAATAAGATTTCAAACTTCCTTTTTTTTTAATTATTTTTTGTCTCTAATTATGAAGGATTCATAAAGTAGGATTCATCACACAATGCAAATATATCTTCAATCAGACATTTGAGGTACTCTTCCTACGTTTCTTTTATAGTCAACTGAAAAAAATAGGTGCTTCTAGACTGAATTACGTGAACTGTATTAGATGTGTACCTGTGGATACAATGAATAGTACTTTAAAACTGTTATTTCCCTCTACTGAATACAAAAGGAGTCTACATACAAGCCTGATTAATTCAGCTGTATAAATCTTCACAATAGATTTCTGAAGTAAAGTAAGATAAAAACTGCTTTTTGGTTTCTTTTTTTACATTAGGGGTGGTTAAAAGTCCATTTCTGGAAACAACAAGAGTGTCTGGGTTAACACAAAGCTGAAAAGCTTGCTTAGCTCTTGTTTGTAGCAAGACCTGTTTTACATTCATACTTTAGATATCTCTGGACTTAATTTTTGCCATATCTTATTATCAGGTTTTCAAGTTTAGATACTACACACATTGCATCTGCCACGTTTCTGCAAGACATAAATTTAGACCAAAAGGAAGTGATTCTTCCTTCTTTTTCCCAACTAGGGATATAGCTCTGATGAGATCCATTGCTTGGGAATAGGATTCATTTCCTTTGTCTTGAGGAACTTCAAAATTGTATCATTATAAACATCATCTTAATTACTGCATTAGAGTGGATAGAAAGTGACATAATGAAAATTCCTGCTGCTGTGCAACGAATTGAGATCTACCAGATAAGAAAGAAAATAATGTATGATTTTATGTATACCCTTTTATAGTTAAGGCAACCATTTATGAGGGTGGGCTGAAATTTTTTCATTTTATTCCTGAAGTTTATAATTTAAAATTCAACTGCAATGCCTGGAGCAAGAACAGACACTCAAAATTCTTCCTTCCTAAGCGGATGCTCTAAGCTCTAGTCATATTCAAATGCTTCAACCACGTTCTCTCTCCTTCATGTCATTTTTTTTAAAGTGGAAGAGTCATAATGGGTACATTGAGGATAACTGTGTCCCATAGTATTTTACAGCACGTAGGGTACAGTTGTTTTGAAGGAGACTGAAGAATTTGCTTTAATGTCAAAAAGAGGCAGTGAATTGGTTCTCTCTCATGTACTTGTCCTAGCTATGATAAACCTTGACTGCTGGAGGAAAGATGGTGTCTCATGTGGCCATTTAAGAAAAGAAAAATATTGATACTTGGTCTTTGAATGTGAGTGATTATACCTCAACTTCAGGGGATGATTCAAGACCGTGAATCCCTAGAGAATGCAAGCCCTTTCAGATATCTTGACTAAAGGCAGCTGACACCCAGAAATCCACCCATACTCTCAGTGTGCTAGTTATAGTTGACAGTCATTAATACATTTATTTTGGTTCACAGACATTTCCAAGCAAGCCCAAGCCCAATTTTTCCCTAAACTTGCTAAATTTTTCACTCTGCCTACTGGTGAAGTGGAAGAAACCAAGTTTTTTGTCTTTGATATTTTGAATTAATCCAAATTTTAAAGCCAGTATCAGAAGCAAAATCAAATGTGTATAGGACCCCAGTGAAACAAACCTGCTAGGTCTACATTGACTACATTTAGTTCTGTATAAAACAGCATGAGGTGGCAATGTTTCAGAACATTCCTATCATATAGATATATGATATCATATAGATAGAATAGACAAGCATATCACTATTAATGTATCTTATTCGTGAAGGTTAAAGCAATGCTTTACTGAAAGGTGCACAGCTCTTGATACAAGAGGAAAAGGCTCAAGCAAAGACAAATTTAACCTGAACCCACTTCAATTCTCTCACAGACTTTACAAACCATGAGAATACACTTTAATGAAGCAGACAGGTGCTGAGTTTCTCTATCTCTACGTAAGAGAGTCTGAACTTTTAGTACGTGTGCAATTCACAGTTGAACTCCTTTAATTTCTGACAGATGTAATATTCCCGAGGTCATAGAAACTTCTCTGTCATTGCTAGTATGCTCTGCATAGAAAAAGTAAAATCCATCAACACCTCAACTATTTAATGACACACTGTGGTATGCATGTGATTTCAGATGCTGTTTATTGAATTGACTGGATGTTGGTTCAGTGATTTAGTTTTACCTGAGTTAGGTAAGCTAAAGG
Organism: Mycteria americana; assembly: GCF_035582795.1. NCBI lineage: Eukaryota > Metazoa > Chordata > Aves > Ciconiiformes > Ciconiidae > Mycteria > Mycteria americana. Next base: position 31,621,460 of record NC_134367.1, read on the forward strand.
CATTTTCTGACACTTTCCTTTTTAACGAGTTCTCTTTAAAATCAGAAGCTCTTTTAAAGACAAATAAGTACTTCCCATAGGTGGCCAGGAGGCGAGAATTATTTCCGCAGAACACAAACTTAAGACAAAATCTCTAATAAATAATTTTCTTTCTTGCTGAATTCTTCAAAGAAGCAGAGTTCAAAGACACTACAAATAAGCATCTGCATTAAATCCACTAAGATTCTTTATCTAAATCAGAAAGATCGGGTGTGTATCAATATCTGTATAAGCAGATAAGGGAGATGGCAAGGAAAACAAGTTATATAAGTGTCCTGGGATAGAGTTAATTTTCTTCCTAGTAGCTGGTATAGTGCTGCGTTTTGGATTTAGGATAGGAATAATGTTGATAACACACTGATGTTTTAGTTGTTGCTAAGTAACATGTACACTAGTCAAGGACTTTTCAGCTTCTCATGCGCCGCCAGCAGGAAGCTGGGAGAGGACACAGCCAGGACAGCTGACCCAAACTGGCCAAAGGGCTATTCCATACCATACGATGTCCTGCTCAGCGTATAAACTGGGAGGAGTTGTCCAGGGGGGAGTGCTCACTGCTCGGGGACAGACTGGGCATCGCTCAGAGGGTGGTGAGCAATTGCATTGTACATCACTTGTTTTGTACAATCATTTATCATTATTATTATTACTATTATTATTACTATTATTATTATTATTATTATTACTATTTTGTCTTCCTCTGCTGTCCTATTAAACTGTCTTTATCTCAACCCACGGGTTTTACTTTTTTTTTCCAGTTCTCCCTCCCATCCTACCGGGGGGGAGGGTGAGCGAGCAGCTGTGTGGTGCTTAGTTGCTGACGGTGGTTAAACCCCAACAATAAGGTGACAAAAAATTAACATTTTTTATGAATTATATTATTCTTTTTAAAAAAAAAAATATTTTTACCTGTATGTCATCAAATTAGCAGAAAATTTTTCCTGTTTCTTCAGTAATGCCAGTGGAAGTGCATATGGATTTAAAAGAATTTGTTACTCTGAAATAAAATTGAATGTACAGTATATCGGCAAAATCAGGCCAAAATTACTGTTCTAAAATCCTTAGGTATTATTATGTAGATGAAGAAATGCAAAAACCAAAACCAAAATCAAAACAATTTGTTTAGATGAGATGTTTCTATAAATTCAAATATCCTGAAGAAATATACCAGAGGCGCAATTCAGCCTCACTGGTGAACAACACACGAAGAAGTGGACTTTGCGCAGTGGTGTTTGTGTTGAGGACCTTGATGTTTGTGAAATAAAGCTGGCCCCTTCAACACTAATATGCTCTGCTTTGTTCCTATACTGATGATGATGTGAATTCCTCCTACATATTTTGTAGGTGAATCTAAAACATTTTAAGCACCAGAAAGCATGAGGCACCAAGGTCAGACCTCAGGTGAACTGTTGTCTAACCACTTTGAGCCAAATGAATGCACATGAGTTATTCCACCTAAAGGTACCATTTGTGGCAAAGCAAATATATCCTCAGATAGCTTTTTTTTACATCAGGTTCAGTCAAATGTCACTACATCATATCCAATGATAACCTATCCACAAGTTCTGGAGTGCTGGTGTTCTCTAATGGATGTTGTGATTTATCTATTTCTAACTCCATGTACACCTAAATGAGAATGACCCATAGAGTCACTGTAATTAAAACTCTCATTGCCCACTTGTTAGCCTCTCTGATTCATGCATCTTTGCTAGTCCATTGACAAGACAAGCTAGATAATGTGTGAATGGAGATTTTTACAATTTAAATCTCACTGATAGAAAACTTGCAAACAAAAATCTCTTGAATATGCTAAATGCTATTCCAGCCCTAGGAAACAACCTGATTTAGTCAAAATTGGAGATTGTCAGCATTGATTATTTTATTGTTCCTTTGAAAGTATTTATCTTCCTTTTTTAAAAAATTTTCTTTCATAGAGTACCTTAATCAATCCTTTCATCCAGACAGATAAAAGGATCACTCCATTTTAATTATCAGCTTCCTTATTCCAACAATTTTCAAAGGGATAAGATGTGTATTCTAAAGACTGAAGTAAAATTAGTACCACCTGGTCCATCAGTATTTCTATGTGTAGCAACAAGCAGCAGATCACAAGCCCTTTCAAAAACTCTTTCAGAAAAGAAAGTCTTTTAGAAAAATTAATGTATCTTTACCTGAGTAAACAACATTCAGAGAATATGTACAGAAAGAAAAAACTTTTCAACTAGAAGCTCAGCTACAGAGAAAAGAGAGACTTCTCGCAGTATTGAGGCAGTAGTTTTTATAACAACTATAATACTGTTCATACTCTTGTCAGGCAAAATACGCATCTGTAATGTAAAACTATTGTGCATACCTCCAGTTGATGGTAAAAAAACCCATGCAGTAAAAAACTATATGAAAATAACTTAGAGGAAAACTTTAATTGGATATCAACAAAGAGACAGTGGATGTTCTGTCTTACTGAGAAGAAACTCATATAATTGATCTTGTTCAAAATAGTGGGATAGATATCTTGGCTGAGATGTTAAAAAGCCAAAACCATTGATTAAGACTAGCATTTACAAATAATAGAGTACATAAAGAATGTCAAACATACCACTATGGATCACACACAGAGTGACATTGCTAGAGCAGGGGGATTGGACCAGATGACCTCCAGAAAGTCTCTTCCAACCTCAACCCTTCTGTGATTCTGTGATTCTGTATGGGTTGAGGGATTTGACTTTTACGACCATGAGACTCTTTCTCAGGACCATAGACTCCTATGAAGTAACGGAATCCACCTAACCAAGTGGGGTATAAGCATTTTTGCCTCCAGGCTAGGCAATCTGGTGGAAAGAGCTTTAAACCAAAGAAAGACTACATCAGTGGACAAGGGAAAACCAATGGATGTCATCTGTCTGGACTTCTGTAAGGCCTTTCACATGGTCCCCCACAACATCCTTCTCTCTAAATTGGAGAGATATGGATTTGATGGGTGGACGGTTCGTTGGATGAGGAATTGGTTGGATGGTCATTTCCAGAGGGTAGTGGTCAACGGCTCAATGTGCAGATGGAGATCAGTGACAAGTGGTGTCCCTCAGGGGTCCATATTGGGACCAGTACTGTTTAATATCTTCATCAATGAAATAGACAGTGGGGTCAAGTGCACCTTCAGCAAGTTTGCAGACAACACTGTGAGGGTGTGCTCCCTCCCCCCGACCTTTATCTCCTGTAATGCTGCTCAGATGATAACCACCATTGATGGTTGTAATGAATGCAACTGATCATGATGGCTGCATCCAGCTCAAAGTGGATTTGGGAAACAGATAACAACAAAATAGCCAAGGGATATTGTGCAATGCACCCACCTGACCACAATGAAGGAACTAAAATCTGTGGTTGGCATGCAAATATGACTATGAGTCTTACCCCCATATGACTATGAGTCTTACCCCCATAAATAGTGAGAAGCCCAAGAGCCCTTTGAGCTCTTCTGCACGGCAGTGGCTGCACGCCAGGATCTCCCCTTGAGTAAGGACTAATCTCAAGGTTACTCCTCGAGGCTGAGAAATTCCTTGCCGCAACAGATCCTCAGTAGGTGACTAACAGCGTGCTCAACTTTGAAATCTTAGCTAAGTGATATAAAGGATTGATTGCGCATATATAATCCTTTAGACATAAACCATTGACCAAGTCTGGGACTAAGACTGGATCAAGCCACACCTAGACTCCTCTCCGAGAAGGAGTTTAGAAAGCATGGAGGTTCTTTCTGAATCTCATGACTCAACGGGAGGGTCTCCCTGACAGTTTTGTCCTGTCCTCTAGACAGTAAATAATGAAGTATACCTTGCCATCGAATCTTGTTAAACCACTGTCGCATTTACCATTGAACCTTGTTAACTCACTGTTTTATATCAATGAAGTATATTTTTGCTTCTCTCCTATGAGTGAAGTGCATCACTCCATCTGCTATAGACACCAAGCTGAGTGTTGCAGCTGATATGCTTGAGGGACGGGATGCCAATCAGAGGAACCTGGACAAGCTCAAGAACCTCATGAGGTTCAACAAGGCCAAGTGCAGGGTCCTGCACCTGGGTGGGGGCAACCCCCGTATCAATACAGGCTGAGGGATGAAGGCATTGAGAGCAGACCTGCAGAGAAGGACTTGGGGTACTGGTGGATGAAAAGCTGGACATGAGCCAACAATGTGCAGTCGCAGCCCAGAAGGCCAACCGTATCCTGGGCTGCATCAAAACAAGCGTGGCCAGCAGGTCAAGGGAGGTGATTCTGCCCCTCTACTCTGCTCTGGTGAGACCTCACCTGGAGTACTGTGTCTACCTCTGCAGCCCTCAGCACAAGAAGGACATGGAGCTGTTGGAGCAGGTCTAGAGGAGGGCCACAAAAAGGTCGGAGGGATGGAACACCTCTCCTGTGAGGGAAGGCTGAGAGAGTTGGGGTTATTCAGCCTGGAGAAAAGAAGGCTCCAGGGAGACCTTATTGCAGCCTTTCAGTACTTAAAGGGGGTTTATAAGAAAGATGGGGACAGACTTTTTAGTAGGGCCTGTAGTGATAGGACAAGGGGTAATGGTTTTAAACTAAAAGAGGGTAGATTTAGACTAGATATAAGGAAAAAAAATTTTACGATGAGAGTGGTGAAACACTGGAACAGGTTGCCTGGAGAGGTGGTAGATGCCCTATCCCTGGAAATATTCAAGGTCAGGTTGGATGGGGCTCTGAGCAACCTGATCAAGCTGAAGATGTCCCTGCTTATTGCAGAGGGGTTGGACTAGATGACCTTTAAACATCCCTTCCAACCCAAACCATTCTATGATTCTACAATTCTATGATTCTATGAAAGTCAGGGGAAAGAGATGATGATCCACAATCAAGTGAGGGAGTAGTAGACCAGGTTTGCAAACAAAGGGTGCAAGTTGATGTGGACAAGAGAGACCTCATGATCAAGAAAGCAGGGTTTCACGGGCTCCACCCACAGTCTATACATAAAAATAAGGAAAAGCCAGAGAACAGCATGATGGAGAAAAACTTTCTCACTTTGCCTGGAAAATGACCATAAGCAGGTGCTTATTGCCTGCACACTAATGCATACAGCATGGGGAATAAAGGAGGAAATAAAGGTATGCATGCCATTGCAGGGCTTTTACATTGGGATTACAGGCTGTGAGAGACTGAAAGAGTTAATGTCTCAAACATTGTGGCGAGGCGAGGCGCTATTTGCATGGCGATGGCAGGTCGGAGAGCACGGGGTAGGGGAGAGTGAGAGCGGGACGTGCGGGACGTGGAGAACACATCGGAGGATGCGCGGTTCCGAGTTCCAACGGACCTTACCATGTATGGCCAGAGGTCACACAGAGTTGATCTGAGGAAGGGGCTTGCAACCGCCTGAGAGACCCCTCACGACCACCCCCCTCCCCCACCGCCTGCACAGAAGATTAAGAACTTTCTAGAACAAGAACCATGTAAGTCCTGAAGGGGCGTACCTGGAGGCAGGGATTAGCTTATAAAAGACATGCCCTCCCCCCGGCCCCGGGAAGGGCGCGCGCACCCACCAGTGGAGGATTGCCACGTCTGTCATCATCATCACGGGATCCAAGGGTGGTGATACTTTTTCTTTCTCTTTCCTCCTCTCTTCTCCTTTCCTTTTCTTGCTTCTCTCTTCCTCTGCTCTTCCAATATATGCAAGTTTGGGATAAATTGTGACGGGTTGCCCGGAAAATAGCTCCATTGCCAAATCGCCTCTGTTCATTTGTTGAGCTCACCAGTTTGTTAAGTTTGTCTGTTTGTGGAATTTGCCAGTTAATAAGGTTGCTGGCCAGCCTGTTCCTCTGAGTCATTGTCGTGACTCTACCGACCACGCGGCTCTGCCGAGCAGAGATCAGCTTTTGTTGGTACTCAAATAGTCGGGGAATCGAAAAGATTCACCCATCTCGCAACCCACCAAGTGGGACGAGACACAGGCACATAGTCACATAGGTCACATCTGAAGTGCTGCAATGGAACAATACAGGCTCCTTAGGAAGGACAGGCTAGGATGGCAAGAAGGGGTTATGGCTTTTTATGAGTGAGCATCTGGGATGCATGCAGTTCTGCCTTGGGATGGGTGATGAGCCAGTCAAGAGTTTATGAGTCAGGATGAGAAGGCAGACAAACACGGACAATGTTGTGGTGGGTGTCTCCTACAAACCACCCAATCAGGAAGAAGTAGTAGATGAGGCCTTCTTCAGAGAACTGGAAAAAGCCTCACACTTGCAGGCTCAGGTCCTCATAAGTCTTGAACCACCCTCATCTCTACTGGAAGGGCAACATAGCAGGACACAAGCAATGCAGTAAGTTGTACTGTGAGGGTGGTCCAACACTGGAACAGGTTGCCCAGAGAAGCTATGGAGTCTGCATCCTTGGAGACAGTCAAAATCTGACTGTACTCAGTCCTAGACAACCTGCTTTAGCTGACCCAGCTTTGAGCAGGGGATTAGACTGGATCTCCAGAGATGCCATCCAACCTCAGTTCTGTGATTCCATTATATGTTTAAAGAATAGCTGTACCTTATAGGGGAAAAAAAAAACATGAGGGCTTTCTGAAAGTCTGCTTTTGTGTGACACTGAAAGAAATCAAAATCCTGAGGGTTCTATTTGCTTTCAAAATAAAGGTAGGGTCAAATGAGTTAAACCAAAGGGCTGGAGCCAGAGGACAAATTCCTTATAATGATGGCCAAGCTCAACAAGAATTCGGCCTCTTCTACCCTGCTTCAAACATTAACAAAAACATTGCTATGTGGAGCACCATGAAACTGAACTTGTGCTGGGGAAAATTTACCAAGAGTATCCAATCATCTGGTTTTGCTGCCTGTATTCATATTAATACTGTTGTAGCCTTGTTCATCTACCAAAACTCATTAAAGAATGTAAATATTTCCTTAAAGTCTACATAATTTTGATTTTAATCTTTCATAGGCAATACATATGACTTTACTGATACTCTCAGCTTATCTAATGGAAAATCAGACTGTTTTTCTTGTACTGGAAATGACACTAGTTTATACACACCAGTTAAGTATTAAAGAAGAATGCAACATACAGCTTGTTCTTTGAGTGCTACAGTAGCACGTTCTTTGCAGTTGTAACTTACTTGATATTAAGTTGGAGTACTTTCAATATTACTGAAAATGTTTTCATTACATGAAAGGAACAGCAGGCACTGTTTTATAACAGTTTGCAAAAGTACACAAGCATTTTCATACCGCTTTCTGATAATAAGACCTGTCAAAGTGGTGCCCTGTAGCTTGATTCTTAATGTAAGGCATTGATAGTTGTGGTCCAGTATTGCCAGTGAAGGTGAAAAAGCTTTAAAGATTCAACCTGATTCACTTTCCGCAAAGGAAGTGTCTCACTGAAGTCATGTATGGAACTACATAGATGGGAATTGTCTGTGTGGGAATGCAAGAACTGAATTGTGTAACCTTAGTGTAACCCCTTAGTGTAACCACTTTTAAAAAAATCTATCAATGTTATGCTACCACTGAAAAGATTTGCTAGAAACATAGCTTCTAGATAGGATTACAGACTAAAACATTTTAAAATTTTCCTCTGACTGGAGATGAAAAGGAACAAAAATGTACATAGGAGAAAGACTTGAGTTACTGAATCTTCAGATCTTTACAATATTGGAGTTTTGTTCTCTGAAATTCCTTGTATTTTGAGTGTCTTCTGTTTCACTCCATCCCTGTCCCTTCACTTCAGTCTTTCTCACAGTAATATCACAATATAATTTTATTTTGAGAATGTCCCTCAGTTGTTTCCCCATTTTCTACTTTAATTTCAAATTCATTGCATACAGAAACTAAGCAAACAAAAAACTCTCCCTTTGTATTATCCAATAAAAGAAAACTGTGGCAAACATTCCTTTACACTTCTTTTTAATTAGAAGTTTGATCAACCTAGAACTCTAAAAGAGGTTACTTGCACTCAGGATTTCCAGATGTTATCCTAGAACATTGAGCATCAAACAGCTGTTCAACAACAGTTCAAAGGTTCATTCTGCAGTTTGAACTACTAGTGCTGCTTAATCATGTTTTTTTTGCAATAATGCCTAAGACTTAAGAATAAACCCTGTTTTAGGCAGTTAATGAAGGATTTACATTCAAATATTCTCATCTGAAATTAAAAAATATGTTCTACCCCCTTCCTGTCATGCAAAAGGCAAGTAGTGAAATAAAATTTAAATATTAAATACATTTTTTGGACAATACTTTTTTTTCCCCAGGATGCTTGACTGGAAATAGTGACCCAAGACAGCTAAGTAAGAAATAAAACCTTCCGATAATTACACCTTCCACCCCTCCATGGCCCCCAACACACACATGGACACATGTGCACACATACACTTCTTAAAGAAATTTTAAAATTATTCTGCATAACATAAGGTATGGTTGTCTTTTCCTGGACTTTTTTTCATTCCTATCCAAGACAGACTTTTTAGGTCATTGTAGACCTTGCTTTAGCATGAATTATTATGTATAACCACAGAAATACTTTGCTTAAGTATTAATCAAAGTAAGACTCTTACAAGCCCTCGTCAAGAGAGATATTCTTCTAACAAAGTTGAGAGAGTGATAGGAGATAAATGGTCCTGGAAAATACTAGGAAAAAAGGAACAGAAAGGGAGAAGTATACTCAGTGGTAAGGATGGTAACGTAAATTGTAAGGATGGAGTGTAAACTTCTCCTCACTTACGTGAGGAGGCTATTGTAAAATAATATGCTATTATTTTGACCATTCTGTAAAAGGAAAGTAGTGCCTTGCCTGTTAGATCTTGAATATGTTAGTGTCATGCCTTGTACACAATAAAATTTTCCTTGACAGAGCCTGTGGTCATTCCTTGTGAAAGAAGTGGCATCTTCAGACAGCAAATTTACAGGACCAAGGGCTATCTGTGATACAACACTGACAGAAGGAAATGTAGAACCCCAGGGAAACAATGATCATTAACAGAGTACACAAGAGTCACAAATAAGCATTACAGTTGCTGTTCTTAAAAAAAAAAAAGACAATTGTAAAGAGATCCCAGCGTCCTAACCTTACAGTAAAACCATTACTCCTAGTATATGGAAGTTGCCATTAAGTGCAACACACAGATACACTTTTAATATGCATGCAGAAATACAGATAGACTGTCTTTTCTCCACAGAAGATTTATATTTTTATCCCTGTGACAGTGTACTTCCCCCCTGCCCCTGACCTTTATCTTCTGTAACTCTGCTCAGATGATAACCAGCAGTGATGGTCATAATGGATGCATCTGATCATGATGGCTGCATCTGGCTCAAAGTGGATTCAAGAGACAGATAACAACACAATAGTCAAGGGATATTGTGCAATGCACCTAAGAAACTGAAACCTGTGGTCGGCATGCAAATATGACTATGGGTCAATCACCTTACCCCCATAAATAGTGAGCAGCCCAGGGCCCTTTGAGCTCTCCTGCACGGCAGCGGACTGCATGCCAGGATCTCCCCTTGAGCAGGGAGGCCTCTCAAGGTTACTCCTCGAGGCTGAGAGATTCCTTGCCGCAATAGATCCTCAGTAAGTGACTAACAGCATGCTAAACTTTGAAATCTTAGCTAAGTGATATAAAGGATTGATTGTGCACAAATAATCCTTTAGACATAAACCGTTGACCAAGTCTGGGACTAGGATTGGATCTAGCCGCACCTAGACTCCTCTCTGAGAAGGAGCTTAGAAAGCATGGGGGTCCTTTTCTGAACCTCATGACTCTAGAGGAGTGTCCCCCTGACAGTTTTGTCTGACCCTGTCCTCTATGCAGTAAATAATCAAGTGTACCTTGCCATTGAATCTTGTTAAATCACTGTTGCATTGAACTTTGTTAACTCCCTATTCTATATCAATATAGTATATTTTTGCTTCTCTCCGATGAGTGAAGTGCACTCTCACTCCATCCACAACAATCCCTGAGGAGAAATGCAATGTTTACTTGGTCAGAAGCAGAATTAGTAAAAAAGTAGCTTTCTTATAATAAACAAAGCTCAAAAAACTCCACCAAAATTCTTCTATGCTTTTTAGATCTGCATCTCTATTTGTCCATACTGTATATAGTTCACATCTGAATAAAGAGGATGAAAAGTGAGTATAATAAGCCACCAAAATTAGACTTTTCTTATTCTTTTGCCAAAATGACAGAGTAAACAATAAAGCAAGCTTGGATGCAAAGTACAATTTTTAATATTCTGTCTCTGGTTCTAATGAATTATAAAGGGGTGAATCTAAATCCCAACTCAAGCTTTCAAGAATTGTAGAGTCTTTTTTTTTTCACCTAGGAAATAATCTGGCCAGAAAAAGTGAACCTTCTGTTTTTTCCTTGCCTTTTGTGATTATCTCTGCTTCCTAATAATGCTTTGATTAGAGTACCAACTGACTCAGGCTATAGTTCAATTTTTCAACACTCTTTGCAGGAGAAACTATTTAAGTGTCTGCCCTGCTTTCTCTCCAGCCATTTATGCCCATGTTCCTCTTGCAGTTCAATGCTTCTTCAGTTGAACCTGTGCAACTTACTGGGAGATTCATATGGGACTATGACTCTAAACCAGATCAAGGAAATTATAATTTAAAAACCCCACAGTCCACATAGGTTTGTTTTTTTGTTTTTTTGGTTTTTTTTTGCATTAGAAACAATATTCTAAATACACTTTCTTCAGGGACAAAGCTATTTTAGGAGATGCACTTCCCCTGTCAGTTAAACTCATGCTTCACCACTGTGGATCACACTACCAGCTGGGAAGCTGTGTTGTAATGAAAGCTTTTGTTGTTGTAGGTTTTATTTTATTTTATTACCCAGACTGCTGGTTTATAATGCATTATTATAAATCAATTCTATCCATATAAATAATATGCAGTATGAGAACAAGTGGTGAAGGATACAACAAGGGAAACAGGTAGTTGTTAAGCTTCTTTTGCCACCAGAGAAAATTTATATCAAACCAAACCCTGAGGTGACTAGCTTAGTCTCAGAAATACAGTGTATAAGTATAGGACTTCAGTGAGTGAATCAGTTTTTTTTTAAAACATCCCCAGTCTGGCCACTTCTGTCACTGATTTTTTGTGCCTTCCTCTAATTGTTGGTCTGATGAAGTTACGAAGAATTTGACATGATGATGTGCTGAATTATCTTAACTACAAACACTATGTCATTGATAAAGACATCATGTTGAAATCCCCAGTTAAAAATCTTCATGGACTGAGTCATTGCAATGAAAGAGCTGCCCAAGTGTTGCCTGAGAACAGCTTGTTTTATGTACTTATGGTTTTATTAAGGTTTTAGTGCAGAGTTTCCGTTGTAACAACCTGAACTTAAGACTTGGAGGATGATTTTATTTCCCTTAGAAATTCTAATGTTTACAACTGGAATAAAACATCAAGTCCTTAACAAGGATCTTATTTCTGGAAAACTTACATGTGCCAGCAGGACAATTCATCTAAACAGTTGCACCAGGGGAAAAAATAAAGAGATTACTTACATGAATACAAATATGTTCAACATTTTAAAAGTTTGAGAATGATTGGAAGATTTAATTGAAAAATGAATCTTTCATTCATTTCACTTAAATAGGTATTGCAAATGGACTGATACAATTTTGTTATTTCATTAGTTGAAAAATATAGTTGTAACAATTTCAATATATTATTTCATTGGTAGCTATGATTACACTCCTAAAAAATTGGCAGAAAAAAAAGTTACAGTGTTCTTTCTTTCCATGTGATTAAGTCTCTTCTCTCATTTTGACTTTGTTACTTTCTTCTAAAACTTTTAGTCTGTTGTTCTGCTGGTCACCCTCAACGTATTCATATGGCAGTGCAGTGAAATTGAATAATGAAGTCCCTTTAATATTAGATACTCAATAGGTCCACAGAGAGAAGATTTTGGAAAAAAATAGCTTTTGTATTTTGAGGTTGTATTTTTATAGCTAATATATAGGTTTGCATGGCAAGATTTTGGTAGCAGAGAGGGCTACAGGGGTACCTCCTGTGAGAAGCTGCTAGAAGCTTCCCCCATGTCCAATACAGCCAATGCCAGCTGGCTCCAAGATGGGCCCACTGCTGGCCAAGGCTGAGTCAGTCAGCGATGGTGGTAGTGCCTCTGTGATAACGTATTTAAGAAGGGGGAAAAAAATGCTGCAGAACAGCAGCTGGAGGAGAGGAGTGAGAATATGTGAGAGAAACAACTCTGCAGACACCAAGGCAAGCGAAGAAGGGTGGGGAGGAGGTAGTCCAGGCACCAGAGCAGAGATTCTCCTGCAGCCCATGGTGAAGACCATGGTGCAGCACATGGAGGTTAACGGTGGAGCAGATATCCACCTGCAGCCCATGGAGGATCCCACGCCAGAGCAGGTAGTTGCGCCCAAAGGAGGCAGTGACCCCGTGGAGAACTTGCGCTGGAGCAGGCTCCTGGCAGCACCTGTGACCCCATGGAGACAGGACCCCACGCTGGAGCAGGTTTTCTGGCAGGACTTGTGACCCTGTGGGGGACCCACGCTGAAGCAGTCTGTTCTTGAAGGACTACACTCCATGGAAAGGACCCATGCTGGAGCAGTTCAGGTAGAGCTGCAGCCCATGGGAGGGGCCCCAGACTGGAGCAGGGGAAGAGTGTGAGGAGGAAGGAGCGGCAGAGACAATGTGTGATGAATTGACTGCAAGCCCCATTTCCCCTCCCCCTGCACCACTGGTGGGGGAGGAGGTAGAGAAAATTGGGAGTGAAGCTGAGCCCAGAAAGAAGAGCGAGGTGGGGGGAAGGTGTTTTAAGATTTGGTTTTATTTCCCATTACCCTACTCTGATTTGATTGGCAATAGATTAAATTAATTTCCCTGAGTCAAGTCTGTTTTGCCCATGATGGTAATTGGTGAGTGATCTCTCCCTGTCCTTATCTTGACCCATGAGCCTTTCACCATAATTTCCCCCACCCGTACAGTTGAGGAGGGGGAGTGACAGAGTGGCTTGGTGGGCACCTGGCGTCCAGCCAAGGTCAAACTCACTACAGCTGATCGAGAGGAAATATTTATCAAGAGTAGATAGAAGAGCTATTTTTTTTCCCTACAGCCAACACCACAATCTGACTGTGATCATGAGGTAAATGGCTAACTTGGATAATTCTTATTCCTCTGTCTAGTTTAATGGTTGGATAATCCTAGCTAACCTTCTAAGATGCTGGACTAAATAATTAAACTACTTACTTTGATATAAGAATGACTGGTATCTTCGCCTTTCGAGAAAAATTGAAGAAGTAAGCATTGCATTTCTTTCTGCAAACACAGATAATTCATTTCAAAGGCTTCAGGTTGGTGATTATTACACATTGTAAGCAACTCTGTTAGTATTTCATTGTACCTTGGAAAGATGATCCAGTATATATAATTCTAAATTATTATTTAAAATCTAAAAGCCAAAATAAATTAAGCCACAAATTTGATAGAAGTAATAAATTTAGAGAGTAGAATGTTACCTATTTTGCCTTAAGCATTTCTACTTTTTGATATCCAGATTTATTAAACAGAAGGAAAATGTCAATTTGATCTTCATAGAGAATATGTCAAAACTGGACAGGTAGAACTGTTTTTTTAATTTCATAACTAAATTTTACTGTTGTGCAAAGTTCCAAATGACATCAGCCTTGAAAGACAACAGATACTGAGAATGTTTCTGGCAATATAGAAAACTTTGTTAAATATTTTACAATTAATATTTCTAAAGAATCCAAAGCAAAAAAGAAAACCAAGTGTCAGTTCAATTAAACTATCATTATAGTGATTGTATATTCAGTCCAAAGAAATTTTTATAAGAAAGTAAGAGACCATCAATGTTAAAAGAGATTTAATCACATGAAAACAAAGGACACCAGTACGACATATATAGTAATGATAATTGCTTTTTTAGGGCTGATTTTTTCTCCCCTTTGAACACAACATCTTGCCCTGTGTTCTCTGCTTATTATTATGTTACTACAAATTAAAAAAGAACCTGGGGAAATGCGTGTTGAGCCTAATACATCTGCCATTGAAAACGATTACTAAGAATCTCCTAATGAAGTGTTTTAACTGGAATACATTAGAATTTCTTAACTGTGGAGTTGGATCACTTAGTATTTATTTATTTGTCTTTATTGGAAGATTTTGGTTTTATAATTCAAGCAATAAGTAAAGGGGCTAGCCATTCATTTAATTAGAGACTTAGATAACACTAATATTACTTCACTCAAAATTAATTTTGTTTAATGTATCAATCAGAATCTAAGAATAAGATTATAAGGATTTCTTGTAGTGATTGTGCACAGCAAACGTCACCCAGTCAGCAAACAATATTAAAACTGATTTAGACAAACGTAAAAAATCTCTATAGTCCAAGACAGTAAGATACGTTTTAAAACAAATCTATTAGCGATTTGGTTCTGAAATGTCTTTCCATTTGATGTTTAAAGACTGTGAAATGGCTTAGGTATTTGAGATTTAGACAATAATGATATTTTTTACTTTCTTTACTCACCATTACTCTACACTAATATATATTTCATTCTTTGTGGCGAGGCAGCAGGAAAGAGGGCTGTCTGCCTGGTCATTGCTACTGGATGGGGAACTTTTCTCCATCCTTGCTATTGGATTGAACTTTTTTCTAGACTTTTAGTGGAATTCATATTAGTCAGTTATACCCCATCTAGAATTTGAAAAGCTGCTTATTCCTACATAACTGTCTCGCACGTGGCTTCTTAGATTTTCCTCTTTTCCAATTTGTCAAAATCAATTTGAAATCTAACTCTGTCTCCCATGTACTTGGAGCTTGTACTCATTTTGTGCTATCTGGAAATTTAATATTCCTTTTATTCAAGTCATTAGTGCAACTATTGAGTCAAATCTGTAAAGGGAATATTGCCTTCCATTTTGACAGCTCATGTCCACATGTGAGGCAAGATTTTTAGCTCCTAACTCTGTAGCTTGAATTTGTTTGTTGTATTAAACAGTCCTAAGGCAAAAGAACAAGAATTCTGTAGTCTCAAGTAAGTGTCTTAGCGTGATAATAACTCTTTCATAGAGTACTGACTTCCTTTCTGAACAGAGACCTTGCTTTCATAAGATGATTGTGTGTTCTTGTGCTTTAAATACCTTAAAATGTCACAGTTGAAATACTTTCTGGAGAAACAGGAGTTTTAACAGTACAAAACAAAGAAGAATTCAAACCTAATCTTTTACCTTCTAGGTAATTTTTTTTTTTTTTTTTAATTTCTAGCCCAAAGAAAGAGCTTCTTTTCCAACTATATTTTAAAAGACAGTGGTGGCTACTTTGTTGAAAACCCAGTCATGTCTACGTGTATTTCAGAAATGTCCACTGGATTGGTGATGTCAGTATCGTTTGCTCATTTGGCAATAGTACTAGAGAATGGTCCTGGTCCATTATCATTTCTATAGAGACAAAATCAAAGAATCCCATCAATTCAAACAGCCCATAGTCTAGTGGTGTAGGTACTCACATGCAACATTAGCAAGCCAGTTCCTAAGAGAATGTTTATGTCCTTTGACATACATAGACATTCATAACCTGGAACTGAGCTCCTTTGGCCGGGATGCTCACTGGTGTGATACACTATTTCACAGTAAATGTGAAGCAGGTAAGAAATAAGTGCATTTGCATTAGTGAAGTCTCACTAAACTAACAATTCATCCATAGGATTACACAGCACCATAATTATATTACCTCTGAGGTCAATTGAGTAAATCTACTCAATGAACATGACTTCATGTTTATTCAAGTTGTCACAATCAAGAATCTCGTCAATAAGTAGCTGTGTCATAAATGGCTCTGGAAACAAACAAACAAACAAACATCTGGGTTTGATTCTCCTGCTTTTTTAAGGTGTTTTGTTTCTATTGTGAGCCTGGACTAAAGTAGTCTTTCTTCTCGGGACAATTTTTCAAAATCAGAGTATTTTCATTAAGGCAAAATATTTGTGAAGAGTTGGATTTTTCTGATGAAGACAACTTCATTGGTATATTCATGATGAGCACTGTTGAACACTTTGTTCCAAAGGCTGTAGTGTATTAAGGAAGGAAATGGGTTGACTGGGGAGAAGCAAAACTAGTTAAGCAAAAAGAAAACCTATCATAAGAAGCAAACAAAGAGAGACAGAGTCATAGAACACAAAAATATGAAAACAGGCTGATGGTGGATGAGGGGGTTATAGATTCAGTGTTATATGATCAAGTAACTCTCACAATACTAAATATCAGAACTGATTTGGTTTTAGTCCTTCATGCTTTACTATTCCTCAAAATAACATCCATTCCCCATTGATTTAATTATGTTTGACCTATATTTTATAGATTAAGAAATTCAAATGAAGACTAAACATACTTGTTAAAATGGTTCTTCTAAGCTCCTTGTACAGTACTGAAGGAATATTTAAATGAAGAATGAAGCTGTACTGCTAATGGTATTTTTAGATTACAGTTGGAAAGTTCAAAGCAAAAACATCTTTAAAAAAATTTTAAACTGTACAAATTCAAAGAATATGACATTAACATGAGTTTTGGCAGAAAATATTTTCTGAAGAAAACATCCATCCTAAAATCACTCATTACCTTACAAATACATGATAAAAACAGTGTCCTTGTAAGGAGGATATTATTCTTATTTTTTATATGGATACTGAGAAATAGAATATCTGAAGAATGTGTTAAAAGTTATACATAGGTTATTACCACATAGCACAAAGTGATTGAAATGGATTTGTAAAGTGAAATGGTGCTGAGGACCAAGAATCCACATTATACACATATCAGAAGTTCCTTTGGACCAGTTCTAGCTTGGTTCCATGTACTGAATACTCTTCGGTAGTCAGAGTTCACAAGCTGCACTCATGGAGAGTTTCTTACAGTTTATTTTTATGTGAAAGAAAAGTGGTTCACTCTAAAAGCACTCTAGGATGTGTAGAGTTGGAGATGTAAGGAAGTGGGGATGACTGGAAGTTTTTTTTCAAAAGCACGCTAGGATTTGATCTAAAATCTAATGTAGAAGCATCCACGTAGAGCACAGAGGGCAAGTAAGAACTTAAAGTAGAATTTAACTCCCAGCAATTGGTTCTTCTCTTTTCTTAAGAGAAAAGTTCTTCTGATTAAAAATGTTAATGCTTACTTCATGGAACTTTATTGCTGTCTTAGTCTCAGTGTTCATACTTTGAAGATTTGCTTTTTGCTTCTTATTAAACTCCATTTCAGTGACTCGTTGTAAGGAATATCTGCAGTTCCTTTCTTGGACATCCTGCCACACTCCCCCAGAGCTTACACAACTGTCCGCATCAGCTGCACGTGGGACTGTGATGCAATTTCCATTTCAATCACAGACCTAAGTTTTTGTTCTTTGGAAGCTGCTATATGGAAAATTGTTGATGCGTGCCCAAACCAGGTATGGAATTGAGTCTCAGGGCCCTGAGTGCATTGCTCCAGCTTGGGGTGGTTTGGCTGCAGAGGTCAGCTCAAAGTCCATGCCTTGGAGGGGAGCAGCACTGTCAAACTGTTACTGTGGCTGTTCTGTGCATGGGAGTAGTGACCTCGCTGTAGAATTTAGATGTGTCTGTCAACAACAACAAAAAATGCATAAGGTTGAGGAAAGCATATAGTACATCTATTTCAGCATCTTACTTTTGGAAGTAAGTTTCCCTTCATTGTTTTTTATTTGTTTGTTTTGCTTTGGGGTTGGTTTTCTTTGTTTGTTTCTGGGAGTATTTCTTGATGGTCCTACAGATTTCTTTATTGTTTTAAATATAATCAGCCTTTAACTTTCTTTATTTTTATTATTTTTAGGATAAGCTTTTACTTACAGCTCTTCTTTTATTCTTCATAGACTTTTCTTCAGAAGAATAAATTCAATAAATCAACATCTCACCTAGCTTGTCTTAAAGGCTGTACATTTATTGATTAATTGTTGCAATAAACAATTATAGGATTAATTAAGTCTTCAAAATAAAAGGAGGAATAGTATTTTGCCTTTAAATAATTACTATTATGTCATTAATAATCACAGAATCATGCAGGTTGGAAAAGACCTTTAAGATCATCGAGTCCAACCGTAAACCTAACACTACCAAGACCACCACTACACCATGTCCCTAAGCACCTCATCCAAACGTCTTTTAAATACTTCCAGGGATGACGACTCAACCACTTCCCTGGGCAGCCTGTTCCAATGCATGGAAAAAACACTGCATGAAATGCTTATGTACCATTCTAAAAAAACTAGGGAACAAGATCATGGATCTAATTGTATTAAATTTCCTAAAGTTCAGGAAGCTTTGGCTCAAGTAGTTTTTGATACATTGAGCATAAATAAGACAAGGAAGCCAAGCATTGTTAAATAAAATAAATCAGATAATTTTAAAAAACAGAAAGTGAAAAAGAAAATTAAAGTATTATTTACAGGGAGAAAGAAAAAAAAAATTAGCCTTATACTATTACTGGAATCCCTCGTAAAGAAAACAGCCCAAAATATGCAACTTCATCAAAACCCTGAAAATAAAGTGGAAGAATTGCTAAAAACTTCAACCTGTGTAGTGTTTTGAATACAAAACCTGCTGTGGTTCTTGTGCTCATCCATGATAGATTGTAAACCCCTTTTTGCTATTTACACATTGTTTGTGATGTATGTTTCAAACCTATTATTTAGTGTCTCCACTGAGGATTTGAATTTTCACACTCTTAAAGAATGACTTTGTTATAGTTTGGTATATTTTGTTCTAACAAAAGCTAGCTTTACGTACTGGAGGTTTTTGGTAGCCTTCAGCGTAAGTCTGAGAAACCTGAGACAGTCCCTTCTCACGGCTTTGACTCATCCTGTCAGAAACACTCTTTTGGATCACGATCATAACAACAAAAAGGAATATGCAAGTGAGCTCCTTAGCTCATCTGATCTGATTTGGATCCAAAACTGACCGCAGCACTGAGTTTCATAAAGATAGCTGTAATATTTCTCTAAGCCTTTTGCTAACTGAGTGATTGTTGAATGCCGTTATCTAATAGAGGACAAGTAAAGACTTCCAAATACAATTTAAATATGAAATCCCACTAGAGTGGCTTGATGTTACAGATCTTTATTCTTGCTTCAATGCAGAGTAGTCATATTAATCTTTCTCTTCAGAGTCATTACATCCTTGTCCTGGTTTCAGCTGGGATAGAGTTAATTTCCCTCCTCGTAGCTGGTATAGTGCTGTGTTTTGGATTTAGGATGAGAATAATATTGATAACACACTGATGTTTTAGTTGTTGCTAAGCAGCGCTTACACTATGCAAGGACTTGCCCTGACAGCGAGAAGCTGGGAGAGGACACAGCCAGGACAACTGGCTCAACCTGGCCAAAGGGTTGAGCCAGGTTGCATACCATATGACATCATGCTCAGTATATAAACTGGGGGGGAGTTGGCCGCGGGGCAGCGATCACTGCTCAGGGACTGGCTGGGCATCGGTCAGCAGGTGCTGAGCAATTGCATTGTGCATCACTTGTTTTGTATATTCTTTTATCATTTTTATTATTATTATTTTCTTTTCTTTTGCTGTCCTATTAAACTGTCTTTATCTCAACCCAGGAGTTTTTTGGTTTGTTTTTTTTTTTTTCTGATTCTCCCTCCCATCCCACCGGGTGGGGGGAGGGTGAGCAAGTGGCTCTGTGGTGCTTAGTTGCTGACTGGGATTAAACCACGACGCTCATTTGTTTTGGTCCAACCTGAACTGTTTCTACAGTTATAACCTTAATTTTCTCATCTGTTATAAAATCTGTCATTAATATTTTTTTTCTCGGATACTATCAGATACTATACTATTGGGGATACTATTGGATACTATGTATCCAATGATCTAAAAGTTTAATCTATAGATGCTCAAAATTAATCTGTTATTGTTTGTCTGTAGTACACACCCCAACAGTTTGTTAGGTGCTTCATGTACATATTAAGAAGATATGGTCCTTATTTTAGGTTGCATTTGAATTGGACACCATATCTGATAGCAAATTTTTTTTGAAAAGTAAGGCAAAGATAGAAGTTGTATGATCATGTATTCTAGGTATGCATGCCTTCTCATGTTTCTCTCAATCAATCAATTCACTAGTTAATGGTAGATAAGTCAGTGACTCTCTCCAATTTGTCAATGTAATCTTTATGGTCTATAATTTTTCTCCATGCCTGTAGAAAAAGATAGGTGAATATTTCTTGTCATATTCAGACTGATATTGGGCTGTTAAACTCATCTAAAATGAAAAGTTGGATCTATTTTTTTATTATCTATTTAAAAAAAGAGTGAAAGCCAAAAGTAGCCATTTCTTTTTACTACAGTATAGTAACATTTTAAATAAAGTAACAGAGATACAGTAGTCAAATAAATAATGGGTATTTAACATAGACCTTTCAGAAGAAATAAATTTACAGTAGAAGTCGAATAATTTTTAGAGCATTTATTCCTTTGATTTTCCTATTTAAACCTTCATTCATGGGGGTGGGAAATTAATAAAGATAATAAATCAGTAGGGAGATAACTTATCTATGGTATTTTTCACTAAACTATATAAAAACTTAAGTCTATATTGAAGAAATTTTGTTAAAAACTTCTTGGAAAACACATGTAAATAATTATGTTTACACTTTTAATTAATTCACAATATTAATCTCATGCATTAGTAAATTATCCAAGATGAAACTGGCAGTCATATACAGTGTATTATTGCCATTCATGCTCAATCTTACATCACTTTCCAGCTATTTCTTTTAATTACTTAGCGATATCTGTCATCTACTTAATCTATATATCTCATATTCATCAGGGGCTTTGTAGTCCCATTGCTGTCACAATTTCCTGCAATTATTTTCCCCCAGATATTGACAGAATCTCTATGATAATCTTATTTCTTGACTCATCTCTCTGTGAAACAGGTCTAGGACAGTACAGCTTCATCTTTGTTTTCATTAGTAACCTCTGAACTGGGCTTACTTGTAATGTTTCTGCTTCTGTAGTTTTTCTGATCTTGTTTAGCTGCTGTAATCTCCACTAGGCCTCTCTCATTTCTGTCCTTAAGTCACCACTCAGAAACCTATGTCTTGAACAGCATCTGTTGCTCCTTTCTCTATTTTTGAGTAAATTCTCAGAGACTCAGAATATTTTGGAAATAAACACTATGACATTTTTCCCTTTGTTTGTTTTTTGTTGTTGTTGTTTTTTAATACAACTGAACTATTTGAGACACAGCACACACTAAAAGTGGGAGAAATTCTGGATTGAAATATATCAATGTGATGGTGGAACTCCAATATTACTTGTGACTGAAAAACTCATTTCTCTTTTGGAATAGAAAACTCATTTCCGTTGGTGTTTCTGTGAATAGCAACCCAAGAGTGTGAGCTTCTGATCCAGAAGAGAAGCTAGGCAGTTAAATGCCTAACTTGTTCGCATCTGTTATCTTGAAGTATTCGTAATCCAGAATTTAGTTCATCAGTGTATTTGGAACATACAAGGACAGGTAAACAGCTAAGACTGGCTTTATATGCTGAATAATGTCATCAAAAACTATCTAAGGAAGTAGGCGTGAATACAGAAGCATAGAAATAGCATCTCTCCCTTTGTATTAATTATACCTGTGTACCTTCTTCCTCATTCTTTTGTGTGAGAAGTCACACAAAGTGAAAGAGAAAGGGTTACTCTCATATCTAATGGTTGAAGCAGTTCAATTAGTAAGGTAGAAGTGGTCTTGAAGACTTGTTTAATAAATACATAAGATATTACAGAAGACTGGCATATCCTTCCACTACCAGGATGAATGCTTTAACAGATGAAATCCCTTTGCCATTTAATTTACATTAAGTTAGGTTTATTTTTTCTAGACAAAATGAAAGATTCTTGGTGAGACGATGAATTAATTCTGTCCATGTAGCATGTATTGTTACATTTTCTTGAGTAAATATTTTTGCCTTTAACAAATCATGTAAAATGAACAAAAAACCTCCTCAGAGAGCAGTATTTTTTGTGAAACTTAGTCTATAAGTTACATCCAGTAAAATGTGTATGGCACATCCTAGAAAGAGAAACTCAAATTCCTAGGAAGTTTAATGACAAAACTGAAGTGCTTGTAGAATATAGGTATTGATAAGTAGCTAACAGACCATGGTTTTGGAGAAGCTTGAATGCTGGCTATAGCCAACAGTAATGACAGTTATGCAACAGAGATTTAGTCCAAAAAGGTACTTTTTAATTAGCATGAAGTGGGACTTAGGTGGAACGTAGAGTCTGAGTCTAATGCTACCTTTTCACTAATGCTTAACCACACTATATATAAGCTTTAGTTTAGTGCTATGTTTCTTTAAAAAAAAAACCAAAAGAAGTTTCACAGTCTCATTACATTGCTCTGTATGTGCCTAGAAAATTCTCTGGAATAAGTATCAGGGTACTACCTAAAGCAAATGGAAGGATGACATTCACTATTTTTAACACAATAGCTGAAGGGGAAAAACACAACACTTAATATTCATTAGTCTGTTTACTCAAAGGGTAGGACATTGACCTGCAAAAAGGACAGATTAAGTATCTTTCTGAGAAGTTAGAAAATCACCTTTCTTCTCGACCTTGCAAATATCCCAGTCAGCAGCCTTTTGTAATAAAGACTGTACAGAAATAAACCTGTGTCTTTACCATCTACGTATGTAAATAGCTAAAGGACAAGATTTGTACATGGTCATGTTTTCCTCTATGTGCCTTAAAGGAAGAGGACAAATGCGGTTCTCTGTTCCTGTCAAAATAACTTCTAGGTCTAATGGCTTCACCTTTGAGGTGCTTAATTCCACCTGGGAACACCTTAGGGAGCTGTGGTACTCAATGCTTGACAGTGACTATTCCTAGATTGTCTGCCCTGGTCTTCTAACAACCATTGGGAACTAAACTGCTGGGTAAGGCATTGAAAGATCATGTTCTTGTCCACAGCCTTTAAGGGATGAGAATCATCCCTATGACCATCCTATTCTGAAAGAACAACACAAGATTCTAACTTTTAGAGATGTAAATTTGAAGATAGAAGGTCTTACATCCTTTTAGTTATGAATAAAATGTTTAGAATCATAGAATAGCTCAAGTTGGAAGAGACCCATAAGGATCATCAAGTCCAACCACTTGCTCCTCACAGGACTACCTAAAACTAAAACATATGACTAAGCGCTCCTTGAACTCTGACAGGCTTGATGCTCTGACCACTTCCCTGGGGACTGTGTTCCAGTGACCGACAGCCCTCTTAGTGAAGAACCTTTTCCTAATGTCCAATCTGAACTTCCTCTGATGCAGTTTCCTTCCATTTCCTCATGTCCTATTGCTGGTCACCAGAGAGAGGAGATCGGCACCTCCTCCTCCGCTACCCTCCTTAAGGAAGTTGTAGACTGCAATGAGGTCACGCCTCAGCCTTCTCTTCTCCAGGCTGAACAAACCTCAGCTGCTCCTTGTAAGTCTTGACCTCCAGACCTTTCACCATCTTGGTTGCCCTCCTCTGGACGCACTGTATGAGTTTGATGTCCTTCTTATCTGAGGTGCTGTCTTGTCCCACTCGGTGGGTTGTGAGATGGGTGAATCTTTTCGATTCCCCGACTGTTTGTGTACCGACAAAAGCCGATCTCTGCTCGGCAGAGCCGCGTGGTCGGTAGAGTCACGACAATGACTCAGAGGAACAGGCTGGCCAGCAACCTTATTAACTGGCAAATTCCACAAACAGACAAACTTAATGAACTGGCGAGCTCAACGAACGAACAGAGGCGATTTGGCAATGGAGCTATTTTCCGGTCAACCCGTCACAATTTATCCCAAACTTGCATATATTGGAAGAGCAGAGGAAGAGAGAAGCAAGAAAAGGAAAGGAGAAGAGAGGAGGAAAGAGAAAGAAAAAGTATCACCACCCTTGGATCCCACGATGACGATGACAGACGTGGCAATCCTCCAGTGGTGGGTGCGCGCGCGCTTCCCGGGGGGGGGGGAGGGCATGTCTTTTATAAGCTAATCCCCGCCTCCAGGTACGCCCCTTCAGGACTTACATGGTTCTTGTTCTAGAAAGTTTTCAATCTTCTGCGCAGGCGCTGGGGGAGGGGGTGGTCACGAGGGGTCTCTCAGGCAGTTGCAAGCCCCTTCCTCAGATCAACTCTGTGTGACCTCTGGCCATACATGGTAAGGTCCAGCAGAACCCTGAATGGTACGTCTTCTGATGCGCTCTCCACGTCCCACATGTCCTGCTCCCGCTCTTGCTCTCCCCCACCCCATGCTCGGTGACCTGCCATTGCCATGCAAATAGCGCCTCAAATCGCCACAATGTTTGAGACATTAACTCTTTCAGTCTCTCACAGGTGCCCAAAACTGCACACAGTACTTGAGGTGGGGCCACACCAGTGCAGTGTACAGTGGGACAATCACCTCCCTCGACTGGCTAGCTATGCTGTGCTTGATGCAACCCAGGATACAGTTGGACTTTTTGGCTGCCAGGGCACACTGTTGACTCATATTCAACTTGCCATCAACCCAGACCCCCAGATCTCTTTCCGTGGGGCTGCTCTCCAATTTGTACGTATAACCAGGATTACTCTGTCCCAGGTGCAGAATCTGGAACTTGTTCTTGTTAAATTTCATGTCGTTGGTGATTGCCCAGCTCTCTAGCCTACCCAGATCTCTCTGTAAGGCCTCTCTACCCTTGAGGGAGACCACAGCTCCTCCTAGTTTAGTATAATTGGCAAACTTATTTAATGTACATTTGATCCCTGCATCCAGATCCTTTATAAAAAAATTAAAAAGCACTGGCCCTAAAATTGAGTTCTTTTTACAGTATTGAGTTTTCATATGTTGCATGTAATACCTGAAAACACGCAATGCTCAGAATTTCTCTAGAAAATTTGGTTACAAATTCTTGCTTTTTTTTGCTTTTTTTTGCCTTTTTTTCTTTTTTTTCTTTTTCTTCTTATTTACGGCACTATGGCAACAATAGGCTACTTGGCCTGACTTCCATTTTTAATTTCCAGTAAACTCCTATATTAATTGTTTAAAGTCGCTGCACATAAAAATAGTAATTTTAACCACCTACATGCTCATTTCTACATTAAGTATTTGTTTGCTGTTTAGTGACATGCTTTCTAGTATCTAGGTTACTAGTTGTTAATAAAAGCAAGAGTTATTAAGTAAGACTATGAGTCAGGATGTGACAAAACCTGGTAACTGATTGACATGGTTGTGCTGGCTGAAGGCTCTGATCTAGATGCTGTTCTGAAGACTAAATAAATTCTTGACATTATAGGTTACTAGCCTGGGGTGCTTTCACCACACCTTTGCAATGTTGTTTTGTCCGCAGTAAGACAGTGGTTTAGTATGGATACATACCTATCAGGCAGAGAGTGTAGGCAGCCCTGTCTTCCTGAAAATTCTAATTTCTGCTGTTATGCAGAACCTTCTGCAAAACCAGTGTGCTTTAAATATACTTATCTGCAAAAGTTTTCTGCACAGCCGAAGCATGCAGCAAAAACCATTTGGTGGAAAATGTACCCAGTACTGATAATTACTTGCAGTCAGTGAGACCTTAGCCAAAGGACATTAGATGCAAACAAAGAAGCTCAATTCAATTAAAAAAAAAAAGAAATAGTTGTGAGGAAGGACCAAGTGCGACAGTGGTTTTTCCAGTGCATCATCAGTAAAGGCAGTATATATCAGCTTTACAGGGGAATCAGACCAGAAGGAAATGGAGAATGTTGCTGGCTGATTGAGCTGTTTGTTGAAGTTCTGATCATGCCATCATTTCATGAGATGCTGGTTGCGAGGGCAAAGCCAGATAATGAATACAGCTTCATGTACACAGAATTGTTGTATCAAGCTAGCACAGCACTACAAAAAAAGAAGAGGGTATTCTAGGAATCCTGTTCTTACTTACTTTGTATTTTCTAGTAATTTTTGAAAGACTTTGTTTTTACCATTTTTACAGAATTTTGTAAGGCCAAATCTTATAATTTTAAAAAATTTCTTTCAACTTAATTTTTTTCAGTGACAGAAATGGTGGAGGACACGGGATTTCTATCATTAGCTTAATCTAAACCTGAAGATTACAATTTCATAAAAAAATTATATGTAAAATTAAAAAAAAATAAGGCAACCTATATATATACCTTTGCTATTTTTTAATAAAATAAAATGAAATTGAAATGAATGGCTGAAATTTGCTGGGCATATGTCTTGGTAGTTGTATATATTCTGGAGTCTGTTTTTCCTTTTCAGTAGTTATATTTTACTCATCATCTTTAGTTCAAAATCCTTTTCTTTCATATGCATGTCAATTATTTACTTCAGAAAACTAATTTAATATTATCCAGCAACAGAACCATTATAAAGTCTGCCCATGTTTTGCTTTTTACTTTTACAGAAGAGAATATGAAAATCAGTTATTAGCAGATTTAAATTGTTAATGCCTTTTGGGTTAAGTTCCTGAATAATTCACAAACCCAACTAAATTTTGAAATACAAAGTTCTATTTGAGCACCATGGACATTAAACCACAACATAAGAACAAAGATGTAAATATGGACCTGAAATGAGCTGCAAAGGAAGCCTTTTCCCCATTTCCGAAGGACTTCAGCATTCACCCGAGGAATGTTCTTCTTTTCTGTACTTTATTGTAGTGGCTTGTAGTCCAGGACAGATGTGGGTATGTGAAAGGTGCAGTAAATAGTCTAATGGCAACAGTGGTGGGGCTGCAGGGCTACCAGTTATGCAGGGGCTACTCTGCTTCTGTGTTACACTGAGCCCCCACTGTGAAGAGATTTGGCTGATGGCAGGCAAGTCCCAGGAACAAAAAAAATTATCTAGAGCTGTGTTACTGCAGACTGATGCTGTGCCACATAGGAACAGAACAATTATAGATATCTAAAGTCAATAAACTTGTAGAAAGACCATTGGCAGTTCTATGATTTAGGAAATCTGCCTTCATTACTACCTTCCTTTTGAGAAATAAAAAGAAACTGTGAAGATTTCAGACCTTTAACATTTTTGGATTTTAATAAATGCTGTTGGAAAAAGTGCCTGCCACCTTTATGTACTTGACATCTCTATTGCTGTTTGCATCCCTATGACTCCTTTTTTCTTCTTCTTCTTCTCCTTTTTTTATTTTTTTTTGTTTGTTTTGATGTGGGGTTTTTTTAGCTTTTTTCTAATCATGAACTTTTGACTTTAAGTGTAAGACAAGTTCATAACCTTAGAGTTCTTAAAGCCCGTAACACCCTATATACTTTCAGATTATAATATACTAACAGTAGAAGAGCTCACATACTCTGCAATTTCTATGTAAGATAGCACCTAATACAGAAAAGGTACCACTTTGAACTGCAAAATTGCCTTTAACTTTCTCTTTGGTTCTCTCTTCACTTTTCTGATTTCAAAACAAACTGGTGTTCTTGAAGAACAGCTGTCTCCCCAACCAATTAGGATACCATACCCATAACTTGCCTCTCCTTTCCTACTTCATAGATAATCAGTTGTATGATTGATAATCAGTTGTTCCTCCTTATATTCCCTTTTCCAGCAGTACCCTTCACATGATCAGTGTGAATGTTTTTCGACCAAGACTCCTTTTCCCTAATGAAAACCATGCATTCTTAGTCTGGGGAGTATGAAATTCATAGGATGTGTACCTTCTATAGTCAACACTACAGAACTGCAAATAAGGTGTTCATAACTACTTAAGTGGATTAGCATGCTAACAGATAGAGATTGTACTGTCTACATAATCAAAGGAAGTTCAGCACTGTCTTTTAATTCACTAATGCATACCTCTATCCTTTGCAAACTTCAGGTGAGGTTTTCAAAATTTGAAGCAAGAAACTCATGGCAGAGGATTTTACTTTTTAAAAACATCTATTTAGAACAAATGTCAGATTCTTTCTTGTTGCCCCTGCTTCCACAACATCTCCCATGTTAGTCACACCTAATTCTGTACCTGTACCACTGGAGTCCAAACAGGTGGGAGTTCAAAGCAAGTACCTCTTCCTTTTTGATAAGGTGCACTACAGGTGTTTTCTCTCTTTCCCCTAAATCCTTTCCACACACACCTCCAGCCTTTGCTCAGTTTGGTGCTCAACATAACTTCAGTGAACCAGGAGAATTTGCAACGGCAATGCTTAAACTCGATGTCAGTATCATAGTCTGGTGCAAAGTAATTCTCTATTTCATGTCAACAATCAATAACTTACCTTTTCACCTCAAGAATTTATGAGAGAAACATAGTAGAATAGTGAGAACCTTGCCACAAGAGGATGTAGACATCTGGGTAAAGAGGAAAAAAAAATCACTTATTGTCCTTCTTGTCTTTCCTTAAATGTAAAGGAATGTAAGGAAAAGATAACTTGGTTAGTCATCAAGCAACCTTCAGAAAGAACGAGAAGTGGGTACATGCTGTTTATTTCTCTCCTGCTTTTCATTATGAAGAACTTAAATCAAAAGATCCACATTTAGTTCTAAGGCCAAAATCTGTATTTTCATTTTCCAGGGAATTCTATGGTTTACAAGAGTATATATACTTGCACATACACATGCAAATTTTTACATTGCTAAAGTTAAACCAATACAATCCTTCCAATTTCTTTTTAGATTTAAGACTGAAATAATGCAAACAGCTTTGGGTCAAAATCAAAGTGAGACTTTTCAGAGTATTGTAATGTGTTTGTCCAAGGTAGTTGTTTGACCTTGCTTATAAATATCTTGTATAAATTAATAGAATTATCCAGGACTCTACTCTTCTGTAGAGAAATACCGAAAGCATATTCCATGAAAATTCTGTCTATTAAAGTCACAAACATCCTTTTATTTTATTGGTAATTTCGTGTTCTGATGATAAACATCTGCAAGAAGGTCCTTGTGGAAAGAGCACTGATTGTGCTCTATATCCAGTGGAGGAGTATTTCTGCTAAATAAACACTAGAAGGGGACTGATCCATATGAACTATACCATGTAAACAGGCTATGACCCTTCTCCTTCAAACAATAGTGCTTTTTGGCCTTTTCTGGATTTATCTTTCCAATTTATTTTAAATATCTGACTAGGAACTAGAGAGATAATGCAATGTGAATATACTGTTAACATTACATAAAGAAATCATGACATCCTGGTAGCCTCAATAACCCATTTGGGGAGGAAATGGCCAATCTTGTCCATGTGCATTAAAATTTTGTGTAAAAATCCCTAACAATATGATAAAATTCTTTATTTTTTTCTGAATTGGAAAATGTAATGCAAATGCTAAAGAGATTAAACTGTTGAACTTGACAGTTCTGAAACACACTGCCAAGAGGAAAATTCTGCTCTAGGCAGAGAAATATATCTCATGGGAGGAAGGTACTATATGCCTTGCCTCAATTTCTAAAACATGCGTTTCTAATATGCTGCTGAAGGGTAAAATATGTCTCCCAGTAGAACATGACATGATTCTCCTCACTTTATTTTATGCTTCCAATCTACTGCTTCATAGACTGTTCAGAATGGAGCCATGTTGAAATTTATGGTTTCACTCACCTGTAATTTTAATAAACTAGCTGGGTGAAGCGATTCATCCAAGCATGAATAAATATGAAATATAGAAGAATCTTTGTAAGAAATAAATGATAGAAACATATACTTGTTGACTTCACAATATTATGGGAATATATTTGTAATAAATGTATTGACTATTCTATAAAAGCACCATAATATCACAGTATTGCTGTTAGCATAATTTGGCAGGTTTTTTTTCATAGGATGAAAATGCCCACAGCACAGTGCTATATTTTTATCTCCTAGTTAAGAGGTCATTAATAAGGCATGTATTGTGGATTAGTATTTCTGTAGGGAATAACTATCAAGGATAAATGATAAGTGCAGAACGACTTGATGTTTCTGGACCTCTGATTAGTGAAACATAATCATATGGTGAGCTCCACAGACTCCTAAATAAAACAAAGCATTATGTGAAAACAGACTCTTGAATTTAAGGTACCCTTAGTGTCTGTGGTGACTCTTGTTTTAATATGACAGAAAATGCACACAGTTAAAATTGAATTGCACATAAACAGCTTGATAAACCAACAAGACTGGAAGGCTATCATTTCATAATAGTGCTGCATATTAAAAACATAAGAAAAACTAAGGTTCAGAAAATTACTATATCCAGTGTTGTGTAAGGGTAAAGACAGCATAGGAATAATGCTCACTTCCATAATACCTAGTCTTTTGCTGAATATTAGTAAATCATATTGCTTGTTCAGATGGCATTTATTTATGACAAGATAAATCAAATAAGGATTCCTGAGGCCAGATCTGGGACTATACTTGCACATTGGGATATTCAGCTTCTATATTCTTTATTATTTATATATTTTCTATGGAAGGCATGGGTAGAATTAAGGATTGTGTTCTGGTAGCCAAGTTTTTAATGGTGAAATAATAAATTTTATTACATTAGCTAACATAGTTGAAAAAATAGAGTGGCTTCTCTATGGGCAAACCCTTGGCACTATAGGTTTGAAACAGAAGCAGCAAACTTCAAAATTAAGCATGAATTAACAGCAATTGTTCCAAGTTTAAACAGATTAAGTGATCTGTCTGACCAATGAGAGAAGAAAACTTAGTCCAGATTGCAGGAGCAAACACAGATTCATCAGCATTATCACTATTATTAACATTCTCAATAAAGCTAATTAACACAGCCTGAGTCCTAGCTGAGTCTATGTAGAGAACAAACCCACTGTTTGGCTTCTTCCAGGACTCAAACAAACTTTGCTGGAGATACCTGTCTGAACACTACGTTAACATATTCTAAATCTTAATAATATTTCTGGCACCTATGCAAGTTCTGAGTTTGCCTTAGGACCGAAATAATTTTTCCTGTTAAAAAAATCTCTTTCAGGTGGTTCCCATGAGACAAAGTTTTGGCTCACGTGCCCTGATTTATATTCAGTATTATGTTTAATGCTTGAAATGTCAAATATGGTTGGAGATGAAGTCTTTGTGTTGAATAAAGAAAGCAAAGAGCACATGTCACAAAGCCTTTTCCTGGCACACTGCAGTAGCAAGCATTTATAAGTCATGAAGAGATTGTTTACTTTGACTGGTAGAGAAGGCTTCCGTAAAGCATTTTAGAATGCTTTAAAGTGACTTCTTATTGAAAAGACTTTAAGAAAAGATTAATTCATCCCATTTAGAACTATTTTATGTATTGCAGAAATACGTATATTTTATTTCTTAATCCTCTTCCCAGGGTTGCTACAGAAAGAGAGAAAAAGACAAAGCCATTCCAAGACTCTGAAAGTCCATTATATGTTATCAGTTTCTTCTCTCTTTAGAGTGATTTTTTAAATGAAATATTTTAAGTAATTATTTTCTGAAATGACATGTATTAATCAATGATCTGGAATGAATCAGAAGACCAGGTGATCCCTTTATGTCCAGTAAATTCCTTAAAAAAGAAAAAGGAGAGATTGATGGTGATTCTGATTCATGAGGATTAATAAGTAGGCATAAGGAGATAGTTAAACTGCTAAGATGTTCAGTTATTCCACAATTTCTCAGCCATTGTCAAACCTATCTTGCCAGTAGGAAAACAGCCTGTTTCCTAAAAAAAAAAATCCCTGATGCAACTAGAAAAAAAAATTATACTGGTACATCTTCAGAATATTTGTATTAAAGGTGTTTATGAATTAAGTATTTAGATGCTTTCTGAAAGTTAAATCCTACCCAAAAAATAATCCTTAGAAAAAGGAACAAGTTGCTGCACTGTTGAAATAGCCTGGAAAAACAGCTATAAACTGATACTTACATCAGTTTGAAACCAATAAACGTATTAGCTTAAGAAAAAAAGACAACATACAAGAAACTGACATGACTGATATAAAAACGATGTGCTTGTGTCTAGAAAATGTGATAGATGGCTCAAGAGTTGTTTTCTCTTTGAAAATACAGCTTTTTTTATCGTTGCCATGGTCATTGTTAGTGTGAGGTAGCAGTCCCATAGAGGCCAGCTGAGTAGATTAGGCTTGTCCACAACTAATCCAAGTTACGTATTGGGCTTTTAAAGAAATGCTTGTTGTATATAAAAATTGCTGTGTGAGCAGTCCAAGTCCTGTGTGTCTGATCATTAAACTTGTCTTGTTTTGATGCTATTGTCTGAATGTAATTCTGGTGGGATTTCAAATGTCAGGTAATTTGGTTAAGTGGACTTGGTGTATGAATCAGCATCTTTAGAAACAAAAAGCTGAAATCGACTGTAAAGTTAATGTTTTGCTGCTGGAGGCACAGAGTACTAATGAGAAGCAGATTTGCAGTTCATGAGGTCAATATTAGCTTGTATTCATTCTTTACTGCAACATACCCCCACCAAAAATTATGAAGATTTGCCTCATTTTATATAGCTGTTGACCAATAAGAATTATATAGCATACTGGATTAATTATTACATGTTATAAGGGTTAAATTGTACTTTGCTGTTGAATGAGTGCACAGGGAATGTGAATGCAAAAGAAAGTCTCCTCTAAACAGCCAGAGTCATTGCAACAATCAAGTACAGGTTATGTCCAAGGAGCACAGAGAAGACAGGGACTAGTTCAGCGCTTCTTCTGGACTGACTGTTCTACCTGTCCAGTTGTGCAGCCTTATTAATTCAGCTAAGGATCCTAAAATTTATTTTATACAGACTAATATTGATGTGACTTTGTCACCAAGCCTGGAAGAAGCTATAGGTATTAATCAACACTGTATCTATATCAATAACCATTCATTCCAGTACCTAGTAATGTATATTTTAAACTTTAATAATGTTTAGACAGACAGGCTATGTCCACTCTGGTAAATGGAAGGCTCTCAGGCACTGAGACCAACTGGCACAGCTTAATTTGTGTTTGCACAGCTAAACTCTCTTCCCATCCAACAGAGGGTGACTATATCAAATTGCCTTTGGGAATGATAT
Organism: Mycteria americana; assembly: GCF_035582795.1. Classification (NCBI taxonomy): domain Eukaryota; kingdom Metazoa; phylum Chordata; class Aves; order Ciconiiformes; family Ciconiidae; genus Mycteria; species Mycteria americana. The sequence goes on from NC_134367.1 coordinate 31,654,513, forward strand.
CTGGCTTGTGCTAATTCCTGAACCCTACCTGGGCATTGGCTCGAGACTGCTAAAGGTCCCAGGCCAAAATAAAGTGTGGAACATGCTAACAGCTTACCATGATAGGAATCTAGTGTAGTCATACCCATAAATTAATCTTAACTCTGTTTCTGATACTTCTGCGTCAATCTGTGAATCTGGTCCCAGCGTGAAGAATTAAGAATTAATGAGTTACTGATATGGTAAGGAGAGGTACTCGCTATTGTGAAAAAAAGAAGAGCAAATTATTCTTAAACAACAATTTAATGGAAGAGAAGGTCCGACAACAGTAATGTCAACAGACCTTTGCACTGAGCAGGGCAAGATTCTGCAATGTGGTGGAAGAGCCCATGAGAATTTGCTGGTTAAACTTCCTTATAGATTCAAGGACTCTCTGTAGTAAGGTAATCTACCTATTTAAGACCTCTAGGGGAGCTAAGTGTATCTTTTTAAACAGAAATTCATCTGAACTTAGGTTCCTTCACTGGCATTTACGCCTACTGAGAGAAAGGGATTTAAATGCTGACACCAATTTTTCGTGTGAACTGTATAATTAAATTAGTGAGGCAGTAAGAGCAATGACATATGCAAAGCAAGTCAGAGCATAGTAAGGTGGGTTTTACATTTGTATAAATTCTGAAATGCATACTCTTTACCATGAGTAACTGTGAAGAAGAGCTATATATATGATTAATTTTTAAACTTGAAGCCAGAGGGAAAACTGCTTGTCATTAAATGGTGGAGTTGTCCTGCTCACAGCACAGGCCTATGAACACTCTTTACACAGACGTGGACAGTGATGAGGAAATTGGACAAAGGCAAGGAAAAGTAATTAAATCAACAGCAAGATAGTGAATGGCCATGGGAGTGAATTGGAACTATCCTTGAAAATATGTTCTTTATCCTCAGATTTGGAAAGTTTCAGGCCAGAGCAGTTGCTAGGTGATCAGATTTCCTTCCGAGGCAGTTTATTATGCCACTAGTGTACTTCAGTAAGGAAATTATAAGGTCATTCTCTCTATGAATCCTTTTGCCATACAAGATGAAGGATTTTATACAGTTTCATAGAGTTGATGCTCATTCATCAGCACCTAATGCTGTCTGACATGCCATCTGTGGGGCTCTAGCTGCCTCTTCAGAATACCACAGGTCTTCCATACATCCATTGTCAGCCATATGCAGATGTCTTGAATACCTTTACTGTTTGAGAACATTATTGGAGCTTGAATAGCTAATGCAAATGGATGAATTATGTTCACTGGGGATGATGGGGCAAGAACTGGTCTGTTTTTTATATCCTACAGAAGTCACTTCCAATTTTAAAGATTCTCCATGTTCTTTGCTCTGCCACCTGCAACATTCATTTGAATAACTAGCTAGAGGCATAACCTATCCTTTACAGATGAACATATTTACTAAGATTTAGAACCAGCGTCTATGATCTAAGTGTCTTGTTAACTATTACACAGAGCCTGACTGAGAAGTAACTTTTATGATGATGCAGATTGTTCTTTTCTTTTTCTAGAAATCTTGCTTATAGGCTTTCACATCTTTTAGTGTAGGCAAATCATACTAATTTGCATTGATATTTTCCCACGGGCACTTCCAGCCATCCATAAGTCAACGGGAAATATTCTTGTGAGTTTTCAGAGACTACTAAATGTGCAGGACCCCATTCAGGGCAGAGCTTCAGTTCTTGCCCTATCTGCCAGCTTTTCTGATCATTGTTGGGTGGTCATGACCTGTCTGACCAACATGCCCACAAACTGCATAAGTGCCAGAGGGAGCAGTTAGAAATGTAAGGATTATTATTTTACAAGAAAAAAACAGAGAAATACATTTGATTAGGCAATGCTCTGGTAAACCTTATCTCCTGGCAAGCCGCCCTACTCAGTTACAAAGATTGTGTTTAATACTATGAGTGCCTGAAAGAGCAATGCTTTCTAGTCTGCAGACTACCTATATATATTATATACATAATCATAATACATATGATTATAATATATATTATATTATATTATATTATATTATATTATATTATATTATATTATATTATATCTATAATAATACAGAGGGACACGGCCTATTTTTCATAACAGATATCCTGTAAATCAGTAAAGATAAAATAATGTTTGTAAACTGGTAATCCATAAGAATTCTCTGGGTTTCAGAAACATCCCTGTTCAGCGATTTTAAAGCAACTTCTCTATCTAAAAGTAACTGTATATTCAAGAACCAGTGTGCCACACCCACATAAGAGCGGCTGCTGTCTAATAATTTTAAGCAGAATTTTTTTCACATTAAATTGTTGTCAGGTCCTAATCTCAAAATGAAAAATTGCTGAATTTTGGAATTAAATTTACAGACTTAAGAGGCCTTCAAAGAAAAGGGAAAAAAGTTCTCTGTAATTGGGAGAGTGGAAAATGAAACATCACTGGACACAAGTCCTGGGAAACATCTTCTTAAGTAATGATTTCCAAATGAAGAAAATAGATTGAATATTATAATTAATGAATTAAAATTTTTGGTGGACATAATAGAACTGTCCAAAGAGGGTGTGATTAGTTGGACAGTTAAGTATGAAAAGGTAGTGTGTGACTTTAAACAAACCTTTTTAAATAGAATTATTTTAAACATTTTTTTAAAAATATAATACCTTACAACTCCATTTTTAGTGTTGTTATACCAATAAATTCTTTCCCTGATTCTCTGTCATCAGTAGAATGCAATTAAGTAACATTCACCAAGACACAGCCCTTTTCTGTTTCATCTACAGCATTTTTTCATTTGTTAACAGCAACACTGCTGCCTTTGGATGATGCTTAGGATCATCTAAAATAGGGAGTCATCATGCACAATTTATAAATGCATTGTGCCGTACTGAATAATGATTTATTCATGATTCTGAGGCTACATTCATACAAGGAAAAGTTTTATGCTTCTACTTTTAAGAGTGAAAATGTTGCTAAAATGCAAGACTAACTATTTTCTATGATGAGGTGTGAAAACATCAAGGAAATAATGCCCAAACAGACTCTCACATCTATCAAATCTCCACTAACATGACAATCAGAAAAATAATCTGAGTCATATTGTTTTGTTGTTGAATATTTGGTAGAGAAGGAGGTTGGTTCTAGAGTCTTCTTCCTGTCTTCAGGAAATTAAGTTCTAATATATTTCTTCAGGATTTATATAAAACTTTTAAAATGTTCTATAGCAATCTTTTGAAAACATTACCTTCCATATAACTTCAGTACACATTGAGAAGTTCTATTGACAACTAATACTTAAAATATTCAATGCATTTCTAGCTTCTTATATGCTCTTCACTGAATATTATCAGCAAATGTTTAATAATTTATGTGAGCAGTGGCTTGCTAAATATTCTGTTAACTTTATTTATCATCTGAGAGATTAGAAAGTTGACCAGTGGAGTTCAGTATTACGAATTTATGGGGAAAATCCCAATTTTTTTCTTATGTAGAAGGCTCCACTGAAACATTAATGGAAGCTCTATCTGCTGATACGACTTACTGCTCTTCAGGGACTATCACATCACTTATTTTTTTTTTATCCCCCATTCCTTGTCTTCCTCTGTTAATATATCAACTCAGTCTTAGAGCAACACCCGCTTAAGCCATTTTCCCAGCATTTTCCACAACATATTCCTTGTCAAGGTCTGGAGAGAGTCATACCCAAGTAGCCTGTGTGTTTAATACAGACTGTGTCTTTGGGCAGCAACTTCTGTAAATTTTTGTGAAAACTGCTTACCTTACCTTAAATTTAAAGAAAACATAATCCAAACAGAGAATAAGATATATTTGGTATTAAAGGTGGCTTTAGCTGTTTGCTGATTGTGTTAGGAAAAGGAAAAGTGAGGTGATTTTGAGACATAGCTACAGATGGGCAAATACTGCCTACCTGGTAAAACTAAGAAAATATTTTGTGATACAGAACTCACCTTCCTTTACTTTCTTTCCATGATACTTGTCTCTGAGAAGATAGATGAGACTTTTTGCTCTGGGAAGGAGAAACCATGCATGAAAATAGACAAACTTTTTACTAATTGCCCAGTACTTAAAAATATTAGACTAGCTTTTCCATAGAATTTAGATTCTTTACTTCAGTATTTATTAAATATCCACAGTTCTCTTGTGTACTAAGAGTTTTGTAGCAGAATGTTCCTTCTTTTATAACTGTGCAAAAACCCCTGGTGGACTGATTCTATGAAAGCCATTTTTAACATATAATGTGAGCAACACATCAGCTAAAAATGATTGAGAATGAATTTTATCTCTCTATTTTTAGCCAGCTATTTTTCCTTGATATGTTGTTAGAAATTCATCATATGCATCAGTAAAACAATCTGGAGCTCATCACAACAAATGGGCTTTCTAATGCTTTTATATGTTACTATCCAGCCATAAGGTATTTTTATATTCTCCATTAGTATTTTCCTTGGTTTTTGGGCTAGCAACAGGAATTTGCTTTTTTTGCCTTTTCCCGTTGCTTTTTTCAACTTCAGACATTAAGATACTTGCAGCCACATTGGCCATATTTTGTCTCCCATTCTCTATTTCTGAGCACTCCAACCTATTGCATCCTAATTATAGTATCTCTTAGAATTCCCTGGCTGGGGCATTAGTTCAGTACTAACTCATATAGAAGAGTGTCTCCCACTGAGTCAGTAGCACTAAAAAACTTGCTGTAACACTGAAGTGTTCCTTGGAGGTCTCCAACTCTACTATTAATTCAACCTGAATCTGCTTAGCTTGTTAGATCTGACAGGATTACTATCCATGGTGGCACAACTGCCTGAATTCATAGAAGACTGTAGGAGATTGTCTTGACAGAGTGTTTTTTAAGAGAATAGTCTTCTAGTGGATGAATGGAAGAATGGTCAGTCTAACAGGGATCAACTGAAAATACCCATTAAAAATAAATCACTTAATAAAAATGTTTTACAGTAATATTTTCTTTTTAAGTTGTGGAATGATATTTAAAATATCTGTTAAAATATATTTAATCGGTAAATATAAAATATCAAGAAAAATGGTTTATTAATTTCTCATACAGTGCATACCTAAATATAGAGATTTCAGATGACAAGGAATGAAGAAAATATCTTGCAAAATAGGGAATTCATATTACATCTATAACCTCTGAAGTCATGTACATTCTTTTAAAAATGTCTTAATATTTACTAATGCACCTAAATTAAGTAGTCATTCTCAAGAACAGTAAGAATGTCTACAAATTCGATCTGAATAATCTTGATGATCTAGCTCTAAATTTACACAGGATAAAATATATTTTCCTTGTCATTTTACTAAATTGAGTATTTAAAGCACTCTCTAAAAGCATGGATAGTCTTAATTATTTCTGTACACTGAAAGACTATTGATAAAAGTTTGCAGAAAACCTTAATGGTCTTTGAGAAAACCATAAGTATCATTGAACATAATACTGTATGAAGCAAAAGGAAAAATAATAACAGCAGTAGTAGTCTTGGTTGTGGTAGGTCTTGCTGGAACAAGAAAGGTAACTTCTTGGCATCCCATGAACTAAGGTGTGCCAGTTGTATGTGGTAACGTTTATAATGGATTAATGATTACAGTAACAGCAAGGGGCCACAGTTATGGAGAAGGACTTCTCTGTTAAGTCTGTTAAGAATGATAGAAACAGAATTTACCAGTATTGCAGAACTCATTTCCTGAACTCAAGCTTCTTTGGTATTCTGGGATTATGATAACTTTTCTCAAGTATATAACAAAATACTTAAGCTACCTTTGGAGCTCCAGTTATTATTTGGAATACAGCATATGAGTTCATATACCTTACAAAACCTTGAAATCCAGTCATTCTTCTCATCTGTAGTTGTAAAGTTATAACACTTACCTCTTATAACAGCACTTTTTATCAGAAAATCTCAAGGTGTATAACAGAGGAAGCCAGTATTATTTCTTTAAATAATTGTTGTACAAACCATATTCCTGAATTTATGGGCAAATGAAAGCTGCCGTTATGTCCACTTTTTCTCCCACAGTAGGGGTAATAGTCACTACTTTGCAACATTGACACATTGGTTATAGGTTCTGTACAGTCTTTTTATATTGGTTTTTCTTTTTATGAGTTTGAATATCCATCAAGGAACTCCAGGTAATGCCACTCAATTGATGAAGAGACTCTTACTAGCTGCTCTCACTGCAGCTGCTTTCTAGCAATGGCATACTGTAAACCTTAATTCATCTGATATTATAGTGGCCTCATACTCTTTCTTGATTTCACTGTAATGAATAAAGGTACCACACCTCCAGGGTCTTCAAGCCATTATTTCTGATGTAAAAGAGAATATGTAATTATCCCACTCCTTTATTTCTATTTTCTGCTTAGTTAATGTGTTGAAGATTTAAGCACCAAAAGTGTCATGTGGAACAAGACAAGCACTATAAAGTGAGTTTTCTTCCATATAGAGCTACAATGTATTCATTTTTTAAATTTTTTTATCCTCTGGGTTTTTTTGTTCTTATAGTAAATTTTACTTCTGTAAAGAGCAAAAATAATTGCTATGCATGTCTAACAAAATGTACTGGTTAAAAGATTTTACTCCATGTTTGCTCAAGTTTCATATCACATATTTTTCTGTAGGTATAAATTTTTAAATGTTTTTTGGTGGTTTGCCCTTCTTCCTACTTCAGCATTTTTAAATATGTGTGGTGGTGTCATAGCATAAACAAAGCTGTAGTGTTAAAGGAAGATAAGAGTAATGAGGTTGTTTTTGAAGTCTTGTACATATATGTATGTCCTGTTCTCTTTTAGAAAGATTGTTATTACTTTGATAATATTCTAGCAGGTTGTCTGACATAAAAAGGAGTTAAAAATCTTTTCCTGAACGTTGTTCAACTGTATCACTGTTTTGTTAGAGGGAGGATTGAGGAAAAAGACATGTTTTAGAAGATGATGTAAAGCTGAAGTTTTGTCAAAATGTGCACAACAGTATATTTTTCAAGAACCTTATTGAGTTAGGAAGTTATATGCTTGTATAGAAATTATTATATAAAATTATGATGAATGCACAGACTATGCAAAGAAAAGGATTAGATCTATCTTATATAAAGATGTATACATTAAAAGCAGCTTCCAATTTATCCCTGTCAATGACAAATGTCCATTACTAACCAAATGAGCAGCCTACACACATTCTTCCCAATAGTCCTCAGCAAGAAGGTCAGATCTCTTTTGCAGTGTGATGCTGAGCTCCTCTTTCTCTAACATAAACCTATGGAGTTTGCATCCCCTAGTCAGGGAGGACAATTTCTCCCTGGTGCTATATGTCTGAGTAATTTTCCAAACAGTGTGCTTCCATATTGTATACATTAGAATCAAATGTGCTAGATAATAAGCTAATTTTTTACTTACATTAAGCTAAAGTGAAGCAGCAGAGGATGGAAGTAAGACTTGTTTTTCTAAGCCTGAACATTCAAAGTGAAATTTCCATGTTATCCTTAATCTGACATCCATTTCTGAGGGTGGATTTAAGGTCATTTGCATGTTAATTAACTGCTTGTGGGTGTTTCTCAGGATTTACATATTTACATTCCTGGCTACAGCAGTAAATAGCCTTCAGCTATTTGGAATTACACTGCAAATAGTTAATGGGACCATTGCTTGAAAAATCCAGCCCTTTGAGCAAAGACCAATGAAACAAACAAAAATAAGCTCAAAAATATTAGAAGCTCATAACATAACACTCATTAGCATAATATACTTTTAGAATCCAGCAGAACAGGAATCAGTAGCCTCACAGGCCTTCTCTTCTGTGTATCCACATGAGACCTTAATAGGTCCTAATAGCTCCAGTCTGACCTAATAGCTCCAAAGCAGGGGCAGAAAACATTTTTTGTTGTTGTTGTTAATGTTATCATCTCCACCATTAATACTACAGATCACACAGGGAAGGTTGCTAGTAACTATCTGTTGGGTACCAGCTCACTGCAGAAGAAGCTGTAGCCTGAAATGAGCACTTCTGCATAAGAAGGCATGGCACCATTAGAGGTTCCACAATGGGATTTCAACCATGCAACAAATAGTGTGGGAAGCTGCTCATTTGCCCAACAAGTAGTGCTGACTTAAGAACCTATGCTATCTGTTGTTTTGGAAAGTAACTCAAAGTATCAGGATGCCACTCCTTAAGGCTCACAACCTGGAACAACTCTTTTGAGTTAAGCTTTGTTACTAAAAGCTAGTGAAGCTACTTGCAAATTTTAAAAGATTATTCTCATATGAGGATTTTTTTCTTCTCTTTCTATAGAATTGCACAATGGTTGTAGAATTGAGAGACAGGAAAAAGCTTAGGAGCAAAATTTATTATCTGCTTATAAATTTCCAAAGGTCTTTTGCTCATTAAGGAATGTTCTTCGGAAAACCCCATTCTCTCTGGAGTTCAGTGTGCCATTTTCTAACCCTGGAAACACATACTAACGCAGTCCACTAAAATTTTTCATTTTAGTGAAAAAATATGTACTAGAAAAATCAGTGAACACACTTTCTTCTTAGTTCACTTTCCTTTTGTATTAAGTTTTACTGAGCAACTAGGTCTTTGTCTTTTATAAGAAAGAGTTCATTTAGTATTAACAGATAATTTTTCAGAAAAAATGAATGTTCTTCATGTTCTGTGAACATGACTCAGTGTCAAAGATTAGTGAAAGCTGGATTCTAACAGTATAGTTTGAATATGCATACTAGATTTCATTGTACATTATTCCCCTTTTTTTTATTTTTTTCACAATATGCTGCTGTAGGATTTTTACATTGTTGTTAGATACTTTCCTCAGCTTTAATTTTTTTCTTTCTCTCCTCTTTGTAGAAGATTCATTCTTAAGTCTTGAGAATGTTAACATTTGTACAGGAATGGAGCTATTTTGCAGTGTGCACTTTGCTAACAAAGTGCGAAACAAAGGTAGAATGAAGAACCAAGTGTAAGATAAGAACAAGCATTAGCTGCATGTCTATGTGTGACAGGATGCAAATAATGCTGCCGTGTTCATACATACACTATGACAGTGTATTATGCTAATCTGACTGACAGCCACCGTATGGTCAAGCTGAAACTTATGGATGCCCACAGGGATAAACTGTTAGTCATAGCAAACAGGTGTCAAAGGAGGAGAGAGCACTGGACAAGCCATCAAGGCAAGATGTTTTCTCTGTGGCATGTGTACGTCAAGGCAAATGCAGGCATGGTTTCCATGGAGTGGTGTGAGGATATAAAACATACTGCCATGGGGTAAAACTGTGTGTGTGTTTATGACTGATGAACATTACCGTTGGATACCAGTTGAGCAGCAAAATTGGAGGAAAGCCAATAAAAACTGGATCAAGTATGTGGTGAGTACAGGTACGTACCATAACCTGTGCTTTAGACTGTGTGGCTTTCCATCTTCCACTAGATTAATTCTACACACTGTGGCCTACATATTTTGTTTTTTTTTTTTTTGCAAATGACCCCTCCAATTTTTATGTTTTATGAGGTTCTACACTGCAGAGCTTGGGCAACATATTTTTATTAATACTACTATCATGTATTCATGCTTTGTTAGTTATAACAGTTGCTGCATAATTTCAGTGACACTCCCAGTCAGTAAACACCTGTGACTTTTCAAAGAAGTGTCCTTTCATCTTTGATCTTGCCAGGGTGGTTTAGGGTATTTACCAGAACATGACCTCTGCAGCACAGGTTCTTAAGCTGTACTAGGACCTAAGTATGGCTGGATACATACCATTGCGAACTTTTTATGCTATGGTTCACTCTATATGTAATTTAAAGCAGGTCATATACCTTGAGCTATTGCAATGGTCATCATTACGTTAGCTCTTCATTAGAGTTAGTTTAACAGTCAAAACCAAATCCTAGCCCCTGATTTCACTGTTGGTGTTCAAAACCTTAGAAGATAACACTAAAGTTTTTAAAACTTAGACATCCTACAAAGGCTATCTCTGTTTGCAGAGAATCGTTTCCTACAGAAAGTCTCTGCCGCCTTTCACACAATACTGAGGATATTCAAACAAAACCATTAATTGCCATGGACTCTTACCTGCAGGAACCAGATTCAACTTTGTATTCACATTTCACACTGTCAGACTCCAACACTCTGACAAGATTCTTTTAGATATTCCACATGAGGAGGATTTAATGTTTTAATATCAAATTTACTTATTTGAATATATTTGACATTGCCTAGGATTTTGATTTAGCTGAGTAATACAGCAATTCACTGACATAACAATGCAAGAACAATATAGCAATTGCAATATATGGTTGGATCGCAATACAAACATGATTCCCATTACCGGTCTCTATATGCTTATTGTCATGATGCTGGGTGACCCCATTCACTGGGAAGGAATACATGGGCTGAAGCCAGCTCAAGCCCACTGTCCTCTTCAAAGTTCATTCTGTTGGTTGTTCAGTTTTTATACTCTATGTTGGGCTGAGCCACATATTAACTTCCCCCACGCTGGTCTGGCTCACTCAGGAAGACGTTCACACTTTTTTGATTAATGGCCATTGATAAATGGCTGGGGAAGGCCATTTATACAGCCAGCTGATCCACTCAACTGATACAGCCCTTTATCTAAAACAGAGATCACCTTCTGGTCCTCTGATCAGTTTTAACCACATTATTAATAAGGCTTTTCTGTATTATCCAGATAAGTTAGACTATTAACTTGCTAAAACTGTAACCAGACTAACAATCATTTACTAGCTTTGTATATATGGGTTTTTCCCTTTTTGGCCATAACAAGATTTTGGGTGTAAGAGATTCCTGTAGACTTTTATCCTTTGAGATATAGGTCATTATTCTGTTAACTGGTAGGACACTGCCTTTAGTGTAATAGCAATCATAGAAGCTGGAATTCTGCAAACTGAATTGTTTCATACTAAAAATGAAATGAAGCAAAGCAGTCTGAATATTAAATTTTCACACAGCCTTTCCAACTAAGTGGTATGCCTGAGGAATTAAATCATATACTTTCTTCTAAATGTAATATTATCTGAAAAATGTTCAGAGAAGTAGTTCTGAAAACAATTTCTTTGTCATCCTGTGAAGTGGTGCATTATTAACCATTGATCAGATAAAGTATATGTCAATCGACTATTTTGCATCAAGACAAGGATCTGAACCCCATGTTTTAATAAGTTGTGTCTGCATATTCATAGTAAGTATTTCCTTAATGCATGTATTGATGACAGAAATTAGTTAGAAAATGACAGAAGTGAGTTAGAAAAATAAAGATTAAGACAGTTTGACCTCAAAGGATACTCTAAGAGTGTATTTTCTAAATCAGAAACTTAAGCATCTGTAGACAATTATAAAACAGATTATCTCACATGCTAAGAGCAGGCAATTATGTTTATATGATAAGGGTAAGGACTCAGCTTTCACCAAGGGTCAATATTAATATTTCTAAATTGAGTTAGGAGAAAGTAAAAGAAATTCCCCACACAACATGCACTTGGGTTTTATTTCTGTTTATAGACAAGCTTACATAAGGTAAACACTGATATAGATACAAATAATTTGGAAGTAGTGTGTTTATCAGCATAGTACAGCACTATGCACGGCTTCCTCCATCACAGCTCTCCTGAGGTCAAAGAAGCTAAGATATTTTATACTACCTCCTATTATATGATTTATCGGTCATGTTTTCCTTGATTGGAAGAAAAGGAATTTAATATATGTTTTTGAAATCAACTTTTAGCAAGATACCATAACAAGGTAGTGCAGTCAGCAAAAATCCTGAACTTCTAACCCATCCCTTTGCTTTTTTTCCATCAACTTAACTTATCCAATAATTCAATCTGTCAGAAACTGCAGAACAGCATATATCTGTGTCCTGTGTGACTAGTAAGTTAAGTTGTCATCTTTCTCTGTAATCATTTATTAATTAGTTGGAGAAACAAGTAGATGAAAATAAATGTACTCAGGTTTTCTGCAAACAAAAGCAGACGGTAATTTATCTCTGCTTCCCTCATTTTGGAATGAATTTTGTAGAAAAGTGTAGAGATTCAGGGAAAATCTTCATACCCTGTGTAACTACTATTCCGCAGCAATCAGTGAAGGCTTTACTAGCCTCTGAAGCAAGATAGTGTCAGGATTTTTTGATGGGTATCAGGCATGACAGCTTTGACAATTAGTGCCTGCTATCCTGGGCTTGATGATCCATGTATATACTGACAAACTTCAGCTTGTGGAACTTCAAATTAATGTAGGGAAGGAAGGTAACAAAAAAAACTTCTAATGAGTTTTAATATAAACATACAGAAATGTTTGGGATCCTAAAAAAGCACCAAGGACCTTCCAGATACTTTTGAGAGGTAGGTAAATAAAGACTATATCAGTTTGCACTGCAACAGTAATATGGGTAACAAAACAAAAAATCTAAAGCAATTTTACTGTATGAATCTCATCCAAGTCAACGAAGTTAACAGAAGTAAGGATTCTACTGCTGATTTCAATACGTTTTGGAACACATTTAGTGCATATTTCAAAGGGTCAAATTATGCTGTCAGTTAAGAAGCAGCTCCATCGGTCCACAGAAATACTCACATTGTTTTCATTTAACTCAAATATAATTTGCCCAGTCCTGTGCAGAAGTAAAAATTTGCTATTCAGAAGTTGCTTAAGATGACTAACTACCAAGAATACAAGGGTCATGTTCTAAGCAATGCACAACTTCTTCAAAGCACAGTAGCCAACAGAACTGTATAATAAGAGTAAAATGAGTTATTTGTATCCTTTTATTATTTTGGAAAAATCAAATGCTGTGATTGCACGTAGTCTTAAACAAAGGACGTTGCTTTCTATGGCTTAAATCATGGAAAAACAGTCGGTGTAAGAGAAAGAGTTAAAGTAGTTGATATTCAGAAACAAGAACCTCATCAGTGCTGATGGCTTGCTATGACATTTACTTAGTGCAGAAATAAGACAAAGAAGTATTTGCTTTTCTCAGTAGCCCAGCTACCAAGTAGGACATGAAGTGAGAACAGCTGTGATGCTGATAGTGAGATGCAGTCCTGATCTTTTCTATTTTCTTCACGCTGAATAGTTGGCTCTGGCTCAATAAGACTACTTGCATACAAGTCACTGTAAGCAAGCGTAAGAGAATCACGCCTTACACTGAACTGAATATTACTATGCTATTAATGACTGCTCCAATAAAATGGTCATCCTTCTCACATCATCACGTGTTCACTTCCACATCCACAGTAACATAGAATTTCACAAGCGGTGACCTCAGGAAAATGTCTAATTTTACTGATTTGGAGGTTTTGGAGAATTTTCCTGCACTATGCCATATTCTTAGTAGTTGAGTGCTTCACTGGGAATATCTCAGACTCTGAATAGGAGTATCCAGGAATGACTATCCAGGGTAATTCCCTGAGGTTTGACAATAATTGATATGAAAAAGGAAATAATCAAGAATCCATTAAGTATTAGGAGGAATGAGAAATATGTTTATGAATCAGAAGAATGAGAGAGTTCCACAAGGAGAGAGAAGGGCTTGCATGCATTGGGACCCAAACCATCTCTCAGTGGTTGAGTTACCAATACAGTCCTGCTGATACCTGCCCTATCAGATTTTGCTGTCACGAGGATGTTCAGTTTCATTAGCTAGTGTACCAGAGTGTGGAGGACAAAGGAGTAAATCTGACACTGTGGCATTTGATCTTGCACCTTCCCGCTTGCTACCTTTAATAAAGAAAAATGCAGTGAGGAAATCACACTATTGGTCTGAAAACAAGCAGTTTTTCTCAACCTTCCTGAAGCTAGACAAGGTAGTAGTAGTTTCTTTCCCATTCCATGGACCTAGACTGCAGAATAAGAAACTGGAATTAAAAACAGTAGTAATAATACAAAAGTTCTCCTTAATCAACTTCTGACCCAGATATGTTTGTAGACATCTGGAGAAAATGTATGAGGTATATATTCCATCAAGAAACCAAACAGAAAAACAAAACAAAACAAAACAAAAAATAATTTTAAAAAATCTGTGGAAAATAACCTTGTGGTACACATAGAAGCTGGAGTAAATAGGTAAATAAATTTTCAGGATATCCAGCAAAAATAAAATTTATATGAATGAGAGATCTCTTTACATAGAGCTGAATTTATTAAAAATTATATTTATTGATGGAACAAGGAAATCATTAATGAGAATAAGAATGGATTTTTGAAGATATTCTAGGAAATTTTCAGAGTCCAATACTCTCTGACAAGGTTATTTTAGATATTCCATGTGTGGAAGGTATAATGTTTAGTATCAAATTTACTTATTTGAAGATAGTTGATGTTACATGGGATTTCTGATTTAGCAGAGTGATACAAAATATGCTGCATAACACAATACAAATGTAAGTTAAACTTAGCAAAATAAAGCACTTTCAATACATAGTTGAATCACAATACCAGTGTGATCCCCATTATCAGTCTCTACAATATACTCACTGTCAGGATGCTGGGCATCCCTGATTGCTGGGAAGGAAAACGTGGGTTGAAGCCAGCTCAAACTTGTTTCTGTCTTTTAAATTCTTTTGACAGTTGTCTGGTTTTGTTCTCTATGTTGAGCTGAGCCACGTATTCACTACCCCCATGCTGGTCTGGCTAACTCAGGGAGACATTCAAACTCTTTTAGTGAACTGGGGAGAAACATTTATACCACCAGTTGATTCACTCAACTGTTGATTGAACTCCACTGTTCATCTAAAACAAAGACCACCCTCTGGTCCCCTTTGTGATGCGATGGGGTCAGCTTCTTTACAACAGCTGTGGTCAGTCACACCCTGCATAATTTTCTGACCTTCACAAGCACATCGTCCTTGCCCATCTTCTCTGAGCCTTCTTCCATTTTAAGGGTTTATTGGTCAGTCACAGAAATATAATGCCAAAAGCCTCACGAAGAGAATGAATATGCTCTCTCACACAGTAACAGATGTAGTTAATGGGATCTAGAATCTGACAAATCATTAAGACTCAACACAATATTCAGTGTGAAAATAACAAAGAATAAATTGCAAAATATTTGTTTCAGATTTTCTATTCTAAATTGTGAATATTATTAATCTTTAACAGGGTTTTAGGAAATTAGTCAGCCTAGAATTTTCAGCTGGAAGTGGCTGAACCTTCTTCAAGTGAGCAGAGTAGAAATATCTTAAAGGGAGCAGTCTGAGTTCTGCTATGCCAAAAATGGACAGGAGATTTTCTCCTCTAAAGTTTCACATTACAGGTGGGTGATGGCTATGTAGCACTTCTCATGGCCTAGTTACCCTACACATTAGAATTTTTTTTTCTCTTTTCACTGCATGATATCAAGCAAACATGCCAGGATACCATTTTAAACATGAGGCTGTAACTTTGGATATAGTGAGCAAGATGCTTACCTGCCGCTGTGCAGAAAAGAATGTAATATTCATAGAGGGCACTGAAAAATTCTATAGTTAGTATGGCTCTCAAGTCGGCTGGTTAAGGTATTCACTTGGGACTGGAAAGGTCTTGGTTGCTCCATGAGCTACTTATACATGTTATCCAATGCCTGTCTCATGCAAAATGTATAGTCTTTGGAACACAGAACAGAATCCAGGTCTCTTTTCTCAAGTGAGATTTTGAACCAGTAGGTTACTGAGTCATCGTTATGCTTGCTCTCTTTCTGATCCTATCAATTTTTAATTCTTTTCTACACAGTGAAACAGCTTCAAAAAGAAGAGAGAATAATATTCTTAACCTCAGTACAGCCTACAGCCCAGGTATCAAGTTGAGAGGCTTGGGTGTGAGGTTGAACCTCCTCCTTACTGATTATTATACCACAGTCAGTATGTGTAAGTGAGGACATGTTTTAAGTAAGTATACATAACTTTTTTTTCCTTCCAGGTGTGCTCCAGAAAAAGAACAGCTGATGCATTTTGTAAGCAGTCTGTTCTTGTAGACATATGTACATTCACAGAATATTTAACAACTATAGAAAGTTAATTAGAGAAATTAGAAATTTTTCCATTCTCATTATACTGAGCTATTATGTGTCTCAGCTCTTAAATTTTATCAAGATCAGGATATGTGTGTATGCACAAAAACAGAATGTGAAATTACAGGGGAATGTCATTGCCAAAAATTGAGGCATATATTGAGTTTAACATTATGACTGGGTAGCATTTTGCATGACTAACAGGCTGAATTATATCTATAGTTTACTTGAGTCCCTTATGCCTTGTACATCTCAGGTGAAAGTCTTAACCTCCTGAGTGATTAGATTAGAGTTTATCTTTCTCTCCTTTTTTAAGACAAAAATTGGCTTAGCAATTTTTCAACCAATAGAGTTTTTTGTTTTTGAATAGCCATACTTCTAATCAACAGGAGATGTCCATTAAACTGGTTAAAATTTTACATGACACCACTTATAGAACTAAGTGGAAAACACAATATTTTTTTCATGCAATTTTACCAAATTTCTTCTAATTTATATAGACACATATATGTATGTGTCCATATAAATTAGACGTTGTATGACCATATCCACTGTCATACAGAGATGTACAATTGAAAATATAAAAATGTCCCTTTAAACTAATTGGAGTATTTTACATTCATACTGGGAAATAAAAGATTTTTTAGTTAAATAACTGAAAACAAATACTCAAATTTTAAAGTCATGAAGTTCCATAGAATTACCTGGGCACATGGATCTCCTAACATTATAATTACAATTGTATTCTCCATATTCTGAAGTCTAAATAAGTTAAAACTACATTTAATAATTTTCTTTCCTCATGAACTATTCCTATATTTGTCTTATGACAATGTTTTTTATTTTGGCTCCTTAACAGGTCATTTGTTTAATTACATGGGCAAAATAAAAAATAGAGACAGAACCCACTGAAGAGAAAGAGGATGAGTGTGTCTGCTTTAGGACTCCTTCACATGCTTACTACTCAGCTTACATGATGCCACTTCTTGTTGTCATTCATTAGGTTGCAGAGCAGAGGAAATTGAATGTCTCAGGCTGAAGGCTCTCAGTCCTGGGACAGCTGACCCCAGCTGACCAAAGGGATATTCCATACCATATGACATCATTCTCAGTGATAAAAGCTGCAGGGAAGAAGGAGGAAGGGGGGACATTTGGAGTTACAGCATTTGTCTTCCTTGTCAATAGGCCTTGACGCTATTTAAGCACTGCTCAGCAATAACTAAAACATCAGTGTGTTATCGTCAACTCTGTTTTCATCACAAATCCAAAACATAGCCTCACACAAACAACTATGAAGAAATTTAACTCTATGCCACCCAAAACCAGCACAAGGAGCTATTGAATTGTTATGTCTGGCAGGGAGTGGTGGGCCTTTCCATTCCAACCAGATCTTTCAATGGGCTGAGGAAAGACTACCCAGCATCTTAGCAGAATTCCTCTTATCAAGAATTGCTTATATGAATGCTAGAGGTAAACTACATATTCTGGTTAAAATGGAGAAAATGAATCTTAAGAATACCCCAGTTTTCTGTGTCAGACTGCTATTTCTTGTCAATACTGCTTTTCACATTTGTGAGTGGGTCATGCTGAGAAAACATACTTTGTATAAGAAGTATTTGCCTAATACGATTAAGGTTCATTTAACTAATGATTTCCAATGGTACTGGCTTTAGATTAGACAGGAGGACTACTCTGGGAAGTATACAGAAGATCTATTCAGGCTGATTTTACTAACTTTTATTCTCATTTTGAGTATGCTGCTTAAGAGAAGTATTTTAATACTATATTTATAAGATTGCTCATAAAAATGTAATTATATTCATTGTCTTCAAGCCTTACATTTTCCTGTCCCATTAGAGTAAGTCATGGTCATTATGCTTCTCTCCTCCCTTAAACCACTATGTTGCCATAAGCAAAATAAGATAAGTAGGAAATTTATCTGACAAATGCATGGTGAAATTTCTGCCTACCAAATGCTTTTCAAATCAGAAGTAAAAGCAGCCTTGGGAGATAAATCTACAGAATTGGAAACAGCCATACAGAAATTGCCAAAATAATCCCCTGCATTGCCCAAAGCAAGATGTAAATTAAGAAGCAATACACTATGAGTGTAATGGAACATGTACTTTTCATGCTTCCATTCATCTCATGTAAACAGCTCATACACTGCACCTCACAGGAATAATTACAAAATAGTAGAATATCTGAAATTATAAATATTAAAACAGAAGAGAAAAAGACAATATCTTATTTTAATAAGACTTTTTTATTGTTAAAAAAAGTTAATAATTGCTATCTTGTTTTCTAATTTTCAACTTACACAGGTAGAAAGTCAAAAGAATGAAAAAGGCTTTGGGCAAAATCAGCAGGGGAGATATGCATTCTGTCTGTTGAAAATAGATGTTAGCTGGCTGGTTGGCATGGCAGCAGTATCCTGTGCTTCCATATGGGACATAAATATTTGAAAATACCTCGGAAATTCCAGTCTTTAAAATCCCAAGGACAGAGTGGGTTACAGAGTTGTTGCTTGTTCCTTTCTGTGGAAGAGAAAATGAATTAACGATCAACTCATACCCAAGGTATGTTAAAACAGGCATCAAGGAATTTTTCAAATTGTCCATCAGAACATAATCTCAACTACTACAGTCTGATCTCTTCAATAATCACATGAAGCAACAAGCACCAAGAAGTGCCAAGAATGCTGCTACCTCTCCTGCAAACCTGTACACCTTCATAAGGTCATTCTCTACTATATCTCCATTACTTTTATATCTAATACTTGGCAATTCCATTTAAAAAATAGAAGGATAGAAGAATAAATGAAAACAAATAAATAAACGACATTAGGGACATTAGGGACATCAGCTGCAAGCAGATATTCAAATGAGCAGATGAAAGATGATGGTTAACTGAATAACACTTTCTGCCTTTTCAACTTAATCATGACCTGAGCTTCTTAACATAAAGGGTACAGTATCATAGGGATAAATTCTCAGAGTAAAATTCGCAAGAGGTGGTTCAGAGAGCTTTGTGGGTTTTCTTTAAGATTTTCTGATACATACTGAAAGCAAATGCCTACCAATTCAGAAAATGGCCCAACTAGACAAAGTTGGAGTGCCCACTACCAACTTCTTGTGCACCTGGCAGAGCATGGGAAGCTGAAAAGTCCCTAATTTAGTATAAGCACTACTTCGCAACAACTAAAACATCCCTGTATTATCAACACTGTTTTCAGCACAAATGCAAAACGCAGCCTCATACTAGCTATATAAAGAAAATTAACTCTATCCCAACCCAGACCAGCACATTCTCCACCCCTTATTCTGTGCCATTTATGTCATGCTCAGGTACCACACTGTTCAATACAACCTCATTACGCACCACCCCCCTTCCTATCCTTTGATATAATACACAGATATCATTCCCTTAGTCTATGGACCACCCCTCTAAAATGCCCATAAAATGTCCATTAATGTCCACTGAGTTCATTTAGTCCATGACTTTGGGCTCCATCTGTTATGGTGGTCACTCAGGACAGGAGAGGTGGTGTGTTGTGTGGAGTTACCAGGCACCAAAGCCAGCTCAGGTCGGTTCACTGCTGCACTTGCACTGCTTCTTGCAAGGCTTGTCCTCCATTGGTTCAGGTGGTTCCTGCTATAGTAATTCCTATAACATGCAACTCAAATCATGGGTTACAACAATTTAAAGGTATACCCATTACAGTCTCCACCCGTGGTCCCTTTGGACCAGACCATTGGGTTTAACATTGCAATGAACTCCTCCCCTTGCCCCTGACCCTGCTTGGACTTACCCACAGACTCCAGTCCCTTAAGGTTGTATCTGCTCCAAGTAGAGCCTTATCTATGAGCCACAGTCTCTCCCGGGATATGGCTGCTGCAGCATAGACTTATCCACAGCCACAGTCACTTTGAGGTGCACCTGGTCCAGCGTGGCCTTCTCCATGGGCCACAATGCCTTCAGAGATATACCTGCTCCAGTGTGGCCTTACCCACAGCCACAGTTCCTTCAGAAGTAAACCTGCTCCAACATGGCCTTACCCATGGCTGCAGTCCCTCCAGGGGAGTACCTGCTCTGTCAAGGGCTTATCCATGGCCACACACTTTGAGGTGCTCCAACATGGCCTCATGTGCAGCCACCGATGCTTCAAGGTGTACCTGCTGCAGCATGGACTTATCCACAGCCACAGATATTTTGAGATGTACCTGCTCTTGCATGGGTTTATCCACGGCCACAGATGCTTCAGGGTGTCCTGCTCCCTCATGGACACATCCACAGGTCACAGTCCCTTCGACTCGAGTTCACACTGGAGTTCCAGCCTGTCCAGTACAGCAGCACAGAAACACCAGTGATGCCCTGGCCATCTGCCAGCCCAGGCGCATGGCCATTGCTGTTATCAAAATGTTCCCAGGCACAGCACAGTAAGATGATAAGCAGCACAGCAGTACAGCAAGCAGTGAAAGCAAAAAGCAGCCACTGATGAGCACTAGACTCTTATAGTGATCCAAGCAAGGCCCATGCAAGCACAAGAGCCCGTCAATTAATAGCTAAACAACAATAACAGCTATAAATTCGATCTAGCACATTCCAATCAAACTTGTTGCTAACTTGAACCCATCGAGCCCCATGTTAGGCGCCAAAAAGGACTGTCGTGGTTTAACCCCAGCCAGCAATGAAGCACCACACAGCCTCTTGCTCACTCCCCCATGCAGTGGGATGGTGGGGAGAATTGGAAAAGTCAGAAAACTCATGGGTTGAGATAAAGACAGTTTAGGTAATAGTTTAGACAATAGGTAAAGCAAAAGCCATGCAAGCAAGCAAAGCAAAACAAGGAATTCATTTGCTACTTCCCATTGGCAGACAGGTGGTCAGCCATCTCCAGGAAAGCAGGGCTCCATCACGTGTAATGGTTACTTGGGAAGACAAATGCCATCACTCCAAACGTCCCTCCTTCCTTCTCCTTTATATACTGAGCATGATGTCATATGGTATGGAATAGCCCTTTGGTCAGTTGGGGTCAGCTGTCCCAGCTGTGTCCCCTCCCACCTTCTTGTGCACCCCCAGCCTACTCACTGGTGGGGTGGGGTGAGAAGCAGAAAAGGCCTTGACTCTGTGTAAGCACTGCTTAACAGTAACGAAAACATCTCTGTATTATAAACACTGTTTTCAGCACAAATCGGAAACATAGCCCCATACCAGCTACTATGAAGAAAATTAACTCTGTCCTAGCCATAACCAGCACAGAATTCTCTTCCCCATCCCGCCAGGGAAGAGCGAGCGAGCAGCTGTGTGGGGCTTTTTAGCTGCTGGCTGGGGTTAAAGCATGACAGTCCTCTGTAACTATGAAAATGCAAAGAAGAAAGTACATGTTAGAAAGCCACAATTACATTATGAAGACCAGTCTCTCAATCTGACTATGATTCAAGCAGAGTTCACTTTCAGAAAAGTTTACATAGACAAACACAACAACCACACTTATCTTCAAGTTAAAACGTGTTTTTTTGTTACTGATATATTTGAGCTGACGTAAGATCTCCAAATAGAATGACTAAGTTAGGAGCTCAACTAAACCTGAATTAGTTTCTGGAAAAGCCTGTCATAGTCCATCAACCACAGAGTAAGACAATGACAAGTGTCTAAATTACACAGCTAATTGTATAATGCCAGATGGGATGAAACTGGCCTTTTTTTAAATCCCACAGCATTAATGAAGCTAAAATAGATGTAGCCAATAAAATCTGATCAAATACTTTAAAAATACAATATTTTTAAAAATTTTTTAAAAAGGAAAAGGTTTGTTAGCATTGATTCACAGTGTTTCTACATATGCAGCTCAGAATGTTTAAGCTGTTTCACATTTCAAAAACCCAAATATAATATTTATCTGGTTTGCCTTCATGTTTCCCAAGTGTCTATTCCCATGAGGAGCAAAGGAGAATTGTTTATGATAGTACAAAGAAAAAGCTTAGAAGAAAAACAATACTGGATTCAGAATACAGAAATTTAGGCTTAAAATTCAAGGATGTGTCTGTGCTGGAAATTTTAAAACTAATTTGGACAAACCCTAAAAGATTTAGTATTGACTAATAATTTGAAGTTGGATTCACAGGTCATTTCAACCATATATTTTTGCTATTCTCTTAGTCTGTGTCTCCTGTGACATTTTAGCTGCTACATGCAGGTATGTGCATATTCTCTCCAGTTGTGATTTAGCTTCAGTCAGCAACTAAGTACCACACAGCTGCTCGCTCACCCTCCCACCCCAGTGGGATGGGGGAGAGAACTGGAAGAGTAAAAGTAAGAAAACTCATGGGTTGATATAACAACATGTTAATAACTGGGAAAAATAAAATAACAACAACAACAATAATAAATTTATTATTATTATTATTATTATTATTATTATTATTATTATTATTAATGTAAAGGAAAGCAACAAGAGAGTAAGAGAGGAACAAAACCCAGGGGAAAAAAAACCAAGTTATGCAACCGCTCACCACCCGCCAACCGATGCCCAGCCAGTCCCTGAGCAGTGATCGCTGCCCCCCGGCCAGCTTCCCCCAGTTTATATATTGAGCATGACGTCCTATGGTATGGAATAGCCCTTTGGCCAGTTTGGATCAGCTATCTTGGCTGTGCCTCTCCCAACTTCTTGTGCAGCTGGCAGAGCATGGGAAGCTGAAAAGTCCTGGACTAGAGTAAACATTATAGAATCATAGAATCATGGAATGTTTTGGATTGGATGGGACCTTTAAAGGTCATCTAGTCCAACCGCCCTGCAAAAGCAGGGACATCTTTAACTAGATCAGGTTGCTCAGAGCCCCATCCAACCTGACCTTGAATGTTTCCAGGGATGGAGCCTCCACTACCTCTCTGGGTAACCTGTTCCAGTGCTTCACCACCCTCATTGTAAAAAATTTCTTTCTTAAATCCAGTCTAAATCTGCCCTCCCTTAGTTTAAAATCATTACTCTTCCTCCTGTCACAACAGGCCTTGCTAAAAAGTCTGTCCCCGTCTTTCCTATAGGCCACCTTATGTACCGGAAGGCTACTATAAGGTGTCCCTGGAGCCTTCTCTTCTGCAGGCTGAACAACCCCAACTCTCTCAGCCTGTCCTCAAAGGAGAGGTGCTCCAGCCCTTGGATTATTTTCGTGACCCTCCTCTGGACCTGCGCCAACAGCTCCATGTCCTTCTTGTGCTGAGGACCCCATAGCTGGACGCAGTACTCCAGGTGGGGTCTCACCAGAGCAGAGTAGAGGGGCAGAATCACCTCCCTCAACCTGCTGGCCATGCTTCTTTTGATGCAGCCCAGGATATGGCTGGCCTTCCGGGCTGCGAGCACACATTGTTGGCTCATGTCCAGCTTTTTATCCATCAGTACCCCCAAGTCCTTTTCTGCAGGACTACTCTCGATCACATCATCCTGCAGCCTGTATTGGAACCACGGATTGCCCCTAGCCAGTTGTAGGACCCTGCCCTTGGCCTTGTTGAACCTCATGAGGTTCACACAGGCCCACTTCTCCAGCTGGTCCAGGTCCCTCTGGATGACATCCCTCCTTCTGGCGTGTCAACTGCACCACTCAGCTTGGCGTCGTCTGCAAACTTGCTGAGGGTGCGCTCAATTTCGCTGTCAATGTCATTGATGAAAATATTGAACAGCACTGGTCCCAGTATGGACCCCTGAGGGACACCACTCGTCACTGGTCTCCACCTGGACATTGAGCCATTGACTGCTACCCTCTGAATGCAACCAATGCAATCAATTCCTTATCCACTGAACAGTCCACCCATCAAATCCATATCTCTCCAATTTAGAGAGAAACATGTTGTGGGCGACCGTGTCAAAGGCTTTACAGTAGTCCAGATGGATAACATCCATTGCTTTTCCCTTGTCCACTGATGTGGTAACTCCATCATAGACAGCCACTAGGTTGGTCAGGCAGGACTTGCCCTTGGTAAAGCCATGTTGGCTGTCTCAAATAAACCTCCCTGTCCTCCATGTGCTCTAGCATAGCTTCTAGGAGGATCTGTTCCATGATCTTCCCAGGCACAGAAGTGAGGCTGTCAGGTCAGTAGTTCCCAGGGTCCTCCTTTCTACCCTTTTTAAAAATGGGCACAATGTTTCCCTTCTTCCAGTCACCAGGGACCTCACCTGACTGCCATGACTTTCCAAATATCATGGAGAGTGGCTTGGCAACTACATCAGCCGGTTCCCTCAGGACTCTGGGATGCATCTCGTCAGGTCCCATAGACTTATGCATGCTCAGGTTCCTCATGTGGTCACAAACCTCATCTTCCCTTACAGTGGGAGGGGCTTTACCCCCCTGGTCCCCAACATGTTGTCCACTGACTTGGGAGGGGTGAGGAGAGCAGTTGCCAGAGAAGACTGAAGCAAAAATGTTGTTGAGTACCTCAGCCTTCTCCTCGTCTGTTGATACTAGGTCACCATTCTTGTTTATCACTGGAGGTACACTTTCTTTAACTTTCCTTATCTGGTTGATATTACTTAGCAATGACTAAAACATCAGTGTGTTATCAACATTATTCTCATACTAAATCCAAAATACAGCACTATATTAGCTACTAGGTAGAAAATTAACTCCATCCCAGCCGAAACTAGGACATCTCCCTACCTGAGGAAGCAATCTGCTCAATGTATTGCATTGTGCTGTAGGGCGAAGCTGCCCAATATGCAGCTCTTCAGCTACATGTAGCTCTCAAAGTGCTTGGTGTACTCCCATACTGGCAAAAGTCCTGTGTCCAGACCTGGGACTGTAGTTGACCTCTTGACTGTACTTGACGGGGGTCAGGAGGCAAGTATGAGAGACTGCCAATGCCAGCATCCACAGCAGTTTCTGAATTGAGGTGCCTGCCTGATCCACTTCTTAAAGAAAACAAGGATCGAGAGGAACTTTCACACTTCTTTGAAACCAAAAGTACTTTGAGAGTTTGTCCACACTTTAACTGTACAAAGCATGGGGAATGTATTTAGTGGCCTTCAAGGTTTTAGGATCTGGTTTGGAGTCTCAGAAAAGATGGTCACCATTGCCCTAGATAAAATAGCTACTGACAGCTCTTAATAGCTCATATTAATAACATCATGAATATTACACAATTTATATAATTTACATTCTTATAGCACATATTAACAGCTGGAAAGTAATCATCTTATATGACCTCAGGTTCCATTCTATCGTCAAATTATTGATCTTAATTCAGAAATTAATGGTCTGGCACAGATATAAATGAAAGGAAAATTACCTAAATGGTGATATTGCAAACAAAGAGAAATTTAAGCAATTAAGAGTATTTAGCCTAAATAAAAGAGAAAAAGGAAATAATTTTTAAAAAATTACTTGCATTATAAACCCTTGTCAAGTGTGAATACTAACCCAAATTTAAATAAAAAATATTATTTTTATGCATATATCTAGATAGAATGTGTATCATATAGTATGTACACATCCAGATTCTCTACCATCTACCATCTCTACATCCAGAGGCAGACATGAGAAGAGTTTATCAGGATTCTAGGAAGATTTATGTTTATGCAAATATGAAGAAATTTTGCAGCTAGCGTTGTAAAAATAAATAAAAGTAAGCACATTTTAAATAACTCTTTGCCAGTAACATGATTTGAATAATCCTGGAATTTTTTATGAATTTGTTTCAAATGCGTTAACTACTTCCAGCATAACTCACAACACTATCAAAGGAAACATAACGGGTGGTCTTCTTTTGGGCAATAGACTACTGACCAGAGTTCTTACAGTCATTTAGAGAGGCTTTGAAAACTCTTTACAGGTAATTTTATATCAAACCATAGTCAAACTGACTTAGGTACTCTGTCCTCATAACATCTTTCAGTCATTCAGACTGTCTTACTCTTTCATACCTATCAGAATAACTATACAAACTAGAACTGTTATAATTAAAACCTAAAAAAATAGTTTCTAAAGTGCTCAGCAGTTACAACATTATAGGTAAGGACTGATTCAAACACATATGCCAAATAAGAATAAAAGGGGCAATGAGGCCAAGTTTCTAACCTTATAGATGAATGCTTCAGCTACCATGCATTCTGATGTAAATCTTTCCAGCACTAGCTCTAAGGCTATATATAAAAGAGAGTAAGTCAATTTTTAAAGGCAAAAAACAGAGAACTAAATTCTATGATCCTTCAAAATGAATGTTGTCTGTATCAGTGTGCTTTCATGTTATACTACCTTGAAATAACTGAGATAGCTTGGACATGACAGCAGTAAAGCCACATAAGTTATGTATACTTGCATGTGTAGATATAACATGATATTCACATTAATAATGAGGTCAAATTTTATGACAAAACAGAGGAAATATAAGGACATTAGGAATTGTCTTGTGTTATACATAGCTGGATGTTCAACTTAAAACAACTTTTTTATAACACTGTTCTGGTATATCTTCGGTAATGTTATAAATTTGAAACTATTAGCTTGAAAGACTTTGATTTAATTGTACCTAAAATTATTTGATTTCTTGGTATAAGAAAATAAAAATATGAGATGTCATTTTGGACAGCAGTGTTCTGCTTTTTCTTAGAACATTTAAAGTTTTAAGTTACAAAATGTTCAAACTACTCAGAAAAAACCTTTGTTACTGAAACTGAAAATGACTGTGTCTCTTTCTAAGCAACTAAAGTTTCTCATTCTTTTTTCTTCCAACAGCATTCCTCAAGGCAATTGTTATTGTGAGGAAGACATAAACTCAGCTGTCAAGAAAATGTAATTTGGAGATGGGATTATTCTTTGATTTAAGTATTTTTGGATTACTCAAGTATTTAAAGAGCATTTTTTTAATTTAAACTTTAATATATCAGCTATTAATTTTCTTTCAACTTTAACTTTTGTCTGAAGGCAGAGAAATTGGACATTAGTCTTGTATTTCGGCTTAGAGGTGAACTGTCTGATTTGTTAAGTGTTAACTCTGTGGCATAAAAATAACACTCAAATTTGCTCCTCAATTATAATTTAATTCTGGAAGGGCTATTTTGTGTTTGAATGTATTTCTAATGCTACTGTAATGCTTATAGTAGAATATAAAATTCCTGCAAAAAATTCATAATTTAAGCAGTAGTGTTTGACATTTTACAGTAAGATCACGAGCAAGGAAGTTGATGAAATACAGTATTGAAATAGTGCTTTTAGTGATTGACACACCTAACCTGGTCTGATGCCAGTGTTAACTGAAATTGTACCAATGGCACCCATGGGTGATTCAATTTTGAAAGAGGAGGACAGGCATCCATTTCATTTCCAGAACTTCATTGTGAGTATACAGCAGTACTGAACATTGAAAATGTGTCTTATTGAAGGAGCATAATATACCTAGCCCTCCTGGAAGACCACACAACAGAAGGAGAAAGAAAAAGAATCCTGTGCCTTCAGCAATAGCAAAATTCATAGAATCAGAGAATCATAAAATGGTTTGGGTTGGAAGAGACCTTTAAAGACCATCTAGTCCACCCCCCCTGCCATGCGCAGGGGCATCTTTCACTAGATCAGGTTGCTCAAAGCCCCATCTAACCTGGCCTTGAACACTTCCAGTGATGGGGCACCCACAACTTCTCTGGGAAACCTGTTTCAGTTTCTTACCAACCTCATCGTTAAAATTTTCTTCCTTATGTCCAGTCTAAACCTACCCTCTTTCAGTTTAAAACTGTTGTCCCTTGTCCTGTCACTACAGGCCTTGGTAAAAAGCCTCTCTCCATCTTTCTTATAAGCCCCCTTTAAGTATTAAAAGGACGCAATAAGGTCTCCCCAGGGCCTTCTCTTCTCTAGGCTGAACAACCCCAGCTCACTCAACCTTTCTTCATAGGAGAGTTGCTCCAGCCCTCTGATGACTTTTGTGGCCCTCCTCTGAATCCACTCTAACAGATCCATGTCTTTCTTGTACTGGGGACCCCAGAACTGGATGTGGTGCTCCAGGTGGGTTCTCATGAGAGCAGAGTAGAGGGGGAGAATCACCTCCCTCAGCCTGCTGGCCATACTTCTTTTTATGCAGCCCAGGATACAACTGGCTTTCTGGGCTGCAAGCGCACACTGCTGGCTCATATCCAATTTTTCATCCACCAGTATCCCCAAGTTGTCCTCCACAGGTAAACAATTTGAAGAATTTGCAGCCCAACTGTAGTTTCCAGTGCTCAAAGAATAACACAAAATTTCTGGTCAAAGTTTATGTGTACTCCTAACGTCTTTACTGACAGTAAGTTTGTGCAGTAGCATCAGCAAGAAAGTATATCCTAGCATTTCCAGCTGGCTAGAAGATTCTAGCATATGATGAGCTGGCCTTGGTTATTCACTTTTTCATCAATCTCTTGGCTAGGTTACAGAAATGTGATATACCTGGGCAAGAAGCCCGGAGTGTTTAGGAAACTCCAACTAGATATAGAAGTACAGACTACCAAAAACATATCAAAGCTGTTTTGTACTTACTATACTAGTTACCATAAAATTATGTTCATGACATATTGTGTCTTGATTCCAAGATATCTAAAAGACCTCCAGAAGTTCCAAGTTAAAGATTGACAGCTTGGCTCTTCTAACACAATGGACATATTTACCACAAGCACATAACCATCTTTTAAGAGGCAGATTTTTCTTAGTAACTACTCCGAGTCTGTGGAATAAATTCTAGAGACAGGAGACTATCACTGACTATTAGTTGAACACCACAGCTATCACATTTTGAGTTGTTTTATGGACTACGGGTAGTATTCTCCCCAGGGCAATGCTTAACTATTTGTACTGGTAGGAAGATTTTCTATAAATCTGTTGAAATTCCCTTATCTGTTATTTTAGCCCATTAATTCTTCTCACACCACTGTCTCCATCTTTATAGATATGTCATCATATTAGAAGTCTCTTATGCTACCTTTTTTCTCTTCTTTAGTCTCTTCCCTCCCACCCCCATCCCTTCCCTCATTTTCAACTTTTTCTTGTAGATCATATACTTCTGATCATTGTTGTCCTTTGCTTATGTCTTTATAATTTTTTCACATCCTTCTTAAGCTGTAATGTCTAAAGCCAAACACTGTAACCCTCTCTGTGGCCCCTGCTGTAATTTCTCCCCCGAAGGGTTTAGCTGCCCTTGTACAGGGATCCAGCTTAGTAAGTCCCAGCTATGTAACCTTGATTCAGACTGCTGAGACAGAGCTGTGAGATCATCTGTACAGAGATAAGTAAGGTAAAAATTACAGAGTCATAGGACTGCTGATCTGCATTCATTATTAGATCAAGGATTCAAGACAGAAAACATCAACATGAAAAGATAAAATCTTTAAAAAAATAATGTGGAGAGGGTAGCTGGAGGCTGATCTAGTCAGGGACGGTCAATAACTGCCAGGCTGGGGTTGAGCCCTCAGGGCTGTCACTGTTGATGGAGCTGGAGGAGGGTGACAGATCCACACCCCCAATGATGGGTCCCAGGAGCCGTGACCACCGACACTTCTCTCCTCACCGACACCTGCCCGGCTGGTGAAGGCTTTCCAGGTGCTGTACCAGAGTATGGGCACACCAGTCCTTAACCTCATAGTTTGCTAAATACTATCTGAGTTTTATGTGCATTGGCCACTAAATAATTCGTTTAGACTTATGAGTTACCCATATTCTGCTTGCAGTCTCCTTGTGCCCAGCTATAGGTGCCTGAACAAACCGATCTAAAATGGCTGTAACAACTGGGTCCACAGAGATCTTATAGGTCTTGACTAGAGATGGCTAATTACAAAACACTGTGTCTTTCAGACAACTGCCTGTGTCTTTGTCTACATAACACTAAATTTTTGAAACAAAGATAAACTAAACTACAGAAAAACATCCCAACAAAATGCACCCACTTTATTTTAGAAATGTGGACCCTAGATAAAGGTAAAATGACAGCATGATACATGTTAATCATACTGCTCAATGAACTCTTTGTAGGGAAAAAAAACTTGCTACAAACATTAAAATAGAATAAAATAAAATAGAACAGAATTATTTCAAAGGAAGAGATAGATTTGGTTTTATGAGAAAGTGAATACTAAGAATGGACACAAACCATACTTCATGGATTTTGAAACAAATAGCTAACTTTAGATCCTTACCTTCAATTACTGTTAACACAGGCTGCTTTTTAAGTCTCAGAATGAAGTTCTACTCATTTTTCATTTTTCTTTCCATCGTGATGTGTCAGAGAAGCTTCTAATCGCTAAGGAAGCACCTCTTTTCTGTAAGGGCAGTTTCTTTTACTCCTATTAGCAGTGCTGGAAGATTTTGGCCATTTTGATAAAGGGCATTTATAACAGCTACTGGCAGCTTTTGTAACCTTACTGCCTGGAGAACAATAGACATTTTCAGAAGAGTATTCTTGGGGGAATTAATTGTATTTTAGTCACTTGCTGCTAAAGAAAAAAGAATACTTGTAAAGATACTTGTAAAGATCAAGGAAGAAATACTGACTCACAAATTTTTGTTGTTATATACAGATTCATTTATTATTTTTTACTATATAGAAATTTTAGGCATCTATAGATGTTAATTGCATTTCAGACAAAAATAATAGCATGTTTCAGAGAGGTTGTTTTTTCTAGGAATATATTTTTATTAATTTTATTTAAAAATTATTGGTTTGCTTATGAAACTTCAGGCAATTCTTCCCAAAGACCAAAGGCAGGATTCACAATAGTTTGTATTTTTTTACTCATTATGTTAACATTTAGGGACCTCTCATCAGTCTTTAAGGCATCAACATTCCTTGAATGCCTTGTTTCAGCTGTTAAAATCATGCTGAGATATATGTGTCTGCTAAACAAAAAGAGTAGAATTGTATAATTTTCTTTTGGGATGATCCATCAGCTGTTGTACCATGACTCCAGACCCATTTTTAACCCCTTTGTTGTTTAAGATTTCTTCGAGGAAAACACGAACTAACAGAATACTGTTCTGATGTTATAGGGCAAGTTTGTCTTTACTGTTAAACAGCAATCTGCCAAATGCATGGTTTTCCTTTATTTTTTTTACGGTATGATAGTAAATAACCTATATTCCAGATTGTTGATTTTATTATTCAAATCCGACAGCAACACCTTGCTCTGAAAAAATTAAAAACCTATCATTTATTCTTTTTTCTCTCTTCTCCTGTACCTAGTGACAGCTTAGACAATTGCTATATTAGTCTTGTATGTTTTCATTCCCTTTTTAAATAAAATTGCAAAAATAATAATGAAAGGATCTTTTTACTGTCAACTTATACTAGGACAAAATTACCATCCTGAAAAACTGCACAGAAGATTAAATGATGCTGTCACAGAAGGCATTTATGAGCACAAAAACTATTTGCAACTACCCCACAAAACATGTCACTTTATTCAGTTGGCTCTGAACAGTCTTACAAGGAACATAAGGATTCAAATAGAGATAGTTTCTGATACTGGATATTAAATTGATGCCAGGTATTTGAAGTCTAAAATATGAATTTGCTCTAAATCTCATACTTTCAGGTATACCCTGAAATAAGTAATATAGTCTGCTCTCAATTGTTTTATTTATCAGAGGGTGAGTTCACTTCAGGTATTTACTCAAGACTTATTAGAACAGTATGAACTTCTTTTTGACCTGAACATCTGGTTTAGAACTCTTCTTAGGTCTGGTTTCCAGCTTGCTCACATTTTCAGAACTCTATGAATCTGGTGTCTTGCACTACAGCAGCAACTTCCCAAACCTCTGATTTCTTGAGTCCCATCCAAAGTCTTCCTCTTAGGAAAGACTAACCTTTCTAAGTATCTATTAGTCTATTAGCAACACGATTCCTTCTTCCATGGGGCATATAGATACTTCGGTGTAAGGAATGAAATAGCACAGAATTTTCACCTTTCTTTTAAGTGAGGGTGACTCTTATTTAAGGCAAAGGTTCCCTAATAGAACTGGTCTCCCAGAGATTAAAGTTACTGTAACAATAACTGCTGCTCTCATCCTTTTTTTCTGTCAGACAGCTACAGCTTTTACACTTACCTGAAAAAATACTCACAGTTTATTTACCACCAGGCTCTTATCGTTGAAAATGGTCCATTGAAAATAGCCAGTGGATGCAACAGTAGCTTTGATTAAGTCCTTTATTTGAACAGAAATGTTCAATCCAACAGTAGGAAATTCAGGGCTATATTGTTATTGTTGGTATTCTGTAATTCTGGACACTTCCCCAGATGTGTTTTCTGATACTTGCCTTCACTCCAATAATATACTGTGTCATTTTTCCTTTGACACTAGATAACTATTAGAACTCCTGTAAATTCATCTCTGTATACTATCATTTCCACGTGGGGAAAAAATATGAAAAAAAAAGTAGTTATTTTCCAAATGTCTGTGATCATTCCTTTTACAGATAGTTGAACAGGTGAGGCAGACCATGCTGATTTTGTAGCATCTGTCTACATACAACTTCTGAATTCTTGATGTTGGTGATGATAGGAGCCCTCACCTAGGATCCCTCATCTAGGTGATGACTGGAACTCTGACGATATTTTGGAAAATGTCAAAGTGTATAGAACTGATCTTTTGCTAAGCAACTTTTTTGAGACCTAATATTTGTTCCTTAATTCTAAATGTATATAGAGTTAGAAAACAAAGAATCACTCAGTCCTAGAAGAATGATTTTGTTTGTCAGCTCTCCATGAATACAACTCAAATTTGAAAGGCTATGAAACCAAGCATTGATAGGAAATGTACTGATTTGCAGTGAAGAGTGGAAGTAAAATGGCATGTGTTTATGGAAAGGAGGACCAGTTTAGCCATAAGATTTATTGTAGAAAGTGAAACCGGTTTGGCTGTAAGTCAACCTTCAGCAGAGATAGAAAGCTCTAGGAAACAAGCTCAGAGTGCTGGACGTGCCAGAGGAATACGACCTCAGGACAGAGAATATTTCGGGTTGATGATAAAAATGATTAAGACAAAATAACTCAGGGTTTATTGCTTTATGACTGTGAGTTCGTTCTATTTCCTAAGTAAAAAGTAGCTTATTTTAGACTCATGATAAGCCTGTATGTATTATATATCACAACTGTTATGTAGTTTTGAGGAGCTAAATTATAAACACAGAGTACTCTTACAGACATGTTTCAAGACAAGACTGTGCACAGTGTTTGAGAGGTCGTTATTGTAGAAGTATGAGCACACAGGTTTCAAGGTTTCATTTCTTCACTGTGTGTCCAGGGGCTACAGTAAAGTAGCTAAGGAAAGAAACACAATTTAGAAGACATTTAAAAGCATACAAGTGCAATGACTTGCACCCTGCACTGAGAATAAAAAGTGGGTGTAATAGCTATTTTCTTAAACCTATGTGATTTTGATTTTCAGAATAAAAACAGTTGATTCAAAAGTTGCAATCAGTACACTGTGAATGTAATTTGTGAAGGAAAGGCAAATGAGTAATATATCAAACCAGTGAGATCAACAATATATACAATTTATACTATGGACTATAACATGTCTTCTCTTTGATCAACTAAATTTGTGTTTTACAGCTTTGACATGTGGGTATGCATTATTTTTTTACTGTTTGGTACCATTTTTCTTTTTTTCTTTCATATAGATTTATCTCTCTGGAGTTCTCAAAAGCAAGAAGCGATGAAGAAATATAGCTGTGTATTACTGTAAGAGTCTTCAGAAGAGCTCGGTTGTGAATTATATGATTTGTTACACATGGCTGGAAATCAGTTATTTTTAAGAGTTACATGGGAGGGAAAATCATGTATGCACACATGCACATACACATGTATATAACATTGAGTGTAATGTGTTCAGTAGGCTTTTCAAATAGCTGAAAGGCCTGAGGAAAGTAATTAATTTGCATGTGTCCTTACAATAGTAATAAAAATAATAGGAAAACTAGGATATTGTTAGTTGCTGCTAGTTTGGAGCTACTTTACTTTGTGTTGGCTGCCTCTGACCCCCATTGGTTTGTTTTGGCAGCAGGTTATCAAGCAGATGTAGATGCCTCTTGGCTAGTTTTCTTTGGCTTAATCTTGAGGGTATGACAAGGTACACAGTGCTGTACAAACTACTACTCTAGCCTTACACTATTCAGAGACTCCCTTACATGACCTGATCTCAGAGCTGACCTTGCTTCGAGCTGGAGGTTTGACTACCAACCTTCTGAGGTCCCTTGCAATTCAAGTTGTATGATTCTATGATGATATGTGATTGTCATCTTAAAATTTGTTTTTTGCCATTACAGTTCTGTCAAGAAGACTTGATGGGTTACTGAATCTGCCACATTGTGAGGCAGATGTTCAAGGATGCAGATACCCTTGAACAAATATAGCCATTTCATATTATCATGTTTTATGTAAAGTTTCTTTTTTTTCCGTATTTTTCCAATGGGGAATTTTGCTTAAAATGGATGTTATGATTTAGCCCATGGCTAGGACAGATTTAACATTTCAGCATACATTCCTTTGCATTATAGTAAGTGTTGTGCTTTTTACCATGACTGTCAGAATTTATCATCACTTGAAGAGGTGTAATATAAAAATGCAGGAATCTATGTTGAGATTATTCTCTTAACCAAAGTCTATGGGGAAAGTTATGAAAAATTTAGCATGAAAATATCTCTTTTCCTTTGTAAGGTCATTTCTTTTTCCAGACTGCCTCTAGGATAAAATTTAGAATTACAAAAGTGTTATTTTTAAACATTGTTTTTCAGTCTGGTAAGATTTTGTCCTTAAGGTATGAGAGTAGATTTTGGTGCCATATGGCAGTAGGGGTTGCTATGGGAATTATTCATTGTTACTGAACTGTAGGGTGATTACTCAAAGCAAATTCCAGTGAACAGCTTTAATTCATGTGCTTCTTTTTCTTTGAGATTTAATCAGACTTTTTTTAATATGTGTGCTATAACCACAAAAACAGAAAAGTATTTGGGGATAAAAAATATATCTATTCACTGAGTAGTTCAGATTGTTTCCCTGTTCACTTACCTTTTATTTGTGCAATCTGAGTTCAGAATTAAAATAACAAAGGCAGGGAATGTGTCCAAATTTATCTACAGTATGGTGTTGACAAATGACAACACTACAGCTTCCATTAGCTTTGACAACTAGGAGAAATGTGATCCAGACTAGCACCCAAAAGACAGAAAGATACTGTAGGCTCAGAATAGCCCTAGAGGAGAGTTGACTTTTTAGGAAAGTGTATAATTCTACTCAGTACTTATGGAGGCAGCGTTGTTTAAACCAGTTCACAGTAAATACAATAGAATTTGAATTATTTTTCTTTCCAAATAGGTAAATCATCTACTCCTTTTGAAAAATTATCTCCTCTCAGGTCTGAAATTTCTTTTGTGTATGACAGCCAACGGTGGGGGGAAAAAAAATGCTTTAAAAAAGTAGTTTCTTTTTCAATCAAAATTTGCCCATTATTTTCAGTGAAAAATTATGTATAGCATTGATATGCATCATGCACCTGGCTCAGATATTGGTGAGAAAGTGATATATGCAAACACAACGAGAATAAACACTCTTGGGTGCATCTATGCTGTCAAGTTGACTCACTTAACTCCAGGACCCTAGGCCTCTAATCATCACCTCTGCACACCTGCTCTTTTCCTCCAGTTCTGAGTGGCCAATTTGTTGCCTTGTTGAGGTGACCCAGACACATAGCAACTTCAGCAGCGTGCATGCTCAAGTACTACAGTGTACCTGTTGGCTGGAGGAGTAGGATTCACTCTCTAGCGTATATATCAAAGACATAGTTCTCTCTCGCAACACTGAAAAATAAAACAGACCTGCAATGGACGTAAGATCTAGGCTATATAGTCTTTCTTTGGCTGTATGGCATGAAATAACTATTCACAATCATACCGTTAGTTGTTAATTTACAGATATACTGACTCTATATAATCTACCTGGACTAATTTATTCTGACAAAATTCTAAAATAGAACAGAGTCTGCATATACCCCATGCATTGCACACCCATATAGCTGACATCTACTGCCATGTATTTGTGGGGAAGAATGAATTTCCAAATCAGTGTCAGAAAGAATCCTAAGTTTCACAATGGGCTTTATGGTTATGAATGTTTAGCAGAAGGAAGAGACTGTCATTCAGATTAAATAATCTTTCATTATGTGCACTTTTTCTAATTCTGGAAATGTATATGAAAAAAAATATCTGCACACACACACAAATATATCTAATTTAATGAGAATAACAGCAATAATCAGGTGATTGAGTAAACGTTTATGAGCCAGGAGAAAATGTATGATCTCGTGGCTTCAGTGCAGATTTGAACTTAATTCCTTTTCTAACAGTGAGACCTTAAGGGTGTTAAACATAGTTGTCTCAGGAAAGACCCAGAAACCTACTAAATAATAACTAAGAGAAGAGTTCAGTACAAATTAGACATTTATATTAAAAGATTATCAAAATGCTCTAATTCACTAGGCACTGATTTAACTAACATCAAAATTTGGATGCAAGTGCTTATATTTCCCTGGTGCAGAAATATAAACAACTACTCATCTGTGAAATGACTCCTTTGTGGACACCAGGGTGCTTAGTTTTCACCTTAACACCATTGCGATCTGGATATGAAGACGAAAAATATCTAAACTTCCTTAGAAACTGAATGGACTAAGGCAGAACGGAGATAAATGGGTAAATGCAAAACATGGCAGGAACATGTTCCTTCATCTAAAATTCTGTTCATTGGAAGAAGAAAGCTTGAGCTTGCTCTTATCCTTCAGACAGCTTTTGGGTAAGTTTCTGATATAAAAAACTCTGACTCAAAACTTTTTTTGTGTGTGATTTGCATCTCTGTGTACTGCTATAGTTGTCTCTGGCTGCCTTGCATCCTTGTTCCAAGATGTTTGTGTAAGTTATCATGTTTCTTGATACTGCAGACTTTATTATCCCTCTTCTCCCTTCTGAGGAAATAGGGAGGAAACAGTGAGCTATTTCCTCAGTTATTTCATCTGCAGACACTTCAGTATTGGCTTTTATTTCATTGGGCAAGAGCATAGAAGTCACAGTCCTTGCATGTCCTAAATGAGAAGTATTTGGTTATACATGAAACCCAGGCTGGAGGAAGACAGAATGACAGATTTGTCTCTGTTACAGTGTATACATTTTTGTTTTGTCTGTTGGTATTGCCTCAGTATATTCTTTCTGAAATTCTGCCTTAGTACTTTTTTTTTCTTTTTTTTTTCTCCCCACAAAACTCCTGTCTTTAGCACTTTCAGAAAAAAAGGCTACATGAATTGCATTGTTTTGATTATCCTAATGTAAAAACTGTGGATACCTTCTCTTGGGTTATTGTTCCATTATCCTCCTAAATGTAGTGTGCTAAAATGGTGTAACTGAGTTGAGGGATACAAACCTTGCATTCCCACATGAATTTAAAGGGCTCTGCTAAATGCCATTTCTCCTGTGTGCATAACAGATTTTAAAATTTGATCAAGTAGATTGTTCCAGCTTTAGAACTGACGCTGATAGCATAAAGAGGAAGGAAGTGAAATGATTATGGAAGTTTATAATCAATAAATAATTAACAGTAATTATTTATTGGACAGTAAATCAATGAAAGAAGCTTGTGCTCATTTTTATGTTGTCACAAACACAACAGATAACTAGGCATAATCAATACAAAGCTAATTTCTAGACACACTAAGAAATGATTGATTTTATGAATATTTATATGCTCAATGCATCAGTGGCATGAACTCTTTCTGAGCAAGTTAAAATTTTGTAAATTGCTTATGCCTATTCTTATTTCAGTCATAGTCTCTGCATGATAAAAACACATATAAACATTATTAATATAAATTCTACAATGTTTTCTACTTTTTTACTCAATTACTAGGCAATCAAAGGAAAATATATCATAATATGTTATTAATAAAGGTTCAGTTTCCAGTTAAACCTAGGGTTTTGCTTTTGTCCAGATATTCTTTTGTGAAGAGAAGTTCCTATCAATACAAAAGATTGACTCATTCCTTTAATAAGGTGTTTAACAATTCTTTTGGGAGGCTTTTATCAATCAGTAGGTCACTGTGTGGATGTCAGTAAAAGGAAGTCACAAGATGTTCATGTAAAGAGCAATGAGGAAGTGTGCTAAATGATCTTTTAAAATAGTTGGCAATGACACTGTAAATTAGCTTGCCTTTTTTTTTTCCCCTATCACATTAAGATGGACATGAAAAGTCAAACAGAACTTGTCATTATTAAAAAATGCAGTGAGAAGACATATTTTCTCCCATTTTCCTTTTTTTTTTAATTTAGAGATTTATAGAGGGTGTTACACAGCAAGAAATGCAATTTACATAGCAATGTATGATTGAGAATCACTATACTGTTCTGATCCTGCTGTGTTATATTGATATTACTGTGTATATTTCACTAGACTGCCAACAGTGTGGCTTTTTAGATATTTTCTGGATTTGATCAAGTCAATACATTTTCCAGCTGTGATATGGACAGGGTGATGTGGTATGGTGCTCCTGTATTACTGCATATCATCTGATGACTGGACACAGAATTCGCTCTCATTTCTGAAAGTATAAAATATGAGAAAAATGTGATGGTACTAATTGATAACTTTTGTCTAAAGAAGTTCAATGTGCAATTTCACATTTTTTTTACTGGTCAATATTCACTGCTGAATAGGAGAAGTGTGTGTGTGTGTTGATTATATGCTTAATTCTGCAAGCTAAAAGAATTCATATGCCTGATCCACAAAAGAAGGGAAAGGTCAGCAAGATGGATTGCCAGACTATGCTTTGCCTTAATATGATTGAGAAAATAGAGTGCACTATTTCAAACTGGTTAGAGACATAATATGATTTCTCTATCATGCCTATATCACTCTTTCAAATTATTTGAATGTGTTAGGCAGTAGGTCATACCTAAATTGTAATGACTCACTTTGCATTAACATCTATATCTAGCGTGCTAGCCAGGAGTCATCACCATTACATTTCAAGGGCTCTCAAATAGAGTGATTAAGAGGAGAACATTTTTATGTGTAAGCAGTGATGTAGCTTTGCAATAAAAAAGTAGAATGAGAATTATCCATAACACATTTTCCACTTGCCACAAGTAAAAGCTCCAATCCGTCAATGACTCATTGCAGATATACGCTTGTGACAAGGCAGAATCTTACTAACGGCAACAGGAACTTGCCTGACTGCAGTTTTTTCAGGAATTGGTGTCAAAGGGAATACTACTCTTTGTAAAAGTGATATAAATAAATCCTATTCATATTTTGTTTTCAGATGTTAATTTACCTGTATATAATTCTACAGTGATGTCTGACTATTGCTGGGACTGCTTCACCCTCTAATGTATACTAAAAATACACCTTCCCTTTGCATGTGCCAGATGGGCAGCACACTACCGGGGTGTGATCTCAATAGGACAGTACAAAACAAACAGAATATTTCATATCTTCAAAGTGTATGTGATTTGCTGCTCCTATCCCTCCTCATTGAGTAGGACACGCAAAGAGAGAATGTAGCTTCCACCTAATAAGAAAGCTTTTCTAGGAATTTCTTACCCTTTCATTCTGTATCACAAGTTTAAATTATAACCTGGCTCTTCATAATGATTTGTATTAAAACAATAATGACAATGAATTAAAAATACAACTACTTTTTTTTTTTTTTTTCCAGAGAGAAGTGTATGCTCCTTCATTTTAGTATTTTAGTTGCAGTGTTGTCCCACAGAGAGTTGTACCCCACCATGGAGGTAGCACTCAACAGAAA
This sequence comes from Mycteria americana, assembly GCF_035582795.1. NCBI lineage: Eukaryota > Metazoa > Chordata > Aves > Ciconiiformes > Ciconiidae > Mycteria > Mycteria americana. Next base: position 31,694,343 of record NC_134367.1, read on the forward strand.
CATGAGGAAAGCAAGCAGGGAGCAAGGACAGAGGGAATTTCTTATAACATGTTTTTTTCATTAGAGACAGTATTAATGTCATTACACTGTAAATCGCCAAGGCATTTTAAACCCAACTTCATTTTATTCATTGGTGTTTACAACAAAACAAAGTGCAAGGCAGTGGACTCAGACCTAGGATTTAGAGGGTTTTTTTGTTAGCTCATACACCAATATGAACACTCTTGCCTGCCCCCCACCCCCCCAAACAACCAACACAGAGTGATAGTTTAAAAGAATGAAGAAAGACAAGCAGATTTAGATTCATGATGATTCATTTTAAACCTGCAAAAAAAGAATTAATGTTTCCCTTTTCTCTACATAAGGTACAAAAAAATGTCAAACAATAGCCTAAGGAAATTTTATGGATTGCCTTTGAGTTTCCAGCTGACTGATACCTAATCACTCATATGAGAAAGTGGACCAGCACATTCCAGCTGCAGAGGGGTCTTCTAAAAAAACAAGTCAGTTGCACACAGGATATTACTATTCTGTATAATGACAATGTTACTGAATTTTACTGCTCAATTCCATAGCTCCTCATGATATCACAAAAAAGCTAAACAAGAGAGATTGCATTTAGTAAGACTTCTATTGCTTTGACAGTTTCTGAAGGCTTAAGAGATATTCCTTATAAATCTCAGGAAATATATTTCTTAAGGCAGTATATAGTGCAAGTTTTAAGACATTTCCGGACCTTGCCAAAAGCAGAGGAATCGTTAGTGTCTTTCTTTTTTTAAGCTTATTCAGGGAATTTCTTTGATAACACTTAAAAGATTACACTTAAAAGAAAATGCTTACAATATACTACAGTGGAGCAGTACAGGGTGCTTGAGACTTTCCTCTCAATGCCTCCTTGGTGTAACTTCGGTGTATCATATTTTTCTCTGCATAAAATAGGAAGATGAACACTTGCCGCTTTTTTTATAAGGGTAATTAGTTATAGTATAAATACAAGATATTTGGAAAGTATTTTATAGAGTTAATACTTTCAGGGTTCAGATATTTAGATGATAAAAAACCCCATATTATACTTGTGAGGCCAAGAATTTACTGTTAATCTGATTAGTTTTCACAGTGAAGTAGTCCTAATCATCTAAATAACACAAAAAACTTTCAATACTAAAATGGTTGAAATTTTTATCTGAAAAAATTAATTCATACTTATTCCCCTTTCTTCTCGTGTCATGCTCCCATTACGGTGTCTTTCTTGGTCCCAAGGTTGACAATTGCAGCCTTCCTCAAGCACAACGGAGGTTAAGGAGGCTTATGACAAGTTTTAAGCTATTTTCTTCATCAGGAGGAGTACAGTATTGATGCGTTCTTCCTCCTTTCTCAAATTTCTATCTTCTTTTCAAGAAGGCAGACACTGGTAGAAAAACATATGGGGTAGGGGGAATAGATACAGAGAATTATTAAACAGTGTCAGAGTTAATCCTTTCCAGTAGTCAGTCACAGCAAGACATAGAATCATAGAAATAGAAAACTTGGGGTTGGAAGGGACCATTAAAGGTCATCTAGTCCAACCCCTCCTGCAATAACTAGGGACATCTTCAACTAGATCAGGTTGCTCAGAGCCAAGTCCAACCTGACCTTGAATATTTCCAGGGATCTACCACCTCTCTGGACAACCTGTTCAGTGTTTCACCACCCTCATTGTAAAAAATTTCTTCCTTATATCTAGTCTAAATCTATCCTCATTTCGTTTAAAACCATTACCCCATGTTCTATCACTACAGGCCCTACTAAAAAGTCTGTCCCCATCTTTCTTATAAACCCCCTTTAAGTACTGAAAGGCTGCAATAAGGTCTCCCTGGAGCCTTCTTTTCTCCAGGCTGAATAACCCCAACTCTCTCAGCCTTCCCTCACAGGAGAGGTGTTCCATCCCTCCGACCTTTTTGTGGCCCTCCTCTAGACCTGCTCCAACAGCTCCATGTCCTTCTTGTGCTGAGGGCTGCAGAGGTAGACACAGTACTCCAGGTGGGGTCTCACCAGAGCAGAGTAGAGGGGGAGAATCAGCTCCCTTGAACTGCTGGCCACACTTCTTTTGATGCAGCCCAGATTACGGTTGGGCTTCTGGGGTGCAAGTGCACATTGCCGGCTCATGTCCAGCTTTTCATCCACCAGTACCCCCAAGTCATTCTCTGCAGGGCTGCCCTCAGTCCCTTCATCCCTCAGCCTGTATTGATAAGGGGGTTGTCCCCACCCAGGTGCAGGACCTTGCACTTGTCCTTGTTGAACCTCATGAGTTTCACATGGGCCCACTTATCAAGCTTGTCCAGATCCCTCTGAGTGGCATCCCATCCCTCAGGTGTGTCAACCTCACCACTCAGCTTGGTGTCATCTGCAAACTTGCTGAGGGTGCACTTGATCCCACTGTCTTTGTCATTGATGAACAGTACGGGTCCCAATATGGACCCCTGAGGGACACCACTTGTCACTGATCTCCATCTGCACATTGAGCCATTGACCACTACTCTCAGAATGTGACCATCCAGTCAATTCCTCATCCACTGAACAGTCCACCCATCAGACCCATATCTCTCCAATTTAGAGAGAAGGATGTTGTGGGGGACCGTGTCAAAGGCCTTACAGAAGTCCAGATAGATGACATCCATAGCTCTTCCCTTGTCCGCTGATGTAGTCACTCCATCATAGAAGGCCATTACATTGGTCAGGCAGGACTTGCCCTTGGTGAAGCCATGTTGGCTGTCTTGACTCACCTCCCTGTCCTCCATATGCTCTAGCATAGCTTCTAGGAGGATCTGTTCCATGATCTTCCCAGGCACAGAGGTGAGGCTGTCAGGTCAGTAGTTCCTAGGGTCCTCCTTTCTACCCTTTTTAAAAATGGGCACAATGTTTCCCTTCTTCCAGTCACCAAGGACCTCACCTGACTGCCATGACTTTCCAAATATCATGGAGAGTGGCGTGGCAACTACATCAGCCAATTCCCTCAGGACTCTGGGATGCATCTCGTCACGTCCCATAGACTTATGCATGTTCAGGTTCCTCATGTGATCACAAACCTGATCTTCCCTTACAGTTGGAGGGGCTTTACCCCCCTGGTCCCCAACATGTTGTCCATTGACTCAGGAGGGGTGAGGAGAGCAGTTGCCAGAGAAGACTGAAGTAAAAAAGTTGTTGAGTCCCTCAGCCTTCTCCTCATTTGTTGTTACCAGTTTGCCAGTCTTGCTCATCATGGCGGGTACACTTTCTTTGACCTTCCTTTTCTGGCTGACATACCTATAAAAGCCCCTGTTATTATTCTTTGCATCCCTTGCCAAGTTCAGCTCCAGCTGCGCCTCGGCCTTCCTCACCACATCCTTACACAACGGGGCAGTGTCCCTATACTCTTCCCAGGATCCCTGTCCTTGCTTCCACTGCCTGTGCATTACCTTCTTGCCCTTTAGTTTGACCAGCAGGTCCTGACTCATCCATGCCGGTCTCTTGCCTTCCTTTCCTGATTTCTTACACCTGGGTATTGAGAGCTCTTGCACTCTATGGAAAGCGTCCTTAAAGATCTGTCGGCTCTGTTCTGCTTTCTTGTCCCTGAGGGCAGTTTCCCAGAGGGGCCTATTGACTAGCTCCTTGAAGAGCTGTGTCATGGTTTAGCTTCAGTTGGCAACCAAGCACCACACAGCTGCTCGCTCACCCTCCCCACCCCGGTGGGATGGGGGAGAGAATCGGAAGAGTAAAAGTAAGAAAACTCATGTGTTGAATTAAGAACAGTTTAAAAATTGGAAAAAAAAATTGTAATGAAAAGGAAAACAACAGAACAGAGAAAGAGGAATAAAACCCAGGGAAAAAAAAGAAGTGATGCAACCGCTCGTCACCTGCTGACTGACACCCAGCCAGTCCCTGAGCAGCAATCGCTCCCCCCCAGCCAGCTCCCCCCAGTTTATATACTGAGCATGACGTCATATGGTATGGAATAGCCCTTTGGCCAGTTTGGATCAACTATCCTGGCTGTGCCCCCTCCCAGCTTCTTTGCACCTGGCAGAGCATGGAGAGCTGAAAAGTCCTTGACTAGCGTAAACATTACTTAGTAACAACTAAAACGTCAGTGTGTTATCAATATTATTCTCATCCTAAATTCAAAACACAGCACTATACCAGCTACCAGGAAGGAAATTAACTCTATCCCAGCCGAAACCAGGACAAGCTGGAATTCTGCTTTCCTAAAATTCAGGTTCCTGACTTTACTCTTCACCTGACCCATATCTCTCAGGACTGCGAACTCCACCAGTGCATGATCACTGCAGCCCAGGCTGCCTCCAGTCTTGATGTCACCGATTAACTCAGTTGCATTGGTAACTAACAGGTCCAGGATTGCATCCCCTCTGGTAGGGCTGTTTATTACCTGGCTTAAGAAATTATCCTCAATGCACTCCAGGGGGCTCCTGGATTGCCTACAGCTTATGGTGCTATGTTTCCTGAAGATGTCAGGGTGGTTGAACAATGATACCATGATTGTCCCTCTCTCTTACTTTTTGACTAGCACTTTGAAAATTTCCACTCCTCCTTGAATGCAGCAGCACCAGTGCTTAGTTTATTTATACCTGACTTTTTTTTCTAAAACTGTAATGAATGAAATCATTTGATTGCTTACATACCAGCAGATGTACCTTGCATGGCTTAGCTGGTGTAATTGCAAGTAGATAGCTATTGCTTCATCTTTGGTTTCCTGTTGTTTTGCTCTTTCCTCTTACGAAGTCATAATTTTTGAGGAAACATAATGGTATAAGTTGGAGGAAATAAAAATTGCCATATAACTTTTTTAACATTATATTTATATGTTTTTGTGACAGATGTTTGTGTATCAGCTGGGGCAACAGAAGGATTGTATTTTTCATTTACATGGAACAAGTGTCTGCTTTGGTTGTGTTTCTGGAGATTTGTTCTAGGCAGTATGTGGGAGATCTAAAGGAGAAGAGACTAAATTATTTGAAACGTCTAACTTAAAATATTTCTAAAAAGAAGCTTAGTCACCCTTTAAAAGTGTATTATGAATATTACTTAATTTACTTTTAAATTTTATGGTTATTTCTGTCTCTTAATTTGCCAGTTGTTATAGACCTCATATTTGAGAAGCTTTCTTTCTTATAGAATTTCTCTTCCTGCTGTTTGATGACATTAAGGGGTCATAATTCTTTGTTTATGATCATCCAATCTGTTACTTGGAGTGTCTGTAATGTCAAAAATAAAGTATTGTTATGTGCACGACTTGTCAGTACCAACAAGTAGCAAACAGATGATAGGGCATGGGCAACAATATTGAATATTGAGGTTGAATAATTTCCAATTTTATAAAAGTAGAAAAAGTAGAAGTAAATTTAGTAGGTTCTTATTTTAAAAATGCCATGACTCTTCTCAGCAAAAAGAATGATTGTTTTATTTCTTCCTTATCTTAAAATTGCATGGAATAACATAAAAAAAGGGAACTTCAGTAAATAAGAATGTACTTTTTGTCTTGGAATGAAAGGTAAATGAAAATAGTATTATCATGAAAAACATTAATGTCTTTATGACCAAAGTCTTGCAGACTATTTGGAAATACTAGCAAACTGTTCCATAGAAAGCCTATCTATTTATTGAATTTTCTTATATATGTGAAGATTTGGCTCATGAGAAAGATGTTGCAAGGTCAGGATTCATCTTAGTAAAAGAATACTAGGTGTGGGAATGGAAGCAGCTGTAAGATAAAACAATGATAAAACATAGTAGTTTATCGTCCTTTTCTTGTATCCTCATTGCTCCTCCTTTAAAGGCTTAACATCAGTTGATTTTATATTAAGTGAGATCATTTCTCAGTGGCAGGCTCAGTAAAATCCCAATTGACAAAACATGAGGAAAACAGAGCAAAATTTTAAAAAAATATAATTAGAATTTCTCCTACCAAAAAAAAAAAAATACTATTGAGGCTGTGTCTGATTACTGTTCACCTCTGTCAGAATGCCTAGTCACTTTACAATAGTTTACAATCACACAGGATTTCCTTTTGATACCAGTTCAAGCCTGTTGCTGAAGTCAGCAGTACTCATTACCATTTTCTCCTGTTAAAAAATTCCCTTAACACTGTCTAAGATCTGCTGGCAATGTCAATTCAGTCCTCAGTACTGTCCACCCACTGCAGGCTCTGAGAAAGGACAGAGCATTTGGTCAGTTAATGTTCATGTGATTTTTGCACAGAATTTTATATCTCTAGATATCTTCACGCCATGCAGTACTGATCCATCAATTATAAACACCAATAGACTTCTGAGTTTTAGCAGTAACTTAAGTAGAATATACAGTTTCATTAATACTAGAAAATATAAAATCATTAATCACCTATATACATAGCAATTATTTACTCCAGCAATGACATTCATTTATTCCTGAGGTAATCAGCTTCTTAAGAATCACTTAGAAAAGCCTAAGTGTATTCTTTACAATAATTTATTTCTAGAAATATTTCTCAATGAGGTTAAACTTACATAACAGCTAGAGAAAAGCACACAAAAATAAGTATAAAACTATAATTAGCAGTGAACAATGACGGAGCTTGAGTGACTGTGAGGTTATTCCCTAATCAGTATGTATCACTGGATGCTGATTGTCATTGTAACTATGCAGTAGTCACTTCAATATGCTCGTACCAATTATGAGACAATTTAGAAGAGGATGGAAGGGGCGAGAGACTCACTTCTGAAGTAGCATACATAAAATATTTTTTGTATAATGGCAGCTAAAGTGAACAATATTACAAATGCAGATACCTGGTATATAAAGAAAAAGGTCCATACAATTAAAAAAGTTGGCATTTGCTTCTCAGTCTTGCAAGGATATATGACTAATCTCACAAAACAGGAGTCACTACCAAGTATTTCTGGGGAACAGGTTGTCTCTGAAATGAATTGTCTTATTCTGAGATTTTGATACTTTAGTTCTCCACAATTTCCTGGTGTGGAATTACCCTAGTGGATGGTTATAAATCTATGCTCTGTAGAGATGTGAGTGGAGATTATACTGTCAATGTGAAGTTATATGGAAATTACAGTGTCAGTGCAATGTAGTTCATGGTTTATCTTTCAAATGTACCTGTTTGAGAAAAACTGATTTTATTTTTACTTTTCCTACAGTGTACAAATTCTGGGTCAAATCCTCTTTTTTCTATTGCTATATATATGATTCTTCCTCTTCACATAACTTTATGTTATTTTATGTTATGTTACTTTATGTTACCCAGACAAAAAAAAAAAAATAAAAATTTTCATAGCTATTTTTTCTGTTTGTAAGTTTGTAAAAACTTAGTATTTAAACATGATGAAAGCTATTTTTTTCCTAATTTTTGGTGAATTATTTTACTATTTTCAGTGATGTTCAGAATTCTGGGTCTTGATGTATGGTAGTATTTGTGGTAATAATTAAAATGGGAATTTAAAGCTAATAGGTAAATTGCAGTTGCACAATTATTAACAAATAGGAACTGACATATCATCCGGAAGTCAAAGTGTAACATTGACCCTTAGAATATGTATCGGACCTCAGATTATCATCATTCAACTGTGAATTTTAAACTCTGACAATGCCAGCCATCATCTGACTGAAACTATGTATTATCTTTCTTTATTCTATCAACAGATTTTTCACCATTTGATTTTTTTTTCTTTATAAGCTGATTTAAGGTTAAACACCATATTTCCAAGGTATGGTTCAGGAAGACCAAGGAAATTTAAGGTTATTTTTAAAAATAGAACTGCATTCTTAGATATTTTCACAGCAGAATTTCATAAATCCTTTCTTTCATTACTGTGCTATGTGACTGTGAAAAACATAAAACAAAACACTTGACAACCAAACACCAACAAAACATATCCAAAATAATTAGATAAAATACCAAATTCCACAAACAAATATTTTCTTAGCTCAAAGAAACAGGTGACTTAGAGCATAATGTCAGTTATCAAATAACTGTAACTTCACTGCAGCATTTTTGAGTCTGCAGTCTGTTTTTAATTTCTGGAATTACCGGAGACTTTTATCATGGTCTGAGTTTAGCTACAAGGTTATATTTAAAAGTATCAACAGAAAGGAACATCTGACCTTTATTCTGATAGGTTGTTGTGATGGTTTAACCTTGGCTGGCTGACAGACGCCCACCAAGCTGCTCTCTCACTCCCCCTCTGTAGGTAGGCAGCTAAGCACCACACAACTGATCACTCCCTCCCTCCCAGTGGGATAGGTGAGAGAATCAGGACAGGACAGGGGAAGAAAATAAAACGGAAAAGCTCATGGTTTGACATACAGACAGGGAGATCACTCAGCAATTACCGTCATGGGCAAAACAGACTCAAATTGGGGAATATTAATTTAATTTATTGCTGAATAAAAATAGAGTAGGATGGTGAAAAACAGAGGCAAAACTAAAAACACCTTCTCCCCGCACTTCCCTTCATCCCAGGCTCAACTTCACTCATCCATTCCTGACTCTTCTACCTCCTCCCCCACCAACAAGCTGTGCAGGGGGATGAGGAATAGGGGTTGTGATCTATCCATAACAGTTCCTCTCTGCCACTCCTTCCTTCTCGCACTTTTCCCCTGCTTCACCATGGTCTTCTCCACAGGCTGCAGGGGAATCTGTGCTCCAGCACCTGGAGCACCTCCTACTCCTCTTTCTTCACTGACCTTGGTGTCTGCATGGCTGTTTCTTGCACGGTTTTCTCTCGCCTCTCTCACAGCTGCATTTTTATGCCCAGCATTTTTATCCTTTCTTAAATATGTTATCACAGAGGTGCCACTGATGGGCTCAGCTTTGGGTAGCAGTGAGTCCCTTCTGGAGCCAGTTGAAACTGGCTCTGTCCAGCATGGGGGCAGCTCCTGATCTTTTGTTGCAGAGGCCACACCCTTTACCTTATCACATAAACCCAATACAGTCATTTTGACAGTACTTGACAATTTAGTAATACAGAGATTTATTCTGAGAAACTCAAAATCTGAAGTTGAATTGTTTTGGTATTATAAATGGCAAAGCTCTGAAATACTGAATTTCCATGGTGAAAGTGCAGTCTTTCAAACCAGAAAAGCTAACTGCTAAGAGGCAAGTAGTTACTGACTGGGAGACTAAGAATTTGAAGGACAATTATGAGAAAATGACTGAAGGGAACTATTAGAAGAGTTGGAAAGTCATGAATTTGTAGATCAAATATACTTGGGAGATTCCACATAGATAAGGTCCTTATCTGTTCTATAAGGGGAACTATTAGAAGAGTTGGAAAGTCATGAATTTGTAGATCAAATATACTTGGGAGATTCCACATAGATAAGGTCCTTAGCTGTTCTATAAGGACTATAGAAACTTAGAGTGTCTTTACATAACGCTTCACCAGCAGTAGCATGACAATTGAAGCAGAGGATTCAGATGTGTATAACACAGAATGCTGTGTCATTATCTTTCAAATATTTACATTGTTATTGTAAATTTGGTTAAATTTGTTACTCATAATAATAAATATAAGGAAGCGAAGAGGTGGGAAAGGCAGGGGAGGGAAAGACCCAAAAGCCTGCATGCTCTGTGTCAGAGATTTCCCAACAGGATGTCTTAGTGGAATATTCAGTGAATATTTGTTAAACATACTTAGATTTTCCATTACCCACTTTTGATATTGAAGCATATTTTTAGTGAGCTTGTAAATTAGAACAGGAAATATTCTCATTTTCTATTGAAAAATATTGTTGACAAACGGACTTAGTGCTTTTGATGTCCAGCATTTTTTATGCCAAATTTCTAGTACTATTTATGCTAAATCTCCTGTTCTGACTGTGTTCTGGAGCAGGTGGAACTTGGCATTTGGTTTCCTCCCATATGTAAATATTTATGAGAACTGTCCACATATGAAAGAGTTTCCGGGAATCAAAATGAATACCCCATAAGGCTACTTTGCTGCTACTGAAATAACCAGGGAATAATGTTATATTATTCCATTGCTTGTTTTGAATTATCTCTAACTTTCAAGAGGCAAGAATTCCTGCATGACAATATACTTTAATCTGATGCCTTATATTTCATAATGAAAAGGCTGCACATCGGAACATAAAGGTTTTATATAACACCTTTGCATCTGGGCAACACAGAGAACACTGGTTTTAGATATTTGATATTGTTAGTAAAATCTTTTCATATCAGAAATTTATCCAGAAAGAAGAAAAAAATTCCTCTTCCTTTAGTATTTTATGAATTTCCTTCATGGCTGATTGACAGTTCATTTTTCTACTATTTAAAAAACTAATGATGAGAAGCTGAGACAGTTGTGTGAATAGAGACTAACCAGATCATTGGTGGATATGTGACCATTTAAGCTCTTTTCCATAATGACACAGATATTCTGTTTCACCAGAAAGTATCCTGCATCTAATATGCTCCCCCAAGTAGAAGGGTTTCATTAAAAGGCAGTTAGATGTGAAACTAAAAGTAAGCAATTTACATATTAAACCCCCCTTTTTTTGAAATTTAGATTACTTTCAAAGTATCTTTCACAGATTAGCAGATTTGATTACCTACGAATAATCATACTGGTAAACAGTTTTGGATACCAAGTGGAAAATGAGAACCTTAATCTGTGTTTTGGGATGCCTGCTACCAGTGTTCAAGGTAATTACTCTGCCTTAATTCCCAGATTGCATCATGTAATTCAGTTTACACAGCTGCTGAGGTTCCTATGAAGTGATATGGTTCAAATAAAGGACCAGACTTATACCTAATGTAATTCAGACTACGACACTAGAACTCATATAAAATATGTCAAACACTGAATCAAACTAATGCTATAACAGTGTCCAATGGATGTAAATTTTCCCCTACATTGAAAAAAATGCTCATTATAATGTATACAACTACAATTACACTACTACATCTATAACAAATCATTCATTAAAAAACCACATCTGAACAGTATGCAGTGTAAGTCTACTGTTGGTGTCTGTGAGTTATTATACATACAAGTACGAGGCCCTGCAAGTGGAACCAAACAATGACTAGGATGATGGTTCATCTAGGTTAGAGGTGTCATCAAGGTTAAATTGACCTACACTCTGCGTCAAAACTACTTCCATAAAGAAAAAGGGGCGGGTCATTGTCACAGGAGACTCCCTTCTGAAGGGAACAGAAGGGCCAATATGCAGACTGGACCCACTTCTTAGGGAAATCTGCCACCTCCCTGGGGCCTGGGTTAAAGATGTGAAAATAAAGCTTCCTACCCTGGTACAGCCCTCAGATTATTATCAATAATTGATTTTTCAGGTAGACAGCGATGAAGTTGCAACAAGAAGTCTGAGGGCAATCAAGAGAGACTTCAGGGCGTTGGGACGACTGGTTAAGGGATCAGGAGCACAAGCAGTGTTCTCCTCTATCCTTCCAGTTGCAGGAAATGATGAGGGAAGAAACAGGAAGAGCAACAGATCAATACCTGGCTCTGAGCCTGGTGTCACTGGCAGAATTTTGGGTTTTTTGATCATGGGTTGGTATGCACAACACCAGGCCTGCTGGCAACAGATGAGGTACATCTGTCTCAAAGGGGGAAAAGGATCTTTGCACAGGAGTTAGCAGGGCTCATTGAAAGAGTTTTAAACTAGATTTGAAGGGGGAAAGGGATAAAATCAGTCTTACTAGAGACAAGCCTGAGGGCGGAATGCCAATGTTTGAGGGACGATGTGCTAGCGAGGTCCTTTGGTCTGCCACCTAAGTAGAGGTAGGGGATGGAGATTCATGCAGCAACAAAGACACAAGGGTTATTTATGTGTTAGAAACCATGGAAGCTCCTGAGAACAGTCACATAGGAATTAGGGCTTTTCCCCAAAAAAAGGTGGAGGGATCAATAGCCCATCTGAAGTGCATCTACACCAATGCATGCAGCATGGGCAATAAACAGGAGGAGCTGGAAGCCATTGTGCAGCAGGAAAACTATGATATAGTTGGAATCACAGAAACATGGTGGGATGACTCACACAACTGAAGTGCTGCAATGGATGGCTATAAACTCTACAGGAGGGATAGGCAAAGAAGGAGAGACAGTGGGGTAGCCCTATATGTTAGGGAGTGTTTTGACTGTAGAGCTTGATGATGGTGATGAAAGTGTCGAGTGTTTATGGGTAAGACTCAGGGGGAAGGCCAACAAGGCAGATATCATGGTGGGAGTCTGTTATAGACCACCCAACCAGGATGAAGAGACAGATAAAATATTCTATAAGCAGCTGGGAGAAGTCTCACGATCTCTAGCCCTTGTTCTCACGGGGGACTTCAACTTACCAAATGTCTGCTGGAAATACAATACAGTGGAGAGGAAACAGTCTAGGAGGCTCCTGGAGTGTGTGGAAGATGACTTCCTGACACAGCTGGTGAGTGAGCCAGCTAGGGAAGGCGCCCTGCTGGACCTGTTGTTGGTGAACAAAGAAGGACTTGTGGATGATGAGATGGTTGGAGGCTGTCTTGGGCATAGCAATCATGAAATGATAGAGTTTTCAATTCTCAGAGAAGTAGGGAAGGGGGTTTAGCAGAACTGCTCCCTTGGGCTTCCGGAGGGCAGACTTTGGCCTGTTTAGGAGACTGGTTGACAGAGTCCCTTCAGAGGCAGTCCTGAAGGAGTCCAGGAGTCCTGAAGGAGGCAGTCCTGAAGGAGTCCAGGAAGTCTGGACATTCTTCAAGAAGCAAATCTTAAAGGCGCAGGAGCAGGCTGCCCCTATGTGCCATAAGATGAGCAGGTGGGGAAGAAGACTGGCCTGGCTGAACAGAGAGCTTGGCTGGAACTCAGGAAAAAAAGGAGAGTTTATAATCTTTGGAAGAAGGGGCAGAAAACTCAGCAGGACTACAAAGATGTCATGAGGTTTTGCAGGGAGAAAATTAGAAGGCCCAAAGCCCAACTAGAAATTACTCTGGATACTGCCATAAAAGACAATAAAAAATATTTCTGCAAACACATTACCAACATAAGGAGGGCTAAGGAGAATCTCCACCCCTTATTGGATGCGGAATGAGGAAAAGGCTGAGGTATTTAACGCTTTCTTTGCCTCAGTCTTTAAATAGTAAGACCAGTTGTTCTCCGGCTACCCAACCCCCTGAGCTGGACAACAGAGACGGGGAACAGAATGAAGCCCCCATAATCCAAGGGGAAATGGTTAGTGACCTGCTACACCACTTAGATACACACAAGCCTATGGAGCTGGATTGGATCTGGTTGAGGGGGCTGGCTGAGGGAGCTGGCTGAAGTGCTCACCAAGGCACTTTCCATCATTTACTAGCAGTCCTGGCTCACTGGTGAGGTCCCAGTTGACTGGAGGTTAGCAAATGTGACGCCCATCTATAAGAAGGGCTGGAAGGAGGATCCAGGGAACTACAAGCCTTTCAGTCTAACTTCAGTACGAGGGAAGGTTATGGAGCAGATCATCTTGAGTGCCATCACGCAGAACGTACAGGATAACCAGGTGATCAGGCCCAGTCAGCATGGGTTTAGGAAAGGCATGTCCTGCTTGACCAACCTGATCTCCTTCTACGACAAGGTGACCCACTTCGTGGATGAGGGAAAGGCTGTGGATGTTGTTTACCTGGACTTTAGTAAAGCCTTTGACACCATTTCCCACAGCATTCACCTGGAGAAACTGGCTGCTCATGACTTGGACAGGTGTACTCTTTGCTGGGTAAAGAACTGGATGGATGGCCGGGCCCAAAGAGTGGTGGTGAATGGAATTTACTCCAGTTGGTGGCTGGTCACAAGTGGTGTCCCCCAGGGCTCTGTGTTGGGGCCAGTCCTGCTTAATATCTTTATCAATGATCTGGATGAGCGGATCGAGTGCACCCTCAGTAAGTTTGCAGACGACACCAAGTTGTGCGGGGGTGTTGATCTGCTTGAGGGTAGGAAGGCTCTGCAGAGGGACCTGGACAGGCTGGATCGATGGGCTGGGGCCAACTGTATGGGGTTCAACAAGGCTAAGTGTCAGGTTCTGCACTTGGGCCACAACAACCCCATGCAACACTACAGGCTTGGGGAAGAGTGGCTAGAAAGCTGCCCAGCAGAAAAGGACCTGGGCGTGTTGGTCAATAGCCAGCTGAACATGAGCCAGCAGTGTGCCCAGGTGGCCAAGAAAGCCAATGGCATCCTGGCTTGTATCAGGAATGGCGTGGCCAGCAGGACTAGGGAAGTGATCATCCTCCTGTACGCGGTACTGGTGAGGCTGCACCTGGAATACTGTGTTCCTTTTGGGCCCCTCACTACAAGAAGGACATTGAGGTGCTGGAGCGTGTCCAGAGAAGGGCAGCGACACTGGTGAAGGGTCTAGAGCACAAGTCTTATGAGGAGCGGCTGAGGGAAGTGGGGTTGTTTAGCCTGGAGAAGCGGAGGCTGAGGGGAGACCTTATCGCTCTCTACAAGTGCCTGAAAGGAGGTTGTAGCGAGGTGGGGGTCCGTCTCTTCTCCCAGGTAACAAGTGATAGGATGAGAGGAAACAGCCTCAAGGTGTACCAGGGGAGGTTTAGATTGGGTAGTAGGAAAAATTTCTTGACCGAAATGGTTCTCAAGCATTGGAACAGGCTGCTCAGGGAAGTGGTTGGGTCACCATCCCTGTAGGTATTTAAAAGATGTGTAGATGTGGCACTTAGGGACATGGTTTAGTGGTGGACGTGGCATTGTTAGGTTTACAGTTGGACTTGATGATCTTAAAGTTCTTTTCCAACCTAAATGATTCAATGATTCTATGATCACATTGTAACCTGTGGCAGTTTTAAGAGGACACCATTTGTTGCAATTAATTTATTTTGCCTTCTGTTCTGGGAAAATCAAACAGTATTCTAGTATTCTAAATTTATTTTGGAATATTTTTAATAGCTCCGTAGCACTCCAGCCATCTCAGACCACTAGTTTGATTTTAACAGTGATTGATTAATTCTACTTGGATCGCTATTACTGATGACTGGCAGAAATCAATAGGTCTAGAAATTTCTTTATTTGAAATGGCATAAACAATGACATGAATTGGTAAGTAGCGTTTGCTTCAATTAGACAGTAAATGCCATTGTCAAGGAAGGTTTTCTAGTATATGCATTGGGAAGCAGGACAAGGGAAATTAAAAGATCCCTGATCAAGTAACTTACACAGTTCACTGAAGGACTCAAAGAAATTTCTGCCTCTTTCTTGGTGATTTTTGGTAACCCAGTTGGTGGTGTTCTCTAGAAACTGCCCTGCATACTTTTGCTTCATAAGCTATTTTTATAGATTTTTTTTTCCTGCAGATATTTTATAGTGTGTTATTTCACAAGGGTGAAACATTTTTTCCAGGGGATAGACTTCTAAAAAAAAGTCTTCTTCCTACTCCTGTCAAGGAGATAAAAATCTATTTTAATATCCGTTTCTATAATGTTCTCTTACTTCAGTTATATTTCCGTCATCTGCAGTTTTAATTATTATTATTGTTACTACAATATGTTATAGTATATATTACTATTGTTTATAAGTTTGTACTTTTCCAATACTTTTCACTTTTGGCTTCATATCAGTCGTAACTGAGTATTGTCAAAATACAGAACAAGTAAAACTACCTTTTGTTTAGTATGATCTCTGAGGTATATATAGTAAAGGTTCTTCAGACTATTGGACAGTGTCCAGAGGGGATCTATGACAATCTGTGCTACTTTAACATTTAAGCTTCATGCTTACCTTATTTCTCTTCTCTGGAGTTTTTCTTTTCTTATTTCTTTATCAGCTGTTTCTTCTATGGACAAACCATTTTGTAACTAGGAGGATGAGACAGCACTGTTACAATTTTCTATGTTTCATCACTCTTTCTAAATGTCATAAATTAGTTCTTAATTTTGTAATAATTATTTCTATTCTTACCATTTTTGTTAACCAGTGAACCAAAAACATCTTGGTAAAAATGAATAGATTCCACATCATCAATTCCTCCTGCATAACACCAGGCTTTTTTGACATTATACATCATAGTCTTAATGTTGTAATTTTGAACCCTCCAAATTTCTCTCTGCATTCAACAACTTTCAATAACTTTCAAAACATGTTATCCTTTACACAAAGAGGCTGATACTCCATAACCGTAGTGAAAATATCACTTAAAAACTTTATTCAGATTTTTCCAGCTATTTAATCAAACCTTCTTTACTTATATTATGTATATTGACCCATCCTTTAATGCAAGTATTTTATCTCATGTTTCCAAATTGCTTCATGTACTCCTTTTTTTAATATAATACTTCCCAAAGATCTTTCTTTATGAACTAATTTAAAGTTGTGATATTATTTATTATCTTATGATGATATTTTTAATTACTTCTAAATTACTTATGATATTTAAAAAGACAAACACATACACAGCAGGTTCAGCTTGCTTTCCCTGTTTCACACACATACACACACACACATACATATATATATATATATATATATTCTGGTAACATCTGGTCAGCTAAGCTAAATTGCTCTGCATTTTTAACTGTATTTTTTAGATAAAATTTTTAATAATCATTTCATTAAAACCATAGTTTGAATACTGGTGAAGCCTACTGGGCTTTAAAGAGAATGAGACCACTACCACTAGAGTCTATGGAATTAAGTATCTGAGAGAAATCTGATTAAGAATTTTCAAATATGCTTTATACAGGTTGTCTGAAACAAAGCAATATAAATATTTTTAAATACTTTCAGTTTACCTAAATCTTTTTAACAGTATTTCTCTACAGATAATTCACTTCTGTGCATTTTTCTATTAAATTTTTAATTATGCTAGCAGATATTGTTGCCAGCTTCTGATGTGCCAGCTGAAGACATAATTTTTCCAAGCAAAGTATCTGAGCTTATACAGGCTTAACAAGCTGTTTCTCTAGCAGACAATTGGTTGTAAAGGTTTCCAAATGGCCACTTAAATGTAATATTGATGTCAGTAGTGTACCTTAATTATCCTGCTTCTTCTAGTTTTAATTAAAATTCTATAGTTCTGTGATACATGTTCTTTGTTTTCTCAATGCTTGTGCATTCCAAATCTAAAAATCACTGGATTTATGAGGGTGTAACAACTCTGAGAAAGAGCTTTTATAATTCTGATTAACTATATAGTACTAGGCAGATAGATATTATGTATGGTTAATATTTCAAGAGTATTTTTAAAGGCTAACATAAAGTTCAGGAACAGGGCTCTAGGAATCCACCCTGGGTCTCTGACAAGACTCAGAAATTAGATGGAGACGGGAAAATACAAAAATTAAAGGAAAGCGATGTAACTACAAGAACATTTCAGATGTACTTTTGTTTTCCCTGGCCTAGAAAATCAGATAGCATATAGCCTTTATCTCCACTGGCCACAATAAATTTAGAGAATATGGAGATGGAAGAGTGCATAATGCAGTAATCTCTAGATGCTCATGAGTAGATAATGAAAGTTCAGACATGACTGAAGTAACATAGCTTTAAAACTTATGAGGTGGCGGTTAAGACACAGAAACTGTGTTTGCTCTTAGGTCTCAAAAGAGTGAGATAAAATTTCTTATCATAAGTTTCCACAGAAGACATGGCTTTGTGATAAACCCGCTCCTCTACATGAGGCCTGAATACCTGTCTTTGCCAATAATGATTCTTACGAATTTCTCCTAAAGTTTGTTATAAAAACAATATATTGTCTATCTTATAAGAGGTCCTACTGTGGGAGCAGGATCTAGAGCCTAGATATGTTTTCACTCTTCTATTGAAGAACACCAAATTACAGAATTAGACTTTCTTCATCTCCTTCAGGTCTCATAAATCTGATGTATTTGGGCTGAGCAATAAGTCAACTTGAAAAGATATATCGTGTCCTTTCTCAGTCTTACTTCTGTCAAGGCAGTTTTACGCACCCCTGAGGGAGGAGCATTGAGTTCAAACCTCTATATGATGAGGGCTGCCCAGGGTTAGGGGCTTCTAGCTGCTAGGTTTCTATGAAAAGGGGCATCATCAAACTATCTCCATTGTAGTGATCAGGAATGACGTGCCAGGATTGAATAGGTATACAATCATAGCATAATAAATAAGTGGGTCTTTTCTGGAACATGACATTACTCTTCTGTTCTCTGAATTGTGACAGAATCTGGTAGCACCGAGTATCTCGGATTTCTAAAAATTCACAAGAACATGTGTTTAAAAACTGATGAATTGAGGTCAAAATGTAATTGCTAAATAATTACATGTATCTTGAGAATAAACATTCTGAATCATTCCCTGAAAGTTAACCACCTACTTACACTGGGATTTAGGTGGAATTCAGTTGGTTTGCATGTAACCATGAACATTTCATGAATGCACGCATTACATTTAAAAGTGGACTTTCTGATTTTTATCTGAGGACACGTTGGAGAGAAAGGTTTGTTTTGTTTTGTTTGGTTTGGTTTGGTTTTTTTTCAACTCAGATGCAATAGCATGGCGATGTCATTATACTCAGTCTATTTTATTTTACTACAGTAATAAGCTTATTACTGTGTATATACCTTAGCAAGATTAGTCACTATCTAGTCAGTGTATGAAGAAGTGCAACGTTATGAAAACTCACTTTCCATAATTTGTTGCTATTCTTTCCTCAAATTGCTTATTAAAAACTGGTCTTTATTCTACCCTGTTGCTGATCATGATCATTGCAAAATTTGTATTTTTATTGCATATGCACTCAGCTATAGAGGTACTACTTTTATTAAAGCTTCTACTTAATAAGTTCTTGCTGCAAAATTTGTATCTTATTTCTAGAAAACTTTGTTCGTAGTTCAAGAAAGTCTAAACCTTTTTTGCACTAACAAAATCATCCACTTGACAATAGACCCTACTGATTCAGTGCTGTGCAGTGGCAGTATTCAACTTGCAGCTAAACAATGCTCTGCTTCGGTGAAGAGCCTCTACCCAATAAAGGAGTTGAACTTGCTAGTATCAGATGAACTTTTTATGATCAAAAGGAGAGTGAAGAGCTCTTTGAACAAAAATTAATGTTATTACAAAAATAAATGGATATTAACAAACCTTACAAACCTTTATGCTGAAAATTAAAGAAGGTTCTAATCACCTAAGTAACAGGATTGTGGAACAACCTTCAAATAAGTATAAAGAGGCAAAAAAAAGCAGCTAAGTTTAGCATGGTGTTTTCCAGAGGCAAGGACATTTCAAGATTTGGAGCCCTTCTAGTGTTTTATTCCCATGTTTCACGATGCTTAAAACATTTTTTTCTGTTTAATATTTACTTCTACTCTATAGTTTTGCAGAACCAAATTATATTTAGGGATATTATAGTCATTTAGTTCTGGAGACAATAATTACATTTCCATTGTTTAATGAAATACCTTTTCCATATACTAAAGACAAATATTAATTGAAAAATACAGAATAAACATTAAAAAAATTATGTATACATCTTCTAAAATAAATTGCAAGTCCAATAAATGTGTGCTAAATTTTAGTATTGTATATCTAAAATAATCCCTTTTCCTTCCAAAATATAATATAGTAAATAAATATCATGTAGTCTTTTCTATGAGATCCTATTAAGTAAGATCTTAGACATTATCTTTTTAAAATTATTATTATTTTTTTAAATGGAAGATAATCTTTACATATTTCTCAAAAGTAAGCAATTGTTTCTATTGAAAAGGCCTGGAGTCCTTCAGGATATTTTGTTGAAGAAATTATCATTACCAAACATAAATGTTCATTTCTCATTGTAAAATAAATGGTTTACAACAGAATTATCTTCTCAAATGAGGTTTAACTAACTTTATTTTCCACGCTATACTATAAAACTCTACAGCATAATTTGTCACTTAAATTTCTATCTTTATATTCAGTGTAAAAAAGCAGGCACTTCTTCAGTAAGATTCATCCTGTCTTAAAGTAAATGCCTATACATGTCACACCTTAAAAGTAATCTGTCTCTCTCCATCGACCATGAAACGGTCCTAGTGTGATCAGTTCAGACATAAATGTCTAAACTGAAGGCATCTAGAATGTGTCTATCTGATCAAAGTATTAATTAAATGAATGTGCCTATCTGGGACAGATATCTTAGCTATCATTATACCCTACAGGAATTTATCCAATGCAGTCAATAATGTTTAGGGTGACAATCATCTCAACCAGAGTAGGTTTCTATTTAATATGAGACTAGCTGTTCTTTGGACTCCAATTTCTGTACTGACGAGAACTTCATTGACTACAAGGAGCCAAAGACAGTTAGCTTAAATATGAACACAAACATTGTAAATGACAAGAATGATGTGAGTTAAATCCCACAAGTAAATTTTCATGACCCTCTCCCTTTTTGTCAACTAAAATTCTCAGCTTGTAAGGTAATCCTTACTCCTCAAATCCATTCAAAACACTGGGTTTCCTGAGTTTCCTGCTTTGACTGAGTCATGGCTTTTTTAGCATTCACTTAGTCCCTCTTTCTGATCATATAAAACATGACCACTTTCTTTCAAATATGCAGTCTATTTACATTCTACCCACTTTCTTTCATTTAGTGTGAATAAGTTAGCTACTAAATCTGACCAGCAAATGGTACCATATTCTATACTCCACTTGTTTTTATACAAATTGTTCTCTCCTTTCTCCCACATTGCCTTACATGCTTGAGAGGCTAAAACATTCCAATAAAAATTAGTAATATCAGTTTCTTCCCCTCAAAATATCGCTTTAAAACTCTTTAGTGAATTTAAGCAGACCACCCCAAAACTAATAAGTTAGAAACAATTTGGCTGCTGATGTGCTGACACCGGAGTCTGTCACAAGTCGTTGTTTCTTTGTACTCCTTTATCTGCTTCTATCAGTTGTTTATTCCTGTAAACTTCAAAAACTACAAGGTACCCACCATATTTCTGCTGAATGTTTATAAGGCAATAAGAAAAAGAATTAAGCTCCAGTGCACAAACACAAATAATAATCATCATAATCATCAATAATAAATAAATTAAAAACCAATTCATTTCAGTGACACAGGATCTTGTTTCTACACTGCAGAAGGTGAAACATAAAAACTTAAGTTTGGGTCTGAGACTGAAATCAGTTGGAGCTGAAGGGCCTTAGTTTCTTTGCTTTCAACACCTCTAAGTCCTGAAGACTAAATTAGTCATTCTTGAAAGGATTTTTATTTTGTCTCCAATAAATTTTCTTCTGCTTTGATGCCTGTTTGTAACTACATTTGCCAGAATGTTAGTTTTAAGTAATGTCATTTCTCAAAACAAATAATATGAAGACATTTTCTATTACCTTTGAAATAAGGCTTCACAGACATTGGTATTCAATTTAGGTTTGCAATCCACAATCAATTGTGGCACAATCAACATCTCTAACAACAAAGCCTTTGTTTGGCAATGGATTTGGGCTTTACACAAAGCAGGAGGATTCATTAGGATGACAATTTTTTATGTGAACACCAATGGCAGTATTAAATCAAGGTGTTGTACTTTTAGAAGGCATTCCAAAGCTTTAAAAATAATTCTCTGCTACACAGTCTTCAGCAACTTACTATTACAAAGACACAGTACCATACAAGCAATGCCTAACCATACCTCTGAGTTGCATGTATGCAGCTAGATTTCCCCTCTCTTAGAAATAGCGGCTAAGTGCTGTCCAAACCAGTACTTATTCCATTGCACTCCACAACGATTTCCTTATTGTTATGAATTTAGGGTATTTTTGAAAATTGTGGACAATCAGGGATGAAATTAAGACATGCTTTACAGACTTACCATACCACAAATTCCTCTCTTTGACTCAATTCTATATCATTTGTGACTGTAACACTTTTACTTTTCAGGGGGAAAAAGCAGGGACAGGGCAAGTTACTGCTGTTGACTATGAGGAACTATTCAGGCAGAGACAATATAGAATGAACAGCTAAAACTGAAACACAGATCCCTGGTAATGTTGGCCCTATCTCCATAAACAAGTCTGTTGAATACAATCTGAGGGAACAGAAAGAAAGGAAGAAAGAAAGAAAGAAGGGAAGAAATGAAGGAAGGAAGGAAGGAAGGAAGAGAAAGAAAGAAAGAAAGAAAGAAAGAAAGAAAGAAAGAAAGAAAGAGAAAGAAAGAAAGAAAGAGAAAGAAAGAAAGAAAAAAGAAAAAAAGAAAGAAAGAAAGAAAGAAAGAAAGAAAGAAAGAAAGAAAGAGAAAGAAAATAAATGCTCTGTGGTTTCAGTCTGAGTAGCTCTCTAACATGGACTATAATAACTATAATAATAGTAAAATTCTTACCCAATACCTAAGTCAGGCCTGAAATTCTTCTCTAGGAAATATTTTATGATAGAAAAAAGGTATGAAGTTAAACATAGGAAATGCACAAATTATTAATGTTTCTATTTTAAAAAGTAAAATATCAGAAAAAGAATCTCATTCTATTGAAAAATGATAGCATTTCATCCCCAAACTAAAATATCTAAACACGGTCTTGCCATTTTTCAGGAAATTCATATCCTATAATGAATTTCATGTATACCATGTCCCTGTAGCAAGAGAAGATAATGTATATTCTCGATGCCATAGTCCATCTAGAAGGCTCAATCAGTACAGGACGAAAAGACAGGTCTTCAAACCACAACTTTGATTAGATGTGGTAATGGCTTTTGGTAATTTTAAATATTCTATTCCTTTACTTCAATAATTAATATTTTCAACAACAACAACAACAAAATTTTTCTACTGTAAGAATTAAAATAATTCAATACTATAAAAATGCTTATAATCCTGCAGCAAGGAAGGGTAGATCTAATAAGATAACTTAGAAATACGTATACGTATGATTAGTTCCTTTTTGGTCAGTTGCCCAAATCAGAAATGTACAATACTTTCCTAAAATATATTTGATATATGCCACACTGTTCTACCACGTATCAGGGAAAGTTTAAACAGGAAAAAGACTTTCTGAGAGAGAGACAGTTTTGCCTGCTTTACATTTGGTTCACGTCAAGCATTCTGCCATGAAATGTATTACGCTACATATCTCTTCCCAGCGCTGCAGTGGATTATGTTTCACCTGTGGAGATAAGAGTTGTTGGCGGGATTCTACAGAGAATGATCACTGATTTGTGTTCTTTTGTGCTTGATATTCTTCGAACAAATTTGGTAAATATCTGGTAACCAACTGTCTGCCAACAGTCATACTACAAAGATATGGGAAATGGAAAACTGTGTTACTTAGTCTATGGCACTCCGATTTTGGCCTTTTGCTTTCTTCTTTCTGCCCCTTCCTCTTCTTCCTTGTCTTCTTTTCTTCATGTATATGTGACTATTTTCATAGCAGAAGACTGAGATATGGCAATGGTGATACAAGTAATGTGCTGACCCCTGACAGGTACAAAAGTGTACAGTGTATGCTGCTTTGATGCCAATAAGCTTTGGCACATCTTGAGGACAGTAATGATCCCATTTCCTTTCCTGTCAAGCAAAACCAGATGAGAAGAACATACATATTTTTCTGCACTTTTTCACATTGATGACTAAATCTTTGGCCACAAAAATATATATGGTAGTGGTAGGAATATAAAGAAATATAGCAATATGCAAATACATAAAACATGATGCCAAGAACTCTCAGTTCTGCTTGTGATCACATGAACTGTCTCACTGTTCCAGGAAAGTTTAAGGCATGTAAAGATGGCTTTTTGCATCAGTCATGCACTTACATTGACATATAGTTGAAATTGGACCAGAAACACTTTTGTCCTGAAACAGCATCAGGCAAGTAGACTAACTGTAAATGAAAATGAGAAATTTCACAGGAAAAAAGATTTTTTTAAAAAAAGTTTTGATTAAGTAATGTCAAAATGTTTATCATCAATGTGATTAAAAGTTTTTTATAACAGATGACTGTATTTAAAATATATAGTCATAATACCTAATTAAGTTAGAATTAAACTAAATGCTGCAAAGCAATTAAATCAAAAGAAGTCAAAGGTAAAAACAAAGAAATATTCTTTATTTACATTTTAAGATGACTGAAATTAAGTTAGAAAACCAACACAGTTCAACATGTGCTTTGTCAGAAATGTTGTTTTAAATGAAACTATGCTTACTGAAGGAAAATTGTTCTATTTTTTTCTACCAGTTTTGTATCTAGTGTGTTGGTTATTTTGCTGAATGCACCAGGGCATGGGAAACATCTAAAGAGTCTGAAGAACAGGACAATTTCAATATGCAAAAATCTAGTGTGAGATAATAACTCCATGAGGAAATTGTTCTGAATGTGCTCCTGCCCTGGGGAGAGACAGTTGTTATACGCAACAGCAACATCAGAAGCAAGAAGAGAAGAAAAAGGAAAGAAAGCAGAAGATGACATTAGCCCACAGGGTTACCTGAAGCAGACAGATGCAAGAACAGCACTCACAGGACTGCTTGTTTGCTCTGAGTGAATGATTTACAGACATTGAAGACAATTGTTGCTCCTAAAGTAGAACATTTTGATTTTCTTGTAAAACAGGGACAGAGGGAAGACAAAGTGAACTTTCTAATGTTAGCATTTAAAAGCAGAGCATCTGGCAGTTGTATAGGCCAGTTTTGACAATAAAAGATGTCAAAATTCTGGTTCATCAGTTTGCAGTTTCTTGATATAAAGACCGATTCCTGGCATTACTTGAAGACAGGAAAAAACCCACAGTGGACTTACTTTTAACTCCAGCAAAAATCTATTACTTGTTTTCTGGAGTTTGAAGGCCATTAATGATTAGATCTTCCTCTAACACTTCTCATTAAAAGCAATAGAAAACAGAGAAGGTTTGGATAGCCACCGAGTCTTGGTGGATTGTGGATTGTTGGAACTAGAGTTATTTCCTCAAGTTGTTATTTCTCAACATGTAGCTATGAAACCAGAGACAAGAAACTGGACAAAGCTCAAGGTCCATGTCCTAAAGGTAGCTGCCTGAGTAGTTCAGCTGTCCATTTTCCTTATATTTATTTCCCTGCATTTCCTGATATTTATTTTTTTAAATGAACAATTTTTTTGGCCTTGAAATATGTATGTCAAACCATTGTTTTTGCTTCAGTATTTGTAATTAAGCTCCTCCCCAGCTACCCAGTATATTGGCTAGGTGGACCTTTCTTTTTTGTTGGAAAGAATTACCAAAACTTGATGGTTTCATCTTTCAGCCTTAAACACTCTCTTCTTGTCCTGGTTTCAGCTGGGATAGAGTTGGTTTTCTTTCTAGTAGCTGGTATAGTGCTGTGTTTTGGATTTAGGATGAGAATAATGTTGATAACACACTGATGTTTTAGTTGTTGCTAAGTAAATTTTACACTAGTCAAGGACTTTTCAGCTTCCCATGCTCTGCCAGGTGCACAAGAAGCTGGGAGGGGGCACAGCTAAACTGGCCAAAGGGCTATTCCATACCATATGAGGTCATGCTTAGTATATAAACTGGGGGGAGTTGGCTGGGAGGCAGCAATTGCTGGTCGGGGACTGTCTGGGCATGGGTTGGTGGGTGGTGAGCGGTTGCATCACTTGTTTTTTCTTAGGGTTTTGTTCCTCTCGTTGTTTTCATTTTAATTATGATGATGATGATATGATGATGATTATTATTATTATTATTATTATTTACTTTCAATTATTAAACTGTCCTTATCTCAACCCACGAGTTTTCTTACTTTTGCTCTTCAGATTCTCTCTCCCATCCCACCGGGGGGAGTGAGCGAGCGGCTGTGTGGTGCTTAGTTGCTGACTGCGGGTAAACTACTACACTTCTGGGCTACAATTGCCCTCCCTGAGGGTTTGCCAGGCTGCACCATTGCTCCAGCATGTCCTCTGCACTCAATGCTGCAGGCAGAATACCACTTGAAAACAGCTTTATTAATGTTACTAAATGAACTACTAAATGCTACAAAAGACATGAATGTTTTGAAGTCCAGGGGATCTTTGGCCCTGAGTAATCTTCTGACACCTAGTGGGGAGGATGAAAGAATAAAGGTATGCAAGAGGCACAGCTCATTTATTGCATAGGTCATAAAAATGCATAGATTTAATGATTAGTGGAGTAATGATTTATTTGGACTACTGAGGCACATTCAGACAATCAGGAAGGAAAGTCAATTATAACTATAATTATAATAGAACAGGGTTATAATAGATTCAATTATAATAGGACAGGATTTAGCTTTATAACTATGTGGTGATAAGTGTTCAGACCCCAGGAAAGAAGCTGGGCCATTTACTCTGCTGGAATTTACTTTATATGTTCGCATAAAAAGTTGACTCTCATTTTGACTGATATATTACAACACAGTAAGAAAATCCCATTTCTTGTCGAGATGACATATTTGATATTAGGTATGATTCAGCTGCCTAAAAAATACCTATTGTCATTTGCCATGTCCCTCAGTCTCTGACTTATCCTGATAGTTATGACATAGGGTTAAAAAGAGACGTGTGTCCTTCTGGACTAGTAACTCGGAGCCAGGAGGGATACCCCAGGGCATATCAACTATCCCTACCTGCCTACCAAATCAGACTGAACTGTGCCAATAGACCTCTCCTTTGCTCGTGAACATTTCAACGTGGATGCTTAACTTACTTTAATGTTTGCTAGTATGAAATGTCCAGGTAAACTCCTGATGCTGTTAAATTAATGAGAATTTTGCAATTTTAATGCCTGATGTAAATCCACTGTTCCTCTGAATAGTTTATTCAGAAAATACTGTTATTTGTGATAGACTGCACAAAGTTACTATGGTACAGCAATATGAATAAAAATGAAACAACTCTAACTTCATGTGTAAAATGAGGAACTCTGCTAACTTTTATTACTCAGAAATGAGAACTTGAAGAATGATAGATAATTCATGAAGATCTCAACTTACTGCTTAGCAGCAATCAAAAAAGCAAAACAAATATTGAAGTAGTAACAGAAACAAATAAATCAGTAAGAGAGAACAAAACAAAAACCCAATGTTATTCAGCTATAGAAATCCATAGTTTTCCCACCTCTAAATGTGTTGTAGAGTCGGGATTTCTCTACCTCAGGAAGGATACAGTTGAAATGCAAAAGTTTTGGAAAAGTTGACAAGTATGATCAAAGGTATATAATGGATTTAGATTAAGGAATGGATAAGTAACCTAGGACTGTTTGGTCTAGAAAAGGGATAAGTGATAGGAAATAACGATAAAAAACAATCAGGATTACTGTGGGGAGATGATAGAGATAATTGTTTTCTGTCTTTTCAAATATAAACACTAGGAGGCAACAAAAAAGTGGGTGAGAGAAGTTAAAAAAGGAAGTTCTTCATATCACTTGAAATTAAACTGTGGCACTCCTTAGCTCTGAATAATGGGGTTCAGTTGCTTAGATAGGCTAAAGGGAGATTACCAGACTCCATGCAAATCTACCTACAGTTATGAAATGCATATCTATGACCTCTGGTGCAAGACATCCTTGAGGTCTTGG
The DNA here is from genome assembly GCF_035582795.1 of Mycteria americana. Lineage (NCBI taxonomy): Eukaryota > Metazoa > Chordata > Aves > Ciconiiformes > Ciconiidae > Mycteria > Mycteria americana. The sequence goes on from NC_134367.1 coordinate 31,721,796, forward strand.
ACTTTAATTGGCTGGATGCTGGCAGAGGATGCTGGACAGTACCATATATGCATCTTCAGTTCTTAAACTCTCTCTTAAATGTCTTTTTGTGGCGACCATTTTTAAAGATTTTATTCCCCATTAAGGGTTTTGGACCAAATGAGCACTAGTGTATTCATGACAAAACCATTGCTCTCTTTTTCTGCAAAAGGAGTGGGTTTAGAGAGAGGACAAAATAGAGATAAGACCTAATAATTGCAGGGACAGTGAAGGGGGGTGGGTGGGGGGGGTGGGAGTAACTGTCTAAAGGACAAGAAATAGGTGTCAGCGCCCACAATACACTACTAGATCTTGCCGGCCATGACCAGTCTCACCCAGGGCATCCCCAGGCTGCATCTGGTCCTGCTTCCCCTCCCCAGGGTGGATCCTGATCCCACCTGTGGGCTGACCTCCTGGCCTGGCCTTGGCCTGTCCTGCCCCAAAGGAGGTGCCCAATGCCCAGGGCCGGTGTCCCCCAGTTGCCCTGCTCCTGGCTGGGGCAGTGGGACTGGCATGGATACCAGGCCCTGCCCTGGTGGACCCCCTGGGGACCTCCCGCTGCTCCCAGGCCCTGACCCCAGGGAGCTGCCAGGAAGGTACAAAGCTGAGGGGAGAAGTGCAGCCAGAACGTCAGCAGGAGTGCTGGAGGGCGGAGGAGAGGTATTGAGGCCTGTCCCAGTGACTGCAAATGTGCTCTAGGGTCTTCCTTTCATTGCAGAAATTACCCTCTGAACCGGGTACGTCTCTGCACCATGCTGCGAACATGGCTGTGCTCACCCCTCCCGTGTTATGGATCAGAAACCTAGTGGGAGCACAAACTGGCCCAGCAGGCTCTGCATCCTCCTCCGGTGATGACACACAAGGGCAAGGAAGCACAGCAGGTGAGGAGCAAGCATGTAGTGGCATTTCTGAGGGAGGCATTTCTGGGCCAGAGGAAGGACATGCTGCCTACAGGAGTGGTGTGCCGGAAGGTCACAAACAACCGCCTGACTGCTGCAGAGCCTGGGCTGAGGCTGGACAGAAAGTGTAGGCATGGCGGCATGTTTCATCTTCAAGGAAAAGCTCTTTCTGTGTGAGATGGTGAAAGGTTACAGTCTGTGGTTTTTTGGGTGGTAGCATAGGTGTAGGTATCAGTGGTGTACTGTAAAATGTGGCGGTGTAAGTGGTAGTGCAGTAAGGATTGCAGCAGTGATGTTTTAAGTGCTGTAGTGCAATGATGGAGCGGTGAGGGAGAGGAGAGCTTGTGCAAGAAGAGAAGTGTGGGAAGGGGAGATCCTAGGCAGCCAGGGTGGAGCACTGGAAGGAGGCAAGAAGCAGGAAAAGACAGTTCTCCTCCTCCTCCTCCTCCTCTGCTCCTCCTGGTTACTACTGCTGCAGAGCAGTGCTAGGGTGGATGGACCTTAGCATGGCCCAGCAGAGACAGAGATCCTGGGTTTTTTTATATCTCAGTGCCTTGCTTTGCCCTCATGTTCTTTCTTACAAGCCTTGATGAAAATGGACTTAATTTCAAATTAATATGGAAAAATCAAAGATCATATGCTTGCCAAGAGCTTCTTGTGGATTTATGTTCTAGATACTTCAGGGCAAAGCAAAATGTAATTCCTTCTTCCCAAAATCCACCTGCTTTATTCCTGATTTCTGTTCCTTTCTTATTTTCCCCTCTCGCTTATGAAAGGCAAAAGATAAATACTCAGCTCTGCTTTTCAGGGTATTGTCAGTTTTTGACTGATGGAAATATTCAATGACAAAACAAGCAGAGATGTATTTCCAATTAGATTTTGGTACAGTTTCTTTCAATAAATGATTTGCTTTGGAGTCCTTTTTAGGTAGCTGCTAGTGAAATTTGGAATTGTTTTGAATTTATTTTCCTGTAACTATTACTCTAGGGGTAAAAAAGTAAAATAGTATTTTAGAATTGTTAACTACTTGTTGCCAAGGAAGTAAGATTTGTAGATCAGTTTATTTGTCTATAAGAATAGTTACTTTACTGCTTTCATTTGAGAATTTTTGCAATTTAGATATAGAAAACACTCTAAAGCAATTTTTGTCATTTTTCTCGCCTGGCATAAAAATGAATGGAAATTTTCAATTTGAAAACTTCTACTAAACAGTACTTTCGAATGTGCCTAAAAATGAACCCTTTTGTCTTCTGGGTCTTCTTGTGTTTTTGAAAATGATTAACATAAAAGGAAGGATTTTAAACTAAAGAAGAAGTCGCAATGTCATGGCAGTAACCGTTTCTAAAACTCTCAACAGTTACATTGCTTTTAGTTTTCCTCATGCAGATGGGGAAAATAAATATGTTGCAAGTAATAACTAAGTCATCATTGCATGTCATGCCAATGACTTTGGAGGAGCTATTAAGATCTCTGTAGGAATAGTGCAATGATTATATTAAAGCTTTTATTATCTCTATCATCATTACTGTTATAAAGCTTTTTTACACACCGTACAATTTTTTTATTTCAATTATATCTGTTAAAAGTATCAAATAAGCAGGGAAAACATAAACACCTCCCCCCCAATAAACCCTTTCATCATGTGTTTTTGAAGTTGCAAATCAAATTAAGTGATATATTATTTGTAACAAAATTCCTTAGAGATCGAATGACATTTGTACTTTTAATACTAGAAAAAATAATTTTTATACTGCTTATGGCTATGTCTTACTGGCTACGTAGATCATAATTTCTACCAAGAAGAGATAGCAATCTGAATAAAAATGACAGAGAAAACATGGAAGAAAAAATACAATCAGCAAGGATATTTTGTAGTTTTGCATGTGCACAGATAATATTGATACCAGATAGGAAAAAAGTGCTTAAAGAATATTAAAAGAAAAAAGCAAGCATACAAATTTTGTAGCATGACATTCAGAATCCTTTTATAGACAAAAAGAAAGACACCTTATATTTGGGGTCAAGAATTTATTGTTAGACCAATTCGTGTTTTAACAGTTGAATAGTCCAAACTGTCTAATTAAAAAGAGAAGTCTAATTAATATTATGGTTAAAATTGTTAAACTGAAAATCCTTCAAACCTGCTACCATCTAGCCCTTTTCTTTCATTTAATGCTTACACTGCTAGTATGCTTCTGAGTCCCTAAGTCAATACTTCCTTCAGAAGAAAGGAGGGAGTGGTTATGATGACCTATATCCTAAGGTCTTCATTGTGGGAGTGTGATATTCCTGGGAGGCGATTTCTTCTTCCTTGGCCTTGGGTCTGTTTTCCTTACCACAGCCCATTTCCTTCTCCTGGGCTGCCAGTTGCAGCTTGGCAGTGGCCTCCAGAGGGGTGTCACCCTCTGTCACCCCTCAAAGCTGAAGAAAAATCAGGGGATGCAGCAGTCACTGGGCCCCAGTTCAGGAGTTAAACCAGCCAAACCCAGCTTAGGCCAAGGTGAGGCTGAGCTTCTGCACTGCTGGGTCTGCACAGAGCCTTTACTGTTTTCACAGTAATAGCGAAAGTCATATTTATCAGGCTACAGTAAGTTTATTTCTTTAGTGCAATACTGTGTGCATTACTATGGAAAGACTGGATCATGGAAAGAAGTTTTTAATCATGACAGGTGTTAAAAACTTGCAAACACAAATGAAAAATTTAAGTTTGTAAATTTGCTAGGAATAATGGCTAAAAGTTTTGAAAGGAAGATGAAGGTAAATAATAAGTCTTTCAAAACAATTTTCTGAGACAAAGAAGGAAAAGCTCTTGAAAACCCACTGCTTTGGACAGTCAAAACAAAATTTGAGCAAGTACTACCATAACATTAAATACAAAATACTCAAATGCCTGTGAGTATACATGAACATGTCTTTGTAGGTGTATATGTGAATATTTGCAAACAACAAGACACAATTCTTCATTAGCAAAGAGATAGATTAAATAACCTAAAAGGATCTTTTAATCTCTGTCTTTTTTTATTTTCTTCTTGTCTGCATTTTAATGAACTGTTATTTATCACCCCAGCATTAATTTAGAAGTTGTTAAATAATTACAGTGCAATTGATGAAGTAAACAGAGGATACAATTAGAAAAAGGTTATGGCGTGGTCATAAAAGGTCCTTTTTAAATGTAGGGCTGTATAACAAGAAGCATAATTTCATTTCTGTCTTTAAAAGTTTCTGTCTTTTATATACATCTTTCTTGCTATCCCCTTAGCTATCATAAGTTTGGCTCAAATCGCTCAACTGAACACATGTTGCGTCACTTAAGATGCTATAGGATATCTTACTTGATTTCCAGCCACCACCAGAAGCCCACAATCTCCTGTAAAACCCAGTCATCTGCCAGTCATACGTAAATGTCTTGCATACCTTAAGCTATCTCAAATTACATTAAACATTTACATTCAGATAATTGAATAAAACACTTTATGTCATGTTAGAAACTGCATATCTAACATAAAGTATTTTTCATACTAATAAAGCATTTTTGTATTATATGGGGGCTTTTCTCATACACAGATAAGTAATATGAATCTCCTTATCTAATGGAACTTCTGTTTCTCCACTGACTAGACAGAGACAAATAGATTGGATGAGATACATAGCCTTTAGATAATTAAACTGATCTCCTAGAATTCTGTATTAGATTTTGTTAACTAGTTGAAACAGCAGGTGAATGCAAAGATGCAACACTGTGCTAAAACTAAGATGTATGTTGTCCTGTTTTGTCTGATGCTTGTGCAAAATTTGCATGAAGAGAGATATATCCAAGCACTAGATTTATTCTCCTATTCCATCTCTCAGGAATAGTGGGGGTATAAACTACCAAGCCACAGTAATAGTAAAATTAATGGTCTTTTGAAATTTCAGGTTGTGACTGGATAGGCCTGACTTGGAAGAACGTAGGCTTATATTGACAAAATAAATTCTGAAATTTCATAGATATTCATTTCATTTAGTTGGGCAGATGAGCCTATGCAAAGAGGAAGGAAGGGAAAAAAATGCCAATATTACTTCTAAGAATAGAATTAGGAAGGAAGAGAAAAAAATCATGCAGAAATAAGGGTAAAGTAGTACAGATGTCTATTATACACCAGCAGACTCTTCCAGAGTCTGGTTATTCAGACACAGGAGTGAGAGAGACTTACTGATGATTACATTTCAAATACACTGGAAATTTATACCTTATTTACAAAAGAAGACTTTCTAAAAATATCTTTTGAGGGGAAAACATTATTGAACTGAGAAATATAAGGGAACCAACAACATAAGGGAGCTTGAAATTTTCCTTCCTCTGTAAATTGCAAATATTGAGTTCCCAAGCAGACACAATGAAAGAGAATTGTAAACCAGGCCAATGTTATTAATCCATGAAAATCTTCCACTCTTTGATTTTAGTATTCAAAGAAGCAATTGAAAAAAGGTTTGGTTAAAAGTGGATTCCACAGAATCCAAATGTAATTTAGAGGCTTGCAGATAAAATAGGTATATTACTTTGGTTCCTTTAGTAAGTGACTGTTGATTTCTAATGAAATGTCTGTGGTATTTAATAAAATTTCACTCTATTTTTTTGCTGCATATAACAAGGCTATATATTCACTGCTTATATACCAACAGCCATTTTAGGTATCAGTGTCCAGCTAAAATGATTAATTTTTTCAATTAATGGCTATATATAAAATGTTCCCCAATGCCAGTTTTCAGCTACTGAATGTTTAGAACAGTATACTATTGGTTTTATTACAATGGTTCCAACTTTCTTTCTCCCTTGGCATTTTAAAATGTTAGATTAAAACCTAATAAATAATTGTATATATTCTAATGCAACCTGTATGTAAAGCTAAATAATTTATTTTGTAGTATTTTGCTTTAAAAATATACCCTGTCACCCCAAACATCTGTCTTTAGAATTGTTTATATTAAGTGTTAATGGGGAAATAATTTCTTAATTTTATAAACTTTATATAAAGGCCATATGCCCTTAACAGACATGGGATGATACCATCACAAAATGTAACCTGTTGATTTTCACTGAAGAAACTTGGGCTGATCCTCTTTCCAGTCCTTTAAAGGTCGGTAAAATGGGACACATAATGGGAATAGCAGAAGACCACTTGCTTATGATATTTTTTTGGTGCAGATTCAGTTTTTCTGGGTACTGAGCCAGGCTCATATGATCTAGAATCAGCCCAAAAGCTGTATAGTCAAGCTACAGAAACATGTAGCCTAAGCTAGCAAATCTCAGAGGTAAGCTTATGGTAAGCAATACCATAGGTAAGCCATAGGTATACCAAGAGGTAAGCAATACAGTGACAGGTATGTCACTGGATTGGGTGTAGGTGACCAGGTTTTGGTGCCTGTGACAGGTGAGCTGCAGGGGTGGCCTCTGTGAGGAGAGGCCGGGGCCTGCCCCCGTGCCAGACAGCTGGTTCCAATCAGCTCTGCGACAGGGCACAGATCAGCCTGTCTGCCAAGCTGGCGGTGCCTCTGTGAAAACATATTTAAGAAAGGGCAAAAAAATGCCAGAAAGAGAGAGGTGGAGGGAATGAAAAGAGTGAGAAAGAGCAGAGGGAACACCAAGGCCAGAGGACGAGGAGAGGGAGGTGGTCCATGGCACAGCAGCCTGTGGAGTCCCCCACAGAGCAGATGGATATTCCTGAAGGAACTGCAGCCTGCAGAGAGCCCTTGCTGGAGCAGAGGAAAAACGTGATAAGGAAGGAGAGGCAGAGAGAAACTGCTATGTACTGATCATAACCCACCATTCACCCAGAGGAGTCTGGACTGAAGGAGTGAAGCTGAGCCCGGGAAATGGGGGACAAAAGGTGTTGTTTTAAGGTTTGCCTATTTTCCACTACCTGAATCAGTAATTAAATATTTATATTAATTGCCATTAAATGAAGTTAGTTCTCCCCAAGTCAAGTCTGTTTTATGCACGACAGTGACTAGTAAGTGATCTCCCTGTCTGTGTCTCAACCCACGAGCTTTCTCTTTCTGGTTCTTCTTATTTTCTCCCCTCATCCCACTGAAGGGGAGAGTGAGCAGGCAGCTGGGTGGGAGTTTGGCACCCACGCAAGGCTAACCCACCATAGCTTTTTAGAAGAGCTGGTTCTGCAATAGGAAACTGGCAGGGCAGGGTTGAGTTTATATGGAAAACACTGAGTAGTCAGACCCTTAGAAGTATATTTTTCTACAGAAGCTAGAGAAAATTATGAGCCTATTTGTAAGTTACAGCTTCTTCGAGTAAGAGTTCATCAATACCGATATGGTACTTAAAATAAAGGATTCAAATACATATAATACAGAATGTTGTGTAATTATGTTTCAAATGGTTGCATTCTTTTTTTGTACTATCATCTCATTGTGAAATAGCTCATAATATATGAGCAAAAGAATCTGAAATAATCTTTTAGTAAAAGTTAGTAGGAAAAGGAGAGGCAGAAAGAGTGACTGGTGGGACACACTTTTACCTAGTGTATTGAATGCTGGCCTGGGAAGAAGTATTGGGTTCATCTCCTTGTCTTCCCTCTTATAAATTAAATGCATACATTTTCAGAGCACAAGGTGTAAAACAAAGTTATATCTTTTCCTTCCTGCCTCATTTGGTTGTAGAGTCAAGGTCTTGTTTACTTTCTACTTTTACGGCCACATGGCTTGCATTTCCAGCTACCCAAAAGCTCTGTTTTGACAAGAAAGTTCTTCTAAAATTCCTTCTAGTCAGCTATCTACATGATCATCCTTCACCTGTGACTTTTAGTTTCATATTGTTACATGTTCAAGAAACACTATGAATCTTCCCTTTTCTAAGTAACTCACTAATCCTTAGCCTATTATGATGAAAGTAGACATGCCTACCAGCTGAATTTTTTAATCAACTCCATTGTTTTGGCCTGGATCGGAGTCCTTGAGTAGAATTTGGCAATGATACATAAAAACTGTACTGTAACAGGATTGAGGTCAAACTATGGTTTCTAAATGGTACTTTTTTGTAGACAAAATGGCTAATTTCAGGAACTAGGGAGACTATTAGGCAAATTAGATCTGCACATTTTAAGGTTTCTAGGTCCCTCCAAGGAAGGCTTTCTAGATTGCTCTTCTGGACACAAGCACCTAAATTCTGTCTATATCTCAATTTAGAAAGTTTGGATCTTTGTTTATGACACTCTTTTGCAAGTCTCTGACTAGAATCTTGTATTCCTCAAGCTGCTGAACAGCATCCTCAGAAGGCAGGATTTATAAGCATTTTCCTTTAGTTTGTGGGAACCAATATATAATCTTGCAATCCACTTTTCTCCCAGTCACCAAAGCCATCACCTGTTCAAGAGAATCCCAAAACATTTAAAAGAAGGTTGCCTTTTTATCTGAAAGAATGGGGAAAAAAATAGGGTCTTAAGAAAGAGCCATGTTTTTTTTCTTTCATGGCATGGCCAGAATAATCTATCCATTTCTGGAGCCTATCCAGAAATGGATAGATTCTATCCATAAAGTCACTTCCAGTGGACTTTAACACATTAGTGAGCATGTAGCAATTCCTGGAGATTAAACAAAATAATTAAACTGTGGATCTACAAATCAATATAGCTTTCTTTAGACTTTTTCTTATGTATGTAAGATGAGTCTTGATGCACAGACTTGTGATAGTATCAACTGTAATCAACAATATATATCAACAATGATGACATTGTTATTACCAATCATATTGTTATTGTCTTGACATGGAAAGGGTTCACACAGTTAATAGAGAATCCCATTCTTAAATCACATTCCATTAGATGCATCTAAGATGTACATCATACACATATACAGAGAGTATATATTGATACTCAAAATGAGTTAGAAAAATTAATTCAGCCTCAATGATTTTTAAAAAGGTGGAAGAATTATTTTATATTACTTATTCAGATTATTTTTAGTCTGTAAAGGAACATTAGCTGAAACTAGAATTGTATCTGAGTATCTGATTTATTTTGATTTGTATTCTTACTTTCACTGAAAATCCCTTTCAAGTATTCTCAACACTCCTCTTGCTAATCCTTGGTAAATTAATATGGAGTTGGTTACTATCCTTTATCTCCAAGCTGAATTAGCAAAATTAACATTTACAGCAACCATTAAATTTGATTATAAATAAGCATAGTTTACACATAGCAATTTCAAATCAAACTGTCTTTGTCTTATTTAGTCTTTACTAATTGTCACTTTATAAAACCAATATTTGTAAAATAAATAGTTCTGCTCAATTTAACTTCATTAATTATGCACCACATAATTGTGCCTTTCTCCCTTGAAAGAAGCAACAGAGGTAGAAAACAGGAGTCACAAGTCTTTCTATGTCAAAAAAAGAGCCAATAATGAAGCTACCTAATAGCAATGATGACTTAACCATTCACAGACTTTTTTTTATGATTTCTATTAAAAAAAAAAAAAAAGCATTACTTCATTTCCACTTTGTTTGACCTACAGCAATTTCCTTCTTGAAGACATTAGCATTTTAAATATATATTTAAAAACATCTTCCAGCAACCAAACAATCTCATTTGAAGTTATTGGCTTTCAGCTTTCTGCTCACCATTCATAAGCATTTAAATAATTTCTCCATTAATTATAAAATATCATCTTATGAAAAATATTCTGTTAATCATTTACATATATAAAGACATAAAATTGTGAGTAGCTTGAAAGTGCATTATGAAGATGTTATTCAGATGAAGGGCAGTGAAAGCCCCTGATGGATAGTTTAGTGATGTTTTCTTTTGAAATGTGTATGAATTACAAGGATTATATAATTTAAGTAAAAATCTCATTACTTGGTCTAGGTCTTGAGATATATATTATTTTCACAGATGCACTTTGTGGTGGGAAATTCATAACATGGAAAGGAAAGACATATCATGTTCTATAGTTTTAGGTACCGATATATTAACAGGTTTACTGTTCCTCTAGATACAAGACAGAACATGATTAAATTCTCGCATCTTCAAAAGATTTAGATAAATATTCAGCAGGTGATAAATAAAATGTTTTTTTCTTTTCTGATTTGCCAAAACTTGTGACAAGTTTCTGGAGAAAAAAAAAAAAACCTTACCTGTGTATGCAGAAAACTATTTCCATTTTTTCTATCAGAACAGAAATAGTTGTTCTCAAACAGAGTTATATACCTGTCTGCTATGCATGGAAAAAAGGCAAGGAGAGATGCCAGTTCACAAAGGGATAGCTGTCAGAATACATCTATTCAATAGATTTGTGTCTGTTCCCTATCCAGCCAAACTATGAGAAAAAGGACATAGAAAAGGATGGCTGGAAGTGTCAATGGGCAAGAAAGAAAAAGCCAAAGTCCCTTCAACAGAGATATCTATAGGCAACACACCTAACTCTAGAATAAATAGATCAGTTGTTGGTTCTGGAATCACCTCTACCCAGGGAGCATAGGAAAAAGAACTAATTGACCTGTTGCTGCACTGGATTGGGTTTACATAGCAAGGTTTGGGGGGGGGGGGGGTGAGGACTGCAGGGATGGCCTCTGTGAGAAGAGGCCAGGGGCTGCCCCATGCATCTGAATATCTGAATTCATAGAATCACAGAATCGTATAGGTTGGAAAAGACCTTTAAGATCATCGAGTCCCACTGTAAACCTAACACTACCACGACCACCACTAAACCATGTCCCTAAGCACCTCATCCAAACGTCTTGTAAATACCTCCAGGGATAGCAACTCAACCACAGAATCACAGAATCACAGAATCATATAGGTTGGAAAAGACCTTTAAGATCATCGAGTCCAACCATAAACCTAACACTGCCAAAAACCACCACTACACCATGTCTCTAAGTACCTCATCCAAACGTCCTTTAAATACCTCCAGGGATGGCGACTCAACCACTTCCCTGGGCAGTCTGTTCCAATGCTTGATAACCCTCTCGGTGAAGAAAAATTTCCTAATATCCAGTCTAAACCTCCCCTGGCGCAACTTGAGGCCATTTCCTCTTGTCCTATCACTTGTTACCTGGGAGAAGAGACCGACCCCCACCTCTCTACAACCTGTAGTTGTAGAGAGCGATGAGGTCTCCCCTCAGCCTCCTTTTCTCCAGGCTAAACAGTCCCAGCTCCCTCAGCCGCTCCTCATAAGACTTCTGCTCCAGACCCTTCACCAGCTTCGTTGCCCTTCTCTGCACGCGCTCCAGTACCTCAATATCCCTCTTGTAGTGGGGGGCCCAAAACTGAACACAGTATTCGAGGTGCGGCCTCACCAGTGCCAAGTACAGGGGCACAATCACTTCCCTAGTCCTGCTGGCCACGCTATTTTTGATACAAGCCAGGATGCCATTGGCCTTCTTGGCCGCCTGGGCACACTGCTGGCTCATATTCAGGCGGCTGACAACCAACACCCCCAGGTCCTTCTCTGCCAGGCAGCTTTCCAGACACTCTTCCCCAAGCCTGTAGCGTTGCATGGGGTTGCTGTGGCCCAAGTGCAGGACCTTGCACTTGGCCTTGTTAAACCTCATACAATTCACCCCAGCCCATCGATCCAGCCTGTGCAGATCCCTCTGTAGAACCTTCTTCCCCTCAAGCAGATCAACACTCCTGCCCAACTTGGTGTCATCTGCAAACTTACTGAGGGTACACTCAATCCCCTCGTCCAGATCATTGATAAAGATATTAAACAGGACTGGCCCCAACACAGACCCCTGGGGAACACCGCTTGTGACCTGCCGCCAACTGGAGTAAACTCCATTCGCCACGACTCCTTAGGCCTGGCCATCCAGCCAGTTCTTTACCCAGCAAAGAGTACACCTGTTCAAGCCATGAGCAGCCAGTTTCTCCAGGAGAATGCTGTGGGAGACAGTGTCAAAGGCTTTACTGAAGTCTAGATAGACAACATCCACAGCCTTTCCCTCATCCACTAGGCAGGTCACCTTGTCGTAGAAGGAGATCAGATTGGTCAAGCAGGACCTGCCTTTCCTGAACCCATGTTGGCTGGGCTTGATCCCTTGGTTATTCTCTACATGCCATGTGATGGCACTCAGGATGATCTGCTCCATCAGCTTTCCCGGCACCGAGGTCAGGCTGACAGGCCTGTAGTTCCCCAGGTCCTCCTTCTAGCCCTTTTTGTAGATGTGTGTCACATTTGCTAATGTCCAGTCAACTGGGACCTCCCCAGTTAGCCAGGACTGCTGGTAAATGATGGAAAGGGGCTTGGTGAGCACATCTCTCAGTTCCATCAGTACTCTTGGGTGGGTGTTCTTTTGATTTGGATGTTCTTTTAATTCGGGTAGAATTGTTTTGATTTTTATTCTTACTTATCCTTAGAGGAGCAATAAATTTTCCCAGTCAAGTATGTTTGCCCATGATGGTAATTGGTAAGTGATTTCCCTGTCTCTACCTTGACCCACTAGGTTTTTTATCTTATTTTCTCACTTCTTCCTGTTGGGAAGGAGGCATGAGAGAGCAACAGGTGAGCATCTGGCAGCCAGCCAAAGTCAACCCACCACATGCACTTTGAAGTAAAAAATCTGCAATATAGTCAGAATCTTGTTCCTACCACATTAAGTTACAACAATGTCTTATATAACGTAAAGTCTACATATACCATGCATAACTATATGGTTATCTTTGCATTTTTCCAATGTCCCCAGATCACAAATAATGAGGATTACTAAGTCTAAAATGAGCATAATGAGGTCCAGGTCAATCCAGAATCATCTTAACAGAACAGAAAGAGTACCCCAAGCTAGAGTAGTTTTTCTTATCACTTTCTCCAATCAAAGGACATTCATGCTGACAGAGTTGCATTTGTATGAAATTAGGAGGTAAGATACAGATCTAGAATACAAAGAGAAAATTCTCATGAATTATGTTTTACTCCGAAGTTGAGAGCTGTGTTCTAGGTTCCTGCAAGAGAAAGCAAACTCTGAAGAAAAAATACAAAGAAAATTTCAGGAAGGTTTTTTTTCTCTGTTACTAACAATGTGATGATCAAGAAAGTCAGAAAAAGGATAACTCATAAAATAAAATATTAGGGAGAGGCTGAATGCAGCTGCCTGACAGAGCTAAGGCTGCAACAGCTCCATGACCTAGGTCCAACTAGTAATGAGGCTAAACATGTATTCCCGGTGGGCACATGCAGAGACAGAATATGTGCAACACGTATATAAATATATATTTTTAGATACATATAGACACAGCTGGCGACATAGATCAGCACAGGCAAACACACTCAGCAGTCACAGAGACACAAACTGCACAAGGGCCTCATCCTTCTACTTTCTCTGGCTGGTCAGGATGAAGGCCTGTTAGTGGGAAATATATAAATACATATGTACAATGCGGATCCCTCCAGCACTTTCACTCACAGACTCAGTGTGCCCAGTATCTGCCCCTAAATGCTAGTCTCCCCACTTACTGGCATGTAGTCATACAAGCTTCAGGGCCACAGTACCTCTCCAGTTGCTGGTACAGACTGTCACACACACACACAGAGAACTGGCTGGTACTACTCTGGTCCTCCAAAGCCAGCCCCTCCCATGGTCTGGCTCTTGGAGACACTTGGAGGGCAGACTGTCCCTTTCTCTGAGTCTTTAATTCGGGTTCTCACCTGCCTTTGGGCTCTTTGGTCCTCTGGGCTTGTGGAGGTGGGCCTTTGATGGGCTGATGTCTCGTGGAATGGGCCTGGGAGGAGCTGAGGCAGGGTATTATTTGGGCTTCCCCTGCCCTCCATTTTCTCCGTGTGCTGCTTTATGAGTGTTCAGATGAGCTTTTTGTCACATAACCTAATAGAAAATATGAAAGTCACATGTGAAAATATGATGTAGATCTGATCTTATTTTCATTAAAGTCAGTAGAATTTTTACTACTAGCTTTAGTGAAAGAAAATTTGTTCCTGTATGCTGTATGGCTGAGATGACAGCATATGTAATATACATTTTAAAAGGGAAAGAAAAATTGTTGGCGTATGCAATTACCTTTTATACCTATAATTACTTTGGCACTCCGAAGAAGAAAAAAAAAATCAAACAAAAGTATAATAGTAAAATTGATTAGTTTTCAATTTTGGCGGATAATTTATCGCAAAAACTGAATGGCTATTAAGAAACAGTTCATTTAATCTCAGAGTAGTATGCTATTAGGACATTTAATTGCTGCTTATATGAAAAGTTGTAGAGGATATTATGAGAGATTTATGAGCAAAACCCAGGTTTTTCTGATCACCCTCATATCACAGAAAGAGAATTATTTTCTTCCAAGTAAGAGAAGGCACTAAATGATAACAGAGAAAAGAAACTGTGGTGGTGTGACTTAAACTCATTTGCAGAATATTAGTGACTTCCTTTCTGGCTGGTTGGTGGTCGGTTGTGTTCCATATCACAGAGTATTTTTCTGAAGGTTAAAGCATAATCCCAGAAGTTAGAAAATTGCAAAGTATGAAAAAATGTAATAGTGAGCCTTTGTAGGACAAGAATGAAAAATATATGGTCTACTTAATCATTTTGCTTGCTTATTCCTTGTACAATGATACACGCTAGGTGGTCAGGAATTAATTTTCTAGCCCTTAGTCACAGGACACAAATAATTAGAATTGAATTGCTACAGTACTCTGCAATGTGAATTAGAATTACAGTATGAGGACACCGGAGTCTTTCTCCTGAGTTTATATATAACTTACACTATCAACAACTGACAAGGCCAGCTTTAATTCTTTAATCTGTGTGTCCTCAAAACAACACCACAGAGCAGGTTGATGCTCTTTTCCTTGTTTATGGTTGGGTAATTAAGCTCAAAAAGGATAAGCTATTTCTAGCTTTCTAGAGTACAGAAGTACTGATTTATCCTACTTTCTGGAGCACACCTAGGACTAGACAATTCAATACAATCCTTTCTCAGCAGGTCCCCTTTGAGGATTAAGGATTAAGGTTTGCCATCTGACCCCATGGGCAAGTGACAAGGCACAACCCACAACCATATGGTGTTTTCCTTCCTCCAAGCAAGCCAAGTTTTGTTTATAGGACATTTTCCTCAGCCTTTAATAATTTCAAACTCTGCTCCGGCATTATTTGGGAGGATGCTTCCTGCCTGAGTCAAAATCATCCCTGGCGCTGGCCTAGAAATTAAATGGTGTAGACAATCCTGTGCCAGTGCATGGGCCCCTTTTTCTGGTCTTGGTATATTGTGCTAATATTAACCTTGTGAATGAAACAAAGAAACGTTTGGTGATCATTTTTGTGTCAGAACGAATCAATGTTACTGAGAGAGATGCTTCTATGACACATATTCTTCTGTTGGATGTGTCCTATCTACTTTGGTATTGGCACCACCATCTGGGATGCTGTTTCTAGACAGAACATTACAGATGCGTAAATTATTGTAATTCAAAATGTTACGTTTCAAATGTACTCATTAAGGCCAAAAGAATGTCTGTCTTTAATGTGTTTATACAGTATTAGCCTCATACAGATCTTCATGAGCATTCCAGACTTAGATTTTGAAAAAAGACACTATTCATATGATCTTCTGAACTAAGTCTTTCTAATTTCTAACTATCAGAACGCAAACAGAACCGTGATTTTTATGTTCTTTTTCTCACTTTTTAAGGTATTTGAAATCATTAAGATAAGACTACTACCAGATTTTGAGTTTGATAATTTTTTTGTCAGTATTGTAAAAGTCTGAACCATATTTGGCACCAGCAAATTGTGATAGTGATATTTGTGTTCTTCACCTTTGCAATTAGTTTTCAATGTACTCATCTTTTATCTACTTCCCTTATGCTTTCTAGCCATGTTCAGAGACAAAAGCTGCAAGAAATGTTACATATCAGTTTCCTTTTCTTACAGCTGGTTTTAGGTGTTTGAACTCCTGTACTGTATATACAGTGCGACTGATTCCAACAGCAGTTTTATCAAGAACAAAAAAATGCAGGATAATGGCTAAGTCCTCTGATTTCTCGGGTTTACGTATTCACGGATTTCATTTAAATTCTGTATCAGGAAATTATAGTATAGCTGTTTTGATAGGTATTATCAGACAATAGAAATGTATTTATCAGACACATACTAGATTCATATTTTGGTCAATATTTTTCTTGTAACATCAGTTGTTGCATTTGACTTATGTGCCTGTGCTTCAGACCGTAACCCTTCAAGTGTTGTAAATGCACACAAGATAAAAATTTTGTTGATTTACAGTCAGACATTGGCATACTGAAGGATCAAATGTTTATTTCCATCCCTTAATTACAAAACATTTATTTTTATTTTTATTTTTCAAAAATGGAGAAAAATAAATCTTGCCGTGAACTCATTTTATAACTATAATTATGCCAAATTACATAATTGTGAACATAAATACCTTCAATCATTTTCTGACACTTGTAATTATATAATTGCAATTATCTGAACTTACGTGATTGCAATACACAAAACTGTGTAATATTGAACAATTATTACCTCTTTAGAATTCACTTATAACCCATATCATTGTTTTTCAAAGGAGGTATTTTATAACCACAAGATTGTTTAACATTTATGTTGTTGTATATTTGTACCTATGCATAAAGAAGAGTATAAACATTTATGAAATTAAAGTTCTAACCCTTCCCAAAATACACCCGTGTGCATACCTAAAGTACGTACCTAAAGCCTGAGGCAAGTTATTTAAAATATGTCTAACATATGTGTAACATTACATTTCACAGGTAGTACCACTTGAATCAATGCAGTCATTCTTGTGTTTAAATTCAGACATGTATTTAAATATCTTACAGAATTAGGGTGTCAGAACTTGTTACTGTAGTCTTATAAAGCACCTTGTAAAGATTATGGTGAGAATATTTATAATAAAAAAGAGTGTGTAATCATTCTTATTCTACTCTTTTCATTCCTTTTATTTCAGTTCAGACTTCGTAATTTTAAAACAGTGGTTTTGCAGATCACAAGAGTAAAATGAGATTATAATGTTCCTTATGTATATCTCAAGAAGTTGTTATAGCTCCTGTCACTGGTTACCTTTTCTATTTAAATAGCATTCACTGTGCAAGCATATAATAAGTTACCATCCTTGCCCTTAAACTCGTACAACTAACTTTTACGTATGACAAATGGTTAGGTAAAATAATATCTAAATTTTCATAGCAAGTTTCAGTTGTAATATTCAAATTATTTATATCTAATGAAAAAAATATTAGAATTTATTCAGAATAGAAAAATAAAATTAAAAAAAAAAACAACAAAAAACCCCAAAACAAAACCCCAACCCTTTCCCAGTTTCAAATAAATTTTGTCCTGAAAATACTACCTTAAAGTGCCTGTTGAGTGTCTTTCTGTATCCTGGTTATAATTTGGCTAAGAGATAGGTCACTGAAAAAAATCAGGCTTTGAGAAAAGATTTTTAAAAGGATCTGAAATTCTAATAAATACTTATATATTTTATCTTTGTCTGCCTTTTGGAGTCAGGTTTGTAAGAAAGAATATGTTCCTGCTGTGAATCTCATGTCCTGCCTTCTGGTTTGATCTGCTCTGTCTCTCCAGGAACAGCTCTTCACAAAAAAAGGAGGAGAAAATGAAAGAAGCAAAAGAAGGTAGCAAAGGAAACAAATTGGAGCCCTGTATCTATCTAAACTGTAAATGAAGTGATGCTGAAATGAAGCTACTTCTCATAGTTCAAGTGAACTAACCATGACAGTCAGCCTTTTGAACAGCAGAGGAATTTGAGGAACTAAGGGAAGCAGAGCATGCTTTTGCTTTTTGCTCAACATAGATAGGATAAACAGGGTTTTCAACAAATGTGCTAACAAATTTGCAGATTTTTTTTGCGCATATTTAGTATTAAGGCATTAGCATGTAGCAGGAAAGCTTTGTTTATTCATGTGTACAAAGTTATTCAGAACTGCTGGAGACCAAATGAAAGCTAATACAATATATAGATTATATGGAATGTTATGAAGAGATGCAGAACAATTTTACAGGAAACCAGGGAATCTACAGTTTGAGATAAATAGAATAAACCTCAATTTTTAGATTACTAAAGATCTGCTCATGTAAAATTGCAGTCATGAAAGCAACCTACTGAGCAATAGTCTCTTAAATCTGAAAAGTTCTTTTTATAGTATAAATCAGACTTACTATGGTCTTATGAATATTTAAATTTTAACCATACCTAAATAATTTCAATCATAAGTGAAGTTTCATTGTTTCATTCATATGAATCCATACTAAAAGAATTATGTGACTTCTTGATAACACATACTTATATGTATATATTCATAAGTATAGCCTTATGGTTTGATTCATCGGTAACGTGACATAATACATACTAGCTACTGATAATTCTGTAAGTCCCAGATCAGCTAATGTAATAATGCTTGGCTATGACATATGTAGATAGTCTTGCTAGGATCAGTGGTCAGCATCTCCTCTAGACCCAGCTTGACTACTCTCCTGGATAAAATTAACCATGTGCAAAACTGCTTGCTGGAATGGAGCACAGCAAAAAGAGCACTTTCTTCCACATTTTTTCTTGCTTAACATTCCTCATTCAAGCAACCTTGTCTATGAGATACAAAGTACCAAATATAACTTTCTGGATGCACTTTAATGTAGTATTCCTGTTTATTATTCTCTATGAACCTTAAAATACTCCGTGTTACACAAATGAAAAATGAAAGATCTTGCTGACTCAAGTTGCTTGCAAGTTCAAAGACAAGCACAGTGAAGCAAACATATATTGAGCAACGCAGAGGACACAATGTTCCCAGTCTATACTTTCCTCTGCAAATGGGAGATGACCTTAAGCAACAATTATGCTCTGTAATTGTGGAGGCAAAAGCTCACATTAATATTACAAGTGCTTTGAAAATTAGCCTTTAATGTCTGTCTTCTTACAAGTCTTTTCAAAATCCTTTTCTGTCCCTGACTCTTCAAGGTGTCTACTAAGCTATGTAGTTCATCACCTAATATATTTTTCTCATCTTATTTTCTACTTTCTTCTTATAAATGTCATATTTTAAATGCTTGAGTCATGACAGAAAGTACTTTATTGTACCACATGGCTTTAATCTTAATATTGTAGCAAGACTGAATGGAGTTTTCATCTACATTAGGCTTGCTAAACTGAATAGAAAGCAGAAGACCTGCTCCATTCCATTTTCTTCTTCATTCTCAGGTGTTATTTCCAGATGTCATTATCCCAGCTTGTACATACAATACATTTTGTTATCAATTAGCAGTCTTAGCATCTTTAATCCTGAACTGCATGCAGTTTATGTTACTATTAATATCCAGCTAATGAATTACACTTGAACTGGGCTTCAGATTCAACATATTTTGTCATGGAAATGTCTCCATAAAACTTAGCTATCAATCAGAATTAATCACTGCAGAGTTTACTAGTTGTCTGGTCCTGTAAGTTCCTGCAGAATCCATATACTGCAATTCCAGTGAAGACTGCAGGGAATAAGACTGTTCAGAGTTTTGCAGGAGGCTCAGAAATCTTTATAATATAAATGGAATTTCCTTTATTAATCTGTCTTACAAATAAGATTGGATCTTGCTCTAAGAACAAGTAGAACAATTTATTCACATTTCATATGTTCTTGCTGCATTAGGATATAAAGTAATCTCAGGTAAAGCACATGTATTCTTTCCTTATTTAAAAAACATATGCCCACAAAAGCAACATGATATCTATCATGAAGAAGAGATTCTAAGAGAAAGTCTGGCCATTGTATAGGACAGAAAAAAACTCCAGCATAGGAGTCATGGTTGTACTCTAAGACTGTAATCCATTGAATTGGAGTGCATAACTAATCACAGATTCAGGAAAATGCAGTGTCACAACAAATAAGACAATGAGATTTTGCAATTACTAAAGTAGGTCTTTTATTAAAAGCTGTTTCAAATGATTGGAAAGTACACCTTTTAGAAGAGGGTTTCCATGATCTCCAAAGTTATAGCTTTAAAAGTGTTCAGCAAGTTCATCAATCACCCAAATTTACATTTGCCTTCTGAAGCAGAGGTCCTAGAAATGTTGCAGCCTCTCTAAATAAAGGCTCATTTGCCAGCTAATCAGCTGTCTGCTGAACTATGTCTGCAATGTTGTAGACCACATAATACATAATACAAGACAAAACATTCCGAGTAATTAATAACATACTTGGTTGTAGTTTTGGGTCACTGTGTTTCTAAAAGTATTTAACATTCCAGTAGTTTAGAACAAAATTGGTTACACCATGCTATTTGAATAATGCACTTCAGACACTCCACTTTGACTATGGTTTAGTGATAGTAACTTGGTTTTGTCTACAGTCCAGAAATTATCCAATAATGCAAGGTGAAGAGTTGGGTCTGGAATCCAGCAGAGAAGTCCAGTCAGCAAGTTAGGAAAGCAGAAGACAGTGCTGGAGATGGGACTCGAGACAGGGCCAGAGGTAGGGCTGGAGGCAGGTACCTAATAGCATGGGCAGTGATTAGATGCCTCAGCTGAAATCGGCCCCTGGGCAGGGAGTAAGAGGGAAGGTCAATCAGAGCTGTTAAGGCCTAAGAGTATCCTTAGGGTCCTAACATTTTCATTCCTGCACTTGGACATGACTTCCAGGAAGATTTGCTCATTGGTCTGTTATTCCTTGGAACCTCCTATTTGGTTGAAGATGAGTGCAATATTTGCCCTTTTCCAGTCACAGAATCACAGAATCGTATAGGTTGGAAAAGACCTTTAAGATCATCGAGTCCCACTGTAAACCTGACACTACCAAGACCACCACTATACCATGTCCCTATGCACCTCATCCAAACGTCTTTTAAATACTTCCAGGGATGGCGACTCAACCACTTCCCTGGGCAGCCTGTTCCAATGCTTGACAACCCTTTCAGTAAAGTAAAATTTCCTAATATCCAGTCTAAACCTCCCCTGGTGCAACTTGAGGCCATTTCCTCTCGTCATAAAGTCCTCAGGAATTTCTTCAGATCACCATGACCTACCCAGGGCAATAGGAAAGTTGCAGTATAAAGCCACCATTCAGATCCCTCAGCACCTTGGATGCATCTCATCTGGTTCCATGAATTTATGTAAGACCAATTTTCTTAAATGTTTCCCAATTCAGTCTTTCTTAACAATGGATATGGCTTTGCTTCTCCTGATTCTGTCACTAAGTGTCATGGTTTAATCCCAGCTGGCAATGAAGCACCACACAGCTTCTCGCTCACTCCCCCCTGCAGTGGGATGGTGGCAAGAATCAGAAGAGTAAAAGTCAGAAATGTCGTAGGTTGAGATAAAAACAGTTTAATAGGTAAAGCAAAACCCGCACACACAAGCAAAGCAAAACAAGGAATTCATTCACTACTTCCCACCAAGCAGGCAGGTGTTCAGCCATCTCCAGGAAAGAAGGGCTCTATCACATGTAATAGTTACTTGGGAATACAAACGCCATCACTCCAAACGTCTTCCCCTTCCTTCTTTTTCCCCAGCTTTATATACCGAGCATGACATCATATGGTATGGAATAGCCCTTTGGTCAGTTGGGGTCAGCTGTCCCAGCTGTGTCTCCTCCCAATTTCTCGTGTACCCCCAGCCTAGTCACTGGCGAGGTGGTGTGACAAGCAGAAAAGGCCTTGACTCTGTGTAAGCACTGCTCAGCAATAATGAAAACATCTCTGCATTATCAACACTGTTTCCAGCACAAATCCAAAACACAGCCCCATACTAGCTATATAAAGAAAATTAACTCTATCCCAGCCAAAACCAGCACACTAAGGCAGGGACCTGGGAGGCCTGAGACAAGTAAAGACTGAAATGAGACAAGTAAAGACTGAAATAAAGACGACATTGAATACCTCAACCTTTTTTGTGTCCTTTATCACTTAGTTCCTTGACCTATTGAGCATTTTCCTTAGCATCTCTTTTGCTGTCCATGTACCTGTAGAAGACCTTCTTATTGCCCTTCACATCTCTTGCCTCTTTCAACTCCAGCTGAGGTTTGACTTTCCTAGTATCATCACTGTACTAGGCACTGCACTAATTATTGCCTGTGCAATGTTTATGTATTCTTCCTGGGCAGTTTGTCCCTCCTACATTCTTTACAGTTCCCTTTTTGTGTCTGAGATCTGTAAGGATCTCAAATCTCTGAAAGAATCTCAGCATCTCTCTAAGGATTATCTTTCTCAGCCAAGCCAGCATTCTGCCATGCCTGCTCAACTTCTTCCACACCTGAATGTACATTTTTGTGCTTTGAAAATGCTGTAATTGATATTCAGGCAATTTGGTTTTCTAAAGGGCCCCTTTACACTTCAGAGAAGTCTACCATGGGATCCTCCTTGGTAGTTTCTTGAAAAAGGAGAAATCTGCTCTCCTGAAACTGTAAGTTATAATTCTGCTAACTTTTGCTCTGTTCTCTTAGGATCTTAAACTCCACCATCGCATCCTCACTATAGCTAACACTACCATCAGTCTCTTCACATCCCCACCCAATATGTCATTATTTGTGAGTAGCAGGTTGTCATAGTTTAACCCCAGCCTGGCACAAGCAAAGCAAAGCAAAGCAAGGAATTCATTCACTATTTCCCATCAGCAGGCAGGTATTCAGCCATGTCCAGGAAAGCAGGGCTCCATCACGCGCAATGGTTACTTGGAAAGACAAACGACATTACTCTGAACGTCCCCCCCTTCCTTCTTCTTCTCCAGCTTTATATACTGAGCATGATGTCATATGGTATGGAATAGCCCTTTGGTCAGTTGGGGTCAGCTGTCCCAGCTGTGTCCACTCCCAACTTCTTGTGCACCTGGCAGAGCATGGGAACCTGAAAAGTCCCTAATTTAGTATAAGCACTACCTGGCAACAACTAAAACATCCCTGTATTATTATCAACACTGTTTTCAGCACAAATCCAAAACACAGCCCCATACTAGCTATATAAAGAAAATTAACTCTACCCCAGCCAAAACCAACACATTCTCCACCCCTTATTCCATGTCATTTACGTCATGCTCAGGTACCACACTGTTCAATACAACCTCATTACCCACCACCCCCCTTCCTATCCTTTGATATAATACACAGATATCATTCCCTTAGTCTATGGACCACCCCTCTAAAATGTCCATAAAATGTCCATAAATGTCCACTGAGTTCATTTAGTCCATGACTTTGGGCTCCATCTGTTATGGTGGTCACTCAGGACAGGAGAGGTGGTGTGTTGTGTGGAGTTACCAGGCACCAAAGCCAGCTCAGGTCGGTTCACTGCTGCACTTGCACTGCTTCTTGTAAGGCTTGTCCTCCATTGGTTTAGGTGGTTCCTGCTATAGTAATTCCTATAACATGCAACTCAAATAATGGGTTACAACAATTTAAAGGTATATCCATTACAATCTCCACCCCTGGTCCCTTTGGACCAGACCATTGGGTTAAACATTGCAATGAACTCTTCCCCTTGCCCCTGATCCTGCTTAGACCTATCCACAGACTCCAGTCCCTTAGGGTTGTACCTGCTCCAAGTGGAGCCTTATCTATGAGCCACAGTCTCTCCAGGGGTATACCTTCTGTGGCATAGACTTATCCTCAGCCACAGTCACTTTGAGGTGCACCTGGTCCAGCATGGCCTTCTCCATGGGCCACAATGCCTTCAGAGATATACCTGCTCCAGTGTGGCTTTACCCACAGCCACAGTTCCTTCAGAAGTAAACCTGCTCCAACATGGCCTTACCCATGGCTGCAGTCCCTCCAGGGGAGTATCTGCTCCGTCATGGGCTTATCCGTGGCCACACGCTTTGAGGTGCTCCAACATGGCCTCATGCACAGCCACCGATGTTTCAAGGTGTACCTGCTGCAGCACGGACTGATCCACAGCCACGGATGCTTCAAGGTGTACCTTCTCCAGTGTGGACTTATCCTTGGGCCACAATCCCTTCAGAGGTATACCGGCTCCAGCACAGACATAACCATGGCCACAGATGCTTCAAGATGGACCTGCTCTTGTGTGGACTTATCCATGGCCACAGACATTTCGGGGTGTCCTGCTCCTGCATGGACACATCCACAGGTCACAGTCCCTACGACACGAGTTCACACTGGAGTTCCAGCCTGTCCAGTACAGCAGCACAGAAACAGCAGCAATGCCCTGGCCATCTGCCAGCCCAGGGGCATGGCCATTGCTGTTATCAAAATGTTCCCAGGCACAGCACAGTAAGACGATAAGTAGCACAGAAGTACAGCAGGCAGCAAAAGCAAAAAGCAGCCACTAATGAGCACTGGACTCTAATATACAGTGAGGCAAGCAAGTCCCATGGCAAGCACAGGAGCCTGTCAATTAATAGCTAAACAGCAATAACAGCTATAAATTCAATCTAGCACATTCCAATCAAACCTGGCGTTGTCTGAAACCCTTCCAGCCCCACGTTGGGTGCCAAAAAGGACTGCCGTGCTTTAACCCCAGCCAGCAACGAAGCGCCACACAGCCACTCACTCACTGCCCCCCTGCAGTGGGATGGTGGGGAGAATCAGAAGAGTAAAAGTGAGAAAACTCATGGGCTGAAATAAAGACAGTTTAATAAGTAAAGGAAAAGCTGTGCACGCAAGAAAAGCAAAACAAGGAATTTATTTGCTACTTCCCATCAGCAGGCAGGTGTTCACCCATCTCCAGGAATGCAGGGCTCTATCACATGTAATGGTTACTTGGGAAGACAAACACCATCACTCCAAACGTCTTCCCTTTCCTCCTTCTTCCCCAGCTTTATATATGCTGAGCATGACATCATGTGGTACAGAATTTCCCTTTGGTCAGTTGGGGTCAGCTGTCCCAGCTGTGTCCACTTCCAACTTCTTGTGCACCTGGCAGAGCATGGGAAGCTGAAAAGTCCTTGATTTAGTCTAAGCACTACTTAGCAACATCTAAAACATCCCTGTATTATCAACAGTTTTCAGCACAAATCCAAAACACAGCCCCATACTAGCTATATAAAGAAAATTAAATCTTTCCCAGCCAAAACCAGCACACAGGTTCAGCAGAGCATTTCCTCTATGCTTCTTTTCTTGACAACTTGTTATGAAATTTTTCTCAGTTCTCTCTTAAAAATATCTTTCACTGCTTGTATCCTACCGTGTTGGACTTTCAACAGATGTCAGAGTGGTTGAAACCTCCCATGACTACCATGGTCTGTGGTCATGAGGATTTCCCAATTGTTTAAAAAAGATTTCATTCACTCCTTGACTGAGAATTCTGTGGTAGATGACTACCACAATGTCACTCTTCCTTGTCTCCCCTCTGATCCAAAGCAATAAGTTCCTAACTGTTGCATTACCCATGCTCATCAGAGCTCCATAGCTCTGAGCTGTTCCTCTGCATAAAGCACAACCTCTCTTTCTTGCTTCCTCTGCCTGTTCTTCCTAAAGAGCCTGTATCCATCCATCACAGCACACCAGTCATGTGAGCTATCCCACCACAGATCTGTGACCTGAATGAATTTGTAGCTCTGCAACTACTTGTTTTCCAAGCTGTGTGCATTCATGTACAGGCATGTGCATGAGTCCCTATTCATACTGCTTTCTCACTGAGAAAGAGTGTTGTTCTGTGTGGTGGGTTAAACTTGACTAGCCACTAGGTGCCCACCAATATTCTCTATCACTCCCCTTCCTCACCAGGACAGGAGGAGGAAATATGATTAAAAGCTCGTGGGTTGAGATAAGTTGGGGAAATTAATGTAATTTCTTGCCAATTAAACAGAGTAGGATAATAAGAAATAAGAACAAATCTAAAAACACCTTTCCCCCAACTCCTCACTTCTTCCCAGGCTCAACTTCACTCCCAACTTCTCTACCTCCTCCCTCTGAGCGGAGCAGGGGGATGGGGAATAGGTGTTGTGATCAGTTCATAACGTTTTGTCTCTGCTGCTCCTTCTTTCTCACGCTCTTCCCCTGCTGCAGTGTGGGGTCCCACCTGTACTGGGTTTGCCTGGCAAGGTTTTGGTAGTGGGGGGGCTACAGGGGTGGCTTCTGTGAGAAGCTGTTAGAAGCTTCCCCTGTGTCTGATAGAGTCGCTGGCCAACGCTGAGCCAATCAGCAATGGTGGTAGCACCTCTGTGATAACATATTTAAGAATGGGGAAAAAAAACCTGCTGCGGAACAGCAGCTGGAGGAGAGGAGTGAGAATATGTGAGAGAAACAACTCTGCAGACACCAAGGTCAGTGAAGAAGGAGGGGGAGGAGGTGCTCCAGGAGCCAGAGCAGAGATTCCCCTGTAGCCCGTGGTGAAGACCATGGTGAAGACCATGGTGAGGCAGGCTGTC
The DNA here is from genome assembly GCF_035582795.1 of Mycteria americana. Classification (NCBI taxonomy): domain Eukaryota; kingdom Metazoa; phylum Chordata; class Aves; order Ciconiiformes; family Ciconiidae; genus Mycteria; species Mycteria americana. Next base: position 31,748,020 of record NC_134367.1, read on the forward strand.
CCCCTGCAGCCCATGGAGGTTAACGGTGGAGCAGATATCCACCTGCAGCCCGTGGAGGACCCCAGACTGGAGCAGGTGGATGTACCTGAAGGAGGCTGTGACCCCATGGAGAGCCTGCACTGGAACAGGCTCCTGGCAGGACCTGTGACCCTGTGGAGAGAGGACCCCATGCTGGAGCAGGTTTTCTGGCAGGACTTGTGACCCCGTGGGGGACCCACGCTGGAGCAGTCTGTTCCTGAAGGTCTACACCCCATGGAAAGGACCCATGCTGGAGCAGTTCATGCAGAACTGCAGCCCATGGGAAGAACTCATGTTGGAGAAGTTCGTGGAGGACTGTCTCCCATGGGAGGGACCCCATGCTGGAGCAGGAGAAGAGTGTGAGGAGGAAGGAGCTGCAGAGACAACGTATGGTGAACCTTTGGGGGGAGGAGGTAGAGAAAATTGGGAGTGAAGTTAAGCCTGGGAAGAAGGGAGGGATGGGGAGAAGGTGTTTTAAGATTTGGTTTTATTTCCCATTACCCTACTCTGATTTGATTTGCAATAGATTAAATTAATTTCCCTGAGTCAAGTCTGTTTTGCCCATGATGGTAATTGGTGAGTGATCTCCCTGTCCTTATCTCGACCCATGAGCCTTTCATAGTATTGTCTCCCCCTGTCCAGTTGAGGAGAGGGAGTGATAGAGCGGCTTGGTGAGCACCTGGCGTTCAGCCAGAGTCAACCCACCACTCCACCCATGGGATACAGTCCTTCATGTACTTCTCCAACATAGGTCCTTCCCACAGGATGCAGTTCTTCAAGAACTGCTCCAGCATGGATCCTTTCCACAGGGTGCAGTCCTTCAGGAACACACTGCTCCAGTGTGGGTCCTGCATGGACCACAGCTCCTGCTAGAAAACTTGCTCCTCTGTGGGCTCCTCTCCATGGGCTGCAGCTTCCTTCAGGGCACATCCACATGCTCCAGCATGGGATCCTCCATGGGCTGCAGGTGGATATCTGCTCCACCATAAACCTCCATGGGCTGCAGGGGGACAATCTGCATCACCATGGTCTTCACCATGGGCTGCAGGGGAATCTCTGCTCTGGTGCCTGGAGCACCTCCTCCTCCTCCTTTTTCATTGACCCTGGTGTCTGCAGAGTTATTTCTCTCGCATATTCTCACTCCTCTCTCCCAGTTGCTATTGTGCAGCATTTTTTACCCTTTCTTAAATATGTTATCACAAAGGTGCTACCAACTTTGCCGATTGGCTCAGCTTTGGGCAGCAGTGGGTTCATCTTGGAGCCAGCTGGAACTGCCTCTGGCCGACATGGGGGCAGCTTTTGGTGCCTTCTCACAAAAGCCATCCCTGCAGTCCCCCCACTACCAAAACCTTGCTATATAAACCAAATACATCCTCCCAGAACATCCTTCCTTCCCACACTTTTGTCCATTTCTCATTGGGCTGTGGTCATGCTTCCCTGATAAATCTATTTTAAAGCTTTCCTTAAGATGTTAGCGAATCTGATGGGAAAGATGATCTTGCCCTGCTTTGTCATATGGTTCCTGTCTCTTCTTCCTCAAAAGTGGTCCCATGGTCAAAGTTCTGCATGTGACATCCACTGGACAGCCAAGTGCTCACCATCTGTATGTGTCCATTCCTACATGAGCCTCTTCTCCCACTAGCAGGATTAAGGATGACATCACCTGGACCCCCATGCTCTTCACCCTTGTCCCCTAAGCCTTGTAGTCAATCTTGATACATTCAAGATCTCCCTTGACAATATCATTGATGCCCATGTGGATGAGCAGGAAGGGATGAGAGTCCAAGGACTGGACGTGCCTCAGCCCTCTTTTTTGCAACATTTTGGATTTAACTAACCAACCAATCAACCTCAGAAAACAGTACATCTGGTCAGCAGGTGGGTGTCCTAGTCTCCCACAGTCTCCAATCACAGTCATCCATGGCTTTCTCTTGTTTTTGACACAGGGATCAGGCTCAGCTGGCCTAGATGCCTTCTAAAAGGGAACTTGTTCATGTCTGCCGCTAAGGCTTTCTGCCTATTCTGTAAGGGCACATCTGTAGGTAAAGAAAAACACTTCTTCCTGCTGCCAGAAGTCACAATCTTGGGAGTCTTCATTGTCTGTCCATTTGAGTGTAAATTCTGTCCACCTTTTCCTGCTCTAAACTCTGTAGCATTTCTGAGAACAAACTGCCAGTCTCTTATTCTTCCTCTCTGATGACATGCAGGTATTTGACAAAATGGCAGGACATAATTGTTTGGAAATGTTTTTGTTGCTCAATTTCTTCTTTCCCCAAAGCTCTTCACTGTACAAAATATCTAGGGAAACAGCCAGAATGACAAAAGCTGTGACATCTTCATAGGATGATTGGCCTCATTTCCACTTCCCTTAAAAATATCATCAGCCCAAAGACATGTACACTATAAAGAACAGACTAATTCCACAATTACAGTTTTAGGGATTTTAGTCACAAGTCTCATATTATTTCTGGTTGACAAAATCTTTTTGACAAAATAATGTGTCTCATTAGCATAGAGGTAGTCATCAGTTGTTGGGTCATTCCTTATTGACTATCCTTTACTTTATCATAACTCAAAATCAAACATAAATATTATTTTTGTTTTTATGATATTGCTATTATTTGCATCAAGCTATTACCTAATGCCCTAGTGAAGGACCAGTTCTCCATTGTTTTACATGTTGTAAAAACAACTAGGTAAAAGACCTTTTCCTGCTCCAAACATGCATTCAAATATGTAAAAAAAGGAAAACAGAAAGAGTACATAGAGAGGAGTAAATATAATCACTGAGAGATGGTTAGCTTGAAAATCCTGGGAGCTTATTTTAAAACTTCAATGAGGCAACCTATCAAATGGTTAATGTATATATTTTATATCGTATGGTTTCATTTAAAAATATGTGTGTGTATATATATATATATATATAATTCAAGATTTTATAAGGAGAAATTTTGAAGCACGTTGATAGAAAGTTCCTACATTTAAATCTGTACCTCCAGTCTCCTAACACTTTCTCAGTAACATTTTGAGTAGCCCTAAAAGAAAAATAAAATAAAAGTCATTTGGCAGTCTGCTTAATTTCAAACTTTGGGGAAGAAAAATTTGTTTTGCCTAGAAAACATACAGCATAGTTGCAGCTGAATTTTATTCTATTGGTCTAATACATTCAAGAAATTATATGCAATAAAGTATATGAGTACCCACCTCACCTAAATGTTCTCATTGTGGACCTAAATGACCACTGTGGAAGATGACCAAAAATAATTTAACTGAAAATGAAGAAATCTCCACTCATTCTTCCACTGAGAGCTGGAATTAATTACTTGAGGGGAAACCAGGCTTCGTCTCTCTCCCCTTACCTCTTTGGGTTGTTCTATGTCTTTAGTACTTAAATCTAGAAAAATGGCCCAAATCTATAGAGACTATAATCCAGAGGAAAAAACAGAGGATAAAGAGTATAACTAGCCCTACTTTTCTTACACTTTTCTGACCACCCAAATGAGCATAAGAAATGCTGCCAGTTTCAGAAGTAGGGACCAAATCCTCTCTTAGTCACATCATAAAATTACTTTATTCCTTTTTCTTACAGAGGAGAAAGTTCACAGAAGAAAATCATACACTGTGCAGCACATATCTCTTTTGTGAGACAATATTGCAGAGTCTGGGGAGCCCTTAAACCATACATTTTATAATGTCTATCAATTAAATAATGCATATAGTATGCATCACCTTATATCTGTCAGCTATGTGCATGTGATACATAGCTACTCAAAATATTCATCTCCCTCACTTGTGACAGCCATGCTTCATCAAGTTTTTATGCTTTCTCTAATTCCCCTTTTAACACATCCTATTTTATGGCCATTTAGACAGAGTCTAAAAGTCTAAATATGTCTAGAGTTACTAGTAGAAAAAATCATAACAACATAATATATTACTGTACTTCAAGATGAATGTGTTATAGATACAGAACTGTTCTCTCACCTCTTAACAATTCTATTCTCACCTGCTCACAGAATGCAGGCAAACCTGTGGCAGTAAAGAGTCCCTTATATCAACCCCTGGGTATTTGCAACACCCTAGAGCTTAAAGATTCCATTTTCTTTTGGGAAGTAAGATTATCTTTTTGATCTGTAGCTTTCTTGTGCTTTTTTCTTTCTCTGTTCCATACTGGAAGTTTCCCTGTAATGCAGTTGTTGAAAGTAAATCCTGTCTTTCTGGACACATTCAGCTAAATCTTTCCTCATGCAGTCCTAGCTTTAGGAATACCCAGGGGATAAATCTATACATTACAATAGATATGTCAATGTTAACTAATTATTAGCATTCCAGTAGTTTCCAAAATTGCATATAAAAAGCTCGAGTGAAATAAGAAATGAAAATTAAGCAAACTTTCTGAATATTCTTTGCTAGTGAACTTTCCTCTTATGCCCACATGCATAGGCATTTTATATTTATGCTACATATAGATATACGGGGTAGCAAAACAGATTTTCTTAAGCAAGCATCCTTTCTACATAGCTGTAGAAATAGTGGTGAATCCTTAAGCAATCTCTGAGGATGCTATTTCATTTTCTGCCTCCTTCTCCCTAGCCCACCTCTTCCCCCCAGCTATTAACAACAGAGTGATTAGGAAAAAAAAGCAAAAAAACCCCAAACCTTTAAATGTTAATATTATTTAATAAAACTTTCTTAGTAACAAAAATTATCGTTACTTCTGTATTTTTACTATTGCAATTACTATTTTTTTACTTTTTTTAATGAAATCAAACATTCAGGCCCAAAAGGTAGCAACATATAGCTTTGTTATATTTTCACAGATTTTCCTTCCTTCGGGTATAGGAACTTTGTGGTGACTTGAACACTGGAGTACTTCATTTACTTTAGGATACCAAATAAATAAACCTGGACACATGTTATTGATTCAATCTACTCTATTTCATGTACAATTTCTTCAGATAGGCCTTGAAAAAAATGAACTTAGGAGCAAAAGTAGCACTACTGTCAAGTTTTCTTAAATAGTTGTGGAGATCTTATTTCCAAAAAATCCAAACACTTCAACTTCTTTTTGAGTATGGCTCAAAATTTAACTCTGTACTAACCTCATTGAGTGCATGTGTATGTTATCTATCTCAGTCTTTTTTTAAGTGGTTCCACCAAATGGGCTAGGTGAGATTTAAAATCACCCCTCCTCCTAGAGGGAACAGTAAGTAATTCTCTTAGAAGCTGTAGTAACATAGTTCATAAAAGCCTGTGGAGCTCTGTGCTGAATACTGTCAATGCTCTTTTGATGTGATGATGTATTAAATGTCCCACAGTTTGAGTCATAGAGTGATACTCTTTGTCTCATAAAGAACATCACTAAACTAACTACCGCTATTATATAAAGCCAAGAAGCCCATATATATTGCTCATCTAAGATTTGTTTAATCTGAAAAAATATATAAGTGAATAAACATTAGTTGTACTGATAACTCCATACAAGGCTGATAAATTTACTATAAATTTATTATAACTTTTTAAAGGCTGTAAAATTATTCTAAGTCTTGTTTCTTTTCAGAAAAAATAATTTGTTATTCTCTCAGAAAGATTCTCAACCAAAGGATACTGGGTCACACTGCGAGGAACTTCACTTCAGCAGCAAGGGTGTATCTCAGCTATAATCCAGCTGGTTTACTGAACTTCTCTGTAAGGGCAAGCAGCTTGGAGAGTGGGAGGTCTTTGTAATACTATACTGAGTGTCACAGGGCATCTTTCCAAAAATAAAATGGAGTATCTGCCTACTACCACTAGCACAGGTCAAAATGAAGGTCATATGGGACTTGCAGAAGAAAATCACTTGATTTTTCTGTTTTCAAGTGAGAAATTCAAGAACAAGAGAACAATACCACTGCTGTCAATAGGTTATAGCTTTGCATTACTTTTTTGCCCCATTTGACTACAGCCTCTTTAAATATATGTAAATGACTTGATATGTATAAGAAAGCTTGTTTAATAGAGTGTGAATATCTGGCAGAGGACTTTGGAGATACCTTGGCTTAATGTTCCACTGTCTTGAATTTACATTTAATTATTTTGAAAAAGTAGCAGGTCTTAAAATACCCTGAATGTCATTAAATGGAGCTTTACTTAAAGGTTTTGAGGCATCTCTCAGTGAAACTGCTCCATACCTTTCTACAAAATGCTACAACTGTAGCATCACTGTAAGTTACTAATTTCCATTCAGTCAAACCAGAAGTAGGTTGTATCATTCTTCCCATAACCCCTTCCTGAACATAAAGGGTTCCCTCTTGACAAAAAAGATAGAATCCTCTGTTTATGAAAACTCAGCTCTGAGCCTTTCCTGATCAAGAGGCAAACCAAGCCAAACTATTAGATGTGTTGCATCTGTGTTGTAAATTATGCGCTAAGCACTGAGCAGATATCATCAAATTTAATTAGGGCCTTACTCAGTAGGTAGTTTGTCAAATGCAAATAGTAGAAGTATATTGTTTGAGCAAGTAAGCTACCCTGCTTCTGAAAAATCAAAATGAAATTATCTTTCTGTAGCCCATTAATAGTGACACTAGAAGGTGAAGGAGGAGAAAGAGGATGTAGCAAAACTCCTGATTAGCAAACATTAATCCTCACTTTCTTTTTGCATGTTTAAAGAATACATTTTCTTTATAGGAGGATTAAGTAGATGACACCAAACAGAGAATAACATGTAATTTCATTTAACAGTAAAAATGCAGATTTTTCATAGTGCAACATATTGGATTTATCTCTATGGTCTAATTAAAAAATTAAGCATTAACATTTTGTTGCTACCTCAACCACAAAATTATGCAGCTTGAAAAACAATAGTTAAGGGGAATCCTAGTGATTGGTATTTACGAGTGTGACATGAAGCATATGCTCCCAGGGTTTCAGTCGTCTTGTACCATTATTCTCTGCAGTATGAGCAAATACAGAAAGATACCTATATGTTCTGTAATGCTTGAAGATCCCTGTGTGCAGTAAACAACTGGCAAAATCCAGATTTGTCAAGAACTATCTTGACAACTTAGAAAGTTCCATTCAGCTTTTATTGGAGCAGCTTTTATTGCTGTCTACTCCTGCAGGTGGAATAGCAGGCATAGTAGCTTCAAGTTTCTTCTGTTACCATTCTCCGCTAAAAAAGACAACCTTTTTAATTTTTTTTTAATTTTTTTTCACTGATTTCTTAGCTGATTTAAAAAAAAGCAGTAGAAATGTAATTAGGAACACACATATGAACAGGAACATTGTACTGAGAAAAAATTTACTTTTACAGAGTATATTTCGATGAATAATTTTCAATATGTTGTTGTGATGTCCTTTCCTGGAAATATAGATCATGTAAATACTGTAAAATCTTGATTAATTTTACATTTCAAGAACAGCATAGTAGAGCAGAACTAAAGTAAACTGTCTTTGAAAGTCAAGGGAGCAGAACACCTCAGAATTGCCCTGCTGCATTACCCAGCTAACCCAATATACTGCCTCTGATGATGGCCCAACCAGATTAATCAGAGACAGATGCAGCAAATTCTGGAACACACAAGGAATAACCTGCCCAAGGGAAAAATTTATTTCTAACTGCTGTCAGCTTGTGGTTAATTTATATCTTAGAGTTTATGGGTATATATTAATTTTAAATTATTTTATCCTCTACTGTATAACTATGACATTTCTTACATTCCATATAGGATTCCTATATATATCAGTACTCCTCTTGATGTCAGTATTATCTTGTGGCAATGAATTGCACTAGTCAATTATATGTCAAGTAAAATCATATTATCTTTTATCAGTTTTAAAGGTATTGTCCTTGACTTTTATTGATTGATCCAGTTCCCAATTTACCTTGTCTGTAGTATTTTTTTACTATATGACATACACAAAACAGCATTTTGTTGGTGTATCACCTTAAAATATAGAGCCCCACTCGTGTTTTTTTCCTACACTCTACTAGAGCTGATGGTGACTGCTTTTGGTATCAGTGTTGTGATCCTACTATTAAAAGGCAGAGAAGGCCTTGAATAGTCCAAAAAAGCTACAAGCCTGCCAAATATTGGCAAGGCATTTAATAATATTTATTGCATTTTTCATTATCAAGTGAGGTGGCAGATAAGCTGTAGAAATAAAAAAATTAAAAGTTTTTCTTAATTCTTTTTCTGCTACATTTTAGATGTAGATTTGTCTTATTTTCCCTTAAAATTCTAACTGCAACAAGAAGAGTTTCATCTTGAATCAAATAACTTTTTTTCTGAGATACACGAAAATTCAAAGGTCATGTACCTTGAGGTAATGTGTCCAACCAAGGTCTACCTTTAGATGAAGGCAGAACATAGTTACTAAAGGAATTAAGAGTATAATAGATTTTCTGCAGAAGGTGGTAGCCTAGCTCCAATTCATTCTCTGTCTATCCTTCTTCCCTGCTGTTTAAATAGCATGGCAACAATGGGATTAGGGTTGAGATTTATGGAGTAGAAGTTGCATTTAGGGGATGAATCCAAGTTTATTTATTATTGCTATCTTATTTTAGGATTCTACATGTAATGCTTGCAACAGAGATAAAACCTGAATGCCAGAACGTGTTTTTTTAAACGGACAAGTACAATTCTAAATAAACACAAAATGAAAGGGTCTTTTCTAGCAATATAATAGAACTTGTGTTGGTGACTTCTAGGGCATATCTCTGATTATGTTCAATGAGGATCAGTTAACGTAGTTAATTTGTATATTCAAGCTAGGAGGAATCTATTTACTACTTGATTATTGCTGTTGCTAGTTAATTATTGCTATTGTTAACTATTTATTGCTGCGAAGTAAGAAAATCATGGACTGTCAAAAAAGCAATGCCTTATTTAGTATAACATGTTATATTTTGATTAGAATATACTGTTAAACATGTGGTCTGAAAGAAGGCAAATGATTTTTTCTTCATATTGTTTCTTAATCTGAAGAAACAAAGTGTCAAATGGTGAGAACAGGCTAATAGCAATAGTTTAAGCATTCCACAAACATTTAACAAAAAAGTTAGAAGTTAGAGATAATTATTTCTGTTGCTGAAGGTACATTAAAAATATTCTATTTTACTGCATCTCTTCCTTTCTTTTTGTTCCTTTCAGTTTAGTTTCTCATAGTATAAAACTAATATCTTCGATCGCTCAGTCCATTGGAAGAGGCAGACTGTCATGACTACATAGCAGATGTCACCAAATAATATTGATAGCAACAAAGGCACATAGTTCTGAACATAAAAGAAGGCTGTATGTATTCATACACGAATAATTATTCAAAAAATATAATATATTTTATAAAGAGTAATAGATTTTAGTTTGAACATAGCCTATTCATTAAAAAATGAAAATATTATTGTGAAAACTGCTATACTTCAGTCTACAGACTGAAGTCTTCAATACCTATTGTTGTCATTTCTTTTGTAAGTAAAACATGCTGCATTCAAAGACAGAAAGCAATGGGACAATGATTTTTGCTTCACAATACGTATGCTACTCAACACTTGAGCATCCTCTCCCTTTCCGTCTCCTACCTCTTTTGTTCTTTTGAACCCCAAACGATTCTTTCACACATTCAACATATATTTCCTCATTCTCCAATGTGACTGTTAGAATCACTGGTAATTTTCTGACAAAACTTGTTTTCTCATTAAAAAAAAAAATATATCTTATGTGTATGACTAATGTCTTGACAGTAGTAGCCTCTTACGTATAATAATTTATGGTCAAAAAGAAACAATTGAGCAATTGGAGAACTCACCTAGGGTTGAAAGACAGCTTCAGAGTCTTTGTTCTTTCTGTTTCTGGTCAAGTATTTGAGTTTTCCAAGCATCAGTTTTTCATGCTTCCAGATAGTAGCCTGGCTTCCCAGCAGTTGTTACTCCACGTGTACCTGTGCTATCATGGCCTCCCTCTAGAAGTCTTCTATTTTATACAAAAAAGATTAAAGTTTGACTGAACTAATGTCACAGACCTGGAGTGTCTGCTATAGAGAATTCTCTATAGAGAATACTAAATTCAGGAAAATGAAAATTCTGACTCTGTCCCTCTTGGTCCTTCTAAAAATATGCAAATTGTTGTGGGTACATGGTAATTATTCAGACATGCAAGCAACACATATGCAGAAGGCAGAACTTCAAATAAATTGCTATAGGGTAGCTGTCATAACAGACAGCTTATTTCTAGTCATACACATACTTTTATCCCATTGTAAAAAAGAGTTTGCTCGTTCGTTCAGTGAAAGCAAACAATAAACCTCTCATTTTTCCTATTTACAGAGGCACATGCTAATTACTATGTAGTGGCTGAAACATTGTAAATTGGCACCCTTATTTAGTGTGAGTTAATTGTTTACATATCTGTGCCCTGAAACCAAGACTGGGCAGGTGGCTGCAGAAATATCAACACAGTACTTTATTTTATAAATGTTGTCTAAATCAGTATATTCCAAAACTGGATACTATCATTACTGCAAGATTAGATGGTACTAAGACTAAAACACGCTGACCTTTGAGGGAAAGTATCAGAAATCTAAAGAAATTCCAAAACTGATGTGCTAGAAGGTATGGTGTTAACTAAAGTAACAATAAAACTGGCAGCTGCTAATCTGGTGCTGTTAGTAATGTGCAGTTTCTTTACCAGCTACCAAAACCATGGGGAGTACTGAAGAATCTTGAGAAGGTTCAGTCTGCATTCTGAACTGTAAAGAAAACTAGAAAGTACTTATTTATTTAGAGACCACATGCTGTCTGAAAAGAACTGTACTGCCTGAGTTGTTTTTGAGTTAAAAGAACACATGTGGTTACAGATATTGCTATAATCTAGATCAGGCTGACTTTCAGAGACATGGGGCAGCTCCTGAGTTCCTGCAATGAACTCAGGAGCATATCATGAGCTTCTGAATTTACCTCAGAACATGCTGATGATTACTGTCACCTCAACACCAAGAGCTTTGCATCTAGGAAGACTGTCTTTGGAATCCTCTCATCTCTCCAGGGTAAAAAGACAAACAGATTGGATTTATCTCACACAGTTTTATGCTTATTTTATGTAGATTTCTATTTATAACTTAGTAATCCCTCCTTGTCAATTGAAATAAATGGGTACTTATCATGAAAGCCGTCTGACCATTTTGGAGTGTCATCCTGCAATGAGAGCAATCATACTATGAGACTACATATCTGAGCTGATGGGCACTGGTTTTCATGATGAGTAATGAAATTCAGTGTCTGAAAGAATCCTAATTGTCTCCTTTTTAAAATACTGAAAGGGCAGAAGGCTAGATCTGTGTGTTGTGGTTTAACCCCAGCCATAAAGTCATACACTTTTTATTCATTTATTATAAGACTAGAAACAGTACTCTTCTAGCAACTAAAGGCAACTTCCCATCAAAACTTTTTGGTCCTCTGATTTGCTGAATGGCAATTCTGATATATGCTTTGAAGGATTATTCTCCACAAAACAAATTTTCAGATTACACTTGGGATGGAACATTCACATTTGATACTAGAAATAAGATTTCCACATACATTTAAGAGAAAAAATAGTGAAACCCTGACTAATCAATAAAATAGTAAACATGACATAAAACTAGTAAAAACAGGTCAGTAACCACTTACGAGAATTTTATACCTGGGCTACCAATTTACTTCAGATATACTCCAGCACAGAACTTGAAAACATTTCATTTAAAGGAAAAGGAAAAAACTTCAAGAAAAAAGTGTAAGTTTTAAAAAAATCTGTGAAATTTTTAAAACATTTTCTTCAGAGGTGAACAAACAAAACAATTTTAGAAGAGGACTCTCTGAGGAAAGCCCAGGGTGCTGATATTTGCAAAGTATGTAGAGAAATACTGCTGTGATCCAAGATACTCAACAGAGTTTCAGAAAGGAAAATAAATAAATAAATAAATAAAAATCAGCAAATTAAAGAAAGAGGGATCTAGAAAAGATGCTGAGGTAGCCAAAAGGAAATAATGGCTTTGGGAATTAGTGAGGAGAGAGACTCTCATGTACAGCACCACAAACTATGCCTCTTCTAGCATCCTGGTGCCTCTCCTCATAATTTGACACTTCTCTCCTGCAACCCAAATCTTCTATTGAAGCTAACCTGATTCTTTTGAGAAAATTTGAAGTCTGAGAATAAGGAAAAAAATAAGTTGTTATATTCACTGATTGTGGAAATTAAAGTTTACTTACTTCTGAGATGCATTGAATTGGCCTTATGTCTTATGTCTCCATTTCAATAGTTAACCTGCAAATCAAGTGGTGTAACTAGAGTCTTCACCACGAGTTCAGAGTCCTCCCTTCTTTAAAACTGCAGGAACTGTGTTTCCACAGCTCTAATATAATGTTATCCCTTAGTCTATAAACTTCCAGTATAAATCCTGATGCAGAAGTCAGGAGACCACAGTGCTCTTTTCAGTGTTAATATAATGTTAAAAAAGAAAGTCCTTATTGACTATTTAAATGTTCTTTTAGTAGCATTTCTTCAGCTATTGGGAATATATTTCATAAAAGTATAGCATATTTGTTACACCTATCAAAAGAGAAACATGGTATTTAGCAGTAAATTTTTTTGGTCACAAAGTATAAAAATACATTTCAATGTTCAAATAATTGCCAAATAATATTACAAGAGGCAAGATGAAAGAAGGATTAGGTTTATATTTCTTTGATTTTATTCTTTTTTAAGTAACTAGGTTATAACCAGTCGTTAAAGGAGGAATGTTTGCAGTTTCACAAGATCCAAGGGACTAGGGAATCATTTATAAAAAAAAGTTTTCTTCTTTTGCTGAAGAAAAAAATATAGTTGAGAATGCTAATTACACATAATTTAAACAGTAATGACAAAACTGGACTTTACAAGAGGAATACAAATGCCATTCTAAAGGATATTAAAATTATCACTGCTTAAGTGATTATAGTTCCTGCGCTCTGATTGTGCATTTCCATTGTTTGTCTTTATAGTGTCAAAATTAGACATTTTCTAATTAGTGCATTATCAGTATTCTGTTAAATAGAATTTTAATAGCTTTACAAAAGTAGGCATTACTTTACAAAGTTGTAAAACTTTGTATCTGACAGTAATGGAGAAGATTTTCAGAATTCTGGAATGTTGATACTTAAAAAGCAAGGAAAAAAAAAGACCAAAAAACCCCAGTGTGAGAGGAAATAAGTATTAAGAAGGAACATATTTTCATATTACTGCAAGATCACAAAAACATATCTGGTTGTGATAGTTTTCCTCAGTCACTCTTTATATGGATGTGTCCATTGTGCAAGGACTTTGCCTGCTCTGCTGCCCAGTTTGTACATGAGTCCATCCTTTTCTAGTCCATACTAGAATGACTTTCTATTACTTTCTCTTCTTTTTTTCTAGCTTTTTTAATTTTGTCTGTATCAGCATTTGGTAGCTAACTAATCACCTCATTCTTATTGAAAAATATGAATTCCTGAGTAAATTCTGAGAACTTCTGGTCCACTGGCTTATGAAGGTCCTTGAACTCCTTGTGTAAAGCTGCTCACTTCATCAGGTCACCACCCATTACTTCTTGTTGTGTCTTGACAACTTTTACCCAGTTGTCTTTAGAGCATTTTAAGGCAGTATCTGAAGTGGGGCATCCTACTGTAACCTGCTTGCATGCAGGGATACAGTGTGAGCGTCTACTACTCATTTGTGTGTTCTGTGGTCTTCTTTGGAAGGAAATTCTGTGATAGGTAGGGAAGGAGCCACCATGAGTCCCAGATAGTTCCCTGCTGTGGGCAGCAACAGGACTGAAAGAGATACCCTGGGGGGTCACTTGCCCCATGATGTAGAACACAGCTTTCAAAGCCTATTTATTTTTTGTCCCAGGACAAAACAGTTCTCACCATGAAAGGAAAAACCTATATGAATGTTGTTACATATGCATGTCAATGTATGTGTGTGTGATGTTTTATACATATTTTATTCTTCGCATATTTTTAAATGTCTGCAGCTCTGGTGAATTTGTGGTTGAAACAGTAAGTCTAGTCAAAGAGCTAGGTCATTCAGCTTGCAAATTTGTGATTTTTTTCACTTCTTGGACCATGACCTGAGAAAGAGTTGTCATGCACTAAGATGAGTTTTTTCCTTACTATGCATAATTTCATCCTGCTTGAGGAATAATATTACCAACCATTGGTTTTACCTCTGTATTCTAGACCAACCTTCAAAAACTCTTCTGCCAGATTTTTAAACATGATGAAATTAATGGCACAGAGCTTGAACTGATCTAGGGGAAGACAATGCTGAGAATACAGGACAGTCATTTAACTTATATTAGACTGTGTTTTGAGAGAACAAGATATACTTTCTGTAATAAATGTAATAAAATTTGTACCTTTAGTTACTTTATATTCAGAAAGAAAAATAGGTTCTATAGCAGAGATAAGTCTGAAATAATATTTACAATGTGTTACAGGGAGAGTATTTTGAAAGGCTGAGGATTGAGCCAGGAATATAGAGTTTAGATATATAGAACAGACTAAGATAGGCATTTCCCGCACAAGAAAAAGAGTCGGACTGTCAGGCTCTAGACTTCAAATTGTGCAAGCCCTAGGTAAGCAGGTAAGATAGGAGTAAGTGGTCTCCACTAATTTTAGGGATCATTACCTTAGCGGAAGTCTGAAACATTAGATGAAGTTAAGTTACTTGGACAATAGAAAGCCATTACACCAACTGATTTTATACAGGAACATTAAAACATATCACACTAATATTATCAAACTTATGCAGATTCACATTTATTCCCTAGGCCTCTTTCATCAATAAAGCATGCTAAAGAAAACAAAACAAAAAAACTAAAACCAAGGAAAGTTGGATTACACTTACATCCTGCAGTGCAAAACTGCTTTTCTTTTTAATGTTTTATATGTTTCCATTTTAAAGAATCAGTTTGAAGAATTAGAGTTACTGCCTCATAGTTCTGTTGTGGGTTATTCTCTTCTCTTAAAACTCTGTCTAACAAGTTAATATTTGTGATTTGAGATTTGTTAAGTAGTTGCCTGTGGAAAACCGATAGTTCTAGGACATGTGAACTAGTACTGTTTCCAGGAGAGTTGAACTGCACTTATCATATAATTTCTCTGAAATGTATTGTATTACTAGCTTCCATCTCATCAGATTGTATTTTAAATGCCTTACAAAGTTTTCCACTAAATACACCAACCATTCCAGAGGTCATCTTTCAAAATCAAGAGTTATGCAAGATTTTCTGTATTATCTATGCACAGAGGACAGAAGTTTCATTTGCTTAGGAACCAGGTTAAAAAATAATTTAAAAATCTTGCTCAGTGAATATTATTTTACACTTTTGTGATACTCTGATGTTATATTTTATATCTAGTCTTTGAATATCTGAGAATTTCTTTGCGCAGTTCAAAAATCTCTGGGTTTTGGTTAGATTAGAGCTGTATCTTACAAAATAATCAGGCCTGCACACCAAACTTGAGCCTGTAGTTCACAAGATGGAAATGAAGTCTTTGATCTAATACAGACAAACTATACTCAGAGAAAGACAGTTTATTCTCTTTATTTTTCTTGTATCTTATTATGCATCCATCAAAAATTTACATTAGAGTAATTTCAGTGCTGATTCCCCCATTTATTTGAAGGTTCCCTAAGTGAACTCTCAAGGGTTCATTGCTTTGCCATTGAATATCAATTCACTAGGGAGAGGTAAAGTGTATCTATCATTTGTGTTAATGTGTTATCATTTCTGTTGTATTTTGTTCTGTTGTATCAGAATAGATTTGTTAGTAACCTCAGGAAAACATACACACTGTTGTCACGAATGAGTGATTTAAATCTCTTAAAAAAATACCATCAAAGGTAGTAGCAAAAGTGGTTTTAATATGATGTTGTAAAAGGGTGACTTAACAAAGTTCAATGGCAAGGTTCACTCTATTAATTACCGCATGGAATAATCATACACAGGAAAAGTGCAATACACTCGAGTTAAGGTGATTCACAGAGAGACCAAGGATACAGAAGGGATCAGAGGACCCTGCCGTTGAGTCATGAGGTTCAGAGTAGACCCCCTTGCTTTCTAAACTCCTGATGGAGCTTAGGTGTGGCTAGGCCCAATCTTAGTCTCAGATTTGGACAACGGTTTATGTCTAAGGGATTATATATGCAAGATTTATCAATTCAGCAGGCAATCAAAGTTACCAAGACAAAATCAAAGTTACCATACTGCAAGGTTATGCGTGATATAGGTCGCTTACCAAAGATCTGCTGTTGGTAAAAGGTCTCTCTTCCTCGAGGAGCAACCTTGGAAGGTGTCCCAGCTCAAGGGGAGATCACCACCATGCAGCCACGCTGCCTGGCAGGGAGAGCTCAAAAAAGGCTCACTTAGGCTGTCGTATTTATGGGATAAAGTGGTTGGCTTGTAGTCAAATAACATGCTATGGGAAAGGTATGCATGAGACTCCTTGTACCCACAATTTTCTTTGTTCCTTGATAAATGAGTCTTGGAAAAGTCACCTGTTTTTCATGGACGGTTGGTGTTCCAAGCTCATATGCATCAATGCTCTCTGTGCCACTTGGCTTCTTTGTGGGTTCTCAGAGAACAGATGGGGACCAGGAGTTCTTGGCCTGGCCACATCTCAGGCCTTTACCTCCTTTGGAGCCTGTACCAAAGTAGTTTGGTTAGGGGGTCGAGCGCATCCATCACAACTGTATCTTAAATGCCTTGCTTAGTGCTTTAAGCCTCTTAGTTAGTGTCTCAACCTACAGTTTGCATCCCCTAAGTGTTTTCCTATTGTTCTAACAATCCATTAAATCTTAGTGCTAACTCCAGAGCTCTATTTCCCTCTCACATTAGAACCCCTTTACCTGCACAGGTGTACTGCTGGTTTTGGTAAGCATTATCCTTAGATGAGTTCCTATGAGACTGATCTACTAGAAATAAAGGATTTGTTTACAGTAATACAACATGTTACTGAATTTCTCAATGCCAGGTAGTCTTAGTGCAGAAAAGCTAAGTAGTACCAGGAAACAATCCTGGGCAGCTGAGCTGTGTCAGTTTTGTGTTAGTAAATTAGACACTACTAAATTAGCATCTGGAATGCTTTTGTCTAGTGCTGGTCACTAATCCACCAAGTTGTGAGTTTAGCTTGGCCATTAGCATGGTACTATTCTGAAGAAGTGGTTTGGATGCATCTGTTCTGTTTTAGATAAGAATGGAGTTTAATAGCATGATTTTTACTGTGCTGGTTGGCTTCAGTGCTAGTTAGCTTCAGTAAGGGAACATGGCTGAGCACATTTAATTTAGTAGTATAGACAGACACTGTGCATCTATGCAAGGAGTGAGTTAAAGCCGTCTATTCTCCTTGACACTTCTCCTTGAGTCCATACTACTGGATGCATATTTTTCATCAATTATTTTAGAAAGCAGTCTGAGCTCAGACTGCTTATAAATTATGAAAGGTATCCTGTCACACCTAGAAAAGACTTTTCAGAACAGGGCACTTATCTGCTTGACCATGTCCAGGCAACAGGTTTTGAACCAGTATGTTGCTGAAAAAAGGTAAGAATTATAAGTGTTATTAATTTCCATTGATGGCTAAGTAACTCAAAATTTACAGTAATAAGATAGTAACCTAGGTCTTTCATCCTGAATTCAAAATACATTGGTATGTGGGTAGGCTCCCCACAAAATGCTTGAAGAATGCAATCCTATAATGAAAACTCCAGAGCCACTATGCTGAGGAAGAACTGCCTTGGCTAATCAAAATATAATATAATGAAATGAAATGTAAGTAGATTTAAAATACCATCTCTCTGCAGGACCTTCATGCCTAACTCTAGGTTTCTTGACTCAGATTTGAGTTCTCATCTTCAGATCTTGAGTACTCTGGTAGCTCTTTCTTCACAACACATAGCTGCTGAAAAGGTAGGAGGGGCTGTTCCTCTTTTTTCCACATGTATTTTTATCCAGTAGATCAGTCATTTTCATACTTTCTCTGGATGTGGATATTTTGATGTTATGTTTGTCATAGCACTTAGTGTGCTTGAAGCAAGAGGGAACCTATTTTTCTATGAAACCCAACAGTGCCAGTATATGGTCTTCTTATTATTTATTATTCTCACATAGAAATACATTTCTGTTGAATCAGAAAGTTTGCTCTAAAGGAGTTTTATTATATTTCCTTCGGGTCTCAGCTGTGCTTTCAAATTTCTACCAAATAATCTTCTATTGAACCTTCCTATTACATCATGTTTTCAGTGCTCAAAAATTACCATCTATATGCACGCTTATTTTACTCAAAGTGTAGTCTCACCTAGAAAGACCTAAATTTTTTGTCATCCCAACCAAGGCTATAAGAACAAAACATAATGAGATGTCTCCTCACTTTTTGTGGAAAAAAAATATTTTTCCTACTAGAAATCCCTTGTTCTTGTAACATCCAAGCCTTTAATCTTCATGAAAAAACTAGTGTAAATTTTTAATTTTCTAGACTGGAAGAAAAAATAAAATCTTCAAAGGATTAGGTTCAGGTTTTTTGCTTGTTTTTTAATATACATAATATATTTTCTGAGAGTGGTTTATCTGAAGCCATGTTTAACTTATTTGTTCTTCCTTGTAGTTTCTTATCCAAGTAAATAAACATAATAATGGCAATAACGAAGCTTTCACATAATAATGGAGCAGTAAAACTCCATTTAAGTCACACACAGAATTAAGGAAAATGAGGTGTAATATATATAATCCCCTATGGAAAGAACTTGATAGGATGTGAAGAAGAGGTGTATGAATGTTGTTAATACTGATCTATTCTTTTCAAGTAGTTTGCTAAGAAAATGTGCACATTCCAACACAGATTAGTTCTTTTTTATTATTGACTCAGAAGCTGAATTCACAGGCAGACTACAACAGGATAAAACGTTATCATGAATTTGTGGCCAGCAAAGAGTGATTGCAGCTAGCAGCTACTCATATCCTGAAGGTGAGATAATTGGCCCTAACTGTGCTGAATTACTATGAACAAGCACCTGGGCCAAGCTGCTAGCTGGGTTCAAAAAGCAGTCCTGTGCAAATGCTTGTGTAGAAGTGAAACTTGTGTAAAGTACGTCAAGTTGTTTTTATCTTTAAAGTGGATTGTTTAATGGAGATCAGGACATAGGAGTAAATGCTGAGAATTTATTGATTTTTAGTTCTAACTTTTCATGTGGTTTTGCCATGGTGAATATTCTTTATGCCCTTCCCTGGTGTTATGGAAGAATAGTATTTTTTTTCCAATACGGTACAAAATTACTTTGATGTTCTTTGTACTGTTAAATTAAAGGACCTTGTATTTCTTCACAGGTCTCTGTTACCTGAATTTTGCCATCTGATGATGAAATCCACAAGCATAGTTGGAAAAAACTGAAATACAGTTTTTGATTACTGTGGAATTTGTAGTGGTGCCTAGTACCAAAGGAAGTTTACATCTTTTATACATAAAAATGGTGAGAACATTAACCCATACAGTACGTAACAGTAATAGAACTCATATGTTGGGATTTATTGGAGCAATTTGTTAGTTATATTCCAGCAGAAACATCACTGAGGTTGATTTGATATTCTGGCTGAGGAAAGTCAGTTACTGTTATGTATATCCAAAGTACTGCATATAACAAAGCAACCATTTTGTGTTTTACCAGAATCTTACGGAATTTGATATATATTTTGTTGACGAATTTCATGTTGACTGTCATGAATTTCAATAAGAATAGAACCAGCAGCCAGTGGTGAAAACCAGCAATCTATCTTAAAAAGCTTGCAGTTTCACAGTTTTGATTCAGTCATCCAGATTTATCCTTATATGTGCTGAACCAAAGATTTATTTTCTGTCACCCATTTTTCTTTCCATTCTGGACACTGGGAAAAAACCCAACAGATAATGCAGAGTATATATATGACTAAGTCACAGGCTGATCTGCATTTATGTAGAGATAATACTTAAAACATTTCACAATCTCAGCAGTAATGACATGATAATTCATCAGGAGCATGAAATATTTGGTATGTTTTGTGAGACAATGCATGTGGGGGAAGTTGAAACAGCACAGTTTTTTAGTTATACGCACTTTCAGACAAGCTTTCATGAATAAAAATGTGAACATGTGGATTCGCTTGGAGATATAGGAAAAGTTCCTTTTTCTTCCTCAGAAAATTAAACTTCATATTTCCCATGAGAATGTTCTAGCCAGCAAATGATAC
Organism: Mycteria americana; assembly: GCF_035582795.1. Lineage (NCBI taxonomy): Eukaryota > Metazoa > Chordata > Aves > Ciconiiformes > Ciconiidae > Mycteria > Mycteria americana. The sequence goes on from NC_134367.1 coordinate 31,768,291, forward strand.
ACTTGCTAGTCCTTCTTTTGAACTAGAGCAATTTAATTTGACATTCACTGAGAAAATAGTCTCCTGGTTAGGAAAGTACTCTAGTTTAAACTCTTCACTTCAGGTCACTGTTCCCAGAGTTATTTTTAATTAGGAAGAAACATATATTGAATGAAATTTATTTTTGTTATCAGGTTATTGATTAATGTGGGTGACTTATACTTTTACTTATAGCTCACTAAACTTTTCACCTGAGAACAATATAAAATTAAGTTGCTCTCCCTTCCATTGCACTCCAAAGAATTTATTAAGATTTGATTTACTTGTGTTTTTCTAAACTTTAATTTTCAAAGTATCCTCTAACTGATATGAAATGTAGCCTGTGCCCTTCTTCCTCCACCATTCTCATCAAATAATCACCATGTATTATGATAATTCTATAGTGATATAGAAAGGACCATGGACCATTATCAGAATATCTTGCCATCCTGAAATATCACTTCAGCCTTCATGTTTAAAAGATAATAGATAATGATTTTTACTAGGAAACCAGTGACTAGCAACAAACTTATGTTATGTCTGCATCCATATTATGCTGTGTTTTGTTTACCTCTACTTGCAATAATCTCTTCTTTCACAGTAATTTTCAAATGAAAACATGATAGTTTTTTCTCCAGTAAGTATTTACCACACTTTCACAGGATTCATTGTAGGAGAAAATTTCTGACATACATGTGGTACTGCATATTCTCCAGTTAAGAACAGAGCCAGATATACATATTCAAGAATTTATATTGCAGTGCTTCTGCTTACTCCATCAGGCAAAAGTAGGGAAATGAATATTTTAAAATTAGTTTATGATTATCACACAAAGATGGGTGACTTAACCAGAACTCTTCCATTCTTAGGTATGACTATCAATATGTGGTATTTCCTTTATGCCTGTGTGCTTGCATTTCTAAATGATAATGATTTCTAGCTTTTAACTGGATTATTTAACTTTTTGTCACTTAGCACCATTATTTATCTTTCTCCACAAAAAAAAAGAAAAAGTAATTTTTTTTTTTTCTCAATTTTCTTGATGACATTTTGGATGTCACAATTTTAGAATGTAAATCTAGAATTTAGAATTACATCCAGTTCTATCAAACTGTAGTTCATACATCTGTACCAAAGAAAAAAACAATCAAACAAAAATCATGAAAATTGCAAGATATTAACATATGCTATTATAAAAATGTAATCAAAATAAATAGAAAAGTACATGACTACTTGTATGTAGTTGCCTGTGTCACGTCCCAATAGGATGACTATTCAGAATGCAAATAAACACCACAAAAGTGCATCTCTCTTCCACCGATGTTATCTGTAAGAAATAATGACAGTTAAGATATCAATTTGCTCTTTTTTTAGTGCAGATTGTTTCAAAATACCTATGGAACACATTAATTTTGCATTTGTCCTTAAATATTAGGAATGAAGGAATGATTGTATTAAGACTTTAGGTATCCTGCCTGATCATCAAGGATGATCTTAAAGATTGTGTAGGGGCTGTAACAATAAGGCAAACATATATATTATTTTCCCCATTCTCAGGCTATTGCACATTACTATTCTGTCCTCAAACTACTGCAGTGGATGTTTCTGAGCTACAGGTGATTTCTACCTATTTAATAACACAAAACATTTTTTTTTTTCCAACTTTTCCCAGTCTCCCATTTAATGCTTATAAATATTGTCCATCCACAATATCCTTCAGCAGTAAGTTTCACAGGTCTATTACCTATTGCATGAAGAAATATTTCTTTCTTTTTAATTTTTTTTTTTTTTTAGTTAGTTAGTTATTTTAAGCAGGGAAAGTGTATGGTTTTTGGAACCTGGTTCTAGCTATTTCCATTTGGCATCCCCTATCTTTTATGGGAAAAACTTAAGGAACACTAATCCCTGTTCTGTTTCTCCATGCTCCCGTTGATTTTGTATATCTCTGTCATATTTCCCCCTCAGTAGTCATCATGCTGAAGACACTTAGGCTATTCATCTGTTTACTGTACAAAAACTGTTCTATAGTTTTGAACACTGTTATTGTTTTTCTCAGAGACTCTTCCTTTTCTACTCTATCTTTTTTGAGATGAGGCAAACAGGATTTCCAAGTGTATTCAAGGCAAATTAAGAATTTCTGCACTGAATTAATGATTATTTCTGTTTTGTTCTCTGTTTCTTTCCTGATAATTCCCAATACTTGATTGGATTTTTCACTGTTACTGAGAACTGAGATAACCTGTCTAATCTGACTCTAGGATTTTGTTCCTGAGCAGTAAATCAGTCCTGATGCCATAATTTTATATGTGAGATTAAGATTATTTTTCCTTATGTGCAGTATTTTATCTTTATTGAATTTCACCTATACTTTGATTCCCCAGTCCCTCAAACTTACATAGTATTTCCGCACTTCTTCACAATCTGTCCTTATTCTTACCATTATTAATAATTTTAGATCATCAGTCAACTTTCTGCTCACTTCCCTTTCCTGGTCATTTTTGAATACATTAAACAATACAGGTCCCACCACAAATCTCCAATGTATTCCCCTGGTGATATTCCTTTAGTAGAAGACATGACCATTTACTCGTACTTTTGATATCCCAAGTTTTCCTCAACTAGTCATTCCTCCATATATTATTTTACTTTTCTATTTCTATTAGTTTAGGTTCAATGGAGAAAAGATAGAGAACAAAAAAATATAGCCATATGGTACTTATCTACAAAAAAACTCTAACACCCTCCCTTCCCCAACAAGAAAACAAATGTAACTATGAAGAGCAACCAAAAACTCTTCAAGAATATGTGTGGGGATACATAACTCACATAATGTCCATGGAGCTCTATGCACAAATGGCAGAACATATGACCACTTGGTGTGAAAAAGAAAAAGGTTGTAGAAGATAGTAATATCCTTAATATCCTAAGACAGAAAATGAGGTAGAAATATTTGTATATACAATATTTAGCTAAAGCAAATACAGTGAAAAATCTTCATTCTGGTCTTCTGGAAAGAATAAATTCTTTCTTGGTGATTAAAAGTAACTTGTAAGTGAAAAGGTATTAATTTACCCAGACAAGAATGCAGAAGCCAAAGATGAAAGCTTACAATTGTCCCTCTAGTTGAAATCACACAGATGTTCCTAATAAATAAATAAGACTTCCTACTTTTTCATTCATAACAGCTATATTTACAAGACCATTTTTGCTGGAACTTTTAGGAAAAAAAATGTTTAGAACTCTCCTAAATTCCAGGGCATTTTTCACTTGCTTGGACCTTCAAAAATACCTGATCAAACCGGTTGCACTAAGAATTTTTTAAACTGATTATTTCTTACTGTTATTTTGTCCCTTACATATTTAGCGCATAAGACATTTGTATTCAAACTTCTTCTGGTAGTTAGGGCATACAGGATACATCTGAACACTCTCTAGCACTGATAAGATTAGATCCTAAGTGCTATAAGTGGTTTTAGCAGCTGTCAATGATATAATGCGAAATGTCAAAGACTTTGAGGATGACAGACATGAGGTTCTTCATAAAATCATTCCTAGACGAATACCTAAATCCTTATATTTCTCTCTTTTCCCGAGGCACATATAGCTTACTGATGCTAGCAAGCTCATATGTATGACCTGTGCATTTTTTGCTTTGTCCACGAACAGGTCAAGTTGGAGACTCGTAAGTTAATGTGAAGGGAAGTGGTGTTGTTCCACATAAGTGCTTTAAATGCTCTTCGTTTATGCAAATTCCAGAAGAGCTGGGTAGGGACGTCAAACAGAGTAGTATGTCTTGTGGCCTGACTAATAATTGAAAGAAAAGGAACCTTGTTTTCAAAGCTGATGTTCCACATGTTTCCATGGTAACCAGAGCATTCACTTACATCGAGGTTTCTATTTTGTTATATTTTAAAACTAATTTTTATTGTTAGTATTTTTTTTCCATGTTTTGACTTAAAAGTGATAAGTTGTAACATCTACTAAACTATATATTGGGTGTCTTAAAGGACCACCTTATAAAGAACATTTATTTAATTTCATAGGATTTGTTTAGTCACGTAACAAGTGTGGGGGGGGGGTGTTAAGGAAAAAAGGTTTGATTTCCTGAAAAAAACCAGCTCTACAATAATTGCAATCTAATTAAACTATTCATACTGGTAGTCCTATGCCTGCAGGGTCTCAGGGTTAAAGCATTTGATCAAAAGGCCAAATACATCATCATGCTATTATTGGCAACTGGGTCATGGGGAAAAATATGGCTCCCAATCTTCATATGTGCAAAGGATCTGCCATTGTTACCTTCTGTTGTTAGCAGGAATACAAAACTGTCACTACCTTTGAATGCAGTGCAAATTTTCTTTTTCTATTTTTTTGTTAGTATGTTTTGAGATGTCTAATATTTAATTTTGAAAGCTTGGGTTACTAGAGAAATGCTTTTTTTATCCTCAACTTTACCAGCTACTGGAGTTTGAGAATAATGCTGATGACATTTTTCTTTTATATCATCGCAGATTGTTTAGAACACACATTGATATCTATCACATAAGGGAGAATAGGGTGCTATCTTTGTTTGTGTGTGAGAAGGCTGATGTGACTTTCAGGACTAATTTAGAGACAATGGCAGTAAATCCTAGCAGAGACAGAGGCTTCCTTTGTTCCAGAGGTACTTGCCAGTTCTTACAAAGCATAACTCCTGCCTTTGATGTTTCCTGGCTGTACTAGGTCTTCCTCCCTCTACACAATACCTTTTATAAGTGCTTTACTCAGGTGTGTTCCCTTTCATTCTGCAGGGAGCCAAGATGTTAAAAGGCATTTTGATATCCTATGACATACTGGTACATTGGGCATTCAAGCTGGATATTGCAATGCGAAATTTTAATTAATTTCTGAGTCTAGCTTAGAGTTTCTTCATATAATCACTACTGGTTTACTCAGTGGTAAACACCAGGAACATGCAGGAACTATTTATTAGAAAAGTATAAATCCCCTTGATATACAGTGCATCTAGTGATATGCAAAGCCAAGCATCCATTGTATTTTTTTCTTGGTATTAGGTTGTTACTACATCACTCAAAACCCACTTTATTACTCTTCCACAATGTCTTCAAATATAATTGAATATAGGTTTCATATCTCTTTCCAAGGAGGCCAGGTATGGGTGGCTCCTACATGCAAATTGTGCAGCCAATCAAGTCAGTCACTATCCTCTTCCACACAGAATATATGCTTTGATAGCTGCTTTTCTTATTTACGCTTAAATGAGCCGATATTCAGCTGTTTTCATTCATGCTTCCTATTGAAGAAACAGTATTTTTAAAATGGCTACATCAGTGTTTACACTAAAAAAATGAAATTAATATACAATGAACTCACAATGACCGTGTCGAAGTACAAAGCTTTATTATCATTATAATTTTTGATTCAAGCCAGATGTTACTATCAGATAATGTCTGATAGTAACGATAGATCACGTCTGATAGATCACATCTGATATTGTGATTGCTGAGGAGACTTTCAATTTAGAAACATGTAACTTCCTTGAAAGTTGGGCTAGCAGCTTTTTACATTTGGCTTATCATCTAGCGCAGGAAACTTGCTGGGGTGTCCTGGTTTCAGTTGAGATAGAGTTCATTTTCTTTATAGTGGCCGGTATGGGGCTATGTTTTGGATTTGTGCTGAAGACAGTGTTGATAATACAGAGATGTTTTAGTTGTTGCTGTACTAGTCAAGGACTTTTCAGCTTCCCGTGCTCTGCCAGGTGCAGAAGAAGCTGGGAGGGGACACAGCCAGGACAGTTGATCCAAACTGACCAAAGGGCTATTCCATACCATATGACGTCATGCTCAGTATATAAAGCTGGGGAAGAAGAAGGAAGGGGGGACGTTTGGAGTGATGGCGTTTGTCTTCCCAAGTAACCATTACGCGTGATGGAGCCCTGCTTTCCTGGAGATGGCTGAACACCTGCCTGACCATGGGAAGGAGTGAATGAATTCCTTGCTTTGCTTTGCTTGCATGCGCGGCTTTTGCTTTCCCTATTAAACTGTCTTTATCTCAACCCTCAAGTTTTCTTACTTTTGCTCTTCCGATTCTCTCCCCCATCCCACCGAGGGGGAGTGAGCGAGCGGCTGCGTGGTGCTTAGTTGCCGGCTGGGGCTAAACCACGACAGTCCTTTTTGGCGCCCAACGTGGGGCTCGAGGGTTTGAGATAATGACAGATTTGATTGGAATGTGCCAGATATAATTTATAGCTGTTATTGCTGTTTAGCTATTAATCAGCAAGCTTCTGTGCTTGCCATAGGCTTGCTTGCCTTACTGTATGTTAGAGTCTAGGGCTCGTTAGTGGCTGCTTTTTGCTTTCACTGCTTGCCGTGCTGCTGCACTGCTGATCACCTTACTCTGCTGTGCCTGGGAACATTTTGATAACAGCAATGGCCTTGCGCCTGGGCTGGCAGATGGCCAGGGCATTGCTGCTGTTTCTGTGCTGCTGTACTGGACAGGCTGGAACTCCAGTGTGAACTCGAGTCGAAGGGACTGTGACCTGTGGATGAATACACGTGGGAGCAGGACACCCCAAAGCGTCTGTGCCCATGGATAAGCCCATGCCAGAGCAGGTATATCTTGAAACGTCTGTGGCCATGGTTATGTCTGTGCCACAGCAGGTATAGCTCTGAAGGGATTGTGGCCCAAGGATAAGTCCACGTTGCATAAGGTGCACCTCGAAGCATCTGTGGCTGTGAATGAAGTCCATGCTGCAGCAGGTACACCTCGAAGCATCTGTGGCTGTGGATAAAGTCCATGCTGCAGCAGGTATACCTCGAAGCATCTGTGGCTGTGGACGAAGTCCATGCTGCAGCAGGTACACCTTGAAGCATCAGTGGCTGTGCATGAGGCCATGTTGGAGCAAGTTTACTTCTGAAGGTACTACATTCTGTGGATAAGTCCAAGCTGGAGCAGGGGCAAGGGGAGGACTTCATTGCAATGTTAAACCTGATGGTCTGGTCCAAAGAGACCAGGGGTGGAGATTGTAATGGAAATACCTTTAAATTGTTGTATCCTGGGATTTGAGTTGCATGTTGTGGGAATTACTATAGCAGGAACCCCTTGTTGCTAGCCAGGCTAGGAGCAAGGGGAGGAGTTCGTTGCAATGTTAAACCCTATAACCTGGTCCAAAAGGACCAGGGGTGGACATTGTAATAGATATACCTTTAAATTGTTGTAACCCATGATTTGAGTTGCATGTTATAGGAATTACTACAGCCGGAACCACCTGAACCAATGGAGGAGAAGCCTTACAAGAAGCAGTGCAAGTGCAGCAGTGACCTGACCTGAGCTGGTTTTGGTGCCCAATAACTCCAAGCAACACACCACCTCTCCTGTCCTGAGTAACAACCATAAGAGATGAAGCCCAAAGTCATGGACTAAATGAACTCAGTGGACATTTTGTGGACATTTATGGTCATTTTACAAATATTTTGTAGGGGTGGTCCATAGACTAAGGGAATGATATGTGTGTATTATATCAAAGGATGGGAAAGGTGATGGTGGGTAATGAGGATGTATTGAATAGTGTGAGACCTGAGCATGACATAAATGGTATGGAATAAGGGGTGGATACTGTCCTGGTTTCAGCTGAGACAGAGTTAATTTTCTTCGTAGCGGCTGGTATGGGGCTATGTTTTGGATTTGTGCTGAGGACAGTGTTGATAATACAGAGATGTTTTAGTTGCTGCTGTACTAGTCAAGGACTTTTCAGCTTCCCGTGCTCTGCCAGGTGCAGAAGAGGATGGGAGGGGACACAGCCAGGATAGTTGATCCAAACTGACCAAAGGGCTATTCCATATCATATGATGTCATGCTCAGTATATAAACTGGGGGGAGTTGGCCGGGGGGTAGCGATCATTGCTCGGGGACTGGCTGGCTGTCGGTCGACGGGTGGTGAGCGGTTGTAATTTTTTTTTTTTAATTATATATATATGTAATTTTTTTTCCCTCCCTTGGGTTTTGTTCCTCTCTCTCTCTCTCATTGTTTTTTTCCCCCTCATTATAATTCATTATTAGTATTACTATTATTTTGTTCCAATTATTAAACTGTTATTATCTCAACCCACGAGTTTTCTTACTTTTGCTCTTTCGATTCTCTCCCCCATCCCATCGGGGGGGGGGAGTGAGCGAGCGGCTGCGTGGTGCTTGGCTGCCGGCTGGGGCTAAACCACGACATGGGGTCACAGAATCCTCTCTCTCTATGTATGCATATGTACTCAGTGGTGTATATAACAAGTATGGATATATTTATACGGTACATGTAAAGCTTTTTTGCTGTTGAATAATTAAAACCAATCTTGCTTCTAAAGTTCAGACATGATACCCATCTAACAGTCAATGAGAAAGGCAAATTGTTAAAAAAATTGGTTGAGAATAAGGAAACTTAAAATGGCTACAAATGTGATATCATGTAGAAACAGAGACTTGATAGTTCTACTTGGGTTTATTTACCAGTTTCTCTGTCCAAACTCTTTCACCTTCATTCATTAAATTGGTTGTTTTACTAAGCAATAAATAAATTAATTAATGAAATAAATAAATAAATTGTGAAATGTGGAGAATTTCTCATTAAAATAACAGAAAGCCAGACAGATTAGCATAATTTTCTGTATCAGTTGCCAGCTTCTTTTTGAACTAATCATTAATTTAACTTTTCCTGTATCAAGATACGCAGTTTTTCATAGCCTGAGAGTCATATGTTCATTATCAATTTTAACCAGTACATGGCTTCAAACCTTTCGTATGAGGCAAATTAATGACATTATTATAATTGAGTGACTTTCTTGATGCAGTTTAATCATTCATTACCTGTTAGCTTCTGAAGTTTAAATGAGTGAATCACATTTAAGCATTTTTACTGGCTTTGTTCCTTCAACATCAGGTGTTTCCATAAATATATTCTCTTATTTTGCTATTCAAGACTAAGATCCGTTTCTAACTTCAAGCATTAACTTTGCAGAGTGAAGAGGATTGCTAATGTTCCAATAACAATAGAAGTCATAGAAGGGAGCTCTTTCTGAGATCTAATTATCGCTCTTAAATACATTGCTTGATGAAAAAAAAACCAAATTTATGACTGCAAGGAAAGAAGAGAAAGAGTAGAAGAAAGGGAAATATAAGAGATGAACAGCGTAATGACATGGTAAATGACAAAAAGAGAAAGGGATAACCAAACTGAACACATGAATAAATATGAACCCTGGGATAAGATCAGAAATAAAACCTGAAACAAACAAAAAACTCTAAGGCAATAACTTGAAGTGTTGATCATCCTTTTTCACATCAAAGTTTGCCTTCCATTTGGTAGGTATGTTTTGAAAGCGCTATTACAGTGTATATAATATACCATCAGATGAAAATCTAAGGGACTTTCATTGTAGGCAGCATTCCCTATTGGATGGGAAAGACGATTTATCAACCTTGTAGAAGTTAGCACATTAAGGAGCAGTGAATGAGGTAAACAAATGGTGAAATGCCTTTGAATGGCTTTAAGTATCTTAAATGAAAAATCAGGTAATTAAGAAAGGCTTCACTTTTCATAAACTTTCATTAAGAGCTAGTGACCTTAATGGTTATTGCATTGAAATGTAAAGAAATCATAGTAATCCCTGCTGACTATGGTGAGGAATGTTAGAACAGGCTAAATTTTGCTTTCCTAAACAGTGAGTAATGTAACATAGGAGAATTGAGCGAGGAATTATGTTTCAAGGTCCTTTCTAAAGGCATAGAGGACAGCTCTGCATTCACAAACCACTGAATTAAATAGGACATAAACAGGTCTCAGAATGGTAGGTTCAAGTGATATTCAGCTTCAGGAGGGTGAAGACAAAGAGTTCATTTAATTTCAGCCAAATAATTGAACATATCTGTTAAATTTATGTTAAAAAACCCAAACAAACCAACAGAAAATTGAATTGGTCTGAAACATATGAAGAAGAATGAAAAAACAATGAAAAAAAACAAATCTAAAACTCCAACCCAAAACTAAACTACTCCACGTTCAGATACGGTAGAATTTTGGAAAAATGTGAAATGTTGTACATGACAAAGTAGAAATCTTTACATAATGCTTGTTCAGTCAAACTTTACAAAGGGTAGGTAGAAAGAAATATTGAGAGCTAACAAAAGAATTAAACATCCCAACTGAATGTTCTGGTGTTTTTTTTTAATTAACCTAACAAGTGTGAATAATAAATGAAAGAAATTAGGCAACATTCTTGGGTTCTTAAATTACAAAGAAGAAAAAATTATGATACAAAACCAAAGTGACTTTGGTCAGAAAAGATGTGAAGATGGATTTACTTATTGTTGCAGAAAATGCTCTTTCCCACTGTGAAACAGTGGGTGAGCTAACAAGAGAATAGGTTAAGATACACTGCATGAAGGCTGCTTTTGTGACTTCACTCCAAGTGATCATACATAATCCAGTAGGTTTTTTGTAGGAATTCTTTATCAACTGGATACTGTTGTTGTTCGGGAAAGATGGGGCAGAATTAAAAGTTCAATTGCTTTTATAGTCTATTGAGAAAGCTTTCCTTCATCTAATGTTTTCTCTGGACTGTCTATTAAAGTCTGGAATAAAGTAAGCTCAGAAATTTTTCATGTAGAGAAGCTATTTTCCAGTGTGCCTTTTTCTGATTAAAGGATCAGTGACCTTGTTCTTTCTTTTCTTTCTTTTTCTGTCTCTTTCTTTCATTCTTTTTCTTTCTTTCTTTCTTTGGGAATTCTTACTACTCTCCAGTTTGTAAAACCTGTTTCTTGTTAGAAATCTTCAGTGGGTAGCACCTACGTGTTGGGCAGTGAAACTGCTCTAAATATGTCTCTGTTCTAGGCAGATTGTGCTTTTTAACAAAGAAAAGGAAGAAGTTTGTCTTATTTCATTACTTTTCCTCCTTTTCTTAACTTCCAGGAACCCAAAACATTGCACCAGCAAGTCTGAAACAAGTTGTGTAAAAGAAGGGATTCCTTTGACTGCTTGTCATGTACAGTGTTGTATGGTTTTGACATCAATTGATGTCTATGGTAGGTTGTGATTTTTGCTGACTTATGTTTCGTTGCAAACCTGATGTGAACTGTATTTTATTGTGCACATACAACACATCAACTTTCATCATTTACTCCACTCTTTTCTTTTTTGTTAAATGAAAGTAGGTACATAGAAACAGAACTCAACAGGTTTTTTTTCATCTCCCTCTGATAAGACTATCTTAAACCATAATATATATCTGTGCCTGTGTTTTCCTAATTCGGGCATAACTTCACCACAAAATATTTTGAATTTATATAAATTTGTGTATTTACATATAATTATTACATAAAATATTTATCATGTATACTATATATTTGTTTAATCTGGTCAAAATAATCTCTAGTTTAGCTTAGTTGTTAGTAAAATAAAGTGATAGCTGAAGCCAAGAGAATCCATAGTAAAAAAATTGTTTTTAATTTTGTTAAGTATTGGGTAACAGGTTAATGTACTGTTTTCAAAAGACATCTGGAAATATCTATATTTTTGCTATAATGTTCACAATATTTTATCTACTAATCTATAACTGCCATCAGAAGAGCTTGTACTAATTGCATGGCACCTTGCTAAATTCATTAATTAAATGCAGTTAACATTATAGAATTCCCTTCTATTTAAGTATTCATTTAAATTTCAAATTTTCCATTATGTGCTCATCTCATTTATTTTTGTTCATTTCAGCTCTCTTCTAGTTTGTCAGGGTCAACTGATTTCAATTGATTTGGCCTACATATATCTTCATCTAGTTTGGAAGTATCAAATTTCTACTTGCTGTCAAAATTCTTCAGATTTATTATTTACTAATTATTACATGATCCTAAAGAGAAATCAGGGGAGGGGTATTTGCTTGTTTGTTTTTTTGCTTTTAAGAGAAGGATGTGATTTTGTTTTATACAGACATGTTCAGTTAGAAAGCACATGAATTCTAGTCTGTGTAGTAATAATGTGATAACTGCACAGCTGGGAGCAAAGCACATTGCTCTGTGCTTCTGACCCATTTGAATATGCAACATTCTGGTGTATCGTTGTCAAGCAAAGTCCCATTGAAGTCAATGATGCAAGTCCGTTTTTCAAGTCAAGGGAATTTTGCATCATACAAATAATATGTAATAGAACAACTGCCCAAGCTTCTCATTGAACAACATACTGATCCTGCAAATGCACAAGAGCAAAATTGTGTTCTTTTTACATAGTAAGTGCTGTACCTATTCACACAATTCAGTATTACACACAAAAACTTTCATTACAGGAATATTATCAGAATATTGTTGAACTTGCTCACTGGCTTTGTTTTTGATAAATGCTTGAAAATAGTTGACCTGAGGCAGATATCAAATGGGCAAATTTCTATAAGTCAGAATCATTAAAGTTTGGAAAGTATATAAGCAACTAAAATGAGTCTTATTATGGCAAATATCAAGTAACCTTTTTAATAGAAAAGCCCATCGCCCTGCCTGTAAGCCTGTGATGTTATTGGATGTAACTGATCTTGCCATGCAGAGTACAGTTATCCAAATAATTCATATTTATCCTTTACTTTCCCCATCTAGTACAATTCTATTTGTAGTTGTATTCAGTGATATAATTTTTATTTTAAAAACATTAACTTATCTTTCACTCAATCTATCCAGACTACCAACTGTGCAAAGCATATTGTTCATGCCACCTGCAAATAATATCACTAAAACTCGCAGCATCATCAGTTGATTTTATGACCCTTCACTGCAGTTTAATTGCTTTATTTGACTACATAAAGCCTTAGCTGAAATTAACAGCTTCAAGAGTCTTGCATTTTTCCAAGGATGCTTATTTCCTAGTTATCAATCAAGAAACATAATGTTTTACCATCGGAGAGATGAATCTAACTGCCTGGATCTCACAAATTGCATCATCAAAGGAGATATATTTGGCTCCACAGTACAAGGTACATTTGCTATGGCAAGCAGTGAAAAATGGGTGAGCAAAAAACCCACCATTGGTGCCTGAACACCATCCAGAAGGAACATCTGTAGGAAGAAGTCTCATATTACTGGAAATTAATTTGTTATCTCTTCTTTTCATGGCCTTTTGGTAAGCCACTGGCTACACGGGTTTTAGTTGATTGATTTTGAGGGAGGAAGGGACACTTAGAGAAGGTGTCTCTTTCTTCAGTTTCTGTACCGTTTTGTGAATGTAGACTTGACTAACAAGTGAGATAAAGCTGCACAAAATCTATGTGTTTATCAAGCAACTTATATTTTTTTTAATTATTTTGTTACAAAACAATGGTCATTCTTTTCATTTAAACGTTCAAATTCCAGTGTGATGATGTAATGTGAGTGGCTGTGCCCTTCACATAGATTTTGAATCCAGAATTGTGTATGGTCTCCTTTTCTTCTTTTACCTCTCAGTATTATTCAGGTACATTTTAAAAAGGATGCTAACTGCCCTTCTTCTCCTGTCCCTGCTTTTTTCTTCTAAGAAGAGGCAAGAGCCTTGCATTTTCTTGAATCCTTTGATTTTTCACCTAACCCCTTTGCTACTGTTTTAACTTGCACCTGCTGAAATGCTTAGTTGAAGAAATTACTTTGCCTCTGTGCTCTGAAGCCTGGGAAATGACCAGTCCTTTTAATCTCTCATAATCAGTGCTGAGTCCATTGGCATGTTGCCAAGGAATCCTCATCTTCCTACTCTCATGAGCTTCACCTTTGAGGCTGGCAATGTCATGACCCCTTGGAAACACGGATGATGGGGCAAGCTGCCATCCTGCAGAAGCTAAAACAGGCAGTATGTTGTGGGGTCATGTAAGCCAGGTCCATAAAGGCCCAGAAGATTAAGGTCAACATTGCCCTTGAGTCAACACAGTGAATAAACGTCTGTTTTCTGAAATCAAAGAAATGTCCTAACAGTTTTCTAATCACACTGACAGAAATAATCTAAACTTGATCTCATGTACATATTAGATTTGCACTTGCCCATTTTTGCAATCTCCTAGCCTGTTAGATATGGAAGTACTTGTACAGAAGCTGTGAGCTGAGGAAGACCCATATTCCCTAGTTTAGCTAACATGAGATAGTGCCCTTTAATGGCAACAGCAACGACAGCAATTTCTGGTTTTAAAATGTTTCTTTTTTGTAGAAATACATATTAGCATGCAAATTTTAAGGAAAAATCAAAGCAGAAACAGCTTCCCCACTACTCCTCCCCCTCCAAAAGAAATCTCAGGCTATGACAGATCCTCATAAGGGTGGAAGATACAGCAATGTTAAGAGCAGATACTACTTGTCTTATATTATCTGTTCTGTACTAAGTTGACAGTTTTAATAAAGAAAGTATTAGAGCTCCTGAGAGTCCAGGTATTCCATCTTGAGATAATTTCACAAAAGTAGGTTTTAAAATATTTATTTTTACATTGGAACAACAATAAATACCTCAAATGCAACTGAGAATCAGTTTTGTCAGAATATCCATTTTCAGGCTGAAAATATTGCCTTTTAAATTCAATTTCTTTTGGTCTGTCTCTGTTGCCTTTGGATTCTTGTTTTGTACTCTCTTGATAAATACTAGGGTATTGACACTTTTCTGAAGAAATCATCCTGTTTACAATTCTTGTTGAAACTGTTATGTCTCTGTAAAATACATCAGCTTCAATAAAATTTCAATTTCCATCCCATCCTAAGTAGCTTAAGAGTTTTAGTGACTGTGTGTCAGCAGCAAAACCTGTTTTCCCCAAAACTCCTTGCCTTGCCTCAAAGAACTTTTGTGCTATTCTTTAATATAGAGACAATCTGGCAGCAAAAAAGAGCCTTGCCAAGGTTTGACATAAAAATATTTTAGCCTCTAAAATACTTTTAGAGTGAGAGAAATTTTGGGACAGCTGGTTTTTTGTTGTTGTTGTTTGTATGTTTGTTTGTTTATTTCACAGAATCATAGAACAGCCCAGGTTGGAAGGGACCTCGAAAGATTATCTGGTTCAACTTTTTGTGGGAAAAGGAGCCTAGATGCGATTATCTGGCACTGTGTCCAATCACATCTTGAAAACCTCCAGTGATGGAGGCCCAGGAAGACCATGTCCCTGGAGAGATTGTTCCAGTGAATGATTGCTCTCACTGTAAAAAACGTATTTCTTCTGTCAAGATGAAACCTCTCCCAGTGCAACTTGTACCTGTTGCCCCTTGTCTTTTCCATGTGGCTCCTTGTGAAGAGAGAGCCTCCATCCTCTTTGTAGCTGCACTTTAAGTACTAGCATACTGTGATGAGGTCCTCCCTAAGCCTTCTCTTCTTCAGGGAGAAAAGACCTAACTCCTTCAGTCTTTCCTCATCAGGCAGGTTCTCCAGCACTTTGACCATCTTTGTGGTCCTCTTTTGGACCCTCTCCAGTCTGTCCACATCTTTCTTGAATTGTGAGGACCAGAACTGGGCACAGTACTCCAGGTGTGGCCTGACTAGCACTGAGTAGAGTGGGATGATGACATCTCCATCTCTGCTAGTAATGACCCTGCAGATGCAGCCCAGGATCTGATTTGTCTTTGTTGCTGCAGCACTGCACTGCTGACCCATGTTCAGCTTGTTGTCCATCAGGACCTCTATGTCACTTTCAGCAAGGCTGCTCCCCAGCCACACAGATCCTAGCCTGTACTGGGATCTTTGGTTATGTTGTCTCAGGTGCAGGTCTTTGCCCTTGTCTTTTTTAAACTTCATACTGTTCTTCCAGCCTGTCCAGGTCTCTCTGTAAGATGGCTTTCCCTTCTGACATGTCCACCTCACCAGCCAGTTTAGTGTCATCAGCAGACGTGGCGAGAGGGCTTTCAATCCCATCATCCAGATCATTTATGAAGATGTTGAACAGCATAGGGCCCAGTATCAATGCCCAGGGTACCCGCCTTGTGATGGACTGCTAGTCTGAGTAAAAACCATTGATCACCACCCTCTGAGCGCAGCCTGTTAGCCAATTTCCTACCCATCCGATCTGTAACTTGCTAGGTTCTTTGGTTTTTAATTAAATTAGCCTGTAAAGTATCTAAAAAAAAAAGTCCTTTATGTCTAAGAATATGTCAAAGAGAAACCTTGCATGAGAGGTGCCTATGAAAAAAGAAAGGTATATGATTATTTCATTTACTGGTGAGAATGATCCTGGAAGGTTTACACAGCCTTAGAACTTAACCCATAACAGTTATGGCAAAGTTACTGTATTGGAAATTCTTATAAGTGAATGGAGAACAAAAGGTGCATTTTCAAACATTAATGAGAAAACAAAGCTAAATGTAGGTTTCACGTTCCATTATTAGATAAAAATATTTTCACTATGTTAAAACTACATTCATTTAACTTTGTGTAAATTACATTTAAAGTAATCAAGCAATTTAGCATTAAATAAGTTCCACAGTTTAAGCATATGTTTTAAATAATGTAGTCTTTCCCTAAGAGCTGATGAGAGCATCTATGAAGTACTCTTGTTAGGTACTAAGACTACTGTCTATGTGAGATGAAGACATTCAGAGACCTGCTGAATAAAGGTTTTTCTCCTAGAGATGTTTGAAAATCATTTATAGCACAACTAGTAAGATTAAATTTATAGAAGAGGAACTAGACAAAAAAGTTCTATAAATAATATTTTGGCTTTCATTGAAAACAGAATTAGAGGGAAAAAAATAACCCATACATTTTCTTAAAAAAAACCCAGAACACTATTAAGGAAGAAAATGTATTTTCTGGGTCATTTTGGTTGTTTATTTTGTTTCAGTTCTTTTTTCCCTAGTAGATAATTGAATTTTCAAAAGGCTTAACGTGTCTTTACAATCTTGTTTTGATGAAAGTGTTTAAAGTACAGCTCTTGAAATTTTCAAGTATTTTCATATTTGTATATTAATATATTGTATTTAAAGCTTTCAGCTTTTATCATTATTACACTTCACTACACTAAGTTCAAAATCTTGTTCATTCTGTTCCTGTTTGTGTATATAAAATAGTTATTAGAGTATTAGGTTAGAAAAATGAACTGTTGGTTCTTTAGGATTTGGTGAGACTTGAAAAATATATTACACACAGTTGCATGCATAAAGACATATGGAAATTATATTCAAATGTGCTTAAAATAAAATAAAACAAAGACAAAAACATAACACACATTATGTCTTATAGGCATACATTTCAACAGAACTCACTGCTAGCAAATGGAACAGTGTCAAACCTACCTGCTTTCCTTCAAGAATTTGTCATATACACACAATTCTTTATTCCCTAGGTTTGTGTTTTTTCTCTCTCTCTTTCTTTTTCTTTTCTCTTGAATTGGTGAGAATAATGAACTTTGTAGTTTTTGTTGCAGGCTAGCAGACTAGTGCCTTTCTGGACCAAACCTTGAAGCCCTCTGGGAAAAGTGTATGGAGCTGAGGCTTACTTTTGAGTAGTTATGTTCATTTTATGTAACCATAACAATGTAACTTTTTCTGTACAGAAGCACAGGTAAGGGTTACAGGAGAGCCACAGGGATAAGTGGTCTTGATGGTTTTATGGCTTAGGCCATCTACGTTTATTGAGATAGCGATGATGGTACAGGCGTATCACCATTGCACATTTTCTGAACAACTATGAAGGTATGCACATAGCTTTTGTAAACAAAAATTTTTACTATAAAATATATGCCTTTTAAGATTGTGGATTTTTTTTTTTTTGCTTAGTATTAATGGAAATCCCAGTTATACTTGTAATAAACTCTTGTTTTATTAATTGCAATTACTTCACTTGAGTTAAACTCTTTCAGTATTTTTTTTTTTAATTCCTTACAGGGAATTAAAAAAATTAATTAGCTGAGGAATGCATGACCACATGCACCAATCAGATCATCCTTCTTAGGAATTTAAAAATGCTTGCTAAGTAAGTGAAGAACATCAAGAGCCCTGCCAAAGTGACTTGGGCCTACACTCCTTCCTCCTCCCAGTCTAGGTAATCTCTTTCCTGCGAACCACTAAGAAAAATTCCCCAGCTGAGCATCAAAGGAATCAGATATCAGAATATTTCCCACCAAGTCTTGTCTGTCTTCAAATACAGTCAATTGCTGATGCTCTGGGAGATGTGAAGGGAGTTAAATCTCTCCAGTTGTTCGCCATGGAAAACAGACTGTCCCACTCCTAGTGGCTGGCTGAAGCATGAGATTTAATTATAATCCTTATCATTATGTTAATGTAAAGCTGCAAGTATTATGAACATACTGAAGAAAGTGCAGTGCTTCATGCTCTCTCCAATATGGACAGCAATGAAAGCACCAGCTCAATCCAGAAGTCACCACAGCCAAACCACCTTCACAAACATGCTGCAGAATTTTTCCCAGAAATTGAATCAAAATATATCAAAAAGATCTTCAAACAGTGATTGATTGATCACCTGTCTTTCTACACTGTTTAAAGACTGGAAAGCACACCTTCTCAAGGCAATTCCAATTCTGCATCCCAGTGCATGCCAAGTAATACCAGGAAGATGACACCTCTCATCACTTAAATCATTTTCCCCTATTAATAGCTGTTTCTATGCTTGTATCTTTAGCTATGTTTTTGTGCCTAAACTAGCAAGCTGCTTTTTTGTATTGTTATTAAAAGTCTTGCTAATGGAGAGATTGTCTCGGTAACCTCCACAACTCTTTATAACCATGTTGGACTGTTTCTCTCACTTCAGAACCCTTAAGATCCCTGTGGCAACAGCAGCAATTGCTTACAAGGCAAGTAATGTTAGGGAAGTATTTAATGTATTTCTAGCTGTCTTTAGTGCAATATAGCAGATGGTAACAAGGAGGAAAGCTGCCATCCTATGACCAGACAGCTCTCCATGGGACAACATCAAGTGATCCATGGTTCACTGGCAGTCCACGGATCCCAGTTTGCCTTAGGAAATGAATGACTGGTCTCATTATCCTGGTAAATGCCTCAGGGCAACACAGAGGCAAAGAATCATTCTCTTCAAGCAATGCACTTTGGGGAAAATATCTGTAACTGGAGTGTCTTGGAGTCCTAAGGAAATACTTTCCTCAAGAGACTACCTCATTACCTTTGTGACTGTACTGTCACTGAATTCCAGAGAGGAGCTTGAGCTGGAGCATCGATGAGGAGGAGTAGAGTCAGGACCCTGCCTCTTTGAGATTCATCCCTTCATTATGAGCAAAATGGCCCACATGTAATGAATTTCAGGGCTTATTATAAAATTATTCTTTCGAAACTACAGCAAAAACACACATGTAAAATGGGCTAGCTTTGCAAGGGTACGAAATTATTTAAAGAAAAAAATTATCTGCTCCTGTGTGTAGGAGGTTTGTAATTTTTCTTCCTCGGAGAAAAGTGTATGGAATAGCAGCACTTCTACAACTTTAATTTTACTAAAAATATGTTATCTATAAATGAAAGCTTTCACATTAAAAGTCGGAGTTTGGCAAGTTATGCGGGGGAAAAAAAAAAAAGTTTAAAAAATTTATTTTAGAACTTTCACCAAAAATTCTCCCACCTTGGAGGGTGGAGGCTGTGACTTAAATATGAACAGCTATCTACACTCAGAATTAAAGACATTGGGATTCTTTTTAGTTACCTTTCTGAGACCCTGTGTCCAAGACTCACCTCATCTATTTCCCAGTAAGCAAGAGAAAGACCCTCATAGGAAATGTGAGCTCATACCCACTCCCGTATTTAAATAAATAAATAAATAAAAACATATTCCAATACAGATGTGAAACTAGATTTCTGTATGCAAGCCACTGATCTATTTCTTTAACTTTTGTCCAGAACGGAACCTCACAATTACTTTCCAAATTTTCAGACCTCAGGCATGGAATTAACCCTATTGATTTAAAAAAGGAATATGTCAATGATAATGGATGTGTAGGTATCCTGTTAGTTATCTGTAAAGATGCTAAGAGTAGATCCCTTGCTGCACCTAAAATCAGGTTTCTCACACAGTTGCTGTGGTATATTTTTGGACACAATGTGATACATATGTATGATATGGTAATTTGCAGTCAAGAGCAGGTTTTTGTTTGGGGTTTGGTGGTTTTTTTCTTTTCTTTATTTTTTCTTTGTTCTTAGTTAACTATCCATGCATTTAGAAAGGAAACTTCAGCCATTCTTTGCAATACTTTTTAATCTCTGTTCCCCTCCCACATGCCCTCAGCCCTGCTAAGCTGCCTTGGGTAAATCGGCAACTAAGATTTCAGGCAAAATCTTTCTGGCTATAATCCCTAATGTCACTGAAATAGCTTCCTAGGACCTATCCTTCAAGGGCATTTGCCATCCCATACTAAAGAGCACTTGCCAATGTAGTTGTTGAAGGAAACTGTAAGCCACTTAAATGTAAGCGTTTCATTCACAAACCTAAATCATTTCTCAAATCCCAGACATGTTCCCAAACTACTAAATTATGGAACAAGCAAAGAGTTTCTGCTCTCCACTCCATTGCTAAAAACAGATCATTATAAATGAAGATTGAAACAGTGATGTGTCCAAACTCTGGATAAGCAAACTTTGTCTTAATAATTACTGAACTGAGGTTTAAATCAGTAATCACATCCTAAAAGCACTTTGGACACGAGACATGATTCGTTGTTGCTTTAAAACTTAGATATTAGATTGTCCGAAGTACCTGAGCTTGATAAGTGAGTTTTTCCTGCTCTTTTTTTTGTGTACTTAACTTATTAAATTCTTCTAAATTTGTGGAATCTGGGGTTAGAATCTAAAATCTCCATTTCACAGTAGCACGTACTGAGATAGTCCTCGGAGGCCACAGTGGAGTTTCAGCCATCTTTTGCCTGACTTAGACATCCCTCCCACTCAGTACAGTGCTGCTGTGATTTCCCAATATGGGAACAAATCTTAGTATTATGTCTACAGGAACACCTGGGTATCTAAGCCAACAACATATGTTTAATTTTGGGAGGTGGATCTCCAATTTTTAGGCATTGCATGTCTAGAGCATCATGCTTAATCTCTTTGTTTGCATTTCAAGGAATTCAGATCTAAAGTCACTATATATATATAGTGAAATATATGCACAGTAACATCTATAAATTCCAAGACCATAAGGAAAAGAAATACTCTCACTTGGACTGCAAAAGTATCTAAAACTAAGTGCCTCTTTCTATCCTGGATAATTCATTAGGAGAAAGGAGAATTAAAAGTCTCTGGTGTTCAGCTATGCCACTCTACTATCTGAGAGATCATACTCAGTTTGATATCTGCAACAATTCCAATCCAGTAACAACCATCAGTGTAACGACAAGAAATAACCCAAGAAAAGTCAGAATTCATTTGCTACCTCTGTGTTTTAGGAAAGCTTTTTATGCCTTCATCTCTCTATGAATCTGTGAGGAACGTGAGTGTATGCATATGTCTTTGTGAAAAAATAATATCTTTCATAATTCTCTAAAAGTTAATCGCAAACACCCAAGCCTTTCATCTATATTAATGGGTCCATCCTGGACTTAAAGGTGTTAGGGAGTTTCTATTGTTTGGTTTATTAATAAACTTGGAGTTAAATATTTGTAAATTCTGTACTATTGTGGGTGAAGAGGAGGGGATTAAGAAGAGCAGAAAAATAGCTGTCTGACAGTAAGAACACTTAAGAAGACACTGTTAAGCGGTAAGCTGCTGAGAAACCATCCTTGTGTCCATAATTTCTATATACTAACCAAGATAAGTTCACAGTCTGCCCCAGGCTATCTTGTTCAAAGAGGAAAGACCCAAATGGATATCATGTCCTTCAATTACAGAATTATAACTATAATGATTGCTAAAGGTTATCTGAAGTTTAAAAATAATATAAAACATCTGAATTATTTAGAAAACTTGGATACTTATCTATGATTTTGGACATTAAGGTTTATCAGAAATCAGGAAAGATTAGGGTGCATCTAGTTTGTTTGAAATTGATTCAATAGGATTACCTCATCAAGAACAGGAACATAAAAAATCAGAACAGTACCCATTTAGAATGCACGGTACTTTTTCAGCCTGCGTTGATTGCTGTAGTCAAAGAATTTGGACAACTTGTCAACATCAGATTTGCAAACCTTTACATCTGTATTTTAGAAATGAGTTGATATATACAGGATGTATGTGGAAACCAGGGCATATTGAAAATTGCTGTGATCTTTTTAATTGGAAAATTCTGATGGATAGAAAACAATTTTTAAGTGTTTCCTAGGAGAAGGATAAAATCTCAGATCAAAACCAGACTGGTTTTGGGTCTGCTATGTGTCATGTTTTAGCCCCAGCCGGCAACTAAGCACCACACAGCCACTCGCTCACTCCCCCTCGGTGGGATGGGGGAGAGAATCGGAAGAGCAAAAGTAAGAAAACTCGAGGGCTGAGATAAAAACAGTTTAATAGGTAAAGCAAAAGCCGCGCACACAAGCAAAGCAAAGCAAGGAATTCATTCACTCCTTCCCATGGGCAGGCAGGTGTTCAGCCATCTCCAGGAAAGCAGGGCTCCATCACGTGTAATGGTTACTTGGAAAGACAAATGCCATCACTCCGAACGTCCCCCCTTCCTTCTTCTTCCCCAGCTTTATATACTGAGCATGACGCCATATGGTATGGAATAGCCCTTTGGTCAGTTTGGATCAACAATCCTGGCTGTGTCCCCTCCCAGCTTCTTCTGCACCTGGCAGAGCACGGGAAGCTGAAAAGTCCTTGACCAGTGCAGCAACAACTAAAACATCCCTGTGTTATCAACACTGTTTTCAGCACAAATCCAAAACCTAGCCCCATACCAGCCACTATAAAGAAAATTAACTATCTCAGCTGAAACCAGGACACCAGGTATCTAGATTCTTATTTGGTACAGAGAAAAAACATTTAAAGAATACAGACTGGGTAAGAGTTTCACAAATGCCATGTAAGTTTTCAAATGATTCAGTAATCTAGTTCCATTTTCAAAAGCTCTTCTAGTAGATCTTTTTTATTTGAACAGATAATCAAAGAACCATTATAATACAGAATAGAGCCCTTCCTCTTCTATAAATCTAAGAAGTGCCCTAGATATTGAGCTATTGTAGGAAGATTTCTTGGAAGGGTTTTTCACAGAAGAATTCTGAAATCTTAGTTTCCTCCCAGTGGACAACAGAAAAGCATTTAAAATCTATTCACAGAAAGATAAAATATCTCCTGCTCAGCTCTATTAAAAACTAATACAGTCGTCACCTGTAGTGTGTGAAAGTCGTCACTTTCTTAAAGTGAACTGGAGAACTGTTTGGGTTGAGAGTATTATCACAGTTCCATAATCTTCATAAATTTACAAGTGTAAAATATCTAGCCAATAATTCTGTAGCTCACAATTAAATTACTATCCTCTGCTCAAAAAATGACAAGGAGCCAATAACTCATTCAGAATTTCTTTGCCTCCCAACTCACTAATGATTTGCAGAGTGTACATGTTTTTAATTTAAGCAATACATTTCAATGTCAAAACAATTCCAGTGTCACTCAGACAGGTATTATCTTAGTTGCGAGTATGTTAAGATAGAAATTAAAAGAGTTATAGTGTTCAGAAATTTTGTGATTCATTCTTCTATTCACTGAGTAATACTGTCTCTGGATTAACTGCTGCCTTGAAATATAACAAGTATCATTCATGAACATGTTAACAAAATACTGAAGCATTTTCTTATTATTGCAGTTTACAATGCTTTCACTCTGACGCTACAAGATGAATGTAGGATAATATATAGTGGTTTAAGGTTACCACTTGTCTTGATTTCCTTGGGATTGTAATGACATTTAGAGAAAACAAATTTTACAGAACAGTTCACAAACTATTGATAAAAACTATAAATTGTAACTTTTCAGGATTTGAATAGAATCGAATCGAATCGAATCGAATCGAATCGAATCGAATCGAATCGAATAGAATAGAGTAGAGTAGAATAGAATAGAACAGAACAGAATAAAATAGTTCAGTTGGAAGGGACCTACAACAATCATTTAGTCCAATGCCTGACCACATCAGGTCTGACCAAAAGTTAAAGCATATTTTTAACGGCATTGTCCTAATGCCTCCTAGACACTGACAGGCATGGAGCATTGACCACCTCTCTAGGAAGCCTGTTCCAGTGTTTGACCACCCTCTAGGTAAATAAATGCTTCCTAATATCAAGTCTGAACCTCCCCTGATGCAGCTTTGAAGCATTCCCATGCATCCTGTCACTGGATATCAGGAAGAAGAGATCAGCACCTCCCTCTCCACTTCCCCTCCT
The DNA here is from genome assembly GCF_035582795.1 of Mycteria americana. Taxonomy (NCBI): domain Eukaryota; kingdom Metazoa; phylum Chordata; class Aves; order Ciconiiformes; family Ciconiidae; genus Mycteria; species Mycteria americana. Next base: position 31,792,581 of record NC_134367.1, read on the forward strand.
CAGGAAGCTGTAGGGAGCAATGATCCAAATTTAGTGACCAATCAGACCTGCAAGCAAGGTACAGCAAATAGGATCCAAGAGACTATAAATAACTGTAGTAGTTCTAATATGTAACATAATATGTATCATTAGACATATGCCAGAGGAAGACAAAATGTCCCCTTCCTTTCCCTCAGATGTGGTATGAAGGATGGGGATGGGGGAATCTTTTTTCTCTGTTTGGTATGCTGCTCTTCCTGAAGATATATTACAATATTCTTCAGAAAAGATAAATATTAATATGAAAGGAACAATGTATCAGCAAAGTATTTCTCTGTCAAAAGACAAAAAGGGAAAGGGGAAAGTGTACATCATCATTTTCTCAGTCTTGTCTTCTGTTCAGCAATCTAAGGCACACTGGAGTTAATTAGACTGTTTTCATGAGTGAGTTGAGAAAGGTGGCTCACAGAGGGTATGGGTTTAGAAATGTTATTAAGTTTGGATTCATGCTGGCTTTCTTGGTTATGATGTGCCTTTCTAAAGCTTTAGTTTCTAACAAAATTGGAATTACAGCCACAGCAATTGTAGGAACAGATTTCCAAGTGCAAAACAGAGTCTTGCCCTTCCCAGCTCACAGCTGTGTGTTTGCTGGCTCTAGTACTGTATAGCTGTAAAGTGAATAGAGATGCAGAAAAAATAAAAAGGCCAGCAGCACAGACTTTAAGCAACTGATTGGGAAACAAGAGTGTCTATGGAAAATCTGGAAATCCATGGCTAATATTCCTTAAAAATGACTAATATCCCTTTAAAAAGGGAGTTGTCAGCACAGACCCACTGCAGAGGACAAAAATGGGTCAAAAAGGCTTCACAGCAAGTAAGGATATACAGAGGAACTGATAGGTCCCCATCTCCCTGACAGGCTGCTGGCGTTTCTCACACATGCAGCATTACACTAGAGAATCTCTGATTCCTAAGGGAATGCGTAGGGCTGTGCTGAGCACACATGCTGACCGCATACGGACCACGAGCACCGAGTGGTGCTAGTACTGCAACCTGGGTGTGGGAGATGGCAGCTGGCCAGAGGGAATGAGAGTACAGGGCTGATGTCAAGAGTATGGTTGCAAACCCAGAGGCCCTGTACTTGCTGGGTCTGTGTCAGGAAGGACAAGAGTCCCAGAGCAGTCTGAAGCACTGTAACATGGAGATCCATTTCCCGAGGTGATGCCTCCTATGACTCCAATGGGGATTATTTCAGTCCCTGTTCATGTGGCTGCACAGATTGCTGTTATACTTCTGCCATCCTTTCCTCCAAATGAGCCTGTCTCTGCTGATTCCTGAAGGCAATAACAATCGTGACTGAAACATTCAGATGGCTATGGAGAACACATTCACTAAAGTCTAAAACAGGAAAAAGAAGGGAAAAATAGAACTGAAAAGTCATGCAATACACTAATATATAATTGAACTAGAATGAGCGAGACAGATGCATGCTGACACTCCTCTGTGGCTCAATCAGACTATTTGCCTACTGTTCTGACATAGCAGATAGTCACAGTCAGACCAGAGTTGGACAGATCTGAAGCAACTATGGCCAGGAAGCCATACAACTGTACTACCTCAAGCTCATGTATCTTGCCTCTCTACAAGGCTGATTAACCTGGGCTCAGTATCTGATGCTCAACTCAGCCCAGACAGTGAGACTTCAGGGCATGCACAGTAGCAAAATTTCAAATGTTTAGATGAATTTTCATGTAAATGCTTATGTATCCCAAGTGCTGCTTACCATTTTTGGAAATTTTTTCTTGATTTCCCTGTTGGACACATGCACCTAAATCCACCTAATTTGTACTTTTATTGCTCAATGCTGCTTGGCTTTTATCTATAGCAATTTGTTTATAGCCTTTAACTACATTGTATGTCATCTGGAACATAAGAATATAGTTTTGGGGTTATAAAGTATGTATATAGCACATAATGCAGCCCATGAAGTACTTCTTGACCTTGCTTTGAACAAGCTACATCTGGAACTTGAATCACTGTAACTGAGTCAGTAACAGCCGTTAGAGTATTCAGCTGGGACATCAGTATCCTCCTCAGTGTTTCCCAGATTCAATACCTACAGTGTTAACTTCTCTCTGTGATTTTGGATCCAAGTGATAAGATGGCTACTGTTCAGCTGCTCTGGCATCTTAAAACAACCAGATTTGATACTAGAAAATAAAACTCATTCATTTGTATTAGGTTCAAATATTTAGAGTAGACTGAGCTTTTCTGAGCTGCTAATGTCACACAAACATTAATCACTGATATTTTTAAGCAATTCAAAAGGAACAAAATCATTTCCCAAATGGAAATAAGGAAACTTTAGTGCAATTGAGATAGGTTGTGAAAAATATTTCCTAAAGCAAATGATCAGAAAATGGCAGTTACTTAGTGTATCACTATGAAAAAGAAGTTAAGCTTCACGGTATTAAAATTATATTAAACTTCACTATATTAAACCATACAATGTCATGGAGTAATTTGCCAAAGACACACAAACTCTTGATTTAGTAAAAATGTGAGTGAATACTGAGTGGGACATTTTTATTTTATTTATGTTTTTTTGTCCACAGTAGCTTTTCAGAAAATGAACCACCTTACTTAGTTCAAAATTTGTTAGACACTTCCTATATTTGCATTACATCTCGTGGCCAGTTCTTTCCACTGCAGAAAGATAGGGCTTTTTAATTCTATTTTTGAAGTTGTATTATCATGGGTAAACATCTTTATATGATTTGGGGTTCAATTCAGATCCAAATTCCTAGATTTTTTTTTCCCCTGATATGGCTCAATTGCAGCTGGCAGCTCCTAAAGACAATAATTTTTAACAAGTTTAATCATAAAAATTGCATCATTTCTAGACTAAAATGAAGTGTCTTGAAATTTTCCATCTATTGTCAAAAAAAAGGGGAAGAGGTTGCAAGTTCTTCATTCTTCAGCTTCAGATGTGAACCTCAGCATTTCACAGAAGCCAAATATATATTAAAATATCCTCTCATCTCATATCTAGAAACTATAGAAAAGCTTTATGAACTTGCCAAGAAGTTGAAGTTGCCAAACAGTATTTGAATTTGATAGAATTCATACCGCATTATAAACTGCTGTTTGGATGGTTGTGCCTATCAGCTGTGATCATAGTCATGATCACATGAAGAGGAGATAGAAGACTTTGAGACACAATATAGCCCAAAATGGGTTTGGACTCACTATACGCTTGTGAGTCCTTCTGCATCTTTATGTCCCATCTTTAAAATATAATGTCAAAAAGTATACAACCTCTTTAGTAATGTACTTTGCAGCTCAATTATCCTTGTTAGAAAAATTTCCTAATGTTGTGGTTTAACCCCAGTAGTCAGCTAAGCCCCAAACAGCTACTTGCTCACTCTCCCGCAGTGGGATGGGGAGAGAATTGGAAAGGTAACAGTGAGAAAAATAAAGACAGTTTAATAGGTAAAACAAAAACTGCATCCACAAGCAAAGCAAAATAAGGAATTCATTCACTACTTGCCATCGGCAGGCAGATGTTTAGCCACTTCCAGGAAAGCAGGGTTCCATCCTGCATAACAGTGACTTGGGAAGACAAATGCCATAACTCCAAAGGTCCCTCCTTCCTTCTTCTTCCCCACAGCTTTTATTGCTAAGCATGACATCACATACTATGGAATATCCCTTTGGTCAGTTGGGGTCAGCTGACCTGGCTATGTCCTCTCCCAACTTCTTGCACACCCTCAACCTACTCATTGGTGGGACAGTGTGAGAAAAAGAAAAGCCCTTGACACTGTGCAAGCACCGTTCAGCAATAACTAAAACATGGCTGTGTTATTGACACTGTTTTGGTCACAAATCCAAAACAGAGCAGCACACAAGCTACTATGAAGAAAATTAGCTCTATCCCAGCCAAAACCAGTATACTTAAGAATAAACCTTATCTGTATTTAACACATTATTTCTTGTCTTGTCTTATCCACAGTGGATTAAAAAAAAAAAATTGCTTTCCTTTGCTTCCTCTTTTACATAATTGGAAATTATTTTCATGTTGATCTTCTATTTTTTCTAGATTAAATAAAGCTGGTATCAACTTTTCCTTCAGTGATAAAATTTCTCAGATACCTGGTCCTTTCAAACTTTCTAAAATTGAAGAAATAACTTCTACTATTTCCCTCTCCTCCTCTTCCTCCTCTCAAGCAAAATACAATTTCTTCTGTTCAAAAAAATTTATTTCACACCTGGAGAGACTAACCAATTAACCTCACAACACAGTTCAAGGGATCAATATTGACCTGATTTTTTTTTTTTTTTTTTTTTTTAAATTGAGGCTTTATGGCTCAAATATTTATGAACTAGGATGGGATTTGAAAGACACTTTTTGTTCAAGAAAAAAAGGAAGATTTTTGTGACACAAACAAAAGACACAAACACAGAGTGTTTTTCCCTTCATACCTGACACTAGTTATTGATTCTCCTTGACAAGTACCAAAAGACTCCACTTCCTCAGTGTCACCTAATGACTTAGGTAATACCTGTGTGTATATATCAAAAGACAGGGAAAGTATTAGTGATTAAATGGAATATATTGGCACCCAACGTGGGGCTCAAAGAGTTCAAGATAACAACAAGTTTGCTTGGAATGTACTAGATTGAATTTATAGCTGTTATTGCTGTTTAGCTATTAATCGGCAGGCTTCTGTGTTTGCCATAGGACTTGCTTGCCTCACTGTATATTAGAGCCTAGTGCTCGTTAATGGCTGCTTTTTGCTTTTGCTGCCTGCTGTACTGCTGATCATCTCACTGTGCTGTGCCTGGGAACATTTTGATAACAGCAATGGCCATGCGCCTGGGCTGGCACGTGGCCAGGGCATCACTGGTGTTTCTGTGCTGTTGTACTGGACAGGCTGGAACTCCAGTGTGAACTCGTGTCGTAGGGACTGTGACCTGTGGATGTGTCCATGCAGGAGCAGGACACCCTGAAATGTCTGTGGCCATGGATAAGTCCACACAAGAGCAGGTCCATCTTGAAGCATCTGTGTCCATGGTTATGTCTGTGCTGGAGCCGGTATACCTCTGAAGGGATTGTGGCCCAAGGATAAGTCCACACTGGAGAAGGTACACCTTGAAGTATCCATGGCTGTGGATCAGTCCGTGCTGCAGCAGGTACACCTTGAAACATCAGTGGCTGTGCATGAGGCCATGTTGGAGCACCTCAAAGCGTGTGGCCATGGATAAGCCCATGACAGAGCAGATACATCCCTGGAGGGACTGCAGCCATGGGTAAGGCCATGTTGGAGCAGGTTTACTTCTGAAGGAACTGTGGCTGTGGGTAAAGCCACGCTGGAACAGGTGCACCTCAAAGTGACTGTGGCTGTGGATATGCTGCAGCAGGTATACCCTTGAAGAGACTGTGGCTCATAGATAAGGCTCCACTTGGAGCAGGTACAACCCTAAGGGAGTGTAGTCTGTGGATAAATCCAAGCTGGAGCAGGGGCAAGGGGAAGAGTTCATTGCAATGTTAAACCAAATGGTCTGGTCCAAAGGGACCACGGGTGGAGATTGTAACAGATATACCTTTAAAGTGTTGTAACCCATGATTTGAGTTGCATGTTATAGGAATTACTATAGCAGGAACCACCTGAACTAATGGAGGACAAGCCTTACAAGAAGCAGTGCAAGTGCAGCAGTGAACCGACCTGAGCTGGCTTTGGTGCCTGGTAACTCCACGCAACACACCACCTCTCCTGTCCTGAGTGACCACCATAACAGATGGAGCCCAAAGTCATGGACTAAATGAGCTCAGTGGACATTAATAGACATTTTATGGACATTTTAGAGGGGTGGTCCATAGACTAAGGGAATGATATCTGTGTATTATATGAAAGAATGGGAAAGGGGGTGGTGGGTAATGATGATGTATTGGATAGTGTGGTACCTGAGCATGACATAAATGGCACAGAATAAGGGGTGGAGAATGTGTTGGTTTTGGCTGGGATAGAGTTAATTTTCTTTATATAGCTAGTATGGGGCTGTGTTTTGGATTTGTGCTGAAAACAGTGTTGATAATAATACAGGGATGTTTTAGTTGTTGCCAGGTAGTGCTTATACTAAATTAGGGACTTTTCAGGTTCCCATGCTCTGCCAGGTGCACAAGAAGTTGGGAGTGGACACAGCTGGGACAGCTGACCCCAACTGGCCAAAGGGCTAGTCCATACCATATGACATCATGCTCAGTATATAAAGCTGGGGGAAGAAGAAGGAAGGAGGGGATGTTTGGAGTGATGGTGTTTGTCTTCCCAAGTAACCATTGTGTGTGATGGAGCCCTGCTTTCCTGGAGATGGCTGAACACCTGCCTGCTGATGGGAAGTAGTGAATGAATTCCTTGCTTTGCTTTGCTTGTGTGCATGGCTTTTTCTTTACTTACTAAACTGTCTTTATTACAACCCATGAGTTTTCTGACTTTTACTCTTCTGATTTTCTCCCCCATCCGACCAGGGGGGAGTGAGCGAGTGGCTGTGTGGTGCTTAGCTGCTGGCTGGGGTTAAACCGTGACAAGGATAGTTAAACTCTGAATTCAGGAATGGAAAGAACAAACTTTGCCAGTCAGTTGAACCAACTCCCAGTTGTCTCTTTTCTCCACTTGTGCATTGTTCCTTTAAGAAGTAAGTCTTATTATTAATTCCAAACTGCACTCTTTCCTGTGTTTTACTTCAGTTTTTATTTCTTCCAGAAAATTGATTTGAGTTTGTGCTTTAAAACAGTTTAATATCTGTAAGGTGAACTAGGATACATATATACAAACATTTTACATATATTTTTGTAAAATATACCTGTATCCATTTTCATGTAGCTATGTGGTTTTGGCATTTTTTGCAGTCCTTATTTTCCTGAAGTAAGGAAACATAAATTTTCCAGTATTAAAAAAAATATTTTCATAGCTAAATGTTATTGTAATTTAAAACATTGATTGAATAAAAATATTTTTAAAACCATGTAATAAAAAAATTCCTGATGTTCCCATAAGAACTTCTTACGCATTGTCCCTACTTTTTCAGCTGTTATTGTAGACAAATGCAGTAGACACATGCAATTACAGCCCTTTTATTGGCTTTCCTCTGTAATGCTACTATGTAATCTTACTATTTGTCCCTACTACAGGACAAATTATGGATTTAACGCTTAAAATGAAGCAGATGCATCTCTGCTAGCAGTGACTATTCTGCCATTCATATATACATAGTTCAGATTGAGTATAGACCCTTGAGCAAAAAAAGAGGTCCTAACAGCTGACCAACTTCGTGGGGAAATTATTTCTCCTCCAATTTCCTATGTGACCTTAGGAAAATCATTCACATGTTTCATATCCCAGTTTCCCTAAAAGCAAAAATAGGATAATTGTATGTATGGGCTTGAAAAGGACAAAAACATATTTCAGTTGTTATGTTCATGGAAAGGGGAGAGAAGGCAAAAATCTAGACAGGCATAGGCATTAAACAGATGCAGTATGTCTAAGCATTAACCTGAAGCTTCCAATAAGTGAAGCTACTGTTAGTATTGGTCTCAATAATACAACCTGACCAAAATTTAGACTGAATTCTTTACATATAAATCACCATGAAATATACAATATGAATAGTGAAGAAACACCACCCTCTGCTTGACCTTAACTATAGCTGGTGCACTATAAATATGGAAGATGACTATGCAAATTGCTTAAGAAGGAAAGAGGGAAATGGGCAGTTTGGGTGGTAGCTGTGATGAACAGCAAGGGCCTCAGAGAACCTGGAAGTCCCGACAATACTGCAAAAGTAGGACTACATTAGCCAGTAGTTTCTCAGACACAGCGTATGCAAACCTGAGGTTATAGAGCAGATCATATTTACAACATTGAAAAGTTTGTTGAGACCAATAAATAAGAACATTTGATCTTCACAGTCTAGAAATGTAGCAGAAGACTTTGCAGCTGTCTTGGAGGGGTGGTATTACATTTCTTTGTGGAAGAGATGAGGAAGACCAGGAATGCAAAAAAAACCTGACCAAAAATTCAAAGTCTAAAAATCTTTATAAATACTTTACAAGGGCAATAGTACTTCAGCTTTTTGAAAATCTCTGAAGCTCAGGTGCAAAACATAATCCATTACAGTGATAATGCTACAGGGCTAGTTTTTACACTGGTAATAACCAAAGGAAAATAAAATGTGTATAAGTCGTGTAATATATGATAGGTGTAATAAAACGTATCTAAGTACTTTTTCTAAAAGACTTATTTTTAACATTAATGTCACTAGTGTCAGGCGACCAATTTTAGCTGATTCAACCATAGTATCATCACAGAAATTTTGTGAGAATTACGTAATGTCAAAGAGACTGGAGGTCAAAAAGAATTTAAATATGTGACAGACATATTTGAATATTTTAAAAATAAAATTATAAATTCTTTTTTCTCCCCTTTCAACTGAGTAATCAAATCAGTATGTTAGATTTAAAGGTCACATCAGTATCTACTAATGAAATATGCTACAATTTACATCATTCTTGTGACTTTCACAGATCAATTTATGAATTATTCATACACTGTTTATCAAGATGTATAGGAGATATGGTCAAATATCTCATGTACATTTTATTACAGTGTATGAATAATTGTCTAGACATTGGAATGCCAGATTTGTGGAAATATCTGAGATTCCAAATTTTCATAGAAGCTTTGTCATTGAATTCACTTGTGATTGATCCAAACATTTCTTCTAGTACAGTTGTTTTAATTTAGAAATATATAACATAAAATAAACTTAAAAATTAAATGTTGTTTTTTACTTGTTACCAAAGAACATGTTTTACAACATAAAATATACCAATAAAATTATCACCTTCTATGGAAAGATATGGTCTTATGGACTGTGTTCCATAGAAAATTTTTCAACTAAATTTTATCTCATCTATAACTGCAATGCAATAGAGAATAAATTATAGATCTAAATCCACATTTATTCATCTATTAGTTGGCTTTGAAAACTAAAATACCCATGTAGTCAAATAAAAAGAAACAGACAGCATTCCTGACAGCTAAAACTTTTCAAAGAAGGACCAGAAAATAAGCAATTAAACTGTACATCAAAAACCTGAGCAAAATCTAGTGTTCAGTAATCTACTTTCTTTAAATCAGGGAAATTCTGATATATATTCAGATAAGCAAACAAACATGAAGTCTTGTCAAACTACACAGAAAACGAGATAATGAAAAAGTAACTTAAGAAATAACTCCTTTCTCACAGTCTTTCCAAATAACATTTATCTCACTTTCTTGTTAGTTGTTACAAAGAAATATATTTAATTCAGTGCCTCTTTGGAGCAGTTGACTTTCAACATGTAAACAGAACATCTAGGCAGCATAGCATAAGTATGAAGGAAGAAATGCATTTTCATATGAAAGCCAATATCTATGAAATACACACAATTATAATCATTCACTGGTTAGAAAATACTATAATTGTATTTAAGGGTTTGAGAAGAGGTGTCCCAAAGAAAAAGGAACTAGAAGAAGAAAGTAAAATAGGGTACAACTTGGTTAAAAATCCTTTTTCTCGATTTCACAAGTAAAGATACTGTGATTAGCAGTATTTTAAATGAAGTTCCTTGGAAGCAGGTTTACACGTGTAAGAAAGTTATGGTTTTTACTGCTTCTCAAAATGTGATATATAAATATTTACCTTGTGTTTTCACCAAGTGTTTCTTAAGCTAATTAATCAAAGAGTCTTAATAAGCAGCAGGAGAGAAAAATCTGACTTCCTCCCTAGAGGTACCATGTAGCGCCATACCGCTCAGCTGTGAGAAACAAAGTTTTTTACAAGTAAGGCAGGTTACCACACTCTGGTTTTGGATCACCCTGAAACAGGACTTAATACTGTTTGCTGCAGACATTTCAAAATAATAACATTGACATATGAGCTATTCTTGACTCCAACCAAACCTTAAATCCATAGTGCTAGGATGCTGATAATACCCCATTACAAATTTATTAACCCAGGGTAATGGAAAGATAACAGGGTGCACCTTTACAGAGCCTGCTCTTCCTGGACCGACTCTTGCCATTAAGGGAATCAGGAGAGGAACATGTACTGTCTGGTAATCATCAGGAATTAAAACATAGCTGTCTGGCACATGACAGTACAGTAGAACATGGCGTACTTGAACACAAGGATTCTCTGGGAATGTAGACCTCTGTATAATAAGAAATATTAATAAGAAACTTTGACTACATCTGTGATATTACAGAGGATTTTTTTTGTTTTGGTTTGGTTTTTAGTATGTGGAAGATGCTCTTAGATCTCTTTCTAATCCTACTGGATATAGTTCTATGTTGTGTATCGCACAGATCTGAAATAAAGAAGGAAGCTAGTGATCAACTTAGAAATTCAACAAATAACACATTCAAGAAAACTTTCACAGGTTCTAATCTATTAGAAAATTGAAGTTGAAGTATTATGTACAAATTTGATATCTGGATGGTGACTGTCATAAAATCAAAATCTTGGCCATAGTCTCATCTTGAAAAGAGGTTCAGAACATTTTTAACAGACCTCAATTTGATGAATGGATAGATAAATGGATCCAAAGGAAAATTTCTCCCTTATAAAATGGAACCCTAAACATTTGGGTGTGACTGAAGCCAACAGAAGAATGATATAAGATAATTTGCCTCAACTGCTTATTACCATCATGATTGATAGTCAGCCAAAATTAGAGATAACTGCAGAGTAATCACTTAATTGAAAGCAATCTTTGGGGAACTTCAAGTAAGTCTAGATTTAGGAATATAGTTCTGTGATTTAAAGCAAAATGACTTTACTGGAACCTAAATTTTAATATTCCTCAGCGTGGGCTACAAAAAGAACAACTATGGAGAAAAAAAAGAATGCATTTCAATATATCAAACTGAAACCTAAACTAGAAAATTGAAACTGTTACACTGTTAGAATTTAAGAGTCTTTGGCAACAATCTCAGGATAAATTTCAGGGACCGCTAGTTATCCAGATTGTAGGACTAATTAATATACTTTCAAGTATTCATTAGTATAGTGTTAAAACTTAGGGGAAAAGTTGATGGGTTTGTGTGTTTTGCTGGCAAACCCAAAAAGAAAAAATAATCCACTATACACGTGAAAACTGTTAAACCAGTAACAAACCCATTCTTCTGACAATATTAGAGACAGTTAGATATTTTTCAACAAAATCCTTTCTTGTCAGAAAAACACAGCTTTCAATGAATGAAAAAATGAAGTGAAAGTGAAAAATGTTCATTTTAGTGCTTTCAATTTTCCATTCAACTGCTATAATATTAGAAGAAGTAGCTTTCATAAGTTTGAAATATTTAACTTCTCTATATCTCTCAACTGGCTTTCATTCCCTTATCATATAGAGTATAAGTTATTTTTGTTTACTTTCATGGTCCCTCTTCTTACCCATAATCTGTCACAAAGTGATGAAAGGTTGGCTCCTACATCTGTATGGCTCATGATATCAACATTTATCACCCACTGGTTAAATTTATAAACAAACTCCTCTCCACTTTCTCCCACTCTAAGCTCCTTTAACCACCCACAAAGCTATCTCGTTGTCATAGAGAAAAACTGTTCAACTCGCATAGCTTAAATCAAATCAGGATCAGAGAGGTTTACGTATTTATAAATGACACATAATTAACTGGTAATCAGTGAACTATACATTCAGGATCAACATCAGCAATGCAACCAATAAACCACAATCCCAGACAGTAGGAAAATGTTAATATACATCTACAAATTTCCAAATACCTTTCTGTAACTATGTGCCCCTCTCAGGCATTGTGCACCCCTTCACCCCCCGGCAGTACGGATTACCACCCTCCCATCCCCCAGTATGTGAGTGCAGGTCCCCCACGTGCAAACCTTCCTATAGAGACGTGAGTGCTCCTGCTGTGTACGCACCCCTGCCACTGCTGGCACCCTGCTAAGGCACTGGCATGGGCAGGTGCCCCACATGGCCCCACGTGAACCTGGAGGAGACTTCCCCCCATGCCACTCCTGTGCTGTGGTGCCTGGCTGGGTGCAGGCTGCTCCCATGCCCCAAGGTGAGCTGCTGGGCCCGGCCCAGGCAGGGCTGGGGATGCCGTGTGGCGACGCCTGGCAGTGCCCAACCAGGGTCACTGCTCCCCCTCTTATTCCAAGGGGTCTTGCCCAACCCCATTACAGACTTCCATGCTTTTTTTGACACTGCTTCCCAAGCTGATGCCTTCTTTGCTTCTCAAGATTCTTGGTAATTCCCTGGTTACTGTTTAATTAGACCGATGGTCATCATTATCTTTTTCTTCAGCATGGCCAATTTTGGGCAAATGCCCCCTCAAATCCCTTTTTGGAAGACTCTTTTATCCACAAAAGCAATTTCTATGCTGGTGGCATATTGACATTACTTTCTATCAGACTGACCACTCTCATCTTTTCCTTTTCTCCCTCCAATGTTTATTGCTTTTTTTTCTCTTGTGCTGTACTTGGAGGACTCTGAACAGTAAGAGACACCTTGTCCTTCACATGTGTAACACCTGCCCCAAAAGTAGTGTCATTGCTTATGGAAAAGTAACTACTACTATATATAATAAATATTTACTTTTAAATTTATTTTTGCATTTTAATTTTATTTTGCATTTAAATGTGACATATATATCAAATTATATATGTCAATAGGATAGTAATGGAATTTTAATACTCTTCACTTATAGAAACTATGCAGATATATAGTTTAATTAATATTGATGTTATAATGTTGTGATCTTATTAAAGCTCAGTGGATTTTTCCACATTTTATCAAAATGGAGAACCTTCGTATTTGAACAGAATGTTTGGTGGTTTTTGTTTTTTTTTTCCCCAGTTAGTATTTTCTTTCAGAATATTCATGCCAGAGGGAGCTTCAACATTTGTACTTCCTTTTCTAAGCTGAAATGCAGACGCATTTTGTTATGTCAAGATATCCCATCATATCAAAACTGTTTCTCATTAATTATTATTTTAAAACTGAACACTGTCACAGAATATCTTAAACATTTTAATTGTCTCCTGTATTTTATCCATTTGGGGCAAAAATGGATAATTCTAATCTGAGATGAGATAGTGAACAAATTATCAGGTATACTTGTTATTCATATAGCATCATTTTTATACACAATACTTTACACACACAGAAAAGACATTTTAAGGCAATCATCTTTAAGTGTTGAACAATGTCATGACTAACAACACACTCTAGATGAAGCAGAATTACTTAATAAGATAATTAAAAAGGAGAACCCATAATTAACTAGAGTTAAAAATTAATTTGAGACACAAGAAGGGCTACCGAAATATATAGAATATGCTTTTGTATGACTATGTCTGCATCAGCAAGCACAACAGAAGCCAATTTGTATAGCAAAACAACAGGTACTAAGGAGCTGGTATCTACATTATCCATGTTTGAGACTTTAAACACTATTTCGGTCCTATGAAATGAATGGTTGTCAGCAGCTGGTGTCCATTAGACAATCCCCTGGAAGCAATCTTCCATGTTATTTTAATTAAGAAGGAACTCAGCTTTTGTAGTCTGGAAGCACACTGCATGATGCATCAGGATATAAGTGAGGGTAGTTGGGACATGGACTTCTTTCTGAACTACAACTCCCATGAAGAGGTAACCATCACAAATTAGTGGCTCATAAAGAGATTCTACTATTTCATTTTATTTTCTGAATTAAAATACATTTTTTTTTATTTGTAAAAGGGAAATCATTAGTCATAACAGATTTCTGCAGCTACAACTGTATTTTGTTAGCACAAATGCTGGAATTTAGATATAGGTCATCACTATCTAGATATGGTGCTGCTGCTAACTGCATCTTTTCTAAATTCCAGTCCACTTTCCTATCATCCATTACAAGTTTGTCCACTGACATGTGGAAACATTTTAGAAGAGAAAGTCAAAGGATCACAGAAAATTGATTAATGTGTTTAAATTAGAAACCTACATGTGAAGTTTTCCTGCAAAGACATCGTAATTGATCTTTAATTGTTTAGGATTTGTCTCCATATTCTACAGCAAAACAGACTGTTAGAAAACCAACTGAGTATAAAGAATAATAATTGCTTATCACTAAGTAGAAAACACATTTAGTTAAATTATATTACATCTCTGAAGAAATATCATGAAAGAATAAAGAGAGTTTAGGAAGTTTTTCTTAAGGAAACGGTATAAAGTCTGTTGAAACAAAGTGCAAGAATAACAACAATGTTTTATTTTGCTTGTATAGGTAGCAGAAATTTTCAAAGGTCATGGTTAGAGATGACCAGAAAATTATCTGAAAGAATAAAAATGTATGAAATGTGAAAAAAACCAAGGCAAATATTTTTAGCTTATATTCGTAAGACATTCTTAGTGATTGCTAATCATAATGATTTATTCAGATGAGAGGTATAAGAATGTTCAGAAAACTCAGAGATTTCATGAATCAGAATACATAGTCAGCTGGCTAACTGAGAACTGCCTTAGTGTCATGCCCACAGCAGCTAGTGCTACAGCACCTTGGGGACGTAAAAGATGCATGCAGGGTGTCCCGCATAATCTGTTGCATAAACCAGCTCTGCACGTTAGAAATAAAGTACATATAGATGGTCAAAATAGTTACACAAATTATATATCAAATTATACTGATTAACAATATGATAAAAAATTAGGATAGAATTGTCAATGACCTACAAGCACAGAGAAATTATTCTGATAGCAGCAGAACTAATGACATCCAGTTTCCTAAGGATGTACGTGCTATATAACTCGCAACCTCGTTCTGTATAACTCATCTTTGCAATACCTCCTAAGTTTAAATGTGACATAAAGTAAACTTTTCTCACTTTAAGAAAGCTTTTTCCCCAAATTTTATTTAAAAATTTATAAGATATTAAAAAAAAGTTACTCACTCACAGCTCCTTAGACTGTAAAGACTTAGCTAATTTTTCTGGTTTCAGGAAAGTACCTTTAAAAAGAGATCTGGATGAATTAAATCATTAAAAGACTATATAAATTAGTCTGTTAAAATGCCAATACAGTATTTAAGTTTTACTTACTACATCCTGAAAACTGTCATTCCAGCATCATAAGGTTCTGGAAATTTTTCACTGTGCACTTTGCTTTTAAACTTGGAAGTTTGCATTTAATGACTAGAATTGCACTTCTAGTTCTGGTACAGAGTGGGAGAAGTAATTGTAGGCTCTGAGACACCTCCCTTAAACTTGAAGTAATCTCTAGTGAAGGCAAGAATTCAAATTAGTACCCTGTGCTCTTCAGTACCTACTGGATATCCCTCTATAGGTCCCTGCCAGGTAGCTGGCTGTGCTGACCTTTTCTGCGGACCCAGCTCTCCCTACTGTTAGTCTGACACGGGACGTGACCTTCCCTGTGTCTTGCCTTAGAACATGGCAGAACACCAACAATGGTAGTAATATTCTGCATGCATTTTATAGGTACTGTAGATACAAGAAAGTACAAAAATAAGCATAAGAGTAATTAAACTGATTAAATTCTAGATGCTGTATGCTTTTGATTACAATTTTGCAATGAAAGATGGAACTTTCTTCTCTCAAGTGTAGTTACATACTCTGCTGAGTTTTTGCTGTCTCACCTCACTAACCTCCTAACTGTGAGGTTACTCTGCTAAGAAAGATAAATCTATGTCCCCCTGTTGATATCGCTCAACACTGACCAAATGCTTAAGTAGGTACAGTATGTTATGCCTTAATGCTTCTTTAGGGTGGTGTTCTGAGCTGGAGGGAGAGGTGATAGTCTTCCACTTCCTGCGCTTTTGTTTTAGACAAGGAGAAGCCATGTTTGCATGGGACTAAGGATTTCTGTCTAGTAAATCATAGAAGCTATATGCATGGTGAGACAATTATCCTCAGAAAGGAGAGAGAATTAAAGCTAGGGCCTTTACCTGCAGTGTGTAGGTTTTAACTCCTGAGCTGCTGGATGAAAGTACAGGCTTTTCTTTTACGGTAATTTTTTTCAACTTTATCCTGACTGCCTTTATTCTTTTTCTTTTTTTTTTTTTTTTTCTTTCAGATAAAATTATTCTGTGAATTCAACACTTAGTTGCAAGACATTTCTGAAAAAAATTGAACTTCTCTTCCCAGAAAAAAAGTATCATTGTCTGAAATAATACATCTAACTTGTAGTTCTAGTTCAAATTGTTATTGTTCTTTATTCAAGGACTACTTTAGATGAGGGTTACTGCCAATGCTTGCTGCACAGTCAAAGAAAATACGAACAAAGAAAGAAGGAGGAGGTGCTCAAAGGTACACTTTCTTTACATGACTTTATTGCCCTTTCTGTCCAGCCTAAAACATTATGCTTTCATACAAAGCTTCCATTAGAGCATGTAACTTCCCCATTCATATCCTGTTTATTTTTAATCTTTCTCCTTTAAACATTCTATCGAGGTTAGCCACACATACATGTAGATAAGCTAATGTGTTTTGAAATGTTTGGTATTTTACAAGTAGTTGTACAATCTTTTTATTTGATTATTACTTCTGGCAACTACAAGCCAAGTTAGAGATTATGTGTTGAATATGTAGTATACCATTTCTAAGGAAAAAAAAAAAAGAGAATAGCTTGATAAATAGAAAAAGTAAAGGTGAAATACATATCTACTTCAAAGGATTCATATTTGCCATATTAGTGAATATAAAATATTTTAATCTGCTACAAGTACTAGTACACACATTTTTGCAAGAAAATAATCTAAAGAATAAAACCCCATTGTTCTACAGTGTAGAAATCTTTTTTCTACAATAATCCACCCATTAAACAGTGCATGTTTCTGGGCATTAATCCAACTAGCAAGCCTCCTACTCCTGTTTTATATTCTACTGAGTACTGTAAAAGTAGACTACAATTTTTGGTGTGTAGCTTTAGGATTTAACTTTTCTTTCAGGAGATAGTTCTGCAAGGCAATTGATTCTGAATGGTAATGTAAAATAGACACTACTATTAGAACTCCAGGACTACACTAATGTTTCTAGACCACACTTAGATTGTTTCAGATCAGTTTGTTCTCCAATCAAATAGCCAGACACTTTATTCAGTTCAGGAAATACTGATGTTTTTGACAATACACTTGGGGATTAGCCTGCATTCTTTATACTGAGGCCCTTCTAAGTTAATGATACAGCAAAATATAAATAAATTCCACTTCTACTGATAGCAATGGCAACAAGTAAAACAGGTCACTATGCACATCAGGAGCCTCACAGAAAACAAGAGTCGCAAGACTACTACAAAAAGGATATATTTTGTAGCAGTGCTTATCATCAGAAAAACTTCTTATAGCAAAAGGTTCTGATTTTTTAAGAGGATCACTGTGAACACAAATCTATTCCTTTCCATACAGAAAAAAAAAAAGAAAAGAAAAAGAAAATAAAAGGTCAGGATATCATCAGTTTGGGGATGGACTGAACAGGGCCCTGAAAGACAGATTAGTATGTAAGAACCCTACTCAAAGTGTGCAAAAGAAGCTTCTGACTAAAGCAAATTTGCCATCTAAAAATGGCGTTGAAATTGCAGTGTCTATGGAAACTGCGACTTAAGATATGAAGAATTTTATTCAGGGACAAGCAAGAGGGGAATGTCCATAAAATATGTACCACATCAAAAGCCAAACAGTAAATTGGAAACAGCAAACAGCTAAAGATCCTGACATTTGCTATTGCTGTGGAAGAGGGTCAGACATCCATTACAAAATAGTAGAAACTGTAATAAAAAGAACATATCTGAAGTGTAAACGATCCAGCAAAGACTACGGTAAAGAATAAAAATGATATTGCTATTGATACAGGGATAATATCACATTAGCTAAGAGGCAGATAACCAAAAAAAGCTCCGTAAGAATAAAACTGACAAGAGTACAATTAATGGTTAAAATAGGAAACTTCTAATTAGGAAAATGTTCAGGTTTGCCAAATGAGTAGATGAATGTCATTTTGACAGGATCATCCGTAGACTTACAGTTTATTCACAATATACTGAGAAGCATGTATTTGATTTTCGACTGTCTCCTATCATCACAAAAACTTTGTTTCTGATTCAGATGACAGGGACAG
The DNA here is from genome assembly GCF_035582795.1 of Mycteria americana. Taxonomy (NCBI): domain Eukaryota; kingdom Metazoa; phylum Chordata; class Aves; order Ciconiiformes; family Ciconiidae; genus Mycteria; species Mycteria americana. The sequence continues at coordinate 31,810,746 of NC_134367.1, forward strand.
CATGTCACTCCGCACAGGTACAAGGAATTGCACGTGGCCGATTCAAGTCCTCAGCAGACTCTCCCCAGTGTGAGAGAGAGATAACACAGCTTTAGATTAACTGATTCCCTGTTATGTCTTCCATATTTCTGAGTGAAAAATTTACTTTAAATTCACAATCTTTCTGCTTGAAGAGCATGTATAGTACAAACAAAGATTATAATGCCATCCACAAAACTGGTGAGGGTGGGGAGAGAAGGGAAAAAAAAAAAGTTATACAGTTGAATTATATAGAGACAGGAAGCTATTTTCTTGCCGTATCACACTGATATCATTTTCACGTTCAGCAGATCCATTTCCTGCAAAAGTTATTTTTCCTGTTCAAGGCCAGAATTAACATTGTTCATGTAATGCTTTGTTTGAGGTTTTAAACAGATGCATTTTTAACATAAACATGCATAGAGAGGTATAATAACAAAAAAAAAGTTGTATGATTGAACATAAATCACAATTTTTCATTATTCTCTGACAAGGTATAACTCCAAATTTTACTTTTCTAGAAGAGTTATCTAATTGTCCTAGCTTTTCTTCTATCCCTGAAAAATATTTCAGTTTCAAAAACCAAAAGTTCGGTTGTAAAATAATTTCTTTCTTCATTCATAAAATTTTCTTTGAATGTGAAACTTTTCTACTCTGCTTTAATTGCCTAGCTATGGGGTATTGTAGGGTAACAGCTCTATTGATGAGTCACATCATGTAGGTAGTAAATACATGACCTTTGGATCAGAAACGAGATCAGACACCAAACGCCTCAGCTAGTACTCTGGAGAGTAATTCTTTCTCCTAGAGGTTCAACACTCACTTCTGTGTTTTCACCCAAGTTCTACATCTGCAATCACTGAGGATTTTCTCTTCAGAACATGTAATAATTTGGTAAGTGATGGGTATAAAACAAAGGTATAGTATCAGTAATGGGTATGCTAACTGTAGAAAAAGTTGGTCAAAGTCTTCACCCAAATTGTGCTCAGATAAAATAATAGACATTGTAAATGTAACAGCTATCTGGGAGATGTCACAGCTGGTTTTGTTTGTTTGGTTGTTTTGTTTTGGTTTGGTTTTTTTAACTCTGAAGGTTGTTTAGTATTATAGGGACGAAAAAAATAGGTCTTTGTGCAACCTATGACAGCTGTAAGGAGAGTAAATAACAGTTCCACTGAAGACCCTACAACTTGGGCATCTCCTGGGATATATAAGTTCAAATTCCCACAGACAAAACAGAAAAGAAAGTGTTTGTTTAAATGGACCTCAGTTTACAGATGGTTTCAGGATAAGTAAAACTACATTCTTTAGTTATTAAAAAATGACATAAATCAATCTATCAATAAATAAGTATTGCAATTATCTAATCTGATTACTATGTTTTATTAAAAATTTTCAGCAGTTTCTGCTCTCCTTTCTATGACTCCAGAATCTCAGAGTATAGAATTCAGCCAGCTGACTGTGAAGCACCCCTGCGCTTGCCAGGAGATTAAGGAAAGTAATTGCAAAATAAGTTAGTTTCACGTAAACCTTCTTTTACCCTGTGAAGGCTGACCTCCAAAATTTTACCTTTGACACACACAGGCTTGTAATTCCTATGGAAATTATCATGTTCATTTTAAGAACAAGGACATTTCGTAAGATAGAGCAAAGAAGAATTCAAAAGGAAGAACAGTGTTTTGGTGGTTGAGGTACAAGAAGTTGAGGTATATTTTATTGTTAGAAATGTATATTGCTTACTTCCAAAGAAATGTTCAAAAAGTTAAACGTGGATTTCAGATGCTGCAATTGTGCATCTTAACAGATGACTGTACAATGCCTGCTATCAGGGGCTTCAGCACAGGCAATCAAAAGAAATGAGATATCTTGAGCACTGAAGTATTAGATGGAAGTATGCATGAAGGGAGTCTCCAAAAGTATATCATGATTCACACACAGCTGCACGAGGAGCTGTCATATTAAAATCATAGAGTCATAGAATCATAGAATAGTTTGGGTCAGAAGGGATCTTTAAAGGTCATCTAGTCCATCCCCCTGCCATGGACAGGGACATCTTTCTCTAGATCAGGTTGCTCAAAGCCCCATCCAACCTGACCTTGAATACTTCCAGCGATATTAGAAATGCTGCTAAATGGTGTTGCAATTGACACATCTCCTACTTTATTATTGGTTTATGTGATTGAAAGACTGCTCAAAACTGTTCAAAGCTGTAGAAATATTTTTAACTCTGCTTTTCTGTCTTTCTGTTTCACAGGATAAGATACTTCGCAATAAAAACTATCTATTGAACATGGAAAATGTGTAAAAGTGCAAATCCATGAAAACAGACAGAGAATAAATGGAGAACATCTGACTATTTCAGTTCATGAATTGAGCTCCATCAATCACTAAGCTGTCTGATAGCTGCAGTGAGTGTAGGATGTAATAAGTGTGAAGCGTTCTTGGCAAAGCAGCTGGGCTGAACTAGGGCTGTTGACCTGTGGTCACCAAGATAAGAAGATCCTTCTGCTGCTGTCTTTCCTTCCTCATGTTTCCTCTCAGATCTGCCACAGCTACTGACAGAGGACATTTCCTTTGAAACTTTCCTTCCTGATATTTTGGATGTGTGCAGTGAGAGTATACTGTAATTTACATAGTATACAGATTTAATTTTGCTGGTTTCTTAATTTAAACTTCAAGGCAAACTTAAAATTCAATTTTTGAATATTCTTTTTCTCACAAAAACTGTAATTATGTTCTTGTTCAAGCAAAACACTATGGAAATTAAAATTCTAGTGATAAGAAAAGAGAAGAAAAGAAAGGAAAATAAAGGAAAATAAAAAGATATGGTAGTATATGTTCTTGAATTAATAATTTTTTAAATTTAAATTTGATTATAATTAATGTACTGTACCACTGTGTAATACACAATATTATAAATATTTTGTTTGCTTTAAACTGATTTTTTTACCATGATGAATACTTTGTAAGTAGTACTCAATTAGACTTAGCACTCTGACATGATATTTCAATTACAGAATGCCACTCTGTAATTCACTTTATGTTAGATAATTATTTATTACTCTTTTTTTTTCAACCCTTTAGTTGCTAAAATGATCCCAAAGGTTCTTCTTTTATAAAGACCTGCATTCCTAATTCAGTGAGGTTACTTTGTCATTTATATAATTTCCTGTAATGGGGTGAGAGGAATGTGTAAGTGGGTGCTTTATTTTTCATTACTTAAAGTATTGAAAGTGTACTAATTCCAGTGTAGTGGAAGATTTTTTAAAAGTCATTGGCATTTTTTAGTTTTGCCAAAAAGTTTATAAAAGAGATCATATTCAATCTATGAAATATGGATATTTAACAAAAAAAAAAAGGTCTCTATGACCAAAGGAGTATTTCATACTCTTATACCACATACAAATAAGAAATTGCTTCAAGTCAGAACTACGTAATTTCAAAACCTAAAACACAACCCATCAGACAGGAAGAGAAAATACATACAGATTAAAAAAATAGGTTAGACTACCCATGCACCAATAAACCTTTATTGTTAATTTGATTCATATTACAGCACCTTAAAAATTCCCCAGAATGAATCCTGGACAAATTATGTAACTAATCTAGATTCGATGGATGCAAAACTCTTCTCAGGAAGTGTTATCAATGGATGACTTTCAAACTGGAAGTACATACTGAGATTCTCTTCCCCTGAGTTCCGCCCAGTACTATTCGATGCTATTCAGTACTCTTGAGAGTAAATTGGATGTTGGAACAGAAATTTAATAATTATTACATCCATATACAGCACCACATTGGGAGAAACTGCAATTGCAGGAGGACTGGATTAGAATTCCAATCGTTTTGGGAAACTGGAAAACTGGTATGAAAAAAAGGAACAGTGTTTAATGAAGTCAAAGACATAAGTCTATACTTAGATGGGAACAAATGATTTCACAAACTGGAAGAACAGTGTGAAGGTAGACTGCAATTCTCCAGAGCAGGATTTTGGGATTATGATACAAAGTAAACTATAGTGAACCACTGTTGAACTAGCCTGCTGTTCTGAAAAAGACAAATATTTTGTTGGGATATACAATTATGTAGTGTCTGTAAAGGTAATGTCTCTTCTCTACCTGAACATGTTAAATTATAGTGTAATTTCTGTCTCTAATGTGTGGATCAGCTGGGAAGAGTCAGGGGTAGAAAAATGTGACTTACAAGAACAGTCTGAAAAGATTTGGATTGTTTACTTCACGGGGGGAAGTTACAGCCTTCTTGAAATACACAAAAATACAGTTGCAAAGACCAAAGATAAAATAAACTGTTTTGCATGCCCACAGTGGAGTGAACTGGAAGTAATGGATATAAATTGCTTCAAATGAGACCTTAGTTACAGATTAGGAAAAACATAAGCTATATTCAAAACCTGTAATATATTGCCTACATGCATTATGGACTTTCCCTCACTAGAAATTTCTAAGAACACGTTGATCCATCAAAAATCATTCAAGCAGATGAAGAGGTATAGATCTGATACCTCTTAAAACCCATTTGTCATATTTTGTGAGCTCTTTGTTTTTGATAATTTATATTGTGAACATGCTAAATATTGATGGTTCTTCTCTATTACAGTGCTAACTAATAGGATGCACCAAGCTATGCAGATTGAGAATGAATGTGATTGATAAAAATTATTTTCAAGAATTTGAAGCTTTAAGATGCTGTTAGCTTTGTTTTTGAGTGAAATGGTTAAGAATCAAAATGGATGATTTAAATGACCAGTTTTCTTAAAGTATATGGAGACAAGAAGGAAATGTAAAGTTGCACAGCTGCGAGCTGGGAGATAAAAATATACCTTCCAAACAGAAAAGTGTATCAAAGGCCTCAGTTTAAAAACTTAATTTTCTAAATTCAGAAAAATATATTTGCCAATAACGTCTCAATAAAGAAAATCAATATTTTAAATAGAAGATGAAATAAGAAGTTTTTCCATTCAGAATTTCTGCTTAATCTGTGTGAAATTCATTCCTGTGCAGGTTGTAAGGAAAATGGAAGAGTATTTTCCTCTTAAAATGGTGGTATTTCCTTGCTTATAGTGATAGCAGTGCAGGGAACATCTTGCAGAAGATAAGTGAAATATAAAACAAAGTATTCAGTAGTGAACAGTAATGCTATATTTCTGCATTCTGTTAAAGGAAATTTATCATCTTGCCATTTTTTTATAAGCAACAAAGGGTTACTGTTAAATTCTGTTTCAAAAAGGTATACGTTTTCAAGACATTTTTCTTGTGGGTGGAAAAATGCCACATTTGGCCTCTGAGATTGTGACATTATTTCTGTGCTTGAGAAATACACTAAAAACTATTACTTGTCTAGGGAAAGGAAAGCTTTGACCTTTTTTCAGATGAAGTACCCGAATAATATGATGATGAGGACTACATAAAGAACCATAACGTGAAGCTTCACTTTCCCTGAGGGGTGAAGCTGATCTTACAGGTTACTTGTTCCAGATCAGAAACCAAAATAAGATAAAATCTTTTCCAGTTCTACTGTGTACTTAGCTCTCTCCTCTGTAGTTTATGCTGCTAAATGTAACTTTGTAACGGGAACCTTTAGCTTGGGACTTTCGTTATTACTTAAGATCCTATGTAGCAGAATTTTGAATAAAAGTGTTACATTAAAATTTTAACCCTTTTTCAAAACTTCACTGTTCATGGAAATTGTTTAAGGAATTTAGTTCATATTTTACATAGGTATGCAATAAAAGAATCTTTATTTACTAAATGTTTCCTAACTGCTGATATTATATTTTGGATGTATGTAAATGTATTACATTCATGGAGTCATTCACTAGAGGTGAGTTGAAATCAATTTTATGCACTTAATCCTTTACCTGACTAGAAGAAAACAGTATATTAACAGGGAAATATTTTTATTTTACTTTTCAGTAACTCTTTTCAAAAAGGAATTAGATTATTGAGCATTTGGTCAACTGTACATAATAGGGATATAGCATATTTTCCTATATAGACTAAAATAAAATAAGACATTTATAGGTATACAGAATAAGTGAATTTCTGGACAATAGATTTCAAGTTAAACTTGCAATGTTTTTACAGTACCACTTCTTAAAATGTTTTGAAATGGTTAAAGTGCTTATTGATTTTCTTCTTTCTAAATTTCAGTTATATCTTCTACTGTATTTCTATTATATGTAGCTTATAATAGTGTAATGAGTTATTAGTTGGAAGTGTGTCAGTACCATGTGGCACAAATGGCTACAGACCCTCTAGAAAAATTTATGTGGAATACTTACAGGCAATGATCAAAGCAATGTATCGATGTTTTGGGTTCTGTGACACTCTCCTGCTACTGATCTGAGAGTAAATCACATATTAGCTATTTGTTATTTATAAACTAGATCTAAATATACCTTTAATATGATCCAGGACCATCTGTAAAATACTTCATTACTTAGTATTAACTAGTCTTCCCCTGATTTCCAGAAAAGTGGTTCTTAGTGCCTCATCTTCCACGTAACCTACGGTGGAATTAATTTCAGGGGCTCTGAAGCAATGCACAGCAGCATTTGCTGTGGTGTCAGGCACTACCATGGTTAGCACTGCCAGCTGGCTGGTCTCATGGTGGGGCTCTGTTCCTGTTGACTAAGCATCCTCTGACCCGAGGAGGCCTCCCATGCCTCCCTCAGTGATTCAGCAGCCTGTCAGTGACAATCAATACACAAAGAAAAAGTAGTTAAAGTCCTTGTACCACTCTGCTCATGGAAGGGAAATTTGACTCATTGAAAGTAGTGACATTGATTGCATTGGTATGTCTGAATTTTGTTCAAGGTCTTCCTGAAGTCCCATTGGCTACGTTGGCTCATAACATAAGAAAAAGATGAAAAGTCAAAAGAAGGTCAAATGATATTTATGTTAAAATTTATTTTACCTGCTGGAAGTAAACTACCCACAATTAAATTCAAACATTTATTTTCTTAGTGAGAGACATGCAGAAAATCTGTGCTTGCTTCAGGCATTCTTCAGGCTTCTTTCTGCATTTGTTAGTCCAACTTGATCAAAGTTTACACTTTCTTTTTTTTTTTTTTTTTAATCATCAGCTAACAGGCCATGGGAGTATTATAAAAAAATACATAAGTAAGTAGGAAATAATATTTATAAATATTACAAACATGTTTTGTAATGAATAGATCTACCTTTCTGAAGTCATAGCTGACTGCAAACAAAATTAACAAAAGCTTTTGCTTCATATAGTAGTTTATATTTTAAGTGTTGTAGAAAAACAAAGTTTCTTACTCATCTGCAGGGGTAACAGTAAAGATTTGCAGTATGTGAAAGCCTGACTGATACTGGGAGAGAAAAAAAACCCACAAGCAAATAATGTATTAAATTGCTGTAGCCAAAAGGTGACCGTATCATTAAAGTAACTGAACTCTCAAAATTCATGTCCAGTGCTAAGAAAATTATTAAATTCTTGGTCCTGTACATATGTGGAGTGCAGAGGTAGCCCAAGTGCAGGAATCCTGTTGCTTCTTAAGTTAACTCTATATTATTGTTCTAGTGTATTTGAACAATGTAGTGGGAAGCAGACATCACAAAGACTTCTTGTACTGTCTTTTCTCTTTACACTTTCCTGGAACAGTTTTTCATGACTAAGTCATAAAGGGAACAGATTGTAATATTGTCTTGCAAAAATCCATTGACCTTGGTAGAATGTCCTGTGAAAGAGAACTCAGCTTAGTGTAAAACATAAAAGCAGGGGCACTGCGTGAGTTTCCTACACAGAAAGAAGTGGTTATAGGGTGGGTTTTTTTTTTTCCTACAACAGGAGCAACCAAGCAGTATCTTTCAATTAATTTAACTATTTTGAATTTGACTTAAAAAGACGATATTAAAAAAATTAACTAATTTCTGCTGTCATTCAGCAAATGTTCTATTTGACTACTGGAAAACAATCTATCAGATAAGTAAAAATATGAATCTTGTTTTCCTGAACTAGTTACTTATACAGATTTTACTCCAAATGAACATTAAAAAAAAATACTTCCATGTCAGTTGTAAAGTAGGAAAAAAGAAATAAAAGTCCTTATTCAGCACATTAGTTGTGATTAAGAACTATGCAAATCCTCATCTTCAATCAGTCATTTCAAAATTAAACCTAAAGCAGAATAACCTAAAAGCTGCCCTGCAAATCTCTTGTTACAGTGCCATTTACAAATGAGATTTCCAGCTGAACTTCAATTGTGTTTAGTTAAACAGTCAGATTGCAATTGGTATTTTCAATATGGAAGTTATTAAAGAGTAACATTCTGAACATGTGCAATAATTATCAGAAGAAAAGATATGTGAGGTACTACTTTGGTTTCCATTACAGAAAAAGCAAATGTGAACTACTGACAGCAGAAAACAAAGGAGTTTGACTTGTCTGTATTTGATCATTTCTTATCTGAAGAAAGGAAAAAAATACACTGGTACTCCATCTTTATTTTAAGTCACAAGTCATCAGTGTAAATGGCTGTCTGTGTTAGAAATCCACTGCTGCAGGAGAAGGTCAAACTACATATTATGATTCTCACTGGCAAAAATACCTGTTTTACTACAACAGTACCTATTTCACAGTTGGAATCTCTCCTCTTAGGTGTGCAAAAACATTTGAATTTATAATATGCTATTTCTTCAATTCTTATTAGAATTTTAGAGCATGTCTAGAATATCCCCTGAATAATTCATACTTAAAAATGCCAGTGTTTGGAAAGCAGGTTGAGCCACCCAATCGCTGCTGAAAAACAAAAATTTAAAATAATAATAAGAATAAAAAAATCTTATCTCTTCAACAAACAAGAACATGAGCCCAATCTTTTTATTAGTGTTTAAGCTCCGAAATGGAATTAATGGTCTTGGTAAAACTTTTATTTTAAATAATTACAAAGAAAGAGTTTCTATGAGTTGTTTGGTTTTTTTGTTTTGTTTTGTTTTGTTTTTTTCCCCCATGTGATACAGGGGATTTCAATATCTAGGTGAAATGAATCAAAGGTGAAGTATATAGTTGTAATGAGTATAGTTGTAAATTTTGTAAATTTACAGTGCAGAAGACCCAACTATTTTATGTATTTCTCAGAAATACATAATAGCATTTCCTGTTTTCTTGTGAATATTCTCAACTTTTCACAGAAGAGCTTCTTAGAAATTGTCCCTAAATCACTGAAACAACTATCAGATGGGCTTTCAGGGTTTTTAACAAAAATTCTCCATATTTTCTTACTAATTTCCTTTATGCCTATATTTTTCCATAGGATTACACTATTTACACTACATTATATTATCTATAGCATTACATGTACATCTTTCAAGTTAAAACACAGGATCTTCAGTATTAAAGACTTACTGAAATACAATACCTAAAACATAGTGTTTCCCTCTATAATTTTTTTTTTTGGTCTGAAATCAGTGGTATTCAGTTAACGGTTTGAACATTCCAGGTGACAAAGTAAAATTTCTCAGGCAGCAGATATTTCTCACATATAGCATAAATATACAAAAATAAATGATCAATGGCACTACTAAGGTATCTATAAGTAATAATGTGTATACGAGGTTGTTACAAGGTTGACACCTAAGAAATGTGTATTCCTCTAAAATCAAATAATTCATATGAATATTTCTTCTATTACTTCCATGTATGTTTTTTTGTTTATTTGTTTGTTTTGTACTAATCACAAATATCGCACAATTTTAATCAGAATAACAGTTCTATTTTGGTGTGGTTGAGTAAATTGGGCTTGCGATGGATGGATATATGTAATAACTCTTTGTCTGTAAATAATGAATTTTTAATTGCTTTTATGTGTAAGCTAATAGCATATCATATAGATTGGGATAATTCTGCAGATCGTCTTTCATATAAAATTTTACAGAAAGCTGAATTATAGATTGGTAGGCTTGGATATTGTGATATCAAGTTCATGTACAGATGTTACAGAAAAACTTTTCTAAATTTGCTTAGACAAAGCTTACAACAGTTTATCGTGTGTTTGCTCAAAGTTAATATAGTGAGTATTTAGAAAATACCAATAATGATCACAGACAGATAAAGTTATAGCAGAGAAGTGAAAGTTTTAAGGACAAACAATGAACTTGTATGTCTGTGGAGTCTTTCCATTCCTCTGCAAAGTAAATCCCATTTGCTTATCTTTTCATAACTTCTGCTTTCTAATATAAGCCAACACGTTTTCTGCATCAATTCATGTTGGTAAGAAGGTTTTCTAGGGCTGAAGAACATAGTTCAGTTCCTTCCTCAACTTCGAGCTGATAGTGTTTCGCTTTGAGGAAACCATATTCAGTAAATGTATATTATCTTGGGGGGCTTGTGGTTGTGGTTTATTTCTTCTTCTGGGATACATAACAACTTTTAAAATCTTCCAGTACTTTTCAAACAGGGAAGTTTGATTTGCTAATAAATTCAGAATCTGTTACCTTCAAATGTCATCTGGAAGAAATGCTAATAATATATTCAAATGTAATTTTCCCATATCTGAATAGTTCAAATTCTACAGATCTTGTTCACCTTGATGATTAATTATTTAGGGAGCTGTACAATCAATCAATTTTTTTGTAATGACAGCATTGTAAAACAAAAGCTGGATTTATTTATGTGTGAGAAGAAAGGGAGAAGTGGACAAGGGGAAATACCAAAAAAAAAAGACAACACTTATTTTGATTAATTAGAAGAAACAGAAGATTGTTTCCAATTATCTTGACCCAACTTGTATCCAAATATTTCCTGTCTGAATCTAACTACTTATTAAAGTATGATGACCAGAACTAACATTATAAAAATATCAGCCTAAACTGATTTAGAATTTCCTTTTGTGCATGGTCCTGAGATAAGACATCTGAAAGTTTGCCATTTAAATCCAACACTTCAGTTCTGAATTCCTCTTTAAGTACAAATCTATTAATTCTTATTTCCTGCTGTCACTTTTTCCGTTCCATACATCTTCTGTGTTTCCCTCTCTCTCTCCCTCTCTGTGAATACAATCTTTGACATATCTGTCACCTGTGCAAATTTCTACTTAAATGGAAAAGTGCTCATATAAGCATTATTGGTTGTCGCAAAACACAAATAAAAAGTTCCTAAAATTTCTCAAAAGAGGATGAATCAACTGTGTAATTACAGGAAGCCACAAGTAAACAAAAAACCTCCACAAACTTTTAAAATATAAGAAACACTGAAATACACTGATTACATTATATAATTTATAAATAGTTTGTGAACAAGAAATAAGGATGTTTTTACATTGTATCCTTTGTTCAGTAACTTATGCAAAATAATATCCCTAATAGTAAACCTACTTAATATAATATCTCCTTCTAATTTGCATATGATAGTTTTATAGCATGAAGTCCAGCAATTTCTCTTTGAAGAGAAAATAAGTGCTTACAATGTTGCTGTGTCCTTGCTATGACTGGTCAAATTTATTTTGAGGCTTCTTATTTTATTAACGTCCTTTGTTACAGCAATGACTGGCTGAGAATATTCCAGCTCTGTTTCTCTGTTCATAATATTCCTGTTGTACAAAAATGGTGTTGTTTACTTTTTATGTGATAAATAGTACAATGCTTTATATGAGGCTTTCATTTGAGCCAATTTTGTTTCTTTTAGAGTTTAACAACTAGTATTGTCTATTCTCTGTATTCTTTCAGTGCCATTAGTTAATTGCACAAGCTTTTTAACTCTTCTGAAGAAAGGGAAGGAGGTCATTTGCTTCTGTATAATAGGACTGAGAAGTTTCTCACAAGTCATATGAGGTTTGTACCCTATCTGTAAATAAATTAAAAAAAAAAAAAAAGAAAAAGCATAATTTGATATACCATATATGTTTTGAAGACTGGGTTTCATAAAACGATGTCCTGCTATTAGGTCTGACTTAATACAGTGAAGAAAGAAAACCCATTTTCCTTTGATTAACATCAGTAGAAGATTTCACAACCCATATGTATACAAAATGAAAAAAGGAAAATATAAACATAATTTTAAAATATTTTTTTCAATTAAACGCACATGTATTTCTATGATAGTTTTCTGGTTTTGATAAACTCATTTCATCGCATTTAGGTACACAGTTAATCACACAGCCACTTAGGTTTTTTTTTTCTCTAAATAAAATAAATTGTCCAATTCTGACATAAATTGTCATCATCCTGAGTCCCAACAGCAAAACACTGATATTACTAGCTAACTGAAAAGAAATGTTGGGTTAGGTTTTTTTCCTTCATAGAAGTAATGTTTCATATTTTCATCAAATTTCCAAACTAAATGGTTCATAATTTCATCAAATATACCTACTAGATGGAAGTCTTTCTTTTAGGGAAGATCCCCTTTGTGTCTGAGTGTGCATGTGTATATGCAATGTGGAATATGAATTTTTTTATGGAAGCTTTTTTACATCTTATTCTAGTGTCTGATGCATTTGTAAGCTTGGAAGCAAGTGAACTACACACAGTGGGATGCTGAGCTTTCTGAAAGAAGAGAATCTATGCTGTCACATGAGCTGTGTGGAAAAGCATAACAGCTTGTAAAAACACACAACATTCCATGAATAAAAGATAGAGCCAATTCAGAAGGTGTTTGCCCTTTAGACTACAACATTCAAGCTGCTGTGTATAAGATATATCATAATTTTTCTTAACTTTTAATATTTTGTGATGCAAATTTGCCCTCTACAATACCTTTTTGTTTAGTTTTATTGTAATATCTCATCTTTTCATTGAATTTAAATGATTCATTCAAGAAATCGATGAAATGTAATAATGAAACATAGCAGCATATTAATGAAACATAGCAGCAGAGGCAGAAGTTTCTGAAATTTAAGAATAGCAAGTCCACAATGTACATAGGTATTGCTTGCCCCAATAATTGTGACATTCAAATATATGTCTACTTTTCCTATTTTGTAAGGATGGATGCCCACCAGAGACTATTTTCTTAGACAAAAAAATCCATGTGCTACTACACATACTTAAATCGTTAAGAAATTTTAAAGGAAGAAAACACATCTTTTTCATATCATTAGAAAGAAACACTATCATTTAGGATAATGATTAATCTGCCAAAATGAGATGAGGACCCTAGCTTTAATGTGTGTTCTTGCACAAAATCTCACTGGGCTCATCAATCCTGACAGCTTTAGTAGGCTTCATTAAGCATTAGTTAAATTAGCCATAACTTCTTAACATTATTGGCTAATTGCTTTGTGAATCTGAGGTAACTCCAGAGTATACTAAAGCTCCATATCAATACAATAAACTCGTACTTCTCCCTATCATAACACACTATTTAAGTCTTGATTGATGGTTGATATTCAGAAGCTGGAATGGACTTTATTTAATTCCTAAATAGGAAAAACTGAATAGTGGAATGAAGATTTTATTGCCTGGTGGAAATATATTTTTCAATACTCTGAAAATACCGGTGAAGACGAACAGCTGCAATTTGCAGAAGTGGCTATTGGAAAGTATTCCAACACAGAAAAAAACCCACAAATACTAAAGATAACAACACCTTACATCATTTGTTGACTAGAATATTGTGGTCTTTTTCCAACATAAACCAGAATGGCACGAATTCCAAGTTGACATTTCAAGCAATAAAATGTCTTAGTTCTTTCTGAAAAGTGTGTTGTAGCTTGCCCAGAAGTTACAAACTTGAGGAACAAATTACTGAATGAGTAGTCTAACTTCTTACACAGGCAGACAGGTGAAAGAGTTACAGTGGCCTATAAACTTGCTACAGAAATAAAGCAAAGCAAGAATGATTCCCTTCCATCAGGAAGACCAGAGCATTTATCCCTATTCTTGTCTTTAGGAATTATTGGGGTAAAATTTTGAAGATAATCACATGCCCGCATATGAACAGATATAGGCTGAGTCCAGCAATGCACCTTGGTGCCAAAAATGCCTTAATATTACACTTTGGGCATCTTAGAGGGTTTAGAGCTCATCACGGAATCATAGAATGGTTTAGGTTGGAAGGGATCTTTAAAGATCATCTACTGCAATGCCCCTGTCATGGTCTGGGATATCTTTCACTAGATCAGGTTGCTCAAAGCCCCATCCAACCTGAACTTGAACACTTCCAGGGATAGGACATCCACAACTTCTCTGGGAAACCTGTTCCAGTGTCTCACCACCCTCATAGTAAAGAATGTCTTCCTTATATCTAATCTAAATCTGCCCTTGTTTAGTTTAAAACCGTTATTCCTTGTGCTATCAGTACAGGCCTTGGTAAAAAGTCTCTCCCCATCTTTCTTATAAGCCCCCTTCAAGTATTGAAAGGCCTCAATAAGGTCTCCCCAGAGCCTTCTCTTCTCCAGGCTGAACAACCCCAGCTTTCTCAGTCTTTCTTCATAGGAGAGGTATTTCAGCCCTCTGGTCATTTTTGTGGCCCACCTCTGGATGCACTCTAACAGGTCCATGTTTTTCTTGTACTGGGGACCCCAGAGCTGGATGTAGTACTGCAGGTGGGGTCTCACCAGAGTGGAGTAGGGGAAGAATCACCTCCCTTGATCTGCTGGTGATGCTTCTTTTTATGCAGCCCAGGATATGATTGGCTTTCGGGGCTGCAAGTGCACATTGTCATGTCTAATTTTTCACCCAGCAGCATCCCCAAGTCCTTCTCTGTGGGGTTGCTCTCAATCCCTTAATCCCTCAGTCTGTACTGAAGAGATATGAAATACCTGGTTGCTTTGTCCATGCCTGTTTGGCATTTATGAAAACTACTCATGGCTGCAAAGTGTGTGCCAGTCTATATGCTGGTCCTTTTCTGCGAACAGGCACCTATCAGTGCTTCTAAACAGTAACAGTGCCAGTCCAGGAACATAAGGTTCAAACCGAGAGCTTGAAACCCAGTATTCTGAGAAGAATTCATTAATCACCAGATTACGGAATTGCCTTCCCACTTCCCTGTTGCAATTGCATCATGATACAGCACAGAATTAAAGCTTCATGGCCTGTACCTGAAAATAAAAGCAGAACCCTGGCTTTGTTGCTTAGCATTGAGCAATGTGCAGTCGGGGAGTGAAGAATCTTTGATTCCAGTCCTTGGTCCTAGAGTACTAATGCATGGTATGAACATTTTTATCAGGAGGAGGCTGCAACTGGGGCAGCCTGGGAAATTGTATTGCTTGCTGCTCTTTTGCTAAGGAACAGGACACCCTCGCTTCTACAGCTACAGCACTGCAAGCACTACAGCACTGCAAGCACTTCTGAGAGGCAAAGCCAAGGAAGGAATGGCACTAAAAAGGTGTACCTCCTGTATCTTCTGGTAAATTAGAATCTGGCCTTAGGTGTCCTCTGGTACCTGAATTCTTCCACTCTTCAAACAAAGCTGGCAGTATTGTGTGGATGATGGTCAAGCGATAGGGGAGTTTTCTCATGTCCTTTCTCATGTCCTTTCTCATGTCTCATGAAGATAAATGGTGTCCTAGAAATAAAGGCAGAGGCTAATTTCCTTGCCGGGAAATCAAAAGTGGACAGAGGAAAGTGCCAAAAAGAAGGTTGAAAAATTTCTCTGCTATTTTTTATTCCGTAGAATGGCACCTGGTAACTGAAGTGAAATTTTAAGAACTTCCCAGTGAGGATTCTCATGTGGCAGAGACAAGTGAATGAGATGAGGGCACCGGAACGTGGAAATGAAAACAAAGGAAAATCAAAGCTAGTTATATCACTGAAATAGTTATGGCTAACCATATGTTTTGTTTAATCACCCATCATGTTAAATCAGGCTTGAGGTTATACAATTTGATTAGAGAAATCTGAATCAAGAACTGTTAAATATGGGGATGGGCAAGGAAATTACAGAAAAAAAACCTGTCCTCAGAAATAAGATACATCTCAGAAGAACTGTTGTGCAGGGAATTGTTCCTTAAAAGAGAGCTTGGGATGTATGGCTGGAGACTGTGAGCAAATGGCCCCAGGAGTTAATCCTGTGAGACTTCTGCCTGGGAGCTGTGCCACGCAGGTGTGTTACAGCTAGCACACATCTATTACACTAGGACCAGGCTTCAGAGGTAAAATACATAGAATAAGGTTTTGGAGCTAAAAACCTGATAGCCTTTACATGAGGGGTAGGGAATTTTTGTAGTTTAGGAAAAAATAGTGGAGATTTCTGAGTGTGGCAAATAGTTTCTAACCTATTTGGTCCCACAGCTTTGGGTTACAGATACGCATTTCACATATGCAATACATTTTCCTGTAATATGAGTTATATGTAAAGTTGCACCCTGTTATTTTAGTTCCATGCTAAATAAAGCTATCATCCTGTATCTGAGTCCAAAGTAGTCAAATTCCTTAAATTTTGACATCCTACAAAAAAAAAAAAAAATAAAGATAGTGTATTGGGTTGACCTCGGCTGGATACCAGAGCCCTGCCCCACTGCTCTTTCACTCCCCCTCCTCAACGGGACAGGGGGAGAAAGTAGGATGAAAAAGCTTGTGGGTCAAGATAAAGAGAGGGACATCACTTACCAATTACCATCATGGGCAAAACAAACTTGACTTGGGGAACATTAATTTAAACTACTCTATTAATAAAATAGAGTAAGATGGTGAGAAATTAAGACAAAACTAGAAACACTTTCCCCCCACCCCCCTCTTCTTCCCAGGCTTCCCATGACATTGAAATTTGTTGTTGGCTATTATGCAAGAAGGTAAAACTATCTAGGTGAGATCATGTTAGCTATAGTATAGAAACAACACAGACTAAGACTTCACTCTCAAAATTCATTGCAATATCAAGATTAGGATAATAGCAAGTATCTAAATCTGGGACACTGATGGGCAATTGGGCAGATGTCTGGACATTGTTGTGCTATGCAATGGAACAAGGAATGAGAGACCTGATACCAGAGAGATATACGTGTTAAGGTCCAATTCACTTTCACAGTGAAATAATTGTGTTTGAATGGTGCATTGCCAGAGATAGAAAGCAAGAGCTGGCAAACCCTCCTACCACTACTGAATAAACGTGATTATCTTGACTGAAATGCAAGTACTTCAAATTTGTGTTATCCTTTTTCAGGATTTCACTATCAGAATTAGTGTGGGCAGAGGGAGCTCAGGGCAGTCCGTCCAGTGGTGGTGTCACAGCCAGAGTCACTTATGTTTCTTTGTGAATCCAGCCTTGAATAGCTGCAGTTGTTTCTTCTTTGAAGTGATAATGAAAAATAGATTTTGACATTGTAAGTGCCAACATACCTTTTTTTTTTTTGCTTAGGTGTGAATGTGGGATGAATTCAACCCATAGCTTCAATACATGTTACAGCATTCAAAAGTGAAGACTTTTTTTCCCCCTAGCTGGGCAATAATTCATCAAAATGATCTGGGTGGGCAAGTGTGTATTATGTCAGTAAATACATGTATTAAGTTGTACATGGAACAGGTTACTTGTATATTCAATCACACACATAATTCCAATTCTTATCATAAGCTATTTTCATAGCGCTTTTTCTATCAATACTTTGTCTATTATTCTTACGTATCCACGTTCTCTATACGAAGTGAAACTGCACATAAATACAATGTATGGAATCTTAGAAATATAATTAGTTTTTTGATATGTTTCACTATGTCACCACAACTCACGTTAGCTACTGCTAGAAATAGGCAGTTCTGAAGAATGCTTCAAGCTAGTGTTGATGTTAAATGTGCACATTCATACATAAAGATATGTGATGTGTTTCTTAGAAAAGGGCAAAGAAATAGAAGAGCATGTGGCTTTGTTCTTATACATGTTCTAGTAGTGAACTGAGCAGGCCACAGATATTTGTCCATTTGAAAAGGCAAAAGAAAAAGAAGCTGAAAGAACTTCACTTCCCTCTCAAGATTTTTAATTGAATAGCCTCTTTATTACCATTTTAATCTTTCAAATGCTTTCCAAAGACAATATATTTTTCACTATAATCTCTCTGTACATTTTATATAAACCTGGCTTTATAAATTGGTAAATTAGAATATTCAGATCTGATTTGTTGAAGCATTCATATATTTATATAAAATTCTAAGACTTAGCACTTATACCCATGTTCTTAAGCAATATTTTTGAAGAATTTTGTGTTATGAGGAGTTTTGTAATGTGAAAGTAGATAACTGAAAAAGAGAGTTGCAACAAGCAGGTTTTTATTAAATAAAAATCACGTTGGGTCCTGTGGCTTCAAAACCTTTGTAGCTTTTTCCATGATCCTCTGCAGTAGCAGGAAGTAGGAGGAAGTGAAAAGTTGCTATAATGCAGAAGCTATTCCTTCAAGACCACATTACAAGGTTGCTCATCAAAAAAAACCCCCTCAAAATGTTATAAATACAGAGTGTATCTGTGAGAAAAATTAAACTCAAATCAGGAGACAATTTTGTTTCTCAAAGCAAAGCAAAGCAGTAAAAAGTTAAAATGATGGGAAATTAAATCATGTAGGGCGACACATTTCACTATCTGGGCTTCCCTGAGGTCACAGTCTTTCCAATAGATCTTCAGTCTGAGATTGTAGATAATAGACTTTCAGTAATTTGTGAGACTAGGAGGATTAGTGGCTTAGTGCACAAGTCTTTGGACTCTGAAGAACTAGGTTAAGAGATCTGCTTTGGGTCAAAAGAGAAATGAGTTCGATAATCTCTGCTTAGTCCTTGGGAAACAGTTGTACAAATCACCAAACCACCTTTAAGCATTTCCTACTATTGAAATTCTTTACTTACAAAGGTCAAAGCTGGTGTTACATGCAAAGAAAATCATCCAGCAAGGTCATGTCTTTCTGACTAAAACTGAGCTACAAAGCCAAGGCATACTGAGACACACGAGCTGTACTCAGATGGATTATAACAACTTATATGAATCAAACATCTCTGGTTAAGTATTCACATTCTTTTTTCTCTTTCTTTTTTAAAACATCCATTTCACACTTGTTATTTTTCAGTTCATGCAGTGAGGCAGCCAGTGGAGTTCACTCGGTCTATAATCTCATTTAGAAAATCAGCATTATTATTTTTCAGTGTAGACTAAAACAAACCCAAGCAAAACACTTCTAGCTATCTGTACTGTACGCAGGTGCCCAACTGCTGGCAGCAGCAGGGTCTGCAGGGCGGCCTCTGTGAGGAGAGGCCGGGGCCGCCCCGTGCCGGACACAGCCGGTTCCAGCCGGCTCCAACCGACCCACCGCAGGGCCCGGCTGAGACCCCAGCCAAGGTGGTGGCACCTCAGGGAAAGCGTGTGTAAGAAAGGGCAAAACACTGCACAGGTAGAGTGAGGAGTAAGGGGGGAGGAAAGAGTGTGAAACAATCCTGTGAGCACCAAGGTCAAAGAAGAAGGAGGGGGAGGAGGTGCTGCAGGCACCGGAGCAGAGATTCCCCTGCAGGCCATGGAGGACGCCACGCTGGAGTAGTTGGGTATTTCCTGAAGGAACTCTGGCCTGTGGAAAGCCCACGCAGGAGCAGGGCTACAGGACTACAGCCTGTGGAGAGGACCCATGCAGGAGCAGGGAAAAGTGTGAGGAGGAGGGAGCCGCAAAGACGAAATGTTGTGGACTGACCACAAGCCCCCATTCCCCATCCCCCTGGGCTGCTCGGGGTGGGGAGGAGGTAGTGGTCTCTGGAGTGAAGGAGTGAAGTTGAGGCTGGGAAGTGAAAAGGAGGCGGGGGAAGGTCGGTTTTAGTTTTGTCTTCATTTCTCACCATCTTACTCTGTTTTAATTGGCGATAAATTAAATTAGTGTTCCCCAAGTCAAGTCTGTTTTGTCCATGATGATAATTGGTAAGTGATCTCTCTGTCTTTATCTCATCCCATGAGGTTTTTCATCCTATTTTCTCCCCCTGTCCTATTGCAGAGAGGCAGTAGGAGAACAGCTGGGCAGGGGTCTGGCAGCCAGCCAAGGTCAGCTCATCACAATGTATTTCTGAATTTTGTGAGACCAGCTAAAAACATTTTAAGACTACGGCTATGAAAATAAGCCCTATCCCAGGAGTAGTCCTCAGACCACTGCAAACTTATTCAAATGTTCTTTTATGATGGAATTCTGTATCACAGATAAAGGAGATCAATCAAATTAAACTAGAACCTGCCTAGATTTGGAAGTCTTCCAGATCTGCATGTGGAATCTGTTTCAAAGTAATTATATTCTCAGGATGAAATACTATTTTAAAATAATTATTAATGATCTGTTATGCCAGTAAATTTGACAGCTGTAGACACATCCTTTCAGGCCCACCTTTTCAAAAGACAGTATTTCTGGAATCATTTCTTTAATCAGTAATGAAAAAGTGAAGAGATTCAATAGAATTTGAATTTGATGTACGATAAGACAAGACCAGTTACACCAAAATAGCATTAATGCCAAAACTGCTGTTGTCATTTAGGCTTCCAATCTAGTAACACATTTAGCAGTCATATGAAAAACAAGAAATGCATCAGGACATAATCCCAGACATTTCTGAATGCGTTGTCTTGCTATTGATTTCACTGGGCACTGAAAAACAAGTGATTCTTTGACTGTTATAACTAGTTATTGCAAAGGGTGGCATGCAACAGTACAGAGGGTGTACTATTGCATGGGTGTACAGAGCGTGTATAGAGGGTGTACTCTGCAGAGGGTGGCATGCGATAAGTTTCGGGTATCTTATCATCATTATAACAGTCCAGGAAACAGTCCATTTTTCTTTAGGGGTGATTTTTTTTCTAGCTGTGTTTATATTTGCAAGTCAGTAAGAACTGAAATATAAATGCAGTTAGGCAAGGCTATGAAATTAAGCAAGCTTATCTTTACAAATAAAAATATTCTGCTGCTCTGAACGCACTGTTGCATCACTATGGGCCAGATGGCAGCTTCAGTTTTAAGTCCAAATAAGTGTTAGAACTACTGTAGAAATGGAGCTTTATATAAAAAAACGAAACTTTACTTATGTGAAAAAAATTTACTAAGTCAAAAAGTCTTGTGTGTAACATGCTTATGAGGCCAGATGTGATTGTATATAAAAAGACATCCTGAATCAGACTAGTAACTTGTTCAATCTGCTATCAAGTCTTTCATCGCACACTTGAGTTGTTTGGTGAAGGAGCCAAAACTTCAGAAGAAAACTCTACATAAAGTAGAAATCAGTCCCACTCTCAATGTTATCAAGTTAAAATAAAGATAATTGCATTTATATATAACTACAACAAATACAGCACCTTAGTTATCTTGAGAAAGATTCTGAAAGATTAAAGAGAACTATGGTTCTTGTGAAAAATCAACATTAATTATAATCACAGATTGGACTACTTTAGACAGTAGATTTATTCATGTTTTTAAGTAAGAATATACTTAAGCATTATCAAGTTCAGGACACATTTTACTTATGTGGAACAGTACTAAAATAGTTAAGTAACACCTATTTTACAAAAAGATTTTGCTCTTAAAAAATTCAGACTTAAGAAAATCACCTATGTTCTGAAAACATATTTTTCCTTATTTTAGGAGAAAAAATGTCTGTACTTTTTGTACAGTACCTTTTTATGTCTGATTTTTTTCTGCATAGTCTTGTCAGTACACTGTTAGGTTCATTAGGCTCTTCTCAGTTTTCTATTTTCAACCATTTCAAAAAATCAATTAAGCACAAACATTAATTTAGTTATTTTTGAAAGATATTAAAAATGGCAAATATTACTGGTACAATAATATGTAACAAAATGACATTACTGTAGGGAATACTTTCAAAGAAACAGAAGAAAATCATAACAATTGACTTTTGAGCATCACAGTGGGATGTACTGAAATTGAACTGTGCTGGTAGCAAAGCTGGAAAACAATAGATACAGTAGCAGTACATCAAAGAAATTGTGATATCTTTCATAGGAACATAAAATTTAAAGTGGCCTTTGAGGTCATTTAGACTGGTCCCTGCCTGTGGCAAATCTATTGGATAGAAACACTACCCTTATAAGAGATTGTTCCCAGATCATTCTTATCCTAATAAAAATTCTTATCCTAAAAAGTTCTAATTTCCAAACTGAATTAATTCATGCTTATTTTATAACCATTTCCCTCGTGACATCATTTGTCTATCAGCTTAAATAGCTTTTCTTCTTCTTCAGTATTTGTCTCCTTAATGATTTAGGGACAGTCATCATATTCCTCTGATTCTTTTTCTTTCCTGGGCTGAACAATTCAGGTTTTTTAGACTGCTCTCTTAATGAACAATCTTCAGACCTGTTTAGTAGTTTAACTGATTACTTGCTTTACTTTGAATATTTTTATTTTTAGTTTTTTACAACATTTCAATGTTATCACAGCCTTGTAAAATGGCATGGTACTTCTGCTTTTCTTGGGTTTACTAACATCCTAAGAATATTTGCATTTTTCGTGGCTATGATGTAGTCATGGCACTAGTAACTGATAACATGCCCAGAACTTTTTTTTTTCTTTGTGTGTGTGTGTGTGTGTAACTCAAGGTGTGAATCCCCAGTTCATTTGACCCACAGTGCTTGAAGCCACATGTTATACTATTCAGTCTCATCTCCTTGCCTCAGTATGATACAGTTTCCTGAGGGTAATATTACTCCCTAGTTTTCTGCCATTCTCGAACTTCATTACACAATTGTAGATTATGTGCAAAGCAAGTCAATGAAAATATTAAGTATAAGAGCTGCTCCACAGGGAAAGAACACTCTCTTTACTAAGAGAGTAAGTATTTGTAAATTATTGATATATCTTGGTTTCTTCTAATTATACTAATCCTCTCTTCTCTAGGGAACTGTAATTTCTGATCCTTACTGTATCAGAAGTCCAGCTGAGATATATTGTACTAGTCATATCTAGTTATCAGGAAGAGATTTAAAATTTATCAGGAACAAAATACCAAATATATTAAAACTAATATTTTCCTCTGTTCTATTTTCATGTAAGTTTATAATGTGAAATCTTAAGTGTCTCATGCATAGCTCTTTTATTTGAAATGTACTGTTGGAGAAATTATCTATTTGAAGATGTTTTAAACATAGAGATGCTGATTTCTTACATACATTTATTACCTATACAGATGTTTAATAACTCAGCAGTGTACCATACTAAATTTAGGATTATAAAAACATAAGAAACAGTGTAGGTATCAATGATTAAGACCTCAACTTCCAAAGTTTTTGGAATTAAACTTCCATAAATAACCTTGTTTGACCTTCTGTCCTTATTCATACTCCTAATTCTTCAAGACACTTAATCACTTAATACATGCCTAATTTCAAGCACACATTAGCCTCACCAAAGTTAATAAGATTATATCAATTTAAAATTAAGCATATGTGTTAAACATCTTGCTGGACTGTAGTTCCTTCTATTGTGATGGAGTTTTTGAACAAGGGCTTTTGAAATTCAGGCAAATTTGCAAACCTGTAAGTGCAATAGTTCTTAAAATTCAGTACTCCATACTGCTTTTATGTTTTGACTTGATGCTTATCTGCTAGGACTTTTGGGGATAGGGCTCTTACCCATAGTGAATAATCTCTAGTTTGATTTTCTCTTCCCACTCTATGGCATCCTTTTACTGGCTGTGTGGAAAGAGAATGGTGGTAATACATTTCAATGGAATCTGTATTGCTGGTGAGCTAATAGGAATTTCATGAAATTCAGCAAATGCAAAAACAATATCTTGCAATGAGGACAGAATAACTTCATGTACCAGCACAGGCTGGGCTTGCAGAGAAGGCCCTGGAGGTCAACAATTTGAACATGAGCCAGCAGTATGCTCCTGCATCGATCAAGGCCAACGGCATCCTGTGTTACATTGGAAAGAGTATTGCCAGCATGTTGAGGCAGGTCGTCTTTTCCCTCTTCTCAGCAAAGGTGAGACACATCTAGAGTGCTGGGTCCAGTGCTGAGCTCCCCAGTAAAAGAAAGGCTGTCAAATTGGAGCAAGCCCTCTGGAAAACCACCATGATGGCTGCATATCTGAAGTCCATGACATACCAAGAGAAGCAGAGAGAATTGGCATTGTTCATGCTGAAGAACAGAAGGTTGAGGCAATGCAACTTGTCTTCAACTCTGTTGTGGGAGGATACAGAGGAAACAGAGTCAAACTTTTATCAGGGCTGTACAGAAAAGGTAGAGAGAGCATGAGCACAGGTTGTAACAAGGTGTCATGGATGGAGTAATGCACTTCACTGGTAAGAAATAAACTAATTTATTGATATAAAACTGAGTTAACAAGGTTCAATGGTAAATGCGACAGTGATTTAACAAGATTCAATGGCAAGGTACACTTGATTATTTACTGCATAGAGGATAGGGTGAGAAAAAACTGTCAGGGAGACCCTCTCATTGAATCAGGAGATTCAGAAAGGACCCCCATGCTTTCTAAACTCCTTCTCAGAAAGTAGTCTAGGTGCAGCTTGATCCAGTCCTAGTCCCAGCCTTGGTCAACGGTTTGTCTAAAGGATTATATGTGCACAATCAATCCTTTATATCACTTAGCTAAGATTTCAAAGTTTAGCATGATTTTAATCACTTACCGGGGCTCTGTTGTGGCCAGGAATCTCTCAAACTCGAGGAGTAACCTTGAGAGGCACTCCTACTCAAGGGGAGATCCTGGCGTGCAGCCCGCTGCCATGCAGGAGAGCTCAAAGGGCTCTTGGGCTGCTCGCTATTTATGGGGGTAAGATGATTGACTCATAGTCATATTTGCATACCAACAACAGATTTTAGTTTCTTCACTGTGGCTAGGTGGGTGCATTGCACAATATCCCTTGGCTATTGTGTTGTTACCTGTCTCCTGAATCCACTTTGAGCCAGATGCAGCCATCATGACCAGGTGCATCCATCATTGGTGGTTATTGCCTGAGCAGGGTTACGGGAGATAAAGGTCAGGGGTTGGGGGGAGGCGTACCGTCACACAAGGAAAATACCAACTCAGCATGAGTAGAGAATGTTTTACAGTGAGATTGGTTAAGCACTGGAATAGGTTGTTCAGACAGCTTGTGGAATGTTCATCTAGGCCAAATCTTACTCACACTCTTCAAAATACTATTCTTTAAAAGCTATTCATCAGATATATTTGTTACTAGCACCTCTACAGAGAGATCTGTGAAAAATAGATTTGATTTTATTCTAGAAGTGATATCGGAGCTTCACTGACTAGTTGGGGAAAAAAGTCCTATTTATTCCTATTTGGTGTGAGTTGCTAATAACAATCAGCTTTATGTAGTCTCATGTATCTGTTAAGACCCTTATAGTGGGGGAAAAAAGGTGCTACAGCCAATTTGCAATTGTCGTGGTTTAGCCCCAGCTGGCAGCTAAGCACCACGCAGCTGCTCGCTCACTCCCCCCCGGTGGGATGGGGGAGAGAATCGGAAGAGCAAAAGTAAGAAAACTAGTGGGTTGAGATAAGAACAGTTTAATAATTGGAACAAAATAATAGTAATAATAATAATTAATTGTAATGAGAAGGAAAACAACAAGAGAGAGAGAGGAACAAAACCCAAGGGAGGGGAAAAAGAAAAAGAAAAGAAAAAAATAACATACAACCGCTCACCACCTGCTGACCGACACCCAGCCAGTCCCCGAGCAGCGATCGCTACCCCCCGGCCAACTCCCCCAGTTTATATACTGAGCATGACATCATATGGTATGGAATAGCCCTTTGGCCAATTTGGATCAACTATCCTGGCTGTGCCCTCTCCCATTTCTTGGGCACCTGGCAGAGCATGGGGAGCTGAAAAAAGTCCTTGACCAGTGTAAACACCGCTTAGCAACAGCCAAAACATCAGCGTGTTATCAATATTATTCTTATACTAAAATCCAAAACACAGCACTATACCAGCTACTAGGAAGAAAATTAACTCTATCCCAGCCGAAACCAGGACAGCAATAAACAAATCAGCTTAAATATGACATTAAATGCATAGTAAGGCATTATTTCATAGCCTGCACAAACACCTTATTCACTTCTGGATCCACTGCCGAGTTCAGAAGTTAACTTTCAAAATGTTAATAAGATTTGTCAATTAATTCAAAATACCTTCTGTAATACAACAGTCAACTTTGACTGTTCTGCTTCTGGTTTGACAACTTGAGTCCAGTCCAAAGTGAAAAGAAGCCTTGGCTCATTGACTTTAGGAGGCTTTTGATCAGTTTTATTAAAACTAATAGTGCTTGGATACAAACAGACAGGAGCAAGAGACAAGCTTTCTTGATAGCTGGCTTTACACAAAGGAATAACTTGATTAAATCTGAAAACAAAGTGTACAATGAATCACACACTTGGACAGGCATATTTTTCTGTAAGGTGCCAACTAAGCGCTTAGTTAAACAGTACCCTTGTACAGTCCTCACTGGCTTTTTTAACTGTGGTTCAAAGGATGAGAAGAAAGGGTTGTGTGGCATTAAACAGTCCCATGGAATAAGGATGAGAATTACAGGATTCATTTTCTCTGCTGAATGCCCTTACAACTGAGATACTAATGTAAATTCTTTTCTTTCTCTACTCTCAGTTATCTATCTTGAATTAATTGCTTTGCAATGACCAGACTTACCCTGACAGGGATTAGAGTGTGAGGAAAGTAGAGTCATAGCCACATATTCGCTGGATCTTATGGCTTTTGATGGATGCATATGGCTTTGGTCCTCCTAACCTAGCAAGAACGTATTGAATCTCAGCATCCTTATTTTTTGATAGGTGTGCTAGTTGTTATTATAGAAAGTGTGTATTGATACTAACACTTTCTTTCTCTTTCTCTTCACACTTCTTTTCCCCCCAAAATCACAAGATGGATGGACCTATACATAGAAGAGACTCTGAATCATACACGATTCCTTGCAGCCCTGATACAGACATCTTAATCCTGGACATAGGGGATTTAAGACATGTTTTTATGGTCTGTCTCAATAGTTAGCATGAAGTTTTTTAGTTTCCTAGCTGTTATCTTCATTGACTAGGAAGTCCGTGTAATAAAATTTGAGTCTTAGAGCCTACAGGAACCAAAAGTTCTAATTTACAGATGCCAAATGTTCTTTATTGGATCAAACTGTTGGACTTGAATTACTGCATCCAAATTGCAACCAAGACTGAAGAGCAGGATACAAGACCAGTTCTACTGTGCAATTTTCCTGGGTTGAAAACACATGCCTTTATATGCAAAACAAAGAATTCACTGTTAGCCTATTAGCTTAATATTAGTGCAGCTGCAATGATACTAATACTGATAGTCCAAAGTATCTTGTTATTAAAGGAAAAGCTTCACTAGTAATGCAGTTAGCATTGCTATACAGATGGTTTTATCCTCACTCTTTCACTGCCCCTCTGGTTCTGCAGGTCAATGGCAATAATTTTCTTTAAGAAGTTGAGGCTGGAGGAAGGCTGCAGTAACTTGTCAGCACCCAAAGTTCTTCACTGAGAGGATATGATGATGTTTTTCCTCATCCCTCATGTAATTTTTTGCATTTGTTCCCGTAGTCCACCTAATCATTCTTCCTTCATTGGTCCACAAATTCTATGTTATTTTGAAGTTTTACTGTACATGGTATGTTTTGCATATATTCTATACTTGTTCTTTTTTCCCTTTAAAATGCCTAAAACCTTTTTTACCAAAACCTTTTTTCCAAAATACCATTCTGTTAATGATCAGTAATTGGTCATTGGAGATTTACTTACAGACCTTTGCGCCCAAACTTTCAAGTCATGTCATCCATGACTGAACTTCTCTGCACTACATTTTTATTCTAAGGCAATAGATAATTAATTCTACACCAGAAAAATATTTTTTATTTCTATCAGTTACTGAACTATATTAAAATTGTTATAGAACTACTTTGTAGATTAGTGTTATACAACAAAGGGACTACACTACACAATCATAGAAAGCTAAGCTAATGACAGTAGTAACCTTGTAGTTAGAAAATTGCTGTTATGGCTAAACAAACTGAAACATAGGTTCAGGCAAGCCAGACCAAGTCCAGAAAAAGCAAGTCTGAAAAGTTATATTTCTGAGTCCTGGCAGGTTTCTTACAAAGCCCATGGTATGTTACTAACAATGTCAATATTTTATCTTCTGAGCTACAGAGCTAGAGAAAAAAATAAATTAGTTTAAAATTATTCTTATATATACCACAATAATCACCAAAGATACATGTTCCCAAAGTAGCCTGTGTCTCTATAGAAAGAAACTTTATAATGTACATAATACTATATATCACATACATATTTAAAGATAGCTGCATATCCTATACTGACTGGCTACAGAGGTCTTCAGCACAAGGAATAGTCTGTCCTAGCCTTCAGGCCAACAGAAGTTGAACCACTTTACTCTGGCAAAAATCTTGGCTCCCAGTTTACTTCCATGTCCTGATTCCCCAGGGGATCATCCATGCTGCAGGTATGTTATTTCACTTCTAGCTCTCTTTTGTGGTCAGCCAAATAGATCCATCCAAGAAGATGTACAAGTACACAAGCACAGTTCTGAGATTTTTGTTCTTCCTCAGTAACTGCTTTGCTTATATCACTGAATCAGCTGTACCAATCTTGGCTACTTTTTCTTCATAATCTACCAAAGCGCTCTCAAAAGTACTTTCACCTCCAAGTATTTCCTTATGTCACTGCTCCATAACATGTGACATATATCCTTAGCAAATCATTGCAGAAATACCACAATAGAAAACTGTAACACAGCTCTGCATTACTTAGTCTACCCAGCTGAGAAACGTAGACTAAAGTTATCTGTCATACGCTTATCGCAAGGGTTTGAGAGAAAAGGCAGGTTAAAAGTGATCCAATATTGTCATAGCCATTCTTCTTTAGAGGTTCACACTAAGACTATGAACATGAGACCCTGTGCAACACTAGCTTGAGAATAGGACATTTGCATCCAAAATGAAAATATTTTAATATTTTAGTCACTGATTCTGAATTTTGCTGGTGTAACCTCCTTGTGTCAGAATGCTCATGCATTTCATTGTGTCCACATTTAACTCCAATCTGGGCAAATTATGAAAATTACAACTTGCATTTGTCTTGAATGACAAGCATAGATATATTTCTGACTTTGGCCTGCAACTAACAGTATTATTACATTACTCATTGTTCCCCACAGATGGTAATGTATAATTAGCAAAATAATAGAATATAGCACATTATAATTTTTATAGGAATAGTCATCACTGAACAGGTGTAGCTGGGCACAAAATATTTAAGTAAAATTTAGATTTGGACTTTTTCCCTTCCCAATATTCCCATGTAGAAGAAAACAGATAATTGAAATTATTTAAGTATTATAGAATGTGATTTATTTCTATTTTGTTCTTTGAAATTTACTACCAAAGTTTTAAGAAAACTAAAATGGCCAGAAAAGGGAACTTGCATAGTGTGGAAACTTTAAAAAATATATTTACTAAATACTATTAATTTATTTAGAAAGCAGGCAATCCGGGTTAATAACTGGATGTAAAACATAGTCAATAGTAAATCTAATCTTCAACAATCTTTGATGCATCTGTATGAAGAAGACTTTTTTCATTAAATTAGCATTCTCAAAGGAAAAATATTTTACTGCAAAAATTTCTATTAGCTCTGTTTGTTAGAAATATGCACTCCTTTATAAATGAGGTTTTGGCTTTCAGTTTATGTGGCATGAATCAAATAGTGTTCCAGAGGCAGATGTAATAATATAGGAAATTCTTAGATCAAACCTAAAACCAGCACCTGAATCAATATATACATATTTGGAGTGGGACTTCCACCATTGGTTCCTCCAATGAAAAAATAAACAATTCATTTCAGAAGCTGCATTTATCTCAGTACTTCAGCTAGCTAGTTCAATTAGAACCTTGGTTAGTCTAATGTGATAACATGTTAAGTGACCAGAAATCTGGCTTACAGGTAATTTTGGACTCCTTTAAAAATCCATAAGAAATATTTGGTCTTATTGTCAGATGGTGGAGGCATGTGCTGTAGGGTATATCACTTATTTCTTAAATAAAGCATCTATTTTTGATTGGATGTTTTTATTTTATTAATTTACAGAGCCTTCAGCTTAGTTCAACAAGATTATTGCATATGGAAATATTATCACCAGTAAAATACTCACATTGTTCTCAAATTTCAGTACATTTTTGTCTAAGGTACAAAGTTATGATGAAGTGAGTCCATTGCATATAATCTATTAAATTCTTTATGTGCCTGTAGGCACTCTGTGCTCACTCTGAATCTCAAGTTGACACACAAGTGTATCATAATCTGCTGAGAATATATATCAGGTGTGTTGGAGGAGCAGGAAGAAGGATTTTGGCTTCACAAA
Organism: Mycteria americana; assembly: GCF_035582795.1. Lineage (NCBI taxonomy): Eukaryota > Metazoa > Chordata > Aves > Ciconiiformes > Ciconiidae > Mycteria > Mycteria americana. Next base: position 31,841,061 of record NC_134367.1, read on the forward strand.
CTTGTACGATAGCAAAACTCAGGCTATCTATAATCTTGGAAGGACTATTTATTTCAATTTTACATTCAGGACTAAAAATTTTCTGGAAAGGGGTCTTGATTCTGCACAATCTTATTGGAAGAATGTACTGCTCCACTGCTCCACTAATGAGCAGACAAGTTGACTAGTCATGATCTATCAAAATTTGTTGTGATGCTGCATTATTAACTGATAAAAATGTCAAAATCCAGAAATAACTGAATATAACTGAATTGGCACACATAATAGTTAACGTTTTTCCTGTTGGCTAGCTTGAGAAATAAGCACCTAGGAGCTTTTTTTTTTTTTACTCTTGGATAATATATCTATAAAAGGCTTTATTTAGGATTATATTTTCCCCTTTTCCCAATATTCCACTGTTTTCTTGGTTCTACTGTGTGGGCAGTTCAAATGTTGCTATCTAGACTGCAACACTATCATCGTCATCAAACAGATCTGTTTTCCTGGAATTGGAAAGTAATGGAGATGGGGAAAATCTGAATCAAACTAAATCTAAGCACTTTTTTGGGTTGTGAGAGAAAAATTTTCCAGGGGCTAGCCCGAAAAAAGGCTTTTGTAACTTTACACAGGTCTGCCAGATAAGTGAGGTTTTGTGAGTGTGTGAAAAAATATAAACATAAAAGTGTTTAATAAATCCATCCAATTAATCCAAAATTTGCTACACAGGTAGAATATTGCCAGTCAGAATCAATATAATACAAAAACCAGAGGGTCATAAGATGCAAGAAATATTTTAAAACTTTCTAAACTACATATTTTCTGAATGGGGAACAAGTCCTTATAAAGACAAGAAAAACTATCTATAATTTCATTTTAAAGACTCAGAATTTTTGGCATTTTATTCAAAAAAGCCGCAATATCTTAAAAATACAAACAACTCTGAACCCAAAAGGGTAACAAGTACATGAATGTGATTCACACCATGTATGGATATCAATGGTCTAGGTTAATTTCTTATATATATACTTATGTGAATTGGATAAGGTATTAAAGACTTTCTTTCTCTAACAGGTTCAGGGAGCATCACAACTAGAGTCTTGTGATTCTGTCAGAGCTTTTCATTTCTGCCTGTACAAGAAAAAGTGTTAAAGCAGAAGTAAGAGCATGGGAGAGAGAGGAAGAAACAGGATCAAAAAAGAAACCCATCTCACGACTGACTATTGTAGAATATCGGTTTAAAATTCTTCCCACTGCATTTAACAAAATTTTCATTAAAAAGTATTTTCATCTCCAACATGAAATATATGTACAGAATTTAAAAAAATCTAAACTCCTTTTACTGTCTTTTTCCTTCTTCAGCATGAATTAAATACTGTGACTGGAGCATTTATGTTTAACTTGTGTGACTCAGGACATTCTTCTAAATTGCTCAGTGTTCAGTACACAAAAAATGAATGATCCTTCTAAAAATCTGTAACATTATCTATTGTTCAAGTTGCTTCTCCTTAAACATATAACTCATATGTACTGCCACATTTCAGATTGTTCTTATTTCACTACTTATCTAGTATACACACCATGTAACTTTTCTGTTTTAATGTTTGATATTTTCATGTGTGCTGGAATATGAAATATATTAAATACCATGCAGATTTTTTTTTCTTTAGCAATGTTCATTGACAAAAATATTTTCAAACATTTCCAGGTTGTATACTTTATTAAATATAATTTCCAGTCCACCTTGTTACTACAAGGCTAAGTATTTCTATTTTAGAACTTCCACATTCCACCATTCTGCATAACCCAGCAGTCTTATTTCCTTCTGGCACACCAGTAGCATTACTTGAAAACACACTGGCTACAGCATTGGAGATAACATCTACTGGCTGTGGTTTTCTATGCACCTTTCTTCAAACCAAGCTAGAGCATAGATGTCTAGAATATTGGCCACTGCAGCCACAATAACCATACGTATCAAATTTATCCTAGCATATTCTAATATAAACTCAAAATTAAACATTCAGCTTTCTATATTCCTTTCAGATTGTGGCACACACTTGCATTCTCTTTCTTTTGACATTCTGCCCAAGGAGTAACAGAGTATCAAATGATTATAAAATATATGCCTCCCTTTACATTCCTGACATGGCACAGCTCAATCTAATAGTTTAGCAGTCCTGCAACCATAGCAAAGGTATATATCACAATCATTCTTTTTGGCAGAAGTTCGGTGCTTTCAGCTGAAGATCACAAAGAAATTGGTTGTCCTGTACTATCAGTGTTAAATTTTATTGACTATTAATGGTAATATCATTGCAATACTGAAAAACATTTGGAAGTTAACTAAGTTTATTAATAGTTTGCTGTTTATAATATCCTTGTTGCATTTTTACTTTGGTAGCCTAACTTGTACAACTTTTCTTTTTGTTTCTGCGTTGGTATTTTTTCCCAAACTTAGGTGTTGATAAAAGTGCTTTGCTTATCATTTTTTTAAGGATGTATTAGAGAATTCATTCGAAGTGTTACTTATCTTAAAACGTCCTCTAGTGCATGGCAGAGGTAGCACTGACTTTAATGAATATCCAATCGTCTTCTGTTTCCCTCTAGTAGAACAGAAATTAAAACAACCAGATGGAAAAGGCCAAAAAACAAACAACAAGAAAAAAGAGAATGTGATCCAGTGATCTGAACTGAACTCAGGAGTTCACACCCTTTGTCAGTTCTGCTGTCTGTCTGTGAATGGCTTGTATTATCTTCCTCAGTTACCTCTGTAAAATAAGGGTAATTGTACAAAGCCTTGCATACATAAGGCATTTACAACATATTTCGAGACATTGTATGACAGGGAATGAAGCATAGATTCCGAATTTATTATGGATGTATTTCTTCATGACAGGGTCCACAGCTTCAGTTCTGTAGAAAAGACTATAACCCATCAACTTCCATTCCCACAGTGATTTATGTCGGGGTTTATCTTTGTTTCTGGGGAGTAATTTTCCTGAAATCGATACTAAGATTGGAACCTTAAATAATGTTTTTCTCTGGGTGGTATCCTTTCATCTTCCCTAAACTTTTTGGAGATTAAAACAATATATATGTTATCTTGAGATAGCCCGTAAAAGTAACCTTTTCTCATTTTTAAACAATACGATGTACTGTACATATGTTGTGTAAGCAAAATTTAAAAGGTTTATTGGATTTGGGAGATCAATATATTCTATTTCTCTGTATCTCCTCTTGTCTGTAATAGAGGAATTCCATCAAGAGCATCATAGCATCCAGGTTAACAATCAGTTGCACAAGAGTAACCAGCTTCGATGCCTTTCTTCATCTGAAATCTGTGACTGAATAATTTCACAAAAAAGAGATAGCAATAAACTTAGAAAAGTATAGAGCCTGTAAGGTAGGAAGAGGCAGAACTGATACAAGCACAGAATATAATGTGCTCTATAGAGCAGGATTAATTAGTGCAAGTGTTACCACCAGCTGGTAGAAGAGGCAGGGCAGGGAACATTCAGTAACACTGAGTTCTTAATACAGTTTTGAGCTATTTGAACATGTCAGGTGAAGTTATCAAAGTCAAGTATCTTTTTTACCATTAGATTTTCTAGTATTAAATTTTATCTGAATAATAATGGGGGTAACAAAAATGACTTGCTTGATTTGTAGACAAACTACTATAAAAAAAACCCCTAACCTGTTTTGAATATTTATTTGCCTACTTGCAGAAGTTGCTTCCCCAGGTAGAGGATGACAATAGCAAAGAAATGAAAGAAAGAAAATTAGAATTATTTCCTCAATTTCTACCTAAATTATGTGCTTTTGAAAAACTGCAAGTTTTCCATGAGCGTTTTTCCATTTATTTATTTCAAAGTGAGAGGATAGCTATAAACCACTCTGGAAAAGATGCCCCAGTTCTGCAAAGCAGTAAATGATGTAGAAGTTATGTAACTTGTGTGCTCTTGTTACATACTCTCAGATGTGATGTCATCCCAAGGAGCTAATAATTTAGACAGGAAAAATTAGATTTATTCCAATACTCTTTTCCAAAGTCACTTCAGTGTCATAGGTTATGGTTTAATTAATTATTTACCAACTTGATGGAAAGATATAACATTTATTTTAGAGAATATACATTTACCTAGAAATAGGTTGTATGTTGCTCTGTATTTTGGAATGAAAAAAGGTTAACGTTGTGATGCATTTGTTTTATTTTTAAAAACAGAGAATCTAGTTTTGATGCACAAGTATAAGATACTGAGAGGCTGCAGTTGTCATGTTTCTATCAAATTCCTCTCCCTCAAAATGAGTTTTTACTGTAAAGTTAATTACTTGCTCTCTACTAAGTAACAAATTTTAAAATGAAATTCACAAAGCATGTTTAAAATTTCTTTTGGACAAGGAAGAAATGCTTGAATACTTGCAATGCTTTGATATGCTATAAGTAGTAAGCTAACGTTGATATTCGGTTTCCAAAGAGTCATTGTCCATTCCTCTATTACTGAGCATGAAGAGGGTGGGATGACAAAAGCTTGTCTTCTGGGCATTTGAGTTCTGGAATTAAAATATTTTCTTACCTTCAGTGTGTTTCTGAGGAGACTGCTATATCCCTAATTGTCAGTAAACAGTATATGGGAAATTTTGCGGACATTACCTGCTAAACCTGAATTATTCATCTGCATCCACCTGTACCAAACCTGCTGATACGGCCATGAAGGACTTGCAGGGAGAATCCCAAAAGCAAAGATCTAGTATACATAAATGTAATTTGCTTAGTGCACCTGAAAATATCAAATTATGTGAAAATCATGTCTCTGATAAAATTACAAAGCTCTTTGCATGTAATGACAAAGCAAAACAAGACAGTTTTAAAGAATAATATTGCAATGAAAGTTAAATTTAGAGAGAGAAAAAATACAATGTCAAATGAAAAAAGTGTGATTTCTTAGTGAATGATACTCACTTTACTGAGTACTGAGTAAAGTTTTATTGTACAAGATTTTTTTTTTTACTTCCTTTTAGGTTTTATATTTATTTATTTTTAATGGCCAGTGTGTGAATTCAAGAACATAAAATAAGATTTCTTCTGACATTTATAAGCAAAATTTCATAGATGCAAATGTTAAAAGAAGAAAAGAAATAAGGAATAATTAATATAGATGTTACCTTTTCTTTTGTTTGTTTAACAAAATCAAAAAGTGAAAGATACATTGCTGCCTTTACTCAAAGTGTGCTCCATCACAGCAGCCCATATAGTTGCATATTTCAATACCACTGTTCATCAGGAGTAAATCTCAAAAAGCACTTACCTGCCACATGGAACCTTGCCACGTATTCCTTATTTCAGCAAATGTTTCTTCATGTTCCAGGAGGCCAAGACATGTCAATGTAGCAGGCTTTGTTTCAAAATACTGAAAAACTTTTCAGTAGACCTAGCAGTTCAGTTAGTTTCGGAAGACCTTTCAGTAGGCCTAACAGCTACAACACAGTTAAGATAACAACATTATCAGGATGTACTGGTTTCACTGAGAAGCTTTTTATAGTCATTAATTTGTGTTTTCTTTTTTTCCATTACCTGTTTCTTACTTCCATTGATGACGGTAAATCTAAAATAAATGTTCTCTAGGGAGAAGATAGTGACTTTCTTTTAGGTGTCAGGTACATCTTAAAGAATCCTGAGAAGAAAAAGAAATTATTCAAATATATGTGCATAAGAACAGAAAAGATCAACCCTTGCACTGTCAAATCAAATATGAAGTAAAGCTGAACTAACTCTATGTGGTTTCCAAGGACTTACATATATAGTAACAGGCCTCCTTGCTTTCTATGATTTAGGAAAAAGTTTTTATCTGAATGGACCTCAGTTCAGTGATAAGAACTATTTCAGAAACTCAGAATCCTCCCTGTACTGCAGTTGTTAAGTGGTACCTTTGCCACTCTATCAAGGAATTAGGCTGCTGAGCATAGGACTCAGTCAAATCCCCTTCATGATATCTGCTACTACAGTAGCGCAGTAAAGAAACACGAAGCATAGGTTGAGGCTTTGGTATTTCAGAGATAAGAAAATGGAATTAGGTTTTCTCTATCTTCTTCCAAATTTTTGCTATGAAAACTGAAAACTGGTGTATGGCTAACGCTATATGAGTATCACAGACAGAAATCTGAACCCAACTGAGAATGTGTGTACAAGCCTAAATTTGCAAACTTTTATATAGTCTGTACAAACCAAAATCTTCATGTGATCTAACAATAGCTGGGTTGATAACACCCAGCTGAACCAGAATGTTCTATGTGCTCCTGCTGAAACCCATGTCAACAACATTTGACAAAATTTAACTCAGTAAAATATTGGTTATTTGTATTTTTTTTGTGACAAAATTGCCTTGTCATTATCACAGAATAGAATCATAGAATCAGTAAGGTTGGAAAAGATCTCTAAGATCATCTAGTCCAACCGTCAACCCAACACCGCCATGCCTACTAAACCATGTCCCGAAGTGCCATGTCTACATGTTTTTTGAACTCCTCCAGGGACAGTGACTCCACCACCTCTCTGGGAAGCCTGTTGCAATGCTATTCCAATAATACACAAGGTAAATCCAGTACAGTTAAACAAACAATAATTTAAAACATTATTTTATATTATCAGTCTCTACAAAATAATTTAAATTCATTCTACATATAACGGTGTTGAAAAAAAGGACTTTATTAACAGAAATATGAGCATTTCAAAGAATTTTGAAGTCTCAAGAAAAAGTCTTGGAATATCACCCAAAGTTACATTATAGCTATGTTCTCATTTATAGTACAGCTAAAATAAAGCTAAATCTTAGTACTTTACCCCTTCCCCAGAACTTAGTGCAACTGAACTGTATAATGAATGACTATAGGAGCGATGAAAGGAAAATAAAATATGTGATAATATGATAATTACTAAAATGTCAAAAGTTTCAGATGTGCCATTTTTATCTCTGATGTGCATAGATTGCAGTTCAATGATGGCTTGATGCATAATTCAGAATTGTTCCTAATTTAAAGTATTATAAAATAAATCAGTCAATAAGTATGTGATCATTAGCCTGCTTTTCTGAACCTCTTGACCTTTTTGTCTTTCACTTCTGCTTACTCCTGTCCAAGGACCTAGCATTGATTTGACCACAACAAAATTCAGTAGGAAACCTGCTGTTGATCTTATTTGACTTTCATGTTCTTCTGTGAAAGTTGGAAAAAGTCATGGCATATTTTTATGTTTGTATTTAGAATAATCTCGCTGTTTTAAAAAAAACTATCATGGCTCAAGAAGTTCTGGCTTTCTGGAGAACTATCACTACATGCTTAGCTGGTTATAATAAACTCCCTAAACTCCCCCGGTCTGGAAAGAGGGCAAAATTTTGTGATTGGAAGTCTGGGAGTGATATAATCCAGAACTACAGAGGGAAAGGATTTAGGATAAAGCAATTGTTGAAAGTAGGTGCACATGAAGGTGGACAAAGGTCTAGAGAAAGAGGAGCATGAGGAAAAGAGATCTATAAGGTAGAGCGAGAAAGGGCAGAAAACAAGTTTGGAATGAGGAGGAAACTGGCTGGAAAAGAAGTTAAGAAAAGACATTGGGAATATGAACTTTAACAGGACTAGAAAACAAGTGAAAGGATGAACATGTCTGAGGAGGAATACTCGGAACATATAGGTAATAGATTATTAGATGAGGACTCCAGAGAAGGAAAGAGATGAAGAAAAAATGGGCAAGAATGAACTACATAGCTAAGATGTGAGAGTTGTTAAAGACAAGACTAGAGATTCTACACCAGGAGGAGGTTAGAGAATCACATCACCATGAGATGCTAAAGGTGAGTGAAAGTCAAGAATGGGACAAGAATTTCTTTGTCCAAGAAAAAGCACACCTTAAGCTTGAAATGAAACGTTTCTGATTAGACTGCTACTTTTCTTTCAGTAAACATCTATGAATTCAAAACTGTTCTGTCTCCATCTAAAGCCATTCCATACACTCTCTTACTGGTATTACTTATTCTCTTCAGTTCAGTGGTGTTGGTCTGTATGGGAGATCCTAAGTTTTCAACCCTGCTGATGAAACCTACCTGGAACTAAGACAACCTGGATTCCAGAGCTCAGTTTTGTCTCAGTGACTCTTCATATACTGGAAGCTAAAACTATTCTCAAATCTATTGTCAGACTTTCTATAAATTAATTAATTAGTCTAGACTAAAAATAAGTCAACAAAGAGATTTAGACTGATTGCTTCATCCTCATGAGCCACTCTATAACTTGCAAAATAAGATACCCTAGATAGAATCAGGACTTCAATCAGGATTTCAGACATTCTTAAGTAGAGAAGAAAAATAAAGCCAAAAATCCTTTACTTCTCATGTCCTACTTTTGAATGTGCAAGTCACAGAACCACTCCTTTATTTACTATACATTTAAATAAAGCAGATAGTGATCTTGGTATTTCAAAAAAAGTGGATCTCTTTGGAATAAATATTTGTCTACAGGAGTGCTAAGGTCTGAATAGAGAAATTTTACGTCTATATCTCTGAAAAAAAATATTCTGAAATACACATTTTCCTAGTTCCTATTCACACAGTAGCTTTTGTGAATCATATTTTGCAATACATAATTTTCCACATAGCTTAGATAGAGAACATGTATTTAGCTTATTGTAGAACAGCTTATTTAGCTTATTGTAGAACTGTGGAACAGCTTATTATCTCCTGGAGAAACTGGCTGCTCATGGCTTGGACGGGTGTACTCTTCGCTGGGTAAAGAACTGGCTGGACGGCCGGGCCCAGAGGGTGGTGGTGAATGGAGTTTACTCCGGTTGGCGGCCGGTCACAAGCGGTGTTCCTCAGGGCTCGGTGTTGGGGCCAGTTCTGTTTAACATCTTTATCAATGATCTGGACGAAGGGATCGAGTGCACTCTCAGTAAGTTTGCAGACGACACCAAGTTGTGTGGGAGTGTTGATCTGCTGGAGGGTAGGAAGGCTCTGCAGAGGGACCTGGACAGGCTGGATGGATGGGCCGAGGTCAATTGTATGAGGTTTAACAAGGCCAAGTGCAAGGTCCTGCACTTGGGCCACAGCAACCCCATGCAACGCTACAGGCTTGGGGAAGAGTGGCTGGAAAGCTGCCTGGCAGAGAAGGACCTGGGGGTGTTTGTTGACAGCCGCCTGAATATGAGCCAGCAGTGTGCCCAGGCAGCCAAGAAGGCCAATGGCATCCTGGCCTGTATCAAAAATAGCCTGGCCAGCAGGACTAGGGAAGTGATTGTGCCCCTGTACTCGGCACTGGTGAGGCCGCACCTCGAATACTGTGTTCAGTTTTGGGCCCCCCACTACAAGAGGGATATTGAGGTACTGGAGCGTGTCCAGAGAAGGGCAACGAAGCTGGTGAAGGGTCTGGAGCAGAAGTCTTATGAGGAGCGGCTGAGGGAGCTGGGACTGTTTAGCCTGGAGAAAAGGAGGCTGAGGGGAGACCTCATCGCTCTCTACAACTACCTGAAAGGAGGTTGTAGAGAGGTGGGGGTCGGTCTCTTCTCCCAGGTAACAAGTGATAGGACAAGAGGAAATGGCCTCAAGTTGCGCCAGGGGAGGTTTAGACTGGATATTAGGAAATTTTTCTTCACCGAGAGGGTTATCAAGCATTGGAACAGACTGCCCAGGGAAGTGGTTGAGTCGCCATCCCTGGAGGTATTTAAAGGACGTTTGGATGAGGTACTTAGAGACATGGTGTAGTGGTGGTTTTTGGCAGTGTTAGGTTTATGGTTGGACTCGATGATCTTAAAGGTCTTTTCCAACCTATATGATTCTGTGATTCTGTGATTCTGTGATTCTGTGATTCTGTAGCAGACTCCAGTATAAGGACCAGATTCCTAAAACTTTGTCTTTTAAGTAATTAACATCACCAGAGCTAATCCCCATGTGAATCTGAACTACTGCCAAATTTTCCACAGCTTTCTTGGTTTAAGGGTGCTTGATTTGAAGAATTTGGTCCTAAGTTGTGGAAAAAAATCAGTACTCATTGATAACTCAATCAAAACAGCCCTTAGATTTGCATGAATAATCTATATATCCTACCCCCACACACACAGCTCCTAGTCTGTGAAAACTGAACACTCCAAATTATTTTTTTAATGCTAAAATTTTGCTGCTTTACTATACTTAAATTATCCATGTGTAAAAGGGTGATAACATCTTTCATACTGAAGAAAATAAGAATGGCAATTTGGTCACTGAATATGTCTCCTGCAGTTGTCAGCACACACACATTAAACATTGAACTCGTGATCCCCAGAATCCTACAAGTAAATGTGTATTGTAGTTCACAGGACAGAGAAACAAAACAGCTTTCTGAAGAGATCAAAAGCTCAGCCAATGCTTTAAAACCCAGAAAAAAGAGTGCAATATGCCCAGATGATCCTTGGAAGTGAAACATTCTTCACGCTACAGATAAAGGCACAAAAATCCTAGTCATTCTGCTCGTTTCAAGTGGAAGAAATTTTTTTCTTCCCTAATCTCTTGTGAGCATTTTAACAAAGGGCTCAGACTAACATAGTGTCTCTTGGGATGGTTAATCTTTGATCTATCAGTCTTGATTTCTAAAAATAGGAGCTTTGTTTTCTGTCAAAAGGATGCAGCTTCAATAACTCCTAAGAACAAGATTAACTAATTCATGGAAAGTAAATATGATTCAGCAAGTACTGCAAACTCAGAAGTGGGGAAGTGTTCTAATATTGATATTTATGAAGTACAGACTAAACATCTATAAACTAGCTTACGAAAATAAAAAAATCTAATTTTAGATCAAACAAGTTCTGTATAGTAAGGCCTCATGCTACATTCTGAATAATACATTAAAAAAAATATTCAAGTGCTGTACTGATGACTTTGAAATATGCAGTCAAATTTTTAATTATTATATGATATTACTTTTATACAGCTGGACAGGTTTGAGTTTATTAGGCGAAAGACTATAAGATATGCCATAGATGGATGAATGTTAGCACAAGCTATCTAATATGTAATACTTTCTAGCTTATGTTACTGTGCACTGCAGTGTACAGATTATCATACACTTCATATATAAATAGATATGTAAGAATATTCAGAAACATTCTGGTAGAATGGAGGTTTTGTCATAGTCTTCAAAGTGATCCAGTTTCTACTGTCCATTTCTGGGGGAATAAGTGTTGAGGTATTTTCTATCCAGGTGAAGGATCTATTGAATATTTGATAACCGAATTAGTTAAAATGTTCTAACTACATGAAAAGACAGATTTTCCTCCATTAGGTCATTTCCTTTATCTAATGCAAATCTATATATCCTCTGATATGCCAATATATGGCTGGAAAGCATCCTTGCAGAAAAGGACCTAGGGGTCCTGGTGGACACCAACTTGAACATGAGCCAACAATGTGCCCTTGTAGCAAAGAAGGCAAATGGTATCCTGGGATGCATTCAGAGTATTGCCAGCAGGTTGAGGGAGGTGATCCTAACCCTCTACTCAGCGCTGGTGAGGCCACACCTGAAGTACTGTGTCCAGTTCCGGGCTTCTTAGTACAAGAGAGACATGGACATGCAGGAGACAGTCCAGCAAAGGACCACAAAGATGATTAAGGGGCTAGAGCACCTCTCCTATGACAAAAGGCTGAGGGAGTAGGGGCTGTTCAGCCTAGAGATCAGAACTGATATACTGATAGAACTATATACTGATAGAACTGATATAGAACTATATACATGAGATCTCCTCGAGGTCTCATGTATATAAATACCTGAAGTGAGGGTGCAAAGAAGATGGAGCCAGGCTCTTTTCAGTGGTGCCCAGTGACGGGACCAGAGGCAACGGGCACAAACTGAAACACAGGAGGTTCTATCTGAACAACAGGAAACACTTTTTCACTGTGAGTGTGACTGGGCACAGGCACAGCTTGCCCAGAGAGTTTGTGGAGCCTCCATCCGTAGAGTTACTCAAAAGCCATCTGTACATGATTCTGGGTAACTGACTGCTTGAGCAGGGGGGTTAAACCAAATGACATCCAGAGGTCCCTTCCAACCATTCTGTGATTCTGTCATTCTGTGATTCTATAAATACAATTTTCAGAATTTTCAAGAAGTTTGTAATTTTATGTTTATTAATTTTATTAATGAATATGACAAGATGTGGGCTTGAAAACTGATTTGAAGAGATTAGAAGTAAATTAATTAATTAATTGTTAAAAGAGTGAATTGAAATCAACAACACACAGTTAACTGGACACATTATAGAAAATATGTATTGTTCATCATCTGACTTAGGCATCCGTAGTGGGTTAGTGTTGGCTAAGGACCAAACTCCCACCCTGCTGCTACCTCATTTCCCCTCCTCAGTGGGACAGTGGGAGAAAACAGGATGTGAAAACTCATGGGTCTACGTAAAGACAGGGAGATCACTTATCGCTTACTGTTGTGGGCAAAAGAGACTCAACTGGGGAAAATTAATCTAATTTATTGCCAATTAAAATAGATTCGGGTAGTGAGAAACAAAGACAAACATTAAAACAACACTTTTCCTCCTGCCTTTCCAGAGTTCAACTTCATTCCTTACTACCCCCGCTGAGCAGCATAGGGGGTAGGGGGCATGGTCAGTACACAGCTGTTTCTCTCTGTTGCTACTTCTCTCTCATACCTTTCCCCTGCTCCAGTGTTGGCCCTCTCCACTAGCTGCAGTCCCTTCAGGGAAAAAAAATCTGCTTCAGAGTGGGCTCTCCGTGGGCTACAGTTCTTTCAAAAAATACTCACCTGCTCTGGCGTGGGGTCCTCCATGACCTACAGTGTGGGTATCTGCTCTGGCATGGAGAGCTCCTCCTCCTTCTCTGACCTTGGCGTTCCCTCTGCTGTTTCTCACTCTTTTCCATCCTTCTTTCTCTGTTGTTCCTGTGTTTCTTCAGTTTTAGCATTAAGAAATCGTACTTTAGATTTCAGCTTTAAGGCCTGCACTAACCATTTTGTTAACAGTACTTTCTAGGATTGGGCTAATTTTCTGATATTATAAAAATGTTTTCTTTCTTTACACTTCACTTTGTCCAAAACAAAGCATGTAAAATAGAATTAAATAATCTATTGGAAAAAATGTCAATATAAACTTTATTATTAGACTAAGCAAAGGATACAATCATTTAATTTCATTTTATTCATCCATCTGGACTTTTGTTCCAAACTATTTTATTAAACTGTGGAGTTATTTTTGTTTAAAATTAAGAAGAAAAGGAGTAATCACAGAGGAAAAAAAACCTCTTATCTAGTAGTAACAGGACTTTGTTTCAGCAACTTCAGATTCAAACTATAAGTATATTCTGGCACTCACAGATTTAGGTAACATTTCTGGAGTAGTTAGAAGGCTATAATGGTTTGTAATGTTCTTTTGTAATGTTCTGTCCTGGCAGGGATTAATAAAATTAAAGCCTCTCTGACTAAGCTTTTATTTCTTATATATTGTTAAGTTGAACAAGAATCTGAGTTTTAGGTCCAAGTCTTTATTCCAGAGACCATCAGTAACTCTGCTGGCACACTTACAGTCAGATGAAGTAACACAACTATTTTGAAGAATAAGCGGGATGCGTCATAAGGTATGTTTCACATTACAATGAGTTAAAATCTTTTGGACTCAGGGCTAACCAATACTGAATTCAGCCAAAAAAGGCTAGGGTAAATATTTGACTACTTTATTGGGTTCTCAGGACTTGAAAGATTAATTTTCTTTCTTCAGTATAAAAGGAAGAATTGCAATTTGCCTATAATAAATGATCATTTGCTAATTTTACTTCACCTTAAGGTTTAAAGTATTACTGTCATCTTTTGGTTTGTTCTCTGTTGCTGTTCAAATGAATAACTATATAGTCCTTACAGGTATGTTCTTAATATTATCAGAATTATGAAGCCATCAGATCAAAGAGGCTTAGATAAAGCCACTGACTTAACAGCAACCTAATCAAGCAAAGGCAGATGCTTAGAAAAGTGATTGTCATACTTTCTGTAAAAAGCTAAACAGCGAGAAATGAAATTTCTTTTATTTACTAGCTTGTTTCCAGACTAGTAATTTCTACAACAACAAAGAATGAGGAGGATTTGTAGCCAGCCCCAGAGAGCCAAATTAAACAACACTTGTTACAACAAGGTCCATTTTTTTCTCATCTGGTTTGTTTCTTTTCACTGAATATTATCCTTCAGTCAAAAAGAGCTTCTGCAAACCTAGGAAGACCTGGCAATTAGTGAGCTGAAATATAGGAGATGTTCATTCTTGGTAAATAAAGAAGGAATTCAAGACACTAAGTCAAACAAACCAAGGAGAATGTGTGCTCAGAATCTTAATTGCTATTGTCTGCAGTCCTCACTCATTCCTAGGGAGGGTAAAAGCTTTTCAAATAAAAGGAGTAAATAATGAAGACATTGGTGTCATATCAAGAGGAGACAGATAACAGAGAATTAGTATAAAGACATTCCCTATATGAAAAAAAATATCCTAAGCAGCTTGGCAGAAGAGAAGGCTCAAAAGATGTATTTATTTGAAAAATATTCATGTCAGGAAGCTTTTGATGAGTAGTACCAAAAGGACTAAGGGAAGAAAAGGTGCCAAAACAAAGAGAATTGTTGATTTAGTATGGTATGTGCTGAATATACAGCATCTGCTCTTGCCAATCAGCAGTGTCATTTCAGAAAAAAAAAAATCAAAAAGGTTTGTCTTTTTTCTTGCTGTCATGAGTCTTCCTTCACATCTTAATTAACAATAATGTTTTCAAGTTTTCAGTTTATTAACAAAAGATCTAAAAAGATCAAGGGAATGCACCTGGGCTTCAACTCTATTATATCAGTGCCCTTGTAATTCCCCTGACAGATGTGTTTGAATATTCTAATGGACCCTGTCTGATCACAGGCACATCAACAGTTCACAGGTAACACTTTCATCATACATTATTGTGGGTCTATTCTATCTCACCTTATCATGTAAAATATTCAGAGTATTTAGAGATAAATCTCTGCAACATGAGTGTATTGAAGTACATGCACTTACATAAAAACAAAATCTCTTGCGCTGTGTTTATTTGTCACACCTTCCCAATATAACTATGATTTTCATTGCTTTTTACAAAACAACTGAACATATCTAATGTAATCCCATGAAGCCGGTCATGCACTTACATACCATTTCTTCCCTCAAACATCAGCAGAGCTTTGTTTCCATATGCAAATAACTGGTTTTTTCCAGCTCAAAAAAATGATCTATTTCTTTCTGCACTGTTGTCACAGGGAAATAGTCAAAGGAAGTTTACTTACTGATCCCTTTAAAATATGTGAAATATTCATGGAGCAAATGAAGTATCACATTTTTTCAAAGCAAAGTCTGCTTAATAATAATTAAATAATGATGTGATTACTCTCTAAATGAATATGAATTACTTCTTACTAACTACTTTTTCGGTAATGCCAAGTTTAATTACACGATTTACAGGACATAAATAACAAAGTATGGGAACAAAGGAAAACCAGGGATGAAGTTGCACTAGCATATGGCCTGCAAATGTTACACAATTACAATCTTAAATCCATGATGAAAATATTTAAAAGAGAAAAGAAAAAAAACAACAACCCTCAAAAATGCTTTGAATTATTACTCCTATTTTCACAGATCATTTCTTCTTTTTGAAAATTAATTGATGTGCATGTAAAATGCTATGATAAAAAGCCTGAGTTCCTCTATATACCTGGAGAAACACACAGTGGGTCCTGAGGCAGGCTCATAAATCTCATTTCTGCACTGGAGAGAATTCATCTTTTTAGGTAAGAACAACGTTCTTTGTTCCTTTAAGGGAAAGCATCATGGACCTGCATAGTGATTTGCAAACACTCTTGTATAACAGGATGCATCCTTACTTGGCAAAGAAGTAAAAACTGAATCATGACCATACTAATTTTTTTTTTTTCCATTAGATGAATGAAGCCCTTCTGTTTAGAATTGCATCCTGAAAGGCCCTGAGTGCCTATATGGTAACTCAGTTGCTTGACCATTCAGGCCTTAGCAACATCAAGAAGAGTGGGAGAATGATTACTTTTTTTTTTTTTTAATATTAATTTTTTTTTTCTGTAAGTTAGATTTTTGGCTTTCACATCATTTTACATAGAAATGCACAAAGCACTGTCTTTCATTCATTACCAACCAGGAATGGTTTTATTGACTGACATAATTATAGTCCCACTTACCGTTGCCATCATTGCTTCTGCAAAGTAATCCCTCCTGAGCTGTTGCTTCATGCATGTTTTTAGCAAAATAAAATTTCTAAGGGTTCAACTCCACCCCCCCCCAATACCTATTTATCTATTTTATTAGTAATTGACTTTTTTATGTGGAGATTACTTGTGGATGTAAGCTGATGATTTCATTGTAATTACAATGTGCCATATTGTGCTATGGACATTATACGGTTACATACACTTGCCTTTTTAAAGACCATGTAGTTGACATTTTTTGGTTGGGCCAAACATCAAGAACTATAACCAATGAACTCTACTCAGCTGTCATTTAGTCACTTTAGCAAACAAATGGCTACAGCCAGATTAAGGCAATGAAGCTTTGGGCTCTGACATATTAGTGAGCATGGCTTTCTACAGGATGTTTATGGTTGCTCTTTCCCCACATGTTTTTTCATTTATTTCGTAGTTTCCCCTTGCACAGTGTAAAATTAGCTCGGAGTTCAACTAACAACTTCTGAACCACAGCAGTTTGAATTCATCCTGTAAGGTGTCCCAAAATTGTTGCCAGCTGTTAATACATTCACTTGTAAACTGCAATGGAATGGCGCACCTGCTACTTACAGTTGGTATACCCCTGTAGCGGGAATGAAAGTTGCCAAGTGGGTAGGACAGCTCAATACTGAAGTTATGACATTCACACATTTTCTGAGTGGTGGGGTTGATGAGTGGGACATAGCTCGGAATAGCTGTGAACAGCTGACAAAAGTTATTCCTCCTTGCAGTCTACCCTACCTCTGATGCATGAGCCATCCAAGAACATTGACTTGCCTTTGTTTTAGCTGTTCCAGGCTATAGCTTTCCATCAGTCAAAACCTGAGTAAGATCTGCAATAATAATTCCCAGCTTGTTTTAGCCATGCCCATCTTTTACATCCTCCTATAGTACCTGAAGTCAAGGATGTGGGGGGGTGCATGTGGGTGTGTGTGCTTTTATGTATATAGCATGTTCATACCTTATTGGGGCTTAATTTAGTTGCCACGTATGGGCATCTAACAGCATCTCTGATATTGTGGGATGTCCAAAATTTCTGGTCAGGGTTGGTAGACATGACACAGGACCTGTAGGTAACCCTCTCAAGGTATGTCTGAACAACAGCTGGAGCTCAACCAGTGTACATTAGGACAATTCAAATGGCACTCAGTTGTCTGTATATGGGCAGCTAAATTAAGTTTTACCTGTTCAACATGGGATTCCACTCTAGGTTAAGACCTACTTGTAAATGCTTACATGTGAGCTAGGTGTTCCCATTCCAATCAGTGAGGATCTAGGACTGGAATTCTTTGCTTAAATGTAGACAGCTATCATCCTTTTGGTTAAGGCAGTACATCCTTTCTGGCTTCTAGATTTTACTCTAGAAAAATACAGATCTCTTCTAAGTCCTGTGACATATCTGCCAGCCTGCAGAAACATTTTGAATATAGGGCGTTTTATCTGGCACCCAATTTCTATATACGTGTAAGCAGTTGAATTCCACTCCTAGTCTGTTCAGTCAGTGGAGCCTAAAGAGTGACTCAGCTCACTGCATAGACGACACCAACTGGTTAGTCAGCTGAATGGCTCTCTTAGGATCTATCAATTGTATGGATGGGGACTTTTGTTGCCTAAACATAAGTATGTGGTGACATTTTAGATGCTCTAGGGTGTCTGATGCATCAGTATCAGGCTGACAGGACACAAGATCCATGGGAAATTCAGGCTGTTCTGGAGCTGGAAGCTAGACAGTTATATGCTATGTAATCTCACATAACTTTACGTGCTTCTATGTGTTTAATGTTGAACTCAGTCCTGACCTCAGTGTTTTACACTTTAAGAAGAGGTAGCCAACAGAAATTATCTTGGATGCCTAAGGATTTCAGCCTTATTGGTAACAGAAGGCTGAACACTAGCTATGGGACACTATGCATTCTAAAGGAGATCCTGTAATTAAAAAAAGTATTTTTGTTTGCTTTTAAAACTTGATTAGGATAATTTTTTAAAAGAGGAGATAAGATGATGCCAAAAGGTGTGATTTTAAATAAGAATATTTTTCAAAAGAGTCTTCATCTACACTCTACTCATCCATCAATTTCAAAAAGAACTTATGTTCTGAAGCCAATTAGAGATTTTTCTTCAAAAAAAATCTCACCTAAACTAGTAATGAAAAGGTGATGAAGCATAAGACAGTATTCCTGAAACACTGGCGAGAGTGACAGGATGCTTTAAACAGAGTGGACTGGATAAGTACTGACAAGCTAGTTTCAGCTAATGCATGAGTTCAGTGACACAAGACTTCTGAAATGTATATCTTAATTGTGTACATTGGATTACGACCTTTTTATATCATTATAATGAGACAAGCACTATAGTATGTCACTGAAATGTAGCTTTGGAAATTTGACCAACAGCAATTGGTCTCTTTCTCTTTCCAGATAAATTTTACTTTAATGTTTATGTGCTACATATACATTTTCAGGGATGATTTCTTTTGATGAAAGTTAAAGATGCAGGAAGATATTTCAGTTTATAATATGAATTCCACTCAGCTGTTCAACAATGGTACTGACCTCTAATAATAATCTGAAGCCATATTAGCCACATAGTATCTCTATTTATAAACTACTTTTTTTTTGTGTAGAATAGAATCATAGGATCATTTAGGTTGGAAAATACCTTTAAGATCATCGAGTCCAACCGTAAATGTAACACTGCCAAGTCCACCACTAAACTATGTCCCTAAGCACCAAGACTACAAATAGTTGAAAAATATTTTCATTAATCCTTCCCACAGTCCATAAGAATATATATTATAAAAAGCATGAAGTGATACAAACATGATGCAAATTGTTTATTCTCAGGTATGTAAGCAAACTCTGCAGCTGAGTCAAATGAAAGCAGAATACCATTGTAGACTAATATGCAAATATTATTGTGAAGGCATCAAAAGCTAAAGTTATTTCTTGTGCACTGTAACATTCTTAATTCTAAGAATATTTAATCCCGAAAGGATGTAAAGGTAAGTAGAACAAAAGTGAGGTATATCTTCCTTAAGTTTACTGCAAGTATTAGCAGTACAGAAGTGGGAATTGCTGTATTATTGTATATAACTTAATATTTATAACTCTGGACATGATCACAGAATAAGTAAAGGCAGCAAATGAACTGCAAGTGTAAACAAGATAGTAGTCTCCTGGTGAATTATAGAACTATTCACTTTTTTCCCCTAATTCGTACACAATGACTTTTACTGGATTTTATACCTAAAATATAGTCACATAGAAAACGATGTAAATACTATATTGTAACTCCCACAAGTTACAGAGTATACTGGAAAACTAGTATGGAGATTGATATTTATTTAGAAGATGTTCTACCTTTAGATAAAGAAAAATACTTTTTTTCCTTTTCATTGAATAATGGTAAAGGCAATGGATAAAAGTAAGTCAGTATTTATATAACATTCGTTAATGTTCCTAGATAGTTAGAGCAAGCCATATCTTGTCTTCTGCCTAATTTAGTAGTCAATATTGTCACTATTCTTATAAAAGTCTAATTCCATTTGGATTCATCCTATTCCTCCCTTTACGATAATTTACTTTAAAAGTATTTTTACTGTCCTAAAAATTGGTGCCATTTCAATTTCATGTAAAGTGTTTCTGTTCTGTGGAGAAGACCAACACGAATATGCACTCTAACTTACTGCAGTCAGTTAAAGTAAAATGAAACTGTGCTTATTCTTGATAAGACTAAAATGTTTAAAAGAAATAAGCAAAAAACCCCTATGCCCTTCTTTAAATTTATTTAACTTGGTACCTATTTAATTCTTTTATTTCCTTCATGTTTGTTTATTAAGATATGAAGTACATTCTAAAGTACAGATTGAAAAGTGCTATGTACTGTATAAATACATCTCTTCTGAAAGGATAAAAGCTATATCTAAAGGATGAACAAAGTAATAAAATACACCATAGCAAAGGCCGAACACTGTATATTTTGCACCATCAACTGGTGTTGTACAGCTGTAACTTTAGAATAAATGAGAAATTGTTACAATCCTTTAAATTACCTTCCCTTCTCAGCATAAAGGATTCAGTGATTATGATTTTTTTCACAGTTAAAAAGCACTGACTTCAGTCAGTTTCAGCAGGGATAAAGTAAAAAAAACCAACCCATAGTAGGCAGACAGTAAGACAAGAATAAAGAAACTAATAGGTTTATAAGGACTAGAAAATTACAACTGGTTTCTTACAAATTTGGCTGTGGTTGACTGACTTGAGTGACTAAGAAAGTGCAAGTTTTCCCAGAAAGCTTTCATTACCACTGGGACAATTAGAAGAGCTCTCTCTCCTCTGCCTAAATGGTTATTTCTCTGAACTTTTTGATATTTGAGACTTCTGTTCTTTGTAACTATGTACTTGGTTAGAGTATTGCCATAAGCCTTGTACCAAACTTGCAAGGCCTCAGGACTGGGGCTACTCAGGCTTGCTCTGTCTGAGCTTTTCTTGACCTGCCTGCAGCTTGAGAAGTTTCCAGAATAAACCATGAGGGGAATGTGCTCAGTTTAGGTCTCTAGATGGGCAGTATTAAATAGGACTACTCTTTTTCTTTATTTCTCAAGTATTCTTTTGGGGGTAGTTGTTACTATATGGGGTTGTTATTTTACCTCAGTTCTTGACTGTTCTTGTACTCAGAACCTACCCATTCTACCCACCTATCTAGCAGGCTGAAGTCAGCCCAAAGAAGGGCTCCTGTGCTGATGGTATGAATGAACTCAGGAAGAAAATAGCAAGTAAAAAGACTACTTGGAAAAAGCAAGCAAACAAACAAACACAAACAAACAAAACCCCAACCGTGACACACAGTTGTATCCGTGTTTTCAGAAGTCAAGAAAGATAAAGAGAAACCTGAAAAAAATCAAGCTGAAAGATCTTATAAGACATATAAAATACAGTTAAATGGCTTCTAGACCTATAAATGAAAATGGAATAGAGATATGTCATCAGAAAGGATGGACTAGGGGTGAACGATAACCAAAACTAGCTCCAGATTTTCAGGAAGAGTAATAGTTATGGCTGGACACTAATGGAACTAAATACATGGAAGCAGAGATTGCTACATTTAATGAGAAAAGTGTTAATTCAGATGGGGTAGGTAATAAACTGTGCCCTACCATTCACAAATAATTTGAATTGCAGAAATGAAGCAAACAGTTTTATAGATACCATTCTGTTAGAGTATGCTTGATGTGATAGGAAAATATGTTGCACTTATGTTTATGAAATAGAAAACTGTGATCTAGGTAAGTACGATCATGTTAGCAATATTAACAATATGCCAAGCTTTAAAACTATTTTGAAGGAAAAATAAATATAGAGAAGTTTAACTGGAATTCCTCAAAATGGACCATCATATTTAAAATGAATTATAATTACATATTGATGAGCATTTCTGAGAAAAAAAAGCTAGATGGCAATCTGTAGAATAGGACTGCATACACAATCTAAGAACTATGAAAAAATCCTGAGAACCTTTTATAATAGAATTGAGTATTAGCATGCATTTAAGCATAGATATAGTAATATACCTTTTGCTATATCTACTTACCAATTTCATATATGTGATAAAATAACCTACACCTAGCCACTCATATCCAAATTCATAATTTGTCTGTTTGAAACTCAAAGTATGGTACAGTCAATGCACTGTAAAATATCTGCAATAAAAAAGGATGAGCATGCATAAATACACAAATCAAAATAAGGTTATCCTCAGGATAGAAATGGCTCTAGTCAGGATCTTTTCTCCATTCACTCTTTGCAATTTATTATAATCATCCTGTATGGCAGCACCCAACAGAGTTTCTATGCTGTACTTAAAGCTGACTTGCTGTTTCCACCATAGCACTTTTCTTTTTTATTGATTTTAGTTTCACTGTTATAGTCATCTTTTCCTAAAATTAGGCACATATATTTTCAGGTTTATAGTCTTCATCCTACATCTCACCCTTCCCACACTTCCTCCTAAATCACTTTACTAGTGCTTAGCAGTAAAATGGATGTTTATCATAAATTGGCTTAGCATTTACTGTTGTTGGAGTTGCACATGGAGAGAGAGGAGGTGAATGTAATCTTCACCACAGCTAATTCAGAGTTTAAAAAGATACCAAAAAAAATTTTAAAAATTCAATATTTTCAGTTCTCTTCATTTTGAGCACATTAATATAATTGAATCAAAGACCTACCTCATATGCGTAACACAATTCTGATGTATATGAAGATGTACCTCCTTCTTCTCTAGTGAAACCTACAAGACTGAATTAAAGACATATTTTGATTAATTCCACTAGGATGATTAACAGCGACAATAAAAATGAATAAAAGCTTATGCATAATAAAATCATTATTCAGTTGCTTGCCCAAGAAGTAAGATGCTTCAAATCTGAGCTTTTTCTCAGTTCCAGCACTCATTCCAGGAGTGTTTGCCTAACCATGAGGCTGTGCGATATGCAGGATTTGTGTCCTTCCATTCTTGCTGTTCAAATTAAGCCCATCTGTAATCAGGAATGCCCAAATACTGGAAGTAAAGGGAGGCAGATAAGCGGAAAACTGACTTCAACCTACTGGACAGGTGGAAGTACAGGGACAGGTAGGTTCTGAGTACAAGAATGGTCAAGAATCAAGGTAAAATAACAACCCTATATAGCAACAACTACCCCCAAAAGACTACTTAAGAAATAAAGTCAAATAGTAGTCCTATTTAATACCATCTATCTACAGAACTAAAAACTCTGAGCATATCCCTTCATGGTTTGTTCTGGAGACTTCTCAAGATGCAAAGACCAACATATCAGGTTCTCTGTAAGAGGTTTCTTGAGAAACCTAGTGCTAGTCAAACAACTTAAAATGACCTTAGGTCCACCGGGAGAACAACTTGGGTCACTTGCAGCTCATGATTAAGGAGCCCTGAAGTGCTATATTGCCTCAGTGCTGCTCCATTCAGGTTGTTAAATCCCTAATCTGGGTTGCCAGACAACTAAGTTTCTGAGGTGGGTTGCAATCAGGGCTGAATAAATCCCCACTGGCTCATCTCATCTCTCCAGGATTTTTATGTATCCTATTTAAAAATACTCTTAACATGCCTTTGTTTATGTTATGGTTTAACCCCAGCCGGCGACTAAGCACCACAGCTTACTCCCCCCACAGCAGAATGGGGGGAAGAGAATTGGAAGGGTAAAAGTGAGAAAACTCGTGGATTGAGATAAGAACAGTTTAATAATAATAATAATAATAATAATAATAATAATAATAATAATAATAATAATAATAATAAAAATGGTAATGATAATGAAAATAAAAAAGAGAGAGAAATAAAACCCAAGAAAGCCAAGTGATGCAAATGAACACAATTGCTCACCACCAATTGACCAATGCCCAGCCAGTCCCCAAGCAGCAGGCCTCTCGCCAACCATCCCCCTAATTTTATTGCTGAGCCTGATGTCATATGGTATGGAATAGCCCTTTGGTCAGCTGGGGTCAGCTGTCCCAGCTGTGTCCCCTCCCAACTTCTTGTGCACCCCCAGCCTACTCGCTGGTGGGGTGGTGCGAGAAGCAGAAAAGGCCTTGATTCTGTGTAAGCACTGCTCAGCAATAACAAAAACATCTCTGTATTATCAACACACAATTATCAACATACACTTTCTATGTGTATACCAATAAAGTTAACTATAGGTTCATGTTGCCAGACACGCTGTTTTACTTAAGTTGGGGATTTCGGGGAGTTATTTGTTACAATCTGTAAATATGTACGTACTAGACCTTTTAGACTAAGAAGACTGTGACTGACCAATAAACCCCTACAATGGAAGAAGGCTCAGTGGAGATTGTCCAGGGTGATGTGCCGCTGAAGGTCGGGGAATACGTAGAGTGTGACTGACCACAGCTGTTGTAATAAAAGCTGATTTTATCTCAACATAGAGGGCATGAGCAGGTGACTTTTGTTTTAGATAAAAAGCTATGTCAGTTGAGTAGATCAACTGGTGGGGTAAATGTTTCTTCTTGTGTTCATTAAGAGTGTGAATGTATCCCTCAGGTAGCCAATCTGCACTGTGGGGAGAGTATATGTGGTTCAGCCCCACATAGAGTATAAAACCTGAAAAACTAATAAAAAAACCTGGAGACATCAAGGGGTTTAAGATTGTGTCAACCCATGTTTTCCTGTGTGGCAAGTGGGGACATCCAGTGTTGTGATGGTGAGTATGTTATAGAGACTGGTAACAGGGATCACATTGGTTTTGTGATTGAACTGTGTATTGCCATTGCTATAGTTTAAGAGTATCTTATATTTTTACTGTTTTCAGTATATTTTGTATTACTCTGATAAATCAGGAATCCTGTGTAACATCAACTATCTCCAAATAAGTAAATTTGATGTTAAACATTGCACCCTCCATGCATGCTATATCTAAAAGACCCAGGTCAGAGAGCATTGGACTCTGACAAAGACCTAGAACCTTGACCTTCTATAACCTAACTGAATATTTTATGTTAAATTACTTGTAGAGGTAACATTACAACCCAGAGTATTGTACTATTCTCTCACTTCAATTGCCTTTTTCCTCGCTGTCTCCATCTTTTTCTCAATACTCTGTGTGCATGGTCAGACATCAGCAAATCCAGAGAAACAATCTCTTATGGGAGTTATCTCTAATCCTCAAGCTACCTGTACGAGGTGATAGGTGTCAGTATAAAAAAGCCACAAGCTAGCATGCAAGGCTGTAAAATTTTAGACGAGTCAAAAGACTTTTGCTAGAAATATTAAATGATTTAGACAAACAGTTTAGCTAGAGTAAGGTTTCTTGCCTTAGTCTTCTGTTTTTAGAAACTTTCACTTTGCCTAGAGTTTTTTTTTTAGATGTCAACATGCTATTTAGGATTTCACTTCAAGGCTCCAGGAAGGTTTTATTCTTTTCACAGTTCACCTACTCACATTTCACCTACTCTGCTGCCTCCTGGGGTTTTTTTGTTTGTTTGGGTTTTTTTTTTCTTTTTTCCCTCAAGTATTATTCAGATCCTTCATGAATGATTGTGGTTTTGTTTCTTCCTGACATTACTATCAACCGACCTAACTACCAGTTTAACCAAGTAAATTTTATACACTGCTTCAAGAAAAAGAATCAAGCTTTACTGATTTGTCCTATTAATGATAGGACATTAGAATAAATGTCCTAAAATAATAATGCTAATTATTATTCTAGTTTACCAGCAGTTTACCAACATTCATATACTGTGGTTTTTTACAGTTCTTAGATATTAGATATTAAAATGACCAGCAAATCTGCACAACTCTGTGTTTTACAATTAAGTTTAGACATTTTAAAGGGAACTGATTTTGAAAGTCCTTAAAAACTACTTTTATAAAGTCCTTTCACCTGTCTCAATTTCAATAGGAAAAAAAAAAAGAACTTCAAATTATTAGTTAAATAAGTTGGGCCAGATTTTCAAAATGCATGTTACATTTAAAAATATGTACTTAGACTTTAAAAAGTGCCTTACACAGAGCAAATCCCTGAGAGCTGTGCCATTGCCAGCTCCTTGTATTGAAAATATATACTATAATAAATTTCAAAGACTGCCTTATAAGATACTAGGAAATTATTCTGACAGAGATTCAGAATGGGGCTCATGCTTAATTTTTTTTTTTCTATTATTGTCACTGGAATATATTGCAAGTGCTATACATCTTTGTTTTGCTTTTCCAGTATAAAACAAGGTACTCTGGTTTTTTTTCAGGGACTGACTTCGTGAATACGTACACAAAAAGAAGCAAAAACATTGTGATGAGGTTAATGAACTTTGTGTTTAATTCATTTTTTACTAACTTACTGTAATGTCAAGTTCTTAACTGAATTTTCAATGCTTTATTGAATATCCAGGAAGACCTTGAGATGAACTACTGCTGTTCAAAAAAAGCCCACATAAATGGAACAGTCAGAATGAAGCGCTTTTTTTTCTTTCCTTTTTTCTTTGAGAGCATGAGAATTTTACCAAAATGTTAATATGTAACTCTATATTATCTTATTCTTCTTATACTGATTTATGAGAGCTTCCTCAAGTAGTATGTGAGTAAAACCTCACAGAATAGTTCAGGATTTGATCCTCTGAGATACAAAGAATGAATATCCTAATTTTAGATCTATGAGTGAAATCAGTTTCTGTCTCCTTTAATAACAGCTTATACCTCAACTTGCTCTCTTTTATTGGTTTTAGTATATGATTACTAAGTAACTGCTAAATAATTCATATTTTGCCCAGTTATCAATTACAACCTCATTGTATCTTGCTAGTGGGTTCACATTATTAGCTCAGCATTCTATGTATGAACACCAGTTTGCTGAAATGCTGATTTCATGTTGACAGACTGATTTGCACAACTAGAAAAGTATCTTCTTTCCATAGAAATTTTCTAATTTGTGCGCTTTTGAGACCTATGGATTCACTCCCCCTTGTCCAAAGTTTGGCTGATTCTTTCAGAGAAATTAAGACACTGATAGTCTTTTTCTATGTGAAAAGATCCCCCCAAAACAATTTATTGGAACATTTTTTCCTGTTAGACTTTTCTAAGGTCATGATTCTGCAGTCTAAAAGTCCCTGTAGACCTATGGCTAACACGATAGATATTCATAAGGGAAAAAGTAAAGACGGCTCTTTTAGCAAATATTTCATAGACAACATCAAGTACTGTGTTTCCTGAGGGCCAAGTTGTTCCCAAAACAGTGCATATATGACTATTTCCAGACCTAAGAACTATACAGGGTTTCTAGGTTCTATACAAGGAAATCTACTCATGTATGCCTCATAAAACTCAGCGTGTGCAATGAGAAATACACATTGTTGAACAAATGTGGACAGATCCACTGGACAGTCACAGACAATCAGAAGCTACTGCAAACTCTGGGTTTGAGGATTTATTGGATTCAGAAGATTCTGGTTTTGTTACAGGGCAGAAATGTTCTTAACAAACAAAACCCACATGTCTTATGTACACAGGCAAGAAAGGAAATATGGGCATTAGAAAAGTGCAGATCAAAAAGGCAGATTAGGTCAGCTCTCTTTTAGTATAGTTCTTTCTGTCTATATTTTCTTCAATTCTGTGATATCCATCTGTCTCTTGGCCCTTTTAATCTACCTCACTGAAGGTTAAATGCCAAAGAGGAGGGTAAACACTTGCTCGTTTTGTTTTTCACAGGAATGATCCAGTTGAAGACAGCCTTTAGGGAGAGTAGAAAATAAGGAATAAAAAAGCCTTCAAACTACAAACTTTATTTCTAAACCTAGAACTATGGAAGAACAAGTGTTACATTAGTTGTAGCAGTGGGAATGTCACAGAAATTATGGCCTTGTCTACATAAAGGACAATTTGAAAAAAAAAAAAATCCCATTACTATTAATGTTAGCTCAGCTGAACTTACTAGGGCTTTAGAGACATCAGAGGAGCAAAACCCAGAGAAGCCAAGATCAGACAAGAAATCATCTTTAGACAGAGCTTCAGGATCATCAGAAAAACTAGCTACCTTAATACAAACAGCAGGTGGAGAAATAGCAACAGGCTAAAGTTTGTTCCAAGGTTTTAAATGATGTTTAACAAATCCATCCAAGCCAAGAACAGAAACCAATGTTGAAAATTTTCAGCTAGTAGGCCTTTCCTTCTGGCTTCCCATGTAAAAAGAACATGACGATTTAACAATTGAAGAAAATAGATATATTTTGGTAGCTTCTGACTTGGAGCTTTGGTGATGAACATTCCCCTGTCAGGAATTTTAAATTATTTAAAAAATAATCTATAACCTTAGGAGTTCCAATACTCTAGCTGTTAGAGAGAAACCTCTGGAAGGAACACATTTGTTGGTGAAAATTTCTTAAGCCTTCATTCTTTTATGTTTAGATTTTATCCACATCTCTGAAAACATTTATTTGGTGCTATTTTAAATTCCTTCCATTCAATAAATAAATAAATATCTCCGTTACATACAGATAAATATTACCAGCAGCTCAAAAAGATTTTTTTTTTTTATATAAAGTATGAGTATGCAATCTCAGAGCCATCTAAATTTTGTTTGAGATTAAACTCTCAAAAATCTATGCTGGCTTTGTGTGCCTTAGTTATGAGTACCAAGTTGGATACCTGGGAATTTTTTCATTTTCATGTGATAAGTATTAAAAAATAGGTCAGCTGGAATACCTATTTATGATGTGCACTAAAGTAGCAGGAAGGATGATGGGAACACAGAACACCTATTTCACTGAACTGCTACATATAAAAAATTATCCTTATTCTGAATAAAAATGAATAGTTTTAAATCTATTTTTATACAGACTTTTAAAACTTTGAATGCATGTGAAACTTGGAAAAAATTCAGAAACTTTCATTTCAAAATGTCTTTACTCAAACCTGCTACCTCCACCGTTCAAAATATTTGTGGCCTGGGGAAAACTGGATCGTGTATCCCTTCCCAACATTTTGACTTGGACTCTGCAACTTTTCAGCTGAATCCTATAGAGTTGATATCAGTAATAACAATATGAGATGGGGTGAAGCCTCCCTGAAAGCACTGCTCATGTAGGTGGGACTTTGAGCATGTCTATAGAGCTTTAAGTCATTAGATGATTCTGGTATGTGTCAGGAAAACAAGGAAAATAACAATAACTTTAATGAGGGGAGGCTTTCCCAAAAGCTGTGGAATATATCTTTCCTGTTCTAATGGTTTAGGTATATACCAGGGGAAAAAAAAAAAAAACAAACCCAAAACTAAACCCACAGATGAACTCTTAACAACTTTATATCTGTTTAACGCATTTGGGGTAGGAGATGGGAAATTGATAGTAACTCAGGTAACAATTGACTTTTGATATAGAGCAAGTCACAGATTGGTCTGGGGTGATGGGACCAGTGAGGCTATTGGCACCTTATGAGAAATTAGAAACCAAAAAACAGGGAAAACAGTAGTCCCTTGCAGGAGACACATCCACAGACATCCAACAATGTGATGAAGGCTGACCTGACGTGGAAGTGCTATGCATAAAGTCCAGCCCATCAGCCAGGACTGAGGCTCCTCCACCAGTGGGAGCAAGTACCCTGTCTCCCTGAATCCCTGGTGTGGTCTGGAGGAGACAGCGCCTTGGCTGCTGTGAATGTGTGTCTCAGAGTGCTGTGGCTACATCACTCTGAATTTCTAACAGAATCACAGAATCATATAGGTTGGAAAAGACCTTTAAGATCATCGAGTCCAACCATAAACCTAACACTGCCAAGACCACCACTACACTATGTCTCTAAGTACCTCATCCAAACGTCCTTTAAATACCTCCAGGGATGGCGACTCAACCACTTCCCTGGGCAGCCTGTTCCAATGCTTGAGAACCCTTTCAGTGAAGAAAAATTTCCTAATATCCAGTCTAAACCTCCCCTGGCGCAACTTGAGGCCATTTCCTCTTGTCCTATCACTTGTTACCTGGGAGAAGAGACCGACCCCCACCTCGCTACAACCTCCTTTCAGGTAGTTGTAGAGAGCAATAAGGTCTCCCCTCAGCCTCCTTTTCTCCAGGCTAAACAATCCCAGTTCCCTCAGCCGCTCCTCATAAGACTTCTGCTCCAGACCCTTCACCAGCTTCGTTGCCCTTCTCTGGACACGCTCCAGTACCTCAATGTCCCTCTTGTAGTGAGGGGCCCAAAACTGAACACAGTATTCGAGGTGCGGCCTCACCAGTGCCGAGTACAGGGGCACGATCACTTCCCTAGTCCTGCTGGCCACACTATTCCTGATACAAGCCAGGATGCCATTGGCTTTCTTGGCCGCCTGGGCACACTGCTGGCTCA
Source organism: Mycteria americana (assembly GCF_035582795.1). NCBI lineage: Eukaryota > Metazoa > Chordata > Aves > Ciconiiformes > Ciconiidae > Mycteria > Mycteria americana. Next base: position 31,871,187 of record NC_134367.1, read on the forward strand.
TATTCAGGCGGCTGTCAACAAACACCCCCAGGTCCTTCTCTGCCAGGCAGCTTTCCAGACACTCTTCCCCAAGCCTGTAGCGTTGCATGGGGTTGCTGTGGCCCAAGTGCAGGACCTTGCACTTGGCCTTGTTAAACCTCATACAATTGACCTCGGCCCATCGATCCAGCCTGTCCAGGTCCCTCTGCAGAGCCTGCCTACCCTCCAGCAGATCAACACTCCCACACAACTTGGTGTTGTCTGCAAACTTACTGAGAGTGCACTCGATCCCTTCGTCCAGATCATTGATAAAGACGTTAAACAGAACTGGCCCCAACACCGAGCCCTGGGGAACACCGCTTGTGACCGGCCGCCAACCGGAGTAAACTCCATTCACCACCACTCTTTGGGCCCGGTCGTCCAGCCAGTGCTTTACCCAACAAAGAGTACACCCGTCCAAGCCATGAGCAGCCAGTTTCTCCAGGAGAATGCTGTGGGAGACCGTGTCAAAGGCTTTACTGAAGTCTAGATAGACAACATCCACAGCCTTTCCCTCATCCACTAGGCGGGTCAGCTTGTCATAGAAGGAGATCAGGTTGGTCAAGCAGGACCTGCCTTTCCTGAACCCATGCTGGCTGGGCTTGATCCCTTGGTTATTCTCTACATGCCGTGTGATAGCACTCAGGATGATCTGCTCCATCAGCTTCCCCGGCACCGAGGTCAGGCTGACAGGCCTGTAGTTCCCTGGGTCCTCCTTCCAGCCCTTCTTGAAGATGGGTGTCACATTCGCTAATCTCCAGTCAGCAGGGACCTCCCCAGTTAGCCAGGACTGCTGGTAAATGATGGAAAGGGGCTTGGTGAGCTCTTCTGCCAGCTCCTTCAGTACTCTCGGGGGGATGTCATCAGGCCCCATAGACTTGTGAGTGTCTAAGTGGTGCAGCAGGTCACTCACCATTTCCCCCTGGATTATGGGGGCTCCATTCTGGTCCCCGTCCCTATCTTCCAACTCCAGGGGCTGGGTACCCAGAGAAGAGTCAGCCCTGCTATTAAAGACTGAGGCAAAGAAGGCATTAAGTACCTCAGCCTTTTCCTCACCCTTGGTCACTGTTTCCCTCCCCCGTCTACTAGGGGCTGGAGATTCTCCTTAGCTCTCCTTTTGCCGCTAATGTATTTGAAGAAGTGTTTTTTGTTGTCTTTTACAGCAGCAGCCAGATTGAGCTCTAGCTCAGCTTTGGCCCTTCTAATTTTCTCCCTGCACAGCCTCGCTACACCTTTGTAGTCCTCCTGAGTTGCCTGCCCCTTCTTCCAGGGGTCATAGACTCTCCTCTTTTTCCTGAGTTCAAGCCAGAGCTCTCTAGTCAGCCAGGCTGGTCTTCTTCCCCACCGGCTTGTCTTTCGGCACCTGGGGACAGCCTGCTCTTGTGCCTTTAGGACTTCCTCCTTAAAGAATGTCCAGCCTTCCTGGACCCCTTTGCCCATAAGAGCTGCCTCCCAGGGGACTCTCTCGACCAGTCTCCTAAACACGCCAAAGTCTGCCCTCTGGAAGTCTAGGGTGGCAGTTTTGCTGACCCCCCTCGCCGCTTCTCCACGTATCAAAAACTCTATCATTTCATGATCGCTCTGCCCAAGACAGCCTCCAACCATCACATGGCTCACAAGTCCTTCTCTGTTCGTGAACAAGAGGTCCAGCGGGGCACCTTCCCTCGTTGGCTCACTCACCAGCTGCGTCAGGAAGTTATCTGCCACACGCTCCAGGAACCTCCTGGACTGTTTCCTCTCTGCTGTATTGTATTTCCAGTGGACATCCGGCAGGTTGAAGTCCCCCACAAGAACAAGGGCTAGCGATCGTGAGGCTTCTCCCAGCTGCTTATAGAATAGTTCATCTGTCTCCTCATCCTGGTTGGGTGGTCTGTAAGAGACTCCCACCACAATATCTGCCTTGTTGGCCTTCCCCCTGATTCTTACCCATAAACACTCCACCCTATCGTCACCATCATTGAGCTCTAAACTATCCAGACACTCCCTGACATATAGGGCTACCTCACCACCTCTCCTGCCTCACCTATCCCTCCTGAAGAGTTTATAGCCATCCATCGCTGCATTCCAGTTGTGCGAGTCACCCCACCACGTTTCCGTGATGGCCACCATATCATAGTTTTCCTGATGTACAATGGCTTCCAACTCCTCCTCCTTCCAACTCCTTCTCTGTGACAATAAGGAGATTGTGGTATCTGATTAAGGCCAAATTGTTTAAAGAATGAAGTCAGTAGCTAAAACACAGCTCTAGAACTTTAGCTGCTGTGAGAACAGTCCTCTGCTTAAAAACTTCAGCTGCAAAGCAACTGTGCCTGCTAGTGCTCATCAGGTGCAGAATTTTCTAAATACTCTGAAAGAGTCATCAGATAAACATATCACTAGTATCCCTAAAAAATTGTTACGTGAAACACGCTCCTCAAAGACTGTTGTGTCTGTCTCTTACAAATTTTGGTAGCAGTTTTGCCTTTCTTTATGTACTCAGTGGTTAGTACAAAACCCCACAAAATCAAGGCTCTTATCACATCTATTTGCAGGTAAGGGTGACTCAGAACCAGTTTCTGAGACACAGGACAGTGCCTAATGATCCATTTATGGGGGAAAAAAAAAAGGTAAATGTATGTAGAATAATACTCCTGCTTCCTGTTCAAGCAGGGCTACTGCACAGAAAGTAACATAAGATTCAGTATGCCAGAAGGAGAATGAGTACGGGCTGTACAGAGAATCAGAAGTATGATTTTACTTATCAGCTAGTTACTTAGGAAAAGGGAGGACTGGGCTTGCTCTCTAGGGTTTTTTTTATGCATTTCACATTTAAATCCCTGGAATTGGAAAAAGAAAATAAAAACCACTAAGTCAAAAACTATTTTCTTTTTTTGTGTATACTAGTCTAGACCCACAAACCTTCTATTTATTTCTGAAATGTCAACTCTATTATTACCCTTTCACTTAATAGTAACCCTCACAAGGCAGAGTGTGTGTTCTTGTAGAGATTAAATTTCACTTAAGTTACACCTCAATCTTCATGGGAGGTATTCTAACTACTACAAAGTGTAGTTAGCATCATAACTCAGTAACTTTAGAAAATAAGTCAATATTTTCAAAAAATACGTGGTTACTTTGCTTCTCTAGGAAGAAGACACTTTCTTCAAGTCCTGATTCAGGCATTGAGGCCCTGGAAAGACCAGTATTGGAGTTTAATGCTCATCTTTTTCCCTATTGAGTAGTTCTGGGTTGTTCCTCACTGGTGATTTTTTCAGATCATCTTTCCAAGGCAGCTATTTCTTTCAGTGCATAGTAGCCTGATTCCAGTAGCTGAATTACAGGCTCCAAATTGTGTTCTGCGGGTCTGTCACTTCACTCATAGTTTCAAGGCATCTAGTTTTGGTTACAACACCTGGAGGTGTCAATAGATCTTAATAGGTATGTACTGAGATTGGGAATAAGCTATACATTAAAATATGATGTAATGAAAAGATCTCTGCTATTCACCTCAAAAGTTTTGGCAGAAAAAAAGAGAAATTGAGAATAAATCTAGAGGGAATAATATAAATTCAGTTGTGGTTGGCCAGGAAGTGCTTTCTCATTACAGTTTAACAAATGTTTAATTAATTAAATGTTCTTGCATACAAATATCAAATTGCATATTAGAATTTAGAGATATCTCTGTTTAACCAAACTGTGTCAAAGAACCCAATCTCAAATAATAGCAGTAATTTTCAGTTCATTGGTGAACACTATGCTTTCAAAACTGCTGTACTTCTATAGTAATATACTATAGAGAAAGGCCAAAATAAACCAAAGAGGGTTATAATTAGAGTTAGTAATTCATTTCAGTTTGTAGAAATGAGCTCTGAATTATTCTGGACATTTTCAAGACTGTATCCAGTCCCCATGTCTCTGTGTAAGGACCTGAACTAGCTGGAGTCAATATCCTCAGCAGCTGACCTGCATATTCTTCTACAGCTATAGAAACTAAATTCACCCTCTTAACTAGATTTGAAATTTCCTTTCCCTTTCTGGATGATACAGACTAATTGAGATTCATAGTGTGTTTTGTTATGTGCAGATTTATTTTGCCTGGTCTGAGGTCCAATCGTCTGGTAGTTTCTTGACGAAGCTCAGTCCACTCTACATAGCTAGGATACAATGAAGGTTAGTTGCAGCCCTGTAGATTATTTGGCTGCTGATGGATGAAAACACAGTATTTTAACTCTGAAACTGGTTTGTGCTAGAAACTTGTTCTCTGTCTAGCTGACCAAGGTGAAAATAGGTACTATTTATCCATTGCCTGTCCTTTCTGTGTGCAGTAGTGGAGACAATTCCGAAAATTATAGTGGTTTTGGTGGTCTTGTTTAGAGAATCAGGAACATCAGGCAAGAAGAATAAGGATCATAATTATCATAATTTTTTCATTGGGCTAGATACAATAGAGAACTTGAGTAGTTAATTAAAGATTTAGGCAGAAACTAAATCTATCAGAAGCTGCATGCCTAGATCTGAAGTTGTGAACTGCTCAGGGGGGAATCAGAGGTACTTTAGCCTGCTAATGGCAGTAACGCCCCCCCCGCCCCCATACACACACTATGGCAATAGGAGGTTGCACTTTAGAAATTCAGCACTGTATCCACATTACAGGATAACTGAGAGCCCTCGGGCAAATTTCATTATTCAACCAAGGAGGAAGTTTTCAGGATAACAATGCAATCAATTGAACTATGCAGCAAATAAGAACTGATTCTACAAATTATAAAAGTTCAAAAAGGATCAGTTCATATCCTGTGTGTTGTTCAGTTAATTGAATTGCCACTTGACATTAAAATTAAAGGACATAGTTAATTTCTATCATCTGACCCATGCTATTGGAAAAATTAGAAATACAACTACAGAAAGAAAAACGTTAATTTAGAATTTATTTTACTGCAAGTGTGTGGTTTGTCCTAAAAGGAACATTTACGAAATTAATGTATTCTATCATATTCTTAAAATTAAAGTTAAACTTTATTCAGTACCTCTGTCAGGTACTTTGAGAAGCAAGCAAGAGAAAACTTAGGTCCTCCCATTTATAGGAAGAAATGAGAGGAAAGGTGAGAGGAAGGAGCCCATCTGTACTGCTCTGTCCTATAGTATATTTTCAGATGTTCTATGTCATATTATCAATGCATACCACTAAAAATTATCAATCAGATGAATAAAATAACATTTGAAATGGCATTTGGAATTTTCAAAATGAAACTGCAAGTGTTTAAAACCTGGGAGTTTCCATTATGTTTCATGCTAACTATTTTAAACATTTGCATGATTCTACAGAGGAAAAAAATGTACAGTTTCATTGGATCAGCTTTGACTGGTAAAAGAGTTTATTTGAAATTTATTTCAATAAACTCTGGTATATGCACACCTAGCACCAAGATATAATTCACATTCATGCCTGACAGGTACTTTTCCCAGATTTGCCCTCTTCAGTCTCCGAGGTATGAAGTATGTTTGCATGTGTCCTCATTAGTAATTCAGTTTACAAGAGTTCTTCTTCAGTGCAAATTTGTACTCAATCTGTAATCAGTGTCCCAAAGCACACACTCAAGAAAACTCCTGATACATGCAAAGTAGTTTCGCTCCCAGTGGATGCAGTACTGAAGCTGGACACCTGGGTACCACCTACAGTGGCACCTGCGATGTGGACAGGAGGTCCTCCAGAAGGTCTTCCACCTCTACACTTGCCTGATGGAAGTGGATACCACTGGTGCAGATGCAATGTGGATTGGCAGTGGTGGAATGGATCACAGATAGTGATCCCTAGCCTCACTCCCCCTTTAGTGGGAGGCAATATCTTGCAGAAATTGCTTCTTGTGATCAGACCAGTTTGGGAGTCCGATGTCCGATACCTTCAAGTCTGCAGGGTGGCCAGAAGTTCTTAAATAAAATGTAAAAGCATTATTGCATCCTGAAATACTGTCTTCTGTGCCACCTATGTCATAACACACAAGATATACTCTGTTCAAAATTTACTTAACTAGAAACTGCTTTCTTGGTCAATATTGTATCCTCACGTCACTGCACTAATGTCTCAGTGGTATCTACTGTACTTAGGGGCGCTTTTCTGTCTCTCCATGGTTTCTGTTGGCTTGTGATTTAGCTGTACTTTTATCGTAAGCCCAGATATGACCAGAAAGCATTGTTGCACGGTAAAAGCACAACTAACAATTCTTTTTTTCCCTCTCTTTCTGTCAGTCCCCTGTGTACAGAAAATTTCTGACAGTAAATAGTATAGACAGCTGGCTTTATGCCAGTGCAACCCATAAGCTTCTTTTGCTAAGACTACATGGTATTTTGGGCTTGGAAATGAGGTGGTAACATTCGCCTCCCCTTTACATTGGGTACAAATTAATTGTCATGGCATTAGATGAGTTTATGCAAATCCTCCAGGAGAAAATATAGCTTATGTCACCCTCTAGGATGCACCTGTCTGCAGTAGACATTGTCAGGGCGTAGCTGGGGCTGGTGGCTCCCTGAGCTTGAGGGCTGGGAGCAGCAGGGGCTCCCCAGGGGTCCATCAGGGCAGGGCCTGGCAGCCAGGGCTCGTCCCACTGCTCCAGCCATGAGCAGGGCAGCTGGGGGGCACTGGGGCACCCCCGGGCATCGGGCACCTCCCTGGGGACAGGGATGGCCCAAGGCTGGGCTGGGACATGGGCCCACAGGTGGGGTTCAGGATTGGGCCCAGTGAGGGGAACCAGGGTTAGACACAGCCCTGGAATGGCTGGGCAAGGCTGTGGGGATCAGGATGGGCCAAGGCCATGCAAGCATGTCAGCCCACAGGTCAGAGTCAGACAGAGCTCAGTTTCTTCTAAGCAACATGATTTGAGGCCCTTTCAGCTGAAGCTGAAACAGATATCTGCTCTTTCATATACTCATTCTTGGATCATTGACCTTTTCCATAAAATGTGTTTGCCATGAAAAAGATTCACAGGTCTCTGAATAATAGTCACAGAATGTGGAAACTTAATTGGCCGTCTGTAGGTATCCATACACATCCTAAAATTAGTGTCAGTGTAGCTTTTTAACTTCAACTTGCTATGTAGTGTCCATCTCCTTGAAATATGACACATGTTTGAGATTGTCAATAAGAAGTCATGGTAACTGTCACTTACTCTGATGTCCATATGAATCTTCTGCTTCAATCATCTCAGTAGACTGCAAACATCTGGCATCCAGCAGAGCAGGTGCATCTTTCTGCCAGCTGTTGTAAACTTGAAGCATCCAGGCTTCTGTAATTTTCTTAGTAGAATGGATTTTTTTTGCATTTTTTAATCTACTTTAGTCCCATGTCATTGAATATTTTTATAAATCAGTGTTGTTAGGATTACTCATAGCTGGCTTTGAAGATGAACTGAAATCAAGCAGGTCCTTGATCTATTGGTTGCAAATTGTAGCTTGGTTGCAGATATAGGTGCTAATTGGCTGGCAGCTGCCTTCTGCAAAGCATATTTTTATAACTACAGGATCAGCTAGAGGCACAGTGACAATCACAATCATTATTTGAAACATTTAGATGTGAAGACGTGAATATGCTTTTTTTTTCAGAACCCTGACCCTGAAGCCCATTTACTGAGTATTTTTGTATGTGATACTAGTGCTGTTTTCCCAAGCACTGGTTTATGATGCATTGGGCACAGCTTAACCAGCTTTGTGTTGCTGCCTCTTCTGCTTTAACTTCAGCTTGCATATACATTCTGTAGTACTGGCTGTTTTCATACTTTCCCAGGATAGTTCATTGCTTTTGGGTTCATTGGTTTTTCTGGTGTTAGAGAAATAAAACACAGACATCTCAAATTTGCATATTAGAATATCTTCAGTATTTTAAACCTTACATATGGTTGAGAGCACTGTAACATAAGTATCTGTTCTCTCTCTTCCCTTCTACTGTCTTTGATGCCACATTTAAAAACATACAAAAACCCAAAAATGTTTCTGTTTGTCTTCCTGCTATGAGTCACAGAATTTATCAAAATACTTTTATGAACTGCTTCAATGTCTGAAGGAGGATTTTTTGGTAAGAAGTGCCTCATATAATGTAGGAGTTTCTCTATTTCAGTCTCAAATCTCACAGCCTACATTAAACTATACGATGTTACTTTTTGTCCCCTGTACATACACTCTTAACATTGGATGCAGGACTTGAGTCTGATTAATAGTTCTTTGTATGTAGAAGACCGTCCCATTATGGAGCCTATATGAATCTGGAATAGAAGCTGTTCCACATTTCAAACTTTAAGAAGCTGTCAACCCTCCCTGGAAACAGCTTCTTGTTCACTTTTCTTCTTTTTTTGCTGGAGCAAATAGTAATAAAGTTTTGCCTTTTTTCTCCATTCATATGTTCTGTAAAACCCATTTTTTCCTGATAGTACTTTTATGCTTATGCAAGCCTTTTTGTTTGGTTGGGGCTTTTTTAATGATAATTCAGCATTCCCTGTGCTCTAAGTTTGACCACGTTCTTTGTTCTGTTTATAGGAGATGCTTTGTTTGCCTAGTGTACTCTCTTGCACTATGATTAACTATGCTGAACATTTCTACCTTTAAATAATGTTTACTGAGTAATAAGATAAAAGTTTTCTGGGTCCTAAAATTAAACAGGTTCTTTATTAATTGTTCTTATTACACATATGCCACAACTGCTGACTGTTTCAGGCCACACAGAAACTTACTGACTTGCTATTACCCAGTACAAATCTTTCTTTTTGTAGCCTACAGGCTTTTTTCCAGCTTCCACAGAGGCTGCTGCAGATGAACCTTTAAACAACCTGCCCTGAGCTTCCTAAATCAGTAAGTCAGTAAATTCTGATTCACTGTGGCTCAGCAGCTCACCTACTCAGCCTGATCTTTCCACTTATGACCAGCTTACAGTTTCTACATGCTCTTATGAGGACTGGAGGGTGAGCCCTTGTGAGAGAACACAGGTTGCCTAGTGCAAAGTTCTCACCAAGAGCAATTTCCCCATTGGGTAGCTATAGGACATGTGTCAAAAGGCCACAGGAGACAATTCTTCATAGGAAGCTCTTCGTCCTGATTCACATCAACATCATTTAGACCTGGAATAAGAAGCCAGTGAAAATTATGACAATAAAAAAGTTATATCTGTCCTCTATCATGAGAGTTTGCTACTTCTTGACCCCTCTTTGTTCTCTTGAACTACACACAGTTTCTGAGCTGGATAGTAATTACAGTATCTCACTATTTAGTACAACTTGTAAATGTCATTAATTCTCTAGCAGTTAGACATGTTAGGAAAGAGATGATTTTCTGAGCTGCTGTCCACTACTGAAACATAATTCAGTGTGAGAAGACAGTGACTGTAAAAGTGATGGCAATCCACCTTTTAAATGTTATAGTAGCTTTTCCTTTTGATTATTTTTGAAGTAGTATGAAAGTCAGAGTGTGTTTTACGTAGCAATAATTACAGATGAGCTTGGGAAACTGTGATGTGCATGTGAAGTCAACGTAAACTGGTAGGAGGATTGTAAAGCACTTGTCAGAGCAGCAGCCAAGTATCCAGCATGGTTCAGAAGGATGCCTCAAGGCTCCACCAAAACCAAGTTCATTCAAATTCAATCTTCAAAACTAAAAATGTATTTGTGAATCTCCTTACACTTTTCACCTCTGGAATGATGAATCAACCACACAGTATTTGGAAAGCTATAAATCTTCCACAGGCTCTTTGAAATCTTGGGGGTGGATGTATACACACTTCTTTTCCATCTGCTAAACGTTTAGCTGGAAAACTTTAGCCTGATTCAGCCTGTGAACACATATAGATGAAGTCAGAGAGTGCATGGTTGAAGATCATGCTGCTAGAGACTGAGCCCTGCCTCCTCTTACTTTGTTGTAGGTTTGAAAAATCTTTTTGGTGGTATAACAGATTGTTGCCATGACATCCTTATTATTTGCACTGCAGAGGAATTAGCAGAAAATAACATCCGGCAACTGCTGTTGTTGCAACATAGTAATCCTCCCATTGCCCTTACTCTAAAGCACTGATAGAAATGTGGGCAGGGTCTTCAATTCCTTCATTCTAGAATTCAGACCCGTATTATACTTTATAATGTGTGTTTACCATTCTTTTATTCAGCTCTGTACTAGTGGCATAGCTGAGCCTGCACTCCCTATACATATTTGAGCATGAATGTATTTTATACTTTATGCTGCTGCTGACTACAGCTCGCATCCCTTTTCCCTCCCAGCTGTGTACCCAGTGCTCAAAGAGCTTTTCACAATGCTTTACTTGAGCAGCGGAATAATAGACCACATATTTCAACCTTCTCTCAAATTCTTACTGCTTGTTGCCAACTGCCTGCAGATTTTGCATGTCACGGCTAATATCTTATTAAGACGACCTTTGTCACATAGAAATTAAAAGCAAAAATCCCAGACCCACAACTCTGCAATGCAGAATGATTCAGGCATGATGAGGAGGTGGCAATAAATATCTGACATTCTCTGTAGTTATCTTTTCCACCTTATTGGGTGGCATGTTTGTCCACTATATTTTATGATCTTTATCCATATATCCACACAGCTGCAGCAACATAAGTTCTGTGGCTGAGCTCTAGATCGAGGAATACAGAGGGGTTCCTGGAGCCAGGGAAACCCGAGGAAGAGCAGAGAGCCCCGACAGGAGCCGGCAGCTCTCATGAGAGAGGCTGACGTGGCTTGGGTGTTGCCAGGAGCAACCGCTGGAGATTTAAACGGCCCTCGGGAGTGCTATCGACCAGGAGTGCTGCAAACAGGGCGTGCAAACAGGGATCGAAAGGGCACGGCAGCTTGCACAGCAGCTCGCACAGAAGGGCGTGTGAGAAGGGCCGTGCAGTTCACGTAGAAGTGAGCGTGAGAAGGACCGTGCACCCTGCTTGTAGGCCCACAGCCCAGGGAAGTGCTCTAGGTCTCTGCCATAATGGTGGGCACTTGCCTCAGAGTTAAAACCAGTGTTTCTACAGAGAAAGCTTCTGAGATGTCTGATGCTTCCACCCAGACAGAACTGGTAAGGAAGGAGACTTCAGTACAGACGGTAGGTTGCAACAAGTTGCCAGATGCTTCTCCTGGAGAAAAGACAAGTACCTGCAAAAGATATGCACAGGTTGATGATCTGTTGCATCAGGTGGCTGAGTTGCAGGAAACAGTTAAAAGGCTGCACAGTTAAACAGTGCAGTATTAGAGGGGCCGAGACGGAGATAGGTGAGTGGTTTCAGAACCATGCTCCTGTGGTGGACACCACAGAGAATGAAGCACCTTGGACCCTGGTGACCCACAAAAACAGGACTCTTCTTCAGTCTCCACCTTCCAGCATTAAAACCAAAACCAGATATGAAGCTTTAACAGGTGCAGACACCCACGAGCAAGGTCTGCAAGGAGAAGCTGTGCCAGCAGCACACAGTGGATACTGCAAAAAGAAACGATGAGTGTTCATAGTGGGTGACTCTCTGTTAAGGGGCACTGAGGTGCCCATGGGCTGGCCTGACAGGGAGTCACAAGAGGTATGCTGCCTTCTGGGAGCTAAGGTCCAAGATGTTGCCGAGAGGGTGTCACAACTTGTCAAGACCACAGACTACTATCCATTGCTAATCTTTCATGTGGGCATGAATGAGACCGCAACCCATAGCCTGGGCAGCATCAAGGAAGACTACAAAGCCCTGGGAGTGCAAGTGAAAAGTATTGGTGCCCAAGTTATCTTTTCTTCCATTTTACCAGTTAGAGGAAAGGGTGTAGCCAGAAGTAGACGTGTAATGCAAATCAGCTTCTGGCTTCGTGGTTGGTGCCTTTGTGAGGGTTTAGGCTTTTATGACAATAGGACATTCTTCAATGACTATAGCCTGTTAGGGAGGGATGGGATCCACCTGTCTAGAAGAGGCAAGGGAATCTTTGGCAGCAGGCTGGCCAACTTGGTGAGGTGGGCTTTAAACTGAAGGACTCAGGGGACAGGATCCAAAGTGGCAACACTCATGCCATTGCAACCAGCTGGGGGATAAGCTAGGACAACCTGAGCAGCGACAAATGTTCCTTAGCTGCCTCCCAAGATAAGAACCAGAAGACCAACCATCTCAGGTGTATGTATACCAATGCGTGCAGCCTGGGGAACAAACAGCAGGAACTGGAGCTCTGCTCTCAGTCAGAAAGTTATGATATCATAGGAATAACTGAAACATGGTGGGACAACTCACATGACTAGAGGATTGCGATGGATGGCTATAGGCTGTTTCGTAAAGACAGGCAGGGAAGAAGAGGAGAAGGAATCGCTTTCTGTGTTAAGGAGAACCTTGCATGTATAGAAGTCAACTATGGCAATTGTGGAAACCCTATCAAATGCCTCTGGGTCAAGATCAGAGGGGTCATCTCCAAGGGGGATCTTACAGTAGGCATCTGCTACTGACCTCCAAACCAAGACATTAAGGCCAATGAAGCAATATTTGAGTCACTTAAGCAAGCTTTGGGTCAACAGAACCTGGTTCTTACGGATGACTTCAACTACCCAGACATTTGTTGGAAAAACAATACAACAGCTCATATGTCGTCCATCAAGTTCCTGGAATGCGTAGAAGACTACTTCCTCATACAAATGTTAGATATGCCAACCAGGAATGTGGCACTGCTGGACTTGCTACTCACAAACCAAGAAAACCTGCTTTGTAATATCTCAGTTAGTGATAGCCTTGGCTGCAGTGATCACAATATTATGGAGTTTGGGATCCTGCTGAGCACGTTAGTAATAAGACAAATGTTTCAGATTTTAGAACAGCAAACTTCAGGTGACTCAGAGCTCAGTTGGGAGGGATTCCGTGGGAGGCTTCCATGGAGGATAAAGGAGCTAGTGAGTGCTGGGACTTTTGCAAGAATGCTCTCCTGGAAGCACAAAAACAGTTCATCCCCTTTAAAGGTAAGGGAAGTAGGCAGAGCAAGAGACCGCCTTGGCTTAACTGCGAGCTTCTGAGTGTACTCAAAACCAAAAAAGAAGCATACCAGAGATGGAAAAGAGGACAAATACCCATTGAGAACTACAAGGGCATTGCCAGGGTGTGCAGAGATGCAGTTAGAAAAGCAAAAGCTCATCTCAAATTGAAATTGGCCAGAGATGTCAAAAACTACAAGAAAGGGTTCTTCAGGTATGTAAACAACAAGCAGAAACAGAAGGAAAATATTGACTCACTGTTAAACAGGAGAGGTGAATTAGTCACCAACAACGTTGAAAAGGCAGAGGTTCTCAACACTTTCTTCACCTCTGTCTCTACTAGCACTGTTGGGCCCCAGGCCTTGGGAACAAAAATCCAGGTTGATGCAAACACAGACCCACCGTCAGTGAAGGAAGAGTTGTTATGTGAACTATTACAGGAGCTTGACCCCTACAAATCAATTGTCCCTGACAATATCCACCCGAGGGTGTTAAGAGAGCTGGCTGATGTCATTGCAAGGCCTCTCTCCATAATCTTTGAGAAGTCGTGGAGGTCGGGGATGTCCCAGAAGACTGGAAGAAGGCTAATGTTACCTCCATCTACAAGAAGGGCTTAAAGGAGGATGCAAGAAATTATAGGCTCATCAGTCTTACTTCAGTCCCTGGGAAAGTTATGGAATGTATCCTCCTGGGGACTATTACAAGTCAAATGAAGCATGTGATTGGGAAAAGCCAGCATGGATTCATCAAAGGCAAATCGTGCTTGACAAACCTGATTGCTTTCTACGACAAGTAAGCTGATCGGCTGATGTGGGGCGAGCAGTGGACATTGTCTACCTGGATTTCTTCAAGGCTTTTGATACAGTTTCCCACAGCCTCCTCCTAGAGAAACTGATGCATTACGGTCTAGACAAGTGTTCTGTGCGGTGGGTGGGGAACTGGCTGATAGGCCACACTCAGAAGATGGTGGTAAATAGCTCCTTTTCAAACTTCCAACCTGTCACAAGTGGGGTCCCCCAGGGATCAATATTGGGCCCAATGCTGTTTATATCTTCGTAAGTGATCTGGATCATGGGATCAAGTGTACCCTGATGAAGTTTGCCAATGACACCAAACTGAGTGGGGAAGCGGACACTTCGGAAGGGAGAGCCACCCTGCAGGAAGACCTGGATAGGCTGGAAGATTAGGCTAACAAGAACCTTATGAAGTTCAACAAGGACAAGTGTAAGGTCTTACACCTGAGAAAACATAATCCAGGAGTGCAGCACAGGCTGGGATCTATCCAGCTGGGGAGCAGCTCTGTGGAAAGGGACCTGAGGGTTCTGGTGGACAATAAGCTCAATGCAAGTGAACAGTGTGCTGCTGTGGCAAAGAAAGCCAACAGGATGCTGGGTTGCATCAACAAGGGCATCACCAGCAGAGATAAAGAAGTCATTATCCCACTCTACTCAGTGCTTGTCAGGCCACATCTGGAATACTGTGTTCAGTTTTGGTCCCCGCTATGCAAAAAAGCTGTGGACAGGCTGGAGAGGGTCCAGAGAAGTGCCACAAAGATGATCAAAGGACTGGGAAGCCTGCCATTGAGGAAAGGCTGAGAGAACTGGGTTTGTTCAGCCTTGAGAAAAGAAGGCTTAGGGGAGACCTTATCACCATGTTCCAGTATTTAAAGGGTGGCTACAAAGAAGATGGAGACTCCCTTTTTACAAGGAGTCACATGGAAAAGACAATGCATAAATGTAAAAAAAATAAGTAATGGGTACAAGTTACTCCTGGGGAAATTCCAACTGGACACAAGAAGAAAATTTTTCACAATGAGAACAACCAGCCATTGTTCTCATTGTGAAATTGAGAACAGTGAGAATAATCTCCCCAGGAAAGTGGTGGATACCCCAACATTGGACACTTTTAAGATTCAGCTGGACAGGGTGCTGGGCCATCTTGTCTAGACCGTGCTTTGCCAAGAAAGGTTGGACCAGGTGATCCTTGAGGTCCCTTCCAACCTGGTACTCTGATTCTATGATTATTTGCAACTGTGAGAAGAACCTTGAAAATTGAATACTGCGTGGATAATTCTTTTAAAATATCTCGCTCTAACTTATCCTACCATAAACTGATAATTATATGGATCCATTAGCTTAATCTGTCACAGTCATTAACAATATGAACACCATTTTTTTCTCAGGTTTGTGAAGTTTAGTAGAAAGGCTGGGTCCATGTGAAAAGTTGGGATGACTGTGGACTTGCGACTATATCACATGAGCTGCAGTATGTGTGCCACTCCAAATTTTTAATAGAAATTTTATAGCCCATTTAGTTCCATCTCTGTCCCCTACAGAATAAACGAGAACTTCGTTACAAGCACAGATAAGACAGACATGAAGTTTTCTGTCCAACAGACAATTCTGAGTTTTCAAAAAACTCTCTCTTTTTATTGCAAAAATATTGAGGTCTTTTCAGAATCTGAAGGACACACATGTCCTCTTCAGAATATGCAACATACTGGTTATTAAAGGATAAGAGAAATACAGGTGCAAGTTCCTGTTTGGTTTACTTGGATATGATGAAACTGATGAAAGTGTGCCTCCTATATACCATATATTCTCTAATCTCCAGGCTAGTGAACAACTAGATGGAATTATGCCTGTCTTTGCTGATGATGCTGTTTCACTAGGTATGAATAATTAAATACCCAATACTTGAGAAAGAACAGATTCAATAGCCTGGAAGTTAGAACAGTTAAGAAAAATTGAGGTTAACATCCTTGTTTCAAAAAAATACAATCCATTTTCTGGAGAAAACCAGCTCAAATATAAGAGGTTGAGATTAATCATTTAGCGATAGCTCATGTTCATTGATTATTAGAGACTAAGTCAGACTAACATCAACTATAAGATGATAATATCTGGTTTCTGTATCCTATATGAGGATATAGATACCTGGACTTTTCTAAAATGAATGAGGGTATATTTCTCTAGGCTTTTGATTATAAATTCCATTCTAGTCTTAAGAAAAAAATCCTAATTAAAAAAATACTGAAACCAGATGTTACAGTATCTCTTAGTAAAAATGTTTAGAAGGCCATCATCTTAAATTCAATATCCCTGCAAATGTTTGATTATCATGATGGTATTTCATATTGATATCTATGTCCCACCACTTGTAAAATTCTTTTTTGAGGATATTGAGGTAACATTACAAATAAGTTTGTCTTTGCACAACAGTCTAGCAAATAAAAAATGAAAATACTGGGACAATGACAACTGTGCAAACTGTGTTATTCCAAAGTTTTGAAAAGCTGTGGGGGTTTTTTGTTGGGTTTGGTTTGTTTGGTTGGTTGGGTTTTTTTCCCCCAAAGACAACAGTAAGACCAATGTATATCAACTTGAGATGTGGTTTGCAGTTTCAGGAGGGAAATAACTGTCTTCCAGTGAGCACTGGCAGATGAGAAGACTCTTTGCCACAAGGATTTTGGAATTACATCCTAACCCCTAGAGTTCATGAGGAGTTTTTGACATATGTTCCCACAGAGCTTTTGGGTTTGATTAATTTTATAAAAACAAGTCTTTTTTGAAAAAAATTCTTGGTTGATTCCAATTACAAATTCATGGAGTGACATGTCAAGAAGGGTGTAGGAAATAATGGGAATTAGGGCCTTCTTGCTAAAAGATTAGGTATTCATGTATTCATATATACAAATGTAAACACAGTGATGATCTCACTTTCTGGACCTGACACATCCTGAACTTCATGAACAAGGACTTCAGGCTCAGGAAGTTTCTGTTTGTCAGGAGTGATAGGTTTTTTACTTTAAATGAGTTTGAAGAAAAAATTGAGAGAAATTGTGTGCACCATTAGTCTGAAATGAGAATGATAAAAATAAAGACAGGAACATATAAGAAAACTTTGCCTTTAGGAAGCATCAAGGCCAGCTCCAAGCTCAGGTGAATGAGACAGTTGTCTTGGGAACAGACTGCTGGGGCAGCAAAACTGTTGCCTGCTTGCTCCTATCAGACATGAAGAAAGCATTTCTCTCTGTCACCTACGAGCTGTGTAAGCCTGGGGTACATAAACTGACACCTCCTGATGAAGGAAGGGGAGAGAGGTGTGATCCTTGTGAGAGACTGAAAGAGTTAATGTCTCAAACATTGTGAAGAGATGAGGTGTGATTTGCATGGCGACGGCAAGTTGGCTAGCATGGGATGGGGAGAGCTTTTCGGAGGAGAGACTAAAAGAGGTATTGTCTTGTGAGACACTGAAGGAGGTACTGTCTCAAACATTGTATCGAGATAAGGTGCAGCAAGTCGGCTAGCACAGGATGAGAAGAGCGCGTCAGAGGATGCACAGTTACCATCTATAGCCAGAGGTCACACAGAGTTTTATCTAAGGAATGGGCCTACAACCACCCAAAACTTGGAATGAAACTCCTTGCAACCACACCACCCCCCTCCCCCCAGTGCCTGCAAACTTTTGAGGACCAGAACAACATAAATCCTCCAGGGGTGTGACCTGAGGCAGGGGTTAGAGTATAAAGAGACTCCTTCCCCAGGGAACGGCGCGCGCCCATCACTGGAGGATTGCCACGTCTGTCATCATCATCGCGGGATCCAAGGGTGGTGATACCTTTCCTTTTCTTTATCCTCCTCTCTTCTCTTTTCCTCTACTCTTCCACTATATATATATATCTGGGCATATGAGTTTTGGATGAATTGTGACGGGTTGCCCAGAAAATAGCTCCATTGCCAAATTGCCTCTGTTCATTCGCTGAGCTTGCTAGTTCGTTAAGTTTGTAGTTTGCTAGTTAATAAAGTTGTTAGTCTAACTGTTCCTCTGAGTCATTGTCGTGACTCTACCAGCCTGCGGCTCTGCCAAGCAGAGATTGGCCTTTGTCGGTACACAAATCCCCGGGGAATCAAAAAGATTCACCCATCTCGCAACCCACCAAGTGGGACGAGACAATCCTTCACAACAGCAGCAGTCATTGCCCAACTCCCATAACTTCCCTGTAACGTCCACGAGCAAGTTAAGTCTCCAAAGCGTTTTCTCCTCTCTTTGACCTTCCCCTTCTCGTGGCAAGAGAAGGCTGGTTCTTCATCTCCAGAATAGCAGTGATAATCCTTTGTCATACTTCTGAGGAGCCTTGATCTGGTTTTCTGAAGTAGTTATTACAGAAAAACAAAAAGAGAAAAGAAATTCCAATTGTTAAGTGTTTAATAGTATAACCCCAGATTTAACAACTGGCAGCAATCTAATCCAAGAAATTATACAGGTACACTGAACATCTGTAGACATGAAAAATATAAAGTAGCAGGTCCCACCTTTATGGATTTTATTGAATTTTCTTAAAACAGCTGAAACAAAACCAGTTTGCCAGTTACTATTTATTTTAGCACTTGTATGTATGTCACATAGTCTGTCCAGCAGCAAGTCTGTCTTGAGAAGTCATAACCATCACTGGTAACCTACTCAAAAACTCTTTCATGTGCAAATCCCAAATGCTAGCATTCTGTAGGCTTGGGTGAAATCAGACATTTCTACCAGTCATGTACCTTTCCCTAAAGGCAAACTCAGAACTGTCAGCTATGA
Organism: Mycteria americana; assembly: GCF_035582795.1. Taxonomy (NCBI): domain Eukaryota; kingdom Metazoa; phylum Chordata; class Aves; order Ciconiiformes; family Ciconiidae; genus Mycteria; species Mycteria americana. Next base: position 31,889,716 of record NC_134367.1, read on the forward strand.
CATCTGCAGCACCTGAGTCTATAGATTTCTTGTGGAATTCACCTTTTTCAGGCAGGAGGCAGATGAAATGATCTTTTTGCATTCAATATGTTTTCTAATGTGTAACAATACTACATTCCTGACACTTACATAGTTCAAGAATTGCATCTCTTTACTGGCAGGTTCTTGAAATATCACAAAAGTTTTTATCTAAAAAAATTAACCCAGTTAGACGATAGTGCAGCTTATTTAATTTTTATTATATTGTTCTATCAGATTCTGGATCCACACTGGTTACTTTACATCATGAAATGACAAAACGTAACTTAAATTTTCCAGATGGATGTAATCTCTTGCATTGCCCTAATGTCATACTAATTCTTTACTTTCTATAATGTTTAGAGAAAATCACATCTGGAGCAAGCATGGAATACTGGTATGCAAAAATCATTTGGCTTTATATTCTTAAAAATGTATATAATTATAAATAAACTAAACAAGATACATATATATATATACACACATGCATAAATTAAGTTTGATAAGAATGACTCAGCAGCCTGGCTAGCACAAATTGTTCCATAATATGATTGATGCAGCTCAGTTACCTCATTTCATTCCATCAAGAACTGGAAACAGATCTGATTTTAGTAAATATGTTGTATTTCAAAATGGTATTAAACGTACTGTACCCTGCCCATGAATTGTATGCAGAAAACAGCCACCAAAAATTTGGTAAGTATATTTAAACATATTTTATATGTATTCAGATACGTACATTGCCTAAACCAAGAGTATAGCTAGGGATCACATTCACTAATATCTTCAGAAAACGGTGACATTTTACCTGAGAGACATTGTGCCTTAGATTTCTCCTTATGTTTTATTCCAACAAACTTTGTTTCTTTTTTGAAACTTGTATCTGACTTTATCAGTTTTAAATCATCGTAAATAATTCCAGATAGATATCTCTGGGCTACATCTGACAGTGATGTAAGCAATGTTGTATGTCTGCTAGTGGAGATAGATTAACCTGAAAATAGTTGGGACTGGTAAAGAGTGTATTGTAAATCAGCCAGGCCTGGATTGTATACAGTAGAGGTAAGTTTTTTATGACTGGAGGAAAAAGAAAAAAAAGGTGCAGCAGAAAAGGCACTAATCTTCCAGATAGAAAATGATAGGAAACAGTATTTCAGTTATCACAGATCTGAGGCTACATCTCTTGCATATCCAGGGAAAGGCCAGAACAGCAGTGACACTTTGTTAAAGAAAAATATCCCCAAGCCTAATAATCTAGGAAATCCTAGAATTAAGGTTGCTTTTCAACTCCGCGCCTCCTTGTACATTTGCAACTATATATAAATTGTGCAATTGCTTGCTTTCCTCCCTGCCACCTCCTCTGCCCCCAGGACTATCTCATGAAGTGTGTAAAATGGATGATCCTCACGGAAAAAAAAAAAGGTATTCAACATTTTGTCTTATCTTTTTATTTTCACTCTACAGCTGTATATTTCATTTATTAGACTTTATTGAAACCATGTCCTCAAGACAGAGTTACTGCTTTTCTCATAGCTTTTTCTATCACACTCATCACTATAGCAACAGAGTACTTCACAAGCCTGAAGAAACTTATTTCACAAATTTCTGCCGAAGTGGGGTTTGTAGCTGAAGTTCTGTATTCAAAAATGGAAAATTGATAAATTAAATGAACTAATAAATGAGGTCAGCTGTACTGAAAATCTTAGTCAAATAAATATAAAGAAGGTTTTGAGTTTTTCTTTTAAACTGAAATTTGAACTGATTGGATCTTAAAAAAATAAAATTTGAACATTAGAGCTACTTGAATACATAATATTCTAAAGAAGAATACTAAGAGTAGTCAGAAACCTGTAACAACTAAAAGGACATCACAAATTATGAGTAGATAATGAAAACTCTCAAAAGTCAAACTGAGTTATTTTTTGAAGAGGAAAATAAAGCAAACAGTAGAAACCATATGAATACTTTTAGTAATACAAATACAGTAGGAAAAGTAGCATAGCTGATATGCATGAAGTTAGTAAAGGCTAAAGGAACAGGAAAATGTCATTGACCATAACGTAGCATAGGCAGACTAGGAATGAGAGGTGGAAATGGAAAGTTTCATTGCTTAGTAAAACTCAGAAGCATAATAAACTCAAAATGACAATACCCCATCATATCCATTGCTGAATTCTGTCTACGAAGTAATCAGAATGGAAGGAAGTTATTACAGGGATTCTTCAAAGACAGTTTAGGAGCAAATTTCATTTGATCTTTTCGCTAATTAAACATAAAAAGCAGGAATGGCAGAATAAAATTTAAAGACAAAGTGTGATCAATGCCAAGTGCAACTCTGTTGTAATGTAGAAAAGAATGTGATGACTTTAGGGCTAAAAGAGTAGAAGTAGGTTAAAATATGATAATAAGAAGTGAAATGTCATGAAATTAGGCATTCAGAAAAAGAATGTATAAAGTTTTCTTCAAAATAATTAAGGAGAAAAAGATATGGAGGTAGATGTGACTTACTATGAATCAGCTTGTTAAAAAAAAAGTAAAAATACAAATTATGTATTTGTTTCAGAAGAAGGAAGTTCTAGTTCAAGAAAATGAAGTGAATTTTCAGTGTTTTGAAACCTTTTCATTTAATTTGTCTCACTGAGCTGTTCTGAGTCTTCCCTAGGGAGGCAGGAAATTACCTATCCGCAGTTGTTACACCGTGTTCTAAAAATACCTTGCCTAGGAGTTTGGAAACTATTCAGTATCTTTTGGCATGCTCACTTTCAGGAAAGTGAAACTTTCCACTCTGAGGCTTAGTCTGATACCTGCTTATAAGAAGGATAGGAACAGGAGGTTTACTTTTAAAATGGAACCTGACAGATCTATGAATTGTTTATTTTCAATGGAAATCTCCAAAAGCATGGGATTAAGCTAGCTGATTCATCCAGTCCTCTGCATTGCTTCAGCTGAAAAGAATTATTTAGCTGACAAATGGAAGTTTCTTTTATTCCTAATCAGAGTGATTACATTTTGGTTTCTTCTGTTAAAAAAATTTCCTCAAGAAGTAATAGAATACTGGCATAAAACTTTAATTCCTAAAAATCAGAGAGGATTCAAAAATACAGTGGGAATTCCATTAAAAGAGCTCTAAGTCAGTATGAAATGCTATATAATGCCACTCAGAGCTAGTTTATGGCACATCAGCAGCACAGGCAAAATTGCATGTTGTTGCTAAGAAAAAGGAGGTATAGGTTCTGTGTGGTAACCTGCTCCTACCACAGGCAGGGGAGAGAAAGGAGGAGAGAGCTTGCAAAAGGACTGAGAGGAGGACAGACTCCTACAGATTTAGGCTCACTGTTCCTATTGGCCTCTAGGAAGGGATAAAGTTGAGATATACTGAAGGGAAAGCTGGCCTTGAGCACTAGCTACCACTCCATAACTGTATCCTCCCTTCCTGGAATGCTGGTGGAGACATCCCAAGGGTTATTATGCCTTATTAATAGCCTACTTTGCCTATGCCTGTTTGTCCTGATGCTACTATAATTGAATGATGCTGCTATATACAAGATATAAAAGAATTACGGTTATTTTATATTACATATAATATTACACATTGCACGCTACATTACATATGAGTATTATATTACATTATGATTATATTATTTATAACTGCATTTACAGGTAAATACATATCATGTTTCCCTGAATTTGCTATAACATAAATAATCCACATAAATAACCCACATAAGTGTGTTAGTTTGCTTTCCACAATAGTTAACCTAGACCATCCTATAGCAGAAAAATTGTATTGTTTCACTGTAAAACTAAAAAAAAGCAGACATGTCCATCTCCCTTGAAGTTCTCTTGCTGTGCCACAGATAAGTACTAAGACATAGCACAGTATTAACACTATTTCTAAAAACTTTTCGCATATATTCTGCATGTTCAAGTTTGATAAATCAGTCTGCTGAATTTGAGACTTAATTTGAGAATAGAATTCTGAAGTTGGAGAGCGTGGTCTGCTATTGATTTCATGAATAACTTCACATTCAGAATTGAACATCTCTGCTGTGTTGGGGATCTAAGCATTAAACGGCTATTAAACCTCATCCCCAATCTGATGCATAAATGGACCTTTATCTCACTAAGGTCAAGATGAAATATTATAAATATTATCTTAAATGGCAATCGTTTTAAATATTCAAATTATGATGAAAGGTACATTTGTTAAAGATAATTTGATTGATATTGTAACCGTTAACATGCTAATTAAAACACTACATTAAATATATTCAAAAGAATGACAGCATTAATTTTGAAAACAGCAAAATATAAGATGTAGTCTAGTCTGCTTACTTTTGCTGGCTATAATAATATCTTTTTGGTTATGGTTTTGGCTTGGAGGTGTGTGTTTGTTTCTGTTTATTAGAATAGGTAGTAAATTTAATACTGGCATACAGGCTTCATGCATACCAGAAAGCTTTTGCTTTCACAGCTGTTTCAGCAAATCCCTCTTCCTGACACTATTTGCCTTAGGTAGGCAAAAGATATTTATATCAGCGTAAGTTATATATATTTCCCTAATTAAATTATTACATCAGAAGGACTTTGGAGTGTCTTTGATAAAATAACATCTATAGGTAGTAACAATTTGTCTTGGGCAGCTATTTTTGGTGATTTGTGATTGTGATTTTTTTCTAAAGTTAAAAAAATTTAAGATTTTTTTTCATATATCCATCAAGAACCCTGATTCTCCCTTCAGTTTAGATTTATATTGAGTCCACATCAAACCCAATGGTAACTTGTGTCAATAAGGGACTAGGTCTCTTTCTCCCTCTCTCAGATTAGCTGATTTGCTAGAAAATTCCTGAGCTTTAATCAATTTTCTCGCCTCTTAGAGACCATTCTCTCATTACCTGCTTGACCCATTACTAGCAAAAAGAGTGATAAAGCACTCTTTTTACTGAAGTTATACCAATGTTCTGCTTTTGATAATCTGCTTTTTTACAATACTGTCCACTTTGTCATTTAGTAGAACTGTCCCTAATAGCGCTCTCGTCCCTGGTAAATAAAAAGATCCATAGACATTATGACTGCAAGTTTGATTTGCCCTCAAATACAGACTGTCTGCATGAATGATCACTCATTGTCTTTAGCTCAAAGAAAATAGCTGGTTGGTGGAACAATTTCCTGGAATAAGACAAAACTGAGTTCTGAGCCTTGTTTACAAGAGCCATTCATGTGTTTTGTTCAATAACAGTTAATATAAAATAATCTCTTAATGGAACCAAGGTCTCCTCTCTCCTGACTGAATGCCTTAGTTGCTTTATATCCTCTTCTTTCATCTAACTGACCTTAGATTTTTTTTATTCTTATTTTGCCCAGGGAAAATGATTTAGACATAGAATTGGAAGTATCATTCCCAACCTCAGAAGAGCATATAATTTAATTCTGTTACTCTCCTAAGAGATTAAAGATGAAGGCTTGAAATCCAAAAGTCTGAGGAAGGTTTTAGTACTTCATCTTCACATGTTGGACACATCCTTTAATCACTTGTGCTTTAGATTACAACTGGAGTATTACTGCTATTTCTTAGGCCTGTTGTGAATCTAGGCTTGAGATACCACAGTTACAAGACTTCTTGAGTTACGTCTGAGCCTTACAGTTATGATACCTCTTGAGAAACAAAGGCAGAGCAAATTCTCATTAGAATCAGTGATATTTTTTTACTGCTTTTGAACTGCCTCTTACACTGATGAAAGCAACCAGTGACTGAAACTTGATAATTGTAACATATTTTTGTGTTATAATATCAATGATGGCATATGTTCTGGCAGTTTAGAAGCACAAAACAGGTACGTTTGGAAATACTAGATGATATGTGAAAACATATGAAAAACACTGGATGAGCAAACCCAGAAGATATTTTTGTAGTTGCACGAATAATCTGCTTTTACTTTATCACCGTAGCCCACTTAGGAAAAAGGTAGAAAATCCCTGGTTGCACCGCTGCAGAAAAACATGTCAAAATATCAACTAATTCAGGAAGTTCCAACTCATTGAAAATCTACGTATTACATGCTTGAGTGACCTCGGAAGCAAAGGAAAGCTGCAAGTAGACAGAATAGTACAAGATAGACAAGGCTGACAGTATACTGACTTCTGCTCTTTTTAATCTGCTTGCCATTTTGGTTATCTCTTCTATTGTTGCAATGGCTATTTGAGAATGCAATTGAGTTATGTATATTTATGCTAGGTCTTAGCAGACCCTTCCACACATAGTTTTACTTGGCAAAACATGGACCTTATCTGAGAAGGCACAAGGTCCTTAAGCAGTAGCTTCAGCAGGGAAAAAAAGCTGAGGGAAGAATAAAAGAAATACTCTATGTATTTACAGAATTGTGAATAATTCTGATCCACTTATCTATTGGCAACATTTCTAAATTCAGATTTAAATAAGAAAATCAAAACCATATCTCAACAGGAAGCAGTTTTCAATCCACTTCTGTCAAAGAAATAATACAGGCCATGACATCTTTCTCTAGATCCTCCTTCACAGGCAATACATGCATTAATTTCAGGCAGGAATTTCCTGATGCAGAACATGAAGAAGTTACACAGAAAACAAATTGTACCTGTTAAAAATGCAGAGTGGGTTTACAGCTGTATTGATTTCTAAGGAAAGGTGGTGAAAGAAGAAGTGATGGTAACTTTTATTAGATAAACAGAAAAGGGCTAATCTCCCACTTTAAACATATCAGTGTTCACTTTCCCAGATGGCACTATCATATAGGAAATCCTTAGTTGTTCTGTGGGACTCCATTGAAAGGTTATCATTTGCTATTAAATTTTATAAGTGGCTTAGAACAGGTTTTATACAGGAAAATAGAGTTTATTCTATCCAACATGATGCGTTTCCCTGAAAATGTGGCTATTTTTTATGAAATGCTATTGGGATTTAGATGCTTTTAAAACCTAGTCTAGCTTGCAGCTGCTGAGCCTAGTTGAATATTTGGTATATTGCATGGACTATTCCACAGACATGAAAAAAGGCTGCAGGATCATGCCAGCTAAATTAGAAATTAATGAAAAAAGAGCAAGGTACACCTATTAGTTTGCCAGGCTGCACGGATGTGAAGACTCACTGTCAAAAATTTCTATTTTGGCTGCATATTAATACCTCTAACACTCTGTGTCCCTGCTCATTTTCAATGCAATTCATCTAATTTTCATGTCTTGAAATTTGTAATGCAGCTGGTTTAGGCTTTGCTTGGCACTCCATTTCATGTTAAATAGTTTAAAAACACATTCAACACAATAATTCTATTGTTTTCCATAATTATTCCTTTTCTTAAATTCAAGTAAAATAATAAAATTATATCTGCCTGTCATGGGAGTATTTTCCTTTTAGTTCAAATAGCTGAAATGAATGTAATTGCCAGTAGTTCTTTCAAATTTAAATTCCATGTACTTGTCCTGAAATAGCGAATACGCTGATTTCTTAAGCCAAAATGTTATAGAAACTGCTATTTTAAAAAAGGTGCAAGTAATATTTTCATTTATACAGGTTATCTATGCCATACATCTATGACATATGCAAACATAATGTAAACCCCACTTGTTTCTTTGATGCTTTAAATATATTTTATATATATACTATATGTCCATACGTGTACACATTATTTCTCTCTGTACGGAATTAATAACAATCCACATTTTTTCCCATTTAATTCACATTTTATTTATAAATATTTTTTCCCTCTGATAGTCTTTTTACAAAGTTTTCCTGTCACTGATGCTTTCCTCCTGAAGGGTCTCATCAGAAAAAAGGTTTATGACTACAAATCGCACGTGTGTTTAGCGGTTTTCTCACTGCAAACTCCTGCTGTGTGGATGTCTGACTGTCATCACAGAGTCTACCCCTTGGGCTGGCAGTTCTCTTACCACTGACTATACTGTAATTGATCCTAGGCAAAATAACCTTTACACACTGTGTTTGCTCTTTTTTAATGAGTGTTCTCATACTGTCTGCCCTATGAATGATAGCGTGTGCCAATGTAAAACAATAAAAAGAAAATATACTATACATTCATTATTTTATTAAAAATAATATAGTTTTAAAAATAGTAATTTATTATAATTAATGTTTTGGACCATTTCACTTCCTTCCTCAGGGATGAAATAATGAACTCAAAAGCTTTCAAGTGAAGTTGAAACTTGAACCAAGCAACAGCATTACTGTATGAATAAATATAAATACAGTATTTTCTTAGTATACAGATAAGAAACTGAGGATGATTGCACAATCTTATCAAGATTCAGCTCTATGTTATAATTTGAAACCTGTTACAGGAAGTGTTGTGTGGATAACTAGCATCTATACTTACATTTAATAAAATTATGATTCCTTCAAAATACTACGATAGCTATTTAATTCTTTATTTCACTATAAAAAGGTTCTGAAATGATCAAATTCAAATGCTTAGGTTACAGTATAGACTACAATTTATTTCCACAATAAATTACAGTTTAAAAATTGTAATGCAAGTTGATTTGTATTAGTTCCATGATGAGTTCTTGTGTTAAGCACTTCTTTTTAAGCCACGAAGTAGACACCATTGAGAACTCATGAAGAGTTAATAGACAATCAATTGTCCACGCGTTGCTTAAGCCAGCAATGAAATATTTTGAAGTTAATGCAATTTCTGTATACTTCATGCTGTAGGAATGTTTTTATTTAATTAATATTTCATTGATTGAAGAAGAACAATAATGAATGAGATTTTTATGATGGGAGACTTGTTTTCTTTCCAAGTTTGAGTTGTTTCCCATAGAAATTGATAAAGGACCAGCCAGTCTGCGGGCCTATCAAACATAAAAGGTTTAATTGTCTCTTCTGGCCATGTTAGCATAGTGGATGGAAAACCTGCTGCTCTGGGAAAGGAGCCCATGGCAGGGCAGGATACTATTCTACTGAATTGTTTTTTTTTTCTCCTGCTTGACCCTCTTAGCTCTTCTGTTGAGAGCCTGTGAAAAGATGTGGAGGGGAAGAAGGCAACCAAAGCAAAGACAAAAAGAAAAAGAGTTAGCAGTTCTATGTGAAAATGTCCCAAAGCTTCAGAGCTTGATGGATCAGCTATATCTGACTTTATCTGACAGCTTTACCTTTCTCATTGGATATAATAGCAAGGTTATCAAGACAGTTATGTGTCAGATGTTTGTATTTGTTTCTGACATACTAGTCCTGTATGGTATTTTACTGGGAATGTTTAACTGTGGAGAAAATGTCAAAGATTATTACCTTCAAGGCACAAAAAAATTGGCCTCAGCTACGCTGAGGTAAGCTTTGCTTACAGGGATTTTGATAGTATGGTTTGATGACTATAGGTAACATGAAGTATGGGTTACAGCTTCTGTGGAAGACAAGTGATGTCCTATTTTTTTCAGAAGAAATAGTTTGAAATAGCTACCAGGAGAGAATACAAAGGAGGGGCTTGGAAATAAAGGCAATGGGGGAAAAAAAAGAGTAGAAAAATTAAATTGCCTTTTATACATTTGCCCCTTTCCTATGTTTTGTTCCAATAAGGAAGGTCTCTGGGACTCTGGGACAAGAACAAGAGATTTAAAATCAAGTGTAATTTTATCACAAATCCATTTTTCCTCCTTCAACATAAATTAAGACATGCCTGTCAAAGGCATGAAAAACTCCAGATTGCTGTTCAAAAAACAGAAATGCAAGCAGGCAGAAAGTTGTTACCATAAACTTTGAAATAATATTTCTAGAAAAAAAAATAAGCATTCAAAGTGCATGCTATTGTTAAATGCTTTTTTTGTGATGCATTTCTTTGTTTAGAGATATTGGAAAGAATTTTCTTATTTCAGTAAGAAAACATTTTCTAATTTCTTACTCATCTTATCTGAAAATGAATACACCATTGAGGTAGATGTATAATTACAGGATAAAAGAGGGTTTTTCAGGGAAACCATTGCAAAAATATTGGCAGCACATCACTATCTTTTTGTATACTCTCTGAATTTGTCATACACAAAAGAAAAATTGTTTTGGATGAAAAAAATATTGAGTGACACAGATAAAAAAGAATGTCAGGTTAGTATTTACTTCTGTGATTTCTTTGTACTTGATGGAAAAACTGTGATAATCTTAAATTACTTACATGAGTTTATCACTATATCAGAATTTTCTATAATCTGATACACATATATTTGTACATATACACAGACAAAAATGAAACTCCTAGGAGACAAGTTGTTTGAAAAGAAAATATGTTTTAAATTTTAAAAACTTTACAAATTAAATCAGAAGAACAGTTCTGAGTATTTATTGCTCCTAAAGTATGGATTCCCTCTCATCTAACTTAAAAAAGAATTAACTTTATTTGTAGAAACATTGAAATCTGTGAAACAAAGTGAAATATGTCATATTCAGGAGCATTGAACAGGTACACAATAGCCAGTATGCTACATACCCTATAATTAAATAAATTAGTGAGAAATGTATCCTGCTTGAATACTTTCTCTCCCAAAGTGAGCACTGCAGCCGACAAAGCTTCTGTTTGCCACAGAAATAGCCTATAGTCAAGCACTTTTCTTGAGTCACTGGAGATAAGACACTATACGAAAGCAAGGTGGTGATATATACTCTAATGAAATAATAGAGATTGAGCGACCATAATTCACAGAAGTAGCTTGGAGATTAAATAATTAAAAGCATACTGGAGATGCTAATACCATTATATGCTATTAATTTTTAATGCCAGAATGTATAACTTAGAACACCTACTCTCACCTTCTGCATGACACATCTAAGAGGGAACTACAGATAAATATTAGCTGCTACACCACATTTTTATACATTACCTTCAAGTTGTTTTCTAGTGTTCGTTTAAGATTTTATTCATACCATCTAATGACAACAGAGACTGTGTAATGATGCCAGAAAGGGACCTGCAGGTCACGGTACAATTTTGGCCTTGTGGCAAAGGTTGTCAAATGCATTCTGGTCTGTGTCAGCAAAAGCGTTGCTAGCAGATCAAGGGAAGTGATTATTCCCACTATTCAGTGGCTGTGAGGCTGCATATGGAGTACTGTGTCCAGTTTTTATTCCCTGGTGCAAGAAAGACATTGACGTACTAGAATGAGTACATCAGAGAACCACCAAAATGATTAGGAGGATGGATCACAAAATGTTTAAGAGGCTGAGAAACCTGAGTTTGCTCAGTGTAAAGAAGATAAGGCTTAGGCTGCATAAAATGAAGTTTTATGCAGAGGACAGAGACAGACTCTTCTTGGAAGTGTACAGTGATGGACAAGAAGCTCTGGACACAAATTGCAATGAGAGAAACTCTGATACTAGGAAAAATAAACTAGATATTAGGATAAAGTTTTTTATCACTAAAATAATCAAAAACTGGGACAAGTTGTCCAGAGAGGTTGGGGTGGACTTTCCACCCCTAAAGAGATTTTGAACTCTACTGGCCAAGCCTCTCAATAACTTGATCTAGTTGGTGCTGCTTGGAGTGAGGTCTTGGACTAGATGATGTCCAGACATTCTTAAATTCTTTCTAAATGTTTCTATGATTCTGAGATACATTAACTTAGGTGTCTAAATTAGGAATATAGCTTCCCTGTATAGTGTCTGGAAAAGCCAGGCATCTCTGGAGGGCTTAAGGGAAATGGAATGTAGATGCCCCAAATGGCTTTCTGGAGGAGTAAGCGTCTCTCCAGGGATAATAAAGGAATACTGGGAAAAGCATTGCCCTAATTTAGGAACATAGATTTTCCTGTGATTACTAAGGCAAGTATGGTGCGCAAAGGATTTTTTTAGACTAGTTTCCAACTCTCGGTATTTGTATGTCCATTCTTTAAGAGCTTCAGCTGGTATGAATATAGCAACTGTATCAGTGAGTGAGACAATGAATGGAATATGGAAGGCATACAGGGTATAGAACATATGAAACAGAGTAGAGGAAGCAGACTATAAAGGGGACGATTGGATTTTAGAATCTCCTTTTCTCTGGCTGCATAAGACCTGGTATGGAACTTGTCACATTCTCCAAAAAAATCATGGATAGTACACATTTTTTCTCCTACCGGGTGGGTAAATCACTAGAGGAAATAACGTCATATTTTTCATTTTTCCATTCCACAACACTGTTCCATATCACAGGTTATTGATTGTTCATTTTGTTTTGTATTTTGGTAAGAATATTCTATTGAGGTAGAAAATGAATTTTAAAACAGGCAGAATCACAGAAGTGCAACAAATATATAGTTTAAGTTCTGTCTATATTCTGAGATAAAAAGAGTCCTAGCCATGCTTTGCAAAAGTATTTCAAACCGATACAATAAATGTTATGTATACGTGGTCTAATTAACAGATTGAACTTCCTGACACAAAATGAGAGTAACCATAAAAAATTATGCAGAGTTTTAAGAAATGAGAGACCATAAAATGAAAGGACACCATATAAAGCCTCCCAAACCCCCTGAAGAATATCCTCTTGGGTTTTGTTTCCTCACATATATTGCAATTAGGGACAGAGTAACTATTCCCTCCTATGGAACACAGGACTGAACTACTGTTCAGTATAGTGCCACATAGTGAGAGAAAAATGCTGACCCCACATATGCCAACAGCTGATATTTCACTAACTGGACTCATATCATAATTTCATCCTTTAGTCTCCAGCATTCCAACCCCCTTCCTTTTCCTTGGACTTTCCTGATTTTCCAGACTCAACCAGGATAATTTCTTTTAATTGAACAGAAGAAGCATTGAGATTTCAAATGTTTAATATGCTTTGAGCTGTACAACACAGCTTATACAACAGAATCCCAGTAAGGATCTGATTTCAAAAAACTTGGGTCATATCACAGTAGGCAATCACATTTGCAAGCTAACAAAAGCAAAATGAGATGAACAAAGTAAACTAAAATTAGTAACAGCATGTTTCTTGCCTGTGGCAACATATATAATAAGTAATGGATGATGACAGATGACTCCTAATTTTTCCTCTTCAACTAATAAAGCAAATGAAAACATTTTATCAGTAACACTGAACCTCTCCCTGTCTGTGTGGGCCAGGAAACAGAGAATTTTCACCCACAGATCTTTTTTTGTTTCTTTCTCTCCAAGGTGCAGAACAAAATGCCATTAGTGACAGAAACATGCTGCTCCCTTGCAGAGCTGCTCTGAACATACAGCAAAGAGTGCAGAGTGCAGTCAGGGGCTGGAAAGAGGCAGATGGCTCAATGGAGAAAGGGAGATACTATATGCAATTCTCACAGGAAAGGGTCTTCCACAGGCACCAGATACTCTGCTTCTACAGGAAGAAGCCCACCCTGGAACCTCACCCGCTTCATGACTTTTCACCCCATTCCTCAATGAAAACACTGTTGAGAACATCAATTTCATAAAAACCAGAAGATATCGATGAAACACTTTTTCATACAATTAAGAGTTAATTGGACTGATTTGAACTAAATGGACAACAATATAGTCTTTATTTCCTCTTATTGGCAAAAGTGAAAGTAAATAAGGAAGTGTTCCATATTGGGTAATAGAGAAGAAAAGAGAACCAGACCCCACCTATTCAGTAAAGCTCCTATAAGACTAAGCTGTATATACCTCATTTGTTTTTTTATCTTAATAGATGTATACACTCAGAAATAGTCTTCTGTGAATCCATTGAGATTATACCTAAGAGCCTGTAAGTTTTGCCTAATATCTTGCTATAACATTTACCTGGTCTTTTCCATATTTTTATTAAAATGATGATAGACACACTAATGAAAATCATAATTAACCTGGTATTTTATTTGATTATGTATTTCAGTGATACAATTGAAAAGAAAAATGTATCACTTTAACAAGATGAGATTTTACCATGATAAACTTTAAGACAATGCATTTTTTGATAATTAACGTTTAGATTTTCTCAAATTGGTAACTTTTGATTATCCTAAGTGTTTTACCATGGAATTCCTACCATTTTTTCCTATCATTTTCCACCATAGTTTCAGTGAAACTATTAAGGAAAGTAGTGAAAATATTAAGGAAAGAGACGATCAAGGAAAGTAGTGTGGTTAGGTACTTGGAATTAGCTGAGACAGAGTCCACACTTCATGGCTGACTGTTATGCAATAGTCAAAACCCAGGTATTCAATGCAACCAACCATTCTCTGTTTCAAATTCTTTAAATGTGTTGTATAAATGGGCTAGTGAAAATGGAATAATTGTATTATTTCTGATACAATCTTCTTGGTGCACAATAACTTCTTCATCTCTATATTTAGACCTCCAACCATGAACTTCTATGCGAGCATGCCTCAGACTGAAACTTTTTGGTTTGGGGACTAAGATACATTTCTTGTTTTTTGTTTACTGTTTTGTCACATTGCTTTTTATAAACTAGAAAGAACTATGAAAGCAAAACACAGCATTAAGATTAGATAAAGAGCTAATTATAAGAATACAGCATTTCAGAAAAACCTCTACAACTATGGAGTTGTCACCAGAGTGAGAAGAGAAATATTTCTGTTTGATAGCAGATATATAGTTCCCTCAACTAGTAAAATTGGCTATCTGATTCTCACCTAGCACAGGTGTTACAAAGCCATATCACTACTACTTATTACAATGGATACATCTATAGTAGTAAGAGGGAAAGGACCAGAATACAGACCTGAACACTAATATAAAATTGTCCATACAGTTGTCCTGGTTTCGGCTGGGATAGAGTTAATTTTCTTCCTAGTAGCTGGTATAGTGCTGTGTTTTGGATTTTAGTATAAGAATAATATTGATAACACGCTGATGTTTTGGCTGTCGCTAAGCGGTGTTTACATTGGTCAAGGATTTCCCCCCCCCTTCAGCTCCCCATGCTCTGCCAGGTGTTAATTGTGAGGACAACCATTTGGCTGTGGCCCAAATGCTCAGGTTTTGTTTGGGTAGAATATTACGGGTGAAAACCCGCTTCTTATGGGCGGTTTGGATGCAGCCACAGAGGCTTTTTTTGGATAGTTCTGAAAAAAAAGGTGAGCTCTATGAACAAAAGTTGTTGCTATTTTGGTAAGGGCTCAAAAAATAGTCTTTGACCTATATTATTTATCAGATTTAATGGACAATAACACCTTTGGAGAGAGTGATAGAAAACTTCCAACAGAGAAAAAAAAAAGTACCTATAAGGCTAGATTAAACTTCTTATATTTATGTACTTTGACTAACATTATTTCATTGCTATGCCATTCATCTGGTCTTTTGTTGGGGGAAATTTTATTTGTACTCCTTCATAGAAATTGAAGACATTTAAGTAATATGTATTATTACGATATTATTTTTCAGCTGTTTCTATAGCACTCCACTATCACTTTCTTCTTTCTAATCCTGTTCTTATACCCTAGAAATTAGTACAGAATAATATTCTGTCTCCAGGATTAAAGCCGGTTTTGTTCTGGCACTCTAAAGCTCCCCTTTAGGCCAAGGAGGGAATTAAATCTAAATCTTTTTCTGCCTGGGTGTTTTAGCCACTAATCTGCTTTATTTAAAATAGTACACAATTACACCCACAGCTTTTCTTCTGCCTGTGCTGTTTTCTAAAAAGCAGCTTCTACTGTAAGAAAATGTATACTATTACTTTCGTTAGGCATGCTTTGAGCACACACACAGCAAATAGGGTACTTCAAAGCCCTTTGTACTTCAACCCCAATCACAAGTAATTGTAAGGTGGGTGCTAGACTGCACGCAATTTGGATGGCCTTAAACTGTGCAAAAAATACAATAGGAAGCACATAAAATAGGAATCATAAAGTACAAGCCTTTTAATCTAACTTCAGCCATCTAAAGTTTAGGCAAGCAGTCTTAAAAAAAAAGTCATCTAGAGTTCTTTTAGAGTCTTAGATATCTGTCTTAGAAGAAGTTGACTTGGTGACTAGCTGGGAAAAATGTGTAACTATTAGAGTGTTAAATGAAATTATATCAATCCTATTTTTCGAAAACAAACTCAGAGGAGTATCTAGTAGCTCCAGATGTACTGAAAAGAAGTGTCAGTGATGCATGACACTATGCGATGTCCAGCTCTTTTGTTCATATAGTTGTAACTAAGAGCTATACTTTCATGTCTTATTGACAGTTAAGAAAGGTTTTTAAAATCTCGCTGCAGTCAGATAATCATATAGGCCCCATTTCCTCTTTCCTTCTAAAAATAGGTTATGTAGCATACCTCTTTCCTTCATACAATCTAATTTCTTCAGATGTCTATGACTCTTCTATTCCAAATGGAGGTGTGAGACAAATTATAGTTTGAGTTACACTGAGTTAAGTACAGAACAATTTGCAACAATAACACCTATGTAATGGTTTTAAATTTCCAGGTTAGTTGAGATCTCACACAAGATGATAAACAAGAAGTAAAAATTGTCTAAAGGACCATTCAGTATTTTATTAATACCTACAATGTATGAGCTTTAAATAACAAACTTAAGTAACAAATGTAAATAAATGTAAAGAATAAAAATTAGTTCCATGTATTGCATTCAAATTTTTTACCTTTTTTCCAAGCCCTAACCAAAGTCTTAACATTTTTTTTTTAAACTTTGGGTGTAGAGTGTGGCCATGGGTAAGCCCACGACAGAGCCCAGGGATGGAAACACAGCCCTGTACTAGCTACTGTGAAGAAAATTAACTCTATCCCAGCCAAAACCAGCACATAGACATAACTCATAAGGAACATCCTCTTTTATTTTCTATTATGCTCTATGAAAGTGTATGCAATTGCATTTTAGTATAATGCAATTGCGTTTTAGCTGCTAAGTCCAAGAGATCTGCCTCTGTGTTTCAGTTAATAATGTAGCAAATTAATAGTCTAAAGTAATCGCTGTCTTTTGAAAACTGCATATGAAGGGACAAGACAGTTCATGTAATATTTTTAATCATTCTTCAAAGCTTGGCATTTTTGGAGGTGGAGGGTCTTGATAAAACATGATTTTAGACAAGAAGCTAAGGCTCTAGTGCCATTTAGGAAAACAAATACACATTTTTAACTTTCAGCATGTACCTCTGCTGTTTTAGTGGGACTTAAGTGTTTGTTTAAATACAGTAAGAATCTGCAACTGTTTTCTAACTTTGATTTGAAACACATTGCCACCTAGAAGATCAAAAGGAAAGAAATAAAAGCAACATTTATAGTTCTACCTATAGCAGTATATGTTAAATGTAGAATACATTTTGTTTTTTCATTGAGCTCACAGTAAACGGAAGAAAAAGAGCCATAGCTCTTCTAGTCTATTAAGCTAAAATATGAAAATTGTCTTGTAAAATGAAACTTGGTAATCAGTTTAAAACTACTATGCAGTCATACAAGTTTGCATTTATAAGGAGTAAAAAAGTGTCCAAAACAAACCCCATAAAACTATGCCATACTTCTGGAAGACTAATTTTCCATGAGTCTCTCTAGGAATCATTAAAAGGACTTATATCAAAAAGATATTGTCCAGATGTCCTTGGAAGTGCATTTGTGTGGGAGATAAAAGCAAACTTGACAGTAAATACCAATAGCTTCTTGAAAGTGATTCTTCTTTCTTTTTTTAAGGGATTGGCAGCTATAGAGCTGAAAACAAACAAAATTCTTAATATAATGTGTTTTGCTATTTGTTTATGTTCTGATGGAAAATGGAAGGAGGAACTTTCACTTTTCCCCCCCCTCAGAATGAAAATTCCGTTACAGATAACGAACCATTCAGTGTCTATTCACCTTTAATATGAACAGCACTTATTCAATCTTTTTTTCTGAGAAATCAATAGAATCTACTACTTAGCCAAAAGTACCTGATAGTATTATTTAAAAGTGTTTTGTAATAAAAAAAACCAAACAAACGGTACTGATACATATAAATACTTGGGACCTTAATATCATGTCTTGACAAAAATGGCTGTAAAACCACAAATGCTTCCTATATGTTGCATGATGTATATTTAAATAGGAATACAGATAGACATGAAGCTTTATACTGTGCTGATGGTGCTCATTATCACAGTGATATGACTGGAATGTATGATGGGTTTTGTTCACTATATTAATGGCTAAGGCTAATAAATCACAGTTTACAAACACAGCTATATTTTCTGTGTCTACGTGAAAATTTGGTCTGGAAGGCATGGTATAAGGACTAAAAATAAAATAACCTGAAATAATAGTAGGTGGAAGAAATATTTGCTAGAGATGAATCTACTCACTCCATGTCCTGCTATTTAAAACCCAATTAATGGAAGGAAAAATAAAGCTGCTAAATCATGCTAAACTGATAAAACAGTGAACCAGACAGCAAGCAGCAAGTAAAACAAAAAAGGACTGCCCATCAACTGCTGATATACAGTATTAGTAATTAAGTGTAATTCTGATTTAAGATGTTGTGTGGTCACCCAGAAGGAGTTTGTAATTTGTGAACAGAGCAATTCCATTATAAGCTTGACAAATCCCTGTGTGTGCCCATTTCTGCAGTGACCACAGTCTGCAGAAGTATCTCTTCATTTTACCTTTCAGTAGAGGCTGAAGGTTAGGGGATTTACATTATCAGCACATGTGTAACACTGATAAATATGAGTGGGATAATATTAGATACACACAGTGTGAAACTAAAAAAGGGGAAAAAAACAAAACAAAATCAAACTATATTAGTTTGATTAGTTTGAACAAATTCTTCAAGTCTATATTGAGTCCTGGGCTAGTATTCTTATGTAAGTCAGTCAGTTTTTTATATTATTGTTAATTTTTTAAGGTGACTTCTATTAAATTGTTCAAAACTGTGGAGGAAGAAAATTAAGACAATGAAATGAAATGAAATGAAATGAAATGAAATGAAATGAAATGAAATGAAATGAAATGAAATGAAATGAAATGGCAGCAGAATATTTATCAGGAAGAAGTAAGATTACACAGCTCTTTGATAAGAGTCACCTTACAGAATATTTTGTTCCAATCTGTTACTAGCAATTTTTTTTACTTATTGCGGCACTTGAAATATCATGGAGAAGTTCAATAGAGCATATACCAGGGGTGCAAAACATGAACCATGCTTTGAATAACCTACATATCCTAGAGGATGACAAATCATAAGGAGCTTTAAAAATTTTTGTAGAATCTTCAGATAATAAAATGGTACCAGCTGTAACTGCTATTTGTAAATTCCAAAATGGAGGAAAAGAGGAACAAGATGTCTTTATCTATGTGGATGTATGAGTAGCTCAAATAAACAACTAAATAATGAATTATTCCTATTGCAGAAGGTAGTCTTAACATGGTGTGAAGTATTCTAGTTGTGGTAACTGCATTCCCAGCTCCAATGCACTCAGTAGGATTATGCTTTGATTCTTTTCTTGTCTCTCTCTCTTTTTTTAATAAGTTGATTGAATGTGTTAATGTTTGAGATCAATTTATAGCACATGTGTAAGGTGATTTGGTAGGGCAGAACCAATTGTGAAAGGTTACAATTATCATGACATTATTTTAAGTTCCCCTGGGGCAATGGAAAGATGTTGAATGAGGAATATCTTCCTCACAAAGAAGACATAAGTTTTTCTGAAATTTAAATAAAGCAGCATTTTTCATATCTTTCATATTCAGTGTTTCAATGTGTATCAAAATCTTTCATAATAAAGCCACCTGTCTTCCATTATTTCATAAGGTCCCTCCCTTTTACCACTGTGTTTTGAGTGCAGTAGGATGTACCTGAAATCACAGTCTTAGGGTTTTTTATGATCCTTTTTTCAGAATAAAGAGAATTAAATTCTAACATTACGTCTTCATCCAGACTTATCCCATTTTCATCCCCTTAGCTTGTTTCTGTGAAATTTAGGGAATTCTAGAGTGAGTGAGGCAGACTACAGTGCTAACAACCCCTTCTGCATTTGCCAGCCAAGATCTTGTGAGTAGAAGATTCCTTAACTCATGGATAGTCAAAATCCAGTGCTAAGGAAATTGCAGTCTTGCAAGATTTATAGACACACACACACATACACACACAGATAAATGAGACAAGATAAATGAACTTCACAATTAACCTGCAACATACTGTAGGTCTTGCAGAGGTAAAGTACAAAGCTAACTTGTCCTATGAATTTATATGCAAATTTATGAAGCCATAGCTCTCAGAGAAGGCTTCAAATTTCAGGACTGTAGATTCAAAACAATATGCAGAATGTTTCAATAAGAAAATTGCATTAATAGGATAGTTGTTTTAAATGAGTTGCTTTTATCAGGAGGAAAAAAGTAATAGAACTGAGGAGTTGATTGAAATTTGCAGTGATAACTCAACAAGATTAATGTGTTTTTTTGTATTTTTAAAGAAAACTCTGAGAATAATAATAGATATTTTTTTCTGATTCAGACACTGTGACTAGAAGCTGAAGTATGTTTTTTAATATATTGTTGCCTAGAACACTTGGTATGCCAGTGTAAAACTGTGCTAACTCGCTGTTTTCTCTCGTAGGCCCAAGAACATTTCTCTGTTTTATAGTTACAGAGGTTTCCTGGATAATGGCTCCAATAAGAAGAGAGAGGAGTCTAAAAGAGTTCCTCAGTGCATCTGAGGAAAATGAAGATCATAACTGTTTTGGGATGAGTGATCATATGAAAACCCTGAGGTTGTTCAGATGAGAGCATTTGAAAATAGAGTAATTATTCAAGTTGACTAGTTGATAATGTGTTTTTTGCTTATTTTTCACATGATTTTTTTTCTGTGGTTGGATTCAGTTCAAGATTGATATCTCAATTCAGGTATGTACATGGGAGCTAAGTATTTAAACTCCCATTATGGTCAATGACTATGTAGTCAATGAAGTCCTTGGACCCTAGAGAAACTCAAATCACATGAAGTACACACCTTGGTTGCATCCCTCCCCGCAACCTTAATATTTTCATTGTAAGGAGAATTTGCTTTGGTTAGAGTCTTATCTAGTACCATGGCTAGAAAAAGCCATTAGCAGTTGAAGTATCCTAGGTCTATTCCTGAAATGCATCTTTCAGTGTAGCTTCAGCCAAAAGGAATCAATCTTGTGAGCTCCAAGACCATGCTAGTATGCAAAATAAATTGCAGTATGTAGATACAGTTGGGAGATTTGTTGCTCTTTATGCAAACTAGAACATTAATGTAATTAACTTGTGGTGCCCATCATTGCAACTGTGGCACTGTTTTAATTTACTAGCCTATGGATGGATATCTCTGTGCTTAATCACTGAGACAGCTTCCTGCAATTTGCTGACTGTGTTGACCAAAATCAGGATTCAGTCATCTAAACATAGCCTTTCAAAGATATTCAAGACACTCTACTCTTCCTTGTCCAATCTCTAGTTGCTTCGAAACAGTGTGGCTTCTCCATAAAAGTCTTGTGTCGTATTTACCTGTTCCAGAACTCTAGTACCAATGTGTCCCACTACAACCTAACCAATATAGATACAATGATAAAATTTCCCTTGTTTTAATCTGGTTTCCCAGGAAATTTAACAGCTATTCTCTGAGTTATAACTGGTGATTTATATTAGGAGCTTGAAACCAACAAAATACAGAAAATATTCCATATGTCTTGGTATCATTACTTCCGGGGGGAAAAAAAAAGTACATTTTTTCTAGTGAGAATGAGAAGTGCCATTGGTTTGTCAGTGATCAATCCATTAGCTAGAAGGCCTTTATAGCTTCACTTGCCAACTTTATTGATACCATGTAGATACAAGATATAACTATGGTTTAAAATTGTATACATTTTTGTGAAAAAAATTAGAGTGGTAATGTAATGAAAAAATGACAGTCTTCTTACAAGGATATCTTATACAGTTTTCCGCTACACACTCTTGACCAAAATCACTTCAAAAGGTACCTTATTATATAACTCACTAATTGCATTTCAGACCCTCAAATATCAGGAACTTCAACATTGAGTTCAGATGGGTTTTGAACTCAAGTGAAACAGGTTCCTCACAGCTTGTGATCATTAATTTGCAAGCTATTTGTCAGTTGTATGGTAGGCAGATGGAATGTACTTATCAGGGCGCAACTTAAATGTGAAACAAATTAAAAAGAAAAGAAAATTATGTCACCAAGCTGGCAGGACATCCAAATACTTCCAGCCACAAGAATTAAAGAGAACTGAAGTTGATACAAAAAAACCCACAGTATACAGAATGAAATAACTTTTTCTAATCTAGTTCCTAGCTGTATTTTGGGAGCTCTTCCATAAAAAGTTCTAGCTGCTGACTTAGATTCAGGACAGGAAAAGGGCTTAAGTAATGAAAAATGCCTTCAAATATTTAATTGTTTAAAATACAACACTTATTCTAACTTTTTTTCATACTATGGTGACCTTTTAGGCTTGGTATTCAAAATCTGAATCAGTAGGCTTCAGTGCGTTCTCAACACTGGACAAAGGATGAACTGGCTTTATAAAATTAATTTAAACATACATGACTCTGAAACTACTGAGCCAGCTATGAAAGCAGTTTTCCAGTCCTTTCCTGAATTGTTGTGCTGATTTAAAATCTAAACCGGCATCATCTTGGATCCTATACTCTTATGTAAACTGAATTATAACAAAGTCATAAGCATTAATCCTTTCACCCTTCAAACTTTTTTCATCAGCACTTAGTACCCTTCAGGACTGATGTGTAGAAGCTGAAGTATTTATGTTGGTCACCTACTTCTTGATGTTTCCTGTTTGTAACTTGTTGTCTCTGATAAGAGTAGGAGAAGGTACCATAAAATATTATAATACATACTAATAAAATCATAATCAGGTAGATTTAGGGATTTCTCTTTTCTTTTTTGTGAAATATAAAAGTTTATATATATTCTATGTATGCCTGTGTATGTAAGCAGATGCATATGTGACAATGTGTCTGTGTGTGTGTGTGTTCAGGCAATTTATACAGCCCTGAGGGCAGATTAGGCTTCAATCCTCCTGTTACCTGTCCTGCAATGTTTCTTTTTTTTTTAAATAGTGTGCTGTATCTCCTAAATTAAAATTTTTAGTCATATGATTTAAAGAAAAATAAATCTTAACAATAAAATAAGGTGTTTTTTTAAAAATCTGTATTTTCTACTTATAATTCTAAACATCTGGCTAGTTTAGGGAACACTATATGACAATGGCAAGTTTTCATTTCAGTATGTCATTAAGATATACCTGAATTTAGTCACTCATCACAAATATAAAATGTAATTTTCATTAAAGTAAAAATCACCTTTGGGATTTCATCTTTCTTGACTGGTTAGAACTTTTACAAAGTTTATATGGGGGATGAAATCAAACCTAATTTATCCAGTTTGATATATCTCCCCAATCACATTTACAAAGGAGGAACTATGTTAAATGAGTTACATAGATGAAGAAAAGAGAGGTCCCTTAAGAAATTCCCCTTGATGTATATAATTAAGTGTCTTGTTAGAGAGAACTCCAGTGATTCTCTTCTGTTAAAACAATATTTTCTCCTAATTTATTCTAATTAAGCAGATTGTCATAAGGTCACTTATTTGTCTGTTCATCATTCTTTGAAGTTCTTTCTATGAACCAAACACAAAGTGGCACAATTATTCCTGTCAAACAGAGATTTTCTACTTCAATATTGAATATATTGAAACTATTCTTTTCTATTTCCATTATTTCAGCAGAAAAATCACTGAACTAGTCATGTCAAGTGGTGACTAATTTGGAAAGTGAACTATATGACACACAGTACAGAGGAAGAAACCTTATGTTTAGCACAGGTAAGCCTCAGTAACAAAACGGGAGGAAGGGTTGCACAAAACACCGCCTCCCAGGAGGACTCCTTCTCTCTGGGTTATCTTCACACCTCCATTGTCCTCAGCACCCCAGCCCCACGCACACAAAGGGCTATGGTTTGCCAGACACTGACTGGGGGGGGGAGGGTTTCAAATTATGCGCACTTGAAAGAGGAAGCAAATTAAGCGCACTTGAAAGAAGGAACTTGAATTTAGGGTAGTCACAGTTTGATAGACTGGTTTCCTATAAAACTCTTGGTTAACTTGCAACTGAAGTGAGCTGAAGAGCTAGAAGAAGGAATAGGAAAGGCAAGTTCAACTGAAAAAAACCCCAACATTTTCTTGCCTGATAATTTAAAGAGATTGAAAGTCCTCAATGTAGTTGCATTGTTACCAATTCAGATTAATAATCTTCCTGTAAGATATGTAATTTCCAAATGGAATAAGTAATCTGAGAATTAAAAGATAATTAATGAAGAAATGTGAATAAAGCCATTCCTGAAACTGTATATTATTTATCAATAGTGTAGCTATGTATAGGTCTTCTTCATCCAGCGTTAACATCCTTGGTTTTTGCTAAGGACAGAAATTGGCAAAAGAGATACCAGGTGTTCGCACTGTGAATAAAATTAAATAATGTACGTTGAAATGAAGGTTACAATGGCACGGAGATATGATAGCAGGCGAGTGGACTAATTTTTTTAATGTCAAATATTTTGTAATATAGCTTTTGCAATGAAAGTGCTAGTGCTTTGCCTACCTGCTGATTGAGGAAGCAAAATCATCAGCAGTTTCCGAGATGCCTTCTTGCTAATCCAGTCAGAAAACACGGATTTCTCTTTCTCATCAAAATGTTTTCCCACTCAAATAGTAACTTCTGATCAAAAGAAAGAAAGAGAGAAATAGAGATAAAGAAAGAAGGAGGGCTGGGGTGGGGAGAGAGGGAGAGACAAGGTTAATATTCGTATAGGAAATCTATTATGCCAGAACACGTTTGATGCAGATCTTCCCATCAGATACAGGTCTGAAAGAAATCTTACCTGCATCCATGACCAGTTCTCTTCCATCACAGACAAGCATATCATGTACTCCATTTAGTCATAATTTACTCAAGCTCCATTTTAAAAATAGTAAGGATTTTTTTCCATAATAATCCTGTAGGAAAATTGTTTCTGAAATATACAGTGTTTTAAAATTCTGCTTTAGTTTTCAGCCTAATGCAGACATGGTGATTTAGGTTCATGCCTTCTTTTTCTTTAAATTGTTCATTCCACTGATTGTTTTGAAGCATGTATAGAGTGTTGAAACTGAACATTTGCAAATATATATCTCTGTATGTATCAGGTAATCAGAGGTTACTGTGATGAGAGTGTTTTGAACACCAATCAGTGAGGCTGGTTTTAAACTTAAAACTTTAAAACTTTAAAACTTTAAAACTAATTTCATTCATTAACAGTGCATTCTGTGCTGATGGTTAGTTTTTGCACAATATTCATCATCACTACATACACAAAACTGTTAATCATTTATATCCGAAATTAACTGTTAGTATACAATACCATGGAGCTAATACCATATAGTTAGTGCAATGGCTACACTCCTTGGTGGTTCTTAGTTGCTGAGGTCAAAGTGATCACGCTTGAGAAATCTTTGGCAAGTGAGCTTGTCTCTTTTCCTCCATCCTTCCTGTTCATGCATGATGTTTTTGTGCTCCTTGCCCGCCTCTCAAAAAGGAGAGCTTAGTTTTTCCCAAAAGGGAGATCTCAGCTGCTCCCAGTATTGCTTCTCCTTTTTGATTCTGCCGGTCACGCTTCTTGTGAATTCACCAGGATGTTCTGCCTATTTGAAGTCTCTTGGGTTGTTTTAGAATTCTTCTCCTGTTCCTTATCTTGAACTTTTTGCTGCTTAGATGGCTCTATGTGCAAGTACACATCCTGGTTTGCTCCATTGGTAGCCAGTTTAGTGTTGCTCTTCAGCTATAATGGTGTTCTTCAGCTAATCTATCATCAGACCTCTCAACAGAGCTTCATGGTAGGAAATTATTTAAATATTATTGGATATCAACATAATCAAATAGATTATGCAAGTCTGTCCAAGAATTATTTGTTACCAGAAGATTTGTCATGTTGAATCAGACCAAAGGTTCATCATGCTCATATATTGACTCCTAGAGTGATCAAAGCTAAGTAATGGTTGGACTTGATAATCTTAAAGGTTTTTTCCAACCTAAATGATTCTATGCTTCTATATATGGAGAACAGCATTAGAAAAGGGCAAGCCTTTCTTCTGTGGGTCTAATTCAACCTCCAATCATTTGTAGATCAGGGAGTTTCTGAGTCAGATGTAGTATCTACACGTTCACTGTCACACAATAGATTTTTTTTTTCTATGAACTTCTCTGCCATCCCTGGAGCCCATTTATACTTTGACCACCCACAACATGCTATAACATTGAATTCCACAGCTTATCTGCCCATTATGTGAGGATTCCTCTGCCTTTTTTTTTTTTTTTTAATTGTCTCCTTGGGGGTAGGTAAGGTAGCCAATCCCTCCACTCTAGTGACTCTAGCTTTATTTGATGTCCCGTTTAGTGATTAACATTAAAAGTTATTAAATCTGAGCTGCTCCCTAATTTTTACTGATACTTGTTAGTCCCACTGATCGATTGTCTACAAAGAGTTGGAACAATTCATTACACTGCAGAATGAAAAATCTGAAATCAAGGGGAAAGACAAGACAAATGCACTTTTAGTCAAAAGAAATTTACACTTGCAAACACTTATCCACATGGAAAAACATTCCAATAGTAGTAGTTGATTTGATTGTATTAATTTATCTCATGAACCTAGTCTGTGCTCTTGTTGATAGAAAGATTGGAAAGATCATTCTTAAAAAGAAACACACAATTTTTTAAATACATCGGTATCCATTGTTTTAGGAGGTGAAGTGGCAAAGTTTTGAAATAATTCTTTGTCAAAGTGTCAGCTATACTGCTAACTTCTTATCGTACGATCTCCTAATGTAAACATATCAACTAATGCATTATTCTTTTTGTTTCTGTGTTTCTATTTTTTCCTTCTCGATTAGTAAAATTCATTATAAAAATAATTTATAGAGTGGAGGTGAGCTACAAGTCTATTTTTAACTTTGTAGCTGTCAATTAGAAACTTGTCTGTGGCTGGTGTTTCCTGGTTCATAGTGACAAAATTTTGTTATTGATGGTATTTGTCAAAATACTGTATTTGGTATTTTATTTCTAACTAAGGAGATAAAATTGGTGTTTCCTTGTGCTTCCAGTACATCTTTTCTAAAAGACATTAAACATTCAAGGAGATTTGAACTGTCAAAAAAACAGTGTTAGAGTCTATAGATGGAGAAGCAGAACTTTGTGTATAGCTTCAAAGTAAGAAAAAAAGCTACTTTTGAAGGCAGTCCATTCCAGACTACTGGCTGCAATTTAGCAGTTCTTTCTAGATAGCTCTGCTGATCTGGGACCTGACCTAACACCCATAAAGGTTAGTTGTAGTTTGTCAGTGTAGACCTTAGATGAGTTCTGTTAGGATCCTTTGCTGTGGAAGAAAGCCTTAAGATTGAAACTGGGCATCTCTGATAAACTGCTAAGCAAATTCTACTTACATTACAGAGTAGGTGGAAAGAGAAAGATAGGATCAAAACCAGCCGTAAAGAAAGGCTGGGAAGAAAGATAACTCTAGAAAATCATGGAGGTATGCTGTAGGGCATGGAGGTATGCTGTAGGGCATGGAGGTATGCTGTAGGGAATAGGGGAACTGAGTCTATTGATTTTTATCTTTTGCACTATAACTTTTGTTCACAGCTAGATGGTATTTCCCAGTATGGAGTGAACTATTTGCTGGCTCTTTTTTTTTTTTTTTAATCAACATAAGACATTATCATATCATGACGGTAGCGTGTGATTTCTTACTCATTGATGTCTGTTGTATTATGTTGAGTGAATTGGACACTGGAACCAAGATCAGCATTGTTTAAGTTGTACCAAAATGCTCTGTCAACTTTAATTCAATGGAATTCTACTATCATCAGTAAACTGTATGGACTGAAGCTCAGAACACAAAAAGTTTTAGAACGTGAACTCTATTAATTCACATGTTAGAAATTTGACATGGTTTTGCTGAAGCCACTACCATTTTAAGCTACAAGTTCAAGGTGTGACATTCTCACACAGATAGGAAAGATATGCTTATGTTGGTTTTGATGGGATTCAACTCACAGGTGCTGTAAGGTATACACCCTAATTCCAGGATTACTGGGGAATGAATCAGATTTAAAGGGGAGGAAAACCTGTTTCTGATAGATTCCACTTAACATGTATGAATTAATGACTCAGAGAGTGGAAGAATAAGTAACATGCTCTTGCACTCACTTTAAATGCTTCAGATGGAGGCATCAGGTAGATTCAAGTCCTCAAAGGCTGTCTAAGTACTTCAGCATTGGATGTTATGTGAGACAGAGGAATGACTAATTCTTGGATTCCAACTGTGCTGGTTTTAACTGGGATAGAGTTAATTTTCTTCTGAGTAGCTGGTATGAGGCTCTGTTTTGGATTTGTGCTGAAAACAGGGTTGATAATACAGGGATGTTTTTGTTATTGCTGAGCAGTGCTTACACAGCATCAAGGCCTCTTCTGCTTCCCACACCACCCTGCCAGCGGGTAGACTGGGGGTGCACAAGAAGTTGGGAGGGGACACAGCCGGGACAGCTGACCCCAACTGACCAAAGGGATATTCCATACCATATGGCGTCCTGCTCAGCATATGTAAAGCTGGGGAAGAAGAAGGAAGGGGGGACATTTGGAGTTATGGCGTTTTTTGCTCCCAAGTAACCGTTAGGCATGATGGAGCCCTGCTTTCCTGGAGATGGCTGAACACCTGCCTGCCGATGGGAAATAGTGAATGAATCCCTTATTTTGCTTTGTTTGCTTGCACAGTTTTTGCTTTCCCTATTAAACTGTCTTTATCTCAACCCATGAGTTTTTTCACTTTACCCTTCCGATTCTCTCCCGCATCCCATTGTGGAGGGGAGTGAGTGAGTGGCTGTGTGGTACTTAGTTGCTGGCTGGGGTTAAACCACAACACTAGCATAATGAACTGTGAGATGCTCAACTCCATGAAGCCTGAGACATTCTTGACAGATAAGCAATCAAAACTTAATTCCTCAGAAAACTGCATGTGAAAGAAAGTGTAGGTCCCTCTTTTGGGGTCTATGGTTTTTTTTTTGTTTTTGTTTTTGTTTTTGTTTTTTGTTTTTGTTTTTGTTTTTGTTTTTGTTTTTGTTTTTGTTTTTGTTTTTGTTTTTGTTTTTGTTTTTAAATTCGTTTTACTAGCTGGGCTGGAGCAGCCAGGAAGAGGTTATCTAACTTATTTGTCTACTAAAAGCTCATCTGCATGTTAAGAGTTTCTGTACAACAGCTGTGCTTCTAGAAAACTGTTTCCTGCACAAGCGCTAAATAATAGCACACCTTTTCTTACCCTGACTTCCTTACAGATTGATACAGATTAATACATTTATCCTGTTATGGAAATTCATTCTTAAAAAATATTTTCAGGGAAATTCATTCTTCACTTGTTGAAAACATGAATATATTTTTCAGTCATTAGATAGCATCCCTTTCCTCTCATGTATTTTTCTTACTTGAAAATGTACCTGTTGTCCCTATTAATTCTTTTTTGTTCAAGGGCTTAATCCGGTAAGAGATTAAAAGTACTTCTGTATGATACATCTGAATGTCTTTGCTGCTGCTAATGCCCTGCATTAGCCATGCTGTATTGGGATGAGGTAGAGCTACTCTGGTTAGACTTCTGAAATCTGCTTGTCCAAGATTAGCCTACCTATTTCTACACAAAATTTCATTGTGCCATTTAGACAGGAATTTAATTCCTCCAAGATGTTGGGACACTTTGGAGCAACTGAAAAAAGAAACTGAGAATGAAGAAATTGGCTTGAAAGTTCAGGGGCCTATCTTGAGTATAGGAATATAGATCTGTAGTTAATAAAGTTGTGTCTTTTAGACTACAGAAAAAGACTTGTGGTTTATCTCACTTTGATTATGTGGATATGAAAGAGCTACAGATCCTCCATAAAACTTCAGTGAAGATGTATCCATTGAGCAATTAAGCAAACCAGGGGCAGGCTGAGTATTCCCTGTAAAATAGTGGGGAAAAAAATTGAGAGGCAAACTGTCCTTGCATTTAGTAGACAGCAATAAGAGAGATGAGACAAAGTGCAAAATCTGATGTTCTTACATAAGATGAGAAAAACTTTATTCAAGAAGCACAAATGGCAACAGTAGTCAGGAGTGAAGTGTTATTCGGTATTCAATTAAAAATAGGGACTGAACATGACTCTGCATTGGTGGCATCTTTGTAAAATGTGTATTTCCAAGTTAAAAAATATGTCTTTCAAATGCTCCCCTCCTCAGACAAGTGGCTTGGCACCATTTAGTTAGAGAAAAACCAGCTGTAGCAAAAGTATTTCATGAAAGTAACAGTTTAAATGTTTTTGTTGTTGTTGTTCTCCATGCCCCCACCCTCCCCCCCTCGTTTTATGTTAACATATGATAAGTTAATATGAAAATCACAGTATATGCACAGAACTAATGGAAGAAGATGGTATTATGGAAGGTCAGGATGCATCTACTTCACCACACAGGTGAAGCTCTGCTCCCCATACAGGATCTTTGGCAGGATCTCTGGAAATGGGAGCACAAGTGCAATGATATCGCTCTATCAGAAAAGTGAGAGTTCAGGACAACCAATTCTCGATTCCTAAAACAAAATTAACTTCTGTAGTATGCCACTGATCTGTTACAAATAGTCTTTCCTTCAACAACAAAAAAATATAGTCAAAACAAGTTAGTTTCTCTGATTTAGTTGAACATATTGATTTTGCCTGCTTTTAGAAGTAATTATGATTATCTAATAAACCTTACTAGACAATTTCTTCATTGGAATAGTCCCCAGGGTATTTCATTCCTACCTGAGGTAGAATTTTGGAAATCCTCAAGTATTCCATTTATATATAATTCAAAAACTGTGTTTTTTTTTTTTTCAAAACAAATATATCACATCATCTTTGTTTCAGCATTTGCTGTGGTTACATAGTCTGAATGGGGTAATAGAAAAAATTAATGTCTCCTACTTTGTATCTCCTCACATTTGAGTAACTAAACCAACAGGTACTTTTCAAAGGTTTCCAAAGGTTGCCTTTCCAAAAAAGGTTCATTATATAATAATTCAATATACTGTTGTTATTTTTATGGAATTATTTATCTTTCAGAACTAAAGAAAGTTTGACATGTTAGTAAGAAAGGATAGAGAAACTTCAGCAATTAAAAGTGAATCATCAGGAGATGCTTGTTCTCTAGAGTACCGCAATCCATAACAGTGTCTCACCATCAAATGAAAGAGAGTAAGTGATGTCTAATGGCATACAAAGAAGTCATTATTACCACCCACTGTTGCCTCTAATATACCACAGAGCTATTTATAAAACAGCTCTGTTAACCTTATGTCATTTGTATCGAAACATACAATGACTACTACAATTCAAACACTTGCAATTACAATTCAAAAACTTGTAGTTAAGAAAAGACAAGAGAATACACCTCATGGGGGATTTACTGAATAGAAAAAAGGACTTTTGTTAAAATACAAAAAGATTAATTCAAATGTAAGATTATTATTTTCCAAAGAACCTAAAAAAAAACGTTAGTAAGCAATAGACGGAATTTCTAATATTAATATTCATAATTTTTTCTGAATAGGGAAAATGAAAAATAAATAAATCTTCAACATTATTTATTTATATAAATATAGATATAAATAATATAAAGATACAGATGCTTTTTAATATGTATACATAAATTCAGAAAACAAGGCTTCTAGTGACATGGTCTCCATTAGAGGGAATGAATAATTTCCATTACTTGAGAAGCTTATGGACTGGCTATTTGCACTGTACACTAAAATGTGTTGATATGGCATGAAGGCTCCTCAGGATGGTGAACACACTGAGACGACAGCTTTCTGGGTAAAAGTATAGGTATGCATTTAGAAGCTTTGCAACACATCTTATTTTAAAATAACAACACTTGCCCTCTTCAGTTATATCACAAGAAAAAAGTAGGTATGTTCTCTGTCCAAAATGAGGACAGAGAAAGATGTCTGGGCACAGAAGAGTTTTTAAATATATTCATGTTTAAACATACTTCTCTTTCCATTAATCATTGCACTGCGATCCCACTGCTCTTCATTTAGTTTTTTTAAGACCTCTCTTTCTGTGCTGAATCCTTAGGCAGGGTTAGATTTTTTTTTAAAGGATCAGGTAGCAAAAATTTATTGCAGTGCCTAAAGTTAGTATCTAAGTTGTTTACCAAATTTAACAACTGTAACTCCCTATATTAATTTCAGTTTATGTTTCAGCACAATATCTGCAGGTATGAGAACTTTCTTAGTAGTCTAATTATTCATAGCTGAACCCTGATATTATTTGCAATAAAAAAAACCCTCAAAATATCATGACACTGATGTTAAAATTGTGAAAACTTGAAACACTTTACATCCTTTTACAGGAAATGTTCTAAGTTGCATGTCTTCCCTTGTGTGATGGTGTGATGCTTATGCCATATGTAGGTGAGTTTTGACGACTACAGAAAAGTCAGAAGCATTCAAAACTTGAAGTGTGCCACCTTTGTTTATTGACGATTCTCACCTCTTTAAAGAGGATGTTACCTCTACATTCTCTGCAGTCAGAGCAGGATATCATTATGATTGTCTGTACTATTATTCTGAGCTAGAAAGACACAAGGCTCAACCTAGGTAAGGTATAAAGATGTTAAAAAGTTGACAAAAGCCTCACGTCTGACAATACGCTTCAGGAGCTCAGAGTGTGTACAATATGATTCAGACAGTTCTAGCTTCTTGTATGAGTCTTGACAGTCCCTCCAGGCTATCCACTGGACGGTACCATTGCCCAAACCACATTCAGCTTTCTATGCTGAAGGCTACCTTCCACACCCAAATCCAGTGTTTGAACCTACCATAGGAATTGTGGTGGATTCCTGACAAGACTCTTTTCCTTATGGGTTGAAAGTGGGAAAATACCCCTTCCAGCTGAATAAGTAATTGCTTCAAGAAATATTTGCTCTTATCTTCAAGGAACTCCATTCATAAAATTTCTCAAAGTTCTTATAAAGCTTTAAAATGAAGATTTTCATTAGCAGCTAATTTATTAGACATTACAGAGCTAATTATCAAGGTTAAAGCTAATCTTACAGAAAGCAGACTTGAAAGGAGTCAAAACATCTCTTTCCTTCCCTTCCCTTCCCTTCCCTTCCCTTCCCTTCCCTTCCCTTCCCTTCCCTTCCCTTCCCTTCCCTTCCCTTCCCTTCCCTTCCCTTCCCTTCCCTTCCCTTCCCTTCCCTTCCCTTCCCTTCCCTTCCCTTCCCTTCCCTTCCCTTCCCTTCCCTTCCCTTCCCTTCCCTTCCCTTCCCCCGCAAAAAATCATCTTATAATTAAACACAATATCATTATGTGTCTGTATACATGAGAAATTGCAGTTGTACCACTAGCCTTAATTTTGGCATTTCCCAGCTGTTGACTTTTCAGCCTTAATATTGCTTTTCTGTACTCGTTCATATGTTGAACATATGGTTTTATGGGTAAGACAACTTTAATTGTTATGGATGGGGAATTTCCAGAGCATTAAAGCCAAACAGAACAGCAGAATAATCCATTTAATATATTATAAATAAACCAATAAGCACTTAAAACTAGTGCTTCAATTTAATCAAGAAGGTTTCCATGAAGAGTCCATACAGATATCTGTACTACAAGACATTTTAGATTCACAGCTTTTAAATGGAAAATAAATGTCATTCAAATAGTTTTGCTCATATTCATGCATGTTATAATTTCTTTTTTTTATCAACACTACAAGCTTTCTCATTTTTCATGGTTTCAGTTTCTTCATGGTACAATGAATAGATGTTCCATGAAAATTATGTTAAAATAACAGAGGAATGCCCATGAATATTCATAAGACTAATTATTATTCTTGTTTCTTGATTGTGAGAGAACATGGGAAAGCTTGTACTTGCAGAAAATAATGAAAAGAGGGGTCTGGAAGAAGGAATTCATGTATTTTTGTGTGTAGTTTTCCACATTTAAATGTCTGTTCAGGATTAGCTTTTAACAAAAAAAGTGCCAATTATTTTGAAGGGGGGGGGGGGGAGAACAAAGAGCCCATCAACAAAAAACACCTGATACATCATTCAGATAAAATGAAAGAATCACAAGAATATCATAACTTTAGAAATTAGAAGCTAATATAGTAATAATGTTCTTGAATGGCTGTGGTCTTCCTTCCCGGTTTGATGTGCTACAATGGCCTTCAGAAAGTGTTGAGGTCAGCTAACAGGCTACAGAAAAAACACAGCAACATAAAAATAGAGTCAGTCAAGTGCTAAAATAGCATATGAAGTACAGCTCTGCATGAGGAAAAGGCATCTGCTCAGCCTCACAGACACTCCTGCAACACCTTCCCCGTTTGGACAGTTTCCACACAAAGGATAGGTCCAGCTTTCAGTCCCATCTGCTGGGTATGCACCCAGGCTGTGTCCTAGCTGCCGTTCAGGATGGGACCTGGCGGAATGCTATACTCCTACATGTATTAACTTCTTTTGGAAGGCTAACCAAACATCCTGGCAGGGTGACTGCTTCTATACAATCCTTTTATTAAATGACAGGAGGAACAAGGCTGTGAGGCACATTGTACAGCATACTTGCCCTGCCTCTGTAGACAGTCATGTTGTGCAGGACAGAGCTAATGCAGATGTTAAAGTTTCTTTGTTCCCTTGTACAGTTAAATACTAGATACTTGTAACAGCCGTTACAAAAAAGAATCAATAAAATTCCCTACATTAGCACACTCATGTATGTGTAATTAATTGTGTGCATGCAAAAATGTGTGTGTGTTTATGTACATATAGTTAATCTACTTCCTTTATGGATTCTTATTGGCCAAGGATTAGAATATTTTCCATAAAACTGCTTAAAAAAAAATTGTTCATGAAGAAATAGTTGATGAAGAAATAAAATGAAGAAAATCCATTGCCTATAAAAGACCTATACAGATTGTAATTTTCAGCATGAAAAAAACCCTTTGCCTCAAGATATATCAGTGATCAGCAGGCTTTCATACATACATTTTTTGAGTGATTGTGTATCATTGTGGCTGTTGCTAGGCTAGAATTCCTAGTCGTTTTATCTGTGTAGCAATCTCATAGCAAGAGTTTTTCTTAACTCTGTTATCTAATAGAAGGTGTGATGATCTTTTAAGACAGCTGAAGACATCTTTTTTGTCAATGCGCTGGGACAGGTATTTGCTTATGCTCTTGTAATATGACATCACACAATCAGCATCATCCACTACCAAATTCCTTAGCTCTATCATAATGTAATATCAACATAATTTCCTGGTTTCTTGCACCTCGTGTTATCACTGACATCACACAAATGGAGTGCAAAATGCTGATGGGTCAGAATTCTTGGGTGTGGTTTGCCTCATGTAATTTAAGTGTCCGCATCGAGTTCATCACTGTAGGCTCCCTTTAGAGCCAGTGAAAGAAACAGGAATTTTGAAAAGGAAATTATTCTTGTTTGGAAGTAGGCATCTATATTTGTTCAGATTATTTTATCATAAAACTACACTTCCACTGACTGTGCAGAGATGTACAGACTGCATTAGGATGACTAGCCCGTATATGGATACCAACACTGGAAACGACTACAGTTAGGTGAGATGCATCCTATCTAGACTTCCTTTATAGTCAATGGAAAGACGTGACATTTCAAGGGGATGATTCATCTTAAAGTAGGCGTCCACAGCAGGTGAATAGATGAATCACGTTTCTGTTTTTCTGTATGGTTTTCTTTCACTGAATTCTGAAAATATCCCCCAGGTGGAAATTATTAGACCCATTTTCCATGTAGCTAAGTAGTGGTTAAAGAGCAGATTGGAGAAAACTGTATACAAGACCTGAATACTAGTCCTTTCTCAACTTCTCCACTTTAATTTTATTTAATATCTTTTTTTTACTTATATGTAAAAAGTATTTACTTATTTACTTATTTAATGGTTAGGGTTTTCTTCATGCATGCATTCATAACTCTTTCAAGCAGATATTAGTACAATCTTTCTTAATTATGTATTAATCATCTCTTACTCAACACTACACTTAAGTGAGTCAGACAAATTAGCAGTAATACTGATCAGAATTTGCAAGACAATGAAGAACAGACATAATTTTATTATTAACAGAAATGTGTGGATACTAATATTTCACGTCAAGGGGGGCCTTGACCTGCTTTCTACTATGGCTCATAACAACCGTTGTTATTTATTTGTAATGTTAAATGGTGTCTTTGTCAAATAATCAATATTCAGATTTGGTTATCTTTAGCCTAGCATGGCTGGATTCAAGTTACTTTGTTGTCCTTCTCCCTACCTAGCCACCAGCTGACATGTGAGAACGTATGAAGAATACTTCAATTGCTTCAGTTATAATCTCAGTTCCTTCCTTTGGATGAGTACAGTTAATCAGATGTTTCCTAGGAACCATGTTTGGTGTCACAGCTTGTTGCTTCTACTCAGCACTAGCTATGAAAAGTGACAAATTACTCATAAACAAATACATGTATTTTAAAAATTATTTTCTTGCTCCTTTTTCACCTGAAGATGAATCTCTGCACTGATATGAGGAAGATAAGATAAAAAAGAAAAACACACTTACCTGTAAAGAAATTCCAGCCTCACTTCGCAGACTGAAAGTAGACAGACTCAAAATATTAGGAAAAATCAGTCTCAACAAAACCACACTACAAAGCAGGGAGGAATATAACAAATATAACATAGGGGCAGCCAAGCTAAGCCTACCAGTCAATTAAGCCCCTTCCTGATTCTCCATTGCCAACCAGGGAAGAGCAAAGAGTGCCAAGGAATTCTCTCCTCCTTCTCTCCTGTTAAAACACAACAGACCCAGCCACTTGTAGGAGTAAGACCTGGAACAACCAGGTGTGTTCCATCCCACTTCTTCGACCTTGGGAACTAATTCCCTGGCAATATAATCAAAGGATGGAGGAAAAAAGGATTTAATCTCCGTCAAACAATGTTATCAATTTTCCTAGCAGCAAAGTTTAATTGCAATTATATTTATAAATATCCAGTTTGAACTTATCATCTGGGGTTTTATTTTTTTCTTGTTTGATATTTTGTTTTTTACTTTTTTTCTGGAAAGCTACATGGAAAAGACATGTCACTGGCCATAATTTATCCATTTATCCTCCATAATTTACAGAAAAGTGTGTTTCATTTACACAGATATTTTCTCTTGCTGTTAATGGGCAGCAGATTAACAAGGGAAAAAAAATGATAAGAAGCTCTTATCTGTATGGATACAGAATTTTCATGTCTTCTTTGTAAGAAGTGAAACCACAGCTTTTCAGGAAGATCACAAATGAGTTTATTGATCCCAAGGACATTTAGAGAAAGTAAAGTGGTGCAATTTATGTCTTAAATCATGTATCTGTTTCTATAGTATTGTTTATCATCTACATGGCAATATAGATTGTTTCTGAATTTTTAGATATATTTTACACTGGGGAATACAACCAAAGAATATTGTAAGCTAATCCTTAAACATTTGCCTGTACTGATTGAAAAGAAGCACCATATTCCTATAGAGAAATTCCAGAAAAGTGCACTACATTTATTTCCATGATCCCTAAAATTATATATAGTAGTTTTATCATACAAAGATATCCCAATCTAAGCAACAATCTTTTTGTCTTTATAGTTGTAAAACTTTACTATGATAGAAGGCATACTAACTGAAATGCGGTAAAGGAAGAATCTTAATTTAATCTTTATCTTTCCCTACTCAACATCTGCATGCCTCTTATCATGTCTAAAGGTCCATATATGTCTATTGTGTCCTTTGCACCTCCAACAACTTACTTGACAGCATGCCTTGAAACCCAACTGTGATGTCTCTCTCGCTTCGCAGATGTTTGCCCTTACTGGCTCTAAAGTCATTCTACCTGATATTTCAGGAAAAGGTGTCTGTGCTAGACAAAACTTTGCTGCTATTTCCCCCCCTTCCAGAACATACAGCCTTTCCTCAGTAGAGGGGACTAGAAATCTTA
The DNA here is from genome assembly GCF_035582795.1 of Mycteria americana. Classification (NCBI taxonomy): domain Eukaryota; kingdom Metazoa; phylum Chordata; class Aves; order Ciconiiformes; family Ciconiidae; genus Mycteria; species Mycteria americana. Next base: position 31,927,740 of record NC_134367.1, read on the forward strand.
AAAGTCATTCAATTAGCAGTATAAATGCTCTGATCTCCTCTCTATATACCTTGTCCCTGTCGAGCTATAAAAACACGTGCCTTCCTGTATATACAAACATATAGAGCAATATGGGTCACTTAGTAAGCTGAGAACATGAAAAATGTGCTTTAATATAGCCATGGATGGAGGTATACACCAAAGAATGCAGATTGGGAGTCTGCATTACAGTGACAACACAGATGGACATTGTAAGGAATGAGCAAAAAGCCAAGTTACTGTGTGGATACATAGGTGGGAAGTCAGAACACAAAGATGATTTTACTTCTCTATGGAATACATGTGTTACATTCAGTGTCTACATTTTAAAATGTTGAAAAATTAGAGAAGAGGTTGCAGAATAAAGCTATATAAATTATTTAGGGACTGGAGGAAAGGTCTGACAGTAAGAGCATTAAAGAGTTCAATCTATTTATCTTATTGAAAGAAGATAGAGAGGTGAATTGATTACAGCATATAAGAAAACCTTCAGACAAAGAAGAGTGAACAATGGAACAACAATTTTGTTTTCTTTTTCCCCTCTTCAGTAAATTTCATGTTATGTCTCTACTTGTTCACTTTAGGTAAAACCCCTGAACTTTGTGAAATCTATCTTAAAATAATCATTATGAAATAGGATCTAATTTTGTGAAATGATGTTAAACCCTTTATTCTGAGCACTGTGATTTTCCAGAAAGTTTGGTATAATCTGAGAAGTATAGCACTTAAGAATGTCCTGAAACATACAACATTATTACTGCTAGCTTGAGACCAGCAAGAAAAGAGATCACACATCTTGGTAAAGAATACTTTTGTGATAGCTGGAACCTTACATTTAAAAAAAAGAGTAGACTCAAAATAGTGAGTGCCCTCTCAAAAATGGAAGCAGAATTTGGAACAATATGAACTACTGCAAATGTGAACATTTGCTGAACTGTGGAAATTGTACGAATGACCTAATTAAAGCAGTTAACGTCTCCAAATGGTGTGCCAGCTCCTAGGCTGCCTTGTCTTCAGCAGGAACCCTGGGAGCCTTGGCTTCTCAGGGTTTTATGTTGCTGGCTCTGCTGTAGGAAGTGTGGGATCCCTGAGCCCTGCCTGAAGCGTGGATCAGAGGAAATCTCTTCTCCCTGAGCCTGAACAAGGAGCCAAGTCCTGGTGAAAGCCAAGGCTCCATAGGACTGTATGACAAGATATTAAAAAAACTTACTTTAGAGCAAACTTTAGAGCATGTCTGTCCTGGCACCACAGATCTCAGAAGTTTCTATTGTAGTCAGATAAGTGGGCTGGCATGAAAACAAACATAAACCTTTTGCTTCTTTTGTGAACATCTCATTAGAAGTTTGTCCAAGATGATACTCTGTGGAATGTTTAAACTATACTAAAACACCAATATGTTTTTCACATTAGGGTTTTTTAATAATTCATTCAAAGATTTCTCACTGTCTTTTCCTCTAAGCCTAACAGTTGCTCCTCCCCTGCTTCAAGAAAGAACAAGGCTTGTTTCATTTGAGGTATACAACTTGTTTAAACACGCTGTTATTGTTCCTAGCTGCAAGGAGAGGGGGGGTCCTTACAACATATTCCAAAAAAGAATGACTTTTTTTCTTCAGAGTTGTAACTTTCTTATAGATTAAAAACCTGTCAATTTCTCTTGCGACCGGCAGCATGACAGTCAGAATTTCACCAAGAAATCTTCAAGGCCACACTATGGATCTATCCCATATACAATGTAGTATGTGTTTAAACCTTCTAACTTTGATTTTTAAAATAAAAATGATCTAACTCTGTTCCCATTGAAAGGTGCAACATTGAGACAAAACCCACCTTTTGTGTTGAAATTCTTCATTCTAGATCCATAGTCAGTTGATACTTGCCATTGAGTTTGCTTGTTGAAGAAGTCTGTGAACAATAACTTGCTAAAAATATAGTATTTACTCATGATGAGTAGAACAGAAGTGAGACAGCTACTACCTCTCCATTCAGCGTTTATTGAAAAGTTAAATAGGAAAAATTACAAGGCAAAAGATGCAGTCCTTCATTTTGTGAAGCAGAAAAGCAATGTGATTGAGCGATAATAGATGACATAAATAAACTGCACACACTTGAAAACTCTGAGGGAGATAACAACCTATTGATCTACATCATTTAACAAAAAAGTTACAAACAAAAGCTGGTTATGTGTTTCATATGAAAAGCACCATAGAACAGAGTTAAACTAGTCAAGGCAATAATATGCAATTTTTTCTTTTCTGCTCATATTGTGATGAGAAATACAGCACGATTACTTAAATGACAGTGAAAAACATTTTTTTCAATGCCACACCCATTATTTTGTTTCATTTTTCATCATTCCTTTTTCTACTATGTAAGAAACTGTTTGCTTGGTTTTTTTTCATTTTTGAACATGCGTTCTTTTCTCTTTATGGTGTAAAGTCCTGGCATGGTAACACCAGCATAGCCATATATAAACTACAAGTTCATTAATGATTTGTTCACAAAAGCAATCCTGAATACTCTAGAAGGGTCACAGAATGTAATTATGTCCAAAGAAAAGGCACTTGGGTCTGAAATGCCAAGTAATGCTGCTTCAGAGGTGCATGACTGTGCATGGTGCATTAAAGTGATAAATCTGATACCATTTGAGAGCTCTTTCTGAAACCCAAATAAAAGAGAGCCTAATTCAAAGTTTATCTTACAATCTTTTTCACCCCTATTTAATGCTCATTAAGGATCCTGAATGATAAAATTAAATTGATTCTGCACTAAAATTCTATGATCCCTTACAAAGTTAATGTAATGATACCAGATTTTGGGCATCATTAACACAGTAACGTAAGTAAAATGGAAGTTACGTATTTTCTAGTCTGTATTTTTAACTGCAGGAAAACCTACTAAAACTATATTCTGAGGGAGTGAAATATGATTCTGCAGTGTAACTACAGAATGTTGGTTGTCATTGTCCAAATGTCCAATGTCCAAATTACTGAGCCTTTTTACAGTGGATGTGACATTAAGCACAATCTACATTGTTTTGCTCAAAGGTGTAAGAATGTTGCTCAATTGACATGCCAAGAATCTATGAGTGCCCCGTGTGACTACATGATAAAATGGCCAAGAACCACATTAAGTCATTTTTTAGCATTACTAGACAATTTTAGCCATGGTTCATTCAGTAAAGTTTTGAAATTTCCTCAGCTGTAGAAAAGTGTGTGTGCACGGTAAGAGTTAAGGTATTTTACCTGTAGGTAGTAGTACATAGACACATAGATGACTTGGTAGAAGAAACTAAGTGTTTGCTGTACGTAAGCTATTTTGACAGGAAAACTATAATACTAAAGAGAATACAACACTGAATTAGTCATTAAACTGAGAGAGAAAACAACAAAAAACCACCATGAACATAAACACAGAATTCAACAATCTGGTTCAATAATTAAACTTGAAGAAATGGACAACACAAAACCAAAAATATTACATGGTTCAATTAGCAAAGTGATCTGCTATGGAGACTTCAGGAAAAATGAGATAATTCTAAGGACCTACTTCCACTTTGAAGTTAATGGCAAAAGTCCAGCTGAAATCACTGTGAGCAGAAACAAGCCCTAAACAATGAAAGGAAGAGTCTGGCAATATTTCAGAACTCCATTAGTTATAATGATCCATGCAGTGCCAAGTGTTTGTGTATTTGGGATAGAAAAATAAACAGTTTCTCTTCTTACATATTACTGCTACAGGTATGGCCATTTAGGAAAGATTGCAACACATTCGTATGCACAGAGTGAGTATTGTGAGTATGCAAATTTTCCTGTTTGGAAAATATGCTAATTAGCCTAGAAATACATTAAAGCAGAAAAAAAATGAAAATATAAAACCAAACCAAAATTTTAGAATAAAACTTCTACTAGAATTTATCGAGAAAATGCCATACTTTTGTTTTTTCCACACCTGTCTTACACAGTATTTTACAAAGCTGTAACTGAAAGAAAAGAAAGTTTTGTTTTCATAAACCAACAATATCATGAACAGGAACTACCTGCAGGTATAATTCTTAGGCAATCCATTGCAGATTAGCTGTCTGGTTTGACATTGATCTCTTGAGAAGGTTGGCAATATTTCTCCTGATACCATGAGTGGAAAAAAAATCTGATTGTATGTTTATGATGACTGATAGCATGTTGAGGTGTTGAGGGGAAAATTCCAGGCTCATTGAACTGGTGATTTCAAAGGAGCCAGATTTTCATCCTTTGTATGTACAGTTATGAGATATTCACTATATGTCACAAATTAGCATCCATCAGTCAGAGATAAAACATCTAGCAGACAGGTCATTTATGCCATAAGTATGTCTGTTTTCTCAAGAAAATATTATTTAAATCTTCTTATAAAATACTTAGATCTTCTAAAGAAGGAAAGATGAAGCCTATGGTCAGGGTTATTATTACTAACCTGTTAAAATCTTAATGAGAAATAATTTCTGAAAGCTTTCTGTTTAAAAACAGTATCAAAGCTTTTACTGACTTAAGTCAAATCTCTCTCTTTGTTGCAGAAATAATTCATATCTGCTAAAAATTATACTACCATTCTTTTCTGATAGCTCACACACTGTGAAACGAAATATTGTGGTCCTGGAACAACATGAATGAGATTCCTGCTTGGTCAAAATAAAGGCAGAGTACATGACAGGAAACAGGTAATATTTGGTTACATAAATCTCTGCTCTGATTTAATGTAGAAATTCTGAGGGAGGATTATAGAAATACTTTTTATGGATTCCATTACTCACCCAGGAAATAAACAATGAAATATTTGGGTTTATTAGTTTGACTCCTTTTTTTTTCTCAGCATTGAAATAAATTTATTGTTTGGTTTGTCTCACCCCTTATTACTGCATCCTGATTAAAAATTGTGCTGAGATGCAGTTTAAAGATGGAAAGCCAGCCAAACTGGCATTTTCCTAATAATGGATTTCATTGATATCTGCCATTCATTTTAGCTAATCAATAATAATGTTGTTTTTAAGAACATTACTGCCTTTACTTAAAAATGAATATAGGGTACTCCAAACTTTAATTTTTTTCTGCAGATTTTCCAAAGGATTGCCATTGTTTCAATTACAATACACTTTTTTTTTTTTGTTAAGGATAGCACAGTACTAGACTCTGGGTGAAATAAGTTATGGCCACAATGACATAGGAGTGGCTGAAAAGGCTAGTTTGCCTTCATACATAGTAATACTGCTTTAGCATTTCACACGTTGATCTTGGGTGGCATTTTAGTCAGTGAAACTGATACTCTGAGTCTTTTACAGTCAGAGCCAAAACCAACTAAAAGTTCGGACTGACAGGTGGAAACACTATAGCTTGGCAAATTCTGGATGGTAAGGCAAACTGAAATCAGTGGCAGTTTATTTTTAAATGCTACATCGCAGGACAGTTCAGATGCCAAGTCACAATTCAGCTATCCATGCACCAGGGAGTCAGTGCTGTAAGTGGAAAATGGTGAATCAACCAGCCAACTCAAGACAAGCTATTTCTTTTCATAAATCAGGAAGTACCCAAGAGTATCCAAGGAAGGAATTAAGGGGAATTCTCAAAGCCCTGCTCAGAATTAACTTTGAGGGAACTCTGTTTTCAAAACTGAAGTTATCAGGTACCTAAAGTTCTTGTTATGGGTATGGTGAGACTTGCCTCCCCTCTTGACTCCACAGTCAGAGTTGTTGAGAGAAACAACCTTAAGGAAAAGCCTCGGGTCATTTTCAAGAAGTTTTATAGCTACACAGACAAGAAACTCCTTTGCATACAGATGAAATTACCATAGCATCAAAGGAAATAAAAGGAAAATTTCCTCAGGGCAGACTAACTCAAGGTTAGATGTTATGTTTTGTATTCTAACCTTTTTCCTTAGGACAAATGGGGTTTTCTTGGGATAGTCTTTCTGTGGACTCAATCTCAACAAAATAAAGAAGTTGGATTTCTAAGCAGATGACAAAAGATTATCAAGCTTTTCAGTGACAGGAAGCAGAAGTGTGAGTCTGAAACTTTCCAAGAAGATAAATCATGTTATGTTATATTCTATTGCATTTGGAAAGAGTACCATAGAATTGACATATATTATGACAACAGAATACACTTAAAAAAAAAAAAAAAAAAGGAAAAAAGAAACTGTAACTTGGTTTAATGGAAAAAAATTACTGTTCTCATGTGGAAGAACTGTTATGAAAGATACTTAACCACTAAAGCTGTAGTAGTACCTGTGATAATTTTATCCAAAGAAGTATTTCTGTAGTTTCTTCTTTATGTAGAGAACTACTGGTTATGTTTGGAAGTTGATCTGGGAAGGCTTTCAGCTCTATTCAGATACACCTGAAAATAGAATGGTGAGCTTAAAAGAATGTATAAAATGAAATCCTTCACATAAAATCATGAAAATTACTAAAATACCATTTTATCTAGTAAATATCTTGTGATTGGAAGTCATTAGTCACTCTTTTAACACATATTCATAGCTCAAGCAAAATTGCTTTTTCTTGAAAAAACCTCCATGTATTGACGCTACTACTTGATTTTTCACCACAAGCATGTTTAATTCCCACCTACCTCCAACACTCACAGCAGTGGACAGCCAGGCAAAGGGGAAAAGCTTCAGGGTTCCTGACATCAGAGGAGTTTTGGTCAGCCTGTTTAAATTGATAACACATCATTTTCAACTATAAAAGCATGAAAAGGAGAGATTCAGGTATTAGCCAAATGGAAGAAAGTACCTAGATATCATTTTCTATATGGTATGCAGATTATTATACATTAGAACATCAAAATTGTATAAGTTCATTTTATAAATACTCTTTTCCCCTTTCAATATCTTTTCCGCTGTTAGTTGGAAAAGCAACTTATATATCAGGAAGAAGCTTGACTTTTCTTATACCTGTTGTATATTTTTTATAACACTATGTACAAGTCAGGACACAATAATTTTATACCGACATACCCCTTTCAGGGAATACTGCTTCATGATCTATATATTAGAAGTAAACCTAGGCTGAATCAATGGGCCTGACTCTTTCTTTTTTCTCAAACCCAATTTTGGGGTGTTTGAGTTGGATCCATATATGGGGAGATATATATTTTTATATATAATATAAAGTTTCAACTGCTAAATTCTTTCTAGACTGGAGTTAACTGACACTAGCTAAATTGTTCTCTTTTTTTTGTCACATTCTGTGAATCTCCACTTGCTATTTATTGCTTAAATGTTTTGCAAGCTGAAAATAAGAAAACTTAAAATAAAGCTTTATACGCTTTTTTGCCTTGTGTATTCCAGGGAAAATTCTGGATTTTTCTTCTACAGATTTTAAAAAGTTAAAAAAAAATGGTGGGGAGGAAAGAAAAAGGAAAAAGGAATATAAATTACTTTATTCTAAATTTTCTATTTTTGCCTTTTTTTTTCAGTAGAAAGGAATTTTCAAACACATTCTCTTAATTATACTTGTTTTCTTAGAATTTTAGCTATGTTTATACTAAAATGCCCTTCAATTGGCTCATCTATAGGCAAAATATGTATTGTCTGAGTAATTAGTAAAAAATGCCCCAGCTCATGAATGTTGAAAATAGTCTTTTCTATTCTGCAACTATCCTCTCACACTCATCTAACAAAGCTGACTATATCAATGAATAGGGTCGTCAGCTCCCAAATGTTTTTTTTTCTCAGGACACTAAAGCTGGTTTATGTCTTTGGCTTTGGTAGCTGTAGAGTCTGCAGCATTATGTATGTGAGGCTTGAGTAGAATGTTAATGATATTAGGTATTTTAGACAATACATCACACATTTTTAGACAATACATCACAAAAACACAACACAAGTTTCTGATAAGCTATGGTTGTACTGCCTGGTTTTAATACACATCTATCAAAGCTGAATGTAAATGACAAAGGCAGTAATGCTGTTTGTAATCATATAAAAAACATGCACAATAAATAAATGTATTTGATTTCTTTGATTTGTTGCACAAAACGCAAATATATGCACAGAAATGTTAAATTGGGGGGGGGGGGTTAAAAAAAAAAAAAAAAAGAAAGAAGAAAGCTGCTTTTCAACCTGAAATCCCCATCCCCAAGAATTTACATATGGTTTAAAGTATGATTGCTCGTGGGAATGTTTCTATAAAATGTTAATGCTTTCCAAATAATAATATGCTGCTGACTTTTTAGTGATACAAATTCTACATTCCCTAATTTCATGACATCATTTCAAGCGTGAATTGTCAGATCTGTTTAAGCTTTCTGTCATGGATGGCAGCTTTCAATCACACTGCTGAGTAGAGCACCTTGGTGAGTAGGTGACATTGTAGATGAATTCACAGACTTTCCCTTAATTATGCTTTCCTGAACACCTATAACACTTTCTGGATTTAGAGACGGCCTTTTCTTTAGAATTTTTAAATTTAATATTGTATTTTTCTTTCATCAGGGCATTGAGTATTTGACTATGCTGAAAATCGTGTTATAAACAATGACAGGAGTAATGACTAAGATCCATAGACATGTCACAGCAGCACAGCACATTCTTCCAGCCTCATGATCATGTTAAAGTTCAGGATACAAATTAGAGGAAATAAATACCTATTGGTCAAGGCAGAAAACTATGTACATTTTAAGGTATTTTAATAAGAGATTTTACACAATATGGTAAATATTTCACTGTGAGAAAAATGTAATAAACATTGGTGTATTCATCAAATTTCAACAAAGGTGCTTACAAATTACAAAGCAAAGATAGATTTATTCCTGTTGGAATTTAAAAAGCTAGAAAACCCATTAAAAAAAAAAACCAAACCCAAACCAAACCTGATTACCTTGTGATCTGCAGCTATTTTAGGTAGTTGACAGAAATTTATGACATATTACCATGGCAACAATGGACTATCTCAATAGCTGTATTGCTTGTGAAGAGAATAAATTCTCAGGATGCATTATAATGCTTATAATTATTGCTCAAACTTCTACATGTTCTGTAGAAATTGAAAGCTATCTTTTTGTTTTGGTTTTCCCCTTCTTTCTTCTTTTTTTTACAATAAGGATATTTTTTCCTTGACACTTCTTAAAGGGATTCTATCTGTGATAAGTTTCAACAGTGCTCAATTAGTCCACTAGATGGAGCATCTACCATTTCCAGGGCGGAAAAAAAAAAAGCTATTGAGGAAGCTAATTTTCACAAGTAAGTGTTAAAACCACTGAAAGTTTAGGGGAGGGGGGAAGCAAACTGCAATCTATTTAAACTTCTGTTTACAAGGCAATCTTTTGATTCAGCCTCATTTATCAGAATAAAAAAATGTTTCTCATCTACATAATGTACGATGGAAACTATTTGAGGAATAATTTAATTAAAAAAAACAAAACAAAACAAAACCAAGGAAAGTGGTAGGAGGGGGGAGGGAGAAGATAAATGCTTTCAAGATTCTCCAGTAAGATTTCAGTGCTTTCCTTAATTCTCTGTGATTTCATACATTTTGATTTAGATATGCAGCCTGCAGAAATCTTTGGAGGACTGTTTGCATTAATGCTGCAAAAGAGTAATTTCTGTGGAAAGGAAAAGAAATTATAATGAAGCCTGTGTAGACTAGTGTGGGTGAGAAAAGGGGGGAAAAATGAAAGATGCACTTCAATGAAAGGGAAACAGCAGTGGACATTGTACTGCCATAGGATGGCTGTGAAAATCAGGCAGGAGCTCCAAAGCGTTCTTTCAGTTCAGTGAGCACTGAGAAAGTAAAGCTGAGCAGCTGTGAGTTTGGAGGTAGTAGGTCAGCGCTGATCTGCTCAATCCACAGGATTGGACAAACCAATGATGTGCATCATTTGTGAGGTTCAAATCAATAGGACTCTAAGTAAGAGTTCCCTTACTCCCCCTTACCTTTTTTCCCGTACCCCTGGAGACAAGACATTTACTTTCAGCAGTTAAATAAGAATGGATTTCCTGAAGCTGGCTTTTGGCCAGGTTAATTTATGAATACTCAAACTTATGCTTCACCAATTTACTAAAACCCATCATTTAAGCCTGTTCAAATGTGCAGCTGTTTAAATGAGGTTGGAAGCAATTTTGCCACACGATGCTGATGTCAGTTAAAAGCTCAGTATTAGCAAAATGGGAAGGCATCAACGGAGTGTGTCTGCTACAGTGGTCTGTGTTCCCCGGTGTCTAATGGATCAGGGAGACAGATATGCCTAGCTCATCAGCCTGTAAAGTTAAATTCAGATCTATTACCTATTACACACACGCATGTATACGAGGGGAAGCATTTTAAGTAGAATGAGAATTAGTTTGGTTCTGGCAAACATCCAGGGTGAGTCTGAATGGAGACTTTCAGGAAAAGCAGGATACAAAACTGCCAAGTGTGAAAATGGTTACAAATGATAGTTTATGTGAAAAAAAAAAAAAAAAAGTGCTCAGAAATCTAAACATACCAGTAAGACAACCTGGGCAAAGAATACGTTTCCCAGGGTGTGATACTATAAAAAGAAAATGCAATGCTGTATAAAAGCTGTGGGTGAGATCTGCATCAGTTCTGGATACTAATTATCAGCTTCATGAGCTGATGAAAATGGAAATTTCTGTTAGATAAAACAAAATTCTCGGAAATAATTGTAAACTGCTCTGCATTATGCAGATAAATGGATATTCTTGGTTTCTAAGAAAACAGTAAAGGCATGTTTATCTGTAAATGGGCCTACCTCACTCTGAACCACATGAGAAAAATTTTTCTTTTTCTGGGTTGGTTGTATCTATGACAGATTTTGATCTCCATTCTGCATGTTTTAAATATGAGGAGATAGATACACAGCTACAGATTTTTTTTCTTTAAACAATATAAATAAAAAACATGATAAAGGATCTGCTTTTAACTATCATTCGGGGCAAACAGCAGACTAAAAGGGAACTGAAAATATATAAATAAATATTGACTAAAGGCCATTTATTGCAGGCTTGAAATCTTATGAAAAAGGGTTGAAATTTGGATTAGACTACTAAAATTAATTGTCTAATAACAATATGTAGCTTCTTACTGCTGTCTCTGACATATGGATAATGATTTTAATATTTTGAGAGCTTAGCTGCTATCTTTTATGATCTTAAAATAAGTAAGATGAGAAAAAGATGGAAAGTTAGAGGACTGTTCTTTCTCCACAGGTCCTGCTGAAGCAGCATTTTTCAATTCCTGCCTTACAGTACAGCACTCCTATCTATGCGATTGTCAGAGTATTTAGACATGGCTTATCTGAGATGTAATCTTCTTGAAATCCTTCTGTTCTCCAGCTTCCTTTGGGGTGAATTAAAAAAAGGAGTAAAACCTTTTACTTCTGATTGTCTTTGTGTGATATTTTGGGATTTTTTTCAGAAATTTGTGCTGTTCTGATTTTGGTCAGTTTTGATAAAATTCAATGGGGGTATTTTCATAGAACCATCATAGAATCATAGAATGGTTTGGGTTGGAAGGGATCTCCAAAGGTCATCTAGTTCCAACCCCCCCTGCCATGGGCAGGGACACCTTGCACTAGACCAGGTTGCTCAAAGCCCCATCCAACCTGGCCTTGAACACTTCCAGGCAGGGGACATCCACAGCTTCTCTGGGCAACCTGTGTCAGTGCTTCATCACCCTCATAGTGAAGAATTTCTTCCTTATATCTAGACTAAATCTACCCTCTTTCAGTTTAAAGCCATCAATCCTTGTCCTATCACTACATTCCCTTGTAAAAAATCCCTCTCCAGCTTTCTTGAAGGCCTCCTTTAAGTATTGGAAGGCTGCTATAAGGTCTCCCTGGAGCCTTCTCTTCTCAGGCTGAACAACCCCAACTCTCTCAGCCTGTCTTCATAGGAGAGGTGCTCCAGCCCTCTGATCATTTCTGTGTCCCTCCTCTGGACCCTCTCCAACAGGTCCATGTCCTTCTTACGCTGGGGGCCCCAGAGTGGAACACAGTGCTCCAGGTGGGGTCTCACGAGAGTGGAGTAGAGGGGGAGAATGACCTCCCTTGACCTACTGGTCATGCTTCTTTTTATGCAGCCCAGGAGACGGTTGGCTTTCTGGGCTGCAAGTGCACATTGCCAGGTCATGTTGAGCTTTTCATCAACGAACACTGCCAAGTCCTTCTCCTCAAGGCTGCTTTCAATCCATTCTCCACCAAGCCTTGTATTTGTGCTTGGGATTGCCTGACCCATGTGCAGGATGTTGCACTTGGCCTTGTTGAACTTCATGAGGTTCACACGGGCCCATGTCTCAAGCCTGTCAAAGTCCCTCTGGATGGCATTACCTTCAGCTGCAGCTGGGTTGAGACCCCTTGAATCTAACATGCTGCTATACTAATCCAATGACAGGTAATTTAAAATGATGGGTAGATGAGAACAAAATTAGTTACTCTGCAGAAACACAGAATCTGAGTTAACTGAGAAGAATGTAACGATTTCTGGACTTTTTAAACATGGGTTATTGACTTCTTTGGTCATAATTGCTTCTTTGGAGCTATTATGCTCTCATGTAAATACATATTTAGAGGCATTTCAGAAATGAGATTATTGGCCTAGTAGACCATGACTATTTCAAAGGATTTACAGCACATACTGCAGTAAAGCTGACAAAAGTCATGTATAAAGTACTATAAGCCACTCTGAATGTCTTAGCTGCTTAACTTCTTCAATACAGCAAAAGACAGAGAAAGGACTGTGACTTTGCACAAAATCATGTTTATGTTAATCATATAAACAGTTTTGTAATCTTTAAACTGTGTCATTCCCACAAATTCACAGGGACAGTAGCTAATTCTGAAAGCTACTTCCCATCATAAAACCTAAATTGAGTGGAAGTGATATAGCAAAAGCAAACTCAAGAGCTTTCTCATCTCTTACATAGTTACTCTACAAGAATGTATTTGGAAATATAGGAATAAATACAGTTTGGCAAACAGGAAGAGTCCTAATAAGACAAATTTATCTGCAGAGAAGAGGGCTGAGTTCACAGTTAAGATATTGTACTGGGATTCTAGGTCAACAATAAATCTTAAAATTTTGTGTGTCTCATAACCATATTATCATTCAAATAGCATAACATAATATAACACCGGTGATTTTACACTTGAATTTAAGTGATTTTTTCCAATGAAAATGATAGTTAGATATAGTAAAATAGCATACAATGTTGTTCTTGACACAGCTTACCAAACTAGGACAGAGGATTTGGCTCAGGTGCTTAATGACTGTCCTGGTTTCAGCTGGGATAGAGTTAATTTTCTTCCTAGTAGCTGGTATAGTGCTGTGTTTTGGATTTTAGTATGAGAATAATACTGATTGATAACACACTGATGTTTTAGCTATGCTGAGCAGTGCTTACACTAAAACAAGGACTTTTCAGCTTCTCATACTGCCCTGCCAGCGAGCAGGTTGGAGGTGCACAAGAAGCTGGAGGGGACAGAGCCAGGACAGCTGACCCAAACTGGCCAAAAGGATATTCCATGCCATATGACATCATGCTGAACAAAAACTAGGCGGAGTTGGCTGGGGGGCACAGCTGCTGCTCAGGAACTGGCTGGACATCGGTCAGCGGGTGGTGAGCAATCGCATTGTGCATCACTTGTTTTGTGTATTCTTTTATCATTATTATTATTTTACCTTCCTTTTCTGTCCTATTATATTGTCTTTATCTTAACCCACAAGTTTTACCTTTTTTCTGATTCTCTCCCCCATCCAACTAGGGGGGAGTGAGTGAATGGCTGTATGGTGTTTAGCTGCCTGCTGGGTTAAACTATGACAGTCCTTTTTGGCACCCAGCGTGGGGCTTGAAGGGTTGAGAATGACAGATCTGACCAGTGTGTGTTAAAACAAATTTGTTATAAGCATTCATTATTAGGTTAATAGTCGCTGGTCGCAATTTTGATTTATTTGCTCTCAGAGTTGTTGTGCTTGTTATTAGAGTTGTGTTATGTAACACGTTACTTGCTGTATGTGTTCCCTGTTGTGCTGTTTATCACCTCTGGAGGCTGCATTAAGGTTATCATTTTGCTGTCTTGTGTAGCACTAGCTTATGACATGATAAAATTACTGGTTGTGAGACTAATCTGGTATTTGTACTCAGCATTGTCGTCATCTCCGTACTTTGGGAACCACCTCTCAGAAACTATTAATAATTACACTCTTTACCTTTTCTCCTCGGAGAACCAATTTATGGGGGAGACAAGGGGGGACAGTTTCCCCCACTCCTTCTCCTTCCCCTCCTCATCCAAGCTAGTTACAATAGCTCTTGAGAATTTTGAATGCCCTTGGGATGTTCAAACCAGCATGTTCATATTGCTATGTCTCCTGAATGTGTTTCATGTCTTGTTTAAGGTTAAACAACTATTTAAGAATACCACCCAGAGCTCTGCCCTGAGGCTGGATAGTTATGAGTGGCAGGGTGTGTGGGATAGCATGGGTAAGTACCGAGGACAGTGGGCACCTCCAATGTTTTGGAACTTCACCCCTGAACATGTGCAGAATCCTGAAAAACTAGTAAAGTATTTGGAAAAAGTATGCTGTTGCCCAGGCAGTTCGAGAGAGACACAAATCACCGCAAGGTGCTGGGGCCTGGCTCATGCCTGCTGAGCCCTGTTCAACACTATTCAGTACCCTCAAGGGGAAGAGAAGGTCTCTGGATCTGATGACAAAATGAAAGGCACTGCAGCTACTCCAACCCCTGCAACAGGTACTGCAGCTGAACCAGAGAACCAACCCTTGCCGGTATCAGTTGCCCCTATACACAAAAATAAATATTGGATGTGAAAGTCAGCTTGTTTAGTAAGGGAAGAAACTCCTACTAGGAAGGAGAAGGAGAAAGAAGTGAATGAGTCAGGCTACTCCGAAGCAGGGCCATCATGAGAAGATGAGGAGGAAGAGGCAGAACTCATAAACAAGGTGGTAACCACCCGATCCCTATCCCTGAGTGAGCCATGAGATATGCAAAAAGATTTCAGCCGTCGTCCAGGTGAGCACATTGTCACCTGGCTGCTCTGATGCTGGGATAACAGGGCCCGTAACCTGGAATTAGACGGTGAGGAAGCCCAGCAGCTGCGATCCCTTTCTAGGGAAGGGTGCATTGACAAAGCGATTGGAAAAGGGGCACAAGCCCCTTCTGAGGTGACTGCTTCTGGAGGTGACTCCTGTCAGGTGTGAAGGAAAGGTATCTCTTCAAGGGAGATTTTGTATGTCATCCAGGCAAGTGGACCACCATAGAGAAAGGTATCCAGTACCTGAGGGAATTAGCCATGCTGGACGTGATTTGTGAAGACCTGGACAACAAGCAGTTATCCAAAGGTCCAGATGAAGTCAACTGCACATGACCCATGTGGCAGAAGTTTGTATGGAGTGCACCATAGTCATATGCCAACTCATTCGCAGTAATGACCTGGAAAGACAGAGAGGCACAAATGGTGGATGAATTGGCTGGCCAACTCCAGCAATACAAAGAAAGGCTCTTTTCCTCCCTATGGGCTTGCATCTTGGCTGCAGAGAAACTTTCCTGGGACTTCCAGCAATTCAAAGAGGATATGCCCTACTCCTGAGCTGTACAGACCGGTATCTCAGCTATTAGGAGTAAGTGTTCCTCTGCACAAGAGAGAGGATATAGTGGGTACACACCATGGGCCACCCTGTGGTTTTACCTGCGTGACTATGGAGAGGACATGGGGAAGTGGGATGGAAAATCTATCTCAACCATAGAGGCACGGGTATGTGAGTTACAAGGAAAAACAATCAGAAAAGGGTTTCTTCCAGGAAAATTGCTGCTCTAGTTTCCAGTGGACAGTTCCCCAGACAGAGTAGAAGGGCTGATCTTACTCCTGATTTTAATGAAGAAACTCCTGACTTGTATGTACAAGAAGTGGATAACGAATACTATGACCAGGACTAGAGGGGCCCTGCCTCCAGCCAGGTGGAGGAGAGGGACAACCAGGTTTACTGGACTGTATGGATTTGATGGTCTGGCACATCAGACCCACAGGAGTATAAGGCTCCAGCAGATATCAGTGCACAGTGTACCCTAATGCCATCAAGCTATACAGGGACAGAACCCATCTGTATTTCTGGAGTGACAGGGGGATCCCAACAGCTAACTGTATTGGAGGCCAAAGTGAGCCTAACCGGGAATGAGTGGCAAAAGCACCCCATTGTGACTGGCCCAGAGGCTCCGTGCATCCTTAGCATAGACTACCTCAGGAGAGGGTATTTCAAGGACCCAAAAGGGTACCGGTGGCCTTTTGGTATAGCTGCCTCAGAGGAGGAAATTAAACAGCTGTCTACCTTGACTGGTCTCTCGGAGGACCCTTCTGATGTGGGGTTGCTGAGGGTCGAAGAACAATGGGTGCCGGTGGCAATATCGCACCAACCGAGACTCCCTGCTTCCCATCCGTAAACTGATTCATTGTTTTCACTAAAATTGGTTAGCCAGTTTTGCTGCCCTTCTTTATTTATGACAGTGTTTACTATGAAGACAGTATTAGATAAAACTAAATTTCTCTTATTTTGTGCTAACTGGAAATAATGATTCTTTAGGCTAATCAGAATTTTTTTGTGATTTTTACAAACAACTGAGTTCTTATAAAATCTGGAAAGAATTTAATTTAGATTCTCCTAATAACAAGCAAACTCAGCTATCTGATTTTCATATTGTTTAATTTCAGTCATCAAACTTATTAAAGAAGGCACCTTCTCTAAACTCCTCTTACAGGTTGTCCAAAAGACAAGTAACTACAACCAAATAATGCTTCTGATGTGTATCTACTTTGGAAGAGCCTTGCTTGCTTGCTTTGCTGGCATAGCAGTGCAAGAGAGAGATGCTTCCTAATGCACCTGGTTTAACGTGTCAGAGTTAAGCAGTATGGCTCTCTCTCACAGTGGACGGTTCTATTTCTCAAAGTCAGCAAACAGTACACTTCAATATAACTTCAAATGTAATATTCCTGTATGCATCGCCCTAAATAATATGCACCAACAAAGGATGACCAATCAGTCCAGGAGCTGCTTCAGTACTGCTGCATCCATGGGATGAAGAGGATTGGGCTGCAGAACAGATCTGATATTTCTCCATGGAAGATTTTTCATCTCAGCCGCACAATTACTTTTGTCATATGTTATGAGGACTCTTTTGCTACATTCTCTTGGAATTGCTCCTCTATATAGTCCCTTTAAAACCCAGATTAATTAAGTTTCCAAAACTGAAGTGTGTCCTATCATTCTTATCTTTATATATTCTTAGACTTAAAATATTTTTCTGCTGTTGCCAACTTCTCCTTTTGTGCTGGTTCTGGCTGGGATAGAGTTAATTTTCTTCGTAGTAGCTGGTATGGGGCTATGTTTTGGATTTGTGCTGAAAACAGTGTTGATAACCCAGGGATGTTTTCGTTACTGCTGAGCAGTGCTTACACACAGTCAAGGCCTTTGCTGCTTCTCACCCCACCCCACCAGCGAGTAGGCTGGGGGTGCACAAGAAGCTGGGAGGGGACACAGCTGGGACAGCTGACCCCAAGGGACCAAAAGGCTATTCCATACTATATGATGTCATGCTCGACATATATAAAGCTGGGGGAAAAAGAAGGGGGGACATTCGCAATGATGGCGTTTTGTCTTCCCAGGTAACTGTTAGGCGTGATGGAGCCCTGCTTTCCTGGCGATGGCTGAACACCTGCCTGCCCATGGGAAGTAGTGAATGAATTCCTTGTTTTGCTTTGCTTGCTTGAGTGGCTTTTGCTTTACCTATTAAACTGTCTTTATCTCTACCCATGAGTTTTCTCCCTTTACCCTTCCGATTCTCTCCCCCATCCCACTAAGGGGGAGTGAGCGAGCGGTTGTGTGGTACTTAGTCGCTGGCTGGGGTTAAACCATGACACCTTTAATATCTCACTTTGAATATTTTAACTACTTTAATCCTTCTCATTACAAGTTTATGAAAAACAGCTTTAAAAATCACCTTTAGGGATGATCTACATTCAGCTATCCTGCTACAGGGTGAGAAGGTAGACTACAAGGTCTTTTGAGAACTCATTTCTATTTCATGGTTACATGATTTTCTCTAAAAATTAGGTCATTTTGTAGTAACATTTGAATTATTAAAAAAAAAATTTATCCACAAAGCTGCAGTAATTCAAAATTAGTTTCCATTGCATTAAATGTAGAAATTTACCAAGGAGGAATAGCTTTTATAGCAATTGTTCAAATAAAACATTTTGAAATTTCTCCCAAAATTACATTTTTATCTCAAAATTATGTTTTTAGTTTCAAAATTAATTTTAGAAATGGCTCTTAATTTCAAAATGGATGTTTTGAAAACAATATTTTAAAACAAAACCTGTTTCTTTATTTGAAACTTTTAGTAGAAGCTCATTTTTTCTTTAATTCTCCTAACCAAGAAATCACGATGTAATACATGAATTTTGACAGAAAAAACAGTTTTGCTTCCTGCCCTCCCCCACGGAAATCTGGTTAGTGAAAGAAAGGTAATGGACATACTGATTAATGACTCTGCAGTTCTTACTAATTCTTCATTTAATTTTCCATACTTTTGACCTACAAATGAGAGATCACAGCATAGCATATAGTAAGATAGTAGGATCCATCATGTATATATGCCATATATGTATAAAGTAATTAATGGGAAAAATGGCTCATTTGAGCTAAAAAAAGGATTAGTAATAATACTGCATTTTATATCTGGACAAAATTCCTGTTTATTTCCTGTGAGGAAAAGGAAGCCTTCCTGCTGATAACTGCAAGGCACTTGCAATGTGATAAAATTCTTTCTAGCCCTTTTAAACAGTGCTAGGAAAAAAAAAAAAGCCAAAGAAAACCAATACACAAAAGAGAAAAAAAACCCAAACCAACCCAAGGACATGATGAGAAATCCAGGAGGAGAAAACAAGAGGTAATTTTGTGAGTGCCCAGCTAATGAATCCTGGTTTCCATGGACTTGATCCTTATCCCTGTGTGTAACAGGAGTCCAGTCTAAAGCTTTCCCCTTAGCCAAAGTATTCACAATTTCTTTTCTGTGTGGACTATATGACATCTAATAAAGGTTGTGTTTATACTGCAGCTTTTCTCTCAAGAACCACTCTACTGGGAGCATATTCTTTATTTGGCTGTCATCTTTCACAAAAACTACAGAAACTTAATAACCTTTTGAAGACTAGGAGTTCATCAAATTTGACTGAGAATTTGATTGAGATCGCCTAGTTGTGCAGCAGTTATTTGAGGTGCAGGCAGTCAGATGACTAACTAGGCAAACACACACCAGAGTGTGATTATAATAGCACTCATAGGAAAACAGGTTAAAAAAGAACCAAATGAAAGAGCTGGTGAGATAAGAAAAGAGTGAGCTTTGGCAAACTGCAGCCAGGAATAGCTTGATAGACTTCTTCAGTACTGGAAGCTGTCAGTCCAAGGGACCAGTTCTAACCAGTGTGTAAGGGTAGAATCTATGAGCTCAAGTACACACTGTGAAAGTCCTACCTTCATATAAAACTGCTGTCAAGGAGAAGAGAAAATACTACGTTACCTTTGCAATATAAAATGGAATATATCTATTTCTCTCAAGACAGCATTTCTTACAGCCAAAGTGTGAGTGGCAGCAGTGTGTGAGAATTTCTAAGTGATCTTTGCTAAGTAATCATTCATCAGAGCAGCATCTCATGCCACACATGCTTCCATCAATAGAATAAGTTACCAAGTTTATTATGAAACTAGAATAAGCCTACTCATTTTGACCAGCGTTACTTTGGCTTTTTGCAAATAAAGCTTTGATTGAATTTAGTTCTAAGAGGGGTTTGTTAATGTTGTTGATGGGCTAGAGCAAGATGAATTTTTACAATTAATTGAAAAGTCAAGCAGTTACTCACCTGGTGCATGAAAGTGTTCAGTTAAGTATATTGTCATACTAGTTCTTCCTGTATTCATATCGACTACTAAGACAAGAGACAGTAAAATGCTATGAAAGTTAGGTGAATAATCACCTGAAGTAACTGACTATGTAGTCTGACTGTGAAGTAACTGAACTGAAGTGTTCCAGAACATTTCCATAGTTGACAATTTGCATATTTGTTTTGCTATATTGCTCAATGATTAATGTATTTATAGAAATCAGAACTGGCTCACAAATGATTTAGAAATTGAAAAAAAAAGTCCTAAATTAATCAAATAATGAGAATTCCAGAAAAATTCAGTTATTATTTTCTTGGGAGAAAAAAGATATTTTACAAGTATCAGACCTTATTTTTTTTAAAGTTCACCCACAATCAGTTCAATTTCCGTTTGCAGTCTTGCTTCAGTTTGCACCGTAACATAATATTTCATTTCGTTGCATTGAGAATGAACCAGTCTGCCTCTTCTATTTATCTGTTAGCATCTGCGAAGCTATGGAAAATAATGTAAATTGTTTGCCGATGCTTCTGTTGTGTAATAAGGCAGGCACCTCTGAAGGCAAATGACCCCTAAGGTTGTTGTCTAAGAGTGGGCATGAGCATCTCTCTTCGTTGATAATGAATAAGCCTGGATGACTAGCTTAGTCCACGTGATTTTAAGGCAGCTAAAGCTGGATGGTTGAATCTCATCTCTAGAGCCTATACTTGGCATGTACATAAAGCAAAAGATGGATTTGAGGAGGGAAATGTCTAGACCCTACAACCTCCACATATAATTAGATTAATGACAACTCTCCAGAGACTCCATCACAGGAGGAAATTATTTGTCTGATCCAAATCTCACAGACAGCAGCTGTAAGATTCTTAGTGCTTTCAGCAGAATCTGTGTTATGCCACAGCTTACAATGTTTTTTCTTTTGCTTATTTATATGAAAATGTTTACACCACACTGTAAAGCAAACAAATAAAAAAGGCATTACAGGTAGGATTTATCTTGCCTAAGTTTAGACATCAAACAATTAGTTATCTTAGGCTAAGATAATCATCCCAGGCTCTTTTTGTAGCTTAGTGAAGATAAATAGACACCTGCAAAGGGAAATCCATCTCACTAAGTTTAGACACTCATCTCGAGCCAAGAAGAATCTCTCCTGGATGTGTCTATCTTTCTCCACTGAACAAAGTGGGAGCAGGCAGTGATTAGCTAAAAATTCAACAATTCACTGTTAAGAATCTAAGCCAGACAAACTGAATCCCAACATAGACTGGATCATTTTCTAACTCTATCCCTTAATACTTTAATTACTGGCCATTCAGTAAAATGACCAAACCTGGAAATAGAGTAAATTTTGTCAACTAAAGGGTCATATTTCATAAGCTTCGCAGGGAAAGCAAAAAAACAGATATGGTAGTCTATAAAAGGGGATTACAGGAATGCTTCTTCCCCCCCTCAACCTCGAAAGATTGACATTTCTCATAGATAGGACAGTTTCCCACAAAGCAGGGTCCTTTCCTTGAGGTCTCCATAGCATAGATGGCTTCACCTGTATTCTGTTGAACAGACTCTTAGGCTATATTTAATGAAAAACTTTAATAAATAACAAAAGCTTAACACACCCACACAACCTTGTAAAAATACAAAGCATTTATGTGAATCTAACATTTAGGATTGCACTATTTTTATATTTTGTTAACCCAAATAATATTATTCATAATTTACAAAATTCAGAGTTATAAGGCTGGACATCAGTCCATCCCTGTGCTCCACAGATTTATACTATATCAGCCTTTCCAGATGCTCATTAACTGTGTGGTAAAAAACACCAGTGAGAAGATAAAAACATTTTTGCTAGGTAGAATATAACTTTAAAAAGTTATCGAAAAAGGGTTATTTCCTCTTTATATTTGAATGTATATGTTTTAATTGTTGACAATTAGGCAATTTTTTATTGTTCTACACCTAAACAAGTGTTTTGCATCAGTTGAGGGCTGCTGCCACTCACCAGTTCATTGGGTGAATACCCTTACTCACCAGCTGGACTGGAAAGTTCTCAGAGGAGGTGAGCAATTCAGTCCCTGCAGGAGGGATGAATAAGTATTCCACTTCAAAACATGAATATAATGATACTCAATGTCACCTAATGTGTGACTTCATTACCAATAACTTGATGTCTACTACAAATAAGCAGAACTGTGTTTAAGTTAGATTTGAACATATCTGGCATGTCTTCACAGAGAGACCAGGTTTTCTTATTGTTTCTCATTCCTGGTGTTGCTTCTTGATGATAAGGCTTTTCCACTGTTTACCTTTTTGTCCCTCCATCCCTCAGTCATTCCTTCTAAGGTCTCAGGTGCTAAGAAGAGCTAATTTCTTCTATCAAGGCCTTTACCACATTCATCCCACACAGCAGTTTCCATTCCCCCTATTTACTTTCATTCAGTTTTCATTCCTCATACTTACTATGATTTTCAACATTGCTTCTACTTTATGCTGATATTAAAATGCTACCTTATTTGGCCATGTTGTTCTTGGTGCACTTCAATACTGTATGAATAACAGTGCCTCTAGCTGATTAAGCCAAGTACTTTTGTAACCTCTGATGTGTTGCAAAACTTTGAGGAATGTTCATTAGCATAGGCATCAAAAAAATAAAAGCTCATTGCTTTTCTATAACAACCTGACTTTTGAACTAGGAGATCACTGGATTCCTTCTGATTATCTTCAACTTCTCTTATGAATTTGTTAAGCAAACTAATAGATTTTGTTGCTTTCTTCTCTGTGTCGCTTCTCTAATTTGCCTCAAAGTCTCTTTAAGTAAGCTGCTAAAGTGTTCATTTGGAGTCCTCACAACATTTCTTTGTATTCTTGGAGGTTTTCCTGTTCCAGTGCAATGCAATAGCTACTTCAAATTTATGATTAATTATGATCATTTGCATTCATCTCAGACTGAAGTTAACTTTTAATAATCTGTATGAGGTGTTAGAAATCCTGATCCTTTTCCACCAAGTGGAACACTTACTCCTCGTTGTTTTTGATTTCTCCTCCAAATACTTTGCCTTTGGTTTTATTGAATATGAGCTTGATAATTTCATATCACTTCTCCAAGTTATTAAAATCATGTTGAATTTTTGCTGTGTTTCCCAAAGAGCCCGCTCACTTTCTAGAGACTTCCACAGATTTTTTAACTACTCCCTAATCAGCCACCTAAGTTATTAAAGTAAACATTGAACAAGAGAAGGACAGAATCCCAAGGAACATCAATTATAGGAGTTGAATACTGACATCAAGTCATTGATATATATCCTTTAAATATATATTTTTTTAACCAGTAATGCCCACATTGATTAGTTCGTTCAGATTTTATTCTTTAGTTTTCTAATGACAGACAAGGCTGTACCAAAATCGTTACTGATGCAATGACAGGCTAAAGTCAAATTATCTACTTGCTCTAATAAACTAAGAAAGTAGGTCTGTTAAAACAAAACAAAACAAAACAAAACAAAAAAGAAAAAGAAAAAGAAAAAAAAAGAAAGAAAAAAACCCTTTCTAAATTCATTTGAGGTAAGTTGTTCTTGACAAGTCCATGTGGGCTGTTTCTTTTTGTATCACCATTTTCTAACAGAAAAATGGGTCAGTTGTAATGAATACCATATGAATTTTGTGAAGAGGCAGACAGGATATTGAAGATTTCTTTCAGGCTTTATAACATCTGTACATATTAAACTTTCCTGGTTTTCACCAATAATGAACTACTGAAAGTCTCATGTGGTCTAACTGCAAAGAATAGTTACTTATAGTGTGGTCCAGGATGTTGACATAGATTGAATGATCAGATGCAGATTCAGTTTTCAACTTCCTTCAGGACTGGATATAGAGCCAGAACTGTAATCCTTATGTTCATAGCAATAGAACAACTACTTTCTGAAAAAAATAACAAATTCAATATCATTAAAAAGCTCATGGATTTCCAGCCATATATATTGAGTCCTAACAAAATGCTTTTTACTAGACTAATGGATCTTCATCCAACTTTCCACTATCTCTTCTGGTACTAGTTAGTTTTGGCCTGTCCCATTTAAAAGAGAAACCATTCTGTTACTTTTTGAATACAGTGTAGGATGTGTTCAGGGGCTTGGCCATTTGGTAAGATGTCCAGTTTGCAGATTTGTCAAACTCCTCATTAAGGAGAGTGATATAGTAGCCCAATTTCTTAATGTACTCAAGACTTGTTAAGATGAAAACATAAATGCAAGTCTTTTTTATACTATCCAAAACAGGTGACATTGTCACAAGTGTTTAAAAAATATGTAAGTAAAAAAATACAGTAAAAACTGTGCTTATTTTTCTTAGAAAAGATTATTTCAGGAATCTTTCTTTCTCATTCACCTGATTTACTGTTTTCCTTCTGATTAGCTGCTGGTATTAGCTTTTATATCTAACCTTTACTTTGGTCATTGAAGGTGTTGAGACCTGTTTAATATTTCTTCTGAAACTCCTTCTATCAAGTTCCTAAATTAGATATAATTTAGAAATTATTAGAATTAAGGCTATTTTTCTTCACAGATATATAAATGCATTTTTGTTAGCTGGGAATCATCTAGCTAGTAAAGTATTTTTTGTTTCAAGGAAGTGTAACTCTAGCCTCTTTAGTGGTTACTTGGCCTTTTCTTCAGTGGGGAATGTGTATTTCACTGGATCTTTCATTACATATCAACCAACAGAGGTTACAAGCATCTTTACTGACTCTTTGTATATAGTTTAGTAGATCTTAGACTGATAGAGACCAAGTAGAATGCAATCAATCACTTTAGAGAGAACAGTAACAACCTCTTGACTCAAAAGTTTTTTTCTTTTTTTAATCTTTTCTCCACTTTTCCAACTATTTTAATATTGTTCTTTCACTTATTTTCACCAGTCAGGACATAAAAATCTTTTCTCCTTAGTATTTACTAAGGTCTTTCTCAATAATGTTTTAAGATACAAGAAGAAATCAGTTCACATACATTGCCAATGACACTACGTAGCAAGCTGAACATCTCTTTAGGAGCCTCATAAGCATTCCTTTTTTGCTATTGTCTATGTAGGAAATGGCACATTGCTTCCTTAGGTATCTAATACTTAAGTGTACATATGCATCTCATTCTGCACAACCTCTGAATCAGTGGAATTTTAACATGCACAAAACAAAATCTTTCATTCCTTTTATTCATTTGAAGATGAATCAGAACTATATGGTTTGGTGAGGTTTTATTTAGTTTGGCTTGGTTACTTCCAGAAAGCTCCACAAGTAGTTGAAAGCTGGTTGACTAGAAAGCTAAGAAGTCAGACAGGATTGGACATTCACATTTCAGTTCACTGTTTTGTAGAATTGCTGAATGCAAAACAAATGCCATTTATACTTGCTCTTTCTCCTCACATTCAGTTCCCGTCTGCTGCCAACCCAAGTGTATTTGTTCCTGCTGCTGCTGTTGCTTCCCTCCCCCTGATAGTTGGTGTGCCCCTAAATGACGTTACAACACAAATGTCGACAACTGTCCACTGTTCTTCCCATTAGAAAGCACTATGCAGCAGATGGTTCAAATGGCCCAGCATACATTTACTGGAAAGAGGTAAAGAAGAGCTGCCAGACTGCTGACTTTTTGGCTTTATGCCACATGGTACAAGTGACAGGTTGAGGAAACAGAGAAAAAAATATTTTTACACAAAAAATAATTTAATTTTTTAATGATGATTTGCCACTGGACTTGGTTTGTTAGTTTGCTTATTCCTTTATCAAGACTATATTGGCAGCATCCCATGTCACAGAATATTCCCCAACAGATCTACCTTTCTGATCAGTTCTATGTTTCTTAAGAAATAGAAGGTACACTCAATATCTTCACTTCTATGCAGGTCTTCTATGCTTTCCCTTAATTAAAAAGATGTATATACTATTTCATCTTAATTAAGTGAGATTAAAACAATGCAGAAACTTAGAATCATGGAATAATTCAGCTTTGAAGTAACCCCAGGACATCTTGAATCCAACGTCCAGCTCAAAGCCGACAGTTATAGGTCAGACCAGGTTGCTCAGGGCTTTATCCTTGTGGTGGGTTGACCTTGGCTGGACACCAGGTGCCCACCAAGCTGCTCTATCACTTCCCCTCCTCAGCATGACAGGGGAGAGAAAATATACTGAAAGGTCAAGATAAAGGCAGTTTAATAAAGCAAAAGCTACACATGGAAGCAAAGGAAAACAAAAGATTTATTCTCTACTTCCCATCAGCAGGCAATGTCCAGCCACTTCCTGGGAAGTAGGCCTTCAGTACAGCTAGCGGTTGCTCCGGAAGACAAATTTCATAATAACGAATGCCCTCCTCCCCTCCTCCTTTCTCTTAGCTTTTATTGCTGAGAAGACGTCATATGGTATAGAATATCCCTTTGGTCAGTTTGGGTCAGCTGTTCTGGCTATATCCCCTCCCAAGATCTTTCCCACCCCAGGCTACTGGCCTTTGGGGGTGAGGGTGGGGGGATGTTGGAGAGACAGCCTTGATGCTGTGCAAGCACTGCTCAGCAGTAGCCAAAACACTGGTGTGTTATCAACACTTTTTTAGCTACCAATACAGAGCACAGCACTATGAGGGCAGCTGTGGGGAAAATTAACTCCATCTCACCCAGACCAAATACAATCCTCTTGGGTTTTTAACACCTCGAAGGACTGCACAACCTCTCTGGGTAACTGGCACCACTGCTGGACTGTCTGCATGGTGAAAAAGGTCTTCCCTAAAGAGCTTTTATGAGAATTATATTTAAATCTTTTCAGTTAAAGAGGAAAGAGATGATTTGCAATCTTTGGTGTTATTTCTTGTCACTCTTCGTATTCTTACAATATGGTTGAATGCATTATGTACACGTTTTTGAAGATGAAGATGAGAGTCTGGTATGCCAGTGGTTTGGTCAGAGGATTTGTTCTAGGAGAAGGTATGCTTTTGTCATACAGCTTTATTGAGTTACAAGCAATGGTTGTAAAACTCATATATTGTCCCCATCTTTCAAATCCCAAATGTGGCAAATCTTTACCCTTTTCCTACTGATGTTACTCACAGAGCTCTCCTTCATATGACTTTTAGGAGCTACTGCACCAAATGTTCCCTCATAGACCAGCACCAGTTGTGTGAGTCTGACAGGCTAACAGCTGCTTTCATCACACCTTGGATCTGAGGTCTTCTGCACAGTCATGGAAGTGAATTTTGCTACTGCTTCTATTACTACTATGAATACTGACAAACTCCATTCTACTTCTGAGCTCCTGTTTACACAGATTATTTCCACAAGCAGTGAAGTGGAATAAATGAATCTATCACAAAACCATGTTTACATTCTCCAAACAAATACAGACAAAGGTTGCTAACATCCAGGCCAGTGTAGGTGTAGTGTCACATTTTATGACTACACTTCAGAATATGTACCATACCTGAAAGGATCTATATTTCTCTATCTAATTATCTAGCTATCTACATCTACCAGTAAAAGGGTCTAAATCTGTCAAAGAAAGGTGAGTTTTCAGGAATTATTGGATCTCACTGGAGCACACAGAAAATGAAGTAAAGAAATATGGTGTTACCTACATTTTTGCTGATTTGGAGTATGTTCCATGCTTCCTTATATCACAGGCATCCTATCCAAGATTGTACCAGTGAGTTTCTGCATAATGGAGATAATACCTACCTAGCAAAGATATTTTAAAGATTAATATATTTCCGTTTTGTACAATCTCCTCAGATTCTGCAATAACCAAAAGCTTATGAGTACATTAGAAAGAGGATATAATGCAAGTGTTATTATACTCATAAGTTTAGTATGGTGGAGAATTTGAACTTTTTTGAGGCTTTTTTAAAGGCTCAAAGACAAAACATGTCTTCAAGATGTGTTTGAATAAGGAGAGAGATGTAAACTTATCACACATGCCAAACGAGTGGAATGCGAAAGAAAAAAGAGATGTCTTTAGGGTGATATAGATGAATGTCCACTTACAACTGGCATCACAAAACAACGAGAGATGTGGTAAAAGTACTTGAATAGCTGAGCAGTTTTTTTTCTTGAATAGGTGAATATTTTCATCAGTTTTTCACGATGTTATTTTTTTTTTATACAAAAAGTTTAGAGGTTGTTGAAAAATACCCACCAAATAAAATATTGCTTTCCTTTTACTTTTAACTGATGAATGTTTGCATTAGTCATTTAATTTCAAAGTTACAGATTATAAGGGTGGTCTTGGTGCCTTGACTTTCCTTTAACTTCTTTTTCTTCAGTTCTCGATAGAGGTAGATCTTTATCAGTTTACCAACTTTCATCTTCTTATGATCAAATACAGAACAACTAAGTACTGATAACTAATTCTTCAGTCAGTTCACTCTCTTTTCATTACAGTTCACTTTCTTTACAGTTTCACCTGAGAAGATTCCTGTCCTCAAGCTCTGGAACTGCTATGCAATGTAAACTGGTGCATGATAAATGGAGATGACAGAAAGATTCACTTCAGAAGCAGGCTGTTTGCAGGTTTGTTTTTTTTTTTAAATCTATGTCCTCCTCCAACTGAGGGAAGTGGGGAGAAAATCTCATTTCTGTATGGCATAGTTTCTCTTATGTGAGTGTTCCCCTCATCAGATACTGGTGGGTTTTCCTTCTCTCAGGAGTTCAGGGACTCCGGAAACTGAGGAGAAAACTTTGAGTCTGCTCATGTCAGTAACAAATTTGCTCTTCAGCTTCACTAAAGACAGGATTTCACTAAGTGTGAGGAAACCCTTAACTTACCTCCTAAGTCATATCATCTTCACTTATCTAGAGCACCTCCATATTTGTCCTTTAGTGAGGACAGGTGCACTTCTGGAGTTAATCTCCCAGTAGTATCGTAGGCTGTGCTTTCATTCATAGGGCTGCTCTTGCAGAGTGTGCAAACTGGTTTTCGTTTTTGAATGAAGTTAGACTGGAAGATGCCTTGAACAACAATATCTAACATGCTCCAGCTGTTTATGGCCACTCAGTCTGCAGGAACAGACTACAGCTAATCTGAAGTAAAAATACCCAGAACTGTAGTATGGATGCCTGGTACTCTGAAATAACTATTTCACCCTATGGATATTGTGCCACATCATTTGTTGATATAGACAGAATTATTTCTGATTCATTTAATTTCAATGTTCAAAACTCACAGATGGTGATACAATTATCACTAGTGTTTGTCATGGTTTAACCTCAGCCAGCAACTGAGCACCACACAGCCACTCACTCACTCCCCCCCCTCAGTGGGATGGGGGAGAGAGTCAGAAGAGTAAAAGTGAGAAAATTCGTGGGTTGAGATAAAAACAGTTTAATAGGGAAAGCAAAA
This sequence comes from Mycteria americana, assembly GCF_035582795.1. Lineage (NCBI taxonomy): Eukaryota > Metazoa > Chordata > Aves > Ciconiiformes > Ciconiidae > Mycteria > Mycteria americana. The sequence continues at coordinate 31,957,042 of NC_134367.1, forward strand.
GCTGTGCACACAAGCAAAACAAAACAAGGAATTCATTCGCTACTTCCCATGGGCAGGCAGGTGTTCAGCCATCTCCAGGAAAGCAGGGCTCCATCACACGTAATGGTTACTTGGGAAGACAAACGCCATCACTCCAAATGTCCCCCCTTCCTTCTTCTTCCCCAGCTTTATAAACTGAGCATGATGTCATATGGTATGGAATAGCCCTTTGGCCAGTTTGGATCAACTATCCTGGCTGTGTCCCCTCCCAGCTTCTTCTGCACCTGGCAGAGCATGGGGAGCTGAAAAGTCCTTGACTAGTGCAGCAACAACTAAAACATCCCCGTGTTATCAACACTGTTTTCAGCACAAATCCAAAACATAGCCCCACACCAGCTACTATAAAGAAAATTAACTCTATCTCAGCTGAAACCAGGACAGTGTTAAACTAAATCAATCATTTGATTTAGCTGGAGAAAACTAGAGGTTTTTTAATGATACCCATTGTTACTGTATCTAAATACCTCCCACGTGTAATAAACTGCAGACAGCGAATTGTCTACTGATTTCAAGGAGTTTGCATACCTTATCAGGTTATAGAAGTATCTGTTTGTGGCTTGTTTTTATTTATATATACTTTTAAAACATATATACTTAATTATAAATGAATGCCCACTCAATTATGATTTTTTTTCTTGCCTGCAGACAGAAACACAGGCAGGAACACTGGGTTTTTTATTTCTACTGTTATTTCTTGGCTGTTTTCCCTGAACTAAACCTTAGTAACCTAAGTCATTTTTCACTCTGTTCCATGATTGACAAACTGAGTAAGGGATCTGAGAATTTTATTATTTTCTAGTGCTGACCAGAAAATGATTTTTCAGTTTCATAAAAGAAAAGAGAAAGTGTGCAGTTTCAGAATATTTTATTATTGTTCTGATGTAGAATCAAAATGACACTTTTGGAGAATGTTTTTGTGAGAAGGCTGTGATAGATACTATCTCAGCCTACCCAATGCCCAGACAATAACCCACTGGCTAGAACATTTAACTTGGGTGTGGGAGTAACTGATCTTCTTGTTTATGACAGATTAGTCTCCCACAGACTCCATCCCACATACCAGGCAAGTTTCTTGCTCACCAAATTATAGCATCAACCTCTTTTAAAATGTCATATTCTCCTCTTGCGTATCTTCCTTTATGTATGAACAGCTAAATAGAAGACTAATTCTACAGTATGGTGATTATGGGTAATTGTAAGAAGAGGAGCCATATTGCAATGTCTGTTCCATCTGATTCAAAGTGGAGATTAGATTTTAGCCTCTATATGCACCTTGAGTATTTTGTGATTTTTTTTTTTCCCTGAAAATGTTCTAGCCTGAAACAATGAATTGAAACATTTCAATGCAACCGTTCTTACTTTTTTTTTTAAAAGGGGGGTAAAAAATTGATTTCTGTAAAGCTACCTCTCCCGTTTGATGGGCCACTGTGATACCTGTCTCATCTGATTGCCTGCCAAAATGGAATCCATAGCCATTATTCCTGCATTATTATTTTGTAATGTTTCAGCAATGATAAACTTATGTATGTGAATATACCCTTGCTATTCTCTGCAGAAGCTAAAGTAGGTCTGAGCTAAGAAGGGAAACTGGAAGCTTTATGAAAATAAGCAAGTGATTATTCTAAACATCATTAACTGGTGTGTATATCACAAAAAAATTTATATCCTGGAATGTATATTAATAAATGGAAGTGTTATTAAAAGGTGGAAGCTGTGACTGGATGCAGATACATGTCATTAACAGAACTTAACTGAATGTGGCACTTGTGAATACAATCTTTTCTTTAATGTTTATAGTGAACATCACTGTGTATGTTAGCAAAGGGGCATTCTGTTGCAAAATACACATAAATAGGAAAGGACATAAGAAAGTCCATTAAAACAAACACTGAACAAAATGTCTTTAAAAGCAAAACATCAATCTTTGAAAATAAAAGTTTGCAAATCAGTCAAAATGTATTTCTACAAAACATTGTATTAACACTAATCAGAAAACAGAAGATATTTGTAAAATTTATAATCAGAAAACAGAACAGATATTTGTAAATATCTTACAAATGCATAAATAAGCACTGTCAAATAAGTTAATGCCTAGTATGTAACAGGATGGTTAAGTGCACTGAGAATACGTAGAACACACAGAACAAAGACAAATTGCATAGTCCTGCAATTGTCATTTCTGGTTTCAGCATACTGGTAACTGGCAGGACAAAATTAAAAATTAACAACTAGTAATCATTAAGGCAAATAAAACTAATATTAAAGAATACAGACACTATATATAATTCTTTCCAAATTACCCAGTGTAGAACATGTTGCTTGAAATATTATAAGTATCTCTCAATCATGCAATTTAGTTCCCTGCTATAATGAGGACTGCAAATATGGCAATTATTTCTTCTTTAAAAAAAAACAAACATCAGGGTGAGGTCTGAGTTCTTCAAAACACAAAGGACTTAGAGTAATTTCTTTAATATTCAATTCATGTAGGGAACAACAGACTGTCTTTCTACTTCAGAACCCAAAATATTTAGATTAATCTTAAGAATTTTTCCACTGACATGCGTTCTAAAACAGAAAATGCCTTTTTATGAAAGAAATGTCCATGGGAAAATTTCAGAGATGCAAAAATCATCATCATTATTACCATCACTTTTATGCCCAGTTAGGAAAAATACACTGACATCTTCTTGGCTGCCCTCCTGGAATGGTCTTGTCACTTTCACTCTCTGCTTGCAGGGAAAAGCAAAGTGAACATAAGCCTCCAAGGCAGGGAGCCACACAATCACAACCCACTTTCAGCAAAGGAAGCTGGAGGGAAGCCCTGTGCTGGCAGTCAGGCCGCTGGCTTGGCAAAGAGGCAGTGAGCCCGTGTGCTGGTCCTGCCGCCCACTGCCTTGGGGGTCCTGCTGAGCCGCACTCTCCCTCCCTGAGACTAAAGAGGCACTCACTAGAGTCTTGCAGGATGGTCCTTGTCAAACCAGTAATTCATTTTGGTTTGCTCAGGAGTAAACCTGTTTTGGAAATCCCAGCCTCTGAGAAGAGTTGATTTTTGTTCTCTTTTTTTTCCCTTCTCTGTTTGATTCTAATCTTTGATCTGGATTAGCGATATAGTTCTTTGTCTCTTTTTTTTTCTCTTCCTAACAGATAAGAGTCCTTAAAATGTCCAAAGTTTTTCTATTTGTCTAATTTTATTTTGTTTTGGGAAACTTCTTATTTATGTGGGTCATGCATGTATACATAATGTGCACATATTAAAATATACTTATGTATACAAAAATATATATAGTATGTATATATAAATATATGTGTATGCATTTATAGAAAATAAACTTGTACACTGATGAACAGTATTATATCCATAAGCCATATCATGCAGTATCTACACAGAACTTCTGGTGTAATGCTTGGTCCATTACAGTTAGTATAACTTTTGCTATTGTTTTAATTGAAGGCAAGATTCAAAAATTTTATATTAGATCTGACTAAATAATACTTTAGTTTAAGAGTAAAACTAAAACTTAGGGAGAAAGGATTAGTTTATGTTGAACAGAAACAGAATACTTCACACCTTACTTGACAAAATTCAAAATATAAAAGTAAGATGAGGAACTTTCCTCCTGGAAAAAACTGCCCAACTCCAAATATTCTGGGTCTTGTTTCACAACTTAAGGATTACTTTCAATATTAGTATTAATAATCATAACATTAAAAGTAAAAAAGCAAAAGACACATTTCACAATACAAAATGAAATGTTTAAGATTTATTAACATGAAACATTTATTTAGAATATGAGAAAATGGAAGATTTTCAGATAAAAGTTTTTGCTGAGTGCAGCATAATTGCCTCCAAACTCCCAGTGATAACATTCAGATTGACTGGAGAGGAAAGCTAGATTCAAACTGTGTCCTTTTGAAGGCATGTTCATATTTAGCTGTTTACTGTACTAAATATCTATGCTCTATAGAGAAATAGGATAGCTGTCATCATTTTTTTTAGATCCGTTTTCTGTGTTGTTGATTTGGGCTTTTTATGTGGGCAGTTCATTTTGATTAGGAGTAATTTTATTCACATACATCATATGAGTAATTTCAGCTTATTTTTAGCTTGATAAGCTAGAAGTGCTTCCATATTTTACATGAAGTGTTAACATCTGATGATACTGTCCCTTTGTTATCTATAGCTCGGCAGTGGTAAGAATCATTTGTCATCATCAAAGTAATAAAAATATATTTATTCTTACAAAATTGTGTCACTTTGGAAGTGATGGGACTGCTATTTCTACAGTTAAGCAAAAGCTGATTTTTGTGCAACTATTCTTCAGTATTTAATCTATTTAGAGAAGGAACAAGATTAGAGAAGTTATACAGTATTATCAACAAAGTCCTTACAGTATAGAGAATAGCTCTTTCATACAGTAGAGTGATGGAAAAATCTGTATATTTTTGTGCCCATTTTCATTATATTGTTTGTTGCTTAGTGTGTTAACAGACTAAGGTGGAAAAAGGGAAGCTAAGTGTACACTCTACGTTGAACGCAGGCTCAGGTCTTTGCTTGTTTCCAAATTCCCTCTCCTCTGGAATGTGTGGATGGAAGTTTATGCTTCTTGAGATTATGATATCATTTAACAGGATCATAATGGTGCATATGAAAAACTATGGGCATGCTGGGCACACTATGACAACCTTGATTACCATTTTACCATATCCCACCTATATTTGCAGTGACGCCCAAGAAGGTCTAATGTCATTGTTAGAAGAGCACATATGATTTGTAGGCAGTGGGTCCCATCTGCAGGCATCCTATAACAGCAATACTAAGATCTGAGCTTTACAGCATTTCTCCAAAAATTTGTTTAGACCATGTTAAAGTGTCAAGTAATTACAAACAAATAATTTGATTTGTTGTTGGTAGATGACTCAAGTCCTACATTTCAGCACTGCTAACACAGCTGTTGACATGGCTGTAGACACTGAAAACTTCATTGGAGTACAGTAGGATTCAGGACACTTTCCACTCTGCCCTGGATTCTCAGAAGTCCTTGGGTGTGATGTTACCTTTGCTGAGCTGAATGTGAAACACACTGTAAAATCTTACTTTTTATATACATTATATTTTTACTGTTATCAGCATAACACACAGAAAAGCTAAAGCAAGATTTTACAATAAAGTTGTCTTGCTTCACTCATGAAATACACAGGCTGTGATATCCAGAATGAAACAGGTGAATCTGAGCTATTGAGCTTTCTTCAGACAGAACAATGTGTGGTTGAAGTACTTAGTCTGTTTTTTTTATTATTTAGGAAAGTGTCAAAATTTGACAGGTAGATCCATTGTGCAAGTCCACAACGAACTATTTCTTTAGTATTTTTTGTTCAAAAAAATCTTTTTCCTCTCATGTAAGTTGAAGTACTTCAAATTTTTTGAGGCAATTTTGATCAGGGCAGTACTGTATAAGGGAAAATCAGTCAGCCATCTGAACAGCAGAAATAAAGGTTAGCAAGCAAGGTAGCAAGCAAGCTAAAAAAAAAAAGGATTTTTGTCTTTCAAATTTAGAAGATATCCATCAAACCCATATTTTTCTTATCAAGAAATATGTTATGATGTGCATTTAATATGTGTGTGTTCATGATCTTTGAGGATTCTTTTTTTTAACTGGAAAAAACAGAAAAATATTAATGGAATTAATTTGTTGACAAAGCATTTGCATTTTCAACATTCAAACAGTGTTAGAAATGCAAATTAATAAGCTGTTTTATTATTAAATGTGAGTAGCAGTGTAAGAAAATAATGAATGCTAACCTGTATACATCATAAGGTAAGAATGCCACGTCTTCATTAACGGTCTGACTAAGGACTAAAAGGAATGCAAGAAGACATTTCAAAGTGGCATACTGTCGTGGTTTAGCTTCATTCAGCAACCAAGCACCACACAGCTGCTTACTCACCCTCCCCACCTCAGTGGGATGGGAGAGAGAATCAAAAGAGCAAAAGTAAGAAAACTCATGGGTTGAGATAAGAACAGTTTAATAATTGGGAAAAAAATATATATGGCAATAATAAATTGTAATGAAAAGGAAAACAACAAGAGAGAGAGAAGAACAAAACCCGGGGGGGGGGGGGGGGGGGGGGGGAAGTGATGCAACCGCTCACCACCTGCCAACTGACGCCCAGCCAGTCCCCGATCAGCGATCACTGCCCTCTGGTCAACTCCCCACCAGTTTATATACTGAGCATGACGTCATATGGTATGGAATAGCCCTTTGGCCAGTTTGGATCAACTATCTTGGCTGTGCCCCCTCCCAGCTTCTTCTGCACCTGGCACCTGGCAGAGCATGGGAAGCTGAAAAGTCCTTGACCAGTGTAAACACCGCTTAGCGACAGCCAAAACATCAGCATGTTATCAATATTATTCTCATACTAAAATCCAAAACACAGCACTATACCAGCTACTAGGAAGAAAATTAACTCTGTCCCAGCTGAACCCAGGACACATACCCAAAATCAAATGCTAATGATTTTACTTGGGTTTTAAAAAAAAAAGTAGGAACACTTGTACTTTTGTACAGTTTTAGAAGGTTGCTTTCTTCTTTTAAAAAGTCTCCTAGGAAGCAAATATTTCTCCCCTTACCTAAAATAATCCCCTCCTGCTGACTAATGTTGTGACATCGGAAAACAGAAGGCAGCTCTTCTAAACACAAGAAGTCAAGAGAATAAAGCTACTGAGCCTTAGTTTTTGGAAAAAAAAAAAAAAAACAAATTGAAAACCAAGTTACAGTCCAGTTCAGACAAATTGCGGTTTAGAAGTTCTAGAAAACTCTATATGGGCTCTCTGCAAGGTATGTATGTATGTAGAATCACTAGATTATATTTGTCCAAACAATAAATAAAACAAGATCATTTAGGAGGTTAAGTTCTAAAGTTTAGTAAAATGCTGTTGTATGTCACTTAGTAGTGCATCATAAAGTTACTGCCTATATAGCATTTTATATGTATTTTCAGAATCACAGACTCACAGAATCACAGAATGGTTGAGGTTGGAAGTAGCCTGTGGATGTCATCTGGTTCAACCCCCCATGCTCAAGCAGAATCACCTAGAGAAGGTTAAACAGGACTACATCGAGATTGCTCTTGAATATCTCCAAGGATGGAGACTCCACAACCTCCCTGGGCAACCTGTGCCAGTTCTTGGCTACCCTCACAGTGAAAAAGTGTTTTCTGATGTTCAGACATAATGTCCTGTGTTTCACTTTGTGCCCATTGCCTCCTGTCCTGTCACTGGGCACCACTGAAAGAGCCTGGCTCTGTCTTCTTTGCACCCTCCCTTTGAGTATTTGTACATATTGATAAGGATCCCCCCTGAGCCTTCTCTTCTCCAGGGTGAGCTCTGTCAGTACCAGCACCAGTACCAGTACCAGCTCTCTCAGCCTTTTGTCATAGGAGAGGTGCTCCAGACACTTAATAATCTTTGTGGTCCTTCACTGGACTGTCTCCTGTGTGTCTTTCTTGTACTAAGAAGCCCAGAGCTGGACACTGTACTTGAGGTGTGGCCTCACGAGGGCTGAGTAGAGGGTAAGGATCACCTCCCTCGACCTTCTGGCAATGCTTTTCTTAATGCAGACAAGGGTACAATTAGCTCCCTTTGACAAAAGGGCACATTGGTGGCTCATGTTCAACTTGGTGTCCACCAGGATCCCCAGCTCCTTTTCTGCCTTTCCAGCTGTGCAGCCTCCAGCATGTACTGGTACCTGGGGTTGTTCCCCAGGTGCAGGACTTTGCAATTCCCTTTTTTGATCTTCATGATGTTCCCATCAGCCCATTTCTCCAGCCTGTATTTCTTTTTCTGGTGTATATATTTTTTTTAAATATTTGTAAAAAAAAAAAGGATCCAGTCTTTTCTTTTCAAGTTATTCAAAAAGTTAATGTACATAGATCCTTTGTCATGTGGTATGTAAAAAAAAATTATATGGAAGTATGTTTAAAATATATTTTTGAATCTTCAAATTATGAAATTCAAAATGAGCACTTGTTATTGTTTCAAGATATTCACAGTGAATATCTTTACAGTGATATATTTAATCATACAGATTTTAAAAAGACTATATAGCTACAGTATAAGAGTCTTAAAATGGAATGTGCACAAAAGTGTCTCTATTCTAACTTTTGTGATCCTTACTGTTGCAGCAGAATTGTCAATATATTATGCTAAGGTCTAGGAAAGCTATCCCAATGGTAAGTAAACAAATACACATGACAAAAGATTATGATATTGTATCATTGAATGCAGTCTGCTCCATTGTTGGAGAAACAGAGCTTAAATGATTTATGATAATACTTCACAGTGTATTAATAAATGTATGATAGTATATTTCATACAAGTGATGAAATCATAATCATATGCAGCTCTTCACAACACCATGCAATTAAATTCTTACTGAGGAAGATATTGTGTAGGCCAGGTTTTGTGTAAGAATTGTGCTTAAAAGTTAGTAAAAGAGAAAAAGAGAAGCTTTTTTAAATTTAATTTTCAAAGACTTAATAGATCAACATTCTTTACTGCTTTACAGGTTAAGATGGGCACTAGGGAAGCAAACAGTTTATACTCGCAGGCAATTTGATACTGGCTTATTTAAGTTGCCACAAAGCAGCTAAGCTGTGGTAACCAGTGTCTTCTTGGCCCACAACAAATGCAAAATACTATATACTTAGTTTAACTACTTTTCCTTCAAAAAAATCAGAAATACAACTCTTTCATTTCACAGAAGGATGAAGTTTGGAAAAAAAACCCTAAAAGCTATGAGAAATCCTTTGAGTTACAAGTAACAAATATAATCCTGTCTGAAAAATGCCATTATTTTTAGGAAATAAAAACCTAAAATGGAGAGAAAAACTCTGAGATTAATGGGAAAGTTTTCATTGCTTGTGGTGAGTACTGAATCCTGATAAAAATTCAGGAAATTGGTGTATTCTGCTACAGAATTTTACATGCAGCCTTTTGTGTGTCATTCCCAAGCAGAGGAAATATCATAGACTAACTGACAGTCCTAGGTAGAATGTTTATTTCCGTAAGATCTTTTCCCTTCAGTATATCTGTAAATCCTAACAAACTTTTAACTTGTTTAGGTTGACCTATCATTGGCCACACAAGATTTACATAAGACAACATTGTTGGAAAGACTATGTAATAGAATAGATATGTATATGTAGAGCTAAATAAGTGATCGTTTTTCCAGCATGGCGATTTTGCTTCTTGAATGGTAGCACTCTTATTTTTATATAATTTTATATAACAGCCGTTATACACTCTTAACTGCCAGAATGCATACTCACACACACTTGTATGTCAAGTCAACATGGCCACCATTTAAGTTAGGGAGCACCAACAGATAAACAGGAAGCATATGTATTTTCTTGTTATACCTTTATAAATTGCAACTTTTTACAGCCTTGTACTTCACAGCATAATATAAAAAATTGCAATGACTGTACATATCATTACAGGATTTTCACACTTTGAATTCAAGCCCTTTAAAATACATAAATATATTTCTGCATGTTTTTTAAAATATCCCAAAAGAGTATTTTATAAGTAACTTTTTTCAGAGACATTGAAAGCAAATTGCACAGAATAACAATGAAGTGCAGTAAGAAATATAGTATATATTACAAAATACTTTAAAAAATTTGAAAGATTTGAATTCAGTAAAGCTTTGTAGTTTTGTTTTTGTACTCTGGAAATATGTCAAAGTGAAAAATTACATTACTATCTTATGTTTGCATTGCCTGGGCTATGCTCTTTTTGTCTATGACAGGAGGATAAAATAGATAAAAAATAGATTTTTATGGGTTTTGCTTTTGTTTTTTATTTTGGTATGAAGAGATATATTTTTATCTTCCCAGTATGTATTCTATTTGTCATGAATACAGCTGAGATATATGTCTAAAGTAATCAAACCTTCTTAAGTACAGATATTAAAAGTGACTTGAATTTTTCAGACTGCTGAACTGATGTCAGGCTTGCATAAATATCTCATTCTGCAGGTCTGTGGGTGGGAAGTTAACTTTCAGCAATACATCTGAGACCAAGCTTAATGAGTAAACCATCAGTAGTCTACAGACAGAGTTTCACAAGTGGAATGTTCTGTTGATTGATTTGTCTTATTTCCTTCTTTTTATGCACTCTGTATTTGCAATCAGTCACTACTGAGTGCGAACAATTTTATCATGAAGATAGGACAGTACAACATGCAACACTTTAAGTCCAGATTGTTGCTCAACATGTTGAAAAAAAGAGGCACAAAACGTTAACAATATGAACTATAATGATACCAGCATTTTAATACACAAAATATTTCTGAAGACAAGGAAAAACATTCTATATATTCATGGTGTATAAGCACTATTATTATGTCATTTGAGGAAAGAGGACCTGGATTATTTTAAAAGGTAGATGTATTTTTATCCTGGTTAAAGCACATTGCTCTAGAACAAACAAAACCTACTCAAGAAATACTGCTACACATCTTTTAGCACTTCTAATTTTATTCAAGAGTCTTCCTTTTATGTTATTCTTAGCAAATATAGGATTAAGATAACAGCTGTTATTACTGGGGTTTGTTTGTTTGTTTGTTTTGCTTTGGGTTTGATGGGATTTTTTTCATCCTGAGTGGTCCTATAAACTCTACAGGACTTTGTAAATTCACACTGTGCTTTGGATGTCATGAATAGACCCCAAAGTCTACTGTTTGTTAGGATGTTAGTATTTACTAGGATATGGAAGATGGCTACTGCTACCGCTACTGCTACTACAACTATCACTACTACTACTACCACCAGTTCTAACAATGCTAATACCAACACTACCAGACTACTAGCATAGCACTGTAAATATGATTTCTGCTTTTAGCAGGGGAAGCCCTGTTGGCAGCCTGAGAAAAGGAAGAGGGCTGTGGTTAAAATAGTATGAAAATAAGCTCACAGGGGCTCCAGATGGAGGAAAGGAGGAAGAAATCCTGACCATGGGCAGGACACTCCTCCCTTGGAGTGAAGGCCAGCGATTCTGAGGACTCTCCCTGCCCTCCCCTCCCCTGCCCTCCCCTCACCACCCTCCTGGGCCAGAGCTTGCCCGGGGCAACTCAGGCCTCAGGGACCACAGCAGGCTAAGGCCCACACTGGGGAAAGGGGTAGTTGCCAGCAAGGGTGTGTGAGTGTTTTTGTATAAAAATGTGAACTGTAGAATTCTTGAGGCTTTTCTGTTTTAATTGGGTAGTTTGGACTACCCAACTATTGTTGTGGTTTAGCACCAGTCGGTAATTAAGTACGACACAGCCACTCGCTCACCCTCTCCCCCCAGTGGGATGGGGGAGAGAATCAAAAGAGCAAAAGTAAGAAGACTCATGGGTTGAGATAAGAACAGTTTAATAATTGGAACACACACACACACAAAAATTGTGATGAGAAGGAAAACAATGAGGGAGAGAACAAAACCCAGGAAAAAACAAGCGATACAACCACTCACCACCCGCCGACCGATGCCCAGCCAGTCCCCGAGGAGCGATCATTGCTCCCTGGCCAACTCCCCCCAGTTTCTATACTGAGCATGACATCATATGGTATGGAATAGTCCTTTGGCCAGTTTGGATCAACCATATTGGCTGTGCCCCCTCCCAGCTTCTTCTGCACCTGGCAGAGCACGGGAAGCTGAAAAGTCCTTGACCAGTGTAAACATTACTTAGCAACAACTAAAACATCAGCGTGTTATCAATATTATTCTCATACTAAAATCCAAAACACAGCACTATACCAGCTACTAGGAAGAAAATTAACTCTATCCCAGCAGAAACCAGGACAGCTATTAAAATATTAGTTGGACTAGCCATAATTTCTTAGCTCCATGTGTATGGCACATTCACTTTTGCACATTACAAACTTTTGAGCATAACAATGGTGTTCCCGGAGCTGATGGTAAAGCAGGGGAAGCAAAAGTCACCCGGACACTAGCAAATTAAGTTAAAGCAAGCTGAAAACTGCTTAGGCCACAGCACATCCTGAAAACCTGCCCTGCCAATGCAGAGCCTATTGGCTTCTACTAGCAATAACAAAAATCATAATTGCTGAACTCAAGTAAAAATAAAAGACAGTCGCTGTCCCAAAGAGTTTATTATCTAAGAAAAGAAGAAATGACGGATGGATGCAAACAGACAGATGGGAGACTAGCAGGTAAAGAGTCAAACAGTCAAACTGTCCTGTCCAGCGGCATAGTAAGTGGTCCCAGTGCAACATTTGCCTAACTGTTGTCTACTCGGGTTTTGGTTTGGTTTGGTTTGTCTTGTTCTCTTGTGGAGGAGGGATAAAGGTCACAACAAACATATTTTGAAATGAGATAAAACAAAGAACTTAGAGCGAGTCCTTGTTCAGCACCAGGTGCTGCAGAAGAGAAAGCACCATCATACTTTCTTGAAAATTTAACAGGTGGATGATGGAGGCTGGCATCACTAAAGGATTGGAGGCAAGAGGTGACATCTTAAAGGTCAATACATTTGGAGAGTGTAGGTTTGTGAGGGGAAGATAAGTGCTGAAGGACCTTGAGAGAGAAGAGAAGCAATTTGTTGGATGTGACAGAAAGTGGTGAGTCAGGAATGCAAAGAGGAAGGTGACATTATCAAAACAGGTGCTAAGTTTACAACAGAAGCCTGATTAAATAACAACAGGTTCAGCCTGCATTTGTTAAGGGATGGAAAAAAGGATGTAACAAACTCTGACGCTAAATGATGATCATCTAGATTAGACTTTTATCAAAATGCATGTACTGTAGAGCCTGCTTCTTCCCATTTTAATGGAGAAACAAATATCAGAGTTTGTTAGTCATGGTTTAGCCCAGCCGGCAACTAAGCACCACGTAGCCGCTCGCTCACTCCCCCCCCTCGGTGGGATGGGGGAGAGAATCGGAAGAGCAAAAGCAAGAAAACTCAAGGGTTGAGATAAAAACAGTTTAATACGTAAAACAAAAGCCATGCACGCAAGCGAAGCAAAGCAAAGAATTCATTCACTACTTCCCATGGGCAGGCAGGTGTTCAGCCATCTCCAGGAAAGCAGGGCTCCAGCACACGTAATGGTTACTTGGGAAGACAAACACCATCTCTCCAAATGTCCCCCCCTTCCTTCTTCTTCCCCAGCTTTATATACTAAGCATGACGTCATGTGGTATGGAATAGCCCTTTGGTCAGTTTGGATCAACTCTCCTGGCTGTGTCCCCTCCCAGCTTCTTCTGCACCTGGCAGAGCACGGGAAGCTGAAAAGTCTTTGACTAGTGCAGCAACAACTAAAACATCTCTGTATTATCAACACTGTTTTCAGCACAAATCCAAAACATAGCCTCATACGAGCCACTATAAAGAAAATGAACTCTATCTCAGCTGTAACCAGGACAGTATCCACCCCTTATTCCATACGATTTACGTCATGCTCAGGTCTCACACTATCCAATACATTCTCATTACCCACCATCACCCTTCCCATCCTTTGATATAATACACACATATCATTCCCTTAGTCTATGGACCACCCCTACAAAATATTTGTAAAATGTCCATAAATGTCCACAAAATGTCCACTGAGTTCATTTAGTCCATGACTTTGGGCTTCATCTCTTATGGTTGTTACTCAGGACAGGAGAGGTGGTGTGTTTCTTGGAGTTATTGGGCACCAAAGCCAGCTCAGGTCAGGTCACTGCTGCACTTGCACTTCTTCTTGTAAGGCTTCTCCTCCATTTGTTCAGGTGGTTCCGGCTGTAGTAATTCCTATAACATGCAACTCAAATCATGGGTTACAACACTTTAAAGGTATTTCCATTACAATCTCCACCCCTGGTCCCTTTGGACCAGACCATTGGGTTTAACATTGCAATGAAGTCCTCCCCTTGCCCCTGCTCCAGCTTGGACTTATCCACAGAATGTAGTACCTTCAGAAGTAAACTTGCTCCAACATGGCCTCATGCACAGCCACTGATGCTTCGAGGTGTACCTACTGCAGCATGGACTTTATCCACAGCCACAGATGCTTCGAGGTGTACCTGCTGCAGCATGGACTTCATCCACAGCCACAGATGCTTCGAGGTGCACCTTATCCAGCGTGGACTTATCCTTGGGCCACAGTTCCTTCAGAGGTATACCTGCTGTGGCACAGACATAACCATGGCCACAGATGTTTCAAGGTATACCTGCTCTGGCATGGGCTAATCCATGGGCACAGATGCTTCAGGGTGTTCTGCTCCCACGTGGATTCATCCACAGGTCACAGTCCCTTCGACTCGAGTTCACACTGGAGTTCCAGCCTGTCCAGTACAGCAGCAAAGAAACACCAGTGATGCCCTGGCCATCTGCCAGCCCAGGCGCATGGCCATTGCTGTTATCAAAATGTTCCCAGGCACAGCACAGTAAGGTGATCAGCAGTGCAGCAGCACGGCAAGCAGTGAAAGCAAAAAGCAGCCACTAATGAGCCCTAGGCTCTAACATACAGTAAGGCAAGCAAGCCTATGGCAAGCACAGAAGCCTGCTGATTAATAGCTAAATAATTACATCATGCTCGGTATATAAAGCTGGGGAAGAAGAAGGAAGGGGGGACATTTGGAGTGATGGCGTTTGTCTTCCCAAGTAATCATTACGTGTGCTGGAGCCCTGCTTTCCTGGAGATGGCTGAACACCTGCCTGCCCATGGGAAGTAGTGAATGAATTCCTTGCTTTGCTTTGCTTGCGTGAGCGGCTTTTGCTTTACCTATTAAACTGTTTTTATCTCAACCCTTGAGTTTTCTTGCTTTTGTTCTTCCGATTCTCTCCCCCATCCCACTGAGGGGGGGGAGTGAGCGAGCGGCTGCGTGGTGCTTAGTTGCCGGCTGGGGCTAAACCACGACAGTTACATAATCCTAGATAACCTGAATAGGAAAATCAAAACAGAGGTTCAAATGGAATAGTTAGGAGTCTTCGTGACAGTACTTACACTTCCCTATAGTGAGGAGAAAAAGAGGGAAGCATGCTTGAGAGAAAGAACAGCATCTCTTGCTTAGTTATGTCAGAACTAATGTGATGGTAAAACATCTAATCAGAGATGTCAGAAAAGCAAGCCAGATTTCAGTTTGGAAGATCTGTGTTTTCAGAAAGCAATTCTGAAATAGAGATATAACACAGATATAAATATGTGTGTTTGATGCTGATGTTAGTTGTAATAAGCTATGAAGACAGGAAACAATGAAATGGATGGTAGTTTGGGAGAGGATTTTTGTTTTTTTTTTTTACAGGGATAACGGAAGAAGAAAAAAGAACGAGGAGAAAAGACTGCTTAAATGAGGGCTTTGCTAGATTTTTAAACCCTTATACGTCTATTAGAATAGCAGCCTGAAAAATGAGATGCCTGGGTTCAGTTCCTGAGAGAATCTGAACCATTTCCAGCTCCCAGACTGTGGAAGAGGGCTCTCACCCTATGCATGTTGATGCCCTCATCTGTACAATGCTCAAGGAAGCATTGTAACTTTTGTTAATTGTTAAAGCTAGGTCGCAGTGTCAAGAACTGCAAATTCCTTTTTTCTTAGTTCTTCCTTTATTGTGTTGAACTGATGTACCCTGAAGGCCAAACTTCATATCTCCTATCAAAAGATTAAAAGTGCACATTAAATTCCAAATGCACAGACATATGAAATACTTTTCCTTTAGTATGCTATCATTTGATCCTATAACCCATACATATGATATCTCATTTTTTCACGTGGGATGACAGAAAACTTTTTTTCTCACCTTTAGCTTCAAAGAAAGAGGGAAAGATGTCCATCTTGTATTAGTAAGCAAAATAAAGTGAAATAAATGTCTGGTTTATCCATTTTAGCTACTTTAATATAGAGAATACAGACTATACAGAATAAAAATTAAATATAATATGAAAATAATATTTGTACTTGTTTGCTATATTACTCCACTCCTAGTCATTACCTGAAAATTACTCTTAGTAATGCCAGGAATAGTTAGTATTTTTGCCTGTACTTTCCCTTTGCCTGGTACATTATGATTATGTCTCATTAGTACCTAGTATTTTAAGTTCTGCGTGCAATGTGAAACTAATTCTCAGTAGGGAGTGTGCATCCATGAGAATGCTAAGATATAAGGCTGGATGGATTATTCATTGCAAACTACTTTCCTGACCAGTGATTCTGATCCTATTAATACAGTTGTTACAAGTAAATTTTGCCAAATTGTTTTTTTGAAAAGGGTGCCAGCTGGTAGATGGTTCAACAATTATTCCTTTCTCTGTTTTTCTTAACAGATCTAAAACAAAGCACATTAAAACAATGAACTGAAGTCAGAATTTTCACTGATATCACTGTAATTTGGATCAGTAGTTGACAACTTATTTGTTGATAGCCTACATCCTCATGAGACCAGCTTACCAAATACTTTCACCTACTGAATTGTCTTTCTGATCTTTTCTCAGGCACCCTGTTCCAAAAAAAACCTCAAACAAACAAACAAACAAACAAACAAAATCAGGACAAGTTCTAGTACTCACAGCCCCATTGTTATTGAATTGTTTTATTGGACAAAATGTTCTTTTCTATCATTTCTTCACTGTATGCTAATGCCATCATGTAAATATTTAAAGGTGATATTTGGGGAATTGTTCCATAATGAAGTGTTATGATTCAATTACAAAATCAGCAGATATGGCTACATTACTAGATACAATACTTTTATACAAATGTTTTATTTATTTCTCATTAGATGAATTGATTTATGGTTGTGGGGTTTCTAGTTTTGTGTTTTTAAATCACCAGGTGATTATTGTAACTGCCTGGGAAAGCAAATCACTGAACTCATTTTTTCTTCATATCTAGATCTATTTGTACAGCCCTGTGTTTGAAAGAAAAATAATGTATTTCTGATCCCTGTAGTGATCAGTAAATTCCCTTAAGCATCAGATATCATTAGCTGCATCTGAGAAGGTTTATCAGTATAGAAAATGTAGCTTTAAACAGAATAAATGCTTATGTTTTCAAAAATAACCCTTGAATTTGTGTATATAACTTTACAGATGCTTCAGTATGATTTGCAAAGATCAAATAAATCCTCACTGAATATTAAATCTGGGCATTGCCCCAGGAAGCTTACAGATTCTTATATTTGTTCCCACATAGAAAGCCAGGTGTCAACAGCTAAGTCTGATTGCAGAGTCCTTCCTCTTCCTTGCAGTTTTGAACTCTGTTATCCACATAGGATAGCTATCCATTTTCATGTTAATACAAAGAAGGAAAAAGTTAACTGGAGTTTATAAGATGGCTTCTACCTTCAGAGAAAAAAGATTCTGAAAGAGTGTGGTGGGTTGACCTTGGATGGCTGCCAGGTGCCCATCAAGCCACTCTAGCACTTCCCCTCCATCAACAGGACAGGGGGAGAAAACACAACAAAAAGCGAATGGGTCAAGATAAAGACAGGGAGATCATTTACCAATTACCATCACGGGTAAAACAGACTTGACTTAGGGAAATTAATTTAATTTATTGTCACTTAAACAGAGTAGGATAAGGAGAAATAAGAACAAATCTCAAAACAACTTCCCCCCACCCCTCCCTTCTTCCCATGCTCAACTTCACTCCTGACTCTTCTACCTCCTCCCCGGCAAGCAGTGCAGGTGGATGGGGAATGGGGGTTGCAGTCAGTTCATAACGCTTTGTCTCTACCACTCCTTCCTCCTCACACTGTTCCCCTGCTCCGTCATGGTGTCCTTTCCATGGGATACAGTCCTTCATGAACTTCTCCAATGTGGGTCCTTCCCACAGGCTGCAGTTCTTCATGAACTGCTCCAGCATGGGTCCTTTCCATGGGGTGCAGTCCTTCAGGAACAGACTGCTCCAGCGTGGGTCCCCCATGGGGTCACAGATCCTGCCAGGACCCTGCTCTGATGTGGGTTCTCCACAGGCTGCAGCCTTATAAAAAAGTTTTACAAAAAGACAGGGCAGGAAAATATAATTATTTCAAGTTGGAACATTACATTTATATGAAAGTGTTTACCATCTTCCCAGCAATAGTAGAACAACAGATACAGTGGCGCAGATGGTCCCTCACAGTGTACGCTACTAGATTAATTTGTAGAGAAATTTTAGCTTTAATTGTAAACATATTTAGGTATGTACCTCAAAATAATTTTTTCAAATCATTCAGTCAAAATTTATGTGTACTTCTGATGACAAGTAGGAATATGCTGTACCCTTTCCTCCAGTGTGTAAAGTGTGGCATTTCTATCTGTTATCTGGCCAGCCATTTTCACAAACAAAACAGAACAAAAAAATCAAACTTCTCCCAAAACTCAGAGAATGTAATATCTGTAAAGGTTATTTTTTCACATTTAGTTGTAAATGACCATTTGGTTTAAAAGTTATTTGGAAGACCGTAAAGATGCATTAGTAGGCTAGACCACTGGGACTCAACGGTTAACAGGGCAGTTTGTTATTTGCAGTTTTGGGCTGTTCCAGTACAAAAAAGACATTGACATATTGGAGCAACTTCAGCAGAAGCCATCAAGACAGTTGGAGGCTGGAGCACGTGCCCTGTGAGGAGGTGCTGATGGAGCAGGTCTTGCTCAGTCTGGAAAAGACAGCTTTGGGAGGGAACTGTAAAGCTGTTTGGCAACACAGACGGAGCCAAACTCTTCTCAGAGGTTTGTAGAGACTATATGAGAACCAAAAGACACAAGTTGCAAAACTGGAAATCTATAGTATCTAACTGGAATTTTTTTCACTGTGATGGTAAATCATAGACTGGAACAGCTTGCCTGCAGTGGCTGTGGAGTCCCATCCTAACTGGATGAGGCCTTGAACAGCCTGCTCTGAGCTGGCCCTGCTTCCAGGGAAGACTGAACCACACAACTTCTAGAGGTCCCTTCCTGCTTAAGTTACTCTATGGTTTTAACCTAATCCCTTTTCCATCAGGAAGTCACTTTAAAATAATGGTTAAATGTAATGTTAATTGGTTTTCTTTTGTTTTCTTTTGCTATCTCTAACTCTACATCACTAAACATCCAGAGAAGCACTTTCAAGTCCCAGTGTTGGCACCATGGTTATAAAGATGGTTGTAACTGCTTTTGTATCTGTTATGGCATTTGTGGATTTATAGAACACCTAGAAAAGTACATTATCTATGCTGCTATGTAGGAAGTTGTGTGAACCAAGACATAATGGTACTTCTTTGAAAACCAAACCTAAGTTATTAAGAAAAAAGTGCCAGTTTTTCTGTACCTTTTTTCATTCTGAAGTATTTTTCTCCACTGCTTAGTTCAACAGAAATGTGACACATAATGTGCAGGGAAGGAAGACTAAATTATAGAAAACCTTGACCTATTTTCTTGGAGGAATTTTAAGATACCTATTCTTTTAGTGGCTTCTCATCAAAAGGCAGTATTCTTTCTTAAGTGACGCTTGGTACAAAGGTCAATTTAATGCTACAAATTTTCATGACTATTTTTGCATTTGAATTTTGAAATTAAATTTATGGCTATTCTGTCACAAAATTTCTGAAAATCACTCTTGTTAATACCATATATTACATTTGTGCTCTCTATTGAGAGCAAAACAAAAAAAACCCTGCAAAAATTATGATTAATCCTATTTTCTTTTAAAGAAAATGCTTTAGCACTTATTTTCTTCCTTTTTTTTCACTGTTGAGGAAGTTTCTTACCAGTCCTTCTTTTCAGTACATTGTAATGTACATACAGTGAAAATCTGAGTGATTAAACAAGTAAATATATTTTTTCTTAAAAAATATAAATAAATATTTAAAATATGAGGTAGCTGAAGAGCTAGCAGCTTTATCTCAAAGTCTAACAAAATAATATAGCAGCCGCACCTGAAATTATCATTGACAAATCAGAACATCCTGTTCCATTATGTCTTTCATTTTTTAAAGTGTTACAGGATTTCTCAGGGGTTTTGTTAATGCTAACATAGTTCTATACCATAAGTATTTTGATTTAAAATAGTCAATACCTCAGACTTCTTTTATTGCTAACAAGGAAAAGTAGATATGTTCCCACTGGTCAGATGGGAACATGTACTTTAGGATGAAATTAATCAAAAATGGCATTATCACTTTCTGTCCACTGTCTGCAAAGGATTAGCTCAAATGTAAATATCTGTAAAGAATAAGCCCATATTTGATCAGATGACCAAATGTTATGTCTGAATAAAAATTAAAATTTCCAGGCATTTTGGTAGCAGATCTCCTTCCTTGCTGGATCAGAAACAAATAGCTTATGAGTCACCTCAACACAAAATCCCAAATCAAACCACTTCCTAGTTTTGAATTTAGCTGTTATAAAAACTACAATTCAGATTTTCAAGTAATGTAAGCTAGAAGCTTTTCACATCTTTTTCTCTCATCAGGTATTCACTTACCCAAAACTTGTGTTCTAGGTTAAGCTGAATAGCTCTTTACACCCTGCTAATCATATTGTATTCTCCATTGACTAATGAGAGCTTAGATAACTAGCTTTTTGTGTAGACATCTTGTTATGCAAACTGGATCCCACCCATGAGCCTTTACTTAACAAATGCCTTTGTGAAGAAGTTCTTTATGTGTTACCAAAGTGTAAGAGAAAAAAAAAGCTTTGAGGAATTTGCCATAGCTGAATGTGGCATATTTAAACAACCTTTCACATTGCTTGTGTCTGTGCCCATTTATTAGCTTTATCTATTCTTGATCTTATGAGTAGATTAAATTTTATTGCATCTGTCTTTCTCTCCTTTCTGTCTATGGTGGGACAAATGTTTTAATGATGTCTTTTTGAAATCTTCCATGACTGTTCTTCATCTGAGTTTTTCGTTGTGTCTTAGGATTTGGAAAAGAAATGGCTATCTATCTTAGAGTATACTCTAGAACCTTGGTTACTGTACATATCTAGGTTTAGCTTTTTTTTTCTCTTCAGCATCTGATTTCAGCTTTATCCATGGCCAGGGAACAGAATCTTTCAGTTGACAGCTATCTTGTTCACCTTAACCCTACATATTACTGTTAACTGAAAAAAGAAAAAAAAAAAACAAAAAAGAAACAGGAATCTGCCTATACTCTATCTCTGACTACACAACAAATAAATTGATGTTGGTGGAATTCTTCTTGCACAGCTGATTAATTCTTTCTTTGCATGCTTGTAAGTGATTCATTTCTGAGTTCTCAAGTATTCTCAGATCCTATATTGATGTTTCTGGCCTAATTTTCTAAATAATTATTTAATTTTTACTTAACCTTCATAATTTATTTCTGCCATTTTCTTCCTTACATTCCTCTTCCGTTTGCTTATTCAGAAAGATGTTCTGAGTTTTGATGTTTGGGGTCAAGGCCCCCTCGTAACTGAGTCACTCCTTTTAGATTGATAGCATATCACCACTTATATGTTATCTGTCAGTATTTTAGTGAGATGTTCAAAGAAGAATTTTATGCATTAAAGTAGACAAAGTTGGGACACAGTCTAACTTCTTAAATAAGAGGGAGACATCATCCGTTAAAAGGAGAAGTCTTACTGAGCTGAAAGACTAATTGAAAGCTTCTGTTAAGAATTGTGACAAGTGTTCTTTGCAGCATAGATACAATTAATACATAAATCCATTACTTGCCCCTAAGAAAATATTTTAGTGCAACACCAATCTCTCTTTCTTTAATTGGCTTCTTCAGCAATTCCCTTTCTTTTATAAAAAGACAGAGAAATTTATTGGATATTTTGTGTGTCACCTCTGGGTTCTGACCTACATACATTTTAAGGAAAGCTCTTAAAAATTTGACTAGGACGTCTACTAATGTTGCTATTGGAATAGTGCCCAGGACAACTCATGACTGGCAATTCTAGGTGCTATAATAATAACAGTAAGTTTTCCTTCTGCAAAAAACCCTGCTACCTTATACTCTGTTCGTTATATAGTATTGCATTATCTGAGTCTGTTGAATTATATTTAATTAAACCTTTAGTAGACTATGGATTTGATGATGTGGTTAAACATAACCCTATGTTGAATGGTCCTCCCAAACATACTTCATTTATTGCTCTTGGAACATTGTACTCCCAGTGCTTTTTTTTTCAGAGATGTTAGGATTGAAGGGAGCAGGAGATGGGATCCCTCTTCTGTTTCATCTTATGGTGTGGCAAGAGGGGAACTCACTTAGTGAAGATCTTCATTTGTAACCAGCTGTTAAGCAGTTTTACTTTGAATCCATCCCTACATTTTCTTCAACAATCAAACATCACCTAATAACAAAGTATTCTTTCTACAGTTTCCATCACTTGGTAAAATTGTCCTACACGTTCTTCATTCTGGCCTGTCTTTTATCAATGGGTGTGCCTCTGTTACATGGTGTTTGTGATAAGACAAACTTGCAATAACTTGTGATAAGACAAACTTTTTGGACAGTACAAATGTCAAAGGGAAAATACCTGTCTAGACACCATCCTGGAGAAGGTATAGGGATTTTGATATATATCAGCTGCTGAACAAAGATTCCTCTGTTTTTCATGAGCTCATTCATCTTCTAAAAATACATATATATCTGTTTGTTTTCAACTTGTCCTCAGTTAATATCTAAGGACAATATAAGAGGTAAGAGTACAGTGTGAGATAAGGAGCTTGTCTCTCCTCTTCTGGTGTAGATTCAGTCTGCCATTCTTATGCTCATTGAAAGGAAATGAAATGAATTCCTTATGTAGAGTCTTCGAGCTGCATAACTCAGGAGATTTGTCAGTCAGTACTTCCGATTCTGGCTTGCAAAGTGATCATGGAACTGTCGTTACTATTTGGCATTTGAAACTATGCCTACTTCATTTAAAATGCTGACATACTTTAGTTTTCTGTTGCAAATGCCGTTTCAATTTTGGAGGCAATGGGGAGAGAAGTAATGTAGAGAAGACTGTAGGTAACTGTTTAATTATGATATGTTGAGATCTGATAATTCATTATCTAAAATATTTATGTTAAATAGAATTTCAGCTTCAGATTTCAGGTTTTCTTTTCCACCACTGGTCGGCACAAGCTGGCAATATGGGCCCAATACATCTTTCTTTTACCTTTAGTTTATTTTTTTATTGTTTTTTATTTGGTTTTGAAAACTTTTTTTTCCCCCCAGAGATGTATAGGGCTACTAGTGATGCTAGTATTTGTGATTAAAATTTAGATATCCATATAGACCACCCTTTGAGGAATGTCATAATCTAATGCAATTTGTCTTGAAACAATTAGACAGATTAGAAGCAGTCTCAGTGTTTTTCAGTTTCTTTTCAACCCACCTCCTTTTTATTTATCATTATTAATTCTTTCAAGGTGGTGAGAACTAGCCATATCTTTAGAGTAATTTGATTCTTTTATGCTTGAAACAGTTCTATTCCTTGTTAGTACTTTTAAACTCTTTCTTGAACCTAGTATAGAGAGGTTAAATCATTGCATCATTAATATTTAAGGCAGACTAAATGGAAAGAGATGCTTATAAAGTCCAGACATCTTTGTCACTGATATAATAGTACAAAGAGACAATTTTCTTCATAAGAACAGGAAGATAGTTCTGTCTGTTCCATGTTGGATCATTTATCTCTGTTACATTGATGAATTCATTTTGGTGACAATACTTTGTCTGAATAATGAAAAGCTGGATAAGATAGCCTGATGGTCAAGATGGAATACTTAAATTTTCTCCCAATTACAGGAAAGCTTATTGTTAAGATTCACTGTTCAGGTAATCCATCTCATTTTTCTCTCTGTTTCTTTCTCTCTGTACATTCTGGCTCTTTCACCATGCTTCTAGAGAATCCATTATCATAATGTTTATAGCCATTGGTTTACTATTTTGTTAAATAACAGCTCTCCTCACCCTCATGTACTGGCAGTTTTACCTATGCTATCAGAAATTCTTGAAAACTAGCTATTTTACTGTATCTTTAGTGCACATTATTTTGTCAGTTACACCAAGTTTATCACTACACCACAGGGCAGAATTTTGTGACTTTTTTTTCTTTTGAAGAAGCTAACACTTCAGCAGAAGTGCTAACCGTTTGATTTAATGGGATGATAAATAGATTTATATAGTCAACGAGTGTTTAATTCTTAGAAGACACAATTGGGTTATCCAATTTTCTTGCTGATTAACATAAACTGTAGAATTGGATGCCTTTAGTCCTGTATTAAACTCACTGACTTATGCATAACTAAAGCACTTCCAGAAAAGGACATCCATTCATAAATTAAAGGTGTCAAGAGATATATAATTGCCCACAATTTGAGTAAATGCTAAATTAGTAACTCAATTAAAAGTCTGCCCCTATATGAATTTGCCTGACTTTCACTTTGTTACGCTTTTCTCTCATGGGCTACAGACCCTTTCAGTACTCAGATTTGTCCCTTTGTAAAGGTACTGAGTACTAGTTAAATTATTAAATGTAATTCTTCACTGAAATGAAGAGTTGTCTTGAGAAGCTATTTTTTCATATGCCAAATTGTCTGAATTGCTAAAAGTGAAGACCTAGTATAAAACAGATTATATTAAGACATCAGGAAAAAAACCCAGAAATAACCACACCTCCCTGTTTCCACTGATTTGCCTCTTGTGGGGAGCTATTTCCATAATATATATTAAAAAAAATCATTTTTGCTAGTATTTAAATCCATAATGTGCTCACTGGTACAAATACATAAGTTCTGTAAACCTTAGTAGCCCTTTGTAGCATATATCTATGTAGATTTACACAGTCTTAGCCTGCTCTATAATGATAGAAAGAGACTGTTTTGCCTGATGTGGCAGTTCTCCTCCTCCCCTGAATTAAATTTTCAATAATTTTAATTAAAATATCTCATCATCATAAAGATAAATCTGTTAATGTATATAAAGGGGACAACCATAACTGAAGAGTTGCAAATGAAACAGAAAGCTATTCATAGACAGATTGAGAAAGAAGATGGAAGAAAGGGTGATTTACAGGTGTTTATATTCTTCCTGCAGTGTTGAAACAATAGTGCTGCTAGTGGGATTGAAATGTACAAACTGAAAGATTTCACAAATCTTAGAACAAATCTTAGTCAACAGCAACTGCCTCACTAAATGAAATCATCCATAGAAAACAAGTGACAAAGTTGCTTTTGGAAATTACAAAAAAATAAATTCACTCAACCCAACCATCTTAAACTGAATGTACTTTGTATAGGATTACCACCGTGGTTTTAGTTTTAAATTGAAGTCATTCTTCAAAATAGAATACAAATTCTGCTTCTTTCATTTGATCAAATAAATAGGGATTATAAACCTCCCTTTACTGTAACCTGTTGATTTTGTCTTGTCTGTGTATCCAAAAATGTATTTAGTTCATATAGAATGTGAGTTATTAATAGAATGACCTCCTCTAAAAAAATGGACAGAACAATCTTCTGTTAAAACCTGGATTTAGCCAAATATGGCTAAAATATGGCTCTCACTCTAGGCTATTTCAGAGTACTCATGTGGTCAACAGGACAATTCAGATTCTCAAATAGAGGCATGTGCTCTGCCAAACCAAATCCTAACAGCTCTTTTGTGTTGAGCAATTTATGGTTTCATATAACTGATGTTCTCTCTCACTGCTGACAGTTCATGAAAAAGGAATTTGAACATATGATTGACTGTATGCAGCCTGCTAAGCAACCTTTAACCAAATTGACTGAGTAGTGTCAGCTTGTGCTTGATAGGCTTTCTAGGGTATACCATAAAAACAGATAAACTTCACCTCTAGGAAACTGAGCATCAGAGGTATTTTAGATAACATACCAACTAAACTCTATGTTTTCCCTGCTTAGGAAGATTAATGTGTTCCTGATATTTGTCAAATACCATTGCACAAAGGTGAAATTTTCTCTTGTGGAATGGTTGCATTTGGTACTTTAAACAGTAATTTTTTCTTAATCAGTTAACAGAAGATTCAGATAGACAACTAGAATGCTGTCATTAAAGTTTCAGCATAATTACAGATAGATGTTACATAGAAAATTTACCCTCCTATCTTCAACTTTCCTTCTGATCTCTGGCTAAAATACACTTATAGCCTGAGACTTTAAAAACTAGTATTTCTCTTCTCCTGCAGCCTAATTTATTTAGAAGAACCAGTTCTCTGGGAATTGTTTTTTAACATAGAGTGTTTTAAAAGCCTATTTCACTGGATAGTATAAGATAATCTCTACCCTTTTTCTAGTGTGTAAAATAACTCTAAAATTGAAACCCATTAAGACCTTGTATCCTCAGTTTCCTGCTGCTATGTGTCATGATCACTGCCTTCATCTATCTCATCCTTTGAAGCTGTGCCCTGATTCTCTTTCAAGACATCAGCATCAACCCACAGACTGGGTTGCAGCCACTTGTGTAAGTCACCTGCTTGTAACCTCCGCCTATGAATTTTAAGTAATCTCCTTCTTCCTACCACCACTCCTTTTCGGGCTGTAATCACAATCTTTAGTACTAGCTTATGTCTTTCTGGCACCCTTAGAATCCACAAATAGAACTCTTAGCCTTCATATGCAATCTTTTAATAAATATTACATCTTTCTCTGACATCTTTTCTTTAGAGGAAATTTTGCTAATTCTCATTAAATTAAAAAAAATCATTAACAGTATTAAAAAGAAAATATGTTGTTATCTTGGCCAGGTATGTCCTATACTTTTCTCTTTCCGATAACCTATTTTTGTCTCTATTTTTTCTAATAAGAAGATTAATGATTTTTTTGTTGGCAAACATAGAGAAATATATAAAAATATGGACATTATTGTCTATACTTATTTCAGATGTTATCCTAGCCTTTATTCTTGTTGATTTTATTATGGAAAGCTTCAAGTTACAAAACCTAACCTTAGATATTTCTTAAAAACTTTAAAGTTTTAACATCAATCCATAATTCATAATACAGAACCAGTCTCTTTAATTAAAAGTGGATCCACATTTAATTTCAGGACAAAATTGTGATTTAATTCTAGAATAATCATCCATTTTATTTTTCATAATTTGTTGTAACAATGGAAACCTTACCCAGAGGTTTAAGTAAAACAATGTTATCTTCGCCAAAATTCTGTATGACATGTATTTCCTTTTTACTGATATTATTATATATTCTATGATTAAAGCTCATTTTAGATATATTCATCTGAGCATAGTTCCTACAAAATGATAATAAGGAGAAAGAATAAATCTAATGTGAAGCTTAATTTTTTTTATTTCCATAGCTTAAATTAGTCTAATGCTTAGAATAATCATTATTAATATCATTCAGAAGTTGGATTTAGCAACATTTTGATGAAAATCCTTTCAGACAGCTTTCTTAGGGCTGAAACAAGTATCTTCTCAAAATATTAAGAACAAAATAGAAGACTGAGTAGAGCTTGATTTGCAGTGATAAATTGCTTTCTTTTTCTTCTAGAAAATGACAGGGTTTTAATGCAATTTAGAGAAAAGTGAGATATATGATGACATACTAGTGGTTGTATCCTCTTTGTTTTTCAAAATAGTTCAAAAATATTGAACACATATTAAAATATATACAAACTCAGTGATGGCTAAAACAAATCTTAGGAAAGGATTCAGAGTGTAACTCAGGCAAGGGCAAATTGGAGGTAGAAAGCAAAACTTGGACTTCTTTACCTTGTGGACAAGTGAACAACTTATTCTGCAGCAAATCAATGTGTATTTATTTTTAAAAGCATAGCATAGCATAACCCATACTGTCAATACTACTGTACTCCGATTCCTGAACTGGTCATGCCTTCATGCTCAAATGTATGAAGATCCTACTGTACTGTTTGTCACAAACTTAATTTTCCTGTTCATGTGCCCTACAGCAAAGAGTCACCACATTCCTTCCTCAGACTGAATTTACTATAGGAGAATTACAGTAGATTTAGGTTTTAAGCTGGAAAATGCTTCTCTCTTCACCAGAAAGAGAGGGAATTATACCTATAATAAACTTCCCCCCCTCTCCTTTTTTCCCCAGGTGAGAACTTTCTCTAAATATGTATAGGACATTAAATTTACCTGAATTGCATGTGAACGAAGACCTGTACTTGGATAGTATGTATTTTACGTGCAGGTCATGCTAGTGACATACATGCACAGAGGCTGTAAATCATTTCACAGCATTAATAAACTATGTGCTATGTACAGCATATGCATAAATCATTATAAAATGTTGTTCCTCTGTCCAAAAATTACTCATCTGTAAGAATTATGTTCTAAATCCTAACAGAAAAAAACCAAAGTGGTGGGTTTTTGTTATTGTTGAGGTTTTTGGTTTTGTTTTTTTTTTTTTTTTAATTACTTTCCATTTGAACCATCATTCAACACCTCTGACATCACTGACAGGCATTTTGCCTGTCTGTCTCAATGAATGAAATACAGTGTCTCTGTCTGCCAATGTACAAAGGATCAGTATAGAAAATTATGTCAATTCCTTAGGTGTCCCTGCTAGGATTGTCTTAACAAAAACCTATCAATTTATTGATATCTTCTGCTCAATAATCATATTTTAAAATCATTTTATGATATGCCTTATCAAGCTGCTGCTTCATTGCTTACTGCGTAATTTTGACAGAACCGTTTGGAAAATCAATGCCTCAGGGCTGCGTTTGGATTTACTGCTGAATCCAATTAGTGTATTATCATAAAAAGCATCAAAGTGAAATTTATTGATGGCACTTGTTTAGTGAGCGTGCAACTGTTAACTCTAAATATAAATACTGTAATGGCATGATTTCTTACCATAACAAAAGAGCAAAGAGAAATAAACTCTGTAATCTGGTACAACAAACCACTTACTTTCAGATATAAACAAAGACCTTAGCAGCACTGTACTATACAAAGGTCTGCTTTTACCTGACAACATTCCCAGACAGAAGCACAAGCCTTAAAAATATTATTATTTTTATTATTACTGTTACTGATTTTATATAAATAAGAGACATCAAGTATATGCTATTATTTATACTGCTGAAAAATTACTAGATATTTATAGGTTGAAGAGCACTTGAAGCAATGTAATTTGCCTGTCCAAAATCCCAGATGAGACTGATATGTTTCTGCCTCAGACAGCTATCAACTTAATTGCTATTCCAAATTTAAAACTGGCTTATAAGAATTGGTCATTTTGTGCATTAAGAAACCGGGCAACTGAATTTGTTTTCATGTACTGCTGAGGTGCCTCAGCAGTCTCCAGTATGCTATCTTCAATTCTGTGGATCTTTGCAAAAGGACAAATAATCATCTCTTCTTAAGGATACACAATGAAAAACCTTATAGAGTTTCCATGTCAGCATTAGAGTGAAGGACTGTGCACAAATGGGTGCTAGAATAACCTGAGATTTTAGAGTAGGAGCAAACAGGAAAAGGAAAACAAAATCAAACGCAAAACTTAAATTACATGATAACTTTTCATCTCTTTTAGCATCTATATGAGATACCTTTTTGGATGAGTCTAATACTTTTTTATTTTTTAATTTCTCATAGGAACAATAAATATGTTTGGTGGGTTGTTTTTTTTTAATTTCAGTAATCTGTAAAGAATTTTACACAACAGTTATACCATCATTTCAAAGGAAAATTTAAAATATATAAATTTATTTTTAAAAAATCCA
Organism: Mycteria americana; assembly: GCF_035582795.1. Classification (NCBI taxonomy): domain Eukaryota; kingdom Metazoa; phylum Chordata; class Aves; order Ciconiiformes; family Ciconiidae; genus Mycteria; species Mycteria americana. The sequence continues at coordinate 31,986,727 of NC_134367.1, forward strand.
AACAATAAATTCTGATTTTTTGTGTTGTTCATCCTTCTTTATTCACAAATTTGATTTGATATGTTATCAAATGAATAGAGTTTAATAAATCCGTTGATGACTAGATTGTTTCTTAGTTCTACTCAAACATATGTTCATTTCAAGGTTACAGTTTTTACATTTAATTTTCACTTATTTTGTTAGTTTATTTTTACTTTGACTTTGCTATTCTGGTCCTCAACTGCTGTGTTTATTACTGTAGGTCTCTGTTGAAGATTTCTTGTACTTCTAGATTCTTTAAATGGAGATGGGAAATAAATTTCTGCTCCAAAATCCTTTTAAACTGCCTGAAAAATCTAAAATCATATAAATGTGAAAGAGATAAATATAAATATAAAAGTGAAAGAGATCCAAAGTTATACAGGTGTGACAGCTGTGAATAATGGATACTGAAAACACTCACCACCTCTGCAAAAGGCTCTGCTTTTATTTTCACACCAGTGAAAACAGAGGAAGATACTTGAATTTTAAAGGTCTAAGGTCGATGACCTTTCTCTCTCTCTTTTTTCTCTCTAAAGTTCACCTAATTACAGATGGCCTTAGTGATTAAAACAAATAATATCTCTACAGTTGCATACAGTGATAAATACTATTAAAGTATTCCAATGTGGAAGGAAAGATAGAAAGAGCAGCAGAAGGTTCCAAGGACAAAATTTTAAAAGTATCATTTGTTCAAAGGAGAATTGGGGTATCATACAGGAAGGGCTCGATAACAACAAAAAAGCTGTGGTATTAAAAGAAGTATTATAAAATGTAGGAAGATACATTTCGGGAATAATAATAAAAATTAAATTAACCACTTGGAGTGTCATGTTCTTACACAGGTAGTTCTTGGACAGTTTCAGTACTCAGTATTTAGTACAATAAATAAGATGAGTCTTTAGGTCATAATATTTAACCTAACAAATGTTTTAGAAAGAATTTAACAAGGTAGCAGCTGGATCTACAGGTCTTGTCACTTCAAAGGTCAACGTATCTCTGCAAACCCACCAAACTAGTCTACTAGAAATTTTGCGAAGATGTCATATTTCTGTACTAATGAACATTAGCAGTTGGTAACAACTGAGAAAGATCTCAGAATCGTAACCAATTAGTAAGTTATTATAACTGTAAGGCACAACTGTAACACGTCTGTGGGAAAGGCAAATGTGGGCCAATGTTGTGTCACTGGAGGTATTACTACACAGAAAATTATAACACCATGTCACAAAGCTCAGTGAGATCTCATTTTCCAGAAAGATTGCAATTCTACATCTGCAGAGGTTAAGCTGGAAGACATAACAATGCTAGATGGTTTTTATTTCAATTAATTACTTTCCTCACAATGTTTACAAACTGAACATTTAATAGGAAAATTTCTCACTCATGCATAACTTAAGAATGATGAAAAAACAGGAACAAGTCTAATAATTTTGTATTATATTAGACTAATATAATACAAAAGTATTATTGTATTATAATACAAAATTATTAGTTTAAGAAGTCTAATATTTTGTATACCATTCTGTTTATATCAGCTTTGCCTAGCCTTATCTAATTACATTTTATGTATTGATAAGATAGAAAAAGGGGGGGGGTGTCTCATCATAAAAAATACTGTATACTTCATAGTATACTGTAATACATATATTATACTAGACTATAGTATATATACTATATAGCAGATTATAAGGCATAAAGCAAATCTGTTCTAAAGGTGCAGAGGTAAGAATGTCTCATCCTGTGATGTAAATCAGAACTAAAGTTCATGGAACTGGGAAGCATGGTGGTGCGACACACAAGCTGCCTATGCACAAGGCACTTCAGGAACAGCAAAAATGTGCCCATAATAATCTTCGTGCCTGTTCTGAAGTGGAGGCAAATGTTTATTAGCCAAACTGTTTGTGATAGTACAGGGAAGAGGCAAAGAGAGGACTCATATTTTGCCCAGTATCAGTGTAAGAACAGTGTCAGAATGTTAGTCATCTCATTCAGATACCTCTCATTAAAAAATATTTAAGTGTTTGCAGAAATATTTGCCCTCTTGACTTACTGCACAGATCCCCAGTTTTGTATGTAGTTATTGAAAATCTCTTTGAAAATACATTCTTAAACATATATATTTTTATACGTAGCTATTCTGAATTTTAAAATGCTTGTTCTTAAAAAGGAACACCAAGAAATCACTAAAAATTGGTGGTAAAATTTTGTGCCACTCTACATGATAGAATGTGACTCCGTCTTAAAACCTTTTGACTCTATGTCTACCCTGACATTAATGATAGTTAAGAAGGCTCTGTATTTTGTAATATGGGGATAGACATTATAAGGTAAATGTTTATACTTAGAATGTTACTTAGTACACATTCTCAGCAACCTCTTTACCACTTTGCATGATGTAAAGGTTGAAATATAAAGCATTTACTGCATTCTGTAGTCATGGTAAGGTATAGGAGACCTACGGGAGGGCACAGGAACAGGAATCTCTCATATCAGGACAGATACACCCCTTGGGTTCCACCTCTTTTTAACACATTTGGGTAAGATGTAAAGCTTAAGATTCCTTGCCTTATGAGAAACTTGTGCTGTAGGAATTTGTGGCTTTAGCATTGAGTTAGAGCCAAAGCACATCATTGGATGTTGATGAATTTTTCACACGACACCAGTCAACAAGTAGCAATTCAGATACCCAAAAAAACTGTGGTTGTAGCTGATTTCACCAATGACTAAATGACAATTTTGATAAATTCAGAGGTGCCTTAGTAATGCCCAATACCTATGATAGACTGAGCTTTAGGACCAATCTTGTCCAACTTATCATGATCAAGACAGACATCCCCCAGTGGTTTGTACATTAGTATTGTTCAGGACATTGTGATAATGTAGTCTCAGGGAAGATATATTGAGCTTGAAACACGGATGAATTACTACTTCAGTAATAAATACATTTACTATTCAACTTTTCTGCAGCAGTTCCAGAACTGTACAGGCCAATCATAAACTCCACAAAGCAGAAATTACCAGATATCACACGGTTCTGGCTCAAACTTTGCCACACCACCACCTTTTTTTGAAACATGGTAAGAGGTCTTATCTGAGATTTTGCTGTCTACAAGGACTCCAGTTTCAAAAACATTTCTGCGTGACTTAATACTTGCTTTCTTCAGTAGCTCAATAAATACTATGTCTGGTGGTGATTGCTTGCAAATCAAACACCACAGGAGTGTTTTAATGAATAGCTTGAGTTCCGTAAAAGTAATTAATGGGAAAATCTCAATATCTCTGAAAGATTTTTTTTCTGCAATTTGATGAATCTATGGATTGAACCACTGTAATTTAGTGTGAATTATGCACAAGAACTGATGCACTGTAAAACAAAACAGTTAAAAGGAATTCTGAAAACAATGGCTAATGAAGAGTACTCCGACAATCAAATAAAAGGACCTAAATGGTTAACTGTTTATGATACCATTCTTAGTTCTAGAAACCTGGTTTACTTTTATTGAACCCCACAACACTTTGTGCATAATACTGTATTTTTTATTACATATTTATTTATTTATCTGTTTCTTATTTATTAAAAAGTGACTTTCTTAAAAAGTGAAAGCTGTACGTTTAGTAGAGTCCTTGCTTGTGAAAAATGTATTAAAGTCTCACATGAACATATATTAAAACAGACCTGGTTAGTAATACATGAAATTAAATAAACTGGCATTTATATAAAATATGCCACTAAAATTTTCATTTATTTATCTAGGAATCTTACTCCTACTCTCTGCCTGTATAGACCCCAGAGGTCCTGGGTTGCTCTTCCAATTTGCTCCTGGTTCTTTTGATATGTATATTATTAGGAACTCTAGGTATGTATAAATAAATAAAAAGTTTTATGCTGTAAAATTTCCTCAGTATCTAAACCGCCTATTTCAATTCTTTTAGGCACTGCTGTCTTGGTATATTTTTTGTACTTCATAGAGAAGCTTTAAAAAGGGAATACAATAAATAGTTCAGGGTATGTGTAGCTAGGTCAAAGACCAAAGCTCTGAGCTAACAAAGTGTCATGGTCAGTTTGTAATCTAAGGTCTGTATATGTCTCAGCTGACCTGTGTTTAAACAGAGGAATTACAAGCATGCATCAAACTATTGCCATTATTGTCAGTACTGTAGAAAGAGCTGCCAATATTTTAGTACACTGTTGCACAGTAATTGGTATTCAACTGTTGTTCTTCACCTAATGCTGCTGAACAAACTGTTGACGTTGTTCAAATGACGAGCTTTGATGATGGAGGCAGCCCATATAGGAAGGGGAGGGCAAAGAGTAGTGTGGAATGAAACTGAAAAGGAAGGCAGCTGGTGCAAGTAACAAAATTTTTAACCAACCCTTCTTTGTAAAGTCTTAATTCTCAATGCCATTCTCAAAGCCATAGGAAGGTATATGCCATAGGAAGGAATGTAGAGAGTGATAAGGTCTCCCCTGAGCCTCCTTTTCCCCAGGCAAAAAGGAGGGTCCTGGGAGACCTTATTGCTCTCTACAACTACCTGAAAGGAGGTTGTAGCGAGGCCGGTGTCAGTCTCTTCTCCCAAGTTACAAGCCATAGGACAAGAGGAAATGGCCTCGAGTTCTGCCAGGGGAGGTTTAGACTGGATATTAGGAAAAATTTCTTCCCCGAAAGGGTTGTCAAGCATTGGAAGAGGCTGCCCAGGGAAGTGGTTGAGTCACCATCCCTGGAGGTATTTAAAAGATGTTTGGATGTGGTGCTTAGGGACATGGTTTAGTGGTGGACTTGGCAGTGCTAGGTTAACGGTTTGACCCGATGATCTTAAAGGTCTTTTCTGACCTAAATGATTCTATGATTCTATATTACTGGTAATTTTCAGAGGTCTCCTAACATTTAATTTAAAGCTCTGCAGCTGCTTTGTTTTTACACGACTTGAGTAATCTTTCAACAGTTTTTTGAAGTGACAGATGAATACTGGAAAGAATGAGCTAGCAGCTGTCCAAGGGGAAGTGGGAAGCAGGGGAATGGGAAGTACTGCTTATGAATGGGAAGCAGAAGCAAAACAAGTCACTGCAAGAGCAGCTTAGCTTAGCATATTCCAGTTGTAGAGTAAACTGAAGAACTTTGTACAAGTTTGCCTAGTCTGGCATGGTTCCTCACTCTGAAGAAACAGAAAGTTTTGAAATCCATCATCATGATTGTGACTCAAGTCTTAGATTCTGAGCTGGGCATACACAGCTCTACTGGGATGAGAATGACTATGGGGGACTGCTTCCTTGAATATGTTTACACTATACTTTCCTATTTCCCTGCTTAAATGAATGAAAAAGCCTGGCAAGACAGTATACACACTGCAAGCTAACTGTGAAGCAGGTAGAAATGACTGGAAAGCAGTAAAAAGCTATGCATGCTAAACTTTTTATCAGGTAAAATATACATTTGTTTTATATTTAAATGTCAAATTTTTAAATGTTATTTTTTATTCTTCACAACTATGACAGGCAGATCAAAAGATGACAGTCCTGTGATAAATCCGTATTTATTTGTTAATTTACATTATACTAAATCAAACAGTTGTAAAATAGTTTAGATGACTCACATACTTTTCCCTTCATATGTTCAGTGTCATAAAGCCTCTGTGTTAAAATACACTGATGGATAGAAAAGTGTCTTGACTCTGAAAACAGAAAGGATATATTTGGACAGACCTTCATGGATGTGAAACTTTGTGCCTAAAAAAAAAAAAGCTAATTCAAGAAGATTTTGATGGTTTTGTTCTATTTTTTTATTTTATATTATTATTTTATTTTTTTAATGCATCCTACCTGCATAGATGTCTACCAAGAATGTGTAAAGGCATGCACAAACACACAGCAACAGATGTCCTCTGTATTAAGTCACCACTGTCTAGTTAGGCAAGAGCTGCACAAACCAAAATAACAGAACTTGCAAGCAGAATGAAGAACATAAGCGATGTACATTTTTTATTAGTCCAAATTTGTACACCTGCTAAGTCAAAGCTTTTTGGCCACACTGACCATGAGATTCAAACAGGAAAATACAGAAGAGTTGACAATTAGGAAGGGGAGCAGAGATGAACATGAGGGCATAACCAGAGCCTGTCCATCCTTATTTTGGTTCTTTCTTCTGTTTGTTTTAGATATTTCTTGAAATGTTACCTGGTTCCCCACAGCATTGTTCTCACTGATAGAGAATTAGGGTGAAAAGAGAAACCCTAACTGAGGACAGGTTAATAAAGTACACTTTTCCTAGTGCTGCAGTCTAATTCTAATATAATCCTAATCTTGCAATTAATCCTTTACTGTCATGTCAGATAGTCACGTAAAATCAGGTTCTCTACAAGATAAGGACCATAGATTTTCATTCATTAAAACCACATTAAAAAGCTTGGAATATAGGAAACCCATTTTATTTTATTCTGTACATTTTGTAACAGGACAGAAACATTTGTTAGAGAGAAAGAGATTGGTTTTAAGTGAATATCATCAAACTGATTATTTGTCTTTTCATGTATTCTCACAACCTTGCCTTTCTGAGTTATTTTGTTTGGACAAATACTACTGTGAACAAAAAGCTTTACAAGTAGGACATATGCAACTTCAAAGACCAAAACAATTATTTGTTGACTAACATACACAATAGATAGTGGCAATTAACAAGTTAAGCACTAATATGCTCACAACCCACGGTAGGACACCTAATACATCTTTGTTGGCCAGGCACTCATCAAGCAGATGAGTAAAGGTTGGCTGCTGTTTCTTTTTGAACTGCATCACTTCTTTTACTTCTGCTGAGTTGCTATTTTCTAATTTCCTGTTTTCTTCCTTAGGATTTTATACCTTTTCATGTGACTGTTTTCCCTCCTGAATCCTTGAGCTGCTAACTACCCAGTCTCAACAGTCTTCTCTCTGTCTGAAATTTTACCTTTCTTACCTTGAATGGCTGTGGTTTATGCACTTTCTCATAGATCCTTCCCACAGCTTAGCAGTTTTCTCGGAAATATAAGCCAAGGTTGCACAGCTGTGCTCTATCAAAACCAGGTCTCGTACCACAGCCAGCTGAACACCTGGGAGGAGGGTTACATACAGGTTACACCTATACTGGTTTATTAACTGGGTCAGGGACCATCCCAAGGCACTGGAAGACAGCCAACTGTGTTACTAAATTGCTGCCACACTTCTTCGAGTGCACTCTCAGTAAGTGCACTCGAAGTGCACTCTCAGTAAGTTTGCAGACGACACCAAGTTGTGTGGGAGTGTTGATCTGCTGGAGGGTAGGCAGGCTCTGCAGAGGGACCTGGACAGGCTGGATCGATGGGCTGGGGTGAATTGTATGAGGTTTAACAAGGCCAAGTGCAAGGTCCTGCACTTGGGCCACAGCAACCCCATGCAACGCTACAGGCTTGGGGAAGAGTGGCTGGAAAGCTGCCTGGCAGAGAAGGACCTGGGGGTGTTGGTTGACAGCCGCCTGAATATGAGCCAGCAGTGTGCCCAGGCGGCCAAGAAGGCCAATGGCATCCTGGCCTGTATCAAAAATAGCGTGGCCAGCAGGACTAGGGAAGTGATTGTGCCCCTGTACTCGGCACTGGTGAGGCCGCACCTCGAATACTGTGTTCAGTTTTGGGCCCCCCACTACAAGAGGGACATTGAGGTACTGGAGCGCGTACAGAGAAGGGCAACGAAGCTGGTGAAGGGTCTGGAGCAGAAGTCTTATGAGGAGCGGCTGAGGGAGCTGGGACTGTTTAGCCTGGAGAAAAGGAGGCTGAGGGGAGACCTCATCGCTCTCTATAACTACCTGAAAGGAGGTTGTAGAGAGGTGGGGGTCGGTCTCTTCTCCCAGGTAACAAGTGATAGGACAAGAGGAAATGGCCTCAAGTTGCGCCAGGGGAGGTTTAGACTGGATATTAGGAAATTTTTCTTCACCGAGAGGGTTATCAAGCATTGGAACAGACTGCCCAGGGAAGTGGTTGAGTCGCCATCCCTGGAGGTATTTAAAGGACGTTTGGATGAGGTACTTAGAGACATGGTGTAGTGATGGTTTTTGGCAGTGTTAGGTTTATGGTTGGACTCGATGATCTTAAAGGTCTTTTCCAACCTATATGATTCTGTGATTCTGTGATTCTGTGATTCTTAGCACAGTTTGGTCAGGGCCAACTAGCACTCCCCAGACAGTGCCTGGGCATGCTTTGAGGGGTTAATATTGCACAGGAGCTGTTAACACCAGGTAGTTTTGATGTGGCTTCCCAGTAGTGGGGTGTGAGAGGGTTTAGTAACACAGGATTCAACACCAGAGAGTAAATAGAGATATGTTTAATTTATTAGTGCCGATTTAGCCTATCATTCCACCAATCTAGCATCAGCAACAATGCAAAAGAGGAAAGTGGCAAACAATCTAAAATCAGAATTAATATATTATCCTTGATGCCAGCTATACTGAATATATATATATCATAGCGAGACACTTTGGGGAGACTGAGGTAGTGAGAATACTTAGTTGTCCACAATCACCAATCTCACTACAATTCAATAGCAAAATCCGCAAAGCTATGAGAAAAAATCAGTTTGCCAAACAAGGACAAATTTATTTTAAAGCATATACAACTTTTTTCCTGAACAAATATACATGAACATGCATGCACGCACACATGAAACTGAGTATGTTCCAGTAAAGGTTGCTAACACATTCCTCCCAAAATGACTTCAAAGAATTAACATAATGAATGTGTAAATTAAAGCAGAAACATGTTACATTTTCACTACCCTACAAGCTGAAAGCAGCTTGGCTGATTTGCTTTGAACTTTCAAACTATTCATCTTTTGTAGTTTCAAACTAGGCAAAAGAATTTGCAGGCCAGACAGAATAGGTTGTGTTTGTTCTTTAAACAGTGACAGAGATGCTGAAAAGTAGGCCAACAAGTGGAATACTGGTTGCATCCTTAACTAGTCTCATTCTTTCAAGTTCTGCAGACTCATTTCATAGTCTGTAGAAACATGCAACATTTAAGTTCTTACGTAGGTTTGCTTAGCATTGACACAAAGTGAAATTGGAAAATTCCTCTTGAATTGCAATGTATTTTATCCCCCTAGAATACTCTCCATAGTTTATGTACAGAAATGGAATTTCATGTTTCCTTTCCTTGTATAAGTTTTAACCTGTTACTGGGGAAAAAAGTATCAACAGGGGATGAAATATCATTCTCAATATATTAATGAATGTTCTCCTTGTTCTGGGTGTTCTAGTGGCCTTCCCAAAATCTGCATTTTCCCTTATATGCATATTTATTTTCTTTCAAGCTAAGGAAAAAGCTATAAGAGAACATTCACACACCCAGTGTTAATGCTGGATAAAACCTTTTGAGCTGACTAGTCCCAGACAGTCAAGGAATAAAACCTGTTTTAGTCCAATAGGTGTTACTCCATATTTCCTGATTTTGAAGGAAAATGTTATCCTTTCTAAAATCTCATCGCTTCCACAGAGGCATCTTGTCTTCCTATTATGCTTTGGTTGTGGCATTACTTATTTCCATTCAACTCATCTATTGCAGTGTTAACATTGCAAGAGTTTTAAGGAAAAGGAAAAGGAAAAGGAAAAGGAAAAGGAAAAGGAAAAGGAAAAGGAAAAGGAAAAGGAAAAGGAAAAAAATAAAAATGAAAAAGAAAAAGAAAGAGAAAGAGAAAAAGAAAAAGAAAAAGAAAAAGAAAAAGAAAAAGAAAGAGAAAAAGATAAAGATAAAGATAAAGATAAAGATAAAAAGATAAAAAGAAAAAGAAAAAGAAAAAGAAAAAGAAAAAGAAAAAGAAAAAGAAAAAGAAAAAGAAAAAGAAAAAGAAAAAGAAAAAGAAAAAACGTTTTTGTAACTATTCCATGTTTACTCAAAGGAAAACCAGATAATGTATATCACAATGCAGTTTACAGAGAAAGGAACAAAAGTAAATTAAAGCCAAAAAGTAGAAACTCCATATGCCACAGATTGTTGAACACCTGTTTTTCTCTAACGCCCTGGAATCTAATGGGAGGGCAATGTTAAAGTTATGGTGGGGGAGCTGGTGATGTATTTTAACCTAAAGACAATAGACAGTTAAAACCACAAAATATATTTCATAAAAATTTTGTTTGTAAGGCTACACCTGGCACATCATCCTATTATGAGACAAAAGAGCAGAAATGTTGAAGTTGCACAGGTCTGTGATGGCTGGTTGTTTATTATTGTTATTGTTCTTATTGTTCCTATTGTTGTTGTTGTTTTATGCATTTCCTTGTTTTTATTCCAGGCAGTTTTTCCACTGGTGTCTTTATTGTGCTTTTGTACATAGCAATCAATGATCTTACTTCCTTATCTAGCCCTACAGGAGAGCTATGTTCTCTCACTCCATCTGCCATCAGCCTCTCTCAGGTAATAAATGAGAGAGATGATGAGCACTCCGCTTGCCTCCCTCAGGTGCTGTGACTCACCCTCCTGGAAGTGCTTTTTGCTTGAGGGATCCTGGCTGCTAGTACTTTCCTCCTCCTTTCTCTCTCCTGCACCAATGAATAGCCAAAAGCGGACCATAGGACCATAACTGCCAGCCATCTGCTTTCTCTGCAGACTAGAAAAAGCACAAAAAAATTAGAAATAATTCACTCTGATTGTGTCTTGATTTATTAAAACTGCTATACTCTGATTATGCACAAAGAAAGGGGAGCAGGGGAGAAACAGAGAGCACGAGATAGTTATTATTTATCACTGCAGTTTTCCAACCATAAAGAATCAAAAGATAGAAAGAAAAACCAAGCAATCTAAGCAAATTCACTGTGAGTTTTGCAAACGGATACTCTCTGTCAGCCAGTCTGATCACTGCCATATTATTAGCATTATTTTACACACACATGCATGGCTTTTACAAGGTAAAAAAGGTACCTACAAAAGGAATTAGAAGATGATTCTGTTTTATTGTCATGGACACTTCACATCCAGAATGTTTTACAACATAATGAACAATACAGAGACATTAGAAAGTGAACATTTTGCTCACAAGGTGTCAACGGAATACACATTGCTGGTTAACCTTCATCAGGGGCATTGTATGCCTTTTGGCTGATACCTCAGCCTCAGCTGAACCACTTGTTTAGCTATATTAGTAAATAAAATTGGCCAAAAAACCTTCTCTGCACTTAATACCTATTTCAAAATGTTGAAAATCATGTTTGAAAAAAAGCCTAGAAAATAGACCAAACAAGATGGAATTTCTAGGGTAAATTTAATACTATTTAGAGTAGCTACTAATACTAGCCACTCTCCATGACATTTGAAAAGTCATGGCAATCAGGTGAAGTCCCTGGTGACTGGAAGAAGGGAAACATTGTGCCCATTTTTAAAAAGGGTAGAAAAGAGTCATATATCTGGACTTCTGTAAAACCTTTGACACGGTCCCCCACAACATCCTTATCTCTAAATTGGAGAGATATGGATTTGGTGGGTGGACTGTTCAGTGGATAAGGAATTGGTTGGATGGTTGTATCCAGAGGGTAGCGGTCAACGGCTCAACGTCCAGATGGAGACCAGTGACGAGTGGTGTCCCTCAGGGGTCCGTACTGGGACCAGTGCTGTTCAATATTTTCATCAATGACATTGACAGCGAAATTGAGTGCACCCTCAGCAAGTTTGCAGATGACACCAAGCTGAGTGGTGCAGTTGACACGCCAGAAGGATGGGATGCCATCTAGAGGGACCTAGACAAGCTGGAGAAGTGGGCCTGTGTGAACCTCATGAGGTTCAACAAGGCCAAGTGCAGGGTCCTACACCTGGGTCAGGGCAATCCTTGGTTTCAATAGAGGCTGAGGGATGAAGGGATCGAGAGCAGCCCTGTGGAAAAGGACTTGGGGGTACTGATGGATAAAAAGCTGGACATGAACCAACAATGTGTGCTCGCAGCCCAGAAAGCCAGCTGTATCCTGGGCTGCGTCAAACGAAGCGTGGTCAGCAGGTCAAGGGAGGTGATTCTGTCCATCTACTCTGCTCTGATGAGACCTCACTTGGAGTACTGTGTCCAGTTCTGGAGCACTCAGCACAAGAAGGACATGGAGCTGTTGGAGCGGGTCCAGAGGAGGCCCACGAAAATGATCTGAGGGCTGGAGCACCTCTCCTTTGAGGACAGGCTGAGAGAGTTGGGGTTGTTCAGCCTGCAGAAGAGAAGGCTGCGGGGAGACCTTATAGCAGCCTTCCAGTACTTAAAGGGGGCCTATAGGAAAGACAGGGACAGACTTTTTAGCAAGGCCTGTTATGACAGGACAAGGAGTAATGGTTTTAAACTAAGGGAGGGCAGATTTAGGCTGGATTTAAGAAAGAAATTTTTTACAATGAGGGTGGTGAAGCGCTGGAACAGGTTGCCCAGAGAGGTAGTGGAGACCCCATCCCTGGAAACATTCAAGGTCAGGTTGGATGGGGCTCTGAGCAACCTGATCTAGTTGAAGATGTCCCTGCTCTTGCAGGGGGGTTGGACTAGATGACCTGTAAAGGTCCCTTCCAATCCAAAGCATTCTATGATTCTATGGTAGTATTTTGATTCAGACGTATTATAGGGAATTTAAATGTAAATTTCAAGTATATTTTCTCAAAAAATTCAGTAACTGTAGATATGTTTTCTAATTCTAAAACTTTTCTTGAAGGAAGAAGGCTGAATGAACATGTGGAGGTGACTTGAAAACAGAATGAGAACTATCTTCACCTTCAGTGCCATGCTATATATATTTTCCTTTTATGGACAGAGAAACAAAACCAAACCTTTCCAAGGAAGACTGGAGGACTTTTTTGTTTTCACTAGAAACAATTTTGCATTGTAAAATTGAGGACAGACCCAAAGGAATACATAAGCAGGTATTTACAATGATTTGAACTGATTTGTTCATGCCTTGGAGTGTTATAAAAGTACTTCAGACAACAAATTACTTTGGTCTCCCACCAGCTCTCCCACCACATAGCTAACTTCATGGTTGCCATTAACCCAGGAAGTAGCTGGAAGCTGGGGTAGAAAAGGCTAGAGGGAGACTGACATTTTCTTATAGGAATTGTGATGTTGGAGCTTGCTAGCTGATGAAAGAAGTCTTTCTTTCATGGAAAAAAAAAATCAGTTAAAATTCATTTCCTCTTTACAATATTTAAAGAAAGTATATGGAGACAGATCATTTTTTATATCATTTATAGCTAGCTCTACCTATGAACAATTTCAGTGTTTTAATTGCCTGTTACTTTAAAATTTCAATGACATCTGGAAAACAAATAAAGGTTCAGAAATAAAATGCAGAAATTTTTAGTAGCGCCTGCTTGTTCTTGTTCAGTTTATATATAGTCAACAACTAATCTTGTTTCTGAGAAAATGATGGAGCAGTTTGAAAGTAACAAATATTATAAATAATTCAGAATATGCATTTATTGGTGGGTGATTAATAATAAAGGGGTTTGAAGTATTTACAGAAAGCTAGCCAATCAAATTATCTATCAATAGAGCATTTCTAAATCTGTAATTTTTCTGTATTTTTCATACTGTGCCAAAAACCTGTTATTCAGTTGCTCTTAGCTTTTGAATTCTTTCAGTTAAAGCTTGCAACTGCAGGAATTAAAATTTAGCTTTAGTTCAATATAGTATTTTTTCACCATCATCTTTCTTTGCTGGCATTCCTTCCAAAACACAGAAATAGTAAATACTGATTAAAAAAAACTTGAAAAAACTGTAAGAACCGTAAATGTTTAATTATTATAGGATACGATGTCAAGTAGAACTACAAAAACGCAAATTTAGTCAGAAGTGTCAAAAAGGGAAAAAACCCACACAATCTTTCAGACAATGAAATGTGTTAGAAAGTAAAATAGGCTGTGTCTTCAAATAATGGAAATTATATCACTGAGATGGGTGGATGAGATCTCTTGGCCAAAACGTTTTCAACAACAACAACAAAAAAGTTTGTGAGTAAAATTGTTTATATATGATGTAAAATTATTTTGGTTATCCTCAAGGAAACCAGCCACTTCAAAATCTGCTTCAGTTTTATCTAAGCAAAACAAATCTTTCTGTCAGCACTTCCCCCTTCTCCAATCTTTTGCCATGTAGAACAAATTGCATGTTTGGGCTTAAAAGTAAACTTGGTCTTGATTTCAGCAAAGAACCTGGAATATTTCTATTTTTTTTCCAATCTAAAATTGTTCTTTGTATTAGTATTACTTGATTACTGCAAATAAACATTATTCCTCTGTCTCCAGATGCCCTCACAAGAAAAGCTGCTGCTCACACTGGTGAGATCACAAACAGGAAACTTTGAAAGATCATCTGGTTCTCAGAAGATCTCAGGCCATAAAAAGCTCATATGTGTGATGTGCTATTGTGTTTCAAAAGAAAGTGCCCAGGTGTTTGAGAGGCAGGACTAAGAGAGAGTGATTACCAGCTACTTATGAAAGATTAGAGCAGGATGTTGCTGGATGAGCGTTTATCTCTGAAATTCTTCTTGATATTCTATTGGGATAAAAGTGCTGATCTGCACCTTTAGGGTCTGGAGGGGCAACAGCCCAGTAATAGCTTATTGGTCAAAGAGAGAGTCCCTCCTTGAGATAATTATAATGGGATGAGGCAAAACATCAGAATATTGTGTCTCTCAGCAGCAGGAAAAAAGTTGAGTTGCTTTTTCCAATAAGAAATTATTAAATCATCCAGTTTGACTAGTATGTCACAAGCCATTACATTTTACTTCACTAGTTCTATATTGAAAACAATAATTTTTCTTTCCTCTGAAATGTATACTGTAGAACAGTAGCTTGCTTGTATCTGAAGTCATCAAGATATTTTAAACAACTTGCTATCTTCATTAATGTTTTCATTTGTGTTTCAATTTTCTTCATTTGTCCCGTTTAAGCCGTCAAACATTTTGTTTCCTTCGTTCTGATAGAATATTGCCTATCCTTTTATTCCTCATTGCTTTCACTGTTTATGATATATTACATCAGAAGTCAGTGTCTGGATTCGAAACATAAACCTATATGAGTAAAGCAATATCAGAGCATGAACCTGACCACTGGTGTGTGGTTGTCCACTCTGTTGTTATTAACATAGTCTCTGGAAGGCTTTCAACCAAGGACAACTAATATTCTCTGATACAATGCTTGAGTATAGTCTAAGGATCAAAGGCATCAACAAAGGATCATTTCTAGTACTCAGTTTGTATGCAGCCACATTGTTCCAGAAGGCAAAGAGATTGTAATAGTATGAGTCATGCCTTGCCCAGTGATATGGATTATCAATAACCTCCTTGTGCAATAAAGTACACTTCTATGGGTGTGAAGTCAGTTTGTATAAATGATGAGGAAAGATTTGAATCAGGTTAAAAACAGTTAGGAAAGTGAATTTGAAATGTTTTTATCAAAATTAAAGAATCATATTTTTCACTTGATTTACACTCAGCATATAATGAGATATTGTATGGAGCCTATAATGAGATATTGTGTGGTTAATTTCCCCTCCATTTTAAATATGGTTTTCAAGGATATCTGCAAAATATAGGATGTAAGTGTTGTTGATGGCCCAGCAGGACACCATTGTTTAGAAGCCAAGACAAAAATATTAATAGAAAAGAATTCAGGAGAGAGAATGCTTTTGACTGAATGTTTAATTATATCATTAGTACACAAAAAAGGGCTTCCAGATGTAGCATACAGGAGGATTAGACACAAATTCAGGATAGCAAGAGTCAAAAAAAAGAAGAAAGAAAAGGAAAAAAAAAGCATACCTACATGAAAATATTTTCTGTCAAAGAATAAAAGGATATATTTTCAGCCACATAAATGCTGGCTCCAAACAGAGCAAAATCTAAAAAGATCCCTACAACCACTCAGTGTTGTCATAGGCATCAGGACTGACTATAGAAAATGAAACAGCTTAGTAGTAGAACTTCATGAAAATTCAGGAGCTTTCATCTCTCATTGTGTTCCCAGAAGTATAAAAAAGTGATTAAAAATAAACACTAACAACATTGATAATGTATCAACGTTAAACAGAAAGACATAAATTAAACAAGGTCTTCTATATATGTGAAACTCTTGTTAAACCAATTTCTATGCTGCAAGCCTGTATCTGCAACTATGCAGTAAGTCTTCACTAACCACACAATGATGCTACACAAAACCACATGGGAAAGCTGAAGCAGTGAAAACACACATAAAATGAAGGTTACCGAGTTTAAAAGACTGAAGGTTATGGCACAGCTCAGTGGGGGTTTGTTTCCTGTACATGGTTGATGATATAAGTCAAAGTTTCATTCTGCTTCAGCTACCTACTGGTTGTTATCTGTAAGAAGTCCCTGAACAGTTGCCCCTGAAGAATTTCCATTGCAGAAGGAAAGTCCTCAATTTTTAAGTTATTAGAGGTGAGTCTCTGATGGAGGATAGGGGCAGGAAAAGGCTCTGTTCCGCATTTATAAAGACAGAAGCAATCTCTTTTAGTTCTTTCTGAAACTATGCAGGATATTGGGATAAATCTGTATGTGAAGACTGTAGAGAAAAGTCTCAGTAACTAAACCCTGAAAAGCCATCCACCCATCTATGTGTTTTGGTATGAACAAATTGCAAGGAATGAAGAAGCTCATCTGAATCGTAAAATCAGAAACGTTTGGGTTCGAGGAGACCTTTGAAGATCATCTGGTTTCAACCCCCCTGCCATTGACAGGGACGTATTCCACTTAGATCAGTTTGATCAAAGCCCCATCCAACCTGACCTTAAACGCTTCCAGTAATGGAACATCTACAACTTCTCTGGGAAACTTGTTCCAGGGTCTCACCATCCTCATCATAAAAAATTTCTTTCTTATATCCAATCTAAATCTACCCTCTTACAGTTTAAAACTGTTGCACCTTGTCCTATCACTAACAGGCTTTGGTAAAAAGTCTCTCTATCTTTCTTATAAGCCCCCTTTAAATACTGTTATCCCACAATAACATCTCCAATGAATGCTCCAGAAGTGGAGTACAACCCTGGGTGATTGAGCTTGCTTACTTCCATGCAAGGTAAATAGCTTCAATATTTTTGACTGAACAACAACCTGATTCACCATCTTGATATGGCTTTTTGCTTAAAAATGGCAATTTTTTTTTGTTTAAAATCTTGAGCTCATGTTAAAAAAATAGATAAGTCAAAATTTCTCCAATAGTCCCCTAAGCATGTGCTGTAGGCATAGCTACATAATTTCATGAAAAGGATATTCACAGGTATGGCCATCTCATTTCAAATATCAAAATATCCAAGAAATCCACAAAGACATAAATGAGAGAGAAAAAAAAGTGGTCACTGAAGGAAAAAAGGTATCTTTAGTTCTGATTACAATATTTTCACACACATCTTTGGACTTCTAAAATATAAATTTAATGGAAGTTTTCAGTCTTCACAAAAGGGCAATTTTGTATGCTTTAATTTCAAGTCAAATATTTTGCAAAGCTTTAATGAGATTTTCACCTCTTTAATGTTAAACTGGGGATGGGAGATAGAGCTAAATTTAAAGGGTAAAGACTTGCTGGGCCAAGTGACCTTTCTTGTCCAAAAATTTTAAATGTCCTTATAAAATACATCTTTTGTTTATATAACTTCGGAAAAAGCCACACTGGGACACCTACCGAACTTATAACATAGGTGACATTTCCATGAGAATAGCTGACAGGTTTGAAGGTTAAATGACACCTGATGTAACCACAAAAAATGTAGACCCCTATTACAAAAATTATTTTTGTTCAGTTTGAGTCTATGAGACCTTAGAATGTCCAGATTTAAGTTTCCACTTATCAAATATGTTAACATAATTGACAGTAAGGGAACTATATTTATAAATTCTTTGAACAAAAAATGAAACAGCAAATACAATTTAATTCACTTTAAATACATGTACAAACATACATGTATGCTTATATGTATACATACATACATACATATATGTAAAAGGAAATATTTTTCAGAAATCTCTTTGATAATATACCTCATCATTAGCTATTGGAATGTGGTAGATTTCAATTAAAATCTAAACATTTTTTGGTGAATTTTCCATTGAACTCTAAAATTATACCAACTCCTACTGTTTATGATATATCCAGATTATAAGTAACTAACTTATCTGAAATGAATATGTATATATATATAAAATACAAAAGGAAAAAAAACCCCAAACCTAGAGAGTTTTTTTACATGCATACATTTTTCAAAAGATTGATTCACCTTGCATGTTGTTTTTTAAAAAAGAAACCTCTAAAAGAAAATTAAGGACACATATACTGTTATAACTTTGTACAATCAGTTCTTTATGAATTGTTCTCATAAATCATAGAATCATAGAATCATTTAGGTTGGAAAAGACCTTTAAGATCATCGAGTCCAACCATAAACCTAACACTGCCAAGTCCACCACTATACCATATCCCTAAGCACCACATCCAAACAACTTTTAAATACCTCCAGGGATGGCGACTCAGCCACTTCCCTGGGCAGCCTGTTCCAGTGCTTGAGAACCCTTTCAGTGAAGAAAGTTTTCCTAATATCCAGTCTAAACCTCCCCTGGCACAACTTGAGGCTGTTTCCTCTTGTCCTATGGATTGTAACTTGGGAGAAGAGACTGACACCAGCCTCGCTACAACCTCCTTTCAAGTAGTTCACAGAATCACAGAATCACAGAATCGTATAGGTTGGAAAAGACCTTTAAGATCATCGAGTCCAACCGTAAACCTAACACTACCAAGACCACCACTACACCATGTCCCTAAGCACCTCATCCAAACGTCCTTTAAATACCTCCAGGGATGGCGACTCAGCCACTTCCCTGGGCAGCCTGTTCCAATGCTTGAGAACCCTTTCAGTGAAGAAAAATTTCCTAATATCCAGTCTAAACCTCCCCTGGCACAACTTGAGGCTGTTTCCTCTTGTCCTATGGATTGTAACTTGGGAGAAGAGACTGACACCAGCCTCGCTACAACCTCCTTTCAAGTAGTTCACAGAATCACAGAATCACAGAATCGTATAGGTTGGAAAAGACCTTTAAGATCATCGAGTCCAACCGTAAACCTAACACTACCAAGACCACCACTACACCATGTCCCTAAGCACCTCATCCAAACGTCCTTTAAATACCTCCAGGGATGGCGACTCAACCACTTCCCTGGGCAGCCTGTTCCAATGCTTGATAACCCTTTCAGTGAAGAAAAATTTCCTAATATCCAGTCTAAACCTCCCCTGGTGCAACTTGAGGCCATTTCCTCTTGTCCTATCACTTGTTACTTGGGAGAAGAGACCGACCCCCACCTCTCTACAACCTCCTTTCAGGTAGTTGTAGAGAGTGATAACGTCTCCCCTCAGCCTCCTTTTCTCCAGGCTAAACAACCCCAGTTCCCTCAGCCGCTCCTCATAAGACTTCTGCTCCAGACCCTTCACCAGCTTCGTTGCCCTTCTCTGGACATGATCCAGCACGTCAATGTCTCTCTTGTAGAGGGGGGCCCAAAACTGAACACAGTATTCGAGGTGCGGCCTCACCGGTGCCGAGTACAGGGGCACGATCACTTCCCTAGTCCTGCTGGCCATGCTATTTTTGATACAAGCCAGGATGCCATTGGCTTTCTTGGCCACCTGGGCACACTGCTGGCTCATATTCAGGCGGCTGTCAACCAACACCCCCAGGTCCTTCTCTGCCAGGCAGCTTTCCAGCCACTCTTCCCCAAGCCTGTAGCGTTGCATGGGGTTGCTGTGGCCCAAGTGCAGGACCTTGCACTTGGCCTTGTTAAACCTCATACAATTGACCTCGGCCCATCGATCCAGCCTGTCCAGGTCCCTCTGCAGAGCCTTCTTACCCTCAAGCAGATCAACACTCCCACACAACTTGGTGTCATCTGCAAACTTACTGAGGGTGCACTCAATCCCCAAATGTTTGGAAAGAAAAAATATCACGGATTGCTTAACATTGTTTTCCACATTGTTTTCTTTTACAGATTTCTTATGTTAAAAATTAGCTCAATAAGTCAATCTGTTAACATTTTAACAGCATACTTTTAAATATTAAACAATCTTTGGAGTAATTTCTCCTATTAAATTTTAAAAAGTATTTACAAAATGGTTCTATTTTTTTCTTAAGAAAAACAGCACTCAATCTTGAGGCCTGGTATGACTAAGATATACAAAAGCAATGTGCCTCTGAAGCTTATTACAGTGATCAAGGAGAGCAGAATATGAACTATGACACTCAGTGTGAAGTTTCTATTTCCAGCTCTGTGAATTGTAATTATTTGAATGTTATCATTGGGTCATATTTTGGACAAACTTTTCCAGATCCAAATTTAAAAGTGTCTTCTAAATGCTTTAGATTATCAAGAGAGCTAGGAAATGTAATTTTTGATACTGTGAAAAAGTAGTTTTAATGCATTGAGTTTGACAACAATGTTACATTTTAAATTATATATCTGTGCAAGCCCCCAGGCTTGGGGAAGAGTGGCTGGAAAGCTGCCTGGCAGAGAAGGACCTGGGAGTGTTGGTTGACAGCCGCCTGAATATGAGCCAGCAGTGTGCCCAGGCGGCCAAGAAGGCCAATGGCATCCTGGCCTGTATCAAAAATAGCGTGGCCAGCAGGACTAGGGAAGTGATCGTGCCCGTGTACTCGGCACTGGTGAGGCCGCACCTCGAATACTGTGTTCAGTTTTGGGCCCCCCACTACAAGAGGGACATTGAGGTGCTAGAGCGTGTCCAGAGAAGGGCAACGAAGCTGGTGAAGGGTCTAGAGCAGAAGTCTTATGAGGAGCGGCTGAGGGAGCTGGGATTGTTTAGCCTGGAGAAGCGGAGGCTGAGGGGAGACCTTATCGCTCTCTACAACTACCTGAAAGGAGGTTGTAGAGAGGTGGGGGTCGGTCTCTTCTCCCAGGTAACAAGTGATAGGACAAGAGGAAATGGCCTCAAGTTGCGCCAGGGGAGGTTTAGACTGGATTTTAGGAAATTCTTCTTCACTGAAAGGGTTCTCAAGCATTGGAACAGGCTGCCCAGGGAAGTGGTTGAGTCGCCATCCCTGGAGGTATTTAAAGGACGTTTGGATGAGGTGCTTAGGGACATGGTGTAGTGGTGGTCTTGGCAGTGTTAGGTTTACGGTTGGACTTGATGATCTTAAAGGTCTTTTCCAACCTATACGATTCTGTGAATCTGTGATTCTGTGATCACTATAACCACAAATGACCTCTCCTTAGAAGCTGAAACTTTATTTAATCTGCAAATATAATACTTCATTTACTATCCTATAATTTCAGACCTAACTCAGGATCATTTGTAGGAATACATTGTTATTTCATTGCCTCCTCAAAAACTGAATGAACATTATGAATTAGTTGATGCTACTCTTACGAAATTAATACCATTTCCTTTTAGCAAAAACTGCCCATCAAAAGAGAAGTGTAAGTCCCGAAGAACAGTAAAAATTTCAGCTTCCTGAGTGATACATATTAGCATTTTGTCCTCTAAATTTTTTTTTTGATAGTAGTTAATTAACAGGTGGATGTCATCTAAAAACTAGATAATTTCAAAATACAAGTTGCAATTACTGATGGATAGCAAAGGAGAATAGAGCATGCTCGTACTCCAAAATCTGAAGAGACACGTAAGCAGCACATACTTGATTTTGTATGAGAGAATGACCCTGCTTAATGACCTTGTTTGTTCCCCTTCACCTATTGTTTTTTTCTTATATGTGGAAGAGATGAATGTGAGATGATAGATACCATTTCATGGACACATAAGTATCATCTCTGTTCTTCCTTGTAGTCTTAATGCTTCGTCATTTCCACATCTTTTTATATCCTTCATGTGCTCACCCATCTCCTTCTCCTTTCTTCCTCCTCCTCCATGTGGGATCTTGGTAATGAAAAGTGTACAAGAAGGAATAGACAATAAGGTAAAATACCAGTCAAAAGATTACTTGGGTATAAGTTTCAAATGGTCATTAAAGATATTTTTCCTGGACTCAGGGTAGCAGTTACATCAGTTAAAAACAATACTATAGAAATCATGATTCAGATGGCTTGACAGAGACTCTTGTTAGTAAAAGGAATGGCTTGAAGAGATGGATTCAGCAGTGTTATCTGAATTAGGCAGTATTAATCTGTGAGGAAATTTACGAGAATGGCACAGAGATTTTACGAGCACCTAATGAACATGACCAACTCTATTTGTCTTTAATTTAGGGTACTTCACTATATGTAAACATCTTTATAGAACAACATGTCATTTTACCTTTATATTATTTTGCTTTCTGGTATATGCCTGCCAGAGTCCTGAGGGCACTACCACTCCTTAGAGGGCCAGCCTCCAGCCTTGTCTCCTGGATCGGCATCAGAACTATGTTGCAGGTAGCTTGTCTGACCCCTGCCTCCTTTTGCTCCTTACTGGACACCTTGGCTCCTGACTTGTCCCCCCTGGAGCAACCCCACTCTTGCCACTCGTGGGCAAGGCTTATCTCAACCTCACCACTTTACTATAGTATTTAGGTGGTGATTAAAAATATTCTACATTTGTATGATCTTTTTGGCAAATAAGCTGTTGTCTAGGAACAATAACTGACACTCCATACAGGAAAGTCTATGTTGACATATTTGTTCATTTTGATCTTATTTTATTGTTTTTCTTTATTTTAGCTGTGTCCCATCAACACACCTAGTTGCAACCAAAAGTTAAGCACAACATGGTTGAATTCCATTTATTATAAACCTTAAGTTGGTATCTTACCTCTTTTGAAATAGTTCTTTCATATACTTTGGTGAATGTTGAAGGCTTTTTGTGTAGACTTTGGTCTAGTTTAAAAGTTTTTTCTACATTGTGGGCTTTTTTTAATTAACTTTGAATTTAATTTAGTAATTTATTAAATTGTTATATCTTTAGACTATGCAGATAATATATGAAAATTTTGGTTTGCTGATTCCAGTTATTCCATTATTCCAGTTATTCCATTTATTACTTTAGGAAATTTGACTATCTATGACATGGTATCCATTAATATGAAAACAATGGGATTTCATACATGGGCAAAGGCTTTTGCTAAAGTGTACAAATCTGTATACTCTATGAAATTTGCAGTTGTTCAGTGATTATGTAAGAAAAATCTCATTGGAGATATTATCTGGAAATTCCAACACTATTCTCTGAAAAACTATTGTCTAAAAATACACCCTCTGTGGTAGGGTCAGCATGAACAAATCTCAATATATCTTTCTTGATAAAGTTCTCCTTATGACTTCTTTAGTAAGAAATATCATATTTCTAGCCATGAATCATTGATAATTATGACAAATCTAACTACACAACATTTGAGCTATCGGATTTTCAGGCAGCAGAGCATTTTCTGCATAACTTTACTTCCATGTCATTTTTTTGTCTATGTCATACTTATGGCCACATGGCATTTGGGTGAAATTACATGGGATATGGCATATGGTAGTAAACAGAAAACAAATGTTCAAAACTCAATGAAAGTAATTGTGTCTATTACAAAGGTATATAAATTCTTTCTTACATCATCAATTACTTGCTGTAAAAAATTAGAGTAAACAGATTTTCTGATTAGTTTCTATGGAGCTTTCTTTAAAAGCAAAATCCTTCTTTCTAGTCAAAATTGTTCAAACAAAATAAAGAAAATATGTTCCTTTTAACATAATGAAGTGATTCTTTTGGGGAACATCAAGAGGTTTTTAATAATATCACTAATGGGAGGGAGCTGATTCAATTGCCTTCTTATTGAATCAGACTACTAGTCTCAGACAGAAAACTTATAAGTAAACTTTTCTGAAGCTATAAGAAATTCTCTGTATATATTAGTAGAGCTACAAAATGGATATATTGCTATCCCTCTGTTTTTGCAACTAATCCACTGTGTCCCACCAGTCCTTTCCAAAAAAAGCTTAATAGCTGTATGATGGTGAGGTTACGCAGAAGTAAGGTGGGGAGAAATGGAAGGGCCCAAAAAAGCAGTAAGGAGAAACTTGGCTCTGACCCTGTTCCTTCATTGACAGAGAAAAATCCTGTAGGATTCCTGTAGAATCCCATAACAATCCAGAAGGATCAGTCCCTTTGTTCAGAAGGAGTGAGTTTATGAGCAGGGTACTTACTGTGTCCTGAAAACACGTCACATGGCCTGAAATTCTGTGTCTGGCCAGATTTTCCTATTGATACAGGCTCTTTTTTAATTATCCTTTTTGACTTGTTCCCAGTGGAACCAAAATGGATTTAAATATTTCTTTTATATGAAACATAATAAACTGAACTAGTGAACTGAAGTCAAAGGAACAAAGTATTACATTTGTAAGAAACTTTTCACGGGTAATTCACTGGGTATAAACTATTGTCATTTTTCGTACAGTATCTGTTAGGGTACTTGACCGACTAGCTTAAGAAATGTATTTAAATTCATGTCACGTTGACTAAAACCTATAAACAATGATAGAGACAGAGAATGCTTAGCCAGGAACCAGTGGGGTATATATTATATTTACTAGGCGAAGGATTTTCCTTTAAAAAAATCTGAATCCTTAGTTTTAAGGAAAGTTTTGTTTCAAGGTCACCTAACTTAGTGTTCTATGGGGCTTTGTAGAGCTACTTCAGGGAAAGTCATAGGGACCCCTTTTCCAAGGCTCTAATTTCCTGGGAGCTAAGGAAAACAACATCATAAGACACCAAGATTCCTTCTGCTCTCCATCCTTTCTATTATTTTTGGAGTGACATGTTAAGCAATGCTTCACTTCCCCCAAACACTCTGTGGCTATGTTATAGAATGTCTCAAATTATAACAGCTAAGAATACATTTTTCAAGCCTGAGTGCCAAAAAAATTTTAGCAATTTTCTTACTTTATGGAAAGCAGAATCAAACTGAATGAATAGTGAACATGTGATTGCGGCAGAAAAGAATCACCCTTTTATAGCCTAGGTTGGTCAGGAATGTAAACACTGACAGAAGATGAGCTACTAAAATGGGAATATAGAGGTCTGACAATGCACACAACTTCCCAATTTTGTTTTCATTTTTCTATTAGAATCAAAGGCATTATGAAACACACTGTTTATGTTAATTGGAATTTGTTGAGTAATTTTATGTTGAGTTTTTTACTATATTTTCATTCATGTAAATTTATTCTTAAGTTTCAATCATTTATGTACATATGAGGGCCTGAATTTCATTGAAGCATAGCCAATACAGAAATTGCTTTCTTTGTTTCTCATTGTGTTGAGTCTTTCCCTCTCACATTGAATGCTACCATGTTTATGGACTTTTTTGCTTGTATTTCTATATATAGATAGATTTTCCATTCCTGTAATTGTTCCTGGTTTTCTGGCTTTGTTTTCTTTATCTTAATGTTTCACTGTGGCAAATTGCATTTGTTTTTTTTTCCTGCATAGCTGTGTCTTTCTAAATGTTTTCAGCAAGAATTGTTCAACAATTTCAAATGACTAATAGAAGAATTTTTTTGTGTGGATGTTTTTGTGTGTGGGGTACTTTTTCAAGTTTAACTTTTAAATAAGGTTTTATATTAATATGACTTCTCTGTTACCTCTCATAATACAAGGTGTTTGTTTTTTTTTTTTTCCCTCAGATTTTATTTTCTTTTTAAATTATATTGCTTTATTTTTTCTCTGTTTCAGATTCTCTAATGGTCTTCCTTTCATAGCCATTTCAGTTAGACCTACTTTTATCTGATTTGTACTACAATACCTAATTGTATTACTAGACTCCAAGAATTTGTGTAATGAATCTTTCTTTAGGTCCAATACCTGAAGAGAAAACAGTTGCATGAAACATAAACGGGATTCATTTCCCACTTAGATGACACTGGATTCCCTTATACCTGAAGCAAAAACATGCTATGAGTAATTTTCTTCTTGAGTTAGTTATAGATCTACAAATGTTATAGGATGTGGGTAAACGGCTTCTGCCTTCCTTAATTCAACTACTCTATAGAATGCATTACTATGTGATTGCATACAAATGAATATGTTAATGTACAGAGAAACAGTCACACCACGTCTGGAACGTCAGAGACATTTTTTAATGTAATATAGCATGAACAATATTTGGGTAAGTGAAACTGTTGTATAGATCACTAGTGTGTATCACTGCAGAAATTATGAATTACATGAGTATTGTCAACACATTCATCACAATAGAGTTTCTAAATTTGTTTGTATTTTCAATGACACCATCATCTAATTTTTTTAGGGTTATGAGTTTATCCAAAGAACAGTTCATACCTGGTAACTCAAATTAATTTACTAAATGTCAGAGTGCTATTTTTCTAAAAAAGCTCTTTGTGACATATATGACCTAAGGAGGCCTACTACTGTTGAAGAAATCTGGTCATTTCATATATATAATTTCCTGTTAGAATTTTCCCACATTGCTCTTTTTTCAGTATTACA
Source organism: Mycteria americana (assembly GCF_035582795.1). Taxonomy (NCBI): domain Eukaryota; kingdom Metazoa; phylum Chordata; class Aves; order Ciconiiformes; family Ciconiidae; genus Mycteria; species Mycteria americana. The sequence continues at coordinate 32,013,185 of NC_134367.1, forward strand.
TAACATCACAATTCACCTTTGAGATGTCACATCAAGCATAGAAAACATATTCAAAATGAAAAAAAAAAAAAAGATTTTTTGATGTGACATGCTTGAACAATATAAAATGAGGAAGAGCACACTGAAAAATAGTCTGAGGACCTAATTCGTCAACGTCAAAAAATCATGAGTGGCTCCACTCCAAAGAATCAGGACAGGAAAAGATTTTGATTCCTACTGAGGCAGCTTGGTGACCAATCTAACTGACAGAAGTATTTTGAAGGTTTCTCTAACGACTAATGTGCTTCCAGATTACCTACAGTCCTGTTCCCCTTTCCAAATACCTTACCCTGAGGTTACCCAGCTGCAGACCAGTAACTATGTTAGGTCTGATAGAGGTCCTCAGCAAGCAGTCTTAAAGATATGTTCCTCTATTTCAGTGTCAAAGAAGCCATTCATTTTAATGAACTGGACATTTAGCCACTTTACCATATACTAGGACATTACATAGAAGATTGTTAAACACAGAAGATAACATCATCTTTCTGTGTTATTTGCTACCCAGAGGTGGGAGAATAATATGCTTTGTTTGGATGTACTCTTTTACTCAGCATTCAATTAAAAACAAAATATTAGAAACAAGAAAAGCTGTAAAATTGAAAAGATTGACAACAGAAATCTCTAACCTAAACTAAATATATTTTCCACAAAGAAGCACCAACATGTTTCCACAATTTTACTACTGTCATCAATCCTACATGGAAGAGATGTTAATATAGTGATAGGCAGTGGTCAGGATTTGATATAGTATTTGACAAAATGAAATAAAATAACTTCCAAGGAGGTTTGGGAATTACATTGCTATGCCTTAAAATTGGAGAATACTTAATAAACATAAAGCAATGGTAACCATAAATGCATCATTTTGGACATTTGTTATTACAAATATTATCAGTCTACAGTAAGTAACAGGAAAATGACAAAAGCTTCTCCTAGCTGAAAGTTCTATGTTATAAAAAAATAACTAGAATGAAAAGGAGAGACAAATTGACTTTTGAGTAAAGATTAAAAGATCTAAGTAAGTTTAACAGGAAGGTGATAACAAAGTAGGCCATGATATACTACAAATATTTGAAGGCTGTTAAAATGTATAGAGAGTGATTATTTAGTGTGGTACATGGTAGAATAACTCTGATTTAAAAAAAAAGAACATTTGTACTTAATATCAGGGAACACTTACCAATAGGGAGATATAGATGTCTGTGGAGACTTTTAAAGATAGATTTTGCATGGATTAGAAAATATGCAGTAGAAGACAGTCTGACAGGCCAGTCTAGAAGTCTTTTCCATCTCTCTTTTGTAATCTCTAATTTTTGTTTGAATAAATAGGATAAGGTGTGAAACAACCTTCTGAAACCAAAGTTTGAGATCACTGTACACCAATGTTTGAAAATTCTTGGGGAGATATTAGAAGGTGCTGGTATTATGTCTGATGTCATTCTAATGAATCTCTGTTAATTGAATCCTCATCTCCCTTTCCTGCTTTGCACTGTGTATCCCATAAGAATTCTGTAAGCTGTCAGCCAGATATCTGTATAATTTACTTGGGACTTGAAAAATATCTGAGGGCTGAAGCAGCACAAATTCAAAAGGAATACTCATGCGAATCAGTAATTGTTTAATTCTCATCTGGGTAATGAAACAATGTAACTAGAAAGACCAACACAGCAGGTGGATAAAATCTAGGTCTTTGGCATATCTGCAGCAGAAATCACCACTAAGAAATTGTCTGTGATGTAGTAAGCTTTTATTCATTTTATTCTGATTGTCATATCTCAGCTCTCCTGGTTACAATGGCAAAAGATTCATTGCAGTGATAAGGAGAACCATCCACAGAGAAAAAGAAAATTTTCCAAATCCAAATTGCAGTGCAGGGAAGAAATGAAAAATTGCAAAGGGCCTTGGTAGATCTTCTCCAATATCAGAAAACCATGATATACAGGAACTTGAGCTATTGTCTTAACTGAGGAAAACATGGGTTTGTCCCATTATGGCAGTTTCTAATTCAGTTGTCAGCTTTTTTATATAAACAAACTACTGTTGACCAGATCTTCAAGAATGCTAAACCACTGTATTCTAATAAATTTCCACCCCTTCTCTATCCTATGGCTTCTACAATTCTATTATTCCTACTATTCAAATCCAGTCTATACTATCTTATTAATTTAAATTGTTATATTGACTGGAGTTATATCTGTATTTTCAAAAAAAAATCAGAAAAAAATTTAATATATTTTATTTATAATTCTTCTTAAAAGAAAGTTGTATAGCTTATTCTCTGCTCTTTTTCAGTCCACTCACTTTTTTTGTTTGGTTTTTTGTTTGTTTGTTTTTGCTATATTATTTTTGCTATGGGTTCATATAAGAGACCAGAATAAAATATGCTTTCTTTAAATTGCACAGTTTCAAAAATTATCATTGTCCTTACCTGTCCTAAAGGAGCTCACTCTGTTGTTGGATATCTTCCAATAATGTTTCCTCTGTTGGCCAATTTTGAACTTTTAAATATCATTGTGTTAAAATGATTGTGCTAAAAGTCACCCAAGAGGTTATGGAATCCGCATGCTTGGAAATTTTCAAAACTTGCCTGAATAAGCCCCTGAGCAACCTGATCTAACATTGAAGTCAGTCTGTTTTGAGCAGGAAGTTGTACTAGGTGAACTTCAGAGCTCCCTTCCAAATTTTTGTATGATTCTGTGAGAAAGGTTGTTAGGAGTCTATAGACTATTGTTTTCACATTGAAATTCAAGTGGGTGTTTTGGAGGCCGAGATACTGGCAGAGCTCACAGACAAGGCCCAGGATGCTGGGTTCTGGAGGCAGAGAACAACCAGACAGGGACTGTGTGTATAGAACCTGGTGACTCCTAAACATGGAAAGTGTTATGCTGAGGTGTCTTTATATAATAGGTGATGAAAGTCGGGGTTGCCATATATAATGTTAGGATTGGCCCTCCCACTTTTTCGGAGTGACAGAAAATGCTGGTCATTACCATTGTTGCGTGAGAGCTCAGCCAGGAGCTCCAGCACATCTTGAAACTGTGGCCGGTACTTATAAGCTCTGGGTGTAAGTTTAGCTAGCCTTTAGGAAAATATGTCAGTTGTGGGAAGCCTGCTAGGCTGAAATTGGAAATGATCCATTGGCCATTTGGAAGGGTCTTTGTGTGTAATTTCACTCTTAGAACACAATTGTCCCCAACATTGTTTCAGTTTTTGGGTCACTTGTTTATGAATGTCCGAGTTTATTCAGGGTTCTTATATAAGTTTAAACCAGGCAGATCTTCCATTTTGTCAGAGGTTATCCTCTTTATTTTTATGCTAGTGTGGTGGGTTGACCCTAGCTGGGCACCAGGTGCCCACCAAAGCTGCTTTACCACTCCTCTCCTCAGCAGGACAGGGGAGAGAAAATATAATGAAAGGCTTGTGGGTCAAGATAAGGACAGGGACATCACTCAGCAATTACCATCACAGGCAAAATAGATTCGACTTGGGGAAAATTAATATAATTTATTTCCAATCGAATCAGAGTAGGATAATGAGAAATAAAAACTAAATCTTAAAAAACCTTCCCCCCACCCCTCCCTTCTTCCTGGGCTTAACTTTAACCCGGAATTCTCTACCTCCTCCCTCCTCAGTTGCACAGGGGGATGAGGAATGGGGGTTGCGGTCAGTTCATCACATGTTGTCTCTGCCGCTCCTTCTTCCTTGAGGGAAGGACTCCTCACACTCTTCTCCTGCTCCAGCATGGGGTTCCTCCCATGGGAGACAGTCCTCCACAAACTTCTCCAGCGTGGGTCCTTCCAACAGGCTGCAGTTCTTCACGAACTGCTCCAGCGTGAGTCCCCCACGGGATCACAAGTCCTGCCAGAAAACCTGTTCCAGCATGGACTCATCTCTCCACAGGGCCACAGGTCCTCCCAGAAGCCTGCTCCAGCATGGGCTTCCCATGGGGTCACAGCCTCCTTTGGTCATCCACCTGCTCTTGTGTGGGGTCCTCCACGGGCTGCAGGTGATATCTGCTCCACTGCTAACCTCCATGAGCTGCAGGGGGACAACCTGCCTCACCATGGTCTTCACCACAGGCTGCAGGAAAATCTCTGCTCCAGTGCCTGGAGCACCTTCTCCCCCTCCTTCTTCACTGACCTTGGTGTCTACAGAGTTGTTTCTCTCACATATTCTCACTCCTCTCTCCGGCTGCAGTTGCTGCTGTTGCACAGCAACTTCCCTCCCCCTTCCCCCCAAATGTCATCACAAAGGTGCTACCACTGTCACTAATTCGCTGAGCTTTGGCCAGTGGTCAGACATAGGGGAAGCTTCTAGCAGTTTCTCACAGAAACCACCCCTTTAGCCCGCCCCACTACCAAAACCTTGCCATCCAAACCCAATACAGCTAGACGAATAAGATCATTCTATCTCAGAAGTTTGGATTTCTAGTGATTTGGACTTCCACATCTACATTTCTTAGTTTCTTTTTAAGAATTCCAAACCAGACCCAAACAGAAGGGCACTATGGCACGCCTCATTTTGCCAGTTCGTTTTGTTGCTAATGCACATGAAACCAATATCTTTATAAAAAAACACAAGAGGAATTGTTCCTATCACATGCAACAACTTCTCTGTCGCACAATGCATGCAGAGTCATGCAGGAATAGTACATTAGCACAAGAACTCAGGAAAGGCAGTTCAGGATGGTGTTAGGTTAACTAGCCTTATTCTTTAACTGTAGGCATGGATATTTAGCCAAGTACGGAACCATATTAATGTAACCATATTTTGTCTTGTTCTATGTGAGCCGGTTCTGCTATAGTTCATTTATCTTCATGATGGTCTGAGGTATATTACTGAAATACTCATAGGCAGTTCAAAATACTGAATAGCCTGTTGGGTAGGGTAAAATACCTGCAATGTTAAAGAACTGACTGACATGAAATAGTGACTAGATGCTGGTTCTACTACATTAATCAATTACCCATGAAAGAGTAAGTCTCTCTCACTTCCTCTAACCAGAAAGTCTCCCTGGACCTGATAACTAAATGCTAACTAAAGATCTTCCATATGAGTTCCATATGAAGCTTCCCCAAAAAAGCTTCTTTTTTTTCCCCTTTATTACAATAGCATTTTCTGAAAGAACAAAGTCAGCTCTTGCAATAGGTGTCATGGGAGTTCCTGTGAGTAGAAAATCATGTAGAAATTTTCTGGTGAAAGCTTCTCTCAAGATTTATTTCCTTGAGCATGTTTGATTTGCAGAATTGATTCTCACATGTTGTTGAAAACTGTTAAGGAGACCATGTTGAAAGAATATAGTGTTTGGGGAAAAGAGCAGGACAGGAGTAATGAGGCTACTTTCTAGCTGTCATACTGAACTATATAAAGATGAAGAATTTAGTAAACATCTCTCATTAGTAATGTTTTTATTGCTCATTTAAACTTACTTACAAAATCTTATGAACTTTTCAGTTGCTTTATCACTGTTCTCAGCCCCTATATGAAGCTTACAAACCTTTAAAACATGCTTATTTTGTTAGACATATTATGAAGAAAAAAGTTTTGAAAACTTTTGATTCAGTCTTTTGTGAGAGCACACAATCTATCTCTAGATGTTACTTTCAATCAAAACAGAAGGCAAACAAAATATATTTTTTCTTTTTTTTTTCTTTTTTCTTTTTTTTTTTTTAAATCAGGAAATTATTTTTGTGTCCTGATTCTTTTTCCTTTCATGTCTGTCAAGAGTTGATAAATCCGTCACATTAGTTTGCAGCTAGGTTTCCAACTATGAGTCAGAAAACAGTTTTTAAATGAAAGTAAACTTTACACTCAAAATTGAAACACAACAGTTCTGAAGCAACATGTTCTACGTAAACTCCATTTTATACAGTTTTTACTAAGAATTCAGGGCTAAATCTGCTTCCCATTAAATTATCTGAGGATAATATAAATGAAGTTAATAAGAATTAGGTCAGGTTGCTTATGAATAAGGTAACCGTTGATCTCCTTGCAGGTAACCCTTGGACTGTAGTAGAAAACATTTCATTAACTTCAAGAGTTTAAAGTGCTAGAGACTGTATTACCATTCCCCTTTTTGTTACAATATGTTTTATTCACCATATTCTTAGACCTGATACTAATAATGGAGTCTGAATATTTGGAACTACCCAATTTGCTCTTATGTATAACTGATGGATTTTGTCTTCTTGTTCTTAAGATCCACATTATTTTATTTTCACATAATGAATTTATTTCAGCTATGAATCCATCTTGAGCTAAATTTCTCATACAGTGTTCTGAACACAGATTTCACTGACTTTTCTCTAATCTTTTTGACATTTAATCCTATTAATGTGGAACCTTAGTTTGTCTTGTTTAGGATTTATCCTTCATTATATAATGAACTCACATGTAAACTCTGCATAGAGTTACAAAGACAGTTTACTTGCTGAGGTTGGTGTCATTAAGTGTATTAAACATATTTTATTCTGGGAAGTAGCCAGCACATATTTACAGAGGCAGAGGTCCATGGTGTCATATGAAGAGCTTTTAATGACAATTCCAAACAAAACCTTTCATAGGAGTGTATGTTAACATTTGGCTTGTAGCCCAGCAAATCAAAAGTCAGAGTCCTGAAGGGGGAAATATAGAGCTGAATAGAAGTAAATGTTTTTATATTTGCGTTCCCATTGTGAGCTGTTAACTATTTGTTTATCTTAACACACAGATAGTATTTGTCGAAAACAGATTGGTCATTTGCTTGCCACTATGTCCTGAACCAGAAAAATCTATTTTCATTTCTTAGGCTGATGATACTCAAGAGTTACTGTTGCTGAGAGTTGTCAACTATAAAATATTATGTTTTTATATGTTTTAATATTATATTTTTAAAACAACTGTGTTTGAGGGAAATATTAACACTTAAACATGTGCCAATAGCAGTTCCTTGTCAGAACTACCCAAGAACCATTGAAATGCCTAATTTAAGTGCGGGGTTTTTGGTCACAAAGTCTGATCTACAGTTAAGCCTAACTTTAATATGTTTCTCCACTTAGTTAACACAATTTTGGACCACAGATTTTCCTAGATAACTTTGTTTGGGCCTGGTGTTTCAGATTTTCTGGCAACAGTGAATTCTTTATTCTATAATCACGTTCATTAAATATATGTGTATATAAATATACACACACACATGCTAGATGAGAGGGATTTATCTTTTTGCATTGTTGTTTCCTGGGAATTAAGTCAAGATTGCAAATAAAATGTAAGATAAAGAAAGCATAAGTTTGTTCTAAAGGCTGTGATACTCATATGGGAGGAGATTCTGGTACCTGTTTCCAGATCTAGCAAGACATTTTATAATACATAGTAATTGGATATGAATGAATATTAATATCAAAAACTTAGATGATAGCTTAAATTAGACACTGAGTTTTTTCTAAAGTTAGTGCAGAAAGGGACCTTCATTAAACATTTATTTAATCCAAAGATAAGTGTGGCTACTTGTTTGGAGGGACCTCTCTCATTTCACTGAGTACAGAGGAAGCCAAGATTAATTGTTCAAGGTAGATCTGTAATGGTGGATAGTTAATGTGGATAGGAGAAATATTACCTATCATGTGTACTTCATTCTGAATTGGACTGCTAAGCTCAATACACCCACTTCTTTCAGTTGGCTACTTAAGACTTGACAAGGTTGTCTATTTAAGTTGGCAACTTTAAAAGTCTTCACTAGGTCAAGGATGTACTTTTTTGATGCTCTTCTGCTAAGCTGAAGAATTGGATTTCATGTCTATACATTTTGCCATTATGAATCCCTAGCTGGGCCTATGTTGAAGAGAGGCTTTGGTCTTAAAACTTAGAGGAATATGTGCTCATTTCTTCAAATACTGCTCTTCTTTTAATGCTAGTTCTCTAATTAATTCAAAGAAGGCAACTGAAGACATTGTGGTCTCCAGAGAGAGGAATTTTATAAGGAGATGGAGCTTCTTCCTTATTTCCTCTCTCCTAGAGGGTAAGAAAACTACAAAAAAAAGTGGTAAACTGAATTTGCATAAAGGAGAGAATTCCGCTTCTATGATCTGTAACCAATGAATGAATATATAACATCTTTCTAGAGCTTTACTTGTATTTTGGGTTAGGTGATGAATCATAAAATTTTATTCCACTGTCTTTCATAACTATGTTGAAGCTCTTCCTTCCTTACTGGAATTTCAGTCAGGATGGTGCATGTTCTGCTAGTATCAATAAGCATATAATTTGATTCTCCTATGCTACTGCTGCTTCTTTGGATTTTGGACAAGCTATGCCAGATCACTTGTTATTATATGGGAAAAAAAGCAGAATCTTGCTTCTTTATGAATTTTCAGTCCATCGTTTTCTCTTTTCACAGAAACATGCAGGCCAACATTCGTTCATTAATTCCAGGATGAATTCCATTATGAACTCATACACCTATATTTTATTCATTTTTTAATACTGAAAATAAAAGAAAGGACACTATAAACATTTTAGAAACACTACTATTTTAAATGTGAATATACTGTTTGAAATTTTGCAAGTAGCAGAAGCAGAGATGGAAAAAAAGGAGACTGTCAAGTACAACTGTAATGCAAGAATCTCAAAATAATCATTCATCTGTGGGTTTTCTGTGTTAAAGAACAAATATTGACCTATGATATGTAAAAATGATAATTACAATGTCAATCTGTGTTATTGTGACTGTTATCTAAATTTTGCACTCAGCAAAACCTGTGATGATTGTGTGTAAGCTGAGCATCTATTTCTACATCAAGCAATCAGAATTAAATCTTATTCCTCCAAAGTGTCAGGGAATATGCCTAATTTCACTGCTCGCTGAAGTGACTGCAAAGATTTTCATTGATATAATGGGTCAATAGGTTAGGCTTTACTTCCATTTTAACTAGAAACATTGTTTAGTATCTTGATTTGACATAGGGCTATCCCTTAAACCAAAAATAAATAGCCATGTGACTGACCCGTAATAAATCTGGAAGAAAACCAATACATGTGTCTTTTCAGTATTCTACCAAACAGATAGGTTTAAGACAAATCTCAGGGGTGTTATCGAAGAAGTTAATCTAATAGATTTCAAGAACTGGATTTTAAACAGCTTAAGTTCTGTTCCATTAGTATTTTCATATATTTCTGCTTTTAAAGTTCTCCTACTGTAAGGCAAGACAAACCTTAATATATATGCAAGTGTGTTTAAGTGTGTGTGTGCATGGTATGCACAATATCCGTTAATTTCATAGTAAGTGCCAACTGCAGATGCCTTAAGGCTCTTTGTACTGGATTTTACCTTTCTATTTTAATTTGATTTTTTAGAAATATGGTTTCCTTCTCTTGCCTTTTCTCCAGGCTATTGTTTATCTTGATGGAAAAATTCCTTAGAACCAGGATTTGTAACTTTACCATAAATACTGACAACTTGCCTATGACTACATTGCCTATAGAAACAATTACAAAACACTGGATTGCACATAAACAGTCCAGAATCAACTTTTTACTGCAAATTTATTTTAAATAGAAATACATTGCCATTAAAACAATGTTGGTTTTGGCTGCAAAGTTAAAGGCAGAACATCAACAAATCTCAAATGTTTTCAGCCCTGAGGGAAGAGAATATTCTATTTCATGAAATAAGAGTGGGGAAGTTTGAAAAAGCAGTTCATAAAAATCACTGACTAACCATGTCTGTTCTCCCATATCCAGCAACCTCTCCCCACTCTTCCCCCCCACTCTGAACTGAAACAATGCTTTCCATCTATTTTTTTCTATTTTGGGCAAGCATTTCCTTAACCCGTTGTAGTTTTTTCCTCTAAAACTGCTGGATGCAGTGTTCGTTTTCTTCAAAATTATTTTGAACAAAAGCTGATTTCTATTGTACCTTTTTGTACTCCCTTTGTGCCAAAGCTTCCCCTTATGCTTCTGTAAGATAAAAAACAATAAAATGACAGAAGCTTACTTTCATCATACTACAAGCACAGCAGTGATTAATATTATAGAGAAAAATGCTTCAAAGCACAAGTCTTTTTTAGAAGATACTGCAATGCCAGATCTCTCATCTTTCAAAGAATTTCCCCCTCTCTGACTTTGAAGGTGCTACTTAGGCTGGTGAAAAATAACAAATAAATAAAATTTTTAAAATTATTAAATTATATTACAAATGTATATCTAGTTATAATTTTTTTGTTTCAGTAATTTTTTTCAGAATGATTTGTTGTCTTGAAACTTGTCAAGAAACGTGATTTAATTTTATACATCTAATTTAATTTTCATTAATATTTCTGTTTAAGATAGATAAATTATCTTGGTAATTATGGTTGCATGTAATATTTTGTTCTCTATGTTATTTTAAATTAACATTGTATGACTATGCCCAGATAAGCAACCTTGTTTATATACAACCTAATTAACTTCAATCCAGTGTTGTGCAGAAATTGCTGATATATGCATAAAGATTGTTGTAGGATCAGGACAAGTACATTGAACTGTCACGCAGATACCTTTTCCATTTAAGTAATTTCTATATTTCTTTATTAGGTACCTTGATTCCTCATACGTTCAAGTAAGTGCATCTGCTTGTGGTTACATGAACAAGTAAGGAGAGAAAGAGAATTTGTAAATTACGTTGGGGAGGAAATTTTAACATAAAAGCATTGGATTCCACCATCTTTTTGAACTGTACTTGAAAAATATGGCTAGGAAATTAATTTATTAATAATAAAACCAGTAAATGCTTGATAGCTGAGATTTTATTTTTCAACATTATTTCAGATTAATTGCTCAGATTTTTTATAAAGCCATAATTAAAATATTTCTGATAATAACAACCTATGTAGATTAGATTAGATCTTGTCAGTCAGCTCTGAACAGAAGAGTCACAAGCCTACATTTTAAAGAACATTCCCATGAGTCCGAGAATTCAGCTTTCTAAAAATCAAATGAGAAACAGGCCTTTTAAAGAAAGATGAAGTCCTAAAGGACTTCCTGCTTTTTCAATTATTTGTAACTTTTTAAACATTCATAACCTTCAGTTCAGATCTGTGTCTCTAATTTATAATTAATATGTATAACAGATCTAAAAAAAACCCCAAACAAATAAAGCACCTTGTGCTTTTTCTTCTGTATTTCACTGAGTCCACTGTCAATGACGCATTTTAGGGAGAGAAGTCAGTGGTCTTCAAATGTCAGTAAGTAACAGAAGTTTTCCTCTGTCAGCTCCACTTTCAACTCCATGCTGAATTATTTAAATGTAGAGAGCTTCATTTGTGGTTACTCTGGATACTATTCCAAACTCCCTGAAAAAAATGTTTACATGATATTTAAAATCTCCATTGTTTCCCATGGAATTAAACATTTAAATGTTTTATTACTGAAAGTATAACTCGAAGATCAAACTGGAGATCAAACTGTCACTTTAAATATCCATGGATTTGAACTTGCTTGTTGGTGTTATCAACTAAAAGTTAAAGAAAATAAAATTTCCCAATCCACATAGTAAGGACTGCAAACTTTAAAAGAATTTCATATGCAAGATTTTGCTACTTCCATAGAAATTCAAATTCTATCCTTTTCATAGTTAATTGACATTTTTATACAGTGTTCAGTGCAGCAGAATGTCATATTTTTGCAGACTTCCTGATAGCCTTTCAAATAATAAAAACACAAGAGATTGGTATCAATACTCTGAGCATCACATTTCAGCATTTAGCCTCAGAGAGAAAATTTACTTCCCTGTGTTAAACACATTTCTAGTACAATGCCTGCTAGGGGATCCCTGCCTGGAAATGAGTATACTATTGAAAAAAAGCAGCTGCTGAGGGACCCAAACAGTCCACTAGTAAATATGACACCTGGAGATGTATTTTAGTTACTTTTCATTAACTAATTAAAATGAATGTTTGAAGTAATTACTTAATTACATTTTACTCAGAAATGTTGAAAGGCCCACAACACAGAGCTGGTTCCCAGAATACACCTTGCTGACACCCCAGAACACTTTCTTGAAAAATGCTTTTTCCCCTCACTACAGCATTTCCAACGATGTGGAGTTTCTTGAACTACAGTGTGTTTGAGGGATAGGATGCTGTCATACTCAGATGATAGATGAGGGCTCACATCTCTTCAGACACTAGAGAAAATTAAACTTTTATCTGAACAATGTTTAATTTAGTTAAATTAATCATATCCTGACTTACAGCTAGTAAGATATTATTTAAAGGGGACATCATATTTACCCGGTGTATACTGGCAAAATTTAAATATAAACTAGACTATGGACTGTCTGATGTAAACACTGAAGCCCTTGTAGCATATAAAGATACAAAGTTTTGGCATGGGGGAAGTTTAACACTGGAAAAAGGAAAAGGTACCTGTTTATCTCAGGAACTTTCAGGAATATATGGCATCTAAGCTGTGGTTGTGAGGATCTACAACTTGAATTTAGTTATCAAAGCTGAGGCATGCTTTTGTGGTTGAAGCTCTGGTTGCACCAGATTGCTTGATTATCTGACCAATGTTTAAGTAAAATACCAGAAATATCAGCTTTATAAGAAGTATACTTATTTTAATATTTGAGTTGTAGTCTTTCATAGATCTGCTATCCAAAATGAAGATCTTATGCAGTTTATATTTTTTTAAAGTCCTTTGGAACATGTAGTCATGCCTAGCTCTAGAAGTATTTAATTATGTTTTGTCATCTAAAAAAAGGACTATAGCAAGTTTCTCCTAATAGAAAGAATGTCACCAATTTTCTGGGGTATCTCAAGCCTAAACTAATTTTAACATTAAATCATTTGCAGCTACAGTACTCTACAAATGACCACTCTGTCATTCTTAAGTCACTACCAAACAAAATCAAATGATCATATCTTATGCCCACTGTACCTTGAGGAAAGGTAGGATCTGATTTCAGAGCTCAAAGGTGCTACTGGAAAAGAAAATGCTAATAATCCATCCTGAGCCTTAACTGTAAAGTTCGAGGGAGTAGTTCTTCCACTCTCTCAATAATAAGTGGTTTTGGTCAAGAGGCAGCTTAAACAGACCCTAATTCAATATGATCTTTGGATTTTGGCATGTATCATCTAGGAGTTCTTTCCGAAAATTTCCTCCAGACAGAATATAAAGGAAAAAGGAGAGGAGACCTAATGCTTTTAAATAAAAAGCAAACTGTGTTACTCTTTGACATTGTATTCCACAGTCTTAGTCTGTGCTCAATGTGGCATTTCCAATAAACAGTGACTTTCACAACTTCAGTATAAACTAGTAGCCTTCATAATTTTAAATACCATCAGCTATGTATTGAACATATTTCAGGTGTATCCAAAGTAGTATGAATATCATTCTTCAGTGAGGCTTGATGCATACATAGAATACTGACTTTTTCTTGAGTGATGAACTGTAAGGACAAATTAGGAAAAGACTTGCATTTTCAGTTTATTTGTTGTTACTTACTCATCTAAGTTCCTTTCAGTGTGGGTAAATTTTATTTCATTACAAATGTCAGATAAATGTTGACTAAGTTTCTTTTAAATAAAAAAACTGTTGTGGATCTCAAATAACAATGTGGTAAAATGAGTTTTAAACTACAGTTGTTGACGGTAACATTTAAGTAAAACACACAGATGTTTTTGTAACACAAACAACTGTTCTAGAGGGAGATTTTAATCCAGAAAACTCTATCAGATAAATGAATTATCAACTTTATAACCTGAAAGCAGAATTAGAATTCACTGTGAAATAATGTATCGATACTTGCATTAGATTACAAAATTCCCATCTCTGAGAATTAGTCTAAATTTATTTTCTGAAAAAAAGCAGTTACAGAAAAAATAAATGGCACACAATAAAAAAATTAAAGCCCAATTAATCCTTAGCTCAGGTTCACTGCTGGTAGAAGAAGGGTGCAGTATTACTGATTGCATCAGAGTAACAACTCTTGTCTCAGCAATGAAATGGACTGCAAATATTTTCCATTTCAGTGGTTTGACGCACATCAGTGATCAATCTTGTTTGGCTTGTAGCCTAGAATACCCATAAAGGAAACCTTTTTTTGCTCTCCATGTTGAATTTTACAGATGTTGCTGAATTTTTTCTACACAAAGGGTGGTCACAATATTCTTGTCTACACATTGCAGGTAAATACAGATAGATCAGAAGCTCCTTATAGTCATCTTGAACAACAGGAAAACAGAAAGTAAAGTTGGATTTTTTAAAAGGTCTACACAACTTTTGACAAATGTCCCAGTGATTTTCAATAGGTTTTTGCTCTTTTTAGAGGATGCAACATTGTGCAGAGATATCAGCTTGCACTGACTGCATTTGAAGTAGCTTGGGGACTGGAAGTAGTATAGCTCCATTAAACTTAAGCTAATTCATGAAGCTGAGAAATAAGTTTGCTAATTTGAGTGAAGCATGATGATGGCTGGCATAACACTATAGTCTGCTGGACCAAGACCCTGTGGCACACATGACTGAGACAGCAGGGTGGCTGCAAGCAGTTAACATGGTTCCTGCAGGATTATTAGATAAGTTTAGTTTCTCTTTTGCAAGCTCCATAAATATTTTAAACAGCTAGACAGCCAGTTAAAGCTTGCCACCTTCATGAATGCTCAGAACCTATCAATATGTGGTTGCATCAAATTCATAAAAAGTACTCCCAGGAGACCTCAAAGGCAAGGAAGAACGTGATGCTGTCAAGAAATCCACACCTCCCTGGTGAAGGTTTTGGACTAGCCATTGATTTAGCTTCACATTTTGCAGGTAGTGGGAGGGTGAGCAAGTCACTGGATAAAGGTTAGTGGTAGCCTGCTCATTATTATTCATGTATTGCCCAGTTATCAAGAATTTCCTAGATCCTCATGTCGTATGTTCCTTTGGCCCTGGCAAGTATCTCCTTAGAAGACTAAAAATGGCAACAGTGGAATTCCCTTTTCATCATGATAATATATCAACTCTCTGGTAAGAAATCTCCTGCCCCCCAATTTATTCAGCTAGAGTAAGGGTGAACTCTAACCTCATATATTCCAAAATATTATATGCATTGCTCTTGAGATTATCAATATTTATGAATTTCCTGAGTTTCATTTTCTGCAAATATACTGACAAACTTGAATATATTTGGGTGTGATATAGTAAAAACAGTTCAGTGTAGATTTACATGTGTGATATATGAGATCATCCAGAATGTACAGGTTTAGTGAATATTTCCAAATACATTTAATCCAGAACAACACTTCTTTCTCTACCTCATATTTTTGTTGAATATCATAAAAAGAAAATGTCTCTTTATTTTCTTTTTGCTTGCTCACTTCCAAGGTAGAATATAGAATTTTGCAATTAAGAAACTTCCTTAATGAAAACTTACTCTATTTTTAATTTGCAATAAATTAAATTAATGTTCCCCAAGTTGACCCTGTCTTGCACATGATGGTAATTGGTAAGTGATCTCCCTGTGATCTTGACCCATGAGTTTTTTCATCCTACTTTCTCCCTTTGTCCTATTGAGGAGGGGGAGTGAGAGAGCAGCTGGGTGGGGGTCTAGCAGCCAGCCAAGTTCAACCCACTATAGTCCTGTTAATCCTGGTGTTCAGAATTGCAGATTTTGAAATAACAAAACAATTCAAAAATAAAACCAGAGAATTTTATAACAAAATCATACTATACACAAAGAATATTAAAGTATTGCTAAGACATTTCATTTAAATTTGTTGGAAAGAAATTTGGATAAAATACTAAAAATGTTAGACGACATTACTATGTCTACCAAATCTTCTCTAATGCAGATTGACTTTAAAAGTTTATGTATTGGAGTCATTAAACAAACACTCATGTTCTTATTCTGTTGCAGCTATACTCTACAATAAAATATATACATACTTTATTTGGCAAGTTAGATTGCCTTTACGTATGATAGATTAGTAATTATGATTTTTTTCTGTAAAAACACCAGTGATACATGAAAATTCTTCATGAACCTATAAAGATGTCTTGCAAATTCACCATTTAAAAATTGAATTATATTCCATGTAATTATTTTAGAAATAATCCAAGAGGGATGAATTAGTACTGTAAAATAATAGTATTTGAGAGAAAGATGGTTGATCTTGCTTTCGAGACTTATTGTCTGGGTGATTTTTTAAAAATGCTTTGCAATGCAAGAAACTGAACTTAATTACCAGGCTGAAAGTATCAGTCTCAGCTTTACCGGCCTCTGATGCTTTGATAGATATTATTTATGTAATATAACTACAACTAATATATACTCTAAATACAACTAATATCACTGCCTTCTGGTATAATTTTGTTTTCCCAAGCAGCCAAAAGTCATAGCATTTGCCTCATAATAGAAGCAACAAATATAATCAAGCACAAAACTTTCAATTTTATTTGTGAAAGTCAGTGTATATTTGAGTCTATGTATATTTGTGCTGATAGTTTGCTTCTGAGATATAGTAACAAGATCCTTAGGACTAAACTGTCTAAAAGCAGCGTAATGCTCTTTTAAAGTAAATAGTTACCTAGTAACTATATAACCTGAAGTAAACATCAGCATTCCCATAAAGCATTGTGCTGTGACTACTCACGTACTCTGCATCTCACCCTGGTGAGCCCCTGCACTCCCCTATCTCTGCCAATGATGCAAGCAGCAGCCGTGGCCTCGTGGTGTGCACCCAAACTCAGGGCCCTGGTTGCTACCCATGGGTCTAGGGCTCCACCTTGGCTGATCACTGTCTTCACAGCCCTGCTTCACTACAAAAACGCATCCTCAGTTTTTCTTCCTACCCAACATCTCCTATATCTTCGTTAGTGCCTCCAAGTTTTCAGTTCTGAACACCAACACTCAGTTTCTTTCTCGTCTGTGGAGAAATTCCATTTTCTCTAGCACTGAACTTTGGAGATTTAAGCAAAACTTGTTTTTTTCCAGTGCCAGAAGAGGCAGAACGATTCAGATAACTGGCTTCACTGCTTAGACATACATCATTCCTTGCTGAGATTGCCTGAAAGAACTGAGGCACATGGCTTGTGATATTCTACTGAGAAACAGAGGTAGCAAGAGTTCAGAATATAAGCCTTAATTTGTTATTAGTCAGGAAGGGAGCAATGAGATTTGTAGACACAAAACTTTAAACTAAGATTCCCTGTAGTGAAATCCCAACAAGATCTATTTCAGTACTGATTTTAACATTCAAAGTATTCATAAATAACCTTCTTATGTTCCATTTAAGAACTTTAAAAAAATTAGTCCATCTTAAGTTATCAAGCATGACAATAAAATGGCATATTTATTTCTCTTTTTTTTTGTAAAACAAAGAACTTCCTCTGCTTTCTCTGAGTCAAAGATACAACTCTTTTTTCTTCCATATTCCAAAGCATCTCAAATTGTAGATGAAAAAAAGCACAAAAAATGAATTCTGAAAGGCAAATAAATTAATGACATTAAAAGACACTGTAAATAACAGTTTAAAATTTGGAGTTGTTGCTCTTTAATGTGCTTCGAGAAATTATGTAATATTGATTTAATTTACTATGTTGCTTGTACAAAAAGCTACCAGCTGTTTTATAAAACTTGTAAGAGTATAGCTCACTCCTGTGATTTTTCTAAATGAATACTATGATGCTACAATTGTACATGAGTAATTATATGCATCGCTAATCCCTGTCTTGCTCTCAATAAGTCTGTTCATATGAATAATGTTTACACATTTTGCTTCTAAATAGGAAACCAGACAATAAAAAAGAGGAGGCAATGCAATAAAAATTTAATAATAAAATAAAACAAAAAGCCACTAGAAAGAGTAGAAAACCCACAAACAAAACCCTGCTCCAGGATCCGAGTTCAGAATTTTAAACATACGTTTTTCCATTCTTGACTATTTTGTCCTTTCATCTTCCCTACATGTACGAAAGTTATTAGCTACCCTTTAGTAAGCCTTGACATTGTAAATTCTTGGAAATATGAATAAAGTTTATGGGAAATCAGATTACTAACAAAATTAAAGCATGGATTTTTGCATGAAGTATTGGCAATATTGTGGTGATTTCTGGTTTTTTTTAGAGAAAATTTTTTGTTAAGATTTACTTGCAATACACTGAAAAATCACCTGATAAAATAAATATTTGTACAATTCTTTAAGAATAACCCCACCTATGCTGTACTAACAAGCATTTTTATTTTTCCCCAAAATTATAATTTTAACCAAGTTAAAGTAGTTGGCATTTCTCTTTTCAGGAGTTATGTATTAGAGCTGTGTGATAGGCCATGTCTCTGTTTAAAGATTTAGTAATTGCATTTGGCATAGCATAAATTTAAAAATGTTCAGTGTTAAGGATAAATAAAAATACTGCTTTTCCATATAAAAAATTACATTAAACTATTTCCATATAAGTAACTGAAGGAAGATTTGAATGAAAGGTAGTTGTAAACTTCAAAAAACCCCCCAACATAAGCCTCACAAATTATGGAAAAAAGCTTTTTTTTTTTTAATAGAAATCATCAAATTTGTATTTTTAACAAAAAAGGGGTTATTCTGAATAAAATAACTCATGTCCTCAAGATATCTGTGTTCAACTCAGCCTGTGCATTTGCCTGCTATCAATATATCATTATTTCAACTTAGTGTAACCAGAAGTTTATAGCCAAAGAAAGATTTTTATTTGAGGAAAAGGGACAAAAAAATTGATAGTTATAGTGAGAAAAAAAAAAGAGCCCAGTGTTATAACAGCTATGTAAGTCTAGTGTAAGATTTTAGATCCTGAAGACGCAAGTGCATCCTTCATAGCTATGGACTTTGCACTGTTTGAAAAACCCTGCCTCTTAACTCCTAAATCCCTAGTAACTCTTTCCAAGCAAGTGGGGAAGTAGCAATGATTGGCTAGTCATAACAATTGATATTGTGATTATTCAAGTGGACGCAATTATCTGCAGTATATAAGTGTTGTAGAATCAAATTCACAGTTTCAAAAGTGAAGCATACTATGGGAATGATTTTAAATATTCATAATTTGAGACTTGTTCTTAAGTTTCACAGTACTCAATCAAGCAGACGTCTGCTTGTTAGAGGGACCACAGAAAGAGTTCAAATATGCTACCCGTAGTTCAAATCAAGAGCCCATACAGTCTCTTTGCATGACTGTCTCTACCTGGACTTTGCTGAATATCATCATGTTCCTGCTGGCTCATCCCTGCATCCTCTCTGTGTCCTTCTGGGTGGCAGCCCTGCCCTTGCTTGTATTGACTGGTACCCACCCCAGTTTGATGTCATTTGCAAACTTTATAAGCAAGCACTCCATCACCTTCTCCAAGTCATTGACAAAGATGTTAAACAGGACAGTTTTCAGAACACATATTCTTCTTATATAAAATAGCTGAACACTTTTAAAATCATAATTTTAGTAGAAAAATGGCAGATGCAGTCTCTGGTACTGCTTTCTTATATTTCTTGGTGGCTTTTCATTTGTAGAAAATATGTAACAAAATATTCATATTCATGAAATGAATGTTGTACAAAGAGGGAGAGAGAAAGCTGTCCTTGATTTTGTATATTATTGTACAGATTAATTTTTTTTAAGATTATTATACAGACTCACTTTTTTTCCCTCAAATGTATTTTTAGATATAATATTAATATGTTTTGCAACATTAAAATCTCAGTAGAATCTATGTTGGTGTCTTTTATGTCATCTTGTCCTTTGGTCAAAATCAGTTGATGCGGTCAAACTTAAATTATAGTCTGCTGATACGGTCCTAAATTAATTATCCACTGTCTTAGAAGCATCTTGCATGCCCATTTACATTTCGTTCAGGTCAAGGAGCTTACTCCAGTACATTATCTTTACTGGATATTTTACATTCTTTATAAATTAATCTATATTAATGATTTTATATCTAAAAACATTTGTATACAAGGAGTTCACTCACTGTCATCTTCGTATAACCTCATGAAACAATGGGTATCTCAGGTTGTTAGTAAGCGGTTCATATTACACAGAACAGATTAAAGTACAATCATCCACTGAAATATTATGTGGGTATCCATTACTGTTTTGGTTTTAAATTACAGCTAATGTGACATTGTAATCTGCATGACAAACTCCTCGAGACTGCACTAGGAAAATATGAATATCAGAGGAAGAAGAAAAACTATTAATGAAATTCCTCAAATATATTTAAATAAAGTAGCAAGCAGGAATGATGTAATTTCAGTATTAATATAGCTAAATCAAAGCATCAATATATTGTTTATGCTTGTAGATCTGTTTAACATGACAGAAATCTCATTTTTTATACACTTTTCATCAATGCATCTAATGTGGTTTCTGAATCTCTAGTAACTAGCATGGAATTTCTAGAGCATTTTATGTTTCTTTCAGATTGGTTCCTGCTGCCAGCTAGTAGAATTAAGACTGTAATCCTCCTTCTAATACTCCAGTCTTCTAGTATGAATGCTGAATTAGGTATTGCTAATTTAAAAAAAAACAAAATAAACCAACAAAACCCAAACCACAACAGAAAACCTAAGTGAGGACTTCAGTGTTTTACACATTTGAAAGGCAAGAAGGGTTCCAGCCTGCTGTATTCATCAAGAACTTAACTTATTAATCATTTCAAAAGAGACTTTAGGAGGCATAATAAAATTAAATTTATATTAAAAAGAAAGTCGGAAACTAAAATAGTCTTCCTAATCTCCATTCTGTAGGCTTACTTTTACAGTTATGCAACATTTTTAAAAAAATACATAAATTATATCCATTGATAAGTATAAATAAAACAATTTACTTAAATATTTCATTAAGATAAATTTTGATGAGAAATAGGAAAATGCTTTGTAAGACTCAATCACTATATTGTCAGAAAAATTAACATTTTTAGGGCATTCAGAATATCAGATAAACAATGAATGATTCTTAGAATGCACAAATCCTTTCAAGAATAGTCTTGCAGATTGGAAAATGCTTTCATTTTGCCTCTCTTATTTCTTATTTTTTTACTTCAATAGTGTATCTATTCCTTCACCATAACTATAGTATTTGAACTGCAGTGATTAATTCAAAGCAAGACACAAAACAAAGACTTTCATGCCATTACTGCACTATTTAATTTGACAAAATTTTATCTTTCATCAATATGCAATCAGTGCTCTCTTTTGATTACAAGATCTCCAAGTTATTGTCTCAAAATCTACAGGTGATATTCAATCTTGAGATTGTTTTATCAGTTTTAGTTAAAACTAAGGGAAAGAAGATAATTTTTTTTACCAGTCTTTCAGACTGCAGTTTCACAAAGCCACAGAAATATTGAGACCTTGCCACTGACCTGGTGGAAGTAAAGAATGTCAGTTTTCCCAAAGACATCTAAGTGGTTTCACTTTGTCATATTATGTAGCTCAACATTACATCAAAATATAAAAAGTTTTGTCCAGGTCAATATTACTTAATATGTACATCATAAAAAGCTTTAGACCACAAAATAAAAACACACTGTCATAAGACTGTTCTTATGTTCATTGTTGCTCTACCCATTTCATCTACTATGCAGATTGTAAGCCAACTTTATGACTGTACTGGCAGTGACTGAAGGAATTCCTTTCCTTCTTAAATGTTTTAACTGTTCAAACCATGACAGTTCTTATCTCTATAGTAATTATTTACTGTGCCTTGCATGTGTAATTTTTTTTTTTATAAGTGTAGCCCTCAGAGATTCAAAGGAAGAAGTTTGAATTTTTTTCAGATAGTGGCCAGTTCAATGTTTGGCTTGCGTTACAATACCTCATATATTTGGCAATAAAAGTTACTGTTTCATGCCACATATGTCAGCTAGTTGGACAAAGCTTACTCTTTTCAATAGTAATGCCCCAGACATGATACTTCATAGATATATGCAATATACTATTTGAAGGGAAAAATAAAATCTTTTATTAGAGCAACTGATATTTTAGGGAAAAACTTTTGAGCACAGAATTTTTCGTCAAGTTTGAAAGTAATATTTTCCTAAAAATGTATTTATGTGTCTCATGGGGAAATACTGATTTATGTATAAAATTCCGACTAAAAGAATATGTCTAAACAACACTAAACTTGAGAAGGTTGGAAAATTTCAGAATTAAAGTGGTGGTTAAATTTAATTCCAAACACTTATTTTTTCATCTTTTGATAGCCATGTGTTGGTTAAGGAAGGGAGACAAAATGCAAGGTTCTATGAGGCTGTGTGGTAAAGGTATGCTCTTTCCAGGTCATGAATCCTAGTTATAACTACCCTGTTGAAACAGAAGGAGCTTAGGCTTCAGTTGCTTTGTGTCTTCTGATATCCTTAATTTAAACTTATTCCTTTTTTAATTATCATACTTCTGAACTATGTAAAGTCTTGCTTAAGAAGCAAGCCCCTCTTCAGCAGTGAAGGGGTGGATCTCAGACCCATTTTGAGGACACAGAGAGCACTAAACCAGAACAAGATCTGTGGATTATATGGCATCTTATAATGTAATTAAATACTTGCAGTTCCAGAAGGAAATAAATGTGAACTAAAGTTTCAATCAATCTTTATTCTGTCACTTATTCATACTTAGTGACTTGTGAATGCTTAACTTGGCCAAAATCATCTCTACTGGCTCCTTTTCTATTTCCATTACTCTCAGCAGTTCTGCTTTCTTATTTTTCCCATTTCTTTCAGAAATTCCCTTCATACAAGGGTACCAAGGCTTCTCTGGCCATGTCTTCCACCTCTTTGCTTCAAAGGCCAGTAGAAAGATTAGTGAAGACAGCTCTGTTCTGGTACCATTACCATGTAAGCTAGTATCTCCAACGCCAGGAAAAAAATGCTGTTAAGCCTACGCAGCCCTTGACTGAAGCTTACTTTCAGAAGACAGGAACCATGGAACCTGTTGTTACCAATTTTTTCCTCTAATCTTATATTTGAATACTTTTCTAAAATGCTGAAAAGATAAGCAGATTAATGAAAAAAAATCATACTCTAACAGATTCTCAGTAGGGAAATCTGCTTTAGTTTGCACTTTAGTGTCAACTACTTTTGCTCTGACAAAGTTAGAAGTAATGATAAGCAGACCCTTTCAATGCAAGCTACCACTCTCTATGTGGTGGTATAAGCTTTGCCTATTTAACAGACAGACAGATGGGTTAAAAGGTTTGCTAGTGGGAACTTGAATTCAGAGTCATAAACTTCAAAAAACATTTCAGACAAACAGATTATGACAAACAGATTATTCTATACCCTATAATTAAAAAAAAAGTGAAATAATTTATTATGTCTGCTGTTTAAAACAGATTTAAACATCTCACATTTAAAAAATCTCTTTATAGTTCTTTACTATATTAGGAAACCAGTACTTTTTAAACTATGTGTAGCAAACTACTTTAGCTTTTCTTGATAATCAACAGTGAGATTCACCATCACCTACTTTGCTTGATTACAAGTTGGATGCCTAGCTTAGGACAGTTATATAAGTTTCCTTTATAAATAAGATACCTGAGATGTGTAAGGTCCTGATGTGTAAGGTCCTTACACACCTGAGATGTGTAAGGTAGGTGGGATGAATTCCTCTTTAAAGATTATTCTGGAGGCTTTGGAAAGGGTTTGAGTACCTAGTTTTTAGACAGTTACTGTCGGAGAAGGTGAATCTAAGTCCAAGGTTTCAGCAAGTGCAGATTATGACTCCACTGGGATAAAAATTCTTGACACCATTCTGCTCTGTGGTGTGATACTGTGTAGACCAAGCTCATAGTGAAGTTTTTACCTCACATGTGATGTCAGGGACATACTGTCAGCTCTGATGTTCAGTATCTTTCTGCATTGGCGTGTCCCAGGTTTTATGTGTAATTTAGCTTAATTAAATTTAAATCAGATTTTGCCAAATTAATCTTAGTTTATATTATTTTCTTTTCTACTGGATGTCTTTTATTTTTATTTCCTGTCTTAGCAGGTGTTCACATTACCTCCAACTCAGTACCTAAGATGACAGCAGCATTTAATTTGATTATTTTCAATGGGAAATTAGATTACTGATGACATTAGAATATAATTTAGGACATAGGGCACTTCTGAAATTATGCCTGTTATTAGAAGTACCTCAATTTCAGCAATGTAATGTACACAAATGTTTTGTTTTAATACTGTGCAAAAGAGGCCTGAATTTCACCTGCGAAGAATTTTGTCTTTTACTATACGTCATTAGTGTCATTTAGGAAATAGTGTGCTTTAGTGCTTTATATTAAACTTTTATAAAATGTTATGCGGGAATGCATTTAAAGGCAATATTGACTCACAGCTCATTGGGTTGATTGGTGTTTTTTCATGGGTCATTGCAAGTAAGGCCATTTACATCTTGTGTGATCTTTAAGTACATACGATATAATATATTTAGTATATATTTACTGCAACTATTACGTTTAAAAGAAATGTAGCGATGAAATTTTAGAAATTTTGATTAAGCTAAAGTAAATTTTAAAAAAAGTATTCTACAGATCCTCTGTGCATAGATATCACAGAAGTCTCACTGAGGACACAGAGCTTCCCTAGCACTGAAACTGGTGAATGATTCCCTAGAAACTGGTGAATTCCCTAGAAACTGGTGAATGATTCACTGTGTGGAAACAGATGTACTGCCCTGTGAATGCATGGTGGACTATTAAGTATTCAGTGAACGCAAAGCTGTCTATTGAAGCAATGTCCACACTACTACTTTGGCATTTTTATTCAATCCTTATAAATTCAGACTATGCATACAGGCTGAAGTTTGTCAACTATATAAAGTCAGTTGGCAAAAATAGTTACTAGAATGAGATTCAGAATGAATGTGCCAGAATAGTGGCGGTGATAGTTCCTGTGGTAGGTAGTCCAGCATCAAATCAACATCAGGGTATTCTCTTAAACTTGGACTCAAGGGTATATAAAAGAATGTTCTACGGTTGTATGATTTTTAATGAAGACATAAGTAAATAAAGAAAACTTTTAAATAACTGTTGACAAGAGTTAGTCACAGAAATAAATATTAAAGGAAAAGCAGAAAATGAGAAATCCATGTATGTTTAACATACAGTACTGAGCAGATACAGAATGCTGTGAATACTCAATACAATCAGTTGCATAGTTCACATAAGATATCATATTTCATCATACCTGCTTATTAATATAGACATGGAATACTTAACTCTACACAAAGAAATCTTTAGTTAGGCATTGTAAACAGATTGACTTTGCAGGTTCTCCAAACAGGCTGGTCAGTAAAATACCAGTGTCTTAAAATGTATGCCCAGAGAAATCACCTGCAGAGAATGAGCCAAGTCATATTGGTAATAGAGATCTCCATAACAGGGGGTCTTTAAGAACAGATTTGCAAACCCTATCAGGTACAATAAAGATTGTCCTTTTTGGGGTCAGGGATGCTACATATCTTCAGATCTCTTTCAAGTCCTATCTACCTGTAAATAGAAACTGCATATCTCACACAAGTACGTTAAAAGGACACACATAACACTACAAAATGTAGTATTCCTCACTACAAATGATAGTAATTTCTTATAGAACATAAACTCTGACCTTATCCATTAATTTTTTTTAATTATGATTCAGATTATAAATGGCTTAACTGCTATATGGAAATCTACAGTAGCATGTTCTGGTTTGATGAAAGCTTCAGGTTTTTTTGACTGCTATGGAATGAGTGATGAAGAAGAAAGTGAATTTACACTAGTCTTCTCCAGGAATGAAAAACACCTGCACAGCCTGAGTTCAACTACTGAACAGAGAAGACCTGCAAGCCTGCAGTGCTCATCAACTGGAATGAAGCATCTGTTTTTCATTCACTGCTATTGAATTCTGTATCATCTCTTCCATAACTGACACTACCTTAGATAGGTCATCAATATTTCAATCCACAACAAAAGGTAATAAAAAAGAGGAAGTATTGGGACTGAAGAATTGGACTTTCTTAAAAAGAAACAATTTCTACTCCGTCTAACAAGAAAAGTTGTATTGTGGTCTCTGAACTATATTAGATAACTGGGTTGGAGGTTATCCACAAAGGAATCCATTTCCTTTCCACAGCTACATACAAGCTGATGAACTCAAAAGGTCATACATCTTGAGCATACCTATCTATTATGTTTGTGTTAAATATTGCTTTTGAGAATTCCTCACAGGGGTAGAAATGGTGCATGAATCAGCGTTCTGGGCAGCCAGATGGCATCTGGCTAATGCATGAAGAAGACAAAGCAGTCTAAAGAAGCAGATGAAGGGAAAGGCGGTACTATGTCCTGTTTGCAAACTCTTACTGTATCTGAAATTATCTTAAATAGACATCCCAATACCTTAACATACTTATATTATGCTTTAAAAAAGAACATTTAATGAGAAATATTTCCTTGGTAAATAACCCATGCATAGAGCTGGAGACTGGCATCCTACAGCATTGCTGGAGCAGGGACTGACATCCGGGGCTAGGTTGAAATGGGACTTTTGGACCTATGGGCAGCATGAGGAGAGGCCCCAGGGAAGAATCAGCAGAAATAGGCCCCTGTAGTGCCCTCAGGGCCCTGGAAAACATTTGAATAAAAATGGTGAGTGACTTCCTCAGCTGGGGATTCTTGTCTTGATGAAGTTAGTGAAGCTCTGCTAGATCTAGTTTATGACTCCTTTGTAAGTGCAAATCTCTGTTGCGGTTGTTGAGTGTGTCACAGGAGTTTTTTGCTTTGAACAGGTTGAAGCTTGTACTGTTTCAATCATGGAACAATTTTTTGGGATTAAAGAACAGGCTGTGATAGTATAGTAAAGTCAGTTTTGTGCATTTGAGTGCACAATCAAAAAGTACAAACTTGACATCTTTTTCTCACTTTTACTATAGGAACCATATTGCTATAGGAAAATATTATAAAGTCAAAAACCCTCCATATTTATTCCCAATTATTTATTTCAAGAGTATAAAGTATAAATTGTTAGCATTTTAAACAGAAAGTTAAGGATCAGAATAAATAGAGATCTCTTCCACTAATAGTTTACTAGATTTTAAAAAAAATGATGTTTTATGCAAGTACATTTCAACTTTTTCTCTTATCTACACTTCTCATTCACTGGTCTAAGCTCTCAGAAAGAGAAGTTGAAATTCTTTGTACAAATAAGCATATAACCTTTCACAGTTATGTTAACATTCATAATTATGAGATTAATGGTCACCAGTCAGATACCTCTATGACTAAATAATTCAGTCACTAATATCTTTTGCCTTTCAGAAGTACAAAATCTAAGCATACTATCAGGGTGTGGAAGCTTCTCAAAAAAAAAAAAGAAAAAAAGAAAAAAAGAAAAAAAATAGCCAATGCCTACATTTTTCTAGGAGATGGATCAGAGGAGGGACTGCTAGGACATTATCAGATCCTCTGTAGAAACGTGGCCCTGCAGTGTTAAAAGGAAGGTAATGATACCTTTACCTACTCGTCTGTCAGTCACTATTCATCAGTAAGGTAAGATGAAGTAAGTCTCCTATTGTCCTTATACTGTTGACAAAATGAAAATATGAAAGCAAAATTATTTTGCCAAGGGGCATTCTATTTGCAAAAAGTACTGACAGAAAAATGTTTTAGTAGTGAAGCCAGCTGCACTCCGCTGGTGACATGATTACTGTATCTTTCTTAATGCATAGATGAAACATCCTGAGACTCCTTTGCCAAGGATCCTGAACTTGGCTCACTAGACTGGCTCCTAATTCTTTCTGTGATGCTGACTGCACAGTCTATTTACTCATTCCCTGTTTATCTTTCTTTTGAAATCTAATTGAAAGAAATAGGATTCCTTGGCTCATTCTGTGCACAAGGTGTTTGCTCTAGGCACGTTTCAAGACACTGACATTTTCCTGTCTTTTGTTTACTATGGCAGTCACCTCCTAAGTTAAAATACCTCATTATCATTATGCTCTGAGACAAAGTTTGTAGGGAGAAGTAGTAGCTGACAAACTGATAGAACTGGAAATAAGCTTTCAGGAACACAACCTTTGTTTAGGTGTTAAACTGAAACAGCAATCTCACAAACTAGCAACCTGTTGAGAACATTTTTTCTGTGTTTAGCTTGATTGTGCTCATCGGTTAGACACTTTGAGTAAAAAGTTAAGTAGTAGCTGCAGACCAGGGACCTTTGTAATGGGAAAAATTATAATGCTATTAGTTTCTGTATGACAAGAAAGTGAGATCATCTGTCCTGAGGAAGGAACGAGTAAGGTGGAAAGTCTAAACTTATGAAACAAACATTTCTAATTAGTTGATTTTTTTTTCTCCCCTAACATTCAACTGAGCTATGAATGTTAATTATCAGAATCTTTTGAAGATGTTCTGATGAAGTCCATTCAAGATCAGTACTGAGAAATCAAATATTAAATATTTTGTGAAAGATGTTCTTCTATTGGTAACTAGACATCTCTACCCTTTATTGCTTTTTTTTTTTTAAGTTCAATTGGATATGTAATGGTTATATAGTTTAATAGTCAACAAAATTATTCAATGCACTATGTTGAATTCTCATACTTTGTATATACAGATTCTGAAAATTATTTCAGTAAGATCAGGAATTGTTTGAGTGTTAGGAGAAAGCCTTGTTCCAAGACAAGATGTCCTTTCAGTGAATATTATCACTGATTTCTTTGGGAGGAAATAAATTCCAGTATACAGCATACAACAACTTAAGTTTAGCAAAAATGTGGTTTTCTTTTGCACTTCTGTCAGTTTACAGGAGGAGTATAATTTCTTCAAAGGTGTTACCATAGAGAGAGACCTCTTATGAACGAAGCTACTTTTTAGACTTTTTAGACTTCTGAGAGAAACTAGCCCTAACTCTAGGATATGTCATCAGCACCGTAGTCAAAATTAGAATAGTAACATATAAATTACTATGTATAGCATTGACAGACCAACACCAGAAGCTCAAAAAAAAGTTTGTAATATATAGCTCGAGACTTAGATAACAGTACCTTGTACCTTGCATTTGATGATAATGCCCAATGAAATAACCTTTTTAGTTTAATTGTGTTTTATTAGTAGGCGAAACTAACCTCCTGGTCCTTGATAGCAATGTAGTGATTTTGTTACTTGCAAAATAGATGCCAATAGCAACTCTACATAAATAATTAGTATAGTCCTTGCCAATTAGCTATGACATCTTTTGAGAAAGAAACTTCAACAATTTTGCAATTGCAATATTCATGTTAGGCCAAGTCTCTTGAAATTATTTGCTAATCCTATTGGTGTTTTTAAGTTTTTAAAACTTAAACAAAGTAACACAAATAATTTCACCTCTAAAAAAAGGTTATTTCAGATAAACAGTAAGCCAAAAAAGTTGATTGTCATGGCAGTGCACCTCTTCAAACCAAAATAAGGGGAAATCCATTGGAGGGTTTTAGTTTTGTTTTTAAAGTATATACAAATTAAAATCTAAAATAATCAAGAAATACTAAGTCAAAATAAGATCACGAAGGAATTTCATTAAAATAAAAGGGTGGGAAAATACAACTACATGTTGTGGGTTTTTTTAAGTAAATATAAAATGTAATTAAAGCAGATTTTTTTCCTATGAAAATTTGTATTTTTAATTTTTCGGTTGATGATATTGCTCATCAAGGTAGTAACTTCTTCAGAAAAAAAATTCTGCAGTTCAGATTTCTAGAAACGACTTTTATTAGGACAAATTTGGCTAAATGCCAGTACAAATACAGGCACTGCTTTTTTTTTTTTTTTTCCTGTCACTGCTTGCAAACATCCAAACCTGTTCAGAAAAAAAAAAAAAGTACTTAAATTATTCTATTAACTTTTACAAGCAATTTCAATATAAGTGTTCTCATTAGTGAATTTATTTAGTGATTTAAGGGATAGCATTTTCATTTATGTTTATTGGCATTAGTAGTTTTTTGTTGTATTAATTTTGTTTTTTCACTTTACTGAATGTATTTCATCAAGTTAAACTGAAAGCTTGTGTTCCTGCAAACATATAAAATAAAACATTTACATTAATGTTTTAGTTCAGATCAGGACTAATAATTTCAGATCAGGATAATTTTGACGTGAATCTCGTAATTATCCTCACTTATCGCACATGCTTAGGTTCACATCACAGAGTGGTTTCAGAGAGTGTCATCTGGATTCATTTTGGATGAAAGTGAGGCCAAACACAGAACAGAAACATTTCTAGTATTCTCCAACAACTAAAATTGCTTAAATCCAGAGTACCAGTCCAGAACTAGCAAAAGTAAAACCTCATACAGTATGGACATTGGATTTTCAGTATGTACTGTTTCAGTCTGAAGGCTAGCATCCACTGAGATGCACTACTTACCAGTGTAGTCATAAACACTAAATACTGCAAGTAGAAAGCTGGCAGGGAAAGAACAGACTGTCCACTTGATGTATAATTCACTCATATGGAAATATGTTTAAAGTCCTTTCCATAATCCTGATGCAAATATGCATCTGCAGTACTTGTATTAAAGCTTAACATTGCCATGCAAGCAAAAGGAAAGGAATCCTTATTTGGGGGTTTTGAAGAGGATTTGGGACTACTATATTCCATCATGCAACCCTGAGTGTGTTTGGAATCACACTTTTCAAAGATATGTTTGCTTATTCTGTCTTGTAGCAGAGGCAGACCTTACTTTTAAGCAGCCTATTTATCGAGAAAATAATGTACTAGTTCCTTGTTCACCACATTTAAAATGCTTTGCAGATTAAGTGTATGGGTTCCTTTGCCTCCTGCATGGTGGAATCATGTCGTTCAACAACACCGGAAAATAATTTCTTAAATGTTGCTTTTTTTTTTTTTTTTAAATACAGGTTACTAATGTGTTTAGTGCCTTTCATGGATTACATTCTGTTTGAACTTCAAAACAATAGACAGAGCTTCAAGACCAGTCTGAACTGTAAAAAAAACCTCAAACAAAACCCCCCAAAAGTACATCATGTAGGGAAAAGAAAAACAAAGAAAACCTAGATGTATTCTTTTCATATCTAGGCTTTAACTGTTCAAATTTTAGTAAGTTCCAGTCATCTTAGTTATTGATATTTCCTGGGGAAAAAAGAAACATATTATACTTCTGTAATATGTTTTCTCTGTTTGTCTGCTTGAGATTCATATCCATCTCTTGTTATCAGCCTGAGCAATATCTTTTCCCTCTGAAGAAACCTTTAGTGGTTTTAGCATTACTCTCTTGTAGGCTTGCCCAGAAGTGGGACTTTCAAATAAAGAGATTCTCTTCTCTGATAAGGCTCTCTGTCTTTAAGTAGTATCATTGCTGTCTTCTCTTTCTTTGCTTTCTGTTTTCTCTAATCACATCCTTTTATTTATGTGTGTACAATCAGGCAGCATAATACTAATCAGGTAAACTGTAGGTGATGTGTATTAAAACAAAACACATTCTCCGCTTTGTTTTCAAACAAAGTCTCTTTCCTTACATTGGGGCTGAATAGCAATTTCAATATTTGGAAAAGTGTTCTACTGTTAAATGATAGGAGTGACACACAATGAAGTCCCTAAATTGTTGTTATGGAAGATAAAAAGCACATATAAATATTGAATAATGCTAGCAGAAAAGCCTTCCAACCTGCACAGGAATAGCTGGAATCACAGGCAAAGGATGCTCAGGGTAACGTGTTGCAGACTAAGCAGTGATACATCCCCCTTTGTGACCCTTGGGAGTAGGGGTTTAGCAACAGAGTGGCAATATACATACAACTAAAATATTTTCTTTTTATTACTGTTCCCTCTTTTCTCTAGCTTCATAGATTCTTCCCCTTCTAGGGTAGCCATCCTAATGGTTCTAGTTCAGTAAGGCACTTCAGCAGGTGCCTACATATAAATACTTGAGTTATCGCACTGAAGACTACTGGTGTATTTAAAATTAGGCAACTGCTGAAGAAGTGTGTTGAATTAGGGCCTGAGTGATAGCACACACAAATTGTAACTGATATCAACAGCAATGACATGGCTTTGGTCTGTCTATGCCTGAAAGCTCCATCTGATTATTATATTGATTTTATAAATGCAGACAATGACAGTTACATATTTTGGACATGATAACAAAGATTTGAGTAAGAAACATTGATTCCAGAATTATTGTACCCTAAATTTCTATTTTGAAAAATAAGAAAATCAGTACAACTGTTCATATAAAGGTATGTTACAAATATTCCCTGGGTTTTGGCAAATGACTGTGCACGAAAATAAACCATAGCATATATCAATGAAATATTATTGCCACAAGTCAGCATCCAAATATTTATGATGGATTACCATAAGCATGTTAACATCTATTTCAGTACCTTTATACAGCAAAAGGGTCTAAAACCCAAGAATTTTGAACAGATTTTAAAGATTGAGTTGAATCAGAAAAGATACACAGGGGAACATCTGAATTAGCAGAGAAAATGCTTGCAATTAGGTAATTTTAGAAGAAAGCACCTGAAAAACTCATCTCAACTCCTATAAAAGTACATATTTCATATTGTAACCTTGCTGAGATGAGGAATGTTTGGATGGCACTTGGAGGTAGGAGGTATAGAACAATTTACAAACACATACTGTCTTCAAACTATAACACTCTCCTACTACGTAATTATTTGCACATTGTCTCTGTCAGTATTGATTACACTAAATATGTTATTAAAAGACTGCATTTTTTGAGAAGTAGAAGAACATGGCTCAGTGGATAAGATTTTCATCTCTAGAAACAGAAGATCATTGTGTGAGCATTTGGAAATGAATATGAATTTGTTGGAATTTGATTGAAATTTAACTATAGCATAGAATCCCTACACAGTTAAAATTATAGACTAGCAATAGGTTTTTGCAACGACTATAAGGCTATGATGTAAATAATAGGTACAGAAATACATGACATACAGATTAACTATATATTTCTGAGAGATTAAGAAATATGAAATAGTGTTCACAGAACTGGTGATCTCTAAAATCCATTTTAAAGCATACAGTTCTATTTTCTGTGCAATTATTTGTGCCTAGGTAAACATCTGACATGAATGCTAAGCCCCTTCCCCTATTACCCCACTAAACGTAACGTAAGTTATTTCATCGAATTCAATAAAGCTAAGATTTCACCTTTAGGAAACAAAAAACAATTTATTCAAGCTGTCCATCATATTTGGAGTAATTAGGTGTATTTTAGGTTTAAAAAAAAGATGAAAAACATTCTGTAGCTGTCTTCATCTAACCATTGACCCTTGTTTTCAATATGAAACAAAGCCAGTGTATTGGGTTTGCATGGCAAGGTTTTGCTACTGGGAGGGGCTACAGGGGTGGCTTCTGTGAGAAGCTGCTAGAAGCTTCCCCTATGTCCTATAGAACCAATGCTAGCCGGCTCCAAGACAGACTCACTGCTGGCCAAAGCTGAGCCCATCACTGACGGTGGTAGCATCTCTGTGATAACATATTTAAGAAGGGGAAAAAAAACTGCAACACCAGAAATTGCAGCGGGAGAAAGGCATGAGAATATATGAGAGAAAAAACTCTGCAGACACCAAGGTCAGTGTTGTGGTTTAGCTTCAGTTGGCAGTTAAGCACTACACAGCCGCTTGCTCACCCTCTCCCCCTGATGGGATGGGTGAGAGAATTGGAACAGCAAAAGAAAACTCATGAAGAAGGAGGGGGAGGAGGTGCTCCAGGCACCGGAGCAGAAATTCCCCTGCAGCCCGTGGTGAAGACCATGGTGAGGCAGGTTGTTCCTCTGCAGCCCATGGAGGTTAATGGTGGAGCAGATATCCACCTGCAGATATCCACCCACACTGGAGCAGGTGGATGCCTGAAGGAGGCTGTGACCCCATGGGAAGCCCGTGCTGGAGCAGGCTTCTAGTAGGACCTGTGGACCCGTGGAGAGAGGACCCCATGCTGGAGCAGGTTTTCTGGCAGGAGTTGTGACCCCATGGGAGACCCATGCTGGAGCAGTCTGTTCCTGAAGGACTGCAACCCTTGAAAGGGACCCATGCTGGAGCAGTTCATGGAGGACTGTAGCCCATGGGAAGGACTCACCTTGGAAAAATTCATGGAGGACTGTCTCCCGTGGGAGGGACCCCACACTGGAGCAGGGGAAGAGTATAAGGAATCATCCCCCTGAGGAAGAAGGAGCAGCAGAAACAATGTGTGATGAACTGACCACAACCCTCGTTCCCTGTCTCCCTGTGCCACTGAGGGGGGAGGAGGTAGAGAAATTGGGGAGTAGTTTTAATGATTGCTATTTTGGCTGTAGGAATCAATTCTCTATAGAGCTGGTAAAGCTCCTGACACAATAAAAATTTGGTACAAGTCGTGTGTAGAACATTGCATATAGGTAGTACACCACAAACAAAATTTATTCACACATCATTTCCTATGAATAATATTCCTCCGATGTTGAGAAAAGTAATCCACGTGCTTAGAAACATGTTATTTTTACAAAAGAGAGGTGATCTGAACTCAGCCCACACTCCTCTAAAAGAGTCTTCAATTTTTATTGTTAATGATACTATTAGTACATACTGCAAAATCGATACTTGTGGGCAGTTACACTCTGTGGTGTATTTGGCTGTCTGAATGCCGGGTACGTAGTCTGTCCCGATATGTAAACCCAAGTCTGTGTTGACACTTGAATGGAACATACCCACCTGTGGGCTTGTGGCCTCTGGAAGAAGGTTCCAGGATATACCGGGTAAGTTCCACAGATCACTCAACAGGTTTTAGACTGTTGAGCAAATCTACCCTAAAATGTAGACACGGCCATGAAATTCGGAGATTCTTGAAATTCCTCTATGTGCAGCTTAACTTATGTGAAAGACATATGTAACATTATACAGAACTTGGTCTTTCGTCCTCAAAAGACTGCATTCTGGGAGACTGGGACAGAATATACATACACTTCAACCACTGCTTCCTTTGGGCTTCCCACTCATTTAAATGACAGTAGTTCCAAGCTAATTTTCTAACTACTTCAGACAGAATTTCTTGAAATTGTCCTCTAAGATTGAACAATTGGAATCTAGGAATACCCTAACAACAGAGTTGATCAGAAAAACCTCAAGGAATATCAGTAGGTTTATCAGAAAGGGCCAAATATTTGAAACTGAAATCTTTGTCAGAAACATAGTGTTGGACATTTTTAAAAGCAAAACACTGCACAGTGTGATGGAGCTCATCTGTTTGCTATTTTAAAAATGAATACTTTTATATTAAGTAGAAGTTGAAATCCAAATTATTTGTTCAACTTCTTGGTAATTTATGATTTGGATCAGAAATTATTTTAAGTTTCATTTTACAAGGAATTTTTACTTTTATTGTTTTCTTGTTCTCTGCTAACATTAAAAAAAAAAAGGATAAAATAACTGCTGCCCAGCTGTTATAAATAACCACCTTATTTTATCCAAAGAGATGAAGACAAGAGGATAAACCATGCTTACCATTATAGAAGACTACTTGGAAGATGGAGGAATGATATTGTGCTATGGTCATCTCAATTCACATTATTTCTTCTTAACTGTCAATAGCACACAGGTATTAGCAAGTTAGAATTTAAAGTAAGAGTTTATCCCATTCAATACACATTTACAGCTGAACGCTTGTCAAGTGAAGCATTAATTCTTAGTAATTACCAAACACATATTTAATATTTATTGTTCATCAACATTTGCTTAGTAATTCAATTTTCTTAATTAATATGGCTCACATTAAGAACAGGTACTAACATACATGTAATAGAATAAAACAAATCTGCTTTCAAGTTGTTCCCTAAAGATAATTAACAAATACTTTATTAAATTCCTCCTTCATGTATGTTTTCTTTTGATGAGGGAAATGGATTGCAGTGAACAACAAGGGAAATTACACGATTCTGAGTTGATTAACAATTTCATCACATATATTGGCCAGACTTGTTTATAAAGCAGGTAATGTTTATAAAGCAACCTACCTCTAACCCTTATCTGTTCTTGATTATAAGTACCAGAACTCTCCCAAGACTTGGGCATCTGACTGTGATAGAGACAAATAGTGTAGCTGCATGTACTTGATCAAAACTCAAATCTCACCTAAAGACATGTCAACTGCTTCTGAACTGATTAAAGCTGAAATGTGGCATCTCCTCAGGAGATCTCTACACTACTTTACAGTTCTTGTCTAAAACTCTGGAGAGCACAATACAGTTTTTGCAGTTTGTGTACATATTCATATTTTTTCTCCCAGAGTAACATTTGGTAACATTCCCAAATGTTACCAAAATGTGGTAAAATTTCTATTCTGTACACACAAAGCCTGGTGTTCCTGATGTTTATTTATAAACACTTGAAGTTTTCATCAATTTCCGTGAAGAATGCACATTTTCTTCCCTACTTTGAGTATTAATCTTCCTAAGGCACTAACTCTTCACAGTTTTTTCTTCATTGTATACAACATTGCTATTGTCAGTATCTTCAAGTCTCTGTATTGATCAACTGCAGATGAAACAAAACACTTTATTATTTTAAAGCCCCACTGGCATGACTGCCCTACCTGTGTGACCTGCTACCGGGAATGACAAGAATACACTTTAGTAGCCTTTCTCCTGAGACTATCATAGTGTTTATCTCATAAAAAGTAACTGCTTGAAAGTCTTACTTTAATAGAATGTAGGGCTATCTCTGTCCACACTACATGTCATTCAAAAGCACTTTGATAATTTGTTGCAGAGGTGATGCAAAGGCTAAAAAGCAATACATCTACATTATTACATCTTAATTAATAAGATATGTCTTAATGTCTATGTTAATTGTATTTAGTCATGATGACTTTTCCAGTTTCATAGAAGTCAAGAGACAGGGTGTGATAAAAATATAAGATGAAAATATCATGTCATATAAAATGATCAAAAGCCTATTTACGCTGATATACTTGAGTCTGATGATAGCCAGTAACACTAAAGGAAGATTTTATGCACATCACAACTGCACAGTAGTGGGTTGGTTTTTTTTTTTGCTCTTTCAGTTTATAGCAATTTTGAGTTTAGAGATTTTTCAGACTCACAAATTGTAATCTTAATGTTTAACACCAGTCAATAGACTTATATTTCTTAAAATTACCTGATCACTTTTTGAACTCATGGCTACTTCTGGCAACCATAACATCCTGCAGCAGTGTTTTCTATTGTTTAGTTATACACAGTATTCCATTTGATTTATTTAAATCTGTTACCATTTTTTTTAATGTAGTCTTCTCGTTTCATGTTAATTTGTTTGACTTTTTGGCTGTTTTTTACCACTGAGCTAGTATTTTCAGTTACATCTCCTTATCAATTCTGAGATCTCCTTCTGGAAAAGTAATAGATAATTTCCAGGGTATAATTTTGTACAGGTTTTTTAGGGTCGCTTTTTCGCATGTGAATCACTTTGCAGCTATTAATACTGAATTTTATCTGCCAACTTACTGCCCATCACAACAAGATCCTCCTGCACATTTTCACAGTCTGGGTTTTTTTCACTATCCTGTAGTACCTTGTATTCATATCAAAGCCTGTCACCTCATTAATTATGCCTTTTTCTAAACCACTTATGAATATGTTGAATGTCAGTTCTGTTAGCAGATCCTATATTTTCATCAGTTCTTGAAATGTCTTGAAATTTCTTATAATGCAATTGCAGGTCTTATTTCATTTTATCTTTCAAAATTGTTGTCTTAGGACTATGTTATTTGTTCAAATTTTATTCCTGTGACAGACTGTACTATGTGTTTATCAGGAATATATATTTCAATTAAATGAGCCTTTAATGTAAGGAATTCAATTTGGAAAGAAAAGTTGAAGAATGTTTTAACTATTCTTGTTGTTCTTGTGCTCACTCAGAATGATGTTTGTTAAGGATTTCATTTAGAACATCAAATTATCTACAACAACAACAAAATTCTCTATTCTAGGAAATACATACGTCATGCTTTTAGTTAAAATAGTGGCAATATCTACCTTATCCACATATTGAAAGTATAGTGTCTAAAATATCTATTTTGCAAGCTCCAAAAATAACCCCATAAAGGTATCAAATACCTTAACTTAAAAAGTATGGTAAGGTATGTATGTGTCAATATATTACAAAAATGATTACTTAATGTCTAACTGTAGACTGTTTTTGTACTCAGTGGAATACAATAAGTTGCTATTTTTATTGGCCATCTATCCTTTCCTAGACATCTATCTTAAAATAAAGTGAATCTCCTGCTTGATTGGCTAGTTCTCATTGATTATATTGAGCATACATGTTCTTCAGCTTGGAAAAGCACATAGCTTTCAGATGGCTGAAGTTAGAGTTCTGTCATTTTTCTTTCAGTTAAAATTAATCCTAAAGTCTTCTTACTAAATGAATTGTCTGCCTGTGTTACCAAGAACATATACCCACAAGCCAGAGGATAAGAACTCTTCTGGTCTACAAGGCATGAAAAACCTATGGGCATGATACAAGCAGTGTAAGGTTTTGTACAAACTCAAATGGATGGAACTAGTCAAGCTGAAGAGAATTGTGAGACTGGGAAAGAAACAGAGACATCTTTTTTTTTTTTTTTTTTTTTGTGATGTATGGCACCCTGCATGTAGATGGAGTGACAAAACTCTAATTTCATATAATTGTGTTTTAATGTTGAAGTGTTCAAATTTCTGATGGTGACTTTGTATCATTAACTTCCACTAAAAGGCAATTTAGAGAATCAGTTGCAACTCCCTTGGATGTGAAACATAAGGGAAATATGGAAAAAGAAAATTACTTTCAAAATATATACTACAAGGAATATGAAATACAAAAGTTGAATTAACTGTAGAAAAGGAGACTGTACCTAGACAATATTTGTGCTGTCTAGGTTTTTGCAAGTCTGTAGAATAATGATGTTGCATTTGCATGGAATGGTAAGTAAAAGAGTTTCACTATTTACAAGTGTCTCCTGCTTCTCATATTTATGTTAATATTTGTGACAGACAATGTCTCAGAACTACAAACACTTCAACTCTGAGATTTGATATTCATATACAAAACCAAATGTTTGATATCCTGACCACATCTCTGTTTAACAGCCATGACTGTTAAATAGGAGAGATCTATATTATATAGGAGAGATCTATATTATAGGAGAGATCTATATTATACATAGGAGATATATATATCTATAGGAGAGATACATATCTATAGGAGACATCTATATTATACATATACATACAAATATTTTCCATCAATGGGCATTCATCCTGAGCAGCCAGAAAGGGGAACAAGATCAGACCATTACTGCTGTTTGTGTTTGTCTAAATGCTGTGTGTTCCATCTGTGTTGGTCTGTGTGGCCAGCCATGTATATATGTATATACATATTTTGTGTATATGTGTGCCTGCTAGGGATGCACACTCAGCCTCATTACTCATTACTAACAGCACCTTGAGACATGGGGCTGCTGCAGTCTTGTGTTTATTGGGCTACTGCATTCAGCAACTCCAAGCAGTAGGCATAACAGAAAAAAAATTGATAAATTTGATTAACTATGTTCACCACTTAAATGTTAAATAAATGCATATAAAATAGTAATAGATTCTAACTCCCATTTCTCTTCCAAGATTTTTTTACAATCTGTTGCTATGGCTGTGCATCACTGAGTGCTACATATTGTCCTTCCTCATATCTGGCAGTGGCCTTCTGCAAGATAATTTGTGCTATTGCAGAATGAAATTATGCAACTTGAAGCACACCATTAACACTGTACAAGGTTTTCCAGATGTCCAAGTATCAAAATGATTTGTACATAGACTGTGGACATTACAAGCCAAATGTTATTAATCAGCTG
This sequence comes from Mycteria americana, assembly GCF_035582795.1. Lineage (NCBI taxonomy): Eukaryota > Metazoa > Chordata > Aves > Ciconiiformes > Ciconiidae > Mycteria > Mycteria americana. Next base: position 32,053,038 of record NC_134367.1, read on the forward strand.
TAAAGTAGACAGAGATGAAGAGACTGTGACCAGGTTCTCTGGAAATATTTGTTCTTCCTTGTGAGAATGTAAGTCCATTCTGTCTATCACAGATGTAAATAGCAGTTAGAGCTGACTAAATTTATAGTTTTCTGAAGGAGATGTCTGATTAATTCATATTTCTAACACAGATTGAAGATGTACACTTATTAGATGGAACCAAGAAGCTTGCCTGGTAACAGCAAGATTCTGTATTTGGCGTATAGTAATGATTTTTCTGTTTCAGCTATTTCTAGTCATATTTTACAGAAGGTAAAAATAATGCTTTTGAGCATAAGATGCAGCAAGAACTTGCAGAGAACAAGGAAAAGAAACCAAATACCAGCTTGCCCCACAATGTGAAATGGAAAATGTCATGTTAGCAACACAGAAACAGTAGTCAAAGAGCAGATATGTGAATAGAGTTGGTAACAAATGTGGGTAGGAGATTGCAGGTGTGTTGTTATTTCTCTTTTAGACCAAGAAAAATACACAAAAAATTGCCCAAATGCTATGATTAGTGACGATGAGAATGAAAAAACATCATATTAAATGCTAGTGGTAGGCACTAAGAAAGAGGAGTGACTTCCAAAATAGTTATGGAGAAAACATGGTGCTGTCTAACAAGGTGATTCAACCCTTGTGATTCAAGCTGAGATCTGAGCCATCCTTCAGAGATGTCAATGTGCATTAACTATACAAGCATTCTAACATGATTATGTTCCAACCTGGAAGCCTCATTTTGATGCCATATTTAGATGAGATGCATCCTGAACTCTTCACTCAATCCTTCTCTAGAGGGAGCTGATGACAAAGCTCTTACTGTCTTTGCTGATGACAGAGCTATTATTGTTTTCATCCTAGGATCTTCAGATATATCCTACTCATTTTCTGCAGTCTGCACTTGTAGTGCTGTAATTGAGATGTCATCTTTGAAATATATGAGATTTCACTGGTTCTGTCGAAACAGCATATGCACCCTATCTTGTCCTTTACTACTTTATGATTTTAGTTGATAATGCTAAATGGAATAGGGTGTTTTGGATTATTTTCTTATTTTGCACATACTAATTGCAAATAACCCAGTAAAATTAAGTGTTATATAAACAAAACACACTTTTAGACAATAAATCATTAAACATGACATATCACAATAAACTGGAAACAATCATGGTTTAAGAAAAGATGAAGCAAATTCAAACTAACTTGATTTTTAAAATAGAACAGTGGGGAAGAAAATAATTATATTGTTACATTCTTTTAAATGTCAGGCCCACTGAATACATTTGCTTATATGAAACAGAACTATTTATGAATATTGCCTGGGAACAGATTTTTAAAGTGTCACATGCCAATTAACACAGTACATGTGAACAGAAGCATAATGAATTTGAGAGGATAATATTCCCACATGCAGAAAATGTCAACAAGAACATAATCAGCAGCTATAGCATATGGTATATTGAGCTCAAAAACTTGTTTATACCATCTTTAATCTCCCACTAATAAGATCTTTATTAACAAAATACAAAGGAATATAGCTAAAGTGCCATTCAGAAGTGTCACTTCCTTTTTGAGATTCAGGCATGAAAATTGATTGATGTGCTTTCTAATGTCAAGCTTGATATTGTATAATCCAATGGGCTTTGTATAGCATTAATACTATGGAGTTTAGTTCCTAATTTACTGAAGTCGCGTAAAACTACTCACTAGCTAAAATAGATGTTGACCAAAGCTTTTATGTGTGTGTGTGTGCATGTGGCTGCATGTTTCTGAACTCTTAGTATCTGAAATTACAATAATCACTCTTTTCAAAGACAAATATGCAGGGCGGAATTCATAACTCTTCTGGACTGTGCTCTAGTCATAGTTTGTTCATACTGAACACAAATGACCAAAAGAATATTTCTCCAGTGTTCAGTGTCCAGTGTGAGAAGGAAGTTTCAGCTAGCAGAGCAGGTTCTTGAGCCAAACTATTTTTTTCTTCATTTACATCTGGTTGGCAAGGGAATATAGATCTGGTGGCCATGAAATATCAGTGTTACGCTGGATGATATCTCTTTGACCTTCCTGATGTTTTCAGAATGTTTCTTGTCAAGGAGAAGTTGAGCATAGCAACAGTGTCTTAAAAACCCCAAACCCATGGACAAAGAAAATAAGTAGGTATTAGGTCGACATGAGATCTGAGCCTTAAAATCAGACTGTTGATAATTCATTCTGCATTTCTGACTCTTTACTTTTATAAATTCTTGGGAGACATGGGCTTAAAGTCAAGTAACTTCATTAATTATAATAATTTTCATTTTTTGTATAGCTGAAATGAAACAAGATTTAATCAAAACCCTGCAATGTTTCCTTTAATTTTACCAGAAATTTTCATCAAACCCTTCTCTCCCATCTTCTGTTCTTCCTCTTCCAACATCCCTATTATAATAGTACTAGTGAAATGTAGTTATTAGTTCTTATTAAGGCCATGCAAGCATCACTGTAAATCACTCTGTTTCTTTCCAAAGCTTCCTCTTCTTGATAGGATCAGTCAAGTTGAATTTGCATATAATAGAAATACTGTCCATGAAAGTGGATCCAGGCTAGGCTCAGATGCATCTTATAAGTCTTTAAACACTCTGCTGAAACAAAAGTACCCTGCTTCTCAAATTTGATATAAAGAGGTGGGCACTGCCAGGAGATATTAATTCCATCTACCTCTAATGCTTAACTATGGTGCCTTCTTCTCCAGAAGGCAATCAGGTCTTAGAGGCTCTTGAATTTTCCTCTAGAAATGTTTCCTTACCTCCACTGAATAGAGGGAGTCCTAAGGCTTCTTTCTTAGACTAAGCTCTTAATTTAACAATGTCAGACTATGAAGTTAATACAAGTTGTTTGTTAGACATTCATTCACTCTGTGGCAGTAGCCCTGGTCAGAGGGTCCCTCATCTTATGAAACTTCATTAAAAAATGGTGTAGCTTACTTTTGCTCTGTCTCTACTGTAGTATTTTTTCTAAATGAACACATTTAGAAATATGAAAAAGACAAAGCATGTTCTGGAACTTGTTTGAAGCTATGAAAGTAAGCACAGAAATATAAAAACAGGAATAAAAATCGAGAACACTTTTAAAAACAGTCATTTAACAGTGAAATTAAATACTGATTCTATTTGGGGGGTTTTATGCTTTTTGTAACTTTATGGCTACGCAGTCCTAGATACTTGGAGAAACTCTTCTTTATTGTGAACTTAAAGGAAATAAAGAAATACAAACAAAATATCTTTTAGGTCTACAACTAATTTTTAAATTACAGCAAAAAAAGTTGATGACAATCACAATGATTTTGCAAAGATAGTTGTAAAGGAAATATAGTGGAATACAATATCCATTTTAAATTGCAGGAGAACTGTGGATAATTTGAATTTGTCTTTTTAAATTCATGAGGAGGATGACACTGAAGTGAAGAGTGTCTGAATTTTTTAAAAGCCAAAATGTTTACACCTACCAGTTTTACAGGTCATCTGATATTTGTCACAACTTCCTAACCACATTTCATTGGCTAATTAAGAGCTGTTTAAGAAAACATTATAATTCATTCTGTCATGGTTCCTGACAGCTTTTCCCAGTTGTTTTTAGCAGTCTTGCATCCATAGTAGCTGTAACACAATCCAGCTTGTGCAGATTACCTAGTTAATATTTTAAATGATGCTAAACTAGAAATTACTATTTTCAAGAAATGGCCCTAGTCTTATATGAGCCAAGGACTTTGGTGGCTTTCATCTGATGCTTAGCTCCACCAGGATACACAAATATCTACTTTTCTTTGTGTATCCCTCACTAGACTGGGGACAATCTAGTACATAATTGTAAAGTTTTCATTGCAGGTCAGGTTCTCCCTAAATAAAGAAGGGACAATGACATCCTTTGAACCAATAGCTAAATGCTTAAAGAATTCAGCCTGCTGATGATTAAAATCCATATTTCCCCTGGAACAGAATAGTTGACAGCCTTAGTGAGTTCTGGTGAGTCTGTTCTCCTTTGCATTTAAAAAAAATCAAAGTTAACTGGGCCAGGAAAAAGATCACACAAAGAGGGAAGGTCCACAAAGAATAGTGCAGGCTCTTTTGAAGTATTTAATTGTTTAATGTTCCCTGTTCAATGGAGCAGGAAATAAAATTCCTATCCCAGAAGGATGTCTCAGGTAAGTTTTTTATGTTTGCTTTCACTTTATGGTCCACTGTATCACAGCAGATCATCTTCATCCTTATCATGCATGAAAAAGAAAAAAAAGTTTGTAACTACGGATTTATTATTCAAGTTTGAATGCATTGGTAACAATAAAGCAACTCTTAATTTACACATGAACAACCAGTTTTGGCTGATAAAACAGTGTGATAAAACAAATTATTAACATCTGTTAGAGTTGCTCTCCAAGGGTTTTCATCTTTTCAGTTTCCTCTGGTTCTTTCAAAGTGGTATCATTGTGCTTTTTTTTCTTATGCTTTTACCAAATAAAGACTTTATACAGATTTCAAAATTAGCAATTTCTCTTAACTGTCTTCATTTTTTCTTAGTAATTTTTCTGAAACTTTCAAGCACTGGCAGAAATCTGATTTCTGTGGTAGTTCCGGAGACTTAACTAAGTCATTTTTATTACTGTGCTTGCTTGACCTTACGATTTTCTTGTCCTTGAAGTGCTTATTTGATGGTTGGGTTCAGGTGTCTGTTCCTATTTAGTGACCTCCCTTGACAATAACTGGAATGCATTTTGCATTAACAGAGCCTCCCAGAATTTGTGAGTAACAATGCTCTCTCAGAGTCTTCTGAGGACTTTGGTGCTCTTCAAGAAGCTGGACTCTCACTGCTATGCCTAGCAGTATGCGATAGATTAGATTATATTGTACGTTGAGTATTACTAAATGTTCTTAATGTTGCATAAATATAACTCCAAAATACATTATATATACTCCTTATACAGTCATATGCCTTATATAGTCATATATCTGCAAGCAGACAGGTCCCAACTTTTCCTAGAAAAGAAATTTTTATGCAAGATAAGGAGAAAAACTGTGTGAAAACAAAGCCTCAGAACAGCCTGTCATTCAGGACACTCTCATGGGAGATATGGGTTTGAATCTCCCCAAAGAAAAACAGATCTGAGCCCAGGACTTTCGTATCAGGTGAATTTTTTAAACACTGACCAAATAAGGAAAGTGTTTTGAAAAAAAGTCTGGACCTTTCTCAAAAGATCTGATGCCCCAATTTTGCAATAAGTAAATGATTTTAGAAGACAGTTATAATTCCATAAAGAATATGAACCCTTGAGTTGAGAAAAGTCCTTCCTTGAGTCCAAGGAGGAAAGCATATTAGTCCTGGAGAACGGTAGGCGTTAAAATAATCCATGCCTCAGCATATGCAAGGGATTAGCATAAACACCTTTCTGTCAACCCTTGTGAAGACTATTCTAAAATTCTTGACTCTCCCTGGGTTGCTACTTTAAGGCTAATCTGCTAAAGTTATACTTACCCCTGCAATTTCATAATGACACACTGGATCTATTTCTGACTGCTCAAATCAGGACAAACAATGCAGAACTAATTAACATGTTCTAGTTATTTTTAAAGTTTATGGTTCTTGATGGTTATTGGAAAACATATTCTCAAAAATAGTTATTGTAACATTAAAAAAACACCCAACTTTATTTCAAAAACAATCTCAAGGACAATACAGAGTCTTGATTCTATTTTAAGGTGTTACCTTTAAATGGATTAGCTGTATATGCTTATTGTACTCTTTGTCAAGTTGATTTGTCATGAAAATGCTTCTCATAGTCTAATTTATCATTTACTATTTGATAGGAATTTTTTTGTCATGGTGAGTCTTCGGTTGCCTGCGAGAACTTTCTGCTTAGGGAGGTAGTTTTCTTATACAAATACCATATAATTCTCTAGAGGATCGTACATGTTGGCAAGGCAGTTGTTTGCACTATAAATATTTTCCTCTTAGCTAAATTATTGCTTCCTATTTTTTGCAAAATTTAAACAAAACACAAAAGCAAAATAGATCACGCCAAAACAAACATGAAAGAAAAAAATGTTTTTGAGGGATGTTAATAGGTTTTATTCTCTCTTAGAAGCTGGTAAGTCTCTGTGTTTCAAAATACAATTGAACTTCATATTAAAATAAAAAATAAAATATCACTGGAACTGGAGAGTAACTCTCACAGCTGACATCTTCTCTCTCGGTCTCATCACATTACACTGGCAAGCTCCAGTACTGATTGCTCCTAGAGACTCATCTTTTCTTTTACTGGAGACTAAAGTCATATATACTAAGCCTCAAAGTTTGAAAGAGACTTTGCTTGTCATTCTGTGTTATAAAGACTTACAAGCTTCCATGTTGTGGTAGAATTAGCAAACACCTATTAACATAATACTGAGTGCTGATAATATGAGTCCAACATTCCCGTTTTTACTAAATATAGACAGTCTTGAGTCCCTGTCTAGATCTGATTTAAAAGCTGAAGAATTTCCCAACAAATATCTCTGCTTCTGAAAAATGCGTCCTTTGCAGACAAAAAAGAAAGAAAAAAGAAAAAAGTGACATAAATATTTAAGCTTAATTCTAGCTATATGAATGCATTATAATGAAATGGTGAATATATTTCAAATTTCAATGTGGTTTTGAGAAGATGGCCTTTCACTTCTTTTGAGAAGTGAGGGTAATTTCAGTGTATTTTGATCAATATGTTCTGAACATGGTTTTGTTGGCAAACAGGATTATCTAACTGATCAGCTGCACTGGACTTCTGAATGCTTTTAGTAAATGTTTGAACACAAGTGTTCCCTTTTTGCCAGTAAATTTCCTTCCTACTTAAGGGTTAAGGTAAAAAGCAAAATTCCCCGTTCTTGTAAATTACATTTGCTAATGGCCGTTTGTAGTACGGTGACCAGTAATACTCAACTATTTCCTTGTTAGCCCCTCTGCTGTTTTGTTCTTGTACTTAGATGTTTAATGAATACATGAAATGAAACCTTTGGCTCCATTAAAGACAATTGAAACTTCTCATTTTGCAAGATATTGTTACAATTTGCTATCGAGAAAGAAAGTAGAGAAAAAGTTGTAGCACAGATGAATTAAACTATCTCTGCAATTACTTATTGATGTTACAGATAATATTTAGACCAGTGTTCGAGTAAAGGAAAAGCAGTGGGAATGCATATGACCAAAAACCATCCATCACTTGATGGATACAGTCATGATGATGTAGAAGGTAAAATTTAACCAGTATCAACTGACCAATTCTTTATATCCCATAAGGAATAATCATTGTGCATATTACATTCCATTATTTCTCTCTTACTATTGTCCTTTTCTCTGAGGAAAAATTAATTGGGCCCAGCCATGTAAAACATTGCTATCTGCAATCTCTTGAATAAAAATAATCGACAATATGCAAAAACATGAAGATAGTCTAAATCTGAGCAATACCACAACAGCCTTTTCAAAAGCTATTTGTGTGCAGTATAGACTAGACAAATTCATCATGAGTATAAGCAGGGTCAAGTTGTAAGAAGGATGATCTTATTTTAATAGTAGGCCAAGTTGTTGAAACAGTTTCTTCTCAAGAAAAGAACAAAAAACATGGACACAGTTCATTAATATGCTTTACACATAATATGAATCTTCTAAGTCATTGGAGTGGAATTTAATAAAGGATCATTTGTTCTGATAGCAATTGGTTTAAATTATATTGCCCAGCGACAAAAGTTGCAAACATGCTGGCATGGGCAATACATTTGAAAAAAATGGCTCCATCAGTAACATTGATACCCACAAGCAAACTACAGTAGAATAAAAGAAAAACACGTTGCAACTTCTGAGCAATTAGCAGATTAATGGCATTCTTGTCATAGTGCTGTTGTTGTTTCTCTACTGTTTTTTCTTAGGTTCATGGCTATCAGCTTTGTTTTCATTCTGTTGTTTGCATGTGTGCATATGTATGTGCATCTATTTGTATCTATATCTACCTCCTAAAAACCCAACCCAAACCTCTCATTATTTCTTAACATAAAGTATTGAAAATTTTCTGACTTCTTTTCAAAATAACTAATTTGATTTCTATATATTAACTTCATGAATATATGTATTACTTTAAAAATTTATCAAAACTTACAGATCAGCAATAATTTCTGATTTCTTTCATCAATAAGGCTTTGTTCACCTAGTATGCTTTAAAAGTTGTACTAATGTGCAATATTTTCATCTAACATCTGCACCAGATGTATAAAAATGAATAAAACTGTGAAATAAGTATAAATATAAGCATGAATATGTTAATGATTACGATAAAGATTCATTAATATTTGTAGCAGTTTGTTAGTATCATCAATGTGTATTTAATAACAGTGTTCAAAAAAATTCTAATGTGATCTTCTAAAGTGTTGAATAACATGGAGTAGGGTCATTTACAAAATGTTTAGTTATCCCTACTTTTTGGTATGCTTTTTTGTGAATCAAGGATTTCGCCCAAAATATTTGCTGCATTGCTGAATAACTCTGACCACTGTCATAATATAGTTAAGACAGCTTTGAAGAGGACTTGGATAAAAAATCATTCCATACAAAAAACCCATTTATTAACAGACAAATTTTGTATTTCACCAACAAGGCAAATGACATTTTAAATATTTTACCCTTTTTACCACTTTCAAACACTTGCTCTGATGTTAAATTTTTAATAGTTGTTACCAGTATTGTAGAAGATTAACATGGCTGGGATGTTTGACATATAAAAGTATCGGCACCTATTAGCGATAAACACCATGTTCTTCCCTCTCCTGATGGTTTATATATTCTTTCATTAAATGTAAAGGGGCAAGCAATAATCTAGATTTTTCTGTTAAAATGTTGATGGCATTTGAGGTGGCTTTTTATATTTTTCTTAAAAGAAAAAGTGTCTTTGGTAATTGATTCTGTTGGGAAAAGTATGATGAAAAGCATCTCTACTCCCATAGTTTAGGGGACTGTCAAATTGTGACTCCATCAATTCTCTTCTAGACTTGCCAGACAGAAGTGTTAACAAGAAAATGTTAAATAATTTAAAACTTTTAAACTGCTATTTAGGGAAAGACAGGTTGCAAATGTTAGCACGGACCATACAAATAAACCAGAAATGGAGATATTGTAATTACAAGATTTTAAAGAACTCACAACAAGCAAGTAACTTAATGTCATGAACCTAATGTGGAAGTACAACTCTGTATAATTACAACAATTATAATTGTGAATCTATAAAATTTGCAACCTTAATATTATCTTATTTGCTACTATTTCTGTCCCAGATTATCCTTGTTTTTCCTGGGAAGAAGTTAGAAGTGTAATTTTGGGGGAAGGGACCTGGCCTAACTATATTTCTTTCTAGATGAAGCATCTCAGCCAGCTTCATTAAGATAAAGCTTGTGCATTCTGAATTGGAAAATTGAGCATAACTAAAAAAATCTAATTCTTTATGCAGCTTTGGCAGTTATTCCACACTCTGGTACAAAGCAGGTCATCTACAATTTTTTTAATGTAATGGATATTCTGTTGTACAATAGCATCATTTACCTCCCCATTTAGTCTAATTGAGGGCAGTTTAATTTGAATTAAATTTAGTTTTATGACTGAAGCACCACGATAGCAGAAAAGTCAAGGTGAACACAGTTCTCATTTTGTTTACTTGACTAAAGTGCATTCTTATGCACTTCCAACTAAAGAACAGAAATACTATATACAGCACCTACCAAAGGCAACACTAATAAAGCAGAAGCCATTTGAACAGATTCCCATGAAAGAAAGGAGACCTAAAGAAAAAAGGAATATTTTATCACAGTGAGGTATTAGTCCTACAAAGTGTCACTGCTGCTCAAATGGTTAAATGAGATGATTATAAAGAATAAATAATAATGATTGGACCATATATTAGCAGATAGAAATAAAGAACTGATACTGCCGTTTATGCAAATCCATCTTCATTTAAGTATACCATCAATATCTGTATCACTAAATGCCTACATTAATCAGACAAATGTTCTTCTGATTGACAATCTTCTACCTCTACAGTCACTTCTTTTTCTTTGCCCTCCCTTGTTGCTATCAGACAGTATGCCACATCTACATGTTTTTTCCCTCACAGAATCACAGAATCACAGAATCGTATAGGTTGGAAAAGACCTTTAAGATCATCGAGTCCAACCGTAAACCTAACACTACCAAGACCACCACTACACCATGTCCCTAAGCACCTCATCCAAATGTCTTTTAAATACTTCCAGGGATGGTGACTCAACCACTTCCCTGGGCAGCCTGTTCCAATGCTTGATAACCCTTTCAGTGAAGTAAAATTTCCTAATACCCAGTCTAAACCTCCCCTGGTGCAACTTGAGGCCATTTCCTCTTGTCCTATCACTTGTTACTTGGGAGAAGAGACCAACCCCCACCTCTCTACAACCTCCTTTCAGGTAGTTGTAGAGAGCGATAAGGTCTCCCCTCAGCCTCTGCTTCTCCAGGCTAAACAACCCCAGTTCCCTCAGCCACTCTTCATAAGACTTCTGCTCCAGACCCTTCACCAGCTTTGTTGCCCTTCTCTGGACACACTCCAGCACCTCAGTGTCTCTCTTGTAGTGAGGGGCCCAAAACTGAACACAGTATTTGAGGTGCAGCCTCACCAGTGCCGAGTACAGGGGCACAATCACTTCCCTAATCCTGCTGGCCACACTATTCCTGATACAAGCCAGGATGCTATTGGCTTTCTTGGCCACCTGGGCACACTGCTGGCTCATATTCAGGCAGCTGTCAACCAGCACCCCCAGGTCCTTCTCTGCCAGGCAGCTTTCCAGACACTCTTCCCCAAGCCTGTAGCGTTGCATGGGGTTGCTGTGGCCCAAGTGCAGGACCTTGCACTTGGCCTTGTTAAACCTCATACAATTGACCTCGGCCCATCGATCCAGCCTGTCCAGGTCCCTCTGAGGAGCCTTCCTCCCCTCAAGCAGATCAAGACTCCCGCACAACTTGGTGTTGTCTGCAAACTTACTGAGGGTGCACTCAATCCCTTCATCCAGATCATTGATAAAGATGTTAAACAGAACTGGCCCCAACACCGAGCCCTGGGGAACACCGCTTGTGACCGGCCGCCAACTGGAGTAAACTCCATTCACCACCACTCTTTTGGCCTGGCCATCCAGCCAGTTTTTTTGCCGAGCGAAGAGTACACCCGTGCAAGCCATGAGCAGCCAGTTTCTCCAGGAGAATGCTGTGGGAGACTGTGTCGAAGGCCTTACTGAACATTACATAGACAACATGCACAGCCTTCCCCTCATCCATTAGGCGGGTCACCTTGTCATAGAAGGAGATCAGGTTGGTCAAGCAGGACCTGCCTTTCCTAAACCCATGCTGGCTGGGCTTGATCCCTTGGTTATCCTCTACATGCCGCATGATGGCACTCAAGATGATCTGCTCCATCAGCTTTCCCGGCACCGAGGTCAGGCTGACAGGCCTGTAGTTCCCCAGGTCCTCCTTCCGGCCCTTCTTGAAGATGGGCGTCACATTTGCTAATCTCCAGTCAGCAGGGACCTCCCCAGTTACCCAGGACTGCTGGTAAATGATGGAAAGGGGCTTGGTGAGCACTTCTGCCAGTTCCTTCAGTACTCTTGGGTGGATCTCATCAGGCGCCATAGACTTGTGAGTGTCGAAGTGGTGTAGCATGTCACTAATCATTTCCCCCTGGATTATGGGGGCTCCATTCTGGTCCCTGTCCCTATCTTCCGACCCGGGGAGCTCGGTAACAGGAGAACAATTGGCCCTACTATTAAAGACTGATGCAAAGAAGGTATTAAGTACTTCAGGCTTTTCCTCATCCTTTGTCACTATGTTCCCTCCATTGTCTAATAGAGGCTGGAGTTTCTCATTAGTTCTCCTTTTGCTGCTAATGTATTTGAAGAAGTATTTTTTGGTGTCTTTAATGGCAGTAGCCAGATTGAGCTCTAGCTTGGCTTTGGCCCTTCTAATTTTCTCCCTGCACAATCTTGCTACACCTTTGTAGTCCTCTTGACTTGCCTGCCCCTTCTTCCAGAGGTCGTAGACTCTCCTGTTTTTCCTGAGTTCTAGCCAAAGCTCTCTATTCAGCCAGGCTGGTCTTTTTCCCCACCAGCTCATCTTTCGTCATCTGGGGACAGCCTGCTCTTGTGCCTTTAGGACTTCCTCCTTAAAGAATGTCCAGCCTTCCTGGACTCCTTTGCCCTTTAGGGCTGCCTCCCAGGTGACTCTCTCAACCAGTCTCCTAAACAGGCCAAAGTCTGCCCTCCGGAAGTCTAGGGTGGCAGTTTTGCTGACCCCCCTCATCACTTCACCACGTATCAAAAACTCTATCATTTCATGATCACTCTGCCCAAGATGGCCTCCAACCATCACATTGCTCACAAGTCCTTCTCTGTTCGTGAACAAGAGGTCCAGCGGGGCACCTTCCCTAGTTGGCTCACTCACCAGCTGTGTCAGGAAGTTATCTGCCACATGCTCCAGGAACCTCCTAGACTGTTTCCTCTCTGCTGTATTGTATTTCCAGTGGACATCCAGTAGGTTGAAGTCCCCCACAAGAACAAGGGCTAGCGATCATCTGCCTCATCATCGTCTTCGTCTGCCTCATCATCCTGGTTGGGTGGTCTGTAACAGACTTCCACCACAATATCTGCCTTGTTGGCCTTCCCCCTGATTCTTACCCATAGACACTCCACCCTATCGTCACCATCATTAAGCTCTAAACTATCCAGACACACCCTAACCCTCTCCTGCCTCGCCTATCCCTCCTGAAGAGTTTATAGCCATCCATCGCCGCACTCCAGTTATGCGAGTCATCCCACCATGTTTCTGTGATGGCAACTATATCATAGTTTTCCTGATGCACAATGGCTTCCAGCTCCTCCTGTTTATTGCCCATGCTGCGTGCATTAGTGTAGAGGCACTTCAGCTGGGCTGTCATCCATGTCTCCTTCATAGAGGAACACCCTTTATGTGCTTTGAGGTGTTTCACTGGCATCTCCTTCTTGGCTCCTATTACCTCAGTATCCCCTAGCTCAACTCTGTACAACTTCAACTGTGCCCCAGTGTACCCTGCACATCTCAGAGACACAAGTTGCTTTATAAGAAAAATTAAGAATGGCCACTGCAGACTCTCTGTGAGAAAGCTTCAAGTTCCCTCTGATTGAGGATGAGGAGATGACACACTAGAGTACCAAGCTAAGCTCTGGAAGCAAAGTTTTGTGACTCTATGCCAAAGAAAGCAGTAGGATGGCTGAGAATTCCAGCTGGCTTTAAAGGTCTTTCATTGACTTGTTCAAGTAGCTTTATGACTTTATCCCTTCTGGATGATTTCTTTTCCTCTAAGTTTCTCCAGGCCTTAATCCTCCAGTATAATTTCATCTATATGCTTTGCACTTCTGCCTTTTTCTGTCCTCTTTATCAATATTTTTATCTTCTTTCTCAACATTTATTCCTGCTTGATCCTTCACTGATGTTACAAGCTCCCTCTGCTTTTTCCTTGCACCATTTTTACAGTTTCATTTTTGCCATGTGATATCCCCTTTCACTACCTTTTCTGATGTTTCTACTTATAAGCTCTTTGTTTCATCTCTCTCTCTTCCTTTGCAAGCTTTCATTACACCAGGTACCATGAAGCAGTGACCTTGAGTTTTTCCTAGGCATCCTAACAAAAAATAAACACCACATAGAGTAAGCATTTATTAATGGCTTTTTTTCTGTCCTTATTACCAGCAGAGACCAGCTTGTGATAGTCTTTTATTTTTCTCCTTTTTCTACATCTAAAATAAAGTTCTACAATGCTAGCTTTTAAACATAATTTCCAAAAGTATCTTCATCAAGAGAAAGTCCCTTAGCATTATGCAGAAGTGACTTGTCAGATACCCTTTAGCAAAATAATTTTACTGCAGATATATGCTTATTGCAGGTCTCCTCATGGTACAGTGGAGGGACTGATAAGCCTGTGAGACCCTCAGTACAAGAGGCCATAGTTGAAGGTCATGCTACCAGGAAAATTATTTCTTTTGCAAGGAAACTTTGAAATATTTTGTGAACTAAAGAGCTAGTTCACAAGGGACTTTTTTTTATATTCACTTTATAAGTGGAGTTATCTCAGTACTTCACACACTGGATGGATAAAATTTGGTATACACACCAATAAAATTGTACATGGAGACCAAATCTGTTTCAGTTTTTCTATTGGTTTTAGGGAGATTACATGTAATCTTCAGGAGGGATTGATATGAGGATGAGGCTTGTAAGATAACTTGTTGCCCTGTAACGTGGTAGGGAGTACACAACACAATAAACTATGCTAAATGGGAAGAAAAGAATCCTAGACTCTTTAATTCCCCTTAGCCATGCCTGGCTTCAGCCCTCTAAGTTCCCCACAAACAGAAAAATCTGTTGTGATGAAACATCAAAGTTATACTCACAAAGGTTATTTGTCAATGCTCCTTCTCTTGCCCTTAAACTCAAGTAGTGTGCCAAATAAGCACTTTATCACATGACTGGAAGGTGACTACAATGTGTAAAATTTTTTATTTATTTATTTTTAACATACTGATTTCTTTTTTATGACATCATGCATGCAGAATGTCTGATAAGCTATTGTGGTCAGCATAATGTGAGAATCAGCTTCAGCGTGGCCTATTCTAGATTTTTTTCCATGAGCTTTAAAATCTAACAGAATTAGATACGTTTTTTTTTTTTTTTAAATGAAAGCACTAATTTGTAGGTGTTCAGCAGTAGGCATTGTCAGTCTAGGACTGCCAGAACTAGTTAGTCTTTCATTGTTGAAAATTTCCACAAAAAGGAAGATGAAGGAGGAGCATATCAGCTCTTTGCCAGAAAGGTTTATGTAAAGTACCTCTTTCAGGACTCCTTTACAGTTGCCTTTTTGGTATGGGACTCCAGGATGCCAACAGATCTCCAGTTTGCTGTTTTCAGTTTGCTAATCATGATAAATACTCCTAACAGCAGCCTGGACACTTGCAAGCTTTAACCAGTGGAAGGACTAACATCAGGATGTAACACATAAGCAGCATTTTAAAGTGAAATATTTAAAAAAAAAAAAAAAAAAGTCTGGCATTTACAACAATTGGTTTAAAATCTCAGACAACTGTCCTATCTTACTCGTGCTCATTAAAGCACGTCCCATCATAGCATGCGTCTTCTCTACTAGGAAACAAGTTAGAGACATTGTTTCCAGCTCAGGCTCTTAGTTAGCTGTCAGTCTTCTGCTGCTAACTTCTTCTTACTTTTGTCCTCCTTGAATGAGCTTTCTCACCTTTTCTCACTATAACCACGATTTACATTGATGATGTAGACATTAAAAATATCTAGTAGTCCAGTGTCACTGAAGTGACAATTGTTTTTGTCCTGTGCCTGACAATTACACTTCTTTTAAAAATACTAATATTATTTTTAGTATTAGTTGCTACTGTTTGGGAATATTCTTGAAACAACATGGTGAAAATGAGACATTAGGAGGATTTAAAGGAATGTATAACTGTGGCTTTATGGGTCCATTTGGGAACAGGGTACCAGGGAACTAATGAGATCATCTATACTGAGACTCTAAAAAAAGCAGCATAAGAAAAGTGCAGACCTAATGCACAGCCTGTTATAACTTGGAAACCATAGGTATTATACAGAAGCTCTCAGATTTCTGTTGTAAACAGCTAGTAAATAAGCCAAATACTAGTGTTACCTTAACACATGGATTTGTGAATCTTTGTAAATGCTCTACAATTAATATTAATCCTTTTCTTCACCTCTTGCTGTTGTGTGCATTCTAAGCTTTTATTTGTCTTCCCATCTTTCTGCTCTGTCCTGCTTGTCAGGCTCTACTTTCATTTCCCCCCTCTCTCTGTTATTCCTCTGGCCTCTTTTTGTCTCTTTTCTCCCTTGGTTCTATTTTTCTCTCCCTGGAGATACTCCCAGATCACTTTAGAAATGTAGGTTGCATTTCTGATGTCATTCTTAGAGAAAGAAAAGAAATTACAACTTTAGCGCTCAAGGCTATATATGGAAATCCTCTTACATGTCTCCATAGCAATGCATTTCATGATCCTGAGGTGCTTGAATATGTATTTGTGGGTAGGGAAAAATGCAAACTTTAGGAAGTTATATCTTTCCAGTATCTGACAATTAGACACAGTTGCTTGTCGGATTATAGAGTTGCTGTTGTGCTAGCCATCCAGTGGGAACTGATTTCAGAAATGTCATTTAAAAATAAATGAATACATGGAGTTTGGGATTTAAGATGCATTTATTCCTTCAGCTCTTCCTTGTTTAGGCAGTGCTGTGTGCTATAAAACCCATAATGAGATGCTTCAATCCCTGCCGTTACTTTAGGGAATGTAGGTGCCTGTCTCAGTTTCATAGATTCTGTTACAGAGCCTAAATGAATGAAATTTAGGGCAGTCAGGTTCCTTCTATGTCAGACAACATTCTGAATAGCAATAGCTAATCTTCAGAGACTGAGTTGTATAGGTGGTTTTGTCAGGTCAGGGTCAAATCTTACTGTTAAACGATACAAGATATTTTGTCTTACTGTATTTCTGTAACATATGCTCCATACAGCAGTAACATATATGTTAACACAACTCTTTTGAAAACAAATATCACACATTAGGCTGTTATTCTTTTCTAATGGTCATAATTATGCATTACTCATATGGTTGTTGCATGGCTTATTAAAGTTTACAAAACATATTGAAAATCATCCTCTGAACTACACAATGCAAAACATTTTTTCCCATTCTCTTTTTTAATTGCTGAACCCACTGTATAAGAACAAGATCTTTGTTTCTAACAATTCACCTGCTAGACAGAAGATGTTATTTTGTTGTAGAAAGTGATCAGGTTAGTCTGGCATGTTTTGTCTTTGGTAAATTCTTGTTGGCTTTTTCCAGTCACCTTCTTAATTTGGTTTGTATGGTGCCTCAAGATTTTAAAATGGGAAAGCTTTACATCTCAGGCATGTAAGTGACTAGGCAGAGGGGTTTTTTTTTTAATGCTGTTCAGTTTAAACACTTCTAATTCTGCCTAAAATGTATCATATTCACCTCCTTGCTATTTTAAATTGTGTCTTTTGTATCTAATTCTCTTGTCTATATAGTCTGTTCAGTTGGGTCTAGTCAGTGGGGTAGCTCTCTTTGTAATCAGCTGTTGTCCCTGTAAATCTATAAGTTGCACTTACCATTTCCCATTTCACACTAAATAGTAAGTTTGGATGTACAGGACGAACTGTAGTTTGTTCTAGTACACTATCTGGTCTGGACAGTTACACTACAGAATACTTTACCCACCCCTATCAACCTCAGCTATATGCACCAGAAAACATACGAGCTGTAGCAATGACAAAGTCAACAGGCTTTCAAAAACCTGTTCCTAATTACTATAGGCATTTTAGTACTTGTTTCTATTATTGGAGAACCTTGTAATCCTAAGTGTATTTATATGTGCAAAATCCCACGTGATAGAGCAATGCTTTGTTTAATTTATTCTCTCAAAGATGCAGTGGTAGGAAGAGATATGGTCACACAAAAAGCTTCTGGAGGAGCTGTGAAGTCCTTTTTTCAGGAGGCCTTCACAAGAGTGCAGAATCATTCCTCAGCAAGCTAAACTAAAAGAAAAATGGAGAGGAATCCACAAGAATCTGCCTCTATATGGCTTTTTTTACACTGACTTTATTATAACAAATAATATCGGTTGCGAAGTTAATATTATAGAAAGTTACACACAATGTATTTTAAAATGCTCTGTAGTAAATTTTATCTAATGAATCTGAATAAAATTATTTAACTGTCTGGAAAAAAAAAAGACAAAATGTCATTAATCTTTTGTCAGTGATGTTTTTAGCTAATCCAAATTACGCTGCTTTGGTAAAACAGCTTGCTTCATCCTAGTTTGAGTGAATGACTATAATGGTACATTGATTTACAAATTGTTCATCTAACCTCACTAATTTTCTTGTTCAGTTCTGGTACTAGGGGAGAAGTTCCAGATGACAATCAGGTATTTCTCTGAAATACTAGAGAAGGTGTAGGTAGTTATTATAAACAAGATTGTTGTATGAAGCATTAGAGAATTCCACATTGTATTCACAAACTGCTGAAACCAAAATTATTGAGGTAATTGGACTTATTAGCTGTAGGGTCTCATTTTCTGGTGCCTTGACTTTTTTTCTTGATATTGCTTCTATATAAAAAAAAAAAAGATTTGAGCAAAATGGCAAGAAGCAGTGTGAGTATTGTTTCAGGCGCTTATGTAAGTAGTTTCCAAGAGAAAGGTGAGTGGGAAATGAGTTATGGCTGTATATGCAGTAGCTGGATTTCCACGGCAGTCTTAATCTATAGTTTAAACAAAATTGTTTGAGGAAGTCAAGCTTGTCTCACTACCACTTGTCCTCAAGCAAAGATATTTTTAGGTTGTTACAGAATATACCAAAATAACATGTGTATTCAGAGATGTTTTCAAACTAAAGAATTTAATTCATATACCCCATGTAGCTGTTTTGGATTGCCTGCTAAATTTAATTTTTTATATGGCTGACATTAACATTGGATAAAAAATCTACACACTGGAAGAAGTAAATCGGAAAAATTACCTGGAGTGGATAGATTGATAAGGTTCAGCACTAAGAGGTAAATGGGGGAAAAAAAGGAAATAAACTATATTTCTTACTATATATAAGGAACTTAGAGATATTTTCACTTTTTTCCTTAATATAATTTTAAAACAATCTCTATTATCCAGTAACTGGGCAAGAGATATGCCAAAACTATCCAGTAACTGGGCAACTGGAAGTAGAAGACAGGAAGGGAGGAGGTAGGCTTATTAAAAGCTAATACAAACAAGTTTGAAAACCAGTGCACTAAAAATTAATTAATCCTTCCATCAGAGAGAAAAAAATATCTACCTACATTTAGGTGGGCAAATAAACTTCTAAAGTGTTGATTTGTTCTATTTCTCAATCAATTGTTAAATTCATATTTTAATGATGAAGCTGAACATTTGTTTTAGTATATATCAGAAGCTGTTCCAATAAACTAGTAATCAAGTAACCTTTTTTTTTTTTTTTTTTAATTGCAGGACTGTTTTCAGGAAAGGGACACTCAAAGTTTGACTTTGTTTTGCTTGATAATACTGTAGTTGAAGAACCGATCTCATTAAATGTTTTTTAATAGTCATTAAACTTTCTATCGGACCAGTCAATGTAGGACTAAAACCTGAGGAAACTTTCACCGATTTTGTGGATTTTGTACATTTCTCTAGTTTTTTAAAGAACAAACCAAGACCCAGCATTCCACGTAGTGCCTTGATGCAAACTCTGTCTTGCAAGCTCAGAGATTTAAGATTTCTATTGGGGGCGAGGGAAGAAGGTAGTTCATGAACCTTTTAGATCAGTCTTTCACATTAATGTTGTTGAGAGTTTCATGTGTAGATTTTCATGACTCTTTGGATATCATATAGTTATAAAGATGAAAAGATAAATATGTTTGTATTCAAAGTTCCAGACTAGATGAAGGAAAAAAAAAAGAATTAACTCACCTGACATCAGCTACTGTTCAGGTTGAGGAAAAGAAAATTTTTTGAGAGGCAGCTATACGGTTTAGAAATCTACATTAGCATTTAACCTGTTGTGGTAATCTGATCCCTAATTGTCACAAAGACTTGTGGCAGTGTGGTTTTATGAGTTTATGTTCCTTTCTCATCTACCTGCATACATTAAAAAAAAAAAAAAAATTTGTTAAGTTATTTTTTCTAAGCAAGCCAACTTTAGCAGTTTTTTTAAAAAATAACATACCATGTTTGTCATCCCAAATTGAAGCATTTTGAAAAGTCTGTTTGTATGTGTAATATTTATGTTATTAAGGGATTAGAGTTTTGCTATTCCTGCTACACCTCTTGTGCAAAGCCTGTGGAAGCCATTTCTTTTTAGCATATTTTTTTCATTTCACTGTACTTGACTGCAAAAAAAAGAAAATAGAAAGTCAATGCAATTTATGTTCTTGTGCTTGCCCTGTTTGTTGAGAAACAAGTACCACTAAGTAGTTATTTTACAGCAATAAGGCTATATAAAATATGTACCTTTTCGTTAATGAAAACTTTTATATGATATCTGTTATAATGTCTTTCTATGACAACATAACTAAGTCTCTTTTTTTTTCATTGATGTGAAATGTTTCTTGAAACTAACAAATTTCTTCTCTTCAAATGTCTCTTTTCCAAAGAAGCCTTGAGGTGTCTTCACAAAAGAGTTGCTAGGTATTTTGGATTTCTACTTGTTTGTCAATCCCAACAATGTTGACAAATATAAGATGTTACCTACTGGCCAGTCCCTATGATGGAAAATAAAATAGCTGCCAGCATTTCCATAAGACAGTTACTTCACAGCATTTTCAACTTTAGCGTAAGCAATTAATGGAATATGAAGAAACTTCACTGATAACACAGTTATAATCCAGTCACAGAAAGTGCTATAAAACATAGTGAAAAACTGTCTTAATTGAATGCTCTAAGTTCTGACTTTAGAGGGCCTGTGAGACCCACTGTTCCTGGTGGCCACCAGCTGGAAAATCCCATTTTATGTAGGGATTGTTTTGACAGCAGCCAAGCATGAAGATGAAAACGTAGCAGCTGCTGATTTAGTTTCCCCTGGCATCTTTCAGGGGAGGTTCCAAGGCTCCCTGAGCATGTTTGGTAAGTTATGACACCTTAATAGCTCTAAGCTGTGAAGTCCAGAAGGAGGTTATCAATGATCAGACTGAAGTCTTACTCTGAATTTATCAGGGCTTATTATTTTAATGAGTCTAATAAAATGTTTTAGAGGAACATGTAAATTACAGCCAGCTTTTTAGTGAAGAGATCAGCCTGTACAGCACTTGAACTTAAGATGAGAAACGAATTTAGTTCAATTTACTCTGTTGAAACTCAATGTATAATGCTCCAGAATAGCAGGTGAAAAATGAACTGCTTTCTTTTCAAATGCGGAAACTTTTGAATGGTTTGAAAATGTTGTACTGTGCTTTCTGCGACTCACTCAAATGGGCTTGGAATGAAGGTATTTAAGCAGGATGCTTCAATGGAGAATAAACTTAAATAATAATTTTGGATTATTGCATAGAACACAGGTCTGAGCATTGTGAAGGAGACCAGCTCTGCTTTTTCTTCTGCCAGTGGTTTCTCATATCATCTGCTATTTTTTATCAGCATACATTTTCTATAACAAGCTATAAAATGATGATATAGAACTCACTTTTATTATCTGGTGCTTTATTTTTTATTATTGTATATATTATATGGAAGCCATGCATTGGTATTATTTTTACATATTTTAGGTTTCTAGCCACTCAAAAAATTCAAAAGGCTATGATCTTGGAAAAGCCTGGAGAAGTGGGTGACACCTAGGTGTGGGGTCAAGCTAGCAAGGAAAAGGTCATTCAGCTAAGAACAAAAAGAAGTCTAGAACAACTTAAAAAAACCCCACATTTCTTCACTTCTATGAGTAATTTCATGCTATGAGGGTGAACTGGGTGCAGGTGCCCAAGCACTGACGGCAGGGGCGGCAGGGCGGCCTCTGTGAGGCCAGTTCCAGCTGGCTCCAACTGATCCACCACAGGGCACAGCCAAGCCCCGCAGCCAAGGCAGCGGCACCTTGGGGAAACTATATTTAAGAAAGGGCAAAATACTGTTTGGCAGAGAGGAGTGAGGAAAAAAAGAGTGAGAAACAACTTTGCAAACACCCGAGTCAGTGAAGGAGGAGGAGGAGGTGCTCCAGGGCCAGAGCAGAGATTCCCCTGCAACCCCTGGAGGAGACCATGTTGGAACAGGTTGTGAGGATGAAGGAGCAGCAGAGATTAACTGTTTTGGATTGACTGCAGACCCTGTTTGAGGGGGTGGTAGAGGATCCCCTGGAGTGAAGGAGTGAACTTAAGCTTAGTAAAAGGGGGAGGAAAGGTACTGTTTTAATGGGATTTTGTTTGTTTCCCACTACCCAAATTTACCCAATAGTAATTACCCAATAGTAATTACACTTTTATTTTATTAGCGGTAATTTTTCCCCAAGTCAAGTTGCGTTGCCGACAACAGCAATTGGTAAGTGGTCTCCCTGTCTGTATTTGAACCCACAAGCTCTCTTGTTCCTATTCTATTTTCTCCCCATCCTGTCCCACTGAAGGAGGGGAGAGAACCAGTGGCTGGGTGGGAATTTGGCTGTTAGTCAAAGCTAACCCACCACAGAAGGACAAAGGAAGTGTTCCTAAACCTGCAACATAACAAACGGCATTATTAGTTTGACAGTAGGTCTCAAATATTCAAATGACAACTCATAGTAAGACAACGGGGTAGTATGTCTTGTGTATATGTATGTGTGTGTGCAAGAAAAGGCAAAAGGCTGTATTAATTTCCAATGCTTCCTCAGGCACTCCTGGTAGTATTTAATCATTGACCAGACCATGAAAGGATGAAAATTTAGCTTCATCCAGACCAATTCATCCATGCTTAGGAACATAACTTTTATTGTCAATGTAAATACGTTAGCACAGTATCTCGATATTTGTTACAATTCTATCACGCTACTTACATGCTGCTTATGTTTCTAATAGTATTCTTTTAATGCTGATAAAATATATTAAAAATCTATTAATTGATTCTTTCAATATGCAAATGTGAACACTAAAAATGGAAGTAAACCATGCAGTTACTTATCATTGCTCCTTGGAGTTTTAGATCTACTACAAAAAGACAGCGTGTGTGACAGGACTGACCTAAGCTTAATAATGGTATCACTGCATGGCACAATGGCTTTAACCAAATTCTTCGCTGCCAGCAGAATTCAGTTATCACCAATGTAAAGCCAGTATCTCACTCAGTCATTGTGGCTTAGGCTCTTACAGATCCTGTTTCTCAACAAAATTAGTCTTTCATGTGTGTGCAAGCCCTTTTAGTCTCCTGATAAGGGTTAGATTCAGCTGCCTTGGAGTAAGCATCTACAAGTTTAGATGCACTAGGATACCGAAACTGGCCTTTGGTCAGTATTTACTAAAGGATCAAGTCTTTCATGGGTCCCGTGGCATATCCATTAGTCTGTGTATGTATATCTAAGATATCCAGGGGAGAGTATGACAGAGAGGATATTTCTCAATGCACTGTAATAAAACCCAACAGAGTAAACATACATTTCTTAACCATGCTTTATTTTCTGACTTGTTAAAAAATAGAGCTTACAAATTAAAAAAAGAGTTCTAAGAGTTCTAAATCCTTCCATAATGATATGGAAACAATTAATAGCTACATCCTGTTCAGCACTTACAAGTTATACATGTGTACTGCAATCAGTGCAAAGATAAGCCGCAGATTTTTAGTAGTATTGCATCTCAGAAAACAGGGCACAATTTGGGCTCTCAAAGTACATTTAAGATAAAGCTGGGTATGGACATATTTTTGTAGATAACAGTAAGAAAATAAATTTTTTGGGAGCTTCACACAAAAATTCAAGTTCTTCGTAAATTAAAAGTCCTTGGCATGCAAGCTGTCATTTCTTTTAGTCAAGGCTGTTAACACTTTTTTATTGAATTATTCCGCTTGGTAGTTTAAATGAGCATTTGCTGCTTCTAGTCTGCTAAATAAAATGACAAATAAAAGCTTAAAACAAATGTCTATAAAAACACTTGAAACTATTGCCAGTCTTTAGGCTCCCAGCCCTAGGCTTTCAAATCCGATAGATTCAAATGAGACCAAATTATTATTGAAAAAACATGGTTTACAACCTAAAAAAAATGTAAAAAAGTAATAACCTCAGTTCTCCAGTATAGCGTTATGGCTTTGGGAATGCTCTTTCACAAACAAACAAAACTGTTTTTGCAGATAAAAGTATCTAAATTCCATCTCTCCATGCTGAATTGTCACTACAATAATACCAGATCTGCATTTTGTAAACAAGCCAGCAATTCACTGACCTTAAAGTTCAATTGGAAGTTCTGAAGTGTTATGTAAAACACAGTATTTGTAGCATTCACTCCTCCCTGCAGTGATCCATTGCAATGTTCCTTCGGTTCTATGCAGTATACATGAAGAGCCAAAACTAGATGTGCTCTAACTTATTCCAAAAGATTTGATGCTGAATGTAGAGCAGATTTTTTTTTCTGAACATGATGTGTTATTTGAAATGAAAGCCATTTTTTCTGCCATCTGTGGAATTGCATACTGCATAGTGTGTGTAACCTGTATAGTATATGTAAAGAACGATATTGAAAATGAAATTACAAACACACTAGAGATTAAAGGATTTTAGACAAGAAATAGATCTGTGTTTCTACAGCACAGGCAAAAAATACTTTTAGCATACACTAAAAAAGAGCAAATAGAAGTAAACCAATGTTGCAGTTCAATTGGTCACCAGCAGGCTTTATTAAGTAGAGGAATGGTGGATGTATTTCAGATGACACTAACTAGATTGTGCTTTGACCTGAAATATAGAGTACTTGAAATTTCATGGCTCTGTCCCAAACTATTAGTAATGGCAGCTTGTACGCAACAAACTCAGCATGTAGCAAATGATAGATAAGCTAAAATCTGGGCACCTGTCCATAACTGAATTGTAAATACAATCCTCCGTCTGCCTTCGGGAAAGTAGCGTCTGTCTGACACTTTTTAGCATACAATTAAGAGATGGTTTTTAATTAATATCTCCCATGGTCTATTGCATTCCCTCTCTTTGTTGATAAATTGATATTATAATTGCAAAATTTATAATGTAGTCTGAGTAAATATTAAATATGTTTACTGTGAATATAGTTTATTTTGGAATGTTTGAAAATGCAGTCAATATCATTCACAATTCACATTGATTTGAAAATTGTGTTCTTTTACTTCAGAACTTTGAAGTTTTTCTGTTTTTTTTTTTTAACTGAGAGAAAAGAATCTGTCTCTGAATTTGCAAATAGCAATCTTTGTCTTTAATTTGCATATTTTTTTTTTCTCACTATATCAAATTTGGCTTTCATATTCTTTTCCTTATTTTCAGCTTCCTCTGCTGATTGCATAATGTTAACATGGGGGGGGGGGCGAGATGGGACACACAAAAAAAAAAGAACGGAAAGTTCTGTTCCAGCTTAGATTTAAATTTTCTTTCACGATTGCAATATAGTGAAGTTATGTAGAATTTAACAGATTCCACATTTGCTCTTCCGCCTTTTTCCAATTTCACAATATTGTGCAAAAGACACTGCTAAGGTAGTACTAACATTCTCTTAATTGATTAGAATATGTCCTGGATCAAGTTTTTCATCTGCATACAGCATATGCCAGCAGCCTGATAAATTTGAAATTCAGACAATTGTTTCATCTTTATCTATTTGCAGAGCCTAAATTTAATTCAGTTACAGTAAAGCTGAAACATCCTCTTCCTTTCCTGAAAAAAAAGTAGGTGCAGATCAGATTCAGACAAGATTCACCAAATCTGTACTTGTTTGAGTGGGGCTTTTTATTTCAATAACAGTTCTGGCATGAAAATTAATTCCAGTGTAACAAAGATTTTCAACAACAACCCTTGCTGAATGTAAAACCATGTTCTTCACATCTAATGAAATTTTGCAGTATTTTGTCCCAGTGATAGGTATAACATTCAAATGGGCTGATATATATGAATGACATACTGTTCAAAGTGCAAGCACTATAATGTAACTCTTGAGAATAAGGAAGGAATGATAGGAATCAGTAGCAACAGAGCTAAACCAAAGCTTATACTCTTGACAATCCCAGCTGAAACCATTCTATGAATATTCCAGGTTAAAATGTCTACTGATATGCCGTAAGAATGTATTAATTTTTAAGATCTCTAGAATACTATTGACAGGAAAAAAAAAGTCCCTTGTTTTCAGTGAGGTGAGAAATCTTGATATTATGAGTTCCTGCAGAGCTGTGGAACAACCAAGGAGCCTTACATCAGTCAAGAAAGCATTTTCAGCTAGAGAGAGCTCCATTTTAAAGCAGTGAAGATGAGACAAGCTTCATCTGTTGAAGAAAAGGAACTAATTATTCCACTTGACTGAAAAAGAAATTACACATTAAAGACAAAGATAATTCTACCGCTACAGTAGATAGGCTTGGTATAACAGCAAGACAGATAAATATATTTGGCTCATGTGAAGGAAAAAAACAGTTGAAGGGAATAGTGTGGGGTCTGAGTAATTGCTGTAGAAACAAGAAAAAATCCTGCATTAGAGAAGGTGATACAATTGTAAACTGGAGTCATTTAGCCACACTCCTTTTCCAGGTGTTTTACAAATTCAGGTACTGGACTGTGCAGAAATATTTTAATTTGCATAGGCTGAATTTTATGGGAAAGGCATTTGCATTTATTTCAATGCAGCCAGCACCTTTACTGTGATTGTCAGCTACCTGCTTTCTTGGTAGCATATAATTTCAGGGGGATGGTTAAACAAAAGCTTGACTGATCAGACAAAACCAGACAAAGCAAGAATTTTGAAGAAACAGATTACAGTATTATGAGCCTAAGTGAGCACTGCAAGCAAAATAAAATGACCTACCAGCTGTGCAGAATTATCCAATATCTGTTTTCTGTGTGTTCACCAGAGAAAACTGTTCTCCTTCAGAGCTCTGTGTGAAACATTATGTCCAAATCTACATAAAACTCTGTCCTGTGTTTAACAGAATGTCAGACGTGATGATTGCAATAATTCATTTGGCCTTATTATTAATGAACTTATATTGATGGCAGTTTTGGATGCTAAATGATTATTACAAGAATGACGGAATGCTTATCCATTCAGAAAAAAAGAACCAAAAAAAACCAAATATGCATTTTATCTGAAATAAAGCTAATACAAAATCCTTTCACTTTAAACTAATAGAGGTATGTACACAGTTATCACTGGACTGTCTTTGTCCTTACTGTGATAAAGGTCTCTTCCCATTTCTTCCTTAATGACCTCACCCTATCAAAGGACAATGGGTTCCCTATTATGCAGTGATATACATAATGTATTTTAATACATTATTATTAATATAATCTTAATACAGTAATCTATAATACAGTAATATAATACAGCATTATACAGGCTCTGACATACCAAGGTTCTTAGAAATGGAAAAAAAAAGGTTTAAGGGAAATTTCTTAGAGGAAATCGTATGGGAAATTCTCTAAGAGAGAGAATCATATCCAAAATCCCTGTTTGCATTTGTCCCTGGGCAGACTCCTGAATCATGCACAGGGTATGCCTTAGAGGGTGCCAGGTGGCCTAGCCCAGGGCCAGGACCACTCTAACAACTAATCAGAGCAGACATGGAGCTCTAGCGCACAGGAGCACTCCAGAGCCTGGCACTGCTTTATTTGCTAGTACAGATGTAGTCCGAACACCCTGCTCTACCTGTGGTTCTTCCTAAACCATCAATATTACAGCAAGTGATGCCACTCTTTGGCCTAGGGCCCAATGATCAAAATGTCATTTTGTTTTGTTAAAGCCATTCTGTAGTTTAACCGCATTGAATAGAGTAATTTTGATGTTACAATTTATTTCTGTACTTTTTTTTCATTATTTTGATTTTGTGTTTAACCCGATTTTTTAATTAAGGATAGGAAAGTTTATCAATGATTGAAATTCAACCCTAATAAACTCTGTCCAGTGACTGTACATAACTATGTCAGACCTGTAAATATTTTTCCATGCTTAAGAAAGATGGATTTAACAATCAAGAAAGGCACCAGTTTATATTCCAGCTATTTCAAGGAATTGAAAATGGGAGAAAAGAGGTACTACGTAAATTTATTTTTCTTTTTTTCAGTTACTATATATAAAAAAGTGTTTATTTTTCTTCAAGAGACCATTGTTTTCCACTGACCCCTCCCAAATGATCTTTTTCATGTGACTAATCTGTGAATGACTACAGTATATTGTGTTCCATACATTTTTCTCAGCAATTGCCATCTTATCCTCTAAAAATTACTTCCTTAATGAGGCTATACCATTCACAACTCTGTGGTAAAACCTTAATTGCTTTGTCCTAACTTTCACATCGTGGAGTAGACCTGGCAATCACATCTCACATCAAACCCAAAACCCAAGAGATCGCTCTTATTACACTGATATGTACAACGTTTAGATCAGTACTTCACTCCACTATGCTTTTTCAATCCACAACTGTCTTGTGGATAAATCAGGAATAGTGCTGAAACAAAGTAATCTCTTCTTGTTTACTAATCTTTTTGTAATGCTAGTAGTTTGGAGTCAGTTTCAGGCAGTATACATTTCACCCACAAAAAAGGAAAGATAGTGAAGTTTTTATATGTAAGAATTAAAACCCAAAATTCCTTATTCATTAAGCATATTTGCATTCAGTTTTTGCTTGCTTCCATTATAATTTATTTGATTATTTCCTTTTAGTTTTTGCAAATGCATATTAAAAATGTAAGCCCTTCTCTAACAGCTCTGTAGAATAGTTTCACTGGCTTGAAGATTCACTCAGATGCAATACAACTAACCCTACTTATTTCTCCATACGGAAGAAACTTGTTACCTCTTTATCTCTTTCAGAAAGCAGGCAAGTAATACTCTCAGTCTTACTTTGACTATCTTCCTCACTTCGGTGTGTTAACTCCTCCCCACACCCAGTTTTAGTTCTTCTATTGCATTTCACACGTTTGTTTGTCTTTAGTGCAGGTGGTTGGTTTTTTTCTCAAGTCACTTTGAAAAAACCTCCTCATTTTCTCTTTTGTTTTTGCCACAGTAACAACAAAATACTGCACAAATCTTTGTGCCATTTATATAATCCAGAAGGTAGTTTCTAGTTAAGTAACCTGTGTGTAGGCATATTTCTTAGAATGTCTTCTCTTAAGTCTGTATGCAATTGAATGTCTCAATTTTTTCCATATTTTAGCTAACATTCTCTTCTTGCTCTGTGATACCTAGAGTAGGAAACTGATTTGGTCCATCTTTTAATGTTTGTCTTAAGGTAAGAAGAAATTTAATAAAAGTAAAAGAGTGAAGTGGTTGTTTTCTTTTAGCCTTGCACTATATTGAAAACTTTCATATCTTCCTCATTCTGCCAGGTCCCTTTATGCTCTAAACCACTTTTTCTTAATGAAGGATTTACATACCCATTAATTCACATGCTTTTCTAGTGGAAGCTTTATCTTGTCTCTGTTCCATTTATTGCTAGTATTGTTCTGGTACCCTTGTTTCAAGCACCACACCAATTTATGCATCTATGCCCAACTTTGGAACACACAAATATTCCATTTTATTTTAGGCTGGTAGTTTATTCATATTATGCAGAAATGTTGGGTATGGCTGCTGTGAATTACTTCTCTGAACTAATGATGTTGCTTAGATCCTCTTTGTCCTGTGTGCCACACTCTCATGGCACTTGCAAATTCTTGAAAAAATCGCAAAAATCACTGCAATTCTCACTACCTTTCCTACTCGACATTGTCCTGGGTTGCACCATTTCCAGCACCATACAGTTATAAGTGCTTTTTTGTTGTTTGAAAAATTGTAACTTGAATCTCTGCATACTTTTCTGCTTCAAAATTGTTTTCTATTTCTATTTAGAATTTGAAGTAATATTCACAGTGTCAGAATACAGTCCATATTTCACAAGATGTGAAATCAAATGAGTGGTCTTTTATGTTTAAAGCAAATTAGCTAGCTTTTGCCAGTTTGAATTGGCTTACTCACCCTGTGTTAGTCAAAAACGAGCTTAGTCATAAACTATTTGTTTTTATCTTTCCTTTCACTATGTACTTAAAAACATACTGCTCATGTATCCCACTTCAGAATAAATGAAGTTCTCTTCGTCTATATTTTAATTTTATTTTCCTGTCTTGCTGAAAGCTACTGAAAACATCAAATACTGGAATTGGAATAAACCAATGTCAGCTCTGTATTTTTTTAACATGTCCTAAAAAGTTTTTTAAACATTTTCAAACATGTTTTTTAAACATGTTTTAAACAGTTTTTAAACATGTTTTTTAAACAGTTTTAAACATTTTAAACATTTTTAAACATTTTAAACATTTTTTTAAGCAGTTCCTTAAGAGCTGGATCTCTTTTTTTTCTCTCCCATCCAAATGATGTATTTTTAATTTCTGTGTTTTACTCCTGATCTATCTTGTGGTCAGAAGTCACTCAAAAATAGTTTACTTTATTCTGGATTTGTGTATTAGCAGACTGGCATTGTTTAAGACAAGCCTCTATATGATACAAAAGTTAGTTCTAAGGGGCTCTCACTGTAGTCTCTTAAACATTCATATGATTCCCCACAATTCCCACAACAATTTACTAATGAAGATTGACCAATTAGACTTCCATATCTGTTCAATTGTTTTGGCAACATCTGTCATTTGATCTCATTTCCTATTAAGTAACAAACATATAGTTCATTTTGTCTACTTACTCTAATTTTCAATGTACAGTATAAGACAGTTGGTTCAGAAATTGGACTTGCAGATACCCTTTTTTGAATACCATTTACAAAATATTAATAAAAAATAAAGCTCATTTGTAGGTTTTTGTATAATAAGGATGGAATTTCTTGGCAAAACCAGAGAAGGAATGCAAGCCCTCTACATGGCAGACCAAGCCCTGAGGGACAGATCGGTCTTTTCCCCACTTTTGTTTAATTCAGACTAGTGACTTCAGTCAAACCTCAGTGTATCACCTGAATGCCCTTAAACCATTAGCTCTTGCCTAGTTTGGGATTCAATATTTTTCTCGCACTCCCTCTCCCTTTCCCTATCCCCAGCCCTGAAAAAAACCCTACCTTTGAAGAAGAAGGGTTAAACTTGTGTATTCCTGACATCTCTTATCACTGTTAGCCCTTTGTTACTCTCATATCTAAATTGTAGTGTATGAGAGCTACAGAAATAACTTAATCTCCTCATAATACTAAGTAAATATATTCTATATTTTCTTTAAGATATTTATTGCTTAGTGGGACTGTACTAGGTTTGATCTGCTTGTGCCTATATTCCTCAAACTTCTAGGAAAGCACAAATCGTGCCACTTCTCCCAGGTAAAGTATTTTTTACTATACTTTAGTGGGACTGTGTTGCTACCAAAAATTGCTGCTAACAGAAATTACTCCCTTCCTGTTACTGAAAGTCTCTGTAAAAGTATAATTGCAACAATTCTATCAGTTTATCTTAGCTGGGAAAGTAATCAGGGATGGCAGATTGTGGCAGTCCACAATCAGCACTTTATAGCCGTTCAGCAACACCTCACTGCATGGTTAAAATAATAAAAAATGGAATGGAACAGCTGATAAGTGATTATATTTAAAAGTAGAAATAGTGAGGGAAACAGATTTGGGAAGTGCTATCAAACATTATTAGGGAAATAGAAATTATTCCTGGATTGATATTAAAGGGTTTATACGGTTTTGAATTGGCAAGCTGAAATATACAACCAAAGAAGAAGCAGACTTACTACAAATAAGGGTTTAATTGTGCTGCATGGAGTGGATCTAGAGAATTTCAGTTCTGAGGAAGTCATTCTTCTCATGCTTAAGAAAAAAAGGTTGCATTCAGTATAGTTTTGCTTCACAGGTCACTGCTTACACATAAATTAATTTCAAAACTGAAAATTTAAGTGGAAATATTAGGAAAAAAGGCCTAAGCTTTTCCTTGGTGAATATAGGAATGAAAAAGTAATGTTTGAATTCACTCTACAACAAAAAACTATGACTTTTTTCATATATATTTTACAAGATATTGCAGAACCAAGAGGAAATCCAAATGGGCTTTTAGGGACTCCTCACAGAATCCTGAAATGGTTGAGGTTGGAAGGGACCTCTGGAAGTCATTTGGTCCAACTCCCCTGCTCAAGCAGGGCCACCTAGAGCCAGTTGCCCAGGACTGTGTACAGATGGCTTTTGAATGTCTCCAAGGATGGAGACTCCACAACCTCTCTGGGCAACCTGTGCCAGTGATCAGTCACCCTCACAGTAAAAAATTGGTTCCTGATGTTCAGACAGGACGACCTGTGTTTCAGTTTGTGCCCACTGCCTCTGGTCCTGTCACTGGGCACCAATGAAAAGAGACAGGCTCTATGCACCCTCTATGCCCTCTCCTTTCAGGTACTTATATATATTGATAAGATCCTCCCTGAGCTTTCTCTTTTCTGTGCTAAACGGTCCCAACTGTCTCAGCCTTTCTTGTACAATGGTGCTCCAGTCCCTTAATGATCTTTGTGGCTCTTCATTGGACTCTCTCCAGCATGTCCATGCCCCATACAGAGGGGGCCCAGAACTGGACACAGTACTCCAAGTGTGGCATCGCCAGTGCTGAATAGAGGAGAAGGATTTTCTTCAACCTTCTGGCAATACTTTATCTAATGCAGCCCAGGCTTGGTGTAAACCAGGACCCCCAGGTCCTTTTCTCCCAAGCTGCCTCCCAGCTGGGTACCCCCCAGCATATATTGTTGCCTGAGGTTTTTCCTCCCCAGGTGCAGGACTTTGCACTTCCCCTTCTTGACCTTCATGAGATTCCTGTCAGCGCATTTATTCAGCCTATCCAGGTCCCTCTGGATGGCGGCATGACCCTCTGGCGAATCAGCCATTCCTTCCAGTTTTGTGTCATCAGCAAACTTGCTGAGGTGCACTCTGTCCCATCAACCAGATAATTAATGAAGATGTTAAACAGGACTGGACCCAGTAGAGACTCCTGGGGTACATCACTAGTTACTGGCCTCCAAATACTGGCCAGATCCCTCAGCACTCATGGGTGCATCCCATCAGGGCCCATCAACTTATGTATGTTCAATTTGTTTAAGTATTCCCTGACCTGATCTTCTTCCACCAACAGTACATAGTGTTTGCTCCAGCCATTCCCCGTGGTCTCTGGAACTTGGGATTCCTGAAGGCTGATCTTGCTAGTAAAGACTGAGGCAAAGAAGACATTCAGTACTTCAGTCTTCTCCATGTCCTGTGTAACCAGGTCCTCCGTCTCATTGAGCAATGGGCCCACATTTTTCCTCGTCTTCCTTTTGTCACCTATTTACTTGTAGAAGCCCTTCTTGCTATCTTTGACATCCCTGGCCTTATTCAATTATATTTGGGCTTTAGCTTTCCTAACTTCATCCCTGGATGCTCGGACAACATTTCTGTATTCCTCCCAGGTTACCTGTCCTTGCTTTCACCCTCTGTATGCCTCCTTTTTGTGTTTGAGTTTGGTTAGGATCTCTTTGTTCATCCACGAAGACCTCCTGGTATTTTTGCCCGACTTTGTATTTGTTGGGATGGAATTCTCTTGAGCTTGTAGGAAGTCATCCTTGAATATTAACCAGCTTTCTTGCCCACGCCCCCCCTTCCCTCTAGGGTCTTATCCCTCTTCCAAGCAGATCTTTGAAGAGGCCTTATCCTTAGAAGAGGGTCTTATCCCTCTTCCAAGCAGATCTTTGAAGAGGCCAAAGTCTGCCCTCCGGAAGTCCAGGGTTGTGAGCTTGTTTTTCACCCTTCTCCCTGCCCTCAGGATCCTGAACTCCACCATCTCATGGTCACTGAAGCCAAGGCTCACTTTGATCTTCACATGCCCACTAGCCCATCCTTGTTGGTAGAGTATGAGGTCCAGCAGAGCACCTCTCCTCTACTGCTTGGAGGAGGAAGTTATCATCAATGCACTCCAGGAACCTCTTTGAGGAATCTCCTCATTTTATTTGACCTTAACATGCTTGTCACTGTGTTTCAAGCAACACAGTCCTTAGCGAATGAACCTTTGCAAAGAATTAATTCCCATGAACACTTGTCTTCATTGAAGCTAATGACAAAACTCACCTTGAGTTCAGATTCAACAGAATGCCATTCTTGAAGGAAAGACAGAAATGTAAGGCTGACAATTTAAAGTCCTCTGGAGTAATCTGAGAAGATATGAGGATAGAAAGGAAGAGAGAAATAGCCATACTAAGATGACAAAATAGAGTCCAGAATATTATTCGACAATTTATTCTGGCTTTTTTGAAAATCCATATGGTCTTGGACAAAATGGAGGAATTGGAATAAAGAAGAAAGGAAGATCAATAGAAAAGAGGCAGAGATCATAAAGAGCAGTGCCATAGGAAGTGAATACATTGCATAAATAAGTTTTTTTGACTAGCTATGAAAAAAACAGTGCAAGAAAATACGTGCTCTAAAAATGTTGGAGGAAAAATTCCTTTGAGACAAGTCTGCAGAAAAAAGAAGATTGAGAGAGCAAATTAGGTTTCTTAGCGCTAACAATCATGAAGACTAAAATAATAAATGGATTAAAATGTTACAATTACAATATCGGCTGGAAGGTAGACAAGGAGTCAGATGAACTATTGAAGGACAAGAGTAAGATGTTAATGACAAATGAGGTTCATATTGCCAAGAGGCTGAATGAATCCTTTGCTAGAGTATGCATTAAAGAATTTGAAGGTCATATTCCACAGCCTGGGATAAATTTTCCTGGTGAAGCAACTGAAATGCTAAAAGGCTTTATGGTCACAAAGAAGCAGGGAGTTAGGAAATTAGACCTATTAAAACTGACATAGTACCAGGCCAGGATAAATTACATCCTGGACATCTCCATGAAACTCTGTAAGAAGTGGCAGGAACATTTCTGGATTAGATATTTGGCTGAATATGAAAAAGGAAAAGACCGAGCAATTCACCATTAGCGGCTAAAATAATTTATCATTTAAGTAAAAGATCTAAATGTTACATGAGTACTACCAATCAAAACTAAATATTAATTGTATCTAATGCTCTGGAAACACTGATATGAGAAACACTTCATCATAAGAAATTGCAACTTACAGAAACTGCTAAGTACAATAATAAATACGTGAAATCACATAGACATGGCTTCTCTTTGATAGCAATTTTAATTCATTTCATCTGTGCTACACTGCAACGTATTTTATCTTAAGTTCATGAACAGTTATCTCTGGATGTTGTTTTAACCAGTGTTATTTTGAGGGATTAGTGGCTGAATGGTTAAATTATTTGTCACATATCCCAAAACAGGAATTTATGTCTTGGTCTGTTCACTGGAAAAGACTGCTTTAATCAGTCTAATGATAAGTGGTTACTGGATAGTCAGACACAGCAGTCAAAGGCAGCCAGATATAATGACCAATTACTTTGTTATGTACCTCTGACTTCAGAGGTGGGTTCTGGGTTGAATTAATCTTGTTAAGGTTCTGAACCACATAGTTTAGAACGACATTTGATTTAATAGGGCGTGTGTGTGGTCTTTTGTATGCATGCATATGTATATGTATATGTATATGTACTATGTATGTGTGTGTATATATATATGTATAACATAATTTGCTTTTCTTCTTTTAAATGTCATATTTATATTCTTGTAAATTGCTATATGTTTCCCTAATTACATGAATATTTAATTTATGATTGATTTAAGAACTAAGCAAGTGTTCAGCAGAAGAGCCCCACTAGAACTCTACTTTCCCATCATGACATCATGAAGGTGATAGTATTAAAATCAGGGTGATGAAATATACTGTGGAAAATATTAGGTACATAAGAGAAGGAGTCTTGTGATAAACTATTCAGTTTTACTAGTCAATAAGCACATTTTATAGGACAAGAACAGTTTACAGATCTAGAAGTCAGCACTTTGACTATTGTGAAGTATCATGCAGGGTGGTGAAGCATAGCAGGTTCCACATATTTTTTAAAGAAGAGTAAGACATGGACAAGTGAGGAAGGAAAGAGTAGGTGATTCAAATTCAGATGTAATATTTAGATGTTGGTCAAATACAAAAAATGGAAATTTGGGTAGAGGTTAGGATTTGGGTTGCCTTTTATGTTACTGGGATGACATGGATTGATTGTGAGGGAAGATTTATGTCTACCTAAAATAGCATTTGTGAAAAAACATTGCCATATTTATTTGAAGATATTTGAGGCATTGGAAGGTTGAACACCATTGTCAAATAGAAAAAGATACATTTCAGTATTTCCAAATCCAGCATTGATCCAAGGCTATGACCATTCAAACAGTGATAAAGGGGTTGGGCCTCAAAGTTACATAGTCAAGTGGTTTGCATAACACTCCTGGCTGGAGTTGTCAAGGAATCAATCTATTCTTATGATTCTGGGGGCTCATTTACAGAAAATATGATAAGCATACAGAATCAAAAACTGTCTCTGAACAACTGAGCACTGGAGCAGAAAATACTGCTCTGGAGCGCCCTAGTGAAGACAACTAGCCTGATAATTTTTGCTTAATCTATACAGGTTAATGTGTGTATGTTGTTTTGAATATGTGAACCATCTCATTCAGAATCATCTTAAATATGTATTTAATTATGATTTGCTTAATTCTGGGCCTGCCAAAAGTCACAATAAAGAAAAGCCTCTAGGATGTAGCACTAGGAATGTTAATGGACACTGAACAGACAAGATGTCCAACAAGCCATTCAGCCACATATCAGGAAAACAGGTAGCAAAGCAATCAGGAAAAAAAAAATAGAGAAAAATCAGTGAAGGCTCCTTAGTAGATTTCTGAACTTTATTTCCATTTCTGGAAGTAATTTAAAGCCCAAACAATTAAGGTGAAACTTACAACATCAATTTATGAGTCAGTTCAATCTATCAAGACAGCTGTAATCTCAAACCAGTTCTTCTTCTGGAGATTTTGGGCCTGTAAAACTTGGTTATCTCATTCATCAATAAACAACTTCACATTCAGTTGGTGAAAGATTTTTCAGCTGTAAAAAGTGATGACAACTAGTTTAAAGGTGAAGATAAGATCAGGCTCATCTTAGAAACTGGAAGCCAACTGGAGTCTTAGCCTTGGGCTAGTGTAGACAGAGGAGTAGAAATGAGGAATAGATGGGTACTTAAAATCTAACATGCCGGAGAGAAAAAGACTAACCTTTAAAAAGGTCTCATTCCCATTCCTTTCACATAAAACCACCAGGAGATGCATGTTATATGCCCCTGGTAACTTTTTCATTTTATACTCAATTAGTTAGAAGCGCTTGCTTTCTTTCAAATTTTAAAAACTATTACTGTTACAAAAAGTGTAAAATCCTAATATGAAAACAAAAGCAGAAATGCATCATATGACGAACATGCTACAATTTGTGATTTCCTATGTTGTGTAAAAATGAGTAATTGAATATTTGTCTATTAATTGTATTGTCTGCTGAGAATGTTCTTGGTTCTTGTAGAGTTATGTTTCTTAGTTCTTTTTATTTACTAGTATAGCTATATTGGTAATGTTATTTGAGACACAAGTTCAAGCCAACAATACATATTCATGTTAAAACAGCGGTGAAGCTGAGTAGTTTTGTAAATGTTGTAACCTCTTTTTTGATAAATTTCATTATCAAACAAATTTATATGATTCAATTAACTATTAAAATATATTTCCTCATATAACAATATATTTAGCTTGAGTTCTGAAAAACAAATAATGACTAAAAATTTATTTTTCACCATATTTAAATAGATTTTTTTTGCATAGTTATGCCTCCTATTGACTAAATTATGAAGATTCTCATTTTGAAAATACTACTCTTACCAGAAACAGAAAATTACTAAAAGCAAATTCATAGCCATTTGATGGTGCACTGAAAGGAAAGGAAAAGTGAAAGGAGCTATTTCCTCTTCCTGAAATAGTACAGTTTCATTCTACAAAAATGAGTAGAACCATTCTTTAAAAGCCTCATTTTAAACTAATTAGACAGAAAAAGAAATCCACAATCCTTTCCTGTTTATGTCATTACAACATTATTTTCTCCTTGTCAGTGTAAAACTTGAAAGACTTTAGAAAGTACCTTTTCTAATCACAGAAGCCTTGATTTGTAACTCAACTGCATTTTCATTAATGTCAAGGTTTTGGATTAGTGACTAGTTGATATCACCAGATATCTGATAGGAATTTAATTTCAAAATGTGCAGCATGTGTTAGGTTGTAAATTACAGACTTTTAATAAAATGTTGATTTACTTAAAGAGATTCTGAATGAACTCATTTGTGCTTAAAGTCATATCTGTTTGTATTTAAAGACCTATTTGGTTTTACAAAGTATCCTGTATCTACAATATGGTGAGCTCTAAACTACCTATAAATTTGGCTTATGCAAAAAAGGGAATATACACATAAGTATGTAGAATTTTAATGAGAATATTTAAACAAAACCATGGCACATATCTTTCTTATTTATTTCCCTGTGTCTTTTTCTTATAGTAGCAGAAGTCAGAAAAATCTCAATATACACAAAGATTAAAGATAAACATAAACTACTGCATTTCTTCAGAAAGTTCAGAGGGCTTTTTCCTGGTGTTCAAGGGCATGCAAAGATTTGGGTCAGTTCTCATCCTATCCAAATAAGTTCATTTGCCTATTATAAAAATACCAGTCTCAAATAATTAAAAATTATTGCTTCAGCAACTAGAAATGCAAGAACTTTTTGAACCAAAATATTAGTCAGCAAAATAAAAATGTAGAATTAATTTCATTGTATTAAAATACATTTCCGTTCTGCTCAATTTTCAGGTTTTATTCCTGTACCCTTTGATTCTCTGTATTGTCTCATACATTTTCTGAGAATTCCCTTATTTGCAGCTCGTTTTTCATCCAAGCACTGCATACAGTGTTTTTCTTCCAAATTGATTCACAATTATAATACAACTTTCATTATAATTCTGTCTTGTTTCAGTGTGATGAATCTATTTTCTGTTGCCTTTACCATGTCATTCTTCTAAAGTCTGATTCCTTTAATTCTGAGTAGGAAAAGGTTCACAGTGATATATCAGGATGATACATTGGTTGTTATGTGCGACTCTAAAACGTACTCTTTGGCTGCTTCTGTTCTGAAAAAAAAAGCCTTCGTAACCCTAATGGATTTAGAAGGAATGGAGGACTAAAGTCTGTTCCTTAAACTATATACACAGTCTCCTATATATACATTTTCCTTTGCCATCCTTACCAGAGAAAAGGTGCTACAGATGTTACAGAAGCAAAAAGGAAAAACTTATTCCTTTATGAAAGCAAGTCTCTTCCAGTAGAATCTGAAAAATGTCCCCCAATGAATTGTGCAGAAGTAGCAGGCACTTCCAATACATTTTTAAATATAGATATCATTTATAACTTGAAATGGTGGCTCATGTTGAGGCGCAGGAATTCAATGAATCACAGATTCCTTTTCCACAATGAAGTTTGTCTCGGGTTCCTGCTTTCTCAGCACAGGTCATAAGCTTCTCTAAAATCACACAATCGTTTCCCCACTGGCAGCAATCATGACCTCTTCTGACCAGGGACAACTTTGCAAGGTATGGCCCTCTTCAGTCTGCAGCTTTGTGGCAATTCAGAATATGGAAGGCTTAGCTCTTTGGCAATGCTCTGTTTCTTTTTTTTTTTTCTGTTTCAATTATTTATTTGTGCTACTTTAGAAGAGGACTTGAAAGAGACAGCTCTCTATCCTGCTTTGTGATTGATGATGGAGGAGGCAGAAAAAGATACCTGCTCTCAGGAAACAATGGCTGTTTTGAAACACTGGAACAGAGTGGCAGAAAGAAAAGATGCTACCGCTTACTGGGCCCAGGGTATGCTGCAGTTTTCAGTGCTTAGTGTGCCTAAATCAGTGTGCAACTTGATGTTTTTAGTCTACAAGAGGTTATGGAGACCTTTCTGTCAAGCTTTTTGTTCTTGGATGTTCACATCAGCACTGATATTAATTTTATGTTCAGCAGAAAATGAAATGCCAAAGTGCAGTTCAGGTGAAATCAATATATTTTATTCTGTCTTGTATTAAAACTGGGAGATTTAGGTTGTTTTAGAAGAAAATTTCAAAAAGCTGCAGTATTTGAAGAAACAACACATGGGCAATCTTTGGAGGTATGAATCATTTTGAAGAAATTTAGACTCAACTAGATAATGTTTGAAAAGTGAAGCAGGTGTGAACAAAAAGCTGTAAAGATTTAAATATATGTAATTAAAGAGTTAGTGAAAAACACAGCAGAAGTCCAGAATAAGTTACCATTTGAAACGTCCCACTGTGTGAAATGTAAACTGAGTTGTTCAAAGTTCCATCTATACCTTGTATATCATTGAGGTATGCTAAGGATTAAAGTGTTAGAGAAGGAAAGATAAACCTTATCATGGGTTTATAATAAAACCTTTTTTTTTTCTCTATGCAGGTAGTTCACATAAGAAAAAAGCTCACTAATTTTAGTGTGATACTCTTTTTTTTTTTACTCCATTAGCTACTTATACTTTTCTTTAATGCAGCTCCACTTTTTTCACCATCTATTGGGAATAAATTGCTATGCAGTCCTTGGGAAGAGGAAAAAATTCACAATCGATATACAAGAAGGACTGTACAAAAACCAAGCCAACTACATCTACAGTATGATGAGTTCTAACTTACTTATTACTGTTCATGAAATAAATGATTACATGAAAATATTAGTGCTCAGCAGCAGTCAGTAAATAAATATCTGGAGTCCTTGTATCTTGAATGCTACATCCAGCTCTGATCCCCTTCTTCAGAAAAGGACGTAGCAGGACCTATAAAGGTACAAAGAATGTCAACAAAACTGATTAGTGCTATTAAACAGATCTCTTATGAGGACAAAATAAATAGCCAAGGATTCTTCAGCTCAGTAATGATGTAGCTGAGGGAGAATATGAGAGAAGGCAACCAAATAATAAATTCAGTCATGAATGCAGCTAATAAAGTGCAATTATTCTATATTGTCCAGAACATCAGAAGCTGGGGAGTCAAACAAAGTCATCTGAAAGTAGGTAAGTAGGTTCATATGAAAATAAGGAAACTATTTGGTTGCCTTTTTTTAAAAAAAAAAAAAAGACACTGATGCAATAGAACTCATTCCTGCAGGATGATTATGAAGCTGAGAGCTTACAGACTTCAAGAGGTAACTAAAAGAATAAACCTCCAACAAGGACTACTAAAAACTGGCAAAACCTCTAAGATAGTTAAGTTCTTAGTCTTCTGATGCTTAAAAATGCTAAGGTACACTGTGAGAAAGATCTCTGTATGATTGCCCTGCCATATTGCACTTCCCTGAGTATCTTCTACAAGCAACTATCAGAGACAGGATACTGAGCTAGGCAAACAATGAATGTAACCCAGAAAAGGAGTTATCACCAAACTAAAAAATGTGTAAAAAAGTTAAAGCATTTGAAGATGTAGGATGATATTCAAATGCAAACAGTAACAGCCTAAAGTTTGCAAACATGGGAAAATGCAAGTAGATTTGTGAGAAAAACAGAGCATGAGAGATGATAACCAGTAAGCTTACTCACACTCTCTGTCTCTATGTATATATGTACACACACACCCTAACTACTGTAGAGTTAACAAAGAAACATGCTGACTAAATATATTAATTAGTAACAACAGAATCATAGAATCATAGAAATATAGAATAGCTTCAGTTGGAAGGGACCTTCAAAAGTCATCTAGTCCAACCCTCCCTGCAATGAGCAGGGACATCTTCAACTTGATCAGGATGAGTGGATGAGACAGAAACTAACCAATCCCTATCCCTGAGTGAGCTGCAAGATATGTGAAAATATTTCAGCTGCCGTCCAGGTGAGCACGTTGTCTACTGGCTGCTCCGATGCTGGGATAATAGGGCCACTAGCCCGGAATTAAGGAAGCCAAGCAGCTGGGATCCCGTTCTAGGGAACGGGGCATTGACAAAGCGGTTGGAAAAGAGGCACCAGCCCTCAGCCTCTGGAGGCGACTCCTGTCAGCTATGAAGGAAAGATATCCCTTCAAGGAAGATGCTATTTATCACCCTGGGAAATGGACCACCATGGAGAAAAGTATCCAGTACCTGAGGGAATTAGCCATGCTGGAGGTGATTTATGGTGAACTGGACAATGAGTGATTACCCAAAGAAGCGGTTACCCAAAGATCCAGATGAGGTCCAGTGTACATAACCTATGTCGTGGAAGTTGGTACAGAACGCACCATTGTTGTGTGCCAACTCATTGGCAATACTGAACTGGAAAGACGGAGACAGTCCAACAGTGGATGAAGCGGCTAGCCAGCTCTGGGAATACAAAGAAAGTATCTCTTCCTCTCTTGTCTTGACTTGGAGATGGAGGAAATCAAACAGCTGTCTACAGTGCTGGTCTCTCAGAAGACCCTTCTGTTGTGGGGCTGCTGAGGGCTGAAGAACAGCAGGTGCCAATTGCTACCACAACGGTGCACCGGAGGCAATAACGTACGTACTGAAACTCCCTGATTCCCATCCATAAACTGAGTCGTCAACTGGAGAGCCAAGGAGTGATCAGTGAGACTCGTTCACCTTTTAACAGTCCTATATGGCCAGTGCAAAAGTCTAACGGAGACTGGAGATTAAGAATAGACTATAGTGGCCTGAATGAAGACATGCCACCACTGAGTACTGCCATGCCAGACATGCTGGAACTTCAAAACGAACTGGAGTCAAAAGCAGCCAAATGGTATGCTACTATTGATATCGCTAATGCGTTTTTCTCAGTCTCTTTGGCAGCAGAGTGCAGGCCACAGTTTGCTTTCATGTGGAGGGGCGTTCAGTACACTTGGAATCGACTGCCCCAGGGGTGGAAACACAGTCCTACCATTTGCCATGGACTGATCCAGATGGTACTGGAACAAAATCACAGAATCAGAGAATCATATAGGTTGGAAAAGACCTTTAAGATCATCAAGTCCAACCGTAAACCTAACACTACCAAGAACACCACTACACCATGTCCCTAACCACCTCATCCAAACGTCTTTTAAATATCTCCAGGGATGGCGACTCAACTACTCCCCTGGGCAGCCTGTTCCAATGCTTGAAAACCCTATCAGTGAAGTCAAATTTCCTCATATCCAGTCTAAACCTCCCCTGGCACAACTTGAAGCTCCAGAATATCTGCAATACGTTGATGACATCATCGTGTGGGGCAATACAGCAGAAGAAGTTTTTGAGAAAGGGAAGAAAATAGTCCAAATCCTCCTGAAAGCTGGTTTTGCCATAAAACAAAGTAAGATCAAGGGACCTGCACAGGAGATTCATTTTTTCGGAATAAAATGTCAAGATGGATGTCGTCAGATCCCAATGCATGTCATCAACAAAATAACAGCCATGTCTCCACCAACTAGTAAAAAGGAAACACAAGCTTTCTTAGGCATTGTGGGTTTTTGGAGAATGCCTATTCCAAATTACAGTCTGATCGTAAGCCCTCTCTATCAAGTGACCCGGAAGAAGAATGATTTCAAATAGGGCCCTGAGCAACGACAAGCCTTTGAACAAATTAAATGGGAGATACTTCATGCAGTAGCCCTTGGGCCAATCCGGGCAGGGCAACATGTAAAAAAGGTGCTTTACACCACAGCCAGGGAGAATGGCCCTACCTGGAGCCTCTGGCAGAAAGCACCAGGGGAGACTTGAGGTTGACCCTTAGGGTTTTGGAGTTGGGGATACAGAGGATCCGAGGCATGCTATACTCCAACTGAAAAAGAGATATTGGCAGCATACAAAGGGGTTTGAGCTGCCTCAGAAGTGGTTGGTACTGAAGCACAGATCCTCCTGGCACCCCAGCTGCCGGTACTGGGCTGGATGTTCAAAGGGAGGGTCCCC
Source organism: Mycteria americana (assembly GCF_035582795.1). Taxonomy (NCBI): domain Eukaryota; kingdom Metazoa; phylum Chordata; class Aves; order Ciconiiformes; family Ciconiidae; genus Mycteria; species Mycteria americana. The sequence goes on from NC_134367.1 coordinate 32,096,720, forward strand.
TCTACACATCATGCAACTGATGCTACGTGGAGTAAGTGGGTTGCACTGACTACAGAACGGGCTCAAATAGGAAACCCCAGTCGCCCAGAAATCTTGGAAGTAATTATGGACTGGCCAGAAGGCAAAGATTTCAGAATATTGCCAGAGGAGGAGGTGACGTGTGCTGAGGAGGCCCCACTGAACAATAAACTATCAGAAAATGAGAAGCAATATGCCCTGTTCGCTGATGGGTCCTGTTGTCTGGTGGGAAAACTTCGCAGATGGAAAGCTGCTGTATGCAGTCCTATACGACAAGTTGTAGAAACTGCTGAAGGAGAAGATGAATCAAGCCAATTTGCAGAAGTGAAGGCCATCCAGTTGGCTTTAGACATTGCTGAATGAGAAAAGTGGCCAGTGCTCTGTCTGTATACTGACTCATGGATGGTGGCAAATGCCCTGTGGGGGTGGTTACAGCAATGGAAGCAGAACAATTGGCAGCGCAGAAGCAAACCCATCTGGGCTGCCTCATTGTGGCAAAACATTGCTGCCCGAGTAGAGAACTGGGTTGTAAAAGTACGTCACGTACATGTTCACGCACCCAAGAGTCAGGCCACTGAAGAACATCAAAACAACCAGCAGGTGGATCAGGCTGCTAAGATTGAAGTGGCTCAGGTGGATCTGGACTGGCAACATAAGGGTGAATTATTTATAGCTTGGTGGGCCCATTGACACCTCAGGCCATCAAGGAAGAGATGCAACATATAGATAGGCTTGTGATCAAGGGGTGGACTTGACCATGGACACTGTTGCACAGGTTATCCATGAATGTGAAACATGCACTGCAATTAAACAAGCCAAGCGGTTAAAGCCTCTGTGGTATGGAGGATGATGGCTGAAATATAAATATGGGGAGTCCTGGCAGATCGATTATATCACACTCCCACAAATGGGCCAAGGCAAGTGCTATGAGCTTACAGGGGTGGAAGCAGCCACTGGATGGCTGGAAACATATCCTGTGCCCCATGCTGCCACCTGGAACATTATCCTGGGCCTTGAAAAGCAAGTCTTATGGCGACCTGGCACCCCAGAAAGAACTGAGTCAGACAATGGGACTCATTTTCAAAACAACCTCAGAGACACCTGGGCCAAGATCATGGCATTGAGTGGGTATATCACATCTCCTATCATGCACCAGCCTCTGGGAAAATCAAACGATACAATGGGCTGTTAAAGACTACACTGCGAGCAATGGGTGGTGGGACATTCAAACATTGGGATACACATTTAGCAAAGGCCACCTGGTTAGTCAACACTAGGGGATCTGCCTGTCAAGCTGGCTCTGCCCAATCAAAACTTTTATGCACTGTTGAAGGAGATAAAGTCCCTGTAATGCACCTAAAAAAACATGCTGGGGAAGACAGTCTGAGTTACTCCTGCCTCGGGCAAAGGCAAGCCCATTTGTGGGATTGCTTTTGCTCAAGGACCTGGGTTTACTTGGTGGGTGATGGGGAAGGATGGGGAAGTCTGCTGTGTACCTCAAGGGGATTTGATTTTGGGTAAGAATAGCCAATGAACTAAATGGTATGATGTTAATTGCTATATAATACTGTATGTCATAATTTTTAAGGTTACTATACACCATATCAACGGTATTTCAGTAAGAATCACCTAGATTAATGAAGAATGAACTTTGATGAAACCAAACAAAGTGCAGCAGTGATGGAACCAGAACTGGCTTGTGCATGCAACAATCCAACACCACACACCATCTCTCCTTCCCTGAAAGACTGTTATGACAGATGGAGCTTAAAGTCATGGACTAAATAACTCAACGGACATTTTAGAGGGATGGTCCATAGACCAAGGGAATTATATCTGTGTGTATATATCAAAAGACAAGAAAAGTGGTGGTGATTAATTGGAATGTATTAGAAAGGGTAGAACCTGGACATGATGTAGATGGTATAGAATAAGGGGTGGATCCTGTCCTGGTTTCGGCTGGAACAGGGTTAATTTTCTTCCTGGTAGCTGGTATAGTGCTGTGTTTTGGATTTTAGCATGAGAATAATATTGATAACACACTACTGTTTTAGGTGTTGCTAAGTGGTGTTTACACTGGTCAAGGACTTTTCAGCTTCCCATGTTCTGCTGGGTGCAGAAGACGCTGGAAGGGGGCACAGCTGAGATAGTTGATCCAAACTGGCCAAAGGGCTATTCCATACCATATGAGGTCATGTTCAGAATATAAACTGGGGGGAGTTGGCCAGGGGTAGCAATTGCTGCTCGGGGACTGGCTGAGCATTGGTCGGCAGGTGGTGAGTGGTCGTATCAGTTGTCTTTTCCTGGGTTTTGTTCTTCTCTCACTCTCTTGTTGTTTTCCTTCTCATTACAGTTCATTATTTTTTATTATTATTATTATTGTTGTTGTTGTTCCAATTATTAAACTGTTCTTATTTGGCCCACAAGTTTTCTTACTTTTGCTCTTCCGATTCTCTCCCCCATCCCACCGGGGGGGGAGGGTGAGCGAGTGGCTGTGTGGTACTTAATTGCCGACTGTGACTAAACCACAACAAAACCATTACCCCTTGTTCTATCACTACAGGCCTTACTAAAAAGTTTGTCTCCATCTTTCATATAAGCCCCCTTTAAGTACTGAAAGGCTGCTATAAGGTCTCTGTGGAGCCTTCTCTTCTCCAGGCTTAATAACCCCATCTCTCTCAGCCTGTTCTCATAGGAGAGGTGTTCCACCCCTCTGATCATTTTTGTGGCCCTCCTCTGGACCTGCTCCAGCAGATCCATGTCTTTCCTGTGCTGGGGACTCCAGAGCTGGACACAGTACTCCAGGTGGGGTCTCAAGAAAGTGGAGAAGGGCAGAATCACCCCCCTCTACCTGCTGGCCACACTTCTTTTGGTGCAGCCCAGGATATGGTTGGCTTTCTGGGCTGCGAGTGCACATTGCCAGCTCATGTCCAGCTTTTCATCCACCAGTAACCCCAAGTCCTTCTCTGCATAGCTGCTCTCAAACCCTTCATCCCCCAGCCTGTATTGATACTGGCAGTTGCCCTGACCCAGGTGCTGTACCTTGCACTTGTCCTTGTTGAACCTCATGAAGTTCACATGAGCACACTTCTTGAGCTTGTTCAGATCCCTCTGAATGGCATCCTGTCCCTCAGGCATCAACCGCACCACTCAGCTTGCTGTTGTCTGCAAACTTGCTGAGGGTGCACTTGATCCCACTGTCTTTGTCATTGAAGATATTAAACAGTACTGGTCCTAACAGTCATCACTGATCTCCATCTGGACATTGAGCCATTGACCACTACCTTCTGGATGTGACCATCTAGCTAATGCCTCATCCACTGAGCAGTCCACCCATCAAATCCGTATTTGTCCAATTTAGAGGGAAAGATATTGTGGGTGACCATGTCAAAGGCCTTAAAGAAGTCCAGATAGAACTGAATTTATTCCTTTCCAGAAATGGTCAGAACATGACTGACTTATTTCAGGGTTACCAAAAGAAAAAGTAAAATGTCATAGAAGTCATACTTTAAAACAGACAGAATGGTCAACACTCTTACAAATTGAGATAGTCACTTATATAACTGCAAAGTGAGAGAATATATTTTTTTCCTGTATCCAAAAATGTATAATTAAGCCTATATGAATTTTAAAAGTACTGACTGATAATCAGTCAATCTAGTACACATACAGTGAAAAGCTTTTCACATACAATAAAAAGATTTACCAGAAAAATCAGCATTTACAGAAAAATCAGTAAATTGTGCTAGCAAATGTGTCCTATGCCACCTCCTACACATTGATCAAAGAATTAGTGAGCAATGCATATTACTAAGGAGAAAAATTAGGAAAAGAAACATTTTAAAAAGTATTTTCATACATGAATGTGCTTGGTCTCTCTTACTTAACACATAAAATGAAAAATAATTAAGGAAAATACAGGTCATGGTTGTTTCTCGTGGGGGGTGAGGGGGCGATCTTTCTTTTCTTCCTTGTGTTTCTCTGCATTAACTAATACCTACAAAATTTTGGGGGATACAGTCTATAAACAAGTCACGTACAATTGATGTTAATCCAGGTATTGAAAAAGGGAACCAGAAGTGAAAACAGCGTAGAAAGAGTTCGAAAGATTAAAAAAAAAAAGACAAATGAGAAGTTTTTACTGGCTCGAGCCCGAGACATGAAGACGTCAGAGAAAGAAATCAAAACCTTACTCTGGAAAAAAGGACACATCTCTTTGAAGCTGAAAACTTTATGAATGGCCTGGGTGCATGAAGATGGCTAGCTGAATATCTGGTTTTTAGGCATTGAGAAGAGAAGGACTTCAAAGACAGAGTACTGAAGGACTTTCAGAAAAAGTTGGAAAAAAGAGGAGAGGGAAAGAGAAAGTAAAGTTCTTCTCCAAGGGCATTCAAAAAAAATAATTCACCTAGTAGAAGACAATGTGGATGAGTTTAGTAAAAAAAATACATAGTGAAAAGGATTTCAAGAAGAAATGGTCAAAAGTGTTGCAAAAAGAATGACCTAAAGATGAACAGGTCATATGTAGTAATATTGAGTATAAGAGATAGTAATATTGAGTATAAGAGAGCAGAAAAAGGCATGAGTGAGAAGCAAAATAATGGGAGACAATCAGTTTAGGATGAGCTAAATTCAGCGAGGAGAAATTCTGACTTCCAGAGAACATCCACAATAACATACAATGCCTCTGGTTATTTTCTTTAGGTTAGTTTCTAGTTAGTAACAGCAGGCTAAAAATGCTTGAATTAGTTACCTGTGAGTGTTAAATTCTCCTTCCTTCTTTCATTTCATGTCTCATAGTTGTGGCAAACATGTCATTTTAACATACGGACTGTCACTGAGGTTAATTTCAGATAGTGTCATCTGTTTTTTAACAATACTGAAATAGCTGGAGACATTCAATGTTAATATTTCATACCTTTTTTCCTCTAATACACATCTGAAAAATAGTTTTTAGGTTACATTAATTGAATATCCTAATATCAATACATATAGGAAATACTTTATATGTGTCACAAATGTCATTTCACAGAAGTGAAACACTGTAACATCAAAGAAAGCATTAGGCATCAATCATTGCATAAGAAAATGTTTTTCTACTTAATGGCACCAAGCAAATTGCTGCAAATTTATTTAAAAAGAAAAGAGTAATGACCTCTTTTTTGGGGTAGTTTATAGTAATGCATATACACATTTCAATATTTCTCTGTATTGCAGAGAAAAAAAAGGTGAGAAAAGTAAGCCTAAGAGGACCATGCTGATGTTCTGTTATTTTTTTCTGTTATGTGTTCAATAAAGTCTTTTTCTCTCCTTCTTTAACATTGTTCTGCATTTATGGATTTAGTTCCTACTATCTACATCTACTGACAGAAAGTCCACAGTATTTTTATTTTTTAGCTTTTATAATAACCTTGGAAAGAAAGAAACTGAAAGAATGGGAAAGGGGAGGAAATGAATGTCTGCTAAAATATTTGAATATGTAATCTCGTATGAAGTTGGAAGAGATCTGATGTTCACTAGGTCAAACCCAATATTCATGCTCATACCTTGTGCCATCAGTTATAAGGAATTCAGCTACCAGGGTGAAAGAAATATTTTGTAGCAAGTATAATTTTTTTTATTTTTATTTTTGCGTCAGTACACTGAAATCACTCATTCTGATTTATATATCAGAAAGAATATCTTTACAGAAAAAGTTATGTGATTCAAGTGGACTGTGTAACCAGCAGCCTTCCTGTTTGCATGTGGAATGGGTGTATCTATCTCATTATATCTCCTAAGCAATCCCCCTTGTCTCCATCTTTCAAACAGCATTAGAAGTTAACCTCTTTATTGATTGTAATTACTGCTAGTGATGAAGATATAGGTTTGTTGAGTGTTCCACTGACTGGTCAAGCATTCAATTGAAAGGGGTCAGGAATTCTCATTAGTATGTCAACTATTTGTGTTTTTCTGTAAGACCATGGTCAATTGATTGAAAGAAGATCAATAAAGGCCTGTGGGATTGAAAGAGTTTGCAAGGAAGTAACCAAATTGTATAGAATTGCTATTATATAAAGACTATCACTGAGTAATAGCATAAGCCTCTTTCTATGCATAGCTCATCAAGAGAAAGGAATTCCTGTGATATAGGTAGCAAAAGTAACCTGTTATTGTACAGTGCAATGAACAGATACATCCATTTTGAACTCCATCATCTTCTGTACATTTTGTATTCATTCAATGCTCTGCACAAATCTTTTAAAAATACAAGATAGGAGTGAGAGATCTTTGTTAAAAATCTTCCCCCTTATGCCACAGGAGAGTATAACCCACTATTTTACCCATTTGAAGTATTTTTCCTGGAAGTACTATTGAAGATTCCACTGAGGACAAGAGTTTCTTAGGGCTGTACGCAAATTTAATGCCAATTTTGCCCTGAAATCATAGAGAGAACAGACAAAGGCATGGAGAAGGGAGGCAAAGGCATGAGAAGGGAATCTGATCCTCCTCAGTTCCTATAAAGAAACTGAAGCAGAAAGCTACAATTGTCTACTAATGCTTTTTGCCTCGAGCCTCACTGGGGAAAACAAAACCCAAAAACCAAAGAGGCCTACCTGAATCTGGAATCCTACCTGGATACACCTATCTAGAGGAGGAAGGAGAGTCTTTGCTGGCAGATTTGCTGACTGAGTGATTCGCACTTTAAACTAAGGAACTTGAGGTGTGGGGTCCAAAGCTGTAACACTTGTGTACTCACAAGCAACAGGGTAGATGAGTGCACCTACCAAAGTAGTGAGGAATGTCCCCCAACCCTCCAAAAAGGTTCCACCAAAAAGGTGAGACAGTTGACTGTGCAGCTGAAGTGTCTTTATACCAATGCACACAGCATGGGTAACAAACAGGAGGAGCTGGAAGACACGGTGCAGCTGGAAAACTATAATCTGATCACTGTCACTGAAACTTGGTGGGATGAATCACATGATTGGAGAGCTGCAATCAATGACTATAAACTGTTCAGGAGGGATAGGCAAGGAAGGAGGGGTGGGAAGGGAGGGGGTTGCCCTCTATGTTAAAAAAATAGACTGACTGCACATGGCAGTCTTCGAAAAACAATGATGAACAGGTTGAGAGCTTATGGGTAAAAAATAGAGCCCAAGCCAACAAAGGAAACCTCGTGGTTGGTGTTTACTACAGGACAACTGATCAAGGGGAGCCTGTTGATGAAGTGTTCTTACTTCAACTACAGAAAGTATCCTACAGAAAGTATCATGCTTGCAGGCTCCAATCTTTCTGGGGGACTTCAACCACCTTGACGTGCTGGAAAAACAGCACAGCAAGCTGTAAGTAGTCCAGGAGACTGGACTGCACTTGGAGTGCACTGAGTATAATTTCTTGATCCATGTAATAGACAGCCTGACCAGAAGAGAAGTGTTGCTAGACCTGTTGCTTACTAACTCAGAAGAACTAATCAGAATGGTTAAGATTGGTGGCAGCCTGGGCTGCAGTGATCGTGCCCTGGCCATGAAAATGGTCAGAGGGCTGGAACCCCTCTCCTGTGAGGAAAAGCTGAGACAGTTGAGGTTTTCTGCCTGGAGAAGAGAAGGCTCTGGGGATAGCTTATTGCAGCCTTTCAGTATATAAAGGGGGCTTAAAAGAAAGATGGACAGGGACTTTTTACCAAGGCTTGTAGTGACAGGAAAGGGGCAATGGTATTAAACTGAAAGAGGGTAGATTTAGATTGGACATAAGGAAGAATTTTTTTACAATGAAGGTGGTGAGCCACTGGAACTCATTACCCAGAGAAGTTGTGGAAGTCCCGTCATGTGATTCATCCCACCAAGTTCCAGTGACAGTGATCAGATCATAGCTTTCCAGCTGCACAATGGCTTCCAGCTTGTGGGCAGCGACTACATAATTTTGAAAAACTGACTATACACTAATGTAACCTTCCATACATAGCCATGGGACAGGAGATCTGCACTTTCCCTGATCCAGTCTACTCTATCTGAAGTTCTTTATTCAGCCTGAGAGGTTGAATACTTCCACAAACCCGCCAAGGCAAGCGCTATGTGCTTACCATGGTGAAAGCAACCACCAGAGGCAATATCGTACGTACTGAAAATCCCTGATTCCCATCCATAAACTGAGTCGTCAACTGGAGAGCCAAGGAGTGATCAGTGAGACTCGTTCACCTTTTAACAGTCCTATATGGCCAGTGCAAAAGTCTAACGGAGACTGGAGATTAAGAATAGACTATAGTGGCCTGAATGAAGTCACACCACCACTGAGTGCTGCCATGCCAGACATGCTGGAACTTCAATACGAACTGGAGTCAAAAGCAGCCAAATGGTATGCTACTATTGATATCGCTAATGCGTTTTTCTCAATCCCTTTGGCAGCAGAGTGCAGGCCACAGTTTGCTTTCATGTGGAGGGGCGTTCAGTACACTTGGAATCGACTGCCCCAGGGGTGGAAACACAGCCTCACACTGGGCACCAAAAAGGACTGTTATGGTTGAGCCCCAGATGGCAATTCATTACCACACAGTCACTTACTCACCCTCCCCCCAGTGGGATGGGGGAGAGAATCAAAAGAGCAAAAGTAAGAAAACTTGTGGGCCAAATAAGAACAGTTTAATACTTGGAACAACAACAACAACAATAATAATAATAATAAAATTGTAATGAGAAGGAAAACAACAAGGGAGCAAGAGAAGAACAGAACCCAGGAAAAGACAAGTGATACGACCACTCACCACCCACCGACCGATGCTCAGCCAGTCCCCAAGCAGCAATCGCTACCCCTGGCCAACTCCCCCCAGTTTATATTCTGAACATGACCTCATATGCTATGGAATAGCCCTTTGGCCAGTTTGGATCAACTATCTCAGCTGTGCCCCCTTCCAGTGTCTTCTGCACCCAGCAGAACATGGGAAGCTGAAAAGTCCTTGACTAGTGTAAACATTACTTAGCAACAACTAAAACATGAGTGTGTTATCAATATTATTCTCATCCTAAATCCAAAACACAGCACTATACCAGCTACTAGGAAGAAAATTAACTCTATCCCAGCCAAAACTAGGACAGTATCATTTGATATCTCCAAATTTCTTATGAACCTCTAGGTAGAAACCATACTGTACTGAGGCATCTATTTTTTATCCTTCTTTTTGAAAGTGTTACCTTTTTCTGGTGGACAAAATAATTCAAATTGTTTTGGGGTGGAAAGAGAAGCAACAGGTAATATGATTTAACCCAGTAAATTAAATCCTGTTCCTGTTCCCAAGTCCATTTATATGTGCTACATAAAAAAAACCGCAACACTTACAAGGAAAATAAGATGCTGGACTTCTCTCTGCAACTGTTGAGCTATACATTTGTCTAGAATCGTTCTCGTTTCCTTCCTGTAGCCTAACTCATCTAGATATTTTCTTCCTTTGTCATGTACCATTTAAAAAGGATTGAGTAAAGATTGTTTGATTGATACCTCTGATATCATAATATTGTATAGCTTGGTGGTTAGGACATTTTCTAGGAAAGAAACATTTTACAAATAGAGTATGTGCACAATTATGTCTAAATATTAAAAAGATTTTTGTTTTCTGGGAACATTGTGAAGAAACAAAAATCAGCCCTGGAAGTGCTCTAAGGAAAGTAATAAAAGTAATTGCAAATTGTAACAAAGTAAATTTCTGTGTTTGCTTTATTTTTTTTAAATTAAAAAAAGATAATATATTTTACAGTATCTGCAAACTCTCTTCATCATTCTGGAAACATTATTTGTGCTGAAAATCCCTTCTGTATTTCATTTTTCTGTCATATCATCTAATATTTTATAAAATTGTGAAGATGTATTGTCTGTGTTTCTGTATGGTGCTTTTTCCATAATACGAAGTATAGCATTATACCATATAGCTGAATTGATGGATTCAGATTAGAATCAGATAAAATGCACTTACTTGAACAAGCCAGTAATTACACTGAATCATATAATGTGTCTCTAGAGCCACTCTATTCTAGTTTGCTTAAAGAGCAGCTGACTCTGAAAGCATTCTGTTTACAAGCCATTCTGTTTCTATATTATATATTTTTCAGTATTTATTTTCCATTGTTCTTTACTACTAGGAACATTTGCATGAAAACAGGATCTTTATTTTTCAGGAGTCCATCTGCTACCACTGCTTATTCTCAGCCTGAAGTCATAATCCAGTGTTTATGACATCATCCTAACATTTAGAGGAACCAGATGAATTGTCATTAAAAACAAAGTGAAAACGCCCTCAGATTCTGTCTTCAGATGTGATTTAAAAGGGGAAACTAATGGACTCTCAATCACAAAATCTTTTTTTCTTACAAATGCACATAATAATGCACAGCTAGGAAAACAGTAAGAAGAATCAGCAATTCCTTTAAAAGATATGAAAGGTACTCTAGGGAGCTAGGGAACTAGATTGCAGAAAGTGGATTTTGCTATGGTAACACCACCTACACCTCTTAAATTGTCTAATGTCATCAAAACCTATGCTGATTTTACTTAATTACATGAATTTCTTACTCGGACAAATTCTCACTTATCAAGTAGGATACCAGGAGAGATATTGTCACAGCTTTGAGTGGACAGGAGCATTTGCACTCTAGACAAGGTCCTCTCACTTAAAATAAATTATACTTTTACAGTTGGCTTTGGCAGAACACAGATTTATTTTTGGATTCAGAGTATTTCTGTTCATGGCTAAGGAACTAGAATTGGCAATCCAGATGCTGATAGAAACATTTGAATAAAACCTTTTTTTAATATATATATTAAAAAAAAAAGAAGAAGAAAGAAATGGAAAGTAGTTGTCTAAATTCTTTCTCTATTTGGCACAGAGGGCGAGTATCTGCAGAGGACAAACTCCCCACTACAACAGCCTATCTTTCTCTATTACCTACCACGGAAACATAGATGACTAGCTTAGGGATCTTAACTTTTAGTTAACTGGGGTCTGGTGAGGGAAGTCACATTCCAAGTAATAAATACAAAATACAGTCTGGGAAATAGAGCTGTTTTTCACTATCTCCATGATGCCAGTAAAACAGCTGTCTGTACATATATTGTGGGCCAAGGAATTATAGCTGTACATACGTAAGTCTAGAGAGCATGCAAGTTTGTGGGTAAACACATAAATAATGTTAGGCAGAAGGCTAACGCATTGTTGATTTCTTTGTCATGGCTGCTTTCCATGTATTTATACTGATGAGGAACTGAACATTCAAACTCCTGAAATATTTAGATTGAAAATATTTAAATTTTATTAAGATGACAGGGTGCCTCAAACAACAGCAGTTTGACTGCCTCCTGTCCATGTTCTGTGGTTTACATTCTCTGGTTAGATTAAATTTTCAGCTGGATTAAGAGGATGAAACATGACCAAGGACTCCCATAATTAATGCAGTTTCCTACTTGTCCACAGACAAAAATCATTATTCATCACAGCAAATGTAGTCCAGCTAGCAAATGTGCAGGGAAAGCAATCCTGGAGAATGACAGTATGAGGTTTTAAATCCACAAACCATACTAGGTATTCAGGAAGCATTTCTAAAACTAAATTCTATGAGGACTCTTACTATTATTTACTTCTGAAATATTTTTGCATTCAGATGTCTTAGAACAAATTATAATTCTACTGAGATTTTTCCAACCATCATGGTTCACTTTATCAAACTAAAATTTAAGTCCACATTCATCCAGCGTGTGTGTTCTTAACCATTGTTCATGGTTAAGAACACACTGTTGCCAACATGGTTCCACCACTGTTGACGAGTCTGAATGAGGATCGTAAAGAGCAACTTAAAGTTGCTTCCATTTGTTTTCATTTCGTCCTTTATCTTTTGTGTTTTCAGCTGTGTTCATTTTCTCCTTCCCTCACCCTCCCTTCTCCATCTCTTGTAACTTGGTCTGCTTGATTTCTCAGCAACCTGATGTTACCTGCAATTTTGGGGAGGTGATTCCAAGGGATTTTGCTGCTAGCATTTCCAAGGGCAACATGGAAGGAACTGGGTACTAAAATGTATGCAAACCCCAGGGGAACCTTGATGTATTGTAGAGAGCTTATGGGGACTTTTGGTTATTGAGTGATTACATGAAATTTCTGACAGGTACTTATTTGCAACAAAAAATAACTAATAGCCTTTGTCACCTATCAAAAAGCTTTAAAGCCTTTCTTTATCAACTTAAGTTACACCCTCTACAATATATGATCTGCCAATTCCCTGTAACTTCATTTTTTTAAAAAAAGAAAGTTCTAGGCTTAAAAACAAGAATTTCTACACCAGTCCTTCATGTAAATGTTAGAGCTGGATTTCTATCAGTGTTCCAACTACTTAAACATATATTAGTATATATTCTTGAAAACAAAGAAAAAGCAGCTCCCTCAATTCTCAGTTTGTTATTGTTTATGTGTCTTTGTGTCCTCCAAAACCTTGTTGAGCACATTGCTTTTTGTTCAGATTTTGTCTTTCTTCAGGCACATGACCTAATAGACCTCCTCTTTCATTTCAGGTTTAGAACTGATGGCTGCATCAAAAAGATTTTCTAAGAGAGATTAATGACTTTCATGAATCCACAGTGGACACCTGAACTGCTTTAGTAGTTCTCTTATCTATAGTAATGGATACTTTCTGTTAAATGCTAATTAAAAATTATGTTTTAGCGACTGTGTTACAGGTTTTTGAGAGTTCTGAGTTTCAATCTTATATTAACAATAACTTTTTTGTGTTATATAAAGTCCTAGACAATTATTACTTTGCCTTCTAGACCAAGTTCCTCATGGGCCAGTATTGAACACACACTTATTATAGAAAGATAATAGTTTCCTTCCCACATGTAAGCTGCAAGTAGGTTCAGTTATTAACTCTATTTTTGGGCTTATAAGGTCTAGATTTTCAGTTAATTTACAGCATCTTTGCAGCACTCACTTGACATAAAGGGTTTCTAAGCAGTCCCAAATGTTTCAGTTAAGGTATCAGGATGTTTTAGATTCTCAGGAAATTTCTCTGCTTCCTAGCTTTCAAACACAGCATTTCAAAATGTCTGATAAAAATAATACATAAACATCATTTACTCTCAGATTTATTTTTTGTATAATACAACAATATGATTTTTACATAATATAGTTTTATGCTTACATATCACGTTGACATAATTAGAAAGTATATTTTGCAAAATAAATACTATGGAACAGGGTATGTTTTTAATAGAAAATATATTTAATAGATTTTACCAAATGTTTTATTTTCATTAAATGAATTTTGTAATGGGAAACATGTTCCATGAGCTTTTTTTTTTAATCAGTTCTCAATAGAGAATTTTCCTCAAAACTCTGGTGACACATTTTTCCTCATCCTGTTTCTGTGCTCCTGCTTCTCTGTTCTCCTAATACAAAGTGAGAACACTTTCTGTTCTACCAATATTTGCCAGTCATAAGAGCCATTTCAGCCTCTATAGTACTGTGCCATTCAGAGTTATTTGATGCCAAACATCGGAGTTCACATTTCTTTCCTAAAACCCCTAATTTCTCATAGTCTCCAAATGTATTTGAGATATCACAACACGATTTTTTTGTGTGATCAAAATGAAACTATAATTTAAAATTATGCAAGATTTAACTGATCTTCTGCATGCTTGTTCAAATGTGTTTGCTGGATAATAATACTTGCTGGCAATGGGGAGAGGAAGGTGCTAATTTAACACACGTTATCTGGCAATGCCCTTTTATTTAAAATGTTAGAAATAGTATGGTATCATAAGTCACCACATGACTCATCTATTTTTGCTACATTTTACCTAAATGCATGTGAATGTAGTCTTCTGTTAAATGGATTTTGGTTGCCCTTAGCTGTGCAAAGAGTTGAGTCCTTTGAACGTAAGAAACTGTGATCATGTTTCTCTAAAAGAATTGAATACTGACACTAACATCCAATTTATAAAATTTAAATTAAGACTAGAGGATATGGAGAAAATTAGTTACTTTTTAACGTGCTCCTTCTTTGCTTATTTAGGTTCAGAATTTAAAAGTAATATATTTGAAACAGAACTTGGATCTGAATTGTACACAACCTTGTTAATGAAGTGCTGCAGGAGTAGGAAGCCTTGTTTCTTGGATTTTTGTAGCTTCTCTGAATTTTACCCATTGTTATACACATTTTCTATCGCTGTTTGTCAAAGGCTTTTAAAATAATATTTAAACCCAAGGCTGTGATACTATCAGTCACACTGAGTAGCACCTTATGCCATAGTCAGTCTCATTTAAATGTATTTAAATAAACTAACTGTGTAGAAAGGCAACAGAATCTAGTCCTATATGAGCTGTCAGTTTCCATATTCATCTAGTTCCCTTCCAATCATTAATCCTGGTAATGGCCAGTTGCAATCACGCTGAGGTCTCCTTTAAAAAAAAAACAAAAGAAAAACCCACAATCCTCTCCTCTCCTCTCCTCTCCTCTCCTCTCCTCTCCTCTCCTCTCCTCTCCTCTCCTCTCCTCTCCTCTCCTCTCCTCTCCTCTCCACTTTGCATTGCTTTGCTTTGCTTTCTTTTCCTCAGAATGTTTCTTAATGACTTATAATGCTTATGAATCCAGTCTCTGTGGTGGATCAGTGAGCATGGGAAAGCAATCACCCTTAGCTTTCCAAGCCAATCAAGCAAATTCACTACAAGTGGGTCTTTCTCAAGTCTCCATTTTGCTATCCACAGATTAGTCTCAATGGCTCTGTTGATTCCTAGAACTCTGTTCTGTTCGATATCCCGACTTCCAAAAGTGAAGCTTCACCACTTCCATTGCCCTCGGATCCAATGTCGCAAAGTGAGCTCTGAGCAGACTTTGATGCTTGGAGGTGGAAAAAACAAACAAACAAACAAACAAACAAACAAACAAACCCCAAACAAGGAACCCTACCATGTCTCCCTATGCTTTTGGCTGCAGCACAATTTACTGTAATGCAAATGCTTCCTGTTCCATAGCGGTATGAATTCCTAAAATGGCCGACCTGCTTCCCCTACCATTTCCTATTTATGTTTCTTTCCAAGAATGTATATAAAACAAATTTGAAGCAGCGTAACTAAAAGGAGGCACCAAGTCAGAACATAAATTATCTTGTCAGAGCTTTTTTTCCTTCCCCACCACAGTGAGCGAAAAAAACCTTTTCCCTTCAGCTCTGCTACTTGTAATAAGTCTCTATCAAAAATTAAAGGTTCAAAACAATGTAAGAAAAGAGTACAATTTATATCCTTTTATATATTCTTGTACAGATTTCAGGTTCATCCTCCTCAGAATTTGTCACTTCAATGTTTTTTGAAGCAAAGGAGAAGGCTTGTTTATGCCATCACTCAATTTTATGACTAAGATTTATAGGATTAAGATTTAGATTTATGTTAGATATATTTTCCTTTTATAAGACTACTTTTCACTTCCTTTGGTGCCTAGGAAAATTTCCACATTAATATAAAATCTATATGAAATGAATCTTTGCTACCTTTCTCCAGTGACCCACAGAGGTATTGTACTAGATTTCTGATGCCTTTTTTCAGGAAGCCAGTGCTCTCTGAAGAAGATGGAAAATTTTAATTTAGTGAGAATTTCTAGATTCTAGTTTATCAATTTCTTCCCATATTTGTACTTGAACAACAGTTTAGGTAACATATCATTATTGACTGACTAGTCCTTCCCAAAATATGAAGATATTTTATTATGCCAGCTGGGAAAATCTTTGTCCAAACATTTGTCATCTTGCATCTGGGCTATTATAAACATCTCTTGGCCAGCCTTCCTACCTCATCTATTTCCCATTTATATTCCATTTAAAACATACCAGCATGGCTGATATTTTCCACACCTCACAACTCCCATGTTATGCTCTTATGCAGTCAATTAAACTTCTAGCCTTGGGATAAAATTTAAACTTATATTATTTGCACTGAAACATTTTTTTTAAATAATTTGATTTATGTTTATAATTCTTGGGCATGGAATTCTGGGTTGGGCATTTTGCTTGCTATACCATCTGTACCCTGTTTCTGGGTACAGGACATTTTCACATCTGGCTTCTAGCTAATGACAAGCTTTTGCACATAATTTCTGCTCCAGTGAATTTCAGCGCTTTTAAAGAAAGATGTAAATGCTTTTTTTTTTCTTTGCTAGTTATTTTTGCTTAATGTTGTATGTAACATTGTGGCTGAGGTTTATATGAAGTGACTATGATGACAATTTTCAAAATCTGTAAAAAATCCACAACAATTAGAGCAAGTTTTGAATTTGAACAAAGGAAGGTGAATAATTAGCAACTTGCCTGGATAACTGTATTTTATTATTTTGTATATGCACATTTTCCATTGCATATTTTTTATATCTACATATATATGAAGAGTGCTTGAAATAAATATTTATACAATGAACAACGTCAGATGAATATAGCAAATATCTTTTCTCTTGTTGTTAATTTTGGGTATTAGCTGAGCAATGGCTGTCCAATAGTGATACCAGGTTCTCATCCCCTGTCACATGCTCAACCCTAAAATATTCTTTCAGTCTCATCCAGAACATTGACTCTTGTGATGATTTTGATGGAGCAGTCATCTCTGTTTCTCTTAGGGCTTCTTACTTGATACCACCATAAAAAAAGTTAAAAAAGACCTGAAAGAAAAAGAGCTACTACTGGTTTCCCATTGCTTTTGTATGGATTGGGGTTGTCCATTCTTCACTGAAAAATATGCCAATTCTGGTGTTCTTTATATGAAGAAAACAATCTCTGCCTCCTGAAATAAGTTGTTCTGTGCTAAATATGAACATTCTTTAATGTTTCCTATATTTAGTCTCAAAGGTTATGAATGAAAAAAAAACAGCAAAAAGTGATGTACTGACTCACCATCTGTACAAAATTTTTGGTCACTGAAATGCTTTGGGATTCTTTGGACTTAATTGTGACTACAGCAATGTATGGTTCTTATTGTGTACGATATTTAAACACACATGAATCATAAAGAGTCATAAATCCAAATACTTGAGCATCATAAAAATTATCCAGTAGCATGCAAAAACTGAAGTTTTGGAGTCACTTTCAGTGTCTATTTTTTTAACTAGAAATTGTTTAAAAAGTACTTAAGAATCTTTTTTTTTCTGACTGAAAAGTTGCAGCTGTCAGCTGTAGGTGAAATGCAGGAGTTACTTAAAAGATGAAACAGATGATAGGTGATGGGTCCCTAAATGTTGTGTTAGAGATGCCCTTATCACTGTAGTCAATATAATATGCATATTATGGTAGAAATACCACTAATCGAGAAACAGTGTGCATCTCTGCATCAGTGTAGTTCAGTAGTATAGAGTATTACATATTAACAAATGTTATAGATAATGACTATTGTCAAAGTTTCATTATGAACTCTTTTTCACATAATTGTAGGTGTAACTATCTGGAAAAAAAACAACCAAACAAACAAAACTCCCATACAGATGTTGAAAGTGCATGTAAAATATCCTGATCTGTTAATATTTTTCACCCACCTTGCTCAAAGTTACAAAATCAGACCCTACAAGAAAAGAATAGAGAAACAAATTATTTCCTTAGCTCTTTAAGTAGATCCTTAAGTAGTTCCCTTACTTCCCTTAGTTCCCCAGTTTCCTTAGTTTCTGTAGTTTTTGATGATTGCAGGGGGCTGCCACCCTTAATTGTTACATTCTTTGTCTTTTCATCTGTATATCTGTCTTCATCTGTTATTTGTAGGACCTTGGACAAGGAGGTAATCTTTTCATTCTGTCTTCATATGATGGATACAAACCCCAATCATATTTCAGACTTGTCCATCTAATGCAGTTGCCGCCCCTAATATTTGCTCAACAGATTACTATAGCTCTGACTGTACCTGGAATAAAGTAATTTAGCATGCTTAACATTTTAATACATGGACAGACACTTGGCCATGCTGTCCAGAAAGAATATGCATCATCTCTCTCTCTAAGCATGTCTGTTCCTAAATGTTCAGGGTATATTTTGAGGCCAGTCTCTTGCTGAGCTAATAGGTAGGAAGATGGGCATTAAGTGCATGGGTCCTGCGGTAAAGCACATTAAGCCCAATCCTAAATCAACTCATCCTCCTATAGCTTGATCCAGCCTTTATGAACAGTCTCCTGACTGGTGAACGGTCTCTTAATGCATGTTTGGCATTCACAAATGGTGTTGAATCTGTTTCAGTACAATTTATCCTACACTGTCTTGAATGGACAAGAAAAGTTGTCAGACTCCCTAATTTGAAGAAAATTACTGCTTGAGGATACACCTCAAATGAGATCTCATCCCACAACCCAGCTATTGCAACTGGAAAGCCTTTTCCTTCTGAGTGTTTCCTGGCACGAGACCTTTGCCCTTGCAGACAGTCAGTTATCCATTGCCACCAGTCTGAAGGTTATTTATTTACTTGTATTTGTGAAAATGTGGAACGTGATACTGAAAATATTATACAACTTGCTTGAATTCTGATGTAATACAACACAGTGAAATGAGAGAAATGCTTATTTTTCTTTGAAAATGAACACATAAATTACTAAAAAATCAGCGTTTAAAAAAATTCAGGAAGTGATCATGATGATTTAACTCTTGAAGCAAATTTCAACCACAGTTTGGATTCCATTGTGTCAGATGCCTTACTGCAGTTAATTAATGATAACCCTTGTGTCCTGAAGTTTAAAAAAGCCCTCAGAGTTTTCAGATATGACTGGCCAGGCAACATATATACATATATATATATGCATATATATCTCTCATATAATACTTAAAAATACAGCCGATCATACAAACTTTTTCTCTTTTTCTTCTTTAGATGTCAAAAATAGTGCCTTTGTCTGAATCTCATTAAGATCAAAGTGTCAGAAGCTGATAAAGACTCAGCACCTCTGATTGATATCAGGTTTTCTAAAGAATCAGCTCCAATTTAGGACTCAAATTAATTGGCCAGATTGTCAAAAGAGATTGCACTAGAAGAATGGGTAGCAAGTGTTATGATTGGAGCTGCTGAGTATTGCCCTTCATTTTTTGTCTATAGAAGACAAAATATATATTTTTAAAGAATCGTTTCGAGTTGTAGAGGATGAGTACTTAAAAATCTGGCCTTGAGGTCTCCTCAAAATCTGGCTGTAATTGTGAAGCTGAAACAACCAACTCAAATCATAGTTACTCAAAGTGTCAGAAATATTCTGAAACTGGCTGGGTTTTATAACTTTGTCAATCAAGCCTATCACTAAATAAAATGTCAGATGCTGAGCTTGTCTATTTATTGCCAATAAAGTTTGAATTATAACTTTGACAATGTGCTTGGAAATTCATAATTTTACAACTTCCTGCTAACTCTTCCAAGAAGACTTGCAAAGCATAGTCATGGTTTGCACTTGGAATAAAGTAATTTTATCCCTTTAAAATGAGATTATATTTCTGAATATTATAGTAAAAAGAACAGTGAACAGCAGTCCTTGAATCTATAGTATAATGTATTGTGGCAGTAAGGAAGGATGAAGTTAAAAAAAAATTTTAAAAAGAACCTAAGCAAGAAAAAATAACTCGTATTGTAATCTTTAGCATTTGAAATGTTAATTGTTTAAAGTTTCAGAAATTTCATGTAAATATTTGAACATTCCTTTCTTTTTACACAGCTCTCCACTATTTCAAATTAAATACTCATTTGAGTATGTGTGAGCTCATACAGGAGTGTGATGGCGCTGTGGTTCAGGATCTCACTTAACATATAGGAGAGGTACATTTATAGTTGTTTGCTTCTCTGTACGTTACATGTCTGAAAATCTTATTCTTCAACAAAGATGACCAAGCCAATGCACATAATAATAAACCATATTTCTTTAATCCCTACACAATGGTGTGATTAGACTTTCCATATTTACAGATGATACATCTTCTCATAGGACATGATTTTACGGAGACATTCTTGTTATAACAGAAAGCCTAAAGCTCATGACATTACATTTCAGACTGTTTTATTTTGTCACATCTCTGTCACCACATCTCTGTCACCCCAATATTTCAGATAATCTAATTCTTTCTATATGGTATCCTGGTGCCCTTTTGTTTGACCATGTTCTCTTAAATGAAATACAGTTAAGTCCTTAATCATTTGATATTATGGTGACTATTACCAATTTTTGTTACAAAGATTTAAGTTTTTGTTTAAAGTATGAAATTACACTTCAGTAACAGTTCTATTACCTATTGTGGATTCATACCTAGCTTTTAATTCACCCTCTTTATTGAAAATTTATCCAAATTTGTGATTTTTGGGGGTGTATATTGAATCATGTCTAAGGCAGCAAATTTCGTATAATAGCTCACTTCAAGGTGTAGGAGCATCCAACTTTGGGCCTTTCATCTGAGTTGGTTAAGTAGTAGAGAATATGCTGCCCAAATTACTTGTTGAAAGTTTTTTATTTCTCTGTTGTACATAGGTTTATATTTATCTTTATTTGGGAAAAGAAAAGAAAGGAGTATTCTTTCAGGTATTAATGAAAGCGTTCTTCTTTCTTTCATTTTTCTCCAGTTAGTAGAAAAAATGGAAACATTACATATCCAGTAAAAGGTAGGCATTATACAAATTCCTGTGATAAGTATATTAGTATGTATTTATGTATTTATTCTTTGTTCTATTTCTGTGTTCTCACAGTCATATTCAATTGGATTCATAAATAAGTGTGATATGCAAAAGCATTCTCATATGTTGCCTTGCAGCTCCAAATAGGTAACTGAGCTAGCTCTGACCGTGTTGGTGTGTCCACAAGGCACAGTGTGAAGCAGTGGGAAGGGACTAACTCAGGTCCCCAGAATAATATAACTATGGTATATATAAGGGTATATCAGTGCATCCAAACTTAATGCTTCTGTCTTTCAACAAAGGTTCAGACTTTCACACATATAACACATAACTAATTAAAAATATAAATATTACATAGATAATACCCTTGAGATTATAGATATTATAATGTGAACGCTACTGCAAAATTTCCTTTTTTCCCCCACCTCTCCTGCCAATAACGTCTCCCCTTAATCCACATTGTTTTTTATCTTCCTTAAAAACTTCCTACATTTGAGTCCACTCTGTTTTTGCTTCTGAGTAGGTGTAATTATCATTGGGTGCCAGACTTACTTACTTTTCATTCCTGATGCCTTCCAAAGAGTGTAAGCTATGTGAGGTACAATATATATATATCTCATCTGAGTGGGTTGCATGCAATGCTTCCCTGATTTGGCTATACTGTTTCCTGAGAGCAACTATCATATGCTATACCTGTAGAGAGATTCAATTTCTTTTATAAAATCTGAGAGTCTCTATGCCATGCTCCAAACTTTAAGACAGACATCCACTATGGCCAACTGCAAAAAATGTGGCAATATAACTCTAACCCTAGATGCTGATACTGGGGGGGGGGGGGGGGGGGAATATCAGGGAGAGGAGAAAGAGAGGAACGAATATGGGTGAGAAAATGAAATGTGCATTTTCACCAAACTATGACATTTTCATGGGTAAAAATTAGTAATTTTCTACATACAAGTTGCAAGTGCATGTCTGGATGCTGGGAAGGAGGGTTAAAAGAAGCACCATCTGAGGGGTGAGAGGTAATTATGGAATAGGAGAGAATTAACACAAAGAAGTACAATCATGCAAAGGAGAATACTCCATGGAGCATGTGCAAGAAGTTCCCCTGAAACCTCTGCTGGGGTAGGTGGGCTCTCCCCCACTCACTTATTTTAGCTGGTGGCTGCTGGCTTTTCGGGAGAGGCATTTAATTTCTGAACACAGGCTTCTCAGTGGGGCTGTGATTTTAAACTTATTGTGTAATGGAGTGTATTACCATTTACCATATGATGAGATGGCCTTGTCTGTCAGCCAGGGAGCTGCTTAATGTTATATATGGGTCAAATGAGCCAAAAAAAGAGAGAGGGGAAAAAAATCAAGAACCTTGAGCCCTCTAGCAAAAGGGGAAACTTCCCCAATGGCAAGAAGCCAGGTCATTTTTTAAAAGATCCATTTTCTCCTGAAAATTGATTGAGCTGCACTAAATAACTTAAGATAAAGGAATTCCAAGGGCAGGGAGATTTCTGCTGAATCAGCCATTGCAGTGCTCACAGTAGCAGGTGGTGTCCTTTTGGCAGAAATAATTTTTTAATGTTTGCAAATGTATCTATTTGCATGAAAAAATGGCTACTCTCCAAAAATATCAGAGCGCTAAAGCATTTCCTTGTGAATATTTGTACACAATAAATGAGGGAGCCTTGTAAAAGCCAAATCAATCAGATGTTCAGAATTTGACTGGTTGTTCCCAAACATAGTTTTGCAGTGGTTGAATTGATCCATTTAAAGGTGTAACATTATTTGTAAAGATTACATGACATCTGGCTACGTAAAAGCAGATAAATACCCAAGCTAAAAATGCAGAGATTTGTTGAACTAATCTAATGTTGAACTATCTCAGCTTGATTCAGTGAAGGTGTTTATTTTTCAGCAGCTTTGACCAGAAGTAAGTTCAGTTTCAGTCCTTGAAGAGAGCTCCACAGTAACCGTGAAATGTAGCATATAGACAAAATGTTAATCGTTCCCGTTGTTTCTAACACTGGTCTTCTAAATGATAATTGTTTAAATCCAAGCTAATTATCCTAGAATCCTTTTATAATCAATATTGAGCAGAATGCATCTTTGAAAGACTGTTCAGCTTGGATATCTGAAAAATTCCAGAGCATGATTACTCATGTATTGCACTCCATTGACTTAAAAGGAGCCTGGGTGATGGATTTAAATGTCGACCATTTTTCTGACACTTAAATTAAGTGACATTAATTCCACCCTAACTATATAAGCCATTATTCTGACAAACATATGGAAACATTGAAGTTTGATTAAAAATAAAAAAACAAGTGAAGACCTTTTCCATCAGTCACATCGTCAGCCTATTTTTAGTCAGTAGTCATACCCTTGTATAGTAACAGACATCTTCCCCCCCACAGATGAGTGCAGTACATGTGGAAATTATCCATTTGAATCTGGTTAGTACCTCCCTTTAACTAAATCTGAGAACCACAGGGCTTAAATTAATGCCTGGTGTTTCTACAGCTAAACTGGCAGACCTACATTTAAGATGAATTTGATTCTTACCTATAAAGTATTCTCTTGTATATTCTGCTTTTAAAAGCAGATGCATGGTTAGATACAAGATCTGCAACAAGAAATTGACTAAAGGTCTGTGTGTGGCTATTAAAAGATGCCTTCGTATATTATGATTTCTTATTTTTATGATAGGACCTGCATAGTCTTACAGTTTTGTCTCATGTACAGTTTTGCTGCAGGTATAAAGCAGCCTCTAAAACCATGTTGTAAGTAGATCTAAAAATAACTGTAGACAGGAAAGAGGCCCTGGAGAAATCTGAAACAGACATGAAATAGGAACAAAGTAAATGGTACCTGCTGTTCCCCCATGGATATTTACCAAAAAAGACAGCAGCTGCCATTTTCATCACCCCGGTCTGATTTAATCAGATCAATATATAACTGTCCTGGAGTTCACAGTAAGCATAATGCTGTGAATCCCCCCATCTTAATTCTTAGTCTTAAGATTTTCTTATTAAAGACAAAGTATGCTTCAAGAGAGAAAATTCTGGAATGTTTCTATGGACAATGGTGAATTTTCAATATCAAAGATGAACCAGAAGTTCAGGCCTTCCGATCAGTCCCACTGATCCTAAATCCATATAGGTAAGTGCCCTGTGGTGTTACATTTTCTCTTGTCAGTCTCCTGTTTTCTTCATAGCTGCTGTGATTTGCTTTCAGTGGGAGTATGTTAGCATTTAACCAGTCATTTGATATCATCTGAGGATTCTCTGATAGGAAAAAAGTCATTTCTTTTATACTGCACTAACATAATGGGAAAAAGTGCCCAAGAAAGTGCCCAGGTTCTAACCCACAAATAGTGATTTTCTGTATTGCTTCTGTAATGTAAGATAGCTTTCTGTATTGTCAGGTGTACAGGTTATCTTTTGGGTTTTTTTGTTGTTGTTGTTGATTTGTTGTTTCTTTTTTTTTCCTCTTTCTTATGTTTTATGTGTGAAGCATCAGGAATCCCACGTCTTCATGCACTCTTTTTGTTAGAGAAAACTGCTCACATCAGACGACTAAAAACAGTTCTGACACACAAGCCTGTAACTTGTGCTGTCACACTCTTTCTTCTCTGCTCTGCTCAGCAAAGGCAAGAGGTAGTTGGTGTTAAGTGGCCTTTTTCTCTCTAGTAAGCGTACCTTTGATAGTAAGGACAGAGTTACAGCTCATGTTACAGCCCTTCGTAACATCATACTTGGGTTCTCTGAAGAGCTTAAATAGAGCTGCCGATAAAGGCATCAGACTGATGGTTTGATACGTTGGTTGCTCAGCTAGTGTTCAGCTGGACAGCCTCGTCTGACTTGGCTTCACAGAAGAACCCATAATTTGATAATCATAATGTAGAAAATAAACAATAATAATAATAATTTAAAAAACCCCAACAACTCCACAAAGACAACTTGAGACATTCACATATATTGTAAAGAACTAGAAAACTGTAAAACCTTTCTTCATGCCTTTCTCTTACTGCTTGTTGTGAAATGTAAATTTATGGAGCTGTGGAATAGCTTATCGAAGATTCTACACAACCGTGTAAAAAATGTGATTGTGTGAATGGCTCAGTTATTTGGAAGCCTGGATTAATAGTGGGGAAATAATTAGTTCTGGTCATAAACTAGAAAAGAAAGCATAAACACTCTGTCATTTTAATTACCAATTCTATTATTTTGAATTTAATAAACGATGTCAAATTAACAAAGTTACCCGATATGACAAAATACAAGTTTGGGGGATGTTATCAAACACCTGAGATATACTGCACCTGTTTAATATTTTACAAGCCATCTTTATTATCTTTTCACACAACATCAGAACAAATCTGCATCTGTTAAGGTGGATTTATTTGTCATTCTTGAGTCTCTATTCCCTTGTTCTCTTCTTGTATTGAAAAAATGATCCATTACAGAACACATGGCAAATACTTATTAAGATTTATTTTATTTTTCATTGCTTTTGCAACATTTGCTTTTTAGCTCTGGTTATAAAACCTCAAATCTTCTTCAGTTTGGAACTTGACATCTACCAATAAAAGGGCAAAATGAAATACAAGCTACCAAAGAATAAAGTTTATGTTAGCTTATGTTTTCTGAAAAATCACACAACAACAAATATTCAAGGCATCACAGAATTTCCAGGCTGTATAATTCAATTGTAATCATTCTGAAGCGATAGACAGTGACTGATCTATATGTATACAGGAATATTCTGAAATGAATATTCTGATCATAAGCAGACAATTATATGTTAATGCATATGTGTGAACACTTCAAAACTTGATTACTTTTGATTTTCAGAACTAATTGCTTAAACTGTAGTCTACAGCAGATATGGAAACTATCTAATATGCCCCAGAGAAGTATTGATATGATGTGGATGTTCATATACTCTGGTGTGCGCTAGTTTAGTCCTCTGGTTAAAGAAAAGAGAAATAATGTGAGTTCAGAAGTATAAATTCCTTATATAGTGAATGTAGAGAGGCTGGCAGCTGCAAATGGCCAAATAAAATCATTTGCTTCTAAAGAGAAATGTCCAGATTGAAGCTGCCAAAATTAGAAGCCACTATAAAACTTGTATGCTTCTTGTTTTATAATACTGGGTTAATTTTATATTTTTTGTCACAAGGTTCACAGAGGTGTTTGTTTGGTGTTTTTTTTTCCTAAGTGTTTGGCATTTACATTCACACCTAGGACTTCTGGAAGTAATCCATTGTGTTGACTCTAGTGTTGACTTCATTAGTGTTGCAATGAACAAGCCAGATAACAAAGCACCTGACTAATTATGCCTGCAAATTATCATGAGCAGAAAATGGAAACTGCTTCCCAAAATCAAGCTCTAAGGAAAACAAGGAGTATAGAATTTTCATAACTGCTTTTCAGTATTGTGTGTTCATTGCTTAAGTAGTCCACAATAGTCAGAAAACTCACAATAGTCAGAAAGCTATCTGTGAGAATCAAAATACTCACCCAGAACTTAAGCACTGTCACAGTGTCTCAAACACGGAAGTTACTCAAAACAGAGCACTGAAAAAAGAAAGAAAAGCTATGATTCTACCAGAAACCGCAGAACACATTAAACATTAGAAACAGGAGGAATTAAAATTCTGATGCCTCATTCTTTTTTAGGTAGAACTTAATGAGAACAGAAAATAGCACAACATTAATCCATTCTTGTGACAAACCCTGCAACATAAACGGGAACTGGTACAAACTGATCTGTCCTTGTTATTGTCTTCTTGCAATGCCACGATCCTCTGTAGTTACCCAAGTGCAAAGTCATACAAACTATTAGCTTTCAAATCAAATTGTACTGTTGGCAGTGGGTCCATTTAACTGAAACTGCAGTTTCTATTTCACTAAAAATAGGCAAATAATGAGATACAATGTGCTGAGCCATTTGACTTCAGTCAACAGTAATGGATAGTTCATAGTTAACTAAAGGGCTGACTTTAACTCTTGGTTATCTGTTGATTTCAGGGCTGATTTTTCCACAGAGATTGTGTGTATGTCCTTATACATCTGGAAGCTTTGGGTTAATTAAATGCTTTTGTATTTAAGTACAAAGAAACCCTGAATGACACTATTTATGCTAATTCAGTTGTGTGGGATGCAGTGAACATTTAAAAATAGGCTATGTGGCCATATATCACAGGATTGGAGATTCAAGGTTATTTCAATACACAATAAGAATGTTTCTGCTTAAACGCTGCCATAAGAGAGGCCACACTGATCAGCTCAAGGCATGTCTCTGAAGTATTCCAGTTGATTAGATCTACCTGGGGTTGCTTCCTCACCTACAACAGTTTCTAATGTCTTTGTGACATTATAAAAAAAAGTTAAATATTCATCTCTGATTTTTTGCCTCTTCTGATGCAAAGGAAATCCCATTTTGCAAAATTACTTTCTTTTTGAAAAGTCAAGATTACTAAGAAATATTAGTCAAGATTTTAATTTTAACTTTCTTGATTAATAAAGAGGAAAAATCTAAACATGTTTTTTTTATTATTTTCAGAGAAGTTTAGTACAGCATTAGAAGAGTGTTACGATATTGACTGGACTAGAAAAGAGAAATATACCTGTGAAAATGAAATATCAGGTATACCTCAACGATTTCTTAATTCACTCATGTCTCAAAAGTGGCAAACTTGTGGGGTTCCTCATTTGAAATGTATTAAAAGCATTTCTTTTTTAAAAAAATAGGGGTCATCTTGTTTTTCCTTCCCTTATTAATCCACATGTAATACATCTCCAGCATTGAGATACACCACATCATTCCACAGATTTTTCAAAAAAGCTCTTGATTTCCCAAAGTGATTCAAATTTAGATGAGATTAAATATGATAAACAAGATAAAATGTCTGAAAGAGTAGAATTAAGAGGAAAAAAAGAAAATAGTAGAAACTATTTCAAATAGTTATAGTGTGTACTATAATAGAAATAACAAATTTATCAAGCAGAGGTTGATCCTCAGAAAAAGATGAGCTGGTTCACATAAGTTTCAGTTAATAAAGAATGAAAAGAAGTGTGAAAGAATTAAAACCACTCACCATTGTGTATGGATAACAACTAGTTAGCTTTATTTAGTGCTTAGGTACCTGGGTAGTGTTATTTGGAAAGATTATGAATTTGGTTGATGAAGGTATTTGTGCTGATCTGAATTCTTTAACTCTGTGAGACATTTAGTTTGGAATTATGTTATATCTGCTTAAAAGCTAAAAATTGATAAATAAATTATAAAACTTTACTATCTTAAAATTCAAATGTTTATTTAAAAATGGGAAGGCCAGTTCTCACTGGCTACATTTGTGTTACTGGATCTAAAAGCACTTTCCTGCTCTGGCTTCAAGTATATGACTTGGTTTTATCAAGGGGAATCAAGGTGTATCCCCCACCCCACTGCCACCACAGCCACCTGCCCCACGCTCACATCAATGGAAACTATGATGTACAGGCTGAAAAGAGACATTATTTTTGAAAATCAGATTCCTCTACCGATACTGAAGTTATACACCCAATAAGTAAAGAATTTTAACAATTTTTTTATTAAAGTTCAGAGACAGACCTTTTATCAGGCACTCTATGACTCTCACCATGTTTGGGTAAAGTATGTCTTTGAATGCAGCAAACATTCTCTTTTAAGAAGCATCCCCTTGCCATTTTCATTACTTTCCTATGATCCAAAGAACTGCAGTGTTTGAATTAAACCTACATATTTTAAAATCCACATATTTAAAATCCACCTATTTTGCCCATTTTCAGTTCTTGTATGCTTAGTCTTCTCTCATAATGGTCAATTAATTGGAAATTATGTGTAGCTGGAGGTTTTTAGTGACTTCCTTATAACTCACATAACTTGCTTTTTCAAAATTTAGCTTTACATTGCTAACCTATTTTAAAAAAGAGTGCATTTGATGAGGCCAAACACTCTATTTTTTTCTTCTGGGCTGGGTTTTGTCACTCAAATTTGTAATTCCCTTCCAGCTAAGCTTCAAATGTATTCTTGTCCCAAAATAAAAATAAAATTGTCTGCACTTTTCCAGACACTTAATCCTACTGTAGTAATTGTGTGTGCATAAATTGTTATAGAGACACTCACAGACTCATGGACAAAGTGTTTGTTAAAAGGCAAAACTAATTTATTGGGATCTTGGCAAAGGATAACATTCACATGGGAAATCAAGTCTCTTGAACAGCATGGTCGGTTGCTGTCTGATGGCAATGGGAGTCTCCACTACAATGATCATTGCAGTGGCATCTTCAGATGGATTGGGTGAGATTCCAGCTGCTCCACGGTCCTACGTGACCACTCCAGCATATGAATAATCCACTGTTATTGATTACTTTAACTACATACAAAACATCTCTCAAATATTTCAACTATGTACAAAATACTCTCCTACGTGACCATTTTTGCATCTGCATGAGCAGTTTTCTATTGGTTCTTTATAAATGTTTTGTCTATGCATAGTTTGATCCGTTCTGCATCAGGGGGGTCTTTGGGATACTTCACATGGGATATTAATTAGCACATTTAAGGACTACAATTGGGACAAGGCACAGCAGAACCTGCCTGGGGGAATTGCTAGAACTGTCCCAAATTCCCAGCTGGAGAGCTTCTGTAAACATCAGGCAGCTGCCTGATGGTGAAGGTGGCTAGTGGTGCAGTCAGTCAACTGGTTAACAGTAGGTCCTTTGTCTCAAACTAGTTATCTCACCTACACAGATGGCTGGCTGGGAAGTTCCTGACCACGCAGGGAATTAACATCATAGCCCTGATGTCCAGACACACCACAGTTATAACTAAAGGACAAACTGGAATTTCAATTTACAACTCACTAATAACTAAGACTCATAGCATTTGTCACATAATAGATCAATTAAAATGCTTTGGCATATGTAAGGTTAGAAAATAAATACACAAATCCAAGGAAAATACGATAGAAGTAAGTATAGAGCATGATTATGGTTTCTTTTTTTTATTCTGTAGAAGAGTAGGATTTCCTTATCACTGGCAAACAGGGTCAGTATATATATGTAAGTGCAGAAAATCTCAAAACATGCATGCAGATTTGAACAGCACTTCCATTTCTCTCTATCTTGTATTATAAAACCACACTCCCAGAAAATCTTTTGTGTAGGCTAACATTTGTCTTCACCCTTGTCATGATGGATTTATTTTTTGTCCATGCTTTTTGGCATCTGACCACAAAATACAGCATACAGGATGCATTGCAAAAGGACAGTCTTTGGGAGGGTGGAAATGGATAACTAAGCATTTCTTAGCACTAAATGAAATAAAATTGTTTCTTACTTTTTGACTGTCTGTTCTACTAAGATTTGCTTTTGCTGACATACTTTTACATTTATTTCCTCTGTAACAGAGAAAAGATCAAGGCTACAGGAGCAGTGTATAATTGTATTTATTTATAATGTTATTATGCATGCAATATAGTGAGCACTTAACAATTAATTGTTTGAGATCTAATAAAACTGAGCCCTGTTGTATTGGTTCAGTCCAATTCACTGGGGTTTTTTTACTTCCTTAATTTGTTTTATTTCTGGATTTTATTTATTTCCTTGCATCCTTGTCTGCTTAGAGATTTGCGTGGATAAAATAAAAACCTGCTTTGCTGTCTTTGGTTTATTCTGATTCAATCCTGGCCAGAACCATGGAAAATTCAGCTAGAAGGCAAGGTTTTTTTAAGCATACAGTGCCTCTTTCCCTTAGTCTCCACCAGCTATGCAAATTAAAGAAACCTTATATTATTTTCTACCCTATCAGAACTTTAAGCACCTTGTTTACTAGGGTAATGACACTTTCAGTCCCTGTGGACTGCCCTTTTACACAGCCTTCATGCTTAGTTGTGTGCAATCTTTATCTTCTACCTCCGTTCCCTCTCTTTTCCTGTTTTCATAGCTATAATTGAACTCCATCACATGGAAAATCTTTATCTTGCTGCATGGTCTTCAGACCATTTCAACTTCGTGTCTGTTTTCCAATTTTTCAAAATTTTGTTAAGCATTTTTCTTTAGTTTTTCACAACAATTTTATAAACATTTTAGGAATGTATCTTCAGTTTATAGCTCTCTGCAGTTCTGTGTGTTTCCCCTGGGTCTGTTTACCTCGTGGCATCTCTGTAATTCTGTTCTCTTAATTATTTTTTAGCATGCAAAAACAATGGGAGATAAAGTCTCCTCAGATGTTAGACAAAACCTGCCACAGATCTTACTAAAATTTCCTGCCAATAATGATTTTGCTGATAAACCTCATAATTACTAACACAGTACACTGTTTCGTATCATGTGTAGAAAATTATAACAACCTGATTAAGATACTGACAGTGTTAGAATGCTGCTTGCATTCATTATGGAGGTTGGACAAGCCACCTAAGTGACTGATGAGTAATTCCATTATCTAGGAGACTTCATGCTTTTTTCAAGAGCAAAATTATATGTGGCTCAAAGATGATTGCTTTCAGGGTAGAATTCCATGCACTTTCCTACCTATGAATCCCACACGCCACAGCAGCTCAGTTACCATTTCCTTATTTGGGAAATTAAGGAAATACTTAATCTCTTCACCAGAGAGGCTGAGTTTGTTATCCTAGAGAAGCACAAGGATCATAGCTCAACTGATCCTTTTATGTCCACCTCATAGCACCCAAACAATTTAAACATGATTCAGCCTACTCATTTCTACATTAAGTACCAAATGTCTTGGAGAGTAATTGTATTGCAGAAGGCAGAGGACTGCCAGTGTGGTTGTTTTTCTAATTAATCCCTAAGGAAACTAAGTGCTGTGATTTGAAATTTTGACCAGTCTAAGAAAGAAATGAATTTTAAAAAGGAAAAACTTTGTTATCAGTAAAATGTAGGTATGCAACACAACATATAATGCTTTGGGTATGACTTAATGTATAGTGAATATTAAGACATACTTCTTCAATAAGTGTAGTTCTGCATTTGGATATGTAACAGACAAAAGACTGTCCCTGTCTTGCTTAACCAAGAAGCTGTATAATGTCTGTAATTAGGATACCTGAGTTCAAATTTGATCTGCTAAAAACCTCCACTTACATGATTTCCATGTCCAGAAGCATAAGGACTGATTCTGATCATTTTCCCTACAAAAAAGAAATGCCTCTGTTTAACAGTTAGTAAAATGAAGAGAGTTTGGCACTTGGGGAAGGCTGTTCACTTGTATGACTCCTTTGTGTCATGGCACACCTGGGGATATCTCTGAATCTGCAGCTGAGGCATTCCACAGCCTGAAAGGTCTTGTATCAAAGGACTTCCTTGCTGAACAAAGAGTAGAATTAGCTGCTCTCAAACAAATTGAGGCAATTCGACACTTTCAGAGCAGCCAAGCGAGGGCGCTTTTCATTATTTCATGATCCCACCAAAGTTAGGAAGGGTAGTGAACCCATGTACAAAACATTTGCCAGGCAGGAGGACAGAAACTTTTTGGAATAAATTGAGGGGAAACCAATATTCTTCTGGAATGGTAACTACAGTCTAGATCTCCTTTAATGGTGGTTAGAGGTCTAAATTTAGGTTGCTGAATCAAGCCTTTAGGTGACCAATGGCCAGTGCTTAAGCTATCTGTAACTCAGACCTCAGTTCTTTGCAGAACAGCTGTGCGACATTCACCCAGTTTTATCACAAACATTGCTGCTGAGCTGTAAGAGACTATGGAAGGTAAAGCCAGGACAGATAAGTAGAGGGAAAACACAGAAACAGAAGTGATGAGTTGGTAAGAGCAACTCGGGGATCTAGAAGAAAAACATCAACACAAAAAAATGCATAAAAACCTAAGTAAAAAAAAAGCAGGGAGATGGGAGATCTCAACTTGACAATATCAAGGATTAGGCCATTCCAAGGAGTCATGGAAGCCAATTCTTCCCCAGATGACTGATGAGAATTGAGTTAGCACTAGGCTAGGATAGTGAGAATATTAATTCTTAGCCCATTATCTTACAAGTCCTGCTCTCAGCTGTATCTATTAGCCAGTAAATAGTTTCTGGGTGCTCATGGGAATGTGTGTCTTGCTCTCAGAGTCTCTTTGTGCACAATAAAATACGCCTGGAAGAAAGTGTGGTTCAGTGAGGGAAGGTTGCACCAGGAGACTACTTCAGAATGAGCTGAATCACTCTCCAGAGGTTAACTTTCAAGCAGGTAATATGGCAGACAGGTACGTCTGATCTTTAGAGCAACCTTAGCAATGCTGTTAACAGATAAATTAATCAATGCAACCAGCCAGCCAATGTGGAATCTTTTGGTCTTTGATATCCACATCTTCTAGTCTGGTAGAAGTGGTTAAAAAATTCCCTTACAACAGTTCATATCTTTCGGAGAGAGATTTTTACTCTGGTTGCCTGCTCATGAAAACATCGCTTTATTACTTGTCAGACCACATTGTCAATTTATTTTCTTTGAAGGGGTTGTGGATACATTTATACTTTTAGTCTATTTTTTTGCAAATTAAAGGTGACATTCTTATTTTCTTGTGTAGCACCAGAAAGACAGGACTAAACAGGCAGATACCATGTTTATGCTTTTGTGCAATCCTGTTAGTACCTTCCTAATTAACTTGCCATGGGTCTGAAGGTTTTTGCTTAAAACAGCACAAAATCTGGATTTATTTGACCTCACTTTAGGCTTCAAACTGAGATATTTTTGTTAGGAGCATTGCTACTCAAGGCTCCCTCTATACTTTTTGGAGAGAAGTAGGCTCTCCACAGGATGATTCAGATCTTAGCTCATTTGAATTTCTCTCTTGAGGTGTCATTCTGTTAAGTACAGAAATAGCTTATGCCATTTTTGTGCCTAGGTTAGGCTCCTCAGGAAGATGCCAAAAGCTAAGTGGAATGAATCTAGATTTAATTTTCTGACAAAGAGTTTAGGTCAAAAGAAAAAAAAAGTCCTTCCCATGATATACATCATATCTGAAAGCTGTTAACTTACTGAAAAGGGAGAATAAACATTAGACTTCCTTTCAGGCTTGCTCCGTAATTTCCAGGAGCATATGGCCTGTTAACTCACCTGGCTGCAATTGCATTCAATAATAACTTGTGTGCCTATGTTGCCCTGTCAACCAACAGATTGGTACTTCGTTGCTTGAGAGTTACATGCTGATGTGCTATCAGTGTTCAGACAACACTGTGTATATTTTTTCTCAGTTCTTCTGCTATGAGTTACAAAGTTATGCAGGGTCTTGGTTTTGATTCTCCTCCCCTAAGGTCTGAACAGCCAACACTCTCAGCCATCTAATTCCATGAGAGCAAGGAATGCAATCAGAACCCAACTGCCTGAAATAATGGTATATTTGATTTGACTTATAAAAGATATGTGTTTTTCTGAGTATTATTGCAACACTTCCTCACAGTGCTACAGTTAAAGCCAAAGTGTCAGAATGCAACACATCTCCAGATATCAGTGCTTTGTAAAACAAAACAAAACAAAATAAAAAATGGAACAGGACTCCTCTCAGCTACAGCTTCTATGTGTGCCTAAAGATCTTTTGGTCTAGAAATGGTATAACTCTTTGGCAAAATTGGGGCAGAAATTCTACTTTGTTCAGATCTAGGACACAAAGCTCATACTGTGTAGTAGCCACAAGAACTAGATGAATCATTGATGAGCAAAACCAGAATATTAATTCACGGAGGAGTATGATATTTTTGTTTTTAACTTCTTCTCATGTTGGTGATAAAATATCCTGTATCATCTGTTATAAGCCTTATTAAATATCTGCATCCCATGCCTTTCAAAACTCAAGCTTTAATGCTTTCTAGCCTCTATTTCAGCTTTAAATGCTGGCAGTGAAATCAAGATACATAAATTATTAAGAGCAAAGATTTTGCTAAAATGACAGGGCATTCAGTCCCTCTCACATTCGCAAGTCCTTCTATTCACACATTTTCCAACCTTACAAAAGCAATTGATACAGAGATTTCAAACAAACTTTTATTTTTGCCTTCCTGTATGTTTCAGTTTTTGTTATTTTAATTGTAAGCTTTTTTCTGGACTGCAAAAAACATACAGAGAGAATAAGCATTTCGCAGATCATTTCTCTAGACCACGGGAGATCAAGGTCCTCTATCTATAAGAGTTGATACTCATATTGCCCAGTTAGCTGGAAAATGCCTTAGTTACCAGACTGTAAAAAACTCTGGCATTTTTGTTCTCTCCATCCTTCCTCCTAGATTGGCAATAGAAAATGAAAAAAAAAATCATAAGGCAAGAAAAAACCCGAAAGTCTGATTTTGCAGCCTAGTAAAATAGCATTGTCCCTAAGATGGTGAAGTTCTGGTTTTTGTTTCAGTGGTGCTTAATCAGGATATCTACTTAACCTTAAATGAAAATTTGTAAACCATTTTTAAGTATATGCATTCTAACCTGTACTTTGTGGCACTGAAGTTTTGTCTAAAATGAGACTTACCTAGAATTTGAAGACAATCTGCTATTACTCTCTAGAGCTGTTAAAATAGATGAAGTCTAGATAGGTGAGTTGGGGAAATACACTTGGATTTCCTTGCCACTCAGAGTACTTCAGTCAAAACAATGAAACAACTACCATTTTCAACAATCAATAAAAGAATATCATGGAAACACAGAATCAAAAAATCTTCAGGCCAGAAGGGACCTCTTGTAATCTAGTCCAACATCCTGCTCAAAGCAGGACCAATTAGGTCAGGTTGTGCAGGGATGTGTCCAGCCAAGTCTTGAATACCTCCAGGGATTGACACTCCGCTCCTCTCTGAGCAACTTGCTCCAGGGTTTGGCCACCTGCATGGTAAAAAACTTTCCAATATCTAATCAGAATTTCCCATGTTCTAACTTGTGTCCTTTGCCTCTCATCCTATCACTGGGCACTTCCAAGAGGTGTCTGGCTCCATGTTCTCTGTATCCTCTGATCAGGTAGCTGCAGACAGCAATAAGGTCTCCTTCAGCCTTCTTTTCTCCAGGCTGAATCAACCCAGGTCTTTCAGCTTCCCCTTGTCTGTCTTGTGCACCAGCCCCACGGCAATCGTCGTGTCCTGTGCTGGACTAACTCCAGGCTATCCATGCCTTCTTGTAAGGGGGAGCCCAGGTTCTGTGAAAACACAGCACTGCAGTCATGGCCTCGCCAGTGCTGAATAGAGAACAAGGATCACTTCTCTCAATCTGCTGGCTACAGTCTTGTTTGTACAGCCCACAAGGAAATTGGCCTTTGCTGCAAGGATGCACTGCTGGTTCATGGCCTGCTTAGTGTCCACCAGCTTCTGCAAAATTGTTTTCCAGCTGGTCGACCCCCAGCATGTACTAGTACATGGGTTTATTCCTCCCCAGGTGCAGATTTTTACATTTGCTTTTATTGAACTTCCTGAAGTTCCTGTTAGCCCATTTCTCCCACCTGTCCTCGTCCCTCTCAATAACAGCTGTACCCTCTAATAGGTAAGCGCTCTTCCCACTCTTTGGGGTTGTCTGCAAATGTGGTGAAAGCACGCTCTGTCCTATCATCCAGGTTGTTAATAAAGACATTAAGATGTATTGGTTCCAGTACTGATTCCTGAAGGACCTCAGTAGCTACTGTCCAGCAACTGGACCTTCCACCACTAGTCACAGGTATTTGAGTCCAGCAGTCTAGCTATTTTTCCACACACCTTACTGTCCACATATCCACCCCATATCTCAAAAGTTCAGTGTTAAGAAAACTATGACGGACTGTGTCAAAGACCTTCCTAATGTCAAGGTATGCAGCATGCACTGCCCTCTCCCTGTTCACAGCAGTAATCACTTTGTCACAGAAAAGGGTTAGGTTGACCAGGTATGAGTTACCCTTGGTAAATGCATGCTACCTGCTTCCAGTTACCTTATCGTCTTTCATGTGTTTAGAAATAGCTTCTGATAGGATTTGCTCCATAACATTCCCAGGGATGGAGGTGAGACCTTTACCTGGATCCTCTTTCTAGAAGATGGATGTGATGTTTGCCCTTTTCCAGTCATCAGAAAAGTTCCCCAATTTCCATTAACTTTTGAAAAGTATAAAAGTTGTCCCCTCAGCAACATCAGCCAGCTCATCTGGTACCCTTGGATACATCCCATTTGGTCATACAAGCTTGTCTATGTCTAACTGGCTAATATTTAAAAACTAGAAATGAGAAGTCTATGTTGGAACCATCTCTGGAGACATCTGAAGGCCAAGAGAACTTAAATAGAAATGTAAACCTTTGTTTTAAATTTAAGTGGAGCAGATTTTGCTTATCATCTATAAAGCTGTTCGAAACTTTATTTTGTTTGATTGGACTATAGCTGACCTATTCTTTCCACAGACATCTTTGAGTCCTCCCAAGTAGAAAGGGAAGCCCTATCTAAATGGGAATGTTCTACCTGTCAAAATTCTGAGGATGAGAGAAAATATATTTTTCAGTTAAGCTTTAAACCATTCTCAAGCCTTTAAACAGCTCTAGCTTCCATACCATATCTTGCTACTATTCCATTCCTTCTTCTATATTTTTTTTTCTTATGACATTCCCAAGTATATCAACTGTCCAGTACACTTTTCAGGCTTTGCAGTGTATTGGTTTGATAAAGCTCAGTTTTTAAATCTTTTTCTTTTACATCTTTTGGTCATTCGTATAAATTTCCGCATGCTTTCACTAGATCTTAGATTAATCAAACATATTTTCTGAACTTTGATATGTAGACAAAATATTTAATGATCTCTACAATAAAATCCTATTTGAAGCAATAACAGGATGTATTGGAATAATGTTTATACTGCACCAACCGACATCTAAAACAAGAGAGACATCTTTTTAACTCATGTTATTGTTATCAAAAACATTCCAAACAAGTGACTTAATTCTATTATTCCAGTTTTGTGACCAAATTTGGTTTATTCAGTCAGGGGAAACTAAAGCTGTTTATAATGCTAATTTATTTTGCACAAACCACTTAAACTAAAGTGGTGTAATCATTGGAAAGTAAAGAGCTATTAGACTGCATGCAATGAAAGGAAGGGTAAAACATATTCTGCCCTGTAATCAGCTGTTGGTAAAGGATATAAATTTTGGCTTTGAGTTATTAAATAAAAGTTTGGAATGAAGTGTAAAGGAAGAGAGAGAAAACAATTTATTTAGAGTCAATTGCATTGTTTATTTTCTATGAGAACATAGCTGTGAATCACTGCCTAGGTTCCAGCTGACAGAAAAACAAAGGATTAGCAGTATGTAGACACAAGTATACATTTAACCCACAACATGATTAAACTCCCATATCTTTTTTCTGTAGCCCAGCAAATATGATTTCTGCCCTTAGCCAGGGGAGGCTCGGCTGTGCACTGACCCAGCAGTGCAGGGCTCAGCCTCGCCGTGACCTGAGCTGGGTGTCGCTGGTTTAACCCCTGCACTGGGACCAGGGACTGCTGCCTCCCCTGCTCCAGCTCCAGCTCCAGGGGTGGCCCCAACTGAGGAGGGGGTGACACCCCCCATGCACCCCCAGTCACTGCCTGACAAACCATAGCCCTTTGTGTGTGTAGGGCTGGAGGGGCTGCAGCTGGCAGCCCAGGAGAAGGATGCAGGCTGGATGAGAAAATTTATACAAATAAACCCAAGCATAGACAAAGCTGGAGGGGGAGGTCCCCCCCCACCATCATGCCCCTCCTAGTGAAGAGGGGAGGATGCTGGCAGCTCCATGTGCTACCCTCACCTCTCTGTCTGAGGACTGACACTGTCAACCTTAGATCCAGAGGGCCACAGGAAGGGTAAGCATAACCTCAGAGAAAAGGGGCAGCTCCTAGTTAATTGGAGTAGCAATTGTGCTACAAAATCTCATAGTTTTGCTGTGACTGGACTGCTAAGAACTTGTGTTTTCATTGAATTGTTAAGATTTTAATTAGGCTAATAGTAAATTATTTGTTCCACATATATACACTGTGCTCAATTATTGCCTATAACTAGGTTTGGAGTGTAACATGTCATACTTAGTCACACAGAAGGAGGAAGTGCTTTTAAGCAGTATAATTTGCAGTTGTATTTCATAAATTTCATCATCCCATGAGCAATCTTCAAATCCCTATTTCACAGCTCATTATCTATTCTTTTTAAGAATAAGGCGGACAGGTCTGGCTTCAGAATAGAGGTAAGATGCTGAGATAGGTTTATATGAATGTCTACATGAATACATCCTGAGCTGATTCTGTTTTTTCTTCACTGGTACATTAAGTGAAATAAAAGCAAATTCTTAGGTTTGGTCAGACCACATATCTTGTTCCCTATTTTTGGCCTGTTTACATTAAGACATGAGAAATAATTTACTGAAATAGTTAAAACTGAATTTAAAGAATCTCAGTAACTCCTCGTGGTTTCCTGTTTCTCTTACAAGTAGTCTTTCGCCCTTCTTTTTAGAGATTGTACTTAGAGTCATTTGGGAATATTTAGCTATAAGACAAATGTTACATAGCTCAGCTTAAGCATTGAGACAAGGGTTTTATTAGATTTCTATGGCTTCTTTCTGTATTCACATAGAGATTTTGTTCCAAAGAAAACCAGGACTCATCAGAAAAGAAAGAATGTGTTTACATTTCTTATTTTGACTTCACAGGATCATTTAGATTGGCAAAGACCTCTTGAAGTTGCCTAGTACAAGCCCCTACTCAAGCAGGACCAGCTGCAGCAGAATGCCCAGGACCATGTCCAGTTGGATATTTAATATCTCCAGAGACAGAGACCCCCACAACCTGTCTGGACAACCTGTTCCAGTGTTTAACCACTCTCACAGCATAATTAAAAAAAAGGTGTTTTCCCATGTTCAGATGGAGTTTGTGTTTTAATTTGTGCCCACTGCCTCTTGTTCTGTCAGTGGTTAGAAATGAGAAGAATCTGGTTCCCTCATCTTCATTCCCTCCCAAGCAGGTATTCATACACATTGACAAGACCCCTCCTGAGCCTTCTCTTTTCCAGGCTGAGAAATCCCAGCCTTCTCAGGTTCTCCTCATGTGAGAGATGCACAAGTACCTTCATCATTTTTGTGGCCCTGCTCCAGTAAAGCCATATCTTTGTTAGACTGGGGAGCTCAGAACTGGACACAGCACTTGAGATGCTGCCTCATTGGTTCTGAGTAGAGAGGAAGGATCACCTCCCTCAACATCCTGGCAGGTCCAGGATACTGCTGGCCTTTTTTGATGTGAGGGTGTATTGATTGCTTTTGGTTAGTTTGTTGTCCACCAGGACCCCAAGGTCTTTCTCTGCAGATCTGCTTTCCAGCTGTTCAGCACCCAGCATGTACTGGTACTTATTCTTCCCCAGATGCAGGACTTGGCACTTCCTCTTGTTGAGCTTCATGAGATTCCCCATGGCTCAGTTCTCCAGCCTGATGAAGTCCCCCTGAATGACAGCACACTCAGCTGGTGCATCAGCCACTTTTCACAGTTTTATATCATCTGGGAAGTTGCTGAGGGTGCACTCCGTACCAGGACCTAGGTCATTTATGAAGATGTTGAACAGTACTGGCCCTAGTAATGACCCCTGGGGTACACCACTAGTGACTTGCCTCCAGATGAACTTTGTCACTGATCACAACCCTCTGGGCCCAGCTTAAACCCAGCAGATTTTACATATACTTCACTGTCCACTTATCTAACCTGTACATTGTCAGCTTGTCTATGATGATGTCATGGAAGATAGTGTCAAAGGCTTTACTAATGTAAACAACAACTGCTGCTCTCCCCTCATCTACCAAGAGAGTAACTTCATTATAGATATCTATCAGATTGTTCAAGCATTATTTCCCCTTTGTAAATACATGCAAACTACTCCTAATCACCTCTTTGTACTTCATGTGTCTGGAAATGTGTTCCAGGAAGAAAGGGCAGACAATGCTGGAGAGGAAAAGTGAAGAGAAAGTGAGAAACAGAGGGAATACCAGTGTCAGAAGGAGGAACTCCATGGCAGAACAGATATTGTCTGCAGTCCATGGAGGAGTCCATGATGGAACAGATAACTGTTCCTCAAGGAACTGCCACCCATGGAGAAACCATGCTGGAGATTTTCCTGACAGGACTGCAGCTCGTGGAAGAATCCACAGTGGAATAGATGGATATTACTGAAAGACTTCAGCCTCTGAAGGAACCATACCAGAGCATGGGAAAAGTGTGAGAAAGAAGGAGAGGCAGAGAGAACTGTTATGTACTGACTGTAACACCACACCAACATCCCCACGCTCCCCCCATTCTCCCTATGCTGCATAGCGATGGGAAGAGCAGTGAAAGGGAAATTCTAATTGTAACTGCTCAGCAGCGGTAATTTGTGACCAAGAAATGGTCTGGTGTAGGGGGCAAGGAGGCCCAACTGCAAGAAGAGGTTAAACTGGCTGGAAGCAGGAATGACAGAACAGATGCCTTGCAAAGGAGTGAAATTTCCCTTGGTGACGAGATAAGAAACAGCTTCAGCATTGTCTTGTAGCCATTCTGGAATGGGAGCACTCAGGGGCTGCCTTTGGGCAGCAGAGGGAAGAGGAGTCAGAAAGGAATGACCTAAGTGGAGTCTGGGAAAGGAGGGAGGAAAAATGTTGGCTTTATGTTTGTCTTTGTTTCCTACAACCCAAATCAGCAGTTAAAAATATTTAATCAGTAATAAATAAAATTTCTGCAAGTCCAGTCAGTTTTGCCCATAACAGTCATTGGTAATTAATCTCCCTGTCCCAGTCTCAAGCCATGAGTTTTCTGTTCCTGTTCTTCCTATTTTTTTCCCCCCCTGTCCCACTGAGGGGAGAGTGGGATTGAGCAAGCAGTTGGATGGGCTAGCCAAGCTGACTCACCACAAGATATATAGCAGATATCCACTAACAGTGGCTGGTAACTAACATGTTGGTCTACCCACTAATCCTGACCCACAAGCTCTTGACCGATTCCTGATCGACCCCAGGCAGAGCTCCATTCATTTCACAGAATCGTATAGGTTGGAAAACACCTTTAAGATCATTGAGTCCAACCATAAACCTAACACTACCAAGACCACCACTATACCATGTCCCTAAGCACCTCATCCAAACGTCCTTTAAATACTTCCAGGGATGGCGACTCAACCACTTCCCTGGGCAGCCTGTTCCAATGCTTGATAACCCTTTCAGTGAAGTAAAATTTCCTAATATCCAGTCTAAACCTCCCTGGCACAACTTGAGGCCATTTCATCTCATCCTATCACTTGTTACCTGGGAGAAGAGACCGACCCCCACCTCTCTACAACCTCCTTTCAGGTAGTTGTAGAGAGCGATAAGGTCTCCCCTCAGCCTCTGCTTCTCCAGGCTAAACAACCCCAGTTCCCTCAGCTGCTCCTCATAAGACTTCTGCTCTAGACCCTTCACCAGCTTCGTTGCCCTTCTCTGCACACTCTCCAGCACCTCAATGTCTCTCTTGTAGTGAGGGACCCAAAACTGAACACAGTATTCCAGGTGCG
The DNA here is from genome assembly GCF_035582795.1 of Mycteria americana. NCBI lineage: Eukaryota > Metazoa > Chordata > Aves > Ciconiiformes > Ciconiidae > Mycteria > Mycteria americana. The sequence goes on from NC_134367.1 coordinate 32,138,827, forward strand.
GCCTCACCAGTGCCGAGTACAGGGGCACGATCACTTCCCTAGTCCTGCTGGCCGCGCTATTCCTGATACAAGCCAGGGTGCCATTGGCTTTCTTGGCCACCTGGGCACACTGCTGGCTCATATTCAGGCGGCTGTCAACCAACACCCCCAGGTCCTTTTCCACCAGGCAGCTTTCCAGCCACTCTTCCCCAAGCCTGTAGTGTTGCATGGGGTTGCTGTGGCCCAAGTGCAGGACCTTGCACTTGGCCTTGTTGAACCCCATGCAATTGACCTCGGCCCATCGATCCAGCCTGTCCAGGTCTCTCTGTAGAACCTTCCTCTCCTCAAGCAGATCAACACTCCCACAAGTCCTCCTCAGACCCTTCTACCTCACCAGCAGGAAGGAGAACATCTGAGCCCCCCATATCCTTGACCACTGCCCCAGAGGCCTGTATTCACATTTGATACTTCTGAGGTTACCCTTGGCAGTATCATGGGTGCCTGGAAGAGCAGCAAGTGGTAACTGTCAGAAGGTTCAATGAGCCTTGGTAGCCTCTCCACAACCTCCTGAATGCAAGCCCCTGACAAGCAGCAGGCCTCCCTAGATGAGGAATCAGGTCAGCAGATGGGAGTCTCCTACCACAGTCACTCCCTGCTTCCTTCTGATGGTTCTGGGTAGCTCACACTCAGCCACCAGAGATGCTCCATTTGACAATTCTCGTAGCTCCTCATCAGCTATGGGGGCAGTGAACCTATTCTGTAACTGCAAGTCACAAAAGTGGGGCAGGAGGTGACTTCCTCCTAGTTTCCAGCCTTCTTCCAGTTTCCAGCCTTCATCATGATGGGAATTTCCATTTTCTGACTTCATAAGCACAGGTTTTTTCCATCTCTCTGCAGCTTCAGCTGAAGAGAGAGATCTTCTCAGAGAAGACCCTGTCAACCTCTTTCTCATCCCCTCTAATGCTGTACATTTTCCTGAACTCTTCCTGCAGATCTCTCACTTCACAGCACAGCTCCATACCTCCTGCATGCTACATCACATACCCTAAGCAAGAGGCCCCAGGTACTCCCTGCAACCTGACACTTGCAGAGCTGCATCCTCCTTCTGAAGCTCCACCTGGGTGCACAAGTTGAACAGCAAAGGGACAGTGTCTCCAGCAGCCCCTGGGGACTATGCCCTGTGACCACCATCTCTAGGAATGTGTATGCTGGAAAGAGCAAGCTTGCTGGTCTCTTCTTCATGCTCTGCTGCACAAACTACTATGTCCACTAACTGCCTCTGAGAGCTGTATTCTGGACCTGGCTGTTATATAGGCATCTCCATACAGTGGGCTAAAAGGGTACTTGACCCTCCCTAATCAGGGGTCAGCTAGAACAGAGGCTCCAGGCATCCTTTGATCAAGGACAGCTGTCAGAGTTTGTTAGGAACTGTGAGAGCTACCCTTACCTTAGCCTTGCTATATGGAAAACAGCAGAAAGATGTTAAACTGTTAAGTAGAGCAAAAGCATCCCGGGTTTTACTAACAGAGCATGGCCTGTAAATTAAGAGAAGGGATTATCCTCCTCTACTCAGCACTCAATAGACCACATCTAGAGTACTGTTTCCAATACAATTGGAAGTATTTTATCTTCCCCAATACAAGGTAGACATTGATACACTGGAGTGAATTTAGTAGAGGCCACCAGGATGCTTGTGCATTGGAGCACTTGCCCTGTGAGGAGATACTGAGGGAGCTGAGCTCGTTCAGCCTGGAGAAGAAATGGCTTCAGGGGGATGTCAGAGCAGCATCTAATGTATATGGGAGAGGGAGGTGGGCTCTTCACAGCAGTATATAGCAGGAGTACAAGAAAATGGGCTTAAAATGAAACAGGAGCTGTTTAGACTGGGTATGAAAAAAAACTTTTTTCCTATGAGTATGGTCCAACAGTGGAGGACGTTGCCCAGAGATATGGTGCGGTATCCTTCCCTGGAGGTTTTCTAGATTCAATTGGGTAAAGCACTGAGCAACCTGGTCTGACCCCATAGCTGACCCTGTTTGGAGCAGGAGGTTGGACAAAAGACCTCCTGAGGTCCCTTCCCACTTGAATTATTCTGTGGTCCTACGGTCAGAATGTTTACCCAGACCTGGAAAGTGCTCCCAGTTCTGTAAGTGTGGACATAGTCTAGATTCATAGTTATACGTCATAGTAGCCATATAACATGTCATAGCTATAATATTCCTTTATTGACTTTGGGAAATTAAATAATATTAATTAAGTATAAATAAAAGTGACACAAAAACCATTTCAATGGTGACTAAAATAGTAAAAAGCATGTTAATAGTGTTTTCTTTGAAATGGAAGGCATACTGAATAACTTTTTTCTCAGTATTAGTGAGAGCATATGTACAAGAAGAAATACAACAATGATTAATATAAGACTTTCTTTTAGCTGGAGAGACAACAAACCACTAGGTTATAGATAGGCAGTTGAAAATGAATCACTGGAATCATGGATTGATCAGGAAAAAGTATTAGTTCAATCTGAAAATCAGTATCTTTATATATAGCTAGGTTCCCAAACTGTCATTAACAAGTAGTGTATTATAGTTGAAGAATGAAGAGTACCTTATTATTGACCACTGTAATAACATTATTCTTGCTTTTTATACAGCTAGTATGATATTGAATTATTTCATATCTTTTAAAATCTTATATGATGATTGCTGTATAGACACACACAAAACAACTCCCCATTTCTTCATTGTCACCAGAATTTCTGTCATTGTAATGTTTTATGATAGTTTGGAAATCCTGGCTATACTTAGGTAGGCACCTGTGAAAAAAAAGATGAAAATAGAGAACTTGAGTAAATAGACCTTTCAAATAAATATCAACTAAGATTTTAAGCTGGATCTGAACTTTTAGAGAATTCTGCTGAAGATGAAACGTTAGTATTCAATTCATTTGAAGCAAAACAATCTATGGAAAGATCATTTCTCACTAAGATAAAAAAAGAGTAGTCTTTAAATGTTTCATTTGTATTCATTGTTAGACTAAAACAAGCTCTTATCCTCTCTCTTTTATGCTTCTTTTTTTTTCTCAGCTGCATGGGTTTGATAGGTGTAAAGAAATTGTATATTTACAACAAAAGAGTGTATGTTTCAGGAGTAGCCTAGATAGAAAGTGCTATTTCAGTCCTATTTGTTGATATGTAATTTCAAAATGCCTGTATTTTTCTGTCATTTCTCTTATTAGCATGCTTTTTTTTTCCTTACAAAGTAAAAAAGCATTTCCATATGTGCTTTTCTTTTCAACAATTTTCTTTTCATTCTATAATATTCCTAGTCTATAATTGGAAAATCAACAGTGGTTGTGCTTTAAGTAAGGTTGATGTGTTTGTGATACAAGATCTCAGGATTTTATTTTTATCTTACTAAATAGAATTTTAAATTAAAAAATAAATGTATGCTTAAGGCATCTGAATGTCATTCATATTCATATTTTTCAAGTGTACTCAAAGTAAATAAGTGCACTTATTTAAAGAAAAGTGCTTTGTATGGGGCATGTTGGATTTGCCAAAATCCATGTGCTGCATCTGTACCCTGTAAATCAACTACCAGCAAACTGTAATTAACATGGATGGATAACCCACCTCTAAAGCTCAATCTATATGGTTTCATTATAGAATTATCAGTGGATACAATGCTAAAGAATTAATGGCACTAGTACTTAAAATGTATATATAGTGGAAAATAATCTTTTTGAGTTTGTTGCAATAATGTTTTCTAAGGAAGAATTGCCTACCTGGACTGCAATGATGTTACAAAACAACCATGATTTCTATTGTGTAGTCAGCAACAGCTTGTATTCAGCTGTAAATGTTTTGAATTGTGCCAATAATTCTGTGGCTGAATAATTTCAGTTATGGAATGTCGAACAAGATTCAAATATTGCTGCAATGCTGTTTTTAGATGCTAAATAACACCCAAAGGAGAAAAGAAAGAGGAAAAGAATGACTTGTTGGTTAATGATTTCAAGAAGATCAGCTGTTTCAGAGCAATACTTTGGTTATTATCAAAACAGAACATTCTGTGGATTCTAGATAATTATAATTTTTATCTAGACATGAACATTATTAACGTCTAGACTGGCAATTAAGAAGGATGTTTTCCGTGTAACTGCTTGCATCGCACAGCACATAGAACATCCCAATTAATCCTTCAGGTATTACACCATTACCAAGCACAGATACAACTTTATTCCCCTCTTAATCCCTACCAAGGATGCCATTAGTTCTTTTGTCTACATGTTATAGTAATCTGTCAGACTGCCATAAAAATTTCCCTTTATCCACCAAAATAATAAATCCACCACACATCCAGTTCACAGGGTCCCTCTCACCAGGAAAGGTGTTCTATCCTGTAAATGTAGCCTATTTTTTGCTTGTTTTCTGTTTTCTTCATGTCTTTGCATGAAGTAGGTATGCCATCTAAAAGCATGCACGGTTTGTGCCTCAGGTAATTCAGGTAATTGTGTATCAGAAACATCCTGTTTCCAGAATTTACCACTCTTCCAAGATTATACAAGTGTTCTTATGCATATTTGCATGTTTACTTTCAGATTACTCCACAAAAATACTTTCCTGAAGACTGTAATATAGTTAATATCTATTTTCATTAAGTTATACCTAGTTAAGTAAGCATAATCTTAAGCATTTATAAGCAAAAAATGTCCAGATATCTGATTTTACTATATTCTTCAACATGACAATTATTTGCAAAATTAAAAATTGCACAGAAAGACGATATCACAGAATCAAATAATCAGAGAATAATTCTGATTGGAAAAGAATTATTCAGGTTGCTCAAAGCAGGACTAATTAGGTCAGGTTCTGCAGGGATGTGTCCAGCCAAGGCTTGAATACCTCCAGGGATTGACACTCCGCTCCTCTCTGAGCAACTTGCTCCAGGGTTTGGCCATCTGCATGGTAAAAAACTTTCCAATATCTAATCAGAATTTCTCATGTTCTAACTTGTGTCCTTTGCCTCTCATCCTATCACTGGGCACTTCCAAGAGGTGTCTGGCTCCATGTTCTCTGTATCCTCTGATCAGGTAGCTGCAGACAGCAATAAGGTCTCCTTCAGCCTTCTTTTCTCCAGGCTGAATCAACCCAGGTCTTTCAGCTTCCCCTTGTCTGTCTTGTGCACCAGCCCCACGGCAATCGTCGTGTCCTGTGCTGGACTAACTCCAGGCTATCCATGCCTTCTTGTAAGGGGGACTCCAGGTTCTGTGAAAACACAGCACTGCAGTCATGGCCTCGCCAGTGCTGAACAGAGAACAAGGACCACCTCCTTCGATCTGCTTGCAGCACTCTTCCTAATGCAGAGCCTAATGCTGTTGGCTGCCTTTGCCACAGGGGCGCATTGGTGGCTCATGGTCAACCTCATGTCCAGCAGGACCCCCAGGTCCTGTTCTACAAGTCTGCCTTCCAGCTGGTCATCCTGTACATGGGTTTATTCCTCCTCAGGTGCAGATTTTTTTGCATTTGCTTTTGTTAGACTTCATGAGGTTCCTGTCAGCCCATTTCTCCCACCTGTCCTTGTCCCTCTCAATAACAGCCCTGCCCTCCAATGCATTGACAACCCCCTCCACACACACAGTTGGTGTTGTCTGAAAACTTGCTGAGAGTGCACTCTGTCCTGCCATCCAGGTCACTGTTTAGTTTTCCTATTTTCCTTCTCAGTACTCTCTATTCCTCTAGAAATTTGATGGTGTTTCCAGACATACTGAAAATTGATCAAAGTGACCCAAAATTTTCCTTTAATAGAACTTCTGAAATTCTTTTGGCATTGATATTTAGAGCTCTACCATTTCCCTCTAGTAAGAGACCAATGGGTATCTTGAGAGTGTTCTTCTTTTTGATATGTATTAAATTCTGCTTTTGTTGTAGCACTGGGTCTGGCTAGGATGGAGTTTGTTTTTTTTTTTGTAGCAGGCCATACGCTGCTGGTTTTGGATTTGTGACTAAAACACTGCTTTGGCTATTGCTGAGAAGTATTTGCACAGTGTCAAGGTTTTCTTTGTTTTTCATGCTGCCCTCCCAGCAAGTAGACTGAGAGTTTGTAAGAAGCTGGGAGGGGACATAGCCAGAAAAGCTGATCTGAGCTGACCAAAGGGATATTCCATGACATATAACATCATGCTCAGCAATAAAAACTGAGGGGAGGTGTTTTTCGGGGAGGTAGCCATTGCTTGGAGAGTGGCTGGGCATTGATCTTCTTGTGTAAGGTTGTGAGTGATTGTCCTTGCATCACTTGGGTCTTTTTGTTTTGTTTTTCTTCCTCTTTCCTTCACTTATAAAACTATCTTTATCATGACCCACAAGTTTTCTCTCTTTTAATCTTCCTGTTCTCTCCCCCATCCTGTTGGGGTGACGGAGTAAGCCAGCACCTGTGTGGACCTTAGATGCTGGACAGGGTCAAACCACCACAGTTATCCTTAACTATGTTAGTGAAATATTTCAATATGTCAGTTTCTCTTATGAGTTTTATAGAATTCATAATATTTTTGTTTGTATTGTTATCACTTTCCTTTTTTGCTACATTACATCATTCTATCATAAACATATGTTTTCATATGTCAGTACAGTTGCAATTTTAATATATCAATGCTTCATCATTCCAGTCATATTAATTTTAGTTTCAACATGACTAGGCTGAACTGATGTTTATAAAAAGACTTTGTTTATTTATTCTTGCTTAACACCTTAGTTCTACAAATAACACAATTTCTTCTCTAATGTGTGTCCTGATTAATTTTGATATCTTGATTTTGTGTCAAATTCCTTTAGCTCCTGTTTTCCACTTCTCTCTGGTCAAGTCAGCTCATCTACCATGAAGATTTGTTCTGCTTCTATGTAGGAGCCCATGTGAAGTGGGCCCTTTTTCTGCAGAAGTTAGAACAGTGTTCTCCAGGGGGGGAAAAAAAAAGCAAATACACAACAAAACAAAACACAAACAACACCCCCACACACTTTCTCTCTCTTATCCAACTCAAACAAATGTTCATGATAACATGAAAAAACAAACCAGGCACAGACTCTTTTTTAATCTAAAAGCAAGAATATGTGTTTTAAAAATTTCAGTTCCATAACTTCTGTGATTTTGGGACTTTTAAGTACACCTATACATAAAGCATACATAAAGCACTAAAAACAATTCACACTGACAGTATTGTAGATGTTTTACATCTCATAACTTAATGAAATGTGACTAGCTACCTGAGAATATCGAGGCACTAGGAAATCCAATTATTTAAAAAAATGTAATGTAGTGCAATAAAAACTCAAACTGCAGGGCTTTTTTCCAATTAAAAGAAACACTTTATAACTATTTATCAAGATCTGTGTTTAAGTATTCATATTTTAAGCTCTTTGCAAAATGTCAGTTTGTCTTAACATTGCGTCAGTCATGGACATGTTTTGTATCAGACTCGTGGAGCTCAAGTTAATATCTCAATTATCATAATCAAAGGCTTGTTGAAGTCATTGGAAAATTATGAACTGGTTCAATGCTATATGAAACATGCCTGTAATATGTAGGAACATCTCTCATGTTTCAAAAAAACCATACCTAACTGATTAAAAAGTCAATATTTCTTTACCTGTTGCTCACTGGTAGCTGACAGTAGAAGGTGTGTCACTATTTTAATAAGATTGTCTATACTTCTCAGAATATACTTTAAAACTCAGTCATGGCTTTTTTTCTTGTGCTGGTTTCAGCCCTCAGGCTATAAGAGACTTCAGCCTTCAGACTTTTAAACCTTTCCAAGGCTCAGAACATTAACTCTTTTTGGTTTGTTTGCTTGTTTGTTCTCAGAAAAGCGCCATCATACCCAACTCCAATCTTTGTTTTTCAAAGAAAGGGATGAAATTGCGTTAGCTATTTTGCAGCAGATCCATTATTCAGAAAAAGTTGTTGTACTGCTTCCAGCTGAGCCAGAATACCCAGTCTTGTTCTACCTAGTGACAATAAAATAATGCATAAAGATTTCCCCAATGTACTACACAAGTGTGCCTAACCTGTACAGACAGTATCACATCCTCAGGACTTTTCCTAATGATTCCCTCCACAGCCAGACTGGAAATCTAAGCTTCTTTAATATTCCAGCTTCATTATTCTCATTTTCTATAATTTAACAACTTCTCATATTATACTTAATGGAAAAGTCATGCAATATTGAGCAGTAACTGCTGTTAATTTCCTGCTGTATATCATTTGCATTTTTTGTTGCTAGTGGAGAGTAATTAACATGCTCTAATTATCATACTGATTGTCTTCTTTAGCTTATGAGAATATAGTCATCTCAACCCTCGTTGATCTTACAATAGTACATTTTATCGCCTTCAATAATAGTATCCAGGGATATACAAGGCTTAGTTTTTTACTGAAAAATGGTGTGATCTAGCAGTAACAGGTTCCCTAAATGGTTCAATTTGGAACAGAGTAATGTAAGTTTTTATAGTGCCTATCAAAAAATACAGATCCCTGCTTCTGCAGTAGTACAATGTCATCCTTTTTACTGAACAGAATTGCAGTTGTATTACTGTTATCACAAAAAAAGAAAAAAGTTTTCTTGCGTTCCATTCAGATTGTCTTTTACTCCTCTGTCTGTGAACAGTTAAGACAGAAAACACGTTCAGCTAGGAATATGCTTACAAGCAATAATGAGTGGGTTTTTTTCTTGCAAGGGTGCTTTTTAGGAGAACAGACATTTATCTATAGGAAAAATGCTTTCCTTAATCTAAAAGTTCCACCTAATCAAAGTCCCTGGTCAATTTTAGGTTCATCTACAACTACCTTATAAAAAAGTACTGCAGCTAGGAAAATCTAAGTGAAATCAAGTCATCTGTTGGAATACTGTATACAAGAACACTGAGGCTTTTGGGTTTTGAAAAGAGAAGAAACATCAAGTACAATGAGATACAGTTACACATGCAAATAGATTGCATTGTTTTCACAAGACCAAATCAAACAATTGGTGAAATTCAAATTGGAGATTTTGTATAAGTCTATTCTGCATTTATTTAAGCATAGTCATTCAAGCTAGGAGGCACAGATTTCAGCAGTCTGCATTGTGTCTTATGACTTCCTGGGAATCAGAATTTCATTTGCAGCAAATTCTTCCAGGGGATCAATAGCTACTGTGAAGATTTATGCCTTCATTGTAAATGTTCTCCATAAATGCTGAAACAGATATTGTGTCTCTGGAAGAAGAGTGCCATATTTGAGGGGTTTTTTTTTCCTTTTAAGGACTATCCACATTATTCACTACTTTTAGAATGGCTGTAAGAATCTGCAGATGTAGAGGGACTGGAAATGCTAGTGTAGGAATGAGGCAAGCTGTGCTTTTTCTTATTTATATATGTTAAAGTCTGTTTTGTATTACAGATACCTTTTTCTGTGCAGTCTCAGGGTAGCTGCGCTCAGAAGTAACTAAAATACCGTTCTTGAATGATACTAAAGACTGATAGCTGTTAACAGAGAAACAAGATAAAACAAACCCAAACTTCCCAAGAAGGAAATTACGATGAGTTTTCCATACTCAGGGAATTATACAACTTAGAGAAAAGACCCACAGTGCTATTAACAGCACAAGAAGCTGAAGTAATTCACAGAGAAATCACAGAAGACATATACCATATTGCATCAGTGGCAGAAGATGGATAGACATCATATCACACACATCCAGAAAATATCTGACCATGAGGATGTAAATAACTGTAATTTTATTTATTTTATTTATTTATTGTAGCATTAAGTATAGGGGTCAAATATTATTCAACCGCATCATTCTGGATGCTATCAAAATACGTAGAAAGACATGGTACCTGCTAATTGATCAAATGCAAAATGAAGAACTAACTAGGCTGGCTAATTTACTGAGAAAATAATTCCTTCAATGAATGGAAAATTCAGGATCAGAGAATGATAGAAAAAAGTAGTGCTTATTAGCACTTAGAATTCTAGAGGCAAGACATAATCTTTGCTTGATTTCTTTTCTTTCTTTTTTTCCCTTTTTCTTTTTTTCCTCATCTCCTTTCAGTCCTTCTTGCTCCTGCAATACTATATTTTGGGTTAAGGAAAAAGTGGTGAGTCATTCAATTGAGGCATCTGCTCCAGGACTCCATCAAAAGGCTCAATATGGTCTTTCTAGTTCTGGTGATTCATTGAAGTATTTTACTTTTTGATGTTTTCCTTTTGGGTTCTAAATACAGATATGTAAAGCAAAAAGTAGGTGCAATGTCCTTTGGAAGAATAGGAAAGAGGTGACATCCAAAAATAACCCCAGACATTAACTCTGAGAGAAATGTGATTTTTTAAATTCTAAGCTGAAAGCAATACGTATGGGTTTTTTTCTGAATCAGAATGTTTAACTAATAGCTGGCATATCAAAGCAGGAAATCACTCACTCCTAAGTAGGTTTATTAGTCAGTGTACTATCTTATTCACTCTTTCGTTGCACTGAGTTTAACATTTTTAAATGGTGTTGCAAAATAAAAATGTACTTATTAAAATAATAAAATACATTATTTATTCCTGTATTTTGCAAAACATATTTTTTAGTAGAGGCAAAGTAGGTTTTAGTTCAGATAAATTAGGGTTGGTGTATATGTTGCAAATAGTTTATTCTTAAGAGTTGTATCCTTTGTTCTTTAGTGTTGACTAAAACATTTTGGACCTTCAGGGCCCTCACTAAAAAGAGGACATCTGGGACATCTGGACTAAATCTTGGACTGCTTTAGTTAGGTCCAATGTCTCTAATATCTATTGCCCTCCAAACTTTTTGCCAATAATACTATAATTGCCATTCCTAGTCTAGAAAGAAGATTTCAGCATACTGAATTCTTTATAAAAATCTGTCTCAATAGCAAAGGATGTTTTACAGTTAATATCCTTTAAGATTATGAAATGGTTCCCTAGTATGGACTACTGGACAAATTAATTTCCTAGAGGACTACAGATTAAACACAAATCATGGTTTCGAACGTGAAAGGTCATGTTGTTCAACCACAAAGCTACAGTTCAAAATGTGACTTTATGACTTCTACCACTTCTTTCCACTCTGAATTATTCATCAAGTTAATATTTTACTATCTTAAGTTTTCTTACCCTTTAAATTTAGAAAACATAGTTTGGGTGCTTATGTTATTAAAAGCAATTTTAAAGAGTAATATAATCAACCTAACATTCCCAGGGCACAAGAGGGAATAAAATATTAAGTTTTAGGTTGAGTACAAATTCTCTTAATCCAAATATTTTTGAAAGTTAATAAAACTTGTCCTTCAGATATATTTGCATGGATTTCACAGAATCACAGAATAATTGAGGTTCAAGGGATCTAGGGAGATGTCCAACCCCCTGCTCAAGCAGGGTCAGCTAGAGCAAGTTGCTCAGGGCTGAGTCCATTCAGGACTCCAAGAATTTCTTCAAGGATGCAAACATGACAACCTCTCTGGACAACACAACCTGTTCCACTGTTTGACCACCTTCACAGTAAAAAACAATTTAAATAGAATTTCCCATATTTCAGTCTGTGCCCATTGCTTCTTGCCCTTCTATTGGGCACCACTGACAAAAGTCTGGCTTCATATTGTCTACTCCCCACCCCTAGTCAGGTATTCGTATATATTGATTTATACTGGATACATATATGTATACTAAGGTATACATTTTTATAATATTAACAAACGAAATAATTTGTTTGGTGACTGTGGACTGTTTTAACATTTCATTTCCTACAAGTTAACAGAGAAAGTTTGAGTATTTCTAATATTAATTAATTTTATAGATTAGCAAAACAGAAAATACAGTAGAGATGCACAGATTAAATAAACTGGGTTTGTTTTTTTTTCTTGCTTGTTGGACTCGATGATCTTAAAAGTCTTTTCCAACCTAAATGATTCTATGATTCTATCACCCTTCTTCCTAAGGAATATGTTCCCTTAAGAAGCTGTGGAGAAAAAAAAAATCCATAGTGGTTTTCATAATTGCTATCATAGAATTAAAAGAATAAATAGAAATGGTTGCTTTGAATATAAAACTATTTCTTCCATGTAAGAATGCAGCGATGTAATCATTAATTATTTAAACCCCCTGTTAAGATGAAGCAAGATAATTTTAATAGATATTGTAACAAAACTTTATCACTGTATCACTGTAGGTAAGTAAGAAAGAGATTATTTGGAAAAACTGAAAACATATAGATAAGTAAACTTAAGTCAATATGTCCAAAATGAGATATGCCCAGGATTCTTGAAAGCATTAGATAATTAACTTACTGTAAAAATGTCCATCATTTTAAAGAGGAACATTTAGTATATATCCAGTACACTGCTATTAATACTGCTGTAGAAGCTTCTAAGTGACCTTCCAACAGTGATGACACCAATGCCCAATTACTATTGATGACTACAGGATGAAAATTTCACCTCTAAACTTTTCTAACTACTAAATGAGTTATAAATAGTAGTCCTATTAACTGAGCAACCCAATATTCAATTAATGGTTAATGATGCATAGGGAAATAGCTTCAAACACTCTAAAATGGACTTGAGATGATTTGCAAATTTCACATGAGACTTCTGAATACTGAATTGTGATTAACGCCTAGTGATAATACTTTTATACTTTTCCATCATGTACTCTATTATATACAAAATGAACTCTGGAAAGGATCAGTTAAGTAACTCTGATAGTTACTTAGTGATAGTCCCAGAATCCTCTGAAAGATTAAAATAAAAAAGTGGTCCAAGTGTTGTGATTTCTTATGGAGTTTTTATTATCTTGGAATCATAAGTCTCTGCACACTTACAACATTTTCTCCTAATTCATTCCATTCCTGAAGCCTACTCTAATTACTTAAAAACATCTTTTTTGATGAATATTTGAATGTATATTAATGAAGTATTTTTTTTAGGTGGAAAATCACAGAGAAATCATAGAATTATAAGAAAGGAGGATGAAATGTCATTTGTTCCTTTCCTAATCCATGGCTTAAAGTAATAAATGTCATTCCTGAGAGATATTATCTAGGATTTTGCAAAGCAGTTAGTGATGGACACATCACAAATTCTCTAAACCATTTCAGTGTTTCACTATAACTAGGATCACATAAAATCCATAGAAAGTTTTTAGAAACCTTTTTTTTCTAATTTCTGACCAAGCTGAAATCTGATACAAATTAAACCCATCATTTTTCAACTTCCTTATCACAAACATCATTTTTTTTTATAGTACCTCTGGCATATTTGAATGCTGTTATTGTGTCTTCTCACAGTCTCCTTTTTCATAAACTAGGTTAAATTTTTTTTCTGGGTCTTGGTTCCTGGATCTTTCATTATTCTTGATGTTCTTAGACTGTATCTGGCTGGTTTGCATCTTTCATAATACTCACTGTCCAGTTCTTCCACATGAGGATCCAGTTGAGACATTGCTAATACTAACAAGAGCGGAAAATTGAATTCACCTTATAATATGGAAAACATATTCTTGTTTATTCATACTGGTACTGTGACTGTCTTTTTTTTGGAATGTGATGTTATTGCTCAAGTTCAGCTTAAGATCTGAAGTAATAACCCTAAGATTCTTCCTGACAGAACTTTTGTCTAGTTGTTTGTTTCCCATTTTTTATTTAGGTTATTCCAGATGAAGAAAGAATTTTTAAATTTTTGTAACTGTACTAAATTGTATTTTTTTCAAACCACCCTACAGTTTCTGGGCGCTATTTTAGTTTTTAATCCTATTACTTATCGGTATATTTAGTAATAATATTTTCTATGTGATCATCAAAGTCCTGTGAAGTATTCAGCAGTCTTATAAACAGGAGACACCTTAGAAGAAGATTTCCTGGGAGACATACAGAAAGGTCACTTTCATCCCTCTATTTCCTCTTCTGCATGTGTACTCCAGTATCACAGAACTTGTAATTGCACCAATATATGACTTATTCACTTACTTACATTATGGCTGTATCCACTGTAAGACCATCATGAGAGACAATTCCATTTTTATAGGGGGTCGTTTATGACTGCTTGCTTGGTTTCCTTGTTTGATTATGAGAATGCTAGAAGGGAAAAAGAAAAAAAAAAACAACCAACCAGAAACATAAAAGGAAGGAAAGAAAAGATAACAGTGGAGAGAAGAAACAAGAAATCCATCCTGCAATCTCAGCTGTGAACCATGTTATCCTTTCCCCTACCATTCCTCCATCTGCTGTAATTTGTGAATTTTATGTTTAATTTTAGACTGCAAATGGCTCAAGAGGACATGTGTTTTTGTATGTAGTAAAAATGATAGAATAGTTTCAGTCACTGTACAAACAATTAGTATAAGTTAATACATACCAGTATATGGTTTTAACAAGTATTAACGCTTTATGAGTTGAATAAAGGGTCATCTTTATTAGAAAATAGATCTATCCCTGAGCATAATTTATGATTGTCCAATTAGGTTTTAGATTAAGGATAATTGCTATAGAAGATCTTTAAGATTCTGAATCCATTAATCTAATGTTTCATATTTAATGAAATCGTCAGCAATTTTTGGTTAAAAATGTAAGATCATTTAATAGCATTTGAGTCATCACTTCCCTGCTACTGATTTGGTGTATAAATACTCCCTCACTTCATCAGCAAGTCTGCAATTTTCTTTTTAAATTTTACCCACCATACTGTCATGAAATTCTTAGTTAGAAAAAATCAAGATAAAACCAGTGGAATAAGTATCAGCCAGGAAACAATGCAGTATTTACTCTCAGAACTTCTGAGTTTATTATCAAAGGGTAAAGCCTTTTACAGCCTTCTTATCATGGTTAATTTGGCAGGACACTTTGAATGTTAAATCTAGGACTGGAAATTAATTTTAAAAAATCTTTTTGGGAATATCGCTATTCACAAAAATCTTTTCACTTCCTTTCTTCCTTTAACAGGTAAATGAATACCTGTGTGCCCAAGAACTGTATGATGGATATTGGGAGATATATTCTAAAAAAGGGAAATACATGACCTTTGGTATTGTTTGACAAAGAGCTACACAATTCACTGATGCATACCACTCACTGCAGCTCTGATTTCTGATCCCTGCCATGGAGTCAACAATGAATTTAGAAGCAATTACTGGATTACTGTCAGAAATATATTCTGATTATTTGCTTTGTATCAGCATGCAATGAGGGCAGGATTCTTTGGTTTCACTTTTCATGGTTGCTGAGTTCTGCCCATATAGCTTATAAAATAATATGTCTGTGGGTGTTTTACTTAAGGTACCAATAACTAATGTCAACAGATCTTCCTGTTTCTGTTCTTCAGAGCTCCATTATTTTATGCATTTCACAGGTTTCATCAGCAAAGCTCTTTGGAGTACAGTTCATACTCATATCAGTTATAGACTCATGTGCATGGCAATTGCTGTTGTGAAATGTTTCATAAAAATGTGAAATTATTGTGGTGCTGTTTCCTCTCAAAACTTTGTCCAGAGCCACATGTTTTCTCACATCACATAATAAGACCAGAGCAGTGCAGCTGCACAGCCTCTGAAACTGGGCATACAAAAGCACCTTGATCTAAAAGACAGAAGACAGTATTCAGCTCACATTAATTGGAATTTTAAAGAAACTGCTATGTCCCGAATATCAAAATATACAATTAATTGGCTAGCTGAACAAATCTAATGTAAATATTAGACCTAAGGGTTTCATCTATGGTTGTGGAGCAGCGAAGCAGGGCAGTCATTAGAAAAAAATAGAAAAAAATGGGCCACTCTTTGTAGAGGCAATTAATGGAGGGGTAGCAAAACTTCAGGTCTAAGAAACAGAGATGTTCTATTTATGGCTCTATTCCCAGCCTTCAGCGATGGCAAAAGTTTCTCCAAGAACTATCCTTGCAGAGAGGGCCAGGACAAAACAGCCTATTCAGCCTAGCAGAGGATACGCATGCCTCACTGCCTAGGTTCATTGAATTCTGTAATTCTGAGGGAGTGAAACTATGTGCATAGTGGCTCCCTTCGGCAGCTGAGAAGGAAGGGAAAAAACTGGAAGCAATTGATGTTCTCCCTGACATCTCCCTGTAGCTTTGCCTGGCATGGGGCTATGCATTGCATTTTGCTCTAGCAAGTTGAAGAAGGCACCCAGCAAGCCACCACAGCTCATTTACAGGGCTGGGGAGTTCACTTGATCCAGTTCCGTGAGCTGCTAAGGGAGGACAGCACTTGGGGAGAACAACATTTAGCCGCAAAAGGATGAAGATAAAAGAAATGAATGCAACAAACTCATATTTGTCTGTGACAGGCTTTGAGTTAGTCTTTCTATCAAGTTGATGGATGACTAAAGTTGTTACTGAAAAGAAAAGTCAGATTTTCAGAACTTCATTTCTTAGGCTTCCCTTAAAATGCCGCACATGAGCACTGAAATCAGTAGCTTTACTTTTACAAACCTGGGAACATTGAGAGCTTTCTCTAGAATCAAATTTCAAGCTGACTACAGGAAACTTGTGAAAATCTTGGCTTATGGTTCTGTGAATTGCAGTCCCTGCTCTTTATGCTAGTTAACTGAGGATCTGATATGGCAGAACTACAGTTGTAGGAGTTTTAGCCATGGACATTAACAGAATAGAGGCTCATCTTTTAGCAGCCAATGACGGAGAGTGAAATAGGTCAGATAGATAGGTCCATCTAATGATTGTCACCTGCATAATCAGCAATCTATTAAGATTAATGAGGCTCTCATAGCGTATTCTGTACTTCATCTGAGCACACATTAAAATCAGATTAATCAGAAATGTCTATATAACTTTTTTCATATTTAAAATATGAAATTCAATCCTTATTTATTAAACTAATATGTTAATAATAATGACAATGCCTTATGCAAATCAGGTTTTAATTTTATTATTCATATATTATTATGTGTTGAAAGAGAATCTCAGAAATGGAAAAGTCAATTCTGAAAAAGCAATCCTAAGTCACATTATATATGTGCAAATTTCCCAGTCCAGTATTTCTGAGTATGACCTTATACATTGTCACACAAGCTTATTTGTGGTGTGATGGTGCAGATGTAAGAATCTTTGTAGGAATTTGATCTTACCATTAGCTTTTCTACTTCATTTCTTTGTGCTGTTATAATTAGTAGTAGTGGTAGTAAATGAAGAAGAGAATATAGGCTAAATTTCTGTTAAAAAGAATTTCTGTCCAAAAAATTGTTAAAATTTCTATAAAAGACTGAAAACAAGAAATTGTTGATTTGATTTATAAAATAAAAATTCTTACAAAATGCTGAATCTGAATTTTCATTTAAAAATGCAATTATCAGTTTAAGGTAACTGACATTCATAGTTATTAAGTGGAGGGCAGAAGTGGAAATACAATGTTGCCATGCTGCTGTCACAGGTTATCCTCAAATCTTAATACTAGAACAGCAGAAATAATTGTAAGCAAATCGTTTTATTTTTGTTTGCTTCCTTGTTTTCAAATACAATCAGCTATTTTGAAATTATTTATTCATCTTGCAACAGGAACTTTGCTTTGTAGAAGAAAGCAATGTTAAATCATCTGTCTGAGATTTCATAAGATGAAATAGACAGACTACACTTGGGTTAGATTCAGAGAGGGAATTCAACACTCTGAAACTGTCAGCATCCAGAGCTCACAGAGCCTCATTATTATATTGATTGTGATTTATAGTAGTCCATCTAATGTAGTTCTTATTTTCCTTTGGTAACTTAACTTTTTAATAAGTTACTTTCTAAACCACTTTTACTGCTCCTAAATCATCTTTATTTTAGACCAAAACATGTTCCTTGCAGCTTGATCCACAGACTTGCATTCAAAAACCCCTAGTTTTTCAGTTGCCCTAAAATACACTAGTTAATGGACAGGGTATCAAAACTACAGATAAAATCACACTTTTTCATGTAAAACAAAGTCACTGGTGCTTTATGAACAGAGAAGAAAATATTATTGACACAGTCCTTATTTATGGTGGGCTACAATTGTCTTTTCCTTTTTTGCTTCAGCCACTTCAGGTCTTGTTTTACTGTATATGATTAATTTTGTTTCCCTACTCACTCTTATTTTTACTGAGTAGCCAGAGAAAGGATTTTGCCATTTATCTCCTACATTGTTCAGGGACTCTCTGACTATAAGAATTCCCTGATGGTTGCCTCTTATTGGAAAAAAAAGTCTAAAAGGGAATTTTTCTCCCATTTTCAGTGTTTGTCTTCCTAGCACAGTTCATACAGCCCATCTGCCAACTGTGTCTCTGAACTTCCATCCTATTCACCACATGAAGGAAATACAAGGCTTCCCAAGATGTCTGGCCCCCAGTTCACTGCTCCATGTCATGTTATTATGTTTTGTAATGTAATGTAATGTTAGTCTTCTTTGACTCACCCCTTTAAAAGGAGGAGTGCATCCTCTCCCATCCATTGTCCCAAGGGGAAATATTAGTCCCTCTCCATTAAATGAAAAAGTAGCCCTGCAATTGCACCAGCTCATCTAAAGCAGGAGAGCTCCTAGTGATGGACATGAACAAGAGGAACTCGGGGATCTTCCTCAAAGCATGTGAAAGGTTGATAGTGCACCAGGGAAAGAAAAGAATAATTGTCCTGGGGTCCCATCAGCATGTACAGAGCTGACTGTATCTAATAGAAATATTGTTACTTGTGGTGTTGCGTGAATGAAGTAAACAGTAATTGTTTACAGGCTGGCTTATTTGTATACGTTTATTGAGATCTCACTCAAGAAGCACTGCTCCTGTGAGTCTCCACTTATATATCTGCTCCTTTTTATCCCTGTTATGGTATGAAGAGAATTTAATACATTATTGTTATGTCTGTTCATAAGATCTATTATTATAAATTATTGACAATTGCTTATAAGGTATATGAGATACTGATAAACCACTGCTTTTCTTAGAAAAATGAAATATTTAACCCTTTTTTCTGTAAGAGTGTCTAAGTTGCACTAGACAAGTTGATTTGAGCACTGGTTTTATTTAAGTTATTTATTATTAAATATTTAGCTTGCTACAGCAATGTTTCATTGCATTCATTGATCGTGTCCACCTTTTGTCATACCAGATGGATGACTAAACAAATTGTGTTTATAGTCCATATACCCCCCAAAAAATTAATAAAAAATAAAATGACTGATATTTGTTGTTGAAAAAGTGGCTAGAGTTGTGGAACAGATCTACAACTATGTAGACCAGTGTCACTTCATTTATTTCAACAAAACCATACCATTTTACACTAAGAATGTAAAACATTTTTCTGTCATATGCTTCATATCAGAAGCAGGGGTGCTATATTTAAAATATATCTATACTTTTTACTGCTACTGATTTATTTTTTGATTCCTATTCTACAAAGTAGTAAGTTGTTATCACTGAAGTGTACTGTGAATTGAGAAATTATTGTCATATATTTTGTAACACAGAAAAAACACATTCTTTTTGGGCATACCAAAAGCTAATGATAGAATGCTTTGTACACCAAACACTACACTCATGGAACTGAAGGAAATAGAGTGCAAAACACAGGATGCTTTCAGAATAGAAGCCTTTTTTAGGTTTAAACAGGTATAAGTTATTTTTTTTCCCAAAGTCATTGAACCTTCTAATAATGAAATCCATGTGTTTATGCATTCCCCTTTAATATATAGAACTGCTACAGTATTTGTTTGTGGAGTGTATCCATTGTAAGAAATCCCCTTGCTTTGCATTAAACAGAATACCTTCTTAGTCTATTAGTTTTATCTCTGATTTCCAAAGAAGGCCTTGAACCATAAAGGTAAAGTAATGGCTTCCCTGTCGTCATAGGAGTTTTGCTCCATTTTTCTTCTACTCTGGCATTTCTCTGTCTCAGTAATCCTTCAAGCAGGGAGGCTTTGTGAGGAAGGAGCATCTCTTTCCCACTATTGCTCACTCTCCAAATCTTTTCCCACAATCCCTTCTGTGCATGCCCTAAAGAAGGGCTCATCCTCTCCTACATTCTCATCCTCCCCTGAACTTCCCCACCCTCCTTGCTCAAAAAAGCATTTTTCATAATGTTAAGAGTTTGCCCCATGAATCATAAAATCATAGGATCATAGAATCATTTAGGTTGGAAAAGCCCTTTAAGATCATTGAGTCCAACCATAAATGAGTTTTTCTGGACCATGAGCCAAGAAAATATTGACACATCTTTGTAATTTTATTTCAATGGGAATCTTTACTAGCTTTGAGGTTATATCACAAGTAATAATTTGTTAGGTCAAAGCTCTGCATGATAAGTTTAGTATTATTTAAGATAAAAAATAGAGTACAATTATTTACTTCCATTCCTTGGACTCCTTTACCCTTTTTTTCCCCCTGTACTTGCCTGATACTATGAAACATATTTCAGGAAGCTACATTGTAATTTTCTTTTTTATGTGTGCAGAGTTTGTGATCTTGGAGGTTGATCTTCAAGATAAGATCCAGTACAGGAATTGCAGAGCTTGCAAAATTTTAAATTTTACATTCATACCCATTGCTGACACAAACTATAATTCAAATGCATAGTCAAGTCCATCCATGAACAATAAATAAAGGATATTAAAAATAAAGCCACTACAGTGATCACGTAGCTTTTACCCTTATGAAAAAAAAATCATAAAAAAGGCAGAAAACCTGATAAGTAAATCTAGTGCAGTCACCAGTATGTATAAGATGGAAATGAGGATGAGTTTTTTTGTTAAAATCCTGGACAGCTTTATTGTGATGTTAGATTTGGACAGACCTAATAATCTAGTAAGCTTTATTTATGGCTATGACAAAAATGTGACTGAGTTATCCAACCCTGATAAAAACCTTCCCATAAGAGTGCAGCTAGGTGCCAACTGAATTCTTCAGACACAGAAAAAACACCAAATAAATTTGTCTCTCTTTTTCTTATTGTTGATCACTGAATCATAGACTTGAATTTATATGGGAATTCTATATGTCAGACACCTTCAGCACCTGAATTTTCTTTGAAGTAAGATTAGAAAAGGACGTAAGATTTCTTCAAAATCATCCAGCAAGTGAGCGACATCAAACTGGACACTTTGAAAATCCTACTAGGCTATCTTCAACAAGAAGACTACGTGAGATGAAGTAAAAATAACAGATCCAAACACACTTAAAGTTTATCTTTTCTTAGGGAATTTCTTATCTTTTCTTCTTTTTTTTTTTTTGGAGGAGGAGGTAGGGAAGCTGCATTTATAACATTTTGGTTTTTAACAGCACACATTTAAACACACTTTGTGTTTTAAACACATGCTTAAACACATTTTGTGTTTTAAGTACTTGTTGATATATCATGGTAGACTCATTCTTTACCGTATGTAAATACTTTGCAGACGAGATGCAGTTAACCCAACTTTTGTCATGTAAAAGCTACACACCTGCTGTAAGATTCATCTATGACTGGGAAGGGATAGATACCTCCAAATCCCAGTTAGTTTTGTTTGGTTTTGACTCCCATTTAAAAATACAACAATTCACTTCTGAAGATTTGAGCCTCTCTTCACTGATTGTACATGTATGCTGATGTAAGATACCATTGGACTAGAGATCTAGTCCTCAGAATGATGAGAAATAAATCCTGTTCCGTTGGGGATATTGTGTATGTTTCTGGATAGATAGATGAAAATCAACAGTTCAGCAGTGTCCAAATGCTGGCTGGAAAAATATGAATCTCTGGAAAACTAAAATAAGCTTTTGTCATTTATGAACTTTTTCTTAACTTTCTTCTTTTTTTGGAAAGATTTTTTCAGAGGGAATTTATTCAAAATATGTTTAAAATAAAAAGAACTGGTGAGCAAATTTTTTCTAACAGTTTTCTATTAGACAACATTGAATCAAACAAATGAAATGTTTGTTATACTGTTGCAATTCCTTTAGAAAAAAAAGTCTGAAGATAATAATTTTGTACAGTTAAAACATCAAGTTTCAGCATGCTGAGTTTATTTTTCCAGTTATTTGTTATTTATTCATTTTCATGTAAGTAAATAAGTAATGACAAGATATTGTACTATTAAAGTCAAATTAAACCAGACTGTTTGAGTATCCTTAGAAATCACTTAGAATATCTAATTTCATGGGACATTCTGAATTTGTACATTTTGTTCTGATTTGAAATAAAGAATAATTTCAAAACAGTAGAATTTCCCTGAAAATGGTCAATTTTATTTGTTGTGGTTGAACAATTTAGTATCTATTTTCTACGTACTTAAAAGATTTTTTTTAATTTTATTTAGTTTTCTAATAATTCCTTCTCTTATTTTATTTCAAGAAGGTTCCAAAGTACGACTATCATAACCCTTCCAACACATTTTTCCCACCATACTAGTTTTCTCTCTCTGTAGAGATTGTTAGCATTGTTTTTATCCTTGAAACTTATTAAAAAGGTGTTCCCCTTACTAATAAAAGAAATAAACTTTAATAACCTTTAATAAGTACACTAAATGTCTGTATGTGCTTAAAAAATATCTAAGGTTTTTTCACTTAGACAAAAACATTTAGCTTTGTCTAAGTTAAAAACACATTTAGACTAAACAGGTAGTTGTCTGTCTTAGAGAAATACTGTCACTGTATATTTCAAGTCATAAAAGGTACATCAGGCAGATCTTATTAAAAAAAAAAAACAAAAAAAAAAAACCCCAAAGCTGAATTCCTTTGGAGAAAAACAAACAAACAAACAAACAAACAAAACAAAAAACAGTTCCGGAAAGATGCTGACTCTTGTGTATGGTGTCAAATATACATGTCCCATACCTCAACTGGTTGTTTCTATGACAAAATAAAGTTAATATATACACATGCATATTTACTACATTTATTGAATTACAAATTCGTTTAAAATTAATTGAAATTTACTTAATGAACAAACAAAAAATAACTAACAAAACAGTGTCTATTTAATCATTTAAAGTTTATAGATGAATTATTTTGTTTAAAAGTAGTTTCCTTTCTCTGAGTTATTCTTATTTTTCAAGCATGCAGCATACACACACTGTTCTTTTACTGTGATCCATTAGCATTCTAAATGAGAGTTTGACCTCTCTAATTTGAATCATCCTTTTCCTACCTATTTCTTTCTTTTTGGTTTTGTATTTGGGGGTTTCTTCCTCTTTTTTCTTGAGTCCTTTTGGGGTTATTTTTTATATACGTGATAATATAGTTCATTTACATAACATTTATTCACTGGCCTGCAAATTCCCTCTTTTATGACAGCTATTCTGTACCTGGCATGTTTTGCAATTGCTGTATGTTCATTTGTTCTTTGCATCTATAGATACATTTAGATATAACTTTTTGGTAACTCCTTGCTATTAACATTTGCCAGTTACAGCAAATACCCTGGCAGACAGTCAAAATCTCTTTACAGAGAGAATCTAGAACCTCCAAGACAGCTAGGAATGTTATTCAAGAGATGTAGACCTTTCCCTGGTGTGAGGTATAATGGAGAGAAGACAGCGATGGTTCTTAGTCCCAGTAGTTATTTGTTTAAGAATTACTGTCCTCAGCAGGTGTGTCAGAGCCCTAGTTGGGATCCTTCCTCTTTCTTTGGATTTCATTCATGTTGATCCTGGGTTATGAATCTCAGTTATGAGCAAATGTGCTTCAACAATAAGGCAATCTGAAGGAAGTATTTATTTCTATACAGTTATAACTTTTGCCCAGACTTTAAGATTTAAAGTCACTTCTTTGCTGAAGCTATGTTAGTTTAATGATAGTACATGTTTGAAAAATCTGGTTAAGGTTTTCAGCTGCTTCCAAAAGAAAGCTTACTCAGAAAATGAGCAGAGTTACCACACGACTTTGCCTTCACCTGACTGAGGAGCCTTGTTCTCAGTATCCTCTGCTGAATGCTTCTTTTGGGCTGCTCAATAACAGAAAATATTGATAAACTGAAGGAAGTCTGTTGAAGGGCCACCAGAATGGACAGGATCTGGAGCACTTGCTTTGTAAGGAGACCTTGGAGAAGAGACACCTCTGGGAGGACCTGACAGGAGCTGCTGATGCTTACAGGAAGGGTGTTGAAGAGATGGACCCAGAGTCTTCATAGTGGTACATGCATGTTTCTAATATACCATGAACCTGAATAGAATATTCAGTACAGTACAGTGTGGCAGGCTGGCATACACAACAAAGTCAATATGTGTAAAGGTGCTTTCAATGGTAATATCAGTAGAATAATAACATCTTCTGAAATGTCATTTTGAAAATTTGTTATTAAATTTCTTGTCCAAGTCTTGTCCAAATACTACTGGAAACACATGCTAAAACATATATGTATGTATAAATAATATTAAAGTTCCAAAATCATACTGCTAGTTTTATGCCTGTTCATGCTGATCAGAGATGTATAATTTTCTCTGAAAGACTAGTTACTATTTATCTTCCTGAATTATTTTCTTCCTTGATTTTTTTTTTATTAGCTAGTGTCATAGAATTAATACTCAGTTCTATTTACTCAATGAGTTAAATTTACATAAGGCTAGGTTTCTTATCTACTTTGAAAAAGATTTAGAGAGGACTGGCTACTAACATATTAAAACTCAGAAGTTACTAGTCTGGAAAAAGAAATGAGATGCAAAGTCTCTCCAGAGGCTGTTAATTATATGTGAATATTATCTACATAGGGTAAAAGAGACGAAGAGACAGGTGTCACTTAAAACACCTTAAGACACAAAGACACTTAAAAGACACACTTAAGACACAAAATCTGGCAAGCATTCAAATGTTCAGCCAGATGCCAGAAAGCGATTGACAATTTTAAGTGCAAGCTTCATGACCTTGACAATAGATAAAACAACAAAGAAAAAGCAAAAACAACATCACAACCTCATGTTTCTCTTGTGCCATCAAGAAAGAAGAAAAGAAATATAATCTGCTAAATTCAGACCTTTCAACTTCTATGTTTATTGTGGACTACTTCCTACAAATGCTTCTGAAGACACATTTTATCACCACATTATCATATATTGTAGAGGGAAAATTATAATTAGCTACTTAACATCTTTGGCAGATGTGTATAAGAACATTTTAAATGACTATATAAAATTTTCAGCATTAAAACCATATTCTGTCTCAAATATAATTTGTTTCATTTTTCTGTTTAATGAAGTGTAAAACAGTGATAAATTGTAGAATTCTTTGTAAAGAGTGTTCTTATTATTTGTATAATGCAGTTGGTGAACTACCCGTGTTTCAAAAAGCAAATGAGTTGTTGGGATGGAAATGTAATTTGCAGCTTAAAGATCGAAAAGCAAAGCAATAACATGGCACCACTGATACTTAATTAAATTAGTGTGCATTTCACTTAAAGAGGCAGCTTCAGTGCGTCAGCATCAGTAACCCTCTTAGTAAGCCCAGTACAGTGGATATATACTGAGGCACTTAAAAAATGAAGATGGCAAGCTGATCTCCACAGGGAATTGCTGGTGCACACATAGAGTTCCACGGGCATTAACAAGGTCTAGGAGTCAAAAGGACAAACACAGACAAAAACCGGCAAAGTCAGTTAAAGGATTGGGACTTGGTAGCTTCAACTTTATCACTATTTTAGCAGAGATAAATGCAGAATATGAAGAAGGAAGCACACTTTTGTTTAGGTTTTGTCCTATTTTTTTCACCTGGACTTCAGAAGACAAATTGAGGGTGAACGTATGACTAGCATTATAGGAAATAAAACGTGAACTGGTGAAACTGCATAAATTCTAGTCGATTTTAATGAACAGGTGTCTCCTCATGTACTCTCACTTAGTATGAAACTAAGATTGTCTAATGCAGCTTACATATTTCATTAGCAACATACAACAACAACAATTTAAGATTTGTTACTTAAAAGGGTCCCCACTCAGTGTAACAAGATAAATGTAATTCAGGAGAAGATATTTTTTCTCTGTGTGCTAGAGATGGAATTGAAGCTACAGAAGATCCTTAGCATGAATTCCAAATGAGTTAGAAGTTGATATTAAAAGGGAGCTGCTTATTGATATGAAACATTTTTGACAGTTGAAACAACTGAAAGCTACTTATTGTAACCATTAGGGGAAGAGGAGAATGAACAATGAATATGAGACCAGGAAGACAAACTGGGTTCCTTGAAAGCTGTTAAGTAAACGTCACATGTCATGTAGAAAAACAGACAGAGATATTATGTAAAAAATTAGTATTCTTTTCTCAGATGGATGAAAATTTTATTTTTTAACAACAAAAAATTCTTTCAGTTATCCCAAATATCTAATTTAATAAATAAGCTATTCCTAAAAAAGGAATTATGTGTTCTCCAAGTGTCATGGAAAGTGTATTATTAAGAGTTATCTAGAACTGAGTAAACGTTCAGGCAAGATGATAGCAACCTAACTTTATTATGAACAGTGCAATACCTTTCTTAATAAACACTTTTGCTGCAGCTGCACTGTCATGACAGATACACTTGGGTAGAAGGATACTTTCTTTTTCCTGCCTTTTTCTGGAGTTTCTGTGAAAATAAAGCTCCTGATCCCATTTGTAGGCCTTGATGTCGTAATAATTTTAAAAGCCTCCTAAAAGTTTAACTGCTTTGAATCTTTATGATAATAATTGTTTTAGGTAGTTTCAGCTTGCACGCTTAGAGGGATAGCTTTAACGCATGAGATAATGTTTCCTATGATGGCCTACAGACTATGTCTCTGATGCAGTGTTTGAGATGCAATGTTTGTAAGCCTTTGAAAGTGGCTGCTGAAAAGCATGCAGTCTCTCAGATATGTAACCAAACATGAGGAGACTGTTTTATCCTAAAGCTCTTCCTTCCCTAGAAACCATTTTGGCAACATACACAGTTCATATTACTTTATCCACCACATACCCACTATCTGCACTCTCAAGGTTGAATTAGAATCAAATGTATTTAAATTAGAGACAGAAAAATTATCAACTTAGAAATGCATTTTCTCCCAAGCTTTATTAGAGAGAGGTGCAAAGATACTCCTTTATGCCTTTAAAAATGCTGTTAGTATTAACAACATGACTAGATAAAAGTATCATAAAAATGTAACAACAATTTCATTTCCAATCTATAGAACAAACAAGCTTAGTTACTAAAGACAAAATATATCCCCCAGAGGAAAACTGTATGGAAGTGGTAAAGTAATTTCATAATTGTGAAAAGGCCAAACATCGATTCCTTGAGAATTGATGCTTTTTTGCTGCTGCATGGATGATAGCAACAGATTCCTTTCATTCTTACCCAGTAAACAAAAAGGCCAATCTATCAGTTTATGTGTATTTAACTCAGAGGTGGAATTTGACCCAGTTTGTCCTTGTCTCTCTATTGCTGAAAGGTTAAGACTGATCCTTCATAACAGAGGAAAATGCTGTTGTGGCTTCAAGGCAAATGATTCCAGAATGGCTATTAAACTCTGCCCTTTGATCCAAATTTATAAAAGAACATGAAAGAAATTGAAACAGCTTTAATGCAGCTTGGAATGATTTTCTTCTATGCCACAAAGAAGCCACTCAAATGCCACTTTGAAGTCACACTTTCTGTTCCAAGATGCTCCCCATACTTACTACAAACCAGTCTCTGCTCTGAGCCACAGGAATGCCAAGTGAGTGAAAAAATAACATGTCCATTTTTATTAGTACAAAATCATTAATTTGAACAAGAAACATTTGAATGAATATTTTTTCATTTGGGTTATTAGCCTTCCATATCTTTTCATACTCTATCTTGTATACTTTTAATCACATGGAGTATATGTATTATGTTTAATTTAGTCTTTAACCATCTATGGTTAAAACTACTTGTTTTTGTGAGAGATCCAGCATATCTTTTGTCACAGAAAGTGTAGTAATAATAGAAATCAACTACTAACAGTCTGAATACTTACACTAAATAAGGCCAAAAATTACATTTCTGTTGCTCAAATGTTTTTCATTTGCTGAAGAAAAAGGAGACCATCTGCTGAGGAAGTGATGGCAGAGCAACATTAGGAACTTCTTGAAGTATAGCAATGTTACAATGTCAATCTGCTTTATGCTAATGTTCAGGACACATTTCACATAACAGTTTCCTCTAGTTTTGTCTTTTCTTATAGTGCATTCACTTTACATTCAGTTCCTGCCTTCTCTTAACCACTCCTGTATCCTTCTTGTCCCACTTAGAATTTCAGACAGCCATGTAACAGGGCTGGAAGGAGACAGATTGTATAAGAATAAGAAGTAAATGGAAATCTGGGGTGTTTTGACAAACTAAGTCCTAACTTATAAAAGTGGTGTTATAATTACTGCATGATCTGAATAAACATGACAGACTTCAGCGTCTATTTATGGCTAGCTTTATTCAGAAGAGCACATAAAGTTTACATTATATTATTTGAGTACCAGTCTCTGAAGTATATTTCCAACCTCTGTGAATGTTCTTTGTTTTGCATATAACATTCATATGCTTAAGAATTAAATATATGAGATCACTAATATGATGAAAATAATTTCCATACTAATAAATCTTGTTGATTAGGAGATTAAGTGAATAATGAAAATTACATATCTGTATGAAAGATGATACCTATTCCTGCTTTCTATTCAAAAGATTACAAATCTTCATCTGATTTCAAAAGCTCTACCTTTTAGGATGGCTGATTTCAGGAACTGCTAATGGTCTATAGGGCCTTTTTGCAGAACATTAACACTATCCATTGACCTCTTCATTAGCAGACATGAAATTATTTGGAACTCCAGTTCCTGCTGTGAAGTTGTCCACATTACAATGTTCATGCCTGTGGAAGTCTTAGCAGCCAGATCAGGTACTAAATGGGCCATAAAATATACCAACATATCTTAGATAGGTCTTTTGTAGAAAAAGAGAGAGGAAAAGAAAAAAGCAAGGCACTTTCAAGATTATTAATGGTGAAACAACGAAGATATGAACAAGACACACTGCATTTGCCCATGCTGTATTTGTTCCAAAGCCTTTACTATACATAAACTTTTTGGGTTTAATTCTACTATTAAAAACTTTTCACCAGCAAATATGGAATATAGTCTCTTTGTAACCAATTGGAAACTTTCTATTCAAGTTTGAGAAAATGGCAGGGCCTCATTTAGCTTTAAAATTTCTTATGTGCTTTGTAAAAATGTGGTTTTGGACCGAGACAACCTGAAGTGCTTAGACGACCTGAAGTGCTTAGACTCATTAATCAAATCTTGTGGTCAGTGTGTTTAAGAAATACATTTTATCCCTTAATCTTTTGTGCTTTTACTTTGTCTAGCATTTGTATTCTTGGGGTTTTTTTTGTGGGTTTGTTTTTTGTTCTTTTTTTTGTTGTTAACATTGCCTACTTCTACAGTTACTTATTTTTTAGCATTATAAAATCTATATCAGATACGATTTTAGAAAAGAGTATTCACGTTCACTCTAATAATTTATAAAAATGCATCAGAAGTTCAAAACATGACAGATATAACCATTGAAAACAAAAATGAAAAGTTAGAATGTTTTTGTTCATTAGTTTAATTACTCTGTACAATGCTAATTACTTCCAAATAAGGAAAATTTTGCATAACATTTCAGAATTAATGAAGCACCTAAAGTAGTGGTTATTATTAAAAGCACTTGCCATCCCTTGGAAGCAGAGAAACAATAGTTACAATGTTCAATTGTTGAAGTTCTACAGGAAAAATATCCTGTAGGTTATTCCTTTTTGTGTGCCTACATGAGAACTAGCTGATGCTCAAAAATGATAAGAAAGAAGCTCTCTAGCCTAGAATGCTAGCAGTTAATTAAACATTTTTGACAGCACCTCAAAGATAAATGGAGTTATGCAGTAGTAAACATTTTTCACTGAATTCATCAGAATGGTAGCTTTCCTGTTCATCTCTTGCATGGTCTATAGTCCTGGTTTCAGGGACAGATACACCAAAACAACCCCTGTCAGTATCTGAGTATAGTAAGGAGTTTAGGCTTCAAGAAAACTTTCAAGGACATCAGTTTTCACTTCCTGGGGTGTAAAAGTTGTGATAAAAGGCTGTGAATGGCTAACATTCTTTGCTAAAATACCTTCATTGCCTCAGAGTCTGAAATGACAGCTGTACAAATGGGGTTACAGCAACCTTATATATATTTTACAGCTGGTCATCTTTCTCTAGCACTTAGCTCAGAAGAAATGACCTGTGATTCATATATTTATTAACTTTAAAAGAAATTTTACTATTGAAGCTACATTGGAAGGATGGCTTATAGTCAAGGCATTATACTAATCAAGATGCAATGTGTTACAACAACTTAGCAACCTTTTTTACTGGTTTTCATTAGATAGCTTTTATCCACAGGTAGCTAACTTCATCTCCTTATGCTTTATGAGAAACTTCAAAATCAGGTAAGAAAATACACCTTTTTAAAATTTTTTATATAAAGACTGCCACCTTTTCTAGAATCTCTCTCCTTGTATTTGTCTAGCACTTAGTACAATATAGCTATGGCATTGCTTGGTTCCCTTAGATACTGCTGTGATAATGAAAATCTGTCTCTAAACTTAGACATGAAGTTGATAACATGTTCTCCAAAGGCTACAAACTTTGGATTTTGTTTTTTTTGTTTAGTTTTGTTTTTCATTTTAAAAATTTTTCAGTGGTTGTTTTGTAACTTATATTTTATATTTTAATTGCCATATCAAAAGTGCATAGTTCTAATATTAAATCTGATAATTAATTCACTGGGGAGACAGATCTGCTGAAATGAATGGGAATATTCAATGTGGATAAAGTCTTCATTAAAAAAGAATATTACTGTTAAAAGCAATGAAAATTTACCAATAACTATCAGCTGTAGAAGATATTAAAAATACACTTTTTTGATGATAGTTGTTGTAAAAGTCATGTAGTTGTTGCCACAGATAATATTGCTAAAAGTGACAACCAAAAAAAACAATTAACAAAAGAGAAATTAAATCACTGATGTGATGAATAGTGCACACTGGCTCATATGATGGCAAAGTTATCTGCATGGGCATAGAGAAGAGTGAATCCCACAAAGTAACCTGCCAAACTCAGTTTCATTTACACTTGCCTAGTGTTCAAGTTTGATTCAGACAGCCTATGTTTAAAGTCAAATGTCTGGGTTAAACCGAACAGTGGACTGTAAATAGTCTGGGCTGCTTCACTTGCTCTCAGAGTACAAATAAATGGATCCTCCACAGTCACATGTGCAAAGGAAGCAAGGGATGGACAGATCTGTTCGATTTTGGATGCCAGCCTTAGCAAGAGCCCAGAAAGCAAGTGTAAAGGGTATAGCAGCCTCTCAATCATTCAACTTAGTTCTTTAAAAAAGAACACCCATAATATCTTTTTAAGAGAGGCAAGCTAAAAGAAGTTAGAGAAAAGAAGTTACAATTTCATAAAAGCTCATATCCATTCTCCTCATTCTGAGATCAGTCCTAATGCTGCCCTGGGTAATGAACGTCCCTGTTGTGGGCAGGAGGTAAGCCTAAGCATCATTACAGTCCCTCTAGCCTGAACATTTAGAAGCGCAAGAATTACACTGGTTTGGAGACCAATCAAGTCTTAAATAGCGAATTGCAAATATTATACTAGTGACTGAATATTCTGCTAAAGTTCATAAAGAATCCCAAAGCTCGAATATATTTGCAGTAACTAGTGGAGCAGTTCTGAGAAACAAACGTATACAAATTTCCATCTGTTCACAGACAGAATACAGGGCTACATTCAGCAAATACATGTCTTGTGATGAATACTTCAATCAGCTAAGAATAATAATGCAGCTTCAAATGTTTTATAATCTTTCCTACAGGCTTCTTTCTCAATAAGATGTGGGCTTTCACATGATCCTGAGATTCCTAAGACCAGGCTGGCGTTATTTGGGCACGTGCACCTGAATGTAACTGAGTAATTACACAACTGTAAAAAGAGAGTCCAAATCACACAAAGAACCTTCCAAAAGTATGAAGTTTTGGAAAGATATTGAGGTATTGCAGGAAGGAGATTATAAAAATGATAATCCACTGCAAATCAAATTTATCTGACTTCTGTTTGACACCAGAGTCTCTATAATGAAGAATTTGCATACAGGATCTTTGAGGGAAGATTAAATAAATAAAATAAAGATATCCAAACTGGTGCTCCAAAAATTGCCTTCAAACACTGAATGAAAGTGGAAAGTACATTTAAAGGTCATACAAGGTACAAAAATCTAAGGTATTGTGAGCACAAAAAAAATATACATACACAACGTAGTCCATTTAAAAAGCTTTTTTTAACTGACCTGAAATTGTAGATTGTTACAGAGCAACATCTCATCTCTTGTATCCCTTCGGGAAAAAAAAATAAGTGTAATAATAGTTAACATTCTTTTAAAGTAGTGTTGGTGAGTGAATAGAGTCCTGTTTTCACTACCTTATATAACTTCCTAGTCACTGTCAGTATGTGTGAAGCTATTATTACTTCATTACATTACTGGCTTGACATACACATTAAGACTACTGTGAATAGACACAAAGCAGAAAGGAAGGCACATGTAAGTAGCAAGATTCACTTTTAATGTATTTCATGGAGAGAATCATTATACCTCAATGTGGTAACACTGAGCTGCTTTGTGACATTTCAAAACAATGGCTCTTGCATTGTTTTGAGTTACTTCAAGTAAATGTTGAGAATCTCCTTGCACTAAAAATCATAAAGTATTCAATTACAGCTGTGTGAAAAAGAGTGCAGATATTTATATCTATAGATTGCTTGAATGTTGCTTTAAAAATTTTGGTAGACTTGACCCCAGCAACTCATCTCTATGATTATATTAATATTTAGGATTTCTTTTTTCAAAAAATACTAGCAGGATTGAGGAATCTAGAGTTTCTTTTTCAAAGGGATTTCTTCTGGGTGTTTTTTCAGTGGGAAATTATCATTCAGGGTGAAATTCGTCTAACCTAATTTTCCCTGGTAAAATTAGACATCTGATGTGATTTAGACCTCTGGGATTACAGGACTGATTAGTGCTCTAGAACCCACAGACTAGTCTTCAGGGTCTCTCCCTAACAAACAGTTACAGAAAAGCACCTGCAGAAAGAGATTTATTCTCCCTATCTCAGGCTGTGATGCAGATAGAGTGAATCATCACTGCAGGTGTCTGTTTCTCTTCAGACTGGGGAGGAACCAGGAGACCTAACTGTGGCCTCATGCTTAACTGTTAGATGACCAGAGGTACATGAAATAAGTACCACCCTCATGGTGGGTCCCTTTGATGATGTCCCTGCTAAATTGTTTTTCTCCAGATGAATGTGCTTTAGGGGTTTTTTTACTTTTTTTATTTCTTCTCTTTTTTTTTTTTTCTGTACAAATGCAGCTGTGCTGGAGACAAAGGACATCAACAGTGCTCTGGAAAGCTATTTTTTACACCTACATATTGTTCCCTGATAAAAATCTACGTGGGACTGGATTATTAAAACCAATGGAGCAAAATAGAGGAGATTTTAGGAAACCTTCTTCTCTTTTTTTTTTTCCCCTTTCATTGTTGCTTTGTTGAGGTGATCTTTCCCAGGAAGGGAACAGGGAACACCTCTCTGTATAGGTACTGGAGGAGCAACTCTAGGTCATATTGTTTTAAGTAATAGTTATTCAAGGTGGCAATTTTATTTGCTAGCAAAGAATTATGTAAGTGGGTGTCACAAACCTTATGCCCATACAGAAATTATATTTGACAAGACCATGAAACATGAATTCTTCCAGTAGAGGCTTCATATGACTTCTTCATACAATTTTCCTTCTTTCTCTAATTTATTATTAACTTTATATTACATTTTTTTAGCATGTAAATATTCATTTAGATATATCAGAGTGTAGATATAAGTAAATATTATTTCTTACTTTAACGACCTGTTATTGTTTGCTTGATTTACTACATTTATTTCACTTATTATAAAATCAAATTCTAAGTAAAATACTTATAAGATGTTAATAATGCATATCTCCTAATTGAAAGAGACAATCATTTATGTCCATAGTGGGTACCTAAAGTTTAAGCACTGGTATGTTAGGTTAACTCAATGTCAGCAGTGTATTTTCATATATTCAGTATTTCTATTACCTTTGTTTCACTCTACATTTTAAATTATTTGAAAATGGATTGCAAACAATCACAAACATGGAATCTATAATATACTTTGAAATGAGAATGTGCAGAAAAGAATCCACCAGTAAATGTACCACAATATTAATCACACTCTAAGTTACTGTGCAATTTTAATTTTGCTCATATTTTGTAGTTCTAGTTTAAAACAAAATAAGGTGAAAACTGAACTAATTCCAGAGTTTAAAAAAAAAAAAGTATGCAAGAAAAAATATATGGCAGCTCAAATTAACTTTATAGTTAAATTGTTGAATTCTGAATGATTCATTGGAGGTAAGAACATACTGAAATGATTACTCGTTTTTACACCTATCAACAACCTGGGTGCCCAACCAGGACCTTGGACCGAAAAAAATCATGGTAGGGACATGATATCTTACATGGTATAAAAGAAAGTTTGATTTCAAAATAATGGCTGTTTCTGTTTGGGAAACCTATATTTAAGGAAAATGCGGAGCCCATAGAGATGAAATAGCATTCAAGGCAGGTAGTACCAGCTGATTTGGAGGTGACAGCTGCATAAGAAATATATATGGCTATATATTATATTTGTTCTCACAACTGTGATCTGCAGTATGTGGTCACAATGTATTTATTTATGTTCAGAAGAGTTTTATTTAAAACCTTGTCTTGTCTTTGTTGAAGATCTTTATTTATTCTCCGATAATGTTAGGTCTTTTCACAAGTTTTCTGAGAAAGAGAGATGTTAGCATAGCTCACAGGCCACTTCATTTACTAAATCCTCAAAGTTTGCTTAAAGCAAATAAGCAGGCCCTCCCCCCCTCCGCCCAACACATCATTCTTACACATCAAGAAAACAACAAAGACAACACATCACAAACATCAAAACACATCAAAAAACAACAAGAAAAGAAGATCCATGTATTTGAAGAAGATTTTAGATAATATTTAGAAAATGTTCTAACGTATTTTTATGCAATGGATATTGAGGCCTAGATTCATGATGCTAGCTCAAGGTCCTTAGCTTAGACACCAAAGTGCAGACCTCGCTTGGCTCGTCCTTCCTTCACAGCCAGAGGCAGAGAAGAATAACCCCTGAGGAAGATCTTAAGAGAGTTGAACAACTCTGGAGATAAGAGGCACCCGCTCAATATCTCCTTTCAGCTTGTTCTTTGCCAGCTTCTCATAAATATCACTACAACACTGGAATTTGCACATCTCTCTCTTTTTCAGAGATTTGAGAGGATTTCTGCTGAGACAAAACTCCTATCTTAAGCAAGAATTAAGTATGATTAATCTGTCTTATACATTCCAATTCTTCCGAAAAACATGTCTCCAGTACCTGAGTCCCTTACTACTTTTCCTGGTTCTTTGCATCTCGCTGCCTGTAAATTGTGACACTAACAATCAGAAGCAGCAGGAATAATTGATTATGGCTTGTTTAGATTTCACATTTAGTATACCATGGTTTAGTTGTCATTCAGTCCCAAGGAACAAAGCATGGTTGTTTTGGGGGGTTTTTGTTTGGTTACCACTTAACTACTGAATCTTCATAAAAGTTCTAATAATGATCTATCTTTAATTATACAAAACATTTGAATTTTAAAAAAAATTCTTATTAAAATTAAACACATCATATTATTATTTTAGAAAGGGGTTAGAGGTTAATATAAAAATATCACTGCATCTGCAAAATGCATATATATGTATTTGTCTTGCACATATTGTGAAAATCAGATTAAAATATGCATGCTATTAAATAGGTATGTTATCAGTACACAAATATGTGTTTATTCATGGAGACTGAAAAAATGAAATAATAAGCATTTAGAATTTTGAGTGAGAAAACATAATTCTATAGCCACTTTTACTGGTGAAGTGTGTAAATATTTATGGTCTCACAAAATTAAATGGTCATCATCAGCCAGACTCAGAATGATCAAAGTCCTGAAAAAGGGATAATATGCCCTGAAGCCAAACTTTGAACCAGAAATGTGTGGCAATGTGCCAATAATTTTGCTATTATTTTGAAGTAGTATCTAGATAGCTCCCTCACAGCATTATGGTTTTGCTTGTTAAAGCAGCAGTTGGTAGTTCCCATTTTGTGTTATATCCTCCAGTATGATGAAGACACTTTGTACAGCTACTAGATTACAGAGTCTCCAAACACTGATCTCACCATTTCTTGTCACCGTGGAGTTATTATCTGCAAAAATGTTTGGAGGGCCCATAATTATGCTAATCCCCACTTGACATTTTAGACTCTTTTGCCAATATCTTAAGCCATCCTAAGTTCCAGCATCACATATTATCATCAAAATATTGTTAGACAGCTATCAAGTAGCACCATGAGGATTAGAGGTGTTTAATATCTAGCTATAAACGACTATTACAGCTCTTCCATCTTGTGCTTTTGACCACAAGACAGGAAAGCAGGTCTATTGAATCTGGGTGATAAAAACTCAAATTAAGACCTCAGGTTTTCCTCTCTCATTAGTTTTCTTGCTGTTCATAATCCAACGTATCATTTTATTGCTTATTAACACATAAACATTCCATTATATCAATTCATTTGTTTTACATGTTCAATGGAATGCTTCACTTCAGTGTTCAACAAAAACAGTCCAACAGATATAATTTTAATTCCATATAGAGAAACAGTATTTGTGTATTTTGCCAAGACTATTTACCACAGTGTATAATATATGAGCTACAATAAATATGAGCAAATACCTATAGGCATAAATTCTGATCTTTTTGTATGTACTTCATCAGTAGCAAGCTTGAGAAAGACATGTCAAAAGTATTAAGAATGATGTGTTCAGGTTTTTCTATCTGTATATCCATATATAGGTGAATAATTTCACTAGAAGTCACGTATGTGGATATATAAATCCCAAACACTCAAAATCATTGTAGGTGTCAAGTTTCAGCAGCAAAACCTGAGGAGAATGGAATTATTATTATATTCTAACTCCTGAAACTGTCAGTTAAGAAAAGCTGGTTTTGTTAGAGTTGCTTGAGACATGAACAACCAAGAAAGCTTAACTTTCAAAGTTCCCTTTTCATTTCACCTCACAATGGAAACACAAATGCTGATCAGAAATATTTTTAGACTTTTTTAGTGTAGAAAAGAAATTTTATGAAAACAAATCAGTACTTAATTTGAAACTGCATAAACTCCTGCAGCTTTTGCATAATTGGTTTTGGTAAATGAAATACTTTGACAATTGCTGCTATATGTTTTCACTAAAAATTAGGAAAAACAACGTCCAACTGCAAAAACAAATGAAAAATTTTGACAACATCAGTTTAATAAAAAAGAAAAAACCCTAACTTAATTTTGTTGAAAGCATTTCAATCAACTGCCTGCTGGTTTTTTACCTCGTACAGGATGGACCATATGCTCAAAGTTATCCAACTTGCAGGTGAATCAATAAAAGTCTTCCTGACTTCGATGAGAGCTGGATCAGACCCAATGCGAAGAGCTATTGATGCAGTTCTGCCACTCTGACAATCCAGCAGAATAAAAACAATGTACAACATATGACTCAACACAGTGCAAAGGAGGTAAGATCAGCCATATCCTCTGTGTTTTCTCCCCTACGACCTACCAGTGGTTCTTTGTGCACTGTTAGCTTCACAGCATATCAAATTAGGTAAAGCCAAGGTCTCAACTTTTACTTCCATTTTTTTTTACTTTTCCTGTCCATAAGTGAAGTGAAGGTGAAGTTTCTGGGACCTTTGGGATAATGTACTTGAAACAACTTCATTTTTTCTGCCTTTCTCTAAGATAAATAACAAGTATCAGATACACTCTGTAATGAACATGAAGAAATGCTGGAGAGAAGAACCAGAAAACTTGTCTTTTATATGTGTTAGTTCAGCCTAGTCTTCCTGTTTTGTCACTGTCTTTAATTTTCCCTCTAGCTCTATAAAAACTTCTAGCTGTCTCTTAAATTCATTTATAGTATGTGCTTCAGTGGGCTTACCTGACAACTTATTCCTCACGTTTATTACTTTTAGAGTGAAATAGTTGTGCTTGAATACTTCTGCTGTTTCCACTTAAAGGAATATTGTCTACTTATCAGGTTTTGTTTTAAATTGACTAATTTTTAAAAATAGACTTTTTTACTGACATATCCCTCTTTAAACGTTATACCGAGATCTCAATATCTATAATTGTATCTCTGCTCCACCAGTGAGGTATAGTGCAGTCTTATGGATAGGTTAGAAAGATTCAGCTACCTCTCCTGAGTCAGTACAGTAGGTGCTGTTATAGTAATAAAATCTTGCAGGCCCCCCTATAACTGTATGTCATCTTTCCAAAGAGCAAGTCAGAGAGACAATTGCACGTTTACCACGATATAGTGAGTGTGACTACACATCAGCAGAACAGCAATGTTGTCCAGCCACCTGACAATCTAAAAGAAACCGACTGACATACTAACCCCATATGTCTTTCAGCACTGGAAACGCTCGTGGGTATTTGCAGCACTCATTGAATTTCTTCCCTGTCACCCTTTTCTAAATTAATAACAGTGATTGTTTTTTCTAAGATAATCCCTAAGCAGGGCTTAAAATGAGCAAAGACTGTGGCAAAACAGTGTAAGGAAGGATTGCTTAGAAATTTTTATAAGAGCTTCTAGCTAAGTTTTTTCTTTAAGTATCTTTAACTTTGAGAAAACAGGAAGTTATTTGTTAGTTTACTTATTAATGCTGAAAACACTAATGAAAAAAGCTTCTTGGTTGAATGCCAGATGGGAACACTGTCGTGCTGGCAAAAAGAAGGTCTCTATTAGTCAGGTGCATTTTGAAATTATGAAATCCCATGTGTATGTTTTTACAATGCTGACAGGAAACTGGGGAAGCACAGAGCAAAACTATTCTTTTTTCTTTTTTTAGTTATTTTTAATATATTGAAAAGAAATGGAAGATTTCCAGTGTAACTTCTTCATCAAAATCTATCACAGGGAACAGCCAATTGCTTGAGATGCAACCAGCTGATGTAAGAGAAAGGTGTAAAAATGAGTCATTATTGGACAATAATTTAGTCAAAAAGTATTCCTTCTAGGTTCACAAACATGACTGATATGACCAATTTTTACATTTGTTTCAGAGGTCTAGATCATAAATGGACATCTGGTCTTAGCAGAGGGCATCATACTGATGCTCTTTAATGTTGACTGCTTCTTGAGCAAAAATGTGATGAACAGCCTGGCGCTTCCACAGTTTGTTACTGCTCCACATTTTCATTTACTGCATGTACTGTAATGACATGGAGATAACTCAACCTTGTTAAAGTTAACTGGTTTCTTATTTCAGGAGTGGTTTATGTCTGACTTTCTAGCCATGTGCATGAGATCAGCTTTGGCACATCTTCCAAATTCCTTATTTTTGCAATAATACTTTCAAAGTCCAACTCAGCTCATCACATCAAAGAGGAACTGGACTGGTGGACAGATACACTGCTGCTGATACAGGTACACTACAATACTCAAAAGAGTAGAAGGAGGTATTAAATCCTTCCTACTATGCCCCCTTGTTCTTACCTTTTCAAGCTAGAGCTGATATGCATGGTGAGAAAAAGGCACTTTATTACAGGGGAAAAAAGGCAAATTAGTTTTATTCAGGCCTTACTCTTCTGCACAAGCTATGGCACGTTTAGGAGAAATTTGTTTTTGCATTTTCAAAAAGTTGAGACAAATACCAGTAACTCACTGAAGTAGCTCTACATGAGAATATCTTTCAAATCACCACCATTTGAATGTCTAGAGGTCAGCAGGATTATATGAACCTTCCAAAATTGACATTAAAATAAGGCAAAACAAAATACACTTTACAAGATGTAAAGATAAAAAAGATGTCCTGTCCTAAAATGGACAATGTCTTATTTTGTTAAGTAGCAAAACTGATAAAACTTTCCATCACATTTTATAGAACAGTACTATGAAATTTCACTGTTTTTTTCTCACCTATATAAGCGTTACTTGATAATCAAAAAGGCATTTCTTTTGAGCTAAATAGTCTCCTGGTTTATCAAGATACTTTACATGCATGCATAGCTGCAGTAATCAAGCAATGATGATGTTAATCTATTAAGAATAAAGGGTAAAGGGAAAAGAACATATCTGTTGTATAACTTTTGAAAATATGTCCATATTACTATTTATAATCTGCATAGTTTGTAGAAAGAGAGAGAAGCTCTTCCAAAAGGACACTGTATTTACATGTTCTGCATCTCCCTGAAGGAGCTATTCCTCTTCATTGACTTCAACCCTTCTCTCAGTCTGAGGTAGCTGGGATGAACACAGTGAATATACCCACTACAGCTCCTGCACAAAATTCTTCCTGGTTGCTACAAAGAACTAACAGCTTTCTACAGGAACTAGTTTTGAAGTTTATTCTGCAGTATTTAAATACAAGAAGTAAAAATTTTAACAAAAAATATAATTTATCACTTTGCAAGACTATTATTGATTTAAAGAATAACCATTTTTCAATGCAACAGTTTTGTTTGTCAATTCTTGACATCTTGGTCAAAAGATGCATCTTTTAAAACTATACCTTCTGGGGAAAGTATGAAGAAGTAAATTTTTCAAATTATTAAATGAGATTTATCCATTTGTCCCAGCTAATGAGTTTCTGGGCTAGTTCCTAAATTTGGCTGACATTAGACTGCACAAGGAGCCCTGTTTCCATCTACTGATGAGGGTTAAACATGTGTT
Source organism: Mycteria americana (assembly GCF_035582795.1). NCBI lineage: Eukaryota > Metazoa > Chordata > Aves > Ciconiiformes > Ciconiidae > Mycteria > Mycteria americana. The sequence goes on from NC_134367.1 coordinate 32,179,663, forward strand.
AATCTTAAAATGGATGTCCTCAGGCACCATCTCTACAGTATGGGTTTCATCATTTTTTAGATGTTGTTGCCATGGAAAACTTTTATATTGCTCTAAGGATTCTTTCACATATTCGTATGCTGTGTGTCATTCTGTCTTTGAACATATGGAGGGAAAACAGCACTCCCTGGGCTAAATATGAAATCTATCCAAATTTGAATATCTAGTATGAACCTCGAATGTACAGTTGTTACACAATAATAGGATCTTTTGTTTTAGAACAAATGGTTTGGGAAAGAAAGCAAGTATTACTGCTGGATCTCAGGGTGGAAAAATTTTCATATGACTGTTCCATATATGTTATTACCTAATAAAACGTGATCCTAGATCTGTTTATCTTACATTTCTGTGTGTTAGACATGTATATAACAATTTTATGTGTTCTTAAGACACTTTTGATTTCCTGTCTTCAAGCTAGCTGTATCATACATTTGTGGGGTTTTTGGTTTGGGGTTGTTGGTAGGGTTTTTTGTTTCTTTTTTCTTTTTTAGTAGCTCAAGTACCTTATGAATTGGTGATGTCATACTAGTAAGGAGGTTCAGTTAGGCTGTAACAAAAATTAACCTTGATTATTTTTTCCTTCTCTGATATTTTTTCTGAAGCAAAAGGGAAACATTAATGTTTTATTTAAGTCAGTTATGATGGCTTTTTACTATTTGTACAGTTTTATGAGGCTATTGTAGTCTAAAAAGAATTACATGAAGAACTGTTAAAATATTTTTTTTTAATTTAACTGTCAGTATAAAAAAGCATTTTGCCCCAGAATCAACAGCACTATATCCAGTAAAAATAACCTTTCCTCACTGAGTTTTCCTTAATGTTTGAAGGACCTATAAAAGAGAAATACAGCATCATTTTAGTTCAGCTTATGAATCTACCAAGAGAACTTAGCTGTGATGAGCAACATACTTTCGATCATAAATACTATGTGATTCTTCTTTTCAATCATCTTTATTCTCAATTGTTGTACCAGCATCAGTGCTGACATCAATGATTTGCTGTGTTGTTAGGACCCAATTCAGCAAAGTGCTTGAGAAGTGCTCAGTTTTAACAGGGGAATAGATCAATCAAGTTACTTATATCTTCAGAATTTAAATACAGTGAAGTGTTTTCTTGAATTCCCATTCAAAAGAAAGAGTTAGGATCAAAGATCTCTTCATATTCTTCATAATCATCACCTGCATAGGTGGAGGGTTTGTAGCTGACTAACAAACGTTTCTTTTTTTTTTTTTCCCCACATAAGTCTGCAGATATAAAGAAATACAGTTTGAAAAACAAAATTTTTTTTTTCTCATTGCATGGTTTTAGAAGATGTCTATTTTTGCAACCAAAACATGCAAGATTATCTCACCAGAAACAGCAATTCAGAAAGAAATTCAAAAGGCTTCCTTGAATATTTAAATAAATAAGGCTTGATTGTCTTGTCTGTAATATTGTCTTCTAATAGTAATATATGCAGAGAAGACAGAAGCTGAAGCAACAGAAAAAATATCTTGCATTTTGGTCTTTTGTTATCTTTTAAGGTTGATTCCTTATCAACAGTTCTGTAGTAATATCTTTCCATATAAATAAATGAACATTCAAAAAGGGCTAAGAAGCTTTTACAAGATTAGTTTTGACCCTGACAGTTTCTAACAATGCAGCCACATCTCATTCAGGAAATTGCAGCTACCACAGGCATTGAGTATCCAATCATTCTGAGAATTATCTTTTGAGATAAATAAGGAAACATACTGGTGGAGCATTACTATGATCCTTACAACCACAACCAAACTGTTCATATTTAATGAATAATGGAAGAAAATTAATCTCCAGTCACAATGCAGGTATTATTAAAAAAGATAAATCAAAATTAAATTTACCAGTGCCACAGTTTCTAATGTTTCCAAAATTTCAGATCTGAACTTCCTGTAGCAAAATAGATCACTATTGTTCTACCCATCATTTAAAGGCAGGATGACAGATACCTTGTACATTGATTGCATTTCCCAATCCATTCATCAACCTACATGTTGCAACAACATGAGGAAGGATGCATTGTAGTTAAGTGTGAGCTTCTGATACCACTCATCTCTTTGCTGGTCTTTGTTAGTTAACTATAGAATCATAGACTCATTAAGGTTGGAAAAGACCTCTAGGATCATCTAGTCCAACCGTCAACCCAACACCGCCATGCCTACTGAACCATGTCCCGAAGTGCCACGTCCACATGTTTTTTGAACTCCTCCAGGGATGGTAACTCCACCACCTCTCTGGCAGCCTGTTCCAATGCTTTACCACCCTTTCAGTAAAGAAATTTTTCCTAGTATCCAATCTAAACCTCTCCTGATGCAACTTGAGGCCATTTCCTCTTGTCTTATCGCTAGTTACTTGGGAGAAGAGACTGACACCCACCTCACTACAACCTCCTTTCAGGTAGTTGTAGAGAGCAATAAGGCCTTCCCTCAGCCTTTGCTTCTCCAGACTAAACAATCCTAGTTTCCTATACTGCAGTGAATCTCAGGAGCAAGGGAACAAATGTCTTTCTAAAAAAAAAGTCAAAAAATAAACTTGCTACAGTATTGTTAGATGGAAGGTATTGGAAGTCAATAATCTGAAGCCTATAGTCATTCCAAAATGATAGAATACTGCTATATCATTTATCAGACAATAATGAGCTGTAAACATTTCTAGTTAAGTGCTTGTATCAACTTCACTTATTAATCTGTAAATCAACAGAAAATACACAGTTCAGTGGGTGAAACACTACACTGAAAGGTAAATTACCAATAATAGGGAAAATATTGAATAAATTTTAAACAGCTAGACAATTTCAGGGGACAAGTCCTTATCTGACAATTGTGACTTACGCCATTCCAAAGAAGTGAGGAAATGCTTAATTTGGTTTGACAGAAATACAGTTTTGGGGCTTTTTTCTTATTTTTCATGAGGATGGAGAGAGGAGACTTAATCTGTGCAGATCTCCTAGAGAAATACAAATAGAGGAGCAATTATAATCTTTTCATCAGAGCAGGTTATCTTCAGTTATTTAAACTTGAAATGCAATATATGCAGAAACACAGTTGGACTAGATAATTATTGTAGGTACCTTCCAACTGGAACTATTCTATTCTAGAAAGAAAAAGTTCCTGAAAAGGCCATGTCAAAAAAACATCTACAGTAAGTTAACTAGTATTGGTTGACAGCCGCCTGAATAGGAGCCAGCAGTGTGCCCAGGTGGCCAAGAAAGCCAATGGCATCCTGGCATCCTTTTTTCTTTATTATAAACTATAACTTTCAAATTGATTTAACAAAGAAGTTTCATCATTCAGTCAGCCATATGACACACAAGAACTTTGCTACAAGATGAATATCTATGTTACTAAATTTGCTCCTGTAGGTTGAATAAAGTTTAAATGCCTGCAAGAAATAATTTTTCAACAATTTATGCTTTCACATAACCTATGATACTTTAAAGTAAATGAATACATTAATATCTTGATAGCTAGTGTATTCAATCCACTGTAGTCCCCAAATTCAGCTCTCCACACAACTAGTACACAATTCATTATTCAGACATGATGACACTGATCAAAAGAATCCAGAAAGTTTGCTCTGAATTGAGCACTGATTTCATTCAGATACTGCGTGTCACCTGCTTGTTTTCTTTTCTATGCTGATCATAACAAAGCTCTAACATTATATTTCTGCAACTTTTATTGCAGCAGATAGTAAAAGAATTTGTATTTTTTTAGCTTTACTCAAATGGTTTTAGGAAAGTAGTTAATCTCATGAAATTAATTTTCATCAGAATTTAATTTAGAATTATTTTATTTTATAAATTATTAATGTGCAGAAGTTTCCTTATAAAACAATTAATTTCATCACAGTCTTATTGATTGCATGTTATTTATTTCTTTTTCAACAAGTTTCAGTGCAGATTTTTCACACTCGTTCTATGAGCTGTTTACGTTATACCTATATTTGCAGAAAAATGCACATCATGTATAAATCTGAAGGTATTTGTTAAAGTCTCCATGAGTCAGATGCTTACTCATTAGGCGGCTAAAATAAAGTATATTGAATACTATCAGAATCATGTGATAAACTTCACGATTTTTTTAAATGTAATATTTGATGAATAAGCTCTCCAGTGTTCATCTTGATCTGATGTGACTTGTTAAAAAATCTAGTGTTGAATATTGGGTTATAGATCTAAGGAGGACAGATTTTTTTGTAACAATGTTTACTTATACCTTAGGTTCAAAGTGTAATCTGAAAGTTTTGAAAGGCTAAGTAATGAAGCAGACAAAGGAAACAAATAAAACATTCATTTGCAAAATCAGAAAAGTTTTTGAGATTGTCCACGCTCCAGAATTGTCTGTTCTCCCATCTCTGGTGCCCATCCATTTCAATGTATGAGCTTGGTATTTGGAGAGCCAACTAACATTATTAAATTTATTATTCTGTCATTATATTGTTTGGTGACCTTGAATAAGTAAGGAAGCGCAGCAAGTCTCTAACAGAGGGCAACTCCCTTGAGGATTAAATGGTCATGTGATGTATCTTTGAGAAGGATGTAAGATCTGATAGGCCTTTGTCTTCTGTACCCAGTTTCTCTTCTCTTCCTTTCTCTCTGTTGTCTGTCCCCCATCACCTGCCCCAAAGAGAATCTCTTCTCCCCAATAGCCACACGGGAAAGAGGAGAACATGGCTGGAGTTTCTCCATTAACACAGCTGGTGTAGTAAGTCTGAACCAAATTCTAAAACTCTATCCTCCAGATTAGGCAATGCCCTCCCATGTTTATGACCCAAGACAGTACTCCACAGACGTATCCAAGTTATTTCTAGTCCCAGGGAAAATGTTACCATGGCAGTACTGTACTTAGTTTTATGAGCTCAAGTTAATTCAGATATGCCTTTATGGTGCTGAATTATTTTATATAAACATACCCTTAATTTTAGATCCAAAATCTCATCCACATGTTACAGGGCTTATCAGTTTCCTGACACCTGAATCCTATGCTTGGGAAAGAAGAGTTATGCAGCTCAGAGAGCATTGACAAGAACCAGCATCTAAATCAATGAACCACTTTTACTTAGACAATGCAGAAACTCAGGGAAGATTTGTCATCAGTCATGACCTCCTGAGGCCAACTGCCTTATTCAAAGTTTTTGTACAGAGAAAAGCTCCTTAAATGCATCAGCTTTTGTAGTATGGTGCATTTTGAATTGGCTTTCTGAACTTCTACCTCCAACTTACCTCCCTTTGAGATTTGGAAAACCAGCAATCCTTTGATCAAAATCACATGGGCCATGTTGGATTTTTCAGGCCAGATGAAGCAATACTGAAATACCATAAGAAGAAACATATATTCCTGTACATTCCATTAAAACATCCCCAGGGTTAAAAAAAAAAAAAAAAAAAAAAAAAAAAGGAAAAAAAAGAAGAAGAAAAAAAGAACCTTTGAGGTTAGAAATAGCCTATCTTCCACCTGCTCTTCACAAGTCTCTGCTTTCACGCTTCACAATTTCAGTACGAAAGGAAGAAAATATATTCATGAAAATCACTTCTTTGTTTGATCTGTATGTGGAAGAAAAGTTCTCATAACACTTCATGCTGAGGATGGCTGAGAATTTAACCCTTTAAATTCTAGGATAAACTCTGGTATAGTTTACCAAGTGAGAAACCAATACTTGAGACATAGTTGAGTCTCAACACTTCACCCTTTAAGGTCAAAGGACATTAAATTCCTGATAGTGCTTTACATTTTGAATCACATGCAGCCACTAGCCATTAGCTGCCGCTCTGTGATGGAGGTGTGAAGTGATGTCACAGGACAGAGATTTGCTCATTTTTATGGAAGCATACCATGAATGAGATATTAGAACCGATGATTTATAGATGTAGGTTGGGGGAAAAAAAAAAAAAAAAACCACCAAACCAAACCAATAATTTTGAAGCTCAATAAAATTCTGACTGGGACTACTGGACACAGCTGCCTACAATGTAAAGGTCTCAATGTAGATTTCTATATAAGAAAGTATTTCAGTAGAATACTAGTAAAATTCAGAATGTAGCAACTGAAAGCAACAGTTCAGGCCATGAGTACTAGATTATTTGTACATTTCAGCTCATGAAAATGATAAATGGTGTTAAGTAAAAGACCAGAAAACACACTCATTCATCCATTACCCTTTTCTGGTTTTCTCCCCTTTCAGGACTATATCATTCTCTGCTATTTTCCATTTTTAAAAAAGCTTGAAAAAATTTCCAGTGCACAAATTGGATTACAAAACTATTAGTATAAATATTTACAATTGATTCTCAAATATAATACTGTTCCTACTTCAGAATATCTGTTATTATAATAAACTTCTTAGTTTCACAGTAAGGAGCCTCCTTTTACTAAATGGAAAAGAAAAAAGGTTGCTAGATCTGTTTTTACATTACCGGTGTTAAAAGAGCACCAGTGAATCCTCTTTTTGAAATCTTCGGGTCTATATATCTTCAAGTCATTTCTGACTTTGAAATGCTTTAATTTCTTTTTATAGTCAACAGTATCTACCAGACCTGAGTTAAAAATAGAGAACAGGGGAGGACAGGAACAAATGTGATTTCCTGATGCAAGGTTTCCCTGATTCCAGTTAATGTTTATTTAGGGAAAATGAAGGTAGACGGGTGTACAGGGTGCAGGTGCCCAGGCGCTGGCAGCGGGGCTGCAGGGCGGCCTCTGTGAGGAGAGGCCAGGGCTGCCCCGTGCCGGACACAGCCGGTTCCAGCCGGCTCCAACCGACCCCCCGCAGGGCACGGCTGAGCCCCCAGCCAAGGTGGTGGTGTCTCTGGGAAATGTATTTAAGAAAGAGCAAAATGCTGCACTGGAGTTCTGAGAGAGAAGAGTGAGAAAATGTGAGAGAGACAACTCTGCAGACACCAAGGTCAGTGAAGAAGGAGGGGAGGAGGGGCTCCAGGCACCGGAGCAGAGATTCTCCTGCAAGCGTGTGGAGAAGATCATGGTGATGCAGGTTGTTCACCTGCAGCCCATGGAGGACCATAGTGGAACAGATATCTACACTACAGTCCATGGAGGACCTCATGCTGGAGCAGGTGGATGTGTCCTGAAGGAAGCTGAAGCCCATGAAGAGGAGCCCACACTGTAGCAGGGGAAATGTGTGAGAGGGAAGGAGCAGCAGAGAGGAGCTGTTATGGACCAACCACAACCCCTCATTCTCCATCCCCCTGCACCACTCAGGGCAGGGGGAGATAGAGGAGTCAGGAATGAAGGAGTGAAGTTGAGACTGGGAGGAAAAGGAGGTGAGGTTTTAGTTTCTGTTTCTCACCATCCTACTCTATTTTTAGTTAGCAACAGATTAAAATAATCTTCCCATAGTCAAGTCTGTTTTGCCCGTGATGGCAATTGGTAAGTGATCTCTCTGTCTTTATCTTGACCCATAAGCTTTTCCATTTTCCATTTTCTCCCACCTGTCCTGTTGAGGATGGGGAGTGAGAGAGTGGCTGTGTGCCATCCATTGGGCAGCCATCCAACGTCAACTCACCTTGGGAAATGGCTTAGCCAGACAACCAGCATATCTGACTTTACAAAAGCATTCTCATTTTTATCTCAGAAGTCCTTCCTACATATTTATACATGTTTCCACTGAAAATAGCCAATAGCTTTTGGTACGGCATTTATTTTTCTAGAAAAAAGTAATTTTGAAAAACCTATATTTGTCTCATTTAGAGAAAAAATAATATTTATTTCCAAGATATTATCCTGGCCACTAAGTATTCCTGCACTGAGTATCCCTCTCACTTTGCTCTTGTACTTCACATTGAACGTAAATTTCAGCAAGGACTTCAGCAATGGCTCCTTTCATAATGTGCATGCTGGCAAGAGTTCCTGCTTCTCTTTTTTAGTTTCATCTTTTGGAGCAACTCTACTTTGCATTGTATCATGAAGTTTTAATAGGACCAATGGACAATATCACATGGACTGACTCTGTATTTTAGCAAGACTATAGTGCTTGCTAGGGATGTTAAAGATGAGGATTCAACCCGCCCCTCCCCCTTTTACATGTTAGAACCTCAGACAGAGAGGACTGAAAGAAATTCCAACTACAATATCAGGACAGAAATAATGATGTCTTAGCATGTTTTGGATGACATGCTACTTGTCTGAAACAAGCAGTGAGGAGATTTGAATGTGATGCTTACACATGTTAAGCAAGTACTTACAGAACCATAGTGTTGCTGAACAAACAGGTGGCTGTGATTGCAGGAACTCCATCTTTGTCCTGAGTTGTATGCATGAAGGCCAATTTTTTTGTGAGTCAACCTGTAAAGAATTGGAAGAAAACCACAATGCCATAAAACACTGATGGGAAATACAGGCAATGAACGAGCTTGATTTCAGAAGGTAGATAGATACCTAAAAATGCAGACAAGCATGTTCATTATGCCACTAGCCTTTCATTAGCCTTACTGCTCTTGAAATGAAGGCTAGGAGATCCTGAAAATCCTACCATGCACTTATCTGCCCATTTAGGCAACTAAGTGTCTCTTATAAGTCTGGGCCAGAGGCTATAACTGTAAAAACAGCATGATCTCTAGTTGCACATCATTAGTAAATACACTTCACACAGTAGTAAATTAAGTAAGTCAGAGTTAGGTGTCTTTAGACTTTTTATCTGTTAATGATAGTGCAGATCACAGAAGCTACAATGTACTTGAGTACTACACTTCTTGATCAGGCTTCTTGATGGTAAATCCAGCCAATAGTACAGTTATACGAAAATACGTATACATTTCCTTTACAGCCACACCTACGTTCATCTCTACAATGTCTATTAATCCTTGTCAAAGAACAAAAAGGAGGTGAAAGGAAGTGTTAAAAGATACAATCTGTTCATCCATTAATGCAAAATATTTTTATTTCCTGTTAAAACACATTTTTCAATGTGTTGAAAAGTGTTCCAGTTTTGAATTTAGGAACTTGGTAATATAGTTTTAACCACTTAATAATTGAGCAGATTACCAGGCTGAGGAAAGTGAGTAAAAAGGGGGAAAAAAAGAAAAAAAAAAGAGAAAATGTTTTGAATGCAGCTCTATAATCTGTTAAAAATACATATTCTATTAATATTTTAAGTTTTTGAAAAATCACCAACCACAGATTTTGTCTAATCTTATGAAAGGCAGAAGAAAAAAAGAGAGAAACAGAAAGACAGAAAGAGAACTACCTAAGGTTCTAAATAGTGCTATGAGAATCTTTGTGTTAAATACCTGTAGGACCTTATTTGTCTTCTATTTCAAGTGCCAAAGATATCGGAGGTTGGTAGTTTATTACCCTAGAAACTTTCTGTAATATATCAGTAGTGACTATAAGTGAAGATCTTTCTGCAAACTGAAAGCATCACCTTCAGCAAGAAAACAACCATTCAATGAAAGATTTTTAACAGATATCTTGTTATTTTATTTATATAATAAAGAAGCTTCATTAGTATTAAAAGCTTTTTGGTTGTTTAATAATCTGTAGCATATACCAGATTGCCGTTAAAAGAGAAGCTTTCAAAGACATTTAATATCAGATGTGGTTCGTGGTTACTAATCACCTGTAACTTAATGCCCTGAAAGTTTAATAGATACTTGCCTCATTTTCCTCTTAGCTTATGACTTCTTGTAACAGGCAGTGCTCAAGAATCTAATGCCTTCAGTAGAAACTGGTTCTCAGCAGAACTGAGAACAAATAAAACACTCTTACTATAATGCTTGATATTTAGAGATTTAAAATTAGTACTGATGAAGTCAGTTCAACATAGTGTTCAGCTTTTGTGACTCCAGTGGAGAAAAAAATAGTCCAACTTCTGTACCACAATTCAAAGTTGCCACGGATATGGTGTTCTTTCCACAGTATACCAGCCTTTCTCTGGAGCCTTTTGTCATTCTGATTTTGTTTAAAGACTTAGTTGAAATCAGTATATATTCACCATCACAGCACAGCTTGGATTTTGAGATCTTACCTAGACAGTTCATGCTGCAAAGGAATGAAAACAGTTCATGTAGTTTCAATTTTCTTTTTTTTTTTTTCAGCAAGAAACCTTAGATTTTCACCTGCGTTTTATTTGGTAGCACAAAATTTAAAAAGTGATGAACAGTAGGTTTTCCATGGTATTCAGTGTCATAGCTTGAATGACTTTCTCAGGTTAGCAGCCTACATTGGTAGTATTCTTTTTCATGGGCCCTGTTTTGACAGATAATATTCCACAATACAATAAAAAAACCCTCCAACCCCTGTCAAATTGAGATTTACTTGCTAAACCCTAAGAACTCATGGTTTCTATACAAGTAGAACCCATAGGAATATCTAGCATCAGCTTTTTCATTTGTTATTTTGCTTTTTTCATTATGTTTGACATGGTGAGACTGATGTTTGCTATTGACAGCCAGCCATATTCTTAGGAGAGTAAAATTTCAGTGAAATATAAAATATGCAACAAGTGTATAGAAACTTGAAATGAACTTGGCTGTATTGGTAGATTATCCCAGAGCTAATTTATTATCTCCAACCAAGTGCAGAGGATACACAACATATCTACAGAAAACTTTCAAAACAATAAAGATTCTTCTTCACTGTCACTGATGTTAACTGAAAAAAAAATCACATAACTTAAAATATTTGAGATGATTTGTTAAAGATAATTTCATGGCCCTAAAAGTGTAAAATAGTTTGAATACAGTTTTGCTTTAGACCCACATGCATATTTCGTTCTCATTTGTGTGTGATGTACCAACATTTTTAATGAAATTTAGGATTAGGATCTTAAATGAAGTACAGATTTGTACCCACTATGTGTGTGGCCTTTAACTGTAAATATCAATTTGCTATTTCCTGTAATGGCAGCAAAGTACTTTATTTAGCCATAAAAAGCAGTCAGTATCCTGGAGGAATGCTATTCAAAGGCAACTCAACAGACTGGAGAAGTGGGTAGAAAGAAACACCATAAAGTTCAGGAAAAGGAAATGAGAAGTCTTGCACCTGGGAGAGAATTAGGCAGCAACAGGAAAGGTTGGGCACTGAACAGAGCAGAAAGCAGTTTTACAGCAAAGGACCCAGATTCCTGGTGGGCATCATGTTGAACACGAGCCAGCAGTGCACCCATGCAGGGGTGAAGATAAACCACATACGGGGCTGCATTAATAAAAGTGTAGCTGGCAGATTGAGGGATGGGATTACTCAACTCTATCCAGTATGTGTGAGACCAAATCTAAAGTTCTCTGTCCAGTTTGGGGCTTTGCAGTACAAGAAAGATATTGGAAGGCTGGAGAAAACTCCAAGGAGGGCTGCCAAGGTGATCAGGGGGCTGGAGCACCAGAGGAATGAGGCAAGGCTGAGAGGATGGAGTTTGTTCAGCCTGAAGAAGAAGATGCTCAGGGGGAAAGTAATTTCTATGTTCAATTATCTAATGGCTGGGTATGGAGAAACAGACTTAGGCTTTTCTTAAAGATGAACAACATGAGGAGGAGAGGCAGTGGAGAGAAGTTTCAGTGAGGGAAGTTCTAATTAGATTTTAAGAAAAAAAAATTTGCAACAGGGATGTGGGCAAGCATGGGAGCAGTTTTCACAGAGAAGCAGTGAATTTTCTGTCTCTAGAGATGTATGAAGCTCAACTGGCCTTGAGCAAAATGGCATAACTTCAAATTTGACCTTGCTTTGAACAAGAGATTGCACTTGGTGACTTCCAGAGATTCTTCTAACTTAAATCCTTTTATGATTCTATGATATCTAGACAGGGCTATGAAGGTTTGTTAAGAGAAATGGTTTGGATGCAACATTTATGCACTGGTATTTGTTACGTGGGCTCATCTAGCTTCTTTAAAATAGAATTAGAGGTCTTTGTTACATGTATATGAGGATGTGTACACACTTAAGTGATGTATATGGACAATGTGCACTTAAGCACATGTAGCATGTAACTAAACCTGGGATAAACATTGCAATGATATAATAAGTTGGAAAATATTTTTATCTTACCTTATGATCTCTACTCAGTATTCTGTCAATCCAGACTGTATCCAAGCGTCTGACCTTCATCTAGCTTTAAACACATAAACAGAAGAAAGGAAAATAATCAATTTACAGTAGATGTTTCACTAGACTGAACTGCCCTGAAGCTACCGTTTCCTGCTAAAGGGCCAATAGTGGTCACAGATTTCTAGAGTTCAGGACTCCGTAATGCATAAGGCAGTGGGCACTGTTCATACTAACCAGGAATATCTGGCTTTTGTTTGTCACTGACCTATCAACAACATGAAAAACAGCATGTAAAAAATAACACAGCTTCACAGCGATAATACTGGAAGTGATCCAGAAAAAGATTTTCAGTTTTGAAGTGTTATTCCTGCTTGATTTAATTTAAACATTTATGATCTGGGGAAGATATGTACGAGATGAAATTATTTGAAGGCATGTTGTTACACTCAAAGTCATGTTATAGGCCATAGTCTCATTAATAATGCAGTTAAAATTGGGCTTTTTTTTAGTCTTCCTAGTATCTATGCCTTTCCTCTGATGTTATGATTATCCTTCCAGTGCTCCCCAGGTCCTAAGGTTGATGCTTCAGCCCTTCTAAAAAAGGATGGGAGACGAGGTGTCACAGTGACTTGTCAGCATCCGCAGGTCTCTGCCGAGAGAAGTGTGACATTGATCTTTTCTTTCTCCTCAGGTTTGGGCTCTGCTTGGTGCTATATTTATAGGTTTCCCTGTTACATCCCACTTTCTTGTGCTGAGCTGCCAGCTGCAGCCTGGCAGTAGCTCCCAGCACCCCTAGCCCCAGGCACAAAAAAGGGCTATGGTTTTTCAGGCAGTGACTGGGGGGGTGTCACCAGAGGAGCCATCCCCAGAGCTGAAGCTGGACCAGGGGAGGCAGCAGTCACTGGCCCTGGTACAGGGGTTAAACCAGCGACACGCAGGTCAGGCTGGGTAATTCTCAGTTTATGTGCCTACTGAGAGGATGTATGAAGTGGATGTGTGTTGGATACTGTAGTAATCATATACTTGGATCTAATACCATACAAAAATATGACCTGAAAGATGAAATAAAGAATTATTTACATCTGTGAGCTAGGCAAATTATTAAGAAGTCTGGAACACAGGATTATAAATACGTAATGATGTTGACAAGTTAGAGGGATAGCCTGAAACAAACTACAAGAGAGGGAAGTACAAAGTGTTTCATCTAGGTAGGAATACTCATCTGTGTATATATTCAAAATGGTAAACAGTGAGCTAGATTGAATTTCACTGCAGAATGTGACTGAAGAGTTTAAGTGGATCACAAAAGAAATGTGTTTATCCCAAAGAATAAGGTGGGAATGGCCTCAGGTGACTGTCTATTCTATACCTGTTTCATTACAAAGACTATTCTGTGTCATCCTTAACCAGTGTTTGTCTAGTTTGTTCTCAAAGACCTTAAGTAATAGAGGCTTTCTAGGCTCCAGAGAATCTGCTCTAATGCTTCACTACTCTTCTTTTTATGGCGGTTTATCTAACGTTTGAACTTTAATCTTTTTTTCTGCTCTAATTTAATCCCATTTTTCCTTTTCTATTATGCAAGTGGGGAACATGATTTTCTTATTTTTTTGCAATCTTTTATGAACATATAGACACTTAGTTTGCTTTTTCTCCTATAGTTGCAAGTCTTTTTTCTACAAAATAGAAAATCAGTTTTTCTGGTCTTTCTGGGCTACTAAAGCTGTGGCTTTCATGCTGTATGCTGCTGTCTAACAGCTCAAGCTGCTTTAGATAATCATTACCAAAGCAGTGTTGGTCTTGGGATCACTGGGATTTTTCCAAGAGGAAGCTAGAGGCTAATAAAATTGACATTAATCAGGTTATGCTAGGACTTTGCTACTGAAGCATTCCAGGCTGGTTCTGCAATGGACTTCTGTAGAGATTTTGCAAACTCCCATCTGTAAGCTCCCACAGGGAGCCCTGTCCTTGGCTTTGCAAGGTAAATGGTAGATATCTTGACACTCTTCACTGCAGAAAGGGATGAAATGTAGCTGACTGGAGGCAAACTGGTATTATAATAAAGTGTTGTATAATTCCGGGACATAGCAAAAAAAAAAATTGATCTGTCAACTGGGCAGGTCACAGACCTTATCACTGGAACTGAATAACCTCTAATGTTAAATTACTAACATAACCCCTAGCTTTCTTTGAGCTGGTCCAACTAGTCTTTGCCCAGGAAATTCCCAGGCACAGTGGGCAATCTGGGTATAGCAACCCTGTTATGAAGCCTTAGGGAATTAAGTAGTGTGGATATCTAGACTATTGCTGGTTCACTTCTGTGTCATGGAATAAGCTCTGGTTCTCTTTAGTTGACTAACACAGACATATTTTGTAATGCAATTCTTCCTTTTTACCCTGCCCACATATGAGCACCACACTTTAAAAAGCATGTTGGCTTAGAGCAGAAAACTGTGTTCTAGAAAATGTATCCTACATAAAATCTTGAAAGAGCTAGTATTATTTGACACAAAGCAAAAAAGATTTCAGAAGTACACAATAATAGTATTCAGCTATAGAAAAGATTGTGTCAAAGGAGCAAATAAATAATTGCTTTCTACACTATGAACAAGACTAAAAATAATAAGCCTATTTTGCAGCAAGGAAGATTAAGCCTGGGCATAAAGAAAGGCCTCCTGATGGGGAGATAGCTAAGCACCCAAGTGAGTTACTTAGGCAGTCTATGGAAATAGGTTAGCTAAAGATTTTTAGATATAGATTAGAAAAAAAACATTTCTCTGGTTCAGTTTAAGTAGAATTAGAGTCATAGAATCATAGAATACCCTGAGTTGGAAGGGACCCACAAGGATCTTCAAGTCCAACTGCTTACTCCACACAGGGCAAACTAAAAGTTAAACCATATATCTAAGAACATTTTCCAAACACTTCTTGAACACAGAGAGGCCATGACCACTTCCCTAGGGAACTTATTCCAGTGCTTGACCACCCTCTCAGTGAAGAACTTTTTCCTAATATCCAATCTGAACTTCCCTTGGGGCAGCTTTAGGACATTTCCTCGTATCCTATCAGCAAACACCAGAGAGAAGAGATCAGCACCTCCCTCTCTGCTCCCCCTCATGAGGAAGTTGTAGACAGCAATGAGGTCACTCTTCAGTCTCCTTTAGGCTGAACAAACTTAATATCCTCAGCTGCTTCTTGTAAGTCATGCCCTCTAGTTCTTTCACCATCTCTGTTGTCCTGCTTTGGACACATTCTAATATTTTTATGTCTTTCTTATATTGTGGAGCCCAAAACTGTGCACAGTACTCAAGGTGAGGCCACACCAATGCTGAGTATACTGGGACAATCACTTTTTTTGACTGGTTATCTATGCTGTGCTTAATACACTCCAGGATACCATTTGGCCCTTTTAGCTGCCAGGGCACATTGTTGACTCATACTGAACTTAATTAATCCTGATTTGACATAGGGGGTGGAGCAGATCCCCTTTTAAGGTGTCTTCCAGTCCTGTTTTCTATGGTACTACTACCACAACTGTGAAGATGATGCTAGGGATAATGCCAACCCCCCAGCTGTGCTGATGTATGGCATGAGAGATTGCCAGTTGGATGGAACTAAGATAATGCTCGGCATCATGCTAACAACTCAGTGCTATGCCATTCCAATACTTCAGCTCATGCTCTGGATCTGATAGTATCCTAGTGCAGATTTAAGCCTATACCTGATGATCAGGTTATATCTGTGCTGGTAAACCAGCCAGTCTTAGGGTGGAATTCCAAAGACAAGAACAAAGTGGTTTGTTAGATAATACCTGGGAAAATATTTAACAAATGTGTAGAAACAAGAAAGGAGGTATGGAGGACTGGACAAACCTATAACTAATGTTGCTGAGGCTGGAACAGAGAGAGACATGGTAAGCCAGCACGTTCAACAAGGTTCAAGTCAGGAGAGAACTTGAAAACCTGGAACAGAAACTTAAAGTAAATGCAAGTAAAAGATTAATTTGGGGAAAGTTTCAAGGTTTTTTGGAGATAAAATTATTTCTTAGATTGCTGTGTAGGTGGCAGTGTAGACTAGTGGGTCTTAAAACTGTGAAAAGTAGCTTGTTTTTATGTGTGTCTACATTAAAAACATACTTTAAAACATTCCTCCATCCCTCTTTTTTCACCATGGAGAACAGCATGTCACTATCTGGCATTAAACTAAAAAAATGGGAAAGTGGATTTTCCTGAGCTTCCTGAAAAACTAAATATACACCCACATTTTAGGGCAATGACTAATCCTGGAAATGTTTAAGCCATAGCAAGAGACAATGTGCTAACCTATTTAATTTGTTTTGGTTTTTTTCAAGTTTTCGTCTGAAAACTGGGGATTTCAATGAAAATTCTCAAATGAAAAATAAAAGGGAGTTTTTAACATTCAGAACAAATATCTACATCTGATTTTCTTTGTGTAAAAGGTTTGTACCGACTTTGTGGAGTCACTGAAGCAAGTTGTAAATGATGTATGAAATGAAAGCTCACTGCCCAATACACAGAGAGAATATAGACACCACTTTTCAATCACTGCTGCCACATGCTTTATAATTTACTATACTGTTGTTTTTTTAGTTTTTGTTTGTTTTTTTCTTCTATTCTGAAATGGAGCCACAAAACACCACTGAGAAGAGTCTGAAAAAAAGATACCAGTAAAGTTAATTTTTAAAGCATGGTTGAATTTGGGTTCTTACATATTTTTTCCACTATTTTTCTAAGGACCTGAAGACCTAGATCTATTTTAAACCATTTTTTCTCTTTCTGTTACTAAGAGAAGTTACAATTAATCATACATATACTTCTTCTATATTCGTTAAGAATAATGCCTATCAGTTGACTCTCATAAAAATGTTAGAAAATGGAAGCTCTACAAAATATCATGAAATAACTTTGTCAATTCATTTTTAATAACAAAATACATTATTTTAAATACAAGGGATGTAACAGAAGTCTTTATCAGAGGCCTTCCCTTGGGGATAACAGGAGTGCACCCTTTTTGGTCAAGAGTAATCTGAAATTCCCATTTTTAATAATATGAAGAATGTGGTTAAATTAAGTGCTAAAGAAGCTCATATTGCACAAGTCTTTACACGTTACTGAAGTATAGCCATAACTCACATTCAGAAAACATCCACATCACTGACGTATAAACGACAATATATATGAAGATGAGAATACTTGATACAGATTTTAAGATTTCTTGTTACTGATTGCTATACTACTTTGGGTAGTTGTATATACTGATGGAAAGATTATGCACTCAGGTAATGTAAAGCTGCACTATGTCAGAATAGTGACTTTGACATATCCTTTGCAAGACTGAAATGTCTGCATAAAAGCCAGTCAGAGGTCAATTAAGACCTCTATTTTCTTTCTCATCCAAAGATTAATTGCAATATATACATCGATACGAAATATCAAAATAATACATATTTATGAAGTTGATGCCTTACAGATGCATTATTATATGAAAATATTTAAGATAAAATTTCAAAATACTTGTGGCATTTCTTTTCTATAGAAGACAAATGCTGTTTTACTGATTGTTGGATTTTCTCAGTTAAACAAGAGCAAATACAAAGTAAATCCACTCAAAATGAGAAGTTTATAACAGGATTTGCCCTGTTGTATGTCATTTGTTGCAGCTGAATCAAGTCCTAGGAAGAGTTAAACTAAATATCTATCACATATAACTTAAATTCTAATACTAAGTTATTTTAGCATTTGATTCCCTTTTACTTAATTTATGCTTACTTCAGAACAAAAGAGTTGAGAATATTCAGAATGCAAAAATGAAGTGTTTCCTTCCACCTCCCTTTTGAATGCATTAGTTAACTGTATTATGATTGCTTTGTCACTAGAAAGAGATTAATTCTTATTTAGAGTGTAAATTGCTTCCTCATCTCAGGATAATTACTCTAAATAAAAAAAATATATAGAATGATCACATAATCTTTATCAGTTTAGACACCATGTTAAAATGAATTACACAATGAAGTTCCTCAATATGACACCAAGTAGGAACTTGAAGAAAATAATAAAATACATCTAAGATTCTTGGATCGATATCCTATAGTGAACTGCCATAGTCAATATTTAATTCCTAAAGGTGAAGTGGTGTTATGGAAAAAGAAACCCAGTCAAACAAAAAAAAGTTTTAGTTGTAGAAAGACTTCTAGAAATGTCTATTTCTCTCCACTACACAAGGAATCTATATGCTAATTTCAGGACCTCAGGAAGGTGTCTAGGTATACACAGAATGGATTCAGATCTTTCCTGAATTTTTGGATGATAAATGACTTTAAGCAACATTGTGTCTTTTATGATATATAAAGCTAGGCTCTTTGTGGAAGCAAGGCTTTTTGCAGCTCTCTTTGGTCTATGAAGAATCCGTATCTTTTTCCTTCCACCTACTATATATGGCAGACAGCTGTTTTAAGTAATACAAATCTTGCCCATCTCATTTAGTGTTTGTAATACATCTAGAATAATAAGAAAACTAATATTAAGCGATGATATGTGTGATAAAAACTGAAAAATAAGCTGATCAGAAATCCAGGTTGCCTATATTTCTTCCTTCACCATCAAACTCAAAAGGAATGTATCTTGCTGTTGAAACTGGCCAAAAGACAAGATAATAAAGCTCTTGATGTACATAGTTTAAATATAGAATGAAAAATATGAGCTTGGTTAAAAAAAAATCAATAACATTTGTCACATCCATGGAATCAGAAGTGTTAGGCTCTTTATTGCAAGAAAAGAGAGAAATTGCAAAAATGAGAGCAAAGACCTAAACAAGAGTATCCTGTTTCACCAATTTGGATAAGATATTTAGACAAGGCATAGTATTTGAATAGAAATCAGTAAAGGATAACAAAGAGGCATGTGAGGCAGACTAATAAAAGAATTTATTTTTTCCTCATTTAAGCCTGGATTTTAACAGACTTTGTGTACATCAGTGAAGCTCATTGTGGACGAGTGGGGAGAAAAAGAAAAAGGCAATGGACTACCAGGAAAAGGAGAGACTAACAAAGGTTTTAAACAAATACTATCAAAGCCAGAAGGCAACAACCAGCCTACACAACTGCATACCTGCCAAAAAAGTGCAAATAATTGGGATGCTCCTATCTAAATTGAGTGCCTGGTTCAGTTTTTGAATGTCCCTTTATTAGCTGTTAGGAAATTATATCACTAAACAAGCAAAGAATTGCTACACAATAGCTGAGCATTCTGTAAAAAGTGCAAATGTAATTGAGCGATTTACATAACAAAAACACTCCTGAAAGGAGATAAAATGTACTCAGTAATTAATTTTTTGTTTATGATACTTGTGCCACATTCCAATGCTTGATTAACAAATGCAAAATAAAACACTTCCAGAACAGCCATTATGGAACTAACAGGAGATACCAAAAGAAAAAACAAATAAACAAGGGTACAGTGTAATATTGGTCATCCTATTTTTATTTTAAAATGTGAGCCATATAAGAAAGAAAGAAAGGAAGATTTCATTGTTAAACATCAGGAGGGCAATACAAAGTCAAAATACAGCCAGGTGCTTCAAGGTTCAATGTAAAAGCTATTCATTTATTTCAGGAATTAGATTTGTCAGAGCAATGAATGATGTCCATTGTCTGGTGCATCTCCCTCTTTTATTCCTTCAAACCATTAAATGAAAATCTGACATGAATCAAATCAAGGATCTTCAACATGGAAAGAATCAAACCAAGGGATTCATTTGGCTTTCAGGTTGATTAATTTCAGAAGCTCTGTGGATTTGGGTTTGAGGAAGTGAGCAATGTACTGTTTAATACTGGCATACACTGCATTTCTATAAATTCCCAAGACAGCCAATCATATCTTTACCAAACTTTGATTATGTTTTAGTTTGGATAGACTGTTTGAATGAACAACTGCCTAATATTATTTATAGAATGTGCAAGGGCACAGGAGGGAAGAGCATGTGGTCAGTCATCCCCTGTTACTGGATTCATGTCGCTATTAAGCTATTTGAAGACTGCTGCTTTTTGTTAGCTACTCAATCATACCACGTTTAATTTTTTAAGAAGTAGCATACACTCAGAAATCAACTGTTAACTGAAAAATAGGTTTTACCATGCACTACTGTCAACGTACATATGTATGTATATATTTTTAAATTTATTTACGTGTGCCTGAATGTATGCATACATTCCCTAAAAAAAATTAAAGGTTCCAATATTTTGTTATCATTTATATAGCAAGTATGATATGGATTTTTGGTCACTTTAAACCACTTTAGTGATGGGGAAGTTAAAGTGGAATGATTAACATATTTTCTATTAAGCTGATCTGCCTTCTAATGATGAGGTACAGCTGAGTACCAGAACATTTAGCTTCTCAAATGGACCACTGCTAAGCATAATGCATCCTCTGTTTACAATAATCAATGACATTCCCATTGATCACAATAGATACATTATTTTTCAGATGACTGATCTCCATATATCAGCATTCAGTACTGATAATACATTAAGTCAGTAAGTCAGTATCAACTCAGTACAGAAGAGCAGCTGAAATGTAGCTGCTTTATCATAAACTTACAAATGAATAATTCATTCTGCTTATTGCCTCTTCCAGTTTCAGTCACTCCACAATAAATTATCTAGTAACTCTTTCACAACTCACAAAGTTTAATAGCAAAAGATAAATGGGCTGGATTTGCAGTGTTATTTTCTTCAGATCAATTTCCACGGCTAGAGTCAAGACTCAATATTTTATTAGTGACCTGTACGAAACTGGGAGGAACAAATTTGATAAAAAAATCATGAAACCATATTACTTAGATTAGTTCTTTCTTAAGTATTTCTTTATAAATCAAGTTGAGGATTTGGGGACTAAATTGGTTTTAATGAATAAAACTTCATTGACTACACAGGGTTGGAAGAAAGTCCATCCAAAAATACAGATCAGAATTTATGGCAAAGGAAAAAAAAATCAAAATAACCCATAATTCTATTGCATCATACATGTAGGGCTTAATCCTATAATTTTGACATTAGCAGGATCTCTGATATTTCTAAAGGTCCAAAACCATTTGATGAGCTGTTATAGTGTATCTTGCTTGAAATCTTCTGACAGACATTGAGTTTGATGCTGAGTGAAACTGTAAGAAGAGAAGAGTCTCCTTAAAATCATATGGCATCCCTATTCCTAGATAATTTCATTTAACTATTTTATTTTACCTTTTTCCCCCTATATATACTTAGTAACAATTTATTATCTAAAACCTTTCCTGTTAAATTAATACAAAACTTTGACAACAGTGATAGTGCTGCACATTGTTAGGAAAAAAAAAAATCTAAGTTAAATCAGATTTAAACAGTAAAGATTTCTATTTACTTTAGCTTGGAATGATTATATCCACAGTTTCACATTGCAAATACTGGGTCAATCCAACTCCTTTTGAAATCAGTGCCTGTCTGTATACCCAATTTAAAGGCAGTTGGATCAGATCCTGAATCAGTAGCATATTCTTGTGCATCAGACTAACAGAGAACATACAATAGATTTTTCTACTCTAATCTTTCAGCAGTGAAGGATAATTAAAATAGCAAAATGACAACTGCATTTCACCATGCATGATTTTCAAGAATGAACTGTATTATGCTGATTCTTTTTTCACCTAACAGGATCAGTAATGAAACCTCTCGGAAGAAAAGTGTCAAGTATGAGAAGACATATACAGTTTAAGATCAATAGTTGTTCAGTATGCATTGTATGGGAGAGGGGTGACTATATAACAATAAGAAAGAAATATATCGCACATGATGAATATAATGTTCTTTAATATGGCTCCAATAAAATAAGAGATTAATAAGAGTCTTTAAATCCAGGCAAATTTCTTGACAAGAAGCTATCAGCCAATGCAGAGTTCTATACATTTGAAGATGGGAAGAAAGTGCACATGAATTCATTATTCTACTTTTCTTTCCTTAAATGATCTCAAATACAGTATCACACCCATTCTGTAATATTCATTCTAGAATATGTTACAGTGGTACAACTACAGATGTCTGTCTTGAAGTGATGCACAGGCAGTGTATTCAAGTATGAAGGTGTCCAGTCCAATTCTACTTTCACTGTACTGTCTTCAAAAGGATTGCAGAAATGCAGGGAAGTGGTATGAATTGGACAAATATAAATTCCTTATCATGTAAAAAAACTCATAAAAAGTCAATTTGAAATGAAATAAAAATATATTAGTTCAAATGTGTTTGGTAGGCTTTTCATAGTCACTTATGAAGTTTTTCAAGAAACAAACTAAACAAAACATGTAAAGAACACACTTCTAATTTTCTTCTGTTTAAAGGCAATCTGTCAGTCAGCTAGAAGGCTCATTTTTCACATCTATGTGAGTGATTTTGAATCTGTGAAACCAGTATTCCTTCCCTCAGTGAGTGACAGTTTGTGACTTTTAAGATATATACTTCTTCCATTAAAAGAGTATCTATTTTGTTTCCAGAACTAAAAATATTTTATCTCATAAGCAGTACTTAAGATGATGTGAAAATGCTCTGTTTTCCTTCCTAAGAGACTAAAAATAATTCTGATCAAAGTTAAATATTTAAGCTGGAAGAAAATACAGAAAATGAAACTTTCAAGTTTTAATTGCACCTGGTTCGAAGGAAAAAGTGTAAGGTCATACGCCTTGGAAACTGCTGCTTTCCATACAGCACAAAACAGATACATGAAATGTTCTTCAATTTACCGAGCCAATGGTTCTCAAACCTGATGTGGCCTTCTAGAGCTAGTCAATGATTATTAGATCATGAAAGTTATCAATAGGAATCCTAAGCAGTATAAATTACTGTGTGTAGAGATGTATTTGCAAATATCTGTGCTTTACAATATGTATCATAATGGTGTCAAGCTCCCACTACGTAAACTAGAAGTGTGAACTCCTGTTGCCAGTCTGCAGTCTAAACTTAGTCTGAACCTAAAACCATGTCCTAAAATTGGAAACAGCCCTTAGACCTATACATCACCTACCTGTCTCAGTTGACGCTATTTCTAGAAGGTATTTGCAATAAGATCCTTGCAATCCTTTTTTTGTTTGAGTTGAAGAACCATAAACTATCTTGGATCCATAGTAGCTGGCTTTCTCATTATAGGTATCTGAATTAATCTTCCAAAACTCAGCCAGACCAGGTTTTGCCTTTCTTTTTACTGCTAAGAGAAAATTTAGTTCTTTATGCACTATTCATATGGATTCTTTTAAAAACAATGACCATACTATCCATGTCAAGCAACAAACACACTTCACCACTGGTTTATTATACATTTCTTCAAATGCTCCATGTTTACTATAAAGTCAAGTTTCCATACAGTCTTTTTGTTCTGCATAGCTCCAGCAGTGGGAAGTTATTATAGCATGACACTTTGCTCAGTGTATAATTTAAAAACAAGCTTCCAAAGTAACCTGAAAGTTACCATGAATCTTAACAGTTTTTACAACAGTGGCCTTGCAGCACACTTCTTGTTCACTCTATCCAACTGTCATATATACATACTACAGAAACTAAAGCAGGTTAGCAGGCAGGATAGTTTATAGTTTCATTGTTATGGGCTTGTATTTAACTTTGCTTATGCACATAGTAAAATGTGAATTAAAAATATTCTTTCTCGAAAGTATTTGTAATAAGAATTAAAACATAACTAGAATCAGTAGCTCAGTGAGAGTGCATAGTACCTGTGAAGTGGTAAAAAGTCTGAGGAAATTTTCCATCCATTTTCTTCTGGATAAAACACCATCTGTGAATTTATCCTGTGATATCTCTTTTTTTCATAGCTCTTTGTCAGACTGTATACTGTCTATCTCCAGGAAATCCTATAACAGCACTTGTAAAGTCTTGCTCTCAGAGGAACTGGCTTTGCCTGAATACAGATGTTTCAATGAGAAATTTGGGACTGTCATCCAGGGATAATAAGCATCAGTCACTCCCCTTTGAAACAACAAGGATCTGGAGACATTTCTTAGAAAAGGAAATTCTTGTTTTATAGGCAAAATACAGAAAAAATACTGCAAGTATTGAAAAAGGTCAAATATTTCGAATATTTCAAATGTCCACATCTACTTTAAAAGTGATAATCAGCTAAAAATATCCTTGTGAAATATTTAGGAAACATGCAGTTTGTGACCTCAGGTTTGTCTTTCTTATACAACTCCATGCATGCAAGAAAATCTTTAATGAAGCAACAACAACATCCAGTGTAAACTTGTTTATACCAGGCAGATCATCCTAATTCAGATGAAAACCATGAAGTTACTAAGAGATTTGTGTGCCCCTGAGGCAGAAAAGTAAAAAATTATTATATTAACCACACTGCTTTTGTAGTCAGTTACCACCTTTCAGGACATGATCACTTATAGAGAAGAGATGAAAAGTTGGGGAAAAAACCCCCCCGAAAACTTAAATTCTGAAGACTCCCCAAGACTCCCGACGGTGTAGGCACTTTTCAAGAAAATCATCATGGTCTTCTCTATAAGCATGAACATAAAAATCAGGGACTATTTCAGTAATTTTACTGCTCCCTTTTAGGAAGGGTGCCGTGAGTCAGTCTTCACAACAACAACAACAACAAAAGGTTGTATAAGTTTCTGGAAATTAGAATGATAGCTTTTGAAAAAAGCCCCTCATGAAGAGGGGCTGTGAAGAAATCAGTTATATGGCATATGGAACATTTATCTTAACTTCCTTACCAGGTTCCAGGCTTACTATGCACAAGTTGGTTAATTAGCCATTATTACTGGTGCTTTTTGTAATAAATGATAAAAGGGTCCATCGATCCTGCATGGTAAATATATTCCATATGCTGAGATTTTTTAATTATTTTTTATTTTTTAGTGATGCAGTATCTAGCAATCCAGATTTTCAAGAAAGACAAAAGGTGAGAAATACTGTACCACTTGCTGAAATAGATAACCACTGCTATGTATAAGCTGTATTAAACAATAGGTGCAATATTTAAAGTCATTGCAATGCTCAGGCTGATAGCCTCTAGATTGCAATAATGCAACCTTGTGCCTTGAAATGTCTTCTGAATCACATTTCCTACAGCCTTCTTTTGCTCCTCCAACTTTGTTATAGCATTTTACCCGTAAGTTTACAAGGAAATGGCAAATGTAAACTAAGGTAGCCTTTATTTACACTAAAAGGTAACTGACCCAGCTGATGGATGATAGAGGTAGCACAGGGCTAAGTAGAAATGAGAAGATAGCCATATTGATAGTCATATATCTCATCTACATATTTTAGTTCTCCAGACTTGTACGTGTATATGCACATAATTCCCATTCACATATTTTTGTAGTCAATAATATTGCTGGATA
Source organism: Mycteria americana (assembly GCF_035582795.1). Lineage (NCBI taxonomy): Eukaryota > Metazoa > Chordata > Aves > Ciconiiformes > Ciconiidae > Mycteria > Mycteria americana. Next base: position 32,205,114 of record NC_134367.1, read on the forward strand.
GTGTTAATATTGATCAATTATTAATTTATAGTATGTTAAACATGCCTTTTCAACAATAAAAACATTCCTTAGCACAAGAATCTCAACCTACTAATTTATCATTGTCTTATCCCTGTGCAACATTACTAAAATGCTTTACTCATCTCTGCCTTCATCTTTGTTCTTCCCAGGTTACAACATTCTTAAACATTTCTGATTTCTATGTATTCTTACTTAGGAAAGGGTGTTTCAGCATTTCCACTAAATCAACTTCACACTAAATTAGTGTGAAGCCTACATACTTTGCACTAAAAAAAAAAAAAAGAAAGAAGACAGTTTTTGCAATGGTTGTATTATATGATTCTAGTGCCTGTTCTAATAGCTTTTAAACAATAGCTAAACATATTGGACTGATACTAACTATGAGTCAAATTCTCACAAAAATTTAGATTTATAAGCTAACCACATCTAATAGTGTGGCTAGCTTATAAATCTAAATATTCTGCCAAGGTGGAACCATACTACCTTTAATAATAATCTCACACCTGTACTGCTGGACGAGATAATCTAGTGGTAACATCCCTTCTTTTAAAATTAATTTGAAAAATGAATTCTTATTTGAAAATGTGTGATGGAGAAAATAATCATGTTATTAGGATCCACAGATGTGGATGGGATGCTCACTTCTTCCCAAAAGACAGAAATTTTGACATTAATCCAGAAGCTATGAGCCCCAGTCCAGACCATGATCCACATTTTCAGGCTGAAGTCCTCCAAGCTTCTAAGATAAATTTATTCCTATATAACAAAGTGGTAGCATCCTAGAGCAATATATTACTGCTTACTTTGGATTGTCTCTTTGGTTAGCTGTTATTTACAAAAAATCATTCTCTGTTACTGTTTCTTCTTTAAAGTTGAAAATGTCATTCCACTGAAGACCAATATAATTACTGTGGATTCCTTTCTTAAATTATTTACTTAGGGGAATATATTATTTTCCTGAAAAATCCCAAAGGCATTGTGTATACAGCCAGATGTGTAATTTTATTATGTTATGGTACGTTATGTTATTTTAAGTTATGCTATATTACTTATTTATTTTGGATTAAATACTTAAAAAGTATAGAGCTGTATATTACTTTGTTTTTATGTACAAGTAAACAGTCATAAACTGATTTCACTGAATTAATCCAGGTAATTTTCTGACAAAGAAATGGGAGCCTTACCTATTTTATTTTGCTAGCCCAAAATGCAGCATTTATTTGAAACGTTTCATTTAATATTTCTTTTTTCCCCCTCATTTAAAGAAGAACTCTTTTTCTACATGATCCCATAGTCCTCTGCAAGGGTGCTCTACTGAATTACATTCAACTTGTCCACCTGGAATCTGGCTTCTTTCCTGCAAAGCTGCTTTCTATCTGGTGGGTCCCCAGCCTTTCCTCTTGCGTGGCATTCTTCTGTCCCAACTGCAAGATTTTACATTTGTTTTTGTTGAACTATGTTTCTTTCTGCACATCTCTCCAGCCCATTTGATCCCTTTGAATACCAGCCATACTCTCTGGTGTATCAGCTACTTACCCCAACTTAGTATCATCTGCAAACTCACTGATGGCATTTTTGTTCTTATCTTCCAGACCATTAATACAGATATTAACAGCCTGAAGGATGTCACAACTAACTTGCCACCAACTGGATAACAAATCTTTGAGCCCAGTGGTCCAGCCAGTTTTCTACCCAGCTTGCAGTCCACATCTCACTAGTCTGGATATAAGAATACTATGGGAGACCACTCTGAAAGCCTTGCTTAAATCAGGATAAAGAGTATCCACTGCTCTCCCCTTGTCCACTGAGCCAGTCATCTCATTATATGAAGCTACCACATAGCTTCGGACTTGACTTGGCCTAGGTAAATCCATATTGGCTGTTCCCAATCAGCTTCATGTCCTTCATTGGCTCAGAAGTGACTTACAGGAGGATTTTTCTGGCCTTAATCTTCCCAGACACTGAGGTTACTCCTGTAATTGCCCTAATCCTTCTTATTGCCCTTCTTGAAGATGGGAGTGATATTTTTCTTTTTTGAGTCTTGAGGAACCTCCCCAGTTACTATGACCTTTCAGAAAGGATAGACAGGGGCCTTGCAATGACAATGGCCAGCTCCCTCAGCACCCTCAGTTATACCCATTTGGTCTCGAATCCAGTTACTTTAAGTAGTCTCTAAATCAGTCTTTCTCTGCCCTGGGGTAATGCTTCATTCTCACAGACTCTGACAACAGCTCAGGGACCTGAAAGGTCTGAGGGTGCACTTATAGACCTTACCAGGTCCTAACTAGGAAAAATATCTTGCTGTAAATCAAAAGCCAAGTAATAACATTATCTGAAACCATTTCAGCAAGGGGTTCTATTTCAGTTTTCCTCTTCCTTAGGTGTCTCATAGGAAATGTACTGACTCAAACCATTCTTCACCTCTGTTCTTTTTCAAGTTATTGCATTAGCAGTGTTGTGGGTAGTCCATGCTTGTTATTGTGCTTTATATAATATTACTCAGTTTGTAAACAAAGCATTAGAATTATATTTCAAGGTGACTGAAATATGAGGATAAAAGAGGTAAAACACATTTTATTTGAGATTATATCCTTTGGGTTCACCGTTAGAAAATTAAATACAAAGATATACATAGAAATACATATATAAGATATATGTATAAATGTGTATATAACGGTGGTGTTTTTTTTTACAAAACCATTTTTCATAGTACTTCTGCTATGCAGAAAAAAAGTCTCTTTAGACTATGAGAGATTTTCTGGCTCACTCTGTATATCTTAAGGTAGAAGTGATTGGTTTATGGAAGGAGGTATTTCACATATTGTAGAAAATTATTCAATAACAATATCAATTACTTAAAGTTGAGACATCCAGGCCATGGAGCTCTTACTTTGAAAATCTTTCTTGTTTTACAGTTAAAATACACAGATAGCATAGTCTCAAAGCCATTACACTCATTTGCTGAAGTTGAGTGAGCAGCAGCCAGCTGGGACAGGGATGACAGATGAGATAAACATCTCTGAAACACAATATCTGCCTGAATACCTACATTATTGGGATCCAGGAGATCTTGTGTCACACACAGACAAAATACTTATGTATCATCAGATCAGGAATATTTTGACTCAGAGTCAGCCTCTGCGAGCTCTTGTTGACTTATTACTGGTGTGTTTAAATTCTAATTGAGGAAAGAAAAATACAGGTTGGTGTACCATCTGGGAAAGATAGTTGACCCCTGCTCTGAGGGGTGGAGACAAGAAAAGAAGGACGGCTGTAGCATAATATGGTCACATTTTATACCTGTCTCACAGCTATAAGCTATCTGCAGCAAACATTCATTTTGATACATTTCATATGTCTTTTTCAGGTAGAAAAGTCAGTTTGTCAAATGACAGCCACTTTCCCTGCTGACATAGTTGTATTCACCGTCCTTAAATATTCACCCTCCTCAGTGAGGAGCTGGAGGTTTGTCAGTTAAATATATGACTTTGTTATGACTCTTGATGACATGTACAATGACACGACTTACCTAGGGTGTTAAAAGTCATCTCTCTGCCAAGGATGTGAAGTGACACAGTGCTCGTTCCACTGCTAGTCTTGCCTCGCCTGTAATTGATATTTTTGCACCGGTCGTGCCAGTGATACCCTTTTGCTCCTTTTATACAGCTCTCATCCAGGTCATGTGATAGCTTTGTGAGGCATCACCATGAGTATTTATCCTGCAGAAAAAAAAAAAAGATAAATTACTCCAATAAATATCCACCTTAAAAATGCCAGTCTCATCTGGCCTGTACTTAGTTAAATAGAATTCTCAGAGACAGCAAGGACAGACTTTTACCTTCAATTCCAATGTTTTAACACTTAAATCCTAGAAGAAAAACCTAAGCTGAGATTTGAAAGTATCTGTGAATACTGAGTTTATTGTGGGTGTTCACATCCCAGAGATAGTTTTGAGAAGGTAAAAAATGTTCTATTTTCAAAATGCTACCTTAAATGTTAAGAGAAAAACTTAACCTAAAGAATGAACAGGTTTCCCCTAAAAAAATAATAGAATATTTGATATGCTTACAGCCATGAAGAATCAAAAGGTCTTTTTTGGTTAATGCTGTCTGATAGATGCAGCCTCGTTCACTGCCATTAAAGTAATTGGAAAACTTGAGCTGTTTCCCATAGGTGAAAGTAACTTTTTTGCAATAATGGAAAAATGGTTAGAGGAGTATGGAATTAACTTCCTAGAAAAAGGGAAGTCATACCTGGAGTAAATCTGCATGTTTACTGAGGATGGCATCAATGCTTTTGGAAGCACATTACTTACTACCTCTAAATAAATTACTTACTACCTCTAAATCACACATAAAGTGTGATGGTAAAGGTCCAAAAACATACATGAGCATTGTGATGCTCAACACCGAAATGTCTAAAAGTTATGCTTTTCTCTGCAAGGATGGAATTCATAATCTTTATTCTCAACTGAAAAGGGAGAGGTGCCTAAGCATGGGACTCCCTTTAGGCAGAATATGTAGAAAGGGAAATGTTCCCACAAATCTGACTTTCACCTGAATTTGAGCACATATCCCTAGCTTCTAATTAGGCACTAAAGGAAAAAGTTGCAGGATCTACTTTCTGTATGATCTTACTAAATGGCAAGTGGATTCCCAAAGGAAAGAGGAAACCTGAGCTTCGGTTATTCTTAGTATTCAGGGGTTTGAATACACAGCTCTTCTTTTCAAGGAAAATCATCCCATCTTTTTGCTGCCTAAGCTGAACCATTATGTGAATGCAAGATTCATAGGAGCTGAAAGAAGAAAGACCACAACTCTGAAAACACTGGGCAGTACCTTCAGCTGCAAGTAAAGTGTGACTTTTGCTAACTGAATTATTTTTGCTTTTTGTGTTAAACACCTTGTGGTTATAACAAGAAATGCTTAATCTTCTTACAGACATTTTGAACTTACACTGAGTATTTATTATTACATGTAATTGTTTATTTTTTTACCTATAAGTAAGTTATTCATAACAAAAATACTTTTAAAAGTACTATTCTAATTTTGTTAACCACTGATTATTGCTCTTCTTCCTTTTTTTTATTTTTCCCCAGCTCTTTCAAAACTGGTAGAATTTTTCAAATTGCTAAAAGCAGAGTAACAAATATTCTGTCTTCAATGTAATATTTTCTATATTAAATTCAATCTACCATTTGGGAAGAAAAGTACGTATAAAGGCGTCAAAGAAGAAAGTACGGACATTACAGATGAAATATTGTGATGAAAGCCATTGGACTTATATGACAAGGAGAATTAAGAAGTCCTGCTTGAAATTGGTGCTTTCTGCTTATTCTGCTTAGGCTTTATTTGGTCAGAAATGTTTTGGGGAAGATGAAGATTGTCAAAGACAATAGCAACCCTATTTATTTCATAGACTGACATTGACTCATGTTTTGCTATTGCATTTTAATTTCAATTTGCTTTAAAATAAAAAGAAGAGAAGGGTTAGAGAGAAGTTTAGTAGGTACATTAAAGGAAGCATTTGCATTTTGATATCAGAAATGTTTTCAAACATTTTCAGATATTGTAATTCTTTTCTGACACGAACTTTTGTCAAAATGTAAAAGACCACAATGTGTCACACAGTCAACACACATTTGCATTTTTTAAACAAAACGATGTAATAGATATACAACATGATGTCTAGTGTAATTTCATTTGAACAGTGCCCTTTAGCAACACTTGGCAGCAACTACATAAAAGACAGAAAAAACCATGGAAACTTCTCTTCGAGTGATTAAACAGCTTTCTATTGAGAAAATACAAGTGTATTCTGAGTATGGATCAATCTACTCAGAGGTAAATTGTTTATTGAAATATAAAAGGAAATAAAAGCTTATTTTACTATTGCACTGTTTCTATGCAGGGCAAAGCAAAAGCTAAAAACAATATGAGGGGGAGTCTTTTTGACAGTTAAATAATCTCTCATAATAATAATAAGAATCAAGAATGCTTTGAAATGATTATTCAGATATGAGTACTGTTGGTTTATAGAAAATATATATCCCAGATATACTGGAAAGAGCACAGGGACCTTGTATAATTTGAGGAATAGAATCAATTCTGTACAAAGTCAAGAGTGAAAGTAATTTGTTATTCAGAATTATTTTCTGGTAGATACATTTCGTCCCCCAAGATCTATTTTAACTGGCAGTTTAGTAAATTTGACTGAAATATTTGGAATATGGTAAGTAGAACCAGGTGGCAAACATCATACAACAACCGATTGCTCTTGATTATACCCTGGGTTTTGTTTGTTTGTTTGTTTGTTTTTCCCAAATTAGACAAATAACACCATGTGTTTTCACCTATTCCTTATGTTATTTATCACATAGACAAGCATTCCATGATTTTTCACAGTTTTTTTCTGTGTAGGCTGAGTCCCTGAATTTGCAAGTTAATCCATGCAAATAGATCCTAAGCTTATTTACCTTTACAGTCACAAGGTAAGTCAACCATATATAGTACTTAATGTTACTCTTTTTTACTGTGCTTCAGATGTACTTTCTGGATAGGTGGGTATAACTTTATTTACAGGCATGTGAAAACAACATCAAAAATATTAATAAATTGTGAAAGTGCCTTTCACTTTCAAGCTCAATGATACATGTTAAAAACTACAGTAAAGACCATTGTAGTTGCAAAGCCAAGCACTCAAAAGTTAGAATAGCCTTGAAGATAAGTAATCTGTGGAATCTTAATTTGTGCTCTTGTGCATAAGCAGTATAATACAGTTTTTAATTAGATGCTCATATACTGTTTTGTCCATGAGACCCTTGCATCATTCAGCACACATGATTAATAGTATTCAGTAAATAAGTAGCTATTCAATATTTTGTTTTCTCGTCATTATGCACTGTGTAGCCTTAGGCCACTATTCTGATGCTGCTAGGGAGACAGAATTATTAATTTCCTCATGGTTTTTTTGATGGCAGTGATCATTATAATGTCTAATGCTTCACAAATAGTAATTAATTTACTTTCACAGAACTCCTATGAAGTGAGAGGGTATTATTCCTGTTTAAGAGGTGGAGAGCTGAGGCACAGAAACATCAATGACTGAAGCTTATGAAAATTGTGAGATTTCTAAGATCTGTTTTCTTAAAAGGTTGTCAAGTTTTGTAGAATTTCATTTACTCAAAACATAAATCTCATTAATTTCAGATGCAGTGAGAAGTGCACATTGCTGCAAAAAACAGGTTCTAGGGCTAGGGATCAACTGATGAAATACAGATGTCTATATTGTAGATGACAACAGTTGAATTAGTTACCCTTGACTCCTTTTATAATCAGTGGAGAAACTTTTAAGGTTTAGCTCATCTCATCTTAAAATAGGTGAGATAAGTCAAATGCTACAAATGCCTATTTTTCTCTATTGAAGACAGAGTTCCTTTGTACATCACCTCAGATGAAGATGTCTAAATGTGAGATGAACACAATTAAGTGGAATGAAACCCACTACAATGCTTCCATCTGTAGTGAGATGGTGAGAAACATACACTGAAAAAGTTGATCTCAATGACTTGCCAAGTTCTGCTTTGATGGCTGCAGCAAAGATGTTAAAGCTACTATACAGTTTCCCAGGAAGGGCATGAGAAAGGAGATTCAAGTCATTTAGACATAATACCATTTTTTTCCTCTTTAAATTTCTTTTTTTTTCAGTATTCACATTCCAACCTCTTAAAAAAAAAAAGAAATAGGCAGGATTTCTACAGGCAACAGTTTCTACTTAAATACACTATTTGGTAATATGTACTCCATCTGAGCATAAACAATTCATTTCATTGTCTCTTGCAGTCTCTCCTAGTTCAAGGGCTAGTATAGACAGCCTCACCTCATCATCATACCCTAGCTCCTCATCTTAATGCTCCCTCTTATTACCTCTCTTATTCTAATACCTTGTATTATGACTTTGTGTTATTACCCTGTACATTCACTTCCTTTTGTCTAATAAACAGAGAGAAAGAACATTGAAAGACCACACATCTTCCATATTCTCAGATTCTGCACCTTATACAATCGTTATCGGTAATCAACAGTAACAGGTAGGAAAGTAATTCACGATGCTAAATTGGAGCAAAATTTCTAGGAAAGGAATGAATGAAGTAGTTCTCTAAAAGGATTTAGTGAATTTTACTGCTAAGCTTGAAAAATGAAGATTGTGACTGTGCTAACAGATGCTTTCTCATAAACAAATGAGGTAGCTTTTCATGGTAAGAAACACCTCCTTGATTGCATGGTTTCTCATGTATAAGTTAGCTCTATATAAAAGCTGCAAAAAATGATTCAAAATAATTACAAACAATTCTTTAAATTCAACATAAATTTTAATTCAACAAAATTTATAACTCCATAAGATCACAGATTTTTAGTTTGCCCATTTCTAGGAATTAAATTTCTAATTTTGTGGTTTATATTTTATTAAGCAGGTTGCAATGTTTAGCTCTATAAGCCTCTTGTTATATCTGATATTTGAAACCCAGAGTGAAGTCTAAATGTTACAGAATCTAGTTACAAAACCTAACCATTGTTTGAAATTCACTGTTGCATTTACCACACGGTTTGTTTTGTGCCTGTCTACCATGACTTGCCAATTGATGGAGTCAATGGAACAATCAAGAATTACCTTTTTTATATTGAACACAGTTTTTAGGGCGGCCATGAATGATGGATGTGATTTATTCCAGACCAATGCATCCCATTCTTTCTTTTTTACTTACAGTTGTGAAAAAATACCTCTCATATGCTAAAAATTGGAACACATCTGCTGAAGGCTTAGTGATAAAGATCCCTTGATGTACAAACATACAAAGCATATCGTCACTCGCCAATGCAGAGACCTAAGACAATATGGAATCTTACCATGAAATAAATAGTGTTAGATGTGAATAAGGATATAGCAAATCAAAACATTTTTCTTTGTTCTGGATTTTATATCCTGAAATCTTTCCCAGGACACATTTATTTTTGATATTGGATTCCAATTATTAATTCCAACATAAATACTGGAAAATGAAAAGTTAACAAAGCATAGAGCCTTCAGAAACTTAGTGGCTTACATAAATACAGATAAATGACATTTAAATTCAATCCAAATATTCTTTCAAATGCTTTATTGCAATAAATATTTAACACTTCAAAACAGACACATATTCTAAGTACAAATATTTACAATATGAAATAGATCAATGAAGACATAAATATTCCAGGTGTATTCACCTAAAAAAAATCAGAAGTATTGAATAAGTATAAAAAATATTCACCCTAAAGGAGAAAAAAAAAGATATGTTTTTGCACCTTGAAATGTTTAGAAATATCCCCTAATCTGATGGTGAATATAATTAAGACTGCCCCCTAGATATGCAGAAACATTTTGTCTGAATTAATTTCCTTATGCTTCAACATTTCATTGACCCATTGTGCCCCCAGTTAAATAACAGACCAACCAAGTGTACACTTCAAGAACACAGAGAAGCAACTAGACTTTCTGTATTAGAAACTAATGTCGGTCCTGGTAAAAGGTTGGTGAAAGATTACTAGAAATTCAAAGGACATCTTCAACTTGAAACAGGATGATTTTCCTTCTAGACCTGGAGAACACCATGAGCACTTCTCCTCAGACTTTAGAGAATGTCAAGCTTGTTTTGCTTTGATGATTTAGATTCTTTTATTCATGTATGAATAATAAAATTAATTTGGGAGACTAAGTGGGTTTAGTATCCACTTATATTTGAGCTGGAAGAAAGTGTGACTAGCTGACAACAACTTGTATTTAGAACTGCCACTTTGGGTAAAACACAATTTGATGTTAATCAAATATCATAATGATAATCACAGAGTCACAGAATCGTATAGGTTGGAAAAGACCTTTAAGATCATCGAGTCCAACCGTAAACCTAACACTATCAAGACCACCACTACACCAAGTCCCTAAGCACCTCATCCAAACGACTTTTAAATACCTCCAGGGATGGCGACTCAACCGCTTCCCTGGGCAGCCTGTTCCAGGTATCAGTATCATACCTGTATCCAGGTATCAGGTATTATGTTCCATAATATCAGTACTCCCAAGATAAAACCACTATTTTTTTATTCTTTGCTGAGGCTGTCAAACTCTTAATCGGTCTACTATGTTTTTCATATGATCACAACAATTAAAGCCAAACTTTATCCTATTTTTTATATTATGAAAGGAAATCTATCATTTTCTTAAATTATATTTTTAATTCTATTAACATATGTGATAAATGAATTTATTGTTCACAGACAAAAACAAACAACTGTCAAATCAATAACACTGAGCAATTAGGTGAATGCTTTTGTGGATATTGGAAATAGTGTTCTGATGTATCTAATCAGTTACTGAAGGGCAAAGCAGTGTAGGACTACACTAAAGGAGTAATTATAGGCTGTGACTGTTGTATCAGAATTTAGAGCACATCATTTTTGAACTGTAGTGCTGTACAGTTGTGAATGATCAGAAAAACAGTAGTGAGCATGAGGACAGTGGAAATTCTAAAGAATCATTTGAAGTGCTTTCACATGAATATGACATATTACATGGCAAAGTCTTACAAATCTACTCCAAAGCATTGAGAAACATGAAAGGAACATGAATTCAGCTGTATCTGTAATAGAAAATCAAAATTCCAGCCACAGTTGAGTATATATAGCATATCTATTTATGGTAACTCAACAAACATTTGGACCATGCTGTTTTCAGAAAACTATGTAGAAAGTTCAGGCCTTGTCCAAAGATAATTTATAGTACATACAATAGCATACGTTGATCACCAGAGATTATGTTTAAGATAACAACAGCAACAACAAAAGATTGTCAATGCAGTTAAGGATATTTAGACATTTAGTATCAATTTACATTAGAGCTGTTTGGATAAATCCCTTAAATAGGTTTAAATAGATCAATCTTACTAATTCAGACTATATACTGTGAATGTTTTAATAGTAATTTGAGTACATCCAATAGTCATGAGTGGATGGTTTATACTCTAGGTGGCTGTCATAGGAACTGATAACAGGAACCAGGAATGAAAGACAAGATAGACATCATCTCACTAATGCTCGTATTTTAAAGGCAGGAAGGTAAAATGAACTGACAGAACACATGGTAATGCCTTAAATCCCAATCATTTCCTTTGAACAATTCAGAAGTTTAAGGCAGCAATTTAATAACTTATTTTTTGTAAGCATGAAAACAAAGTCTCTATGAACATTCATGACAGTCACTTCTGAGTACGGCATAGGTTTTCGTGTTACAATTTTGGTGCTATATGTATTCTGAATCTGAACAGAACTCCTGACTTGTCCAGGATTTAGCAGTGCTGAATCTTAACTGAGAATCAGATTTAGCTTGCATAGGGTTTGTAACTTAGATTTTGCAATGTTGCCTAGAGGCTCTGTCTAAACAAAAAAAAATCACCCTTTAGTCTGTAACATTACAGTTAACATAACCTTCTCATTGTGGTAATAATTATATAGCTCATTCTCATGTGGGAAGATAATATATATTCCATTATTAAGTACTTTTACCTCTGTATTACTACATTCACACCAGATTTTGCACTGATTGTGGCTAATTTGATTTAATAATGTTGTTTCTCTATGCATACATCTCTGCTATCGTAATACAAAAAAAAATTGGGGCAGACAAGAAATCCTTGTATTTGGCTGCCATAAGCATTATGAAGACTGTGGATCCAGGACTTCTGTAGGAAACAAGAAGAAAAGGTTTCTTTCAAACTATTAGACAGGGTTAGGCACAACAGATGCATTTCTTCAGGGTGTTCATGAATTCCTAACCCAAAGAAGAACTGAATTCAAATAAACAGTGTGGTTCATCAGTAGAATAAACTATAAATATTTCTCATCCAAAAGAAGATTCAGACTAGTATTTAAACATGTTAATTACCTTCATTTAATTGGCAATCCAAAGCTGAACATTAATGACACAGTGCTGATTTAGTTCCATTGAGCATCTGGTTTATAACACAACAGTTTACACAACACTGCATACATGAAGAGCCTGTGTCCTGAAGATCTTACACTGGAAAGATACAAGAAAGTAATGATTATTGCAGAAAAAAAGAAAACAAAACAAAACATAAAGTGTTTTTCATTCAGAAGTCTGTTCCTGGATGAGGTAAAAATCAATAATTTGGCAGCTCTCCCAATTAAAATACTGGGATTAGGCAATTCTTGTCTTTTAGAGACTCACCAGATCTCTCACCATCAGTATGATATTCATACAGCACTTACAGATGTGACATGCACTAAGTTTTTGCAATGTCCTTGATGTATTTGAAGCACCTCTGGTTTTCGCTTACATAAAATTATTTGTAGGGATTACTAAATTTTATTATAATTTTTCTCACTGAAGTAGGGTACTTCAATCAAAAAATTGTTGGTCAAAACTGCAGACAAATGTAGTAAATTAGACATTTACATTAAAGCTTCCCACCAAGAAGGTGCAGAAGTATTGGTGCTTTCCCTCTTTAAATTCTATTACTCCACAGGAAGCATTCTAATGGATTATTCAACAGCTTCCCTTTCTATTTTCCAGCCCAACTGGGTTGCAAACCATTATGTAACACTAACAAAGTTATGATTCTCTGCATGAAGAAATGGTTCTTGATCATTGTTCAGAATTTGTTTTTTCTTTCCTATCAATTTATGTCATTATCCTGTCATCTGTAAATAATTGAGTATAATATCTCAAGCACACATAATGTTTTCTAGAAAAAAGCCTTTGTTGTGCAGTTTAATATTCTTCTAAATGTCTCATTATAAGGCATTTTCAGGTGTTCACAAAGGTTGACTACAACAAGGAAAGGAAAATTCAACAACTTTTCCTACGTTTTGCACAAAATTTTCTTCAAAAAGCTGTTAAACAGTGAGATATGCAGCTTATACAAATGCAAAGTTGGGAAATACCAGTCTGTGTAATTTTTTCTTTTCTCTAATATGCAAGTATGTATTAATTACAATACTCTGATTTACAGTCTTTATACCCTCCACTTTTTTTTCCTATTCTCTATGTAGACAGTGAAAAGAAGGTTCAAGACTAGTTTTAAAGGAAAAATTTTCAACAATGTTCTACTTCCAAGTCAGGATCATATCGTGCCAATATTACAAGATGCATTCTAGCCTATTTATTCAGGGTAGCTGAGAGCTTCTGATGCCCTAAGTGATACTTTATTGTGTGGGGTTTTTTCATCTCTTTGACTAGTTTTAAAAATAAACTGCCAATATACCAATACCAATACCCTGATCGCAAAAATTATATATTCACATATTTAGCTATACCTGTTCACTCAGAACAGCCCTATGTATGCCAATCCTACAATGAAAATTAAGCTACAGGCAACTAAGGCCATCTTAAGCAGTGTCGCTGTGCAAAGATGGTCTACAAGGAATCAATGAAATTGAAAAATAACAAATGCCAATATCTCAGAAGAATACTTTCCATAGAGTCCACAGTAAATCTCTTCAAAAGTTTTCTACAGGTTACTGTGAAAGAAAATACTCTGTAAGTATCAAAAAATGGTGTATATTTATAAAATTAATAAGAATACCCAGTCATATGTATTTAAATGTCACTACTCATATATATTTAAAAAAACCCCACAACTACAGATTTGAAAAGAATGTAAAGTTTCCACAGAACTACCAACCAATCACCGGATATCTGATGTTATAAGGAACTTCACTGTGCTCAAAGAAATTCCATAATTATTTCAGAATTTCTTTCATCTTAGTTCTGAGCAGCTTGTGGTGACCATTGTGAGAGAAGGCTTACTAATAAATTTTACTAATTAGTAATTCCAATTATCTAATAGGAGAAGCTTCCAGGACAATTTTAAGTTTGAGGAAAATTACGAAGAATTTGTCATTGGTTATTTTTCTTTAAATTTGTTGTAGTAATGAAGAAAAAAAGATCTAGTTTTTAAATGTGGCAGGCTGACCTTGGCTAGCTGCAAGGTGCCCACTAAGCCACTCTATCACTCCTCTTCCTTAACAGGACAGAGGGAGAAAATACAATAAAAAGCTTGTGGGTCAAGATAAGGACAGGGAGATCACTTAGCAGTTACCGTCACTGGCTAAATAGAGTCGACTTAGGGAAATTAATTTAATTTCTTGCAATAAAATCAGAGTAGGATAATGAGAAATATGAACAAATCTAAAAATATCTTCCCCCCATCCTTCCCTTCTTTCCATGCTCAACTTCATTCATGACTTCTCCACCATTCATGACTTCTCTCTACCACTTCTTACAAAGATTCACTAACTATGAAGCTATAGGCTAGTGTGAAACATTGTCCACTATGAAAGAAGAATGAAAGAATACAGCTAGTGGTAAGGGCCCTCAGATGACAGAGGAGAGCTCTGGAATCCAGTCATTTCTTGTGACTAAGCCATGCTTCTTCTAAAGCATGTTTTGCTGTATATTCCTTGAAAAAGTCACCTTTAGGAATTAGAAGTCTAGACAAAGACACCACTGAATTCTGATTTCCTAACTCCTAAACAAGTACATTAATTCTGTTACAATACAAGTTCTTTACAGTCTTCTGATTACATCCTTCGACATAATACATAATAAAAAAAACATAATAAAAAATAAAACATAATAAAAAAGCTAGCAATACTTTCTCCTCAGGGGGCTTGTCCTGGTCTGTATGTACTGGGATTGTGCTAAGAGCAGCTGCCAAACTGAGCCTTTCAGAGGAGTTAGGTTCCCCTGCTAACTGTCTAACTCTTAGACTTACTTTAATTCTAGTCAAGGTCTAACAAGAATACACACAAATCATTCAGACCAGCAGTTCTGGATCTGTACCTTATTTCAGAAGAGGGGCTGCAAACAATGCCTGTCAAAGAGGTAGACACCTATTTAGGGTGGCCAAGCAGCTGCTGAAGGAGTTCTATCACTGTGGTTTTGGATTTGTGCTGTTCTCTTCTGTCCACATCCAATGTAGGCAATTACTTCTTAAACAGTGTCTTTCCCTTGGTTTCCAGGGTCATGTAAAGTGCATGGAATTACATTGCCTACATATGCAGCACATTAAGAATACTGGAACCATGATCAACAAGCAGCATATATTGCTGAAGCTCATTCTATTCTAAAACAAGCCAATTTATTTTTTACAGAACTGTAGAAGGAGATAGAGAGCACAGATTAGACGTGGGGTTTGGGGTAGGGAGGGATTTTTTTTTTTTTTTTTCAGTAAAATATTTGATGTAGTACCTGAATAAATCTTACGCATTTAGTTCAGATGAAAATAGACATAAAGATTTGTGGATAAAAATTGACTGAGGCAATGCAAAGGATAACCATGAACAATATTTCAAGATTAAATGAAGTGTCATACACTGCCACAGGAGTCAGAATCAGCTCTTGTCCTATTAAACATCTTTATTAACAATCTGAAAGTTAGAGTAAACAGCATATTAATGAAATTTGCAATTGAAAGTGTAGTGAGCATCCATGAGAAAGAATACAATGTAACTAGAAAGTACAGAAGTATTTGAAGAAAAAAATTGAAAACCACAAAGTTTAATTGGAAAAAAAATCTAAAATAGATATTCTGTAGGAAGATGACACATGGATGATAATAATAATAATGTTAAAAAAAGGGCAATAATTAAAAATGAATTGTCAGTATGATTAAAGATAGTCAGAAAATTTCCACTGATTTTTTTCTTTAGATGTGCCAAATTGTTGATTCTATGAATGTCCTGGAAAGAAGTGATTTTCAACATCTTATTGCTTCCTAAATCTTTCAGATTTATTAAAATATCCTATTTTGACCTTTTACACACACACTTCAGATTAGCTTTCTGTGTAAAAATGTTAGTTAATTATAGCTGGATTGTCATTTAGAAAGCTAAAATTGCAACATTTAGAAAATGTCAAAATGAAATATTTCAAGTGACTTAAACTAATGTAGGGGTGATTGTTGGTTCATAATCTTATTTTATTTTTTAACTATTTGCCTCAGTTCTTAAAAAATAAAACATTTAACTTTTGAAAATTTTCTAGGTGTATTGACATTTCTCCTCCAGCTCTAAATGTGATATTTCAGGGGGAAAAATTACCCAAGGTCAATGCAATTTTTTAGCATCATATGCCAAAACATCAAGTAATCAATCATGAAATTATTAGTCACTGTCTATCAGGCCTGTTAAGACTGCGTCTAGAATACTTTATACATTTCTCAGCATCTTGGTACCTGATTGGAAAGGGAAGTGAGGGAAAAGGAACAAATTGAATGGAGATCAGAGAATAGCAAATAACATGATTAGATTGCTTAAAAATTTCATTTAAGAAGAAAGGTCACAAACACTTAAATATTCATGGCTTGACTAACAATATGCATAGCTTGGCAGCAAATTCAAAAATGATAAATAGAAACACTTATTTATACAATGCCTAATTAACCTATGGGACACATTGCAACAAGATATAATTGATGCTAGATACCTAAAAAAAAAAAAAAAAGCCAAATATTTCTTGAACAATATCTACAACACCAACCACAGAAAGCATATTAAAAGCGAAAGATGAGAAGACTGTAGAACTTCTTTATTCAACATATAAATCAACCTTTGAAAAACATTTTCTGTAGGGAAAAAAAATCACTTTTAGGTAGCTTATCTCATAAAGCCTCACTCCAAAGCCTGGAACTTCTCTAAGTATCTGATCCTGGCTAATGGCAGGAAAAGTGTGTTTGACTAGATGAGTCCTTGGTAGGAAATGTCTCTGTTTCTGCACAAACAAAGAGGAAAGCCATTGCAGTAGAGTAGGAATAGACACTGTAATGAATAGACTGATTGAGGAACATGTTTTCTGTAAAAACCTAAAGGAAAAATCCAGGCTGAATGCCAGTCAACAGGAGTTCCTTAGACTCGGGGTACCTTAGGCTCAGTCTTAAAAGTCCTCAGTGAGCTACATAGTGTAACAGTGTGGAGGTATGCAAAAGAGTCTAAACTTTCCCCTGTTTATCACTTACTTCCAGATATACAGAGCCACATTATTCCTCATGGCATTAATAACCATCAGCCTTCTTTTGAAGGTAAGTCCAAAATCCTGATCAGTCCTTTCCTCAAAACACAGCTACCTTTCAATGGTGAAAGCTTACTTACTACTTCCTTGTGCTACACTGATCTAGAATGTAACTTGTGAATTGGGAAACCTCCTTTCCCATTTCTTCTTTATCTACTAGTTAAATAGGTTTGTTTGCTTGTTTCTTTTTTGTTTCTTTTATTTTTTTCTTTTTTTCCCCCAAATCACCATCTTGGATTTGAAAAAGTTAAGTTCCACCCAGGTCCAGTCCATTATTTCAGTTCATTTTAAGATTTGGCTCCTTGCTCCCAGAAAATGAGTTGCTGTCTGTGTAGTTGTTCTGATTCTTAAACATTCAAAAGACAATCCAAAAGACAGAAATGGTAGGCATAAAATGCTAGAAGTAAGTTTAGGTTTACATCTAATCCCCCCACCCAAAAAACCAAACCAAAACAAAACCTGTTCTTTTCTTTAAATTCCTGCTTCTCACACTTCTGTCTGGTATTTTCTAAACAGAAATGTTTCCACAGATACGGTGTAGTATATATCACAGAATCACAGAATCATATAGGTTGGAAAAGACCTTTAAGATCATCAAGTCCAACCGTAAACCTAACACTACCAAGACCACCACTATACCATGTCCCTAAGCAATATGCAGTGTGAAATGAATGCAAGTCTGAGACATGCACCGAGCACAGATGCTCTTAATTTGCAAAATTAATTGGCTACATTTGAAACACGTTGGATTCATGCTGAGAGGCGTTGGTGGGATTTTGGACCGACAGAACTGGAAAATATCAGACCTACTGTATTGATGCTTGAATGTTAATATATAAACACACAAGGAGTGTGTTTAGGATTGTTGGTTCATAAATGTTAAGCAATTGTTTATATTTTCCTGCCACTATTCACTAACTATACATAACACCTATGGAGAAAAAGACCCAGTTAATAAATAGTTCCAGTGAAAAGTGGGTGAAGGGGAAATCTATTTAATAGTATAAGGGGCTTCTTGAAGATAAGTTAGTGTATATTCTTTCTTGAAAATAATTAGAAAGAAATATTTATTGTCTATATAGCTATAATTGGCCTAGTTATTTAGTGCTGTAATGAGTCTTTACCTACTTGATTACCTGACTGGTAGTATTCATCTTATTGCACCATAATGTTTTCATACGTTTCTTTCTTTACTCTTACAGATTATTGTACTCACAATTTCAAACTCCTTTTTTAACTGTCCAACCTTTCTATCTTGGCTCTGTCAAATGAATTTCTATTGCATCTGTGACCTTGCTGAAGTTGAGAATTCTGGCCTTTATGCATTACATTCATTGCACATTGACAGATCTTGAGACTCTGCAAGACATTAGTGACTGCCCCTACTGTGATAGGGGAACGTAGAAAAAAATTCTGGATTGAGGCCTAAAATTTTATTGTAAGTTTTTCATCATCTCTTGTAAATACTATTTTAATTAATTCCTTCGGTTTTTTCTTTTCTCTGCTTTGATTTATTATGTCATTATGCTCTTGGACTGATGTATTACATCATGTAATACAAAATAAGTATAATTGAGTTACCTTAGGGATAGTAGTAGTAATGCTATAGCTGAAGTTGAATTGCCTGTTATACTATAAATATTTGAAGCGTGATTAATATCTTGGCCATTTCTAATCTCATTTGGAAGAAACTTGAAATGGAAGCTGAAAATATAGCTGTAATCTACATAAAGGGAAAATACTCTAAATTTATCACCTTTTCTAAGACCTGTCTAGGGAAAAAATTTCCCCTCTGTGTAGACAAACTCCCAGCCAAGTTCTTGTTCAGCTTTTTTTATTTCCTGAATTCTTTGGAGCTATGGAATGCTCACACTACCCTTTTTTCTTGGGTCATGTCTTAGGACAAATAAGACCTCACAACCATGACCTTCTATAAAATTAAAAGGGTTTTTAAAATGAAAATATGAGAGTTCAACAGTTTCCCTCTATGAAATAAAAAAGGAAAAATAAGAATTTTTACATTGTAGACAAACGAATACTGAGGCTAAGTCTGTGTGATATACGTTAAAAACTATGTAGAACATTTACAACTTCCCCACAACGCTGTTAACAAAAATCTGAATTCTCACAAATATACCTGCCTTTCTTCACTGTCTGTAAAAAGAGCTTAAACAACTAAGTTCCCTATATATATTTATATATCTCTCAAAGAAGGTAGATAAATCCAGACCATAATGTCACATTGCTATCAGACATTAGGTGGTTCAGGATGAATACCTTCCAAAGAGAACTTGAATGAGACCGACAATTGATATAACTTCAGCCCGAAAAGACCTTGAATCAGTGTGGTGATGTTTTGTCCTGTTTCCTCCTCTCTTCTTATCCCTCCTTTTAAACAATATGTGGATCAATTTATAGAAGGGAACAGTATAACTACAGCTTCAAAAAACACACATAGTATTTTCTGAAGATGGGATATTAACATTGACCCCTGTCTTATCTTGGGATGTAGGAGTTTGCATTCAATGGTGTAATAAAAGGTTTTAGGGACTAAATGTCGCACAGGAATTTTGACAAGGATACACCTTTGGGACAATATATAAAAAAATAATTAGCATTTTTTTGTCCTATAGTGAAAATGACTCATTATTATTTTATTTATAAAATTATAAATTTTCTTTAGGTATTAGCACCTAATTCTTTCCATAGTGTTTTATAAACATATATATGTACAAGCCTGACAATACATATCATAATGACTGGGGCTAGCACTGGATGGTGCATAAAAGGTTGTCAAAATATAACACTAAGTTTTATTAGATCACAAACCAGAAACCTGAACAAGGTAAAACTCAGACTTGCTGGACAAAAGAGATTAAATACAAGGTTTGAAAAATGAAGATTTCCAGCCTTCAGTCTCTCCTTCCATCTTGCTGTCTGACTTGGCAACTTCCAGGACTTCAAATGTTCTTACTGTGAGCATAACTCCTTCCTGGTTTGTCAGAGTAGTCTCTGACCCTCCTTAAGCTTAGATTTGGCTCTGCTCTCTGCATCAGCCTCTGCTTTCCTCACCACATTCAGCAGATGTCATTATTTGCTCTCTCTGCTCTTGTATACTTGCCTAACCTACATTCCTGGAGCTTCCCCCTGCTGCGCATGCATCCATTAACTCAGGGAAGTAGAATTGTTCCCTCTTTCCTCCTGGTCCCACTTGCCAGAGCGTGCAGCAGCTATGACAAGGAAATATCTTTTCCCTTCTGCTTCCCATCCACTCCTATACAATATGTACCACATGTACAATAAGCTATGAACTGAGAGTCTCAACGAGTAGGTAATGTCTGACAAACTTGAGAACTCATCTCCAACCCTACACATTACATAGCTGGTCACTCTGCACACAGCAATAAAAGGAGGGGCTTTGTATATGTAGGGTTTTTTTTAAAGTATGTGAGCATAAGTATATGCTAAGATATAGGCTTTCTGTTTGAAGGGGGTAATTTAATTCCAGATGAGAAAATGAAACAAATGTTCACCATGGCAAGTATTTCTCAATTTATATGAGTTTTGAGATGTATAAACCAGGAATAACATTTACTAAGTAGCAGCCTCTAAAATTTGCAAGAGGAATATGGTAGCTTCTGAAAGGCCAAAAATAAGCAGTTTATTAAGGTATTGGAAATTTTACTGAAGAATAACAAAATTCTTGCCCATTAATATATATCATTCTCTCTGAACAGCTTTTGCTTTGTCTTGGAAGTACACAGTCCTCTTTGGTTAGAAGAGACATGAATGGGAAATATAATTTCCTAATTTGAAATGGAAACCTGGGTCTCCAACCTGATTTATTTGAAATTACTTCATAATTAATTTATTCATTAAACAATATAATCTAGCTTTAATTTCATTTTAAAGTCAGGTAAAATAGGAAATATGCCAAAAAATAACATTGAAAGTTGGCTAAAATGGTTAAAAGCAAAACCAAGATAAAATATTTTTTGTGAACTAAGGATTCTGAAGTACTTGACTTGATTTATCTTTTTAAAATTTCATCAAGAAAATAAAAAAAATTAAAAAGTTTTAATTTTATAAAAATTGGGGGTTTTAAGGAGAAAACTGAAATGTCAACTTGCACAAATCTCATTAAATAACAACTAATTTGTTTTTACATACAAATTATTTTCTGTAGTCTATAATCCTGAATTGCATGAGGAAGATGTAAATTTTTCCTGTTAAAATAATTGTACATTTCAAGAATATTGCACAGCTTGCAACTTTTACCTCATTTGTCTCATTAAGTTAATAAGTTCTAATAGTTTTCATTTTATTGATTTTTTTTTTCCTTTCATAGAGTTAAAGTTTTGCTAATATATTTCAGTATCATCCTCACTAAAATGGAGAAATGGAGTTTCCATGTGAAAGCCATAATCTTTAATGTGCTTTAAAGTACAGAATTTCAAATAACTTTATCTAGAATCTACTGAAAGATCTCTGTGTTTGCTAATTATTCCAAATGCCATTTAGCATTAAAAAAAAAAAAAACAAACACCAAAAACTGTGGACTTTTCTTTTTCTTTGTGCTGTTTATAAACATTGGATATTTTCCTTGTATTCATTAATAATAAATATTTTTTAAGAGACTAAAACTGAGATGGAATGGGATATGTGAGATTTTGACTATTTTGTATGAGAGCTTGAAGGCCTGTTTAGGGTAGCTATTCAGAGCAAAAGTATTAAACAAAATATACCTGTGCAAAACGTATTGAAATACATGCTACTGGATAATGACTTGTAGATCATCAGGAACAGATGATCTAGTAAAAATTAAATGCAGACTTTTAATAAAGTTTAATAAAAGATGAACTTAAACTTATCAACTGATACTAAAAGGTAACACTAAAGATTTTTTTCCAAAAATATCTTCCATAAAATTTCATGAGAAGAAAAAAAATCAAATTTTCTTAAACACTGATAGAGCATCTTTGCCAATAAAGTTTATCCATCCTAAAAGAAGACTAAAATAAGCATTCATAAATTACTACACATTCCAGTACTTTACTATTTATTAAAATAAAACTTGGAAGAACTTTGAGATCATAATAACACTTGAGATTTTAGAAGCAATGTTCTAGCAGTTATACATAGATTAAGAAAAAGGTGTAAAGCTGGGCTCTATAAGGTCTTTTTGGGGGGGAAAAGCTAATATTTCTAAACTCACAGTAGCTAAAGAAAAGAATGAAATAATTCGTATGCAGTGACAAGTAAATGATTTATAGGGACATTGTCTGAAAGTTCTCTATTTTTTTCTTCTGCAAGTACCAAATCAGGAAGACAGCCAAGAACTGTCTTCATAAATTCATAAATTCGGGTTTTTTCTCCTGTCTGCTTTCCCTGCATAAGAAGGAAAGGCTGCAGTTAAAGGCACTACAATATTTCCAAAATCAGACCCATTTAACTGTATTTATTCTCCCTTTAAAAATTCTACAATTTTAAATAAGCTTTTAAAAACAAGTGGGAAATAGTTTTCCCTTCTTAATTGCTTATGTGTTCAGAGAGTAATCCAAGGAAATTATTTGTCTGAAATGTTTACCTCAAAATATAAATGTCCTATATCTTTGCTATGCGCTAGTAAGTGTGTATTCACAAATATAACAATATGGTTTGCTATTGCTACTGCATGTAATTGATCCCTGTATAGAATATTTAATCTAATAAGAGAATTAATTATGTAGCTGTAAATCATAAAGTATTTTTTTATAAAAGAAAAATGAAAATGAAAATTTTATGAAATTTTATGAAATTTTCAAATCCTTGAAAAGGATTTGAGTAGTGTCTCTGGGAGTTATGTAAAAGACAGTCTTTAGGCTGAAAAGCTTTTATATAAAAATACAGTGTTTGGAATATTTTTAAACAGAATTTCGTATCTTATAAATAAATGTAATGAATTAAAATAATATCTTTAAAAAAGAGATAATTAAACACAACATTGTAAAGATGTCGTTAGACTTGCTTTCTACAAGGACAAGGTCAAATATCATTCTCTTGCATGTCTATTAAGAGATTAAATATTTATGAGTTGAAAATGCAACCAAAATTATCAAGTTCATGTTCAGCCAATAAAAGAGTTACAACAATAAAAATTTCAGTCCAGCTCAAGTTTAAAAGAGATATGTCTTCCTCTTCCAGGGAAAATATGAAAGGAAAGCAAATAAATCTCTCTGAACCAAGTAAGCAGCTCTGCCAGTACTCTGTTCCTCTCTCTCAAGTGAAATCTCAAAAGTCTCCTCTCAGCCTTTTCATCTCCTTTCTTTCAGAGAAGAAAAGAGCTGAAATAGGCAAGAGGCAAAGAAGCCACCAATAAACCTGAAGAAATAAATATGGCCACAGCTCTTTTACAATGTTAGGATATCACCAACACTTCAGTATGTGTTGGTGAGATGTTTGTGAAAGAACTTCTGAAAACACTTGATGTTGTTGTTTCTTGTAATGACTTTAGTAGGAAAATTATTAAAATCAAATTGGGTTTAATAAGAGAACAATAAATACTATGAATTCTTGTTATTTGTGACAGACCTGCCTTAGGAAAGATTTTGTTAGGAATAACATCTTAAATAATACCTTTTGCTCATTAAAAACACTTTTTATTTTTACCATTTAAGTTGTCTGTATTATAATAAATAGAATTCAACTGCTACAAATTAAGTTCCATGGTCATCTACATCTTTTTTTAATTGTTTAAGATACACTTAAGCATATCTGACTTCTAAGATATGATAAGATACCCCCGTTTTAAGTAGACAAAAAAGCTCCTACTGTTCAGGATCATTCTTGATGTGTAATTCTGAGAAGGTCTTTATAAAGAAGCATTCAGAAAAGTGTGAAACTGAATTATCATGTGGTGTGATGACTCTTCTTGACTTTAAGTGTAGTGGCCCCACAGGCACTGAAAAATCTTCAGAATTAATAATTGCATTAATAATTGCATTCAGGACTCAGCATGCAGAGACAATAATTAAGATTTGCCTGCATCACTTACTTACATTTGGGTAAAATAGTGTCATGGTTTAACCCCAGTCAGCAACTAAACACCACACAGCCGCTTGCTCGCTCAATAAAAAAGTAAAAGCCATGGGTTGAGGTAAAGACAGTTTAACAGAACAGCAGAGGAAGAGAAAATAATAATAATGATAAAAGAATGTAGAAAACAAATGACGCACGATGCAATTGCTCACCACCTGCTGACCAACACCCAGCCCATCCCTGAGCAGCGATCGCTGCTCTCCGGCCAGCTTCCCCCAGTTTATATTCTGAATATGACGTTATACGGTATAGAATAGCCCTTTGGCCAGTTTGGGTCAGCTGTCCTGGCTGTGCCCCCTCCCAGCTTCTTGTGCACCTGGCAGAGCATGGGAAGCTGAAAAGTCCTTGACTAGTGTAAACATTACTTAGGAACAACTAAAACATCAGTGTGTTATCAACATTATTCTCATCCTAAATCCAAAACACAGCACTATACCAGCTACTAGGAAGATAATTAACTCTATCCCACCCAAAACCAGGACAGGATCCACCCCTTATTCTATACCATCTACATCATGCCCAGGTCCTACACTTTCCAATACATTCCAGTTAATCACCACCACTTTTCCTGTCTCTTGATATATACACACAGATATCATTCCCTTAGCCTATGGGCCATCCCTCTAAAATGTCTGTTGAGTTCATTTAGTCCGTGACTTTAGGTTCCATCTGTCATAACAGTCTTTCAGGGCAGGAGAGATGGTGTGTGGTGTTGGATTGTTGCATGCTGAAGCCGGTTCTGGTTCCATCACTGCTGCACTTTCCTCAGTTTCATCAAAGTTCATTCTTCATTAGTCTGGGGGATTCTTACTGTAATACTGTTCATATGGCATCTAGCAACAGCAAGAGTGTTACATACAGTATTATATAGCAATTAACATCACACTATTCAGTTCATTGGCTATTATCACCCAAAATCAAATCCCCTTGAGGTACACAGCAGACTTCCCCATCCTCCCGCATCACCCACCAAGTGAACCCAGGTCCTTGAGCAAAAGCAATCCCACAAATGGGTTTGCCTTTGCCTGAGGCAGGAGTAACCCAGACTGTCTTCCCCAGCATGTTTTTCATGTGCACTACAGGGACTTTATCTCCTTTGACAGTACTAAAAGTTTTGATTGGGTAGGGTCAGCTTGACAGGCAGATCCCCTAGTGTTGACTAACCAGGTGGCCTTTGCTAAATGTGTATCCCAATGTTTGAATGTCCCACCACCCATTGCTCGCAGTGTAGTCTTTAACAGTCCATTGTATCGTTCGATTTTCCCAGAGCCTGGTGCCTGATAGGAGATGTGATATACCCACTCAATGCCATGCTCTTTGGCCCAGGTGTCTATGAGGTTGTTTCAGAAATGAGTCCCGTTGTCTGACTCAGTTCTTTCTGGGGTGCCATGTTGCCATAAGACTTACTTTTCAAGGCCCAGGATAGTGTTCTGGGCAGTGGCATGGGGCACAGGATATGTTTCCAGTCATCCGGTGGTTGCTTCCACCATCGTAAGCACATTGTGCTTGTCTTGGCATGTTTGTGGGAGTGTGATATAATCGATCTGCCAGGCCTTCCACATTTATATTTCAGCCATTGCCCTCCATACCACAGAGGCTTTAACCACTTGGCTTGCTTGATTGCAGCGCATGTTTCACATTCATGGATAACCTGTGCAACAGTGTCCATGCTCAAGTCCACCCCTCAATCATGAGCCCATCTATATGTTGCATCTCTTCCTTGATGGCCCAAGATGTCATGGGCCCACCAAGCTATAAATAATTCACCCTTATGTTGCCAGTCCAGATCCACCTGAGCCACTTCAATCTTAGCAGCCTGATCCACCTGCTGGTTGTTTTGATGTTCTTCAGTGGCCTGACTCTTGGGTACATGAACATGTACGTGACGTACTTTTACAACCAGGATCTCTACCCGGGCAGCAATATCTTGCCACAGTGAGGCAGCCCAGATGGGTTTGCTTCTGCGCTGCCAATTGTTCTGCTTCCATTGTTGTAACCACCCCCACAGGGCATTTGCCACCATCCATGAGTCAGTATACAGACAGAGCACTGGCCACTTTTCTTGGTCAGCAATGTCTAAAGCCCAGTGGTTGGCCTTTCCTTCTGCAAATTGGCTCGATTCCCCTTCTCCTTCAGCAGTTTCTACAACTTGTCATATAGGACTCCATACAGCAGCTTTCCATCTCCGACGCCTTCCCACAAGACAACAGGACCCATCAGTGAACAGGGCATGTTGTTTCTCATTTTCTGATAGTTTATTGTACAGTGAGGCTTCCTCAGTGTGCATCACCTCCTCCTCTGGTGATATTCCAGAATCTTTGCCTTCTGGCCAGTCCAGAATTACTTCCAAGATTCCTGGGCTATTGGGGTTTCCTACTCGAGCCCGTTGTGTGATCAGTGCAACCCACTTACTCCACGTAGCATCAGTTGCATGATGTGTAGAGGGGACCCTCCCTTTGAACATCCAGCCCAGGACCAGCAGTCGGGATGCCAGGAGGAGCTGTGCTTCAGTACCAACCACTTCCGAAGCAGCTCAAACCCCTTCGTATGCTGCCAATATCTCTTTTTCAGTTGGAGTATAGCATGCCTCGGATCCTCTGTATCCCCAACTCCAAAACCCTAGGGGTGGACCTCAAGTCTCCCCTGGTGCCTTCTGCCAGAGGCTCCAGGCAGGGCCATTCTCCCTGGCTGCAGTGTAGAGCACATTTTTTACATCTTGTCCTGCCCAGACTGGCCCAAGGGCTGCTGCATGAACTATCTCCTGTTTAATTTGTTCAAAGGCTTGTCATTGCTCAGGGCCCCATTTGAAATCGTTCTTCTTCTGGGTCACTTGATAGAGAGGGCTTACGATCAGACTGCAATTTGGAATATGCATTCTCCAAAAACCCACAACACCTAAGAAAGCTGGTGTTTCCTTTTTGCTAGGTGGTGGAGACATGGCTGTTATTTTGTTGATCATATCCATTGGGATCTGATGATGTCCATCTTCCCATTTTATTCCTAAAAACTGAATCTCCTGTGCAGGTCTCTTGACCTTACTTTGTTTTATGGCAAAACCAGCTTTCAGGAGGATTTGGACTATTTTCTTCCCTTTCTCCAAAACTTCTTCTGCTGTATTGCCCAACACAATGATGTCATCAATATATTGCAGATGTTCTGGAGCTTCAGCCTGTTCCAGTGCCATGTGGATCAGTCCATGGCAAATGGTAGGGCTGTGTTTCCACCCCTGGGGCAGTCGATTCCAAGTGTCCTGAATGCCCCTCCAAGTGAAAGCAAACTGTGGCCTGCACTCTGCTGCCAAAGGGATTGAGAAAAACACATTAGTGATATCAATTGTAACATATCAGTTGGCTGCCTTTGACTGCAGCTTGTATTGCAGTTCCAGCATGTCCAGCACGGCAACACTCAGCGATGGCGTGACTTCATTCAGGCAACGGCAGTCTACTGTTAGTCTCCACTCTCCATTAAACTTTTGCACTGGCCATATAGGACTGTTAAAGGGTGAATGAGCCTTACTGATCACTCCTTGGCTCTCCAGTCAACGAATCAGCCTATGGATGGGAATCAGGGAGTCTCAGTTGGTGCAATATTGTCTCCAGTGCATAGTTGTGGTATCAATCAGCGCCTGTTGTTCTTCAACTCTCAGCAACCCCACAACAGAACGGTCCTCCAAAAGACCAGGCAAAGTGGACTGCTGTTTAATTTCCTCCGTCTCCAAGGCAGCTGTACCAAAAGTCCACCAGTACCCTTTTGGGTTCTTGAAATACCCTCTCCTGAGGTAGTCAATGCCGAGGATACACGGAGCCTCTGGGCCAGTCACAATGGGGTGCTTTTGCCACTCATTCCCAGTTAGGCTCACTTCAGCCTCCAATACAGTTAGCTGTTGGGATCCCCCTGTCACTCCAGAAATACAGATGGGTTCTGCCCCTTTATAGCTTGATGGCTTTAGGGTACGCTGTAGGTAAGAATTAATTGGCAATGGCTATGTCTATACTACATTTCTACTTCACTGAAGGAGCATAACGTAAGGATCAATAAGGGTGCAAGACCTCTCAGGCTAATGTTGAAAGACTGAGGCTGGAGAAAGGAAGATGGTTTGGTGTGGTCCTCTGCATAAGGCTTATTGCAGTGGTTTTGGACAAATCTAATGACTTAATTACTACCAGGTTTTGGCCAGTCTACCAACTGTTAATTCAAAGGCTTTTGCTCTGTCCCCAAAAGGACCTGAGAGTGACCCACCACTTTCATCATGATGAAGCAGGAAGAGGTCCAAACTAGCAGGGTACAAACAACCAGTGTGATCTGCAAATTCTTACTTTATTATGTACTAATGGTTTTAAGGTAACTAAATGATGGATTAAATACACCAAAAGACATAACAATACTCTGATGATCTATGTCAGTGTTTAAAGAGGATAAGAGTTATACATTATCTGCGAAGAATTGTAATGGGTCTACAGATTACTGTCTGAGAATTTTGTCTGTTATTTCAATTAAAAGCAAAGTATAAGCAAAATATTATTAAGATTGCTGTGATGGTCTATTCTCATAAACTAGTTTACACGTTTCCTTCATACAAACAAGTTTCAAACCCGTAAGTGAAAGCATCTGAAAAATCTGCTGGAATCCACAGATTAAAACTTATTTTTGGTGGTCCAAAGCTTGCCACTGGAGGTGGATTACATGCTTTCTCAGGTGGTGTCATACACTACCAAATGACCTACCATATTTGCTAGATTAAAACCAACCATGCGATGGCAACTTGCTTGCTGCAAATGTATCCCAGTATTTCTCCCCATTAAACATTTAAAAAATAGTGTCTTTCCTCTTTTCAGGAGATTGTTTTTATTCTGCAATTCTAAATATGTAAAAACCTTGAGGATAAAGTTTAGTTAGGATAGAAAGAGCATCTCAGAGCATTCCCCAGGGAATTTCATATACCTCCTGCTCATTCTCTCATTTCAGACTTCTAGTCAGCTTTTCAGTGTGCTGAAGAGATGCTAGGTTGGTCTTATGAACTAGCTTAACAAACTAAAATAAGTTCATCTCCACACATATCCCTCAAATCTGATGTTTACATTTACAAACATAATCATATGAGAGTGACATAAGATATTATTTATTACTAAACAATGAGCTCTATCTTGAAAAAGTTGTTATACAAAATCCTGAAGAATGATAGCAGAATGACAATGTTTGTTATTCTTATTTTTTAGTTGCAGTTAGTAGGGTCTAGAGATTGTGATGAGGAAAGCCCATGCAAAGGGGAGAGAGTTCTTGATCGCAAAGCTTGACAGTCTCAATGAAGAGCAAGGGTAGAGGAGAACAATGGAGCAAACAATAAGAATTAACAAGACTGTTTTAAGCTAAAAAGCTCAAAAGACATATTAGAGATAAATGACTATTTCAAATGAGACTGTTGAAAAAATTATCCATCATTAAAAGTACTTTGATCGGTTTTCTTCACTTTGCCAAAACAGGTTTTTTTAATCATCTCAATATTTCATTCTAATTTCAGGTAAAAAGAATTTTTAAACTAAGCATCCCAAAAAGGGTAGGTCTATAATGATATCTACTTGCGGTGTGACTGAGCTATTGAATTGATTAAAGATTTAAATAAATAATTATTATTATAATTTCTGACACATTTAATTCATCTGTAAGAAAAGAATCCATTTTGCCTGTAATATAATCCTTGTGCATGAGTTTCTGAAAAAGAAAAGGAAAGGAGAGTATTTACAAGTTAAGAAATTTTTTGTAGAATGTAATACCTTCATCTACCTGTGCACATTATAACAACATCACTCAAATAAATATTAATTTAGAGCCATTCTAAATATGAAATTAGAGCCTCGTAGAACCCAGATATAACAGAAAAATGCTAGTGTCAGTGAGCCAGACCTCTTTTTTTTCAGATGAACAGAGGAATTTGGGATGTTGCTGCTCTGACAGTAAGTCAGATTCACCTTCTTTCAGTTGCACAAAGAACACCTTTTTGAACACTCAGAGTACCTGTTTCCTGGCTTCACCAGTATGGAAATACTCCTTACTATCTCCCTCCTCAAGTTTCTTTTATTCTTTATGTAAAGACACTGTCAAATGTAATTTCTTAAAATTGGTCCTGTTTCCACTGGATATGAATATAGAACTGAGCTTGAAAACTGTTCTTTTTACACTTCTTTCTTTTTTAAACAATGTCATTTCATATTTCTCCCCTCTTTTCTCTCCCTTCCACTTCTCTCCTCTCCTGAAAGGTGAAAGGTGGTTGGGAATAGCCAGCATGGATTCACTCAGGATAAATCATGTTTGACCATACTTGTCTGTGTCTGGAATGCTATGTCCAGTTTTGGAACCCAAATAAAAGAAAAATATTAATAAACTAGAATGAATTCAGCTACCTGAGTTGGTCAGAGAGTCGTTCAGGAGGACCTAATAGCAACCTTCCAATACCTACAAGGAGATCATCAAGAAGACAGAGCCAGGCCATTTACATACCCACATGGCAGGTAGATCAGTAACAAGAATTATAAATTGTAATGGGAAGTTCAGAGTGAATATGGGGCAAAAATTCACTATGAAAATAACTAAGCATTGGAACAAGTTACGAGGGGAGTTGTGTAACCTCTGTCATTAGTGGCTTCCGAGACCTGGGTGGACAAAGCCTGAGCAACCCAGTCTAAAGTCAGTGTTGACCCCAGCTGAGCAGGAGTCTCACCTAGATGATCTCTTGAGGTCACGTCTTACAAGAAATACTCTGTGTTTCTATGATTCTGTGAGTTAAGTAATCCTCTTCAGACTCACAGTTTAAATTAACTTGGAAACATTTTCCTGAATGTTTGTATGAAGAAATTTACTTTTTGGGAGATAGTCACTTGTTAGATTATAGTGTGATATGGAGATACTAATAATCACAAAAGGTGAGATTTATACTATTATTAGGTTGTACTTGAGACCTGCCTTAATGTGGGTGCTACACCTTATCAGTAGCTGATTTATAACTACACTCTAGTCACATAAACGGTTCCTATGTCAAATATGACCATGGTAACTGTCCTTTTGCAGCAATCCCATCACCAAATTCTCCTCCATGCACAATCCTGTGAACCATTGTAAAGCCTTTTGCCCTCAGCAACAGATGAATGCAGGAATGGTCTTACAGGATCAGACCACAGCTCCATCTAATTCAGTAGCGTGTTTATAGCAGTCATTGAAAGGTAAAGCTGAGGAAATTAAGCAAGAACAAGGCAAGTACATACAATAATTCTCCCAGTTGCTTTTCCAGATTCTAATGCTTTCTGGCTCAAGGATTTCCCAAGTTAGACAACTTTTTGTTTATTCTTTAACCCTCAATTGATTTAACTCCAGTGAACTTGTAGAGTTCCCCCATGGACTTGTAAATTGTTAATATTCATCCTGATTGTGGTACAGCAATATAATGTGATACTTAAGAAATTCAGGAAGGCTATAAAATTGAATGGTTGCTGGCAAAGGGCTGGGGACAATAAAATAAAGCATAATCTTGCAGTAGCAGGAATATGGCTACTGTCAGGCAAACAGTCATGGACAAAGTATTTTGCAATACTCTGTGAACGTAACAGAATTATCGATCTCCTGAGCATAGCAAGTAGATCAAGGGAAGTGATTACCTTCATAACTCAACATTTTCTGAAATACTGTGCCCTGTTTCAGGCCTCCCAATACATGAAAGATGTTGATCATCTGGAACAAGTTCATCAGAGGGCTGTTGAGACAGTTGAGGATCTGGAGCACATCTTGAACAGGAAATGGGGCTTGTTTAGCCTTAAGAACAGCAACCTTGCAGCACCTACAAAGAGGTTCATAAGAAGATGAAGTCTGGCTCTTCACTGCAGTGTATGGGGAGAGGATGAGAGACAAAGGGTATAAACTGAAACAAGAGAGGTTAAAGGTGGATATGAGGAGGAATCTTTTTCTCATGAGGACAGCCGAGAAGTGGAATGGGTTGTCCATAGAGGTTGTGCAGTCTCTGTACTTGGAGATTTTCAACACCCAACTGGATAAAGCCCTGAGCAACCTTGTTTGACCTCTTATCTGACCCTGCTTTGAGCAGAAAAGTGGACTAGAGACCTCCTGAGGTCCCTTCCAGTGTGAATTATTCTATAAGCCTATCCCTGTTCTGTGTCCCTACTTTATAATGTACCTCACAAATACTGCTGAGGTGCAGCAATAAACAAGAATGAGACTAACAGGATTGCCCCTGTCTCAGGATGTGAAACGTCACATCCATGGGCTTTCTGCCAGTAGATGGTACTAGCGATAGAAAACAGTACAAGCATCTTCAAAGTCTTGATTCAGAGTTATGTTGGCACTGTCACTTGGGTTTTCTCTAGGAGCCTGATGTTAGTATGGGGAACAGGCTAAGTTAACCATAACCTGATTTTATTTCATATTCTGCATAAAGACAAGGTGGAAGTGCTTCAGGCTGAGTGGCTGAGGGAGGTTTTGGTAATTGAAAGCATCCTTGCCCAGGAGGCTTTGTGATGACAGCAGATGAGATGTGGTATGATCTGGCTGGACACTACTATATGTGTATATATGAGCAACAAAGAAGACTTGCACAATCAAGTCAGGATGTGTCCTCTGCTCTCAAGTCCACCACAAAAGAAGCATGAAAGAAAGACACATCCAGCAGATTCTGGCCTTTGATCCATGACAATGTCTTGCAGAAAGTATAAGTAAATTCTTTCACTTAGCGTGGATGGCTCAGATGTTCTGATTGACTAAGAGGATAGTTTTTGCAAGCTTGCACAAGAGCAGCCGGTTAGTAGATGTACCTACATATGCATTCTTATCCCCATATTGAGGCTGCCAGTGTAGGGCAGAAGGTAAAATCATTGAGGTCCAAAGACAAATGGCTGTAGAACAGCTAAGAGAATGTTCCCTAACATTTAGCTGTCTTCTCTATTATTAGCCAGAGTTTTTATAAGTGATTGCAGTTGTCTGATTGGCTTTTCCTCACATGGGTGTCTCATTGCTGTATGTGATCTGCTCCAACTGCCTTAAAAATTTTCTTCACTAATGAGGGGCCTTGTGACCCATTGCAATTGTACTGTTGTGCATTTTAACTTTCCTCATAAAATGACTGATGTACATTACTAAAGCTTTTAGACAGTTATATACATCTAGGCTAGGCTATTTCAACACAGTTTAACTGGAACTAATCCCGAAGGTCATTCAGAAATTCTAGCAACCGAGAAATGAAGCTGTCCACTTTCTGAGCAACACAAATCACACATGCATTTGGCATTACACATTGAATGCAGTCTTATTCCAGGTAAAATTTATATCATCATCTTATCCATTCATTGATAAATGGTGCTGAATATTTTTTTTAAAAATAAGACTTTAGCTATGGGTCTAATTATACCTCTAGAAGAACAATGTTGTAAGCAGTATTTTTTTGTTTAAACATGCCTTCAAATATTTATGTATGTCAAGCAATTAAAGGTAGTGTATTCTTTGAGTGCTCACCAGTACTTGAGTTTGGTAAACCAATAAACATATAAAAAATAAAATTAAAAGAGTCATTAATAGAATTATTCATTATAAAATTAGGATATTCATTTATTTATCAAGTCTTCCCTCATGCTTGGAAAGAAGGAGAAAATAGAACAATTTTTTGGAGACAGAAGAAAAAGACTATTTGCTTTGCAGTGGCGTCATCTGAACATAGTAAGAGCCTAAATTTCATTACTTAAAGTTATATACTGCAGATGCATCACCACAGGTATGGGCATAGGTATAGGCAGAAAGCAGTCATAATATTCACAGCAAGGTTTGAAGCCTTCAAAGTTATTATAAAACAAGGATTTTTTTCTCATTATTAGCATAGCCATTTTCTAAACAGTAAATACTTAGCCCTGTACATATAAGACTTCAGAGGACTGCCTAGAAAAATGTGGCTGAACCAAACTCTTCCAACTGCAAGTACTGTTTTCAAGATGCTATCAATGACAAATACAACCTTGAATATGTACTAAAGCTAAACAATAAAAAATCATGATCCTTGCAGCCATATACTAAGTAGCTCATGGCCATTTCCTCATCTTTAACTTTTTCTTCATCCTGGCAGCGTAACACATGATAGCAGTAGGTGCAGTCTCTCCTGATAACATTCCTTCGCTCTTTGCTGTTAACAAGAGTTCCAAAATACAATCTGAATGCTCTATCATTTCTAAGTGCAGGAAGACCACTGACTTCAGTGCTGCCATTCTACCCATTGAATCTCTGTCTAGCTCTCCATAGAGCCTTGTACTTACTGTTTCTCTTCTAGCTTTTGGGGGAATGATAGGATTGCTTTATTACAGCTTTTTTTCTGGTGTCAATAACTTTATTTTTAAAAAGTATTTTGTAAAATAAAAGCCAATAACCAAAAGACCACGTATCTTATCAGAAGGTCTACCAACACCTGGTAATGTAGAAAGCCTAACAAGGCCTTTAGAAATCATATCTGTTGTTCATATTCTATTTACCATTTGTGCTTCAGCTATCAAAGGCTTTTTTACGATCAAAACAAATACAGAAACAAAATAATTAAGAAAGAGGGGATGTTAGTCAGCCTAGTCAAGAGAAAGTTTTGATGAGGTCAGTTCAGAAAGATTAAAAAACAGACACTAGCCAAGAAGAAAAAAATAAACAGTGCAAAAGATGGCAGTGTTTAGATTTCTTGATGTATTAAAGTATAATTGCATGTCCTTCTTTGCTTTTACATTCTTCCATCAAATGGATTAAAAGAAAGAGTAAGTTCAGAAAAAGCAAAGGTTCACAGGTATGACACTGAGGATCCCCTTCACTCTCCTCACTGTTCAGATGGATTTAAAGTAGATACAAAAAGGTCACAGGATCAGTGATGGTGTTTGGATGTTTCTCAGTGGGGAGATACACACTTAGTGGTGCCACAGTGGAAACATCTCTTGTAGATATGAGATTCTGAGTGTGAAAAGCACTTAACTATTTCTCTCCCATTATTGTTATTGATTCAGGTTCGCACCAAAAGGAGCTTTGGAAACCTTTAGCTGGAGAATTCCACTCTAAGAATCAGTAGATGTACTTGAAATTTCAAAATCAGAAAAAAACTGAGACACTGAACTAAAATTCAGGTCATCAAATGGGATCTGAATTGAAGACTACTCCAAAACTGTTATCTAATGAACAACCACAGTTAGAGCAAAAGGAGACACTCAAATATTGTTAAATTGAAGTGAAATACCAAAAATCTTTGAACCTCGAAGTAATACTGAAAAATCCTGAAACAAAAAAAAGCTCAAAAATTTCTCTCTAACAACTCCATTGATAGTCATTAAACTGTTTTCTTGGATATCATTTAACTAGTTAAAATATTTTTTTTTTAAAGTATTCTCAAATTTACCTGGATCCAAACATTACACTGTGTTATACTTTTTTAAAGAAAAGTCACAACATCTAAATTGGTTTCTACATTTATCATTTCTGTCAATGCCACCCAGAAGTCAGTTTGACTCTTTCCTGACAAAGGTGATAATTGTTGAAATATTTGAGAATATAGAAGCAGTTCAGAGTTCTGGTTTTAAAAAAATAATATGTTTGTTTTGATTCTCCAGAAACATTAGAGTTTGAAGAAAGAAGTGTAAAGGTATAGAAGCAATAAAATCAGTCTGGAGTGTGATAAGAACTACATAGGGAAAATTTAGACTAATCAGCAGCAACATATGCAGAACAGAGAAGAATTTGGCTTACAGACTGTTATGAAAAAAGACTTTGGAAGTTAAGATGGAGTTTCAGCTCCTGACCTCCAGAACAAACTATTAATTTACAGATCCACCTGGCACCTAATGGGACCATCTCCATTGTAGAGTAAATTGTGGATCATTGTTTAAGCAATATGAATTAAATCTAGACCTTCAGAATAGTTTAAGCATCTTTTAAATGTCTTTTAAAGTCTTTTAACATCTTTTCTATTTTTCCCATACTTACAGCCCTAAGAACTACCTAGTGGTCTGGTAACAACATTACAGTATCTTTAAAAAAAAAATTGATTTCTGTATGCTATAATCAGAGCCTTAAATGTCTATTAAGAATAACATTGGCAAATAGATGCATAAGATATGCTAATTAATCCATAAGTGCTTCCTCCTCTTACTGAGTTACATATAACTGTAAAGTTGTGATTTTTTTAATGTTATAGACAAAATTCCATTTTATATGAGAAAACACTATTCTTCTAAAAATCGTAAGTTATTCTCATAAAACAAGTATGTTTCCATGATGATTCAAAATTTCATAAGGGACTTAAACAGTGGGATTGCATGTGCCAAGGTGCATGGGTCCAGTGGTTCCCTGGGGTCAGGGGCTGGGACCAGTGGGGGTTCCCTGCGGTATCAGGGTAGGGTCTGGCATCCAGTGCCTGTCCCACCACCTCCAAGAGAAGCAGGGCAGCTGGGGGGCACCAGGGGGAGCCCCAGCCCCGGGCTTTGGGCAGCTACCTGAGGATGGGCATGGGCTGAGGCCTGGCTGGGATATGGGCCCATGGATGGGGTCAGGATCAGGCCCCATGAGGGTATCCAGGGTCTGGGTCTCTTGCATGTACCAGGAGCTGAACAGGAGAGGCTCAGCCTCAATCAAGTCCCACAGGAAGGGGGGCCCTGGCTGAGGGCCCCTGGCTGAGGGCCACAGTCCTGCAGCACTGTCTGGGAACCCCTGTCCCGGGTAAGCAAAGGAAGAGGTCCACCCTCAGCTGCACTAGCTCTAAGGTGGCCTCAGCCCCAGCAGCCCGATCGCCAGGAGGGAGGATGCTCTCAGGGCCCTGACACCAAGCATGTCTGTCCAGGTAGTGTGAACAGGGTTGAGGTTCATTTGAGTAACTGTCCAATGACTTTCTGTAGTCATGTTACACTGTTAGGATGGCATTCTCCCCACAATACTTTTCCACTAAGTTGAATATTATTAGTACAGGCTTGATACAGAATAGCTACAATTGCCTGTTCGTGCTGCTGGAACTGACATCCTATCTTCATGCTGATGACCTGCAGTCAGAAGCAGTGGCCTTCTAAGATCCTGGCAGATTCAAAAATTTTGTCAAACTTTACCAATAGGACTTGAATAGTTGCTCACCCACAGCTATGTGCGCTCAGTTCACTTACTATTCTGCACTACTGTCACCGAAATTGGGAATAAACCTCTCAACACCAATGTAGCATTAAGAAGCAGGCATTCTCTTTATTGTAGCGCTGGATGCACAGGGGATCCTTCTGCCTAATGTGCATACCAGTTTACACAGACGTAGGTTCATTTATACAGTATATCTTTCCATATGCATAGGTTTTCATACTACTAGGCAGGACTATGTTAATTAGTAGATGACATAATGATGATTTAGTGTAACACATGCTCAGTTTTTCATGTGGGGGTCTCCTGGTGGTTGTAGACCCCAAAACCGTGCTTTTCAGGTCATGAATTCAGAGTCATTCTTCCTTTTAAGGTTTAATTTTCTCCATGGTTAAACATCACATGCTGGAAGATCTGGTTTTACCAGGATGTTCTTGGGTTTTCTTTTGTTTCTTCTTAATTGACCCTTTGAACTTTATTCTTTACATGTTCCTCACTTATTTTCCAACACTACCACAAGGTTAAAGTCTCAACAAAAGCTTGTCCAAGGCTACATCCTAGCTCTCCTCCACAGAGAGATTCCAAGTCTACAGCTTTGGAGGAAGAGGTTTTTGTGCAGTTATTGGGGTACTTGATTTCTTGTTCCTTGGATCCAGAGAAAGACAAGATGAAGAGAAATTATCTTAGGATGATTGTCTTGACACCATATAAAGCTTAAAAAGATCCCTAAAAAACATAGGAAAAATCACTAAAAGAGCATGTCAGAAAAGGATATAGTTAAATGAAACATAGTCTGGTTACATCACAGATAGGATAGAAGCATCCCCAACATAACAATATAAATAAAGGGAAATGTTCACAGAATATATCCTGCACAGGGACAAAAAAACTTTTTTAGCCATGGAGAAGAATCACAGAATCACAGAATCAGAATCATAGAATCGTTTAGGTTGGAAAAGACCTTTAAGATCATCTTAAAGTCCCACCGTTAACCCAGCACTGCCAAGTGCACCAGTAAACCATAGCCATAAGCGCCACATCTACACATCTTTTAAATACTTCCAGGGATGGTGACTTAACCACTTCCCTGGGCAGCCTGTTCCAATGCTTGACAACCCTTTCAGTGAAGAAATTTTTCCTAATAACCAATCTAAACCTCCCCTGGCGCAACTTGAGGACATTTCCTCTCACCGTATCAAGAAGAGCTAAACAGTTCCAAAATCCTAATTCTTACATCTAGTTTCACATGTAGTCTACAACTTCCATATTCTATTTGATTTACCCATTTTTTCTCCATCCAAGGAGTATCTTTTTTTCTGAAAAAAAACACCAAACCCAAATCCCCCCAACTTCAGAATCTCTTTTACTATAATGCTTTTTTTAAAAATGTTTTGTTTTGGTTTTTTTATTCTATTTTATCAAACTTTACAAACTTCTAAGCTATTCCTGAAAGTGGTTGATTGTTTAACGTTAAGATAAGGTCAGGTGGCTATGATGATTTATTTAACTCTTAGCTTGTATTTCCTACATCCTTTCTAAATAATATTCTGTAGTCTAAGTGGGTCTGTGAACAACAGCCCTCATTAATTGTTCTTAACATTCATTATATTTTAAAGTAAATTCTCTTTGTTTCTGTAGGTTGCTATGTTTCTCCATCTACCATCTGTTTTGTACTGAGGTGTTTCAGCTATAATTAGCACACAAAAATCTCAACTTAAAAGTGGGTTCAGTGTTCAAAGGCCACCTTTAAATTCACTACCCATGCATCTTTCTCTCAGATAACTGAATACTTCGAGATCAGCAGACAATATGGAGATCTGGTTTGTGTGCATGTGTTGGTTGCACAAGTAGTTCTCCAGGAATAATTTCAAGAAGTGGAGATAAACCTTGATGGTTTACTCAAGTATTGGAAACAGTGTAGAAGAAAAACCAGCAAGAGCTCAAATGGGTGCAAGAGTTGAACTTCTTCAAAACTGTTCATATTCTTTAAATTGGATATATAATTATGCACACAATGAAGTAGGTAAAAAAAGTAATGTAAATTACAAATCAAAGGCCAGAAATAAATAGCCATTTATAAAGCCATAACTTTGAAAAGTTTGATTAAACGTATTTTTCAAGTGCCACGGTTGAATGAACAGAGGTACCACAGGGTGCCACTTGACCTTTATTTTCATTACAACTGTCAGAAATACTGAATAAATTTGTATGCCGTAAATTAGAAGAACTGCTTTAAATTTGCCCGTAGGAAGATAATACTAGTATAATCTGTTCATAGCACATGCAATACTGCATTCAGAGCTTTAGGGAAAGTTGTATCACAGAACTGAACTATGATTTATGGTAAGTTAAACACCTTTTTACTTCATTAGAATTCTCCTAGCATTATGAAAAGTTTTGGAGAATTCATTTGGAAATTTTTCAGTGAAGGATTCAACCCATGGCTAAGATTTCTTTGTAAGTGTATTTATTAAGCATGTGATTCTTGTAGTGCCAGTGGCTCAATGGGAGCTTTGCCTGAATAAGGCTTGTGTGATCAAATCATGCTGAAGTGCATATTTACATGTGTAGACAAAAATAGATGCATTTAATTAACTACAAAATGTAGCTGCCATATCAAGGGTAAGGAATGCTTGAAGTTACATACATTTTGTACAGTTTAACCCCAGATTTTTTTTTTGTCATTTCCACATTTCTTTTAATAATATTTGTGCACTTAACTTACAGGGAATCCTAAATCTAAAAAAAAAAAAAAAAACACATCTCTATGAAGTTCCTGAAGCACACCTGCGCAGTTAAAGTCCAGAGGGTAATGATTTTTAGTAGTAATATTATTTCTTTTAACATTCTGAAAAATGTAATAGGTTGAGGATGAATGTATGTTGTATGAATTGTATGA
This sequence comes from Mycteria americana, assembly GCF_035582795.1. Classification (NCBI taxonomy): domain Eukaryota; kingdom Metazoa; phylum Chordata; class Aves; order Ciconiiformes; family Ciconiidae; genus Mycteria; species Mycteria americana. The sequence goes on from NC_134367.1 coordinate 32,245,354, forward strand.
ATGAGATATGAATGGAAAGAGAGGATCCTAAAGTAAGTGTGGACTCAATTAATTGTTACATTGCACTTAGAATTTCAGTTGAATTAGAACATTAAGGTACAAAATATTATGCCAGTGAAATACTTGACCAGAATAGAAACAATAACGGCTGAATGATGGGTAGGTGGATGAATGGATGAAGAGAGAGACAGATAGCTATGTTAGATAAAAATGTCCATGTAGATTAATGTACAGCTGTCATACAAAATAGATTGTGCAATATTTATAAATCAGCATTGAACAATAAAGATATTTCACTACATATACTTTTTGTTTCAAAATCTGAATTAAAGTTCACCAGATCCTGAAACTCCTGTTTCCCTCAAAATTTGGTTTACTGCTCAAACTTAGAACACAATGGAAACTTAATGCCAAAGAATGTCTAATATTTTATTTTGGTGTAACTGAAAAGGCATTTTAGCAAATTTCTTTTGATGACCATCTAATGTTCCAAAATATATGTCAACTAGTTTTCTAATAACTTTAGAGTTATTAATGGAATTTCTCAAACTCCCACTCCATCCTTTCAACGTCAAAATATTTCTTTCATGAATACTTGTTCACTCATATTCCCATGATACTTCAATTTCCTCCTGATCTCCTTTTCATTTCCAGGGACTGGATCCTACACTCTTCCACCTCAGCATGATTCTTTCAATCTATATCTCAGAATAGACTCTCTTGAATCTTAAAATTGAATAACACAAAAGCATTCTTTTCTTTTCCATGTCACAAGTACATGAGTCTGCATTTTCTTCTTTTTTTTTTTGCACTCATTTAAGCTTTCAACTCAGCTTCAAGAATAAACTGATTTTTTAAAGTGCAATAGTATTGCAAAAAAATAGGTACAGAGTGAACTGATTGTTATTCTGATATATAGGTATTTGAGGGATCAGGATTTTAATGGGTGCAATTACTTACAAGAAGCATCCTTCAGTAACACTCTTTCTTCTTTAAACATTGTCCCTTATCAGAAAGGAGGCATGTCTATCTGAACTGAAATCCTGTACCTCCATTTACACAAGCTAGATAATCATCTTGCAGTAACAGTTTCTCTTACAGGCCTCAAACACAGCAATTCAATCTCAGCGGGGTCTTCCTTGGTTCACAACCCAATCAGTAGCAATCAGTAGTTCTTTTTATAAGTCCTCACACTGTTGATGGACCTCTATTTCCTATACAAAATTCAGGTAACTGTTCTCTTACTGATGATAATTCCAGTTGAGATGATGGATACCTGACTCAGGTTCAAAATTCTTTTCATGAAAAAGTTAGTTATGAGCAGGAAATGCTACCTATCTTCAGAATACTAAACATATAGAACCTATGTGATACAGAATTTCTGTATCACCCTTTAAATTCTGTGAATACGTATTTATACATCAGGGTAGGAGAGAAGCTTTTTTTGTTATTGTTACGATAACTGTATAATATCCTTTTCTCTACCTATATGTATTTGAATCTCTTACTTTTCACTTCAGTAGACAAACACCTGTATTGCACTTCTCTAAGCCAAGGTCTCAGCCAAAAATCTTATCTGTAAAATGGAATAAAAATAAGGCCGTGATGAGGCCCTTCATTTACAAGCAAATTTGATTTATCATTTCCCTGAGTGGATTAGTAAACACCTAAAAAGCAATTGGACAATTACATTCATATGAAATTTGATAGACTCTTGAAAATAATAGCATTGCTACTGACCACAAGCACAGAAGGAAACAAAATAATCAATTACCTAATTACTACATGGTAGAGGAAAAACCTGCATTGTCAGAACACTTCAATCTGAGGGACACATACCAAGGCATCTAAATGCCAATTCAAAAAGTTCTTGAGATTTTTACATTATAAAAAAAATAAATTTGTAGTTTGAAAAATCTGAATCTTGAACAGATAAAAGTCTGTATTAAATCTCACCATAATAGATAAGGAAGATTAAGTCCTCACAGCTAGAAACAAGTAGTTACTCAGGTACAATTTTTAACGTCTTGACTGTGTTGGTTATGTAATCAACTGCAGTATAATAAGGTGGTAAGAAATAGCCAACATAGATGTGTAAAAACCAAATTGTATCAAAGAATGATAATGTTCTTCTATGACAGGATAACTAGCGAATAATGAAGAAGCAGCAGGTATGATATAGATTTCATGTAATAAGAGGCAGTTCACACAACATTGTCATATGCAAGCTAGCAAAATGTGAGATAAATTAAATTGCTCTGTGATGGGTATGGAACTGACAGAAAAGCCATCTGAAAGAAGTTATTTTAAAAAAATCATTTCTCATCACATTTTGAGACCATTGCAAACAGCAAAACCAGGAGTCTAACTTACCTCTATTTAAAATGTTTGTTAATTTAAACGGTGAAACACTACACTGAGAAACTTTGTCAGTCACATCAAGTTAGAAAGAGTCAGGAAGACTTCTGGACAACAGAATTAGAATTCAAAACAATCTCATTATGCTTTGGAACAATGCTAACAAATCAACTAAAATTGTTGTAATAAAGGGAAATGAAGAGCATTGTATTCAGAAAGAAATCAAGTGTCCACATGTAAAGTGAATAATGATTATTGTGGCTTGCAAAATAAAGCCATCTCATTCCAGGATGTATTAATGAGAATGTTTTTAAGTAAGACACTAAAATAATTATTTTTCTGCTCTATCAGCTTTTCTGAGACCGTGTCTTGTGTTCTACATCAATTTTGATCATGACCACTTAAGAAAGATAGTGACCAGTTACAGAAACTCTAAGACAAAATTTTTGAGAGCAACTGGTTTGATCAAAGGTTAAGAAACAATAATCTACGAATAAAGATTCAATTAATGTTTATTTTCTAATGAAAAAAATACTGAAGGAGTAATATAACTGTCTTCAAAAAATTAAAAGATGGTAATGAGAAGGATGGTGAAGAAGTGTTATACATTCTGCTATATAGAACAATAAGTAATTATCTTAAATTACAACTAAAAGTTACAGATTAGAAAATATGTTCTTACTGTAAAATTAATTATGCACTCGTAAGGAACATGCACAGTGGTGGAATCAAAGTTTCATTAGATCTTTATATAAACAATTTAGACAAGCATTCATCAAGAATAATCTAGGTCTATCAACCTTACAATTCAGGTGTTGGACTAAATGACCCATGAGATCTTTCTGAGCCCTCTATTTTCCTGATTCCTGTGTTTTATCAATTTTCATATTAAAGGGAAAATATTAGCTAGGAGGAATGAAAAGTGCTAATTTCAATCAGAAAAGGAACTCTTTATTTTTTATAATATATTTAAAAACAACCCTCAACACTCAAAATTAATCATAGGCTTTATCTTATTCTCCAAGTTGAAATGGATTTGCTTAGAGAGAATATTTAATAATGTGTACTGTTCCTAGAGCAATCCGAAATACAGACGATTATCCTGTTTCCCAGATGAGCGCCCTGTACAATTACTGGGAGAGACAGCTTCTTCCTACTCATTCTCTGTCCTTCGCAAATCCTTTCCTACATAAAGATAAAGTGCTATCACTTTATCTGTCTGGGGAAATGTGGTATACTCTTCTCCACTTTCCAATTCAGTCAGTCTCCAGTCTGCTAGTCTGCTTGAAACTCCTAAGGCACAGGAAGGCACTATATTTTCATTTCCCATATGTGAAAGAGTGCACTAGTTGAATGGTTATGACATTGTCTCCTTATTCATCTGTGTTTTAAAATAAATGAAACCTTTTATAACATGGTGTGTGAAACTTTTCATCCTCTTTTTTTTTTCCTTTTTTTTTTCTTCCAGTTATACTCTAAGAAAGCCTGCTTATAGAATTTAAGAAGAAAAATGTTTAGATATTAAGAAAGCATCTAGAGAGAGTTGTGCTAGAGTAAGAGGAAATTGACTGGTTTCACATGTTCCACACACAGATACTCACCTCAGAAGGTAGGCACAGAAATGCACCATGCCTGTTACAAATGGCTAAGCTATAAAGGTATCCAAAAGTATGCCTGAAGACCATACAACTTGACACACCTCCTTCACTCAACACACTACACTGCCTTATACACAGCTTTACTTTAAAAAATGTGTGGGTTTCAGAATGTTGTAGGATGAGGATCATCTGCTGACACAGTGTCAATGATGCCATTCTGCTTCCAGCCCCCATGGTTGTCCCAGATGAGGGGCATGATACAAGGTCATACCCAAGGATTCAGGTCTCTCTTGAGAGAAGAATCTCTCCAGAAGATTTCTCATTCAGAGGGTAAACACATTAAAACTACAGTGACATTCATATAATACTTATATTTCTGAAGAGGCTTTCAACATATTCTTATACTAGTCTTAAGTGATAATGGAACCTTTTCTCCCTTTCACAGCAACCTTAATAGAGCCAAAAGATAAATGAGAACTATTTCCCACCACTTTATTTCTGATATCTTAATTTTTATGACAGGTAAATGGAAATCATCAACCCCTAACATATAATGTTTTTCTACCATGATACCAAGTTTAACATAAGAGATTTAGGCTTTATGTAAGTAATAAAAAAAGCATTATTTGAATGCAAATAGTAAATTTTACAATTTGACCTTTGTATAAAATTATGCATGAGTTTAACTATTTTACAAAGACACGAGCGACACTCTATTTTTGCAATATGCTGTATGAAATGTATGCAATAAGCTGTATGTTATTTGTATTGTGTTTCAGCTATGAAAAAGTACAAGCTGTCTGTTAGATTTTGCTTTGTGAATGCCTAAAAAAATATATATAATATTGTATAATTATATTTCAATATAATAGTAAATTGAATCAATATTGAATTTCAATATAATATTGAAAATACATATTGTAAAATAAAAAGATTAATTTCCTCAGAAATAGCTGTCAGAAACTTTGAGACCACACATAATTATGCTTATAAAAGGTTCCTCCTCTTTTGAGGTTTGTTTATTTCTATAAACAAATTAAAAAGGACTTTTATATACTTTTTAATAGACTTTGAAACCTATATTGTTTTAACCAGAGGCTAAAGTAGTTCATCCTCAGAACTGGAGTCTGTGTAGTTTTAATTATCTTAGTGTATGAAGACAGATTCAATATTACTGGGAAAGTATGATTCTTTATAAACTGATGTAGATAACTGTCCTGGTTTCAGCTGGGATAGAGTTAATTTTCTTCCTAGTAGCTAATACAGGGCTGTGTTTTGGATTTAGTATGAGAATAATGTTGATAACACACTGACGTTTTAGTCGTTGCTAAGTAATGTTTACACTAGTCAAGTAATGTTACACTAGTCAACTTTTCAGCTTCCCATGCTCCGCCAGGCGCGCAAGAAACTGAGAGGGGGTTACAGCCAAGACAGTTGATCCAAACTGGCCAAAGGGCTATTCCATACCGTATGATGCCATGCTCAGTATATAAAGTGGGGGAGTTGGGCAGGGGGTAGCGATCACTGCTTAGGGACTGGCTGGGTGTTGGTCAGCAGGTGGTGAGCAGTTGTATCACTTTTTTTTTTCCTGGGTTTGTTCCTCTCTCTCTCTTGTTGTTTTCCTTTTCATTATTTTTTTTCCCCTTCCCAATTATTAAACTGTTCTTACCTCAACCCACAAGTTTTCTTGCTTTTGGTCTTCCGATTCTCTCCCCCATCCCACCAGAGGGGAGGGTGAGCGAGCGGCTCTGTGGTGTTCAGTTTCTGACTGAAGCTAAACCACAACAATGTGTTATAATAACACCAGGTTTTTAACCTCTTCTTCCATTAATCATTCAGGTACCATTCTGAAAATGCAAACTATTGGAAATTTCTCATTGCAAGAAAACAAAAAACATTCCATAGAAGTGTGTCCTTGCCCTCACTCTTGGTCCATTTCAGTGATTTTTGTTAGTATATATTCTAAGCAAGTTTAAAAGCCTTTAATATTTTATAACATGGAAATTAGATTTGTTATATATGAAAAAAGTTAACTATTTTGAGCAAAAACATATTTTATTTTTGCATTCATTAAATTGTTCATCAAGTAGTTGAAGTAAACCAGGAAGTAAACAAAAAAGCTAAAAGTAGTAAATATCTTGTTCCATATATCAAAACTCAAATGACATCAGTCCCTGATAGCTGTTTAGTACTCCAAACAGCTTGTAGCTTAAAGTTTGGACCACAACTGTAAATGTGATCTTGTAAATGCCAGTCTGGTGCAGTAGGAGAATTGGACATTGCAATAAGTTTGGAACTGAAGATCTGCTTCAGCTCTTGTGTTAACAGACCTTTATGCACACCTTGAGCACATCTCTTACTTCTTCTAACAATCATAGTATCAATAAAAAATATGACATAGTTTGAGCTCCTAAATGATGTACTATACTATAAAACACACAAAGGAAATATAATAGTGTTTGCATTCATTGAAGCTATAGTGCCAAAAGTGATCCTGTATTCAAGGTAACTGTGAATTTTATGTAACAAACAATTACTGTTTATTAAGCCTGTCATGCAATACTATCTCGTCAACTAATGCAGAGATATCAGCATGTCTCCTCTGACCACTCTTTCTGCCAGCTTTCTTTTTAAAGACAGCAAGAACCTTTGGTTGGCCTTCATGTTCATTTTTCAGCAAAACTCATCCGGTTCCAGATATGCTATTCTGTTAAATGTCATTCTTTAGTTATCAGACACAATACCCAGCATGTCACTGACAGCATCAGCCATCATAGCGTAATTTACGGCATCCAGAATTGCACAGTAAGTTTGTATTCATTAACAGAGAAAAAAAGACATACTGAACCAGCCAAATCAAATACAGATGGTCGGCCAACCGTACAATTAAAAGTCATAAGCGTGGCAGACTTTGGTGTTTACTCTTTGCTTCCGTCCACTCTTTGAATTTAAGGATGGATATTAACTAAGTAGTTGATAAAAGATGTCTGATCTGAAAACCATTATACTAGCACATCAATATGTTCCTTCCAGGCTAATTCAATACAGCATGTTGCAATAATGTAATGTCAGGCATTAGGCATTTTGCAACAGAATTTATTCTGGGTACATTCTGTGACTGTACATAGACAACATATGATCCAAATATTTGGCAGGTGGAAGTGAATCTTGTGAATTATTTATGAAAGGCTTAAATCCATGAACCATTTATTATCTGCTTGGTACAACTCTATTTAAGTAGAAATTGTTGGGTTTTTTTTTTTTCTGAGGAAGGCATCAAATGAAATTTTGTGACTAAAAGTAGGGGTTTGGTTGCCTGGCTTTTATTGTTGTTGTGTGTGTAAGCTTTGTATCTATAATAAGAAATATTCAATCACAGTTTCAATTTTTTAAGATAAAGTAATTTCTTTTATTTTTCCTTTAATGGGCTATGAGATTTCTTTACCCCTAAAATTATGCCATTCAGTGCCATAGGTTTTTGTTCTGAAGTCTGTGAAATTTTATAAAGAAATAGCACTGACAAGGAAAAAAATAGTATGTGGATTAGATTTTGTATGTACTTTTATTTATGTTTCTATTTTAAGCAGCTTACATTGGGCACTAGACTAGCCTGAGACAGATCAGTGACATATGTAACATAAAGATATTAGAAGCATATTGAGTTATCTCCTAGTTCCAAAATTTCTTGTATGAACAGTACTTTTACATGTCACATTCACAGTTATAAATATCAGTGTTTCAGTTTAGAATTAAGTGATTTTCTTATTGGAAATCCAACATGTATGTCCGATCTCTTTATGGAACTGTATCTACTTTATTGACAATAAGTCAGTGTTGACATTATCATTGTCCCCAGTGATGCAAAGTTATTAAAAGTAATGTCAGTAAAGCCCTCGTTCTGTTATACTATAACCAATGGCCTCAGTCTAGGAAACTTCTTAACTGTGTATATAATTTTATGTATATACATTGTAGTCATGACTTTGTTGAAGTTAATGACATATCTCTTGATGAGTTCAAAGGGTGTCTGAGATACTCCATATGCATTTCAAGCAGATTAATCCTATTACTTAAATGACTTAAAGTAGGGAGAAGCTTCTGTGTTCCTGTAGAACCATTTTTTACAGAGCACAATATTATGGTAGAAATCTGGCAAAGCATAGCTTAACTCTTCAGAAAGCTGAAGCCACAGAAGGTAAAGTGGACTTGGGAGTTTCCCACAAAAACCACAATCTTCAAAGCTATCAGATATCAAAAAATAAGAACATAAAATGTCTCAGTCCTTATGCCAAGGTCTTTTTTATCACATTAAATGGGAGAACTTGTTTGGCTAAGGGCTTTACTTCTAAGGACTATTTTAAATGATCGGACCCAAATGAACTGAAATAAAAATTCTAGTTTCAATTAAGGTGAGGTTTCAGAGAGCATTGTGGAAAAAAAACCCTACAGTTTCCCTTTGTGCTTTTTGGTTACCTTCTAATTCAAGAATATTAAAAGAACTCTGCAGTGTAATATAAAATATATTCTAATCTCTACGTTTAATTATGAAGAGCAGTAAATTGATAAAAATAGACTATGATTAATAAAAAGAAGAATTAGCATTCAACTAAGAAGCTGCCAACTTTGCAGTCTGAGGACAAAAGTACTTTCTGCCATCAGAAATAAGTCTTGATTGAAAAAAAAGAATAATGCAGTTTCTGCTTTCAGAAATATCCTAAAACCTTTCTGCAAACACATCTTTAAGGAGCTGTATTCTCATTTAGATTTATTTGGAAAGTTCCTAAACAAGTAAAAACACCAGTTTGATCAAATATTTAAGTAGTAAAATAATGAAAAGCTTTGTGATTTTATCTGCATTTCAAAATTTGAAAAAATGTCTGACACTCTAAACATATGAACATTAGCATTCATGCTGAAATTGATAATATCTGCAAACCTATATCAGAGGAAGAATATTAAACCTTGGCTAGATAGCTGTAAAACTGACCAGAGTGTACCGACAGCTGAAATTCAAAAGTGGAATCTTAAAAATTACTTCTCAGACACCCTTCCCAAGCAAAATTCTGTCCATATTTTCTCATTGTTCTAAGAAAGACACTTTTCTGCTAATATATGTGAATTTGCCTATATGAAACAATTATCATGCAGATGCAATAGGTGAGACTGTCCATGAAGGAAAGTAAAGTTCTTATCCTTCCCCATTTCAATTCATAAGCTATTTTTTAGCTACACAAAAGCTCACTTTCAGTGAGACAAAAAAATAATATATACAGATTTTACCTACATATTCTTTTCAGAATAGTGTGGTTATTTAATGAATCTTCCAACAGTTCCTACTTAAAAGTATGTTTGCTCATTCTGCAGAGTGTGTTTTGTGCAGGCAAACTTGATAATTTTAGGAGGAAAAAACCTGGAAGTGCCATATCAGATGTAAACAAAATGCTCTAGAAACTGTGGCAGTTCATGAGGGTCCGAAACAATGACTGGTCTTTCGATCAGTATCAAACTCCATGTTACAGTGAAAACAATTGGCTCAAGAAATCACATTAAATCTAGTTTAATCTAATCAACATCTGTTTTGATCCATTCCTGTTGTGCCAAATATTTATAACACAGTAATAACAAGATTCTTCCACTCGCAGAAACATGCAGACATGGATGGCATCCATAGATAAGCAGTATTCAACTACTAGTTTGAAAAGCCTTTTAGTACATCTGAATCAGTACTACAGAGTTAAGAGCAGGACAGTGCACTAAGGTAGAAAAAAGAACCAAAAGGAAACCAGCTAGTGGTATATTACTATCTGTATCTTCATCAATTGGCAAGAAATGTATATAGGAATGGTCAAAATTAAGTTGTTCTTTCTTGTCCATACTTTCTTCAAAGTAAAAGTGTGAATCTATGAGCTGTTTACTATATATAAGAATGCACTGAATCTGTGAGGAACTCATTTTCAGCAACATTTTTTAAAAGCACTGTCAGCCTTCTTTAGAATACTTTTTTTTCTTTTTCTTTTTCTTTTTTTTTTTCCGCTATGACTTGGGAAGCAACACTCAGAAAGTAGTCAGTAAACTGAAACATCTGCCTGCACTTACAATGTATTTGTTTCACAGCTTGAGTTTAGACTGGAAACACCTCTTTCTTTATGTGTCAACAGCATAGCAAAAATGATACCTCCCAATTTACATCTTTTTAACAAATAGATATATTCCTGTTGTCTACAGGAGTAATTCTTGGAACTATTTTAGTATTCTTGCCAAGGAAATGCATCTTCCTATAGTTTTTTTTTTAGTATGGAGAAAATTTTCTATAGCTTGTTTTGAAAGATTACCACTTGTTTATCATTTTCTGTGCTTGCTATGCTTGAGCAAACCAGTAGTTTGGTAAGCCAACACAGATATGTTGTCTCTTTTGTCAGAAATTTAGACACCAAGAACAGTACAAATGGCCTTCAGAACTGGTATACATTGTCATAACTCAGCCAAAACACTGCACAGTTCTTATTATTTCACCAGTTGGGAAAAGACTATGGCATATATCACAGCTACCTTCGTTTTCAGGAAACAAAGTTTATAAGGAAAACTATGCTTCTAACACTTCTAACACAAAATATGAGATAATACAGATAAAGATTACTAATTAGTAGTTGATGTGTTCATTCATGTTAACATGCTTCCCAGGCTAATATGTGTAGTAGTCAGAACTTCACTGAGGATTTTCTGATTTGAATAGGGGTTTCTGGTGAGAATCTGAAATCATAAACTCTACAAAATACATACTGAAATGCTGCATGAACTCTACTGAGATTTACAGCAAACTGATACTTTTAAAAACATTCAAGTATTTATACTACTTTAATAGGAATATCTTGTTTATTTTTCGGGAATACCCAAGGCCATGAGATGGCTGGCTATAGCACTTCAGTGTGAATAAAACGAATGTTAATTTAATAATTCCAAATGCCTAACTGGGTCATACTGAAAACCAGACATTTAATTTTGAGCCATTCAGCACAGGTTTTCTGAGTACCAGTCAAGACAAATAACTACTTCTAGACTACTTTTATAGAATGTTAAATCTCCTTCTAAAATACATGTGTAGGATAAATCAGGTGAGTCATCCTTTAGGAGTGTCATTTTCCTCTCATTGATCATTCAAGCTACAGAAGATAACTAGGTACCATGCAGGTATCTGAAATGGGGTATATCGATACCATTCTAAAAAAACTTGATTTTCTTTTTCAAAAACTAGGTATCATTAATACAAGCTAGTCTTTAGTTTGAATACAGAGGTAAAACATGCTTAAGACAAGACCGAAGTATTTTTTTAAATGAATGTATTCTTAATAAACTGCTAAAAACATGTTTAAACATCCATGAGGAGGCTGATGAACATCAATGAAGAGTCTGAGCTAAGGTACTATTTCTGTTAGATTCTCTGTATATCACCAATGGATTTGAGTGTATGTGCTCTCTTGTGTTAAGTATGTTACTTCTGGCATCTCCAGTGTAAAACTTACCTTCTGCCTCCAACTACTCAATCCATCTTTTAAATTAATCCTAATGTAATGAATAGCATTGGATTTTATTTTATTTTTACATTTTTTTTACATTGAAAGCATAAAACTCTTGCCTTTTCATAACCTAGTATAAGTAATTCTTTAAAGGACGTTTCATCATTTCTGATAAGCACATTCCATACTCTGATTGTCCCTTTGAATATTTTATAGCAATGGACGTTTTTAAAGTTGAAACATTTTCATTTCAAGAAGTGTTTTTCCATTGCTTACAAATGTTAACTGTATTCTCTGTTGACTTATTTTTCCCAAAATTCTTTTCTAGGTAATAGGAAGCTGTGATTACCCAAGCCAAGCGCTAAAGTGTATTATTTCTGACTGAGCAGACAACACTATTTAGTTTCCAGGTTGCTTGTGACAAGACCTAGCATATATGCCCTTTGTGTTAACTTATTTCACAGAATATTAATTATTCATGTCACGATGGAGGAAACTGGAAACATTTAAAAATATTTATGCGGGCTAAGATTTTGTGGCATCCAAATTAGAAGCATAGATGGCTTAGATTCCATGCATGAAAATTTAAAAAAGATGGGTCGCCCTAAAGATTTTGAGAGCCAGATCACCACAACTGTACATAGAGCCTACAGTTACTATGCCCCCAGTTTAGATGCTTTAATAAAATGTTTAATATGGTGCATTTAATAAGATATTAAATCAATCTAAGCGTAAGTACAGGAGTCCAAGATTTAGATTGCTGAAAACCCTTGTTCTGTTTTAAAAAGGACATTAATTCCTAAACTGCGTACATGTACATTGATGTATGCCTTTCTGAAAGCTGTCTCAACCAAATGTATAATGTTTCTAGATGAAGAATTTCTATTACTTATTAATGTTCCTTTATCTACATGTAATCCTTTCCCTGTTGTTTCAGATTTCAGAATGTTGTAGACTATAGACATCGTTGGAAGAACAATAAATAAATACAAACAGTGCCTAAGGCTTATTTGCCTGAATATTTACAGCCAATTCTGATTCAATGAAAAGATTTATATTTATACCAGCAACAGCTGAATTAAGCCATAATATGAAACAAAATTGCTAAATGCTATGGCTTTTTTACATGTCTGTCATTTTTGTCAACACTTTCAAATTCTTTGACCAAAGGAAATTAATTCACCATAATAAAGTCACTGAGTTTTGATCCTTTATGAATACATTTATGTGGAATATTCCTAACAGGACGTAAATTAGGTTAAATACAGTTAGGTGTGCTTATGAATGGATTTACATAAAAATACAAATCTACAAGCAGAGAAACATTTCCTCCTTAATAAACTTATTAGATTAATTATTAAAACTTATTAGATTAATTATTATATCCTTTATAGAAGAATTTTTGTCACTTTGATGCTGCAAAACCCTCAAGAAAACCTTTTCCTTTATGGAACTAGCAGTATTTTATAGGATTTACTGGAATCATGGCCTACATTGAATTCACAATAATTATCATCAAGAAAACCTTTTTGTTTTCTTATTTGTTTTTAATTGCAAAGTTATTTAATACTTATGAGATTTTTGTTTTAAAAGTGCAAATGAATAGCAGGTCATTTCCATCAATATTAATGAAAGAGTTCTAATTAGAGTAATCATCCTTGTATGAAAATAAAGAGTTCAAAAATATATAAAATATAAACTAAGTGTAGTATGTATCCAAGGCTTCAGATAAACAAACCTGCACAAACATAATAATGTATGAAAAACATATCCACAAGTTAAAAACAAAACAAACCAAAAGAAAACAAATAAACAAACAAAAAAGTGAGAGTTTTCAAGGTGATTCAATCACATAGAGAAACCATGATTCTAGTGTCACAGGATTAGAATTGGAGAGGAAGATAAGGCTTGCTTATTGTGAATATGACGATTGACAGCAGAACCATTTATTTTCAGTAGCCTGGGAAATTAAAAACCTACCTGCAATCGACTCAGTAAATTATTGTTGTTATTAAATTATTTTTCCTAAATATAACATAATGAATATTGGCATCAGCAGTTTATGTTTGCCACTGTTATCTAATCACCACGGGATGTATATTCTCCAACCCCCCATACAAATTTGGACATGTGAAGACTCAAGTATAAATGTTGAATAAGCTGAAGTAAAAAGCCTTATCTATAACATACATAAACACATATTTAACATAGATTTGTGTTTATTTGCCAAAATGCACATACATGTGCACTCACATGCATATACTTTATATGAGTTTTACTTTGTATTGAACAGCTGGAAAGCCATTTTGTTGTTAAGTGCAGCTGTACAGACAAAGTGTGTAATCCAAATGTAATTTTTTCCTACTGTTTCTAATATTTTTGGTATTATACTGTGTCCATAAACTTTCTGGTTCTGATTCGTAATTGTTTCATGCAGATGCAACCTCATGATATATGAGAATATGCCATTTGGGGATTATTGTGCACATGTGTTTGTGACTTTATTCAACACATTTCTTCCCTCTTAGCTCTGATATACACACATATGTATATTTTTATAATTTATGTTCATGTCCTTCCCTTGTGAAGTGGGTTTTTTCCAGTTCCCGAAGAAAAGTAGGCTATCTTAGACCTTCAGCTCTCCTTGGCAGCTAAGTGAATGAATTAAAATCTTTCTACAGATCCTAGGCTTCTGATGAAGAGGGTTTTTTAGCATTGACAATTGTTCTCCTCTTTTGGTGTGCTGCTCCTGAAAGCTTTTCCTTGGAAAATCATCAGAATTGGAAAAGTGGGGGAAATATAATAAGGGAATGTACTTTCTATCTTGCGCACTATGGATGAAATCCTCTTTCCACTAAAGACAGTCATAAAATACCCAAGGTCAGCAGCAGACTCTAAATTTCTGAAACTTCCAAACCCTCAGAACAAACAAGTTTTGAGATCATTCTAAGGGAACATGTTAAGCTAGAAAAGATTTTTGCTCCAGATTCCCATTTAATCTTTACTCTTAGAGGGAAGCAGTTTCCTGTAACTTTTTATTACCACTGATATCCTCTGGCCTTTTCTTTTGTACCACCATATTCTCATCTTAACCAGTCAGTGTTCATACTAACAAAATTCACCTCCTCACAAACTATATTATTCCTGCTGGCTTTCTGCAAGAGAAATGCTACTACAAATTTTAAGCCTTTACCATCAGCTAAAGAAAAAAAAGAGGAGTTCTTTATTGCGGTACTGAACTCTGAGTCCACCTCCTCATTTTTAATTACCAAATACTGACCAACAGAAACTACAGACTTCAGTAAGAGGAATCTTGCTTTGTAAAATTATTTGTAGCTTCCCAGCTAAGGAGCACAGCAGAGCCCATGTAGATGTAACAGAAGAGCATTTCCCTATATGTTTTCAGACAGAACAAATTCTGAGTTCTTCCTAGAACTGAGAATGTGATAGGTAACTTTTCTGAATCCTTAACCTATGACAAAATGGAAGATGCAGAGGGTATAGAATTCTATATCAGAAACTGAAAAGACTGACAGCAAAGTTATTTATTGTTTGTAAACTGAGGGCTTAAAAACAGCACATGAAATCTAATCTGTCAATTAATTATGCCAATTGGCTCTAAATACCTCATAATGAATGTTTAAATGAATTTAAAAATAAAAGGAAAAAATATAACTATGTAATATAGCCGGAATCTACAAACATGGTATAAAGAATTCATGCTCTGAAATTATGAAGCTATTTAAAATTAATTTTGATCTTTTGACTTTTCATTTTATTTGTTTAATCCAAACTGTAAACAGACAGAATTTTTAATAGCCATACAATTCATCATGCCATGCAAATGGAGTTATGTAAACAGATCCCTATCTCAATACCCAGGAAATTTAATAGGTTTTTATGTAGATGATTTGACACTATCAAGTTGGGCAGAATTAGGAGTCGCATACCTAAAAATCCTAAGGAACAGTCAAAAATCCTAAGGAACAGGTTTAAGTTGGATGCCTCAGAGTGAAAAGTAAGGGAGACAACAGTCAAGACTACAAGATAAGAGGATGTGAAAGACTTAATTGTCTCTTGTTTTCCTCTACTGAAAATAGCTGTTCTGAACAACAAGACAAAATCTAAAGAAAAAAGAAGTACTCTAATGTGTAAAGAGAGATTCAAGACCTTTTGAGGAAGAACACCAAAACAGGCAATTCATGTCAGAGTACAAGGATCATCCCTTTTACAGAAAGCTGAAGGACCAGTGTAGCCATAAATGATGATATGGACAAAGGCCATCATTCAATATAATATAAAGGTGTCTTATATTGTGCTTATTGAGCACGTGCTCTCTCCTTAAGAATGAGAGCTGAGAGAGATCTAAAATTACAGTCAAGCCACTGCCAGTTGTACTTCACAGTGCCCAAACAGCAAACCAGCAAGCAATGCCCAGAGTTCCCATGTACAAAGATGTAGTCAGAATGGGAAATTCCATGATGCATCTCCACAGATAATTCACAAAAGCACACATGCTAGGCAAAAGTCAGAGGGAACCAACTATTTGGAAATGCTTGATTTTTTCTCTTCTGTTGGCATTTTTCTTCCATCTAGAGAAAGAAAATGATTGTTCATGAAAAGATGAAGGATCTATGTCTGACAAATCCTAGTACACAGGCAAGTCTTGTGCACTTAGTGAGAACATAACATCTGAGCGAGCTGCAGATCACAGTTAGGAAAATTATATGAGTTGATTGCAAAACTAATTACAGCATAGTTCTGGTGGGTTATACAGGAACTTGTATTGGTTCAGTTGTTTGGTGACTAGTGATATATTTACTGATCTGTTTGGTATCCCATACTACCTGTTTAAAATCATCCAATATAGCATTCTATCTATGCTAACTAATTAACAACAGACCCTTTCCCCTTATTACAAATCCACCACATCATCATGCTCCATTAAATAAAACACAGAACATGCAAACTTCATATATTTCCCAAACTAATTTCCCTTAATAAAATTTTCATTTTTTTCTTTCTAAAATTCTAATTTCAAGTTAATCTCTTTACAAAGATCATCACTATCAGGGCAGGGGAAAAAAAAGTTTTATCCGGGCATAAAATTCTAGTTAGAGTACATAATTTAATGTGTTTTACAGATCATCATAAATTCAGAGTTATCACTTGGGAATTATCCTGAAGAGCAAAGCTCTTTCAAAAGTTCTATATTCAGAAGATGGTGACAGCTAAAGACTAAGAAGACAGAGAATGAAGTAATGGAGAACTTATTTTATTAGATATCCATTTCATTTTCTTTCTTCAAACTCTTACAATAGAAATTTAGAAAACTTGCAAAAAAATGGTTTCTGTTCTCAGCTATGTGCAATTGCAGGTAATTATGAGCAAATTATGGATTTTTAATTTGCATTATATTTTCTGTTTTACGTCAGGGTAAGTCAGAGACGCAATATTGTTTCAAATGGTGAGAATATGGCTACACAAATGTATGCTTAAATATTTCATAAATAAGAGATAGCAATTGAAATTCATAAAATATGAGCTTTTCAAAATGCAACATGTATATAAAGAAGACTTACACAGAAAGGTATCCAACTGTCTGTACACCTCACAATGGTTTATAATACAACACAGTGTAATACACATGATATTTCATTCCAACATTTTTTGTCATATAATTGGTTTGCAACATGTTTTGCATTAAATGATATGTTATTATTCAACAATGAGCTACACATTTCTAAAAGGTCCTACAGGCAATTTTCTCACATTCACTGTTGAATATCAGAACCATGGCCAAAAAAACAAAAAAAATCAGGTACCCATTTAAAGGTGACACCAAGTGGGGGTAAATATGCATAAGTTCCACAGTTTCTGCTGTTACTACCGTCTCCCTGAAAGAGGAACCTCAGGAGGGCAGGTAGGATAGTACTAAAGCCTGTGGTTGAAAGGATGGCCTGAAAGTCAAAATGTCTCTTAAGGGCAATCAGAAGCTGAAGAACTGAGTAAAAGATCCCATTCAAGTCCTTGGTTTGTATGTGCGCTCTGCGGGCAGCTAAGCACTGCACAGCTGCCTGCTCACTGCCACCCAGTGGGATGGGAGAGAGAACTGGAAGAGTAAAAGTGTAGAGAGTTAATAAGAGTTAAAGAGTAAAAGTTAAAGTAAGAGTTTAAAGTAAGAGTTAAAAGAGTAAGAGTTAAAGAGTTAGTGTAAAGAGTTAAAGAGTTAAAGGGTTAAAGAGTAAGTGTAAGAGTTAAAAGAGTAAAAGTTAATTCACTACTTCCCATGGGCAGGCAGGTGTTCAGCCTCAAGCAGGGCTCTATCATGCGTAATGGTTACTTAGGAAGTCAAACACCATCACTCTGAACATCCCCCTCTTCTTCCCCCAGCTTTTATCACTGAGCATGACGTCATCTGGTATGGAATATCCCTTTGGCCAGTTGGGGTCAGCTGTCCCAGCTGTGTCCCCTCCCAGCTTCTTGTGCACCTCCAGCCTACTCACTGGTGGGGTGGGGTGAGAAGCAGAAAAGGCCTTGACTGTGTGTAAGCACTGCTCAGCAATAATGAAAACATCCCTGTGTTATCAACACTGTTTCCAGCACAAATCCAAAACATAGCCTCATACTAGCTAATATGAAGAAAATTAATTCTACCTCAACCAAAACCAGCACAGCATATGAAGCCAATGTGCAAATTCTTGCATCTTTCATTCTGAAAGCAATTTTGCCTGTGCAACACAAGGAGATAAAAAATGAATGGAATTCTAGAATCTAGAGTACAGAGAATATGGATGTCTTTTTTCTTGCTGTTTGAGAGAGCAGCAGAATTGTAGTCTATTCCAAAAGTTCAAAGTTTTACAATTACTATCTCAAGCAGAGAAGCTGGTTTAGTTTATAAGTCAAGGGGGCTTTAAACATTGGTTTGTCACACCTCTGCCAGTAGGTAATACTCATTGCTCAATAACAGTATGTGTATCATGCCTGGGTATTTATTTGATCTGTACAGGGTCATTGTGGGAAGGAAGTAAGCAGTAGTGGCAGCAATTCAAATCTCCAAATTGTTCTAAAAGGCAGAAGCTACATGAGAGCATTAACAGGTTACCGAAGCACCTCAGTGATTTCCTGTATCCATATCCTATGGGGCAATGAACTCCTAAATAGACAGAAATAGCTTAACTCACAAAAGTAGCAGTGGTTCATCTCAGTGAGTGTTGACCATCTAATGAAGAGTGATACAAATAGATCTCTCTAAACAGGAAGCACATTTTTCTTTCTTATATGACTGTTCCTTTGTAGATATAATACCCTTTTGAGTCATAAGCTACGAACTAGAAGGCTCTCTTAACACAATCAAAGCCTCTACAGGATGGCTCCAACTCCAGGTTAGGACATATAATATGATGTTTCTCAAAATATGTGTCTGCTTGTGAAAGAACGAGTCAGTCAATATAAATCTAGTCACTACTGTCAGTGTATTCCACTAATCAGCCAGAACTATTTCAGTAATCACCCATCGGATCAGGATTCGGTTGGCCAAACATAGGGACCTAGTGCCAGCTGAGACACTCTAGAGTATGCAAGACATGCACGGGGCATAGGTCTTCTGGAATGGCAGCTGATGATAGGTGGGGCACTAGCACATTTCAAGTGACATCAAATGCCAGTCTCAACTACTGATTCAGGCATTAGAGGACTATTTTTGGATGAACTAAATTGCTTCCCAAGTTCCATGGACTGTACTGAGGAGGTGTGCAATGATTGTAATGGGGTTTAGATATGTAGTGTATGTAGAAATTTCAGCTAGTTGGAAATTTAAATGTGGATGTTTTAATCTTGAACTGAATCTAAACCAGATGTGATTCAGCTGCCTAAAACCAGACACGTAGTGCCATTTCAGTATCCTGTCTAGCTTCCAGTTGCCACTTCAGAGGGAAATTTATCTGATCAGGACCTGTGTCACATCTGTCATTGTCTCATGGCTCTCAGACACCTTTAAGTATACCGAATTATACTAGATACTTAGGAAACAGATGCCAGCACACCCCTGTATCTTTAGCCTCTTATGTGAAGAAAGAAGAAAAAGCAAATTGAAGGCAAGCAGTTATAGGTTGCTCTAGAGCAAATTCTGGTAACAAATAAATAAATAAATAAGAAAAGTGAAAAAGTTTAAAATTATAATGGTTAGAGCACCACTATGTTAGATATCCTAGTAGTTCCAGGAAGTGCCCTAGAAGGATTTGCGAAGTTCCTGCTGTGTTTCTTGCTCTCAGATAAAAGGAAATGTTATGCTGTAATCAGAAAATTTAAATACTTTATGTAATTTTTTTAATATTACAGAATAAACAAATCTCATATTAATACTGTAGTTCTGAAGCCTCTTAAGTGTAGCCAGTAATAATGAATGACATTATAAAACTGGATACATTATTTTATTTAGAATTTCATTGTTTTGAGAATTTTGTGTTTAAAGCTTTTACAAACTGTGTTAGGATTACAATCAATGGTGTATTAAAGCACAAGTGCAAGGCAGTGTTACAAGCTCTTAAAAAGTACAGACACTATTGTTAGTAGATAAATTATGCATGCTCGATAATACTCTACATCTGTTGATTTGCCAAATAGCTAATTAAAATGCTTTAAAGCCGTTATGCTGTTTAAGGCACATTTTGTGATTTCATAAAATGTCATTTATCTGGTGAGAACCATGCTTGTTTGAAAATGCATTCCACAAAGCAACAAGGACATAGTTTCTGCATGCAAATGAATCTCTCAGGAAAGGTGCCTCAAACTAGTTTAACTTATGGTGGACAAGAGACAGTGATTTACCTTACCTACAATAAACGCCATTATAACAAGACAAATTCCAATGATGTATTCGATATGGCTGTACTGGTTTTGTCTGGGGTAGAGTTAATTTTCTTCACAGTATCTAGTATGAGGCTATGTTTTGGATTTGTGCTGAAAACAGTGTTGATAATACAGAGATGTTTTAGTTACTGCTGAGCAGTCCTTACACACAGTCAAGGCCTTTTCTGCTTCTCACCCCACCAGCGAGTAGGCTGGGGGTGCACAAGGAGTTGGGAGGGGACACAGCTGGGACAGCTGACCGCAACTGACCAAAGGGATATCCCATACCATATGACGTCATGCTCAGCATATATAAAGCTGGGGGAAGAAGAAGGAAGGGGGGGACGTTCAGAGTGATGGCGTTTGTCTTCCCAAGTAAGCGTTACGTGTGATGGAGCCCTGCTTTCCTGGAGATGGCTGAACACCTGCCTGCCCATGGGAAGTAGTGAATGAATTCCTTGGTTTGCTTTGCTTGCGTGCGCAGCTTTTGCTTTACTTATAAAACTGTCTTTATCTCAACCCACGAGTTTTCTCTTTTACCCTTCCAATTCCCTCCCCCACCCCACAGGGGGCAGTGAGCGAGTGGCTGTGTGGGGCTTAGTTGCCAGCTGGGGTTAAACCACAACAATGGCTTAAGAAAAAAAAGGAAAAAAAGGAAAAAAAAAGAACATTTGTTTATATTTACCTAGAAGCCTTTATGTTCCAGATGATGGGAAATTCAATTATGCTGTGAAACACTTTCTACTCTCAGGAAAAAGAGAGACGAAGAAAAACCCCACAAACAACAAACAGAAACAGGTTAAAAAAAAGAAAGCATCCACATTCATCCAACAAAATGTAGCTTATGTTTTCAGGAAGAACATTTATATGATAATACTTTCCTTCATGTAGTATTTTATTCTTCAGAGGATTGCAACAACAATAACTAATTAATCTTCTAAGTAATCTTGGGAATTAGAAATTGATTTCTCCATTCCAGATGTACAGAAAAAAGACTTGGAGTCAAGTAGCTTAATTTGCTGAAACTGCAGCAACCTCCACAAAGCTGAATTTGGCCAGAAAAGATGAAGAGCCAGACTGTCAAAGGGTTGTAGGAACTATGACATGCAACACTACAGTACATAAAAGATAAGCATCTAGTTCTGGAAGGGCATTTCACAGTACAGAAGTAGAAACCTGTAGGGAAAAGTTGGAGTGAAATTCACAGAACCCAGAATGAAAGGTGAGAACATGCAAATATGAACTGAACATACAGGAAAAAGGGACTGTTTGACGTTGACTGCCTGTACCCTATTACTTCAGGGAGCAGCTGCCCCATTTTGCAAAACAGCCTCTTGATTACAGAATTTGGCTTTGAAGTGGAAACCTGAGTAATTCTTAGTCTGAAGACGTTTGTACTGATGGCTAGCAGTGTGCTTTAATGCAAGCCAAAACTAGAATAGAATTAAGCTCCTTCCTCTTAGTTGATGCACAGCACTCTGCAACCAGAAATGCAAAATTCATAGGAGTTGAAAGTGAATAATAATAGACGTTCTAATACTACAGCCCAGCAATGAGAACGATTTTTAGTTTGGATGTCAGGTTATCTTAGCTAGCTCCTACAAAATTGAAATTGTGGGATTTGAAATGCTTCTATCTCTCAGAAGAGCTCTGATTACAAAGCTCATGTTTACAAGAAGACTGAAGACAAAACTTTAACTTATATCTGTTTAATTTACAGATTACAAAATTGCCTTTGGCTGAGATAGATGTTGGCTGAGATAGATGAGATAGAGTACCTGACACACAGGGTGGGATTCAGTTACAAACTAAAATACCTGATTTTAGGAATCTGCATATAAATACCTATACGTATTCTAAATATTCAGGCTTCTAATGGAGTCAGTAGATACTTAGTTAACACAAAAAATTAGCTCCCTCTAAAATAAACACCTATAGCTTCACACAGCACCCAAAAGACAGACATCCATTCCCAAACAGAACTCAGTGGGATAGTTAAGGCATTAACATAATTCTGGTAGGAATGACACAGAACCTGTGTGAGAACATGCCTTTATGGAATGACAGCTAGAAGACAGAGGGAGACTACAGGCACTTCAAATACTACTAGTATGCCCATATAATCAAGTCCTCAGTGGCTAGTCAGATTAATTTCTTTTTAGAAATGTAGTCATTGTTGACTATATTGATTAGATTCTACTGACTATAACAGAAGCTTAGTCACCTAGGACGACATTGAAGCCTGTTGGTAAACACTTATTTTTATGCAATAAAATTCCACCCCGATAGACACATTCGCTAAAAAAAAATTAGGTGTGTAAAGAAAGTTTTGGGAAAATACTTAACAATTAAGTGTAGTTTCTGTGAATAGGGTTTGGCATCTATAGCACATTATGGATCTGAAGATTAGCTTTACCAAAAGAACAGTAGTAAGTTGTTGCTGGGAAAAACTGCTCAGCAGTTCAATTTAAACTCACTTCACGGAGCTTAAATCTAATCAGGATTGATTCATGCATTTATTAATGACATGTAATTAACGGGCAATCAATGAACTATATATTCAGAATCAATATCAATAATACAGCAGATAATCAGCAGTACTTTCACTTACAAAATGCTAATAAACACCTATTGTTTGCTAAACACCCTTATATAGCTAATCCCAGAAGGTTGCAATCACACAGACACACACACACACACACACACACACACACACCCTATTTATACACAAACCTTATCATTGTGGGTGACGCATACCTGCACCCCAGCATGTGGGTGCAGGTTCCCCACGTGCAGACCCTGTGGAGATGTGGGTGCTCCAACTGAGCATGTATCCTTGCCACTGCCTGCGCCCAGCTAAAGCACCAGTTGTGGGCAGGAACCCCATGAGGCCCCACATGCACCCTGGGATGTTTTGTCCTCATGCTGTTCCTGTGCTGTGGGTCACTGGCTGGGTGTAGGCTGCTCCCGGGCCACCCAGGGAGGTGCTGGGCCTAGCCCAGGCAGGACTAGGAATGCCTCAAGGTGACACCTGGCAGTGTCCAACTAGGGTCATTGCTCCTCATCCTGCTCTGAGGCCTCTCACTCTGTCTTTTACAAATTTCCATTTTTCTGTTACACTTATTTTCAGGTTCACTCATTTTTTGTGTCTCTTTGTAATTTCCTGGTTAACATTTAATATGACTGTGGTGGATTGACTTTGACTGGCTGCTAGGTGCCCACTGAGCCCCTCTCTCTCGCTCCTCTTCTTCAACAGGACAGGGGGGGAAAATAAGATGGAAAAGCTCCTGGGTTGAGATAAAGACAGGGAGATCACTTAAAAATTACCACCATGGGAAAAACAGATTCAATCTGGGGGAAATTAATTTAATTTATTGAAAACTAAAATAGATTTGGATGGTAAGAAACAAAGACAAAACACCACCTTCCTTCATCCTCCCCTTTTCCAGGCTCAGCTTCACTCCTTCATTCCTGAGTCCTCTACTTCCTCCCTGCTCCCCAAGCAGTACAGGGCGATGGGGAAAGGGGGTTATGGTTAGTCCATAGGTTTGTGTCTTCGTCCTCACGCTTTTCCCTGCTCCAGCATGCACTCTCCACGGGTTGCAGTTTCCTTCCAGGAATATCCACCTGCTCCAGTGTCGGGTCCTCAACGGGCTGCAGTGTAGATAGCTACTCGGGTGTCTGGAGCACCTTCTCCTTCTCCTCTTTCTCTTGGCATTCACAGGGCTGTTTCTCACAGTTGTGTTTTGTGGTTTTTTGGGTTTTTTTTCCCTCCCTCCTTTCCACTCTCTGGCATTTTTTGTGCTTTCTTAAACAGGTTTTCCTGATGTGCCACCACCTTGGCTGCTGGGCTCAGCTGTGCCTTGCAGTGGGTCCATTGGAGCCGGCTGGAACCGGCTGTGTCCGGCACAGGGCAGCCCCGGCCTCTCCTCACGGACGCTGCCCTGCAGCCCTTGCTGCCAGCACCTGGACACAGACAATCAACACAAAAACTGATGGCCAGTGCTGTTTAAACATGATCACCTGAGGTGATCAGGGTCCTTTTTCTCCAAGATAACCAGTTTTGGGCAAACACCCTCCAGACAGTTTTGTGTATTGGGCCTGCACGCACTATTTACACCCGCAACATAACAGGTGTTGTCATCCATTACATTTTTCAAGGGTGGACCATGCAGGCACTCCCACATTAAGTCAGTGACAAAACTAATGACAGAACTCCTGCAGGCTTCAGTCTTGGCCACTTAGTATCACTAAACCTGTATCGCTTTATTCTGTTGTGTTGGTGAGATGGTATATTCAGCTATATCCAGGTGTTGCACTACAAGGACAGACTGCAAGTTTAAATCACATTTTAATATTTTCGCAGTATCAGTGAGTTAATGCAATGGAAACTCACACTTAGGTCATTTCAGTTAGAAATGGCAATGAATACACAGCACATACAAGATTAAAAAACTGTCTTAATGTACTGTGATTTAAAAATATATAATCCCAATATATAGAATTAGAAACAACGAACATAAAAAGTACAAGAATTCACACTTACATGCTCATTGAATCACAGCAAAAGTTTATCCCTCAAATTAAACCTATAAAACCACGGATTCTAATTCCATCTCTAAGCAGAATCATTTTTCCCATCTGTTTCTTACTTATTTTCCTTAGTTTCATAAATTCTTCTCTTGAGGTCAATCAGGTAGTTTTAATCAAGTATTCATATTGTCTTCTTATAAAAACGGGTCTGGAAAGGACCTTGAGAAGTCTTGTTTTATTCCCGTGACCCAAGGAGGAATAATTCCTGACTGATATTTGTTTAATATGTTTTTAAAGACCCCCCCCTACTGATGGATTCCACGTTCTTTCCCCAGGCAATCTATGCCAGTGCTTCATTATCTTTACTGTTGTAAATTTTTTCTCAATGTCTAACTGGAAACTTTCTTGCTGAAATTAATTTTCAACACTTCTCCTCTATACCTCCTCATCTCTCCTCTATAGACATGATAAACAGATTATCCTCCTCTTTGTACCAGCCATTTATTTCATGAAGACTGTCATCTGCTCTCACTCTGAAGGTCTTTAGACTAAAATCCTGCAATCATTTAAGTCATGAACCTGTACATTATGAGATTTAGTTCTCAAACATTCATTTTTCTCAATTTCTCAATTTGGTCACATATCCAATGCAGAAAAGTGGACTTGGTAGCATGGATGATATCATACCAGTGCTAAAATAGAAAAATTATACTGAGTATGTAGTAATCATATGTTGACCATTTCACTGCTTCGTAACAGGATCACTTTAGTGATGCAAGATCACAGATACTCAGGATAACTCCCAGTCCTTTTATAGAGAAAGCTATCAATCAAGCCAGGTTTTCCCATCCTTGTCTTTATGGAAGCGATTATTCTGAACTGTACTACACTATACTTTTTAAATTGATTTTAACTTATCTTTACAGTCATTTCTTCAGTTTTTAAAAATTGTGTTGAATTCCAGCAGTGTACTCCCATATGGTGTCAGCCTACCCCAGTACTGACAGGTCAGAGTGATTCTACATGCTAGGACCAACTGCCCATGTATGCTGTTTTCAGCTTTCAAGCAAGGAAGGAAAACAAATTGTTTTGAAATCTCATTTCAGAATATGTGTCAGAAAGTGTTAGCTTACCATAATCATATACTTACTATCAAATACACCAAAGTTTTTAGTAATACTCCTCTATTCATTCTAAATCACGAGTTAAAGAGCTGACAAATGAGTTACAGCATTTAACAGGGATGGAAAGTCCATGAAAAATATGTAAATCTAATACTAAAGTAAAAATCACTGACTATGCATTTCTTTTAACAAATAAAATTATTCTAGTCTACTTTTACTTAGTAAAAGTAACAAAAGAAGAATAGACAACTACAAAGTTAATGAAGATTTCTTTTTCTTACAAGTTCCATGATATCCTCTTTTTCCCAGAAATAAAAAAAAGCCCAAACACTATGAATGATGTCAGAAAAGCTTCAGCTGCAGCTCTGCTTTATCTATGCATTTCTAGCTGATACAGTACAGTCCTGAGTGTTCTGTATTCAGCAGAACTTAACGTGTATTAGTTTTAATGAGAATGAAAGCAATTACTCATACTGCTGGAACAGCTCATTAAACTTTTTTTCTTTTTTTTCCCCTTTTTTTAACCACAGAATTGAGTGGTGTACCATTAGAACAATTAAGGCATTGGTGAATTGTATGCGTTTATCTGAAACCTCCTTGTACAGACAGATATAGCAGGTCATTCTCTCATTTTTCTTTTCTGTCCATGCTAATACCTCCTACATCTGTTCAAGCACTGACTTGATTAACTTAATTAACTGAAAGTTTTTTAAGGCCTCAATAGTTTCTGTATAACAGACATGACACAATATATTTGATCTGTTATTCTTACATTCATTCTAATTAAAATGTACTTATTCCTTTTCTAAGAGGTTGCTTTTTTATCTTCACATAAGTCCTATTAGAACTATATCTGCAAACCACACAGACACAGGTTTAATGACTTGCAACTTAAAAGCGGTGTTCAAGTGTGTTTTCAGTCTGTCAGATATGTCATGAGTTTAGTTTGCTCACTGTGAATAAGAAAGCATAAAAAGAAATTATGGCATTAAACAGACTCAAATATTTACAGTTACACTTAAAATATTATTTGGCATAAATAGATGATAATATTTTCATGTTGATTTCTCCTGCGTGCATATGGGTTCCAGGAATGGAATTCAGTTACATTAGAACGCTAATGGTATTCCTGACATGGAGGAGATCTTTGAATTAATAGTACCTACATTTTAATAGTAAAGATCAGTCAGTTCTTCCCATGAATGTGGGAAGTTTCCTACTAAACTACTTCATTATTGTTAATGGGGATAATTCCTTATGTCCTACAGTCTCACCCTACAATTCTTGCCTAGAAAGCTCAATTATATGTAAAGTTGTACAGACATGCCTACACTACTATGAGAATCAGTCTCAGCTCAGGCTTAGACACCACCTGTCTGCACACACATACACATTCTGTATACACATGCTGGTAATATTCTTACTTCATCCTATATACCCACAAAACTTGGTCATCTAAATTTCGTGGTGCTTTTAATCTGTACAAATTAATCCAGTAATAGGCAAAACTGCAAAACCTAAGCTAGAATCACAGTGGTTGGAGATTGATACTCCTCCAGGAGGAGGAGTGTACTATTGCTACTGGAGTATGCTTTCTGCTACTCCAGGAAGGAAATGGTTTCTTTTAGGTCCTGTATCATATCTGCTAGTGCTCTGTGCATGTTTTAGGTACCTTAGGACATCTCAAACAGCACTAAACACTTATGCTTAAACAAAATGAATTGTGCCCTTCATGTATATGTGAGTTCTTGGGAACTTGTACTATGGTAGTCAGAATTGTTGATCGGTGTCCTACTTTTTCTAGAGAGACTCATCATCAGAGTCCTTTTAAGCAACACAGTGTTTGAATACAGGGAGATGCAATACATGGTGCTGGATGTAGGCTTATCCCATCTACATTTCTTGGGTGTACTTGGATTCACCCTCAGGGAAAACAGGCCCAATCTCTCTTCCTTTTGATATGCTCTAGATTTTGTTTAGAACTCATGCTTCAGTGCAAGCTGGTATCCAAACAGTTTGAGCAGAAATATGCTCCTGGAGAGTAGTATAGACATCTATGACTTCACTAGTCATCATAGACTTCCTTTATAATCAGTGAAGGGAAAAGGGACATCTAAAATGAGAGCAATTTCTACCTATAACAGTGTCTAAAATTGGTCAGACACATCACAGCCTAAAAGTGCAAGTTTCTCTCTATCAACTATAAGGAATTATTAGCTCAGACCGGAACACCTGCACAGTGAGCATCTAAAGGCAGGTAAGGTAAATCTTAGGGAGAATTTGAATTCAAGTATGGGGCTGACTTTAAACACTTAATTCAAATTTATCTGCTGTTTTTGACAGGACACATTTGTTTTCTTAATCCAGTGTCATAGGTTTTCTTCATATATTTCACAAGAATTGATTGAAATATTTGAATATTGATCATTGTTAAATGTGATTAGTCACCCTCAAAGTAAAAAAGTGTTTCCTTATGTTCAAAAGGAATCTTCTGTGCTTCAGTTTGTGCCCATTGCCTTTGGTCCTGTGACTGTGCAACACTGAAAAGAGCCCACCTCCATTCTCTTTGCATGCTCCCTTCAGCTATTTATATCCATCGATAAGATCCACTCTGAGTCTTTTCTTCTCTAGGCTGAACAGTTCCAGCTCTCTTAGCCTTTCCTCATAGAAGAGAAGCTCCAGTCCCTTAATCATCCTTGTGGCCCTTTGTTGAACTCTCTCCAGAAAACTGTTGCATATTTAATGAGAGGAGTATTTTGTTTGGATTTGTCTTCTTTCAGTTTTTTAATGACCTGTATAGCAGCCTGCTATTCCACAACATAATTAAATTCATTAAGTTCCCTGTTCATAAAATCTCTTTGTTCATATTCTTTGTGCAAACCTTATATAATGACTCAAAAAAATACTTTTTTGAGTGAGTCATCAGCATCTTCAGGATCTTCACAAATTCAGCAGGGACACTGATAAGTTTGGATGTCAAACTGGTTCAAGTTTAGTTATCAAGCTATTGGCTCTTGTAAGATTATAGAATTTACAAAGAAGCTGAAAAATTGCACAATCAGTTCAAATAATTAACTCTTTTCTATATAGGTACTAATGAAAGATTTCCATCACTTTATGATGGCCAATGACACTCTTCTGGTTTTCAAAGGTATCAAAAGTCCAACCAAAATAAGAAGTTAATCTTATTTATCATATTCTGGAAGACCAGAACTCCCCTCTTCACCATGTTTTGGTAAAGCAGAGACACAAAGGAAAAGTTGTCCCGATACCATTGATATGCTCCCTGATTGCAGTGACAGGATATGAAAGGTAAAACAATCAGTTATGTTATTAGCAGACTAATATGCTTCAGAATTTTTCCTTTGTAGACCATTTGGGTAGATACTTGTGGTGCGTTAGCTTTGACTGGCTGCCAGAAGCCCACCCAGCTGCTCTCTCACTACCCCCCCTCAGCAGGATAGGGGGAGAAAATAGGATGGAAAAGCTCCTGTGTTGAGATAAAGACAAGGGGATCACTCACCAATTACTGTCACAGGGAAAACAGCCTCAACTTCAGAAAATTAATTTTATTTTATTGCTGATTAAAAATAAAGTAGGATGGTGAGAAATTATGAAAAAAACTAAAACACCTTCCCCCCACCTCCACCCCTTTTTCCCAGGCTCAGCTTCACTCCTTCAGTCCTGACTCCACCTCCTCCACTCCCAGTGATGCAGGGGGGTGCGGTCAGTTCATAACAGCTCCTCTCTGCCACTCCTTCTTCTTCACACTTTTCCCCTGTTCCTGTGTGTATCCTTCTCACTGGATACAGTCTTTCAAGAACTACTTCAGCATGGGTCCTCTCCATGGACTGCAGTCTGTCAGAAACAGACTGCTACAGCATGGGTCCTCCATGGGTCACAGCTCCTGCCAGGTGCCTGTTCTTGTGTGGGCTCTCCACGGGCTGCAGCTTCCTTCAGGACATAACCATCTTCTCTGGTGTGGGGTCTCCCACAGGCTGCGTCATGGATATCTGTTCCATCATCATCCTCCTCCATGGGCTGCAGGGGACTAGGTCTACTGTGATGGAGCTTATACAGTTACTAGATTAATTATTTTGTATTACTTGAGTAATCCTGCAAGATCCAACACACTGATGCTGGGTCCTGGTTAGTAACTGTCACGGCAGTCCTGACAAAACTAACTTGGCTTAACACAAAACCTCTCAGGTGTCTGTGAATTCCCAAGCACAGCCAATATGAGTTTATTCTCTTCCCATTTAACCTAATCTGATGATGAATTATTCTTCTTTTTAGGAAATTGCATTTATTTCAAGCTTAAATTTCTTTGACTTCAAACTCAAGCCTTTCACGTCTTTTCAGAGGTCTATAAACAGATACAGAGTGACCAGAGGAATTTTCTAAGGTCTACTTAGTAGGGCAAATAGGTCACATTCCCAAAGTCTCACATAATACAGCTTTTCCCACTGTGCATACTGGACTGTATCTGTGTTTCTAGTATAAATGTTTTCCAAGAGTTTCCTATTCATTTCAATGAGCTGGCACCAGAAGCAGGGGCAGCGTTCTAGAGGCTGTCGATTCTAGTGCTGCAGAAGGAAAAACAAGATTGCTTTCTCTGTCCGCTACCTGTTTCTCTTTTTCTAAGGATTTCATTAGTGTTTGGTGCCACAGCAGTTCACTCAGTCTGAGGAAGATATCTCCAAAGAATATTAAACCTCTGAGTCACTGCTTTTCAAAGCAGACGTCCTGTAAAACTTCTTATATAGACAACTTTGCATGTGGCTGTATTAAAACCATTATTTTAGATTGTGACCAAATTACCAGGTGATTCAAACCATACTCGTAACAATAATCTATTCTTTTCAATATTTAGTATCTCCCTAGCTTTAAAAGCAAATATTTTCTACAATCACCTATAATTTTTATTACAATAACATTTAACTGTGCTAAGGAAGAACTCTCCCTAGAGTACTGCTGCTTTTAATGATGTTTGATTTTTTGTTTAGGTAATTGATGTTTTCCCACTTAACAATTGCATTTTGGGATCTGCCCTGTGTGTTCTGAGCAGCATAACTGTGCTTTTGCCTCTATTCACTCAAACAAGTCTTATCACTAGGTCAGATGTAAAGTACTAATGACTTTAAGTGAGAATACAGGAGACTTACAGGGTGTGAAATAGAATATCACAATGAAATACCATCGTTTTGGCAGCTATTGAAAAGTTTACCATTATGAAGGCACTTACTAACCAGCTACATCTCCAAAATATAGGATGACTGCTAGGGCCATGAAGGGCACTGCTAGGACATGATGTTCCTGCCTGGCTCCTACCCCAGGGCTCCCCTCACCCTGCCCACAGCCCAGGACCCCATTTCAGCCCCCCATGGCCATCAGTACCTGCCCCAGAGACATTGCAGCAGTGCCGGTCTCCAGCTCCCCACGGCCCTCCCTTGCCCAGCCATGGGCCCTGCTGAGCCGGGCCCACCCATGGGACCATGTCCTGGCCCAGCCTCATCCCAACCCCATCCCCAGAGACATGCCCGATGCCCGGGGCTGGGGCTGCCCTGGTGCCCCCCAGCTGCCCTGCTTCTGGCTGGGGCGGTGGGACGGGGCCTGGCTGCCAGGCCCTGCCCTGACGGACCCCTGGGGAGCCCCCAACCCCAGGGAGCTGCTGGCCTGTGCGGTGCACTGGCAGTGACTTAGAATTTACGTAATTTATCACAATTACACAATGTAAATTATCACAATAATCTGACATACTGCACATCCCCTGCAAAACAGCTTTTTAAGTGGAATTTGGCAGAAAAAAGGAGTGGAAAAATCGATAGATCTCATGGCTGTTCTGCCCAATGCAATAATAGATCAGTTCATTAATTTTGGTATAACTTTCTTGCATTCCAGAAATAGTAAATTTATTTCAAATAATGAACATATATCACTACGTAAATATAATTCTACAGTTATAAGTATACTTTAAAATTAATCTCACCATGTGGGTTATACTGAGATTAGGCAGACTGTTGAGAAGGCTCAATGCAGCAGTTTACCATCCTCCTAACAGGTTAGAAGAAAAAACTTTAACATTGTGCCTAGAAGCA
The DNA here is from genome assembly GCF_035582795.1 of Mycteria americana. Classification (NCBI taxonomy): domain Eukaryota; kingdom Metazoa; phylum Chordata; class Aves; order Ciconiiformes; family Ciconiidae; genus Mycteria; species Mycteria americana. The sequence goes on from NC_134367.1 coordinate 32,277,429, forward strand.
GCACGTCCATGACCTATACTGGTATTTCCATTGTTGCGTTAAGAGTTACTGTTGCGTACAAATAGGAGTCTGAGGAGTGGCTGGAGGGGGGAACCCTCCCGTTGAGTCACGAAGTTCAGACAGGACCCCCTTTCTTTCTAAACTCCTTCTCAGAGAGGAGTCTAGGTGCGGCTAAGTCCAGTCTTAGTCTCAGACTTGGTCAACGGTTTATTTTCTAAGGACTGTGTGTATAGCCACTTATCAGAACCAGTGCCCTCTCAGGGCTTTCGCTAAGGCGACAGCATTAATTTGCAATGGTAAGTCCGTTTGTGTCCAGCGTACTGAACTTCACCATTACGGATTCATTAATAACACGCTTACACCCCCAGTCTAGTCGTGTTGCATGAACTATCATGGCCACGCTTAAAGAGTCTGGTCGTGTTCAATGAGAACTACCACAGCTAGATTAATGAAGAGTGCAGTTTATTAGAGCAACAGACACACGGATTCTTTGGATTACCAGTGATAAATTCACTGTCTGCCAAGCACGTAAAAATACCAAGAATATGAGTAACACTGCCGGCTACAAACACGTTAAAAGATAATAAAGCAACTCTACAGAGATTTCTAAGTTTCCCAGGGAGGCACTTGGTATAACCAAGTGTTCGACTCTTACCCAAAGGCGTCCCGATGAGGGGGAAGAGAGGCTCAGCCCATCTACTGATCCCAAACATCAGAGTGGTACATGATGGTGTCTTCCCTAATATTCTCTCTCTCTTAAGCTATTTTATACTATTTTTCACCTTTCAGGTGGAGCTTGAGTGACTCTAGTCATACATACCTTTGTTTAGGATTGGTGTAAAGTTTTCTCACTTTGCTTTTAAAGGTATAAACTAGAAAAATTCGTAGTGCAAGCTCAGTGAGGGGTGGTCGCACCTTGGAGGCGGGTAGCTTTTGGGATGGAGGTGTGTTTTGGTATTGTAATGATGTTATAATGAGCCAAGTTCACCAAAAGGACAGCATTTTGTCAAAAACGTGGCAGGCTGTTGGCCCAGGGTAGTAAATATGCAGCTTATCAGTTCCATGACACCTTTACGTTCCCCTATTATTGCAGAGCCTGGCCGCGGCATCTCCACACCACTCCACCCTCCGGGCAGCGCCTCTTAGAGTCAGCACGCCAAGTTCCCCTGGCGTTACCAACATCTAAAGTTGCAGGCCTAGGGAACTCCCATGGAATGGATTCCTTACATGTCAGCCGCATTCCACCCGGGCAGCTTCTTCAATGCTGTGCCTTACCTAAAAGTGTGAATATAAATTCTAATTTCTAAGTCACTTCAGCAATTATCCCACATCCATGAAGCACTAGGTTTTTCTAACAAGGAAAATTCTTTGCCTGGTTTTGCTGCATGAGATTTTTTTCTGTCCTTTCAAACCTATTATGAACCAGCGTCCACAATGAGCAAAGTTCACCTTATCCTAGATAATATTTTGAACTTTTTTGGAAATAATAGTGGCTGTTAGAGATCTACAGTGCTCTAGAGTAGATGTTGACTGGGAAGTTAGGAAATTTGATATGGATATAAACTTCACTATAAATGTGCAGAGAAATATCAATAGTCATTGCCATATTTACACACTAATGTGGATTGCTTTACCAAAACATGATGCTTGCAGCCCCAGTTGGGATGCTGAGCACAAACACTTAGGATTATAACCACAGCACCAGTTCTCGTTAGAAATTATGACTGCAAGATTCCATATCTTAAAGCTCCAGGCATAGAAATTGTTTTATGAAAGGAAGAAGTCTTCTGCCATTCATTGAACAACTCTTATGTAAAACTCCAATAAGTTGGCTAAAGGTTGTCAGCAGCAGCATGATAGACAGCTACAAGCAGGAATCACTATCTGCAATGAAGAATGGGGGGAAAAAAACCCAGTTTCCTGAAAGCATCCTTCACTGATCCTCATTTCTGCTTGTCGTGGTTTAACCCCAGCAGGCAGCTAAACCCCACACAGTCGTTCACTCATTTTCCCCTGGAGGGATGGGGGAGAGAATCGGAAGGGTAAAAGTGAGAAAACTGATGGTTGAGATAAAGACAGTTTAATAGGGAAAGCAAAAGCCACACACACAAGCAAAGCAAAGCAAGGAATTCATTCACTCCTTCCCATGGGCAGGCAGGTGCTCAGCCATCTCCAGGAAAGCAGGGCTCCATCACATGTAATGGTCACTTGGGAAGACAAACGCCATCACTCTGAACGTCCCCCCTTCCTTCTTCTTCCCCCAGATTTACACGCTGAGCATGATGCCATATGGTATGGAATGTCCCTTTGGTCAGTTGGGGTCAGCTGTCCCAGCTGTGTCCGCTCCCAGCTTCTTGTGTGCTCCCAGCCTACTCACTGGCAGGGCAGCATAAGAAACAGAAAAGGCCTTGACGCTGTGTAAGCACTGTTCAGCAATAACTAAAAAATGCTTATGTTATCAACACTGTTTGCATCACAAATCCAAAACATAACATCATGTAAGCTACTATGAAGAAAAATAACTCTATCCCAGCCAAAACCAGTACACTGTTTAAAAAGCAACAGACATCAATTACTTTTCAAAAAAATTAAAACCCTATGTCTGCATAACGAATATTTCTTTACTTATTAGCTATGCAGGTCAGGACAATCTAGTGAAAAATCTCATGGAAATCATAAATAAAAGCCCCTCTCTTTCCACTCAAATTATAGTGATGTATGAACAGTAACTGTTACTGAATTTCTATTCTGCCAATTACTAAAATATAATCAGTGTGGTATTTAAATTATTTCTATTCAAACTTGTTCTGAAAGGCCAAGTATTCTCCAACATGTGAACTGTCTTCACCTTTTTAGGTCAGTGGGAGAGGGGCATTAGGGTATGCACTGCTTCCAAGCTCAGAGAACCCAGGGATTATCTCTTCTTCAGATGAAGATCAATCAGTGGCAATATTATGACTAACCCTTGCACAGTTTCATATAAATGTACTCTTCCCCTTTGCTCTCCTTGAAAACTGTACCAGCTTCAAGAGGCATGGCTACATAGGCAACGTAGCCATGTCTTTGGCATGTCTTAGTATAGAAAATCAACTCTGGTTCACAGAAGATTAAAAAATGTAACACTATGACAGTGTACTCAAAGGACCAGAGTCTCATTTTAAACAAACACAGTTCCAGTCAGATTTCTACCAGACAACCTGGGCACCTAGCCCAAGACATTGAACAAATGGGGTGGGTACAATGCCCTGGGTTCTTTCAGTGTCTGCACATAAGTTTTATTTCAAATTATAAAAAAAAAGTAATCATTTACACATTGGTGACTTGGAAAAGGTGTTGAAAATTCTTGTTATGGTTAAGTAAAACCTCAGGGGATTTTTTTTTTTTTTCCAAATTATGCAATGAGAATTGAACACAGATTCGACAGTAAATAAGCTCACCATAGACCTAAGAAATGGATTTGGGATTTTGGCACTGTCCCTTGCAATGAATTGAAACAACGAACCATTGTTTTTTTTCTTAAGAGCAACGCAGAACACTGCAGATTTAACTAGATGCATTACCACCTTAGAGGCATAAATCAGAACATGGTGAAGTCTTCTTGTGGAAGAATTCTCTCAGCTAATCATGAAATATGACTCAGTAAACTGTAATTAGAAACCAGCTGGTTTAAATTAATGACCCAAAATATGAAGAAATTTTCCTCTTACTACCCATCTGCACCAAACACAGTATCAAGGTGCAAACTGGTTTTGACAGTATCAGATACCTATTGACTAAAAAGATTTGCTAAGAAGAGTTTCCTGGAGAAAAACTGAGATACTCGTGCCTAGGTACTAAAACTCTGGGAGAAAGATCCCATCCCAAAAATAAAATTAACACAGTAAACTGTAGTAAGGTTAATTTTAAATTGTGCAAATAAATCTTCATAGAAATTAGGAACAGAATTTATCAAAATTATGTATCCATGAAAACTATTTTTCAGCTCCTCTGCTGAGATAAAATGTTGTTGTTTACTATGCATTATAAATAAATTAAATATAGTACTGTTCTGTCCATGTCCCCAAATAAAATGTAAAAAAAAGCAACTTCAAAATATGCTTTTTAACCACAGTGATTTATGTGATTATTGATCTCAACTTATCCATAAGTAAAACCTACCAAGAGTAAATCCCCAGCTAATTACTGTAGAATTGCTTTATTAAAATAACATGGTCAGCTACAAAAATATTCATTCTTGTTATATTCTTACTTGCTTTTTAACTACATCCGTTTTGCACTAAGTTTTTAATGAGGAATGAAATCTGTGATTCATATATAGTCAGTAAAACTTCAGAATTTAGTGTACCATGTAAATTTCTGCAATTTAAAAGAAAGATGATTTTTCTGAGAGGCTGAGAGTAAAGTTATTTTTAGATTTGCAGCTTCAGATTCTGAAGCCTGAAGTCTGATGTGGCTTTACAGTTTCTAACCCAATATCCTTATTTGCACATTGGTCATATACGTCAAGTACTTTGAATGAACTAAATTATGTAACATAGCAACAACTATGTGATGCATAAAATAATCACCCAGTCACATCCAAAGGTAAATGAGTACCAGAGATAATGTATAACAAAAATCAGCAACAAAAATAAACTCAATGCATCACAGAACTTGTGAAATTTTCAGTTCAATATGAATCAGCTCCTTTGTCAACAAACTAAGTAACATTATTGTATGGCAGCACAAAATTATGTAAGGTATAATTATACTTATTTCCAGTTTGAATGGGATACTTGGATATATAAACAAGAAATATTAAGTAGGAATAAGACACTACTTTCTGTATGACATAGTGGGTCTATTGCTGGAATATTATGCTTTGTTCTGGTGCCCTTATCTTGTAATGGAGGCTAACAAATTGGAAAGGGATCTGCGAGCAATAAAAATTAAAATTTAAGATTTTTACTTTTAGTTTTTCTAAGAGATGGTGGCAAATGTGATCTTATCATTTTTTGCTGCTGGACAGGTTTTTGTTTTAGCATAAAAGGCCATAATACAGACAAATAGCTGTATACTCCAGTTTGAAAAAATAATCCTGGAGTGAAAATTAGCAAATTTTAAACAGCCAATAGAATCAGTACCTGGAATATCTTTATGGGGGAAGACTTACCATTACTCAAAGACTTAGAGAAAAATCATATGCCTCTGAAAAGATATGCTAAGCTACAACCGAAACCTAAATTCTGATACTGACAAATTTTGATACTGAAATTACTGCATTACTGATTACTCAGGTGGTCATGAAAGATTATCATAACAGCTTTCTCTGATAGTAAGACCTGCCATCCAGTGTATGAATTAGTAGAGGGCACATGTAGAAAAATAAAACTGAAGTTTAGTTTTCAGCTGCTTTCAAAGGCTTCAGGAAGATAAATTACTCTGTATATTCAGGGCTAAGTTTATGTAGCTAACATGTCCTGAGTGATAAGAATGGTATATTCTCACAGCCTGGTGAATGAATCTCTTTGCATCAAAGTAAGAATAGAGTTTTTTTAATTTTGTCTTGGGAATTTAAAAGGATGGTAGTAACAACTAAAACTCCTAAATAGGCTTTCCTTGTTAGCCAAAGGCAGGAAGAGTTATTCCATAAAACTGTTTATCAGTTTTATTACCTATAACTGAAAAATGACACACATTCAGTGCTACTTTGGACAAGTTTTTAGAAGACTGTGAATGTAAAGTTGCTATCAAACAACTGCTTAATGTTGATGAATTATGCCTACGATCACAGTAAGGAACTTGATTTATTTGGGGATTCTGAATTAAATCTTGAACATTACATTTAATACCTTCTCAATATTTCATATTATAATTTGTAGATTATTGCTAGACTTCAGTCATCCTTATCTTGCACACACTCTAAACAGCTCATTCAGATTTTCATTTTCATTGGGCCAGATCACTGCAGAACCTTATTTATCTGTCTGTGAGTATATATAAACTCAATTTTCTCATACTTTAACTAGAAAGGTGTTACTGACACATTGTACCAAGATGTAACATTATTTACCATCTTTCTACTTGTTTGTATTGGGAAACAAATTTTAAGTTCTCCTCAGACAAAATTTAAAAGAAATTTGTAAAATAGCTACAACATAGCAGCAATTTTCTTCCACACTAAGTTGCTTCTTAGGTGAGAACAAGTGCTTCTAGGTCTTTTCAGAAGATTAGAGAATGATTTTCTGGCCCATTGGAAGTCAAAATAACTGTTCTACATAAGTTTGGGTATGTACTTCAATACTTTGCTTGACAGAAAAGTCTAGTTATAGACTTTCATAGGCTATTTGAAGAACTATTTTAGTCTAAAAATTCTCCCATTATATCTGTCCCTCCAGCATTTTGTAGAATGTTACATTCATGAGCAGACACACAGGTTTGTTGTACAGATTAGCCGCACCATCTGCTTATATTTAACAAAATAAAACATCTTTTTATTTATACAATTCATATTTTTCTGATGCTATTTGTGAAATTACTTTTTTTTTTTTTAATTTTACTTATCTCATTCTCCTCAAAGACAAAAGGTGTCAGGCACCAGATAGGTCAGGCAAATTTCAGACTCTCTTTTGGCATATCTTTGAAAAAATCCCTTATTAATATGCAAATGAGCATAAACTCAGTTTCCTAGCTAATTTTCTTCTGTCATATTATATGCCTCAAAATACAAAGTTAAATTCCTCAAGACTAGCACAGCATAAACATTAAGCATTAACAGCATTAACAGTAAGCAGCAAGGTAACCACCATCACATCATCTAATTCAAAGAGTACGACAAGAGATTTTTCCTGAGGTAGCAAATGTTTGGAAATACTACCTAAATGGAGAAATAATAATAATAATAGAACCTTATTCTTGCACTATTGAGAGACTTAACTTAAGTTTCATTAAATACCTTGGAAAAGACAGACTTCCACACTGATAAGAAACACTCTTAGGATACATTTACATTATTTAATTATATTTATAGCTGAATTAAAAAGAAAGCTATTATAAAATATAGACATTTTAACGTACTAAAATAGGCAGAGAATAACAAATACTCCCCTGGCTTGGGAGACATGTGGTCCCACAATATTTACTGGTGTTCTATATGACATACGGCATCGTACAATATTGTTCAGAATAATGAGTTTTAGTAAATTTATGTCTGAAGTTACTGCCCTTGAAGTTACTGTATCAGTCACAGTAAGTAAAGTGCATGCTCAACTCAAGATTAAATTAGTTTTGAGCTGTGCCCCACTGAGGGATTGCTGTGGTTTCAAGGAGGCTTTTTTTCTTCCTCTGAGTTCACAAAAAGTAAAGATAGAACTCAAATGCAGAATTTAGAGTTAACGATGACTTGTGACACAGTTTTCAAAATGGAAGGTATCAGGACCTGAAGATTTGGTTCGTATCCACCTCTGCTAAGACACTGTGTTAGTACCACTCTAACAGGAAGAAAACTAATACGGATTTTGACTTTAAGAGTAAGAACTACTGGGTATTACTGAACATTTTGGTAAACTTTTTATTTTAGTGACAGTTTATCTGATGTGTTGAAGTAGGTTAAACTTTTAATCAATAGTTGACAAATTTTATTTTGCTTCCTCTCTGTTAAAAGCTACAACTATATACAAACAGCTGGGTTCTTAAAGGAAGGATTTAAAAAAATACTATCTGACAGCAGTCTTGATACTGTTTTGGTTCCTCTTGATCAAAATAATGAGATACTTGATTTAAGTATTCAAGTTAATGAAAACTGGATTATGTTCAGCATTGATGCAGTGAATTTAAGATTAAGGTTATAACAATTCTGGTCTAGCTGTGTCTCTATTAAATCTGACAAATAGTTACAAGTGTATACATGTGCATACCTGTTTGTTATTCAATTTGTAATCTCTGACATTTACTTTTACAAGATATTTTGAAAATAATTTACAGAACAGCCTTTAGGCCTAGCAGTATCATACATATGCACAATAAGAAAGACTCATTCTGGTTTAACTTCAACTATTTTCTAGGCTGAGACTTAGGGGGATTTTTTTAATTAAACATTTTTAGTAGTTACAAAAAAGGAGGAAATTACCACTGGATCAGATTTAATCCACAATAGTAAGCTATGTGTATTTCCAGCAAGGAAGGTCCTGAGATGTGAATTTCAAATATTTTCCTCAAATAACATTTCAAAATGCCTTAGCCCAACAGTATAAAGGAACAAGAGTTTAGTTCCTGCTACTATCCAGATAGAATCCACAATATTTCAGAACTGTTCAGATATTGATTCCAATGGAAATTCATCATCCCAAATAAAAATGGTTGGTATATTTTAATGAAATACAAGAAAGCTCTTTCATGACACAAATATAAAAATCTGAAAAATCTGATTAATTTGTGGACAAGTTTATCTAGATGGCATTTCTCATTAAAAATGAGAGAGAGAGAAAGAAATCTTCTTCTCCATCATTTTAAGTGACTGCCTTAACCATTTGGCTAAATATTACAATATGTTATCTTTACTTTTAATTAATTACCTCCTCCCTTTCCTTCTTCTCATTTTCCACTCCTTATTCATCTTCTCTTATCATGATCACCCTTCCTCCATTTCTTTCTGGACTTAAAAGACTTCTTGTTAAAAATGATAAATGTTTCCAAACAGTTCTAATTTAATAACATTAATATTTTCTTTAATCTCCTAATCCTCAAGGTATTCTTAAAAGAAGAACTCCTTTTATTAAATTTCCTATGTAGAACCTTGGTTTTATAAGTTTACATTAGCACTAGGTACCCCTTCCACTTACTGATTTGCACTTGAACAAATTTCTGGTCAGTTGAAATTCTGGGATCCTAACAGTTAATCTGAAATTGTCAATCTTGGAAACTCTGTAGAATATATGCAGAACTTCAGAAGTAGGTCAAATATCATATAAATCTTTTTCATGGTTCTCCATCCAATTATGCTATTTAGGATTAGCTGTCAGGACTCTAGAGCTTCAGACAAATATTGATTATTTGTCAGATTATGCTAATACGGTCAATGCTACGGCAGATAAATATTTGTACAGCCAAATAACACTTGACAGCAAATACATGCATATTGTTTAAGACATAAATGTCAACGAGTTCATTCTGGTGATTGACATGGAAGTGTACAGATCATTAAGATCCACCCTTCCCTAATGGTCATGGGAACATAAAATACAAAGCATGATCAAATTCTTCTTTTCTTATCCAGGCTGATTTGAAGCCAAAGAAATCAACCGTAGCTCAAAGATGTGGAAGCACAATATTCAAAAGGGAGAGTGACTGAGCAGTGTATTTCATATGTTTACATTGTAGCAGGGTTAACCAAAGTTATCTAGATAACTTCTTTGCAAAAATTAAAATATGTCCTCAAAAATTGATTCTGTATATTTATTTTTCATTGCCTTTTTTTTTTGTAGTCCTTCATGAGAAGTACATTAACAATTCTACGTGTAAAAATATTAAAACAATACTTCTTTCTTAATTTTTTTCATAGATTCTAGATTACAGGCTAGTATTTTGAAAAGATTTCTTTAGGAGTACTGAATGATACTGTTTCTCTTTCACAATTTACAGTAGACATACCTTTCTAGGACACTTTAAAGATTGTGCTTTTCCCCTTCATGCAAAAGGTATGCTAATGAGGTGGTACCTCCTCTGCATCCCTGGTTTTTTCCTGTGTATTTTGTACAGTATAAGGTAAGAATCAATACCATTAAGTACATATTGACTAACATACAATTATTCAGTCATTAGCAGTTAGTGTAATAAAGCAGTATGCAGACTGAATGAAATATGACTGATTACATGGGTGGAATATACCTATTTTTGCAAGATCTCTGAATATGAAATGTAACTTTTTAAATAGCAAGATATGAAACCAGCAAAATCCACAGAAATGGACTAAAAGCCCAATGAAGTCCTAGGCCTCAAAAGTCTCTGGAAACAAAAATATTCATAATGGAGATATTACTTGTATATTCTTGGAGCTTTGTCCCTGGACTCTTAAATAGTTCTACTAATGACCTGAAATACAAGACAAATAATTAATTAACCAGGAAGAACAATACAGAACAAAAGTAGAGAATGCAGAACTGTGACCTTGGTTCTGAAAAAGATTTGGCACTTTTAACAAATAATGGGATGAATATGAATGAACTCCTACAGTAAGGTTTAGCCCAAAAGAGATGAAGTGATCCTTGGATGTACAAACTGTGAAATATTAGCAAAACTGGATATTAGCTTTCTTTTGGGCAGTGGAATAACCATTACTGGAATGCGGTATTCTGTTCCTAGTGTTCATAGCTGAAGAAGGTGGTAATAAACAGGAGAAAGTTCAGAGAAGAATGCAAGAACATTTAATGGTTGAAAAGCATATCTGATACTGAAAGACAATGAGTCAAATTATTTAATTCAGTAAGAGGAGTGTCTAGAGTTTATTTAGTTCAATATCCTACAATGAGTTTTTGAAAGATGTCTTGTCATTTGCAGAAGAAAAGAGAGAAACGAGAAGGAGGAAAAGGAAACTGAGTCATTTATACAGTAGAAGAAATGCTGGGGAGAGGTATACAGGATCACCAATTTTTGCTCAAGGGAGTACTCTAACTACCCCTCTCTTTCCATTTGCTAATCATTCTTGAACTTCTAGATCTAGAACAATATTTTAACATTCAACTTTATTTTCGTCTCTGTTGTTTAAGTACTTAGGTTCTATACTCAATAAAATGAGAAAAAGACAATGTCAGAGGATACGATTTTCCAAAACTAATAAACTCCCCAACATAGTCTATTAGAAATAAGCAGAAGTGTTAAACTTACATCCTTTGTTTCTGGCAAAGAATGATACTATACTATATACCAAACCCAGTGAGTCCTTTCTCACAAACAAGTAAAGAGGTAATCGTAATTGGTAATTAAAAGCACTTCCCTTGAGCTATGTAAGTTTAAGTTCCTGTGTTGACTTCAGACAGCCACAATTTAACACAACAATCCATCTTATGCAATATATTCCTTATGGTGCAGAGGAGTCTAACAGATACTCAACAAGGAAAAATTGACCTTCCTACTTGCTTGACCTGACTTTCATGCGTAGAAATAAAGTATCCACTTTAGATGCACAATGCACAAGATGCCCAGCTAGCATAGCCAGTTTCTCCTTGACTTGACCTGAATGTCTTCAGTGGTGGCAGTCTAGGGATCCCAGAATGAAGGCAAAAACATGGACTACAATCAAGTCCTTTTACTAATGAGTTGTGCATTAGTACAATCTGCCCCCAGTTGTTGTCAGAAAAAAGGTATTAAATGATTACCATACTACTCAAATAGGACTCATCTGCCAACAGGGAAGGAAGATAGGGTGGCAGTATTTGAAAAGAAAATACAAAAGTATACTTATCAGAATATGCTCACATACTCATTACAGTTTCTGTAGGAAGATAGTACAAAGCTAAAAAATGAAATAAGATTCATTAAGATGCTGTTCATTTATATTATTTTAATAAAAAAGTTAAAAGGGAATTTAATTAATACAATGGTAAAAAGATCATAAAAACTTGCCCCATGTTGTATATCACAGAAAAATAAACATAGATAAGTTATTCAGCAATCAGCCCTAGTTGGTGATCCAGTCCCTCCTTTATGGTGTACATGTACTGTATTTATTCATTAGAGCTATTGAGCATGCTATAACACACTTGGAGAACCACATCATGGTTTTCCTAACACATGGAATATAATCAGCAGACTGCTTGTAAAAAGAAGATTCTGGTCAAACTCTGCTGAAGCATAGCACGTAGACAATTATCTCTGGAGTTTGAACCCACTCTTTCTCACAAGATAAAAATATTATAACTTGCTTCTGCTTCCTCCTGTTCAGTGGTCAGCATTTTCTGTAGAATGAATTTATGTATGAAACATACTGGACATTGTTCAGGTGTGCTACTTTGTGCACAAAGAAAGGAGTGAACTTTGTGACATAGCTGTGATGTGGTCAGGCCACGTGACAGCAAAAGAGGAGTCCAACTGGTAAGTCAAGAAGATGGTGAAAACAGAAGTAAACAAAAACAGGTAGTTTCATGAGGAATCTACCTCATACCTTGAATGAAGCCCATGCCAATAGTGTAGGCCACTGGGAAAAAAATTGGTGGTATTCTGACTGGGGAAACATGTATATATAGTGGAATGTATAATTAATACATATAATAAAATTTTAAATAGATAATGAAATTTAACTTCTTAGAAATGTTAAATTTTATTAGGCAGTCAACTGAAAGTTATAGTAGTTTTGGACTAGAACTAAAATATTCATAGATGGGCACGTAGCTACCTTCAGTATGAGCTGCAGCTTTGAAGTGATCTTCAATGAAAAGATTGGTGAAATTGAGACAGTAATAAGCACCTCTGGAATACCTAAATGAATTGAGGTGACACCTTAATCTTCACCACAAAACCACCAACCAATGACAGCAGCCTCAAAATATTAAAAAACCCAGCCTTAAACCTTCATTAAAAAGTCAAAGGGATAAATATAAAAAAAATTAATCTTTGGTTTGCCGCAGTCTGCTCTTTAACTTTCTTCTCAAAAATTTTCCATTAAAAAATGCCATGTATATCAATGTATATGTTGATCTCAAATTGATAGCTATCATTCAGAGGACTATAATATTGAATCAATACATACAAAAATTGGACAGATAAGCAGCATTATATTGTTGAACAGTTTATTGTTTTCCAGCAATTTCTACCCAATGTGAAGTACGTAATTCAATTTTATGTACTTATTTATTTAAAAAACAGCAATACAAACCCAGATTACCCATGCTTCTAAGGAAACACAACATACTAATAGGAAAATAATAGCTTATTATGGAAATTTGTCTATATTTATCTAAAACCTTCAGGCTATTATAAAGTGACCTTGTCATGCAAATTTAACAGTTCTTCCAATAACATTGCGATTAGTATGTACTCTCAGTAGAATATGCTTTTGTTTTCTTTTTTTATCTTTGAGATTAAAATAACTTATGGTTGTTGAATCAACTAATAATTCTGTATATAGCCAGCTTCCTCAATTGATCAGGTGTATATTCATTTTAGAACAACCCTACTAGGCTAGCTTTTACGCCCATGCTACTGTTTTCCCACACATTTCCCTACCACCACTGCCACCTTTTTTACCTTGTTCAGAGATGTCCAGCGAAAATAATCCTATCAACACATATGATAAGGAGTCCTGTGATGCACGCAACAAGCTGTACAGTCTCTTCTTTATGGATTTTACTGTCCTCATATAATCAAACACCAAGGGAATATGTTTATTTGCTGATGTTACAAAGTAATTCAAAAAACGTGTTGTTCTGTGTGAGTAGGAGTGCTTAGGAGCTAAACTGTCAGCTCTTCTAAGCTGCCTTCACTGCAAACTTTAATTGACAAAAATCTGGTCTTAAAAGAAAGTAATTCTTTTTACAAGGCTTTCCTATTTCTCCGCTCATTACCAGACAAAGACAAAAAAAAGGCAGGTCTGGCAAAATTAAGTATGTTTCATAAATGTGCATGAAGATGATATTAATACAGATGCCTCTCCCATTTAGTGAAGAGTAGGACTCTCACCTGACAAAGTACTTACTTACAGTGATGCCAATAATTCACACAAAACAGAGTGGGTCATATTGCTCCCTTGAAAGCAGCATGAACTTTCCCTTGTGCTAAACTTTTCAACTGAGAATCTCAAAACAGATCATGAACAGAAATGAATTCAGTCTCTGCTTTTGACATTTTGACAGCCAGTATCTGCTGCAAGAGCATAAAGCAGAGGAAAATGCTTCCCTTTGTGCAGTGGGGAAAGAAATCTATATAAGCAGTGTTGTTAATGTCAGCTTTTACTTGTCCTGCATACTGTCACTCAGATAATACAGGTATCTGAGTATTTGAAGGGAGACATTTAAAGCTGTCTTTAAGTTACAAAATTCTATGATGTTGGGAAATATAAGGATTCACAAAAAACTTAAATAGTCATCCTCAAAGAATGCTATAGCTCTCCATTTAGATGAGGAAAATATTAAGCAGATCACATTAAGCAAGTGTTTTAGGCTTTGTCATACTGAGAACAGAAGGGCTTAAATATCGGACTCCTTTGGACAGAACAAAAACACATTATATTTTAAAGTTTTGCTAATTACAGTTTGGAATAAATTGTCTACTCTATATAATTTTCAAGCTTTTCCCTTTGTAAGACACATAGATCTGACATATAGTTCTGAGATCTAAAGGTGGTTTCTCCATGGCTGAGGTTCACAGGCTACAAAATTGTGAGTACCTACTTCCAGCATTATACATTTAGTATTCATAAAGGGAAGACTTCAGACTGTAGGAGGTGCCACACTGACAGCTCTCAAGCATTACATTCTCTAATTAAAAATAAAAGCCAGTACTGCTGCAAATAAAATGTATCCAAAGAATAACTTCCCTACATATTTTAGTTTCTGTGACCCATTTTATGGAAAGACAATGACACCGTGTGAAGTAGATCTTTAGTATTTCTGTCATGCTGATTAATGTAATTGGAGAAATACGTCTGAGTCTTCCCTGAGGAAGAAGCAAGTACAACCTTAATGAGTTTCCTTACTACTGCAACTTGCTTAAATAAAGTAAGAATACAATTAAGCTTATTCAAATGTAAGAGTAAATCAGAATGCCATTAACTATTGTTCAGTGCACTGAAGTGTGAAATATATGCTTTTATGTTTGCTGCAAAAAAACATGCACTTTTAACATTAAAGGCATGGGAATACAACAAAGAAAGGAAAAGACAAATAATAGATAAAAATAGCTAGAGTCTGTGTCTTACACGCGTAATAGAATACATGAATGCACATAAGCAAGGGGAAAAAAAACCACCTTTGTAACACCAAAGGGAAAAACAGGGCAGAAATCCTAACCAAGTTATTTGGTCAGCTAGGCTTCTGATACTGCCTGAAAGTTATATTGTATACCACCTCAAACAGAAGGACATACAATTGAGTAAAGGCAACCTGATCCTGCCATTCTATCCTTATGTTCATCAACACCTACCCAGATTAAGTTCAGACTGCTTTAGCAGCTGTGGTCAAGATCAGCCTCAAATTCTCAGAAATAAATGATGATACGGTCATGGGTTTGTTATAAACAAAAGGGCACAAACCATATATAGAGCTAAGAGTTTATTATTAGCCCAATAAATGTTTTAACAGTCTAATAGCCCAAAGTGTTAGTTCAGTTACACTAACATTCACTAATAATCCAATTTAATTCAAAGAAACCTCAGTAATACACCTAACTGGTTTTACCAGGGGAAAGAAAAAAAAAATAAATCACTTTTATTTATTTTTTGCCCCTGGTGCTGTGCCCTCCCTTCCCGTGTCCCCAGGGTCCTAACACTGGCAGTCTCAGAAGAAGGAGAAAGAACGAGGGCAGGCTGCAATGAGCTGTCAGCACCTTGATGGCTTTGCTGGGAAGAGCAGAATGTGCCTGCAAGGGGTTTCCTCCTGCTATTTGCCAGGAGAAGTATGGGGTTGATGATTTCTTCCAGATCAGGCTTGCGGTTTGCTTGAGTTTGTTTTTATATGTTTCCCTGTCACAGCCCGCTTCCTTTTCCCAGATTGGCAGCTGCAGCCTGGCTGTGGCCCCCAGCCCCACCAGGACCCCCACAAAGGGCTATGGTTTGTCAGGCAGTGATGGGGGGACGGTGTGGAGGGAGCTGGGGAGGAGGTGTCACCCCTCCCCAGCGGGGCCACCCCCACAGCTGAAGCTGGAGCAGGGGAGGCAGCGGTCACTGGCCCCAGCGCAGGGGTTAAACCAGCGACACCCAGCTCAGGCCACGGTGAGGTGGAGCCCCTGCACTGCCGGGTCAGTGCACAGCTGGGGGCCTTACACAAGCAGTCACAAAAGTCTTATTTTCTGGGCTACAGTGGCTCAGACCTCTTACATTCACCTTATTGGCACAGCTCAGGTGTGAGCTGTTTACCTTTGCCTTAATTTCTCTGCCTAATTTCTCTTTCTATAAAAAGAGTTGGCCAGCTCCATCCTGCCACCTTAATGAAAGTCAGCACAGAAACAATACCAAGAAGTCTGAGGTGGAGGACAAGCTTGATCCTTAAGCTACCAGGACATTATAGATACACCTTTAGAAACCCATCATCCAAAGGAAACAAAAAAACATCAGTTAGTGGCTAAAGAAAAGAACAATGATGCAGCTCTAAAGACATTGTTGCATGTAACCTGAAACTAGATACACTTTTCAAATAAGTCATGATGGATAACAGTAATAATAATTACAAATACAGGCTATGAGAAATTAGAAAATGGTAGTCTTAACCAGATAAGTTTTAGCATAAGTGTTATGAAGCTTTTTGGTTGAATTTTAACAGGGCCTAACATCTAAAGAAAAGAGTTATGATGTTCTAATTGAAGGTACTTACAAAGAAGTTCTGAATAAGCACGTATTAGTTTTATGCAGCCATGTGGTTCAAGGGAAGAGACCTTTAAATATCATTCCAGCTTAGAAAATTCTGTTTTAAGTCTCTGGGAGTGAGAGGAGAGCATGAGTTTATTCCTGAGTGAAAGTGCAGAGAACAGAAGATGTAGCTGGAGTCATACCACTGTTCTTGAAATGCAAAGGCAAAAGAGATGCCTGAACATGAGGATAGAAATATTTTGCATCTTATAAAAAGCTGTAACAGGTACATCTGTCAGATAAAAGAGGTACCAGTGGGTGTACCTGAGATCTGTTAATTCCTGTGCTACAATGCTGATCTTCTTTAGTTGAGGCATCAATAAACTGACACAGGTTGGTATATTTTGCACTGCAGTCAACAGACCTTTTCCCATTGACTTGAAAGACCACTACATACAAAAGTTCAGGTTGAAGCCTTAGATTATGTCAGGCAGTTATTCTACATGTCTAATTAACATTAGACGTCTAGTAATTATTTCTCAATCAGTTGTGCATTTGCAGAAAAGAGATGCAACTATTTTGACCTTATTTTCATGTATGTAAATATTCATTTCTAAGAACAGGTATGTCTAATGTTAATTTCTATGAACTCGTATGATCTTAAACATGCAATTCCAACATACAGTACAGTGGTATATAAGAAAACTAATAGGAACTCAGAAGAGAAGGGAAAAAGATGACATTCAGCAGAGGCACAAGTTGGGTGATTCAAGACAACAGCATAGTGTTCTTGAAAAGGAAGAGAATAGAAATAGAACTGGCAAGGAAAATGTTGACAGCAGTTTAGGATTTCAAGTGAACTTAATAGAAAGATTAGCAGAAAGATCTCTGTACTGGAATCATTGCCCAGAAGAAACTCTTATGTTTACATGGGGAGGTGGCAGGAAATCTCTTGCTATATTAAAAATACTAACATTAAAACAAGAGTAGGAAGCCAATGCATGGTGTTTACCATCCTTGTTTTTCTTTTTTTTTCCTGATCTGACTGATCAGAACCACAAGGTTCTCAAGGGCCTCACATTTTTTACAAAGCATGTACTTTACTGCTTATGATTAAAGAGGCAAGAGATGATTCTATGTATTGAAGGAATATAAACTACAAATCAGTAAAGACTGTAAATCAGTGGTGTGATTGATGTGTAAACCATACATTTATTTAATGTATGTAGAAGGAGGCCTGATTAGTAATTAAGGGGTTCTGCTGTGATGTGTTTCCAAAACAAATCTGATCATGTAAAAAACACTGTAAAATATTTTTCCTTTGTGAAACTTGTTTACCTTAACAAGAACAGCGCTCATAGCCCCAGCAACATTTTAAATAAGATATGCAGTAGTTACTTCCACACCAAAGAGATGTCTTTTTTTAACTCAAAAGATTCAGGAACCTTCAGCTTTACATGCAGGCATTACTTATTATGAATGTTTTAAATGAGAAATGCCCAGTGGTGATGAATGCGAAGGTAGCTAGATGTGTTGCAATTAAGAAAATGAAAGCTGGTCTTTAAACATGATGGGTTTTGAATGATGGCTTGTTGACTAATGTTGAAGTATTTTCCAATGAAATGTTTATTTGGAGTTCCGCTTTTAAAACACTATAAAAAGTTCTGCAGAGACAATTTGTCTACTATGGGACAAAGGGACCAAGTGACAGTGGTGGTTTGACCTTGGCTGGCCACCAGGTGCCCACCAAGCTGCTTTCTCACTCCCACTCCTCAGCAGGACAGGGAGAGAAAATAAGATGAAAAGCTCATAGGTTGAGATAAGGACAGGGAGATGAGTTACCAGTTACCATCACAGGCAAGACAGACTCGACTTTGGGGAAATTAATTTATTGCCAATTAATAACAGAGTGGGACAGTGAGAAATAAAAACAAAACTAAAAACAGCTTCTCCCCACCCTCCTTTCTTCCCAGGCTCAGATTCACTCATGACTTTCCTATCTCCCCCCCGAGCAACGCAGGGAGATGGAGAATGGGGATTGCGATCAGTTCATAACGCTTCGTCTCTGCGATTCCTTCCTCATGCTGTTCCTCTGCTCCAGCGTGGGTCCCTCCCATGGGATACAGACCTTCATTAACTGCTCCAGTATGGGTGATTTCCACGTGGTACAGTCCTTCAGGAATGGACTGCTCCAGCATGGGTCCACTACAGGCCACAGTTCCTGCCAGGAGCCTGCTCCAAAGTGGGCTGTCCATGGGCTGTAGCTTCCTTCAGGACACATCTGCCTGCTCCATCATGGGGTCCTCCATGGGCCACACGTTGGATATCTGCTCCACCGTGGACCTCCATGGGCTGCAGGGGGACAACCTGTGTCACCATGGTCTGCACCACGGGCTGCAGGGGAGTCTCTGCTCCAGCGCCTGGAGCACCTCCTCGCCCTCCTCCTTCACTGACCTTGGTCTCTGCAGGGCTGTTCTCTCACTTTTTCTTGCTCCTCTCTCACAGCTGTGGTGCAGCATTTTTTACCCTTTCTTAAATATGTTATCACAGAGGCAGTACCAACATTGCTGATTGGCTCAGCTTTGGCCAGCAGTGGGTCTGTCTTGGAGCCTGCTGAAAACGGCTGTGTCTGAAATGGGGGCAGCTCCTGGTGTCTTTTCACAGAAATGACCCCTGCAGCCCACTGCTACCAAAATGTTGCCTTGTAAACCCAATTCATTCCACCCCTCATCTCTGTGAAATGCATGTTTAAGAATTAACTTTAAAATATACATTCATTACACAATCCTCGCTTACTTACATCAACAAAAAGAATCACTCAAAGTCAAAGTAACATCATCGCAACACCAACAGAAGTTTATATGCACTCCACCCCTCATCCCTTCACCACAATTACAACATCAAAAACTCCTCACAGTTATACTGTTCTCTGGCAATGTCCAGTCCATGTTTTGCCCATTACCTCTCCCAACTACTGTCCTTATCTCAAATTCCTCCAGAGCCCTAGGTTGGGATCCACAAGAAGGACTGTGGTGGGTTGACCTTGGCTGGCTGCCAGGTGCCGGCCAAGCCACTCTCTCACTCCCCTCCTCAGCAGGACAGGGGGAGAAAATAAGATGAAAAACTTGTGGGTCAAGATACACACAGTTTAAGGAAAGAAAGCAAAGGTCATATATGGAAGCAAAGCAAATAAAAAATATTTATTCTCTACTTTCCATCAGCAGATGTCCAGACAGTTCCTGGGAAGTAGGGCCTCAGTATACGTAGTGGTTGCTTCAGAAGACAAACACCTTAATGATGAATACCCTACCCCATCCCTCTCCTCCTTTCTCTTAGATTTTGTTGCTGAGCACGACACCATATGGTATGGGATATCCCTTTGGTCAGTTTGGGTCAGCTGCCGTGACTACGTCCCCTCCCAATTTCTTGCCCACCCCCAGCCTAGTGGCCTTTGAGGGGGAGATTGGAGAGACAGCCTTGATGCTGTGCGAGCACTGCCCAGCAATAGCCAAAACATTGGTGTGTTATCAACATGATTCTACCTACAGATACAAAGCACAGCACTATATGGGCTGCTGTGGGGAAAGTTAACACCATCCCAGCCAGATCCAATACAGTGACATGGCAATTATTTGCTTCTTCCTTGCTATTGAAACCACTCTGAAACCCAAGAAAAAGAGATCAGAGAAATCCAGCAAGCTCAACATTGCTTTTGCAATTAATTCAGAGTTATTGGCAGTTTGATGTATATGAGATTTTTTTAAGAAGCCTAACTGAACTGCTTTTAAAATAAAAATGACATTTATACATATTAGATGTGACTATATTATACAAAGATTGTATAACTTCTAATAAACTAAGTTCATAAAAGTTACAGGAAGTAATTTATGTCGTATTGATGCCAGTTGTGTTATACATGCATCTTTTTTTCTTAAGTGTACTTATGAGCATTTCAGTAATGTGATTTGATTCTTCTATATAATTTGTAAGGATTTGGGGGAAGTGGCATGTGGGGCAGAAGGCAGGTAGTGCAAAACTTCGATAATCCATGTGAACTAGAGACCACAAAGAGGTCTGCTGCTATCTTTCACCACCATTCTACCTTCCTGCAGATTCTCACTATTTGTCTTCTATCTTTTGCCAGCTTTTCAGCCGTATTTGATTTTGAGGTTAAGTTATTTATGTTAACACCTCGCAGCTTCTGCATCTCAAAGCATGGACTAGGTACCTGCCTGATCCACTCCCACAACCACCCTAAGGAGCCCATTTCCATCTGACTGTCCTGCTGGGCCTCACTCTCCTGCAGCACCTGCCCCTCCCCACGTCACAGGCAATTCAATGACCTCACAGTGACTCACAAGAAAGCAGTGACTCAGTGAGCTCACAGTGACTCACAGGAAAGATGAGAGGAAACTAGTTACTCAGCAGAGCCCTGAGGAGAGTACAGTGTTTCCAGTCAGCTCCTGTGGATACTGCTGAACAAATGCATCGGACTTCCAGCATTTCATAGAGAATTATACTAGAAAGGACCTTGGGGATTATCTCTTCTGATCTAATACCTTCCTTAAACCTGTAGAAAAATCAATGCATTACAGCATATTTACCACCAACCCTTTCCCCTTTTTTTCTGCAGCAGCAGAGGTCTAGATGTACTTCTCACTCCAGCAATATTTTCCCTGTTCTTTCATTAAATGCCTTGCTTTCCTGAACTGTTTTCTCTTTGTCTCATAAACAGCAGATTTCCTTGCTGTTCTTTCTCTGAGCAAAAGGAAATTAAGAAAAGTCACATATAGAAATAATACCTTTTTTTTTTTTTCCCCGGGATTTCGCCCTTGGTACAAATGAATTACATCAGCCCAAGTATCTTCTTTTTCTGAGTCCTAGCCTTGTTGGTGTTACTGATGCATACAAATGCTTCTAGACCTGAGGGAACTAGGGAACTTTCTTCTTTAATCTCCTACTATTTCAGTCTGAAACCCGTTCTTAGTGTCTGAAACTTTGTTTTGCAATTGCTCTCCTCTGGCTATGGCATCTGTTGCCACAACCTTCACTAAGTAAGTCCACCAATAGATAATCCTATTTCCTATCAATACCAGTGAGCTTAGAAAAGGAAGTGGAAGTTTCACTGCTGCAAGAGAAGTGAATAAAAGAGAAACTCAAGAGTTTGCGCCTCTAGTTATGGCTTTGCTGCAGGTTTGTTGTATAACTTTGGTGAGACACACTGCAAGTTTGAGTTTCTCTGTAAAAAAAAAAGAAATTTTGATATTCAGAGAGGTTTTTGGATGACCATTTGCTTCTCTGTTTTCCAATATGCAGCAATATAGGACAGTTCACTTTGATGGCTACTTGTTATAAATATAACAATATTTATATAGAATAATATAGAATAGCACTTTTTGTAACAATGACATTAATATCTCAACTAGCAGAAGAGTGGACATATTAAAATGTACTAAACAGCAAATAATATAACTGTGAAAGCCATTTTTCACCTTAATTACTTCTTCATAAAAAATAAAAAAAGTTCATAACTTTTAAAAGCTTTCTAAAATGTTTTCCATGTTTAATCTTCACTCAAAGACACAAAATATTAGTAAGATACCAAGTCAAAAGAAGTATCAGCAGTAAGCTGAGAGATTGTAAGAAATTGGAAAAAAGAATTTATCAAAAAATACACTTAGAGGTTACAAAAATAAAAATAAAGTCAGCCTTAGTAAGAATGAAAATAACTCTTTGCAAAAGAAATAATAACATTGCATTTTTTGTCATTTATTCTCCTAAGAAAATAAGGGTAAAAGAATTGGGTTTGCTATCTAATGAGGGTAGAATGTTCTGAGGATAAGCCAGGTAGTAATGATAGTCTGCCTCTACGCTGTCTGAAGATAGCCCAAAAACTTTGCCTCAGATTTTACTGAGAACAGCATAGCAAAGACAAGTGGGCCACTGAGCCCATATACAAAAAAGAATATTATCACATATGTAATGAGAATAGAATTTATGGTTTTTTAATATATTTCAGTTGAGGGACATGACAACCACAATCCTATAGTATTGTAAGAATTGGCATATACAATTACAGGTCTAGCAGTCAATGATCTTTAATGTGTCTGCCGAACCAGGCATAGTGCTGTGTGATTGTAGAATAGCATATACGCCGCCTATGTTTAAGAAACATCAGACAATTCAGTCTGCCTTTAGTAGCAAAATACGCTAGATGTGGCCTGCAGTCCACTACTTTTAATGAAAGGGGCTGAGGGATAGCATTTGATATTTGGCCAGGGGCTTTGTATTTTCCAGTTGTGTACGGCAAGAATGCAGAGCCCACCCTTGACGGATGGCCTTGATAACAGCAGCTGGTAAGATAGAAATGTCAGTGTAAGAGTGTGTGTGTAAATCAAATATGCAAAACTGTCTGAGAGGAGGTTTGCCCCAAACTGATAGAATTAAAAAGGAAGTTGACCATCAGCCATATTAAACATTAACCAGGGAATTACAAAGAGATACAAAGGATTCAACCTGAAAATAAGTACAAAAAAACCCAAAGAAATTTATAAAACGTGGGGGGAGAGGCCTTGGAGCGGAGTGAGGACCAGTGACCCTCATTGGGCATTGCTGGGCATCACCCTGTGGCATCCCCAGCCCTGTCTGGGCCAAACCCAGCACCTCCTGTGGGACACAGGAGCAGCTTGCACCTAGCCAGTGACCCACAGCATGGGAACAGTGTAGGCGTACCTCTCCTTCGAGTGTGTGTGGGTCTACATGAGGCTCCTGCCCACAGCCGGTGCCTTAGTGGGGTGCCAGCAGTGGCAGGGGTGCATGCTCAGCTGGAGCACCCACATCTCCACAGAAGGATCTGCATGTGGTGGACCTCACTCACACACTAGGTGAGTTGCGCTTCAGTCTGTGTGTGTGTGTGTGTGTATGACTGTAGCTTTGGGGATGAGTTATAGAAGGGTTGTTATAAAGCGGTAGGTGTTTGTTAACATTTTATGTGTCAAGTATTGTGGTGTATCTTTTGTACTGCTGTTATTGGTCCTAAACATATAATTCACTGATTGACAGTTTATTGCATATTGTTAATAAATCAAAAAATTGCTTCTATACTGATTGGACTAAACTACGTGGACTGAGCAGTTTTTCCATGCGACAAGCAATTTCAGGGAAAAAAATGTTGCATATATTGTTTGCTTTTCCTTCTCCACTTCCCATTTCCCCCTATTTACTGTCCTTCAGGCACAAAAGAAAGTATGAAGGCCAAGTAGAGTGAATCCAGAAAGGATCTGAGTTGTAAAGGCATGACCGTGCCTGGGAGAGGTTGAAGGAGACCAATGGCAGGCAAGGAATAGAAACATACTCAGTGCTAATAAGTCAAAGTTATTTGTGGCTTTACCACTCACTTGTATGCTCCTGCTTTAGAAAAGGTTTGAACAAGAGGTTGAAGACATAAACGAAAAATAGCATGAAGATTAGTGAATGTGAATCACACCTGACCAATTGCATTCATCTCTGAAGGGTATTACTGACCCTTTTTTTAGATAAAAGAAGGCAGCAGATCTAATCTGTCTGGATTTCAGATAAACATTTGCTATGGTGCTACACAGGAAAAGCTAAGTGAAGCTGGAGAAGAGGACTGAAAGGGAAACTGAGTATAGGGAGAGAATTAACTGAAGAGAATGCATGGATACATCATACTGAAAGAGAGCTACTAAACTGGACAGAGAAGCCTAGTGAATTTGTAACAGTTAAAATTTTGTTATGGACAAAAAAAGAGGAATACAGCATATATGTGAAGCTGAGAATTCATTTTTAGTCTGCTTAAAAGTTTTAACAGTGTAGCCAAAATGCAATAAACATTGTTATTAGTCCAGTGATAAATGATACTAACACTCACTGTCTAAATTGTCTAATCAATGCAAAACAGATCTTACTAGTAATACTAAAGGTAGAAGTTGCTATGTATGACAAACTTCCTAATATCTATCCCTTTCCTCTGGTGTTGTGTTCACCTTTCCAATATTCCTCTGCATCCTAAGAAGGATGGTTTTAGCTAGGGGAGGAGGCATGTAGCAAGTTTTCAGCATCCTTAGGTCTCTGCAGGGAGGCTTATGATAGTCGTGGTGGAGGAGTTTCCTCCTGCTCAGACTTGGGCTTTTCTTGGGTTTATTTTTCTAAGTTTTTTCGTCACAGCCCACTTCCCTCTCCCACTGCAGCCTGGCAGTGGCCCCCAGCCCCCCCCAGCCCCAGGCACACAAAGGGCCGTTGTTCGGCAGGCAGTGACTGGGGGCAGGTATGGAGGGGTGTGTGTCACCCCTCCCCAGAGGGGCCATCCCCAGAGCTGAAGCTGGAGCAGGGGAGGCAGCAGTCACTGGGCCCCAGTGCAGGGGTTAAAACAGTGACACCCAGCTCAGGCCAAGGAGAGGCTGAGCCCTGGCTTTGCTGGGTCAAGGATGTGATTTTTTTATTGGTAATGGCAAAATCATATCTCCTAGCTGTGGAGATCCTCGAGAAATACCATGGAGTGATGCTATCCAGCTTTCTTTTTAATTTTCTTGGCACAAAGTTTAGGTATATGTTGATAAAATTTTCTGATAGGTTACGCTGGGAGGAAGAATTTGCTTTAACTGAGAACTGAAGCTATAGAAATGGAATAGAAACAAACACTGGAGAATACAATGTCTTTCTTTCAGGGACTAATGGGAAGAATTTCTTCAAGAAGCTGTGGTCTCATTAGCTGGAAACTGCTGAGAAATAGAAAAGTCTGCATATATTAGTCATTGAAAGTTTACAAGATGCCAGTGAGATATAATAAAAGTGGAAAAAATGATCCTACAGTTTGTCAGACTAGTTTTTTCTTCCTGACATAAGGAATTATTAATTTCATTGTATGTAGCATGGATCATATGTAGCATGGATCTTTTCTGTAATACTATACACAGTTTTTGACCCTCCAAGTAGTCTGGGAAGATAACTGCAGATTGGAACAAGGGCAAGAATGTCTCACAGCTGCAGTGATCAAGAACTGAGCCCAAGGTGTTGACTAGGTAAATTTCCTGGGCAACTGTCTTTGAATCTAAGTGAGAACACCACAGAGTACCCAGGTGTGCTGGCAAATGGCTGTTGCAAGGCTCCCTGAAAGGCAGCAGCCTCTTTTTGTCTGCAGTCAGATGGGCTAACTCCAGGGGAGAAGCACTCAGTGACAAATACTAGACTTAGGGCCTCTCACCTCCCACCTGAAAGCAGCAATCACTACTGCTTACTTCCAATGAACACCTGTGAGAGTATGGGGTTTTTTGCTCTAGTCT
The DNA here is from genome assembly GCF_035582795.1 of Mycteria americana. Lineage (NCBI taxonomy): Eukaryota > Metazoa > Chordata > Aves > Ciconiiformes > Ciconiidae > Mycteria > Mycteria americana. The sequence goes on from NC_134367.1 coordinate 32,303,202, forward strand.
GGGTTCAATTAAAGACCACCTGTTTGCATGCAGGAGTTGTTCTCAGCTGTTTCCCAGAGCTGAGACCACTGCTTATGCCCTTCCAGTGGATAGATATTGCTGCAGCCAGCCATATATCAACATCAAATTCTGCATGACTATAGCAAGGCTGATTATACTAGTGGTCAGCAGTCTCAACATGAAATAAAAGATTAACAGAACCTTCTAAAATAAGACCCCATGGGAATGTTCCTCTTCTCCTCCCTACCTGGTAGGGAGCAATGAACAGCACTGCCTTTTCATTGAGACTCCTGTCTGACCATGAATGGCATGGTGTTGGGGTAATTAACAGCTGCTTAAACAGATGACTAAAGAACAACAGTTCTTTAAACAGCCCTCAATCATAGTTTTCTTAATTATTCACCATTCTGGCTAAGGTGTTTATCAACAGTATCCCCAGCATGGCACAGAGGAGGCTACACCACACCACACCACACCACACCACACCACACCACACCACACCACACCACACCACACCACACCACACCACACCACACCACACCACACCACAGCACAGCATAATCTGTGCCTCTGACCTGTAAGAATTTCATGTTAGGGAGTGTTTCAGACAGAGGTAAAGGCAAAGTTCAGGTCTGAGTCAAATATACAGTCCAGGAACAGCTTTTGTTGAAAAGAAGAATAAAAGGCTGAGGTAAGGTTACTATTTGCAAATGCACAAGGACACCAAAGAGGTAATTCATGCTGGCAAATGAACAAGTAGGTATAAATTCGCCAAGAGGAAACTTATCCAGGAAATTAAAAGAATGCTCCTAATTACCAGCAAGTGAGGTCTGAGGAAGTGGCAGGAAGAAACCCAGCTTATTTAAAGTTATGTTTATAAAATCAGATAATTGACTATGACAGGAGAAAACTGAATTTAGTATTTTAGAAATTCTTTCAAATCATATGTTCAATATTCATGGGATTTTTAGACATGATCTTTACAGTGCCAAAAGCTGCAGTATGTCTTGTTCTTCCTATATGAGATCTAGGGGTCAGTTTCTGTTATTGCAGCAATGCTCAATCATCTGCTTGGGGTTTAGGCAGTTTGGGCCCTACCAGCAAGCCTTTTGCCATGTAGGTAATTTTAAGTCTTATATGCATCAAGACATCTATGGGTCAGACAGCACCTGAGTGGGAAACCTTCCTGAAATGGTAAGGTAAGATTTTGGTGATAAACTCCTCTGTGGCTTTAATCCAAAATCCTTTTGCAATTCTCTCTGAGTTATGAGAGTGGGAAAAAATTCAATTCCCGTTGCAAAAGTGATCCAGGGGCTGTCACGCTTCTGAGAACAAAGCTAGAGCAAAACCACCCTCAGTTCAAAAACTTGACATGGGCAAAATCCTAGCTGATAATTTTTTGAGTGGATTAGAGAGGATTAGAGAAGAGAGAGAGGTAGAATAAAAATAAGATAACAATTTTTTCTTTAAGCCACTTCTGAGCATCGTAAATTGGTACCTCTAAGATTTTCACAATGCCAAATGAAACACTCTTCTTTTTGACACTTCACAGTCCAAATGTCCAGACTGAGCAGCAGGCTATTCTTGGACTGCAGTCAGGGCTCAAAGAAGGAACAGAAAGTGAACCTAAATACTTATATTTAAAGATTTTTAAATTACTCTTTGTGGTCTTTTTCTGGTACTGTGGTTTACATATTTTCTTGATTTTTTTTTCTGTGTATGATTTGATTAATGAAATCTTAATATGGTGCTGATGCAATATGACTTTCTACTTGATGTAGAGAGTTTTCTGTCTTTTTTAAATTCTGTATTACAATCATTAAGAAATATTGCAGTTACATGCATCATAACTTGGCAGCTGATGGAAAATTCAGCTCCATAGATCTTACTGATATTCTTGATTTTTTTTTCTTTGTGTACATGTGTCAAGCCTACTCAGTATCTTTAAATAGCTTCTCTCATTATTTGTATATGTGTGAATTGTGTGTGTATCAAATGAAACATCTCTCTCTCACAGAAATATATTGACAGACTTTTTTTTTCCTTCCTTTTTGTTTTTTTCTCTTCAAATATTTATTTCCATTCTAGTTCTGGGTATTATTTCCCTTCCTTAAAACTGGTGGAGACCTAGGCTTTGCAATAAATGGGAGAAAAATAATAAGCTGTGGAAGGGTGTATAACAGGTAGATAGCATACATGAAGTTTGAGATTGGTTAGAAGATCTACAGAAACATTACTTTTTTTTATTATTTGTTTGTGGGGATGCGTAGTGGTAGTTAGTGCAAATCTTTCTATTCAGATACCTAAGAAAAAGCTTTGGCTTCCTAATCAGCCTAGAGTATTTATCCTGTAATGACAGTAATATTTCACTCTCATTTGCACAAAGCATGTGTATGTAGGGCATGTAAAAGATATTAAATGGAAATGATGTGGAAATGCTGTGGAATTACTTCTTTTTCTATACAGGTTCCAAACTCAGCTCTGTAGGGACTTGCCTGTACCTATAGATGGGCAGATTTTCTGAATAGTTTAAAATATGATGCTTTCCATTCTATACCTTACAACCTTGGTAGATAGTAGCAATGACTGACTCAGAATCAACATGGTAGGTCACTCTGTGGTGAAAGTGTGTTTGCTCTAAATTGAAGTGGTTGAAGGGGGAACCCAAATCCTGCTCTGCTGACTCTGTTGTCATCAGAGTAATCTCTGGAAGAGGAGCCATAGTAAGCAGTAGTAAAACTGGAGAAAACACAGCTTCCAGTTATTTATTTAGGGAAAATGAATCAGAGTCCCTTGATAGCTAAGAGTATGTTTGGGAATTTTTATTGTACTCGAGGTGAATTAAACGCACATTTTTGCTTAAATACATATATTTTAAAAAATATTAATGAACAATGCATTGGACAGAGTCTTACTGCCATAAACAGTTCTATACGGAGTCCACAAAGATACATCAAGAGCTAATTCCTTATATACACTTGCGTCAGCATTAATCCTGTGAGTGTTGACAAGGGCTGCCTTATCTTGGCATTGAGTCTAAAGGTGGCTCCTGAGCACTTGTGTTCCAGAATGGCTACAAGCCAATGCTGTGGCCACTTCTTATCTCATCACCAAGGGAAACTTCACTCCTTTACAGGGAGTCATTCTGTCTCTGGCTTTCCTGCTTCCAGCCAGTTTAACCCCTTTTGCAGTTGGGTCTTCTTTCTCTCCACGCCAGATGATTCCTTGGTCACAAGTTACCAGTGCTGAGCAGGTATGATTTTAATTTCCCCTTCAAGTATCTGAGGGTATTTACCCCTCAGCTGCTTCCATTCTTAAAATAAGGATGACTCTAATCCAGCATCGTGTCTGATATTAGCCACATCTGATAATCATTAGGGACTGCAGAGAGGTAGAATGGATGAAGCCCATTTCGTGTCAAGGGGAACATAGTACTTAATTGCACACAGACAACCTGATTCTGAATTAGGGCTTCATTTGTGGCAGAGCAGCTCCCTTGCTGTGGTGTATTGAAAATCAGTCATTGACAATGGCCAGGCGTAGAAACCTAAGCAAAGATTATAAGAGGTAGGAAAGCATATTGTGATATTTCCCTAAGGAGCTCTGTGATTAAAACTGCCAGTCAGATTCTTGCTACTATATGTAGAGAGCTTAGAGGTGCCTTAATGAGGGAAGTCCAATATCCTTATACTATCTGCTTCCATTAGAAAGGGCATTGAAAACACTCAACATTTTATTGCAGTCCTCTGGCTTTAAACCTGATGCAATCCTATTAAGAGCAGCAAATAGCACTTATGAGCCTTTCCTATGGAAAACAAACAAACAAACAAACAAAAAAACACCAAAAAAACCCAAGCCAAACCAAAACGAAATATGAAACACACTATAGGAAATCAGAAAAGCAAAATCAGAAAACCTGGAGCAATGCAGTGAAGTAGTAGGCCCAGTTTGTTTGTTCATAAGGAAACAGAATGATTAGGATTTAAATAAAAATTCCAAATGTGCTTTTGTAATATATGCATATTTCTATTCTGCCCACTTTGCAGTGGTGTCATTATGCTAGAGGGAAAAGAAACAGATTTTAAATAGGAAAATAAGCCCTTTTTCTTCATTTCTGCTTGGTTGGATACTTATATTTTGCTAAAATTCACCCAGTGGGAGAATACATACATTTTAACTTTAATCTTCATCACAATAAGCTATGTTGCAGACAGAGATAAATAACAGTTGATCTATCTAACAATCCATCCATCCACGTTTGTATCCTAAATTCTTCATTAAAGTATCTGAGAGCCTCTTTCCAGACATAAAAGTATAACTATTACACGTTTCCTCATTCTGTCTTTTTCTATACCCATTTCATTGCAATAGCAGTAATAGCTATGTAGTTATGATTCATTTTGCTGGATGGTTGGGAATGTCAGATGGTACAAACTAAAGAACTTATTAGATCCTCTACTCATAAAACTGCTGAATACTATTTATACTTAGGGAGGTGGCGGCACTAATGCATAAGTGTTTTTCATCATCCATCTATATAGGTTCACATATTGGCAGTCTTCACCATATTATCTGAGTGCCTCCATAATGCCTGAGCACTCCTTGCTATATTAGGTTATTAATCCTAAGGGACTGTGGGTTGGATTCCAACCTCACTCCTTTTTTCGGTGTTTTTATTTTTGCAGCTCTAGTTCAGTGGAATTGTTCTTAATTTACACTCGTCTTCACTGGAATGAGCTCCTAATATTGGATGGATACAAATGAGAGCAGAAGCATGCCATTCTTAGTATCATTTTGATTACTCTCATGCAATATTATGCTCTGATTTTTTACTTATCTAGAATACAATTTATTAAAAAGTGCTAAACTAAAAAATACAAATGTTATTTTGCATAAATGGAATCTGTGGAGACATGTGTCCTACAAGGACAGTGGATAATGAAAAGAAAAAATGCAGGAAGAAAAAAAGTACATTTTGTTAATGACTTCTAGTATTAGTTTGTTAATAAAATACATGGTTAGGACAGAATTATCCTTTGTTCAGAAAATGACAGTCATATTTATTAAGAAGTTATATATGACAGCACTATAATGATATTTCAAAAATATTTTCAGGTGCTTATTGGGTATTTTTACCCTTTGTAACAAAATTTTGTAAGGAAGGACTGAAATGAAAGGAGAAGTATATTAAACATTTGACCTGAAGTACCCCACCTCATCCTCACCTTCCATAATAAGTTTCACTGTATTAGTCAATTCAGATAATGATAGGAAGTAGTAAAACAGATTTCTGCCCTTTAATAAAGATATCCGTTGGGAGAAAAATGATATTTCAAACCATTGTTTTAGTATAAGAGTACTGCATAATGCTGCAGAGAATAGAAAGAAGAAAGCATGACAAAGAGGAACTAGTCAGGCAGTTTTGCCACAGCTGTTGTCAAGGGAAATGTAAAACAAATGAGCATATCTATTCAATATCCATCAAATAATGAGAGTGTCATATGAGTTCCGGGTCTGTGTCGACATAGCTTGAGCAGAAGTTTAAGGAAATATTCATAAAAGGGAACACTCACTGTTTTTTAAAAAATAATGTGCAGAGTTACTCAGGACCACATTATACAGTTCTTCCTCCTACTGGTATTTACTTGTGTAAATCATCCTCTTAGAAAAATAGGACTACTTTCATGGGTAAACTTTTGATAGCATAAGAGCATCATTATCAAGATCTTTATGTTTTATTGTTATATTTGGCAATAATTCCACAGCAACGTTACAAAGAGAACAGGTTGAGAGCACAGCCTGGTCCTTCACAGTCTCTGGAATATAAATAATACAACAGTCGGCACAGATAAAGTAAAAAAAAAAAAAAAAAGGTCTATTTATTGGTTTTGATTGTTTTTCCAGAATCATGTTGGTTTTGACAAGATTTCTCAAGTACAAGACATGGTTCCAAAGCAGTTCAGAGAAAGAGTGAGTAGGTCGTCAGTGGTGATGACCTAATTCAGAGGATGTAATTCAACTTGGTCTTCTCACTTATTTGGGAATTGCTTATCCTCTGGGCGCTCAGACCAGTTTTTCTCACTGTAGGTGGTCCAACTCATTTAAAAATTAAATATTTATTAGACATCAGCCTCATAACTACAATCCTTTTTTAGGACTAACTATGGGAGAGAGAAAAAGCTAAAGTGACTTTTCTGTTAACCTCTTCTATCTCTCTCCATCACAAGCCATCGCCATTGGGAGAGCAGATGGCCTCAGCAAAGAAATAGTTTCTTTCTGTTCTATCTCTGCTGAAGGCTTTAGGCACCAACGCACGGTTAAAAGGCTAAGACATGTAGTCTTCACTTTCTCTTGGAAATATTTGAAGTGTTTTGGTTCTGTTTCCCATCTGACTGAAAAAAAGAAAAAAGAAAGAAACAAACAAACAAAACCCAAGACCCATCCTATATTCACAATATAGAGAATTATGTTAAGCAGTTGATTGCTTTTCTGTAAATGGCAATAGGTAAAACTTCTTCATTATATTTCTTTGAAATAGGATTACTGAGTAGGTCTCAGTGCTTCTGTGCAAACTCTCGTCTCAGCCTCTACCCAAAACAGTCTTCACCACTTAGTGTTGGACCTACAGTTCTAGCAAAGCAAAGGCTCCAGAAGACTTACTGTATAAAATAGAATATCACCATTTTTCTGACATTGATTTTAATAATAATTCCCCTAAAATGCCTTCTTGGCATTTCGCTTATGTAAAAGGCCTGTAATTTCATGAGTTTACTGATTGTTTCCTTTATTTTCTGTGTGACTGGATTGTTCCAGTACTAATCGTCCTTCTTTTTTACCTCTGTTTTTCTACTATCCATTACAAAATCCATCTTGAGATACAATAATGAAAGTGAGCTCTAAACAAGATAACAACCCTTCTATACCCCAAAAACTGAACCCTTTCTTACAGACTTTGTTCTTCCTTAGCATAACATCTAGTTCTAAAATTCAAGTGGGATTCACCAGACAATCTTTCTTTCCATTTCACCAACACCAACTCTGACTGACCTGCAGAACCAAAATGAACAGCCCACTACAGGAGTGATACATGAATTCATGCACAGCCTTTCTTTCTCTCGTTATTGGTTTTGTGTCCTGAGACCAACTCCCAGTTAATCAAGTAGCTTTTCCACTTTAAAAAGCATTAGCTACTCCACCCCCATAATTCAAGATGATCTTTCCCCACCCACGTCCAGCTGCAACTCACAATCCTGCCCCTGGCAGCGTGCCTCACCGCTGGTCTCCCCAGCACGCTGCTCTGCCTCACATTCAGGTGACTCCCTGAAGAATGAATAGGGTCGGCAGCTTGCTTTGGCACTGGTCCTCAGAAAGGGGAGTGTGTACCTCAGTCACCATGGATCAGCCATCCCTTACATGAGCCAACAGCTCACTAGGCATTGCTTTAGTGAAACAATTATTTTTTCAAATGTATTATACCAGTCCAATGTCTTCTGTATTTTCCTAAATCCTTCTCCCAAAAAATTATGCTGGCCATACAATGCAAATAACTAAAGAAGCTGAGTAGTAGAGACTTGCACCTTGGTATGGAATAGCCTTATGAAAGAATAATTACAAAGGCTTATTGTAGATGTGAATAAAAACAAAAGAATATCAACATTTATAAATACGTCATCATTAGAGTTGGTACTTTAAAATTGACTGAACCAACCCTTGAAAATAAGTTCTTTTCACAATTCAGAGAATTGTGAATATGAACAAGTTTAAATTATGTACAATGTATACAAACTTTACTTTGCATGTTTTCAAAACTGTAAGCAATTCTGATTCCTTATTTTAATAACAGGATCATCAATAACATGCAGTGGTACTTTCATTCAGCAAAAATAAGTTCTCCAGTAAATATATCACTGTACCTTACCTGAGAGAAAAATGTTGGTTTTTTTAAATGACTGTATCTTATACAGCTTTCTGTAGGATACATTCTGTACTCACTTTACAGCAATACTGCCTGAGACTGATAATTCAATTTGCAGTCTCTGCAACATGATTCCTAAATACCACATTTGAAGAGAGAAGCTGATAAGCATGTCATAGTTTTCTAAAAGCATGATTAGTTATAGCATCTGTTAGTTGTCCCAAGATTATTTTTGATCATTATGTGTGTACAAAAAATACCGTACTTTTGGAAGGCAAATAGAATGCTAGTAGTTTATAATGTCATCCAAAATAGAAAAGCAGTGCATATCTCTACAATCACAAAAAAAAGATCATTTTAAGCTTTCTACTGAAGATGCCTTTTCCCAGGTGGTCAATTGCACTTGTCATCTGTTATTTTGGAAAATGCACAGAATTTAATAGATGAGGTATATCAAACTAACTACATTAGGAACATACCAGCTGTCAATATGGCTTCAGCCCAAGAGCATCTTTTGGGAAAAGCAAATTCCGAAATGAAAACAGTATACTATTAGTCTGATAGAATGGTTATAAGTTTTGCCATCTGTTGCATATTTCACAATTAATTGTGATTTGTTTCAACAGATATTTTCTAAAATCCACATTTTCTTTTTTATACAAGAAACAACAAAGCAGAAAAGCAACACATTGTCTCAAGTAATGAGGTACCAATGCTGGAGTTAAATCAGATAAGCTTCACTCTGGTTATAACAAGGTAGATATCTAGGGTACTAATTACAGTAAACAGATCTAAAAATATCAGTGTCAGTATAGAAAAATTACAAACCAGAATTATCTATCCTTGCTTAAAAAACTTACTGATTTTGCTTTTCAAAGCTATTCCATTGTGCAGTCATATACTATTTATGTTTAACATTTCAAAGTCCATCAGTTGAACACTATTGGATTTTAATTACAGGAACCTATTTAATCATACATAAATGGAAAGCTACAAACATTTCAACATGTTCCATGGCTAGATCTAAACTATAGAGGAACTGGTTGCATGTAAAATTAAATGCCTAGTCAATGCATTTAATATGAAGCATCACGACAGTGTTTAAAGTTATATCAGAAAAAAATAAAGAAAAATTTAACTAGGTTTGAGTCTTGGCGTTGGTTTTTTGGAGGTTATTTTTTGCTTATATTCTTTTCTCCACCTCATAGCCCTAGTTTGTTTGTTTGTTTCATTCTTTCTTTATTTCTTTCAATGTGATCCCCATGTGTTGCCAAGTGAAAGGCCTAGTTCTAGTCCCAGCTACTATTCTTCAATTTTGGCTTTTTGCCTATGTCATTAATAGGCTCCCTACAGGGCTATGGGTCCATTGCATTTATTTAGAAGTGAGACGAGACCCATAGAAGCAACTTCATGGTCAGACAAGTCTTTGATAACATTTGTAACACTGAAAGCATAAGTCAAAGATTTTTGAAAGAAGTCCTGGAAATATGGTATTATTTAAATTGCTTCATTCTCCTCATCTTAAACTAACATTTTACTTTACCTGAAGGTAAGCCATCAGTCATGTCAGCTTTGTGCAAAGTGACTGAACAAGGCTTAAAGCAAAAGGAAAAACTGCAACAACAGGTACTTCGTATAGCCTAAGCCATAAGCTGCATTCAGACAATGTTTAGCTTTCTCAAAAGCTCCTCCACTTACTTGCAGATACGAGTTACCTCAAACATGGAGCAGGGAGAAGGGAACTAGTGTCAGACCCAAATAATCTTCAGATATGCCATTTTACCAAAGACTTTGTATGAGGTTTGTTTCTTTTACTAGCACCAAAATTATGTAGAGCTTTACATAGTAAAAATAACATCTCTGTTTTACTCATTGGTCCATAGGTAACAGTATCTCTAAAAAAAAAAAAAAAAAAAAACCACAACATTCTGTGTATGATATGCACACATGTGTATGACATTTTCCTTAATAAGCAAACTGCTGCATTTCACATAGGCCTTAGTTTCCAAATGACTCAAAGTGTGTAAACTCAAGTAGAGAACACTATAATAATCTAGGCAGATGACGAACGCAAGAAACACAGTAGCAAGAAAAGGACTTCAAACAAGAGGTCACATCATCCTAGCCAAATACAAATGAGTAAAACTGCCATAGCTATCTTTCAACAGTAATTGTGAAGATTACCAGAAATCTGATTTGCAATTGTTAGTGATGAAAGAGGGGGAATCAGGTGGGTGCATTTAACCTTTGTGATATATTTCTGTTGCTTTATCACAGAATCACAGAATGGTTGAGGTTGGAAGGGACCTCTGGAGGTCATCTGGTCTAACCCCCCTGCTCAAGCAGGGACACCTAGAGCCAGCTGCCTAGGACTGTGTCCAAACTTTTTAAAATATCTCTAAGGAGGGAGACTCTGCAACCTCCCTATCTTACCCATCGACTCCACCTCTATTTTGTCTCATTGAACTATAGGCAGCTAGCTTTTATCTATATCCCAAACAAAACTGTAAACAGGAGAACCACTGAGCTGGAGTACACCAGAGACAAAGAGAGAAAAAGAGAAAAATCTTTGTCTTCCTTGTATTGAAGAAACTATAATTTCTGCTTCTTCCCCTGTTATTCTCGTAGCTTCATTAACTGATTTACAAAGGGAAAATAAAACAGAACTCTGCAGAGCCTAACATGAGAGTGCCTTCACTATAGGAAATGACTGTCCAATATTCAGAAGTCTCTGGAAAATCCAAGAAATAGAAATGAAGCCATCTTATCACAGTAAATTCACTCTTTCTTGGCTTGACAGCCATATCAATTCATGATTGCTCAGATCATTGGAGGCATTTGATGATATCTGCACTAGTACAAGGATTTTTTTGTTGTTGGATTTTTTGATTCTTGTTTGTTTGTTTGTTTTGTGTTTTTTTTCTTCACTCTTTGGCAATTACTCAGCGCAGCAAATGTTATCTTTTAGGTCACCAGTTATTAATCTAATAACTAATATTTACCAAACTCAGAGGCAGATGAAAAACAGGTTTTCAGTTTATCAGGAAAAAAACAATGTCCTTTCCAAGATATATGATGAAAAGTGGATATACTGACATTAATAGCTTTTTGAGCATTTGCTGTGATAAGAACTTTTTAGAAGTCAGTATCATGTCTATTAACCAGAGCTAACTTCCCCAATTAGTATTTAAACTACGTATGATTTTCTATAAGAAATATAGAATTCTATAGGAAATATGTAGAGAAATACATCTGTTCCTTTATAATTTCCTTTATGTTTATAAAGAATTTGATTGACAGAGCAAATTAAGAGGGGTGGGATTTTTTGTTATTTTTGTGTAAGGATCTATGTTTCTGGAGCTGTCATTAGGAAAGATCTGTATGTTTTACAAGTACAGTCACCACGCCACCACTGTGTCTGAATGGATGTGGAGAGAGATTATTACAAATGCACAGCAGATTTTTGTCAAGTAGAGATACCTAGATACATTTCAAATGAATTGCCAAGGTTATGGCATTGCTGGCATACAACCAAAAAGCTTTGCTTTTGCCCAGTGTTATAAAACTATTTTATAATATTAATTATTAAACTGCAACATTAACCAAAACCTCATATATGGATATTTTTGTTTTCGAGAAGTCACATTTACAACAGATCTTCAATAATTTTACATTCTGGTGACAAATTTGAACACTATAGCTAATATTCTATATGAGCAAGACACCTACTGTCATGCTCTGCTTCTCTAAGACATCCTGTGTTTCCCATTGATTAGTGAAACACCACATTTTTCTTTTTAATTATCAGGCCTTTAGACTAATATTTTAATTCTTGGTCATTATTAGAGCTACCAGTCAACTGAGATTCATGTTCTGGCAACAGCCTTCTCTTCCCTTTCTCCTCACAAGCTCTTGAGTTCAAAAGCTATATCAATCATATTTTCAAGCCAATTACATTAATCTGGTTCTTTTGGATGCCCTTAACAGATTTCTGAAAATGAAAATATGTCAGCCTGCTAGGAACTGAATCTAGATTCCTCACTTAATGACACAACCTGCCAGCGACATTGCTGCTTCTCTCTCTCTCTTTTTATCCTTTAGTCCAATAGCAGCTCCAGTAATGTTCATTGTCCTTCTCTTTCTGTAAAGCAGCTCCTCCTATTTTCATTTTTTTAAGTTAGTACAAGGTCCATCTACCTGTTTATTATTTTCCATCTTTCTCTTCGACCTTGGAGTAATGTTCAGGCCCCTTTCCTCACAGGACATACTACTTTCTGAAGGATATGGCAACGGAACATGGTTTTACAACCACAGATTTTGGCACAAGATGGTATCTTTAAAATCCACTGCAAAATAGAATAGTGAACTTATATCTGTGACTTTTCAACTTTTCAGCTCATTCATTGTCTCTTCCTACATTTCTACTATATAAGTAGAAGTTGTAGTTCTAGTTCGGCAGTCTTTCCTTTGCAGGTTATTTTCTATAGAAGTAGGTAAACCTAATCCATCTGATTTTGGACTGTTGGCATCTCTGTATAGCAGTAACTCCAGCAGTTATTGATATTCTTTTCTGCTATGTGTTGGCAAAGAAGCACTAAGGAGCGCTGATATCACCACTACCTGTAAGGACTCTTGTAGTGCCGATTATGAGAGTTCCCTAACTCAGTCTGAAAGGCCGCTATCCAATTGGTAGTGCCCAGACTCGTAGCACTTCTTTGTCTGTTGACACTAGAAATTTACTCCATTTTGGTTTTCAAACCTCCCTTCTCCTTCTCTGTGTTTCCTTCTGTTGCTTGAATATATTCTTCCAGGGATTAGTAGCAACCTAGATTTTAATTTTAAATACAGAATTCATTTTTAGATAAGACATAAAACCAGCTGCCTAATTATAACTGTAACTTTTTTCCCTTGAAAAGCCAAGTGTCCTGCTGTTGTCCTAAACCAACATATAACCATGTATCTCACCCATTCTGTTTGTAAAGAAATTATGTTGCTACTGACTTCCTGTCCTAAATCACAGCAGGATGTTAAATATTTTTATTTCACCTCTGTGATGAAGTGAGTTCTGTAATATTATGTCATTTATAATGTTTTTGGGAAAACTGGACAAAAACCATAAACAACTGTGTAAATATAAGATAATTCAGAATAGTAACTTAGTTCTTTGAAATTTGAACAGTAAATACTTTTATACTGGATGTCTTTGGTAATGATTACTCTTGTACTTTCTGCTATTTTTCAAATTCATTGCCAGAAGCTGATAGAGAAGAACCCATGGAAAAAAGAAAACAGAGGTCTGCACTAAAAGTCTAGCTTGAATGAACCGTCAGAATAAACTTTCCTTCCCTACAATTCATTTCCTGTCTCCCACTGTTCTAGCCAGCCAAAAGGTATATACAGTAGCAGACACAGCCATGCTACTTTTAAATGCATGACTCCCAAAACTGAAAGAATTTTATGCATGGCTGCCACTGTATCTGACAGTGAGTCAGGGGCCTAGATTCCCTGGACAGAACTAGGGAAGATTTACATGTCTCAGAGTAGGATCAAAACAGTCAGCATGCTGAACAAGCAGCTGATAAATTAACACTGAAAACAAACTGTTGCAGAACTTCCACCTCAGTCTGGAATTTGGGCTGAATTTTGGGCAGCTGCCTCTTCTACTTCAATTCTTTAGGAATAAGCAGGATCCGCTTTTAAAACCTACTGCTGGTGCTATTTTGCATTTTTATGCAGTAGATGCCAGAAGCATTTCTGCAGGGATTGTTTACCTGGGCTCAGTGGTATTTTCAAGATGTGAATTCCTGCCTACCCAGGGAGAAGCCTGAGCACTCAAGTGCTGCCAGTGCACAGAAAACACAACACCTTAGTCAAAAACCACAGGCTACAAGACAGAGGCAGAATGTGGAAATAAGGAATCTGTCAACCAAGCAAGTGCCTGAGCCAGTAGGCTTGTATTAAGATGCTTCTTAGGATTGCCGTCTTTGCCCTGAGGATTCTTGAGCTGATCACTGTGCAATGGCTCAGCTTCAACAAAGACAGAGACAGGGATTGATCTCTCCCTTCTCACCTCTTCAAGCAACAGCCTTAGAGGTTAATAAAGTTATATGGAAAATATGAACTTGGATGTTCTCCTCTTTACCTCCCATTGCTTTCCATCAAAGCTGTAGACCTAGACTTCCTAGGCTTCCAATAGAAATGTATGTGCTTTTTATTTGAGGTATAAAAGCAAGCTGTATATTGAGTACTGTACCATAATATTCTATAATTCCTCAGAAAAGTGCCGAATGTCTTCATAGGAAAAACATATTTTCGTATAAGTTTCAGTCCTTTCCTAAGGTCCTCAGGGCCAAATTCAGCTGGGGTCGACACTCCACCAAAACCATACAGTCTGGCTTTTACTAGTGATCCATAGTAATCTATTCATAGTAATGAAAAAATTAAAAAAAAGGGACCACCTACCCTAGTCACTATATCAGCCTTGGTGTCTAGTGTGGCTCCTTAGTTTTTTGTCCATCTCCTCCATGAAGCGTAGTACAGTTTCATATGCCTGCTATGGTCCTTTACTATCACCAATGTTGCTCTCATGCCTCCATATCATAGTTTCCTCCCTGCCTTTGACAAGCAAGAGGTCAGTAAGAGCCCTTTCAACCAGACTCTTGCCTGTTAGAGACACCTGCTTCTGCAATTTAATTCCAGCAGGGATAGATATGCTGTTGAACCAGATACCTGGGACAAAGACTGCTATTTAATGTCTAAACTGCATTTTGATGTCCTGGTATTTATCGCCATGATGTCTTTAAAACAGAATGACTCCACATTATTTGCTCTTTGATTTCTAAAACACAGGCTATTAACCAAATTGAAAGCTAAAAAGCTACCAGCCCAATGGATACTGACTCTTCAAATGGAAATTTCATGTAATTTCAGTAGTTTCTACATACTTGCCTAAGTATGTTTAGAAGTAAAGTTTTGCAAATGAATGGCAAAGCCACTAATTGTGGCTATTTGCAGAAGCCTCTATTTGTAGAAGTCGCTATTTGCAGAACTCCCACTGTATGCATTCTTCTGATCAGGAGCTACAACTGCCAATCTGCTTTAAATGTGAAGTTGCATATTACCCATTTAAATAACTACAATGCCTGTCAGATATTCTTAGCCTTTTCCTGGACTAAATATGTACAGCTACTAAAAATTCTGTCTATATGAAAAGATTTTTATTTTAAGCTTGTTTATACCTTTAACAAAGTTCTGTGGCATTGTTTATGTATTTTCTTTATATAGGATATGATTTATCAGTTCCTGGAAACTTCTGTATGATAGAGATCTTACAGACATCATCAGTATGTCAGGTATTGAAATTATAAAGATGTCCAGCACACCTAAATAAAGTCTCTTTGGTGTAGATGATAGGAGCTGGAATAGAACTGTCGGAGCCAAATTTATGAAAGCTCTTCACAGGGCAGTGAATATATGCTTTAAATATATAATAAACCCTCCTTACATATGGAGGAAAAAAGCTGGTGCTGCTGCTGCAGTGACAGAGCAAAAAAGTTGCTGTTTTTGTCATCTGTTAGAGCCAGCAGTTGTGATGGGGATGGCATCACCAGCACTGTCACCATCAGCACTGCTGATAAATCTGTGGAACTGGAAGGAGGCATGAGAATATTCAGAGCGAGAAAGCTTATTTAAAAATTAACAAGCCCTTCCTCTGTTGAAAAAGGAAGTTTAATGCATAAGATCGTGCATGAAGGAAGCTGTTATGAAACAGAAAGATTACATTTAGTCTACAGCTCCATGTTTGAGTTTAAAAGATGAGAAGCATGTGAATTTTCAGTTGAGACATAATACTACAATTTTAATGTTTTTTCATGTACTTCTATGGCTATAACTGTGATGTTTTAAGGGTATAGCAATGTAGGGTTTAGAGGAACAGTAATACATTTTACTAGACCAATGACTGTTTGAAAATAACAAAAATCCCACTTTCAGCCACACAAGCCTTTCTTTGGGCTTTCAGATGCTGATCTTTTAAGACAGGTTAAAAAACAAGGACAATACTATGGGCATTAACAGCATACATATGGCAGAAAATTAAATATGGTATTTGCAATTCATTACTAAATGTTTTTTCACATTTTTAATATAAGATCCTCCTGTGTGCTGACAGATAACTTTGTGCACAGAACAACAAATGCAAGAATAATAAGAATATAAGTATCTAATATTTATGTACAGATGTCCTTCAGAAACTGGCTTACTGCAGAACTAGCTGGGGTGGCAAAAGAAATACTGGTATTTTATTTCTGTGAAATAAGACAAAGTTCTGCCATTTTTCTCTTGAATGTTTTGTTAAAGTCAGGTAACAATTGTTTACTGAGCTTGTCATCTGCAAACTTTTTTTGTCAAGTACAGACATCAGCAGCAGCTGTCACTGCAGAACAGTTGCAAGCAGTGATATCAGATATTCAGGAGTAAGAGCAGCTCTCAGCTATACAGGACTTTTGAAGTCTTGCTTTCCCCAGTAGTGCATGTAACTGCAGTTTGGGATCCTTTGTCCTAACCCACTCAATCCTTGCTGTACCTATAATATCCCTCATTAGCCAGCATGTGATACCTTTCTAGAATTATGTTTGGCACTGTGCACGCACTTGATATATGAGTAGTGCTATTCATACATTTTCTTCATTTCCCTCAAGGTCAAGTTTCCTTTTAGCATTCCAGCTACTTTTTGAACTCATAATCCATCTGTCTAGCCACTTAGCTGCCTTTCCAAGATTTTATCTTGGTGCTTACCAGTGCACTATTTGAATACATCATGAGGGTATTTATAAATGATGCATATATCCCTGGTCTTTCCTTAGTAATATGAGGGCAAATTTACATTTAAATGTATATAGGTGAAATTAGAGCTATGGAATAAAAAAAAAAAAGGTTATTACTTATATGATGTTCCAATGAGGGGGAGGATTTGCATTTAACTTTGCATTTAACTGCTTCAGTTTTGCCCCTATATGGGCAATTTTACAGATACTGACAAATCCATAAACGCAAAAATTTATCTGTCTAAACAAATATAATGGAAGTTGTTAGTTTGTTCTTGGTTTGTTTTTTAGGTTTTTTTTGTCCTGGCACTGAATTTACATTTACAGATATTGCTAGATTATTTTTATTTACAGCATTTACAAGCTCAGGGCCAGAGGGCACTAAGAGGCCTTTCCTGCCCTGAGAAGCCTCACCAGGAATGCACACCCCTGAGCTACAGCACAGGTGTGCCTGTGTTCAACCTTGTCTCTGGCTACTGTCATTTACTGAATGGCCTTCCTGGATGGACCCCGCTCCTGACTCATTACCTCACCTTGCTGGGACTGTGATAGACCCCATTCATGTCATAGGGACAGTGGGATTGAACCTGGGTATCCTGCCCTGGTCTGTGTTGGGGGGTCACCCTTGGCTCCTGGCTTGCCTGTCCTTGTGGAGCAGCCCCACTCTTACTTCTCCCTGACCCTTGTATATGTTCTAATTCTTTCAGGCAAAAATGACAGATTTCTGGATTATAAGCTAATCACAAGATACACACAAAAAAAACCCCCAGTCAGTATAAATGTTGAGTGTATGACAGAAATTCAAGAATAATGTCCCACTGATTTGTTTATTAGTCATTTATTGGAAAGTAAATAAAACAGATTGTGGCACCTTTCCAATCAAGAAGTCACCCATAGTATTAATTTTAAACTAATTACTGAGACAAAAGAATTACCCTTTTTCTTATTCACATTTCCAGCAAGTAAATGTCATAACAGATATAATGATGATATAAACCACAATAAAAATAATAAGATGGTAGTATCACTAAGCAATGCAAAATTAAGTCAGTTATTCATGACTACAAAGCACTGATAGGTCACAGAAGTGTTCTGACAAACGGAGACTGACCAAAACAGTAACAAAGGAAATTTAACATAGACAATTGGAAGTACAAATACATCCAGAACAATGATGTAGCTCACGGTCATTTCAAGGTCTTGTACAAGCTGTTCTATTTGACTTTGTTATGTGCAGGAGGGTTGAACTAGATGATTTCCAGAGGTCCCTCCAAACTCCTCCTTTCTGTGATTGTGTGATTCAAAAGTTTCATAAATAAATTCCTTGTTCTTTTGACTCTTCCAAAAACACTAGCCTCTGAAAGTTTCACTTTCACTTCCGCATGTACCATGATGGATAGCCACATGTACATCTCTATGTCCCAGTTTCTCCTGCCAAACGTGTCTAAAGATCTCTCCCCACATCACACCCTTACATTCATATTAGCTCTGTACACCTGATGTGCTGCTGCTTTGTTTTATGCCCCCACCCCCTCACATTAGCTTACATTCAGGACCTAAATATAAAATCTTAATTCTGCTCAGAGAACTACTGTGCAAGCTCTGAAATGAATAAAAAAATATCTGGCACATAATCTCAGCAGAAACTTTTAGTTCAAGATGCAGCAGTAATACAGCTTTATTTATTAATTTCTTACTTGAATCATAGGTATAGTGAGTTTGTATCTGTTCAATCCAAATTCACAGAAAAAAAGAAACCAAAGATACAACTTCCATCTCAGGATTTCCCTGAGCTATAAAATAGTAGAACCTCAGAAAGCATACTAGACATAATTCATGAAAAGTTTTCCTTGTTCTTATAAAGCTGTGAAGTTACTTTTTTTTGGTCTACTTTTTAAAGATAGGGTACTGGACTACATGGACCTTTGAGTTATCTTGTAGAATTTTTTTATAAGCAGAAATTCTTAAAGTGTAATACATATATTTATAATGTGTATATGTATATCTCTCTATGTGTATATATGTATATCCCTCTCTACATAGATGTAATAATTAATATGGATTCTACTGTTAACAGGATGCTGCCAGTGTTTCCCCCTAGTAGCGCTAAAAGGAAATACCAATAGGAATCCCACACGATCAGAGGCAATTAAAAAAAAATCTACTTCCTAAAATCCCAATTTCTTGCATATATTTCCGTTCCTTTTTTTATTCATTTCCTCAGCACCACTTTATTTCATCTAAAG
Source organism: Mycteria americana (assembly GCF_035582795.1). Taxonomy (NCBI): domain Eukaryota; kingdom Metazoa; phylum Chordata; class Aves; order Ciconiiformes; family Ciconiidae; genus Mycteria; species Mycteria americana. Next base: position 32,322,188 of record NC_134367.1, read on the forward strand.
TGATGATGATTTTACCATCGTTGTGAAGTACTTTGATATCTACAGATGACAATGAGAGATACTATAAAAGATAGTCAACTATGTATTAAACTCTTATGTCTAGAGATAGCACAATTGTTTATGAGTTCAGCCGCTTTTTGTCCTGCAGTAAGGAAGATTTGGGGGTCAACAGTATCACCCTCACTCACTCAAATATACCAATCAGCCACATTGCTTTAGATAACTCAGTTAAAATGGAAGTATACAGCAAATTCCATCCCATTAATGGAATATATGGTTAGAAAGTTGTTTGCAAATAATGGATTTAATCTCTAAGGGTAGGACTAATTTTGCTTAACTTCACCTGTCTTCTGAGTCAAATGTTTGTATTCTCATTGCAGAGACGAGAAAGTGGTACTTTCAACCATGTGATTTTAAACATTTGCTCTTGGATGGGAAGAATAACACTATAAAAGTACCAGCTTTTCTCTACTGAGTGTAAAAAGTCCAGCCAACTAACTCAAATGTAGGTGTGTACCTTGTAGATATTTATATCTGTTCAGGTCATAATTTCAATGCCAAAGTGGAAACAAAAGTGAAATTAGATAAAAAATATTTTGTAGGTATTTGCTATTTATTACTATGGCCTCCGCTCTTCCTTGTGCAAATACATATGGGCAACCAGCACACAGCTTTATTTATTACTTTCATCTTAGAATAAAGACTGTAGTACTCATTGATTTCCAGTAGAGATAATTAGGACCACCCTAGTACTACTCAATACCTAATTACTCCTATGCACATGGAATGACATGAGATACTGCAGATGAATAATATAAGTAAGGCTCCATTCAGTTTTTATAGGAATAAGGTTTGAGGTCCTAATTTGAGTGACTGATTCATGTGGACTGTCTGTGACTGAGTTTCATGTGGCCTCCCAGGTTCACCAGTTTACAATGCCTTAAGGATTAGATTTTGACATCCCAGTGAGAAGAATTTCTGATAGGAAAATGTCATTAGTAATTTGTACACACTAGGAAAATAAAACATGCTTCTAACTGGCATAATCAGTGTTTCATTATGACTGAAAGCAGCAAAAACATTTAACCATCTGAATACTTACTCATATAGTTTAACCTGAAAGTGTAGGAGAGCCAAGACTGTGATTAGACATCTTAGGTTCCTATATTATGTGATTCTAAATATGCCTTAGATAGCTCATCTTGGCTTCACAAAATTTAAATAGACAGCTGTCAAGAGTGGTTTTGTACATCCTATACACAAAGGATCCCTGATTTATTCCTATTAAAGCCATATTTCAAAATGTTGAACAGTTGCACTAATCTGATGTCTCAGGATTGTTCATTATCATACTCTGTTATCAACATATAATATGTTTTAACAGCTTCCTTAGTTTAATTTTAAATTTGCATGTTCATGGGTTGTATTATAAATTCTAATTAGAATGATGACTATTGATATACTTGTTCACCTCCCCACATCACATTTTTCAGTGTTTGCTTTCATACAACTTACAGGACTGAATGTCCCCTCATGTGATGCTCTGGCTGTACTTGTTCTATCATTAAGCACCTGACACTCTCCATTTGTGGTACAGAGAAAGAAGGTGCCAGATCTGGGACTGTGAATTCCATGTGTTCTCATAGCCAGGTGTCCAAGTTTTATGTTCATCAGGTCTCAGATACTGAAGTAATAGTCCATACATTTATGGCACATGAAAAAGTCTTTATTTGAAACATTCACCATGCTAATGGTGAATGTTTCAAATGGAGAGGCCAGGCAAGGTAGACAACTGTTTAATCTTCTCTGTATTCATGGTGGCTACACCAAAAGTCCATCAATACCCTTTTGGGTCCTTGAAGTACCCCCTCCTGAGGGTACTTGGTTGGTTAACACCAGAGGATCTGCTAACTGTCCTGGTCCTGCCCAAAAAGAGCCCCTGCATACTGTGGGAGGAGATAAGGTTCCTGTAGCGCACACAAAGAAGTGGCTGGGGAAGGCAGTGTGGGTTGTTCCTCCCTTGGGAAAGGCAAGCCCATTTGTGAGATTGTCTTCGCTCAAGGACCTGGATGTACTTGGTGGGCAATGGAGAAGGATGGGGACATCTGGTGTGTACCTTAAGGAGATTTAACCTTGGGGGAAAATAACCAAAGATGTGAGTTGTATGTTGTAGGAAGCAATGTAGCAGGAACTACCCGAACTGGTGAAGAGTGAGCTTTGCAAGGAAGTGGACAAGCACAGCGATGACCCAAACCAAGCTGCTGTTGGCACCCAACAATCAAACATGGTGCTTCTCCTCTCCTGAGCACCCACCATGACACATGGGCCCCAAGTCATAGACTGTTCTTATGGACATTTTGTGAAGTGGCAGAGACCCATAGAATGGGGAAATAATATCTATCTGTTAAGGGTTAAGTAGTTAATGAGAATCTATAAATCTGTATGTTTGATATAAAGATGGTTCAAGTATGTAGTATAATTTGTAAGTGTTGGTCAGAGGGGATTTCAGGAATGAGAAACAGATACAACTGGGTCATCAGAAGATATGTAAATGTACTAAATTATGTGGGACCTGAGCATGATGCAAATGATATAGAATAAGTAGGTAGAGATTGTATTGGATTTGGCTGGGATAGAGTTAACTTTCCCCACAGCAGCCCATATAGTGCTTTGCTTTTAATGAAGCTAGAAGGGTGTTGATAACACACCAGTGTTTTGGCTGTTGCCAAGCAGTACTTGTACAGCATCAAGGCTGTCTCTCCAACATCCCCCTCAAAGGCCACTAGGCTGGGGGTGGGCAAGAGATTGGGAGGGGACAAGTCACGGCAGCTGACCCAAACTGACCAAAGGGATATCCCATACCATATGGTGTCGTGCTCAGCAATAAAAGCTGCGGGGAAGGAGGAGGGACGGGCATTTATTATTAAGGCATTTGTTATTAAGGTGTTTGCCCTCTGAAACAACCGCTATGTGTACTGAGGCCCTACTTCCCAGGAAGTGGCTGGACACTGCCTGCTGATGGGAAGTAGTGAATACAACTTTTTTTTTTTTTTTTTCTTTGCTTTCATGCACAGCCTTTGCTTTCTTTCCTTAAACTGTGTTTATCTTGACCCACAAGTTTTTAATCTTATTTTCTCCCCCTGTCCTGCTGAGGTGGAGGAGTGAGATAGCAGCTTGGTGGACACCTGGCAGCCAGACAAGGTCAATCCACCACATTTACTTAAAAACAGGTCCAGTATTTTGGAGTCAAAATATAGTCCAGTGACGAACCTTCATGCCCTTTGCATATTTGGGACAATCTATGTGATTAACAAGAGAATTAAAATGAAACTGAACATAGACACAGAATAAAACTAAGATATGATGACATTTTTAATGATAAAATCCAGTTTTAATTTATCCTTAATATAAGAGGATAAGGATGTTTTAGGGGGTGGAGGAATATCTAGATATGCAGTAGCCAGCATGAAAGAGGATGAATGAGTCAGAAATTATCTTTGCAATGAATGAAGTAATAAAATTTTCATTGAATCCTGTGGGATGAGAATTTTGTGCTGGTTTGTTTTCTTAAGTTTCCCCCAAGTAACTATAAGTTTCTCTGGAAATCACCAGTTCTGAAATCATTTGTACATTCATAAAATAGATTGATATTTAATGTTTGGGGAAAATGCATCTGTTAACATTTTCTGCAAAGTATTAGTGAAAAGCATTCCCAATTAAAGTCAGAAGTTTTCAGAAGAAGTAATGGAGACACCATAGACATTTTTCAGAGACGAGAAACCTCAGTAGGTGGAAAATGTTTGTTTTGTAATTAACATTTTGTGGTTATTGTTAAGGATTTTTTTTTTAAAGGTGACAATTGTACTTTTATATTTCCATTTAAATTTTCCACTGGGAAAAAAATATTGAAAGACAAAAATGGATGGTTAGATAAATAAGGATTTTTTTTCTCATCAAGTGTATACACTTCTCCTTTCTTTAGGCCAGTGATACTGTATGTCTCAGATGTCCTCTTTATATACCATGACCTTCTTGTTCACATCCCCCTCCATTATTTGTTCTCCACATAAGTCCTTGCTTCATTTCTACCAGTCTGTTCCCAAATGTAAAATAAGCTTATTCTAGTAGAGTATGAGAAAATGCCCAAAGATAGCATATCAGAATTTCCAAACACTGATATACACTATCAAAAGATGAAATTAAAAGCATCATTTTTCCCTCAGCAGCTCCAGGCAACCAAAGAAAACTGAAACACGTGTTTCTGTATCTTCACTAGAATCACGTATGGCTTCATGTTTTCAGATTTGGATAATTCCTTCATATATTCTTTAAATAATTATACACATTCTTTAAAGTTTTTAAAGAAAGTCATGGACTTGAGTTTTGCTTTTTTTTCTTTTTAGCCAGCATATTACTCAATAGCAGTGTTATTCCAATGTATCAACTATAATATTGGTTTAAAATATTTGTAATATTTATTTGAAATGTGAGACTTAATCCTTCCAGGAATATGTATATATTTTTAAGTCAAATTCCACTATTATTTATCTGCTTGTGCCCCATCTTCTGTCATCCCATGCCTGTGTCCCTCTACACCAAATCCTGACTCTCTGCTTCTCAAGGCTTCCATGATTGTACCAGGCCTGTATTTCTCTACACGACATCACTGCATTAGAGTAATAAATATCGCATTTTACATAGAATGACTGCTTGTTACTGCTATCTATACAAAATTGTGGTTGTGCCACAAAAAGATAAGCAAAAGTAAATCAAACTAGCCACAGACACCTAGTCAATTTGAGAAGCTGCTGTCACAGCTAAATCAAGTAAAACAAAGCTGATGAAAATCCTTTTCTTATTTGAATACTAGCAGCTAATATCTACTGGCTCAAACTGAGTTTTTGTCACATAACTCTCATTAAATTCAAATAAAGTTGTATGGCTTAATTTCCGTATTGCTCTTTAAATATGTATAAGGGTTAAAAGATTAGCTATGCATTTAACTAACTAAACACTAAGCTGATAACTTATTTTGAGCAACAATGCTATGTAATTCCTGTGAAAAGCCTCTTCTTATTAACCTTTTTTTAATTATTATTTGCTTTTAAAGTATTCTCACAAAAATATCATCCTTGAAGAAGGAATTTCACCTGGTTTCACACAGTAATGTAGATGTGATAAAGATTGCAGTTATTACCTCCGAGACTGACTGATTTTCCTTATGTGGATGATGGGAACCAACCAGGGGATCCTGGGTGGATTACTGAGAGTAGTTGTGTCTTAAAGTGGAGAAAGCTAAGGATTTCACCTGAAACTGTGGTCAGGGACTTGCTTAAAAGACTGAGAATGTGAGAGCAATGGGCTTGCTATATTCTAAACCCTGCACTTACGTATGGGCTTAGTTGTACTCCACAATTGCTGAAAGAAATGACAAAGAAAGAGTTTAAGAGTATAGTCAAATTGTTTGCCATAGCATTGAAATAGTTAAACAAATTCAAAGATGATTTGAGAAGCAGATTACACATCATTCTATAGAGTGAAAGAAATAAAACCAAAGCACAAAATACAGCCATTGCTAATTTGATCTGATCTTGAGTAAAATTTGTCGTTGATCCAAAATCTAAAGACACATGAATTTTTGTCACTGATGTCTGGTTTAAAGCATTCCTAATTTTTTTTTTTTTTTTGGGGGGGGGTGAATGTATTAAGAATGTAATAATATAACTACTTAAATTTCACCAGAATTTGACCTTTGCTGCAGTCAAAAATATTTTTCTGGAAGAAAGAGAACAGGCCATTCATGCAGAGAAAAGACTGTTGTGAATCTATTTAAAATCTTAATATTCTAATCAAAATCATAGAATCATAGAATGGTTTGGGCTGGAAGAGTCCTTTAAAGATAATCTAGTCCAATCCCACTGCCATCGGCAGGGACATCTTTCACTAGGTCAGGTTGCTCAAAGCCCCATCCAACCTGACCTTGAACACTTTGAATGATGGGGCATTCACAACTTCTCTGGGAAACCTGTTCCAGAGTCTCACCACCCTTGTCGTAAAACATTTCTTCCTTATGTCCAATCTAAACCTACCCTCTTTCAATTTAAAACCATTGCTCCTTGTGCTGTCACTACAGGCTTTGGTAAAAAGTCTTTCTCCATCTTTCTCATAAGCCCCCTTTATATATTGAAAGGCCGCAATAAGGTCTCCCTGGAACCTTCCTTTCTCCAGGCTGAACAATCCCAACTCTGTCAGCCTTTCTTCATGGGAGAAGTATTCCAACCCTCTGATCATTTTCATGGCCCTTATCTGGATCTGCTCTCACAGGTCCATGTCTTTCTTGTACTGGGGACCCCAGAGCTGGATGCAGTACTCCAGGTGCGGTCTCACAAGAGCTGTGTAGAGGGGGAGAATCACCTCCCTCAATCTGTCGGCCACGCTTCTTTTTATGCAGCCCAGGATACGACCGGTTTTCTGGGCTGCAAGTGCCCATTGCTGGCTCACGTCCAATTTTTCATCTACCAGTATAGCCAAGTCCTTCTCTACAGGGTTGCTCTCAATACATTCATCCCCCAATCTGTACTTTTATTGGAGATTGTCCCAACCCAGGTGCAAGAGCTTGCACTTGGCCTTGTTGAACCTCATGAGGTTCGCATGGGCCCACCTCTCAAGCCTGTCAAGATCCCACTGGATGGCATCCTTTCCCTCTATCTTATCAACTGCACCACGTGTCATCTGTGAACCTGCAGAAAATACAACAAAAATTTATATAGAAAATATAGAACAAAGTTGTAATTCTATTTATATGGAAAATATACAATAAAATTTAGAGATAATTGCATGTGTTTATCAAACTGTGCTATAATAATTCTGTGCCTGGTATTTTTGGAGGTACTGTCTAATCTACAGTCCTCTCTGGCTTGGAATTTTATCATCAAAGCCAAGGATATTCTTTCACAGATAATCTCTCAACTATGTCACAGTAAATAGGTCCTTATTCCAGTTTTCTTACAATTGAAGTTATAGTCCTAGCCTCCACTTTGTTAGTATTAATATAAATATCTCAGGAGGCTCGACTGAGATTAGTCTCAAAGAGGGTTTATATCTCTGGGTGACACTACATAGAAGGTAATTACATAACTGCTTTCTCTCTTCCCTCTCCCTTTTTCCCCTTTCTTTCTTCTTTTCTTGTTTCAGACTTCTACTCCACCCCCCAAAATAATTATTTAAAATGGTAATGACCCACAAAAAGTAGAAATTATCATTGTTTAAAATTAAAAATTTCCTATAAGATTATTTCTTTAGCTAAACTTAGTCTTTTAACGCATAACTCTTTCAGGTCCTAGACTTTTTGCTGGGAAAACAGCCCTGTCTGATTTGCAGCATGCTCAGTTTTTCTCAAGTACCTCAGCCTTTCAAGAGACTGATAAATTTTGATCTCACATCTCAGCATTTGCAGAACAATGCTCTTAGAAGGGTGGGAGCTAGAAAGACTCTATGCATAGCCACAAGCTACATGGCCCATCACTTCACTCTTTTCTTTTACTTTGTTGATATTTTTTGTTTTTCTTGTTTTAAACACACGTAAGGCTATCTTTGACTTAACTTTATGCCTTCAGGCAGGCAGAAATATAAAACTGAGCAAAAAAAGTCACAGATAATATTCATTAAAATTTAATACAGGCATTTTCCCAGCTCTACACAGGGCACTTTTATAAGCATGAATGAGGAAATTCTCAATAAGAATAGTCTTCAGCTCTTCTGTAATTTCTCCTTATGGTAGCATATGAAAGCCTAGAATGCTTAATAATTATCTGGTAGTGAAAAAGCCATGCATATTTTTTTATTTGTTGGTACAGTGTATGTTAAGATGCTTATATATAGCAGGTTGCAGCTAATAAGTTTTTTTAGTCTTTCTTTCTTCATAACATTGAAATATTTTTTATATTAAAAATATGAGGAGGGTTTTTCAATGTAAGAATGAAACAGAGCAATGAAACATGTAGAGTTGCCAAACATAATTGAAATAAGAAAAGATTCAGAAACCAGATAATGCAAACCCATTTTTAGCAAAGTGATTTTAATGTGTTAACACCATCAAGTCATTTGGGTAATATTTTATTTTAATAACTACACTTTACATCTTAAAATAGTAACAAGTTTTGATATGAGAGTACATAATAAAATGGAAAACTAATTTCTTTTTTTCAAATTGCAGTTACTCCATGTTAGTTGAATAAATACTATTAAGCACAAAAAGCATGAGGTGGGAGCATATAGTATTAAATATGGCTATAGAAGTTAAAGTAAAATTTCAAAAGGGCATCACCTTAGTGTTTTCTGTATGCCTGTAGAACACACAAAAGGAAACGTTAGAAATAATGGAGATGGCAAGGTTACACAGTTATCCACCTAAATGGAAGGGCATGTATTCTTTGCCAAAATTAAAAGAAATATCTGTTTACTTTGGTTAATGTACCTTTTCCCCAGACACTCAGTTGCACCCTATTGCTGAGTAAGGCATATACGTGACTAATTCTAGAAAAGTTAAAGACAGTAACTTTAGTCTTCTTATAATTCTCAGTGAATCTAAGCTATAAACTTAGAAGAAAAATTTCCAGAGATTGCTGCAGGCCTAGTGGAGATAAAGAAAGCAGAACTACATCATCTATGTAAAATAAGAAAATAATACAAGTCATTAAACAGCTGTGATAGAACTGAAACAAGAAATATCTCATAACACTTCTACTTATATGCTGTTCAGCTTCAATTTCTATGTAAATGATAAGAAACCTGCATGAGGTAGTTACAGATGTGGAAAGATGCATCATTGAAGAGTCTGTGAGGAATCAAAATGATTATAATATACCTAATGTGTTTCAACCTCCAAATCCTTCAGTAAGTGGACCATAAAACCTACCACAGCCATACCCTGTCAGTATGACCATCTTAAATGAAATATGTTGTATGATCACAGTGTTCCCAGGTGTACTAAAACAATCCTTTCAGACAGTACATACATATATACATATATATATATATGTATACACACACACACTTTTTTTGGTATGCTTTTGCTCATGAGCAAGTCATGAGCAGCTCTTAAGTTACTGCTTATTGTTCCATTGGCCTCCAAAAGGACTGAAAAACAGATCTTAATTCAGTTATCTATTTTTTCAGTGATTTTGTTCTTCAACACATGCATCCTTTAACTTATTTGGTATGTGTGACCTTTATTCAAATTCTTTAAGAAACTACCCCTCTAAATTTCTCTTACTTGAACTTTGAATTTTCATGTGCAGGCTGCTTCTTTGCTGAAATTTCCGGATTGGCTGCCTTTTACTTAAGTTATCTAAATTCTATAAACAAGAGTACATAAAAAATGAGGAATTCTCTAGATGTCTTGAGGACATAAGTTAAACAATCTTTTCAGAGAGAAATTAATCTTTACTGTCTTGTGAAGTATTTTGGCTGAAAGTATAGAGACTCCAGATTGAGGTATTCCACATTTAGTACTGAAAAGAGAATGAAAATAGTTTCAAAAGGTGGGAAAGAAGGCATTAAAAATAAGCAGTTTTGATTTGTAACATAACTTGTAATCATAGAAATATCCAAAACTAAAGAAAGTAATGAAAAAAGGATGAAGAAAGTCAGCAGTGGAAAGTAAGAAAGTGACAGTGATTATGAACACAGTGCTCCAAAGAAAATACATCATAAACCAGTTCTGCTAAAACAGTTTTTAGGATTTTGTGCTACACTTGGAATTGCTCTAAATTTTATTGTGATCTATGTGATTTAGAGCTGCAGCTTTTCCATCTTATCTTCCACACTATTTTCCACATTGTCATCACTGCAACCATTGCCATCATATTGAATCATACTGTGAACCAGTGTGTTTCGTTCCTTCAATAATGATAACAATTTCAGAGAGGCTATGAATTATGTTTCACTAAACTGACAGATAAAAAGTTAGGATTTCTTTCTTCTTCTTTTAACAACTCTTAAATTATTCATTTATTGGCCTTCATAATAGTAGCAAGAAGTGTTTTCCTTCTGCTGTTTTATTTGGATAGAGTATGTTCAAATTAAGCTTAAGGCTAAATTCATGTTATTCTGTAGCCTAGCAATTGCCAGAAGAAAGTTGCCATTATTTTTTCTAGCTATCAGTAAAAAGTTCTTACTTTTCTTTTTTGATAAACATGAGTTTCTTTACTGTAAAGCATGCAAAATAGAACTGGTTCACAGCTGTAGTGGATCGACCTTGGCTGGCTGCCAGGTGCCCACCAAACTGCTCTATCACTCCCCCTCTTCAACAGGATACAGAGAGAAAATACAGCAAAAAACTCATGGGTCAAGATAAGGACAGGGAGATCACTTACCAATTACCTTCACGGGCAAAACAGACTCGACTTGGGGAAATTAATTTAATTTATTGTCAATTAAACAGAGTAGGATAATGAGAAATAACAAATCTAAAAACACCTTTCCCCCCACCCTTCCCTTCTTCCCAGGCTCAACTTCACTCCCAACTCTTCTACCTCTTCCCCTTAAGTGGTGCAGGAGGATGGGGAACGGGCATTGTGGTCAGTCCATAATTGGTGACTATCTCTGCCGTTCCTTCCTCCTCCTTCCCTTCTTCTTTTCCCCTGCTCCAGTGTAGGGTCCCTCCCACAGGATACAGTCCTTCATGAAATTGTCCAATGTGGGTCCTTCCCATAGAGTTGCAGTTCTTCAAGAACTGCTCCAGCATGGGTCCTTTCCATGGGGTACAGTCCTTCAGGAACAGACTGCTCCAGTGTCGGTCCCCCATGGGGCCACAGTTCCTGCCAGAAGCCTGCTCCAGCATGGGCTCTCCATGGGTTGCAGCTTCCTTCAGGGCACATCCACCTACTCCAACATAAGGTCCTCCATGGGCTGCAGGGTGGATATCTGCTCCACCATGGAGAGACAACCAGCATCACCATGGTCCTCTCCCTAGAGCACCTCCTCCCCCTCCTTCTTCCTTGACCTTGGTGTCTGCAGAGTTGTCTCACATATTCTCACTCCTCTCTCCCAGCTGCTGTTGTACAACATTTTTTACCCTTTGTTAAATATGTTATCAAAGAGGTGCAACCAACAACATTGGTTCAGCTTTGGCCAATGGTAGGTCCATCCTGGAGCTGGCTGGATCTGGCTGTGTGTGATATGGGGGCAGCTTCTGGTGTTTTCTCACAGAAACCACCCCTGCCACTCTCCCCAACCCCTGCTACCAAAATTTTGCCACATAAACCCAATACAATAGTTCTGAAAAAAATTTCATAGTTTTTTTCTGATTTTTGAGAGAAAATCCCAAACTGTAAGTCTTAAACTTTATTTAACTCTTCTTGAAGTCTTTTTCTATTTACCCTGCATCTTGCTAAATAATTCAAAAATATTAACTTTCAAGGAATGTTGTTAACAAAATGTTCAATGTGATTGTAAATATTTGCAAATTAAAAATTGTGCAAGAATCCGGAATCTCACTTCCCTACCCTTTTTTACTTCCCACTCTCCTTTCTTAACTGTCAGTCCTTGCTTCTTGTATCTTTGCATGTTGATTTTCAGAAATAATTGTAAATGAAAGAAAAAAAGCCACAATCAGGATAGTGAATGTACTATATATTTGTGAAATGCATTATGTATTTGTTAAACCAGTTCAGTCTGAAACCAAAATTATTTTCCTCATAATCAGCTCATGCAAAGATACAGACTATAACTACACAGATGGTGTAAATATATCATAGCAAGCTTAATTATTTATCAGCTTCAGCAGAGAAAAATTTAACCAAATAAATCTGATGCAATTTGAAATAAATGTGGATTTTGGCTACTTTTTTTGGTTTATTTGAACTAAATATTTCATTACACTGTGGTATTTCTAGAGAGCGACAAAATTACTCATGATTTGGAGAGCATAGAATTGGTCAAGTAAAAGTGGCAACAAGATAAAATTGCTCCCTTATCTCATATTTCATAGTAATTATGTTATTAAAGCCAGAAGAGTAACAATATTTTAATATCCTTTTTTTTACTATATATGTAACATATATATATGAGAAGAATGAGCAAACTGTGTCTTTGACATATGGATGTCTAGAATATATATTTCCCCTAATAAAAGATTTGGGCAATGATTTTCAATTAAATATGCATAACTTTATAAAATAAATAAATAATAATATATGATAGAGTATTTACAGAATTCATATAGTGATAATCTTTTATTTTTAGGGTTATTGTTAAAAAATCAAATTACTAAATAATAAATGTTCCCATCTTCATTTCACTGTGTTTTTTACCGATTACCTCAATGCAGCATTTTGTTGTCACTGATAGTTTTTCAATAACAATGATTTCTAGCTGGTCCTTAGAACATTCTTTTCATGTGCAAAACAGCATTGAGTGATGGTCTAATGTATTTCCTCCTTGCAATATAATGCTTGTAGTATTTAGCTTAGAAATTATAAGACAGAATGTGATATCATTATATCTCTGATTTGCAGTGTAGGTTATTGGAGTGAATTACAAGATACTTCTATATAACAAAGGCAGAAAAAGAGTTTATGTGTGGAGTGACATATCTATTAAATTTTCAAGGTTACATCTAACATTACCCCAATCCTGATAAATTTGACCTTAGTGAAGGCTGTTAGTTACTTGCAGCTTTTAAAAATTAACTTCAAAGTTGAAAATAAGCTTTCTTCATGTGTCTAAATATAGATTTAGAAGCATGTCTGGGCAGACACTGGTGTTTTACTTCTACCCATGAATTGAATAAGAACCATCTCAGTTCTGGAAAGTATTTGGATCCATAAAATATGACTGTACTCCTTTATGAGTCCTCCTTATTCTAAAAAGTCCAGAACACTTGTGGACACTTCTATGGCTAAACAGATTCAGGTTTACATACATTTTTCTTTAATTGAGGTTAAAAATAAAAATACTAAACTCTGAAAATTTTAGAATCATAGAATAATTTAGGTTAGAGTAGATCTTCAGAGGTCAATGAACTTTTGTAAATATAACCTGTGATAAGATTGCCTTGCTTATAGCATGCATTTCAGAACCTTTTTTTTTTTTTCTGTCTAAGGATTTGCAAGTTTCTCTGAAATATATGCAGTGAATAAGTGGAGAAAAGAGGACAAGAAGATGTCAAAGTTTTCCTGACATTTTAATAGATAGCCCTGCCTGAGCTATAACACTAGGAGAAGCAACTCTAACTGTCATTAATACAGAGTTTCATAGTTGTTCCCATACTAGGAAATCCAGTGCTTTCCTGTGCTATTCTAAAAGCAAATACTCTGTGAACAACTAAATAACCAGTTAAAATGTTATCAATGAAAAAGACAGCCAATGACATAATCCAAGTTTCATCTTTTAAAAACTGTTTACCAGAAACAAATTTAAAACCTTTTTTTTTTTTTAAGCTAAAGTTGGATCATTTAATTTGGCAACTTTTTTCCCTTATTTACTTTTAATTCAAATAGTTCAGTGAGATCATGGAAATGGCCTAGAGGATCAATAAGGTTTGTACATCTGCTAGTGGTTTTCTGTGAGTTTTTGTGAAATTCATTTTATGAAACTAATAATGAGACATTTAGGCTAAGTTTGTCATTCACATTCCACCTATAGCTTATGGACAGGGTTGAACAGCCCTCTGGTAGAACCTGTCACTTTGTAAGATGGCAGAGTAAATCCAGACGGGTAGTTTGTACTACATGAATTGCTTTTATATGGCCAAATTTGAAGGACATAACTATTGGCCTCAGTTTTTTTCCTCCAACAAAAAGGACTAGAAGTTATTGACAATTGAAAACAAGTTACAAAAAGTGCTTTATAAGAACCAGGTATATTACATTATTTAGCTTAAACCAAATATTCAGTTAAGTCAAAAAGTTTCAGTCATCTCCACTCCTTATTTTGATGCCCAAATGGATCCATGTCTACATGGTCCATAAGCAGGATGGCATGAAGAAATTTCTACCAGCAGAAATATCTATTATTTGTGGGAACCTCCAAACCAGGTCTTCTGATCATGACTTTCTGATGTTATATAGACAATACTGGATCAAAGAGCACAACTGCCAAAGTATGACAATTATTGAATACTAAAAGGATACAGAAAGCATTTCTAATGTGTTTATGTGGACAAATTGTTGTGAACAGCTTTTCTTTTTTTCCTTTGTTTCCCAGAACATTTCATTTATTTCTGAGGAGTGCTGATTAACACTGAAATACATAAACGGCATTATGAGGCAGTGAGTGTCGAAGGATGTTTATAAAGTTTTGAAACTTTAGGATGCTTGAATATTCCTTCTGGGAAAATTTCTGTGAATAACATTGTAAAATTAAGGTCACTTCATCCTAAAAAGCAATAACAAACAATGTGATGATTTATATATTACCAAATGAAGTTTTGTTATATAAACTACACCTTTGTACGTTAAATGCGCAATAGTTAACAATGTCAGGCAAAAGTGATGTTTAGTCAGGTAGCCCTTACTGAAACCTTAATGTTTTGACTAATAAAGCCATAAAGAGATGACATGGCTGCTGAACTCAGACAATAATCAAACCTTTGGTCTGTCTGATGGAGAATATGTTTGGTTACAATGCTGGGCTTTCTATTATGACTGTAGGTAAATAAAAGTATATCGTTTGAGTAGAATAATTTATTTGCAATCAAAGATATTAATACCAGCTAATTAGGAAAGCAGGTTGAGTAGTGAGAAAAGCAGAGGATTAAGGATAACTGAAAAATTTAGGCATCACCTCAGAAAATGTAAGTAAAATTCATGGATGAAATTCAGTAATATTTTTCAGTTGATTAGTGCTACAAGCCCTTGGTTTAATTAAGGAATGGTCAGTATTTTTCAGAACTTTGCTGTTAACATAGTGATAAAAAAATCAATAGGTTTTATTTTGTTATAAATAAAGATGAATTTCATGTTTATCTCCCCCCTCCCCCCCCCCCATTTTTTTTCCCCTGCCTATTCTCTATTGGAAAAAAGCAACTGTTTTATGTCTTGACTACTTTTAAGTTGCCCGGAACAAGCCATATCTGACAAGATATTGAAGCTATATGTCAAAACAGGATTTAAGTTTTTATTGCAGTTAGGTGGGATTCTTTTTTTGTTTCCTTAAATCATATTTGTGGAGAATTACAAAGTTGTATGTTATACTTCAAACATGTGTCTTTAGTGTATAGGACAAACTAGACAGTGGTCCCTGCAAGGCCGTACTTGCACTGAGGAGTGTGCAAACAGGGTAAACAAATAGACCCAATGTATTTTTAACATATTTGACAGTGCTACTTGAATATGAGCAAAATCTCCAGCTGCATTCAGTGTTAGGGCATGAGTGCATCCCCCTGGCTTGGGAGTTTGGCTACTGAGCCTCTGGGCCAGATCAGAGATGGAGGGCCATGGAAGGCCGCCCCTTCCTGCAGGGCTCCCCGACAGTGCTGCCAGGCAGCCAGAGCCAGGGCTGGCCCCACCCCAGCCCCATCGCTGTTCCCCAGGAGCTGCTTGCAGCTGGGCTCCACCGTAGGCCCAGCCCAAGCTGCAGCCCCACCACATCCCAGCCAGCCCAAGAGCCAGTGTCCCAGCCTGTCCCCATCCCCAAGGATGTGCCTGATGCCCAGGGCTGGGGCTGCCTTGGTGCCCCCCGGCTGCCCTGCTCTGGGCTGGGGCGGTGGGATGGGCCCTGGCTGCCAGGCCTTGCCCTGACGGACCCCTGGGGAGCCCCCGCCGTGCTGGGCCCCTGACCCCAGGTGGCTGCTGGCCCCCGCTGCGCCCGGACTGCGCACAGTCGCTTTCACTGAGGTAAACGGATGAGGCTGGAGAAAAATATGTTTTATCTGAAGAGCCCTCTAAAAGGAAGGAATATAACATATTGAATAGTTTGTGGGTAGTTGCGGTGGGGTATGGGACCGTTGCCTCCTTCACCAGGATCACAAAGAATGAGGGAGGTATCTTTGCTACCAGCAAAGAATGAAACTCTAGGAAAAAAAATCATTAAAAGCACAATAAGTTATTCATTGTGTACAAAGGTTAAATACCACGTATCAAAGAGCTAATTAGTGTTACAGTTTTTAACCAAAATTTGCCAGCTCTAGAGCAAATCGTGAGAAATCCGGTGTAGAAATCATTCTTCCAGATTGAGAAAACAGCATTCAGCAGCACTGGAAAAGCAAAACAAAAATAACAATTCAAGAAAACCAAATATAAATCAAGCAGAAATGAAAATATTAACATTATAGTATATCTTCCCTAATGTACATACAGGAAAACCAGGTTGCAAGTCACTGTTTGAACATTTGTGAGCAATGATTTATATAATTACACTATTCACTCCACTGAGCAGCCACTCCTAGAATGAGTGAAAGGTTTATAACACAGCCCCTAATTATTACTTGAAAGACTTTTACCTCTTAAAGGCCAAAGTCAGGAGTACAGGGTAGAAAATATTATCCCAATTGTTTTGTATTAATGAATCATCGTAAAGTTGGCATAAGGACAAAGCATATTAAAACTGGTTCTCCGAAAAATAAAACAAACTGAAGAAAGGAGGAATGAATGAAAGACCTGAGAGGGAGAATGAAACTGTAGAATAAAAATCAGATTATAAGAAAGCCTTTTCACAGCATTAATTCACTGGCTTTGTAAATTTGCCGTTTTACTATCTTTTGTAAAATAATGGAAATCAGAATTAGCTTTTCTGGAATCAATGCTTTTACAGTAGCATTAGCTCAATGAAAAGTGACCATCAAAGTCAATAACTTCCTTTGGCATTCAAATATACATTACAAAGTAAATTTCAGTATCATTTCCCTTTGGGAAGAGTAGAATTTTCACTTGCAATTTACTGGTTCACTTTTACAGCCCTGTACATAGCTGTCTGCCTGCCACATTTGCAGTCTGGAACTTAAATCTCCAAATATTACAATTAATAACTTTAGCAATAGGGAAAAAAAAAAAAGATTAAATTTGTAATACTAAAAATATGTTAGGGTAGGAACAATGTGTTTATGCTAGGCTGAAGAAAATAATGTAACTAAACAAAATATTTAAAACTCAAATTTCAAAAATTTCTTTGAAAATTTACAGATGAAACCTTGACTGTGCAAAAATTCAAAGAAGTTTGGGGAATATTCCAATCAAATCACAATTGCACCTGGAAAAAAATTAGCTTGTTTTTATTAAATACAAAAAACTATTTAATTTCCTATGTTATAACTAGGATTTGAAATTATTTTACTGAAAGATCTACTTTTCATTATGCTTATCACTATTGCAGATCATGAATACTGAGTAGAAATAAAAAGCAAAAATTGATAAATATTAAATCAAACTTTAGAAGACATCTTTAATGTTATCCTGTAAAGGGATACCTTTCCCAGACAGATGTAGTAGCAATGCATAGAGTCCAGTAAGCTTGATATTTGATTAAATATTTTTAAAAGCACAGAGAATAGGTCAAGAAATATTTATGATGTTATTTACTGCTACTTATTTTCAGTTCCAAACCAAGCCTCGAACATATTAAATATCATAATTAAACTTCTAATTAACTAGGTGCAGGGAAGGGCAGTTAAGTATGTAGAGGACATGGCAATTAATGCAACTGCAAAATTTAGTGAAGAATAAAAATCCAAATGCTGTGTCATTAAATAGTTCAAATTAGCTTGTACTAAAAGTTCAGCAGTATACTGTTAACCAAACAGCACCCCTTTTATTTTATAATTTCTTTTGCAAGGTCCAACATACTCTATCACTTGAAACAAAGCAACATAAATGTTAAGTTTCTCTATTGCCCTCTGCTGAAGTGAATTCAAGACCTGCACATATGTGCTAATGTCTGGCCTACTATATAGCCTATAACATAGATAGGAGAAAAACACATTATCTAATAGAGGTTTTCCAAATAATGTTTAGGTTACCGTTGATCAGATATTTGGTCTTCAGAGCTTGACATTCAACAAGATATTTATGGGCACTACAATTAAATCTTCCAATAGACATAAATTTACTCTTCTGAAAAATAAATAATTGGTAGTTTTTTTAGGTCTAGGTAAAAAGTGTTATTTTCTTCAAAGGAAAATATTTCATTAGAATTTCATCATTCTGAATTTTTAATATTCTATGTTATGGAGCAAAAGTTGGATCAAGGAATAAACCCTGAAAAAATCTAAAAATGGTGACATTGTAAATGATGATGATTTCAAAAGACTTCATTGTTCTCTAAACAAAAGTTAAAAAAATCTCAGTTCTATTAAAAATAAAAAGATATAAACCCTGATTCAAGAAAATGATTCCATTGTATATCTAAGTTGAAAATCAACCACCAGTTCAAAGACTTAAATTACAGCACACTTCTGTTGTACTTCTTGAATAGCACTTCTTTGATATTCTACATGGGTCATTTTCAGCTACGGTTGGTGAAATAGCCCAAATATATATCTTAAGTAGTGAACACATTGACTCAGATATGTTTTATTTGAAGATATATTTGAGATCAACAATGGTGCAGTAATCTGTACTATAATACAAAACTAAGAAATCCTAAGTTCCAGTCCATGTTTAAATGCATAACTCCTGTGTGATATGGGGTAAATTATTCCATCCTAGATCCTTCAGTTTGCTTAGGCACTCACTATCCTTAAGCTGCAGAGGAGATGATATTACCTTTCTTGTCTTTGAAATGAAGAAAATGAAAACAACAAAGTTCTACATTATAGGAGAAATGGTTACAAAGAACATCTTTAAAATGATCGTGAGAGATTTGAAAATGATTAACAGATGCCTGGGTAACAATTAAAACATAGACATTTTTTACCTTCTCTACTTCTCTAGCTTTCTGTAAGTATCCGTAACTACAACCAACTAACTGTAAAACAGATTAAGCTTTTCAGCTAATGTGGGCGAGTTTTGTCAAAAATTAGGATCTAACCAAATCCAGTTGAATATGTTCCTCTGAAAGTTAATACACATAATTAATTTAATTTTTCTTTCCTGCAAGGTATTTCCTACAAGATCAAGGAAAAATTTCTTCACCGAAACCATTGTCAAGCATTGGAACAGGCTTCCCAGGGAAGTGGTTGAGTCACCATCCCTGGAAATATTTAAAAGATGTTTAGATGTGGTACTTAGGGACATGGTTTAGTGGGGGACTTGGTAGTGTTAGGTTAACTGTTGCACTCGATGATCTTAAGGATCTCTTCTAACCTAAATGATTCTATCATTCTATGATTCAGACTTACTATTTCATATTATCCACATCTACTTTTTTTGCTTTGTCCTTTTTGTTTCCTTTCTTTTTCTAAGTACCAGAATTTTATTCCTTTCTTTTCTTTCCTTCTGTCATTTTCTCTTTAAAACACTCCTGCAATATAATTTACAACTTTTTTTCTTTATATTCAGTGTCTTTAATGCAGTCTGCCAGTTTATATGTTAATTAGAGAACAGAGATCAAAAACCAGCATTTACCTTCTAGGTACCTCTTTTCCATTTCTCAACAAACTTTATCAGTTTTTAATACCAGCTTCATCAGGTAGCTGTAACTAGAGTCCTATTTTTTTTTAGTTCTTCTCCAGGGTCTAGTTTTGTTTTTCTTCTCAATATACAGTTAAATTACTTTCTCTGTGTCTGCTTAAGAGGCAGTAAATTAAAATATTCCAGTTTCCATGCTGAAAACAAAGCTCTGAACAATGTAGGCAAGACTGTCATCTATTTTCATTCCCTGAAGCTCTGGGAAACTATGAACAACAGTAGAAGCATTGTAGCTATCCACTTGGTTTGCTTCCTAATTCTCACAAGAAACAGGAACCATTAACATTAAGGTGAATAGTTATCATTTTAAGACTAAAGCAGCATAATAGATAACAAGCCGACCTTGGATAGAGAGAAACAGTTCAAAACCATATGAAATTATTGTTTTTTTCCCAGAAATTTAATATATATAGATTATTTTTTCCCAGGAATTTGAAACTGCAAACAACTTCAATGAACAATGCAAATGTTTTAGTTCCACTTTTGAGAACTGATATACTGATTTTAATAATAAATAAAAGGTCAATCCTCTGACTGCTAAAAGCACCTATTTTAAAAAAATCAATTAATGTAATGAATTATGGAAAAATGCTATAGAAGTTTAATAATTACTTACTTGCATATTTTCTTAAGCAGTAATTATTTTCATCAGTAGCAGTCTTTAGTCTTCATTAATTTAACACTGAATGTTGAGTCTCCAGAGAGAAGCAAACATATTTCTAACTGCAAATTGTAAGACTAACAGAATCAAAGAACCCTGTTAATTAAAAATATTTTTGCTACCTTGTAAATTACAAAATTAAGCATAAAGCACCCTGTATGAGAACAGGATCAGTAAGTTTTGAGTATTCAGAAAGAACTCCAAATCAAATCAATCTGAATTATGTTTTTTTATAAAACTTGGAAAAAACAAGGAAACAACCACTAAGCTGGAAGGCTTCTATCATTTTCTTTCCACTCCTATGGCCCTGTAGTCTTATGAAAAATGTACCAAATTTGGACAAAAATTAAACCCATGCAAATAAATATACATATAATACACAGGCACAATAGAACCACAGACTCAGTCATAAAAGTATTTAAATAATTGAAGTAACTCTTGCTAAATAGCACAGTCCTTACATTAAACTCAGTGATGAAAGAAAAGTGATGGAACACCAAGAAAAATCACTAGGGTTTAAGTTATGGTGAAAACTCACTTGTTTTCGTATTTCCAAATGTATGAGTGTGTTTAACAAAGTGCATACAAACTCAGGAATATATCTAGTATGAAATTGTTTTACCTTTGTGTAACATATTTTGACTGTATACACCAAGACAAAGTTTGTATCAGTACTGTAAAGAGGAGTTATCCAAAAAGGTAATTACTGTAATACAAGAGAAGACTAATAGGATAAGCCATCTGTACACAAAATATGCTTTAAAGATTGGGGGGTGAGGGCATTATTGTCATTATTATATGTTTTAGATAAACGTATGTCTGACTGAGTGCTTAGTGATAAATAAACTTTTAACATAGCTGTGGATCAAAAAGAGAGAGAATGTTGGCAGGCTCATAAGCAAAATCTTATTGGGTAAAGATCCTACCTGAGGTAATCCAGTGTGCCAAATGATAATGTTCAGCATTAACATAGTGGTTACGTTTCCCACGTATCATGTTGCATTCAAAATTATACTATGGGTAAAAGGGGACTGCCTTATATGTGTATCGAGGAACTTATTGTTAATCTAATTAATACTTCAGCAATAACAAACAACTAATTAAAATATAACAATACATTTATTATTAGTCCTATTACAAAGATACTAATACAGTCTGAATTATACAATTAACGAACTAATGTCCCCTTCGGCAAAGTTTATCACTATCATACATAAGCAACCCTTTTCCTATATCTACCCTTTTTTATCTGGTGCTATATTCAACCTTCCACGGCCTGTCTAAGTCCTGAGGCTAGTTATACCTGCCTTACTCCAGATGGATACAAAGGGTTGTGAAGAGTTGACAATGCCAGAGGTTCTTCGATGGGAGAATACAGGTTTGATGGAGAGGGATTTCTTTCTTCTCTGTCTTTGGTCTGTTTAGGGTTACTTTCATATTTTTGCTAATGCAGACTGCTTACTTGCTCTTTCTTCACTGATCCCCTACACAGATTTGTTAAATTTTTATCATATATGGTACTCATGAAGATAACCAAAACCCCGAGATAGTCAATCATTACTCAGCTATTAAACAATTGTTATGACAGCTTAAACAACCTAAAGTCTGCTCAGGCCAAGACAAGTCTAGACAATTCTTCAGGCTTCAATTGTGGCAAAAGCCTATATCTTTTATTAGTCATATCAATTACATATTTCTTAGGCTACAGGACTACAATTTCAAATATTAATTAATCCTTTAAAACGCCCTTTTTTGTTCATCAGTAAACATTATGGGAAAAAGAAAATATAGTACTAGATAGCCCACATCCACAGAGCAGTGCTCTTAGTATTTCGTAGGTTATTTTTTATACAGACAGTGCAGAAGAGTAACATATCTTCGAAGTAGTCTTGTTTATAGCATTATTTGGAGTTGGTCTGGTGAATTAAGGCCATTAAGAAATGCTTTGAACTGAAAGTTTGTCTTATCAAACTTGACCTTCCTCACAACTCTCCCTGAATTTTTCAGGTTTCTGGTAACAGATTCCTCTGAGAACTGAAACTGAAGTTTTTGTCATAGCCTTGCAGTGATGTGATCATATTTTTAGATATGCAAATACACATAAAATTTTTACTAACCAGACAGAATGACTTATCAATCCTATATCATCTTCCATGTCTTTTAATCTGTGGACTACAGTAAGAAATTAATCATTAAGGATAATAGTCTATCTTATTCTGTGCACAGAAAATTTATTGGGGAAGATAGAATTTTTATGCTGGCACCTAAGGAATGGTCCTTTAAGACTGAATTACACTTTATTTTCAGTCTTGTTCTTTTACCATCACAGTTTCAATGCTATGATTGCAATTAGCCTTCTTTTTACTCTTGTCAAATTATAGACAATATGAAATCTGATCTCCAGATCAGAAAAAAAAAATCCTACATCACTTAAAAGTAAAACTTTTTACTCATAATTTTATGTTATTTAATTCTCATGACTGACCTGGAGAAATGAAATTTAACTCAGTCCCAGAATAAAGCTGTCCTGAGAACAACAGGAGTTCAAGAATAAGCAAAGGGTTTTTTGTTTAAAAACTCTAGATTTATTTTTGTAATAGCCTCAGGATTTTTGACCTCAGTGTTTCTTGTTCTGTAAGTTACATAGTCATGAGTAAATCTTTTTTTTTTTTTCCATAGTTTTATTAATCTGGATAATTAAGAAAAGAGTAATTATTGTTGACTTAGGATTGGGTTATAGATATACTTCTATGAATCAGTGGTGATTATTTTAGAGTGGAGCAAAGCTGATGTATATAAATAGCAAAATCAAGACTGAGTATGAGTGCAATAAATGTGTTACATGCAAATCACTAGTCCTATATTCAGAATATATTTAGTTTTGGGGTTCTTTTTAATGAATGTAGTAGAGAAAAAAATTTATTATGTGCAATAAAGATCCACAGAAGTGTATTAGCATCAGTGGAGTTGATGATAGGCAACAAATATTTCCCTACAAAAGAAGATACAGTGTATCAATATATGACAAAACCAGTATAACATCATGTAATTAAAGACATCAGACTCATATTGTCTGTATTCCGTGAGTTTTTATAAGAACCCTTTCCTCTTTTGTAGAACAAATGGATTTTTAATGCATTTTAAAAAATACTACAGACCTATCTCTATATCTGTGTTTAGGCTACTGAACTATGTACTATGGTGATATATATGACATATTGTGACATCATTGTCTCAATAATAAGATCCTGAATTGTGGAAGCTTAACTATGAAAGAGTGGATTATAACAAGCTAATATGTTACAATATCCAAGCATATGACAAATTCAAACATAAATCGGTGAGTAAGAAACACTTCCTTATTTCCTTTTTTTTTGTCTTCACACTGATTGTCATCTTTAATAATTATGACAAAGAGAAAGAAAGACCTTATAGGTGATAGAGATCAAAATTGGTGTATTCAGTCTTGAAAGGGTAGTACAAAAGTAAGTGACTGAAACTTGTTTCATGAAGCGAGAATGGAGAAAATACTCTACCTGTTGCAGGACTTTGAACATTTATAGGTTAAAATTCTACATAATGCATAGGATAGACAATTATCACATTTTACTGGAAGATAAGATAAACTGCTCCTTAAATATCTGTCCGTAATATTTGAGAGTAATAACAGTAGTGAGATTTAATCCACTTCATTCAAATACATATCTCCTCCATACAGTCAAGGAAGAGATTATAATGTCTTTGAATGCCTTCAGAACTGGACTATATATAGGGAACGTCAGCAGTCATACAGGAGTTTTTTAAAGAATTTATAAACTTTTTAATATAAATCCTACAAACATAAGAAACCTCTGCCTTTGTTTATGACTAGTAGTTCACTAGGACCTGAGATTTAGTGCCTAACTTAGACACTTAACCATAGCGTTGACATGTTGCCCCTGCTTTCAGATGGTGTTTGTACTAGAGCATCTCCTGAAGACCCTTCTAACCCGAATTATTCTATGAACCTGCAATTTTACTATGCAGATTATGATTTATATTATAGGTGCCTAAACCCTCATTATAGTCCATAAAATCCAGTCATTGCAGCCATTGGAGTCTAAAAGCTACTTATCTTAACCTAATTAGGTATCTACATTTGGTCAGCTTAATAGTTCCTTGAACTCCACTGACTATATTGATTGGATCTCCACGGACCATAATAGGCAGATAAAATAAGACTTCCAGTTCCTATATAGATGTCTACATCTACACTTATGTGTCTGCATGTGGAAGTGAAACCTGATGGTCTAAAAGGGATTAAGTTGTACTGGGATTCTACAGGAATCAGATAGGATTGTTAGGATAGGATTTACTATGTTTCTTTGATAGTAGAGTTTGTAGACAGGGACAAATGAAAAACAACCAGTGAAAACTGAATACCAGTTACTGTTGTAGAATTAACAAAATATTATTGGTTAAATTATAATAAACAAGCAAGAATGTGCTTTATTACAATTAAATATGAGACAGAATGGGGTGAAAGAGGTATATTGAGAAATGTAGGGAACTGTACTGTGAAGTAGGGAGTCAGGGAAACTTGCTCTTGGAGTTTGAAACAGGAATAGTCAGCATAGTGCTATATATTTGACTCAGAGCGGAATTAATTAACAAAATTAATTAACAAAAATTATATTGTTGGACAGTCATATGAAACATTTGATATGGAATAGGAATAGCTGTTCAGAAACAATGAAACTAGCATATTTTGTTTCATAAATTAGTGTTTTTCCAAGAAATTCTAAATAAGATTCAGAATATTAATATTAAAGGAAAGAAAAGAGAGTTGCTTATCTAAGTCTTTCTCAGTGTGAACATATTTTCATGAGTATTATCCTACAGACATGAAAACCGGAAATGGTATTGAGAGTAAGTCAGCTGTGTACGGAAGGTTAGAATGAAGTATATGATCTAAGCACCTATTTCTGTGAAGTTTTATGCATTGGTTTTACTCCATGGGTGTTACTGAAGAGTAACTCATGGCAATGGAAATACTAAAAATGGTGAGCATTCACAGAATGAAATTTTTTATGATAGTTTAGATTCAATAACAATTAAAATAGATGAACATATGTGTTCTGGAAGACCTATCTGTTATTCTGAAATCCTCAAAGATTTGATAATTTTTCTTGTATTTCTAGATGTACATGAACTCCAGATCACTGTAAAAACCTTTCTTAGATCATTATAACAATCTTTCTAACTACCATTGGGGAACAAAGGAGAATTTACTCTCCCTGACAATGTGTAAAGAAAAAAACTAGAATTATGACCTGGTATGTAATCCAGCACACCTGTGAGAGCTTTTTTTTTTACATTGATTTCAATAACTTTCGCATTAGTTAAGGGAAAATTCCCTGTAGCTGCCACTGACATTCATGATGGACATAAAAGATAAAATTTAAACTGATTTTCAATATTAAAAACCCACCAACACCCTCCAAAACACAGGGCTTGGATTAACAAAGGAATACTATTTAAGAGAGCAGTAAGTAAAAGATGAAGCTCAATTCAATAACAATAAACTACAGACAGATCATGAACTGCTTGGAGTTAAACTGAAATAAAAATATTTTAGAGGTATTGAAATCAGAAGATTAAAAACAAAATAAGTAAGCAAGCAAACTTCCCTTGGTGTGATGTTTAATGACGTAGAGGACAGATAAAATAGAAATAATATTTAATTGCTAAGTCTTTCTTAGGCCTCAAAATCTGGGTCCTGCCTAAAGGACATCTTACCCTATGAAATGAGACAGAATGAAATGAAATGAAATGAAATGAAATGAAATGAACAAAAGAACAAGAAAAGAACAACAATTGTGTCCTGGGACATTTCCTGCTCTACTTACTATGACCCCAGCCCAGGGTAATTAAAAAAAAACCCAAACACCAAAAAGACCCACAGGCCTCTTGGCTAGTTGCTTTGATATTAGGTTTTCAAAGAAGCATTTTGAAAAGGTCTTAGTTACATTTCAGAAAAAAAAATATATATATTTTCAGATCTTACAAAATGAGGTGAAGACTCCTTTTAAAATATGCGTTATATATAATATTAACAATAATTATTCATTTCATCAGCTAATTATGTCATGTTCTTTTAAAATCATTACAAGGAATGGAAGAACTCTTGTCCATAATCTCATTACATTTTCCAAAACTAATTTAAAATACTTAAATATATTGTTTCATTATAGACTAATATTAAAGAAGATACCCCAGAATTATGTGGGTGGTTTTGATATAAATAAAGCCTTTGACTATGTGGAATAGATCCACTACTTAGAAATTCCATGCTAATAAATATTTGAGATATTTATGGGATGCAGGGATTATCAGGACTCAGCCTGATCTTTTATGTGATTAAAGACTTGTCTCCACACCCATTAGAAGGAGCACAGTGGTACGATGGCAGGCAGGGGCACCCCAATGCCCCAGTCAGGAACCTGAATCCCACGGGACCCTCTGCTCCAGGAGCCAGCGGCCACCCCACACCACAAATCAGCAGGGTTCTGGGGTTCCCTGGGACACCTCACAGACTGTGGGAGGATCACTACTCAGGGGTATGGGGGTCATTGTGGGGTGCTGGGGAATGGCATTGGGAGATTGCACAAGACTGGTCATGGGATATTTCAGGGAGAAACTGAAGGTGGAGAAAAGAGGGATTGAGGTGGTTTGGGGAGGAAAAAGTGGGGACATGGACAAGTGCATAAAAAGGGACAATCACACGTTAAGAGCTGCTGGTCAGTACTCTGTGCTTTGTACCTAATCAGCTTAGTCTGTCCTCTCTTCTCATTAAATTTTATTTCTGACTCATTTCCTGGGTGAGGATTCTGTGCCCATGGGTGTGTGTGGGGAGGGAGTGTCTGAATGCCAGCAATGGGAGTGGGACCATGGGTCAGAGGGGCTGTGTGTCTGGGGGTCAGCAACTGGAGACATGGGATGCATGCATATGGCAAGAGTGCTTACGTCAGTGTGTGAGCACTAGGAAACATCGAACTGGAGTATCCAGTGAGCAGGATAAAAGACTTGGGAGCCAAGCATTGGAGGTGCCCTAATTCTGGGCTGGATACTGGAGAGACTACAACGTCTGCTTGTTGGCTACCAGGAGGTCCAAACAACTGACTGGGGAGACCATGGGGTCTGGGGTACAGAGGCCAGCTACCAGGTAGGCTGGCTGTCCTGGCTGTGTGCCTGTGTGTGTGTGTGTGTCTGTTAGAAAACATGCTCAACCTCACTACTTCCTGAATGTGGGGACATGGAGATGTGGTAACCTCATACCTGTCAGGGTACTGGGTTTGGCATCTCCTGATGCCACTGACACAACTGACTAGTGAAGTGACATAGAAAAAATATTGTTTAAGCCTTTATGAAATTCAAAATCTTTAGCTGATATCATGATTAAAACATAAAATGAATCTGTTATTACGCAGTAAAATATGGAGTACAATTTAGAACAAACTATTCTAATTCCTCTTTGGAGTTATAAACTAATGCCAATTCAAAATTTTATTCAGGAATGGCTCCTTTGCTGTTCTGTGCTCTTCCTTTGGAAAATTTTTAGATCCATTTTTATTTTACAAGTATGAACATAAACACCTACAGGCTACAGCTAAAATGATAGTGATATGCCCCTGTCTTAACTCATCCACAGCTTGTGCATACATCTCCCTTTTCAAAGCATTTTATAGATGAGGAATCTCCATATTGCAACTGGGGACCTGTGTAAGTTCATTCTGTGGTCAATAAGATGTGAAACCAGAATATGGACTTTCAGAGTCTGTACATACTAAACTATCCTTTTAATCTTTAGGGTCATAGAAAACACAGCTGGCAGAGGTCTTAAGAAAACGTATTATTAATTTACTTATTTTTTGCCAGTAAGCTAACATATCAAGAATTAGTATTCAGCAAGCACAAAGGTCAGAGAGGGAACTGGAAGCTAAATGTTTGGAAAGCAGCTGAGCAGTGTACTGCAAAGATATAGTAGGGATATTTAGGACTTTATTTATCAATACAAGACATAAACGTTCGGCTTAAATTGATATATCTGTTATGCAAGACATAAAGACTGCTGCATATCAGACAACAGGTCCATAGGGACCAATATAGTATCTCTGACAATGACCACTGAGATGGCTTAGAAAATTTTATAAGACAGAAATGTGAGGATACTTCACCAGAAAGTTTTCTCACTCTCAGCACTTTGTGGCTTGTGAACATCAAGGAGATCTTCTCTTTCTACCTGAGAATGCTAAAAGGCTTTTGTTCAGTATATTTGTCCAGCAGTTTTTTTCAGAATTCCCTGAAACTGCCTGTCATTTTTAGGGATTTTTGTTGTTGTCGTTGTTAATTTTTTTTACATATAATAAAACTTAAATGAAATAAGAAATGTGATTTTAAAATATCTGATGTTATTGCAATAGAATATCTCTGTGCTAAAACATGCTGTGAAGTTTTATGATGTTTGTTATGGGCAGCACAGTTGGATACTTCTTTGTCTCCCTTAATAAACTCATGGTAGAATGAAGCTACTGAAAGAGTAATATTTAAAGTGGAGAAAAAGAAATTCAGTGGTGTACAAAACCAATGAAATTAATGTTACGTTAATGAACATGAGAAAGTTGCACTGCAGAACTGCTGGCATCAGTGGATGGGTTTGTGACTATAACTTCCTATGTTTCCTTCATGTAGATCAGCTATACATTGGTGATGTGAATGGTTTAATTGGAAACAATGGATACTTCAGAAAATCTCTCCCTCAATCCTTCAGTGAAATCTGCATCTGTCTTGAATGAAGGCCACATAATTTCTCTTGATGGAGGCAGAGAGCAAACATTCACATCATCACAGAATAGTAAGGACTCAGAGGTCTCTGGAGACTGTCCAGTTCAACCCCTCATGCTGAAAGCAGGGTCAGCTACAGCAGGTTGCTCAGGAACATGTTCAGTTGAGGTTTGGGTACCTCCAAGGATGGGGACTCAACAACATGTTCCTGGGCAATCTGTTCCAGTGCTCAACCAACCTTACAGTAAAAGAGTACCTTCTTAATTTAAATGGACTTCCTTGTGTTTCAGTTTGTGCCCATTGCCTCTTGTCCTCTTGCTGAATAGCACTGAGAAGAGTCTGTCTCCATCTTCTTTACCCTCCCATCAGGTATTTATACACATTTCTCCATGCTTCTGTAAATCCCTTCCTAATAATAAATAAAATTTAGGAACTTTGTTGCTCAGTGCTTTTACAGGTTATTTTGTTGTTATTTTATATAAATACCATATGGTTTATTTAAACAACTCTCTCGTGTTCAGCTCAGGGAGTGTTTAGAATATTTAGCAAGTGCCATGAGAAAATTATACTGGTCCCAGGATTATGTCATATAGACTCTTCATTAAAACTTTATTTATATACTAACTATGTATTTATGTACATTTATTGATGTTTTAATTGGTGAAATGTTTGCTATAATAATAATTTATAAGCATTAAAAGAAACTGTAATTTGTCAAATACCTCCGCCATGTAATGCTGAAAAACCCACATCCAGTTCAAAACAACCATGTTATTTCATTCATTTTATTTTGTAAAAAATTTAACATTGAATTATTTCAATTAAACAGATCAACCTTAAAAAACAGTAAAGAGAAGATGACTGACAGACTATTAAAATCCACAGGCTTTTCAAAATCTGTATAATTATTACTTGTGCTTGGGAAAGTTAAAGAATGCTTAAAATTCATTATAGCATTTTGAAAGTGCCATTTTGAAAGCTTCCATTTTGCAGTATTTAGTATTTCATTTGTCTGAAGTGCACTAGAGCGCTGTTGTTGACATGTATGATGTATTCATTTATTTAAATGTTTTAGGAAGTGTATGCAGGTCAACTATATACATAGGCAGATTCTTACCTATCACCATCCCTCCACTGAAGTTACTCTCTATTTGCAGTTGTATGAATAAGAGCAGAAGGCACTCTAAGAGGTGGAAAAACAAACAGGCTTATATTGAACTATATACAATATGTATTTATATTTATTACAGAAAAATATGAGCCATGTCTGACTGTTGTTTCTTCATCTTAAAGCAAATACGCTATGTATTTTTCATGCAAGTGCTATTTTTTTCTAGACCCTCATCTGTCTGGCACAATCTCATTAATTAAAATGTACAGCAAGGCATGTTAGAAATGGCTGCTCACCTTGCATTACTTGCCAGATAGTCACTACCAATTTTTTTTTTTTTTTAAAAGGGTATGCGCAGGAAGGAGTAGCCTTTCTAGTATTCACAGAAAGTAAAGTAGGCTTTAATGAGTCACAGTAAGGAATGAAATCCAACAGCTGACAGACATCCTGTCAGTAATTGCCTCCCACTTAAAACTAGAAACACCGGCTCAGAAGTTGCCACTGGTGTCAACTGCAAGATTATGTTCATGAGGGAGTAAGCAAAACAGAGGAGCTGAGACATAATAGGTATATTATAGGTTAATACAAAGACCCTGCATAGCCTGCAGAAGCTTTTTGAAAGCCATTACTTTTCAAAAAGTGGTGTGATGTCATCACAACATGAAACTGCAGTTAACAAGCATGATCCACACATTATATATCTTCATTCTCTGAGTAGCCTCAAGGTGGTGACCAATGTATATTTCATTACACCTGCATAGTAAAAGGATAACAAAGGCATGGGAACACCTAACAGGATCTCAAATGGACAAGATGCATTCTTGTCACTGTACACAGATTAAAAGTTTGGGCTTGGCTACAGTTATTTGACTGTGAAGGGGAAGTCCTAAGTACATCTTAGGGTACGACTTCAGGATCAGCATAAGCCAAAATAAGGCTGTATTTTTTCCAAAATAACACTCTCGCCTTTCTCAGCTACAGTTCTTGCTGCCTCCTTTCAGCCAATACTAGCTGTCATGTGGCCCTGCAGCAAGTCAAGATTAGCTATGATTGAAAGTAATCATGGGAAAAAAAAACAAACACCACCAAAACTAAATGATCTGACTCACCTGATTGCAAGTGCTGATACAAGAATGAGAACAGTGAAGAGCCCTTTTCAGCATCAGGCAGAGT
This sequence comes from Mycteria americana, assembly GCF_035582795.1. Lineage (NCBI taxonomy): Eukaryota > Metazoa > Chordata > Aves > Ciconiiformes > Ciconiidae > Mycteria > Mycteria americana. The sequence continues at coordinate 32,353,521 of NC_134367.1, forward strand.
TAATTTAGCTTAACTAATTGCAAACCAATAAGTAGCCTTTAAAAGGGTATGTTGTTAAAAATCTACCAACTGTTCTACCTGTTTTTTCCCAAACTATGCCCATAATATCTCTGTTATTTCAGAACAGATTTATAGGTGTCTGCGAAGTTCATATAGGCTCAGGAAAGAATTCATAGATACCTAGACTAAGTTGAATTAAGAATTATCTAAGCTATCTAAGTATAAATACTGAACAGCATACCTAAAAGGAACACATAGGTCTAACTCTTCAACAGGAAAAGAGAGAAACCCATATCAACATTAGAGATATAAACTAAGATAGGTATATGCCAGGAAAAAAAGAAAGAAAACAAAACTTAAAGATGCATTCCACTATATATCCAGTGATATAGTGACTATGATGGTTACAGAATAAAAATAGACACTTATTTTAAAATCACTCTTTGCAGAATAGACATAAATTTAAGTCTCTCACATTCCAGGAAATTGCACTAAATGTCAATGTTTTGCACCTACATTCCTATCAGTCTTTTCTGAGGAAACTGTTTTACCTGAAACAAGTATTTATAAAACTTGAATATACGTACTTGCTAACCGCCCAACATCTACTGGTGACAGCCCTGAGCACTGAGCTATGGAGTTGGTCTGTCAACCCTCTCTCTTACTCATCCTTCTTCTTCCAGAGCAGTGAACAGAAGTTTGAGCTCTGCTAGTATCAAGACCTAAGCAGTTTTGTCGGTGTCTACTGACTTAGGTCCTCAGATCTGACATGTAGACGTACTCTGACATCTGATGCCAGACAGCAAAGAATTGCATCCAGACAAATTTCTAGTCAGGGCCAACCTGTGCAGAGTCAAAACAAATCCATCAATATCCATTTATATCTGAACAGCAAACTGGTATAATTTACATAAGCCAATGTAATGCTCACGACAATAATAAATTAACTATGCAAATTATTACATTATGTACACATATCAATTCACTTCATAAACAACCAATCTGTCATACAAACCTTGAGTTCCTTAGCTTTAATTGACCTGTCACAAGCCATTACATTTGACACACAGGCAGTAGCAAAATGTTGTGGACTGATCAGGCCATGAATTCCACTTTTCTCTAAACCACTAATTCTCAGTGGGGTCTCAGACATGGCACTAAGGTCAAAAGATAGAGCTTTTGGACAAAATTAAATCCATATACAAGCATCTAAATGAATCTATCAATTTTTTAAAGAAATTTCAGGGATTCTGCAAACTTCACTGATTTTAATTTGAGTTTCTCATATAACTATCAACCACTGGAAGATCTAGGTATTCAAAAAGTTTCAAAAATAAGTTTATTTCATTACATAATATGGATTTGAATGCCTGAAATTAGATAATTGTAAGAATACTGATATTATTTTTAAATCAGTATATTTACATACTATAGACATTAAAATTAATTTTAAAACTGCTTATTTATTTTTAATCAATGTATTTATTTTATCAGTATTTTATCTGTGTTTCATTTATACATCAATTTTTATCCGTATTTCATTTATTTTGTTTGTATTTCTGAGGAATCTGTACTGGGACCCAATGAGATGCATCCCAAGGTCTTGGGAATTGGCTGTTGTAATTGTCAAGCTGCTCTCTACCATATTCAGAAAGTCATAGTAGTCAGGCAAAGTACCCAGTGACTGGAAAAAGGGAAACATCACACCCATTCTTAAAAAGGAGGACCCTGGAAAGTACTGATCGGTCAGCCTCACCTCCGTGCCTAGGAAGAACATGGAACAGCTCCTCCTGTAAGCTGTGTCAAGGCACATGCGTGGCAGGGAAGTGATTAGAAGCAGCCAACATGGCTTCACAAAGGGCAAATCATGCCTGACTAATCTGATCATCCTCCTATGACGGAGTGACTGTGTTGGTCGATAAAGGAAGAGTGACTGATGTCATCTACCTTGACTTCTGTAAGGTCTTTGACATGATCTCATACGACATCCATGTTGCTAAATTGGAGGGATATGGGTTTGATGGATGGACTATTCAATGGATAAGGAATTGGTTGGATGACCATGTCCAAAGAGCTGCAGTCAACAGCTTAATGTCCAAATGGACATCAGGAACAAGTGGTGTCCCTCAGGGGCCCATATTGGGACCAGTACCGTTCAACATCTTTATTAATGGCATAGATAGTGGGATTGAGTGCACCCTCAGCAAGTTTGCAAATGACACCAAGCTGAGTGGTGCAGTTGGTCTGCTAGAGGGAAGGCATGCCATCCACAGGGGCCTTGACAGGCTTGGGAAGTGGATCCATGTGAACCTCATGAAGTTCAACAAGGCCAAGTGCTGGTGTTTTGCCCTTTCTTAAATACGTTTTCCCAGAAGTGCCACCATCTTGGCTGAGGGGCTCAGCTGTGCCCTGCGGTGGGTCTGTTGGAGACCACATCAGCTATGTCTGGCACGCAGCAGCCTTGGCCTCTCCTCACAGAAGCCATCCCTGAAGACCCCTGCTGCCAACACCTGGACATGGACACCCTGTACAAGTGGTTAACCTGATAGTAAACAAACTCAGTAGATGCATCCAGCCAGCAATATTCATTGACCTGCTCAGGCTGGAGGAATCATGGCTGAACAAATCCAACTCCTTTACAAGGTTCTAAGAATCCAGCCAAAGGAAAACAGATTATTTCTTTTTGTCAGCAGTTCTTTCTTTTATGTGTGCTTTTTCAATGAAGACCTGAAAAAATCAGCTACTACTTTCATAAAGAAGTTGGGGTTTTTTTGTAAAATAAGATGTTTTTCTTCAAGCTCTGATTTCAACTCATTTTTTACAGAATAAATGACTGGATGTTAAAGATCATATAATCAACTTTTTGCACATACACTTGGTATAATATTCCTTCAGAAAAAAATAAGGCAGATAAGCAAGAATTATTTTTTTAGTGCAAATGGTCAAACCTTTTTTTTCTAAAACAAAAATTTCACCCTCCTCTGCAGCCAATAATAGTTACATTGCCCCACTGGAGATCCAAATGTAGAATTTCACTGTGTTGGTTCAGTGGTATTCCAGTGTAGCTTTGCTGATAACAAAAGAGATACTTCCCTGTAAAATTTCAGTGATGAATTAATTCTACTAGATACAATCATGCTACTCTGTGGAAAATATTAATTCATTTCTGTAGCGGAACAAACCTTATTATACATATATATGTTTAAATTTGCATATATAACACATGCTCTCAGCAACTTTTTGTGTGACAAAACACAACTGTTCTCCTACTTTCCTGTAGTGAGGAAAATGGTATGATTCTCTTCACATCTGAAGTTTTTACATTACCGATATTAGAATTGGATGCTTTTGTAAAAATGAATAAACAGAGAATCATTTTAACCACTAACTAATTGCTTTCCACAAAAATTATGCAATAAAGTAGTCATAGGACTACATATATTTAATTTGCTAATAGTATTTTTCTCTTCCTTTACAAATAAATAATAGATAAATAAACTTTTGTTTAATGTCGAGGTAGCAAATGCAGTATATAATCTCGCAGAAACCTTCTGAACATCATGCACACAAAAATTTTTGATTAATTTCTTCAATATCACAGACAACTCATGTTTGAACTAAAACAGAAATAGGAACACTCAGGAGAAAACCAAAATGCTTCACAGACTGTTCTGTATGGCCTATATGCTTACAACTGAAGGCCTCACTGATGTAGGAAGCAACCAATGGATTTATGTTAAATCTTTTTTTTAAAGAGTTTCCTACCTGATCCTTCTCTGCAAAAGTGTTTGTTTTTATTAAATGGAATTTCTTATTTCTTTGCCTGCAAATTTAGATTTGTAAATTATTTGCTTCCATGGGCTGAGCACTTTAGGGTGTTAAATCACCATTGCATCCCATTGAAAGATATATTGCCTCGGGGGCTGAAACCCTTTTGTACACTTTGGGTATGTGCAAGCATGAAAGTCTTTAAACTAGACAGAGATCACGTATGGAAGTTCTTTGTAGAGAGAGAAAACTCTGTTATGAAACAATAGGTGGTTCAGTGGAGGGAAATTCCATCTCGCTCAGCTGCCAGCGCTCTTCAAGTGTTGCCTTGGTACCAGCACTCATTCATCAACTTCATTAATAACCAGAAGAAGACAGTGTGCAACAAAATCTCCAAGTTGACTAACGATACTAAGGGTCTTTTGGGAATTCATGTTTTATATTGGTGACAAGGTAAATGCACAGGACCTCATAAAAGGGAATGAACAAATGAAAAGGTAGAAAATAAGTTTTAATGAGTATCAAATGTAAGATAACGCATGTAGGGGAAAATAATCTAAACCATGCTTATGTGATGCTGGAGTTGAAACTAGCAGTAGAAACTCCAGAAAAAGGTTTTAGGAATGCTCTTGTCAGTTCTCTGAAATCATTCCTTTAGAACAACACCACCAAAAAGTCAAGCACATTGTACTTCATTAAAAATGATATGAAAATAGAGACAGGGTATAATTTTACTACATATAAGACCTTTGCAAGACTATATAGTGAGCACTATGTGCAGTTCTTAGCATCTCAAGCAAGACAAAGCAGAGTTAGAGGAGGTACCCCTACAATAAAGAGATGTAACAGTTGCCTTACGAGGAAAGACTAAAATGGTTGGAACTTTTCATTTTTGATAGCAGAAGGTTGATGGGTATGACAGAGCTTGAGAAAATTGCGTGGATGGATGCTGGATAGGATGAAAACAAAACTGTTAAACTCCAAATCCCTCCATATTCAAGCTAAATGGAATTAACTGAAACTACTAGGAGATCAACAATCAATTTAAAACAGAAAAAAGAAAAAACTTCTTTTTGCAGTGAATTTCTGGTATGTGGTGCCACAAGAGGTTGTAAACACCAATCATATCAGTCATATGATATCACATTTATATCACATCACATCACATCATATCACATCATATCACATATCATATCATATTTAAAAAAAATAAAATAAAATAAAAATTACATAGACTATTGGACAGTAGATTCATACACAGCTACTAAGGACAAGTAGCAGAAATATCCTCAGAAAACAACTGGGTATTAGAGGAATACATGGGTAAAGGACTGCAGAAGGCAGCCATGCTCAAATGCTCTTCCTGAAGAACTTATACTAGTGCCAGTGTCGGAAACAAGATGCTCAGCTAAATAATAGACAACTAGTCCAACCCAGTTGGACATTTGAAGGCTAGATTACTGAATATCAAAATGTGGACAAAGAGATGAAAGTGAAAGCTATTTCTTAAGTCACTTCTTGCTTCCCCTCCTTCTATAGCTACCATCAATAATTATATTAGTTTATTTTTTCATTGAACCTTCAATCTTAAATTTACCCCTATGATATTTAAAATATATTTTATGTGCAGCCAAGAGCATTTCCACCAATACTTTTTATGCTTCTCTTGTGCTTCTATTCCCCCCCCTCCCCCATATCCTTGTTCAGGGAGAAATCAGAGAAAGGAAATAAAAAAGAAACTTAAAGATTAATAACCTAAACATTACCTACATTATTTTTCTGTTAATGGTTTTCTGATGTGTCAGGATGTGATTTTCTATTGAATTCCCAACAAATATATTCATATCAATCACCTATAGAAAGTAAAAATTTACTGTATGTTAGCAAGCACTGGAATCTGAATTACTGCAGCTGTTTCAGATACTAGTATGTGTTTGTTAATGTTTGTCAGACATTGACTTTTTAGTGACAGCATCATATATTTCGGAGAACAGGTCAAGCTTAAAAATTCAAATTAGGATTCTATTTTTCATTTTGCATAGTTTGGAAGAGTTAAAATGCCAGATATGGCTTTGGCAGATTATAAGTATGGTGTTCAAACACAGTAGCACAAGTAAACCATAAACTTAATAACTGGCTTTGGAACACTCTAGACAAATGTTGAGTGATTCTTGTTGACTTACGCCAGTTGCTGACTACTGTAGTGTACAAAGGTTTGTAAGAAGAAACTGTCTGTTCCAGGAGATTAGTAGAATTTGTGTCTGCAAAATAAAGGCCCTATAGGAACAAACCCTTGTTGAAGCTGAAGGCAATAGTTTTCAGATTGTTGTTATTTTTAATTACTAAGTTCCTCTTGGAGAAACCAGTGAAATTTGAACTAATCCAAGGTTTTCTGGTCCTGATCATAACAGAGTAAGTAATCCCTTTTATTTCAGAGACCATTAACAGAATTTCACTGCTGGCAATAGGCTTGGATTTCTCATGTCTCTTCTCAGATGTATTAAGAGCTATGGTATTTATAGAAAAGAACACATGAGTAAGAAGGGGACTTTCTGGCACTGTGAGTTTCTTTCTGGCATAGGATATGTTAAGTTTGAAGTCACTCAAATCTTGTTGGTAATAACAAAAAAAAATCATTTTGCAATACCTCTTTGTATTGTTTTTCAGATATAACTTTAAGTTGATGACCAAAAAGTATCCTTTATCTAGGAGATTGGGAAGGCCATGAGAGAAGAGAATTTGTCATACCTGCTTCTCTGAAACATCACTGAGAAGAAGTGGGCCCAGGCTGAATCAAAAAAAATATTGATGTTTTTACTGCTATATAAAGACTAAATAGACAGCAGTGGTCTACTGACAAGCAAACTCTTCTTGCACCTTTCTGCAATATGGCTTCCAATGTCTGTGGTGGTAGTCCTCATCTCCACTTAACATTGTTGTAGCTGCTTCCTGCAGATTCTTGCTCATATAACTTAAGGAAGGCTTTTTAGGAAAGAAACATTTTGGGCTTTTTATTAATCTTTTGCAATGATCTGTTTGTCAATTTGTTTGAAGTACCTACAGCAAAATTTATAGTTAAACAATATCCACTGCTGTTTTACTTCTGCAAGGATTGTTTCCTCATCATGTCATAATGCTCCATACTATTTATTTTATGATCCTGAGGAAATTATTATAATTTTTCAGTGTTGAGTAAAGATTACATATGGAAAATTAAGAATTTTAGCATGGTTGGTTAAGGTGGGAGAACTTGTTCATGCAACCCTGTGTGTAAATACAATGACACAATAAGCTCTGTGTTTAGCCATCATATTTTCTAATCTGTCATAATAACAGTTTTCATAAAAGTGTACTATGTCACAAAGAGATGTGACAGTAGGAATATTTTTCTGATGAACATTTTAAATAATATAGCTTCAATGCTCCTTTACATATTTAGGTTGTTAGGTTTGAAGGTTTAATTTAATGCGATCTGATTCTTACAGTACATCTATTGTATGCACACAACATGCAGAGCATGAATAAATTACCTTATTGCAAGTGCATTTTGAAATAGGTCTGTTAAATATGTAGGAGTATTTTGTTATCATTACCTCCAGCTCTGATGATATAAACGTCTTACCCACAAATTTTGATTTTTTTTTTAATTGTTATAATCAAAATACTATAAATGAATATTTCATATATTTTTCTGTCATTTTACTAAAAAGAACATTAGTGCAAACATACAATTTTTGAACAAAGTTTTATTCCCTCCACCCCCTCTCTACAGAATACCTTGCTATAACTTAGCTGGTCATTAAAATTAAGTGTGTGTACATGTGAAAGTGAATCTGTGAATCTTCTGAATTACGTTAGCTGAAAAATGTAAACACAAACCAAAAGTAGCAGTCCCTAAAGATAAACCTGGCATTGAAAAATTAATGTTTGCAACCAAAACGACATGAGGCCATTTAATATTGTACTGCACTACATGTAACTGTGGATGTAAAGATACAACAGTGTCGTGGTTTAACCCCAGCCAGCAACTAAGCACCACACAGCTGCTCGCTTACTCCCCCCCACAGTGGGATGGGGGAGAGAATCAGAAGAGTAAAAGTGAGAAAACTCGTGGGTTGAGATAAAGACAGTTTAATAGGGAAAGCAAAAGCCATGCAGGCAAGCAAAGCAAAGCAAGGAATTAATTCACTCCTTCCCATGGGCAGGCAGGTGTTCAGCCATCTCCAGGAAAGCAGGGCTCCATCATGTGTAATGGTTACTTGGGAAGACAAACGCCATGACGCTGAATGTCCCCCTCTTCCTTCTTCTTCCCCCAGCTTTACATACCAAGCATGACATCATATGGTATGGGATATCCCTTTGGCCAGTTGGGGTCAGCTGTCCCAGCTGTGTCCCCTCCCAGCTTCTTGTGCACCTGGCAGAGCATGGGAACCTGAAAAGTCCTTGATTTAGTATAAGCACTACCTGGCAATAACAAAAACATCTCTGTATTAACACTGTTTTCAGCACAAATCCAAAACAAAGCCTCATACTAGCTACTATAAGGAAAACCAACTCTATCTTGGCTGAAACCAGGACAAACAGGAAGGATTGTTTTATACCATTTTATATACAAAAGCAAATGCTGCAATACTATGAAGAACCTGTTTGATATAATTACCAATGCAATCTTGTACTCCATAGAAAACTTTTTTGCATACAAGTATTAATTAATTGTTACTGTAATGAGTTGGTAATAAATGGGAAAAATTATGTTTATGCATCTTTGAAGCACAGCAAGTTTTCATTTCCTGTAGAGAAAAAATATATATGCATTCATTTAGCCAACTCTCTAGGGCACAAAGGAAGTAGACAGTCAAGACAATAGCAAAATATAGATTATATTCTCCATTCAGAACTCAGTGGAGCATCACATAAGTGCCAAAATCTGTGCAAGCAGGCCTGGTTGGAAGGTCTAGGCCAAATTAATAACAGTGCAACCTGATAGTATTGATTTGGTAATTCAGCAATGCCATGTGCTCTACTGCTAAGGCTGAGCATATAAATAAGACACTGACTCATGTATATATCTTAAGCAGCTATGAAACACTGGCAATATAAATATCTAAATTAGATTGCTCTCTAGCAGATGAATACCTGTAATTTTCAAAGAAATTCAAGTCACTGGGTGATATAGATATACATAAATCCCACTAGAGAATCTTTCTTACCAAGACAACTAGAAGAGTCTGTTTGGAAAGAAAATGGCAAAATTTGCTCAAAAGGCATCTCCTATGTCCATTGTAATCCTATGAAATCCCTTTTGCAAGACTTTTATTAACATTATTAGTCTCTGTTATATTGGGATAGGGTAATTGCCTGTTTCATAGTGGTAAGATCAGGATCATTAGAAACTATGAAATCACAATCTGAACTGTCCTTTTATTGACATTAGGGAAAAGAAACTGACCAAAGTTTTAAACAAGATACAGGAGTTTTTCCATTGCTTGTATCATCTACAACAAATGCATCTACAGCTGTAGTTGAATCTCTATCTGCCATCATTGTCTTTCTGGGTTCATTCTAGTTTATTTCCAATTGCAGTGATTTGATAGACTGTGAGGATCTTTATAATGGAGTAATATACAAAGGAAGTAATTGATTGAGAAAGCCTCAAATCATCTTGAAAAGTTAAAAGACAAAAAGAAAAAAAAAAAAGGAAAATCAGCATGTAAATTAAAATCCCTGCCTTTATTACTAGTAAATCCTTTTTACTTAGGATCACAGTTCTGCAGAGACTGTTGAATGACTGTGGTCTGCCAAACATGCTAAAGCCACAATAAACATGAGATAAAATTTAAGATAAAAGTAAGAATTTATTTATTAATTCATTTATTTATTTTACTACAACATGAAGTTTAAGAAGACAGAAGCTATATTCATTCATTCCCATCTTCTGTACACTGATTATGGTAGTCAAACTGTTTATGAACTGTGCTGAGAAAAAGAGCAAGGAATGTGTGGTAAAAAACTTTTTTTTCCCCTTTTCTTGCAGAGTTGCGTATACTTTTTAAGCTAAATACTCCACTCTTAGGGTGAGTATTCAAGTCTATAGATGGAAGATAGGCAATCTATGTATATGAGAGAAGCCATTTCAGCTTTTGAGTTTCAATGAACACTGTAAATTCTTGATACAATTGTTGATGTTGTGAAGGTCTCCAGAGAGACGGAACTTCAGACTTACTGCTCCCTTTGGTGTTTCCTATGGTCTGTCTGCCTTGGGGAATTCCATCATCCCTTCACTTTCCTACTATTCTGGTTGGAAAAGCCCATCTAAGTGCTGATGCTCTCACAATTAGGTGCCAAAGCCAGCACTATTTTTTACTGATGGAGCTGAATGTTTTATTTTTAGATATTCCAGAACTGAGCATCACAATCCTTAGCCTTCTGTATTAAATACCTATTTAATGCCTATTTAACGGGTTCTAGCTCCTGACACCAAATGGTAGAATAGGACTAGTGAGGTTTCAGCCTGTTCTCCCTGTGAAATAAAGACAAAGGGAGTGAGCCACTTTGCCTGTAAGGGAAAAGTCATAGGAGTCTTCCCTGTGAGTTTAGGGGTAAAATTGTGCCTTGCTCTTCCATAGAACAGGTAACTGATCATAGACAATGAGCTCACAATTTGTATAGTCTTATTTTTCATCTGCTTAGTTTTAAAGTACTGGTTTACTCAATATCCATCTTGACATATAAGACATAATTCTGCTAAGAGGCTGGCATGGCAAAGGGTAAAGCAAATACGTGATGAAAGTATTCTGTGATGTACTCATCTCTCAGCCAGTTGTAAAAGACTGCTCTCACATCGTTTGTTAATGAATCAGACTGACCTTTCTTATAGTTTAAACAAATTTGTTCCATGTTCTCCCTGTAGCCTTCAGTTATTGGATATTTTTTCCCCCATATTAGATGGTACCTCATCTTTGGCAGAGTACATCATGTATCTAAACACTGTAGAGTAATTTATGTAACTTCTTACATTTTTTCTGGTTAGCACTTCAGGTTCAAGGTCATTTGACTACTAAGAACTTTCTTAGTGTCAGCAACAGCCTCAGCTGACAACACAAATTGTACCAAGTATGCTGGCTTTTTCAACATCTTCTTAGCAGCACAAACAGCCATGAACTTTTCTTGTCATCAGACAAAGTAAACAAATAAACAAACCCAGTAAAAGGAACCTGGAGATGTTAGTCCCACCTCCCAACAGATACATTTGTTCCTTTGGTGTCCAAGCTCCAGCTGAAATTCTGCCTTGAGCTTGTCAACACACTGCAAGTCCAAACTGCCCCTAAGATTTGTGAAGCAAATTCCCTCTCAGGAGAATCACCCTTTTCTTTACCTCATCATTATTAGCTGAGAGTTTATGATATTGGTATAAGATGTCATTGTAGTCCAAATCCCAACCCACACAGAAGAATTAGAATTTGAACTCATGCTTCAGACACAGAGTTTTAATTTCCCAGCATAAAATTGCATGTGACTCTGGATATTAAAACAATTTAATTTCTTCAACTAAGTGATAGATTTTTTAAAACCCAAACTTTTGAGGTGACCCCTAATAAAAACAAATAAGTATCTTACACCTTAGAATGTACTATTATAGTGCAAATCTTACAGAACAGCAGCCTATATAGCCCGCTTGAATTCAGCCTTCATAAATTTTCCTTATGTGAAAGAGAGAAATTCTAGCAACACAAAATACATTAAGAAAGAAATTCTAATTTAATTTTAGATGAGAAAAAAACAAAGAATGAAGAACGCTTATAGTGAGACTTCCTTATGGATTTTAATTTTATGACTGACAAAAGTTTTTAATCAAGACTCATTGCTACTAAAGTGACTGCAGCTGAACATTTATATTATACAAAATGATTAACCAAAACAGAGTTTCATGATCAGTTAATCTGCTTCTGGAGTACTGTAAAGACGTACCCTAAGGACATAGCTTCTTACTTGGAGAGACACAGAAAACCACATGTGAATAGTTGATTAAATGCTTGCCTTACCCATAAATGCTATTTATCTCAGTGTTTGAAGGCATATGTGTATCTGATAGGACTGTACATGCAAAATAAATCTTTTGTTTAGGCTGAGTCAATTAGGATAGCACTAGAAATTACAAAACAATCTAGACTACATTTCCATCAGATAACTATCGAGTGATGCTTTCCCCCAACTGTTTTCCATTGCATTAATGTTTGTTCCCATCTGAGCATGATAGTATGTAATACTGAGGTATCCTTACTCTTCAGTGCTTTTTTCTCAGTCATGCAAGGGGACAGAAGCAATCAGAAACAAAATGGACTAAATGTCCGTATCATGCATGTGATTCAAAGCTATCAGAAGGTAGGCTGTCCCACAAATCTCTACTTAGTCACCTGCAGGCCTGTCTGTGAACCCCATAGGAAAGGATGCCCATATGACCATATTGCATTACTGTCTTATCACCGTCAACTGTGTAATGCCCCTCATCCAAGAAGATGAAACAGTCTTCCTATTTGTTTCCCAATATTATTTCAGGGCTAGCTGCCTGAACCCACTCCTAATTCTGAGCTGGTCAACATCCACATGAAGATGCCACTGTTAGGGGAATGGTGGATTCTTGGAGAATACCCCAGGTGAACTGATTCTGGTCATCTTAAACTGCCTTTTGTATGATGATTAAAAGAGACAACTACTTTATGGGAATTCCTACTTCTGTGACAGCTTTGCAGATGGTAAAGAGGGGTCCTGGATGTAGGATACAAATTCAGGCTGATAAGATTGCATCAGAGTGGGAGAGGCCCCTGTAGTCATTAAACAGTTGGGACCCTTCTGCACTATTGTTTTCTCCCATCCCAGCTTGATCCCTATGGAGGATATCTGTGAAGCAACAACATGAAACAGTCCCTGAGTGAACAGGGCAGAGGTCTGCCCTCAGGTCTGGGCCAATCTTCTTCTATATCTTCTTCTGGCTCCCCTGCATCGGGGCCAGCAGGTGCTGCCTTGCAGGCATAGTTTGGCAGCTCTGAACACAGTCATTTTTCTATAGTTCACATACTGTTCACATTAGTGAACATATAGTTCACATGCATAGTACACACTGAAAGACTTCATTTTGCTATGGAACACTCATTTTTTCAGACTGTTCCATCAAGGACTGATGGTACATTTGATGCAGATCAAAAGAATCTAGCTTTTGTGCATCAGAACGTCTGTGTGAATCAAGATATTGATTTAGCGTGTCCAGATTAGCGTGTCCAGAGAAGGGCGTTGATTAGCGTGTCCAGATTAGCATGTCCAGAGAAGGATATTGATTAGTGTGTCCAGAGAAGGGCAACGAAGCTGGTGAAGGGTCTGGAGCAGAAGTCTTATGAGGAACGGCTGAGGGAACAGGGGTTGTTTAGCCTGGAGAAGCAGAGGCTGAGGAGAGACCTTATCGCTCTCTACAACTACCTGAAAGGAGGTTGTAGAGAGGTGGGGGTCGGTCTCTTCTCCCAGGTAACAAGTGATAGGACAAGAGGAAATGGCCTCAAGTTGCACCAGGGGAGGTTTAGATTGGATATTAGGAAATTTTACTTCACTGAAAGGGTTATGAAGCATTGGAACAGGCTGCCCAGGGAAGTGGTTGAGTCGCCATCCCTGGAGGTATTTAAAGGACATTTAGATGAGGTGCTTAGGGACATGGTTTAGTGGTGGTCTTGGTAGTGTTAGGTTTACAGTTGGACTCGATGATCTTAAGGTCTTTTCCAACCTATACGATTCTGTGATTCTGTGATTCTGTGATTCTGTGATATGTCTCTGTAAATAAGGCAACTGGGGGACCCACTTTGAAACAGCTCCAAAACAAAACATAGATGTGGATATATAATAAGAAAATGTTTGGGGTTTTCTTTTTTCTTTTTTTCTTTTTATGTATTTTTCCTGAAGCTGGAGTATTTATCATCAGTTATAAAAAAATGCATACCATAATAAGTGGTTGTGTAAAGTTCTGTTAACAGTTCTGTTAAATTGAAGGTGAGATGTGTTAGAATTATATTTATCATTTTAAAATGTGGGAAAATACAAGAAAAAAATGGAGTTTTTCAGAATTGCACTGTAAAGTATTTGCATTCAAAATCAAGTGGAAATAATAAGTAAGCATGTTCTGTCTTTATTTTCTTCTTCCTTCTTTCTTTTTTCTATACTCCTTATTACTTCTGGTTTATGTATTAATTTCATCACTGTATGCTAAGGTACATTTCTCTATGTATGTCTGAGTTTCAAGTTTAATGAGTATTTCTGTGCTGTTGTGATAATTTTGTGGTCTAGATAACTTTGCAGTGATGCCTGTAAAATAGCTTAGGATTTGTCTTCACTTCAGTTGCATGAACATACTGATAAAAATCTTTTAACCAAATTCAACAGCAAGATTGCCAAAAAAAAAATAAATCACCAAACCTACAAATAACTGACTTTTTAATTTATTAGTGGAGTTCCAAGAAACTCTCATCCCAACTAACTTACCTTCTGTATGACCCAAAGCAAAAATTTGTTTCCTTCAAAAGACTTCATATTATGCATATTGATTGTGTACAATGAGAAGCAGCTGTATGGGACAATACAGAAAAATAAAGAGAGGATATTGGTGAATGTGAATAGTGGTATCAATGAAGAAATGGGGTAAATGTTCTTTGATTCTCTAAATATTGTCGCAATGGAAAATTTCAGAGAAGGATTTGTAAGAGGATACTGAAAGACTTTTTTTGGGTGTCTTTTCCAGAAATTCCACACAACTCTGAGATTCATCATGAATCGAAGAACAACAGTGTTTGAAATTAAGAAAGTGATCAGTTAAACTAGATCTCAGGGCCAATTGAAATAACATGTGATAATATATGATGAATACCAAATTATTTGAACATAAACCTCACAAGAGATCTAGAAACCATAGAATCATAGAATAACTTCCTTTGGAAGGCATCCATAAGGATCATTGACTCCAACTGCCTGCTTCTCGCAGGACTACCTAAAACTAAACCATATGACTAAGAGCATTGTTCAGACGCTCCTTGAGCTCTGACAGCCTTGGTGCCATGACCACTTCCCCTGGGGAACCTGTTCGAGTGACCAACCACCCACTCAGTGAAGCACCTTTTCTGTCCAATCTGAACTTCCCCTGACACAGCTTCATTCCATTTCCTCGTGTCCTGTCACTGGTCACCAGAGAGAGGAGATCAGCACCTCCCCCTCCACTGCCCCCTTGAGGAAGTTGTAGACTGCGATGAGGTCACCCCTCAGCCTTCTCTTCTCCAAGCTGAACAAACCAAGTGACCTCAGCCGCTCCTCATAAGTCTTGCCCTCGAGACCTTTCACCATCTTGGTCGCCCTCCTCTGGACACACTCTAGTAGTTTGATGTCCTTCTTATATTGAGGCACTCGAAACTGCACACAGCACTGGCTGTACCAGTGCAGCGTAGAGTGGGACAATCACCTCTGTCAAACGGCTAGTTATGCTGTGCTTGATGCATCCCAGGACATAGTTGGCCCTTTTGGCTGCCAGGGCACACTGTTGACTCATATTCAATTTGCCATCAACCCACACCCCGAGATCTCTTTCCGCACAGCTGCTCCCCATCATCTCATCCACCAGTTTGTACGTATAACCAGGATTAACCCATCCCAGCTGCAGAATCTGGCGCTTGCTCTTCTTAAATTTCATATGGTTGGTGATTGCCCAGCTCTCTAGTCTATCCAGATCTCTCTGTAAGGCCTCTCTACCCTTGAGGGAGTTCACAGCTCCTCCTAATTTAGTATCGTCAGCAAACTTACTTACTGTACATTCAATTCCTGCATCCAGATCATTTATAAAAACATTGAAGAGCACTGGCTGTAAATCGAGCCCTGGGGAACCCCACTGGTGACTGGCCACCAGCCTGATGTAACCCCATTTACTATAACCCTTTGAGCTCAACCCATCAGCCAATTGCTCACCCAATGTATTATGGCCTTGTCTAGCTGCGTGCTGGACATTTGTCCAGGATACTGTGAGAGACTGTGTATCAAAAGCTTTGTTAAAATCCAAACCCACCACATCTACTGGCTAGGAAAGTTAAGACCTTTAAACATCCTTAACACTTTTGAAAATGCAGCTTTGCCTAGATGTCTTCCTGTACATCAATGTCTTTCTTGTGCTGGGGAGCCCAAAACTGGACACAGCACTCCAGGTGTGGTCTCACAAGTGTGAAATACAGGGGAAGGACCACTTTCCTGGACCCACTGGCTTCTTGCTAATGCAGCCCAGGATGTCGCTGGACTTCTTTGCTACAAGGGCACACTGCTGGCTCATGTCCAACTTTGTGTCTATCAGGACCCCCAGCTCCTTTTCTGCAAAGCTGCTTTCCAGCTAGTCACTCCCAGCCTGTACTGCTGCATGGGGTTATTCCTCTTCAGGTCCAAGACTTTGCATTTGTCTTTTTATTATTTCATGAGGTTCCTGTCAGCCCATTTCTCCAGTTTGTTCAGGTCCCTCCAGATAGCAGACCTGCCCTTCAATGCACCAACTGTTGTTCCCAGCCCCTCCACCCCCCCTTCTCAGTTTTGTCTCAGCCACAGACATGCTGAGAGTGCACTCTATTCCACCATGCTGGTCATTAATAAAGACACTTAATAATATTGTCCCTGGTATTGGCACCAGTGTCAATCCCTGAAGGACACCATTAGTAACTAGTTGGTGCTAGCTGTCCTGGTTTCAGCTGAGATAGAGTTAATTTTCTTTATAGTGGCTGGTATGGGGCTATGTTTTGGATTTGTGCTGAAAACAGTGTTGATAATACAGAGATGTTTTAGTTGTTGCTGCACTAGTCAAGGACTTTTCAGCTTCTTGTGCTCTGCCAGGTGCAGAAGAAGCTGGGAGGGGACACAGCCAGGATAGTTGATCCAGACTGACCAAAGGGCTATTCCATACCACATGACGTCATGCTCAGTATATAAAGCTGGGGAAGAAGAAGGAAGGGGGGACATTTGGAGTGATGGCGTTTGTCTTCCCAAGTAACCATTACGCGTGATGGAGCCCTGCTTTCCTGGAGATGGCTGAACACCTGCCTGCCCATGGGAAGTAGCGAATGAATTCCTTGTTTTGCTTTGCTTGCGTGCATGGCTTTTGCTTTCCCTATTAAACTGTTTTTATCTCAACCCTCAAGTTTTCTTACTTTTGCTCTTCCGATTCTCTCCCCCATCCCACCGAGGGGGAGTGAGCGAGCGGCTGCGTGGTGCTTAGTTGCCGGCTGGGGCTAAACCACGACACTAGCGGATTTTGTAGCACTGATCACCATGGTTTGAACCAAGCAGTCCCACCACTTTTGCACTAATTTTGTCATCCACTTATGCAGTCCATGCCTTATGAACACGGCTATAAGGACACTACAGGAGACTGTGTCCAAGGCCTTGCAAAAACTGAGGATGGCAGCATCCACTGCCCTCCCTCCAACCACACAGCCAGTCAGCTCATCATAGAAAACAATCTGGTTGGTCAGGCACAATTTCCTTTGGTTGCCCCGGGCTGGCTGCTCTCATTCCAGATTACACAATTCATGTCTTTTGTGAATACCATTCTTTAGGTTTTTTGTGAATACCATCCTTTAGGTTTTACTGTGTACTGCTTCCTGGATCTGCAGTACTTTCCAGTTTAATGATTACAAATGTCTCATTCCCCTTTTAGAAGTGCAAATGTATTTTCTATACGTTATTTTAAATCCCTGCTGAAGGGCAGTAGGCAAGTGATGGAATTTAAATACAGTAGAGTAGTTTCAGCAGCCTGGAATATCACAATCCAGACACAGGTATAAGGAAAACAGAGTTTCAAGGCAAAGAGTGATCAGGAGACACAGTGAAAAACAAGTTTGCTTAGAGATTATCAAAATAATATAAAAATAAATATAAGACATTAAAACGAGCTTTATATTGCTATACAATTTACAGTATTCATGGAGGTAGCGTAACCCCAAAACATGTTTAGTTGTGTGCTCATGTTAAGCTATGACAATTGGACACTTCCATTTTAATTTCAGTCACTGAAATGAAGCATCCCAAAGTTCCCTCTACAGTCAAAGAAAAAATAAATACTTCCAGAGGCTGTCTCAGACCTAGAGTAGACTGATTATATTAAAGGTATTGGCAAAATTCTGTGGCGTGATTTCACTTAAACAGCCTATGAGACTACACAGATTATCTGGGATGAAGACTTTGTAAGGATCTGGAAATTTGTGAAAATACTTCTGTGAACAGATGTCGACTTTAAAGCAGTCCTTTATTTGAAGACATGCTATTTTTTCTCATATCTCCTTTTGCAAGCTAAATTTGCTGCTTTGCAGTTCAGCAACAATTTAGCTTCTATATTAATATATATTTAAAGAGAAGAGGAAGAGGGAGAAAGAAACTTATACGTAGGAATAAGAACTGGAACTGTGAGTGTGCTTATAAATCATAAAAATGTTACCATAGCACTTTTCTTTTTCCTATATATTCATAGCTTTGTTCTGTATAGGAGCATAATGTCTACCCTAATCTATCTGTAAAGTTACTATTATAATAACTGAAACTGGGTTACCCTTCCCATTTGTCTCTACGTGATCTACCCATAGTTACTGTATTAACACTTTCTGGGGCAGCTCTCTGTTGAATAAAAAGAAAATTATAAAACTGCTTCCTATTTGCAGCTCCCCAAATAAGCTATAAGAGAAAGAAATTCACAATTACTTCATTTGTGGAGATGCTGCTGAAATATATGGAAAACAAAGAAAAAAAAATAGCTTTTTAAATTATTTTATTCTGTCTGGTTCTTAAATAATATTTTTATCTTTATTTCACAATGAAATTGAATTATTAGTAAATGTGTCAAATTAACTGATCATAAGTTTTCCCTTTTGATAAGTTCAGTAAAATAGTCAGTGTCTTGCAGAGAGCTAGTGCTGCCTGTATGTGGTATGCGTCACAACAAACTTTGTTAAAATTCAAATGCATACTAAAATAATAAAATCAACCAAGTATTTTGGTTTGGTTTTTTTACCATATGCTGCAGACATTATATTTCACTTTTACTAAACTGTGTTAAAATAAATCACACACATGAACATTCTCACAGCTATGACTATAGACTGAAGAACTCCTGGATATTCTTGGGGTGGGTGTCAAATTATACATCTCATCATTTTCCATTGTTTTCATCCTTAAAATTTGTTATGCATGCCTTACTAGGAACAAAAAGAGAATGTGTGTCTTTTCTTTGAGAGAAAACAATGAAGAAATGTTGGCGTAGCATTTATTTTAGCTAGCACAAATGGATTATTCCTACCACTGTCCCTGCAAAATATTTAGAAATCTCTCCCTCACTTGTACATGAAGTAATGAATGATTATGCACATATTGTGTGATTGTAACATAGGTGAGTATAGCTGTGGCTCTGTGGCTTGCATGTGTTTTTAAGGTGGCTAAAAATTATTCCTGTATTACAAATTGTTTAGGTATATTTCTGCATTCTTGTTTTTGAGATAAATGCATATTTTTCAAAATAAAAGCAGAAGTGAAAAATCTACACAACACACAAAATTGAAGAGGATAATGTCTTTACCAGCTATTGGGATTTAAATAAACTAGGACTGAAAATTTGTTAAGGAGATAAGAATTGAGGAGAAACAGAAACCCCAAACAAGGATTCTTCCAACCAATTAGAAATATAGCCAAGACAAACAAGCAGCTGCAGTACACAGTACAGTAACACAGAGAAGCAGAGATTATCAGGAATTTGGTTTTGTCTTAGCCTAGACAGGACATCAAACAATTCACCACCACACTGCAGCACTAGTGAAGTCCTCGGGCAAGATGTGGGACTGACGACTCATGTAGTCTGCTTCCAGGAGCTCCTTGGAGGACTCTTGGTATAAATATTGGTCACACCAGCTCGTGTAGCTCATGGTTCTCCCTGGCAAAACTTGTCAGATATCGACTGAACCAAATTCTATTCCAGCTACTGTATTGTCAACATTTCTATGACGTTGCATATGTAAAGACACTGAAGTTTGTGACACTCTTTTTTAAATATATTTTGGTTTTATCTGGGGTTTTTTTGGCTGTTAGGTTATTGAATGCCAGCAGGAGGTCTGTTGTATGCATTACCAGAAAATAACAGCCTTTGAGCAAGATGAGAGCTCACTGCTTTACATTTTAACAGCTTGCAACATATTCAGGAACTTCTTATCAGAACTCAGTAAGCATTGTGTGAATCATTGCATTTTTAAAATTTGGTAAAACGTCTCAAAAGCTCCCCCCCCCCCAAAAAAAAAAAAAAAACCCACAGAAATGTCTTTTAACAAATAGCTATTTCTTTCAGCCCATGCTGTATGTACCGTATATAGGGACTTCTTATTTGTCTTCCTTGGCAAAGTTGCCAATTTAATGATAACATTGTTTATTTTGCTTTGAGAATTATTTCCTCCCTAGAATAAATATTGAGGTATAAAATGCTGTTGTCACTATAAAGCATGAAAGAGATATAGCAGATCTGGGAAAAAATCCAAAGTGCTTCAGACTGACTTTTCTGCCAAGCTTAGGCTTTTTTACCCAAAGCTCTCAGTCCTCAAAAACACAGAGTCATCTTTAAAGATAATGCAGGTATAGTCCAAAAGTATTAGACTTGCGTGATCGGAATGCAAGGTGTCAGCTCCTGTCATCACAACAGAAAAAAAACCCTTTCCAATATCTAGTGCTTAATAATTATGTAGGCATTTATGATCTAGAAACATAATTTTGAAGTTGTTTGGTTTTTTTTCTCCACCAATACTAGATATTTATAAGTCTTTCCCAGCACTATGCATATTTCATCACTGTGTGAAGGTGTGTATGGGGAGGGAGCAGGGACACATTTTAACAAGTCCTTTCTCTTCAGGAAAGAGTTTCAAAGTGCAGTCAGCAAAACTACATGCAGAAGGCAGTCAGACATTTAAATTCCACTATTAACAATAAAAGGGATGTCAAGTAGGTGTCCCCTGAGAGAAAGGATGGTCTGCTGGATTTCAGTACTTTCATTATAAGTCATGCAGCCAGAGAATGCTTCAGATTTTAAGGTAACATGTAGAAAACTGACACAGAAAATGAGAAAAAGGTTGGATTGATTCTAAAACAAGGACTTATTTTTCTAGCTTTATTGAACAAATGAAGAGAAAAAAAAATCCCTACTTAACTGCGAAATTAGGAAATTGCCCAATAAATGGAAAAAAAAAAATCGAAAGTTCCATGAGGGGAAAAAATGGAAAAAGAAAGTTGAGACAAATATGTTCCTGTGGAACACAGTTCTGAACTCTGGATTTATAGCAGGTTTGGAGGTATTTGTAGCTGTCACTACCTTTCTTCTCAGGTGTACTGCTCAGAGATGTCTACACCCTACCAGGAGCTCATGGGAAGCACTGCTGAAACCTGCCCCAGGTTGGCCTTAGTAGTCACTCCTTGAAGTGATAGCATTTATTTTGTGTGCAGCCAAAAGCCAGTTTCAGGAAGATGTTTGTTGCTTCTGAGGAGGAACATGCATTTGTAGTCAGAAAGGATTTCCTTTTTCATCCAGTAGCAGATTGGGTCAGGACATTTATTTAATGCAAAACACAGTAGCTTGTAGATAGGGGACAGGGAGGAACTCAAGCCTCTGGCGGTGCCACCATCACTCTAGCTTTTGTGTTCAGAGGGATTTCATCCATGTTTGGGAGGCACCTCCTGCCAAAACAAGGCTCCACATTCTGAAATCCCAGGTGTGCAGTGGGCACCTGCTAGATTAAAATATACCTGCGTTCCTTGTATTTTGTGTTGACTGGCTTAAGTGGCTGGAAGTGTAGGCTCCCAAGACAGTCCCCAGAGAGAGTTCAGTGCCTTGCTTACTCTGAATTGATCTACCAAGGCCCCTGTATAAAGTCAATATACAAAGAACCACTAAACAAATGTGAGAACCTAGGTCAGGCTGCCTGCGTGGGCCAGGTACATATTTTCTGGCATTGCAAAACTTGAGATACTTAATTCATCTGGCCTCTGACCCCTCCAGCCATAAAATCTAGGGGTGTTTCCATGTTCCTTGCTTCACTTAAATAGTTTACTGGTGGAAAAAACTAGTGACGGGTACATTTTAAAAGGTTCAGAGGTCTGGTTTAGTTCCACAAAACTATCAAAACCGTGCATCTTTCTTTGCACAGTGAACCTATGCATGGTGAATAAGTATTTGGGAAGGTGATATCTGAAGGGAAAAGGTTAGATTTGTTCTTTTTTTTTGCTTCTTTATGATGAATAACAGAAAAATACAGGAATTTTCTTACCTTCTATTTGACTTTTAAATTAGAAAATCATGTCTTTTATAGTTAGGCAGCTAGCCAACCAGTGAAGTAACAATATCATAACAGCAAGAGAGTAAAATTTGAATTGCAAAGTGAAAAAGCTCCAGTTAGAAAGTTAAGAATGCAGATTTTGTTTGTTTGTTTGTTCATTTTCTTTTGCCCTTACATAAATTTTGGACATAAAAATCTTCAGGAAAATTTTTAGTACTCCAACTATTCATTTAAAAAGGTAAAACTTTAAATTTACTATTCCAAAGCTCCTAAGAAGTTCTAAGAAGAGAGGAAATAGCAGAGCTGATTGGCACTCCTGATATATTTTAAGGATTAACAGCTGAAAAAATATAGTATCTTCTTAAAAAAAATCAAGTTTTCCAAATGTGATCTAAATAACTTTCAAAGGAAAATAACCTATTTACAGCTATAAACTTTTGTCAACTTTCATATTCCTTGTCTGCAAAATCAGATTGGAAAACTTCGTTCAACAAATTGTCATAGGAAGACTGCAGTGATCAGACTGTTCAGACAAGTATATTAACCAGCAGCCTGGTTATACCTGACTGGCCCTTTTTATCTCTGCTGCCCCCTCCCTCCCACCGCCCCCCCCCCCCCCCTTCTTTTTCCCATGCTTGTTTTTCCCTCATCCACCTTTATCCCTCCCTTTCTCTGCCCTCATCTTTTCCTAAATATAGAAGCTACCCCAATTACTTTTTTGCCATTGGTCTCAGGTGTGGTACATGTGTACCTGAATTTGGTATTTCTGTTGTAATTACCTAGGTAATCTTCTCCTTTTGTGGTATTGCTGGTAGGTAATTCTCATCTTCCCAGATTCCCCTCTCCAAAATGTCCCTAATAATCCATTTAATTATCTGTGAAGGTTTGGCATCCCTCATAACTCCCCTGAACCATCTGTGAAATTGGCCATACCTCATGGCACTGTATGCAACTTCCGTGGGCTTCTCACCCTCTTATGCCCACCAGTTTCTTATGCCAAATCCAGTAGTTTCTCACGGTCTTTTCACTTATCTGAACCTCAGCCCAGGGCCTAGTCATCTCTCTGTGTACCTGAATAGTTTTCAAAAAGGGAAATAAATGACTGATTCTGACCCTTTCTGAAATGCAACCCAAAACCCATTCTGCACAAATATCTATACAAAGAATCTAAGTGTTTTTCTTCTTTTACCATATTGGCATCCACAATAGTGACAGAAACAATAACTGAAGAGGGGAAACTTTCATGTTCCATACCCTCAACTGAATAGGAAGGGATGGTTAGTTATATCTGTACACACAGGATAATCTGCAACCAAATCAAAATAATAAATGTCTTGCATACCTTGTGTGAAATTCAGAAGCCCAAATCAGAAGCCCTAATCAGAAGCCCTAAGCAAGTACTTTGCTTAAGCATAAGTATTACAGCACCATTTAATACCTAGATTATCTAAGATAACATCAGGTATCTTAAGATATCCACAATGTCTGCATGGATCTAGAAGATGCAACAGAGGAGCTGGAGGAGAGATCATGCCCTTTGTACTAGCAGATACAAACCAGGAAGGAAAGCCAGAACATCTCAAATGATACTATGTGTAGTCAACTGAATCAAGACCTAGCTATGCGGTGACTATACCGGTGGAGTTAGACACTCCACTAACATGAAGGTATCTAAATCAGGGGCTGAAACCTCATCCCTAGCAGCTGACGGTTGAAGTGCCCATTGACTGTATTGGTATGATACAGTCTCCACTGATTATAAAATAGTACAAATGTAGACATCTTCCTTTGGAGTCTTTCTGTCAAATTGAATTTCACCCTTTGCAACATTATCCGAAGGTCACAACATTAATGTGCAACATTATCATTTGCAAAGGGTAATGTGCAACATGATCCTTTGTGCACTTACCACCTTGGGCTCTTCCTCTGGAAATACTGAGGGAGTGAACGCAACCAGAGTCCTGGAAGGCTCCATATACCATATAGGTACAAAAGATCATGATCAGATTCAGTTCTTAATCACACTGTATTTATATGAAGCTCAGACCTAGAAGCCAAACTTCCATCAACCCATCTCAACCCACATTGTTCAGCTGTACGTATAGAGGCTATTTTTTGGGTTTTTTGGGTTTTTTTTTGTTTTGTTTTTTAGAACTCCCTGACCAAAACCTCCTTTCCTCAAGTGGGCCTACAGACTACCTACCTTTAGAGTAGTAACTTAAACTTTCCTGGTTATGCCCCCAGGCACTGAGTACAGCTGTATCAGCTGTACAGCCTGCATCTATGTTAGTAAAATGTTTTAGCCTCCAGAAGAGTGTGGCTGCATGCTAAATGCATTGAAAATGGTCTATAGAGTATTCTAGCTCCCAAACTACATCCAGGAATCATTTTGGAGAGTTCTAGTTTGCACAGACTGAAAACATCAGACCTCCTTAGCAGCTTAGCGGCAGAGATAATTGAGTTTCAGAACCCAGGAGTATTTCAGGCAGTGTTTAATCTACAAGTAGAACCACAGCCATATGGTCTCCAACAAGAAGTAGCACCTCATCATTCAGTCTCGTTAAACTGACATGTAAATCTGCTTACGCTGACCAGCAAAACCTGGAGCTTGCTACCCTCATGTTTCAGAGTACTCTCTGGAAGAGTAGGATAATCTTCAGCACCTGTACATGACTAGATAGACCTAAAAAGGCAATATAAATGTAGCACAGGAAGAAGACAAAAGGGAAGGGGTCATTTTTTCTACATATGATTAAAAAAAAAAGAATGCTCTGAAACTAATCTCCTGAAATGACTAAGAAAGCTGCTGAAGACATTTTTCCCCTTCATTGCTTAACTGAGCTTAGTATTTCACTGAGCTCGTTAGAGGAATACAAAAATGTTTTGAGCTCCAAAAATGTACTGGCAATTTGTTTAGCTTTAATGCACACATTCGAAACAGCATATCTGAAAATGGAAGATGAGCTGTCTATTTTTCAAAGGAAAAGCATGGCATATGTATCTTTACATAGTCAAAGGCTGTACTTAAACTAAGCAGTTACATACCTGTCACAAGTTTGCCTGTCATATAATTCACTTCAAATAATTCAGTACAATTTAGGTGGATATCAGCATCATAAATTTGCTAATCAAAAGCCCCATGCTAATGTGGTATTGGCTTCTAGTACCTAATAGAACTTCTTTTACTTTAAACATGTGCTACATCTGTACAATAACTTAACCTCTCAGGTCACCCCTGGGTCCCTGGTTGTCTGAAGTACATGAGTTTTCATTTGCAGAAAGAAGACTTTTGGAATGAATTAATTAGTTCCCTACACAATGAAAATATTGGTCCTGGAATAGTTAACCGCTTGCAATGGAAGTATGGACATAATCCTGCAAACTTTATCTCTCTCTGCTCTAGTCTTTTGTATGATGCAAGATATATCTCTTCTTATGCTACAGAAATACTGCTCTTGTGAACAGTAATCTATTCCCGTATTGATCAGGAACCCCCCTACACAGAATAATAATTGCATTTTGGGGAACAGCACACAGGCTCTAGAGGAAATCCGGATCAAGTTGTGTGCAGACTTCCTTATAAAGTGTTAGACACTAGCCACATTTTAACATATGGAGCCAGGAACCCCAAGGTATCAACCCCTAGAATATAAGTGTAGCCGCAATACTGTGAAGTACAATGTAGATTGTTTACCTTCAGTGACGATGAAAGAAATTGTTCCTAATCATCTGCCAGGATGGTATTTATGGTCTAGTAAGATAATAATTTATAAAGCTTTTTTTTTTTTAGTTGAAATGAGACATGTATTTTAAATGACTGGTTCCAATCTGCTTCTGTATCAAAATTCTTTATCTAAATATGTATCAGACTCTTAATTAAAAAAAAATGCAAGGTCTGTATCATACAACATAGTATGTTGGCCTTTCTTGTTCTCTTCCAATACAGGTGATTTGTTCTGATAGTTCACTGGAAGCAGGGAGGAAGAAGGTTGTCATTATTAGCATTTTAAGTAACCTTGGAGAAGCAGTCTTTACACTTTCCTAAATGTAGGGACTTCCAATGTGCTTCAGCCTATAGAGGAAGAACATGGAGAACTGAACTCTTCTTCTCCTATACCCTGTCATGCCATATGTGACATTTTAGCCTCAACCCATTTTTCCCTACTAATCTACCTTGCAGCTGACCAATACTTTTTACCTTATTTTTTTGTGGTACTCTTTTCAGTGATAAAAAGTATCTTGGGTTTTAGAACTGTCATACTTATATAATTATTATTTATTTACTTTTAAGTAACATGAAGCACCCATCTAAATGTTTTAGGCAACCTCCGAACAAAACTCAGAAATAGAGTTTGTTTAGATGTATTTCTTAAGCTTTAAGTGAATGTCACTGATTCATAAGGTTGATCTTGATAGAACAGAAAAAATGCATCAGACAGATTAGCTAGACCAAAAGGCACTGTAGAATCTGCTGCCTGTTTTAAGTGAGAAATTCCAAAGACAGATCATGGCATAGCATCCAAAATATGAATGTGGAGTGAAACTATATTTGTGTAGACTTCAGTCTATATTCTTTATTTACATCAGAGCATGTGAGAGATGAAGTTGACTCACAGTTTGTGCCTTTGAATAGATGAGCATAGATGAATTCTTGTAACAAGTGAAAGGAAAGCCATTCAAATACATGTTGGCATTTCTCAGATTGAAAAAGAATAGATATGCCAAAGTGTAGAGGCAAATACTCCTGATTCAAAATTCATCTTAATATTCAAAGCCTATCTGATCTTGTTTATTAATCAGAAATTATTTTATCTATTCTCAATAATTTATTGTAGTGATTTACAACCAGCTGCTACATGGGCACACTCATCACATAGATATTCTCTTGTAAAGGCTATGTGGGTGTCTCAGTGCAGCCTGTTAAAAAATTGTTGTACTGTATGTCTGCCTTTCCCTACAGCTGTGTACCCTGAAAATAGTGTAAAGGAGTCCTCATTATCTTCTCTTTCTCCATCTCATTGAAACTTTAATTTTCTTTTGGAAAGCGTCTTTTTTTGTGTGTTAAACAATGTGTGTTTTGACAGATTCTTGTACATCGTGTTTTCAGCTTCTTTTGGAATTTTTAACTACACAAGGGAAAGTATTAAATGGCTTTTTAACGCTTCCTTGTTCTTATACCATACCTAATATTCCTGGCACTTTGATATAGGTACATGGTTTTGCTTTACGATGTTTTTTCTTCCTGGCAAATATTTTAAACTGTAAGGTTTTTGTACAGTGGATTTGATTGTCTCATAGTCTTTAAAATATTTTATATATATATATATATATAAAAAATAAATTTTAAAAATAAACAAAAAGTATCCAGAAAAATAGCCATAGATGGTAAGTATAAGAGAGTAGGCTCATAATTTTAAAAACATTTTAATAACTGAATTTATGAAGATTATTCATTTAGCCTCTGACAGACATCACTGCGTTGGAAGGCAGCACTTGTATTGTCTTCATAACTATATATAAGTGATAGAATCCTGTACCACTGCACCTCAAGAGAGATGGCAGAGAGTACACATGGCAGTCATGCTGACAACAGCACAACATCTGGGATAAATATGTTGGTACTAGTGAAATAATACAGTTAGCAATGTGAAGAGGCAGCTCACTCTACCTCCTTGTGCATGGGTAGTCCTCAAAGGAAATCTGCAAATTGAATCTCTGAGCGTTTTCCTAATTCTCTCACCACTGTTTTGTAAACTAGGGAATAAAATGTGCCCAGTAGTTTGGCATTATCTATCATCCAGACGGTGTATAGTTGGGAATGACATGGATTTGGTGCCCAAAAACATTGTCTGACTAGAGTAGAACCTGGTTTCCATTCATCAAATTCTTAAAGCATTGCCTCCCACTTACTGAGCAGGTGGGTGAAGTGTAAAAAGAACATGGCACAATTTTTGTGGTAGTTGTATTTGTTGTTGTATTATAAATCCATATAAATCATTTTCATCTCTCAGTGTGGCAGGAACAGGTGATGATGAGATAAATTGCCAGCACAGTTATTTGCACTTAAAATCCAGCTTTATCACCATTCAATAGGCACTATAGTTCAGTTAGAAACAAAAACGAAAGTGGGAGAACAGGTATAGGAAACAGCAAATTCTTGTGAACATTTGCCTTCAAAATAGCAGAAAATTATTAGCACACGTTTTGTGGATAAGGACACTATCCAAACCAATAATTTACCAACAACATTGAATCTCTTCTTGGTGTGGAATATCCAAGATGGAGGTCATTTTACCCTGAAATATATTAATTGTTTGTAGAAACATGTATTGTCATATTTGTTGGAGCTTTTGGTTTTTTGGTTTGTGGGGGTTTAGTTTGGTTTGGGGTTTTTTTTTGTTTTTTTTTTTTCTTTTCTGCATGAATACTCACTTTTCAGCTCTGGCTGCTTGTTTGTATCCTGTAGGATTGTAACTTCCAGAGGCCAAGTGGTTTCAGAAACACTTCAGCCATTGTTATCTGTCTATAGAATAACAGAATCACAGACTGGTTGAGGTCAGAAGCAGCCTCTGGAGATCATCCAGTCCAACTCCCCTGTGCTCAAGCAGGGCCAGCTACAGCAGGTTGCTCAGGACCATGTCCAGCTGGGTTTTGAGTACCTCCAAGAATGCAGACACCGCAACATCTCCAGACAACCTGTTCCAGTATTTGACCATCCTCACCAAAAAAAGGTTTTTTCTAATATTTAAATGGCATTTCATGTATTTCAGTTGTGCACATTGCTTCTTGTCTTTTCACCAGGCACCACTGAGAATAGTCTGGCTCTATCTCCTTTACTCCCTCCATCAGGTATTTATATACATTGATAAGATCCTCCATGAGCCTTCTCTGCTTGAGGTTAAACAGTCCCAGCTGTCTCAGTCTTTCCTCATATGATAGATGCTCTAATCCCTTTATCATCTTTGCTGGACTTGCTCCAGTACATCCACATCTCTCCTGTACTGGGGAGCCTAGACTTGGACGTGGCACTCCAGACATGTCTCATCAGGGCTGACCAGAGGGAATCACTTCTCGAAGTGCTGGCAGTGCAGCCTAATGCAGCTGCAGGATACTGTAGCTGCATTAGGATTCGTCCTAATGCAGGACGTTCTGATTAGGAATTGTCCTAATGCAGCCCAGGATACTGCAAGGGTGCTGGCTTATGTTCAACCTGTTGTCCACCAGGACCACCAGGTCTTTTTTTCGTAAAGCTACTTTCCAGATGGTCGGTCCTCAACCTGTACTGGTGCATGGGGTTATTTCTCCCCAGGTGTAGAACTTGGCACTTTCCTCTGCTGAACTTCATGAGGTTCCTATCAGCCCATTTCTCCAGCCTATCCAGGTCCCTCTGAATGGCAGCACAACCCTCTGGTGTTATCAACCACTCCTCACTGTTTTGTATCATATGAAAACTTTAAAACTAATTCCTATAAATATTCCTGTATACAACTTAGAATGTTTTTTTACATGAATAGTCACAATCATAAAACTGAATAGCACTCATTTCCCCCAGTGGGCAACACAAAAAGGAGCATCGTGCAACAACTTTTTAAAAATTCTGATAGACAGCAACAATGAAAACTGCCTTGTTCTCCTGTGTTAACCATTTTAACACCAAGCCGTGAGATGTTCTACCATGGATTTCTCTCTCTCTTCTAGTTCAGCAGGAGTATTTGCATCAGCTATAGAGCTGCCCCATTCCGGATGAATTCACTCCAGTGTCTATAAATATCTACAGTGCTCTTGGTATGTGCTTTTTCCAGCTATACAGGACTGTATAAAATCTGTATCCAAGTATATTAAAAAAATAAAAATAGCACACAAGGTGAACATTTTTTTTTTTCTTACTTTTGTACTAAATAGGTTAGAAAAGTAAAAGCCACATAATTTACATTTCATATTATCTTTGAGCAGAAGTCACCTATGTACAGAGGATTACCTCCAGGTCTATGCACAAATTCTTATACAAATCATATAAGTGAAGTTTGCCATGCTTTGTGTCTCATCCATTAGTTATTTCTCTATCGCTTTCTTGGTGGTGGTTCTGTGCTATACTTTATACAGAGAACCTTGCTTTCCCATAACTTCCACAGTATAGAGCAGATGTAATTGCAGGGATTTCAGTAGAGGTACTTCTGATTTATCCTGCCACCGATCATTGTTGTTAAGCTCTGAATTTCCCTTACAAGTAAACAATTGTCATGAGTTTTTTATCTACTAAATCAGGGTAACCCAAGCTAAAAAGCAAATTGCAGTAGATAAAAAGGGTAGACAGGATTCTTAAATGATTTTTGTAATTTTTTCTCCTTTTTTCTTTCCAGAAAGGGCATGGGTTAGAATAGTTGTTACTTTAGTAGGGAAATAGCAAGTATGAGACTATAAGCTAAACACAATTTCCAACATAAAAATGCTGTGGGTTTTTTTTTCTCAGTAAGCAATTTTAACGTAATAAATGTTTTCATTTTTGTCACCTAAGTATGTAAAATGATGGCACATTAGTTTATAACTTCAGAAAATGTTTTACAGTTTTGTGCCTTATAGTCATGATGTGCTATTTGTATTTCAAAATGTAGAATACCGTTTATATATCTAGCAATACCACTGCTGGCAATGAATACTATTAGGGAAGTTGGCATATAGAGAGCCAACTGATGTTGCTGATAATTTGCTGATAATTTAGCAGATCTTGATCCACAATAGCTTTTAACAAGAGTCTGACTAATCTGACAAATCACATGCTTAATGTTAAGCATGTGTATGAGAGCTTTTGTGGAGGTGGATGCTAGAATATTTCTGTAGTCATACCCTGAAAGTTATTAGAATTATTTTTTCTTTTTTTTTTCTTTCTAGAAACAAAAACTGTCTCCTTTCAATCCTTTTAGATGTTTTCTTTTAAACCAATTCTGTAAACTTTAGCTTCTAATAAACATAAGGCAATATTATTCCTTTCTGAAGCAGAAATGTTTACAACTGAAGATTTGAAAGGATTCTGTGAAATATCAAGTAATTGAATGACATTTGTGCATATTTAATATGCTGGATCTAAATATCAAAAATATAAATATCTTTAGAAAAGTTTGCAGCAAGCATACTGACTTAGGAATTTGGAAGCCATTAGATAGTACTAGAAATTGCATATGTTAGAAATAGATATTGGAAAGTTTGTTTCTGGTATTCTTCTGATTTATCCTTCTGATTATATCATTTTTTGCAGCTTTCTTGTGTATCTTAAGAAGTCAATCAATGTAAGTTGAATTTAAGAAATCATAAATGTATTCCTTTCAAATTTTATTGTCTATTATAATGTTTTACAACTTAGTTTTTGCTCTGATGCATGTCCTAGACATCAGAGGGTGAACTGACAGTGTGAAGTGTAGGAAATTGCACCACCATTCCCATTAACAGCAATGGCAGTTGCACATTTAATTCCTCATTCACCACACTGAAAATTTCCCCCTCAAGAGTCATGAAAGCCAAGAAACTTACTGCGGGGGTGAAACCCTTGTAATAGACTACTTAACTACATTTTGATACCTGGAGAGAAAAGAAAATGAAATTTCAGGAGCTGTATTTAACTGATAACATACTACATTCCAAAGAAGGCTATACAAGGATAAGCAGTAATGTTAGAAAAGCAGTGCTAGAAGCAGTGGTTGTACAGAAAGATAAAATATAAGGGATAAAAGGAACAGGTTGTTACCCTTGGGACTGGAAAGGAACATTAAACTGCTGAGGGCTAAACATAAGAGCAGTTATTCTTGGATCCCTATTCATTACAGGCGGGTCTCCTAAAGGAGCTTACTTATGAAAAGACAAGGAAAAGATGGAAAGCTAGGGAAGGAGGTACAGCAGCCTGTAATGATGATCCACAAAGAAGAGGAAGATACAATGATTCTGCCAAACTATTATAGGTATATGTAGGAAGGATAAGGGTAAGTGGCGGTGAAGGACTTTACCTGCAAGTAAATGTGTTAGGATGGGTAACGTGAATGTGCAGTGATGTCTCCTGCTTTTACAGTGTTTGGGTGGAATGTTAGTCCTGTGAAAGAGAAAAGGCACTTTTGCAGGCAGGATTTAATCTCATAATTTCTTCTAAATCTTTCTTTTGTCTACATGCTCACTGTATATTCACCCTGCATGTTCTCATCCATATCGGCACAAGAACCTCTCCTTTGCAGTCACATTCTTATGTATCACTTCTACCTTATCTCAACTTTTTACTCATTTAAAATGGCAATGGAAATATTTTTCCTTAGTCTTTGCTTGTCTACTCTGTTTTATTCGTATTGTTTTACATTTACTGTTGATACTTGTTCTATTAACTTTTTTTATATACAGTGATCTGAAAATTACTATAAAAATAAGTATAGATGTTCTCATGTATACATAGACATAATTTATTAAAACATAAAAGGAAGTTTAGGGTCCAAGACCCATGTTTAACCCACCAATGTTCTTACTTTAATTCTTGAAGATCCTTGGAGTTAACAATAAGATTTAATAAGGGTCTTAATAACAAGATTAAAGGTCATTTAAAATAAAGACAGTGCCCAAAATTGAAATTGTGTTCCATTAAGAAAAGAGAAATGTGAAGTCATGAGTATAGAAACTTCTGATTAGCTCCTGACTTATTTTAAAGATAGTGAAAGGTGATGAGTACTGGACCGTTTTATTTTGAAGTTTCCTCTAACGTAGGGTTTTAAGTTTCCAGAGTGCTGAGTATCATCTAGTGTACAATCATGATCAATAAAACTTACAGATGTATACCTCCCTGTTGACTCTCAGCAAAGTAATCACATCATGTAATTTAAGGCATCTATTTTAGCTGCTTGGAGTCACCTACTGATTCTATAAGAAACAAGGACTTCTTCTTTTAGGTATTCTGCATCACACCGGAATGAAATACCTGAAGTGGGTGATAAGAATAATCTCACTCTTTGGCTTGATTCAGCCAATTTTAAAAAGTCAGTGACCTACCACCAAAAGCATTCAATAAGATAACTAGCTTGCTTCAATCACACTTGCCCATTTCTGTAACAAAGCTTACTTTTTGAATTATTCTAATTGTGAAAATATATAAAAGTATCTGTGGGGTTTTTTTTTCTTTTTCTTTTTGGGAGCTCTTTTGGGTTTTTAAAGTGTAAAATCCAATAAAACAGTATTATAAACATGTAAGCAACCTCTTCTTTAACACTTGTTTAACAGTGAGAAAATTATTTTTTTCCCTAAGAGTGCTCAGCTCTTCTAAGTTTCTCCAGAGACAGGTGTCTGAATTAAGGACAGGATGGATTGGTTTCTTTCTGGTTTTAGGTGATAAATTCCAAGTTTTTTTTCTGAATAGAATTCTGATTCCACAGAAGTCTCATGATTTTGGTCACTGATTTCACCTTCTGTGTTTAAAACATGTGTTGAGGCTTACTCTCAGTTCAAGAGTAAATACTTCCAGTTAATTCCTCTGGGATCAAGATGGAGCTCAATAGCTAATTTTTTCCCTGATATTAAAATATATTACTCAGAAAATGGAGTTTTGATCAGCAAGCCATAAGGAATTCAGCTGAGCCACATGGGAATAAAAATGTTAATTTTTTATTTTGGCACATACTGTACAGTCAGTTCCACTATTTTTGTCATGGATACAGGAAAAAATCCATGTATGGATACAAAATAAATCATCTCTATTAGGTAATCAAAATGGGGAGCTGATGCTGTTGCTTGTTTTAATCAATCCATGAAATGAAAGCGATTATAAACCACACCAGCACAATGTATCCCCATGAGCCTCTTATAATTGGGATGATCATTTAATTGGCACATTCTCCTTCCACTGGGATGTGCCATTTAAGAGGGATCCAGTTTACTCTGCAGTTACAGGACTTGTTATGTGATCTCTTCAGCTAGTATTACTTGTATTGTAAAGAAAAATGAAAAAGATGTATAGACTTTTCATTTTATTTTGTCAACTGCATGAACTACAGGAGCTTTGGTTCTCACACTGAGCTGAGAAAAAAAGACAATTATGCTGTTGGGAAGGAATGTACCTTTTTCCACTGTGTTAAAAGGATCAAAGGAAAAATCTTCAGTAGCTGCACACTTATGCAGTACAATCGACATAGCTGTATGGCAGAGATTTGAACAGGGAGAAACACAAAGAAAGGGTAATATAAGAGGGAAAATGATTGAGAAATAAGTAATTTAAGGTAAGTACTGATTCTTGTGCACAGGTTTGTATTTATTTATTTATTTATTTATTTATTTATTTATTTATAATATAAATTTAAATTTATGGAAATAGCAGAATCTATTTTAAGTACATTCCAATAATTATGTCAAAGGCATAGTATTAGATTACTTGTTCTTGTTCTCCTAGCAAGGTAGGTAAGGGGGTATTAGCATAAACAAACTTATCTCACTCATCAGCTGTCAAGCCCCAGTGAAGGGATGGGGACTTGTATAGCCAATGTAACTCCAGGTATTCAGATTGTCTTCCAAGAAGCTTCCTTTTGACAAAATAAAGAAGTAGCACACATGCATTTTCTGTTCTCTAGCTCACAGATTTATTGCAAAATTTAAAAAAAAAAAAAAAAGAAAACACCCCCCCCCCCCCCTTCTTCAAGTACTTTTATTTCAAGGAACATCTTTCATTATATTCCCTAAAATATGTCCTTCTACAAAACTGGGCTAACTTACCATTCTATTTGCGATGGAAATAAAATACAACTAACAAGGGCTGGAATTTGGCTTATACAAAAGGTAATTTACAAATAAGGGAAATAATCACACAGCTGTCAATATCTGTTTA
Source organism: Mycteria americana (assembly GCF_035582795.1). Taxonomy (NCBI): domain Eukaryota; kingdom Metazoa; phylum Chordata; class Aves; order Ciconiiformes; family Ciconiidae; genus Mycteria; species Mycteria americana. The sequence continues at coordinate 32,388,480 of NC_134367.1, forward strand.
TGGATAACTTTCCATATTCCTTCAACTTTTTCATTTTTAATTAGTGTTTCCTACACTTTTATTTTGACAAGTTAAAAGACACCTTTTTCCAGAGCTCCATCATGAATTGGAAGGACTTCACAACAGTTTATTTTCTATGCAATCTGGATAACCTGTTTTCAGGAGTACTAATGGGAAATAGCTTAGAGGGATTTTTGATATGGCAAAATTTTAAAAATATGCTTATTTGACTGAGTAAAATAGTAAAAATGCAATTTTGAGCTCAAATACAAGTTCAAATCAACTTTGGAAGAAATAATAGAAACTTGATAGAATTAATATGGTATTGGAAAACAGACTGTGAATTCCAGTTTGTGAAAAGATAAATGTATCTTATAAATACACATTTGGTATATACGTTTTATATTTACTTACTAACGTTTTCCAATGAATTTTAGTCCTTAATTATCCCTGAAGTCTATTACCAGGCTCTTGCCGAAGCAACACCATGTCATTTGTGGCCACTGAGCTTCAGTGGCGCCCCATAAGCCAGACTGTTTGTCTCTTTCACTCTGAGGGTATGCTGGTGAAGAATCCAAATTCCCACACCTGCAGTAGCATCCTCTACCCTGGCTACAGTTTTAAGCCAAGAGGAAAAACCTTCTACATCGCTTCTCAGTGTTGGCTTCTACCTACATATCAGTCACCCAGAGGACTTCCACATTCCTTCTCCAACAGATGTGAAACATATTATATGGATTTTGTATTGTACCAGCCTAGGGCTTTAGGTGTCATGTTTAAGATGATGTCTTAGCAACATATCTTTAGTGGATGTTATTCACATGATTTTCACCTTTGTCTAATTCATACTTAACTGCAGGATACACCCCAAATCTCTTCTTTGTTGCCTTGATTGTCACTCTCAGCTTCCCTCATTTCAGTTTCTCACTGCCATTTCCCATTTGGATACACTGCCTCTTGCTTTTTGCCTTGTTTTTCTTTCATTTAACTTGCTTCACTACACAGATGCTTTCCCAACTATCAGTCATTTTGCCTGCTCCTGACATTCATTAGTAAAGAAAACTTATCTATTAAGGCCAGACTCTCACAATCTATGCAATCTAAAATTCCCAGTGCTTTAACAAGAAAGTCATTTCAGAAATGTTGAATAGCAACACTGAAGTCAATAGCATCTATGCCTACTCAGTAGCTAAAAATCAAGCACTGGATGTAGATTTATGACAATAATACTGTGTATATGGCTTTGTAAACAAAGAAACAAACAAGAAGACCAGCAAAATGTAAGATGAAAGCACAGAAAGCTATTATTGTATCAGCCTTCATTTATTTCTCAAAGTTATGCTACGTTTCATCTTCTAAATGTTTTCTTTCTGTCTTTAATTTCAATCTTTAATTTTTCCAGGAGAATGATGACATCAGTTGCCATTTAGAGAAAGGTAGTTTGCTGCTAGATTAACAGCAATGTCAATATTATTAAAAAAAAAAAAAAAGAAAAAAGAAAAGTTGGATTGGTCACATGAAATGTTGAGCATCTTAGAGACAGTGAATACAAAATATTTTCTCAGTTCATTAATATTAAAACAAGAAATAGTTTTTATTACTTAAATCAGGTATAGCAATATTTTATTAAATAATTACAAATAATTTTGTTTTGTGATCTGAACTTTTAAGTTGATCAGTTACAATCAGTTTAGCTTGATAGGAATTAAGTGGAGTCATGATGGTAAATACATCACTTATGCTGACTTATGCTGACAGTTTCTTTACTATGCAGGTCATCAAGAAGTTTTAAAGTTAAGCTTTCAAAGTGGTATTTTTTCAGCTTCAATGATGTTATACTCATTCTTAATTATTGTGTAGACTGAATAAAGATTTTCCCTCCAAATAATGCAGGAGTATGAGCAGTTTAGTAAAAAGGCTGTCAATTGTCCATCACTAGTCATACCAGCAAGCCAAAACCTTACAGTCTCCTCCAGGATTTCCAATATAAAATACCACTGTGCAATCGGAAGACATGTCTGTTAACTGCTACAGCTCTGCTGGAACTCAAGGTTAGCAATGGTTGAGAGCATGCCCTGTTCCGGTGAAGGTCAGTGAAGCCAGAATTCGCTCAACTGACTGAATTATCAGATAATTTGATTATACTTTTCTTATGGAATACATGCAAGCAACAATTTTCAGACATTTGTAACTGAAGGAAATTGGGTACTTGTGCCACTGAGGGATATGTTCTTTGCACTGGAGATATCCATTGCCACATTCCAGATACAAAGCATGGATGTGCTAGAATTCCATGTATAGATGTAAGAAATTTAATATTAGGAATAAGCATATTTTTATTTGCCTTTCTTCTCAGTAATAATGAGCTTACAGGATGAAAAAATGTTTTGAGTTTGTTTTTTTTTTTTTTCCCCTGTAACAGCGTGCTAGAGATCAAACACAGAAAATGTCAGCTCAATTGATTAAATTCTGGCAAAATAATAAGCAAATCAAAATGATTTTACAATTTGAAGTGGGACCCTTTATAGTCACTTACCATCTCAATCATTTGTTTAAAAAAAGAGGACATTAAAATTATGACCTCATAAATATTTCAGTTGGTGAAATTATTGAAGTTCAACTTAAAATTATTCAACAGCAAAGTGAGAAGCTGGAAGCACTGAAAGGGTTAATATAAAACCTGAAGCTTTGAAGTCTTTTACATTCTGGAAGTAAAGGTTTAGTCATCTCAGGCATTGCTCTTTCTGTGTTGAATATCCTTTAAATAATGGACACACTTTTGATTTTATGCAGTTTTACCAAAGAACAGCATTAGTTGCAAAACAGCCTTTCTCACTGTTGCTAATAACCCTTGAGCGTTATTTTTATTGTTGTTTTTTTACGTTCTAAGTAGGTTAACAATTTGAGAATTGTGTTCAGTGATTGGAATCTGCCATCCCACATAATACGGAGATGTACCAGTTGAGTTGCCTTTGACTGCAGCAATTTCCAGGACGGCTTTAATAGTTTTATTGACATCAGAGTATTTAGGGTTCTGGTAGACACCAGCTCTTAAGCTGAAATGCATACAAATTTGCCAACTATTTGTTTGTTGATACATTTCTCCCAGCCACCCCTTTTGTTTTTGAAAATCAAGTTGTAGCTTAGAACTATCCTTAACTACCAAAAAAAAATCATTCCTAACTTTAAGAAAAGGTATGAGCATAGGGTAAGAAAGCATAGCAAGCTGTAAGTTACAATCAGTATTGCTAAATAATAACTGGAGTGAGTAATAAAACCTTGCAGAAGAAGTATCTATGTTTTATATTATGTTTGTCCTGTTAGAAGCTGTGGTTTAGTATCCCTCAGAACAAATATGACCAAATAACAATGTTTAGTTTTCTTCTCCACAGGATCTAAATAAGCTGAACATTCCTTTAAAATAACCACCAGAGATAACAGAGCCCCATTTACGTACTTATCATATATATTAGTACATATTTATGCTCTGTTAAAATTCGGAGCTTCATTAGGCTTTCACACCATGGAATAACAGTAAGGGAAGGTCTAAATTTGATGTACAGTAAAGATTTTTGTACATATCATTAGATATTAATTCATGGACATGTATCACTTTCACCTTCACCAACTAACGTCTGTCCCTTGCTCTTTGGCCTTGTCCCTAATATTTTTCTTTCCATAGTCCTTCTGATTACTCTTTAATGGGAAAGGACACTTCTATCCACGGCAGCTTTGGCTGAGGTCTTACACAGATAGGAAAAGGAAGAATTAGCACTCAGAAATTCTTTGTTTTTCAGCACCTCGGCTAAAAGGCTGGGGGGTTCTCATGACTTTTGAAGCAGCTTGTGAAAACACAGTACAACTGATTATGATATGGTGTTTACTAAGAGCACTTCCTTAGATGCCAACCTATTTATTTTGGTTGTACTATTTATCTCCATAACACTTTAACATTTTTATCTCTCATTTTTTATGTTCTATAAGTAAATGGCTTTCCTTGTGACTTTGGTGTGTGGGATCAGAGAAAATGGGAAAGAGAGAGTGGTATCTCTCCCCCCCCTTTTTTTTTAAATAATGAAAGATTCATCTGACATAGACAACTAATTTCATGAAAGGTTATTCACAGAACTGTGGACCTCTTTTTCCCTTACGGAGTGCTTGTTACCAGTTTGGTAGCTAAAGATTGTAGAGATATGATCTTCAAAACCAGCCATCTCCTTGATATTTTCTATTAGTTAATTAATACAAAACTGGGAGAGGTGGCTCTCACACCAGAGGGCTGTGCTGCTATCAAGAGGGACCTTGACAGGCTGGAGAAATTGGCTGACAGGAACCTCATGAAGTTCAACAAAGGGGAATTGCAAAGTCTTACATCTGAGGAGGAACAATCCCAGGCCCACTATATGCTGGGGGCCAACGGGCTGGAAAGCACCTTTGCAGAAAAGAACCTAGGGATCCTAATGGAACACCAGCCAGCAATGTACCCTTGTGGCAAAGAAGGCTAATGGTATCCTGGGCTGCATTAGGAGTTTTGCTGGCAGGTCAACAGAGGTGATCCTTCCCATCTACTCAGCACCGGTGAGGCCACAGCTGGAGTGATGTGTCCTGTTCTGGACTCCCCAGCACACCAGAGATATGGACATACTGAAAAAAGTCCAACAAAGGGCCATGAAGATGATGAAGGGACTGGAGCATCTCTCCTATGACAAAAGGCTGAGAGAGCTGGGACTGTTTAGCCTGGAGAAGAGAAGGTTCAGGGGGGATCTTATCAATGGATATAAATACCTGAAGGGAAGGTACAAAGAAGACAGAGCTAGGAGCTTCTCAATGGCACCCAGTGACAGAGGTGATGGACATAAACTGAAACAGAGGAGTTCCTGTCTGAACATCAGGGAACGCTTTTTTTACAGTGAGGGTGACCAAGCACTGGAACAAGTTGCCCAGGGAGGTTGTAGAGTGTCCATCCTTGGAGATATTCAAAAGCCATCTACACATGATCCTGGGCAATCAGCTCTAGGTGATCCTGTTTGAACAGGAAGGTTGGACCAGATGACCTCCAGAGGTTCCTTCCAGCCTCAACCATTCTGTGGTTCTATGATTCTATGACTACAAGGCTCCCTGATCAGTTTTCTGGATTTGTTATTGCTATAGTAGGGACCCAATTCTTTCAATGCATTGCATATGGAATTTCAAATGTATATTTACCGTGGTGGAGAGTATGTAAGGAAGACCTGGTTTTCCATGAGTGACCATCTTCTACTTGCTTACTCTAGTTCTAGAAACTCATGCTTTTCCACCAGATCAGTGTGATTCCTTCTGACTGAGCATCCTGCCTCTCAGATGCAGTGGACTGGTTACATTTTAACAAAAGGTGTATTCAAGAGCTAAATACAAGCCATTCCACTGAGGAAAATCAGATGAGGACAGCATGAAAGACTGTCTTGGAAGGCAGTGACTAAGAGACCTAATAATCTCAGAATAAGTTTATGCTTTAATATTATGAGGATTAATGAGATTCCTGAATATAGAAAAGTAGGAGTAAAATTTATACGAGAGAGAGAGAGAGAAACAAGACAGAGGAAGAAAACCCAAGTGATACAACTGCTCAACACCTGCTGACCGACGTCTGGCCAGTCCCTGAGCAGTGGTCGCTGCCTCCCAGTCAACTCCCCCAGTTTCTATACTGAGCATGATGTCCTATGGTATGGAACAGCCCTTTGGCCAGCTTGGATCAGCTGTCCTGGCTGTGTCCCCTCCCAGCTTCTTGTGCACCTCCTTGCTGGCAGAGTATGAGAAGCTGAGAAGTCCTTGACTTAATATAAACACTGCTTAGCAACAACTAAAACGTCAGTGTGTTATCACATTATTCTCATCCTAAATCCAAACCATGGCACTAATCCACCTACTAGGAAGAAAATTATCTCTATTCCAGCTGAAACCAGGACACGTGGAAATGCTCCTACTTTGGTCATTTTGTAGCAAAGATATTGTACCCACTGGAATACCAAGCTGTGTCTAATGTTTATGCCCATTCTTTAAAGGAAATATGGACTATCAGAATGATTTATAAATATTATGAAAGAAAAGGTCCTTGGACTGGAAAATAAATCTTATGATATAAGTCATAAAAAGTTTGACTTTACCAAAGAGAACTTCAAGAGGTGACTCAATCACTAAACAAAGGAACACATGACAAAAAAATATTAGCGAATAGAGGTTCTTCACGGCTGATGACAAACATGTAACAAGATCCAGGGGATGAAAACCAAAATTAGACAAACTCAACCTTGAAATAAGATGTAATTTCCTAGCTGTGAGGTAATTAGATATTAAATAGAGTGCTAGAGAGCTAGTGTTATTTTCAGCTGAAATCTTCCTAGGAGAGATTAGATTTCTTTACCAAAGAGTAAGTTTTACTCCAGTTTAGGAAATATAATGCTTAAAGGTGCAAAGGATTTGGGTCCTTGGTTGTGATCATCCCCTGGTCTTCAGCTGTGTATGTCTGTACCTATGAATCAGATAGTCACTGATTTACATAAATGTAATTACTGTAAATAAATTTCCTAGTTAAAGGCTTCTTCTAGTTGTCTGTAAGTTTGAGAAACCATCTTTTTCTTGATGCGAAGTTGGTCAAATAGGTCTTATTTTATGTTATTTTCTCCATCTTCTTTCATACCAGAGACTAGTCACTATCAGAGAGAAAACATTTGCCAGAGGTAACTAATATATGAGATTAGGTAGACAATCCTGTTTCTCAGAAACCTAACCTTGCTTACATACTAAGGCTCATGTTAATCAGTTAGTTTATGGTTATGAAGGGATCTTTTAGTCATGATTAAGAAGTTGTCTGCAACATAGAGTTTGTATTGCAGGTTAGGAACATTTTGTCATATCTCATATAAATGAAACCCTACCATAGAAAGATTCTGAGGGATTGATGGCACCCTGATGTTTTGTTTGGTTGATCTACAGCATACAGCTGCTATTTTTTTCCAAAAAGAATATGAAGTAAAGTAGTTGGTCAAATGTGAGTACATTAGGGACCTTAGTATATAGGAGGCCAATGGGACTTTGATATATGGAATGTCAGCTTAGCAAATCTAAAAATGCATTGTAATGAAGTTTTATGAACTATGAAGACATAGCTTAAAATTTAGACTCAGTCTGATGTGCAAATTATATTGCTTGAATGGATCAAAGTTCAAAATATAAATACACTGAAGACCCAACATTAGTACAATGCTTATATATATTGTGTATTGAAAGAATCAAAATGCACAGATTGTTTGATAGAAAAATTATGCAGAAGCTATCAAAACAATAATGGAAAAATGCATGATTCTATTAATTAAAATATTTTATTTTATTTTATTTTAGATAATAGCAAAAGATCGAAACAATAATTGGAAAAAAAAGTGGAAATTAAAGGATAATGCTTTAGGTTTAAGCAAGGATTTTTTGAATCTCCTAAGAATTTCTTTTGAAATTAACTTTTGACTCTTTAAAAGACTGTAAAACTATGCCAGAAATATTTTACTGGGTTTGATCCAAAATATAGTGAAGACTTTACAAATATCTTATGTATTGACATTGACTTTTAATGGGTAACTGTTGGTTCACCATAGTTCTAAATGATGGCAAGCATGCACTTCACAGTGTGCTAATTTTAGTTCACAAGCTTGCTGCCACTAGACCCTGAGGCTTACTCTTCATCTGGAGTTTGAAGTGTTCTGTTAGCACTGTTATAAACAATCTGAAAAATAAAAAAAACCATCAAAGCACTCAAGTGGCTGAAAATAGAACTGCATAAAAGAGCTGCTCATATATATTACCAATGAGAGCTCTTTTTAAATAAGTGGGGTTTTTCTTTATATTATTGATTTGGGGCTATTGAGGCAAACTTGCCTATTATCACATAGGAAACAATGCAAGAGAAGAGGAAATGGTGTACATGAATCAGTACAGAACTGCATCCCTTCACCTCACAGAGGTGTGAGGTAGAAAATCTGGAATTACTCATTACAGAAACTACAGGGATTACTTCGGACACAGAATTTAAACATAGTTATCTAAACTATCGTTTACATACCATTTCTGGGTTGCAAAAGTGAAGAAGATAGCAAGTTGTTTTACCAGGAGCTGTAAGCTCCTTCTGTTCAGTCCCTCTAAAGTGAGAGCAAAAGGAAAGAAAAGAGCTGAAATTAGTCCCTCTGATGTTTACAATAGGAACTTCTGACCATCTTCAATTTGTGACAGAATCTCTTTTTTTTTTTGAGTGAAACTTGAAACCTGTAAAGTAGATTGCCTTTCTTCCATCATCAAGGAATTGAGCTGCATCCTTATCCAGGGAGTCTCACAAGAAGAAATAAAGAAAGGATGGCAAGGCATAACGGAGGGAAAGGGATGTACCCTGAAAAAGATGGAGAACTATCTAACAGAAATAGCTAAAAATTACACTGAATTTAAAAGCATGGAAAAATAGGAAAAACGTGAATTTTAATCTGGAAACATTCACCAATATTACAATATCTTCAAGTGATGAAGATAGTGTATCTCAAATGAGATATTCTCATTTGAGAAGGAAAGAGGGAAGAAAAATGGGTACCAAACAATTTGTTGAAATTCCAGACTCTCACTATCAGGTACGTATGCTGAAGAAGGCAGAAGGAGGACTGGTCTTGTTTCTAATTCCTCAAAAGGAACTAGGAGATCAGAAATATTCTGAATCTTAAACACAAGTTTTATGGTAGATCTCCCAGGGTTTAAAAATTTAGGAATTCCCTCTCTTTCCTTCTCTGTCCCCTATCAGAATTTAGTGTATTGACAGTAATAGTTACAGAACAGTAAAAGTTACCTCATCAAAAGCAACAAGGGAGAAATGTGCTTGACCTAAAAGTGATAGACAGCCAAGAGACTGCATAAATTCTAGATCTAAAAAAAGACAGCAACAACCTATGAACACAGGTGATAAAACCCAACAGCATGATGTAACCACATCCACAGCAAAGAAAGATGAAAGGAGTACCAAGTGGCAAATATTGGCTCAACTGAGCTATGTGACCTTAAGATTATAAGGAAAGGTTGTGCTTTTCCAAAGAGAAATGGTAATAGAGTTGCTCTCAGGAGGAACCTGATAAAAGTGTGCTAGAGAACTAATAAAGCAGTGCTGTGCAGAGACTTTCTGTGGTAGAAATCATCCTTAAAAAATCCTTTTTTTGGAAAGTCTGAAGAGAATATATCTGTGTATTCTCATTGCAATAATTTCATGAACGGAAAATGTAGGGCGGGTCTCAAGGGTTATTCAATCATGATTTTTTTTATATGCACTGAAATTGTCACACTTGGTGTAAGTTCATAAAATAACGTATACGTTTGGGAATGATGGTGCATTGTAATTGGGATGTAGGTTATTTGTCTGTATCTCAGAGGGATCAGATGACAATTAAAGAATCCTTTGAGCATCTAAGTATCTCAGACAGCTTGGAGCTTTCTCTTAAATTTTCTTTATACACAACAAGCAGTTTAAACCTGAATTATTTACACTGGATAGAGAAACAACAGGAGAGATATACAAGAAAGAAGTCTCTGTATACACATGGATTCTTGAACTGCACAGGGGGACCTTACTGGGAAGATTATATTCGCCTGGAGAGAGTTCATTATCATGAAGATGACAGAAAATGGATCAAATAGGTGTGCATCCTCTTACAAAGACAAATTGTCATAACTCTGTGGTCAAATAGCTGCTGATCTCAAACTCCATACAAAGCTCTGAGAAATTAAAATGGGCAGTAAGTATATGTTGCTGCAGTGAGGCCTCATTTTAGCTGATTGTTTGAATGCTGTCTTCAAAAATGAGTCTTCCCAAGCCAAATACCCACTCACTCCAAGGAATCTTAGTCTGATCAATGATGGGACATATACACTCTGTCTTCCCCAATAACTGATGTGTACATTGACCCCCCTAAGGAAAATGTAACTACTAAACACCTTTATGGACTTTTGGTTTTGCTTTACAACATGCATTAAAAAAATCTTCTTACAGGCCATCCTGTTTGTGGACAACTCTAGCTATTCCTGGTGAGGATTTTGGAAGTCAGTGTGTTGGGTGTGGGACTCTCTCTCTCAGCTAGAAGAGGAAGCAATGCCTCAGCCATTTTCCTTATCACTGACAATACACTCGGTGGACTGTGCCACTGAATTAATCAATACATATTTAATGCTGTGTACACTCCACAGTGGGCTATTGGCAGTCTGAGCCTGAGGTGCAAGCCGATGACTTGGCAGATTTCCCCTTTGCTCCCATGTTAGTCTGTCAGCCCTCTTATTCAAAAAGAGATACTAATAAATTATACGACTACTGACAGCTGCTTCTGCCTACTGCTAAGCATGTCAGACTCTGTTATATCACTGACAAATAAAAGAACTCTACAGTTTTCCAAATAGTTTCCTCCAAATAGAAACCAACCACTGCCACCCACTCATCCTTCCTGCTTTCTCATCACCCTCCCCTTTGCAAACTGGGCAAGTGGGCAGAAATGCAAGGCAGTGCAATGACAGCTATGTTGAAGCAGGCCCTTTTTGAGTCATTTAGGGCTGTGGGGGAAAAGAAAATGTTCTTATAAAATGGTGGATTTTGGAACAAGACTGGCTGTCATTTAATCCTGTGGAAGAGCGGGCAGGAGTGTGCATGTGCATGTATGTGCATGTGGCTTTGTTTGTGTATGTATGCATGAGAGAGAAAAAGAGGGTGCAATACAAACATGAGGGGAAAACCACCACGTTTTACAATATATAATTCTTCAGGAGGACTAATATATTTAGTGAAAAATTACTTCAGTGCAAAAAGGAGAAAAACCATGCTTCTTTGTATAAACCTTCTCAAAAACATAATAATAATGCATCACTACAGTTGACAACTGCTTCTTTTTATTCTTTAGGTACTTCAAATTTTTTTATATCAAAAAGTGAGTGGAACAGTTAATATTTAAAGTGTCTGTTTTTCTTGAAAACCAGCCTAAATAATCCTAGCCAGGAATTCCCCAAATGGAGCAATTTTTCACTGGAAAATATTGATATGTCAAACAGAAATGTGTTGTGAGAATGCTCTGGAGTCCATTAACTTCTGTAAAAGTAAAAACTGTAAAGAAACCTATCCTGCTTTCCCCGACATTTTCTGGGCAGTTTGCTTGGGATGCTAGGCCTTGAGAGCCACAGTTTCTTGGTCTCCTCCCTACAGGTGCCTTCCAGGTCCTCTGGCTCTCAACAAGCCATCCTGAGAATTTTCTGTCCCAAAGGAAAGGTGGGTGGATAGGAGGGACACAATCACGGGACATATGAGTGCAGGTGTCTGATGCTGTGGAACAGACCTACAGTACCCGAAGTGTGCTGAGGTCTCAAGAATCCTGCTGTTTCTGTGGTGTGCTACCTCATGGTGCTACTTACTTAACTCATGGTGCTCTTTACGATTTGGTAAATACTCTCCTTACTTATTAATTGCTTTTATTTTATGAAGTCTTTTTTTTTTCCTTCTTCTACTTGAATTTCCTGCTATCCTGCTATTCTTTCATTCAGTTAGATGCAAAACAGATGGTTGGATTAATTTTTCTTTCCTTTCCGTGTCTATGTTCTTGCTCTTATTATTCAGATTCCCTGCTTTGCTTGAGGGGAAGGTAGACATTAAGAACAGCCTCAGCCAGTTAATAACTTCTGTCTTGATTTTTATTTTCGCATACCCTTTGACAATGTGATTCATCTCCTAGGAGACAGTGAGCACTAGCAAGAAAACAAAGTGTACCTGTTTGAAAGCTGGTACTAGAAAAACTGTTGTACGTTTTGTTCATATTAACAGTAGCTGTGAAGCAGGAAAGATCTACCTCATTTGTGTTTCATCACCTAAAAAAAAAAAAGAGGCCACTTCCTGTGAGAAATGATAATATCAAATAGTGATATCATGGATTTTGAATCAGACTTTTTCTTTTCTTTTTTTCTAAATGAACACTTTGTGTTAGTGAATACGCTAGTGGTGTTAGTGAACACCAAGTTCTGCTAAATATAAAATTTTCAAGCATTTTGATAATGCTTTTAAGTAAAAGCAAAAAAATATATTGAAAATGCAGAAAATAAAAAAAGGAATTCTGATATCACAGACTTTTTGGCAAAAAAATCTTTCTGAAATAGACATTCTTAATTAAGATACTTTATTAAAAAATTCATACAGTCGCTAATGATATTCATGTCTTTTTTTTCATTTGCTTAAAGTTGCGGCAGGAGTCCTAAAATGAAAGTATAGAATTATACCCCATTGCTTTTTTCTCTTTTTCTTTCGGTATCTGGCTAGCAGATATTGACCAGACTCCTCACTGACAAGCAGTTTCTTTAAAATGGCAATTTAGGACAATATTTTGGTCTCATGACTAGAAAGTCCACAAAGTATTTGCACTCCTACAATGTGAATGTTTATGTAAGTAAGAAACTTGGGTTTCACTGCTTGTAAAGTAATTAGCAGCTGAAAAAGACACCCCCAAATTTATCATTACAAAACTTACTTAAACTTTGTGGATCATTTTTCTGTGATTTTTGTTACCTAAACAGCAGGATAATGAATAACAATTAGAGAAAATTATGTTCGAATAGGGGAAAAAACCACACATTCTTTTAGTAATCAGGAAGCCTGGTTCGAGTAAGAAAATGTGGTACAGTTCTGTCTTGGATGGAATCAAACATGTTATGAAATATTAAATATTTTAGGGGGGAGTTTTTAATCAGAAATGTATGTCAACCACAGAGGTTTACATACATGTGTAATAAGGAAAAATTATGGTTATTATGTTCTCCTGTACATCAAAAAGTAATAACTTAGAGTTACAAGGTTGCATGGGGACAATTTGTGTCTGTATTATAATATAAATGTTTTTGCTCAAGAAATTAAAATCTTTTTTATGTCTCTTCCCTACATAAGATACTGCAACTTAAATTGAAGATTCATTTATTGGTGTATTTTATAGCTGCCTTCTCAGATACTCAAATATTTTGGCAACTACTTGAACATATTGAGTAGATTCATTGCTATATGTAGAAATGTTGTGGTTTAACCCCAGTTGGCAATTAAGCACCACACAGCCGCTCGCTCGCCCTGCCCCCAGCCATGGGATGGGGGAGAGAATCAGAAGAGCGAAAGAAAGAATACTCGTGGGCTGAGATAAGAACAGTTTAATAATTGGGGGGGGGGGAAATTGTAATGAAAAGGAAAACAAAAAGAGAGTGAGAGAAGAACAAAACCCAGGGAAAAAAGGAAGTGATACAACCGCTCACCACCTGCTGACCAATGCCCAGCCAGTCCCCAAGCAGCGATCACTGCCCGCCAGCCAGCTCCCCCCAGTTTCTATACTGAGCATGACCTCATATGGCATGGAATAGACCCTTTGGCCAATTTGGATCAGCTGTCTTGGCTGTGCCCCCTTCCAGTGTCTTCTGCACCCAGCAGAACACGGGAAGCTGAAAAGTCCTTGACTAGGGTAAACATTACTTAGCAACGACTAAAACGACAGTGTGTTATCAACATTATTCTCATCCTAAATCCAAAACACAGCACTATACCAGCTACTAGGAAGAAAATTAACTCTATCCCAGCCAAATCCACGGCAAGAAAATACATAATGATGTGATGTGGCATACTGTGAGGGCTATGAGATGAGTTCTGTACTGTTTTTCTCTACAATATCTCACCATTTCAGAGTAAGCATTAGAATAGTAATAAGCACAGTAGTCTATAGCTTTCAGAATGGACTTTAGTAAAAGGTTACACTGTTTACAGTGGGAATTTTAAGATTTTGCCACTGTTCACAAGCACTGAAGACAATAGTAAAACATTAGTATAAAAAAAATCTATCCTAATCTTTGACATTTTAAATAGTTTGTTATTTAGGTGATGTAACTTTACCGTTCTGCATAATACAGGTCAAAGAATGTAAAATAATTCTTTTCTTTGAACTATATAAAAGAATCCTAGACCTTGATTTACAAATTTAGAAATATGAAGAATATTCTATGGCCAGCTATTTTACCGGTTTGATGTACTCAGTGTTTAAAATATAACTCTATTTTTAGTGTGAGATTATCTACTTCCTATTCACAAATCTTCAATCTTGGTGTGATGGACTGTTTGACTTCTCAGCCGAGTGTTGTGTCATTTCTTTGACACTGCTAACAATCAGAAGGGATGACAGGTTGTGGCCAGTCCCCAGGGAGTGACTGAGCCTGCTTAGCAGGGAAATGCTTCCAGACTGCACCGCATTTCTGAGAGGTCATTAGAGAGGGAATCACAGCAAGGAGCTGAGACTCTCTAGCTCACATAAAGTCCAAGTGACTCTGAAAGAAGGAGCTAGCAGCCAGCTAGGTTTCTTCCTAAGGACCAGAGGGAGTTGCAGAGACTTTTCAGAAACCTAGAAGGCTCCTTATTTGACTGAGAAAAGGATCTGCAAGGATGCAGAAGAGCTGTTTACAGACCTTCTCTGTTTCCTATCTGTCACTATTTAAAATCTAAAAATTCAAATCTTTTTTTTTTTAAATCCTTTTGGTCTTTTAGTAGTATTTATGCATATTATACCTTCCTTCAATATAACTTCCAGGAAAATTCACTGTACAGGCCTGGACTGCTGAGTGTATACCTAGGAAACCTTCCTTATAAGAGGTTTGTGACAAATAAAAACATTACCAGGATGATCAACATATTTTCTCTTTTATAAAATGTGTAGGTTAAGATCCTTAAGACCTTTTATCACAAAGTATATTTTCTAATTTCTCGGTGATCTGATGGCTATATCGGCACCTCCTTCAATTTATCAACATGCTACACACATTATGGACAGTAGACCTGGACAGGAACTGGTCATACTTACAGAAGTACAGCAGAAATTTTAATTTCTTACTACAACAAATAGCTTCCATAAGGATTAAACTACTGGTCTTGGCCATAATACTGAATAAGGAGTACATGTTTAGCTGGTTGGCTTCAAAGACTGCCAAGTTCTTTTCAGAGTCTATGACTCAATGGTAAAGCTGTAAGTACACAGGTAGGTACTACACCTTCTCCAATTATGTTCTGCATTCTTTTTCTTAGATTATGGCTTTCTATTTGGCTGAGCTGAAATTCATTTTGCTCGTTCAGTTCATGCAAACAAGCAATGCATACCTTTGTGTATCAGAACTAACAGAAAAATTATATCTTTAGGGAAAGTTAACTTCTGCCTGGGAGAAGAACTCCAAATAATAGTTAAATTTAGATTGGTTTTATCTTTACAAAATAAAGTTTGACACAATTTCCAGCATGTTTCTCCAGATATGCTAATACATTATCATCTATACAACATTAAAATAAAGAATATCCCACAAAATCTGAAAAAGCACCAAATAATTCACCAACACAGTTGTAATATGTAAACCTTCTCACCAAACTCTTAAATTTCTATTACACCCTCTTTTATGTTTCTTCATAGAAAGTACAAAACCCATGTAGTTGACCTCTTTCTAACCCTAAAGCTACCATATAAAACTAATTTTCTTAAAAAAACTCACTGTATATGAAAGGTGGTGTTGCGTCCAGGCAGTCATGTAACATAACTTCAAAATTTGGTAGAACTATTTGGTGTGCACTGTCCAGTGTGACATCTGCTCTCCTCAACTACAAAGTACCTTTGTGGAATAAAAAGAAAAAAACCAAAAACTAAGCAATATCACAAAGTCTATTTAGGACTTTCAAATAATCTTTTGACATTCTTAAAAATTACTTTTCTATCCTTCAGTGGGAGAACAACCTTGAGATAATTTAAATTTACTTTAACAATAAGATGTAGTTAAATGTAGAGGCTATTCCAGGAAGGGAAAATTTCACTCCTACCCTTTTAACCCATCTCACAGACTTCACTGCCAGATTTCACAACTAGCCCACAATGGGTCCACCGCCTGCTTTGTGAAAAAGGCAGGGTCAAGACTTTAAGTGATTCATTGTGAAACAGCATTGCAAATATCCAGCTTCTATTTCTCAAAGGAATATTTTCTCATTTATTCAACTAGCATAAAAGAGAAAAGACTTAAACTGGTCTGAAGATTTTTAGAAACTTTTTTGTATATATCCAGGAACTTTCTTATGGTTTACATTTAGATAAATATAGCTCACTCTGATATATTCCAATGCCCATTCTGTGCCATACACAAATCAGAAAATTTCAATTTATTTTAATATACTAATATCAGTTAAAACTAGGTACATTTTTTCTGTGTTTTGTTTAAGAATTGTTTCCTTAGAGTCTTAAATGCCACCATCCTCTATTTAGGCCTGTCTCTAGGTTTTTTTAAGTGCAATAACTTTGGATTCAGATGTTTGCAATTATCCAAATGAATTCTTCACTTTTTTAAAGGTTTTCAGAAAGAAACTGATCCTATAAATAGATAACCAACCAAGAGACAATTATTTCATATATTCCATCCAGTTTTAGATTTAGCAGTACCACCAAGGGGGATCTCAATGGGGTTTGTAATGACTTGACACCACATGCTGGGTTTGTTACTCATGCAGCTTTGATTCTTCTGCTCTCTTACTGCATTGACTTCCGTAAGGCACTGAAGACAATTACACCTTATTCATTTTTTAAAGTTCTCTTCAAATGCACCTAGAGTTAATAATATTTTTATATATATTTTGATTGTGAAGCTGTCTATATGTGATGTTCTTGATTCTCTGCTGTCTGCAGTACTTGATAGTAAAAATTATCTCTTTCAAACACAGGAATCTGGTTTATACAGCCGCATATTGTTGCTCATTGTTTGTTTTATGAAAAAAATTTTACTATTTAATATTATATATCTTGGGAGTTATACTAAATCATACTTGATACCTTAATAAATTATCATTTTTAAACTTCGTTTTCTCACTATAATACTGTTAGTGCAAACTTCTGTTTGTGTTAATACTTTTCTGTCCACTGTTTTGCCATTTCTCAGTATTTTCCAAAACAGATATGAGTATTTTTCTCCCATTGTAATGCGGATATAGTCAGTTAAGTAAAATACAGCCCTAGAATATGTACAGGATTTATCCCTTGATAGTCTCTGTGGCAGCTAACCTCAGTCAACATGAAGTATTTTCTGCTGTTAAGACAGTGTGAAAAGAAACTTGATATAAAAAATGAGATAACTATGGTAAAATAATGTCTTCTTCCTTGTTGAATCCCTCCTGGATTGTGTTATTAGTGATAAGTAACTATTGTGACCACAGCTATCTTGTAGGTGTGGGAATGGGGAGCAGTTAAGGTGTCTTGATATCCAGCCAGAAGCCTGATTCTGGATTTGTCCTAAGGCCTACTGTCAAATGACATAAAGAGAAATCCAGTCTTTCACATACATATCACGAATTTATTTATATTATTTGCTTGTTTAGGTGAAGCCTTATATTTTACTCTGACTAAATTTTTTGACACACTAAGAGGTTTTTTGGGCCATTTTTGGTTTTGATATTTTTTTTCCTCTGGAAAAATAGACAAGTTTCTGCCCCTTTCTGACACACATCAATCATGGAACCTTGGGATTTGATTATTACGACTACTTTTCAATTTAAATTTCATCACAATATATAAATTATTCTTGACTACTATTTTGAAATGGTAGCCTGACTGCTATATGACACAGAAGTTCTTGTCTGTCAGAGATGGATTCAGAGTGCCTTATTTACCTTGCATAACTCTCATATGCAATACGAAGCTGCTCCCATCAAGCAACATGCAACCTTTGGTGGGACATCTTGTCTTCCTAAAAGGAACAATGAAATTCTCCACAAAGCAGACAGAATGCAGAATGAAATGAGGCTCCATGGAGCTCCTCAGTAACATCAAATCTACCTACATGAGTGTCTGTGTCTCATCCCTGACAGTATAGGTAAGCATTAAGAAGTATTGCATGTCTTGAGAAAGCCTCTGCAATTGCTTATGTTAATATTAAAACAGCAGATCAAATTATAGTTATTTAAACAGTATAGCAAGTTGTATTGACAGCATATATCAAACAATTATGGGCCAATGTCCAGTAAGTTTTATTGATTTTATTATGCAAAATCAAAATAACATCAAGGCAATCAATGCATAATAAACTAATAAGAAAGGGATGAAAAATAATATAATATAATATAATAAGCTAGTGCAAGAAAAATATTCAGGACCAGGCATCATAACAATGTAAATACTGGAAAAAGAGATTCAACTTATTTTCTTTATCTTTTTCTTTTTTCTGTACAACCATCAACCCACAAGATTGTTTCCCAGATATACTGAGTTCAAAGTAATCACTAGACTCACTGTTTTATCTAATGGCATTCTTATAAACTTGTTCAAGGCTTATGTTGTGGTTTAACCCCAGCCAGCAACTAAGCCCCACACAGCCACTCACTCACTCCCCCCTGCAGTGGGATGGGGGAGAGAATCGGAAGAGTAAAAGTGAGAAAACTCGTGGGTTGAGATAAAGACAGTTTAATAGGGAAAGCAAAAGCTGCACACACAAGCAAAGCAAAACAAGGAATTCATTCACTCCTTCCCATGGGCAGGCAGGTGTTCAGCCATCTCCAGGAAAGCAGGGCTCCATCACGCATAATGGTTACTTGGGAAGATAAAAAACATCACTTCGAATATCCTCCCCTTCCTTCTTCTTCCCCAGCTTTATATGGCTCAGCATGACATCATATGGTATGGAATAGCCCTTTGGTCAGTTGAGGTCAGCTGTCCCAGCTGTGTCCCCTCCCAACTTCTTGTGCACCCCCAGCCTACTCGCTGGTGGGGTGGGGTGAGAAGCAGCAAAGGCCTTGACTGTGTGTAAGCACTGCTCAGCAATAACGAAAACATCTCTGCATTATCAACACTGTTTTCAGCACAAATCCAAAACATAGCCCCATACTAGCCACTATGGAAAAAATTAACTCTATCCCAGTCAAAATCAGCACAGCCTACGAGAATTAGCAGTGTTCTATTATCCACCATTCTCCTATAAATAAGTAGTATTGCTAATTGAGCTAGGTGCAAATTGTAAATAATTTAATTAAACACCATTTTATAATTTATCACCACCAGTAAGTTTGAATAAAACAGTTCCATTTCCATGGAAGATTATATCTATATGTAATAAGTACTGTAGGGTTTCTATCTTATATTCCACTGTCTTTCAATGTTTCTGAGAAAAAGCTGACAACTGCAAAGACAAATCTGTTTGTCTTTTTAAGGTTTGCATGTAAAATTCCAAGCAATAATTGATTTACGTGGTAGTCCGTTGTTGTATGAAGCATCATCTTGAAGTTCTGTTCTCTAAACTCAGACTTCTACTGTTTGGAAATTAAGATTAAATGTTCAGGGGGTTTTTTTCTTCGCTTTTTTTTTTTTCTTGTATTATAGCACTGTAACCATTTCACATATCAAGATTACATCCAATAACACTGTTCTATAGCTTTGTCTGTAAAGTAATATGTGAAGTACAGCAAGAGAGAAAAATAGTAAGAGAAATCTTTTCTTCTGACACCAGTTGATTTATGTGGAGCTGCACAGAAGTAAATCATCATGCAGCTTAGCCTCTTCTCATGATTAAATCAAGTATATAGATTGACTGTAGTAATTAGAGTACTCTAGATTCATTCCAGATATTAAAGAAGGAACAATATCTGGAAAGACAAGCATTGAGAGGTTGGGGAAGAAAATGAAGCTTTACTCAGTTTACTGTTAGCAGGATCCAGAAATATATATTTTATGCAAAACTTAACTGTGAACCAGGATGGGACTATGGAAGAATTAGAAAGTTTGAATCAGTCAAGTGAGCTACATTAGAAAAATCATAAAATAATTTTGCAGATCAGATACAGATGAAAATCTGAATATAGTAAAGAGATACAATACATCACTACTGTGAAAGCAAAGAATAGAGAGGTATAAAGAGTTAAATATAATATAATGGCAGATTAGGTACTAGTAGAGAATTTTTAATACAAGATAGTATCATTCAAACTGACAGGCATAGGGACTTCTGATGAGATCATGAGATGGGGATAAGCTTAACTTTAAACACAGGAGAGATAAGCAGCATGGCAACTTCCATTCATATTTTGATGATGTGAATAGAATATGGTGATCATATCTTCAGAATTCAACAGGGAAAAAGGCTTGGTCAGTCCTCTCAGACTGAGTAGTCTGTCTTTTTAACCCACTTCATTCTTAGTCTATACAGAAGAGAATGGAGTTTTTATAAATTATCCAAATAATTCATCATATATTTCTTCAGTTTATCTATACAGGAAATGTTACATAAAGACCCACAAAAACAAGCAAACAAACAAATAAAAAAACCAAACTAAACCAGGAAAGGAGAGTAGTGTCATAGAAGGAATTTTGAAAGAGTTTCTCAAAGTCTTTAAGAATTCCCCTGACAATTCAATACAACTGGAGCTGCAGTAAGGTCTGTTGGAGAACATCTTCTTCAGAAGATACTGAGAATTTGTTCATGTAGGGCTACTTAATAAGTGAGACGTAAGACCAAGGGCTCTATAACACTTTTTTTTTTTTAATTTAAGAATTTATATAGGTAATAAGAAATAAAGCTCATTTGTGACAGGATTACAAATTCCGTGTATGATTTGTATAGACCTTGGAAAACCCTGATAGCCAGGATGGTCCCCTTTCCAGTAATACTTTTTGTCCTTCTCCTCCATCACATAGTGATTAAAATGTAAGTGTTGATGCATATTTGAGCACTGGTTAGCTTTTCACAGAGAAATACATCCTATTAATTATGACAAATCTACCTCTTGGTGAAATTCACTATTCATCTACAAAAGCAGACATATTCTAAATTATAGATACCTTCTCTTGATGAATACCATGTGAAATTTTTGCTTCTGACATCAATTTATTGTTTCATGTGTTATTGCTAATATACTACATATAAAATGGTTCTTTATTTGAAATTATATTAATTTTAAGTTTTTACATTTTAGTGACATATTGCTATCAACTGTCTACCAACTCTGATTTATTTCTTGACCAGAAAAAATGACATGAACTTAGTGAAGTTCTAAACTACCCTTTTTTGCAAAAGCATTTCATATATGGTATAGATGAAGAATGAAGTGACAAAATTTTATTGGGCATTATGAACTCAGCTAAAGGAAAAGGAAATTAAACAAATCAAAAAGTAGCTGTCCACCTTGTTCTTGAACCTCTTTCTTCATACAGAGGATTTTCTATTATCCTTTGAAAGAAAAGAAAAGAAAAGAAAAGAAAAGAAAAGAAAAGAAAAGAAAAGAAAAGAAAAGAAAAGAAGAGAAAAGAAAAGAAAAGAAAAGGAAAGAAAAGAAAAGAAAAGAAAAGAAAAGAAAAGAAAAGAAAAGAAAAGAAAAGAAAAGAAAAGAAAAGAAAAGAAAAGAAAAGAAAAGAAAAGAAAAGAAAAGAAAAGAAACCCAACAGCACAGCTTACTGAAGATATGTATATATAAAATAAATTCAATAAATTCAATTAATTTTTCCTTCCTTCTTCCATCTAATATTCAAGGTTGACTTGAATGAAACTTCTTTCACAGCCTCCTTTCAGCCTATGAATGGGCAGTAAGACAGCTGTTTGTTTGGTTTTTTTCTCCTAGTATCTGTAGTTTACATTATGCCTGGCATACACAACATGTTTTTTTATTAGTCCAGGGAAAATAAAAAATATTTATTCTTTGGTCTATGAACATGTTGCTGCATTTTCCTGAGTTTTTCCTTAAAGAGATTGTTCTGACTATCTTATGAATTCTAGGTTGAGCTGAAAAAAAATAAAAGAGAGGATTAAGCCTCCACAGACAGTTCTATAGTTGAGAAATTCCCTTTAAAAACACATTTAGAAGAGTAAACACAATCCATTGTGGCTATTTTGCCAGGGTAAGGTCATCTGGATTCTACCTTTTCTGGGAAATGGGCATGACTGGGTGCCTCTCTGGAGTGCGTGTACACTAACGCATGCAGCTTGAGGAGCAAACGGGAGGAATTAGAGGTCAGAATGCTGTGGCAGGGCTACACTTTCTTGGGATCATGGAGATGTGGTAGTACAGCTCACATGGTTGGAGTGCTGCCACAGATGGGTGTGAGCTTTGTAGGAAGGGGAGGCCAGGAGGGCAAGGAAGGGAGTTGCCCTTTACGTGAGAGAGCAGTGGGAATGTGTGGACCTTTGGCCAAAGGCAGATGATGAGTCAAATGAGAGCTTAGGGGTGGGGAATAAAGGGCAAACCAAGGTCTGGGTGTCTGCTATGGACCTCTTGGGCAGAAAGAAGTGGATGAGGCCTTCTTCAGACAACTGGAAGAAGCCTCATGTTTGCAGGCCCTGGTCCTCATGGGGGACTTGGACCACTTTAATACCTGCTCAAAGTACAACACAGCAGGGCACAAGCAGTCCAGGTTTCTAGTGTACATTGATGGTAAGTTCCTAATACAGGTGACAGAGGAGATGACAAGGGGAGACTCGCTGCTGAACCTCATGCTTACAAATGAGGAAAAACTGTTCAGAGACGTGAAGATGAGAGGCAGTGTAGGCTGAAGCAATCATGAAATGGTGGAGTTGAGGATCCTGAAAGGAGGGAACAAGGAAAAAAACAGGATAACAGCCTTAGATGTAAGGAGATGGACTTTGGCCTGTTCAGAGATCTGCTTGAAAGAATCCCAGTAAGAAAAACTGTGTCTCTGACTGAGTTATTGCGATTGCCCTGCCTGCCATTGTGCTTCTTGCCCCCCTGGTGTTTGTGGAGAGAAGTCTTGAATCACATAACCTAATTCTATTTCCTTTTTGATAGGAAAAGTGATGCTTTTGGAAGGTTAACTGGCAAGAAGAAGACAAATATGAAAATGTCATTTTCCATGGTTCTCTGAAAGCAAATAACTTTAATTCCTACCTCACCCAACTTCACTGCTGGTCAGTTAGACACTGGCAATATAACACCTGATGTAATAATTTTGGGTGGTGCTACCCACAACATTCTTACACCTGTGGTAGAGAGACAGAAGAAATTCAAAGAGATTCCTCTCACTGCTTTTCTCAGTTTTGTCCTTTTCTTCCCACCACTCTGTTACGATTGTACATTAAGAGAAAATATATTTCCCTGTCATATTTTAAGCCTTTGTGGATCCGCATGATATCTTATTGCTATCATTAATTGTTGTGCCAGGTTTCTGATGCTCTTATTTCCCCAGTCTTGCCCAGACAAAGAATGTACGAAGACAAATGTATGCCCTATTGAAAATGATTTCCCATCCTCAAATTTATCTCACTATTACTGTCTTTCCCAAGTTTGCAGTATAACTATTACCAGTCCTGTCTTTTCCATGAACCCTGTAGAAAATCATTGCAGGCACTTCTACGTGGTCCTCACTGTGCTATGCGGTGATTACACCTATTGCACGATGCCATGGCAAATGAAGTTGTTCACTGGGAACATTGACTTCCACCAGAACTTCCTCAATTAATGCTTCAGCTGTTCTTCAGCTTCACCAGTGAAAACGGTGTGCAGGCATCTGAAAACAAAGTGTGCTTTTTTCTTGTCAGGCTCGAGGCTGGTCCTGTTCATTTGCTGTTTCCTGCAGAACAAAAGGGAGCAGATGGCAGAAAGCTGGGAGCAGGAAGTTGTTCTGAAATAACAGCCTCAACCAGGGCCTGCTGCCACTCATTCTTGTGCTTATTGTACCAGCAGGGCCAAATTGTACTTAAGGCTCTGGCATATTATTCCATGCAAGATCCATGACTATTGCTCTCTATTTTGTTGATTTGTAAGGAAAAAAAAATGCTGTACAAATCTTGATTTTTGATTGCTTTGTAGACTGTTCCCAGGTGGTTTTTTAGCTTAGCTCTGTAGATCTGTATTCGTTATTTTCCTGCCCATAAAGACCTCTTCCCTGCACAGCAGATCAGCCCCATAAACCTTTCATTCACTTAGACATGCTAAAGGAAATTTATCTGCTGGACAAAAGAAAAGTGCAAGCTTTTACAAATAAAAACAAAACAAAAAATGCACTGCCAAAAAATGAATCTTGTCTTCAAGGATCAGATATATTAGATATATTATTAAATATGTTGAGCTATTTGAAGATACTTGTAAATGTGCAGCGGATTAAAAATCACTGAGAGCTGGGGAGGAGGGTTTTTGAAGTCAAACCCCGCAGGAACATGTCAAGTTTTCCCATCACCTGCTATCATCTACTTTAGCTCTTGTATATTTTTCTTCTTATGCTGAATGAAAGCATGCATTAGTTCCACCGAGGCATCTGAGGACTTCTACTTTCTTCCTGTTTGCTTTGACCTACTCTGCCAATTCTTTGATTGCATGTATTCACTGGATAGGCAGGAATAGCCAGCAAGCCTAAGGCACAGTACTGGATATATTGTCAGTAATAAAAATATACTGGAGAATAAAACAGCCATGTGGAGCAAGCCAAAGCCATGGGAAGGAATTCAGAGGAATTCAGCTTTTGGGGTTCGTCAAGAGTTTTCAAGGTGCCATTCAGTTGCTATTCAAATCTTATCTGGTGCCATCTACATGCCCTAAATATCCTGCCAGGCCAAGCATCCTCACCACTCCAGAATGGTTGAGGTCATCTACAGGTTACGTATCATACTTGCCAGTGGATGACTTGGATACTTTAAAGGGCCTATAAATGGTAATGGATGCTTATCTAAATGTAAAATCTATTTTGTGCACACAAAAATATTTATAAATGGGACCACCTACAAGGTCTCATCTATTCTGTTGGGGTAACCTACTCAGTTTCTGGAATGTGGGCATTTTTTCAAGATGTCTGCATTCCAATAAAGTAGGGAAGATCATCAACAGACTGTTATAATTTTTTTAATTATTTTTTTTCCAAGCCAAAGGAGAGCCCCGGTAAGGTTCTGCTCTGAAATCATATTCTAATCCCTGAGTCTTGGAAGGATTTTTGGAGATCATGTAATCCAACTTCCTGCTCAAAGCTGGATCTGGTCCCTCTGGACCCTGACCAGCCAAGTTTTGAAGATATGCAGCACTGGATGCTCCAAAGTCCTTCTGGACTGTTTCTTCTGGAACTAGACAGAAGTTCATATTGAGGTTTGCACCTGCAGGGGTTAAGAGTCTTTTGCACCTTCCGAACTAACATCTGCTGGGTAGACAAGCTTTAGCTCTAAGAGGACAATGACCTATTTGTGTTTCTTAATATCTTATAAATCTATATGTACTTCAGTATTAAGATTTTTTTTTTTTTTTAATGGCTTATAAAGTCAGAGCTATTTCTTTCATACAATGTTTCTGGTTGTTTTGTTTCAGTGAATGAATTACAGAATAAATACGGTCCATAAAGTTATTTTAAAATCTTTTTTTCTAAATTTTTTTTTTTTTCCTTCCTGGTAATAATTCCTCAAACTTTTCGTTCCTGGCTCAGGTCAGAGGGTCAGCATTCTGCATACCAACAGGAGATGTTATTCTTATTGCAGTACAGACACAACATCCTAGCAGTCCAGATCTATCAAATCTGTATTCTAATAACAGTGTATAGAGATGGTATAATATATTATCCCATCCTTCAAACTCTAAGAAGTTGTTCTCTTTAAGGAGGTTTTCTTCCAGCACCTGAGAAGATCCAATACTTGAGTCTATCTTGAATTATAAGGGTGCCTAAATCATTAAGTGGGCAATTTCTGTTCTGGATGATTCTGGCTGTTCATACTGTCAAATCAAAAGTAGTATTATGTTTTTAGGTTATGGAGAAATATAGGTCTGGCCGTTGAGCTCTGAAGCAATAGGCATCAAGACAGCTTAGGGAAGAAAAATTTTCCTGCAACAGAAGGAAAGAATTGGACCTAAGTGAGTGAATGTACAGAGGGCATATGTTCTCACAACACCTTGCTGACATTAGAGGACTAGATTTTTGACCAAAGACAAGGAAGTTAAGATGCAGAAGGCCTGCAACATACCAGAAAAGGTTCTAGTTATGAATTAAGATAAGCATATAATGAAAACGGTGTTGAACAAGTCAGCCCTTCAGAAATTTTAGATCAGTTTTGACTGAGCAGAATGCTTTTGCCCATTTTGCTTTTGCATCAGTGCTTTGATCAAATAGCCTGGTGCCATGACTGAATAAATTTCAAAGTGAACTTAACAGCACATGGAACTACAACCTTACTGTAAATCATACAAAAGCCCCTCATTTTTGCAGCTTCCTATAATATTGATTTCTGACCAGTTAATACCTTCATTTCATTTCCAGCAACCTATTAAATCGTACTGTATGCTGCATAGGCTTTATGCACATTTATTTTAGCTTCATATTTATTTCTTCCTTACCTACTGTAAAGAGAAATAATCCAACTAGTACAGTATAATTTCCCTAAACTCCCATTATTAAGCATGTGTATAAGGTTTAAAATACCAGTTTTATTTTAGATTTCACTTATCAGTACTAAACTCATGGACTAGGTCAAATAAAGGTATAACGCAATTTAATTGGAGAAAAGCTTCCCTCACACCTTCTGTGACCTCAGATTAAGTTGATTTTATGACACTCATTAAAACCTGAGTACAAATTCAGTTAAGATTATGAAGCTATTGAAAATCCTGGATGAATATGGGTGCACCTAAACCCATGTTTTAGTCTGAAATACCTGGGAGGAAAAGAAAAATAGTTTTTGAGTTTTTTCCTCCATTTTTTCACCTTTGTTTTCCCTCTATATAATGATCAAAATATGTAGTGGTCCTAGGAAGGTAGACATTATACATGTTGGAACACAGCCCTTCTGAAAAGCCCAGCAGGGATTTATAGACGGAAAACACCAAGAACCACTTTCTTCCCACCCTTAGTAACCTCAGCAGCCTTCCCCACATGCATCTTAGCAAGTCTTCAAAGTTGTCTAGTTCTTACTGAGGGCATAAGCCAGGTTCTGTGTAAAAACCTGTAATCTCATCCCAGTGACACTACTTTAAACTGCTTTAGATGTTTTTTCAGTTGTTTCTGTCACACATTAATACATCTTCAGCCCCTCTTTAATTACCTGTGACTTTCCTGTGATATCCGCAGAGCAGGTCCTTGATCTAGTCTTTATCTGTCACTCTAAGAAAGAATAGGGATCCACCCTCATATCCTGTAAAGCCTACCAAAGCAGCTACCTGAAGGAAGTAGTTCCTTTCATCTCCTGCTTAAACAAGGCAAAAATTAAATGAAAAATTACTTAAATACAGCAAATCTGACAATTGGAAAAGACTCATAAGGAAAGCAAAGGGAGCAGGAAGGAGAGATCTATAAAAAGCTTCAGGCAGACCCTAGAAGACTGGCAAAGCTCCAATCCTCTGAAATAGAAAAATCAATTAGATACACCAAGCAGAGATATGATGCACCAGGGGAAAAGGGAAAAAAAATCCTGTTCTACACAGAGATGGAGACAGAGGCAGAGACAGAGAGAAGTAAATACGCACCCATATCTTCCTCATCAGGAGCAGTTCAAGACAAATCCACACTAATCACTCCAAAAAACACAATCAGCTCTTTGTGGACTTCTGCGTGAGTCTCAGTAAATTCATGGCTCAAGATTTCAAACCCTGAAATGAAGGCATTCCTCACAGCCATCAAATGCCTACATTCTTGAATCCACCAAAAGACAAGCTAAACTCTTTATTTGCAGAGGAAGTGGTAATAAAGGTAATTAGATCAGGCAGACAGAAAAATCACCCAGCTGGATAACTTGTATACTGTGCAGAATTCTCTTTAACTCCTTTCTTTACTCAAAAGCTGAACAGAGCCATGTTAGAGCCATTATCCTCTGAAACTTAGACAATAACAGAAACAGACAGAAACTTAGTAACAAAACTGTTCCTGACAATTGTTCAGTTAGATATCACAAAGAACTGAATGAAGAATTTGATATCAATAATTGACCCAGTGAATTTAGCCCCCTTCTACATAGTTAGAACAGCTGCAAATAAATGTTTTAACACTTAATATTAAAGAAAGGGACTAGAAATGGAATGGAAATGTGTAACCTTAGGAGGAGCTCAGGGATAGAGTGGTGTCTGCTTATGGCTGTGAATAGTAAATTGTTACAGACTTGAGACGTCTAACGCATCCTGAAACTCCTTGGGGTATAGTGAGAATTCATCCTTCACCCAGTATGGAATTCTGCATAGAGATGCCACCAGTTCTTTATTGCAACTCTTAACGGAAGAGATAAATGAAAAAATTAAGATGCAAATTCAGCAGCTAAGTTTCCTGGGCCGAACACAGCTACCTACAGTCTCCTATAGAGCTAAGCAGGTCAGATGTTCCTCAGAAGCATTCTTGTTAAGTGTCAAAGCTCTGCATCAGCAGAAAACCTACCGCACAAAAAATTGATGCCACTGTCTTCTTCATAGGACTGTTTGAAGTTCATGGTTTAGGCATTGTTAGTGCTATGTTCCCTCATGGGCCCCATTAACTAGGCATGCTCTGAGCGAAGCTAACATATATTGACAACACCGAGTTCACCAGAAAATGCAAGTCACAGTCCATTTTATTCAAAAGTAGGGACAGACATCCTTGCAGTATAGGTCTTCCTGCCTTGCGAGCAGAAGCAGTTTCTGAAATGGGTTTAATAGGAGAGCAACCCACAGCAAACAACAGTCCAATTTTGTGGTATAAGCACTTTTTTGAGAAGGAGATAGTGCACCTCATGCCCGTGTTATGGATTCTATCTGTTTTTATCTAATATTTGCCTAACAAAATATATAAAAGACATCTTCAGCACACAAAAAACATTTACCACTTTTAACTAGAAACCCTAACTTTTAGGTTTCTTTATCAATCTTCCTCTTTCTGTCTGTGGTGGGCTGACCTTGGCTGGCTGCCAGGTGCCCACCAAAGCTGCTCTATTACTCCTCCTCCTCAGGTGGATAGAAGGAGAGAAAATATGACAAAAGGCTCATGGGTTGAGATAAGGACAGGGACATGACTCACGAATTACTGTCACAGGCAAAACAGACCTGACTTGGGGAAATTAATTTAATTTATTGCCAATTAAACAGAGTAGGATAATGAGAAATAAAAACAAATCTTAAAACACCTTCCCCCCACCCCTCCCTTCTTCCCAGGCTCAACTTCCCTCCCAATTTCTCTACTTCCTGCCCTTGAGCGGTGCAGGGGGACGGGGAATGGGGGTTGCAGTCAGTTCATCACACTTTATCTCTGCTGCTCCTTCCTCCTCACATTCTTCCCCTGCTCCACACCCTCCTCAGTCATCCATAAACTTCTTCAACCTAGGTCTTTTCCATGGGCTGCTGTCCTTCACAAACTGCTCCAGCGTGTGTCCTTTCCATGGAGTACGGTCCTTCAGGAATGGACTGCTCCAGTGTGGGTCCCCCATGGGGTCACAGGTCCTGCTAGAAAACCTGCTCCAGCATGGGCTCCTCTCCACGAGGCCACAGGTCCTGCCAGGAACCTGCTCCAATGCAGGCTCTCCACAAGGGTCACAGCCTCCTTCAGGCATCCACCTGCTCTGGTGTGGGGTCCTCCACGGGCTGCAGGTGGATATCTGCTCCACCGTTAACCTCCATGGGCTGCAGGGGGACAGCCCTGCCTCACCATGGTCTTCACCACGGGCTGCAGGGGAATCTCTGCTCCAGCATCTGGAGCACCTCCTCCCCCTCCTTCTTCACTGACTTTGGTGTCTGCAGAGTTGTTTCTCTCACATATTCTCACTCCTCTCTTCCAGCTGCTGTTGTGCAGCAGTTTTTACCCCTTCTATAATATGATATCACAGAGGTGCCACCACTGTTGCTGATGGGCTCAGCCTTGGCCAGCAGAGGGTCCTTCTTGGAGATGGCTGGAACTGGCTCTATCGGACATGAGGGAAGCTGCTGGCACCTTTTCACAGAAGCCACCCGTGCAGCCCCCCCACTACCAAAACCTTGCCACCTAAACCCAATACACTGCCTCAACAGAAAATGTGTTCCATCTTTAGGAATACATTGTCCCTTCCCAGTTCCAACACTGGCCCTCAGAATGATTTTTACAGTGCTCTCCTGAAAAATTGAACTTGTGTGTTTAAATTCCCCTGAAGTGCGAGTTAAGACTGCTAATCAAGAAGCACTTACATTACTAAACGTGCACATATACATATGTATGTATATGCACACACATGTATGTTACTTTTCATACAAATGCCCAAGGATATTTAAAACATGCAGGACCGAACCCAGGTTCACAGGCACCAAATTGTCCTTGCACCTATGCAGGAAAGACAATTTTAGATGTCTTCACCTTTTTAACTGTTTCTGTGTTTTTCTTTCCAGTGTCCTAACACACAGCTTGCAACTGTTGTTGAGAACTGTGTTCAGTCTGGAAGAAAGTCAGGCATCCAGGTGAGGGCTGTGAGCTCTGTTACCATTCCTGGAGACCTAATTAATAGTTTAGGTGAAAACTGGCATACCAACATCGAAATCCCCTTTTGCATTTGGCTCAAGGCATTGAGGCAAAGCAAGGTGTCTTGCTCCCTTTTTTAACTTCTGAAATTCACTCCTTAATATGTTAAGATAAAATGAAATGGTAGCAGGAATGCATTTTGCACTCAGTAGTGTACAGAAACGAAAAGCAGGAAACATTTCAAGGAACACTCTACTTAGCGTAACAGGCTACCTAACATTACCAGTCTTCCTCATTTTCCATTTGCATGTTAATATCATGCCCAAGTTGTAAAAAAAAGAAAAAAAAATATTTTGACAGGTTTGTGCACTTAACACAATGTATTTTTGTACACTTAAGTGGCCTCTAGTGCTAATGAATATATGAATCTTAACCATGGTGATAACTTTTAGCATTTATTATATGTATGGCATAATATTTTGCAACACTTTGCAAACAGTTAATTAATAATTACTCAAAATTAAATTCATTGTCTTAGGAGATGTAATAGTGAATCAATTTCCTATTTCTTTTTCTTTGTTAGGCCTACATGGATTGCAAACTCATTTGTTGTATTTATAACTGAATACCTACCCAACTATATGTGCAGTATTTGAATTCATGTAATTGGCATGTAAAATGTAAACCAAATATCTGTCAATTAACTCACCAAACACCTTTCAGGATAAGGCCTGACTGGTGCATAATCCACTAAAACTTTTGTCTTCTCACTTTTAATTTTCCCTCAGTATCACATACTGTTTCTTTGTATTTTTTTTTCTTTTTTTTTATGCCCAAATAAATGCCTGAAGTGAACTTTTTTGCAGGTAATTGGAGTTGACCTGCCAGCTGTGAATAAACATTTACTGTCTGCTGTACAGAAATAAGTATATCTATACCTGCCCATCTGTAGTTTTGTAGAATGAGTCCTTACTCATAAATGTGGCAGCTGGCTAGAGTAACTAAGGTATGATTTTTTTATGACTTGCTAGGCAAGACAGAACATAAAACCTCCACATAAGTCACCAAGAGATTAGTTACTTTAGCTTCAAGCTGCAGCAACTTTTGTTACTAACTTTTGTCAGAATCTCTCTACCTTCCTGCTCTTTCCCACACACGTACACACTTTATGTGTGAAGTAAAGCTTCATCCATTTTTTATATCTTTCAATCTTGAGCTTTAAATTTGAGCAGTGAATACATGATTTGCATGAGTGTTGAAGACAATTATTTTGTGCACTCCGATAAATGAGGGGGTCGAAACAAGGTTTTAATGAGTCATATTTTAGACCTCATTCAAGGACGATTCACCAAAACCTCATAATTAAGTTAAATGTTTACAAAGATACAGTGGCACTGTACATGAGAGATTCTCCCAGTCTGCCTGCCATAGCCTCTTGCTTCATCAAAGACAAATTATATCTGTTGTCAAAATATGTTTACATTAAATTGCCATAAAAGGAAAAACACTAAGCCATAATACCGTTATCAGTGCAAACATACACTTAAATTAAGGATGCTATTTGCCCTTTAATAACCAGTCTAATAAGAAAAAGTTTCAGGGAATAGAAGGTGTTAAGGGGTGATTTGGAATTACAATGTTGAATTATTATCAGAAAATATGAAGTTTCCTTTCATGAAGTTTGCAGTAGTAATTTGTCTTTTGCTGCTTTAGATTGAATGATGTGGAAAGTGGAAAATTACTTTCACTGTTACTTGGTTCCCATCTAGCATCATCTCACACTCTAATTTTAATTGCTCCCTGTACAAGTTTAAAAGTTTGTTTCTAGGGAGGAATAAAATATTCTAGAGATCTTTTTAGGAAGAAGCTCCACAGAAAAGGAGCAAGCTAATCAGTTCGTTTATAGCTTCTTTTTTATTATATTGGCAGATAGATTAAAAAGCTATACCAGCAAAAGCTTTGCAGTGGACTGATTTTAGTTAAGATGGAGTCCATGTTTTCCCTGCTTCCTAGACCACTGAGTAAATGGTCTAGCAGTGCCTAGCAATCTTTGCCTTTACTTCTTAACAGAATATTACTTTAGCTAAGATTTCAGCACTTGTTTCTACCTGCTGTATGATATAGCACGTTATTACACAACAGCATTTTAAATAAAGCCATTGAAATGTATTCATAAGCTTATTTTCTACGTATGTGCAGGAGAAACTACACAGATTCATACAGCACTTCACAAATCAGACATTAGGGCACTTATCTTCCTCATTAGCACTGTTTTTTCCCTCACCTTGTTCTCTTTTTACACTCTTTTACACCTACCCTCCAACTTTATGATTATTTTCCTGTTCATTGCATTACTTCTAACCAAAGCCACATATTTCTCAGACATTTCCTTTCTCAGGTCTCCTGGTCAACTTAAAAGTAATACAGCCCAAAATAAATATACTTGTCTTCAGTACTTTTTTCACTAGTAAACTTCTGCTATTCTTGACAGCATTGCACCTTCTCTGTGCTGTTAAGAAGAGTCTTTCAGTTGATTGGTCCAAATCCAGTTTGATCACTCTTCCTTTTTCTCTGCCCTGCTCTGATTTGTTTAGGCTTTTATCAGGCTCCATATCTACTGCAGATGAACCTGTCTCCTCTCGGTCTTTCTTCAAACATATTGTATATTATCTTTATGCACTGGGAGAAAACTTCCTACATAAATCTTTCTAAATATGTCAGCTTACATTTTAAATCCATTCACTGACTTCTCCTTCACTACAATCCATAATTTAAAGATTCTTTTGTTTGATTTCCAATGTGTAACTCTACCTCCTCCTGTCCAAGCCACTTTGCCCTTTTATCTTGCCTCTTGCAAGTTTTTTGCTCTATAGGAAACATAGCACTAATATTCTGGCAACCATTTTCTTCACCACATATGCCAAAACTGCATTCAATATGGAATGCAGATGTCTAATGCTGAAACCTAGATGGGTTGCTGGTCATCTAGACCATGGTATGATGGGCTGATATTCTGCACTACCATACCTCCCCTTCTCACCCCAGAGGAGGTATTTATTTTCTTTGTGTTTCAGTTCTCCATCTATAAAAGAGAGATTAAATTTATCCTCTGTATCAACAAATATATACAGTATAAATATCTATAGATATATATGTATATAGTATAGATATACTAATATGTATACATTTCGTAACAGAGTTCATATAGATATATTAAAATTCAGTTAAAGTCTTTCCTTAACGCCACATCTGACCCATTTTTTGGTCGGTGTCATGGCAACAAAAAGATTAAATTCTATATTTCTGGATTTTGAAGTAGAAAATAGCAGCATGTCATCCATTAATCTTCGGTTCTATAGAGGAGGATGGGATGTGTAAAATAAAAGAACCCTACTCCAGATTTCACCTCCTTTTCCCTTGTTCCTTGTTTGGAAAAGATCAATCTAGTAACTCTTGCCCCTTTATGGAAATATAGCAATTAAATATTTATCAAGAATGCATTTCAGAAAGAGATACTCATCAACAAACTAGTAAATAGCCCTTTAGAGATCATTTGGATCACCCTGGATTAACCAATAGTTTATTAATTAAACCAGAGAGGGAATCTCAGTCTGTCTTTCACATCCTAATTAACTGCACTAACAGATCTGTTGGACTGGGTTGGGTGAAAGGGAGAAAGAAAGGAGGAGATCTGTTAATTATTTGGGAACAGTGCTTGCTCATGTCAGAATCCTACCACAAAGTCTGAAAGATCTCATGTTCATTTCAATGTCTTCTGCTGTCTCTGTAGAGGAGTTCCTGTCTTCTTACCCTTCCCAAGGAGCTCCTCAGCACTGGTACATCCTCTAAACTTTTCCGGGTTCTTTTGTACTTCAAAATAGTATTTCTCCACGGATACTTGAGGGAAATGCCTCAAGAAGTTATTTCTCCTGCAATTTTCACCTCAGTATTTTAGATAATTATTCTGACATTTGACCTTTACTGTCTGGCTGCATAAAAGGACTGAAGTACAAATTTCCACTTCCTCCTTTTCTTAGTCATCATTATAAATGAATGAGTTTAGTCACTGTATTCAAAAAATTAGATAACTAGTTAGAATATCCAATAAAGTATGAAAGGGAAAACAATAAAATACATCCAGTATGTTATTAGTCGAGGGAAAACATTCCCGGAGTTACCAACATATGACATAACCATTACACTCTCAATACTTTTCAGTTCTAGTACATCCACATAAATCACACTAGCAGCAACAACTTCAAGAACAAACCTGAACTGCATCAGGAAAAAGGAGGTCTTGGATTTCCTAGGGGTATCATTTTCCTTTTAATGTATCAGCTGTTTTATAAAAAAATAAAAATAAAAAAGAAATGTCTAGATCTTTTCCCCTCTGCAATAACCATCTTCAGAGAATTAAAAATACTCATTTTCATTCTTTGCTAGGCTAATCAGCAATCCTTACTTCTTCTCTTGCCACTCTCCAACAACATCTCCACTCTAAGTCTAGCTTGTAACTCACTCAAGCCTCTCTAAAGCTCAGAAATGCTTGTTTTCTAAGCAGTGTTCAAAAAACAAGCAGGAAGAAAAAAAAACAAACAAAAGATTGAGAGAGAGAATGAGATTTATAATAGTCCCTGAAACTGAATCTAGAGACTGGAACTATAATCATGTCCACTCGAGTGATTTCAGTTCAACACAGAGCTGGTGTAAATGTGTTCTTAAACTGATTTATTTGGAGAATTGTGGTGTATCATTAGACCCCTCTGTGGTTTGTTTTGATCATGATTTTAGACTGTGACTGTCTTCAGTGAGGGTCTATGTATGTTTCTCAGTCATACAAAGCGCAGAGCATGTTTTTGGTCCTCAAAGACTTACAACTGAAAGGGTGTTTTAACCCTTCAGTTCTGGCATCAAGATTTTTCATCTATAATCCACTCCTGATAAGAATGTCTATATAAATGATAAATTTGCCTTAAGAACCACACAATCAAGTGAAAATAACCACTTTTCATAGGTCTTCATTTCGGTCAAACTATCAGGAGCTGTGGTATTTTAATAACTGGATGACATTTAGAGCACAAGTTTACTTTTGCAGTGATATATGATTGTGTAATGTCTTCTCAGCTGAACTACAGTAGCCTAATGGCTCCAGAACACTTATCAAAAATCTATCTGTGAGTGTTTCTACAATGTGTGTTGAACATCAGGCTGTGAAGGTTTTAAAAAACATTTTTATTCCCTAGGTGGAGGAAAAGAAGAGGAAAAAAGGATAACACTTCTGTTATGCCCAGAAAGATTTGTGGTTTTGTAACTGAAAAAAAAAAAAAAAGGCAAAAACCAGCTTTTCCATAAGGGAGTACATTTTAAAATTACTTTTTAAATTCACTTGAGTAAATCTATGCCTGTTATTAAGTAATACGTTATTCCAGTATACAGAGTGAAACTGGATTTGTTTTACTTAATCTCTATTGGTATATGGCCAGTTTTTTTGGAGGGTGGGTGGTTTTTTTCCCCCATTCTGTTCTTTGTCTTCACTCTTCTCTGTCAGAGGGTGTCAGAATCCATGCTGATGACCTGTTTCCAGATGGTCCTTTGCTTGGCAGATTTGATATGCCACGTCACATAAAAAGCTCATAAAACTGAAGTGGCATTCACTCCATACAATGCTTTGATTATCAGCATACATACAGGGAATGGCAAAGCATCTCACTGCCAAGCACTTAGTGCCCACTGGTTCCATCATCTAAGCCAAGCACAGCAGTTTAACATTTTAAGCCTTTTTGCCACACTTGTATCTGCTTGGCTTTTTTTGAGTCTAAGAACAGATACGTGCAAATAAATGCTTGTACAGGGAAAAAAAAAAAGAAAAAATATATTCAAAAGAAATATCAGTTTAAACAATACTATTTAAAACATAGAAACTATGAAATTTCAAATGTTATCTCCATTTTGATTTTGTTTCAATCTTTATTGTAATGTTTGATTATATCTACATACTCCAGTTTAGGCAGAACAGAATTCTACAAACTTTGATAGAGAGCAGGGCTTCTTTATAAAGATCTTATTATTTTTACAGCTGAAATTTGAATTAATATTTCAACAAACGGTATCAGTAAGACAGTTCTTTTTGTTGACTTTAGTTAAGCACTATCAGCAGTAGGCTGGCTACAGCAGCCCAGAATTGTTTAAGTACTATAATTCACTACAGATACTTTTTAAAAATCCCAGCCCATTCTTTATATGCAGAAGCTACGTTCTGAATTACATTCTGCTGCTGGAACAACAGCAGGTTTATCCTTTTGTAGATTTAACACAGTCAATCCCATCTTTACTGACCTTGTCAAAGCAAACAAGAATTAAAACAGCAATGAAGAGCTGGCTTTCCCAGCGAGTATAATACATACATAAGTTTTAATTTATCTGGGTTTTTTTTCATGTTTTATAGGTCTGACCTGGAAAGCAAGAAGTTTAAATGACATAGGAGGCTCCCTTCCAAGAAACACATAGATTACTAGCCCTAAAAACTTGGATACCTGCCTGCTTCTTTCTCTTTCCACCTACTTCTTTAGGCCATAAGCAATAGCTCTAAAAATAATGTCTCGATTTAGTGGCTTTTCAATGTTTCTGTCATTTTTCCTTGGAAACAGACATAAATACCTAATCTGAATAGGTGACCTACAGTTCCCCTGGAATCAACAGAGAAAGAGAACTTCTGAATATTATTCAGCTCCTAGAAAGTCACCCACAACTTTCTCTCTGCCTTGACTATGTGCACAAAAACTGGGCTTCTGAGGTATTTCAATAAAATGCCTAAAGTTAGAGGTAATAAATCCAGGTCATGGAATGTGAACATTTAAGCAAAATTCTGCCCTTCTTAATCCTATTGTCATGTGAAAAAGTCTGAAGAGGGAGAAAAATAGTCAGTTGCATTGAAATTATGTCAGGGTCATGTTTATGTAACTAAGAAGAACTAACTTTTTTTTATTTATTTAGCTCTCTATTTTGAGAGGAACCTACAGGGGATGACTTCTGACGTCGAAACTGATTAGTTGAGAAGTAGGGAAAATATGAAAGAGAGAAATTTAGACTCTCAGATTCCTGCCTATTATGAATATGTTATATTCACTTTTCTAGTTCCATGTTCTAAATTCATTTGTTTTCTCATCTATGAAAATATGAAGGCTACTGACAGTAATTGAATAAATATTAAAAAAAAAAAAAATTATGTATACCCAATCCCTTTTTATACAGATGGATCCCAAAACATTAAGCATATAGTATTAAATTATTTTTGTTTATTTCTGTTATTAGTGGTGTTATGATCACTCTTTCTTTCTCCTTCAGCACCCAGTTCTGTAGCATTCAGAAATTCTACCCATGAAATTAAGACATATGGCATTTATAGGAACAGATCCACCAATCATTACTTCTATAGCTCAATTAGCAGTTTTGTAT
Source organism: Mycteria americana (assembly GCF_035582795.1). Lineage (NCBI taxonomy): Eukaryota > Metazoa > Chordata > Aves > Ciconiiformes > Ciconiidae > Mycteria > Mycteria americana. The sequence continues at coordinate 32,426,336 of NC_134367.1, forward strand.
ATCAAGGAGGCTCTCACAGAGCCACAGTGAAACAGCTTATGAATAAAAACTGTATTTTGCCCAAATCCATCATATTTTGAAAAATGTTCACGGTGAGTACTTCAAAGAAAAAAGTGGAAGGATTATGGGTTTTCATTTAAAAATTAAGAATGGGTAGCTACACAAGAGGTGTTGTCAGCCATGTTAAGAGCTCTATTCACAGTGAAGTAACCTTGTAGATGTGAGATCAATGCCTCATCCTAATACCCGTGTTGCTGTTATTACCATCGGAGTGAACCTAATTCCAAAGTTCTGAAATCTATGTTGAGGTAACAAATTACATAACAAATTACTGTCATTAGAAATGAACTATCTGTTTCTCCTCCTCTTGCTCTTACATAATTGGATGAACTGAAAAAGAGCCATATTTGTTACATGACCAAAAAATAAAAATAAAACAATGCACAGCTAACAGTACCATCTGTGTCCATCAATTTTAAGGCAATCTAGTCTTTTCCCTAAAAGTCTCCAGTTGTAGATAATAGAAGGCAATCTGATGGTAACTCAGTTATAAGCAGAGAGTAAGAGCTGTGGCCTTGGCTCAAGTGCTTAAGCTCTTATTGGGAAGAAACATTACAGCTTGTGCTGGTTTTGGCTGGGATAATGTTAATTTTCTTTATAGTAGCTAGTATGGGGCTATGTTTTGGATTTGTGCTGAAAACAGTGTTGATAATACAGAGATGTTTTAGTTGTTGCTAAGTAGTGCTTATGCTAAATCAAGGACTTTTCAGCTTCCAATGCTCTGCCAGGTGCACACGAAGCTGGGAGGGGGCACAGCTGGGACAGCTGACCCCAACTGACCAAAAGGATATTCCATACCATATGGCGTCATGCTCAGTATATAAACTGGAGGAAGAAGAAGGAAAGGGAGGACGTTTGGAGCTATGGCATTTGTCTTCCCAAGTAACCATTACACGTGATGGAGCCCTGCTTTCCTGGAGTTGGCTGAACACCTGCCTGACCATGGGAAGGAGTGAATTAATTCCTTGTTTTGCTTTGCTTGTGTGCGCCACTTTTGCTTTCCCTATTAAACTGTCTTTATCTCAACCCACGAGTTTTCTCACTTTTACTCTTCTGATTCTCTCCCCCATCCCACGGGGGGGGAGTGAGTGAGTGGCTGTGTGGGGCTTAGTTGCTGGCTGGGGTTAAACCATGACACAGCTACTGCCTACAGACATGACTTACTCTATTTCTATCTACATCTGAAAATTTGCCTGTGTAAAAAACTTAAAATCAAACTGCTGTATACCAGATAGGCACAACTGTATGTGTGCCATTGCTGATCCATCTGTAGATTGTTCTTTGTGCCAGTAGCTTTTTCCAAGCTGGGTTTGGGATCAAGAGACATAAAAGGAATATTGTAATGAACACTTAAGAAACAAAATTATTCCTCTTCTTTCATCCATAAATTCTTAATTTAACAATGGATGCTTATGCTGACTGATAATCTTTAACTCCTTGTGCTGATAATTCCAGACGTAAGAAATACCTGTGGTTATTAATGAACCATTATGCATGGGGGATTTTCCCTCACCCAATCTTTTTCTTCTCATTTCCTACAAGAATCATTCAGCATTAATGATAGTTGCTCCCAGAATTTTGGCAGAGAATATCCTACTTTATCAAGTGTGTATAGAAAAGGAATCTTATGTTCCTGCCAAAGATAACCATCAGCAAAATAAAAAGCTTAAGCAGGTCTACAGTAGTTTATTTGGATGTTAGGAGGCAGGCAGCCATGCTTTAATGCTGGCTCATTATAGTTCCCACTTGACATTACCTATCTTTAGTGTATCCCTTGTCTTGCATCAGTAATGACTGTCTTCATATGCCTCAGGCTTTTCTTAGACTGCTTTCAACTCCTTTTATTTTTTTTTCACTTCTTTTTTTATTTCTCTCTCTTCTCAATTTTTCATGACTTTCGAATTATCTATTGACTGTAATTACATGACTTCAGGCCTTTTATCCTGTTTTACCTAGAAAGACTTGGTGAATGTATACAACTACTTTACTTCATTAGGTATTTTATAGATTATAATGTAGCATCAGATATACCTGTCAACACAATAGTTATTATTAACTTCACAAACAGAAAAAAAATGCAGTAGGATCTAAGGCCCTATATATACTGAGTGACTTTTAGATACAGCACGAGAAATGTGCAAGCCAAATATCCACAATTAAAAGTGCAAATCCAAAAAGCTGAGGGAAGGATTTCACAAACAATGTTTCTGTCTACAGGATATTTCACCTATCAACATGAAAGGCAAGGTAAATTATATAAAAGTAGTTCTATGTTTGTCATATCTATCTAAGGAATAATCTAACAGAAATGAAATTGTCTCAAGAGGCAAACAGTAATATTTGAATATTACATCCAATAGTTTTTTCAGAAAACAATTACATATAAAAAACCCCTGACTATTCAATAAAAAGAATTAATACAAACACAGAAAAAGTATAGAGTCATATCTATAAAGTTTACCACTTTTAAAAAACCCATTCTAGCAGCAGCAATTTTTACGAACTCTTATAATTAAACTGTTGTGACACAAGCATCACTAGATGACAGTCTAAGTTATGTATTGTCTGGAATTGACACCAACACAGATATCCTTTTGCTCTTTTAAATCTGTGGAGATAATCTTTTTCGTTTTGCTCAGTACCTGTGGAAAATGCTTCAGATTTCAAAGTGATGAAATCTCTGTCTGATTATTATTGCTATTAATTGATGTTATGAAAAGACTGAAAGTATTTAGCAAGATATCAAAGCCTGTTTGTGCTACGCCTTGTATATCATCATTAAAATATATCTCTTGCCCCCAAAACCTATGAACTGAGAGTAAAACTGGGTGGATACAAGAAACGGATGGGGAGAGCACAAGGTAACAGCATGACAGTTATGAGAATGGTAAAAAGCAGAGGTCACAGAACTCCAACTGCCTAGACATAGTTACACGTCATCTTCCCTCACATTTCTTCCTCTGTCTTTTAATTAAAAATAAGTGGCCTGATTTTCAAATGTCTTGAACACCCAAAACCTCCACTGATTTTACAGGCAGCTGTGGGTGTCAGCACATTAGAAAATTAGGCCCAAAATATTTTTATCTTTGGAAACTTCATAAGATTTATCCTTTAAATGTGAGTGACTAAGGGAAAACTTTGATAACTCTAACTTAAAAGAGTGGAATAGTGCAGGCTTCTAAAAAGCATGATAACTTTAGTATTGTCGTGGTTTAAGCCCAGCCGGCAACTAAGCCCCACACAGCCACTCACTCACTCCCCCCCCTCAGTGGGATGGGGGAGAGAACTGGAAAAGTAAAAGTGAGAAAACTTGTGGGTTGAGATAAAGACAGTTTAATAGGTAAAGCAAAAGCCGCGCACACAAGCAAAGCAAACCAAGGAATTCATTCACTACTTCCCATGGTCAGGCAGGTGTTCAGCCATCTCCAGGAAAGCAGGGCTCCATCACGCATAATGGTTACTTGGGAAGACAAACGCCATCACTCCAAATGTCCCCCCTTCCTTCTTCTTCCCCAGCTTTATATACTGAACATGACGTCATATGGTATGGAATAGCCCTTTGGTCAGTTTGGATCAACTATCCTGGCTGTGTCCCCTCCCAGCTTCTTCTGCACCTGGCAGAGCACGGGAAGCTGAAAAGTCCTTGATTAGTGCAGCAACAACTAAAACATCTCTGTATTATCAACACTGTTTTCAGCACAAATCCAAAACATAGCCCCACACCAGCTACTATAAAGAAAATTAACTTTATCTCAGCTGAAACCAGGACAAGTATGCTATAGTTATCTTTTATCTCAGACCTCTCTTTCTTTCCTGGTGTTGCATCTCATACTTGACACCTTTCTTATCCATTTTGATTAAGGAAAGAGTCTAATAATCCTGGTCAAAGTTCATATTGTTCTCTCCCTGTGTCAGGACAGTGTGGTGCTAGGCTTGGAAATTTACCTCCAAGTTGGGAATTTCAAATAAATGTCAGGTAAACAACCTAGAAGTATCTATACTATCCTTTTTTATACCACATTTCTTTAATAAGATATATAGGGGATCCCAACCATTACAATGGTACTCGGTTACTTTAATATATTGGAATTAAGTGTAACAAATATTAAGGATGCCAAGCTTTGACAAAAAGCTATGTGAAATTTACATTTATTTATTTGTTATCTATAGGAAAGGTTCTTTAGGGTGTTAAAAATCCATTTTCACTTAACTGCAGGAAAAACTACTACACTACTGATAACAATGAATATTCAGAAAAATCTGTGAAGATGGGTAAAAATAAAGGGAACAGTAATATGTATCTATACTTCTGTTATCAAAACACACCCAAAGCTGGCAAGCAATCTTTTTTATTTGAATTGAAATTATTTGTCTATCTGCATAAAAAGATTAAGTTAATGTAGCATGTTCTAGCTTCTTAGAAGGTTCTTGCATACCTTCAGTATGCACTTACAGTTCATACCTTCAGTTCCAGTTTCCTTTAACATAAATATTTAGAGATGTTCTATGAAATCCATCATAAAATCTTCCAAAAATGACCAATACTGTGACTTTTCATATCAGACACTTCATACTGTGGGACCAGCTGAACTCCCTGTTAGACTATTGCATAGCCCCATGTCAGTATTACTTTGTCAGGGAAGGGGGATCCGTCCATCACTGTGACGGATTACTTTGTTTTACTCCTTTCTGTTTTCCAATGTTTTGTACTTAGGTGTGTATGATTTCTGGAGCCTCCATTTCTTAACAGACTTTGGTATTGACACTAATAGTGATAATAGACTTCACTCATACTATACTGTATTAGCGTAGTAATCTTTATAGATTTTTAGGCTAGGATGTCTTGCAAGCTTCAAATTCCTATGGCCCAGCTTGAAGCAACTCATCTGATGGACGGCATTATGAACAGAGATCCCCAAGGGTCATCATATACATTTTCTAACTAGTGGAATTCACCAAACACTGACAATCAATGTTCATGAATATTCATGCAAGTGACACAAATAAATTCATGTCAGATGCACTTGAGTCTCTTTTGTGTTCGCTTTCTCTAAACATTGATGGGACTAGTCATTGATTAATTTTTGGTTGAGAAGAGTTACTGATAACCTGTCTAAAACTAGAAAGAGATGCATATTTACATTTTAGCATTATGCCATGTATTTTTTGTTTTCATGTGCATTGATTATAAAGCATCTATTTTGTCTTCTTATTTCAGATACATAACAGTTAATTAAGCAATTTAAATAAATAATATTTTTTTTGTTTATTGGCCTGGGAAATGCAAGTGGCTTATTTCTTTAATGTCTGTAATTAAGAAAGGAGCAGGTATTTCCCAGAACTGAAGATGACAAACACGAATCTATGTCTACAAAGTCTAATTCTGTTATGTTATTCAAAGCTATAAATATGATTATTTTTAATAGAAATTCTCTTGGTCTAATGGGAAATATGTTTTGCAAAGAATTTTTAACATTGACTTAAAAATATGTTGAACACAGGCAAATGAACAAAACTTTGGCTTTAATTATCATCAAACTTTCTACATTGTTCTCTATTAAGTTATTAAATGTCATAATATGCCAGTTCTCATTACACATTTGAATTTTTCTTTTTTTCATCTTAACTCAGAACAGGATATGTTGAAAGGTCATGGAAACCAGCTGATCAGCATTACCAAAGGCCAATTTAATTCCTTTTGCAGTCAAATGAACTTAGAAGGGGATGGTATTTAAAGACTATAACCATTTGTAATTCTCTGCCCATCCAAAATGTGCATCGGCTGCTTTCTAATCAAAAAATACAGAAGTCTAAACCACAATTAAAAAAATCTTGATACAACAGGTTATATAGTGCTTTGAACAAAATATCAGAAAACTAGACAAAGTTACAAACATATTGATGAAATGTGTATGTTCTGTGTCATGACTTTTTTGAAAATAAGAATAGCTGGGTTACCATGTTTGTTTTGATTCAGAAATCCTGTAGAGTGTCTTAACATTGGAATGTCAAAGGCAGGTGGTACATTCATGACATTACTATAGAACTAATACTGTTTTTGCTGAATTAGAACTATTTAGATATTTTTGGTTTGTTTGCTTCTTGATCTCCTCTCTGCCTGGAGAATGAAATGCAGATTAACAAACTGGAGCTAATGGTGGATATTATATCGCCTTGTGCTTTGGCCATTTCCTCAGAGCAAAATGTTAAATTAATTTAATTCAGATAAAAAAAAAAAAAAAAAAACAACTCTAAAAAAAGTTTTTAGCCATAGATGCAATATCCCAAAACAATGGGATTACTCACTTAAATATAAACAATTTACAACTGATATATATAATCAATTGTATATGTCAATGAGTTACAGTCAAGCTGGGTGATTAAAATAACAGTCTTCATTGACCATGGTTTCTCTAAATATATAATTCTTCAGTGGATACGATTGTCAGAAACCATTCTAAGTAGGTTTATGAAGTTAGACGTTAAATGTGTCTTCTAGTAAATGATATATTTTTCAAGAGTAACTGAAATTCAGCTTACATCACAGATGTTTAGATCTACCCCTAGAATAAAATTCAGGAAAAGTACTTAAACTAACAGAAACTTGGACATTATGATCCCACAGTAAGAATGATTCCCTACAAAAATGAGTTATTTCTGAAGATCCAGACTGTGCATAGTGTATGTCGTGCATCCATTTAACAGGTACTCAAGGTTCAGCAGGTCTTCTTTTTTCTCTACAATAGGTCAGAACCAAATAAGTCAGGTTTCCATCCAGATACTGAAAATATCAAAACATCCATTTTGACATTGTAAAATAAAAACCTGTTTTCTCCTTAAAAACAAACAAAAAACCCCCCACAACCAAACCACATTTTGTATTTTATAAAAAATACTGAGAATCAGAAAGAAAGCAAGCAGTACAAAACTGCAACAAAGCACTGTCAGATCATGTTATCAGAAAACATTTGCATATTTTTCTAGAATGTTCCTTCAGAGAGTAATTTGGCACATTCAAGTATTACTCTTCATTGCAATAAGAAATAACCTTAGAGTTCTTGAGAATGGAATTTTGATTTTCCATGCAGATGTAAAGAATATTGCAACAAGGGAAAGTAAAAAAAAAATCTACAAGTATCTTTTTTTCATTAATTGGTGTTCAGATAGCATGTATTTCAGACACATATTGAATTTAAATAAATTCTAATGTGTATTTTCAAATCCACTGTTACCTTTTTCAGGGAAAATATCAGTAAAAGTTCCACCCAACAGTATTCCTAAAATTTGAGATTTTAGGATTCCAACATTAGATTAGTTTGATTGCACTCAAAGGCCTGGATGAATCCTGCATAACTGTATGCACTGAACTGAGTAATTTTGAAACAAATAAAGGACCATGAAGGAACCAAATATGACGTTGTTCCTGTCTCAAGCACCTTTGTTAGCTGCTTGAAGCGAAGGTAAGATAAACTGTCACCAGATGTCTTGTAGTACCTGAAATTCCTCCTCTTTAAGTCTCAGTGTTATTATTTAAAAGTTCTGTGTTCCCCTCCTTTGATTTATCACCCATTATATGCTGTCATTCTTAAATATATCTTTCCAATATTAGCTGGTCTATCATAGTTATACCAGTATATCTTCTCACATTTGTTCACACATCTATTGCTTGAGTACTGTTTTTACAGAAAAGGAGAAGCAGTAGATCTACTAAGTGCAGTAAGACATTTATTCAATTCTTAAAATAACACAGGATATTATAAGAATAAATGCAGTGATTTGTAATCTCCATAGTACTTCTGTTTTATGCCACAGACTTGCACAAGTCATTATATACTTGAATAAAAGTTAGACGAAACAGAAGTTGTCTGTTCTGTGGCTATTTTTATTCTTATACTAAGAGAACAGTGAAAAAGTTACTGAGCAGCACCTGTATGCTGGTGAGAGACAGTAAACAAAAAGTAACGTCTTAAACTGTCATAATTTGGATTAATATATGGATGTAAAAAAGTGCGATACAGAATCCAAAATACTCAGGAAACATATAAAGGGATTACTTAATATGACTTCTTTTGGTTTGATTTTTCCCAGTTTTCTATTTCATTGAACTGAATGGCACTGTTCTGAGCTTTTGTCTCATTAGTGTCACCATCAATATCCAGATCACTTTCTCAAGAAGAATAATTCTCACTGCTGCCTTTTAAATTAATGCAGGACTTCCGGAATACACCTGAATGGTGTGTATGTCATCAGCCATAGATGCCTTTGGACTTCTATCCTGGATCTTTAACTATGAGGATCAGACTAGTATTAAAAATAACACAGTGATTTATTCATGTTGCTTGATTAACTTTCTACCATCAAACCTGTGACAACTAGAAAATGTTTCAGCTTTGACGAAGATGATGATGAATCATTATGAGGTGGCAGGGATCCAATAAATGTGATACTCCGAGTTTATATTGATTTTCTTACATTTACTGGCTTGTGTTGTTCTACTTACTAATTTCTGTACTTTGGTCTGTGCAAAAGTCTTCTACATTTTTATTTCTCCCCACGTTCCTATTCTGCCCAGAAAAGACTTTTGTGAAATATCATCCTTATATAACTCAGTAGCATTCTGGTTCCTGCTGTAATTATGGTTCCTGGTTCTCTGTAGGCACTCGTCACATCTCTTATTACTTAAACCCTGCTTGAATTTCTCTGTAAGGCCTACAGTCAGAAAGTGTGACATTTGGCAACAAATACCATAGCCTCATTTAACAGTAGACAGCAGTAGTAATCTGGCCAGCACAATCAAGAAATGTTCAGGTATTTTATGCATTCAGACCTAGGATGACTTTTTTTTGAAACAAAAGATTGATCCTAGTCATTGCTAAAAATCTTGTGGATCTTCACACTAAAAATTTCCCTGTGACGTGGTCACAATTCTGCTCCAGAAGACTGTAAATGAAAATATAAAATATCTTGGCCTCTTGATTATTTTTATCATTAACTAGCTGTGTTGTTATGCTGTGCTGGTTTTGGCTGGTATAGAGTTAATTTTCTTCATAGTAGCTAGTATAGGGCTATGTTTTGGATTTATGCTGAAAATAGTGTTGATAATACAGGGATGTTTTAGTTACTGCTGAGCAGTGCTTACACACAGTCAAGGCCTTTGCTGCTTCTCACCCCACCCCACCAGCGAGTAGGCTGGGGGTGCACAAGAAGTTGGGAGGGGACACAGCTGGGACAGCTGACCCCAACTGACCAAAGGGACATTCCATACCATATGATGTCATGCTCAGCATATAAAGCTGGGGGAACAAGAAGGAAGGGGGGGATGTTCAGAGTGATGGCATTTGTCTTCCCAAGTAAATGTTATGCATGATGGAGCCCTGCTTTTCTGGAGATGGCTGAACACCTGCCTGCCCATGGGAAGTAGTGAATGAATTCCTTGTTTTGCTTTGCTTGCGTGCATGGCTTTTGCTTTCCCTATTAAACTCTTTATCCCAACCCACAAGTTTTCTCACTTTTACTCTTCTGATTCTCTCCCCCATCCCACTGAGAGGGGGAGTAAGCAAGCAGCTGTGTGGTGCTTAGATGCCTGCTGGGGCTAAACCATGACATATGCACATACATTACAGTACCTCTTTGCCTGGAAATGTTCAGCTAGTAATTAATGTCCGTACTGTATTCTGTATGTACTAAACAGTAAGAATACAGGTCATATATAAATGAAATAACTTGTTAGGCTGTTGCTGGGTTGGTTTGTTTGTTTGCTTATTTTTCTGCAGCAAAATTTCTTGTGATATTATTGTTATAAGTATAGAGTTAGGACATTCTTAGAATCCATATTGATGAAGCCTGGTTGGTATTCCAAGAAAATGGGTCTCACCTCACTACACAAGCTGCATGTATATGTATTTCTGGTTAGAACTCAGATTTTATATTTATACATACAAGTTAAGATGTCTAGATATAAGTGCCTATATATGCCATAGCTGTCTGGGCTTCTGTTACAGTCAGTGGGTCTTAATGGAGTTGCCTATATGTAAGTATTCAGTGCCATTTTAGATGCCCTGCTTTATCAAAGACATACACATGGGACAGTGTGATACAATGGAAGACCTGTGCCATCCCAGAGTCAGAGCTGGAGGTTAGACACGGTATTCTATGGCATCTTAAATGTCACTAGACCCAGAAGGTTGAACAGCTGAAGACAGCACAGGAGACCTAGTCAGCACAATCAACAAGTCTGGAGATTTATTCAGCTGTGTAGCCTCCAGATGCTTGGTTCACTTGGTCACACAGTGAAGTTTAATGCCATCTGAGGTACCTTAGACTACCTGAGATATCACATAAGACAGTCAGATATGACACAGGGCCTGTGAGAGACTCATGCCCTTCTAAGGTTCTACCAAAGGCCAGGCAACATGCCTAAAGGATTTCAAATGATACTAGACACCTACACATGAGCAAATGAATCCCTGTGTACTTGAGGGTCAGACGAAATACTGTCTGGACTCCACTGAGTTTATTGACTAGATCTTTCTTGACTATGACAGTATGTTAGACTCCTATGCATCTGTAAACCCCTACACAGAATTAAAAACTGCTTTATATGTGTATCTGTCTTTCAGACATCATCCTAGTAACACTTTAATCTGTTTAGCTTGTTTTAATAGTCTGGATAGATATTAAAATTTTGAAAATTTAGAAAAAAAATAGGTAGCTGGCTGAAATAGAGAGAGAAAGATCCTGTTATTTCACTACTGAAGAAAATGCTTTTGTGTTCTTCCAAATCTTATTTGACATCAGAGAATCCTCAAACTAAAACACAAATCCACAGGAAAATGAGCTTTACTGGTTCTCCTACTCATGGTCCTACTTACTTTCCACATATTTCTGGAAGCGTTATACTGCACCTAGTTTTGTGCTACTGGTGTGTTTGCTTTGCCATCACTTCTTTAATGCTAGCTTCCCTACCACATGGCATAATGAATGGTGTCTCCAAGGCTTGCTGCCTTATTTGCAAAATGTTTGCAAGCGTTGAAACTTCTTTGGATTTCTATGGTTTCCACGATAACAGTCTCACTTCAAATAAGTAAAACAAGAGCAATCATTATTGTGCAGCATGAAGAATAACAACTGATTCTTCTGTTACAGAGAACAGAATGATGGATTAATACTCGTTCTTGGGTCTCTTGAAGAGTTTGTTCAACATGAAGAAATTATTTTTGCACAACTTCTAAAATATCCAGCTGTGTGTATTATTGAATCCCAGAGCTAAAATACTTTGCACAATTTTCCTGTATGAAAAACACTAAAGTGTTCTTTTATCCATTGACTTACTCTAATGCTTTTCAGAGTACAAACCCTCTGCTAACTGGCTTTGTCATTTCACTGAGAATTAATATGAAGTTATTAAAAACCCTAATCAATGCACTAAAAGACTAAGGATTTTGAATGACATCTGGCATTAATGCACACTGTAAGATGTGCCTAAATATTCTATAACATGTATTGTCTGTGAGCATTTTTTTTCTTAGATGTGGTTACAGTAGTTATTAGAGTGATTCTCCTTAGTGCTGCTATAAAAGGTCAGTTTCCTATTTCCATCATGATGCTAGTTTTTCTTAAGTTTATGACCTGGCTTATTTTCCCCTGATTTCACACATAGTGTCAACTCCTTTCAAAACTAGGTGATAATCAGTGAAATAATTCCATAGGCAAAGAATACTAAAACAACTTTTCTATTGGTTTAAAATGTCTATAAAGAAAAGAGATAACATTATTATATTGAAAAGATTATTTTCAGATTTCAGCAATTTTTTTCTGAACCTCTGGTTTTTACAGGTGAAAAGAATTAAGATGGTTGTTATTTAGTGTTGAAAAATAGCTCCTGGCCATACCAAGCAGATGGCTTTATTATGCTTTACCTTCAGCTTCAATACATATAATAAATAAGAATGGAACTGAAATAATTCCATTGACATTTGATTATCCTAAAATCGCCCACTTATTCTAAATCTCAATTAAAAAGGTATGTTTTCATTTTAAATTGCCATTATACCACTAGATGTACAAGAAATAATTGCACTGACTAGCCAATTATTCTGACAATAAAGGAACACCATATTAACTTTTTGGTTGAAGAGGGGTCATTATGTTAACAGTAAGAGAAAGTAGTTTTTGAATTGACACGTGAGCATTATCTTTTCAAAAGCTTTATTCTGAGACAGCCTTTTTACTTCTTTGTGTGTTTCATACTTTGGTATCATTAAGATATAAGAAAATGAATAATAAAAGTTACTGTGTAAAGTAAGGTTGGAAATGATTTAGAGTAAAACAAAGAAAAACACTCAGCATAAAACTCTTCACTTACTGTGTATATGACACTTCCTTGCCCCAAACATACCTGTGCTTATGGTGACTGACTACTAGAAAAAAACTAATACTGAGGTGGTTTAACATATTACTCAGGCAGGGATTGGGAGGGTGGGGGTGTCATATTTTTCAGTGTTTTCCCATCAGTCTTTTCTGTCAATTGAAAATAAAAAAAAAAAAGCCTTTTTTGGGGATAGGCCATATACTGTTCTCAGCTCATTATAGTGCACATCCTCCTTACCTTTTGCAGCAGAGATGTCAAACTGTGCAGATATTTTTTTTTCTCAGCAAATGCTTTTGGCTCCCTGGCAGAGTTCTGGGCTGGCAGCTTTGGTGTTGTCACTTGGACTGTCATGTAGATATGCTGCTGATATTAGTTCTTCTCACTGCTGTATTCACCTTATTGTCATTGTTATTTTTCTTGTTGATGTCATTTTTCTTTTACTATAACTTAGAATCATAGAATAGAATCATAGAATCATTTAGGTTGGAAAAGACCTTTAAGATCATCGAGTCCAACCGTTAACCTAACACTGCCAAGTCCACCACTACACCATGTCCATAAGCACCACATCTACACGTCTTTCAGGTATCTCCAGGGATGGTGACTCAACCACTCTCCTGGGCAGCCTGTTCCAATACCTGACAATCCTTTCGGTGAAGAACTCTTTCCTAATATCCAATCTAAACCTCCCCTGGCACAAATAGAGGCCATTTCATCTTGTCGTATGGCTTGTTACTCGGGAGAAGAGACCGGTCTTGTGCTCTTCCATTTTTTGTTGGAGACTTCCTTGCAACTACTCCCTCATAAGATCTGTGTGTGAGATGATTTTTATCTGAACTTTTTTATAGCCTCATACCAGCAAAACACAGGTAGAAGGATCATTTGCTCACATAGTTTTCTTGGAGAGTCAGGAATGCAGTCTTCCATTGTACAGTGAAATGTTTATGTAGTCATGTAGTGTGCAAGAAAAATCCATTTTGCTGTGAGTAGATGCCCAAATTTTGTACTGTGTTAAAACTCACATTTTGGACTGGGTGAATAATTTGATGTGCTTCTGAACTCCTCTGAATTAAAAAAAAAAAATATTTGGAATGATCATTTGCTGGGAAAGACTTAGATAATACTGCAAGATGTAAATAATGTAAGTTTACTAGTATGGCTGCATCAGTTAAGTGAAACTGTACATATCTATGTTGTACAGACATGACAGAAAGGATAATTCTAAGGGAAATATGGAAAACTGTAGCTGTTTTCTTACCATCACTTAGGATGGTTCAGTCATCTTTATAAATTTCTCTAGATTTTATTCTAAATACGTAAATTATGTTGCTCTCTGCTTTAATAAATATATTTGATTGCTACTTACATTAGATTTTTGTTACATTAGATTGTTATTTACAGTGAAACTTGGTAATAGGAGGTAAATCGTTGTGTGAATCCAGGAGCAGCATAACAAAAAATTCTAAATAGGTGACTCACAATCCTTTCCACATCTTCTTTCTTAAACACAAGTAATCTATTGTTAAACATTCAAGTAACAGCACATTCTGATGTCAGAATCTGATTTACATGACAGAAAACCATGATAAAAGGATGAAGATGATTAAAAATCTGCTACAAAGTATGGTAATAATGACAGAGAGGTAAAACAGGCTTTTGTTCTTCTGCTAGAGCCTGTCCTTCCTGTTTACTCTGATATACATAAATAAAATTTTACTGAGAATGGCAAACCACTTAAAGTCAGTGAAAATCCTGTGGTAAATTCTGATGCTTGGATATAAATCAGTATTTGGCTAAGGGGAAATGTCTGAGTGTCCTGGGTTTGGCTGGAATAGAGTTAATTTTCTTCCTAGTAGTTGATATAGTGCTGTATTTTGGATTTAGGATGAGAATAATCTTGATAACACACTGATGTTTTAGTTGTTGCTAAGTAATGTTTACACTAGTCAAGGACTTTTCAGCTTCCCATGCTCTGCCAGGTGCACAAGAAGCTGGAAGTGGGCACAGGCAAACTGGCAAAAAGGATATTCCATAGTATGTGACATCATGCTCAGTATATAAACTGGGACGAGTTGGCTGGGGGGCAGTGATAGCTGCTTGGGGACTGGCTGGGTGTCGGTCAGTGGGTGGTGAGCGGTTGCATTACTTGTTTTTTTCCTTGGGTTTTGTTCCCCTCTCTCTCTCTCATTTTTCTTTTCATTATTATTATTATTATTATTATTATTATTATTATTATGAGTGGCTGGAAAGCTGCCCAGCAGAGAAGGACCTGGGCGTGTTGGTTGACAGCTGCCTGAATATGAGCCAGCAATGTGCCCAGGTAGCCAAGAAAGCCAATGGCATCTTGGCTTGTATCAAAAATAGCGTGGCCAGCAGGACTAGGGAAGTGATCGTGCCCCTATACTCAGCACTGGTGAGGCCACACCTCAAATCCTGTGTTCAGTTTTGGGCCCCTCACTACAAGAAAGACATTGAGGTGCTCAAGCATGTCCAAAGAAAGTCAATAAAGCTGGTGAAGAGTCTAGAGCAGAAGTCTTATGAGGAGCGGCTGAGGGAACTGGGGTTGTTTAGCCTGGAGAAAAGGAGGCTGAGGGGAGACCTTATTGCTCTCTACAACTACCTGAAAGGAGGTTGTAGAGAGGTGGGGGTCGGTCTCTTCTCCCAGGTAACAAGTGATAGGACGAGAGGAAAAGGCCTCAAGTTGCGCCAGGGGAGGTTTAGATTGGATATTAGGAAATTTTACTTCACTGAAAGGGTTATCAAGCATTTGCACAGGCTGCCCAGGGAAGTGGTTGAGTCACCATCCCTGGAGGTATTTAAAAGACGTTTGGACGAGGTGCTTAGGGACATGGTATAGTGGTGGTCTTGGTAGTGTTAGGTTTACGGTTGGACTTGATGATCTTAAAGGTCTTTTCCAACCTATACGATTCTGTGATTCCGTGAATCTGTGATTATTATTATTATATTTTATTTCAATTATTAAACTGTTCTTATCTCAACCCACAAATTTTCTTACTTTTGCTCTTCAGATTCTCTCCCCCATCCCAGTGGGTGGGGGAGGGTGAGTGAGTGGCTGTGTGACTCTAGGTTGCTGACTGGGGCTAAACCACAGCAGTCCTTTTTGGCACCCAACGTGCCAAAGGGTTGGAGCTAATAACAGGTTAACCATAGCATATTATGGAATTTAGATCTGTTAACAGTTGTGGGTCACGGTATTGATTCAACTGTTCTTGATATTGGTTTATCTATCTGATCTGCACCATGCTCATTTTTTTTGCTGTACCTGTTAAAGATCAGTGTTGTTTTTTGCAGTTTGCTGTTCTCTGCAGTGATTAGTGATGTTGTGCCTGCAAGATTTGTTATTAAAACAGTTTACTTTGGTATCCAAGTTTCATACTGAAACCATTACTGTACATCAGGTACCACTTGTGGAGACAATTAGCAACTATACTTCTTCCTCTGAGAGGTTTTGTATGGAGGAAATACAGAATGGCACCTTCACTACCTTCCTCTATGATGTTTCCTCCTTCATTACAATCACTTTTCAGGGTCTTGAACATCCTTGGGTAGTTAAGGTCCTTCTATTGGTATTTCTTGGGAATATTGTTTTGGTTTTGTCTAAGGTTAATAAGCAATTTAAGAATATGATCCAGAGATCTTCCCCAAGGACGGATAGTTATGAATGGGCAAATGCCTAGGACAGTGGGCACCTCCAATGTTTTGGAACTTCACCCCTGAACAAGTGCAGAATCCTGAAAAATTAGTAGAACATACGGAAAAAGTATGCTGTCACCTGGCAATTCTAGGGAGACACCAATCACTGCAATGTGCTGAGGCCTGGCCCATGCCTACCAAGCCCTATTCAGTACCCTCAAGGGGAAGAGAAGGTCTCTGGATCTGACAGGTACTGCGGCTAATACAACCCTGGTGACAGGCACTGCTGTTCAACCAGGGAACCAACCTGTGTCAGTATCAGTCGCCCCTATACACAAGAAGAAAACTTGGAGGCGAAAGTCAGCTCTTTTAGAAAGGGAGGATGAAAAAGCAAGGCCATCACGAGGACAAGAGGAGGAAAAAGGAGAATTCATAAATGAGATGGAAACCACCCTATCCCTATCCCTGAGTGAGCTGCGAGATATGCAAAAAGATTTCAGCCATTGTCCAGGCGAGCACATGGTTACCTGGCTGTTCCAATGCTGGGATAATGGGGCCAGTAGACTGCAATTAGAGGATAAGGAAGCCAAACACGTGGGATCCCTTTCTAGGGAAGGGGGCATTGACAAAGTGATTGGAAAAGGGGCACCTGTCCTCAGCATCTGTAGGTGACTACTGTCAGATATGAAGGAAAAATATCCCTTCAAGGAAGAGGTTATATATCGCCCAGGCAAATGGACCACCATGGAGAGATGTATCCAGTACCTGAGGGAATTAGCTGTGCTGGAGGTGATTTATGGTGACCTGGAAAATGAGCAGTTATCCAAAGATCCAGATGAAGTCCAGTGCAAACGACCCATGTGGCAGAAGTTGGTACAGAGCACATCAGCGTTGTATGCCAACTCATTGGCAATACTGACCTGGAAAGATGAAGAGGGACCAATGGCGGATGAAGCATCTAGCCGACTCCAAGAATATGAAGAAAGTATCCTTCCTCCCTTGACTCGGCTGCAGAGAAACTGTCCCGGATGGTCCAGCAACTTGAGGAGGATATGTCCTACTCCCCACCTGTATGGACCAGTATCTCAGCTATTAGGAGTCAGCATTCTTCCACTCAAGAGAGAGGATATAGAAGGTACACACCATGGGGCACCCTATGGTTTTACTTGTGTGGCCACAGAGGGGACATGAGGAAGTGGGATGGAAAATCTGCTTTGACCCTAGAGGCATGGGTAAGTGAGTTGCAAGGAAAAACAATCACCAAAGGGGGTTCTTCCAGGAAAACTGCTGCTCTAGTTTCCAGTGGACAGTTCCCCAGACAGAGTAGAAGGGTTGATCTTACTCTTGATTTTAATGAAGAAACTCCTGACTCGTATTTACAAGAAGTGAGTAATTAATACTATGACCAGGACTAGAGGGGCCCTGCCTGCAGCCAGGTGGAGGAAAGGGACAACCAGGTTTACTGGACTGTGTGGATTCAATGGCCTGGCACATCGGACCCACAGGAGTGTAAAGCTCTTGTAGACACTGGTGCACAGTGCACCCTAATGCCATCAAGCTATACAGGGGCAGAACCCATCTGTATTTCTGGAGTGACAGGGGGATCCCAACAGCTAACTGTATTGGAGGCCGAAGTGAGCCTAACCGGGAATGAGTGGCAAAAGCACCCCATTGTGACTGGCCCAGAGGCTCTGTGCATCCTTAGCATAGACTACCTCAGGAGAGGGTATTTCAAGGAACCAAAAGAGTACCAGTGGGCTTTTGGTACAGCTGCCTTGGAGACGGAGGAAATTAAACAGCTGTCTACCTTGCCTGGTCTCTCAGAGGACCCTTCTGTTGTGGGGTTGCTGGGAGTCGAAGAACAACAGGCACTGATTGCTACCACAACTATGCACTGGAGGCAATATTGCACCAACTGAGACTCCCTGATTCCCATCCATAAACTGATTCGTTGACCGGAGAACCAAGGAGTGATCAGTAAGGCTCATTCACCCTTTAACAGTCCTATATGGCCAGTGCAAAAGTCTAATGGAGAGTGGAGACTAACAGCAGACTATTTTAGCCTGAACGGAGTCACACCGCTGCTGAGTGCTGCCAGTGCCAGACATGCTAGAACTTCAAAACGAACTGGAGTAAAAGGCAGCCACGTCGTATGATACAACTGATATCGCTAATGTGTTTTTCTCAATCCCTTTGGCAGCAGAGTGCAGGCCACAGTTTGCTTTCACTTGGAGGGGCATTCAGGACACTTGGAATCAACTGCCCCAGGGGTGGAAACACAGCCCCACCATTTGCCATGGACTGATCCACATGGCACTGGAACAGGCTGAAGCTCCAGAACATCTGCAATATATTGATGACATCATCGTGTGGGGCAATACAGCAGAAGAAGTTTTTGAGAAAAGGAAGAAAATAGTCCAGATCCTCCTGAAAGCTGGTTTTGCCATAAACCAAAGTAAGGACAAGGGACCGGCACAGGAGATTCAGTTTTTAGGAATAAAATGGCAAGATGGACATCATCAGATCCCAATGGATGTGATCAACAAAAAAACAGCCATGTCTCCAACAACTAACAAAAAGGAAACACAAGCTTTCTTAGGCATTGTGGGTTTTTGGAGAATGCCTATTCCAAATTATAGTCTGATCGTAAGCCCTCTCTACCAAGTGACCCAGAAGAAGAACAATTTCAAATGGTGCCCTGAGCAATGACAAGCCTTTGAACAAATTAAATGGGAGATAGTTCATGCAGTAGCCCTTGGGCCAGTCCGGGCAGGGCAAGATGTAAAAAATGTGCTCTACACTGCAGCCAGGGAGAATAACCCTACGTGGAGCCTCTGGCAGAAGGCACCAGGGGAGACTCAATGTCCACCCTTAGGGTTTTGGAGGCGGGGATACAGAGGATCCGAGGCCCATTATAGTCCAACTGAAAAAGAGATATTGGCAGCATATGAAGGGGTTTGAGCTGCTTCGGAAGTGGTTGGTACTGAAGCACAGATCCTCCTGGCACCCCAGCTGCCGGTACTGGGCTGGATGTTCAAAGGGAGGGTCCCCTCTACACATCATGCAACTGATGCTACGTGGAGTAAGTGGGTTGCACTGACTACAGAACGGGCTCAAATAGGAAACCCCAGTCGCCCAGGAATCTTGGAAGTAATTATGGACTGGCCAGAAGGCAAAGATTTCGGAATATTGCCAGAGGAGGAGGTGACGTGTGCTGAGGAGGCCCCACTGGAGAATAAACTACCAGAAAATGAGAAGCAATATGCCCTGTTCACTGATGGGTCCTGTTGTCTGGTGGGAAAGCATCGCAGATGGAAAGCTGCTGTATGGAGTCCTATATGACAAGTTGTAGAAACTGCTGAAGGAGAAGATGAATCGAGCCAGTTTGCAGAAGTAAAGGCCATCCAGCTAGCTTTAGATATTGCTGAACGAGAAAAGTGGCCAGTGCTCTGTCTGTATACTGACTCATGGATGGTGGCAAATGCCCTGTGGGGGTGGTTACAGCAATGGAAGCAGAACAATTGGCAGCGCAGAGGCAAACCCATCTGGGCTGCCTCATTGTGGCAAAACATTCCTGCCCAGGTAGAGAACTTGGTTGTAAAAGTCTGTCACATACATGTTCACGTACCCAAGAGTCAGGCCACTGAAGAACACGAAAACAACCAGCAGGTGGATCAGGCTGCTAAGATTGAAGTGTCTCAGGTGGATCTGGACTGGCAACATAAGGGTGAATTATTTATATAACTTGGTGGGTCCATGACATCTTGGGCCATCAAGGAAGAGATGCAACATATAGATGGGCTCGTGATCGAGGGGTGGACTTGACCATGGACACTATTACACAGGCTATCCATGAATGTGAAACATGCGCTGCAATTAAACAAGCCAAGTGGTTAAAGCCTCTTTAGTAGGGAGGACGATGGCTGAAATATAACTATGGGGAGTCCTGGCAGATCGATTATATCACACTGCCACAAATGGGCCAAGGCAAGCGCTATGTGCTTACAGTGGTGGAAGCAGCCACTGGATGGCTGGAAACATATCCTGTGCCCCATGCTGCCACCTGGAACATTATCCTGGGCCTTGAAAAGCAAGTCCTATGGTGACACGGCACCCCAGAAAGAACTGAGTCAGACAACGGGACTCATTTCTGAAACAACCTCATAGACACCTGAGCCAAAGGGTATCGCATTGAGTGGGTATATCACATCTCCTATCATGCGCCAGGCTCTGGGAAAATCGAATGATGCAATGGACTGTTAAAGACTACACTGTGAGCAATGGGTGGTGGGACATTCAAACATTGGGATACACATTTAACAAAAGTCACCTGGTTAGTCAACACTAGGGAATCTGCCTGTCAAGCTGGCCCTACCCAATCAAAGCTTTTATGTACTGTGGAGGGGGATAAAGTCCCTGTAGTGCACATAAAAAATATGCTGGGGAAGACAGTCTGGGTTACTCCTGCCTCAGGCAAAGGAAAACCCATTTGTGGGATTGCTTTTGCTCAAGGACCTGGGTTCACTTGGTGGTGATGCGGAAGGATGGGGAAGTCTGCTGTGTACCTCAAGGGGATTTGATTTTGGGTGAGAATAGCCAATGAACTGAATGGTATGATGTTAATTGCTATACAATACTGTATGTCATCACTCTTGTTACTATATGCCATATGAATGGTATTACAGTTAAGAGTCACCTAGATTAATGAAGAATGAACTTTGATGAAACCAAGCAAAGTGCAGCAGTGATGGAACCAGAACTGGCTTCAGCATGCAACAATTCAACACCACACATGATCTCTCCTGCCCTGAAAGACTGTTATGACAGATGGAGCCTAAAGTCATGGACTAAATGAACTCAATGGACATTTTAGAGGGATGGCCCACAGACCAAGGGAATGATATCTGTGCGTATATATCAAAAGACAGGAAAAGTTGTGGTTATTAACTGGAAGGTATTGGAAAGGGTAGAACCTGGGCATGATGTAGATCGTATAGAATAAGGGGTGGATTGTGTCCTGGTTTTGGGTGGGATAGAGTTAATTTTCTTCCTAGTAGCTGGTATAGTGCTGTGTTTTGGATTTAGGATGAGAATAATGTTGATAACACACTGATGTTTTAGTTGTTGCTAAGTAATGTTTACACTAGTCAAGGATTTTTCAGCTTCCCATGCTCTGCCAGGCGCACAAGAAGCTGGGAGGGGGCATAGCCAAGATAGTTGATCCAAACTGGCCAAAGGGCTATTCTATACCATATGACATCCTGCTCAGTATAGAAACTGGGGGGAGTTGTCTAGGGAGCAGCGATCACTGCTTGGGGACTGGCTGGGCATCTGTTGGCAGGTGGTCAGTGGTTGCATCACTTGGGTTTTTTTTCATGGCTTTTCTTCCTCTCTCTCTGTGTCCCATTGTTTTCATTGTCATTACATTTTATTATTTTTATTTTATTTTATTTTATTTCAATTATTAAATTGTTCTTATCTCAACCCACGAGTTTTCTTACTTTTGCTCTTCTGATTCTCTCCCCGATCCACCAGGAGGGGAGGGTATGCGAGTGGCTGTGTCGTGCTTGGTTGCTGACTGGGGCTAAACCACAACACTGAGACTGTATCTGACGAGAAAGACAAATCACAGTAAGGTCTTCCTAGGAGAATCACTGAAGCCTATTAGAGAGGCTCTTAGCCAGCTGGTCCACAGGATTAGAGCAAAAGAAGAATAACATTAAAAAAAAAAAAAAAGAAAAATGTATAGTCTCTTTGAGACAAAGTGAAGAGGTATAACAAGAATAGCAGATCTAAAGGGCTATGAGGAAATTAATATAAAGGATAAGGAGACTGTGACTATAGGTCACATATGGCTTACTTGGAAAAAAAACATCAAAACAGTACTGTCTGACTGTGATGTCCTAATGTAAGTTTAAAAATGTGTATTCCTGTTACAAAATGGAAGGATTGCTTGGTGCAAAGGAGAGATTGTAAAAAGGATTTGGAAATCTAATAAACCAAAAAAAGACAGGGAACAGAGGGCAGACTAAAAGGCAACACTCAGCATGAGCTCCAAAAGTAATGCTATGAGGAAAAAATTAATTTAACTCTATATGTGTTGATGAGAAAGCAGTATTTAGAAAGTGGGTCTTTTTGCCCACGTATAGGAATTCTGAGTTGAAATGAAAATGCTTTTAAGATCACTAGCAAAAAAAAAAAAGACAAACTTTGTGCTGTCACTAAGCAAGGCCACGAATAAAAAGAATTACAAGTACACTTCACGGGGTGGAGGAAAATCCTTAAGGTTGAGAGAATTAAAAGAGCTTGATCAGTTTTGGTTAATTAGCATAAGATTTAGAAACATCATGATAGAATGAAAAAAAATCTAAAAAAATCCAGCAGTCAAAATCTACACAAAATATTTCAATATTGCTTCTTATATTGTGAAGAGCAATTGTATTTGGTTTTGGTTTACATTTCAGACTCTTTCATGAAATTATTCTCCTGAATTTTTCAAAATGACAAAAGCTTTTGTGAGATAAGTAAACAATTTCCCTGCCAGGTCTAATTACAGTGCATAAATACTTTCATGGGTAGAAAGCACTAAAGCTTTTATTAATGAAATAGAGAAAAGTGTAACAAGAATCAAGGGCTGGAATCTGAAGCCAGACAAATTTAAATACATGAGAAAACACAGATTTTTAACAGTGAGGATAATTAACTGCTGAAATAAACAACCAGCAGAAGCAGGAGATTTTCCATCACTGATCATTTTTTAAAATTATAATTGAAGGCCCAATTCAGACTGCCTCCTTTGGTTTCCAAGTCTGTAAAGATGCCTTCCTTATGCACCATTTCAGAACACTCAACTGATTGTCCTTTCTTTGTGGAGTTGACACAAGCCTTCATTTGTTAGCCTCATAAACCAGTGTGATATTTAACATGAATATGTAGTATGCTGCATGACGTAGTCGAATAACACAGTACTGATGTGAAGGTTCATTTCCCAATACTGAGAGGAGCTACTTGGATGCAATCAACAGAAAACACAAGAGGTGCTTGTGAACATCTTGCCAAACTGCAAGATTTTCCATCCACTTCGGATTCAGAAGACCAAAATCTGTCCTGAACATAGTCACCTAAATGATCATTATTCAGTTGTGGAGAGTACTGCTGTACATGTGAACTTGATAGAGTAACAAGGAGGGCAGTAGCCCAGAATGTGGGAAACTTGTGCTGATCATGTGCTCTGCTAGTTGGTTTTGTTGGGTTTTTTTAAGTACAAATGCCTTATATGATATGCATAAATAGCTCTGGGAAACAGAGACCAGAACTAGAGATACATCTAAGAATGCCTTTAGCATGAAAACATAGTGCTTCCTCTTTGCCTCCTGCCTAACACATTTCCCTCCTGCCTAAATTAATTGGTAGGCCACCTACCGAACAACCTTTAAGTTTCACCTAACTAATTTTAAAGTGTCTTTTTTCTTTTTGGTCTCTGTTTTGATATGATTTTCTGTTGAGGCTGTTGAGGCCAACACCTTCTGTTTTGCTTTAGAATTTATTCACTGATAGTATCACACCTTGAAGTAGCTGAGGCCAAGTCTGAGCAGTGCACTCTCAGTTTTTGTTAGCTACATCTGCTGATCTGAGTATGTATCAAAATGCTTGTGCAGCATCTTTGAGTTTCGTGTTACTGTCAGTTAAAGGTTAGAAAGTAGAGATTTTTAAAGAAAGTATAGAAAGCCTCAGTGAAGAAGATATGGTTAAATATTGCTTTTCTTTTTTGCTAAATTATTGCTGTTTAAAAAAAACCTGTGTTGAAAAGTAGAGGTGTTCGGATCATTGGAGTGAGCCCCTTCAGCACTCAAAAATTCAAAAACTATTCCAAATCTCTAAAGTGAAAACTAACTACCTTCAACAGAAAGGATGGCTCAGAGGCCCAGGCCTGACCTGCACTGCACATTCCTTTAATTTTTCAAACATAGCTTTCCTTTGCTGTTACTAATGAACATGATTACTGTAGGATGGTAGCACCCAAAGGCCCCAGTGAGGATAGCACTGAGTTCTGCACAAATACAGATAAACGGACAGTTCTCACCCAGCAGAGCTTATGATCTGAAAGGCACAAAGAGGTTGAGGGTTGGGAATGGAGATACAACTTCCAAGTAAGTGAAAACAGTGATGATTGGCAGAGCTTTGGTAGCTAAATCCTTTCTTGTTCATTTGTCTTTTCTAATAGGAGTAGAGGTCAGATAGAGGGAATGGCAGCACTATGGAAATTAATAAAAAGACAACAAAATATTAAAAGGAAGGAATAATCACAACTTGCTGTCCGTCTGGTTCTGTTCTACCTACTGGAGTAGGTAGGCATGATATTAGAGGGAGTTTTAAGAGATTTAAAGAAGAATTTCTCAAGCTGCTTTTCAGATGTGAGCAGGTTCTTTCTTTAAAATTATGGAGGAAATGTGGGAACAGGTTATCCTGATCCTCCAAGCCTCTATGCAAATATTTCCTTTAATATAGAACTTAGTAAAACAATGGGTAAAAAAAAGTGTCTAACCAAACCCTCAAACTCTAAATGGGAATTTCCCATATAGTTGAATAATACACCACTTCTCTTCAGGCAGTCATATACTCCAACCCAGTCTATAACTAAAACTAAAACTAAAATAAAAATTAGAACTGATGCAATTTTTAATATGCTTGAAAAGGCAGAAACTATTAACTTAAAAACACTAAACAGGGGGAAAACCTTCTAGAGTTAATTTAGAAACCTATGGATGCCAGGAGAGAATGCCATCTCCTCTGTCTTACCATCTGGGGTCTATTATAATTCCTTTAAGGACTCCCCTTCCGTTAAATTGCAGATGTGGATTGAAATTTGTAAAACATGTACATCAGAAGTGGGAGGGCATAGTGCACTAGAACCCACCTGGCATTCAGAACAGAAAGCTGCTTAGAGCTAGCCAGCAGAAAAAGCTTAAAGATCACTTCCTTTCAGCACACAGGTGCCTCAGTCTATTCAAGTGACAGTAATGATCCTGTCCTTTGTAAATGCCTATAATCCCCTAAGTGGAGTTTATAATTTTTCAAAAGCTATGCATGCCTATCATTTTAATATGATAGTGGCCACAGTACCCTGTTTTCCCAGTGCTTAGGGCCTGTTTAGGATGCAGTGCACAAGAGCTCAAGCCCCTCTTGTGTCTGAAGGAATTCAAACCCACCATTCCTTCTTCTCTAATGAAAATACTGTAAATTGGCATAAAATTGGTTAGACTGGTGTGATGAAGAGGTGATCTCAATACTTACTGCTAAACCTTCTTCACCATGCAGAAAATACAGACATAAAGACAATGTCACTGTTTAGTGGGACTGAAACTAACACCTGGTGCAAAATTTCAGGAGTCATTTCAATAGGCATACTATTAAAAAATGGATCACATACAATTTGAAAAATTATCTACACCTTTCTTATATGTTCATACAAATGATGAGCACACTGATTTATTACAATAAAGAGCAATAATAGCATATTAGCTATCTTGCCTAAGGTTCTAACTTTAACTTAATAAAAAAATATGCAGTATACTAAAATATGTGAGTGCCTGAAGTGTAAGCAGTTGCTCAATCACTGTTACAGAGTTGGAGTACACTGAATTCCTAAACAACTTACCAAAAAAAACCCTTTAAAAAAAATCACGTTTTAACCTGAAGTAACAGGTATTTGTATATTTTTCAGCTTTGGTACTTGAATAACGGTAGTATGAATGAATTAGAATGAATTAGCAGTTCCACCCTATACTACAATTGTCTTTAAAAGGGATCTATTTACAGAACAAATAAACAAAGGAAGAATTCTACCTTCTTTTATACACAGTTCTGTGAAAATATATAGCATGTTCTGACATTTTTGAAACTTTTGTTATAAGTGGGTATATAAGGTATTTCCTTATAATCTTCCTCTCTATATAGATACCACAGGCAGCTAACCATAGGCAGGGCAACCATTAAAAATTATGTTACAGATAGATACAGGGAACAAGGGTTAGAGACAATAAAGAAGTTAAGGGACTTGGACATATATCATGTTAAGTGCTGGGGAGTCTGGAAGTTAGACATGCAGCTTAGGAAGTGAAATCCATAAACCTGAATTAAGAGCCTAAGGGTGGTGTTGTTCATTGATGCTTTCCTCTAGTGGCAAAAGCTGTAAGAACTTTCTGCTCCCTCCTCTCTCCCAGTTATTTATTCTTAGCCTACACAGCAGTGTGCTGTTTTCTCAATCTGTTCTGATGCAGCTGTATGCAGAGAATATTGTAAATGGGTTCACTGAATTTAAAAAAAATGAGCTTAACAACAGCAACAACAATAAAGAGGATTTTTTTTTTTAACTTAACCCAGGTCACTTCAGAGATCCCATTTATAATATAGCCCCAGAAACCTTAGCTCATCTGACAAGACAGTGAACTATAATGTCAGAATGCATGGCATTTTTACTTTCTGAGCTGCCAGAGAAAATATGTTCCTGAATCCACACCTCAGAATAGTATTTAAATGAGGCAGATCTATGAAGGTGTGTTCCTGTAGTCATCTGTGTTATGTCATTTCATAATAATTTCATACTACATCTATTGCTGGATCACAAAGCACTGCAGACCAGCTTGGAGCACAGGACTGTATTTCTGTCCAGGTAATCAGAGCGAATGATGTGAATTTTATGCTGACTTCATACTTTTACCCAAGGTTTATGCTTGCTGTAAGTTGGTAGATGACACCTGAAGCAGCATAAAAACAGAGTGGTACAGACGGGTGATATTTTATCTAGCATAAGGCCAACAAAGGAAAAAGTTATTCCTTCAAAGGCGTATAAACCTGCTTGGCGAAATAGTCATGCGGCTGAAGTCTTTTGATCCAGTAGTAGGTACTCTAAAACCATATTTATTATAGCATCAAAACACAGCATGAAATGGCTTAAGTCAGCACTTAGCTCAGCAAGTCCAAAGTGTTAAAAAGGGATCTGGTTGACTTTTCCACACATAGCAAGCTAAGTCTGCCCTTTAACTATGAAGAATTTTCTTACTGTTTTCTTTATAAAAATATCCATTGATGATATGCTGTTTCTCTGCTTTGCACATTAGCCTAGCTGTTAAATTATTTGATTAGAAACTTGAAACTGTGTGCTCCAGTTTATCCTGGTGCTAAAGTACTAAAACTCTTCAACTGAATGTTTACCTGTTGCCCTAGCCAAGATGCTACTGAAGATTCTGAGTGGACTGTTTCAGAGTGGGACAACTGGGTGACCACAAATGTTTCATTCAACCAGAGAGAAAAGCAGATGAGATAACGTGCATCCATAGCCTAAAGATTAAAGAGCTCTCGGGGGCCACTTGGGAGTTCTTGTCCTTGCTCCTAACAGACTTTGTGACTTTTAATCCAGTGATTTTTTGGAAGCATAAGGCAGTCCCTGGATTCCCATCTTTCCTTTTCTGCAGTGTGTGAACTGCTGGTATACTGGTATTCTCTGTGCAGGAATCAGGAACTCGTACTGTGCCTGTTCTCTCCAGAAAAAAAAAAAAAAAAAAGCCAAACACCCCCACCCAAGCAAATAAACAAACATACAAAAAGCACAAAACCAAAACTAAACTAAACTAAACTAAACAAAAAACCCAACAACCTAACACTTTTTTTTATTACTGGCGTGGTCCCTGCAGGATTAATGATTTACCACAAGGCAAACAGAAACAAAAGAAGATCTATTCTTCATACAGACAAAATTGCTTTCCCAAACTGTATTCAGTGTTTCTCTGGACACAGTAAGGGTGGATACAACCCTACATGCTTCCTTTTCCTGGACAATCCCTTTCACAAAACTACAGACTAGCACAGTTATTTTAGCTAGAGCCAGAGGTGACTCCTTCCAGACCTCATTAGTGCCATTCTTAGGTTGGACAGGGATGATCAATAGCAATACACAGTGCTTATTTCTCACACACACAATACAAAGATAACCCTTTTCTTCAAAAGGTGATTTATGACTGCCTAGAGTCACTATCTTAGACAGCCCACCAGGGCATTTGTAATATGATATGAAAGTTCTTTATTGACAGGATAATAAAAACTTTATTCTACCTAAAGTACTTACCTGGTCTCCACTACAGCAGTGCATGGCTGTCTCTCAAACTCAGAAAATGTTTACCTACCCAGCTTTCTGGGGCAAGGAAATACAATTAGCCCAGTTTACAGCTGGGGAATGCATATTCATCTCTGTTCTTACTAGAGTGAAATCCATAGCCTTGAGTCAAGTATCTAGGCTCCCTGCTGTGATAGTCAGATGTTCTAGAATAAATTTAAACATGAATTTTGCACCTTGCGCAGGAAACAGGAGGGCATTCAGGAGGAGGATGGGTGAGACAGGTCATGGATATTTGACTTTAGCATTAGCATGAACCCCAGTAACATGATATTCCTAATAAATTCATTTTACATTCTGAACATAACTGGATGAGTAAATATTTTGTTTTAGAATAGAAGTAGTTGGTGTTCTTAACCATTAATTCAGTGACCTGAATACTCACATAGTTTAAAGGAAAATTTGAGTCCATTGGTTTCCTCTACCCAAGATATAGTTTTCATTTCCCAGAAAATAATATATATCTTCATAACTAGACATGTTCACCAAAAATGTATTTAAATCTTCTCAGGTTTCAGTGTACCTGTGGCCAATGTCTCCTACTCACTAAAGGCTCTAAATAGTAGGTTATTTTAAATAGCTGTATTTCATTGTTTTCACTTCAACCTGTTAAACTACCACAATCATAATACCATGATTTGCACTGTTCTCAGAGCAATCATTATGCTGATGAGACATACGTCAAGGTAACATAGGATAATAAAATGCCAATTCCCTGCTTTTTTGATCCCCTTCAGACGTGTTCAAGAACTGGGTGCATAACTTCTTAGGTTGGGATAATTTGGGATACACCTAGAATACAAACCTTCAGAAACCGTATCATCTTCCAGATGGGATTCAGCCAGGAACCAGTAAAAAGGAAGCAGGCTGTGATACGGAAATGTATAAAGAGAAACACAAGTGGACCCCAAGACAGAGGAGGAAGAAACTCCCACCATGAACAGCATAAACCTCCTGGCAAACACCTCAAGCTGTTGACAACTCATAGTAAATACCCTATATCCGTCCTTTTTCAGGAAGACTAAAGAGTCAACCATAATACCCAAAAGGACAGTGTAAGGGTCAACATAACAGCAAAGAAAATGGTAGAAACTAGGAAGGGGGTTTTGTTTTGGTTTGTTTTTTTCTCTGTATAATAACTTTAGGGGTACTATTTAGCATCTGAGAATGGTATTTGTAACGGTCTACTGGAGGAGAGTAGAAATAGCCATTGGGAAACTCTGAGAAGAGGGTCTAGGATTTAGGAACACTGTATAGCCCTAAATTGATCATGTGTCTTACAACTCACAAACCTCTCCATATTCTCTTTTTTAGTTAAAGGGGATTAAGTGATTTAGCAAATAACTTTAGAACAAGTATAGGGTACTAACATGGGCAGATACCATAGTGTAGCTTCTAGATGACAACTTGTTACGCTACTCAAGCTGAATTGCTTTTGACCCTGTGTCCATATTCACATCTTTTTGAAACAAAAGTTCAGCTTACTCTTTAAGGAGGAGTAGGTAATGATCCTTCAGTGAAGTATTTACCAGATGGCTAGAAGACTGTCCCAGGGAGTAGGCTAAGGAAATATTGCTGAGAAAGCTGAGCTGAGATTGAAATCCAGTTACTTAATTTCTGGACCAGGTCTTTCAGAAAATTTGTGCAAGGATATTCCCATTCCTGTAGATCTCAAATGGACTTTGATGTTAGCTGCTCATAATGGGAGAGTTTATACCTGGATTTCCATGTCTTCCTGCTTCCTTCAGCCACCCTCATTTCTTTGGTTTCTTTCTCATATTGCAAATCTCTGTAATGTCCCAGCCTTACATTAATGTAGATGTGAAGAGGACATTCAACTTATCTTTCTGTGAACTTTCTACATATTTATGTAGTGCTTTTAATGGAGTTAAAAATGCTTTCCCAGCTCTTATACAGCTAAGTTACGTGACACAGGACCCAAACTTTCCTGTCTGAAAGAAAAGCTATTAGCAGCATGATAAGTTCATATGCATATACTTCCCTATTTATCTGCTTGTTTTACTTTAAAAACAAATAGGATATAAGAAGTGGCAAAACGTATCAGATTATCTGAAAATACACATTTCTTTCTGCTGTGGGTCAGAGTCTGCCCCCCAGAGAGAGAATGCTGCAACTAAATCCAAAATACAATATATCAGTATTTTTTAGGACTGCAGTTAGAATTTGTTCTGTAAAAGATACCCTACAGAGGCAGAATTAGTGAAAAAGGATGTAAAATCTGTTGGCTGTAGGTGGGTGAAAGGAAAGCACTGGTAATAGGAAACCTGATCCACAGTTGTTTATCTACATGGATGACTTATTAGTCACTTCAGGAGGAGCAACATCAGGCATGGGATGTTTATTACAGTTTCATATGCTTTTAAAAAGTCTTCCAAAATGAAGTAAATATGTTTCTTATCTAATGACTTACTGACTAAATCTTCTTGCAAGCAGCATGTTCTGACAATGCTTCTTCTGACAGAGAAATATCCTTTCAGGGTATGTTCACATGAAAGAGTGTATGTTCGTGCCCAGTGCTAATTTTCATATACTGTAAAATTTATCGCACAATGTTCAGGGTTTGTAAATTAAACAAAGACTCTGGGTAAAAGTGCTCTTTAATTTCACTAATTCTCTTGTTTAATCTTTGTTTGGTTTACAGTTTTACAGTAGATAAATGGTAACTTAACTTGTTGAAATAAAACCATCAGATTGTGGTTCTTGTGATATCCACGCTCTCAGATGAGCTTTCCTTAATGATTTTCAAGAAACATTTAAAACAATACCAAGAGGACAGGTGATCTTCCCTTTATGGAAAAAGTTTCACTATTTAAGATGTAAAACTGTAATTGTTTAGAGTGCCCTAATTAATCTGCAAAGGCTAAGGACCGGTAAATTCCATGTCATAAGGACTTCTTTATATCTGAGGATAATTTGGCTTATAGTGCCCTATATACTTCAGTCTAGTATTAATTTAATTCTAAGAGAAGCTATAAATTGTATTTCCCAACTAATTTTCTAATTCTCAAATGTAATAGTCCAAAATTATTTTTGAGGTCTGTTATCAGACTTAGAGTGCCTGCATGTCACTGTGTTTATAAGCTGGACATCAAGGCACATTTGTGCTCACATATGTGCATGAAATATATAAATAAGTGCATTAGTTTTAGATTTTGTTCTTAATATGCCTTCTATGTGCAATGAAGAAGAATGGTTAAATAGCAGAATTTAGTATTTACTTGATGTCAATAATTAGTGTTTATTATCATTATAGTTTATTGATACTAATTTTATTGATATATGTATTTATTGATGCCAATAAAAGGAAAGTAAGTATCATCTAAAGCAGAAATTAAAATGACTAGGAGGACATCTGAAATGCAAATAACAAAAGGCACAAAATGTGGAATTTATCTGGGCAAAAGTAGATTCCTATATTTCAGGTAGTCACCTTAGACTCTATTTGTAGTCAGTGGAGAGAAATTAGTATTTTCAAGTAAATTTCATCTCATAATTACCACAGATATGTAAAATACCTGAGGTGATTCATCTGTTTACTGTGAGTCTAAGGTGATTGGATCAGATGTAGATATCATCACTGTAGACATCTAAATTTAGCTGATATGAATCACACCCAAAAGTTAATTGAAAAAGCACCGTATCTTCTACTATTTCTAATATAAATGATAAGATATTATGTTAACATAACAGGATGTGAAAAGATTTTCTGTTCACTTAGGCTACCAGGGAGAAAAATGAATTGGGAAAGCACAGGAGCACTACAGAAAAGATGCTATTGGAAATATGTAATACCTGGAATTACACTTCGCAGGTAAAAAAATGTGGGTACTATTAAATACTGAATCAGCAAAAAATATTTACTGTGAGACATTTTCATTCATTTCTAATCATGATGTTGATGCAATTAATGAATTAGTCAGCACAGCTGATGTTGATAAATCACCTCCTTGGGCAACAATCATCCTTTTAAGTGCCTATGGGTTGCTGACTGGGCAGGATCCCCCTGTAGAATAAGGCTTGACAACTTTTCTAGAAAAGTTCCAGGGAGGTTTGGGTGTCTGAGGAACGTGGACATAGATACTTTTTTGTCTGTCACAAAAATGTTTTCACAAAATTCTGGAAAAAAACCCAAGCTGTAATTTGATTACATTAGCAAGCAGAAAAAACAGAAGACAGTGATGAGTGTTCAACTCTACCTAGATAGTTTCCAAAGTCTGAGCATTTCCCACCACTTGGGTTTCATAGAGTAGAGCCACCTCCTAAAAGTAGGTGCTTTTGATATTCCTTTCAGATGAAAACCAAACAGTATTTGCTGGTGAAGTAGAATGGTAGGTGGAGCTGACAGTAATGCTTTTTTTCCCCACACACCATCTGAAGAGTAACATTCTATTTTAGCTCATGGAAATGCTGACTGAATATCTATCTTTACCTTAGTGGATTCAAATCCAGTAGACTCAAAAGTACTTTAGCCACCAGCTTTGACTGTACTGTGGAAGAAGGACCAGGGCATTCATTGCAATTCTTTTGGAATTGGTCCGAACCAATTTCAAAGAACGGCTTATTTTTTGGTGCTGGTTTTAAGGGTCACTTATACATTTTACCTTATAAAAGGACTGATAAAATATTAAAAATGTGTTATGAACTGGAAGTCATTAGTCCTCAGATGATAATACTGAACAATCATTAGACAAGACAGCCAGGTTTATATACATCACCTCTGGTTCCAATGCATTCTTCTTTACCATATACAAAGGAGAACAGGTTTTGTTGGGGTTTTTTTTATGTTGACTTAATAGCACTGCCACCTTAGAATAAGACATTTGGAGATGTGGAACATAAAGATTTGAACTCCTATCCACAGACACAAATTGAGCTCAGGTTTCTCATCTGGTCATAGGGCCATGGTAAAAGAGGAGATCTCCATAACCTTGCTTTGAAAAGACAGGTTTACACTTCATCCACAGGGAAAAATATACACTTATCCTTTGAGAAAGAAAGAGAAATGCTTAATTTAAAAGTGTCTGGCAGAACTTACTTTTGATACAGCCAAGTTACTCTCTATTGTCAAGACCAAGGTATTTATACACGTAGAAGAAGTATCTCTGGAATCTAAGTAACTTCAATGTAAAACTGTAAGAACTTACACACCTACCATATCTCTAGCCACCTACATAAAGACTCCCAACACAGCTTGAAATGCTTTGGTATCATGAAATCAAGAAACTTAAACTTGAGTTACCATATGTAGCTGTCTATTGTTTCACTGGATGTCTGAGTTTTTATTGATGCTCTCTTCCCATAATTCCCACCCTTCTCCAGGCCAGTTTGCTTGGGAATCTTTAGCCAGGTATGAAGATACTCTGCAAGTAGGATATATACAATCTAAAAGTTTAAAGCCATTATATGTTGGTTAACACACATAAATATAAATAGGATCTAATCAGCTATGATGCCACACTCTGGCATGATACTCAATGAGCTTTCACCGGCTGGACAGGCATCAGTGAGGAGGGGAGGGTCAATGGCCGCAGCTCCTGAGAGCCATCCTCAGGGGTGTGGAGCTGCCATCTTCCTCCTGTTGATGGTTTCAATGATTTGACCCCAACCGAGTAATTCCTGACTGCCCGGCTCAGTGAGCCACCCCAGCCGCTGCTAGTTGATGGTAAAAAGAAACAGGGCTAGGGAATAGCAGGCAAAGTCTACAAGTTGTACTTGGTAGCTACATATAACTCTTAAACAAAATACCACCTAACAAGTATAAACTGCTCATCATATTGGGAGTGGTAGTATGTCCAGAGCTCAGAAGTGGCTCATTGATAAGGCATGGATTACCCAGCAATCAAAACTAGGTAGTCAGACAGATGCCTGATGTCCAGGCCAAAAGGGAAATAGAAAGAGGAAATACCATGTTTGTGTTGAGACACTACCACTGTGGCTCTCTGTAAATGTGTGATTAATGTAACTTCTTGCTCCACTGGGAATTTTGCTCATGAGCTTTTCTTGGAGAGAAATGCTGGTGTAGCAGTGTCATTGCTCCAAAAGGTGAGAGATCATCACCCTGCGTGTCCAGTACAGTTTGTGAAGCCATACGTCATATGTGAGGATACAACAATGAATCTCTCATGGTCTTGCAAGGTATTTGTTAACAGACAAATACCAGCTCCCAGCTGAAATGCTCTCAAACTGTGTTTGCTAAAATGGAGTGTGAAGAAGTCCTAGTAGGTCCAATAAAGCAGTCTTCACCCTCATCCCCTGTTGTTTACACATTAGTCTTTCTTTCCTCCAGTGTTCACAGTCCACTTCAAAGATAGACAGATGAGCAGGGATAGACTGAGGATGGAGGTGCTTCTTAACTCCCCCTGCAAGAAAAGTATAGCTGCAGTCTATAAAACTTCTTTTTTTTCCCACCTAATTTGCGTGGTGGTCTATTAATTTTTCCACACCGACATACACTTCAGTAAGCCACTTAGACTCAATGTATTTCTATCCCCAAAGCTGTCGCATTTAATGGGAAATAACTCATTTCATTCCAGACAGCCACACCAAATGGAAGTAAACTACCCAACATGCTTGCTGCTAAGTTTTTCATCTCAGTGTATTGATTTTAAAGCTTGTACTGATTTCTCCCAAATTAACCTTTTATTTTCTTGAGTTATATAAATAAATAATGTGAAGGAAAGCAAGTGAAACTGAAGAGAGAAAAATCAACAGCACTGCTTTGAGATCCCGAGCAAACCACTCTGAGTTTTCTTCAAGGAAAAACACTTCTATGCCTCTCATCTCATTTTGCTCTTAGATGTGTCAGGTTTACTGATTCCAGTAATATTAACCTGATCAAAATTTAATAAAGATAAATAGAGAAATCACATCCATAATACATAAAATAAAAATACAGGCAGTACTCTGCTGGAAATCTTTTATTTTGATATAATTCTCTGATATTCCTTAAGATGTTCATTTCAAATGCGAAACAGATGAAGAATTTATGATCAAAACTGTAAACCTTGCCTCCTGTGTCTTCTGATGTACCCTTAAAGAACAGATTAGCAACACTTAATCAATCTTAAAATAGTCACTGAAATGTAAACAATCTACTCAGTATTGTGTCCACGTGGTGCTGCAAATTCTAGCTATGAAAGAAATTGAGATTACAATCATCAGAAATGTTCTATGGCATGCCTGCTAGAAAAAATTGTAAAATACTCTGGCAGAATTAGTCTAACCTCTTACATTTAACTCAGTGGTGGATCCAAAGTTTTTGCCATTTCTTACAGAACTCCAAGGTCCCTTATCTTGCCTTTTCCCATAAAAGAGCCACAGTGTCAGCTGTCAGCATCCTTTTTCTCTTTCTTTGAAGTGAGTTTTGTTACTGCAGGGCTGTATGGTGCCTGACCTGAGATGGCCTGTATTGCCCTATGAAAACATGGCTTAGTAGAGAAGTGGGTAGGCAGTTTAATAGCTGTCAGTGTATTGGCAGAAGATACTGGACTGTTTGAAAGGTAAGCTCCCTCCCACACCATCCAACCTTGTTTTTCTTCACAAAGATATGGAGAAAAGCTGCAACCTGGGAGGGCAGAGAGAGAAGAACATTTGAAAGCTTGAAGTACTTAGTTATAATTTTGAGAGGGAGCAAGAGTTCAAGAAGAAAGTGGAGGTAGAAAAAAATAGATTTACTTGACTGGCCAAGAATCTCTCACATTTTATTATTTTTGTTCTCCAAATTACCTCATTTTTTCCCATTTGTTTGTATCATCTGTCAGTTCTGTCTTGCTCTTATAATTATTCCCCTGTAGAGTCTGCAGCACTTTGCAGAATAGGGTTGGATACATATTATTTTACCCTTTGGCTAATGTTCTGAAAACTTTTCTGCTTCTGGCTCCATTTCAGGGCTTACAATCCCCATTTCCATTCTTATTTCTGGGGTCATTTCTGGACTTGCAACCACACTTCTGTTTACATGATTATACTCATTACCCTAAGTGGGATCATGACACCTCGTGTTTGAGAATCCCTGTTCTAGGAACTACTGCAATGTAAAGGATAAGTAATGATGAGGTGAAAAAAGGGAATGAGAAAAATATAATTGAGAAAAGCAAGGTCATATCAGAACAGAGAGAAGAAAATGACCAAATGAACAGCAAATGCAAGGAAGATGAAGAAAAAAGAAAAATGAGATAGAAATTATATGGAGGAGGCTACGAACATTTTTAAGAGGATGCTTTGAAAATATGTCTCGTAATGTAAAATGATTTCTAATTAGCTCCCCAAACAAAGAATTGCATATCAGCATCCATTAATATAAAACTTTTTTCATATTATTTACATAGAAATAAACTGCATTACCTTGAGTGGGTTTAATTCTTGCTCTGGAAATAGCATTGTTCCATAAGTAAAATGTCTGTAATCCATCTTAATTCTATATTACATCATTTTTAAGAACAAATATTTTGAGTTTTATTCATCCTTTATTAACTGACACATACTTTATCAACATGTCTAGAGTATGTTTCTGATTCTGATCAATGTCTAAAATCCCCTCCAAATGTGAGCCCCTAATGAATGCCTCCAATAACCTTCAAACACTATTAAATGATAATTACAACTGAAAAAAACAGTCATGTCAGCTTTCAGACCTTTTATTTGTTAGTATGCAGAGTCAATTAAAATATCACATTAATGCAAAAAAAATCCTAAATACTTCCAATGTAAAAGATTACTTCAGGTATGTCAGGATTGAATTTCATAATAAAAATTATGTTAGAATGATCATAGAAAAGATGCCCACACATTAATGATTTCTGCTATGATAAGATTTAATTGGCTTCTTACATACTTCACACATACTATTTCAAATTAATAGGTAGTGGCTGTATAGGAGAAAATGGTAATTAAAAAAAAGATCCCTTGCACCAATCAATTCTGGTGACGCAATCAATAATAACTGAAAGTAAGAGATCTTTAAAATATTGCCTATGCAGTTAGGACACTCTTTCACTCCAGCAAAATGCAAATCTCTCCCTGAATAGGAAGAGTCTTTAATTGCCTCAGGTATCCTGAAAGAAATAGTTCCTAAACAGGAAGACTCTTGCATTTCCTCAGATATCCAGAAAGAAATAGCCCCTCAGCATCTTAATCTGCACCCTGTATGCTGGTTCCTTTGTCTTGTTCATCTGCATTTCACGCTGGACAGTGTGTTAGTTCTAAAAGCTGAAGTACAGTATCTTAGATTGACTTTCTGTCAGAACCTGAATGTTCAAGGACCATGAAAAGAACAAAAAGGATTCCATCAATGGTATGTAGTAGAATTTCTAAATGAATTGTGGTGACTGTTCTCCAGCAGTACGAAATAACTCTCCAAAAGTGCATGTAGATGAGATTTTTAAACCTCTGCTTTCTGCAAAGGAACAGCTAGCTAAGGCATTAGAAGGAAATGCTAACTGAAGGAAATCTTGCCACATCTTCCAGTTAGTTGAGCCTGTGTGATCCCACTAAGAAGCCCTATGCTTTATTTAAGGAAGGCGCAAGCAAAACAGCAGGGAGCAAAAGCTGATACTATGGATACTAAGTAATTAATTAGTATACTACTAGTATACAATTAATTGTATACAACTACTAGTATACAATTAATTGGATACTAAGTAATTAATTCTCCCGGCAATCCTTAGAACTAGACAAACAGCTGCACGCTACATATAGGGAAACTGGTGGAAACAGAAATAGGGTATGATGAGCCAGACACAAGTGACTGAGGTTTTGCAGTTTAAGAAGTTAGTGGCCCCCTCATCCCAGAAGAGATAATTTTCTTCAAGCACATTCCTCCTCTATTACAAGTCATATAGTTTAGCTCTAACTCTCATGAAGCTAAGATGATAAACTGCTGAACATGGGATTATTCACAATGCCAATGAGCACATCTTAACTGCAGGGTAATAAGAGAGACACTAAC
This sequence comes from Mycteria americana, assembly GCF_035582795.1. Classification (NCBI taxonomy): domain Eukaryota; kingdom Metazoa; phylum Chordata; class Aves; order Ciconiiformes; family Ciconiidae; genus Mycteria; species Mycteria americana. Next base: position 32,464,559 of record NC_134367.1, read on the forward strand.
CTTCTGAATTTGAGAATGAGAATGTCTCTCATTTGAGAGACACTAACCTTCTGAAATAGTTCTAACCTGATCCTTTAAATTGATTGTGTGTAACCTATATCAGATCTTAGTGGTAAAAAAAATAATTAATTTCTGCTATCCTTCCCTTTCATTATTAGACCATTTAAACCACAAATGTAGTTTTAGAAGTATAAATAAATATGAATATGAATATGAATATGAATATGAATATGAATATAAATATAAATATAAATATAAATATAAATATAAATATAAATATAAATATAAATATAAATATAAATATAAATAAATATACACACACACAATCTGAATACAAAACAAAACAATTCAGAGCTGTTCAATTACATGCACAAAAGCTGTTCAATTACATGCACATCATACACTAGGAAAGGCTCCAGAAAGCTTGGAAATTATGAGTTATGCAAGGATATGGAGTATGCAGTAAGAAATTAAAAATCACACATAATTTCTATTGCACAGTGTGTATCTCCATATTTACAAAAAAAGGCACTGTGCCTTGCAGCCTAGCTCATACAAAGCCAACTGTTTAATTTGGGGTTAAGCACTGTTGATTTAGAACTAAGAATGTGTTAAAGTACTTTCTTGTCCAGAGCTGAAATACATTGCCTTTGTTATTTCAGCCTACAAGTGCAAAATCTCAGAGGTTAGTAATCTCTTCTGTTATCTTGTCATACCTTTCAAAACAAACTCCCAGACTGGTTCAGTGGTTAAACAGAGCAATGTCACTTTGGGTATTACTTTGGGAAGTGGTGTTGGTACACAAAAACTACATGTACCTATGTTATGATCAGAAACAGTACTGACCTATATAACACCTCAGCATTGTGTTATTGGTGACTGTTCCCCTGCAGCTAATTTATTTTGGAATAAGCACAAAGAGAAGCTTGGCATTCCTTGGTGTTTTGCTTAAGACAGAACATATCACTCATCTGTTCTAAGAACGTTCTCATTCAGAATAACCCCAAATATATTCTTGATAATATGTCCTCTGATTCAGCTGAGCAGAAAAAATCTACCACATTTAACCTACATCTGGCTACACTTCAACTGCAACTGAAGTGAAACTTAGGTATTCTTTATCCAACCCACAGGGGTAATTTAAGTCTCCATTAACAAATGCTAGTATGTGACTTTGAGAACATTAGGAACTATTACTCTACAGATGAAGAAATAATAACTAATTTTCCATAACAGCTTTAAATACAAACAAATTATAAGTTAAATGTATAGTTTTGATCCATATATCAAGACACTTGCAAGTTATTTATTTGAACATACAAATATGTTGTGATATGTATTCACCTACATTTTTAGTTATATATTAAAAAAAAGGCAAAACCCAGAAGAACTGCAGTTACTTGCACAAAGTCAAAATTGCATTAGTAAGTGCAGAATATGCAATCTATTATTTTATGTATACAGATATAGACTTTGCCACTATAATATTTGAGTGTTTTATACTAATGAACGAATGCCTTCTAATATTTTTTTCTTTTAGGAAAGAATGCCTCATTCTCACTATTGTAGACATGAGACACCAATGCTCTGAAATAAATTTAAGAATGTCTAACCATGGAAAAAAATCATGTTGACTACACTTGACTATTCAGATATGCAAAGAATGGATGCTCAAGCATCTTGCTGAGTCAGAAGTAAATGACCTAATGACAGAAAATTTACCTGTCATAAAGCCCATTTATTTGAGATACTTCTGTGACCCATCACCATTTTATCTGAGCACCTCAGGAAACTTAATCACTTTGGTGTCCAGTCAGATTTGAGATACTCCAGCCACATTCATGCACCACTGTGTTTAGAGAAGGGCATATTAGTGTAGGCACATCAATGGGGCTATATTGTTCCAAAGACCAGGGTCATTGCTGCTGGACTGATTTCAGTATTTGTCAGTTGTCCCTGCTACCAAATGGGAACCACACATTTAACTTTGCAATAGTGACATTGCCACCCATTAACAGAAAAAAAATTAAAAAATTCTGTCCATGTATAACTAACTACCTTTGATACATTTTCTACTGCCAAAATCTTGTGATCTCTTGCTATCTACCTGTAGGCTTAGAACTCTTTAAGAAATACCGCTAAAATGCTTTTCGGTATTTTAATTAATACTAGCTATCAGGTTTGGCGACCCGCTGATGTGTTTTGCTCTCTGCTTGGTGGACAAATGTTACCTAAGGAAGATACTGTAAGTATTTTACTCTAGTGTTGTCCTATATCAATAACTATTTCATTAAATAAAATTATTTGAAGGGGGTGTCAATGACCTGATGCCTAGACAGCTACCATTTCTGCTTTACATAATTTTCTGCTATGAAAAGGTGAAAGACTCATTAAATTAAAAATTTGCCAAAAGACATCCAACACATTCCAGACACTGGAAAATATAAAATTTTTATGGAGTAATTATAGATTATCCAACCTCTGGAACAGGAGGTCCTGATTCTCTTTTCACTTTTGCTGATGTATTTTAGAAACAGTTTAATTTTAAGGGAATTTAATCAAACAGTAATAAAAAGCGAGGAGACTCTGGCACAAGTTTTCTGGTTCCTTCTCTGGTTCCTAGTCTATATACTTTCCCCTTGACTTTAAGACATGTAATATAGCTTACAATGTACCAATTCCTAAGACCTAAGGCTATCTGGAAAACAAACCTTTTATTTCTTGACTGATTTTGAAGTTTGTTTTCATTCTACCTCACAACGAAGTGGAGTCTTTTTGTAATTTTCTAAAAAAAAGGCACAGAGAGTGTAAAATGGATATGTATACAGCAGTTCAGCAGACATGGTATTCTGAGATAATAACGAGCCTTTCACAGAAAACTCCTCTTCTGAAGCAAGCAATATGGATTAATATCATCAGCTGGTTGAATAAGTCTTTGTCTCTCCATGAACATTTTAACTCTGGACCTGTAGCTGGTTTTGATTTATTGTCATTTGCCAGCACACATTTGTCAGAGGTCTCAGTGAGGTTTTAAACTCTTCAAACTTCCCACATAGTTAAAAGAGTTTAATCACATTACAAAAGACCTTAAGTAAGTATAAGGATAGCTTGCTCCTTAAATGTCTGGTCTCTATAGAATGCTGAGAAAGTAATTGTTTATTTTGAATTATTATTATATTTACATAATATAGTGTCAGATTTATATTCACAACTTTTGTTTTGCTATGCTACATATAAATCCTTGGAGCTTTTGTTGTATTTCACTCTAGTTTCTTCTGTAAATATATTAATTGGTTGTTTTGAAACATTTTGTTACAGCAAAATAATACTTTTTTACTTCAGTTCATGAATGAGATTCTATCAGTGACGTTAAAAGACCTGAAAACTCATTTGCATGATGGAAATGTATGCTATTCAGAAATGTCTCCTTTATAAAAGCTTTGTAGCTAAGCATACCTTGAAGAGCTATCCCTTTTTCTGGGAGTCAGTGTAATGCTAGCATGCAGTGTTTGCTTGTGCTGCTCTGGCTCTTATGCAGTAGCCTTGGGCGGGTCTGCTGTAGACAGCCAAACAATGCTCCAGGCCAGAAAGAGAAAATTCAGAAGACATGTAGCCACTGTGTATTAGTTTGGTCATTCCAGAATCGTAGCAATCAAGCACAAAAATATTTCAAAAGTATCCCAAGTTCATTTTAGAATACCAATATTGAGAGTTGAGCAGTTGAGTTCAATGAAGTTAACACCTTAAGAAATTTTTTTAAGGCTTCTTTTATGGCTACACAAGAGAAGGTCTCCCTACAGGGAGGAAGGTACAGTATATCACAGCTAACAGTGACTCAGCACTACTTATTAAATAAACTATCCACATGTAAAAATATAAGTTTCTAAACAGCATTTAAGAGATATAGAATATGATACATTCCATTGATTCCCTCCCCTGCATGGTCACTGTTCATTTGTGAAGTTGTTGGCTTTTTATGTGAGAAATGCAAAACATTTTTAAGAATTTGCTTGTATTTATAAGCAATTAAGTAATAAGGAATTAATTATCCATTTTCTGATTTATTTTTGTCTAAACGACCACACCATCTTTGCATACGACTGCCTTAAAAATTTATTAAGAAGCAAAACATCTCCTTTTAATGTATAGAGATTTCCTTTTTGAGTGTCATTTACCATCTGTTGCAGCAAGACCAGAAAAGTCAGAACGCAGGGCAAATAAAAAGGGAAGTATTGTTTCAATTTTTTTGTTACACTTTTTAATTCACGTTTAAGTGAAAGTGCCTCTGGGTTCCAATGACATACTACTACTATTCATTTTGATAGAAAAAAAACATTATGTTGCCATTTTAAATATGGATGAATGTTTAAACTGGAAGATTGATATGTCTGAGCCTTTATGTTAGAGAAAATGATGGTCTAATGGTAGTTCCACCTCCACCCCAAACCATATAATCTGAATATGTTGTAGCTCCTAGACTCAGGCTGCAGGTCTTTAAGTAAAGTACTTTAATACACATCCAGCTTTCAAAACTTGAACTTGAGAGGCATGAAGTGAAAAAAAAAAAAAAAAAAGAGTTTAAACTAGCATATACTGAGATGTTTGATGCTATGCTACAGTCCTGTTTAGGGTAAATTCAGTGATTCAGTGAGAGTAAAGCATTCAGAAAAGTACCAGTCAAACTTATAATGGCAATTATGAAACAGTAAGATTAGAGAGAAAAAGAATGGAAAGGGGAGATACGTACCTGCGTGATGATATGAATCTAATTAAAAATTTTGAAGAAAAAAAATGCTTATTTTTTAATATGCTGCTTTTATGCATGTTTAATCATATTTTGACAATAACTTACAAGTCACAAAATTACCCAATGCACTTTGTTCCACAGTCAACTTTGAACCAAACACTAGTATCAGAAAATATTTTTAAAATCCTATATACTCTTTTACTGATGTTTATAGGTTTATCAGCTAGTTTAGACGCAAAGGCTTAGAGTCTGAGCTATGCTTTGATTAGAGGATGAACATAATGCTTGGAGGGGGAGAACGGGTGTTGGCAGTCTTATTTAAAGGGCAGAATTTATATATGTTATATCAAACCCATGTAATAACTGATCACTTCAAATATACCCATTTAAATAAAGTGTTAGGATGCATCTCAACCCTTCCATCTAGAATGCCTTCTAGGAATATATGGAAACATAAAACAAAACTACTGAAGCAATCTTATTGAATCAAAAATATTTGGAATAGCACAGAATCTAAAGGGCAATCAAATCAAAGCAAAAAAACTCCTGATATACCCATGGTAATTTTGATTTTTTGGGGGAGTAAATGTGTAATTCAGGATATTTTTAAATTTCATAATGGAGCAAACAAGCTCTTTCTGTTCCATGGATTTAGAAACCCCAAAAAACCCCAAAACCAAAAAACCTACAAAGACCTAAAATCTGGCTCCTATCTAAATAAATATATGGGAATTATGAAGCTATACTTGCCTGTACCAAATTTTATAGATCTATCTTTTTATATGTGTTAAAGGAGAAGCTGCTGCCCAAGCATTCACACACCGTTCAGGGAGTCGCACGCGTACCACCCGAGACTTCAGCTGCTAGGACCGGAGTCCCTTCGCAGTGGGCAGCTCCACTGAGCCGATGGGTGCCCCTTTTCGACTCCTCGCTCACACACACACTCACTCTCGGGTGCTTCCTCTCCCCTCTGGCTCGACCCGAGGTTTCCCAAAGCAGAGTCTCTGATACGATGTACGCCAGACGAATTTATTGGTACAGCGGTGAAAACAGCTCAAGCTGGGTGCCTCCGGAGAGGGACCCAGAACAAAGAAATCCCTGGGTAATTATACTCTTACAATCTAAATTCCCTCTCCTCAGGAGACAGTTCAGACCAATAGTAGTATCAGGGTCTGGGGTCTTCCCGTTCTTCATTGGGCCCTTTCATTGTCTCTAGGCGGGCCGATTCTTCTCTTCTCTCTAAGATTGCAGCTTCTGCCAAGGTTGAAGCCTCCTTATCTTTCTGGTTTGCACCAGTTTCAGGGGCCCTCCTTCATGTAGACAAGTAAAAGTTCAGTGCATGGTCAGTGGATGTAGGTGAAAGTTCTTGGGGCCTAAGACTTCAGCAAGCCTTGATACTAGTGCTAAAGTGACTACTGCAACAATATGCACACATATTAATGTATCTCTGGAATAAGTTGGGAAAGATATCACTTGTTTATTTAACTTCAGATGAACAGAAGTTTTCTGAAAGAGTGAAGGATTACTACAACAGAAATCTCCTTTGCTTCATGCTATGATCCAATAGATGATTTTCTTTTTTTATTGTTTGGAATTCCAATGGAAGTCACTGGCATAAGCACCTGAAAGAGCTACAGTAGATCAAGACATTTTAAAATTATAATTTTATAGTGACAAAACTCCCTAAACAAATATTTACCATGTGTAGTCATTGGGACCGCAAACAAAATAACAAATGACAAAAAAAATCTTTTCATTTCATGCAACTTTTATAAGTTATTTTAGCAGAACACCTTTGGCATTATAACTTCTGTCTTCATAAAGGACAAGGGCTCATAACTTAATTGTAAAATAATATCTGTGCAAGCAACTTTTTTCTGATATAAACCTGGGCTTAGAGCTCAGCCTTGAAAATACCTACACACACAAGTAACTTTATTCAAGTATTCATACTGCTGAACTCAGTGTGACTGATCATGCTTATATATTTTTTTTCCTGAGTGAAAATTTGTCGGAATCAAGTTTCAACGCTTTTTTAATTATATCAGTATCTTAACTTGGGAAGAAGGGTGAAAAGTAAATTAAATTCTAATAAGTAATTGTGTTACTGGCACAAGTCATATTTCAGTAAAAAATTTCCTCAGGTACAAATCAAAGAAACAAAACAGAACTAGATGAAACAAGCAGACACATGCTTTTCTAAGGTTAATACTCAGGTATTTTAAATAAATGACCTACCTATTATTCCTGAGCTTTTGAGGTTGTCTCAGGTGGTATCTGACCCCCAGAGTGATCACATGGATGACTCTGCCCTACTAAATCTTTAAGCACTGGAATCCACCACTGCAACTATAACCAAGTAGCATTGTTAATACCCTTTAGCAAATCAGTGTGCTGGAGGCTACTCGAAAGCAGTAACAAAAATGGGGAAGTCAGGAGTGGCAACAATTTCCATATTTCTAGAATTGAACACTAAAAATAATTACAGAAATGTTTTTACATTCTTATTGTGTCAATGTTCACTCTTTTTACTGTTACAGATTTGCTAATGGCTGAAATGAGATAATTGTTTTACCTTATTGAGAATGCATCTTTCATGGATGGAAGGTGGACTTCTTTTATCTTTTATTTTGTATAAAATCCTATTTCTTGATGAATAATTTTACCAGCATCTCATAGTTGATCTTTGTTTTCATTTTCTTTTAATGTAGACCTCAACAATGTAGACCTTAATTTGTATTGCTTCATATATAATTAATGTTTCAAAGCTGTGAAGTGCATTGAGTCGTAATAGTATGTTACTTATTAAATGGCATTTTGTGAATATTCTTATCACAACCGTGATTAGGAAAATATACTTTACAATGTCACTATGTCCAATATAAACCCATAAAATAGTGAAATGAAAGCCAGAATTACTACTCACCTTTGCTCATCCTCTTTGTCCCTTATTAATGCAGAATCTTCCTAATTCTTTTAACAAATTAACATGCCAGCTGTATTACCATACGTAAATATAGCAGATAAAAGAAGAAAAATAGTTAGTGTGTATGAATGTGTAGGAGGAGGGAATGATCATACCAAAACTATACGAATTGAAATTGGCTGCTTACTTATATCAAGTGACATGGAGAAAAGGCCAGAAAGCCTAACCTCTTAACCTCTGGTGCTTGGAGATTAATGTGAAACAAGTGCTACATCTCTGTAGATCTGTGGACATCTGCTCTCTGCATACCCTATTTGTCTCCCCCTCTCTCTGAAAGGATGGTTGGCTCTTTGGCTACAGTGTTGTGGTTTCCAATCCATACCATATTCAACAGCAGGCAAGAGTTCAAAATCACCTCATTTGACTCCGGTGTTCTGGCTGTATTGTATGGCCATGGCATAGGAACCACAGGCACAACAGAAATGTTTTAAATCCTTAATATATGCAGTGGGACAGAGTCCTGACTGTTATGTCAGCTAAGATATTCCTGAGGAAAAAAAAAAAAAAAAAAAGCATCAGTTTACTTTGTTAAAATCATCAATAAAATGTGAATGCTGCAAGAAGAGAAAAATAAAAGTGAAAAACAAGATTGCTTGCTGTGTCTGGCAAAACTAATTAAAATGTGGAACTATTCCAGAACAAATAAACAACTATATATTGCATTTTATTATTTGGGAAAAAAGTCAGTGTATGAACTTTGAATGAATTCGTCAGTGTTATCCAATATGAATAGGTTAGACAATTCCCTGAAATGATTTTTACCTTTGGTTGATTTAAACTCCTGACCTGACATTTCAAGTATTTAATGTGTTCTGGATTTTAAGTACAAATAGTACCATAGATGTTAACATGTCAGTTAGGCATGTGTTTAGGTGTTTTATTGGATCAAAACCTCATGTATTGTGGCTCAGTCAAGAAATTTCAACAGTTTCCTTTGAAGCACGTTCAACAATGTGATTCAGTGACAGACCTTTTTGCTGTAAGACCTATCAAAACAAACCTTTCTTTTTGAATTACCATGAAGATGAGTTATTTTCTGTTTGTCTAAGTGTTCCATTGCTTACTGCACAGCTATGCTTCCGAGGCAGAGCAAACAGAGTACATTTAGCATCCTGACCTTTTCATAAGGATCCCTTTAAGAATGTGAAGTTTTAAATTGGTGGTAGTTTTGTTCATATAGGGTCTCTGCTTCAAGTGCTGTTTTTGTGTACTGGAATCCTCCAGACCCTCATCGCTGAGGAGTATTCGCAGAAGCAAACACTGGCCTCTTAAGGGTAATTTCCCTGGATTTCTTCTTTAAGCAAGGGAAGAAGATATCTTTTCCAGAGGACAATTCATAGTGGTTGATTTAGAGACCTCCTCTGAATCACTCTTCCAAGGACCTATCCTTGTCCATGGATTACTGAGGAAGCCAAGGGAGATTAGCCTCATGAGGCCAGTTAGCCTTTATAAGTACTGCCTGTAGCCCATTTTATCTATATATCATTAATCACAGCTGAGCCAGTGTTGCCAGGTGATAAGACTTGGACCATTAGTTCAGAAGACAGTAAAGTACTTCTGCTTCAGTTCACTTTCTTTGTACCATTTTATGAATGACTGCTAAATAAACAAATACACATTTCCTTTATTAAAATAATGACATACTGTGTTACTCTTTACTCAGAAATTATAGCAATATACATTCTATGTCATATATTTGCAGTCCTACATACCCACACAGAGTATGCTAATAATACAAATCTACTGAAAACACACAATTTTGAATTACAGCCACAAGCATGAAGGCAGTAGTCTTTGCTATTATTTAAAAGGCATGAAGATTTGGAGCAGAGTCAAAAGCTCCAAGTGGCTTATCATCTTCAGAATGTGAGAAAAAAAACTTTGCAATAATGACAAGTAAAACTGGGTCTGGAATAAACCGTACTATAGCAGGAGCATATCAGTTATTCTGTTAATTTAGACCTAGACAGTTTATTAAAATTATACATATATTATAAATGTAGTATTTTCCCTAAGATTCATCCTTAAACAAGGGTAACAAAAATAACTTCTTTCAAAGGGACTATTCATAGTTGTTAAACCAGACAACTTTTCTGAAACACTCTTCCCCAAAGAAACTGATTACTGAAGAAGCTGATGGATGGTAATTACACATGTATTATATATGTAGCATGTTCTGTTTTCAGGTAGGTGTTTCATATGGATCCAATGAAAAAGACCTACATGCACATACTTTTGAATATAATTAATTAGACTACATTTTACAAAACAAAATCAATATATACAAAGTATAATTTATATACAGAATAATCTACCTTCTATCAGTTAGAAAAATCAACAATGGAAAATTCCCTTCTCATGTGTATAAGACCCCATTTCAACAACACATTTCTAATGTCAAGGTGCAGAGCAACCATGAGAATTTTTACCGACTTTTTTGTCTCATCCTGTAATGACAGCTCTTGACTTTGAAACAAAACAAAACAGAACAAATCACAAGAAAACAAAACACAACAAACACAGCACTTTCCTCCTCAGTCTGGGTACACGTGTTACATTTAGGAGTGTGAATTCATTGCCCAAAGACATACTAAGCTTTATCTACCTAGTTTAAGCACCATTATTAGCTTGGTCATGGGATCTTACATTCCAGCATGGGCCAGAAAAGTGATTGGGAATCTCTGGCCCTGCACTTGCATTAAACTTCATATTACCATGGGTATAGTATGGGTTTCCAAATAAGGTAGTTTTACATGAAACTAAAAAATATCCTGTCCTCAAAAGTACACGTACCAAGAACCTCACAGCAGTTGGTGAATATAAGAAATGTACATTCAACTAGAATATCTATTATTCATAGCATGTTTAACCTAAGTATATAAACATTATAAAAAGGTTGTTCCTTTACTATTTGTCACTAGTCTTAAGAAAATAAACTAATGACTTTACTAGAATCCTGCCAACCTACAGAACTAACGGAAGGAAAACCAAAAATGCAAAACCAAACAAGGAAACCCTTTTTGTTCTTACAAACTCTTGGAAAACACAATTTTTCATGCCATGACACTGATAGAATATTGTTATTTTCAGATGTCATGTTGTAGCAACAAGCCACAAATGTGAAAAGTATTTCTCTTATTTGGATACATGCAGGTTTGATTCAGATAGCTACTGACACAGGTCAGGAAATGTTGTCAAGCAGGGTCATGCTGCCCAGTCAGCTGATCTCTTTCTTACCCTTGTAAACTCAAGAAATAAGAACCAGTACAGACCATACTGTAGAGTGATGGAAATAATTTCTAAGGGACTGTAGTTACAAGATGTTGCAGAAATATGTACATCATTCACCACTAAAAATATATCTTTTTTTTTTCCACAGAGCAAACAGTGTCCTTTAATGAGAATGGCCAGATTCAGCTTGATCTCCCTGCACTCCATACATCACACTTGATATCAGAAATTTGATATCAGAAATTTAATTTGATATCAGAAAGTATCAGCACATTGAAAAACGGTGTCTGAAAATGACAAAAAAAAGTTGTATTCTTACCTGCAGGAAAGATCAAATATCATAGCTCATCCTTTGCATATGAGATGTTAATGAAAAGGAAGGCTGTTTGTTATTTCTTATTTCTTATTTTTACTCAAAACCAAGTACAAAAAAAGTCATGTCCTGTACAAATTGAACTAATATGAGCAAACTGGCTGGAATTAGATTTGCAAAGCATCCAGCTAAAGTGTTTGCATTGTCACATTGATTAATGTCCAACACCTGTGCCAAGCAGGCTGTAAAACTTTCTTTTGTTCAAGTCCAGTTGATATGCTGATGTTCAGGATAAGAAGATAGATGCCATCTTATTCCCTGAAGAATAGCTTTATCCATGGTCACTTGAATGGGAATTTATTTCCCTACAGACTCTAGAAGTTGATGATAATGTTCCATATTACGATTCCACATGGAACTTCACAAATGGGAGTAGTAAAAATGTTATTTGTTCAACATGATCTGATACAAACTTCTGTAGGATGTAATTCAGTAAGTTACACAACTGTTTTAAGTTCCAGAAGTTTGTAAATTATTTAAAACTAAATGTAATTTACAACTACAATTGACATTTCCTTCTAAACACTAATATTCTTTGCAATTAATGTAAGCGTAATATTAGCCTAGCTTTTAAATTATCAGATGTACTGTTTGGTAAATGATTAATAATTTCATATTAAATTACTGGTACTTCAGAAATATAGAAATTCCACCTGGGCATACAAATAAAAGATTTGACTGTAAGAGAATGCTTTTAAGTCCTCTCTTGCATATTAAGACTGAATTTTCCTAGAATCTGCCAAGTACTTGTAGATCCAGTTTATTTGCATTTGAATCTTTGTTAACACCAATGGGACAAACCTGCTGAGTCATCTCCTCTTCTGTTTGCATTTGGATTTCTGCAGAATGGAATCCTGACCCTGCAAAAATTTCTAAGTTTAACAGAAGTGGTCACACTGATGTCGGTGGACCGTTCACTCAGAAAGCCAAGCGTGTGCATAAACATCTGTAGATTCAAAGCTGTAAAAGGTCAAAATCAATCCCTCTAATTTGTCAGCATTTTGCCTAGCAGACCATCAAACACCCAGACAAAAAAACATACAAAGTGTAAGGCTGAAAAAACCAGAAAGAGGTGATTGTAGAAAGTTTTAAAACCTTGTACTAAAATAAATTTATATTCAGAGCAACAGGTATTATTAAATACAAGGTATTTCCCTTTAATGATAATTAAAGACCTAACATTGCAGGATATCAGGGTCATTAATTTCACATAAACAATTCTGGAGCAGTTACATCTGTACAATTAATTGTTGTTGTTGTCTTAAATATTTCCAACTATGCTATCAGCTATGGGCAGTTTCATTAGGTTGTTACACCATTCTCTATCAATAACTGACCACTTGTATGTGTAGTCCTGAGACCTCTGGCACGACCCTGTGCCTGTGCACTTGCAATGCCTCTGCTGTTTTACATGCTGGCTCCTCTGCTACAGTCTTGAGATGGTTCACTTTCACATACATTCTATTCTGGAGTCTTTGACTCCAGTTTCATTCTACACACTAGGGGTTTCTAAACTTATTTGTATGTACATCTGTAGCCTTTTCTCAACTACTTGTTATTGATATCTAATTACAGCAATATTAATGACAATCATCAAAGCTGTTCAAATTCATTCGATTCTCTTCAAGTTACAACCTTTGTTAAAACATTGAATTCACAGTACCAGTGAAAGGAATTATAATAATCCTATAGGAGCAAACATTAAACAATGAATACTGCAGCAGCTGACATTTGTAATGTTATACAACTAATGTCCAAAAAGCTGCTGTTTCTCCATTCTCAAATGGTTATACTTACGTTCATTTCCAGCTGATGAAACAAGAATTAAATGACAAGCTAACGACACTTAAAGCTTCATCTTTTAAAATTATAAAAAAGAGAAGTATCTCTGGAAAAAAAAAACCAAACCCCAAACATTACATAGATATTATTTCACTTTTCCTACAGGACTACCCCAAAGCATCCAGGATAGGCATTTGTGCTACCTGACCAGTCTAAGATATATTTTAAGAAATATGTGCAATATAATCACCTGAATAAATCCACAGTTTTTGTTTCTTTTCTTCATGTCTACACCACTTGTTTTGCAAAATAAGTGACAATAAACTGCATGAGCTGTTGATTCTACTTAAAAATGTGATCTAGTACCTCCAAGGTCAGGAAGACCTATAGGTGTTTGCTGCATAATTCTTGCTTTCTACAAGATGAAGCAACCTGAAGGTCAATTAGTCTCTGAATCTCATTTTATAGGCCACTATATACTGTATATCAGAAAATATAATCTGCTTATCATAGGTCTAGTACTACTCCCACTCAAATAGCTAGACATTTACCCATCAACTCCAGCAGGAGTTCAATGAGACTCTTAAAATACTTTCTATTCTATTTTCTTAATTTTTCTGTCCTCCTCTTAGGTCAGATCATCCTCCCTGCATAATGAGAAACTGAAATACTTACAAAAGTGTAGGAGAGACGCTATTGATATTGCATAATTTAAATACCATGGTCCTCTAATTTTACATTAAAACTTAAGACAATGTCAAGTACTTCTTGAAAAGAAGTAATTTAAACTCGTTTGTTTGAAAACATTAACTGACTAAGCAAAGATTTTATCATGTTTTTTTGCTGCTTTTCTGTTTTGTAAACATTTGTTCTTTTTTATGAGTTTCAGATAAGTTTAAAATTAGGGTACTTGCAATGTTTTCTGTTCACATGAATCATTCTTAATTACAATACTGATGTAGAGAATACACTGGTTATCATTATCCTTAGTTCCTTTACACTGATTCGGATCTCAGGGATAACATGGAAAGAAGTAGCTTTTCCATATTTCCTGTCCACCAAAGTTTTTATATGGCACACCCCATTCTCATTGTAGTTCTGCAGGAGTAGCCAGTGCAATTTTCTTCTGTTTGCACAATTACACAAAAACAGGCTTTTACATTTTCCTCTAGTTATAAACCAGAAAGGAGTCTGGGAAATGGCCTGAGACTAACCACTGCTCCTCCAGGCAGACCTAGACATGGAGTGGTGGTTAGTACCGGCCCAAGTTGTGAGCTGGATGCAGCTGCCCTGTTTTGAAGTACTAGAGTTTGACTCACTGGCTGCAAGCAGTGTTGTTCCACTTGGTCTCACCATCAGTGAGCAGTACCCAACCCATTTTATGTAATGATTCAAATGTATCCTTTAGTACAACCTTTAAACAGGAGACAAGAAATAGCCCAAAGAGGAAGAAACAAATTCCCAAAAGATTCCCCCAAAAATACTTAAGACTTTTAAACATAGAAAGATGTCTCAAAGTCTAAAACACGGTTCACTAAGTTTTCTGACAGTAGCTCTGAAGTAAGCTGTCTTGCTCACTGAAGACACCATGTATCAGACACAACATCTACAGAGTGGGGATTTTTTAGCAATTTAAGAATTGCAGGACTAAAGAAGTTGGTTGTTTGGACGATATTCCAGAATTTCTTGGCAAATTCTATGGAAAACTCTGCATCTTTGGCAGGATTCATTGTACTTCAGATCTGCTGTGTCATTCTCACATTTGAGTGTTGACTCTGAGCTCCATTTATAGTAAGAAAAAGAGAGACACTTTATGGCATGAGCTATCTAATGTCTAGATTTGGATATGTTGAATTGTGCCTTAGAAATTCCACTTTTGGTTCACTGGTTATAAATAGAACTTAAGTTTTCAGCTCAGGTATCAGTATCTACATCAATTGTAACTTAAGCTTTTGAAGCTAAGAACCTACATTCTAAATTTTACGTGCCTTTTGTTACTTGTTGACTTAGTTCCCCAAAGTTGACAAGAATCAACAACAAGGTCATGCACAGACCTTGGCTGTGATCATGTCCATGTACTGTGAGCTGTGAAAATGTGACAATACTAATGCATTTCTAGAACTTAAAAGAGTTTGCCATTTAAATTGAAATAATGTGCTTAGGAACTGAATTGGAATATTAGAATATCAGAACTTAATTGAAAATGAGAATACACAAGTTATATCTTTCATATACTATCAAAACCAGAGCTGCTTAAAAAAAGGCATTTTGACGAAAGTGTTAAATGACATCAAAATTTTTTACCAAAGGAGGACTAGGAGAAGAATCTGTCTTGGGAATATGAATGTTTTAATAAACTGTACTGTTCGAAATATAAGCTGGTTTTAATCAGGGAAGCAAGATTTAATTTTGGTGTTTGTATGACGATTTAGTTAAAGCAGTGACAACAAAATTTACACTCCTGATGTTTGAATTATGGGTGCTCTTTCCACTGTATCAATCAGATTATAAGTCAGTACTTTCAATTGTTTGGAGCAGCATTTTAATTTTTCAGATAATTGTATTTTGCATCGTGTAGGTTATTTCATTTTTGAAAGATCTGCTTCTGAGAATTAAAGTTGCTCGTAAAGCCAGTATCCATAAAACACTGGTGCCAGTCCTTCCATTTTCTTGCAGAAAGATACTTTCTTTACAAGGCATAAGAAAAAGAGGAAACATTCCTTTGCATTACTTTTTTCTTAGCAAACTGTCGAATATCCCTCCAGAAGAATTATGTGAACAGGCTCCAGACAGTTTGTGGAGAGTCATTGCCTCTTTCCCTTTGTAGCTCAGTTTTTACACATAACACAATTCATTGCTTTGGAGCCTGCATTATCGCCTTTGTTTCTTTTTAATGAGATTAACGTAAATGGGTTCATGCATGACTTGCCAATCTCCTGTCTCTTGTCCATCATCCGAATGGAAGCAAAACCTTTGCATACATTTTATATTTTAGTTGAAGTGGCAACATTACTGAGAATTCTGATTTTTACCTTTAATCCTCAGTAAATTACTAGTTTCTTTGGAAGACAAAATGGTCTGATAATCACCCTACAAAGTCTTATTAGACCACTTTACAGTTTCCAGAAGATTGGAGATTCACTGTTGCTTTCACTAATGAGCATCTTTGAAGTAGGCAAATGTATGCACCAGTGTTCAGTTATGAGAAAAACAATAAAGTCAAAAGAACCCTTTTGCTCATTCAAGAAATCCCCAGACAAGCTGGAGCCGTGTTTTAAAAAAATATGTTGAATGAGCCACAACTGGGAAGGACTAACAGAGCATCACATCTTTGCAGGAAGAATAGAGGAAGGAAGTTTAACAACTTAATTTTGGAGAATGTAATGTTTTGGATGTGTTTCCAAAATGAAATCACTCAACCTTCTGCAGCTTTCTGTCATCCTACGGCATGGCTATAGCCTCAAATACAAGCAATACTCATTTCACATAATTTTTATTTTCATTACCCTACCTATCTCTGTTGGGCTGATTAGCAAACAACTAATTTAGTCCTTCACAGTTCCAGATCCTGTTTAAGTACTGTCTCAATATTTACATTGCACTTGAAAATCCAGAGGAAAAAAATGTATTTACATAAGGAAAATGCCAATACAGTAGAACTGTAGTAATGCCAATACAGTAAATACTGCTATTAATAACAACACATTAAAGCCAGTTGTTAGTTTTGCTTATGAATTTTTTCAGTTGACTCACTTTTCATGGGCAATATGTTTTGCCAACATTATCTTATCTAAAAGCTATTGTCATGTTGTAGCCTGGCATTTAATAGTTCTAACCCCATGCTTGTTACATGCTACTTTGATAGCTGACACCATATCATTCAGAGATAAGTCTAAAAATACTTTCCTCCAAAGCTCAATGTCTTTTTGAAGACTATAGCCTCTCCTTGATGTATACATATATCTCCTAATAATGTTAATGGTATTTTATGCATTCATTGATAGAGAACATAATTTGAGGAAACCAAATATTTCCATACTGTATAGATAACAACTATATGTCAAAGTGCTTAATTCTAACTTTATTTACAAGGTAGCTCTGAACTTAGGGTAGTTGGATATTAAGATTCATTATTCAGCTATAGAGGGAAAAATACCAGCTCACATGCTAGGCTATCTACAGAAATTATCAGCCAGCCTGATTATCATCATCGCCATCAAAACCATCTTTCAGCCATATTCTTAAGTTCATAAAACTGAGACAGATCCTTAGCTTAGGAAAATCAAAGTCTTCTTCAACATAACACATTTCTTATGAGAATATAAAGGAGAAAAATGAGAATCCAAAATATGGTAGTGTCTCGTGTTGTTTTCAATCCTTCCCAAAGTGTTTCTAAGCCCAAAACTTTGATTTTAGGTGCAGGGATATTAATCCTGTTGAAGCCAGTGAGTTATATCTCTGCTGATGTAACTCTATTGAAATCAATTGAATTAAACCAGGAAAAAAAAAAAAAAGGGCCCAATAGGAGCCTCAGCATATGTCTTGGAGCAGAATATCTGTCTTCTAATGAACCCATCACTGTTGCATTTGTGTGCCAATTTAATCCAAAGGGTTATTTCATGAATGTATGTATGCATATGAGTGAAAAATTTGGAATTACAATCATAATTCATCTTGTATTTAAATAAGTGATTTAGCAGGTGCTGTGTATTTATTTTGCCAGGTAGAAATACATGTATATCAATAAGGAACATGAAAATCTGAAAAAATGCTTACAATCAATGACTTCATATGAAGGTCAAGGCTAAATCCTCTGTGGTATGCTTCATCTCCACATACCCTGAGGAACTCCTATTGCTTACTGTCTTGTCTTGACTTCTCCAACTTTTTCTCTTTGTATTACTGAGCCTTTCTCATGCTTTTTACAATATTCCTTCTCCTATCCCTGAAACAGAAATTTCACTTCAATATTATTTAAAATAACACAACTTAAATAGTGCAGATAGCTTAGGAGAATTCCTTTGGATGATCCATAATGTACTTGTGCATGGCTGTGCATGTGTGTGTGTCTGTGGTTGAGGGGGGTCTGCAACTGGAGTGGAACCGTGGGTCTTGCGGACTCACAAGAGTCAACAACTGGGCCGTCCTGGCACCCAGGGGCCTGTTACTGGGCAGACTGGAGGGATCCACATTGTAGATGTGGATATGTATTTCCCATCAAGGGACCTTCATTCTGGTCAGTCAGAGAGGGGAACAAGATGAGGCCATTGGTGCTGTTTGTGTCTGTGTGAGTGCTGAGTGTGTCTGTGTTAATCTCTGTGCCCAGTCGTGTACACGTATACTGCGTGTATGTGTGCATGCGTGCCTATTGGGAACATGGCTGGACCTGGGGACTTGGAGCCTTGGCAGCCTCAGCTTTGTCAGCCTATTGGATTCAGCAACTCCTGACACTTTTATTACTGATCTCACACTATTTCTGTATAAGCACCTGTAGCTCCCATAGTCCAATCCTAAAGAATTAAGATTTATCCATTAACCTTTGTAAGAACTGCTGTAGCTCATGCATCTGAATACCAAGCACTTTTCAGTTACCATAGGTTATTTCTTCTTCAGAAATAGCCATAAAGTATATCAAGAAAATTGCTTTTCATTAAATTCTTTTTCCTTTAAGTAACAGTTTTAAGTTGATCTCATAACTCTGAACCTCTTGTAGTCATTTACATCAATGCAACCTCAATGTGATGTGGATTACACACAATGCTAGATCAGAATAGCAGCAGTCTAAACTTACTTTGCACAGCAGATGCAGAAAAAATGGAAAATAGTATCTATGTGTTCATATTTTGTTCAATAATTATGAATCCAATTTACCAATTATTTTAATAATAGCAGGCAGTTTATTTCACAATTGTAGCCTAATAGTTGTTACAAAAGAGATCTCTAGGAGCATCTGTAAATATTTATGCATCTAGCATGCACTTGGGTTTGATGTGAACAGGTGTATCTCAAGCCAGCCATGGATATTTGCTTCTGAAATAACATATTATTTCACTAGTGTTTATAGCACTCTTGCAGGGAAAGCAGGAGTTCTTCTGAAGATACATTAAATCAACATTAAATCACAAGTATTTTCTGTAATAAAGCGTATGGTGACTCCTTACATAAATTTTACAGTGTGGTGAATTCCGTAGTGATGGCTGCTGTAAAAACAACCCACAAAACAAAAAAAACCCCAAACAAACACAAAAATATAGAGATGTTGGGAGGAGAGCATACTCTTCCTTTGAATCACTCTATACTGTTCTCTGTGAAAAGAAGAGAAAGCTAAAAAACATATTTTGGAAATCTAATGTATTCAGGTAATATTTAAAGTGTCAAACCATTTGTAATACTATTGCAAGCTTGTTGGCATAAAGTGTTTACGGAGTTCCAGTAAGGTATTACAGAAAGATAAAACCATGCTGCCATAGTTGCTTAAAATATATGTTTGCCTTCCAACATAGTCTTTTTTGCATCCATACTCATGTCTGCAAAGTACCAGTTTTTACACCTATCAAGTAGGACGTTGTGAGAAACCATTCTAACTTCTCACAGTGTTCCAGAAACACGAAAGAGGATAGGGTCTCCCCTCAGCAATGAAAGCAAATAAGCCAGGACACTGGTCTCAGAAACCTTAATGACATAAAGTGTAGTTTCTCATGGCCAGCTAGTGCGTGCTGCTAGCAAGAGCAAATAAATAGCTCAGGCTTATACTGCTCGTTGTTCAGAAGAACAATAAGAAAATATATTCAGCTTGCTGAGACTTAAGACAGTTCAGGAAAATTCTGATTTCTTTCCAGTCCTGGAGAGTATTTGATTAAAAGACTATATAGCTGGACAACCTTGTTTATTGTGTAAAAGTCTGCCATAGAAATTCAGTTTCCATTGGTTCCTGAAAAATACCAAACCTTTAGGAAGAGCCATTTATTTTATTCAAAAGTCTTAAGATAAAAACAGCTACCTCTTCAATTGTCTGTTTGGTTGGTTGGTTGGTTGGTTTCTTACCATTGTAACTTCTGGGTTTTTTGGGAGACTGGCAAAGCCATTAGCTCACAGGTCTGTCCTGTGCCCTCTCACGTCCTATTAAAGTGTCTAAAAATCTCTATCTACCTGTACTACAGTTGCAGAACTACAGAACTACAGCTTTTACGTACTGACCCTAACCCCCATTCCCCATCCCCCTGTGCTGCTTGGAGAGGCGGGAGGAGGTAGAAGAGTTGTGACTGAAGGAGTGAAGTTGAGCCTGGAAAAAGGGGGGGGCTGGGTAGAAGGAAGAGGAGGTACTCCATGGTGGATCAGGCACAGCCCTTTCCCCTTGAAAGGACTGCAGCCCATCGACAACCCACAACAGAGCAGAAGAACAGAGCACGAAGGATGGAGCAGCAGAGAGAAACCTCTGCGTCCTGGCCGCAACCAGCTGCCGCACTGCCTGTTGCCTCACTGAAAGCACTGAGCGTAACTTGTGGCAATAACAAGCAGGGAGAAGAGGTGTCTGGACTGAAGCTGAGCCTGGGAAAGGAGAAAGAAAAGCTGTTTTCCCTAAGTGTCTAAATACTTGTTTCTGGTTTTTCTGGTTTTGTTTCCCACTACCTTAATCAATAATTAAATATTTATTTTAATTGGCAATAAGTTAAGTAAATTCTTCCAAGTCAAATCTGTTTTGCCTGCAACAGCAGCTGTAATCTTCCCTTCTTTATCTCAACCCACAAATTTTCTCTCTCCTGTTCTTCCTATTTTTTCCCCCTGTCCAGCTGAGTGGGAAGTAAGTGAGCAGTCAGAAGGGCCTTTGTCTGCCAGCCAATGCTAACCCACCACATTTTGTTTAGAGAAGATATCATTTAAAAAGCAGATGTTGGAAACTTCTTTCTGTTTTGATGCTCTGTTGAAATAAATTTAGCTACAAAACACAAAGCAAATAGGACTTTGATTGGGGAGCAAGTATTTTTCCTTGGTTACTTGTACTAATCAAAATATTCTTACTAATGGTAAGGAATAGAGGAAAAAGAATCAAGCTGATAAAAAAAAATCTTTACACAATGGAGGAGAAGTGATAAAAAACACAAATGAAACTTACTGAGATCCAGCTTCTGATTAGCAAACAGTTATTAGACTGCCCAAAAAAGTATATGAAGCCCCAGTATCTTTTGGATAGACTGTGGGAAAACCTTCAGGTTTGGTCCTGTACTTACGGATACAGGAAATAATGAGAACAGAAAGCACTGAAAATAACATCACCAATTACTATTTTAATTATAAACACCTGGAAGACAGACCTTACCATAAGCAGCCACAGCATAAACATTGCATAAACATTGCAAACATATATACCAGTGACCCAGGGAAAGTGCAGCTCTTTGCTGTAGTGGGATTTCGTGTTTTTGCTGCCCAGCTTATGCCTCCTGTCAGTCTTCACTGCTTCAAATAAAATAAATCTGGGTCTAATCATGAACAATATTACTATTGTCCACATCTCTTTTATGAACAATTCTTGTAATGAATAAGTCTTCCATGTTGTATCACTCTCTGAGGACCTGGCTGACTCAAGCTACAAGAGGAAAGATTGTCATGAGAAAGATCGTAAGAGTAGTTCACAAGATCAGTGAGGATGGTACTTCCCTTCGGATGCTGATGTTTTGCATTTTCCTTCAGTATTCAGAGCTGATCTTCTTGATTCTTGTCAGTACACTAGAATAGCTGAGTTTTGAAGCTAAATGCATAGTTTTCTATTCCCATTGTATCTTCACTGGATACTCAACTACTTTCCCTTTTTCCTTTTTATTTATAATTGGTTATCTTGACATCAACCCCACAAAAAAATAATATTTCCCATAAGACTGCTCCATGACTCCTATTTTATAACTCTATTTTATCTATACATTTAAAAAAGAATGTTGTGAAAGTCTTAAAATATATTACATTAAATAATTATATCAACGAGACCAAGTCCTCAAATCTATTCAGAGATATGAGCATTTTCCCAAGAGTTTACTTGAGAAGTACCCCATGTGCCTTTCTTTTTCCAAAACATACTATTAGAAAAGTGAGTATTTTTTCATGCTTTGCTAATGAAACTTTGGTGACTATCTGGTGGATAAGGAATTGACTGGACGGTCACATCCAGAGAGTAGTGGTCAACAGCTCAACGTTCGGAAGGAGAACAGTGACAAGTGGTGTCCCTCAGGGGTCCGTGTTGGGACCAGTACTGTTTAATATATCACTCAATGACATAGACAGTGGGATCAAGTGCACCCTCAGCAAGTTTGCAGATGACACCAAGCTGAGTGGTGCAGTTGACACGCCTGAGGGATGGGATGCCATCCAGAGGGACCTGGACAAGCTTGAGAAGCGGGCTGATGTGAACCTCATGAGGTTCAACAAGGCCAAGTGCAGGGTCCTACACCTGGGTCGGGGCAACCCCCGGTATGAATACAGGCTGGGGGATGAAGGGATTGAGAGTAGCCCTGCAGAGAAGGACTTGGGGGTACTGGTGGATGAAAAGCTGGATATGAGCCAGCAATGTGCACTTGAAGCCCAGAAGGCCAGTCGTATCCTGAGCTGCATCAAAAGAAGCGTGGCCAGCAGGTTGAGGGAGGTGATTCTGCTCCACCTACTCTGCTCAGGTGAGTACCTCACCTGAAGTACTGCATCCAGCTCTGGAGTCCTCAGTACAAGAAAGACATGGACCTGTTGGAGAGGGTCCAGAGGAGGGCCACAAAAATGATCAGACGGATGGAACATCTCTCCTATGAGGACAGGCTGATAGAGTTGGGTTTATTCAGCCTGGAGAAAAGAAGGCTCTGGGGAGACCTTATTGCAGCCTTTCAACACTTAAAAGGGGCTTATAAGAAAGATGGGGACAGACTTTTTAGTGGGGCCTGTAGTGATAGCGCAAGCAGTAACGGTTTAAAACTAAAAGAGGGCAGATTCAGACTACATGTAAGGAAGAAATTTTCTACAATGAGGGTGGTGAAACACTCTAACAGGTTGTCCAGAGAGGTGGTAGATGCCCCATCCCTGGAAACATTCAAGGTCAGGTTGGACGGGGCTCTGAGCAACCTGATCTAGTTGAAGATGTCCCTGCTCATTGCAGGGGGCTTGGACTAGATGACCTTTAAAGGTCCCTTCAAACCCAAAATATTCTATGATTCTATGAAATAGGTCAGGAAATTCTCACCTTCCCTCAATGTATTGTTCCTACCTGCTGTATGTTCACTATTCTACTCACTATATTACTGCTCGTGTTTACGGGGTCATAATACAGACTGATAGGAAAACTAGTTCTCCAAGCTAAAAAGATATGTATCCACCTGTGATTGGAAGATAGCCTTCACAGATTGTGATTCTGAGCACAAAGACCAGAGCACACACATGACCTTGTCAAAAAGCATGCTTTTTAAATTTGCAAAGCAGTAATTATTCCCATTGCCTCTTTTCTACGATCCAAAGCAGCAAGCTATGAATACTGGGGAAATACGAAACATATGTTTAGACCCTGATCCTGCCAACAGTTCTGCATAAACCTAATGCTAAAATTGTGCGTAGTCCCATGTATTGATGAATACATTTTTTAACAGAACTGAGACCTTATATTCCACTGCCTACATAATTTGCACACAGTGCTTTCCCTCCAATAATTATTCTAATTTTAAATATTTACCATCTACCATTTCCCTAAATGAAGAATTAGTCTGATTGCATTTTTACATTACATCCCTTTACAGCAATAGACCTATTGCCAGCAGCTAAAGTGATCTTCAAAGACAAGGTTTGTGGAAGAGCAGGTCTTTAAGGTTATCCTTTTTTCTCAGTAGAGAAATCAAATTGTTTTCCCACTTACTATTATTTTTAATACCCTAATGAGAGAATTATTATTAATTACGGGATGCAGTGATAGAAACAATGTAAAATGTAAATGTGTAATACAAATCATTATTATCCATAGATCAAACTGTTAGTCAGGATTTATGTTAATCAATAGATATGCTTTATATAGTACCTTCCAATGTAAAATTGAGCATATTGCAATACATCAAGCACTTTCTTAATTACAGGATTTTAGAATTTTCTTCTGAGGCATTCATCTCCACAGAACGCTATCTTTATCATTTTGGTATCCATTAGTGCTGCCATTTCCCATGTATTATGATGCTGTCATGAGCCAACATTCTTTGTGGGGCTTATGAGTCAGCTAGACAAATTCAGTTCAAGTTAAAAACTATAACCAGAGTCATTTGCCTGCTAGGTTCTCTATTGTCCTGGTTGATTTTTGCTCAAATTGGCTTAAAATGTAAAATTCAGGATCCAAACTTGACTGCATTTATCTTATACAATAGGCTTTTTATATGTCAGCAGTCCATCTGATTTCAACTTACATTTTAAAACATTAGGAGTAATTAATTTTGTTTTTTCTGGCTTTTATTTTAATGCTTTTCATATGTGAAAATGACAGATATGAAACATGGTATATTGTTGGACTTTTTTATAATATCACCATAAATAGGTTGTTATTTGGGGATTTTTCCTCTTTGTCTTCTTCTGAACTTCGATGGTAAAAAGAAAATACCTGTCATTAGGAGTTTGTTAAAGAGACTAAACAGTCTGCATAAAGAACTGAAAGGAGATCATGTAGAAGGGATATAGTAAATGTCTACAAGTCTGTGAGTGGCGTAGTGGGCATGGAGGAACTGTTCAGCTGTTCACTCGCTGCTCCATAGCTCAAGCTTGTGACCTTAATTTGAAGCTACTAGAAGCCAGATTCAGAATAATCAAAAGCAGCTGACTCTCCACATCATACCAAGCAGTTCTGTAGTACTCCTTCATAAGAATGCTGTGGATAAAAAAATCGTATGTAAGTTTAAGGAGAGACTGAACAAGTATTTGAGAAACACTGAAGGCAAATTTAGGATGGCAAAGTGTTGGCCGTCCCATTACAGCTGTACGTTTTCCAAATTTATGCAGCAAAAACAATACAAAGTCAATCGTCTTGGTTTAAGTGCATTTCAAATAAACTTTCTCCATTATATCAGAGCTGACTGCTGTTTCACTAGCAATATCTGTTGTTATATAAACATGGTATTTATTAGTTCTTGTTACTCTGAAATACAATAAGTAGATACATATTACCTTTAAAAACATTAATGGTCTCAGGTTGTGACAGTTGGCTTATCTTAAAAAGAATTAGAATTTCCATGTTTGGCATACCAACACTACTACCATAATTTGTAGTTGACTACTTCTTTCCCTTTGAAACCTGTGACTGATTTGCAATCTAAAAGTTTTAAAGGGAACTCTATCAAAGGTCATAAAGAGAAACCTTTCAAATCTGAAATGTTAAGGTTTTATTTCCAAAGGTGAGTCATATGTTTCTGCATCATCATCCTTTGAATCATTTCCAGCTGCAACAATTTTCATGTGGTCACCTATATATTCTTAACTGATTTGGAAGTCAGATTTGCTTTCCCTTTCCACATTCCATTTTTCTGCTATCCATTAATATTATTAACTGGAAAATTTATTTTTTTCTGCATTGTGTCTTCTGAAATGCATAAATATAACACTCAGAATTTTTTTTTTATTTGGTAATCTGTACTTATTCTCTGTATAAATTTTTAAACATATTTATGTTATTTAATTCTGATTCATTGCTCAGGTTCTTTGAATTGATCATTTCTGGTTGTTTAATTCTCTTTGGTCTACTTCCTTGTCACCAGTTCTGATCCTGCTTTTTTCCATTGGTAGTATTCTGTAGAGTGGCCAGAGAAAACTTTTCTTACTGTCAAACCGAGACCTCTGTTTACAAAATCTGAGCTTGTTTGACTCAGAATAGGGCTAATCTGGTGTAGTCATATACCCAGCATAAAATAGGCAATCTCTACAGTCTCACTCCAAATCAGTTTTACTTTCCTCTTTATATATCTGTGACCTGGTTCCTACCTTTCCTGTTGCCTCTTTGTTATAAGATTATTCTTTGTCCCAAATCCAGATTCATACACTACTGATTTCCTTCTGTTTCTTACTATGTAAAATAGTTGTCTCCTGGGTTTCCTTATTCCCTGGATTCCATAAACTCTTTGTCTTTGTAAAATTCTTAATGAAATCATGAAAAGAGCAGACATAGCAAAGGTCATAATAATAATTTTCCTGACACTTTTTATTCATGTTTAGTGAGGGATAATTAACACAGTGTCTTAAAATTTTCAAGATAACTATGATCAGAATGAGCTGGATATTTAATACACCCTAAATATAATCCTCAGGTACTTGAAATAGCAAGAACTAGGGCTTTTGCTAACCATGCCCATTAGCCAAGGAACAGATTTCCTGCTATTATCTACAAATCTTAGCCTGAGTTAGAATATGAAAGTGGACTAAAGGATTATACATTTGCTGTCACTTAAGTATTCTTGATCACAAGCAATTTATAGTATACTGTTCTTCAAAACATTTTATAAGCGTGTCATGGTTTAACCCCAGCCAGCAACTAACTACCACATAGCTGCTCACTTACCCTCCCCTCCACGGTGGGATGGGGGAGAAAATCTGAAGAGCAAAAGTAAGAAAACTCGTGGGTTGAGATAAGAACAGTTTAATAACTGAAATATAATAACAACAACAACAATAATAACAATAATAAATTGTCATGAAAATGAAAACAAGAGAGACAGAGAGGAACAAAACCAGGAAAAAGAAACAGGTGATGCAACCACTCACCACCCGCCGACCAATGCCCAGCCAGTCCCCAAGCAGTGGTCGCTGCCCCCCAGCCAACTCCCCCCAGTTTATATGCTGAGCATGATGTCATATGGTATGGAATAGCCCTTTGGCCAGTTTGGGTCCGCTGTCCTGGCTATGCTCCCTCCCAGCTTCTTCTGCACCTCCTCGTTGGCAGAATATGGGAAGCTGAAGTCCTTGACTTAGTATAAACACTGCTTAACAACAACTAAAAGTGTCAGTGTGTTATCATATTTTTCTCCTGCTAAATCAAAACCACAGCACTATACCAGCTACTAGGAAGAAAATTAACTCTACCCCAGCCGAAACCAGGACAGAGTGGCACTTTCTGAGCTCAGAGTTGTTATTGTAGTTCATGACCAGATTGCGATTTGTAGAAAAATGTAGCCCATCAAAAAATGTCAGATGTGTCAAAAATTTTATTTCCTGGGGTGTTAGAAAGTTAGAGAGGCCTACTTGAGTTCTGTTAAATTCTGCAAATTCTGGCTGGGAGGCTGGAAAGGATGAGAAGTATACAAGATATAGGAAAAGCCACTAATTAGAGGCAGCAGGCATTTCACATAGAGATTATGTAGTAAAGGGGGAAAAGTTGTAGGATATTTGATTATTGACTTCAGATTAAAGAAAAAAAATTGTGAGACACAACTCATAAGGGAAGAATCAATAAAGATGCAGATGTGAATCCTAGGGTTTGGTGCACTAAAGGAACTGAACCAAAAATAACAATCATTATAAAAAAAAAGGTTTCTAGTCATCCTACAAAATTATATTTGATATTGTAGCAAGAAAGCATTGGGGTTGTATTTTGACAGCTAAAAAAAAGATAGATGGCAATTTCTTAGTTCACGCTAGCTATGTACAGAAAACCAAACACAAACCCCAAACTAATACTTATTGAATAAATAGAAAATTCTTTTCTACCGAGAGGAAAAAAGCTACAATTCTATTTGTTTATGTATGTATGTATGTATTTATTTATTTATTTACGATTTTATTATTTTACCTTCACAATTTCTTCTGATACTGATAGAGAATATCTAGACTCTATATTTATTGATAACTTGCGAGTGATCATAGAAATCACATAGAGTTTTTCCCTGTGTGAAATACCACCCTTAATGGTATTTCAGTCTTCTTCCTAATAGCCAGCTCACCAATCCCTAGTAAAATGTCAATCCAGAGTCTACATCCAAAGAAATATAGGCATTGTGTCCTGCCCCCAACGTAGACCCACATTTGTCTTCTGTCAGTCCCTTCTGTCTACTTTGTTCTTTTATTTTAGAGAATAGGTTATCCGCTGGCTGATCCGTTCCTATGAATACTTCCATACAGCTTCAAATATCCTCTGAGAATATCTTGCAGCTGCTTTCAACTGCTGTGTTTGTGCTGAGCTGCCAATCCCTGCTTTCCATACAGGCACTAAGGTAAGCTAAAATACATGTTTTCTCCTGTCCTCGGAGTTCCTTTCAGAGGGCCAAAGAGAAACTGTGATAGATATGGATATCAAAGCATTATAAACAATCTACTGATGTATCATATCAGTATAGTATCATATTACATACATGTATAACCTCATATTATATTCCTGAATGCATTTACACTAACAACTGAAATTTGTGCATATGTGTCATCTACTATTTATAGCAAAGAAATTATGGGTCAAAAACTTACTAGGATAAAAGAATGAAAACAGAATCTAGTCATGTTTACTGGACAGCCTATTTACAGAAATTATAATTTTTAACTGCCAAGATTTTCTGAGCAATGGGAGGGATCACACTTGCATGTGTTGAGAAAGAGTATCCCTTTTAATTGGCTGCACTATCTAAGAGCAACCATTTGCTCCATAGGTGTTAGGGGTAAATATCAAAAGATTCCAACCAAAAGATTTTATATACCATACACCTCTGTATGAGATATCACTCTGTCTCTTTCTCTCTTTATGATTCAGTAGACTGCAAACTATCTGAATTTCTACAGCAACCCTAAGAATCTCCTTCTACTTAATCAGTTTTAAGAGGATGATAACCAGTTTAGATATTCTGCACATGATTCTGATTTTTTTCCCCCCCCCAACAAGATATTCTGGAGTAACACAAGTGAAGACAGAGAGGAAAATCAATTGAAATAGCAATCAGCACAACTGGCAATATCTTTTTCTCTAAGAGCATGCATACACTCAATGTAGTGTAGCTGACTAGTAACTGTTAAGTTACAGTGGTGCAGGTAGACATCTGAGCTTTAACAAGCAACTGTCAAAAAGTTTTATGTTTAAAATTGCAGAATCACAGAATCTTATAGGTTGGAAAAGACCTTTAAGATCATCGAGTCCAACCGTTAACCTAGCACTGCCAAGTCCACCACTAAACTATGTCCCTAAGTGCCACATATACACATCTTTTAAATACCTCCAGGGTTGGGGACTCAACCACTTCCCCGGGCAGCCTGTTCCAATGCTTGATAACCCTTTCAGTGAAGAAAAGTTTCCTAATATCCCGTCTAAACCTCCCCTGGTGCAACTTGAGGCCATTTCCTCTTGTCCTATCACTTGTTACTTGGGAGAAGACACCGACCCCCCCCTCGCTACAACCTCCTTTCAGGTAGTTGTAGAGAGCGATAACGTCTCCCCTCAGCCTCCTTTTCTCCAGGCTAAACAACCCCAGTTCCCTCAGCCGCTCCTCATAAGACTTGTGCTCTAGACCCTTCACTAGCTTCGTTGCCCTTCTCTGGACATGCTCCAGCACCTCAATGTCTTTCTTGTAGTGAGGGGCCCAAAACTGAACACAGTATTCGAGGTGCAGTCTCACAAGTGCCGAGTACAGGGGCACGATCACTTCCCTCGTCCTGCTGGCCACACTGTTTCTGATAGAAGCCAGGATGTTGTTGGTTTTCTTG
The DNA here is from genome assembly GCF_035582795.1 of Mycteria americana. Lineage (NCBI taxonomy): Eukaryota > Metazoa > Chordata > Aves > Ciconiiformes > Ciconiidae > Mycteria > Mycteria americana. The sequence goes on from NC_134367.1 coordinate 32,494,343, forward strand.
GCCACCTGGGCACACTGCTGGCTCATGTTCAGCCAGCTGTCAACCAGCACCCCCAGGTCCTTTTCCACCAGGCAGCTTTCCAGCCACTCTTCCCCAAGCCTGTAGCGTTGCATGGGGTTGTTGTGACCCAAGTGCAGGACCTTGCACTTAGCCTTGTTGAACCTCATACAATTGGCCCCAGCCCATCGATCCAGCCTGTCCAGGTCCCTCTGTAGAACCTTCCTCCCCTCAAGCAGATCAACACTCCCACACAACCTGGTGTCATCTGCAAACTTCCCTCATTCAGATCATTGATAAAGATATTAAACAAGACTGGACCCAAAACTGAGCCCTGGGGAACACCTTTCATGACTAGCTGCCAACTGGATTTAACTCTGTTCGCCACAGCTCTCTGTGCTTGGCCATCCAGCCAGTTTTTTACCCAGCGAAGAGTACACCTGTTTCTCCTAAACAGGCCGAAGTCCGCCCTCTGGAAGTCCAAGGTGGCAGTTCTGCTGACCCCCCTCCTCACTTCTCCAAGAATTGAAAAATCTATCATTTCACAATCACTCTGCCCAAGATGGCCTCCAACCATCACATCACAATTAAGTCATGTTACTTCGTTTCTAATAAGAGAAATAAATTAGCAAACTGAAACATTGCTCCAGGCAAGCATATGACTTCAAGTGTGCATACATACATACGTATAATCACACAAAACCTGTGTCCAAAAGAGTCAATAATTGGTCAGCTAGTTTACCACATAAGCCTGAAAAGGTCAGCTAGTCTGTATCATTCCTATTTTCTTAAAAAAATGCTTGCAGTGATAGAGGTCATATAGCCTCTCAAGCAAATGTATTCTAATGCTTAACTATTCTTACAGGTACAAAAAAAAAATTCCTGACATAAATAATGCTTGATGTAATGCAAGTCTCTTACTTCTTAACTTATCTACAGTCGGCATGGAGAAAACAGTTTATTACCTTTCTCTTGGCAGATATCTTCTGTATATAAAGGCTGTTATATGACCTCCTTTCTCCTTTTTTTGTCTAGATGAAATAACCCAGTTTCTTCAATAACTTAGCCAATTATTCTCCGTCCTCATTTCATGCAGCTGATTATTTCCACCTTGCAAATGTCCTTGTAGAATTGCATCTTTTTTTCTGACCATTTCTCCATTTTCTCAAAATTATTCTGAATTCAATTTCAATGTGCCTACATCTCCAGAAGGTTGATGTCATCTGTAAATTTAGTCAGTGTACTTGCCATTCCATCAGCCAGGATGTTAATAAAACGAACATTACTAGGGCCATCACAGACTCCCTTGGAATTCCGCTCAGTCCATTCTTCAAGTTTCACAGTAAACCTTTAATAACTGTTCTTTTTGTACAGCTTTACAATCAGCTTTTTGCTCACCTTATCGGAATGCTATGGGGAAAATATTGTAGGCAGTATCAAAAGAATTGCAAAAAAGAAGCTATATGGCATCTCCTACTTCTCACCTGCATTTCCTACTTCTTCAACCTTTGAAAGAAAATAGCCAGAGTGTGAACAGTTCTTGACAAAAGAAATTTAGTGTCTGTCGATTCACCTGATCATCTTTGGAATGATCAAAAAGTTTGATTATTTTGGTTTTTTTCCATCATAGGCACAACACAGTGAACCAAAACATTCTTATATTAAATACATTTTTGTAACTTAACATTATAACTTATAATATTCTTATAACTAAATATACAGCTTCCAAGTATATATTTCAATAATATACTTCCAATAAGATAACTCTCCCATTCCTTTTTTTTTAATTTATTTCCTTTTAATGGTATGCATTATAAATATCTTTTCCAGTTTCTGCAAGCTTGCTAATCTTCCACATTCCCATAGGTAACCATTAAGTATCATCTTCTAAAGTAGCCTGTCAACACAGTATGTCATATTTGTATGTCATGCTTAATAGCATGTTGTTATAATTCTATAATTAGAATTTATACTGCCAGAATTACAAATGCAGCAAATTCACTTAGCTCACATATTATGTCATTGTATGTCATTATCTTCTTTTTGTTTGTCTATGTATAAACCAGTGAAATAAAAAATAAATCCACTCAATTTCATAATTAATATGACATACATTTCATGTAGACAGAATATTCAATTGTTCTTTGCAAAATGTACTCTAGCATAGTTAAAGCTCTTTAGGAAAATCCCAAGATTTTTCAAGTGCATGTTACAACAAACAATGTTAAGGTGGTTTTTAGTCTTTTAAAAACATGTTTATTTTTTTAAACAGATAAGTTAATAATTTATTTCTGTATAATTTCTGGAGAATCAGTGTAAAAATGACATAAAAATACACTATAATCTAATTATTAAACAAAAGCATTAGAGCAAAGATAATTGTTGAAAGTTGTTGCTGCACTGTTTGCAAGACTAAGAATAGGTGCTTTTCTTTAGGAATTACTTATGTGACGTAACTGTTTTTCACCTCATTAATGTAAATTCTCCAGACTGGACTGAAGTTGCTAAATCAATTTGATTAAGTCTTTCATTTGGGGCCAGGCGGGGAGGGGAAGGGTAAGGCTAATACGGGAATTCTTTACATTATGGATTAATGAGACTATTTTGTGCAATAAGCGACTAAGCAAGCAAACAGTAGACAGTATTTTGCATAAATGGGGATTCATTTAATGTACTTTACAAGAAAGGAGTTAATTGAAATATTAGCTTCAGATTTATACCAAACAGTCATGGTGCATAAAACAATAAATCTCAATCTTTGATAAGAAAAATGTCATTCATCAAGTCTGTCAAAGGTTTTCCAATAGTTTTGGCCACTGTAGGGAGAAAATTCATGCGGCCAAATCTTGATTAGAGTTCAAGCTGGCCAGCACTGTGAAGGGCTTTTTTAAATATGTTAACAGAAAAAGGAAGATCAGAGATAACATTAGTCCATTACTTGATGAGGTCAGTAACCTCTCAAATAGGGATGTAGACAAAGCAGAGATGTTTAATGCCTTCTTCGCTTCTGTCGTCAACACTGATGATGGGCCCTGGGACACCTGGAGCCCTGTATTGGACAACCATGACTGGGGGGATGATAAACTCCCAGCCGATTCTGAACTTGTTTAAGACTTGCTGCTCCAGCTGGATGCACATAAATCTGTGGGGCCCGATGGGATTCACCCCAGGGTACTGAAAGAGCTGGCCAATAACATCACAGGAACACTCTCCATTATTTTTCAACAGTCTTGGAAATCTGGAGAGGTCCCAGTTGACAGAAAGCTGGCAAATGTTGTCCCAGTTCTCTAGAAGGGTAAGAAGGAAGACCTTGGTAATTACAGACCAGTCAGTCTCACTTCAGTGCCTGGTAAAATTATGGAGAAGGTTATTCTGGGAGTTCTTGAAAAACACTTGAGAGACAATGCACTCATAGGTCATAGCCAGCACAGGTTCACAAGGGGAAAGTGCTGCTTAACTAACTTAATTTCCTTTTAGGACAAGGTCACACATTTATTTGACAAAGAGAAGCCAGTAGATGTGGGTGGTTTTGGATTTTAGCAAAGCTTTTGATACACCATCTCTCACACTATACTGGACAAAATGTCCAGCACGCAGCTAGACAAGGCCATAATATGTTGGGTGAGCAATTGGCTGATGGGTCAAGCTCAAAGGGTTATAGTAAATGGGGTTACATCAGGCTGGTAGCCAGTCACCAGTGGGGTTCCCCAGGGCTTGATTTACAGCCAGTGCTCTTCAATGTTTTTATAAATGATCTGGATGCAGGAATTGAATGTACAGTAAGTAAGTTTGCTGATGATACTAAATTAGGAGGAGCTGTGAACTCCCTCAAGGGTAGAGAGGTCTTACAGAGAGATCTGGATAGACTAGAGAGCTGGGCAATCACTAACCATATGAAATTTAAGAAGAGCAAGTGCCAGATTCTGCAGCTGGGATGGGTTAATCCTGGTTATACGTACAAACTGGCGGATGAGATGATGGGGAGCAGTTGTGCAGAAAGAGATCTCGGGGTGTGGGTTGATGGCAAATTGAATATGAGTCAACAGTGTGCCCTGGCAGCCAAAAGGGCCAACCGTGTCCCGGGGTGCCTCAAGCACAGCATAGCTAGCCGTTTGACAGAGGTGATTGTCCCACTCTACCCAGCACTGGTACAGAAACAGTGTGGTATCAGAAACAGTGTGGCCAGCAGGACAAGGGAAGTGATCATGCCCCTATATTCGGCACTTGTGAGGCTGCACCTTGAATACTGTGTTCAGTTTTGGGCCCCTCACTACAAGAGGGACACTGAGGTGCTGGAGCATGTCCAGAGAAGGGCAATGAAGCTGGTGAAGGGTCTGGAGAACAAGTCTTATGAGGATGGGCTGAGGGAACTGGGATTGTTTAGCCCGGAGAAGCAGACGCTGAGGGGAGACGTTATTGCTCTCTACAACTACCTGATAGGAGGTTGTAGTGAGGTGGGTGTCAGTCTCTTCTCCCAAGTAACTAGTGATAGGACAAGAGGAAATGGCCTCAAGTTGCGCCAGGGGAGGTTTAGACTGGCTATTAGGAAAAATTTCTTTACTGAAAGTTTTGTCAAGTATTGGAACAGGCTGCCCAGGAACGTGGTGGAGTCACCATCCCTGGTGGAGTTCAAAAAACATGTAGATGTGGCACTTTGGGACATGGTTTAGTAGGCATGGAGGTTTTGGGTTGACGGTTGGACTAGATGGTCTTAGAGGTCTTTTCCAACCTTAATGATTCTATGACTCTATGATTCTACTAGAGTGTGTCCAGAGGAGGGTGACTAAGATGGTGAAGGGTCTCAAGGGCAAGACTTATGAGGAGTGGCTGAGGTCAATTGGATTGTTCAGCTTGGAGAAGAGGATGCTGAGGGGTGACCTCATAGCAGTCAACAACTTCCTCAAGGGGGGCAGCAGAGGGGGAGGAGCTGATCTCACAGAATCACAGAATCGTATAGGTTGAAAAAGACCTTTAAGATCATCGAGTCCAACCATAAACCTAACACTACCAAGACCACCAATATATCATGTCCCTAAGCACCTCATCCAAATGTCTTTCAAATACCTCCAGAGATGGCGACTCAACCACTTCCCTGGGCAGCCTGTTCCAATGCTTGATAACCCTTTCAGTGAAGTAAAATTTCCTAATATCCCGTCTAAGCCTCCCCTGGTGCAACTTGAGGCCATTTCCTCTTGTCCTATCATTTGATACCTGGGAGAAGAGACCGACCCCCCCCTCGCTACAACCTCCTTTCAGGTAGTTGTAGAGAGCGATAACGTCTCCCCTCAGCCTCCTTTTCTCCGGGCTAAACAACCCCAGCTCCCTCAGCCGCTCCTCATAAGACTTGTGCTCTAGACCCTTCACCAGCTTCGTTGCCCTTCTCTGGACATGCTCCAGCACCTCAATGTCTTTCTTGTAGTGAGGGGCCCAAAACTGAACACAGTATTCGAGGTGCAGTCTCACAAGTGCCGAGTACAGGGGCACGATCACTTCCCTCGTCCTGCTGGCCACACTGTTTCTGATAGAAGCCAGGATGTTGTTGGTTTTCTTGGCCACCTGGGCACACTGCTGGCTCATAGTCAGCCAGCTGTCAACCAGCACCCCCAGGTCCTTTTCCACCAGGCAGCTTTCCAGGCACTCTTCCCCAAGCCTGTAGCGTTGCATGGGGTTGTTGTGACCCAAGTGCAGGACCTTGCACTTAGCCTTGTTGAACCTCATACAATTGGCCCCAGCCCATCGATCCAGCCTGTCCAGGTCCCTCTGTAGAACCTTCCTACCCTCAAGCAGATCAACACTCCCACACAACCTGGTGTCATCTGCAAACTTACTGAGGGCGCACTTGATCCCCTCATTCAGATCATTGATAAAGATATTAAACAAGACTGGACCCAAAACTGAGCCCTGGGGAACACCTTTCATGACTAGCTGCCAACTGGATTTAACTCTGTTCGCCACAGCTCTCTGTGCCTGGCCATTCAGCCAGTTTTTTACCCAGCGAAGAGTACACCTGTCCAAGCCATGAGCCACCAGCTTCTCTAGGAGAATGTTGTGGGAGACCGTGTCAAAGGCTTTACTAAAGTCCAGGTAGATAACATCTACAGCCTTCCCCTCATCCATTAGGCGGGTCACCTTGTCGTAGAAGGAGATCAGGTTGGTCAAGCAGGACCTGCCTTTCCTGAACCCATGCTGGCTGGGCTCGATCACTTGGTTATTCTCTACATGCCGTGTTATAGCACTCAGGATGATCTGCTCCATCAGCTTCCCCCCATAACGAGGTCAGGCTGACAGACTTGTAGTTATCCTAACCTTCCTTCTGGCCCTTCTTGTACATGGGTGTCACATTTGCTAATCTCCAGTCAACTGGGACCTCCCCAGTTAGCCAGGACTGCTGGTAAATGATGGAAAGGGGCTTGGTGAGCACATCTGCCAGCTGTTCAGTACTCTCGGGTGGATCCCATCAGGCCCGATAGACTTGTGAGTGTCTAAGTGGTGCAGCAGGTCACTCACCATTTCCCCCTGGATTATGGGGGCTCCATTCTCATCCCCATCCCTGTCTTCCAACTCCGGGGGCTGGGTACCCAGAGAACAATTGGCCCTGCTATTAAAGACTGAGGCAAAGCAGGCATTAAGTACCTCAGCCTTTTCCTCATCCTTGGTCACTGTGTTTCCTCCCCCGTCTACTAGGGGCTGGAGATTCTCCTTAGCTCTCCTTTTGCTGCTAATGCATTTGAAGAAGTGTTTTTTGTTGTCTTTTACAGCAGCAGCCAGTAAAATCTCCTCTCTCTGGTGACCAGTGGCAGGACACGAGGAAATGGAATGAAGCCGCGTCAGGGGAAGTTCAGTTTGCACAGAAAAGGTTTTTCACTGAGAGGGTGGTTGGTCACTGGAACAGGCTCCTCAGGGAAGTGGTCATGACACCAAGGCTGTCAGAGTTCAAGGAGCATCTGGATGACGCTCTTAGTCATATGGTTTGATTTTAGTTAGTCCTGTGAGCAGGGGGTTGGCCTCGATGATCCTTATGGGTCCCTTCCATCTTGAGATATGCTATGATTCTATTTGCAAAATTTTTAGATTCTATTTGCAAAATTTTTAGGGACAGTTTGGGATCACATATCATTTAGAAATAAAATAAAATTATATAATTTTGTACAATGTATATTCCATAAGTCAGCTTGTTGATAAAGTCCCCAGTTTCATTACATGTAGCACTGCTTGCATCCCAAAAGTCTAATACAAGGACATGATCTGCTTTTGTGATGTTCCAGCTCTCAGGAATTTGCTACATTATATTACAGGCTTCCAAATTGCCTCTCAGTATTTTCTCTCTTCATCTGAACTCTACACTAAAATAAGTTCTGTAATTGGATTTCAATTGGTGTCTTCTTTTCCTTTCCTTATTCTAAAATCATTAACCTCAGTCAGAGAAACTGTAGTAAAAATAAGCTATTAGCCTACTATTTAGTAAAAATTGGATATTTATTTGTTACACCCTTCAGAGAGCCTCACTGTAGGTTTGAGAGCAGAACCAGCCCTTGAATTAAGGTCATCCAGGCACAGGGCAAAGGATTAACTAAAGAGGTGAAAACCTCTGCGCTGGTCTGTGGCAAGTAACAGAATGTCTGAAAAAAGGTAGTGGTCATGAGTCATGCTGGATAGTCCCCTTTAAAATTTTCTGCATGAGGTCAACTTTGCATTATAACCTAAATTATGTTACAATAAGAAAGTTCGATTATGGTAAATTATCAGTCACTTCATTGCTCATTAAGGAGGCAGCTATTCACATCACCACTCTTAGTAAGGCTTGACTTTTTGATCAATATAATTCCTTCTGGTTTACTTGTATTGAGAATTTTTATGAACCAGGGCTTTGTGATACTATTTTTTATTGCTCAAGCAGGTTATAAATCCTTTCTGAATCATATGAAAGCTATCTTCTGTTAGACTAAGACAGAAACAAAACTTCAATGTGTCAGTTTCCCATTTTCTTGACTAATGCTAATGCAGTCTTGTTAAACTAAAATCATGTCCATTAACCGATTCTTCAAGCTTTTCTTCCTTCTTCCTAACTTTTTTTGGCCACCAGTCCCTTTTAACAGTATATTTCTTATAATACCAACACAAAGACTTACAGAAAATGTAGCTAAAATCAGTGTAACTCTCATGCTGATTGCCTGAGATTTCCAATACATGCTAAACTCTGTACAAACAGCAAACATTAATAGGAAGAGTGTTAAATCAACTGAACCTCTTCAGGCATGCTGACATGCTCTAAAATTAAAGATATGGAGAAGATAAAGAAAGTCTGAGGACTATAAGGACTGGAATAGACTGTCATGAAAGGCATTTTGCAAATGAACTGACTCCAGTCGGACAACTCTCATTATATAGGATTATTCATTGTGAGCCAAAGCATCACAATGTGTTTAAAAGACAATGCACTGGATTTAAAAAGGAACATTTTAAGCACTTCATAGCTAAATATAGAGAATAGCTTGTTGATACTAAATCATACTAATTTGGTAATGTCTCGCAGGTCATCTGTATGAGGCATTAAATACACTCTTTACATGCTATTCAGAAGCCAGTGGAAAAAAATTAACTCTGGAGTCACAAGAGATCCTATTGACTCCCTTCCCACTGGTCAAAATATGTTATTGTCTGAGTATCACTTTAATTCCACTATTTCTATGCACTTGACAGAACAGCTACCCCAAAATTAAAGTGTGCACTATACTAGACACAGATCTGTTGAAACAGACTCTTTTCAACAGGAAAGATATCAGTCTCCCTGAGTTACATTTTCCTCCTAAGGGGCACTGGGAGCAATGCAAAATATGGTGGTCCTTATGTGGAACACATCATAATCTTTCAGACTGGTTAACGAATCCTAGAGGAATAGATCTGGGCACATATTCAGTGCTTTCTTCTGTGTGTATTGGCATGCATTTTTAAATGTGTTCGCTACAACTGTTTTCATGCCCCTGCCTGCAGAAACATTTGAAAAATTAGTGAATGTTGAGCAAATATTAATAGCATGAAAGAAACAGAGGAGTGATTTCATAAAATTGCCTGGTTGATGGCTCTTCCACTCAAGAAATTAGTCTCATTAAACCTGAGAGCAAAAAGATGTCATGTGGCCTAAACTGTTGAATCAAAATTAGACAACATAAAACAATGTATGCACTTCATAAATGACAGAGTACTAAAGACATAACAGAGAATTATCTTACTGTTGGAAAAAAAAAAAAAGGGGAACCAAAAAAAAAGAGCAAGAGAGCCATACAAGAGAGACAAGGACATCCTGGACATAACAGGACCAAGTCCATCAAAGGGCCATGAAGATGATTAAGGGTCTGGAGCATCTTTCATATAAGGAGGGGCGGGCTGAGCTGGGACTCTTTAGCCTGGAAAAGAGAATGCATGTGAGGATTAAAGGAGGCAGAGCCAGACATTCCTCAGTAGTGCCCAGTGATAGGACAAGAGGCAATGAGCACAAATTGAAAAACAGGAAATTCCACTTAAACTTAGGAAAAAACATTTTTACTGTAAGGGTGGTCAAACACTGGAATGAGTTGCCCAGACAGATTCAAAACCCGCCTGGACAATATGCTTTGCAACCCATTGTAGCTGACCCTGCTTGAGTGTGGGAGGTGGATGAGAGGATCCCCAGAGGTACCATCCAACCGCAGTGATTCTGTGAGTACAATTGCACCAGAGCTACCAAATTTCCTGAAACAATAAAGAAATTAGGCTAGAAGTGGAAAACAGGTATATTGTTGAAAATGAATGTCAATGAATATATGTATTAACAGAGGCTTGTCTGTAAGAGGAAGCAGTATATAACCTGCTCTGTTATGTTGTGCTGTAAACACAGTGACCCAGGTGGGCCACCATAAGCCTATTGTATGGCTTGAGAATGTCATAAGACGTGGTGACTAAACATAGATCATCTAGATCTCAGGAATTATCCAGAGGGGTTGTTCTATGAAAAGTTATATGTCACAAGAATTCCTTGGATTTATCGTAGTGTATTTCAACTGAAACAATACATGAAGAAGGATTTATTTCCACACAGTTCTCATCACCAGCTCCTCAATAAGAAGTTTCAAAAAGAGGTACACTACTTTGATATTTTCAAAACTGAATGTTCCTTTTTCTGTTCAATAGTTCCCAACTTCAAAAAACTGAATAGAAATAATAAATAATGAAAATAGTAAAAACCAAAAGTATAATTTGCCTGCTATAATTTTTTCCAAATAACTAGTATTTTAACGTATATATTTATATTTGTTATTGGCTGCTGCTGCTTAGATTACAGTTTTGGTATAACTTTATTACATAAAAAAATACTATTGCAGAAAATTTATTTCACAAAACCACAGAATTATGGAATCTCTGAGGTTTCAAGGAATCCCTGGAGACTCTCTAATCCAACACCCCTACTCAAGCAGAGTCAACTACAGCAGGTTACCCAGGGCTGTGTTCAGTCAGGTTTTTAATATCTCTTAAGTGTGGAGACTCCACAACCTCTCTGGGTTTTCCCCAGAGTTTGACCACTCCTCCAGTAAAAAAGTGTTTTCTTGTGTTCAGACTGAATTTCATGTGTTTTAACTTGTGCCCATTGACAAGAACCACACCCCCCCCCGCCCCACCCGAGGCTTCTCCAGGCTGGTCTCTCAGCCTTTCCTCAAACTGAAGATGCTTCAGTCCCTTCATCATTTTAGTGGCCCTTTGATGGACTCATCCCAGTCCATCCATGTCTTTCTTGTACTGGGGACTCCAGACCTGCACCAAGACCTCCAGATGTGTCTCAACAGTGCTGAGCAGAGGTGGAGAATCACATCACTCGGCCTGCAGGCAACACTTACCCTTATGCAGCCCAGATGCTGTTGACCTTCTTTGCCATGAGGGCACGTTGCTGGCTCATGGTCAGCTTGTTGTTTACCAGGACCCGCAAGTCCTTTTCTGAAAAGCGACTTTCCAGCCAGTTGGCCTCTAGTCTGTACTAGTGCCTGGGGTTATTCCTCTGCAGGAGCAGAACTTTGCAGTTTCCTTTGCTGAATTTTGTGACATTACTGTCAACACAATTCACCAGCCTGTCCAGGCAGTAGATCTGTCTGGTATATCAATCATACTTCCCAATTTTTTATCATCTGCAAACCTGCTGAGGATGCACCTGGTCCCATCATCTAGGTCATTAAGCAAAATATTAAACAGTATTTCACTCAGTATCAGCCCCTGGGGTACACCACTAATGACTGGCCTCCAGCTGGACTATGTGCAACTAATCACAACCCTCTGGACCCAGCTGTTCAGCCAGTTTTCAGTCCACTTCACTGTGCGCTTATCTAACCCTTATGTAATGGGAGAGTGTCAAGCGCCTTACTAAAGTCAAAGTGAACAACAAGCACTACTCTCTCCTCATCCACCAAGGCAGTCACCAAAGCTATCAGGTCGGTTAAGCATGATTTCCCTTTCATAAATCCATTATGACTATTCCAGGTCACCTTCTTATCCTTCATGGGTTTGGAAATTATTTCCAGGATTAGTGAGGTGATTCCTTCCCAGGGTTTAAGGTGAGGCTGACAGACCTGCACTTTTGTAGATCCTCCTTCTTGCCTTTCTTAAAGAGTGACAGGAGTGAAATTTTCTTTCTTCCAGTCTTTGGGAACCTCTCCAGTCATCATGACCTTTCAAAGATAATCAAGAGTGGCCTCACAGTGGTATCAGACAACTTCCTCAGCAGCTGTGGGTGCATCCTATCAGGCCCCATGGGCTTATGTATGTCTAGTTTTTTTAAGTGCTCTTTAACATGATCCTCTTCTGCCAAAGGTAAGTCTTCCTACCCAATGTCATCCATATATAAAAGAAATAAGTGAGTTTCTTCCATAAATAATTAGTTGTCAATTATTTACTCAAACATAAAAATTAACCACTGAATTATAAAAATCAGTATAATTGTTCTAGAAAAAATGTACATATTGTTGACAGTCTGAATATAGAAAATATTGTATGATTTACTTTTTGGTAACAGATTATTTTAATTCTTCAAAATTATGTTTTGAAATAAAAAAAAATAGAAGCATAAGAGGGGTTTTTGTTTTGTTTTTTTTTTCTTTTTTTGTTTGAGATAAACAAAATTTGATTATACCGTAATTCTTGGATATGTGAAAACCTGTGATTTTAAATATAAATGTGCTAGGCTATCATGTCATCTGAAGACATCCTGAAGAGAAAAAAAACCAACACCAAGATATGCTTAAAGTACCTTTAAATAGCTTCTTTGACAAACTCTTTAAAAGCAATCCTAAAAAAGATGATATCAAGCTAAAGTATGTCACATTTACATTTTACCATGAATTAGAAGTGACTGATAAGCACAGGTACTCACTAGGCAGTGATAATCACTCATCTGAGCTTATCTTACAACCTGTATGATAAAGTCTTCTAATATCTCAGCCAAAATAAAAATTTTCTAAGACCTGTTGCTTTTAATAATCTAAACGTTAGATTTAGAACATTTTATAATGGACATGTCTGGGGAAACATTTGCACCCAATGTTTTATATTATAACCAAATAAGATTTTGTTATAGATCTTGTTTAAATTCTGAAAAGGTATACTCTCATTTCAGTGTGCCAGAAGTCTAAAGAATGAATTGAAATGAATCTTTGGGGCATGTTCTTTCCTCAGACACCATCTGTCAGTGAAGCTATTGGTTCACTATGAAAGTTTCTTCAGATTTATGTTAGTTTAAGTTAGAGTAAATTTCAAGTGTACATATTTATGGATAATAATTCAATTCTAAATTACCCCAATTACTGAACTACCTTTATATAATTAAATTCATATTTATATTTCTTCCTATGTTTTCATTTGCCATTTAGAATTCTGTAACACATTGCAGGTTTAACAAATGCACATTCCATTTGAGTTTGTTGGGGTTTTTTTTTGTGGGGGTTATGGGGTTTTTGGGGGGTTGTTTTGTTTTGTTTGGTTTTGGTTTTATTGTTGTTCCAGTATGCCTTGAATTTAATTGTTCCTTTTAAAATAAAAGTATGGCTCACCTGAATATTTTACACACCATGTTTCTATTTGGAATACCCAGATTTTTTAATTCAACATTATTTCTCTTTTAGCAATATTTGTTTGCATGGGATTATATTTTCAGTGGTCTTTATACAACAACTTCCAAAATTTTTGAGCAGGGATGCATTGAAACTGATGATATCTTGCTAAATAATAAAGTTTTGGTTAAAAGTTAAGATGGAAAGTTAAGTGGAAAACAAACATTAAGCAAGGAGAACTTCAGACACAATCTGCTTAACTTCTGATGACTTAAATAGTTAATTGTATACAATGGTAATTAGAAACAGGCAGGTTTTTACATATATGTGTATATTTTTATAGGCTGTATGTGTGTATGTTGGGATTGGTATCTATTGTGGGATAGCCCCAGTAGGCCACTAAGCACTACGCAACCACTCACTCACTCCCACCCAGTGGGATGGGGGAGAGAATCACAAGGGTAAAAGTGAGAAAACTCATGGATTGACATAAAGACAGTTTAATAGGGAAAGCAAAAGCTGCACACTCAAGCAAAGCAAAATAAGGAATTAATTCACTACTTCCCATCAGTAAGCAGGTGTTCAGTCATTTCCAGGAAAGCAGGGCTTCATCACATGTAATGGTTATTTGGGAAGACAAAAAACCATAACTCTGAACGTCCCCGCTTCCTCCTTCTTTTCCCCAGCTTTTATTGCAGAGCATGACATCATATGGCATGGGATATCCCTTTGGTCAGTTGGGGTCAGCTGTCCCAGCCATGTTGCCTCCCACCTTCTTGTGCATCCCCAGCCTGCTTGCTTGTGGGTTAATGTGAGAAATAGAAATGGCTTTGATGCTGTGCAAGCACTGTTCAGCAACAGCTAAAACATCCTTGTGTTATCAACACTGTTATGGTCACAAATCCAAAACGTAGCACCGTAAAAGCTAATATGAAGAAAATTAACTCTATTCCAGCCAAAACCAGTACAGTATCCTAAATTACATTTGATTCATAGCTCATTGTTTTCTTTCTATATTCACTATTTAACAATCATGGGAGATCATTGAATCTATAGTAATAGTGGCATGGGAGCATACATTATCTAAACCTTCCCATTTCTAAAAGCAGAAATGCTTACTGTCATTTTACATGCAGTATTAATCTGATAATTCTAATCCTTATTAATAATTGCAAGGCAATCTGCTGCAACAAATATTAGTGAGATAAAAACCTTCCCCTTCAAGCAGAAGAATTAAAACACTCAAAAACATCAACACAGCCCTCTTCATTCTCTCTCTGCAGCTCATGCAGAGGAGCCCATGCAGGAGCAGATTTTCTGGCAGGAACTGTGTCCTATGGGGGACCCAAGCTGCAGCAGTTCTTGAAGAACTGCAGCCCATGGGAAGGACCCACATTGGAGCATTTCATGAGGGACCCCATGCTGGAGCAAGGCAAGAATGTGAAGAGGAAGGAGTGACAGAGACGAAGCATTATGAACTGACTGCAACAGCATTTTCCATCCTCCTGCACTGCTTGAGACAGGGGAGGGAGGTGGAAGAGTCAGGAGTGAAGTTGAGCCTGGGAAAAAGTGCGGCAGGGGGAGGGGGAAGGTGGTTTTAGTTTTGTTTTATTTCTCACTGTCCTACTCTGTTACAAATAATTGCCTATAAATTCAACTAATTTATCTAAGTCGAGTCTGTTTTGCCTGCATGTGCTGCTTTTGGCTGGGAAAGAGTTAACTTTCTTCATAGTAGCTAGTATGGGGCTACGTTTTGAATTTGTGCTGAAAATACTGTTGATAATACAGGGGTGTTTTCACTCTTGCTGAGCAGTGCTTACACAGAGTCAAGGCCCCTTATGCTTCTCACACCACCCCACCAGCGAGTAGGCTGGGGGTGCACAAGAAGTTGGGAGGACCCCAACTGACCAAAGGGCTATTCCATATCATATGATGTCATGCTCAGCATATAAAGCTGCAGGAAGAAGAAGGAAGGGGGGGTGTTCAGAGTTATGGTGTTTTGTGTTCCCAAGTAACCATTACGCGTGATGGAGCCCTGCTTTCCTGGAGATGGCTGAACACCTGCCTGCCCATGGGAAGCAGTGAATGAATTTCTTGTTTTGCCTTGCTTGCGTGCATGGCTTTTGCTTTACTTATTAAACTGTCTTTATCTCAACCCATGAATTTTCTCACTTTTACTTTTCTGATTCTCTCCCCCATCCCACCGGGGCAGATTGAGCGAGTGGCTGTGTGGTGCCTAGTTGCTGGCTGGGGTTAAACCACAACACCATGACAGTAACTGGGGAATGATTTCCCTGTCCTTATCTCAGCCCATGAACTTTTCCATCATATTTTCTCCCCATGTCCTGTTGAAGGGGGTGGGAGTGAGAAAGCAGTTTGATGGGCACCTGGCGGCCAGCCAAGGTCAACCCACCACACCCACACTGAGAATCTATCCAGCTCTTATTTTTTATGAGCAAAATAGAAATTTCCTAATTACAGATATAGAGATAAAAACACAAGAATGGTGTTAGTCTGTGCTAAAGAAAAGGCCCCTACAAGTACAACTAGCAGGATGAGCAGCAAAGATGCCTGTAGACCAGTCTGTCATAAGTCACTTCATTTATACAGCTGTTCTGACTTCGAATAGCTGGTTGTGAGTGGACAATCACCCCCAAATAGTCAGATTTCAGACTGCTCTTGCCTTGATCCTTCCTTTTCCCTGCATTTTTCTTCCTCTCCCCTAAAAATCTCTTTCTTTCCCCAGTATCTCATATTTGCAGAGCTGGATATTAGATGGCCTCACTTGTTCCACCAGATTTCATGCAACTCTACCAGGAACTTCTGTTGAGGGCATCACAAACTGTCTTTGCATTCCCATCTGGTAATAAATAGGAATCTTGCCAATGACAGGGATCCTAATTAGAGTCATATTGGTGTTGTTGAAGTTTCTGAACTACCAAGGAGGACAATCAACAAAATATGAATATGATATAATGCTCACTAAGCAATATTAAAGGTTTTCTTAAATATCACATACAGAAAATCTGACACATATCCATAAGATGGAACTTTTTTTCATGTCTGTATTTGCTGCCTCCCAAATACATATGTAGCAGTGTTAAAATACACCATCTTCTGTTAAAACAGATGCTGTCTCCACTAATGATAAACACAATACTGTATTTATGTCAGACACCCTATTAAATCTAATTTAGCTTAATTCAGTACTGTCTTCTCACTGCTCACTCTGAACCTATGTCGTAGGGGTTTTTTGTTTATTTTTCTTCCAAAATTTATCTTATGTTTTCCTCAAGATCTACCAGGAGGAATACTTTATGAACAAACTCCAGAGAAATTGCTTGAAGAATTTGATTCTTGTACTTAAACAAGAAGGTCCTTCCTTTTTGCCACCTTTGATTGTGATCATATGTCCATAAAGATTGTGTCCTCAGTTATGTGTAACTGTTTTGTTCATGCTCCAAGAATTATGCAAAGCACATTTTATAATTGGATAAAAGTGATATTTTTAATGTTGTACTTCAGCAGAAAATACTGAATCAAGCCAACTTTAACTCCTTGGCTCTCAGGAATCTCAGTCATGCCTTAAATCATCAGGAAAAGTAAAAACAAAAAAAAAAAGCCCACAAAAAAAACCCCCACAAACAACAAAACTTGGAATAAGTCAGAAAATGAAGGCAAAAAGCTTTTAAATTCTTGCAACAGTAGGCATAAAACAAAAAAATCAAGACGGAAAAGACCTACCACATTTACCTTAGATATCACTTGCACAGGGAAGAAAAGCATTTTCTCACAGGAGTAAAGTCAGGTAGTGATTTTTTTGAGATTTTTTTTCTAAGTATATATTATTATTTTTAATGGGAAAGACAATCTAAGCTTACTCTCATCTTTGAAGAGAGATGCCCTGTCTTCATCTCCTCTGATCGTTTACTGTCCACCTATAGATATGGATGTAGCATTCTGAAAAATGTGATTAATGGTAGCAATGTAATTTCTTTTTATTTTGGCTCCTTTGGAAACTAAATCAGCCCAAAGAGCACCACAACTGAGCAAAAGCAGAGACATATGAGAAGTCAGCTGATGAACCTGAGAAGTAAAACTAGTAATAAAACAAAAGCAAAACGCATACTGGCTGCAGGGCTCAACAAATGGTCAACCTTTGCTGAATTTTTATTTTCACTTGAGGAAATAGGACATATTGGACAAATGCCTACCATTATTGGTTTTGTCAGCATCTCATCTGGTACCTCATTCTGGTGTCAAAGCTCTGTTCTTATCTCTGCTCCACTGAGTATCCAGTATAGCACACTGGAGTCACTTTCTACGGCTAGCAGATAGGCAGGTAGCCATCAGATGCTATCTCTGCTCAAATGGCCATCTGGCTTCTCTGTTTCCAGACTCTGAAAAACACTTAACCTTATATTTTCCTGCAGAAAACAGAAAGAGTGGAATTAGGAAGCCATGGGAGCTATATTTCTCAAGAAGAAGATGGCGTGGAGAAAACATAAGGACAGAAAGCGATATACAAGACAAAAGAGAGAAAAATATGAAAGACAAAATGACTATCCAAATAGGAATGGGGCCCAAGATATCATTGGAACAGCAACATAATATTTCTTTATATATTGATTTCTTCTCTGTTACAGAACAATTATAATGCAGATTCTGTCAATATTTCAGATATAAAAGTCCTTAAAGTTTTTGATATAGTACATGTAAAACATTTGAAAGACAACAATGCCCACAGGCAGAGCAGGCAACAGAAAAGCTGAAGATTAAAAAAAAAAAAAACACAAATGTTTTTGCTGTCCAGTACTGGGCTCTTTGTTTCTGTATGAGCTACACTGATTCACTGGTATCTCTGCCCAATTTCATGGTTCATTGTCCTTGCTAAAAGAAGACTGGTTCCAACTTCATAGTCCTATACAAAGATCAGACCATCTTTCCAAAGATAACAAATGGCCATTAGCCCTTACTGTGAGTATAAACACTAAAGATACTGGCAGGTGTGCTGTTGTGGAGCAATTCAAATCTGTAACAGTCATCCTCTAACAGGGTGGTCAGTAGTTGCTAAATGTATATTTACTATCACTGTCAACCCTAGCTCTTTTAAGCAGATGATGAGCAGACTCAGCCTAAAAGCAAGCCAACATTATTTTATAGTTTATTCTCTGTCTGTTTCTAGTCTACTATTACATCTTCTGCTACACAGTACATGTTTTGGGATAGAGATAATGGTTGGTGTAAGGATAGTACAACATTTGGTTGTCTGAGACTGTGTCACCAAGGCATAACCATTATTATCATAGTAGAACAGAACAGTGTCAGGGACAGTGTGTCTGAAAGAGGTTCAGATATACCAGGAAGAATTGAGGATCTTGGACTATTTTAAGAAATACAAGAAAATGGAGAGACTATTGTTGCCTGGGAAATCCTTTTTCCTTTCTCATTCTTAAAAGACACAGATAGACTGCATTACAGAATTGAAGCAAGGTTGGAAAGAAGAAATGAGAGTAGTACCATCACAGTGTGGACATGAGACGTACAGGAGCCTACATGTGCTCATTCAATGAATAATCTGTTCCTTTCTATGCAATTGCATAGGACTTTCCAACATGACCAGTCCCATTTTGGAAGATATTCTGGTAGCTTCCTGTATCCTAGAACAATTCTCAGGAGGATAGTATCATGTGTCCCACCCTCTCATCTGTCATCTAATATAATTAAATAACTTCATGTGTGAGGGACAAAATAAGTACCATATTATCACAAAGAAGAAAGCAGAAGAGTAATGTCAGAGTTGTTTTTCTGTGGAGAGAGCAAAAAATTTCCTATTGGCAAAAATGGAAGAGTATTTCAATAATATCAGATTCTTACACTGAGATACAATTTTTCATCATTGTACTCTATATATTGCCTTCAAATCTTTGGTGTGCTAAGATTCTACAAAGTTACTCCACTCAAAAAATATGTAGAAAATGTAGAATAATAAGGACACTGCTTCTTCTTGGCTTCTAAAGAAAACAAAATAAAAATGTTTTTAAATTCAGTGATGCTAGACATTGTCACTTGGCACCAATCTCTACACATAAAATGCATTTGGTTTGGTAGAATCTTAATACAAAAAAGGCTCCTGATCCT
Organism: Mycteria americana; assembly: GCF_035582795.1. Classification (NCBI taxonomy): domain Eukaryota; kingdom Metazoa; phylum Chordata; class Aves; order Ciconiiformes; family Ciconiidae; genus Mycteria; species Mycteria americana. Next base: position 32,513,548 of record NC_134367.1, read on the forward strand.
TGGGTCTGGATAGGGTTTTTTTTCAGAAAAAGAAAGAGGATCCAGTCTATGGTATATGAAAACTGAATCTTTGGTTTCAGGAAAGAAACTAATTTAATTATTTGTTAGGTAAACAAGGAGAAGAAAGGGAATGACTCTACAGCACATTTTAAAAATATCAGTCTCGAGGGAGATATTCTGCATTTCAGTACTTGCTCCACTGAATACTTGGTAATACCAGTAAAACCAGAAGACGTCCATTCTTCGTCTGAGGAGAGCTACTAACCAACTAGTGGGAACTGAGATGGAACTCCTTGGACGTATGAATTTGTCTGCTTGGGAAATGGAATGTTTTTATATGTGAATTCCACACCTCAGGCAAATGTTCTTATGATAGTTAAGTTAGTGAAAGGACTTGACCTGGGATAGGGAAAGAATCACATTCATGTACCTCTATATTATGTGTGATTAAGTAGGTTGTGATGAAGCTTCAGAGGTAAAATAGGAGAAGGAAGTGTACATACCTTTGAGAGGAACTTAGGTGTCCCTGGAACAATAGGGGCAGCTTTTTTAGGAAGCAACTTTGAGATGTATGCTGTAGTTTGAGCGGGGGCGGGGGCAGGGAATACATCTACACTCAGAAACAGTGCCAGGGCTATATTCTGACCCACAAGGCTGGAACAGACATACTGTTAAACTTCTTTACTCTCCAGATTAGGATGGCCATATATAAACTACCTTTGGAAATGATCCGCGGACCCAGTTAACTCCCAAACCACGCTCAGATTTCTTTGGAAGAGTGCAAGTCAACCTAGGCTGAAACTGCATAAGGAATCAGCCTAAAAACTGATCAATTAGATGGTTGAGATGTAGCCCTGTACCAAATCCTCACACTGCGTAACTAACTAATGAAGATGAAGATTAAGTGCCTACTTTCCCTTCATCAATATAACACTGCCTTTTTTAACTGTGTGCATGTAACACCAGTGACAGATGAGTTGAATAAAAAATAACAATGCAACACTGAGATTGTTTTTTTAAAATTTTATTTTAAGCAAGGGATGGAGTGTAAACAGGAAGATATGAATAGGAAGGAAGATGAGGAGAAAAGATGGATGAATGACAGCACAGATGAAAAGTTTCAGACTTAGTGTTTCCATTAACCTAAAAAAACCCCCAATCCAGTAGTTCAGAAATTCAAAGATTTTATTTTTTTTCTCATCTGTAAGGATATATCAGAGAAATTATCCTAAACAGTGAAGTGTAGAACATGTTGGCTCTCTACTGCATGGTACTACAACTTAATATATTCCTTCTAAAAGCAAGATATGTGCCTAAACCAATGAAACAGAGTGAAAAATAATCCAGCCCACATGGGTGAGGTAGTTTCAGGTCCCCAGACAGACTCAGGTCATATCTAACAAAAGAAATGAAGATTATATGAGGAATTCTGGAAGGACAATCTGATTCTGTAAGGAGTGCACAGTATGAGGAAAAGGACCAGGTGACACAGCAATTGGCACAGAACTGAAAAAATCTGGAAAAATGCTGCAATATGATAATCACTTTGACTTTGTAATTGAACTACAACTGACTTTGTCCTCTTTCATGTTAATGCTTTTGCAAATCCTTAAAGAAAATATCACTTTCTCTGTGTGCTTAGATAAACAGTCCTCTAATATTAAATTTAGACTACTGTTTACTAGAGTGGACCAATTGCTTGGCTTAGAATAATAAATATATTATTATACCATCAATAAAATAACATTTGAAATTTCAACTATTTTCAGCTTTCGTTTCCATTTTGTGGTCTTAAAAAGCAAAGAAGCATTCCAACCCATAAGCTGGAGTGGACAACCATGGAAGTATAAGAATAGTTTTCCTGTTGCTGTTATTTTCATAATGTAATGCACACATCCCTACCGAAATACTTACACCATGAAAAGAGGTGAGCTGCAGGTATTTCTTCAATCTATTAACATTTTGGCTTTATATTTCGAGTAGAGGGACCATTGTTTAAAGGTAAGATCAATTAATAAAGAAATAAAAATTTCTCTAGGTTTAAAGTTTCTATATTGGTTAGTAGTGCATGTTAACTGCTGAACTGCCTAGGTAGTGACACAAGATTGCAAGCAGGTATAAATCATGCTGACCTAGACAAGGGGAAGAAATGATTCATTGTGTCCCCTGTGGGTAAGGTAAAGGATAATTTAATTTGCCTTATAGAAAGTTTTATTTAGAACTTCCAGTCATTGACTAGAAGGACTGTTAACCTGTGGAGAAGGCTGGGGGAGGAATCACTAGGATGGGATGCTTTTTAAGAACAGATTAGACAAATATCAGGCAGGAATTTATAGCCAATGCTTTTGAATAAAGACAAAGAATTATTAAAAACACTCTAAGATCAAATGATCAGTCAGCCCTCACCTGAAATATTTTGCACAAGTTTGATAATCTAGGTTCATGGAACATGCATGAAGAAGATCTCCTGGGAACATGTAGTAAATAGACTATTTCTTTTAAGAAGAGAGATTAAAATATCTTTGCTTGTATAGCACAACAAACAAATGCTGAAATGTGACAAATCTTCTCTACAAAGACAGGCCAGGTATATATCTTTCTCACTAGAGAAGAGACGGCTCAGGGGGAAACTTATCAATGTGTACAAATACCTCAAGGGAGGGAGTAAAATGATGGAGCCAGGTTCTTTTCAGTGTTGTCCAGTGACAGGACAAGAGGCAATGGGCATAAAGTGAAACACAGGAGGTCCCATCTGAACATAAGGAAACACTTTTTTTACTGTGAGAGTGACTGAGGACTGGAACAGGTTGCCCAGAGAGGTTGAAGAGTCTGCATCCTTGGAGATCTTCAAAAGCCATCTGGACATGGTCCTGGGTAACCTGCTTTAGGTGGCACTGCTTGAGTAGGGTGTTTGGACAAGATGATCTCCAGATCTTCAGATCATCTGTTTGGACAGATGATCTCCAGGTCCATTCCAGCCTCAACAGTTCTGTGATTCTGTGACAGATATCTAGGATGAAAAGGAACTATTTAAATTAAAGAATTAAATATTAATACTATTATAAGATCAAGCAGATGGCTGTAAGAAAATGCAGACTGAAAATTGTTGTCAAAGAAAAAATAAAAATTAAGTTCTGGAATGATCTTCCAGACTGGGCAGGACAAGCAAACAATCTAAGTTAATTTAAAATGGAGTTTAACAAGCCTAGGAAAGAAAATGTGTAAAAAAAAGGAGTATTCTTTAGCTTATAATTTAATATATGCAATATATTAGTATCATCAAAGGAATCTGTTGGTTTTAGCCATACTTATACTGCGTTAAGCCATGATTTGGGATTTTTATTAATCATGTATGGAAGCCAGAAAAGACTTTATTTCCCCTCTGTAGGTTTTCCTGTATCTTTCATCTTTCTCTGACATTTTCACAGAAGTGTTCACAACTAAAGAAAGAATGTATGGACAGGTGTATGAGTATTTGCAATAACATTTAAATGTCTGATGTCTCATTTTTCTCCCACTAATATACTCAGGTTAAAATGTATCATTCATCTGGGGTAAATTTTTGCCTCCCAGACAAGATTGATGGGGTACAATAGACTGTTTGGATCTATTATGCATTGCTGGACATGGTTTTCTTTAGGACCAAGACTGCTCAGGATTCTTTCACACCTTTCTGGCATTTTACAGTTTGGTCTTGTACTGTATTTCTTAATGTTGCTAAAGGATCACAGGCAGCATTTTACAGCCTGCAATATATCAAGTAGCTATGAACACCTTCATAATGATCATAATGTTGGATCCAATGGCAAAATCCTCTGACAGTCCTGTTGTTCCCTCCCATCTTATGTTCCAAGAAGTAGTTGCCACTTCTCTGAATTATGAGGACTGGAGTAGGTGGCCTCTGTTAGTCATCTCCAGCCTTAGTTTCTATGACTTCCAAGGACATAAATGAATTTCAGCAAAACCAAATTTTGGTCCTCATTCTACAGGGTGCTGCTTTGTGCTCTTCTCTTAGATTTCCTTGACCATTAAAGACCCAGGACAATCCTTCATTATTTCTGAATAACATATGGAATACTGAAGCTTACACTAAATGAGATATGTTCATTAAAAAAGAAGTATCTGTGTCCAGTCTTGAAATTCATGTACAATTTTCTGTTGTACCCAACCCTATTGACATTACACCGCCCACACACATTTTTTATTTCTTCCTGGTCAAGATTACACAGCCACGGTACCCAACTGTTGTACAAAAAAAAAACCAAACAACAAAAAAACACAACAAAAACCAACCAACCAACCAAACAAACAAAAAAGCACAAAATACAGTTATGTCTGGATAAGTGAAATATTGAGCAATCAACAACAATCAACTCTACTACTATACAGAATACTTTTGATGCATCCACAAGTGTTATTCAGTTAATGAATTTCAAATGAATTATTACTAACTGCCAAATTTAGCTGTATTTGCCAGCAGATTATTTTATAATCAGATTACAGCCACCATACTGACTCTTATGCCTGTATAAATTTTACTGTTTTTCAATTACACAAAACTTACTTTGTGTCTATGATGTACCAAAGTAAAACTAGGCTCAATTTTAAATGGGAGCTATCTCGTATAATCTTTAAGTATAAGCCATTAATGTCATTCAGGAAGTATCACAGTTTAGTGCTCAACGCAATGTCTGTAAAATGCTATCTTCTAATGAATATAAAACCAATATTGATTTACAGCTCATTGAGCTCATTGGTATTTGTCCATGGGTCATTGACGGTAAAACAATTTACATCTAACATGATTGTGTTTGGATACATGCTTATATCCAACAGTTTATTGTTACAGTTATATAGGAGATCTAAAATTATAGTTACTTAAACCAGCCTGCGTTAAGGAAATTCATTTTAAAGGTAAAGTGATATCCTCATCAGAATCTTACAGCAGGAACCTCTTATTATCCAATACTGCGTTGCTCCACAAAAAATTAAATCCATCTTTTAAGCAATACTTTGTTTATTGAATGAACAAAGCTTAAAACTGAATGGACTACTGTTGAAACCTCTGGATGATAGAGCATATTTTACGGGACTGACCTCTCACATATATTAAAGCAACCCCACAGCCTAATGTCTACTAGTTCTCATTGTTTCTAAAAGCCCTTTTATAAACCAAATTAATGCACTAGAATTGTAGGATTTGTATGTGCATCAGTGCTACATTTCTAGTTGCAAAAGACATATGTGTAAGGCAAACTTTAAATATTCATTTATTTATTTGAATAGGATTTTATATCACTACATAAAGTAAAGCTATTAGTTACCATACAGTCACATACAAAACTTACCCCAAACTTCAAAGAGTAGAGAAACAGACAAAGACTATCTTCAAAGGCTAATCCAGAGAAAGTGTAATGGCCTTAGGAAATGAAAATCACTTAGGTATGTAGAAAGAAATTATAAGGTTATGTCAACCATGAAAATTTTTTTTCAGTTTCACCATCTTATTTTCTGAATCAATAATGCTCTGCTTTACTGATAGATAGTAAAGATACTGCTTTACTATCAACTGCCAAATCACAGCATGAAAAATAATCTCAAAAGCTGTGTTTTCAAATTTTGGGGAGGTAACTAAAGGTAAAGCTCTAGCAGTGAGAAGCCTCATTTTATTATAGTAAAGTGACTCAGTACAAATGCACTGACTCAAATGACTGACTCAGTACAAATGGAATTGGAAAAACAAACTTGCTCAACCTATTCATCTCCACAAAAATGACTGTTATCTACAGAACTGCCTCACAATTCTTATGATAGAATTAATACAGAAAAGTTTGTTGTTTTAAATAAAGACAAAATTGCTTGTTCTTTCTCTAGCTGATTAATATCCTTGGGAAAATTATATCCTCATAATTAACAAATGCAGGACCTGAATTCAACTCTCCTAAATTTAGTTGCTCCACTTAGACATGTAAGTAAAATCCCTGATCTTAGCTGGGATGAGTTTGGTACGCATCCTTAGGTGTGTCTGGAAATTGAATGCAGGTGAGTTTTACTGTCTTCTGTCTGTGATTGACCAATTTTTATGTGTAAACTTACATAACTCATATAAATCACATAACACTGAAATATAGTTTAAATGTATATGTACTACGACACTCTTTTTCACCTCTTTTTCTTGAGTCAAGATGATAAAAAACAGTTGTCATGCCAATTCCATTAAAAACTGCAAAAGCTGAAACTACAAAACTGTATTCTAAACAAAATAAGTATTTAGATGTTTTTGGAATTTGTGGGTCCTCAAAATTCAGTGGAAGTGACAAAAAATTCATAGATTCACTCATGGAATTTGCCCTGGAAAAGGGCCATGGAAAATGTCCATAGTTCTCTACTCCTGCACTCATCCTCTACTGGGCAATAAATATGACAATATAATTTGTCAAAATTTCAATGTTTTAAGCTTTCTCCCTCACTTGAATTTCCTTGTATGTGTGCCCATTCCAGTTTCAAGGAATAGTCCCATTTCCAAAATTACAGCTTTGTATCAGTCTGTCCCTTCTAGATGGTTCCAGAAAACTTAATGCTCTGACTGAATCCTGAGCAATTTTTTCTCCAGCTCATCATTTATTTTCAATCCCACACCTGGTTGTTTACAAGCAGATATCTAACTGAGAGACAAAGCTGTATCATCATTACTACATCTCTCAGTAGGAGGTTTAAGCATCTCATCATAGCTGTCTCCTCACTGTCTGTGTAGCAGTCCAAAAAAAGGATTTTGACCAACCTCCAATGTTAAAAAAAAAAAAGTCTGGCAGAAAATAAAAATCTCAATTTCTTGTTCCTTCTCCTGAGCTTTATAGATAAAAGTAGCATCAGCATTCTTCACTGAAGCCCTCTTTTCAAAGGTTTATTCTTACTTATTCTTAAAAGTCCCTTCTAAGCTAAAACTTGTCTCACAGGTTTCCAGTCCAGATAGGAAATTATTCTTTAAAATATAAACTATTACTACGTATTAGAAGTGAGTCTACTGTTGCTTTTTTTTAATGCTCAAAATCCACATAACAGAAAGAAATAATTGTTTTAATACATTCCATACATGCAAGAGCTCATTCTATCCTCTTGCATTTTCAGTATTATAGAAGCAGTTCTAACAATAATGATAAGCTAAAATTGGCATAGTGTGATAATAAGCTAAAGTTGGCATAGTGGCCAGTAAGTACACATCACTGATTACCGGTTAAGAATTCTTTTTCTCTTGTCCTCATATACTGTTTCTGCTGATTTTAATAAATACTGTTTCGATCACAGTACAGATCATACATTAGACCAAAACACAGTTCCTGCTACTAACAGGATGCCTTTGGTTTTATGATTGAACTTATTACCTTTCTTGAAGCAAGCACTGACCTGCTTTATCATACATGTTTTTCATGGACATTAATTCAGGGATTGAAGTCATCTACACTTCCTATTGTCTCCCAGTTGAATTTTCCTGGACTAAACCCTGAGATCCTTGCACAGGTAAGTATTTTCTCTTAAATTCATTCATACTACCTGAGTCTTTCACAACTCACTAAGGTAATAAAAGTTTTCACAGTCTAACGCTATTGGAGGATTTTAAAGTTTGCTCATTTTCACAGTTCCAGGAACCATCTCATTTTACTAGATTTAGTCCATTCCTTAAAAAGAGGGAAAAATAGTTCATTCATACTCCATCGCAAAAAATGAGTTAAGTGGAATTATTACAGCACCAACTTTACTAGGCACACAAGTATCAAAGAAAAAGATAGGCATATTGATAAACCATATTCATACTTATACTTTATTTAACAGTGAAAAATTTGGCAACTCATAGCTGTTAATAATATTTGCATATTTAAATGTACAAATGTATAATGGATTGTATTTTTCTCAAGCACAGTGGATTTTCATCAAATAAAAAATCTGCCTCGTTCTTTTTGGTTTGTATTTTTTCTTTATTAACATTAAGGTCTTAAGCTTCTGATCATAACAACAATTTGCAGAATCAGTATCTTATTTCATACAATCCTTCTTGTTTTTCTCTGATTTTAAAATACACTCATATTTGCTTTGAAATAGGTCATGAATACAATTAAACATTTCAATGAAAGTTGCAGCTGCATAAAACATTCTTTATATTTTTATCAAGTTTGTAGCATTTTACTCCTATAAAAGTATAAAACACTAATAGGTCATATTATATATTTCAATGTATTTCTATTTGTAATTTATCTGATTCTATAGTGATCTATATACTTCTATTCCAAAGGTTTTTTTAATTCACATATTCAAGTATCTTTCATATTGATCTTCTTTAAGATCTATATAATTAGAAAGTTAGTATCATTACTTCTCTATTGTAAATTAGATGACGCACAAAGAAAACTGTGATTGGTTTGTACATAAAGTTATAAATTGGGTGATATTATCCTGTTTCTGGTCACAGATTTCAAAATCCAGAACTGGATTACACAATCCTAACTAACAAAAGACTGAGTTAAGCAAGGAACTTTTTGTGCCTAATAAGTAATTTGAAACATGAGATCTGGCTGTTCTCCAAATTATCACCATATTCACCATTTCCTCTATGTGAAATAATTGACAGTCTCCTTACTAAATTGCCCAATGCTATAATTTGCCTATTACTTGTCATTTGGACTTAGGTATGGTTTGTAATAGGCAGAACCAGCCCAATTCGATTAACGGATTTTTAACAATTAAAATAGTCAAAAGATTTGGTTGGGTTTTTCCTTTTTCTTTTATTCAGGTGAAAGAAAAGAAGAATTTTGTCATATTATCTAAAAAATATAATACATTTTAAGTAACTTATGGTGGGTAACTTGGAATCCTTATCTTTTGACCTCCTCAAAAGTAGGTAAAATTCATTAGTGCTGTTTTATACATACAGAGATTGTGACACAAAGTGAAGTGACTCGTGTAGAAAATGCACTCTAAAAATAGAATTCACACTCCCACTCCTACTTACTGTATCACAGAGGACTTGTACCAAATAATGTCAAAATATCCAGTCAGCAGGATTGTTTTAACATGATTTAAATGGTAATGATAAATATATTTAAATGATGATGGGCAGCTAACATTTAAATCAAAAGTCAGACCCCTGAAATCAAGAGAAAAGACATGCTATCATGTTTTGCTGTTCACACATCACAGGAAGGACACAAAACCCTCTAAAACCAATGAACAATTTTTTTTTTCACATTGGCTTCAGTGTGGTCAAAATTATGGAATGTGCTAAAATATGGAATTATGGTGGAACGACTGAGGTCAAGACTTTCTGAGTTGTTGTTAGGACATGGTTTTGCATTGGTAGAGCGAGTACTGACACAGCAACCTAACAGCTGAGGTTCCTCTCCCATGTATCCTTTTTATTGTACTCTCTCATTACAGAGGGTTTGCATTTGGATTATATCAGGATTGGCACTAACCAAGTACAGTTTTCTGACCTCTGATTATCTTCTCCATCTTTCTGCTGTTACTAGATTCTTTTCTTAAGTGTATGTTAGAAGTGTTTTGCTCAACTTAGCTTTTAAAAGCTCAAATATAGGTTGTGTGCCACATGTCCAGATGATAGGCTATTTTACAGCCTAAAAGGGTGCCCTGTCTTCTGGAATGTTTCCTTATAGTCAGTCTACTCTTTCAAGTATTCAAGAATTCTATTCAAGTTCAAGATTATCCAGCTTAACCCTAAACAATCTCTTCTCTTTTCTACTGTCATGTTTCTACCCTTCAATTACATGCCAGTCTTGTTTCATTGATTATACTGAGGTTTCACAGTGCAGGTGTTGTGATATAATAAAATTGTACCCTATTCTGAAAATCTTCTGTGAATAATAAGTAACTCCAAGGCACAATAAAAATATTAATGGATTATTTCTTACAACACTCTTGGAGATTACACAATAAATATTATCATTGTTATATTATCAAAAGAAAAGCTAAGACACTGAGGGTCAGATATTTGTTGAGTTCATTGAACAGAATTGTTCATAAATTTGGATGATGTGAACAAGACCAGAATCTGGCCCCAGGAACTTCAGTTGCTGGCTCAAAGCAGTCAGTGACATAGACAAGCTGAGAATACTTATTCTGCAGCTAATTTACAGTCCATTTTATCATGCTGCCTCCAAAATGACTCACCAGCAAGAAAGCAATTTTAAAAGAGTAGGAAGAAGTGGAAAAAAGAGACACCAACAACCAGCGTTGCTTTACTTTTGCAAAAACAGTCTCTGTCAGAATGTTTATGGACCCTTCAAAAAAAATCTCAGATTTCTAAAATTGAGCATGTGGAGGGGTTGGTTTGTTTGTTTGTTTGTTTGTTTTCCTTTTTTGATCTTATGTATTCTCATTGCATTATGGAAAGTATAGCAAATGTAATTGAAATCATCTTTGGTCAGTCTGAAATATTTTATGAACTGACTCAAAACAATTAAAGAGATTAAGTAGCATGCTTAGAGCTACATAATCTGTTTATTTGCTTTTATTATATTTTTGATCACAGTTTTGAGGACCAGCACTTCTCCCCTGAAGAACAATCAGGTAGCTAGCTGTGGCAATTCAACGTAGACTAAAATTATGCATATAGACAGTGTCAGGAGAGGGCATTAAATTCAAGAATCTCCAGATATACTCTTTTCAAAGCAGAATGGAGTTACTCATTTGCCTGCAATCTAAGGAGTTTCTGTACAATACTGTGGCACTATAGCACTACATAAAACTATTTTGTAGTTCCTAAAAATGAAAGTTTATGTGCAAAGAGATATTGAGGTAAAGCAGAAGAGCAGGAAATAAAATAAGTGTGATCTTAACATATTACTAGTATTTTTATTTGCATTAGTCTTGCTGCTGTTAGTACAGGAGTATCTGCAGTTCCTAATAAATTTTGCTACATTCGTGCGTTATACTTGTAAAGTATGAGAACAAAATATGTAGAGCATTGGTATATTTTATGTCTGCATTGAAACCACCTACCTGGAAATAAAAGAAAAACAAAGGAAACTACTAGTAATGATAGAGCAAATACAGCAGTCCTTAACTTGATAAAATACAAATGACTCTCATTAAAAAATCAGAATTGTAATTTAATCTATAATCATCACAGTGGACACAATTATTTTATCATTCCATGAGCCTGACTGATGCCTGTTGAAGTTTGTGTTGGTGACAGAACTATTGAACTATTTAACGTTTTCCTCTGAATTAGGACTCATACAGGTACATGTTGATACTTCTGTGCCAGTCTAAACTAGAAGAAAGACCTTGACAATAACACAAATTACTTTTCTGGACATTTTTATCCAGACAGAAACAAGTATTCCTCCACAGAAATTCAAAATCTTTCAATTACACAATTTCCTGTCACCTGTGAGTCTGTTGCACCAACAAAGTCAAGAAAATAACGAGGGTGGTTTTTTTCCACTTAAGTATATATTTTCTTTTACAATCTTCTGTAATATAAAAGAAGTATTATGAAAGACAATGGTTGTTGCCAGAAAACACATAAATTGAGGATGAACTCATCTGTGATGATTTGGCAGCCCACACACAGTTGTCTAATGTTGTTTGAGATGCCTAAGGTACTGTGCCTGGCCTTCACGTTCTGCTTCACAAGGGAACAGTTCTCCTGTCAGTTCCAAGTCATGTTTGTTAGCCTTCCTGATAACTCTAATATCCTATGACATCTCAAATGCCAATTAACACTGACATTTGGGTAAATGAATCAAGCTTGTTCTGTAGCCTGTACAAAAATTCCTGGGCTGAGTCCTAATTGAACTTTTTACTTCCCGTTAGCACTGGTGTGATCATCATGCATCAGTATCATAAGTTACATTGCTGTGGTGGTCTGTTCCCTCATCTACAGAATTGTCCTAAGCTAGATGTCATTTGTATCTGTTTAGTAATTTTCTGTGGCCTCAGTGGCCATTAGATAAGGGAGGTGATCCTTCACCTCTACTTAGCACTGGTGAGACATGTCCAGAGTGCTGGGTCCAGGTCTGGACTTCCCAGTACAAAAGAGACATGGACGTACTGGAGTTGGTCCAGCAAAGAACCACAAAGATGATGAAGGGACTGGAGCATCTGTAATATGGGGACACTCCCGCCCAACTTGGTGTCATCTGCAAACTTACTGAGGGTGCACTTGATCCCCTCGTCCAGATCATTGATAAAGATATTAAACGGAACTGGCCCCAATACCGAGCCCTGGGGAACACCACTTGTGACCGGCTGCCAACAGGATTTAACTCCTTTCACCGCAACTCTTTGAGCCTGGCCATCCAGCCAGTTTTTTACCCAGCAAAGCATGCACCTGCCCAAGCCATAAGCAGCCAGTTTCTCCAGGAGAATGCTGTGGGAAACAGTGTCAAAGGCTTTACTAAAGTCCACGTAAACAATGTCCACAGCCTTTCCCTCATCCACTAAGTGGGTCATCTTGAAGAGAAGAGAAGGCTCGAGTCTTATCAATGTGTGTAAATACGTGGTGGGAGGAGGTAGAAAAGGTAGATCCAGACTCTACCCAGTGTGTCCAGTGTCAGGACAAGATGCAACGAACACATATTGAAATACAGGTAATTCCATTTAAGCATAAGAAAAACAAAATACTGTGAGTGTGATCAAACATGGGAACAGACTGCCCAAACAGGTTTTAGAGTCTTCATCTGTGGAGACATGTGTGACGGTGTGCTTCCCCCCTGCCCCTGACCTTTATCTCCCGTAACCCTGCTCAGGTGATAACCACCAGTGGCAGTCATAATGGATGCGTCTGGTCATAATGGGATAATCTGGTCATAATGGGAGCATCTCCCAGGGAGCGCGAGCGACCAGGAGCGTGGCGACCAGGACGGGCAAACAGGACGTGGCGCGTCAGAAGGGCGTGGCGCGGCAGTTTGCGCGGCAGTTCGCGCAGGCAGGGCATGTAGGGAAGGCGAAGGCACCTACTAGCTCAAGAGGATCTGTGAAAAGTGAGTTCATTCGGTAGTCCCCATCCTTCCAGAAGGAACTCAGCTATGGTCCTCACTCGTCAGAAAGCGATGCCCTCTGTGCTCGCCAGAGTGGATGCGGCTACCCAGACGGAGCTGCCGGGAAAACATGCCGCCACCCAGGTCTCGGGCTGCAGGGAGTGCCTGGGCATCTCACTGTTCACGCATGGCAGCCATGTGGACAGCTGCGTGAGGTGCGACCAGGTGGATGACTTGCTTTGCATGGTGGCAGAGCTACGGGAGGAGGTGGAAAGGTTAAGGAGCATCAGGGAGGCTGAAAAGGAGATCGACTGGTGGTGCCAGGCTTTGCCCCCCCTGAGACGGGAACAGGAGCAGCAGCAGCCGCCAGTAAGAACCCATGATCAAGGGGATCCTCTGTCCCCCCCCCGCCGGGCTGAAGGCAGCAGCTCAGAGGAGGAGAGTGAATGGAGGCGAGTCCGCGCTCGTGGTGGCAGGCGAAGGCCCTCCTTGCCCGCCTCGCCCCCCCAGGTGCCTCTATACAACAGGTATGAGGCCCTGGAGGTGGAAGGCCAGTCAGTGGAGGATGGGGACAACAGTCTATCTACACCAGAGGTGTCGCCCAGGTCAGAAGAACGTACCTCTCGTCTTACCACCACCTCAACGAGGAAGAAAAGAAGGGTTATAGTTGTGGGTGACTCCTTTCTGAAGGGAACCGAGGGTCCGATATGCCGGCCAGACCCTCCTCTTAGGGAAGTCTGTCGCCTCCCTGGAGCCCGCGTGAAGGATGTCATGAGGGTACTCCCTAGTCTGGTACGGCCCTCGGACTATTACCCCCTACTGCTCTTCCATGTGGGGGGCGATGAGGCTGCAATGCGAAGTCCTAGGGTGATCAAAAGAGACTTGAGGGCCTTGGGACGGCTAGTAAGAAACTCAGGAGCGCAGGTTATTTTCTCCTCTCTCCTTCCAGTGGTGGGCAGTGACACCAGAAGGAACAGAGATGCCCAATCTATTAATGCATGGCTCCGTGGCTGGTGTCATCGCCACGGATTTGGTTTTTTTGACAACGGGATGGCCTACGCCGCACCGGGTTTGCTGGCATCTGATGGGATTCATCTTTCTCAAAGGGGAAAGAGAATCTTTGCTCAGGAACTTGCAGGGCTCATTGACAGAGCTTTAAACTAGACTCGAAGGGGGAGGGGGATAATATCAGGCTTGCCCGAGAGAAGCTGAGGGGCGACGTGCCATGGTTGGAGGGAGCGGCTGACAGCGAGGACAGTCGGCCTGAGTCCTCGAGATGCACGGGGTACGCTTGGGCACAGCCAAAGTCGAGCGGAGTTGAGCCAGGGGATACTGAGGCAACAGGAGCCAAGAGGGAAACACCAGTGAAATGCCTCAAAGCACGCAAGGGGTGTTCTTCTATGAAGGAGGCATGGATGACAGCCCAGCTGAAGTGCCTCTACACCAATGCACGCAGCACGGGTAACAAGCAGGAGGAGTTGGAAGCCGTTGTACATCAGGAAAACTATGATATGGTGGCCATCACGGAAACGTGGTGGGGTGACTCGCACAACTGGAGTGCGGCGATGGATGGCTATAAACTCTTCAGGAGGGATAGGCAAGGCAGGAGAGGTGGTGGGGTAGCCCTATACGTCAGGGAGAGTCTGGATAGTTTAGAGCTCGATGATGGTGACGATAGGGTGGAGTGTCTATGGGTCAGAATCAGGGGGAAGGCCAACAAGGCAGATATTGTGGTGGGAGTCTGTTACAGACCCCCCAACCAGGATGAGGAGACAGATGAACTATTCTATAAGCAGCTGGGAGAAGCCTCACGATCGCTAGCCCTTGTTCTTGTGGGGGACTTCAACCTGCCAGATGCCTGCTGGAAATACAATACAGCAGAGAGGAAACAGTCCAGGAGGTTCCTGGAGCGTGTGGCAGATAACTTCCTGACGCAGCTGGTGAGTGAGCCAACGAGGGAAGGTGCCCCGCTGGACCTCTTGTTCACCAACAGAGATGGACTTGTGAGCGATGTGATGGTTGGAGGCTGTCTTGGGCAGAGCGATCATGAAATGATAGAGTTTTTGATACGTGGAGAAGCAGCGAGGGGGGTCGGCAAAACTGCCACCTTAGACTTCCGGAGGGCGGACTTCAGCCTGTTTAGGAGACTGGTCGAGAGAGTCCCCTGGGAGGCAGCTCTTATGGGCAAAGGGGTCCAGGAAGGCTGGACATTCTTTAAGAAGGAAGTCCTAAAGGCAAAAGAGCGGGCTGTCCCCAGGTGCCAAAAGACGAGCCAGCGGGGAAGAAGACCGGCCTGGCTGACTAGAGAGCTCTGGCTTGAACTGAGGAGAAAGAGGAGAGTCTATGACCTCTGGAAGAAGGGGCGGGCAACTCAGGAGGACTACAAAGGTGTAGCGAGGCTGTGCAGGGAGAAAACTAGAAGGGCCAAAGCTGAGCTAGAGCTCAGTCTGGCTGCTGCTATAAAAGACAACAAAAAACACTTCTTCAAATACATTAGCAGCAAAAGGAGAGGTAAGGAGAATCTCCAGCCCCTAGTAGACGGGGGAGGAAACACAGTGACCAAGGATGAGGAAAAGGCTGAGGTACTTAATGCCTGCTTTGCCTCAGTCCTTATTAGCAGGGCCGAATGTTCTATGGGTACCCAGCCCCTGGAGTTGGAAGATAGGGATGGGGACCAGACTGGAGCCCCCATAATCCAGGGGGAAATGGTGAGTGACCTGCTGCACCACTTAGACACTCACAAGTCTATGGGGCCTGATGAGATCCACCCGAGAGTGTTGAAGGAGCTGGCAGAAGAGCTCACTAAGCCCCTTTCCATCATTTACCAGCAGTCCTGGCTAACTGGGGAGGTCCCTGCTGACTGGAGATTAGCTAACGTGACACCCATCTTCAAGAAGGGCTGGAAGGAGGACCCGGGGAACTACAGGCCTGTTAGCCTGACCTCGGTGCCGGGGAAGCTGATGGAGCAGATCATCCTGAGTGCTATCACACGGCATGTAGAGAATAACCAAGGGATCAAGCCCAGCCAGCATGGGTTCAGGAAAGGCAGGTCCTGCTTGACCAACCTGATCTCCTTCTATGACAAGGTGACCCGCCTAGTGGATGAGGGAAAGGCTGTGGATGTTGTCTATCTAGACTTCAGTAAAGCCTTTGACACGGTTTCCCACAGCATTCTCCTGGAGAAACTGGCTGCTCATGGCTTGGACGGGTGTACTCTTCGCTGGGTAAAGAACTGGCTGGACAGCCGGGCCCAAAGAGTGGTGGTGAATGGAGTTTACTCCGGTTGGCGGCCGGTCACAAGCGGTGTTCCCCAGGGCTCGGTGTTGGGGCCAGTTCTGTTTAACATCTTTATCAATGATCTGGACGAAGGGATCGAGTGTACTCTCAGTAAGTTTGCAGACGACACCAAGTTGTGTGGGAGTGTTGATCTGCTGGAGGGTAGGCAGGCTCTGCAGAGGGACCTGGACAGGCTGGATCGATGGGCTGGGGTGAATTGTATGAGGTTTAACAAGGCCAAGTGCAAGGTCCTGCACTTGGGCCACAGCAACCCCATGCAACGCTACAGGCTTGGGGAAGAGTGGCTGGAAAGCTGCCTGGCAGAGAAGGACCTGGGGGTGTTGGTTGACAGCCGGCTGAATATGAGCCAGCAGTGTGCCCAGGCAGCCAAGAAGGCCAATGGCATCCTGGCTTGTATCAAAAATAGCGTGGCCAGCAGGACTAGGGAAGTGATTGTGCCCCTGTACTCAGCACTGGTGAGGCCGCACCTCGAATACTGGGTTCAGTTTTGGGCCCCCCACTACAAGAGGGATATTGAGGTGCTGGAGCGTGTGCAGAGAAGGGCAACAAAGCTGGTGAAGGGTCTGGAGCAGAAGTCTTATGAGGAGCGGCTGAGGGAGCTGGGACTGTTTAGCCTGGAGAAAAGGAGGCTGAGGGGAGACCTCATCGCTCTCTACAACTACCTGAAAGGAGGTTGTAGAGAGGTGGGGGTCGGTCTCTTCTCCCAGGTAACAAGTGATAGGACAAGAGGAAATGGCCTCAAGTTGCGCCAGGGGAGGTTTAGACTGGATATTAGGAAATTTTTCTTCACCGAGAGGGTTATCAAGCATTGGAAGAGGCTGCCCAGGGAAGTGGTTGAGTCGCCATCCCTGGAGGTATTTAAAGGACATTTGGATGAGGTACTTAGAGACATGGTGTAGTGGTGGTTTTTTGGCAGTGTTAGGTTTATGGTTGGACTCGATGATCTTAAAGGTCTTTTCCAACCTATATGATTCTGTGATTCTGTGATTCTGTGGTCATGATGGCTGCATGCAGCTCAGAGTGGATTCAGGAGACAGGTAACAACACAATAGCCGAGGGCTATCATGCAATGCACCCACCTAACCACAGCGAAGAAACTAAAATCTGTGGTCAATATGCAAATATGACTATGAGTCAATCACCTTACCCCCATAAATAGTGAGCAGCCCAAGAGCCCTTTGAGCTCTCCTGCACGGCAGCGGGCTGCACGCCAGGATCTCCCCTTGAGCAGGGACGCCTCTCAAGGTTACTCCTCGAGGCTGAGAGATTCCTTGCCACAACAGAGCCCCGGTAAGTGATTAAAATCATGCTAAACTTTGAAATCTTAGCTAAGTGATATAAAGGATTGATTGTGCATATATAATCCTTTAGACATAGACAGTTGACCAAGTCTGGGACTAGGACTGGATCTAGCCACACCTAGACTCCTTTCTGAGAAGGAGTTTAGAAAGCACGTGGGTCCTTTCTGAATCTCATGACTCAATGGGAGGGTATCCCTGACAGTTTTGTCTGACCCTGTGCTCTATGCAGTAAATAATCAAGTTGAAGTGCACTCACTCCATCTGCGACAACATGGTCCTGAGCAACCTGCAGCAGCTGACCCTGCTTGAGAAAGGATGTTGAACTAGACAATATCCAGAGATCTCTTCTAACCTCAAAGGTTCTGTGATTTTTATTTCATTAATTGTCTGTCTCCACCAAACTTGTTAAACTTTTAACAGGTACAGCTTCTCAGGGAGAAGACAGCTTGACAACCTATTGCTTGAAGAATCACCTCCTTCTGTTTTGAACCTGTCTCCTCCTGGCTTCATCTAATGTCTTTTCAATCTTGAGTTGGAAAAAGCAATGGAGAATCAATCTGTACCCTCCTTGTGCCCTTGCCCATATATTCCATGCCCCTCTTGATCCTATAAACCTCTGTCAAGTCCTCCTTTACTCATATTTTGTTCATAATGAAGAGTCCAAGTTTGTTTAGTTGTGGCTTAGTCATTCCTCACACAGAAGTAATTTCATACATTTCCTTTATTTCCATTCTCTGAAGCTTTCCATTCTAATATACTTTGACATTTAGGAATCCAGCATGTACATTCATATAGTGACCTAATTCTTTATACTATGGTATAATAGTTCTCTATTCCTTTCAAATAATTTTTAACATTACAATTGTTTGCTACTAAATACTGAACAGATGTTCATATGGAACCATTTATCTTAACCCTGACATCTCAGATTGAGTCACAGTGGTCACATTTTGTATGCAAAGTGATATGCTTATTTATTTATGTATGTTGTTTTACATTTGTTTTTAATGAGTTTCACTTATTAATGAATTTATTGCCCACCAGTATTGTAAGAACTTTCCATGATTCTTCACAGACTGCCCTTGTACTTACTATCATGAATAACACAATATCATCAGAAAATTTGCCATTTCACTGTTGTCAGAGTTGAAATCAGCATACCTTGCACAGATTGTTGTGGACCTCCCCTGTGAACTCTCTCCACTATGAAAATTGATCATTTATCCATACATTCTATTTTCTATCTTGTAACTGTGCAAGGACCTTCATTCTCATCTAATGCCTGCTAAAGTTTTTCTACGATTCTTTCCTTGTCAAAAGCCTTTTGGTAATCTAACAATACATTTCAATGGGATTGACCCTATTCTCAAGCTTGTTGACTGCTTGACAAGGTAAAAGTGAGGCAAGATTTCATTTTCCAAAAGCCATGCTGATTTCTTCCAGTATTCTATATTTATGCACATAACAACTACTTCTGTTCTTCCTCTACCAATTTACCTAGTACACATTAGTTTTACAGACCTGTAGGTCATTGCATGTCTCATCAAACCTTTCCTCAGAGGAGCTGCATTTGTATTTGTGTAGTACGTTTCCTACATATAAAGAAATAAATATTCTTAACTCTATAACTGGAGCAAGCAAGCTGCAACAAAGTTACAATTAAACATAGTTTAATACATAACATGAGATTATTAGGTGAAGTGGAACCTTAATGGAGCTTTCAGGAAGCCTCAGTGCAGAAGCATAATTTGAACCTCTGACTAGATAGAATCAAAGTTACATTTAAGATTTTATTACACTTTTTAGTTGAGAATTGTTTCACAAATATTTTACCAGTTTCAGATTTCTCATAGCTTGCAATATGCAAGGCATTATTAATCTAAAGGTAAATGAATCATCACTAGTGGTTTTGCAAATACACATTTTCCTCTCTGATGTCAAAGTGAAACACAGACGATTGCTCTGGATCAATTTTGCTCTAGTCTTGTAAAGAGCAAAGCCAAGTTAATCTGTACTCTACAAGGAAGAAGGAGAAGGACAAAAAAGAGACCAGGCTTGACACACACGGTAGCATATGCTAAGTGTCCTCTGATTCATTAGAAAGAGAGACAGTGTCTCCAGGAGGTGTTAACCTATACATGTAATTAAATCTTGGCAGGTTCAATTTTTTAAAAAATGACAGAACAAGAATTCAGCTGTCTGGTGTGTTGTAGAATTTCTTGTTAATCCAAACTTGCATTTTGAACATGTACTTTTTGGTGGGCTATTTGGTAATTCAAAAGCTAACCTCTGTTAACATTCAAGTTTACATTTGGTTAATCACTCTTATTACTGTTGTGCACCAAGGTCCTTATCAAGATTGACACCTGATTCTTCTATGTACTATGTTAATATACAATAAGATGCACTTTGTCTCAAAGAGATGGTAGTATAAAGAGGAAGGACAGTATAAAGACAGGATAGGAAATTAAAGCTTAAATTAATGAAAAGGCAAATTAACTTCCTGTATCTTGAGCTAGCTAAAAACTGAGCATCTACATGTGATTCATCCCACTTCGCTTTAGTCCCCCTGAAGTGATCTAACTTAAAATAGTTGTCCAGAATCTGAATGCTGCCAGTAAAGAAAGATCAAATTTATTATAGATCCCCACTTGTCCCATTTTCCCAAGGCTGTGTTCACCTGGAGCAACTGAGTGTGCACTACTGTTTGCCTCTGGGTACTGCTTGAGTGTGCACTACTGTTTGCCTCTGGGTACTGCTTGCCTAGTCATTTAGTTTGGGGATAAGCTGGATGTACCAGAACTGCCTTTCTGTCAGACTTTTCCTTTCGTAGGAATCTAGGTTTGCCTGTATAGGGGAAGATGAAATGCAGTTTATGCATGTCCAAACCCATTCCAAAGCTAGGATCAGGACATGGCTACAGAACACTCTTAGATTTAGTTCAATATTATTGCAGATTTCAACAGTTTAGATGCAACCACTGCAAATTTCAGCTTCAAACTCCTGTACTTCAGTTATTTGTCTTAAAAAATCAATCTTGCCTGTCCATAGCTTCTAAAAGTTACCATTTCACAAACAGACAAATTCTTAACACAAATTGTCTAATAGTTACATGCCCATTTGGTTTTGGGTTTTTTTAAATCTTGCTGAACAGCTTAAGGGAAAGATATATTTCCTGTTACCTTGCTCATTAGCCATTGAAATACTAAGTGACCACTGGAAAAGGGTGCAAAAGTAGACATTTTCAGTTTGATAGTCAATATGAAATACTTACACCAAAGTACCTACTTCTGGAAAGCAAAAATATGAAAAGATTATTTCAGTTCAATGTAAACCTTTTAAATCATCAGGAAAAATCTAATTTAATTTGGGAAGTATTTAAAATATATCTTTTTTGTAAGTTAGGCCATTTTAAAAAGAAAAAAATAATGAAAATGTAAAATTTATTTAAAGATATCTAAATGTTTTGGCACTTCTTGAATGAAACACTATTTTGGCTTGGAAAAAAACAGGTAAGTATTCATTAAGCAAGCCTGTCCTTAGAAATAATGTTTTGAATATCACAATAGAGCTATTGACTAGAATGACCCTAAGTGAAGAAAGTAAAATATATTTCTATATGCCTGAGGAAAAATTCACATTTCAGCTCACTATGAAGCCAGAGCAACTCGACAGTAGATCAGAATTTGACACTTGTTTGGGCTTTTTCAACCCCCAGTGGCATTTTTTATTTTTATTTTTAATTACAATTCTGATGAAAAATTTAATTCAGGAAAGTAATTATTTTGCTTGTTCCCTTGCCATCTGAATCTGTCATCTGACAATGGCTCAGCATATTCATCGCAAGAAGTCAAGCATGGGTAATGAAGCAGTTACGAGCTTGCTGGCAACTACTGTGCCAGCATTGTTACTGAAATGTAGTCCAATCCTCTGATTACAGTCGTCTGTATTAGGGCATTGAATTTGTTCAGAGCCTCTGTCTTAGCTGCATCATCATCATTCTCAACACTACTACAAATGTTTTTCCTCAAATCAAACTATGAAGCTTTACTTCGTTTACATGTCAAGAGAAAGTCTTTGTCTCAAAGAGCATACAGATAAAGAGAAAGCATAGGAAGAAAAATGGTTGATCTACTCATGGGATACAGAGGCATACTCAGCTTCAACTTTTTGTCGTTTTGGAATCACTCAACCTTTTAATAATCAAAACTATTTGCAGATCATTTACACTTATCATTCTGAGTAATTTAATTAAAAGAAACTTTTCATTCTGCAGAAATATTAAGCAGGGAAAGGTTAAGGCAGGAGATATTTTTCCTGTAGTTCGAGTTGCAGGTTGAGATGGTCTATGTAAGATATAGATTTAGCAATGATCTCGTCTGAGCTGAGGACAGTAGGTAAAGGTAACCTTTTTATTCCCTAATCCTACTACTTTTCTGAATGTTGTTTTTGCTGAAACAGTTTTGAGGGACATGTTATTTTTACAGAGACTTTGTAGTCTAATGCTTATGAATCCTAAGCATGTAGCTGTGTAACAGTATCTACTAAGATTCAAATTTTCTTTTGAACTTTTAACTGCCAAAAATGGAGGAATTGTAAAATTAATTTCATACATTCTCCTGTATTATTAGCTGAATTCTTTGAGGGGAAAAAACATTTGAAAAACAGAGACAGATCATCTTTAGTGCCTCATCTGAGATGGCATCTGAGTTGCCAGATTTACTTAATTTTTTGTGAATAGTGAAATATTCATTGTGTAAGTACTACAGCATGACAATTCTACATTGTCCTGGTTTCAGCTGAGACAGAGTTAATTTTCTTCGTAGTGGCTGGTATGGGGCTATGTTTTGGATTTGTGCTGAAGACAGTGTTGATAATACAGAGATGTTTTAGTTGTTGCTGCACTAATCAAGGACTTTTTAGCTTCCCGTGCTCTGCCAGGTGCAGAAGAAGCTGGGAGGGGGCACAGCCAGGATAGTTGATCCAAACTGACCAAAGGGCTATTCCATACCACATGACGTCATGCTCAGTATATAAAGCTGGGGAAGAAGAAGGAAGGGGGGACATTTGGAGTGATGGCGTTTGTCTTCCCAAGTAACCGTTACACATGATGGAGCCCTGCTTTCCTGGAGATGGCTGAACACCTGCCTGACCATGGGAAGTGGTGAATGAATTCCTTGCTTTGCTTTGCTTGCGTGCGCGGCTTTTGCTTTACCTATTAAACTGTTTTTATCTCAACCCTCGAGTTTTCTTACTTTTGCTCTTCCGATTCTCTCCCCCATCCCACCGAGGGGGAGTGAGCGAGCGGCTGCGTGGTGCTTAGCTGCCAGCTGGGGCTAAACCACGACATACATTAATGCTGATTATAATAATAATGGTTTTATTTTTATTTCATTATTTGTTTATCAGAGTATAAATGTATTTTATTTCACATTAGGTATATGGTAATGTGTCTTCTTTTGGTTACAACCAGTATTCTATGCAGATGATCGAGATGCTTAGAGTATAAAACATTCTTTTAGTGGTATCATTATCTCCTCATCTTTGCATAATATAAACAAAATATCTCTCACAGGAAATAAAATGATTTAATATAATTCCTCTTTGAGTTAAGTGACAAACTCTCTTTGATTTCAATGAAGGCAGAAAAGGTACAAAAAAAATTTGTCTTTCTTTAAAAGTTTATACATCTCTTGCTTCAAAATCTTATGTGCCATAGTCTACTACCCTTCAAGAAACCAGTGTTAGGAGTCATGGTTATCAGGCATGACAGTGTGGTATTTCCCTGTTCTTCATGAATACGAGCCATTATTCTTTATTTTTCATGACGCTTCAACTATACTATTAGCTTCCTCAGAGGATTGAAATAACTAGTCTCCTTCAATGAAGGATTCCTAAAGGAGACAGAATGTGAGTTTCTCTTCTTCTGGGAAACTGATTATATAATGGTGAAGATGTCAGACATAATTAAGATGAATGGTTGTGTACCCAACTAAATGAATTTTATCTTTGTAAATTTGACATTTTTCCTATACTGTTCATGAGTCTAATAGGAACAAATCAAATGCACATCTTCTTAGCAGGAGTCAGAGACAGGATAAAGTCCACAACATTGTTAAATAACTCCTAAAATCGCAGAAGTCTGCAGACCTCCTTCAGACATAATGCTTTCCTTCCAGTCTTTTCAGCATAAATTTTGAAGGAACAAATTTTATGTTTTATGATTTAAATGTGATTTATATGAGAAATTTTGTCAGATTTCCTCATTCAGTGAAGATAGTAAAAAAAGTACATAGACTCTCAGTCACACTGACGACTCATTAAAAAGTCCAACAAAGCATAATCTGATATTTGGTTCATTTTAGAGATAAGTGAATAAGACAAAAAATAATGCTATTCTTTATATTCTCTTTTTACCACTTTGTCCCAGCAATCTTCAAAGTCTTTTTGTGGCTTTTTTTTTTAAGAACTAGCAGCTAATCCAGCCCGTTACAACAGTTTTCTCAGTAAGTTAGTTTCCAAATGAATTTCAGATTCAGATGAAGATGATCACATGATTATTCTTTCAGGAACAAAAAAAAGTAGTTTACTATGTGCTACCAATTAGCTTGCTATCAATTATTTACAAGTATTACATAATCTAATAAATGTGTCTAAGTGTAGAGTAACTAGGGAAGATCTCCAGCTGTTATTAACCACTACCAAATTTACTGGAGAAATGTTGATTTATATTAGGTATGGCTCTGACAAATTATTTGATTTTAAGAAGTGCACAGCAGCTACCAGTCCACAAGATGCAATGGTCCAAGACAAGATAGTTATCTTTTGATAGTCTATTTTGGGAACCAAATAAAACCTGTTATAGAAAGTGAACAAAGAACAAATATGCAAAATATTTAAAGCATTATATATATAGTAAATTCAGATATGATATCAAATTGCAAGCCAATTAAGAAAAGAACAAGTAAGCAGATCATGCTATCAAAAAGGTAGAAAAATGACCTCAATGTGATCCAAATGAGGAGGAAGAAATCATCAGCATTAGAATCAGACTCCTCCTGGCAAAGAGCTTGGGACGATAATTTGCTCTGAATTGCCTCTTCTTCCTGAAGAAAACTGGTTTCATCAACCCTAGAACCCAAGGAGTATAAGAAGAGTGACCATATGTGACTGGTAACCCCTGCTCCTGACCCCTGGTAATGTGGTTAACATAACTAATGCTATTTTATAAGACAAGCAGTCGTTCTCTATGACTGAGTGGGTCATGTGTTCGTTCCCTTTCCTCTCATTACCAGGCCCTGAAGGTTCTATGAACCAAGCAGACAAATCAAACAGATTTCTTCTTCCCCTCTCTACTGGCCTCAGGACTCCTGGGCGCCAGGCTGATTACTCTCTTCCAAGGTCCTAGGCACTTGGCCACCAGGTGTTGTTGATGACCCCATCACAGAACAGGGAAGCATAACAGCACACAGAGCACTGTCTATAAAATCAAGCAGTTACCAGTCCTAAGTGGGGAACTTGGACGGTTGGAGGCCATAGTGGGCATAGCCATCATGAAATGATAGTTTTCAGTTCTTGGAGAAGTAAGGAAGGGGGTTAGCAAAATGGTTACCTTGGACTTTTGGACGGCAGACTTTGGCCTGTTTAGGAGACTGGTTGACAGAGTCCCTTGGGAAGCAGTCCTGAAGGGCAAAGGAGTCTAGGAAGTCTGGACATTCTTCAAGAAGGAAATCTTAAAGGCAGAGGAGCAGGCCATCCCCATGTGCCGAAAGATGAGCTGGTGGGGAAGAAGACCGGCCTGGCTGAACAGAGAGATTTGGCTGGAATTCAGGAAAAAAAAGAGAGTTTATGACCTTTAGAAGAATGGGCAGGCAACTCAGAAGGACTACAAGGATGTTGTGAGGTTATACAGGGAGAAAATTAGAGGGGCCAAAGCCCAACTAGAACTTAATCTGGTTATTGCCATAAAAGGTGATAAAAAATGTTTCTATAAATACATCAGCAACAAGAGGAAGGCTAAGAAAAATCTCTATACTTTATTGGATGTTGGGGGAAACATAGTGACAAAGGATGAGGAAAAAGCTGAGGTACTTAATGCCTTCTTTGCCTCAGTCTTTAATGGTAAGACAAATTGTTCTCAGGGTACCCAGCCCCCTGAACTAGAAGACAGGGATGGGGAGAAGAATGAAGCCCCCATAATCCAAGGGAAAATTATTAGAGACCTGCTACACTACCTAGATGTACACAAGTCTATGGGGCCAGATGGGATCTACCCAAGGGTACTGAGGGAGCTGGCGAAGTGCTCACCAAGCCACTTTCCATCATTTATCAGCTAACCAGGAAGGTCCCAGTTGACTGGAGGTTAGCAAATGTGACACCCATATACAAGAAGAGCTGGAAGGAGGATCTGGGGAACTACAGGCCTGTCAGTCAGACCTTGATGATGGGAAGGTTATGGAGCAGACCATCTTGAGTGCCATCATGCGGCATGTACAGGACAACCAGGTGATTAGGCCCACTCAGCATGGGTTTATGGAAGGCAGGTCCTGCCTGACTAACCTGATCTCCTTCTGTGACAAGGTGACCCACTTAGTGGATGAGGGAAAGGCTGTGGACATTGTTTACCTGGACTTTAGTAAAGCCTTTGACACTGTTTCCCACAGCTTCCTCCTGGAGAAACTGGCTGCTCATGGCTTGGATGGGCATAATGTTTGCTGGGTAAAAAACTAGCTGGATGGCCACACCCAAAGAGTTGTGGTGAATGGAGTTAAATCCAGTTGGTGGCCAGTCACAAGCGGTGTTCCCCAGGGCTCAGCACTGGGGTCAGTTCTGAGGCCCTGGAAGAGAGGATCAAATGCACCCTCAGTAAGTTTGCAGATGACACCAAGTTGTGCGGGAGTGTTGATTTGCTGGAGGATAGGAAGGTTCTACACAGGGATCTGGACAGGCTGGATCAATGGGCTGAGGCCAATTGCGTGAGATTCAACAAGGCTAAGTGCCAGGTCCTGCTCTTGGGTCACAGCAACCCCATGCAACGCTACAGGCTTGAGGAAGAGTGCCTGGAAAGCTGCCTGGTGGAAAAGGACCTGGGGGTGCTGGTCAACAGGTGGCTGAATATGAGCTGGCAGTGTGCCCAGGTAGCCAAGAAGGCCAACAGCATCCTGGCTTGTATCAGAAACAGTGTGGCCAGCAGGACTAGGGAAGTGATCGTGCCCCTGTACTCAGCACTGGTGAGGCCGCACCTGGAATACTGTGTTCAGTTTTGGGCCCCTCACTACAAGAAAGACATTGAGGTGCTGGAGTGTGTCCAAAGAAGGGCAACGAAGCTGGTGAAGGGTCTAGAGCAGAAATCTTATGAGGAGTGGCTGAGGGAGCTGGTATTGTTTAGCCTGGAGAAAAGGAGGCTGAGGGGAGACCTTATCGCTCTCTACAACTACCTGAACGGAGGCTGTAGCAAGGTAGGTGTCAGTCTCTTCTCCCAAGTAACAAGCCATAGGACGAGAGGAAATGGCCTCAAGTTGCGCCAGGGGAGGTTTAGATTGGGTATTAGGAAAAATTTCTTCACTGAAAGGGTTGTCAAGCATTGGAACAGGCTGGCCAGGGAAGTGGTTGAGTCACCATCCCTGGAGGTATTTAAAAGATGTGTAGATGTGGCACTTAGGGACATAGTTTAGTGGTAGACTTGGAAGTGCTAGGTTAACGGTTGGACTTGATGATATTAAAGGTCTTTTCCAACCTAAATGATTCTATGATTCTATGATTCTATGAACTTGGACCAGAACTGTTGCTGGACAATGAAACCTGTGACCCCCCCATTCGAATGGACACCTCCACCATCCTCTGCTTCCTCTGAGGACTGAGTGACTCGTATTCTTTTATACGATTTTCGAGTCTAGATTTGATTGTTACAGTGATACAGCAAACCACATATTAATATCTGACCTGACCTGCAGAGGGTCCAGGTGATTAGAAGTCGTAAGTTAAGTTAAGTTAGGGTCTAGGTGATTAGAATTCATAAGTTAAGTTGTATTATAAATTCTGTATTGCACTACTTATAGATTGTACTATATTGATTCTGCTTGTAGAAATCCTGTGCCATTCTAATCATAAATTTTTTGCTATACTAATCATTAAATCCTGTTAAGAAAATAAAGCTTTAATTGTAACTATGATTTAGTGCTGTCATCATTCTGCCCAGGATCCCTAAAAGAACCTGTCTGTCCCCTCAGTGTCGGGTGACACCATAACAACAGAAAAAGGCACAGATACCAGAAAGTTTGTGTATGTAAGTTTGAACTGTGTCATTATCTGGGATGAGCTACAAAAATTAGGGAATTTGGACTATAAGTGCTAACATAATTGCAACTGGTCTCATAACTCTTTGACTGGTCTGATAATACATTGATTAGACTAAAAATGAGTGCTTGGCTTTGTATATGAGTCATGTTTCCTTGGTCTGTGTAAATTTCTTGGTATGTTTGGGCTGATACCCTTGCCTTCGAGACCCACTTGTTAAAATTTTAATGTAACAAAAGGTAGAGAATATGGCTAGCCCTCCTGTGAGCTCTGATAGGGCTCTGTTTTCCTAGAAGTATTTTGCTTAAAGTATGACAATTGATTTTCAACAATCCAGCATGTAACACATCTATTGGTGAAGCATAAAGATAACCTAGGCTGTAATTTGCAATGCAATGAAAAACAAAGGTCAGTTTTAGAGCTACGCAATTCACATTGCAGTAGGAACAACATATGACAAATGAGCACGTCACTGTGGTCTTCTCCTCTGTGACTTAACATAGGGAAAGATGTGAAAAATAAAAAATGGGGCAAAGATTTAAAAAAAATTATTTTATCAGCTGTCATCAGAGAACAAGGAAAGAGAAGAATTTAGGTCATGGTTTTAGTAGATACAATTCAATGTATCTTCCTCTCCTTACCTTATCAAAGGGACAACATGGCTTTCCTGCTGAGTAACATTACAGTCTTTAATGTAAGAGGCAGAGGCAAATTTTCTAAATGGCTAGTGTCTTTAGAAAGTGTGGAATTCCAGGACAAATTTTCTGCTCTTAAAAATGATCTTAAAAATGGTCTTTAAAATTGTCACAGTACAACCGACACACTCAACAGGAGAAGTGGGTCCCCATAATCAGTATTTGAATTCTACTCTTTAAATTTTTAATGTGGATAACTTCATTGTACCTAATGAAACCCAAGAAGAAGTTCTTCAAAAAACAAACACAAAAGTTACAGCAGAGTAAAGAATCAGCATTTGCCAGGTGGCCTGTAGTACCTTCACAAGTATTCAGCCTTGGCCTGTGGTCTCAGGGAAGTAACTGAGGTGAACCTTTGCCTCAGTGGAAGATTCTGTTACTCTGATGATTCACGGTGGATTGTTATTTGATATTGACCGTTATGATACCAACTTATGTGTCTGGACCATAGAGTTTTGTTGGCTTGTTTTTTTAAATATCTAGCATTAGGTTGAAGCGGTCAACATCATTTTGGGCTTTGTCCAGTGATCAGAAAGAGAAGACACATACAGAGACTTCCTAATTTAATAATGCTTTCAAGTGGATATAGCTAAGAATGTGACTCAGATTCTAACAGCTTTTTCTGTTAGATTCAGAGGCTCTAGTTTCACTTCCTGCACATGATCCAGCTAGGATCAGTGTTGTATTCATAAAAGTACCTCAGAATTAGCATACTGATCAATACTGAAAACTTTTACAGCTAAAAAACATTGGTAGATGACAGTATAAAATATTTATAATCAGATGTTATCTTGATTTCAGTGGGACAGCTCACATCAAATGGATCTCGTAAGTGTTTAGGATCAGCCCCAGGCTCTGCCTCTAAACTTTTGTTAGGCATAATCAATGTCTCACATGCAGAAGCATTAAGAGGTTTTCAGTTGCTGTAATGTGTGAAGTAGCATTATTTTTTAATGTTGTTTCTAAGAATTATAGAATAAAATTAAGGCAAGGTTGTAAAGCTAAAATTTAAATAAGCATTGAACAGCTTGCTCAAGGACGTTATGAGATCTCCAAGACTGAAGGCTATTAAGAATAGATAACACAAGTTTGATATAGCTGATTTTACCCTGGGACGAGAGGACGGACTACATAGCTTCTTGAGGTCCTTTCAAGAGCTAATCATTATGATTCTGACATGCCCATGTAGAGAAGCAAAGAAATATAAAGCACTTCTTGCTTCTCTGACAGGGCTGCAAGCCTGCAGACTGCAGGGCATTGAGGAGAACAATGTCTCTGGGTCAGCGAATTGTCATGAAGAAGCAAATAACTATCACAGCTGTAATTCAGTTGCAGGCTGCTTCTTCCCTAAAAACAGAAACAGAAAATTTACTGCAATTCTGAATCAAAACTAATTCTTTAGCCCAGTCCTGAGCTCTAGATGTATCCTCATTGCTGTAAGAAACTTTAAGGTTGCAACCTATCACCTAGAAAGAGGGGGGATTGAGGGGGGGATTGAGAGGGATTGAGGATACATTAAATAATGGTTATATATGGCCTTATAAAAGATGTAAGTAGATATATGACTACATCTGAAATCAGATTTATGGAGATGGATGATTAGGAATTAGGATATGTACAGAGTGTGTCAGGTATCACTATTATAAGGTGAAATGGCTTTTAAGATTGATAGGGCCACGACCAAACAATGTATGTCCAAAAGGGTTAAGGAAGTAAGGAGAGAAATTGAAGAAGCTTTGGCAGACATTTTTATATACTTTTGCTCTTCAAAATAGATCAAGTGAAATCTGAGAGGACTGGAGAGTAGCCAACATAATGCCATTATTTTAAAATGGCCTAAGGAGAGACAAGGAAGGTAAAGACTCACTAACTCATTGCAATTCTCAGAGGATACAGCTGTCAACCTAGACAAAGGAGATATGCACATCACATGCATTTTCAGAAAACATTCAGCAAAATTCTGCATTGTAACTACTGTCTCAGTTGCAAAGTCAAGAAATTAATTAAAAGCAGGTATATGAAACTGAGTGGAGTAAACCAGCCGTAATAAATGCATGCTGAAAAGAGAAAATAAAGTTAATGAGGATGGTTTTGACCAAGAAGGCTGTTTAAAAAAATGTATAAATCAGAAGTGACACAGCTAGACTGCTAACTGCACTCCTCCTTTCAAAGAGTCTTCCCAAAGGAGGTTACTTGCTTGAGATTGACTTGTTAATGTACTTCCTTTCAAGTCTGACATGTTTGTAACACTATTGTTCTACCTGCTGCCTGTCAGAGCTCTCTCCACCATACCGCCCTTCTTCACTCTGTTAAAACAGGTGAATTTTCATGCTCATGAAAACATTTTCCTGTCATCCCCAGAATTACTCTTTATTTGCACCATGGGGAACTGCAACATAAGGTTCCCACACTGTCCTGTGAGACTGCAGGGGGAAAAAAATTCTTTATCTATACCCATTCCAGACCATGACAACTTTATTGATACTATTAACAACAGAACAATTTTATAGGTGAGGGCTGTGCCATAGGCTGAGATCACAAATAAGCATAACAAATGAGCATATTCCATTGAACTGTTATCTAGCAACAACCTTTGGTAACAACACAAACTAGATTTAGATTAGTAGGAAAGAAAGAAAAGGCTCTCAATCTGATTACTAATTCCCTGAGCCATCCAGTCCTATTACAATTGTTATTTATGTTTCTAGACTGCTTTTAAAGATAGAAGAAATCAGTAAAAACCTCCAGAGGGATATATCAAAAGCTTTTATACCTAAAGTTGGTATCACCAGCCTTGCTTACAAAATATACAAGCAACAAAGAAAGGAATTTATTATTTACTCAATATATTCTATAACATTAATATGGGACTGTATAAAATATTGTTAACCAGATTTGAGATTAAGAGAGGAATTAGTTGGGGATATTTTGTGATGTTAGTACAGTTAGATACTAAAAACTAAGAAATAGTTTTAAATAATTAATTATTTTTTTCTTTTAGTTTTGTTTCACTAAGTGGAGGACATCTTCAGCAATGTCCTCTTTTCCAACTCATACTTGATATTTTAAAAATTATTTTAAATATTTTAGCTGGCTTTGTGTTCTGAGATGGCTATCTGTGCTTTATACTGGTAACATCCTTTTTGAGGATTAGTGGAAACTGGTTAGAGAATCATGTTTTTATGCAGGTCTTCTTTTAACAAGCAACAGGTTATACCGTACCTTTGCATGGTCTAGTCACCATCTTTGTGAATTTTAACATTCTGCTTGTATCAGAAACTCTAACAAAGTCAAACAACTATATAATATAGATCAATTCGCATTCCAATGACAATTTATATGCTCTTCCATTCCATTTGAATAAACTGTTTTAGCGGCACCATCTCCACTGATCTGCAGAGATTCACAAATTGTTTCTTTTGGCTCCCTACTCTCCATATTGTTTTCAACACAGTAGACTTGTGTGAATAAGGAATTCTTTGATTCATTGGATGAACTGAAAAAAACCTCGGGAAAATTGTGTAGTTGAAATTAAATATTTTAATTATTTCACCAGAATAAAACCCCTAACCAAAAAGTAATTTTAGACTTAACAGGAATATTCAATTTCAACAGCAATGAACACTTTTGACTTCAGTGTTAGTTTGACATCCCCTTTCTTTATTTCACATTTTAAAATATTTTGAATTAAATTAGAACCTTAACTCCAGAAGAATATCAAAAATCCCGTCCACGTAATTTATATGAAGGTGCCTAGAGTAGGAGATTCCCTATATAGACAGCAGAGAGTGCTAAATACTCTGAAGCTATCCATAAGGAAGTCACATCCATCTTAGGGACCTCAAAGAAAATATATATTTGGAGGTCTGTGTTTCCCAGTAGGCTCTATCAAAGGCCTGGAACACACACTAGAGTGCAGAAGATGTGAGTTCAAGTTTTACTTGTTATTGGATCTGTGTATATATTTTTATCATACCTCCAGAAGGTGATAGTATTCTACTATCAGGTATTGTTACCAACACTGTCTTTCACATTTTATAGCATTGAGCACTAACCATTTAGGAGACTCAGTATCTGTAGTAAGTGATCTTATGGTCACAGTTTTCCCAGCAGGAACTACTGGCTACTGTCAAATTGTCTTTAATAACTTGGTTATTCATGTGGCATCCAAATAAAAGCAAGTCTCTATACTAAAATTTAGTCTAAGGTATATGTTCTGAACCTTAAAAACTGAGTTCTGAGCTCTCAAAACTGACTGTTTAAAAGATCCAAGGACAATTAATTTAAGAAAAAATAGTAATATTTAAATCAATAAATACAAAACCATTAGGAAAATACAACTCAAAACTGAATATGAACAATCACCTACACGCAAAATAACTGTATGGGCCAAAACCAATCAAACAGTTTCTTGTGGGGCTGTGTACATGCTATATATGTGCAAGTATAGTTCTATGGTCCTAAAAAGTCCTCTCCACAAAAAACATCATCCCAACTCCTACATGTTTAAGGACTCTTTCAGAAATTTATTCATGTTACCATCAAGATATTATGTTGTACTGGGCATAGTTGGCAAGGTGTTGGCAGCAGGGGGGCTGCAGGGTGGCCTCTGTGAGGAGAGGCCGGGGCTGCCCTGTGCCGGACACAGCCGGTTCCAGCCGGCTCCAACCGACCCACCGCAGGGCATGGCTGAGACCCCAGCCAAGGTGGTGGTGACTCAGGGAAATGTATTGAAGAAAAGGAGAAAATACAACAGAGAGAGGAGGAGGGAACAAAAAGTGTGAGAAACAGCCCTGCAGACACCAAGGTGAGAGAAGAAGGAGGGGCAGGAAGTGCTCCAGACGCTGGTGCAGAGATTCTCCTGCAGCCTGTGGAGAAGACCATGGTGGAGCAGATATCCATCCACACTGCAGCCTGTGGAGTACCCCACACAGGTAGATATTTCCTGAAGGACTGTCGCAATGGAGAGCCCACGCTAGAGCAGGGGAAAAGTGTGAGGAGGAAGAAGCAGCAGAGAGGAGCTGCTATGGACTGCTTGTTATGTGTCAGTTGGGGTGGGGGAGGAACTAGAGGAGTTGAAAATGAAGGAGTGAAGTTGATCCTGGGAAAAAAGGTGTGTGTGGGGAAGTGTTGTTCTAATTTGTCTTTGCTTCTCACTATCCAAATCTATTTTAACTGACAAAAAAAAAAAATTAATTTTCCCCAATTTGAGACTGCTTTGCTCATAACAGTAATTGGTAAGTGATCTCCCTCTCCTTATCTCAAGCTTTTGCATCTTATTTTCTCCCTGGTCCTCTTGAGAGAGTGGCTGGGTGGGAGTCTGGCATCCAGCCAAGGTTGACCCACCAGATACGTATGTAGCTTAAAGTGAACTTTCTCTGCTGACAAGAGAGAAGCAACTCTGACCAAATGAATAGACAGAAGACATTACTCTCTGAAGCATTTCTCTCTCTTTTCATTGTCCCTAGAGGGAGCTAAGCTTAAATAATCAATTTATAAAGTCTAAGGTTAGGTGAGATCTCAGTTCTGCTGTGGTTGGCACAATGAGGGTTAGAAAGGGAACAGAGACAGAATTAATAAAAATAAAAAGTGCTTCAGATTTACCTGGTTAGATATGGTGCTATTTTCCTATATCTGACAAATGTTATAAGATTAAATTAATTAAGATAAGTGTGCCAGGTATTACACTGAGAAGTGTTAAAAGAAGTAATAAATAAATCAGCAGACAAGAGACCTCCAGTAAGAGAACATACAAGGCTTTGGGGAACCTTGACCAACAACTGAAAGGCAAAAGGCCTCTCAACTCCAAGCCACTGCATTGAACAGTAAAAATAAGAGTAGCTTGTGCTGTTTAAAATGGAGAGATATCAAATACTGGAGTTAGTGTTGCAGTAAAACACTACTAGGTTTCAGCTATAAATGGAAAATGCAAGCTCACTTCTATTTCAGTCTGTCTTTGTCATTGAATCCTCTCACTCCTCACACTACACTCATGTAGTTATTTACATTTTGACCACCAGTGTCCCAACACCTGACTCTAAATGAGAAAGGTCATAAAGGAAGTTATGTTGTTTTGCTTTTTTCTTCTTCATTCGTTTAAAAGAGTTTCTCAAAGGATGATTTTTAATACTTTCTGACCCACAGTTATTATGTCTGCTTGCTTCCTTCTAATTAAAAGAGATAGCCCTGTGTTTTTGCAACCAGTTTTCAGACTCATCATCACCTGAAGATCAATTCCCCGGCCTTGAACTTTACTAATAAGAAATCCTAATTCAGTAGTGTTGCAATACCAAAATGAATACAATGGAAGAAGTGAAGATGACTTTGTAAAGAAATCCATATTTCCAATACTGTACTACATCACTGTTACCCACAGCTTCTAAGGTCTCACTGTTAAAAAAAAATGTTTCTTTTTACAGGGTGTATTTTGGGTATTTACCCCCAAAGAGCTAGAATAACAGAAATTTCTCTCTTTTCAGTTTTTCTTCAATGTGCTAATATTTGTTTATAACTCATTCATAAACATGAACTGTGTGTACACAATACAGACAAAAATAAAGAAAACTTTCTCTTCATCCATAAATATATATATATTGTAAATCATTAATTCCCAAATGGTAGTCTTTCAATCCTGTATGCTTAAAAATGTATCTGAACTTCAAACATGCACTCTGCAGAATTACAGCCCTTGGGAAAAATATACTGACTTTTCATTTTTATAAGATATTGAATATTATAATTAAAGTAATGGTATAACAATATCATCTTTATTGAAATGGAAGCACTGAACTGCAAAAAAGGAATTAGAAGACAGCAATTACCATGGAGATTTATGTCAGGTATTCCTTTTGCTTTGTTTTCAGGTGGGAAAGAAAAAATATATAAATACTTGTGTTGTTGAATGGCTTAGGAAGAACCAGTAGAGGGACTGGACATGATATAAAACAAACATCACAAATATTTCATAAACTATAAATTACATTGAGACCTATGATAAATAAAATCACTTTAAAGTATTGCTTTTCAACACTTCAACATGCTGCAATTTTTTGTTTTGCTTTGTGGCAATTCATAATATGTAGTAATCTTATAATTTAAAGGAAGCAACAGATACCTGGGTCTTTCTTTTTTTTTTTTTTTTTTCCTTACCTAGTTCAAGTAGAACTTGAAAAGTACCCCTCAAGGTTATTTCTCCCTTAGCTTTCCCATATTCCTAATATGAACATAGGAAGAATTTTAGAGTTCCTATGTATTTTCTTTGAAGAATATTTATGAATATTGGCACAGAATTGCCAAAAGTCTCTGGCCAGAATGATTAAAAAGAATCCTGAATAATGCTAATCTTCTGTCAATGGCTGTCATCCAGCCCCTTCTCAATGTTAAAGTACGGACTTCATATATCTTGACTGTGCCCCTCAATGTTTTCAGTTGGAGCTTTGACTTCTCAGTTATTTGAATGGCAGGTATAAGAGTTATTCTCCAGCAAACTAAAAGGTCCATGTGAGCTATAAAGAACTTCTGTATCCCAGTAACCCCCATGAAGTGTTAGAAGACACCAGACAACACCCCATAAGGCAATTAAGGTATCAATGTGAGTCAGCAGCCAGCTGAGCATTATGTAATTTTTATTTTTTTCTTTTTTCAGCAATGATAGTAAAAGAAATTGACCTAATCCTTGTTTCAGGAACTAGAGCTCTATGGCACTCACATTGAAAACAGAACTCAAGAAAGCCTATAAGCTGTTCTGTTCTTTGTTAGCCATGAAATAATTTTACTAATCTTGCCTCCAATGAAGAAGTGAATCAATTCCTCCTTTATTTATACACTGAATACTTAAACTTTCAAAAAAATTTTGAAAGCTCATAAAGCTCGCCAAAAAAGACTACACTAAAGAAATACTATACTTTAGTTGAAATAACACATAGAAATGAATTTCTGTAGAATATAGAACTAGCTGCTTCATTTGTCCAAAATGTGTAATGAGACTAGTCCTATATTAAAAGTACACTGATATTCCTGACTTTCTTACAAAATAAGCATTTCCTACATAACTATAAAGTACAAAAACCAAACCAAACCAAAAAAAAAAAAAAAAAACAAGCACAAAAAACAACCAACCCTCAAAAAAACCCAAACAGGCTTAGGTGTTTCTAGCCCATATATAGACAGACTTAATTTTATTCCAGAGCTTGCTAAATCTCTAATAGCTGAGTTTTAGACAACTAAAAACGTTCATGCAGTCATTTCACTAAGTTATGATTTTTTCCAAAAGTTATGCATTTTTCTTCTTATTGCTTCTGTTGCTGTCATATTTGTCTGTGCTTACCATAAAGCTTTTGTAAAAAGTGAGTCATTTCTAATTCATTGTAAATGGCCACGTCAGTATTTTCTGCTATGACAGGCTGTTCTGCAATGTCAAGTCACCCTCTCCTATGACCTTTCGTAAATCTTATCTTCAGTATACCTTAGATGGTATCATCCTGAAAATCAGCACTCGTGTACAAGGGCAGCCCATCATCTGAATGTGAAGCTGAACATCTCCCACAGAGTCTTACACGTCTCAGATGTAAATGACAGAGGAAGTGGGAGATGTAACTGTTGTCTGTTTCAAGCCTTTCAGCTCTTGCTCTAGCAGTGCAATTCAAAGGTTTGGCTCGTCATCTGCTAGTCATACTTAGCTCCTCTGAAGTACGTCTGCCTCTTCCAAAATATTCACACTCCTTGACAGAAGATTCATCCTTTATTTAAGCAAACAACAAATAAAAGTATTGGCCCGCAACTAATCAACTGCAAAAATAAAGAGTTCAGTCATCCAGCAGCTTGAATCCAAAGATTACTAGCAATGGCTTTCCTTATGTATAACTAAAGTCATACATATCCTCTTAGATTACTTTTCTACCATGAATTTTCATCTTTTTCATCTGTCTTCCAACATCGTGCTGCAATTACATGCATGGAAAACTTCTTGCCCTCATTATTTGTTGCTGTTTAAAATTCAAGTTGCAAGCAGCTGGTTGGTTAAATGGATGAGGTGTATAAGGAGTTCATCATATTTGGCATTCATGTCCTACCGGCATATACATCTCATGTTTTACAGACTGGTACAGGACAGCTTTTAATTTTTATTTTTTTTAACTTGGACAAAAATATAAAACAGCCTTCTTGTCTTTCAAGCACAGGTGTCTATCACAGGTGTCATATTAATATATCACTTCATAATACACCTGGCCTACACTAAGAACATTTTATGTAACTACATCAATATGAGCATTTTATTCATATTCTTGTGAGTGCTCTTTTCTTTTGTGGGCACAGCTATCCAACAACATTCTGTAACCAAATAAGCTTTATCAGGTAAAAACATATATGCTCACTTAAGATCAGTAATATATGAGAAGATTGATCTAACTAGTAAAAAAGAAGGGAACTGCACAATAATGTGGTTGATCTGAAGAGGAGAAATGGGACAGACACAAAATACATAATAGTATGGAAGAGAGAGAAACCCATCTGGAAAACTCTGGGAAAAGCTGTAGAGGTTTCCCAGTTGAGTTTAATAAGTTGCTTTTAAATTTAAACCTATTTTAAATTAAACTTCAAATTGAGAAATATTTTCAATAATTGCCCAGATATTCACAAAGAATAGAATACACATTTCTTCAGCAAATAATCACTGAACCAAAACCAACTGTCTTTATTTTAGGGACAGTACAGAGTTGAAGGGTTAATAAGTGAAAATGGACTTGTATTAAGAACACTGGAACAAATTAAAATAAAGCCAAAGCCAAAGTGTTCAAACTTAAAAGAGAAAATGTTTGATAAGCTAAAATGGTAATTTAAATCATTGAGAATGTGGAGTAACAGAGCTTGGCTTTTCAAGGATGCTTGGAGTTTCCTAAAGATAAATGTCATAATATTATCCAGTATCTGTATTGCAGTGGGATCGAT
This sequence comes from Mycteria americana, assembly GCF_035582795.1. Classification (NCBI taxonomy): domain Eukaryota; kingdom Metazoa; phylum Chordata; class Aves; order Ciconiiformes; family Ciconiidae; genus Mycteria; species Mycteria americana. The sequence continues at coordinate 32,552,080 of NC_134367.1, forward strand.
TTGTCTTATTTCTTTCTTATCAGTTTCTATGTTCCATTCTTCTAAAAATGGGAGTTACTAGAGAAAGTGAACTTCTCCAGAGTGAAGGGGAGATTGATTCTGCTGGAAAAGAAATATATGTCCTGGGGAAAAAAAGGAGCAGAACTAGCAAGATGTGGCCAAGTGAAAGGATCACAGCAATAGCAAGAGCAAGTCACTTGCAAACACAGAGATTGCTGAGAGGAGCAGAGAAAAGGCACCTAAGTCTTAAAGATAGATAGATAGAAAACTGGAATTTCAGGCTTGATAGCAGATGATTTGTGTAATTTTCTGATGTCAGGAAGGTATTATAAGATGGAGAAACTGAAAACTTTGCACCTTCACTTGCAATCAGTTGAGCCATTGTCTGTAAGTTTGATCTCAGTAAGACTCAAAATCCTGGACTATAGAGAAGATTTTAAAGAAGAAGATAATACACAGAGGTATACAGAAACTGGGAGTTAAGTACAAAACAAGTTTGGAAAGGTGAATTATGACAGATTAATATCACAACATTCTTCAATATTTTTTTTTCGGGGGAAAAAAAGGAAGGTGATTAATAAACACCAGCAACTTGAATTTCAGTGAAGTGTTTAACGTGGCACAACATGGAAATACTAGTTTTATGTGGGGAAAAAGGCCAGAGATTAATAGAGGAATTATAGAGTGAATAAACAGCTTGTAACAGACAGGATGTAAATAGGTAATACTAAAAAGGAAAAGTATCAGACTGGTTACCAGCAGATCAGAGATCAGCCCAGGGATCAATCTTATTTAATAATTTCATTAGTGATATTGGCATGGATATTAGAAACATAATAGTGAAGTTCGCCAAAGACACTATGTTGGAAACCTCATCAAGCAGCGGTTAAGCATATTGTAGAAAGAACTTGATGACCTGGAGAATTGCAGTAATAGAAATGAAATGAAATATGTGTAGCGCTGATGCAAAGTTACACACTTTGTGCTTAACAAGCAAAATTTTTTGTCAGCAGAGTTATCAGCTGAAAATTGAGAAGGAAGAGAAGGAGAAGAGTTTGATCATAAGATGTCTATGAACTGCCAGCATTTTCCATCTGTGAAAGAGAAACGCAAGTGTAAGACACATCAGTTGATAAATTTTTCAGTAGAATTAAGGAAATATTACTTCTGTCAAATATATTCGTCAGGGTACAGTCCTGGTCAAACAAGTTTGAGAAAAAAGAAGTCAAAGGGAATCAAACAGAGGAAAGAGATAATGTAACCAAGGGAATGAAAAGTGTGTTTTACAAGAGAAGAGAAGAGAAACTTGGCTTATTTAACCTAGTAAATGAAAGCTAAGAGTTGTAGGTATGCGACACAGAGGTAAGATAATCATTTCAGCCAAAATAAAACAGTGCCAAAACCAACCAAACAAAAAAGGCAGCCAAAACCCAGCTGCTTTTATCACAGAGATTTCTGTGTTTATGGAAAGGATAATAGTTTTTAATGCTAGATCGATGAGCTAGACTCAGTCAATTAAGCTATCCCTTCCAGGTTTAAGTTTCCAAATGGACAGTCTGTAGAAATTTGAAACTATTAAATAAAATCATGCTGGATATGTGTATTTAACCATAACTGTACAGCAAGAATGATAATCAGTTTTATACACTGACTATGTGGAAGTTCTAAGACCATTTTAAGTTATGGCTTAAGCCTTAAGTGATAGTAGTATCCACATAGAGAACTTAAGTAGGAGATCAGAAACGCACAGACTTTTGACAACTCTCTACAATGAATTCCAGTCAAACCAGGCATATTAAATAAGCTTCAACTGAAAAAGCTTTTTTAGAGTCCGTTCCATGAACACCTTCAAATTTTTCTTTGAGGAATACACCTTTTTAATTCACTTCATTTTGCTTTATGTTTACTATGAAAAAAAGCTAGAGAGGTATGTCAACAAGGTATGTAATGATTTTATGAGCAGAGCCATAAAGAAGGTCTGTAGGGGAAACAGTCGTCTCGAGTAAGTTTATAGTGCTAAAATTATTCCTTTGCTAAAATTATTCAAAATGCTAAGCAATGCATTATTAACTGTATTCTGCTGGGTGCTACATAAAACCATTCTTCTAGTAGAAATAATGTTACCCACAACACACCAGTCTATAAATTGCAACTGGCTTTGTGAATGGTTATATGATTTGGGAAACATGAATCTGTGCTGCAGTGAGTGAGTTATTTTTTCTTTTTATGGGTTTGCTGAAAAAGGACTGCATGAAAAATACAGGTGGAAATAAATTGAGTCATGATGGCTTAATCTGATGGGATTGTCACGACACCCAAAAAAGCTATGGAGGGGGAAGACAAAGTCGGAATACAGCATTCTGCTAAATCTGCCAAATGTTCAAGAACATCAGGGAATCTCAGTGTAGGTTTTATTGGAATACCAAATATATTCAAGTTATTTGCGTGATAGTCTCCTGCTTGAATGTATGGAGCACATCTAGCTCATTTAGGTGCTGGTTTACCTCCTTTGATCCTTAAAGGAAAGAGAAAACTGTTGTGGGAATAAGGTATCCTTGGGGGAACTCTATTTCCTATTTGGTTTCATCCTGTCAAAACAAATTTCCATCATCTTCCATAATCAGGACCTTTGATCTGTCCTCCTGGTCTAAACAGAGCAGATATGGCTAAGAGGCTGGAGTCTGAAAGAGAGCATTGGACAAAGGATTCAAGTGAAAGCTGAATGTATATTAAAGGAAATAGGCAGGGACTGGAAAAAAAAAGAAGGCATTATAGGCTTGCCTTATAGATGTTCCCCAGTAGATATGGTACCTTTTTAACACATATATTTACCAAAAAAAAAAAAAAAAAGAAAAAAAAAAGGAAAGAAAGAGCCAGGAAGAGGAAGAATGTGCAGAGGATTCTGTTGGTTTAACACTTTGCTTTACAAGTTCCGTATCTTTTGAGTGAAATAATAGACATAGCTTTGTTTTGAAGATACTGATACACATTTTTGAATGTATAATCCTAGCAGGAAGCAAGAACAGTACTTTGTCCAATAAATATCAGCTAACCTGTGGGGAAGATCACTGCAAAGTAAGATCTGGGACTAGGAATTTCCTGTGCCAGGGAGTTCTGAGACTGAGCTTGAGCTGTTGGAGTGGAGAAAAACAGGAGCAGGAACAAGCTTGCTATATTTGTTTTTATTTTTTTTAACAGTCAGTCCTGCTGTCCAAGATCAAACCACCTCCAGTAGTTATGAGTCTGCACATATATATAATAATATATGTATTCTAAACGTTCATCTGATGGAATGTACATGGTTCATCTCTGAGCTAGTCAGCATAGCCTTCTTTGTGTACATATAGTGATACTTCTACTTGAAAGCAGAGATCTAAATCGTATTAATCACATCTTAAAAGCAGCTATTTTTTTACTTGACTACAAAGGGACTATAGAGTGATGGACTCCAGTATAAGTATTTATATTTACTTGTATCAGTCCCACTGCTGTGGACCTTTGTGTTCAAACCTTGAAAAGTCCAATATTTTTCTAACACACCTTTATTCAATCATATTTCTCAGTTAATACTGTGAAGAGTTATGCTCTTAGTTCTAACAATCCCTGCCTCAGCTCTTTATATAAAACAGTGTAACTGGCATTTTATTGAGTAATTGCACTGTGATGATTAAAAAAAAAAAATCATATTTTTAATGTCCGTCAATATTGGGATGGAGTTAGCAATGCAGGGGTTATAAATGTGGAATAAGCATATGCATGGTGTTCCACTTAGCATATCCATATTCATATAAATAGAAGTAGTAACAAAGCTTACATATTTTTATTATATGTTGATGTTTTATGTATTTAAAACCCTATGAAACTTGAAAAATGTTTCTATGCATTTTTCCTTTTTCAGTTCTTTCAATATGATACACACTGGCTTTTCTTGTAGTAGCACTTGAAACAACTCATTATATTGTTTTTTATCCTTTTGCTTGTTTACCTGAAACACTGCTGGTACCACTATTGCTTCAAGCTCTTTAAAAGTAAGGGTTAAGGGCCAGAAGAGCAAAGACAAGGACAAAAGACCATTGCTTCAGAGCCCTATTCAATTCTCTTTAATCAGGCAGAGCTGCCATTGAAATCAGTGACAGCTTTGCTTGAATAAGAAGGGCCAAATAGGGTACTTCTAGTACCCTAGTGTGTAACTTAACAATCTGGCCTACATGGCAGGAAAGGACTACCACTAGGAGCAAAGGAAGAACAAACAGTTTCTGTTAAAAAACACTCTTTGTATCCCTTGTCTCTGGAATTCAAATAAAATTATGTAATTTTTTTGTGGAACATGTTCTTTTCTCTCTTACTCCTCTGTACACATACAAACATCCCATATGGTTCGCCATGAATTGTAACTCAGCCAAAATCCCTCATCCCTATCCCCATACGTCTCCTACCCAGTGCCATGCCCACTTTTGCATAGGTCATTTGTCCCATCTAAGCAACAGTCCTATCATGGCCAAAAGGGGAACAAAGAAGAACCTAAGTGCACTAATAACATGACCTGAATAAGTAACTCTAATGTAACCAAAGTACTCTGGTAATGTATCCCATAAAATGTGCAGGAGGCAGTTTTAAAATCTTTCTTAACAGAAAATAAAAAAGTTTTTTCTAAAATATATTTTGAAGTCTGAGGCTATTCCCCAGCAGACTGCTTTGAGAGCCATTGAGTCATGATATTTGAGTCACTTCTTTAGAACGCTGCTAACTAGTACCATGGGAATAAAATGCCAATAATTTATTGTCAGAAAATACAGATAGATAGCAACTTGGTACTCTCCTGGGTTTAATATATACATTTCTGGTATATACTCAGGGATATCAGGTTTTGGTGAAAAATACAGTAGCCGAAAAACACTGAAAAAGAGCCTCAGGTGTGAATTTCCATGCTGCTAAATATATTGTCCTCATTTACTGACATGAAGAGTCACTTGGCACTCTCTGGTGCAATAGAATTGTAGATTATGCAATTCTTAATCAGCTGTGTAATGCACAAGTGCTTCCTCACTCAATTGTACCAATTCAATTTAGGTCATTAAAACTGCCACAAGGCAACTTTCCTCCTCTGGCATTGACTGTCTGTCTGGAAAGGCGTGATTTTCTAGCAGTACAAGTCAGCAGTCACCTGCTGAGAGAGCTGGTGTGGCTTTTAAAAGCTGGTTCAGCACAAGAAGAAAAAGAGAGCTGACACTAACTGTAATTGTCAGAAACTCAAGCACTGTGCTTTTAAACATCTGAGAAAGCCAAACTGGAAAGGAGAAGAGAAAAAACATTAGGAGAATGGAAAAAATTTAAAAAAAAAAACCTCTAAGAAAGAAAACAGAAGGAAAAAAAATATTGAAAAAAAATATTAAAAAAAAAAGAAGACAAAGAAAAAAGAAAGTCCAAACCTTAACTACTTGATAGGAAGGTATTGAAAAAGAAAGCAGTGAAAAAAATCTGTTCAAATTTTAAAAAGAGTGCCAAAGCTTAGAGTAATAGGTGATACCTCTAAAGTAAAACATATGTTTTGGGCTTAACACTATGTGGAGTTGATCTAAGTCCATTGAAATCATATTAATTTCTCTGCTGACCTCAGTCTGTATCAGTTGCAGTCTCCAGCAAGCACAGAACTAGAACAGTATGCCAAAAAAAAAAAAGAGAAAAAGAAGAAAAAAAAACCCAGTAGATGAGTAAATGTAAATATTCATTATTTATATATAATTACATGAGTTTTCTGATGATGCTTTTGCCCCATTCACTTGTAGTTTCACAAGTAATATGCACTCTTGTTTAACCAGTGTAGAGCAGCAAAGATTAATTTAACAGTATACAAAGAGATTAAACTTATTTTACCAAAGAACCTACATACAATATGCTAGCATTGTGCTTGAAAGTACAACTACAGCAACAAAGTACGTGATAATATCCATGAATACTGGGCATTAATTCGAGCTAACATTGATTTGCCTAGACAAGCTAAAAATATTAGTAAATATGAACTGCTTATTTGGATATGTTGTTGATGGGTTTGAGAGGAAAAGAAAAAGGAATAACAGGCTACCATGGAGGGTGGCGGGGGGGAAAGGAAGAAAGATTTATGTTTGAAAATTCATCCTCTGAATTTAAAGCAAAAATCCTACATATCAAAGATAGTGGGCGAGTTCATAATTGGTCTGGATTTCATTTTTGACTAATTATACTATAATAAGCACTAGAAAAGATATCTTGCAAATCAATCTACTAAAATTATTTTTTAAAATAGGAACTAGGTCAAATGAATGGTTTGTGGGAGATTAGTTTTCAGTGAGCAAGTTGTCCTGCCACAAGGCTGATATCTTAATTGCATCTGTGTACTGTAGTAGTTTTCCAAGATGGAAAAAAGTATGAAGTTCTTGAGATCTCCTCTGAAACACAACATCCTAGAATAATGTTAATTACTAAAGGTAAAATGGATCTGAAGAGAGAATGGATTTTTTAATCTGATGCTGAACATTTGTGATAAACAGAAATAGGTAAACATGGAATGAAGGTAGCAAAATTGGAATTGGCAATCAGCAACTCTAGTGATAGCTGCTTTAGAGGAAGACTAGAGAGGGTGAAAAATAAGATGAATTCTCAGTTTCTGGGTCATTCTGGTGTACAAGCTTGAATATTTAAATTAACAGCATTTTCAATACTCTGGCTTTAGCACAAGGGCTTTCAGAAGAAGCATGGTATATGCAGATAGCAAAATAACTGAATAGAAACCATTGCATTTACAAGTGGTCTGTGGTAAGCTTACGTCTGAAGTTGGGAATATAGTGAAAAGAAAAGTTATCACTAAAGGAGGCAATTTATAAAAGATAAATTGTTGGTGGTATAATTTCTATGGCCAAGAGAAAGCTGACAATATGCAGAATTTTCCAGTCTTCCACACTTCCAAAATGTGCAAAATTCTCAGGATTCTGTATGGGTTTCTTTTTCTCCCATTCTAGATAATTTGGAGTTTGAGTGAGAAAAGAAAAGCAGTTCTGTCACCAAGATGCAATTTATTTGTTTCAGGCTGTGAAAGTTCCTGCCTCAGTTGACCTATTTTCAAACTTCCTTTCACACTGGGCACACTTATAGTTCTAACAAAGGACTTCAGAGGATGGTGGCTTCTTACAGCAAAATGTTCATGTTCCAGAGTCAAGTTTCATTATCCAAAGGGAAACTCTGACTAGAACGGTCATACTGTACCAGGCCAAAGACTTTTCTTGACCCTGTCTTGTGCACTAGCCAATACAAATGGTCACACTAGGAATGGTCTATTTGGTGCCACACCTCGGCTTTCCTATATTTGCCATTTTCAGCAGTGCAACATTCACTCTTCTCCCTTTTTTTTTCCAGTTATTGTCCCTTGTGATCATTTGGTTTCCCCCAAGTCTCTTTTTCTGCTCTTCATTTGGGGACAGAAGACATTTAATATTTTGGTGAGATGATCCGTTGTGTGTTGCTGCTTGGCGTCAGTAAGAACTCTGGCCATTAATAGTGGGGACTGTCAAGAGTGCTGTGCCTAGTCCCCTATCTGGTACCTTTTATTTGGGGGGGGGAGGGTTGACCTTCTTTCTCCTCCTGTACTTGTTGTTTGCTCAGCCCTAAGGGTAAAACTAACAGGAACGCTAGCAGATGAAGGTGTCTAGGTGAATAAAACAGCACTATAGCAAGGATACAGGAATACTACTCTGGGTCTGTCCTCCCTCTTTCCACAGTCTGTGGCTTAGGGTCCTCCACCAATGATATCCACAATTTATATTTAATAACCTGTATCAGACTTCTATCACCTTCCAAAAGTTTTAGATCTGGAGGGTGTTTACATCCTACCTTTATAGGAGAAAACTTCTCAAAATCTACAGTAGTTTTTTCATTCAAGAATATTGAAGGTGAACATGCAAAGAAGTTGTTCAAATAAACCTGTAAAGTTACAATTCTGTAATCATCCAGCAGACTTGGAAATGTACAACATCTCTTTGATGTTTGCAGACAATGTGCTAAGCTGAAGAGAATGGACTGGGGTACCCAAAGGAATTCAGTGTATATATAAACTGTTCTCTTTGTTCTCCTGTTTGTAATTCATCCTGGTTCATCCAGTGGATCAGTAGGCATAGATTTGCTGCAACGGGCTAGAGATAATACAAGCTTCCCAGTGATGAGATCTTTTATTCAGAATAAAATGCAATTGTAAGATCTATGTACTGTGGTATCTCACAGTATTTTCACTGCAATGGAAAAAACCCTAATTACCATGTAGAAGATGTTAAAAACAGACTTTGATAAGTACCGGTGTCTACTGCAAGGGGATTCTCAGGTGATGCAATTTCTCAATATGTTCAACCATTTCAAGTTTATAAAATCACAGAGAAAACACAGAGAAAATTTATCTACAATTAGATATTGGAGATCTCTCTCTCTCTCTCTCTCTCTCTCTCTCTCAAATTTTACCCAGACAAGAAGGCAGCAGTATCTTGTGTAGCTAATAGAGTACATTACAGTCTATATGTTTCAACTTTTGCCTGAGAAAATAGCAATTAACATTTGTGGTAGTCAAATCCGTTGTTTCACAAGATGGCCTGAAGTTTACTTACTGACTAACAATCATGTCAATAACAAGAGTTTAATGGATGAATTCTTCACCAGTTATGGGTTGTGAGATAATCAACAAGGAATTTGGAGTCAAAGTAATGTGTTGGGATTCTAAAGAACAACAAACTTACTCTATCCAGGAGGTAAAAATATTTAGCTGGATGTCATGGTTTAGCCCAGTAAGCAGCTAAGCACCACACAGCTGCTTGCTCACTCTTCTGCAGAGGGATGGGGGAGGGTCTCGGAAGGGTAAAATGAGAAAACTCATGGATTGAGATAAAGACAGTTTAATAAGTAAAGCAAAAGCCACTCATGCAAGCAAAGCAAAATAAGGAATTAATTTACTCTTCCCATTGGCTGGCAGGTGTTCAGCCATCTCCAGGAAAAAAGGGTTTCATCACGCATAACGGTGACTTGGGAAGTCAAACGCCATCACTCCGAACACCCCCCCCTTCTGTCTTCTTCCACCAGCTTTATATTGCTGAGCATGACATCATCAGGTATGGAATAGCCCTTTGGTCAGTTGGGGTCAGCTGTCCCAGCTGTGTCCCTTCCCAACTTCTTGTGCACCCCCAGCCTGATCACTGGCGGGGCAGCATGAGAAGCAGAAAAGGCCTTGACAGTGTCCAAGCACCGTTGAGCAATAGCTAAACCATCAGTGTGCTATCAACACTGTTTTGGTCACAAATCCAAAATATAGCACCGTGCAAGCTACTATGAAGAAAATGAACTCTATCCCAGCCAAAACCAGTACACTGGGCTAGAGGTTCAGCCAAGTGCCTTTGTAGGACAGTAACAAAAACACTGGCTGTAGCATTTCCCATTCCTACTAGTGATTTACAGAACACCAATAAATAACACTAAGTTTCTGAAGTTTTGGGTATAAACTAATTCTATCAGATCTTGGCAAAGAAATAAAAGTCTTTCAGATCCCCGAGACTGTATAGGAATGCTTAAAAAAAAAAAAAAAAGACCTGCTAAAAATACCTCAATATCTTGTTAGAGAAAATGTAATGTTGTCCTAAAAAAAAATGACATGGCTCCAAAACAGGAAACTGGCCTGACTCATAGCTAATGAAGAAAATCAGAACCCTGTCCTAGATAAATCATGAGTTATCTGGTACCCTACTGAGCTGAACAATTTGTGACTATGTTACAGCTCCATTGCAACAGTTAACCATGAAAACAGCCAGATGGATGGAGTACCAACTTCTGAACTTGAGCTTGGATGATCTGAAAACTGATATATTTCCTATTCTGACTAGAATGGATGAGATCTGTCTTACATAGGTCACACAGGAACCGACATTTCTAGGAGCTTATTAAAGATTTCTCTTCGTCTTTGAAAACAAATTAGGAGGAGGAAAACATGCAAAGAATTTTTGGTTCCCCAGTGTTGACAGAAAAAAGTTTTGGTAGAAAAAAACCTAAGTAAATAGAGAAGATCCTGTAACAGGTAAATCAAATACTTCTCTTTATCCATTCTAAGTTATTGTTGTGATTTAGCCCCAGTCAGCAATTAAGCACCACACAGCCGCTCGCTCACCCTCCCCCCCGGTGGGATCGGGGAGAGAATCAAAAGAGCAAAAGTAAGAAAACTCGTGGGTTGAGATAAGAACAGTTTAATAATTGGAAATAATAATAATAATAATAATAATAATAATAATAATAATAATAATAATTTGTAATGAGAAGGAAACCAACAAGAGAGTGAGAGAGGAACAAAACCCAAGGGGAAAAAAACAGTGATACAACCACTCACCACCTGCCGACCGACGCCCAGCCAGTCCCCGAGCCGTGACCGCTGCCCCCTGGCCAACTCCTCCCAGTTTCTATACTGAGCATGACCTCATATGGTATGGAATAGCTCTTTGACCAGTTTGGTTCAACTGTCTCAGCTGTGCCCCTCCCAGCTTCTTGTGCAGCTGGCAGAGCATGGGAAGCTGAAAAGTCCTTGACCAGTGTAAACATTACTTAGCAACAGCCAAAACATCAGCGTGTTATCAGTATTATTCTCGTACTAAAATCCAAAACACAGCACTATACCAGCTACTAGGAAGAAAATTGACTCTATCCCAGACAAAACCAGGACAGTTATTTAGGCTTATATAATTTTAAACTCCATAACCAGCAGACCTGTCAGGATTGGTAACTGTCTACTGATAGATCTTTGGTGTGTCCGATATATCTTTGGTATTAACTAATCAGTCCTCTTCACAGTTAATTGAAAATATTGCAACTTTTTATTCACTTTGCATGGAAGAAGAAATTGTAATAACTTACAGAATACATAAGCTATCTGGGGACTACAGGCACTTTTCTGGGGACTGTAAGGGATGCCACCCTACAAAACATATGATTAAGCCGAAGTGGAACATGACAGGTTTCTCCACAAACTGATTGTAAATGTAAGCAATACAGTTATGACTTACTATCTCTGAGGGTATTAAAAGTAGAAAGTAACCAGCAAGCCAAGAGAAGCAATCATGACTGTGGTACTGAAAAAAAGAAATAGTGACAGAGCTCCTTGGTAAATGTGCTGGTAAAGTATGTATGGAAAACATTAGGTAGGAATTGTTTGCTATTTGTTCATGCTTTATTCAAGGAAATAAAAACCTCTGGTGCAATAGTGTTCTTTCACAAAGAAGGTGTAACAAAGAAATGCCCAGCTCAACTTCTACTATTAAACATCTACTGGCAGTGATTTGAAGCTAGCTACTCACTTTGGCCATGAGAAACAATTGTTTGGTTTTGTTTTAATTACTCCATGGAAGAAAAATTTTGAACTTAAACATCCTAAAGTTCAAAACAGGCACAAAAATTTATACATGTAATTTATAACCATAAAACTTGCTGATGATTGAATGTGCTCATCAGAAATTGTAAGTCAGCAGCACTACCTTCAAAAACAGAAAGCTGTGTTAATATGCAGATTTCAGCTGAAGAAAGAAATCAAATAAATCAAATATTTAGCTTGATAAATGTAGTAATTTTTCTATCTATGCAATATATTTTCAAATCACAGCTTCTTCAGATTTATTAATTATTCCAACATATTCCCCAAATACTTTATGAAATTGCATATTATATGAAATAAAAATAAAGAATCAGAAGCCAGGCATATCTGGTTCATGGCTACTCTACACATCTGAAATCTTTTGTCAAGAGAGCTGTCCCAACTCACTCATTCAAAAAGAGGTTAATGGGGAAACCAGCATCAATAAGCTAGCAAAATCCCTTTTACACTTTTCTAGAATGATCAGCACCTCTGAACAATGTAATTCATTGTGGACAAAGGTTGTCAGCCTGCTGATATCAACAGCTAGGCTGGCAGAGGAAAATATCCACAAAATGGCCAATGGATTAGAAACTGGTTATATTAATCTCCAGGTGCATATAGATTATCCAGTGAAATAGATTTAATTCTTTATATTTAAATTATCCTACTGAAAATAATATAATTTAAAATAATATTAGGGGCATGGTAGCTGGGGAGGTAACAAAGTTAGAGGTCCTATCTGTGTAATTTGCTTGCATTTACAAAGCTCTCAGTCTGCACTTTACTTATAATTGGTCACTCACATTTGCTATCTAGGACACTTTCCCTGTGCTTCCTGTCAAAATATCTACTGATAAGTCCAGCACTCAGAAGCTTAATACTGTAACAGCCAGGCTTGTATTTTCGGTTTTACATTAAGGCATTGCAGACTCCTGTGTTCAGAGATTTCTTACCTTTCAGACCCAAACTCAAAGTGAAAGGAAGTAATTTAAAATTGTGGATAAAAACATATGAAGTATCAAGCAATAATATGTTGCCCCATCATGCTACACAGTTTGAAGCAGGATTCTCTGTTAAGGTATTCCATTGCGAAGTTCTGTGAAAAAATAAGCAGTGCAGAATTTTAAGGTGGTCTCAGCAGGGAAGTTCAAGATTGTTACAACATAAGTGTATGCAATGTAATGCCATTATTTCCCTGTAAAACAACTAATGATAATGAATGAAGGACTGTGCTGCAGCCTCCCTTCTCCACCCCCCTCCTCCCCATGTAACTACAGGATGATGAGTTAAACTGCTGTAACAAGATTAGGTTTCATGAGGGATCAAGATCTTTCACAGAAATCAGATTCTTAAACTATAAAGACTCTGTTATTCAATCACTGTGTCCCAACAAAGTTATTTCCTGCATATCAACCTCTATGCAATCTGATTTATTGTGACTGCCTTTTCTTATTAGTATTCTGCATTTAAGTATTGTGTTCTCTCAACACCTGGAAAAATGTAAATTAGCCTATGAAGAAAAGGAGAACACAGACTGAAAACATGCTGAATTAGAAACAAAAGACCTCTCCTACTTACATTGTTTTGATAAATGGTTTGTATTTAAAGCTATTAGTTTAATCTTTAATAATCTCCTGCTTTCTTTTCCTAAAGAATAGTTTAGTTACTGTGTCCTACCTACTTGTCAAATGCAGACTTAGTGTTCTCAAATAGTTAAGAGGACATAAGAGAATTTTGAACAATTACATATAACTTTTAGATTCATAATGCTAATTTCTGTACAAGAACATTATCCTTCCCAGACATTAGTAGAAATATAAACCAGCTCTCGGGATACATTAAAATTTTAAGTCTTTATCTATTTCATTAGAAAGAGAGAAAGCTGTTTATTAACAGACTGCACTGCACAAGTTAAGGCACTTGTAGATAATACAGTAAACATTTCCTTTTTGGTAAAAAAGAAACCATCTTCATAAAATTTGGCTCTATTTACTGAAAAAAATCTCAAAAGATTATTAAAAACAAATAAAACCAATATTTCTGTTTACTGACATTGTGGGGTACTAAGCATAAAGCACAACAAAAGGATATTTTCTACAGATGTTCTTGTTGGTGCCTAGAAACAAATCAAAAGGAGCTCTAAGCAATAATTTCCAAATGAAAACAGATATATTTTGTGTAAAGAAACACTGACAATTAAAATACAGCTTAAACAAAAGAAACCAGTTCTGACATTTGCAAAATGCTCCCCAGGTGAGCGTTCTTCAAGACAAACTCTGTAGCCATCCTATGTTCCAGGGAGGGCCCTTGATTCAGAGGAAGTGACTGAAAATGGAGAATGCTGGGGGTGAAACAACATCTAATGAGACTGCAAGGTCTAAATTTTAAATCCCTTTCAAGTTTCATTTCACTACAACTGTGACAGGCTGTCCTTGAGTAAAAAATACAGATCTAGAACCAAAGACCCCATTTCTAGCAGCAAGACAGACAGAAATTGAAGAGAAACTACTGATTGCACAGCCACTCTTTGACATGGAGACACTCTGTGAGAACATCCTGTGCCTCTGGAATTACTTCAGTGGGAAACACTAACCACTTCTCTGCACATGGACATGTTTGAGTCATCCTAGATATATTTTGGGATACATCATTGTTGTAGTTTAGCCGCAGTTGGCAATTAAGCACCACACAGCCACTCGCTCACCCTCCCCCCCGGTGGGATGGGGGAGAGAATCGGAAGAGCAGAAGTAAGAAAACTCGTGGGTTGAGATAAGAACAGTTTAATAATTGGAAAAAAAATATATTATACTAAATTGTAATGAGAAGGAAGACAACAAGATAGCGAGAGAGGAACAAACCCCAAGTGAAAAAAAAACAGTGATACAACCGTTCACCACCCGCCAGCTGATGGCCAGCCAGTCCCTGAGCAGCGATCGCTGCCCCCCAGCCAACTACCCCAAGTTTATATACTGAGGATGACCTCATATGGTATGGAATAGCTCTTTGGCCAGTTTGGATCAACCGTCCCAGCTGTGTCCCCTCCCAGATTCTTGTGCACCTGGCAGAGCATGGGAAGCTGAAAAGTCCTTGACCAGTGTAAACACCACTTAGCAACAGCCAAAACATCAGCGTGTTATCAAGATTATTCTCCTACTAAAATCCAAAACACAGCACTATACCAGCTACTAGGAAGAAAATTAACTCTGTCCCAGCCGAAACCAGGACAGGATCCACCCCTTACTCTATACCACCTACGTCATGTCCAGGTTCAACCCTTACCAGTACATTCCAATTAATCACCACCACTTTTCCTGTCCTTGATATATACAGACAGATATCATTTCCTTGGTTTATGGGCCATCCCTCTAAAATGTCCGCTGAGTTCATTTAGTCCATGACTTTAAGCTCCACCTGTCATAACAGTCTTTCAGGGCAGGAGAGATCGTGTGTGCTGTTGGATTGTTGCATGCAGAAGCCAGTTCTGGTTCCATCACTGCTGCACTTTGCTTGGTTTCATCAAAGTTCATTCTTCATTAATCTGGGTGATTCTTACTGTAATACGGTTGATATGGTGTATAGTAACCTTAAAAGTGACGACATACACTAATATATAGCAATTAACATCATACCATTCAGTTCATTGGCTATTCTCACCCAAAATCAAATCCCCTTGAGGTACACATTGGACTTCCCCAGACTTTCACATTACCCACCAAGTGCACGCAGGTACTTGAGCAAAAGCAATCCCACAAATGGGTTTGCCTTTGCCTGAGGCAAGAGTAACCAAGACTGTCTTTCCCAGCATGTTTTTCATGTGAACTACAGGGACTTTATCTCCTTCGACAGTGCATAAAAGTTTTGATTGGGCAGGGCCAGCTCAATTGACAGATCCCCTAGTGTTGGCTAACCAGATGGCCTTTGCTAAATGTGTATCCCAATGTTTGAATGTCCCACCACCCATTGCTCGCAGTGTAGTCTTTAACAGCCCATTGTATCATTCGATTTTCCCAGAGCCTGGCGCATAATAGGAGATGTGATATACCCACTCAATGCCATGCTCTTTGGCCCAGGTGTCTATGAGGTTGTTTCAGAAATGAGTCCCGTTGTCTGACTCAGTTCTTTCTGGGGTGCCGTGTCACCATAGGACTTGCTTTTCAAGGCCCAGGATAATGTTCCAGGTGGTGGCATGGGGCACAGGATATGTTTCCAGCCATCCAGTGGCTGCTTCCACCACTGTAAGCACATAGCACTTGCCTTGGCCCATTTGTGGGAGTGTGATATAATCGATCTGCCAGGACTCCCCACATTTATATTTCAGCCATCATCCTCCATACCACAGAGGCTTTAACCGCTTGGCTTATTTAATTGCAGCGCATGTTTCACATTCATGGATAGCCTGTGTAATAGTGTCCATGGTCAAGTCCACCCCTCAATCATGAGCCCATCTATATATTGCATCTCTTCCTTGATGGCCCAAGATGTCATGGGCCCACCAAGCTATAAATAATTCACCCTTATGTTGCCAGTCCAGATCCACCTGAGCCACTTCAATCTTAGCAGCCTGATCCACCTGCTGGTTGTTTTGATGTTCTTCAGTGGCCTGACTCTTGGGTACGTGAGCATCTATGTGATGTACTTTTACAGCCAGGTTCTCTACCTGGGCAGCAATATCTTGCCGCAATGAGGCAGCCCAGATGGGTTTGCCTCTGCGCTGCCAATTGTTCTGCTTCCATTGCTGTAACCACCCCCACAGGGCATTTGCCACCATCCATGAGTCAGTATACGGACAGAGCACTGGCCACTTTTCTCGTTCAGCAATATCTAAAGCTAGCTGGATGGCCTTTACTTCTGCAAACTGGCTCAATTCACCTTCTCCCTCAGCAGTTTCTACAACTTGTCATATAGGATGCCATACAGAGGCTTTCCATCTCCGATGCTTTCTCACAATATGACAGGACCCATCAGTGAACAGGGCATATTGCTTCTCATTTTCTGGTAGTTTATTGTACAGTGGGGCCTCTTCAGCACGCATCACCTTCTCCTGTGGTGATATTCCAAAATATTTGCCTTCTGGCCAGTCCATAATTACTTCCAACATCCCTGGGCAACTGGGGTTTCCTATTCAAGCCCGTTCTGTAATCAGTGCAACCCACTTACTCCACGTAGCATCAGTTGCATGATGTGTAGAGGGGACCCTCCCTTTGAACATCCAGCCCAGCACTGATAGTTGGGGTGCCAGGAGGATCTGTGCTTCAGGACCAAACACTTCTGAAGGAGCTCGAACCCCTTCATATGCTGCCAATATCTCTTTTTCAGTTGAGTATAGCGGGCCTCGGATCCTCTGTATCCCCAACTCCAAAACCCTAGGGGTCGACCTCAAGTCTCCCCTGGTGCTTTCTGCCAGAGGTTCCAGGCAGGGCCATTCTCCCTGGCTGCAGTGTAGAGCACATTTTTCACATCTTGCCATGCCCGGACTGGCCCAAGGACTGCTGCATGAACTATCTCCCATTTAATTTGTTCAAAGGCTTGTCATTGCTTGGGACCCCATTTGAAATTGTTCTTCTTCTGGGTCACTTGATAGAAAGGGCAATTAGACTGTAATTTGGCATATGCATTCTCCAAAAACCCACAACGCCTAAGAAAGCTTGTGTTTCCTTTTTACTAGTTGGTGGAAACATGGCTGGTTTTTTGTTGATCACATCTATTGGGATCTGATGATGTCCATCTTGCCATTTTATTCTTAAAAACTGGATCTCGTGTGCAGGTCCATTGACCTGTTTTATGGCAAAACTGGCTTTCAGGAGGATTTGGACTATTTTCTTCCCTTTCTCAAAAACTTCTTCTGCTGTATTGCCCCACACGATGATGTCATCAATATATTGCAGATGTTCTGGAGCTTCACCCTGTTGCAGTGCCCTCTGGATCAGTCCATGGCAAATGGTGGGGCTGTGTTTCCACCCCTGGGGCAGTCGATTCCAAGTGTCCTGAACGCCCCTCCAAGTGAAAGCAAACTGTGGCCTGCACTCTGCTGCCAAAGGGATTGAGAAAAACGCATTAGCGATATCAGTTGTATCATACTATTTAGCTGCTTTTGACTTTAGTTCGTATTGAAGTTCTAGCATGTCTGGCATGGCAGCACCCAGCAGTGGTGTGACTTTGTTTAGGCCACAATAGTCTGCTGTTAGTCTCCACTCTCCATTAGACTTTTGCACTGGCTATATAAGACTGTTAAAAAGTGAATGAGTCTTACTGATTACTCCTTGGCTCTCCAGTCGATGAATCAGTTTATGGATGGGAATCAGAGAGTCTCAGTTGGTGCAATATTGCCTCCAGTGCATAGTTGTGGTAGCAATCAGTGCCTGTTGTTCTTCGACTCCCAGCAACCCCACAACAGAAGGGTCCTTTGAGAGACCAGGCAAGGAACACAGCTGTTTAATTTCCTCCGTCTCCAAGGCAGCTGTACCAAAAGCCCACCAGTACCCTTTTAGTTCCTTGAAATACCCTCTCCTGAGGTAGTCTATGCTAAGGATGCACAGAGCCTCTGGGCCAGTCACAATGGGGTGCTTTTGCCACTCATTCCCGGTTAGGCTCACTTTGGCCTCCAATACAGTTAGCTGTTGGGATCCCCCTGTCAGTCCAGAAATACAGATGGGTTCTGCCCCTGTATAGCTTGATGGCATTAGGGTACGCTGTGCACCGGTGTCTACAAGAGCTTTACACTCCTGTGGGTCTGATGTGCCAGGCCATCGAATCCACACAATCCAGTAAACCCGGCCGTCCCTTTCCTCCACCTGGCTGCAGGCAGGGCCCCTCTAGTCCTGGTCATAGTATTAACTACTCACTTCTTGTAAATACGAGTTAGGAGTTTCTTCATTAAAATCAAAAGTAAGATCAGCCCTTCTACTCTGGGGAACTGTCCACTGGAAACTAGAGCGGCAATTTTCCTGGAAGAACCCCCTTTGGTGATACAACTGCTCACCACCCACCAACCGACGCCCAGCCAGTCCCCCAGCCGTGACCGCTGCTCCCCGGCCAACTCCTCCCAGTTTATATACTGAGAATGACCTCATATGGTATGGAATAGCCCTTTGGCCAGTATGGATCAACTATCCTGTCTGTGCCCCCTCCCAGTTTCTTGTGCACCCGGCAGAGCATGGGAAGCTGAAAAGTCCTTGACTAGTGTAATCACTGCTTAGCAACAAGTAAAACATCAGTGTGTTGTCAACATTATTTTCCTACTAAAATCCAAAACACAGCACTATACCAGCTACTAGGAAGAAAATTAACTCTGTCCCAGCCACAACCAGGAAAATCATGGGCTGGATTTTGTCAGAAGAGCAAATTTGAAAACACCTCTGAAAGAGAGAAATCTTTTTCACAGACCATAACCACGTGTCTTAACTGCCTCGTTTTTGTTCACTGACTGCATGACTTTGAACCTGCAGCAATTCTTTTACACTCCACAGAAGCTCCTTATCAGCAGGGTTGAAAAGGGTAGATCCTTAAGTAGACTTTCACGCTTAAGTCAGATATCTGTACATGGTTGCTATGTTGTCACAACTGTTCAGTGGGTAAACAAACACACATGAAAATAATAAATTACACTTGATTACGTAAACAATTTTGCCTGACTCCTACTCTGCCCTTTCACCTAAGTTAGATCCTCCTGGGTTTTGTAATCATTACATTTTCAAACTGAAATGCATCTCTGTGTTTAAATAACAATGTTAACATTTAAAGAGGTTTACCAACATTAAATTACAAATGTGCACAACACTGCAATGCAACATTTTGAGCATGTACAAAGAAAAGAGGATAGTTCTGAATTAAAATATATTTGTGTAAGAACTAGAATCTGTAACATCCTTTAAGAAGATATACTGCTTCACGGTACCTTATATTTATTAAAAAATATTTCAAAGGTTTGTTACAGAGTATGTCTTATGTTTCAGACTTTTTAAATGATTTTTCATTTCATCCAGTTTTTGATTTTTAAAAACCCCCACAGAATAGTTATAGTAAGAGAGGCTTGCAAGCAGTTCTTCTTCAGTCCCTATTAAAAATATATGTGAGATCAGGAACCTTCAGATATTATCAGCTTTACAGCCTGGAATCAAATGATTCTCCACTAATCTTTTATGTAGGATCCTCTTCTGTGATGCCAAGTCCCTCATGATTTCAGGAACTTCTGAAACACATGCTACTAGTCCAAAAGGCATCACAGGCACAAAGCTAAAAACAAGGACTTTAAGACCCCCCTTGGGAGACTCAGCCTTATTGACTGTATTATATGGATCAAGAGGCTTCTCTAGTATCCATGAATTTCCCTGGTGGTTTTGTGCTGTCTTAAGCCAAAGCCTTTTAACTGATTCTTTTCCACTTAACAATTACAAAAATTTGACAACAACAAAAAACCCCACAATCTTTGGAAAGTTGGTGAGAAAAACACAACATTCTCTTCTGCTCCTTGTGTGTTGGACTAGATCCAAACTAAGTCAAATGGCAGTTAAATAGTGGAATCAGTTTCTATTGAAAACAGCAATATAGCAACTAAAAGCATTAAAGTAAGTTTTCATCGTATATAATCCTCAACCGTATTGTCAAGAGTATTAAAAGATTGTTAACCCCAAATATGCATGTTTAAGAAACAATCCAGGACTGTAAGCTTGGAAGAAATGCATAAGTTTAGTTAGTTAGTTAGTTTATTTTGCAGGATCTGCTTTTTTCAATGTTTTTAACAAAGCTTATTCTTATAATGATGCTTTCAAGTAAGCTGCCAGCATGTAACTAGATAGTCAACACAGAGACTCCTTGTTTCCTTAAATTTAACTGATTGGAATAATGAAGAAACAGTAGTTCAACCACGATTTTATCTGTATGATCCCTTTTCTTGTCTGTTCTTCCATTTCACGCCTTCTTATCATGTTACTTCTTATCATGAGTTATATACTGTATATATATATCAGAGATTTTGATGTATTTTCTTGCAGCACTTTATCTTATCCTAGAAGATGTAGGATATAGGAACCTGTAAGAGTCTTTTGAAGTCATCAGTTCTTGGGCAACCAACAAATAAAGACTGAATTTTTTGTTCTGTCCCTGCACTACAGGTAACTAGAATGACTACTAGTAGACATGCTGTTATCGTCAGTGATGCTAAAGCACCAACAAAAAAATCAAATTATCCCAACAGCCATTGTTTTTATATAAGACTTGTACCCTTGCAGAATCCATTCTTTATGTATATGCAATATTCCTGAACTTTGGAAAAAATTCAGATTAATGTTTGAAGGCAGTCTCACTTCTCTGACTATATATATTCAGCCAGCATTCCATGGCAACATCATATGCAAAAGCTAAATAATGAATTGCCCTGGTATCTGGAAATCAGGATTAATATAATAATCAGAAACTTTTTCCACAAGAACTCTGTTTAAAAAAAACATAAGGATGGCAACAGGAGATGTAATACTCTGCATATTCTTGTACTAATTCAGCTGGAAAAAAACTTCAATATGTATTTATGCTTAATAAATGTAAAGGAAAAAAAAAAAGTGCAGCTTAAAACTTAAAAATGGCAACCCGAAAATGTGCTGTTTTGGTGACGCCTATATTTAAACTACGGCCTTTGTTTATATACCATATTAATAACTGCTTGCTATCTACTAGAAACATTATTTTCTTCCTTTCTTTTGCATGCCATAAGTAACCACTTCATTCTGTTTTTCTATGTAAATAATTCATAGTTCTCCTTTTAAATTCCAATATTGTATTTGTAACGTTCCAAAATTTTTGTGGTTGTTTTTGGAGTTTCCATTTGAGAGGTCACTACTGACTTGCTTTATGCAAGATATTCCTAAAATATGAAAGGAAATCCTGTGACAGATTTCTTTCAAAAAATGCAGACATTGAGTAAGGGGATTTGGAAAATAAAGAACTGAAATAAAAATGTGGGCCCAGTTCTTAACTAGTAGACTGGCACAACTTCATTGACTGCTGTCTCTGCATGTTAGAGGTATCAAATACATCATTAATTTCTTCAGCATGCTGTTTGTTTCTTTATCTGTGAAAGAATTTGGGAATTCATTTCTACTTCAATGGCTAGTTCCCTGGATCACAGCAGTGTATTACATACGAATTTGCTTTATGTAGCAACAGTTCATACGTGTGAGTGGACAATGGGCACAAAGGCCTGTGCAGCTGGAGGCTGAATGAAATCTCTGCATAGCAACGGAGTAACAAACTCGGGGTGTTGTTGCAAATTGAACAGTCTGCAGAAGGCTGAAGAAGTGAGCCTTTTGGTTACGAATTCATCAAGCCATTTCTCTCACCATGCCTGACTCTGTCTCATATTCTTGCCTTCTATGCAGTTAAGATGCAATCTCTTCTATTCATAGCACTCAGAGATGGAACTCAGTACTTTGGCACAAGTAATTACTTCTGTAGACTAAAAATGTATGACTTGTATTCTTTTTTGAGTGTAAAAGCCCAAACCAAAACAAAAAATAAACCTTTGCACACACAGCGCTCCTTAGTGTAATAATTGCAATTACACATATACATCAAAAGAACAACTCAACTTTGGGAATAAAGGCTTCAATTTTTCTCTTAATAATTTCTACTTATGTAATAGAAACCTACATAAGGCATTAAGATGGAAAATGCATTGTATAAAATTGAAAGTATAATTGTAATAAACTGCAACGTTTGAAAAATACTTGCCACCATGCAATTTTCTTTATTGAACTTGTTCGCCAACATAGTTTATAAACAACAAGTGCTTGATTAAAGGAAAAACAAAAGTTACAAACAGCAAGCACAGAAGCTCACATCTGCAAAAAGCTATTTAGGCACTTAATTCTGTTTGTTTTGACAGGTGTTAAGTGCTTAAACACTTGTGTGGATCTGAGTCTTAATATTTACATAGCACTCTACATGTTCAAAAAGTACCTCAGAATTTTCACCTAATTAATGCACAAAACACATGCATAATTCCCACTTGATAGACAGGTAAACTATAGCAGAAAAAAATTACTTGCAATGTACACAGGTAGGTAGCAGGTACACAATTAGGACTCAAGACCTGGTTACACTTCACCAAGCATATATTCTCCCACTCCACACAACTTTCTTGTAATTGAAAGATAAACCAATAAAACTTACAAAAAACATGATGACACCTTCCCTGCTTCGACCAATATCTAAGCACAGCAGACTTCTATGTTAATGTATTTCATAATGTGTCTAATGACACAAGTTAGAAGACATATGGAGTGCTTCATTCATAACTGGATTTCTTTGGGTTTGGGTTTGGGTTTGTTTTGTTTTTCTGGCACTCAGCTTTAAAAGTCTCCCTCTGTGTTTTTTCCTGTGTGAATGTAATTACAGCCAGTTTTTGTTATCTGAGACTTTATATTTCATGTTCTGTAATGCAATTCAATTTACAGTTCCTAACAGCAAGGGGTGAGTTTTCTCAATGACTAAGTAAAGAGGCTGATAGACATGATTACTCCTGAAGAGAAGAAGGAAAGAGAGAAGTGATTCTGGTAGTGCAGTTCTGTTTGTTTCTAAACAAGGGGAGTCATAATCAATAAAGCTCATCAAACAAAATATAGTTATGAAGAAAATAGTTTTGATCATGTTTATGAAGAGTTTGCTCTAAAATTAAGAGCACCAACAGAGAGAATCTCATAAAGCAGGAGACAAAGTTAATTGCAGCAAAGAGAATAAAAGTCTTCCTTGAACAACAAACACTAGGAAATAGAAGTGGCATTTCCAGATACCAAGAGATTTGCCTACACTGCAGTACAGAGCAGAAATATCTCAGCTAGTAGGCTACATAACACAGATATCGGGGTTAGTACAGCCATAATTACACTGAGTTCAGAACAAGTTGCAAAACCTCACTGAAAAGCAAGTATATCAATCCATACGCAGCCCTCTAATGCTGTGCATATATATTGTTAGAGGTCACCAAGAGATGTGGCTTCATATCAGCACTGTTATGTCGTTACACTGATCTTATTGCTATGTAGTAAGCATATGCGTGCCCCTGTTTCTAATATAAACATGCTTCTTTTCTGGTAGTTGAATTACTGGGATCAAACCATACAGTATCTACAGTATCATTAGATGACTGAGCCAAAAACATACTGAGAAAATATCAGCCAAATCATCCATATTTTTTCAGACCCTTCTGAATATTGTATCAATTATAATGAAAATTTAGAATTGCAGTCTTTCATTTGGTTTTTCACAACCATAACAGCAATGCTGGTCTGAAGAAGGATAAGGGGTGATCCTCGAGTGACACAGCTAAGCTGGCAGAAACCTTTACCAAAGATAAAATAGTACCACCAAACTGCACTTCACAAGGAAAGCTAGTTTTATTTGAAGTGGTATAATCAACAATTACAGGGCAAAGTGTAGATTTCCTGATATGATTTTATCTATACTAAAAAGAGACTCCTTTGCTTGTATCACACACTAGTGTGTTACGATGTATTTCTAGCGTATGGCTGTCCAACGACAGCAGACATTCTGAAGGATGAAGTGGCTGCGAGGGGAAACTATCAGAAGGCAGAAAAAAATGAATGTTTTCAGTTTTACAGTCCACTATTTCACAGTCCAGACAAACCATGTAAGCAGTAGCAGTAAGCTTATTCAAAAGGTTACAAATGTATATATTTTATATTTACATATTTTTAATGTTGTGTGCATCCCTTACAACACTTTTGTGAGAAAAGATCATGAGTGAAGTAACAGATTAAAATCCTGATCCGAAGAGGCCCAGTAGCTATCTTAAATGGGATTAATGGTAATTTAAGTAAAAACACTTCATAAAAGCTTAAGAAGAGTGTGTCTAGCCCAAAGTCTTCTCTCTGGCAGTGGCTAGTAGCAGATGTTTTGGGGAAGAAAAGTGATATAGTGTAAGTATACACACATTCATTTCCCTTAATGTTCTGCTTAGGAGTAGGGAGAAGGACCTTGTAAGAGTTGTAAAATGCAAACTCAAAGAAAAACACTTTGAATAAGTGGTACTTCTACTAAACTGGTATAATATATGCTGTCAAGTGAACAGAAAAGCCTTATCTCATATCATAAGATTCCATAAAATATTTACTAAATTAGGGTCAACCTGTCTTTTTGACAATATTTAACACTCTATTTACTTAAAAAATTCAAGTCTTTAGTGCTAATTTTTCATATTTTATTAAAAAAATAATGTAAAATATGATGTGCTCAGTACAAGCTGCATATTGTAAATCAGCATCTATCTTATCGCATACTCATGCAAGAATGATTAGCTCAAAGGAGCAAAAATGGTTGGATAAGGTGACTTGTCAGTCATTTGCATTTCAGTCCTTCTTCCACAAAGCTAGGTTTTCTTGCATTGGAAATAAATGGAGAAAACACATGATCAACCCACCTCTATTCATGTGTACTGCAGTTCAGAAATAACCCTGTGTTCCCTGGGGCAAATTAATTGTTGTTGGCAATATGTGCTGCTGTTGTTGGTACAAAGGGCAAGGTAATGTAGTAATATTTTACTAGTGTCAGATAGTGTTGTGCAGTAAGAGGTTAGGGCAATGTAATGCAATGCCATTTATTTATAATGGAAGCCTGAATCTCCATCCACTGAGCTATAAACCTGCATTTTGCTGGATATAGAGTCTATTTCCCTAGATCACTGAAGCTATTAAAATCTGAAGACTAAGTTATTGATATGGAAACCTGTTGCTGAGTTCTTTAGATCTATTTAGTTCTCTAGCACATATATTTTGGAGGTCTTAGATATTTGTTTCTTTTTTAGGCTTTATGGTACATTTAAGGCTGCCACATAGTCGCTATTTATCTTATTGATGATGTAATAGAAAATATAGCTTTAATAGCCAAATGGGACAGAAGTTCTTACGTGATATAAACTGATTTATCTTCAAAATCAGCATGTTCTCACTGATCCTGCATGTTTTAAGAAAAAGGTCAGATATAATTTTGCAAGACAAATTTTCAATGTCAGAGTCATACTTGTATTCTATAGTGGAAATTGGAATATAATTTTCATCACTGAATTGAAAAGTTTCATATTAAGTAATATCCAGAAACAATGAAGAAAGACAGTAAATTTGTTCTTGCAGTTTATAATAATTTAAGCTATGCAACATATGTATTGTAAAACTATCTCTCTCTTCAAAACACATTGTTACAGAGCATTATCCAAGCACCATAGAGGAATGGAGATGAATTCAGATCTCTGTTTTCAATAGATCTAATATAGTCATGCCCACTGGACGATAATCTGTGGTTACAATAAATCATATCCTGATATGGTTTACTAAAAGAGTCTCACCAGAACCTTAGCAATATCTACTGTTTTTATAATTTTCTTTCTCACTGCCAAGGATACTGCTCTATCAGGTCAATTTTTTATTTTTTTTTCTACTCAAGGCGGGGTACACTTATTTAAAACTGCCTATATGAAACAGAATCTGTATCACAGTATCTAATAGGTAAAGCTTTTACTGAAGTGGGTTTAATTCACAGAGATACTAAACATACCAAGGACACCAAATTTCAAAGAATGGAAGTAGTAACATATGCATGTATGGTGTGAGAACAAAATAGTCCAAGATGCTTTTCCTAAGGGCAGTACAAAGGTTGTTCCCTCAATCCCAGCCATATCATAGACAACAATGCCATTTTGGATGTTCTCCCACTGGTTCTGCTAACAGCTGGATAGAATTCATGCAAAATCTGCCCACAATCTTAAATTTAAAAAAAATCTGGCTCAAATTCCATCTTGGCAAGACCAGAGAATATACTGAATACTGATCCAAAACTATCAGTTACGACTGCCTCTGATGATGCAGGTGGCAGATAGTCCTCAGATCCTACTGGAGTCTACATTAGTTCTCTGCATGGAGAAAGTGTAGATAAGAAGTGTAAGCAAATAGATACAGTGTATATTCATTCTCTTTTTTTCTCTAGTTATAAACTTTTTCCTATCGAAGACATTGAACCTGTTGGATCAAATTAATTTTTGGTCTAGGACCATTAAAATCAATACAACTGAAAAAAAATTAATTTTATGAAACTTTGGAAGCCTCTTAGTGTTATGCCTAAGGCTGAGTCACAGTCAGTTGTTACAAGAGAAATCAGAGCTCCTACATTTATCATCAGGAATCCTTGGCTTTCAGGCAACATTAAACAGAACTACCTGTTCCCCCAAACGTTGGTTAATGGGCTTTTGTTTTCACCAGGACTTTCCACGTCTGCATATCACATGCCGATGGTTACAGCTCAGGCACATTGCCTAAAAGAAGGCAACATATACTGCTGGGTAATACGAACCTATGTAAATTATGGACAAGAGCATTAAAAGGGACAAATTGTACCTGTGGAATCATGTCTGTTTATATCAGATAAGATCTAGTCTAATGTGCAACGATATTCCCAAAGGTGATTAACAACTGTGAAATAAGAATGCACGTTCTGTTCATGCAGCTCTTTGCTCCTGCAAACAGAATTTGGGGTAACTGTGCTTTAAATACCTTTTTAATTCTTCATGGCAATTACAGTAATAGTGGTATTGACAAAAAAAACCAAAATGGAAATGTTATGATATCCAAGTACAAATTTAACAGAGAAGTAAAAGGGCTAGAGAGATACCTTTCCTCTACTCCTCATTAGTAACAATAGTTTCAGTATTAGTCCTCTCAGAAATGTATTGTGGCTGTACACATCAAATTTTGCAACTTTCCTCTTCTTTTCTCGTATATATTATAACTTCATGTTCCTTATTATGAATCATAAAAATCATAAGTCATAGCCATGCCATCTATTGCGTACACAGACTTCAATCCAGTAAGAACCAGGCTGTGAACCAGACCGCATGGTCATCATGCCCTGCACTTTTACAAAACTAGCAAAGGTTAAAGCTTTTCTGTTGTTAGCCTTGCAGTTTCCTTGGTGTCTGAAGTTAAGCACAACTCTCCAAAAGTGATAGTGGTAAAACTCCTGGGGTTTGTACTCAATTAGCACTTGTCTTAAGAAAAGAAGGCCTGACATCTCCCTATCAATGGAGCTGAGACAATAGATCCCACACCTTGACAGAATGAAGAAGTTAGCAGCACAGAGGGTATGTTAAAATGGAATAGTTACAACTCCTCTGATTAAGTTAGACAATCAGGTGATCATATATGCAGGGAGCATAGGATGAGATGGAGAAAAGGCAAAAAGGAGCAGGGACTCATCCTTGTGAGTTAACTCCAGTTGAACGATGAAGGTTCCAGTACCTTCTCCCTTTATGAGAAGGATGAATAGACTGTCATGTTTTGGGGTTTTGTTTCTTTTTTTTCAGTGGTCATCGCCAAAAATCCAGGATTCCTGCCTTTTGGGGCTCTAGACATTCTAGGAAGATATGACTTAATATGAATATTATGAATATTATATCACATGGGGCAGCCCTACTTTGTATTCAGACCTCTAAAAATCAAAGGCTATTTGTCTCTGTAATGAAGACCATAAGGTATGATATAAATGATGCAAGTAAGAAGTATTCAGCAGTACACATTCATTCAGGAAAAAAAAAAAAATCACAGTCATGTTCAGACATTTTTATTTGAGACATTTCTACAGATGAAGGCCTTGGGTAGCATATTGTCACAGGATCAAGAAGTTAAAACCATTTTTGTTTATGCTTAACTGAAAATGAATCAGTACATGCATTCTTAATTTTATTGGCAGAATGTAATAACTCTGTAATCTTAAAATTTACAACACGGAATAATGCCAACTATTTAATAATAAACATCTCAATTGGCATTATAATTTTAAAGGCCAGAGACAGTTATATTCCATCAAATTTCCTTTTGTATACAGAGAAAGATCTTAATAAAGAAGAAGAAAAAAAAACAGTTTAAAATCAATGCCTGTCTAATTTTGTGAAACTATTGGGATCTCTCAGTACTTTGATATTTTATGCATTAAGTCATTCTAAAAGATTGCAATGCGTTGTGAGAAGTTTCAAGGACACAGTGAAGGAGAATTAAATTATTGAGTAATGTTACTGCTTGTTCTTATATTTACATTTATCCTGGATGAAGGTAATTTATTGGGGGGGAGGGGGCAAAGAGAACCATACATCACACTAATGCAAAGTCCATGAAAAATTTGTCCTTCATGCTGTGACTGGACACTGTCAAGCAAGGTTTACAACCTTTTTATCTGTATCTAAGCAAAGCTGCAGTATTTAGTTACCTCAGTTGTCACTAGTTACAATATTTTTCCCCTGTTTATATTTATGAGGAAAAAGAGGAAAACAATTCATCTGTTAAAAAGAAATAACCTCTAAAGCATAACCTCCAGAATCTGATGTATTGATTCTCTTATGTTTCCCCAGATGGCAAAGTGGTGAAACAGAACCAAGAACACCCAGAGGCAGTTGCTGCGGCTTCTCTGTGGAGAATTTCAGGAAGGAGAAGCTTACGCTTTCATTGTCCATAATATTGCTTGGGTTCCTTTTACATTATATGCATACAAATTCCCCTGTGAAATCTATGAGAAATGAGATTTAAAATAGACTGCAGTCATGACTAAAGAGCTGTCAGTGAAACCCCTGGTCTTAGTGCAATGCTGTAGAGTAGGTACTCAGACTCAGATTGAAATCTCACTGATGTAGAACAGAACAGCACTGTAGAACAGACTGCTGGACAATAAGATTATAACAAATCCATGATGTTTTATTTTTGCAACAAGGAGTTAATTTAAATTCAATTTCAATAAAATTTCCTGTGCGAAAACTTAATCTTATTTTCACTGATATTCTACCTATTGTAGACAAGGCCTAGAATCAAAGCTTTGTTCCTGAGAATTTACATTGTATTCTAAAACACATGAATAATCATACATTATTTGTCTTCTTGAAATTAAGGAAGTATTTTTAAGATAGGGTTTACGTACTCCAGTCTTCTAATTTGTGAAAGGAGCAAAAGTGAAATGAAATTAGAGAGTAAAAAAACCCAAAACCAACCCTTCACAAAGACAGTAAAGTGTACAGTTATAGTTAATTCTGCCTCTATCCACATTATTTCCCACTGTTTTTTCCAGCATTATTTCCATCTCTGTCATTTCATCTCAATAGCCCTGTCTGTTTCAAAGGCAGAGATGCTGCTTTATGCCTGCTGCACCACAGAACTCTCAGCCATATGGATTGTCCCACAGAGACCCCTATGGGCTCCTAGAAAGGCTTTGCAGCCCACATATGGTGCTTTTAAAGCTATTCTGATCCTTTCTAGACCCATAAACCTCATAGGTAATATGCAGAGAGGTCTCAAAAAAACCCCCAGTGCTGCTACAGATCATAAATGAATATAAACAGACTGTCTTCATAAACATCCTGTTTATTAAGAGATATAGAATCAATAGGATTGGTACATCTGCAAATGAATCTGGAAGCTTTTTTTAAATTTGTTTTTATTTTTCCTTCCCTCTAACATGGCAAAGAGGATAGTAGCAATAGTGAAAACATTTAGACATTATGCACTGGATAATTTTTTCTGGCCAGAATTATTACACAGCTCTAAGCAAAACCTATTAAAATGTGGGAAAAGGACCAAAACCATAGAATATATCTTGTGAAAATACTCTGGGGAATTTATACTTTTAAAAGGGTTTTTCATTAAGATAGGATCACCTTTAATTGGAGCATCAGTGTTTAGTATATTTTTATATCTAAATTTTATTGTGGAACATCACCTTTGGAAATGGAGCATGTAAATGCAGCCAGATATCAAAATAAGTGATACAGGGAACTGCTCAAGAAGTTGATAATTAGCTATAGAACTTGACAGAACTCGGCACCTCGAAGTTTAGCTGGTTATCCCTTATCTGTGCTGGCTTACTGGTGAGGCAGAATTACTATCATCTTTTCCAGGGACTGCATACTTCTATTAATTCCTTTCAGGTTCTTTCTCAAGCCAGCATTTGGGTTCCTACTCCCTAATGTATGCAATACCTTTTAGCCGTTTAATAGACTTCAGTAACAAACTGTAGAGGTTCTGTGTGCAATTATGCTTTTCAAAAACAAAAAAAACCCAGCTGAAATGGTACCTTTATATTTCATGGTGCAAAGGCTTTCATAAGTATTTCAGTAAACTATACAAAATAATAAAATGTTGAACTTTTATCAGTTTAAATAATATTTATTTACCTTTAGATTGCCAGTAATCTATCTATAAAACTCAAAACAACAATTGTACTGGCCAGAACAGATATATAGGAGTCTTGTGTAAGGGATGCTGGAGCAGTTCTGTGGGAAGCATCAATAATCATCCATCACCCTTCCAGACAGACATAACACATAAGTGCAAATGTACATCACAGGCTTGAGAGCAGTGCAAAACTGCCTCTTGGTCTTTCTTGTACTGCAGTGGTAGTAAAACCATAGGAATAGTATAGGAGTACAGACTTATCAAAGGGCAGCCATTCTTTGATCCTTCCTTGACCAGATTTCTTACTCTAAGAGAGTTTTATATCAGCAGTGGCATCAAGAAATTCTGTTGCTGTAAAAGTAAATTCACCAGACCTTGAAAGTCTTTTTATGAATGTAGACCTACTATAAATTCAGAACATTCAGTCCAAGTTCTGCATTTACTTTTAATGCAACAGTACCACTGAAATCTTAGCTTGATATTTTTGCTGTCCAATATCTTTCAACAAAGTCCTGATTTGCTCTGCATCACTTTATGTAGAGCACCAGTTTTTTATAGCCTATGTGCAGAATTACATTAATAGACTGCACTCACTACTATCAAGAGAACATTCCCTTATAGAAGCTAATGCCGGTAAGTAAGTGAATGATTAAAGAATTTTGTCATCAAAATACTGGATAGGTCATAGAACAGAATACTGTAATACTGCAAATGTGTACTGCACAATATGTAAGCAATGTTTTGTATAGTTAGCTGTCATAAAATTTTCATGTTTACATGTAATTTTCTCATTGTCTTGGATTTTAAACTTGTGCTCTTCTGTGGTCTTCCTCAGAAGTGTTGAGAAGCGAATAGATAAGTAGATCTGGTTATTCCACACCAGGACACAGATCTAAACCTAAACCAAAGCAGATTTTCTAGTCTCCCGTTCTGTAACACCAAATTATTCTCCATCTCTGAATTCAGAACCTCGAATTTCAAGTAACTTCTGCATGAATTCATTATCTGAAAAATTGCCTATGAATCTCACTTTGTGGTTTGAATTCTTCTCTAATTACCCTTCAGAAAGAGGTATATTCAGATTAAATTTCCATTTTTTACAGATTATTTTGGTCTTGTTAATAATACAAGAATGATCTCTAAAATGAAGATATAAATGATGATTTGCATTTCAATATAATTGTACAAAGCCCTTAAATATGCTGCACTGTTTCCAAAGTGTGACAATGAGATCATATAGGGATACAACACAAGATTCCAGATGCTGTATCAGCAACTGAAGCAAAAATAAGTACTTTTTTCTCATAAACATATAGTGGAATTCCATCTGGTATATCTAACCAGTCTGAGAGTTATAACATGACTTGGACTGCTTTCCAACTTTATTACATCTTTATTAGTAACTTTGGAAAAATTTCTCTCTTCACAGTGCAATAGGTATGTCTGAACTTACATGCAAATCATGTGAAGAGCCATGCAAAGTGATTTTTACGCAGGTACGTAAGTAACAATTTCAAAACACAATTTATACTTCTCTGTAAAAAATGAGAGATAGATGCCTGATTATACAAACTCATATGTGATGATACAGTCAAAGTGAAGACTTATCTATTGCTGTAAAATGCCAAAATAACTGCAGAATTTTTTTTCCTCATTCACTCTTTACAGAGAATGTTTAACTACAGCCAGCAGGATATCATGTCTTCGGTTTGGCACATTGTGCATTTCCATCAGAAATGAGAGGGCACACGTTAGGGCATGTTTCAGGGCAGCATCATTGGGTCTTTCAATGATGAGTGTTCAATTGTCACACCCATCTCTCTCATCTCCACTAAATTAAAACACTTTAAATCCCTTCTGACATACTTTTCATCATTAAATTGTTTAGATAAACAGAATTCTGGATTTCCATCAACCATCCAGGCACTAAATACTATCAGAGCAAACAACAAAATAATTCTGTATGGGTTTATGCTGTGCTTAATGCCACCTGTAGCAAGGTTGCACTAATTGGATCAGGTAAAAGGAGGAAAACTTCAGAACTGTCAGTTTGAGCTGATCATCTCTTCTGAATTTCTTGTACCCTCATGATTTTCTAGAACTGAATAGGAATCACACCATTTATTTAAGTTCTTTGCTATATAATCCCAAAATATTGTTCAGGAACATACATAGCTAAATCATTTCTACTGCTGCTATTGAATAAACCAAACAGAGCAAAGATGTCCTCACTGATTTACCATTGTACATCACATAATGCTGATGAATTTAATGGAAAGTATAAAAATAGTTATTCAAAAACTACTATGGGGAAAGATCATTTTATGTGAGACAGCTATACTGTGTGACTGTTACAGCCCCACAGCTGTACTGAGAATGCCAAAATGCCCTTAACTCCATTGTGCCAAATATACGAGCTACAGGGCAACAATGACTCATGCAGACAGGACAGGATTTATTTGTAAAACACAGGTGCCTAGAGCTATAAGGGACACCCTAAGCATCCAAAGTATCCATATGGGGCTGACAGATACAATATGGGACCTGTGAATGACCCATACCTTTCTAGAGTGGCTGCTGGAAGTGACTTGAACTGCCCTAGGGTACCTAAAACAGCATTGTATGTCCACATTTAGGCACCTGAATGATGCACAAGGTGTATGAAATGACTGGACAAGCTCCTCTACTAATAAATTTCATATACGTATAGTGGTTTTAAAACTTGAAATAATTCTATACAATTGCCTGAAATGTGTCTTTATAGCTTATCAACATCATTACAAAAATAAACCTATTCCACCATTCCTTTAGGAAAATATTTGCTACCCTTGTTTACTTCTGTAGCAGTTTAGCTAATGAAAGTGAACACCAGACCTGAAATGCTAGAAAATCCAAAATTTCTCACTGAAAATAAAAAACAGAGCAGAGCGTTTATGGGATTTCTGTTTCACATAATTTCCTTGATGCCTCCACTTTTTGCACAACAATATAACTATTATTTTTGTGCAGAGTGTACACAGAACCTGGATGCATTTCACCTTTGCTATGAAAGAAAGCAGTTCCTAATCCATTCCATTTGTCTTGCCAACCCTAAACCCCTTAACACTAAAATGCCCTGTCAAATATTTAGTATTTATACCCCAGTTTGGTATCTATACTCCAATTCTAATTTTATTCAGAATGTGATAACTTTTGCAAGGTACTAACTAAAGAAAAAGAATGTAATCTCCTAGTCGCAGACTGGAATAATTTTCTTTAGCTCTCCTAATGGCACACAGACTCTCTCTGAACCTTTTTTTTTTTGGTGACATCTGACAAAACTCACAGTATGAGGACTGAGAATTAATGGTGCATCTACCAGCTCAGTTCCAAGTCTAGTTATTGTATTTAGCTCAGATACATTTAATCATTGAGCTTGTTACGAAGACTTATATAAAACTGTCATAATGGATATATAAGGACTGAATTTTCCTTCTGTATTATCCTAGTGTTTACAATAAAGAAAGAAACTACATTTATTTGCCATGATGTGCCCTGTTTAATTTATGCTGATTATTATATACCTTTATTCATATACAATTATTAGGCAACATTTTCTGTTTCCCCAGCATAAATTGAGTTTTTAACTCCTCTTGCTTTAATAGATTTTTGCTGCACATATTGTGGTAGCATAGAGAACAGTGCTTTGCTCGGTGACGCTCTGCAGATGCTTTCAAATCTCTTCCTGTGTGGAACCAGGACACAGGCAGAGCGTACAGTCTGCATTTGGGGCTGAAAAGCTTTTGTGGTTTCTCCAGGAGAGAAAGCTTGAGAGCTCCAGCTGAACCCACACTCCTGACTGGCTTCGAGAGTGGCACAGAAGTTAGAGGTAAAGGGTCCTGGCACACTAAAAATATCCAAAATATTACATAGAATATGATATGCACAAAGGCTAACCCTTGGACATTTCTTCAGAAAAGTCAGACACATTCTTTATTCCAAAAGAGGTGTAACTTTTCTATTGGCCATTTTTGGTGATATAAAATGAAATTTAAATCGAAACAGGAATATCAAAGCTTCTTCTAAAAATTGAAAAGTAATAAGTTACCAGAAGAGAGTAAAAGGCCCTTAAAAATTGCAAAATGTCTACCTGCTCCATAGGAAGCTGACCTCTTGAGATTTTAAAATGGTTGTGAGAAATGTATCTCATGCCAAACAAAGGACAAGGATATGAATTTGAATTGAAATATTTTCTAGTAGAATGCAAATTAACAAATTTAAAAAAATAATAAAATAACTTAGTTACTGCAAACTTCTACATTACCTTCAGGATTATTCTGGTTTTGTTGCTTATTTGAAGGAAGGGATGCTTATGGTGCTTATGCTCATGGGATGGTGAGAAACAAAGACAAAAACTAAAACACCTTAACTCCACCTTCCTTCTTCCCAGCCTCAGCCTCACTCACTTCATACCTCCTCCCCACCCCTGGACTGTGCAGGGGATGGGGAATGGAGGTTGTGGTCAGTCCATAACAGCTCCTCTCTGCCGCTCCTTCCCTCTCACGCTTTTCCCCAGCTCTGGCGTGGGCTCTCCACAGGCCACAATTCCTTCAGGAGATATCCACCTGCTCCAGCATGGGGTCCTCCATGGGCTGCAGTGTGGATATCTGCTCACCGTGATATCTCCATGGGCTGCGGGGGAATCTCTGCTCCGGCGCCTGGAGCACCTCCTCCCTTCCTTCTTCTCTGGCCTTGGTGTCTTCATAGTTGTTTCTCTCACATATTCTCACTTCTCTCTCTCTCAACTCCAGCGCAGCATTTCTACCCTTTCTTAAATACATTTCCCCGAGGCACCACCACCTTGGCTGCTGGGCTCAGCCATGCCCTGCAGTGGGTCAGTTGGAGCCGGCTGGAACCGGCTGTGTCCGGCATGGGGCAGTCCCGGCCTCTCCTCACAGAGGCCGCCCTGCAGCCCCTGCTGCCAGCACTGAGCACCTGCACCCGGTACGGTCCTCAAAAACGTGCTTGATTTCCTCTAATAAAAAGGAAATTGCTTTTTCAATGGACTCTTACTTAACAAGAACTAGCTTTAGATCTGTCCCTACCATCAATGGATCCTCTTAGTTATCTAATTGAAGTTAGGGAGGACTTAAGCACCTAAATTGACATATAAAGCTGCTTTATAAAAACTATTTAAGTTTTGACTGCCATAAAAAAGATTATATCCATTACAGTTAGCAAAGAAAATGCATGGAACTATGCATGTTTCCTGTGAGTGTCTCAATGGAGACCTGATTTACAAGGTCCTTCGTCCCATGAGCTGACTCATAACTGTGATTGAGAAGATGGAGTCAGGGAACACTATGAATCCCTTAGATACCTGGGATAATTGGAAAGTTCCTGTATTTGCTGATCAATTCTAGAAATGCATCATTACATGCAGCATTTTTTATTACAACCATAAAGTATAATGTTGACCTGTCATGAGAGATGAAGAAATATTTTAAGTACAACTGGACAATCCTATTCTCCCTAGAAGTATCTTCTTCTTCTGACATGTCTTCATTATAGTTTATGGCATTAATTAGAGACACGATATAGAAAAATATTTCAACTGCTTCAGATACTAGACAAAAGTAATACACTTTTCCCACCAATGTGAGCTAACCTCTATATTGAAAGTGCCACTGCAGCATATGAGAATATTCCCTGGACTGTCTATACTTTTAACTGTACAATATAATAGAGGATGTCACTGTTTTACTGGATGGATGTCTTGTATTGTGGAGCAATAACCAATAATATTTTGTATTGTAGATTACAGAGGCAGCCTGAATTGTTTGGGGTGAACTTATTGTCTTTAATAACAATAGAAACCTCAAAACACTTATTGACAGTAAATTGATTAAAAGTATTTTGAGCCCAAGTTTACTTAGGGGAATACCTCTGACTTCTGGAGACACGGCAGTTACAGGTAGTTTTCAGGCAGGACAAGATAATGTTCAGTTACCTAGGTGAGCTAATCAAACCTTCAGATAGAATACTCTTTCCCTTTAAAAAATAATTGGTCTCTAACTGTGTATTATATTGTTAATTGTCTGGCAACTAAGAGCCAAAGAACTCTCTGCAATGAACACTAGACTTTTGTAGCTTTCCCCAGGCTATACCTGCAGAATAACACAACTAACTGCTATAGTCCAAGTGACCTTGATGCTGAATAGACTCAGCCAGCCATAATTGCTCTTTTGCAGCTGAAAGGCTTGGCTCATTTTTTGCTAGAAAACATTTAGTTATTTGTGTGGCAGTTTTTATGTGGAAATCAGCCTTCAGATGATCTGGACTGTGTTGCAGAGACACACACAGACCGAGTGTTTGTTAAAAAAAAAAATATTTTTTGTCATCTTGGCACTGGGCAACTTTTGCATGGAGAATGAGAGTCTCAAACAGGACAATCAGTTACTCTACAGATGGAAACAGGAATCTCTGTTGTATGCATCCTTGCAATGGTGTCTTCAGCTGGATCGCATAAGTCTTCCCAAATTCCTGTTCTGCTCAGTTCGTAAATTCCAGCTGGCCTGTGGTTCTACATGACCACTCCAGCTATTGGCTAAATTAACTACACATAAAACCTCTCCTAACTGTCTTTCCTATGTACAAAAGCCTGGCCTACAATGACTATTTCTGCATCTGCTACAACGATCTCTATTGACCATTTACAAGTGCCTTATCTATGTATAATTTGGTTAGTTCTACAGCAGGAAACACTCAAGGGAATCTCTGGAAGGACCAGATTCACCACTTGGGATTTTAATGAACATATTTAAGCAGATTAAATTAGTACAGCCAGAGCAGGAGCTGCCTAGAGGAAGTATTCCTGAAAACCTTCTTGAAACCACCTTGAAACCTTCTGCAACAATTACTCAAATCTTTGTTATGAAGGATGTGGGATCTCAGTCAATCACCTTGTCTCATGTTCAGTGTGTTGTCTCTTGCAGAAGAATGGCTGGGGGAGTTTCTCACTCCCCAAGGAATTAATGACCCAAGTTAGCTGGACATGTAAGAGGTGCCACTCTGATACACGGCTATGCAGTAATTATAACACATAAACTTGAGTTTTGTACTTTTAACTTAAATTCTATAGTGTTTGCCATAATTGCAATACCTCATAAAATAGACTTGAAATACCACCAGTATTTTAAGTTGGTTTATAAACTAGACTATAACTACTTTTCTAGCAGAACTAGAAATAAGAATGTTCAGAATTAATTCTCCATTCCATCTCCTAGAAACATTTAGCTTCCAATTATAGCAGATTCCTAAAGTTCCCCAATCCAGTCTTCATATACCTCCACAGAGGCTATACATGGACTCTCTGCATAAAAATAGACATGTAGAAGACAATGGATGTGAAAGCAGTTTTAGCTCATAATTTAATCCCAGCAAACTTGGTACATGCACACATTTCTACAGGGACATGGTCACATCTCTTCAGGTCTTTTACTTCAGGTCTTTCACTTCAGGTTAGTTCTTTGACCTAACAGTACTACCCCATACTAACAAAAAATTTGAGCAATTTTAGTCCCAGTGCTAGTCAGGTACATAAATAACTACATAAAGCATGGAACAAGCAATTGAATTCCCTTTGTTAAAATGAGGAACTCTTAGATTATGTCTGAACTGAGAAGTTCTTTTCTGTGAAATGTTTTCTCCAGCCTGGAATTATCTTCTGATCCTAAGGCCAAATGCTTTGCCTCACCCCACAGGGATCTCTGTGGTCTCCCCACACAAGGAAGGTAGATCCAAGCTCACTATTGAGAACAATTATTCACTATTATCTCCACGATATCACCAGACTGTGCATGGGCATTGTCTGGAAAGGTGGGAATTAACACAACAAAACAGTACCGGGGACCATTTAACAGCTAAACATACACAGAAATATCAATTAAAGAAAAAGAGATGGGAGTTTTTAGAAGACTGATAAACTAGGCCAGTTTTAAACTTTCCTGGCCTAGCACTCATTAATAACACCCTTCCTGCTAATGGCTAGTTCTTATGTCCTGGTTTCAGCTGGGATGGAGTTAATTTTCTTCCTAGTAGCTGGTATAGTGCTGTGTTTTGGATTTAGGATGAGAATAATGTTGATAATACACTGATGTTTTGGCTGTTGCTGAGCAGTGCTTATACTAGTCAAGGACTTTTCAGCTTCCCATGCTCTGCCAGGTGCACAAGAAGCTGGGAGGGGGCACAGCCAAGACAGCTGACCCTAACTGACCAAAGGATTATTCCATACCATATGACGTCATGCTCAGTATAGAAACTGGGGGGAGTTGGCCGGGGGGCAGCGATTGGTGCTCGGGTCTGGGCTGGGCATCGGTCAGTGGGTGGTGAGCAATTGCGTTGTGCATCACTTGTTTTGTATATTCTTTTATATTATTATAATTATTATTATTAATAATAATAATAATAATTTTCTCTTCCTCTGCTGTCCTATCACAACCTTGTCTTTATCTCAAGCCACAGGTTTTACTTTTTTTTCCCCCCTGATTCTCTCCCCCATACCACCAGGGAGGGGGGCAGGGTGAGTGAGCGGCTGCGTGGCGCTTAGTTGCTGACTGGGTTTAAACCATGACACTTACTATCAGTCATTATCATTATCACTATGTTTTCAAAGTAGTCAATCCTTAACAATCACAGCCAACACTAGCTGCCAAAATGCAATGCCAAGGACCTGATGCCACCTAGTTAGCACTGATGTCTACAGTCCTGGATGATCTTAGTCTTCATAGTGAAAGTAAGATGGATCTCAAGTGGATGTCTTCTCCCCACCCACCAAATTTGGCTCCTTTAATAAGGCTAGTCAATTCCCAGCCATCAGCCTCTACCCCAGGCTACATGGCTGCCTGATCCTGGGGGGAATGTTACTTTTCCAGGCTGCGGCAGCTGCCTTATCCTGCTGCTCATCTGTTTTTTTCCTTGCTCATCTGCTGCTGCTTTTCCTAAAGCAAAAGAAGTCTTCCCAGCTCTCTAGGTTGCATTTTTTCAATGAGCAGTAACTGCCCATCAGTGTGTTGTTAATAGCTCTGGGGATGCTGTTCTCAACCAGTGTTCATATTTTCAAGGTCTTGGCTGTTAACCCACACTTAAAACTGCGCATCATAACAAGAGACACCTGGCACCAACCTGAGTTCACCTCACAATTTCTCATAACAAGTTGATAACAAACCTCACAGGCCAGGACTGGAACTTCACACAGTTTGCATGAGACACAATGAGCATAAGGCCTGTTGCTAGCAATGACAGTACTATTTTTACTGAGCTATTGGGTAAAAAAATATTTGCACAGCTTTGTTATATTAGTGTGTTCCTGTTTGGGTTCAAAACAAGCTACTATTAAAGTCTGCTTTGTGTGCTTCTACATTTATGGGTGCAATATGCCTCTGCTTTAGCTACAGCTGTTTTATTAACTAGTGTAACTGTAGCATCAGGAACTAAATACTACATAAGGCCAGGCAGTTTTGTTAAATTTATAGCTAGATAAGCTCCCTTAGGAAAAGGAGCAGCTTCTCAGGCTGTGTTTACCAGCAGGGGATCCCTTGTACATATTGATGGCATATTGTCAGTGTTGACTAGGTCAGCTTTGGAAATAAAGCCAATTTAATTTCATATGTCTCTAGAAAATCCTGCAAAAATCAAGTCTCAGTCCAAAAAACAACACTCTCCTCTAGGTCATGCTACACCTTCCTGACACAGCTGGTAAGTGAGCCTACCAGGGGACGTGCCTCGCTTGACCTGCTCTTTACAGAGGACTGGTGGGAGATGTGGTGGTTGGAGGCCATCTTGGGCTTAGAGTTCTTGATTCAGGGTGAAGTAAGGAGGGGGGTGAGCAAAACCACTACCATGGACTTCCAGAGGGCAGACTTTGGCCTGTTCAGGACACTGGTTGAGAGAGTCCCTTGGGAGACAGTCCTGAAGGGCAAAGGGGTCCAGGAAGGCTGGACATTCTTCAAGAAGGAAGTCTTAAAGGTGCAGGAGCAGGCTGTCCCCGTGTGCCGTAAGACAAACTGGTGGGGAAGACGACCGGCATGGCTGAACAGGGAGCTTTTGCTGGAACTCAGGAAAAAGAGGAGAGTTTACCACTTTTGGAAGAAGGGGCAGGCAACTCAAGAAGAGTATAGGGAACTTGTCAAATCATGCCGAGAGAAGATCAGAAAGGCAAAAGCCCAGCTAGAACTCAATCTGGTCACTGTTGTAAGAGATAATAAAAAATGTTTTTACAAATACATTAACAACAAAAAGAGAGCCAAGGAGAATCTCCCTCCTTTATGGGAAGTCGGGGGGAACATTGCCACCAAGGATGAGGAAAAGGCTGAGGTACTTAATACCTTCTTTGCCTCAGTCTTTAATAGTCAGACTGGTTATCCCCAGGGAATTCAGCCCCCTGAGAAGGAAGGCAGGGATGGAGAGCAGAATAAACCCCCCATAATCCAGGAGGAAGCAGTTAACAACCTGCTACGGCACCTGGACACTCACAAGTCTATGGGGCCAGATGGGATCCACCCGAGAGTACTGAGGGAACTGGCGGAGGAGCTTGCCAAGCCACTCTCCATCATTTATCAGCAGTCCTGGTTAACAGGGGAGATCCCAGATGACTGGAGGCTTGCCACTGTGACACCCATCTACAAGAAGGGCCAGAAGGAGGATCTGGGCAACTACAGGCCTGTCAGCCTGACCTCGGTACCGGGGAAAATTATGGAGCAGTTCATCTTGAGTGCACTCAACAGGCATGTGCAGGCCAACCAGGGGATCAGGCGCAGCCAGCATGGGTTCATGAAAGGCAGGTCCTGCTTGACTAACCTGATCTTCTAAGACCAGGTGACCCACCTAGTGAATGAGGGAAAGACTGTAGATGTTATCTACCTGGGCTTTATTAAAGCCTTTGACACTGTCTCCCACAACATTCTCCTAGAGAAGCTGGTGCTCATGGCTTAGGTGGGTGTACTCTTTGCTGGGTAAAAAACTGGCTGGATGGCTGAGCCCAGAGCGTTGTGGTGAATGGAGTTAAATCTACTTGGCGGCTGGTCACAAGTGGTGTTCCCCAGGGCTCTGTGTTGCAGCCAGTTCTGTTTAATATCTTTATCAATGATCTGGATGAGGGGATTGAGTGCACCCTCAGTAAGTTTGCAGACAACACCAAGTTGTGTGGGAGTGCTGATCTGCTTGAGGGGAGGAAGACTCTGCAGAGGGACCTGGACAGGCTGGATCAATGGGCCGAGGTTAACTGTATGAGGTTTAACAAGGCCAAGTGCAAGGTCCTGCACTTGGGTCACAACAACCCCATGCAACGCTACAGGCTTGGGGAAGAGTGCCTGGAAAGCTGCCCAGTGGAAAAGGACCTGGGGGTGTTGGTTGACAGCTGGCTGAACATGAGTTGGCAGTGTGCCCAGGTGGCCAAGAAACCCAACAGCATCCTGGCTTGTATCAGGAATAGTGCGGCCAGTAGGACTAGGGAAGTGATCGTGCCCCTGTACTTGGCACTGGTGAGGCTGCACCACGAATACTGTGTTCAGTTTTGGGCCCCTCACTACAAGAAAGACATTGAGGTGCTGGAGCGTGTGCAGA
The DNA here is from genome assembly GCF_035582795.1 of Mycteria americana. Classification (NCBI taxonomy): domain Eukaryota; kingdom Metazoa; phylum Chordata; class Aves; order Ciconiiformes; family Ciconiidae; genus Mycteria; species Mycteria americana. The sequence continues at coordinate 32,594,293 of NC_134367.1, forward strand.
GAAGGGCAACGAAGCTGGTGAAGGGTCTGGAGAACGAGTCTTATGAGGATGGGCTGAGGAAACTGGGATTGTTTAGCCCGGAGAAGCAGAGGCTGAGAGGAGACCTTATTGCTCTCTACAACTACCTGAAGGAGATTGTAGAGAGGTGGGGGTTGGTCTCTTCTCCCAAGTAACTAGCGGTAGGATGAGAGGAAATGGCCTCAAGTTGCATCAGGAGAGGTTTAGATTTTATATTAGGAAAAATTTCTTCACTGAAAGGGTGGTCAAGCATTGGATCAGGCTGCCCAGAGAGGTGGTGGAGTCACTATCCCTGAAGGAGTTCAAAAAGTGTGTAGATGTGGCACTTTGGGACATGGTTTAGTAGGCATGGAGGTGTTGGGTTGATGGTTGGACTAGATGATCTTAGAGGCCTTTTCCAACCTTAATGATTCTGTGATTCTAAATGATTGTATTAAGCTTCTACAACTGCCTTCTGCCTCTCCTGTTACTCCCTTTTAGGCAGAGAAGCTACCACAGTCGCCCTTGTACCCATTAGTTGGCTTCAAGGTACATTCTTGACTCCTCTGCCATGTTTCGGTGCCATGACCAAAGTCCATACTATACGTACCCTTTTGTGACTGAAATTGTCAGTAGCTATTGAAGAAGAGAGTAATGAGTTGCTATTCTTGTTTTTTGAGCTACGTATATGGCATGACAGTTATATCACTTAAATTTCAAGTATTCACTGGTGGTATCCAAGCATTTTCTCAGCCTCATATATTTAAAACTCTGTGGAATGGCTTAACAGTGTGCAGCTGCTTAAAACAAAATCCAAAACATCTATTTAGGGTTCTAAAAATAGACATTTAAATTTACCTAATTACAAAGTACTAGAAACCCCACAGTACTGCAGCTATGTAACCCTGAAGGCAACAGAAATTCCCTATGCAGGTTAACTTAAATTCCTTCATCAGATCGCCTAGGCACAAAGCACATAGAGGAGCCCAGGCCATTGAATTATTTCCTCTTGCTTACTTGTAGACTCTCTTTCTCCTTCATCTGATTTCTACTTTGCCAGAAAACAACGACCTGGCTTTCATACCCAAGTCTGAGAGCATTTTTACACACAGACTCTTCTATTGCCTACTCACCTACATCCTGTGTACTGCCTCATCACTGAATTACTGTACATAATATTTAATTTTTCTTGGTTTTACATAGAGGACATAAGGGTTCATCTAGTTAAGGATTTGTCCTCAGGAGAAGACCTTCCCCATGCTGGCTTCCCAATAGACAGAAGTTATCTCCTGACAGTTTTTAAGTCTAGGGTTCAGGCTCTGGAGTTCAGTTTCTCTGAAGTTCAGTCCCACCCTGCTCTTAGTGGTCTTGGCTCCCCTGGGGAGCTCACATATCAAGAGGGACAATTAATCTCTTAGAGTTATCTAATTGTCTCCATCTGCTCTACCGGGAACTCAGCCACCTTATTTCATCATTTTGCCTGGCCAAGCTGGTGGGTTGACATTACAATGCTAAATATAGAAATGGGGGGTACTCATTTTATGAGTTATATCATTAAACAGGATACATGATCCCAGTAAAGGCAAGAACAGCTGCAGAAGGAACATGCTGCAAGCAGTCTTCCCATTAATCAAGGAATGGTGTATTGTATGTTTTCCTTTGCTGATCAATGCATATTCCATCATTATTGCCTCCTAAAGAGTGCTAATAGGGATATCTTATTCACTATTTTATCTGCACTCTCCATTAAATAACCTCCAAACACACCTTGGAAAACAATTAGTCTGATTTAGTTTAATCTCATGTATATAAAAATTATCTTGATTTAGAGTGGCAGTCCAGGAGAGATGTTAGAATTTTAAGAGAAAGGATGATAACACTCAGCAAAGGTAATCTTTCCACTCATGTATTTCACTGGCATTAAACCTATTTCCTTTGTAATCAGGATTGTATCAGAATCCTTTTCTTCTGGGTTTGTTATGGCTCATCTTAATCAGTCAGTCTTTTTGGTATTCACAGAGATCTAGTGTCAATGTTTAGTTCATGCCAGATGAAAGTGAATGGATTTCAGTTAGCTTCTCAGATGCCAATCTAATTAAACACTTACTGTAGAAAATGAAAGTGACATATGTAACAGAGCATAGAGGTGTTTATGTGGTTTACATAGCAGTTTTCAGGTGTAAAACAACAATGATTAAAGCACTACATTGTTTATTTACTCATTATAAAGCAACTGGGCTCAGTTTTATGCAAAGCAAAGGCTGACTTTCAGTTTAAATTACTCTTATGTGAGTTAAGTATCACTCGGTAATGACAGTAGGGGAAAAAAACCTGCTAAAACAATCCAGCTGCAAATTAAACAATTCAATTATCCTTTACAATATCTGGGGCAAGACCAAGTGCTAATGGGCACTAAATGAGAAGGTGACATTTTTTCATTGGCTTTGTTGGTCATATTCCATTGCTCTTGCACTTTGTCATTGTTAAGGGAGACTAAGGTTGATTGCTAGCAAGTAGTTAAGAGTTTAGGCAGAAAAGAGAGTATCTAGAGTCTCAGACTTAGGTCACAAGCTGCCTGGCATGTCAGGTAGCCTGGGATGACCTAGCCATTACTGGTTGTAAAAGAAGCAGAGACAAGAAGCCAGAAGAGGCTAATAAACACTCTTTAGAAAGTAGATTGGTTCTAGTTCAATACCATCTGGGTCTCCCCCCTCTTTTAGACTCACACAATGTTTTGCATATCCAGCAAAATCCAAGCCTGTTAAGAAGCAGGCCACACTTCTGCATCTGTCAAATATCCTCTTTCCTCTTGCCTTCTCTGAAGCATGTTTTTTGTGTGTCTCCATTAGGAATCCTACCTGACTCCAGTGCAGGATCTCGCCCTCCAGGAATGCATGGGGTTCACTTCCACTTTCTAATCAAAACCAGCTGTTTAGGACATCTGTTCTTCTCTCCAAGCTATGAAACAATGCCTTGCTAGTTAATTTGTTCTCCTCTTTTAGGCTAACCATGGAACTTTATACTTACTTTTGTTTTCTGGATTATCTTAAATGCTGAATGCCATGGTGCCCAGTTGTCCCAGAATATTCATCTCTTATACTCTGCAGTCTTCAAACAAAACCAAATGGTCTACATACAAACCTGACCTAGAACTCTCCATTAGCCTTTTGCATGAGCTACAGATGTCGTCTGTCTGGACTTCTGTAAGGCCTTTGGCACAGTCCCCCACAACATCCTTCTCTCTAAATTGGAAAGATATGGATTTGATGGGTGGACTGTTCAGTGGATGAGAAATTGGTTGGATGGTCACATTCAGAGGGTAGTGGTCAATAGCTCAACGTCCAGACAGAGATCGGTGACAAGTGGTGTTCCTCAGGGGTCCATGTTGGGACCAGTACTGTTTAATATCTTCATCAAAGACAGACAGTGGGATCGAGTGCACCCTCAGCAAGTTTGCTGATGACACCAAGCTGAGTGGTGCAGTTGACATGCCTGAGGGATGGTATGCCATCCAGAGGGACCTGGACAAGCTTGAGAAGTGGGCCGATGTGAACCTTATGAGGTTCAACAAGGCCAAGTGCGGGGTCCTGCACCTGGTTCGGGGCAACCCCCGGTATCAATACAGGCTGGGGGATGAAGGGATTGAGAGTAGCCCTGCAGAGAAGGACTTGGGGGTACTGGTGGATGAAAAGCTGGACATGAGCCAGCAATGTGTGCTCGCAGCCCAGAAGGCCAGTTGTATCCTGGGCTGCATCAAAAGAAGCGTGGCCAGCAGGTTTAGGGAGGTGATTCTGCCCCTCTACTCCGCTCCACCTGGAGTACTGTGTCCAGCTCTGGAGCCCTAAGCACAGAAAAGACATCCCTGTTGGAGAAGGTCCGGAGGAGGGCCACAAAAATGGTCAGAGGGATGGACACCTCTCCTGTGAAGAAAGGCTGAGAGAGCTGGGGTTGCTAAGCCTGGAGAAGAGAAGGCTCTGGGGAGACTTTATTGCAGCCTTTCAGTACTTAAAGGGGGCTTATAAGAAAGATGGAGACAAACTTTTTAGCAGGGCCTGTTGCGATAGGACAAGGCATAATGGTTTTAAACTAAATAAGGGTAGATTTAGACTAGATATAAGGAAGAAATTTTTTACAATGAGGGTGGTGAAACACTGGAACAGGTTGCCCAGAGAGGTGGTAGATGCCCCATCCCTGGAAACATTCAAGGTCAAGTTGGACAGGGCTCTGAGCAACCTGATCTAGTTGAAGATGTCCCTGCTGATTGCAGGGGGGTTGGACTAGATGACCTTTAAAGGTCCCTTCCAACCCAAACTATTCTATGATTCTACATCCATAAGTGCTTTTTCTGCTGTAGCTTGTCCCTGTAGGAACAATTTTGCATTTAGATCTGTTGCTTCTTTCCTTTTAGAAAAACTGTTCCCATGCTGATTCCTGAAATATTTGAGTTGGGCTATGCACACAGCCAACAAATCTGGGCTCTGAAGCCCTGCACTCACAGATGGTTATCTTCATTGCCTGGCAGGTCTAGCTTATTCAATTCTCCAGTTCACCTTCAGTTTGACTGATAAGCACATTAAATGTAGAAAAGTTAAGAATAAATTTTCCACACATTCTTATTTACTAATGGCTTCTTGCAGTGAACTGTCTAGCATAGTTTGGACTTGTAAACATTAGCATCCCTTCTTTTAGCATAAAATACAGTTTTAATTTATTTTTGTTCCTCTGCACATCAGCCTAAATTTAATACAGTCTCTGATCTCTTGGAGCACTTCCTCCAGATGTTCTAGATGCTTCTTTCAAGTGGTGCTAGATACAGGCGAATCACTAAAATATGCAGCTGTATACCCTTCATATCTCTTCAAAGAATATCATTAATCAGTGAAACACTATTGGAGTGCCTTGTAATCCAAATGAGAGGGCAGTAAATAAATTGTCCCTTTGCCTAACTCTCCAAGTTTTAAATGCTGCATTAATTTGTCACGTGAGCGAAAGGAACCTACAAATAATCTAGCTTTAAATTCAGAGTTCAGAACCACCAATCTATTCAACTATTTGTCTGTAAAACTTGGACATTCTATTTGAGGGTCTCTTCATCATCATAGTACATTTATATGTAAGCTATGCTTTTAGGTTTTTTGAAACACAACAATCCATAGTGCTCCATACCTCTCCAGGTTTTCATGCCATTGCTGTTTAAGTTTGCTTTCTTGAGATGGTATGGCAGCGTGTCAAGTCAGCAAATGCTTCAAAATAATTTCTGATCCTTCAGCAATCTTTCCTATGATTTTTGAGCTCTGTCTACTCCCTGCTCCTCAAAATGGTATTGTACCTGCTTCAGCTCCAGGCTCCTAACCCTGGGCTAGATCTCTTTCATGACTTCTGCTACACTTTACCCCCTCCTGGAGCTTTCCTTCCCTGGGTACTGACAAGCAGAAGAAGCAAAGAAACAATATCTCCCTCATTCCAAAATGCTACCCCTAACCCTGTCATTGTTAAGGAACATATCTCTAACATACTAGTAAAACAAATGTCATTTACTACTGATGGGCACCAAACAGTTCTTCCATGTTCGCTTATTTTTCATTTGCAGTTGTTGTCTTTCTTCTGACTTTCATAGACCTTATTAAAAAAAATTCAGAACCATTTCTCTCAATTCAGCCAGATGATCTCTCGTTTTGAAATGTTAATTAAATGTTCGTTCTACTCATCTGGCCTTAGCCTCCAAATTTTTCTTTAATATTTTCTTTTTCTTTTTTTAATGATACCAAATGAGTTGACACTTGCTGGCAAAGATAAGTTCAAATAATGAAAAGTTTGATCATGCTTACACCTATTCTTATATGTAAAAGCCACGAATAGCTTCTGCTTGTGTAAGTCTATCCTGTGTAAAAACAAGCTTCAGAGATTTTAATTGATTTACATTTCTACATATGTTTGTGATTGAAGAAAAATTAGGTGATCTTTACGGGTTTTTGGGAGAGAAGGAGGCTCAGAATGGGGGGTAAGGGGAGTAGGTTACCAACATGACTATACCAGGAAAGTTTTCCATCTGGTTACTTAGAGCATTCTCTGGTGTTCCAACCTGGTTAAGACAACCTCAACCTATTGGCGATTTATGTCTCTCATAGGGTATTCTTCTGAGTGTCAGATAATATAGAATCAGGAATCAAATGGATAGGAGGGCCTTTCAAGCTCACTTTTAGCCATATTTGCTACAGATTATGCTCTCTGTTTTCATAGCACAGTAACAGCTCTGTCTGAAACTGCTGAGAGAAGAACAGTGGAATAAGTTTTGCTTTCTGGGGCTGCTTTCTGATGCTCAAAATAATTTCCAAAAATCTATTAGTATGGGTTTGTGGTGGCCCATGAAATCTTATGTTTGAATCAGTTTCCTTTTTTCTCTGTATATTACCAACAAAGAAGTGTATGTCCTCCTGCAAGGATTGTTTCTATATGTATTTTTGTGTGTTACCATTGTGATGATTCTACATTAAATCATTCTACTTGTAGAACAGATTCCTGTTTTATAACTCCATTTTTTATAGTTTTTATTCATGGTATGAATATTTGGATTTTCATCACTTTGAACTGTCACAGATTGAAGGCAGTAATCTTCACCTTAAAACCCTTCTGCTTGTAGTATCTCATTCCACAGAAATTCTGCTTCTGATTTTTTTACCTTAAAAGATTTTTATTTATGCCCTTACCCATGTATCTTACAGTTTCTCAGTTGTTCCCATATTCCCTCAAAAGATCCTCATTTAATTTGATTTGAGCTTTATTTCAGTCACCATACAAAGACAATTTCTCTACTAAAGGCAGGAAAATAATGTCCTAAAAAACAATTCCTATGGGAGATCTGTAAATTACAGTCATCTGCTTAAAATATCACAGACTTACAATGCTAAGTATTTCAGAAATGAATAATGTACTCCAATCTTTAAGCATGCAACCCAGTTTCTAATTTCTCTCTTGTTTTAAATCATTCACAGGAATCCACTGACCAATTTCTGTTTCTACTAATTTTCCATTCAATTGTAAGAGAGAAATGTCATTATCGTATTTGTGCAAACCAAGTTCTTCTTGGGTGTGCAATATAACCTTTGATTTTTTAATAAAAGTATTATTCCCTACATACAGCAAGAGCAAATAAACAATTCAATAAAAAACTGTAGATGCTCCAGTATACTGTGGTGTTAGCAGTGCTACTAAATATTCAAGGAAAATATTATAGGGGCTCAATTGTGATTTAAAGAGTGACTTCTTGTGAAAAAGGAATAGACTGGCATTATACAGATGGGCTACTACAAAGCAAAGCTGATCAAGTATATGTCTCTATAGTCTGGCTTTCTGATGGTGCCCACAACATAACTAAATAATTGGTGATGGTTTCTGGTTACTGACAGCTGCCTTCTCTTCCTTCCTTTTCTCTTTTGTGCTCTCTGACTTATCCCAACGCTGTACAATTACTGATCTATTTTTCCATTGCCAGTCATTATCTATTTCTTATTAACAACTTTTTGCCCATTGCAATGTTGTAGATGTCACAGTATTATACAACCCTTGCTACTGCATTTCTTCCTGCAAGTTTCTTAGACTGAAACGGATGCTGAAGTAATTTAGGCTAAGACAGCAACAAAATGGAAGGGGAGACAGTGAAGAGATATCATCATGAAGAGATAAGTGAGTAACCTACAGTCAGATTTATTAAATTTTAATTAAATATCCCAATAGACAGCAAAGAAACTTGGGCACAACTCAACTTTTATTTGTATTCTTTCTTAATTATCCTTGTATTGAATATTAAATTTTTCATAACATAAAGCCTGAGGAGAACTTAATTATGTACACATATATATATTTATTTCATAGAATCATAGAATTGTAGAATCATTTAGGTTGAAAAGACCCTTAAGATCATTGAGTCCAACTGTTAACCTGGCACTGACAAGTTCACCACTAAAACATGTCCCTAAATGCCCATCTACACATATTTTAAATACGTCCAGGGATGGTGACTCACCACCTCTCTGGGCAACCTGCTCCAATGCTTGACAACCCTTTCAGCAAAGAAATTTTTCCTAATATCCAGTCTAAACCTCCCCTGGCACAACTTGAGGCCATTTCCTCTTGTCCTATGGCTTGTTACCTGGAAGAAGAGACTGACACTGGCCTCGCTACAACCTCTTTTCAGGTAGCTGTAGAGAGCAACAAGGTCTCTCATCAGCCTCCTTTTCTCCAGGCTGAACAGTTCACTCAACCATTCCTCATAAGGCTTCTGCTCTAGACCCTTCACCAGCTTCGTGGCCCTTCTTAGGACACGCTCCAGCACCTCAATGTCTTTCTTGTAGTGAGGGGCCCAAAACTGAACACAGTATTCCAGGTGTGGCCTCACCAGTGCCGAGTACAGGGGCACGATCACTTCCCTAGTCCTGCTGGCCACACTATTCCTGATACAAGCCAGGATGCTGTTGGCCTTCTTGGCTACCTGGGCACACTGCCAGCTCATATTCAGCCACCTGTTGACCAGCACCCCCAGGTCCTTTTCCACCAGGCAGCTTTCCAGGCACTCTTCCCCAAGCCTGTAGAGTTGCATGGGGTTGTTGTGACCTAAGTGCAGGACCTGGCACTTAGCCTTGTTGAACCCCATACAATTGGCCCCAGCCCATCGATCCAGCCTGTCCAGATCCCTCTGCAGAGTCTTCCTCCCCTCAAGCAGATCAACACTCCCACACAACTTGGTGTCATCTGCAAACTTACTGAGGGTGCATTTGATCGTCTCTTCCAGGGCCCCAGAACTGACCCCAGTGCTGAGCCCTGGGGAACACCACTTGTGACTGGCCACCAACTGGATTTAACTCCATTCACCACAACTCTTTGGGTGTGGCCATCCAGCCAGTTTTTTACCCAGCAAACATTATGCCCATCCAAGCCATGAGCAGCTAGTTTCTCCAGGAGGAAGCTGTGGGAAACCGTGTCAAAGGCTGTACTAAAGTCGAGGTAAACAACATCTACAGCCTTTCCCTCATCCACTGAGTGGGTCACCTTGTCATAGAAGGAGATCAGGTTAGTCAAGCAGGACCTGCCTTCCATAAACCCATGCTGAGTGGGCCTGATCACCTGGTTGTCCTGTACGTGCCGCATGATGGCACTCATGATGGTCTGCTCCACAACCTTCCCCGGCACCAAGGTCTGACTGACAGGCCTGTAGTTCCCCAGATCCTCCTTCCAGCTCTTCTTGTAGATGGGCGTCACATTTGCTAACCTCCAGTCAACCGGGACCTCCCCGGTTAGCCAGGACTGCTGATAAATGATGGAAAGTGGCTTGGTGAGCACTTCTGCCAGCTCCTTTAGTACTCTTGGGTGGATCTGATCCATCCCCATAGACTTTTACATTTACATGTGTGTGCATGTGTGTGTGTGTGTATACCTACCTTATTACTAACGAAATCTATGTGCTTAAAAATAGTTGTCTGTTTCTCTGTCAAATTTTATTCCTCTTGTCTTAAGTGAGGCATCATCCAATATTTTCATCAGTGACCTTGTTGACTAAGTACAGGGTGTTCTTATTAACCATTCCAAAAAGCTTAAGCCAACAGGGGTAGCCTATATGCTGCTGGATTGAAAGAAAATTTAAAATCATTTTGAGAATTTGAATAAACAATTGGATTAAATTCAACACAAGCAAGTGCCAAGTGATTAATCATCTGCATAAACTTGTTTCAAAGGCATCTGTTTAGGTAATAGTTTTGTATAAAAGGATGTAGGGGTTGTAGTAGATCAGGATCAGAACATGAGTCAAAATGCTTCCAAAAAAACCCCAACCAAAACAAACCACAACAAAAAAAACCCCCAGAGATTATCATGATATATATAGAGTGGCATTGCCTGTAAGATACATGTAGTAATTTTTTCCCTCTACTTGTTATTGGTAGGCCTCAGGGCTGAAACACTGGGTCCAGACAACATAGGGGAGAGCAATGAGAATGATCAGAGGTCTAGAAAACATGACCTATGAGAAAACATTGAAAAAATTGGAATTGTTTAGCCTGAGGAAGACTGGGGTGGGTTGAGATAGCCTTCAAAAATATAAAAGGCTGCTGCTGGAAAGAAAGGAATACTCTATTTATTACCACAGTGGATAGTATAAATAATAATGGGTTTAAGTTTCAAAAAAGTATAAATTTACATTTAGGAAAAAAACTGTTTCACGATAATATTAGTGAACATTGCTTGTGAGACTGTGGCCTGTCATCACTTTTTTTTTCTTGTAGGCTAAACTAAAACCTGTTAGAAATAACTGAGGGAAAGCTGCTGTTGTCTGGGGTATTAAAAGGATTAGGTGACATACTGAAGTTCCTTCCAGCACTGTGAATACATGATTACAGGATGATGATTTTTCTTTTTACGTTTGTTATGTTATTTCTGTGAATATAGTAGATGTAATAAGCAGAGATATTTTTAGTAGAGCAGCAGAGCCTTTAAAAAGTACTGCTGTGGGACAGGTAAATGACAGCAGTATTTAAATGTTTTTGCCACATGGATATGGGTGAGCTTTACTTTGTGTCATAACTCTTAAAAATCAAAAACATCAGGTTGCATCCACAAGGCTGGATAGTTCACACATTAATGTACAGCACCAGAGCATGTAAAACTTTAAATGAAACAGAATTTATAGAAAAGACGTATCAAGTCAATCCTTCCCTATCTCATGAATTTTCAAGTTTTTTTGAACTTTTTGAAAAGTTCACAAGCCTTTGAGCCAGGCTTACATGGCTCCAGTTAAGTCCCTGCTGTGTTGAGCATGTCAAAATCCATTGAACTGCTGACTGCAGCTGGCTTGATAAACTGAGCTGTTTATTTTTGGGAGTTTTATGCATTTGACCAGTTTTGCATTTTTAATGAAATGCCTATGGCTTAACACAGCAGAAAACAATAAGGTAAATGGCCTTGCTTCTCATACTGCTGATATCAGTTTGTGTTTGTATTCACAAATGTCGGTGGAATTTCTTCTGGATTACACTAATGAAACCAACTCAGAATCAGGCAGGTTTTATAACAAAATAAATCTATGTTTATTTTTAAAAAAAAATTCATCTCCAAATGCTTTAAATACATAGTTAAATACCAAGTTAATAGCACACAGCATTGTTCTCCCAAGCTCTGGCTCAATTTTCGCACCCTGATTAGCTAGCAATTTGTACAATTACACCTAAATGGATGCAATGCTGATTTCACTGCTTATTTTATTATAGCAGTAAAGCAGGTACAGAACTATCTGCAATGCTTGTTTACAATATTACTCATAAACAATTTTTTTACACACTCTATTTCAATTTCCCAGCTTGATTAGCTACCAATCGGCACTAAAACATTCAAGTTAAAAGCAAAAGCTAATTGCTCTGAGTTTTTCAGATCATTTACACGCAACAGGATTTATTGGTGCTAATGAAGCTCCAGAACAGGATGGCTTCTCTCTCACAGCCTTTTTCTGCCTTTCTATTTAATAATAAAATACATAAAAAATGTCAATATGAGAAAGTGTTTTTAGACCTGTAGAGCAAGTGATCAATCTGACAATATCCTGTGAAAAACCCACTGAAATCAGATGAACTCTAGGAACTCTAACTGAAAAACATATTTCAGGACTAATTATTTGAAGAAAAATATCCAGTTACAGAAAAATAATATCCTCTCCTAATTCCAGCATACGAGGTTGCTCTTCCTAGCAAAATTATTCTGATTTTGATGCAAATCAGACATTAATTCAAGTGCTTCCTGACTCATGGCTCACTTTTACAGTGGTATTGACAAGTTTGGGGGTTACATTGTTTTTCCCTTTTCTTTCCCTTCTTTTTTTTGTTTACACAGGGGGAAGCAAAGATGGAAATGCTAAAAGAAGAGTTCATGAATATAATTTTTACATAATCTAGTTGCTGTAGTTTTAAATATCCCCTGATAATAGTTTGTTCACTTCAATACTGGCTAATACTTCTTTCTATTATCTGCCTTGCCTGATGTGCAGTGTCCTGCAATGTGCAACATATCTCTCCTGCTGTGCAATTTCATATTGATTCAAGAGAAGGGACATAAGCTTCCCACCAACCACAGCACAGTTCATGGCTTGAAAAGGCAAGGCTTCTGAGCCTGGAAAGGCAGAGGCCTGGGAAAACACAGAAATAAGGTCTTGGACAAATACCCTGATCACTGAGAAACTGTGCTAAAACCTTGTACTGGTCAGTCTTGTAATACTCAAGTCTATTTCTGAATCCACAGCCTAAAAACCACATAAAACCAAGTCAGTTTTCTAAATATCTCAGCTTGCCAGAACAATGTGCATCTGTTGTGGTTTAGCTTCAGTTGGCAACTAACTACCACACAGCTGCTCACTCACCCTCCCCCCCGGTGGGATGGGGGAGAGAATTGAAACAGCAAAAGTAAGAAAACTTACGGGTTGAGATAAGAATAGTTTAATAATTGGGGGCGGGAGGGAGGGGAGGGAATTGTAATGAAGAGGAAAACAACAAGAGAGAGAGAGGAAAAAAACACAGGCAAAAAACCCCAGGTGATGCAACTTCTCACCACCCGCCGACCGACGCCCAGCCCATCCTCGAGCAGCGATCGCTGCCCCCCGGTCGACTGCTGCCAGTTTATATACTGAGCATGACGCCATATGGTATGGAATAGCCCTTTGGCCAGTTTGGATCAACTATCTTGGCTGTGCCCCCTCCCAGCTTCTTGTGCACCTGGCAGAGCATGGGAAGCTGAAAAGGCCTTGACTAGTGTAACATTACTTAGCAACAACTAAAACATCAGCGTGTTATCAGTATTATTCTCCTACTAAATCCAAAACACAGCACTATACCAGCTACTAGGAAGAAAATTAACTCTGTTCCAGCCGAAACCAGGACAGGATCCACCCTTTATTCTATACCATCTATGTCAAGCCCAGGTTCTACCCTTTCCAATACATTCCAATTAATCACCACCACTTTTCCTGTCTTTTGATATATACGCACAGATATCATTCCCTTGGTTTATGGGCCATCCCTCTAAAACGTCCGCTGAGTTCATTTAGTCCATGACTTTGCACTCCATCTGTCATAACAGTCTTTCAGGGCAGGAGAGGTGGTGCGTGGTGTTTGATTGTTGCATGCTGAAGCCAGTTCTGGTTCCATCACCGCTGCACTTTGCTTGGTTTCATCAAAGTTCATTCTTCATTAATCTAGATGATTCTTACAACATCTTTAACAGTCCATTGTAGTCTTTAACAGTCCATTGTATCATTCAATTTTCCCAGAGCCTGGCACATGATAGGAGATGTGATATACCCACTCAACACGATATCCTTTGGCTCAGGTGTCTATGAGGTTGTTTCAGAAATGAGTCCTGTTGTCTGACTCAGTTCTTTCTGGGGTGCCGTGTCACCATAGGAGTTGCTTTTCAAGGTCCAGGATAGTGTTCTGGGCGGTGGCATGGGGCACAGGATATGTTTCCAGCCATCCAGTGGCTGCTTCCACCACTGTAAGCACATGGCGCTTGCCTTGGCCCATTTGTGGGAGTGTGATATAATCGATCTGCCAGGACTCCCCATAGTTATATTTCAGCCATCATCCTCCATACCACCAAGGCTTTAACCATTTGGCTTGTTTAATTGCAGCGCATGTTTCACATTCATGGATAACCTGTGCAATAGTGTCCATGGTCAAGTCCACCCCTCAATCACAAGCCCATCTATATGTTGCATCTCTTCCTTGATGGCCCAAGATGTCATGGGCCCACCAAGCTATAAATAATTCACCCTTATGTTGCCAGTCCAGATCCACCTGAGCCACTTCAATCTTAGCAGCCTGATCCACCTGCTGGTTGTTTTGATGTTCTTCAGTGGCCTGACTCTTGGGTACGTGAGCATCTATGTGATGTACTTTTACAGCCAGGTTCTCTACCCGGGCAGCAATATCTTGCCACAATGAGGCAGCCCAGATGGGTTTGCCTCTGCGCTGCCAATTGTTCTGCTTCCATTGCTGTAACCACCCCCACAGGGCATTTGCCACCATCCATGAGTCAGTATACAGACAGAGCACTGGCCAGACAGAGAACTTTTCTCGTTCAGCAATATCTAAAGCTAGCTGGATGGCCTTTACTTCTGCAAACTGGCTCAATTCACCTTCTCCCTCAGCAGTTTCTACAACTTGTCATATAGGATGCCATACAGAGGCTTTCTATCTCCGATGCTTTCTCACAATATGACAGGACCCATCAGTGAACAGGGCATATTGCTTCTCATTTCCTGGCAGTTTATTGTACGGTGGGGCCTCTTCAGCACGCATCACCTCCTCCTGTGGTGATATTCCAAAATATTTGCCTTCTGGCCAGTCCATAATTACTTCCAACATCCCTGGGCAACTGGGGTTTCTATTTGAGCCCATTCTGTAATCAGTGCAACCCACTTACTCCACATAGCATTAGTTGCATGATGTGTAGAGGGGACCCTCCCTTTGAACATCCAGCCCAGCACCGATAGTCGGGGTGCCAGGAGGAGCTGTGCTTCAGAACCAAACACTTGTGAAGCAACTCGAACCCCTTCGTATGCTGCCAATATCTCTTTTTCAGTTGGAGTATAGCGGGCCTCGGATCCTCTGTATCCCCGACTCCAAAACCCTAGGGGTCGACCTTGAGTCTCCCCTGGTGCTTTCTGCCAGAGGCTCCAGGTAGGGCCATTCTCCTGGCTGTTTTTTACATCTTGCCATGCCCGGACTGGCCCAAGGGCTGCTGCATGAATGATCTTCCGTTTAATTTGTTCAAAGGCTTGTCATTGCTTGGGACCCCATTTGAAATTGTTCTTCTTCTGGGTCACCTGATAGAGAGGGCTTACAATCAGACTGTAATTTGGAATTAGGCATTCTCCAAAAACCCACAACACCTAAGAAAGCTTGTGTTTCCTTTTTCAATCACTTTATTAATGCCCTCTTCCCTAGAAAGGGACCCCGGATGTTTGACTTCCTTACCCTCTAATTCCAGGCTACTGGCCCCATTATCCCAGCATTGGAGCAGCCAGGTGACAACGTGCTCGCCTGGACGATGGCTGAAATCTTTTTGCATATCTTGTAGCTCACTCAGGGATAGGGATCGGGTAGTTTCCTTCTAATCCACAAGTTCTTCCTCTTCCTCTCCTCGTGGTGGCCCTGCTTTTTCATCCTCCCTTTCTAAATGAGCTGACTTTCACTTCCAAGATTTCTTCTTGTGTATAGGGGCAACTGATACCAGCACAGATTGGGTCCCTGGTTCAGCCGCAGTGCCTGTTGCAGGGGTAGGAGTAGCCATGGTGCCTGTTGCTTTGTTGTCAGATCCAGTCACCTCTTTCCCTTTATCATAATGAATAGTGTTGAACAGAGCTTGGTAGGCATGGGCCAGGCCCCAGCACATTGCACTGATTTGTATACCTCTGATAGCCAGGGTGACAGCATACTTTTTCTAAATATTTTACTAGTTTTTCAGGATTCTGCACTTCTTCAGCGAAGTTCCAAAACATTGGAGGTGTCCACTGTCCTAGGCGTTTGCCCACGCTATCCACACACCCTGCCACTCATAACTATCCAGCCTTGAAGAAGATCTCTGGATTATATTCTTAAATTGCTTATTAACCTTAGACAAAACCAAAACAATATTTCCAAGCAATACCAATAGAAATATCCCAAGGATGTTCAAGATCCTGAAAAGTGATTGTAATGAAGGAGGAAACATCATAGAAGAAGATAGCGAAGGTGCCATTTTGTATTTCCTCCATAAAAAACCTCTCAGAGGAAGAAGTATAATTGCTAATTGTCTCCATGAGGTGGTACCCCATGAGGTGGTACAACAATGGCTTCAGTACAAAACCCAAATACCAGATTAAGCTCAAGGCCAGTGTTTTAATAACAAGTCTCCCAGGCAAAACATAACTAATCACTGCAGGGCACAGCTGCAAAACTGCAAACTGCAAAAACCAACACTGATCTTTAACATGTACAGCAAAAACATGAGCATGGTGCAGATCAGATAAACCAATATCAAGAACAGATGAATCAATACCATGACAAGCAACGATTAACATTAAATTCCTTAATACACTCTGGTTAATCTGTTATTATCTCAAACCCTCTGTGCCCCGTGCTGGGTGCCAAAAAGGACTGTCATGGTTTAGCCCCAGTCAGTAATTAAGCACCACAGAGCCGCTCACTCACCCTCCCCACCCCAGTGGAATGGGGGAGAGAATCGAAGCAGCAAAAGTAAGAAAATTTGTGGGTTGAGATAAGAACAGTTTAATAACGGAAAAAAAAAATTGTAATGAAAAGGAAAACAATGAGAGAGAGAGAGAGGAACAAAACCCAGGAAAAAAAAACAAATGATGCAACAGCTCATCACCTGCTGACTAATGCCCAACCCATCCCTGAGCAGCGATCGCTGCCCCTGGCCAACTGCTGCCAGTTTATATATTGAGCATGACATCATATGGTATGGAATAGCCCTTTGGCAAGTTTGGATCAACTATCTTGGCTGTGCCCCCTCCCAGCTTCTTGTGCACCTGGCAGAGCATCGGAAGCTGAAAAGGCCTTGACTAGTGTAAACATTACTTAGCAACAACTGAAACATCAGTGTGTTATCAACATTATGCTCATATTAAATCCAAAACACAGCACTATATTAGCTACTAGGAAGAAAATTAACTCTATCCCAGCCGAAACCAGGACAGCATCTTGATGTGCAGTCCTGATGTAATGAGAGGGAAAATCAAGAACAAATTCCAAAAACATGAAGGGGCTGATCTGCCTCTGCAGTTGTCTGCAAGGAAATGAGGAGGCCACCATTTGCCTGGTACTTACAGCACTTGCCTGAGAAGTGTGAGATGTGACATCTAGGGTCATCGTGGGCTAATGAAGTTAAACGCTGAAACTGCCTGAAAACTGTCTCAGTTGTCACTACCTTTTACTTTTCCTACTGGAGATGGAATGATATGGATTGAAGTTATTAATAATCAGGCCCAGAAAAAACAAGAGGGAATTTGACTTTTGTCCTGGATCTGACTGGGATGGAGTTAATTTTCTTCACAGAAGCCCTTATAGTGCTATGGTTTGGATCTGTGACCAAAATGGTGTTAACACACCAGTGTTTTAGCTATTGCTGAGCAATGCTTGCACAGTATCAAGGGCTTTTCTGCTTCTCACACTGACCTCCCAAGAAAACCCATTGAGGTTATCTTTTTTTTCTTTCTTTTTCCCACTCTGCCCCCAACTGAGTAGGCTGGGGGTGGGCAAGAGGTTGCTGGGGGAAACAGCTGTGTGGGATAGTGGCTGAGGTGAATGGCTGAGGTGTTTTCCTCTTCACCTAGACTCCTCTCTGAGAAGGAGTTTAGAAAGCAAGGGGGTCCTGTCTGAACCTCGTGACTCAATGGGAGGGTTCCCCTCAACCACTCCTCAGAGTCTTATTTGTATGCGACAGTAACTCTTAACGCAACAGGCTGGGACAGCTGACCCAAATTGACCAAAGGGATATCCCATACCATGTGATGCCATGCTCAGCAATAAAAGCTGGGTAAAGAAGGAGGAAAGGGGTGATGTTTGGAGTTACAGCCTTGTCTTTCCAAGTAACCATTACATGTGATGAAGCCCTGCTTTCCTGAAAATCGCTAAACATCTGCCTGCAGACGGCAACTAGTGAATGAATTCTTTATTTTGCTTTACTTGCACATGCAGCTTTTACTTTCCCTATTAAACTGTCTTTATCTCAATGCACAAGGTTTTTCTCACTTTTGCTTTTCTGATTCCCTTCCCCATCCTGCTGGTGTAGAGGTGCATGGGCAACTGTGGGGGGGCTTAGCTGCTGGCTGGGGTCAACCCACCACAAATTTATAACCAAGTCATGAGGGCTGAGTTGAATTTGAGAAGCATGAAATATTCCTCCACACTGGCGTGAAGCAGATAAATTCCTTAAGGATCACACAGATCACTGACAGTGTTTTAAGTCCGAGAAAAAAGAAAACAGGATTGTTATAACAAAAATTTTAAGAGTTTTAGGCTATTGGCCAGATACTGACTGGCTCTGTAAAACGCACGCACTCACCCAGCTGAAACTTGTTCTTCAAATAGAGAGGCTAGAGGGTTTTTTTCACTGATTTATTCGTAAGTAGAATATGTCCCTGACATGTCAAAGTCACTGGAGAACAGCAAATATAAATTCACAAGTGAAGTTTTTCAGAATTAGAATACAGAAGTTATCTTCTTAAAATTGTCAGGGATATTTCTTAGAAAATGTATGAGATGGCATGCATGTATGAGAAAAACAGCATCCTTTGGTGTGTAGATAACAACAAATGTTCATTTCGAGTTCATTGGATTGAATGTTACTTGGACATTGGCAGGAATAGTCCTATAGGTAACTAAATACATGTTATGATACCTAAACCCTAGAAAAAGTATCACAGATGAAGCCACTGTCAGTTTACAGTTTATTTTGATATGAGCTCAGAAATATCTTACTTCATTCAGACAGACCAAATGTCAGTGGTTTTCCAAAGTGTTAAAACTTTTCAAAAGAAATACTGTGATGACATTAGAAATTAATGTGATAAGCAAGCAGTTTCAGTAAATTCCATCCTGTTAAAATGTCGACAGTTAAGCAAGTAAGACCAAACAATACATATTCTTATATGAATTTGTACCCAGAATGAAACTTTACAGCTTAAAAATATTGCAGAATAACTTTTTTCAAGCAAATGAAATGAAATTCTGTTTGGAACCTTTACTTTTTTTTCTGTTTGTCAGACAGACAGACTGTCTTTTTACTTACCTTAAAAGATGGTTACTCTTTTAAAACTCCATAATAAAACTAAATAATAATAAATATTCTAAGCAAAGACTAGTTACAGATGCTGTGATAAAGAACGATATTACAAGAAATTATCTATGGCCTTTATTACAGAAGACATGAAAGTAGATATTCTAATTGTCCCTCCAACCTTCAAAAAAATCATTATTTTATACATCTCTAAGAAAATGTCAAAAGAGCTTAAAGTTCCTACATGTGATGTAGTTGGGGTTGTTTCAGGAAGCAGGCAATTGTACAAGAAAACAATGGAAGCTGAGACTCTTTGTCAAGTAGTTCATTACAAGTTGTACAAAGCAACAAACTCGATCTGCCAGTTTTATGAAATCTAGAGTCAGATGTAAGCACAACACAATAATGCTAAGATGCTAAGTGTCAATAACAAAAACTGAAGAGAAGAAAAGAATATAAATATTGACTCTCTGTGATACTACCTGATGTTAGTCATATAGGGATTTGAACTCCCTGGAATCTGAGCTTTGTTTGCTATATATTGAATTAGGACTTGGAAAATAAAGGCATTCAATCCCCCCCCTCCATACCCTAAAACCAGGGAAATTTTTCACATGTTAAAAAAAAAAAATATTACAATGAAGATGTCTAATAACTTTGAAGATTTTTGAATTTTTCATTTCCAAATAGAAAGTGATGATGAAAAATTATGTTTATACCAAGAGAATCAAAAGTCTAAGAGGGAATATTATCAAAAGGCCTGTGTAAATTAACTGACAGCAAGCTCAAATAAGCTTGGGAAGGAAAGGTTGGAACATATCACAGGACTGCATGTCACAAAAATAACTTTTCTAGACATTGTAATAGCACTTTACAGGCATCTTGGTCAAATGGCACACATTCAAAAGCACGATTTTATCTGAGGACAGGCCTCTTCATTGTGGTATATTTCACAGACTAAGTTAAAGTTTGTAAATGAGAAAGAAATAATTTTTTTCTATTAATAACCCAGATAGTGTAGAGGACTACGTGCATGTTGTTGGGCTATTTCAGCACCCCAGAAGAGAAACAATGTTTTTCTAGAATCTGTTGCAGGGCCTTTGTTTCAAGATCCAATTTATTCTTCAAACAGAACAAATCCAGAAGGAATACAAATCAATCAGCTTCCTTATTAAAAAAAAAAAGGCTGTAGTCTCTGCAAGGACTTTTCCACTTGTTTGTTTTTCATACATCATCTCAAAATAATACTTCTTACTTTAAGAGTTTATAGCATCCTCTGACAGATAGGGAGTACTTAGTCTTCTTTTGGGCTATTTCACCCTGCCCCAGAGGGTATGTCCACACTGCAAACAAATGAAAAGGTGTGTTTTTAACTTTCAGTGTCTTATCTATATTATGTAGGTTAAGCTAAATTAAGAAAGAACTGTTATTTCAAGCTTTTAGTATCCTCAAGTATTAAAGAAAGAATCTAAATGTAGGAAAGATATTTTAAACTAATTCTAGCCCTCAACCCCAGCAGATAATTTCCTACTGAACATTTTCTCATTGTTTGTCCATTTTAATTCAAACAGTCCCAAACACAATGGGTTTCCAATAGAATAGAGATACAATAAAAAATGTAGAGTTGTCCTCCTTTCCTAATATACACTATTAGACAGTAAAATGCATCTCCATGTACTTCAGAGGCAGGTGCCTACAGACCAGTAATGTAGTGATTAGGAAAATGAAAGGAATAATGTGAAAGAGCATATCTGTGCACAGAATCTGATACCACTGAGAGGCCCAGTTCAGTTGGTCAAAATGGCTCTTATGCTACTTGATCCTCTTGGCCTTATTTGAACTTAAACAATAATTTTTCCCAACTCTACAAAGAATTTCTGTGATTTTCTCTCAGTACCTCCCCACCATTTACTTAGTACAAAATCAGCAGAATCTGTCTGTGCATTGCACCTAGGCACTGATGCGGAGCTACATTATGCTCTGACTGAAGAACATCTTTTTGGAGAAAGGGTATGCCAATTCTTAAAATTATTGTGTGGACTAAGTTCTTGAGAATTTTGTTTAGCTACAGGTCACTGAAAAGTAGCAGGAACTCTAATGTGTGTGGCAATGAGCTGTCAGAGACTTCTTGACATGATTCAGTGCACTGTGCACACAGAACACGTGTCTGTTAAGAGCCTGGTGGTGCTTGTCTGCTATTAGATGCCGTTGAATATGATTGATGTGGGAACTTTATAAATGGCTGCAGAAATGAACACTTGTGGAAGATCTTGTCCAATTCATTGACATTCAGTCAGTTAGCTCACTGCTAACAATCTATCTGAAGACGGAAAAAGACACAGCACAAATATGCAGACGTTATATTATATTCTTTGCACTTCTAATCTGGGGGGAAAAAAAAGGCTTTCAGGGTGTAATGCAATATTATTTTGCAGAAACAAGGCAGTTGTTCAACAGAAACATAACAAATTTCCTTTTGATCTTTATCATTGTTATTGTAGTGAAGGAGAGGGATCAAAGGGGTGTAAACTTTTTAGTTGTTTAAAAGTAATTGCTTTTAATCATCTTTTAAAATGTTGAAATTCTAAACAATGTTGAAAACTAATGATCCAAAAAGAGGCAAAAGTACCCTGGGAAATAATTCTAAAAAATTGTTGACTGTTTTGTCAAGAAAATCAGTCAAGCCAACATAGGCAGGAGAGTAGCAGAAACTACAAGAAATATAGGGCTGTGGATATAATTTATTTTTCTTCCATTCAGAATGAAATTTAAGCTTTGCATCCTCTGAAGCAAGCTGGATCTGCATTGTTTGGCTTAATCATAGATTCAACACCACTTTACTAAAACAATTGAAAACTCTGGCATTATTTTCTTTTAAATAGAAGCTTAGGTGTGTTCTTGTGTTTTAATAAACCTCCTGTGTAATGGAATGATACAACTACTATAGAAACCAGGCCATTTCTTTTGACACGCAATTCAATATATTTGTATTCATTTCATATTTACAGTTTGCTGATTATATTTCATATTTACAGTCCACTAATCTCTAGGTTTTATATTGACAATAAAGAATTGCATAAGAAAGTTTTATTAAAAACTGGAAAACTGGAGATCTGGTAATGATGTAGAAGAGTGATAGATTTTATGAAATTATGATTGTGTTAGCCAAATGGTATTCTCAAAACAACCAGCAGTAATTGACAGTACTGGTTTGCATAGCTAAAACCTTCAAAGGTGGCACTGGGATTAGGCTCCAAGTTCCCATTGATACCCATATGTCTATTTTTTTCAACTTCTTTTGAAATTTTTATTATTTACAGTCAACTTTATACAACCAATAACTGTAGTAAATGAAGCCTTCCATGACTAAATCTCAGGACCATGGCATTCCATTGATTTTTTCTTTTTTTAATTACTATTTTCAGTATTCTCTATACAACCAGAAAGAATTATGATATTTTCTTAACTTACAGGGTTTCCGACAAACACCTTTCTCAGCAGTACAATATGTAGAAACACGTTTTCAGAATTAGAAAAGTTTTATTCCTACTTAGCCTAATTGTTAACAGAACAAGACCAAAACACTTGGGCAAGTTAGCAGAAGTAGTTCTGGAACACAGCCATTTTATAACCACAGAACCAAACTGAATATTGGAAGAAGAGTTTGGTGGCAATATACCATTCCCAGATTCAAATTCCTATGAATTCTTTACTTTCCTAATGGTGTTCTCCTCTCCTTCTCCACAGGCATTATGAATGGGATTCCTCTCACCTAACTGTAGATGTTTATACTGTAAGCTCATATTTCAGACTTAGCCATGTTAGAATCACTCCACAGTTAGCAGACAAATTAGTTTTGATAAAATACTTTAATCTCTGCTTTTGAATAAGATGCATTTTCTCTTGAGCTTTTCTGCTGATTCTCTCCATTGACTATAATGAGAGCCTTGTGTGACTAGTTCATACACAGAAATGTCTGCATTTGGTCAGATGAGTATGTCCTGCCTTGATCCAAAAGAACTGCAGTTTCTACATACCTAGATCCAATAGTGCTTTCAGGAATCAGTTGAAAATATGACACTAACCTTCCATTCCAGGTGCAACAGGTTGTTCTCCCTGATCCTACAAGGCGGTCCTGGCCACAGCTTTCTACAGCAGTGTGCTGCTGATCTCTGCATGAAGGATACAGGACTCATTCAGGAAGACCCTCAAAAGGAGGTCATACGTTCTGTCAGTATAGAGGATGGAACCAGAGTAGATGGAACAATAAGGAAAATGGTTATCATATGCAGAAATTTAAATATGTTTGAGAACAGTAAATAATTCAGTAGATTATTTTTGTTTCAAAAAATAGTTTAAAAAATTTATTTTGAACTATTTTGTTACAACTATTTGTGGTTCTTCTTAGACAGCAAGTTTTCTGGAAGCTCCAATCAATACTTAATGAAAATAATAAATAATATACAATAATTTCAGTGCAATATGATAGACTCATAGAATGGTTTGGGTTGGAAGGGATCTTCAAAGACCATCTAGTGCAACCCCTCTGCCATGGGCAAGGACATCTTTCGCTATATCAGTTTGCTCAAAGCCCTATCCAACCTGACCTTGAACACTTTGAATGATGGGGCATCTACAACTTCTCTGCGAAACCTGTTGCACTATCTCACCACACTTGTCATAAAAAATGTCTTCCTTACGTCCAATCTAAATATACCCTCCTTCAATTTAAAACCATTGCCCCTTGTCCTTGGTAAAAAGTCTCTCTCAGTCTTTCTTATAAGCCCCCTTTATATATTGAAAGATTGCAGTAAGGTCTCCCTGGAGCTTTCTCTTCTCCAGGCTGAACAACCCCAACGCTCTCAGCCTTTCTTGGTAGGAGAGGTGTTCCAGCCCTCTGACCATTTTTGTGCTGCTCCTCTGGACCCACTCTCACACATCCATGTCTTTCTTGTACTGGGGACTCCCCAGCTGGAAAGAGTACTCCAGGTGGGGTCTCATGAGAGCAGAGTAGAAGGGAAGAATCAACTCCCTTGACTTGCTGTCCACACTTCTTTTTATGCAGCCCAGGATATGATTGGTTTTCTGGGCTGCAAGCACACATTGCTGGCTCATGTCCAATTTTTCATCCACCAGTATCCCCAAGTCCTTCTCTGCAGGGCTGCTCTCAATCCATTCATCCCCTAGTCCGTATTGATATTGGGATTGCCCCGACCTAGGTGCAGGACTGTGCAATGGCCTTGTTGAACTTTATGACGTTCACATGGGCCGACTCCTTAAGCCTGTAGAGGTCCCTCATCAGCCTTCAAATTTCAAGAAACCATGAGACAAATTTATGAATCTAACAAGATTGGCTTAAAACGCAAGACTAAATTATAACAACTTTCAAATCCTTTTAATTGTCCTCTGATACTTATCTTCATGTTTTTCTTTTTTTCTCTGTATCCATGAGGACAAGAAAGTATTTCCTATTTGTTTTTAAATAAAGCTCAGCTTTTAAGTAATTTACATTTCTAGAATGGCTGCAGCTATCACTAAGGAACTAAATTTAACAATATGATAAATTATGAGCATTATCAAAATCAAATTAGACATACTGAAGAATGAGCAATGCAAACCATTTTGTTAAGTAGCTGCACGATCCAGTCATGGATGATGGTTTAGAGAGTAGAAAAATCTAGACAGAAAATCATCCAGAAACTGCATAATAACAAAGGTTTCAATTTCCCAGTCACTTGCACACCCAACTAAGTCAGTTCACTCAGGTAGTTTCAATGAAGCTAATGGAACTGTTAGTGGAAGATATAGCTGTCTGCAAGACTGGGGCCATAGAGGGCAATTCTGTTTTCTCTAATAGACAAGGGGAGAACAATTTTACTACACAAGCAAGAACTGCTTCAGAAAATAAGTGGGGCAAACTAATCTTCAGTTGCCACCAGTCAACATATTATAAAGCATGTTGCAAGACTGATTTTATTTCCCTCTTTGCTTTTTGTAAATATTCTTTAGTTATTGTTTAAGTTTTTCAAAGGCCAGACTCAGAATTTTCCATCATGATAATTGTTGCAGAAAGGCATAAGGAGATTCAGTTCAAAGAGCATACAGTCCTATAAAGCAGAGAATGAAACAGAAGGAAAAAAAATACAAACATATGGGCTGATATAAAATTGCCACAGCCTGCACTTAATAGAATAAAAACAGTAAGTGACTAAATGAGTGTGACTGAACAAAATATTTCTACTAGAATAAATATTTATTAACAATTTCAAAAAGTTCGGAATTGACACTAAAAATGGTGTGTTGCAGCATAAGCTGAAGGAACATATGATTCATTTACAGTAAATACTTTTTTCAGAAAATTTATGAAGGAAAGCATTAGAAGAGCCTTTGTAAACAGTTTCCTTACTTGTCAATAAATAAAGTTGAGTTAATTCCACCATTATCTCCTGGTTTTATTTTCCAGAGGGAAAACTGAATGCATCTCACTAAACTTGTTCATTTTGAATGATGAACATCAAAATCCAAGGCTTTAGTCATTCTGTCCTTTCAAGGTAGGGAAGGTAGAAAGCCATGCCATGAGTAGCTAGTGCCATCTTTTGCTGAATCCTCTGTTTCCTAGGAGGATTTCAGTAGCACAGCAATGCTAATCTCCAACAAACATTGAATTTTTGCCAGGTGAGTAAACTGTTTTTCTAAATTAAGGATCACAGAAAAGGTGGGTGTCATAGCTGTACTTTCTTAGTGCTGTCCTGGTGAAAGCGCATTCCTCTGTGGAAGGGGTAGCAAACTGCCTGGGAAGTCCCTGGGCCTGCTCCTCCTGAGTCTGAAGCCTGGAAAATGAAAAAGCTGTATCTACTGTTTTATAATGGAGACGAAGTTGTGCAGTGTACATAACTGTCTGCCAGTGCTGGGATGCAGCATGAGGACATATCATTGCTGCATGAGTGCTCTGCAATTTACTGCTATGAGTGGTTTTTGTGGGCGCTCACAAGGAGTGCTTCTCACTGTAGGTTATTCACCAAGCATACACAGGTGTCCGGGATGAGCACCCTTGAGGTGTTACTCCCTGACATAACAGTGACATTGTTTCTGTACCCACTCAGCAAACTTATAATTTGTCTGCAGACCCAGAAGCACCTTTGAAAGAGTTCCTATAGGACAGATGGGCACAACCCTTAGGCCCAAATTCCAAACCAGAAGATGCACCAGATGGAAAACTGAATTTCTGAGATTTTTTGAAAATAAAGCTCCCCTAAAGCTACAAATCACTTGAGAAAATCTTGACTCCCATCTTTTTTCCTGGGACTCCAGAAAGCAGTATACTGGGCTTTGACACAACTTAAGCTATCTCTAATGCTCCCTGGCTTCCAGGGTCTCTCTTGGCCTTTCCAGCTGTTCTCTGATTATTCTCAATGCTTGACTGCTTCTCTCAACTACTCACCCTCATCCTTTGTGACTGACTCTCTATCTTTGATGCTGTGATTTTCTGCCATGTCTTTTTTCACCTTTGTGCCTTTCTCACCACTCTCAGTCTCAAGGACTAAACTTCTCTCTCAGGTTCTATCAGCAGGGATTTAAGGTTTGGCTTCAAAGAAAATTATGCTCAGATGAAGCTGATGCATCACTTAAGCTCTTAACACAGACTAAAGCCTACATATGTGTGAAAAGACTTTCCCCCACACCACCAAATGATGCTTTTAGTAAGCACTGAAATGTGTAAGTTTAATAGGTAATGTAAGTAAAGCAGCAGGAATTATATGCTTTTGTTTCAAAGTGCCACATAGCAAAGGCAAGCTAATCTTTAATGCCTTGTCCAAAAAATCTCAGAATCTCCTAGAAGACATATCTTCCATTGGTTGCAAAATTTTTTAATGTTTCTTTCTTTTGCAAACTTCTGCAAGCCAGGAAAGGAATCAGTAACTCCCTTTCTTTACCCAATCTTTCCAAATTCTCTACATTGTTGTGATCAGGTTGTTTCCTCAGCTGCAACCTTCAAATATTGATGAGCAAAGGCTGCCCCACAAAATGGTTATTACTGTGGAACAGACTGGGCCTAGGGTTACCTTAAAAATACCATAGGGGATTGGGTTTGTTTTTTCAAGAAAACATAAGTAATTGTAGCATTGTTTACTGTGCAAGGTGTCATGTCCAATCAGTGTCAAAGGGAATTTTAGGGCTGCTAGAGGAAAAAAGGATTGCTTACACTTGTGTATCCTTATAGCTGCTAGCTACAAGTTCAGTTTATTTCCCTTGTAAGTAACTACTGTACCTGTACATGAAATTTCTTCATAAAAGAGGCAGATAATTTTTCTTGTCTTGACCTACTTTAGCTCTTAGGAAAATGAGTAACTTCCCTTGATCACGAAATGATAGAGTTTTTGATACGTGGAGAAGCGGCGAGGGGGGTCAGCAAAACTGCCACCTTAGACTTTCGGAGGGCGGACTTCGGCATGTTTAGGAGACTGGTCGACAGAGTCCCCTGGGAGGCAGCTCTTATGGGCAAAGGGGTCCAGGAAGGCTGGGCATTCTTTAAGGAGGAAGTCCTAAAGGCACAAGAGCGGGCTGTCCCCAGGTGCCGAAAGACGAGCCGGCGGGGAAGACGACCGGCCTGGCTGACCAGAGACCTCTGGCTCAAACTCAGGAAAAACAGGAGAGTCTATGACCTCTGGAAGAAGGCGCAGGCAACTCAGGAGGACTACAAAGGTGTAGCAAGGCTATGCAGGGAGAAAATTAGAAGGGCCAAAGCTGAGCTAGAGCTCAGTCTGGCTGCTGCTGTAAAAGACAACAAAAACCACTTCTTCAAATACATTAGCAGCAAAAGGAGAGCTAAGGAGAATCTCCAGCCCCTAGTAGATGGGGGAGGGAACACAGTGACCAAGGATGAGGAGAAGGCTGAGGTACTTAATGCCTTCTTTGCCTCAGTCTTTAATAGTAGGGCCGACTCTTCTCTGGGTACCCAGCCCCCAGAGTTGGAAGATAGGGACGGGGACCAGAATGGATCCCCCATAATCCAGGGGGAAATGGTGAGTGACCTGCTGCACCACTTAGACACTCACAAGTCTATGGGGCCTGATGAGATCCCCCCGAGAGTACTGAAGGAACTGGCAGAAGAGCTCACCAAGCCCCTTTCCATCATTTACCAGCAGTCCTGGCTAACTGGGGAGGTCCCTGCTGACTGGAGATTAGCTAATGTGACGCCCATCTTCAATAAGGGCCGGAAGGAGGACCCGGGGAACTACAGGCCTGTCAGCCTGACCTCGGTGCCGGGGAAGCTGATGGAGCAGATCATCCTGAGTGCTATCACACGGCATGTAGAGAATAACCAAGGGATCAAGCCCAGCCAGCATGGGTTCAGGAAAGGCAGGTCCTGCTTGACCAACCTGATCTCCTTCTATGATAAGGTGACCCGCCTAGTGGATGAGGGAAAGGCTGTGGATGTTGTCTATCTAGACTTCAGCAAAGCCTTTGACACGGTTTCCCACAGCATTCTCCTGGAGAAACTGGCTGCTCATGGCTTGGACGGGTGTACTCATCGTTGGGTAAAGAACTGGCTGGATGGCCGGGCCCAAAGAGTGGTGGTGAATGGAGTTTACTCCAGTTGGCGGCCGGTCACAAGCGGTGTTCCCCAGGGCTCTGTGTTGGGGCCAGTTCTGTTTAACATCTTTATCAATGATCTGGATGAAGGGATCAAGTGCACTCTCAGCAAGTTTGCAGATGACACCAAGTTATGTGGGAGTGTTGATTTGCTTGAAGGGAGGAAGGTTCTACAGAGGGACCTGGACAGGCTGGATCGATGGGCCAAGGTCAATTGTATGAGGTTTAACAAGGCGAAGTGCAAGGTCCTGCACTTGGGCCACAGCAACCCCATGCAACGCTACAGGCTTGGGGAAGAGTGGCTGGAAAGCTGCCTGGCAGAGAAGGACCTGGGGGTGTTGGTTGACAGCTGCCTGAATATGAGCCAGCAGTGTGCCCAGGCGGCCAAGAAAGCCAATGGCATCCTGGCTTCTATCAAAAGTAGCGTGGCCAGCAGGACTAGGGAAGTGATCGTGCCCCTGTACTCGGCACTGGTGAGGCCGCACCTCGAATACTGTGTTCAGTTTTGGGCCCCTCACTACAAGAGGGACATTGAGGTGCTGGAGCGTGTCCAGAGAAGGGCAACGAAGCTGGTGAAGGGTCTGGAGCAGAAGCCTTATGAGGAGCAGCTGAGGGAGCTGGGGTTGTTTAGCGTGGAGAAAAGGAGGCTGAGGGGAGACCTTCTCGCTCTCTACAACTACCTGAAAGGAGGTTGTAGAGAGGTGGGGGTCGGTCTCTTCTCCCAGGTAACAAGTGATAGGACAAGAGGAAATGGCCTCAAGTTGCGCCAGGGGAGGTTTAGACTGGATATTAGGAAATTTTTCTTCACTGAAAGGGTTATGAAGCATTGGAACAGGCTGCCCAGGGAAGTGGTTGAGTCGCCATCCCTGGAGGTATTTAAAGGACGTTTGGATGAGGTGCTTAGGGACATGGTATAGTGGTGGTCTTGGCAGTGTTAGGTTTATGGTTGGACTCGATGATCTTAAAGGTCTTTTCCAACCTATATGATTCTGTGATTCTGTGATTCTAAACACCCTATTGTCTATCTCCAAACAAACTATTCTTGCATCTGCTAAACTTCATCCAAACTTTTTTTTTCTGTGCCTCAGATGTCTGCTAAAGTTTGTGTTTGTGAGATCAGATAAAGTCCTCCACAGCTGCACAGTATTACTTTCTCTTTTTTTTTCCCTACTCGGAAGGTGTTTGTAGTACTGTATTACATACTTAGAATTGACACTTGTAGTGTACACAGGAACATAAAAGGTAACAGTGGCTCCCTTTTAGCCAGTTTTTTAGATTTAATTATTCCTTCTTAAAAAGCAATACTTTTGAGAGGCATTTTTAGGTTTTGAACCTGACAGCACAGTGCTGTGGATTTCATCCCTACGTCCAAAATTTCCTGTGGCTGCCATGGGAATTCTTAATGTATCATGTTAGCCAATGTCAGCAGCAGTAAAGGACCACACAGAGTCAAAATTTAATTTAAAGTCTGCACTCACTAGAGATTCAAGCTCTGCCAGACATGTAGGGAAAATAAACTACCCCTGGGCATGGTTAGCAGGCAACAGGTTCTCCTTGTCCTGGCACCTTGGACCTTCCGTAGCGTACAAGCCATTACCATCAGAGATTTACTCTTCCCAGCAACACAAATGGCTTTTTTTTCTCCCTTATTGTTTGCCTGATTCCTTTTTAAGCTTCATTTACCCACTGATACATAACTAGACTTCAATTATAGACCATGTTAATTAGAGTGCAGTTGCTTTTTACTAGAGGTTGTAATATTTCAGGATCTCTATGGTCAGAAGCTACACTTATTTTAGCCCAGATGCTCCCCTATGTAGTAGATCTTGCTCCTTCAAATTAAAATGGTCTAGTTAATGTTTTTTCTATAAGAACTTTAGGTCACAAGATTACACAAGGAACACAGATTAAGCCATGAATGTTATCCCAGGTATTTCAAGAAAAAATACATTTGCATAATGGTATAGGAATATGCTATTTTTAAAATGGAAATGATCTATAATTGCTAAAAGAGTAGATAAGATGTTAAGTGCAAAAACATAGCAGAATTTCTGATCCAGAATAATTTAGTTCACTTTATCTCACTGCCTTGGGCCCTATTAAATAACATCACACATTGTTCAAATTGACCATTTTAAGAACTTACATATTGGGAGAACTCTTGGCAAAGGCAAGAGTCTGTAAAAAACAGCCATTGCTAAGTCCTCAGGAAAATCCACAACACTGATGAAGACATGATTTTTTCCTGAGCTTCAGTTTCTGTCTTTACTGCCCACAGAACAGATTTAGTCTCCTTCAGGTTTATTGTTTCCTTTCTCAGCTTCTCCCCAACATTTGTCTCAGAAGATCATCTTGAATGAGCTACCCTCAAAATTCATTCTTGTTTTTTCTCTTATGTCAACTTCAGTCTGTCCACAAACACTGCTATAGTTTTGGATCTTAGTATCTTTTTTAGTCCATGCGCTTGAAACTTCTCCTTGAGAAGCTTCTCTTTGAGAACGGGGTTCTCAAATCCCATCCCTATCCAAAGAGATAGTTCCAATTTCCTTTGTTGATTTGATTCTGCCTTCTTGTGTGTATTGAAAATAATTTATTTCCTTCAGATTTTCCTCTATGATCTTCTTCCTCAGTTGTTTGGCTATGCTGTAAAGCTTGAATCTAATTATGAAACAATATTTACCTGTGTATCCAGTCTACTTTATAATCCCTATTTATGCAAATATTCCACTCATTATTTTAAACATCCAAACCTGACAGAGTAAAAAAAAATTACAAAGAAAAGTCCAGAGTTTATAACTTTTACTTGAATTATAAATAAACATTAAGTGGTTTTGATAGTATTTTTTTCATTTAAATGGCACAATGGAATCTGTGCCAAGAAGAAAGCAAGGTATAAACAAAGAAGGAAAGCAGTATAGCTCTTAATTCTGGTAGCTAAAGGAAAGGCAAACAAAATATATGCCAGTTTCTTCAGAAAACTGTGGACCTTTATCCCATTCTGGAAGAAGAGAGGAGACTGAGTGTAGACAGCACGGACATTTCTACATCCATGGGCTTGAGCAAAGTATCACAGAGTTTGTGTCCACCTATGGGGAATTCTGTACATGAAATCCACTTATAAGATAGCTCTTTCATTTTCTTAACTCTCCCAAAAATGAAAAGAAAAAAAGAGTAAGTTCTTCAGAAAGGCTTAAACACATAGACCAAATGATTTCAAAATGAAGAATAAGTGCTATAATTAATTATGATTTGTAAAAGTTGCATGTGTGATAAAGATTGTGATGTCAGCACAATAACCTAGCGGTACCGACATAGCTTACACCATGATCAAAGTTCAGTTCCTCAGATGTAAGAGTTTACTGGGGAGTATAAAGTAATTGAAACAACACATACACACATGCCCACACAATCACAAACATGCACGCACAGGCATATACCCATTCCTTTCACTTACCTGTCTATTCCCGTTTTCTGAGGAAACACTGACTTACTTTTTATCATGAAAGAAGAAAACAATACTTTTGCAGGCTGACAAGAGCTTGAAGTGACTTATCACCAGTGACAGCTGTGTGTGTAAAGGAGATTCTAATGTTCGTCTGAAAGCAAGACGAGTGTGGGTTTAGCTGTTGGCTGAGTGAAAAGAAAACAGGGAGGCTGTGGCCCAGTGGCCTGCCAAATACAAGGCACGTGTACCACTAGGAAAAGAGATCCAAGTATGGTTGACCTACTTATATCTGATCTGCTTTAATACTGTCTCATATCCAGTTCTTGAAAGCGTTAGATATTTTCAGGGCCCTGAGTGCATTCCCCGCCCCCCCCAGGGCTCAGCTGCTCAGGCTCAGGGCCAACTTTGAAGATGCTCCTCTCTGGCCATGAGAAGCCCCAGTGGTGACCTGACCCCCTGTGCCTGGGAGCTGCTTTTAAGCTCAGGCTCTCGCCCTTTATCTCTGCCTGAACAATACCGCAGGTATGCCTATCCCAGTCCTGTTCCTTCCTGACTCTGACCCAGAGCCTAACTTGCAGATGTGACTTTGTGACTTTTTGGCTTGACCTTGGTTATGCCTCATCTCTACAGACGTGCCTGATGTTCTGGACTCTTGGCTGAACCCAATGGCCACTGCCAGAGATGCTCGCCTGTGTCCATCCTATGTGGCCCCTGCACTGCCACCACTGCCTGCCTCCAGGTCACCTGCCCTTGCAGGAGCTGCCTGCTCTTGCTGCTTCCTGGCAGCTGTAATAGCTGGAACAGCATAAGCATCTGATTAGCAAGTGCAATCACTTATAGAGCATAAATGTCCTATAAATGCCAGGTGGAAGGTTAATAATAAATAAGCACAAACAAAATAAACCTGTCTAATGTAAGGAGAGCACTAGATGACTTGAACTCCTCTGTGCCTACTCTGTAGTGGATGGCTGCCTAGTCAGTAGAAAGGGGGTTTGGTTGGGTTGGTCTGATTTTGCTTCGTTTTCTACTTGTCATACTGCCTAAATAAAGGAGCCTGAGTGATGAAGCCAGCATGGAAGTGATCTGGCGACTGGATGCATTGGGGTCCCTGAAGGAGATGGGAGGACCCCAGAGCTGTTGGCCATTGCCCGGTATATGAACAGCTGCGCTCTGGAGTAGTCAGTAAACAGAGAGGTCCCTGCAAGATGCTGAAGGGAGCAGCAACAGCTTTCGTATTAGAAAGGCCATATGTTTCTATGCATGGCACATTCTGCATCATGCACTTATATCACATCTAGAAAAAATTCTGAGATTCTGGCAGCTCCAACATTTGCAGTATTGAAGAGCTTGTGACTAGAGAATTTATATGAAAACAGAAAAAGAAAAAATTTTTTCTTTTTTTGGGGGGAAGAAGTGTGTAAGTGTAGAACACTCAGTGGCTGAATTGTCTCGTTATGGTTGTGTCCTTGATCCAGTTGTATA
Organism: Mycteria americana; assembly: GCF_035582795.1. Taxonomy (NCBI): domain Eukaryota; kingdom Metazoa; phylum Chordata; class Aves; order Ciconiiformes; family Ciconiidae; genus Mycteria; species Mycteria americana. The sequence goes on from NC_134367.1 coordinate 32,627,624, forward strand.
AAACTATTTGACTCTCAGGGAATTCCCTGCAGTTCTTTGCAAGCTCAACGACTTTCAACTCACGAGTCTTCTGCCAGCATACTGACCTGAGTTGTCTAGCCTGAATCTGGGCATTAGTCTTCATTTAGCTGAGATCACTGGCTGTGATCTCTGCTGCTGTGCAACCACAGTGAGAGTGACAATCAGTTCTATGGTCAACCTAAAAAGGAGAAAATATGAAAGAGTTATCATAAGGGGAAAAGAGTAGAGAAATCTAGGCAGGTGAAGCCTACAAGGGAAAGCTTTTTTGTTTCTATATTCTGTTCAGGGCTATTGTTTGGGAGAGAAGAGAATTTTTTTCTGCCTTTGGACAATGTTACAATGCCGACTTATTAAAAAGAAAACGTAATCATTCTCATGGTAGTGATTCTGCCTAGCAGGCTGACAGGTTGAGCACACATATATAATGCAGTCTCTGAAAAACAATCTATCTGATGCCAGGTCACATGAATGAGTCATGAGTATTTATCAGTATGTCTGAATATTTATAGTAGAAAAACAAGGTTTGTTTTATATGGTACCATGCTCTGTGTCAAATAAACTTATGAAACTAGTAGACAGTCTAATATTGTCATTGCTGTAGATACCTAATTCTACACACCATGTACGTGTTATATGTTATACATTAAAAATAGCATTCTATTGTCTTGCTTTAGATATAACTTCTGCTGTAGCCTGTAATGGATCTGTAGGAAATCTGAATGTCACTTCCTTTACTCCAGCAGTAATCATAAATTACCTCATGTCAAGTATGTTGAGAGTCCTCTATGGGTTTCATTTCATTATTTGGCTGTGTATATACCTGCCGCACAAGCAGTGTTCAGTTACCTGGGGTCATTTTCATTCATAGGTATTCTGTAGACCTGTCATTTATAAATACCTAGGGTCCTTGTACACTCAAGTATAAACTGTTCATTATAGCTCCAATCATTTTACACTTATTAAAGTCAATAAAATACTGTATAAAAAGATATTGCCTAAGAAAATGTACACCACTAAAATACTTAAACGTATTTATAACCTCTTTTTAAACATTCAAATAAGCACTCAGTGCCTGAATTAAATATATCTTTTGTAAAGGATTCAGAGACTTCTAAATGTCTTTACATGAAAAACAGAAAATTCTTAGTTCAAATTTGTTTACATATAAGTTCTCTAGGCTTGCCTTTGAGATTTAAAATCATAATCTACTGAATTATGTTCAGAAAGTTCCATTAAAAGAGAAGACTAAAGAAATCAGCTGTAACAATTAAAAATTCCGTAAGACCTTGCATTTTTCCAATGCTAAAGGAAAAAAAATTCTGAAAATCAAATAGGCTGAGGGAATAGTTTAACAGAATCAGGGGAGATATGTTCAGCTCTTGCTTAGATCACTAATTTGTTTGCGAACACTATCCAAAACTTCCACATTTAATATCACTATTTAAGCTATTATTATCTGCCTTAAAAATAAGAAGAGAACCTGCATCTTAAAGCAAAATAGCATTTAAGTAGAAAAATGTGTGAACAGCTTTATTTATTAAGTTTTAGACATACTGTCTCCAAGGTATCTTAAAATACATGCTTTTGCACACTTTCCACAAATGCCTAAACAGATCACTTACTTAAAAAAAAAATCCCCATACTTTTATATTATATTCATATCTTCCTTTGGCTTAAGATAAATATACTGCTCAGGTTTTATCCACGACCAACTGCTGACAACAGCTTATTCAGCCTCCCCATAGATTTATCCTTAACATTTTTCTTAAGTAAATAATTATCTGCCACATAAAAATTCAGGGTTTCTGTTTTGGTCTTTTTGTTTTGGTCTTTTTGTTTTATAGGAAATAACCATGGTAAAGACGCATGGTCACTTATGACTGCAAAGGTCCACCTGGTAAATAATAACTTAGCTGCTATAAGGACCATTTTAGGACATCTCATTCCTTCCACAGTATCAGAATTTTCTTATCTTGCTAACAGCTGCTTTGCTACTACTATAAACAAGATACTTATCTTCTTCAAATATCAGGCTTAATGCTGCCTCAACACATATGTCCAAACCCTGTGTTTGGATGGGAAATGATAAATTAAACTCTAGATTTCTAAACATCATTTTCAGCATAATTTTGTTACATCTGTAAAAACCTTGTCACAGCCCATTGCACTTTATTTTCTTGCTTGTGGGTTTTTGGGGGGTTTGTGTTTTTTATTATTTTATATGTCTGTCAGAAAAGAGAAAATGTGGCTGTAAAATGGAAAACATTTTCTGTACTATTTTGTGAATTATAAGGAAGACCTTATCTCTTAACTTTTTCTGTGGGGGTGGTCAGTCAGACAGCCTTAATTTTCTTGATCATGGCCTACCACAACCACATACTGATTTTCTGTCAGTCCAAGTGATACTTTTCTAGATGTTCAGTTTGCCATTGGTTATACAGAATTAACATGCAGATGCTCAATTTTTTTTTCTGGGCTTTATGTAATGTGATAATAATTACAAGAGAGATTGTTGCAAAATCTTAAACACCTACTGCAAAAGTGCAATAATATAGCCTCTTCTAGGTTCTAGAAATCCAGACAGAATTACTGGTAAAGGACAGGAGTTGAGAGGAGTGAAAAATTCTGTTTAAAGATAACTTATGAAAAAAAAAAATTATGTACACCAAAGAGACTGTGTCTGCTATGTGTCTAGCAGCAGCTGCTAAACGGTGAAAAATTTGTTTTGTTCTTAGCCAAGATATCAGATGTGTTTGTCTGACAAAATGTGGATGTTCTACTTTCAGGCTTGGTATCCCTCTCTGATATGAATTAAAATGAAATATTGTTGCTCTTTGTTGAGAATGTCTCAAGGCATTTCTTAGCTCTGTGTATTATAATTTGAAGAATCTTGCCATGGTTTCTTATTTTTGCTCTATTATTTTTCCTCTGTCTGCATCTCTTCTGATGTTATGTATCTCATTCTGTCCACACTTTAATTGTAAAAGCAGCTGCCACCATTAGCTTAAGAGTGTGGGTCAAAATAAAGTAAACCCCATAATTATTATATTAATACTGTGGATAATATCTGTGATTTGAACAATAAAGGCTGAGCATAAAGAATAACTAATCTATTTTCCTCTAGCATTGTCTACTATGAAACAATAGAATTGTATATGTTGTGTATGTGCAGGGCAGAGAATAGGCCAATGAAGCTGGAAATTATTAAACTCTCTTCCATTGTCACAAGGTCATTTGTTATTGTCAAACACAGAAAGGAAAGGAGTATGTTTAAATAACTGTGGACCCTCACACACATACATACACACACATGCGCATTCCAAAAGGCAAATGTACCCATCTCCAGTCACAGCCTTCTCTTCAACTTCTGAATCACTAAGTTTGCCTGTAGGACCATTTTGATCCTTCTTTGTTCTCTATCCTAGTCAAAGCATGAATTGTTTTCCCCAAGAAAGAAATTTACTGTCCAAATTCAGTGTATGACAACCTTATTTTTAGGTGAGTCCCGTCACTGGTAAAGGAAACAGCTCAGCTGTTGCAAGAACAGGGACTGAAGCTGCTTTCAGACACTTCTCTGAAGAGAAGTAAGCAGCAAGACCAAGAAATCTGTCAGTAGTGCTTCTAAGTGAGTCTTATCAGAGATGTCTTAGTAAATATTGGAGTGACCCAAAAGGAAATTAGACAGGAAAAAGTATTAGTTCTGTTTAGCTGCCTCTCAAAGACAGTGCTTTTGTGGTTTCTCCAACTTCTCCTTTGTTTGTAAGCTACAATTAATAAACAGTTCCTGTGTATTGTGTTTTTCATCCTACATGATTATACCTGTACAGAAAGAAGATTCGGGGATCTTGTGACATCACATCAAGAGCAGTTGGTGCTTTCCAGTTTACCAAGAAAATAGCTTTTTTTCTTTCCTAATTAAAGTTGGTTGAAAGCAAAGTTCTAGTTACTTCTGTTCTCCAGTGTGGTGGATCTCAGCTGAGAGTCTGCCTCTGACTATTCCTTGCTCCTTGACTGGTAGTCATCACTGGACAGTGTGGAGGCCAGAGGGAAAACAGTTACTTATAGTGTAGCTCTGGATCAAGTTCAATTCATAGAGACCATATCTGGATTATGATGGTCTTCCTGAGTGTATCACTATTGTTAGGGTCTTCCAGATTTTATTACTATGCATACATTATCAAACAGAGTAAAAAAGAATAAGATATCAACTAGAGACTGAAGCTGTCAATATTTTTTTTTTTTATTTTATTTTTTTAATTATTTGGAGTTGCATACTTTTTTGGATTTGTTTTCTTTAATATTGTGATTTTAAGTATGTAAGCGTAGGTGTCAGCTTTGCACCGAAAGCAGCTTCCATTAAAGTATGCTGCATGTTACAGGGGAACATACGTAATGTTTTCTTCTTCTGTAGCATCTCTGTCACTAGATAATAACCCATTAAAATAATATGGCATAGGTGGAAGTCATTAATATGTACAGTTGTCTTTTATATTTAGGAAGAAGACTGAAGAAAGAAAAGCCACAGCAAAGACATCTGTTAGATGCTAATGGTGGTACTATGGAAAAAAAATTCAGAATTTATGTAATATATATGTAAGAGCTAGGCAGTAGAATTAAACTTCCCACTTGAAAATTGCATCGTCTAAAACACCAGACTGAAGGAGCAGGTATTTCTGAATTTCTGCGCTACTGAGGTGATCATTCCATTCCCTATCACTTCTTGCTACTTTATGTGTTGCTACAACAATGTGGAACCTTATTTTGGAAAGGTTGTTCAACACTCTTCAGAAAAATATCTCATTGAAAGACAGCATGAATTGAGAAATAGGCTTAGACTGTACTCATACGAGCAGCTGATTAACAGCTCTTTACCAACTGATCTTCATAAAACATCTCTGTTCTTTATATGGTGTATCTGGCCATGCTCCACCCTAATAATATGTTTCTAAGTTTAGTCTATCAGGAGTTCATATTACAACTGTGCCTGAAGATGATTTTCATAAAGAGAACTCTGCATTTTCTCTTCCTACAGTTTCTTATCTGTGCAAGAAAATTCATGTTTTCAGGAAACGTTTGCAATATTTCTGTAGACAAATGAAGAGCAAAGCTATTTTTCTTTCAACTGACTGCAGTGTCATTAGCTTAAGTTTCAGTATATCTCTTTTGACAGAAAGAAGTAATTTATTTTGTCATTATTCCCTCTTGTTCTGCTAAATATATGACCGTTATCACATATTCTTGTTAATATTTTCCTCAGAAGTGCACTGGTCCTCATACAAAGTAACCTGCACATATACAAATCTTTTCCTTCTTTGATGCTTGGACCTGGGTTAAATAATATTGAAACTGGTGAGAGTAATGACTGCCCATCACTGCGGCTAAAAGCAGGGGGGAAAGGTTATGGGAATGGTGGTCAGCTTCAAAATGCTGAATGCTATCTGCTGGAGCTGTTCCTGTTTGTGAAAATAAAGACATAAGCACAAAGGACACACATGTATAGAAATGCTGGATACAAACACATGCAGACTTGAATAGTATCTTGAGAAAGGACTGTTGGGATAAGTGCTGGCTAGAACATGTCTTGGAACCTGAGCAAAGAAATGGTCTCCAGCTGTTTGATTCTTCTTATGTGGAAAGAAACAGGATTTTGTATGTATTTTTTGTAAATATAATAAGCATCAAAGACCTACGTACTTTTAGCCATTTCTTCCCAAAACAAGAGCAATGGGCAGAACCAAACATAGGTGACCCACTCGGATGTACACATAAGAACTCTTGAGGATAAATGCCACGTGTTCTTGTTCAGGGGGGGGATATTGTTTGTTTGTTTGTTTGTTTGTTTTCTATCTGGATTACTTGCTTTACTATAATGGATTAGTATTTAGTAGCTAATCACATCTACCAAAGAAATTTAAGTCTGATTAAATGCAGTTAAACAGAACATAATGTGATGATAGATTGCCTATGTCATCATGATCACTTCAGAAGTAAAGTCTAAAGGAACTGCAAGTGAGAGGCCTCTATCAATTTTCAGTGTACCTTCAACCTGAAGACTGATGGCTTGTCCAAGACCAAAACAGTAAACAAGGCTCAAAGCTACAATCAAAATTCAGGAACTCCTATTATTTTCATGCTTGAGCAGGAAACTATAAAGGCATGGGGATAAAACTAATACTTGCAAGTTTAACTATGGTGTTATATTTATAATGCACTGAATCTGTAACAAGTGGAATTAGACTCTACATTCCAGATTGTAAAGCGTCACATGGCAATGCTAAAATCTTATTTCTAATTATGTAAACAAATTTGCAGCTTTGTATGATACAGAAATAATTTTAGAAGGTCTGTCTCATATATGTTTAACTGTTCTGGACATCCAGTATCTGTTGGACTCATTTGAGCTGCAAGTCTGACACTTTTAAATAGTTTACAACTGACACAGAAATTATGGATGCTTCTCAGACTCCTTGTTGTTGCTCTTTAGGTGGCCTGACCTCATAGATGTTTTTTGCTGCCTCATTAAAAAAAGGGAATGATAGGGATTTTGAAGCAAGTGCTCAGAAGTTAATAGAATATTTTAGACCAGAGAAAAAATATTTCCTGTTAGAAACATATGTTCAGGTCAGATAACTGAACAACAGGACAAGACTACCGAGTTCTTTGGGTATGCATTTTGTCCCTGTGCTATTTAAAAGCACCATGGTATATCACAGATTTGCACCAACAAAAACCTTAGAATTTGCTCTAATAAATCTTTCTGGAACAACATTTCTGAATTTTAACCATATTTTGTGAAACATAGACCACACCTGATATGAAAAAGTAATATTTAAGTAGAATTATTGTGTCAGTCTATTATCAGACTACTTTCACCCAAAGTTTTCTGTCAATACTATGATGAATGGACAATAATGGAAGAATTAAGAAAATTAAAGGTGCAAGGTTGAATTTCAAAAGGCAAAAGTTTCAGTCTGGCATATCAGAAATGGGACTAGTTATTACATATCTTTTTTTAAAATGTGATATTGGAACAGAAAAGTTCAAGGTAGATGTATTAAGAAGCGTTGAATAGCTGATGTGTTAAAAATGTGTATGATACAAGAGAAAAACATATCATAGTTCATTGAGAAATACAGAAATTGAATTTATGAATCTTAAAGAATATTACTGCAAGCATTTCAATTTGGCAGTTAACTCCTGTGTCTTTTTCAGCTCTGTAACCGATACTAACTTTTAGGAAACTTTATAAAGCGAGGTTTAACAGAATAAAGGAGTGTGCTTTGATGTCATTTCTTGTTCTCTCTTTCCCTTAGCTCCTTCTCTGCTTCCTCTCTGCCCTTGGTATCAAGCTCAATTTTCTTTTCCCTTCATTCAGATCACCCCCCTGGGCTACCCTAGGCTTTCTACCTGATGTGTTTCATTGTGTTCTTCTCCTCCTTCTTTTCCCATGAAGACAGGCTTAACTTTTCCTCCATTTTTTTTACATTAATAAGTTCACTGTGGTTTTTAGGTCATGGTTCTAGTTTCGTGGTTCATAGTTCCTAAATTCTAGTTCCCCTAGTCAGCATCTTCTCTTAATACACATACATCCTAAAAATGGCTTCCTAAATACTTCTTCAGTTAAATGACCATAAAATAATATAATTAACTTTAATGGGATGATCAAGATGTGTACATATTATAAATGCAAAATTGTGCTATCTTATGGATGCTTCTTGTCCTTTCCCCCTGGTTGCAAAAACCCTGAACAGCACTGATTCTTCCTCTGGACAGGAGACTGGCAGTTTCCTGAATGTGGTGCTGATACTATTAGCTGCTTCTTCGTTCGAATCTGTTTAAATTTCAGCAGTGCAGATGTTCATATATTTTCTAAGGAAACAAAATTTGGTCAGAAAATGATTCTTTGTCAAAAAATAATAATTCATTTATTGCCTGTTATATTACAGTGAGAATATCTCAGCCCCAGAAACTGTCCCCACATTCAGTTCACGGTTCAAAGTTTAGTATATCAGATGAGAATAACTCAAAATGGGGAACTCCCTCACCTCCTCAGCTGATTAAATTTCACTTTCCTCAGCTCATGAGGATGTGCTGCATCAAGTTATGTGCTGGGAGAGCAATTAGAGTACCAGATGATATAGCACAACTGGAGACTCCCATGTGGTTACATTATAAGAGAGGTTTTAAGATACACAATAGCCAAATAATATGTCTTCTAAGGGGTCTTTTCAGCATAAACCCTTCCCTGAAAAGCATTGCCCCAGCTGTTGTGCAGAGCCCTGGTTTCTTGTCCATCCCTTGACCCATGTGCAAGGAGCAGCTGGTTACCAGATTAACAAATCACCAACTAACTCTGTCTGGCATGTGAAGTCATGGAAAAGGAGAAAGGCCAAGGTACCATGCTAAAAATACAATGAGGCAATTATGAGAACGGAGTCAACACTGTGCATCTTACAATCAGTGCATGCAGTTTGACAGTTTTTGCATTCTTGCCAGTATCACAGCTCAGAGCTCATTTCACTGAGCAGCTGCAAAATTTGGGAAGCTTCCAGCTCACAGGAAATTCTAAAATTTTTTGTTTGTTCATTTGGGCTGATTCAGAACAAAAAACTTTTTTTTTTTTTAAGAAATTTTCTGGAAACTGTAATGCTGTTTTTTAGCCAGCTCTGCTTCACGAACTACTCCATGGCAGCATGGTACACCAATTACCGACACTCTCAGTTTGGCTTGAAAGTGGAATCTAAGTGCTGATGGCTATAAATGTCACTCTGAGGAAACACTGCCCAAATAAAATTATCCAAACATGAACTACCTCGGCTGTCCACTCAGTGTTCATAAATTTTAACAGGTATTTTCTCTTGTTGATTATAAAAAAAAATTGTCAAGTGCCAAAATGGAAAAATGGAAAAAAAATCTTACCTTTGAAATAATGCTCCTAATCTCTTTTATCAAAGAAAGACAGCAGTCTACACTTACAAATTTAGCTTTGCTGTAAATTGATTAGATATTTATAAGTAAAATAAAAAATTGTATTTGGCATAGTTTCTTCAGCAGTTCTGTTCAGGCCACACAGAAATCCAAAGCAGAAATGGAAAACTTTCTAGCATATCACCTTAAAATTTTACAGAATTTGCACTGGAACTTTTTTCTTCAACCTCATGCTTGAATGGCTTTATAAGAGTAGAAACATTCATCAACACTTCTCACGTACAGGGCAAATTCAGTGTGTTTCATCATAATTTTATACCAGCTTGTTTTACCTTTCTTCTGAAAAGTCAGTGGTTCTTGAAGCACCTACGTCATATATTACTATGAAAAATATTTAAACAAACACACATTATAGCCCCAACCAACCACCACTATCACAACCTGTTCCAGTGTTTGACCACACTCATAGGGAAGTTTTTCTTATGTTTAAGTGGAATTTTCTGTATTTCAGTTTGTGCCCATTGCTTCTTGTCCCATCACTGGCCACCTGCAAGGAGAGTTTATTTCTGTCTTCTTTACTCCTCCCATCAGTTATTTAGACACATTGATAAGATTCCCCTGAGCCCTCGTTTCTCCAGGATGAGTAGTCCTGTCTCTATCCTTGAACGTCAGGTGCTCCAGTCCTTCAATATTTTAGCGGCCCTTTGTTGGACTCATTCCACTCTCTTGGATTCTTCACTGTTCATCTCTCTCCTCTACTGGCGAGCTCAGAATTGGACACAGCACTCCAGATGTGTCTCACCAGTGCTAAAGGTGGTACCAGAGGTAAAGGATCACCTCCCTCAACCTGCAGGCAGCACTCTTCTAGCAGGTGTCACAGTAGAGCATGTACCTTAGTTTGGAAACCTCTACTACTTCCTTTGTTGTAAAGCTGTTCCTATAGCGGAAGTTTTCAGCATCAACTAATATCTAGTATTTTCACTAACTGTAATAAGAATTCAATGTCTATGAAAAGTAGAATTAAACACATTGCAACTAAACATGTAGTTGTTGGAGTCTGGGCAGAGACCTAGAAAAATCCTCCGAACTCTGCCTGCTAATATTGGCTTTATCTTAGCTTTAAAAAGTAGGAGTTAGCTTCTAGCTCACGTAAGTCTAGAAAATTTAAATCAAATCATAAAGTTAAAATTTCATCCTTTTCTTGTCATCAAATAAAGCTATTCCTTCCACAGTGCTTGAGACATATGAAATTTACTCAGCAGTTCCTCTGTTTCAACTGGAGAATGATTCTCAGACTATTCACATCACCGGTAAAGTAAGCACTGAGTAGCTGTGCGTCACCCTACAGCCATAATACCATGCCCACTACTCACTCCTGACAATGTCCTGGTCCCAGTCTCAAGTGTGCACATGATCTCAGTAATCTCCTGACTTGCTGTTACTAAATCCAAATTGCTATGTCACCAAGCACATGTCCCAGGTGCAAGACAGAACTAACAGGTAAGCAGAGGCGAGATGTAAGTCATTTTTTAAACTGCCATTTAGTTATCCTATCTTAAACTTGCCTGTGTGTATTAGAAATGCTTACATTATTAGACACGGATTTGCATAGCTCAGCATTAAATAGCAGATAAGGGGTAGGATGCTGAACCTGTCTCAATTGTACTGAATATGGAGACCATCTCAGCCTGTTGCAAAATCACGCAGGTTTGCTTAAGATGACGAAGGCTTTTCTTCATCTGCCTTCACAATATTAGATATTTCCTCTTCTATCCATTAGCTCTCAGGGAGCTGCAAAACCATACTGTCGTGGTTTAAACCAAGTCAGCAACTAAGCACCACACAGCCACTCGGTCACCCTCCCCCGCAGTGTGATGGGGGAGATAATCAGAAAAAAAGTAAAACGTGTGGGTTGAGATAAAGACAGTTTAATAGGATAGCAGAGGAAGAGAAAAAAAAAATAAAAGAATATACAGAACAAGTGATGCACAATGCAATTGCTCACCACCTGCTGACCAATGCCCAGCCTGTCCCTGAGCAGCGATCACTGCTTCCCAGCCAACTCCCCCCAGTTTATATACTGAGCATGACCTCATATGGTATGGAATAGCCCTTTGGCCAGTATGGATCAACTATCCTGGCTGTGCCCCCTCCCAGCTTCTTGTGCACCTGGCAGAGCATGGGAAGCTGAAAAGTCCTTGTCTTAGTATAAGCACTGCTCGGCAACAACTAAAACATCAGTGTGTTATCAACATTATTCTCATACTAAATCCAAAACACAGCACTATACCAGCTACTAGGGAGAAAATTAACTCTGTCCCAGCTGAAAGCAGGACACATATGTAGTCTTTCCTAGAGAAGACCTGGTTTCAGTGTAGTTTGAGAAAGGACTTTTTTCTGTAGATTGGAATAGCATATCTGAGGTTTGGATTTGTTTTGTTTTCGAATTGTCACTATGAATTATCAGATATAATGGTCAACATCATTAATAGCATCTATAAAGACATATAGACCTAAAGACACATAATTTAAAGACTTAAATTAGCTTATCACAACTCAAGAAAAAGACCTGGATAGTTGTATGAAAGCATCGGCTTTGTGTTCAGTAGCAGTCAAGGCAGCAAACACAAAATACTGATATTTTTAGGAGAAACAAAAAAAGAGAAGAAAACATTAAGCACTACTACACTGTTTTAGCCCTTTCTGTAGCAATATCTTGTATGCAGTTCTCTTCTTTCTATCCCAAAATTAAACTCAAGGAGGTGCAGAGAAAGATTACACAGATGATCAATGTTTTGATCAAGTTTTGATTAAATAAATTAGAATGCATTGTCCTGTAAAAAAAAGATTGGAAGGTATACGTAACATCATGGACACAGCTGAAAAAATTGAATAGGAAATAATTATTCTCTATGGATACTCTAGGGATTTTTTTTTACTCCTTTAAAGTAAAAAAAATTTACTTTAAAGGAGCAAAGGGAGTGGTTTTATACACAGGACACTCCTGAACAACAAAACTTATTACCACAGAATATAAAGGAAAAAATACATATATAAAATTTTTTTTAAGGGAATTAGATGTAGCAACAAAAAAATCAGTTAAGGGTTATCATTTAATGCTGCATCCAAATACCAGCTCAGAAAACCCCTAATCTATAGGTTGATGGGTAATGTGAGAATTATCATTGTTCCTGTACCCATTTCACAAGTTTCAACTGCACAGCAGGCCACTATCAGACACAGGGTATATGAAAACGATGTGTCTATTCTTATGTTCCTGTGATTATAACCTTCCTCCCTCCAGATGAACCCACCAATGGCCATTGACAAATCAAAACAGTCAAGTGAATCTTTTATGCGATACGGATTGACTATGATTTGTGCAGATCAAAGAAAAATCCACCTTAAAATATCTCATCATGCTTCTGTTCAGATTTCAGACATGTCCTAGTGCTGTTTTTCCCCTCCCCTCAAAATTATTTTTCTTAAGTGTAAACAATGTTTGACAGACTCTATAGACAGCTTTTTTTCTTTTTTTTTTTCCCTTAATAGATAGATAAAGGTTTGGTAAGGAACATGAACATTTCAAATGCTAACTTACCAACTACATGTGATAGAATGTATTTGGTAGCTTCTAGCAATGTCATCTACAAAAATGATGGGATAAATTTTGTGGCCAGAGCAAAAGTAATGAGATGAAAATGTATGGGTTGTGTCACCATTGCTTGCCCTTTGCCAAACAGGCACTGGAGAATGACAGTATGAAAAGATTCCTTCCCTTTTTCTGGCATGTCTTACTATCAACCTTTGACCTAAATTGCATTTTTGTGCAATACTTGAACCCCAAATTCTCAAATCTGTTGTTACCAAAGGATTTGTCTTCAAACCTATTTTATTTGGTTTCATTATTTTGGAGAACTAAATAATGATTTCTCAGGCGTGGGCTCTTATATTTGTAATGCTAGAAAAACTTAAAATGCAACCAACACACTTTAGTTTATCAAAGCACAGAATTTGGGTTTTGATTATATAATTGGAAACACAAGTCATGCTCAAAAAGTAGAAGTTAAGAAAGCACAAACTGAAAATATATCTGAGATCAAGCTTTTTTTTCTAGCTGTCATGCAAAGATCTCTGAGGCTTTTCTCAGCTATGGAAGCCAAGGAAACATCTGAATAGTATTTCACTGCCAAAGTACTGCCTTTCAGAGTGGGTAATGTTTGGGTTTTAATACGTAAGAGACAATTGAGTAGTACTTCAGACTTAGCATGTAAAACTAACTGAGACCCTAGCTAAGCTCACTACTCCCAAAACTACTAGAATAGATTGCCTGAAGAAGCCATGACTCTCCATGAATGAAGCTTTTTAAGAATAGATAAGAAATATTTATCTATAATTAATCTCACACTGTGATAAGGGGAGGGACTGTATAGCAACTTCGAATCCTTTCCAAACCTGTTTTTCTATGAACTATTATTTTATCTGTGCTTTGCTGACGTCCATGAGTAGCCTTTTGTGAGACCCAGACAAAGAAAAGGGAAATCATTCCCCACGTTTACAGCTTTTATCACCAGAAATACATAAGAGATTACTACTTCCTCTGGAACATCTAAGAAATTGCTGTAACATAAAAAGTACAGTGGGAAATAATTTCTTGGTTGAAATTTGAAAAATTTATACCATGATTGTAATACTTGTTTTTTCTGTGTCAGTGTGACTTGGCCACAACAAAAAAGTTACCCAAATCACACTAATTACGTCTGATAAGCTTGGTGTATGAATTATATTGTTGAACATTCTTCTTTGGATTCTCCCTAATTAATTACAGTGTTTTTCTTTCAGAATACTTGCAAATTCTACAAAGTGAAACAAAATAAGCCATTATAGATCTGGATGTTCTAGTCTGGATTTAAATTTTTACAGCAAAAAGCAGAAATAGGCCCTTTTTTGTTTGTTTGTTTTGTTTCTCTAATGAATATAGTGATTTTTCTTTTCCCAATGTATATTTCACTAGTAAAATCACAGGGATTTGGAAAGGTCAGTTTAATTCAATGGATCCTCATTTTATCACTGATAAGAAAGAAAATAAACAATTTTGATTTAGTTTAATTGAATTCCCATTAATTCTGGACTAGAACCAAACCATTTCAATAAGTTTTTGTGTTGTCTTCTGGAAATCAAATGTTAAAGAGAAAAAGAAAACAATATCTTTTTATAAGACTGTAAGAAATAATACACTAGAGAAGAACCATAGTCAACTAATTTAGTTGTCTGTTTATTCATGACAGAAAAACGTAGTCCTTTAAACCTTAAAAAGCCAAATTAAAAATACAAGGAATTTCTCAATATGGTGCAAAACTACTACTTTTCCAATGTTTTAATGCAAGAAGAGTTGAGTCAGAAATTCACATTATCTCATCTGACAATTTTCAATACTGTTATAAGTATTCATTTAAAAAAAAAAGGCTGATATTGATAGTATTTTAATTGATCTAATGATTTCCAAAGTCTGATCAGACATTTTGTTAAAGACAAGAAACAAGCAAAACCCCTGTTTTATTTTATAAATTTTATATTTATTGCCTTTTATTTCCTTTGAGTGTACTCCTTTGTTCATACTTTACAAGAACAAATATCCAATTTGCCTCTCTGTGTTTTTATTATTTTGTGTATCAGCACTGTCATGTCCCATTTTATACATAAAATAAACAATCTCAGATTTTTATGAGTCAGAGAGCAATAACTTTAAAATACTATTTGTCTTTATCTTAAAATGCCACAGAAATACTTCTATATACTGGTTGAGGACAACCTAGATATGCTTTAATACAAGGTCACAATTTTTTTCATTTTCTTATCTTAAAGCAGCTTCCATTACCATATGGTGTTACAACTCAGAATACAGTAAATTGGGTAAAGAGCCAGAGAAAAAAAAAATCAGCTCTGAAACTGAGTATTTAACACAATGAACCTAATTGATGGAAGTTAACTGAAGCAGCATTCCTATCTTAGGCTGTTAGCAGGATATTCTTGTTTAGAATTTTGCTAGTATTTCATTTGCTGGTGTTTCAGATTCTGCATGAACAAACATTTGCACTAGACGTGATTTTACCTAGTGGGGAAACCAGCCCTGCTTCTTTGCCTTTAAGACAGATTTGTGCTATTGTATATTTCTCTGAAAAAAATCCCGGAAACACTGATAAAACCCCTCAAGCATTCACATTTTAAGTGCACTATAATAAAGTGTCCAAGTTCTCTTTTTTCATTTGTCAAATAAAAGCATATTTTAGTTTTTTACTGTGCTTGCAGTAAAACAATAATTGATGAACACCAGAAGGGCTTTCTGGGGCATATTATACATTTGACAAAGTCTAAGTAAGCAGAAGAAGAAACCACAAAGGATATTGATTTTCTATGAAAGGGCAAGACTGATATTTCTTCATTTGAAGGTTTTGCTTTTCCACTGAATACCACAAAGGAAATCCAGTGTATAAGGAAAGTACACAAGAAAACAGTATATCATAGAAAAAAAATGAATTATTTCAGAACTAAACCACTTCACGTGACATCCTACTGCCCATAATGGGAAGAAACCCATTATGTTTTTTCAAAAAAGGCACTTAATACAGACAAATAAAGTCATTTAAAATATGTGTAAAAATATTAATCCATTCTTCTCTGCTGCATATCCTTTCTCTGCTTGTGTTTGGGTTGACAACAAAGAATACACTCCCAAAGTGTCCAGAAGTGTTTGTTTTCCTTTAATAAAGCAAACATCAGAATTCATCAGAACATCTGTCATGAATGGCAACTTTAACACCTCTGGTGTGTTTCCCAGAGATGTACTTTTTCCTGGTAGAGGTTTTACAGGTAAGGTAGAATGTCAGTGGAAAGAAAGAAATAACAAGACTCTCATGTCTCCTGTCTAGGGTACAAATATATGGAAGGCTGAGGATCAAGTTCTTATCCTGCTTAATTCAAAACAATTCGAAACCCCTCAGACACAAGGGGACAAGAGCACTCACCCCGCACTGAAAGCCCTGGATTTGTCCTGAACATCAATCTAATATTGTGCTCCACAAAGACTTCTGTTTTCCATCCAGTGGAGAACAAAAGCAAATTTCAGAATCTCAGAAGTCACCCTGCAACAGAATAGTCACCCTGCCATCAGCTGCATAGGGAACAGATCTTCAAAGTCAAAAAGTGGGACACCTTATGCTATCTCCTTTTGCAGCCATGAAATACTTACGTGGTTGGTCTTTTGGCTCTTTTCTTTGAGTTGGTTAAGGAAATCTCCTTCAGAGCAGCAAAGGCATCAAAGAAAGTCTTAGTCCTACCATTTTTCCCACATTTTTTTCCTGTGTCCCTCTTGTGTATGGACTTCTCAGTCACAGGAAAGAAGAAAATAGAGCGCATAGAGACCACTGTGTCTCTCTTTAGTCTAGTTCTTCCTTTCCTTGCTGAATGGCCAAATCAGGAATTCTGCAATCATTAGACTGAGCTGCATCACCATACTCAAATGCTAATGGTTCCTGCCAGGTATGAAAAGTGTTGAACATAAGCTGGTGCAAAACTTAGACTTGCTACATGAGGAGTCATTACTGTAGCAATACAATAACATCATGGACAATCACCACAGCTAATTTTTAGGAAAAATAAAATCAAATGGAAAGAAATAGAAAACTGGGACAATTTAGATAGCCTTTACTTATCATGACCTCGTATAAAAAATGGAAGTGACCATAATAAAAGTAAGATGTAGAGCTTCTATGCCTATAAATAAAGTTTCACATTTTCATTACTATTTATCATCAGAATGGCCTTTAAGCTACAGTTTACGCTTTCCTGAAATATAATTCTTGTAAGTATATAAATAACTTTATTATGAGATCAAACAAGCAAAATAAGTTGAGTGGGCTATGGTGAAGAGTCACTTCTAAGTTCTCAAATAAAATCATATAATTCTTTTGTACCTGGAAAAAACATGCATTATTTAGAAATCTGAATGGTATCCATAGCGCACTGAGTTTGTGTACCCTGGTGTTTTAAATGAGAAGAGTGCTTTTGAGTTGAATTTCCAAATCTTCCCCACTTACTGAGTGGAAGACCGTATCACCCTTGTAGTCTTAAACCACAAGGACTGGATTGTTTTTGGATTAAACTAAACTATATACTACAGCAGTGCACCTCCAGCCACTGAGGGGAGTTCAGTCCATGTGGCCAGACTAGAGCTAGTATAAGCAGGACTGCTGGAACATATGTATACTGTGGGTGTCAGGTACCCAGTTCCAAATATTTCACTCAGCAAATCAAATTCCACTGCACTGCCCAACTTACTATTGCAGATATAGCCAGAGGCATTATTTCCTTATTTTCATGTCCATCTTAATGCATCGTCCTTTCCACAGCTTAAATCTCCATTGATCACAAGTCTGTTATGGGAATATTCCTTTATAAAAGCATCCAAAGTATTTCTATACTATAGCACAATTAGCATTATGAAACCCAAGAGTTTGGGAAACCAGTTTGCAAGCTAAACCTTGTCCTCTGTCTATTGCTCTGTCATGACTCCTGTGGAACAGCATTTATTGGATAGTTTTGACATACTGCTTTTTTCATAAACCCAAACCCCTTATTTTAAGCCTTATTATAGTGGAATTCCTGCATTATCTAAATTTTAATACATGGAAAAAAGGTTACAATCTGTATAATTTTTAAGGTGTACATTTACCTGAAACTAGAAAAAAATGAATATAAAAAGAAAAAAGTCATTAAAATGCCATTCACCAATTTGTTTTCAGAACTGGAGAACATGCTGCAGTTCATGCTGGTATAATGTTTACAGGCTTTTCTGTAAAACTCAGTAGCATCTGCTGAATGCTTATAAGGATTTTCAAATCTATGGCCAGCAATATAAATGAAATATCACTAATTTTCTCTTTAATAGCACTTTTTTCCACACAGGATATATATATATATATATATAACTCTATCATGTATACATACAGTTTCACATACATATAGAACATTAATTGCTCAAAATAATATTAAGTTATTTTTATGTAAGGCATTTTTAAAAAGTCCATAACGTAAGTTACAAAAGTAATTACAAAGCAATGCTGTATTTATTCCACCTCATGGATTATATAATTTGAGAGAAAAAATGTTAGACAAAATTATGAATATTTTTCTGCCTTTTCTATGTAAGTACTAAAGGCTAACTACATTTTAAAATAGCATTTCATACCTCAGACTTCTCTTGGACAGTTTTGAATCTGAATTTATTTTTACTTAAAATTTAATGAGCTACATACATAGAAGGTAACTTCATGACCTCTCACTGCTGTAAGAGCTAGCTTCAGTACTTCATTCTCATCGTTGTTTATTAATATTACACTGATTTAACCTAAGAGCACATCTCACTGCTCATGCCACATGCACACAAGGTGCTTTGAGTCACCATCTCTGGAGGTATTTAAAGGATGTGTAGATGTGGTGCTTAGGGATATGGTTTAGTGGTGTAGTTAGCAGTGTTAGGTTAATGGTTGGACTCGATGATCTCAAGGGTCTTTTCCAGCCTAAATGATTCTATGGTTCTATGAGCAAACTCACCTCATAATAAGAAAGAAAGGGAAGGAAATCTCTGTGAAGTCTTCAAGACTTCTACAACTATTGCCCTGCTTGGTTTAAGATATAGAGATTTGATGAGTTTTCAAAGTTTCTGCAAAAGACCCAGAAAAGTCTAAGGGTGTGGCACATAATTTACTGAGCAAATTTATTTTGATGCTGCTGATATCGCACTTACTTATCCCTATTACTGAATTATTACACGCAGAGATATACCACTATGTAGCCATGTACATCTACAGTAAAGTAATTGTCCTGATCCTCAACAAGCCTCTTAAGGCTGCTTCTACACATGGAAAGTACAAAGATAACCTTACTTTTGCCTATAGTAGTTGAAGACATCTTCTGACAAGCAGTAGTACTAAAAATCCCCACAATTGTTAGAATTATAAAATTTAAGTGAAACAAAAAGTCTTGGTTTTATTCCCTCTGGATCAAGAGTTATTCACACTTAATACCAACATCCAGAAATGCACTGACTTGTGTTTACCTGGCTCTAAAGCACATAAAATTAAGCTAAGTATGTAGGACTGTTACCAGGATTGGAGAGGGCTGGACTAAAAAGAATCTCATTCAAAGCAGCAAAAACTGAGTAAAATTTCACAGAAGTCTAGTATCAGACACCAGGAAAAGAGATGGACCTGAAACTTTACCTCTTTTACAGAAATGACATGAGGTTCTTAAAGAAGTCTAGAAATGGATACTATTGTATTTTAGAGTAGGTAGACTGTTTCTCACAAGAAACTGAGAAGTTTGATAACAGAACCTCCAAAATAATAAACAAACCTATGAGTACTCAAGCCCTAAGGCCCAATTTGAAAACAGAAAATTCTGTATGCCCAGCGCTCACAATTTTAAGTACTGCAAAACTGAAATAAAGCAATTGGATATAAGAATGATATTCAACTCACTAAATGGGGCTCTGACAAAAAATGTAAGTCCTTTTAAAATTTACCCCTAGTGCTGTGTTCTTTTTAGTTAATCTTTGAAAATGTGTGATTATATTTGAAAGCACACTTCTACTGAGATTTTAAGTAGCATATAGGATTTGTGTGGATTTTTTACATACTTAGGAAAAAATAGTAATAATTTTTAAGAATAAATAATTCATAATAATGAACAGCTTTTTAAAGGGATTCTTTACTTAGGGAGAATGCCAGTATTTGGCATTACGTATTTTTTTATAAATATTCTCAATTTTTTTTACCAACTCTTATATCTGAATTCAAAAAAGACTTAGGTCTGAAGAAGCTACAGTGCATTGATCTTACCTTTCCCCTTTTTATGTATTATGGATATAAAATCCAACATCATAGCTGGTGGAAATTCTTTTTAAGTCAAGTACATCATTGAAACTGTCAGCCAATTCAGGAATGAGTAATAGTTTATTTTGACTTCAGATTCTAGTAAACAGACATCAGGCAACTTATGAGTTGGAATAATTTTTATGCTCCTCTCAGTTCTTCCTGTGTAACACCTCCATCTACAACTGCTGGACCTTTAAGGTGTAGTAAGGGAATGTAAGTATATTTCTGAAGAATTATGGACTGTTACTATTACTATGTGTACTGCAGCTCCATATGTTGGGATTTTAATGTTAATGACTACTTATATGCTCCTTTTTTTTTTATATATATCTAAAACAAAAGAATTAGCAGAAATATTGGGATCCTGACATTCTCTCTTCCATAACTGTATCGCTCAGCTGGTAATTTTTTTCTGCATATTAGTTAGTGTACTGTGTCTTAAGCATTTATTAATTTCCTATATGTTCATTGTCCTCCAAGTACCTATGAATTGTAAAATCGTGGACTAGTGAAACAATTTTGGTTTGAAGGGACCTCCAGAGATCATCTAGTTCAACCCTAAGACTCAAAGCTTATCCTGAGCTTAAAGATCTCATTTTCAGTTTATTTCTATTTCTCAATGTTACTTAGTATTTGAATATGTATATGTTCATATTATGTATTGAGATGTTTTGTTGTATATTTACTGTAAAGTACCTATAAGAAGAAGATATGCTTTCTCCTAATGACTGTGTAATGTTTTATCAGCATTCATACGAATAAATATGGCAAAATCCCCAATCGGACTTTGTCCTCTCTAAAATAATTTTTGCTTGTAGACATTGTGCAAATATAGGATAAGTGATTTTGGTTAGGGTAAAGTTAAGTATTTTATATTTTTTTTCCCTCCTAAATATACATATACAGTTCTTTACACTGTACAAGTTACATATGTGTTCCAGATCTACATGACAAACAGCAGAATGCAGACCTAAATTGCATTTTGTCATTGCATTATAACTGTACTAATGATTTGGACTATCAGACAGCTAAAACACGAAATGGTATATAAAAAAATATATTAGGCATGCTCACAATTTAGGTTTAAAATCTACATTTGACGAAGTAAAATATAGGCATCTAGTCTAGACTAGTCAATTTCTCACCTTTAGGTAATAGGAATTCAATCTGCAGGGTAAATATTTTTCACAAAGCATGGCATCCTTTGAGGCTGTTACTATTCAGTCAATGAACTCTTAATGGTACACAGTGATATCATACCTGCTTAGCTTTTTTAGAAAATTCATAATGTCTCGTGTCTTTAAAACAAAGAGGAAGACAGATTCATCATCACACAGAAAAGTAAGTATTATTATCTATTTACAAGGAGTATATTGGCTTCCTAGGGATTTTCCACAGGGTTGTTTTCAGTAAGTTCTAATTACACATGTGTATGATTCTTATCACTGCCTCATCTTTACATGTGAAAGAAATTTGTAGATTCTTTTCCTTACTGAATTGCTGTTTAAAAAAGTAGTAGTTAGTAAATCCACTTTTTCAGACAGGGAGCAAAAGTACTGGGTAAAATAAATAATTAGTCCAAAGCTGCTCTCATGTCTGTGGTTCAACTGAGTATGAAAACTCATTTTTCTAAAATCACTAGTAAACATATTAATTTGAAAATGTCCCATCCTTCTTCTCAGGAGTTGAAAATACCATTGACAGTAATATCAAAGCAGACTAAAACATTTTCTCATTTTAAGTCCTTCAAGCACTTCAGAAGACGGAGTAGAAGGAACTACAAGGGTGAGGCAGAAGATAGGTGCACTACCTGTGAGTAAAGGAGGAAATTTCTGTGTGGATCAGCAGAGCATAGGAGAGTTTGTTTGTTTATTTTTTAACATGTTAGAAGGTATTGGTTTCAAATTGAGTAAATCCTTCTTAGTTCATGGTTCATTGACTGGGTAGATTGTAACAGCTCCTTTGGAGCCATTATGGTATGTCATTTCAATCCAGCCATTGAAAGTGTGTATTCAGCCTCTCTGTTCAAACTCCACACAAAATGTCATTGAAATCATTACTCTGTGTGCTCAGCATATTGTTTTTAAAGCTTCACCTAATAGGTATTTATTTTTTTAAATATCATAAGCAGTTAGGCCATACTGTAAATGAACTGTTAAAAATGTATGCTTTAAAAGCAAAAGTAATGGTGTAAGTGCAAAAAACCCTCTAGAAACCAAACAAGAATCATCCAGAAACCTTTTTAAATTGTTATCTAAATTAAAAAAGATGATTACCAAAGTAGAAACACCTTCTTAAACCAGAGCACTTTGCCAGGTTACACGGGTATGGAGCTGGTTGTCATTAGCATGCTGAGCATGCCATAGCTCTGACCTGTTTGCTAAACCTGCAAATAAAGTCATGATCAGATTCAACAGGGGAAGCTTAACGTACATGAGAGAGGCCTCAGAGTTGATGAGCTTTTGGGAAATCTTAAAAAAGGAACTGAACCGTGCAAAGCAATTCCATCTTTGCCTTTTAGGTGTAGTAAATGCATCATCAGTCTTCAAGGTGAACAACACTGGACAGTAATAGTCATTAATGCTGAAAGCCAGATGCTTTTCTAGTGTCAAGCAGATCAGTGGAGCTATAGCTGTTTACACCCTCTGAAAAGACAGTTCCTTAGCTTCCTCTTTCATCTGAAGGTGCTCTTTGACCAATATATATATGTTATATGTTTATATGCTACAACAAAGCATTAAATAATATTATAGGATTAAGATGACAATGAAGAACTATGGAAGGCAACAACATTCATTAGCTTTTCAAATAACAAAACTTACAGTATAGGTCAACAGTTAACACTAACAATATATCTGCAATGCAGAAGACTTCAAAAGAAATGCTTTAATTCTTCCAGTGTTTCAGGTAGAAATAATGCCCCACTTGCAAGCAGTGAAGACTGTCCTCCCAAGAAGATAATTCAGTCTAAGATAGGGAAGAAACATATGTAAAGTATATTGCATGTAATGATCATTTCCAATTTCCAATTTCTCTTCTAAAACACCTGTCTCAGGGAACCTTTTGGTGGTCCAAGTTTTATCGCAGTATAGCAAATTTCCTGTTATGACAGAAAAATCACTTACAGTCCAGAATTGAAATTAATATTTCCAGGTTCCAGCACATGTTACTTTAGGATCCTTTCATGACAATGGAGTTTAAATTCTTTTTCCTCTCTTAATAAAAAAGAAAAGAAAGAAGGAGCATTAACACCATAAAATATGTGGTAATTATTTTCTGCCCTTCATGTGTTGATTATTTTAGCTGCAGGTAGATTCTGACTGACAAATATATCCAGTATCAAAAGAGACTATAAAATGATGTTTTATAATGTAAATTAATGTTTTCTCATAAAATCTGACAGCAAATGACAGAAAGTGTTGTCTTCAATGAGGCCAAAATAAAAAGATTTAGGAAAAAAAAAATCTGATTTCAAATTTTACAGCTATTGAAAAACAAAACACGTCAGCCAAAACACAATTCAAATTCAACTTTGAAATAGTTCATATTTTCCATTAGCTGCCTCCTCTTTTTGTAACCCATAAGAATTGGCCTTGTGGTTCTAAACTGTTGTATTTACAAATGAATCATGTATTTTTCTATTGATTACAGAAAAAACTCCTAATAGAACACAAGCTGAGGCATAAAAAAGCAACTGGCATAAGTGCTGTATGACCTCTCTGCTTCCTCTCTTCCCCCTGAACTTCCATGCCCTGCAGCCTTTCAATGACCAAAGTCAACCCCATTAGATGCATATTCAAAAGAGTTAACAGTGTACAAAATGTTATGCTCTCAGAAAAAAAAGCAGGACTTTTATTCATCTAGAATTTAGAACAACATTATAAATGTGGCTGCTTTTCTGAAGCTGTTACAGATACAACTTCCAATATTCCTTTGAGACTACTGCATTATTTCTGCTAGATCTTAGAGCAG
This sequence comes from Mycteria americana, assembly GCF_035582795.1. NCBI lineage: Eukaryota > Metazoa > Chordata > Aves > Ciconiiformes > Ciconiidae > Mycteria > Mycteria americana. The sequence continues at coordinate 32,651,479 of NC_134367.1, forward strand.
AAGCCCAGAGTCATTCATCATCTCTCAATATGACATCTCTCTGACCAACAAGTCACTTAGCAAAATCTCCCAGCTGGTTGGCAGTATTACATGCAAAGAGAGCAGCAAATCCCAGGGGGGAAACAGATCCTTTCCTCCCCCTTTTCTCTCGTCTAAGGAGCATAGATTGCCTGGAAAACAGTTTTTAGGCATCTGTAATTGAATGTGAGATGAACTTCCACAAGCTTTAATGAGGAGTAATATTACTGCCCAGGCAGCAGAAGTTAGTGCACTGCTCCATGTCCCAAATTATTTCATTAATATTAACCAAGGTTTCCAGCTCTCCCCAGGCAACAATGCTGTAGCAGGGAAGAAAGATGCAAATAACTCTCACAGACGCCCAACTAATCACTAGAACGTGCAGGAATAACAAGTATATGGAAGTGATGTTTGTCAGGTAAGGGAAATAGGTCTTTTCGACAGGGAAAAGAGCTTTTGTTACTGTAGTTACATATAAAATCCTTTTGTACAGTATTTTAGCATTAAAAGTGTACTTTTCTTTTGTTGCCTTTGGCATTTTTAGGAAGAAAAATAATTCCAAATAACAAGAAGGCATTAATATTACAAACTTTGTATTAGAGAGTATAAGCAATAAGAAAATCCTTTGTTATGGCCTGCCATAGTACTCTGTTCAATGATAGATTAGTATAACTTAACTTAAAAAGTAAATTTGAATTTAAATATAAATATATATATAAAGAAGACAGGAAATGCAATGAAGACCATTGTGAAGGGCAGGCAAGTGAGCTCTCAAGGGCAGTGGAAGACCTTAATTCGTTATGTAGCTGTGCAAGTTGTTCAACATGAAGCTGAGAGACATCCTTAAGCTTGAGAGGGCAAGCTGGTACCATAACTGATTCATGCCATCCTTTGAATACTTCTATACTAAACTTTGTGTGGAACAAAGTGCATCTGGAGACCCCCAGTAATTTATTAGAATAATTTCATATGCCTACTTCTTTAAAGCTCTCTCTTTCTTTTATCATCTTACCTAAAACAGGTGTTTGTTTTTAGGTAACAATATGACTGCAAATCACTTTTTAGTGAAAACATTTAATATTTTATGATTTTGAATCAACAAATTTGGCACTATTGGTGACCAGCCATCATATGCTTCTAATGAAGAGGCTCAGCATGACAGCTGAAATGTATCTATCCATAGCATATGGCTATATGCAAAGTATATATTACTTCTATATTGAATGTGTGCATACATTGCCAAAATCTGAGTATAACAGACTAATGTGTGTTCCATTCTAGTCATAGAGGGCTAATTTTCTTTGGTATTGTTATCTAATTGCTTCCACTATTTCAGAAAACTTCTGGAGTTCCATATGTAAGGATTTTAAAAATTATTTTATTTTACCCATTTTGCCTGCCTTGGAGGAAGGAAACAATGACCCTGCACAGTAGCTGGCCTGGTACATGCAATATTTCGAAGCACAGAGTCTATTTCTTCAAGCCATAAATTAAAACAAGACCTTCTTTCACCAGTCCCTGGTGACTGTCCAGGTATTAAAAAAAAAAAAAAACAACCCACAACTTACTTTTTTTTAAAAAAAATGTGTGATTTGTCACAGAAGGGGTTTTTTTCTAGCTTAATACAATTGATGCCATTGTCAGAAGTAAAAAGTTTTGCATTTTTTCCTGCAGTCATTTGTCTCCTTAATTCATTATTAAGTTTAGCAATACTTTATAGGAATGGGTAAAACTATTCTACACCCCTACCCACAATTCCCATCTTCCAGGAGAATAGACTGAGTTTGGGAATAAGGAGGAAGGGGAAGGATTTATCACCAAAAAGTTCCTCAAAATGGATTGTCAGATATGTTAGATATATTGTCAGTTACTGTAGGGCCAGAGTATAAAACTAAAAGACTCTTGGCTAGAGTAGGAGCAGCAGGAGGCTGTGCTAATTTTGCATCTCATCCAGGGACTGTTGTGCATCTCCCACTGCTGTGACCGTCTCCCTTTGACCCCCTGATTCCTACTCCCTTCTGAACACCCCTTCACTTCCTTCTCTTCATCCTGTCCTAGCCACATTTTCATCATTGCATCTCCCAGTTGATTTCTAGGAGCTCCCTGGCAGCACATCACCCTTGCACAATTAATTTCTTACCTCCTCCAGTCTTGACAGTTGAGGAGTATATCTGAAAATTTCCTTCTTCGAATATATGTAATAAAATAATTTGTTGAAAAAGAGATACATAGACATTAGAAAGGATAAATATATGAGAAATAAAGGACAATTTTTAGCTTAAAGCTGTACACGTTAGCGACTTGGTCACCACATTGCTGTTGTAATGCCTACCTCTAGGATTTTCCCTCAGTATCTGAATCACCAGCTTTTAGTCAGGTGCAGAGACATGAAGCATGAAACGCATCTAAAAAAAACCACTGTGCTAAGCTGGAAGCCAACAATAAGCAAAAGAGTAAAGGAAAATCCTTTCCTCTGGGTGCCAAAGGGAACTATTCTTTCAAGGATAGGCTCCCCTCTCCCTCCAGTGGTACCTCTTTCTCCCTCCTCCTATATTTTTAACAGAAAACCAAACAAACAAATTGCCAGGGTCATTCTTTTAAAGACCCTCTCACCTGGGGAGGGGACCAGAGGGCTGGGACACTAAATTTCTTCTCCGATAAAGCTCTGCACGAGGCTCACTATGATAAAATTTGCCCAAGCTATGGTCTCTTCTTTTTGCAAGGCAAAGCAGCCCTGATCAGAAGGCCTGAAAATGTTCCCATTTCCTGAGCAGTCTGTAATCTGGTAGTTGGACTACTCTCCAGAGGGTTAAGAAATATAGGTTCTCTTGTATATAAGACTTCATCTAGAAAAATTCCTTTTTTTTTCCCCTCTTCCTTTCATTCAGATTTTGGGTTGAGTGTTTCCTCCTCTATCATTAAGCTAGCATCCTTGCCTTCTTTCATCCCACTAACTCTTTATTCCATTCTAAACCTAAGATGAAACTGTTTCTCCAACACACTTAACAGCTTTTAATCTATTATTTATTATTAAACCACATAATTGTATTATTTATAGCTTTTCTTTTAAAGTGTCTTGGGATGCATTTGTATGAAATGCTATTCAAAATAAAATTGTATTACACTAAAGAACAGTTCTCATTTATTTTTTAATAATTATTGGATCTTGCCTTGATTTACTGAGTCACTAAGGCATCTTATTCCTGGTGATTTAAGGGATGCTGTGAAGTTAAAACTCATATAAACACAGATCCTCAGCTAATGTAACAGGCAAAGTTCCAATGCAATCCATGGAGGTCTGCCAATCCACACTAGTTCTGTCCTACAGTAGTTTTTAAAAATCTCTCCTCATCTGTGTTTTAAATGACACTTTAGATGCCAAATAATTTCTTTTAATCTGCATTGCTTGTCACAATATACAGTTTATTTTTTCCATTTCACCTTACTTAGGTAAATGAGACTGGTTTGTTTCTAAAAGCCTTTCAGTTCTGCCTCTGATATAATACTACAGTTTTGTAATGTTTTCACTGCTAACTCTGCAGGAAAATGTAATAAAATTGAAGCTATATGTTTTGAAAGTTTTATGGAAGTGCTTTTGTCAAAGCATAGTCACTGAGAACTTCCTTATTAATATAACATTATAGAGATCATTCTCAAACACTATAAGAAGAATATCAAGTAATATATACTTATGACAGCCTAAATTTTTGAGTGAATGAATGATTTTAGGTGCCTCCATTTTCAGACATGCAGCTTGAGAAATCATGGGGACACCTGATTCAGCAAGATTCTGAAAAGTAACATAAATTGTGCATGTGAAGGAACTCTCAGGGTGAGAAAAATACAGTCAGAAAGCCCTCCTTCTGTGTATGACAACAAGGTAGGTACCATTGGAAATGTTTCCACCCAAACTGTTTTTACATTTTTTATTAATATTGGCAGTAAGTTGCTACTAGTAGAAATAGGAGAATAGAAATCCTAACTAAACAAGATCAACTAGTGATATGAAGTACAGTTTTACATCTTGATAACCTACATAGCTACTTCAGCTGAGCCCTACGTATCTCTCACTCCAGTACTAATCCTTCACCTTTTTCTCCAATTTCTTATGTTAGAAGAATATATTTTAATAGATAATAAAATTAGAAAGTTTTGTATTCTTTTGCCCTGGGTATAATATCTGTCATACCCTGGCATCAATAGGATCCCTAATTTCATCCCCTCTCTCTAACATGACTACGTATTATTTCAAGTAATATTATTTTAATAGTGCCCATGAATCACAAATATACCATTTACTTTGGGTATAGAATACATACTTCACATGAAGATAGTAAAATTTCCTCACTAATAAAGTTGCTTCCTGGCTACCATTATTTTCAAACTTTTTACTATACTGAAGTATCACAGTCAAGTATAATGGGAGTTGGTGTTTCAATTTAGTATAAGGCAGGAAAGAAACTAAATTGCACCATATATCTTCAGACTAACATCCACAGAAAGATCTGAGGGCTTTTTGCTTCATAGAAGGCATATTCTTGCCTTGAATTGTTATTATTTTTGCTCTAGAACTAGAAATTTAATTTTTAAAAAGTTTTGACAATTTTCACACATTTCTTTTGGGGTTTGCTTTTTTAAATAAGATTAAATTTCAGTTGGAAATGTTATCAATAGAGCATTCTTTGTTTTGTTACTTTTGTGGAGAAATTTGATTGCTGGTACTATTTTGACAAGCTCTTTTAATTGGTTAACATCAAATGTAAAAATCCAGTAAAATCTCAGTAGGTCATTTTTCAAGTAAGAAAGACAGTAGACAGCAGAAACATGCATGCAGCCAGTAGCTCCTTTTGGTCTTGCAAATTCTGTGGCAAGAAAAAAATATCTTAACTGTTCATATTCTACTTTCTAGCATACTAATGCATTTGAGAATGTTATTAAATTTAAGATTGTGAGCAATCCTAATGATAAAGAAACTGGGTGAACCACTAACATGGTAAATTTCAGCAACTAGTAGATATTAACGGCTGAGCTGGTCACCCCAGGGTCCCTTTAGAGTAAAAGGGGAGAAATAGGTACTCCTGGCACTTACTTCATCTAATCAAAAGGAGAACTCTAAAATGGATCTAAAAATTTCCATTCACTATAAAAGACCCTTAGCTGGCTAGCTCAGCTGTTAACATCTAAGAGTAAATATCTAAGCCAGGATACAGTTCAAGATTAAAACATGTATATTTAGGTGTCTACATTAAAGTGTCTACCGATATATGGGGTGTCAAGGCTTACATTATAGACAATGGAGATCTAGTAAATGCAGTTGATAGATTCAAGAGAGCAAGCTAAGCGGTAATATGGTGTTTACTTTAGGATCACTTTTATAGTGAGCCAAACTGCTCTGCACGCTCTGCTGATACAGAAGTTTAGTTAACTAACTTATATGACTACCCACTGTCATTGTGTACTTACATATGCATTACTTTATCTCAAACTGAATCTTGCATCTTGCAATAAGGTTCAGTTACCTAAAGATGGATGTTTCATGCCATTAAAGCACCCTCAAATATACATGTTGCTGCTGCTGGGCTCGCAAGATGCAACACAGGACCTGCAGGGTCCTGTGCCCTTTGGGAGCAGCAGCTGGAAGCCAGGAAGGTATCTCAAATGACACTAGACATCTGTGTTTAGGCGAACCCTTTGGTTCTTTCACTTAACCACACGCTGAATCACTGTATATATTGATCCCCATATATTGTTGGATGAGGACTGTAGTAAAGGATGACAGTCCGAAATTGAATTGTATGGCTTCCCTGCTGAGAAACCTGAGTCTCAGTGAGTCTAGCCTAGGCTGCGGAAAGGGTTGAGATGTATGTCTCACAACCAACCTTCAGTATTATACAAATAGTTTTTTATATATATACATATTTTCATAAATTTTAAATTATTTTTTTCCAGTAAACTCTGTCTAAGTGTCTGCTGCCCATGTACAGAAGACTGAAAGAATGAATGAAGACTGTAAATTAGAGCTGTGAGAGGCAGCCACACACACACAAAAACCAGCATATTAGTATGGTTTTTTTCCTGATGTATATCATAGCATATTATTTCCATATTTGAAGTGGGTTTATATCTCATCAACCAAGTAAAATATATTTTAGCTCCTCTGCCTCTAGAGAGGCAACTAATTACCATTTCTAGAAGGAGACAATAGTGGAAAATCAAATAAAAGCTTGCAATGCTACTATATTTCAGAATTTCATATTTAAAATTCATAGTAAACTGGCACAGGGTGAGTTATTGTGCTGCAGAAGCAAAATGTCCAGTTGCATTGGGTACTGGACAGGAACTTTTCACTCTAGGCTCTGTTTCTGCCTTTTCCTAAAGTGTTGAACAAACATTAACAGATTTACAAGGATCTTAAGCTTTTTTGGTACACTAGCATAATTCTAGAGTAATCTTGAAGTATGTGTACATATATATATATATGTATATATAAAACATAGCCAAAGTTACTTAGAAGCTTACAACTGAGTTGTTACCAGCTTACAACAAAGCACTCTGTGTGATGGCATATAAAACTGTGATCCATAAAAATTAATTTACTGAATATAGAGTTGTTAATCTGCAGAAAATATGGATGAGAAAGAGTGTTTCTTGCCAAGTTTTGCCTCTACCTGTTCTGATTTCCATGAAACAAATAATTCTGTTTCAGTATTCTCTACAAACAAAGGTGCAAGATGGAGCCCTTGCAGACATGTCTGAGCTAACTTTCAATCAGGTAATCCAGGTATCAATTAGTATAAATATAGCACAGTAAAACGAAATTCGGCAGACTTTTCATGGGACTCGTTTGGTTTTTAGGTAACTATCTCATGATGAGTTCTTTGCTACTAAGCAAGACTATATCTGGTACACAGACCAACAAAAAACTAATTCAAGATATATACACAAGATTCAGGCACACATTTGACTGGATCATCAATATACTTTTAATTTTGCCCGCTGAATGTGCTCCACTTTGCATGAAGTAATTAAATAATCTTTCAGCCACAGAAAGAGAGCAAGTGTGAATTATTTCTCATTTCTTTAGAACAGCCGGCTGGCAGACAGAGGCATTGGTCCCAGCCCCTGCCTCATAGGCAGGCTAGGCAGTGGGAAGCCTGCTTTGTGGACAGGGTAAACACCCTGGTGCTGAAAATTTAGCATCTAGCTATTCAGCTTGGCATAAGCTTAGGAGCATATAGTTAAGTGCCATAAAAACTCTCCTTCTAGGGAAAAGAGAATAGTACATAACCTGTTTAGATCTAGAGAGCACCTGAGTGAAGATTTTAAAGCTCTAAATTTTGGAATTAGAAGCCCAGTCTGTACCACATAGGTACCTCCACCTCTCTTCCCCCTTTCATCCTCTGTCTAAACTATTGAAAAAGTAAAATCTCTTGAAGATTGTTTAGCCAATCTTCATTGTATTGATAGATATTACCACAGTAGTTAATAACAGTAAGAGTTCCATTTATCTCTGATAGAGCTCTAAGCACAAAGCCATAAATTTGGCCCAAAGTGACCCCAAGGATGACTGCAGTCTGAAATCCCAAAACAATGTTATCAAAAAAATAAGTGTCTACTAACTCCTAATTAATCTTTGATTAAAGCAGAACATCTAAAGAGATACATGTGGGAGCAGCATTAATATAAAATTAGTTCAGTCAGATCAGTTCTTTTGCTATGCATATAAAATGAATTCATCATGACATGACACTCAACTTGTTACCAAAATATTTCTGAACCTGACTAAATACATCAAGTAAACAAACAAAGCCACCTATAGTCCAAGGAGTAATTTAAAGTTTATCATTTAAAGGAAAAAAATGTAAAGAGCAAAGGGCCATGGTCTGTTTTCAGTGATATCAGAATAAAACTACAGTAGTTACACCAACTTTATGGGTGCTATAACTGTACTACAGTAATGATTACACTCTTCATTTTCTTATCCCAGCAATGCAAGCAACACTTTAATGTATACCAGTTGGAGCACTGAGGCACTGGCACTCCCTCAGCGGTCCTTTCCAGGAATCCCCCTTTCCAGTCTGGAGAACTGGCCTACTTCAAGAGCCCTGAGTCTGCCCATCCGCGGTCCAGAGATGGCATGAGCTGCACAAACTTTCATTGCATCCTATCTCACACATGGCATCCATCTTCAAAAAAGGTTGTGGTGCAGATAGGATGAATGACATTAAATTATATCTCCCATTGATAGTGAGGACATGATGGTTTTTGTCCCAAAAAAGGAGCAAAAATACTCCAACAATAATGAAAGTATGTTTCCTGGGCAAAAAGTCTCAAATTTATTTTTCCAAGCCATTTGTACATCAAACAACTGAGTGGGTACAGTTTTATTTGTTTACTTGAGAAGAAAATTGTTTATGAATCAAAAGAAAGCTTGTTCAGAAATTTCTCAGTGTTCACTGTAGAGTTATAACCCTCTGATGACAAGGAATAACAAAGCTAACTTTGACACAATTTTAATTATAACAGCACTGCAAAACCCCCCACATATTTCACTAATGATTGTAATTGAAACAGTGTTTACTTTGCTCTCACTATAATTGTACTAAATCCCAAGGAGCCACAGTCATTTGGCTTGTGAAGATGTGTTTTAATACCAAGAGAACATAATGTCAGAAAAGGTAATAATAAATTTGGCTTTAGATGGATAAACTATGCTCAAAGAGCTGCTCAAGACCCAGTTTAGCTTGGGTACTACAAGTAAAAATCTGTTGGTTCTAAAAGAAGTATACTTTTCTCACTGCTCTGGTTGTAATGTAACCAACTCCTCCAATAGCTTATTTTAAGGGCATGTTTGTCAAGGTGTCTTGGTATGACGGTAGAGTGTATCCTTTGAAATTTTGCCATAAAGTCATATGCTAGTAATATGGTTCACACAATTTTGTGCTCCTAAAAATCTCAGATTCTAACACCACTGTCATGTTCAAGATATTTGTAGATGAAGACCATGCCATTTGCCAATGTGAATTCAAGGGATTTTCTGTTTAAAATGTTTATAAAAATATATGCAGATAACATTTATGATTACAAAAATGCATGTCCTATTTGCAGAGGTTTTGAGAAGGTAGTATATAGTACACAATTATCAAAATGCAAAACTCTGTGGGGTTTTGTCTCCCCAATCTATTCTACATTTGGTGCTTTGGGATCCAATTGCTGCTTCAATCGTAATTCAGCAAGACTTCATGGAAACAGCTTTATACCCAAAAGTTCATTGTGGCTTTCTAAATACTAAAGTATATCTTAAAGATTGGATTTTAAGAAATTAAACAGCTAATTATGAAGTGGTGACTCCAAAACACTGATGACCATAATACTCAATGGAAAACTGGTTTTTAAGACCTCAAAATCATGATTACCACAGGATTGCAGACCTAGTCCTGCTCTCATCTGAAATAAATGTCAAAATTCTGCTGACAGGTAATGGGAATCTTATCAGGTCCTAAATCTGCTCTTAGGAGATTGACTGGGTCCAAGAAGCGCTTTTATGGAAGAGATAACAGAGCAAAGGGATTTTCAGAGACTTCAAGGAGTTAAATCCTGAATCACTTAGAAAATGCTGCCTTTCGGCATGGCACATTTTGTACTGGTTTGTGAAGGGGACCGAATCTCTAGTAAATAAAATGGATATTTCTGAAAATCAAACAAGAGTGACAAATTCATGCATGGAAGAAACTTAAAAGGGAGGGGAACTAGAGTTCTTTGTTCAGTAGCTTAGTGACTTACTGGTTCCCATATGGTTCTCCTCATATTCTTTCCCTCTCTCTTTCTTTTCAATTCTGCTAGAAGATAAACTATCAAACAAAAATCCTTCTGTTCAGATTTTCTAGATTTGCATCCCTCACCTTTTTTTTTTTTAACAAAAAATATTACAGGCATTCTGGCTTTTGAAGAAGCCAAAATACCAGTGAACATATGTTATGCAGAGCATCTAACTCAGTATTTCTTAAAATAAGGTGAAGTTTCTGCCTTTTCCTCTGTAGAAAAGCTTTCAAATGTTCAGTGTTTCCAGCTTTTTTTGACTGTATATAAAGCAATTCATGTATTTTATCATATTATTCTTGCAGAAGAGGTTTGATCTTTACACTTGTAAGAAACTTTCAAGCAAAAAAGGAAGCAAAGATGAAAAGAAGAGGAAGTAGAAATACCTTGTAAGTGCAATGTTTGGTTTTCTTCATGACAAATTAAAAAAGAGGGTAGTATAAACTCAAATAAAACATATTCATGTTTGCTGATGTGCTACCAAAATAAGCAATGTATCTTATAAATATACTTTAATTCTTGTACAATTTATTAATTCATAACACCTTAAATTTCTTGCAATTAATGGTTAAGAAATGTTAGGCAGACTAGATTTTAAGTTGAAGAAGGAAGAAAAACAAGCCCAACCTGGCATTCAACTAATATTTTTAGATGTTATTTGCCAGTAAAGAAATACTATTTCTTTATGATATACTATTTTTATTGTTTTCCCTCCATATCCATTCTGTCTGTTACGCAGACACATGCACATATGTGCTCACAAAGTTGGTTCATTAGGTCATAGGTTCTACCTGTCCTCAGTATATTAATAGGAGTTAGGGGTGTTAAAATGTAACATTTTGTGTTAAGAGGTGAGGAAAATTATATTTAAAAAAATATAGAATAGATATCTATTTTACATATTCTATATTATGGCTGAAAATGGCCTTCACTTACTTTACCCCATTTAAGTGGAAATTCATATATCTCATTTCATCACACACTAACTGAAAAAGCTCTGCAGAGGTTATATCACTAATATCAATTGCCCTCAATCAGCCATGAGTACTGTTCACACTTCTTCATTCCTCCCACAGCATGACCCTCCCCCCATTTACCACTTCAGGCTTTTTTTCTAGTCATAAGGGTGTCACTCACCTTGCTTTGGTCTTATACCAATTAATTTGTTTGTTTTATGCAATTACTACCAAGTGTATTGGCATTCTTATTTCACATTCCTCCTTTAAAGTCAGTTCTATTTTTTTCTTTCTTTGCCATGCCTGTCAGAGCCCAGCATCAGACTGGTAGATGCAATAAAAAGTAGCAAGGAAGGTCATATATTTTTCTTCATAAGGGTTTCAAAAAATACATATATATTCTGAAGCTCAGGTTCTGGTCCTCCAAGTCAAGGCCAGTTTAAAGCAAAACCAGGCCTTATTATATTAATTTATTCTTATGTTTCCTTTGTTAATCATGACAATGTTCCTGCTGCTCATGAAATTAGTATTTTATTAAACCAAAAATACTCAGGTTCTCTCCAGGGACATTTTAAAGTAAAGATCTCATGTATAACTACAATTAGTAATGTATTGATCAATCTCTTACATATAGTAATGGTATCCAATTTTTTTATTTAATCTATTTCTAAATATGTTAATTTTTGGAATTGCTCATTTGTGAATTACCCTCAGAGCTGAAACTTCACAAAGCTCCTCAAAGACAGGCACTTGATCAACTGATATTAAGCCCTTCCTCAATAAGGGCTCAGAATTTGCATAAATTTGATTCCTTATGCTCAATGATAATAAAATATTTCCTGAATACAAATTTCAGATGACAATATTTTTCACTCTTAATGAATTGCCATTAAATTAAATCCATAATAGAATGGAATCTGAGCTATGCTACCAAACCAAAGTCAAAAGGGCCCAGAAAACAAAGAAAAAGGGTACAAAGATGGGACACTGACATGTTTGATAACCTGAGTGACTAATTGTCAATTTGCACGATACTGCTTGCAATATCTCCTGGCAGTAATAGAAAATTATACTCAAAATAGGAAGTGAAAATATAGTACAAATCAGTGAAAATTTTGTGGTTTCATTATATGCTCCTGTACTTCAGGAACAGTGCTAGTGAAATGAATGGAACTATTTGCTTAATCAAAGAAGTGGAGCTTAGCTCATAATACACACATTTCTGGCAGTGTGAGCTCTCAAGCAGCTTTAAAAGAAAAAAGCTGGGGAAAAAGAACAAATATAAGTTGCTAATGTACTCGATATATCAAATACACTGTTATCCAAGAAGCCATCACAAGCTGGCATGTATGACAAAGTACTTTGAAAAGGTTGTTCCTCTACAAAAAAACAGTTCAAGGGTTTATAAAATATACTTATCAAAAAGTATTATTTCAGCAGTATTAATTTCATTCAGTTTCCCCTGTCCTTGAGAGAGGTGTTCAGATTCTTGTCTAATAGGCTCATAATTCTGCATCCTTGTGCAACATTAAAAAATAAGATTACAAAGGTAGAGTTACATTATAGACAAGGAGATAGTAACAAATCTCAGAAAGTTCTGGGTTTTAGTTAAAAATGTTGATATCACAAACATTTTCCATTTCCACACTTCCCTTCTGACATGCAACAGATAACTGACTCTTCATTCTGCAACTACATGAGGGAAGAATATCAGACTACAGGAGGAATATCAATAACTGTTTTTTAACCTCATAACTCATCTTTCAAAATCATTTTCGGAATTGAAGATGTCCTTATAGGTACAATGTAGATTGAAGGGTGAAAATTAGGAAAGTTTACAAAGTAACCAGCTACTCAGCCACACAGACTGCTCCAAGCCTGTTACCTCTGCCGTATCAATGAGAAATATTGTGTTTTCCAAGCGAAGCACTGTTGAGAAGCTGGGTCGGTTGTGTAAGATGTGCTCACCACCTCTGTCGTGCTCCTGACTGCACCACGCATAACAGGCCTATCTAAGAAGGGAGCGCACAGAGAGTATAGGATAAATATGGCTGAAAAGTGCTTGTTATAATGGCCACTGAAATCTGCTGTTGTTTAGAACAGCACTGAGAGATTGTGAGACTAAATATAGAGGCTGTTCTCACTCCTTCCCTAGCAACTTCCCCTGTTCATGCCTCTTCAGAAAAAGACTTGTGAAATCAAGCAATAACAATACAAGGAAAGCTCTGTAGGAACATAACTGACTAATGAAGTAAAACATTTTATCACTTGAGCATTTAGAATGAGAAATTGAAACATTGATATAGAGAAAAAGAAGGAAAAGCCTTTGTTCTTTCAGAAGCTGAGAAGCTGTTTACTATAGAGATTTGTTTGTTTAACCTACTAAGTGACTCATTGCAGCAGAGAATTGAGCCCTTCACCTTAAACCATCTGCAGTGTAATAGAGTGTAAGAATTAATAGCTGGGTGCTGTGATCCAAAGTGATACTTTTCTCTATAGTGCCGATATATAGGAAAGTTTTTTAAGAGAATGGGTTTTAAAATAGCTGAAATTCTCATGTCACGAAGTCTCCACATAAAAAAAATTTACTGGGTACCCTAAACACAGACTAGATAAAGGATATTCAAGCATTGCTTGAATACAATTTCTTGCCAAAAAAAGGAAAGAATATAGAGGAAGGTAAGGCAAAACCAAAACTTAATCCTAATCTACATGTTCTAAAGAACTGATCAAGAAATTTCCTTTTTTTAAAGACTGTGTTTATTTACAAAAACAACAAATGAGCGAAAAGGAAAGCTTAATTTTAAGCTTAATTTTTAAGTTCTCTTTTGTTTCCAGGAATTATACAGAAAATATTACTCAGTATACGAACATACACATTGCAGCGAAACACTTACTTAAAAATCTTCTTTTGATTGCCAAAAATATACAGCATATGATTCTTCTTCTTTAAAGCTGTTGTTTAACCTAATTATTGCATCATTCTCTCTCAGTAAACTGTTTAACTTTTTTCTTAGAATAGAAGCATTACCCTGATATTTTATCTCTGTATTTATATAGTTTGTATTTATCACAAGTATCATGTAATAAGATTGTATCATTAAAAAAATCATTTCCAGAGTAAACATTCCTTCAAAAAGAATTTCCGTCTTCAGACGTTGATTGCTTTCCCCAAATTTGCCATTTTCTTATGTATATTTACCTGTCTATTCTACTTTGTTCTAATGTGCTCTTCAGGTATTATCATTGCTAATTTAATCATTCACTCCTAGCAGTAAGCCCTGCCTAGAGGAACTTTTACATGCAGAGAACTTTGAAATTTTCCTCAACGTGAAATCCAGTCATAAAATGTAATTTAGAAAGTCTTCTGTCTTTTGCAAATGATCACCAAATGACAAATTCTACTCCATGTTTTACCTAACTGAAAAAACACTGTATCATTGGCTTTACACAAGAAAATTTGATCCAAAATTTTAAAATGTAAAAAGAATAAATTCAGAGTGTGTTATGATTTTAACACAGGACTTGTGGCAGGCCTACTCCCCTTTCTGTTTCAGTGAAGGCCTAAGCTTTTTCTTAAAATTAAATTTAATATAATTGTATGAGAAGTCAGCTAAAAGAGTTCTTCAGGATTTATGGACACCTCTATAAAGATATACTTCCTTATATGGACATAAACATATGTGGACAGTAGAAAACAGTATGGATGATAATAATTCCATTGAAATTACTAAATCATCTACAACACCTAAGTTTCCAGACAATAGTGTGCTTTTCATGAAAATCTGGCACAGATCTTGCAGGAATATCACAATTGGGAACTGAACTTTCCCAGTGAAAAATCCAAAGTTTGTTTCCCTAGACATCTGAGACATCTTCCTAAATTTCCATACCTGTTCAACATAAAATAACCTTTGATTTCATATTCTGTGATTGTGTAGAATAGATCAACAATTTAAGTTAAAAGGTTTTTCTGATGTCTGGATTATCTGATTTTATCTGGCTGAGATAGGCTTTCCTGATGGAGGACATAGATTTGCTGAACAGCCCTTGGAGAACTGGACAGGTATGCGATGAGAACAAACGTAGTTAATAGACTAACAAAAGGAAAGGGTTTAGTGGTATTCATTAACTCCTTAGAGACACAGCAACAAAATTTACAGAGATGTACCTGTACAGTTGTAACTTAGAGTCCCTGTCCCCCCACCCCAAATCGATCAACACCTCTGTCTCTCCAGGAGGGACTGGCACTGTAATTTGGCCTTTATTATTGCAGGTTGACACATGTTACTGATGACCTGGAGCTATACTGCTGTTAAGGTACTACAAAACTGTCTGTTATTACAGTCCAGGACTGTCTTGTCTACTGTATTGGGTGTAGGTGTCCAGGTTCTGGCAGTGGGGAAAGCCCATGTTGGAGCAGGGGAAAAGCATGAAGAGGAAGAAGTGCCAGAGAGGAGCTATTATGAACTGACCACAACCCCCATTCCCCATCCTCCTGTGCTGCATGGTGGAGGGAAGAGGTAGAGGAGTCAGCAGAGTGAAGTTGAGCCTGGGAAGAGGGGGATGGGGAGAAGATGTTTAGATTTTTTTTTGTTTCTCATCATCAAAATCTATTTGAATTGACAATAAATTAAATTAATTTTCCCCAAGTCAAGTATGCTTTGCCCATGACAGTAACTGGTAGGTGATCCCTCTGTCTTTATGTTGACCCAGGAGCTTTTCCATCTCTTTTTCTCCTCCTGTCCTGTTTAAGGAGGCGGAGTGAGAGAGCAGTTGGGTGGGCATCTGGCAACCAGCCAGCATTACCCCACCAAAACTGCACAGCCAGCAGACGTTGTGAATGGTTGACACAGGTGCTAAGTCAGCTGCCTGACGCTATGGCAATCACAGGAACTTTCTGGAATTACACTGTGGTGACAGAGACATATCACAGACCCACAGGATGCCTAACAAACAGTCATGCTCCAAGGAAAATGCTGTCATTTTCTGTGATGCATGACTTCTCAGCTTGGATTGAAGATCCGTTATCCCACCTCCAACTCCTATCCTGAAAAATCTCTTAGCATTGAGACCCTACAACCTCCCTAGGTAGTCACCAAGATTCTTGGTAAATTCATGCTAATAACTAAACAAAATAATTAAATAATTTTGTAGCAAACTAAGCATATTCTTTCTTGTTCTACCATTAGCAGACATGAAGTATACTTAATCACCCCCTCCTTTCCTTTAAATTTTATTTAGTATCTCAAGCCATATATCACTGTACTCCCTCAGCTTCTTGTTTCCCTTGATGTTTTTATTTCACATCCCTAAAAATTTGTACTGCTGTCCTCTAAACTCTCTTCTATTAGTCTTTTTTTTTTTTTAAGTCCACTGCCCAATCCTAGAGGCATTATGCCAGATGTCTCCCATGCCAAACAAAGCATCATAATTACCTTCTATGTCTTACATGCATTATTCCACTTAATGAAGCAGAGGTTGTAGGGAAAGGTAAGATGTTTTATTAGCTCCATGAATATAATTTAGATTATCACAGCTGCAACAGTACCATTATGCACTTTTGGAATGCACTGCAGAGTTTTTCCCTATAAAGGAATTATTCCTGATTTATTTGGGCAGAAGCATAAATAGTGCTGCTCATTTACAGGAAGTTTGCAGTCCATTGAAACACCCAGATCTTTTCTGCCATAATACTGCCTGTCTAGTTAGTTCCCACTTTTTATTTTACCATTGTATTGTGCATTTTTCCCTTTAATTGTTTTTTATGTTTTTGGCTTTTGTAAGTCTTTTTAGTCTTCCCCCCTCACCCACAGCTGTGTTACTCTTTCTTACTAATCCTTGCTTTCTCTTTATTTACAGATCATTAAGAGGTCCTAATACACCATTCAGTTTCTCATTACCTTTCTTCCATGTCAGCATACTTTTGTAAGTTTTCAAGTTTCTGAAACTTTTTATTTCATTATTCTGTAGTATTTGCTGATTTATTTCTTCTAGATCACTTACAGGCAAATTATCTTCAGATTAGATTTTAACCTGTCCTGCCTTTCATTTCAGGTAACTATTCTGCTTTCTGAAGCAAAGTTATCTCATACATAGTGCAAGAACTCATTGGACAATCTTTTATTTATTCATATTGTCAAATTTTAGGAAACCAGCATAGGTCCTTGAGTTGCCTTCTATAGCCAATACAGGGAGTTTAGTTGCCGTTATGCCTTCTGGTTCATCTCTATGGTCGATATCCATAGTGGACTAAAATGTGTTAAATTCCATTCCTATTGGGTTACATTACTTTCCTAACAAATATCCATAAGTAACAGATCCTGTCCTTTGGAGCTTCCATTAAAAAAAAAAAAATTTTAAAAAAAAATTTAAAAAAAAAAAATTTAAAAAAGTTACCATTGTAAACATTTTAGAATATAATCTCCTGCATAGTTTTGTACCCAGAGGCATTTTGGTACCAGCAGGTTTGAGGATTTGGGAGGGAATATGTAAGAAAAAAAGAAAAGCAAGCTTTAAATAAAAACGCAGGTGAACTCTTGACTATGCATCCATCATGTCCTCTTCCATAAAAAAGCAATATTGGATCCTTATTGTTTATATTGTATCCTTATTATGCTAACCCATTATATCCCTTTTATTTTCCAATTATATTGCACATTTATTCTAACAGAAATGGTGGGGGAAAAGAAATACTTGTTCAGCAGTCTGAACATAGCTGGATTCCACTGTGACTTTACTATGGCCCAAAGATCACAGCAATAGTTTTCAGCAGTATTCAAACTATCTGTGAAATCTCACAGGACTATTTTCAGAGATTCGTACTCTACATAGTCAAAGGCTTTCTTTGGCTTTAGGTATTCAAGTGCCAAAGGCAGATGTTTGCCTTTCTTGTTTAATCTAGTATTTACAGAATTGTACGAAATACAATCTCTTGCATTCTCTTTCACTCATCTAGTCTCTATTGAAATTAATCTTTTAATATATCTATATCAGTACAGAGTTAAAAATTCAGTAGGTATGACAAGTTTTCCAGGAACAGACAAGACATTGTAAACTTCATCAAAATGACAATAGCCGTTTCTCATTTTTTGCCTTTGAAATAGACTCCTTTGTGTCCTACTAGAGATACAGATAGTCACAATCAATTTATTGACTGTTATTTGGAAGTTACTTTCCCTCAGTAAAACATGAGTACTCCCAAGCATAATTTTATTTCTCTTTTCAGTCCCAGTAGGAAAAAAACCCACAACCCCACACAGTTATATTTCTCCTTCAACCTGAAACATGGTACTTTTTAGGTAAAGAACACTAATCATTCTGACAGTTATCTGTGGATGTCTTACCAAACCTTAAGTCTATTCAAAGCAGTTTATATTTCTTGGGTACAGATACCATTTTGCAATACTCATATTCTCTAACACTGCAGATATATGAAGCATCTAGATGTGCAACTTTAAGTTTAGTGGTTTTGCTCCGGAAGCACACTGCCAGCTTTTGGGCTCAGCTATAAATGTACCTGGAAAAAATAACTGCACATATCTCCAAATTCTTTTGAATGACTCATAATCTGAACCTATACATTTTTTTCCTGTTGGAATAATTTAGCTTTAATTTGATAGCAACCAATCTATTTCAATCTTTCCTCCTTTTTAATATATATCTTAGAGTTTCTGATATTATTTCTGTAAGATAATTAGTGTTGTGCTTTTGCAATTTTTTTTTTAGAATGTTCAATCTGTTATGGATTATTTCTAGTCTAAGAACAGTTTGTCCTACTTGAAACTTATGTTAGAGTCTCTCATTTTTAAATTGGGATGTTTCTTTAACAAAATCATGTTTTCAGAGATGCTTTCATATAACAACCACTTACTACACTTTATTGGCTTTAACTTTATATTATATAATGCATATTTCAAGTAATATCTTTATGATAATTTATAATAAAAAACATGCTAAATAATACATTTACATATTAATATAAATGTAGCACATCTCTTTTCAGAGAATAGAAGTGCAGTCTGCCATCTTGTTGGGTTGTGACTCTTCTGCTATTCCATTCAAAATAGCAGCTACACAGATATGAATATACTAGGTTTATGGGGATTTGTATGAGCTTATTTCATCTAAACTTGTATATATTTTGGAGCATATTTTGGAGAAATACACGTTTTGTGAGGATTTTTTTAAACTATTTTTTAGTCTCAGTCTCAGCAGATGAAAGGTTGTTGGATGTTTCACTATCATTATTTTAAAGGCCAATATTTAATCTGGTGGTAAAATTCCCTTGTTTCTATTGACTTAGTTTTTAATTTTTTTTATTTATATTTTTATTTTTGTTTTCTCTTCTAATATATGAATTGTAATGTGCATCCAGTTTTCATTTTTAATTGACAACCTAAACCAAATGCTTTGAAATTTTCAGTCCATATCTTGCTACACAAAAACGAGGCTTAAACTCCAATTACATATAACGTCAGTTGTTTTTTACAGTTGCAACACATTTACATTAGAAAACTATATTTCCCTCTCCCTTTCTTTCTTTTTTCTTTAAATTTCAGTACACAGAAAGCTTGATCAAGCCATCAGCTACCTAGGTCCTTTTCAAATTTATCTTTTAGAAAACCTCTTATATTACAAAATTATCTTAATCATTATGTTAACTCAACATACCTCGGTGTCCTGTCCCCTTTTAATAATAAGTGAAGTCACATTTATATTCAATTACTGTCCATCTGTTATGATTACCTGGTTTTATATTAGCAGATATTATTTTACTGAAGCCAGCAGAAACATCACTATTCACTAGATTTAGATCAAATACTTGTTTCTTGTTTAAAAAATTAATACTATAAAATAGTTCCTTATGCAAGTAGGGCTTCAAACCATTTTTTCTTATTGAGTACTATCTTGCCCTCCTGTTCTTACTGAAGAATGCTCTGTACTTCTCTAATTTTATTTATTTGTTTATTTATTTTGTTCCAGTTTCTGAAGACAGCTCTTGAGCCTGTGGAATATTTAGCTCTGTCCACCACTTTGCTGCTGTTGGCTTTTTTTCTCCAAAATACGGGAAACAGCAGGTTAGGAGCTCTTGGTGATACAAACAGACCTATTCTCTGCTGAAAATTCTGACTTATTGCACTCTCTGAAAGACTGCAAATTAACAAATTCCCTTGATAAAGGGCTAGGTTACAGCTATTGTATTCTGAATTTTATCTGACCAGAAACTGAACTTCAATTCAAGGAATAACAAAATAATCCTTAATTTCACGTTGCTCCAGGTTGGAGAATAATGGGACCATTTACCTAGAAGAGGTCGTTTCCCTACCTGTTCTGGAATCTGAGCTGTCTGGGGCACCTACAGCAGAGTGAAAACAAATGCTAACTGCCCTCGATCCTTCACCTGCAAAACAAGAGGAGCCCCACCATCACAGGAGCTGTAACTCACTGCAGAGCCTACAGCAGGGGCTGTGCTGAGAGCACCGAGACACCTCAGCACCTCTTGCGTGCACAATCCGTTCGAGGACTGCTTCTTACACAGTCTTTCTGGTAACACATACAATCCTTCTCCAATGAGATGTAAACACTGCTCAGTAATACAGTTGTGAATTCAGAGTGGTGCCAGTAGAATCAGGATAATGATTCCATTTTCACAGGATTTTTAATATTAGCATGATCTGTCTGTATTTAATACAAAATTGTGTTAACTTTAGTAAAAGCAGGATTATGCTCAGTGTCAGCAGTTGCAAAGTTGCATTGGCAAAATACGAGAAAAACTTCATATAGAAAGCTTAATATAAAGCAAAATAGATTTTATATAAACAAAATAATCTATGACCTTAGTTTTGATTCAGCAATTCTGTTGTTAATAAATAATAAAGTGAAAAAAATCAAAAGTTTAACTTTTTCATAACACTGTGCTATATTTAGACTCCATAAAATTTGGGACATATGAGAAATATGACATAGTTATATACAGTCATGCCAAGGCACAGAGATTTATATACATGATCTCAATGAGCAGTAAAAATGAGAGTTAAACTTGTAACTCTGACCAACTAAACTTAGACTGATCCGCGTAACAGAGGTTTTTCTATTAAGCCTAATTTAAAAAAAAAAAGAAAATAGAAATAGGATATTGATAAAATCTGCTACAAATATTCAGTCACAGTTTTCTCTCTACTTACTTTAGAGATCTCATATTGCCTAAACCCAGAGATTTAATCCTTTTTCCAGATAATGGATTTTGTAAGCGTTCCTCTCTCTTGCCTTACCTAGTTATAGAAAACAAATTCCAGTCTCCTATACAATTGCCACAAAATCGTATTTCTATATTTCACAAAACACCCATAGGAAAACAAAACCCCCAAAACCCACAATGAACATGTAACACAAATGAGCCATAAAACACAGCAACTGGGTTTTCTTCCATTGAAAAATTCAGCTAATAATGCCTGTATATTATATAAGCACTTAATGTTATCTTCAAAGAAAGCAGACAACCTAGCAAGCCCACCTGAGCTTCGGTAGACTCAAATGCATACTTTTGCATTTGCAAGAGTATTCTTCAACCACAGGATACAGGATAACTCCATGTTTTCCATTTCTCCAATGAGACATCAGTCCTCTACCTCTTGCCTAGTTGTTAGACTACTTAGCTGACAACAGAAATCTCTAGTCTGAGAGCTCTTCTCATTACATAGCAAACTTTGCCTTTAAGTAATAATCAGGGGACAGGACATAGGAACACTAACTGGACTACAGCGTCAGGCTCACCATTGCTAGTACTTTCTCAGTCCTAAAGTACTTCTTGGACTACAAAACTATCCAACTGTAGAAGATTATCTTCAAATATCAAGAGTGACATTGTCCTTCCTGTCCAAAAGTGGTATGACCTAACTGGTAGTCTACAGATTTTTCTCTTCTGTTCTGTCTTGCTGTTTGTTCTCTGACCAAATGTCCATTCCCTGCTGAGTATTGACATATCCTCTTCAGTTGGTGGGACATAGAGTTTATTCCACGTACTATGTGTAAGAAAGACAATACTCAGGAAAGAGTATTTTGGACATGAAATGTATGAATTTTGTTGCTCTTCAATAGGAGAAGTGTTTGTCTACCAACTTCTGAGTAAAGGTTTTAAAAAGTAGATCATCATATAAAAATACATATTCATGCAGCAAATTTTTTAATTGATAAAAAATGGTAGTACCACTGTAGTAGTGGACCAAATTTTATCAATGTATGTGAGACAGATGGTTTAATGGATTTGCCCCTCTGAAAGTTAGGTTAAGAATAAATACTTTTCCCATTGATAACAGTGCTGCACGATGAGGATGTGCAGCACCCACAATGGGGATGAATTAAAGATTCCTCAATTTACACATATTAGGATCTTGCAGGAGGAAGAAAAACGCATCTCAGGTATAAAGTAAGCAGCAGTGATAGTCTTGCTGGACTGAGAGAGCATGTAGGCACTTGAAACATGCTTCAAGTAGCACAGTATGGGCTCTGGATCTCTTCTTCAGTGGTTGTATTACAGAAAGCAAATCTACAGTAATATAGTTACAAAAGTCTAGAATATGAATTCACACCATGACTCCTTTCCCATGCAGAGCTGACCTGGGAGTACTGTGATTTCTCTGCTATGAAAGAGGTAACTAGAGAGCTAACTAAGTGGACCGAGGGTGCATCTAAAATACCTGTTGGAGCATCTAGGGCACCTGCCCCCCCAACTCCCATCTTTCTCCAGCCACCAAAACTAAACTCACAATCATTTCTATATAGACTTATACTCAAGCTGTCTTTAAATGGGAACAGGAATGCAGAGAAGGAAGAGGGAAAAGGAAGAGAAAGTAAAAAATCAAATAGTGAGGACCTAGATACATACAAGCATTCTTGTTTCTCTCTAGTGCCTGGACGCTGCCTCTGTGCTGCACCTGACAGAGCTTGTGGGCAAAGCAGAATTTAAAATATTTCCCTTAAATTTACCCCCTCGCTTCCTCATTTTCATACTGAATAGTAACTGACTGCTGCATGTGGTACCCTGATTTAAGGACTGAATTCACTTGCTCATACATAGATGTCTCATGCTGTCAGAGATACTTTAGGGTATCCCATCTGGTGCCCAGCTGCCAGTCCAGTAGATCATAGATTTCACACAGGTGTCCTATCTGCCAACAACACATGAATGCTTGAGGTACCCTAGCATACCTCAAACAACACTTAGAATCATAGAATCATAGAATTGTGTAGGTTGGAAAAGACCTTTAAGATCATCAGGTCCAGCCATTAACCTAACACTGCCAAGTCCACCACTAAATGATGTCCCTAAGCACCACATCTACACATCTTTTAAATTCCTCCAGGGATGGTGACTCAACCACTTCCTGGGACAGCCTGTGCCAATGCTTGACAACCGTTTTGGTGAAGAAATTTTTCCTGATAGCCAATCTAAACCTCCCCTGGCGCAACTTGAGGCCATTTCCTCTTGTCCTCTGGCTCGTTACTTGGGAGAAGAGACTGACACCTGCCTCGCTACAACCTCCTTTCAGGTAGTTATGGAGAGCCATAAGGTCTCCCCTCAGCCTCCGCTTCTTCAGGCTACACAACCCCAGTTCCCTCAACCACTCCTCATAAGACTTCTGCTCCAGACCCTTCACCAGCTTCGTTGCTCTTCTTTGGACACACTGCAGCATCTCAATGTCTTTCTTGTAGTGAGGGGCCCAAAACTGAACACAGTATTCAAGGTGTGGCCTCACCAGTGCTGAGTACCGGGTCACGATCACTTCCCTAGTCCTGCTGGCCACACTGTTTCTGATACAAGCCAGGATGCTATTGGCCTTCTTGGTCACCCAGACACACTGCTGGCTCACATTCAACCAGCTATTGACCAACACTCCTTTTCCACCAGGCAGCTTTCCAGCCACTCTTCCCCAAGCCTGTAGCGTTGCATGGGGTTGCTGTGACCCAAGTGCAGGACCTGGCACTTAGCCTTGTTGAATCTCATACAATTGGCCTTGGCCCATCGACTCAGCCTGCCCAGATCCCTCTGAGGAGCCTTCCTACCCTCCAGCAGATCAACACTCCCGCACAACTTGGTGTCGTCTGCAAACTTACTGAAGGTACACTCAATCCCCTCGTCCAGATCATTGATAAAGATATTAAACCGAACTGGCCCCAGCACAGAGCCCTGGGGAACACCGCTTGTGACCGGCCGCCAACTGGAGTAAACTCCATTCACCACAACTCTTTGGGCCTGGCCATCCAGCCAGTTTTTTACCCAGCAAAGCGTACACCCGTCCAAGCCGTGAGCAGCCAGTTTCGCTAGGAGAATGCTGTGGGAAATGCTGTCAAAGGCTTTACTAAAGTCCAGGTAAACAACGTCCACAGCCTTTCCCTCATCCACTGAGTGGGTCACCTTGTCATAGAAGGAGATCAGGTTAGTCAAGCAGGACCTGCCTTTCATAAACCCATGATGAGTGGGCCTGATCACCTGGTTGTCTTGTATGTGCCGCGTGATGGCACTCAGGATGGTCTGCTCCATAACCTTCCCTGGCACCAAGGTCTGACTGACAGGCCTGTAGTTCCCCGGATCCTCCTTCCAGCCCTTCCTTTTGTTTTTTTAAGGTTCTCAGTGTCTATTTATATCACCACAGTTATGTATTGAACAACAAATACAATGAGAATTGGCCATATTTGAAAACAGAACCTCTACTTACTTTTACCGACTTAATACAACATTTTTTACCTTAAAAAATATAAAAAAAAAAAAATCTCCCACCTTTTCTTTGTCTTTTGTCCAATGCTGTTAATACAAAGAGTTGGTATTAAAAATCAGAAGTGTTACTTCACTGACTCTGAGCAGATAACCCTGTTTCAGTGCAATGACTCTTCAATGTCTTACTACATTGCCATTTCAGCGAGAGACAAACATTCGTATTATAAGTTTTTTAATTATTATTGTGAACTAGAGGCCAAACCTAGCATTTCCTAACAGGCTTCACTTCACTGAAATGAAAAGCAATATGATTTATGTGATTAGACATTGTAAACCCTTGCACCCTTTGCACCAGTTTCTGCTCTGATTCCATAAACATGTAATGATATAAACCAAAGCAGCAATAATATAATGATTTAAGCTTTCTCTGTCAAAGTTCATTAAAAATATTGAAAATTGAGTTATGCAGAATCCTAAAAAAATTTCAGTGTAGCAAACTAAAAGAAGTGCATAAATGAAAAACATCCAGCATTTTTGGTTTACTGAACAGGAGAAAACATCAGGATTACTGAAAAGAAAATAATTTTCCTGGAATTATATACAATAATTATATGTAAAATAACAGCATGCCTGCTGCCATTTTGTATTTCTTCATGTACTTTTAGGACCAATACTTTGTGATAATTAATTTTAAACTATGCTCAGCATTTTCTTCAAGTGGTCCTATTTCCAAAATAAGGCTACATTGACCATTAGTTACATTACTAATGTAACTTTTGTGAATTGAAACTCATGAAATAGTATTGGCAAATCAATAAGGACATAAAGATGTAAAGCTTTTCTTTATGAAATAAACCAGATATACTCCTCTAATCTAAATACTCAGTCAAGTCACTTGATAATTAAATCATGTGGAAAACCTGCCTTGTTATTAAAATCTCTTCAGAACGTCCATGGAAGTTGGAGTATGCACATATATACTACATATTATTTATATTTTTACCCTTCAGAACTTTTCAATTTAAATTAAAATTCTGTAATTTTTATTGGGAATCACATTACATGCATGATAGATATAAGTTAATTAAAGGACAATCAATCCGAAGACATGGCCAACAATGAACCTAAACAGTTCACAAATTACCTACTATCATTCAACTGGAGCATGCAGTGTCTCTGGGCAATTATAGAAAAGCTTTAATTGATTTTTAGAATTTCAATAATACGGTAAATTTTGTACATTTATAAGTACTCTTCTTGTAGTTAGATTTTTAGAATTAAAGTAACTGTTGGGACCACCAATGGAAATTCCTGGCATAGTGCAGAGCTTAGTGCACCTGGCATAGTGCAGAGCTTAGTGCCCTTACTCATTTTCACTCAAAAGTGAAAATGTGAGCAACTGAGTAGTCTTAAGTCACTTTCTTTAGGGGGTGATAAATATTTTGGATCCCATTCTGATGATTCCAATGAGAACCAGCCAGCTGAAAGTTAGGCCTTGCAACATATAGTAGTTAGTCTCCTATGTCCATAGCAATAAATACAACAATTAGATTTTATAAACTTATATAGGATTATCAACTTCACCATATCAGTTGTAAACCACAAACATGTTAGACTATAACTTAAATTAGGCAAGAAGATTTCCAGTGGAAACTTTTCCTGCCTCCAAATGCCTTTGACTGACAATGTTTACATCCAGCTTTCATATTGTTCATCTGGGACATTATTTAAGGGAAACTTAATTCTTTAGAAAATTGCAAAGAAAGACATTATATTAAAAGAGTTTGAAAAATCAGGTTTTTGGACAACTGTAGAAATGAACAGAAGTCAATAAATTATGCTAACAAGGTACAGAAGATATTTAATAACATGTTTTTGGTCTTAAGGATAAAAAACAGCTGAGCTTAACTGCTCCTGTATGTACATCAGAAACCAAGAAGCACATGAAAAATTTGGGTATTGAGAAGCAAATACAATATGTTGAATTTATTATAGTTTTATGCTTATATGTGTGCGCTATATCTTCAAAAATAAGTATAAAGTGTGTGATCGAGTAGCATTACTATTTACTAGCATGTTTACAGTCTTATATAGAATATTGTTTTCAGAACAGTATCACTTAATTGTTGTTGCACAGGTACCTCTGTACATTTAAAGAAATACTAAAGTGTGCTAGCAAATTGTGTATAATACTATTTATATCCTGATGATGTGGAAAAATATCAGTATTTTTCTGTAGAACTCTTGGTTTATCAAGAGTATTTTAATTGCTCTTTTCAGAAAATGGGAGCATTTGCATATCTATGGCAAGGTGTCAGTTTAAGACATATCAAGTCAAGCTATGTGACTCATACTGTGTCAGAATACAAAGCACAAAGTAACTTTAAGTAAATGCTGCAACCTGACATTATATGTCAGAATCAGATACATCATTACCAAGGTAATCCATTCTATGACAAATTTATTATCTAAAATTTTCAAAGCAGGAAAAACCACGTTAGCTATGGATTGCAAAGGTCTCTTCTAGTCTTAAAGCCTTTATTCCTTTGGCTTCTTGCTATGTTGTAAGTGATTATATGTCATGCTCAGAACTACCCTTGTACAGAGGGAGATAGTTTTTTCTTTACACAAATAAACTAGTTACAACAAAACAGTAAGATATAACATTGAGATAGCATTTGTTATACATGAAAAATCCTCAGGATCAGCAATGTGACACTACGAGAGACATACTTAAAAAAAAAGCTTAACAATTGTGCGTAGTCAAATATAGTCTTGCCTTAATAATACAAGAAAATATTCACACAGCCTTGTTTGGGACATTTAACTTTGGCTGCTATTTTAGGTTCCTACAATCTGTTTATAGAGTCTCTAAGGCATCCAAAATTCATTTAGAAATCTAAAATCATAGTACCTTATTGCCTTTCTTAGGCCCCACTGCCTTTATAGGAAACAAAGGCCCCTAATTCAGTCACCTAGATAGATGCTTAAGCACCTCCTAATATCTCTTGTGGTGTTTTGTTCATCCTGAAGGAAGATATTTCTTGTTTTTCTATTAGCAAAATTATTAGACTTTACTAAGACAAAATACTGTAGTATATAGGAATAATCTTATTCAAACACATCTCATTTGGCATGCTTCCAACAAAAATGCCTTTCTGTATGACTTTAAAGATCTTATTTTGAGACAGTGGGTGCTGAGTACGTGACAAAAAGCCATTTCATTTTACATTTCTCCAGTTAAACAACCAAGGTAAAAATTTATATACTTATTTTAAAAAATCTGGGATTATGACCATGTCTGATCATGATTTTTAACTGCTTGCTTGGGACAATTCTTACAATTCCAGCCATTTCAGAAACAAAACTCCTAGGAAATGTTCCCAAAGGCTCTGTTGTGAAGTGAAATTTGAAGACAATTGTCCTCATGGAGTAACCTTGACTTGAGAGAGAGACAACATTCTTCCCAAACTTTGATTGCTTGCTTGTTTGTGGTTAAATTGTTTCAACTGATCATCTGGATTGTTTATTTTTTATTTGCTATTTTGCCCATTTTACTATAAGTCACCATAAATTTGGTTTTGTGAGAGCACTAGTGGTCTGAAGACAGGTATGAATCCAACAATAAAAATCAATTGAAAGGACAGTTCAGGTAGCTAGGTATATGTCTTAGGAAATTTCCACTCTGTATGAGCATGACAAGTTTAGAAATTGCAGCATGACCAAATTCCTTGAAAGTTAAACTGTTTAAGTGTAGTGCTTCCCAAGTCTGTGGAACTTAGCATTAGGCAGGGCAATGCAGCAAACAAACTGCTGCTCAGGGGAACTGCAGTGACTGGTTTAACAGTGTTGGAGTTCCTGGGAAAAAGGGGAAGAATCATAAAGGACTACAGCTAGCTGCTTTTTTTTAGGAGAGATACTTAGAGGTGACAATTACAATGGATCTTTCTCTTTTTCATTATTTAGGCTATCGTTATGTTCTTGATCCCCTCAGTATGACTACCAATGCACATGCTTCAAATCCCATCGCAGACTGCATTGTTGTATTCATGTTCCTTTTTAACACTTTAAAAATTAACTGACTTTTATCTGGGTACATTTGGTACATATGCCTATATCTTGTACAAACTGGTTGTCCTGTTGAGTGATGCTTACTCCCACTGACGTCTGCTGTGATAAGATAGAATGAGTCACGCTAAGTGTTTGTAAAGGTTAACAAGTAATATAATCAGAGCTGCAGATAAATCACGATGCCCTTCTATGTGGCAGATGCTGCAGAGCAAATTGCTAAGAAATGCCTAAAAGTAGGTAAATAAATAGGTAGAATCAGCAGCTCTAAAATAACTTCAAAGGTGCATTTTCAGAAAGCTGAGCATTATCTCTGCACAAAATAGTGATGCTGTGAATGACCACTGAATATTACTTCATTGTCAAGAATCTGGATACACCATAGAAAAACCACTTTTTTAGTGTCTTGTCATTGCACTGCCAGTGTTAAACACTTTTCACATCCTGATTTTGCAGCTTTTACACCATGCCAGATCTGCACCCTCTCTAGAGGATTTGCTAGCCAAGACAAAACAGCATAATGGTTCTGCTCTAGCTCCCTGCCCCTCTACTGTAGAGTCAAAGAGACAGTCAAAATATACTGGGGTTATTTCTTTCTTTCCTTCTTTCTCTCTTTCTTTCTATATTGAAGGAGCCAAGGAAAACATTGATCATTCCATGAAGGATTTGGTAACTCAGTATGTAGTATCTGTCCTCTGGAACACCACCGAAGAAAGGCTTTAGTATAACCTGGAGAGGTACGATCATGTTTAGGTAGGCCATTTTTCAGAAGTCGTGCAAAAGTGACGCTCTTGTTGCAGACACTACATATGACTGCACAGAATCAAACTGAAGACATTATCAAGCCAAATTCTAGTTCTTACCATTTCATTCTGCCAATGAAATGTTTTCCTCAGGTTTCTACAAGTATCTTACCCAGTCTTCTTCCTACAAAAAGTCATATAGTTCTGCGACTAGAGTACAAGTTGTTACATTCTGTCCTTGTGTTGGCTCTATTCATTAATGAAGTACTAGCTTTAACTCTCCTCCATCTTTTCCTGACGTGGGAGTAAAAGATATATAGTCGAGGCTCTGGATTTTCTATGCTGATGTAATGGCCCATAGAAAATTATTGCAAACTGCTAGGCATCTGTTCTCCAAAGCAAGGTCATCAGTAAATTCTGAGTGGAAGGAGGAATATTTACTCTATATTCCCATATGCTAATTCTAATATACTCAATACTTTGTGTTCTTTATTAGCTGGGTCCAGACAGGTCCCTGTGCAGTCTATGAAAGTATTATATCACTCTGTGGATGTTTCTATCGCTGAGACTGTCTAAAATTGTTCCTCAGAGGCACCCACTTTCTCTACTGATTGGACAGGGAGTCCATCTGTTTAGCTAAGGTGCTATGAATCAGGCTGCCAAGCCAGCAGTCCATTCATCAGACATCGTAGTATTTCCTTCAGGAAAAATTTTACGTTTCAAAATGCTGACTACTTATACTGAATATAAAAGCTTTTACCTGTACAGTTATAGTATTGTTTATTGTAATAAAACATTATAAATCTGTACATGAACTACACTAAATGATCTGATAAATATATTTGTGGGAATTATTGAAGCCACAAATGGGCACCAGTGTTTAACTTAAAATAAGTTTCAGTAAATCAGGGTAAAAGGCTGCAGTTTTGATAGTCATCTTTAGGACAGTTTTTAGGACAGGTACTGTTAGTGCTTGGTGTTTCAAGTTGTTTCTGTTCAGTCTGTCTTTATAACTTTAGCCAACTTATGTTGGACAGCAGCTTATATTGTGCTTCAGTTCATCATCAATAGCCTGTAAATAATGTGATATTGTTTTAATACAACACAGGTGAATTTATATAAAATAGATATAAAAGCAACAAGGATAATATTTCTAGATAAAAATACTGTATTTTTCTAGATGTTTATTACATAATATTACAGAATACAACTGAGCTAAAATTGCAATAATACAGTTTAATGTAACAGTTTTGTTGCTTTATATACAGCATAGTTCTTACAGAACACAAATAATTTTTCAGAAATGTATTCATGTTTCATTTTTTTAGTATTCAAAATAGATATTTAAGAAATTTTATCCTGAAAATGCAACTGATTCATCTATGGCAAGTCTAAATTAAATAAATAATTGTTAGATCATTCTTAAGAAGACAAATGTAACTGGGTTACTGCCGCATTGTAAAATGATGGGGTGATAAAGCATTTATAATCTCTTATAAATCACTGACATAGTCCCTTCTCCTTCCATGGAATTGTCCAATCTCTTCCATTTTCAAGCACCTTCTTGCCATTAAATGCCACTTTGTGCTGTTCCCCCAAAGCTCCAATTCTGAGAAGGGTGAATTGTTCTACTGAACTAGAATCAGCCAAAAAAGGGAACTTTGCTGCAGTACAGTTAAAAGTGTCATCTTTTGGTATATTTTTTCTTGAGATACAGCTTGCTGGAACCTTGCAGAATATGCTAGAAAAACATCTTCAAAGGCCTGTCCCAGTCATACTCTTCCTAGACAAGACCCTTGAATAGATGGATCTTTATCTTTTTTTAAATTATATCTTTCAAATTTGCCTTATTTCCAGAAAACTTGCTCTTGCACATTTGTTTGATATTTTCAGAAGTACCTAAACCCTACTTTCAAAAGTGACTTAGATATATTAGGACTTAGTGACATGCAGGTATCTAGGTGTTTCAACACAAGATAAACACTTTAGATTTTTGAGAAAACAAGAATCTTAAAAAAATTGTTGCACGTGCTCTCCACGGGCAGAAATGTACCAAGTGGAGAAAAATGAGCAAAGGGAAGGAAATCTAGAGCTGATTAACCTACTGCTTCACTAGAAAAACAATAGACTGTAAAAGAGGTTCCTTTTCTTGCTTTTCATATATGAGGGGAAAAAAGCAAACAGATAGTTATGTAGTGCTTAAATGACTATCTAAACTTGAGCTGTGTCAGTGAAAATACAGTCTTTTTTTTAAATCACCTCATTATTATATCCCATTTGTTATGGCAATAAACAAATGCCAGCCAGGTAAATTTGTTATCTGCTAACTTAAGGCAAAACAAGAATTAAAGCTCTTTACCAAGAGCTATATTCTAGAGCCAGGTGTGGGCTTGCTCCCACATTATGTCTAACAGTGCTTCACAGTATACCAGAAGAGGCACTGTCTTGGCCACTGTTATGCCCTATTTAAAGTGAAGGTGATGATGCTCAGGTTTATACTTCCTCAGCAGGTGCAATCAATGTTGCCACATAGGGTTCACAGTGCCTGCTAGAGATAAGGACCTGAGGAAAACAGCAATCTCAGCCAGGAAGGGCCTAAGTCCTACTTACAATAGGAGATTCATTTTTCAGGGAAGCTTCATAGACCTTGAAAGTACTTCCTCTTCATCTCAACTCTCCTTCCTTCTCACCATTCTCCATCACATCACATTTAATCCCTTGCCCCTACTTAACACCCATTTATAAAAACAACGTTAGGTCATAGAATACAGTTAATACTGCTTTGGTCCCTAAAATCAAGATTACAATAGAGAATCTTCCACAGTTAGAGAGGATGATGAACTCTTCTAAGAACAGAAGTTAACAAACAAAATGCTTGCATCAGCTCATGAAATTGTATCCAAAGTCATCATCAAGGGCAGTCAGAAAATCAAGTTTCTCCAGCATCTGCAGAGCAGAACAAGACACACCATCACAGAGTGATTTAGACCTTCTAGATCTAATGAAAACATTCAACACAAAAAGTCATCAAGGGGAACAAAGAAAGAAATGAAAAATCTACATTATTTCAGAAACCCGACTTTACTTGCTGTCAGGGTGAGGAGGGAGAACCTCATATTTTCCTATCTGGGAGCAGGATGAGTCTCAATATACAGAAAATACACTTCCAGCTTCATTGCTGAAGAGACAGAACTACTAAAGGCATTAGAAGGCTGTTAGCGGTACAGTCAGAGAGGATAAGTGATGAAGGCAAAAGCAGATCAAAGTATTGTGGCAAGGTGATTTTGGACTTTTGAAGACACAGTCTTGGACTTGCCTGTTTGAGGAGACAGTTGATTCCATGAAAGAAAAAAAAAAAAGAAAAAGAGAAATAGGCACTTTGAACACCAAGTCTGGAGGAAGAGGGCTAAAATAAATGATGTATCTTTTAACAACCACTGTCTTTCATTCTTGTCCCCAACATAGCTGCTTTGAGCAGGTCATCTTAGGCTATCCCTTTACTCCTTTTGACCCAGGATATTTTTGGTGTTACGTAGTCTTCTGTCATGCTTCAGCTTGTGCCCTGGAACTACCAGCCACAGAGCTTGCTCCGTTACCTTGATCCTGCAGATAGATTAATAGGACAAAACCAATAACAGATAATTCTGTAAATTAAATATTTACCTCACTGTCTGACTGTAATCACTGAAACAAAATGAATAGTGATTTTTTTTTTTTTCCTGGAGCATCTAGGGGTCCTGTTCAAGGACTAAGTCCCAGGGTTCAAACAGACATAAAAATATTTTAATCTAAATAACCTAAAAGGCTTCCAAATCTATAATTTTCACAAAATGGTTAAAAAGAAAAAGGAAATATATGGAGATGAAACAAAATTTCAGTGCTCTAACTCCATCATCACCAGCTCATCACCTTTTGTCCTATTGCAATTTTTGGTCATGGATTTCTCTATACCTGTACTTTAAGACACAACTCTCAATAAATACCAGTACCACTATTGCCAATTTTGACACTATCATGTGCTCCTTTCTCTGTTTTCTTTTCCTTCAGTCCCTAAATATATGCCTATAGGAGATGGGGCAACAGAATGCCTCACTGTTTTGCCTTCATGGGACAGGTTCTGAGCAGACCTAAATGCTAAATTTAATATAATTTTTAATTTACAACGGTTACCTATAAAGATAGTATCTATGAATGTAATTGTATTTTGATTTGTGTCAACTTTTTTACTTAAGCAGGTGTTTAAAAAAAATATTTACTTTTTATATGAGCTTTTAGCGAGGCAATCTTTCTCTTTACTTAAACCTAACAAACACATGTTTAATTCATAACACTATTATTTCAATGTACCAACAATACAGCTGCCTATAATAATAATAAAAAAAATTAAAATAAAATCCTACAAGAAACCATTTTCTTTCCTTTACCTGGTGTACCTTGTGGCAAGGAAAACATTCACATTACATTGATTTGTATGAACGTTCATAAACAAAATACAGTAACTTTCAAAAACGGTGAAAAGGCTTTGGCTTTCCTTTTATGTAAGGCAGTGACCATACTTCCGTAACATTTAACTACTTTCCATTTAAAAGCCTTTTTAAAAAGTATATTCTCTGCTTTGAATAATGGTGTACAAAAGCAATCCACCTCAGCAGTTGAACATTCTAAGTGAAACAATCAGTTTGAATGACAATATGTTATTCATCCATAAAATCTATTAACTAATGAAAAATAGACATTTCTCCACAATATTACAGTCACATTTCAGTAAGACACTTAAAACAACTGGGACCTCACAACCTTTAGATACAATTAAGTATGTGTATGGCTAAATCAGCAGTAAGTGAAGTGTTTGAAGTCTATCAGGGTTGAGTGAAATAGCTACATAACTAGAAGCTACTAATAAAATGAAAAAAGAAAAAGGCTTAATCACTAGTCAATTCCTTTGTCGGTAGAGAGAAGAGAATCTAGTTGTTTGACAGCTTTTATTTATCCAAAAGCCAGAATTAAGAAATATACATTTTATAGAACCATTCTTTCAATAGATCAGGGAACCTATTTCTTCATATAGATATATATGTCACAAAGCAGTATTCATAAAACGTGGCCTATGATAATGAAAATGGAAAAGCAAATATTGTGTATAAAGGCAGAGTCAGAGTCAATTTACTGTTCCAGGAAACAACTTTACTATATTTGATTCAGAACTGGATAAACAATTTCCACCCCCATCGCACTAGGGAGTCTTCATGGCTGTTTTGCAAGTTACAAAATCCCTGCATTAAGACCTTAAGAAGGTTGTGGTAAAAATAAAAATAAAAATATCCAGATATAATTTATATAATACAAAGCTTTCAGCCTCATGATGTTTTAAAACCACTATTGCAACACACTTTAATTAGAGTTTTGTTTGCTATCCTGAGAGACAAGTCAAGCATTGAAGGAAGAAAGAAATAGCATGAACCTGTATGAAATAGCATGTCACACTCATAAAAGCAGCAGTACAATAAGACAGCATACCTGTAAAAGCATTTGTGTACCCAACCACCCAGATAAATAGTATTGTCATTGCTAATTACAGGCCACAAGGCTTATGCTAACTGCCTCCTGTTAACCCTGCAGAGACCCAGTCCAGCCTGTTAAGTTTGTTATCAGCTTGCTGGGTGGACTGAGCATGCCATCATGTGTCTCTTGTTACCACACACAGTTTAAGGGTGGAATAACAGCAAAGGCCTTGAAAATATGGGCACTCGTTGAGGAAAGAAGCCACAGAACAACTAAGCAATGCACTGATGGGCTGTTACTCATCCTAGAAAAAATGCACCTGTGAAAAAACTGCTTCTGCTTTAGAAAAGGGTGCAGCCAAGCAACAGGGTGAGGCATCTGCTGCAGCCTGGAAAATAGTTTTTCCCCAGGTTCAGGCAGTGTGTAGCTCAGGGTGGAGGCCAAGAGTTGAGAATTGCCTTGAAGCTCAACCAAAAGGACAAGATCCTGAACTTGGGGATGGGTAAGAGTAAGGAGATGTTTACTTCAGCTCTGGGTCTTCTTGTTGAAGAGCTCTTGGGCCTGATCACATGCACTGTGGTGACTGAGGACATAAAAGACTCTTGCCATCACTGCTAATTACACAGGCCAGCTCTGTGGTGTTGGGTACTCACAGCTAATGTTGAGTATGATTGCTAAGTAGTAATGGCTTTGAGTATGTAATGATAATGCTTGATAATGAGCATTAATCATTTGCATTAAATGTGTTGTTAATGAGTACCAGTCTAGAAAAGCTTTGTTTTACTGTTACAGGCTGATTTATTAGTTTTTTAAACATGCTTATTACAGTGATATCTGATTCCCTAACTCTAAATGTTATGTGTCTAGTACATCTATGTATGTGTGTACATACATGTACATGTGTTCAGGTGCAACAAATGTTTCATCCCTAAAAGTAAGATGCATTGATAGGGTAATGAAGGAAAACTGGTCCATGTTGTGTTCCTACATGGTAAAAAGTAAGTGAGCTCTAATAAAAACTCTCATTTGCTGTATGTGAAAGAACAATTCTTGTAATTCTCATGGATGTCTAAGAAAAACTTTTAATTCAATAACACTTGGATCAGTTATGAAATCAGTTGTGCAACTCTTCTACAGAACAAGACTGTCATCATTTTAAAGTATTTCTAACTGACTTTTCTCTGAGAAGCCAGGCACTTGCTAATATTTGAAGGGTACTGTGCATAGGAACTGTACCTACCATGAGGCTTTAAACTGAAAAGGGGTAAACTTAGATTAGATATAAGGAAGAAATTCTTCACCATGACAGTGGTGAGGCACTGGAACAGGTTGCCCAGAGAAGCTGTGGATGCCCCATCCCTGGAAGTGTTCAAGGCCAGGTTGGATGGGGCCTTGAGCAACCTGGACTAGTGGAAGGTGTCCTTGACCATGGCGGCGGGTTGGAACTAGATGATCTTTAAGCTCCCTTCCAACCCAAACTATTCTATGATTCTATGAGGGAACAGAATCATTATTGGACAGACTTTAGCTACCATAAATCTGTGCATTATAGGACTAAGCCTAGACCAAGAAGTTGGCAAGGAGTTTGAGGGAAAAAGATACACCTATAAGCATGAATGATCTGACAGAATTAAAATGCTTATCTTTTGGACTACACTTTCTAGTGCATTTTGTCTGAGGTTTTATGATAGTCTTTTATAATTAACCATCAGCCTTTAAAAAGTCAATACATAAGAAGTATCCTGTACTGTAGTCCCTCTTGATTCTCCTAATATTATCCTGAAACAGTTTATACTGAAGACCTTCAGATCAGAAATTGGTTTATGTTTGTAAGCAAAGAATTTAGCACAGTCACAAAATATAAAAGTAACATATAACATATAAATGATAGCAGACTTAAGACCTCTTCCCCTTAGTTAGCTTTTTACCCACATCAAAATTATTTGACTAATTCTATCTTCTGTAGTTTAATATTTTCTCATAGTTAACCATTTCAAGTACTTTATTGAAAGATAAGTTAGATCTTCCACTTCTCTCATATCCAGGGCATCAGTTATTCTATCAAAGATACGAAGTTATCTTGGTATTACCTATCTTTTTAAAAAAGTCATGTTGTTGGTTTTCCATTCATTTCTATTTCCATAACTAATTTCTTCATAATTTATTTCAAAGGTTTCTATTCTATTGAAATCAAGAGATAGGCTTATATTTCTCTGGGTTATGTTTTTCTTTCTATTAATTATAGTACAATATTTATTATTTTACAGACATAGTTATATTCCCAATTTGATAAATTAGCTACTCTTATCAAAATTTAAAAGTGTGCCAGTTTTTTCATTATTCTGCAATGACAATCATTAAGTGTCTTGATCTGAGCACATTAAACTCTGAGTTTTGTTTCCTCCTCAGATGTGGTAATTTCCATTTCTATTCTGTCATTGCCATTAGCCATCCTATCTCTGCTCCTGGATATAATTTGCTCTTGCTGAAAGTGATACAAACTATTAATAACTGATTATTAATAACTTGAATAATTTTAATCACCTTCCAAACTTCTTTGGGTCTCAAGCCTGTGTCTCACCTTTTTATATCCATGTCTAAAAGAACTTCAACACTAAACAGAGACCAACAACATCTCTAAAGAGTAACTCACCCCAGCTAAGATCTTCAGTGACAAACCCCTTGGAGGAGCCCAATTGTCTCTATTAATTATTGGGAAAACCTGATGGCTGCTCAGTTTAACTGTTAGCTGACATATATTTGTCTAAAAGGTTTGACAGTTGAATAAACAAAAAGAACATGGAGAAGAACTGTTTACTTATAAATTTCCAGTTCTTGTTACTAGTGTTTCAGTCCTAGATGTCATGGGCTAAGTCCGGTTACCACTCGATTCAGTGACAATTTTTTTTTTATGAACTTCACTAGCCAGCAAATTGGGATGGAAAATAGGCGTAAATTTCCCAGTGTTTCAAGTAGATTGCTATGCATTCAAGAAACTAAATGGCAGAAAAAAATCATTTAGAGTGTGATATGATTCATCACTTGAAGCAACAATTCCTGGCTGAATTTCACATGGCGCTACGTAGGTACTTAGAAGATTGAATCATACATTTTGAACAAATAATATTCATTTCTCTATTGTCATTCATGTATTATATAATACTTTAATTGCTGACAGAAAAGAAAAGGCGTTTTGGGAGTAGTATAGGAACAGTAAATGGATTTGCAGTTATTAGCCATATCAATTGTATTTCTAGTGTTGACATCATTAAATGTTGGCAGTGAAAGTGGCAATAATGTGACTACTGTAAGCAACTCTTTCCTAAATATTCAAAGATTATTTTTCTTTTCACAGAAGATATTGATCACAATATACAATGATGGAAGTATTTGAGTAGAAGTTGAGATTGTTTATGCTATGGTTTGCTTCGATATTTGAAACTGAATCAGGAGAAGGGTTCAGATTGAGGGAAAGAATCAATAGTATGGAAATTATTAGAGCTTTTCTTCTAACATTTTGACCCAAAATTGCAGAAGGCAAATGAGATATGTTGTTCTGGTCAGCACATTGTGATTCTGAGAAATGAAGGTCTCATAAGATTAGCTTTCTTGAAAAACGACTACCCCTGTAGGCCAAAATTTTGTTATTAGTTATTCAGAGCTTGTCTGAATTAATTTGATTCTATTCTGAAAGAGATAGTTTCATCTTCTCAAACGCATGCTATAGCCACCACTAACCTGTGTTTTCCAGTGTAGGCACTGAATCTTTATCATCTGATCATTGTGATCTACTGGATAGATACATTTTGGGTTCGTTAATGCATATTTGTATACATTCCACTCACAGCAGTGCTCAAGGAAACAGTGCTCAGAATTAAAGCTTAACGCATCAGCTTCTTAGCTGCTTAAGTAGCACTTGCACAAGGCTCAGTTTTCAGCTCAACTAATTACAGTAGAGAGGTAGGAAACAAGAAGATCGATGGAAGAAGACACAAAATAGATCAGCTGCACTAACCAACCAATTCCTATGTTCCTTCTTATCTGCCCAGCTGGAAAGTGTTGACATTAAACAATTTCCCAGCTGGTGGGGAAAGAAGCACCCCTTTAAGTATGATGTCTATTAGATCCATGTATACTACTGTTAGAGTTACAATGCATTCATCCTACCTACCCCTAAGGAAAAATGGAGTGACACTGGAATAAAGAAATGCAATTAGGACATTTTGAATATATACCTGATGTTATTTTCAGCACATTTACACGTATAGATAAAATCTGTCCTGTTCATTAATGTTTTGGTTGTTGGGGTTTTTTTCTTAGTGTTTTCAACTCTTTCTTGCAAACTGTATGTTTGCTGATAGATTTCCTCATAGCTTTATGCAAAATGTTTGACTGGAACACCCAGATCTAAGGTAACTACTGTTTGAAAACAACAGTTAGGTATGTTGACAGGGAGTGGTAAAAATAATAAATTAACTAGAGAGTAATGTGTACCTGCCACCTTGTGCACCATAAGTTTTCTTCTGTGTATGCTTTAATTGAAAAACTTATAAGAATTTAAGCAATGAAAAATGAACAACACAGATATAAATTTGCAGTTGGGTAAATAACTCAGTAGGAGATCATCCTAGAGTTAATGCTAAAAAGTGAATATGAGGCATCAAAATGTTGACTACAGCAATTAGATCTTAAAATCCATTTGATTTTATTATCAGCACTTATCTAGCAGCCTCTCAAGAAGTTATCTTGCTTGTGCTGATGTAAAAAATATTTTGTTGTAGTCATAATTATACAAACTGTAAGCGTAATCAAACTAGATTAAGAATAGCAAATAAAACAGAAAACATGAACAAAACCCTATAATATTATAGGACTGTGTGTCACAAAGAACATATGGTACGTATGCAAGCAGTCACTGCAACAAACAGCCTATGGCTAAAGCTATACACCCATACATGTTTATAAATATCTAAATAACAGTACAAATAAGAATATTCTTACAAAATTCCTAAGCAAACATATCACCTCAACTAAAAACACAATAATAAAATCAATTTTCTTTGACTTCAGAGAGGATGCAGAGCTTCATCTAAGAGCAAATAAATTAGTTATATTTTTATTAATAATAATTGGCCTTACATATTTCACACTTACTTTTACTGCAGCAGACTCTTATGATTTTTCTTGACTTCACATGCCTACTGAGAGACAAAAATTAGAGGAACTAAAGGAAAAAAAGTAATCTTATAATCTGGAAAGTAAGACTGAGATTATGACTATGTTAAAGTTGGACTGAATTTCTCACTTTACTGTCCAGCAAGTACTAGAAAGTATTCAGAGCTTACTGACATGTCTGTACTAAACAGAAGAGTATCTCTTGTCCCATGCAGTGTATTTCAGTGACTTATTTATTGTAAAGAATGTTGGTGCTCCTATGATTTATTCAGATACCACAATAATGAGGGTTAAATAAA
This sequence comes from Mycteria americana, assembly GCF_035582795.1. NCBI lineage: Eukaryota > Metazoa > Chordata > Aves > Ciconiiformes > Ciconiidae > Mycteria > Mycteria americana. The sequence goes on from NC_134367.1 coordinate 32,691,776, forward strand.
TTCCAATTTCTATTTTGAGTATGTAGTAGCTCTGCTGGAATCAGTCACTTTTTATGTTGTAACACCAGCATTGCAGACACCAGTCTTCAGGGATGAACAAAATGAAATCTTTTTTTTCTTACATATATATATAAGTATACTGTTGGGCATAATTTAAAGCACTCATGCACATACACACACACATATACCTTGGCACATTTTGCTAGCCACGAATGACTCTTGCAAGTAAATTCTGGTGAATCCATGTTATACAACTAATTGAGGTAATCAAGGTACTCAGCATGATAAAATTGTGTCTATTGCTTCCAGAAATGATCTTCTGATTTCATTAGCTTTTAGAATTAGTACTCATCTTTGACTTTAAATAGACTACAAGCTCTGTACCTTGCATATAAATGTTCAGTCTGTCTGTTTAATCATTCCGTTTCAGTATTTTGCATGATGCCATATGTTCCTGTGACTAAACAATCTGCAGTTGTTATTCAGCTGGCTTTTATTTTTGAGATCTCTGGGATTTAAAATTTCTCTACCAGGAATGCCATTCCCTCCATACCCTGATCTGCCTCACAGCTTTACAATCAACAATCCATTTTTATATTCCCTAAACAAGAACATGGATGGCGTCATTTCTCCACATGATGATGTTAATTGCTGTCACCCCATCACACTCATTTGTTCATAACAGAACCTGCAGCGATACATCTGATTAACTTCTCTCTCTTCTGTATTCCTATTCCAAAGCCAAGCAGCTTCATTTCTTAATGATCTCATCTTGGTGTAAATATATTTGCAGTATTTCAAAGAGAGCTATTAAAATTTGGAGTGCCCTTTTTGTTCTTATAAAATTTAATTCTTTTTAGCTTTGTTTTTTGGTAAATCAAAATTATATGATCACTTTAAAAAGTTATGGGGTCACTCCACTGTAGACAAATTACAATCAAATATTAATTATGTCAGAAATACAGTTTCCATCACTTCAAAAATAATGAAAAAACAATCCACTAACAATAATTACATACAACAACAACAGAGATGGAACAGTTTTTCTTCATGCTATGCTTGAAATGAGAAATAATTGAACTAAATTGGACACCACTGTCTTACTGCTGTTAGAAGTGTCATTACTAATTCAAGGCATCCATAGGTTAATGACAGATTATAGTGGCTTTCACCTATTCCAGTCTTGATTCAGGTAGAAAATCAACCTGGCCATCAGAATCAGAGACAGCGAGCGGGGGGGAGAGATGTGTAAAGAAGCAGCCAGCCTTGCACTGTTTTAGTTCGCATTCTGGGAGCAAAATGAACTATACCTGAACTATGTTTTGTGCTATAGTCCATTTAAGGCAGCAGCTGTAGCCAGTTGTCACTATCATAGTAACTAATAAGTACCCACACTTCTTAAAATAAAATGTGTCTTAGTGATGAAGATTATTGAAAACATTTCCAAAAATATTCCCCCCCCAAACTGGGCTTTTTATGATTTACAGTTTCATGCAGATAAAATCAAGGGCAGGTTTATGGGCCCTAAAAGGAAACAGTTGTTTCGTGTCCAAAGGTAGCTTTCTCACCAAAGGCAAAATTTACACATTTTCTTTTATGATGGAAACCAAGAACACATTACACTGGCAGTTTCTAAGGCTCATTAGACCAACTAATCTGATGCCTTTCTAAATTAAGTTAGCACTGATTATTTCTTAATATCTTTTTTTTGAATGTTTTTTAAAAACTTTTTTGTTTTCATTGTCCTCTGAAATCGGCTCCCGGTTTCTGGCAGTACTTAATTCAGCAACAATGTTTTCTGAAGTGTATGTTTAGTCCTTGTGTCAGATTTAACAGCTTCACTTAGTGTTTTAGTTAACTTCTATGCTCAGCTACTTTGCTGTTTATAGTTTCATCTGCCTCCATCTGCTCTGAATAAAGTTGCAGTAAATCTGGCCCCTTGCCTTTTCTGTCAAGTTTTAAGTGGAAAGAAAGTCTAGAGGGCAGCAGACCCAGACTTGGAAGGCTTAGGGGAAATCCCTGCTTCCTCACAGACCCACATTATGTTGAATAAAACAAAACCAGTCCATTAAGGACTTAGGATCCTTAAGCTTTATGATATCTGGTGAGGAGCTGAGGAAGGGAGGAAAAGAATTTGTAAAAGAAATTCTATAAGAACAGGAAATTATCTTCTACATATGATTACAAAACAATTCATTAATTTTAGATACCTTAACCTTTCTAATTTGCTGATCGTCTCTAACTCCAGTTGGCTTCAATAACAGGTGTTCCTCTCCTTGATACATCACATACTAAAAGTTTTGACCTGACCACTAGAACTAGCTTCTGAAAACTTGAATTGAATTCAAATTAAAAACAATTAAGGAAACCTTAATTATTGATTTATCTAAGAATGTAAACAAAACATTCTTGTCTTGAGCTGGCCTACAGAGGGAATTGTATATTGCTCATATGGTTTATTTACTGGAATGTGGTCTGACGGAAGCAGGTAAGTGTTCATTTAATTAAAATATTTTTTTATTTAATCAAGAATGGGAATCACTAATATCTTGGGATGAAAGGGAGAGAGAGGAAAGGGAAATGTCTGCCTTCAACTGTGAAACTTTTTATTGAATGTTTGTACTAGTTACTTCTCATTCTCTCCCACATCTCGCTGAGGGGGAGTGAGCAAGCAGCTGTGTGGTGCTTCACTGCCTACTGGGGTTAACCCACAGTAATGTTAGAAAAAAAGGTCCACAGACTGAACAGATCAACTCTACATAGTAAATACCTAAAACCAGACAATTAAAAAGAACCCTCTTATGTCTTCTTGGTGCAATACAGTTCTGTAGCAGGACACATAGAATAATAATATATTTGTTTTACTAATCATTAAGTGGCAGAGGGTCAGGCAGCATTAATACTAACTTTGAGATACTACTTTTGTTTAGTTGCAAGCTCCCAAATTTCCACTCGTCCAGTACAGATCTATTGCAAGCCAGAATTAGTTTTATATTAGAAAGCTGGGTGAGTCATTATAGTGATAGCATGAAAAGCTGAATTATGCCTTGAAAGCATTGCATAGCCTCTTTAAGGAGGCTGTTTAAAAGGTTAACAAACAAGATAACAATACACTAGTACAAAACTCATCTAGCATTGCCTATTAGAGGAACAACTTCCCTTGAGGAATGCTGGCAAGAGGAACTGGATGTGAGATGCTGTGATTTGAGTGAGCACCAGAAAATTCTGTTCTCTTCCTGCTTTCAAAATTCCTTTGTGCAGGGCAAAGCACTTCACATCTGGACCTTCTGTTTTGATCTCAAAATCACGTGTATACCCTAGCCATGCTGCATATCAGGCCATGTCAGAAGTAGTGAGATCTTCATCACCACTGACGCACCCCGCTTTCCTTTGAAATAATGCTAAGAAAGGAAGAGAGAGGCTTCTGTTCACTCTCGTAGGTCCCCAAGGGTGAACAATAAAAGCATCACAGTTGTGGAGCACACCACAGACCACATCCACCTCACAGTATATACATGCTTATTCACTGAGCAGCTTTATTTTTCCTCTTTTTAACTAATGTCTTCCTTATATAGAAAATTGAGGTAATTTTACTTAAGCTTTCCTGCAAGAAGGTTCCCTTTAACATTAACAAAATGTAACATGAAAGTACTAAGTATTCCTATGCAGGAGAGAGAAGAGAATAAAAAAATATATAAAGGTCTGGATGATGAAAAAGCAGAAAAAAAAATCCCACAGAAATTAATTTATTAAAAAAATCATATATGGGCATTGATATATGGGAAAATGTGCTTAAAAACTCAAATACTAAACTCCTTATACGCAGTACCAAAGAAACTTTCAAAAAATAGGAGGTAACACTATAGACCACTAGAAAAAAAATGTATTAGGTACTTGAATTCTGCTGAAAAGACATTTGATATGTTAGACTGAGACTAGGTCGAGAAGGGATATCCCTCCCTATCCCTCATGGAAGTGGGATATGCTTTTCTCTCCTATGTATCTGAAAAATGGGACTTGGGAGAAAAAACTGTTCAGAACTGTGATTTAAAAAGCTTTGAAGATGCTCCATTATAATGTAATAAAGCAACGTATGCAACTGAAATAATAGGCCAAATAACTCATAGCATATTTCTTACAAGGAGGCAAATGCACTGGAGGCTATATAGAATTATTTTTCAATAGGTGAATGAGAGAATTTAAACGCTACAACCACATTATTAAATGGTAGTCACTAGTCCAATTTTTGAGGAGCCTTCCACACTGCAAACTACAGAACAGAGCACGGCCACTTTTTTGTCACTTGCGTGTCCCAGCTGGATCCCAGAGAAATCATTCAAAGATGCAAAGAGGAAAACACATCTGTCTGGCCAAGAAGTTGAGTGCTCAGAACAGGGGAAAAACATGTTTCCCAAATCTTGGCATTATAGGACTTCTAATGGAAACATAATGCAAACTAGTGTACAGAAAAATTTCTGCAAAGTTTCAGCTTCCAGAGACATTTTCAGCCACACTGAATTTCTGCTAGCACCACTTTGATGAATCCTCACTAGTAATGTTTTAGGGCTTTGTTTCACAGCTGAAGACTCTGGTGCTTTGTATACCTCATCTGTGTGAGGTTTGAATAGAGTTCACCACCCTGCAAACAAAACATTTGGATAAATCTTTGAGGAGGTTATTTTTTATGACGATTTTCTTCTTAGACCTGTCATTTAGGTTTTTTCATGATCTTACTCACAGATTGCAAAAGATAAGTAGCAGAAATCGGCTAAATGTTTATTCATAGAACTAGTGTGGGATTATTTTTATCTCAGTAGGCACATCATAAGCTCAGAAGTAAAGTACCTACTTTTAAATTGGATAACACTGAGGAAATAAAGTTCAGGGAGCATGAAGATACCAAAGAACAAAGGTTTTTTAAATGTTGAATTTTTTCTTTTAAAAAAAGAGTAGCTAGTGGAAAAAAATTATAATTCACAAAAACAAACTTTATAGATAGTAGTTATATTGAGTTAGTTTGCTTAAGGGAAGGCATAAAGTTTTAGTAAAAAAAAAAAAAATTGAAATAACGAATGGTAGTAAGCAAGGTCAGATCTGTGCATATAATAAAAGGTAATTTGGTTTACCTGGGATAAGCATAACCCTAGGAAGGGGACAAACACATATAATCTTCAATTAGTGTAACATTTTACATGTTTGTACAGGTAGTGGTGGTTATCCAGAAAAGATGGTGACTTTATATTACAGCTCTTCTTTTTTGACATCTAGCTGCATCACTGGCTCCAGGCTACTATTAGCCTTTAAATGACTCAGGATTGAGAGGTGTTCTCAGTCAGTATTTATTCATTATTTAAATTTAATAAATTTATGTGTATTATCTGTTTCTTGCTGCGGAATATCCAACATGTGAAATTTAAGTTATGATTCTTAGCTGTAACCATCCACAGAAATTAAATTCAAAGGGAAAATGAACAGGGCCAGAACTAATTATCACTTACAGTGAATTGAACATTAATGGAATTTTTTTTCTCATTTTATTTGTTTGATTTTCTGTTGGCATCACTCAATAAGCTTTTGCCATAGCAAAAGACAAAACTCATGATCCAAAAATAAATTCCACAAGCTCTGACATGCTTTTTTAAAATGAAATGTACACACCTGATGAAAACTACTCATACTGACAACTGAATAGTTGAAACTGAGGGAAATAGATCTAGCTATCCTGAAGGATCACCTTTAAGAAATGCACAAATTTGTTGTGACAGAAAAGAATGTGCCACAGGATACTGAACAAATTGGGGGAGATCTAGTCTCCATTCACAATCTATGCAGATATAGCTATGTGAGAAAGTTGCACAATATTTGCTGCCATGATAGATGGCACAGTTTCAGCCAGTTGTGTTACGTCCTTACCTTCACAGTGAAGAAAAAAAAAAAGGGAAGAAAAAGACAATTTTTATGTAACATTATTTCTAAGGATAAAGCACAACAAAATCTCAGAGGAGGCAAGGTTGAAGATAAGGTTTAAGAAGTAGAAAGTTACTCAATGCCTTGTGGTAGAAAAGGAAGAATTCCAGAGAAATGGGGCAGTAGAACTGAAAAGGTGATACCCAACTGTGATTTGTCAATGAGTAAGATGCCAAGAGTGCATAAACAAGGTAAGTAGTTATGGGACAATGTTTATTATGTGAGATCAGAAAAATGGATAGCAATTCTGGAAAGAAATTATGAACTTTTTCTTGAGAGGCTAGAAAGGATAAGAAGCCTGAAAAAATGGGCAGAAAACAGCACTGATGCAGTTTCACTCTTTAAGTGGTCAATCAGGCTGGACCTGGCAACCTAGATTTGCTGAAATTTCTTCAAAAAGCGTTTTTCAGAAAAAGTTGTAGTGATATCTTCAGCAAGGAGGACTACACTGGGGGATGCTATTGACTTGGAAGGAAAATGCCAGAAAAATATGTACACAAATATCTTAACAATGAAAGCAGAGGGATGGGAAATATGTACCAGAAAATGATCTAAACTCTAAGGATGTACTGAAACTACTCATCATTATCTGCAAGCTAAAGTAGTCTGTGTTTTTACAGACAGAGGCAAGGTTAGTGCTGCTGGAGGAAAAAAAAAGTAATTACACTGAGTGGCAATAATGAATGAAGGAGTATGAGAGACAGAGTTTGACATCATAAATATTACTTTGCAACAGCATTGCCTGTTAGAAACACTATTAGAAGGGAAAAATAAATGCAACATGTTTTTTCTACAGTCGTGACCTTCAAACTGTGTTGTTTGCTACTTGGCACTATTTCTCTTTAAAAACGAATGGAAGGACTGGCCATTGTTTAATTTAATATTTCCTTAATTTAACAGCTCTTGTCTCCAAAGCAATATTATTTTATCATAATATGCACACAAGCACACATATAAAAACACACACACATACAAATTGCATATCATTTTCTGATGTTATTTGTATCATAATAGCCATTGTGAAGACTCTTCTTAACACAGGTGCCCCACTTGATTATTCTATTACTTTTTGAAGATTTTTTTAATACTATGTTTCAAAGCTGTTAACTATTTCTGTTTTCAGCTCAAAAGAGTTTTAAGTCTACCTTCTTACTATCCATTCTTCTGTAATGCTTGTATTATTTGTTAACTGGTTTTTGTATGACTAAAAAGATGAAAGTGAACAAGAGATAAGTATATTAAAATAAGTGTATTGAGATAAATATATAACCTGAGCTAATCATAAATTTTAAATTAAAAGTTTCTTCACTGAGGTATATTACGGTTTTGGGACACAATGTATTAATTTCAACAAAAATGGAATTAGGGAAAGTTACATTATAGGGTTCCAGGCACAATTTCTAAAGAAAACCAGACCAAGAGTGCTAAAATAGCCAATAGTCTGACAGGGTATTGAAGATTCAGCAGTAGTCTGATGGAGTATAAGAAAAATTAGAAGGGAACAGTTAAATTCTTTCTTTGCTTGACTTGGACAAAGAACATGAATTTGAATCTTCTATATCCAAAGTTAGTATTCCAAGTATTGGATATTTTGTGTTAATATCTGTTTTCCCCCACAGAAATAAAGGCATTAAAATTAATTCAAGAAGGAAAAAAATATTTCTTGCCAGGCCATACAAACCATTTTGCACTATCTGTCAAATCCCACAGCTTGTTTACTACAATTTTTTTGTTGTTGTTGACTAAAGTCTACCTACCTGACTGGCATTCTTCCCAGTCTGAAATGAAGGGTTTGTAGTGCACTTCCTACTCATATTAGTTTTCACTTGCTCTTTCTTGTACAAAGCAAAAAAGTCTATGAAACTTTTTTTATTATAGATTTTAAATCCAAATAAAATTAAACTCTGACATTATATACCAACCAAGGATTCTGGTAAGGCCTCTAGGCTGTCATTCTGGGTGTTCAAATTTCAGAAGTTGTGTTTTTCAGGAAACTCTCCTCTTGGTTTTGTTATTGTGTTGGCTTCCCAAATGCTTATATGCGTGGGTAAACATACAGTCAGATGCTCAGCCTCTATCAAAGGATGGAAAGCCATCCATGCCTCCCAGATAACATAAATATAATATAATTTAGGAGTTTACTTTTTCTGATTTGAACTGAAGAAATAGGAGGCAGAAATAAAGCTACCTCCAGTATTGCTAGGCCATACTTTTAAGTAGGCCTTCTATCGAAATGTGTCTCTAGAGATAGTCATTGTGAGACCAAAAATGGAATCAGGGACTTCGGTCCACAGAGGCTACACCTACACCAGCAGGGTGTGCAGCCTGGCAAAAGTGGATCAGCGGAGTGGAAACGGTGGTACCAAGGACTATACATGCTTCGAGGAGCTAACTTCTGATGAACCCTGTTCTGTTCCCAGTGACTGATACCTATGTCGCCTAAATTGGAGTACATGAGGTGCACTCCTGCGATGCACCTTCCACTTTAGTTTTGTCCAAATGAAATTCAACTTGTGTTCTCCAAGAGCAGCGTACAGAGTGAACAAAAGCATGTCACTGGAGACAATCAGGAAATTCAAGTCAGTAGTGTTTTCTTGATCCAAACTGAAGCAAGAATGTTGCTAGCCCATTACTTTGAATGTATTCAGGTTTTCCATAGCACAGGCTTTGAAACTATGAATGTCCAAAGATGTAACACACACAACGTGACATGACACTAAAATAGTACTGTCTGAATGAAAAGTACCTGTGCGACACTTTGACATCAGTTTACAAAAGGTTTGGCAACAAAGCTGAAACTCTGATATTTTTGGAGTATTTTTATCACTAGACTTTCCAGTCATGACAGTATGTTAATACGTTTTAAAATCTTTAATTGTCTTTGTTTTTCTGCTTTGATTAAGAATGCTGTTTAAATGTGTAGGTATATATCTGGCAACATAAGTATATCATAAAAATGCATATATAAATACATAACTATGATAAGAGAAATGCCTTATGCTCTTCCTATTTAATCTGTGGAAGGAAAGCTTTAAGACGTGAATCTCACTTTATGGAGCTTGCAGCTGTCTGTGAAAGATTTCCCTGCAGATTGTACCACTCAACTAAAGAAATCACAGTAAAAGATGGGGTTACTTATGCTGCATGGAAATAAAACAATAATTAAAAAAACACAACACACACGCACACCACACCCCCCCCCAACCACATCACATTTATGTTTGGGGAACCCTCCACCTCTTTCTTTCTGTGGAATAATAGGATGGAAACAAGAAAAAAATTGGAGGAAACTGTGAAGTGATTGTCAACTGTTTTTGAGACATTTTTCAGATTCAGCATAGCTCTAAAGACATTGGAAAAATGTAAGTCAGAGACTTGAATGAAACTGGTCAAAAATTTTGATGTAGTTTGAGGACTGATTATTTTTGTTGTTGTTTATTTCAAGACCTAATTAATTGTGCTAATGAAAATGCCTTCCAGAACAATTCAACAAACTAATTGTCATGTGTCAGTGACAAATCATGGATAAAGCATTAAATAAGATAACTTTTAATGAAAAAGACAACATTGTATCATGTAACAAAATGAAAAGATTATTAATTATATATAGTGATCTTTATTGCAAACACAAGTGGTTTAATCATCTGCTAAACAGATTCATTTATTTTGATCTCTGAGCATGTACAATCACATACAATAATTCTCTGTAATACTTACACATATTTACTTTCCAGGTGTAAATATATAACGTATGTCATTGGTGTTTCAATATTATCTGTGTCAAGTTTGTAAAAAGTCCATGCAACAGACCACTTTAAGTCACTCAAATGTAAAAACCCCCAATATTCTCAACTTGGTTTTGGCCAATTAGCAAGCTATTTACACTTCAAAGGACTCCAACACAGAAGTGGTCATATTTACCCTTTTCTACCTCTAATTTCCACTTTTAGCTACCAGCCTAAAAATAAGTTTCTGAAAATCAAGTACTGTTGAAAACACCTATGGCATTGCAGAAATAATAGAGAAATTCTATTTTAATATTTCTAGCTTAATACTTTTTTTAAACTATGAAAATGTGGTCTAAACATATGGAAGAAAGTTTTTCATCAATAAATACATTAAACAACTGGGAAGTAATTTTCCTCAGCTTTCTATTAGAAACATAACCTCTGTGTTCTAAGAATAACTATATATTGTATGAACTTAAATATGCCAGTATGCCGTACTAACATGTCAAGTACATTTTTCCAGTGACTGATCATATACACGAGGTTTCTTTTCAAAGTATTATGAACACCCCTAGGTATGATACATTTATTATTAAAGCTGGGAATCAGCAAATACTGGTTATATTCCTATATTACTAACTTCCTCTCAGACCTAGGAGAACTCAATTAACCTTTAATTGACTCTTTTACCCAATCTGAGAAATCAGGACAATATACTTGGCTATCTTTATAATGCACTTTGACATCAGTAAGAGAAAACAGCTGGGTAAGTGCAAGACTGTTCTGTGTCACAGAACTATCACAAATGTATACAGCTCCAGGGACACACAATGTGAGATGTGTGACTGCTTTGCTTACTTCAGCTAAGCATTTTTTAAAACTTTTACCAATTTTAAATTATGTACTCGTATAAAATATGACTGGAAGGAACCTCATAGGGTTATTTAGTCAACAGTTCTGCCCCAAGCCAGGATCAGCTGACATTTGAGCTTATGACTTTGTCTTTTTTTTCCCCAGTAGACACAGATAATTTATTACCTTTCATTTTTTTGGCAGAATGATCAAAAAAGGAACCAGCACCAAACAACTTTTTGCTAATGATATTTTGTAATTATTAAAATTATTATGTTGCTGGAAAAAATGACAGATAATTTTTCCTGTGTATCTTGCATCAAGTCTTTCATGTGCTGTGAACTTCTTTAGCAAGATGCTTAATTTACATGAACAACCAATTAGTCCTGATTTATATAAAATGTTCTTGCCTGTTGTTTGGTATTACTTTCTTCCTTAATCATTTTTTGTTAATAATAGGCAATATTACCATAAACTCACACAGTAAATACTAAATAAGGGAAAGTTATTCATTTCTTTATCTCCTTGTCTCTTCTTTTTTTGCAATTTTGCATATTATAGTTTATTATGATAAACAAACAGTCTATTTTGGCATATTTTTTCAAGTACTTAAGTGCATTATGGCCCTGTGCGATGCCTTTATAGTAACTAGATTTTAGACCACCCTTTGTGCAAAAAAACCCAGCTGGTCACAGTGGTATTTTTACGTGTAGAACAGCAATGGTATTTAGTTAAGATTACTTAAATATTTTTTAAACTCAATGTTTACTCAAGAATTGTATCTTAAAAAGACGGCATTTGCCCTGAACTTTCATAGATTGATTTACTATTTGATAACACATCCTGTCCTTTCTGTAACTTGATGCTCAATGATTTTCCTGAAGAAAGGAGCTACAATAAGGGTGAACAGTCACTTTATTAGATACTCTGAATTCTTAAATTACTTGTAGTAACTTAAGTTACTGCAAAACATTAAATGATAATGTCTAGGAAGTTGAACTGAAGCTTTATTAATCAGTTCTCTGCAGTCTGTTTACATTTCTAGAGAAGACATTCAATGATGGCCTCTATTAAGAATGCTAGCACAGATGAGAGATCTGTTGCTGATTATAGCAACCTTTAAGAAAGTCATAACCGTTTTCAAAGATATATATATAAAAATCCACAACTATGTGTGTCCTTGTTATTTTGTTTTAAGTGGATCGGTACAAATCTCAAACTGTTGGAATAGGTTTCTTCACAAAAACAATAAAAAGTATTTTGCCTCCAGTAAAAATGCAGCACATATTAAACAGTACAAACCATGTGAGTATCTCAAAGTACTCCACAGAAATTAAATAATTTTGCTACACACCAACACTGATAAGTATTATTAAATTTGCATCACATATAGGGAACTTGAAGCAAATGCTCTAATGTGATTCATCTGCAGAATTCAGAAAGGAAATCAAAGATCTCAGAGGATTCCAAAGTTCCATCTCTAACTGTTAGGTCATCCTCAAAATAAATCATAAATATTTCTGTTTCATATGCATCAAAATTATGTAACAATTAAAATTCCAAACAAGTCTTACATCTAACCAAAGTACAGAGAAGTTACAAGAAAGATTATTCTGTTCTTATAACTACGTATAATGCTAATTATGCAAAAGTGTAATGCAAAAAAAAAAAATCTTAACCAGACTGTATTATTATTTACATTTTAATTAGAAAAAAACTTTTTTTTTTTTAAGAAATACATATTATTCCATGAATAGTTAACACAGATAAAGATACTTTTCTAAGCATTTTCAGGGGTTATCCTGATGTCTTCTGTTAATGTTGACTATTTAATGCATATTTTGCATATACTAGCAGAACGCTGAATGACCTAATGAGAATTGTTTCACTAGATTTCTTTCCATGGGGTTGGAAAATGTAGGATTTGGGTAAATTGTTATTACTATGTACAGACTATTAGCTGGGTAAGTATTGTTTACATAAACAGAAATTTTACAACTAACTGTCTGTTCAACGAGCTGAAAAGCAGCACTAAGCTATAGAAGAAAACTTACGTGCTGACATTAGTAACTACAAGGAACTTGCCTTTAAAAGTTTCACTCGTAGCATGTAACCTGAAAGAATTTTGAAAGTCTAGGGATTAATTCTGCTGAAATCTGTTACAGCTCTAGCTGTACAGTATTATTGAACATGTGAAAGAGTTAGTGACACCAGCATTTTTTTCTTCTTTCAGCTGATTGCTGGTCAATTGCTCTTCTGCTGCTCATTGTTCACATTCAGGAAGAATCTCATGCATTTCACTATTTAATTTAGTTAGTATCTCCATTGAATATTCTAGGTTTGGCTTTCAGCCTGACACTACCTGTGTTCACCTGTTCTTTACTCTTCTGGCAAACTGTTCACCAATGGTAGACATGTCTTAAAACTGTTGTGAATGAAATAACCAAGTAATGGCCTGAATCTAAAAAAAGGGGAAAATCCAGGCTAGTTATTCAGAAACTATTCAATCAAAGAAGGCAATTTGACAATGGATAACTTTCTCAACATTGAAATAATTAACAAACATTACAGTCATTTGACAGCTACAATAATAATGTAGTTTGGAAATTATACAAATAAATATCATTTCCAGTTTCTTAATGTCTAGTGGGAATTCTTTCTTTTTTTTTTTTTTGCCTTCAGTTTTCACCACTTTATTTTGTTGGTGCTTAAATGTTACTGATGCATCATACTTCTTTCCCTTTAACAACTTTGTGTCTACGTGTGTGTGTGTACACATGTCCCTATACATAGGTGTATATAAACACATATGAGTTTCTGGGTGTCTGTGCATATGTTTAGAAAATGTCTTCCATAAATCTTTCAACATTTTTCTTTGCTACTCCTCATTAGTGTTCATGTAACTATATTTGGGAACCTACTGTGTTAGGGAAACCTGTACCCCCTATGTTTGCAGAAATAAGCATAACCACAGAAAATTATTATAAAACTTTCCAAAAAATTCTGTTTTCAGTTATTCCAGAGCTTGGGACTTATAATACAAAACTCTCAACAGTCTTCCTATAAGATGTCTCTCTACAGAGACATCACCAGGTGTTATGTATGTGCATCCCTAATGCTGCTGTGTGTCATGCAGGTTACCAAGTGCCCTTGTGGAAACTGGAAAATGACTGCACATAAGGCTTAGCTCATGTGCAGAATATCAGCGTCATAGGGCAAGGGAAAGCAGAAATTATTATGAATAATTAAAATTAATTATAAATAATATTACTAATACTTAAAAAAAAATACTTTGTGTCTTTAGTGCTCATCATCCACGGATGCCTGCAAAATACTCTCAAATGATAGGTCTGGAAAATAAATTTTACTGAAAAACAAAAATCATGAGCTCAAGAGAGACATTAGCTTTGTTTTCTAGTCTTCATTTCACTGTACTTCCTAATAGTTCATCAGCTGTCTGTTCTACAATGCTGACCTAACAGACCGTTTTCCCCTCCCTTTCAAGTTTGTACCTTGTATTTACATTTGTCTCTCAAGTTCTCTAACTGTTTAACTGAAAGAGGTAGAAAAATAAATGCATGAAGGATTTTGATAAGCCATCTAGTCTCTTACCCTGCTCTAAAGAAATGATCAATTATTCCTATGTCATTCCCAAGAGATATTTGTCTAGCTCTTTCTTGAAGTCTTCCAAGTTTCCCTATCTATTGACTTCAGGACTGCTGTATCCTTTGGAAGTCTTTCTTATTACTGAATCATGCCATTTTGTCCTGGTTTCAGCTGGGATAGAGTTAATTTTCTTTATAGTGGCTGGTATGGGGCTATGTTTTGGTTTTGTGCTGAAAACAATGTTGGTAATACAGAGATGTTTTAGTTGTTGCTGCACTAGTCAAGGACTTTTCAGCTTCCCGTGCTCTGCCAGGTGCACAAGAAGCTGGGAGGGGACACAGCCAGGATAGTTGATCCAAACTGGCCAAAGGGCTATTCCATACCATATGACGTCATGCTCAGTATATCAAGCTGGGGAAGAAGAAGGAAGGGGGGACATTTCGAGTGATGGCGTTTGACTTCCCAAGTAACCGTTACGCGTGATGGAGCCCTGCTTTCCTGGAGATGGCTGAACACCTGCCTGCCCATGGGAAGTAGTGAATGAATTCCTTGCTTTGCTTTGCTTGCGTGCGTGGCTTTTGCTTTCCCTATTAAACTGTCTTTATCTCAACCCATGAGTTTTCTCACTTTTACTCTTCTGATTCTCTCCCCCATCCCACTGAGGGGGGGGAGTGAGCGAGGGGCTGTGTGGGGCTTAGTTGCTGGCTGGGGTTAAACCATGACACATTTCTTCTTATGCTTTAAGAAGAAATTGAGAATAGATCAAGCTTTTCTTCTTTGGAATAACTGTTAGGTTGTGTGATAAAAAGATCATCTGTGCTCACAGAGGAGCACAGAGACACAATGGCAGGTGGGGAAGCCCAGATAATACTCTGCCCCAGCTACTCCAAGGCCCAACCCAGGAGTCATCACCCCACCATGATGGAGATGACCCCAGTCATCTCCACAATCCCAGAAAAGCACAGAGCCCAGAGGCAGACAGGAACCCAACGTATGTACTCAGAGGAAAGCACACCCTGTCTGGGCCCCTCCCAAGGCTGTCTCAGGAAAGCCTCAGCCCCAGCATCCAGATGTGACATCCATCACGATGAGTCAATGCTGGAGCACCTTTTGGACAGAGTGGGGTGACTGCCTAGGGATATGGGACACATTATAGGATGCAGGGGATGAGCATTTGGGGATTGTACAAGACCTATTATGGGATGTTTAGGGAAGGAACCAAAGGTGTTGAAGGGGAACCTAGAGGATCTGGGCAGGAACAAGTTTGGGAAAACATGGGGGTAAGGAGAGAAAAAGGGCTGGTTGCGTGTAAATAGCTTGCTGGTCAGTATGCTTTGTCTGGCCATACCCTGCATTTGATCAGCGCAGTCTGTTCTGTCTTATTATTAAACTCCATTTCTAACTATTTTGCTGCATGAGGGACTCCCTCTTCTGTGTGCATGTGTGTGGGAGGGGGTCTGAGTGCCAGCAACAGGAGTGGGACCACAGGTTGGAGGGTGCATGTGCCTGGATGCGAGCAAGACTGGACTGGAGACACCAGAGTGAGTGAAACCCAAGTGCCAGCCCTGGGGTGGGACTAGGGTCAGAGGCCCATGCGTCCCTGGTGCAGCACCTGGAGTGACTATTGGCGTGGGAGTGTGTGTGTGACGGATAGTGAAGATCCAGCCAGACGACTCAGCAAGCAGGTGACATAGCCTGGGAGCTGGAGGGGAGGGGGTGTCTCCAAGGGCGAGACCACAGGAGGGGCTTGCTTTGAGGGACCAGGGGAGTGCCAGGAGCTGCAGGAGAGACCATACAGTCTGGAGTCTCTAGGGACGAGACCTGCTGGTGTGTGTCTGTAAGGGTGAGAGACTGAGGAGCTTGGCTACCGGGGACCAGGGGAGTGCCAGCCAGCTCTGGGTGTGCGTGTGCGTATGTGTGTGTGTGAGAGTGAGATGGTCTGTACCAGCAACTGGAGAGGGGCTGCAGCCTCAGGGGCTTGTATGCCCGGGTGCCAGAAACCAGGGAGACTGGGATCCAGGCACAGCTACTGGGCAAACTGAATGCCTGAGCCCAGCTGGGGAGGGCAGTCCGTGTGGTACATATGTATATCTATAGTTTTTTATATATATATTCTCACTAGAAAACCTCCACCCTGCTCAGCTAAAGATGGGGGCAGGATGAAGCTGTTGATGCTGTCTGATGCTGTCTGTGTTTGTAGGAGTGCTCTGTGTGTCTGTGCTCTGTGTGGCTGGCTATGTGTGTATATGGGGTGTACACATGTGCTCCGTGCGCGTGTGCCTACGGGGAACACAAGCTCAGCTTTGCTACTGGTTGCACTTAGGGCATGGAGCTGCAGCAGCCTCAGCAGTCTCTTGGGCTGTTGGATCCAGCATGATGCATTTTCCTGTAACAATAACCTTTTTTAAAAAAAGAATTTCCTGCATATTCCCCATAGTATCCTGTTCACTAGACTTACTTTATTCAGTGCTTCCTTTTAGATCATGTTTTCTAGATCTCTGATATGTATCTGGGATTGCTTTAATTTGAAATTCCTCTCTTTGGAAGACATATGTGTTGAAGGTGACCTGCCCAGGCAGTACTCTACCTGTTGCCTCACTAATGAGTAAAGTAGGCTTATTTAAGTAGGCTTATTTATTTATTTATTTATTAGGCAGACTACACTCTTGATTATACTTTGAGTATGGTGTTTGATTTTTTCACAACAGGATGATTTTACAGACTCAAGTTCAGTTTATGATCCACTATAATCTCTGGAAAGGCGGGGAATGAATTTCTTCGCAACCATTTGTTTTTCTTCCCACTTATGTTGTTAATTATATCTGTGTAAATGTAGTTCCTTGCACTCATCTCTGTTGAACTACATCTGTTTTTTTTCCAGACCATTTCTCCAATTTGTCAAGATCATTTTGAATTCTCATCCTATCCTCCAGTATGCCTACAGTCCCTCCCAGCTATGTGTTGTCTGAAAATTTAATCATATGCTCTTGATTCCATCATCCCAGTTGTTAATGAAAAAACTGAATGAAGCTCCTCTGTACATCTTTTCATTCTGGCAGTGAACCACAAATAACAATTCTCTGGGCACAGTTTCCCAACCACCGTTTAAGACTTCTGTAGAAGAGTCAACAAAAATCTATTTCCTTACCCAGATTATTTAAAAAAAAAAGAAAGAAAAAGTTATAAAGGTTAAAACCATACTAAATTCAAGATACTATAGACTTATATCCAGAGTTTTCTATATTCCCAGGGCCTCTGATCTTGTAATGGAAGAAAAAATAGGTGGGTTGGACCAGATTTTTTTTTTTGCAAACTCAGATTAATTCATCTGTCCATTATCCTTCAGAAGCTTGACATAATCTATGAATTCAGAATTTTTTCTTTATCTGTATAATTCTATGTCCCTCTCCTCTACACCCCTCCTTCCCACAAATTCTATGATCACCACAGCATATTGTCTTTCCTTGTCTTTCAGGGTAGGATATATTTAAATGTTAAGTCTATAAGGGTATATTAACACATCTTCATATCTACATATAAATTTCCAAGGTGTCTAAGCTCTCCATATAGAGAAAATAGATCCCAAGTTTGATTTAAGTTACCCATACAAGTGTCTAGTATAATTTGAGGTCATGCAGGGTCTCCAAGATAGCCACTGGGGATATAATACCAGATCAGTGTGAGACCCATGTCCTCCTTAGCTAGCCTGAAGATCTCAAATGGTACTAGAGGCTTAAGTTTAAGCAAGTGAAATGCACTTTAGGTTCCATTGGCTACAGTGGGAATTTAGGATTAATACCAACTAATACCATCTATCGCTATTTGAGATGCTGTAGACTATTCTCACCCTGCCCCAAGTATCTGTTTCAAAAGGACCTGGGCTATTCACAGGTCCAGTGTCATATCTGGAAGGAGTATATGGGAGTCTGGATACTGAAGAGGACTTCAAATGGGACCAGATGCCTAAGTGTGGGTATTTTAATCAAGTACCTGGCACACCTTCAAACACCTACATACAGAAATCTGAATTTAAGTGTTCTAATCTCAAATTGAATCCCACCCTCATAGATCCTCCTTGAGATTACAATGAATTGCACTGAGATGATTTCAAAACTTCTGAGTTATGTAAAAAATCTCTAGTCTAAATTCCTATATTGTAGGCTGATGCCTTGACCTAGATTCAGCTCAAACATGTAGTCCTTGCTCAGACTAAGCACTAAGTATTTATTGCCGCTAAGATACTTCTAGGTGTCCTTACTGACCTCTAGATGCCACTCCAGGAGGGCTTGTGTCATAATTGCTAGGTCCATGAAGATATCACAGACATCCTAAAGCTTATCAAATAACATTGTAACCTATATTTGGGTAATGGAACTGATTGTCTTATTCTGCCTTCACTGGCATTGATTACTCTAGTCAGTAGCTCAAGTTAACCTTTTGGGGAAGACAGAAGCAAAAACAATGCATTAAACGTGTCATCCTTCTTGGTGTCATCTGTTTACAATTCACCCTCCCCAGTGAACGGTAGATCCACAATTTCACACTAATCCACTTACAAAGTTATGACACCGTTTTGATGTCTCATACTACTTGCATCTTGTTTTGTGTCAGCCTTTCGAACCCAAATTCCTACATGCTTGTGCTACTTTTTTATAAAACTCATGATACTTGGAACTAGTTTCTACTTTCTATATGATTTCTTTTTATGTTTAATGAAGTTTAATGAAGTTTAATGAGTTTAATGAAGAACTCATGTCTTAGCCACATTGATCTCTTACCCATTCTTCTTCTCCTTCTATACTGGGATAGTTTGTGCTTGTGCTTTTTATTGTTCCTTTGAGGAATTTAACTCTTTTTACCCTAAAAAACTCATTTATCAAGACAATATTATCTAACAGTTTCTTTTACAGATTTGTTAAAGCATGCCTTTTTGAAATCTTTTTTTTTTTAATTAGGTCAAACTAAAACAGCTAATTTGAAACTGTTTTAACAGTTTAATATGTTACTTCAAATACTTCTCATTTACTTCATTCATACAATGGTACAGAGCTAGTCTGTCCTAAAGTGAAACGTGAGACAGCCTTCCAGAGTTGTCTCTCTGGAAGGCAAATCTGCCACATGCTATTCATGAAGACAGAGGAAGAAAAAGTCCTTGCATATACATAGGTAGACATGGGTTAAGACATTAATTACAGGTTCATATAATAAGTGATACTCCCCAATGACTGAAAGCCAGAACTCCTTCAGTAAACAGGAAGTAAATATTGTCTTGAATGATTGATCACTTGACAATTCCAAGAGGGCTTCCTCTGTCTCAATGACATATTCCTAGCAAAGATAGATACAAACGGTTGTTGAATCTAGTCACATTGATCAACAGTTATATCCTCAAAACATTTTTGAAATGCCTAAGGGGACCTAGCAGATAGCAAACCATTATTGGCCTCATTGTTTCAAGTTCAAGCCTACTTTATTTGCCCAAATTCTACCACAAAGTGAATTATCTCCACATGTTTCTTTCCAGTCATAGCTTCCTGTTTTAGGAAGTTAATCCAAAACCATCAGTCAAGGTGGGGTTCAATATGAGATTAAGCTACCTAAATACCCCAGTTATATAGGTATCTTACAGGCACACTATGTGTCCAAGCTCCCACTATAGCCGGTTGAGATATAGGGCTTAATTCATTCTCTAAAGGTAGGCCCCTAATGTAATTAGATACACAACAGCATATGCTGCCTGGCATTCATCTATCATGTCAGTAAGTCCTTTTGTCCATAATCTTTCAGGTGTGTTGTCATAACTGCCAACACATGCAGATGTTGAGATCCTCTTGGTCATCTCAAATGGCAATGTTTAGGCAACTGAACTGAGCCTCTAGTGGCTGAAACTTGGATAAAGAACAGCTCAAGCAAATGTATGAAATAAATGCAATTTTTAGGTCAAAAAAAAGCATTAGAATTTTTCCACAAGATGGCTTAATCCCATTTCTCTACAAAACAAAAAATAGTCTCAAATTCAAGAGAAAAAAATATTAAATTTATTCTTTCTGCATCACTTTTAGAACACTTTAGGCTTGCTGTAAGTTTCACTTAGGAAGCCATAAGATTTCTCCTCTGGATTTTTTTTTTAAAGTCTTGCTTTCCAACACCTCTCAGCTCTGTTGCTACATTGATCTTCTCACTATAGACCTTTTTCATATACAGTGTTTTCCTATTATCTTTGCTTGAAATGAACTGCTAAATACTACAGTATCTTATAGCTTCCCATCAAGAAAGTGTCTCACAATGGCAAGCAGTCAAACTTAATTAAATGTATTTCTAGACTCAATGAATTACACATATTTTGGGGTCACATTTTGAGAGGTTCTGTTATTGGCAGTTCTTAGCGATGTATCAAGTAACTTTATCACTGAACGCAAATAACTTTAGCCCTGGAAAATAAAATACATTATAGCAGAGTTGCAAATCTATCCCCATGTATAATGGAACATCTTCTAGATGCGTTGGGAAGAATGAGCATTTATTTTTATGACTGTGTGTAGGTGTTTATATTTAGTAATTAGCCAGGAAACTTAAGAAGCCATTAGTTCTTTTGCAAGGTTTGTTGTCTGGTTGCTCATAAAATCCAATAACTTTCATTTCTCATTCTTGCCACTGAAAAATCTCTGCTGGCTTATCAGCGTGTACAGCATTTTTGCCTTTTGAGGTTTCATGCTCAGAATGGTTAGCATAATATCAGATGAAACACAGTTTAGGTACCCTTCATCAAGCCATGTGCTATATATCCTTTTTGATATTTCTTCTTCCAACTTTATGCTGCAAGACGGTGTTAACCCTTCCCCTTCACTGCTTGTGTGGGTTTTTTTCCAAGTATTTTCTACCAGTTCTTCACTTGGGCATGAAGCACCTTCAGTGACTTTTCTCTTTATCATTTATGTTGTTTCATTGTCTACTGCAAGAATGTGCCAGTAATCCATTTTAATAAGAGAAATCTCTAATCTCAAACTGGACGACAACTAGATAATACTGAAATTCTGATGTCTTCTAATAGGCCTGGAAATCTGTAAATTAGTGAGCCTTACTGCAATGACCCACTTCAATTTGATAGCTATTCCTATTATTAATAGGAATCCATATATATTTAGTCTAATTTAGTCTCTGGCTAAATTTGTCTCTCCCACATTCTTAAATTCATTTGGAAGATTTAAAATGCATCTGCATAGCAAGAGTGCCTCCCAAATGTATCTAATGAATACTTATTTTGAAGTTTGATGCCACCCCCGCTTGAATCAAGGACACTTGTAAGTGATGATGTATACTTTAAAACAGCATATATTTAGGAATATTTTAATTCTTATTAAAAGAAGTTTAAGCTCGGTTTGAGTAAGTTTGACTGGTTGATGGAGCCAAGATGCAAAAACAATCTTTTGGGGGAAACTATCATTTTCCTGATGAAGAGAAACATGGATTTGAATATCCCAGACCCACCAAATCATATCTTTCTGTTCTTCTCTGCTAAGCTAAGGCCTCAGTATCCTCTTCTCACTCCTTCCATGCTGAGCTTTCCTCTCTCGTCTGAGAGCCTTTCTGCACTGTCACCAGCTCTCTTACACACCAATACACCAACAACCATGCTTTTTCATCCTTTAATCTCCTGCCTACATTTCTACCAGCAAGAAGCATCACTCTCTCCACTTTGTAGAATTTACCTACCAGATCCTCCCCAGAAACACCTCAGGGCAAACACTAATCCTTGCTTTCTGAATAGTCCTGTTACCTTACTGCAACACATAGTCAGATGAGAGAAACTGAAAATAAATGGTTAAATCACCTGAGGTACAATTCAGACACGCAAACACAAGCTTCTGTCTCTAGGGCCCCTTCAAAAACCTTAGGCTATCTGAGGTAACTGCAAGGGACTTCTGCATATAAAGTGTGACCTGCAGGAGACATCTTCTGAACAATGGGAAGCTAGGTGGAATTTTATATTTATTGCAAAAAATGCTCCTAAAAGTCTATATTTAAGCAACAAAATCTCCTTCTGCTTTCCAATATGTTTCTGCCTAGGCATCAACTAACCCCGTCCAGGCATATCTAAATTCTTACCTACTTCCCTCAGGATATCCCCTGTGACTCTGCACTCCTCTCCACCCCCCTTGAGAACTGCTCGCATTTGCAGTAGCAGGTAAAGTGGTTTTAACTTATTATTACTCAGTTTGATGCCAGACAGCATTACAAGTACATGAAACAAACGATGTAGGAAAGACGAGAAGTAGGTGGCAAAACAATTGGCAGTGTTCAGCAAAGAAATGGAAGTTTAAGTTTGCCATTTATAGAACCAGTACCAGATAATAGTGATTTGTTGACATCCCAGTCTTCTTATATCTAGAATATATACAGCTATAATGCCCGTAATGTTACAAAAAGCCAGATTGTTTGGAAATATAGGGAGGTTTTCTTTCTCACAATCATTCAGGGTCTGCCTGATCCTAGAGCCTTGACACGCAAACCCAATACACGTGTGACTAGCAATGGCAGTACAGCATTACTGGTCTGCAGGGCTACACTCCAGGGAGATATCATGATAAAACTTTGAACAGAAAACAAAATTTTCTAAGATTCGGAAGTTATTGAGGTCTTAATATTAAATAACCTAGTTCTCTTTATACTAAATAAGCAAACACAAGACACTTGTAGTCTCTACACACCCACTCCCCTTGACTTAGTGTATTGGGTTCACGTGGCAAAGTTTTGGTAGTGGAGGGGCTACACGGGTGGCTTCCCTGAGAAGCTTCTAGAAGCTTCCCCTATGTCCGATGATAGAGCCCCTATGTCCGATAATGCCAGCCGGCTCCAAGGGAGACCCGCCGCTGGCCAAAGCTGAGCCAATCAGCGACAGTGGTAGTGCCTTTGTGATAACATATTTATGAAGAGGGAAAAAAAAAAAAAAACCCTGCGCAACTGCAGCTGAAAAGAGGATTGAGACTATGTGAGAGCAACAACTCTGCAGACACCAAGGTCAGTGCAGAAGGAGGGGGAGGAGGTGCTCCAGGCACCAGAACAGAGATTCCCCTGTAGCCCATGGTGAAGACCATGGTGAGGCAGGCTGTCCCCCTGCAGCCCATGGAGGTTAACGGTGGAGTAGATATCCACCGCAGCCCGTGGAGGACCCCATGCTGGAGCAGGTGGATGTGCCCGAAGAAGTCTGTGACCCTCTGGGAAGCTCACACTGGAGCAGGCTCATGGCAGGACCTGTGGTCCAATGGAGAGAGAAGCCCGTGCTGAAGCAGGTTTGCTGGCAGGACCTGTGATCCCATGGGAGACCCACACTGGAGTAATCTGTTCCTCAAGGGCTGCACCCCATGGAAAGGACCCATGCTGGAGCAGTTCGTGGAGGAATGTACCCTGTGGGAAGGACTCACATTGGAGAAGTTCATGGAGGACTGTCTCCCATGGGAGGGATCCCACACTGGAGCAAAAGAAGAGTGTGAGGAGTCCTCCCCCTGAGGAGGAAGGAGCAGCAGAAACAACGTGTGATGAACTGACCGCAACCCCCATTCCCTGTGACACTCAGGGGGAGGAGGTAGAGAAAATCGGGAGTAAAGTTAAGCTCGAGAAGAAGGGAGGGGTGGGGGGAAAGTGTTTTTAAGCTTTTGGTTTATTTCTCATTATCCTACTCTGATTTGATTGGTAATAAATGAAATTAATGTTTTTCCGCAAGTCGAGTCTGTTTTGCCCATGACGGTAATTGGCGAATCATCTCTCCCTGTCCTTATCTCAACCCATGAGCTTTTTGTTATATTTTGTCCCCCCTGTCCAGCTGAGGAAGGGAGTAATAGACCGGCTTTGGTGGGCACCTGGCATCCAGCCAGGGTCAACCCCCCACACTTAGCCACTCTCACAAATGTGATTATAGAATGGACATAACTGGTTCTGGTTTTAGCTGCTTTGCCCAAACAGGCAATTTCTTGCCCAGGCAGGAAATTTCTAGGACTAAATCTATTCCAGGTGCTAATGTGTGAGTGAAAAGAATAGCTTCTCAGAGACACTAATCTGAACTGGAATAGCATATATATTGCCTCATGATCAGGACCTGAAGCCCAAATGGTAATTAGCTTTCTCAAGGCTTTTCTTTGTCCAAACTGGACACAAGGTATTTATCACACTGTTTTCACCGAGGCAAAATCATGTAAAAAGAGGCAAAACAAACATAGCAGCGCTGCACGACTAAAACACTTGTCTTTATATCATTAGAATTATCTTTGTCAGAGAATGGATTTTTATCACTTTAGTATATGTGAAGACTGATTAGGCCACAAAGCCCAGGAAATTATAAAAAGGAACATATTTAGTTCTCCAAAAATAAACACTTATTTTTTGTTCCAGAGGAGATTTACCTATATTTTGTTGGCCTTTGATTGATTGTTCAGGTATTTATACAAGCCAATAAACTGACTATGCTTTTTATCTCATTAATGAGAGAGGAGACAAGTGGAGAAAATAAAGTTTTTATTACCAAATGAATAGCACAGCAGGGTACGATTTGATAAATAGAACATTTCATTTTACCACATGGGCCTTCCTCCTGCAGTCCACATCTCCTAAGTAATTTAATGAACTGTGGTGGTTGAACCAGTGCCAGTTTTAATACTCAACATTTTAATCAGCTAGCAAAATAAGTTATAACTGAGCAACACTTGAATAGCACTTGAATGTGTAAAGGAATATGTTGCTGAAAATGATGCTAGTGACTCTGGATGAATTAGAGAAATTGCTGTCTCTGCTGGATTTAACTAGTTGGACATTTGAGGTAATTATTATTCACCTTGCATCAGTCATTTGAATTTTGCTCTTTGTCATCTAATCAGGTTTACTCTGCTGTTCACCTGGTCTTCCTCTATCTGTATTATCTTCCCATTATTTTCTTACCAAATGTTGACCGTGTTGCTGGCATCCAGTGTAGGTCTGGAATTGCAAACATCACGTTCATACACATGTGTATATATGTCCATTGGTGTGCATGCTTATTACTTGCAATAATCCAAGCTTCTAACTGCCACAATAGCAGAAGCAAAAGCACAGTCCAAGAATGCTTCCACAGTAGGAGACATTCTTCTGAATGAATGTTTTTTCTGTTACATTTTGCTCATACTCTTAGTTTCCTATAACTTGAGCCCACAGTGTCTTCCGTCCTTGCTGGGGTAGGCTGGAGAAAGGTGGTTTCAGTGTTCTCTAATGGACACCTCTAGTTCTGACAGTGAACCAAGCTGCTGGATGGAGGTACTGTGGGGGGGAAGGGGAACAGCTGGGGTTGATAGGTCTCTTCTTAATTACAAGAAGTGGAAAGAGCAGCAGAACTAAGATGCTGAAAGCCAGTGGACTTCCAGAAAATTAGACAGTAGACTTTGGCTTTCTGCTCTCAGTCCAATTCATTCAGTCCAATGATAGAAACGGCCATCAAAGGGGCCTAGCCTGTAAAATTTGGCATAATCATTTTACAAAAGACTGTCCTACTTTTTCTCCTGCTTGTTTTAGAGAATAATATAAAGGGGAAAAAAATAAAGAACTCAGAAAAGACAGTGTCTGTATCTCCATGTAGGAAATTAACAGAACCCATTTATACAGCTATTTTCTACTTTATGTCTTAGTCACTCCAAGAAACAGGAGGTGGAATAGTGGAAGAGAGAATTTTTGTTCAAATTTTAAGTTGAAGGTATTATAGTAAATTATCCCTAATATTTGTAATGGGAAACTTATAGGTCCACATTTGTTATTCAACAAATCCCATACCACTAGGGATCATGTTTTCCCTGATGAAAAGAATTAAATTTTGTCAGATATTCATGCACTTGCTGTTAATTTTGATACAGCTCACATTTCAATTCTAAATATTTGCTTTGATCAAATACTATTCAATCAATAATTTCTGGGATTTATTTCATAGCTACTTTCAATAATTATTTCTGATGCATTACAAAATTGCTGGAATTGTATGTTCAGACACCTGTCTGACAGCTGTAATAGCATGTCACATACATATTTCCTTTGTAAAAGGTTATGCAACTTTATTAACTCATTTCAGAGATGCATTAAAAAAAAGTTAGAAATTTATGTCATATTCACAATAGGTCCTTCACAGCCTTTTGGTGTAATATTGAAACCTTCACACACACAGTAATTGTACTGTAGCCATAATCCATTATATATTTATTCTGAATTTTCTCCTCCACTGCTTCCTCCTACCCTATTATTTGTCACTTTATTTAATTTCTATGTTTGATACAGTGCCTATTGTTCTAATGGAAGGATTCTAATAGCCTTCAATGGGTCTTGGATTGCACTCTGAGCCTTTGCGTCTGAACAAAAATACACATGACAAGTTAATCCGTAAATTAATTACTTCAGAAAAAATATTTTTAAACTTGAAATTAAAATAATACCTGTTATAGATGCATAAATGATCATACTCTCCTTATTCAATTGCTAATCTATGATTTATTCAAAGAAAAATAATCTATTTTTTGAGTATTTGCTTCATAATTTTCAATATAATTTCAAATACTTTTTTAAAATTTATTTGTGTGTCGGTGCTTTTAAGTATGTATTTAGTAGGAATTCGACTGTTGACTCAACTGTATTGAAATGCTTAACTTAAAAATTAGTCAATTTCTTCAAGATGTTTTATTGTGGATAGGTAAGATATTGTGATGAGACCATTGTTTCTCATGGTTTGATTATATTTAATACCACAAGGGACTATTAGCTCATGTATATTATAGGCTATTAAATTTCACACAGTTACTGCCTAACTGCAGTAACTGCTTCAGCTTACTTACTGCAAATCGCATTTAGCTAAAGCATATCTCTTGGAAAACTCCATTTTGTGGAGAGAGAGCCCACCACTTTGACAAGTTCTCCATATTTTCAGTCTTTGTTAAAAATGTGCCTACATTCTTATTTTGTTTTAGTGAGCTTCCCATTCTTAGATTGTTTTACGACTTTCTCCAAAAAAATTAATGAGTCCTTTTGCACTCATATCTACTTTTATCCTTGTGAAGATACTTATCATTTCAATTAACTTTGCCTTGGATAGGCAACAAAAATGCACACCAGGAATATATGCAATACTCCAAAATCAGTCTCATCCAGGGCCAAATATAGCAACGAAACCACCCCTGTGATTTTCTTGCTTATCCATTAACAGAAGTCTTAAATATATTGCTAATATCCAGTCAATTTTATAATTTCATCAGATTTGCTTGACAAAATTTATTTTCTGCAAAGCCCTACTGACTCACTTTAGCACAATGCCTGTTGCCTGGCTCCTCATCAACCCAGTCCCACATTTAGCATATAATTTTTGTTTGTTTGTTTGTTTCTTTGTTTGTTTTAAACTATTATCTAGAATACTGGCCTGTATTTGAGCTGATCATCTGGCTTGTTCTTTCTCAGTACTTACTCAAACTGGAGCTTTCCAGTATTTTAGATGCATGTTTCAAGATGTATTAAAAACTGATCTTAACTGACAGATGTTTGTGAAAGGTAGGTGTAAATTACCAGGACCTGTCAATGTATAACTGTAATGCTGTTGTTCAGCATTTTCCCAAATTACTAATTGTCTTGAAAATACATCATTATGTCTTAGATATTACTAACAAGCAAACCAATAATAGATAATTGCTTGCTTGTGATCCCCATTCTGTTTTAATGTTATCACAGGTGCTGTATTTTTATATGTTATTGTAAGTAATTTTTTAATGGAAAGAAATTTTATTCAGAGTGTCTAACTTAAAGCTTAATTGGAGAACACAGATTTTACCATAAT
Source organism: Mycteria americana (assembly GCF_035582795.1). Taxonomy (NCBI): domain Eukaryota; kingdom Metazoa; phylum Chordata; class Aves; order Ciconiiformes; family Ciconiidae; genus Mycteria; species Mycteria americana. Next base: position 32,719,754 of record NC_134367.1, read on the forward strand.
ATAAATAGTAAATAATGACAGAACAAACAAACAAAAAGTAGAACAGAGCTCGGTTTCAAAGGACAGGCTTTTGCAATGTGACTATTGTAGGCATTTATGTCCCCCAAACTTTTCATTGCCTTCAGCGATGCTGTTCACATAGCCACTCAGGAAAATATCTGAATATCATTAGTTCATTTGTAACACATCTATTTAAGGGAATATGAAACACTATATAAAAGAATGTTCCAAATATATTCCAAAAGGATGCTGGTGTATTCTGAGAAATTATGGTTTTCAAGGGCTATCTATGAGGTAGATATCCCCTGATTGTCTATCTAGTGTGAGCATAGAAAAAGACTGTGTACAATTAGTATGATCAGACAATCTCTTCTGACTTAAGACATTATTTTAATAGTAACTATGGTTTAAAAAAAAAAAAGCAGATAGGGTAATCTTATTCAAAAGAAATCATATATTTCCCTCCCAATATTGTACAAACTTGGCAGAGCAAAATGCATATATATAACATTTGCTGAAGTGTGAAAACATTGTGGAAAGGATTGTAAGTGATTTATCCTGAGACAGAAAGCATGGAAGACAGATCAACAAAGAGTATTGTAAAATTCCTTGCAGATTCTTTGTCTGATATCATTTATAAGCTGTTTACTAAAATATTAAACCTTTTTATCTTGGAAGATTAAAGACAGCCAAATTAGATTCTGGCACATAGACTTGTAGAAGAATTAGATAGCTTTGTTATTGTAATGAGGTCAGAAATAATGTTTCTTGGTTTTTGTGAATTGCTAATTTAATTCTTGAGAGCAATTTACATTTGGGAACATCCTGCAGTTCCATTTTTAGTGAAAAAAAATCAATATTTTATTCTCTTTCTTTAAAATATTGCTTCCAAAATACACAACTAGTTGGCTTTCAAATAACAGCCTTCACTGGGGTTACCTGCCAGCTGTCAAGTTTGGATGAGGAAACATGATCAGTAATTTCGAAATGAAACACCATAATGGTGAAGAATTCACCATTAAGCCTAACTTTGAAAACTTTTTTGGCTATAAAACTGACCAGTCTTGCTAGACAAGTAAAACATAAGCCAGTCATTGAAACATGATCTCTGCATTATTTATTCTATGGTACAAGCAATATGTTTACTTTGCTATCAAAATTTTGTTTCTGAAATGAACATATATCCACTTGTCCCACCCATAACTATAATCAGGCAAAAACCCCTCTATCTACAGTGGAACATTAGGGGAAAAACAAATGAATAACCACCTCTTTGAGGTGTTTCCTGCAAATTCTACTGTGAAAGAAGGGTCACCATCATCATGTGATAACACTACCACACTGCTTCCCAGCCTCTTTTTGTCACCCTGAGGCTTTGCTCTTGGAAGACATTTTTGGAGGGGGGTGTACGTGGGTGTGTATATTTGTAAATGTAAAGGAATTATACAACTTGTATACAGCTTGCACTATAGTGATACTTCTGAAATCTTCTCACAAAGGTTTCAAGAAGAGTGTGCATTTGGTTTGGTTTTGCCTTATGAAGAGATTGTAATCTGTGTGGCAGGGCCACAGAGAGAAACCATATGGCCATATGTTCCTTCTGTGCACAGATCTCCAAGGAACAATTAGAACTTAAATTTCTTACACATTTACACACCCAAAAAAAGTACAGGACAGTACAAAAAAAGAAAAAAAGAGGGAGTAGGAAACAGTGGAAAGAAGGAGTAAGAAATGCATCGGTATTTTTTTGTTCTTTTTAGAATGTAATTGGGTGGGGTTTTTCAAACTAGTGTAGAAATGAAAAATGTTTGCTTTCTTTCAGATGCATTAAAAGAACGTGGGAAGTTTCTTGGCTGCCTCCTTCCAAAAACCTCAGTGTTAGTAACCATCATGAAAATATGAGCTAAGGTATTCAAAATATTCATCCAGAACTAGCAGATGTGACAAAAAGCATGCTACCTTTTGCAACTAAAGGCTAAATAAGATATTCTAGATTGTGTTTAATGGCACAAAACACTTGAGCTCAGGCAACTGAAACAATCTTTTCAGCTGCTAAATCCCGAGTGATTACTGAGAATAAGAATGATCAACAAATAACCATTGCTTTCTCTATATATACATTGAATAATTAATTGAAGTCAGTGCAGCCTTAATTGGTTGATGGCAATAGAAAATATAATACCAAAGATACAAAAATACTTCAAGCAAATAAGATTTTCTATACGGTAAGGGATGGAGTCTCAACTTATATGGATGTAGAACATCTGGTGATCACTTTAAAAAAAAAATAAAAGGTTAAATGAAACATCAGCTCTGTAAATCACAGGTGGAAAAGTCACTTTAAGCTGCTTATTTTACTGGCAAGACAGTCGTACTCTCTAAATTATGTCTCCTGGGCAGAGATTCAGCTGTGTAAATACCTAGCAACATGCACTTAGCATGCACTGAGGCATCTGAAACATTCAGGTGTGTAGTTCCCCAAGGGGCTAGAAGGTGCGACAGAAGATCTGCAGGAAGACCCCTGCTCTTCTGGGATGGCAGCTAGGGATCAGGCAGGATACAATCAGTGTTTACACACCTGAATGCTTCTTCTAGTGTTTTGCTCATTCTCATTCAAGCATCTCAGATGATGATTTGTCCGCTTGGACTATCAGCTAATATAGAACTTCTGCAATTCAGTCTGATTTTACAAACTCTGTCTTATTGTTCTTTTCCTATGTTCTTACGTCTTATCTTTTCAGAATAAGTTTGATCCTGTTGCCTGCCTTAGACTGGAATGGATGCAAAAGACTATTAGCAGCTGAACAGACCTTTCATAACAGCTCAAGGAGCCAGCCAAAGTCCGGAAAATATAGGTTCTCCTTAGCCACATTAACCGCAGGGAGAATTTTTACTTCCTGCACTCAGCATGTTTTCACATTGTTGTTTGACTTATATAGTCTGTGCCTCAGCCTCATTCTGATGAAATCTACTTTAACTTTTTCCTTCAGGCATGCATCATTAAGGTTATAATATTCTCTTTGACCTCAGATTTTGGTTAAAGAACAGCGTACCTAACCAGGTCAACTGGGACCATGCTGGGATATTTTCCTCAATTAGTGATTTCACCTTTGTTTCCTCAAAAGATTTTGTATGCTTTAGCACAGCTTTTCTTTCTCTTATTTTGTTTTCTTCTGCTGTCTCCCTTACAGCGTATTTTCATTTAATTCAAAGTGTTCAAACAAGTTCTCACACAGATAACCTCAGCAACATATGGTATTTATCTAAATTCTACAGAAAAATGCTTCATTTTTCATGTATTCTAACTAAATTGTTGTTTCTATAATGCTACCCCAGTAACTTTACATATATTGTCTAATAAAATGTCTTTACTGCCCACCTTTAACCCATCCAATGTGCTGTCTTTCTACAGCTATAAGAATTACCTTGAGTTTGTGCTCATTTGTTTCTTAGGACCACAAATTGTATATGAGGAATGGGAGATGTAGCTCCAAAGAAAAAGTGATCTGTACTGCCTTTGGCTGGGATAGAGTTAATTTTCTTCATAGTAGCTTGTAGGGTGCTATGCTTTGGATTTCTGATGAAAACACTGTGGATAACACACTGATGTTTTACCTATTGCTGAACAGTGCTTGCACAGCATCAAGGCCTTTTCCACTTCTTGCACTGGTCTGACAGCAAGCAGGCTTCAGGTGCACAAGAAGTTGGGAGGGGACACAGCCGGGACAGCTGACCCCAACTGACCAAAGGGATATTCCATACCATATGACACCATGCTCAGCAATAAAAGCTGGGGGGAAGAGGGAGGAAGGGGGGACAGTGGGAGTGATGGTGTTTGTCTTCCCAAGTAACTGTTATGCATGATGAAACCCTGCTTTCCTGAAAAATGGCTAAACACCTGCCTGCCAATGGGAAGTAACAAATGAATTTCTTATTTTGCTTTGCTTAAGCACACAGTTTTTGCTTTCCCTATTAAACTGTCTTTGTTTTGACCCATGAGTTTTCTCACTTTTACCCTTGCGATTCTCTTCCCCATCCCACTGTGGGGGAGTGAGCAAGCAGCTATGCGGTGCTTACCTGCCTACCAGAGTTAACCCACAACGTGATCTTAAGAAGGTAGGGTGGGGTTCAGGCAAAGCCAGTGCTTTTTATTTAGCTATCAAGGGCTTTGACAAGAGTTCTACAGAGAGTGAGAATAGGGAGAATAAACAGTTTCAGAATATACCTGTGATGGATTTACTTTTATACGTCCTGGTGCCAATGGATGAGGGCAAAACCATCTGAAAGGAAGGGAGAAATCCAGAAGAAATGTGCTCTTTCCTGGAATAGAAAAATAAAGATCCTTTACTTCTTTTCTGAGAAAAGTCCAGATAATTTCTGAAGAAAAAATTACAGCTAATCTGCATTGCCTCTTTTGCAGAATTACACCATGACCCTGCTATAAGACGTTGTGTAGAAGAAGTGGAGTGGATGGTCTCATACAGCTACCACAGTAATTTCCACACCGTTGAATGCAAGACGTCAAGGACCAGTCCCTGGTCTACAGGCCAAAAGGTTTAGACTGGTTCCCACCCATGCTGTTTAGGATTAACCATGAGCCATGCTCTAGACCAAACTGGGCTGCAGCCTATGGCATTTGGCTCTCCCCTGATGCCTGATGGTGCCCCCTAACGTGTATTTTTTTTTCTATGCTTTTTCAGTTCAAAGTGCTTGAAACAACATGAAAAGTGTGTTGCAGGCCACCTGAGCTGTGCTTTTGTAGCACAAAACAATGCACATGCTGGGTGCTGCAGCATGTGTTACAGGGGTAGTATAGCAGCACTGTGGAAGGAAGGAGCAACCAAAACTAGTGCAGACTCTTCTGTGCTAGCTTTTTTTTTTTAAGAGAAATGGAGAAACATGACTAGCCTTTGTCTGGCAGAAAGCTAATTGTTGTGATCTGTATGACAGCTGGGAAGCAAGCTGACAAGCAGTATGGATGGACAAGGGTTCAGTGCTTGAGTTTGTTCCCTGGTGAATGTAATTGTCATTGTAGATATATCCACCTACCTCTATCAAAATCAGCTGTGTGGCATGTGCTACCTGAACAGAACATACCTGCAGAGGGTGGTAAGCAGACATCAGTTCAAAAGTACATTTCCTATACTAAAACTTTTTTCATAAATTCTGAACGTAGAAGAATGCTGTCATTTCATCTATACATGCTATACCTGTCATTCTTCAATAGCTTTGTACCTACGGATGTAAGTTATATCCAACTTAATCATCTGGAACAGCTGGTACTAAGGTACACTTTGTTTCCATGTGATTTCTGAAATGCAGAAACCTTTCCATATGGCTATCACTTAGTAACTTGCTTTGAATTCCTTTGTCCTCTTCCCCTTAACCAGGAGGACAATAGTGCTAGGAAATATTTTAGGAATTTCATCTTTTTTCAGGTGACAGCTTTAGATGTAAGAAGCATTCCCAGGAAAGCTTCTTGATTCAAGAACTCAACAGTTTTTGTCCTTCCCTTAACAAAAATGCACTCTGCAAGCAGTGGGTTATGTCTATTTATGCTATAGCACCCCTGGGTTACACAGGGCTCAAATTCATGCCACATATGTAACCTCCCATAAGGATCTTCATTGGCATTGTAATAAGACAAATTTCACCGAATGCCAAGCATGATTAAAATGTGTACTATGACCACTCTGCACTGTTAGCCACTCATCTGTCATCAACTTTCACACAAAAGGGTGGAGAATCAGAGAAACAGAATTAAGCAGATTTGATCACACAGACTTTTAATGAAAGGACATTCAACTGTAGCAAGCTTAAAGTGGTGAGGAAGCAGTTCAGTTTTATTAAAGCAAAATTGAACACTTCCCTGTGATGGTGAAACTGTAATAAGCAATGTTATATGAATTTACCACATATCAGAAGGACAAACTCTATTTAAAAAATCTGCTAATAATTATTCAACAGTGATTTTTAAAGTGTTAAATAACCCTACAACTATAGTGTTTATTCAGTTAAGGTTTTATCTACTCGTAGAATTTTTACTGCATATTTTTGGTAAATATTATGGGTATGATCATATAATCAAATGCATTTGTATTTCCATGGCTTAACAAGCCACTGCCTAGCAACTGAGACAGCTGACCACATTCTCGATCTTAATCAGTGCCAATTATAAGTCACATATGTTGGCCTCCATTGTATTTCATTATAGGGGTAAAAGAAGTTTTAAGATTGTAAATGCACTTGCAATAAAATGAATTAAAAAATCCCTTAACTTATAAAAGAAGTTACGCTGAATACCCAGCTTAAAAATCTACATTTTACATCTAATGATAGCTTTTGTTTATTTAAACAGTTAAAAATATTTGATCAATATATCTTTCAAAAGCTTGGCAAAGTAGTGTTGTTTATTATTAGGTAAGTTTCATATATGAAGGAGGGTCTAACCTTTGTAAAGAGTTTGGTTTACTTCCATGAGTAGTAAGTAATAATTTTCAAATGAGATCGTATACCTACATGAAAATAGGAAGGATTAGAGCATGGCAAAAATAGTACGTGATTGTTCTATTATTTTCCCTAAGGCAACAAAATAATATAATGTAATGAGTGATAATGAGAAAAAAATATTTCTCTTATATTTAAGTTTAAAAATTATTCTCTGGTATCATACACCAAAACTAAGGAAAAGTATGCATATGAAAGCATATCTTGAGTATACTTCATGTTTAACTGAACCCAATGAAACCCCCTGCCTGCCAGCTTCAAACATCTACTCAAAGAGATATGATTTTCTCCAGTAAGCGGTGAATAACTACCAGAATTTTAAAAGGCAATATCTAAGGCAAATATGTAGTTGTATATATTATTTATGAAAACATTTTATCTGACATTTAGGGATATGTTAGTACAATGATTGTAGATCATGGAAGGCAAGTAATCACTTCTCCTGGAGGTTTTTCTATCAGGAACACTAAAACTTTAAACACAATTTCAAAGATCTTCACTTTGCAGAAAAGATTTTCAACTATTTTAATAAAAACGGCTTTAGCCATTAAGATTTTACACCACTTATAGGATTATTATATCTGTGACTTACATAAAAACCATTACACAACATACATTTTATTTTTACCTTAAAATTGCTATTGATCAACAGTATTTTCAGCATGCTGTAGCACATTCAACCCAAAACCAGAGGCAAGAACAAGGAGAGGCAACAGGGCATGTGTATTCTAAAGGAAGTTATCTGTGTAAAATGAAGTTCTTATCAAACCAGGAGGCTAAATCCTCATTGTACCTGCACTAGCCCTTCAGCTTCTGACACATGCATCTTCAAAGCATATTCATTTTTCTTCAGACAGTGTAACATGTAGGCTTCGTTTTGCATCAGTTGTACCAGAATATCAGTCATCCTTTTTCATTCCTTTAACACAGCTTTTTTAATTATTCCTCTAACATAGGCTTTTTAATATAATTTTCTCTGCAGTTCAAAATGTTCTTCCTTCTGTGTTGCTGTCTTCTCTTTTTTAAGGTCTTTTTTCTATACAGGGGCACCAAATGCACCTTACTAGTATTTTGGTACTATGCTTGTTTTCCATCCATTCTCTTGAGCTACATTACTAATATTACTTTACAGTTTGGCTGTCTTAAATCTTGAAAGTTCACCTGTGTCAAAGCCAAGTTTTCATAAATACACTTTGAGGTAATTTCTATGGTATGTACAGGATCTCCACTGCAACCTGTGGTGGTCCCTCTGCAACAGAACTCTGCCTCTGGTGCTGACTGCTTTCAGGATCTTCAGGAGAATTTGTAAAGTCAGCCTATGTCACCTCATTTCTGTCTCTTTATGTTATAGTCAGGGAGACAAAAGTGGCAAAATAAAGGCAGTAATAAGTGCTATAACTTAGACATCCAGATCGTCGGAGCTTTGGCAGGTCTTTTACCTTCTATGTGAAAGCCAGTTTAAACGCTTTAAAATACAATTTTTAAAAAGATTACATAGTGTTCAAGGAATGTTAGTCACATATTTTGGCCAGCCAAAGAAAAGGAACATTTCAAATGTTCACTAACACAGTTAATTAATCAACTCTTCACGTCCCCAGTAACCACCAATTTCAATAAGCTTACCAGCATTCAGTTACCCTTTGCTACTACTGATAGCATAACAATCCATCTATATAATGAACTCTCAGAAGAAGAAATACAGGCAGCTTTGATGAGCAAATCTGTTAAAGATATTCCTAGAGAAATGTAACTTATTTAAGTACAGTACATCGATGCTTTTAAATTAAGTAATCTCTCAGGTCATAAGTATTCTGATATTTGAAAATTACTCTCTTGGCAAAAGGTACTTTCCTTCCAATTCAAACAAGACAAAATTCTACTAACTCTAAATATATTGGCATAATCAATGAGGTCTTTCTTTAAATGAGAATGGGCATTTTTCATCTACTTTTTGGAGGATAAAATTTTAATATAGCTTATGATTTCTGCCATAAAACTATTCAATGTTAATGTAGATATACCTGTAAGCTATTTTGTCCTGCAACTAATATTTAAAGGGCTCTTCCACTTAAACAGTTTTGAAACTGTACCCTTCTTCCCACTTTTAATTTTGTTCTCTGTTTTTGCATTGGAAATTTACAAAGAACAGAAAGATATGACAATGGGATTAATTGGGTGCTCTATTTGTGTATTTCCTTTATGGGAATTCCTATGGCATGGGTCATCATCAGAGAAGGTGAAAAGGTGATAGACAGGATCTTCTCTGAGACCCAACAGCTTGAAGAACCCCCACTATCACGGTAAATGCAGTGTGAAAGTGAAGGATGGAAGCTGGTGACTTGTGGTACAAAGAGGAAAGCTCCTGCCCCACCTAAGGGCTTACAAATGCAAAATAGGTTCACACACTTCAAAGTTGAAGAGAAGCCAGATGTGCCTAGAAGCAAAGAACCCGGTTCACCTAACCCTAAACCATAGAAGACTACCAGGAAGAAATGGTGAGTCATCATAACGGGTGACTCCCTGATGTGGGGGGCAGAGGAGTACATCTGTCAACCCAACCAATCATCTAGAGAGGTTTGCTGCCTTCCAGGGGCCAGGTCCAGGATGTTGTGGAAGGACTGCCAAAGTTTGTCTAGCCTTTTGACTACTCCAGGAGTAGTTCCCTCTCCAGGAACTCAACATGCTGGGGTGCCTCTCTAAGTGCCTGTATACTAATGCACGCAGCTATGGGGAATAAACTTGAGTTAAAGATCCATGTGCAGTTGCAGGGCTATGATCTTGTTGGGATCAGGCAAACATGGTGGCATGGCATCCATGACTAGAGTGTTCCAATGGAGAGATACAGGCTCTCTAGGAAGCACAGGCCCTGGTCCTCATGGGGGACTTTGACTACCTTGATATCTGCTGGAGGGACAACACAGTTGGACATAAGCAATCCAGGAGGTTCCTGGAGTGCATCAATGATAACTTCCTCTTCCAAGTGACAGAGAAGCCAATGAGGAGAGGTGCTCTGCTGGACCTCATACTCTACCAACAAGGAGGGACTTGTTGGGGATGTGAAGATCAAAGGCAATCTTGGCTGCAATGACCATGAGATGGTGGACTTCAGGATCCTCAGGGCAGAGAGGAGGGTGAAAAGCAAGCTCACAACCCTCGATTTCAGTAGAGCATACTTTAGCCTCTTCAAAGATCTGCTTGGAAGAGTCACATGGGATAAAGCTCTGGAGGGAAGGGGGGCCCAATAAAGCTGGTTAATATTCAAGGATCACCTCCAAGCTCAAGAGGATTCTATTCCAACAGATACAAAGTCAGGCAAAAATGCCAGGAGGTCTTTGTGGATGAACAAAGAGATCCTAACCAAACTCAAACACAAAAAGGAGGCATACAGAGGGTGAAAGCAAGGACAGGTAACCTGGGAGGAATACAGAGATGTTGTCCGAGCATCCAGGGATGAAGTTAGGAAAGCTAAAGCCCAAATATAATTGAATAAGGCCAGGGATGTCAAAGATAGCAAGAAGGGCTTCTACAAGTAAATAGGTGACAAAAGGAAGATGAGGGAAAATGTGGGCCCATTGCTCAATGAGACAGGGGACATGTTGACACAGGACATGGAAAGGCTGAAGTACTGAATGACTTCTTTGCCTCAGTCTTTACTAGCAAGACCGGCCTTCAGGAATCCCAGGTCCCAGAGGCCACAGGGAAAGGCTGGAGCGAGGAAGATGTACCCTTGGTGGAAGAGGATCAGGTCAGGGAATACTTAAGCAAAATGAATATACGTAAGTCGATGGGCCCTGATGGGATGCACCCACAAGTGCTGAGGGAGCTGGCAGATGTCATTCCAAGGCCACTCTTGATAATCTTTTATCAGTTGTGGTAACTGGGAGTAGTGCCTGGAGACTGGAGGAAAGCAAATGTCATTCCTGTATTTAAGAAGGGCAAGGAGGCCCAGGGAGCTACAGGCCAGTCAGCTTCACCTCGATGTCTGGGAAAGTGATGGAGCAACCAATCCTGGAAACCGTTTCCAGGCACATTAAGGACAAGAAAATCATCAGGAGTAGTCAGAAGTTCACTATGGGGAAGTCACGCTTGACCAACTTGATAAACTTCTACAATGAAATGACTGGCCTGGTAGACAAGGAGAGAGCAGTGGATATTGTCTACCTGGACTTTGGTAAGGCCTTTGACACTATATCGCATAAAATCTTCATAGATTAGCTGTTGATGTATGGGCGGGATAAACAGTGAGGCGAGTTAAAAACTGACTGAATGGCCAGGTCCAGAGAGTGGTGATCAGTGGCATGAAGTCTCATTGGAGTCCAGTTAATAGCAGTGTACCCCAGGGGTCAATACTGGCTCCAATTTTATTCCAAATCTTTATTAATGATCTGGATGAGGGAGCAGAGTGTACCCTCAGCAAGTCTGCTGATGATACAAAACTGGGAGGAGTGGCTGGTATGCCAGAGGGTTTTGCTGCCATCCAGAGGGACCTCGACAGACTCATGACAGGAACCTCATGAATTTTAACAAGTAGAAGTGCAAAGTACTGCACCTGGGGAGGAACAACCCGACACAACCCAGCTGGAAAGCAGCTTTCCAGAAAAGGACCTGGGGATCCTGGTGGACACTAAGTTGAACATGAGTCAGCAATGTGCCCTTGCAGCAAAGAAGGCTAATGGTATCCTGGGCTGCATTAGACAACGTAGGTGGAGAGAGGTGATCCTTCCCTTCTGCTCAGCACTGGAGAGGCCACACCTGGAGTACTGCATCCAGTTCTGGGCTCCTTAGAGTACAAGAGACAGGGACATACTGGAGACAGTCCAACAAAGGGCCAGAAAGATAACTAAGAGACTGGAGCATCTCTCCTATGACAAAAAGCTGAGACAGCTGGCACTGTTCAGCCTGGAGAAGAGAAGGCTCAGAGGGTATCTTATCAATGGTGTATAAATGCCTGAAGGGAGGGTGCAAAGAGGATGGAGCCAGATTCTTTTCAGTGGTGCCCAGTGACAGAACCAGAGTCAATGGGCACAAAGTGAAACAAAGGAGGTGCCACTCCTCAGGAAACACGTTTTCACTGTGAGGGTAGCCAAGAACTGGCACAGGTTGCCCAGGGAGCTTGTGGAGTCTACCTCCTTAGAGATATTCAAAAGCCATTTGGACATGGTCCTATGCAACCAGCTCTAGGTGCCTTGCTTGATCTGGAGGGTTGGACCAGATGACCTCCAGAGGTCCCTTCCAACCCCAAACATTCTGTGATTCTGTGATAATTCCTTCCTCACTCATTCTACCTATTTAGATAAGGCTACTGTCTCCCACCTCACAGACAAGAGCTATGAACTTGGACCGTGCCAGCTGGTAGAATCCCTGGTGGCTTTTCAAATAACTCTTTGGAGATGCTTTTCCATAGACAAATTCTAATTCTCTGGACATCTGTCATCTGGTAAGTTAAAGCAGCACATACTCTACTTTCTGAGCTATCTTGCCAGGACCTGACAATGGATAACATTTTTGTCTATAAAGATGCTCTCGGCAGGACAGGACAAATCTGTATCTCCCTAACAAGTACACAGTGATCCAGTGGCACACCTGAGCTTCTCCAGACAGTTCCTCCTTAACCTATCAATCAAAAAAGTGAGGTTGCTCTTAATGGGGGCACAGCCATTTCTTCTTAGCAAAATAAGGTATCTTCTGCCATTGGAGCTATTCCTCTCATTTACTCAAATTATAGCTTCATCATAAATCACCCCAATTAAGGGACCTATTTTCTTCTTTTTGCTATTTAAAGTAGAGGGATTTTTGCTATAATAACTTGCGACATAGATTTTTCGGTTTTATTTTTTCTTTCTTTTCGGTCGCTTGGTACTCCTCCTGGGTGCTGTTTCCTCCTGCAGGACTTCTCCTGAAAATAATATAGCAAAAAGGTAGCATGTGCAGTCCCACAGGGCACCTGAGATTACAAAGAATTCCTGCTTTATACTACAACACAGGAAGTCAGTTTTATACTGGGAAAAACCCATGACATAGTCTTCCACCTTTGGAAGCACAAAGACATACTTGTCAGTCACAATTTGGCCCCATCATTAAGATAAACAAATGTTTACAGATGGCCATGGCAAGACATTACTGTCATTACATCTAACATTTCTAGTACCTCTTAGTCTGTACCTTTGAAAATATTCTGTGAGTTGAGCCTTACAACATCTTCATAAATCATGTAAATATCTCATTTGGAAGATGAACAACCTTAGGCGCAAAGCTCTCAAATGATTTGCCCAAAGTCACACAGCAAGTAAGTGACAGAGAATAAAACCTAGGAATATTGATTCTCAGTTTTGTATTCTAGCCACTAAACTCACTCTTTCATTTCGATGCACCCAAACTCAAACACAGTAAGACTGTTGACCTGATTAAATCTGAAAATACTCACATTAGATTTATTTTCTTCTTTATGTGTAACTTTGTTCCTTCTGTGCGCATACAAAACATTTACTACTTTGCTGTTTATTAGCAATGTATTTATGTCCTAATATGCTACTTTTGCAGAACATTAATGTTACATAAAAGTGGTTGCCAGTAGAGTCCTGCTGTGAAATACATGTTCCCTTAAGCACGAAAGCAACAGTATGTTCAATTTTTTGAAGCAAACAAATTTGCCAAAGATATAGCTTAGCTTTTGAGGGCCATTTGTCCGCCACAAAAACTGGTTTTAACACTTCTATTGTGTTCTGTGTGGAGAAGCATTCCATAGTTCTCCCAGTAGTAATAGTGTATCAGTGTGAACATTCAGATAGTAATTATTTTGAAGGCTTTTATTTTCTTCCTACACATTGGAAGCTTATGGTCATTGTATTCCAACCTTATCTTTAGTATAGCAGGCTTTATTTTTACCAGTCATTACTGATGCTTGAGCCAAGAGTTTTTAGGATCAAACTCATCAGAGTCAGAACATTTTGGAGGACAGTAGCAAAATCCATGTTTATTGGCATACCTAAATAGATAGTGAGACTTATACAGTCTGACCCTTTTTCCACTGAGTTGAAGCCTAGGAATAGTTTGAACAAGATTTTCTGAGACTTTACCCTTTTTTTTTTCTTTTTTTTTTTCTTGCTGAGCAGCTATAACACAAAACGACTGGTTCACATTGTGCGTGTTGGAGTTGGCAGCGTTCTATTTTCTACAGTATCTCACCCTTAGGAACAGAACATCTAGATTTCACATCAGCTACAGCAGGAGGAACCGGCTGCTCTGAAAAGCAGTAGAGATTATAGAAGTAACTAAATCACACCTTTTTTGGTGATTTTCAAATCAGACCATGAATGGCTCAGTCCTGTGTAGTTTTTCATTTCTCAGAACAACTGCTGCCATAATAATAAATTAAATGTGTCACTTTCTCTTCACATTAAAAATCTCAAGAGTTTGCTGACTATAAAAACAATACACTATGTGAACTAGAGTAACGCTTTGTGGCAAAAATTCTTTTAGCTGTTCATTATATTGCTTTTCATTTACTTTCTCATTTCCCACATGGCTGAAAAGGCAGGGAATAGGAAGGTAACCATCTGCAAAACAAAAGATATTTTTAGGCAGAGGTAATACTCTCTTTAACTTCCTTTTTACTGAGAATTTCATGTAAATGCTAACTAGTTTGTTCTTTGCTTATTTTTACCATAAAGCAGAAACATACATTTTATACCTCCTTAGTAGTTATAATTATTTCCCTGCTTCTATTATCTACTTCTTTGTTTCCAGGCATTTGTCTTTTATCACTCATGACCTCAGGAGAGTATTGTTCTTTCTTGTATTGTTAGACTATTGTTATCACAGAAAACATGGAGGTGAGCATGGTTCCTGCATTTAGGAAACTGTGATTTTTAAACTCTTAATTTAACACTCATTTCACAGCTAAACTATCTTTCAAGACCTACAAAGCTTTGGCATTCCTCATCAGTAGAACTCAAGAAGAAAAGACTTTTTTTTGTATTTGACCTGGGATTAACTTTGATTTGGCAGGTAAAACCTGCTACGTTTTCATTGGTCCCACAGCTATGTGGGTAAAGTGTTGTTATCTTTCTGCCTCTCAGACAAATAGTATGGCCATTGATGCATTTAGGGACAAATTCTGAGAAAGCAGGTGTTACAATCACATATGCCAGCAGATGCATTCTCTGTTTCACTAACGTTGCCAACTAAGTAAAATTCTGTGAAAGGGAACCTGGGGAATTTGCACTGAGTAATGCATAATTTAACCCTGCCACTGATTATTCATTATGTGTGTAAGCTCAGCATGTGAGGTCTTTGGATAAGGGACTGTGAGATATGGACCAGTGTTAGAAACCAGAACCATTATCCCTTAAGCACTATGAAAAGAGATTCACAGATCCTTTGCAAGATTCATAAACCTTCATTTCTCTTTAGACTCTCTCGCCTTCCTTCCTAACACAGTTAAGAGAGGATCTGTGGTTTTGTTTAGGGTTGTTATTTTATTCTTTGTTTCTGTAAAAATGCTACCACATTCATCCAGAAATAAAATATGAAATGTTTTGAATAAGATATCCTGGTCTATCCTTCTATTATAGTCCACTGCAGAAGAAGCTTGTATGTGCATATGGATTAAGTTGCCTGGCATTTTCTTATTTCTTTCCAGGGTGTGGAGAATCTTGAAACGTAAACCTCTGAAACCAAAGGAATAAAGTCTGAAGGAAATGGAGGTAGCTGGAACATAAATGGTGCATTTTTCTATAGTACAGCCACAACTGCTGGTTCTCAGTCATGCCTACATCTTCTCACTAAACCTCACTAAGATATGTGCAATTCTCCTGACTCAGGGTTAGTTGCAGCAGATGTCTGGTACTCGCAGTGTCCTCTCATAGGGCTTTCACTCAAATGAAAAACAGGCTTAAAGCTTCCAGCACTGTTTTATGGGAGAGGTCAGAGTAAACGATCACACTAGTCTCTTTTGACCATAAAATCTATGAGGCTTTGAACTGTTCCTTAACATCTCCCAGCAGCTCCCTCCTTCATTTTCTCAGCATATCCTCCACAGCATAGGGAGTGCTATAATATTATGATCTCCCTCAGGAACATCATAGTCTAATGATCAAAGGAGGGCAAAATTGGAGGAAAATGTTAGAAACCATACGAAGAGTGAGAAAATGAGTTAAGATGTAGAAAGTATTTAAAAGATTCCACTGCACTAGCCTTCCCGTCTTTTCTATCTTCTTCTTTTTTGGAAAGCTATATTTCTGTGATCTGCCACAGGGAGTCATTGGGGCATTGCCAGAAAGTTTCTGCCTTCCTACCTCCTCAATGATAAATGCAATGGGTTTCTCTCGTTGCTCTTCTCTGAAGTTATCTGTACAAGTTTGCTGACATATTCCACAGGTAAATAACCAAAGTCTAACTAATGCTGGCAAAATCAGCATTACAGGAGCAACAGTGTTGATCAACACATAGAGACACAAAAAAAGAAAAATCTAACCCATATTATTTTCTTACAGAAGAGACTTCAAAAAATTAACAACACAGAAAAAATGGCAGACATAATTGTAGAATTGCTATTATGTCTTATATCAATTCTTCTTTTATCTATGAAACATTCAAATAAAGCTCAAAGTCTGATTAGATTTCTGCCATTCTGTGAGACTAAAATGCACTGAATAAAGATTTCAAACTTCTAGTTAACTAACATTTAAAGTTCTATCTCATGATCACCATAACACAATGTCGTGGTTTAACCCCAGCCAGCAACTAAGCACCACACAGCCACTCGCTCACTTCTCCCTGCAGTGGGATGGGGGAGAGAATTAGAACAGTAAAAGTGAGAAAACTTATGGGTTGAGATAAAGACAGTTTAATAGGGAAAACAAAAGCCGTGCACGCAAGCAAAGCAAAGCAAGGAATTCATTCACTACTTCCCACGGGCAGGCAGGTGTTCAGCCATCTCCAGGAAAGCAGGGCTCCATCACGCGTAATGGTTACTTGGGAAGACAAACGCCATCACTCCAAATGTCCCCCCTTCCTTCTTCTTCCCCAGCTTCCCCATGCTCAGCTATACTGAGCATGATGTCATATGGTATGGAATAGCCCTTTGGTCAGTTGGGGTCAGCTGTCCCAGCTGTGTCCCCTCCCAACTTCTTGTGCACCTGGCAGAGCATGGGAAGCTGAAAAGTCCTTGATTTAGTATAAGCACTACTTAGCAACAACTAAAACATCCCTGTGTTATCAACACTGTTTTCAGCACAAATCCAAAACATAGCCCCATACTAGCTACTATAAAGAAAA
Source organism: Mycteria americana (assembly GCF_035582795.1). Taxonomy (NCBI): domain Eukaryota; kingdom Metazoa; phylum Chordata; class Aves; order Ciconiiformes; family Ciconiidae; genus Mycteria; species Mycteria americana. Next base: position 32,736,539 of record NC_134367.1, read on the forward strand.
TTAACTCTATCCCAGCCAAAACCAGTACATTCTCGACCCCTTATTCCATACCATTTACATCATATTCAGGTCTCACACTGTCCAATACATCCTCATTACCCACCATCACCCTTCCCATCCTTTGATATAATACACAAATATCATTCCCTTAGTCTATGGACCACCTCTGTGAAATGTCTGTAAAAAGTTCATAAATGTCCACAAAATGTCCACTGAGCTCATTTAGTCCATGACTTTGGGCTCCATCTGTTATGGTGGTCACTCAGGACAGGAGAGGCAGTGTGTTGCTTGGAGTTATTGGGCACCAAAGCCAGCTCAGTTCGGGTCACTGCTGCGCTTGCACTGCTTCTTGTAAGGCTTGCCCTCCATTGGTTCAGGTGGTTCCGGCTATAGTAATTCCTATAACATGCAACTCAAATCATGGGTTACAACAATTTAAAGGTATATCTGTTACAATCTCTACCCCTGGTCCCTTTGGGCCAGGTTATTAAAAGACTTATTTATTAGTTATTAAAAGACTTATTTAAAGTCTTGATAGAGGTGAATATTTTCCACAACATTTTACAGAACCAGAAGGGAGAAGAGAATCCATGTGATACAGACAATGTACAACTACAATAAGGATCTTAATATAACATTAATATAGTTTTTATTAAAGTTCTCCCTGTGTCTGGAGAACAAGAACAGAATTTTTACCTGCTTGCTTTCCACCTATTTATTCCCCTTCATTGTTTCCTTATAGACAGCAGCATTCCTCCACCCTGCTGCCCTGGCGCTCTCTTTAGCTTGTCAGAAGAGGGTTAGATCTAATTATCGATTCAGTCATCTGCCAGTCAGGTGCCAGCAGACCACAGGTGGTGGAATGGTTTCCAGATCCAAGAATTAGGCACCCAGACTCTTATCCGGTGCATGCCCTGTTGCAAGCTGTGTCCCTGGGCAGAGTGGAAGGTCCCTGGAGCAGAGACAGAGTGCACAGAGGAGGCATACCACTCTCTTCGAGCAGCACCAAAAGGTTTTCAGGCTGAAATTTTGGGCACCATGTCTTTGAATTTTGAAAAACAAAATCAAGGTATTCTATGGAAAAAAATCCAGAGAAAATACACATCCTGTGAAAAACATTTCTGTAGAAAACTCTTCATCAATTTAAATAGCTCCTTATAAACAATTTACTGTGGGGAATTTTCTAAGAGAAGAACTTGCATTTTTTCTTGTTATTACACTACTATAAAAATGCAGAATTTAAAAAGAAAAACTAAAAACCCCTAGGTTATATGACTTTTTGTTTGTTACAATAACCTTATTAAGGACATTTTACATTAAAAAAGGAATGATGAAGTTAAAGAAATTGTATGGAGAATTAAGGTTATTTGAAGTATTCCGGACACTAGCCCTTTGAAAAGCAACTCATCGTACAAGGAAGCTGTTGCTAGGATACTATAGCCACTGTCATCAGGATAATGTGGTGGGCTTTTTTTTTTTTTAATATTTTAAACAAGAAATGTTGATTGATGAACACAACAGATTATGAACACTGGTATCAAAGCTACCCGGTATATTAAAGACTGAGTGGAACATTCAATTTCATGTTGAAAAGCCAAAGTGAAGTTAAAGTCTTCAAAGTGAAACCCATCAAAGAGTGTTACAAGAAATGAATGGCCACAAGGCTTGTTAGCTGATTGAATAGGAGAACACAGACACATAGCTCAGAAGTAAGCTGAGAACATAAGCCAGAGAGACTAAAGAAAAAGAGTGAACAGATGTTACTGCGGAGGTGAGGGAAGTGTGCAGCCATTCTGTTCTGCTGGAGTCAAAGACAACTAAAACCATAAGGAACAAAAGGGGCCATAAATGGGTGATGAATTAGTCTTCTGATTGGGAATGGCTAGCTAGTTGAAATAATAAAAACAGAAGATCAAAGGAGTATGGAAACTCTGCAGACCTGAAGTCAAATTAGGTTTATGGGCAAAATTGTGACTCTGTTAAGTCACCAATAAAACTCCCCTCAACTAGAAGAGACCCTTTGATAGTCTTCTATGCATTTTCCTGTCAAAGACAGTGTCCAAAGTTCTCCAGGTTATTCAGGGATCTATGCTATCAATTTCAGTGCAGTTTTGCCTTGGAGAGTGTGGGCCTACAGTCAGAGCACAACAGTTCACAAAGAAAGTCAGCTTGCATGACAAATTTCCTACTCTGCCTGAGGAAGAGTGCAAAGGTATTCTCTCCTAATTAATATATGAATGCTGTCATCTGATAATCTTCCTTGTGAGAAATAACAAGCTCGCTAATTAAATGTGCGATTTCTTGACATTTAAACAGGTCAATTTTTTTTTTCTATGTGTCTGATCATTTATTTGAGGTGCTTCTTCCAGGCATGTTTATTATACTAGCTATAATTAATAACCAGCACAACAGACCTTTCTAAAACAGAAGGTTGAATAATGTAGTTTTGTCCTTTTGCTCAAGTGAAGTTATTTTAAAATAGACAATAACTGTAATTAAATAGAGGATAGAGGTTTTATTCTTATTAAGTCCTTATCATCTTTCTGGGCTTCTCACGTCTGTCTCTGACATCTCTCTTTCATAAAGTCATCTCTTTATTTCTTTTGGCTTTAATGAATAAAATGTTATTGCATAAAACTCCAAGAAGACAAGACAGTCCAGCTTTACTTTACTGATATTATACCCAAAAAGGTCGATTGTAAGTTGTGGTATGGATAGAGTGGAAGACCTGCAGGCACAGACTTTTACTTTTAAGAGCTTATGTGATTCCTACAACTGTAATAACTAAAAACAGGTCTTGATTTTTAGCACAATAGTGAGAACATGGTAAATCATATTTTAAGTGTAGCTTTCAACAAGTCAGTCCAAAATTAAGTTTTCTATTTCACAGAAAATTCAAATCTTTTTGAAATTTCCTTTAGTCTGAATGGGATTGAAGAGTACAAGTTTCCAAACATTCTGCGAATCAAAATTTTCGAAGTATTCTCTTTTGGAAAGAGCAAGCCCAGTCCCTGTGAATTTATCAAGTTATTCATCAAATCTAAACTCCTTATTTCAAGGAGTTATCAAGACATATGAGAAAATTTTATGACTTACAGATTTAAATTGTTTGAACTAGGGAATGACCTTTCTCACCAGCTTTTTAAATACCATCTGGCATTTATTACCATCTGCTTTGTTATTCTACAATATGAAGTTAATTTATGTGATCCTTCTGTTAAAAAAAAAAAAAGTATGCCACTTTATTGCTTTGGTATGGCTTGGGTTTTTTGATTGTTTTTTTCCGCCAAGTGAGATGTCTGCCAGGGGTTTGACCTGTTATCTTTACATTTATGCTATGATTTACTAAGAGGTTAAAATACTCAACTGTTTGTTACCCTACTGCAGGGACACAAAATAAGCAACATGTCTATTACGTGGCATTGCAGTTCTCAGACCAGGATGATAATTGCAATCAGCAATCATTTGAGTTTATATACCAGGTTATGAACTGCAGCAGTGAGAAACAGATATACTGCTTGCTTAGGACAGAGAGCTAGGGCAATAACCTCATACATTGCACCAGTGGGAAATGGCAAAACATGTCAGAGCTCTCAGAAATTATAATTCTCTATATGTATCTAAGGTCAAGAGTTGATTTTAGTATAACGAATAATGAATTGCTCAGAATCAAAATAATGCTTTCTCTTGATTTTTAATTCCTCTTTTTTTAATGTGTGATAAGAGACTGAACACTTTACCATCTCTGATATGTTTCAGAAGTATCACAGCAGCAACAGTGTCCAGAAGGTAGCTTTGCTCTTTTGACAGTTGTCAGTGATTTAGCCACTACAACAGTAGACTTTTTTCATCCAACAGTCTTGGCATTAAAGTGTCTATTAGAACATCACAATTTCTAGCTTGAGACACTAATCTTATAGAAGTATTTCATTATAACTAGGAGAGGAGGGTTTTTTGTCTTTATTCTTTTGGAGAAGGATTTTCTTTTTGCCAGAACAGAAAATGGAAAAAAAAAGGATTTATTGAGATGAAAATTTTGCCAAAAAACTACTTTGAAAGAAAACCCATTGCATCTTAGAAAATGATAACACTTGGGTTTAATTTGTAAATTTACTGATGATGAACCACTACAAGTAACGCTACCATCTTTTCTAATCACACAAGAAATAGTCAGAAAATGTGAATTTATCTTATCTTTCTTAAACTACCTAAAAACTAAGTATTATGCTTTAAACCCTTAAACTTATCTTAAACTTTTAAGGTTTGGAGAAGTCTTCTTTATAGGCTTTCTCCATAGTCTGGTGACTCCAGAAAGAGTTAATGACAGCCTAAAGCAGATATCCAAATTGGGCAGAATGAACCAATAGGGAAATGAGCACTGGCATGTGCACTTAAGTCTCTATCAACTACGTTTCATTAAGAATCCTGGCAACTGAATTACTAAATTAAGTTGCCAAAATGACACGTATTGCCATTTGAGATGTCCTAAGCTGTCTGAGATATCCGCGTAGGAATGATACATATGCCACATGACAGAGGGAGATACCTAATTTAGGTACCAACATTGAATTGAATCCTTCCCCTATCTTTCTGATGGCTAAAGTTAAATGTCATAAAATCTATCCAAAAAAGACAATACAGTTGACTAAACACAGATCTCTAATGCCACTTACAATATCGTAGGGTCTCCAAGACATCTGCATGGGACTGTCAGGTATGCAAAGACCCTATACGAGACCAACTCAAATTTTGGTCCAGTAGCTGAAAATCTCAAAAGAAATCTTTCACAAAGAAGTCTTAAACATAATCTTGAACCACTCTAAGCCACTTCAGATGACCCTGGGCTACTGATGGACGAAAAGCTGGACATGAGCCAACAATGTGTGCTCACAGCCCAGAAGGCCAACCGTATCCTGCGCTGCATCAAAAGAAGCGTGGCCAGCAGGTCGAGGGAGGTGATTCTGCCCCTCTACTCTGCTCTGGTGAGACCCCACCTGGAGTACTGCATCCAGCTCTGCAGTCCTCAGCACAAGAAGGACATGGAGCTGTTGGCACGGGTCCACAGGAGGGCCACGAAAATGATCCGAGGGCTGGAGCACCTCTCCTAAAGGACAGGCTGAGAGAGTTGGGGTTGTTCAGCCTGGAGAAGAGAAGGCTGTGGGGAGACCTTATAGCAGCCTTCCAGTACTTAAAGGGGGCCTGTAGGAAAGATGGGGACAGACTTTTTAGCAAGGCCTGTTGTGACAGGACAAGGAAAATGGTTTTAAACTAAGGGAGGGCAGATTCAGACTGGATTTAAGAAAGAAATTTTTTGCAATGAGGGTGGTGAGGCACTGGAACAGGCTGCCCAGAGAAGTAGTGGAGGCCCCATCCCTGGAAACATTCAAGGTCAGGTTGGATGCGGCTCTGAGCAACCTGATCTAGTGGAATATGTCCCTGCTCTTGCGGGGCGGTTGGACTAGATGACCTGTAAAGGTCCCTTCCAATCCAAAGCATTCTATGATTCTATGATTCTATGACACTATGTCTAAACTACCACATCAAAAAAAGTATAAATATTGGTAAAAGGAGCAATGGAAACTCTGTGTTTATTATATCTCAATATTGTGGCCATATTAAATTTGCTTTACTTTGTTTCACTAAGCTGTAAGCCTGGAAGAACTCAAGATTCTGTAAAAAATTATTTCTTCTTGGACACCATATGCAGTTTCAAATTTCTGTGCTTTTTGACCTATTTACTTTAGAATTAGGAGTTAGTGATATCTCAGTTTTGATAGATTCCAAGTGTTCCCTATGTTATACACTGGAATTCATGACAAGTTTTGTGTTTCCTTACATCCAAATTCATCTCTTTCAAAATCCATAAAAGGCAAAGCATGTTGTTAATCTATATATATCAAATCACTTTCCTTTATATCTAGGAAATCCTATCTTGTACAAGGTTAAAAAAATAATGATTTATGGATATCTGCGTATTTCATTCTGTATTCTTGGTCACCCTATTTAATTTAATTTCTTAATGATAAACGTTATTGTCCAATCTTTCTCTTCACTATAGAAAGATTACCAGAAAAGGAACAGTAATAGAATCTGACTGAAACATGTGGGTCATTAGTAGCTAAGAAAATATAGTCTTAGGGCAGTTAATATGATATGGAATGTACAGGAATGCATTCTTCCTGGACTTTGTCGACCACACTGCTCCTATAGAGCACAATCAGTCTGACAGGTAATGAAAAGAAATGTGGTCTTTGAGATAACTATGATTCAGCACATCGAATATTTGAAAAATAAATTGGATACAGAACTGACGTGATTGCAATATACATTGGTCATTTGTTGGACTATGCAAAGGAACTGTATTAAAATCTAAGATAGAAATCAAAATAATGTCAAAATTAGAGATAGGTTCTACATGCATGCATTCACATACAGTCATATATATACACATATATACACATACATAAGTATTTAAAAAAAAAATTAAACTAAAATCAAATTCATAGCTACATGTCTGATTTCCTTTCTCATCTGAGAGGAAAAGCATGTGCCTCCAAAACAAGTCTGTGTTTTTTATCACTAAGGTTCCTTTGTTAATCTTGATTTGTAGTTGCCAAATGTTTAAAACTGGGAATGATTAATTCTGTAGGATTATATTTTGAGGCAAATATTGGTAATAAATAATTAGCTTTTGTAAAAATAAAAATATGCTTGACTACATGAACCCACCTTCCTAAGTACATTGTTTTTATTTTTAAGTTATGGTCTTTTTTACAGCCTGTAACACTTCTTACTTTCTCTGCTGATCAGCTAGGGCATAGTAATAATGAAAGCACATTTCAGTCACAACAGTAATACTAAGAAATACTATCACCTTTGGACCATGCTACATTGTGTGGAAGTGCACATCTAGGGATGCACACAACTGACAGTTTGTGCACACAAATCCTTCCAGAGAGTTAGCTCAGCCTCTTCAGTGAAAAGTGCCACCCCAAAAAATGGGATTCAAATACCTTATTCCTGGAAAAACAGCTACTGTCCCTATTTATTTCCTGTTGAATATAAAAATGGAGAAGTAACTGAAAGTAATTGAATCATATGAATAAGATTACTCCCCATTGAGCTACTGGCCATCAGATACTACCAGACATTGCTTACTAACCAATACCCAAATTTAAATCAGTCACACTCACTAGCATGCTAATATACAAAAAATATTAGTTATTTGCTAGTTGGGTTGTTTGTGCACTAGAAAGGATCACAGGAAATGGGCGGTGTAAATGAAAGTGTACACAGCTGTAGTGATGCCCACCTCCCAGATGAAAAGGAGTCAGGCAGTGCTGTTCCAGGGCTCTGATTCCACTACCGGATTTTGAGGTTTTTATGAGACTAAGCTACTTCTCCATTTACTTGTTATTGTCAGTATTTCAACATTACTGATATTCACATGGTCTGCTACACATTAAAAGAGATGCTAGAGCAGTGTTTAGAGGGAACATCCAACATACAAAAACACTGTACATGTGGGTGGTTCCTGAGTTTTCTAGCTGCAGGGGTGGAAGGCGCTGGTCGTGGGGAGATTCCTTCCCTCCAAGGGCTGCTGCATGGGTGGAGAGTACTTCCTTCAGTGGGCTGCTGTGCTGGGATGGGTGCTAGCATTGCTGCTACTGCTGCTGTGCTGAGTGAAGGGGGAAGCATGACTCAGAGAGATTTTACCTAGAGTTACAAAATTTAGTGGGGGATGGACCCTCACAAAACCCAAATTCAGAGTTGCCCCTGCATGCGTCAGTTCTCTAAGTGTGTGTGCATGAACACATAGGAATGTGCAGGCTGGAAAACCTTACAAAATTGTAAAACGCATTTATGAGGTCTCATAAATACGCAGTTTTGCCCATGGATAAAAGATTTAAAAATAAAACATGTTTGGCAAGTTCCAGTTCCTACTTGCCAACTTGGAAGGGATCAGGGTGATCAGGGTAAAGTAATTAAACATTTTTAGCCTTCGTTTTCCATGTTATTGTCTTAATTTTATTGCTCGGTGTTAAGCTCGCCTAAATATTGCTTCAAAACATGAGCTCTGAGGTCCTCCCCTTCTTGCACTCACACTGAGGGTTCTCAGCCACAGTCTCTAGTCCCCATTTGTGAGTAATCATGGACTGGCACAACTACCATTAAACACAACAGAGCACAACTCTGGTTAGTAGAAAAGACTGCACTTTATAGCCCTTAGCTCAGCATAAAGATGTTTTTGAGATTCCTCCTTGTGCAGCGCATTGTAATGTGCTGTGTTATTAACAAGCATCACTGCCAATGGAGTCAGACACCAGAGCAAAACACTTCCTTACTCTTGCCAAGCAACAAATTTAAGGCCCAATTCAGCTAGAGTACAGCCAGTTTCCTTGCTACAGAAGCTGGCCATGATTTTTACTGAAATAAGCCCTTTGCTTTCAGAATGCAGATGAGAATTCAAGACAACCTAATTAAAAACATTAATTTTTTTTTTCCATTGGTATTTTCTTCTGCTTGACATGATTCAATGTCAGATAGCTCTGAGCATCAGAGCTCTTCTAGATGTATGGCTGCAGCAAAGGATACTTCATCCATCCCAGGCACACTTACTGTACCTCCTGCTAGATGAAATTTTTTTTTCTCTTTTTTTGTCTTTAATGCTACAAATGTAAATCACTTCTTCCAAGATCATGTTCCTTTCCTATTATGCTGCTACTTTCTTAAATATGCACGTTGGCTTCCCAGCATAATAATAAAATCACCTCCTAACCTCTACAAAATATTTTATAGTCAGTTTGTTTGGGCATCATTAGCCTGGCACAAAAAGACTCTGCAAGCAGAATATGGGTAACTCATAAGTACAAAGAAAATATTTCTTGGCCAATGCACATAAAAGACCACTAGTATAAAGACCACTATAAAGCACTGGTGTGCCAACACTCCAGTAAAGCACCTGGAGAACCTTCATCAGCCAGGCAGATGTCGGTGAGGAGGGAAGCGTTGATGGCCTCAGGTCCCAAGAGCCATCATCAGGGGTGCAGAGCTGTTGCCTTCTTTCTACTCTGTCAGCGCTCACAGCCCTGATGGCTCAACCCCAACCTGGCAGTTCCTGACTGTCCTTGACTAGACCAGACTCCAGTTACCCTCTCTGCATTTCTTTTCTTTAAGATTTTATCTTTTAATGTTAATGTTTTCTCTTTTGAATCCTTGATCTCCTAGCAATCGCGGATCAGCAGTCCTACCACTCTCTGTAATTCTTACCTTTCTTATCTCTGTACAGACGGTTGGCCTCACAGCTCTGTCTCAGCAATCTTAGTCAAGGTTACACAGCCAGGGCGTATCAAAGCTGGACACCTTACAGAAGCAGCTGAAACCCCAGCAGTGGGAGGTGAACTGACAGCAGGGACTACAGAGAGAGGGTTACAGTGTGCCATGACATCATCTGTGTTTCTTTCTTGGGCACCTTTTTATTCCACTCAAGCCTCAATCCTGATTACTCCCCTGATCCTTCTGACTCCGCTTTCTGTTTTTCTCCCTCACTATGGAGTTCTGAAAGAACAAGACTAACTACTAGCTTCCTTCAAAATTTCTCCTTTTTTGTAACACTTGCTATCCAGAGTTGCCACCCCTACTATTGTGTTTCAAGTGTCCAGTATCAACTTGTGATCTCCTATTCATAAACCCTTGCAACATAAACAATATTTGGCACAAGTTTCTCACTATAGAGTTACAATGCTCTGTCAGGATATAATTCTGGACTTTTTCCCCTACAAGTGAGCAGAACTTTAGCAAAGGAAATATCTTTTCTTCTCCTTTAATCTTCTTCACAGCAAAACTCAAGAGTAATGTCCAGAAGGGACACCATATGCTTGAGAATATGCCATCATATAGTTTGTTAGCCCTGTAGTTGCTCCTGCCCTTTAGCCATGAAAACTGCAAACAGCAGTGTATCTAGGTAGCCAGATCATGTTTATTACAGTACATAAGTCCTGTGTGTCCAAACTACCTGATCATGAAGCACAGCAGTCATTTCTCTGGGGTTTCCTGAAACCTTCAAATTCCTCTTTCCTGTCATCAGTCATCAAATTCCTCTTTCCTGGGCAGAAAAAAACAAAACAAAACCAAAAACAACCCCCCCCCCCCAAAAAAAAAAAAAAAAACAACCAAAACCATGATGATTTAAACCCAAATGATATATTTACTTAGGCGATAAATGGGGATCTGTGCTTCAATCTAGTTGTAGGAGACCTTCCAACCTGTGTGTGTAGTCAGCCAGGATATAACATGTATTCAGACAGAGTAATATTGATCTGTGCTGGTACACTGTGAATCCAGAAAATTGTGGCTTGCTTCCAGCATTCAAGCATAGAACTACTTAGGACAAATACAAGTTATATTCACATGCTTAATTCAAGAGTCCAAAAATATTCTGGATAGAAACTATATAAAAATCAACCAACTGATTTACTATTCTTTCTCAATTTCATAATATTGTCTCTGTGCACTCTTTATTCAGAATGCAAAAAAAGCAGAAAAGATATATACAATGGAACCATTAAACTGAATTTATGCCAAAAATGAACACGTAGTGCATAAACATCAGCCTCAATCTGACTTTTGCTCACTGAAGCAGAACAAAGCAGTCAGTAACACCTTTCAGGAGTAACATCCATTGAGTGATATAGCACACGGTTATCCCCAAGGTCTAATCTGAAGGACATCTTCACTTGATTTAAGACACAAAATCCACATTTTCTCATCCATTACTTTGGGGCTACCTTACAGTGGCCCACACTCTGCCCCTCAGGCTCCTTTTAGGAATAGACCTTCTTTCTCTTTCCCCACTTGCTCTAATCACAAGCAAAAGAAAAAGAAACAGGCGTTTGTGGAAGGCTAGTAATGATGGACCAAGAAATTGCAGAATTACCGTTGCTGGATTTACTGCATTTACAACTTTCAGTATATGGATAAATTCCATACACAGCAGGAAGGGCCAGTAGACATCGCTACCTTGCATTTGGACTTTCCACATAGTGCTGAATTTGAGGTATGGCCAGATGTTGGGGATTGATCTAAGGTGTTTTTATTACACAAGATCAGCAGTTATAGGCTTAAAAGTAAATTTGCAATTAACCCTAACATTCAGTATAGATGTAACTAGAACCATACAGATGAGTATTGTCTTGTATTGGGAAAGAATTTCTTCTTCAACAGCATAGTCATTTAAACAACCTACTCTTTTTCTCCCCAAATTACTTCTCAATTTAATCCAAATTGCCCACATAATTTTAGGTGGAAGAAGTGAGAAGAAAGATGAATTAGAGTTATAAAATTCTGGAGGACATTATGCTCTTTGCCTGTTCTGTGAGCAGAGCATGCCTTCAGGAGCAACAATTTCAGTTCCCTTTTCCAGTTGAGGGAATCTGAAACCACATCTCACACTAGTTATATGAATTCCCCAAACACCAATTGATTGCTCAATCATTGATCAGTGCAGGAAGACGAACCACAAGTTCCTACCTCTGCACTGAATGTGCTCACAAGAAAACTATTTACCATTACATGGCTTCCTCGGACATTGAAGTGAAAATTGGTCTTTAAAATATGCGTAAACATTTTTGAGATAGATGGCAGATATTATCCTATAGCCCAGCACTTAGAAAGTTCACCTTGAGCTCAAAGTTACATTATATAGTTAATTATTTCAGGATATACAGAGTTCTAACCTTTATCAAAACACTTAGCAAGCCTAAGGAAATTTCTTCATGTTTAGAACTGCTCACTAAAAGTTAACAGATTCAAGAAGCAGTTCTGTATCATTTGGCTCTACACATTATTTGTGTGTATTAATGTCATTGTAAGAGAGTGCTTACTGTAGTATTAATTTCAAAATACTAATTTTGGCATTTCAAAATGAAATATTTAAAATGTAAATACTTCATTTATTTCTTAAAGAAGAGTTTAACATTTTATTGTTTGGATTTCAACAGAAATAAGAGAATTCTCATTTTTTTAATATATATTCTGCCAAAATATTCCATGTATGCATGTATTCTAGGCTAATAGATGACAATGAAATAAATCAAAATTTAAACAGTACTGGTTTGTGATTTCATTGCTGTGTGAAGAGCTGATGAAATTGAACTGTTGTGTACTATGCCATTTTGCCTGCATAATGTAATAACTGCTTTATAGAAAATAAGTTGAGAATCTCATTAGTTGACCTAGATTTATGATGGAACTTTTAAATGTATTTGCTTTCAATAAATCTGACAGAGATTGACCACCATCCTTGTTAACATTTTGATAGACATCCTCTTTTAATGGCACCTAATTACAAAACAGCCAGTGTAATACACTACTAAGATAAAAATTCAGTCTAGAAATAGTAATAACTGCCAGATTTAACTCATACATTTATTTTATGGAGATCAGAAATAGCACTTCTTTTTTCTGACATTCATATTTAAAAAGCTACTCAAAAAAGATCAGAATTTTTTTTTTAAAAAGGATAAAATCCATCTCATCTCTCTGTCTGAAGTATTCCTAAAGCACCTACTTCCATGATGTCAAAGTGTGAAGAGCTCCCCTGCCTGTCTCCTAAGGAAATCATACTCTTCCTGTTACTGGGTGATACAGATTGGTGTGGTCTGCAAGTGAGCCATCCCTGGAACAGGCAAAAAAGTGCAGGTGATATGTTACCTGCAATATAAGACACTGCATTCAATATTATATATTCTGTAGATCAACCTATTTTACTTCATTTCCTCAAAATCCTTTTGCTCAATCTGTTTCATAGTATGAAGATGGAGTTGGAGCATACCCCCATCCCTCATTGTGGCTGTTATCTCTATTAACGGGACTGGTGCGCAAAGATCAAAGCCATGAAATTGCCTTTAGAATTTAGCCTTTTTCCTAGCAAGTTTATCAATACTTAGCATGCCAGACATAGACAAAATTCCAAACTGGTAAACCAGGTAATAGGTGTTGTATTATAAATTTATTTTGGCAAGTGTCCAACAAAGCAGCATTAAGAGAAAGTTAAATACATTTGAGGGTTGTACATAAAGTTGTTGAAATAACAGCCTTTAAAATGCACTCCAATGGCATATGTTTAAAATCCCTTATTGCATTAGTTCACAGGGGAAATGGATCAGCTCAGTAACTGACAAGTTTTTCTGCAAGGGGAAGTCTAATTCAAATGTTCCAATTTCTTTATTCTAATGTTACAGTCATGTCTACCCTGGCTCACACAGACTAAATGATCAGGAGTCATAGAGTACTCTGGGTGAATATAGAAGTAATAAAGAATGAGAAGTTTTAAAATGTCACAAAGTATAGAAATAAACACAGACATTTTTGACTGAACAACTTCTTATGAAATGTATCAAGAAAACCTTCTATATGTTGCACTGTTTAGGGGCTGGTTTTATATTAGTCTGAAATGCGTCATCTGTGCCATCAAGTTGTACTGGATTGTCTTCACTTTTTATCTTAGCTAAACTAGTGTATCTTATGTACAGACATTGTTATGCAAGTTTAAACCTGGTTTCATCAGGACAGATTCAGATTGTTAACCAAACCATGATTAATCATACATCTAATTACACTGCTGTAGCTTTGTGCATAGATGAGGCTTTAGCATTTTGGGGACTTTGTTCCCATCCCCCATCAGTTATTTTTCTGTCTCCTCCCTGACCTCTATTTTGCATAGTCTCAGGTTCAGGAAACAATTTCTTTATTATTTTGTAGTGGGTTGACCTTGGCTAGCTGCCAGGTGGCCACCAAACCACTCTCACCCCCCACTCCTCAACACAACAGAGGGAGAAAATACGATGAAGAGCTCATGGGTGGAGATAAGGACAGGGAGATCACTTACCAATTACTGTCACGGGGAAAACAGACTGGACTTGGGAAAAAATAATTTAATTTATTGCCAGTCAAGCAGAGTAGGTTAATAAGAAAGAAGAACAAATCTAAAAGAAACCAACGTTCCCCCACACCTCCTTTCTTCCCAGGCTCAACTTCAGTCCCAACTCTTCTACCTCTTCCCCCTCAAGTGGTGCAGTATGATGGGGAATGGGGTCAGCTGCAGTCAGTTCATAACATTTCCTCTCTGCTGCTCCTTGCTCCTCATGCTCTTCCCCTGCTCCAGCATGTGGTCTCACCTGTAAGAGACAGTCCTTCACGAACTTCTCCAACGTTGGTCCTTCCCACAGGGCTGCAGTTATTCCAGAACTGCTCCAGCATGGTTCCTTTCCACAGGGTGCCGTCCTTCAGGAACAGACTGCTCCAGCGGGTCCCCCATGGGGTCACAGGTCTGCCAGCAAACCTGCTCCTGTGTGGGCTTCTCTCCATGTGCCGCAATTCCTGCCAGGAGTTCCAGCATGGGCTCTTCACAGATGACAGCTTCATTTAAGGGACATTCACCTGCTCTGGCATGGGGTCCTCTACAGGTTGCAGGTGGGTATCTGCTCCACAGTGGATCTCCATGGGCTGCAAGGAACAACCTGCATCACCATAGTCCTCTCCACAGGCTGCAAGGGAATCTCTGCTCCGGTGCCTGGAGCACCTCCTCCCTCTCCTTCTTCACTGACTTTGGCTTCTGCATAGTTGTTTCTCTCACATATTCTCACTCCTGTCTCCCAGCTGCTGTTGCGCAGCAGTTTTTGCCCTTTCTTAAATATGTTATCACAGAGGCAGTACCAACGTCACTGACTGGTTCAGCTTTGCCCAGCGGCAGGTCTGTCTTGGAGCTGGCTGGATCTGGCTCTGTCTGACATGGGGGCAGCTTCTGGTGTCTTCTCATAGATGCCACCCGTGTAGCCCCCCCACTACCAAAACCTTGCCACATAAACCCAATACGTATTTGTTTCTTCAATTTGTTTCTCCTTACATAATAAGGCTGTAGAATGCAATAAAACTGTTTAGAAATGTCTAAAATAATACACAAATCTATAGACTGTAACACCAGACAGTGCTATTGTTTCATGCAGTCTGACTGCTAGTAAAAATGGTCATAGAATTTCATCCTTTGCTGTGAAAACTCACACCCAGTTCCTGACTTAAAGTTAATCTGTTTGCAACTCAAACTTACCAGCTTTTTCATGATTCACTGTACTTAGCCATATTGAACTATTCCCAGCGACTTCTGACAGTAGCCAAAGCTCTCAGATTCCTCTGCAAGCATGAGGAACACTTTCCATCTTGAGGGATCTGAAGCTCTGCTGTAGCTGCCCTCCATACTATGGATGAGATTCATCTCACGCAACTTTAGCTGACTAGTCTAGTCCTGGACAGAGACAGGAGCTTTCAGGCAGGAGTTTATCTCTCTTAGATGCCATGGGCTTTAGATACCTCTCCTTATCTTATGAAATAGTCTATGAGAATAGCTTAGATAAGATGACTAACTTCTAATGCTCTAAGATTAAATCCATACTATGGATGGGAAAAAGCATTCCTCAGCGGTAAGTGAACACTAGCAAATCAGTGGTCCATAAAACAAATATTTTAAATCTCCCAAGAAATATAATATTACAAATGTATTCAAGTTCATATGTTATCATAGCAGATTTCATGTCAAAGTCCTATGGTGAAGGCAGAAATATCTTTAGTACATCAACAATAACCTATAACTCACAAGCAGCAGTCCAGTCTACTTACAGTGTAGAGGGTTACATAGTATTGCAGCACATACTTACACCATACAGTGTGTGGACTATGCAGGCACAGAACAGAGCCTCAGAACCGCCCAGAAATACCACTGGAGATACTGCTGACTATAGAAAAACGTGTATTTTTTGTCAACAGTTTTACATTGTAAAAGTTTGAATATGAACAAGTAGAACCGCAGGTCTGTAAGGCCTTGGATCTCTATTATGTATACCTTAGATGTGTTAGACGTAATGTCAGCATGGGTCTACTGCATGTTTGATCACTAAAACCCTTTAAGAGTATTAGGCATAATTCCACAATTCATCTAATCTGTGCTGGAGTTTAATGTAAAGCCTGTTATGTTCAAAACATCCATCTTTTTCCATTGCTTTGCACATTAGGATGACTAATTTTAAAGTTAGCACTTCCATCTAACATGCAGCATAAGTAAGAAAGTTGAAATATGAAAGTGCACAGATCATTTACAAAGGGTTTATACTGGAATATATTAAGTGCTAGGAAAGAGAGAAACCTACTTTCTGACACTTTACCCTTGTTATGTTCACAGACATTACAAAGATTTCCTTGGTATTCTATTTTTACCATTTAGGCTTTAGGTTAAAGACTAAAATCAACAAAACCATTTTGATAGCTAAATGAGCAGAAGCTACATGCTAAAGGGATACTAGGTATTTAAATGCCTTGCAGATGAGGCTGTGCCCACAAATGTAACAGAAAACAATTTCCCCAGTTCCCTGAAGCCTACAGTTGCTTTGAAAAAGCATAATTTTTATTCCTTCTTTCAGATCATCCATCTGCCCACTGAGAGTGGTATTAGGTATCTCAAGACAGTCCCATAGTCGTTAGCCCGCATTACCATTTCGCATCTTCTTCTCCATGAATTAAACAAGCTAAAATAACTCACAAAAGAACAAAATACTGTGGAGTTAAACTGCTTCTAATGCTTTTAATGGTTATTCACCCATGCTTGCCACTTTGCTGTGCCAGCCAATATGCTAGGTGCTCCTGGAGCTGCCTGATGGCCTCTCTCTGCAGGGCTTGAACTCTTTCAGAATGGAATCAGTCACACATAGGACTCTCACAAGTTATTCATGAAAAAGGTAGGCTTCTCAAACAGAGAGTTGTCCCTTTCTTTCAAGATGACAACAGAAAACTGAGGAGTCTCTTTAGCTGAGGAACCTTCATCACCCTGTGAGAGGCTGTAGTGTTGGGTTAGTCGTCCAGCACTCACAGTATGGAAAGATGTTCTTTAAAGTTCTAGCAAAAAAGAAAGTGATCAGTGCAGAAATGTTCTTGTTTCTATTTTTGATAGTTTTCCCAGAATCTTTTTTTGCATTTACCTAAAGATAATTTAAATTAGCTTATTTTTCATGCAGCTAATCTTCAGCAAAAAAATGATCATGACAATTTTGAAAATATCTTGTTTGGAAGTAAGTTAACACTGGAATTCCTCGGTCTATTTAAACTTGTCACCTTCAGTTGTTCATAGTGACAGATTTCCTAATGCTCACCAGGCACTCACACATTTTATGTTTGTTGGAGTGTGCATCCTGTAATGTTCACAGCTGCACTGATTCGATCATTCCTATTTTTGCTACTGATTCGGAAAGACTTCACAGTATGGGGGAGAATGAGGGGAGTGAATTGGTGACGCTGATTTCATCCAAGCATTCTTTCAGGATTCATAAATACACAGAAAGCTTAATCTCACCATTTTCCTGAAAGTGATTTAATTTTCATCATTCCCTTGTCTTTTATCTGATTTCATTTTATTATTATAGAGCATTGAGTTTAAAAAAAAAAAGAATAAAAAGAATACAACAGCCTCTAAGCTCTAGATAAGCATCTGTTCAAGCTGTTCAACTTTGTCTAAATAGTTCCATACCTATTTTTTGCAGAGACATCAAAGACAAGGGCATTATGAGCCTTTGCCCCTGCCCCTTCGGTGAATGCATAATCCTTCCTATGAAATGAAACAATTTAATCCAGAAAACATGTGAGTTTCAAAGCAGCGTGAGAACTAAGACACCATTGAGAGTGACTTGTTCAAATTTCTAGTCCTGAGTTTTTCAGTCTTTTTCAGTTTGTTTACCTGCATAAATTTCTCAAAGGAGATACGGACCCCTTCAGAAATTTCACATGTCTGTACAGTTCTACAGCATATGTTGACTTGCCTTTTTATTTGCTGTTTTGGAAACCACAGGGGTCTACAGAGCAAAGGCTGAAAATCACTGTTCTGGTCTAAATAAGGCATAGCAGAGATGTGAATATGCATTTGCCCATTTACATGGCAGTGCCTTCCTCATCAAAAGTTCACAGAGGAGATGATTGTGCATGAGGACAAGATTGTGACTTAAATACTCAATGGGCAGGGAGGAAACTGGCTTATGCAGCAACCATGAGGGGAGCAAAATGTCCTTGCAGTTTTATTTTCCAAAAAAAAATTCCAAAGGTTTTAATTTCACGTGATTCACAATAGGAAAATGTTTCTATCTCTATAACACATGGATAGAAACCTGTTTGTCATTCAGATCTAGTTATGATCTTGTCACATAATTTGATCTGGTGAGGGCTTAGAAACTCAGAGATCTCCAAGGACAAGAAATGCATGGACCACATTGTGGTCACAATATAATTTAAAGTATTCCTGGAATTTCTTTGGACTCTTTTCCATTTTTTATTTAGTTATTCTACTTATAGAATTTGGTTTTAGGGAAAAAGGGAGAGAAATACAGATTTGGAACTGCATCCAAAAGTGATGGTGACTTCCAAAAACAATGCAACTAAATAAAGACATCCAAGCCTCACTAGCACATTTTATCAATGCAGTTCAGGTTCTGACTTTAAACTCAAGCTAATTGAGACTTTTTCACTTAAGAGATTACACCTGTTATTCTTTCAGCTGAAAACACCAATTATGGTCTTTTTTCTTTACATTACCACACAATACATGTAGACTTATGGGCCTTATCTTGGAATGGAGCTATACAGAAAATGTTTTGACTCCATTAACAGGAATCCTAAAGGAGACTGTAGCGACAGCTGTGGCTGTGTTACCTATTTTGAGGGCTCTCTGTGAAGTCTTTGCTTTTCACCATTGCACATATAGGTCCTTTCAGAATTCAGGTGAAATATAAAATCAGAGAGCTGTCTAAGATGCACTCACAACCATGGAAGGCATTTTTTATCCGTCTAAGTTCCTAATATAAGAGTAAGTTTCTTTCATACACACAAACACATCTCCTACCTAATTGCATAAAACCTAATAGAAATAAATCTGATCAAGCGCTCACATATCTCAAAAACTCAAACATGCTCACAGTATCAGAACAGTAAGAATAAATCAACAAAAGAATAATAAATAATGCTACCAAATGTACCATAGAATGTCAAATGATCAGAATGCAATACCTCTATCATGCACAAGGCAGTGTAAACATACATAATAAATTAACAATTGTCAAATTAAAACCAGTAGATTGTGTTCTCTTATTTAAGAAAGTTTAAGTGAAAAGAGAGAAATACATCTTAAATAAAACTATGGTGTTTAAAAGAGTAAGCTTGTTATTCCCAGGATGCTCAAACAGTATCTTTTTTTTCCCCCATATTCTTTTAGAGCATAAATCATTAGGAGAGTTAAATATAAAACAACCTTTAAGGGAGCAGGACTCAGCCAAGGAGTTAATGAAAAAAAGCCAAGTAGCTAGCAAACAGGAGAGCAGTAAAAAGGAAAGATTCATCAGGGATCTTACCTAATGAAGATGGAAAAGACCTTGGAGTACCTGGAGTAGCTGTTATTTGAGGCTTTCAAGGACAGGTTAGTAAGTGTCAGCATTTGTCAACAATGACTGAGGTACAAATGAATCTGCTTTCTATATGGAGTTTGCATTAGGTTGTCACCCACAGCCCTTTCCAGACCTCTTTTTCTAGGAATCCATGAATTTGGATTGGAAAATGACCTAAGAGTCTTCATGTCATAACAAATGCTGAAAAATATTTCAACAATGCTGTTCTTTTTGCGTCTGTTACTACATTGAACAAGGTACTGAAGCACTTGAGAGCCTGATTTCTCACCTGCATCCAAGCAGATCTCAAGAGAAAAGAAGAATGTCAGGAAACCAGTTGTGGTTCTGTGATCCCAGGCCACCACCAACGAACAAGATAGGACTGGACTGAGTTTCTAGATTCAAGTTATGTGTTGACCTTGAGAGAGTATACAAGGGTAGAGTGACAGGTTGGAAAGTCCCTCCTCTGTGGTAGCCCTTTGATAAGACAGTGTCCCTGCACTCTCTGTCCCTGGCAGAGGAAGGCAAGAGGTAGGAGAAGAAATGAGCTACACTACCCTCTACTTGGATCTTTTCTATGAATGAATATAAACTTTTTCTATTTCCTCATGTTTATTTTAATTTATATTTACTTTAAGAAGTACTCCCTCATTTCCAACCCCATTTTCCCCAGGCATTTGAATATTTATGAAGCTATATAAATAAGACTATACGGAGATTGAGCATTCCTTTATACAAAAGCAGCGGTAGGATTGACAGAATATTTGTACCTTTCAGTGACTGATGTTGAGAATTGCAAATATAATTTTCCCAAAGGGGCCATGTGACTCCTGAAAAACCTGCTAGTTTTATACTTCACATTTGAGGAAAAAAATACTAAATAAATAAAGAAAGAAAACCAAGACGCAGCAAAGAAAGCACTAGGTACTTTGTGAGGCTGCATCTAGTACTTGCCCTTTCCCAAGCACTTTTCCTGCTGCCATTTGAGAAGCAGAGGCTGTACTGCCTAACGAGTCACAGTGTACACAGTTACAACAATCACCACCAGTGTCAGGCTTTTTAAGATGACAGCCTCACACATCCTTTCATGCCATCCTTGTTAGTAATAATCCAGCGGTACAGCACTGCATGGTACAGCTATGTGTGTGGCAACTAAACTATTATTTTATTTCTTTTTTTCCTTTGTGTTGCACCTTTAAATATCTACAACTTCCTTGCAACTATCTTCCGGTTCTCTACAGTGCTATCTAAGCACCATGTAAAGAGTTCAGCTGCCATTTCATTCTCAGAGTTGCTGCTGCCAGAAATGAAAGGATACAAATCGTCCTCGCTCTTGAGCTGCTAATTTAGTGCTGGTACAATGCTAACAACAGGGTAAGTTCCCCTGTAGTTAGGACTCAAGAATTTTTGCACTGGGCTATGAAAACTCTGTTCTTTTCCAGGGAGTGCCACCACTTAGGCTTTTGCTAATAACAGTGCTGAAAATCTGGCACGAGATTTGTTCATGCAGATGCAGCCACAGAGACCTTGCTTTTGTGCTTCATTATGCTATTTTCCTTAATTCAAAAATAAGTCATTCTAGATTGAATGTAAATGTTTTATTCTTTGACTGTGGAAACAATGAGATGACAATCCAAGACTAATCACATTTTCAGTAACAATAACTGAATAGGTTTACTCAGCATGCATACATTTTAAAAGACAGTTTCGTAACTGCATTTTACTAGAGGGCAGTAAAACCTTCTGCTTCACTGAGCAGATCCTGTGTCCAAATCTTCATTTACATCCCTGTGTGGGCTGTAACACTGCAAACTTGGATTTGAGTGCACTTTCCTCCTACCTTCGTCTTCTCCCAGCCATTAAAGTTTATCTGAAGAATAACACTAGATCTACATTAAGCTAGAAGCAGTATTGCTACTTGTGGACATCTTCTGTTTTCTTGCAGTTTTAGTTAATCTATGTATATGAATGCGCTTATTTTTTCTCTTACTTTTGGTGGATTTTTTGGGGATCTCTTTTGTTCTGAGGATCTTTGTGCTGAAATACCATTTTATGAAATTCACTTTATTTCTGAAAGAAAAAATATCTGCGAGCCTGCTTTAAATATCATATATTAAGGACAGGCATCACTTCTCTTTTTCTGCACCATATGATGTAGCTAAAGAAACAAGGGAGTCCCTTTTTACAAAGGCAGCTTACTGCAATTTGCATCTTGCTTCTAAAATGTTGGGCAGTTTTATTCAAATACAGATTTTCTGATTAAGTGACTTGTAATATGCTCCTCACATGAATGAGACATCCTCAGTTATGCATGATAATCTTCTATTGTTAAGATATTTTTCCCATTATGCAATATCCAATGTTGCATTTCCAATGTAAGTATATTCATCAGCAGAAAAAAACCAGTTTTATTAGCAAGAAAGATATATTTTGGAAGCATTTGGTTACTTAGCAACAGCTTCAGGTATTAAAACTTCTTTTACTAACACTCAAAAAAAAAGGATACTGCTTACTACAGTACATTAGATCAGCATGCTTTGTGTTAAGGATTTTAACAGTCAAGAGATGTGACTGTGTTTAAGATTCCTTTTTCCAGTCACTAGTTCATTGTCAGCAGCAGCTACAGAGCAGCTTTATGTGCATTCAGAGACAGCCAGGAAATTAGTTCTGCATGACTGACTCAGCACTGTAGCACTGAGAACAACTCTCACCCATTTCCTTAAACAATTGTTTATTTCTTAGTGTGATAACAATGTTAAATATCACAATTCTAGAGGAAAAAGCTCAGAGACTTCATTTGCATTCAAGGTAAAAAAGTACTAACACTAGCAAAGTGAAGTCCTAGCTTATTTCTGGCATTACAAGCGCTAGGCTTTTTTTTTTAATTATTATTGAAAATTCAGAATAACTCCTGATAGCTGGTTTAGTGTTTTCTTTGATGCTAAATGGAACTGAGAAGCAAAATGTCAGCAAACCAGAATCAAATGAAATTAATAGAGCATTTTTAAAGTGAGAAATCTGAAATTAAATAAAATCCTTGAATCAAAAAGAAGGTTTATTAGGCTTTCTATGACAGGAAAACAAGTCAGATCTTTTTAAGGCCTGTATGGATTGAGAATTAAGATGATTCATGGCAAAACCAAAGACTTAGGGTTCAGAAGATAGATATTCAACAGATTCGAGTTACTTTTGCTCAAGCTGCCTGGGATTCCCCAACTCTGGCATTTAGCCACCTGCCCCAAGGTAAACACTGAAAGTCCTAGGCAGGAGTTTGGCACCTTTGAACAGGGCCTGGGAAGGCAGTTTGCTGCCCTCCAAAAGCAGCATGAAACAAAAAAGTCTCTAAGAGAACACCAAGAACAGAGTGTATCCAGCACCTCGCTCCTCTACCCACACGAATTTATGAAGACACATGAAATACTCAGCATTCATAGCACTGAACCCTTCCCTGAAAATATGAACTATATCCTTGATCCTTGAGCACTGTCAGGGCTCACTCATTTCTTTCAAAACCAATCCAGAAGAAACCTTTCATTTTCCACTATCAGGATAGTGGTTACAGTACTCATTCAAGAAGGTGCAAAGGTGCAACTCTTAAGTTTGGGAAAGCTTCAAGGAAAAAAAATACGGTGCATGCAAAGCTTATGAAATTCCAGAGCTAAACAGCAACCGAGTGGTTTCTCAGCAACATCATTTTGGATTTAGGCAATACATTTTCCCTAAGGCCTGCTGAAAGGGCCTGAACCCTTTTATTGGATCCTAATAATTTCTACTTTCTATCTATGAACTTAAACTGAAAATACTGTCTGTCAGTGTTTTGTATTCCTCTTCTCTTAAAACAGAGAGCTCTTCAACCAGCAGTTTGCTTTCTACTACAAGTTTTCATAATGTGTTAGTGGATAGTGCTAAAGGGCCACTAAAAGCAGCATGGTTTCTAGTAAAGCTCACTACTACTAATATAGTTTGGCTCCAGCCACATACAGAATACTTTTCAGTTTGCTTCTTAGCTAAAGCAAAAAGTCCACTCTTATTTATGGATTTATCTATTCAGTTGGGTACATTTGTTTCCTGTAGCAACGTGCACTGTTTATTATTAGAGAATGAAAGAATATTGCTTGTTGTTGTGATAATTCTGCATTTTCTTTGATGTCTGATAAGAGATTTTTTTTCTTATTAACCTCTGGGACAGCAAGACAATTTCATGCTGTCAGTAAAATACTGACAAGATTTGTCTCAGAGTTTCCTTTTTTCTACCCTCTTTCAAAAAAATAAAAGCAAAATAAAATAAATCTCTGATCCATAAATATAGATTTCATGAAACATACAGGACACTCCATATTGGCTATATGCAGGGAAGAAAGATAATAACATTTTAGTTTGTTTTTTTAATACATTTTACTAGTATGAGTAGCTGAGTACTTCAGTTTTCAGTCTTGAATGGGTCAGTAAGGAATTCCCAAGTGATGGAATAAGAGTGATATGTGAAGGATAAAGAAATGTTTTAGTGTAAGAAAGATGTGTGATGTGGCAGGAGTAAACCTATCAATTTGAAATTTCTATCACTCTGTTCAGTCCAAAACATCTCCTCTGAAATGTGTCTGTAACGTGCCCTCCTTCAGCACAGAAGATGTGTCATTACAACCAATGTGACCACCATCACAGTTATTGCAGGTAAATGTACCTATCCAGCAACATGTCAATAAAAAGCTAGATGGAGAAATAAAAACTTTGTCAGATCATCATATTAAACGTTAAAACTAAAACCTGTCTGCCATGCATGGTTCTCTAAGATCATGCACGCTATATAATTCTCCTGACACTGACAAATCCTTCAGAAACTTTAAAACAGACAACCCTGGAAAAAAATACAGTTGATTGTAAACATAGTATTGGATACCTCTCAGAGCCCTCACTGCAATTTTGAAGAAAAATACAAGAACGTTGTTTATGAATTTTATCACCAATTATTAAGACACTATATTTATATAAATTAAATTCTTAACTAAGCATCCCAATGTAATAAGAAATGAATAAAACGAGTCAGAAATGTGCTCTGAAGGAAGGAAGTTCAACAGCATCCTGAGCTGCATTAGGAACAACATTGGCAGCAGGTTGAGGAAGGTGATCCTTTACCTCTGCTCAGCACCACACTCACATCTGGAGTACTGGATCCAGTTCTGGACTCCCCAGTACAACAGAGGTATGGACATAACAGAGGAAATCTACTGAAGGGCAAGGAGATGATTAAGGACTGGAACACCTGTTGTATGAGGGGAGGGTAAAAGAGCTGGGACTGTTCAGCCTGGAGAAGAGAAGGATCAGGGAGGATCTCATCAATATTTATAAATACCTGATGGGAGGGAGTTAAGATGAGGGAACCAGACTCTTCTCTGTGGTACCCAGTGACAGGACAAGGGGCAGTGAGTACAGACTGAAATACAAGAAATTCCATTTAAACAAATTTTTTTAAATTTTTTTTTTTTGAGAAGGTGATTGAATTCTAGAATAGGTTTCCCAGAGAGGTTGTGGACTCTCCATCCTTGGAGATATTCAGAACACAACTGGACATCCTGCCGTAGCTGACCCTGGCTGTGAGCAGAGCAGTTGGACTTAGGTGATCTCCAGAGATGCTACCCAACCCATTGGAGACAGACTTTTTAGCAGGGCCTGTAGTGATAGGACAAGGGGCAATGGTTTTAAACTAAAAGAGGGTAGATTCAGACTAGATATAAGGAAGAAATATTTTATGATGAGGGTAGTGAAACACTGGAACAGGTTGCCCAGAGAGGTTGTAGATTCCCCATCCTTGGAAACATTCAAGGTCAGGCTGGATGGGGCTCTGAGCAACCTGATCTAGTTGAAGATGTCCCTGCTCATTGCAGGGAGGTTGGAAGGTTCCCTACCACCCAAACCACTGTATTATTCTATGATTCTATGATTCTGTGATTCTGTGAAAATGGAACCTCAGCTTACGGTTGTACCTAGAATTCATCAATCAGTTTGAAAGTTAATAACCGATACAAGAAAACATGCAAATCATATAACACATGACTGATTTCTATAAAGTACTAATTGTACTAACCTAAGGAGTCGTTCTCTGATACAGGAATTAGACCCTGCAAATCTGCAATTTATTGGCTGACTGATATTTAAACCTTTGCCTTCCTGCTTTAATTTAGATTCAGAATTATTATACTTATCAGTTTTACCTAGTTCTGAGCTGGTGTTGCATACACCCTTTTACAAGTCAGGATGATCTGAAGTTGCATTTGCAGATGCCATTACATAAAAATATAGTCATTCATAGTTTTAAAAGTGTTATTAAAAAATGAGCACTTATTTTGCAGTGTGCTGGGGGGGGTGAAGTTGCCTCTTCCTATTCAGATCTAGGAAATTCTCTGAAGGAATACAGAACCAAACTACAGACAGAGGCAGGTATCCCCTTAGGATGCTTGGCCTGGAGGGGGTGAGCAAGAGGAGCCTTTCAGAGCACAAGAAGAAAAGCAAAGAGCTGGACAGTGTAGCAAAATTCCACATTTATATGTGCATTCAGTTGTACAGTAAGGGGTTATATATCAAAGCCTCAGTGCAGACCCTGGTTCAATCTGTAGGTATAGGAGCCCAGCCATTCACACAGTAGTATGACAGTTTATGGGGAGATGCGATTTACTTGAAGAGTAACACTAGGGCCACTTATTGCTAGGGGATACAGGGGTGTAATTGATATAAAATAGTCCAAAACCCAGGCTTACCAGCTATCACAAGAGCAACTTTTGTGGAAACAGTTAATCAAGCAACAACAGCAGTCCAAATGGGAGGTAATGCGCTTTGTAGTAACTCAGAGCGTGGTCCAGATGGGAAGCTGAATGAATTCAACCCCAGGAAAAAATAAGCAGCTTGACTACACCACAAATAATGGTAGAAAATGATCCTGAAATGTTTTTGAAGCATAAAATGGTTTAGGTGGCAAGGGCTCTTTCTAAGTCATTTAGTCTTCATGTTTCTTAAAGCAGGATCAACAACAAAGTTAGGTCAGGTTGTTTAGGGCCATGTCCAATCAAGTTTTGAATACCTCCAAGGATGGAGTTCTCACAGCCTCTCTGGGCAGCCTGCTCTAGTACTTAATCACCCTCAGTGTGATTTCTGATTTTTTATTTTTTTCTTTATGTATCCAACTGGAAGGTCTCTTGCTGCAATTTGTGTCTATTGCCTCTTGTTCTTTCACTGTGCATGGCTGAGGCAAGTCTGGTTCTGCCTTTTCTATAAACCCCTTTAACGTTTGGTAGACTGCAGTTAGATGTCCTTGATCTTCTCTTCTCCAACCTGAATAACTCCTATTCAGCCACCTTCACCTCCTGCATCATATGCTCCAGCCCCTAATCATCTTGGAAGTCAATTGTTGAACTTCCTGAAGCATGTCAATCTCTCTTTTGTACAGGAGGGGGCGATACTGGACATAGTATCATATATATGGCCTCAAAGTATCAAAAAGAAAGCAGTAATTGACTTCCTGACTACACTGCTACTAATATAGTATGCAGTTAGCTTTCATTGCTGCAAGGGTGTTTTGTCCACCAGCACTGCACAATCCTTTTCACAATGCATCTTCCTATCTGGCAGGCTGTAATGTTCCATGAGTTTATTCCATCTCAGATGGCAGGACTTTTTATTTGTGTTCGATGAATTCTTGAGTTTCTGTTGGCCTCTATCTCCAGCTCGTCAAGGCCTCTTTGAATGGCAACCCTGCCATCCAGTGTATCAAGCAGTCCTCCCAGTCTGAGGTCTCACATCAACTTAATGAAGAAATATTCTGTCCCCTAACCAGGCTGTTGATTAAGATGTTAAATAGCATCAACTTCAGTGTCACCCAGGGAATACCACTCATAACTGGTTGACAGGTTTTGAACCATTAAGCCTAATTTTTTTCCTTTTTGTAGTTTATCCATCCAGGCAATATCTCCCCAACTTAGATACAATGCTATGGGAGACATTGTCAAGAGCCTAGACACTGCTAAAGCAAATGTCATTCACTGCTCTTCCCAGTACCAGCCATCTTCTCAGAGAAGGCATAACCATTGGTATGGCACAGGTTGCCCTTATTAGACCTATGCTAGTTGTTCCAAATCACCATCTTGGCTTTTATGTGTCTTGAACTGGCTTCTAGGAGGATTTGTTCCATAACATCCCAGGGACTGAGGTGAGGCTGATTGCCCTGTTGTTCCCTAGGTCCTCCTTTTTGTTCTTTTTGAAGATGTCTTTTTCTAGTCAGCAGGAAAAATCTACTAGTCACCGTGACCTCTCAAAGACCACAGAGGAAGACCTCAGAATTACAGTGGCCTGCTCCCTCGGCACCCTCAGATGCATCCCATCTGGTTGCATGGACTTGTGTATATCCAACTGGATTAAATAGTACCTAACTCAAATCATTCTCTACTATGGATAACACCTCTCTTCCTCAAGCTCAGCTACTAGGCACAGAGATCTAGGAGGCCCAAGACCAGTTCTTACCAGAAAAGATGAGGCAAAGAAGATAGCAAGTCCTTCAGACTTTTCAGTGTCCTTCATCAGTGACAGACCACCCCACCCAGCAGGCCAAATTTTTTCTTTGGTCCTCCTTTTGTTTCTGATGTATCTTTAGCAGCCCTTCTTATTCTCCTTCCTATCTTATTCTCCTTCCTATCTGTCTCCATTTGAATTTTCATCTTTCTAATTCCATTTCAGCATGTTAAAGCATGATTTTATATCCCTCCCTGGTATCCCATCTATAGTTCTATTTTCCATACATATTTCCACTTCCCGTGTGCATAGGCAAGTATATCCTGTGGGTGATGATCATCTTCTTTCAGACTAGCCCTAGGATAACAAGGTCTCAGATTATGGATCTTCTTTATAGTAGTCATGAGAAGTATGATGTCTTATCTATCTCTCACTTTATTTGTGATTCTAGGTTGTTTTTTTAATGGTAACTCTCTGAAGAACTTCTGAACAAATGAAATTCTCTCTCAAACCACGTCTAAATCTAGGCTGAAGGATCAAACTTTACCTGCAGCCATTGTAAAATTAAAAGAACAATCAGATCTTTCTCCTGGTAATTCTGACATAATATCCTTTTTAACTCTGTAACAGGTGTGCTTTAAACATATCATGAGAGAAAAGAAACAAAGTTTCCCAGGTGAAGTTTCATTTTCCTTCATCCTCACTGAGAAACAGCTGGAATGCAGATAATGCACACTCCTCTAGTTTCCTATGCACTCTCATTATGGTTAATGACTTTGTAGGTACAATTTTTAACTTCATCTATACTTTGCACATATCTAGCCGTGTCTTCATTTTCTCAGCATTTCCTAAAATATTTTTTATTACTTTTATTTGCAAATAAATCCTTATCTGGTCACAGAAAGATCACTTCTCAAAAACAGTCCTGTCTAGTTCCATTACAATAAAAATTATTTAGGTTAAAGGAATTAGGATATTTCAAAACAAGTAAATTGAAGCTTATATGTACAAAGCAATTTAAATAACCTGTTTTCTTCACATCATTAGTCTCACCTTGATATAGCTGTCAGAGAGCAATGATTCAAATGGTATGGAACAGAATCATGAGATGCATATTGAAATAGAGATGCTGGCCCAGACATAAGGCAGAGAAACTTTCTGGTTCATGATATTTTCTACTTATGGATTTCTGAACAAACATAACCATTTGATTCTATGGAACAAAGTTTTTCTGATTCCTTTCCAGCTCCTTTGAGACAATTTATAGCTGCAGGGTGTACTGAAGGGAAAATTCAGTGAACTGTCCAAATGCATAATTGAAACTGCATAACCATAGGATTTTGTACAGGGTCATGACAGTGGTGAGATATTTTACCACTTGGATCTTAAGTGCTTCATTGGCTTAGATTTTATAGAATGCCCATGTAGAAAAAAATGGTAAAAAGAGGGAGTTACAATTACAGTGACAGGAAGTTCAATGTTTTGACAGTGATCCATAGGTGGCATATTAGATGTACATATAAGCAAAACCAAGAAAGCTCAGAATTAAATATCAGAAAGCTGATCTGGAAGCAATGTAGAGGTCAAGATCAAGAAAAGTCCTAATGGAATTAATCATCTTATACCCAGAAAGACTTTATCCTGAAGGACCAAATAAGAATGTTAGATGCAGTCAAACAATGAAAATGAATGAGGTGCATTTTTGTGCAAATGGAAGAAGAGACTAATTAGAATCGAGTGTAATGTCGTCTGACTTCCATACAGACTGGCTGTTCTCCATCATAAAACAACCAAGACTGAAATGAACAAATGAAGATGTTTTACAGTAGGAAGCATTGTGGGGTAGTGTACATGAGAAACAGCTGTAAATTTGCCCTTAAATTTAAAAATAATAATTAAAAAAGATCAGCATAAAATCAAAATTCAGAGTAGGAAATTAAGTATTTTAATCTTTTAAAAATATGCAAAGAGAGAAGAGTAGCTTTAAATTAAAAAATTTTAAACAAATCAAGTGTTCTGAATATCTGTCCAACAAAATCAGAAGATCTATGTTTTATGAAAGCTCAGTAGTCACATTCAAAATAGCCTGGAAGACCATCCCAAAGTGCATATGAAGACAAGGAATGGCATTATCTCTAGTGATTCTATAAACTTGCTTGAAAAGGATAGTTTAGCAACTGGATAATCTCATCTGAAAGACTATGAAGATTAAAATGTGTTTGTTCAGAAGGAATTTGAATGAAGCTAATAGATAACTAGATATATTATTGTGATAAGCCAAATGAAAAGTGTCTAGAGACAGAACTATTGAGTGTGGGAACCTTACCTGTTATTCAAGAGGGAATCAGTGATTTGCTAAACAAGATTCAGAGGCCAGACATCTAAGAAAGTGTCTGAGGGATCAGACAGAAGCAGGGAATGGTTTAGCAAAGGGAAGTTGAGTTAAAGAGGAGAACAATCATTAAATGGGAAACTCAGAAATCAAGTCAATGAACTAAGGTGAAATACCAGGAGTGAGGGGAGAAAACATATGGATTGTGAGATACTGATGAATTCTTGCTGTATCAACTTACTGCTAGCCGAGCATTTTAACCATACACATGCAGCACAGTTTTCAGTTATTTTGCTCACACACCAAAATTGCCTTTTTATGATAACACTGATGTATTCCACAGGAGTATTGAGTATAAACTTAAATTAAATGTTTTCCCTTGGAAAAATAATTAAACTTCTTATTCATTTTAGAGCATATCATGGTGCATTTTAATTTGGAAAGAAAAAAGATAACACCAAATTACACTAATAACCAAAGTAATACTAATAATTTTGAAATGAAAAAGATAAAGAGTTCATTGATTGCGAGCAATTAGTCTATAACAGCAGGTAGCAGGAGATTTCATTTCACTGAAGAATTTCCATTTTGTGCCTTCAAGGGATTTAGGTTTTTATGTTTAAATGAATTAAAAAAAAATCCTGAAGCATCATAACATGTACATACATAATGTCACAGTGCACCTTGTCCTTTCCCTGTCTAGCCTCTACTTGCTGTGTGACCCTGACTGCATACGACACTTATCTTGTATGGTTCCCAAGGAAGCAGCTAACTTGTTTTTCCTGAAACAGCTAGTGTTCGCTCACACATAGGCAGCATTCCTGGACCTGAACTCCCAGATACATGCAGCTGGAGTTGCCAAGATCACCTGTCAATACCTATGATGGGTGGTGGGTTGACCTTGGATGGCTGCAGACCCCCACCAGCCTCTCTATCAATCACTCCCCCTCCTCAGCAGGACAGGGAGGACAAAATAAGATGAAAAGCTCATGGGTTGAGATAAGGACAGGGAGGTCACTTACCAATTACCATCACAGGCAAAACAGACTCAAGTTGGGAAAAATAATTTAATTTCTTGGCAATTAAAATAGAGTAGGATAGTGAAAAACAAAGACAAAAACTAAACCACTTTCCCCTCACCCCTACCTCCTCCTTCTCTGATCTTGGTGTTCACAGGGTTGTTTCTCAAATTTTTTTTTTTTTACTCACTCGTCTCTGTTGTGCAGCATTTCTACCCTTTCTTAAATACATTTCCCACAGTTGCCACCACCTTGGCTGGGGTCTCAGCTGTGCCCTGCGGGGGGTGGGTTGGAGCCGGCTGGAACCGGCTGTGTCTGGCACGGGGCAGCCCCGGCCTCTCCTCACAGAGGCCGCCCTGCAGCCCCGCTGCCAGCGCCTTACCCAGCACTCCCAAAACAGATGCAGAATCAAGCACAACTGAAACATACCTAGTTTGTGCTCCAGGATTTGTGGGGATGTGATGGAGAGCAGGGGGTTCCCAGCACTCCTCTGTTTGGTAACAACAGGCTTTTTAGTCAGCATTTACATTTAGGCAGTGGTCGCATACTCCTTTCCAGTTGTTTCCGCAGTGCAAGATATAGATGAACCAGCACAGCCTGGGAAGCTGTTTTGGAATTTTGTTATTTGAACTAATCCAGCCACTTTGTGAGATGTTTTGACAAAATATATTTGTCTTTCCTAAGGCTTTCTACAGCAATATTTTTAGCCAGTCCACCTGAGACACTTCCAGCTCAGCATGCTTCTTTCTTTGACTCCATCCTGTATCAAGACTGATGTACCCTTCCTATTTGTGCTTCAGTAGCTATTTTAGCAGGTTGTAGGAAAATGCTGAGGAAGATGTAGAATATCTCGGTGGTATTTTCTAGTTCCAGATCTTTGAGAAGAATTCCTTTATGCTTACGATAACAATATGTCATGACTTCCCATATGCAAACTGGAATGCCTGAAGCATGAACCCTGCACCAACGGGCGAGATTGCATTGTCATAACGGCTGCGTGCAGTCACGCGTGCTAGAGGGGCATTTATTTGACACCCACCTCTACCAACTTCCTCAAGATATTTTAATGCTTGAAGATTTCAAGTGCTTCTCCCTAAACCATGCTGCTTGCAGAACTTGCAAAGGTAAGCAAAATCCTGCTGTGCCCTTCTGTGCGGCATGACAACATCTTCTAATAGTTGCTTCGCTCATCTCAGCAACCCAAATGATGGCTGCATTTTCATTACAAGGTGGACAGAAAAAAAGCCTTCTTTAAAGCAAAATCATGCTTCCTTCCATATCTCCAGCAATTGTAATACTTCTGTCAATATCTCATGCAGCTGAGTCCGGAGTCGAAGCACATACACCCTGGACATAAGGGTTTTACATGGAGGCAGTTAAGAGGAAGCAAAGAATAAAACACAGGTTAGAGCTGAGGATAAGCTTTTATGGGATATATGCCTGAGCATGACAACACTATAGCAAGAGTGAGGAGAATGACAGATGTACTGCAGTGGCTGGGAAAGAAAATTAGCTTCCTCAGGATCTAATTTGAGTATGCTTGTTTGTTTTACCAGGGCTATGTTATAAATACATTCTGAAGAGTGCCAATCACTTGTAAAGCAATCTCAGAATGATATGCATTCAATTATAAAACAGTGTCCTGGTGTGAAATCTGGAAGACTTCTTCTTAAACCATTTAAAACTGGACTATATAAATACCTAGACAGCACTTTGTAGAGAGAATCATACCCTAAGAAGAGCATTACCTTAATGACCCAATAGATGTTTTGATTTTCTAATTTGTATGACAGAGCCATCTCCTAGCGTACATAACTAGAGGGCTGTAACAAATACATGCATTTTACTTACTATATTTAGTAACAGCCTCTCAGGAACCTGGAAATACTAATTTCTTTTTCTTTTTCTTCTGTGCTTCTGAAATGTTTTTCACAATATTTCAAGGGCTCTATTTACAAATGAATTATCTAGATCCAATCTACATTATTCCGGTGAGAAATGAAATCCTCTTTTACTAATAGCAGCATTCAAATGTTTACGGAAGTGCTACCCTTTAACCAGTGACCATGATCCCTAAATTATCATAGTAAAGACTGAGAAACGTAGACCCGACGTCCAGGCAATACAGATAACCAAGCTAAGGCTACAGTTAGAAGCAATTTGCTTCCTCCTCTTGCACAGCAACATTGCAGACAGTTTCATCAGACTTGTTTATTTTTCTGGTGGTACAATAGCCACTGCTGGAGGACAGTTCACTGCCTTTACAATTAGCAAGTAGTGCTGCATAGTAGGAGTAGGTTGGTAGAGCTAAACAGTCAATGCTGAGGACCTGATGTTGATGCTATATATATTTGAGATTGCTATGCCAAAACTAGTTTGGTCCCATGAACTGGACGCTTTTAAGCAGCTGGAATGCCTGAGAGCACACAGTCAGGTTAGTTTTGTCTGAAAGGAGTTTCACTTGTGTGCAGAGTGACTGCTTCATTATGCCAACAAGTGCCTCCATGACACCAACAAGTGCAGTAAAGGAGCTAATTGGGAGATTCACCTCAAAAACACTTCTCTGACCTTAACTAAAACCCTAATGTGAACATGCCCTGTCAGAGATTCCTCACACAGAGTTTTGGGCTTCTTTTTGTTTCTATGTGACAATATCACATGGTGACTGGTAAATTCTGTATTTAGTTTCTTGGAAACATAATGATAGTTAGGGAGTAACAAGATTCTTCATATAAAAGAACATATAAAAGAACTTGGTTAGCAGAGCATGATAGAGTGATGTTTATCTTATGAAAAAAGCAATAAAAAAGGCAGTATCAGATGGGGTCAGCTCCATGCGTATCCAAGCTTAACACAAAAAAATTCTTCATGATCTTTAGGTCAAAATAATCCTCATTCTAACCTGCATTGCAAACGTTACTGAAACTCAGAGACTGCAATAGTGTCAGCAACTGCTTGAGGGGAAGCATTAACAAGTGGATTCTGTCTCTAATACTCTTTCAAAGGCCTGTTGTGCAGGGAATTTCTGTGAAGTTGTGAAGCTGATCTGGAAGGGGCAAGGAGATGAGCTGTATAACCTTAATAACCCTTAAACTACTAGACTGAACAGCTCTAGGTTGACAAGTGTTTCCATAAGGTGGAAACAAGGGTGAGATTTGCCCCTGAAATAATAAAATAATATGGAAAGTTACTTCAGTATGTCAAACGTTAGATAATGAAAGCAAGGAAGAGAACAAAAGAGGGGAGGTGGGTTGAGTTGTTTATTTGGGTTTATATTCTATATAAACAGAAAAGAAGGATTTTTCATGTTCTCTGCAGCCAACACCGATAAGGCATACAAATGCTATCAAAACCAAGAATTTCCACAGGAATTACCTCAGTGTTTGCATATTTTTCAGATTTAGAGTGAAAGCAATAGGACTTCATTGCCCAAATCAGTAAATATAAAGAAATATATGGAAAGTAAAACATCTTAAAATTTGACATATGAAGATACTTTTGACCTATTGCCATCCTATAAGATTATGCTTTATTATATACTATTATACATGTGTGGATATACATACCTATATAAATACCTAACCATGTACTACAGAACTATATAATATTTTGTTCCTGCATTACAGCTTAATGACTACAAGATGTGCCCATTCAAAAATGTTTAGCAGTTCAAAAGTTTCAAACCCAGTCCACTTTCCTTCAGACTCTTTATTTCTCATGTGGAATTCTGGTTCAGTTCTCAGCCAATACAGGAATGATCTGTGGGAACAATTCCTTTTTTTGTCTTTGGTAAAGACCCTGAGGGACATGTAATAAGCACTTAACCCTTACCAGCAGTGGTGTGAAAATGTGCCTTGCTTGAAAGACAGGTACTGCATAACTCTGCTCTCCCGTTAATCACAATCCCTATGTTTTCCATGTCACACAATAAAGCTCTTTTCTAAAGATGAAAACCTCTAGTTCTTGTCCAGTGTAGAATTTTTGTTTTGCATTATTAATTGTCGATTTTAAATAGAATTTTAAGATTCCATATATGCCATTTACTCACTAAAATAGGAGGAGTTGCATTATGTGCATAAATTCTTTAATGTTTGTGGTTGTTTATCTGGCTTATCCAGTTAGCATAAGGGATATGGGTAAGTGTGAAAAGGAGTTAGTTAGCAGTGGGCTGAGAGTCTGTAAATATTTTGCCTACATATATTCTATATATGAAAAGATTACCAAAAGAGAAACATAATATACAAGCATCTCTCTTATTACGTATAGTTGCAAGCTTTCATTCTGAAGGCATAGTGTTTTTAAATTAACTATAATTCCTTTCCATTCTTCATAGAATAATGAAGAGCAATAAAAAGATAGTTCTGTGAAATATTTTAATATATGCACATTTTAGAAACCAATTTGGTAAATGAGAAATTGCAAGACATCTTTTTCAACATATTTTCCAACATCTCCAGGGCAAGTCTGATGCTGTTCATCATCACCATTGTAATTTAACACATACTCTCTCCAACTTTCTCCATATTTTACTGTTTTGTATATGTACGTAATCTAAGTATGTCTTACATTTGTTTCTTTTTCACTGATGTTGTTAAGTCATTTCAGTGAACTTACTCATGACAATAACTCCATAGCATTTTCAGTCCTGTTGCAATTATTCCAATTGCATCTGGGTGGAAAGAATTAGAATTCAGAATAATAATGCTGAGAAGCTTTAACAGCTTATTTTTAAAAATATGGAAAGAGACAACATGCAGATAACAGAGACACTAATCTTTCAGCACATAAGTCAATGAGAAATTTGCCTTTGAGGGTCTAGCATTTAAGGTATCAATTCCAGGAACAATATTTAGGATAAATCACCTTAAAAGAGGAAGAAATATTTTTGAAAAACATGTTTTAAGGAGTTGGAGAGCCTGAGGTAGAGAAAAAATAGAAGAATTGTGCTCTTTGTCTGCAACAAGATTGTGAGAAGATGCAAAGACAATTTGGATCACCTCCTGAAAAGTCTTCACCTACAAATCACACAGAAGATCAAAGGTGCTCAAGTCACTTTTTGAAACAAGCCTGGTACTTTGCTCAGCCTTTATTTTGTAAAAATTCAGACAAAGACTTAAGTTCATTTAATCATTATCAAAGGTAAAGAGAATCAGAAAACAGAAAATGCGGAAAAAAACTGGTAAGCGATGCAACAGTCTGTCTTCCAATTTTATGCATGCTGTCATTTTAGATTTGGCTTGCAGACAGGAAATAAGTGAATTTTTCATTAGACTTTTTTTTATTACAAGAATTCAGTAACAAGTACTAATGTTTCAGTGCTTAAGTCCTTGAAAATGGGCATTTACATTTCAGGTTTCAGTTAATTTAAAAAAAAAATGGGACAGAAAAAAATGTGGATAGAATTGTACTCACTTTTAAAGGCAGTGAATTTGATCTAAAAATTTTTCATTAAATCAAATTTACATTGCATTTGAAAAATATATATTTGTAGGATTTAACTATTAATCCTTTCTGACCCTTCTCTACTATGAAATTACCCTATCACCTTTTGCCCATCTCAGATTAGCACATAGTAACCCAACAAAAACTCCAGCAGAATTTGCAGTAACAGAAGTTTGTCAGTTGCCTATTAAATAAAAAATATGGAAAATGTGCTGCTTTGACATAAAGGTCTGAAAATTACCACAGTTAACACTGTATAATTTACAACTCTTATTAATGCCGTTAAGTAGTTTTTAATATTTCTGCAGCACCAAAAATATGCTAAGTGTTTCCCAGTCAATTAGCAATTGCTAATTCATCTCTCCATGATGTATCACTATACACATTCAGATAAGTTGGCAGAATTATGGAACATTATATCATAAAATAATACATATGAACACCTATGCATGTGTATCTGTTGGTTCTATAAAATGTTTTTTTAAATATGTTTTTGTATGCCATTTTGTCTACCCTTTATAATTACAAGAATTTTAAAAAAAGAAAACCTCAAAGGTTTGGTTCTTATTTGAATAGATGTTTAACATTATGTTTTTTTCTTTAATCAAACCAAACTTCTAATTATAATTATAATTATGCAGATTAATGGTAAAAGAGGACAACACTGTTATAATAGCCTCACAAAATGGGTTATACAAACTTCAGCTCGAGGATGCTTGAGTTCATGTAAATTCTTAAAAATTACCAAGTCTTTTGAAAAAAATGCATTTTTACAATTGTATTTGCAGCTTGTTGAAAATAGTATTAAAGGATTGTTAACTTGTATTCTTCATATTTGCTCTCTTTCACTGTAACTGTGGTTTTACAGATGTGGAGAATGGAACTGCTGTGACCATACCCACATCTTAAGTTCATCAAAGACAATTTGGCCTTGAATGAAAAGAAAAAAAAAATTACACGCCACTGTGTAGACTATTATTATATAGGCTTTTAGTTTGTTTTAATCTGCCAATGAATGGATGATTTTTAAATTATTACTACTAATGCCATATTATCCTGCAGACCATTATTAATAGTATTTGGTCAAAGGTGTATGTTAAAGAGATCATATTACAGATAGATCTGACTAATTTGACTCATTTTAGAAATTATTTTTCAATTTCAGCTCTTTTTAGAACACATCATATCTTTTTGATCTACTTACTTAGTAAAATCTTCTGGATGCTAAGATATATGGATATCTTTAACACAAGCTTACCAAATGTGAGGTTCTTTTCAAAAATTTGATTTCCATGACATGTGAAAACATAAAAACATCAACGGGTCAGAGAAAAAGGTCCTTTTTGTGCCCATTTATCCTGGACTGCCAATCAGCAAAATCCTTTTCAGAGAACCAATGATCCTGCAAATCCTGTTTCTTATAAAAAATCAGCTGACATCCTGGATATTTGCCTATGAATAGTTTTCCTGCTTTGTGCAGTAATGCACTAAAACTGCTTAAATGGTCACCTCCTTCTTCTGCAGGACCCTCTAATGAAAGGATCAAGACTTTGGCCTTTATTGTTAAAGAGTGTCCGACTCTATTGCCCCCAGTAAAGCTTTAAAACCTCAGCTGAGACATACAGTGACACTTCAAAGTTGCTCCCAAAATGTCCTCCCATGTTAGAGAGAATTGCAATAGAAATGAGATTGGAGAATCAATGGGAGTGTCTAGATGTGGAAACAGCAGGAGAGGAATGTAAGAAAAACAGTGTTTATGGCACCTGGATGAGCAGGTCAAGAAGATCACTGCACTGGTACATGCAGTGTACTCAGGACAAGAAAATTAAGGACAGCCCACATTCTCAACAGAATGAGCACCTTAAGACACAAAGGTCACCTAATTGAGGTAACCTAATTGAGGTCAGATCCTAACGGATATCAAAAGGACATCCAAAAGTATCATGGTTGCTGATCTAGGAAGAAGCCAAGAGACATGATAATGACTCGATAGACAGTGCTCCCTGTCCTCCATGTCATCACAAGGAATCCTGGCCAGCCCACCTAGGTACATGCCCCTTAATCCTTCAATGCTGGACAGACTGCTCGGACAAACACATGCTCTGCTTGTTATGAAAATGTGTGTATGAGAGTGAATGAAGGATTTTTTGTTTTAAAAGAAAACCGTGTTCCCCTCCTACAAGGCCTCAAGAAATTTTGTTACATCGTTGTTACCAGCATTCAAGATTATTTCCTACAAGGTCTCAAGATGCCACGATCTAAGAAGTTGTAGTCACTTGGTACTAATGGCAATGCAGTGATGTTTAATTAAACTGCTACTTTCCTGCTGAGAGCAAGGCCATACCACCAGATCCCATAAATAAGTGTCTGTGGTGGGTTGACCTTGGCTGGATGCCAGGTGCCCACCAATCCGCTCTATCACTCCCCCTCCTCAACTGGACAGGGGAGAACAATACGACAAGAGGCTTGTGGGTCGAGATAAGGACAGGGAGATCACTCACCAACTACCATTATGGGCAAAACAGGCTCTACTTGGGGAAATTAATTTAATTTATTACCAATCAAATCAGAGTAGGGTAATGAGAAACAAAACCAAATCTCAAAACACCTTCCCCCCACTCCTCCCTTCTGCCTGGGCTCAGCTTCACTCCCAAGTTCTCTACCTCCTCCCCCCGAATGGTGCAGGGGGACAGGGAATGGGGGTTGCAGTCAGTTCATCACACGTTGTCTCTGCCGTTCCTTCCTCCTCACTCTCTTCCCCTGCTTCAGCGTGGGGTCCCTCCCATGGGAGACAGTCCTTCACAAACTTCTCCAACGTTGATCCTTCCCACGGGCTGCTGTTCTTCACAAACTGCTCCAGCATGGGTCCTTTCCATGGGGTGCAGACCTACAGGAACAGACTGCTCCAGTGTGGGACCCCCTCGGGATCACAAGTCCTGCCAGCAAACCTGCTTCAGCATGGGCTCCTCTCCAAAGGGTCACAGGTCCTGCCAGGAGCCTGCTCGAGTGCAGGCTCTCCATGGGATCACAGCCTCCTTCAGGCACATCTACCTGGTGCAGCATGGGGTCCTCCACGGGCTGCAGGTGGATATCTGCTCCACTGTAGATCTCCATGGGCTGCAGGGGGACAGCCTGCCTCACCATGGTCTTCACCATGGGCTACAGGGGAATCTCTGCTCTGGTGCCTGGAGCACCTCCTCCCCCTCCTTCTGCACTGACCTTGGTGTCTGCAGAGTTGTTTCTCTCACATATTCTCACTCCTCTCTTCCAGCTGCTGTTGTGCAGCAGATTTTTTCCCCCTCTTAAATATGTTATCACAGAGGTGCTACCACCGTTGCTGATGATAGGCTCAGCCTTGGCCAGCAGCAGGTCCATCTTGGAGCTGGCTGGTATTGGCTATATTGGACATAGGGGAAGCTTCTAGAAGCTTCTCACAGAAGCCGCCCCTGTAGCGCCCCTGCTACCAAAACCTTGCCAACCCACTATATTGTCTAAAGAGAGCCTGTAATTTTTCTATACGGAAACAATCATTTCAATATGTAAAATTAAAAACAGTAGGT
Organism: Mycteria americana; assembly: GCF_035582795.1. Taxonomy (NCBI): domain Eukaryota; kingdom Metazoa; phylum Chordata; class Aves; order Ciconiiformes; family Ciconiidae; genus Mycteria; species Mycteria americana. The sequence continues at coordinate 32,776,857 of NC_134367.1, forward strand.
CTTCTTACTGAGCATCCAAAAGAATTCATATAAATTAGTTGTACAACAGAATAATCTGACATCATGCACTAGAAGTTTCAGCAACTGACCCTATTTGCATGCTATTTTTGAGCTGTTTCTTTTTCACTATTCAAAAGTTCCAGTATTTGATTTTATTTCCTTGTAAGTCTATATAAAATGTTCAGTATTTAAGAACAACAAGGGCACAAATCCACTACCATTTTCTTTCAGGGAACAAATGCTTCACTACTATTTTAATGTTGTTTTGATTTAGAACTTGGTTTTGCATGTTATTTATTTGTTTATTTATTTAAAGCAAGAAAAGCAATAAACACCTGCATTTAAATGCCTTTTTGACCAAGAAAAAGCTAATTTATGGTCTTCAGAAAACATCTTGTAGTGAAAACTAAAATGGTAACATGTAAATAGGCACTATTCTTATATTTTACATGAACACAAATACAGAATGGAGAATGTTTTACATTTGGACTGTAACTCCACCTGATATCTTCAGATAGCTATGGATAGCCTGTGTATACATATAAAGAAGCAATAGGATGAATTTTGTTTCAGATGAAGGGGTCTTACACACCAATCTGTCTAATAGAATTGATGTACTTCTGAGGAGCACCATAAAGCAGTACTTCAACAAATAAAGGTCTAGCTGCAAAGCTGTGATATCAACAAAAAGACAAATACATGCAAATTAATACTTTTCAAGTGCAAAAAAGGGGCAAAAATATTATACTCTAGCAATAAGTCTTATCAACCTGTTGTGCGAGAAAAGAGAAAAAGCTTCTACAAATATACCATTGCCAGTAACCAGGAAAATGGTGCAAAATTCATTTATATTCACTTAGATTAAGGAAATACAGTCCATAAATATTGAGATTCATTAATATAGCTGGATCTTGCATATTCTCAAGGTCTCCTGAAATTAAAAAAAATAAGCAAATAATAAAGGTCAAAGGTGGAGATATTACAGTCAGCCAAACTTTGCACCATGAAAACCAGAATTTCCTCAAGTGGCACAAAGCCAACAGAAATAATAAAGATACTACCCATATCAGCCACCTGATGCTTTACTTTATACAAAGGGATAGGGACAGGAGAGATTTTTGTTATTTCCAATACTTCATTGATTTCAGATCACAGAGTATGCTTGTACCAGAGGTACAAGATGTTGATCTCATCCTGCAACTGCAACTTGATCTGGAGTCAAGTAACTGGTGCCTATGGACCTCTTTAATGCATTTCCACTGAAAGTAAGTGGGTTTTCCTTCAAATAAGAGAATGTATAGAGATACGGGCAACTTCACAGCAGCATTTTTCTCTCAGATATACATATGCACACACATAAGTACCACTGTCACCCGAACAAAGCACATTTTCCTTCCTTTCTCCTAAAATTAAATCCATTCATAATCACAGACCTAGTGAAGTTCGAAATATGAAAGAACTATTACATTATTTAAACCATCCTTTTGCCAGTCCTGGGTTGTACCTTATAAATTATTTCCTTTTTTGTTTCAATGTTTCAATCTTTTTTGTTTTAAAGTTTCAAGTCTAATTGATATCACCATGAGAAAACTATTTCTCTTCTTTCAGTCTAAATTTTCATTTTCTTAATTTCACACTTTCATATCCATTTATAATTTCTGTTGTCATTCTTTTGAGCCACTTTTTTCTATGAATCTACAACTTGCAGACAGACAAGCTGTCTTTCTTCACATCTGCCTTTAAAAAAATGATGGACCAAACTAATCAATTTTGTAACAAACTATTATTCAGTAAAGCTCTTAAACAGCAAAGGACTTTACACCATACATAGGACTAGTTTTTCATAGTCAAGGTCTGACTGTTACAAGACTTAATTTTCACTTGTCTTTGGTCACAAATTGTAAATTATTGTACCTCTCTACAGAGACCTTGTGGCCCCTACCAAATGGAGGATTTATTAATGCATGATATCAATGCATGAATGATATATGCCATGATTTTGCCATGAATCCAGAACCATCTTTTTCAAAAAAATTGGAAAAAAGCATGATTTGATTTGATTTGATTTGATTCAATGAAAACATAGCTTGTATATGAACTGTTGATCCATCACATTTTGTCATGCTCTGGAGAGCAAGGGAGTCTCTTTATCTCCATATCATCTGCATTTGTGATGGCAAATCTCTTAAAAGGAATACACTTTGACAAAAGGTAAGGGAATTTCACATAAAATCTTGTCCTTGTGATACCATCTGAAACAGGCGGATCTGGAACCAATTTATTGAGTGTAAATTACTGTCAACTTTGCTTGGAATAACAAAACGCTCCAGAGATTTCGGAGATATGTAGCCATAGGGAGGATTTTTATATGTTTTTTAACACATCTTTCAACTTAATCAGATACACAAAAGCACAACCTAGCACTCAGGGAAATTATGTGGATTTGTCATACTGCCTGAAGGACTTTGGGATCCGTGAACCAATGAATGGATTACACTGAACCATGAATGTAATTTGTTCATCTGTAACAGATAAAATACGGATATTTGCCATACTAATGTTTAAGAATCTCAGAATAATAAATAATTCTAACATAATTTAGTTTAAGTTATTCATTAAAAAATAAAAATATTCTCTTTATTTTCCAAAACAGAGTATGATAATATAAATTGTGTATATATGAAAAGGACTGTAACAAGCAGAGCTGGTAAACTGTACCATAGAATTATTAACTCCTAATTGTAACAATTCAAAACCTAGGATGAAACATAAAGGCAAATGCTTTATGTGCTAAAATGCTTGGTAAAAAATGCACTGACAGACCTCTTTTGTTCCTGTAGTCCACATTTGGCATTGTTTATCACTGATATAATGCTAATCATAGTCATATGCTGGTCTATAGTATCAGGGATTAAAAAAAGAGTCTATAAAGTCTGTTCTGTGTCACACAATAAGACATCTAGTTGACTTTTAAAATGCATATAGCAGTTTTGCAAACTGATAGAGAATGATTTAATTCAGCAGTACATACATTTTTTAAAAATCACTGAGTAAACTTTTCTTCAAAAATACTTTAATTTTGAGGATTTGTATGCACAGATTTTAACAAAAATAAGAGAAAAAATAAAGAAGAAAAGACAAGAAAGAAGTAGCAGCCCTCAAGCTATGATCACATTCTTGAGGGGCAGAGGATCAACTTTTTTCTCGTCTGTCTTTTTCTCTTGTCCCTAATGTTTTGAGAGTTGGTGTAACAGAATTCCTTCTGCATGGAGATTTAGGGAAGATTCTGCTTTATAATAATATTTTCAAAATTTGGTGGGGAAATTCATAAAACTGCATGTTACCAACGTGGTGTGCGGTTTGTTTTTTTCATGGGATTTTTTCCCTATGCTGGTTGGTGATTTCTTTAGGTAATTTTCTTCAAATTTTATTAAGAGTTATCCACTGAATATTTTGGATGGAATTTTCACTGAAAATGGAATTCATCACTGAAACTGGCAGAGCTAGAACAGTGTAAATAAGAATAATTGACATCAGAACAACACCCATCAGTAAAGCTGACAAGGAACTTCAGAGTATTTTTCCATCATATACAATATCAGTCAATTCAAAGTAAAATGATACATAGAAACATCACTTTTCATCATAAGGTATATGAAAAGTTGAAAAATCCATTTATTGTAATAATTTTTGAATTTTAATTTTCAGAAACACTTTAATTTCCATTTGTTTCAATACTATTTGCAAAATATTGAAATCGGAATGAAGAACTGTGATTTTTTTTCAAAATCAAAAGTTTCAGCTGACAAAAGACAAAACTGAAAAAAAAGATCCACAGGTAAATTCAAAATCATTTTACTTTGCTTTCTAATAATTTGACTGTTCTAGAAAAGCAGACATTTGCATTTCGCTAAACTTCCAACTAAAATAAAAAAATACAGTTTCCACATTGATATACCAATAAACTTCTTACACCTTTTTTCTCTTCTGGAATCATTAAATTCATTTGTTTTGCCCAACAGTGTTCACTAGTAGTTCACATTTAACTGGTAACTAATATTCCTGAGATACGCTGAAAGCTGCTGTCCTTGGCATTGCTTATTTTCCATTGACCAGGAAAGAAAAAAACTCTCTTCAGTGAATTATGGGACACCTGTGGATTACTACATTGGTTCAAGTAGTATAGAAATCCTTTTAAACCACCCTTGAGGATTTCTATATCACAATATACTTTTGTGTCACAGTCACTACATTTATTTTTGACCAAGGCCATCAAAGTGCATGTAACTTGAAGCTGAATCTCCCAACATATTTTCTTAAAGACATAAAACACCACACCCTCACACAAACCCACAGACGGTTATTAAAAAAGCCAGTTTTAAAACAAAATATAAAATGTAACACTAAGAAAATAAATACCATTTTCCTAATCTAGAAAAGATTCCACATCATATTTCAATAGTGTCTGCACATGCTCAGGTGTATGTATGATGCATATGTTCATAATTCTAAACTGAAAAATTAAGTATTGCTGGTTAACAAAAAAGATTCTTTGCTGTACAAAAGCATGACAGTCTAGGAGAGTATTTGCCGATCTCCAGGCTGCCACCTTTTAAGAAGATGCTCTGCAACAAGGGTCTCTCAAGGACAGTAAGATTTTCAGGTGTTTGGGTTAACTACCAGATTCCATAATGTGAAAGTCATGAATGCTGAAGTTGTATTGACGTTTCTAACATGCTGGGCTTGCTGCAGATCTGAGCATCAAGATCAGGCTATAGCTGTGACTGGGCTCAATTTTTATTTTTTTTTTTTTTTTTTTTTTTTTGCAGGGAGCCCCTAGGCCCTCCCACTTCTGAGCAACCACAGATGAAGGACTACATGGTATGTAACTGGTAGGTAATGTGAAGGATTTTGAGGAGGTCATGGTAGTTCAGTTGAGCTTTTTAGGATCTTAAAAAGTTATTATGAGTTTATACAGTTAAGATAGTAATTAGGACCACTAAATCTGTTTTAAATTGTATTGTTTATCTAGATATTGGTACCAAAAATTTTATATAAACTTCTTCCTGCCTAAGGCAGAGTATCAGCATCTTTCAGGATGTGTAGTTCTGGATCATATTCTAGTTTGAAACAAGATAAACAGGCATCTGGCCAAAGATAACTGCAAAAGATGTAGGAAATAAACACCTCCCATATGAATACCAAGGATTGTACCATTTCTATTTAAAAAACAAAGTATAGTAATTTCCAGCAAAATATTTAATCAAATAAAAATGGTAGTCGTCATGTCAGAGGAATAAAAGAAGGAATAAAAGTATAATACATCTAAAATATCAACACCACAAAAAGGCAACAAACCTCACAAAGCCTAGAATTTCAGCGAAAATAATTGACTGTTAGTTTTTCTTCCCTACAGTCTGGGAATACTGAACATTTAGAACCCAAACAACAACAAAAATGTATATAAGATTAGCCCTCAGATGCTGTAAATAAGCAAACCTTGCTAAATATTGATCTGAATCATCAGAGTCTGTTGAAAAACCAAAGCTCTTTCACACATGTCAGTGAATATAATGTCACCTCCCTTGGGCAGGCAGCAGGTCTTAGTGTGTCTGAAGAATGTCATCCAATAAATGAGACACTGGCCAAAATTTTGTAAAGCATTCCAGATCCAACTGCTTATTTTATCAAAGTTAACAGTCCATATATCGGGTCTACATAAAGAATGGCCTACAAAAAGAAAGATGTTTTTTAAAGGCTTATGCTAAAAACTCACATATAATAAATTGAATTATATTCAATGTATCCAATTTTAAAAGCAGAGGAGTCTGAAATGACCTCAAAGACACCTGTTGGTCCTGGTATCTTAAATCTGAGGCATAGCTTCCTTAAGGAACCCTCCAGCCTACTGGAAATACGATTCATACAACATTAAAACCTCACTGCTGAAAGCTGGTTAATGGTAATATAATACAGAAAATCACCTAACCCGTCTTTTCGTAAATCTAACATACCATACAGAAAGAAAAAGATGCTACAATTTTTAGGCTGTACTATTTATTTTAATTTCTTCACTTCTGTGTAAAAGTCAAACTATTGACTGGCTCTGAGCAGTGAACACTGGACAGCATCAGATGAGCTGCTTAAGCACTGAGGCCATGTCCAAGAAACTGCAGGAGACCAGGAGCAACCTCCTTAGAGGCAAGTTGCTGGGAGGAGGCATTGGCAGAGCCTCAGCTAAAATCAGAGCTCCAAAACCACAGACACGGAGAGGAGCCCCAGCCAGTGCAGAGATGGGGACAGGGAGGTGGTGGAGTGGGAAGGATTAACTGAACTTGATTTTTCCAGAAATCACACATTTCAAAAAGTAGGATAGTTTGTGAATTCGGTGTCAAATCAATGAAACTTAAAAATATACAAATCTGTTATTTATGGTTCCTTATATTAGCATTACAGGTGTTTTTCATCTCTTCACCTGGAACAATATTCAGTTCAGGATTTTTCATCCTGCTTCCACCAGAAGGAAAGAATAATTAATCCTAGAGAAGTGGAAAATACATTGCCTCTGGAAGTTCCTGCGGAGCTTAGAATTTGACAGGAGCCTGGACCCAGATGCTCTGCCTTTTACAGAAGCAAGTGTGTCGTTTCCATAAGAGTAAGAAATTCATGGCCTCCAGCTACCAATGACTTCAGCACTTATAGACCCCATGCCTCCCTCTTAGACAGTCTTTTACCTATGTAAACACAGATGTCTTGGCACTCAGCTCCTTCTGACTGCATTGGTAGCCAATTCCTGCTGCGTTTGGAGCCATACTTGCCTTTTTTTTAACTTCAAGCCCTGAAGATAATGCACAATTTGATTAAACCAAGCCAAAATTTCTATAAAAATACCCTAAACAAATTATGGATCAGAGCACATTTTTTTGTACAGAGAAGGCAACTATACCATAACACTATTCCTTCTTTGATTTATGAGACTGAATTACAGAGGATGGGCTATGCAGTCTTAGTTAATATATTGCTCATCTTAATTGTGTAAACAATGTCAGCTAGGTGGTAAGTAGGAGGCCTCACTCCTCTTGCTTTGTGTAATCATAATCACAATGCAGCCATCAGGACAGTCTAAGAATAGTGCTCACCTCCTCAAAAGCAGTAGGGTAACCATGGTCCTATCTCCACTCTATCACAGTTAAAATAAGAGCAAGGGAAAGAATTTTTTTTTTACCCATGAGCTGTAAATATTTTTTACCCATGTATTTTACCCATATATTTAATTTAGATCTGTATATTTTTACCTGTGAACTGGGTTGTGGGGAAAAGATAGTGTTTAACACAGTCTCAGCTAATGTATGTATCCAGCAAACTGTATGTATGTTGATCTCAACACTTGCAGCACTTTGGGGATAGGCTACAGATTTTTATTTTGGCAGTAAGTAGCAGTTAACCATCGATCCAACAGAGAGAAGGCTGCTATTTGGGGAAATGGTAAACCATTTGCTGACAGAATTCTGAAATTGTTTGGAAAAGGACTGAGGTGATGCCTTACTTTTCAAATTATCTTATATCCAGATGACATATACCATCTATAAGAGTTGCTTTTTAAAGACTGAATCACGTCCTTAAAAAATCTGACAGACAAATGTTCTAGTATATGTGTTCATAAACACACATGCACACATGTGAGCTGAAGTCTATAGGTTATACTGAGACCTTATATATGGATAGATACAAAAACAGAGCAGAGAAACCTGTGGAAGGAAAACTGACAAACTTTAGGCATGGCTTATCTCGCATCATTTCAGCCATCTAAAATGTTAGCATCTGATCCAAGCTAGTTTCCTGGGCTGCCACTATGGTCAAAGGACAACGAAGGGAGCCCAGGGAAGGGACACATCCCACTATAGGACTGGCATCTAAGAGAGATATGGTGAAAGAATGAATGTGGGTGACTAAGTGACACCAGACACCCAATTTTCCCTGGAGTCAGCCAGGGTTATTCCCACCCTCTTTGTTCACATAATCACTAGCACTGTTTATTATCTCGGTGCCATTGTCATGTTTTCTGAACACATCAAATATTTACTCATTTATTAAAAGTTGCCTTGGAAGTATTAACAGCCTTTTATCAGGGTTTTACATATATAGCATCGCACTGATACTTAGTGGGTTAGGCTGGCATGCAGGAAGAAAATAATTTTAATAGTTTACCTAACATTGCCTCAGCAGGGCCCTGTCTCATTGCACACACCTTTAGCCTCTCTACCAGAACGTGCTGTTCTCAGAATGGATGAAGGCCTCCATCTTTCGGCTCCTGGAGATTTCTCCCTTTATCTTCCTGTCAGCCTGTCTCCCTAAGCAGTTTGTAATAACTGACCTTCGCTTTCCTTTAGAAATCAAAACAAATAAAGATATTTACTAACTGTTTTTTTTCTTTGAAGACTATCTCTGTCAAACCAAAGTTCGCACCTTGTCAAAACCAGAATTGCTGACACTAAAAAATTGCAAAATTGTCCTTCACTTGCATCTTGGGAATGCTGACAGGGATGGATTGTGCACTTTGCTTAGTTATTTATTTATTTTTGCTTATTTTGCACATAGCGTCCTGTTAAGTTAATCAGTATAATACCACAGGGACTGTTCATAACTCACCATAGATATAAAGCAAAGGGATTTCAGTGACCAAGGCAACTTGATCAAATAATGCAAAAATAATATGAAATGCCACAAACAAATGCAATGCAATGTCCAATAAATTTTCATCAGTATTTTAGACTAATACATTCATACATAGCAATTTCATATCTGTCATAAGTTTCAGTGTGCTTCTAAGTCACTCATAAAAAGAGAGCTTACAAAAATCCCAGCCAACCTCCTCAAAAATCCAATTTTGCAAATCTTTCATTATTATAGATACTTTATTAATAAGGTAACCTGATAGACAAAATGCTGAGTGACTTCTATCGGTTCTTATCCCCTCAAATACTACTAATCCCCTCAAATACTGCTATAGTGTGTGTCCTACAAAAATTCCTTCTGCATATCACCAGGGGTCATAACGGAGATTCAAATTATGGCAAAGTTACTTACAAAATTAATCATAATCAGCAGTTTGAACTGACTTGTTAATTTAGGGGTTTATGTTAATTTAATTGCATATGAATGTTGTCATGTAATATTTTCATGGGCTTTTTTAATAACCACATACCAGATGGTGTTCCCTTAAAAATACCCATTTTAAACCACTTACATTTAATCTTTTCAAAGGTAAATTTAGTTATACCAATTTTTATTTTGAAAAATGTCTTGCAAAATATATTAAAGTAGTAAAAATAGACAAATTAGCAAAAAGACATGAATGAGAGCTCTGTAAAAAGGCTGAGTATTTATGTACTTAAAGTAGGACTTATTCATTATATGGAAGCCAGCAAAGGCTTTGATGTCTTGTTTGTTTTAACTGCAAGCTGTAACTTTCCCATATTCACGGATTTTCATAGAGCATGTTGTTTTTCGTCTGTCTGTTTTCATCTGTTTCAGACCAAATTGCATTCACCTAGTACAGAAGACAAGGACTAGTTGTCTCCTTGTCTTGTAACAGTTCTTTACGAAGGACAGCCAATAACAAACAAACAAACAAATTACAATCAAATGTCAAGAGTATGGGCTCAGAAAGAGAACAGAAAACAACTCTGATAATGTTAATGTTATCCACAATAAGTTTGCATCCCAAAGGCACTTAAATCTCTGTTTCGCTTTATGCACCAAATGAGTAATCCCATTGAGTTCTGAGAAATTACTCCTATGAATAAAATTAAACTTGTGCATAAATGTATAAAGAGGTCAAGGCATTCATTTCCTTTCTATTATGGAAGATTTTAATTTTCTTAAATGTCTTCTGTGAACACATCCCAGCTTTTTTGCACCTAGTGTCATGGTTCTGCAACAAGAGCACCACAGGATAGGGGAAGGAAAAGGTTCTGTTCTCATTTTTATTATTGTTCCCTCCTTAGTTACTTTGGCAAAGTAATTTAACCTCTTTGTGTCTATAGAACAAAAATAGTTACTGTGACATCTTTTGAAACACTTAAAATCTATAGTTGAAAGAGATATGGTTATTCAATGCAGTATCATAAATACGTTACATGAGTGAAGAATGAAATGGAAAAAAGAGGAAAACTAACTTAAAAATAAGCAGTTACAATAAAAAATTAGGGGGGAGGGAAGTAAAATAATGTAAGTTTGCTTCATTCACAGTGTCTGGAGGTTCCCTCACTCATGAAATTAAACTGTAGGGAATTGCCTCCACTCCCAATCCTTCATTCCTATGAAAGAGATTATCATAACACAAAAATACAACAGAGCACAAGTGACACTTTTGTTCAGTATGCCAAATACTGAAAAAATAAGGAAAAAGAGCTCTTAATTCAAATTGAATAGCAGTTCTCTCAGAGAAACTGCATACATTCATTACTCAAGCAACCTAGCCCATTGTATATTATCCCTATCCCTGATTAGAGTTTTTTATACAGAATAGTACATCACCCAGGTTGCCTGTGACTATGTCTATAGCATGCTTTAAGACACTTCCAAAAATCAGTCCCATAAGGTGTGTTCATTCTCTTCAGGCCTTCATGCTTACACCAGCATATCCCAAGCACATCCACAGAGCATACCAAACAAGGAGTCTTCAAACATCCTATGTATCCCACAAGCTCCCACAGCGTGCCTGTGAAAAACTGTTCTGGGATTTGTCTGACTGACTTACCCTGTATCACTGCATGGTAGGCACTATTTAATTTGGTACCAGCATCTTTGAAGCAATTTTGCAACAGTGGAAGAAACCTGGGTTGGTGACTTTTGCCTGACCCTTTCCACTGCCCTCTACAGGCCTGTTGGTGGTGATGTCTGAGACTGAAGATATGCTTATATCTACAAACTGCACATTCATCTCACCTGAACTCTTGAACAGAGCAGCTCAGCCTCCACTGTCCAACCTTTCATGACTGACATCCTCTTCAGGGTCGTGTGAATGAAGTGTGTGTGTGCATGTGTTTCTAGATATGGAGGAAGCAAAAGATGGGAATCAAGGCATTCCTTCATGGTGCCACTTTAGGTGACAGTACATGTCTCCTGTCCATGTCCATGTACAAATGTCCATGTACAGTTTATTTCTCATGGGATTTGAAATACAGTATAGGATAAAATACTTTTGCTGTTTTCACTCATGGAGTTCATGGCCAAATAATATGCCTGAACTGACAGATAAAGAGCTACTTGGACCCAGTGTCTAGCACCTAGGACACTGTGGTTCTTCACAGCAGCTACTCAAGGCATCATGCATAGGATTGACTCAACCAGCTTCAGCTCTGAAGTGAGCCCTGACTGCTGAGTCGGCAGGGAAGATGAAGACTGGAAGAAAGCCAATATCATCAAGGGACAGGTTTCTAGCAGTTCCTTGAACTAATTTCTAGTAATAGTATATGGCCCTAAGCTTAGAGAGAATTGACCAAAGAATGTCATAACCCAATCTGCTCCTCCAGGTAATGCTGCAAATCAAGACAAGATTTGTTCACTCAGGTTTTTACATGACTAACAATTGAGAAAACTGCACAGGGCAGTTTCTTTAAGGAAAGACAAACAAACAAACAAACAAAAAAAGCCCTTCCCTTGTGCTTAAAGTTCTTTTCCTGCATTCCTGTGGTTCTGATCTCACAGCGTGTCCTGTAGCTTAGCTCCTCGCCCATTGGAGGACTGGGTCTCTCAGGACTTCACTTTAACACTGGTCCAAGACAAATCTGCAAAAGTGTGTATCTCAGATGTGTACCTGAGGCAGAATGCAATCCACAGTCATCCCAGTTATCTACTGACTCGGTGAGTACAGGTGGTTGCAGACTAACAGTGATACTCTTGAGTGCAAAGACAATTCTTTTCAATTCCCGTTCCTTAGAGTCATCTTACCTGGAAGACACACAGAGCTGGGGCAAAGCTAAGAATCCTTCATTTTTTTTCTCCCTGCTATAGAAACATAAACAATCACAGAATCACAGAATCACAGAATCATATAGGTTGGAAAAGACCTTTAAGATCATCGAGTCCAACCATAAACCTAACACTGCCAAAACCACCACTACACCATGTCTCTAAGCACCTCATCCAAACGTCCTTTAAATACCTCCAGGGATGGCGACTCAACCACTTCCCTGGGCAGCCTGTTCCAATGCTTGATAACCCTCTCGGTGAAGAAAAATTTCCTAATATCCAGTCTAAAATGGAAATATTCAGGCTGGAAAAGTCTGGAGCAGGAACCTAGCTGCTGTCCTGGAAGATGTCCTGGTTGATTTGTTAAGTGGGAAGGGAAAGAGGGGGGTCCTACAGCAAAAAGTGGCCGGTAGCCACAATCCTGCTGTTGCATGATTTTCCACAAGGTCCTCTTTTCTGTGTAAATAGGCCCTACACTCATATCTTTGACACTGCATTTGAAAATGTTAAAGAGAGGAACACTGTAGTAAGGCAGCGCATCTGCAGCTGCAGCGAATACTTAAGGAGTCAAATGTTGTTTGATGTGATCAGGGTAGGGTGAAATGCCTGGATATTAAGTAGTTGCCAAGACTGCTAATCCAGTGCTTTTCAGATACTTTAATTGTACATAAGTATACTCAATTCTTTAAAAATATTTGTGCTTTCATTGGTGCTTTATAACCTGTTAGTGGAAAATACACCAGAGCACTTTACTTTTATTTCTGACTAAAGACACCTGTGACATTTCGCCTTTCAGTACAGGAACTCTGTGAATCCAATGGTCATCAATTTATTTGTCCACTGCTATGGCTTAGTCAAGCAGCAACTGTCAAATCAACCAGTGAAGTACAATACCTGCTAATTTTGTGGCATGGGCTTAATGTGCAATGTTCTCTTCTCAATTGCAAAATGCTTTTGGAAAAAAATATAATCTGACACTCCTACTTAGGTGAAATATTTTTGAACTACTCCTTTTCCCTTCCCATTCCAGATAATTGTATCCCTTTCCCTCTTCACTTATTCCTCCATCTGATTTACCTGGAAACATATAGAAACAGTGTATGTTCCACAGCCACCTCTTTATTCTAAACTCTCAGATTTCACATTTATCTTTACTTTACTACCAACAAGCTGGAATAAAAAGCAAGTGAGCAACCGTTTTAACTTATCAAACAATAAGTCAAGATAAAAAATGGGGAAAATGCTTTTCTCTAATATGACAAAGCAAATATATTAAAATGTAGTCTGGCAAAAATAAATACTTCATGAAAAATTGAACTGAAGTGTACTGGAGCATGCTGTGAGATTCTTTAAAAGCAACAAAATGCATGAGTGCCTTACCTCTCATCTGCTCTGCCTTACCTCTCATCTGCTCTATTAAATGGCTTAATAATAGAAGTATTAGCAATTTTATTGTAAATAAATGCATGTTATTCATAACTGAGTTTTTAAATTATTTTCATTTTGAGCCTATAAAAAGGTTGAGATTTCGTAGATACTAACCTTTCGTAGATTCACCTTTCTTTGCACCAAGTAGAATTTTAAAGTTTTCTAATTAACATCCTGTGTCCAAAAATACAACAGGAAGAAAAATCTATATGAACATTTTAAAAAACACGTTTTCATTAGAGACATGGGTTCTATATTAAAACCACAGAGGCAGGACTTTAGTGCAAAAGTTCAACCTCATAATTAATGCCAGTTGGTACCTCAAAAGACATGCCACCCACATCCTTATTTCTAAGTGCCTCATAGCAGTTACTCTATTAAAGCTAATTGCTCAAAAGAGTTTTGCATAATAAAGATCAGATTGAAGAAAAATGTGCAAATTCAGAATTATAAAGTATAAAGAGTTAATTAATCAATAAACCATTTAGACCAGTATCCATCACTGTATCACAAACCAAACCTTTTAAACTACTGAAAAATGAATTTGTGGTGAAATTTCTTCTTTCTATCAGTTACATTTAAAGTGTGAAGATTATTACTGATTATAAAACATGTAGTTAGCAGACCAGACCTTCGCAGCCAGTGCAACTTATTCTGCAAGTATCAGTCTGTTCTGCTCTCAACTGGACATTTCCAACTGTGGCCATGTATGTGAGTGCAGAGTTTTATTGTATCTCATGAATATTTTTAAATTTTATTCTAGCATAGTAAAAATCACTTCTACAGCACTTCCTAAATTTTAACAAGACATGTCTCTGGCCCCAAAGGGTTTATAGCTTAAAAGAAACTTGTCAAGACATGTTGGAAGACAGCAACTCAGGAAAGGAGAGAAAGGCAGAAGAGCACTGCATTAATGAAGAAAAGCAGAGAGAAGAGAGTGAACTCAGAATATTATCAAGTTTTTTACTAGACCAGCAGGAAAAAACAGACATTGACTCCTGCAAGTCCTTCTACAGGAACAGTTGGGAGGGTAGATATCAGAAGGCTTCATGTGAGCTGGTATGTGGTTTCCTTACTTGAGGTATGCCGCATACGTTCTGAATTCAGCAATGTTTGTAAAGGCTCACCTTAAATCATAACAACTCCTCTTCCCAAGCAGATGATCAATTGTCAGTCATCCATACTTATGATTTTTGATAATTTATGGGCAGGGCTGCAGTGGCAGATTGTATCCAGGCATGGAGGATCCCAGAGCACAGGCTGGGCTTGCCTACACCGTGCCAAGCCTGTGGCTGACACCAGCTATTTACAGGGACTGGGTGGTGGTTTTCAGCCAGGTACCATTGCCTTGCTGGAGGGATGAGCCTGCAAGCACTGCAGCAACACAGAGACCCTACCTGAGCCTCAGCACCCCCCTGGGTTTCTGCCAGACATGAAGCCGGCATGAATCCCCCTGCCTGCATCTGTCTGCTCCCTGGGAACAGGAGTCAGACCACTCAGCCTGCCCTTGGACAGCAGCTTGCAGGAGGGCGTGGGACAGTGACCCCACTGCTGCGGTGATGCCCTACCCCAACTTGGCGTGGGGCCACTTGAAACACCAAGAGGTACAGACTGGAAAGAGAAGATGGAAACAGGGTGAGAGAAACGATGCTGCTAAAAGGACAAGATATGGAGAAAGATGTGAACATGTTTCTGATTGCTTACTAGGACTTGGGAAGATTTTTCCTCTCTCCCAGACTGACAGGACTGGATCCCATATCAGGTCAGAGACCCTCCTGGACAGGTTCAAAGGCACAGTTTAAGTATGTCTTGTTACAAATGGCAGGTCTGCAGCAGAGAAATTTTATAAAAGGTCTGACTTCCATTCAAATTAGAGACAGAAACACTTAGGGAAGGGGGTACCCAAAGAAACTGGGGAGATAAGATAAACTAACAGATAATTACCTCTACCAGCCCTCTATCCACTACAGGAGACAGCAGAAATAAGGTTCATCTCACATAACTTCAGACATTTACATCTGAATACAGAAAAGGGCAACTATCAGCATGTGAATCATCTACCTTGTTTCAGAGATCTACAGCAAGATTAAATGAAAAATATTATAGAAGCACCTGTTTCTATTTGTTGACCATACGAGGAGACTAAGCAGCCCAGATATAGGCATCCACATTTAAGACATCTTCCATCTGCCTACATTTTAGCAATCTGTCCAAAATTGGATAGATTAATTCCAACCCATATCCCATTGATGGGCCAGTTTTCTGAGGAATGGTGAGGAGAAGGGGACTGAGAAACACCTCCATCTTGTAGAAACAGTCAAGGAAGGAACCTTACTCTTCACTGTCTGATGTTTTCAGGTAAGTTAAGAAAGTTGCTGTTTAAATAAACAATATCCTTCACTTCTTATCTGTATTTCCACATAGCTGAAACAATACTGTGGGGATAGAATTCAAAAAGCAATTAATACAGTGTAAAAATAGAATATGGAAAATATTCTGATAATACAGATGCTTATGAGAAGCCAGTAACACAGGAGCAAGAGAAGCAAACCAGATGAGAAGAAATACTGAGCAATGGAAATACATGGTAGAGAGAAAAAAATGAGTGCAAGAACTATATAAGAAAAGAGATTAGGCAAGGCTCTGCAAATGGGATGAAAGGATTGTATTAAATATACTAAGAGAGAAGAAGCCAGCAGAGGCATATAAAAGAAAGAAAGAGATGAGATTAGAACAGCCTTTTGTCAGTATATTTGAATATCATATTTCAGTAGTATCATCATGAAATATTTCTCAGTCTCTTTCTCTCACATGTTTAAAATGGGTATAAAATAGAAATATGATCATATCTAAGCATTTTACTGAAAACAGGTTACTGATTTTTTTTCAACTCTGTGTCACTTTTGAATATACAGCACGATGTGTTTGAAACTATTTACATTTCATGGCTTCCTTTTGCATGGTGACCTACTTACTTTTAAAAGCCTTGTATGATATACAAAAAATAAAGCACAGACAAAAATCTAATCCTAATAAACAAAAATAAAGTTTATGAAGAATTACATTATAAATACCTTTTTTTTTATGGATGAGTTAAATACATGTATGGGCCTCCTACTTTTGATATCACTGTATAGCCTCTGATCTCATGTTCTCATGAGATACAGGTATTCATAACCCAATTTCTTCCTGACACAAAAGTAAGCATTCAGTTAATGCTCTTCCTTGCCTACAGGTATTTGTACATCATGTACAGGTACTATATGAGTTCATATAAATATGAATGCTTACATCAATAAGCACAAACACCCATGTATTCATGAGTGGCTAAAAAATGAACTTGTAAGAGCTAAAAAATTTTCAGGCAGATTCAAACATCTTATACTCTCCTTGTGGACACACATGTATTAGGAAATCATATGTGTGCATGCAGGCAGTTAAATCAATAAATAAGGTGCAGTTGCCAGTGAAAGAAGCCAAGTTCTGGTACAGATATAACTGGAATACCTGACATTATGCTAAACTGATGGGAGATCAGATAATCATTCTAATATCTATACACTGGAAGCTCAACATTTCATGTGGAATCTAATATTAAATTTTACCCTGATTAGCTATCATGTCACAGAGACCAAGACCAAGTAAATTTTGAAGCTGAGTCACTCTGTGTGAAGGCGACACCCTCTAAAATAAATGAAATGTGCAGTTAGGCCAGTCTGAAGGAACCTATACTGAGCCATCCATTCAGTATCTGTTGCAAGCACACAAATGACTTCATCATTTATGACTCTTAGGGCCAGATTCCATACTGATTAATTCAGCATATATCTGCTGACTTCAGTGACACTACTTCAATTTACTGTGATAACAGTCAGCAATGTTCATAGAGAACAGGAGTTTTTGCAATACCAATAAATCATTCACTAGTAATTTTTAGTTATATCACTTCAATAAAAGGTCTAGGATTCACTGATTAACAACAGTGAAATAACAGATTCAAGTGTACGTATCAGAAGGAAGGAAGGAAGGAAAGAAGGAAAGAAGAAAGGGAGAAAGGGAGAAAAGAAGAAAGAAAGAAAGAAAGAAAAAAGACAAAGAAAGAAAGAAAGGAAGAAAAAGGGAGAAAGGGAGAAAGGAAGAAAGAAAGAAAAAAGAAAGAAAGAAAGGAAGAAAAAGGAAGAAAGAAAGGAAGAAAGGAAGAAAGGAAGAAAGGAAGAAAGGAAGAAAGGAAGGAAGGAAGAAAGAAAGAAAGAAAGAAAGAAAGAGGGAGAGAGGAAGAAATAGAGGGGGGGGAAATATTTCAGTGGAACCAGACATTATTGGCAGGAGAAGACCAGGAACGTTGTCAGAATTTATGAAAGAGAAAACCCTATGGCTCTTAGCAGTAGATACAATACATTTAGTGTAGCTGCTATATATTGTGTTGGGGTTAATTCCCTTTATTTATTGCCCATTTTTGATCCAGTGGTAGATAGCTATATAAACTAGTGCATCTCTGTCATTTCATTCCTCTCACCCACCCAAACATAGTTTTTCGTCTTAAAAAAAAACCAAAACAACAACAAAAAAACCACCCTGCTAATACTCTTTTCTTGTGCCTGACAATTTGGGAGCTCTCTTTCTTGCAC
Source organism: Mycteria americana (assembly GCF_035582795.1). Taxonomy (NCBI): domain Eukaryota; kingdom Metazoa; phylum Chordata; class Aves; order Ciconiiformes; family Ciconiidae; genus Mycteria; species Mycteria americana. Next base: position 32,794,889 of record NC_134367.1, read on the forward strand.
TCTCTCATATTTTGAATAGTGTAGTTAGAATGTGTCTCTCAGAATGATGACAGCCACCTGCAACTCTTTACAATAATACCTCACATTTTCACAGAGTATTCTGCCCTTTGGTAACATAAATGTGTTCCTCTCCTCTCACTCTTCAGTTTGAGCACACAGTACATATCAAGAGCATGATTCACATACGTTTTACACTGGTACAAGGCCATTGATATGAGCTGAGTTACCGCCAGGATACACCTCTCTGACTCATGTTTTACATTTCTTAAGAATATTAAGCAAATTCAGCTATTTCTCAAAAATTCCATGTCAAGAGTATTTCAGAAGACTAATATAATGACCTGAAACACATATTTCAACACATCCAAAAGGTGCATTTCTTAAACTTTGAAGGATACATTCATATCTGTTTTCACAAAGTAGCTGAGCTTCATAGCACCTCCTTGTAGAACTGTGGACTATGAACCACTTCCTGATGGTCATCTGAGAAGTCCTATCCATTTCAGTAAGCAGCGTTTGACATTCATGCCTTCAGCTATTAGTGTGTGATGTTTTCTCTTTTTCAGATATTTTTATCATTTTTATAATATGATGTCAAAAGTGTATATGACAATACATAATCTTATGAACAAATTGTTTCAATGAAACAGTTTACACTGGAGGGCCACCATGCAGCCAAGGAAATGATTTGGTCAAAAGAGTATATTTTTTTCTTCTTCCAAGTATCTTCTTCCAAAATCATAAAGTATGCCACTCTGACCTATATGCATTTATTCCCAATTCTATAACATTCCTTTAGCCAAAGATAAGCCTTGCCATGTTCAATCGAATTCTAGATACTAGACAATTTTAGAAAAGAACATAGCTCCTTGCTTTTTTAAAACATTGGAGGAAATGCAGCTAATGCTAAGTGTATGTTGTGTTCACATTTCTTTATTACATTTACAAAACCAATGGAGTTCAGATTGATAAAAAAGACCTTAAGAATTTCCTTCCTGGGTATCAACTTGATTTGAATCTTGACTATATCCTTACATTTTTAAATGTGTGTACTCACTTTAGGCAATCATAAGCACTCAGCCAACGTTTTCAAACTGAAATACTGATGTCTTGACAGTCTGGACATTGATGTCCAGTGCTTGACTCCAAATTGCAACTGATTCCACAATCTGCACCTCTGAAAATCTACCTCTCAGTTTTTCAGTGTTAAAACATCCAAAAAGAGTGAAGATGAAAACGGTCATATTAGACCAAACCAAAGGTTTATCCAGCCCCTCATTCTGCTTCAGAAGTTACTGTAAGTAAATGCTGAAGGAGGAGTAAGAACAGGGCAAGATTCTCCCCTAATACATTCCCAACCTCCAATTATTTTCAGCTCAGAGAAATTCCTGAAGTGGATATGATTTTGCACACTTATTGACACCCCCCCTCATCACCACCATCATTGGATTTCTCTTTCATATGCTTGTCCAGTCTCCCCTTGAGTCTATGAAATTTTTTAATTATCTACAACATCCTTTGGCAAAGAGTTTCAAAGGTCAATTACCTGCTGTGTGAAGAATCACCTTTTCTGTTTTGAGCATGACTCCTTCCAGCTTTATTTGATGCCTGCTGTTCCTTTTGCTGGAAAAGACAGTGAATAATCAATCCCTATCCAGTCTTTCCTTGCCACTCATGAGTCTGTAGTACCATAGTCTCATAACCTGTCTTTTTTTTTCTCCCAGGCTGAAGTTTCCTGGCTGACTCAGTGGATCCTTGAATGGTTTTTCCATAGAAATATTGAGTATTTGAGAAAATACTGTCCTTAAACACACAGCATATTAATTTATTTTTATAAAAATGTATGCATTTGGATCAAAGAAGCGTGCAGAGGAGGACTATGGTGAGACTTCAATTTCCATTCCTTAGCACAGAATTCGGAAGTCTGAGCTAGGATGAAGGTTTTCCTTATAGTAAAGTTCTTGGGAAGAGTTATGTGCCTCAGAAAGTCAGCATGCTTAGCAAGGGGAAACTTAAAGCCCCAGATAACCAGGGATATTGCTACAAAGGATCTGCCTGAAACCTCCCAAAAATTCATTTCAAACTACCACTTCCTGATGCTCAGGATAATCCCCTCCTCAAATCAGGTTCATGGAAACTATTTTAAGGAAACGGGCAGGCCATACTTTGTCAACGGCAGTGATGGCAGGAATGGTGCACGATACTCTTTGTACTTCCACTCACTAGAACCAGACATAAGGGAATAGAGAGTCACCTGGATTCTGGTCCTAGTTTAGAAAATTCTTTCTGTATTTCATGCTGAACAGACATTGTAGACTGAGTCTCCCTGAATGAGGCCTAAGAGGAATAACAAAAATTGAGGATACCCTTGTCAGCCCTAACCAAATGCTGGCTTAACAAGTTATGAGCAGGGAAAACTGCATGTTTCACACTCTTGAAAAAGGAATTTGAACCCAAATCTACCACTAAGATTTGTACTGGTACGTTGATCAACATCTTAAAACAGAGATCACAGCTGAACTTGGCAGGGAACAAGCAGCATATTTTGTTCATTTTAAACACGAAACTCTTACTAACAGCAGAAAGCTAAGCTGTAGACAGGATTATCAGTCCTTCATTTTCACTAATGCAAGGAAAAACTCAACAAAAGACACCATCTTTTCACACTGCCCTTTGTGATTAGTGATCTCGACACACAAAGTACATAAAATCACTCTTCTCCAGACTACAAAAGCAAAATGAAGGACATTAAAGATGGATTCAGCATTAACTCTGAATTTCTTTCTTTTCAGTAAAGCGAGCCAAAACAACACAGGGTTTTTGTATTTATCACAATTCAATTTGATTAATGACTAGGCAATATTCTAGAGTAGATTAATAACATCAGAGATGAAAGGGCATATTTAAAATATTTGTCCTCCTCCCAGTATAAAGAGGATTGCAGTGCATTTAGATAATTAACATGAAAACAGTGGCCTTGTTTTTATTTTGATCTTTGCATAAATATTCTCCAATTAATTTGGTAAAGCTTATGATATAGCCCACATGTAGGGACTGGAATGAGTTCTTCCTAGCTTTACAGTCATACAACAGTACAACTAGTTAGAATCTCACCACCAGAGTATGTGCAACCATGAACTAGTGACAAGTTTGTTTTCAAATTACAACCATTATATATGCAAGATAAAAAGTACTGAAAATATAGATTTCATGGATTGAAAGACTAGAAAAAATGTTCTGATCACATAATAAACAAGAGCCAAAGAATGCCGAGTCATCTACAAATGTTACTGGTAACACAAATAATTCTTGAGTATCCATGAAAAATGCAACTGAAGAAGCACAAATTCAGGAAAGATGCCATAGAATGACATCTGGTCAAAATAAAGAACTGCAAATATTTATGTGAAATTACAACTTAAAAGCAAAATAGGTGAAATAGAAGGCTTTCCAACAGAAGAAGGCTTTATGTTATTGTCACAATGGAAGTGTGGTAGTATAGGAAAATTACTGGATAAATACTTTAATAAATAAATTCTAAAAACCCTACAGTGCTTTGTTGTAAATTATCCCAGAATAACAGAATAAACCAGTCCTGCAAGGAATTTTGCTCTGTACGTAAAAGATTCAATAAATTCCAGTGTGAAAAAACCTTCTAAGTGAAGAGGGCCGTACTTGAGAATGGAAGCCCAGGGCACAGGAAGGCATGTGCCAAAGAATGCAGGTCACAACTAGGATATTAAGTGTGGACCATCAAAAAGGAAAAAAGCAAGAAAATGCAATGAAACAGGATAATCATAGATCTTAGACCCCAATTAGAAAAAAATCAAATCTGTAAATGGCAAAGCTTAAAGATATAATTTCTCAGAACAATAGGAAGTTATTTTCTTGAAACAGCACATAATTGAGAGAAGACTATTCTGAGAAATGACTGTCACCTTGGAGGACATAAGATAGCTTTAAATCAACCAGCTCAGCTTGATAAGCTGTAGACCCATATTCAAGCACAGTTTAGACATACCTTTAGACTTCAAGCACAATAGCACAATCACAATCAGCAGAAAGAAGTCAAGGATTAAGAATACCGAAACTAATATGTAAAGTAATCCTAAAATAATGAGGTTAAATGCATCTAGCAAGAGATAAGATATAAAAAAAAATGTCATGACACTAACCTTTGGACAGAAGTATTCAATAAAATGGAAAAGAAAAAAGTCAAAAAAACCAACCCTAGTATCAAAATTAAGGCAGCGGGATCCTAAGATGTGGCATTCATGTTACTCCCAAAACCAAGAATATTTCCATTGATAGATGCACATATGGGGGAGGGGAGGAGGTAAACAAGGAAGGTAAGCTGCAAACCAGTGGAGTGAAATGAAGGGATTTGAGACACTGCTTAAGCTAAGCAGGGAACTGTCAAAATTGGCAAAGGCAGCATTCATGAAATGAGGAAAACAATTGCAAGCTATAATAGTAAAGAGGTAACAAGGAAAACTGGATAGCAAAGGTAACTGCTGAAAACCAAACAGTTAAAAATATAAAAACAAATTAAAAGAAACTCCTTAAATATATCAAAAGCAAGAAGCTTATGAGAGTCACTATGTCTGCTGGGAACTTCAGAAAATAAAGACAGCAATTAAGGAAGAGAAGGACGTTGCTAGGAAGATAGAAGATTTATTTGCAACAGTCTTCACAATAGAGGATGTTAGGGAGATATCTACTCTTGGGTAATAAAAATGAGGTACTATCAGATGAAGAGGTGCTGGAACAAATCAATCATTTAAAAAGCAGGAAGCCACCAGGACCGAAAATCCTGAACAAGAAGTAGTTGAGCTATGCAATCTCTAATTGAAAAACAACTCCTGTACTGGAAGGTTAGAGAGTAGCAAATGTTTCACATATATTATAAAAAGGCTTTAGGACGATTCAGGGAATCAAAGACTCATAAATCTTACATCTGTACCTGGCAAATTAAAAATAAGAAAATAAAACACTCAGAAGACCATGAGATGATAGATCTGTACAAAGGAAGATGATGCCTCACTCATCTGTTAGAATGTTTTCAACACATCAGTAAAATACCATAGTGGTCAAAGGAGAACCAATTGATATGATTTATTTAAACTTCCTAAAGGGCTTGACAAAGTTTGTCACAGGAGACTTATAAAAAGAAGAGACATAGACAGTTAACTGAAGACCTCTGTTCAGTGTAGCAGCTATCAGAAGAAAGAAGCAAGATATTAAAATGAATCAAGAACAGGACTGAGATGATAAACAATGTTACACACATCAGTGCTGCAGTCTGATCTGAACTACTGTGTGTGGTACTGGTTTCTACATCTCAGAAAGATATCAGAAAACTAAAGGGTGTTTGAGAGAAAAGTGACAAGAGTGATAGACGGTCCTTAAAAAAGCAGGGTTTTGTGGAAATAGATTGGAATAACTGCAATAATCTTTAAAAGGAAATTTAAAAGAGGCATGATAAAAATATGTGAAATAATTGCTAGTAGTAAGCCAGAATCTCATTTCTCCCTGCCTTAACACAAGAATATGGTGACAGACAATTAAATCAAAAGGCAGCAAATTTAACAGAAGTCATACACATCAGTTTTCACATAGTATACATTTATGCTGTGGGACTTGTTATTTGATAATGCTGAGCCAGAAAAAATGTAAGATTGAAAAGAACTAGATGCTTATGTGGACAACAAGAGTGTATGGAGTCAAACTAGCTAAATAAGTATTGCAGGGGAACTGAAACTTATTTGGAGACTTAAATAGATCTCTAAATACTGGAGACTACCTCAGATTTTATGAAGCCAAATTGTCAAAAATATTCCTATTGTGGGTTTTCTGCACCTTCCTCAGGAGTATTCAAGGGCCACTGTCTGAGGTAGGATGCTGCACAAGCCTCAGATGTGCTTCAGACCCCTTTTGCCTATGCTCCTAGTATCATCTATTGCATGAATGTCACTGTTTCTAGCCCAATAATTGTGACTGAATAACAACATCAAAATATTTAAACTCAATAGCAGAATTTAAAAGTTTTTGTAAAACTCTTCACTGAAGAAGCCATACAAAGAATGAAAACAAACAAGCAAGCAAGCAAATCACTGACCTTTTCAACTTGAAAACCAACCAAAGGTTTGCTTGAAATTTGGAAGGAGACATTGTTTTCTGATGAAAAATCAACTTCTCAAAAGAAAACCAACACTTTCCCTGAAATTTTTTAATTTTAAAACAGAAATTTTTAATCACCTCACCCCTCAGTTATGCTATATATTCTTGAGCACCATCTACTGGTGCTGCATTATTAATTAACTATTTATGAAAATACAAATCACTTCTCTAATAAAATTCAAATATAATCTTTCAAAATATATTTAAAATTGACAAGGCAGAATATAACCTATTATTTATTAAATGAATATTTCCTCTTGATGACAGAGAGAAAATTACTACTGGTGAAATTCACTTAGAATCTGAACTCAGTAGAGAAATGCAACATTTCTTAATGGTTTTTAACATACTGGACCAGAAAACGTATAGAAGTCTATGAAATTATTTCCAGTTTACACTCACTCTTAACTTGTTAGAGCAACAAAAGATTTTTCTTCTTTTCATATTTAGGTATTTATTTAATTTTATAATAGCTGTAATATGGCCAGCATCTTCCATTTTATTTCTTTGTTTCAGACTAAATTAAATAACATTTCGCTTGAGATGGTCACACCAGCTTTGGAGTTAAAATTTTCCGTTACTTATAGCAAGGAAAGATTGTTCTTATAGAAATTTGGTGTTATTCAGCAGAATCTGTGATGCAGACTAGAAAATCCATGCTTGCCAAAGGGGATTTTGAAGGGTCTCGCAAGTCTGAGTAAAGTTGGATCTGGGGAACAGACCAGTGCCACTTCTTTGTAAGCTAAGAGGCTCCGTCAAAATACCACTTGACTCTTACCTGTAGGTTGGCTCTATAACCACGGTTTCCATTATTGTGCATAATAAGATGACACATCTAAATGTCTGTAACTCTGTAGTCAGTTAAACATGATGATAATAACAAAGAATTAAGCATGAAAGTCTTTGCTGAAAAACCTTTTTATGATTTTTTTAAATGCATGCCTTCAGTGTTGGAGACAGACCATCTTTTATTTGCTCAAAAGAGTGACACTGAGGGCTGCAAGAGTGACCTTGACTTGAAAAGAGTCCCCCTAAGGGTGACAGGTGATTGAGTGAGAGAACAGTCCATTCTCCAAAGCCACTTGCTTTAAACTGTGGCCTCCCTTTTAAAATTTCCACCAAAAATGTCAATGAATTATAATTATAATTCCAATTACAACGGTGTTGAATTTTGTGCTGTGTTCACTAAAACCTGGACTGAAACCATCTAGCTGCTGTGACCAAGATACCAAAGATCTGAAAGTGCTACTGTAGATTGGAAGGGAGAAAAAAAAAAAAGGCAACTAAACAAACCCTTTAATTTATTCCATCCAACATATTAAATTGGGTAAGCCTCATTTTTCTCACTAATACAGAAATTACTTAAAAACACTACTCTCCTCCCTCTTTCCTAGTTTGGATCAAGCCCAATGTTGCTGAAACAATTGCATCGAGTCTAGAAAGCAGCACTACAAATTTAGCATTCATTATGTTGTGCCTATCCCTACCACACTACTACTGAGCAACATAACACTTCTTTCAGTGCCTTGATACTTTCTTTGTAGTACAGATGGCACCACATGTGCCATGCAGTTCTGACAGCCCTCCCATGAAACAGTGTGGGATTGTATTAATACCTTATTCCTAGGTTTTAACAGACGTACTCAAACAAGTTGGATCTACTCAATATTTCTGAATGTTGTGTACACGTCCATTTTACATCTGTCCTTCAGACTGTAGTTTAGCGTTGAATGCACATACAAAATAGCACCATTCCCAACACAAATGATCTGCATGCCCAATTTAAACAAATATACTGTTATATTTCTATTTATTTATATTTTGTAGACTTAAACATGTCCTGACTCTCACTTCTAGACTATCAAAATTCCAGGGTTTTGTTATCTAAAATGCATGACACCTGGCAAACAAATTATTTCTGAAGTTGGCCTCAGTTCAGGTAGAAAGGCATCTACAAGTGTATCATGGATATTTGTGTACTTACAAATGGTAAAGCTTATTTTAGCGTTAGTTCTAGTAATCCAAACCTGCATCGTTCAAGTCTTATTGCAACAAATCTTGAGAAGAAATCTGTGGAGTGCTCTGTGCTGCCATCCCATCCCATCCCTCTGTTCTTCAGCTCCCATAATTAACCTAAGTATGACTTGTGCAACTTCCATCCTTTCCTTCAGTTTGTAGATAAGAGGCCAAGGAATCTTCCCTCCCAGATTCCTCTCCAGGATTGCCATGTCTTCACAAAATTGAAAAGTGGAAGTTAATCACCAGGTTGAGATACCTAGGAGACTGCTAAAGACAATGGTTTACCATACATTATGTATTTATTAGTTTTCATTTCCACTCACAATTAAAGGAGCTACAACTTGCCAATGCCATAAGAAACAGGCGAAAGAGTTCATTCAGGATGTTTTTTTCTGTGACTTACCCTCAAGTTCTTAATTTAATATAAAGGGGGTGAAAAAGGTATTTAAATGCTGCATTGTATGTACACCTTTGATTTGTTCTGCTTGTATCAACCTGTCAATGAACCAAACTTCCCTTGAAGTATTTCAAGCAACATGATGATCACCCACAGATAATATGGAGTGTCACCACATGTGAGAGAATATGATTCTCTCTAAGCTGGTAATGGTTCAGTTTTCGTTGCATTGTATTTGCTGGGTGTAGATCATGCACATCTCTCACATTTTCCTTGGTTTGGGTGGAGATTTTTTGTTTTATTTTGACAACAGGGGCATAAAGTATTTATGTTTGTAAAAGCTAGCAGGGATGTGGTTTACAGCTTGTACCTATGGAAAATACAGTAAAAATCTATAACTGTGCTTTCATTTACTTTGGTCAGAAGTGGTTTGTGACCAGTAATACCTCTGATCAGAATTTGTGCAGCATGTAATTGTAATCATAAAAGCTCTGTATTACAGGAATTCAAACCTTTCTGGGGGCTAGGGCGGGGGTGTAGGGGAGAAAACTGTTTGCTTTAAGGACTGATTGGTTTGGACGTTATCCAGAAGTTTAAACTGTCGTTTCATCGGGGTGGGTGGGAGGGCGCGTTCAAAATCATGCAGTTATGTTTCACGTGAACTTTGAAAGCGCAGAGGGGCTGTAACAGGGAGCCGGACCACACAGCCTCGGCGAGGCTTTGTTCTCCTTGCTGAATGGCAGTCGTGGGAGCGCACAGCAGCCAGGCTGCGAGCTGGTGACTGACAGCAGTATTTATTAAAATGTCATCTCCTAATTTTCACGCCGGATATCTGCTGTCGCGTAGACTGCCCCGATCTCTCACGCCAGCGGGAAAGGCCAGAGGACAACCTAACCCGCCCTGGGGAGCAGGAGAGACACAGCCGGAGGGGAAGGAGAAAATGCCTATCCAACCCTACCGTGCTGTACCAAAATAAAAAATAAAAACAAAAACAAAAACGGGGGGGGGGGGGGGCCGGGGGGGTGCCTTCCTTGCGGCGAGGCTCCTTCCGCGAAACTCCCCCGTCTTTCGGGCCCCACCCGCCCCTAACGGCGCTACTTCAGCCGCCGTCGCCTCGCAAACTCCGCTCCCAACGCGGCGGCGAGAGCCGGCAGCGGGAGCCCCCGGGCGGGGGCAGCTCGTCTCCCGCGCCGGGTACCGAGCACTGGGCACCCCGCTCCGGGCACCCCGCTCCGGGGAGCCCCGCTGCACCCACCAGCTCCCCATCCCTCACCGTGGTGGGCCCCGCGGCACTTGCCGTGCAGAGCGGCCGGACGGCGGCAGCCGGGGGAATGAATGCAGCCACGATCCGGGCACAGCCTTATCTCTGGCAGGGAACAAATACGGCGTTAATTGCAGCCTCGCTGAGAAAATTGCTATTGTTTCCAGTCAAAGGCAGGCGGCAGTTTGAAAGGGTTTATCCTCGGAGCCCTGAATCAGTTAATCTGCATCGCGGTGCCGAGCTGACAGCTCTTGGGGCTGCGACAGGGAGGGGGTGACGCTTTAGAAGAAAGAACAAGAGGAAGGAGATCAAGTGCGGGCTTCCCCCCCGCCCCGCCCCGCCGTCCCCGTTTCCCTCGCTCCCCGCCCGCGAGTCTCTCTTGCGCCGGGGCGCAGCCGGCCCCGGCGCTGGGAACCGAGGCCAGAAAAACCTCCCGGACGCAGAAAACAGCGTTTCTGGGACGTGCTCGGTGCCGAGCAGCCGTGACGTGCGAAAAGCACCGCGGGCCCTGCTGCCGTGGCCGGGAGGAGCGCCTCGCACACGCGCGGAGCAGGGCGCAGGGGCGCGCACAGCCACCGCGCGGCGGGCCCGGCGCAGCGGCGCGCACGGCGCCCGGGGAGAGCGGGGCGCGCAGCCACCCCCCGCGCCCAGCGGGCGGCGGAGGGGCGCGCAGGGGGGCGCGCACGGGGCGCGCACACGCGCGCACTCACACACCGGCACCCACCGAGGCTGGCTCGCTGGCTGGCTGGCTGGCTCTCACACACACACACACGCGCGCACACGCACACGTGCGCGCACACACACACACACACACACGCAGCGGCAGAGACGCGCTCTCGCTCCCTCCGTACTCCCTGCGCGCCCGGCGTTCACACCGCTTCCCGACATCGGCAGCCAAGGACCCCCCCGCCGCTGTCCGGCCATTAGTGCCTGAGGGGGGAGGAGGAGGGAGGAAAGAGGAATAAGTCTATTAGTAATAACAACAACAACAAAACCCACCAACAAATCTGCACTAGCGCCTTAGTCCTCCTCTCAGACCGTCGCCTGCCTGGCATCGCCGCTCATCGGGCTGCTGTGCTGAGACTTTGTTTCAAGTAAAAAAAAAAAAAAAAACAACCAAAAACCAAAAAAACCTTCGCTTGCTCAGCCACTTCCATTTTTTTTCCCCTGCAGTCTCGCTGGTTTGAGGTGGTTTTTTTTTTCTTTTCTTTCCCTTCATGTGTTTGGATTTGGTGGATCCGGAGCCAAAGCTGCTTTTTTTCCTCGGTGGGGTGTGTGTGTGGCGTGCGGGGGTTTTCTCGCTGCGTTTTTTATCTTCTGCTGCTTTTTTTAATCTTGGTTTTGAACCTGAGCCGGGGAAAATGGGAAACGGTGCTTCCGACAGAAGGGGAATCTCTCCATCACTGTTGTTGGGACGTGTGCCTGTGGTGCTAGTGTTTTAGAGAAATAGCCTGACAGCTTTCGGAGTGGAAGGTAAGGGTGCCCGGGGCATTTCCATTTCCCATTTCCAGGGATTACGACTGGAGAGCTTTTAGCTTGGGATTCCGGGGAGGAGGCGGCGGAGGAGGGGGACAGGCTGTTGCTGAAGGATAGAGAGAGAGACAGCACATACAAAATGATCTCCGCATTTACTTCAGCGCTGCAGTTTAAAAGTTAGAGAAGTCCGTTTTGCGACAGGTCTGCTTCCCTGAGAGTAATTTCCAGCGAGACCGAGAAAACCTGAGGTTTGTGCACGATTGGGGTAATTTTGGAAGGGGGGGGGGATGTTAGGTTAATAGGAAGTTAAAATAAGAGAAGTCAGTGGGTCTTCTGTTGGGGGAAAAAATAAGTGGAGTGATGGCGCCGTCTATGTTCGGCTAAACTACAGTGTCACCTAGAAAATCAGTTTGGGGAATATCCAAACTAAACGCCCGTTTGCTTTTCAGCAGAAGAGGGTTCTCCCCCTTCCCAAATGGGCAACCTTAAGCCTCTGTGGCTGTTCTTTAACTCCCTCCTCCATGGAGAAGAAAGATCTTTTTAATCTGAGTGCCTAATCCTTTCAGTGAGCAGATTCACTCTTGTATTTAGCAATACTGCAAACTAAACGAAATGCTGCTGGCACACTCAATTCGGGTGTGTGTGCGTGTGTGTGTCTAGTGCACACAGGGAGAGAGAGATTAAGACAATGTTGTGTTTCAGCAGCCTTGCATGAACAAACGCACAACTAAAATGAGGGCTATTTGATTACATTTCTTCATAGAAAACAGCCTAGCACTGCAGACGTCTTTATTTTTCTAGTGCAAATATTACATAGGATGGGAAAAGTCAGAGGCTTTTTTCCTTTTCAAACAGAAAAGCAAATAAGTCCCCTTTTTGCTTTCCAGATTATAAAATTAATCTTTTTTCATGGGTGGAATTCCTAATTTAGACACTTATTGTCACATTGGCTTTCAACGCCTACACCATCCTGAATAACACTGCGCAGAACTGCATTGCCTGCAAAGTGCTTCAGCAAAGGGGAAATTGTTTCCAGAATTCCGGATAAGTTTCTCTTTTTTAAAACCTTAAATGCTGTACCGACCCTATTTGGAAAGGAGGACCATGTTATTTATTGAGATAGACACTCAGAAAGGAGAAAATCTGACCGTGTGGATAGACCCGGCAGCAGCTCTGCTTTTTTTTTTTAAACCTCCACTATAAAGAGGGTTAGAGTTGGTGCTGCTTTGCCCATTTCAAGATTCAGAGTTTGAATTATAATCTAGGAGATAAGAAAATCTCTTCAAGGGAGCTTAATCTGGTGATTTGCTGTGTGTTACGCAATGGGAGACAGAAGATGCCTTGCTGTTTGGTGAGGAGATGAAAAGCTAGGCAAAAACACACATCAAAACTCAGTAACGGTGCCTGTGTCTGCCTCTGCTTACAGAGCAACAGTGGAAGAGACTGCAATCTAGAGAGTTTTGAAATTAGCTTGGCATCAGTTCTGTCTGCTTGCATTTGACAGCAGAAGGCGAAAAGCTACTCATTTGTAAGAGAAGCAACTTCTCAAAGGTTAATGCCGAAAACGTTCTATTTGAATTTTTTGGATAACATTACAGAGGTAAATATAACTAAGGTTTGCTTTATTAACCTAGGCCACTGTTAAGAGAACACAGCATGTGGAGGCTGTAACGGTTGACAGGTGCAGTAAAACAGCTTTATTTGGAGATGCTAGCAGAGAAAATGTAATATGTCTTTCATCATTCAAGCGCACATCTGCAAAACACAGCTAATCAGACAGTACAAGATACTCATAATAAGAGGGCAAGTGCAGTCCAATAGGTGCAGAGATCCTGCTGTAGCACTGGCAGCTATATAGAGATACTGGATGTAGATACTAATACAGTGATCCATTTTATATATCCTAAGAGGTTGTAGAGGATTTAAATCATTATCTTAAAAAGCTGGCATTTAGTGGTAGTGTCAGACCAGCGCTAGTTTCATCTGTCTTTGTTTCTTTCCCCAATAGTCTCAAGATTGTATTAATACATTAATCTCAGTATTTCCTGCCTGGGTTTTCTTTTTGTAGAGACCCCTGTATACCAGGTGGCCACTGCGAAGGCATGTAGGCATATGGGAGATAATGTTTAATAATTTGTGTGTTTTTAAATTATGGCTGTAATTCTTCACAGTTAGTTCTCAGACATAATAGAAAAATAATATATAACAACAGATGCTACTGGCTTTCTTGTTCTGTTCCGGTGAAATTCTGCGTGTGCATATTGTGTGTGCATATTTTATATGCATATATATTACTCTAGGAGACTACTTATTTACTTTTTGAAGAAACAAATAAATAAATTGCCCTTTTCTTGGTCTGTCGGGTAAGGCGTCTAGGTTTTTACCTAAGTTGAGCAGTTCTAGTCCACGCCATGATGACTACATCCTAGACAGGAGAGGACATTCCTATTAATAATCTAATAGATGTTGTTTTTTAATTTGACTGTCGAAGACTTGGCTGTTGCGATGGCCACGTGATGGCGCTGTGCACACAGCAGCAAACCCGTCCCCTGCGTTATAAAATAAAAATTACCTGCCCTTCTTTCTGAAAGGGGCTCTAACTGCAAGCTTGAAAACAGCTGGCTCGAATATTGGAAGGAGTTTGGTTTTCAATGCGTGAAGAATTCTACTTGCATTTTTATTTCATTTCATCTCCTGCAGGCCAAATGACATAGGATGAAGGCTGTTCGTAATTTGCTGATTTATATATTTTCCACCTATCTACTGGTTATGTTTGGATTTAATGCTGCCCAAGACTTCTGGTGTTCCACGTTGGTGAAGGGGGTCATTTATGGATCGTATTCTGTAAGTGAAATGTTTCCTAAAAACTTCACAAACTGCACTTGGACGCTGGAAAATCCAGATCCGACCAAATATAGTATTTACCTGAAATTTTCCAAAAAGGACTTCAGCTGCTCCAACTTTTCCCTCTTGGCTTATCAGTTTGATCATTTTTCCCATGAAAAAATAAAGGATCTTTTAAAAAATAATCATTCTATAATGCAGCTCTGCGATTCCAAGAATGCTTTTGTATTTCTGCAGTATGATAAGAATTTTATTCAGATACGCCGCGTCTATCCTATCGATTTCCCAGGATTACACAAAAAAGAAGACGACCAAAAATCCTTCTTTGAGTTTTTGGTGTTGAACAAGGTGAGCCCAAGCCAATTTGGGTGCCATGTGTTATGCACTTGGTTGGAGAGCTGCTTGAAATCAGAGAATGGGAGAACCGAGTCCTGTGGGATCATGTATACAAAATGCACCTGCCCTCAGCATTTGGGAGAATGGGGAATAGACGACCAGTCCCTGGTGTTGCTCAATAACTTGGTGCTGCCCCTCAACGAGCAGACAGAGGGCTGCCTGACCCAGGAGCTGCAAACCACCCAGGTCTGCAACCTCACCAGAGAAGCCAAACGGCCGCCAAAAGAAGGTAGGTGCTTCTTGGAGGGGGGGCTAAATCCCACACCGGTGTGTAGGTTCTGCTGCCGGCTCTCCTTGATACTCACATTCATTTGACTTGCTCTCCACTCCAGCTTGCCTCTAGACGAGGCGAAAGGGCTGGAGAAGATGCACCCTCCCTCAGGGCAGGGAGGGCTTCATTTTCATTTTTAAACTGGCCTAACCTTCAGCATGTAGTTCTGCTGAGCACTGTTGAAATTCCTCATAAGTAGGAGCCATCTGTTTCCAGCTCCCACTTATAGTAATGCCCACAGGTGGCAAGCCAGGAATCGCTCTCCCCCTCATCACCTCTTTACTGCAACCACCCGACTACAAAATCTTGGCCCTCTTGATATAATCCCTTGACTTTGCAAGGAAAACATTTCCAAAGGCGTGCGGGCAACCTTTTACCATGGTCAGGACACCTGGTCTCAACTGGGCCAGACCTCAACAACCTAAAACCAAGCCAAAAGCAGATGTAGTTCTTTCGGGTGAACCCTCTGCCTGCGATGCCTAAAGACGCGAGGCACCACACAGAGTCAGTACTACTGTTTTGACCTGCTGGGAGCCCAGCAAAGGGGCCGTGGGCTGCTGCTGCGCCCCTTCTCCAGGCGGCCTCAGCTCCAGGAGACAAAAGCTCTGAATCTCATAGCAGTATTGGGGGGGGGGGGGGGGGGAGGTGATGTGTCAGTCCCAGAAGCTGCTTCGTGTCCCTGCTGGAAAAGGGGGGTTGTGGAAGGGTGGGAAAACAGGGGTCCAGCAATTAGAGTGGCAGCCTTCTGCCTTGCCCCTCTGCTTCATACCTCTTGTTTTGGCCTCCTGGCATTCTGGGGAGGTCGGGGGGTGATTTTGGGAAGGATACTGGGGGGATGAGAGGCAGAGAAAGCATAGGTTGAACCTAGATGGGGGTCTCTGGCTGCAACCTATGGGCGAGGGGGTCCTTCAGAGCAGCCATGCGGGAATGGGGGAAGGGGGGGGATGTGCCCCTGCGGCAAGGGATAAATCATCGAGCCCAGGGTATTGCATTTTAATGCAGGAAATGTTCCTTCTCTCCTTGTTTTCTGCATAGCCACAAAGCTCCCAGTCTGTGGTGAGGCAGCGCCAAGCTCCCAGCCCCCCTAATAGAAGTTGCTTTGTGGAGGAATGTAACATTGACACGTTGTTAGGAGAGGATTTTCTTTAAGGGCAGCCAAGCCCCAGTGCTGTGGGAGAAGAAAAGCTGAACTTGCTCCAGCTGCTGCGGTGCCAGCGGCCGCGGGCAGGGCCGGGGGGAAGCGGAGGGATGAGGGACACTTTGGTGTCCTGCAGGTCAGCGCCTCTCCCAGCATCCAGCAGCTCGGAGCCCAGGAAACAGAGCGATCTTAAATGACGGGGAAGCTCGTCTCCTGTAAAAAACTCCCAGAGAAGCCTGTGCAGCGGCAGGGATGGTATTTAACATCGTTTAGAGCTAATTAGTGGCCTGGGAGGACGAGGCAGCCCTGGCTGCGGAGCCCGGGGGGCAGCAGGCAGAGCCGGGGCCGGGCGGGAGCCCCGGGGGCTGCGCGGGGGCGGCCGCCTCAGCCCTCCGCTCAGGGCTCTGCGCGGGTGCGTAGGGGCTCACATCGCCCGTAAGCGGGCCGTGAAAGTTTGGGGGGGGCCGCTGCTTGCACCTTCTCCACCTCCGTCGCGCGTGTCATGGGCCAGGGCACGGGGAAGCCACGGAGCCCATCAGAAAACATAAACGCCGCAGCCGCAAAGCCGCGCAGGAGACGCAGCCGCGCTGTGGCGGCTGCCCCGCGTTAGCGGCCCCGCGCAAGTCTAGCGCGGCCCCGCGGAGGGGGCGGGCGGCGCTTCACCCGCGGCCCCAGCGCTGCGGGACGCGCTCCCGCGTGGGAGAACGGCGCTCCCCCCCTCCCCGGCCCTGATTTCCATCCTAAGGTACCACTACCTCGTTGGTGGGGCTGGGGGAGGAGGAGTGCGAGCGCAGAGGGGTGCGCAGGCAGTCGAGGGGCCTTCATACCGCTCGCAAAAATACGCTGAATTCCAGGGGGATGCGTGTCTCCCAGTTAAAGCACCTGTTTCTGAATTTTTCTTAGTAGAAAGGACAGAGGAAGCTCAGGGCAAACACTTTTTTCTTTTCCTTAAATTTTGAAACACATTTCCAACGTATTTTGCTTCCAATTTCAGACATATTTTAATTCTTGCCCCTACTTGCGGGTTTTCCTGGATATGAGCTTGAGAAACGGCATTGCTAGTAGGGGTGGAAATTTCGCTTGGTAGGTGGAAGGTTTCCTTCACTTCTTTTTCACTGTACTTAGTGGTTTTTTGGTGTTTCTGAGAATTTGAACAGTAATACAATTATTTCAATGTTTTATTTAATTACTTTAATGCACTTGGAAATTCTTCATCAGATTGTTACTAAAAGTTATAATCAGTTAGCAGATTAAGCCTCACATCACTTCTCAGTAGTAGTACACTCTTTGTCTTCCACTCAGTGTTTAAAGCATTTTTCCCCTTTCCTCAGAAGGCTAAAAATCTGCAAGAGAGGTGTGTTGAGTCTTTGTCTTCTGTAGATATAGTCACATTTATCAAGCACATCAGTCAGTGTACTTGTACGTGTAAAGCTGGTTTGTGGTTCAGCTGAAAGCTTTATTGAGGGTTCAAAATGTAGAATATTCCTGCCACAAACATAATGCAATTCATCACTTGTGTCAGCAAACATCTAGGCAAGAAATGCAAATTTTGTTTTCACAGACAATCTGGTTCAAGTTAGATCGGCACAGATAACAAAAATAAGGTTGACCAATAACTAAGAAAATGGTTTCTTGTTGTTAGAGTTCATAGTGGTAGCTGAAAGTACAGTTTTGTTAGTGTAAGTTGAGTTTTAAGGGGAATAGAGTTTGCCTAACAGTGTGAGACTGCTCCGGACTTGGTAAGATTGCGTTTTATGAATTCATGTATTACTTTGAGGGTGGGTACTGACATTGCCTAGCAATGACTTTTGGAAAGGAATTGCAAAGACCTGACAGCTTTTTACAGTATTATGCATACCCTCCTATCCTTCAGATTTGCTTTCATCAGGCTTGACTGTATGAAGTGCAAAATCTTTTCCCAAAACTATTTCCAGTCACATTTTAGAACCGTAATGTAAATAGAGAGCATTTAGATTAAAGCCTACTGTTTCTTTTTTGAACCTCTGAAGATTTTTACGATTTTGAATATGATAAATGGCTTAGAAAAATGGATGAAAGTCAGTATTTTTCCTTTTTAAAAGTGTTGCATTTTACAAAAGATGTGACAAGTATACAATGAATTATTTTGTTTCTAAAAGTGCTGAAGTGTTGAACAATAAAGGGAACTAGGTCAAAAAAGGAAGCTGTAACTATTATTTTTTTAATAAAACGGTTTGGAAATATGTGGTTTAATCAGCATTTCTTCCGTAGGGAGATCATCTTTGGTGTCACTGATTAAAGCAATATGGAAAATCGCCACATTTTCACTAAGACCCAGTTTCATTGTATCTCGATCCTTTTCCGTAGTGTTACATCTGACGTGCTTAGACTGGATCAAAGCACTAGCAAATAGATCTCAATGAACACTCTGGTGAGGTCTTGAATTTAAGGGCTCAGGGGAATTTGTCCTCTTGATCTTCAGTGCTGTGACTGAAGTATCTCATGAAGTTTCTGTCAATAAGACAGGGCTCAGTTCCAACTTCAGTGGACCGGTAAAGCCTTTGCATGTAGTCAATCCATACAATTTTATGAATGATGACAATAAGAATGCAAAAATGTCTTTTCTTATTGTGACCATTACAAAGCCATAATATTATTGTGGGTTTTTATAATAGTTACTGAGACAGAAACTAAGAGAGAACTTCCCCTGTGTTTTACTGCCATATCTGACAGGGGCCCGCATAAAACAATGAAAATAATTCTTTTGTCCTCTTACTTTCATCCAACAGAAGAAAAGAAGAGAGAGGATATTCACATTAATTAAATCCTGGCATTTAGAGTTCCAGGCTTAATCTTGTGTATCTTTTTCAGCCACTCTAAAATAATTTTAGTAGGGTTTTTTTAATATGCTAGAAAAGTAGCATTGGTCTACTTTGTCATAAATTCTAACAGCTCACTGTGTACTAGCATCTCAGTATTCAGCAACTGATTTATTTATTTTTTCCTAATTTCAGATCTGAAAACAACAGGAATATCTTAACAGAGAATTTACTATAATAGATGGCTCTTTAAAACAATAATTTATGACATTGTCAAATAATAGTAAGATGTAGGACGCAGATAGTTTTGTGAAGCTTTCATGGCATGTACACATTTATTTATATGTCATCCCATGAATGCCCACCTCCTGTTGCACACATTTAAGATGAATTTATAATATTAATCGCATAGCCAGAGGTCACTGGCTGGCTGAGTAGGTTGGACATCCCTAGTCAGAAAGTCATAGACAGTAATAACATGTCATAGCATGGCTCCATCAGAGGATTTAAACTGTTCAATCAGTGCAGCGTATGTCTAGGAAGATCAAAAATTACAAAATGGAGTCTAACAACCATACACTTTACGGGGATATTTAATATTTAGCATGCAACAACTATTTGAGACTAAAGCAAAATTTAGAAAATCCAAAATAAATAAAAATGTTCTCCAGAATATTGAATGAGTACAGTAACATACTTAGAAGACTCTTTAATAGTTTTTATATCCTGATGCTTGCAGTGGTTTTCATATCCATGAGTTCAAGGAGGCAAAGGAAGATGAGCACTAATGGAAGAACAGTTTTTTTAATTTTGCGTGAAAGGTATTTTTCATTATGACTTATAACATATTGTTTAAAAACTTTAAACTGAAATGCTAAAATAACCTGTTACCATGCAGGTTACAAGCAGTTATGAGCAGTTTGTTATCACACTGTTATGAGCTGTCTGATCTCAGTGAAAATCTAGAATGTAAAGAAAAATAATTTCACTTTAAATAATTTTTTACATTAATATTATTCCTCCTAAAATGTTCATGGCCAAAATCATCATAGAAACTTTCATAAAATCAGTTAGAGACATTGTGTTTCTTCTTTATGGGTCTGGTTCCCAGTTGAAGGAAATGTTTCAAAATCTCCTGTGGATTCCAGTGTGCTTCATATAATGCCCTTTTTTACTTACTTTGCTAAAAGAAAACAATCACCCTAAACATTTATATTCTTAGTACATATTTGGGTCACTCTGGACCACTCATAATAGGATGCTTTATCAGAGCCATGCAAGTTTGATTTCAGATTCTTTTTTTTGAAGTGATGCACTGTAGAAAAAGCATTAATGATCAGAATCTCTTTTAATCAATAAACCCTACCTTTGTTTTCAAGGATTATATGCTATTATCACTAATGATTGTACTTCAGTTTGTGCTGTATCGATCATTTCCACCTGATTTACTTCAGTAAACTGTGAAACTTGTTTTGATATAAAGTTTAGATGTTTGTGTGCAAGAGTAATCAGCACTTCACATATGTGTACTGAATTTGGTGGGGTTTGGATCAACCCATAAGTGAATTTTCTGATACCTTCAAAAAGGAAAATACCCACACAATTTCCTTTATGGTAGCAAAAGCCTATATAAATGGCTTTGCTTCCAGTTATTTAAATGCTTTATTAGTAAATATACTTGGTTATATATATCTATGTCCGAGTGGTAATGTCTTTGGTATCACAGATTCTACCAGTATTTTGTTCAGCACTTAGCACACTAACAAGATGGCATATTACTTATTTTGTGGGAAAGGTCAGCCTACTGCAGTCAAGTGTTTGCCCTGCCTTCAGCGAGATCACAAATGTACTGTATAGGATCTGAATACCAGTTTGTCATGAGCTCATTGATTGTTTAAAACATTCATGGCTTCAATGGAATAGTATGTTGGAAGCTGTATAATAACCAAACCCAGGATTTTGTTTCCCCAGACTGCAATTTTTGCTTGAATTAAACCTGTATTTATGTGCATTATTGCACATCAGACATCGTGGAGACCTGCTCTCAGCTGGGGACAAATGCTACTAGACACCTCCACTCTAAAGAGCACAGAACAAAAATAGGAACCAGTGATAAAGAATGGGGAAGGTACATGAAGAAATTAAGTGTTCAGACTGAAGTCAAAGCATATCCAAATTAGAAACAGAATTCTGACTGTCTTGCTGCTGGCTCCAGTGAACAAGTACTCGATAGTACTGAGTCCTGTACCATCAAATATTTCAGACCAGTCATGCCTTCTTTGTTTGCCTTTCTCATACCAGTAAGCTGTGGCTTTTTTCTTCAAATACTTCTATTACACTTTGTCTGGGTGGGCAGAGTATACAATATGTTTACTGTATTTTAGACCTTGTCCTCTGATTTGCTTGTGCTTTTGACAAATGTGAAAGGGTTCACGTGTAGAACAGCCATTAACAGAAGTTAATGGTGATTCTGTTTACATAGTGGGATTTCAGATATTAGGTCTCAGTGACATTACATGGAATTATATTATGACATAATGCAGATACTGCATTTCTTATTATTATGCAGTGTTTTATACCTATGTATTTATATTTCATACATTTATATAATACAGTGATTGTATGATCTATTACATTGAATATGTTCTCCTGTGCTCTTTTTAAAGCAATTTATCCTCTTCTGTTCAAATCTATCCATATTGCTGTTTTGTTTAGTTTTCTATTTGCAGAAGCATGGAAAAATCTGCTTTGTGTGTTGGTATACACAGAGGAATTTTCAGAGGAGACTTTCTTTTTCTTTTCTTAGGGAATTAATTTTATGAAGTTTATTCAGTTGTGTTTTATCAAAGGATTCCAACTCAAAGTTGTTGTAGTTCTCAAATTGAAGTTTAGCTGTTCGTTTATAAATATGCAGTAATTGTAATAAAACAAAGGTCACTGCAGAATTCTATTGAGCATTATTTGCATTCACTGTTAACAAGAACTATAAAATGCTCTTTAGGATAGAGAAAGCTGTACATGATATAAAATACAAATTTACAAATTATGCATCACTGATTTATGAATATTTCAGAGTTTGAGCCCTTTCTATGCTTGTTAAATCTCAAGAGGAAGATAGTCAAATTTTTCAAAGTCATTCTCAGTTTTGTTAATCTCTTAGAGAAGTTATAAATAAAGTTTTTGTCAAATAACTGACACATTCTTCTGATGGACTAGTCACCATCAGAATTAATAAAAACAATCTATAATTACAATGTATGAGACCAATGTTGTTACTTTACTCTGCAAAGGCCAAATTATTGTCCTTACTCAAGGCAAATTCCCCATGCTATCAATATAATTTGGTCTAAATGAAGATCAGATTACAGCCCACAAAAGAGATGTGAAACAGTGATAGCATGTGTTCTTTCTACCAACAGGAAATTATTTCATAATTTGTATTAATTAAGATTTTTTTTTTCTCTCTAGTTTTACTTTTGAAGCCAACCTTGACATTTGGTAGAGTGAAGCAGATGCACTAAAAAAAATGCAATTTTGTAACTGCTTGCTGCATTTCCTTTTTAGCTGGTCAGCCTATCTCTTTACATGCTTTACTTCACTTTCTCATTTTTGTTCTTCTTCATTATCTGAAGGGGAAACAGGGCATATGACATACTCAAATTAGTATTTCTTTGATGGTGCTGAAAATGTGTGCAACTGAAATTTGGAAGGAAGCTATTTTCAGTTATTCAGTTCAAATTTTATTTATATCTCCTTGAAATGGCAAAAACACAACAAAAATGTAAACTTTGAATACCATTAATTTTTTGGTAGCTTGACAGAAAATTGATGACAATGGGGAGAACAACGTGTCATCCCTTTTTGGGCAGTTTTCACCAATTTGCTCTCTTTTATTCTTCAGGAGATGTAAAACACTTTGGGAGCTGACTTTGATTCCTGTTGTTCTTCTTCATGTACTGCTAGCTCATTCATCAGTTATGCAGAGACAGTGTTTGTTTATAGCATGGTTTATAACTTTCAGCCATAGCTGATAGTTGTGTGCTATTGAACAGGTTCGCTGAAGGATGATGGGAGGGTGAAGGATCAAAAGAGCAATTCTCTGACTCTTAGCTGTGGAAAGTGATTAACACGACTTCCAACCTTACCACTTCTAACTAGCATTGGAAATACCTTATGTTAAGTGGGAATTTGTTAACTAGTGTCATCAACTGAGGTATGTTATCACAAGTTGCCTGTGAGAATCTGAGGCCCCATTGCTGCTGAGATGGCTCCAGCTTCACTTCCTTCCCTTTGCTGAGCTATGTGAGTACACCAGCCAAGCAGAAAACTATTCACCTTGGATGATCTTGATGTTGGGTGAGTGTGCCATGGTGGCCCAGCTAAACCTCCATCAGTACCAAAAAGTGGCACAAGAAAGAGCTGGAGAGGAGCAGTGGTGCTGGTTCAGCCAGGTTTAGATTTGCTTAGGCAAAAAAAAAGTCTATCAAAATGTGATCAATACATGTTACGCTTGCCCGCTCTTTTGCATACGTTAGCAGCCAGTTACACCATATTGGGTTTCTAGGCAGCTATACCAGGTTTGGTTACAGTATTACTGGTGGATCCTTCAAAATAAAGTCCAAGATACATGTTTATCCAGGGCTTCCTGCTGACCATTAAAGAGTGGTGCAGATTGCTGTGAAAGTGTGCGCAGAGTGCTTGGGGATGAGTCTGCGAAGCCTTTGGAGCTCATTCCTGTAGTGCAGCTAGAAAGGACTTAAATTACAGATTAGAAAATCAGGGAATTGAATTCATGCTATTTATTGGTTATGAGGAATAATATTGTACATACTTCATGCAAGAACACTTTTTCCTGAAAAGGTTTTGGAAAATCTTAAGTCTGAAGATTTCATGTGGAATATTTCTTCGAATCCTAAATGGTTCACTTTTTCTTATACAGTGTTTGCTTCTCTATCCTATGAATATATTCTTTGCAGTCCCTTCTGTACTGTATACATAGAAGATTTCAATTGTCGGCAAAGCTGGGCACTTCAGCTTGAACTAACGAGTTATGTTTTTATCCTTGGAAGTGTTTTGTTTGTTCTGTGGCATTGGCTGATATCTGCAGTGATTGGCACACATACAGATGCTCCATACTGGTAGGTTTGAAGGTTGATAGATGTGCTTCATACTGACAAAGGAGAGGAGGAAAAATGTTCAGCACTGCAGGTGTAATGTGACTACAGAGCCCAGTCCAGCTGGTCCCGTCTGCACCAAATGTCTAGGAAGTCACTAATTATATAGAGAGTATCATGAAGATTCACTCTCCTTGGAAGGGAGGAGGGTGCCAAGGCTGGGATAGTAGCCAATCCCAACACCTGATAAAGTTGTGGGAGTTATGTATACGGCCATAGGGCTTCAGCTGATTATGCTATTATTTGGGTTCATAAATGCGATAGATAAAAGTTTCACCTCTTGAAGCAGCATTATGATCAGAAGGAAAGTTTGACAGTTATTGTCCTGGGAGAATGTAATATACTTAATTGGAGCTGGGCCTGAAATCAATGTTTTCCTGTCTCATAAATGTATGTTCAAATTATTGCATATTCGTTCTCTTTAGTCCACTGAATTTTTAATTTATCCACAAAAATTGGGGCAGCTTCAAATTTAGGAAAAATCAAGAATGTTCCTATTCCTTGACCAGACAACCTTCTGAGAAGCAGAGCCACTGAGTCCACATTGCTCCAGGTGCTACAGTTGTTTACAGGGTGTTCAGGTCTGGGTTGGCAGTATATACAGAGAAGATTATAAAAGGAGGATGCCATCTCTGGCTGTGGTTTGTGCAAAGCTTGCTCAAGCAGGAGTGATCCAAGACCACCTTTTGGATTTGGCCCTGCTGGCAAATAGGTGCAAGTGACTCTCAGGATTTTGCTACTTGTCACAGCTAAAGCGATGCCCAGACCCTTGTGTGCACCTTGTCCATGTTGCTTATGGCTCTTAGACACCAGCAGGTGTGGGCTGCCCTACGATGAACATTTTGGAGGTCTCCATTTTGGATGTAGGCCTTGGAAGTGATGATGAGGCATGTAAATTTGTTGGATTTCTTTTGTAAATACAGCTTCTGTGCATCACTTCCTGTCCCCGTGGTATTATTATAATAGTACTGCTTTGCCTTCTGGTGATATTATGAGGATAAATATGTCAAAGTTTATAGTTTGCTGAGTAATCAGTATCATACAGGTACTTAAAATATATAGATTATGCCATCACTGCTAAACCTGAGATTTTTTTTTCCCCCATAGTTCTGATGAAAATCAAATCCATGTTGTCTTCAGGTATTTTCTGGTGCTTGAAGTGAAAGTGTGATTTTATTGGCTGTTTTGCAGATGAAATATATGAAGGGAATGAAGGACTCCTACATTTATCTCCTATTCCATGCTTTTAAGGTTTTGAATAATGGCTTTTTGAACATGTGAAATCTGAAGTGTTGCAAAAAATAGATTTTAGTCTGATAACGTAACGCGTACAGTACCTTTACAATAAAAGAATTTCTGTCATAAATAAAACATGAAGGGGAACCCAAGCATGCCAGGACGTAGCATCTAAATATTTTTCGGACATGACTAAATTCCTGCTTTTGTGTTCACTTGTACATAATTAATCTAATTGAATCAACAGGATTATTCATGTAAATGCGATTTAATTAAAAGCAGGTTCGTCAGTAAATACGCTCGATTGAAAATGTGGGTACCTTAAATATATCTAATCAATATTAGAACAGGAAACCATTATTTTATTATTAACAATAATTTCTCTAAATAGTATTAAATAAATTATTTGTAAAATAAATAAAAATAAATTACTATCAAATAAATCAATATTAATTAATATTATTAATAAATTATTAATACATTTACTATATATGGACTGTCTGTAAGTTGGATAAATATTCTTTGTTCTTGTTATCCTAGAACCTAGTTTTGTCCAGTTCCCAGGTCTGCACTGCTTTAAATGATCATCAGTGTATTCTTCATTAGCTCTGGGATCCCCAGTGCCACCCTCTGCCCCTCACTGACCCTGCCAGACCTGTGCTCCCCTGCACTGCATCCAGTGTCTCCTGCTTGGACGCCTCTGCTCTCAAACCGTTCTCTCATTGCCATGACTGTGCTCTTCTGCATTGCGTCGTTACGCTGGGGCAATAAGTGCGTCATTCTGTACAGAATAACTGTTCGTTGCTACCATCTATAAAAAGAATATGGCTCTACTAAGATAAGCAAAAAAGTTAAACAAATCAGGCAATAGCTGCCTGGTCATTAAACAAGCTAAACAAAGCTCCAGGAAGAACAAACAAAACAAGTTCAGACAATACCTGACATGTCCTGGGGCTTTTTAATGGCAACGGCGGTGCTGTATTTATTGGGATACAGGGCTACACTAAAAACCATTTAGAATTAATCAGCAAGAATGGCAGTCTTTATCATCATTGTGCTTTTTTTTTTTCCTTTCTGTTGAATGTGTCCAGGAGCTACCATGGAATTTTTTACGAAATTTCAGCATTCTAAAGCCTGCATCTTTTTTTCATTAGATGAAAGAAAAAGTAATATCACCTTACAGATTTATATTTGACAAATGGTATCAAACTAGACACATCTGGATAAAACCAGGAATCGCTTTAGGAGCAGTTGGCTAATGTTTGGCTATGACTGACACTACTGTAGAAATAGATGCTTCTTAATTCTTGTTTTTGTGTAAATTTGGGGTTGTATTTATCTCTAAACTTTTCCTTTCACCAAACATTTTAGATATATGATATGTGTTTGAACACAAAGTTGACAGTCATTTAAGATGACAGCCACTGTCAGGGAGTTTCTTCCTAAGAAAGAGAGGGCATTAAATTATGAAGTATTGGAAGATAATATTTATTGTATTCTGAGGTTGGTTACTCATTGATTTCAGAGGTTGGTAACTGCCATTTTTTACAATCCTAACTGAATATCTCACAAAAATTCTGTGGCATAGTGTGAAAGGATTTTTTGCATTTCTAAGGTCTGTTTTCTATTGCGTGTATACTTCAACCACAGTATTTCACTTCAAACAGTTGGGTATGGAAGATCTTAGAGAATAATTTTGCATTAAAATCAATGTGGATCTTTTCAATGATCTGGTTGCTATTTTTTTGGTTAAGAGAGATCTCAATTAAAAAATACAAGTTATTTTGCTAGCAGCACAGAATGTTGTGAATTGCATAGCCCTATTAACATGGATCTTTGTTACATGTCTGATACCAATGAAGGATTCAAAAGTTTTGTCCATTCACTCTTTTGTCACAGCTCAGTTGTCATTACAAGTTTTGAGCTTATGTTTCGTGACTACTTACAGTCTTTGTACATTTTAAGGGTGAATACTGTTAATTAAAGGTGATCTTTTTTGGCAAATTCAGGAGAATCACTGTGGTATTCTGAAGAGAAATCTATGTGGACCTTTACACAGGGAGAAAATTGGATTCCAAATCAGCTGAAAAGATCAAAATTTAGAAAGTATTTGTGTCTGCTACATGGATTAATTAAAAATGCATAAGTAAATTAAACAATGGAGACTAGGCATAGGGTATAGTGAAGATTTCTTGAGGAAAAAAATACTGGAGATGCTAAATCTGTTCTATTGAAAGACACTATTGCAATATGACACTAAGATGGTGTCTGGTACTGTGATATAATTGGGAATCCTGCCATTTCAGGACAGGGACCCTTTTGGCATACAGGCAAAAAGACTCCCCGTATTCTCCTTTGTTCCTTTGGCAGAAAAACATTGCTCATGGTAGTAGTGATGCGCTGGTGAAGACTCAAAGTGCTGTGTTGATCAGAGAATACGTTATGTGCATGCTAACTTGAAGGATGATCACACACTGTTCCCCTCATAAGGCAGACCCTCAGGCCACAAAGTCCATTTCAGCATATTTGGTATTTATAACTTGTAGTTCTCTGTTAGAAATTGTCACATTGCCCTGATGGAGCTCACAGCTAAATACTGAGCAGGTTTCTTGGTTTGCAGCTCATACCACAAGGTTTATACATACTTAAGCTTCCCTTGAATTTATACTGGCTCTAAGCATGTTTTGTGTTTTTTTTTCCTTGGTCTCCCTGCGCTTTGTCTTGTCTCTAGGTTGTTAGCTCTTTACATTACTCTTTCAGCTAAACCCTCAGATTTCCCAGAAGCTTGCACTTTCACAGAACTCCAGTCTTATTAGTACTCTAAGCTTACAGTTTATCCCTTCTGGGGCATAACATAGGTGAAGTAAACAAACACAGAAGCTTTGTAGGAATTACAAATGAAAAAAATCCAAAACAAAACAAAAGAAAAAAACAGTCTTTATTTCAGCTAGCCCAAGAAATGCACAGGCTTGGACAAAGAAATAGAATCCCTGTATTTAATTCCCTGGTTTTGTTTCCTCATCACTCCAGTCACGCAACCAGTTGAAGTTGAAGGTCTGTGAAGAGTCCAGTATTCCCAGCTTTATGCTCTACTTTGCACAGGATTCCTGTGTGTTATGGATTCTCTTCAAATCTGTTCCTTTTCTCCCATTGCTCTGTCCCATCAGCTTCCACTGGTTTTCTCCATTGGTTTTATGCGCAAAAAAGGTCTCAGTTGCAAAAGACACAATATGCCTTCCAGCCCATGCCCCATTCATTTCTGCAAGTCCCATTACTGCTGTGACGGTAGTGGGTAGGCAGGCAACCAAATTGCTGTGGGTTAAGCTAGGATGTGAATTAAATGTGTATGTTGCCCAGGGCCTAGTCTTCCCTCAGTCAGGAAGCGATTTAACCACCAGTACAGAGTGGGGTTTCCTCTGAGTTGCTCTGCTGACCCCATAAATCTTGCTTTCTTATTTCTTGCAGTGCTGTAGTTTCACAGGAATATCAGAACATACCAACACTTAACGTTAGCCCCTTGCCTGCTAGTGAGGGCAGTATCCCAGGAAAGAGAAAATATGGGCTTAAGTTCCTCAGGCTAAGGACGACCATTAACTTGTATATTCTCCTCCTTAAGCGATACTTACTTTAAGTAGCATACTTATATGTGAAAGGCGTATTCCATCTTTTTCCATAGCTGGTATTTTTGAATAAAAGTGAGCAAAAAGTCTTTGGGTTCAGCTCAGTACTCTCTCAGATATATAGCATTGCCCAAGAGTGCGGAGAGGTTTGGTCATCAGCACGTTAGATGCCTTTTTCTGGTGCACAGCAGACTTGTGTGGTCACCTAGGTCCCTGACCAGGCTTGAAGAGGGAACAAAGTACAGTGTGCAGTCCTGGAAGCCTTTATTTAGGCCCATTGGGAACAGGGATGTCCCCACATAGGCACTTCAGGAGATAATTCCAGGCCATCTGCACCACTTGCTTGAAATGAAGCTTCCAGTTCTGCTCAGTCCCCTTTTAGACAACAAAGCAGGTATCTACACCATGTACAAATATTGTGAGCTAATCCGTTTGCAGTAACCTTGAAGATTTTCATGATGTTTCTTGTCAAGCTTTGCTTACGTTAGTATTTAATTTCCATTGATGTCAGTAGGATTGAAGGGGAGAAGGTGAGCCAGAGAGTCTTTCATGTTCTCTGGTTTTGGATTCTTGTCAGTTTAAGGACAAGAACTACTACAAAGAGCCACATGCATTCTTAAAAATGAAATTCTCAGTAAAATTTCTAGATTTTATTTAGAGCAAACATTCTTTTTTCTGTCTATATGAAAGCACAGTTACAAGTTAGTTACTCATAGTGTAAGAAAGACAAAGATACAGTTGTTATTTAATCAAGACTTTATTTTTCTTATTGCAGTGGTTTCACTGTCACAAATGATTACTATGTTTTTAATAGATCTGCCATGTGTAAATGCACTGAAGTCTACCCAAATGTGACAACACCTTAATCTAAATGACATAAGAAGTCTTTGAAATCACATGAATTATAAACAATGTTGAAATACTTTCATTTATGAGTACAAATGTGTAAAAAATGAAATGATTAAAATAAATAGTTCAATGTATGTTGTACATTTTCTTGTTTAAATTATTTATAATAAACCACACTATAAGCTCAGAGAAATGGAAATAATTGTCTACATAGAGACAATTGAGTCTAATGATATAATAAATCATTTACGCCTTCATTTGGAGGATCTAGCTTATCAGAAACTGTTGAAATCAGTGTTTTTTACCACAGAATAATGACTGTATTCCTTGTAGCTCATTGTGCCTGCAATAGCATAGAAATGCTTTAGATTGTTCCCTGGATTTTTATGGGATTGTCTCTGGTCTGAGGATTATGGAATGTTAAATACTGTTAGGAGAGAGTAATCCATGTAGGCTGGTTGTCACCTCTGCCAAAGAAACAGATGGACTGATGACCTTTTCAGGGCAATGTTAGATCTATGTGCTTTTGAGTGGCAATGGTACTGGGAGCACTCTTGCTCTCTGAGTTGTCTTTATTCAGTTAATCTTCATTTGTATCACTGAATAGCTTTAACGACCAATCACAGCATTATTTTACTTTTTTGTTTTGTTTTGTATTCAAGAAAATGTTATAAATTACCCGCTGTCTTTTTTTTTAAGTCACCCTGTCTCCAGCACATTTACCACTGCTGAATTTGTCCTAGTTCTCCCAGGTGAACATTTAGTAGCACGAATTTTGAACTCTGGCCAGATATCACACATAAATGTCTTTGTCCACACAGGTGTCCCGTACAGCCTTTGAACACACATTTCTATTTTCCAAAAAGTTTCATTTTTGTGAACACCACTCATCAGTCACATGATAAGCACAACCACACAGCACTCAGTTTTATAGTACTAACAATTTTGTGTTCCATTCATGTACAAATCCATGGTAATCAATGTCATCTCACTGAGAAATCTGCAGCTATAATGTTTAAACAACTTTGCTAATGACGTTAAACAGTATCTTCTGAATTTATATTTTTTTAGTAAATTTGCATAAATAGTGTCTTTCTTATTCCTTTATATGTGCATTAGATTATTTTCTATATTTTTGCAGAAATTGTTGATACACAGTTATCAAAAGGCAATTTATGCCTCCAACAGTAAGTCTGGGAAGCTTATGAGAACAGGATCCTGGTTTCTGAGGCTACCCACAACCATTTCAACACTAATAAAATAAATTAACAAAGTGCTGGTGTTCTTTATAGCAGTCCTTATGTATTTCTCCATTTAGAAAAAATGTTTGTAAACATACAAGCTTCACATTTTTTTTTTAGATTCTGCTCTGAATGGATAGAAAATAGTTGTAAAGTTAGAACTGGGAAACCTGTGGAAAACATGGGTAAGTGAGGTTGGAAGCCTGAATTGTTTACAAAATCAGCTGGGTGAGAACAGTTAGCTGGATGACTTTTTTGTTTCAAGTTATCTTCTAGAACTGATGGCAGTCCCTGGAAGATCACTTAAGTTAGGAGGCCATACTCATGGTGTGGTTATATTTTAGCATTCCCCTGGTGTGATGTGGTGTGCAGGATTCAGGTGTTGAGCAGTCCCAGAAGACCAGAGCTCAAGCTTTCCGACTTAACTTATGATTGAAATAGAGATTTTTTTTAATGTATAAATGCATATTAAGATTTTGAGGTTCTTTCATATTTGAGAATAGTTCATTGTGTTCGTGTAACCAGACGTAATAATAAATTCAAGAGATTTTAAGGGTGGTGCCTTAATGCTAACATTTTACTTTCAGGGTGATTTTTGTGAATAGATTCCTAAATACTTTTGAAATTATGTGAAACAGACTTATAGATAAATTTAGGTTTGAAGGGACTTCTGAAGGTCATATAGTCCAATCCCTTGCTCGGGGTAAAACTGAGTTGCACATTTTATTTATTTCACTCTTCTCTTTGGTTCGTAGTGAGGGTTTCCTGCTCCCTAATAGTTTGTACATACATCAGTATTCAGCAAATAGCTAGACCCATAATCGGAGCTAGTGTGTATGTTGTCAGTGAGTTTTGTTATTCCTGTCAGTCACTGTAATGGTCCATGGTTTTTTAGTTATTCTTTAACATGCTTCAGGTCGTAGTATTCTAATTAGGAGTAAAATGATCTAAAACACACTGACAGTGTGCAGAATGGCCAAAATAGTTAATCTGAAGAATAGCTAGTAAATAATTCTAGAGAAAGTTTCCCAGAAATAATTATGGCTATGTCAGCCTTAACCTATAGATTTTTGAAACATTTTGGTATTTAGCAAGTCAGGTTCAGTGTTACCAAGAGGTTGTATTAAAAAAAAAAAATTAATGGTTTCTTACAAGTATTTTACAATGCTCACCTACACGAAGTGAGAGCATGTTTTCATGCCTTCCCTTTTGCTTGTGATATGTCACAGCTGTACCATGCTGTTGGTAGCTTCTGGCACTGAAACACAAGATAAGGAATCACTATTGAATAGTGTTCTGGAAAGGGGAAAGAGAAGAGGCAGGCCAGACAAGAATATTCAAAGTTGAAGCTTGTAGGGGAAAGATAAGGCAGTATAAAAAGAGAAATAGATTAATGCTAGCCAAAGGGGTTAAGATAATAAGGATTTTCTTACAACATCATAGGGAAAAAACAAATACTGGAAAGACTGAAGGGGATGATATTAATCTTATTTAAAATAGCTGAGTTAAAAAGCTTCTTTTTAGGAATAAGAAATTAAGGGTGATTCTAGAACAATTAAAAAGTAAGAAGAACTTGACAAACAAGAAATGAGGTCATCTGTGGGAAATCTGAGTATGCAGGAATCCAATGGTACATGGAATATGTATTTTAGACTATTAAAGTAAGTAACTATTAAGTAAATGATTGTATAATCAGTTTTTTAAATTTAACAAGAAAATAGTTAACTTTAGTGTTCTAAGAATCTAATTTCTAGACTAGTAAAGCTATGAAAAGAAGCTGAAAGGATATCACTGTGGAAATAAGAAAATGTTATTAATTATTATGACTTTCTGTATTATTGAGTTTATTCTAATACTATAAATGTTACCCAGCTATTTTTTTTTAATTGTAAAATGGGTGTATGAAAAGAAAGTATTAAATGAGAGTGTATGTGCATTTATGTGGATTTTATTCAGACTTCTATTGTGTCCCTTCAAAACTTAATTCAGATTCGTTTAGTTTTTCACACAGTTTGTAAAAGTGGACTGTGGGCTATACAAAACACTATAAATTAATAGCAATGAAGTACTGACATTTAGGAGGAAATGCAAATACTGGTGGGGACTGAGAGAAAATAAAAAAGGCTTATATCAATTAGAAGCGTGGGCACGACATGATAGTAGAATTCAGAATACTGTAAACTAATGCTCTGTCTTGGGAATAAATTGAAGTAAAATGGGAAGGGGAAATACTGAAAGCAGTAACGGCGAATGATACTTGGAGCTGATTGCAGAGAGGAAGAGATGTCTGATAAGGGTTTCAAATGCAAAACAAAAGGTCCCTGTGTAAGCAAAGACTGAAAATGTGGCTTCCGACCTAAATGTATTGTTCTTTGTGAACTGGATATACAGTTGCAAGTCTTTAATTTTTATACCAAAAGGCCACGGTATATCACAGACTTCAGAGAAGAGCAGCCACAATGAAGAAACTGAAGTGAATGGTTTAGGACAGAAGATTCAAAGCAGTAAAAAATATCTAGCTAAAAGATACCTAGGCACAGTTAGCAGTATATCCCCAAATATTTGAAGGGTATTAAAATACCATTTCAAGTCAAGGAGAAGACTTATTTATGAAAACTCCAAGACACAGAATTAAAGTAAGTAGTTGAATGAAAAAAGAAAATCTAGGCTGAATACCAGAACTAACTGCAGCATCTGTTTACATGCAGTATAATTTTCAGACCTGCGAGCATAAGCATCATCACTAGATATAAATAAATTAATTACAAATAAAATTAATTCTTCCTAGTATGCTAGTGGGGGCTGAAGCACTTGGGAAGGGAGGGTTAGAAGACAAAGACCACACTTTCTGAAGTTTATTGCAAGAGTATGCAAGCTTGAAGAGGCAGCAATAAACATGAGCAAAAGAGTAAGATATTAAATTAGAATCATAGAATCACAGAATTATGTAATATATGGTAAAGTTTCATGCAGCACTTCCCTTTTTTTCCCAGTCCATTATACAGAGGCATTATTGTTACACCTTCTTCTTTACTCAGCAAATATATTACAATGAATTGCGTTATATATCTTATAGACTAATATATATTATGTATATTATATATACACATATACATGCACTCACTGTGCTTTTTCCATTCAAAACACTATGATCTGATAGTAAAGATCTGATCTCATAAATAAATATGTTAATAAAAGAAAGGAAACTTTTGTCCACCTGAACATGAAATAATTAAGACATGGTAGGCAAAGCAGGCTAATTTAACTCCTAAATTAATTTGGTATTTTTAATGACAGGTAAGGATGATCCATGAATGATAGAAGGACCAGTGGCCATGAATGACACAAACCTAAGTGTTGGTAGGAAGGTTTAATAGCTCATGGGATAGCAAATTGGACCAACCATCACCATTGCCCCAGGGGTGAGCCTTTCTGTTCACTGAGTTTTCTGAGTATTAAACTGTCATTTATTTCAGAATAGAAAAACAGCTCAAGAATTATATATTTCAGTGCTTACAGAAAGACTGAAATGGAACGTAACTGGTGTGTAGCATTTTTGCTGACTCTCTGTTGTAAGGTGAATTCTGTCCTAAATATCTCCAGAAAACATGTTTGACCTGCAAAACAAGCCTAGCCTTTCCAGGGATCCCATTTGAAAAGCAGGCTTACTTCACCCTGGAGGGGTTCTTAAGGGGTCACAGAATATACAGAAATCCAGTTTTCTTTTGCAGGAGTTTCTTCTCTGCTATTAAGGTAAAGGCGGTCTTTCAGTCAGCCTCCAGCACTTTTTCTTGTTTGTCTTCTCAATTTCTCATTGCAGGATTGATTCCTTCAAGACTAGAGAAGAATATACTCTGGAGAAAGCCTGCAATGATTTCCTGTGTCACCCCTAGATTGTCTTAGGGCTAAATACACCAAGCATGTCACACCAAAGCAAAGAATTAGTTCACTGAGACCGAGATCTTGGTAAAAAGGATTAGACAGCTATAGGAATAAAAGAGAACATCCCCAGTTATAAAAGAGAGGAGTTTAATTTTTTTCTTACGGCACAAAATAATTACTTTTTAGATGTTTGGAAAAACCCTGTCTGCTTTGGATTTCTTCTACCGTCATATGGCTTATCTTAGATTTAGAAGTGTGTTTAGGAGGTATATTCTTATATGTTCCAAAACTCAATGCTTAAGAAAACTTTAGATTCTGACATACATCAACTGAGTTGTATTGAACTCTAGAAGGCTCACTTTCTTAGCATATAGAAAGTTCAAAAACTGTAATGCATGCTTTATTAGTTTGGAGCCACACTTAACATATTTGAAATCCTAGTCAAGACACTTCTAGTAAGAGGATACCTAATTAGATATATCCTTGTTAGATCCAGTATGGTATTTCCTACACTCTTATGAACACATGCATGGTGGGGCTGTATTTAAAGAAAGAAGAAATCTTTATTAGAAAATACATTACAATTGATTAAAGTCATGTATTTGTTCACAAAAATGTGGCTTTAAAAAGTATACATATTTTTTTCCCCAAGGGAATGTGAAATGCCATTTATAAGGACACAATGGTCTCTGAAATGAAAGGGGTATAAAAGATGGAAGAATGAGTCCTGGAAATAATCTACTTCAATATTGTAAGCACACAGAGAGCTGCTTTCTATAGAAAATTTTAGCTTTTCTGTTACTTTTACAGTACATCATTCAAAGGACCTGCATATTTTTCAGCTCTTCTCATACACCAGAAATAAACAAACAATACTGGTTTTCTTTCACAAAAACTGGAGTCTTTTGCACAGTAGTTTGCTGGAGAGACATAAAAATAAACTTTGTGCCTGGAGGGATGTGTTAGAGTTTGCAAAATGTCAAGGAAATTTCTTTCAATTTTTTTTTTTTGCAGCTTGCTGTGTTCTGTACAGAAGAACTATATAGAAATTTCTTAATTTAAGAGAAAATAGATCTTTCTGAAGTCTTTGTTACAGATAAATGCCAGATCTCATCTTTTTAGCAGATGTCATTGCAAAACTCTTTCCAAAGAGAATTATACTTTATATATTATAGAGTACCTTATTTACATACATCGTTAATTAGACCAGCAGACCATTTACATATGTAGTTAATTAGACCAGCCGAGAAACATTGAAACAGCATTTTGTATATATTCTGGGTTTACACAAGACAAGTTACCTTGCATTGTTTGTTCTTTGTTTATTCTTCTTTAGCTCAAGAGACCAAGGAAAGAAGAAAAAAAAATCCATGAATGTTAATACAGAACATAAGTACATGGAAAGAAATAAACAAAAATCCAACATTATCTTTGAGAAAAAGCAATAAATGTGTTCTTTCCAGACTTACACATCATTCAATAACAGGTTCTTTATTTCCTGTGTATCTTGGTGATTGTTCATAACTAGAATTCCACTTCTGCATTGTCGATGTATTCTCAGATATATCCTACCTGTGGCTCTTGATGTAAAAGTATGAATTACATTTCTTCAATGATTTGTCTGCAGTAAAATTCTGCCTTTCACTTTAGATTCCATCAGATCCACAAAACCAATAGAATAACAGACTTTCGTACCTTAACGTGCTCAAGACTTTATGTCAAATAGTATCCTAGATATATATAACTCCATTTAATCTAAAAACATCAGTAGATTTATTGATTTTTAATAGCAATTTCAGCCTCTAGAAGGTAAACCTGCTATAAAAGGTCTGATTTCAATCTATGCTACTGTTCATGATACTAAGTCCAAGAGAAGCAGGCTTTGAAACAGAGCAGAAATGTGACATTAGGTTTTATACAACAGAGTATAGATGGATTTCTTAACCTTTTTATTGAAGAACATATATTAAAAACACAGTAAGGAAACAAAATTAATCATTGGAATACTGCACAAGCTGTAAGCTTACATAATATTAAGTCTGTTGGCGTATTTTATTTCTGGATAGAGTTTTTATCAAATCTATTGCTAAATGAGCATCTTATGCCATCATTTGATTGATTCATAAACAATTTATGGTAAAATTCTCAGCAATTTATGAATCACATTTTTTGTTCTGAAAGGTTTTGCAACCTCCGGAAGTATTATATAATTTTTTTTTTTTTTAATAAATCCCAATTCTATTGTAAACTGCTCATTCCTCCTTTTTTCCCAGTGAAGACAATGATAGTGGGATTTGATACATTACAGTACTAATAAAATAATTTAACTTCTTACAGATAATATTTATTAGCACAACTCAGGGAATGCTCTAATGAGCAAGTTAATAGGTAAGTTTAACCCATCCTTCTCGAAGCAAACTTGTGACCCAGTCAGGATTTTATTAAATGTATTCTTTTGTAAATATTTTATTATTATTTGTATTATCCTTTAATAATTGATTTGAGCCATTTGCCCATTAGTGATTGCTTACATAACTGACATGTCATTTCTTCTGTTCCTTACTTGAAAGAGTTTAAAAACTGTTCAAAAAATAAAATCAAGTCAGTTCAACCAAATCCTTTAAAACCCAAAACCAAGAATGTGTGAATCACAGTATCTGTGTAGAAGACAAGTGTATTTTCATTTCACACACTAAATCTTCATTTATGTGTTTGTGCAACTTGTCTTTGAAAATCCTGAGACATGAATTTTCATGGCTGTCATTCCATCTATCTGACTCTGACTTCTAAATAAGCAGTAGTAGAAGAAAATCTTCAGTTTAACCTTGAATTTGGTAGAAGTAAATTGCACTATGCCTCACTTTCTTCAAAATCCTAATCCTTTAAATTTAGAGTCTCAGTACATTGACCTTGTATCTGTATAAAAAAATTATTGTAAAAATGTGGTCCTTGTAAAAGCAACATTGATATCTCTACTCTTGAACCTATGGAACTCCCCTAGTCATTCTATACATAGTGACATTTGCCTGTGTTCAGTAGATTTGTAATTTAGAGATTTTTAGAAAAAAAAAGAAGCTATTTTTGGATGAGATTTTATGTTGCACAATTTCTTCTTCTTTTTTTTTTTTTTTACATGCCTATCCCTTATTTTATAACAATGAAGGCATTTATCTCAAGGAGCTGCTCACTAGAATGGTTAGATATTTTTCAGTAAAATATTTCCTTGAAAAATGGTAATTCATTTAAACAGGAAGTTTTGAGGACTGTAAAAATTTCTGTCATAAGGGTTGGATTTCTCTTTGGAACTGGATAGAGAAAGAATGAGATGTAGTAAATAGTCAGGAAATGCAACTGGGATGTGGGAGGCGCATGTTCAAGGACATGAGCTTAATCTGCCCTCTCCAAAAGGCACTAGGCTTGTAGTAAGTTCCTTTCAATTTTTGCCAATAAAACTATTTTATTTTATAAACAGAGATTACTTGTAGGGGAAAGACAATAACCCTGTAGTCCAATAATTGGGCGAGTCGCTTATGGTGAAAAATATTAGCAATTTAGGGATGTGAATGTGGTCTCCCATATTGCCCGGGAGTACTACAACCAAATGTAGCAAATTCTATATTGTCTGTCTTTTCTGGAAAATCTGGGAATGTTTAGGTCTGTCTTATCCTCATATACAAGTTGGGGGGGAAAAAAAAAGTTTCAGTTGTAGGTTGGTTCCTTCTCTACACAATGCTCTGAATTCAGATTATGATTTCATTATATTAAGTGAAATTTCTTATGAAGTTGTTTGAACTAATCAGTTGATTGTCCGAGATCTCTTAGATACAGTTTATAGACCAGAGAGTAAAGGTAGAAAATAGCAGGTGTATTACAATGCTTGTGTTCTAAATTCCTGTTTTTATTTGTTGGTTGGTTTCTAAACAGTGTATCCAGGCATGTTATGGGATGAAAAATTTAACCCCCTCCATCCTAATTAATAGTTATATTTCATAGAAGTTGCAGGAGAGAGGTGTTCATGGCATATCAGAGCAAACTGTCTGTACTTATTTCCTTCAAATGGTCATGTTTGCAGTTCTGACTTACCAGCTATCATTCTACATTGTTAAGGTCTGGCTGTACTACAGGGTAATACACTTTTTACTTTAAACTAACTTTGAATGAAGAACTAGAAGAAGTACTAGAAGAAGCATGTCTGCAGTTGTTCATATTTTTACAAAAGATAGGACATCTTCTATGTCTGATCTTTAGGACTTCATATTGTAATATCTGAAGCGCTTTCACTACCTGAGCAAATTGGTTTAAGCTGGATTGTCTAAAACTGTCTTTGATTAATAAAAGAGCTTGAGAAGACCTTGGGAAGTCATTGTATCTTTCCTCCTTCCCCCAAAAAAATTCTGAACTATATCCAAATCATTCCTCAAAGATGTACATCTAAACTGTTCATAGACACTGCCAGGAACTCAGATTTGTCAGCCACCCAAGACAAGCTGTTTTACTAGCTGTCCTTAATAAAAGTTTTGTTTTGGTTTGGTTTATTTTTTATTTCTAACAAATGTTTCTTGTTAACCAGTTCTTTTATTAATCATTGTGGCTATGATGAAAAAAATATTCCCTTCTTCTTGGTAGGTACCTTTTATGTAAAACTGTGATCACCCTGGACAGAACCTTGCAAAAGCCTGTTTAATAAATCCTTACATCCACAACTCTTCCTTTTTCTAGGCTAATTATCTCCAATTTCTTCAGCATTTCCATGTAGATCACTTGCTATAGCTTTATAATTCCTGTCTTTCTCTTCTGGATTGCCTCCAGGTGAACCACCTTCTGCAATATCAATTATCAAAGCAAGATGCAGAACTTAAAGCAGCTGTTAGTGCAAACAGGTTACTCCTTGTGTCTCACAGATGACACAGATGACAGGTACAAAATTAAGCTTTCTGAGAACTACTGGGTATTGCTGAGTCTCATTTAGTTAGGATTCCAACATGACCTCCAGATTTCCTCCTGAAGAATTGCTACCCAGTAAGTTGTTCCTCCAATGTCTGCATAGCTGTTGCTTAAATGAAGAACGCTGTACTTGCCCTTACTCACCCCAAGAAAATTGTGAATTCTCATTGTTTTCTACCAGCTTAGAATTATTGCATGTAATCTTTAGAGTATTGTTATCCAGTGTTATTAAAAATATGAATAGAACCAGAGCCCAGACAGGACCCTGCAGAATTCTGCTTAATAAATCCTTCTGTTCTGAAAATGATCCTCTAATCCTCTCAGTAGTTTTTCCATTAAGTTTTGCATCTATTTTACCATATGTTAGTTTTATCTGGACCTCTTTCTTTCTCCAGCTAATTTACAGAATCATAGAATCACAGAATCATAGAATGGTTTTGGTTGGAAGGAACCTTTAAAGATCATCTAGTCCATCCCCCCCTGCAATAAGCAGGGACATCTTTCACTAGATCAGTTTGATCAAAGCCCCATCAACCTGACCTTGAACATTTCCAATGATGGGGCATACACAACTTCAAGGGCAACCTGTTCCAGTGTCTCACCACCCTCATCATAAAAAAATTTCTTCCTTATGTCCAATCTAAATCTACTCTCTTTCAGTTTAAAACCATTGCCCCTTGTCCTGCCACTACAGGCCCTGGTAAAAAGTCTCTCTCAGTCTTTCTTTAAGTCCCCTTTAAGTATTGAAAGGCCACAATAAGGTCTCCCTGGAGCCTTCTCTTCTCCAGGCTGAACAACCCCAACTCTTTCAGCCTTCCTTCACAGGAGAACTGTCCCAGCCCTCTGATCATGGTCCTCCTCTGGACATGCTCTAACAGGTCCATGTTTTTCTTGTACTGGGGGCCCCAGAGCTGGATGCAGTACTCCACGTGGGGTCTCAAGAGAGCAGAGGGGGGAATCGCCTCCCTCAACCTGTTGGCCATGCATCATTTTATGCAGCCCAGGGTACAATTGGTTTTCTGGGCTACAACCACACATTGCCAGCTCACATCTAATTTTTCATCCACCAGTATCCCCAAGTCCTTCTCCGCAGGGCTGCTCACAATCCCTTGATCCCCCAGTCTGTATTGACATTGGGGATTGCCTTGACCCAGGTTGCACTTGGCCTTGTTGAAGCTCATGAGCTTCACATGAGCCCACTTCTCTAGCCTGTCAAGATCCCCCTGAATAGCATCCCTTCCCTTAAGTGAATCAAGTGCACCACTGAGCTTGGTGTCATCCACAAACTTGCTGAGAGTGCACTAAATCTCACAGTCTATGTCATTAATAATGATATTGAACCTGGTCCTTATACGGACCCCTGGGGGACACCACTTGTTACTGATCTCCATTTGGATATTGAGCCATTGACTGCAACCAAATACCAAATAGTTTTGATTACCAAATAGTTGTTTTCCCCAGAATGAAGGTCATTGACTTTTTTTTTTTCTTATTGTAGATGTTGAAGACAACTTTGTTAATAACTGTTTAGGGTTTGGGTTTGTTTTATTTTTTTCCTACGTGGTAAGCATGAGAAGTTCACATGTAAATTAACACACTGCATTTTCCCCCATCCTTATTTCTACATCAGCAGAAATAAACTCTGTCTTAGAGGACAGTATGTAATTTTCTACCCAGTGCTGCAGTTGTTCTACTGGTATCACTCAGCCAACTGTTGGCTTTCTCCTTCTTTCAGCTTAGGGTACTTAACCAGCATACAGAGAGACGGCTAAGATTTGGCATTCCTAATTGTTAGCAAACACTTTGAAAGGTGCCCAATTTCCTCATTCTTACAGTTAGTGTGGCGAAATAAACAGCATGTAGAACAGCATACAAATTAAAAAAAAAAAAAGAATAATAGTATGCAATTTAATAACATAGTCTGAACTTCAAGAAAGAAGCAATATCCTCATCCGTTGTATAATTCTGTTTTCATGTAATGGGTATCTGTTCGTCATGTTATCCCTGTTGATAAGGAATAATTAATATATGATTGATTAAGTAACAGTTATACGGCCCTGATATACTGCAATTTATGTGATGTTTAAGCTTTTAAAGTTAATTCTCATTTTCAGTGAAGCAAATGGTACCATAATTTAGGAGCTGTTAGTATATAGGATGTGTACTGACCCTCTGCATTAGAGTTTTATTGTACCCTGGTTGCTCTCCTGTGAAAAACATTACAGTTGTACTGTCAAAGAGCAGAAACAATGCCATATGACTTCAGGCACATCCGCATGAATGGGTGCCAAGGGACCTGAGCTCCTCTGCTTACACTCTGAGCTCTCTGGATATGAGCCAGCTATGATCCAAAAGCAATGTAACCATATTAGTGAATTTCTGTGCCTTTTTGCAAAGCCCCTTTGCTGGAATGTGGCACTTTTCTAATGTGACTAAATTACTTCTGGCCCAAAATGGGCTCACGCCTGACTATATGGAGTGTGAATGGCATTCTGTCTGCATCCATCCGTACAGACAAGACCTTAGGTAACCAACCACATACGTCAAGTAGCAAATTGGGAACAGAGCAAATCATTTCCAGAACCTATTAATCTGAATGTAATGAGCACAAAACAGTTAATTGATTCTTATGAACAAAAGTGAAGCTTGAAAACAAAGTGTGATGGTTTTCCATCCCCACTCACAAAATACATTTCTTCTTATATTTGTCACAAAAGCTTCTTTTAGCAGATTGCATAGGTATTCAGAACATAATCGAACATGA
This sequence comes from Mycteria americana, assembly GCF_035582795.1. NCBI lineage: Eukaryota > Metazoa > Chordata > Aves > Ciconiiformes > Ciconiidae > Mycteria > Mycteria americana. The sequence continues at coordinate 32,837,379 of NC_134367.1, forward strand.
TTTTTTGCTCCATTGATATTCCTGGGCATGGTTATGATGAGGCTTTGACTGTGCTTGTTTATTCAAGTAAGCTGTTTGGGTTTGATTTCTTTATACATAGGAAGAGCTGAGCTAGAGGAGTGGAAGAAGGAGAAAATATTGGTATTTTTAAGTGCTTCTGCTTATGGTACCAAATACAAAGCAATTTCTCTAACTTACAGTCTTGATCACCACTGTACCTCTTTTTAGTAGGGATAGTTAACAATGCTGACAATTGAAATACCTAAATTGAGTTTCAGAATTAGCAACTTGTAGAAATATATAAGGCCATTTTAAGGTACTTTTGGATTTGTTTCCCCCTTATTCCCTAGACTGTCTGGAGAGACAGACATGCTATATTTATAATGTTTTATTTCATTTCTTTGTGATTTCTTTGCAGCCACTGCATTTAAAATCTCAGGGCTCAGTGCTCATTCACTTTACAACTGATGGAAGTTGTTTAATATATAATTGCCCACTGGCTGCCTATTACCATTGGCTAGCTAGAGGTTATTGCCTCTGCAGAAAAATGGAATGAGTGATCAACGTCATGTGGTTTTTTGCCAGTTAAAGTGTCAAGATGGTACTGTCCTGCTAGTGGGCAGTGACAAATAGATGAGAGTAGTAACCTCTTCAACAACTTTGAGTAGATCCAGAAGAAGATGCCAAGCCTTTCCTTTCTGCTATTTAAATGAATGTTTTGGTGGGGTTGGGGCAGGAAGAAGCTATTGCAGGGAAATGCTGGTATGTCTTACCAGCATATATCTATCCAATACAGCCCAGGCTTATGAAGAGTGAATATGGTTTAAAAAAAAAAAACAAAACAAAATCAGTGTTGGTTTACAGAGACTGGTATACAGCAACAAACACGACCCTACATTTGTACTAATTAATCATAAAAACTTTAATAGAAAGGGAAGATTATGGCACTACAGCATGCAATACTTTCCCTATTACGGAAGCTTGCACCCTATAACCTTGTCTCTTTTTTAACCTCTGTCTAACGTTATCTCCCTGCTCGCAGGGTTTCAGGTCCCCATGTTGCTTGGATCCAAAGGCTGGCTTTGATATGGCCCCGCTCCATAACTTTGGCTCAGACTGTCTGGGGAAATTGTGAAGTGGTGAGAGAGAGGTCTGAGAAAGTCAGTAGAAAGGTAATGTAAAATTACAGTTGGAGGCAGGATTTTTTTGATAGGGTTCTTAGAAGTTCAAGGGTTCAGGAGTGAAAACACCAATATGATGTTGCAACTGAATGTATATGTACATATATGTTAGAGATTGCTGTGATGGGAACATTCAGAAGACCAACAAATCAGCACAGCTTTCAGCTGTAAAACTGGTCTTTACTAAATTCATTAATTAGCAACACAGTTCTTCCTAATGGTCAGTTCTTACACAATATTAAACTATCTTATCACTGCATATACCAAACTGTTAGTCTTTAACACTTGTATCCTAATTTATCTGTGAATATACAATACCATGGAGCTGAAGCTGTTTAATTAAGAGTTGATGTCTACGGGCCTTGGTGGTTGTTAGTGACAGAGGCCCAGGAGATCACTCCTGAGAGCTCATTGACAAGAAGAGTCAGAACTGCAGTGAGCTTGTTTTCTTTCTCCTCTGATTTTCCTTGCTTAAACCTGATATTTTTATGCTATTGCCCTCCTCCCAAAAGGGTGGTCTCCTCTGCTCCTGATACTGCTTATCTTGAGGTTTCTTTTTGCCTTTCGAGTCATCCTCCTTGTGTGTATGGGAGCACATCCCTCCTATTTACAGTCCTTTGTGCTTATTTTGTCCTCTCTCTCTGGCAACGTTTGTTACTTGGATGCCTCCTACCTGCAGCTACACCTATCTTTGTTTTCCCCTCTGGTGATCACACTGCTCATGTACTGTCTGGCTATGCCATCACAAAATACCTACATACCACTATTAGTTGCACGATTTTAGTATACTCATATTCAGAACCAAGGCAAGCAAATATTAATTATGTCCTGATTAGTAGATTTATAATTAACTGGTGTCACAGGCCTCTATGTCGGCAATAGTGGAAAAAAACCAGGCAATTGTGTTGTCAGTCTGATCACCAGTCAATGTCATTGGTGTGGACTGGATGGGGTGGATGATGCAGTGTAGTGAAATTGAGGATTTGTCTCTGAGATCAGCAGCGACCAGCCTTTTTCCCTCCAACGGATGCCTGTCATGCCAGCAAAGACTCTTGTGTTTTATTGGGTGTGGTGAACATATTAATGCTTAGCTTGATAGCTTATTAAATCTGAGCTATCTTTTGTGTCTGTTAGGCAATAAATAATTACTTTATACTTTCAAGATGTATGTATCCTGCTTGCCAATTTCTTTGCACATGGTTAAAGAAGTCTGACCAAGCCAATCCAAACAGGAATCATAACACATCTCAGTGAAAAAAAGCTCTGAAGAATTTAGCCAACAAAAAATGTGAATATAATGGCTTTCATTTGCTGCCATGTATAAATGAGGGAACAAATACTTTTTTCTAAGGCTCACTTATGATTTTTAGATAACATAAAGTTGCTATTTTCTCTTTCTTCATGAAGGTCTAATTATAACGAATTCATTTTTTGCAGCATTCACGCTGATATTTGCAGACCATTCCACTGAATTTATAAAAAAGGAGGACTGAAAATATCCTTCTTTCAGTAACTGAAATATTTTCAACCTACTTGATGAAAATAATACTATAGTCTAATTGTTATTATTTAGTAGTGTGTAAAGGATGCTGAAGGTTTTATGGCAAGCGAATTATTAATTTATTAGAATAAGGAAAGTGCAGAAATAAAAACCTCAGATTTTCAAAGGTTCATAAATTCAATTGACTTTTCAATGTTGATTAAATAACCACCACCAACAACAAAAAACCCTGTTGGTCTTCCAAGAATTCATACACAGAAAAAGTGATGTAAAAAGATGAGAAAATTAGTGGAAGAGGTCAAAAAGAGTTTTGGTGGTTTGTGCTCTATCCAGGGGGGTCTCTCTCTCTCTTCCTGAGACATGGTCACCAGCAGCTCACGAAAACTGTCCATGGCAGAACTGGGTGGCGACAAGGTCATGGGACAAGATGGCCAACTGATTGGTAAAATGCTGTTGAAGTTGAGTGGCACTGCTTTACAATAACAAGTTTTAAAAAAACCAAACTGTAACCCTAAAATACCATTTCAGTGCAATTTACCTTATGTGAATATCTGTTTAACAGCTAGAGAAGATGTGTTAGCATATTAAGAACTGCCACTTTTTTGAACCTGAAAAGCAAAATAGTAGAAGCGAGATGGCTCGTTGCTCATTCCAATCTTTTTTGTTTTGTCTGTGTACTGGTTAATAACCAACATACCCCTCTTCCTAATACCTAATTACATATTCCTTCCCTTGTTTATATATAAAAAAGAGAATTTCAGTCAATTCTTCATATAACTAGAACTATCAAAAGCCCTATCATGAAATACACTCAGCCTTGCAGGTATGAGTGAAGCCTCTTAACGTATGCAGCAGAGCTACTCTTCAATAGCTTGGCGAGTGGAGCTGTGTCTTAGTGCAGCTTTTGACCTGCCATTGCTCTCACTTCTGTCACCGTCACAGCCTCCTGATTCTGCGGCAGATTATCGCTGCTCCCCGCTCCCAAATTTGATTTCTGGGAAACTAGTAGCACTTTAGACAAGGGGCTGCTTAAAAGCTCTTTTATGTTTTCCTGGGATAAATATTAAAATTGGTAGGTATATGCTGGCTATGTCTTGCAAGATGATCCAGACAGCTGAGTGGTTGCTTAAGGATCTGAATGACAACCGGGGACAGTTTAGTGGATGTTGATGTTACTGCTTCCAGCTCTTTTCACCACCTGCACTGCACAGATACTGGACTGCCTGTCAGTCAGCTGATGAACTGTCACAGTTTCCATCACAGTATTTTACGCTGAACCACTGCTGTAAACCACTGGGGTTCAGGATGTGACTGCTGAATAGCTCCAAGACCCCACGAAAACACAGGCTGAAACCTCACCAGTCACTGCAAGTTAAGCTGTCCCTAATTGTCACTCAGTCCTCAGTACTGGTCATCAGAGAAAACGGTTATTCTAGACTAGAGAAAGATGTTTTGGAGGACTGATAGATATTTCTGCCTTGTTTGTTCATCAGAGCAGTAGAGACAAAAGGGGTGATTGTCATAGGAACCTTGTTACCTCTTAAGACGATCTTAACTCATCCAAAATGGAAATCAGAAATTAAACTAATGCCAGACTTTAATGTGCATTTAGAAACCTCATTGATAAATCTATAAATTATGAGAAATTAACAAAATGTACGAAGATTTGAGAGTACTGTGAACTATTTTGTCTACTATACCTAATAATTTTTACAAATTGCAAGGTACTCAGAAAAAAACATCTGCAGTAGGGAGGTTTCAGTACAGTTTAATTTTCTTTAAAAGCACAAGAGTCAATAGCAAAATTGCACCGTCAGTAAATTTTGCCTGAAAATCCTTTCAGGAGATAAAGGGATTGTAGAGAAACTAAGCAAAACTAATGGAAGATTTGGGGAAGGGTAAGAATATTAGTTATGTGACCTAATTTGGTGAGGTACAATCATACAAAGAAAATGTTCAATAATGAAATGCATTGTTTTGACTATTCAGTCTGTTCTGAGATTAACTTAGGTGGTGTCAGTAATTTCCATTCACCGAAGAAAACAGGCCAGTCTCACATAAACTAAGCTTTAAATTAAGTGTGATTCTTTAGCTTCTCTGAAAATTAGGCACTTATTTATCTTTTATTAAAAAAAAAAAAGAGATAGTAATATATCAGATGCAGGACTGGGGTAATGGTTGGTAGACACTGACTTTTTAATAGGAGCCTCTTTACAGAATAAAATGCAGTTACGTTAAAGATTTTAACCTTTTTTTGTACTGTTGTTTTCTTCCCTTTATCAGTTTTAGACTAGCCATAGGCTATTCCAGGATGATTTTTAATCCTCTATTTTTCTCTTGTAGAAGAGCAGTGCAGCAGTTAGTAATACCATGGCCTTAATTAGAAAGCTGTGTTTAATTGGGAAACTTTTTATCCCTATTAACAGCAGTGACAGAGTAGCAGAAGGTGGTATTTTAATATTAGTATTTCTGTAAAGGTAACTGCCAAGGTGCAGAGAGTCTTCCGAATTTTTGTAGAAGTGCAAATGGACGTATGAAAAAGACTTGAACCCATGCCAGAAATCAAGTGGCTTTTGTGATATTCCTGGCAATTTATCCTAGTGTGTGGCTGCTAGCTTTGAAAGAGAAAACAGGAACAGGCCATAGTTAGGTGATTTATATACTTTTAGATTTTATCACAACAACAGAAGCTTCTATCAAAGAAGTAATGAGTCAGGAAGAGCATGAGAGGAAAAAAAACCAACCCAGAAATGGTAACTTAGCACCATGAGCTTACTGACAGTGTCTCCATTAACTGAGGTTACCATTTCTTTGTGAGAGACACTGTTTATAATCAGATTTACATCTTTTCACTGAAAGAAATCCCAGCTAAAAGGCTTTCATAACTAAGACCCAAAATCCTAAGGGGAGTAAAATGTTCCCATTACCTTTGATAGCAGTTGCACATTCTCCTGTCTCTCCAGAAGTAATGGCTAATTCATCATTTACTTGCTTTCCCTCTGAATTCTGCTTTCTGAGTAGGTACAATGTTTTATTTGGGAATGAGATTGAGCATACTCTCAGAAAACTGAGAAAATCAATTTGTGGTAAGAGTGATCTACAAGGTAATTACTGTGCCTAGAGCAAATCAGGATATACAGTAAATTTAGTCTTAAAATACATTGTGCACCTATACTATTTTTTGCAAAAAAAAAAAAAAAGGGATTCTTGGTATTATGAAATTAGTAATATCCAGTGAAGCCTCTATTCCTACCTGTTAGCATAAATTAGCTTTTAAAACAGATGAAGATTTAAGGCTTTTCCTGAGAGCTGAGAGGAAAGGTATCTCTCTCTAGAAGAACAAACAAAAGATGGTTCCATTAAGGTATCCAATGGGTCCATTTAAACATGATTACTGTCATAGCATTACTGAGGTTAGCTGTGTCGATGTGACTGAAGCTATTCTGCCTGGATTGTAGAATAAAATCAGAGAAACAAGAAATATTTTTTCTCCTTTAACCGATATAGGACTTTATTTTCTTGTGTTTATGTGCTACATAAGAACTGTAGGATTTCAACTTCCCTGGTATGAGGTGAGAGGCAAAGACCAATCTATCAAAAAGTAGGTAAACAGGAAAAGGGAGGGTAAAGAAGAAAAAGTGAGCAGTGGGCTTTATAATGCTTTGAGATCAACCTATTTATTAGAGATCAGGAAAAGAGAATGAGCAAATCTGTAGATAACCTTGTGGGATCACTTGTCTCCAGGAGACTCCCCAAATGTATTTGTCAGCTTTGGATTCCTGAATGAGTATGGGAAGCTTAAAGACGATGTAAAAAACAGACAGAAGGCATATTATAAAAAATGAGACTTTTTCTTGTTCCTCTCTAAACCTACATTGTAAATCTCAACTCATCAACTATTGAACCACTGAATGAAGAATACAGATGAGACTAATTTATTATGGAACTAGTCAGTATAGAAACAAGAAGGATGAATTAAGTTCTCCCTCCAGGCAGGAGAGAGAAAGCACCTATACCAGTTATTGTCATTTAGTGACAAGGACTCCCTGTGTGTCTGGCATGAGAAAATCAGTTTATCCAAAGAGGCACTAGTTAGGATATTTGGTCTGCTGGAACTCTGTTGCTATAAATTTCCTTTGACTGCATATATGGCCACAGCAAGTAATTGTTTGTGAGCTGCGAACCCTGTGAGTGTAGGAACATTTGTCCTTCTGCCAGAGCTCAGGGGAAGATACTGCTATACTGGGAGGTGCGGGTACAAAAACGTTTAGTAAAAGGTCAGTGGGAAAGTCTGGAAGTAATTGCAGTTGAGAGAGGAAAGACATCATGCAGACGTGAGGATGATGATGATTCTGTGCTATATATTTTTTTTTTAATTTATGAAGGAGAAAAAGGGGAATTAATGGCTTTGATAAGGAAAGAAGCAATAATTACCCGGAAACCTTTAAGAGTGTGCCTTGTAGTTCAAAATGTAGACATATTCTCTGTAATATAAGATTTGATAAAGAGGAATGTTATTCTCTTTCTACCAACTTGTGAAAAGGTTTAGGTCATGCTTGGAGGCTTGAATTCTGGTAATCAAGGCATTACATATATAATACATTTTTATCATCTATTCAAATGAAGCCATTATGTCAGAGATGCAGTGCCCTTCCAGGCACAGGTGATGCAGTAGCTTGGCTTAGTAAGGAAGGGAGAATAGTGAGAAACTTCAGTGGGAAACAAAACTAGTTGAATAAGTATTTTTGACAGTTAATTAATGGTGCTTTTTATAGACACATGCTAATGCAGGTTGGGAGGAGTAACTTGAAATGCTGTTTTAGTTTGTTGCATTCTAAATGAACTGTATCTGCTCAGAATAGAAAAAAAAAAAAAAACAACCGTAGCTCATAGTAAGGGTTACTTCTGTAAGAAATGAGGGGTTTCAGAGTTACATTACACTGAAAAAAATGAGATGTAAGCCTTTATGCTTTGGTACTTCAGCTAACTCCTGGCTGAAGGGGACCAGGAAGATGAGAGTACTGGGAGCTTCTGACATTTTCATTCTGAAGTACAGAGACTAAAGGGATACTTATCTGTGGATAAAATGGACTAAATGGGTACTTATCCATGTCCCAAAAAGTTTACCTTACTCTCCGATACTTTATTCCAAGGAAATACCTAGCTGTTAGGCATGCTGTGACCCATTATTGGCAGATTGTCTCGCATTACTTTCAAAGTCGTGGTCATGCTTTTCCTGCTTCTCCCTTGATCCCTTCAGTTTCTGAGAACTGTTTTACTAAGGCAGAGCATCCCATTGTCCATTCACAAAAGCAAGTGGACAGAAAGATATTACCTGCCACATTAGGATCATCCTCTGTTTGTCAGTGCTCCAGAGATGAGCAGCGTGATGTTTTAAGCAGCTGAGTGTGCGAAATGCATGCAAGCTCCTGACTCGCAGAGCCACATATTCCTCTTTTGGGTCCTTTGCAGAGTCTCAACCCTTTCCCTACTATGATTTCACACTCCTGATGTGACAGACTGTGATGGTGTGAGGCTTCAGAGTGAGTGTTTGCTCCTTCTTCTGTATTTGTTCCTCTCAAATGCTCTAAGTAGCCGGGGGTTAAGTAGAATATCAAACATTAGGAGATGTTGCAGTGCCATGATAGTCTCCAGACAGCGGGGGAATTGCAGGAGTACAAGGCAGCATGTTTGTAATTCACAATAGGAGGCTACATCTTCTCTTTTGATCGCCATCTTCAGGAAAAAAAATTAAGATAAGGGCTCTCTCTGGTTGACAGCTGCAGCTCAGTGACAGGCAGGGACAGTAAGTTGCTCCTTCTGGAATAAGAAAATCCTTTTGTAGACTCACACAGTTTGCATTCACTGGGGTACTCTAAAATTCACAATGTGTTCCCATTAGCTGTACTCTTGTCCTTATATTTAGTGTTTTGATAACAAATACATGTGAAACGGTTACACCAGAATTTATTTAATGTTATAAAATTAGATACATTTTTTAACTGATTAGCTTCTAGACAAGTGTATGATTAAGTGGTACTTCAAATACATCTCAGTTTCCACATCACATCTGATATTTAAAGATGACATTTGTACTGTATCCTGATTTTTTTTTCTTAATTTAAAAGCTTCCATTATCTTCAACAGTTTAGGAATTTACAAAGCCTTTTCTCCTAAGGGGCATATTGTTGTGTTGCACTTACTAATGAATCCTGCTTACAACAGGTTGGGGTTTTTTTGAAAGGATAATTTTGTACATTTGCCAACCAATGTAAGAGGACCTCCTCAACTAATAATTAAAATGATTATTTTGTTATGCAGTCATTAAGAATGTGTGCTCTCCAGGGGTATTCTAATTTTGTGTGTGACAGATTTTCATGTTTCTGTTTAAATTTCTTTTGATTGCATTTGTTTGTTCTTAGCATTTTGTATCTGTTTACTTTTCTAGTTTCTAATTATTTCCATCTGTATTTTTTTTCATGTGACCTACATATGTTTCTTTTTCTTACTTTAATCTTTCTACTGTTTGATGAGTTGCAACATCCAACATTACATAAAAGTTATATTATTAACATATGATAAAAGCTTGTGTGATGAAAGAATATCAAAGATTAATCCTTGATCTTCCTGATTAAAAATAACTTCAGTTATATGGATTATGAGATCTTATACACTTGCAAATTATATACTGAGGTAAAATAATATCCTGTCAAACCTTTTTTCTATTATTCATCTGAATCAAAGTTTTCTGACCTCCGAATTCTAATACTATATGTCTCATGTAAAGTAGCTGAGCATATTAAACCTATAACAGTAAACAGATTTTTTTAGACAGTTCATAGTACAGGTCTCTGAGAATATGAAATACATTCTGAGAATATAAAAATGAAGAAAAACAGTTTTGCAGAAGTTAATCTAAATAAGGAACTTTGTAACAAGTTCCTTAATGAAGAACACTGGATCTAACCTCTTGATATCAGGTTAAATTATCAAAATAATTGTGAACATGTTTGAAGTAACTGGCTGAGCTTATACTCGCTCAGTGCCTAGCAACACTGTTGATCCTGTGCAAGGAGCACTAATGTCAGATTTACCATTGCCTCATTCTTATTCAAACTAGTGATGCTTCTGTTTTAGATTATACATTTGAATGTTTCTGTGTTGCATATGTATTTCAAGTATAAAGGTAAGAATGGGACCATGGGTTTATTTTCAGCTAGTAATTTATAAGCAGCACTTAAGTTATCTATGGACTTTTAACTAATTTTAAAAGATTTCTTAATGTCAATTTTTAATTTGAAGGAAACAAAGTGCTGTTCCCTGTGTAAATAGATGGAGATAGATTAAAGATACTCATAGTAGATACATTTCTAATTAGCTATGTCCACATGTCCTCCAGTGGGACTGAGGCATCTCAGTGACTAATACACTTTTGAGGTTTGCACTTAGAAGCTTTTGAAAGTTCTTTCCAGTGTAAAACTATTATTTTATTTTGGAAGGACTCACATAAATCATTATGAGCTAAATTTACAGTGCTGGTCCTGTTGCGACACTAGAAGACATCTTGCCTGGTAGCAGTGTGACATCCCTTGAAAGGAGAGGCATGTAGCAGTGATCTCTAGCACGGCAGGCCAGTGGCTATCAGCACAAGGGCACGGAAGGGCTATTGTTCCACGTTTCTTTATCGTTCCTGGTTTGTATGTTGCTCTTGAGTAGAGAACTTGGCAGCAATCCATATACTCCCTTGAGTGCTGGCTGGGGCTGCTGCAATTCTGCATTGCATTTGCAGAGGCCTTGGAAAAAGAGGAGACTCTTTATTCCCTTCCCAGTTGCAGTTGCTTGAGGATTGGCTGCATTCCAAATACACAAAATTAGTGGTGGTTATTGTTCAACTAATGAAGTTTGACCAGACATCATATAACACTTCATATGTGTTTGTGGTTTGGTATAATGTTTGAAATCATCTTGACTGCAACACAACAAAAATGCTAAGTAATTTTCCTAAGATTCAGAATAAATATTTTCAGCCAAGTTAAAGAACAGGGCTGAGATGAATTGGTACTATTAGGTCTGAAGAAGTAGTACCTGATTCCGAACCAAAAGTGCTACACCATTGCACAATATAAGATGGGTAGGGTAGCCAACATCACACCATTGATAAGCCTTTTTATGAGTTAGAACTTGCTGCAGAGTTTTTAGAACTGGATTCTGTATGTTTCAGTTCATAAGAAAATAGAACATATTAATGCGGCAAATCTGAACAGATTAGAGAATTTCTTTGTCCAAAAAGGAGCTTCTGCAGTGGCTCCTGTACCCAAATCTGTGGGTCTTCCAATACCTTTATGTCTTGTTATGTGTAGGTCCTTTTGGGGTATTTAAAAACAATTACATGCAGTGAACTGTGTTTATGGCAGAGTCTATTAACTTTCCAAATACAGATATAGCCACTGAACGTAGAACAAAACTAATTTTTTCTCAGCGCATCTGATTAGTTCTGTCTCTGATTTGCTCTGCTTTGACTTTTGCTTTATGCTCCATGAAGGAGACAGTCTGGCTCCTTTTCATAACTTCTACTTTCTTTTTAAATGACTCAGTTTCAAGTGTAGCAGAGTTATTGATGAGAGTATAAAAAGATTTTAATTGACTCCATTTCAGCACTGTCCAAAATTATGGTTCAGTGACTGAAAATAAAAGACGAATTCTTTTTCTGACCATTTGAGAAGTGAAAATTAACGTTGTTGATCCTGGAAACCTGATAGCATTAGGGCATGTTGCCTTTTGCTCTAGATGCACTCAAGCATTTCACTGTGTTTCAAATTCTGATGCAACTTTGTGGATACATGTGTGCATTTCATCAGATAAGCAGGTTTGATGGGTGTGTGTAGTGTAATGGAAGTGGCTGCAGAACTAATGACTGAGGAAGCCATATGCAACTCTGACAGTCTTCTGCAAACACTGGTACTTCTCCCACTCTATATATTCTACATATGATACTTATGCAGAGAAGATTGTTTAAAAAAAAATAAAACATTATTTGTCCATTATTGCTCTGTAATGCTTCGGATGCCTTAGTTTTCAAACATCTGCAAGACAACTGCAGACATCTCCGAGGAACATGTAAAAATCATTGTGTAGTTGTGTAACGTGTTTATAATGCTGTATTTCACAGACTAAAGGCTGAATTTATGACCATTGGAAGTAGGTATTGTATAACTTGTGCTGAGGCTGGGATATTCTTCTTCAGGATAAAAATTTCACCTTGAAAGCTTGGTCAGAAGATTTCAAACCTGTCATTATATAAGCAGTAACTATTGCCCATTTCTGCATTTTTAGTTGAAGTGTGGTAGGTTTTTTTCATTTATTTTGATTGCATGTTTAAAGGTTGGAGTTCCAGGCTGGGAAAAAAGAAGAAAACCTGAGTCAGTGCGACTGTTTTCCGTAAAAGAGTGTATTTGCAGGACCTGCCCAGATGATTAGAATATCAGATACCATCCCAAAAAGCAGCAGACAGATTTCAGATAAGATAGCCAAGGATGAATGAGAAATATTCTGCGGAAATACCATGTGCATTATACAATGTGTATATAGATGCTGTAATTTTCTTGTTGGCAGAGAGAGAACTCCAGCTATAATATGTAACAGATAGTTTGTCTATCCTATTGTAGTACTATGTGCCACAGCCTGACATGGCAATGCAGTAAATATTTGAAAGGAAAGGTGTTATAGCTCAGAAATGACAAGTCACCTCATTTAAAACTGTAGGTAGAACAGGCAAGGAAAATTATATCTAACCTTAGGGGTTCTTCCCAAGTTTATTTTGGGTTCACTGGATTTTTCCATAAAAGACATAACCAAATTATATATTCATTATATCTTAGCTTTTCACAGTGGGTACCTGTAGAGTAAGTGGTAAAAGTCTCCCACAGCATGTTCATTTTTAATGAGAACAGAGCACTTACATTGTGTATCACAATCAAATCACTTGTCATTCTGTAATAGGACAACTACCAACTGAGCCATTCTCACAGAATGCCTCTTTCCTTTGGGCTAAGAGGTAATCTGTGCAAATCACTCATCAGGTCTTGGTTATGCTCTGTGTACAAATTGCAGGTCTAGAAAAGAACCATACCATCAAGCTGTTGTTCTCTTTGCCTATTACTTAGCGTTGTCTAAATAAAAATTAACATTATCATATCAGTTTTCAAGCATTAATCACTTCAGTTTCTCTTATATATATGGATTGTGACTGACTGCTTATTATGACTGATATTAGTTCATGCTTTAATTGTACAATTGGAGCCAGCCTTTCGCTGGTGTAAATAGGTATAGTTCTCTTGAGGTAGTACAGCAAGTTGGTATCAGCTGAAAAATCTGAATTTAAATTGTTTTGTAAGATTGTAGAGCCACAAAGGGATGAGACACAGCTGCGTAGTACTGTAGCACCTAACCTGTAACATGCTGACAGCTAAATCTATGTTACTAAAATACAAAGGCTTCCTGTACAAGGTATATCAGAGTTAGGTGTCTCAGAAAAGGGTTTAGAAAAAGCAGCACACTGAGCAGGGAGCCTCTGAGTTAGCCAGTAGGAAATGCTGAACACAGAAATACTTCTTAAATTACATATCTCTGTGAGATTTACGCACCTTACTCAGCACTACTGGGAAGCATTACCATCCTCTTGGGATTTCAGTCCTGAGTCATTTCCTGACCTAAGTGTTTCTTCAGTATATTAAATAAATAAATAAATAAATAAATACAAGGACTTAATTCTTTCTGGGAACCACCCTCATGCCTTCCCATCTTTCTTCAATATCCTAATGTTTAGTTTGTTCAGATGTCAAAGGGATTCAACCCCATGTTCCCATTTTCCAGTAGAATGGCCTAATGATCAGGCAGTAGATGTGTCTGGGATGGGGCTGAATTGTGTGTTCGGGATCCCTCCTGATGAAGCTGTTGCATTCCATATAAAGGAATTAAAGATCTGTTGGTCAAGAGAAAACTGCTGGGAAATTCAGTAAGGGTATGAAATACCTGCAGTCTAAGAAGACCTTTCAGTCATCTGCATGAACTAGAGTTTCATTACTTTAGGTTTAAATATCTATGATTACATTACTATATTGAATAAATAGTAGTGGCAACGCCAGTATTTTTCAATCTGCTTTTACTTTTTATGTAATAAAATCAGTGTAATACCTAGAGAAGAAGAAAAATCTCCTATAATGTTTCTAAACCCATTTTATATTCCCTTTGCTCATTTTTAATCAGTGCAATGCAAATCCTTATACTATATGCTTTGGACAAAACCCTCTCGTCTCTTGCATCCCAAGCATGCAGAACTGTTCTGTACATCTTTTTTTCTAATGCATTGTGCAGCAGGGCTAGGTAGTTAAAACTTCTTAGTCATCTTCTTGGCCCCACTTTGATTTACTCATGGAAAGAAGTTTACAAAATGACCACAGGAAAGCAGTTTTGTGCTGAAGGCAATAGAATGAGAGTTAACAGATCTGTCACAGAAATCCTATGTAAAGGCATATTGAATACTCTTTTCCTTGGTATCCTTACTGCAAAATTGGATGCTTGCTGAAAAGCTCTGACAATAAATGCTTGGACAATTAAGGAATCGCTGTCTTCTTGGGAGGTCACAATGTCTAGGCAACCTATGCAAAAACAGATGTTATAAAGAAAGCAAAAAAAAAAAATCATCTATTTATACAAAAGACTCTTTCTTATATGCTTTCTAATACATATTACATTATCAATATAATTCTTCCAGAGTTTGAAAATAAAAAGATTTTGAAAATTAATATTATGAAGATTATTAAAATTAGCATACAGGAAGAGTTCAGCCTCAATTTATGTAATAAACAATGATTTTTTTGTCACGAGAGCTGAGCTGCATTATTCTGTCACCTGGCTGGTGGTCATGGTTGTGCCAAGGTCATTGATGTCTCTTGTTTTGGCTGGGCTGGTATTTTCCTATTGCTTCTTTAGACAAGGAGAACTTATAGCTGATACTTTGCTATGGCAGTTTTACCTGGAGGACCCATGATTTGCTCATTATGATTGAAGACATCATAAAAGCAAGACTAAAACCAGAATGAATTTGCCACCTTGTTTTGCTTTGTTTTTCTTTTTAATGTTGGTCAAAATGTAGTTTTAAAGACACAAGTTTTATGACAGTTATAATTTAGAAGGGAAGATGTTTTCAACCATTTAGGAGTGAGTAGACCAAACTAAATTATTACCATTTTCTGAGTCATTACTTTCTCACTTATCAAATGGTGCATGATACACTAATGCAGGGATCTTGAGGCTCCTTAGCCAGGCAAAATTCCATTAAATTTAGTGGAAGTTTTTCTCTGTAAGAAGTGAACAAATTTTTTAGGATATGATACAAAACCATTTGATGGACCTTGAACCACTACTCACTGAACAAAACTATAACAAGGGTTTTCAAAAGTACAGTTTTGCAAAACCTTTTTTTTTTGTTGAGGACGTAGGAGTTTCAACAATTACCTGTACTGTTTAATTTTAAGGCAGTGGTTTTTTTAACATGGTATCTGTTATAGCTGTGTATCAGAATGTGATTTTTTAAGTCAAAATATTCTTACTGTTGCTCAATGTGTTACTAATTTAATGACATACTTTTTGATTGTGTGGCTTATTCCTACCATGATGTTTGAGCAATGTAATAGCTCAAAGCGTAGGATATTAAAAGGATGATCCTTGAGCCAGGTAGACCTAATCTCTGTAAAGCAAATGAAAGAAATGCCGGACGAAAATATGGTAATTGATAACTTAGCACATATTTTCCCAATAAAGTTCAGTTCAAGAGATTTTTAGCAGATCATATCTACTCTTTTTTTTTACATTAATTTTAATTATACACAGATGATTAATTTCTTACATATACCAAAAATGCACTAATCTTGAATATATTAGTGTAATATAAGAAATAAGATGATGTATTTATTCGAGAGAGGTATCAGTTTTGCATCAGTTTTACAGGTTAAGAAGCAGTTACTGACACAACTAATTGTAAATCTATTATTGAGAGTTCAGCTACAAATTATAATGAATTTTCAAAAGGTCAGTAAACATTTTGACTTGTAAGGAAATGTCATTACTTATAAAAAGTGTTTTAGTGTATCAAGCAGTAACAACTAGAATTCAGCCAGCAAACAAGATGACGTTTATAGACCTCTCAAAGTAAGAATAGTTTTGTCTTTTTAGTTTAGAGAGCATTTTTGCTTTGAAAAGTTAATCCTATTGCTTTAGCTTCATGAAGTACCCCTAGTTCTGTGCTCTGACAAAACAGCCATCTTGTAACATGAAAATAATTTCTTTCAAATAGCTTCTTTCCTTTTTGTCCTTGTTGGTGAGTAGTCTTGGGAAAAAAATGTCTACTGGGATCACTGTCTCAAAGTATGAAAGATTCCTTTCAAAAGAAGTAATACAACTCTTGAATTACATTTCTCTTTGAGTAGAGAAACTTCATTATGAAAGTGGTAGTCAGGTCAAACCTCTTCTGTCATCCTGTCAGTCATTAGGATATATCATGCTTTCAAGAACAGCTAAACTAAGCCAGCTACTGAATCCTTATGTAGGAGCAGACTGTGGGAAATCAGTGAAAATAATGAAATTTATTTTATTCTACCAAATTAACAGAAAGGTAACAATAAGTGTTACATTGTATTTATTTGTTTAATATATGACTTCCATTTATTTTTGTTTTCTTGATGCATAAACTAGCTGGGGATTGATTCTATGTCATGAACGCCTCATCTGCATTTGTTTTGTTTTATAACAACTTCATAAATAGAGAGCATTTGTAAAAGATGTGCTTAAAAAGTGCTTCTTCTAATGAGCTTCTGATGGCTTGCACCCTGTTCTGGTTTTTATGGTATTCCCAGCTCAGGATTTAACTTGTAGAACAGATGAAATTTGCAACAACAGCAACATTTGGAAAGTGTATTTCAATTTAATTCTGCTAGTCCCAGAAGTTAATTTTATTGCTATATATTTGTAAATTGGATTGTTTCCCCATTGCTTACCAAAGAAAGTCAGATGTTACTTTTTCTTAAGCTGCCCTTTCTTG
This sequence comes from Mycteria americana, assembly GCF_035582795.1. NCBI lineage: Eukaryota > Metazoa > Chordata > Aves > Ciconiiformes > Ciconiidae > Mycteria > Mycteria americana. The sequence continues at coordinate 32,854,159 of NC_134367.1, forward strand.
AGAGAAATACAATTTTGATAATTCAGTTAGGAGTTTTTCCAGAAACCACAGTGTAACTGGCTATGGGCTGTGCTGAGGCCCTAACTTAGAGGAGATGAGTGTCCAATGAGATCCTTACTCATATCCGGCTTTACTGAAACTCCAACAGCAATACATCATAGGCCTCATATCAAGCTTTCTGTTCAATGCTTAGTTGTTCGCAGGGTTTGAAAACCTCTCGTGTCTTACCTTCCTCTCCTGGTGCAGGTAGGCACTCTGAGCCAGCACCAGGTTAAGACTGTTTCTGAGAAATGTTAAGCAGGGCTTCTGCGGCATCCTGCCTCCTGCCAGCGCTACAGCAAGAGCAACCTTCATGCATGATTTGTGGGGTTACGGCTCACTGGTTATAGAATGACCATTCCTGCCATTAGGACTGGGAGGAGAGAGCAGCTGTTGAAAATCAGGCAGCCTCCTGCATAGTGTTAAATCCCCAGCTGGAAGTTGCACTGGAGTTATTCCTGCTTTAGAAAAAAAGAGGGCAAATGGCAAATGTTCTTTTTGGTCTCAGTCATGATGAGCAGGTTGAAATTTGTGATATTTCTTTTTTTTTTTTTTTTTTAAACCCAGTTTTTACTTCTGACTATCTACTGAAATTATGGCATAAGATACCTGAAAAAAAAAAAGGCAGAAATTCTCACTATCCTCCTATAACTCTTAGTTCCTGTTTCCAGATCTCCTCTAGATCTAGGCACGGGCTGAATTACTTACCTAGAACAGAAAAGCCGCAGTCAGGTTACTGATGCTACTTTCTGTTTGTGTACTTGAAGCGAGTAGTATAATGATCTTTTTCCTTTTGCTGTTATTTATTACAGGATGGAAACAATAAACAAGCTGTGCCCAGGTTGTAAGCGTGGGGTTGGCTCTTCAGCCCTGGAGAATGCCATAAGTGGGAGCAGGGTGGCAGAGTACTCCAGGGTGTTCCTCGGGATGCAGGGAGGGAGGAAGGGAGAAGCGACTTTGAGTGCAAACACAATGAAAATTCAGGACACTCTGGGGTTCTATCATAAAAATGGAGGTGCTGTGCTGAGTTTTGGTCTGTCCGTGATGCTGCTGTCCCCCGCTGGTGGACCTGCAAATGGTTTTAGCAGCAGCCGTGATACCACTGTTCAAGTCCCCGACAACCAGTGGCTACAACGTCCTGATTTCTGCCAGTCTGAAACATCTCAGAGCTGTATGGAGTGTCTGTGCAAGAAAATCAAAACAAAACAAAACCCCGAGCAGCAGAATACTGCTTGTGTTTGCATTTATCTTTCTGAAGCACCATTTTGACCACTGCTGATGTCACTGCAGCAACAGTAACAGTTTCCATAGCAGTTAATACTGCAGCTAATACTGTTAAAAATCTGATACAAAGGGAGAGACTTTAAAAAGGCTGTAATACCTCTGCAGAAATCCTGTTTGGTACATTTGAGGGGTTTGATTGTTTGTTTGTTTGTTTGTTTTCCCCAGAAGACCATCAGGGAGGTGATTTGGCACTTTGGTTCCTGCATAGCTGTATCATTCAGAACTGGTGTATGCTAAGACCCCATTGAAATTTGCATTAATTACTTAAATATTGTTATGCTCAAAATCTTGTCTTGGGCAGAAGGAAATACATCATATATATGTGGAGACAAGGATTTGTCTAACTGAATTTGTCTGTTAACCTAACTGAAAACTGAACAGTCACACTGAAATACACCAAACAGTTGTTTTGTCCCACTATAATAATGCAAGTGCTTTTAGTACCCAAGTAATACAGTACAGCTTCATTAGGAATAATACCCTGAAAATTATTATACAAGGGGACTTACGAATATCTACCCTTTCTGTATGCTGCTATGCCGGTCCCTCTAATGTCTCCCTGGGTGCCAAGGTTGGGAGCACCAGTGCTGCTGGAGGGGGATGCTGGGGCATCTCAGGGAGCTTGGTCTTCTCCAGGAAGAGCCCAGCAGCCCCTTCCCTACCAGCCTTGCATCCACCTGCAGCTATTTTTATGTTTCCCTGTCACAGCCTGCACAAACAAAGGGCTATTGCTTGTCAGGCAGTGACTGCCAGGGGAGTGAGGATACCACCGTCTTCTCAAGACCTCCAGGAACTACTGGGATAGAAAGAAGATATAATTATATATGGGTAGCTTGAATAGAAGTGGCAGCTTTTGCTCAAATGAGGACTACTGCTGGACAGCTGTAAATCAAAAACATGGGATATTGGCAGCAAAGTAGAGAAATGAGTATGGCATCCCTTTGCAGTTTTGACATTCATTTTTGCCAGATTTACCCCGTTCTGATCTTATTCTGGACAATTTAGGCTTGTATTTGTCAGATATGTATATATCTGATCCATTATATTGCTTCTACTTGCTAAGCAAATCAAAGGTATTCACATCATCTGCTCTTTTAGAAGTTTAGTGTAGGTATTCTGAATTGCTGTCCTACAGGCACTTCTGTCCTGCTGTATGAGGGTGCAGGGAATTTAAATTCCTAATTTCTCTTAATACAGTCTGCAGTGAGCCACATAAATGCCCCTTCTCTCTCCTGCTGTGAGTGATTCATGCAGTTTGATAGAAATTGCTGAGTTAATGTTGCTAACACCTTATTGATTTTGTCAAAGAAGTTTTCTATAATTCATTGCTTATACGACCATCCTGTACAATTTTAAACCATGATATTGCAGTCTGAAACAATGTGATGGGCCTATACATTTTTGCAGAGGTTCAGTGACTTCAGAATGAATTGGAAAGTGTATAAATGAAATGTCTGTCTTCATAGATCCAATTGGAAAATTGGAATGAAGTTACTTAAATATTGATTATTTGTAATTCCTTATGAACCTGTAACTCAGAAATGGTATTAGCAACCTGGGACAGAATATGGGTGTTTAGAATGTCTCAGTATTTTGGATTCTACTAAAATCAAAATTAAAGTAAGTTATTAGTGTGACACAGGGACTAATATGTTGCTGTAGCCCTTTTTTGGGGAAAGATATTGGAAAACAACCTTGAAAAAGAAGGTTTAATTAGTTAAAATATGGAGAATTTGTTTCTTGGATTTTCAGAATCAGGAGCTGTATGAAATTTTGTTTCAACAAGTAGCAGAAGGGGCCAATAATTGCCCAAAATATTATTCTTAAAAGAAATACTCTGAGAAAGGAAGAGGAAAAAGAAAATGAAAGATAAGAGGAGAAGTTTGCTTAAAAAAAAGCTGGACAGTGTTTCTGACAACATGAAAAAGATAACACCTCTTGTAATGATGTCACCTTTGGGGAATCAACGCATCAGTATGCAATGTCTAACAAACTGTGGAGGAGACATTCATCCAAGAGAAATGTCATGCCCAGAGGTGCTGCAGTTCTGACAGGCTGAGAAAAACATTGTAAGTCAGAGAGGAATGCTCACTGTCATGGAGCAAGAAACTTTTTCCTTTTTATCTTATCTTCTTTATACCTAATACACAATATTAAAACCATTTAAATATTTAGAATTTTATGCATTTTTGTTTGTAATTGTTATTGCAAATTATGGTTGGAAGTAAAAATATGTTAATTACTGAGATTAAATTTTTGTGTACTGGTAGATTGCTGCTATTCATGAAAATGAAATTTTGCTTTAGGCAGGCAGAAAAAAGGTGAAAGAGTCAGCAATTTTTAAGTCATACCATGTGTCTTTAGTGAAAGCCACACCACAAAGTTGTTAATGTGAGCAGTGGGTCTGCACAATGGAGTTGTTTTGTTGTAACAACTACATTCAGCTATTCACAAAACAAACTTTTTTGACAGTTTTTTTTTCTCAAAAGAGTTTTGAAAAGGTCAAAGCTTTTTGACCTTTTCAAAATGAAAGACCTCACTTTTTTTCACCAGCAAATGACATTTTGAAAAATAAGCTAATCCTAGTGAAACAATTGTCTTAAAGGTCATAACCAAATGACCTAGACCAAATTAAAAAAAATGTTTTGTGAAAATTTTAAATGTTTTCTCTTTTACATTCTGTTAAAAGACAGGAAAAATATTTGAGATTTTTCAAGCATTCATAGGATGACAAGACAATTTCTTTTCCAGCGTCACTGTTGAAGATTCAGGTTTTAGACATGTTAAGTATTTATCATTTCTCCACCCAAGGAGACCGATTATATCAAGTTGCTCAGGGACTTTTACAGCTAAATTTTTAATACCTCCAGGGGCATATCTCCACCACCTGGGTGGATAACCTGTTCCAGTGTTTGACCACCCTCATAGTGAATTTGTACATAAAGTTGGAGTATCCCATGTTTCCTATGAAGAAAAGCTGAGAGAGTTGGGGTTGTTCAGCCTGGAGAAGAGAAGTCTTCGGGGAGATCTTATAGTGGCCTTCCAATATATAAAAGGGTCTTATAAGAAAGGTGGAGAAAGACTTTTTACCAAGGCCTGTAGTGGCAGGGCAAGGGGCAAAGGTTTTAAACTGAAAGAGGGTAGATTTAAATTGGATAAAAGGAAAAAAATTTTGATGATGAGGGTGGTGAGATGCTGGTTGTCCAGAGAAATTGTGGCTGCCCCATACATGGAAGAGTTCAAGGTCAGGTTGGATGGGGCTTTTGAGCAACCTGATCTAGTGAAAGATGTCCCTTCCCATGGCAGGGGGTTTGGACTAGATGATCTTTGAAGGTCCCTTCCAACCCAAAGCATTCTAGGATTCTATGATTCTATGTTGCAACCTGTGTCTGTTGTCTCTCTTCATACCACTGTCCACCTTTAAGTCTGTCTCCGTCTTTGGTGTTTGTAAACTTTTCAAGAGTGAGCTCTGACCCACCATTTGGGTTCTTAAAAAAGACTTTAAATACTGTTGGCCCTACAGTCAATCCCAGGGATGCCTCTGGTTAACCAGCTGCCAGCTGAACTTTGTTCCACTAATTGCAACCCTACGAGGTCAATGTTCTAGCCAGTTTTCTACCCACCTTTTTACCTGCTTATCCAGTCCATATTTCAGTTATTTGGCTACAGGAATATTACGGGAGAGAGTGTCAAAAGGTACCTTGTTAACATCAAGGCATGGGATATGCATTCTCCACCCATCCATGTATCATGGACCACATGATACAGTCTGTGTTCAAGAGCATGAGAGAATATTATATCTATCTCTTACAGTAGTTTTGAATGCATAGTGCTGCACTGAAATAGTTTGGTGAAAGGCAATTAAAGTTTTTCTATGTAAATCTTTATAACTCATTTCAGCTCTATAAAAAATATTTTTTTAATACAATCCATTTAAAATGGGACCTCAAAGAAATAACCTTTCAATATTTAATTAAGCTGCTTCTGAGAACAAGTGAGCATTGGAATTATAATGAAAGTTTGTAAATTTGTGAGATGTGTGTTAGTTTTATGACTGACTTTTTAAATAAGGATAGCAAAATATATTTCTACCGCACTGAGAACTATGATATTACCAGAATTGTAGCAAGAGTTTTAGTGTTCAGGGCAATTTAACTCCAAGTCTATATGGCTTTTGTGTTAGACCCCAGTAGTGGCAGTGTTCATTATGATCCCAGTAAGAAATGCACTCAGACCCCATAAGGTACTGCTGAGAATACCATTTATTGGAGCTAACAGAAAAATTAAAAAGAGGATAGGTAAACTCATGGTCCTTCACATGTGAGAACCCCAAGTTGCGCAGTGTCATTGGATGGACCTCCAGTCTGGGCACAACACGCAGTGCAGATCCTGTCCATGGAGAAGTTCACCAGCATTGTAGTCCAGAGTTCTTCTAGTATTTTCTTGGAGGAAAACTACTCTACTCATCATTTCTACCGTAAAAGAAATGAATGTTCGCATAAGAACTTGCTGGTTCACTTTAAGGCAAAGATAAGGACACACAGGTGACGTAATCACCGGTACCAAGTGTGAGCTACCTGCAGCATCCTCTGTTACAATTAGCCATCTAAGTTTATCCAGCAGCCAAGGGATAAGTGCAACACAACACAGGCCTGAAAGCCATGCTGTGTATGCAGTGTAGTGCAGGAAAGCACAGACCTGTGGCTACTCATGTTGCCAGTTATGTGGATCACTAACTCCTCAATGTACAATAGTCTTCTGGGTAGCACTTCCCATGCTCCATTTCATGTTCTTTGGGCTACTTCTAGCCTTTGCTGTGAAATAGGTGTCCTCCTACCAACTGGAGACCAATAGGAGAAGCACTAAATGCAACTGAAGTACATAGATGATTTGTACTCTTCAGCCCTCTCCTTAGAGAATGTCCTCACATCATCTTTGCTGTGTCTTGTCTTTATGTGAAATGCTAAATAAACATCTTTAATCCAGAACAGGGTGTTTTTCACCTGTATGGAGAAGAAATGAATACCAAATGAATGCCACAAACGGTTTTGGCACTCCACTGCCTATAGAGAGTAATACCTGCACACTGGATGGCTTCTCCAAAGAATAAACAACGTTGAAATGAGAAAAAAGGAATTGAAAAAGTTCTGTCATTTTCTAATCTGTAACACCAGGGTAGTTACCAAGAATTCCAATAAATAGAAACAGATGAAATCCAATAAAGTAGAAAAAGTGTGGGCTAAATTTTTATTCTTCTTGCATTACTGTGAATCTACTGTCAGATTAGTCACTGTAATTTACACGCTATGGGGAATAGAAGAAGGAATAGTTGGAATCAAGTTTAGTTGGTAGTAGGTTTATTTGTCTATCTTCTCTTTTGCTCCTTCCAATACCCTTTTTACTTTCCCAGTAATTAACTTCCATGGGTATTTAATTTAATTCTCTCAGCATCAGCCTTTCTAGATTATTGTTTTTCCAATATTTATTCCTTGTATGATGGCAGTCCTGGCTTGTTCAATTATCCTTAAGGGTGTTTCGGTTTTTCTTACTTTTTTTGTAGTGCTTTACAGCCAAGTACTACAAGTTTGATTAAAGTGGTAGTTTGGTCTGACTCATTTATGGGCTTTATGTGCCTTTTTCTCCAAGTGCTACAACTGAAAGCTTTTTGTGGAGGGCAGAAGCGAGGGGAGTTGTCTATTTATTTTATTTTGAAGCATAAGGACTAAATTTAGTCTTTATGCAAACAAACTTTAACTGAGATTGATGAGTAAAGACTGCAGTATTTGTATCCAAATTAATGGATTTTTCATGTTCATGCCATCAGTACCTATTAAGAACAGTGAAATAAAGTGTGCTGCAAATGAAAAATTGTATAAAATATTTCATCTTCCATCCTTATGGTTTTGATATCTTATGATGCCATAAATTCCTGTCAGAGGTACCTAGCAGGGAGAAATCCAGGACAGGATTAGGCTGGAGCAATACACAGTAGCTGCAGAAAAACCAGCAAGACAAAGGCTAGCATGAGATTCAGCAGAGCACAGCCTCTCCTCAGATGTTTTTGGTGACAGATACCCTGCATTGTTTGTACTGGAGTGAAAGCTATCCCCTTCCATACAGTAGGCCTATGGATGGCAATCCCTCTCTGAAAAAAAGGTGAATTGTTAATATATCTCTGCACTAGTTAATATATCTCTTGTTAATAATGTGCACTTGTTAATATATCTGCACTATGATCTTCTGAATCAAGAACATTGTGCTCAAATAGAAATGAAAGGCTCTAATTCTCTTCTCATTTAAACAACGGTAAATGAGGAATAATTCTGAAGAAGGAACTGGAAATGCAGAAATGTCTGAGAAAACAGAGAAGAGTTTTAGCTGTTCAACTTAGTAATATATATACATTTAAATCTTAAACTTATCCTCATCTCAGCATGTACTTTTGCTTTTATTTGTTCAAGTCTCATCTTCTATTAAGGACAATTTTTTTTAATATGTTTGTGAATTCCTGATTTTTGTCTTCTTAAAAGCCTAATGTGTAATAAATGCTGAGAATAGTCTCATTCTTAATATCTGAAAAATGCTACTTAGTTTGTGAAGGAACAAAATCACATCTGCATATTGAGTCCAGAAGCTTAAAATAATGAGTTTGCATTTGGTTGATTGGTGGACAAATGTTGAATGACTGAATCATTGTCCCTTAAGTTAAATACAGAAATACTGCAGATGTAGCTTTTGCCAGTTGTGACTTTCAGATATTCCTTGGGACTCCTGTGCCTCCAAATGCAATTGTCAGCTGACCCAGAAATATCATGGCTGTTTATGTAATTAGGCAGTTCACTCATGATGGTATAACTGCCAGCAAATACAGTAGCACACAGAATGATTTTGTTTAGTTTGTAGTTTTAGCAAGGGATCATCTGAGTAGCATATAAGAGTAGGGACATTTTTACTTATCCACAAATTTTTTCCATGACAGATCCCCTTTCTTACAAAACATGTATGAGCCAAGCAATATTTTGGACAGACCTCAAAGCAGAGCTTTTCAGAGAATAAAAGTTAAATGCCATGAAGTTTCTCATGACTTTAGAGTTTGTTTAAAATCAGGAAGAAAAACCACCTTTCCTGTGAGAAAAATACTGAAAAAATCTTTTGACAGTTTTAAATGTTGAGTTGTACTTTGACCTTGATTAAAAATCTAGGCAGAAGGTAATTAAAATAAAATTGAAAACTTTCATTTAAAAAATGACTTCAAAAAGAACGTTTCAGAATTGTTCATTTGCCTCTCTCATTCTGAAAAACATTGCAGAGACATTGCAAATCATGACTGTTGTGAAGAGAATTACTTATTATCAACTGCAATGCTGACTTCCTTATAAAGAAAAAATACGTAAAGAAAATGTTATAAAAAGTTTAAAAAAAGTGGCTTTTTTATTTACCCACAGTAGAAAATATAATTAATATAAAGGAAAACATATAGAGGAGTATATGAGATGATAAAGAAAGTTTAAGAAGTAATTATTCTAAAAGATGGCAAAGCTCATGTATGTTGAAGTGCTTCCTCCTCAAATACACAGCATCAGTCTTAAAAGTGTATGTGAAAAGCAGCCACCAGTTTTTGCCAAACATGAGATCTGAGCATGATCTGCAACGTAAGCGATATGTTCAAATCTCTCCCACATCACCCAGGGAATGGTCTGTCATCAGAATTTATATGTGTAATTACAAAAAATGTTACTGGTCAGCTGTGCTCTCAAACCAGACAGTACTGAGGAGGTATCTGTGTCAGGTGGACTTGGAAGGTAAACTAAGGTATCTTGGAAATACATGGGTCTTCCATGGCCATGACATATTGCATAATTGAAGCCTGTGGGATCAAGGAGGACCAGCACTGGTAGTTGTACATATTCCTATATGAAAACTTTACCAAAGCTGATGGTATGTCTTTAGGTAATGACCATGTCTTCTATCACTTCCATTTTGCAGTGTGTATTGTTCATATTTTCATGTTGTTTTCCATACCTAAAAATATTTTTTTCAAAGGGAGTTATAAGATGTTGATGGGTTTAAGAGAATACAAAAACTGGAGCTTTAAAAAAGAAAATATTATGTGAGACTCCCTGTAAAACTGCAAGAGTTTGGAAAACAGCAGGATTAATGAATAGCCTAATTCTAACTTGTGGTGGAGGATCTATCAAAATGAATAGCACTTTTATATTTGTTAGGGGATTTTCTGGGCTAAAGAAAATATGTTACAGAATTATGATGCAGATTTTTCAAAATGATGATCAACGGGATAGCAGTAGAGCCTGGATTTTCTCTCCAGAATCCACTGGCTGTATGGGCTTCCCAAGGGCTATAATCAGAGTTTAGACACATCACTCAAAAGCAGACACTTACATTTGCATATCCTAATTTGGAGCTGAGCCCTACACAAAGTGCTGGGAAATCCTAACTGCTTTTTTTCTTGTTTTAAACATTACATGTGTGACACCATTCACTGTTTCAATGTGGGACCCAACCTTGCTGTTCTCCTTTGTGATGGACTTAGATCATGCATATTTTGCAGTCACTTCTAAAGGAAGAATTGCCTTCTCAAGTATGTGAGGAAGGGATTTTTTTTTTTTTTTTTGCTATTCCAATTTTTAGAGGTATTTTAGCAATGGATATGGATCAAGCTCTTCCTGTTACATTTTATTAGTTTTGGTCAAGTCTGCTTTTGTGGTTTTCAGCTGTCTAAGGTTACTCAACCAGAATGGCCCCTTACACAAAAGAATTATTTCCTAGGGCTATGAATAGCAGGACACAGACCTTGAACTGGTCTCTGAATTCAGAGGGAACTAGCACAAAGAGAATGCAGAAGTGACATGTCTGTGACAATCCGTTTTGCCAAGCAGAATGGATTGCAGTTAAACCGTAATATTTTGTACTAAATGAAGCCATTTTAAGGAGCTTGTCTCCATTTTTGAGTATGAGGTGTAGGAATCAAATCTACAAACCAAGAATGAGTGGATCAGCCTGTGAGGTATTATTTCTGGGTCAAGAAAATTGAGCAAAGTTCTGTATAACATGTGCCTTTTTCTCTCCATTGTGTCATCTTGTCATCTCATCTTTGGTATGCTCAGTTTTTCTAAGAAGATGAAATGTGTTGGAACAATGGAGTAGCTCTACGTATGTTTGGCATTTTAGCTTGTGTTATTTCATCATCTTTATTGGCTCCTGCACTTATCCTACCCATCCTCCTAGCCATGAGGTACACTGATGTAATTGCAAATGAGCAATCACCAAGAAAAGAAAAAAGTTCTCCTTGTTAACACAGGAGTTTGAGTGTCTGCTTCATAGAAGCTTGTTGGCTTTGTGTTTAAATTTTAGGCACATGCATTGCACTTAGCATTTTTAGATCTTTCTTTCATTTTTTATTAGGATAATATATTTTATGTATGGAATGATTTACTTTTTGTTTATCTATAGTAACAGCATGGGTGATAACTATGTTCAGTTTAATGGTATTGGGCCAAAATGTAACAGACTTAATCAGTGGGTAGTGAGGAGAAACTGTTTGAATTAATTAGGATATAGGTATCTAACCCTGGTGATGCTGCCACATTTGCTGCCTGAAGCATACTACCTGCATATTTGCTGCTGCTGTATCTCAGAAGTGGGAGGGAAAGGGGCATGCAGTAGATCTGCACATGCTGGTTTGATAATAATTAATCAAAATCTCTTAAGAAACACAGCTTATGTTGACTAACATCGTGATGAGTAGGAATGGCCTGCTAAGTGTCCCAAAATACTGCTAAAATTGCAAGATGCATTCTGTTAATAGAATACAGTGAGATAATATCCAGAGAGGGAAATACTAAAATTTCTGAAACAGTCAAATTTCAGCTGAGAATACTACAGCCTTACTGCACCTGGAAATATATTTGCCAAAGAAAAGAAAAATCTGAAGAAAGAAAATACTGGCATATATCCTATCAAAGGAGTCCCTCTGAGCCTGACTGAAGAAACTGCATTTCAGTGACCCTCAGAATGCTGCCAAAGTCGTCCAGTCATCCAGCCCCTCGCCTCTGTGCTAGAGCCACTCATGCAAATTAAAGCTGCCTGCAGGCCTGCTGCAACTTGCAATATGCACATAGCTCTTCAAAGATTTCTGAATATCTGCAAGTAGGTTATTTGGGTTAACTTTCTTTTCCAGTTCTTTTATTTGTCATTTATTCATGTTACCTCTACCCTTCTTCATCTCATACCATACATCCAATTTGCACATTCTACAAGGAAGAATGGCTTTTTTTGATGTAAAGTGAGATGTGGTCAAAGGGAAAAATTACATCAAGGGAGGAAGAAAGCCTAGGGAAAGCACTAGGATACGGCTGCCACAAAAACCTAGCATGTATTCTAGTTTGTTTGCTTGAACGGTTTCAGTGTTGTTGCTCTCATAATTTTGTTATCACTGCAAGCAGCAATGTAAGCAACATTTTCAATTTCACTTGTTATGAGCTATGTTATAATTGTGTTGTTGCTCATTTGTGGCTGCATAGTGACAGAAACAGATGCGGCTTTTTGGGGTGAGCAGTGCTCAGGGGCTTATATATTTGTAATTGCTCAGGGGGCTAATGGATTCAAAGGAGATGGCTCAATGCTACGGAAAAAAATCTTAAGCAGGAGTGAGGGCAAAGAAAGAACAATATAGCTCTGAGTGTTGGGGCTATGTACTTAATATATACTCTTTACTCTTTAATCCATATGTGTATTCATTTCCTCATGTCCCTGCAGAGCTTCACATGCAGCAGAAATCATAATAGAGCTGCGTTCCACCACAGAGCTGTCAGGCAGCCGAGCTCAGCTTTTTGTGCCATTTCATGAAACTTTTGGGGCTAGCTGTCAATGAGTTAATCAAATCTTACCTTCCAGTGAGGGCATGGTAACCTTAAGGGCACCCTGTGCTTTTTTATAGGTGAATGAGCTTTCATTTTTGGCTAAATCATACAGTTATGAAAACTTACAAAGCAAAAGTCACTCTCCTGTCATCATCCCTTTTTCCCTTTTTGAAAAGCTGGGACACTAAACACTATGAAAGAGAATTAACACCAAGGAATGGCTAAAACCAGGTACATGCAGTTAGGAAAACAGACTTTTGGATGAAGGTCAAGGTTAGACAACCTTAACTCTCTTGAGAGAGAAGAGGATTAATTTGTTTCTGACTGGACATCTGCTTTGAGCTTCCTCTGTAGGTCATCCATCTAGACTTAGTATCTCAGGGCATCATAAGATGGAGTCACCTTCTGTTTCCCATTTGGGACTGTGATAAAAGCACAACTTGAAGCCCTATTTCCTTCCGAGTCCTCTTCCTGCAGCGAGCTTCTTGTAACTGATGCAAAGACATTTCTGAAAACATTATAAGCTATTCTTGTGGTACTGTGCCCAAGTAATTTCCAGTCATTCTTGGCATATCTCTATGTAAAGTGATCACTACTTATAAACATAGTCAAGAAAATGCCAGCATATCTTCACAATATGAGCAAAGCTTCTTGGGGGTTTTGTCAGTGTTTTGGAAACAAGCTCTTTTGCCTTTGCCAGGCAAGAAGGCAGCCCCTGCAGCCTGGGAACATGTGCCTGGTTCCCTGCCTGCTCCCCTTCTTGGAACTCGAGGTTTCAGGTAGCCCCCTTTCCTCAGATTTTGCCAAAAATTAACTTGTTTTCTGACTGCTTGTAATACAAACTGTAGCAGATAAGGAGACTGGAAGAAGGAATATCCTTGTTTCTTGGCTCTATTCCTGTTTTCTTTTCAATCTCTAAACTGGTTGAGAATTTTATGTGTAGTTTTTAAAAGCAGAAAGTAGAGTTTAGGCAAAACTAGGTTTCCCAGGGGAAAAAAATTATTTGATTTTTTTAAATTTAAAAAGTCATTAAAAAAATACTCCAAGTCAGATGGAAGGCAAGTTAAATGTTTTGACCTGATATACCAAACTGAAATGTTTTACTTTAGATCAGTTGGTCAGTTATTTATTTCTGTTTGAACAAGTATTTCATGAGAGCTAGAGCTGCGGTGCCTTCCATCCCTGGACTTTATCTGTCAAAATCCATTGTAGTTTTTGAGCTGGTTGAATCACTTCCATGCATTAGGGGCAGGCTATGTCTGTGATGCAGCACAACTTTTCTATTTCTTTTCTAAATGCACTGAGATCAGAGGCATAAATGGTTCTCAGACTGCTTCTGTATCAGTTAGTAACTCTCTGGTTCCTACTCTTTGTCATAGGAAGTCTAAAGACCATTAATGACATGAAAGTGATCTAAGTGGTTTGAGAGTTTTGTCTGTTGGAGGGAATAAAAGTATAAAGAGCCATGGTAATAGGGACTGACTTGAGCCCATACCAGTTGAAATGAAATATTTTAAATGGAAAAAAATTCCTTTCAATCAAAAATGTCAAAGTGGGATACTTTGTCATATCTACACTGTCATTAAAAAAAAACCAAAAAGGTTTTAGATTAAACAAAATGTTGAATTACAGGATTTCCTACAGGATGGCAGCTCTTACTCTTTATAGATTCCAATCGCATACTTCAGCTCAACTTGCTGATAGTAAAGGAATCTGATCTAGGGAATAATAGTCAATTACTAAGAATTTAATTATTGTCAGTGGTGTAGGCTTTTTTGGTCAGATGGTTTCATACATGACATTTGAAATTATTTCAGAAAATACTTAAATCTGCTGTAGCTTACATTTGCTGTTGTTGCATGATGTCAAAAATACTGCAAATTGAAACCACACACAAAATTACACATATCAAAAGGGGGTTTTAAATTAATCATGTGATTTTTTTTGTGTGTATTATTGATCCCTGTCTTGGGGATCATCTTTAGTTGACCAAGTGGAGCCAGTATTCACTCAGATCCTTAGTCCCACAAATGCAACAGACTGAGTTTGAATAGCTGTTTTAGGTCCTCTACTGCATTACTGCTAGTCTGTACAAATAATATAGGTGTTAAGGAAGACACTGTCTTTCTTAAAAAAAAAATTCAAAAAATGACTTGACTGTTTAAATTTTCAGGTTCATCTTAAAAGAGTCATATGCAGTAAGGTGTGCACACCTTTCAGACTAATCCGTTTGCTTTTCTGTTTTTAGAGAAGAGTGAGACTTTACATATGCACTAGGGCAAGATGGAGAGATGCTCAACTGGCCTGGCCTGGTAGGAAGTGTTAGGCTAATGAAGTCTAGCAACTTCATTTGTGCTTCATTAATGTAATTCTAAAAAAAAGCTAATGTAGACAGTCTGTTTTAAATAAATTTAACATCACATTTTTGTTTAAATGACAGTTTTGTACATTTAGGCCATAAATTTTATCTTTTAAAATTTAAGGCTCTCATACAGCGGATAAGATGTACTTGCTTTGTAGACATGTACATAATTCTTTCTGCTACTTCAGCACCCCCTGTTATTTAGCACCCTCCCCAAACCTGTGCTTCCATCATCAGTGAAGTTTTATTCATGAAAATTAATGGAGCTTTCCTATTAAGGTACAAAAAACTTTCAGATTTTTTTTCTTCTACACTCATACTGCCAGATCAAGCACAATACACCCACAACCTTTCTACACAGAGAGGAGAATTTGGCTTACCATGAAAAGCAGAAAAAAACCCCACAAAGCCAGAGCAGTGCAGTGAGGGGGAGTGCTGGAGCTGTCCGGAAGAGAACTCCAGCAAATAAGTGCTTCCCACGCTCAGTCTGCTGCACCCCTTCTGCTCACCCCACTGGGGAGAGGCAGCGATGGGACAGCTGTGGCCAGGAGGGGAGATGGTAATGGAGAAGAAAAAGTATCTTATCACAGTATCATAGAAGAAGCAAAGATAACTGAAATGCTTTATGTTGAATATTAAAGCGTCCAAAATCAAAAAATAGATGGAAATGATGGACAGCATCTTTTTCCCAGTCTGTAAATAAGCATGCATTCCTGCTCTGATGATACTCTACTCATGTATTAGTACACTTGTGCCAGAGTTATCTAATAGTGCTTTTAAGCTGTTCCCATGTTGCCTAGGGCACTAAATGAGTCCTGCAGAAGTTTTCTTCACTGTTTCATTGAGCTTCCTTTGTGAGGGGAAACTGCCCATATTCCACAAGGCAAAATACAACCTTTCTACCCATTCAGGAAGAAAAAGAAGGAAATAAAGAAGCTTGATGTGTAGGAAGTAAATTATGTCATCCATTCCTGCCCTCTAATTTGAAGCTGTTAGGAAAAAAAAAGGACTTTGATGTAGCCAGTGACAATCAACAGTCTCTGCAACAAAATGGCCATCCACTTACTAACCTGTGGACTTATTATTGTCAGAGTTCCAGTTATGCTTTCAGTTAAGAAAATGTTCAATTTCTGGCCACGTTTCTGTTACAGGAAGTAGTAAACTAACTAGGCAGAGGTTCCTATGTTCCTTAGTTGCATGGTTGAATAGGCATGCACACATTTAGCAAATAGCAGTGCTGGAGCCATGAGGGTCTAAGGATAGAAATGTGGGAAGATTTGTAGGAAAAGGTTACGTCTTTTATTGTACAAGCTGAAGGGACTGGGGGAGTGGGGGAGATAGAGCTGAGCTTTCAGGCATACAGGCAGGTCTAAGTGAAGATGGGAAGCGTTGCTGTAAGCTCAACTTAATTAGATCGATCAGCGAGGCAATTTAGCATGCATTTACAGGGTCATTTTAGTGCAGATTGGGTTTGCACTTTTGAATAGGATCTCCCAATCATCTCCACTTACTGTGCTTGATGCATGGCAAGGAACGAGCTCAGAATTCATACCAGGTATTCCTATAGAATAAAATCAAACCAGAAGATGAGCTCCAGGAGTGCATCTTAATACTTTGGGCCTTCAGTTTTCTGGGTCACACTGAAAGTAATCCAAAGCAGTCCCTCAAAATGCATATAGTGTGGACACTGAGTCCTTCGCTTTAATTATTTTGTTCAATAGATCAGCTTCCACTAACCTACTTTTTAAGAGAGATATAAACTTACCATTTAAGGAGTTGTTCACAGCATAAATTTTAGTTTTAAGCTTGCTGCCTCTGCTTCCAGACAAGGCTTACATGCCTTAAAACGTAAAGTTAGGGAAAAAACAGACATCAGTTTGCATAGTAATATTACTACTACTACTACTACTACTAGTAATAATAATAATAATAGTAATTATGATGATGTCTGCCTACAAACTTTGTCCTGCATTTCTGAGTTTCAGAAACACTCTTTCAAATGCTAATGAAGAGCAGTGGTGGAGGGGTTAAATATGTACATTCATAAAAACATTGGCATTCTTCACTCTGTGTTCTGAGACATGCCAAGGTAAAGAAATGTGTGAATTATCTTTCACTAGTGTGAAACTAGCAAGAAAAAAGAAGACAATATGTTAAAAAAATCAGTTTAACGAGATTTGGAATCACAAGCTCTGAAAATCTTAATAGAAACCAAATGGTTTCTTCGTGGTGTTACTACAGTACAAGAATTTAGATTGCATGGGGATTATGCTGTGTATTTCTCCTTAACATACTTGAATTTCTTTTCAGTTTAACCTTCACATTGACTTTTGGGGATATTGAAACAATTATAGTTTTTCTGTCATGTGCTTTGTCATAAGTTTCTGATATGTACTCTCAGCTGTAACTGAGGTTTTTTTCTTTTTTTTTTTTTCTGAGGGAAAGATAATGAAGGTTGTAGCAAAATTGAAAAAAGAACAGTTTTTGTGAAGGGCATATATTATTGTGGACTAAGGGCATAATTGAAGTTGGTTTTGATGTAGTTGGAAACAGCAGGGTCTGAGTATGCTGTACGCACACAAAATCCCTGTTTCTTACAGTTGTGCTTACTACAGCACTATTCATTGCAGCACTGAAGTACTGGCATGTCTGAAGCACTGAGATGTCTGAATTTTACAGCAGAGAGAAAAACCAGAATGGAGATTCAGTGGACATGGGAGCCTGAGGTCATAGATCTCGCTGTGCAAAAAAGACGACTGTAAGGGGGAAGAGTGTGTTTCTCTAAAGCTTGCCTTTGCTTCAGTATTGGGAATTGAGAGCTTAAAGTACTTGTACAGATCCTCAAAAGAATCCAATGCAAGTATGAAGGAATAGATCTTCTGTACTTTGTGAATAGTTCTTGTCACATAATGTGAGCATTTTAAGGAAACTGATGTAGGGGACACCATTCAAAAGACCATCTGGTCTGAAAGAGGAACCTAATCTTAAATTAGTTTTAACATACAAATATATGGAAAGGGAAGAATGAAAATCCTGGAAAGGTGAGTAACCAAGACTAGTCAGGTGTTAGCTTCCCTCCCAGTATGTACAAACGACAGTCAGGAGTCCATGCCTGTAGAAGTTACGTTTACTGAGACAGATGGCATGAAATCATTGAAGTGCCTTGTATTGAGAGCTACGGTAGCCTCAGATGCAACAGAGACAAGCCAGGAAAGGATTTCACCAAAATTTTATGTGGAAAGGGTGAGGGATCAGAGAATGGCCTGAGTCCTAGAGCATATAAAGATTAAATACTCTGGACAGGAAAATGTCTGGATACAATGTCAAAATTACAGCAGGAGCGGTAGCAGTAGGACACCATCAGGTTATGCTTCAACTAGGCAATCCAGTGTGACTCCCCAAGGATGAATTAGAACCAGATACAATTATTTAAAAAACATTATAAATCCAATCAAAAAAGGAAAAAAAAGGGGGGAAAAAAAAAAGGAAACAAAGCTTTCTTACAGTGGGTAACAGCCCAGCAGTAATTAACAACAAATTCTAGAGAACTCCAATGGGAAATGAATGCTGTAAGCTAGAGACAACTCATGAACTTCATATGTAAAGTACTAGAAATCAGCTCTATACAACCAGGAATAAGAAGCCATTTTCAAAGGAAATTGCTCTTTCATGGCAAAGCTGTGATTTGAAGTCTATGAAAGACCATTACTGTAGAATCAGAAGATAACATTACTGCATATTGGCTAATCATTATGGTGGTTGTAAAACAACTGCACAGCAAATTATAGATCTACAAACAACTGAAGGTACTGAAACGGACACTGTTGTCACTGTCTGCTTCATATATTGATGATAATCTTGCGTGACCTTTCCAGAGAGGGAATATTTATATCCTGTAGAGTCATAAATCTGGCACCTGACATTTGGCTTTTGCACATAGAGCTAGATGAAATGTTCAGTACACTGATGACTTTTGCAATGCTATTTTGTCACTACAGATGGCTCTGCACAAGCACAGAGGAAAAGAAAAATTCTGATATGTTTATGAGAGTATCCACATCCATGGAGGAGAGTCTCAGTGGGATGAAAACATTGTAACTAACATCCTCCCTGCACATGGCGTAAACTGTGACAGTGAGGCAGAAAACAGAAGAGGACGGTAATGCTAACAAAGAGGGAAGGACAAAGAACTAAAATTAGAGAACGCTTCTTCCCAAGATACTAGCATTTGCTAGCCTATTTATCAGAATGAAGAAAGTGAAGGCTGATTCTAGTGGGTTAGGACAGATAAAAATAATGCCTGCCCCAGAAGTGGAAGTGGAGAACTATAGTATAGTGATATTATGACACCTGTCTAAATTTTGGCCTTATTTGTGGGCAGAAGAATGTAGACCAGTTTCTGGGCAAGAATATAGAATAACAGACCCCAGCAGTACAGCATGGAGCATTTGAAACTGCAAGATGTGTGACTGATCCCATGATTTTCCTGCTCTGAGCTCCTGGACAGGTGAAGACATGGAAAGAAGTAATACTGATGGCAGGATAGGTAAAGGAATAGCCAGATGTTTATGGAAGCATACTGTTCAGTGGGATTCAATGCCCCTATAGCTGTACCCAAATATAGAAAGAGCTTTTGGCTTAATCATTTGGGATGAAGTGGTACTACCAACTTAACAGTGGTTATCCTGCTGTTAAAATTGAACTCTCAAATTACAAATGTTCATTAATGAGAACTATGGGCAAGACCTCTAAAGTGATGACATAGTATATTGCTATATCTCAGTGCTGGGAGATTTGGATGAGATGATACCCTGTGTCTTTATGATACTTGCTCCACAGCCTGAACGCTTCTGGACAATGGTAAGTTGCTAAAAAGGTTAACGTGCATCATCCTGATTGAATCAATTTTTCAGTTTTAAAAAATAAGCAATAAGAACTCAAAATAGCTATTGAGCGACATGACTGATTAGCACAGCAGGCATAAGTCATGTAGAGCAGAATATGCAAAAAGAGTATTATATTTTCCGAAGACAGAGCTGTAACTCTGGGACATCTTAATCAGGAGGTACTGCAAAAGCATATGTGTCCCACTGGGATTTGCAATTGCTGGTAACAGATTCAAGAGGGTTAGCATGAGTGCGTGCAACAGTTTTTGATAGGTTGTTTAAAAAACAAATAAAAAGCAAGTTTTATTGTAGTCAAGTTAGAACAGGGAAAGGATCTGTTATAGCTAAATGCTTTAGGAAACTGCAAACCAGAGCTAGCCAACAGCAGAAACACAGAAGTGATTGCAAGCAGTTTACCAACATTTGATTTTGTTAGGGTCAGAGAACGACACAAGTTTAAATAAAAGAATTGGGAACTATATTGTGGTATCGGCCTATTGGATGTGTACAAAATAATCTGTGTGAGTCCCCCTCCATATGGTTCCTCTCCTCATAGATTAGTTTTGATGCAAATTCTGCAAGTTTGGAAGATAATAAAGTGTTACCAGATAGAGATGTTTGATGCAGTCAGAAAGAATCCAGCAGAAGTTCACTTTAAAGTAAACTAAAGTAAAAGAAAATTTTATTCTGACAAGCATTGTCTGGTCTGTAATCACTTTGTTGGGTTGAAAATAAAAAATGGGGAAAAGTGATGGAGACACAGGAAGAAAACTCAGGTTTCAGAAGGGAAAGTATTTGGAGCACAGTCAAAAGTCAAAATGTAAGTGGAGTAGGAGAAAAATAATGTAATCTTTTAATGGTAACCTCACCATATTTTGTAAAAAAAATTGTCTTTAAACCATCTGCCTGTGACTGTTCCCTGATGCTCAGGGAACAAAGCACTTTTGCTGTAGTCCTGAGTCATCTTAAACTCTGTGTGTCAAATATATGACGTTACATCTGATTAAAAAAAAAAAAAAAAAAGAAAACTTTAAAAATTTAAAATGTTGACAGCCTCTAATGGCCAAATAGAAATTGTCAACTTGAAAAATACCAAGTGTTTCAGGTTTTTACAGGCAGCAGAAATGGCGTAGCAAATGGTACCAATCAGTTTCAATGTCTCAAAGTAATCCTTAGGGAAATAACTAGTGTAGGCTGAGGTGCTTAAAACAGGTTACTTAATAATGACAAAATATTGTCAATGACATAAAAAAAAATTAATTTACTTTCTTAGGGAACATCTTATCCTGGGTTATGGATATGAGTGTTTCAGGGCTATAATATAGTTATGCAGGAACATCTCCCTGGGCTTTGGGGGATTTTTATATTGCAAATCATAATAATAATTTATTTTAAAGTTTCCAGAGAACACTTTATAATTCAAAATCAATTATAAATAATTTTAAGAGTATTATTCTTTTAAATAATATATGTTGAAGGCATATAATCCAATATATATTAGTCAGGAAATAAAATGTTAATGTTTGTACACAGCATTATTGAAAGAATGTTTTTTTGCCATCTAGATAAATTATAAATAGACCAGAATACTTTTATTAATGTACAAGAAAACAGAAAGCTTGCTGTGACAGACTTTTCTTCTTTCTTTGTCTTCAAATTAAATGAACATTTACATTTTAAATCATGGCCTGATATAGTCTAAATGGCCAAATGCAGCAGAAGAACTCTTAATTAATGCCTGCATTTATTACCAATTTTTAACTTAAAATCACTGCAATTTGTAAAAATTATTATAAATCACTTGAGTGTATACTCCGCATTTGGCAGAATGAAAATGCATTTAACTTTCAGCGATGATCAATTTTTAAAATAGTTTGTTCTACTTTAAAGCCCAATGCTATGGACATTTTCAACCTATTGCCTCATTAACTGCATTCATATTAAAATACCACTCCATTTAAATGAGAAGATAATTATAATACCTTGAAGCAAATGAGATGTTATTGCAATAATTAAAACTGAAATGAGATGCAGATAGTTTGGACCTGCTGCTTTCCTGGCTATTTAATACTGAATACTATTTCCATTGGTCACACTGAATTACTGGTATGCAATTACATTGCATACCAATAACAGTGTAATACCTGTTAGATTAAAATTGCTCCTGGAGACTATAGGATGAGAATTTATTGACCTCTGGATATTTTGTTAACCATTTACATTATATCACTTCTTTTCCTATGTAGATTTTCAGTTGTATGCTTCCTTTCTGTATAGACGAGGGAAAAGAAGTAGGATGCTGAAACGTTCATCCTCTTTCTTTCATTTCTATAGTCATGGTGATGCACCTCTGTCTTGAATGGCTAAGGGCGAGACTGAAGGAAGAGTCAAGCAAAAAGCCACTTTCTATAGGTTGCTCCCAGTGCATTGTCTCAAGACAGAATATACTAATCACGTCTAGGTCAGAAGCATTTTTTTCTGCATCTTTTCCCCAGCTCTTAGATACAGCAATGTGGGGTATTGGGGTTGTTTCTACGGAAGAACAGTAATCAATTTTCACAATCAATTGATCTTGTATGCCATAAATTTGGCAGTTCCTTTTCTCTGTATTCTGTCTGTAAATGACTCCTGTCTTCAGAAAAGGAAGCAACAGAAGATATTTTTATGATTGAACATGGGGAAGGGAATTTATCACTAGCAAAGCCTGCAGCCACCTTTTTCTTATGCTTTTTCTTATACAGCATACAGTTATCTGTACAGACAGATAAGGTACAGACAGATAAGTTATATTCTATATATTAGTTGTTGATCGTAATTTTAGTGCTACTGATCAGCATTGCATAAAGACACTATCAGATAATTTTTATGTCTTATTGCACACATATCCTCATAAAAGTAGTGTTTGTAAATCAAAATCCTATCAGATTATAATACCAAACATTGCAGTAGGTTGCAATAGATAATCATATCCTGATTTTTTTATATGACTGGTTGTTTAACATGTACCACATATAGGGCAGACACATCAAATAGAAAAAATATTTCATATTTCTTGTTTTGTATATACCCCATTGCCAGGTGTCTGCCAGCATTATCTTTTGATGCTCAGAGCATTATTGTTTAGCATGAAAAGTAAAAAAACTCCCAAACCCACAAAAATTACAAGCAGAGATTAAATGGACAACGCAGAAGGGGATTTTCAGCAATGTGATTTCCATTTGGCAGAAGGCTATTGCCTTAACAAAAGATGTGATTTTCCCCAGAGGCAGTCTGCCATAAAATCAATGTTTGTTAAAGTTTTATCATTTCCCAGTTCATGGCAGAACTGTGAATATGCAGGTGGTATATAAACCGCATGTACTACATTTATACTGCTTCAACTAATAGGCAATATGGTAACTATCAAAGGAGAATTCATATCAGGTAGGCAAGTGCAGCACGTCTGAGTTCCCTGGTGGCACAGCATAAATGGCACATTGAGACATCACAGAGAATTAGCTTTCACGTTAGAAGCCAGTTACTCTAAGTTTAAGGCTGTATCTAGGCAATCCAAACACCCCCTGCTCAGCAGCTGCCTAACCTGGGAAGTGCTTAAAACTCATTATGTGTCTTTCTGGTTGGCGTTAAAATTCCCCAGCAGTCAGTCTGCAGCTGTGCTCTGCTCCCTGGCTGAACGTCATCGCCAGGCACAGCCAGGCGTTCTTCCACCCGAGCTTCACAGGGGTCCACAGGATGGGCAGAAGACATCTGTTGCTCCCTGGCCTCCCAACAGGATGGGACCCCTCTTAAAATTCACCTACAGCTGGTTTTGTATTGCAAGTAGATTCAGAGAGAAAGGAGAATTTGCTATAGTCATGCTGGAACGAAAGGATAAAAATCACAGTGATTAAAGGGCTCCAAGGCCAAGGTGAGCTTCAAGTGGGGCTGAAGACACATCTCAGAGGAACACTGGTCATGGCAGCGTGGAGCTGGTGTGCTGCAAGTTCCCCCTCACCCTGGGGAACAAGGCTGCTTTGCAGAGTGGCTGCGGCATTACTGGAAAGGGGAGGATGGGAGAAAGCATGGGACTTCATGCCTGGTGGTTCAGGACATGCTTGAAAAATATCCATAGACCAGTTTGTCTTCTGCTGCTTTTGGTGACTGGAGAGTATTTGTTTAGGAAATCCCACTTTTTTTTTCCATTTACAAACCAATAATTGAAAACTTTCTAATCAAAGCCAAGAGCAGGCAGTGACATGTTCCAGTTACATGGTAATATGTGCTTAGATGTCACTTGTTTTATTCTTTGTAGTAATTTTATGGTGTCTCTTCAGGTTTCTTTCAGACCACTGGCACATATATGACAGATTTCATGATACTTCAAAAGGCTACAGACTTCGTTTCCTTGTCTCCCTTTTTACTTCCACAAATGTCATATTCCTTTCACTATGTTGCTACAGGTTTAACAGAAAACAAAAGAATGTCTAAAACCTATGAATGCCTAAAGAATGCCTAAAACCTAAATCCTACGCCTAAAACCTTAGGATCACTTGGTGGAAAGTCAATGCAATGGATTTAGTCCTGAGTGGGCAGAGGCACGTCTCCTCAGCACTGGGTCAGGAACCCAAGCAAGGAGGAGCATAAGCTGGAGAACAGAAACTCCTGCAGCTGGCATTTTTTACTGGCTGGTGGAGGAGAGTCCTCTCCACAGTGTGCTGGGGTTTTTTTGATAAACTCTTCTGAAGCTGTTAGGTCTCTCCTACCACTTATGGAGATTCTCGACAGGTAGCTCTGGAAGCTCAAACCCACTTCACGGTTTCAGTGTCTGAGCAATTTTGCAATTTCAGACATGCAGGAACCTTTCATTAGATCTGTCTGTGTGTCTCAAGACAGGGTCAACGTAAAGATTTCTGTCATCTACTGGAGAGCTTAATTGGGTAATCCTTCAATGATGAAATACATAACGGACTGAGAGGGCTCTCTGAAGTCAACTGTCATTATTTTATCCTGTGCTATGTTGTGAGGATTAAAATTTCAGATTTTAGGGGGCAGTTAAAATTATAGGACTCTCCCAGAGAGACTATACTCCTTCATTTGCAGTATACAAGTAACTTGCATTGATTGGAAAGGGGTGTTAGAAAACCTCTGGATGTTGTCTTTCAATTCAAATATCTTTGAAGCTGCCTCTTTTTGGACCTTAAAAATCTCAAGACATCAAGGTTTGAGGCCTGTCACCTTTCATTTTTTTATGTGAATAAAAACAATTTCTTTTGAACACAGAGCTAAGTAAATGTGTCTGTAGTGAACAATTAAACTTTAAGTTGCTTTTAGTATTTTTATCTCCAAATTATTTTTAAAAGTTTAAAAATAATACAGTGTGAGTCCACTGTAAAACTATGAAGATATTTGCATTATTTATAAGAAAAAAAAATCAAATGGGAATGTTAGAATTGTTTTATAATTGCAATGGATGCCCTGTATAAGGCAGTTCTGCCTAAAAGAGAACATTTGCAAAACTGCCTCTTCTGAGGTTATTTCTTAGAGGTGTTTCTTTGGCCCAAACATACACAGTCAGGTAAACAGCATATAAAGGAAGGAAAGCACACTTTCCTAAACTACAAAACCGATGATGAAATATTACAAGCTCAAAGCACACAAAATATACCTTTTATAGGATACTTTTCATAATTTCAGTCTAGCATGTAGTAGGAAATTGAAGGTCAGAACCGAGCTCTTAAAGGAGTTCTGGGTGTGATAATTGGTCTTTTAGTGAGAAATGTTTATGAGAATAAGTCGTCTTGCATTTATTTTGATGTGTCACACATCATGAGAGTTTTGATAATTCATGTATCTGTTTATGCTATTTCTTTAATTCACAGTTGGCTCATCTGTGCATTTCTAGA
This sequence comes from Mycteria americana, assembly GCF_035582795.1. NCBI lineage: Eukaryota > Metazoa > Chordata > Aves > Ciconiiformes > Ciconiidae > Mycteria > Mycteria americana. The sequence continues at coordinate 32,879,492 of NC_134367.1, forward strand.
ATTTATGTCTTAAACGGCTCATGAAATTAGAATCTCTGAACGTTCCCTCAGTGACAAATCAAGTGTAAATGATTATTACTTTTTAAAGTAGGATTTAGGTTTGTTATGATAAGCCTGATACCCTCAGAAAGTAACCACAGGAGGGGCCTATTAGTTGTAAACCAGTCTTTCCTGTTCCCCTTTCCTCCTCCTCATCTTCATTCCGGCATCCTTATCTTATGCAGCTGGCAGAGACATGTTACAATAAAATGAGATTTCAAAGCTAGTTACAGTAGAACTGAAATGTATTAGTTATTGATGACAGGAAGGATGCTTGGACCAAGTTAGACATCCTAGCTTCTATCCATATAGTATGTAGGTCTGGACTCTGGCATGGACCATTGTCACCCAGGCTCGCCCACAGAAAATATTTGTCCCAGGTCAGAATGTGCAAACAAACAAGAATCCATGTAGTGTGAGTGACAGCAGCATTAAATCCCCACTGCAGAAGTGTAAAGACTAACTTCACAGTATGGAGGCACCTAACGAAGACTTATTGAGTCATTTAATAGACCTACAGAGGCTCAGTAAGAGTTTTATTGGTCTGTTGTATGTTCACAATGTCAATTTTAATTTTTACTATTTTTAAACCTTTTGGAAATTAATAATTAATCACCGTTTACCTGCTGTGATTTTTAAATGAACAGAATTCTTTTTACTTTGGGCTCTAAATATCAGCTGTAGCTTCACGGCTGCAAAAATGTGGCAAAAATGTTACTCAGAATTTCATGTCTCAGGATACCACATGAAGCAAGAAATAACCAAATTTTTGCTTATAGGTTTGAAAGATAGACTATTTCCCATTGTGCATCTTTACCTTTTGAAGACTATCCTGTACAAAGCAGCTGCCCTTTATGTGAAAAATAGATGTTCCATAGTGGTTTTGTCATGGGACTTTTTTTATTTTTTGTAATAGTTTTTTCCCCTTAAAATGAAATCAGTAATTCAGATATGAAAACTTGCTCTGTATATATGGGGGAAAAAGAAAAAATGAAAATCCCTCTTCTTTTCATATATCAAATGCCCCTTGGCCATTGATAATTTATTATTTTATTCCAATCTCAGTCCTTTCTACTGAAGTCTGCTTTCACTAGCTATTTCATCAACTGGTTTTTACTGTCACCTTTTGTTCTTGTTTCAGCTACTTTATTTTTTGCAGCTGAACCTCTTACTGTTCAGGATATAGCTGCCTTTTTGTTTGTTTGGCTTTAATTCTGAGACTGATAAAAGGATATTAAGGTTAATGAATGCAAACATTCTCCATCAGTTTTCAGACATGAGAATGTCAGAGGTTCAAACTGGGTAAGTTCCCGAGTAAGAGAGACATAATAAACAACATTCAGAATAATGTAATCTGAGGTTGAAGTCAGTAATGATAAATTCATTGCAGTGCTTTGAAGTGTAATCTTCATCTTTCCACTAGCCTGGATTTCTTTCCTTTCTCCATCCTGTTTCCAGTTATTTGTACTTCACTATTCATTACTAAATTGTGACAGTACCAGTTATTATTGCTACCTTTGTGTTAATGTGATTTGAAGCTTTTTCCTGAGCCATTGTCATCTCTGAACAGATTGTTCTGGAACTTCATAATACCAAAATACTGAAATCCTGATGATCATAGGTGCTGCACATTTTGAATGTATCAGATTAGACCAGCTCCCCGAGTGGCTCATGCTTCTGTGGCCTCTATATACAAACATACAGTAGCATGGGGTATTTTGAATAACATAGAGTAGTAGGGGGTAGTTCTGGGAGGGTCCACTGAGGCAATGTTGTAGCAATGCAGTTTTGCAGAATACCTGTTGATGTGTTTAGACCTATTAGCCTCAGTTAAAAACTTCATTTAAAAATAAAAGCTTTCTTAATTGTCCTAGATAATATACTCCATCTCTGTCTATATATATGTCTGATGCCATTATCCCTGCTTTCCCTGCCCTAATATTTAATAATTAATATTGCTCAATTTTCAGAAACGTAGAGGTCTAATTAAAATTAGAAACTAGAAAAATTACAGTTCAGGAAGGCAGGAATCAGAGAGGATGAGTTAAATGCCTTAACGCACTTTTGTGTCCTGCTAGTGCTGGGCTGCTGGTAAAACTGTAGCAATGTAAAACTAATTTAGCAAACTCAGAAGAGTTTACATGATAAAACTACTGAAGGCTCCCTACCTACCAGACTACCTGTAGCACCACATGCCTACAGCTTCACCACTGGGGTACTTTTTCTTTCATTGTGTTATGACCCTCAAGTCTGTTCATCACAGTTTGCAATATGCGATTCAGAGGTTAGCGTTCAGTGGTGCCCTGGCAGTCGTCTGTAGGCCAAAGTCCTGAAATTTGGGAAGCCCTTTTACATCAGTGTTAGCCTTTAACTAAAGCTGGAACAGGAGTGAAAATGTTAATGTTTGTGTCAGCAACCCATGAAAACAGCATTTTCTTAAATGCATGATACATTACACTTCTGACCAAGCTGGAAATGGCAAAAACTAAGGCTCTTTTCTCATCCTGTGACATATCAGAAGATCTCTGCAGACTAAGATGAGATTAAGACTAAGATGTACGGCTGTGCACAATGAAATGGTCACAGGTCTCCATTTAAAAATAAGAAAATTATTGGCTTTACTTTAAGCAAAGATTTCAGCATGGAAAAATAAAGGCTTACTTTTACTGGTTTTATTTGTCTCTTGCCTTACTGTTAACAGCTGTACTGTACCTTTTTTGTTTGTTTGTTTTAGTATACATACACTGTGAAGACATATGTCTCACAGTAAAGATCTGTCATTAATTGACTAATTTCACTCATGATTATATAGTAATCCCAGTTAAACAAATGATGCATGGAAGGATTTCTTTTTCATTTTACTTTCAGGCTGCTTATGTTATGGATTATAGGAGACACATCCCATTTGGTCTTCTTGTTGTCCAGGCTGACAGCTTTATCTATCTAACTTTCTAACAAACCTCTTTTTCTAGATACCTAATAATTCATTTCAGTACATACAGATTTAATTTCTTAGAGATGTAATGGATGGGCATAAAAAATATTTTTGAAGAAGGCATCAGAGCCCTAATAGTTTAAACTAGGAAAGAAAAATTTAGTTCTGGATGGTTTTATTTTCCTTAAAATGAAGATTAGCAAAGTCACCTTGTTATGACAAAGTCTGTTCTTCATCATTTAAGCTGTTCTCAAGATAGGCCAATTTAGGTATCCCTCATCCATTGCTACTCAAGTACAACACTCTAAACTTGAGCCAGAAGAAATTTTAAGCCTGAAAAAATTGTTGTACCACTCAGAATAGGCTAAAGAAATTAAATTGGATTCTGTATCAAAGCCTGTACATTGGTCCAGAACCAGGTCAATGCCAGATCAGGTCTCCACCTCTTTGTCACCTGTGGTCACAAAAAAGGCATGCCTGATTTTGAAAGGTTGTTGAATCCACTGGCCATGTATGCACCAGTCTTTGGGTCTTTTATAGCAGTGCTAGTAATTGTCAAATACAGTCATTTAAAGTAAGAAGAAAAAACAAAATGTCTTACTGTGTTTTATCAATACAATTTAATGGATAAGATTGCTTTTGTCTGGTTGAGAGGCACACCTGAATAGCCAGAGGTAGGTTTATTTGATTTAGCTTTTTTGTGTCATTGTGTAGCAGTGTGACAGCAGTGTCAGTCCACCCAGACAAGCACATGGGGCTTCAAGAATTCAAGAGATGCAATAAAGGTGTCAGTGGTGCCTCAAAAATAAGTGTCACATGGGTAGTTGTGGCTGTCAAAGAAAAAAATTTAACTTGGTAGTGTTTAGAAGCCATGATGTTCAATTTGAATTCTCAAGAGTTTGGATGGTGAGAATAAACGATAGTAATGACAGAACAAATATATAGTACATAATATTTAACTATGATACATTTATATATTTGTAACTGCATTCTTTCCATTTTAACCCAACATGTTCCCTGGAAACATTCAAGGTCAGGCTGGATGGGGCTCTGAGCAACCTGATCTAGTTGAAGATGTCCCTGCTCATTGCAGGGAGGGTTGGACTAGATGACCTTTAAAGGTCCCTTCCAACCCAAACTATTCTATGATTCCATGTTATCTTTGTTGTTAAGAATTTTTTCAGTGGATATATAACAACTTAGAGAACTCCAATGGGAAGAAGTTACATCACACTGATGCAATTTTGTTGCTTTTGGATGGTCATGTTATGTGGCAGGCTCTCGGACTCCTTCCAAAGAAAATTGTTAAGATGCAATAGACCACCAAGATCTCTGAGTATTTACATAGAATCATTGTTTTTTTCTCTGTATAACACTTCAGGCAAAGGTCAAGCTAGGTTTGAACTGTAAAATCTTTAAGCTGTCCCATTCATAGAAACGTTACTTCATTTCTTTCTTTCTCCACACATGCAAAGAAGAGAAATATTTCATAACAGTGTTAGTCAGTATTCATGGTCGTAATACCCACAGTATTCCTGGTGCCTTTCAAATTAATGAAAGACTTTTCCTTTCAATAATGTAACAAGGAGGATTATGAAAAGCAAAATAATTTTTTAAAAAATACATGCAATTTAATCTGAAATACAAGTAAGAAATTGTCTCAGATACTGTCTTGTAGTTCCTGCATAGTACTATGGCTATGGCTGGTATTGGGATAATTACAACATAATAGTAATAATTTTTTTTTCCTCTAAATTACTGATACTCTTAAACTTAATTTCATGCAAATGCATGTTTTTGCTGGGAATAAATTACAAGCATGAGTAGGTAGATCAGTAATCATCTCATTGCTAATGGTTATAACTGGATATTATACTGGGTCTGGCTTGGATGGAGTTAATTTTCTTCACAGCAGCCTATATGTTCCTGTAATTTGGATTTGTGACTAAAAAAGTATTGGTAGCACACCAGTGTTTTGGCTATTGCTGAGCATAGCTTGCACAGCATCAAGGTTTTCTCTTTTCCCACTCTGTTCCCCAGCAAGGTGTGTGCAAGAAGTTGGGAAGGGATACAGCCAGGACAGTTGACCTGAACTGACCAGTGGGATATTACATCTCTGGCTCAACAATAAAAACTGAAGAGAGGGGGTTTTGGGAGGTAGCCATTGCTCAGAGATTAGCTGGTTATCAGTCTACTTGTGAGAGGTGGTGAGTGACTGCCTTTGCATCGCTTGCTTTACTTTCTTTTGGATTTTCTTCCTTTTTTATATCACCTATTAAACTGTTTATCTTGACTGACAATTTTTCTCACTTTTGCTCATCTGATTCTCTCTTCTGTCCTTCTGTGGTGAGGGAAAATGAGCAAGCAGCTGTGTGGTTGATTTCAGGTTGTAAGTTATGTCCATCTTTATGTAAGCATAGAAAATACAGAAATATACCAAAGGTATAAATAGATTTCTAAGGTTTAAAAAAAAAGACAAACAAAAACCACCAAACAAAAACCAGCAATCTCCCTCCTCAGAAAACACTGGAAACTAAAAGGTCTAGATTTGTAGCAAATAATCAGAGAACCATAGAATCATTTAGGTTGGGAAAGACCCTTAAGATCACTGAGTCCAACTGTAAACCTAACACTACCAAGTCCACCACTAAATGATGTCCCTAAGCGCCACATCTACATGTCTTTGAAATACCTCCAGAGATGGTGATTCAACCACTTCGCTGGGCAGCCTCTTCCAATGCTTCATAACCCTTTCAGTGAAAAATTTTTTCCTAATATCCAATCTAAACCTCCCCTGGCACAACTTGAGGCCATTTCCTCTTGTCCTATGGCTTGCTATTTGAGAGAAGAGACTGATACCCACCTCGCTACAACCTCCTTTCTGGTAGTTGTAGAGAGCCATAAGGTCTCCCTGAGCCTCCTTTTCTCCAGGCTAAACAACCCCAGTTCCCTCAGCTGTTCCTCATAAGACTTGTGCTCTAGACCCTTCACCAGGTTTGTTGCTCTTCTTTGGATGCGCTCCAGCACCTCAATGTCTCTCTTGTAGTGAGGGGCCCAAAAATCAACATAGTATTTAAGGTGTGGCCTCACCAGTGCCGAGTACAGGGGCACGATCACTTCCCTAGTCCTGCTGGCCACACTATTTTTGATACAAGCCAGGATGCTGTTGGCCTTCTTGGCCACCTGGTCACACTGCCATCTCATATTCAGAGAATAGCAACTGCTTGTCATCAACATTTTCCCAAAATGTTGATGGATGGTTTTGGACATATTTAAGTAGATTTCCTAGAGCAGGGCTACTTTTAAGTATTCAAAGGAATGTACAAAGGAAAGCAAGTGAAAGAATTTTACTATTAGATGGTATTTAGGGATGCAAAATGAGATTAGTTTCTTCAGTTCGATGATCTGACTTGATCTTCTGCACCCTTTTTATTGTCAATATCTTTCAGAAGAGTAAATTTATGGAATCATAGAATCATAGAACAGCCCAGGTTGGAAGCGACCTCAAAAGATCATCTGGTCCAACCTTTAATTCTGAAGTGCAGTTCTTCCAAAACAGGCATGTAAAGTAGTTAAGATGAATTGCACTTTAGAACAGCCTTTTTCTCTTCCTTGATTGTAAAGGGAGCCTAGGTTGGGAAGTTGAGGTGCAGCTATCTACAGTGTAGCCATTTAGTTAGGTGATATGAATCCTATCCTTACTGATACAGGGCAAGGACCAAGGGATGCTGAGCCTTACTTATATGGTTTGATGGTGAATTAAATATTCAGATTTATATAGAGCCTATGTGGAGTCATTGTTCTTTGAATGTTCTTTTGATAGGTACAAAGAATAATTTCTTCTTCTACATGTTCCCACTTTCCTGTTTTCTGAAATGTGTTTTCCTTTTTTTTTTCTTTCTTCCTTTTAGATTCCTGAATTTTATTTCAGCTAGGATCTACCATTTTGTCTCAATGTAAAATTCAGGGCCACAGAAGAGAATAACTTTGTTTTTAGTCTTGTAAAGTGCTCAGAATATTGCTAGTATTTAATCATACATATTATTAATAAAAAAGACATAATTCTTCTCATTCAAGAATACAGAAATATTACTATTAAAGCTGAACTAACAAGCCAAGTGACATCATAATAAAAGAAAAGCAGGTTGCTATCTCATTCAGAGTTCTTCAGGTGTGACTTAATTTGATGTATCACAGCTACATTATTGATGGTTCCCATCAGTTGCACCAACAGATAGAGGTTTAAAGGATGGTGTTACAGATACATGCCAGTAGGTAGTTTAAAGAAGAAAGCAAATTTAGTGGAAACAAAAGAAGTATCTTAAAATAAAGAACATTGAGAATGTTCTTTGACGTGTCTCCACATTGAGAATAATATTTGAACCATCTCAAAAAACTTTTCTGTGAAAGCAATTAAATAGAAAAATAAATGTCCAATATGAAAGATAAGGGAATAAGGAAAAATTTGCAAATTGCTGTTAGTCCAAAGCTAATCAAGATGCTACAAAAGAAGCTAATTAATCTGGAGCATAAGTTCAGATGTTTACTATTGAAAATGCTTAAACGGTAGGGGAAGAAATCCATCTGAGCCTCTGATGTTAGAAGTCCATTGGTTCATTGGATTTTTGCTTAAATTAAGTTATGAGATTGATTTACAGAAGCAGCTTTGAAGCAATAACTACTCGGGTTTTTTAGCTTAACTGGAAATACACAAAACTAAAGAATACATATTTCTATCTGATTGCATTAAAGTACTTATATTTTGATAAATCTACAGAAATAATGACAATATTTTGATATATTTTATTTCTTATAAAAGTATTTTTAAATCCCCCTCAAATTTAAAAGAAGTTGATATCTAAAGATAGAAGAAGAGAAATATTTAAATCATAATGATTTCAAGAATTTTGTTCCATTACTTTCTTTTATTTTAAATAGAACATTTTATAGCATTTTAAGAAAACGAAAAAACTAAAGATGTAAACAGTGGGATGGCTGTTAAGATTTCTTCATTGAAAGGTGATTCATTGTTTTTATTTTAATGTTATCTGTTGATTTTAAATTTCTACTTGATACTAATTTCAACCTAAATGGATGCGAAGTGTCCAGTAGAAGAAACAAAGCTGCCATTCTGCCACGGTGCTTTTCAACTCAACTGTGGTGTGATCACAGACACCGAACAGATCATGGCTGTGCAAAATTATCCTGAAACACAGGCTGGTTGAATTACAATTGTTCATTAAACTTCTATGGCCATCTGAGGTTCTTTTGATATTTTTTATAGCATGATGGATGCAGTCTGATGCCTTTTCCTTTGTATTGCATATATATGAATTCAGCACTTTGTGCACTTTGTGCAGCTTAAAGATAACTGCTGAAGCATTAGATAGTTTATCTGGGCTTTTGCTGTATCTTAAGACCAAAGTTACCAAGGTCATAGTAATAGATGCAGGGGACACTATACTAGCCATGCATCATGCTTCCTACTTGTTCATCTTTATAGCACTTGTTGCAGCTCTTGTTTTATGAACTGTGAGGGAAAGTCCTTTGTAGGGCTGTAACTATACCAGCAAGCGAGGCAGGAACAGTTCTCTGACCCCAAGGCTGACTGGCATGGCACTCCTTGTGTTCATATGGGTAAGTCTCTTACTCTGCAAAACATGGTGGATGCATCGACACTACACAATGACAATGTCTCCTGACCCAAGACAGGCCATTCTTTGGGTTGAACCAAAACAGTACCAGGGTTGGTGCTGTCGGTATGACAGTATGGTTAATCATGGGAATGTGCTTTTTTTCGTTGGTGCAGTTTCTGTTTAGTTTATTACTGTAGATGCTTTCTAGTAGCCTCAGTGCTTTACGTGGCAGTGGCCACTCCTCTGCTGTCTTGTGGCACCTTTCTTTATTATGATTAGCCTCTTTCCAGTCAAAGTAAAGAGAAGTCATTGCTACTGACAGCATTAAACCCAAGAAGTATCAAGCTCAAAGCACAGATTTTCTTTCTCCTACTGAATTAGACAGTCAGGCTCAAGACTTACTTTTGTTGCCATGGTCTCAGACTGAATAAAGGAAGTAATGAATATGGATTCATGTCAACATAAGCTAGATCATGTCAACTAGATAAGCTCCTTCTTTAAACCACATGGAAAAAAACATCTCTTAACATGCATCATTAACTGGCTCCCTAATTGAGGGTTGACTGTATATTATGTTTTTAATTGGTTCAAATACAAAATGATTTGTTTACATATTTGCCTTCAGCTTTATTATTTTCTTAGACCATTAGATTTAGATTTTTCTCTTAAAAAAAATGTTTAGTTTTTCTCTATTATACATAATGAAAATTAAGCCTTCTTGCAATGATAGGCTAAATTCTGTTTCTGTTACACTTGCCGAAATACTTTTTCTAAATTTTATCCCACTTGTAAGACTGATCACAAACTCAGCTCTTCACTGACATATGGGTATTAAATTAGATCCTCAATAGTTTCACTCAGCCTTTCATGCTTTATTGGTACATGCTGACCATCAGGTACAGAAAATAATGGCATTAATATCCTTTTTTATGATTACAAGTACTGGTGCATGTATGGAGTTTTGTCCCTCAAAAAAGGGGCATTACTTATGAATGAAGGTCAACAATTATTCCCCTTACTAATCTCCTTCTCTGTGACCTGAAATCTAAACCCTTTCCCCTGTTCTTTTGACTTTCTAATCAACTAATGTTATGGTATTACTCTCTAATCCTTTCTATTATCCTTATCTCCATTCTTCCATCAGGTTCCCTTTGGGCTGCATGTAAGTTTTTTTCATTGCCCGTAACACAGAATATAGAGCCTTTTTTTGGTATTTTTTAACAAAAAATCTGTTATATTAATACGAATATACGATCTGGAATTACAGTCCCACCCTTCAGCTTGTATTGACATTAGCTTGCATTCAATCCACCTAAATCCTGCTGACAACTTCAAAATCCAAGGTATCGGCCTATCTGCCCAGCTTTCAGGGCTGTGAATTGCATGTATACCTAGAATTGATTGATAGATCTCTACTCTGAGAAAATGCTTCTCCTAAGTCTGTTTTTTGTTTTGTATTTAACATTGTGAAATATATAACCTTTTGGAGAATAGAAGACCTGAACATATGTGTTCCCTTGGTGATTACTCTTACCATTAGATTAGGATGCAGGCCAGCTTGTGGCATACTGTGTCTGGACCTATGATTCTTGTATTCTCAGTTGGACATTGCTTTGGTTTCAACAAGAAAGAAGGAGAGAGCGAGCTCTAATGAAGGATTCCCATGGGCTTGTGTTTAGGTACTTAAGAAAAATGGAAGATGTCTGTTTAATCTACGATTATAGGACAGACCCCAGGGCATCCAGTGCCATAGGTCAGACTAGGATCAGACAGATTGGTTTTCAAGAGGCTGGAAAACCTCCTATTGACTATCTGTACTCATGCTTGAGTAAGCTGGCTCCTCACTTTGTGGGCTGGGCTTATCTCTGGAGATACCCAAATAGTACTTGAATCTTAAATCTACAATTGTAAATTTTCTGGGCTTCTCCTCTGACTGCCTAGGAAATTTAGTCCATTGGATTAGGCAAACAGAATACCCCCTTTTATACCCCCAGTCAAATCATTTAAGATAGAGCTGAAGTGCCAGCTAAATTAGATACCACCTAGTTTCTTCTGGGAAACTTTTGAAAGAAGAATGCAAGACTTGATCCATAAGGTTGACATTGCTATTCTAAAATAGGCAAATTTTTGGATTCCAAAAATAATAAAATGAATACTGCTTGGTGCGAAAGTAATAAATAATTCAGTTTCTTTTAAATTAAAAATGCTGACAAAGACAGTTCTTGCCTGACATAGCATTAGTTCAAGAAATAATCTTAAAGGGACTGCCAAGGTGACAATTCCATTCAGCCCATATTGCTTTACCTTTAAATTACCCTGAAATTCAGCAATTAAGGAAAGTTTTAATAGCTGCAGCGGTCTACACTACAGTACTGTCTGGTACCTTTGGTAGAAAAAGATGAGTTAATGAGAGCTCATGACATAGAAATCACTTGCTTTGAGCTAGTCTTTCTTTTTCTTCCTTTGAAGAATCATACTGACAGTTTGACTCAATAGGTCAACTTGATGTGGAACTAGCTTTTCACTAAAGATCTGAAAATCCCATAAATATGGGGATGGATTGGACCTCAAACTATGATTGCCTGTAATTCTTAAAATATACTTGGTTATACAGCTTAACAGGAGGAAGATCAGTACAAGTTATGGTGTAGTGGCAATGGTTTATAAATAATTTATACAAACATATTTTTTAAAAGGGAAGAAAGCTTTTTAGGCTGGTATGAATGTATCTCAATAAGTGGAGCCCACTGGCTAAAAAGAATGAGTCAAAGCAGTGAATCACGCAGAACATTCCTTTTCTCTGACTGAGGTTTTTGGTCTTTCTGAGAATACTACAGGTAATAACTTTAAACAAGACAAGAAATGCATATTCGAGAGATCATCTGAGAATTATTTAAAATATATATAAAGCAACTCATAGGCTTGAACATGCAGTTCATGTACCATGTTTTTGCATTATTACAGGGTAAAACAAAAGTGTTTACATTTTACAGATCCATTTCCATTCTTGTTTGCAGAATAAAAAAGTTGTATGCAACATGCAGACTTGTCCTGTGATTTATTACATATGAATCAGATTCCAGTGGCCATTAATTTCTGGGACCAGTAATTTATTCCAGTGGCCATTAATTACCTCACTCCACAAATAGTCAGAGCCTTTTCTCAGATGACAAGCTTTCAAGTAAATTAGAATGTTAAATATCTAGGTAACCAAATAACTATTTGTAAGCTTCACCAGCAATGATATATTGTGTAGTAGTTTTCCAGTATAAAGATGTTTCTGTGGGTAATGAGTACTCTACTTAAACTTTAATTTGTTTATTTGGTGGGCATGGGGAGGAGGAGAATTGCCTCTCTATATAGGAAATCTTTATAGTAATATAGGAAGGTTCTTCTCAGTTGTCTGTATTAAAAATGCAGATTATTGTGTAAATCTTTTGCCGAGAAGTTGAATATGCTAATAATAAGGCAAGCCCTTCCTTTCTCTGATTCTTTCAGACTAGTTATTTTGGATTTTGTGGGGGCTTGATTTTGTTTTGTTTTTTTAAATGCACTTCTACTGATTCATTTTCAATGGTTTCTATACCAGTCCCTCTCTTCCTTCCTCTCTTTCTCCTTTTTAATAATGTTGGTGGCGTACACTCTTATTTCAAAATGAGCTGAAATGATTTTATTTTAAGGAGATTTTCAAGAGCAAAGTGTCTTTATAAGCTTTCAATCCCTGAACTATTCAGCTTTGGTAACATATATACATGCTATTTTCTTCAAGGCACATATTTTGCTTTTGGACTTCCAGTGTTTATTTATTTTTTATCTGTCTGAAATAAACAAGACCAAAACCAAAGCCAAACAAACCCCAGGAAACACCACCCCATAGTTCTAAACTTCTGCATCCAGATTTGTTTTGAATCTATGATTTCAGTCCATGCTATCCTAAACCTTTCGAAAATGAAACATGAATAAACATGAATTGCAAACTTCCTTAAACATTTCAGACATGTAAGTTTAGGAACCTACTGGCAAAACTGGGAAAAGACTGGGCAGTGTACACAGTGGGATGGTGCACAGAAGCCTTTCCAACCATCCTATTCCATTCATCACTTTTGGAAACAGATTTCTAGAATATTCAGCAGTGTAAAATCTGTCTCCAGTTTGTTAAATATTAGTGTTATGATGGTACTGCAAAGACTGACTAGCTGCAAACAGGGAAGCAGATTAACCATCATTTCTTGAATGGGAGTACGCAATGGGGGAATGAACCATTCCTTAGCTGGGATCAACAGCGATATTTATGGATCTTGGATATGCCATGACCTTTCCTATAAATCAGCAACCTTTCTTTGTGGTTCAAAAATGATGCTTATGTGATTATGACAGAGCAAAGCAAAAAGGGGCATGCCACCATTGAGTAATTCAGCTTCACCAAAGGAAGCAAATCTGGCCATATCACAAATATGCAGCTATACTCAGCACAGGATTGCATGGGTCAAGATGAGGAAAATACCAACTGGGGAAAGTTAAGATACCACATGCTAGAGAAAAAAGAAGTGACGTAGCAAAAGGTAAAATCACATCCTCAAACAGTCTGAAGAATAGAATGTGTTGCCGATTTTAACATTGAATCACTAACCTTAACCTAAATAACCTCATGGGGACTCGAGTGGCATGTCAAGAACTCATTTGAGTAACATTCAAGCCATTAAATAGTTCACGTCATCCTGAAACTGTTGATAGGAGAATCTGCAAACAACAGTAATCACCTCAATGAGAGAAAAATTCCCTGAAGACACTGAGAACTCAAGAGACAAAGAAATTTAGGGTGGAGAGCAAGGTTGAAGCTGAGACTCCACTAACAGAAGCGAATACTGAAGGAACTGCTATACACATCTTGGAGATCATTGACATCATCAAGCTATTATGTCTTTATTCTTTCCCCTTGAACATGCTTATTACCTGCCAACTAGCTATTCATTCTGATTGAAAAGCATGTTACCCCAAACCAACTCCTCCTTTCATAGTCTACTTTTCCTTCTTTCCTTCCTCATTCCTTTTATCTTCCTCTTTGCAGTCTTTCAGAAACTCGTGGAATTATTTAGGGTAAAAGGCACTTGTGAAGGTCATCCATTACACACGCTCCCCACTCAAAGCAAGGCTAAGATCAAAGTTAGATCAATAAGCTCCAATACAACTTTTAATTTATTCTGTCCTTGAAAATGAACTTTGATGGACAGTCCACACCTATGTACTGTAGCAATACCCTAAGCCTCCCTGTCTTGGAGGAAATTGTCTTATTATATTCAAAACGAATGACTATTCAAGTGGCAATGTCCTACTTTTGTTTCTTTTGCTTCTTATCTTTTCATATAACATTTATTAGACAATTTTCTCAAATTTGTCAGTGATAAATGTATCCAATAGAAGACAGTTTGAATGGTCTAAATAAATGTATTCAACAGAAGACAGTCTGAATGGTCTAAATGCTAAAGATTTTGTCATATTTTTGAAAGCCTGTAAAATCTAAAAAGATCAATATTTGCTGAAAGACTTGGCAAAAACTGCAATGACACTTTGAGCACCTGAGGCTTTTGATGCCATTTTGTAAAATTGCATTTTTCAGTTTTACGTTTTTTGTGGTGCTTTTGTACCCACATTTATGAATAAGTATAGTGCTGAATTAGTCTTTTAAAATGAACATGTGATATAGTTTGAAAGAATGTCTATTTGGCCAATTCAGCTGTGATAGTCCAGGAAAAACGTAGTACCATGGAAGTATCATAATTCACTGTAATGTAATCATTTCAAGAAGTTAACATAGTCCTTTGTAGAAGCTTCTGCATGCTTTACAGAAGTAGTATGCTTAAGAGTGAGGAAAATTTCTAATAACACTTATTTGAAATCTAATAAAGCATATCCATCTAAGGGTCATGAGTAAACATAATGGTATAACTTTGAACTGAATGGTGGATCAACTTGGTTTGTCTCAATAGAATGAAGTGGTTGCAGATGCCAAGTTAGTATCTGTATACACCATTTATAATAACTGAAACCCAAGATGTTAATCCACCGATCAAGCTAGTGGTCAGTTCTCGGAGGAATTCCCTGAAAGTACTTAGCAACAGGAACGAGAGATAACCATCTACCTGCCTAGCTGCAGAAAAGCTTTTTTGCAATTCCTGTTCATCCTGCAAGGAAAATACCTGTATGCTGTTCAGTCAGAATTGTATTTTTATATATTTAAAGCTAGCCCTGGTGTTTATATATTCCTGTTACAGAAACTAAATAGGGTCTTTGGAGAGGTTCATATTTTGGCTCAGATATTGCTGCTGTGATTGGCAATATTGTCTGTCCCTGCCAGCACGGAATGGAGATGAGAGGAAAGACTTAGCAATGGCAAGTTTGAAAAGGTTCATTGGCTTCCACCTTTATCCTAGGCTGGTGTGTCTCTTCTCTCGTTAACAGAAGACATGAGTATTCTGAGGGAGGAAACTGAGTATTTTAGGAAAATACGGGAAGAAGTATAAATGACTGGAGTTAAAATATTTTTTACGTCAGTAGCAGTTTCTTCATCCCTGTCAGTGGGAGACAAGGAGAGGGGGAGAGAGAGAGAGCAGTAATGATCTCCTGCATAACAGAAGAAGGAGCACATAAGCCCTTCTGACACTCCAGGTCCTACATTTGTCTTCAGAACCATATGAGGAAAAAGTGGTATTTCTCTCAAACAAGGAAGTAGGTATGGCTAGTTTAACCATCTGGAAAACTGAGGGGTTGATGAGGGCAGCTAAGTGAACGGATAATTCTATCCGATAGCAGCTGTCTAGTGCACTGGCTTGCTTGTTACACCCTAATAATCTGATGCTGGATTTAGGGAAAAGGAGCACTTTCCAACAGCTGCTGCTTTTCTGTGTTAGTGAAGAGGGTACTCCCTTTCCCCTGAACCATCACACAAAGTGAGAGCAAGAGAGCCTCGCGCTGGCTGAGACCAGCTGTGGATGGGTCGCGGGCTGATGACAGCCTTTAATGGAGAGGATTGATGATTCGCACTGTACAAGTTATTGCTTGCTAACCCCTAGATGAATTAAGTTAATGAGGTTGTGAACCCAGCTAAACCACATCTGTATATGGTGTCTGTACTTTGTGTGTCAGGCTCAGTGATTAAGTTGCCTCTAGCATTTCATGGATTTGGATAGCCTTTCATTTTCAGCTGTTCTGTTTCCCATCAGCTGCTACACAGTGATAGGTCTCAACATGCAACATGCAATGTGCAGTGTAATTAATGAATGCATGATAACCCTGTATTTATTACTGTGATTTTTAAGTAAGAGATTAATGAGCGAAATTCAGTGGTGATGCAGAGACTACTATGCCAGGCTTTTGTCCCACTAAGATCTATGGCATATGCAGAATTTCATGTTCATCTTGATCTGCAGAGAAGAATCTATGCTTTTGGTCTGGAAATCCAGCTGTTAAAATACTCAGCTATCTGTTTTTGCCTAGCATAGTGACTGTTCCCCATTATGAATGATGAGCATTAAATATTTATAATCTTTCTCTGTTTGAAAATATGTAAAAACATTATGGAAAGTATTTCAGAATTCAGAACAATATTGTTTAAATTAATTTGAGTTGTATTTCATACTGGATTTCTGCATTTAAAATGTTTTAACAATGTGTATTCGTACATGTATAAACTTTCACCCTCTGGGACACTATAATTTCTTTTTTGCTCCTGCTTGTTGACAAAAAGAAATGAACCAAATACAATTTGTGTTATTGGAAGGAAATGTCTACTTGCACTTAGAAAAACAGTCCAACACATGCAATTGCAGCCTACCACTTTAACATAGATGTTCTCAACTATAGCTCTTCAGATGTTTTCCCATTCTAAAAGATCATACATTCAATGCCAAGAATGCCTGTGTAGTTGGTAGAACAATGTCAGAGAAGACAAGTGTGTGAGAAACTGAACTCTCCACTGCAGACCTCCTACACCAACCCCAGAGATCCACGCCTTCTCCCCCATCCCCGCAGGAGACGCATAAGGGACTGACAAATAGCTCCGGCAGTATATCCTGAATGCAAAATTGTAGGGCTTTGGTAATCAACAAAGAAATCGAATCCTGAAGTTGAAGAACCCGCATGAAGAACATCCTCCTTGTAGTACCCTCCCAATAGAGCCAAAGGGCTTAGAGGGTTTGTGCTTCTCTGACTTGATCCTGGCACTGAGCGCTGCTTCAGCAGCACCCTCTGTACTGCCAGTGAAAATCTTTCTGTAGCTATTACTGAGCTACTGCTGCAGTTCATAATGAGACGCTGTTCTTTTTGTCTTACTTATCCTGATGTACTAGTTCATAAATTTTATTCATATTTACATTTATTTAGAGCACTGCCAAAACAGAAAAAAACTTTCGTAACCCGTACTCCTGTAGCTCCCTTGCAAAATAGTTACTTGCAAAATGTTTGTTGGTACTATGCACAAAACATAATTATAGCTCATACCTACATTTCTTAAAATTCATCCACATAAAAAACTATTCAGGGGAAAAAGTATGATTATCATGTCAAAAAAAGGAAAGTTATATTTTCCATTGTGTATAGTATCATGATTGTTGCTATTGTTGAACTAAAGCATGTATTAGAAAATGCACTAATTCATCTTTTCTTCCCTTCCTACTCCAGTGTATCAGGTTGACAGGTGGATAGTAATTTGGCCTTTTAAATTTTTGCAGTAACTTAACATATTATAGAAATCTCTTAAAGCTTAAATAGTGTATTGTGTCACTAGTTATAAATAGTTTAGGACTCATTACACCATCAAAGTTGAGGGGATAAGCCGAGACACACGTATTAAGTTTCCTTGACTCTTTTATAAAGCTGCTTGTTTAACGTGAAAATCTCAAGGACATGCATTCCCAGGGGTGGTTGTCTTATGCTCCAGTAATGGAGATTAAATTTGTGGTAGTTAGCTAGCTAGCTCTTTTTCTAACAAGGAAACTAAAATTCATTAAAAACTAATTAGGAATGTATAGGAGGTTAATACTCCATGTTAAGCCTTATTAATGTGAGATAAGTAATTCATAAAGTATCAAAGGACTGCAATGGACAGAATTAAGAGAATTATACCACCAAAAACTACATTAAAGTAACATTAAGGGTCTTGTTTAAGCCTCAAAAAAGCCAGGAAATTCAGAGTTAAAGCTAAATCCCTGTCGTTAACTCCCTTTTTTATGCTGGGGTAATGCACACGATGGTCTTCCATTAAGAGGACTCAGAGTACATCATTAGGCATTCTTTTTCTACAACTGAAGCTTCGGTATTAATTAAAAGAGAAATAAATCTTAAAGAATATGGATTATCGACCAAATAGTTTCACATTCTTAGGATGCTTAACATGCAAATTATTGGCTAGATCTGAGAAATGTATCTTCAGATCATGCTATTACAGCTGCTTTCTAAGCCACGGTGACTTGCAGTTTTAGCAGTCAAAAAAGCTATTAGGCTGTAATACTCATTTTCTGAAGCATAGTCTTTTGAATCTCAACAAATTTCTAAATTAAAGAATTAATTATTGTAATCTGTTTTGAATTTTGTTTTGTTTAATAATAAGCTTCTTTCAGTCTGACTTCACTGAACAATATTTCACAAAATCATTCAATAATGTCTAGAAAATTATTGTCATTGTGGTGCTCCAACCTCTACCCATATCCAGCCCCTTTCCAACTTTAGCCCTACAGCTGCAGTGAGGGCACATATGTTAATGCCCCCCCCCCAAGCACTTCTACCCCCTTTTAAATCACACAAGGTGCTGACATAAATATCAGCCACAGTCCCATCACACTAAAGCACTTAACTAGAAAGTCTGGTACAAGCTTTCTTCAGCAATGTAAGAATTATTTAAATGGCATTTGGGTGAAGGATTAGAAAACGGCATTTGCAGCATCCTATACTTAGTGAAACCTTGCAGAGTGGGAGGAGAGTGAGGAGGAACAGGGGAAAGTATGTGCATAACAAGCCCTTGCATATGTTCATTATCATTCTGGTGGCAAATCCTGAAGAAGAAAAACAGACAAATCCAAATGTTTTTTTGACTGCAGCAAAAGGGTTTTTAGATCTGCTTGCTCTTGCACATGGGTAGAAATGCCAGGGAAAGCTGGCCCACCACAGCATATTGCATGAGTAAGATTCAAGGGGGTATTCTACCCAAGCACCTGCCTCCATTAGAAATGATGTGCAGGCAATAGATTTTTAATTGAAGTGAATTAGCGTTTGTGGGTTTCACTGAAAAAGTGAATTTTAAAGCTGATTTGAGTGATAAGAAAGTAAGAAGATTTGACAACTTAAACACATAAGAAATACTAATACCTTACATTTTTAAGTGCTTTTTATCCCAAAGGAACCCTAAGTGCTTTATAAGCTACACAGATTAATTACTTCATGCATCACTGAAATGCAGCTACCTCTCAGTAGAAAACAGCAGCGGCTTTACAGTGCACGGCATTGTGATGCAGTATTACTAAACAGGCAAAGGAGGATGCTGTAATGGCTCTGAATTATTTCAGTTCTCCTCTGTCTACTCAGACAAGAACATCTTTCACACCTCTGTTTTGTTTCCATCTCCTAAACAATAAAGTCCAAGGCTTTTTTTTTCAATACCAAGAGTGATGGCTGGGCCAATAGATGAGCATGTGCCTTAGGAGAGAAAATTCGAAACTGTATTTCATTAAGAACCTGAGTGGCAGCTGCCTGTGAAGGTATGCTCTTTTACCAGAAAACATACATGAAATTGTCTGAACTTATGTAGATGGGCCAGAGGCTCAGTTATAGACAGTCCTCACCTCCCCTGAAAATTCTTGTAAATCTAAAGATCTTTGGGAAAGGTGCGAAGCTTTTTTGATAGTACAGAAGGCAGGTGAGATGAGATGTAGGGAGTTTTTCAGGAGGACTTCTCTACCAATTTTTTTTCTTTGCACTGTGAAGCATTTTAGGTTTTTTATAAACAATGCTTAATTTTATCTGTAAAATATTTCCGTATATTGACAATATGCTGTGTGAAAGGTAGAAAAATAAGATGTCTTCCTTCAGACTTACAAGTAGGGAGATCAAAATCCAGACCATTATGGCTTAAAATCGGCATATTTATAGCCATCATAACATGTAAAGGTTCTACATATACTAAAGAAACAGAATTTCTTTTGCCACTGAATTGAAAAATTTAATTCAGTGGATTTGAAGTGGTCAGGTGGATTTGTTTTTCAAAAGGATGCAAGAATGTTGAAACATCGTTGCAGAGGTTGTCTCTTAATTATTACAAGGATAACAACATAAAATATTCTTTATTTTATTAATAATATATACACCACAAACTGTTAGTTGTCTGATGTTGAACTGAATTGCCCCTGGTGTTTAATAGGATCCACAAGTTCATTTTGCATAAGTTTTGCAGAGGAAAGGGAAGAGTATTTATCTGTTGCTCCTGTGTAGAATCTAATAATTAGCTGCTTAACTACAGTATGCTTTAGAGAAAAAAAATAAACTAAAACCACATTTAAAAATCCCCCATGATATAGAACCCACCGCATCAGAGAGTGATAAACTACAATCTCTATTCCAGGTATACACTTCATTTCTAGACTAAATTTGTCTCTCATGACCTTCAAAGACCACAGAGGCCTCTTCTTTATCCTCCTATAGAGCAGGATCAAGTCATCTTTTAGATGGTGTTCTTCAACATTTTAATCTGATTTTCTTTTTACAGCTCTGAAGTCATTCTGGTGGCATTTATCTAAACCCTGTCCAATTTTTCAATATTCTTCTACAGATCAGATATCAGAGCAGCATGCAGTATACCAGATACAGGCTCACTAATTATGCATACAGTAGTCTCTTCTCTCTTTTTGCTTATTGCTTTGGCCCTTTCAGCTTCAGTTTCACACAAAGTGATGCATTTTACACAAACAGATATGCACATAATACATATGCACAAACTTCTGCTGACAATAGTAATTTTGATCATCTTCTGGAAATGCCATTATTGAAAATAAAGCCAAGGAGCAAATTTTAGTTTTACAAGAAAAGTAGATGCTTGATGAACAACCTCTGTAAACCTGTAGGTTTCTCCTGTAGTTCAGAACTTGGCTGAGAGTTTTTTTACCATATTGAGGAGCTCTGAAGATGACCAAAAACCAGTATATGCATTTTCCTCAGTTACACATACAGAGATGTGTCTTGAAGAATGGCTGAAGGATATAGCACTTTAAAATGCCTCAGAAGATTCACCGTCTTAAAAGCTATTAGGTTGGTATTCATAGGATATGGTAGGAGTGTCTGTGGGGTATGGTAAGTCAGACCTGGCTACAGAAAACATTCTTCTTCCAAAGAAGACATTCAAAGATATTTGTCTTCAAGAAGCAACAAATGGTTTAACAGTTCGTCATACTGAACAGTTCATCATCTGTATCTACTAAATATCAGAAGATTTATAGAAACAGGTGATCCTAAATTTGTAGCTTAGGGCATAAAAATTAAATTTTTATTCTGGTTTAAAAGGAATGGTTCATTCATAAATGTCCTCAGCAGATGGTTTAAGTTCCATTTGTGTTGTGGAATACCCACATAAAAATAACAACTATAATTTGCTTATGTTGTTTTCATAGACTTTTACTATAAACAGTACAGAAACTCAGCAAAAAGAGAGCAACCCCCCTGAAGAACTATGGTAAACATGAGCTTCTTTGTTTCCATTGTTTGGGCCATTTGCAACTAGACTCATAACATGTGCTGTGTGGCACATATACTGTGCATAACAGTGCCTAGCTACCTGAGATACACATGAAGCAAAATACATTTAGAATATGCTTGAAGTCTAAAACAGAGGGCCAGTTTGCAAAAATGTAAAAGTCAGACGCTTAGGAATGCAGATAAGCAGTTTTCTCAGACATGTTGGATACAGCATCTAAGTAGAAACTCAGAGTGTTCAAGGGCATTTGTCAATTCCTCTGTGGTCTATCTGCATTTTCAAATGCCTCAATAACTTTGAAAATCAATTCCAGCATAAGTAAAGCTATTGTGTTAATAACATAGAAATTTAGGAGGATTTCTGCTCCAGACTTTACTAAGTACCCACAAGACACACTCTCATTCGGTCACTGAAATGAAGGATTTTTAGAGAAGAATAATATGAAACTAATATTCCAAATAAAATTTCATCTCTCCCTTGGCTCACAAAAAGCAGACAAATCAATACTTTTCTTAAATTTAAGTAAGACATAGACTTCCAATTAGATAGAACAACTCACTGGGTCTTTGAAATCCTTGTGAGGAGCAGAAGATGGGATAAATATACTTTCAGAAAAAAAAAACTTAATTCTTCCTTTTTACCATAGAAGCCTTGCCCAAAGTCACATTCTCAGAAAAAAAAATAAGCTGCCACAAGAGTTATTGGCTGGATACAAAGTTTGAAATTAATTTTCTGTCATGACATTCGCACAAAGTATCATGTGGGGGTGAGTGGTTCTTACTGCGAAGGGTGTTGGCAGAGCCTTGACTGTCTCATTTAATTGCCTCTGCATCAAGGGCTTTTGGTAACCCTGTCATCAAGTTGCTTGCTATCTTATATGAAATATATCACCATTCAGTGCAACAACTCAAGTTCCAAGTCTAAAGTGATTTCTTTGACATCTCTATGACTAAAACTCATTTGCTCAAAATTTGAACAACACCGCAGAATTCCTTGAGTGAATATCTCTAGAATTTTTATTGGGGTTTTTTTGGTGTTCATTTTAAGCCTCAGTAAAGGTATTTCATTGGTAAGTAAGCAGTGATGTGCTTAGAAGTTAGGTATCTGCCTTTTGAATGGAAATCACAGTACTGACTAAGGAGGATTTAGAGTAGGAATTGCGTAAGCTCGGCTTGAGGAGTTGATCTGTTAGCCAAAGCAGTCGTACGGCAGAGGTTCGACAGTCAAAACAGCTCACTTCTGGCAAAAGGGAAATTGTCCTTTTCTCCCAGTCTTTTCTCCACTCCTGATACGCACTTTCCCTCTGCTCTGTAGCCATCTCATCAGGCTCCTCTGAGAGCTGATTTCATTCACTATCCTGGAAGAAAACTAACCCAGCAAGAAAAGAAGGGCAGTTTTCCTTGAATTCAGTGAGTTGACGTAGCTAATGATGGACTTAAGTGAAAACCAGGGCTGGTGTGAGGGAGGAGGTCTGGCAGCATGGCTAGGAGCAGAGAAGAAGGAATAGGAAGATGAGCTGGTGTGTGCTGGGAACAGCCGAAGTCAGCCAATGAGACAATGCTGTCTTTCACAGACTTGGGTTTCCCAGTCAGGGCTGCAGCTACTTGCTTTTGTCAAAACCTGTCCAGGGCTTGGTTATTTGCTTATACATTGCTTTTATTTTTCTCTTGAAATAGTCAAGAAGGAGGATAGAGCAGCTGTGATCTTGGTGTAGTTGGGTAAGTCAGCTTTTTCACCAATACAGGAATACTTACTTGCACAACCCTGAAGAGTTTTAGGGAATAACTAGGCTCTCTAGATAGTGGTACTTCCAGACAGCAATATAGTTTTAACTTCTTATAAAAGATTATGTCAGCTAATGTCAGATACCAAAGGATTTCAGGTTCCTAAGAAGGTTATGCTTCCCCCCACCTTTTTTTAAAAATGATTTTCCTAAACATTCTGCCTAAATTTCACTTTAGCTGTGTCTGCTATTTGGGTCTTGTCCTTTGCTCTATTTATAACTCTCCTGAATTGTAGTGTAACAGAATGTAAATCATACTGCAGAGGCCGCTGGAAGGCAAAAAAATGGTTCCCTGTTTAGAAAGCATCCATCTAGCCTAGGCACGGGGCCTCGTGACAGCAACTGACTGAGCAGCCCCTGCTTGTTGCCCATTAAATAGCTGCTGGGGGATCTAGTCACTGATAACATGGAAGTCTCCTATATGAGCAAGATTGCCTTTTATTCTGAAATACTCAGTCGGATCTCTGGGTACAGGAACTTAGAGTTTTAGGTGTACAAAGCACAGCCTAGCATCTCCCACACTTTTAACCCCTCCTCCCTTATAGTCTCAGTAAAGATCAGAGCCTTTTGAGTTACGCTTCATCATTAAAATGATCATTTTAAGTATGGTGCGGGGCTTCTAAACTCATAAATGCTTTTGCTTGAGAAAAAAGCAAAGAGTCCACAGAGCATCAGAAAACTGGAAGGTGCCTCAATGTAGTGCCCAGAGCAGCCCAGGAGGCACCAGGCCAGCCCCTGGAGGCTCTGCACAGAGCCTCAGAGTACTCTAGCTCAGTCATTTCCCTGCAAGATGCTGTAAAAAGAGAACTTTCTCCCTCTACACTGAGAAAAAAAATAGTTACCTCTTATCTCGGTAGACACTTGCTGTATTAGATCCCTCAACTTGAGCCATAAGGGCAAATTGCTGTTCTTTTGTAATGATCCGATCTTCTTCAGTGTGACTCCCTGATCAGCTTTCATCAAATGCCAAATGCCTGTTACCAGGCAACCTCCGCACTAATAAACCAGCTCTCCTCGGCTGAGGCTTCTTTATTATCTGGGGAGATTATATTTCAATGGCCTAACACATAAGTCAATGCCTTTCCTTTGTTAGCCCTGTACTGAGACCGTGTATTAATTTTAGTCCAAAATGGAGAGCAGGCAACACTAGGAAGGACTGATTTTGCAGTCCAGGTAGAGACTGTTGTTTGCAACGGGATGGCGTCCATAGGCTGCTCTTCACAATGGCCAAGGTAATAGCAAGTGGAACTAATGTGATTTGTACAGGCCAGTTTTGAGGCCAATTCTGCTTTAACAGCAAGCATTGATTAAAGTTACATGCAGTTACAGAGCTGATCATATACTTAGGCAGTTGACCTCCACATTTGTCGCCTTTGGTACCTGGAACCACTCTTTGCCTGTGGTACTTTTGTCACAGGCAGAGACAATTATCATATTATTTGGAGGACTCCAGGGATAACCAATGTTATTTATATTAGATTTGGGGCTAATTAGAACTAGGAATAATTCATGCAAAAAAGCATTAGAAAACCTGATAAAAAAAATGACTAATAATCCATGTGACTCACGTTTCTATAGGCATTGTATTTTGTTTAGCTTGATATCAGGGAAACCCCATGACAGGCTGGAAGCTCATTTTGGGGCTCACTAACCTTCTGACATTTATAAATGCATGAAGTCTGCATAGGTCTGCATTGCCCCAGCCTGATAATTTCCATATCCATTCAGCCTCCCAGCTGAAAGATGCTAACAAGTACCATTTGCAAAGGATTTGTGTGTGATTTGTGAAAACTTCTTTCCTAGGGCCTGAGACCTCAATCGAACTTCACAATCTGAACTGCCTTCTGATAAGCAATAACTTTTGATTATTACTCATGAAACTACCTAGGAAAAAAAAAGTAATGTAATACATCATCAATCCAGTCAAATCTGAGTGAAGCATTACTTTTTCTAATTCTTTTTTCGGGCACAAAGTTAGACAAATGTATATCATTTAAGTAAAAATTGTCATGACTCAGAAAAGAATATATCAAGAATGAAAAAAAAGTCTAATTAGGGAGTTCTGATCTAAGCAAAGCCAGGGGGAGGAGAGACTAAGTTTCAATTCTTCCTTTCAGCTCTGCTGGAGTAACAAAGACCACTTTATTCGTGATGGTAGGGCAGGGGCTAAGCTTTAGTTGCTGATTTAAAAGATAGCCAACTAAGTCTGAAATCTGTGCCAGCAAACACTTCTTTTTTACAAGAAAAGTGGTTCCCTGTATTATATATGCATGTTTGGAAGACTGCCAAAGCATTAGATGTCTATGAACAGATAATAAAGAGAGTGCCTGTACACTCCACCAACTGCAGATCTCTGTCTTTTCTGTAACTTTTGCATTGTTCTTAGGGAAGGGAAGAAAAGTAAGCTGAATTGTTCCCACTGCCAGTTATCCACTTTCTCAGCAAGTGCTTTTATTGTTAAGAAATACTTGTGCCCTCTTGTTTGCGGCCAGCTAAACAATAAACCTCAGACATGTAGGATACTGCAAAAATGGAGAGATGGAGTGAGATGGAGAAGGGGAGAGATGGAGGATTTGGATCACCATCCAAATAGTGACCATTGGATATAAGCAAGGACCAAAAGGAAGCTGAAAAATGTAGCTTCAGTTTTATCAATCATCTCACACGTTTCTCCTTAACGTGGGAGAGAGCTTCGGGCTTTTTCTTCTCCTTTCTCGGTTATTTTTATGTACATATAAACATTTCTTGTGAAAATGCCTAGGTGCTTGAGTATGCACAGCCTATATTCCCACAGGTAGTTGATCACCGATTCTGTTGCATCTTCTGATTTGTGAATAAAGTGATTAATAAATCACTCCACAAAGGTAAGGCAGTTTCTTCATAACAACACAAAAGTATTAAACTGAAAAGTAAATTAGGAAAAGCATAATATAATATAAACTATACTGATAGGTTCAAATTTCAGTTTATTATTTTGATCAAAATGGAACTTTGGTTTCTAGTATATGTGCATTTTTTTTAGGAAAGAGTTTTAAATGCTTGATATTACTATAGTCTTTTGCACTCTGTGCTGGAGTGTAAGTAGTTCAAATAAAATATCCTGGAAGAAGTATTACTTATTTATTATACTCTGTACTTGTATTCAGTTTGTCAGCATATTGATATAGGTAGAAACACAATGAAGCATAATACGAATATGTAAAACATAAACAGTTCTTTAATTTGGTGACTCAGTGTCATTAATTTTGACAATAGCGTTGCACTGTTTTCACTTGTTCCCACAACTGCTTAAATGTTTCTAAAGCTGTAATTCAGACTTTTCTAAAGAATAGATTTAATAAGTGGAAAAATTACCACATGTGGCTGTAAACCCTCCTATAAAGATTTCTTATGATCATATCACTTTATGTTGAGGAAGACAGTGACTGGACAACATGATCAGAATCCTGTGTTGCCTAGGCAATTACATTGTATCTGACATTTATTTTTCTTGCTTCATCTCTCTTTTTTAATTACCATTGTGATTCTAACAATGAGCTGGTACATTTATTTACCTACCTGTAGATTTTTCTTATCTTAACAATTGGTACACCATACTACAGCAAAACTCTGCAAGTTGCTTGAAGGAGTACTCAGGATTAAAATAAAATATATTTTAAAAACATATATAGATTACGTATGAAATAGCAAAACCAAAGCAAAATAAAAATGCTCCCTCTAGCTTTGTTGTGTAATGCTAGAAAATAGAACTGCTGAGCACATCAGTTGCCTGTCTCTCTCACCAGCCATCTGCCAGAGCTGAGATAAAAAGCTGTTAAGTTCTGATTAAGGGGAGTATGGAAAGTGACCATCTCTAGGTAGAATACCTGTCTGGTTTTTTAATCTACTTATTCATGTATTGCACAAAACAAAAAAAGAGCTCAAGCCTTGTGGTGAGGCACATATCTGTGTAAGTGATAACTGAGACAGCTCCTCACCAAAATAAAACTGAAAATAAAAAAATTAATTTAAAGTGACACCCACAGTTATCAAGTGCCCTTTTTACACTGAGGAAGGTCAGTTCAGCAAGAGACAGATTTTTTCCCTGATCCTCAGTTATGTATTACAACTGGGAAGAAACCAGGGGTAAAACAGTAAACCACACCCCTACCAAAAAGGGAAAGTTAAAACGTCAGGAGTGTAGCACCAGGAGGAGCACAACACCTGCTACCTAAAAGTGTTTTGTCTACCTATCTGTTGCCCGGGAATTTTTGCGTTTCGTCTTCCTTTCTCCACCATATGTAAGATATCACTGCAGGAAAACCAAGAGAGACTGCAGACCTTTTCCTTCAAAGTCATAGCAGAGAAAGACAATGTTTTTCTTTTGATAAGATAAAGCAAATGCAGTGGAGACAGGTGGGCATGCAGAAAAAATTACTTCCTTTTAGCATCAAAAAGTCATAGGTAGGAAATCTGTCCGATGTAGGAAACATCCACATGGCACATTTTAAGTGCCTTTACAAGCAGCTTTACAGTCCTCTAAAATGCTTATGTCTGTTTGAAGATAGCATCCTTGGATGCTTTCCTCCCCTTTATCCATCATGCCATCAATCCTTGATTTCTATCCAGTTTTCTTTTTAAAATATGACAAAATATAAACATATAAATATATAAAATATGACAATATAATGTGCAGCTTGTTCTGATTATAAAAGTTTGCAACACAAAAGCAAAAAAAGAATTATTTGTTTCAAAGCAGAAGATTCTAGTGCATATATATACACACAAGTGTTTTCCATGTTTGAACAGAATATTCATGAGTTAAACCTGAATATTCATTCTCCAGAAGCCAAAAATCCCTCAGATGCAGACCAAAAGGCCTCCAGCTGAAAAACTTCAAAGGTGCAAACTGCTAGATTGCACCTTTGCACCAAGATTCAGAGAATATGAATTTCTGAACTGTTTTATTCTTGTCAAATGCATGGGGAATCATTGATTTTATTGTTGTCATTAAGTCCTTTTTTTTCCTCCCTGAAATGCATGTGATTTCTATCACTAAAACTTACAGATGTGGTCGATTTTTAGGAGCAGAAAATTAAAATTATTTTAAATTCTTTCCAAGAGTACCAGCATATAAGAAATTAATAGTATTTTCTTCTTCAGGAGCAAGACAATAACTCTTGTTTCACACAAGATTTAAAAAATGTGGAAACTTTAACACATGAATTGCTCAAATCAAGAGAGAAGGTTGGAATTCACACTCTTAACTTTCTGTAAACTTGTACTCGTTAGATTCTTGAATCTTGAACTGATTGAACTACTCAATGGTATGAGAAACAATTTGGTTTTTGATTATAGAAATTCTGTCTACAACTGGAGGAAATCCTAAATTAGAGACATATATCTCATCCATGGAATAGCACCTACATCAAGCTTCCATTATGCAACCTAACTGGCCTCTTGCAGGACTTCCAGAAGTATTTATTTTGAAATAATTTCTTGGACACATTGATTAGAATCAAGAGTACCTCCATAAACTGCCAATTTATAATGTAATTCTTAGGAGCATCATCAAAACTAAAGAAAGTCCAACATTTATGTAACTGAGAGATTAGGAATTCTATCCACAATGACTGGACCTTTCAATCAGTCAGTGGAACTTCTTCATATTTTTGCTGGATTTGGATCTTCTGGAGATATTCTTCATTACAAACCACTAAAGATATCTAAATTTAGTCTGACAAATTCCATCCCAAGAGAATTAGTGCTATTACATAAACCCCCAGGTTTGTTATGGAGTGAATAGAAGAGGTGGGAACCTTAGGCCTTCAGGCAGAAATTCTGTCTAATTTTGGTATGAACTTACTTCTTTTGCTGACTGTTTGATGTTAGAGACTTCAGCATTGATTTATGTTACTTTTAATGGAAGCCCTTGACACCTGCTTGTGATTATATGCTATTTAATGCCAGTTCCATATTGAAGCATAGTGAAAAAGGGATAAAAGCTAACATGTATGAATTCCTTAAAGATGTAGCTGACACCTTTAGGTTTACACATTATCATTTAGTTCCTGAAGGGTGAAAGAAAACAGAACTTGAATTTAACGTTCTGTCTGAAGTGTATTCCTACCATGTCATGTATTTGGACATTTTGTTCAATACTTCTTAGAAAGGATGCTATTCACTACTGAATCCCAGTATCAGTTTTTGAAGACTGAATGGGGGTTATCACAAGGGCTTAGCTTGCTCTATTGGTTGCTCTTGCAATTTAAAAATATCCATGTACCAAGTGAAATGGTTACCGTTGTGTAGTAATATAGCTCTTGAAGTGATCATCTCTAATGTATTTCATTGTGTCACCATCACCTTCATTGAACACTGTATCTTTCTTTTATTGATGTTCCCTTTTTTTCCTAAGCACAAACAATAAACGTTGCTATGCAAAACATTTTGTGCTTTTCATCTTTCTCTCCCTCTGCTGATCCTCTAGTTTTGAATGGTTTTTTTTAAGTAAATGTAGTAGAACTATTTGAATTCTGCAGCTTTACATTGCTTTGTCTTGATCACTAGTCCTTATTTGGTCTATAATCTTGTCTTTGTTGTTTATCGGTACAATTTGTGGAATAGATCAGTATATACTGACAGCTTTAAGCAGTGACATTTTACTGGTAGAACCGCAGTGTAAGAGATAACACATTATTTCATAAACAGTTGTGAATACTTTAAAAAAATACATGTTTTCTGTTCTTTCTGCTCTTAAAAATATTACGGTTGAAACCACAAAGTTTTCCTCTTTTCTTAATGTACTATTTCTCTGCACTAGTTTAAAGAAATGTTCAGATCCATGGACATATATACTCTCAGACAATACTGTAGCTTAATTTTAGCCCCTCTCTTCTCTCTTCCTCATGCAGCATTACTCTTTAATTCAGTAAATAGCTGAGTCTGCTAGCTTTCTGTTGCTGTCTTATTCTTCAAACACAAAAATCCATGTGTGCATATTGCCTAGGATTAAAAAACTGTCCTCTCAATGCTAATCCAAGCAAGTGCAGTATGCTTTCAGGTACCTTACAGTTTCAGGAGAAATTTGGTCTGCTCTTACAGTAGTGATGTCTCAATTTTTCATGCATATGCACAAAAATAATTTTATACCACAGTTTTTTAGGTAGGGTAATCACTACAGTTTTAGTTATGTGTACGCCAGTGTACTTTGCCTTTAATCCAGAAATTCTTTAGTGTCATTTAAAACTAACCTCCTTTGGGTTAAGGTTTTACTTCTCCTGACAAGAATTGCACTCTTCATGCAGATCCCTGTTCTTCTCTTCAAGCATGAGAGTGTTTATTGGTAACATCACCAATCTGGAAATAGGAATATATCCTGCTTTTATTCCTTTGTACACTGTGGAGGAAAGAAAAAGTAAATTGTCCCTGGCAGCTGTATTTCCAGGAAACAGAGGTCTTTGTGAAGTTACATATTTATAATGGTGTGTCAGCTGGCCAGAGGGCCTGTTAGTCATGTTCATTCCTGTGGTCTGATCCCGCTCTCATGAAAATGTACAGAAAGGCTTGTATTGATTTGAGAAGGAGTTAGCTTGCTGCCTTAATGACACTGCTGACTAAACGGCAGCGGTTAAATTATCAGGAGTAATTGTAAAGAATGGAAGAGGAAAAAAACCCTGGAAAAACGTGATCCAATGTGGCAATGAGAGCTCTCCTACAAAGTGCGTACCCCATTTGTAAAAGTTATGCTCAGTGCCAGATCTCTCAGAGGTACATTGATTTCCCCGTGAATTCCAATAGTTTCTAATCACAAAGAAATTATTCAGCTTTCCTCTGCAACTAACATAAATATGTGGGAATAAGATTAAAGCACTATATACACAGATAAAATTCAGTCAATTTTTTAAATTGCCCTTGGGCCAGTAAACTAATAAGATATAGTGACCCACTTAAGCAGCTTGTATGAGAAAAAATCCTGCATCAAGTCAGCAAAACCCCCTTTCTTTGCTGAGATGGTAGTTGTAGTGTGCTAAGCCTGCTTTTTTTCAGCAGCACTGACTTCTTTAAATGCATGGTTTGGCAGTCTATTGCACAGAAGCTATGGAGTTAGGCCACCTAATTTACCAGCTATGAAAATGTTTCACGGAAAGATTTGCCTAAATTTGGACAGTTTATATTCAAGTGAGGAACAAATAATATATTTTTTAAAAAAGTATGATTGCGCATGTATCTCTTCATATACTTCAAAATACAAGAAAAATAGATCATTAACTTTCTGTATTTAGGATGAGTAAGATCTCTGATTAGTGTAAATCTCCAAGACAAATATATTTTCATATAAAATTCAATGTTTACCAATACTAACTACTTTGGGACACCAGAGAAATTACAGCTATGGAACTGTTATATCTATCATTAATACATACTGCAAAAATCCATGATGAGCTGGACTTGTGGCTGGACTCTGAGTATAGTTGTGAAAATAGATGATACAGTGTGATGGTTGGGGAGAAAATGCAAAAAAAAAAAAAAAAGTGTTGCATGGGTAAGGAACCAAAACATCACTCTCAGATGAAAGAAACACTACTTCTCAACTCCTATAATGAAAGCTTAAGGATGATTGGGATTAATTGCCAAGGTAACTTTCTCTGAATACCAATGCAGCTAAATACTGTAGTACAGGACTACATATAGAGAGATGTTAAAACTGTTTAACAGTAGGCAGCTAACGTGATTGCTGAAGGGCCTGAACTTTACATAGATTTAATGGAGATAGGTAGAAACCTGGAGAGCACATGCGAGCTAGAGTTGCAGTACGATATTAGTAGGACCTTAATCTTTCCAGTGGACAGACGAGTGATGAAAGGCACACTACGGGTTGTATCCATAGATCAGATTAGATGCTACCTCAGTCAATTTAAGAGGGTAACTGTTATCTAGCATCTTGTCTTTTGAGGAGCATTTGTACAATGGAGAGGGGAGAGCTCCATAAGGAGTTCAGCTGCCTGAAGTAAGCACCGTGGTATCTCAGCTTGCTAGTGAGAAAGAATCTCTCCTTTGTATTCATACAGTAAAAGTAATCTGGAAAAAAGTGTCCACAAAGACCTTTTAAATGCAACAGTGCCTTTGAGAGGGTAAATTACAAGCTGAGATGACCTGAGAACTACACAATGACTTTAAAGAAGAGTGAAATACACACAACTTAGTTAAAGTTTATTCAAGTAATAATACAGGAGATAAGCTGCTGATGTTTCTAGAACACACATATCCTCTCAAAAACTATATCTTGTTCTGCAGTTTGCGATTTGGCAGCACCTTCTTTAAACAATGTCTTGAGGGTTATATCTTTTACTTGGTCCATAGAGAATGGAGCATGAAAATTCCACTGACAATAATAGGAGTTGTGTGCCTAATTCCTCATTAACAGTTTTGCTTAGTGTACTCTCTTTAGTGCTAAGGTATGGGTTAGTGTAACCTCCCCTTTCTTTAATTACAAAATGCTCTCCAAACCAATAAAACCTTTACAACCATTAAGTCCTCTACTTTTAAAAATAATTCACCTGTAGGTAATGTAATTCATAAACAATTCCTTGACTGGCATTGAATTATAGCTTTAGATACTGCAAATGGGTAATGTAAGGACTGATTTAGAAGGTGGCCATGTTGAAAAGCTTTGGTTAACTTTCTTGCATCTTAAGCACAAATTAATTTTTTACAATCTTTTTTCATTTAAGAATTTTCTAAACTTCATTTAGTCATTTAAAATTCTGTGTTTCAATTCTGTGACACAAAGACTAAAATCTTTGAAGTGCAATTGTAAACCTCTGTGTGTACATAAAGGTGCACATGTATTATATCTATATCCCCTTGCCTTCAGCTATGTGCTTGAAAAATATTCATCCCTTCTGGAAGAGAAAGGAGTACTTACAGATCTAATACAGTCTTTCTTAGTTGGCTATTATTTATGAGACCGCTTTAGGCAAGTGTTTTCAGACATAGCTACCTAGAGCTAGTAATATTTTCTGTATGTAGGCAACTTGACAGCAACCTTGCTTAGAAAAGTGACTGCAGTCTCCATTGCATGTGTTGCTTTTGATGCAGAGGAAAGTAATAATTGTTTTGTCAGAGAACTTCACGTATGGGCCTTGGGCTTCTAAATCCCATAGGGCAATTTATATGTTTAAATATGCCTGAAAACTTTACTTTGCTTGTTAAATTCATTCTACAGATTGTTACAAGCATTTGAAATAGGAACTCCTATTTCAAACTACTGTCCTACCTTTTTATGGCTGACAATTTTATTTTAATATGGATGCTTGAAATAGAAATAGTGATGATTATGAAAGGGAGAGCATCCAGCTGAAAGTTAACCAGTCAATAAAAATATAAGTGAGGTACTGAACTTTCCTAAGAGAAGGGGTACATAACACTGCACCATAATAATGCCTTATTTTTATAACATCCACGAATGTCTTTTCAGATAAAAGGATGAGAAAAGAATTAATGTGTCAAAAGACTGTGTTTTGCAGCCCATAAAGCAACAAAGCATTTCATCCAAGGGTCAACCTTATCCTGTATTGTAGATAAAATTGCACTGACCTTTTATCTATATTGACAAAGATTTCATTCAACAGAACTGATTTCTGACTTTTATACTTGAAAAAGTTGTATACTTTGACATCATGGCAATCAGACCTTTTCAGTCCAGACAAAATGCACAGGCAACCGAGGGAAGATGTTAGATGCTCTCTTTGAAGATCAACAGAGAAAGGCACTTTAGAATATTGACAGACTTCTAAGCTTTTCATACCACTGTGGTTTTATTCCAGTTTTTCTTCTCGATACTTTCTTCTTCTTCTTCTTTTTTTTTTTTTTTTCAAACAGGGCATAAATATACTAGGTTTATCAAGGTTTATATACAACTTTGAAATCTGAAGTTGATCTGATTTTTTTTTTTTACGATCTGTATGATAACAGCTAACCATTAATGTTTCTTATTCCTTAGATGTCTTTCTCAGGTTTTCAGCTATTCTAGCTGTACAAAAGCATAATTAAATTGTGAACCAGAGAACAGACATATACTATCATCCATCAACTTGTCACTAGATACCGAGCAGAGTTGAAGCATAATCTACTTTACGTGCTGCTAACTTGTCTGTTGTCAATCCAGTGCCTACATACCCTATATTAATGAGTTAGATGAATGCTTTCCTTTTATGATACCTGGTAAACTGTATTTTCACTTTCTATTTACTCTTAAAATGTATTTTAATAATATGTTCCATTGTTCCGTTTCCTGGAAAAATGTTTAATACATGTCATCATATATGCTGGATTAATAGCCAGGAAACTGTTTCTGTTTCTGCTTTCATCACTGATTCACAGTGTTACCTTACATATAGAACTGAATTGCTAACTGTTTCAGTTTCCCATCTTTAAAAAATTAAAATAATTTTGAAAAATATTTGCTACAGTAATTTAATGTCTATAGATTGGATCTACCGTAGAAGTGCTAGATATTAAGCATGGTTAAATTCACCTCATGAAAACTAGACTGGGGCAAATGCTTATTATGAATATTGCTTTAAATAAAGTGCTGCAATGACAGGCTGCTGGATTTTAAAAGTGGTTTTGGTCACTTGGGTGGAGTTTTTTTCCCCACTCTCTCCTGCCTTATTTAGTCAAACAATAATTGCTACTGAGTTTCTGAAAATCTTGGAGCAAAATCTCATCTCTTCTCAAGATTCCCTCATTTGAAATGTTGACAAATTAATTTGGAAAATAAAAATTTGAATTATATAAATATTTATTATCTCAAGTGACAGTGATAATTCTGTAGTTTGTCTGGGTTTACATCCTTTAAATACTTATGTCCATAGTTACTGATTGATGAAGAATACTCTAGGATGCAACTTAATTTGACATATGCAATGGAAAGTTGTGTTAAAAACATATTATTAAGCTAGGTCTTTTTTAGAGTCAGATCTTCAGCATAAGAATATTATGTAAATCAGGTCAATTCTTTCCAAGCAGTGAAATCTAATGTCAGAAAATACATATTTTAGCATAAATTATTTAGTGAAAAGTTCAGTTCCTTTATAGTAGTGTGCCTGAAGCATTTGAATATGAGCATTTTGTCTGTCCATCTTTAACACATGCCGTAGGAGATTTCGCTTCCTTCCAGACATTAGTTTCAGGACTTGCCATTTGACACATTTTTTTTGGTAACACAACTTTTCTTCCATTATATTTTCCTTCTCTGTCAACATTCATGTATTGTCATCTTGCAACATATATCACCAAGTGTATTGGCAATTGCATTTTAAATTGTTCCGATGTTTGAAAGTCTGTTGAAAAGCACTGTAAGTCTTTCTGGGAGAAGCAAAGGAGAAGAATGGAGGAAGGGATCACTGAAGGGTTGCAGGGATAATTTCTGTCCTTTCTACTGTTTCCAACAGGAAACAGTTTTAGCTATATACCAAGTTCTTAGTTTCTAAAAAATTTTTTTAAAAAAATAAGAAATAATTACATTTTTATTTCCTCTACATAAATAACTCTTGAATTTCTGAAGTGCTCAGATACTTGTATCTGGGAAGTAATTTTTAGTTACAGCTGAAGAATTCAGTTGACAATTTCAGCCTACCAGCAAACTGTAAAAGTAAAACTTTGGGGGAAAAAAAGCCCTTGAATTCTTGGGGGTTTTGTCCCTGAGGGAAAAAAATCCCCCAAAACAAAAAAAAATAAATAAATCAACATCATATATTCATAATATGACGACTGGAAGAGACCCTGCAAAGCCATCTAATCTACTTCTCTACTCCAGGCTAGAATCTGCTATGACTCTCATGCTTGACAGGTGTTTCCTGAACCTGTCCTTAATGAGCAAGTTTTTACTAGTTCATCAGCAAGTTTTTACTATCATCAGCAAGCTTTTACTACTTTTTAGCTTGAATCCTCACTGCCTTTTGATTTCTCATTGTAATAACAGTTCCTTCTTCTATCAGCTATGGATATAGGAAAAATGTTTCCTCCTTTTTGGCAAGTATTTTTTACATCCTTGAGCACTACTGTCCTATCTTCCTCTTCCTGCAGCTGAGCAAATTCAATTGTTTCAGACTTTGTTTCCAGATTGTTCTGATCATTCTCATTATCATCCTTTAGCTGGTATGTATCTCTTTTTTGAATTGCGGTGCCTAAAACTGGACACAGTACTGCATTTGAGGTCTTACCCGTCTTGAGACTATCAATAGGATGATTTCATATGCTGTGCAAGATACAGTCCAGTCTACAACCCAGTATGGTGTCTGCATTCTTCACAACAGTGTAGTATTTTTTATCCAGCAGAAGACCTATTTAGCCATTTTTTTCTCTGTCTTGTGGTGACATAGTTGATTTTTTTCCCACGTAAATCATCTTGCATTTCTCTCTTTTGAACGTTATCCTTTTTTTAAATTCCTCCAATTTTTCAATATGCTTTTGAATTCTAACTCTCTCTTCCAGTGTATCTGTGATCTCTGCGCACCTGTTGTCATCTGCTCTCTTAATAAGCATCTTCACTTTTCCATCGTCAATGCTGTTAATGAAAATACTTTAAAAAGCAGGCTTAAGTCGGAGTGCTTCAGGACCCCTTTGATATTTCCTTCCATGTTGATAATAGATCACTGATACTTAGGGGTTATGGTTATCTAATCAGTTTTATATCTACCCACACAGGTACCTTTTTTTTCTTGTCTGTCTCCCATTAATTTCCTATTTATTCATATTGTAGACACACAAATTTTTCATAAGCATCTGTTATTTCAGCTAAGTCATTATCTTCATCATTCTTATAATTTGTTAAGATTTCCTGCTCATGTTTTTTCTGCATTTGCATGCCAGCATCTAAGGCATTGGAAGAATCACTGCTGCCTTCTTGACAAAGTTTCTTATTCTGTTCTCCTCTTTCTCCTTTCTAGGTCCATTTCCAAGTTCAAATCTCTTATACTTAGGAGAGGGAGGGGAGAATATAGGATATAATTATGTCTGGTGAGTTGTAGGTACTCGGGCACTATGGAACTGGAGAATCACGGTGTCATAGAAAAACTGGTTGGAAGTGACCTCTAAAGATCATCTAATATACCCACCTGCTCAAAGCAGGAGCATCCCTGCACTAGGTCAGATCAGTTATGGCTTTGTCTACCTGAGTCTTGGAAACCACCACAGGTGAAGGGTCCACAGCCTTTCTGGACTGCCTGCTCCACAGATTTTAATGTGGGGGTTTTTTTTCCTCCTAATGTCCAACCTGAGACTCTCAGGTTTCAGGTTTTGGGCATTGTCCCTGGCATCAAAATAAGTTTGGCTCCAGCATCCTCTTTACTGTGTTTTGGACAGTCATAGGAAACTATCTCTGAAAATACTGGCATTTCTACTAGCAGGAAGAACACACTGAAATAAAATCAATCACAGTTCCGTATGTTAAAATGGAATTGTATTGTAAAATCCCCTAAATCCACAGTTTATAGTTTAGATGCCTCTCCCATTGTATAAACTCAAAGCATTTAACAAACTGGACAATATTTCTGTTCCTTCCTTGAAAAAGAGACAATTAAAGGCTTGGCTGAAAAATAGTAATGTAAAAATAATTCAGTATGAAGAAGCTCCACCCTTCACTGAAAAATGATGCTTAACTTTGTGACTTTTTATTTAAAAGCTACAAAGGTTATAAGTCTTTTTTTTAATTTAATTCCTTTCTTTCTGGTGATCAGAGCATGTTTTTTAAAGTAGGAACAGGTTAAATTTAATTTTGTAAACATATGCGAGAATCTGTCAATATAGCTGTAGCTAAGCTGTAAAAGGACTGAAGTAAAAATAATGCAGCATTTAGACCTCTGAAAAACTTTCTGAAATTGTGACAAAAACATAATGAAATACATTATAATAAATATCACAGGGGATTTTACTAGGCTAAAATAGTACAGTTTGAAACTGCCTGTCTGCAAGGTAGTGATAAAACTGAGCTAAAAATTAAATTCTAAAAATATAGCTAGTACAATATTAATATTTATATTGAACTTAGTGGCAGAAAAAATGCCCTGAGCAAATTTCCTGCTTAAAATTTTATGTCATAAAATACCTTCAAGGTAGGATCTCAGACAGTACTTTGAGTCCACACTTAATGATATTAAATGTAACAGAATAAATTATGTACAAATCTGTAAAAATATAGAAATACTGAGTGTATTGTAGCTCTCTGTCTGATGTAAATCAGAAGAGATTCCACAGACAGTAGCAGACATACATCAGTGTAAAAAGAGTGAAGAAAAATCAAAACAATTTTTTTAATTTAGATGGTACATAGTTTTGCTAGACCTTGCAGAAATTTTGCTCTTACTTCTTGAAACATAATATAAAAGAAAAAAGAAAATAATATTCTCAATTGCCACTTACTTTGTGTTTCTCTGAATGCTTCATATACTGCCTGCATACAAAAGGACCACATCACTTAATTTAGAGATAATCTGATGATGAAGCAAAAGATTTTCAGGAATACACAGCAATGTGAAGTGTAAAATACTTAAATTATATTGCAGAAAAAAAGCTGATGGTGGTTATTTTAACTTCAGAAAGCTACTACAAGATCTTTAACCATGGTAAAAAGAATGTATAGCAAATGAAAAAATATTGTGAAAAATTACAGTGGATGAGCAGAAATGTCGGTCATGGTAGATAGAGCTGCATGAATGAAGCATGAGGTTTAATGTCTGATGATAGAGGTTAGGTGAAGTGAAATTAGTAATAAATCACACTTTCTTGGAGTGAGAGTAATTAATCATTGTAATGGTTTATTGAACAAACTAGTAAATTCATCACTTGGACTCTTTACCTGTAATACAATTTATTTCTGAAACTATGTCCCAAGATGTTGGGCTTGATAGTATTTACTTATGTAGAAGAGAAGAGTATTTCCCTCCTATGCAAAATTGATGAACTAGAAATTTGTTGTGTAAGAGGTAGGTCTAAAGGACTCCAGGAGATTTCTTTTCCATTTAAATTCTCTTATTCTGAGTGG
This sequence comes from Mycteria americana, assembly GCF_035582795.1. Lineage (NCBI taxonomy): Eukaryota > Metazoa > Chordata > Aves > Ciconiiformes > Ciconiidae > Mycteria > Mycteria americana. Next base: position 32,918,645 of record NC_134367.1, read on the forward strand.
TTTTGTCTAAGGAGATTAAGATAAAACTAAAAAGCTGGGGCTTTTTAATTGCTCATTTGAGTCTTTCCTTGGAGTTACACTTACTAATGAATATTTAAATATTTTATTGTCTTATATATTATATGCCCTATGTACGTATGTACAGTGTTTTTCCATGATGATATTATTGGTTGCTCACATTCTTATGAATGTTTCTCCAAACAGTAAGTCATCTAACTTCTGTAGTTAAAGTTTCTGTGTCCATATACATATAAGCATGCACAAACACACTCTTTCTATTATAACAGCTAAGGGAGTAAAAATAATACAGGCTTATGATTCTTTGCCCTTTTGTTGGGCTTCAGATCAGTGACATCTCTGTCTTCCTGAACTAATTAAAATTTGTGCTTGCCTTGGTGTATGACTCAATTCTTTCATGCTTTGTAAATTAGATAAAGGTGTTTACGATTGTATTGGATCACGGATAGCACTATTTACAGTCTGTGAAGGAATCTGGCAACTGGATGATTTGGAATGAAAATTTAAGGTATTGATATGTTTCATCGCAGTTATTTTTTTCAGTTTAGAACTGTGACAAATTCTGTTATTGTTCTGCAGTGAAAGTCCATATATACATTCACAGAGAGGTTGCTCATTTGTCTTGTCACTCAAATGCTAAGTTTTACTTTTTAACTTGGTGATATGTGTAGGGGATCCCTCACTTCCTCAGGCTTGCAGCCTGAACAAGTTAAGACAAGCACACGAAGTGCCATGGCAGATCCTACCAACCACTCAGTCGAAGCAGAGTTCCGCATGATTGGTCCTTGTGGGGACCCAAAAATATTTCATAGTGGAGTTGTTTATCCATCTAAAAATTCCTGTTACAAAGGTCCTTCGCTTTTCTTCTTTCCTCCTTCTGTTTTTCTTTTGGTCCTCTGTTCTTTTTGTTATCCATTACTACAGCCTTTTTTGTCCAGGTTCCTTATCCGCAGTGTGCAGTGTACAGTGTACCCTGTCTTCAAACAACAGAATCATAAGAAAAGGCTGTAGAGTCCAAAAAAATAGCACTTGAAAAAAACCTGAGAGTTTCTCAGACCCCAGTGGTCATTGAAATCCAAAATAATGCTGAGAATCTCTGTCAGGTGTGTTCCTGGCTTTGTGATGAAGCAGAGAAGTCTAATTTTCCTTTGACACCTCTTGGTCTAAAGGCCCTGGTCACAGTATGTCAGCAAATGGCACTGATGATCCTCCATAGCTGAAAGAATTTTTGTATCTGAGCCTTTGATAGTCAATGAGGAGTCAAGGGACTTAGCTTAATTTCCCACACCACCTAATGCAGGCTACTTCACTATCCAATTTAATCTTGTTCTATAGCATGGTACAGACGTAGATATATAGATGGACCTTACTAATGGAGAATATTGATCTCCTGCACAAAGGTCCCTATTAGGCTCAGCAAAAATAGTACACCTACCTGGCTAAATAAGCCATGTTCTTTGCCTTGTCTTTCCACAAACCACTTTCCCACCAACCTTAAGTTAGTGGCATCCTCCACTAAAGCAATATGGATTTTCTTCACTTTGATTAAGTTCCATATATCCACCTGTCATAAGCCTGTAGTTATAATTTCAATCCTCAAGACTCAAAAGGTACGGGTTAACCTATTACCCCAATAGCAACTCTGTTCTCCTGCAGAATCTGCCCCCAGAGCTCCCAGCATCTTCCTCAGGTTGCCCACACTTGGTCCTTGTTACACTTCTCACTGAAGGTATCCTTTCTGGTTGCAGTTACTGCTGCCAAAAAGATGACAGAAATACCAATCCTATGGCTGAACAGTTATCTTAAGATAGGAAATTCTTAAAAAATCATCCAAAATTTTAAAGGAGGGAGATTTTTGAGTTCCACATTAAGCAAGATATCAACCTACCTGTTTTTTCATTAAACTTCTTCAGCTAAGACTGTTATTCACACGTTCAATATCAAGTGATTCTTGATGTCTATATAATATTCATACACTAAGTATGGACTGAAGTCTGTAATGAAACTTATATAAAAAGAAAATGACAGTTAGGTATATCTTCATATTTCAAGCTATGTCTATGGCTTTCCTGGGAAATGTTTTGAAGACTGATATTTGTCTAGCAGATACTTGGAGCTCTGTCTATATCTTAACCTTGCATTATGCCTGTCTGTGGTATGGAGCTGATGCAGCACGTGCTAAATTGGTCCCGTAGTTGTGACTTACATGAAGAATCAGAAACTCCATAATTACTGAATGTATGGGAAGCACTGCTTGGAATTTCACAGAGTCTGAACAGAGCTCTGGGATGGTGGTGGCCAAAAGACAGAAAGGACATTGTATTCACCTGCTATGCTACAAGACATGTTGTTCATGTGTTGATTCATTTCTTATAATCTTCCTCCCACCATTCAGAGTTCTGCTCAGAATTTCTCTCTTACATTCTGCATTTGAGAGGAAACGGAAGTGGTGGTGTCCATGCTTTGCCTTATGTGGCTGTAAGGGCTGGGACCAATTTGCCTGTCAATCACACATCCCAAAGGACTCTAGTTACTGGTCAGTAATCTTTCTTTACATAACATCAGCCTGCAGTTTATATTTTGCAATGCATTTGTAAATGCTGAGATGAAAATTCATACTATGCTCTGAATTTTGGAAAAAAGATTGGAATGATTCTATGTGAATAATGTGCACCTGAATTCTTCAGATAACTTTGAAAAAGAATATGCATGAATCCTATTGTATTATTAAAATTTTAAATGTTAAGGCCAGATTCTGCAATGTTGTCTAATATTTCATCAGCAAGCAATCAGCTGGCTCTTGCAGGATTGCAGGATCTGGCCTACAGTGATAAAACATCTCTATCGAGCAATGATACTGTTAACTTAAGAGTTATTAGAAAATATTGCTGAGGATATTAATATCTAATTATGCTAAACTGATTTGTAATTAACTCCACAGGAGCACAAGAATAATGCTTGTAGAATTAATTAGGACAACATTAAATAGAAGACATTTTTCTTTTCTATTTGTTTGGTTTAAGAAATCAATATAGTTATTTTGGAGGGTTTCGATGTTTTTATGTCTTTAAGCTTCACAGACATGCAGGTTCCTATGGAATAATCTATTTCTTTTCTTCTTCTTTTAATCTACCCATTTTACTTATGCTCCAATTTGGAACTAAACAAGTATAAGGATTGCAAGACAGGATTTATTCTTCACCTTAATTAAAGATTCTCCTAGTCCCTCAATAAATGTCCCTTAATTTGTCCTATGTAAGATAATGACCGTTTAGGACCTTGGCAAGCCTAAAGGGTTTTTTGAGCTGTTCTTTTGGGCTGCTTAGCTTGATATAAATGCAGTTAAGCATGACCTCATTTACCTCTTGTGGAAGTAGATAATAGTGGCAAGATGTCAGTCCTTTATTTAGCTGTTTTTATGCCAAGTTTTACTTTTTTTTTCCCCTTCACTGCTGACCTTCAGGATATGCTGCAAAGCCCTACCTATTTGCCAGGTTTTCCATACGGGTTGAAGAGAGAACATTTAAGAAAGGAGTGGGAAGGATCTCCATTTCTGTGTATTAAGGAAGGGCTTAACTGGTGTTGTCTCAGATCCTTAGCTGCAGCCGGAGGGATCACAGCACACAGAACAGGATAGATAGTTAAGAGGTGCTTCAAGACACCTCTGTGTTTTTTTAATCCCTTATTAGCTCGTATAATTTTTCTCAGGCCCCACGAGTTTCAATGGATGTACACAGTGCACACAGATGTCCTGATTGTCTTCCAGGGCCACCAATAAATGCCCACTTTAGGGTTGCTTTGTTCCAGCTGTACATAGAAAGTAGTTGTAGAATGTCCCAAGGTCTTTGCCATATGATTAATTTACATACACTTCATTTTGTAAAATGTGTTTTAACACCTGTTCATTAACTTAAGTCATTTCAATACAGTGTTTCCTACAAAAATTAATTATCTGTATTGCTCTGGTGCACAGAGGCCTAATCTTCATGGGGCCTCACTGGAATAAGTTGCTCTACATCGACAGAGTTAGGTGTAATCCTCATATGAAAGATTTCCCTCTCAAATAAACAACATTTGTATTTAAATGTGAACAACATTTCTCATATCTAAGCATGAATCCTCTCTATGTTCCTTTGCTGTTTGGCAGCAGACTTTGTGTTCCCAATTCTGTGTTTGAGAGGTGCACAGATCAGATATTTTCTTGGGCTCTGCTTTCTTTGATAGGAAAGAGAGCGGTTGTTTCCAGGCTCCACAGCTCTGCACTTTTTAGTCACTTAGAAACACTTTGTCCATTTTTGTCTGAAAGCCCCTGCTATTTAAAATCTACTATCTCCATAGTCCCAGGCTGTTTGGCTCACTTGCTTGCCTAGAAAAGGTAGCCATTAAATCTAGTTTTAATGCAAATTGCTCAGCAAGACGAAGGAAGCTCAGAAAAGTGGGATAGACCAGATAAAGTGTGATTGTTGTGTCATGTCTTTTCATGAGCTTTTGAAGGTGTTTCCTACTTGCTGTCTTCAGCTCTTCTTATGGAGAACTTCATCCTCGGTGCTTATGAGTAACTGTTTCTACTGTACAACCATATTTCCATTCTTCTTAAGGGTATTTTCATTCCCAAGCTGATCATGCCCCAGTTAGAAAATCGCACAACTGCCTTGAACTGAATAGTGGTAACAGGTAGCAAAGTTTACTTTTGGCATCTTTCAGTATAACTTGCATCACAGAGTTCAAAGTATATCTCAAAAGAAAGGTGGTAATATTTGCCTTCCATAGATGTCATAAGGATTAGTTGATGTTCTGAAGTAGGTTGAGTATGAACTATCCATAGCAGCCTGCTGCAGAGTTCTCCGAGTACGGCTTCATCACATTTACAAACTGTAGTGCTGACTACATGAGCTATTCCTACAGCTCGAACTGGCTAATGTAGTACATTTGTAATGCTCCCAAAGCTAAAGTCTTTAGATGCCAGGTACAGCACTTAGAAAGAATAATCGCTTTCCATAATCAAATGCTCATTTATTCCTCCATTAGTAGCATTACTGCTTATGTGACACTGCATTGTATATGATATTAACGGGGTTGGGAGTGAGACAGAGATAGGTGTGCACACATATGAAGGTGTGTATATGCATATGTGTGTGAAAACACAGGTACGTATATGAAGGTTCTCTCTATATATGAGGGTAGAAGGTGGGAGCAGAGAGAGAGTGAAAGGTATTTTGCGTGTTCAATATGTACTCTTGCCCAAGAAACCCCCATCTTGCTGCCTGTCTGCAGCACCTCACAGCTGCACTGTCTTCAGAGAACACAGTTGCTCTAGAGTAGAGATGGAGCACATGTGAGGGGCCACAAAGATAATTGAGGGACTGCAGCATCTCTCCTATGAGGGATGGCTAAGAGATCTGGGACTGTTCAGTCCAGAGATGAGAAGGCTCAGGGGACTTCTTATCAATTTATGTAAATGCCTGAAGGGAGGGTACAAAGAGGACAGAGCCAGGCTCTTTTCAGTGGTGCCCAGTGACAGGACCAGAGGCAATGAGCATAAACTGAAACACAGGAGGTGCCGTCTGAGCATCAGGAAGCACTTTTTCACTGTGAGGGTAACTGATCACTGGCACAGGTTGCCCAGGCAGGCTGTGGTGTCTCCCTCCTTGGAGATATTCAAAAGACTCCTGGACATGGTCCAAGACACTGGCTCTAGTGACCCTGTTTGATCTGGGGGGTTGGACCAGATGACCTCCGGAGGTCCTTTCCAATCTCAACATTCTGTGATTCTGTGATTTCTGTCATCTGGAGTAAAGGTAAATTTTAGCAGACTAATTATTAAATGGAAGGCTGATTCTTCAGGTAACATCTTTTTAGTTGAATGCAACCATTCATAAGACTGTAGCTTATGTAGTTTTTCTTTTTTTTTTTTTTTTGTATACAGTTTATTATGTTTTTATATAGTTTATGTGTTACCTCTTGAAGCAAGGAACTCCAGAACTGTTGGTGGTGCCTGCTGCAGTGTAGCGATATCTGAGGTAATTTTGACTAGCTCAAGTTCTGGAAGTGGTCTCACTTCTGACCAGGGCACAGTAATTCAGGATAGACCCCATGTTGCTTTGGCTAGACTGCTTTTGGTACTTAGATTATTATGTTGAATGTTGTTTCAAAGATAACTGTATTTTGCACTGGACTTAGTGGTGCTGGGATGTGGTATGCTTGGCCACTAATTTTTTTTTCTTGTTGGTATATAGTATGACATGCCCTTCCATTTTTCTAGACTGCGTTCATCATTTCTCCTTGCCAAGGTTTGTTATTTCCTTTGCTTACCTTCTCTAAGATGGCTGTTGTGTTCCTTGGAACTATTTTACCCTGCAAATCTAAAAATAGTTTCAAGATGTTTGGAGGAGATTTGAGACCTGCAATGAGTAGCAAATTGCAGGATAGATGCTCTGTGGCCTATTTCTAGTTTAAAATGCTATTGCACAGTTACATAACTGAAGTGGTGAACTCAATTCTTTTGTCCAGTTGTTTCCTCTGAGGCCTATGCTCATATACTTGTATAGGAAAAAAAAAAATTACACTTATTTAATATCCTAGTAGTTTTCATATACCAAAAAAATGGATTATGTAAGAACTTTGAAATAAAGTTATAATTAAATTCTAAGTATCATTCTTGAGGTTTCAGTCAAGAAATTGTTTAGAAAAATAAAACAACATTTTATTATTGCAGCAGCTGTGGAGTTTGACAATTTAACTTTTTTCTCATCTTTCAGTAGCCAAATCGCAATGTGGTAGCTGAAATTAAGCAGCCATAATTCATGGAAAGTAGGATCAGATCTGAGTGAAATGTGACTGAAATACCACCCTACAGTTAAATGAAAGAAGGAAGTATAGACAGAATATCTGGAATATGTATAAGCTACTTTTTCAATTCATATGAAATATATATTTGCTCTCTAATAGTTACCACCATTTGCAAAAACCTTTAAAACACTGCCAGAAGTCCTATGATGTTTTGCTCTCTTTTCCAATCCCTTTCTTCTATGTGTTTTTCACCACCTTCATATATTTTTGAATTGCTTTTTATTTTCTGAAATGTTTCCACCCTTTCAGCTAGGCCCTCTGTGGCTGCTCTTCCTCTAATCACATTGCCTCTTGCCTTCCTCTGTTACTGCTAAAACCCATGCTATCTACACACTAGTCTGCGTTGTTAAGGTTCTCCGTAGCACTCTTCCTCAATCTTTTTTTAATCAAACGGCCATTCTTCCAAAATGCTATTTTTTAAACCAAGATTCAAGTCTTACTGGTAAAAGTGAAGTCAAGGGACACAGGGTCAAGAAAAGGGCTAATAGAGTTTTATATTATTTTCTGCAGTGTTAAGAGAAGGGTTGGTGCTTTAGAGAAGAGTATAAAATAGCAGACCGTTGCTTGTGGCTGCTGGAGATGAGAAAGTTAAAACTGAGGTTGACAGGGAAAGGAAAGTATGATGTTGCCTGCAGTATATAAGTGCATTGGTATTTTTCTTCACAGGAAGTTGGAGACACTCCTCTAAAGGCTTATCTGATAATGGCTACTGTCAGCTACAGACTATCAATTTACAGGGACCTCTTATCTGGTGTAAGGCAATTCTTAACATTCAAGTTTTTGAGCGCTTCATTCTCTGTGTTGCAATTTCTTAGGTGCCAAAATATGAATTATCTGATTCTGGAATTTAAAAAGTCATAGTACTGGGGAGGGAGAGGCGGGGAAGGCTGAAACCGGATGCCAATAAATTGTGTATTATGCTGTAAAAGAGGTCAGATTTATTGACGGCGCACTCAGCAAAATCAATGAGGAATTCTAAGGAATTTAGTTTAATATGTTTCTAACTATAAATGCCATTGCTAACCTGTACTAGAACTCCTGCTCTCCTAGGATGTAAATATTTCTCTCAAACCTCTCATGTATTATTTATTTGAAATGCTTGGTTCATTAAGTGAGTTTCTAATTTTTGAAGCTGATAGCTATTTATTTATCTCAGCCTGGACTGCCAGCAAATTGTTTCTTCTGCTCCTCTAACCTTTCCCTTTCGGTCCTCACAGCAATTTACCTCTAACTTAGGAAATAATTCTATTTTGGGGGCATTTTGATTGTTTGCTTGTTTGCTTGATTTGTATCTTAAAATAACAACAGTAGTACTTTTGCATGTGTTAGGATTTTCTCAGTCGTTACAAAACAAAGCAAACCAAAATCCCACATTTTTTGATCCAGCAGAAATTCCAGCAAACCTTAAGGTCTATTTCAAGAAAATACCTCATCAAATATATAATTTAAGTAGACAACAGGAAATATTTTCTCAGGAAGTCTTTCTTAACAGTTGCTAAATTTGTTGAGGAAAGTAACTGGTTTAAGAACAGCTTTTTTTTTTTTTTTTTAAGTACTTTAGTTTCCCTGACGGTGTGTTTGCTAGCAAATGAAATGGGCAAGGACCACTATCTGGCTGGCTGGTAAAGCACAGCTCAAATCTGTACAGTTGATCCTATTCCCCAGAACAGAGCAGTAACACCTAAACTGCCTACTGGAAATGGACCCTGGCCCAGGGTGACTCTCAAGCCTTGCTCTGGATTCTCTGAAAAGTTCTTCTAGTTGACTGAAGCCACATCGGTGCCAGAGAGTGTGCTAGGAATATAAAAGCAGGGATGGCTATATTACAGGGCTTGAGCCCTGGTTAAGTTATTGGTGTAGACATTGACTCTATGGCACACACAGCTTTCAGCAAGGACTACTGCAAATAGGTATTTCCCTCCTTTTTTCAGTACTTTTTATCCTTCCAGCCCAGCATGGCAATGATATGGAAGAGATTCTTTTCAGTATCAGTTATCTCAGTCCTGTTTCCAAAACACTGTGATTATAAATTAATGGTACGGATGCTATAAGAAGACTTTATGCATTTAATCTGAAAGGCTATCCTAGTTCTCTTTAAAATAAATGCACACATCATTAGTCTGACAGTACAAAGCAGTATTACAGCCTAAATGATAATTTCTCTTTTTGTGCATGCTTCTCAGGTACAGACTGCAAATCTAAAATCAGGGCACTGTTTGGCTAGTATGCAGTATTATCATCATCAAAATTACTACTGGGCTGCAGAGAAGTACTCATACAGTGATATGCTTATTTTTATCAATACAGTGATTTGCTGAGATAAAAAACAATTTCTTAGGTTTTTGTCCATGTGCCTGAGGACCAAAAACTATGCTTAATAGAATTGTTTTCTGGACAGAATGTACAATCTCGACAGATGCTAGGCTTTTCTTACCTTGCTATTTCTGTACTTTAATACACATTTTCAAAACCATTAGACAGGTTGAGAACTCAGGTACATCTGTAGCCAATTGCTTTAACCCCTGTTTTTCAGTGTGTGTTCACCCAGACATCCCAGATCATAAATTTAAAATGAGCAAGAACCAAAATGAAAAGCAGCTAGCACTCAATGGGGGAATGATCACTGTGTGAGCTTACTGTGTGAGCTTACTGTGTGAGCAAAGGTTTGGAAGGAACATCTGGAGGTCGTCAAATTCAATCGCTATCTCCAAGCAAGGCCAACTTCAAAGTTACATCAGGTTGTTCAGGGTCTCATCCAGTCAACTTTTTAAATTCTCCAAGAACTGACGTTCCACAGCATCTCTGAGCCATATGTTCCCAGGCTTCACTACTCTCATTGTACAGGGTTTTTCCTCATGTCCAGTCAGATCTTCCCTTGCTGCCGGTGACCATTGCCTCTTGTCCTTTCACCATGCATCTCTGAGGTCTGCCTCCATCTCTTCTATAAACACCTTTCAAGTAAGAAGAAATCTATTACGGATTGTAGTTTACCCCTGCTTTATCCTCATTAGGTCAACTGAAAAACTGCAAGTGGATGGATTTTTTTTTTAATACATTGTCAAAAAATGAAAATGTCAAAGCAGCCAGTATATTATAGAAAACCCTAGGGTATACCCTAGTCAGATATGAAATAATAATAATGACTTATGAATAATAATCAGGAACAGGAAAAATATCCTAAGAGAAAAATAGGAATGTGGGGAGAATATTGAAGCAAGAAATAACCTTGATCACTACAGTCTGAGGTGGAGAGACTGGATTATTATGGATTGTAACAGAACTAAGATGTAATCAAGATTAATTTATAATTTATAATTACCAAATGCACACATATTTGAATAATAGAGAAAAATAAAATGCCACTTAATTTTCAGAATGTTCCTAAATTAAAAATTTTTGAATCTGTTGTCCAGCTGGTTTAGATCAACCAGTAAGTTCTGCGTTTTGCATATGCTTGCCGTTCAAGAATTTTCTCACCCTGTCTTTCTTTCTTCTTTGTGGATGTATTTCTAACATCAGAATATGGAGCTGAAGGATTCTTACTATGGCATTAGCACTATTTTCTTCACTTTTCTTTTTACCTACAAGCTTTCATTATGTGTTTTTCTCATCAGTTTCTGGTCTTCAGAGTGATTCTCATTTTGAGCTCAGTGCAATTTTTTTTCCTTTTATGGGTCAGGCTCTCCAGCTGCATGTCAGACCCTGGAGTAACTCACAGTTACCAGCTACTAATGTACAGCATTGTTTGTGCACCAAGGGAGGCAAAGTCTGTCCCAAAAGATCTCTTCATGGACTCAATAAGAGAATGAGATACTCAGATATCAAAAATTGTCAGTTAATGTCTACGCTTTTTTTTTCACTGAAAAAATAAACTTTTTCATAGGGAAAAGAAATTTTTATTGTGATAAACTTAAGGCATTATATCACACTGATATGGCAATGATATTCATTCTATGAAATAAGATTATTTGCTTTATATTTGGTTGTATTAAAATTAGGTACAGTGCAGGTAATTAAAAAAGAAGAGCACTTCTTTCAAAGAGAATGTACTGTGAAATTTCTCTCTCTTTTAACGTTTTTTTTAAGAGAAAGAATAAGAAAAACTCTTTTTTTTTTCCCCCTCCTTAATATAGGGTTAATATCAAATGGTGATAATGTAGAAAGAACAGTTATATTTTTAGAAAGCATTCCACACTACCTTCCAGACACAGGCAGCATGACTCATGGCAGCAATTTCTGTATAAACAAGCTGAAGAAAAATCTATGAAGAAAGTATTTGCATATTTTTTTAAAAAATGTTAATTTTCAAATACAGCCAAAATTACATTGAACTGTTCAGCTTTGTAATAAACTTTCAGTAAAATTGTTTAAGGCATAACATTGTAATTTAATATATCTTTTCTTGGTCTACTCTTTATAAATTCCTATGCCAGGTGCATCATATTGTTAGCATCTTCCAGTAGTATATTAAGTGTATTGAATACATTCTGACACTTGGTGTTTCTGTAGAATATTCAATAATTGTTTTTTTATTTTATGTGTCATATATGCACATACACCTGCAATATATATAATGCTTATATTCATATATATGTGTTAATGTTACAGAAGGCAATCAGAAGGTCAAAGGGGTTTTTTTGGTGGTGGTGGTGGGTTTTTTTCCCTACTTAGAACAGAAAGTGGCAAGTCCATTTGTGATGCTCTTTGCTTTCTGTGGGAAGTACCACGCACAATTTTAGGCTGGACCTTCAAAAAGGCTCGATTGTAGAAGGTTCCATGCTGTTGTTCATATTTCTTCTGTATGATCAATTTTAACGAGTGGTTGATGAAACGGTACTTTTATTTTTAAAAAAGACAGAATCTCTGAACAAGATTGACCATAAGTGAAAGCTGAGGCAAAATTTTGTTGGAAGTAGTACTGCTTGCTATCTTTAATTAGACTGGAATACAAAAGTTCTGTTATACTTTGTCCAAAACACAAAAACACTTGGGAAAAAAATTTACCTTGCTGAAGGTCAAGAAATAAGCAGTACAGTAAGTGCCAAGAAGCACGCTGAAGAAATAGATGTGTTTAAAAGCACTTAAATGCTGACCTTCAGAAAGAACAGTGGCAGATGATGCTTTTATTTAAAACAAAAGGCTTAATCTTTTTATGTATCAGATACATTATCATAATCAGCATCAGTTAGCAGTCTTCACTGACAAATATTATTTTTGACATTTCTAGACTTAGCCTAGTTTCAGCACGTAAAGAAAAGACCTTGCCCTTCGCTGCCTTTGGAAGAACAAAGTATCAAAGGAAAAATACGTATGAAAAGTTACTTAATAAACAAATTAATTAACTTTGAATGTACTTCCTCTTAAAGCAGTTCTTTAACATTTGTTGTTATAACCACTGCAATTCATACTAGTCTTCAGTGTAAAGACCAGCTCTGCCAGTACAGGTCTGCAAACTGTGGTCACTCAAACTTAATTAATGGGCTTTAAGATGCAATTTTTCTGTGCACGGCGAGTTCAGGTGTATGACTATGTGCCACTTGCAAACTGCAGTTAATCATTTTGATTTCTAAAAGAGTACATGCTTAGTTCTTTAGTTTCTATATCCTCACTGAAGTTTGGTTTTATACAGGTCAAGGCAAGTGTCTCTCTTTTTTTAAGTTTGCTAACTCCCAGTTTATAGTCCAGTGACACTTTTTCTCAATTGGATGACAGTGTTAAAATGCAAAGAGTGAAATACAAAAGTTAGAGTTCAGGTTGTTCTGCCCACTCAGACAAAAAGACAGTAATGAGAGCTGACTGGTCTGTACCTTCCTTTTTTCATGTGAGGAGTAATTGAGTAGATACTCAATATATCTGATAAATTGAATAGAACTATGCTTCTCCACCTTTCTTTGGCTATTATCTTAATATAGGTAATTTGTACTAGAAAAGGTGGATACAGTCTGAGTATTGCAAAGTTGTAACTGTTTAGTTATGACACGGATGTTATAAATTCTTTCTTCTTCATCTGCTTGCTGCTACTTCTCTATTTCCAAAGCCATAAATGTGAGCAGAATCTTGCACCATATTTGTTCTTGCAGCTTCATTAGCAAATATGGTACAATTACCAGATTGGGTTGTCAGAACTGATTTTGCTGGAATTTTGAGAGAATATTAAAAGGAACCATCTTTTATCTTTAAGGAGCTAGAAAAGAGCAACAAATACATGTAACAACATTCATAGGTTGATTAACAAAATGTTCCTTGAATATGTACACGACATTTTCCTGACTAAATCACAGTAGTCTCCTGGTGTGTCATCAAAGAGGTGTTCTGGAGAAATATTTCATACTCATCATAGATCTACAGATTTTTTCCATCATCTGTTAGCTTCCTGCGTATAACTTTTTCAGATCATCCTGGACTTTCAGTGAGGAAGGGAAGGGAAAAATGTGCACCTAAGGGAAAAGCTGTATTGGAAATTGAACCTGGAATCTGTTAAATTCTAGCTAAGAAATCCCTGCGATGCTGCTTAATAGACCCTGTAGAAGCAAAGACATGTCTTTCTCTTCTCTCATGGTAAATACTTTATCACAATGAGCAGGACTCTTCACAGTGGTAAATTGCAACTTCAGTTCTCATTTCCTTTATATTTCGTATGATGACATTACACACAAAGAATTGTCAGGCCTGCGTAGAATATAGCATCACTCAAATATACAGAGACCTCTCCAGACAGCATAAATTACAAATTAACCCCAGAACCACAGTCATGTCTTTCCCAATCTCTTGCCTATTTCTAAAGGGAAAAAGAAAAGTGTAATTGGACAGAAGCTACTGTGAAGAATGACCTCCCCAAAATAAGTTGATTTTGGCCTGTATCATTTTAGTGATGCAGGTTGTGGCACAGCTCCAGAAACAACTGTACAAATGTGGAAAAAGAAACTTTAATCACTGGAGCAGGAAAAAGAAGATTGGGGCAGGATGTAATGCAGAAACATTAATATGTTTGGCCAGCTTCACTGCCAAATCCAGTATCTCTTTAAGCTACTCTCCCAGAGACTTTTAAGACTTCTCCAAATGGCTCTTGGACTTCAAGCATATCCTCTGACACCTCACTTGGGAAGCTTTTCTAATCTTGAAAAATTACCTGGTCCAGGCTCAAGACTGTCTGGTAGCTGGGTATAAACCAGCTGGATAAGGGACCAAGCTTTCTATTAAACTTTAAATGTCTGAGGACAGAACTACTCGTCCTTTCTAGCACAAAGACACAACAAGGAGGAAACAATTCCATCTTTTTTTTTTCTCTGAATTCTGTCACTACGTAAGAATGATTAGAAAAGAAATAGCCTATAAGGGACCACCCCTGTCAGACAGAGTGACAAGGAGTGACAGGGACTACACAGCTGGTCTTACGGACATGGGAGATGGATTTTGCCCTGTATGAGGTGGCATGGAATCATCATTTATTTTCAAAGCAAAACATCTGAACTACCATCCACATGGCTTGCTGATCAGCAGACTATTTCAGGGAGCAGAGTGAATCCCACAGAAAACACATCCAGCCAGGAAACCACATACGTTCTTTATTCAGCTTCTCAGAACTTTCTTTTTAGAAAGATGTTGCTAGAGTCGTTTCTGTTTATTGTTTTCCCTGTTTCTAGTTGTTCAGCTTGCCAGATAACCTTAATTACTGACAGAAAATTACATTTATTTAAAAGTAAAATTGAATTACCCTTACCATCCCCTCCCAATCTGTATCTGAAAGGATTAGAAGCATGTAGATTACAGACCACTGTACCATTATCATAGAAAATCCCCTATTCCTCCTTCTTCTACCTCTTCTTGCAGATTCCCCCTTCAAAACATAATAAAGAGTTTCCATTCATTGACTGGTCAGTCTACTTTTTCCTAAATATAATTATACTGTTTTCACCATTAAGGGATGTTAAATTGTGCATTCTTGGCAAACCCAGTTTTAGCATCTGCCAAATGCACACCTCGCCTGAAAACCAGCTAGCTACTGCTAGGTGCGGCACTCACCTACATTGCAAATCTGATGATACCACATCTTATTATGCTGTGAATATCTGTCCACAAAGGACAGATAGTAAATAATTTCCTGATAGGGTACTAATTTTTTTTACTTCTTGGTCTCAGTAGCCTTCTCTATGTAAAATGCTTTTTGCAATTCCTGTATCTTAAGTATGATGGTATTGACTTATTACATTATCAGGAGATGTTTGTATAGATAATGTGCAGTTTTGGAATGCAGGCTGATGCAGAGAATTCTTCCAAAATATGAACTGGTTGAACTAGCAGATTTCTTTGGTGGACATTTGGATCAATGATTCCTACAGTGAATAACATGAAGCTCCATCAGCATACCTCCATCTATGCACACAGCTGAAATTTACAGACATCTCATGGAACCCGACAACTAACATTTTAAAAAAGTAAATTGGAAGATTAAAATAAATTAATGAATCTTTTCACATTTGTGTAGAATAATGTATACCTTTGTTTTTAAGAAAGGGTTAGAAAGTTAGCACAAATTAAACAAAATGAAGATAGTAAGAATGAACATCTCTAGCACAGTTGTTTTTCCTTTTACTGTCACTCACAGTCTTTGACTAAAGTATGGACCATCTCCAGCCACTGTCCAGATGAGAAAACGTCCTCTTTTCTTCCATGTAACGTGGCATCAGCACACCAAGTGAAGCCATCATAAAATGACTAGAGATACTATGAAACAGAAAACATGTGAAAAACAGTACTATGAGAAGTTGAGTTTGGCTCTACTGCTGTTGTTTTACATCAGTACCCTACAGATAAGCATCCTGACTTCTGAAGTTTTCCTAATAGGAAAACTCTGATTCCTGACACTAATTCTAATCTTTGGCACTCAGCTTAGCACAACCTTGACTGCAGCAGAGGTTAGGTCTAGAGAACCTCTGTTTTCTAGATTACTAATAAAGAAAAAATATTTTATCTAGGTTACTATAATTTACATCACCCATAAGCTAATGGTTACAAAGCTGAGCCATAAGATGGATGCAGTTGCCTAAACAGGTATTTAGTTCCATTTTACATTGCTTTGGGTGCCACGTCTGGTCTCACACTTTCTTTGCAACCTTGTATACACATATACAAATACATATGTAGGTGCATATACCAATATTGTACATATATTATATATATTTTTAAAAGAGACCTAAGATTTTCTGTGGAATGATAGTTCATGTAAACAGAGTGCACAGTGATCCATTTGGGCAGGTAACGGATACAGAGTCATTGAGGTAGGTGATCCCAGTGCTAGATACACAAATGTATAGGTTACTCTTTTTAATATTATAACATCATCTTTGGTTGTCTTATAGACATTACTTTTTCTCCAGTTTTCAATTTTTGAACACAGTTTGGGTGAATAAAGAAGTACATTTATTTATTTTTAAATAAAATCCTCTTCAAGAATTAACACAGTAGGCAATGTGTACAAGTACAGAACCAATGTGGAGGCACTACTAAACAAAGGCAAACAGTAGAACAGCAGGTCCCTTTTGTAATCA
This sequence comes from Mycteria americana, assembly GCF_035582795.1. Lineage (NCBI taxonomy): Eukaryota > Metazoa > Chordata > Aves > Ciconiiformes > Ciconiidae > Mycteria > Mycteria americana. The sequence continues at coordinate 32,935,060 of NC_134367.1, forward strand.
TAAGTAAAGGGTTACACTGATATTCTAAAGTAAGTGCTTCATGCTGAACTGCTATAAATCTGAGGGCTGACAGCAAATGGAGATTTCCTCATACCTTATTTTTGAAGAGTATATTGAAAGCCTCTTTTTGCATTTTTTTTCATCGCAGAAACTTCAGTGTGTAGCTTTTAAGAGGCAGAAGAAGACAAGGCTTTCTTGCTCCATCTACTCACATTAGGAACAGAGTTCTCTTTTTACTGTCTTCTGCATATTCCTTCCTTGAAACTTATAAAATATTGCCACATTCATTATTTCCATTGCTAGACTGAGCTTCTCATGCTTCTGCTTTCCTGGGAAACCTTTGAGGGATTCTGCAGTTCCCAAAAGATTCTTGTTCTCAAAAGGTGTTTTCATAAGCCAAACAAGTTTCCAATACAATGTTTCCCGTGGAAGTTCTCTTCTCTAATGCACAATATGGCCATGATTCCCCCTTCTTCTCCATTAGGCTTTTGGATCAGGCCTGGTTACAGGCAGAAGGGATGATACCTGGACTTTCTACCCTGCAATTTCCAAAGTATTCTGGTTCGTAGTTTTGGTTCTAATAGCTTAAACGTCTTTCCTTTGAAGTGGAACAAACAGTGATGTAGACCGTCAGCTAAAAAGTTCTCTATCAAACTAATTTGAAGTGTTCAAACCTAGAAATGGAAGAACAGAGATCTTGTTCCAGATATGTCATGAAATACTAAACCCTGGAGAAGAATGTCAGGCCAGCCACCATTACCAGATTCTGCTTCTTGTTAGGGTATAAACAATGGAAAGTTGCCATGCTCTGAGAAGTCTTTAATCTTGTTGTGATTATCTGTCAAATTAAGAGTTTAAGAAGGTAAACCTTTCTACTTTGGATTGATTTTTTTCTCCTTTTCTGAAATTAATTTTTCATATCAGAAATTATTCATTCATGGGTCCAGGACAAAGCAAATGTAAATGCTTTGGAGCCAAGACAATGAGTTAAAGATGTCCCATAATTAACTTTGTTTTATTAAAGTAATGTTTCAAATATTTTAAAGTAATTAGATTCACAGAAGTAATCTCACTATATTCTTAAAATAAGTTAAATGTATGCTTGAAATGACAGGAGAGAAATCAGTCTTCCACTGCAACAGAATATCAACGTGGAAAACACTAAAACATGGACCTGTGGTCCTGCATACTTGACACTTGAGTGAGGTTGCTCATGTAGTTGAGTTCAAGCAGAGGTGTGATTGCAGGATTAGGGCCTGTGAATTTGCCTTGACCAGGAGTTCAAGCTGACTGAAAACAATGACCTTTCAAGATTAAGACCTTATTTAATGAAGATACTTCTATTTGTATAGGCTGTTTAATATAATGCATATTGCATGTGTTCAAAATAAGTATGCAGTAGCTAGACTCAATGCAGAACTACAGCAGCATACTTATTGTCTTTTTATTCTCTCTACCTATAGTTTGAAGCAATCAATTCAAATTAAAATCCTGTTCTGAAAGTGGCTGAACCATTTTTTTTCCAAAATAGTTGTCAAAAGACAGCACAATGTAGTGGTTAAAAATATTAACTGAATGTAAATGTGCTTATCCTAAGAACATCTCAGTGCTGCAATAATTTAAGTGATGCTTTGATTAGACTTCTTTCTACTGAAAATAATTAAATACATAGAGGGAGGATATATTAAAGAAAAATAGCCATTAGCAAAGCTAGAGAAGAGGCGATGACTTCAGATAGCTGTGTAGTTAATCAGAAGAATATAGGATTGTACACTTTAGATGGGTAAGGTGAAAACATTACCAGAGAAAAATGTGAATTCCTAAGTCATAAAGCTATATAACCAATAAAATGTGTGAGTTTGGATGATCCTACAAAAGGAATATGCACGAAAGAAAGGTCCATCTGAAAGCAATGGAAGTTTGTAACACACCCACAAGATTTAATTTGGTCCTCTTGCCATCACTCTCTATGTTTTAAAAGGTTTTTCTCTCCTTCCTTACAATGGAAAGCTGCCATGCTCTGAGAAGTCTTTAATCTTGTGATTACATGTCAAATTAAGGGGTTAAGAAGGTAAACTTTTCTACTTTGGATTGACTTTGTTTTCCTTTTCTGAAACAAATTTTTCATATCACAAATTATTCATTCATGCGTCCAGGACAAAGCAAATGTAAATGCTTTGGAGCCAAGACAATGAGTTAAAGATGTCCCTGTAAAAATCACCACATGTTACAAGAAGTTATTGTAAAGTATGGTAATAACATACCTTCCATTTGTGGTGCTGAAAATATTATAGTAACATCACTACAGAATGAGAAATGTTTATGTTTAGATTAAGCATGGTGCGCATTGCCTATAACAGAAGAAAAAAATCTTCCCTACATAGATTTTTACAGAAGCAGATAAATTTGCTCAGGTGAACACATTCAATACATTTCCTGCATAAATTACATGAATTTTAACTGATTGTTTTCAATTCTTAAATGATTGCTAAAACTAATAAACATTAGATGTTCTTTTGAAATATCAGGCAGAGCTGAAGTGTTTGGGTCTGGATTTACCTGTACAGGAAATTGCCTCCATCCATTCTGAAGTGGCATTTGTCATCTATTGTTCATCCAGGTCTGTTAATTTCTGTTATGCTGATAGTATTTTCTGGAAGGGCTAGTGGAGAAAAATAAATTAATGATGCTGAATTGGTAATTAAATATTGCAACAACTGTGGAATCTATGTAGTTGGTCTGCTGCAGCTATGTACCAATGCTTTCTAGTTCATTCAGTCACAGGTTTGAGTTATATTCTTTGTTTAATCACATAACCTCTTTGTGTTCAGTCTTTAAGATATTGCTCTAGAAAATGATATAAATGAAAATTTTTTGTGAGTGCAAGTTACTTAATTGGATATGTTGTGTTTCACTCCCCATATTTTAAATGTGAAATGTGATTAAATGTGATAAATGCATGTCTTCTGTGATATGCAGAAGACAGTAAATGCAGATGAAGTCTGCAGAAAATCTAGGAGCCCTAGTTCATTCAAATTTGTAAGGTGTTTAGTATTTTAGGCATTTAGTTTTGGTGAGGTGGTATTATTAGGAAGAAAATTTTTATTTTCTTGAGCATATCTGTAGACCTCTAACACTAAAGGTTAACAGTCTATATAACACAGGAACATATATGATTTAGTAGCACCAGAAGCATGAACACTGACTCTGATTTAGTAAATGGAAGTTACTTCTGTGTATAGGTTAGGACTATAGCCATTGTTACATGAAATAGATAATTTATCTTAAGTATAATTTGCATCATATCTGAAAGTAATATTGTAGTACTGTTGGCAAAGCCACTCTCTATTTGACATCGTCCTTTTCATCACAACCTGCAATCTTGACATATGAGTCAGGACAGTTATCTGAAAGCAGTGATTGTTTAGAGAAAGAAACTATTATAAGAATGATTTTTCGAAAGAAATTACATAATTCTAAATTATTACATCATTCTACATAATTCTAAATTATTTTCTATCTTCCTAATTTGAGTTTTGCTTCTGGAATACCAAATGTTTTCAAAAAGATATTTTTTAAAGTTTATATCAAGGTCATATAACTTTGAAGACATAAATAGAAACCTTCCTGAAACTACAGCTGAAAATAGGAGTTTAGAATAAAAAGTACCATAAATAATGCAGTAGATACTTATTGACAAAATTATCACAATACATTCCTTCTCCTTAGTGCTGCATTTTGAAATGAAAAGTAAGCATTCCATATATAGGAGGCATATCAGAGTTAAATATGTTACCACAGAAAAAAGAAATCTCTTCATGATTCATTTTTCTCTTCAAAACAGTCAAGATTAAGTTAAATTAGTCACTTTCCATCTACTGATACAAGATAGATCTTGTCTGTGCTGCAATGCAATAAAGATGAGCGACAACTGTCTAGACATTTACTAGTCCATCAATAGTAGACCATTCAGTGCATCAGAGCTCAGGTCTCTGATTTGTCTCCCCAGTAAAGGAGAAGGGCATCATCGAAACCTGTGGGGAATCTGAGAAGAAAATACTATGGATTTCTCTCTAACGTTATTGATGAAAGTTAAATGTCCATTCAGAACCATAATCAAACTCAGGAGGTGACAAAACATTTGTGCAAGCTGTTTAAGTAGAAGTGAGGTGAAAAGGAACCCTGTTGTGAAAAAATGGGCTTTTTGGGTGTTTGGATCTGACAAATACCTGGTTCTTGAGAAAAGGAAAGAGAGACTGGAAATCACTGAATGCTTTAAATAAATTAACTCCTTCCATCAGGGGTGCCTTGTAATTGCTTTTTTTTTCTTCCACATATCTTGCATCAGCTATAAAAGTTCATGACTGCTGTTACTGCTGTTCATGACTGTCAAGTCATCTCCTGGGCATCAAATATCATGAAATTGGCTTGAATGTTATGCATTTTGTTTTGGTTACTTTTTAAAATAATACAGTTGGTATTCTGTCTCTGGCTTCTGAAATTTAGAGTGTACATCTAATTTTCAGGCTTTCCTCTGTATCCGTGAGGGCTAGAAACTTAATCCTTTTAATGATAACTAAGATTCTGGCAGGGGCACAAGTATTCAGAAGCTGTAGCTTAAAAAGCTCACAAGTGCAGTCATACACAAAATAAAAATAAAACCTGTTGATAATGCTGCTAGGGAAGAGGGTCTATAATGTGCTCAGATCTTGAAAGGTTCACTTAGCCCATGAACTGAGCTTATACATATTTTTCAGTTTTGGAAGACACAAGTCTGTGTTGGAAACTTGCCAGAGATATATACCATGTTGAAAAATTATTATTATTTTTTTTTTAAATAGGCCTTTTTTATTTGATGCAAGACCTACATTACTAAGTGTTGTTATGTTTCATAATACTTGGAAATGAAAGTTTCAGTTCTCTCTAGACTACAGTTATTGAAATGATTTTAAATAATATATTTATCTCCCTGACAGCATCTGTGGATATGTCCAGATTTCAGGGAAGACATGTTTTACGGCGCCTGGAGTCCTGAGCTCCTGATTGTTCAGATCAGGGAATGCTTGTCATTTTCTTCCAGGTTTGATTTCCTTTCCTCCTTTCTGGGAGAGTCTGGGAGAGCAGGGGCATTGGTGCATACTGATGTCTTGTCCCATCATTTAGCTGGGAATATGGCTAATGAAGTCAATACGGATCTGAGAACTGGGAAGTATGCATATAATGTGTCTGTCTACAATCAATAGTCTCCCATGTTAGATCAGCTGGAAATGAGACTTGCCAAAGTTTGGGGCTTGCAACATGCCTTCATGATCAGTTACTCCAAAACTGGAACTCTATGACTAGTTCATGGCATAATGGCCATAAACTAGGAAAAAATGGTGTATTACTCATCTAATAAACCTGACACACAGCTCACAGGAAAGATATTGTTCACAAAACCCTACCACATTACCCAGATCCACAAGAAATGAAATGGAAGAGTAAAGTATGATTTTGTCTACAGCATGTGTGGATGAGCTGCCCGTGAGCTAGCCAGGCTGATAATCGGTGCTGTAATGGGAGGTAGTTTCCTGTATTTTGGAGAGTAATAAGGGTTGTTTTCTTCTTCACGCAAACTTAAAATATTGGCTCTCGCGCATACAGTTCAGACTGAACTTTTCTTCTGACATGATTCCAGCAATATCCTTTTAATGAAGGGTTAGAACTAGCAGCTTTTGTATCATTTGAGAAATTGGAAGCTCAGTTTTTTATTATATTAGTACTGTGTTGCTATTAAAACGTTCCATAGCTTCAGAAGAGCCAATTAACCCATTGCTTCAGTTTCTGTATCTAAAGACTAGAATAGTAACTTCACAGGAATGTTTAGAGATCTGATTAATTAGCCAATGCTGAAGTGTAAGCATGAATTCTCCTGTGCCCATCTCCAACAGTTGAATAATTCCTTCAGGGAAATAAAAATTGCATTATTCAAGTTACAGGACAAATTTAGATTTGCAGATGTTCCCACATTAGAATTTAGTCAAGATGCTATGAATAAGACTTCTATTTCTGTGAAAAGCACATATGGAATTGTAATAAAGGACCTTTGTTTTCTTATAACTTGGCTTCATTTCACATAACACATACACATTTCACATATGATATACAATTCTGGCCTATCAGTGTGTTATTAAATATTAATCTACAGATAAAAATATGAACACATTTCTTTTACTTCATATCCTAGCACAGAAGTTGTTTTGTTCGTAACACATAATGAGAAAACCTAGATAAAAGCAATTTGTATAAAATTTTTATTTAGATTACATAGGCAACTCTTTTTCAGATAGGGAACTTCTCTTCAGTGAGGTCTTGTGTCTTTCTGTCTTTTCCACCGAACTGACTGAAATTTAATAGAATAAAGTGTAATAAGAACTGTAGGCCTTTTTGGTTTGTGCTTTTTTTGTTGTGGGTTTTTTTTTTTTTGTGGTTGGGTTGTTTAGTTGTTGGGTTTTTTTTTAAGTGAATAACCTGTCTGGTAAATTCTCTGTTTTAATAACTATGTCTTCTACTGGGAGCATTATAATTTTACTTTTCAGATAGCCTTATGTGTCCAACTCAGGAAGGTATTGCTAAATTTGGTAAATTGCTGACTTCATAGTTGATATTTTTATAACGGACCCACTAGTTGCAATTTTCCTCCTTCTGTACGAAGTATTTGAGAAATAGCTGAAATGGTAAACCAGCAGTGAAGACCTTTTAATTGCTGTTTTTAAAAAACATCTATGTCTTATTTGTGCAACATGCACAACAGTCATATTCATATGAGAGATAAAATAATCAAATAATTTTTCATTATTGTAGTCCTTCATTTAAGCAATGAACAAAAGAAAACTTGAAAATAGTTTATAAAGATATTTAGTAAAAAGATGCAAATAATATTTGGCTTATAGAGAACGAAAGGTATACATATAAAGTTAGTTATGTGAAGTGATGAAATTAGTATTCATTTTCAGATATGGTCTCTGTGTCCATTATTTCTCAAGTTTTGATGTAGTTTGGGATAATGTTTTACGAGAGTAAAAATTTAATTTGTCATATGGTTGCCAAAAGAATCCCACAATAGCTATCAGGAATTATATTTCAATTGACTTAAATAAATATACCTAAGCCTTCCCCATAACAGAGTGGTATGGATTTTTTCTTTTAATAAAATTTGAAATGTAGATACAATCCACTTGTGCTAGGGCCAATGCCAAAAAAGGAACTGTGACATCTTTTTAAAGTACCCTGCTCTGCCCATAATGCTGTCTGTGCATATTTCAATAGAAAGAGATCTCCCCTCCCCCCCTTTTTTTTTCTTTTAAGAGTTCCCTTGCCTGCAGCATTGCACACAGAAACAATACAAGTTGTCAAAAACTAGATAACCAATTTACTTTGAAAATGGATTAATGCTTTCCTCATCTGACATTAATTTTGTTGGAATTGTGTCTCAAGTGGAAAATGTTGGCTTTGAGTGCGGAATAATAACAGTTACTTCTTTAGATTCAACAGGCTGAAATGCCAGGAATGGGAAGCCATATCCCCAGTGTGACTGGAATATCAAGTGACAACCTTGGTGGGGTGTTTCACTCACACTGTTCAGTCCTGTGTGGGAAAGAATGAACAAACTCATCAGGATTAAAATTTGTGGTGCATTAAAAAATGGTAATGATGAAGGAATCCATATTTCCATATATTTGCATGTTGCTTCATAGAACCTAGGACATACTCACTAGACTGTCACTAATATTTTGTGGTAGGTCTCCAATTTGCATGAAGACACTTCTTATTCATGAGTGAGTAGCTACTCCTAGCTCTACAACGTTGCAGCTAGGCTAGTCTGTAATTGGTTTATTTTGTGATGTCTATTGTCCTGTGAATAGTGCAGCAGCAGTGAGCGTGGGGCAGCTTTTCTCTACTATATGCACCTCTGCTGGAGAGACATTAGTTTATGACTGGAAATGTGCATTTGAATCATCATTTATTAAGCGTTTTCATCTGCAAAAATGTTCTATGTATTTTTCAGTTTAGCCCTTGAAATCTCATTTTTACGCAGACTGGCTTTTTCAATATCAAATGCTACTCAAGTTTTTACTGTCATATCCTTTTTTATGAATACTGGCAATATTTCTGGTGCTACTTAGCAATGTGAAAGATTACAGTATTTCAGAAGGTGGGCAAATTGAAAGTGGAAAGCTTCATGTCGCGAAAGAAACAAAGCAAGAACTGCAAATTTGTATTAATAACATCATCTGAGTCTTTTTATGTAGGTGAAGGATAACTGACTTCTCATCCAGCACATTGGGGGAGCCAACAAGGTCCGTGAGGGTGGATGTCAGAGGAACCACTGAAGGACTTTTAGGATCTAGTTTGGGTGGGCCAGAAAGCTTAGCATGTAAATAAGAGAATGACAGGGAGTTTCTCTGGAAAATTCTTGCAATTCTATTCATTTATTATCTTAGTATAGTCATTAAAATTGTAGCATTATCCTTGTGTCATGGCAAAGTTTAAGAAAACTCCTAGAGATTTTTTAGATGGTAAAATAGTGTATAGTGTCATAGAGTGATTTTCTCCAAGTGCCTTAGAGCACTGTATAATTGCAAAGCATATAAAATTAATTTTGGACAAAATGGTAATTAAACTGCAGCAGATTCAGTTTGACTTATGTAAGAATAAACTGCTGTCTTGTTTTTTTTTTCTAATAGTTTATTTGAAAAATGTATGGTTTATAGTCATCTGTAAACTACAGATGATTCACAGAAGACTTCCAAGAGAAAAAAAAGGTATCCAAATGAATGAAGAAGTTGGTGTTTCTCTTCTTACTCAATAGCTTATAGGTTAGAAAATTTATTCCTTCCTTGTTAATGGTTTTAACATATCTTGTTTTTTACAGAATTACAGTAACATAGTATAAGAAGCTATGTAATACTGTAAATGTTATTACACTCTAATAGGCTTTAAGTAAAACAGTGACATATACATCTGTGTAAACATAATAATCTATAACATATGTCAGTTGTCTATGTGCTAGAATTTAGATTTACACTTAAGGCCTCCAGCAGGTTTTCTTGATGATGCTTTTCTCAACACAAAATGAATCACAAGATGAATCAAGCCCTAAAAATGCCTATTTTTCTCCATTGATTATAAAATCAGTCTGGTTGTCTCATTTATAGATATCTAGTCTATATAGGTAATCCACGTTTAATCAGATGAGTCTTACTCTTGTTTCAAGATCAAAAAGTAATATATTGTATTAGTACATCTAGGTTAAAGTGTCAACATACTCAATTTGCTGATCAGACATTTTTCCATCGCTGGGATGTTGTCTCAGCAAATTACTTCAGACATTAAAAAGGTCTTGTAACTGAAAAAGAGTTCAAATCCATGAATTTAATCAGTCTGGATGGTTGCATTTATGCTGCTATCATTTTCGTGATTTGTTGTATCTCACTGTTCCTTCTTGTTTTCTGGAAACCTTCAGGCACAATAAGTAACTTGCAATTTTTATTTTTTTTTTAAATGTAGCTAAGTAAAAAAAGATGAACTATGCAGCCATTTTCAGTAGAGCTCATTATTTCTTAGAAACTGAACTGTCTACTTTATTAAAGCTGAATTTCACCTTACGACATACAACTGCTTAACAGTTTGTTATTGTATTTGCAGCAGCAGTGTATTATAATTGGAAGTAATGAGCCAAACAAGCTATTCTTAACTCTTCAAAATGACATACTCAGAGATTTGTTGAGAAATTGGGGGGGAGGGTATTTTTATTTTTCATTCATACCATAGTGACTAATGTCAATGAAGAAAAAAAAGTAATTCCTTAGTATTTGAAGGCACGATTTTTTTCAAGTGTGTTTAGCACCAAAGCAAGCTGTGAGACGGACACCTCTGGAAATGGAAGACTTGTATTGTATTTATCCCTGCAACAGACTGCACAGCAATGCAAATAATGATAAACTTCCGTAATACGGCATCTCAGCCATGCCCTTCAAAGATTATCATGTAAGAGAAAATAATTATCTTTGCCAATTGAAACATTAGACCTTTTAGGAGAGTGGCTGTTTAAATGTCATTTTTACTGACCTGGTTATCAAATAATTTCAGGTGGTAACATGACTTTTTCAGAAACATACTTAAATAATGTACTTAATTTCAGGCATATGTTTCAATCCTAGCCTCTTTCACAGGAAGTAATCATATGCTTGAACATTTTAGTAAAATGGGGTTTTCTCATTACTGACCTCAGCCAGCCATCTCTCAGCTATCAAAAATGGGGAAGGTGCCCTCTCACCTGGTCCTTTAGCTCCTCACCCACTGTTGCAGAACACACTCTGTGCTTCTGTTATCTCCACTGGGAACTGGGTGAGCACAACTGAAGGTGAAGGCACAAGGAAAATGAGGGCAGGAAGTGGACCTTTTTCATAACTTTTAACCTATTTTTAATTATTACCTGCAGTACTATCCAGATTGCTTGAAACTGATGCCTTTTGCCTTAGCAGATACCAGGTTCTTTCACTATAGGAAACCATGGAGTTCATCTCAGAGTACTCTTATATTTTTTTAATGATTATTGAACTATTGTTTAAAAAAATCTGTAACTGTAAAACAGACTTTGCAAACAAAGCTGAATGTAGATGGTTTCACTAGTGTATAGAAAGTTCTAGTGGTTATAGGTTAGTTTGGGATACAGGGGAGCCTCACTTCCCTCATCTCCTAAATATTTTGACATTTAGGCATTTTGCAAGATATGTTATTTAGGCCACTGTTTAAGAGTCATGGTCATACTTGCATGTTTTCTTCTGGCCTCACAAATTATTATATTGAAAGTGGAATAGCCTCAGCAGTTATGGAATGCTTCTTTTTTTTCTTTTTTTCCCCCTATTAATATATAGTTATTGTGTAAAATACTTTTATAGGAGATAAGAGTTCAAAGTCCCTCTGACAAGTATAGGAGAGAAAGCTTTTGTAAACTCTGTTGTGACTGAATGCTTTAACTCTTCAAATCCCACCTCATACTCAACTTCATTAGAAGAACAGAGCACAATAGGTCTGCTCTGGTAGGGCTTAACAGATTGAGTCCTTTCTGCAAATATAGTAGAGAAAAATCTAGTTTGTGAAGCCTGATAGGGCTTAGTCTAAGATCAGTGCTTCACTCGTTAGCAAATCCCAAAGTAGAACTTTAGGTACCATGAGAGCTTTAATTTTGGAAACTTAGAGCTCTGCAGACTTCAGACATGAGTAGGCAGCAGCAAAGTAGGTATTTCAAGCATCTGTGTTTTGTATTTCAGTTCCTAAATCCTAGTTATGTCCCACTTTAGATGCTTATGCCCTTTTTACAATGTCATCTATAAAACCCAGATCTCAAAGGTATAGCTCTGTGAGAGTATTAGTCTCTCACTGAGTTCAGTAGAAATTTGCTATCTATGTATCTATCTTTAACTATCACAGTTTTAAGATGCTAAATCTTATTGAAAAGCATGAGACTTAAATTCTTAAATACCCCTGTGTTTCATAAAAAGAAAGTTTAATTGTGCAAGTAGTTTGGGGTAAATTTACATTTTTAGGTATCCCACTGGCTAGCAGAATCAAATCATTAGAACTGGATTAGATGCCCAGAGTCCCTGTACAATGCCTCACAGGAGACAGGCACCTGAGGGAGGTATGTCTATATTATGTTTGTGTGCTACAGAGATATCCAGCGTAGAAATACCTAGCTTGGGTACTGAAACAGTCTACGGCATGTTGTGCAGACTAATGTACCTTGAGAATATAGGCTCCCTGCAGTAGAGGGCTAGATCATTTAAAGTGGACTTTGGTATCTTCACACAGCACTGTCAGACTCTGCATTAAAGCCATATACTGACAACGGGCCTGACGAAACTCAACGTGGTTCTGAGTAAGGACCTGATTAAACCACTCTGTAGAAAACACTGCGAAGGGAAGTGGGGATAAACTCTGCCCCTTGAAGGTCAGAGTCAGATATGTGCCTCTGCTCAGGGCTTTTGGATTATGTGTGAAAGCCAGGTCAGGTCCTTCCTGAGAAAAAGGTAGTTCCTACCTGTTGTACCAGTGGTAAAAGATGTTAGTTTTCAAATCCTTCATTGGTCTGATTTCCAACAGGTTTGCAGCCACTGTTCAGTTCCGTGGGGGTCATCTTTTCTCAGTCTATCTCATTTTTACTGCTGTTTCTTGCACAATTAACTATTCATTGAAGCAAAAATTTGATTCTTATTTTCATCCCCCCAGCTGTGTGGTTGAACAGGTGGATTAGACAGGCAGGCAGCAGCACGATTTTAAAATTTCTGTAGAGGGCAATATGTTTTAGGAGATTATCACAACTCACCTCTTTTAGCCATGTTTTCTCACCAGGCGTCCCAGCTCACCCCTGTCAGTTCTGTCTTTGCAAGTCTTTCATGGCTGTACTGCAAACAGGAGCAGTGGAGCGCTCCAAAACCCAGCACTTTTAACTCCTGTCATTTTAGCACTGATGTATTTTGCAATGCAGTCCCAGGAAAAGTTACATCATGGTAAAGGAGGGTGAGGAACTGTAACGGGGTGCAGAGCAGGGCTGAGTCAATGCCCAGAGGCAGGGGAATAGAACCCCTTTAAACTGGATTGACCATGAAAAACATATTAATGTAGGATTAAATCAAGAGTGTCTCTGCTCCCTTGCCTTTTGGCTCGATTAATGGTAAAAATACAGAACGGAATCGACACTAAAAAGCTGTAACAGTTCAACTGCATCAGTACAGACAAAATGGTACAAGGTTTCTGTCTAGACTAGCCCTAAAAATTTATAAGCTTGTTCATTTAACATGGTCCTTATAGAACTGTTGTCCATATTCCAAAACCTTTGCTGTAGGCAATCCTGGCAGACTGACCAAGAACTGAGTGGATATGGAAAATGAATTGACTTGGTACTACAAGGAGTGGTTTCTCCAGGGCCAAGATTTGAATTACATTAGTGGAGAAGTGTATGCTCCCACTGTTCAGACTGAAATTTTCTGCTGATGAATAAGAAGACTTTGCTGCCCAAGGCTGTCATTCAGCAATTTTCCATGAAATAAAAGGAAAAAAAACCCTCAACACTGAGCCTTCTAATCTTAATGGTGTTCCCTTCCAGATATATTAACTGATTTTCAGTTCTTTTTTTTTAAAGAAAACAGTGCTTGAAGCTATATTAGTATCAGCATAAGCAATGAAATTGAAAGCTGTGCTTTCATGTTAGCATGTTTTATAATTTTTTTTTATTGCTCCACAATGAGTGTCTACAGACACCTAAATCACTAGTATATACTTCTTGTGAATAAATTTTATATATGGAATGGATACAGTGCAGCAAAGAGGAATGTGAAGTTCTGCATGTAGGCAGGACTCATCAGCTATTTAGTGTAAGACAGGAAACAACTAAGTGGATAGAAGCTCTGCAGAAAAAGATCTCAGATTTGGAGTGGATGACAAATTCTGCATGAGTCAATGTTATTAAGCTACTGCAAACAAGGCAAATATCCTACTGGGATATGTCAACAGGAATATAACCTGTAGGAGTAATCCCTCCATTCTGCTTAATGCAGGTAAGACTTCAGCTCAAGTACTCCATCAAGCTTCAAGAAAGACATAAAGCAATTATACAGAGTCCAGAGAAAAACAATGAAACAGGTCAGAGGTCTAGAAAATATGGCCTCTGAGGAAGGTATTTGAGGTTGTTAAGTCTTGAAAAAACGTGGAGAAGGTATCATAGCAGTCTTTGAATAGGTAAATAGATGCTATGATGAGAAAGGTGATATACTGCTCTCAAATAACAGGCTTCAAGGACAGCACGGGACATTGGGAAAAACGTTCTAAAAGAAAGATTGATTGGGTGTTTGAGTGGCATGCAGTGATGTAGAATTTCTGTTACTGGTTTTTTTTAAGAAAAGGTTAGACAAACACCTGTCAGGAATTATTTAGGTCACTAGGATAGATAGAAGAATGACTTTTTCAGTCACATTTTATAACTATGATCTATATTTCTCTAAGCAGATATGTGACTTCTGTTTTTCACACAATAGATTCTTTGGGTATATACCTCAAGAGTAAAATAAACTAATACAATTTCTGCACTGGAAACAAATATATATATTTCTGACTCACAGTATTAAATAACAAATGGAAATCTCATAATGACTGTCAAGTCTGTTGAATAAATAATAAGGTGAGAAAAAACATACTCAAATGAGTCGTTCCGTATGCACCAGAATCCTGGGAAGGCAGTCAGTTCTTAGTATACCAAAAATCTAACTTAATTACTGGCATTGAGTTAAATCTGCAAGAGGATTTTTTATTGGATGTGTTTGATAAAATCAATTTTCTAATAAAGAAAAATTAAGAGGATAAGTAAAAGGAACCAAAGTCATAAAGCATGATACAGTTACAACGGAAGACTTTAAAATTATCTTTATAATGGGATAAGAAAAATTATTTACTACTTGTGTAAAAAAATCTTTGGAAAAAGCTTAACGAGATGGTACAGTCCCTGGTGAAGTAAAAAAAAAAAAGTTAGGTGGATACAAATCAAACGTACTGAAATTGTCTAGGACATGAATGTCAAGAGCTAGTACTGTGCATTGCAGGAGACTGAGTGAATGGATAATTATACATAGCGATCCATTCTTAAGTGCTATCCGCAATATGGCCAGGAGAAGAATTATGTTTCATAATTTGTAGTCTTGAACTATTTACTGAAATATCTGGGCAATTTTTTTGTTAAGACTGAAAAACTGAGCTTTTTTATTTTAATTTTGGGAAAAAGAAATAAAACTTATCATTATGAAACTGAATTCACCTTAGGGCATAACCTTCTGCAGTTTGATTATATCCTATTGTATTTGGTCTCACATCACTTCGTACTGAAATAAAAATCAGAACGAGTTATAAAGGAAACACTGAAAAATAAACAAAGATCTATTTCAACTTTAATTTATTCAGAGCTATGAGGTAGTGTTTATCAATGAGGGTTTAAGATGTTAAGCTGCATATGACGGAGCAGTCCATACCACCTAAGCAGCCTATTTCATTTATCTGTCAAACGAAAGAAGCAAGCAGGAAGAACCCCTGTGTCACACCTCCAAAGGCAGTAGGTTGGTTGTCAGACAGCTGCCTGGCATGGTTGTTTTCTTGATCAGTGCCCGGCTGTTTCAAAACTTAATGAATGTTTTCAAGACACTGGATTCTTCTTATGTAATATGCACATTTATATGTATATAGAATTATTTATTTTTATAGCAATGACCTAACTCCTCAGGCATGCCTGGAAGAGGGAAAATACTCATGTTTTAAACCCATTACGTAAGACTTTTCAGCTAATGTAAATTTAAGTAGAGAGTGATTTTAGGGTATACAAGTCAAAGTATTAAGAATATATTAGCCAGTTATCGTGACTCTGTCTGTACTAGTAAACTCTAAAACTCAGGGTCTTCCCTGGCCCTGGCCCTGGCTCTGGCCCTGGCCCTGAGGGAAAATGGCATGGGAGTTTTGGCTAAATGATCTTCCCTTCAAAACTGGGACCAATGGAAATAGCGATGGGAAAACCCACGGGGCACCAAACCGCAGCTGAGCTGGAGGAGGTCGTGGCTCTGCTCACGGGTATGTATGAGAGGCACCGGCAATTGGGGAGTCACGCACACCACAGGGGTACACACACCCCCAGGGACTGCAGCCGTGGGACAGGGACACTGGATATGGAGCATCAGGAAACCATGAAGTATAAGGCAGTAAGCACAGCATGAAAGATTTGGCCATAGGATGACAGAAAAATATTTTGCTCAGAGCAGCAGAAAACTGTTATGTATATATCACCTCAGTCTCCACTCTACCTGTCTGCTCCCCAATGAAATTTTGGAGGACTGAGTGTAACTGGTGGAGAAAAGACAGAAAGCTGAGATTGTGGAGGGGGGAGGACAGATGTTTATGTGCTTGTTTAGTTGTTTGTGCTCTTCTTTTTCCCAGTACCTAAAAGGGTGATCAGCAGTTTGTGTTGGTTGGCAATTGATTAACTTGAGTAAAATTCTCCAGCTGGTGCCTGGTTTCCCCTTGACACCCATGTTATTCTTACACCATGCCCAGGAAGCAACAGGGATAGCATCCTCCAGCTCTGGCCAAAGATGTGTTGAGCACTGACTGTCCAGTATGAATGTTCATAGGGTAGTGCTTGATCCTGTGCTTTGGCCCATTTTGATTGATTAGGGTAGCCTCCAATTAATCCTGGCAACTGCAAATCCAAGCATAGTACTAACTAACACGGCTGTATTTTGGTAGTACGTTTATACATAGCACATCTTTGCTGAAAGGGAGTATCTGCTTTCATCCCACTTGTCCCTTGCCTTAGTTGCTTCAGATGCAGTTTTATCCAAGAAGAGATCTAGCAGTGGAAAATGAGAGTCATGGCTCTATCTTAGAGCAAATGCCTCAGGCGTAGCGAGTAGTGTGGCAGATTCAGCTACTTGTGGTATGCAAATTCCCAATTACCAACAAGCAAAGTAAGAGCCGAGGGTTGCGTTTTCCTCAACTACTGGGAACTGTAGAAGATAGTAGCTACTTCACTTCTGCCCCTTGATGACATGACTAAGAGATCCATTTTCACTCACCATTTCAGAATGCCTTGTCCTTTCTCAGGACAAGCAGTAGTTACAGCTCAGTGGAGATTTAGTTTAGGTTTTCTGTTAAACAGGAAATGTTTAAAACCTCCTAAAACCATAGCAATGAAAACATTTTGATCACTGTGATATTTTAGTAACGTTCAAGATCATTGCTTAAGTATTCCCCTCGCCCAGTTCTTCCTTCTCTGCCACTAATGTATTGCTGACTTTTAATTTTAAATGGAGAACTTCTGATGTTGCTTTCTATTCTGCATGCCTTCTTTCTCCTCATCACTGGACTGAAATTTCTCATCAGTTTTCTATGTGCCCTGTCTTCCTGGACTTTCCTTCTTGTACTTATTCTTCTTGCAATACAATCAAGCTAGTGTCTTCCTGACATTATTACAGAAAAAGAAAGTATTCTTCTATGCAGAGAAAGTCTCAATAATAGTGATAATATAGTTTAAATTGTAATACACACACTTTTCAGTTCCAACCCTTTTCCTGCCATTATGCTCATCCTTAAGGGTCTTAAGGCCAGTGCCTTCAGCAGGGTGTGTCTGTACGGAATGAGTAACTGCTTTTATAAAACAATGTATACGCCATAGAAAGATAAACAAAAGTAAAAAAAAAAAAAAAAAACCAAAAAAACCAAAATATAGCCATAGCCTCCTGGTCTGCTAGAAAAATCGCTGTAGGAAAAAACCTGCTGCAGGCAAGTCAGGAAGACTTCAGACAGGGGAAGCCCGAGGCCTTGCAAACTCCCTACAAAGCTTATGATCCCTGACTAGCAATAGCAATGTTGTGTTTCAGGGCTACAAGGTAACAGTAGTATCTAATTCCTGAATCCTAATTCTGTTCTGGCACTTTCTTAAGTGTAGCTTTTTCCTTGTACATGCTAGTGAAAGTAGATTCACTAGAAGTCCCTAATTATCTCTCCTAGAAAAAACATCAGAGGCTGTGACATGCTTTCTTTTCTAATCTCCCCAGCTCCATTTCAACACATCCGTCACACTGATTTTTTGTCATCTGTTGTCTTCCTAGCTCCATTATTGCTTAATTCATCCTCAGCTCTGATCATTCTTTTACACTTAAGAAAATTTCAAATTAACCCCCCCCACAAAATAGAGCTCTTCTATACTAGCCACATGCATGTGAAAATTGGAAATAGGTACCTCTCATTATTGCTTTTAAACAAATTTTTATTCCTGGCAACCATATTAATGAGGCAAATAATTGAATATGAGTTTCAAAGTAATATTTCTCATGAACGTGCTAAAATAAAGTGTTGCAGTTAGTAGATTTGATTTCTAAAATACATGATTAGAACAGGGCACCTGGAAGCCAGCTTGTGTTTTTATGATTGCAGATTTTATCACAGGAATTGTATTAAAATTTATATTGAGCAATTGTACCTATGCAGCTCCGGCTGTGGTCGTACGGGCTTTTAAGCTACATCTTTTTCACAACTCCTACGTAAAATCTCGTAAGAATTTTGGGGACAAGGGACAGTATAAATCAAGAAAACCTTTTGCTCATGCTAAGGACTACATTTAATTCTGAATATCCTTTCAGCATCCTTTGTAAACATCAGCTGTCGTGCTATTAACACTTTGAAAGTTAACGAAGTATTAAATTAATCGTGGGCCAAATTCCGCAGCAAGGACACCGCCCGGAGCCTCGGCACAGAATTGGGTCTTTACCAGGACTGCTGTCACTCAGGCTGAAGTTGTGGCACTGGAGCGCCGAGACGCTTTAAAACTGAAGCGAGGCAAGGAAGAGAAACATCTAGAAATCACTAGAGCATGCTGACTTAGCGCCTATTAAAAAACCCAGCCGTGATTTTTTCAGGCCACAACCCTCTAATTATGAAACAGCAGACGGCGTTCCGCTCTCCAAGGGCCACGGCCGCGAGCGCTCCCGCAGCGGGCGGAAGGAGGGCGGGCTGCCGCTTCCCCCGCCGCCCGGCGCCGCCGCTGCCCTGCTGCCGTGCGCCAGGCGGCGGCCGTGCGCGGTCTCCCGGCTCCCACTAGCGGCGGCCGGGGCCGGGGCGGCGGGGCAGCCCGCGCCCTCCCCGGCGGGGCCGCGGGGCCGGCGGGGCGGCGCGGTGCGGTGCGGTGCGGCGCGGTGCGGTGCGGCCGGCGGTGCCTGGCTCCGGGGTTGCTGGCAGGGCTGGCGACCCCTCTTTCCCACGGAGCCGAGCCCTGTTCGGTGCCCGAAGCCCCTGCCAGCAGGTTGCGGGGTTTTCAGTCAGCCCCCGCGTTACCCGCTAGATGGATGGCATAAAAATGTTTCGGGTTGTGCGCTCACGACTTTTGTGCGATTTATTTGTGTTATTATAGTTATTTATCGTTTGTGTTACTTATTTCTCAGCGTGATTTCTGTGCGTCGTGCAGCATAGTTGCTCTCTCTCTGGTTGGATGGCCTAAGCTTCCCAAGTAAAAGAGGGATCCTTCTTCTATTTCTAATTGAACTGAGTGTTCTTCATCAGTTAATGAATTTATTGTACAAATAATAAAAGAGCTTTTCAATATGCTAGTGTACTAGTGCAAATACTCTTACACACACTGGTTTTCAGAGATTTTTGGTAGCCATGAATATTCTTTTGAATAAAAGTTGTTTACTGAATATTCATGAAGAGCTGGAGGAAAAAGAGGTCATGAATATGAACAAGCCTAATTTGGTGGGGTTTCTTTGCAAAGAAAAAGGCAGGCATTCTATTTTGCTGTCGTCACGCAACTCTATTTTTTCCACTTATAATGACATTCACATTTAATAAGGTTCACTGGAAAGCTGAAACTCAGGTATTTACCTTTTTAGTAAATTTTCAGTGCTTCTCTACTGAAGGCTCAGCATATATAAAACATTACGCTGTCTTTTCAGGGAAGCGTGCACAATATTGTCTATAATTCCTTCAATCTATAACTGAGAATGAGTCAGTTGTTATTTAAACAAAACAAAAAAATTGCACAGAATTCCTTCTTCCTTAAATGTGTTCACTTTTATGATGAAAAAATATGAGGAGAAATTTTGATCAGAACTGTTCCTTTTCCTTAAAAATCAGCTTTCAGCAGGCTACAGCTGGGAAAAAAAAAGTTTAGAATCTCCATTTGGAGTTTTAATTTCCTGACAGTTAAAGAAAATAACTTTTGATTTTAGCCTTACTTTCAAAAAAAATTCTTCTTTTTTCTTTCCTCTAGAAATTATGATACTTTTCATGTTTACAGACATCTATAATTTATGAGACTTTTGGAAAACTTGGAACATAAATATCCAACTGATTTAAAATTCAAATACAATATATAGAGGTACAGTGAGAGAAAGGAATGAGTTAAAAATACTCCATGCGTTAGAGAAGGTTATCCCAGTCAAATTTGGGAATAACATAATTTGGATGTTTTTAGAACTCTCAAATAAAGATATTTTAAATAATAGGGAAGACATTTAAAATGATAAATGGCATCACTATTTACATCACTAAGTCCTACTCACTTTCCATGGCTACTGGATGCCCATGTGTGATTTTTAAAATGTCTGCCAATCTGTTTAATTATTTTTAGCAATTAAGGTTGTAATTTGTGGATGTTGCTTCAGCTTCTTGCCATGTTGACTGATGTCTCAATGTGTACAATCTATGTCATGCCATATGTTCCTTGCTAGTTCCTATTAGGCAGAATGATTTTTTTCTTTCTAATCAGGTTTTTGCTGGTACATGTTTCAGGAGAAAACAGAAAATCAAAATGTACTAGGTCTGTTTCTCCACTGCTCTGCTCCTTGTATCTCTTCTCCTAAATGTGGCAAGTGAATGCGAATTGCCAATGAATAGAGAATTCTTGTTTGCATGTTTTTCTATGCTCACTTTGTCCAGGTAAAAATAGTTGAGAACATAATAAGCCACTGAAAGACTAGTCCTGTGTGGAGCCACTTTGACAGATTACTCGCAAATTACAAGCACAAACCACTAACTTTATTGAGTCCACAGAAAAAATAAGAACATTTTTATGCTTTTTATACCCACTTTATGACTAAACGCATGCACATTTTTCAAGGCAGTATGAAGTCTTTTTGACTGTAAAATAGAAACAATTGAAGCCACAAGATGTATACCTACCTGCCCGTGGAGTTCGCTGTGGATAAATAAATGTGCTGGAGTAGAAGCGTATTAGGAAGAGAGTGGTTTTAGGAAGTTTGTAATTCTATTAGTCCAGGATTATTTTGTCAGTGGAATAAGTTATCCGGTTCCCATTTTTAGCATGTTTATATAAAAACAGAAAAGGGGAATATAAAGCCTGTCTCAGAGGTTGTTTTTTTTTTTTTCTCGTGAAGACTAACTGTATCTTTACATGTTGATACAGTGTCTGCTACAGATGGTTGCTAAATTAAATTTACTTGATGGGCTGCTGTTTTTATTTGTATAATGGTGCTTTTGATCAAAGACGCAAAAAGATAATACACATGATAATTTTGATTGGTAAAATAAAGGAGGCATTTCCAAATGTTTTTCAAGCACTGTTTGAAAAAGAAAAAAAGCCACAAACATATTAGCAGCACTAATTAATAGTGGGGAGCCTTGGATTTTCTGGGGTGGAAAACATTTTTAACATTTTGTTCAGAAGCTTCAAAGCTCAATTTTAAGTGCTTAACTTATGGTGATAGGAACTGAAAGGTGACAGTGACAAAGAGTAAACAACATTTGCACAGCAAAACCAATTTGACAACTAAATTTATAAATATTGCAAATGAGGGGGAAAGCTCATTTCATTTTTATACCAAGATCTTCTCCAGAATTTAGGGGTTTTTTTTCCTAGTCTTCTATGAAGGCAATTTTATACTGTCCTTTCAAATGAATATTATTTCATATGAGCTTTATTTGAAAAGCAAGCTTAGGTATTGAACTGTAACACAGATCCGCATTTGGTAATTGTTAGTGCCAAAAGCTGCTAAGGACAAATACACATTCTCAGTTTCACACCACAAATCTTTTTATCATTAGTCCATATCTCTCAAGTATGTTCTACACCTGTGTACATGCAGACCTCCCACAGATTTTGATTAAAAATCCAGTGCTACAGTACCAAAACTGTCTAAAAGATCTGCAGTGAAGACCAAAGAGGGAAACATTGCTATGTTCTAGCAATTACTTTGGCTCGTTGCAGGCAAGATAACCCTGAAGTAGAGGAGTTACTTCTTGCTAATTCAAGTTACTGTTAATTCAACACCTGTAAGCAGAAAGAAGCTTTACGTATTTTTCAGAAGTAATTTTAAATCCCAACATTAGAGTCATATATTGGTTGCAATTGGAACAATAAGAATTATAACTGAAGAACTATAAATATAAATAAAATAAACATAAATATTCCAAGGGATCACACTTGATTTTGATCCAGAACACACTCAAGACATTATACAGAAGCAGTCTAGAAATCCCCAGCCTAACTAGTCTGGCATATAAGGTCATATTTCCAAACCTGTAACTAAGTCTACACTATTAAAGTCAGCCTGACTCAAGAGTTCGCTTTGAGACAACACTGACATTCACACATAAAAAAGGCTCTTGAAGATTGCTTTGACAACAACTTCATAGCTGATAATACTTAAAAAGACAAAATACTGGGGTTGCCTTTCTACTGCCTCTTGACTAACAGGTATGTTTGATGCCATCTCAGACAACAACCTGCTATTCTTGGTCTGTGGGCTAAGTTTCACCGGGGTCCTTAGGCTAGCGTGAACTATAATGTTTCTATTTCCAATGCTGTTCCACTAAATCAGAATTACTTGGGCAGGTACAAAATGAGCCTAACGTGTACTGTGCTAATGATTAACTGTTAATCAAGTGGCTTGTGGTAGCGCCTAGGGACAACGGAGATTCAAGCCCCATTATGTTAGGCAACGTGAAGTTCTTAAAGAAGGCCATAGAAGGATTTTCCCTTTTAAAATCAGCTGTGCTTTTACCACATCCAGGCTGGGTCCGCTTTTTTCCCTTCTATCCATCCTTACAACTCCAACACCTTTGGCACTTGAACTGCTAAATTCAGTTTGTGTGGCTCCATCTCCTGTGTGTTTCCTGAAGCCCTATAGCAGGGGGGAGAGGTGCTGTTGCAGGATGCATACGACTTCAACCTCCCTGAGAAGTATTAAAACACAAAATTCTGATCCATTTCAGATCAGGTATTTTACTGTATTTTTAAGCAGCCAGGTTCTCCTATGTTACTGAACTTTTTCAAACAATAAAAAGTTGTAACCTGAAGTCTGCTAGATTTACTCATTTGTGGTGCATTTTGGCAGCTGGTATCATTGTCGGCAGGAGGGATGCTTCCACAAAAGATACCATGCTCAATACATTTTTGGCACAGTCAGGTGGCCATCATGAGTCACTAAGGCACCTGCTGTAAATCAGCCTGTTACATTGGCATTCTCAATTGCCTATGAATTCTAGATCTCACTTTCTTATGTTATCGTTTTTTGGCAGATAACTATCAACAGGTGTGATTATCAGTGATAGGGAGCATGTAGTGATGATGGTTAAAGGCTTTCACAAAGTCCTTAAAAGGACTTTTTTCAAAGAGCATGAGATATTTTATGGTTAACAGTTGTTTTTGATTAGAGTCAGACTCTTTCCTCCTGCTGTTACCCTTCCCACTCATCCGGAATCTGAAAAATAAGATGAAAACTGCTGGAAGAATACTGACTCTGATGTTATTTTCATGAAATACTGTGGGAACAGTTCCATAATACAGCAAGTGACAAACAGCCACATTCCAGCTGGCAGGAGGAAAAAAAAGATGGACGAGAAGGGAGGGTGACTGGCTTCAGAAGGAAATATTAAATTAAGAGGGGAGAGGAGAATAAGAAATGAATAAAGTGTGAAACGTCAGAGGGAAGCTGAGAAACATAGTGTATTGAGAATGGAGAGAAAAAGTTACAGGAGAAATGGAGAGATAAGTGAGACAGGCAATGGTGGAGTTTTTTGTGATTATAGTCTAAGAAATTCAACAGAACTTCAGAAGATAAAGCAAAATTAGGTGTCCAGAAGTAGAGGAAAATCAGCAAGTATACTTCACACAAAGTACTTAAAAATTGAGGAGAAGATCTAAAAGAGCAACAAAAACTCGTAGGAAATTGTCTGTAAACAGTGTTGGAATATAATCTATATATAAAATAATAATAAATTTAGAAACTGGTTATATATTTGGGGGAACTGTCATAATTACTAGCATAAATGAGCATAGCAGATGAGAAACTCTTCAGTTCTTCACCACTTTGGAAATGTTTCCCTTCTAAACAGATCATTCACTGGCATCTAAGCAGTCACCTTTCATTGCTTGACACCTATATCCCCGGGGAAGGGTTTGATGAACTTGTAAACAAGCACTATGCTTTGAAGTTGAGATGAGCATGAGGGTAGACAGCAGACATCACATATGTGCACTGACTGTAAGAGTTCATAATAGGACTCCTGTCCAAAAATGTGAGTGACTGTTTGCAAGGATGTGCTACTTGTGCTTTTGCTTTCAACTGCATCAGCTTTGAAAAAAAAACCCAAACAAAACAACCACAAATCTATACTGTGAAGCTGGTCAGAGCTTCATTTAGCTCCATTTCTTTAGGGAGGTGTCAGGTGTACCCGTATACTGTTCCTTCCAAAAAGTGGATCTGTTGACTGACCCTCAGCAGTGCCTGAGGTGTACCTGAACAGAGTATGACCAGTGCTTGTCTAGCTATTCCCAGGGCTGTGTGAAAAAAAGCTATGACAGACACTTCTGACACCCCAATGTGGATCCCTTAGCCAAAAAAGAGAAGTTGTAAGAATGTATTTTCCAAGCCTGGAGTGTAAATACAAATCTGCTTGAAATCTTTCCATCAACAAGTGCCAGGGTCTGAACTCCCCTGAGAATGTATGGATTCATTCTCATGATGTGAATCAGTAGGTAATCATATGGGGAGAGGTAAAAGCTGGTCAACGAGCTTTGGTGGCTTCAGTTCCTGAAGGCCCACATGCGTTATTTGCATGAGCTACAAAATTTTCAGGGTTTTATGAAGCTCATGCCAAGGTTTTTGATTCTGAAACAGTATTGAAGTGTAATGAGAATAGATTCTTTGTAAAGTTTCTGATGTTCTCCACAATCAACATAGATTTCCTCATGAGTTTTGTTCTTGCTTTAGGTTATGGCTGAAATTAGTGAGATAAAAGACAGATGATAATTTTGAAAAGTTAATTGAAGTTTAATGAAGTTCAGAAGTTTCAAGTTAAGCTGGAATTAATGCAGAATTTTCTGGTTGCTTTGTATTTTCTTTTGAATTGCTTGTCATTCAGGAATAGGTGAATACCTGAGCAAAGTATTTGGGTAATGCCTATTGCAGATATATTAAGCAGAGACATCTTTAACTTTAAAAAACTATGTTTGTGTTAGACTTCTCTCTCATTCTCAACTTAGTTGCCAGGGACTGTAAGTCCACACTGTATGATATGACTAGGTTTGTGGGAGGAGTATGAATGAGAGAAAACGTCGCTCCACGCTCTCATTTCATGTTAGTTAATACTTACGAAGTTTCCATCTGTCACCAAATAGGAAAAGGTATCTTCCACAAATGAGAACACCTGCTTTCATGGTTAAAAGACACAACTGAGTAAATCTTTATACAGTTACAGAGAATCTCTTAAAGATACTGTTATTTTGGAAGGTGTCCAAGGCCTTTCTATGAGGCACCAACTCTGGCAGTCTTTTTAATACATCTAATGACGAAATGTGAAATACTGAGGTAAATATATGCATTGCTTTGAGAATGGCAAATAAAAAGGAAACATCTTAAAGAAAAAACCCAGGTTGTAGGGTTTTACAAGTAGCTTTCTTTTGTTTGCATGCTTTCATAAAAACTTTACTCTTGAAAAACTGTCAAGGGAAATAAGGCGATGTTATAGTAGTTGTCAGTAGCTTTTTGCAGTTTGATTTCTCACAATACTATAACTTGAGAGAAATTCAAGCCACAGAGTTTCAGTATTGTTCCCAATGTTACTGCAGTTTGGAGTATTTGGTTGCAGAGTTTCATTTGGTTTATAAAAGTGCTACAGCTTATCTCCACACCTATATCTTTGCAGAACTCCTCTGGAAATTTGAGCACAATTATATACTACTGGAGTAAGCTTCTCTGTCTCAACTGGGGTGAACCCAGTCAGTTCTCTCAGAATTACTTGGGGATGAAATCAGGGAGGCAACTGAAAGATGTCCAAAGCCAATTCCCCAAATGATTCTTTCATCAAATTGCACAAGAAGCAGTTTCAAATAAAATGCTTTAAAGGATTTTTTTTCTCAGTGGAGAACTTGGAAATTTGTTGCTTTCCATTCTGACTTTGATTGAAGTCAGACTTTGAAATCTCCAGAGTAGTACTGTAAGATGAAAAGAAACCTGAAGGAACTGGAAACATTTCCTGGGTCATTGAGCCATTGCCCTGTCTTCTCAGGCCGTACCTCTGATAATCCTATATGAAATAAAATTTCCATCCTTCACACAGCTCTGCCCAGGAGCAGTTCTGGGTTCTGGCTCACTTCTAATAAAATGTGGTCAGGAATTGTAAGAAAGTGATTAACCCTTCAGGTCCTTGCTTGATATCAAAAAGACTATAAACTATGAGGAAAACATAAAAAAGAATTAATAAAAAGGTGAATAGGCTAGTATCATGGTGAGCTATCACCTTTATGCTGTTAGTTTGGATGAGACATTGGTGTTCTGCTGCTTCTGCTGCTGAGAGTATTCTGAATGGTAACGGTTTTGGTCCCCGAGGGACAGAGTAGAGCAGCTGAGACAACATTTAATCCAGCAGATGAAGGTACAGTAAATGCCACAGGCAGTGTTCAATTTTGTGTGTTAGCAGCAAGGGATAGACATTTAAAAAGTGGAGAAATGGCAACCTTGTGTGATGGGATGTGATGGGAAAACGTTGCATTTGTCCTGAATTGGCCCCTTATGCAATTAACTATGCTTTCTTTTGCTGCTTCTTTGTGATGGAAATGGCTAATGAGCAGAAAATAAATAAATTGACAGTATAAGCATGTTTTCCACAAGACATAATTAGAACGGTACTGTATGACACTTGAAAAAGGTATATGAAATACATCTATGGGAATCAGGTAGAAGCTCATGTTTAGTCCTAAGGGCCTAAAAGGCATTCCTTCTAAGCCAGCAGGAGGGTTGCAGAATAAGGCTACAAGAATGCTTATCAGTCTTTCACAGTACATTATCGAAACAATCAGTGTTTTACAGAAAAGAGCTTATGCAATAAGGTCTCCAACTGCAACGTAGTAGAGAACACTTATATTTTAGTTTCGCTTTGTCTTCTTTAGTCCTCTGTTAACTTTAGGAACTTGAAACACCTGAAATCTCACAGTGGTTATCACGAGAAGGAAACAAATCAGAACTATTTCAATTTTACATTCCCCGAAGAAGAGATTAAGCCTTCTTATTCTTTCCATGAAATACATACACATACAGCACACATACTGAAATCTGTGTTCTGTGATCTATGCTAGCTGCTGTGTTGTGTGCAGAAATGTCCGAACAGTTCTTCCTGAACACCCTCAGTATCAGAATCGGTAGAGTAGAATTCATAAAGCATTCATAAAGTAGAATTCATAAAGGCAAAGTTTCTTTAATTACATCTAGACCCACACTAGTATATCTATATGCAGCTGCACTATATTGTGCAAGCTTACTGAGCTGGATTGCTGTTAGATTGAGGATCTATGCTGTGCACACCATTACAGACTGTAGAAATGTCTTGTGCTGCACAGCATTATTAATTGATTGTTACTAAGAATCTTGAAAGAAATTCTGGCCAAATGAAAACAGTCAAAAATAATGTCATTAGCAAAAATAATGAGTGTCATATATAGCCAAAACTTTTTTTCTTATCTGGATCAATTGCCAAAAACTCCCATGTTCTAGGAAACAGCATGCAGCATTAATTTCTCTGAATAATATATTTTTAAATCTGATTGTTTTCCCAAGTTGCCAGAGTAATGAGTCCTTTTCTTTTTATACTGCTCAATTCTGTCCAAACTATTAGAACCTGGGAGCAGATTCCAGTTCCTCTGTCCAGATTTGTCCTCTGTCAACAACCCAGCCCCGGAGTGGAGGGAAGCAGACACACAGGCCAGAAAGAAATACAGAGACTTTCCAGACAGGAACTGTCAGGACTGGAGTACACCTTGCGTATCCTGCCATACCTACTTTACCATCAGTCATGTCAACAGCATTGTGGGCCAGCCCCATCAACTACCTGAAAGGACAATATCTAAATCTGCTGTTTTCTTTTGGTGGGGAGTATTAGCCTGGATAATGCCCTAGGAGAGCAAACTAGAACTGAAATAAAAATGAAAGAACATATTCCTTGGCAAATGAAGGACACCAGGATGTTCATATACAGAATGGCAGTCCTGTAGAGGCTGTCGTCACTGCAGTGATTTAATACAGGTATTCCTTAGATATGCTAAAATATTAACATTTTATGCTAACGAACAAGGTTTTTCATGACTTTTCATGAAACTATTTGTTTTCCTTTGATTGGCTGCATGACACTTCTTTTTTATGGCATTGCTTGTTTTTTTGATTTTAAAGTATTTCCTGAAAATAACTTGCTAAAATCAAGGCCAAAACAAGGAAATAAAAAAGCATAGCCAATGAAATCTCATATCAGCCTTTCTTCATACAAACTGAAATTGAAATTTCATTTTAGCCCACAAGTAAATAAATCTGGATACTCTTCTTCCTAAATTCAATTTTTACACATCAGAAAACTAGCAATTGAAGTGGCAAAATTACACATATTTGACAGACCCTTCAATACCAGTGCAACTTGGTAATCATTGGTCACAATTTAAAAAAAAAAATAAAATAAAATTATTTTGTTTCCCTGTGATTTCATTTTGCCTTGCTCATAGTCAAATGTCCCACTGTGAAATAAAAGGACACTGACAAGTCAGGGACGGGGAAGCTACTACTATGAGTGTCAGACATACTGGTCTAAAATGTAGTGCCTGCACTAAGTGTATCAAGGCTTTGTAGGGGAAGGTATTAAATCAACTTACAAAATCGGGGGGAAAAAAGTTTTCAGTGCAAAGGCCCAGAACTCTATTTATTTTTTCTAACTTCATTAGTTGAGATATAATCATAATATGATTATAATCTCATAATATGAGATATTCTTCAAAATATGAGATATTGCCTCTATCTGCAGAACTTACTTTGCTTTTATTCTCAAACCATGAGGGCTACAGGGGTACATGAACTCTACACTTTCAAGATTCTCATCCATTTCTTCGAATCATACAGTCTAGTTTTCTTCCTTTCATACAAAGTCTAGTGAGTATATACCTAACATCTAAATAGTTAAAATCTGCAAAATATTACATCTGTTGATTATAGCATTCTATTATTTGATTTTAAGATAGTTTAAAGCATTCCAAAGATGGCACATGTAAATCACTTTAAGAGTAAGTTAAGTTTAGTTATGTTTCCTATGACATAGAATACCTTTCCTATGACATAAACCACCTTTTATCAGGGTAATGAAAAGATCCACTTAATTTTAGTGACTGTTTTAAAGCCTCTCTCTTAAGAACTACTTTATATGGAAAACTTACCTAGCTCTAACATAAGATCTGTTAGGCAGGATTTTTGGGTTCTGTGGTTTTGGGTTTTTTTATTTGTGGTGGTTTTTTTTTTTTTTTAATTACTAAATCTTTAACTTAAAAACATTTAGAGCCAAATCCTCATTTTTTCCTGCTTATGATGTTTTCCTGCATATTTAAGAGATAATCAGAATTACAAATGTTCAATATATTGTGCATTCTTTTTTTAAGGAGTTGACAGGAATTACATATTCAAATTAGACGAAGAGTATTTTTAACTAGAAAGGAAGTTTGGATATTTTTCAATGGTGTCATAATTCTGAGTCATTCAGCTCATATAAATAATTTTGGTTTCACTGTTTAGTTTTGTTTAATTGATTTATAAATATAATGATGTTTCAGTAATATGACTGCTGAAGATATAAACCTTAATGTTGACCTGTCCTTTGAAAAAACTATATCCCCAAAGTATTTTCGGGTAATTATCCATACGGGATTAAATACAAATGCATTTGGTATGTCATACCCAAGCAACAACTCTGCAATGTTGTATTTTACTTCCCACTGTTGCACAGTTGTGAACCATTTCCCATGTGCTCACTTTTGCAGGTTTTGGTTGTATGAACACATCTCTGTAGTTGTACTTCATTTTAGCCTTTAGGTGGCAGCATTTGAGAAGAGTTGTAGTTGTGGGCTTGCCACCATCTAGAATGCAACTCATGGGCAAGAATTATAAATAGATAGGACCAGGCATGTAGGTACTCTGCTCAGTATGCAAGTCACAGCAAGGCTTATTCGGAAGCATTCAAAATGTAAAAAATATAGGTACACACGACCACTTCCTTCTTAACATTTCTGCTCTCATTTATGCTTTTTTATATAGAAAGATGTGTACTTCTACCCATGGTATGTATATGCATAGTTTTTGAAAATGCTTTGAAGCAAAATGGAAACAGATGTTCTGATTTACTGAACGTGAAAACCTTTATTCCATTCCTACATTCTCTCCCCCCCCCCCCCCCCCCCAAACAACTTCTGTCTAGGAAGGGGGATGAGAAATAAAGGAACTTGAGTTTAATTTCCCTCTTATCCCTCTTTTCAGTTATCTTTCAGTCACTTTGGGATGCCTAAATCTGGATCGCCTGAATATGATGTGATCAACAGGAATGTTTTAAAACATACACAAAACTTTTCTCCATTGTAATTCACTGCAAAAAACAAATGAAGGATGTATATCTGATGCTGGATTGTGTATTCTGTATATCTACAAGATGTATTTATTATTTCTCACGTGTTGTATTTCATGGCAATAGGTAATCAAAAAAGATACATCCTGGGCTTTATGGAGATTGGAGTGTTCGTGTGTGGTGGACAGGTACAATGGGATGGGTATAGCGAACATCAGTACTGCTATGTTTCATTCTACAGATATACTTCGTAATAAATATCATAAGGAAATTTTGTGTCCATGCACTGGAAGAAAAAGAACTCCTGTTCCAGTATTTACATTTTGTCCTAATATCTACCCTAAGTCTGACTTGTTCTAAGCTTAAATCCATTAAATTGCTTCTTGTTCAATACCTGGTAAACATGGAGTCAACTGACCACTGTCCTCTTTATACTAAGTTTGTGCCCTTTTGAGGGCAACCGAGCTAGACTAAACAAACCCATTTCATTTTTGTAGGTCACATTAATTCAGGGACCACATGATCACAACACAACCAT
This sequence comes from Mycteria americana, assembly GCF_035582795.1. Lineage (NCBI taxonomy): Eukaryota > Metazoa > Chordata > Aves > Ciconiiformes > Ciconiidae > Mycteria > Mycteria americana. Next base: position 32,966,054 of record NC_134367.1, read on the forward strand.
GCAGTATTCAAATTAATCACATTTGCAAATAATCCTGCAAATGCCAAAAGTCAGAAACCTGACTATATAGTTTGAATGGATGCAAAAATAGCAATAGAAGCTTTTATTGTAAAAGTTTCAGAACACTCAGTTTGGGGTTTTTTTTATTTTGTGGCAGATCCAAGGACTCTGTCTTGTAATTCATGTTAATAAATAAGGCTGTTCTAAATTATGAAGCTAAATGCATCTATGCTAGAATTTGCTGACTGAACTACACAATAAAAAAAAAAATTCCAACAAGATTTTGAAGATCTGCTTCACAATGTGTAGAAGAACACCACTGGCCAAACACTGGAACCTTTTTGAGGAGAACTACGTATCTATTCCACATAGGAACAGGAGAAGAGGAGATCCAGGTCAATCTGTTAGGATCCAAAAAAAAGCAAGCCAACCTGATAACTTGAGGTAGTGTTGTTTCAGTCTGTTCTGTTGATATACTTTGACTCAAAAGAGAAAGGCTGAAAACAGACTTTCTTTCTTCGTAATCTTTGTCTTACTAATTTTTTCTCTCTTTGAGATTGTGTTATGTTGGGTCATGTTGAAAGGTTCTCACTAACTGATGAGCTAATTTATTTGGATCTCAGAAGAGAGATTTTGTGACCATGACAAAATGACATGATTGATACACTCAAGGTTTGATCTTTTTCCTTTCTCCTAACTCCTATTCCCCATTCTATGTGGGAATCTGCTACTGAAAAAAGGGAATTTTACAGAGGAGCATTCAGCTTAGTGTTCTCTTGAGAACCATGTCAGCATCCTGCAGAAGTTTCATCACAACAAAACCAGAGGTTGCATGGGAAAAAAAAAAGTAAACAGATAGCCAGGTTGCCCACTAGTTTTTGGATGTCTATGCCTGTTACTGCTTTGCAAATTACAGAAAATTAAAGTCTGTCATTCAGATGTCCAATACTTATACATCCAAGAAAGAAGGAAAATATTAGAACTAAAAAGCCCAAATGTCTAGTTGGAAGAAATAAGAACTGCGTGCAGTGAGATGGGGAGATGGATTCCAGGCTTGTCTTTGTGGGAATGCCATAGAAAATTCAGAATCAGCTGAAGGTGCGACCCTGAAATAAATTACTTATTCTATTTTGTGGACAAGTTTCATTCAGAGTTAAAGTGGCTTTAATTCTTTTTAGCTTAATTTACCAAGTAAGCTAAAATGAATTAGAGCCACTTTAATTCTGAATGAATAATTTAGTCCACCAATTTAAGTAAAGTGCTTTGGAGTCATTCATGAGCAAACCCAAGCCTAGCATCTAGACTGTTTAATGGCCAGTGGCTTTAGGCAGCAAGAGACACAGTGTACCTGTCCCTTTCATTCGCATTTGCAACCACAAAAGCAATCTAAATGAAGTTGAAAAGTTATCTCTTCTGAATTATATGTTTTCCACCAGTGGTTAATATATGATATCCCAGATATGTACTTAACTAAGTCTAACATGCATTGAAGAGCCTGATACACACAAATGAATAATTAATACAGGTTTAAGAGCCAACATTTTATGCCATTAAAAATAGTACTTCACATTCTCTCTAATTTCATATTCAGTAACAGCATATATTATTACTACAACAGAACGCATAATTATATATTCAGACAGAAAGCTGGGATGAGAAGTCAAATGGAGCTATGAGGAGGAGTAGTGAGACAAGGAGGATCAGAGCTGCATACATATTGGAATGACAGTATACAACCTTTTTACCCACTTGGTCACACTGAGATGCACACATAAGTATATTAATATGCATATTAGATGTTTTCCCTTTAATTTAGATGATAGCCTTTCAGAGAATGAGATTGACATTGATGGCTTCATTGTCATATAGAATATGCAATGTCTTGACTTCTCTGGCAATTTTAAAGACAGAGTAACAGAGTAAAGATGGGAAACTCTCCTATGAAGTAGTAGATGTTGCTAAAGAATTTAGCTGCAGTATTTGCATTTCTTTGATTACTTACATATTTATAACACTGTCAATCAGGCCTGGCATCACTGGAATGGATGTAGTTGTATTGGCAAGTATGATATAGGGCCATGCATAACAGGTTAATAAAATGTGATTATGCTTATTATTATATCTTAGGTTTTATTCTCTTTATAGAAAGTATCCTAGGATCTGTTGGTTCAAAGCATAGAATTATTCAAAAGCTTTAAGGAATCTGTCCTGAAAATGTATGAGTTTATAGACAAACATCTGCCCATGAGGGTAGGTTTGAGGGAATGGTTATGTAAATAAAGACATGATTCAGCTGTAGAAGTGTTAAGCATGTTTCTACTGTGATTTCAGTAGAAGGTATAGTAGTGTGAAAGACATTTCCCATACATGAAGAAAAAATCACTAATATTTTTTCAAGGCAAGTGAAAGTTCTGTGCTCATCACCTACACAGCTGCTGTGCTGTAGTTTTTGTTAATCTGCCTGTCAGCTCTGGCTCACATTGTGGCATGTATATTTTGAATAGTCTTAAATAATTAGTGTACTTAATGATCCATAACATCAGTTGGAGCTTATGTGTAATATGATGTCTTTGTGTTACAGGAACTGCCCCTGAAATAACAAAACTTCCGATCTCAAATTTTTTTCAAAATATATTGTAATGTTATAAGCTAACATTGAAATTTATTTTAATTGAAATTATATTTCTGGTTCTTAAAAACTGAAGTCTTGATTCTTGACTTTTGGAAGGAGGATTCTCATATAACTTTGGAAAGAGGGTTTTTAATTTATTTCCTGATGTCATGTTAGTCATACTTCTCTCTAATACTAAAATAAAATAAACTATGGTCGTGGAAGAAACATACAATGAATAAGACAAAACAGATAAAATTTCTCATAGATATGCTCCAATTTTATAAAACAGGAACAAAATACATGTAACTTGAAGTTTTAAAAACTGTTTATATCCTTCCCAAATACAAACACACAATGGTTTCGTGTGAAGGAGAGACATGAGGCAAGCAAATGTACATAGAAGGTCATGAAAAGAAAAACTAAAGAACACAAAAAACCGTACCATCTTTGTAAACTGACAGCTTTGCTCCAATGAGATTGGTCCTTTTTCTTTTAGTCATCTCGGTATAATGATCTTGACTAAGACAGGTTGAGACTGGGCAACAGAAAAGAAAGGCTAAAGAGCTATGGAGCTGTCAACATTACATTCCAACCAGCTGCATTTATTCACCTTGAATGGCCTATGTGGGGAAAGATCATTGCAAATATAACACAAACTGATTTGCATTGCTTTTAGTGTTTCAAAACGATCCTAGTTGTCCACCCTTTACAGTTCCTTGCCTGCTTCATAAGAACTTCCTGTGCTCCAGTTTTGTTATCTTACCTTTTTTGCTCTATTTACATAGTGTCTTTAGGTGTTCATATTTTGGAGTAACACAAGAGCAGAGAAGATAGTTCTTCCTTCTTTGGGACACAACTCTACATAGCAGTAGGGCAGGAAATACTCCACAAATTAAATTCTTCCCATCTGAGGTGTGCTTCTATCTCATAGGTTTACTGATGACTGTGAATTTATATGCTTCAGTATGTGTATTTTTTTCAGTTACTGAGCAGCTGAAGGTAAAATTATAGCTCTAACTTTCCTGTACTGACTGGTTTTCTATTTCTGCCTATTCTTGATGTACATTACTATGTTGAAGTTGCACTATATCACCTCTGTATCATATGAAGAAATTATCTAGATGAACTAAGCAGGACTGTTTAGTATACAAAAAACCAAACCAAACCAAACCAAAAGTAAAAATAAACCAAATTGATTTCAGAAGAAAAGAAAGAATCCCCCAAATGTGTGCTGTAGATACAGGATGTGTTGATACGGGTAGAAACCTAGGGCTATTTAAAATGTATGAATATATGTTTTTGAAAGTTTACAAGAACAATTTCCTGTGACTGAGATCTGTGTGTTGTGTGCTAAACACAAGTGTGGAGCTTTCCTTTCCTTTTCTGAAGCGTAATGAAGTTAGGTGGGCAAGCAACTGTCAGCTGCTTTCCTTACAAAGAGGTTACAGAAAGCCTTTGTGGAAATGGAACTGACAGGCCAAGAATGAATTTTGGCTTAATGTCTATGAGGATGTGTCCTAGTTCTTATTTATAGATTGCTAGATGAGAAATACTTATCATTAAAAAATATATTGAAATTGCTACCATTGTTAGTATAACATTTATGAAGTAAGTAGTAACTTGGGACTGAACTGTATTTTATGGATTCTAGCATGGGAGACTTAAATTGTATGTGCATATGCAGTAAAAATAATAGACTTTCATACCTTCCTTTTCCCTCTTATTGATACTGAACATTTCCTCTCATTCTCTTCTTACATAGTCTAAGTAGTTAGTAAATATAGAATTGGCCCTTCTCCACTTACTGCTCTAGTACAGTGACATTTCCTATTCTTTTCAGATAGGCTGTGCATTCCAACTAGTTCATCTCTTGCATTTTGGCTGTCTTCTTCTAAGAGTAACGCAGTAGTTTATACTGTTTAACACACTGTTCTAACGTAAATGTTCAGATTTTGCATCATCATCCCTACGTCAAGTCATTTTGGTATTTTTCACATGAGTATTCAATTTCAGTACAAAACATAATTTCCATCTAATACTTTATTCTAATCCTCACTTCCATTTTAGCAAGTGTACTTGCTCCCAGTATAAAAGACCTTCAATTGAACAAACTTTCTTTAAAAAAAGAATATTTCAAAACAGAATGCAGAATATGTAAATAATTAAATACTACAACCTTGGCAGTGATATTAGAGAAAACATCTAGAACAAATCTGATGAAAAAAGGAATTTTATATTACTCTTTTTTTCTTCAGTTTTTTCATAGTTTACCAACCAAGTTTTGATAAGCCAAAGTGTCTATGTGGACATGTTAAGGAGATTTATATTTCTGAAATACTATATGCATTTCCCAAGAAAAATGTAGAAATAAATATTTTACTGTGGAGTTTCTCGTACTGCTTTCTATACAGGAATACAGCTAATGCCATTCAACGAACAGAATACAAGATGCAAAACTTTTCCTTTTGCTGTTATCTATCTTGAGTTATTTTACATGTTGTTGATCACAGAATCACAGAATCACAGAGTCGTATAGGTTGGAAAAGACCTTTAAGATCATCAAGTCCAACCGTAAAAGATAAAGTAGATACATTAAAGTTAAATGAAACACAACTTGAAACACAAACACCAGCAGATCTTAAAGTAGTATGATTAACAGTGGGTTTCCCCAGTGTTTGGTATCAGTCTGAGTCTTTTCAGTCTTTTCAGTATGAGTATTTTTACTCATAAAGAGTAAATATAAAGCCACAGCTGACCAAAACAATTATTAGAGTGGTAAGTAATTCTAAGGATGGGGAAGTCTTGCTGGACGACTTCAGTATCGTGGTGTGTTGTGATTTATTGTAATAATCAAGAGTAAAAATCTACAGCCCCTGCTTGTAGTTGTGCCCTGAGAATTTAGAGAGATTAATAAATTATTAATTAGTTTAACAGAGAGGTTTAGAGAGATTAACATGAATACAGTCTAATGCTGCTACATAAAGGGGGGAAACAGACCTTAGGTATGCAAATAGCAAATCAGGGGGGCAGATAGAAAGTCCGATCTGGAGGACGTGAGGTATTTTTGCGGCCACATGTAGTACTGTGGAAAACTGCACAGCTCAGTGGCTCTTACCTACCAAAGAAACCTGAAAACTTAAGATGAAGCAGAGAAAAGCCTCTGAAATTAAGTGCTTTTAGAAGGCAATAGCAACAAAAAAGAAACAAATATCAATGGGTGGGAAAGTAAAGTTGAGGACTTCAAATATAAAATTAGGGTCCTCCAGTTCACAGTAACCTATGTAGTCTGAGTTGGCTGGGCAACAATTTTCCAGTGAAACAGTGACATGAATATGTGCACTGCATTTATCAAAAGGAAAGATTTCTAAATGACACTAATGAATCTCAAACACTACCGCTGGGATAATTTTCTTCTACAAGAAAGAATTATAAATATATAAGTAGAAGAAAATATGCCTCCTCTTGTTCTCAAGGAAAAAAACCACCCAACCTCTATTTTTAAAAATATCTCTGTTTTTCTTTTTCTGAGGCCCATCTTCTGTGTGAGATGCCATATTTCTAAACCAGTATTCCTTCGTGTTTGTTGACTTACAGCAAACAGCACAGAACAGCTTTATATTTTGCCTTTCCTAACACCCCAGGGCCGTAGCAGTGGCAGCTTCCTGCAGATGTGAGCATCACTGGAGGAGGGCCTGTTTGTTGTCCTGGTGCAGATGCTATTCAGGCACCTTCGGCAACCAAACTGACTGACTTGAGAGAAATGAGCATGCTGCTCCCATTTTCACAATCAGATCTGCCTCCATAACTTTAGTCATCGTGGTCCAAATGAGATTGTACTTATTCATAAGGGAGACAGTGCTCTCCTCCAGAGCTTGGGTGGTCTTGCTGTCTTTAGGTGAAGACCACTGGACTCACCAAACTCTCTATAAGCAGGAGCCCTGTTCGCAATCTGCAGACTCTGGCTGAAGAAGAAAAGGTCCTGTTATGGTTCTACAGTGACATGTACAGATCTCCAGAACCTTGCTGTGCTGCGATTGATCAGGCTTCGAATAAAATATCTACCACTGGCTCTCTAACAAGCACCCCACAGGCCTCATCTGTCACTGGTTATTTATATCAAAGTGACCTTAGAGTGATATACAAGCAGAAGATGCTTAGGGAACATTATATTGATGATCAAGGAAAATGTCCTACCAGGCTGTCAGTGGCCGCAGAGCAGGCTCCTTGAGGGCAGCCTGGTGCTCAGCCATCAGTCTCCCCACGCAGAGCACTGCGGTAAGTCCCGTGGCACGGCAGGATCGCAGGTCAGCTCTCTGCTCACGTGGAGGGAAGCACGCACTATTCACCCCTTCCATTATAAAACTATTCCAAAAACGGTATTCAGAGAGATCCCACTGGAAGGGTTATGAAGATGCAGAGCTCCTGGTTAGGAGCAAAAACTGAAGAGATGGATTGTTGTTCTGCCCCGGACCAGGTCAGAAAAAATACGCCATATTTAATTTGATAGGTTTTAGTCTTTAATTAACATGTCGAGTGATCATGCTTTATAGTCTAATAGCTCTGCTTTCATGTGGGTTCAAAATGCAGCTAATATGTCTGCTTTTAGTTCATTGCAGCAGTTTTGAACAGTAGCAGAATATTTATGAACTCCTACAAGCACTACTGTCAGCTGTAACTCCTTTTTCCTAATGAAAACTGCAGCTGACAAGCAGCAGCATCAATAGATTGGACATGATAAAAATTCACAGCCATGAAGCAGTATGCCAAGTCTGAAGCAGAATAGGATGACTGGTTTTAGGTACTCACTTTCCTGGTGCCTCAGTTTATTCATCCTCAGCACATGCAGAAAATATCAGCAATTTTTCCATCAGTGTGTAAGTATATGGAATAGGAAATATAAACAGATACATGGGTTTCAAAGATTCTTAACAGCTATTTCATACTTGGTATGAATTTAGAAATGTTCATTTCTTAACAGCCTTATGGGGTGGGATGAACAGGGTTTGGAGTTTCTTATCATTTGATTATTGCCTTTAACATTTTATCCCTGTATATGCTCAATGTAATTATGATTCTTGGATTACATCCCACGTAATTACGATTCTTTTATTTCTTTTCACAAGATAAAGTTGCTATTATTTTTATTATGAAGAAGCCTAATGTAGGAAGTAATAATTTACTTTTAATGTAAATCCTAGTGCGCTTGAGTAGTTGCAATAAAGTTTTTTTAATTTCTATTTTTCCAAATTCATTCACTGATATAATTTCTGGAATAACTGATTTTTTGCTTCATGAGACAGACAAAAAATATTTGGGGCTGAACTAAATGTGTAACTCAGAACGGGCTTTTGTTTTATTTTCAGTGAGGTTTTTTTAATTAGAATTCAAATTCAAACTGAAGCTACTATACAAAAAAAGTAATTAAGCTATTTCAACTTTTACAGAATGCTATTCTTGCTTTCTCCTTTCTTCTCTTTTGTTTGAAACTCTTAGCTTAGTTAAGATTAATCAGTTGGTCTGGCCTTGAACAGCTTTTTTATGAAATAAGCTTTTTATATGAAAAATATCACCTACTGCCCACTGGAATGCACTGTACAGCATTAGTACAGTCAGTCCTGAATTAGGTTTAATGTTTACCTGATCATTTGCTGCATATTGTTACAGTGAGCCAATATCATCACCTGCAATTGTTTGTGACATTTTTCTTCTAATAGAAGTTACTTAGCTTACAGGTAATAGTAAATAGTGTTGTAAATAAAATTAAATAACATACTAAAATTTTAGTTAAAAGCAGAGCAGTTAAAAAACAGTACCTCAGCTTATATACCTTGAGGATGCTCTGAATTAAGTTCAGATACAGCCATTGAAAACAGAAGCCCTGATTATGAAGTTATCCTCTGTCTTCATCAACCCTAGAGAGTCTTCCTGCAGTGAGCAGAACCAGACTGACCCTCATCAGACATGTATCTGCTTTTCCTGATGCCCTGAAGCCTACCGTAGTCTCCTTTCTGCTACTCCAAATTCCGTGTCCTACAAGTAACTTTGTAAGTTTTCCAAGACATGTGAGAGGATCGACTCCTTGCAGAGGGCATGAGAGGAACCGGAAGGAACTCCCTCCCAACAATTTCCACCTTGAAGTAGTGGTGTTTACACGGGCTCTTTACAACTTGGCCAGAAACTCTCCTCAGATCCTCAATTTTTAAGTCTTTTTATTTAGAATCCCTAAGCTGTGTTTTGACTACCAGAGTTAGGGAGCTAAATGCCCACAGAAATATTGCACATCTCCACCTATTAGTCCCAATTCTGGATCTACAGCTAGTTTGTGAAACTGGTGTGGGACTCAAAATTTGCTTCAACTGTAAATACCAGCTAAGGGATTTGTCTTTTCTCACACAAAGAAAGAGTTATCTCTACGGCTAGCAAGAATTACCTTATTTTAACAATTTACATCTCATTTGTATACTTTGAATAGCACCTTCTTTTGAGACTAATATTCATGTACTTCTTGATTGCTACAGGCATTTGTCCAGAAGAGCACCAGTAGTCCAGTGATCGCATATAATAATTTTTTCTCTCCACAAATGTTTTACTATTTTTAATAAATTCTTGCTTTTTTAGAAAACTGCCCAGGTCCTGCCACAGGAACGTAGCAAAGGTATAGTGGCTGACCTTTCTAACTTCAGTTTAGTACGCACCCAGTGCATACAACCGTAATTTTTCACGCCAATAACAATGATGGGCCTTGGGGTAATAAGAGAACAGCAGAGGGCAACAACAACAACAACAACAGACGTTCTCCCAACTGGTACTTTTTCTCCTGGATTATTGTACTGTCCCATTTTTAAAATTGGGAATAATTTATTGCCATTACCTTTTAAAAGGCTGCCACTTAGAGGCAAATCCAAGCTGACCTCATGAAGAAGGATGTAGTGAAGCCACACTTTAGCTGTAATTGTGTCTATAATCTAAAGGATTACATTGTATGGATATGCATAAAATCCGCATGGTCTAACAGAACATAGAGAAAGGAGCTAGAAAATCATAACTTATTATTCTAGGTATGTCTGTCCTGTGTGCTGCTCGCAACCACAGGAATTAATCTGTCTGGAGCCAATTCTGCTCACACAGCAGTTATACACACATTTAGTTCCATTATTTCATGACACTTGATTTACACTGGTGGAGGTGAAAGTATTGTCATCTGTAGGTGATGTTACTTCGATGTTCAGTATTAAAACCACAACATGAGGCCGAATGAGACTTGTCTATTCTTTTGATAGTGGGAAAGAATAATTGAAATGCACCATGTAAAATGATCAAAATTATCTATGTGCTAACTGTGATTACCAATATAGGGGGTTGTATATTAGCATTAGTGACTTATTTTTGGACAGAATCTGTTACATAAATTGCTTCTTCATGTCTCTTGGGAACTTGTAATGGTTTTTTAAAAATATAAATTACATGGAAGTAAGAAATGGGAACATCTGTTCTATGGCCTAAACTCTGTACATGTGCTGTCATGTGGCACCAAGCCCGTTTCCCAGAGGTAGACCTTGTGCATCCAGACTATCCTTTTGAGATGTTTTACATATGCTAGCATGTGGGCATTTGTATAACCATGTCTTGCATCAATGGGTTCTGCAGTTATCCTGTGGAATAAACTGCTCTGACTGTAGATATAACTACCTCAGCACTCCAGAGTCAGTTCTGGCACAGAGCACTCCAGTTCAGTCAGGCTCTGCAGGCCCATTGCTGCAGCACTTTCAAAACCTTCATTAAAACTAATGGAACGTTACTTTTGAAACCTAGGATTCCATAAATAGATTTTAGTGGAGATTGTTACTTATATATCAAGCAAATAATTATTTTTAAAAGCCAGAATTGTATTCTTATTTGCCAGAAGTTGTTTCTAAACTCTAAGAGTTTAGTTTTTAGAAGTACTTTATTTACTTTGAGATGTGAATGAATACCAAATGGAAGTAACCTCTTTTTTTTAAAAAAAAAAAAAAAAAAGGAAAGATCAAACTTAAATATATCCTGGAAAATGTAAAAATTATTCCACAGAATCAATACAGAATGAGCAGTCTCTGCATTAGGTCTAAAGCTAGGATTCTTTTTATGTGGTCTTCTGAGAACTGGTACCTTGCAAGCTTTAACATCAGCTTTTCAGGCTACTTAACATACTCTTGATAACTAGACTGAAGCAAATAATACATGCTGTATAATTTTTGTGGTCAACATAGGTCAACATAGGCAGTGGGGTTTGTTCTGCATTTTCTGAGCTTATAATCTCTTCTGCCTTATTTAGTTTTTTAAGTTAATTGTTAACCGCTTAGCTGAATGTGAAATATGTCTAATCTATTCATTGCAGTAGTGGTGTTGGGGCCATGGTTTGTAACTGCAGTAACAAAACTGCTAGGAGCATTGAAGTTTGATGCTTCTACTTCAGAGCTGAAAGCTTGTGTGCCCAAAATCTGCCTATTTCTCCCCAATACTTTAGCTGTTCTAAAAAAATGCATTATTTCTACCCACAAACACTTCCCCTATTCCTCAATACTCACTGGTTTTTATTTTCAGCTTACAATCCATATTGGCCAGCAGTGACTAGACATACTGCTTTTATAGTTCCGATTCTGATTCCTGATTGGACAATCAGAATATATACTATTAAGTCTCTAGTGAGCATAATTTAATTTATTGATTTAGAATTTGCTTACCATAAGTATTCCATTATGCATGCTTACAGTATACTGTGTTTGAGAACACTTCTTTCAGGTAACTAAATCACTAGAATATTTTCAGAGAGCCAACACACAAGAGGCAAAAACATAATTTGAAGCAAATTAAATTTTTTGTTTGAAAATATCTTTGTAGAAAAGATATTTTTGTACCTATTTTACTGAGCTCCCTAGTAAGCCCATTCTTTTCTATCCCTTTATAGACAGCAGAGTAGAGGCAATGGGAGAGATTTATAGGATATCTGTCGGCAGATGTGCAAGTACCTCTGCAGAGAATTCAGAAAAGATTCACAGTTAGGAGCAGTATAATGAGATTCCAGTCTTAAGCCTCTGTTAGAGAGCTATCATACACATTCCAGTTGTAGGTCTCCAGCTGTTAAGAGAAAGTCTGTTTGCACTAGGTAAAACTGCAGACTTCTCCATGAAAGAGGTACTAGCTTATCTACGTCCATAAGCAATAGGTCATTCTGAGAATGCATTTACATAAGTTATAGAGTTCCCAGCTTAATAAGCATCGCAAATTCTACAGTTCTAAATCCAGAACTAAACATCTTCACTGAAAACATCCCTGCTTGCAATCTCCAGACATTCATGTATGTTGACTATTGGCATCATTTCTTCAAACGATGGACCATGAGCTGAGAGAGATTTTAGGTAACCACATTGCATATTATGCTGACAAGCTGAAAGAGTTACATGAGATGTATCTTGCGTAGCCATCAGGGAATAGATGTTTTTTAATGATCCTTATTATTAACATCTGTAGGGGAAGCAGCCACAATTCTCCATAGAGTACACTTCCATTAATCATCTGGAGGTCAAAAGGTATAGAGGGCAGTAATATTTGCAGGAGAAGCATGAGAATTTTAAAATAAGTGATTCAAGTGTCTGACATCATGTAGGGATGTAGAAACAATGAGGATACTAAAATCAGTTACTTTGATGCTTATTGATGAAAGACAGATATGCCCTTCCACCTCTGAAGGTGATACCACTTCAACAGTGTCATCCCCTTTGTTCTCCCTAATATGAGTATCAATGTCATGTTGACTAGATTGTGTTTTATATTGCTTTCCAATTTAATCAGAGAACTGGACAAGGAGGCACTTTGCTATGATTGAGCAGAAATCTCTGTCACAGCTACAGAACAGCATTTTTTTTTTTTTTTAAATATGTATATTGCAAAAAAACCAAGTATACCAATGGCTCTCAGAGTAATATGTGTATTTTGTAGACCTGTAGAGCATTATTATCATAGTGTCACTAATTCTAAGGGATTCATTTTCTCAACCCAGTAAAGTACTGTTGTTCCTGTGTTAAGTATAGTACATTATGATCAGATAGATTATGCCCATCAAATACGTCTGCTCTTAAGTCAATTTTTCTGCTATAATTTTTTATATGTTGGCATTAGGTAGTTGATCTGGTGTTAAGGAGGAGAGAAATCTTGCACCTCTGCTATTCTTTAATGCAGACTTGAGGGTGAACTTCCCTAAAAGGTGGTCGATAAACTATGCATTGCTTAGCTCAGATCTGCAGCTGAACAGTTCATTTGCTTTTATAGAGGCATTGTATGGGCAACACCTGTCACATAAACCAACCATGTGGTCGTCTCTGACACTATGGGCCATAGAGGTAGGAAGCAGATGAGCTCAAATATTTTTTCTAAGTGTGGATTATGCAGTAAGAGTGAAGGAGAACACTGCTTTTTAGCCTCAGTGTGATATCTGGGTCCTTAAAACCATTAAATGATTTGCTGAGTCTGACCCTGAAATGAGAATCTCAGAGACCTAGAAAAGCGTGCTTTTACTAAATCCAGTGAAAACATCTAATGGATTTTCAAAAAATCCTGAAAGATCTAGGTCCAAGTTATTTTCATTGATAGTTTTTGGGTAGATCGCTTATGTGCTTTCCTACTTAAAATCCCACGCATGTATTTCTGAAAGAAGGATTTTGTTATTGTGAAAAACTGTTCTGAAGTTTAAATTTTGAACTGATGATTTTCCTTTCATGTGCATCAGTTTCTTGTTGCACATGTTCCTTTCAGTTTCATGTGCGTCATATTTTCCCATTAAGGTAATTCTGTTGACTAGAGAGGAGTTATTTATGAGTCATATTTGTTAAGGCCATAGGTGTCACCATAAGAATTCAGACCTTTTAAGAAGTTCCAGGTCCATTCTGGAAACCATTGCAACACTCTACCTGTCAAGGGGCTGTGCCATACACACATCTCCCAGGCTGAACTGGGTGGAATAGTATGTTTGAAATTACATGCATGTGACCATTAACCTGCCAGTGACAGTTAGCAACGGCTATGTATCCTTGTGAACAGGTTATGTAAACCTCTGAGCTCAGAGTAGATCCATGGTTTTGGAAAATACCTTCTAGATCACATCCTCAGCTGACAGAATTTGGCCTGGCTGGGTGGAACCAGGCCAGCTTACAGCAGTCAAGGCTTTCTCCTCTCCTCTCCTCTCCTCTCCTCTCCTCTCCTCTCCTCTCCTCTCCTCTCCTCTCCTCTCCTCTCCTCTCCTCTCCTCTCCTCTCCTCTCCTCTCCTCTCCTCTCCTCTCCTCTCCTCTCCTCTCCTCTCCTCTCCTCTCCTCTCCTCTCCTCTCCTCTCCTCTCCTCTCCTCTCCTCTCCTCTCCTCTCCTCTCCTCTCCTCTCCTCTCTCTTATGTACATAAAATGTAGCAGGTACCCATGATGTCTGTATATGAACAGCCAGCTTTGTAGTACCCCAAATGATAAAAATGTAATGTGCAAAATTCACATCCAGTGACACTTCCTCCATTTTTTATTATTCTTTTGTAAAAACAATTTAGGAGACTTAAACAAGGACAAGAAAATGCTATTAAAAAGGCATGCAATATCATTTAGCTTCACCTAGAAGCTTTACCAGTCTAAAAAAACCCCACATTCAGTTTAACTGTGCTTAGTGAGTAGAGTTTTCAGTACCTATTATTTAAAACAATGATTCTTGTTCCTTCTTTCCATACAGCTTCAGAATCTTTCTCAGACTGTAAACTTCCCTGTCATAAATTCATAGATAATTCATCTCAAATTTTAATGAATGCTGCTATCATTTCAAAAAGATTAGGCAAACATCTGCAGGAATGTCTGCAGTAAATAGTTGCAGGGCAAGGAAATAGTCTAGATGTCCTTGTGAATCCTGCTTTCTACAATTACCTTTACTCACTTCTCAGCGTTTCTAGAACAGAAAGGAAAAAGAATGAAGTTATTGCATTCAAGAATAGCTTAGAAAATTACAGTTTATCCTCAGTCATCCTTTCTTGAGTTGTAAATGTATAGAGCAATAGAGAGGCACACACTAGCCTGTGTGTAACACCTGGATAGCTTGCTGCAGTGTTCAGTGAAAAGAGATTGTTTATGTAAAAATGCTGCTATTCTGAAATAACTACTGCACTGGCTAACCGTATCAATAATTCAATTAATTAAATATACGACAAAAGCAAAATACTTAATGCAGAAGTAAAATAGTATGAAATGTAAAAAAACAAAGATACCGAAGTATTATTATGATACTATGATTTAAATTTTTAAAGGCTACACATGAATAAATTATTATAGTAGAAACATTCAGATGATGAGAATACTACAAGAGAATGCATTTAATGTCTTTCATTAAAAAGGCAAAAATAAATAAAGGTAACCCCCTGTGTTTTCATTCTTTAATGTGTTATTACATCCATGAATCTCTCGAGAGAACAATAGGCAATATGAGAGAGTAATATACTGCTGAATTTAGAGGATTTTAATGTTAAACTTGATAATGTAAATTTCCTTTATCAGTTTTATTATTTTTATTTGAATACAAATATTTTGGGATGGATTGCTAGGGAAATATTTGAATGGGAAAAATGTGAACTACAGAGCATCTTCTGCATACTGCCCATGATAATTATAAAATATGTCAGATTTAGTAGAGATATAAATGGGTAAAGCTGCAGTTTGGGCTTTCATTTACTCCTCCTTTTCCTCTTTGCTTAGTTATAATTCTGCAAAACACATGTGAAAACACACTACCTGCTGTGGTGACATTTTACATTCATTTTGAACAGGTATGAGTCACTTCACTAGATTCACATGCTCAGTTTCTCCTGCCTAGGTGTAAGATGATGAGCAATTGGGCCCAGGAAGGCAAGTAATAGAGCTTGCACAGTTTCAACATTCTGTGCACATGCAAAGTGAATAAATATTACATCTTTATGATATTCTTCACTGACCAAATCTGTAGCCATGAATAAACAGGTTCAGATCCCGCCGAAGATAATGGCTGGCCAAGGGAGCCACTGCAGAGATGCACAGAGAGATGGCAGATTACATTGCCATGAGAAAGTCCAGCTCATCAGGATTTGTGCTATAATTTATATTTTAATTCAGTAATATTTCATTTCTTATGTAGTTAAAAATAGCAGCAATAGTATTAATCCAACATTATTTCCTAGGAGCAAATGGGTCTCCCTAGAGACAAACACAAACTAATTACCTATGTACAATATGTTGACTGTTTAGAATACACAATTATTTTCCCTAATTTTTTGAAAGATGAAAGAGTGCATACGTCTAAGTATTAGTATATCTCTGTGTGTGAGAGAAAGGAAATCTTGTATCTAATTTCCTACAAAAGTTAACCTATCTTTTTCTTTTACTTGGTAAAACACAAGAGTGTATTATAATAGAAAAATTACTTTGTTAGTACAAATACTATTGCCTTTCATATTTTCACTACTATTAAAATCCTCTCTGTGTTTTCATGAGTAATAGGATATCTTTCTCACTGTGTTCATGAATACAGTTCAGTTCAGATCTTAATTCACTCTAGTGAAAAAAATTATTCCATTCAGTTTGGAACTGGTCGAAGCTCTTTTACACTGTTTTGGAGAGCCAAAAGAGGACTTTTTATGGGACCAGGATCTACATAGGAAGTAGGCAAAGACTGTTTTAAGAACGTTTTCCACATTTGCTGAGAAGAGGTTCCCATGGAAATCTAATTCAGCTAATAGCTATGCTACCATTTTGGCAACTTGCCTGCCTGGTGAGGAAATATCATTTTAAGGGGTTCCCATAGAAAGCCATAGCTTAAATCTGTACCGCAGAGTGGTGATATTCACTGATCCCCTGAAGCTCTGTGTCCTGCCAATTTGAGAACAAGTGTTTCCTTGTGGGGTCTGGGTGCCTGCGACAGGGACGCAGGGCTGGAGACAGGGAAGGGAGTGCTCCTGGGATTTTCTTCTTTTTTGTCACAGGGTTTACTGTAAGGGAAAAACAACTGCAGCTCACGTTTCGTTTGTTTTGGGTGTTTTGTTGTTTTTTTTTTTTTTTTTTTTAACTCCAGCCCTACAAAAGAAGAACTAAAAAAATAAAAGAAAACAAAAACCCCTCAGTCCTTTGAATGTAATGAATTTTTATATATATAGATATATATGAGAGATAATTTTATAGTGAAAAAGAAACAGAAAGTCCCGGCTTCTCAATTCAATGCAAAATTGTGCTTCTAAGTCAACACACATTCTGCCATCTAGTGACCAGAAGAAATTGTAGTGACCAGCTGTAAGTGTGACAACAAACCCCAAGTACTGCTACTACTGCATATTGCACTGGAATCTTTGCAGGAGAAACGGTAGAATGGGCTATGAAGAACTTAAATGTGCAGGAAATGTTTTCAAGCTCCTGGAGGTCTGCAATTAATCAGACCTATTGAAATCAGTTAATAGCTCAGTCCAAAAATTAATTTAAACAAACTGGTTCTTTATAGATTTCTATAGCTCTCTTCTTTCTTCCTTTCGCCCTCTGCACCCCTCCTTCCCCTTCACCTGGGACTTACATCAGCATTTTGCATAATTTCTGGGAAAAATATTTGTGTGTTGGCACAGAGAGGATGCTACTGCACGTGAGACAGTTTGCATTAATGCACATTCTGGCTGCAAGGCCTTTAATATTCATTCCGTAGTCAAGAGTAATTGAAAAACCTCATTTGACTATTTGCAGTTCAGGAGTCGGTAGGACAGTATGAAGTACACTGCTGGAGTGCTGTGGGTGAGAGAAGAAAATGGCAGTCACTTTGGGGAATCGATTGCATCTTCTTGCTTGTAAGGTTCTGATCAGCCTTCAGGGAGCTGCTCACCATCTCACCTTCCAGGCAGTCCAGTACAAGCAACTCTCAGAGGTTGCTTTACATTTTACATGCCCTGACGGGGTAACCTTAAAGGTCTCAGAATCACTTTTTTTAGTTCATCAGTTCATTCATGCTGTCTTCACCGACTACTATGCTGAAAAAGGCTTTTTTTTGTTAACGCCAGCGTGTTTTGTGCCTTTAATAGCACAATTCATAGTAGTTGGTACACCTATAACCAGATCAATACATTTACAATGTGAAGTTGCCATGAAATGTGACATAAAAATAATGATAAGGGACAAACCAACATGGTTTCTAATGTCATCTGATGACTAGGGTATATATGTAACAGCCTTACAAATATTATTAAATAGCCTAGGCATAAAATCTGTTTGACGTACCTTAACTTTAATGATTATCCACTTGTCAAAAAGCAAAGACTAGCCATTGGTGAGCAGAACCTTGCAAAGCCGGTATTTTTCTTTTGTATTGCTCAGTTTTCCTACTTTGCATTTTTATACTGTTAACAGATGTTTTTTCTTCTTTATTCCTACAGAGAGCACATGGCACCTCTCTTCTCTCCTAAAAACGTACACCTACATTGGCCGCAAGATTTTAGCTTCTCCTTTAAAAACTAAAAAGGTTACTCAATAGGAATAAAAATTCCCATAACATAACATAAAAATAAAGGTAAAGCCAATGGGACTACAGATAAGAGTTGTTGTAAATAATACTCAACTGTAAACTTTGGAATTTCAGAAATCATTGTTATTTATTTTTACTCCTAGAAGGCATGGAACTATATTACATGCTTCAGAGTTATATGTAAAATGAAATGATAAATCACATCCATATTAAGATATACACATTGCTAAAATACTTTGAAGTATTGATCCATTGTGTACAGCTGAGGAGAGAAAGAATATGCATCCTATTGCAGGAAACTATTGTACTTCCATAGCCACCAAAGGACCACTGACAGCAGGATAAATTCTTTTATCAGATAACTAAACCTCAGGTTTTCTACCACAAATGTTTGGAGTATGTTATGATTTGTTATAAGTCACGGTCTGGTTAAAATGGTCCATTCAAGGTTCCCCATAATGCTATTTGTTATTTACATTTTGAGGTATTTCTTTATGAGTTTTATTCTCATGCAGGTAGCTTACAACATTAACAATGTAGTAAAAAGCGTTAAAACCCTTTCATGTCTCCAGGCCTAGCTTAGAGTCACATTGGCGGTTTCTGGATCAGCCCATGTACCTGTCTGCTGCCGAAAAGATTCATTGTCCCTCTTTATTTAATGAAACAATCTGATTAATATCAACGTTTGAAGTAAAAGCAGAGAAGGACTGTTCTGTTTCACCCAAGGGAAAATTAGGACAGGCATCAACAAAAAATTCTGTTCAGAAACTGATGTCTGCAAAAATACCATCTTCTGGGTTAGAAAACTTGTTTTCAGCAGCAAGAACTATGTAAGAAGAGTGAGAATGAGAAGAAATTCCTTTACTCAGAATCTCATTTCAAACTTCCAATATTATATCCTAGACATCAGGTCTTGAATCGTGCTGGCCTGAGCTTAGAGGACACTTCTGTGCCAGATACTGTCTAGAGTAAGACGGTCCCTATCACCTTTCCCACACAAACAGGTCCTTGAAACTACTGTGCCATTTAGTCATACTTCAGGCTGACTTGGGTTAAAATGCTTTCCCATCTCTGTGAAGTGTTGAGGGAAAACTAATGCGTAACTGGTTCATCTTCTACCTTCGTCATTTAGCTAGGATCTGAAAATTGGGGAAAATTTTATTCTATTTAGTATTTATTGCAAACTATGGCGGTCAGTTAAGTAAGATATTTTATTATAAAATATTTCATAAAAAATGAATTACTGTTGAGCTTCTTAGATTAAACAATTTTGAGAGCACTGTTTGTACTTATACGCAGAAACTGGACGCTTCTGATCCCATTACGAAAATGTACTTGACCCTTATTTTTCTTTGCTTATGAGGCCTGAATTTTAACGAGGCCTTAAAGTCCTCACTCATGCCAGTATACTGCATTTCCTTACCGCTTTTGTTCTCATGCAGCATTTGGTTAAATACTTCAGCTGAATATGAAATCAAGAGCACTGCATAAGTCTGGTTCCATTTTTTGACAAAACTTATAAAGAAATATTTTTATCTTCGTTATGCAACTTTTATCTTTAATATGTATTTATATCTTTACTATATAAATACTTAATATATCAAAGGGAGATTAGTTGAAAAGTGCATCTCAAAGACCATCAGCAATAGTTGAAGTGAATTGAATGTGTAAATTAAAAATGTGTTGTTGCTAAGTGGAAAAATAAGAAAGTTGAGGCATGATTAGATCCTGCATCAACGACTTGTATTTTATTTTGCTTGGTGATATTCGTGAGTAACTCCATGACGGAGTAACTCCTGAATGGAGCTACACTGGGTATAAAGCACAACCCTGAAAACTGGTCTCCCAGCCTTTGCCTCTTCACCAGAGGTCTCTGTCCTGCGGGACGCTGCGTGTGCCTGTGCCCAGCACGGGATGCTGTGGGACTGGGACCGGAGCATTCGCCACCTCCCTGTATGCCTCTGGAAAGCCTTCCTCTAGCAAAGGTCTCCCATTATTGCACCGTTTATAACTTAAAAAATAGCATTACGTCTTTGCAAGAACGGTGCCGTATCCTCTAAATTGCCTGACAAGCAGGCAGCGCAGCAGGAGACAAGAGCAGAGCCCCAGTGGCTGCGGGGCTGTGAATGCGCTGCCGAGGGAAGGTGAGGGCCAGCAACAGCTTTCAGTCCTGGCGTCTTCGGTGTGGGAGCAGTCGCTGGACGTTTTCAATTTTTGAGCAAACATGCCTTGCTTTCACAGCCTCTTCAAGGGAAAAGCTATGTAAAGTCTCTTGTCCTTCACCATGTTGTTAATTACAGTTTAAATGGTCATCTGTATCACACCTTGTAAAAATTGTAAAAGTATCGTTCTAGTCTTAATTGGCATTAGAATATTGATTGTAAAACATTAATTATAGTTAAAGATTTCCCACAGAATAAAAAGCTATCTTAAATCAGAGGAGCTGTAGAAGAGGTGTATTTTGTAAAAATATATTCATAAAATTTTATAACACACATATGTCTGTATACACATACATATATGTATATATATTTTATATATATGTATGTGTATAGATATAATTTAATTATCTTTTATATGTATTTCTGGGATGTATTAAAAATGTTGAATGTTTAATTCTCAAAATTTATTTTATTAATTAGATTTTCAAATATTCTCTTTAGAATGCCAACTGCATTGCTGTTCTCAAATGAATAATTAAATTTATATTTTAAGTGGTGCCATTAATGAATATTTACAAAAAGAAACACTAATTTGGAGAAAAAGATTACTAATTTACTAGAAAGGGGAAAAAACCTCTCTCCACTGATTGACCCCTTAAAAATATATTTGCCTTTTATTATTTCTTTACTCTAAACAGAAATTTAAATTTGTTTACTTTAATGATTTATCAAAACAATATGTTTGCAAATAATATTTATTAGTAGCATTTACATCCTATATAATGTTTTGCATCTTTTGAGGCAGGACGGTAAGTTTTATTATCTTCATGACTTTACAAATTGGGGAGAATTTTGAATTTTGCATTTGCAAAGTATCCTTCCAGCAGAAAGGTATTTTGTAATGTTTATATTCCTAGTGCTTCAGACACCTTCTGCCTCATCAGAAACTTTATGTGGTTGTAGATGAAGTAGTTTCAACGTTAGCCCACTGTTCCCAGCACACACTTCCTAAATTAGACTCCCAACAGAAACCGAATATTTAGCACCAAGCTGCAGACAGCTGTGTGTGCCTGGGAGGACCAGAGGGAACTGTGCTGAAGACGCAGCAGTCCCCCTCTAAGTGCAAAGGACCCTCCACATTTCATCACAGAAAGGAAAAATGGACTCTGAGGTAGAAGGCTAGGAGGTTTGCACAGGACCAGAGAGGGAAAATGACAGAGGTGATAAAAAATGAAGCGCTCTTGTCTCCCACACTGGGCCTTTTTGTCATCGATTTTTATAGATTTCCCCATTAAAATCAGTGGGGACTTCCTTTTAAATACTGAGGGCAACATATAACCGATTGTCTTTATAACTGAGAGGTTTCAGAAAGGAAAGAGTTCACAAGCACTTTTTCTGCTGGATTCAGCCTAAAAATTAACCAGTTTGTTGGCTAAATTATTATTATTTCGCATCGCCACCATTCCCAAAGATGACTTGTTGTCTCTGTTGAAGGCTTCGTCAGCCTGAAAGACGAGTGCAGAAATAGAAGTCCTCTGGAGGAGCAGCAGGCTCTGCCATAGAACAGCAATGTCTAATGCTGTCACAATCATTTTCTGGTGTGGTTTGCACTGATTCAAAATATAGGAATAAAATGTCTGCATTTGAATAATTGTTTTTGTCCCATGTCATGCAGCTGATTTATAGTATGTGTCACTACACTGAATGTTGGTTCATACAATAAAATCATGTTTGACAATCTGCAGGCACAAATTTAAGTATTTATTAAAAGCTGAGTGTAGCAAAGTTAAGTTGATGTTAACTGCCATGATCACTTGCCTGACTCTTACCAGCAACTTCCAGGTATGTTCAGGAACATATTGCATGAGACAGTATGTGACTTTTGAGAAATGTCTACACACAAGCTTTCATAAACCTTTATTCTGTCTTTAGAATTTGGAATGATGGGAGATCATACAATTAAAAGTCAGCGACCTCGATCTGTTCATGAGAAAAGGGTCCCTCAGGAACAAGCTGATGCTGCTAAATTTATGGCACAAACTGGTAATACATCAGTTACATTTTTCTATTTACTGTTGTTAATTTTAGCAAAACCACTGCATGTTTCCATAATCTTTTGCTGCATATTTGTCAGTTTTTCTAAGCTGATACTTTTTTTGAATCATTTATTTTTTTTTTTCACCAGTTAAAGTCCATAAATAAAGTAGCTGAGAATTAGGTAGATCATACAAAAACATGCACTGTGAATGTGGATACTGAATCATTTAGTGAAAGCATTAATTTCTTTAGCAATAAAGGCAGTCTCACACATACAAGACACAGGACAGCTTACTGTGACATATCAACATTTTTCAAAGAAGATGTTAAGAACATGCTTCAGAATTTCTTTATAAATAGACTGAGGTCTAATCCCAGCTTTAGGCGTTTATCAAATTAATTAATTACTAGGGTGACTTTAATGTGCATACATTCAGCATTTACTATCTTTGGCCAAGCACAATGCTCTATTCTCTAGTTTCCAGATTCATAATTGCTAAATGAAATTGGCCGTAAGTAGTTTTTAATTGGATGTGAAAATTATCTAACAGTTTTTCATCTAAAACATATTTTCTAATTTTGTTTAGCAACTGCATCTTCTTTAGATAAAGATACCAAAATGATATTACAAACCTAGAGCTGAAGTAATTAAAAAAAGAAAAAAAGCCTGTTTACCAACAGTTACCACAGCTGCCTTTGAGGTCAATGATAAATTTTCAGTGGTGAGTTGAATTAAGCTTTCATACAGCCAAACTACTGCCCATTTTGACATTGGTAATGATCTGTGTATCTGTTGGTAAAATCTAACTCTTTAATGGTTCCCTACACACTCCATTCCAGTAAGTTAGGGTGTTGAAAATCTTGTGCCCCATAATTATTGTATGGATTTGAAACAACTTACTCTGTATTCCATAGTTACTAACCTAGAAAATATGCCTGCATCAGTCATACATAATGCTTCCAGTTTTATATTCACTGTAGTAAAAGAGCTATAATTGCTTCTAGTTATGTTGCATGTTGACTTCCTTAGTAGAAGGGTGCTTTACTTAACAGATTTGCAGAAATCAATATATTAAGTAATCTAAATACATCTATAGCCAAATCAGTGTAGATCTGCTTGGTAAAGAATTTAGAAGGGGAAAAAGTCTGTTTTCCTCCTATTAATCTATAAGACTACTTTTATGGCTAACTCCCAGTTGATACTACTGTAAGCAAATGTAGTGGAAGAAGGGAGCCTAAAACCCTCTTGGTCTCCATGCAGTTTTTGTTTAGGCAAGCAGAACTTATTACTTACATACCTAGCTCAGACTTATAATGTTATTTGCTTACTACATAGAATAACACCTTTGCTTTTACGCTGCTTCTTGAATTCATACAATTACTCCAAAAAATAAGTAAGATGATCTGTTTTATTTCCTCATATAAATCCCTAAAACTTTCATATTATCAGGTAAAACTTGTATTTGATAATTTCTAGTCATGCATTGCAGTGCATCTATTACGGGTGTTAGAGAACTGCATTATAAATGCAGCACTTATACTATCACCTTCTGATAGATTGTGTGTGTGGAGTGGGAGATGAACGTTCAAAATTATACAGGCTTGGTTTTCAAGGTCCTGTTCTGAAAGCATGTGAGATGTATCAGCAGAGCATATAAATTTACATGCCCAACTTTGAGGAAATCTATATTTTACATACTGTAGGTTAACACATTTTAAGTAATACTGTGCTCTTTTTGGACATACTTACTAATTTTCATCTCTTCTTCATTTTGATTTTCCTTTGTAGTAATCATTGCATATTTTCTTCACCTCTAATGCATTCATTTTCTTGTGATATAATTAATGTGATATCTTCTTAAACTGATCATAAGGTTTTTTCTAACATATCTATCTCATTAATTTACCCATATATTAAGCCTAACAGCCTTTAAAGTAAATGGATACTGAGTTTATGAGGTTTCTTATATTTTAAGCCTGTTTAATATTTTATTTTGTGTAATAATAAAACAGATGCAAAAGTGCAACAAAATGTTTGTATGGTTTAAAAAGGCAAAGAGACAGGAATAGAGAATTGTCCTGGAAAAGATTTATGAAAAGCATTTAATACTGTTAGAGTAGTGGACTTAATCCACCTAATTTTATTGGGAATGGAAGAGTTTTAAAATGTGGTATTATAATATGCATTTTCCTGTTTGTAGTGATATGAGGCAGTAAAACATTTTATTTAAAAAAAAATACTGTTGAATAATTTGTTGTCCTATATGTGTAATTTTATGTGTTTGGACTGATCCTTCCCTTAGGTGTTATGGGATTTAGAGAGTATAATACAGGTAAGTGTTACACAGATCAATGAGGCCTTCCATACAGTAAGTTATGTTTCCTCTTACATGTTGAGCAGCAAGGGAGAATGAGGGCTTGGTAGCTTGCCAATAGTTAATTTGAGATTGTAGTTTTAATACAATCAACATAAAAATCTAAGGGGTCTCAAGTAACTGAAAACTAGAGGGAAAATAAAAAGTAGCCCTTTTGAAATTTTCATTTCAGAAAAGAAAAAAATGGAAAAGACATAAAGAAAACAATGGAAGATGTATTTGCAGATTATGTAGGCAATCTCAGTTTATTCTAGAAAATAAAGAAGCCTGTATTTGCTTATATTAAAACTGGTTAACTATGGTATGATATGTCTGCAAAGATGTTTCCTTCTTTAAAATATTTTAAAATAAGTAATAATCATACTGACAGCAGTACAAAATACTCTGAAAAGTTAAAAATCACCAAAAAATCATAACACATTGTGCAAAAGAAGTGGAATAGCTGATGAGATAAACTTGTTCTTTATTTTCCCTGTTTTCACTGGTTTTGCACATAACATCTTGTTAGTGTGGAGGATCTTGCTCCAGCAAATATTTAAGCCTTTATGTACATTGAAGTATACTGCTAGATTCTGCCTTTTGTGAATGGACAGTACATATATGCTCAGGACTTTTAATAATTAATATTAACTTCAAAATTCACTTAATACAATCACACTTCTTAGCATCATGTTGCTGCTATTTTTCATCATATTCCAAGGCTTAAGAGCAACTTTTTATCACTTTAAGATTTCCAACATTTTAAATTTTTAATACTTAATTTCTGAATTTTGTTAGCTACACACTGTCACCATGTCTGTGTTGGATAATGGATAATTTACACTGAGTATATATATGACTGTTTTACATAATGAGGACATCTTGAGAAACATAGCTCTGACTTTTTCTGCTGTTTGACCTTTCATCTAAACCATTTTAACAAAGGCAAAGTCAAGCTTCAAACATGTATGAAAAGACAAAAAATATTAGACTAGAAACCCATAGTAATAGAAGTATTTTTACCATGTACATAGAGTTTATAGTACACACTGTATAATTACTACTGTCTACCTATATATTAGCTATGCTTATCATATTATATCCTTTAACCTGAACCCAAGCCATATAGCAACCTAATCAAAATGCTAAATTCGTATCAGAAAAATTATTAAAACAATAATCAGTGATTAAATTTCTCATTTTTTCATGTAACAAAAAAAAGAAAATTACTAAAAAAATCACTTTGGTGAGCTTTTGTATGTGAAAAATCTCATCATTTTGTCCTTGTCCATAGAAGATGTTAGAATTGTATATAATTTTATGAAAAGCAGAGGGATTTGTGTGCTAATTATAAATAATTTTGTCTTGTTACTGAATAAAAAGCACATTTTAAAAAAAAAACATTGAATAGCCTTAGAATTGCTTCTTAGAGGACTAGCAGAGACAAGCATTTTGCAAAGCTTTCATGCTTGGCCTCTGGAAACAAAAAAAAAGAGCTTGGATAGATGTTTGCTACAAAGGCACAGTTTCAAGAAATAGTATATCATTTACTGCATTCTTGGAAGATAGCACCAGAGTTTTCCTGGTTTGCAGGCATTCCCTGGACTGCGACCAATATCAAAACTTTTGGAAGACTAGAGGTATATTGAGATAACTGAAATTTTAAGCAAGCTATTCAAGACTGAAGGTTGTATCATGCCTCTGATTGTAAGGCAGAAAATCCCATTTGTTTCAAAAAGGACTTAGGTTTAAAAATCAAGGGTGTAATAGAGGCTTCAGCATGCCATTCTATACTGATTTTTAAAGGAAGAAGGTGAACATGAATCCACAATTATTTACTTAAATTGTTCAGTGAGGTATATTCACATTAGTTTTGCATTTGCTTTCTGAGAATACTCAAGGGATCCAGTTTTCTGAACATGAATGCCTTTGGGAAAGGAATTCCAGGACTGTGTGTATGGCTGTTCATGGAAACTAAATTTAAGCATTCTTTCCTGAACATCCATGCAAGAAGACTTTATGCATTACTTGCTTTCAAAAAATAGAAATAATATAATGCACTATCTCTGAACAACAAAGAAATACATTATTCAAATGTACAGTATTAACAAATCACATCTGATAATTTTGAACATAGTGGTACTTACTATAAACAGTAAGGAGGTCTAGGGCATCCAAGAGTTTAGCACACCTGTCAAAAGCAAGGAGCAGATCTGTGCAGTAAATGATGAAATCAAAGTTCCCATCCCACCCTTCAGGTTAAAATTTGGTAAGCAAAGTGCTTCTCTTTGCCAGGGAACTTCTCTCAAATACTAGATGACTCTCCTCCATTCAAGATAACAAATGAGGTGGTTGGTTTGGGTTTTTTTTTTTTAATCAGAATTTCCTTACCTGCAGAGTTCCTTAAATTATTACCTAGCCTTTACTCTAGAGTGATAAGTATAAATATCAAACATAAATCCTTTGCTATTATATAAAAATAGTTGTCTATGTTCTTTTAGCATCCTGAGGGCAGTGTTGTTTCTAAAATGTTGAAGGACAGTAGTTCTCATAAAGTTGTAAATGATGCTAAGCGATCAAAGTGTTTTCCTCTGACAGGCGTTATGTGACTGCAGCATTGTAGGTGTCTTTATTTTCTATTCATTGCACATTTTCACAGCTGCTTTACTCCATGAACTTTTAAATATTTATTTTGGTGCGGTACTTTTTTCTTTGATTTATAAGAGCAGACGATAATGAGCTTCAGCAAAAAAAAAGTCTTATTAATACTTATGTCTATATTCATGTTTGTTTGTTGTCTTGAATACAGGTGAATCTGGTGTTGAAGAGTGGGCCCAGTGGAGTACGTGTTCAGTTACTTGTGGTCAAGGGTCGCAGGTGCGAACCAGAACTTGTGTATCACCTTACGGGACACACTGCAGCGGCCCTTTAAGAGAATC
The DNA here is from genome assembly GCF_035582795.1 of Mycteria americana. Taxonomy (NCBI): domain Eukaryota; kingdom Metazoa; phylum Chordata; class Aves; order Ciconiiformes; family Ciconiidae; genus Mycteria; species Mycteria americana. The sequence continues at coordinate 32,993,684 of NC_134367.1, forward strand.
AAGGGTTTGCAATAACACTGCCCTCTGTCCAGGTAGTGTTAGCAGCCAATAAATAAAATTGTGGATGTTTTTGAACTGTATAATGATAAGAATTTGAAACTATATCTTTTTATTACTATTATTATTTTTAACATGAATTTCATAAGGCCATTTCAATTAGAGCAGAGAAGTGTAATTCTATTCAGCTGTGAAATTTTGTCATGTAGATTGTTATTTTTACTTTCAGAACAGTCAAGGTATGGAACAAGAGTCCCTTTTTCCTGACAGTTTCAGATTTTTTAAAAAGTCTATATTTTCTAATTTTCACTCAGAAAAGAGAAGCTATAGCACGAGTACAAAATACAAACTAGGGAAGAAATCCAGATCATTAATAAATTAAGAAGAAGAGACTGATTAACAGGGTGGGTTAAGTTAACATATATTACTCGACACCGTAATTGTTTCGCCATTTAGAGTACTGTCTTCTAGGCAATGGGCCAGACAATGTTCTCTGTAATGTAATGTAATGTCTTCATGGACTTCCCTTTACATTGTTCTGGCAAGAAAGGGCAACAGCTACCCATCAAAGGAAGAAAGATCAGACAAAAAGTAACTCTCTTACATCTGACACAAGGTAAAGGTCATCAGTATCTTGCATCACAGTTTTCCTACTCCTTTTGTTTCAGAGATCTGGACATAGTTGGAGTTCAGCCGTAGTTATACACTAAGGAGAAGAGACAGGCATGTTCAAGTTAGCTGCTGAAAGGGCACATCTTGTTTCTTTAGACTCTACCTGTGGATCTGATTAATCTGGGATGGGAAGCAAACGGGAAGGAATATGCCCTGTGACTACATTCATTTTCCTCTGCTGTGTCTGAAATGGAGAAAATTAGATGCATGCCTTCAGATGCACAGATTCCTCAGCACTTTGTAACATTTGATCCCAAGAGAGTGGTGAGCCATCTTCAGCTTCTGGGGAAGCTCACTCCACTTTTGAAGTAAACTAGACTGTCATACACAGAGAAACCCCTGGACTTTATCTCAATGAGTAGTAATATGTAGAATCAGACTCTCATGTTGTTACTGTGTGTTGAAAAATATCCAACAGGAAGTGCATAGGTGATCCCAGCAGAATTTGTGTATCAGCATTATAAGCATTTAGGGAACCTCTGTAATGGAAAGCAACTTAAAAGACTGTAACTAGATAAACCATCACTGTAATAAGAACAGCTGTCAGCACCTAATGCTTTACTACTGTGCTTTAGGTAAGCAATTCACATGAGATTTTCTAATATTTCAGGGCAGAAACCCCTGGACAGGGCTGAATTGGATCACTTGAAGTGTTTCCATACAAAAATGGCAGCTATTTCTAAAAAGGTTAGGCTAGCTTACATTCTGCCAGAGGTGGGATACATTGCAAAAGAACTCTCAACTTGAAAGTATAAAAATAAGAAGTGAAAAAAGAGAACTATAAAAGAAAAGAACAAACGTTCCAAACAATCAAAGATAGATTGCTTTGAAACTGCATGAAGTATGAACAGGAAAACACACAGTCCAGCACTCACAATGAGATGCAGTTCTGCCTGCTTTCTTGCTCATTTTGTATTACCTAAGAAGAGGCGAGTCACCTAATTTTACAGAATTTTATCTTCATTCTCTCCAGTAAGGAATGAAAACTTTTCATATCAAAACAGAAAAAATCCATGTAATGCAAAAGCCAAGGTAATTAATTTGCTGTCAAAGTAAACTGGAAAAAAGCTAATTCTTAAAAATCACATTGTCTAGCAAACTACTAAACAATGCTCACACAAAAGTCTGCTCCATATTTCTCACGTCACAAAGGAACTCTTTCCTTACACATGAACTCCCACTTCAGGGTATGGCTTTTATTTCCAGATACCCAGTATGAGCAATGGCTACCAATTCTCACTGGCTAACAGTGATATTGCCAAGGTATTTTCCTTTTCAGATCACCACAGCTGATTCCGATAATCTTTATGTATCTCAAGTTACCTTTCCTAAATAATTAGTCTTCTGGGCTTAATCCTGAATGTTGTTTCACATAATTACAATAACCTTATTAATTTATGTTGGTCTCTGTCTGGATACAGGGTCACTACTGTGTGGCAGTGTGCAAGATTAGCAATTTAGAAATGTGCATTTCCTAGTCACAGCTCCATTAATTTTTCAAACCTCCCTTTAATTATTAGCCTAAATATCCTCTGTCCTCATTATACTACGTATCTTGACTCAGTGAGTGCATAGTTCAGGATTATCTCTGGTCCATGCATAACAAAGTGCATAGTGTCTACACTAGTGTAATTAAAACACAAGTTTGACAAAACAATCCGAACATATGCATACATAGCTGGGATCTGGCCTGTGTACCCAGACCTGTACCACTCATTTCATACAGCTTTTGGACTCTGTTAACACAGCAAGTTTTTACATCTTAGAGTTTAAACTAGAAGCAATAAACATACAAAAATAACAGTGGTCTCTCCTTGTGACCTACAAATACAAAATCCACAAAATCTGCTGGGACATATTAATTATATATTTGCATGATTAGTAAGGGGGGGGGGGGGCGTATTTTGAGAGCTGGAATAATGTTTCCTAACCAAAAAGTTGCCCTTTCAAAATAAAAAAGGATGCAGAATGGCCTACTGGACTATACTTCAAGCATCTATCCACAAGCTTCAAGAGAACCTGTTAAACTTGAAAACACTAATGCAAGGTTTCCAGAGTATTTTCATCTATTGCCTTCATACACTCCCTTTAGTGTCCAGGATACTGGGATGTTAGGGAATACATCTCTCTGTGATCTCACTGTCCTGGAAAATTTTGAGAATGGGATTCACCAGCTTCATCATTATATCGACATCACCTATATCTATAGCTATATACATAAGTAGTGAAATAAAACCTTAAATTTCAAAATAGTACTCCTGATAATTCAAGTAAAATCACGAAGGAACCATTATTTACCTAATTTTTTGTTTAGTTATATTTGTTCCGGACCAATACTATTTCAGGGGCAGGAGTCCATTAGGTAATTCAGTCTGGCTTGGAATCAAGAGCCTTCTAGAAAAGTGCAGCATAGTAGGCAAACAAAACATAGCTCAGGTAACCACTGTTGTTACTGGTTCTTTTGTGAGCAAAGACATCTCAGGATCCAGGACTGCAGTGCCACTAATTCATTTTAGCTTAGTGGATCATTTCTAACACAGCTAAACCTTCAAGGAGAAAGAACATGGAATTTCCATGCCTGTAGATCATCTCAATTAGTTTCTATGTCTCCTTCTCCATTGCCTTCAACAACTTTTACCACAAAATTTAGCTGAAGCTCAGCATTTTCAAGCTTATGGGTCAAGCAAGACATGGCAGGAGCAGGAATACCCCAAACCATTTCAAACATTTCTATGCTCAAAAGCTATATTTTGGCTGGTGTGATATGCTAAGACTGCTTTACTTATCTTCCTTTTTTTCTCAGGGCTCATGTCAATGAAGTTTAGCCATACTGCTGAAACGTTGCACATTTTGATATATTCCGTGCCTGCATGGTACACCATCAAAATCATTGCAGAGAAATTATCCCTATCTTTTTAAATCCTGTAGCTTTATTGTTAGTAATCTATGGTCTGGAAGTTCAGGCCTTCACTTGAGAGGAAGAAAATAAAAGTAAGGAAAACCTGGGTTTATAATTAGAAAGAAACACGGCAGGAGTAGCTGTATGGCTTAAATGTGAAGGTTAGAGAGCAGGTGTCAGAAAGTCTGCTGAGTTTACATATTACAAATTTAAGAAAGATTTTTGACTGCACAATTTAAGCTATACTAAAGGAAACTATACCACTTAAGTGAGTTTAAATTTGTGCATACAAACCCTCTAATTTAATTTTAAAAATTCCTTTAATGTAGCATCTGCTTAGATGCAGTTATTCAGCCATATTCAACTATGATACCACTTACAATGAAACGTCAATGGCCATAATAGCTTTCCAATATCTGTTCAGTTTAAAGCTGAACAAATCAAAAGCATTTAAACCCCAATAAAAATCTCCCAAAATATGCTTGTAGGATGAAGGCCAGCATGGCCTCACGCCTCCTCCCACTTCACAGCAGTTGCGTATTGTGAACACTGTGGGTGTTCACTTCAACATGATTAGGTTCACAGAGTGGCAGAGAGAAGGGAAAGATGCTCCGCAGTAATCCAAACTCGTTGTGTTAGCAATGTTTTTGACAGATAAGTTGGCAATAATCTGAATATTTTTATCCCAAATAATGAATCTTGCATCTGAAACTGTATTATAGAAAACAGTAACTCCTCTGTGGGCCAGCTCTCCATCTGGTGTAATTTGGCATAGCTCATCTGGCTATAATTCATGAGATGTTGTAGGGGGTTTTGTATTTAGAAAATGGTGTTAAAGAAAGAAAATGTAAATGAAATATCAGAAAAAAATATTCAAAGGTAAGAAATTTTAAATTAAGATGTTCTTTTAAAGCTGATCTGCATAATACTGGACACTTCTGTGATGCATTGAACAGGTTAATTCTCCTTGATATTTGTTTGCTGACATTGGTTGTTTTCTTCGTGATATGCCTTTTCCATCCTTGACTTTATTAGTTACCTATTAGTTTCAGTTATACAAGTCTACTTGTATAACTATGCTTGTATAACTATACAGTTATACAAGAAGGTACTGTGAAATTTTTACTTAATGAGCTAAAATTTGTCACAGAAGATGATCTGGGACACAGCTTACTTTAAACCACAAACAGATAGAGGCTACTGTAAGTATGAATCCACCCAAAGTGAAACATTTTGTTTGGCTTATGTTAAGATCCAAAATCAAAAAAGAATTATTCTGTGTTGCTGCTAACATGCAGTCACTATTGCCAGAAGAAATATACAACCTTTTGGCTCAAGACAGGATCTTTAAGGAGCCCCTCAACATACATTTTTGTCATTTTTAAATAAGACAACTAACTTATAATATTTTGACAGCATCATATCAAAACTCCAAATTAAACATTAGACTAAAACTCATATGTACCCTGAAAAACCTCAGCCTGTGTCTACATAGTGTCTAGAGCTTTCTAATTTATTATTTTTTACAGAATAATCTTTTTCTAGTTTGGATTAATTTTTATTTGCTATGTCTTGTACTTTTTGAAGTTCTTGTAGTTGCACCTGAACATCTTGATCAACCATTGTGGAATCAGGAGATGAAATTATGTCATTGTTATTACTGACTGCTGTTTGGAATCTGATCTGACAAACTGGTTTCTCATTCATTTTTCTCATATGATAAAAAATTTGGAGTCTTCGAGATACATCTGGATTCAGAATCTAATACATTGCCAATGAGAAAAAAGTCTTCAGATCATATGGCTGGATCAAAGTAGCTGTCTAAGTATAGTACCTGTTGAGAAAAGATGAAATGTAAGGGATTATATGCAGATATAGTTATTAATTTATTAGTTTTAGAAGAGTTAGGTTTCCTGGTTTTGACCAAAATGTCACAGTTAATCAAGGTTTCTAAAATAACTAGACTAAAATCTGTCACTTTAACATTAATTTTGAATGTTCCTGAGGTTTTGGGGTTTTTTTTGCTAATATAATGCAGATTGATGTGATATTTAGAATAAGATAATTTTAATAAAGCTATCCATGTAGGATGTGGAATAATTATTGTGCTTTTTCACCACTTGTATGTGACCAACTAAAAACCTTTCGTCAATCGGGCAGTTATCTAGTGGGTTAAAATCTTCCCTGAATGAAGCTTGGCATTTTCTGTCAGGTACAATTTCTCAGAAGTTAGCTCACAAACTTTTTACCTCAACATAGCATCTGAAATGACAATTTTCCTTACTTTTAATGAAATGCAATAGCACTTACCTACATGCAGAATTCTCCTTGATCTTATTGATGATTTTGTGATAATATGCCATGGAGCTAAACCTCTTTCTGCACCGTAGGCAACTGAACTTCACCTCAGGAAATTTTATTCTGATCCCTACAAGAAAAGAGTTTTATTTGTAGCAACTGGGCAGGTGACACATGCCTTCAGGGCAAAGGAAACCTATACATGAGAAGTTCTTTCACAGTGATGAAAAAAAGAGAGGACAAAACAGAAAATCTAATTCTTCTGTAATGTTGTGAACCATTACCAATGATACACTGAGACGATGTACACTATTTCCCCTCCAGACACCCTTCAAACAGACAGAGTTGCAGAAACACAGAGTTGTATTATATTGAGTGCGATGCTCAGTCTGGGTACTAAGTCTCTGGATTTTTCTTAAATGCCTAGCATTACTACAGTTCTCATTACCACATTCCTGTTCTCATACAGCCTAATTTAAACCTGTGCAACTGTTTTCATTTAAGCAGAAGAAAAATAACTAAAGTTTGTTTTGCAGTATTTTTCAATTTATAAGGAACTGTTTTACCAATGCATGTATGGAATTGCCTTACCAGTACATGGTTAATTATGATGATTCATAATTATGATGATTCTAATAATTCATGGTTAATACATGAATATTAGAGAGCTTTCTGAAAATTTAACTCCAATTGTTTCTGAAAAGGGAATGCATATAGTATAGAAGTTAATATGGATATTGTATATTAGTTTCTTCTACAGTGGAAAAAACCGTAAAGATGCATCTTCTATGATTCTTTATATTAATTTTATGACATACATGTATATAAAAATATTGGTATGTGTTTGTAATTTATTGTGTACTCTGAAGGTGTTTGAAGTATGCTGAGTGAACATTTTTTTAAGATAGAGTGATGCATGTATTACTGTATATGTTAAATCAATGAATATGTTCATGTAAGGAAATAGCATGAATCTCTTTTGCTTATGTGGTCTTGGAATTTTTGAGGAAGAAAATCAAGCACGTGTGCTGCCATGTTTCCACCAGAATTTAAACAAGTGAAACAATTGTAAGATAACAGCCCCAATTTATGATGGTGACACAGTAAGAAATTATTGCATTTATTCCTATATTTTCAAAAGAAAGCTTAATTTTGATTGCTTCAAGTTTTCAGTGTTGTCTTGAGACATAAAGTATATGCCTGATTTTCACAAAGACTAGTCTCCTGAAAATCAGGGCTATTAAAAATATCTCAAGTCAGGCACCAAAGATAAACTAACTTTTGAAAAGGGAAGCCATCTTTCTTAAAAGAATGAAAGAAAAGAAAATGTGGTAGCGAGATTATTTAAAGATTAGAGAAAATGGTTCACAGTTACATATATTTTAGAGAAAATATACTTTTTAAATTGAAATTAACTAAATTTTGTAAAGGATTTATTTTCCAATGCTAAAGATTACCTATTGAAGTTGGCAAAATAATTCCCGTTTAAAATATTGATCTTGTTTATTTTGAAATCCTTCTGTTAGTTGTGTGTCTGTTTCTGGTTAAAATCTGTTTGGTTTGTTGCAGTACATGGCGTTTGGGAGGAATGGTCACCTTGGAGTTTGTGTTCATTCACATGTGGTCGAGGCCAAAGAACTAGGACAAGGTCATGTATACCTCCCCAGTATGGGGGAAGATCATGTGATGGACCTGAAACACAACATAAACCTTGCAATATTGCACTCTGCCCTGGTGAGCTCATATAGCAACTCTCTGCTTTGTTACAGTGCATTCGATGTGGGTTGTTCGTGATTTCTTTTATTGCCCTTTGCACGCAGAAAAAAGAATGTTATGCAAAGTGAGTAGGCGGGGTAATATTGTTCATAATTCTGACAGTAGTGATTAAAGGATATAATCAGGATGGTAACTCTGTTCGAGATACTACATGGGCAGACAATTCTTAGTTTCTTCAAGACACTCTCTCTGTAGGGCACGGTATGTTGTGTAGGAAATCTTGATTCAGGATGGGTCTTGGAGAACCAAAACGCAAACAACTTTCTGAGTGTGGCTTAAAGGGAGACATTCAGAGGTCACAGTTTGTGTCCACCATACCTGTTTGAATTATGTTTGCTTAGAGATTCACTGTAATTATTTGTTTATCATACAACAAACATATTTGGGAAACCGTAAAGTTTTAATTGTTATTTATTCCAAATGGATATTGCCAAATGGATACATGTGCACAGAGAGAAAGGCTGACACAAGCTAGGGCATTATTTGAATCCCAGTTAAGCCCTTATAGTAAGAATTTTAAGTGCCTCATTTCTGGGAGTTAGTTGGTAAACCACTTTCAAAAAACTATCCCTAACCAAGTAAACAATGTGTGGGCTTCATGTTAAACCTTCCACCCACTGAAACTGAAACTAACTCAAAAAATCATGTATTCTTTCAAAATTTATTTTAGTTTTTTTTCCATAGGTTATGATTCATTTTGACCAAAATGTTCAATACGTGTATATATTTATACATATGTATATATCTATACACATATATATGTATATATGAGTGTGTATATATATGTACATAATACCTAAGTATTACAATGAGTTCAATAACCATAAATTATTATTGAAGATTACATATATATAATATAAAAAGGTGTCAGGTAGCTGTAATCTGAGAAATTTCTTTCATTAATTCTGTCTCACAGTGGAAGGTTGCCCTTGCAGTTGGCTTGTTGAATATCCACAGTTCACAACACTGCTGCAAGTAGATTCTCCATGACTGGAGCTCTTCCTGAAAAGGGTTGATGGACATTTCATTAGCAAATGGTTGTCCGATCATTTGAAAACAGAGATGAAGGAAAAAATGGAACTTAGTGCCTCACAGAATTAAAATTAAATTTCTTATATTTTTATAAAACCTGAACTTTGCTTTTCTTCTGGTCAGCAAAGCATACTCCAACTTTAGGACAAAATTTGTAGAAAAGTTTTAGTCTTGAATGCAGCTGCAAAAATTTTGAATTAATCCAGTTTTTGGCCAAGTTAGCAGCTGTGCAATTTTACGTGTGCCTACACAAAAGTAATTAACATGATATATGATCATGAAGCAGAGTTGACAAGAAGAGAAATGCCAAATAAAAATAGCAGAGAAGAAATTAATACATTCAGTTCACTTCAGTATTGCAAAGAAACACAAAAGATATTACAACTAATCTGTCAAAATAAGCAGTTATTTGAGAATTCTGGATTTTGAACAGTCATTTGTACCTAAATGACTTTCACCAGAGGAAGTTATATACTGGTTGCATTTAAAAGTAACAGTTTAAATCTTTGCTGAATGTTAAGATTTGCTGTAATTTGAATGTTCAATTTTATAAGGAAAACTTCATGTTGAATTCTTTAGTCTTTTAATGATATTTCTGATACAGAAAACTCACACGCTATTTGCTCCTGAAGATAAAGAAGGGAGATGTATGAAATATATATGAGAAGCCATGGAATGAGTTTTCTCCAAAGACACTATAATAATTGATTCAATCTTTCCTACCCTAAATAATGCTATATAGCAATGAATAAAACTGAAGAGGGTGCATTGAAATGTAATTTCCATAATGTTTTCCTCTTCACATAAAGCTTTTATGATTAATGAGTGCAACTAGCTTCCATGTTTGGAAAGATTTCCATTTTCTGCTGAATAAATAATCGGTGTGCAGCTTCATAGCTTGAGAAGCATCTGCATTGAGAAGTGGTTCATGACCAGGCATTACACAGAATATTTAATATAGAACTTTAGGAAGAAGCCTCAAAAACTCTCTTCCTTTAATTCACTGGTTGCTGAGATACTGGGCATTAGAGATACGGATAGTATTTTTGAACTGTTAGAAATGTTCTGTGTTTACTCTCAGACAATAGTAAAATAGTTCACCTCCATATTTCATTGAACAGTGGTGCACCCATACACACACAGTACATTAAATCACTGACTTGAAGATTGTGCTTCCTATTTTAATTATTAACACCATCATCTTAGGAAGCCGCTATTCCAACCCTTCTTTAGAAGAATCCTGAAATCAGGGGTTGGCAAGCGCGCCAAGTGAAGTTACTCATTTTCAGTAGTGGTGCTTTTATGGCAATAGTAGTTATAAAACCAGGTTTTCAAGGGCAAGTATTAATCAAAATTGTACTACAACTTACGTTTTGAGATTATATTGGGTAACTGCAGGTGCAATGAGGAACTGATGATCGCTGAAGTCTGTATGAATGCAGGATTCTGAATTAGCACAATCAGTAATAACACATTTCATAATGCTTACCCATTTTCAAAAATAGTGTATACTCCTATTATCTATTGTAGACCATATAATTTTTAACTTGTATGGGAACTTAATTGGTTTATATTTTTTATTATTTTGTTTTTTAATATTTTCATTTACCTCAAGAAGCTTTCTGATATACAAAATTAAAAATAAGAGTCCTAAACCTTTACTCATGGGAATATGCATCCCAACTCAAATGTATGGGCTAATACAAAATACTAAATACAGAACTGGTCACCATATCTATATTGTTTAAAAATTCAACTTGACAAATTCAGAAAGAAGATTATGCAATATGCAAACACAGAAGCAGACCTGAGGAGGAGGGCAGGCCATTTCTGTCCTCCTACATTTTATCTCAAAAGAATGTTGAAGAACTGGGATCATTTACCTTAGAGGGAACATGAATGATAAAAGTATATGCATCATTATAAGTATAGAGAACAGAGACCGTATGTGAGGCAAAGTGGTAACTCCTGTTTTCCTTTTCCTGTTCAACTAAAGAGACCTAATTTCACAGTCAGGACCAATAATCTTATAAACTGAGCCATCTAAGTTATTGCCACAGCTGTAATAAATCACTTTGAAGGGCTCAGGGTTTGCATGATACAAGATTGGCCCCCACTTCTGCCGAGAAAGATAAGACCAGTCTTTTTAATAAGGCCTTGTTTTTAATAACCTTTCAAACCGTATGGCATGTGAGCAAAATCATAATTTATCTTTTGTTATATCAGTGTACAATTAGAGGAGATGAAACCTTCTTTACTTGAAGAAAAAGGAAAACAGTTTTAATTTTTTTTGAAGTCGCTCATAATGGCGGTTTCTGTATTTGATTGCTGTAAGACGTTAAGCGTCTTCAGGCTAGGCCCAGTCCGAGGGGCTGCATTCAGGCCTAAGCTGAAACCCCCTAACCTAGAAGGAAGCCGCGAGGCCCTGCCCGGCTTAGGTGGTAACTCTGCTGTGTCCATCTCTTTTGTGCCTGCCGTGGCAGTCGACGGACAGTGGCAGGAGTGGAGCTCGTGGAGCCAGTGCTCGGTGACCTGTTCCAATGGCACCCAGCAGCGGAGCCGGCAGTGCACAGCAGCGGCCCACGGCGGCTCCGAGTGCAGAGGGCCCTGGGCCGAGAGCCGGGAGTGCTATAACCCTGAGTGCACCGGTGAGTACCGACTGGCGCGGGCAGCTGCAGCTCCACCTCTCCTGCTCAGGAGAGACCCAAGGGCTGGTCTTGCCCGTAGCTCTGAGCTGGGAACTGGGGGTACGCCGGCAGGCTCCCGGGCCGCCATAGGCCTCAGCGGGCTGCGAAGGGGCAGAGCAGCCACCTCTAGAGGGAGGCCTGGGGCCTCGCTCTTTTTTATATGATGAGCCACCTGGAGATACAAAGCTAAAGAATACATCCAGAAAGACTGCATGATGGGCTGCATATCAGCTTTTCAGTTTTATCACCACTTAAAGGACATTCCACAGTTTTAGAAAGATATGTTTGAGGACTAGAAAACTTGATAAAGTGTCTCATGATCCTAGAAAGTGAACAAGTATGAGTTGATTCCCTTTTACACTGAAACTACTTCATGATCCTCCAGCAGTATAAAAGCAGCCTTCCAGGGTTGGTAAATTACATTTATACCTACTTTTAAACCTCATTTGCACTGTCAGAGCATGTAAAAATCAAGCTCCTAAAATATTGCATGCAAAAATTTTTTTTTTAGTTTTTTAAAGGGTAGTTATGCACATTGCAAATGTGTATCATTACTATGCAACAGCACTATACAAGTATATAGAAAAAATATACAAAAGGGACAATGTCTGTTTTGCAGCGTAAGTGTAAGTTAATGTGCGCCAATTTATCTCGAGATGCAAGTCATTTAGACAACAATCCCGTATTTAGGAGCCACGTAGAGAATTCCCCATCTTTCATGCACCTACATCTACCACTTCTGTCGCTGTTATTCATATCTGGGAGGTTTTCTTCTCTTACCCAAGTAAAGAATAACCTATATATCCTCCTTTATGACTGTCATTATGTCGCCACTGTAACTATATTTTTCCAAACAGCAAATGGCCAGTGGAACCAGTGGGGCCACTGGAGTGGCTGTTCCAAATCCTGCGATGGTGGCTGGGAGAGACGGATAAGGATCTGTCAAGGTGCTGCCGTGACTGGGCAACAGTGTGAAGGAACTGGAGAGGAAGTTAGAAGGTGCAGTGAACAGAGGTGTCCTGGTGAGATGCAAATATAATCATTGTTATTATCTACACTATAGTATGGCTTACTTTAATGGTCATCTTTAGGAGAGACAAGATCAATGTCCTTAGAGCAATAGCCATAAAGAGACATATCTAGCCTTGCTTTAGACAAGTCACTGCTGTTTTTCTCTGTAGAGTTGTGTTTATGTAGCTGGGTGTAAACTAGCCCTATTGGATATATGAGCAATGCTTCATGTTTTAAATAAATCAAAATACCATAGAATGTTATCAGAAAAATATTTCATTGCTTAGGTATGCCTACATTATTTGGAGTGGCGATTATTTGCTACAGAAATTCTCTCTTGTCCTGGTTTAGGCTGGGATAGAGTTAATTTTCTTCCTAGTAACTAATATAGTGCTGTGTTTTGGATTTAATATGAGAATAATGTTGATGGCACGCTGATGTTTTGGCTGTTGCTAAGTGGTGTTTATGCTAGTCAAGGACTTTTCAGCTTCCCATGCTCTGCCAGGTGCACAAGAAGCTGGGAGGGGGCACAGCCAAGATAGTTGATCCAAACTGGCCAAAGGGCTATTCCATACCATATGACGTCATGCTCAGTATAGAAACTGGGGGGAGTTGGCCGGGGGGCATCGGTCGGCGGGTGGTGAGCAGTTGCATCACTTGTTTTTTTTGCTTTTCTCTGGGTTTTGTGTGTGTCCCCTCCCCCATTATTTTCCTTTTCATTACAATTTATTGTTGTTGTTGTTGTTGTTGTTATTATTACATTTCAGTTATTAAACTGTTCTTATCTCAGCCCAAGGGTGTTCTTACTTGTACTTTTCCAATTCTCTCCCTGATCACACCGGGAGGAGGGGAGGGTGAGTGAGCGGCTGTGTGCTGCTTAGTTGCCGACTGGGGTTAAACCATGACATCTCTGAATGCCCTGTTTCTCAGAGTATCAGGGCTGATTTTGTAAATCATGGAATTCCTTTTATCCAGTATACAAGAGACGTCTTTGTAATACATTTGGGGTAAATTTCAGTGCAGTATTGATAAGGGGAAAAGTGAACCTTACTGTACTATATAGAATGAATGAATACATGAACAACATTTTATAAAAAGGAAAGTAATTTAAAATGAAAAAGGCACTTCCTTCCTGTTTGAATATAATGCTTAAATACATTTCTTTGCAGCACTTTTTACTTTGCCCTCCCAACAAATTTAAGTCTTTCCCACTGAAAGCTAATAAAAGTGCACTTTTGAGCTTCTTCAAAAGTGATGAGTAAACAAGAACACCTGGTGAATCTGATCATCTTTATCTGTAAAGACACATTGTCCTAAAGTAAAAGAATGCATTGTTGGATAGGTGTAAGATAACAAAATAAGGTGTAAGCAGCACAGGATGTCTTAGGCATTCACTTGGGAGATTATGTGTTCTGAACTGCAAGACAGGAAGCAGCAAAAATCAATCTAGCAGTCTTTGACTTCTGGACATTTCAATGGCTATGTTCTCCGCTAGTCAGAGAAAGCACTTAAATGGCAGGGATGCTTTGGGTCAGGAAATGGGAAATATATCAGATGTGAATTTTATGTTATCAGGCCCACATTTTCATAGGCAGCATGTTTATCCCTTGACAGCTATCAAAGAACAGTTTTCAAGGTCTTTGCAGTACAGTAGAACAATGAATCTCATTGCATTTGAAGAACAACAAAAGGACTATTTGTAGTTATAAAATTTATAATACTATACTGGAGAAGTTAACGAAATTTAACTTACTTCTCAAATTATCTCTTTTTAGTTTTAGTAAAACCTTCATTATTTGAAAAGCAGTACAAAACAGTGTTTGTATTGGTTTCCTAAATAATTATAATTTCCATAGTTAATGCAGACTACCTCTATAAAAGCACAGCACGAGAAGAAGGTTAGTGTGAATCTTCTCAATAAGCAGGCATTCAGATCAACCAGCTCCTGCTCATAAAATCATTCTTGAAATAATTTGCATTTGTATATTTAAAAGTAAAACCATGCTGCTGCAGTCCAATTTTCAAAGGTTGCCACCTGCTGTTAATAAAATATTTTACAGATGTATTTACAAGTCAAATACACACAGAGCTTTATTTGCCATTTGGTAAATTTATTTATTTACTTGATTAATTCCAGATTAGAATCAGTCTGCTTATAGAAATCATAACCTAAAGCACCTTTTAACAAGCTATACTTGTGCAGAAGATTATACATGAACAACAGATTTAATTTATCTGTTTCTAGACTGACATTTACTAAAGCATCTCAGATTTAAATGTAGACAGTGGATAAGTGACCAAAATTTTATAAAATTATATACATATTTACATTTTATAAACACCAAGCAAAATTGGAAAGTACTATACAGAGATGATCATTCAAAGTTTAAGCAAATTTCATGATTTGTATACTTTTCTTCCATACCCCTAAAATACTTCAGCAAAGCTATTTTTGTCTCGGTGGTTTCTTTTTCTCTATAAGTCATTGAGAAACATGAGAGACTAAAATGTTAATTTTTTCTTATATTAGCATTGCTTTAACATTAGTGTAAGACCAGATCCTCAGCTCTGTAGATCTGTATAACGTATTTGTAAAGTGGATGAAGCTGCACCTGTTTGTATCACCCAGAGGTCTATAGACTTAGAGAAAGTTAAATTATAGCTGACTTTAAACTGTGGAAAAAAAAGGAGAATAAAACCTTTTTCTATTATGCTGGCCACTGTTAATAAGAAACTTTACAAACAGAGCTGTTCACTTGACTGACTGAAAATCTTGACTGTACTTTTTGTAGTTTGAGTTCTGCATTATCTGAACATTACGCAAGTTTTTCTTCATAATCAATGATTCTCTTCAAATGGTTCGGTCAGGAACGGAATTACATCAGACACTCCTAGAAGCTGAATATAAGCAGCACTAAGAAAGGCAGGCTCAGAATTACTGTCTGAAAGTTGTTTTCTCAAACAGCTTGGTTTCTGGACAAATGTTCAGTATCTTTCTTTGTGATTTATTTCTATTCACAATTATAAATTTTAAAACTGTGGTTGTTTCCTTCCATTGTGTAATATTCTGGGAATGAAAAACAAAGATCTGAAGATAGTTTGGCTTCAGTCATTGCTCCTTTGCTGTATCCCAAATGTCTAAAGTTAGATTTCATTCCTAGTAGGTCAGCAGTGTTAAGGATTTAGTACTCTGTGCTCAAAGTATCCTTTTCTGAAGGATAACTTCAGAAAAATGGAAACATATCAGAGAAAGGAAAAAACCTTCTAGATTTGCTAAGTCATGCAGGAATCACTGCAGAAAACTTACACAGGATGAATAACAATAGGTCTGTCCCATCGGAATAAAGGAGACAGCTAGGTAACAAAAGAAATTGCAACCCATGACTGATAAGGAGTTTTGTGGCAAGCTGATCAGAAACTTTTAGATAAATGTGTAAGAGAAATAAGGTACGTCCCATCAAATATGTCAGTAAAAACTAAGAGATGTGAGAACTGAGAACAAAGTACAGTATCATTCAGGAGAGAAACGTCTGTAAATTTATTTTTATAAAAATAGGATCATGTTCTTATGACAGTTTTAAGAATATCTTAGGTTCCAATAATATAGTATTGGTTTCCAGAAATACTTAATTCCATAATAGTTAATTCTATAATTCTATACATGTTCCAATATCTATGCTTTACCCAGATTTTACTCAAAACAGATCCTCAATATTTTTCTCATAAGCCTATTGTCAGTGGTAGAAAACATAATATAGGAATTGTTTTGACCAAAATATTACTGAAAACAATGATAGACTACCT
This sequence comes from Mycteria americana, assembly GCF_035582795.1. Taxonomy (NCBI): domain Eukaryota; kingdom Metazoa; phylum Chordata; class Aves; order Ciconiiformes; family Ciconiidae; genus Mycteria; species Mycteria americana. Next base: position 33,009,860 of record NC_134367.1, read on the forward strand.
TGTTTGTTAACAAAAAGATAACAGCGCACAACTGCTGCCGAAGACTAGCTAGTGATTTCCTACTGAAGGTAGGTTTCTTCAAAGGCAATACTAGCTACATAAGATAGAATATGAGAAGGGGGAATACTCAAATAATTGTCAACAACTAAATAACAAAATTAAACCTTTGGGTTTTGTTTTGTCTCTGATTACAACGCTATTCTACAAGATGTTCAAGAGCTTTGTTCAAAAGCTTTTTTCTATTGCCTTGGTTTAAGATAATTTTGCCCGTGGCATTGAATTAGAATTCACTAGAGGAACTATAGTTCTAGCTTCATTTGTGAGCTACTGTGTGGTGTTAGCTAACTTGCTTCACCCTTTCATTACCCTTTCCCATGTTTGTTAGCTGCCTAGGTAGATTGTAAACTCTGTGAGGTTGTGCGTGTATCTTGCTTTGTCTGTGTGTTGTACAGAGCTTCCTCAGATCCCAGGTGGGTCGATTGCCTCTTGGAGATGCATGTGCTCTCACCAGTAATGTCAGAAGAAGACTGTACTTCTAGACCACTGACTTTGTTGAGTGTTTGTGCTTAGGTGGGATGAATTCAGGCCTATCATGACAGGGGTATAACGTGGTAAATTTGAGCACATGCTCTGTGTGGGAAGATATTGCTGAATCACATCATCAGTGAAAGAGAGATCTGCTTTTTATTTGCCAATTTTAGCAAACTTACCTCAGTATTTGCTGTTTGCTTCTAAATTTTAGCAATTCTCTATGATTTTGTACAGCTAACTTATATTTATCTGTGGGTGTGCTATGAATTAATCATGCCATAGTTACAGAAATACTTGAACTGGTCCTGAGCAGAGCCAGCAGGGCCAGCAAGGCTTTTTAACTCAGATTTAATACCACTCCAGTGTGACTGTAATGTCTCCATGGGCAACATGGGTTGGAGCCTCACAGATGCTTTAATGTGGGTGGATGCCTGATTAGTAAGCTCTGCCAGATATACTTTAGCTTTGGGAAGAACTGGTTTGTTTTTTATGCACAGCATTCCTTGATCCAAGGTATTTATACAATGCGTTGAAAGGCACAGAGTCAGCCAGGGACCAGGAAAACTTCTTTGCCTGGGCTAAGTGATACCTCTTCCAAACTCTGACTTGCTCCCACACCTCTTCCCTGATAACTCTGGGTCTTGGGACTACCTTTTACTTTGAACACAACACACAGGTGCACAGATTATCTCTGGCACTACGCTAAAGTGAAAACATAATCTTGAGTTCTGAAAAGTGTGACGCAAAAGCAGGCAAGTAGTACCCTTCCAAATAGATGGGAAATCTCTGATACTACCTGTGACTTGCTAACATAAAAAAGAAAATATAGTGTGTATTAGTATGCATATACATGCATGTATATATTTTTTTCAGAAAAAAAACACATTTAACATTCAATATTTGGAGGGAAGTAAGAGTTTCGGTTCTGAGAATCAACACCTAAAGTGTTGATTAGTGAACACAACACATTTGAAATGGCCACACCTGCATGACAAATATACTTCCCAAAGAACTCTAAGCTTTAGCAAATTTATGTAATTTGTAATATTACCTCCTTATTATGTTAATTTACACTCCCCAAATCAGAACATTTCTTTTGTTTATAAGGTCATAATAGGATGGTAATTACATTTGCTTATGTCACCAGATGGTTCATTTTTATCAAAATCTGGCTTTTCCCATTGTAACACTGGCCTGATGCATTCCCTTTTGGGGCATATCTGAAGCAGTATTCTAGATTATGTATTATCTAGTATTCTAGATTATGAATATAACCAACTTTCTTTGGGTTTTGCCATTAATGGATCTCTTGCTTTTTTAGCAGCACCAACTGTCTTGATTTATGATTCAGGAATGCTGATGGTGAGGCAAATTTAGCAAGCAATTTTTCTGCCCAGCTGTGATTCATATTAGTATTACTGAGCCATCTGCAAGGTATTCTTTGTCCTCCACAAAGAGAGGGTACAGCTTTGTGAGAAAGTCTGCTCAGTTCCCTTACTCACCTCACTCTTCCATCAGCAGAAGTATAAAACAGGCAAGATGCACGGTTTTATGGGTTAGGTAATGGGATGGGCAAAATCTGTAGTCTGTTCCTGCCTCTGCTAGAGATTTCCCATGCAACCATGGGTGAATCACCGAATTGCTTTCTGCCTTGTCACCCCATCTGCTATAGTGATAGAATTTCCTTTCTCTTTTCCTTTTTCTTGTTTTGTAACCGCTTTGCTGTAATACAGTGGGGTTACAATTTTCCTGAAATACATGTAATAATACTTTTAAACAACTCATGGCTTTTCCCTGCTGAACTTGGAATGAACTAGATTTCAGTAACTAGCATTTGTCAGTGCCTTAAGTTGTGAGACGACTTCAGCCAGATGTTTGCTGTGTTAATTTAATTTACTCAAGAATCATAAACTGGGAATTTACAGTAAAAATACAAAGAGCAAAAGGAATCTGTAAGTCATGACCATGTGAAAATAAAACACAAAGCATTTGCAGAACCTTCTTTTTCCCCAAGCAGTTCTGTTACTACGAAATTGTGAAAATATTTTTTCCCTTTAAATGGTATTGCAATAACAAGTAAAAGGCCATTTTGTTTTATAGCCACTCAGTCCCACATTATTGACTATACTTGCTTAATTACCAACTTGTACTGAAACTCATTTCAAAGAAATAACCTGCTTTTTGGTCTTCAGAATATACAGCTCCCATTTGATACCTTTAGCACATTTAATGTTTCAACTGTGGTTTCAGAGCTGATTCTTTCACATACAGTTTAAGTTTTAGAAAAATCTTTACAAACCTTAATGTAAGATAAGCATCACAGCTTATAAAGTTATAACATAAGTATCATCATCTTCTGATAGATGCTTAATGTTATTGATCAAAATAGAGCAACAAGAAAAGATTCAAACCTATTAACATTGCAGCTACAACCTAAAGAGTGTTTGTTTGCCGAAGAGAATAAAGGCACAAACTGTATGAAATAAATACCATCACAAAGACAGATATTAAACAAAAATTACAGGTTTTGCATTTTTGTACTTCATTCTTAAAATTAAACCAAATTATGTTAACATATACATCTCAGGAAAAATTAGGACAAGTTTGAAGACTTACTTTTCTGATGTAAAATATCTGGTTTACATTAATGTTTCTATTTAAATTCTCATTTCTAAATGGCAGCACCTTATGAGATATGTCCTGAAGACTATTTGATGTCAATGGTGTGGAAAAGGACCCCAGCTGGGGACATGGCATTCAATCGATGTCCTCTCAATGCCACAGGTACAGTATTTCTTTGAAATTGCATGATGATAAAAAAGGGGAGAAATCTTTTGCATTGTGTTCTAGACATAATCATTACTAGACTTGTATACATATGTATATATGCATATATGTGAATATATCTATATAAACCCCACATATTTACATATACATATACATATATATACATATATATACATGTACATATACTCTGTCTCTTATAGCGTACATACATGCATGGATCTGTGGTGTATATATATGTATACACATACATATACACATTATAGCCAGAGAGAAGAAGCTGAGAAGAAATCAATTTGACAGGACCTATCAGGCAAAGTAATGAAAATGAAGCAAAACATAGAAATCTTTTTAATTAAGAAAACATTGCTAAAAACCCACCAAGTGAACATTGAAATGTGTTTCACAATCTTATACTCTCTATATACTGATGATCATTGCATGAAATTGTTTCTGTGTGTGCTTTTAAAATAGCATGGAATATAGTTTAAATAAGGTTCATTCTCTTGCTCTCACTTATATAAATATTTTCTGTCTTCTTTGTGACTTACAGGCACCACTAGCAGACGCTGCTCTCTCAGTGTTCATGGAGTGGCCTTCTGGGAACATCCAAGCTTTGCTAGATGCATATCAAATGAGTACAGACACTTGCAGCATTCAGTAGGTGCAAAGCCAGCTTTAGTACTTGCTCTGTTTATTCATTACTAATCATTGGTGTGAAAAAAACCTTACTTATTTACTCTCAAGTCAGATTTCTGATAAGAAATGCCAGGAGGAAAACAGACCTAAGAAGTAATAATTTATATTAATGCATATTATTCTGATCTTGTATACTGCTGGTGTTTGAGCAAAAGAAGCTTCTTTGTCTTACTCTAGAAATGGAAAATGAATCAGATTCCCTTTTTTCATGTCCACTGTGTGAAATTTTTATAGGGGTCAGAGGTAAGACATATTTTGGTTTATTAGAAAATGAGATGTGAATAAATGAGATTTACAGGAAGAGTGACCTGCTGCGTAATTTTATAATACCTTGAATTCTTTAATTGCACACTAGGAAGTCAGAAACTATATTTCTTTTTGCTATTAGAGTTAGAACTTCACCTTGAAATGTAACAATAGGAAATGATTATTGGCTAAAGCTATTGCAGTGTCTTGGAAAAAGTAAAGTAACTCTAGATGAAGAAATATGGGGTTTTTTCAGTATGCTTAACAAAAAGTTTCTTTGCAAAGCATATGCATTATACATTTATCTACTGCCTAAATATGTTTATGTGCATAGATGTAATACATTGTATAGATTGCATTATAAATATACTACCATGGTATGTGCCAGGTATATTGATTACATTCTATTTTCATAGCCAAAGAATTCAGGCAGTTTAATACTATTGTGGGAAGAGCTACTTTGAAGATTCTCATGGACAATGGTTTTTGCCTGCATGATATATTTTACTGACAGTCTTATTACTCTGCCTCCTTTTCCAAAGGCCACTGCTCCATTAATCATTCAGCAGAGGGGCACTAATACAGCTGTGTGCTTCATAACTTCCCAACCTCTCAACCAAGTGCAACACTTCTGTAGCATGTTTAAAAATCTTTGGGAGCTTGAAAAGTAGTAGCCTGGCTGTCATTCCTCAAATCTGGCTTGCCACTTAGAGGAGGTTTTGATTAATTCCTTTGAGCTGCATTTCTGTTTCATTAGATTCCAACTTAATTGAGGCCTGGGATTCAGTTTCAGGGTGAGCCAAAGCATTATTTTTAAAATAACACAGAATAAATTGCCAAAGCAATTTTCCCCACTACAGAGAAACTTTCTTATTTTATATAGCTGTCTGCATGTTGCTCTATCCCTGTAGTGTTCACACTGGAAAAAACAACAGTAAGTTGGCTGTAACTGCTGTGCATTTTATATTGTTGATAATTTATTCTTTTGCAACAGCTGCATATAGTATGTCTAAATGTACTTTATGGGCATGGAAAGCAATACATTTGTATTTCATTTGCTTAGAATCTGTGTTTTGGTAAATAGCACAATAAAGACAATGACTGTAGGTAATATGCACAGTTCTGAATAATAATAATATCATATTGCAGAACAAAAAATTCACATTTTGTGATTGAAAATATTGAGATATTTCAAAGTAAAGCAAATTACTTATCTTTTACTTGCTATTTTTGCATTTAAATATTACAATCTTCTGAAATATTGAAAGTACTTTGAAATATTTTAAAGGATTTATTCATGTTGACCTGCCTGACCAGAAGACCATCTCTTTAGGGTTTTGTTCCTCTGCTTTTATATTTTTACATTTCATATCAACATTTATTCATAGTGTTGATCCTCATGCCACTGATTCTGTAGTGATATACAGTCTTTTCTTTTTATGTTATTGCTAGAAGTCATTCATAAACAACTCGGACAGTGGGAAATGCTCTTTCATATTATTCAGTGGTTTGACTTACCTGGCTAACTTTTGGTGAGGCACTGGTACTTTTTGAAGAGCTGCAAGTCTGCCTGGGAGGAAGGGGTCATTTTTGGACAGAAGAAGGCATTTCTAACCCTGATCAGGTTTATCTATTCTTCTACATTTCCTTTTTCAAAATATTAAATACGATTAGGCCACACAGTGAAATAATCTTTTGCCAAAGAACATTTAAAAATAGCTAAAGCTTCTTTAAAATTACACAAGCATCTAAACATCATCTTATTGCTACACAAAATTTCAGTCTAGTTTATATGCATACAAATTAAAGGAGAAAAGTGGATTTCTTTTACACTTGGGAGCTGTCCACAAAGAAAATCAGCTTGTCTTACATCTTACTGCTTCTCAAAGTGAACAACACAGCATATTTAAGGAATTCTAGAAAATAGAGGTAAAGACCTATAAGGTCATCGCCCTGCAAATGTAGGCTTGTCCCCCCACGATACATATGTCAGCTCTATAAATCCCTGAAAATAGGGCTTTATAAGGAAGCTGCTGACAGACGGTGTTGCTATAATAAATATGTGTGCTTATGAAAGCATTTATGAGATGCCTCAGTGTGCTTAACTTACCAATAATCTTATTTTAACAACTCGGACCAGGAGTAGTGGGGGTGTCACTCAGTTCTGTGAATGTTCCCATAAAATCTGAGTCTGAGCTGAATCCCTTTCATTTCTTACCTGAAATACATAAAACAAAAGTAGGTCGATAGTCTTAAAAAATGATATTTCTGAAGTTGATTTAAAGCAGTTGATATACATAATATACATACAATAGTTGATACATTAAAGCATGCCCGCCTAGAGGAATACAGACAGGTCCCTGTCTCTTTGCCCTCCAAACAAGCCACATGTGATCCAGAACCAGCCCCGAAATCATGTAGTTGAATTCACACGGTGCTGTGCCCAAGCAAATACTCTCTAAAGAAAAGCATTTAATATGCTGGGAGCCAGAGAATACTGCCTTGGCTACAGACCCTGCTAACCTGGCTACACAAGTTCTGGACTGGAAGCTTACAGTTACACTAGTAAATAAACTAAACAGGGCGACTGCCCAAGCTTAAACACTGTCCCTTGCAGTCATCTACACTGTTTAACTGTTTATCTGTTAGCATACTCGCTGACATGATTTAAGACCATACCAGTGAGCAGTCTCCCAAGCAATGCCTAGCATCTTTTAGAGGATAGCATGGCAGAGAGACCATTCCCAGCAGGCAATAAACCCATCGTTTTCTGGGACAGAGGAGGGAAAGAGAGATTAGCTTGAGGGATACAAGCTGTCTGTGCTCGTTGGCCTCAGGGCTAGGCAATATTCCTGTGGCTATTTTATTTACCTGTATTTACTATTTATATAGTAAAAACACCTTACATTTGGGCAGCATGGACTGTGAGTAGAGAAGTTCAGGGCTGCATGTGTCCATCAGTTTACACAAATTTACACAAGGCAGAAATCCTGAAAAGTTAATTCATAGACTTCCACTCTAATATCAGTATGATTTTTACTTTCTTCCTAAAGATAACCTTTTCCTAGAAACGTTAACACAGGTTTTCATCAGATGTCCACATTAAGCCAGAATTCTATGCTATACATAGTGTAGAATTTTACCACATAACCTCAGATGATTGACCCCTGAAGACTGTTTCCTTACTATGTGTAGCTACAGTAGGTTCACTGCCTCATGCACAAAGCCTCTTGTATTTTTACAATTTTCTCTATTACTCACCTGGAAGTGTCATGGGACAAATTTCAACCCTTAATAAGCAGTATTAAAGTAGCAGAAACCCAGCTAGTGCTGCATGTTCTTCAGCTTGACTCAAGACTTGTATGGAGACTACTACGATAGCTATGTAAATCATGCTAAAATGGCACTATCTTTTCATCTCAAAATCCATTTGGAAGCCTATTTGCAAAAGGTGAAGTGTCAGTAAAGTTAAAAATATACTTGTAATGCTAAAGATAATATACTTTCTCATAACCCCCAGCACCATGAATAATTTAGCTCTTTTTCCAGCCACTTACAGAATGTGCCAGGCAGAATTACTGCCTCTACTCAGGATAGGCATGTACTGGCACTTCAGATGCAGGGTACTGGCACCTCAGAAGAAAGCAGGATTTTCCATTGGTTAAATGGAATTGTCCAGATACGTGGACCACTTTTTGATACATATATCAATATTGTACTTAATATTCTATTGCAACAGTTTCAGAGTAATTCACAATCTTTAATTAATATATCTCCTCAACATATGCTTGAGATCAGGCTCTACTACATCTCCATTTTTTGTTCATGGAGAACTGAGTGAGACCAATTAAACAGGAAATTTATCTCTGATCTTCTGAATTAGTGCCTAGCCACTGTTCCTTCTTAATGTTCATACCTCTCCATATGAGAGCAGAGAAAATCCCTGGCATGGTAAAAATATAATAACTACAAAGCCTCTGAAGAGACTATACACTGGAATATGATGAAACAGTGAAGGGGAATGGTTTGGCTTGTGGAGTGGAGATTGGCAGTCAGCTTGCATCTTTCGAGGGCACAATGCCCTACACGATTCATGTGTAGGAGCTTGAGTAAATGCAGTTAAGAGGATGATGCACTTCAGCTATGTCACAAACGTACAGTCTGTACTTTCATTAGTTTATTTTACCTTGTGTGCTATGGAATAGAGGTCCCTTTTAAAACTAGGGATGATAATTAGACCTCTTTGAATAATGGAACCAATTAGTTATGAATACTTTATCCAACATTTGGTACAAATCAGTCATCAAATGAATTCAACAAATACTGTTTGACCAGTTTATACAGCTGGTTGACTAATATGAAAAATTTTTCACTGAACAAATTAAGGGACAAAAGTGCCAAAACCCATGAAATAAACTCTTCGGAAATTGTTTGGTTAGCTCTAATAATAATACTTAAAGAACCTAATTAGGCTTATTCTTACTAAAGCACTGTAAGTGGAAAATGTAAAGTGATAAATAGGTATGCTTTGCCTTCTGGAATCATGACCTAGAGGATCAAGCAATAACTTGATGAACAGAAAAAGAAACGTCACAGATTATATATATCAGTTTTTGTTCTGGATTTCTTGTATTGCCCTAGTGTGTTTGCAGTACCTGCAGCTTTGCATTAAGAAAATGGTCTTAGTCAAGCACGGTGTTTCAGGACTGTTACCAGTCATCTTTGCAGCTAAGAAGGAATATTTTGCCCAATGATGCACGATTTGTTAAATGTGTTCTTGAGAAAGAGGAGATTACAGCAAAGAGAGTCTTCTGAGTGTCTGTTTTATTGTAGATGGAGAAGTGAAGTTGTAAGGTTGACTAAGATCTAGTGGCAGGAGATACCCTTTCTTCAGTTCCTTCTGGATATTTCTTGGTCACATACTGATCACCAGATTTCAGTTAATAGGGAGGAATTTCCCTCCTTTCTCTAATTCCAGATTATATTCTCAGAATTTGGAGGTTTTTTCCCCTGTGTGGGATAGACATTTTTTGGGTTTTTGGACCATTTTACCAAATCAATTATGGCTGTAACACAAGTTGTGGACTTTGTTAAAGCCTATTCTCTCTTTCTACCTTTGGCAGTTTCATTTTCTGAAAACTGAACTCCTTTGGTCTAACTAGCATATTTTAATCTCTTTAAAGAGTATCTGTTGGTAGCTTAATGGACTGTTATATATAGAAAGGCAGAGTAGATGATGATCTAATGACCCAAACTTAGACTGTATAATATTATGAAGTATTCTCCTCATTGCTTATTATCTTCTTTTGATCTGGAAGCAGAAAATGGTCTGCCTAATTAGTTTACCTAAAATTGAACTAGTACTTGGTTAATTTGGACTAGTATCTTCTGAGATATGTTTTCATATAAGAAAGATATCTCCAAAATATTCTAAAGTATTACTCTACATACATGAAATTTTATAAGTAGATGAGACATTACACAACTCCACTGCATGAATACACTGTCAAGTTAGGTTTAGCATCGCCATGAGAGATTGTAAACTGAATCTTGTGGCACAAAGAAATTAAAGCAAAAGACATACCGTATGTATGTATTTTGGCTGCCACAATCCAGCCAACTGGGTTGTGTAATTGACACTTTGAGACAGACCAAACTTCAGATTTAGTCTTTCGCATTTATTTCATTTCTAGGATTTCAAGTGTATGTTAGTAAACTATGAATTGTTTTTGCTGCAACAATTGTTTAGTATATAAGGCAATATGTAATTTCTGGTTTGGTCTTTATTGCTTTCTAGATGTTAAGTCTACAAAGGGACCATCATGATTAATTAGCATGACTTCCTGCATGACCTTTTCTTGAAGTAGCATATCTCTCATAGGAAGACATCTAGTCTTCACTGTAAAAAGCAATGCAATGGAGAATGTGTTCTCCAAGACTATTTTTTTTCCCAATATTCAGTTCTCATGTTCTTGCAAGTTTCAGCCAGCACACCTCAAGTGGGTTGGATCTGCTGAGAAACGTCATGCTCTGCTTTGATGCTTTAATTTTTTCTTATTTTTTTTTAACTTCATTCAGTTGGATAAACAGGGTAAAATCTTTCCTGAGAATAACAAATTCAGCTGTTTGTACTAATATTGGATGTGAGTGACTGCAGGACCAAGAATGGAATCGGTGATTAGGAGCCTATACGCTTACCTCAGATGGTATCTGAGAAGACAGTCACTGAAATGCCTCAAATAAGAGTTAATTTCATTTTCATACTTTCTTGAAGCCTATAAAATTTGGTATACTACAAGCAAGAAGACTGAGAAGCAAGACCCCAGTGTTAGGAATATCCTACATCATTCTTTGTATGAACAGCTGCTTCTGAGAGGCATAGCTAAAGACTTCATCTGTTCTTAATCCATTCTATGGATGACAGCCACCTAAATTAGAAAAAAACCAAACCAAACAAAGCCAAACAAAAACCCGAGCCAAAACAAAGAAACCGCTCACCCCCTCCCTCAACCCCCCAAAAAACAAAAACCAAAAACCAAGACGCAAAAGACTTGAATCAGAGCTAATGCAGAAAATGAAAATGAGATCAAAATAGTTTGGTATGGAAGAACAATGAGTTTTCATAGCTTATGAGATTTTTATGAAATGAATATCTGGAGCCTGTATGACTGTTTTTAATGAAAACCGTTAATGAATAAGAATCTTACCATGGAGTATTAGAAACTGATTTTGTGTAAATGGAGAAAATACTTGAATATATAGGGCTATTTCTATGTTCTACTCTGTTATGCATGCATTCTAAGTGATAGGATTTATTCAATCAGAAAAAAAAAAGCTAATTTTGTGAGGGATCTGCTTAAAAGATATTGGTAATATATCACTGACTCACCACACACTGGAACAACTCTTTTGCCTAAAGTGAGAATTCCTCTAAATGGCTTTTGGACACTCCAGTTTGGAAGAGATTTGTACTACACTCATAAATAATGAGGAAGACTAAAGCCTGTCATCAAGACACTTTGTTTCTGAAGGTCATCTCCAATATTATCAGAAAATCTCTACTAATACAGCCCATTTTCTAAACCTATGTAACACAGTTTTCAAACCCGGATGATGAAATTCTACATAGTTGCTTCAATAAAAATAAGGTACTAATTTGTGCCAATTTGAGTGATATAACACCTAAATCAAACATGCATTTGTGCAAACTGGGCTGCTTTTCTATTAGAAAGAGGAAGTTGGAAAAGCAAAAAAAACCTCTTAACTCCTGAGAGTTAAGAAGGAAAAATCTGCATATGAAATATCACACTGGTGTCAAGATATTAGCACTTATGAAGGAGTATGGGAACTTATGCAGGTGAATCTTTGCATATCAAACTGATAATGTAGCCATAAAAATGCATTTCTGCTGCTTCTAGTTCATACTATAATTTTGTTTCCCCTTTTTCCACAGCAGTGTTATTCACAATTTTGCAAGTGCTTGGCTAAAATATAATTTGATAAAAAGAACTCTGAGGTGAATAATGATTTGCTCAGCTGCAGCTCATTAGAGATGATTTTGTTTTTCCAAATTATATTACAAGGGCAGCATATCAGCCTGTCCATGTACTCCTCACTGAAATGACGGCTGTACTCTGGGGAATGAAAGGTTTCCTCCTAAAACATTTACTGCTCCTTTTTTCCTAGTTTAGTGCTTCATTTCTTTTTATATAGCTGCAGAGCAAAGCAGTCAGGCTTAGTTTTGTAGATTTGAATGTACAGGCCTCAATAACAACATTTTTATTCTGCCTCAGTCTCTCCTTATATAGGTATATGCCAGCTCTTCATCTTCACCTTCACAGCCTTTGATAGGCCAGGGAGTTATATCAGTAAATGATCTTTCCTTGCCTTGCCTCCCTTGTAAGCCCAGAATCTGCAGGCATCAGCTCTGTTTTGTCACCTCTGTATCTTGACAGGAGGATGGCAAACTGTTTTCTCTCATCAGAAAGCAACTGATCAAGAGATTGTGGCAGGCAACAGTTTTCCCCTGCCTCACTAACATTTTCCCATTCTGCATGAGAGAAGATTAAAACATCGGAAAAAAGCTAATGACTTCAGTGTTGCTGTCTGCTTGATGGTGAGGGCACTCATATGGTTGTGAGAAAGCTCTGCCTGCTCTGCCCTGCCAAACTCATTGCATGGACTGAAATATTGAGTTTTTGAGTGCTTTTAACACCATGTTATAAAGTTAGTATGGCTTTCTCAGTCTCCTAACAGATCTGCTTCACCCTCTGTAAATAAATATGCACTTTGCCAAAGAGAGGAAATAACCCAATACTTCAGTCACTCATAAGAAATATGTAGGCTAGAAACCAACTGCTCCAACCCAAGTGAAAGGCTGCTTTTTTCATACAATAGGCACCAGAAATGAGCAGCTTAAGATCAGGAAAGTGAAACGTGTTTAAAGGTACTGTAGTACCTTATCCATTCATCAAATTATAGTGCTTGACCTCACCAACATACATATGCACCGCAATCTTAGAGATGCTATGCAGTGGGAGAAAACATTTACCTGCTATTCTGCATAAGCACATCAGAACTTAATTCAACTGGATTCTTCCTTTCTGCTTTTGAATATCTGCTTTTTAATAGCCAACCAATCCCACTTGTTAAATTCAAAGAAAAGTCCCGACTATCATCTCAGCATCCGTAATCATCTTTCCACGTCTGGTTTACCAAAGAGTAATCTGTGCGTTAAATGAAATGTGCTCCTGTGGTTTCTGCTGCTGCTGTGTCTGCTGCAGCAGTAAGCAGCTGAGTGTTCCCCGATCACATTGATATTCCAAACCAACCAACACTGCAGCCAACAGGCGAACTCCACTAGGGTATGGCCAGAGGGAAAACAAGAGATGAAGGCCATTTAGGAACTCAATAAAGAAAGAATTCATCTAATTTTCCCTTAAAGTCTACCAGAACTGCAGGAACCTTCACTTCAACACAGCTGCAGAATGACTGCAGGAATTTGGCTAGGCAGCTAGTGGCAAAGAAATGGTCACAGCATCTTACACTTACAGTCATTCCCCTGCTTTTTTGTCCACTATTTCATTTGCTGCATTCCCTCACCATGTTTAAGCTGAGATTTGTAAGTATGTGAGGCAGAAAGGATTCTTCTCTTGCCTACTACTTAATGCAGTACCCCCATGCAGAAATTAGGGCTCCTCAATAATGGTAATTTCCTTGAATAAACCATTTTGGTTTGTCCTGCAAACAGAATTGAGTCTCATTGGAATGACTATATAGAAACATAAAATCCAATAAATATAGAAATTGGTTAAAATCAAATACACATATAAATTGAAGCAGTTAATCAGAGCTTTGTGTTTTAGGGACACATACTTACCAGGATGACCATGTACTATAAAAAAAGAAAGACAACTCATTCGTCATATGTGCCTCAGCCATTCAGTCAGTATGGAGAGCCAGGAGACTTTACCTCAAGCACTATTATGTCTGTCATAGAATGAAAACAACCCTCTCAGAGTCTTCATTCTCTTTTTTCTCTCAACTCTTGCTCTTGTCATGTTGCATTATACATAGATAACACAAATCTTGAAGACATGCCCTCTGGTTAAAAAAAGAAACAACAATAACAACAACAAATCTCTCACACAGCATGTCAACGTGAGCAGGATTTAATCACAGATAATTGGAGCATTTAATAGCAGTACTTAATAACATAATAATGCAAATCCTGGTCAACAAAACCAGTGATAAGTATAAGAAGAAAAAAAAAAACAAACAACAACAAAAGAAGTGATCTGTTTAATGATTATTCATTTCTCATCCCTAGAGCCATTTGTTACTCTACTGAAGAGCAGTCTTATCTCTTCAAAATATCTATTAAGATATTTTGTTGAATTCATGCTGAAATCAAAATACTGAAACGTTATAATGACTTTCTCTGTCACCTGTGTTGTGGTTTAACCCAGCAGGCAGCTAAACACCACACAGCTGTTCACTCACTCCCCCCTGCAGTGGGATGGGGGAGAGAACTGGAAATAGGTAAAACTCGTGGGTTGAGGTAAAGACAATTTAATAGGACAGAAAAAGAAGGGAAAATAATAGCAATGCTAAAAGAATATACAGAACAAGTGATGCACAATGCAATTGCTCACCACCTGCTGACTGACACCCAGACAGTTCCTGAGCAGCGGCCACGCCCCCCTGGCCAAGTCCCCCTGGTTTCTATGCTGAGCACGACGCCATATGGTATGGAATAGCCCTTTGGTCAGTTGGGGTCAGCTGTCCTGGCTGTGCCCCCTCCCAGCTTCTTGTGCATCTCCAACGTCCTCGCTGGCAAGGCAGTATGAGAAGCTGAAAAGTCCTTGATTTAGTGTAAGCACTGCTCAGCAACAGCTAAAACATCAGTGTGTTATCAACATTATTCTTATCCTAAATCCAAAACACAGCACTATACCAGCTACTATGAAGAAAATTAACTCCATCCCAGCAGAAACCAGGACAACCTATTTGATGTTTATATCTCAAGGACTAGAATAAGTGACAATATTGATTATGGTGATAAAAAAAAGAATTATGGGATGGGTTAAAGTGGCAAAAAAAATCTCTTGAGCGAAATAATAGAAGTGTTCTTGTGAAAGAGGGTAGAGAAAGCGGGTACAGAAAGAACTAAGAATCCCTCTGAGCTGTTCACATTCTTCTTCTAAAAACATGTTAGACTTCCACAGATACCTCATCACATATAGAAGAGCACATACAATTTCTCTGGTGTCTGTGCAAAGATTCAGTTCACCTGAGATGAATGTCTAGAACAGCACAGGATTCTGTGTGACTAAGCTGGCTCCTTTTCTCTAAAAACAAATCACTGTTTTCAGGAGTATTTTGCCAAAGAAAATTTAGAAGTATATGACAGTTGGATGACTGTTTGTATATAGTGAAACAATCCTCATTTTTCTTTTCATCACTGTAAATTTAGCACAGGGTTGCAGTGATTTCAGCTGAATGCACAGAGGCAGATTGAGGCACCGTATCTGCAGAAACTTGGTGTAGCAGATTGCGCACCATGACAGTGGATAAATGCAGGAAGGTAAAAGTTCAGTTTCAGGGCACTCATTAAACTTTGACGTTTCTGGTTGGGGTAAATTATAGGAGGCTTTTGTTTGGGTTTCAGAATATTTGCAGGGGCCTGTTACAGAATTTTAGAACTGAAAGGAAATTCATGAGATCATCCAACCCTAACTTCTGTCCCATCAAAATCAGCTATACTTGCATTATTCCAGCATTTTGTTTTCCTTGACGGTTATTAAGGCCTCCAATATAGAAGACTGCATAGTGTCTTCAGGTAAACTATGGTACAACATTTCCTTTACAGTTGAAAAGTTTTCCGTAATATATATCCTTAATCTTCCTTGACACAATGTATACCAATTACCTTTTCCCTTTTCTATTATAAACAAAGGGAATATATGATTTCCTTCCTCTCTGCAGAAACTGTTTATTAGTATGTTATCATGATCTAGATTGAGACTACTAACTAATTTCAGATTGAGACTACTAACTAATTTCACTGATGACAAAGTGGAAAATTATTTTGTATTGCTTTAGCAATCTCCTTCATAAAATGTTGAATGTATAGAAAAGGAAAAAAACTCTTATATGACATTAGGTTATAAACACTCAGATGCATACCTGAAGATGCATAGCTGTATCTTTAGACTCTACTCTGTTTCTTTTAAAAGGTGGATGAAATAATATTCTTGAACACTGAAACAGCCTGAAAATAAACAAATAAATTGTAAATAATTAATTATATCAAGGGAAAGTAAATTAAACTTCTAGATTCCGTGCTAAAATAGTTAAAGGACTGTCTGTCAATAATCAGAAAAAACACTCTGTAATGAAGTTTTTCTCAAATCTGAAAGGAAGAGCTTTCTCACAATGACATCACATTATAGTTTAAACATCAGCATGCTGCATGAGTTCAGTTCAGTGCAGGATTATACCTATGGGAATATTTCAGCTGCCAAAAATATATTTTCTGCCTTTTTAATTTATGTGCCTAACTTTAAGCAGACAGATTTCAGCATTTTGGTTCCAGCTTTTCTGGACCTCAATACTGGTAACTATAAAAGTAAGTTTGATGCAAAATTAATGTTTATTGAGGGGGTACTATCAATTCCAGCCTCAAGTTTAGAAGCCACAGAGGTCAGTTAATGTGATTCAGAGCATCCAAGATAAGATTTCAGGTGCTCTGGGTTGTTCTCTAGAGGAACAAACACTCTCAAAAGCTTTTAGGTTTCTAATACAGTTGTGTAATTCAAGTGGCTATTGCAGGTGATGTGAATATTCCTTCCTGTTCTGCATATTAAGAGGATTATGAAAAATATTTTTAAAAATATTAGTGTTGGGTTGTGGAGGTACAAAGCAAAGTGGTTTGCAGATTATGAGCAATTTCAGGATATATTTTTATTTCAAACTATCTTTCCTCACTTCTATCTAAGGCTTCCTAATTCGGGTTCTTATAGTCCCCACTACCATAAAACCTATTAATGACATCATTAGTAATACCTAGCCATGAATCCAACATCATCTTAAAAAATAATGAAAAAAAGGATGATGGTGTAGCTACTCTTCAAATTAATCATTCTTTTCAATCATTTATAGGTTTCTTGAGGATTCATTGTTTTCTGTCCTTTCAAACCACTTCTAGCTGTTAAGTTTGCAGTAATTATTATGCAGTAATAAATTTGTACTCCAATTCTGGAGGCCTAGGAGCTCTGACTTTGTAAAGAGGAATTTTTATTATATCATACTTTCTGATAAATCAAGGGACAAAGGCAGTTGGACCCTGAGTCAAAGTCCAGTTAAACATTTCAGTAATTTTTCAAGTATGCAGCCATACAGTGCAGGCGGCTAGAGGTTGGGCTGACAACTGAAGTATCCCTTTAACAGCTGCTTCATTTCACTATCTCTCGGCTCATAAACTTTATTTTTAATGAGCCTGCCTGTAAGACCACTAAAAAATGACCTTCACAGAGAACTACAAGGACCTACAGTGGTGACCAAAATAGCTTTCTTGGACAGTGCATAATATCACAGTGACCATAGCATAGAAAATAAGCAGTATGGCGAGAAAGACATTATACTAACTACTGATGAGAATGTTCTGTATTTTCACACTGAAATACTCTTGTGGTAGCTGTGCAAGTAATCTACTACCTTCAGCTCATACTAATCTGGTCATCTTCATGGCTTTAATAGTGTTGCACTAATTTACATCAACTGAGTGGATGGCCTGAGATTTTGAAGTTGTGTTTGTTTAGGAGCTGTAGACTGTCTTAAAACAAGAAAATGCATTATGTAATAAAGTGATAATAAAGAGGCTGCTAATTCTTACCCTGCCCTGCACATTGCTTGCTGGTCTGTAGTCAAAACTTTCTACTAATTAACTCTAATTTTCACCCACTTTCTTTACCCAAACACATTGCAACCTTCTCTTTTATTATGCTACTTCTAAGGGTATGCTGCTAGTGTAATTCAAGACAGTGTGGGCCTGGAGGGGTAGCTAAGGATGAGGGAAAGGAACTTCTGGGTTGGAGCTTGAGAGGGCGAAGAAAAGGTGCCCACCAAGGTCTGTACGAGTGGTGTGGCCCGAGGGAGGAAGGGTGCTTGTCCTGGCAAGCTGAGCTTTCTGGGTATGCCAATTTTTTAAAAACAGTTCCAAATTGAGCTGTAATTTTAAGAGCAAATAATTCTGAGGTACTTTAAACCACCTGCACCACAACCCTGGCTACTTCTGAAGTAGGTGTAATAATTTAGTCCTGTGGCATTGTGGGCACTTGCTAGACCTTTTTTATCACTGTGTCCAAAAGCAATCAAAATGTCTTGCTGAAAGCACTAAAGGCTATACTACTTCTACTGCTAGAGATTTGTAACATTTTTCACTGAAAACAGAGCTTTACTTGCTAAAAAACAGTCAAAACTAGGATCATTTTAATTTATTATTTGCATTCCAAAAGCAGCTGAAACCAAGACTTCTGTATGCTATGCATGGTCCAAAACCAACAAAAAATTAGCCCCTGCCATCTTTAAAATGTGAGTTTAAAGTCTAGCAGGAGCATGGAAAAACAAATGGGAGGGTGAACATACAGATGGAGCAAAAGGAAGCAAAATAATGCAATATAATATAACATGCTAAATAGTTTGACAGGTTTCCTACCAGTGTTTTATACAAGCATAAGAGCACAGTAGGTTTTTTATGAGGACTGATCACTTTGCTGTTGTTATTGGAATTAAAGAACCTCTTTGTTCTCTCTTAAGCTCTGCCTTCAAGTTGTGTGATGCCTTTCCCACAGTACATCCTGAGGCAGATGGTAGATTTGGGAGTTCAGCTTTATGGACTGTCTTTTATGTTGTATGTCTTTTGGGCTTGACTAAAGACACACTGAACATTGTTAATCCTCAAAATCTGGAAATACGCTCTGGGGTCAATGAACAGCTGGGCGAGTTCCAGCAAAAGTTCTGCTATGTTGTGTTACTGTGCTAACTGATGATCTTTTAATTCGCTACCCAGACACAGCATATGGGCAGATGAGGCAAATGGTAACATTTCACAGGAAAAATCACAAATCAAGTTCTTGTTTGCTTTCGCTTGTCCCCAAGAAAGTAGTTCATAATGTTATGTATACAATATCAGATCCCTGAATCTACTCAAATTAATTTTCTTCCATTCTCACACCTTTTTCTCCACTATTGTTTTCCTACATGATTACTTTCAAAGCCTCCTTCTAAAATGAATAGAAACTGCACAAAATTATTTCTGCAAGCAAGCTTCTTGCCTAATTACTTATTACAGTATTCTGAAGACTGAGGGAGGTATTTCTGCTGAAATATATGTTAAAAAACCCTGATGAACTGCCTCAGTTCTCCTTACTGAAATTTTTGTTGATAATATTTGATTGTACAATTATGCTTGTACCTCTGGACTCATGGTATAGGGTAGATTCATTCCCTGTCCATGCTGCAGCGGGCAGATGTTCTCCCAAGTGTTAAGTATTTCTAGGGTTTGGGCAAGCCTGTTGTGGTCCATAACAATCCCCAGCTGCTATAAAGATGACTTAAGGCCATAAGCGTAACTTGAAGCAGCCACTTTGCCCAGCCCCAGCTGTGTTACATATATCTAGTTTATCTCAAGACTGATGTAATCAAAATATGATCCAACAGCATGAAGAAAAACTATGTAGATCATGTATGTCAGAGGTTGATTGCATTTTTTAAATTGCTTTCATGAAAGTTATTTTGAACCCTTTTAATCTCTCTACTATTTTTACTACATATTCTATCCTTTTATTTGTTTGTTTGTTTGTTTGTTTTGATGAAGCCCCGCATATCCACACAAAGTGGCTGGGGAGATCTGGAAGTGACAAAAAGTATCTTTACACTCTTCCTTCCACTTCACCATCACATTATGTTACATTAGTCATCCTTCCCTCTATACGTCATTAATAAGGCCAGGTTAAAAAGCAATTGAAGATAAATTTACAGAGATGGTGTCAGCGTTTTGGTTGCCAGTTGCTCAGAATTCTCTCTTCATCCCTCCTGCTTAGAGTAAGGTCCGTCTCAGATAATTTCTCTTTTCTTTAATTTAGCTTCCATTTGGAAGAACTTGTGTTTGTATACATAAATTCATATGCATATTTAAAAATAGGTTGTTTAAACCATGCACTCTTTTGCCTTGGCTGGCCTTGGGACATCATTGTGATACACTATGCATCTTCCTGGGATGCTGAGTCAGCTTTAAGAATTAATCAGATCCACAAGTTCAGCTTCTTATCAGGAGGATTCTTCTACCAGCAGTTGCATTTTGGATTACCTTTATCACTAGCCCTGTACAGATCTGCTGGGAGAGCTACTGCTAAAGTATGCTCTCTTGGCTGATACACAGGAGCAATTCGTAAATTAATTTGCATTTCTTGAAAAAACGAACAAGATTGTTCCAAGTGAGCACCTTTGTGTTGTTAGTACTACAGAAGAGAGCACCATAATCAGCTTCCACCTAAACCATCACTCTTGTATTAACTAGCCAAGTTGGGCTGGCAGAGATGAAGGGTATGCTTTCCTATAGAAAACTAGATTATAACAAGGACTGCTTTAGCATTTACCCCATTCAGAGCTCTTAGTTGTTTAATGAGTGGCAACAGTGGTTGTACAGCTGTTCCTCTGAGGAAGACTAGTTCCTTGCTACATCATGGCAGTAGATTAAAGCTGCAGTCCAGCCCATGGAGCTCCTTTGAGAACATGGATGTTGAGAAATTATTGGTGTCCAAAGAGAAGCAAATGGATGAAACACAACAACTTCAGAATCTTTCAGTACAAAATCCATGATTCTCTGATAAACATAATAATTCTGTCGTCATAGTCTACTATTTTGTCTTCTCTTTAACAGGATGAACTTTGTTATAATGGCTTTAATATTTAATATTACAATAGCTTTAATATTTAATATTTTTGGCTGTGTTTAGAATTTATCATACCTTTTCCTCAGTAAAGTAGATTCTGATATTCCTTTTGTTCTTCTGGTACAGATTAAAGAGCACCTTGCCAAGGGACAGAGGATGTTGGCTGGTGATGGCATGTCTCAAGTAACCAAGACTCTATTGGATTTAACGCAGAGGAAAAATTTTTATGCAGGGGACCTTCTGATTTCTGTGGAAATTCTCAGAAATGTTACAGACACATTTAAAAGAGCAAGTTATATCCCTGCATCTGATGGGGTGCAGGTAAGAGAAACATTGTAAGGGTAATGTTTCAATTAATGGAGTTTATGTCAGTATACTGCATACTATTTTACCCACTGCGGAAACTAAATCTTCTGAATGATAGACACAAACATTGTTGACATAAAACTAAGATACAAGTGTAAAATAGGAAAAGACTCAGCTATATTTAATGAGACAAATATCAAAAAGAATGCAGCAAGTGAAAATGTAAAATTCTTTCTTTGTGACATTTATTTCAGTATCTTTCTCTTTCAAGGTTTGGTTTGATTGATAACGATGTGTTGGTATTTTTTTGCACTAAGCAATTCACTAGTGTTGTTTCTTCCAGTTCATTTCAGTTCAAAATCTATCCACAATGTTTCATTATGTAATTCTGGCATTGCTTCTTCAATTCAAATAAATAAAGCTCATTAAAAGTGCACAGGAGTGATGGATAGTACACTTGATATGAATTTTCTATTTCATATGTTAGATTATCTCTTCTTGTGCAAGAGGCCAATTAAAATACTGTCAGAGCTAAAAACACTATAATTATTTCTACATAATGTGCTGCACAACTCATTGTGTAATGTTCATTAAAATAAATATTTCACAGGACTTCTAGATTAGGATATTGGTTTCATCTATATCTGAGAATTTTAGACACTTTTCAAAGACTGTAGATGTACTGAAAAAGAATACTAAGAAGGTAGATGTATGTATTATTTATGAAAAAGAGAGTTTCATCATCATTCATAAATTACTGATGAGGTTATTAATGCAGGTCATGTGTATTATTTGTTTGTATAAAGGTAAGCATAGATTATAAATACACTTTGGAATATATGCATGCAGATAAATGGAGGTATCTTGGAAAAGACAATTTTTCCAGAGTTAAGTTTTCAAGAGCTTGCTATTATATTTTCAGTTTTCTTGTTTTTCTATGGACAAAGAAAAATGAACTTCCATAATAAAAGCAACATTTCTTATGTTGACCTGTAGCCAGCTGAAAGTAATATTTTTTGAGCAGTGCTTTTCAAAAAGTATTATTTTGGCTGGACAATCCTTTTTTTTTTAATTGAATGAGAGTCAATATCTTTTCCTGCTTTCATTAAGTTTTGCTGTTAAACAGGATGTTATTTACTGAAAAATTTTCATGCATTCAACAATCCGATAGCCCAATGTGACTTCATGGTTCACAGGCACTACAGAAATCTTTGTTGGAACCAGCCTTGAGAAACTACTTGGCACAAGTGATCCTGTTCATGGGCTTAGCAGATCACATCATTTCGAGTTTGCATACATTAGAGAGAATTTGATTCTTTTCCCACTAATGACAGTGTCAAGTTCTGTTCGCTTCGGCATTGTAGAGCTGTTTCCAAAATTCGTAATAGTATTCTGGCAGAACTTGGCAAAATGATTAGTAGTATTTTAATAATTTTTGATTAATCATTTTGAAGTGAAGAAATAAGAAAAGGCAAAAATTGGTAAGCCATATTGTGAAGGAAATAAGGATTTCTCAAACCAAAGAAATAACTGTATTTCAGGATTTAGATGCCTAAATACCAAGAGCTCCTAAATCCCAGCTGAAAAAAGGGACTGAAACTCAAAAAAAAAAAAAAAAAAGGTAAAAAAAAGTTTAACAAATTGCAAGCTAAGATAAAATCAAAAAAACAATGCATAGTGTTCAGGAAAGTAAATGAAATTAGAATTAAGCATGTGTTTTGCACAGGGGATACATTAAGCAGTGTTCCTGTTACTGGCTTCTGATGATATAAAATGAAATCCTGGCTCAGTAACATCAGTTTAAATTTTACTGTCAATTTCTGAGAAACCAGGATTTTCCCATATGTAAACATAAGTCATATGCTACCATACTCTAGAGGATTGTATTTAATTTTTATTTTCGCTATCACATATTTTCATTCTTTCTAGTCCATCATCAAAGTAAGTGACAAAAAGGAGAAAATGAAATTAATTTGCACAAAAATACCAACATTCTTCTTTCTGAAGAATCTCTGTGTCATGTTCTAATTCCATTCTATTTTTTGCACTAGATAAATAGTAGAATTTCCTAGGATTTTTGTTTTAACGAAATTCTCAGAAAAGTGCAGTGAGGTTTAAAATCCCTGAAAGTCATAATTTATCATTTCGCATTATGTCAGAAAAGTAGATTATGAATTATGGGTAATAGTATTTTTTAAGGTCCATACAAAAACAACACCTCCACTTCCATTAAAACTGAGAAAGGAAAAGTGTATATGTCTGAGTATATTTGTTTCTTATACATTCCATCCATCTGGATAGTCCTTCAAACTGTCTATAATCTCTGGTTTATATCCAGTATTAATATTCATGAATAGTGCAAAAGATGTGATTCAGAGACTCCATAAGAAAAAGAATGAACAGAAAAGTGAGATCAAATTTGAAAATTTCAACCTAATGACTCAAAATGAAGATGCCACTGCCTGATGTGCTGCATAGAAAATGCCACTTGTTTAGGAAGACAGATACCAAGAGCAAAATGGAATTTCTAAAGTATGCATGTCTAGTGCCAAGTTATTTATTATATGACTGTTTTTCTTTTTGCATATTTTAACCTTTTCTGCAACAATATTTATGTATACATTACATATACAGTGTCAGGAAGAAAAATAACCATGTATGAGGCAGTTAAACAATATAGAAGGTACCCTGCATCAGTGACTGAAAACAGCAGTACAGCAGCAGAAATAGCAGAAGACGAGTCATACAATTATTCTACAAGCAAGGTCTTTCTCTTAATATGGAAATTACTTTAAAATACACTGTGTAGGTATACTGAGGCTATGAGATGGCCACTGTGCTATTACTTGTGTAAGAAGGATTCTACCTGGAAGATAATTAACATTTTAAATAAGCATAATATAAGCAACATTTTGGAACACTTTCCAGGACTGATCTAACAGTGCTTGAACTACCTTCTAAGGATAGGATGGCAGGAAAGGAACTACCTTTCAGGACAGGATGGCAAAGTGAGTTGTACAATCCCCTCATCCAGTGACCAACAGGAAACAAGATTTCTTCCCAAATAAATTAGAGCAGTATAATCCCATTTATATTAGCCACAAGAACCCTTGCTGTCAGTCAGGGATTAACAGGATTGCCCAATGCTTTTTTCCCCCCACCTTCCCCCTCCCACACACACAATCCCTATGCTGAAGTCCAAAAGTAGAGGTGACTTAAGGCTATCCATTAATTCCTCCTAGGGAGGAATTCTTCTCTAGCTGTATAAAAGGATTATGACAGCTTTATGCCTGCAGAGAGGGTCAAAGAATTTGGACTGGAACAGGGAACTGCAGCCATTGTATTACAGAAGAAAAAGATTGAAAGGATGGAAATTAAATTAGGAAAACATAATTGTCCATTCCTGACTGTAACTGGCATTATCCTCAAAAAAGCCTGGGCAAAAATAAAGGACTTCAAAATTTGGCTCTGGCTGTCACAACATTTTCTATAGTGGCCAGTTCAGTAATACGTAAGCCCTGCCATGAAAGGAAGGAGCTTGATTCTACAAGGAGGTCCAGTGTTTACTGCACTAATACCATCAGATCACATCCATAATGCTTCTAAAATTTAGCCTTCATACCTGCCAATCATTTTACTAAAGGGCAATGTTGTCTCTTGCAGCATTAATGAAATGAACAAGAAAATAGTCAAAGTAGGTGAAAGACTTTTTAACCCCTATTCCCCTGTCACATTTTTGGAGTGCATCTCATATCTATTCATTATTGAAACAGCAAAGCCATTTAATTGTCTCTCTGTTTAATTCACAAAGCGCCAGTATTGCTGACTGAAAAATCTTCATGTATCTCAGCCTCCAATGCTACCATAAATATGACATTCACCAGGGATAGAAATAGAGAAAAAAAAGATTTCAAGAAGCAAGATATTCTTGTCACTAGGTTGTTAGACATCATTTATAGTTTATTGGCAAGTACAAAGTATATATTAAATCAGTTGTTGCTCATCTTTTGTTTGTGCTTGAGTCTATGATTATTTGTAAGCTTTTTCACATATATTTCTGTTAATTATTGGTCATTTTCATGTTTTCATGTAACTAAAATAAACATAAAATTTAATGAACACATAATGTTATTAGCAAAACCATGTAATTTATCATCTGCAAGAAACATTTATAACTCCTGAGTGTTTTTCAGGTGATCTAGGCTACTCTCAGATAGATCTCATTACACGGGCATGGATACTTCTGCAATTAAGGCTTAGACTGTTTCTGCAGGGGAATCAGTGGCTGCAATGTAGTGCAAAACTAGCTTTGAACCAGCTCCTTAGTATGATAAATTATCCCACACTGAGCTCCATGCTGCTGCAGCTAGACTGCTGCTGGCACCCTAACAAGTTAAAGTTAGCTAAAATTTCCGTCCACTGCATCTCCACAGTATTACACTGGAAGAGTGCAGAACTATCATGCTTTAAAAAGTGTTTTCCTCAGGCAAAATCCCCCTAAGGCTGACTCTACCTCGTAGAACTCTTTGCCAAAATCATAATATCCTAGAGTAGATGTGGTTATAGTGCCATGAAACTGCTTTGGCCAGTAAAGTTTATTTTACTTGGGGGACCAATAAAGCTGTACGTTTTTCCTAGCTGAAGTTGCATTTACACAATTATGATTTGCCAACCTGGTTAAACTGGCAAATCCTTTGTAATGAACACTAAATGTAACTCTTTTCATTTTGCTTTATTTTGCTACTGAATACCTGAAAGAGATGAAATGTATTCTTGGTATATAAGCAATACATAGCTACATTTTCCTCTTCTTATCTTCAACTTGACGGGAAAGTTCCCTTCTGTATCACTGCAAGTTGGATCAAACCATGAGAACATTTTTTTTGTATGTCCTGTCTTTAATCCCCATCATCCTGTCCCAGTGCATACTTGTCATTTTCACAGGAGCTTGCTGAGCCATTCCTTTCTTTTCATGAAGTTTTGTGTTACTGAAGCGTACGGATATTTTAATACTGACTTCAGTGAGAGAAGAATTGTGCCCTCATTAATGTACAGGATTATTTTGCTCAAGTTCACCAAAGTGTCAGTCACCTCTATATTAAATTTGCCAAGTTAAAGCAATTTTTATCTGTGTAAATTTTATGGTTAGTATAATTAACTTCCTAATGATAAAGCAAAGATGGATCCTCTCACTTGCCAAGTAGTTAGTGTTAGGACTAGATTAAACTGGTAAAAATGTTTTTATGTAAAAATAGCTTTCATGTAAAGATAGTTTTCACAGGTTTTATTCAATTTTGTATCTTACAGTGTTTTACTTACATGGTTGTGAGACACCTAAAATATCTGTGATAGCTCATATTTTGAAATTAATGTCTTTTCAAGTACAACCACAGTATCCATAGTACACTAAGTTTGGAAGTTATTTCTGCTCTCATTTCAGTCACTGTGCAGTTGAATGCTTTGTACTTTCATTAACAGTGAATAAAGTTACTTCTTAAACCTTATTTAAGCCCTATTTATCTCCACAAAATGGCTAAAAAGTAAGTGCAGGTGAGGGAATGACCATTAATCTGAGTCCCAATAGGGTCCTATGGTTGGTATTCCCCTTAAAGATTTTTTGGATGTTGCAAGGATCTTAATTGCACTCTTCAGCTAAAGTCAGTGGAAACTACATGTGTCTTTTATGAAGGAACAGATAAATTATAATTGGCAGGCTGTAGACAAAATTGACATTCTGCACAAAAAGTGATACAGAGCTGAGAACAGACCCTGCACAAATTCTTAGTTTTTAAAGATGAAGAAGTTGGGAATACAAACTGGTAGAGAGAGCAGACAAAATTAGAAAGGAAAATTCTCCACAAACACTTGGAAGAGTGATTTTTAAAATGTATGATTTAAAAGCTAAATGCCCTGGCTTTTCTTTGTTTTTTCCATATAGTTAAATGAATAGGAGAATCAGATAAAGAAATTAACAGTTTAAGGTCAAAGAAACAGAAATTAATTATTTCTTTTCAGTTGAAATTACTAAAAGGACAGAGGCAAATGTAACTTTTTAAAAGTAAGATGCACCTGGTTTCACACAGCATTTACCAATGAAATACCATTGTATGCCCTATTTATGGTCATTAAGGATCATTGTCTCATTTTGAATAGAAACTAGTGGCCTGGTGTTTTCTTAATGTACTTTGTTTATTTGTGAAATATATAGTTGTCTAATTTCTGGAATGAGAGCAAATTGAAGATAGAACACTGTCACACTTAGAAGATTAGCAAGTTTAAAAAGGTTCTTATTTTATACAAAGCTATAGTATGCGACCTGATTATATGGCCAGAAATGAACAATTAACCATAAAATATATGTGCCCTTTTATTAGTCTAATATATTATTTTGTTACCTCATCTCTTCCACTGACAGAAAATAGGCTGCAGAACTGCATCTGTGATAGAGAAAGGAAAACTTTCTTAATGTCAACTTAAGGATATGACTGTTTATGTCATTAAAAGTAATTTTACTTTGTCTTTTATTTAATTATTTTTTCAGAACTTCTTTCAAATCATTAGTAACCTCTTAGATGAAGAAAACAAAGAGAAATGGGAAGATGCGCAACAGGTAAGATTTGCATTTTGTAAGTCATCAATTTAAAAAATTGGAAACTATGTATCTTATGACATTCACTGTATCAGAAGCCACACATTATTTCAGTAAGTCATGACAAAGTGGAACGTATGGTTTCAAAAATCAGGTTAAACGTACACCCTGCTGTAAGTCAAAGGAAATCCTAAGTGAGACAACAGTTTGGAAATAAGTGATCCATTTCAAAAAGGAGTAATTCCAGGACCCATTGGCTAATTCTTTAGGTTAAAATTATATTAAGAATATAAAGCACTTCTCTTGATAAACAGATTTTCATTGCATTCCATGGGATTATTTACTATGTCTTTCCTTTTGATGTTGTAATGAAGTACATATGAAAATGCTACTAAAGGTTAGCTGCAATGATGCTTTTATTAAACGGACCACATCAGAACTCACCTACAGAACTCACACGACACCACCAAACAACTTACAGAAATTTAAACAGTAGACCTTTTTTAAAAGTTGTATTTAGGGGAACAGTTGTAATCCTTAAGACTGCCAAATTTCAGGACTAAATTAGATATTATGATAGCACTTTATAAAATTAAGAAGTCTAACAAAAATCATTGATTTATAATAAGAGTTTTAAATTCAAATGAAAACCATTTTTTTGCTTGGATATAAATATTTCCTACATGCTTATACCAAGAACATTATAGGACAATGTTAATATTTATGTTCATGAACATGACCATAGAACTATCAAATTTACTCGGATAACAAATAACAGTGACAATGGGGATGAACAGATAATTATGTACAGAGAAAAAATTATGGAGGTAGTTAAAGGCAGGGAAACATTTCTATATGAAGAATGATTAAACAAAGCAAGATATTTCAGTGTGAAAAAGAGTCAACTGCACTTATATGCAATAGAAGCTTTTAAAATCAGGAGTGCATTGGAGAATATAATGTGGGAATGATTAATCTATTCACTTGTGCTTCTTGTAAAATAATTAAAGGACATCAAATAGTGGCAGATTGAGAATTAATACTAGGAGATACTTTTTCTACAGAAAGTCAGGTTGCAGAACTTCTTGCCACTGAAAGTACACAAGTTAAAAAAGTAAATAGACAAATTAATGAAAGAAAAGTCAGTATAGGACTGTTCATAGAAAGATCCCGTTTTTGCTTGAGGAAGTCCCATGGCAATAAAGTGCTAAAGGCTGGGCAAGAATTCCAAAAGAAGTATCACTATGTGCATGCCCCTTTATACTCTTCCTTAGACATCTGCTATTTGCCACTGTCAAAGGCAAGAAAATGGCTTACATAGATCTTTGGTCTGCTCTTGTATGGTCATTGCCACTGTGTTATATAGATACTTGAAATTTGTTCACTTTTAATGTGGTTCTTAATAAGTCACTAGGTGTTTGAAGGTCTTTGAAGCTATTTAACTTCATTTTTTGTAAGTTCATCTTTATAATATGACTAAGAAAGGGAAGATCAAGACTTTTAGCTACCAATTCAAACCTTCCAGTAAACATATGATGCTGCAGCTGACCCATTGTAATTTAGCCAGGAATTGTATTTTTCTTTTGTTGTTTTTCTGTTCCCCTGTGTAAGAACCAGCTACAAAAATAGACAAAGTATGTAATTTTCCTTAGTGGTGGTGGATGGAAGCAGCAAAATCACATGCACGTGGGCAGTTTCCATAAACAGCACCAAGATTAGGGAACCAATATTAAGCAACTATTTTAGCCCCACTAACGAACAGACAGGATACCACTCCTTATGTTATCATCAGCCTTGTCTTCTTCTACCTCCACCCTACCTGCTGACCCATGCCACGTCCACCATCTGTCCCATGAAGATCAGGGGATGACAGCACCTAAGAGGAAATGGTGAGAATGTGGAGGTAAAAGAGGGAACAACAAATCTCTAGTTCCCTCCCCTCATTTCTGCTGGTAGAAGTGGTGTTGAAAAAGGGAGAGGAGACAAGTTATTTCTACTTTTCCGTAGCTCCTTCTCTCTGCCTGGTAATTCATTGTCTTTCAGAAATGAGTACAGCACTGGTAGGCAGGCAGGAACCCAGGCAAGCACCAAGGTGAGCTGAACACAGGAGTAGCGGGGCCATAGCTGCCTGGTGACAAAGCTAGGGAATTCACTAAATCTTAGACTCCTGAGCTGTGGCACCTGAAGAAACCATACCACTGCTCTTGTTGCTGTTCTTGGGCAGTTACACAAGCAGTCTCAAAGAAACTATTGAAGCAAGTAGCTCTTCATACCGGCTAGGAAGGGTGAGCTGGACTCCTAAGTACTCCTAAGATTCTTTTTTTCTTTCACTATTGAAAAAAATAAAATTTTCCTATACAAAATATTATTTCATGTCATATTTTGGATAAAACACTGAAAAGTTATGGTTAAATAGAATTGGATTTTAAAACAGAAACAATATTATTTGAAATTAGTACAACCTGTGCGATTACTTTTTTAGTTTTTATGTCAAAATCAAGATAGGAATTGAACTTGAAAAGAATGTGCACAAGTCATTATGTGCTGTGAATACAATCTATGCAAACATTATTAATCATTAAATAAGAGTAAAGGTGATTCTGTTTCCAGTTAATCCACTAAGCTGACTTTTTTTTGTAATGAAACATTGCAAACCAAGGGGCAGTCTAACCAACTTTTTTTGCCAGCTTGCATAGTTTTCTTGAACTCCACAGCTACTGTTAGCATAGATCTCTTAGCCTGTTTTCTGGATTCTTTGCTGGAAAGAAACTCTTACTCACTGTCAGCAAATTGCTGACTTTCTATCAAGTATACAGCTGCAATGCCTCAGCACATCCTTTTTTCTAGATTAAATGCCAGCAGTTGATACCATTAATTACAGGTTATATAGCATTCAGATAAGCAGCACTCACTTTAATACTTGCCTTTTGTTAAGAGCTGATGTAAAGCACTACACACAGGAAACTGCTTCAAGTCCACAATGCGTAAGTTTATACTGGTGTTTAAAAACACAGGAGCTATTCTGCATATTCTTCACCATCTGCTGGCATCCTATTGATTAACCAGTACTTCAGATATATAAAGATGAAGAGTACCTCTATAACACTGACTGTTCAACAGTTTCTGCTGAAGTTATTACTATAAAATTTTATGTGCAAGAACTAGGTGAAAAAAAACTTTTTACTGAAATTTATCCTTAGTACATAATCTGTGAGTGTGTGTGTGCTATGAATGAGATGGATGCAAAAACCACACTTATTACATCAGTAACTCATCATTAGGAAAATGGCAGTTAAAAGTCCTTCACCTGAAGCAGCATTTGCCACCTGTTAGGATCATAAATGGCACAACAAATTCTTCATAAAAATGGTATTGCTGCCCTGTCTTTTATAAAAAGGTCCTTGTAGAAAACAAAGCACATTGTGAAATTCTCTATTCTGAACTGAGCAGCTGTGGATCTAGGCAGATAAAGCAAGATGAAGAAGGAGCACAGCATGCTGGAATTTAGTCTCTATAGGCATTTTTTAGAGTCTGTAGTCCCGGTAGTGGAAAGAATGGGTTGAATGTTGCTCATAAGGTGAAATTTGGATATCTCACTGATATGACGAAAAAAGCACGATGAACAGGTCATCCATTCTTTTTCTATTGCAAAATACTGTGTTACTGAAAATTGTCCTGTTCATAACAGACCATAAAAACCAAAAATTTTTTTTATGTGTAAGATATGAGCAGAAGCTTTACGCTTATTAATAACTGTTTTGACCTTTAATGCAGTTTTGATGATGCATCATTATTGTTGAATATAACAATTCTTAATATTTTTGTGATCATAGTAGCTTACAGCTTTGCAAATAAATTATATTTCTTGGAAATGTGCTAGTCCTTACCATTTTGAAAGTCATATTGAGAGGCTGCATTAGCAATGCAAAAGCTACTGTAATTTATTTTAGTTTACTGTGTCCAGTTCTTGGCTCCTCAGCACAAGACATGGACATAATGGAACGAGCCCAGTGAAGAACCATGAAGATGGTTAGGGGACTGGACCCTCTGATATGCAAGGAGAGGCTGAAAGAGCTAACACTATTTTGCTTAGACAAGAGAAAGCTCAGTGGGGATCCTGTCAATGTTAAAAAATCTTGCGAGGGGCAAGTAAAGAAGACTGAGCCAAACTCTTCTCAGTGGTGTCCAGTGACAGGACAAGAAGCAAGGAGCAAAAAATAAAATACGGCAAATTCCATTTAAATATAAGAAAAACCTTTTCACTGTGAGAGTGATGGAATGCTAGAACATGTTGCACAGACAGGCTCTGGGGTCTCCATCCTAGGAGATATTCAAAATCCAACTGGATGTGGTCCTGGGCAACCTGCTAGAGCTGATCTTGCTCTGAGCAGGGGGTTGAACTAGATGATCTTCAGAAGCCCCTTCTAACCTCGGCTATTCTGTGGTTCTACTACTCCACAACAGCAATGAAAATAGTATTACCAATAACAATTGATATTACTTACATATTAATTAAAGCAACAAAGGTTTATCATGCTGGAGAGGCCATGGTAAGGTTTACATTCAGCTGTTTGTGTCAATAGTTCTGAAGTTATTGAAGATATCTTTCAGAGGAAGGAAGAATATTTTAATCAGAATTATTCTGGAATAGGAAATGCTTTAACCATTAATGAAAGTAATGGCCATTAAAAATTTTTTTTTACAAGTGCAGTGACTTAGAGCAAACATTCCACAGTTCTAGTGCAAAACTGATTTCATGTAGTTTTAAGGGAAGTAGTGTCTGTCCACACGAGGATCTAATGACAAAAAGGTCATTTTACAGTGACAGAAAATGTTCGGTATTGAAACATGGGAAGAGCAGTTTGACTGTTAAATCTCACATTTCATTTGATAGCATTTAGATTTTATTTGCATTTGCTGCTGTAGAGATTTTGATATTATAGTTAACAGCATATCTGACCTTCCTTTGTTAGATCTATCCAGGCTCGGTGGAGTTAATGCAGGTGATTGAAGATTTTATACACATTGTTGGAATGGGAATGATGGACTTTCAGAATTCATACCTAATGACTGGAAATGTAGGTAAGAAATAGGAATTTTTTTCTATCAAATTTATGATCTATTGAAAATCAGAAATTGCAAGTATGTACTATAGAGTTGCTGCTTCTATCACAATCCAGATTGGGCTCCTCTTCCTCCTCCAGATTATCCCTGTTGCTTGGTTGTCTCTGTTGCTCTGGTTTAACACACTCGATATGCTTTACACATTGGACTTCTCCATAATCATATCTCAAGATCTAAATGCAAAGTTTCAAACTGCAAACAAAATTCCGAAAATACTCATCAGAATACTATGAACTGTAGGTGTATGTTACAGCATTTCCAGGACATACAGTGTTTCAAATGGTAATTTAGAAAATCATGCTAATTAAGATGATAATGATATACTTAATAGCTTGAGAAATGTTAATTTTGTTGACATTATCTCTTTTAATATTCTGTTCTCCAAAAGAACAGTCTTTGCACATGTTATGGTGTGATAATAATCAGCATAGACAGGTAAGCAATAATTAAAAAAAAATCTATTGCCAAAATAACTTAAGCCTATGGTTTCTTACATCAGTTTTTTCTATGTGTGACAGTTTCAAAATTTTATTCAGATTCATTTTTCAAACTTTTTTTTTGGCACTGGAGAGTTCCCAGGCCAAATTATTATCAAATAATAACAAACATCAAATATGAAGATTCTTAGAAACTGAATTCCACTTATTAGTAACCATAAATGCTTCTGCAATATCACAGCATTTTATTAAAAATGCAACCAAAAAAAATTAGTTTGAGAAGCTGTTTTCTAAGCATTTCATCTTTGCTTAGTATCATCCTTATTCAATTAACTTTCTATAGCTGCACTTTTGTAATGCCAGGAAAGTATTAGGTCGTTGTATGTAATGAACAAATTCAAAATATATGTTTGTCTGATAGCAGAACTTTCTGGTGTTGATACGTTCTTTCAGATTTTCAGTTAGCATCCTCCTGCATCTATATGTCAGTCAGTTCTTCAGCAAGTCATTA
The DNA here is from genome assembly GCF_035582795.1 of Mycteria americana. Lineage (NCBI taxonomy): Eukaryota > Metazoa > Chordata > Aves > Ciconiiformes > Ciconiidae > Mycteria > Mycteria americana. The sequence continues at coordinate 33,043,544 of NC_134367.1, forward strand.
GAATTAGTTAGAAAATATGGTCATTTAGAAATCAGTTGGCAGAATAATGCAGGGAAATTGTTGGAATGTCCCTATTGAAAATCTAACTTGCTGTGCAATAATAAATATTTATTATTGTTGTCCAGTTCATATTTAGATTGACAGGACTATAAACACTAGCCCCTGTAAGGCACAGCCTGGTATTGGAGACATGTCAAAGAACTCACCAAAAAGAACTCTGGCAGTCTTAAAACATTTAAAACATTTCAGTAGGCAGTATGGGGAACTTTAGCTTTTAACCAGTGATTTATTATTTCCGTTGTTTACTGTTTGCACTGTAGTACCACTTAAAGCTTCTTCCAGTTGTCAATCCTTCATTATGCTAGCCCCTGCACAAATTTATAAAGAAAAGACAGTATCTTTCTTGAAATGCTTCTTCCATGGCATTTTTATGACAAAATAAAAAGATGACCTTATTTAAACAGCACAGCCCGTGCTGCTTGGCATGTTGTACTGCATTCTGATCTGTTTGTCCTCAGAAAAATATGGAAAAAACACTGGAAAATGTTTTAAGAAGATGCATTCAAATAATCTGTGTCTCTACATATTCATGGCTTTAAATGGGAAACAGCAACAACTTTCCAATTGAATCAGAAATTGCGCTGTGCACTGGCTAGTCTAGATAACTGCATAATCTTAACTATCTTTCTTTTGATTATCTTTCTCTTCCCACATATAAGATATATTTAGGCACTCAGGAGTACGTCTGTTCTTAACTAGATAACCATCAAAGGAATAGAAACTGAGAAAAGTAAAATGAATTTATAGGTTTATTCTGACTACCTGGCTCTGTGCCTTGACATATTGGCACGAGTTTATCCTCTTCTTTGCTCAGTCAACCATGAGAAAAGGACAGGGTCACTGCTGTGCAACTCATTGACCAGAATACTTGAGCTCAGATGACATGGTGAGATGGGGACTGAAGGTTGTTATCAGCAAGGAGTAATTTCTTATTTTCACAAACAAGGAAAGAATGTATCTGGAATAATTCAGTTTTAGTGTGGTTATCCTCAGGGGGTTGGCATAGCTGTGTCTGACTGGCTATGTACTTGGAACTTAGGGAACATTTATGTTGATCTCAACTGAGAGGAATGAACTATGCCATTGTTGTTGTCTTGTCATAACATTAATTCTGCTGTACCAACAAGAGCTTAAAAACGTGTGAGGTCTTGTTTATAATTTGTAATAACATTCTTGTCATTTAAGTCAGCAAACACATTCCATGCAGGAAGCAGATATGTGCAGAAAGGAGGCCCAACTTTTATATATTCATCTTTCAACAGGACTATCCAATAGTTAGTCCATAGTTATTTACCATAAAATATTCCCGTAGCACCTTTAGATATTTTAAGGCCTTTTGCCATATTTTCATTTTAGAATCACTTTAGAGTTCAGATAGATGAGAAAAAGGATTCAGTACTAAAGATGAACTGCTGCTTCTTAGAAAAAAAAATCCAGTTCTGTAGCAAATTTCACAATATTGCACTGAGTTTTTTGTTTTCTTCTAATTTCAGTTTACAAGTTCATTTCTAATTGAATGGCACTATAATGGTCCGTATACAATTTGAACATCTAATTGTGTTTGACAGATATGCTAATCTCCTGAGATCCTCTGTAGATGGAATTTTATTTTCTCTTTTCTTTCAAGACACAGAAGCAAGTAACTGTGGCTTAATAAGTTACTACACAACAGCCACACTGCAATGATCGTCCATTGCACATTCTCAGCTCATGGTACATGGGAAGTGATGAAAGTTACCTTAACTATATGGTAGGCTATACCAAGCCACATTACTATACATTTGGAAGTCTCTAAGAAGGTCCATAAGGACAGTTGTCATGCCACTGTTAAACTTTTCAGTGTGGTGGGCTTTTAACTCCAGTTTTTCATTGCTTCTGAACAAAACATCAGAGACTGGTTCTAAATCCAGATAATACAGTATTTCTGCTGTGGATTTTATTTAGGCAGCTCAGTCAAATCAAATGCATTTCCATTAAAGCAAGGCCCATCTCCTCTTCTCTCAAGGATAGAGAATATGCTATGAAAAACTTAACAAATGTAAAAGCAACAATTTGCTTTGATCATGCATGGCTGGGACAGATGGTATTTGTTTTATTTGTGTGCTCTCAGTTCTACATTATATTCCTTTAAGAAATGATTAGGTGAAATAAAAGCCTCTGATAGGAGGTGGAAGCCTCCTTCCTCATCCTGCTCTTTCTCTTCTTCTTCCTCCTCCTCCACCTCCTCCTCCTCCTCCTCAGGAACAGCTGAGCAGGCACAGGAAAAGGATAGTGTGAAAAAACAGGAGCTTTTGCTGCCACTCAGAGTCCCTGAATTAGCTAAAAGCACAGACCCACCTGCAAGGATACAACATGCAGTAGGAGAAAAGCTTTTAAACCGTATTACCATTCTATGTTAACTACTTGCTTTCAGTTTTCTCTCTTTTAAAAGGTTAGTTCCTGATTTTAGATCAAAGAATTAATCTTGGCTTTTGACAGCCCTTTGAACTTTCTTGGAGAGCTAAAGGCCTAAGCAGATCCACCTTAGGGCTTTGGCTGATTTGGGGTCCCATTGCAGTAAACCATTAAGAGTTCTGAAGAATGGTACTAAAAGGTGGCTGAACTGCTATCAAGAAATATTCATCCTGTAATTTAAAAAAAATTGCTAAACTGGAAGATTGGAGTACCAGAATAATAGCTGTCTTTAAAGGTATAGGTGGAACGTGGAACTGGAAATAGGGAACAGTATTAGGAGATACATATTTCTATGGCAGATTAGGATTCTTTTGTAAAAGAAAATTTTCCCTCTGTTGTCAAATAAATTTCCTTAAGAGCAGCAGCCAAAAAATGGTTAAAGGAGACTCTCTTGTCAAAAATCAAGCTTACAGCTCTTAGAAGATATTAATGAGAACACCAAATAATCTTGAAGTGCAGTGTGTTGTCATGGATGTTATTTGGAACGGACAGAAAATAAACAGAGTTTTCAGCATGAGAAAAGCCACTTATTGTTAATGTTAATTTTATGAATACCGATATTTGAGTGATCAGTAATGTTCTAAAATATGCAGATATCACAAAGTTATTTAGACTAGTCAAAACCAGGAAAAACTGAAGATCTCCAGGGGGTGTAACAAAATGAAAAGAAGAGGATATCCACTGGCAGATTAAAATCAGTGTTGACAGAGCATGTAAGAGGGAGTAGTTCAAACCATACATAATGTAGGAATCTAAAAGAATTCAGTAAAATCCCATGGTCACTTTTCAGCAGAGCTCAGAGAAAGGAACAGCATTAGCGTGCAAAAAGAGCAGTCTAAAGAAAATACAGATTTTTTTTCAAATTTTCAGTAGCCATCACTTGCAATGCTCTTTTCAATTGAGATTATATAGTTGGGATTCATTTTACTTACTTTAGGCATCACAAAGTTTGCCAAAGTCACCCTAAGCTTCCTTTATAGTCAAGGGAAACTACTGCTCAGGAGGGCAATTAATACCATCTCAGATGTCTAAAGTAGGGGCATGGGTTGCCTTTTGGTAGTTCTTCCACTGGCTATAAAGACAGCCTAGTGACTAACTTAGACCTGAATGATTCATGTCATCTAAAGCAAAGAGGAATGCTACTTTATGAGTAAATAAAACCCGTGAACACAGAGAGATTCAGAGTGGCATGATAAAAAAAAGTAACAGATTGAGAACTGGAATGATTGGAATAGATATTTGAGAACAGATTGTTAAAAGGGACTAGAAGTACACAACTGAATAGTGAATGAAAAGAGAAACTAGGCTGACAACTCTGTTTAATCTTGCTCACAGGAAAAACAAAGATTCTTAACAAACTACACGTTAACACATTTAATTCTGAATGAGCATGAGGCCAAGGTCTTAAGAGGAATGAAATAAAAACAAGTAGATGTCTACGTGGTGAATGCAGCTAGCTATGATATTATATAAAAAAATGAAGAGGTGTAAGCCATGCTTCCATGCATAAATCAGCTTCTAACTAACAGTCTGTTATCTCTTTACTTAAAAATGGCTACTGTGACACTGGTACTCTGATGAGTAATCTGATCCAGTATAGTAATTAACTTATAATTTTTCATTTAAGACTTCATACTGAGCTGCTTAGATAAGCTTTATAAATATTGGCAGAGAAAAAAGTCTGATTTCTGCCTTCACAGACAGTCTAGGATGCCATATGGGAGAAAATTATTTTAAAGCAGTGTCCATTGTCTTCTGTCTTTGCATACATTCTTGTTCCCCCTTCGATCTTCCATTCCATGTTCATATCCATGACATTTCTACCAAAAGGTTAAATAATCCTGTAGGCTTATAGAGTGTATCTTAAATTTTTCCAGTCCTAGCTAGAGATATGTAGTGACCAGATGTAGACAATATGTAGAAATGTTAGTGACCAAAGGAGCTTTCAGAAGATGTACCTACTCTAGCTGTAAGACACAAGCAACGGTACACCTGCTGAGCTTTGGGAATCCCAGAAAAATGAGCAAGCTGGCTTTCTGTCTGTTACTGTGGGTTCATTCACCTTTTCCCAAGGTAAGATTTTTAGGTCTTGTAAATTGTAGATCCTGTTCATACCCTCTAAAAACCTCTCCACATTATGTGGTTCATTTACTTATCCTAATGGCATCTGCCTAGTCTGCTTATCTTTTTTGTATCAGAGTTAGTGATGTGTATCTTAAATGCAGCACTCGAGATCTTCTGACTCATATATCATAAATATCTTACTGGCCTAAAATATACCAACAGACTGAATTGGTTTTAATGTTTGAAAGGGTCTTTTTTCAAATATATTAAAGAAGACAGAAAAAAAGCCACAGCATTGATATTGACTTGTCCAAAAGTGTAAAGAAAACGTCTAAAATTTTCAGTCAGGAAAGAACTATTTTAATAATTACATACACATATGCTCAGAATGAATTTGTAACAAAATTACTGCGTGTTCTGAGGCTGTGTAGTGCTAAAGCACATTATTGTGAATTTTAAAGTGGATATTTATGGTTAATAAAAATTCAGCTGGTAAAATTTCAACATTTTCTCCCAATAGAAAGGAAATTGGACTTGTCAGACAAATATAAATGCAAATTCCATAGAATGGCCCAAAACAGTCATTCAGATCTTTCTCCTGTTTCCATCAAGTTATTCCAGAATACCTTTTGTTTTCATAAAGCAAAATTTAAGGGTACAGCCTTTAAAGAACCACTGTGTGGATTGCACTTATGACTTTTAAGAAGGTGAACAGGAATCATTCCTTGTAGTGTGTCATAGTTTGTGTGTAAATACCTCTGTAATGATTAATATAATTATGTTCGTTTTTGTCAAGAACAAATTTTCACAAGGAAATATAGAGTGAAACTGGCATGGTTTTGCAATGAAATACATTCCTAATAGATATAAAAACACAAGTCCCCTTTAATTCATGGAGTATTTATATTCTCTTCAGATTTCTACATAGCTTTTGAATAACTAGTAAAATACAGAGCAAAGTAAGCAATACTTAGCTAACAATTTTTTCTTATATTTTATAAAATAATTTTGCTATATAGACTTTTGCTAGTTTCCATTGTCTAATATCCCATTTCTTCTCAAAACAGCCTAAAAGAGTCAGTGCCCACCAACCTCCCATTTCAGGCTAGGCTCTGGCTTTTACAACTGTCTATAAGCATGAATCAAAAAGGACCAAATGCAGGCTTGGGAACTGTCCCACAGTTGTCCATACTGTTTAATTCCTGGCACCTGCCCAAACAATGTCAAGGCACGGTTCAGGGGACAGTCCAGGTAAGAAACCAGTCCTGGTAGGCATAATTAATGCTTTTCTCATTGCACTGTGGTGCATAGTAGGTCACACTCTGTTCTTGGATAGCGAACAGAACTTATAAGTTCTGCCTTCTGCCCCCTGTTCTTTTCATTCATGACTTTGGCTCCTGGTCCTAATCCTCTTTATTTCACACTCAGATATAGCCCACCAGTCTTTCCTGCCCCAAAGCCGTATGCTGTCGGCTGAGCAGATGCTCTGTTATGTGAAAGTGGGCATCTGTCACATTTCTTTCTTCACTCCTCAAAAAATCCTTCAACTCCGGAGATTCATACACAGCCAGTATCACTCTCATGTTTCCCTATTCTTCATTTGCTCAAACCATATGTAACAATTTTCTGGTGGCTAAAGGCTACCAGAAGAGACAGTTTTTAGAGAAAAATAGACAAAAGGATAGGAAAACTACAGAGAAAGGTCAATTGGAATTTTTTTTATACCCTTATATACTTCTGCTCCATATATATTCATATCATCTCCTTTGCAGCAGCCTCAGCAATTCCTTGGTCAGATCAATATGTTGGCTTTCAGAAGACTCAAGCTTTCTCCACTGATTAAAGGGGAAAAACTTCATGCACACTTTGAAGGTCTAGCTCATCGCAGCATCTGACTTAGTGCCTGAAGTAAATGATCGAGAGCTCGTATTTCTTTCTCAATATCAAATAAGCTTATTAAGTGATTCACGTTCCCTGAAAACTTAGCTGTGAACAGTGCATAAAAGAGTAGATTTTTTTCTCTCTTTTCTAAAACTGCATGCTCAGTGATCCTGAGGAAATACGGCTCTCAGTTACTTAAGATTAAAAATTACTAATATCAAGGGAATGTCTATATGAATCTTTGTCAAACAATCTTCACAAATGTGGATAAAAATCTAACTTAATTCTATGGCTATATTCTAAATAATAGTCATAATTCAGTGGTTCGTTATGTGTATACGATTTATTACTTATCCTTAAAGGTAAAGCTAAATAAATTAACCATTCAGTATTTTTAAATGGGTGCTATAGGAAACTGGAATAATCTAAGGTGTTTCCCTTCGCTACCTTATATTAAGTAAGATACAGTGGAGTAAGAGGTGCTAAAGAAATGGAAACTATAAAACATGCAGACATCCAGGATTCAGTCTAATTTAAAAAAATGCCTCCAACTGAAAGAGAAAGCAGTGTCTGCAGCCCATTTGTGGAAATAACTTTTTACAGCATTTAAGATATGTATCTTAGATTCTTGTATCATTCCTAAATTTCTACCTCTGTAAAATTTTTTCTGAATCATTCTGTTTATAGGTCCCTTTTTACATGAGCAATTAAAAGCTGGTGTTTTCTAAAGGAATCATCTGTTTTACGACAGGCCATTTTTTACCAGGTGCACTTAAGTGTTGCCCTGAGAAATTAAATATCTGAGTTTATTTACTCCTTTGCCTTGGACAGCTGCATCTTTAGGTGATTCCCAACAATTTCCAAGTAGAATGAGGCTTAAGTGGATAGAAATTAAGAGTCTGTGGTGGTAGCTTTGAGTTAATGGAGTAAATGCACACCCAAGAGAGTATTATCATTTCTTATTAAGGTAGTGTCAAGAGGCAACAATCATATTTAGTGAAGCATCGTGTCAAGATATTCCAGACAATACAGTCCTCCCCTTAAACAGGGGAGGCACCAGAGTGTCACAGTCCGATAACAAGATGCAATTCTGCACAGACCAATGACTCCTTCTGGGATTTTCTGTCCAGTAAGGCAGTCACCACAAGAGCATCCAGACATCATCTGGTGGTACATCAGCTAGAGGTGGTCAGCTAGAGACGGTGTGGCTAAGTACTGTAAATACTGAATTCTACAGGGTTTTGTTACTCACTCACTACTGAAAATGAAAGAAGGAAAATTAAGTAGAATTAAAGTAAAAGCCCACAAAATATAAATTAGTTAAAATAGGAATAAAACCAAGGAATCATACTTTCAGCCAGTAAAAACTAACAAAAGCCAGTGGAAGTAGACTGATATCCTATCTGAGACTCTGGAGTGTACAGACAATATTACTTACAAACACTTAAGAGACAGCTACTAAATCTGCATGTTACTTGCAGTGTGTCAGAGAGAGGTCTATTACCCAAAAATGAGCTCCATTATGAATGTGGAGGCAGCGTGGTTTATAACAAGCTAAGGACATGGCATACCAGCTGCCAAAGTTTGTTTTCATTTTCTGGCTTTTCAGGAAAAAAAAACCAAACAACATTAAAAAAAAAAAAACAACACAAAAACCCCAAACAAAACCCCAAAACCCAAAACCAACCCAAAAAAAGAAACAACAGCAACAAACCACTAACAAACAAACAAACAAAAAAACACCAGAAAAGGGAGGGAAAGAACTTCTATCTAGAATATTAGACAAATCAATGGGCTGTGTTGAAAAAGTGTATGATTTCCTTGGTGATGACTGTAGGTTTTAATTCCAAACAGCAGTACAGATCTGCCTCTTTCAAACTGAAAGTAACATAACAATTGAGGTAACAAACTGGATAAGCATTTTTCATTTTTCAAGTCTGTTTCATTAGGGTATTAGTGGATTATTAATATCAGAGAAAAGTATTTTAATGGTAAATAATTATTTTGTCAGTGGAATTATAAGATATTGTTGAGATCAAACTTCAAAGCCATGTAAACATATGAAGATATAATTCTGAGTAATTATGTTTGTGCCTGTGTAATTTTTTTTTTTTTTTAATATATTGAGAGTTGGACTTCAGCATGTGGACCAAAGATTCTACATATATATCTGCAATTCTGTTAAGATCACATTTTATAATGGTAACAGAGATAACAGTGTCAGTAAGATCAGTTCAAAGCATCCAAAAGCATCCATGTACTGGGTTTGCTAAAATCAGGAGCAGGGTCTGAAAGTTAGAAAGTATATTTTGTGATTGCTGAACCCATAAGTTCACTCATTTCATGCATTTTGTTTGGTTTGTTTTGCTTTCCCTTGACTTCAGCTGTGAGTTTTAGGACCTTATTTGCTGCTGTGGCTCAGGGCTGAGATAGAGGATGTTTGATAAGGTTTTAAATCAGAGGATCGTTCTACTATAGATGAATATAGCTTTTTCCCACCTTGGAAAATTTCAGGAGGAACTCTGTAAAAGATTATTTTCTTTTTTTTTTTTCTTTTTTTTAATTCTTTCTCTAAGTCTCCTTTACAGGGGGAAGAAAAACTTTTTCTCACTCAAAATACGTGGTACAGCTCTGTGGCCTGCAGTGTTTGAATGGTACTGGATGCAAGGAGCACAAATGCTTAAATTGCCCTGCAGTGGTGCCAAATAGCTTGATATTGTTGTGGCTGTTTGTCTTTTCATTTAATCTGTGGTTCAAACCTTATGCTGTTCTTTAATGACTATAATTTTGTGGAATTTTTTTTCTAACTTACAAGGTCTTCCACTTTTAGTGCCAATTACATTAGTTAATAGTTAGCAGTGTTAGTTATATGCCATTTTTTGTAATACCTTGTTATTAAAATCTTATGGCCTCATGCTATCTTCCATTACTCCGTAGTCGAGTATCTTGAAAGGAGGTAGATTTCAAGTAAATATATGGGAAATTAGTATATTAGTAGAATAACTTGTCCAGAAAATCCTGTCTCTGGTCTTGCTGTAGAGCAGCATAGCTAGAATGTGAGCTGATCTCAAAGGCAAATACTTGGAAACCCATGCATATGTGTATAAGTGGTGAAACGTATTTCCTCCCTATATTGGCACCAAAATCTCATCTCCAATAAAGCAAAGGAATGAAAAGAGACTGGCCTGCCCAAGAAACTGTGGGACAGTCATCAGGATGATTGGATCTTCAGGGATTGGCAGTCAGGCAGGCTGCTGCATCTGCACATACAAGACTTCTCCCATTTCTGAGGGAAACATTTGTCAAAAATACAGCAAGCTCATCCCCTCCTTTCTCAGTTTTACCTCAAGAGGGTACAATATGTTCATAAAGATTAAAGGGAATGTCTCGTTTTGCCATTAGGTATCTTAGATTGTTCATTGCAGAAGCATAGAATGAATGTTTTTAATGCTCATTTAGCTTTGAAAATTGCATCACTATCTAAGCAATGAAAAATAATGGTCTCCATTCACAGTCAACAATGCACAAAGAAAAGTTAATTTCTGCAAAATGACTGTCATTTAACTTTGCCAAATTGAACTTATACCTGCTTCTTGGATGAATGGTTCCGCTACTGGAAAACATGGCTGATGATTTTATACCGCATCATCTATTTTACATTCCTGGTTGTACTTAGAAATAATTTTCAGAAGTTAAAATTATAGATATCCAAACCTCTCATAAACCGAAATGATAGAGACTGCTCATCAATAGGTAAGACATTCAAATATGGCACTAGTTCATCTACTTAGAAATGGTGTTCAACAGCAGATCTCAGAGGAGTTTGAAGTGTTTATGTTTATGCTGTTTATCATTTTATTTGACAAGATATTAGAGGGAGTTTGCTGAATATATGTGTTTGTTCTTTGAACGTACTTGAAGCATGCACTTAGGAATTTTCTTTTAAAGTTTGGAAAACAAGGAGGCAAGTAACTGTGTAGGAATTTGACCATTTTTCCTTCTTGTAGCCATTTGTTAGAATATTTTCATCTGTTCGTAATTTTGTTAATCTTTAAATTATTGAAGAGTATATTTATTCATGAGCTTTTTAATGTATGGTTTGAGGGTCTCTGTCTAGTGAGTCACACGTGCATCTTTTATCGATTTTTTTTCCTATGGATATAATTTCTATAGATAGCATCAGCTGCTGGATCCAAATTTTTACCTGTCACTCAGCATTCTCTATGCTCACATTAACCTGCAGAGTCACTGGTTTTAGCAATGTTTAAAGTCTCTCCTAGCTATAACTGGACATGAAATGGGATTGTTCAACCTGCAATTTTTTTTTTTTTATTATTTTAGATTTAGTGCTTCACTGGAATAAAGCCAAACTTTACATTAAAACAGCTTAAATAAAGTTATGTTACCTCCCATCTGTGGTGGACAGTTACCACAGGCTGTCTGACAAGCTAAGAATTGCTAAATTGCCAAAACACTATTTTGTTTCTTCACAGCATTTGAACCTCTTGGTGGAACAAAACATTAGGACTCAGTGTTTATATTGCCATCTTAATCTTTCACGTTGAAATAGTTTCATTTAGTCGAAGTATCTAAATGGGTAGGATTTTTTTCATTCAGATCAAGTCTATAGTATATTGAGGTTTGGACTAAAGGCGAAAATGATTCTGTAGTTGGTGGCTAGGGTTTTCTCAGGAATGTAAGAAAAGCAAGGTCAAGTTACTGTTCCAGTGATGTTTCTTTGTTCTCAGTTTAATCATTTGGGTTTAGGCTGAATTTAATCTGTGACAGAAAGAACTAAAAATGAAGGAAGGCATAATATAAAAATTCCATAAACATAACCTAAATATAGTAGGTCATTATTAAAAAACCCAAGGAATTACTTATTAAAACATACTTGCAGGTTTTGTTTAAGGGCTTTCATCCCCCTCTTCTCCTATCTTGTATATAATTTCCAATCTTATGTACCTCTGTTGAATAATAAAATTTGCTTATTCCTATTAATGTGATTAAATTAGCTGTTTCGCTTAACTGATTTTACTTCTTATATTGCTTATGCTAAATTCTCATCAGTTCAATTTTTAATGTTTATGTGAATGTTGGTGTAAGTTTTGGGAAAAAATTTCTTCTATGTCCAATTAATTTCTTGCTCCAAGCAGTGCAACCAGTATGTTGTCTCAGCACATGCACTGAAAGACTCATTTGCTGAATGATGACATTGAGAACCTTTTGAAAATGCTTCATTACCATTCAAATGTCCCTTTGCAACATAGTGTAACTGTAGAACTCAAATGTTTAAATCATCAAGATTTAATTAGTAGCCACAGTTCATATCAAGATAGGTCCAGATCTTGATACTGTCCACATCTGTGCTTCTGTTACTTCTTTGAAATATTATCAAATAACTGAGCATCCTTACACTGACCCTTAACTTTGTTCCTCTTTTGTTCAGTTTAGAAATTTTGTTATAAATGTTTGCCACCAGAGTGCAGTTAGTTTGGTTTCCAATAAAGCACCATTTAGATGTTTTGGGATTAGGGACAGAAAACCCATTTAGTACATCAAAAATACTCTATAAAAGCAATAGCACTGTAAAAACTACACAGAACAGAGAGCAGAAAATAACTAAAGAGAAAAAAAAGCAATTTTCTTTCCAGCATCCTGTAAAATACTGTTTGTTGGGTAACAATGCTATAATCAGGATATGGTGGGGAAAAAGGATAATACAAAATGGCACTTTTTGATTGTCCAGTTCTCCAGGGAATGATTTGTACTAGGAAAGCCACCTTGACTGTGGATTATAAATTGTAAGTGGTCAAATACTATTGGAAGGCAAGAAGTATTTTTTTCTGGCTATCTCCTAGATCTGACTGTGGAGATAATGACAGCTATACCAAATATGGCACGGCAGTAATAGCAAAACTGGAGTCGGGTGTAGAATACTTGATGCTGAATGATTTTGCAAGACTAAAAGTATAGATTATTTTTTAACAGAATTTGCAGAAATTTTCAGTAAATTAATAGCTTCTCTGGCATGTAATTTCAATCACTCTGTGTTAGTGCTTTCAGGTACAGGAAATTAATTGAAGCAATTGTGATGTATTGTTGGGTCCCAAAAACTATAGTTCAGCAGAAAACAAAATTTCCATCCCTGCTTCTTATTTCTGTATTTCACGTTCATGATATTCCATTTAAATATAATTCACCATGATTTTTTATGAAATAACATGAGCAAACAGTCTGGAGTAAACTTTTCCTTTCTGCTTTATGTCATAGATATAATTGTGTTTTCTGGAGTATTGCACATTGTAGAATCGTATTTTAACTTTATAGAGCTTCTACCTACAGGCACTATTTCCAGGAAATAAGGGATAGTTAGCCAAAGCAGTATAGTTACAGTTTGGGGGACTCCTATTCTGAATATATATTTCATAAACATACTGCAATGAATGGCACAAGAAATTAAAGAAATAACAATAGAAATAAAACCAAAATTTGTATTGGAATAACTGTAGCAGAAAATAGGTTGCAGATAGGATGTAGTGCCAAAGACACAGCAGAGTCATATCAGGTGTATATGTTAGTAATGCAAATGTTGCAGAGCCAGGCATGATGACATCTCCTTTTGATGGCATCTGTCATGCCTCAAGAAAACCAGAGATGTTTTCTTATTCACAGTGGTTTCTACAGATTAGCTGTCCAAAGTGGTAGTTCTCTACTGCATGTAAAAGCAAAAGTGAAGGCACTGTAAGAACATCTGAAAAGTTGGTCTGAATCCAAATAGACTTTTTAAGAATTAGAAGCTATCTGCTGCAGTTATAATGCTATGTTATATCTTGAGTTAAATATTTTGACCAGATTCTATGATTAGTTTTGGCACTGAGCTCAGGAATAATGTGCTTGCACTTTATATACTCAGTCATAGGCAAGGGTTAATCCAGTATTCCTAAAATGCAGTTTAAGCTCACTGTGCAATATATACAAAATTCAGATGATTTTTTAAAACCCTGAGAAGGCAACCCAAGCAACCCTAATTAGGCATCTCTGTCTTTCTGTGTCAACTGCACTCAAAATTAATGGACATGTAAGGCACCTGAATTCAGACAAGGGAAACAGTAATGGTATAACATTTGGCTTAGATGACTAGTGGACTGTTGGTTTTCATTCCTTTCTTAGCTTCTTGGGTCTTTTTGATTCCTCCTCCCACAACTTTGACAAATGTGAAAAGCCTCTCGTTTGGGGGGAGTGGGAGGGAAGAAGCAGGGGATGCTGGAGATGGGATGACCAGAATTGGATAACAAGAGCTGAGCACAAGGTCCACATGCCACAGTGATTCATGTGATTGCGTTATAACAGCTCATAATAACCAAGCTCTGTCATTCTTTATAGGCCCAATTTTCTAGTTAGATGTTTTTTAAAGCATCTCCTCATTGTGCAGTTGTTTTATTGAAATGACCATAATAACTCTGAGATATTTCTCCTGAGTTATTAAAGTTAATTTAGAACTCAACAATGTGAACAAGTAAATCAAACTCAGTCTAATTAGTATTACTTACTACTTATATTGGATAGTGTCTATATGTCCCACTGAGGTACTGAGTTTTCGTTGTGCCATGCATGATGTAAACAATCTAAATAAAGCATGTGTGCATTATCCTAACAATTAGATTTCACAGTGCCCCAGGACAACTTTTTAGAATCCCTTCAGCAAATCTTAATCCACTTTATCTCCTCCATGGAGAACATTCAAGATGAATTAGACATGCCTCCAGAACACAAAGACCTATTTATGAATTCCTGTGAGGAAGGTTAGAATCATGGCTTGAACATGAAACTGAGACACAGGAGACCTGTGTTTCTGTAACAGTTCTGTTTCAGACTTTCTGTATGACTCTGCTGAAGCCTGTCTTGAAGGCATTTACCAGGTAGACGTTGCAGCACCTGCTTATCAGATGCTGGGTTCAGGGCTGCTCTGTGAGGGAAACCAGAAGACAGCAGGATATGCACAGTGGCCTTGCTGGCAAATGCAAGGTCCCACAGCACCCAAACAAGAAGACCAGAGGAGGTCTGTGATGGAAGCCAGACCCAGCTAATATTCCAGATCACCAGAGTCCATAGTGATGAGGCAGAACTGACGTCAAGCCAGTAAGTCAAGTCATAGCATCAGGGTCAGGAGCCGGTCCAGTGATGGTATTTGGCTAACAGTCCAGTGGTCTTCAGGCAAGCCCATGGTGAAAAGGCAGGTCCAATGCCGCTTGACCTTGACACCAAATCCACAAGTCAAGGTTCAGACAACCAAAATACATGGCCACACACAGTCACAGTTGATTCAGCTTAAGTGTAGCTCCTCAGTGAAGGGTCATGGACACCCACTTCTCACAGCCCCTTTCACAGTAGTCTGATTGAAGTTACAAAGTTACATCATATCAGAGCTGATTTTGAGCATGGGCAGTTAAAGCTGTAGAGGCATGTGTGTGATGGGGGTGCACTGGCTTGGTCCCCAGGGTGAATGCAAAACTCAGAATGGAAGATATCCACTAGAGAAATAATTTGATGCTGACCAGGAAATGCTAAGCTTATGACTGAATTCTTTCTGTCTCTTAAGTTAGTAGTGTCAAGAATTTAGTAAAGCACTCATTTGAGACATCTCTCAGTTATCTGGGGTGAATTAAGCAAGCCTGCCTTTCTTCTGAACCCTTGGCTTACATATTGTGCCTGTTGTCAATTCAAATTGTGTATTCAAATACGGGTTTGCTCCTCCTTTCCTCCTAGATAGCTCAGGTTTTGGTGGTGATAGCCTTGAATCCTAGTGGATATTCTCATCCAAGGTGAGGAAGGTATGGTTTGTAATTTCTTCAGTTGGGGATCCCCTCTTCAGAGGGGGACCCAGTTGCACAGAGATCTTCCTAATTCAAGTATTCAAAACACTAGATCAGTAGTCTAACGGGCAGTGTTAGACCAGTAATGCTTTCCGTGACTTGGCCAGGTTTTAAAAAGAAAGCAACTGGAGATGCATTTGATCAGGTTACCAGTCTGGTCAGTAAGCATAGATACAGGCTTGAGTTTTTGAGAATCTTACCAGCTAGTGTGTAATTTCTCAATCTTAATGGAGCCGAAGTACAAAGAAAGCACTGAGATGCTCTGATTGGAATACTTCTGGGAAGGCACATGGAGAAATTTGTACATGCCTGGTGAATTGCTGCAAAAATGAGGGCCACCTGTAAGCATTTCCTCCTTATCTACTGTTCTGCAGGATACGGCTTTTAATCAGTGTAGTGGATTGACCCTGGCTGGATGCCAGGTGCCCACCAAAGCCGCTCTACCACCCCCCTCCTCAGCTGGACAGGGGAGAGAAAATATAATGAAAGGCTCCTGGGTCGAGACAAGCACAGGGAGAGATCATTCACCAGTTACCATCATGGGCAAAATAGACTCAACTTGGGGAAGATTAATTTATTTTATTACCAATCAAATCAGAGTAGGATAATGAGAAAATAAAAACTAAATCCTAAAACACCTTCCCCCACCCCTCCCTTCTTCCTGGGCTCAACTTCACTCCCGAGTTCTCTACCTCCTCCCTCCAAGCAACACAGGGGGACAGGGAATGGTAGTTGCAGTCAGTTCATCACACGTTGTCTCTGCTGCTCCTTCCTCCTCAGGGGAAGGACTCCTCACACTCTTCCCTTGCTCCAATGTGAGGTCCCTCCCACGAGAGACAGTCCTCCATTAACTTCTCCAACATGAGTCTTTCTCACAGGCTACAGTTCTCCATGAACTGCTCCAGCGTGGGTCCCTTCCACGGGGTGCAGTCCTTCAGGAACAGACTGCCCCAGCGTGGGTCCCCCATGGGGTCACAAGTCCTGCCAGCAAACCTGCTCCAGCATGGGCTTCTCTCTCCACACGTCCACAGGTCCTGCCAGGAGCCTGCTCCAGCGTGGGCTTCCCACAGGGTCACAGACTCTTTTGGGCACATCCACCTGCTCTGGCATGGGGTCCTCCATGGGCTGCAGGTGGATATCTGCTCCACCATTAACCTCTATGGGCTGCAGGGGGACAGCCTGCCTCACATGGTCTTCACCATAGGCTGCAGGGGAATCTCTGTTTCCACACCTGGAGCACCTCCTCTCCCTCCTTCTTCACTGACCTTGGTGTCTGCAAAGTTGTTTCTCTCACATATTCTCACTCCTCTCTCCGGCTGAAGTTGCGCAGTTTTTTTTTCCCCCTTCTTAAATATGTTATCGCAGAGGCACTACCACCGTCACTTATTGGCTCAGCCTTGGCCACCTGGGATCCATCTTGGAGCCAGCTGGCATTGGCTCTATCGGACATAGGGGAAGCTTCTAGGAGCTTCTCACAGAAGCCACCCCTGTAGCCCCCCCACTACCAAAACCTTACCATGCAAACCCAATACAATCAGGCTCTACTTTTTAGGATTCACTAGCCATTTCCATACTACTAATGCTCTGAGATTCTATGCCAGAGTAATTTACGGTTCTCTCAGTTTTAATTTGCTCATAGTTGTATCTGAAAGTTCTTCAAGATGCCATTTTGTATGATTAAAAAAGCTGTTCAATAATAAAATTGTAAAATATAATAGAGATCTGTTTCTAGTCTGCTACAAAAAGCTGTGATTAGAAACATGTATTTATTCACATGCTTTATTTTCTTTCCTCTGCGTGTGGCTTTTATACATCAAATCTTCTATCTCCATGCCTGAGAATTCACTTCAATATCCTGCATAACTTAGTTCACATCTTTCTAGATTTCTGAATGATAGGATTTAGTTGTCATTTCCCTAGAGGTAAGACAATGGCCATCTTTCCATTGCTTCAATTTACTGCTTCTGGGAAGCAATCATTCTACATCTGCTCTTCATCTCCCCAAGAAATGTAATGTTGAGGGAATATTTTTATCAATTTCCTGCTAATGATTTTCACATCTGTTTGCCCCCTTACTGATCTCTGGCCCTCTGTCAAGTCCTCTCTGTCTACCTTTTTAATAGTTCTCAGTGGATATCTAATGATCAGTAAACCTGATAAATAAACATATAAATGATCTCTCTTAGCTTTTCTTCTTTCTCCCTTTCTCTGACGACAGCTTTCTCCCTTTCTCTGATGACATCATCATTCCCATCTTCTGAGCTCACTACCTTAACATTACCTTCACTCTCTCTTTTTCCTCTCGTTATCAGCTAGAATCACCAGCACAGACACTTTTTCCAGTCACCTTAGTGATTGAAAAATGCTTGGTTTCTGCACCTTCCCTGTGCAGTCAGTCTAAAATAATGTTGCGGGTGGCCTTGCCCCCTCAGTATTATCATGGTTTTCACCTTTATGTCTGTAACATTAAAACTCATGCACTTAAATGCCAACTCATTCTATCTCCTGCATTGGCGTCCATCTTCGGTCTTGCTTTGTGCTGAGTCTTTCTTTTCCTTGAGAACTGCTTTATGACAAGGCAAGAGTTGCTAAGGGAGACCTTAGTCATAGTAGCATGAATGCATAGTAACACTAAGAGGAATGGAAAAAAATAAAGCTCTTTCAGAAACACAGAGTACCTTGGATGTGGCTCTGGGTCTCTTTGGCTGTTCATGTCTTTGTCTTCTTCAATATAACTCCCAGAAGATGGAGTTGTCCTCTAGTTAATGCAGTACAGCCTCCTACCATGTTTTGTTTAAAGCATTTGTCTGAATAACCACATATTTCAGGAAGCATTCCATTTATAATGAGAACACATTTTCTTCTGACTGCTCATAAAAAAATGTTTACATTTTCACTAGTTTAATTAGGTTTTCTTCAAACTTGTGATTCCGGTTTGCAAATTTAAAAGTTATTTTGTTCTTTACTTTCCACATTGGTCAGCTGCAAATAGCCATATTCATCTTACAGTATACATTAATAGTAAGTAAACAGTAACAATGATTAAAAATTATAAAAATGTTAAGATTATTATTTTTTCCCCTAGGGAGACATGCAGAAGTAACATCTGGAACATGGACAAATTCTATGATGCTATGACCATTTCTATACACTAACTCTTTCTCAGGGAGTAAACTTTAATAGTTTGCATAATCTTTTTTTTTTTTTAAGAAAGCTTTTATTGTCCATAACAACAATTCTCAATGCTCTAATTACTGTTTTAGCTTTTAATTTTTTATTTTCCATTTTTATTTCCATACCTGGAACAAGAAAAGGTTTGGAAAAAGAAGAATTGTAATCTTATTCTTTACCTATTTTAATTTTATCAAGCTAGATTTTTTTATCATAACAAATGCGCAATCAGAAACCACTCAAGAGAATGCATATCCATAGGTGATATTTCATGAGTCTTTGACATTAGTATATTCCTGAGTTGTTCCTGAAATACAGAATTTGGTACTGAACAACAAAAGCACACAAAACCAAAAGGAAACACTTGCCTGCTGCCTATGAATTTATTTTTTTATAAATTACATAAGTAGCAGAAGAGATCTGAATGTTTATTAAATGCATCCTGATCATTGCCTGAAGCCATGCTGCTTTCTAACTCGTCCTAAATATTATACTGGTCATATTATTGATACGGTAGCATATTGCTGGCATTTGTTACAGGCTTTTGGGAGCATATTCAGACATCATACAGTTATGTGACTGTTCGTGTGTTTACTGATTCTTTGTATTGTTTAAATGACTGCAGTGGCTTGCAAGCTCAAAATAGAAGTGAGTTCACTAATTCCCTAAGGTGCTTATCACTGATAAGTGTATTATTTTACAACAAAAAGGTTAATGGGTACCTCTCTTCCCCATGCATTGTCTATAGAATACAGAAGGGAAAAACACTCAGAGATCACTGTTAAGGTAGCTTCTTGATTAACCTAAAGCATTGTTCTTAACCTTCAAACAGCGAGCCCATTTAAGGCACAGTTTGCTTGACACCAAAGGAAGGACTCATGCAGAACTCATGCCTGATTAGTGAAAATATCTCTGAAATGTCTGCTTCTACTTCTGCCTATACCAGTAGCGTGTCTTGCTGCCCAAAGCTTGAATAGTCAGAGGGTAGCTGCTATGGGCTGATGAGCTTCAGGGATGGAAGTGCACAGCAGGCTTCTAGGGACATCCCTCTCTTGTCTGCCCATGGAGAAGTAGGGCATGACAAGTTTCTAATTTAAGAAGACATCATTTCTGTGTTGATAGTCATAAGAAGTAGTATAACTTCATAAGAAGTTATAATTTCTTAGGAGCATTTTTCTGACTGTTTTTTGATGTTGGCTCACTGCAGGGAGATTTCATGAGTATTATTTGCAGAGGGAAAATTATGTGGTTGTTCTTACGTTCATATAAGAGGATGTCACTTCACCACAGTCCTTCTGTTATACATAATCTTGCAGGTGGTAAGAGGTGCATTTATCTTTGTACTGAGAGAAGGGTTTTAAAGGACGTCATCAAGCCTACTCAGATGCAGAGTTCCATAGCAAATCTGGAGATCCACAAACTGGTCTCCTTGAAAAGGGGGTTTCACCATCTCTGCTTGTTGCAGATTGTCTTTAAAATTATGGGGTTTAAGTGGATAGAGCAAATCTGTTACAAATATCATCTTCAATATGTCCATCTGGCTCTTTGATGATGAGCCAGGCAAGACTTTGTTCCCTGTGTATCCAATACGAGCTGACTTAAATAAGCTTATTTATTCTATAAAAAACCAAAGGTTTTACATGTAGGGTCAACAGAATAATTCTAAAATGTATAAATATTATTCTAATTGGGTCTTCTTAACAGAGATGTTTGCAGAAATACTCAGTATTCTGAATTTTAACACAAAACTCATTTCATATCCTTTATTCTGAACATCTGTGGCAATGGTCGTTCTATTCATGACTATTTTACTCCAAAATAAATTTAGAAGTAGCTGTCCCAGAAGGGCAGTATAATATCTTCTGTCTGAAAAATCAAAACATTGTGTGATGAACTCAAGTTTACTAAATGCTGAATAATAGACATCTAGTATGCGGCCAATGGACAAGTCCAAATAGGAAAGGAAAAGAGCGAATGATGCTGCTAATATGCATAGCCGTTCTCTGTTGTCTGTGACTGAAATTCAATCAAATTCAGAGTTCTGCTTTCTTGCTCTGACAGGGAGGGTTAAGCACAAGTTGACATCTCATGCTAATCCCATAGATTTCTGTATCCGGTTTTCCAATTCAAACAAGGCATTGATGCCTTTTAAAACAATTAATTCCCATTCCTCTGTATCTTAAGTGATTGTAAATTAGGGATCAACATAGTTACTGTGCTGTAAAACACAACAAATCCAGAACGTTATCACTTATGAGAAAGGAGAATCAGAACTAGTGTTGAATCCTCTTTTGTAAATACATGAATGCTGCAGAATTCAGACTCAGATTTTGAGCATCTTTTCTAAAGGTTTTAGTTCAGTCTTTGATAAGGATAGGGATCAACTGTTCAATTTGGCTTGCGTTGTAATTTTAAAACCTAAATCTCTACTGTGAGAGATGAAGCTGTGTTTAGTCCATGAGCAAACATCCAGTTGTTTTGCTGTCATGCTTTTCAGTGAATCTGATTTCCTGTTCTAAAGTGATTAATATTATTCAAGGGGCTGATTCTGAAATGTTACCATTTTTTGTTCAATACAGAAGGCTAGCAAAGAAAAAGGGAAGATGATTCATGCCACTTATTTGGTTGCTTTATCTTTTATTATTTAGCAACCCAGATCAGTCAGAGAGCTACTGGAAGTTGCACTAGGCAGCTTATAACTCATTCAGGGTTATAGGGATCATAGCAATACATTTCAGCTACATTTCTAGGCCATGATCTATCAAGGGCTAGAATACAAGAACTACACAATTTTTATTTCACTCAGAATTTTCTTGACACATCAATTAACCACTTTTGTGCTGCTCTAAATAAACTGCTTAAATATTGTTAACATATTACTGTGTGTAATCAGCTCATTTGGATAGTCATGGAAAATTTTCCATTCCTATGAGTTTGGAGTTAATCAGTTCCAAAGAGATTTTATTTTACTCGGTAAGTAAGAACAGTTAGTAGTTGCCAGTTCTGAAATTTTCAGCAGAGCAGTATTAAACAGTTTGTCTGCAATTGCAGCATGAAAATTAAATAAAGGTAAATGGAGATGTATTTGTAAAGGATAGTAAAATGAATCCATTAGGGGTCAAAGCAATCACTAAATTGATTAGACTAGACTACTTAAATAGATTTTTCTGAATCAATAATTATTATGGAGTCATCAAATATGTATGTGTTCTTGTGTGTAATTGAACCACTGTCTTGTAATTTATACCAATGTGCATCAAAAGAATGCTCAAAGAATTCTAAAAAGAAAGGCTTTTTCTCTGTGTACTGGCTTATAGCTAGGTGAGGTTTTCTTCCATCTAGGACTTATAAATTTCACCTGCAAGATTCAGAAGTATAATGGTGCCATTTTTTGCAGAAATAAAGATTATATTCTAGTTCCTGCAGTCTTCAAATGTTGAACACAGTCAAGTACCATGGAAGAAATTCCATGACACATGATTGTGTCTACAGCAGGGTCTGTGCAAACTGTAAGAATGATCTGAGGACTGACCAGTCCGGTTACTTGTCAGTATTATGTCTTCAGCATAAACAGTCCAAGAATATGTAGTCAGTTTAGAACAGAAGAATGTATTACAGCAATAACTCAAATACGGTTTTACCTGAGTGAATAAGACATGCTGTATATGGTGTATATGGGAAGTTTTATATTTTGAAGTTCCTTAATTGAAAGTGACACATGCAGATTTTCTTCAACTTCTGCTTAGATAATTTTCATTTTAGTTTTTCTTTTTCTTCTCTTTTTTCATCCTTTTTTTCCACTTTACTATCTCATTTTTATTAATATTCTCATTGACTGTTTTTCCAGTATTATACAATTTCTCTGTATGTATAAATGAGCAAAAATACTTCTGCCACAGTGCCTGTAAATGTTCTCAGCGGCTAGTGTTCTGTCTCACAAATTCAGGACAAGATGTTTTGGTAAGGTAATTATAAAAAGAAAAAAAATGCAACTTCTGCTTTTTCCAAATGAGAAGACAAAGTGCTTGCGTGACAATTGTAGAACTGAATCATTTGGGCTTCAGTATTTGGAGCACCATTTTCTAATACAAACCTAACACAAAAAGAATAGAATAAAGTACAAAGTGAATTACACATCATTCTGTTTTATTATCTATGTATAACAATTGTATAAGAAACTGATATTTGAGTTTCTGACATGTGAATGACCCAGTACCTGAATTATCACATTCTCCTCTAAAAGGCCTATTGATTTTCATGTTCACAATAAAGTAAATAATTATTTCATGCTGCAGATTAAAACTGAGATAGAGAGCAGAAAAGCCACATTTCACAATGGAAATGCAGCAGGTCGTGCTCCAAGGTCTCATTGGCAGAGTTGTAGACTAATATTTAATAAGAATATTAGCTTTTTTAAAAAATAAAATACATTTCACTGTGGCACTGAAGAGGTGGGAACTGTTTCATGTATCCACCTGGCCATGTTGATGGACTGAATTAGTTGCCTGCAGTCAGATTCCATTAAATTATCATATACCTTCAAAAGTCAGTGCCATGTTGGAAATTAGTAGGCACATCCTCTTTGAATCATTCAGCAAAGTGGCTAAAGAATGACCTAATAATCTGTGTGTATCTGTAAGAGGTAGACTTTGCAGGACATGGAGCAAGCATTTTGGCAAATCTCTTTCAATTATTGGTTTATGTGTGCTGTGTACTTAAAATCTCCAGATGTTAAGGCTGCATCTTCTGTGAAATTAAATTATGCTTATTGCATATAAGCCATAAGCCAAATGTTTAGGTTTTATGTTTAGGTTTTGTGTTATTCATCACCTGAATATTAACAAATATTTTGGAATCTTTGGTTCTAAGTAGTGCTTAGGTACCATGATGAATGGCCCTATTTAAAATACAGAGATAGACAGAGTCCAGAGAGGTACTATCCTAGACCTTCAGCATTTATCCTGTCCTAAAGTGGTATTCTGTTTTGCAGAGTGAATTCCATTGAATAACATTGATTTCCTATTTCAATAAAGGGAACTGTCATCCAAAAGGTGGATGAAATATTAAGGGTCTTCTAGCTAATTAGATAGATAGATGGGTAGATACACAGATAAATACTGTGCAAATAAAAAAACCAATATGGTCTTATACAGGCTGTATTTAATTTTGAAAACTAAATAACTGTGGGTTTAATTTTATTTATGTGGAAAATAAAATAAAATTCTTCTTAGATTTTAAGAACCATGGGAAAAATCCATTTTTACAATGTTAATATATTCTGTATAACCATTAATTGCATGTGAAAACACGCAATCCATTTTATGCCCCAGTAATTCTGAAACACCTGAACTCTTCTCCCTCCACACACCACCTGAAAATTCACAAGATTAAGCATCCCTTTAGGGCTGGGAATGTATTTGCCAATTTCAGCCCAGAGGGGATTGTAACTAGCATTGTAAAGCCCTGATGATAGTTTTGTAATGGAAAGCCTGAAATAACCTCAAGTACCACCTCACTAATGTGATTCTATAATACATAACCCGTCTAATTTGAAACTAAGAGTCAGTTATCAGGGAATACATTTGTAGAGTTAATATTGTTAACCTCTTAATTTTCCTCTTCTCTTGGATTTGAGTTACAGTTTTCTTTCAAATAAAATCCACTGATGAGACACCTAATGGTTTTCTACTTTAATTTTGCTGTTCTGATTGCTTTTACAGCTGTCCCCCATTGTCTTGATATTTAACCCCCTTGCAGAGTCCTTGCAGTGAAATAGTTATACAGATCAAAGTGTAGTCCTGATGTCCGAACTCTTCCAACTACATTAGCCTCTTCATAAATTGATTAGGAAGAGCATTGCACGGCAAATGGCTATCAACATGGCTTACATTAAAAACGGAGCTGGTGCTCCAAATGTTTTGTTTGTCATCTCTCTGAGTGTCCGTAAACATTTGCAGCCCTGTCGCTTCCTTAAAAGTAGTTTGAATCTTACTAGACACTGACAGTGTTGCCATGGAGTCATACTTAGATTTCACAGCAAAGCTGAAACTGATTTCCAGATAATAGTTGAGTTAGAAAACAGAGAGAAAATGAGAATGAGTAAACAAATTCCAAACTACCTATTATTAGATTTGATACCTATTTCTTCTGTCTTTCTGTATCTGTTACAGATATAATAGTGATGTTGTTTGGGGGTTTGGGGTTTTTTTAAAGGGAAAAAATATAATTAAGAATTCAGAATGGGGATTATTCTTTCAAGGAAAAGAAATCAAGTGCTATAACGCATTATTCTCATTTGCGTGGAAACAATGAGGTCTTTTAATATGTGAATCTCCTTAATGGGTCTATCTTGAAATTGTGCCTGTATAGGGGATAAAAGCTCTGTTATTGCTTCATTAGCCTGCATCTAGCAGTTATGTTTCCCAAAGCAATTTGCAGAATCCTCTTCCTTTCATTGTCACATTTGATCATTTTAGAATTTGCTCTGAAGACATGACAATGTCCTTATGTGTGAATTTCAGGGTATAAGCCAGTACATTCAATAATCCCTGTTAAGAAACTTAATCAGAATCTGACGACAAATGATCCAATCAATGCCACACAATTAATCCATAGTAGAACTGCATAACAAACAGAAGATTACACTTTTTGTGCCAGTTAATGTCCTATAAGTTTCTGCTTTACTTGAAATGTATTATTAAACATTTTTGTTATTGCTGTACTCTTATCATGGTATGATGCTTTAAAGTATGAAGCACAATTTTATTTGATTTTGTGATTTCTCTTACTAGTGGCTAGCATTCAGAAGCTTCCTGCTGCATCTGTTTTAACCGACATCAATTTCCCCATGAAAGGAAGAAAAGGAATGGTTGATTGGGCACGAAACTCAGAAGACAGGGTTGTCATTCCAAAAAATATCTTCACCCCTATGTCAACAGGTAAAGAAGCATATCAGCATGTTAATTTTGTGTTAGCTTCAACAAGGGAACTCAGAATCTTTGTCTCATAGGACCACTGTACGAGATCGAAGTGGTTATTTTATCCATCTTCAAAAGAAATCCAGTACCCACAGCTTATCCAGAGGGAAATGATGGGAAATTAATTTCAGCACCTTGAACAAAAAGTGCTACAGAAATCCTGGACGTTATTTTCTAAGCCAAAGAGCCAATGCTTAGTTATTGTGCACGGGATTGTACCTGTGGCGGTAGAGGTGACCTGAAGTGGATTCAGCTGAATCCCCTGAAGCTGCTGAATCCCCTGAAGCTGCTCCACTCCAACAAGCTGGGCCATTCTAACAGGTCACCTAACTTTTACCAAAGGATGCTCAGCAGGCAAATTACCCTGGCTTCAGATACAATTTACAAATACCTTTGCAGTGCAGATCTCTGACATTAGAGAATTTAGTCGCTAGGCATTAAACCGAAGACAGTCTTTGAGGATGCTTAATTATAAAGGTAAATGAACTAGCATCGATGCCAGTACACAATGATGGATTTTTTCAAAACATGATTTTCAGTGGTTTAAATCTTTTGATATATTCCTGACAGTGCTATGTCTTCATGACAGAATTCCAGGATATAATTCAAAATTATGATAGTTTATTTAAAATAAAATTTCTATTAGAAAAGTAAATGGTATTCAGTTTTTTGTGCTGATGAAGGCTTGGGAAAGAGAGTTTAAAAATCTTCTTTTCCTTACTCTTTTCAGAACTAGATGAATCAACTGTATTTGTACTTGGAGCAGTGCTATACAAAAATTTAGAACTCATTTTGCCCACTTTGAGGTAAGAAATTTTATAAATACAGTATGAATTAGACTATTTCGGGATCATAGCTACACTACATGTCAGGATAAAAGCAGACAACCAAGACTGTTTGCATATTGGTATTGTTGGATTTTTTTGTGTGTTATTTAAAATACATATATATGTATATATGTATATTTGTCTTTCCTCCATGCTTAGGCATTTGTATGATGGAAGTAGCCTTTTTATCAAATTGGCTTAATTTATATTTTATGTAATCTATATTAAGCTTAATTACAGAAATGTTCCATTAGAAGTATGCACACTGATGTACATTAATGCTCAGGCTACTTATACTTGTGCTTCAAACTACCGTTTGTCCAGTTAGTGCGAGTGATCTAGTAATGACATCATAACCTGATGTACTAAGGTTGTCTGCTCTACTTCTACAGAAGTCTTTAGTAGTAGTTTTCCAAGTACTTCTTCAGTGCAAGTTGTATTCAGAAGGGACAGCAGAGCTATAGAGAGGATCCATTTTAGAAACAAGACATGCGTGTGCCTGAACAGCTGTGGTATGTCAGTTATGAAGGCCATACACATTAATAAAGAAATAGGAGGGTCTCTTGTTTCACTTTTTCCTTTCTGTACTTGATAACAGACCATTTGGAAGTAAACATTTCCCCCCCTCTTCTCAAATTACTGGTTAAGATCATTTCATGGTCCATTAATACTATCTTATTTCACATGATCTTGTGCACCATTGGTCTGCTAATGTCCTTTTACAGTAAAAGAAACGGGTGCAGATTGTGTCACAATAGCTGCTAATGAATTCACAATAATTAGAAAGGACAGTAATTAGGAAGACACCAGATAACCTTTCCCTACTCTATTTAATGAAAACTTCAGGATTTGAAACAAAGGGATGGAAAAACAACAGGTTTTTGCCAAAATCCATTTGAAAACAAAAAAGATGCAGTCCTAAGGAAAAAAAAAAACATTTCCCAGTAAAGTTGCAATGAATTGTGCAATGAGTAGCTGCAATGCTGGGGACAGAAAATTCTCTGAGGTAGAGCACAATTCGAACAGTGATGTCCTGGCAGGACACCTGGAAGCCTGGGGAGTGCTGGCGAGAGCCATCTATGCTTAAGGCATGGTACAAATGACAGCTCATCCACTTCTGAAACGTCACTAAGCACTTTCCATTTGTTGTGCCAGTTCCTGAAATTAGCCAGGAAGGAAGAGATGTTTGTGAGAGATATTTTTTCTCCTCTTCTCCCATATTCAAAGAAACAGAGCCAAATGGCTATTGTAGTCAGTCTTTTTTGGCAGACCTTGGAGACAATCTGCCAATCCTAGGAAAGTGTCAAGGTGACCATGTACATTTCAGACCTTTATATTGCAAACCACCATCTATAATCATGCCTTTTCAGCTCTCATAGGTCAATAGTTTTAATTTACAGAAAACAAGTGTGAACCTTGAATGCTGTATATTTACTTATATGAAAAGCCTTTCAGGGCTTTTATTTCATCCGTTAGAAAAGTGAGATTTATAGGCCTTACTAGATTTTCCCTAGAATCAATAGCATCCCAAGTAGCAGGAATAGGGGCAGAATAGGGACATAAATGTAGAGCAACTTAAGTATTATGAACTATGAGAAAGTGCATCTCAGTGCCCAAATTTTTTGCTTTTGTCTGTTCTACTTTCAGCTGGTTACTGATTTACGCAGCAAATTTGACCATTTCTCTGTACAATTCAGTTCATAGAGAGGTTTTGTGAGCTTCTAAAGCAAAATGGTCTAATAATCTATGTATATCTGTTCATAAATGAAGTCTTTAGAAATTCAAATACGAAGATATCCCACTTTGCCTCTGAATATGTTCAGTATTATTTGAATCCAATTCTCAGCTGCCCAAGAAAAGGAAACGAGCACTATTACTTTCTCTTATGTACGTGAATAAGGAAGAAAAGTCATTATTAATCTGTGATATAAAAATATAACACATATTCCCCGGTACCTCTAGTCTCTTCTTTGTTCAGAGTACAGAGCCTCAGTACTTCTCTGCACTTTAATATTTATAGTGAAGTTATACTGAAACTTTTATGGCTTACATCTCTTACCTCATCAGGAAGTGTATCACACTGGATTTCTTTGCCCATGGCAGTCATATTCAAAATTTGAGCTCATGACCTTAAAATAGCACCTCAAAGGTGGCACAATTTCAAACTGTTTTCATAGAATCATAGAATCATTGAACTGTTTGGGTTGGAAGGGATTTCCAAAGATCACCTAGTCCACCTGCCATGCCATGGGCAGGGACACCTTCCACTACACCAGGTTGCTCAAACCCCCATCCAACCTGACCTTGAACACTTCCAATGATGGGACATCCACAGCTTCTCTGGGCAACCTGTTCCAGTGTCTCACCACCCTCGTTGTAAAAAATTTCTTCCTTATGTCTAATCTAAACCTAGCCTCTTTTAGTTTAAAACCATTACCCCTTGTCGTGTCACTATAGGCCTTGGTAAAAAGCCTCTGTCTTTCTTATAAGCCCCCTTTAAGTACTGAAATCTGCAGTAAGGTCTTCCTGGAGCCTTCTCTTCTCCAGGCTGAACAATCCCAACTCTCTCAGCTTTTCTTGATAGGAGAGATGTTCCAGCCCTTGGATCTCTTTTGTGGCCCTCCTCTGGACATGCTCTCACAGATCCATGTCTTTCTTCTATTGGGGACCCCACAGCTGGACGCAGCACTCCAGGTGGGGTCTTACAAGAGCAGAGTAGAGGGGGAGAATCACCTCCCTCAGCCTGCTGGCCACGTTTCTTTTTATGTAGCCCAGGATATGATTGGCTTTCTGGACTGCAAACACACATTGCTGGCTCATGTCCAGTTTTTAATCCACCAGTATTCCCAAATCCTTCTCCGCAGGGCTGCTCTCAATCCCTTCATCCCCCAGCCTGTATTATATTCGGGATTGCTTCAGCCCAGGTGCAGGACCTTGCACTTGGCCATGTTGAACTTCATGAGGTTCACATGGGCCCACTTCTCAAGCCTGTCAAGGTCCCTCTGGCTGGCATCCTTTCCCCCTAGTGTATCAACTCCACCCCTGAGTTTGGTGTCATCTGCAAACTTGCTGAGGCTGCACTCAATCCCACTGTCTAGGTCATTGATGAAGATACTAAATAGTACTGGATGCATTTTGTTGCATTCAAATCATTTTAATGTTCATTCAGATGGAATTCTGAATTGGAAAAAAGCTGCAACTGTGGTTAGTGCTGAATTTGTTGAACTATTATACTCTGCAAAAATTAGAACTGCAATGCAGGTTTTAAAGGAATCTTTATTATGGGGTGGTTTATCATTTTACAGTTGTTCAGGTACATGAATGAAACAAAGGTTTCCCTACATCCCTCTGCATTTGGAAAAGGTTTATTTTTGTTCACTTACATTTTGCAATGAAAAACTATCATTTTACATGGATATATATTAATTACTATTTGTACTAATCTTATTTAACTGTAATAAGCATTATTGTGATAACCATTTTAGTGCTGAACATAGTGAAATTCTTCACCGCAATAGCATTGTGTATGGAGCAAACACTGTAAAATGTGAAGGGAGGTAACATCATCTAGTTTTTATATGATACCTAGAAGTGTGGTAGCTACACACAATGTATGAATTAAAAAACCATTCTGGATAAGCATCTTATGTGAAGCTGTTCTAAATAAAATAACAGTTGACAAAATATGCTGGTGGTGGGAATAAAGATAAACAAAACAATAGACCAAGGTAAAATAAGTAAAATGGGCTTGTGTTTGAGTTCGAAGGCCACATCATTTACACCACAACCTGATAAAAGAGGTGATTTCTACTGGCTGCAGTTAAATATCCAGAAAGCTTTACCACTTCCTATGTGATTTCAGTTCCTGGCTTTACAGGAGTTAGGGTGAGAGTAAAGTAAATATTTGATTGCATGACACCTGTTTTTTGTAGTTTTCAGAAGAACAAAGGTAATACACATTTCCATACGTTCCTTAATATCAGCACTAAAGGTATGCAAGCTTCTGCATCATCACAAGGACCTTTTTTGTTTAAAATAAACCAATAAATAAATAAAAAATATCTCTGTATGTCTTTAGGGAAAATCTTTCAAAGCACCTAGCCACAGAATCCCCATCTGGTACATCACAGGTGTTCTGTGAGTAAAATGAGGATTTCATTATCTAGGAGAGCCTATACAATATATTTCACAAACTCCAAAGTTAGCTGCATTTTACCATATGGGCTTGATTTTTCTTGGTTTTAGTGGCATAGAGTCTGTTAAAAGTAAGTCTTGTAAACACAGTGTGAGATGAGAACTTAGCAATTACATTAATATAGAACTTTTTGGACAATGTGTTTAATCCTAGTGGTACATGTGTATTATTCAAATAATTTTGCCAGGACTGTTTAAACAAGAGGTTAGGGAAAAGAAGAGAGAAGTACTTTATTCTTCCTTATATAAAGAGAATTTTCTTTCCATGCACGAGTAAATAAACTTCATCTGATTCTATTTCCTAATATACTTTGCTGCATTGCACTGTTCTTGTAATGTCATATGGATTTTTTTTAAATCATATGTTGAAATACTGAATATTTTGAGCACTATAGACTGAATATTATTTCCACAGTTCTTGCATCCCTGAGCACGTTTTTGTTATTGTTAGATTCACAGAAAATTGATTCTCAGTATAATACTCATCTAAAAGATATTATGTATAATTCCTCTCCTGGGCACTCTGAAGGAATACATTGCATATTGCCATACTGTAAGATAGTTTTTAACTTTTCCTTTAACAAATAAGAATAAATAAAGAATCAATGATTTTGCTACAGCAAGCTTTTTTTCCCATCACTTAAACAACCACCATACTTTTCCTGCTATAATTTCCTGCACTGAAATGTTCTCTTTCCCCATTTGAAACATCATTCCTAACCCTCTCCTTTGGGTGCTGTACAGCCAAAAAGGCCCTTAAATTTCCTTAGGTCAGCTTTGTTAGACTGAGGACAGAGTACCTCAGGTGGGCTTTTACTGCATAGTATTAGTGCTATAGCATCTGTAATTTTTCTGTAATGTATACAACATTTACACATTGAACTATAACTTCTTTCATGCTGTCTTGAGATAGCAACATGCCTTATGCATAAGTTCATTTTTCTTGAGCAACACAGCCATTCTAAAAAGAAAAGAAAACTTGAATTTCATATCACATAGAATCAATATGTATACCCTTATATAAAAGAATACCCTCAAAATGTATACCCAGCTAGAAAAAGAGCTTAGTAAAATAACTCTATTTTATTAATATTATTATTAATTCAGATTGGAAAAAACACTAGGACAGCAGCTCTGGAAGCTCTTCTTGAATCTTTACTCAATCAAACTTTGTTATCTTGAATGTTCAAGGATTTATTCAACCATAGTTCCCAAGGAATTTAATATATTTTTTGAGTAATTGATTTAAAATTTGACCCTGATGTGCATTTTTCTGGACAGTCAGCAGAGCACCATCCTGTACAAGTTCATTTCTCCTTAAAGATAAGTTTTAGATTTTTTTTTTTATGAAGGAGAAAGAGGTAATGGTGAAGTCACTCTCCACCTGTCATAAAAAAGCTATAAGATAATGCACTTGCCCAGGAAGTGTGAGATAGGTTATTCCCATTCTATGTCATTCCCAATATGACAGGGACTGAAATCCACATATTCCACCTCCCGGGACATTTTGTAAAAGCTGATTACTTACATTCCTGAAGAAACGTTCTCAGCACTAAGCTGTTATTTAAAAAATTATCTTCAACAAAGATATCAATGGCACTGCACCAGTAGTTTTGAGGGAAATTCTTGTGACTACAATGCTTTGAGCTTTGATTCAGTAGCATCTTAATGTGTTATGTGAGTTTAGAATATACTTTCCAGATTGCATTCTTCCAGGGACTATGTGAACAGTTAAATATGAGATATGCAACTCAGCCCAGACAGGACAGCAATGAGTGATGCAGATTTCATTTCACAGTGATATAGCCAGTTATATTTATTTTCTGGTGAAACAGTCTGCTAGGGCGTCTTGAGAACAGAAGTGGATTGGTAGGGTTTTAATGAGACTGAGGCAAAATTGATGTACCAAGGTTACAACCTAGGCACCTTAAGTGCTCTTTTGGATCTCACCCTAGAATCATCAGAACTGTACCAAAATTAGATACAGCAAGGAAACATTTCTCAATCCCAAAGACAGACTGTGATCAAGTACTTAAGTATCAGTATTTACATTAGCTTTCCAAAATGGACAACATCTTTTAATAGCTAGTAAGCTCTCTTTCCACCTGTCATGATCTGTTAGAGAAATCAGTTTTGTGTTTATTTGGAGTTTTGTTCTTTTTTTTTTATTATTACACCTTGCTTGGGAACATTTATAGATCTTCAGCTACTGTATGTACAGTAGGCACCATCATTACTCCCCCTCTACAGAATGCACTGAAAGTTTGCTGAACATTTTATGTTAGTCTGATAGAGAGATATGTTATCGTCAACAATGTGTGACTTTAAAGTGCAACTAAAGGGAAGAAATAGGAATTAAGTAAAATAGGAAGCCACTTGCATTATATTTCCATTATATGATTTGGCTGAGTAAAATTGGATTAGAATTCACACCTTGCCCCAGAAGAATAATTTCATTCCTTGTGCTGAGTAAAGTGCCCGCTGAGTTAAGTTTCTATTACTGTAGCCATGGCAATTCCTGTTTCAATGATCCAGCAAAACGGAATCCTCTCCGAAATACCATTTCCCTAGAGAAAATGAGCAATTAAACAACAACAACAAAAGAATGTTTATACTGTCTACTATAATTACATCTAAACTGCCTAGTTTCTTCTTTGATAACATCTACCTGTGAATATGTCTTTCCGTGAGATTTTACGTTTGTTTATGTGCGATCAGCAGAAGATGTTGAAAGCAGCATTACATACAAAGGAAATACCGTAATGATGATCAGAAACAGTCAGGCTGATAACCGATGGTTGTTCTAAGCCTGACGAGATTATAAGAAGCAAGGATCTCAGACATGAACATCACATCAACATGTCTTTATGCCTGTATTAGCATAACCTTGGCAATACTAGGTCTGTCCTAGAAAGGTAGCTGCAAAACACAGTGATCCACATTTTACATGAAAAGAGAGATGGATGATGAATTAGAGAAATTAACAGAAAATTATTATTTTGAGTAACCTGGTACAATAACATACGACCAAACCTAATCTCACATATATGAGAAAAAATTGATTGATTTTGGTGGGATTTCAGTCAGGTCACAACTATGGACCATATTTTAAAAAGTATTTAGATAGTGAAGTTGCCTGCTCATATACCAAATGCAATGATTTTTCAGAAATTGGAAACAGGTAGGTTTTTTTCATGAGCATAGAATCAACAGAATGGTAGCACCTCCCATTGCACTCATCCATCTTAACAATTTTACAGTTAACAGTCAGAAAAAATTCCAACACAGCACTTTGGAAGAAAAATTACTGTCTCTCATAAAACATAGAATCACAGAATCACAGAATTGTATAGGTTGGAAAAGACCTTTAAGATCATTGAGTCCAACCGTAAACCTAACACTACCAAGACCACCACTATACCATATCCCTAAGCACCTCATCCAAACGTCTTTTAATTACCTCCAGGGATGGGGACTCAACTACTTCCCTGGGCAGCCTGTTCCAATGCTTGAGAACCCTTCTGGTGAAGTAAAATTTCCTAATATCCAGTCTAAACCTCCCCTGGCGCAACTTGAGGCCATTTCCTCTTGTCCTATCACTTGTTACCTGGGAGAAGAGACTGACCCCCACCTCTCTACAACCTCCTTTCAGGTTGTAGAGCAATAAGGTCTCCCCTCAGCCTCCTTTTCTCCAGGCTAAACAACCCCAGTTCCCTCAGCCGCTCCTCATAAGACTTCTGCTCTAGACCCTTCACCAGCTTCGTTGCCCTTCTCTGGACACGCTCCAGCACCTCAATGTCTCTCTTGTAGTGGGGGGCCCAAAACTGAACACAGCATTCGAGGTGTGGCCTCACCGGTGCCGAGTACAGGGGCACCATCACTTCCCTAGTCCTGCTGGACATGCTATTTTGGTAGAAGCCAGGATGCCATTGGTTTTCTTGGCCACCTGGGCACACTGCTGGCTCATATTCAGCTGGCTGTCAACCAGCACCCCCAGGTCCTTTTCCACCAGGCAGCTTTCCAGCCACTCTTCCCCAAGCCTGTAGCGTTGCATGGGGTTGCTGTGGCCCAAGTGCAGGACCTTCCACTTGGCCTTGTTGAACCCCATACAATTGACCTCAGCCCATCGATCCAGCCTGTCCAGGTCCCTCTGTAGAACCTTCCTCCCCTCAAGTAGATCAACACTCCCGCACAACTTGGAGTCATCTGCAAACTTACTGAGGGTGCACTCTATCCCTTTGTCCAGATCATTGATAAAGATATTAAACAGAACCTGCCCCAACACAGAGCCCTGGGGAACACCGCTTGTGACCGGCCACCAACTGGAGTAAACTCCATTCACCACCACTCTCTGGGCCTGGCCATCCAGCCAGTTCTTTACCCAGCGAAGAGTACACCCATCAATACACCCGTGATACACCCGTCAATACACCCAAGTACACCTGTGATAGTACACTAGTGGTAGTGATAGTGGGTCTATGTTGAGAGAAGAAAATGATATGCATTCAAACATTGACAGAACGTGTCGTCGATACACCCTTCTAATTAGTAAATTGTACTTTAAGGAACAGCACTTCTGCCACCATTTTTGCTCTTCAGTCTTTAACGTGTCAGGTATGGTTGGTAACGAGTGAATATTTTCACCACTTCCAAGCAAATAGATTTTCTCCCTGACTATTTGTCAGCTAAGGTGATGGAAAATACCTGTGAGATACTTCTTTAAATGTAAGATCAGAAGCCTCATTTAACCTCATACTAAGTTAAATCATCCATTTTTACGTGTTTTTTTTCCAGGAATTTTACAGTTGTTAATTCAAAAATCATCGTTGTTACTATAAGACCAGAGCCCAAAACTACGGATTCTTTCCTAGAGATAGAACTGGCCCATCTGTCTAATGTAAGTACAAGGATAGCTGATATGCTCTTCCAAGAGTCTTTATCAGATCATATGAGAGAAAAAAGTGTGGTTGTTTTAAATATAAAGTAATAAACCCCAGTTTAACTGCTAAAACTTAAGCCCACGAACAGTCTAATGTACTTGGAAGGGAATGTGTACTTTTTTCATGCATGAGTATATGCAAAACAAAATTAACTGTTGTTGCGTGAGTTTTGAGGTTTTCATTTAAACAGCAATTTCTACCGAAAAATCTCCATTAACTGCTTTGATAGATACAATTGAAAATGTAGTGTTGTGCTGGACGCTTAACCTTTTGTTCCCTACATAGGTCATAAAGCTGCATAGTTCTTCAGGCCTTTTCTTCTTTTCTTCCACTATTTTACACTCAAAAGCCATTTTTTACCTAACCTGTTGTAGCAGACTTTGAAAAAAAATGCTCTGGTTCCAATTTAGCTTACAATGCTAGTAAACGTTTGAGATTTTTTGTGCAATTACTTTTAATTCTGTACTTTTCAGCCTTTAGTCTCGTGTTAAAAATGTTTTAATTCTGAAAAAAGGGATTCTATGTCTAACTATATAAAAAATATTAACAGTTTTTCCTTCTGCTGTCAGCAATCTCCCAGCAGCCACAGGGAGAATAAAATATATCTTTGTGGGAAATTTTTGTCATGTACGATACTGGGGAAATAATGTTAAATAACAAGCTTGCAAATAATTTGTGTGAAGGCATGGCACCTAAACTCTGTCTGTTTATGTTACTAAGAGTTAGAGTTTATTTTAAATAAAGTCATAAAGAGACAATTAGAAGAGACATAGTTACTAGAGCTTTAGTAAATAATATTGTTATGCAAAAGACTGTAAAGCTGTGATTTTTTGTTATAAACAGTTGTCCAAGTGGTCATATAGGTAGAGTTCAGCTGGAGGAGTTCCAAATATTTCAGTCAGTAGCAAATTTGGATTAGTGTCTCTGGCCAAAGGTGTGGGAAAAAACTCTTTGAACTCTAGATCTTTGATTTGCATTTTATTCAAGGTTAGAAGAAACTGACTATTTTGCCATCAATGGTCATTATGATCCACCATTCAGTTCCCAGAAAAATGATATTACAAAGAACATCTCAGTGAAATTCACTGCAAAGTGAAGCAGAAAAAAAGAAAGGAATAGAGGAACATAAACTGAGCTGACTCCTTACCTTTCAGTAAGATTAGAAGTTTATTGATGAAGAATTGTGGAGATTTGGGGTTTTATGGCTCTCTGTTTCTATTTAATTTTAAGATGTTTTAGGGTGGGTAGGTTTGGTTTTTTGTTTTGTTTTGGGTTTTTTCCAGCCTAAGTTACATCATCTATATTAAGAGAAAATATCAGTCTTTAACATAACTTTTGTTCCTGTCAGAAATTTAACTAAAAATATAATAGAGTATTTGCTGAGGTTGACCACAAATTAATCCTATATATCGGGAAAAAAACCCCACCTTTGAAATAAAATACTTGTTTTGACCTTAGTAAGATCATTATTAAGAAGAGTTTATGGTATTCCTCAATGTTAGATTTTAATTTCCATTATTTTAACAATGATTGTGGGGCTACTTACATGAGTTGTAGAAAAGGATTATTGGAGTATGACTTCTATATTTTGAAATAGGAATTACTACTTAAATAGTGTGGGGTAGCAGGTAGGAAAAAAAAAAGAGATTGTAATTACTTTGGTCACTTATGCTAGAAAACAAATTAAAAAATTTTAAAAAATTAATACTAGTAAGCAACGTGTCAGCATTGAAAATAGTTATAAGCCAAACACAAGCTATTAAAACCAGCACAGCATAAGCAAGGCTAGACTAATGAAAGGTTGAGCCACTGTCCCTGCAAGCTGAAATTCTAGAAAATTCTTAGAGAGGGATTTTTTTCATCTTTTTTTTTTTTTTTTACTCCAACCCTTTGAGTAATTTACAGAGCAAGTTTTTCCTAAGTTTCAAAATCTTGGAAATGAAGTGAAACTTGACTGTTACAAAAGGTCAGTTTAGAGACACTGATTGTCACCTTGCTTTGTCAACCTTTCAGTAACAGAATATTAGTAAGTATTGTATTAGCTCATGTCTTGACAAGGCAAAAAGACAATAACCTTGCCAATGGATATCACAGCCAATTTTATTTTTTTCTTTTGGCTCAGTCTTTGTCCTATAATTTAATTCAAAGAAGCATCAAGTGCTTGGTACAAATTTCCAGTCCTTAAACTGGACTTACATACATAGTTCATTTATATAGGATCTCGATCCACCTGGATATAAGAGTTGGATGGGTAGAAACCAGTATTACAATTTTAGTACCTTTAAATGTTTGGTGATTTTTATGTTTGAGGCTTAGCCTCTGTAATGGGACTTTGGTTTAAAGAACTAAGATGCATAGAAATATTATTTTGTGGGTTTGAGTGTTTCTTGCCTTCAGACGGAATGTAATTCTAATCTTCTTTGCTCTAATATTCTTAGCTGAAAACAATAATTTATTTAATAATAAATATTACTATAGAACAAGTTTTATATGTTACATACAGAAAGATAAAACTAGTATTAATGTATCTTCAGCATTTGAACATTATATATTAATGGCTCACAGATTAATCATGATGTCCATTAAATAGATTAATTATTAAACAGAAAATAAAATATAGACATTCTCTTTCATCTGATTTTTTTGGAATGGCTCTTCATGTTGTTGTTTTTGTTCTTTTCAAACCTTTGTTCTTGAAATGCTTTTCATTATTCAGAGCAGTTTGTTTCCAAATTGATTTAATGACTAATTTTTAGGTGACCTCTAGAGCATGCCTACTAATATATATGAGTATACCCACACATTTGTTCTTTTACCTCCCCATCCACTGACTAAATTAAGTAGGTAAGAGATGATGAAAAAAGCTGGGCAAATGTGATCATTTAATAAGAGTTAATATGTTTAATTCGAAATAGCCTTTAAATATTTGTTTATTCAAAATTTATCATCATTGCTTCATTTTATATCAAAATAAGCCAGTTTATTAATAAAACCATGGGATCATTTTGTGGAGGAAGTGTAAATCACAATTACATGTGCTGTTCAGAATATAGCATGGTATTTGGATTTGCAGGTAAATTAAAATCTAATGGACAGTTGACCACATGAGAATGGGGGTTGCAATGCATTTTTTAGAGAATATGATATTGGGTCTTATGAACTGTGAACATGTTGATGAATGTGATCACATTTTTCCAGTAGTTTGATTAAAGAGTCACTGAAGTAATCTTTTAAAAACTGCACAACTCAAACAAAATCCTATTTGCTCCAGAAGTAATATGAACTCTCACCTTCTGACAGCCACAGAGGTTTACTCCAGGGACACTAAAGTAACGAGCCAGCAGTAGCGTAGGACATCAAGCTTTCAATGAGGCTGAAAACCCTGGCTACAAAACACAGTTGGCATTGTGCTGCATAGCTGTCAAAACTGCCAATCACATCTCGAAAGTTCAGTTTTATATGCCAGGCAGAGATATATATACATACACGCTCACACACATATGTCTATTTTTGAGATATCCAAGTTCTGTACAGTAGGGAATAAATCAATACTGCAACAGTCGTAAACATTAATGGACACAGTAGCTGCTTCCTTAGCTTCAGCTAAGTAATTAACTGGCAAGAGCTGTGATGAAAGATCACCGCCCTCACAGAGAGCAACGGCTGTTGGAAGTAGCTCAACACAGCAGTGTGAAGAGACATTGCCAGGAGGACAGACCCAGAAAGACTGTGAAAAAGGGAGCAACAGGTTAAGGGCAAAGAAGAAAATAGGAAGACGGGCTTCTTGTGGTCCTTGCAGTGCTTGAAGTGTTTGATCAGGATATCAAAAGAGAAAAGTTCTGAAAGGCTGCTGTGCCCTTGCGAGCTGCCACACCTGACAGAGCAAACCCTCACACAAGACCTTCTTAAGGAACAGGAGTAATATTTATCCTACTTTCCATGTTCCTGCTTAATCTCTCATTAGTGACTGAAATGGCCAAACATACTGGGTTTTTTTTATTTGAATACATTTCAAATAGAGTGAAGCATGTGATCTGACAGCAGCAGTTTTATTGTTTCAGTTTTCTGCAAAGGCTTTTATTTCCCTCTATTTTTGTAGATTTTTTAATAAAGGGCATTTTTTCTGAAAGTGTTTTAGTCTTCTTTCTGCTTGCACTGTGGGAATACTGAGCATAAACTGTATGATATCTGCTGCTAGGAAAGACAGGTCTCAGCTCTCAGATCTGCAATGTCTTATTACAATTCAACTATAGGATTACTTTTTTAATATGCATATAGCTGTATCAGAATGCAAGTAGAATTTCTCCACCCAGTCTTAGGACAAAAATTAATACTCTTTATAAAATGAAATTTAAAAAAAAAAGTTAATTCTGCACCATCGTTCCATTGTTCTTAATTCTTACTCTTCTATATCCTCGTCTATCAATGTATCTGAAAGGTTTTGGCTAATGGTGCAGGATCTGGTCTCTGAATCTCAGTGGGCCTGTTATCCAGTGCTGTGTCCTCTGCCCTCTTCCCTCTCTTCTTCTTTATATTATAAATACTTCAGGGAAGGGAACATCCTTTATTTATGTTTGTACAGTGCTACGTTAAAATCAAGTGCCATAAGTATATGTTGGTTTTAAATATTTATACTCTACTCATAAAATTCAATGCAGTCATCAAAATACTGAAGTAGACGATCAAAATTTCCCTAAATGCCTTTCTCACAAGCATTTTCAGAAGGTCCTTTTTTACCTTTGACAAAGACGTGGATGGAAGAATTTAAATTTTTAATAGAATTTTACTTTACAGGCTGTCATGTTTTTTCTATAAATAAAACACTTTTCAGAATAAAATATCAAGGTGTGTTTTGTCTATATGAAACAATCTTTATATCTACTGCACAAACACTGTTCATGAGAGAACTACACTAATGTTGACATAAGAAAATAGTGTATTCCACCTGTTTCTTCGAATCACTTGTGATTTTGTTAAAAATATATTTTTATTCTGTATTTATATCCAATTTATTTATATAGTTCTGACTTCTGAGAATATCCAATGTTTACAATGAACAGGAATACAGTTTTGCAGTTTTTAGTCAGTTAAGTACTTCTAAGTCAATCTGAGTTTTGATAAAGGAATATTTACAAGATTAGAGACAAAACTTGAATTTTAATTTTGCCTCAACTCTTCCTAGCAGCAAAATAAACTTGAGTAATAATAAAGACATTTCAATTTCCTAAAACATTACCCACAGTTTAATGATGCGTAATAAACCTAGATTCCTGTCCTGTTCTAAATCAAATCAGAAATCTTCCACAGACTTCGAAGAGGTTGGAGCTGGGATTGTAAGGCTCAAGAAAAAAAAATATTTTGAGCAAAAATCACTGCTGATTTAGGGCCTATTTGACAAAAGGACTTGGGTATTGAATGTGGGGTCATCTGAAATCCCAGCTGCCAGAAATTTTGCCAAACATTGGTTTGGCAAAATTTGGCAAAACCAGGAATGCCAAACACATTACAATTTTTAAAGGCATTCCTGGTTTTGACACCCAAGTTCCTGAGGGGCCTAAAGTTCTGCTTCTAAACACACCCAGAAATGTTCAGTCAAGTCGAGTCTCTTAACAGATTAACTCTTATCTCATATTTCAATTCTACTAGGATATGCCAAATAGACAACTTTATGCTTACCTTATCTAAGAGAGGGAATACAGCAAATATTCTGCTTGGAGGTTCAAGTGCTTTTTAAATACTCTGTAAGAATTAACTTTAAGCTTTTGTAATTTCCGTGGCATCAATTCATCAGAGTATAACTGTGATCTTGTAGGAGGAGACCCAAATAAATGTTTAGGTCAAGCATGACATCATAGTTTTTTGTATACTAGTAACTAAGAGGTTTGTTTGTTTTCTCCTTAGGGCACATTGAATCCCTACTGTGTGCTGTGGGATGATTCAAAAACGTAAGTGACAGATGTTTGCTTCTATTGCTGTGGCTCAAACATTACAAAGAACCTAACCATATTTAAGTAGTTGGTCAGTAAACGGGTTGGTACGAGGGCAGGGAAAATGAATGTTTCACAGAGTGAAAGTACGGGATTCTCCAGTCACTTGGCTTCCTTTCTGCAGCTATGTAAATTGAAATAATACAATATCTCACCAGGACAAGATTACTCACATAGTAATTTTAATCTGCTTTTTCAAGATTAAAATGAGGATGTCTAAGAACTGTAGTTCCTTGACGGTAGTTGCTGGGCAACAAGCGAGTGGGTAAACGATCAGACATAACAAAGGAAGGCTCCCATTCTGTTACTGCAGGGAGAAAGAGCATTTTCAAGTGTGATACCCACAGCAATCTTCATTTTAGTTGGTGCAAATTTTCATTTTAGTTTAGTAAAATAATAGCTGTGTACTAAATAGTGAAAGCTTGCTAGCAGTCTTCTGCTACTTTTTTCAGTGTGTGTCCATTCTGTAGCAAAACAGACAATGCTGCTGTAAAGAAGTAGAGCAGTAAAATCAGTGTGGTTTAAAAAGAATTCCAAGCTTATGCAGTTGTCATTTGCTGCATTAATCTTTCACAGTAAATCTTCCATTAAAGTCAAGGTGAACTTTGCCTAAATACAGATTGTTTTCAAGAAGGATCCCTATGTGGTTGCCATATTAATTTTTTTAAAGATGATGTTGTATTTCTTGTCCAGGTATATTATGTATGGCTTGTACTACAGACTCATCTACAGCGTTAGAAATTGTATGCCTGTGATTTTGGGAGTGCTTTTATTCTTGAGCTTGGGTTTACATCAGTACACTGATGGCTGAGAAACAACATTATAGTATAGAAATGAGAAACTTTGGATATGATACTAGAAATCATTCCAAACACAAGTAGTACCATGGTCTATGCCTCTATGAAAGAATCATAATGCAGTTATTTGCCAGAAACATCATAATGTTCCATTTCTGTAAAATGTGTGGAATAAAGTACATGAAAGAATTGATATTATGTATTATTTTGTGCA
Organism: Mycteria americana; assembly: GCF_035582795.1. Lineage (NCBI taxonomy): Eukaryota > Metazoa > Chordata > Aves > Ciconiiformes > Ciconiidae > Mycteria > Mycteria americana. Next base: position 33,085,986 of record NC_134367.1, read on the forward strand.
CGTGGAGTGCAAAACATTTGGAACATGTTCTTTGTTTCCTCTTCACAATGTTTTGCTTACACAGTAGTAGTACAGTGCTTTATTTACCATTTTTTACATGCATTACTTTAAGCACTGTGTATTTAGAGCACATGCTCTCATTTCACTGCTCCAGTCCAGAATATCAAAGGCATATTTCCATGGAATTAGACTACCAAAAAAAAGCATGCTGTGGATTTAACAATGTGATTAAAAGATTTCATGCAGATATTCGGGATGAATGTGTGAAGCAATCGGAAACACACATATTCTGTGCTTGCCATTTGTTTTGCATGCATTGTTTAGTGCTACATATAAGTACTGGTTTCAGTATGCTTCAGAATCTGGATGGAAAAGTGAACTTTTGAAACATGTAAAATTTACATAAAGCTTACATAAAATTGTCTGAGGTTTTGAGGGAGAAACACATGCTTTTGTATTCTGAAGGATATCTTTTCTAGTCGTATTATTTAATAGTAGCTATTGAAGATGTTAAAATATTTGAAGATTAGGGATATTCTTGGAGATTTATCAGTTTTGAAAAGTTATATGAGCCATCAAATATTCACAATAAGATATGATGTATCAGTAAGTTCTGCATGGACACCACTGTAATTTGTTTTACACATCTAAGTGTGTTATTTTATGAGAATGTTACATTATCTCTTGCCAGAGTGTGTAATAGCAAGAGCAAAATTCTACATTTTTCTTCCATTCCTTAGGAAAAGGTCCCTAATGTTAGCTGTGGGAGCATTAGTTGATTCATAATTTTATTTTCATTATGCTGTTTCTTTTTGTTTTGGAGCAATTTATTTGTATTTAGTCAGGAATACTTCTGGATTTGTATTCTGACACCATGGGTTTTAAATTATCATGAAAGCTCTATAATGCTGAATCAGTTCCTATAATTTTAAATCCTAATAAATAAATATGTAGAGGACTATACAATTGGTTAGGTGCCCATGATGATATGGGATTCTTGGTGGCTTGTTTTTCTTTTATTTTTTCTACTTTTTTTTAAGTCTTGGGAATTAGGTACTCTCAGCAGCCGGCAACTGGATTTGATGGATTAATAGCCTCATCCACACTGCAAATCCTACAGAGCTGTGCTGTGCGCATGTCCTTCCAAAGTGGGTAATTTTTGCATAACCAGGATTTGGCAAGCATTTTGGAATAAACCTAACAAAAAGTAGTCTGCTTTTAGTTGAAGGTACTTAACTAATCAGTAGTCTATGCTGAGACGGGTGTTTTAAGTTAAGTGTTTTTGAGATGAAAACTGTGTTTGCTTTTATCATCGGCATACAGCCAGCAGTAACCTCTAATGGGTTTTGCGACCTTTTTAGCCACTTCTCCTGCATCTTTATCTGCACGTATTGCAAGTTCGCATTTGGTAAATGATACTTCCTCCACTGATCTTGTCAGTTTAATACTTCTCCAACAGCAGGGAAACTTTGTCTATCTGGCTTTTGGGCATGTCTCTCAGGAGATTCATCAGGGAGTAACAGTTCCCTGTCATCCACCCTTGAAGAAAGTTCTGGATCTCTAAGCTGTTTAATCACACCAGATCATCAAACCTATCCTACTGTCATTGCTATCTGTGACAATCTGGTCACCCTAACTTTGGCAAAAGCAGTTTTAATCCATTCTTTCCATGAGATTTGGTGATTCTTCCCTGTGATGATTTTTTATAAGGTTTTCCACTTACCAAGCTGGAAGGCTTGTGCCCTCTCCATAGGCAGCTAGTCAAATGTGTGTACAATATTGAGACAGTGCAACTAAAGAATAAAATATTAAGTCATGTATTATAAAGGGAAAACTCAAATCCAATAATTCAGCATTTTATTTCAGTTGATTCTCCCAAAATATAGAGCACATCCGTCTGTGTTGGTTGAAACCAGGCTGTTTATGAGTTCTGGTGCTTCCTTTGATATTTCCAGCTTCCCTACACGAAGCTGGTAGCATCAATGGTATGAAAGTGGTGATTTTTTTCCCCCTCAGAAATCTGACTGATGTCTTTGTCCTTTCATTTCAGAAAATGTATTCTAAATGTTGCCTTCAGTAAAGTCTTAGGATACTGAATGGTTCTCCTTTCAGTGCATGGGAAAATGTGTGGAATATTTGTAATTGACATTCTGAGGAGAAACAATTTAGTTCCTTAAACCAAACAAAAAAAAAATCAAAAAAGAGTTGTATCTTTTCTGCTTTGCATTGTCTAGCATGAACAAACTATCCCTGCTGTCAGGAACTGTTTGTGATACCTTAATTCCAGTATCTCAGTCCACAAAGAGAAAGAAAAGAAGTTGGTCAGGTACTAGGGATGACTTTCCCACCCCACAGAAGTGATTTTAAAGATTTTAAGATGAAACCAAAGTTCTGAAAGTTTTTCTCCTGTCCCTCCTACCTTTCTGGAAAGAAAAAGAAGAAGGGAGAGGGAGACAGCAAAGACTGTCTCAACCAGCAAGTAATCCAATGGTTAGAGCGTTTACCTGGGGACGTCAGGGACCAGCCCTTCAATTTTTCCTTTACAGAAGTTACTTGAGGAGTTTGAGACACACTTTTCAGCCTCACAGGAGCAGCCCATGCCCGCTGAGCTGTCGGCTCCTCTGGAGTGTGTTATTCACAACGTGTCCTGCTGGAACTCTGCCATATTATTTAGGAAAATATTCGTGGGTTGGGGAGCTCATTCCCAGCACCTCTATATTTAATTTTACCACTCTTTCCATGTGTTTGTCACTATGCCACACCTAAATCTTAGCCATATCACTGTCAGTGTTTTTTTCCTAGTGCTGTTTTGCTTTATGTAAGTCTGGGCAAGGCTGTGTAAGCCTGGGGGATCAAAGAATCCTTATATGCATGCATACATTTCCATTTTAAAAATGTCATTTACTGTGGCAATTTTGTAGGCTGTCTGAACAGTTGTCTTGAACTTTGTTGCCTTCTCTGATGCTTGTATCTGTGATGGGTGCCATAACAGACAGTCTGTATGGAGCTCTAGGATCCATGAAAGTTTGACCTGACAAAGTTAGTCACTCATCTTAGTGGACCCAGCCCCTGGACTCTTGACCCAGGGTGCAGAATTCAAAAGACAGTAAGAGGCTGGAAGCTAGGTGCCACAGTACTGAGCGTCACGAGTACCACCCTCACATGCAATCCTCGGCTAACACCGTCACGATGAGGGCATGAAAGATGGGGTGGACCCGGTGGGTCACTGGAAGGAGGTGACATCTCACATGGGTGTTTCAATAGTCACCAACTGATTAACAAAACAATGCAGCTGCTGTTCGTTCTTTTAGGAATGTGTTGGACATAATGTGGGCACATGTGGTCTCCAAAGGACAGCGTCGGTTGTTGCTGGCGTGCTCCACAGCTGTACGTGGTGCAACATGACATCTCACAGCACTGGGTAAGGAAAGAGCTTTAGCATTCTGGGGCTCTTTTCTGCCATTTGCTGCAGAAGGATGTTATAACAGTATGACAGCCTTTTATTTGTCTATATGTGGGCTCATAGCAGTTTGTGCCTGCTGAATATACAGTTGGCAGAAGTACAATGCAATTACATGAAATTTTTAATACTGCAAGGATTTTGACCTGGTTCCGTTTTAGTTTAGGGCAAGTGGTGGGTCTGCTCTATTTTTTTCCCACTACCATCCAAATTTACATTGACAGTGGTTTAGATTTTCTGCCCTGAAGCTATGTGAAACTGCGAATACCTATCTATGAGAAATGAGAACCGGTATACATTTATATAATTTCAGAATTTCACTCCAGACATATTATAACATCCTCCATTAAAAAGAGGGTTAAAAAAAGTTTACAATTACTTTTTTTTAATTATCCCCTAGAGCTTTTAATTTTTTTTCTCCCATCATCCCTGGATACAATTGTGGAGAAATAGTCCATAAAGGAATTTGTTCAATGCAAATAAAGAAGAGTCTACCAGTTAATTGTGATTTTCTCACAGATTTGCCTGTAGGGCAGAATGCGACTCAGCTTTAGGATATAAGCTTGCATGTATAACAGCAAAACAACTTTTGCATTTTGTTGCCTTGTGATAAAATTGACAGGGAACACTGATCTGGTTTTCCCTCTCCTCTCCACTTTGTTTTTTAAAACTATGGTGATGGACCGTTACAGTTATTCTTTGTTTGGCCTAGCCTTGCAAGCCTTTGAAAATATGTTCAAGAAGACTCTTTATAACTCTTATAACTCTTTATAAGTCAAAAAGTCTCAAGCTAGTCATCAAATACTTAGAATATCCTACATCAGAATTTTCCTCTGGAAATATGAATATTAGTTCTTCTTATTTTATATTACTTTACAGTCATATTATTTTTGTCACCAGGAAGATATGGAGGAAATAGATTTTTCTGTAAGTAGAATAAAAATTGAATGAGAGTAATTAATGTAAGTACAGTTTGGCAATATATGCCAGCTGAAGCTTTGCTTGTTCCATCAACTTCAGTCAGATTTGTTGGTCCAGCTTTTCAGTCAAACTTTGCTTCTTTCATATTTTTCAAGGCAGAAAATTTGTTTTCCACGTTAGCTTCTGTGCTTATGTTTGTGAATGTAATGGAAGAGTTAATGTTAATGAACTTATTCAAAAGATAAATGCCTCCTGGAGTACCTACTTTTATGAAGAACTTTCATAATGGAACCTGTGTAATAGCACACTACATAATCTTCAGTTCCTGGTAGTCTTGCATAAAGAATTGAAAGACTCTATGGAATCATATTCTTTTTCATTAAAACAGTATGGAATGAAAAACCTGATCCAAACTCCCTTGCAGACAACCAAAAGGCTTTGACTGATTTGAATCAGATCAGATCAAGTGGCAAACCACTGCTCAAACCATGCAAGACATAAATTTAAAAATTTTTAAATGTATACACTGCTAAGATTATACTGTAATGCAGGAGTACTTAGTTCTGAAATATGTGGGTATTATACAATATAAAATGGAGTGTCTTTATGTTGAAAAAGAGTAAGACCAAAATTTTCTTTGCTTAAGTCAAGTCATACACAAAATGAATCAGTATATATGGGAGGAATTTATAATTTAGTTCTTTTTTATAACACTGCTCTTCACTAACACCTACACGGCCATGAACAGAGCTTACATGGCCTGCTGAGATTTATAGCAAAAAAAGGAAATCAAATTAATTCTTGCTAATAAGTTCACTTTCTTTTTAATTTTTACTGGGTGATTAATCAACTCCATTTGTTGAGAACTCAATTGCTATTTATTGCCTTTATGTAAATGTAGATTTTCAGAAACTAAAAATAGTGCTTTCTTGTAATAACAGGCAATTATAATTCTGAAATATGAATAAAAAGAACTAGTGGTTGTATCTTCATAATCAAATTTAAAGATTTGAATTGGACTTTTGACAGATTTTTTTAGTGTATAATGAGGGCAGAAGATAATTAAGCAGTTTGAATAAACTTTAGAACAGAAAACAAATTGGTCATAATTTGGGTTTATATCTGTGTTTCCAGAAAAATTCATGGATGTTACCAAGTCAAATAAAACGTGATTGCTGTTTTCCCTAGTAATACCTCACCAAGAAATGCAGCAGATAGGATATATGAATCCAGCATGGTGCTGGACTTGGACTGACTCTTGTAGGGGAAAACAGTGTTTGCCAAATCCAATACAGCTTCCAAAAGTACAATATAGCACAATTACAAGTGCGAAAGTTTATCAACCTTTCTCATTTATATCATGTAACTCTTAAAGTGTGTTACATGTAGATTTAAAAGCAATTTAACACAGAGGTTGGTATCATCCTCCCTGGTTTACAGATAGGGGAAACTAGGGCATAATGAAAGCAAAGCTGTTTGTCCAAGGTCACTTATCTAACCCCAGTAGAGTTAGAGTTCCAAATTCCCGAGTCCTAATTGAGAATGCTCTCTAGCTGTTCTCAAAGCCAATATCATTTCCCTGCCATGATGCAGAACTCTAAAGGTTAAATAGTTTTATAATGATATTTCTGTTTTTTTTCTCATTCATTCTGATGAGCTAGGACTGTTGCCAGTTGCTAAAACTAGAGAATTTAGCTCTTTTTATCCAATAGAAGTAATGCAGCAGCACTAAAGGTCCTTCTATTATGCCATTCTTAAACAAAAATGAAATCTACTTGTGAAACCCAAGAAGAAAAAAAATCTGGGGAATATTGCTTATCCATGTGAGAAGGAGCTGTGGGAAGTACCTTTCTGCCATTCTCTCCTATTCTTTTGACAATAGGGGCACAAATCATGTTTATAAATTTATAAATACTTTATAAATTGTTCATAAGTAAATCAAGTTGTGCAGTTTTGCACAGACATATATTTGTTACTTTTAAACTTATTTGCAGTCAGTACAAAAAAGACAGAACTGCAACTGGTATAAATACACCTACTTTTAGTAATATGATGAGGAAAATATAATACAAGGCATTTTTGAGCATTTGCAGAGTATAGGATGGCTTGTCTTTACTTCCAAATGCATGGATCTAAATCTGATTGGAATTTCCTAAATTAATAACTAATCTCTTTGATAAATCAAACATCATGTAATTTATCAAAGTCTGGTCTGTTGTTCTACAAGAATAGTGTTAGTATGACAAAATCACCTTAAAACAAATGTTTGGAATAGTGTTTTGAAATGCATCTTAGAGGGTGTCCCCCAGTTGTGATAAAATTGTGCACAGGTGCATCAAACACAGCATAACCAGCCGGTCAAAAGAGGTGATTATCCCGCTGTATTCAGCGTTGGTGCGACCTCACCTTCAATACTGTGTGCAGTTCTGGGCCCCACTATTTAAGAAGGGTGTGAAGGTCCTTGAATGTGTCCAGAGAAGGGCTACCAAGCTGGTGACAGGGCTGGAAGGAATGTCCTATGAGGAGCGGCTAAGGACTTTGGGCTTGTCTAGTATGGAGAAAAGGAGGCTGAGGGGTGACCTCATTGCTCTCTACAGCTTCCTGAGGAGGGGAAGTGGAGAGGGAGGTGCTGATCTCTTCTCCCTGGTATCCAGTGATAGGATGCATGGGAATGGTTCAAAGCTGCACCAGGGGAGGTTTAGACTGGACATTAGGAAGCATTTCTTTACCGAGAAGTGGAAATGCTGGACAGGCATTGGAACAGGCTTCCTAGAGAGGTGGTTGATGCCCTATGCCTGTCACTGCTTAAGAGGCATTTGGACAATGCCCTTAACAATATGCTTTAACTTGGTCAGCCGTGAAGTGGTCAGGCAGTTGGACTAGATGATTGTTGTAGGTCCCTTCCAGCTGAAATTTCTATTCTATTCTATTCTATTCTATTCTATTCTATTCTATTCTGTCGGTCTTGAATTATCAACACTGAAATCATATCTCTACCTAATAAAACTAGAAAACTCCATCGAAAACAGTCAAACGCATGTCCAGTTTAAATCTGCCATATTTTATCAAGTGCTGTCACAAGTATACACCTTTAATGCTGTATCAGCATCTCACTGACCTCACAGGGATCTTTACACATAATTAATCTTTTGCTGGATCTCTGTGCCATAGTTGAGCAACATGAGCAGATTCAGTTAAATCTCTTCCTGGACCAGTCACTAGAGGGAAGCAAAGACCTTCACGTGCCTATCCATGATGTCAATCAATGCCTTTATGTCCTCACTGACAAAATCTTGTCAGTATTCAATCTAAAATTTTGGAAAAGGTCTATATGGTGGAAAGCCACCCTTCGCAAAAAACAAAGACAAAAATATATTTCTGTATGGTTGACTTCCAGAGGCCATTGTCATGAAAAAATAGAGTTATCTTCATGAATGATGTTATGAGAATTTGAATCTAGACAAGACGCTCAGTGAAGAGTGGATAAAGAAGATGGGTTTAAGCCTTTCATTCTTTGAAGCATCCCAATATTCAGAAAAATGCATTGAATTGTTGGTAGCATAGTAGCTATGCACTTGCATCATTTATGTGTGGCAAAACCTAGGACAAAATATACCCGTTTCTTGATATCTTTTTGTTGATCCTCCCTTAGTTATCCATGCTTCCATTCCATACTGTTTTGTCTGTGGTACTCAGAATCTCATCCTGCATAGACAGTTCGTTGGTGTATACCAAGTAAACAGATCAAGAGGACATAAAGTCATTAAATGAGGACTAGTTCATTGTGCACTCCATTTCAGCACAGAGAAACCATAAGGTGTGTATGAACTTATATTTATCTTCCAATTTATGAGGGGTTATATATGGAGTAGGTTGACTATATACTATGTTTTTAGTGTATTTAATTCATCCCTGTTCTGTTTCCTGAGAGTACAACTCAACTTACCATTCTCTCCTATGAGCTAGGCTCGTTGAATTCCTTTAAAACAGAAACAGTAGAGGCCAACATTACATTTTCTGACATTTGATTAAAGGACTATACCTGGTATGAATTTAATTTGCTGTAAAATTGAAAAGCCCAGAAACAAGGATAAAATATTAAAAATAATATTTTGGGTTTTATCAGTTAAAATTCTAAATATCTTAAAGATCGGAAGGACAATATTTATACTACTTACCACTTAATTTGAATAGAAGATCTTTTATTAAGCTTAAGCTATGCAGGATGGCCAGACCTTAATGAGAATAATACAAATGTATATCATGATTTAAATAAGTTAAAATGGAAGATGATATGCTAGATGAACAGCTCCAAGCAAAGCAATTTCACAAAAAAACTGTTGCATTGAATAGCTGCTAGATTATGGCTGAATAGATTTTTAGCTGAAAGTATGGTGTATTTGTGATGATTTTTTAATGTTATCATCATCTTCTCTGATAATGTTGAGTAAGAGAGATTTCTTGCATAGCTAGTTAACTAAATGTAATATACATATGCATTCAACTGCATGTGCTGGGGATAACATCCTGCAATTCATGCTATTATTCTAAGCAATGGAGAATGTAATATAATTCTAAATTTCACAGGCTATGGTTATGATTCCCAATGCTACATGTTATCCTAATGATGCAATTTCTAGTGGTTGTCTTTCAGCGGTTTCATCTCACCACAACTCTGTGATTTATGGTGAGATGTGCAGAGCAAATCTGTGCGGAGCAAAATGTTTGTCTTTTAAATTACAGAAATATCTTTGCATATATCAAAAGCATGAATTAAAATGCCATCACGTTACTATCAGTTTGTCACTTAACATAAATATGTTCCTGATGTCAAGTTTACCAATAGATCCATTGAAGGCCCAGGCTTAAACAGCATGCCAGATTGGGACCATAGAACCAGAATCACTCCACAGGTATTGGCACAAATTCAGGAGTCTTTCCATCAGCTTGAATGGCAGTAATGAAGGGATTGCGTATACTGACATACAGAGCAATACAGAACCAGAAAAACAGAATCAATCCTTATAATTAATTCGATATATTTGTGTGCTTAGCCTGTAAATAGTACGTTATTTTGACCAGACTTAAAACTAAATCCTTTAGATTTATACTACTTCATGATTGCAGTTTTGACTGCAATATAGATCTATTCAATGTATTTTTAAAATGTGAGTACTTTCTTTGATATCTGCTCAGTTTTAAAGGGTTATTCACAAAAAGAAGCTATGGTTTTAATATAATATCAAAATAGCTTAAAATGTAAATATGTCAAATATCAGATAACACAAAACAAAAAGATTTATTTAAAACAAAAAAGAACGATTTCATTTTAACAACTTCTGATTGCATTTAAGCAACATAGTGCCATGCAGCTAGTACAGGAATTCTAAAATGAGAGAGAAAGTCAGCAGTATTGAGGAGATAGTCTAATCTCTTTTTAAGCAGATTATATTTTAAAAGTTGTAGCATGTACAGGAAAAAGACAATAGTATCTTTTTCTATGCATATCACTCATCTTCAGCCCATTCTTCCCCTCCCTTCTGCTTTTTCTAGTAAGTGGACAGTCAAACATCTGATGTTTTAGGTACACAAATTGTGTGTGTATTCACACCCATACTTCATCATTTCATGTACACACAGATTAAAATCTTTGAGGAATAAAGCATGTAAAACATATTTACCACCTCCACCCCCCAAGAAGTACAATTGAAAATATGAAACATCATTTTCTTTATTGTACTACACAGGAAGGCATGCTCTGCATAGTGCAATATATATTTATCTGATGTCAGATTCTACATGCTCTTAACTTTTTTTATATTAGATAGCATATACCAATCTTAAATTAGATAACATACACCTTAATGTGAATTACATTGTATCTTCTTCATTGTAAATGCAGGAGAAAAACTGCTAAATTTACCAAAACCACATGTTTTTTATCTATCTATCTATCTATCTATCTATCTGTCTATCTATCTATCTATCTATCTATCTCTATATACATATATATCTCCTTACTTACTTTCCCTGTACAATTGACTGCTGAGAATACATTTTATTTTTGGTTTTCATCTGAAGTAGGCCATTATGTTCTTGTATTTTTGTAATTGATTTACACAAGAAAACTCTGATCAGACACAGCCTTCTTTTCCTCTGAGGTTTTTCCAGTAAATAGAAAAATTTTCATCAGTCAAGAAAATATACAGATGTCTAAATATCGCAGTGAGTCAGTGTTTCATCCAAAATTAGAGAACAAGGTGCTCTTAGGTCCACAACCGCATGACCTAGCCACTAGAATTACCCATCTTTCTTTAGTCTAGAAAATGTCTAGCACTTGTAAAAGAACCCACGTGGTCCTGCCTTCACTCTCACCTTCCCGCAAAAATAGCAACGTCTTGGGTGTCATTTTAAGGAACCATGAAAGACGAAAGACTAGTGTGTAAGTGCATGACTATCTAAGAGTGATGATACAAGTTGAAATCCCAGACAAAAAGCATCTTAATCTCAGAACAAAGAAGCTGCTTGTTCAGACAGTTGTGGGGAAGAACCAGGGAGGACTGGGAGCGAGGTGAGAAGGTATTTTCTAACACATTCTGCTGTGTATGAAGTTTCTATATATACTGGGCATGCTATTTTAGAGATACTCTTCTTTTACAACCTCTCTGTGCTGCTGCCAGTTCAAACTGTTACCCAAATGTCATTTTATAACCTATACAGCTATTTTTTCCTTTTGGTTTGTCTAGACCTTTACATTTTCAGTTTATTTTGATTAATGGAATTGTTTCTGAGAAAACACCTATCACAAAAACCAAGGAACACCCAGGTCAGTGTTTTGGGGATATGAATAAGTTTTTGATATTATTTGTATTTTATTTTGAAGTATAGATCATCAATAGCCAACTTTACAGCTGTTGTTTTTAATACTTTCCCTTCTGGATTTTTTTTGTTTAATTTTGTTTAAGAGAAGGCATTTTACAAATGCAAGCTGATACAAATGTGAGAATGCTATCTTGTTAACATGAGAAAAGATTCAAGCACTTTTTTGCCAGGTTTACTGCATTTCAAGTGTCCAAATTAAGTGTAGAAGTCTAAAACATAGGTCATTGAATGCAGCAGGATAATTTATTTTCCTTAAACTTGGTGTCAAAATGTCCTGGACAGCCAAATGAGAGGTAAGAATTACAAGAAGTGACTCACAGCAACTAAACAAGACACCTACCCTTTTCTGTTAACCAGACTGAGCCAGAAATCTGCATAGAGCTAGGAAATTTGAAATAATTTATATGTAAATGTATTTGAATAGGCCCTAGAGTTAAAGGTTAATATTAAAGACTCAGTTTAGATACCTTAATACAGGCGTGAGTACAATTTCAGGATATATGTACAGGAGATAGGAGAAACCTATGCCCTTCAAAGCAGGTGAAGGCAAAGACACCATAAGACATCTCTAGTAGTACTGTATGTAGGAAGTGAAATCAATTGCTAACAGCAGAATTAACTGCAAAATTAAGAAAATGAAAACACTCAAAAGTGTATGTCTGCCACTGCCACAGTCATCAGGTACCTATACAGGTAGACTGTCCTGTAGGCTCTATAGACTGTACTGACAGCTCTCCATTGACTATAATGGAAGCTTAGACACCTTGCATACTATAGGTACTAAATTTAGAAGTTTCCAATACCAAACTGAATCCTGCCTTATATTTCAATTTCTACCTCAGGATATGGATTGCCAATTTATGTCCTTGGGGTAAACACATACTTAATAAAGAGATGAGGACAGCCTTTTGCAAAATAACCTAAGGTTAAAGTCTGTGGAGCTCTAGGGGTTCTAAGCCCTCTTCACTGTGAGGGGGTTTAAACTCACAGCTTTTCCATTCTAGGAGATAGCACTGACCATCAGACTATAAGCAATGATCTCGTAGAGCTGCTTTCCTTGCAAGCAAAAGTAAAAATAATAAGCATAATTTAAAATATTGAAAATATGCTATTGCTATTGAACTCACAGAGCTGGATATAGAAGAATAAAGTTCAGAACTAAATTAAGATATAAGGTCTGTAGTTTTTAGAGATGAACATTTTCCAACTTTGTAAATTCATCATTAAGTTCATAGTGACAAACAGTGACTCTGTGGAGAGTCCCATGGCAACATACAAGGTATCAGTATCTTGTCAGAGGACAGGCAATGCATTCAATAAATTTAATATTGGAAATATAAAATGAAATTTATAGACATGTTTACATGAAATAAAATGGGAAATGAGCCCTCATTGGGACTAAGACATGCTCTGAGACAGAATATTTAGTTTCTAAAAAAAAGTTTGTAGTGAGAATCAGGGGTTAACAAAATAACTTTTTACCTTATCTCCACTCTTGGGTAAGATAATAAAAAATGGGTATTTGTGATCCTACAAGGTTGATTATGTTCCCAATAGCACTTTTGAGGCATTTTCTGCCCTCTTTACAAGCTTACTTATGAAGTAAAAGAACTTTAATATATTATCAGCCTTCCATTGTGTTATCATAGTTACCAAGCAGAGATTATAATGAAGGCAGTAAGTGGTACACGGTCAATCCATTCTCATGACAACAGCTGTAATGAGAACACAAAATAGTCTGATATTTAACTTTTGTGGCATTTTGAAAACCATAATCTTGCATAACTTTGTGAATGCCATAGTTGGTACCGAACAAACTTTTCAGTATGTGTTTAAAAGCAGTATAGATCCTATATTCTATATTACCAATATGCAAACAGGACCAGGATTTCATATATGTAACAACTCTTTTTTTGTTGGTGGTGTTTTTTTTCCTGCAGCACAACATTTGCGTGGTTTTAAGCAGTTCTGTTTCTCAGATTTCAAGTCCTGTCATAAAATGCACGTAGCATTTATCAGTTTACACAGGCAAAGAATCAATCAGGCTAACTCTTCTGGCTATACGGTTCTTCTGCCATATTTTCTTAATAATGAGGAGGTCTGAAATTTGTGAAGCAGAAAATCTAGTCTCATTCTGCATAGTGACACAAATAAAGAACACAAACCTCTCGTGATTTATTAATACCAATTGTATTTCAGTATTTTTGATTGCCTTTTAAATCAGTTCCTGAAGGTTAAAAACCCAGAAATTAACTTTTCACTATCTTTCTTAATTGAAGTGGGTGATGTGCTCTAAAACTTAAAAGCTAGAAATGAATGGCTTACATCACACTCCCCTTTCCCCTACCCACTGATCTGGCACCTTTATTTTCTCATGTATTGAAATTAATTTAACAAGAGAGATAGCACTCACACATACAAAGTAGAACCCATTTAGGTGCAAACATCCTGGTTGCAGGGATTACCTGTGTCAGCAGACAAGACTACATAGCAAGAAAACTAATTAACAATAAAACATTATCAGAAGCATTATAACAAGTCTTTCATGAATTGTGTCTTATAAATATTCAAAAACTGTTTTTCTGTACCGTGCACTGAATAATTCCACATGCTATCAAGTTTGGGTTTTGCTTGCTCTCAGTTCTCCCTTAAACCTCATATTTTAGCCTCTTCTTCAGTATGCTGTACAGGACATAAATTCCGATCATCGTTAAATCACATTTTTTTTTATTACATTTTATGCAGTCTTTCCAGAAGGATGTGTAAAAATAATGAAATTTTAGTTTGAGGGATATTTTGCCCTTTACAATAATGTAATCAGTGAAACGTGTGGAAACTCCCAAGCAGCCACCTGAGTGGTAAAAAGGCAATGAATAACATAAGGATCGTATTTATTTCCAGAAAAAAATGTTCTGGTTACCAAATAATTCAATACTTATGTATTTTGCTCTTGTGCACACAATCAATTAAGTTAGAAATATCCATCTAAAGTTAATTTTACTTCAGCCTATGTGCTTTTTTCTCAATCTTTGGGTAGATTTACATATCAAGTAATTTTTAAATACCGAAGTTAATGTACCTTGTGTTTTCAACTTGCTCTCCAACTGGGTGAAAATGCTACAATTTTTACAAAATGTGATGTCAATGACACTTGTAATTTTTTTTAATCACCTATGAGAAGTACAGATTAGCCCTTATTGCTAATTTTTAGTGGAAAAATGTAAAACAAAACCATTATATAGCAAAATGCTATATAGCATGTCTTCAACTTGGTTATATAACTAGGTTCGTTATCTTGAATCTATGTGAGTTTAGTTTGATATCTGCACATTAAATGAGCATGTCTGTCAAATTACTGGCACAGTTTGTCTCCCTAAACTTAAGCTCTTGCTTTGCTGAACTGAAAGTCTCTTTATTATTTATCTGCTGAAAGAAAACTTCAGTAGGTGGTTAAAAAGGTCACAATATAACTGTAGCTAAAGTTTAAAAGAAAAAATAGACATATTTAATACCAAGAGTACTCCTGTCTTAAAAAGCACGTCTCAATTAAGGACAGAGAACAATGATGCCATGCAAAAGCTTGGGAATCTAAACAGACACAAGCAGTCCCATTTACGGTTATAAAGAAATAGTTTAATTTTGGATATTGTTGTAACTGAGATCAGCTTTTGCAGGAAAAAATATTTCTGATAGTCTTACTGACCATCAAAGACTTCATTTTCTGTTTTACTTGTACACTTCCTTCCTCAGTAAAACTACAGAAGAGCCATCTAGAAGCCTTTGAACAAAACCTAAATTCATCAACAGACACAGTGAGACTTTAATCCACTGAAATCCTGTGCTCAAATAAGGGCAATAGAAGTACAACACTTTTCTGACAAGAGTCTGCATCAGAATGGCATGATGGAGTGTCATATTTTCTTTCAGTGACTTCCATTTAACTTTGGATGGGTTTATGAGTAAAAACAAACAAACAACAGACAAAAAGCCTATTCTCACTGTAAAAGCTCAGTCAGAGACCTGAAAGTCAAGCAGTGTCCTTTCCACCTATCAGTAATTCTTCCCGTTGGAGTGAACTGCCAGTACTGGTAAAGATGCACCCGAGTTGTGCACCATGAGATGATTCCTTGTGTACTGAAGTAGCACATTTTGTCTAATTCACTCTCCCTACTTATAAGAGGTCTGTGATGCTAAAAGAAGTACTGCTGCTTCTAAGATGATACTGGTATCCTAGCCCTTGTCAGTGTAGTTTTGAAAAGGAAAATAATTACCAATAATTACCAGAAATCTGAAGCCCACATGTGCTTGTTTGACTTCCACAGTGATTAAAAAGTAAGGAGAGGGCAGAGGTGGATGTTGAACCCACAACTTCTGAGTCCCTGTGAACTCCTAGGATTTCTTTAGTGCTAAATATGTAAGAAGTCCCTGAGACAGGATTCCCACACCTCCCAGGGAAGAGATATCATCATTTGGTTAGGGTCGGTCTCTCTGTTTGTCATTCTCTGGCCCTGTGAATTATATCTTTATGCACAGACTGTGGCATAATTCAGCACGTTGTAAAGAGAGTGACCTACAATCTAGAGTTGCCAGTCCCGGAGATAAGATGCTTCTGAGCTCCTTCTGGCTGATGAGGACCTAAAATCCAGGTCTCCCTCTTTGGGCTAAAAGGTGTTTGGGACAACACTGCTTCTATCTTTCTGGCAGTTTCATTTAAAAGGGAATCAGCCACTCATCTGTATGACACAGTTATCTGTGTATGGAAAGTGGTTTCAGGTGTCAATGCCTGTAGATATCAACAAAGCAGAAGTTTAAACATTTCATTTACCAGTTTTCTATTGATTTTTTACGTGTGCTTTACTCAAGGCTGCTGTGAATACTGTCCTCAAGCACCTAACTCTCCCTATTCACTGTTCAAAGAAACTTAAACACTTAACTCTCAGGCTTGTGAATTTTATTCCCAATGCCACGGTTACCATGTTATTTGAACACATGGCTTTTTTGTACCTACCCCCCAGCAACAGTTTCTCTGGTCCCTGGGCTGGAATCTGCAAATTTGAACAGAATCAGGCCTTTTCCTGCTAGTCATTTGGTGCCTTTTAAAAATGAGATGGAACTCAAAAAGACTCTGATGTTTTAGTTCACCAAGAAATAATTCTCATATGTGCTTTTCCTGTGTCACAATTTTTCCTGAGACCCACATCTCACCAAAGTATTAGATTAAGATTACTTAAACACACATCCTGTGAATCGTCTAAGTGAAATCTACAGGGGGGCAATATTCAAGAACATCTGTAAGTTTGCACAATTGAAGTCTTCTTCAATCTAGGACTAGAAATTTTGGGATGATTTGTTAAAAATTAAGTTAGAAGAATTTCCAAAAGGTTATTTAAAATCCTCCATCATATATCCTCAAACCTTCCAAATCCTCCCATATGTGTACAGAGAGACGCAAATTTTCTGAGTATTTTTCCTGGTACATATTGTGGTTTTTTCCCATTCTGTGGGGTTTTGAAAGTAAGGAGGAAAACCTTCCCTTTGAGAGGGGAAAATGCTAATATCAAGATGATGATGATGATGATATTGCTTAGTTTGGAAGACGGTTTTCGCCTCATTTTTAAGTCTTTCTTTTGTGCATAAAAACAGCAACAAGTATATGTGACTAATGGCAACATTTCAGTGTTGTACTTGTGATGAACTGCAAAATAACACCTACCAAGAAGCATCCCACATTTTGCTATTTCTAGTTTCCTTGATTTTCCTATCCAGTGCTCTGTAACGTTGATCACAATATTTCAAGTATCACTGCAGATGCCAGCTATCTACAAAGACATCTAGATACAAAGGGAAAAATAATATTCACAAACTGTTTCTACACCTAGTCACTGCAGTGTGCTGCAGTGTAGAGTCAATATATCTACACTACCTTCATTTACCTAGTCTGGATACTGGCTGCAGCCTAGCTGTGGTAGAAACAGCTCAGCACAGGCAGGATAGTTTTCGCTGATTCTGTAAACTGGAAAAAATTATTTCAGGAACTGAGACAAATCGCTGCTATATCATGGCAAAAGAACAATCTTTCTCAGACTAAAATAAAAATACTTTTCGGGGGCATAGTAATTTTTAACTATACCTGCTTATGGCATATATGATTAAGACTGATATATTTATTTAATTGCACACATATAAATTCATTTCATTCAAAATTAAAGACTGAAATAGTAACAACTTTTGCCTTGCTGAGTACTGGTCAAATAATTTACTGTCTGCATGTATGTGCACACACTTTACCCTGGTATTAGACATCTGGTATCTGACTACTTGGTTTTTTGTTTGTTGCGGGGGGAGGGCTCCCAGTCAGAAAGCCAGCGGTCCTGGTCAGTGTTAAATGCAGAAGTGGGACACACTGAAGGAAGAATCTGACTGAAGGTGCTGCATGTGGACAATGAAATTGCCTGCCTTCCTTTAGTCCTTGATCCAGAGTAGTAGACGTGGAAATACTGTATAAAATGTTGATATGAATTAAGACCCAGAAGTTAGAAATGTACTATGCCATAAGACTTGCCTATCTTCCACTTAAAATCAGTAGAAGCGTTGAGCAAATGTTTTCCAGACTATCAACAGTGATTTCAGTGAGAAATTTGTGGGTAAAAAAGTTACTTTAACATTGCTGTTTACTTCCATGTTCATGTTGTGGGCATTCAAAAAATCCCTAAAAGTAACCCTTAGGTGGAATTGGACAGATTAGATTTTATATAGAGAGACTTTCAGGCAAGAAAAATGTAAAAAACTTCTTGACTCAGCAGTTCTTTAAAAAGTCATCTGTTTCAGTCCACTGCTAGTACAAAATATACATTTGCTTTTTCTGGTCAGCAAAAGTTCCTGTAAGCAGTATTTTTTCCTGATATTTCAGTTCGTGTTGCATTTCTTAAATCTTCCTATATAATTTCAAGAAAATGATCTTCTCTCTCTGCTATAAAATACACAGATCTTCTCATCTCTCTAGATATATATTTTTGCCTCTCATACTCCAACAATTTATATAATTGAATTTCACAGTTTGACTGAAAGTCAGGGCTTACCAAAAAAAATTATAGTTAGACATATATATATTAAGGAACATTGTTATAGGTCACTTGTATGCCCTATATTGTATATAAATAGACTAAATCTGGTTCATTCGTTAGCAATATAAAACATTTGTGTTACTATATTTTCTAATAGATTATGAAAATGCTAATATTTTCCTGTTTGCTGTTACATTCTAGAAAGGGCAATGTAAAAATCTGAGGAAAGGCTGTGATTCAAGTAAATATATGTAATTTTCTTTCTCAGGAAAGCTCATATTTGTCATTTTCTTAGCTTTTCTGTAGCAATTTTTTAGGTTACATCTTCCTTATATTCCTCCACAGCAGATCAATACTTCTTTTTTATCTTTGTCTTTTCATGGTAATATTTTGAGAATTCAAGTATTTGAACTATAGTTTCGGATCTAGTTTAAGCATGCATTAATGTCAACCAGAGAGTGCTAAACATCAGTGCCCTGGTGCTCAGAACAAATATTCTATACTTCCTATCATTAAAAAAAAGAAGTTAAAGAGTTATTTGACTTCTTAAATATTCCTGAAGCTACTGTAAATGCTGTTCATTTTATTATCTGAGCAAGGCATACTGTTCTTTTATCAGGTTTTCATGTTGATGAACAATATATTTAATCACAACATCAGTGCCTCTAAAATATGCAAATACTTAAAACAAATAGACTGTTCCTTATTGCATGGCCACATCATGCCTTTTTGTTATGGTGGGTACAAGATACCCCAGTGAAAAGGCTAGGCTGGGTTACTTATAGCTCTAAGTGATTCCAATAACTGAATGTATTCTCCTAGCTAGGACTTTTGGGATTGTCAATTCCATACATGGAATGTTTTGGGTTTTTTTTTTTTTTCATTATTATGCCATATGGAAACTTAGTATAAAAATTGAAAATAACCAGGGAAAACACTTCATCAGGCAACCTGCTGGTGGGTTCTGGGTTTGTTATTGAGAGAGAGAGTTGCAGGAAGAGAACCAACTGTAGAAATGTCACTGTGATTTACAAGGTCTTAAGTAGACATACAACATTAGGACAGAAAGTGCATAATTACCAACTGAGCAGGGTAGAGTTAAGTAAATATAACTATTTCCATAAATTATGGACTATATAAGGTACCCAGTGTATATTTTTGAGTCAGGGAAGATTCACCATTTATAAATGCAGGAGAAAGAGATTATATCAGACAGCTATGTAGCCATAGCACCATTTTTCTCCTAATATTCTATCTTCCCACCCAGCCATGCTCCCCAAATGCCAAACTCTCAGATATATAGAGATGAGATGTAGGCATATCTATTACACAACAGGAGGTAAAGCTGGGTAAAAAAATGGGTGGAAGCCACTTTCCTTTAATATGAGCTACTGAAAAAAATTTTCTGCTTTCCATGCTTGAAAGTGAAAGTCCATCATCTGGACTTTTACTACCAAAGTAAGAATAGTTCTTAGAGAGGTTAGAGGTTACTCAGAGAGGTTAGAGTACTCCTAAGTTTTCGTGTCCCCTACCCCTCCTCCCCTTTTTAAATTTATTTTTAATTCTAAGTCTGCTTACAAGAGAACTAAACAAACTTGGCTAAAGTAATATTCCTGTGAACATCAGTAAGGTAGGATTTGGGTGGGTTTCATCTACATTGTAGAAAACCTGTACATTACATGTGCATGCTGGCAAGCTCAGGTAATGTCTCTGTGTAGGCCGTCCCTTCTCCATTACTACCTAAGTGCATTTAAAACAATTTCCAAACACATAAACATCTTTTCTATACTTAGCAGGCAAGTGAAGGCAGAATCAAGATTTGTCTGTTTGTATCATATGCTGTAGCACTCACAATTGAGCAGAAAACCTTCATGCTGCCTCCTTCCCCCAGAACATCTCCCATGTGTACAAAGTCACATGCAGAACATGATTGAAAATTCATGACCCAAAGGCAATAATTCAAAATACGTCTCTTCTGGCTGTTGTAAAAGCATCCCGTTCTGTGGCTATCTCCTCCTTTGATGGATGTGCTGGTACTTACGACACTGCCTCTGGCACTGTTTCAGGATCAGTCTGCTACAGAATTGCTCAGGCAGTGTTACTCTTCCATGTACCATTTTCTTTTAATTCACCTTCGAACTTTACAGGTGCATACAATATCTTGTAATTAAATATACATCTATTCCAAATGGAAGCCAAAGACATTTTCTCTGGAACAAATATGCAGCTTTCACTTTTCATTTTCCTCATCCACTTTTATGCAAATATGCATGCCATAGCCGACTACCTTCAGGTGTCAGAACAGAGTCCTAACATTACATTGTAACATATATTTCTGTTGCAAGGGTGCCAGTGAAATGAATTTTGAATAATTTTGAATCCAGATGTTCTGAGTCTCTTTAATAGTGGACTTTCCCTGTGATAAACTGTTTTAAAATTGTCCAATATTTTTTCATAAATTTAACTTTAAATGTAAGAAATTTGAAATAAGTTTTAAACTTCACTGCAATTAAAACTTAATGTATTTATTACATAAAGTATGTGCAGTGGGTATAACAACTTTTCACCTGCCCCATGGAGATGTCAGGATAGACTAATTTGGATTTTAAGGTCATATACAACAGCATAATATAGTTTGCTTTCAGATAACTGTTCCTAGAAATTCAGATACATCTTTGAAACACCTAACATTTGTTTTACTAAAGTAAATTGCGAACAAGTTTGCTATGTACATGGTTCATTAACTGAGATTTTTTTAACCTTTGAAGAAATGAAACCCAGAAAAGAATTAATGTATACTACAGATGTCTTTCCAAAATAATGCAGGAGAAAGTTGTACTGGAAATTCAAAGTACCAGTGAGAAGTAAAAGACTCTAATTGCAAAAAAACGTTATCATGGTGTTTTCTTACTCTGTGTCAAGCAGGATTGGACAGGGCCTCCTGGGTCACTGCATACAGCAACCGGCTTAGCAGGCAATCACATCATAAGATTCTGTTATTAAAGCTCTATCACAAAACCTGTTAGACTGTGACTTGTCCATGTGCCAGTGTTGTCCAAGTTAAACCACTCTTTTTCCTCATTATTTTCCTGGTGGATATAACTGCTGTTCTTAAATATCTCTCAGTCTTTGTTTTGCTAGATTTAACAATTTAAAGTCTTTTAGATTTCTCTTTCAGAATGGATAGTCAGGGCATAGAAAACCTAGTAATGCTTTTTTTGCACCACTTTCAATCTGAATTCATCATTCTTGAGCATGAGTGACAAAAGTAGAGCACATAGATGTAATATTGCACATTAATGGTGTGGAGGAGGACAAAGAAGTAAGTGGTAATCTATTTGAGTCAAAATTGATTTGGGAAAAGCTGGTAAAGTAGCTTCTAATGAAATAGAATTAGATATCCTTCTTAAATACAAATGTCAGATTTGACCTTCGGTGAGGCTATTTTAAAGTTACTAGGGAAATAAATATGACTTAAAACTGTACTGCACAAATGGTAGGACCTCATTATTTCAACATACCAGAGCTGACAGAAATTTTTGTTTTCATGAACTAAATGCTATATATTGTCATTTCAAAAGTTGGGTTTGGTAAGCAATAAACACACTGATTGCAAAAGAGCTACTTGCATGAAATAACCTCGGATTTAGTGATCATAAATTGGCTCAAAAAATCAAACTAAATAGAGAGAAGAGTTCTATTATTTTCTTAAAGTTTCTGCTGTTGAAATTGAAGATATGAAAGATCGTTACCTGATCCAAAAGATTATTTACCTGAGCAAATAGTCAGATTTGAGTGAAAGGTTTTCTCTGGGAGAAAACTTGAATCAGAAGCTTCTGGAACAGCTGTTCTGCTGAGGGTACAAACACTAAAGCGTGAAGAGTCAAGTCTTAAAAGTATTGAATTACTGCTTGTCCCTCTGCTTTCCACAGGAAATAGATTTACAGAAGACTAATATCTAATAAAAGAGACATGAAATAACACAAATATAAGCAACCCATGTGTTTTCATGCAGAAATTCCTTTTTTCATATTTATTGACTAGTCTTCAGTAATGATGCTTGGCTTAATGAGTTTTAATACACATACAGGAAGATTCTCATTTGCTGTAATTAAGTGTAGCTTGAAATCTGTCAAGCAACACCAGACCATATCAGATGAGAATGTGACCTATAACCTTTGTGCTGAATATGTCTGAAGTGTAATCACATATGTGTGAACTTCAGCACTGTGTATTTTGAGTATTCATTTCCAAGTACATTTGGCATCTCATAACATGATCGTATATCATTAAGATAACATTCAAAAGAGTATTATAGTGGTCACAGTGTGTGTGGATATTAATACTGGAAAACCAGGAGTCATAAAATAAGATTAGTGTTTTTCACAGGCTTAAAAAGTTAGTCACAGAAATGCTTTATCATTGTAACATTTTCCTTTGCAGTAGCTTAATCACAGAATCCAGAGTTCTCTGTAGATATAAGAGAAAAGAAACCCTCAACCAAATCAATCTGACGGTATATTTTAGCAGACCCTTTCAGATACTCATCTTTGCCTCCTGTGACAAACTGACCTTTCAGTTTGACCAAACTTACCTCAAGAAACGGGTCTCGTGATCACACTGTGTTTTTCTCTCTGTTCAAGTATGTATGTATGTATCTGGATGTGTCCCCATCCTGAACTAGCTGGCTCACTTCCTACAAACTTCATGTAAGTAAGTGACCGGGCAATAAGAGTGGTGCAACTGCAGGAAAGCCTCACCTCCAATGTTTCAGACACAAAAGGATCTGCCCAGGAGCAGACTTATGAATGTATTTAACACAGGAAAAGCTTCAGCTGGATTTGAGAATCAGCCACCAACACACAAATCCATAAAATTCATACTTTTGTAGTTCTACACTTTTCATATTTTTTCCCCTGTGACCCGAAGAGCAGTGACATCTCCTCGGCCCCCTCATAGTCCTTATGCACGTTTTGGGTATTCCTGCTGCTGTTGTGGGCTTGTGCCTCTAGGTGGAACTGAAGGGATTGAGAAGACGTTTTGGTAGGACCTGTACAAACACACATCCAGTGTTTCACAATTAGGATAATCTCTGCCTTGAAGAGTTTCTGTCTAAACAGCCAAGATATATTGTTGAAAGAGAAACAAGCTAGTAAGTCAAACAGCTTGCTCTGAGTAGAAAAGCAGGGATTTATACAGACTTCAAGGTGTATTCATTAAGCAACCATTGACTCATTTCTTCAGTACGCACCACCAGTGGCTCCTCCTGAAAATGATGGCACTGCTTTGTATCACTTTCTAGCACTTATTTCTCTTGAACCAAAGCCCTGTTAAAACCTCAGTATACATGCAAAAATTTTCGATAGTTACATTAAATAGATTTTGTTTTCTGCATAGTTTCCATGATTTAGAGGCAGTAACTGCACTTTTAAATAAATTGCAGGAAAACGGACAATAATTTTAAAGTATGTGGACTGACCATGACATTTTATCTTTGTCAGTTTTTTCCCATTCAATGAGGATTTAAAATTCATTTAGAAACACTAGTGTTACAGATACCTTTTAACATATGCAAAGTAATAAGCTATACTCTAAATATTTGAGAGTTACTAAGATAATTCTTGTTATTGTTCCTCATTTCTATCACTCTGTTTAGAAATAAACTCAACCATATCCAGATTTAATGTATTATTTTTTTACTTGTGATCACACTCAGAAGTGGTCACACTCAGAAAAGATATTGCTACTTTTGCCATGGTCTGCAGGAGGAATCTAGTGAATTATTTAGTATTGCTGCATAGTTGTCTACAAGAGAGATTTTTATGATTTTTTTCTATTGCATAGTTTGTGTGAGAAAGGGACAGAAAACAAGATGGCTTAACTTTGTCTTCTTTATACGACACATTTGTCTTCTGACATGTCAACATTTTTCATGGAAGTGAAATTCACTTGCTGGCCATTTCTCCTGTCTTTTTTTAGTATTTGCTTCCCACAAAATCCAAGAAAACAAATCTTTGGTGCAGAATTTTGTGTAACATCTACAACATGACATGGAGAATTGTACAGACTCATTTATAGTGTCTCTCTCAAGTGTGCTAAAGGCACTCAGGCTTATTCTGCTGCTTATGCACTGTGGTGCTTTACCAGTGGTGCTTCTTTAATTTCTGATTGAGTGGGTCATAGAAAAAAATCAACTGTTCCATCATGTGTCTGAGATTTTTCTCATAATATGTCAGGAGTGGGAGGTGGAGAATAGGAGTGGGAGTAGAAGGAAAAAGTCCCTAAATTTTTTTTCTGAAATCAGAAGGAGTGTTATTAACTACAGCGTGTTGAGATCAGGCCTTTACAGTGTACTTCTTCAGCTCACAGCTATGCAGTATGTTTGTCTACATTGTCCTAAAGGTTCTTCGCTGTCAGGTGAAAGCTATCTATCTGAGTTACTACAGATTTAATTCTTTCTCCTTCATCATTAGCTCAGAAAAGTCAGTAATGATCAATCCTGGTAAGGTTTAAAACTCTCTTCTCCACTCCTAATTTCTCCAAAGGGGAAGTGGCATTTCTATTCTTCTTGTCAATCTTACTTTATTAAGGGCATCTTTCCATTGCATTCAAGAACTTGAAAGGGTGACATGGGCCACTTCTGACAAATATAGGCTGTGCTGAGGGGCAGGAGCAAATATGTCACTTGCTGTGGCCCTGGGTAAATGAATAATAACTTGGCTGTGATAGCGGGCATCAGTGTGAGCCACTCTAACCAGCTGGGGTTATTCCTGAGCAGCTGGACCATACTGGCAGCCGTGTTATATTCGTATGTTAGGCTAAGATAAAGACTGTCGTGTACTGCTATTTCATAGTTGCAAGGTGGACATATTCTGATGTTTCTAAAAGCTTGTTTGGAAATAATATTTCAAGCTGGGGTTCTAATTTGGTCCTTCTTCTCTGAGAAATGCTCACTATAGATTTGAGATCCTCTGTGTCTATAAATGCAGTTCACAGCTTCATCCCAGTTACTTACACCAGTTAGCACTGAGACAACAGAACCAGAAAGCTGAATAAAATAGCTATTCTTCCCTCTCCGTTTCTCTTTTCTTTCTCTCTGCGGTAATAACTGTATGAGCTACTGCAGATAGGAAAATACAAAATCTGTCTTCCTTGCTGCAAAAAGTAGACACATAGTCTTTGCAGTGATTCAGACTACAGTCAGCTTAGATTATTTGTATTTCTTGTATTAAGCATGAAGTCTTGATAACTAACATTTTTTTCAGCTATCGGGACTTTTCAGGAAATAATTTACTGTGTATTCATCAGCCCATTGCCAACTTCCCTCCTGAGGGGTCCCTAGCAGCATGATAACCCTCCCTGTCCAGAAAGCAATAAATGCTCTGCGTTACCATTTAGAAGATGCTGCTGTGTATCTAGAAGGAAAACCAGTTAAATTAGATTTATTTATGAATACCAGAGAAATCACAAAAAAATAACCTTTACATTACATATTAAATAAAATTACTTTAGAAGTCAGGCTGGAATTGTGTTATGTGTGAATGCGTGGGTGTATTTTACACATTTGACTGAGATCCGTAAAATACACACACATTCGGAGTGCTTTAAAACTGCTTTCTACTTTTTTCCTGAAATCCAGATATTAAAAACAACATAAATGATGCATTGCATTGACCTTCTCCTTATTATTTATTATGTTCTATTTATGTCAGGAACAGGAAAATAAGCATCGTGTCCAAGGACATCATCGTAATTGTCTGTAAGAAGCTTTCCAATGACTTCTTGCACTTACGACTTTCTAATATTTCCCTTTTATCACTGAAGCCTAGTAAACTCATTATTTCTGCATCATCCAGACCATTCCTCAGCGCATGAAATGCATCAGGCAGACTGCGTCTTTTTCTCTTGCTTTTCTTACCTTTCTAAGAACTTTAAGGCTGTAAAGGAAACAACTCTTACAAACTGTGATTTGTTTCCAACAGAATAAAAGGAGATTGGCCTCGCTGCTCCCTAAAGTTTCAGGCTTTCATCGACAAGGCGAAGGGTGCAGGCAGTGCTTCTGCACGTGGTGTCAGGGCCGGTGGGGGCTGGTGGCTCCCAGGGGCTGGGGGCCAGGAGCAGCGGGGGCTCCCCAGGGGTCCGTCAGGGCAGGGCCCGGCAGCCAGGCCCCGTCCCACCGCCCCAGCCCGGAGCAGGGCAGCCGGGGGGCACAAGGGCAGCCCCAGCCCCGGGCATCGGGCACCTCCCTGGGGACAAGGACGGGCTGAGGACAGGCCAGGATGTGGGCCCGTGAGTGGGCCCAGCTCAGCATGGCCCATGGCCGGGCAGGGCAGGGCTGTGAGGAGCTGGAGAGCGGCCCTGCTGCATTGTCACTGGGGCAGGGGCTGATGGCCCCGGGGGGCTGCCATGGGGCCTGAGCTGTGGACAGGTGGGGGGAGCCCCAGGGCAGGGAGCTGAGCAGGGACATGACGTCCTAGCAGTGCCTTCAGGGCCCTGGCTCTTACCACTCTTTGCCTCAGATATGGTTTCTCTCCAGATCTTTTTTCTTTCAAGTAAGGAGAGAAGCTAGTCCTTCAGAGGCGGGAATTGGTATCTCAACAAACTGGCACTTTTCTGCAGCACCTGGAAGGGACTCAGGAGAGAAAGGTTTTTAGCACTGCTGACCTCCCATTCGGCCTCCAGTTCCCTAGAAGTTTTCAGATGTTTGTGTAGGGGCAGGAGGGAAAAGTCATACAGAAACCTGCAGAAGTTAACACAGTGCGGGAAGGGATGAACATCCACACATTATGGGGCACAGGCAGCAAAAATCTGATTTTAAAATTATTTTCTAATTTCTGTTTTAAAACCAAGTTTTCATTTGTTTACAACTTTGGCTGAATATGACTGGACCAATTATTGTAGGTGTATCCGGTATTGGTCTCTGCCTGAAATGTAAAGGGGATAAAATTTCAGCTAAATTAGCAGGCATTTCTTAGTGTAGAACTTACGATTATTTTTTTTCCTGGTACCTGAAGTTGCCTCTTTGAAAAGATTTAGGTCTCGCATGCTATGACACAGGATATACAGTGGCGTCACCGTCAAATACATGCTTGTAGGCATCTCTGTGAAAAAATTATCCCATATGCAGCCAAGATAAGAATTTCTGAAAAATCTCAGATTCTGTAGATTATGTTGAGTTTTATTAGTGGTTTATTGCTAAACTTTTTGAAGACTGCCTCTGTCCTAGGCATTTCAGGTGTCCTTGAAATGATTTCCGATAGCACCAAAACATAGGTGTGGAGCTTGGCTATAGGAAATCAAAACAGGAAAACTCCTGTGTCTTGATACCCAAGGAAAAAAGCAGCCTAGTTGCAAAGCCTGAGAGTGAAGAGGAAGACTTGGGGGAGTTGTAAAGAGGCAATATTGGCATGATGAGTAGGAGAGAGAGAGATGCTGGCAAGAGAAGCCAAGTGGGCAGATTTGAAGCAGTAGAGGGGGAAGGAGTAAAAGGTGTTTAAGGGAGGGAGACTGCAACAGAAGTGGAGAGAGAAGAGAGGGGAAAAACAAGTGCAGTGAAAATAAAACAATGTAAAATGAAAAGACTGTGACTACTGGAATACACTCCACTCAGAACCTGAGGGAAAAAAAACATGATTCCTGAACTTTAGAGGGTTGTCAGTAAAATATTTCAAACTGGGAGGCTGGGAAGGAGTCTTGCTTGTTTATCTTTTAAACCTAAGAAGCTCCATAAACCCAAAAATCCCTAGCATAAAAGAATGGTATTATTTCATTTGCCCACTTGAGTTCTAGAAAGTTGGAAAATGCCAGGACTGACGTTGTCTGTGTGATCTTAATTCAGTCATTTTGCACAGATGTGCTTTGGTGCAGTTTTAAATTAAAAATCTTGTACTTCTTGTTTATTGTAAGACACCTACTTCACTCAGTGCATAGAGTATGTGTCCTCTGAAAATCAGTCAAGAGTTTTAGAACATCACTTCACTTATTCCAGGAATTGGAGTGTGTACATGTACTGGGGCTTTCCCGAGAAAGAACTGAAATCCTTCTCATAGGCTTCAGGAGCTTACAGAGCTAGACATCCAATTAACGAAAGGGTCCAAAAGGTGACAAAGAGCAAAGAAAAAAAATGCAAGGGGCTCTGAGGGGGATATAGAACAGAGTGCTGCTCATTGCCAAGAGGAGCAGTAAGTGCTGCCCAGGAGCTGGGTAGTGGCTGTGGACAGAAATACTTTGCATGGAGAAGGAAGTGATTATAGAAAATATCACACGATTTCAGCAGAGGAAAGAATAGCTTCATATCTAAGGGAGTTGAAGGTTGCTATGGAGAACTAGATTCTTATCTTCCCTCTGTCCTCCCTGAGCTGAGTCATTTCAATCAAAGTCTTCACAGGTGGTGTTACTTGTATGGTCTTCAACCATTGTTCATTGCAACTCATCCTCAGGTCCAAATCTTTGAAATAATTGACTCCTACTTTTGCTTGCCAGTCATGTGTTCCAAAACTCATCCTATTAGTATGATTAATTATAATTATTAATAAGTATTTATTACAGAAGTTCCTAGAGACTAGTATAGGCTCCATTGCATTAAGAATTTAAAAAGTGATAAAATGATCTCTCTACTCCAAAGAGAGATTGTCACTGTCTAAATACCTAAGACAGGCAGACCACAGGAGGGGAGGCACCAAGGCGGAGGGGTGGAGAATGATTTGCTCAAGGTCACTCAGGAGGCATTTAATGGCAGTGCTAGAATTAGATACTGTTAGAATCACAGGAGTTCTGCTGCTAGGAGTCATTTGTTTAAAAAGATTGCCATGCATTTTAAATAAAATGATCTGTAATGGAAGCCTGTCACCTGTGATCTGAGCAAAGTAATTTATTATGCAAGAACCATACAGACAATTTACAATAGTTCTTCTGTGCCTTTAATGTATAGTAACTGTAATCATGGAATTGCTTCTGAAATCTCTTTTATGCTACTTGGCACTCCATATGGTAGTTGGATACTGCAGGAAAAAATATCCTCCAGGAATCATTGAGCCAGGCTTTAAGCCAGGCAATCTCCTCTAACACTTTCAGAGCAAGCCATACTATAAAAATGTAAATGTGGTAGCAATACTTCTTCTTCACACCATTTTTCAAAAGGTAAACGTAAGTGTTGTTCAAGCCATGGTGCAGCTTGAGAGCATTTGTAAAGGACATAAAAAATCCGAGTTACTCTGCGTAGGTGGCTTTACACACCTGTGACTGTGAAGGCTCTCTGATTCAGACGTATATCATCCAGCCACATCAGAAGAAAGACTTACAGTAATTGCAGCTCCGCACAATTTTCTTTCCTCTTTCTCCTCTCCCCCTACTTCTATTTTAGACATCTTTTGTTGCAAGCACGCAGGCATTTTCCCTTCCTGAGGCATTTGGGTAAACGTTACCCACTGAGAGGTGTGGTTTTCTAGTGTGTTCACTGACATAAGTGAAGCAGATTACAACAAACAAGTAACAGATGAGATAAGGGAGAGAGAGGAGGACGGAGAAACAGAAAGGAAGGGCACAAATAGGATGAGAGAATGAGGAGGAAGATATACAAGTACTGGGAAGGAAAAATTCAAATGACAGAAGTAAAATGAGAAGGAAACTGGGGGGGGGGGAGAGGGGGAATGGGAAGGAAAAGTAGGAAAAGTAGGCCAGAAATGTGATAAATGTGAAGGAGAGAGATCCAGCTTTGAAGAGAGAAACAAGAACTCCTCTTGCCGCTATGAAGCAACCAGATTGGTGCCTCAGATCCCCTTTTATAAAAAAAAAATTGAACAGTTAGTACAAATTTATCTTTCCTGTGTTGTGAGGGATTGGAAAATTATCACTAAATACATTAGCAAAACCTGAAAAATTATATGCTTATATGTAATCCAGAAAAGGAGGAAAGAGAAGAAGGGATATCAAAAGGGAGGCAAGAAAGAGAAATTGAGAATAGAAAAGAGAAGACAGGCTGTTGAACAAGCCAGAGATAGGTTGAAAAGGGAAGAGTAAATAGAAGGGGAAAGAAAAGAATCAAGGCCACCAGCCCTTCCCTAAAGGGTTAAGAGGAAATGACTCAACAGGGTATGAAGATTAAAAGGACTGTTCTCTCGGAAAGCAGCAATGGGGAGTGGGAGTCTTGCAGGAAGAAGGTGGTAGAAAGAAACTAAATTTTCCTTTCTAAATTTCAAACCTCCAATTTAGTCATTTGAATGGGTTTGACCTGAGTGAAGTCAGAGCTTTTTTTCTTTTTTTTCCCCCTGTAATTTGCACATGAAGCATTGAGAGGAATCAGTACCTAGTTTTAGACCTTATTGCCTAAATCAAAATGTAGTAGTATTAGCTAATCACGGCATTGGCCCTAGTGCAACAGTGTTTTCCCAAGTAAAAAACACAGGTTATATTCGGGAGCTGGAACCAGCAAGGTAAAAGCTTAAGGGATCTGCCCCCTGCCCTGTGCTATCCCTGATTCCCTTCCCTCACTGTCCCTCACCCTCCTTCTGGACTCTTATGCTCTGAGTTCCCCTGCTTGCGTCCAAAAGTCTTCGTTGTATGTAGATAAGTACCAAATGTATACGCTACTTTTCTTTTTTGATCTTCTCATTCTGTGGTTAATTGCTTCTTAATATTATGTGAGAATTTGTTGCATCCATGAGCATCTTTAAAAGGAATTGAAATAATCTTTAAATAAAGGAATACAGAACAATTTGCAATCCTAGTAATCAACATAAATACATTTTAAATGCCCTGTTTATTTCTTTGGAATCAAGCAATCTAATTGGGTTTGATTTCCTAATACAGGCAGAAACCAGGAATGCTATACCCTTCATATATGCTGCAGTTAGTTTGGGCTAAAATTCAAATTCAAGCTCAAATTGACAGAGGTCAGGAAGGAAAAAGGGGAGGAAGGGCAGGGAGCAGGCGTGTATTTACAATTTTTTTTAACAGCATGGCCCTTGTTGAAACCAAAGGGTCTGAGGAGTACAAGCTATCCTAATGGTATTGCCCTGCTTAGTTTTTGTTCTGTAGCCAAGGAAACTGTCAAGTAGTAAGGCTTATTTAAGTAGAGTTATCCTGCCCAAGATTTGACTAAACCATTTTTTGGTGCAGGGTTTCAGCAGGCAGTACCAGTTCTGAGTTCCCAGCTGTTTCCCGGAGTGTTTCTCAAGCACATTTCCAGCCCATGTCCTGTACCAAGGCCAGATATGGCCGTGCACACAGCATCTGTACACTCTGCTCCTCATTGTGGAAACCACATGAATTCCAGAAAGGAGCCATGGTGCAAGTAATAGATTCGCAGTCTGGATCATCAAGGTGCCCAGGCACCAGGGTATGCCGAGACTCACCTCCACAACTGAGCATAGGTGCTAATTCAAGGACTTGTATACTTTAGCCAGGTGCGATGTGGCAGTTTTGTGTACTGCAACCTTCTCCACTGTGACTCTGCCTGGATTTCTAAGCTGAAATTTAATGTGCAGAATCTGTCTCAATACTTCCTTATTAACAGCTGGGACCTTAAGGTTTCTATTTTTTCCTGCAGAGGGTACTGAATGCCTAAATCACTGTAAGAATGCACATCTCTGACACTTTAGGTATTTTGAAAGCTGCAGAGCAGAGATTAAGTGTTGGGAATGTTTCTTAAGTATCGTGTGCTACAGCGGCAGTTCACGGTCCTGAACTCAGTTTTTGGCAGTTTAAAAAAGACTAGTTGCTTTTAAGCTGAAGTTTGCTATTTGCACATTCATTTAGTAATTTGCTTCCTTAATTTATTTTGTACTTACATACACGTGTTTGTTTCTTTGAAATATTACCTTTAGTGTGAAATATTACCTTTGAAATCTATGTCACAATATACATTTTTCAGAAATTTTCACTGTAGAAGTCCAATAAAACTCTTAGCACTGGCAGTTTTGCCCAGATTTAATGAATTTTTGTTTATTTATAAGTTAAGAATGGGAATTGTTGAGTAATGTAAAGTCCATCTGGAAGCAGATTAGGTTTGGTATTTAATAAATACCCTGATCCACCTTTGTGCATAATTCTGCTGCTTTCTTGTAAGCCTCATTATGCTTTTGAAGGAGCATATTTTTTTCCACATACAAGTACTGAAAATTCATATATTGAGAAGCACTTCTGTTAGTTACATCTGGAGTAAAATGCACAGCAGTGAAAAAGAATTAAAAGGATTCTGTAGAATAATGTTGCAGTTTCAGGTCTGTTGCTAACAATTCATATCAGCTTTGCTCAGTCCCCTAGTTTAGTGACTTCGTGTAGTCTAAAAGAGGGTCCAATAAATGTTCAACTTGGTTTCTTAGAGAGAACCTGGATATTTTCTTTTCCTTTTTAAATATATTTCTACTGATCTTAACATTTCCACAGACTAAATTATGGTGTCAGAAATACTTATGTTGTTGTTAAGTAAAAGGCATATGAAAATGCTACAAATAGAAAGGATTCAGTAATAGGTAGTCAGGTACAATACATATACTACAATTTTTTACAGTGACTTTTCAGGACAGGACCATACTTTAAGGATTTTAGTCAATTAATTATTGCATTGGGGAAAATATTCAGCTATAGTTTTGCAGTCTTAGTTCTCTAAGGATGCTACAGGGATCTTCTGTGTCACTACAATACCTTTACTCCTTTCTCCTTTTAAAACGTTACTTCCAGTGATATTCCCATGGATCAAGGGAATCCTGATGTAATTGTAATGGACATAATTTTGTTTCAAATAATATTCGGCCTGTAATGAGTATAACAAAACCACATTTTATTCTTCAAGATTTATAGCTAACATTTTAGGAAACTCCTAGGACTAGCTTTTAATTTGTATATCCAATCAAAGCAGGTTTGATGGCAGGTGCATCTGAATGTTAAACACAGAGATTCTCTACAGATGTAAAAGGGGCTGTTTTAATATGTTCTTTTATCCGTGGTTACATAGCTGAGTTTTAAACAGTCTGCAAATCTTTCCCTAGACATATAACTGCCTGGCTTGCTAGACAAGCATTTTCAGGAGTTATACATCTGAATTCAATGATTTGTACTCACAACTAGATACATAAAATCATGTCACAAAGATGATTGATTGCAGGCACAAATTAGAAGTCAGTTGTAAAGGATTGGCAATAAATGTTTTTCTAAAATAAATTGCAAAGTTCCTTTCAAACTTTAAACCTCTCATAAATGTGTTACAAAATGAAAGAAACAATTGCAGATATATTTAGAAGTGCAGTAAATATAGTGAGAAGGAAGTAGCTGTTGCTGGGATGAGGAATATGTTATCAAACTTCAAAGATAACTTTATGTATGCTTCAGCAGGCCTGGTTTTCTTTCAGAGTACATGGTATGGAGCTAACAGTGCTAAGTTCTCATCTGATTTAAATTTGTGCAAATGGCTCAGATCAACTGCACATACTTGCAACAGATAAAGCTCAAGCACAACACTTTTTTAACTGTTTAGTTTTATTCTTCCACAAAGAGAGGAAAAGGAATGGAGAGCTGTATTAACACAATATGTTTTCAGCTGAGAATTGTAAGGATTTATCAGCATGCAGATGACAGTGGAATCAGCTGTGAGAGGACTGGGTTGACAACATAACATACATATGTCAGCTGATTAAAAAGAAAGAAGGGCAGAGATAACCAATTTCTCCCATTTGAGAAGTTCTCTGATTATAATATAGTCTAGATTTCGAGAGCTGTTAATAGGCAGAGATAATGGTTATTCAGGAAGGGGTCAAGATATTAAGTAGAGAGCTGGTCCATCATCAGTTCTAGTAAAAAGATTTGGAACAATTTTGCACTGTCTGGTGCCACAATCTGGCTAGGAAAAACAACACAGGACAGTAGACCTTACTAAGGTTATGGAATTTTATTACAAATGCTGCAGAGTGAAGAGGCCTTACTTTGTTTCTGTTGAATAAGAGAGTTTGGTTGCCCTACCCATCTGCAGTTACAGTCAGCTTGGAAAACAAGGAGACCAGTAGCTTCTCACTTTGGCAGGACAAGATTCTGTACCTAAAGGGTTTTCTTCTAGCTCATTATTTTGATTTGTGGATCAAATCATACTTGATCATCAGATAGAAATCCATTTGAGAACTGATGTAATATGCCACAAGTATGGGTCTTCTCATGCTCTAAAGAAAGGATCTAACTGAGCCAGCTATTGATTCAAAGTCATGCTCCCAAAATGTATAATATAGTAAGTATATATTTTAGAAACAATTGGCATATTCAAATCTAATTTATGCACACATTAGATCTCTGAGTGCATAATGATGCACAAAATTAGATGGGAATATATAATATCAGCAAGTTTCAATTTACCACATTTGGATGATGTATACTCAGGTTCATGTTGTATTCTTTTTATCCTATGTTCCAAGCCAATTGTCAGTGATTGAAAGTGATTAGTAGAGGGGTTTTTTAAGAGAAAAAATATTGAGGAAAAAAGGCATTAGAAAAGAGATAAAATTAATAATGTCTAAAAAAACTGGAACAGCAAACGCCTTTTTAAAAACCTGTTATCACAGAAAATATATATAAACCAAGGCTGAAATGATCTCTCTCACTTCATATTTATAATGGGGAATAAATATCAGGAAAGGAGTCACACTGTATGCACGAGTAACACTGACACAAGAACAGATGACTATAGGAAGTTCATTAACATTTCAGATTGAAAATTAAGCATTCAAGAAATTAAGTTCATAAAATCACAGAATCATGTAAGTTGGAAGACACCTCCGGAGGTCATCTAGTCCAACCCCCTGCTCAAAGGGGTCCAGTTAAAGCAGATTGCTCAGGTCCATGTACAGTCAGGTTTTGAATAGCCCCAAGTCTGGAAACTCCACAGCCTTTCTTGGCAACTTGGTCCAATGCTTGGTCACACTCATGTTCTGGAAGAGCCTTCAAATGTGAGTGATTGTGTGGCAATTAAGAGTGACAACTAGCATACTTAGTCTCAAGAGAGTGTTGATATATTTGTAAACAGGACCAAATGTCCATGGATTAATGTTCAGAATATACCACCTGACCCTGCATCTTATATACCTATGAAAGAAGGCCCTCTAAAAGCTCTGTTCATGAAGATGTTAATTATATACTCCAAACACAGGCAAGAATGACATGCTGTCTTCAAGATCAAAAGAATTACTGACTTCAGTAAGCCTACAGATGCTTATTTCTAAAAACTTATAGATGAAGGAGAATGTACTAGATGGATAGAGAAAAATAAATGTGGTACAGATTTCCAGAAAAGAAAAGGTTGATACTGACAACTATGATGACATAAATATTATTTGAATGCCTTGTAAAGCAACAAAATAAATATTCCATCATTAATAGCTGGGATAAGAGAGCCATGAACAGTAGGCAGTGAGGCTTTAGAAGAAATGTATCTCATCAGTCAAACTTCATTGCTTGTTTTGATGCAATTACAAAATTAATGGACAATGGGAATGAAGTAGATCATATATATTTGGATTCTAGTGAAGCATTTGATATGGCATCTTAGGAACTGTCAGTTTTAAAATTTGATTCAGTACTGCCTTCAATAAGATCATGACCATGCAGGCTCTAAACTGCCTAAATGAGTACAAAAAATAGAAATCATAAACAGCAACATATTAAGAGGAGGAATCTAAAAGAGTTGGCATTTGTTAGCAAGAGTTGGCAAGACTTGGTTTTGTTTAATGTCTATATTAGTAAGCTGAAAGAAAAAGTAAAGAGCACACTAATGAAATCTGAAGATAGTATTAAATTGGAAGGAGTGTGCACATCATTAAAGACAAAGTGGAATTTGAGAAATTACAGACGTGGTAAAACTGGAAAATGCTATTCGTCTTAGAAATATGAAAGCCTGTTCACCTTGAGGAAATAATCTGAAACACTGGTATGTTGGAAGATACTGCTATTTGTGAGTCACAAGAAAGCAGATAAATTCAAAAGATTCCATGATGTATTACCATTGGTACATATAAAAGTGATTTTATGGGACAGTAACAACAGTTTCTCCATATGTGCATGAAAACAAGTTTCAATTCAGGTGATGGAACTAGGCTGGAAGAAATATTATAAAACTAGATGCATTCAGAGGAAAGGGTAAATAAGGAGGCCAAGAGGAACGACATACAAGCAATGACCAAAATGGGACGCTGGTTCACCTGGTTCACTGAAAAGTCTTAAAATGAAAAGATGATAGAACATACTTAGGACAAACTTGCCACATTTTATGTATTTTCTGGTGATGAGAGCATCCCTTGAATGAACATTGGATCCCTTGACTGAACATTGCCTAAGACATTACAGCTGCCCAGGTCTCCGGCTACAGGGAGTGCCTGAGCCTGTCACTCATACCAGCGGGCCGCAGAGACAACAACTGTTTTCGGTATGACCAGGTGGATGATCTCAGCCTGGTGGCAGAGCTGAAAGAGGAAGTGGAAAGGTTAAGGAGTACCAGGGAGTGTGAGAGGGAGATAGATTGGTGGAGCCACACCCTACCATCCCTGAGGCCCCAGCAGCAGATGGAGGCTCCACAAGAAGCAGAGGATCCCCTACCCTCTTGCCACCAAGCAGAAGGAGGGGACCTAGGAGACGGGGAGGAATGGAAACAGGTCCCTGCTCAGGGAAGCAGGCGGACCCCCCGGCCTCCCTTACCTTCCCAGTTGCCCTTACACACAGATATGGGGCTCTGGAACTTGAGGGCCGGGCAAATGAGGATGAGGATGTAGGTGAAGGTTCATCCAGGGGGTTGCCTAGGGTAAGCCAGCCAGCCCCACATATTACGACTGCCTCTGTTAGGAAAAAGAGGAGGGTAATTGTCATAGGTGATTCCCTTCTGAGGGGAACAGAGGGCCCAATATGCCGACCAGACCCAGCCCACGGGGAAGTCTGCTGCCTCCCTGGGGCCTGGGTTAGAGATGTTACTAGGAAACTCCCTGGTCTGGTACGGTCCTCTGATTATTACCTGCTATTGGTTATGCAGGTTGGCTATGACGAGGTTGCGGAGAGAAGTCCAAAAGCGATCAAAAGGGACTTCAGGGCACTGGGGCGATTGGTTGAGGGATCAGAAGCACAGGCAGTGTTTTCCTCAAGCCCATCAGTGGCAGGGAAGAATACCGAAAGAAACAGGGAAACTCACCTGCTCAACATGTGGCTCAGAGGCTGGTGCCATCAGCGGAATTTTGGTTTTTTTTATCATGGGGACATTTACATGGCACCAGGCCTGCTAGCGACAGATAGAGTTCAGCTGTCTCAAAGGGAAAAGGTTTCTCGCCCATGAGTTGGCAGGGCTCATCGAGTGGGCTTTAAACTAGGTTTGAAGGGGGAAGGGGACGTAACCAGGCTCACTAGAGAGGAGCCTAAGGGTGGCATGCCAATGTGGGGAGAGAAATCGACAGCCCAGCTCAAGTGCATCTACACCAATGCACGCAGCATGGGCAACAAACAGGAGCTGGAAGCCATCATGCAGCAGGATAGCTATGACTTAGTGGCCATCACAGAAACGTGGTGGGATGACTCTCATGACTGGAGTGCTGCAATGGATGGCTATAAGCTCTTCAGAAGGGATAGGCAAGGAAGGAGAGGCGGTGGGGTGGCTCTGTACGTTTGGGAGTGTTTCGATTGTGTAGAACTCAGCGATTATGACGATAAGGTCAAGTGCTTATGGGTAAGGATGAGGGAGAAAGCCAACAAGGTAGATATTGTGGTGGGAGTCTGTTATAGACCACCCAACCAGGATGAAGAGACAGATGAAGCATTCTATAAACAGCTGGCAGGAGTCTCACAATTGCTAGCCCTTGTTCTCATGGGGGACTTCAACCTACTGGACATCTGCTGGAAATACAACACAGCAGAGAGGAAACAGTCTAGGAGGTTCCTGGAATGTGTGGAAGATAACCTCCTGACACAGCTGGTAAGTGAGCCTACCAGAGGAGGTGCCTTGCTTGACCTGCTCTTTACAAACAGAGAAGGACTGGTGGGAGATGTGGTGGTTGGAGGCCGTCATGGGCTTAGTGACCATGATATGATAGAGTTCTCCATTCAGGGCAAAGTAAGGAGGGGGGTGAGCAAAATCACTACCATGGACTTCCGGAGGGCAGACTTTGGCCTATTCAGGACACTGGTTGAGAGAGTCCCCTGGGAGACAGTCCTGAAGGGCAAAGGGGTCCAGGAAGGCTGGACATTCTTTAAGAAGGAAGTCTTAAAGGTCCAGGAGCAGGCTGTCTCCGTGTGCCGTAAGACAAACTGGCGGGGAAGACGACCGGCCTGGCTGAACAGGGAGCTTTTGCTGGAACTCAGGAAAAAGAGGAGAGTTTACCACTTTTGGAAGAAGGGGCAGGCAACTCAAGAAGAGTATAGGGAACTTGTCAAGTCATGCGGAGAGAAGATCAGAAAGGCAAAAGCCCAGCTAGAACTCAATCTGGTCACTGTTGTAAGAGATAATAAAAAATGTTTTTACAAATACATTAACACCAAAAAGAGAGCCAAGGAGAATCTCCCTCCTTTATGGGAAGCGGGAGGGAACATTGCCACCAAGGATGAGGAAAAGTCTGAGGTACTTAATACCTTCTTTGCCTCAGTCTTTAATAGTCAGACTGGTTATCCCCAGGGAATTCAGCCCCTGTGAGCAGGAAGACAGGGACGGAGAGCAGAATAAACCACCCATAATCCAGGAGGAAGCAGTTAACAACCTGCTACGGCACCTGGACACTCACAAGTCTTTGGGGCTGGATGGGATCCACCCAAGAGTACTGAGGGAGGTGGTGGAGGAGCTTGCCAAGCCACTTTCCATCATTTATCAGCAGTCCTGGTTAACAGGGGAGATCCTAGATGACTGGAGGCTTGCCAATGTGACGCTCATCTACAAGAAGGGCCAGAAGGAGGATCCAGGCAACTACAGGCCTGTCAGCCTGACCTCAGTACCGGGGAAAATTATGGAGCAGTTCATCCTGAGTGCACTCAACAGGCATGTGCAGGCCAACCAGGGGATCAGGCGCAGCCAGCATGGGTTCATGAAAGGCAGGTCCTGCTTGGCCAACCTGATCTCCTTCTACCACCAGGTGACCTGCCTAGTGGATGAGGGAAAGGCTGTGGACGTTGTTTACCTCGACTTTAGTAAAGCCTTTGACACTGTTTCCAACAACATTCTCCTGGAGAAGCTGGCAACTCATGGCTTAGGCGGGTGTACTCTTCTCTGGGTAAAAAACTGGCAGAGAGTTGTGGTGAATGGAGTTAAATCCAGTTGGCAGCCGGTCACAAGTGTTGTTCCCCAGGGCTCAGCATTGGGGCCAGTCTTGTTCAATATCTTTATCAATGATCTGGATGAGGGGATCGAGGGCACCCTCAGTAAGTTTGCAGACGAACCAAATTGTGCGGGAATGTTGATCTGCTTGAGGGTAGGAAGGCTCTACAGAGGGACCTGGACAGGCTGGATCGATGGGCCAAGGCCAGTTGTATGAGATTCAACAGAGCTAACTGCTGGGTCCTGCACTTGGGTCACAACAACCCCATGCAACGCTACAGGCTTGGGGAAGAGTGGCTGGAAAGCTGCCTGGCAGAAAAGGACCTGGGGGTGCTGGTTGACAGATGGCTGAACATGAGCCGGCAGTGTGCCCAGGTGGCCAACAAAGCCAACAGCATCCTGGCTTGTATCAGGAATAGTGTGGCCAGCAGGACTAGGGAAGTGATCGTGCCCCTGTACTTGGCACTGGTGAGGCCACACCTGGAATACTGTGTTCGGTTTTGGGCCCCTCATTACAAGAAAGACATTGAGGTGCTGGAGCTTGTCCAGAGAAGGGCAACGATGTCTGTGAAGGGTCTCAGAACAAGTCTTATGAGGAGCAGCTGAGGGAACTGGGGTTGTTTAGCCTGGAGAAAAGGAGGCTGAGGGGAGACCTTATTGCTCTCTACAGCTACCTGAAAGGAGGTTGTAGTGAGGCAGGTGTCAGTCTCTTCTCCCAAGTAACTAGCGGTAGGTTGAGAGGAAATGGCCTGAAGTTGCATCAGGAGAGGTTTAGACTGGATATTAGGAAAAATTTCTTCACTGAAAGGGTGGTCAAGCATTGGAGCAGGCTGCCCAGAGAGGTGGTGGAGTCACCATCCCTGGAGTTCAAAGGTCCATCCATCAAAATGACGAGCCTGTTCTCACCTGCATTTTCTACAATTATACTGTGTGACTGTCTCAGAAGTATGCATTACCTTCAGCCAGCTACTTAGAATATTCCCTCTCCCCTGGAATTCAAAAAGCATGTAGATGTGGCACTTCGGGACACGGTTTAGTAGGCATGGAGGTGTTGGGTTGACGGTTGGACTAGATGCTCCTAGAGGTCTTTTCCAACCTTAATGATTCTATGATTCTATGATTCTATCATTTTATGATTAGAGGGACCATTCTTTTATTGTTCTTAGGAAACATGGAATCTCAAAAAGGCAGATTCAGGAAGAGCAGTTATGAATCAAGTACCAATCTTGCACTCTAATCAATGAAAAAATCTACCATCAGCAAGGGGAGTGAAGTAAATAAGAAATATCAGGTGTGATATTAAGCAATGCAAGAAATTTAAAAAAAAAAAATTTAAAAAAAGGAAAAGAAAAAGGCAAATGCTCCATTACAGCCAACTGTAGTTCCTGCTGGGTCCCAAGGAAAAGTCTTTTCTAAAATGTCACCTCAGAGTCTTAACTGTGTGTCTGCTCCTCCTCTTTTCAAGAGTCTGTAAACACCCAATCTTGTTTCAGGCTGCCTGCTAGCTGAGGTCTCACACTGTCTGTCACACCACAGATAATAAACACCTTAGAAGATGTTTTAGCTGTGTGCGCCCAAATGCTGCCGGGCAATAAGTGAACATCCTTCTCTTCAGAGACTCCCTTGCCACTTTGATTGCTAGGACAAAGCAAACAGTCATGTTTCTGCCAGTTGACCTGCCCCATTCTTATAAAGAAACATAGCATATAATAAGCTGCAAATAAATAAAAATGAAACAAGGTCCATCCATCAAAATGACGAGCCTATTCTCACCTGCATTTTCTACAATTACACTGTGTGACTGTCTCAGAAGTATGCATTACCTTCAGCCAGCTACTTAGCATATTCCCTCTCCCTGCAAGTACTACTAATATTCTGAAATTTAGTCTGTGGATAAAACCAGGAGGGGGCCTTTGGAAACTTCTCCAATTCCCATTTTGGTATCTATAGTAACACTCAAAATCTTGTTGCAGGCAAAAGGGAACAAACATATGTAGAGCTAAGGGGTTTTTGTTAGTCTAATTGAAATCTTAAGAGGCTAATCAAAAGACAAATATCTACTGTTAGTTCAGTTACAATGCTACCAACAATCACAAACCAAATTAATGCAGAAAAGCTTCATTAATAATACAGGTAAAATTGTTGTACAAAAGCTTCCTACTATCTCCGTCTTTTCTCTGGTATTGCACTCCCTGTACAATATTCCTCTGGGTCCTAAGCTGATGGTGTCTATCTTCCTCAAGCAGAATGGGGGGATGGGTTACAGTGAGACATTGGTATCCTGGGGCATCAACAGGAAAAGTGCAATGTTCAGGGTGGGGGTTGCTGCCTCCTTGGTGTTGGGTATGCTTCGTTTTATTTTTATATGCGTTTTAACACAGTCTGCTCACATGCCCTTTCTTTTCTTTGGTTTGCAATCAATCAGTTTTCTGTTAGCTCCACAGCTGGCCTTACTTGATTTACAAGGTCACAAGCATGTAGTGACCACTGATTGACTGTGATTTGTTGTGATTGTGATTTGCGGTTGTATTAACTGCAGTTTGTTTTTCTTGTGTGGGACCTCTGGTATTATCCTGTGTCTGCACTCTTCCACATTGCGTTTTATTCGGCAGACAGAAAGTTCAGTTCACACACAGAATAACTACTTCTTTTTATTGTAAACTAAAGCTAAAATAAAACATGTTTAGGCTACTATATAACTACTGTCACAACTGAAACAAATCAGCATGGGGAGACAAGTCCTGAGTCCCCACACTGTCAGGTCAACACAAACCTTGTGGCCTTTACTAGTAATGGCATATTTACTGAAAAATATCATCGCCACAAAAGACTATGCCTTCCATACTTCAGCCCAACACACTGCAGCCAGGGTTACCAGGCAGATATTGCTTGTTTGCTCTGCCTGACAAACTAAATGACAGCACTTCTTAGAGAGCTTTCTTAGCTTTGCATAAGATGTAGTAACTGACGTTACACTGTCACTAAGTTCCATAAATATATCTGTTTTATAAAAAAAAAAGTGCTTTATAAAAGTGCTTTATAAACTCCACATCCTAAAGAACAGTAAGCTGCCACTTTATTAAGGAAAAGACACTAAAGGCAAAAGAAAAATTGAAACATTACTGGACTGTGAGTGTAGAGGTGTTTCTATCCATCTTATTCAGTCAGTCTAATGCTAGTATCTAAAAGGAAAGCAACTTTCATGAACTCTGAGGACAACCATGTTTTCTCATCTGACACTCCTAAGTATCATTTATGATCTGATACTTCATAAGACCTGGCTTTTTACCTCTTTCTTTCAGTCATATGTAATACCTAGTGGACTAGTGGATTCTTAAAATACAAATTTTGAGTTTCCAAAATGAGAGAGGAAGATAAATGGCCATATATACCATCTCATTCTTGTCCATCATACATCTGTAAAATTTGGTCATATTAGCTATAGTTTAATTGCCAGCTCCACCATGGTCAAAAGGACTTTTTCAAGAATGTATTTATTTTTGTGTTTTTTCTCTTTTAACACTATATTTCATATTCATCTTCCTTGTTAGTCTTGTAATTATTGAATTGCAGTTGCAAGTGGCAATAGCTAGGAATCATTTAATGTATGAGTGCAAGTGATCATTGTCATCTTTTCACAAGACAATGGGCTTTAGCATAATAAACAGATATGGTTCCATGTCAATTTTAAATAGAGGAAAAAAGTCTGCCTTTAATTTTATGTTTTAAAAAGTTAAAACATTTTTTCAAAGGTAAACATTTTCCTTGACAAATTTATATGACTGAGGGAAGCCCACTGGTGAAAATTATTAAAGTGAACAGATTGCAACCAAAAAGACCAAAAAAAAGAAGACAAATACCTAAATACCTTGTTGTAATGAAGGACCCCTAATAATCTTCATTTCTTCCTAATATGCACTAATTTTTCTTCCACCAAGCCAAGCATGGTGTACCTAGCAGCCCTTTTTCTAGCTATAAGTGATTGAGTTACATGGGACGCTAACATCACTGCAGCTCAGTTAGATCCTTATCTTGTGGGACTTGCGTAGTCGAACCTCAGTGGAACTGAATCAGTCCTTTGATTAATAGACTCAACACAAATGGAAAGCCCATATTGCCTCTTTCACTTCCTTAGAACACTCCTAGGAGTGTTCTCCTAGGAGGATGTTGTAAAATGTTGGAAAATTACTTTTCTTTCTTATTCTGACTGCTTAATGCTTCCAACTATGAGATACTGGAGTGTAATAATGAAGCACCCAACAGAGCACTGGACTTTTGGAGCATCTCAATATGATTGAAAGAAGTAGAGTTATTGATCATAAAAAAGTAGTGTCTTACACACAAAGAGCAAAAAAGGCAGTTAGTTTATTTTTAATCCATATCAGTAAAAGAAAAACACAGAATCATTTGTATCTCCGTTTCAAGAGATAGTCTTCCAAAAGTGTTGAAAACACCAAGGAAACATAAAAAAATATGATTTTCTTTTTTGTCATAAACCATTTTCGGTGCTGCCGGAGAGAATGACATAAATTTAATACCTTTCTCCCAAAGCTGTTTGAAGACATTATTGTATTTCTTTTGCTTCTGAACTGTTGTTCTGAAAATACTTTGAAGGAGATGGAGAGCACACAACCACCTTCAGAATTAATTGGTTGCTTTCACTGCTGAGAAGAGTGGCATATTATCTGTAACATGTTGTAGGTAAATAACAATTGGTATAATGCACACAGTTTAGAATAATCTGTATATTTTGAAATCCAGGTGAAAGATTTAATGAAGAAAAAATATTCCACATATTTTTGCATCACATGCTCTTGAATTAAAAGTAATTAATGGAGCCTCTCCCCTTCCTGACAGTTCTAGTCTTTGTTTGATAACCACCACCATCATTGCCCTTACCCTTGCATGATCATCAAATAAACCACAGTATCAAAATAATGTTTTATAATTCTCTTCTATGGCATC
This sequence comes from Mycteria americana, assembly GCF_035582795.1. Classification (NCBI taxonomy): domain Eukaryota; kingdom Metazoa; phylum Chordata; class Aves; order Ciconiiformes; family Ciconiidae; genus Mycteria; species Mycteria americana. Next base: position 33,130,534 of record NC_134367.1, read on the forward strand.
CATCAGTGTTCAAAATACCAGCTCATAGTGAATCAAGCCTAAGATCACAACAATGCAATGCTTTTCACTGTTGTACAAAAATATGTTTTCAAACCATAGTATATTTATGTGTCTGTGCATGTGTACATGTGCATGGTTCTAAATAAGGTGAACAAATATTATAGTAGTTGTGGCAGGCCATTCAGTCCTCAGAAACAGGGAGCAAAAAAAGTCAGAGAAGTAGGTAAGTAAATCTTTGAAGAACATCAGTGAACAGGCTGTATTCCAATGTAACAGTCTCAGGGTCATTAAGGAAGAAGAAAATCCTGCAGCATGAGCAGCTAAAGATAATATGGTCCCATAAAAGAGCTCCCATGGAGGATCCTTAGACTAAGGAAGGGCTATATATTCTTATGCTCTGCATACTCCATACTGATTAGAATAGATAGGCTGCAAAATTAGGTTATCAGATAATCTATATCAGTGACACAGACAGTTGGTTTGAGTTTCCAGTGAGGTCTATATGGCCGACTTGTGTACTAAATGAAAATGTGCTGGAGTGTCCAAAGCATTTAGACATCATCTTCACAAGGAACTAATCACTGTAGTATGATGTGTATGGATATTGGACATAAAAAAAAATAAAAGACAAGACCCAAAAGTAAAATGTTAACCAAATGTAGGCTGAAGATGAGAATTTCCTTTGTAACAAGGTTTTAAATGGTCCCAGTTTCATTTACATGATGTAGGAAACCACATCACATGTAGGGAATCTTCCACATTTGCTGTAGGAGTATTTAGGAACTGGGAAAACATTTAGACTGAACCCATCCGGAAGACATGGACTTGACCTAAATCAGAATAGGTTAGGTTACTTACACTTCAAATTCAAACATTATAGGGAAGGTTAAAATGTAGGGGAAATTGCCAGATATAGAGCAGCATATATTTAATAATGACACATACCTGAAAAGTGAAGTTAAAGCTTTCTATCCTAGAAAAAAGAATAGCAGTGAAGAACTACCCAAACAAATGTAATCCCAATGAAGATCAAATGAAATAGGTAGTAAATCAACACCAGAGGTATCAGTGCTTCTATATATATGTTGGAAGTCTAAAAAGTAAGATGCAAGAATTGAATTGAAAGTTTCTGTATAATAAATATGTCAGAAATTTGATGAGTGAAAGATAATTAGTAAGGTAATGTAATAGTGGGGATTCACTATACCTTAAAATGTAGCATAGGGTGAGTTAAGTTTGCTGTATCAAAATGTAGCATAGAATCTCTATGCTACATTTCATGCCTGAATAGAAAGAATGTGATATTAAGGTCATGTTGTCAGTTATCCAAATGAGATGGTGGTAGTGGCTCTGGAGCACTGTGAATAACTAGAAATACTGCAAAAGCAGAAAACACAACAATAATGGAAGATGAGGAGGCACTTAACGACATTATCACATAAGAGGTTTAAAATAAACAAAGCACTTTTTCACTTAGTATGTAATTAAATTGTGAAGCTCAATGTGCTGGATGTTCTGGAGGCCAAAAATCTAAATGAATTCCAAAATCTCTTAGGCATGTTCACTGATGACAGATATATAAATGCTATTAAGTACAGTGGTCCAAATGCAACCTCCAGGTCAGGAAGTCCCTAAATCCCTGACACCTCAAAGGATATCCAGGGATATATCACTGTAGGCTTGCCTTGTTCCTGTGCTCTTTTCCACATCAGAGACAATCCTGAGCTAAATCAGACTTTTTTCTGCTCCACTGTGGTAGTGTTACGTTCTAACAAGTGTATAAGATTCCTTCCAGAGTGATTCCTATCTGCAGTATTTTACCTTTCTTTTTTCATTTCAAAATTACCTTGTCTTAATAATATGCAAACAAACAAACAAGCAGACCCTAGGCGGGGGGTTTCCTACTATGGTAATAGTCACAGAGAACTTGTTCTTATTTGATCCTAATGACGTGAAGGTATTGGTAACAAAGTGATTCTTTGATCATTTAGTTATTGAAGGAAGTGGTAGTTTGATTTGGAGGGAGGGAAGCTGGTCTGCAAATTTTTTAACCATTTTACCCTGTCTGCACAACCGGTCTAGCAAATGCCTGTTACATTCACACTGGTAGCCACTGAGGCATGTAAGTGTTGTTGGGGGTCCTCCATAGTTTTTCCAGATTCAAAAAAAGAGTGAGGCGAGTGCTCTGCCCCACTATTGTGCATCCTTTGAGCAAGAGAATAACCATCAAGCAGAAAGATATTTTCTTAACCCTGATGAAATATATATCCTAATTGTAGCTTCAGAGCTCAGTTTGCTAGTATGCTCTGGCTGTGTTGCATTGTCTCAGCAATGGAGAACGTCTGTAAGCCCAGCTGCATTATACAGTCAGATCTGTGCAAAGCAGGTGCAGTGAATCTCATCTGGTTTGCCCCAAGTAGAGAACATTTGCATTTTTAAACTGCTCAAGAGCAACTTCAGCTCTGTGAATGAAGATACTGAGTTTGGCTCCAGACCACTGCAGTACAGCAGTACACGTACTTCCACATGTCAGATCCAGGCAAAGTTGTTGGCCTTATGCTCAGGGATGCATGGAAACCACTCTGTTCTCTAAAGGTACTGAATGAATGACGTCAAGAAGAGATCGCTCTAAATTTTATCTCCTCAAAGCCTGTAACAGCGACTGCACTCCTGCTATCCAGTTCAATACATCCAATGCTTTTCAGGAAGCAACACGTCTTGGAGTTGCCTCCACAATGGAGAGCATGGTATGAAATAGCCTAAGAAATGCCTAACTAGCTCATCTGCTTACACGAGTGTGATTATTATGTGGGGAAAGTAACTCTCATGCACAATGATGTGGGCAAGTAGGAGACTACATTCCACTCTGTTAAATTTGTCAGCACAGTTGTACTAGATGTACACATCACTGGAGTTGCTTCAGCTGTAAATGTTTCTTGACAGAGAATATGGTCAATTCCTTTGATATCACATTAGATTGACTGATTCTGGTTTAAATCATTCCAAAGTTATTGAAGGCTAACATAAAATCAAGATAAATCATGCTGAATCCTGTCAATCTTAAAAATACACCTTCTAGTAAGAATTTATCAAAGCAAATATCAATTGAAGAATGGATACAATATTTATTTAAAGCCTTTTTGATAACTAGACGAATGCAAAAAATGAGGGGATAACAAATATAACCATTTGTTTCTGCAGAACTCTTTATAGCATATGTCAGCAAAAGCATTTCCTTGGTGTCCCAAGTACAAGGGAGCAGGCAGAATGTCTCTTACAACACTATTGTATTGCTGTGCTCTCCCTCAAAACTCCTCATGCAGGTTTCTAACTAAATGTTTGAACAGGGGCCTAATCAGTAGCTTCTGTAGAAGGAGATGACAAAGATCTTCACTTTGCATAGGAGCAGGAAAATTGTTTCAGACTCATTGTTTCTGTTAACTGGTTCTTCTGTGGGCCTGAATAGGAATGTCAGAGAGAGCAAATGTATAGTTTCGTTTCCATCCATTATCCATCTGTTTTGTTTGGGTCACAGTGTACTTATAACTAGTAAATGAAGTGCAATCTCAAATGTAAAAGAGCTATAGTAAACCTGTTCTGAGCAGAGAAGAAAAAACAGTCTAAATGCAAGAAAATTTGGATAAAGTGCTGCAGCAGTATTTATAACTAAAGACAGGTTATCTCCATATTTTTGCAGTCCAGCCAGCTTTCTATTACAAAACACCAGAACATGGAAGAACGAAATGCAGCTTGTGTGAATTTGTCATTACAAGTTTGTATCTTTAGATATGGGTATCTTTAGGCTGTGCTATTTTCCCATGGACGTAAAGTGAAATAGCTTGCTCTTTTTGCCTTTTTGTGAAGGAAACCTTTGTCTCCTTCTGTAGAGTGTACACCATTGTCAGAAACTTGGATTCTGCTGCATGAGTCTGAATTCTGCAGACTCCTGGAGCTGAAAAGCCACTCTGTCAATGGATTAAATTGCAGCCAGTCACAGTGGAATGATATCCAATTACAGCCTTCTGAGAAATGCGTCATAATGTTACATAGACATATTGCAAAACTACCATGTATCAGTGCTAGTTTCACTCAGAAGTGTTGAACTGCAATGTCGAGATATCAGTCCATGATTATTTGGTTATATTGTTTCACTGTGTTTCACACACTTGCTCGTGGAGCGAAAAGGTTCACAAATCTCTCCACTGTTAAAAAAAAAGAAAGAAAAAAGAAAAGAGCAAAGTCTGCAAGCTACACTAACCATGGAGTACCATGAAGGAATGCATGCTGCTGCGAAGTGGCAAGCACCTTTGTATTTAAAATAACCACACTTTGTGGGTGATCTCATAAAAGCCAGCAATCTGCTTCCCAAAGCTCTACTTCTTGATTACACAATGGTGAATCGAATTAGGACATGAATACATTTTGAGGATGGAGAAGGGAGGAGAGCAAGTTATGTAAATGGAAAAGGCAAAAAGATGTATTTGAAAATACAAACAGCTCTTACTGAACTGAATTAATGGAATGGAACTGGGAAGATGAGCTCAGTGTCAGTATTGGTACAGCTCTGTTTCATACCTATGATTAAAGGTTCACCCAAGAACAGACTATAAGACTCCCCCCTTTAACATGGGAAATTACCTACCTCCTAACGTTTAGGTAAAAGTGCCTGTGAAATGTTCCTGTTCTCTGTCTCACTGACTGCTGATGTATTTTGCTTCAGCCTGAGGAGCTAAGAGGTTTTGCTCCATAATTGCCTTTCAGAAAATTAAGGTACTCTGTTGGGAAGTAGGGCATACGAATTCATATTCCTCCAGAAATATGGAGAAATGGGACCCAAGGACTTCAGTATCCTATGGGAGTGCTTTGACTCAGGGGATAGAAAAAAAGAGAACTACATCTCTTTGACTACCATTTTTGTGAATCTTCCCCCAACTACTTTTTCCAGATAGATCTGCTCAGCAAATTCAACCTGCCTTTGCAAATAGTTTCAGGATATTTTCACTGACTTTACAGCACAAAAAGAAAGGAAAAAAATTTTCATACTAATCTAAATGCATATCTCCAAGCATCATTAATTTCAACCCACCTCACTGCTTGTTTGACAAAACTGTGCAGATAGTGCAGTAAAGGCCACATGAGAAAAGTCTACTTGAAGTTAATTGAGTGTTTGTATAGCGTTTGGTGTTCTAAGACTTTTACTTTATTAGGTGTAATTTTGGTCATCTCACTAATGGGAAAATATGCTCAAGCTGGAGATGATCCAGAAAACCTCAATATATTTAATACAAAGATAGAGGGAGTAATATGAAAAAGGTGAAGAACTGCATGTGAACATTTTAATGTTTTCCAAACACTCTAAGTTCACTATATTTTCATTTTGATCAGCTATTTCTGTTCCTCGGTCACAATCCTGTTTATATAAATCACTGTGCTTCTTTAGTAGGAACCTAGTATACATTGGAGAGAGGCTGTATACAGTAATTCTACAGAATCTATCCCTAGTGACAGTTTGACTTTTCTTTTATTATATTTCTTTGAAATCACTTAGATTTCCCCATAATCATTCAGTTTCCTGTGACCATTTCTTTTCTGCTACTAGCGCAGAGCTAGTCCAATGACTCCATCACCTCTAAGCTATTGATCTGTGTGACATCTGATTCTACCTGTTCACAGTTATCTAGAGTGCTCCAAAGATAGATCAGAAAGATTCATTACCTACTTCTCTGACACAAAATGTCTGGAAGAATAACACTTTTCCCCAGTCAACAAGCAAGTTAATTTTTTGAAATTTGGGGATTTTGTTTTTTAATTATAAAAAAAGTGTTTACTTGAATAGCAAAATGGTAGCAAAATACTTACAAAAATGAATGATAGAAATAGAACTCTCTATGATGGGGCCATGGCTCAATAGGTTCTCTTGTGTACTTCTTCTCTAGCTAAGTTAGATGCTTAAAACGAAGTTGAACCACCTTTGAACAAAAGCTAGCTAGAGTCTTAACGCAAAAAAGTATATATACACAACAAAAGAATGTATTTTTTAAAATTAGCTCTCATTTTTATGAGCACTGAACTATTTTTGCATATTTCAGTGCACGGACTCATTATACCAATATGTGTAAATGGGTATTTACAGACACAAATGGAAAGGTTACTGCTGACTGCTGTGGAATTTTGCTCAGATCTTCAGTGGCCTTGTGTTATAATACATTTGTAAGTTCATTTTACAACAACCTTGAGATAGGCCGAATTTTGCTTGCACTTCAGAAGGTTAAGTTAAAAGAATTCTTGAAAATTCATATGGTATATCTGCAGTAAAAATGAGGAAAATGAAATTATTCTCAGCCTCTTCCTTCAGAATCATGTTTAGGTCACCCGGAAATACTAGACTAGTTCCAAATGGGCAGGAGCACAAAAGAAGTAGTAACTAGCATTTGTAAATCTTCAAATGGGTCTCCAGATGAATGTAAACAGCCAAGTGAAATACAAGTTTCAGGTAACTTAAAAGCCAACAGAACGGGAATTTGTAAAGGTCTAAGTACCTAACTCCTTCTAGAGATTATCTGGTGGACAACGATTTGATTCTGGTATACAAATGTGTCTATCACTGACTTCAGACGGGTCAGGCCTACATTTTGTCTTCATAGTCAAACTCTCCAGGTACTTTTAAAATTAACTGAAATCATAGTCTAACTTTGACAAAACTGTACCTACATTTTTGACTACTTCTATTGTATTAGTACAAGATTTGTCATATATGTGTTGGTCTTCTTAAAAAGATCTTAACCATCTTACATGCATTATAAAGAAAATAAGGGTGTTTTTATGTGGGAGTTGAGGAGAAACTACTCGGGGGAAAAAGTGAGTCATCAATATTTAGGTCAGTAGAAATAAAAGCACAACTCATGATGGCAGACGGACAGGAGGAAAGGAAGAGGGGGTGGGTGAAGCTGAAGGCAGACTCAGAGCAAGACAATAGGCTGGACTGACTGCAGACACAGCATGGAAATCACCAAGCATAACACAGAGAAGATGCATCGCAACGTGTGCTGATGTGCTAGAGGCAAGACTGAGAACCTGTCTGTGTGGGAAAAGTGTCTTACACTGTAATTAACCAGGAAGTAGTCAGGAAAAAAAATATTCAAAGAAGGGCTGAACTTCTGTGGAAAAACGGACTCTGCTAGCTAGACATCTAAATTAAAAAGTTTTAAGCAAATTTAAAACTGTATCAATTCTATTACTTTAAGATGTTGAACCAGAGAGGTAATATTTTGTCTCTCTCTTATACTGTAAAATTTTCGAAGCAGGACTATTTTTCTTTCTCAAGCACCAAGAGTTTCTTTGGTAATGTATTCAAAAGGTGCTCAAAGTATATGACAGAGACTTTCCTTCTTAGTATACATAGGTCATACAAAGGGTCATAGATGAGGGACACATAACTTTGAAATGAAAGTGACTCAAAGCAAATGAAGAGACATTTCCAGATCGGTGGGATAGAAGTGAAAGCTTCACCACCTACTCAGAGATGAGATATGCAGAAAGGAGCAACCTGGAAAAGAAGTGTTAATCAAATGAATGGCAGAGAGAAAGAAAAGCAAGTTCACAGTTGGCCATTGCAGATAGAAACTGGAATTAGGAAATTTCAGTTAGAAACTGGAATTAGGAAAGAGAAGAAAAACCTAATATGGTTATGAAGTTTTGCCTGATCCTGAAGCCTTTGCCATTTGGAAAATGTATTATAACATACATAATAAGGGAAATTTAATGGTTTTTTTTAAATGTAACTTTGTTAGTGAACTATAGAGTTTCTCAAAGGTGCAAAATCAGTAGTTTATTATGCCTATCAAGTCCTTCATTAATATACTCCGGTCCTTTTCTGAATCCGTTTCCCTCACCATCATGAAAATGAGGTCAGCATTACCATTCTGGTTTTGGTCTTTCCCTTGAGCCTTCCTGAGCATCTCAGGAATTCACAGTTGAATGCAGTGAATACTTGTTCACTGCATGTTATTCCTGTCTCTGCTTCCTCTGAAGCCTGTACTTTTGCAGGTGATATTGACAGATTGCAATGAGAGAGAGGGAAACTGGAAGCAGAGTTGCCGAGCAAAGAGGTCAATTGGCTGGGAACACACTTTATATTCCCAGAAATACTGAGTGACCCTGGGAAAATCACTTCTCTTTTCTGTACAAAAGCCTTCCCACCTCTGACATAAAAATAATGTTGACCTCACTTGCAAAATTTTTTTGAGGTACACTGTTGTGCAACTGTGTGGTATTTTTGCTCATTTTTAGTGACTTCAGTGATGTGTTGATAACCAGTTTGGCTTAAGCTCTCAATTCATTTAAATAGCAACTTATTTAATTAGCTACAAACTAACTCCACTCAGTGATCAATTTCTTCAGGTCGATTTTGTCCGTGGCCCACTTTGCCTGCTTTGTCTCTGTTACTTTTTCCAAATCTTCCTCTCACCATCTGCAACAGGAAAAGAAACTTAGTTGAAAGAGGTGCAAAGTCAGTGTGACCTGAATGAATGTGATATTCAGAACTATGCGTGCAGGTACGACAAAAAAGAGGAGAGCTTTTAAAATTTTCATAATCGATGAGGCAAAGAAAACAGGAACTCCAAAGAAGCTGCTGAAAAGAACAGTTTGGTGGGGCTCAAAAGAGATGAAAAAGCTGTAGATATTGACCTTCTTCTTGAGATACTCAAGAAGGATCAATAATATGGAGAGCTACACAGAAATCACACACAGTGGAATGACAAAAAACCCAGAAAACTGTAATCAGAGTCACATGGTAGATCATAAAGAACCTGTAAAAGAAATGTTCAGAGCAAAGTGAGGACTGAAACTGAGGCTTAAAAATCATCAAGGAGTCTGTGTTGCAAAAGCTAGTCAGGGAACAGGGAGGATAAGATCATGCGTTTTGCATAAAAAGAGGTTAAAGACTATGGGGTCAAATATGTAAGGTTTCCAAAACTAGGGAAACAGTGGTAGTTCTATAGAGAGAGAAAAAGGTCAAGTGGACATTAAATGATTAATTAATAATGAATGATATAGTTTCATATGGCAAGATAATAACATACAAAACAGAAAATATAATCATGCAGACTGAAAGATAATGTTTTCCAAACAAAGCTTACCCAGAACTAATTCCAGCAGACACAGGGCAGGATCAGAGACATAGAAGAGAGTTGCCACTTTGCCACTGAGGCTAAATCAGATCTTAGACTACAATATTGAGACTATTTTATCTTTCTGTTTGCACCATGAGCTGTCTTTGATCCGTGATCACGTCACTGACTTAGCGTAGCTCAAAAGTGTATAGACTTGTTTCTCATGCCTTGTACTATCAATGAGGACCAGAACCACTATACTTTGTGTCCCTCCCAACAGTGAAGTAAAAAGTGCTTTTGTTTATACACATGTATGTATAAATCTGCAGGTAAATTTAGACACAGATACATTTTATTAGAGGAAAAAAAGATCACTGAATAGGCTGATATACTGAACCGATTTTATATATAATACAAATAATGATAAATGTGCAAACCTATAAATCAGAAAAAACTAAGCTATCAATCAGCTGTATTCACAGATACACAGATGTTTTTTGTGTAGTTGCATCTGAAATGTTTATGCACTCTTTTGTAATCTGTGTGTTGCTTATCTCAAATCAGTCCAGTGTGTCTTCAGTTTTGCAGAGAAGAAACTCTTTGACTTGCTTATATGTTTAAGATTGAAGGTCTTCCATAAAAGAAAGTGTAGCACTTCAGTGCCTTAGGATCACTCTACACCATACTCACTGATTTGAAATTATTGCAGCACTTTACTTTTTGTTATAAGTGTCTTTCTTTGTAAATGGTAGGGGTTCTGGGCTTGCAAACTAGAAAATAATTTAAAATTATTGGTGTGCTTCACATTTTTAGGAGACCTTCATTCTTCCAAATTAGAATTCCAATTTGTGAAGTGCTCCAATAACTTTAAATTGCTGTGTACTCTAGATCCAAACCCTAACCTTTCCAAAGTGAAGAGCTTATAAAACTGTTGAAGTCCTTTAATAATTCTAAATTAGATTACAGATACATGACTAGAATTTCAATTTAGTTTTATTTTAAATACTTAATTAAAAAACCCTAACCTGAACCAACCACATAAATATAAACTCATATCATGTCTTCAGTTTCTGATGTTAGCTCTTGAACTTTTAGCAGTATCATGATAAAAACCTTCTGTTTAATTATTGTGAATGACAAAGTATTGTTGGGAAAAGCTGGACTTTGCTCTGGAGTGTTTAGTAGCTTTTTGAAAGGGACACGGTCTTCATTTTGTATCACACACCAAATATGTATAGACCTTGGACTACTTGCAGGTTACTAAGCTTTTCTATATATGGCCCACAAAAAAACAGCTGTAGTTATCATTGATAGAACTGGCTGATGATCTGCTGTGCTAGGCTGGGAAAGCCAGAGACAGCAGCCGATCAGCATTTGGAGAGGGAGCTGTTTCCCCAGTTCTTCCTTTGATCTTGTACATCAGCAAGAATGTATTTTGCAGGTTTGTTTTTAAGGCTTTACAATGCAAGACTTGGTAGTTTATGTACATGATTTCTGCTGTCCATCCACAACCTATCCTAGTTATGAAGGCCTAATAAGTAGTGTACCAGTGTTTATGCATAAAACAGATATAAAGTCAGAGAATACAGTTAATCTACTATTCAGATACAGTTTGCTGGATGCTCAACCCAATTATGCATATTTTTTGTGTAAAATCATTGACCCAAAATTTTCTGGACATTTGCAAACCAGAGACTGGAGCAGCATCCCAACTAAAGCCAAAATTTTATGCATAGCACCTCTCTAATTCCATACCAAACCATCTGAATGCTCACAAATGTGCAGGAACAAGAGTGAAATCTGTATGCACACTTTGTTGAATTGATGTATTGGCATCTGAATTTGATATATACACAGAAAAATATAAAAAGTTTGACATAAATATGTCAAATTGCCCAAAATTTCATTCAAATACAAACATATTTCCATATCTGCAGAAAAACACAAACAGATCAGTGAGCTTCCTTATATTTAATATTAAGAACAACGTATTTTTCCTTAGCCTGCTAAAGAGTTAGAGGGGAGCTCAACACTTGACACTTATTTTTTAAACAAGGGCCACATTTACTGGTACATTCTGTCTTGCAGTGCTCCGTTGATGCCAATCACCTTAATCAGCTGGCTAAACTCTGTTCCTGCCTGCTGTGCATAACTGAAGAGGTACAAACAAGCAAAGCAAAGCATGCCAGTGCAACTGGCTCAATATGTTGCAAATAAAATTAACAAGCTAGGTTTAACAGCTAAGCAAATAGAATCAAAAGTGAAGAGATATGCAGGTATCCTGGTACTGAATTTTATTTGGCCTTGTCTAAAAATGGATTTCTATGTCTTCTTTTGACAAGAAGTACTTGGAACAAAGAGATTGTTCGTTCTTCTGTTCAAGCTTCTTTTACATGAATATATATTTTTCATTACCTTTAGTAACAAAAAGTTGCTAAAATCTCGGTTCAGTCTTTTAATCTAAATAAGTGATCCAAATGTAGTGAAATATTTTCATCTTGGAGAATGGGGGAAAGCCCCTTTCTCAGCTGTCTGCCCACCCTTTCAAACCTAAACTCTAAAGCAGTTCTGAACTGCCTGTGGTTAAGTTAAGACTGTGGATGCCCAAAAACTAGTGTAAAGATGTTTGTTGCAATGCCAAAGCTGCTACAGGTTCCTGTTATGAATAAATTCCAAGCATATCCATGCATAACCTGAGTGTTTTGATAGTTTTCATGGAAAGTTTATGGTCTAGGTCTACTACATGAGAGCATGTACCCAGTGACGCTTCTTTACACCAAAGGCACCTCCAAAACGCTCACAGTTCATCCTGCAAGTGGAGATGGCTCTCTCCTTTTGCACCACATCTTTAAGCAGATCGGGTTAATTAGTTCCCAGCTTTCTTAATTCCACTTCTCTTTTCTGGGGAGTCCAGCTTCAGTCAATAACCGCATTACTCACTTCGTCTACTGGCTTTAATCCAAAGTCTTGCAGTCAAGCATCATGTTATAGCTGTGGATTTGACCCAGAGAATCTTCCTGATGAGATCCTGAGCCAGTTGCCATCCTCATCATCTCTGGAAAAGAAGGGCAGCGTTTGTATTGTTTTAAACTCTACCACTCTGCTGACCCACCAGTGAGTCCCCAGCCCAGCTGCAGGCTGGCACTCTGCCACCATCAGTTCTGTTTGAACAGAAAACTCTGCTTTTGACACAGAGATCAATACATTAAGCAATAGGATGTGAGAAATGACATGCAGGCAGTATAGTTATTCCAGGGATTTTTTTTTCCTATATTTTCTAGCCATTGTTTCCTTATTCCAAGCTACAAAGAGAAGTGTTAAGAAAATGAACAAAAGGAAATAGAAGACCAGCAGGAGAAACAAGTACTCACAATAATAAAGTATGCTCTTAAAACATTCCTATAGAACTTTTGTTTTTGAAAGTTTGAATAAATTTATTTCCCTATACTTATTTATAGAGCTTAAAGGCAATGAATAGCATCATATAACTAGACAATTTTGGCCTGATTTTGCTTATATTCAGGTATTTTAGGTCTGAAAAGACTGATTTCCCTTAAATACCTGTGATTCAAAGTAAGAAAAGAAAATAATACCTCTGTCATACTATCAACAAAGAGGAAATCACCTAACATACCTAAAAAAGTCTTGTCCAGAAATCCATAAGGGGAATCTTCTTATGTTTTCACTAAACCTTATGTGACAATGCTAGAAATCTGTTACATGAAAAATGCATGTTGTATTTATTCATAGCAGACCATCTGAACACACTGTTCTTGTCCTGACACATGAGATGATAGCCTATAATCAGCTGACCTCCTTTTGTCTAGAGCTAGGAGACTACTTTTATGAATTTTCATATATTGCTTTTAGAAATTATTTCACATGTTAAGAAAGATAAGGCTGGAAATAAAGGCTGTGCAAATTTTCTGCAAACTGTCGGTCTGCCTTGAATTCCAGACCCTATTGACAGAAACATTGATTTTCAAATTTAATTTAGACTAAAATTCCTAAGGTTTTGGCTGGTTTCATTTTTTTAAATATGAACTGAGTTTCACCTTACTTTGAAAAATAGGCCCTGCTTTTTGTCAAAACTAAGTGACTGTTCATTCAAGAAGCCAATCTCAACAGAAAAAAGTGCTTTCTTTGTGTTTCATATTCAGATAAAACACAAAACCAGAAAAGATTAACCTGTCTTCAGATTTCACTGCAGGCTTTTCAAAGAGCTCTACCAGAAACCTGTCTGTTTGAGAGACAGTTTTCATTGCATGTTCACTGGAATTGTATCTGAATTTGGCCCTGATGCCATCAGCTACCTTTAGTCTTATTGTTGTGTAAAGATCATCTGAAGAACACTGAAAGTCTCCAAGTAATTTTTAAAAAACTTGCTCAAAAAGCCTCCATCTATAATTACACAAAATTAAAAGATATTCTGAAAAGTATGCCAAAGCAGTTGTTGAATTTCGATTCAGTTTCTCTAGGTCAAAATTGCCAGTGGCTATGCTGACCATTGGTACTGGGTGCATATCATACTGGTTTGGAACTCTAGTGCCTTATGCTTGCCACCAGTTTTTAATGTATAAAAATAAACATATGATTTTAGTCCTAGAAGATCTGGAGTCTCAGGCCTCACTATTGCAGAATTCTTTATAGTGAGCCCGCAATGACAGATTTACAAAAGAATGGTAATTTAAAACAGTGCCTATTCCGCCTGAAGCAATGTATATTTTGGAGACATTAAATTGTACAAAATTTCTAAACATCTAAACCTTGTCATCAGCTTGGCAAGCAGGCAGCACAGATGTGGCAGAAGGAATATTAAGGGCTAATTTTATAACATCAATCTGTTTGTCATCAGCACATAAATGAAATTTAGGCCCACATTGACAGATCAGATTATTGAAGAGAAGCAGGTACAGATTAAAAATCAGGGCCTTGAGAAGAGAAACCTGTGTGACACCTGCAGAGAAGATTTCGTGGAGCTGATCAAGCCACAGGAGGTAGGACAATCTCATTTGGATAGAATGAAGCAGAACCAAGAAATAACACAACACTTCAAAACAACTCTTACAAAGCATTTGAGGAGAATTGAGTGTCTACTTATGTCAAAGACAGCTATTATAGGTAGGAGGCTAACTAGAGAAAATTCTGCTTGGGTTCTGTCGTGGTTTAGCCCCAGCCGGGAACTAAGCACCACGCAGCTGCTCACTCACTCCCTCCTGGTGGGATGGGGAAGAGAATCAGAAGAGCAAAAGTAAGAAAACTCGAGGGTTGAGATAAAGACAGTTTAATAGGTAAAGCAAAAGCCGTGCACACAAGCAAAGCAAAACAGGGAATTCATTCACCACTTCCCATGGGCAGGCAGGTGTTCAGCCATCTCCAGGAAAGCAGGGCTCCATCACGCGTAACGGTTACTTGGGAAGACAAATGCCATCAATCCGAGCGTCTCCCCTTCCTTCTTCTTCCCCAGCTTTATACACTGAGCATGACCTCATATGGTATGGAATAGCCCTTTGGATCAACTCTCCTGGCTGTGTCCCCTCCCAGCTTCTTGTGCACCTGGCAGAGCACGGGAAGCTGAAAAGTCCTTGACTAGTGCAGCAACAACTAAAACATCTCTGTGTTATCAACACTGTCTTCAGCACAAATCCAAAACATAGCCCCATACCAGCCACTATAAAGAAAATTAACTCTATCTCAGCTGAAACCAGGACAGGTTCACAAGGAATTGCTGATGACGGTAATCATAAAAGTTTGGCACTGTATTGTGGTCTGAAACAAACTAGTCTCAGAAGAGCAAGTGCTCATCAGAAAGCAGACAGATCAACTATCAGTTCAAGAGCAGAAAAATCCCAACCAATCAATCAAATATATAAATAAATCCAATTGTAAGAGAAATGAAAGTTAAAATTAATTTCAGGGCCCTATATCAATTTTTGCAGGGACCAGCATGAGAGAGAATCAGTTTTGGTGAGGCAAAGTTAGGATATTAATATTGAGCACATGAAGAATGGATCTAATCACATCAAATTGATAATTGTGTGTGAGGACACCTGACATAGTGAGTATTTCCTTGTTTTTGAAGTGCTGTTTAGTTTAACCGTCAGCTTAAGTTTGAGTACAAGAAACAGGAAAAGCAGAAACAGGTGAACAGTAATGAGGACATGATCACCTGCTATTTTGAACAGAAAAAGGGCCAAATCCTAGCCAGAAAAACAGGAACATCAGTGAACACATTAGTTTGTTACTAAAAGAATCCAAGAGATTTGTCACAGGTGCCAGAAAACACTCCCAGGTTACCTTCAAGTTTTTACAATAGTAGCAGAGGAATCAATCAGTCCATGCAAGTGTATGCCCAAAAGTGAAAGCATTTTGCCATGCTGTAATTAGTATAATGACTGATAAATATCCAGTGGTAACACATTGATCATAGATAATAAAGGGCTGATTACTGAGCCCTGGGAATGCCTCAGGTCTGACTCCACATGGATGATTAAAAGTTGTCCTCAGGATGTTAAATCCATTAGAAGCATTCAAGTGTAGTACAAGTAATTTGCAGACATATTTCAGGAGTAGAAAGCAAAATTTCATGGTTGGTAATATCAAATGTTGCAGTAAACTCTCAGAGAAAGGAAAGGAAAGGAAAGAAAAACCCTTGCCACAGTTTGCCAGCAGACCATTTTTCTTTCTCCAGCTGCTAGGAGGGACATGAAAGCAAGCTTGAAATATTCTTTGCCAGCTTTGTTCCAGTTGAGCAAAACCCCAAGCAGCAACCTCATGTGTGAGAACTGTAATGAAAATTAGGGAATTTGAAAATAATTTATGTTACAAAAAACCCCCTATTTCCTAGCCCTGTAGATTAAAGAAAAGGGTGGTTGGTGGTTTTTTGGGCATTTTTTCTTTTTTTCTTTTCAGAACACAGCTAATTGCTGCAATCTTAAGTACAATTTCAACTGCAGCGTCTGTGATAGTGAGAGAAGGAAAATACATGTGTATTATTTAAACAAAAATAAGTCTATAAATTAAAAAAAAAAAAGCAGTTCCAGAAAGGCTCTTTCAAGTGATTAGTCTTAATAAGTACCCCTGCTTTGTTTGTTCTTGGGAGAATGTTTTTAAAGGTGTATTTTTCTTGGGCTTTTCTTGTTTTCTATTTATAGAATTTATACATTGAAAACTAACTAAAATACTGGAACTATGACTCGATTGTATCACACAGGCTTTACGCCCATAGTGAATTTTGATACTGGAGTCGGCACAAGGAGTTGTGACAGTTTAGACCACATTTGCCCCAGGTGAATAAAGGAAATAGGGTATGCTCAGTCTCCCTCAGCGCGTCATTGATCTACAGAAAAGGGGGAGAACTAGGTTCCTCAAAATGTGATTCATAACAGGCAATGCAGCGGACAGAGAGACAACTACATCAGACAATAGGAAATATTAAAGAAGGGTACCTGAAATATTTTCCTTCTTCAGTGTTGGGTAGCTAATTAGAAATAGACATGGAGAATTAGACATCTCAATGAAGCCGTATACTTTCCAGTTGTAGATGACATCTACAAGTTTATGGACAATTGGCTTGTTGCTTTCATTGAGGAGGATCAATGGCCTTTTATATGATGACTTATATGATGGCCTTCAAGAGCATTTGCTTTTGAAGCTATAATTCTACCCTAATTTTTCTCCTGAACGTCTGGAGATTTATACCACCTCTTCCATCTCAGAAGAAAGTTTCAACCACAACCCTATTCACTGTTGTTGAAATTGAATCATTGTGAAGAAAGAAATGAAATTTCATGGGGGTAAAGGGATCAAATTAAAGAAAGCCTGTTTCTGTAGCCAAATTGATTTCCAAGAGAACAGAAGGAGGGGAACATTTTGGATTCTGGGCACGTTTGCATCAAGTTTGCATTCTGGGTATCACCTTCTGCATCAGCAATTTTGAGATAGCCCTGAAAGGAGGCCACAGTCCAAGATTGTTCCACATTGCAAGAAAGGGGTCTA
Source organism: Mycteria americana (assembly GCF_035582795.1). NCBI lineage: Eukaryota > Metazoa > Chordata > Aves > Ciconiiformes > Ciconiidae > Mycteria > Mycteria americana. Next base: position 33,147,645 of record NC_134367.1, read on the forward strand.
CCTGGGTTTCTACAGACAACCATCATCTACTTTACTTACTGGTTCCATAATTCTTTTGTTCTGTCTATGGCTCATTTCAGCCTGAAACATGCATAGTACTTAATGTCTGGGGCCTTGCTTGCAGCCTGGTGCTGCAAGGCTCACCATCCTGACAGATGAGATACAGGCAGCTCAGTCCCCTTACACAACACCAACCTGGGGGGTTTCTCTCCCCCTCATAATACCCATTTATGTTTTAAAACATTTTAAAACAAGAAACAATTTCTTTAAAACAAAAGAAATTATTTAAAACAATAACTTCTCCCTATTATGTTTTAATAGGGAGAAAAGGGAAAGTTTCTAATGCTCATCTCACCTCCATTAGGAGAGCAGTTCTTTTCTACTAATGCTGAAGCTATCCGTGGGATTGCCACCAAATAGGATCATGATGGAGCTCTGTGTTTATGGACCTGCCTTAAACCAGTGTTCAGGAAAGAAGTGTAAAACATGAGTGATAGGGGGGATTCTTCTTAGATGAAGAAAAAGAAACCCTAGTGGTACAAATACAAATTTTTAAATTGCTCTAGGGTCAGCTTAGAGAATAAGGTGCTTTGGGAAATGATCATTGTGTTGCTAGTATGCAAATCTGTAAAGCTGTTTCATCAGCCTAGGATGATGGCACCCTGTCCTGGCTGCCTGGTCAAGATTTCAAAGAAAGTATGAAAGAGTCAAATAGAACTTGAATGTTTCCTGTGAGACAGGAGAGAAGCTGTAATTAATGTAATGTAATTGTAATGTAATGTAATGTAATGTAAAGGTCCTTCCTTGTTCAAGGTATTGTACTAATTCACAGTACATTCACTCTCTGTACTAGTTAATACAGTTTTTCCCAAAGCTGGTTAATAAGGTTCACAGCCTCTTCAGAAAGGTGCTGAAACTTTTGATTGCCCTCAGTGGATTGAGACAAAAGTAAGTAAGAACTTCCTTTCAGGGGCCCTATCATTAGACTTGTCCCCTGTCAGTATGTACTTGAATTATGGTATGCACCTTGGCATCAGGGAGCAGCAGGAGTGGGCAGCTCCACAAGGGAAGGTGAGCTGGGAGCTGAGGCTGACAGCAAGACCTCAGATGAAAGATGCAGTCCCACAGTGCGCAAACAAGAAGAGCAGAACAGATCCAGGGTCAGCCACAGCCCTCTGATCACCAGAGAGCCAGTAGTGATGTGGCGGGTCTGAGATCAGGCTGGGAAGTCAAGCCAGCAAGACAAGGTCAGGACTGGCATGGTGCAAGGCCAAGCACAGCGTAACTACAGCACAGCACAGACATGGACCAAGGGCAGAGGCCTGAGCTTAAATGAGCCAACGGGTGAAGGGTGTGTGCATGGAGGTCCCAGCTTTTCACACCTTTTTTCTTATGGGATAGGTGTTCTCTCAGCAGGCAGATAAAAAGTTACACAGTTCTGGCAGATCAGAAGTGACCCTGAGCACAGGAAGCCAAGCCTCTGGGAAGGGGTAGGAAGAGGTTGCAGAGGAGGATTATGGAGAAAGACAGTTATAGACTCGTCGGGATAATCAGAGCCTGTTGGCAAAATCAGGGCCCTGACACTCGATAAGAAAATACAACTTTTATAAGTCCTTTCTAATTGCCAGTCACTTTGGCTTTGTTTTTTTAATTGTTTATATATAATCTATTACAATGTTAGTATGTACTTTCTTTGGTCCACAAAGTTTCTATTTAACTCAACAGGAGTTGTATGCACAGATCAATGATAATAAAAAAACCATAATGTTTTTTTGCAGAATTATAAAATGTACAATATAGGGCCTTATCCACCTCCTGGGAGGTGATATGGCTTGTCAACTCTAAATAACTTCACAGAGAACATTGTACCTCACGGGAGGCCATTGTGTAAGAAACTCGGGGTTGGATCACTGACCCACTTCATGATTCAGTTTAACAGCCTGAGTTTAACTCTGTGAGGGAAAGAACTTTGCTAATATTGCTTGAACTATTTATTAGTTCTTTTTAAAAATCTCATTGGTTTCCAATATGATGAATACAATGCTTAACAAGGGAACTTTTCCACAGAAAATCAATTTTCTGCAATATTATTGTGTCCCTGTATGGAACAATAAAACACTGAAAAAATAATCAAAACTATTTCTTATTATCATTGATTTGACTATGGTATGCTTTATAGCTTGGATTTCTCAGTGTGTCAACTAATTAGCTTCACAAATTACTAAGAAAATTCCACTGCTTCCAATTGACTGTTATGAACATATAAAATAGTTTCTGCATCATCTAAAAATGAAATATGACCTTTTAAATGTTTTAACTTTACTTCCCTTTTTTGTGAGTCATGATACTCTGGTTTATGTTCTATATTATGTTCCTGTTGAAGCACTATTCAGGCGCTTAAGATAAGCCAAATGCTTAAAAACATTTTCATTTTGATTGTAAAGTATGTATTCAGATTATAGTAAGTGTTTCATATAAGCATAGAGATTAAGTCTCTTCACTGGCATATGGGGAGCCTGTCCACCCCAGAGATTAGGCAGTTCCACTTTTTCTGTCTTGAGCCTAAATGCCACAGTAATTTCACCTCCTAAATTAGGCAGTTTGAATACACCCCTGAGTCAATTGCACAAAGCCAACGTTTCAAAGTCAGGGTAAGTGGCTGTACAAATGTCTCCTTCCTCCTCTCCCCCAGCACACATGCAGACACAAATACGACCTTGCACACACACACGCTGCAGACCTGCTCCAAAGCTGTCAAAGCCAGCTGAAACTCTTCTGCTTACTTCAGCTGGCTTTGGATCTTACATGTGCATTTGTGTAACAGTTCTGCTCAGTTCTGAAATTTAATAGGTCACATCTGTACAAATCCTGACAGAAGCATACCACAATTTATAAAAAAAAAAGTTGTCCAGCTCTCTAAGCCACACTCATAAACTGCCAAGCATTTACCTTGTCTGGTTCCCAATTTTGTGCCCAAATGTGCATGATGCAGCACAGTCCTATTACAGTCCTTGGTAGTGGAAGGCACTTCAGCATTTTCAGGAGTGTTCAGCAAACGCAGCTCCTGTTAGAAGAAATCACTGGCTTGTAGCACGTAGTGAAGGTGGTCACCCAAGACACCACTTACCCTGGCCTTTCGCACATTCCCAGCAGACTGTTCTGTAACCTGTTTTTAAAAGCTTGAGATGATGGAGATTCCATGGCTCCCCAGGGCAGAATGATCAAGGCTTTACTGTCCCTACAGCCGGGAAGTTTTCCCTAGTAGCCCCTGCTTCAGTCTAAGCTCAGCACTTTTTTTTCCTGTCTCTGGTGGAAAAGGAGAACAAGATTTCTTTTCCTGGCAACCTCTTCTATATGAGGAAATTGTTGTCATGTTTCTTCTCAGGTTTTCTTTTCCCTCAATTAAATATACAGTTCTTACAACCTCTCTAATCATTCATGTTTTCTGGATCTTTGATCCTCTTTGTTACTCTTTTCTGTACTCTCTCTAATTGCTTTGCTTTTTCATCAAACATTGTGTGTTAAATTGGACATTGCCCTGATGCCTGGTTTCAGCAGAGTGGGAGGATTAAACTATTGAAAATACTCTAGACACAGATATATTTCTTTTTGCATTTGACTTGCACAGGAAGGGGAATATTTAATGTCTCATATTTCTTAGAACACTAAGCCAAATAGAAGATACTAAGTCTCAACATCAGATCACAGGGTTTGTCAAGAATATATAACCAAATGCCAAGCTATTTAGCTAGGTCTGCTTTGGCATAAGATCCCAGTAATGCAGTTCAGGCTGCCCTTGGTTTTCCTTCAAGAGTTAATCTCTTTTGCATATCCTGCAACTGTCCTGCAGTAGAATCATAGAATCGTTTGGATTAGAAAAGACCTTTAAGATCATCAAGTCCAACCGTTAACCTAACACTACCAAGACCACCACTACACCATGTCCCTAAGCACCTCATCCAAATGTCTTAAATACCTCCAGGGATGGGGACTCAACCACTTCCCTGGGCAGCCTCTTGTAATGCTTGACAACACTTTCAGTGAAGAAATTTTTCCTAATAGCCAATCTAAACCTCCCCTGGTGCAACTTGAGGCCATTTCCTCTTGTCCTATCACTTGTTACATGGGAGAAGAGACCGACCCCCACCTCTCTACAACCTCCTTTCAGGTAGTTGTAGAAAGCAATAAGGTCTCCCCTCAGCCTCCTTTTCTCCAGGCTAAACAACCCCAGTTCCCTCAGCCACTCCTCATAAGACTTGTTCTGAGACCCTTCAGCAACTTTGTTGTCCTTTGGACACACTTCAGCACTTCAATGTCTCTATTGTAGTGAGGGGCCCAAAACCGAACACAGTATTCGAGGTGCAGCCTCACCAGTGCTGAGTACAGGGGCACGATCACTTCCCTAGTCCTGCTGGCCACACTATTCCTGATACAAGCCAGGATGCTGTTGGCTTTGTTGGCCACCTGGGCATGCTGCCGGATCATGTTCAGCCATCTGTCAGCCAGCACCTCCAGGTCCTTGTCTGCCGGACAGCTTTCCAGCCACTCTTCCCCAAGCCTGTAGTGTTGCATGGGGTTGTTGTGGCCCAAGTGCAGGACCTTGCACTTAGCCTTGTTGTATCTCATAGAATTGGCCTCAGCCCATCAATCCAGCCTGTCCAGATCCCTCTGTAGAGCCTTCCCACCCTCAAGCAGATCAACACTCCCACACAACTTGGTGTCATCTGCAAACTTACTGAGGGTGCATTCGATCCAGATCATTGATAAAGATATTAAACAGAACTGGCCCCAATAGCGAGCCCTGGGGAACACCACTTGTGACCAGTTGCCAACTGGATTTAACTCCATTCACCACAGTAGTGGTTTGCTATTTAGTAGTTTGCTATTTTTCATATTAGTCTTGAATTAAAATACCTATTACCTTGTGACACAGAAGAGAATGTGGGATGGAATAGTTCTTTTCTTAGCATTAAATATTTAAAATATGTTAGAGGAAGTGAGTGCAAAAATGATCTTGCTTTCATATGTTGCAGGGTTGACTCATAAGCTGACGAAGGTGGTTGAGAAATATGATCAAACAATGTTTTAGTGACCTGTTAATCTAATGAAATTCCAAAGAGGAGCCGCAGAGATGAAAGATTAGCTGGAAAGAGGAGCAATTGTGGTTGATAGTGAATACAAAATGAAATACCGTATGTGGCTGTAACTTCATAGCTTGAGTCATAAAATTATACACATTCTGTTTGCATGAGCTTTTCATATAATTCCTTTGGGAGGTAGTGAGGAATTTGCTTTTCCAAAAGGAAGCTTTGGTAATTTTATGTATTGTCTCTTATACAACAACCTCCTTTCATTTACCCAAAAGAAAAAAGGCACAGTAAAAACAATGATTCTAATCCTCCAGCATATAAAGCATGCTGCACATTCATGTAAGGACCCAAAGCTGGTAAAAGGAAAAATGTAGGAGTCACAAGATAGCTGGAGGCCTCTTCCCTTCATTAATATGATGACTTACTTGTCACGGAAAGCAGTGCTTACAGTACATGGATTTACGGCAGTGTTTGATATGTTGCCTCATGGACACAGAGGCAACATACCCAGAAACACCTTCACAAAAATTTAATGTGACCTTTGTAGTTTCTGGCAGCAATTTCACAGAAAATCTGTAAACACGAGTACAGATAAAGAAGCAGACTTGTGTGCTGTCTACATTAGCAAATACTCAGATAAATTTTTATATAAATTCTATGACACTATCCACAGGAGTAGCAACCTACAACCAGGTTGCTGTTGTCATTTGTATTTCAGCTGGCAAAACCACGGGTTTTGTATACATGGTAGCATTAGAACCAGATCCTTCAATGGCTTACATATGTGAAGATGGGTCTATGTACAGGTATAACACTGCATACACAACTGTGTGCGTGCTCAGGATCTCAGTTGTATGAACAGCAATGTGTCTTGTATATCAAGGTTTCCTTTGCCAGTTAAAGGAACAAAAATACTGCGTAAACAATTTAATTTCAAAAGGAAAACACATGATTTAATGGCACATTGTTTTCTAAAGCACCGATGAAGTCTAATGTTGCAGCTCTTTTTTGAGTCTTTACATTTATCTCGAAAGTAATTTGTACAAAGTTGATGAAAAGTATACATCAATTTATGTTTAAATCAGAAATTAAGTGTTTTGAGGAAAATGTTGTGCTTACAAACCCACCTGTTTTCCATAATTTGAGATAAATTCCTATTTACATAGTTTTGTTATTTTTTCTAATTAACTTTTTAAAATCCTCTTTAATATTTGTTTTTCCACTGGAAGAAATCTACCAAAAAATATATTGACTCCAGACAAAAAAGGCACATATCTCTAGAACTCATTCTAGAAATTATTTTACCTTGTGGACAAGGAACTGTTTGCTGCATGTTTTTCTCTGTGTTTGAATGCTTTTTTTTTTTCGTGGACTTGATGCTTTTTAAAAACTTAAAAACTTAAAAACATGGACTTAAAAACTTTTTAAATTGTTTTAAGGGGAAAAAAATCAAATATGCTAAGACATTGCATTGACTACTGAAAATATTAAAATCAGGGGCATCCACAGCTCTTTTAAAAATATTTCCTAATGTAGCAGATGAATCAATATGTCTTTCTGCAACATAGGCTTGTAATGCAATTACAAGCAAAAATTGGTATTAATCCTATTTATCATAAAAACCTAAATATTTATTATTCATGTCCAAGACACTTTTCCTTCATGTTCTTATCCCATTCCTCAGTTTTGCCATCACATTTTGTATATACCACAGTCGCTATAGGCTTGACCAAAACATATATTAACATCATGCAAGTGGTGCTAGATTTGCCTTTCATTCGTGGAGCAGAAGCTCCCACGCATCATTGTTAAATAAGGGTAAAATATTTGAAAACCTGTTAATTTGCAGAGGGAGGTACATAAACATGCTGAACACAGAAATCACAAAGATGTTTTGGGAAAGTTTACAGAACCCTTAATTAAAGTGCCATCTGCCTTGTACAGACATAAAAGATTTTTTTGGACAGAATATACACAGAGGCGTTATGCAATAATCTTCCCTTTTTCCTGACACCCAGCTCAAGTACTGCAGTGTTTCTTTTCCTCCTGGCTGCTCCAGTGTCCTGGCCATGGTCCTTCTTGAGCTGCATCCCCATCCTTGTATCCCCAGCAATGCCCTGTCAATAAGTCCTCCCTTTCATGCCACACTTCTCACTTTTACACCATGGGTAGCACAAGGGCAGCTGCATCAATAATATTTTCTCTCAAATGTAAGTGTCCATTTTTATAGCAGCTACTTCCATGGAACTCTTTCCAGTTGAACAGTTTCACATGGGCAGTGAAATGTTTCATGAGTTTCACATGGTTTCACTCACGCAAGAACTATGGTGTCCAGGTAGGAAGTACTGCAGCATGATCTCTCTTGCAATCTGCTGACTTCTGCCAGGACTTGTACTGGGATTTCTCCCAATAAATATACCTTTCCCAATGACATTGAACAGTAATGACTGACAATAAAGTGGGACAATGTTAGCATGAACTTTGCTTAACAAAGAAACTTTTTTTGCAACTGCTAGCAAATATTTAATTGCCTATTGATGTTGTCACTAAGTAAATAAAGGGGAATACTTTCCTGGATATTCAGCACAAGTTGTACTCATGACCTTGTATAGGTACTCTGGACTTCAAATGACTTCTCTTAGGAACTGTAGTATTTGAGGAAACATCAAGAGAAATAGTGCTAGATCATGGAAATGACAAAATGTATTATCAGTCATTTTTCTCTTAGAAATTAGAGGGAAGGGGCTGATAAGGGAAAGGAATTACATTACATGTACAGAAGGACCTTTAAAACATGTTTTGAGAGAGAAGTATGTTTCTGTGATTATGGTTATTATTTGCATTTGAGTTGGAATTGATTCCTAATTCTGCTAAGTGTTGCAAAAAGATATTCAATTAACATAAATCTGTTTACAGTTTTTTATTTGATGTAGTATGAGTTCATTCATGAATAATAATTTATATTATTAATACAAATTATAGCGATACTATAATCGTCAATTATTTGAATAAGTAATTAATTCAAGAAGAAAGATCTTCCATAGCCTAAGTTACAATGTAATCTGCATAGTCTTTACATTTTTTAAAGATTGTTATGTTTTAAAGGACAGAAGAATTTCCTCTGATTATCTAGTACAGCAGCATAAAATTGTGCTGTCTGGAATACATGACCAGTGATCCTTACTTACTTTAAAGGCCTGTTTTGAGGCTTAATTCATTGATATTTTGTGGTACTGAGAAGGAAATGGCTGTGATTTCATAAGAAAGTTGAACATGTGACTACCTTTGAATATGTGAGTAAATCTACTGAAATCACTGGCATAAGAAATTATAGACATATTTAAATATTATGCTGAACCATGGTCTTAGAGAAGCAATGGATTATGGCATTTCTGAATTCCATTTCCTACACTAAAAATCTGAATTTTGTCATAGAGAGAAAGTTATTCCAGAGTTAAAATTGCCAAAGTTAAAAACAAACCAAACTTTGAGGGAAATTAGTTCAGTAGAAGTGGAATTAATTCTGTATAAAATCTATTAATTTTTATTTTTTTTTATATTTAAGTGAGTTCAAAATTGGAAATTTATGAAACTTAGAACTATATGAAATTTATGAAATTTATGAAACTTAGGACCAATAAACTGTTTGCAGTTTTAAAGCAAGTGAACTAATATTTTTCCAAAGCAGACATTTTTTTAACATCACATCAAGAATTAAAGTACTAGTACTAGTTTTGTTATAACTCTTTTATAGGAATCTGTAAGAAATTCTGATTTGGAATTCCAATTAACATATCATTGAAAATGAAGGATGGCTTAATTCAATTAATGCTGCAATAATTTTAATTAATTTTAATGTGTGATGGCCAGAAAGATAAAAAGACACTAGACATTAAAATACAACCTGAGAGAAGCTGCAGCCAGGGCCATTGTTTCTGTATTTCTGACCTTGAGTGTTTGATTCCTCCATTTTTCCACAAGTACTAACATCTTTGCATGACTTTATATCATATAACCTTTAGAATAAGTTAGAGTCTTTAAAGCATTTACTAGTACTATTTTCATACGCATCCACCTGTAAAACTAGATATCTTACTCATTGAAAGCATAGGGCAAAAAAGAGCAATACAAACTTTCTAAAGTAAGCTAAAAATGGTTTTCTGTTCCTATAAAATAACTCCTCCATACATTTTCTTTAAAATGTCATGACTTCAAAGTTTGATAGCTGACAGCCCTGCAGGGTCAGAAGCAAGGTCTGTGTGTCCAATTGGAAAGTTGAGAATTTTTCCCTTTACAAGTTATTGCCTCTAGCCTTGCAGGACTACTAGGTATTGGACTTAAAAGCAGTGACCTTTTTAAATCAGAATAGATGTTACTGGTTTGGGATTAAAAATTGACCATTCTAAGGGTCAGGAGATATAATTTTATATAAAGGCAATATTGTGAAGAAAAGAAGCAAATATTTTGGTAAGCGCTTAACAGTTAAGATCATGCACAGAATAAAAAGTGTGAAGCCGTCGTTAGGGTAAATCTAAAAGTAGACCTTATGAAGTGTATCAAAATCAGATGAGATACAATAACAAGTATCACCATTGCAACACCTATTATCTGTATCTACTATATATATACAGACATACATATCCTATATTGATAGAATACTATGAAATATTTCAGGATGTGAGTACACTTGTAAAATCCCAATTCTACACTATAAAATTAAGGAAATCAGAAATTCTCTCTCATATGAAATAAAACTTTAATGCAAAGCATAAAGATTGAATTCTGTTCAATGTCCACTTATGTGATGCCAAGAAATTCAATTTCTAAATTTAGGATGCCATAGTACCTCAACATTATATTGAGGCTCAGCTAAGATACTGCTGTCTCAGCATTATGTTTTGGGCTTAATATGCATATGCAATGTGGAACAACCAGCAAACTGAAATGTGATTAATTTGAAAGCAAAACCTTTAAACCAGGAATAATAGTTAAAGTATATATAAGCTGGGCTGAACAGGCAAAAGATTAGTCTAGCCCCAGCATCCTGCCTGCCACAGTGGCCGTTAACAGATGCCTAGAAGAGTGCTTAAGAACAAGGTAGTCATTTAGTAGAAATTCCCCTGGTATGCCTTCCAAATTCCAACAGGTTTGTGATGTACAGTCGGATTTTTTATCTTTGTGTGCTGTAGCCTTAAAAGATATTTTTGTCTGTGAATTTATCTAATCACTCTTTCAGTTCGCATAATCTTCTGTCATTTATAACCTCCTGTGGCAATGATTTCCACAGTTTAACTATGCCCTGTGAGAAAAAATGCCTCCTATTGTTTGTTTTGAATATACAGCCTAGTAATTTCACTTAATGCCCTAAGATCTTATATTACAAGGAATAACAAACAATCATTGCTGGTTCATTTTCACCATGGCACTCTTACAGACCTTTATCAGACCTCCCTTAACCACCTCTTACCCAGACTGGAGGGACTTACCTGATTGAAGCTGTCCCATATCTTCTGTCACCTCATCCCCTTTCCCTATAGCTTTCCTAGTTCCACTAGATCTGTTTGAGTTAGGAAGAGATCAGAACCGCATACTGCATTCAAAATGTGGGCATATCGTAGACTTTTTTAGAGTGGCATAGTCATATTTTCTGTTTTGCTATTTCCAAACCCCTGCCGAAAGCTAATATAACTGAAGAACACATCATGCGCTTGACATGCTCTAGCATCTTTGAATTAAAATAAACACGTAAGTTTTCTCCAATGCATAGTCCATAGAAAGATGTTTGCTTATGTGTAATTTTAGATATCATTTAGCTGTCTGAGAGATCAAAATATAGTGCCAGGTTCTGATGTGAGTTATACTGAGGATACTCCATTAAAGTTGACAGGTCCAATCAATATACAGCATGCACTGACATGAAGTGGATTCATGACATTCCCTGAATACTGTATATGCACAGACAATGATTGCAATTGCACTCATCATTATGTAATTTTTAGGAGATATATTCTAGCTAGTAAGCTTCACGTACTAAATAATGTGTATATAATTCAGATCGAGTAGTGTAATGTAAATTAATTGTATTCTTTATTTATTGCACTTTTAAAACATCAAGTAGCATGAGAACATAACAGAATGCAAATTATTTCAAAATGTAAGAGATGCTGTAGCAATTTCTACTTGCAACACTATGTCTGACTGAAGCAAAAGGCATTTCAGATTTGGAGTTTTCAACTAAAGCATGCCACTTCTATGTGACACATCACAGACAGACAGACAGACAGCTTGTGATATGCCTTTCATGCCAATGAGAGTTGATTCCATTCTGAAAAAACTGCAACGTTAACTGAATAATGTTACTGTATATGTTTTTAGACATGTATACTTTCAATATTCTATATGATATAATGTTGTAAATGTCAAAAATAGTGTATGAGACCTCCATATAGAGATAGAAGGAAACAAATATAGCACTGTATTTGATTGCATTTTCTTTTCAGCCTAGAAGCAATTTACTTTTGCATTTTTATTTCAGCCTTGAGTCCTAGGGATGTCTCTCAATTTTCCTGTGCCCAGTGTTGAGATTCAGGATGACACTGTCCCTCTCTGTTTTACCGCTTTCAGCTGAAAGGTGCTATGTAATGTGGGTAGACCATTAGTGTATTAACATTGATTATTTTGGGACACCTTTTTCAGTCCATTTCTACCATACATGAAGGCTAAAGAGCACACCAACTTTGTCAGTCCATAGAAGGCAAGCCCATTATTCCAACCCCTGCACCTGTAGAGCATCGGAAATTCTTGTGGTGTTTCCCACAAGGAAGCCACACACAAACAAAAAATATTATCAGGAGATGGAAGAAAGTAGATAGGCTCCTAGCTTTTCTCATTTGTTCAGACAGGCTTTTTTTTGGCATCTAGTTAAGGCACATAGTCCCCAACACCTCTTCTATCCCTTTTTTTTTTTAGACTATGAAATAAAAGCACTTATCCAACCTCTTAACCAATTGATACAGTTTTTAATGCCATCAGTCACATTTGTCTAAACCCACAATCTAGCTGACATGTGACTAGTTGAAATGGATTTACCAGAGGAGTAAGAGGACTTAAATCCTGTATTGCCACTGTTCAGTGCAGTAAATTTTTCTGGGACTTCCCAATACACGAGTTTTACAAATGCAAATTGTCTGTTGCATTGTGGATGCATCAGACATTGCACATGTGCAGATCAAATTTGGAGCATGTCCACAGAATCCACTGGACTTTGCGCACCACAGTGACCTCCTCTGCAACACATGCCCTGATGCTATCGAGTTAGGACAATCCCTGGTACATAAAGATCACTGCCCAGACGTGGCACAGTGCAGACCCTCATTCTTTTTCCCAGCATTTTCCAGATGAAATATGGAAGCATCTGTTTTTCATCTGCTGTGATGCAGTGTGATGCACACCTCCTTCTAGCCTCTGTACTAGTCACTCCTAGCAAAAAACACAGTGTAACTGTTTAGATGTTATCTCCAGAAATTATCATTATCAGCTGACTTTGTTTTAGGCAACACTACCATTACATAGGTGTCAAGTGATATTAAAAAGTGTGTCAATTAGGTGTAATTTACTTTACTGGGCAGTTGGTCAGTAAATGCATCCACTCAGGAAGATTCAGATGAGCAGTATCTGACATAACTGCACTCCAAAGTGGCTACATTCAAACCCTTTTGAATCTGGAAGCTGAGGAGCCACATTAATAAGTCCTAAGGTAATAAGCCTTACTGAAAGGCAAGAATATGAGGGCTAAGATCAGCTCAGAAAAGTCTGAAGTGTCTTAAGGAGGTGCCTCTTACCTCTTCTTTTTACAAAAGAGCCTCCTTTCCTAAATCTGTACTTGAATTTATTTGACTCTGTAATCACAATGATTTTCTCACATCTTAAAATAAAAAGTGAAAATTATTAAGACAAGAAGATGCATAACTTTATAATGTCATAGAAGTTAGCTCCATGAATTATAGAGTTTTCAATGTACAGCTTACATCTATCAGCTTTAGCAACGTCTGGGTTGTTTAGTTTTGTTTCTTAATCAGATCTTAAACACCACCATAAGAAAGCTTTGTGTTTAGCTGTATTGCATTACATTTGCTATCAGTTAGGCATATACAAAGTCACTGCATCTCAACTGCTTGCACAGATTAGTTGCATTGCCCCATTTTAATAAAGTCTCAGTCATTATATGAGATAGGCAAATACATGCCACTATAGGTACCTCAATCCTTAATGGACTTTGTCAGACCTCCTTTCCAGTCGCTGTACAACTCTGGAGAATCCTAAATCCAGAGGTTCTTATGCCTTTTTATGTTAAGCTGCTTGGCCACCAAGGCTTCATTCTAATATGCTCAGAAGAACCTCAGCATTAACTGTTATCAAGATATGTAAACAAGTCATCTCTCTGTCATTCTTGACTGTGGCCGTGACTTAGCAGTGTATTGGCTGCTACATAAAACATGGACAGCACATGTATGAAGACCTATACTATCATTCTTTTGTCCAATAGTTCAATGGTTAGAAAATTCACCCAGGACAGGAGAGCCTTACCCAAGGTGAGGTCTCATCTGTGCTTGCAAAATTCAGAACCTTTTCAGGAGAAATTACTTAATCTCCAGGCTGTAGGGCATTTTGGAATAAGGAAGCTTCTCTAATTCCTTCTGTTCAACATTAGTCTTATTCTTTTGTATTAAAACGAAATATTGATTGTCTGAAAGGGAAAGATTACTCACTTTTACAATCTGTAGTTAAGATTTTCACTGAAGAAAAGGTATCCAACCGAAGATGTTAAGCATCAGTCACTACAAAGCCCTTGTCACCTCAAACTGGCTAATTACTATGTGTCTGATCTTAGTCAAGAGCCAACAGCAAGCTATATGCCATTTTCCTATTGAGGTATTTGTATCAAATGTGTTTTTAATATGATAACAATAAAAGATTTGTTGCAGGTTCAGTCAGGGTGCACTCTGACTCACCAAAGAGAGAATAGGGAGATAAGCATTACTCTTATTGAAGCAGCTGTTAATTGGCCAGTCGGGTACACAAGATAACATCTGATCTAACAAAGAGACATCTCTAAGGAAGAAAAAAAATACTTATTTTAATTAAGAGAGATGGCCAGATTATCTCCCGAATAAGAAAGAAATCAATCCATTTGAGGAAAAACAGATTAGATCTGTTTAGACTCCTGGGGAGGACTTACAAAAGAGGATTGGTTATTAAAAGCAAGTGACTTATGCAAGGAAAAGGACATAGCCTGAGGCCTAACATATACAGAAAATAGAACTTGTTATAAACTGAATGTTTAGGAAATCTTGCAGAATAACATCTGGATAAAAAGGGAGACATACTGCTTGACATAATCCTAGTGTCAGTAGAGCAAATGTCAGTTTTATTTTATTTCTTTGTTTGTGTCTTTTATAAAAATTTGTAACCCTGTCCTACTGTTTGTTTGTTTGTTTTATCTCAGCCTGGCTTGAGTTAAGTTTGTTTTCAAAGTGTAAGCAGACAGAAAAAAGTCTTTATTTCTTCCTATAAAATTGGACACGGAGACAACTTAGATCCAGTTGCCATAGCTCCACAGCATATTTTTCAGAGAACCCAACAGGTAACAGAGCTGTAGGATACACAGTAGGATTGTGTAGGAGCAGCAGGTGATATCACAAGATCCAGGGGAAGAGAAGCTGATAACCAGGAGGGTTCTTAGTCACGCAGCTAAGATATGAAGGAACATGTATGAAAACTGAGGATCTTCAGAGAACATGTAACACTGATATTTGACTGCTCAATCTGCTGAATAAGTAATACCAAGTGGAGCAGGAACTGGAATGCAGGTGCCAATCCCTCCCTTCCTGCAGTATGGCTACAAAGTCCATGCTTTGCTTCACCTTCTGGCCCAATGCATAGTTCTGTTCACTGAGCACCTGCTTCAGCAAGGAGTGAGGGTACTCTCACATCGGAATATACTGTAGTCTGGGGTTAGGTCATCTGCTGCAAAATATCTGTTCAACACCCCTCTATCTCACAGCCGCTGTGATAAAATGGGGACTCTCCACTGGACGTCTTTGATGTGAAACTTAATGTCAGATTTTGAAAGGTGGCATGTACACATCTAGCTCTAAAAGAGAGCTCAGCTCTCTTTTGCATCACTGGAGCAATGAACATCATTTCAGTGCCTGACCACTTAACATGTTTGCGTCTGTCATTCTCATTTTGTGGCTTAACTTTCTTCCTACCTCATGGTTGGCATCTCTGGAGCCTAATTCAAAGCCGTCTCTGAGGAGGCTGGACATGTACTATTTTTAGTTTTATCTGGCCATTCAATCTAGAACAACATATGATGCTGTAACAGTAACCATGATGTGAGTAATGAAGTATGTTTGAAGAAGAAATGAAGTAAGTAAGCCCAGCCTCTGTTCTCCCCCTCATCAATTTCCTTTCACACTTGTTCCTCTCCCTGCTGGTCATAGCTGGCCTTGAAACTTGAACTGATGACACTACGCTTTATTGCTAATCTTGTCATTTGGAAGAAACATTAACAACAGCTACAACCCTGATCCAAGCTTTGACATTCTTAATTTCCAGGATAAACTTCTGAGCTCCTAATCTTTTCAAGCCCCTGGCAATATACAATTTACAAGGATCCTTTTTGCTAGGAGTCTCTGTGAATAATAGTACAGTGTGAAAAATTTCACAAGTTGATCATTGGGAAAACACTATACGGCAATGTTTCCTGAGATCACCGTAAACCTACACAAATATTTATACAGTCTGAACAAATGAATTTGAAAGATTTTACTGATTTCACAAGGAGTGAAAGCTAATAAAATATTTCTGGAAGTCTATTTTTTTTCCTACTAAATATCAGCTAATGTTATCCTATAAGATTAACCTAGTTGAAACTGAGCAATTTTATACATATCCAAAATGCTACTAAACTCACTACTGCAAACTTTGAGAATATACATTTTAACATAGTAAGTCTCTATATGACTTTGCCCCAAGAAACAAAATACATTATACAGCAGCTTAAATTAAGAACCTGATCTCTGAACATACCCACCGTTAAGTAATGCATGCTTGCAAAATTTAATATGTTCCTTGTTGTCTTGGTCATTCAACATTATCAGGTATATCTCCCTTTCACAGTGAAAAAACTTAGCAAAACTGTATTGGAATGAAAGACAAAATTAGAATGCAGACTGATACTCAATAAATGAGACCTCATCAGGAAGGGAGACAACAATTCACTGTAGAATTCGCAGTAGAGTTTGCCAGTTGGCTTCAATTATTGTTTTTATGAAAATAAGAAATATCCCTCTATTGCTTCCTGTAGTTTCTAGGAAACCATCATCTTGGGACAAGATACCCTGGAAGGGAAGTGTGGCCTCTTGTCTGCTCCATTCATTCTGGAGGTCCATGGGGAAAAAAAGTCATAGTTCTCATAAATCCTCAGCAGATACCTACATCCTTTGGCAGTGTGCACGTAGCAGGAATGCCCAGTATTTACTCCTATGCTACTTCCTCTGAGAGCATCTTCAGGGTCAGACAGAGATGATGCTGTGGAAAGTGATTGGTTTCCCTCAATTTTTTTGATGCACCAATATTCATCCTTTTACAAGATTTTCTCTGTAATCTTGGGAAAGGGGGGAGAATGCTCTTGCTCAAATGTCCATCCATTAGGCTCCTTAAAATACAGAACTAGAGCTGAATGACTGGAGTTTGTCTGATGTTATTAAAAAGCATGAATGGATCCTGTAACTCCAATAATGATAAGTCTGCGTTATAGCAATAGAACAGACCCCCAGTAATCAAGAACTATGCAGTAGGAGGCAGGAAACTCCTAGCATGTGTCTCATCCCATTTTTGTCATATCAGTGCTTTAGAATTGCTTTTCCTTTCCACTTTGATATACTTGCAGTATGCTAATGGCAGGGCAACTATTATTACAGCACAGCTTATGCACACTGTGTGCTAGATCATTCCCTAAACTGTATGGACAGGAAAGTTATAGAGAGTAATAAAATACTCCCCCAAGCATTAATACTCACTTCCATAGCTCCCCTTTTGATGAATCATTTGTGTATAGTAGTCAAACTGATAACCAAGGCAATTTTTGATCTTCCCTTGGACCTTTCTATGAGTTATACATTAGTAGAAAGTTAATGTAACAATGTATGCTTATAACTACAATGGATCTGTTGTAAAACCTACTTTTTAGCATTTAATATCTCATCTGGTCTAAATCGCATTGGAATAAAACTTGGTTTCCAGCCCAGATGCACAGTTGTTTTACAAAAAAGTTATTCAACTAGGATTTATTTTTTATATAAAGATCAGCAAGAAAATTAATTTTTCAAGGATTTCTACTTTCTTTGGCAAAAAAATAAATTCACGAGTATGTCATTGAGGAAAAATAAACAATTCAATGCCTAAATTGGAAAAGTGGCCTTATTCTTTAGGAAAATGAACTCCCCATAATATTCTGGTTGGAGATCCAGTTGCAAGATACTCATCACCCAGCTTTTTCTTCTGATACCACACAAATTCAGACATCCTTTTTGGGACATTTGCGGTATTTTAGACATGTAGTCATAAGGCAGTTATTTTTGTCCATTCTATTTCTTTTCATTTCCATGATTTCATGCATTAGTTTTTCTAAACTGTGTGAGGGGAAAAAAGCCCTAAGTCATAATGACATAATGTTAATCATATTAACAATTTCAGGGTAAACAACACTTTGTTAAACTACAGTTTGATGTGTGACATTATTAAGCAAAGTGTGTTTTCATCCACCTTTTTTTTGTGTTTTTTTTTTCTTTTTCTTTCTTTCCTTTTTTTTTTACATTAGGAAAAACTGTGGAGATAAACCAGATGTTGATATATACTACTGGTAGGGATAAGATTGATCACAGTAGAAATTATGCATACTAAGAGTTAGGTCGTGTCTCAGACATATGGACATGCACAACTGAAAGGAGACTCCTGCAGTTGAGCTTTCCCTATGGCTTCCCTGGGATTTTAGGTCCAGGTGTAAAAAAGTAAGCAGGTGTTGGAGGAACTTTATCTTCACTGATGTGCCAGCCAGCACATCTGAACAGGCACAATGATGTACATAATCTGCTACTCATAAGGGCCATGAGCTTACTTCCTATCTTTTGCTAAGCTAAAAATTCTTATGTCTGCATTTTCCCTGTGCTTCTCATCATTATTTGTCATTCTTTACTGAGAACAGAGTTGAAATACAAAAGTCTGTCCTAAAGGAGAAACAGCACCTAGATGAACAGAAAAAAATATATAATAACGTACACACCCAAGAAGTGGGGAGAATTAAAATAATCTCAGGAGAAATAATATTATAATTTCTTAACTTCTGTGTAGTTTGCTTTCTACAAAGCTGTTATTAAATACTTAAATACTGTTTATATAAGAAAAATATAAGAAATTATATTTGCTTAACTTAAGAACTTAAGAAAGTTAAGAACTTTCTTAACTTTCTAAATTAAGAAATTTAACAGCTTCTTGCTGTTATTTAAGTAATGTAACTCAATGGTTGAAAGGGTTTCTCATCCTACTTTAAGCACAGATATCAATCATCAAAGAAATTACTAAAGTAAGCTACCATCATATATGTATACCCATGATTTTAACTCTTCACCATGATGATCAAAACCTGGGCGACTACTTGGATCACTAGTTGCCAGTATGGAAAAAATAGTTAACAGTATAGTTAACTTCCTTTTTCTCCGTGTCACAGCATCTCCCTCCAAAAAAAAATCTTTCATTTGAAAAAAGTTCTTCAAAATAAACTAAAAAGGTAGACAGTGTATGTTATGAGGTGGAGTCCTTTACTGAGTGAGTGGTTTTGACAGCAGCGTCATAGCTGATTTTTATTCATCAATATGTTAAAGTAGACAAAACAATGCGATTAGTAAGACATGTATATTATTAACTTTAACAAAATACGTCAATAGTAAGTGGTAAACCGTGTCATGAGACCAAGAAAAATGCTGCAAAGTAAGGGAAACATGGTTGCTAGCATATCAAATGTGGCTTGATCATCAGTCTGTGTCAGATTGGCAGTTGTGTCTGTGAATGAATGTTTTATTCTACAGAAATACTCCTATCCTATACTGCATTTCAATTTCAATATCTGAGACAGTCATATCATTGTTTTCAGTAGTAAGCATCACTTTTATATCATGCAATATTGCATAATACATTATTAAAGAGTAAAAATCACGTTATTTCTTCTATATCATACATGATTAAAATACTTTTCTGTATATCATTTGGCCATCATTTTCATTGCACAGTATGTTCCCAATTCTTGATTAGAGCTAAGAAGTTTACATTACACTCTGAAAGGGTTTTGAAAAGACGATCCAGCATTCCTCTAACTGTAAGACTCCTCTGAGAAGGACACACTCATAGGCAAATGTTGGAGCTGAGGTTTTTTTGATGCTTTTGCCATATTAGCCATAGATCCATGGGCCCAAATTACATCCTACTTAGATTTTTTCCCCTACTTCCCTGCTTCCCCTGCTTTTTCCCCTGCCTCAGCTGCAGGATGACACAGGATCTGCAATGGTGAATCTATGCTTCTTGGGAATTCCTTTGCTTATATCATGGGAATTCTGCCAGGTTGATTAAATCATCTGTAGCTCAGTGGAACAGTACAAAATTGCCAATAATGGGCATGAACCTACATCTATATTTGCTACATATTTTCAATTTGATAATTTTCCTTGATATAAATAGAACATGTGTTAATAGTACCTGTCACTCCTTTATAGCTTTCTGCATAATAAGAAAGATCCACAGGAATAATAGGTGCCCTCTTGCATATTCATATGATAACCTTAAACGTTAGACACATAGTTAACGAAAATCACACCAAAAAGGAATGAAACTTCCAAATATGGGATAGATTCTGATTGGCCCAGAAGAGTTGCATTATAAGAGAGACAGATCATAGATGGAGGACTTCATAAAAGTGTAGCATTGAGATGTACTAAATATAATACATCTGTTTTAACTCCATATTTCCATTCCCTATTTACTTTATACCTAATACCAAATACTGATTTTATGCTGGCAAGTCAAAATGTCCAGCATCTCTGAGTGAGTTAGTAATCATACATTTACTGTTCTGTGGGCATGAGCATCATGCAACAAATTGCAGTTACACTTTTCCTCTGGCTTCTGCTCATTATTCCGTCTCCTTCATGGACTTAGTATAACATTCTGCACAGCTTCTGTCAGCCATCATTTCAACAGGCTACAAATATATTTATTAATGAGGCTTTTTTTTTTTTTTTTAACTGCATTGGTTAGAAAAGAGAGATAAACCATATTTAATCACCGAGTTTTCATCTGTTACATATTCAAATATAATGCTGCTAGGCAAGAAATTGAAGTGTATCACTGAAAAAATGAACAATGAAATGTAAAATGTGTCCATATTAGATTGACTCTGCTCCTGCCATGTCAATGGATGTCTTATTGTTAAATTCAATTAGAGCACTTTCTTCATTTCAGAGTCCTTTTGGAAATTCCACTATAATTTTCAGTAGTATTCAAGAAGTTTTGCAAAATATATAGTGTATTTGTAATACCTGGTGTTATAGTACAACAGTGAACTACTCAGCTAATGTATGACCAGAATTTTTTATTTGCACGAGTGACTTGAAGAACAGAATAAGTCCCTCTAAAGCTGGTGGACTGCCCATGATTCATGCTAATTTAAATACAATTATAATTGTAACAGATGTTTTGTTTTAAATTAAACTGGTCTCTGTGGTTGTCTACCTTTAATAATTAGAACTTGTCTAACCCTGTGCATTGGACACCATCTGCAAGCATTTAGTGCTAACTGTATGTATTGTACATCCAGTGCTTTTCCGCATAGGGTGAATTCAATATATTAAATCTTATTCTCAGGATGAATAATACCATCCTTTTGTTTTAAAACATGTCAATTTCTCTTAAGCTATCATTCTTTAATATTTAATCAGCACAGATAAATGCATTTCATTTGGCCTCAACTATGTGTCACAATAAGATAAGAGACAGGAAAGCTAATAAAATAAATTGGTTAAGTTATCCAGAAGGTAATGCTTCAGAATTTAGAATATGTAACTATATTTTTCAAAATGGATGTTGATTTAGCCTGTGGCTCTCTGAAAGACACAATTTGTGAAGGAAAGCTAATAGACAGCTTTAGTGGCTTGAAAAATTGGTGATTTTCTCTCAATTGTTTCCCTCAGTCGCTGTTTGTTTTGTTTATTACAGGATACTGTTCTGAAGACAATAGTGTGTAAGGGTTACATCTGGTGTGTGTTCAAAAACTAGTGGCACAAAATGCCGAGGTGGGCTGGGGTGAACTGCACTCTGAGAGCAGGCGTGGGATAACAAATTGCCTTTGCATGAGGGTCCTGGCATATAGAATCACTCACAAAGGTGGGTTGTCGAGGCAGAAGAGGTGAAACAAGGGTGATCACAGGGACTGGAAAATATTATTCCCCCACCTTGTTTCTTCCACCTTCGTTTTTCTTTTTTCAACTCATTTAGTGACCTGAGGTGAAATGGACAGGAATTGACAGCGCACACTGCTGCTGGCAGCAGAGTCGCTGCACTTGCTCCCTGGACATGAAAGGAGGGGAAAAAAGAAGAAAGAAACCCAATTGTTGTTCTCTAAACATAACATATGTAAAGATAATAGGTTTGCTTTGGTTGAAACCAACCCCTTTTTCCCGTAGAAATTATTCCCCCCCACCCCCCTGCAGTTCAGGAAAAAGGAGAGATGATTTTTTGTCTCTCCCTCTCCCTCTCCTTGCCCGCACAAAGAAAACGTGGGTTGATACCATTTTTATTGTTCTGCTGGGGTGGGTTTCAGACCTTGCATTAGCATATTGAATGTCTAATTGAATTCGGGGGCTGTGTTAATCATCTTGTTTTGTTTAGGGGCGGTTGGTGAAAGGTGCCAGCAAATGATCGCTTTGGCTTGGGGTTAGCGTGGTGCTGCCACCCCAAGAAAAAGAAATCGAGAAGGGGGAGGGAGCTAGGGAAAGGCGAGTTGACTGAGTGATGTCTGGAGGGCGAACTCGTGTGTCTCTTTGGTGATGTTGTGTGCTGCTGTACTGAAATCCACCCCTCTGCTGGAGCTAAGGCAAGAGTTGGAGGCATCTGATGCTGCCGTTTCCAGGGTGAAATTTCTAAGGCTGATCACTAAAAACAACAACCAAAAAACCCCAAAATCCTCAGCAAAAATAGCCACCAGAAGAGAAGATCCGGCATCTCCCGGTCCAACTGGCATAACCCAGACAGACATTTGAGAACCATCTGCCTTTAAACTAGCCACACACACACACACACACGGGGAGGGGGGGGAAGAAAGAAAAAAAAAGACACTACAACTACCGACCACCACATTTTTTACAAAAGGGCCAGAAACAGAGCCGGTAGGAAAAGAAAAAAAAAAGGGAGAGAGAAAAAGCCTCCCCCTCTTCCCCCGATGAGTTTTTCGCAGTGCTCTGGTGAGGCTCGGAGGTGGCTGGCAGCGCAGGGGGCGGCTGCTGCCGCGGCTGGCGGGGCTCCGCGCAGCGCAGCGCGCCGGGCTGTCAGCACCGCCGCGCCGGACAGCTCCGCGCCGCGCCGCGCCGCCTCCCGCGCCCCGCGCCCCGCTCCCCGCTCGGCCGCGCCGCGGGGGCGCCGCCGGGGCCGGTGCTGCCCCGCCACGAGTGCCTCGCTGCTGTCCGGGAACTCCACTACACTCTCCTGCGATTAAACTGCATTGTCTCCTCACGGAATTGGCCGTCAGGCGTAATTACCCCGATTTTCTCCCCCTCCCCTCTCTCTCTCTCTCCTTTGCAGGAACGACTCTTTGGGAACCTGGTCCACCCAGGGATGTAAAACTGTGCTTACCGATGCATCCCATACGAAATGCTTATGTGATCGTCTCTCTACCTTCGCCATTTTGGCTCAGCAACCTAGAGAAATAGTAAGTAACAAAGGGGGGGGGGGGGGGGAATCCAGTTTTAATGCAAAAGGCAATAGCGGGGGGGCTGCGGGGGGGCTGGTCGAGCTTTCCTCTCAGGTATATTTCAGACGTTGCATTGAGGAATTGTTTAATATTGCAGGTAGGCAAATGTTAGTCTCCTGGTGTCTACAGTGTCTCAGAGAAATGAATTCCAGATTCTGTGATATAACTAAATCCTAGTGAAATTTGCATGTTCTCGAACTCTGATTTTTTCAGAGAAAGCCTTCTAATTGAGATGCAAATGTGTTGAAAACTTTTGTATTGAACAATTATCAACTTAACAAGCTTTTTAAAGGTTGCAAGCCTTTCCAAGGGAATGTACAGGGCTTTATTATTGCTCTTGGTAGGAAAACCCTAGATACTGTAGTTAAACAGATTGCAGATCTGCATTGGACATTTTCAGCACAGATTTTCTATGTAGTCTGTTGATATGATGTAAGAAAAATAATCAAGTTTTCATGAGAAAGAGGGGACGTTAAGTGTATAAGCAGATACTCCCGGTATTATTGAATGTAAAAAAAGCTAAAAAGCAAATATTTGTGAAGTTATCCTGCTAAGGCATAATTTCATTTTCCTGGTTTTGGAAGCGTATGGTCAGACTCTTTTTAATAGCAAAGTAGACCAGTTTGGAACAAAGTGGTTGAAATAAAATGTTACTTTCTGCCTGAGATCTGGCCTAGAAGTACATCAGTCTTATCTCCTATTTGGGTGACAAAAGATATCTTGATAAAATATAATTTACAATACGTCCTCAAGGCTTTAAAAAACATTTGGGTAAACCAGGCACAGTACCCTTTCAAACTTTTCGATCTCGATTTTTTCCATTTGTATTAGCAAATACCATGTCTATTTCAGAACATGAGCACTTATACACATGGAGGAAAAACCTTACCTGATATATGATGATAACAGTTTATTTTACAGCAGGGAAAGCTAGTTTGTTTTCAAGGTCATTTATTTATTTTCATTTTTTATTAATACACAGAGTATAAATTAAATAATTCTAAATTTCCAGCTTCTTTACAGAAGGCTTATGATATTGCTGCCATAGATATCTTGCCAATCCTTCTAGACAATCAGAGGCCCAAGGAAATTAAGTGTGTGAGAACAGTGGATTGAAGTCAAAGTTATTAAAAGTCAGAAAGTTTGGTAATTCTGCAACAAGCATGAATCAAATTCTGGGACAAATTACTGGATGATCTTTAATATATTACAGTGAAACCAAGCTGTTTGTTTAATACACAATTCTAAATATTGCTGTTCCTCAAGAGAAATATATCTTTTAATTAATTTTAACTGGGAAGTAGTTTAAACTTGTGCTGATGTAATAATCTCCTATTACATTCTAATATTATTACTTTCTTTATTTTTCAAAATCTCATGCAGGTATTATAAGGCATTTTAAAGCTCAAAGGCCTCTGAGGAATGTATCAATAATTAAACAGATCTGAGAGTTATGTATGGATCAGTTTTGGAATTAAGCTGATTTCTGCTTCATAAGTAATATTACTGAAGCTATCTGTGACAGCATGGCTGCTTTTATCATTTTGCTTTTGTTGCTTTTTTTCTTTTGACTTGTTGTTTTAATTGCTGGAGGATGGTTTTTCTTCATGGTTGTCTGTTGTAACCTACAGATCATGGAATCATCTGGTACACCCTCAGTGACCTTAATAGTAGGCAGTGGTCTTTCATGCTTGGCCTTGATCACCCTAGCAGTTGTCTACGCAGCGCTATGGAGGTATGTAATGGATTGACAAAGCTGAATGTGAATACATAGTTATATTTAGTTGAATTAAAATTTAAAGAGAACATTAGATACACATTTTTTATTTGGAAAAGAAAAAAAAGGCAAAATCTCGTGCATGTTTTGACGCCTAAATTTGTTGATGTGATTGATTAGTTTTACTCCCTTGGCCTACTGGTGATGGTATAGCCCACTCTTCTCTTTCCCCTCTTCAGTGTGAATGGTATTGCTCTTTCAGTGGGGTATTCATAGTGCTAATTAACGTTTTGCAGGATTCTTCTATACGATATATTTCACGTGAGGCTTCTGGCCTATACCTTTGACTGCTTTTCCCCCATTTACATTTTAAAACAAAACTTCTATGTGATAAAAATGACGTGCCATATCAGATATTGCAGATTCAGGGAGGTTCAGTCAACTGGTTTTGAGTTTAGCCACTTTGGTTGTAAGTTTCAATGAAGACCACAAAATGAAGTAGTCTCAAATAGTGTGGTGGTACATTCCAGTAATAGACTTTCTTTCCATCCTGAGTTTACTATATTAAAATATTATATTGACTTAAAAGTTCAATAGATGTTTATGGAGAAAATTAATTTGAGAAGTGATGAGAAATAGCATGATGTCTTAGTGTAGAAGAAATAGAAAAGTAAGAGGAAAAGTCAGGCAAAGTAATAAATATTTTTAAAAAGTGAACATGGGTTCTCATTTAACATTTTTCTGTAATAAAAGAAAAATAGGTTCTTATGCAAGTAAGAAGAAACACAAGGATAAACCAATAATTTTTAGAGTAATGTAAAATCAACCAATAGAATTTTGCTTTTAGAAGCAGCTTGATAAGTTTACACCCTTTTCTCTTTCACTCTCTTACATAGCCACAGAGACTCACAGAATTAGACACATATATAATAAATATAGAATATTTAGTTACATAAGTTATAATAAAAAGAGTATAAGATTTATCAGTTCTTGTCTGTCAAAGCTAAGAATGAGAGTATTTCAGGATATAATTCCCATCTGAAGAATTATAGTGTTATTTTTGCACTGCCTGATATATTTAGCACTTGGATGAAAATACTGTCATGTTCAGTGGAACTGGCCTTCTCCATTATTTAGATTAGACATAAGGAGAAATTTTTTATGATGAGGGTGGTGAGGCACTGGAACAGGTTGCCCAGAGAAGTTGTGGATGTCCCATCATTGGAAATGCTCAAGGTCAGATTGGATGGGGCTTTGAGCAACCTGATCTAGTGGAAGATGTCCTTGCCCATGGCAGGGGGGTTGGAACTTCATGATCTTTAAAGGTCCCTTCCAACCCAAACCAGTCTATGATTCTATGATTCTGGTAACTTCCAAGCAGAGAAAAAAAATGTGTATGATGTATTATGGACCTAGTGCGGGTTCTGCATCCAGCTGAAGAAAAGATAACTCATATAGATCTCTGTGTTCTATCAGTGAGATATTTTGAAAGTATTATGACAACTGAGTGGCCTGTCATTTGAATCATTAAAATTTGCCTTCAACACATTTCTCAAGAGCACATAGTAACCAACTATAGGGAGAAGATAGACACTGACACTTACATGTATATATGCTTGTTTTTATAAACCTAGGAGTAGGGAGAAATTTGATATTTTGACCCTATGTCTGAATTTGTATTTTGGAACACCCACCTTCCCTTTGAATGGCAGGGCCTGTTTAGAAGTGATATGAGGTAGAGGTATGCTGGTCTGAAGAAGGCCTGTGTGAGCATTCTGTTATGGTTGATTGATTTGATCCCCTCAACTGAAAATTCAAACTGAAAAATAAATTCAGTGTCAGTCAGATATTCACCATTCCCTTCCCTTCCCTTCCCTTCCCTTCCCTTCCCTTCCCTTCCCTTCCCTTCCCTTCCCTTCCCTTCCCTTCCCTTCCCTTCCCTTCCCTTCCCTTCCCTTCCCTTCCCTTCCCCTCCCTTCCCTTCATCAACAGTGGGCTGGCAGAAAAACTAAAACCTTCCTAGCTTAAGCCAATGCTATGAGCTCCTGCTCGCACTGTATTTACTCAGCCACCAAGATCCTTTATAGTCCATAGATACTCAGTGTTGGGAACTGGCCCGGGTGAATCAATAGTTAACAAGTTAGAAAGTAGCAGCATACTGACTGTGTAGACAAAGGCACTAGACTTTCTGTATTTGTTTGCAAACACATAGAACTAGCCTTAACAACATTGTCATATTTTAAGGAAAGATGTGGATTTTGGTATCAGGGTTGTTCTGTCTTCTTAACTAAAAAATGGAATGCTGTATTACTTAATTGATAGCTGAGCAAAAAGGACTACAATTTATTTCATGTCCAAAGCTCGGCATTTCTCATGGGTTCAGCACCCTTTGTTATGACCTCCTCAGGGTGTCAGCTATGGGTGTACAGCTCAGGAGGAGACAGCAATATTAACTGAGCTCCAGTGAGAAGCATATAGTATAGGTCATAGGATATATAAATATATGGCATGGTCTTCAGAGGAACTGAGCACCCTTAACTTTCATTTACTTTAGTAGTCAGCATTTACTCTTTTAGCAGTTCTGAAAATCAAGTCAATAAGGTTATTCACTTGAAACCATAATCATTCTCTTTCTGTCCTGTAGGATATAAAAGGCCATATAGAGAAAAATGAGAACATTTGCATCTTGTAAGGAAATAGGTGATAAGAGTATTTCACTTTTTCATTGTAAGCCTACATGTAATATAAATATAATAAGTTTGCAAGAGAGAGTGTGTGATACTCACTGCTATAATTTAATCTTTCTGTACAAACTTAGCTATTTTTTAGTATTAGGTCTTATGAAGATGAAGATATTACAGTGTTATTGTTTCTTCATACAAACTATTTTGTAAATGTGGTGGAAATTCAAGATTAATGTTCTCGTTATCCCAATAATGTGTTTCAAAATGCGCTGCCATAGTATCATCAACCAACCTGCATCTTATTTATGCATCATGGACCAGATCTTCTGTTTATGTAAATCACCATCTTTTTGCTGAAGTTAGTTATTATGAGTGGTCTATGCCAGCTGTGGATATTCCCAGGGATGAGCAGAGAGCATAAGAAGTTCCTGACATGAATGCATGCAAGCCTGTTATTATCAGTGTGGTGTTAGAACAGTGTTGCCAGCAGTTTTTAAAAGAAGCATTGATAGATTATTTTTAAAATATACCAAGATACTAAGACCGAACTGCAGAATATCTATCAAAATATCATGGTTCCTGTGTTTGAAATGTGATAGCTCCCTGATACTCTTTTTGAGCACTTGAAAGAGAGTGCTTACCTTTCAGAGTATCTCCAATATTTAATGCAAGAATTGCATCAAAGCTTTGTATGACTTACTAGCTGTTTTCCTTTTAGAAAAGTTGTACCCTCTCTTTGTTTGTTTGAACAGGTACATCAGATCTGAGAGGTCAATAATTCTAATCAATTTCTGCCTGTCTATTATCTCATCAAATATCCTTATCCTGGTTGGACAAACTCAGACGCATAATAAGGTATGAAGACGGATTGTATTAAATTTGCATTTAAATATTGATATCTTTGTTTTATTTGTGTTTAGCTTAAAATAATTACATCCATTTAGTCCCATACTCATAGGACCTGGCATTTTTGGTAAAATAGTAACAGACAAGGGAAAACATTTACCCTCTTTTGTAGTCTTTTTTTCCCCTCCAAAAATCCCTTTTGGTATTGTTACCTCTGGATAAGCTGTGTTCTCTGTGGTAGACTTGTATGTTTTATAACTAAATTTCAAAGCAAAAAAGTTCAAAGGCTCAACATCAAAAGCACAAATTCTGGTTCATTATAATAGTTGTAATAGGATTGTGCTACAGTGTTTTTGTCTTTTTATTAACACACTGGTACTCGAAAGGCAAGTAGAAATTGCTTAGAAGTTAGAGTACTACTCTTGAAAATGTGCAGAAACAGACATCATAACAAGCTATAGAACTGCTAAATCTCTGACTGATGCAGCTATAAGAAAGTAATAACTCTGCATACCTTACTTTGTGATATATTGCTGATTTATTACTAATCTGTTCTCAGACTTTCTGAACATAGTTGTCATTTGTTCCTCTCCTGTAGAGCAGGGCTGTGTCAGTGTTTTGAGGCATCACCCAGTGCCTAGTGATGCTAGGCAACTTTCAGAAGTGACAATAAGTGGTTGCTTAAAATTAACTATAGCTACATGATAGCTTGGAATAGAAAATAGGATGTAATTGGTGAATACGGCAGTATGTGATAGAATGCTGTTAAGTTTTGGAGTGAGCAAGTATGTATAAAGTAATTCTTTATCCCACTGTGTTAAACTACTTAATGCACTGCTCATCTTAATTTTTCCAATATCTAATGAAATAAGTTCATCATCTGCTATAGGATAACTGGTGTTTCTACAACACACCTATAATGAATCATTTATTCTTTCCAAATGAGTGCTTAGAAATTTAGCTGCCAGAAGTCTCATAAATTCAATGCGAGTCACATAGCTGTACTTCATAAAACATACCCAAAACATAGTCACTTCCAACACATAATTTAACAAAATTATTAAATTTAAGATATTAATATGCTTTAAAGTTTTGAAAGCATGTAGAGGTACAAATTAACAAAATATGGATTTGCAGAAGAAAGCCATGTGACTCTTGCAGATTTTATTCAGGGGGAAAAAAGTCAGAAATGTGCAAGCAACTTCAGAGTGCCAGAACGCAGAAGGATTAAGCCTCTCTAGAATTTCAGCACTAACATGCATAGTCATATATACTATTTTATTATGTATTTCAAGAAGAAATATGGTTCAGTAGCTGAAAGTTCCTGTGTATATTGCCACTGTGGAATCAGGGTTTGAAGGCATCACAACGACTGTGTTTGACAACACGCTCCCTAGGTATGCTGGCAGCCTTTCTCTGATGCTTGACTTGGGGAACTCTGAAGTAAAACATGCCCTTAATCCAGTTCCTTTCTTTTAATCTTAATCTCCTTGAACTCCCTCACTTCTGCTTCCTGAACTCCTGAAAGTACAGAGATATTATATTGACTTATTTCTGAGAACACCAGATCCTAAAAATGGAGATGTTCAGAGGAAATAATTGACAGAAAAAATAACACATCACAAAGATTACGTTTTGAATATATGGCCTGAAAAATGACTCTAAAATACCACTTTTTACTACACTTGTCTTCTTTTTGAGTCCATATCTTGTTTTTGATACATGTACCACCTGGGAGCTTCTAGCCAGGGAGTACCTCTAATGGATCAAAGGCAGAATACATTTTTTATACCAAGGAAGATATTCCTTGTTACAGACCAAAAATCTTTTTATCACTATGTCCACTGATATGTGAATATATTGTAGCTCCAAGAGGCTAGCCTGTGAATGCACCATCAACAAAATGGCCAGCTAAAGCCAGTGTTTAGCAAAAGCTTATTCAAATTAAAGCAATCAGATCCGGGTATGACTTCAGTATGTTTGTAAGTAAGGATATGTTTTGTCATCAGATGTGTTTGAATTAAAGTTCTGAATTTTTTATTTTCAAAGATTATATATGACCAGCATTTGATTTTTAGTCCATAGATCTAGATTACAATACTGACATCTGTAGGAAACACTATGTTTTCATTTTGCTGAGCTGGAAAATTTAATCTGTAAATGGGAACTTCAGAAAGAAAGTCAGGTCCTTACCTATGGTTTAAGATAAAAAACATTTTAGATTTGTTTCTGAGATTTTATTATTTACTAGAAATCAAACCATTTGGGGTTTCAGTGTTTGAAAATTTTGGGAGAAATCTTGGGAATATTTTATCAAGACAATGTAGCATTCAAGTTAGCAGAAATTCTTTCCTGAATAAAGGCTGAGGTGGCATTTTATGGCAAGAAGATGAGCTCAGTTTTTTTAATGTATGGGAGAAAATTTGAGAAATATGATATGCAAGTTTGAGAGTTTATTTACTCTGTTCCTTTCTCATTCTTATGTTTGTACTATTCTCATATTATTGGGGCACGTAGTTAATGGCCATATGATGCTGCTAATATTCACAAAGTTGAAAAATGCCCCTTTTTTCCGTGCTGTAGTTTGCTTTTGCTTCTGAATTTAAATTGTCCCCAGCTCTACATTTGTGTATATTCCTTTTGAGAATAGGTGCTTGTAAATGTCGTCAAAGCTGAATTCCAGTTTAAAGTTGAACAGTGTGTAAATTAAGTATACCAAAGATGTATTTGTAACAAACAGCATATTGTCAGTCTGTTTGCAGTTTGTGGTTTTCTCTATCTGCATTAAACACTGCACCAACTACTTTTATTCATTTCAGTGTTATTCAATCTCTAGGAAATGTCTGTGGTTTATTTTAATATACCCATTGACATCTGTGACAAAGAAAAAAAATATTGTTTCTCTTGGTCTGGATAAGTGCAGGTTTTCTGTTATTTATGTAAATCGTAGATACTTAGCATGTTAGGTTTAGCTCTACTCTTTGAAGGCTGAGTATGTCCTTGATGTTTTTACAACAGCTTCTTTCAGTGAAGACTAAGTGAGTTTGCATATTGCACTCTCTTTGGTTCAACTAAGTTCCGCCTTTTTTCAGTAAAAAAGATCATGGTATTTCCCACTGGCAGAAATGGAAGAAATATTTACAGAGGTCATGTAAAAGTAGTTTAAATTCTTTCAAGCTACCATAGCTTTTCCATTTCTAATATTCCCTGTTTAAAAGTGAATTTTTCTCCAGTTTCAGTAACTCGAGGATACCACCATTAGACCAGAGGTCTACGTCATGGGGCTTTTTAGCTTGTTTTAGAATAGTTCATGATGGGGGGCATGGATGGGAGTGTGGTTTCTCTTGGAAGATTTGGATTGGGATAGCAAAAAAGCCTTTTGTCAACAGAAAAGCCTTGCTCCTTTATTCCTTCTCAGCCAAACGTGTTGTGCATTTTATTGAAGGACACAGCTGAGAAATGTTCTGCTTTTTTCAGTATGTTTCCCCAAACCTTTCAAAATGCAGAACTTTATTCAAAGCCTTCTTAATGTTTCAGACTGTGAAACAGATTCCTGTTTTGTCAGATCCTGTTTTGAAACACAGGTCACTGAAGGCTGAATTTACAAGAATATTATGAAATTAATTATGTATCTTGTTTAAATATATTCAGTGTTATACTAGGTATGAGAAGCATATTAATTTACTTTGGTATTTCTTTCTGTGTCTTGTTTTCTTCTCAGTGTTAAATGTTAGCCACATAATCATGTTTAAATTTGAGGTTATGCAATTGATACGCTGGAGATAGCCATTTAACAGCTGAATTTAGTTGTAACATTGAAATTAAGTCTCCTGAATTAAGGAAGGCTAACACTTTTCACGTATAACCTAACTGCTCAAATATCTGTTATTTCACAAATACTATGAGATGTCCCTAACATCTACAAAAGCATTACGTATTTACTTTGAAGAGACTGACAGTTTTCTTTGAGGAAATATCTATCAGTGATTTGTAGGTTTCACTGTAACGTAACTCTTGCTATATTATGTTTCCTAATGTTCTCCTTGCCATCAAGAAAAATGATTGTATTTCTTCTATGTGGACCTTTAACGCTTAAGCTATAAATCTTTACTGTGCTTCTGATCCCATTTAATGAATAGATTCTCTATCCCCAATAAGTTATTGATTAATATTATGTGGATTTTTTCATAAATTCTCCTTTCTTTTGCATACATTCAGAAAATACCTTGGTTTTTTCACAGTTCTGCCTAAATAAAAACACATTAGCTGTTTGACGTAAACAATTCTTGTTTACCTATTTTTCCTGTCAAGAAAACAAAGATGAATACAATTTAAAATAAACCATAGAATTCATTATACATATGGGCAAAAGTTAATTATTTTCTATATTATCTGTTTCCGAGGGTACTTAAGAGTTCGTTGCTGGAGTTTGGGTCACTTGTGAGAAACAGGCATATTTTTAGAAATGTCATAAGACTCTGTACATTTTGTTAGCCATAGTCAGGTTTATGTGTGCCTGCTAAGGGAACAACAGGGAAGATGTTAAGGCACAAGGCAAGATTTAGCAACCGTGATATTCTGTGTCATCCCTGTTTAACTGCAATATTCAGTTTATTATGCTGACTATTACGTTTTGGAATTTGTCTCTTAGACCATATCTGAAAGGATATGAAAAGGGCATGTCCTGACTACTTAAAGCACAGAACATAAACAATCAGTACTTTTGATAAATGCATTGTAAACAAGCAAAAACCCCATAAAATTTTGTAGACAATAAGATTAGAATGTTCACTAAATAGGTTGACTGGACAAAAAATAACCCCCCTTCAGTCTTTTTTTTTTAAATAGAGGTTCTAGGCTGAAAGAAGCAAATAGAAGTGGGAAGGAGTTGAGAAGCCACAACATTCCATTCCCATAGCACTCTGAAGCAGCTGACTGTGTAACTAGAGCTCCCTCAGGTTTTGAGAAACGGTGGGTGGCGGGATCCCCTGAGAACCCTGCAAATGTTCAGGTGATACTAATGCTGCCTCTAACCATGTGGCGCTTGCCCCATATCTGCCACTGCCTTACAGATGCAGACATCGTGGCAATATATCTCCTAGGAAACAGCGGGGGAGACCTAAGAGCAGATGGAATGAACAGAGAAATGATGCTAACACAGCATTAAGGTTGTGTTAGAAAATCAATGAGGAAGTAGGGAATTTAGTATGTCAGGCAGTAGCACTCCGTATTTCAGGTCTTGCCTGGAGAACTTCAGGGGAATACCCCCCATTTAAGCAGCTGAAGCCAGGGAAAATATGTCCTTCCATTTTTGCCAGTACCCAACTTCCAAATTAACACCTACTCTGCTGAGTGTCATCTCTTTCATTGTGTAACAGCTTTTTGAACAGCTGAGCCACAGAGCCTCTGGTATGGGTCAGCCATCACAGAAACATACCAATAAATAGGTCAGCAGTCGGAGTGCACTGCACCACACACATCTGCCTGCTGTGTATTTGGGAACTCAGACACAATTAACTGGAGAAGAGCCCACTTAACTGAATAACTATTACAGGAGTAGGTCTGTTTAAGCAACACTGTTTTACCATGCCAAATTCTGACAAAACCTGTTAACATCAGCTGAATTAACTACCTGCTTTTAGATTCTCAAGAGAACCTCTGGGAGCAGATCTTTCTTACCCAAGATCAGTAAACATTGTCATTCATGCTACTGTTACCTGCCTCAGAGGAGAAGGTAACATTCTTCTCAAAAGTGCCTGCCAGTCTGTTTCTCAAAATACATCAACTTTATCATTCAGTTTGCTATTTCTAAACAAAACAGACATTTTGATTGTAAGTGGGTTACAGGAAAGAAATTGGGTAGATATTAGCAGCATGTGTTCTCTGCCTCCAATCCCCAGAACCTTTTTAAGAGCTCTGTGAGCTATTTTAGAATCACAGAATTGTTCCGGTTGGAAGATCGTCTGGTCCAACCTCATTCTCAAGGCAGGGTCAGCTGTAGGGTCAGAACAGGTTGCTCAGGGCTTTATATAGTCAAGTCTTGAAAACCTCTAGGTGTGGAAACTGTACAACCTCCTTGGCAAACTTGCTGCACTGCTTGACTGTCCTCATGGTTAAAAAGTTTTTCCATATAGCTTGTCTGGACCTCTTGTTTCAATTTATGCCCTTTGTCTCTTGTCACCCCACCACACATCACTATGAAGCACTTGGCTTCATCTTCTCAATGACCTCTCTATAGGCACTGACAGGCTGCTGTCAGAAGCCCCTGAAGCCATGTCTTCTCCAGGCTGAACAAGCCCACCTTCCTTAGCCTCTCTTCACAAAGCAAGTGTTCCAGCCCCCAAGCATCTTGGTGGCCTCTGCTAAACTCACTCCAGTTTATCAAGTCTTCCATGCATTGGGCAACTCAATTCTATGGGACGCAGTATTCTAGATATGGTCTAATGAGTGCTGAGCAGAGGAGGACAATCCATCCCTCATCCTACTGGCTGTGCTTCTCTTGATGCAGCCCCAGATGCTGTCAACTGTCTGTGCTGCCAGGGGACACTGCTGACTCATATTCAGCTCACTGCCCATCCCTCCAACCTGTCTAGATCTCTCTGGATGGCAGCCATGCCCTTGAGCATATAGACTGGTCCACCCAGTTTGCTGTTATCTACAAACTATATGAACCTACTCCAGGTCATTGACATTAAACATAGGTCCCTGGGTGCTTGTTATCTGCTTCCAGGTAAATTGCCACCCATTAGTCAGTACACACTAAGCCAACCATCCAACTAGTTTTTTATCCATCTGGTTGTCCACTCATCCAACTGTGACCTCCTAGCCTGGTTACAAGAATATTGTGAGAGACATTGTTGGAGCTCATTTTAATGAGCTTTACTTTGAAAAGCAAAAGTGATGTTGGTTTGAGAATCCAAAATTTACCAAGGTTTTCCCGTGAAAGACTTAGACTGTGTCTGACCTATGACTCACACTGGTGCTCACTCACCCACATATTGCACGCATGAACTGAGGAATGTTGCACAGGTGTAGTCTACTCCCTCCTCCCTGGTTGTGGTGCTGGACTTGGTGCTGGCATGTGTGCCTCTGCTGTCCTGCCTTAGCACACACAAAAAAAATAGCTCAGACTTTCCTAAGGTAACCCTCTGCTGTCCTACTCTTCCCAAAATGGTGGGGGTTTCCCTCCCTCCTTTGTTCTTCAGGACCTGTTAAGAGTAGTTTTTTCTCTTCTAGAATTCCGATCCATAGCCCTGAGGAAAATAGCTTCTTCTCTCATAAACACCCATTGGAATCATTTCAGACAAACTATTGATGACTCAAGCAGCTATTTTAGGCTTCACACCTTTTTTCTACTTCTCTTTTGCTTATTTGTTGAATTTCAGTGGAAATAGAAAAGTAGTCAATGGGAAGTAGATCAACCTACAAAGAGTTAAATGTTCATGTCTTTCATTTACATAATCTTGGTTTTAAGAAAGAGGAAACCATAAGTACTTCTAAGTACAATGCTAAAAAGGATTTTTAAATGAAGATATGATAGGAATAGACTTCACAAGACTAAACGGTTTAAGTAATAATGATAACAACAGCACCACCAAAAATCAGCATTCAGCTACTTGGTTATTTTCATTCTAGTATGAAAGTTGAATTTCCTACATGGATTTTCCTACGTGGATTACAATTTCTAAGAATGTAGGCACAGAATCCATTTGTCACATAAACCAAAACACATAAAGAAACACAGTAAGATATTTTTATACAGTTATCTGGTAAAATAATACATTAAAAAATACAATTCTGAGATAAATGCAATGTAAATCTTATGCCCTACTACAATAATTATTACATCATTACTCTTTCTGTATAACAAAATGAAACATGTTAGAAAATACAAACTCTTTTAAAAGTCTATCATTTAAGGAACAATAGTGTAAATTTTGTGCAAAATATTATCTACCTATTGTACTGTATTTTATTTATACTTCCCTACAACTCCCTGTTGTGTCTGCGTATTTTCAGGAACATATGGTATGGTTTAACCTTGACACGCACTGTGAAGTTCATTTGTACAGTTCTTTTTTTTTTCTTGTATTCTCCTAGGTCAGAGCTTTTAGGCCACTATATCTTGTAGTCAAGTCAATGAGAGCATTATAAGGGCAATGACTATTGGATTGGTCTGATTCTCAGATTGGTCTGATCAGAAGCTGTAAAATGAGTATTCTTTCCTTAATACTACATACTTCATTCTGTAAAAGCTATGGGGCTCAGTCCTGTGATCCTTATACATGAAAATATTCTCTAGCCCTACATTTACTTTTACTTTAAAGTTTTAGAAATAGTATCACATAGAAGTTGGGAAAATCAAGCTCAAAGGTGATTTAAGAGTCAGTATGAAAACGAATCGTGGGTTTTGTGTTTGTAACTTATGGCTGAAGTACACTCAGTTCTGAAAACAGAGCTTGCTAGTGAATCAGTTCACTTTTTATGCTGGAGTCCCTCTTGCTTTTACAGCAACTGGAAAAAAAAGTGAATTATGTTTTGCTAGATTCAATTAAACTCATCCAGGATGCTGTTTGAACAGCAACCAAAACCAACTGCTCCAGAAATAGAAGAGACTCTGCCCTGGGCAATTGTGAGTTAACCTACCCTGTACCTTATTAGATTTTTTAATTTGTGATTGATTTTAAGTCATGGCCAAAATAAACTTCCTATAAAATGATAATTGTTCTCAGGTGCTAAGATTAGGGTCTAGGTTCCAGTGCCTATGTCCAGACCTGTTTATTCACCTTATATTTGTCTGCCTTTTGAGAAAAAAAAAAAGATAATGTGGGACAAGACTGGATCTCAGGTTTCTTTCTTTCTTTCCTGATGAATCTTGTTTGCCTGGCTACAAGTACCCAGGTTTCAACAGGAAAAGCATAAGATTGTCTTCCCATTTCCACCTTCTAGTTCTTCTACAGCATGATGGTAGGTGAAATTTCATGGGAAGTGGGACAAGCAGGATGGGAATCTCTGTTCTAGATAGAGACCAACAATCGGATGGAAAGCCAAGGATGATAACACAAATTCCGATCTTTCCTGCTTTTTCTTTCTGAGGAAAAAACTGTGGTCACTGTCTGCTGAACTCATTGAATCCAGCATTCACTAAGTGTGGTCTGAGCATATTTATTACATCATGAGAAAAACCAATGTTGTTAGATGCTCTGGATCACAGCAGGACTTTGTGATGAGAGGGATGCTCAGCTTGTCAAATAAAGGGACTCCTAGGTATGGTTAGGGACCCAAAATTATGTACCCAGAGATCATCTTGATGCTAGTGTAGTGCCTCTAATTTTAGACCGCCGCTGAAACATGACCTTTTTATATTTGTTTTCATGGACATAGATGCTTATTATGTTGAGTCTCAATGAGTCACACCATAGACATCAAACCTGGTACTGAAAAATTTGACAGTAGCTGTGTTTTTCTCTTTTGATGGTTTTGTCAAAATTTATATAAAGCTGACATTGTGGATGAATAAGTAGGCATTTTGTGGAATTTGATAGAAAATTATGCTCAGAATAATTGTTGAAAGAAAACTGTAAAGGTAAATTTACGAAGAATGCATTTGGCTATAATCATGGACATTTTTAATGAATGTAATTGTGAGATTTCCAGAACCCTGCAGGGAAATGTACATGTTTGTAATAAAAAGGCCTCAAGCTGTTAAAACTGATAGAATTTCTGAAATGTCAAGAAAGTTCAGTTTGCACTAGACTTGTGGGTTTAAAAACAGGATGGAAAACATGTTAGTATCTCTCCCTTCTGAAGAAAACTGAAATATATCTGGCACAAGCAATCCAGCAGTTGGAAGGAAGTATGAATAAGGTTGGCACAAAATGTTGTTCCATTAGTAAGTGATTATATATCTGTCTCTAATTAGTAGCATGGCATATAATTTGTGCTCTATGCTCTTTATTTCATAAAAAGTCACATCTTCAATCTATTCCATATTTGCTAAATAATTTCTTTAAGCTAGGAAATCTAAATGTATTTATTATTCTTTAAATACCACTTAAAGTTAGGTGAAGGCTTAGATGAGAATGGCTTCTTTAACAAGCTTAGCTGAACCATACAGGACAACAAAGTCCAATGTGTCAGAACCAACAGCTATTGAAACTTGGGGTTTAAACAGATGAGATTAATTGTAAAGCTGTTGTTATTTGCATTGAGATTTTACACTTCTTATATTTAAGAGGGCTTTCAAGTCTCTGTCTTTTACTGCATATCCTCTTATGTCAAGTCAATCAGAATTCAGGCTTGAGTGTTAGCAATTTAATTATTGCTATAAACCCTTCATTTTGGCACTGCTTATCTTTTAAAGTAAATATAGAATAGTAATAATGTTTCGCTGAACTGAGTGATCCCACAAGGCATTGCAGTTGTACTACAATGGAAGAAAAATGGTTTTGCTAGGAATCATAGTTAGACCTCAGTATCAAGGCAGCATTAATGATGGACAAGAACTGCTGCTAGACTCAGTTTGTCTCTTGTAGCTATTCATAAACCTCATCCCATAAATTGCTCCAGAAACCAATTTGTAAGAGTTTAAACCTGATCAAGTATCTGTCTCCATTCATTTCTAAAGGATTCTTCCTTTTGGAAAGAACAATAGTGTCTAACACCAGTAAAAATATATTCTAGTCAGAGTTTTACACCTTAGTGAGAAGACTCAGTCACATTCCATAAATACCTAAAGAACATATGTGTCCTAGTTAAACATTAGCCATTAAACAATCAAACATCTTTTTAATTGTAGGAAATTGTCTGTCAAGTGCAGATAGGAAGCTTTCAAAACTTAGAATTGTGGCATTAATCCCTGTGCACACATTTTGCCAGTAGCAAATGCAAAGCCTGAAATGAATCAGAACTAAGCCAAATTGTGTTGCCTTGCAGTTGCCATGGCTAGGAGCATGCACACAAGTTATTGATATAGCTCAGCTGACACTTGTTATGCCATGATGACTTGATTGTGTGTTGGAGGCCCTGGAGGTCTCAGTTCGTTGAAGTTTCAATACTTCAGTGAATAGGTATGATAAGCAAAGCAGAGCCAAAGAAGCACTTTGAGGTTTCTTTGTCAAAGCAGCACTTTGCAGGATTTCCATTCAGGATATGTGTACACTGCACCCAACACAATTGGACCTTGGTATCTCTCAGTGTTACACAGTATTAGTGTTAAATAATAAGAATTCATATAGGCTTTGCTAGTCTCAGCTCATGGTCTTTCTGTTCTCTATATTTAAACCTGTCATCATGTGTCAGCTACAAGGACTGGTTTGGGTCACTTGGATTCACTTGTCTCCCCTAGAAACTGGTGAGCAGAAATCTGCTAGTGCGCTATGAAAGCTTACACTTCTGGAATAAATTTGTCTAAGTGGTATTGAAGAAAAGGGAATAAAAAATGGATGATTATGAATGTACGAAACAAGTAGCCTTTCAGTGCAGTCCCTAGCTTATTTCTTCTCCAAACTTCTTGTTAGGCTCATATGCACAATACTCTCCTGTGACAGTGTGGTTCTCTCACCATGGTCTACTAGAGCCTTTTGTTTTCAGTAGCTTCTAAAATATAAGAATAGATCTATAACAAAACATTACCCCGTTTCTAAATACAGTAAAGGAAAAAAAATTTAAAAAGTCTTGTGCCTTCCGGCATCTGGAAGGGAAGATTGCTTTCCTACAATGATCTAAACCTGTCAGGACAATTGGTTTTAGAGACGCTGCTGCGTGTACAGAGGATGGCAATGATTTCAGTGGTTGGCTCTGCAGGCAAAGTTATCTGATCTGTGCAGGTCACAGATCATCCACTAAGGGAATTCCCAGCAGAGGAGCAGAGAGAATACAGATAAACTTTCCAAAGGTAATTTGGCTATATCCTGTCATCCAGGGCATGACGGACATAGATATAGTCTAGAGATTTTGTAGGGGCAGACTTCCATGCTAAGCATATAATTTAAAATGTAACATTTTATACTTGCTAATTTTAGTTGCCAAGATGCGTCTGAGAGACATGTAGCATTAATTATTAATTATTGTTGGTGGTGGTAAAAATAAACCTATCATTAAGGCTCTGGGACTATTTCCAACATCAACAAATTTTCAATTTGATTTATTAACAGATATAAACATTTTTATTTTATTTCTCCTTCCAGTCAGAGCCTCAGCTTATTTCATACTCACCCCTCCCATAGGGAAAAGCTTGAGTAAATGTATCAGCCTTGCACTCTGTTCTCAATGTCAACACATCGAGATCCCTCAGCTCTCCTGTAGAAGCATGGAGTGAGGGAAAGCGGTGGGGACACCTTCAGCTGCAGTAAGACTGTTTGGCCTCCATTTCTGAGGATTTTAACCTTAGAAATGTTAACTGGTAGACAGAAGCAGTGGATATTATGAAGAAGGCTGGACGTGAAACTCTGTCGGGTAAAATGGAGCAAAAAAGATGCTCTGTTTCCACCCAGCAGCACAAATGAGCTTACAGGGAAAAGCTGTATTAGAAGCAGTAGTACTGTGAAGGGGACAAACTTTGCTTTTATTGATTACAGTCACACATGAGTGGAACCAAAGAATTAATTTATTTTTTGCATTAGCAGAAGCTTCCGACTGGTCTGGAAGTGTCACCCACCGAGCACTCCCCATGTTGAGCAGATTAGAGTGGTTAAATATGTAGGCCTCAAAAGCTGGTATACCAGTGAAACACATACCAGAAAAGAAAGCTCACGACTTCTACTCCATATACAGACAGGTACAAATAACAGTATTATGATCAAAGCCAACATCTGGGAATTCAGGGACTTCTACACAGGCCTTCTCCATTTTCAAATAGAGATGACAGCTTACAGGATGCAAGCTTTACCTTCCGATCATGTAGGTTTTCTTCAGCATTTGAATTTCACTGG
The DNA here is from genome assembly GCF_035582795.1 of Mycteria americana. Lineage (NCBI taxonomy): Eukaryota > Metazoa > Chordata > Aves > Ciconiiformes > Ciconiidae > Mycteria > Mycteria americana. Next base: position 33,188,993 of record NC_134367.1, read on the forward strand.
TGAACAATTTTGTGGTGATGGCAAGGCACTGGAACTCATAAGAAACAGAGGCAGCATCCGACTACAGTACTCAAATCTTTAGTGGCTCTGGCCAGTCGGGCAGGTTTTGTTTCAAGGTCATTTCTTACAGAGGAGCCCACCATGTTCCTGGACTGTTGGAGGGTTTGCCCAATGCTCCAACCTGGAGTCTGACAGAAACAACTTCCTCAAGGATTTACATGTTAGAAGTTAGGAGTTACAAGTTAGAAGGCCACGCATGTCATCACAATGAGCGGAGCACATTTCTTACTGTCCCTAAGATACTCCCTGCTCTTAGATGTTCACTGATTTTAGTGCATTCCACACAGATAGCTCTGTGCCAGATAAAAATCCATCTCTTCCCACTGAGATACAATTTTTTTCTGCTGATAATCTCTTAGTACATATTGTTTTACATGGGAACTGTTTGCATCCCATATACATTAAATTTTTAATATGAGCCTTAGCGAGACACAGAGCCAGGGGTTAATCATGTAGTTAGCCATGCGGTTAATGATTTGAAATAACTGAAGGGATTGTATTTCCTTTAAAATGCTACTAATGCATTATTTAATAAGTCTTAATTTGTATATAATAAAATGCCTAGGCTCAGTCAATGATAATTATGTTACTTAGGAACAATTTGAAGTCACGCACACTGAAAACAATACAGTAGCATTTGATTTCAGTCTGAAGCTATAGCTTCATGGTAAACATCTATGTTTCTTTGAGCTTTATGTGCAATGTTGCATTTTGCTTAATATTTTTATGGTTATTTACCTTTCAAAATAACCAAATCTAAATTGGAACAGAGCTCAAAGCACTTTGGCAAAAGAATGTTTATATGTGCTAATGATTTCTAATTAGGAAGAAAAAATTGCTAAAAACTAAGATAATGTGTTACTAGCAATACAGTTACTCTGTCTGTAATTATATGCAGTGCCTTCCAGGCCATGGAGAGGTTGAGTGGAGAACAGCAGACCAACATGTTCAGTAGACAAGACAGCTACCCATTCTTCTCCTCTTGAATACTAACTCTTGGTCCAAGGGAAAATCCTTCTTGTGAAAACAGAGCTGTGGTACTGCTGGCTTTGTGGAGAAGAGGGTCACAGCAAAATTGTTTCACTTCCTAATTACTGTGAAAAATGCCAGTCATTTCTTGGGCAGGAGTAAGGTGCTTCTTGAGCTCCATAGGCATTATGTCTGTCACTGACTGTCAGAAAGGAGGAGAGAGGGAGAATCTTCCAGCCAGGCTGTCTTTAGGTAGGAGCCAAGAACCGCTTTGCACAGCTCCTGCTATGTGGCATGGGGAGGGAAAGGTGCTAGTTTCGAAGGCTGCATTTTCCTTTCCTATCTCCTTCCTGTAAGAAGTATTTATAGTGAGTGGAGATTTCCCCTTCAGGCCTTCGTGTGGAAAAAAATAATCTGTTTTCAAATTAAAGATTAAGAAAGTAAAATGATCATTGCATAGTCTCTTTTTTAATCAGTTCCCCTTTCTTTTTATTTTCTTCCCTTCGTTTCTTTTATCTTCTTTCTTCATTAATTTCTAGCATTGCCTTTATGATTTATGATCTTCTACTTTTGGTCTGGCTTTCTTCATCCTTTCCTTTGTCTGGCTTCCCTGATATTGTTTCCTTGTTTCTCTGTCATCCAACATTATGATCAAAGCCAACATTTGGGAATTCAGGGACTTCTACCCAGGTCTTCTCCATTTTCAAATAGAGAAGACAGCTTACAGGATGCAAACATTACTTTCTGATCATGTAGGTTTTCTTCAGTATTTAAATTTCACTGGAGAACAATTTTCTGATGATGGCAAGCCACTGAAACTCGTAAGAAAGAGAGGCAGCATCCAACTAGAGTACTCAAATCTTTAGTGGCTCTGGCCAGTCAGGCAGGTTTTATTTCCAGATTATTTTTTACAGAGGAGCCCACCATGTTCCTGGACTGTTGGAGGGTTTGCCCAATGCTCCAATCTGGAGTCTGACAGAAACAACTTCCTCAAGGATTTACATGTTAGAAGAAGGAAAGGTCCTTCTCTGTTCTATTTTTCCCCCTCTCTTCTACCTCTCTTTCATTTCCTGAGAGGCAGAGATCTTCCTGCTCACTTTGTCCCTCTACACTTCTTGTCCATTTTTTCACTCTGTTGAAGTTCTCCTCTGCCTTGACTGTCAAGCTTCTCAACAGAAAATCTCTTCAGCGTAATGGCTATCCTCTCCTCTGTTGTTGCCTTCAAATTATCAAATTCCCTTTCTCAGGGAGGATAAGCTGAACATTCAAGCTCAGTTATAAACTTGAGTGCAGCAGCTCTGCCTCATAGAAAAATGAGAAATAAAGGAAAGTGTGGTTATGAGATGTGATAGCTCAGTAAGACTCTCATCATGTACCACTGGGACATACATTGTGTGCAAACAGTTCTCTGTTGCTGTGCTTCTCAATAAGAAATGTTTTGTTTTTCTTTCTGTTATTGAACTATAGTTTAAAAGACAGTGGGAAGCTGAACTGTATTACTATATATTTATTATAGAATTATACTATGCAATGATGCTGTATATAGTATTTTTTACATATTGTGGAATTGTTATTAAAGACGCTTCCACTCAAAATTCAGTAGCCCTAGCTGGGGGGTTATATCCTAAACCAGAGAGCAACCTAATGCATCATTGATACTCTGACAGCCCCACGGCACAGAGCAGGACTGAGAAACCGCCTTGTGCAAGGGTGCGAGAGAGCCCAATGATCTAAAGGCTTGTTCTGAAGTGCCTTCATTAAACTATCCATTCTGTCATGTGATTGCCCTGTTCCTGTGGTGCTTTATGCTATTATGGGAAATCATCCTATGTAGCTTTTTTTTTTTCCTTTAGCAAGCTGAACATCACTATCTCCTGTGCTATACTCGTATCTTGAGCTACTCTGTCATCTTTTAAAGTAGGCCAGGCATTTTTCAATTAATTTATGACTAATATTACCTTTTAAAAATCAAATCAACCTTTATAAAATTGTTATTTTTATCCGTTAAAGGAATTAAACATTTTGAACAGAGAAAATTAAACTCAGTAAATAAATAAACAGATTGTTTATTACACACCCACCTTCCAGGCTGATCCGAGGCCTTTTTTTATCTCTCTGCTGTCAGAGATTGAGAACATTAGATTGATGCTCAGAACATCATGTCACTTCCCTGTATCTAGCACTGTATCTATATTTACTAAAATCTGCCTTTTAAAATCCATGTTAAAACATGGGCTGGGTGAAAAACATTAAACAGGGCTGGGTTGTCAATTGGCTTGTACCTGCAGCCAGTAAACCCTTGCAAAATGGCAGGTATAATGTAACAGCAGAACTACTTGGAAACCGTCACACTCGGCACACAGAAGTATGAGTCACTAGATAACGTTAAAAACAGTGAAAATCAAGCCTGAAGTCTAATTCAGCTCCTTTGCAGTCCTTTCAAAATGCAAACAGGCCATAAACCCTCCGCTGCCTGGTTAAGCAGTTAGTTTAGAATCGCTTTGTATCAAGTGCTCAGCACAAAGTAGCTTGAATATACTAGCAAATATATCCCTCTTCATTTCTACTAGCTGCTTGTAATAGAACGGGTGCTGTTCTTTTGGTTGCTTTAATTCCAAACATGGGATTCATTCCCTCCCAGCTCTCATTTAGGTGTAGATTTTCCATACAGTGCTTTCTAGACTGCACAATGCCCCCAGATTATAATGGGGGCTGTGCAGCATAAAGTCCTGCAGTGCTTTGAAATTAAGCTTAAAACCCTGCAGTGCTTTGGAAATGATGGATATATATTCAGGGGTAAATCTTGGCACCAGAGTGGAGAAAGGCCCAGGGAGTTTCACAAATATTGCTGGGACAGGACTAAGGTGTTTCACATAGGACCCATCCAAGGAACACCATTTTGTACACCTGTCAAAAAACAACATACCAAATGTTTGATATACTTTTAGATAATGTTATGAAAGACCAATTCTGGCAGACCCAACACATAAGCAAAATTTCTACTTGTCCTAGTATTAACCTGTTTACTTTTGGGATGCCCTTCTTTGCCTTGCATATAGCAATCCCTATCATTTTTTTAAATTATTTTAAGCCATCTTTTCTGATGGGAAGGTTTTCAAGATATTGTGTTGCAGAGTGGATTTGAAATGAAAAGATCTAACAATTTGTTATACAGCTGTAGTAAACAGGACATTTAATCAACAGAATTTGATAGATGATAGTGTCTGCAACTGAATTAGTCCCTAATTCTGAAGTGAATTCTTTGGAGTCCCACCAAAGCTCTGGGACCTGTGCAATAATTCTCTTAAAGACAGGCTTTTTGTTATAATGTTTGTGGCATTGTAAAAATCTAAAGTATCCATTATCATCCAGCTCTGTGGACCAGTTAGTTTTTACATAATTGTTCCAGAACAATAATTCGTGGTTCACATACTAAATATGCTTATGGAAAAGTCCTGTATATTTCCTTTAAAATGGAAACTGTTCTGTATTTCCATTATTCTTAAAAAATACTGTATCTTTGTTTTAGATTTTTGGAGAATATTCAATGCATCTCTTGAAAATATAGAATTCCAGAGCAATTTGGAATAAATTCTAAAGAACTCCATGGAGTTCTATAGGACCTTTCTTTGTGCGTGTATGTGTGACAGTGTGCATGCAGGCGTGTCTGTGTGTGTATGCTGGTAAGTGCAGGATTTTCCAAATAGGAATACACAACTTCCTTTGATTATGATGGGATCTACGAGTATGTATGTATGTATGTAGAATACAGTCTATTAGTGATGAAATCTACCAGCTTCAAAATTCATGAGTCAAAATGCAACATCTTTTATTGACACATCTCCAATATGGGCAAATGATGAAAACAAAGGCAATGTGATGGATACATAGGGAAAAAATCTGAGCTCAAAGGCATGAGGAACCCACAATGTATGCTACGGAATCAAAAGGTAATATGCTATTTTTGATTTTTTTCTTTATTTGAAGATATGTTTAAAAAAATATTTAAGTGGCTATGTTCTTTTGAAAACCAAAAAATACATCCAAAATCTTTTTATTTTTTATATTACAATATTCTAATACATATCAATGCCTAATATCATTTATATATTCTTTTAGTCTCATTTGAATTATGTTAATGTTTACTGATTTGAACAATTCAATTAATCATAAGCCTTCCTTACTTCAGAAATATTTCAGAGTTCAAAATAATGTTTAGCCTTTTAATGAGGCTGACAGTGGTAGGTGAAGTCTGTACTGTAAAAACACATTGAGTATTTTTCTGCATATTTGACATCTGGTTCTTTACATCATGTGATTTCCCGTATCACTTGTCTCACATTTGTGGCATTTTAGGTTTTGCTAGAAGTAAGTATCAGCAGCTTCTATGGCAATAAGAAGCTGTGAACGTGTTATGGGTCCATGAGCAAGCTGCTTGAATTGGATCTTATTCTGCGCAATGATACAGTTGCTTTTCAGTGAGCTGAGAATCAAGTCATGTCTTATGTTAAGTAGTCATGACATTATATCCAGCTGAATTTATTACTCTTTCTATTAAGTTTTTCTGTGAGCAATCACTATGCTGACAAGGCTGCCATGTTAACATTTTTAAGCAGCTAGTGGGGTTGATTTGCCTACAGGTTCCCAGAGGACAGTGGGTGTTCCAATCATTTTGCAAAAAGAAGTGACAGGTTGTGCTCTCTCGAGCAACTGTGCCACTTTCTTTATGCCTCTAGATTCTTCCATCTTCAGCAGGAAACTTAATATTTGATCTGAAACATTAGAATGGATTTGCAATGTAATATTAAACTGATTTAACTTTAACTTTGCAGCTTTTCAGTTACTGATCTTGCCATGTATAAGCACAAATTCGTGTGCCATAGAGGACTTAATTTAGCCTATTTTCAGTACCTTCTCTACCTTTAGGGTAGAAAGAATTGATTTATTTCTTAATCTAACTATGGGGTTCAGGATTATATTTAGCATTTAACTGGAGATTTTTGTTAATAAGACACCACTAATAACTCGCTCTTTTCTTGAAAATACTAATATGCAAGCACATTAGTCATCAACCCCACTTACATCGTAGCAGCTTAACTTAAAGCAATTGAAGGTATTACAGATGCATGGACTGTTGGCTTTAAAATTGTTTATATTTTATTTTAAGCATTAAGCACATTTCCATGGGGTATCCCCCCAATGATGAGTGTGAAATATCATTCAAAATATAGTATTCTAGACTTAATGGAGTCAGTGAGAATTCTGTGCCAACTCTAGTAGCTTCATGGTTTTGCTCTTTGTGGAAGGAGTCAAGCACTTGAAGTTATTGCAGTATATTCAGAAATGAAATCCAGATACCTTTAGTTTAAAAAAAAAAAGAAATATACTTTTTGTATTCTGGAAATCTCAAGACTTCCAGAATACAATTTCAGACTTGCTGCAAAATGCACCCATCTCTGGAGCAGAACTGCTCAGTATGTCACTTGCCTCCAAGCCTGTGTATGATACAGAAACCAGATATTCCCCCAAGTACCAGCTCTGAAGGGCCTAATCTGTTCTGTGTTCTGAGAGCACATCTAACTTTCAGTGACAGAGCCAGCCTCCTAACAAAAAATGCCTAACACTGCATTTTTTTCCCTCTGGGAGCCAGGCTCTGGGTGAAGAAGGGATAAATTCATAAGTTCCCACTGTCAAGTTTTGCACTACAGGTCTTCAGGTTAAAATGCGGTTAGGACTCTTCTGCTTTTCTGAAACCAATGGAAAGTAAAACTCAGGACTAATTTATACGAAGCAACATCTGTGGAATTCAAATACTGTCTTGAGATAATTTAAATTTTAAAAACTGTTTTCCTTTTCTGATCCTGTGTGCAACCAAACTGCCTGTCAGTAACACCTTCTTAAACAAAGATTATAACATACCAAGCATTTGTGTTGTATTAATTATCATTCCATAACAGGAATGTGCTGTTGATTGTAATAAGATGTAATCATACGTTTAGAGAATTTTCAAGCCTACCTAAATATACATCAGCTGCATTCCTTCAGCAGCAGTTAGGCCAGTCCTCGATTAAAGACTTCAGCAGACAGTGGGAGTGCGGCGCTGGTACGGCCCCACTGCTCCCAGTGATGGGGTGGTGCATCCAGGGATGCCTTGGGATCAGTGCACAGCACTGCTCCTGCCACATGGAGGAACTCATTGTAGGTGCATCATTCTTCATACTGACTGGCCTGCATCCTTATCTTAAGAGGGCTATTTTCTAACACTGGTCTCTACTCTATACACATTTTATAACAAAATACGACCTCTGAAATGGTACGTTTAACATATATGTCAGATTTGTTTGGATTCTTAACCACAGTGTCAAGTTTCATTTAAATGAAAAAGAAGAGGTCACACTGACAAAGCTGTCTACGTTCAGATTCTTGCTAAGTTTTTTTCATTATACACTTTCCTTTGTGATGTACTTATGACATACTGTGAGGTGAAGAAATATACTTAGAAAATGTGAATTTTCAGAGTTGCATTTTAAGCCAGAGGTCTTATAGATTTCCAGTCACTTAAATACTTGAAAAGTATCATTTAATTCACAGAAAGATAAAGCTTGGCTATAGACTATACAATTAAGCAGATGAAAGCAGTTAGCCTTATTAAGCCTCATTTTCATATATCACATAGCATGAAAGGCAACATTTTTTCATTTTTGTATGGTCTTACATTCATTCCAGGGTTACGGGCAAGATTATAGCAGATTTTGAAAAGTTTGTGATGGATTTATTACATTTAATGAGCATGCAATATATGGCTCCTCAGCCTTGGCTGACATTTTGAAATTAGACTTCCAGCAGTGAAATCTTGTCAGGGATGGGTTTTAGATTATTCAGGCTTTCATGATTAGAGCTTTTCGTACATAATGTCAAGTACAATCGTCAGTTAAATGCTAAATGAGCATACCATTGTTAATGCAGTAGCAGCACAGAGAATAGACTCTAGAGAGTTTAATTTTTTGCTGACATGGAACTTAACTTTATTATGAACTTTATTCACAGTTCTATTCTTGAATGTATGTGGAGACATAGAGGAGAAAGATCTCTGTATAGATTTAAAAACTGTATTTTAAACTGTTTACAGTGTATATGGTATTAGAACAAGTTATATGAGTTATCAAGAAAACAAAATATTATTTATATCTTAATTTCTGCCAGATTATCCATCACGTATATATACGCCTTCTATATAGTAGATATATATGTACATAACTGTAACTGTACATGACATGTAACTACCATAGTCTTTTTAAAAATATGGCTTTTTCATAGTTCTGTCTTGCACAGCAACATCAAAATTGAGAATTTACAATTATGACCAACCTGAAAAACAACTATATATTTTAGAGTAACAGACATACACAGACAAATAAAATGACGTGCATAATATGTTTTCTCATGTTATGCACATTAATTTGGACTGAATTAATTAAATGGCTGTCAAAAATCCCAGTTGGGTCTTTTATATGGATAAAGCAGTGTCTGAGCCAGCTAAATTATCTCAGGCCCAGATCCACAGTAAGAATTTAGGTGTTAACTCAGTAATACGGAAGGTTTTAGTCAGAAAAGCCATAAAACGTAATGCCATCTGTGCCCTTACATAAGATGGCTAGACTCTACTGTTCAAAGTGTAGAAAAAGTTAAGATACCTGAGAAAAGGTGTGCACAGATATCAATGTGCTGAGTCAGCAATGCCTGCACTAAAAATGAGGAAACATTGAGGAGAGGTTTGCAGCTCACTATTGCAAGCTTAGCACTTTTACCTGCTTGAGATTCATAATCAGAGCCCTCTCCTTGTTCAGGTCAGCTCTCCCTCCTTTTTTACATGGTGTCTGAGAGTTAAAGTACTTAGGTGGGATGTATAGAAGGGATTCTTGTCCTTCCTCTTCTCAATTAGGAGCCAGAAACACATGTTCATGTGCTGAGGAATGACCAAACAGCTTATTGTTGGGTGTTTTGAAAGGGTTTCTCCTCAGTCGTTTCTGTGGAAGAAGTTTCCCTTTATGTAAAATATTTAAATATTAGTTGGAACAGATGCTAGAGACCAAGTCTTATGGGTAAATATCCTGTTAACAAGTTTAGAGTCACTCTCCTTCCCTTCCTTCTCACTATCAAGCTAAAAGCTTCTTTTTGTCTCACTGAATAATTATTATTATCAACAGAGGAAAAGTCACCATAGAAAGAGGAAGAGAGGCAATGTCTCTGCCAATTATGGCAGAGTTATTCACATACTGGTATCTCCCCCTGGTATGACAACTTTTCTCTGGCATTGCTAGGATGTTGGGCAAGCACAGTGTACAAACTATAAGGCTTATTCCAAAATTTTAGGAAGAGAAACTTCAAATTTATGAAGTCTCCCATTCAAATTCTGGCCAACGTTAGAACTTATGAGGTTCTGCACATTCCTCCTGGCAGAAATCAGTGTGCCTTGAGAACCACCCTGGTAGAAAATAAATGCCTTCTAAATTAGGCAACAGCAAAGCAGGGACTGTGAGGATCTGCATTTTGGCACCTGAAGTGATAGAGACCTAAGTACCTTTGTAAATATGAGTTTAGTTTGCCTGTGTGGTGGCAACTATTCATACAATAGCCATAAGCTTTATCCTATAGATATTAAAATTAGATCAATCTAAAATAATTTTATGTACTCTTTCTTGGATATACTATACAAAAGAAAAGTCAAATCTAGGTAATTTTTTATATGACTGCCGTGCTCATGGCATATGTGAACAGGAAGAGCAAGGCTGGATGTGTAGACAAACTGATACAGTTTTCAACATTTTACTGCAAAACAGAATCCTCCTGCCATTTAGGAAACAAACAAACAAACAAGACTTTAGAACTGTGTTAGTTTTAATCTGGTTTCTATTTTTTCACAAGTTTGCGAACTGCATTTTTCTGTCCTTGGCACTCATCTTGCCTTGCTATCACTGTGAGCAAGGTTTGAGCTCCAATCAGACAAAACATGATTTTTCAACTAAAACATTGGTCATTGTTTTAACTGTTACAACTCCACCATCCCAGCACCAATTAGTTTGTTGGGTTTTTTTTTAATTGATTAATTCCTCAATACAGTAGAAACTAATTAATGGTTTAAGTATTTTACTACTTTTGTTTCTTTGAAACAAATGTTTCTTGAAAGCAAATATCCTCAGAATTTATCTGTCAATGGGAGACCATTATCCTGTGACAACATTTTAATCCACTGACATTTTCTCTTAAGTTACTTGAATCTTAATATGTGTTTGATTTTACCAACTATTACCAACCAATGTAAATATTTTTTCTCTGTTCTGTTTTATGTGCCCTTTGGTGGCAACACGTTTTCGGCAATATGTATTTTCTACTTTGGTATATGATCAGTGTTCTCTAAAATGTAGCAATTTTTCGTGCTATGAGTGCCCCATGACGCAAGACCACAAGGTACTGAGCCAAATAGATTACTGTAATAAGCAGGCCAACTTCCATTGACTTTGCCAGCATCAGGCCAATTTATACTAGTGTCAGATTTGGTTTATCTCATTTCATCTGACAAAGAACATCCCATCAGTCTACATACTTTGCTTTTGATTTAGCAATTTTAGGTTAGTAACTGACTGCGGCAGCTCATGCTTTTTTTCTGAAATGGTGAAATTTCTCTAATGTCGAGCTGCAGAGATAAAATGGCCAGAAGGCTATTTCAAGTAGCCCTTGGAGGATCATTTCAACACGGTCTTCTCAGCCCAGGACAGTAATATTGCGGTAATGTAAGACCAATCTCAAAGCCAACAAGTGGACCAGCTGAGACTACACCAATAAAAAAAGGAGACATCATTCTGCATTCCTCCCTTGCCCCCATCCAGTAGTGACCAAGGGCTCCAGGTGGGGCCCGTTGCATCCCTGTTTGGAATAAGCCAATTCCGGTGATATTCCAGCAACAACCATGTGTAGACCAGCACCAAACTTATTACAGTGGAAAGATTTTTTTGTGTGTGTATACATCTGTTGCATACCACTTCCTGAATTGTGCTCTATACACTGTCACCACATGCAAAGACCTACCCTGGAACATCTGAGATTTACTAAACTAGACGCATAATAAAGTAAAGGCCACTAAATATTCACAGGAGTCCAGTGACCAGAGGAATTAAAACAGTAGAGTTTCACCTTGTGTGAAATAAGCTAACTCCATTGACTTCAAGACAGTTACATAGGCTGAGGCCAGGCTGGTCTGTGCTTCTTAAGGCAAGACAGAATCCTGAAAAAGAGAGAAAACACATACCAGTTTTCCACCTTCCTGAAAGAGTGCAGGGAAACATTTGCAAAGCCTGTAATTACATAAGGGTGCAGAGGGCACGCATTGTCAGGGTACTGTGTTGGCCATAAGATTAAACCACCATTCATATTTGAAAATATCATGAGAAGCAGAAGAAATGGAAGTGTGCAGGTACAACCGGCATGCAACTCATTAATGTGTCAAAGGATTTTTGTCAATTTATTTTGAGTTTGAGTTTTGAACAAATGATGGTGTGTTTTAGGATAATCAGTGACTTTATGGCGCCTCTTAGTACTGATGGAAACTGCGGAGTTAAAGCCTTAGAGAAGACAATTAACCTATTTAGAAAATATAATTTAAAATCTTTTAAAATAAAAAAAAGATATTAAAGGCAGTGATAATTTCAGATTCTGAGCAGAAGGTCCTCAAAGTGTCAACATGGGCTGTTCTGGATCAGAATTCATCCATTACTGGAAACCTGCATTAGCAGGAAGTTAAACAGAAATGAACAATTAACTCCAGCTCATTCCATCTTCCTTTTTTTGGCTGCATTCTCAGATATCCGAGAAAAGCTGCCTTTCCTACCCCCTTTGGGGAGAGCTAACAAGTTCCCTGCCAAGGCGAGCCAGCGAGGCTCAGTTAGTATCTCAGTTACAGTCTCTCAAGAGTCACAGCCGAATAAAGCAGTCACTCTCTTGCAAGAGCAATTAACAAGAAAAGTTGAATTAAAATTTAGTTTTAAATCATTAAGGTTGGTGAGAGAAAAGTAAAACTAGAAAACCACCTTGTAGGAAGCACAATGTTGTATCTCCTGTTTTATATTTCTAGGTCGATTTCAAGATTCCCTGCACCCTAAGTTGATCAGTAAAAATATCAATCATTATGTTCTCTGAGGTTTCCAATATCTCTTCTAGGTATAAAAATAATGAAGATTAAAACATTCTGACATTTAAAGGGGGGAGGGTTGAGACCCTGAAAGGATTTCTTTCTCAAAATCAAAATTATTCTGTTACTGCCTGAATATTTTCCATAAATGTCAAGTTTATTCTCAAATTATCTTGAAGACAAGTCTGAGCATAAAATACTGAAATTGTAGGAAGAATATTGCTTTTGCTGCAAACCTTCCCAGCCATTTATGACTAAATCAGATCAATGGCACCATGTTTCTTTCAGGACAGTCTTCAGAATCCTCTACATGTCTTTAAAGCTTTCTTGAGTCTCCAGCAATTTAATTGAGACTACACTTATGCATTTACAGAATCACAGAATCATAGAAGCGTTTAGGTTGGAAGAAATCCTTAAGATCATCAAGTCCAGCCATTAACCTAGCACTGTCGGGTCCATCACTAAACCATGTCCCTAAGCGTCACATCTACATGTCTTTTAAATACCTCCAGGGATGGGGACTCAACCACTTCCCTGGGCAGCCTGTTCCAATGCTTGAGAACCCTTTCAGTGAAGTAAAATTTCCTAATATCCAGTCTAAACCTCCCCTGGCACAACTTGAGGCCATTTCCTCTCGTCCTATCGCTTGTTACCTGGGAGAAGAGACTGACCCCCACCTCGCTACAACCTCCTTTCAGGTAGTTGTAGAGAGCGATAAGGTCTCCCCTCAACCTCCTTTTCTCCAGGCTAAACAACCCCAGCTCCCTCAGCCACTCTTCATAAGACTTCTGCTCCAGACCCTTCACCAGCTTCGTTGCCCTTCTCTGGACACGCTCCAGCACCTCAATGTCCCTCTTGTAGTGAGGGGCCCAAAACTGAACACAGTATTCGAGGTGCAGCCTCACCAGTGCCGAGTACAGGGGCACCATCACTTCCCTAGTCCTGCTGGCCACGCTATTTTGGTAGAAGCCAGGATGCCATTGGCTTTCTTGGCCATCTGGGCACACCGCTGGCTCATATTCGGGCAACTGTCAACCAACACTCCCAGGTCGTTTATTTGCATTCATCCCTTCCAACATATAGGCTAACACAATAATGGACAGAAGTTATGAATTTTTACCCAAGTAACTGAGAAAATTGGAAGGCCTGAACATAGCAATGTCAGAACTAGATACCATAATATTTCAGAATGGACTTGTGCAATGACAGTTTTCATGATCCATTTCTGTCCAGGCAGAAAGGCTTCTCTGTTTGCTTAGTTCAGCATTACAATGGCAGGAGATACCTTCCTCTTCCATCCCATCTAAACACAATTAGAAGATGATACAACTAGCATAACTTTAGTACGTCACTAGCTTCTCTCACTCTGCTTTTTTTCTGCCTTCATCCTTTGTCCAGCCAAGCATGGGGAATTCATTTAGTGACCTGTCCTGATGAGTATAGACACACCATACACAGCTTTGTGAAAATGCCTATTTTGGTATTGGTTTACAGACTTATTGATAGTATATATCCTACTACCCTGCTGTAATAGAGTACATTTTCAAGCTGCATCCCCAAAATACCATTTTTCAGTCTTCCCCATCGAGAAAGGACCCCAGTATGAAATATTCACTGAAGACACATAGCTGCAGACTGTGGGTAAGGGCACATCCCTGACAAAGGAGGAGCAGTATTTCTGAGACAGCCTGCTCCATGGAGCCTCCAGGGAAGAGGGAGCCTCCCCAAACCCAAATGCAATCAGAGTGCCCATTCTGGACCACTAGCTTTTTAAAGCTATTGGCTAAGCCTGTTAGTAAATGAGGTTTTGAAACTCCCCGCTGTTATGCCTGAACCATTAGCAGTGTCTTGGTTTAAGGGAAGAATGCATAGCAAGTTACTGGTAGTCTATCAGCTACACTCGATTACACTCCATCAACTGCTGGCAATTTTTTTTACAGCCATAGTCTCTCTCTCAATTTTCTCTTTGATCGACTGGCAAAGAAGACTTGTAATAGAAGAGGGCTCCCATGCATGTGAGTCTTGCAGAGGAATCTCTCTGTAGCAAATCTCTCTGAACTAACACTGGGCATTGACAATTTCTTAAAGCACTAACAGCTTCTTTTTTAAATCAAAATTATCTTATTTATACATTATATAGCTTAGTGATGAGAGCCCACTATCAGCTTGGCTGTGTTTCTTTCATATACCGAAGTCATCCTTTCTAAAGTAGAGGATGACAGTTGATCTTTACACACTTGCAGACTAATGACAGCCACTCAGAGAGATGCATCTGCCAATATTGAGAATATTGAGTTCATACCTACAAATCCCTGCTTATAACACTCCTTGTCCTTATCTTGACAATATTGTACAAGCTTTTCCATTTCAAGATTCAGACTTTCAGTTTTCTCTCTGCTTGCCCACATATGCCGTACAAGTCATATCCCTTATATCACTGTCATTATAAAAAAATCACATCACTCGCATAAGTAACATATAAGTTAAAACTGGTAAACTCAATACTTAAAATACGGTCTTTTGGAAATTATGACATTAAAAGATTTCCCAGGCTGGCCTTCCTAGCTCAGGTTTCATCTGGTGAGGGAAAAGTAAGTCTTATAGCTCATCATTTATAAGGACTAAGTAGTAAATGTGGGTTTTCTTTTTTGGGGGGCAGCCATACATTTGTTCTATACACTTGCAAAAGACAATCAGTTAATATTTTAATGACTTGATCATACCTGCCTCTGAAGTTTTACCACATTAAATACTTTTTCTTAGAGTCATCAGTTGAATGGTAGGAGTAACTGAAGGGCCTTACAACACCAAAGCCAAAATTTAACAGATGCGATCAGTGTGAAATAGTATGTATCTTTTTTTGTACAAGTTGCTCTGAAGACTATTTGCCCACCTTTCTGTGTATAAAGCAAAAGGAGAGCCTATGTACAGAACATATGATGTATTAAATTCTTTTGCTTTCATTTGCCCATTTTTCTTGCCCATCATTTCCTAAAGAGCTCATTACAAAACATTGTGTAGACCCTTTGTTGTATAAAAAAGACTTCTGATCAATAAGGAAACTTAAGGTTTTTGAACTTTTTAAAGAAATAAGATATAAATGTATTGCATTTTTAAGACCAAAAAGCTCTTTATGCATTCCATTATAATTCTATATAACTAAAGAGTCCTACAAGGAGTCCTTTCGAAAAAAAAAACCCAAACTGTTTCTTGAATTTGTGTAGATTTATCAATTAACCTGCACAAATAGAGTGAGGAGCAACTTAACTTCAGAACAGTATAATTAATTGATTAGACAAAAGTCCATTTATATCTGTGCAGTTTTCTAATATCTTAAGCAAGTTTTCTAACTCTGAGGCAAGGTGATGGCACCATTATGCTTTCTTCCTGCTTTTGATGTCAGCACATCACACATATTAGCATTTAAGGCACAAGGCAAGCCAATACTTAGGAAACAACCAAAACCAGATGAATAGAAGCAGCCTAAATTCCTACCTAAGTAGCAAGGTAATCATCATAATTGAAAGAAGTCTAACACGGCATGATGACAGCAGTATTCACTGAGAATGGGGGAGAGAAACTCAAGATTTTCAAGTGAAAGTGGGGAAGAGGATGTAAAGTAAAACGGGTGGACCATTAAAATAGGAAGAGTCCCAACACACCAACTAGCTGACTTGGCACCCGGTGCAATGATGTGTTATCCATCATTCATGAAACCTAGTTCCTGGAGTGAATACAATAACAGACATAGAACAAGTAGCAGCTAGCAGCAGAATATGCAAGCCTTAGGCTTTTTGGGCAGAATATTAGAGTGACAGGGTATTGCCCTTCTTTAATGATTACAGGACTGGATATTGCTTATGGTCATATCTCCTGCATGGTAAAAGATGAGTTCTTTGTCTTTAGATAATAACCCAAATACACCCTTTCTTTGCTATCTCCCTCACTGATTAAGGATCTGAGAGTTCCTTCATGCATACTAAAGTTGGTTTTGTATGACAGAGGAGTATGCTTGGGGCAAATGAGGCTAAAAGGATAATACAGGAAAAAAGGACAGTGGCAATACTGAAGAAACTATTCAGAGGAGATTGATAGCTGTAACAGAAATAAAGGAAAGAATACAATAAATGTTAAATAAAACCTAGAAAGATTAAGGGAAAGGTAACTAAAAATATAGAAAAAAGCATAAAATTCAATTAAAAAGTTAACATTGATGTAAAAAGCACACAGAATTATATTAATGCTTTAAACTGTTATTAAACCTTGAGAACATACAGTTATCAAAAGTGCCCAAAGCCAGACATCAATTTTTATTGTCTTCAAGGCAAGCCTATATTTTTCTATATGCAGTGGAGAAAAGAGAATATAAAATTCTAGACATAAAAGATAGAAATGTCAGGTGAGGTAGCAGTGGAACTGTACGTGCATAAAATAACCAATAATAATAACAATAATAGCCAAGTGACTTGGATTAGTGTACCTTTTAGTGTTGAGTAAGCCATCTTGCACTTCACTTTTAATAAATGGGATATGTTTTCAATTACTGTACATTAAACTTTTGCATTAACAGAATATAATGTAATTTGAGATGTGAAGTTGCTAGACCAGCAACTGAGTTCAAGCAAAATTAACTAATGTAGAAGAGGAAGAAACTACATTCCTGTTTTTCTTGTGTAACAGAGCCATCTGACACAACTGTGGTCCACCCACCAGTATGGAGAAATGAGTTTGTAGCAAACCAAAAGGTAACACCCATGCCCACAGGCATACACACACCCTCCAGAAAGAAGCAGATTTACGTGTGTAAATCAGGAGGGCACATCAGATTTTCCAAAGTCACCACGAAATTATTAAAGGTGCTTAGGCATCTAGAGGTGCAGAGCAGCATCAGTGAAAAGTTCAGCCTATAGATGCAGACTTGGTATTCTCATCTCTACTTTGACTTGCTTACTCTCTTGCTTTTTTGTGAGTTGTTATATAGAGAACATATAAATATAGAGAACGCTCTCAAACAAGGAGAATACTGCAGAATTTAAGACAATTTTACATGCAACTGCTTACATAAAGGCTTTAATAATACTTCCTCAATTTTTTGTTTGACGTCATCTTATCCATCACATTGCACCTGGAATGACTTTATTAGTCCTGAATCATCACCTGTAGAAACAATGTCTGTTTTTGAATACTGATGCTTCTGTAATTGCCCATGGAATGTGTGACATTATATACCTTTTCCTATTAGATGGCCTAATTTTTTCCTGCTTTCATATAAGCTTTTTTGTTCTGTCTGCAGTGAATAAAGAGAATAATTGATCCCTGATATTTTAATAGGAAAGGTCAAAGCACTTTTGCATAGTATCCCAGCTTAATTGCTTCTGTACTAGTACCTTAATACGTTTTGTATAGTATCAGCAGTTATGAAGAGTAGTAAACTGCAAGAATTCAGACTGTGAGGTTTGCTATATTCCCAGCCCCTATGTAATTTTGTAGTAATCTCACACAACAGTGCAGGGGTGAAAAAAAAGTCTTGTTAAACTATGGGGATCTGCCAAATACATTGTGGGCATCCAAACCATTTTAGTTGAAAGTACTACACTGTGAATAATTTGACACAGAGTTATTTGGAAGCCTTAAATAAAAGGCTTGACTCTTTACTGCCAAAAAATCCACATAAGCATTTATTCCTGTGCAAAGAGGGTCTAAGTACCACAAACCTGGACCAACAGTATTTACTTAATTGCACTCATATTAAGCAAGTGTAAAAAAAAATATATGTGTATACAAAGGCACTTAGTGCTTATTCATCAAGTGGATGGATAAGTACTAAGGTATGCAAGGGCCAGAAAGGTTCAAGTAATATACAAAAATATACAAGTAAAATACAAAAAGATTCCAGCTTTAGTTGAAACACACACAGGTAGCACAAAGTCAAGGCAAGGGGAGAAGTAGAAATGTTAGTATTGCTGAATCTGTAAAACTGAAAAAGAATCTGAGTCTTTTACTATAAAAACTATTTATTATATTATGTAAATGTAATATATAGATAAACTATTTCATGACAGCTTGTCTGTGGAAGAGGACAAAGCAAGCTGTCTGTTTTTATAACATTTTCCATGAAGATATTAGTGATAATTAAGAAATGCATTTAGTTTGGTCTTTGTCTTAAAATTCCATATAATCCTCAGACTCAATCAAAGGTATGTGTGGTTCTCATAATTCAGTGTCTGGGAGTTTCACATCCACCACTGTATTTGTCCTGACAGTGCTTCTGGAGGGAAGTATTAGTCTTCCCACTTCACAAATGGGGCAGGAGATGAGAGATACCACCAGTAATATTTCATATAATAGGTACCCAGGCATATTTGAGCAAAAAGAAATGATAGAAACCTTTCTGCAATTTTTGAATTCTAAATTAAGCTTTGAGGCAGTAAGGGAAGCATTAATCAGAACGCTTTCAGAGAGAGAAAATGAGATCCATGTTTTGTTACAAGGTTTTCAGAAACTCCGTGGTTTTGTCTATCCATCTACAATTAATTAAATGGACCAGGAAATGTTCTCTGGCCCTGAGGACAATCCATACAAACTCTTGCCTTCCAGAAGAGGCAGGCTGCATCCATACTGCTTGTTGGCCTGTGCTGTCCCATCGAGCGTGATGGCTTTTGCGCAGGGGAGTGCTGCTTGGTGGAGAGTATGGCGGGGGTCATGCTAGCAGTTCAGCAGTATGGATCTTCCAGGTGCTTGGACCCATAGCATGGTCCTGCTTAGTTTGCTAGTGTAGACATAGCCTGCATTTTGCAAATATTGGCTTGGTTTTGGTATAATATGGTGTGATGAAGTCTTGAAACTGTAATCAAGTTGAGATATCTAGCAAAGTCACTGCTACAGGAACTTTCATATGTTCTTCTTAGGAAAAAAGACACAAAACAAAAAAACAAACAAACAAACCCAAACCCAAAGTCTAAAATAACAACACTAAAAACACTAAATACCACTTGTCAAAGACTTTTCTAGAATCTTGTAAGGCATATTTTTTATTTGCTTAGATTCATCACCTTATTCTCCTAGCGTCTGAACTCACTTAATCAGAGCAAGCTGCCACACAGATTATTGTTCTTGGTGCACTGACTTTGCTTGTATCCTGGTGTCACTCAAATTTTGGAAGAGATCTCTGCCTGAAGTACAATATGGATTAGACAGTGCTGTCTCTTCAAAATTTGGCCATCAGTTGTGTGCAAATCAATTCAGTCCTTCCAATACAATAGTGAGTTTGCTAGATGCTGACTTCACTGATACCTCCCTCTTTGGGAGAGTTGGACAGGTTTCTGGCAAGTCTAGTCCATTAGTTATTCATCTCTAATTTGTTGAAATTAACTGTCAGATGCTGGGATTGTTTCCAGGACAAGGTCAATGTAGACCTGAAAATCTTTCTTTAAAGCCTTTTCTTCTTTTGTTTGTAGCTGCCTAATTTAAGCAGTGGATAGTGGTTGCTGCCATGAGTGTTTTTGCCTTCATGTTCAGTGCTGAAAAAAAATTAGTCAAAATCTTGAAGTCTAATGTAGAATGTCATGCCAGAATTTTGAACTGAAGAATTCCACCAAGTGTTTATGGCTTTTTCAATGTTAAAACGCAAGAGGAAAAAACCCGACTGCTAATGTTTCCTTTTCCACTTGAGATTATCAGCCAATTTCTGTAAAGGCTTTTGATATGGCCATAACTGTTGCCTGGTCTTCTTCCAACTGTTCGATGTTTGTCTATGGCATGCTGACCACAAGAAGCTGTGCTGAACATTGCTATTGTTATAGAATGACTCTGTAAAAAAACATAAAGTGTCTTAGAACAGTTATTTTATTTTGTATTTTCCTGTGACATTTTAGAGTCACATATGTGACTCTATAAATGTAAGAATTAAAAATAGTCTGTAAAAATTTCTCCATTTATTTGTCATAGCCAGGTATTGTCTTAAATTAGAAACACCCTGGGTAGTAGACGTTTGTCTAGAAGTGGCTGAATTCCGTGTTTATTCATGTCATGCTTACGAATCTCCCAATTCATATTCTCATTCAGAGAGATGTCAGCTTGGTGGACCTCAAACCTGTATTTATTAATCTACCATATTGGTTAACATCTCTGCTGCAAATGTATACATCCTGGTTATATATTTAGAACTCCAGATGAAACTGTTTCTGAGCCACAACCAGTTCCGTTTCAGAAGAGGGGAAAGACACTGGCAATTTGACAGTCTGAATGATGGTTCTGGAGGTGCTCAGGTGGTGAAGGTCCACGACCAACATCCATTAGATGCACAGCTTCCTGACAAGGGCTTTGATGCAGGTGTACAATGAAACAGATTCTTTAGCTAGGTGGATTTGCCAGGAACCTACACTAACATCTGACTGTGATAATCCTTTGGCCACTGGCATTCAAATTAATGCCCAGTGAGCTACAAACAGCACATGTTCTTGTCTGCGTGTCCTTACAAATGCACAACTTCCCTGACAGGCTTCAGTTAATTCTTTCACAGTTGTGACTTTCTCTTTTCCTCAATATTGCCTGATAAAATCCCTCTTATGTTGCTAACATGTAAACCATGTCGCTATTTTTTAAGGCTTCGTGAGACCTCACTTTTCCTAGTGTGAGATCTGGGTCTAAATAAAGCTGTGCTGGCAAACTAGCATCTCTGATGCTATCAGCTATCTTGTCTTTTATTAGTCTCTGCTTTTAACGTTCTGTATTTGCAGGGTTCAGCAAGACTGAACTGCAGCAGCTAAAAGCTGCTTCCCCCCCCCCCCCCCCCTTGCTCCTGGAATGTTCCAATAAATTTGGCCTTATCAAATCTAACATTCTTTCTGCCTAGCCTATTAATATGAAAAGTCTCTTGTATTTTGGTGTATCCTTTTCTTCCATTGTCACTCTAGGAAGGGACACATAGGATCTTCAGCCATGTCACCTGTGGCATACATCAGAACGCTTGCCTGATATTGCTATATCTACTATACTACACTACACTACCAACTATACTACACACCGCTGATGCTGCTGAGGTCTCTAGACAGAGCAAGGCCCTCACAATGGCCTTTATCACACAGCCATTCGTAATCCTGGCTTCATTACTGCAGAGAGCTGGAGCTCAGTTTCCTTCAGAAGTTTCTTCTTTCCCTGTTAATTCACCCCTGCATCAATCTTGCAAGGTTTCTTTTTCTTTATTCCCTCTTTAGACAGCATGATTCTTTCCACTCCTTCTGTCACTGTGGGTGACCACATAAACGAAGATGGCTAATATTTGAGCTTCAGCTGAAAAATTCTCAAATGGGGACATTCTTTCTGATTATTGTCCTCACGTTTCTGCAATTTGGAGTCCTCTCCTCCAGACAACTGCACAGACTACTGTCCAACCCACCGCTTCACCTGCGGATATAAAGACACAGCTCAGTTCTGGTGGTCAAACTGACATTTCCCAACACCAGAAATATCAGTCAAAACAAACCTGCTGCCCAGATAAAACAGGGAAAAACTGCTGATCAGGGTGAGCTTTGCCCTCAAACCCACCTGTAACTGGCAGGAAGCTCTAACCCAGGCCCAGCTGCAAGGGCCTTTATGAGCCCTGCAAACCTAACTCGACCAAACCTCAACTACGGGGAAAGGGGCAATGTCTGTCAGTATTACAGCTTTAGAATTTTCCTAAGGTGAACAACTCCCTTGCCAGTACAAAAAGGCACATAGAGAGCAAAGATCTGGCCCGTTTAGTTCCAGTTGCACTAGGAAGATTATTTCATTAAAATTTATCACCATGTTTTGGCAGATATAATTCCATTAATTCTATCTGCTTTGCTAACGCAACAAAATAAATGTCTCAAATCCCTCACCTCTGGAATAAGTGATGTATAGGTATGCTTGTCATATCAATTTCAAACCAGGGACTAGAAAAATAGGATTAGAACAAGGTGAACCCGTCCAATGGCTAGGATAAACTAAACAGGTGCAAGGCTCACACGGTCCTGTTTAATGGGGTTAAGCCACAAGAAGTGTGGGAAGCAGTGCAGCAATTAGTCTCAGTTGGACTTTTTTATTAGACATATATATCCCTACTCCTCTTTATTTGTGTCATCAGAATTGGTTTTCTGAAGATGTCTATTTCAGTGACTGAAGCATTCCTTTCCTAAAAACTTCTTATTTTACAAATGAAATAAAAAGAAATACCTTTTAAAAAGTAGAATTCTAAGGAATGTGTCTAGCATATACAAGAAAGACTGGGCAATGATTCTTGTATCAGAATTGAGTGGAAAACTCAATATTTCTGTCCACAGAAAATTAATCCTAAATTAATGTCCTGTTCATCAATTTGTTAAACTCCCATTGCTAAAAAGCACCCCTCCAGATAGCTTTTACTGGCTACAAATGCGTAATAAGACTATAAGAGATATGTATCTCCAGCCAGCAATTTCAAGAATGCTACTTATTTTTTCAACTCACAAAAAACCCCACCAAAAAACATAAGCACAGACACAAAATAATTTTAAAACAAAAGCACAGCAACCTTGTCCCTAAAAAAGACTCCAGTGATTATGAAGAGATAGAAGAGTGATTTTACTGTTTTTCTTTTTCATTTTAAAAGAAGACAATGTATGTAATTGCCAGGAAACTGCTATACAACAAAACAGCTGTAAAGAGACAAATTTCTTGGCCTGGCTTCCAGGAGCAATGTTACTAGATTTTGAATCATGTAATTTAACCCAAATTTGCAGATAGCCACAGATTCAAAATAACCTGGGAGATCCTCTATGGACTTGCTACTTTGCTTTTGATGACTCTGGGCATCTTGCTGAGGCTGTCTGCTGCAGTCAGGTAGAATACCAGAAAGTAAAATAACGATATCAACAATACATAGAGCTATTTTTATGGTGTCCGAATCAGTCTCTATGGCAACATTTTTTAGCCTATTTAGATTTTTTTTTAAATCTCTGTCTCTCTCCCCCCCTTCTTGCATTATTCTGTTGAGTGACAGATATTGATTGAAAGATAAAACATAATGTCCACATACAAGCATCTGTCAAGTTTGGAAGAGTAGGTGGTTGTTTGCTTTATATTTGACCTTTCCCTTTAACAGATATTTCAAAGACATTCCACTAAACTACTTTCCTTTCCTTTGAGAAAAAGTTACTAAGAAAAAAAGAAAGATTCATTTAACTTGAAATCTAATTAGTACAAATATGCATAGATATATAATTTTTCCTTTTGGAGTCTGAGTGTTTTATGAAAGTAGTGTGTGTGTGTCATCATTACTGTTTTATAGTTGGGGGGAGGCAAGTACAGACAGGAAAAAAAAAAAAAATTATCCAAGGTCAGCCAGTCAGCTAACAGTTTCACTGACTGTAGTAGCAGATTTACAAATTTTCAGTACCTTAACAAGTGGTTTCTGATACTACACTTTATACCTAAGCTCTCCTTGTTTGGAAGGTTTACAATAGAGCATTTCTCGTTTATTATATCCTTGCCTCTATGTTCTGTTGCTCTATGAAAAATGCTCACAAACAAGGAGGAAACTACACCCTGAGAACTGTGAAACTGTCTGCCTCAAAAGGCCATTAAATTCACAGAGAAAAAGAAACCTGTATGAAAGTAGAGGAAATTTCTTTTTATAAAATCCTGTTCGGTTATATTAAATCAAAGTATTTCATGTAAGAATAGTAGGTCTGAAACTTATGTTCTTTATTGGAGGAAAAAAAAGATAAGACTGAAGAGTGATGGCTATAATGAAGTGGGCATGATATTCCTGGGCAGTATAGGAGTGAAAGCAGCTGGTGCTGGTTTGGGCTACCTGCACAGAAGAGTTTTACTGATGATCTTGGACCTTTGTGTAAATAGACCAGCAGAGGAGTGCCTGTTCTTCTTCACAACTATGTAGATGAAAGGGATTTTCTTCACACTGGCAGAATTCTTATCCCTCATGATTTGACCTGATTTTTAAAATGATCTGATATAATTTTGCTACCTGCCAGCTTTAGAACATAAGAACAGCAGTATCGGATCAGCTCAATGATCTGTCTTATTCACTGTGCTGTCTACATTAACCAGACATATAGGGATGAGTATAGGAACAGGGAGTGAATGATCCTGTCTCTGATATGCCTTCTTGATTTTTTGCAGTCAGCAATTTAAAGATTTTCTGAGCGAGGACTGCATCCAAAACATCCAGCAGTCAGCCTATTCTCTAATCCATTTTAAACTCATTTGTCTCTTTGGCTACCTTTAAATCCTAAAGCAGTGAGTTCCACATTTCAATTTTGTGATGTATCAATGACATAAAAAGAAAGTAATATGTTGAGCATCCTAGTTCTAACACTTAACATTTTATTTGAATGCAAATCACATTATTTGTATCCTGAGCAGAGTTGTTTGTCTTTACAGTCCCTCACAATAACTGGAAGTAAATCTTAAAAAGCACCACAGATGAGACTGATTCATGTGTATCCAACATTCAGACAAAATTGCAGATGATCTGCTGCAATGTTGGCTGTTATGTTTCATGCAAAAACCAGAGTGCTGTGATACAAGCCAAAGTGTCATCATTTTAGCTTCATCAGAATGTGCTTATATTTTTAAGCGCCAGCAATTTTCTTACAAATATTATAAACTCTGCAATTTCTTTAATTGAAAATTTAATATTGGATGGTTTGTGATTTAGAAGAAGAAACTGTAAGAGGAAGTTTTGAAATGTATATGGTGATATTTTATTGAGATCAATTGAGTAATTAGAATGAGTGTTCTCACCAGAAAAGTTTAAAAAAAAAAATCGATTAGTAATATCAACCAATGCTTTTGTGCCACATATATACAGAAAGCTGTCTTACAATTGGCCAACTACATGTGGAATAAAATAGTCAAAAATATTCTTTAAAATTATTTTTAGTGGCTAAAAATAACAAAACTATTTAGAGGAGAGGGAGAGAGGGGGAAAAAAGCCACAAAATATCCGCCTCATCTGGCTGAAGTTGATTCAACAGTAGTTCTAAAGTAATTAGTAGCAAGCACTTACCATAAAGCTGTCACAGCATTACCACCTTCAAGGGTTGAAAACAATTTATCTTTAGAAACTGTGTGCCTAGCATGGATTGAGAAGGTAATATTAATGAAGGGAAGAACCAGGAAATAGCAGCACACTTAAAGCTAACTAGAGCTAAAATCGATGACAAGAGGCAGTCAGAAACACATGAGTAATTTATTAAGCAATGATAGATTTGGGTAAGTAGCACTGCAAAATCAGTCCTTCTTCTGGTATGTGGGGTGAAGATAAATTAGCAGTTTTGTAAACTGAGCAGTTCTGTTTGCCCTTTGACTAATATATAAAACTAGCCTTCAAGAAATGCATTCGCTCTTTTCCTACCTGGCTTTCATTGCTGTACTTACCCCCAAAGCTATATTAAATCTCCTTGGGTAAAGACACTACTAGAATTAAACTTCTGTCAAGGCATTGTCCTGGGTGATTACATTATTAGCAATCATGTTTATGAGGTGTCCTGGAGTGCTCAGCTCTGTACCAACACTGAGGGAGAGCACCGGGGGCTCCTCTCTCAAGGAGACTGCAGTCCGAGTCAGGCACAGAGCAGATACAGTTCAAAACACTAGACCCAAAGCAATAAAGATGTAGTTTTGTTTAAGTCCGTCCTCTCTTTGGTAAAATATATATTCATTCATAAAATGATCTCACACACTTCGTTAGGGAATACATATCATCTTCTTACCAAGCGTTAACATCTCTCCTGTGCATGTGCATGTGCCACTGTTCTGAGTGGAGCAGAAGAATAAATAACCCAAATAAATATGGGACTCTCAGACCATCTTCTTTGATATGAAAAATACACAGATACAAGAATAAAGCACATTAGTTCATAATGGGGGCTTTGTACACTGCCTGCTTCCTCTTGTTGCTGCTTATATGTCCACAGCTCAGAAATTGGTAGGACCTTCTTCAAACTGATCATGTAGCCTTTCTTGTTCCCTTCTTCTCCCTGGAATAGCAAACTTTGAGACACTGTAACTCTTTTATTGCTGTGGGCATCTTTAATGGGAAGGTCTTCAAATTCCTTGGTAAGCATTATATAAGAGCATAGCTAAAGCCCACCTGGAGAAAGCTGTTGTGTCGCTAGGCACTAGTTCTCTCTGTAGTTTATCCTGCTGAAATCTCTGTGCATTCTCTCCAGTGTCCCTCCACAAAATTTTTCCTTTTTCATTTGGAAACCCTTTTTTTCTCCAGCAGGATGTTCCTGTTCTTAGACTCCCTAGGAGTTAAACAAAGGTGAAACCAGTAGATATGAGGCTTTGCAGAGAGCTTTGGGGTCCTAACAAGACTCCTTATCGTGACTCTCATAGGAACAATATAGTTAGAGCATATAGGAGGAAGAACCTTGTACTCGCTGGTATCTGTGAGGAATCAGTACTATCCAAATAGTGGTGATGTTCCAGCTCCTCCTCCAGATTGTTTTGACAGGAATGGATTCACCTCACCTTACATTCCAAGTATGGTCTAACTCAGCTAACTCTTTTTTGTGGCTCCATGGGAAGAAACAGAGGGAAGTGGAATACAGGCAAGCCAGGGCCAATAGAAAGACTGGTATTCTCCTTCATCAAGAAATCTGGCTTAAAGTAATATGATAGAGGAGCTATTACTAGTTATTACTCCTGCTGTATCTGATCCCTCTACAAAACCATTTCATTCTTTGCTCCTTTAAAACACACAGATTGCTATAGTGTTCCTTTTTAATAATCACAACTTTACAAATTTTTATTACCATGCTAAAGAAATCATCATGAAAGATTCCACAGTGCTTTGTCATAAATATTATTTTGTCATTACCACAAACCTTTTATCCTTCTGGTTTAACATAGCAGACAGAGAACTGGATTAATGTGATACCTCACAGAATTTCCTCCTTGCTGGAAGACAATGCAAAGGTATAAGCAGCATAACTGGTTTCAACTTTTATAAAAAAAAAATCTTGACATTTTGCTTTCTTGTACAAACAATGAATGGAAGCTAATGTCAAAGTATTAACTGACTGGAGAAGTTGACTTTTTTACCTATTGTTCTCCTTCCCACTCTTAGTCAATTTTCCATTTACATCTATGGTCACAACTTCTTTTCTCTGATTGTGGATACTGTTGGTTTTTTTCTTTCAGCTTCTGTAAATTATCTATTACCCATCATGCCAGTAGCCATGGTATACAATGACCAGAACTGATGGTCAGACAGAGATGCAAAGTATACTGACGAACTGTGTCCTTTGAATTCCTCGGTGTGCACATGCATCCATTGCTATACAATCTTTCTTGCATGTGAAAATTGCTGAGATTTCATTAACATCATTAGAAACCCATAATTACTCAATATTTTCCCTCTCCTATATTTAGAGGGACTCTAAATTTGTAACGTAATTTCTTTAGCTATGTTTTCCATAAAATAGAGCCCTCTATTAGGAATTTCTTTCTTCCAGCTGAAATGTCATCCTGTAGATAAGGCAGCTTCATCGCCATTACATGGATCTCTGCATGAAGTGAAGAAAGAGATGGATGGCCTCTGAAACAACCCATGGCTAATGCATTAAAGGCATTACAAATTAATATCATGACCATCAGAGGAATTAATATGATTCATGATGCTCTTGTATAATAAGTTTGCATTGATCGGGTTGTACATGAACTAGGGCATTGTCAGTTGCCCAGACTGGAGATTCTGTTCTTCACCCCTCACTCCACGTTCACTCTTGGGTACACAGATTGACAGGATCTGATATAGAGATGTAAAGCAATCTTCTGTCTTCTATCTGCTGAAAATTTTGCTTTGCAATGCGTAAGCCGTCCATAGCGCTCTCTACCTCCACTTGCTCTTCTAGTGTGACAATATGTGATCTGATTCTAATGCTACAGGGAAAGAGTACATATTTCTGAAAAAAAAAATAAAAATCGGGTTTTCAATTGAATGAAACAATAAAAACTGGTACTCCACATGTGTACACATATGTATCCCATTAGCAACTTTCAGATGCATTTACATAAATTTTTTAAAACGTGCCTGTCTGTGTGTGTATGTCTATACGTTATATGAGCACTGCTTGATTCAAAAGCCTCTGTTCTTCTCTCTTCATAGGCACACGTGAACACACGCACATGCACACACTCCGTTTGGGTTCAGTATTAGGTTCCTGTACTGGGTCTGGCTGGGATGCAGTTCATTTTCTTCACAGGAGCCCATATGGTGCTGTGTTTTGGATTTGTGACTAAAACAGGGTTGCTAACACTGATGGTTTAGGTGTTGCTGAGCAGTGCTTACACAGCATCAAGACCTTCTCCGTTTCTCAGCTGCCCTGCCAGTGAGCAGGCTGGGAGTGGGCAAGAAGTTAGGAGGGGACACAGCCAGGACAGCTGACCCCAACTAATCAAAGAGATATTCCATACCATATGACAATGTGCTCAGCAATACAACTGGGGGTAGTCTTTCCAAGGTAGCTGTTGCTTGGAGACTGGCTGGGCAACAGTCTGCTGGTGGGAGGTGGTGATTGCCCTAGCATCACTCAGTGCAGGCTTTTCTTTCCTTCACTTATTAAACTGTCTTTATCTTGACCCACAAGTTTTTCTCACTTTTGCTCTTCTGATTCTCTCCCCCATCTTGCTGGGGGGAGTGAGCAAGCGATTAGGTGGGTGCTTAGCTGCTGGCCGAGGTCAGCCCACCACATTTGCTCAAACCCACCACATGTTTTACTGAATAAGAGAACAAAGCCAAAATGTTCTACATGCCTCTGTAGGTGGGCGTGACCCCAAGCATTGGCATGAAGTCATCCATACTTTTGAAGCATTAGCATGCCTCCTGGCACAATTTTGTCCCACACTAACTAGCATTACCCCAGTCAATGTCTTGAGTTCAGGAGAGTTGGAATTGGCAAGGGACCAGTGACAGCAGGCTGTTTGGATGTGGCCACCTTATTTTGGAGTACAAAGAAATCTACTAATATAGACATTTGCTGTATCATTCCAGTTGGCTGCAGGATGAGTGAATGCTTTCTAACCCATTTTGTTTGCAAGTACAAATAGATGTAGCCATAATGTATCCTTAAAAATTTTACTTTATCAGTTATTTTTGAAAAATAAACTGAAGTTATGTGGTATGAGAAGACTATGGATGACCACAGTAATGTAGATACTACCTTCCTTTCCTGGATTATTTCTATTTTGGACTTAAACTTCCTCTCTCAAAAGGGACCATTTCTTACTGTCTCCATACTGCCAACCCTAGAAGACACTGTTCTTGGAGGAAAAGTGGGCATACTTGAAACTGAGGGTGCTCTTAGGGGCAAAATCATCCTTTTCCTGTTATCATTATTCTTATATAAAGACTTTTAAGACCTATGTACACAACTGTGATTATTAAATAAACATAAAAAGAATAAGGGTAGGTGACATATGGTAAAGTTGTAATAGCACTGCAAAGCTGTTGCTTCAATGGTTTCAGTCTAGTGTAAAGAGATGGAACTCACAGTTTCGCAGAGGAGGAATGTTTGCTGACACCAATATCCCAGACAAGAAGATGGACTGTTTTCATATGGCAGGATTATAATCATCACAGTCAGACTAAGTGAAAGGCAACTGCACGTTTTGTTGTTGAACTTCTCATTCTAGTCATCATTTTGATTGCTGTGGGAACTCCCTAAAATTACAGCAATTTTATTGTTAGTAAATGAGATCAACATTTAAAATAAAGCAAACAGATGATCTGATTTAAGAGTAGAGATGCTCAAGTGACAATCACATTTTCCTAAAAGAAAAAATTCTTTGACAACAAGTTTTTACCCACATAACATTGAAGAGCAACACAAGGCATTATTTTCTATCTGCCCAGTGAGGGCTTTTCCTGGTTATTTTTCCATCAGGACATCAGTTTGCACTGGGTGCACTTGGATCCTCCTATAGGAATTTGAAGTCTCACGGATCAGGCTCCACTGTCTTGAACATATCAGTATCCATTCTGTTACCCTCTTATGTTATGCCATCTCTTCAAGGAAGCTCCTTCAATTCCTTGCCTTTGTCAGTGCCTGGACACCTCTTCCTCTTTTTCTCAGAACTCCATAGGGAACTCCCTCTCAACTGTGCTCTGAACTACTCTTTTCTTTAACTGCAGTCATTGCTGACTCATATGTAACCCTTGTGCTTAGCTCAGCCATCCCTTCATTATCAATCCTGGCTCATTGCTCCTAGCTACTCACTCAGCCCCCACAGTGAACTTTTAAATAAATTAAAGTTAGGAAGACTCAGGACCTTTGGAACACTCTTGCACGAGTAGCTCATCACTCTAATTGACTGTTGGCTCTTGTATCCGTCATTCTTCTCCAAACGGGTATAGCCATTAGTATGCTAATGCAACGAAATATTTCTACTTGCAATAACCCAAAGAGAGATCTAAAAATCTGGGTGTCTTTATGTAATAAGTTGAAATGAGCATACAGCACATTGTTGTATGTTCTAGCCAAACAGCTTTTGCTTCATTGTTAATGCAGTTGTCTCATTATTATCTCTTCAAACCTGCCAAGAGCATTTGTCTTCATTTACGAGAGCACACTGCACATTCCATATTTTAACATAAAACCAATATGGAATTTTCAGAGTCTAAAAACTGTTCCTGAAAACCCAAGTGCAATAACATCACTGAACCCTCTTGTTTATTTATCCATAATCTCCACCTTAATTTGCATAGTTCCCAAGCAAATAGAATTGTTTCTGACAGCCCGGTAGAACCATTCTGACAGCCAGAGTGCATTCTCTTTTTTCCTATGAGTCATAGCCAGTTACAGAGACTTTTCAGGCCAAATTGCACTTTCAACGATATCAATCCAGTCCCTTATGTTCACACTGCACCTTCAGTTCTGCTTCTATGATACTGTTATCCTCAATGATGTGCAAGAACATAAGAACTTCAATTCTTCAATGGTTTTCAGAGACCAGGTTGATTTTGCTTGCCCATCAATTCAAAAAACAAATCTATATTTTATCCACAAATCTAAATTTATCCTTCTTTAAATAAGAAATCTTTCAGACTTGGTAATGCAAAACCTCACAAAGCTATTTTTATAGAGTAATTTTTCAGGATAGCATCACCTTCAATTTAATTTTTTAATTGTCATTCCTCAATAGCTCAGTAATGTTGTTTTAACAAAGCATGCCAGTGATTTCCACTTTTTTACTTGAACTGAGCATGATCATTTTGTGCTCAAAAGGGTTGATTTTTCAGCAAATATTACCAAATACAAGTAAAAGAAGACAACTAAGAAAGGGTAATCTCTGGCACAGTGAAACATCACTATTACAACACAGTGATAGCAATTTGAGATTAATTAGTCAGGCAGAAGTTGAAAAACTTGTATTTAAATTGATTTCATGCTTCAGAGCTGTAAAGGGCTTCTTATTTTCTTTTATGTCTGCCTGAAAACCTGCTGTTCTGAGCTTCATAAACTTCACAACACATTCATGTGAGGACATAGTTAAAATACTAAGTTATTTTGTCCTGACAGAGTTGACATTTACCTTGTTTAAAGTGTTTAACATCAAAGCCAACAGAATAAATTCATGATGTGAAGTAGGCCATATTCACTTACCAGAAAAATATTAATCCAATACTTTGTAAACATTTAAAACACTTGGGATAAGAAGGAAGATCACAAGCCTCTGCTCATGCACCTTTCATCCCTTATTCTATAGGTGTAACACTCAATATAAAGCCCACTTAAATTAATGGGAGTCTTTCCACTGACTTTTCAATTAATCCTGTAAAGAATTAGAGGATCCTACTCCTTCCTTTCTTGCCTGCCCAGAAAAATACACGTTCACAGCGCAAAGGCAAAAAGAGAATAGCTTCCCTTGCCAGATTTTGTAATCGAAGAAATTAAATTGCCTCTGAGTAACCTGTTCTATGATATTGGTTGTGCTGAGCTCATTTGCTTGAATATAACCTAGCAATAACAACCCAAACCAGGAGGAAGACCAAAATGAGTATGAGAGTAAGGAAACTGTATGAGAACTGCCTTCCAACTGGCTTTCAATTTACAGTAGGCATGCCACCAAGAAAGCAATTCTGAGTTAACACGTTACAAACCTGCACAATGCACTGACAATCTCCAGAGAATGCTGTAAACAACACAGAATGAATTTTACTCTCTCATATGTTAGTAAGAGCTGAGCATATTATGAATTATCCAGCTGGACTTCTTGCCTCTATCCCAACCAGTAACCAAAATGAGCCACAAATATTTCTATAGCCCCAAGACAAATTAGCACAACACGGCTTGCATCCATTACAACCAAGCCCTGAAAGGCAGGAGGACGGTTGTGTGCAAGCTGACCGTTAGGCAGGGTTCCTGGCCCAGGCTCTCCTTCAATCTGTGCACGGGCCTGGGTTGGGAGAGCATTTTTTGGCTCAGGTCAAAACTGTGCCAAGGAATTCACTAACAATTTAGCAGCAAGGATCACATGCCAATGCATAAAGGATGCCTTTACTGTTGCTAGCATAGACAGATTCTGCCATACAACAGAGCAAGGAAGGTTTGCATATGCAGCAAGCAACTTTCATGAATTCTTTTCCAGCCCAAAAAACGGCAGCCTATCTCTTCACATCTAGGTGATAGAATGATTTTGTACTAAGTGCATTATAAGGTCTGGAGAAGAATAGTGGCTAGCAGAGGAATTAGTTTGGATAAAAACCAGAAGTTCTCTATAGACTTAACTGTGGGATGCTGAAGTACAACTATACGGTATCAAATTTAAATGCAGAGGTTATTGATATGAGTGATAGAGGTGACAACTCTCAAAGGAGACCTTTGAAGAAAAGTAACTGCAAAGGGCAGAAGCCTAAAAGAAGGCTCCATGTACTTTTAGTGGATCAGGTATGAACAGCACCTCTGTTGCTGGACTCTGCACCTGGGAAAAAATGGGAGATGTTCTGACTGATCTTCATAAGTAAGTGTCAATAAAGATTGTGAATGCTTTGCTCACAGAGAGGTAATTTTCAGAAATACCTTTGAGGTAAACACTGGAAAAAGAGGAGCAGGAATTGAATCCTAGAGAAACTTCAGGTAAAAATAAGAAGACAGTTATTTAAAGTGTGTCTGGAACGTGCAAATGCGGAGAAAACTTAAAGTTTAAAGTATAAGTTTTCTTTCAGTCACACTTACAGCATTTCACTAGGATCACAGGGGTTATACTGTCAGATAAGAGGACAGACTCCAGAAGAGAAGACAAGATATGACAGACAAACAAACCTTAAATCAAAATAGCTGAACAAATTAGACTGCACCCTGAGACTGGGCACGTGTAGTGGCCCCAAAGTTTAGCAACTGTTGTGATAATTTGCACATGATACCAAAAAACAAAATCAAAAGTTGATACTGAAAATATCTTCCTGTGGCATTGCAGTGCTGTTGATGATATAGATGTCCTTTGTGAGACTGTAGTTGTAAACTAAACCAAAGGAACAGCTGGGTCATTTACAGCTAGCTTATAAGCTATTTATCAGAACCTAGAAAGGCATATTGCTTGTTGTGGGCAAACAGAAATGATTGAGTAGAAGAACAAAATATTAAATGTCCTTAGTTATTGCTCATTATCTTTGTGGGGGAGGTCACATAGCTACTCAAAACCCACTGCTATTGCACTAAAAAATTAGCTTGCTCTAAAAATCCAAGTAAAGGTTACAATTCACATTGTCTTGTACCGCATATAGAATCCTGCAGTATAATAATTAACTGTGCATATCTCTTCACATAAATGCTCATGAAGTCAAATGCTAATTATTTTGGGTTATCATGTCAGATATCAGAACACAATGTAATGAAGTTAAACCACTTGAGCCTTCAATTTTTAAGGACACTGGAGAAGATTTTTAGAAGATCTAAAAGTTTGTCTATAAGTTAATTAAAGTAAATAGTTTCATAGTTGTTGGTTTAAAATATGAAACATTATTTTAGAACATTTCCTTCCACTATAGTGCTATTTCCAATATGGGTATCAGATTTTCTGAATTCTTTGCTTGAACAAGTGGTGTTAGCAGTACTCAAGCCTGGCAAAGAAAAGAAGATGGCATTCTTTAAATGAAATGGTACCTTCAAAGCTTTATGGTGCCAGTAATATTAACGATACTGGAAGAGAAACCTGGAAGTCTACAGCTATGATTTCTCAGGCATTTAAGATCCTAACAGTTTCAACTATGTTTGCAACTGAAGAAACAGCCTTCCTTCCCATATATTTTTGTCATTGAATATCTCTCCCCCTTCCAGAAAAACACTCCTGAGATGCAAGCCCTTACTTCTTTGTCCCACAGCCTCTGAAAGTCCATCTACTGTTTCATGGCAGTTTACTCTAGAAATCAGTATTTAATTTAGAATTCAGTATTATCTGACCAGTATACTGTATCCCTGTATTCTAACAGTGTCTGCCATTCCTGAAACAAAGGTACTGTACTGTGCAAATCAGTTTAAAAATAAATAATAATGAAAAGCAAATAAAGACTAATAAGCAGTTCTTAAAGTTCATAAAGACTGTTCTTTTATGAATTCATATATTTAATTTAAAGGAAATGATAAACTGTTCTATAGTTGAAGATTTGCAAGTCACAAAAAGCCAATAAAATATACCAGTTTTGACATAGAATTGTATTTCTGCTCTTTGCTATGTCCTTTGCATTCTCTTTGTTTTGTTTGTTCTTTGTTTCATTTATTCTTTATTGTGGCCTTTAAGTGCTCTTTGTTTGTGTACTCAGTGCATGATCAGAACTTCATAAGAATAAAATTAGTACCCATTTAATTTATCTCCTTAGGCTTATCTCCTCAGAGCTAAATCAAGGGCAAGATTCTTTTCAATGTCCAAGAAATTTTATTATTTAAATTATTTTCTACTAGCTTTCATTTCTACTTCATAACATAATCCAACTGAGTGGATTTTAGCCCTATTCATTTTGCTATCACCAATACAGATTTCATTTTTCATGTTCATTTTCCAGTAGCTTTGATTCTTATACTATTTATCAGAACTCAGAGACAGGCAACTATTTTGTTGAAGGAAAAAACCTGTTTCAGGGCAAGAAGACAAATCAGGTGTCCTTACTTCACCCTCTTTGTCTTTGCGTGGAAGATCTGTTCACACTGCTATTAAAAAAGAACACTGTTCTGTTATAAAAAAAATCAACAACCAGGTGTTCCAAAAATAATGATAAATGATTATTTTGAGGTTGCATTTATGATCTACTTTTTGTAGGTCATAAAAATGGATAAATATTCTCTAAATTATTCATAATTATTACATTAAAAATATTAATCACTAGAATAAGTAGCTTTGAATTTGCACAGTTTTTTACATTTCTCAGCTGTGCTTCAGTACCCTCATTCAGAGTGGGTGCCTTACAAGAATGAAAGAACGAAATAATTTGGTACCTGATGTGAGCTCTTGCTTTCAATAGTATATTGTTTATTAATAAGGGATGAATGGTCTTAGATATTCAAGGTACCTAAACACTTGAAGTTCAATTAAAGCTCATGAAATTGTGCATTCTGAGGACAGAAAAGGTCCCTTACCCCACTTGTAATTAGAATTAAATATGGGGAGCTGAGAACAACAGCAATGGGAGGAAAAGGAGGTTAGAATAACAGAGTTGAGTTAATTTCAGAAGCTTGAAGAAATGGTGAATAAATTGGGCTGTTAAAATTCATTTTGTTGCAAGTTGACAGGTGCTCAGCACAGGTAATTAATTCAGTGAGTTTTCATAAACTAGAACTAGAAACAAATAAGAAGCATCTCCTCCTAAGGCAACGGGGAAGATGTGTACCACTGTCCCTTGGTGCAGACAGGTTGACACACGGCAGCTCTCTGTGAGTGATGGGCCACAAGGTTTTAGTGATGCTGCTGCATGTGCAGCAAGGTGAGGGGAGGTGGTGGTCCCTTGGCAAGGGAGAAGAGGAGAGGGAGAAGGAGAGATTTGGAGTAGTCCATGACCTGGTGAGAAAGAAAAAAATACTAATAAAGTACTTGCTAAAATTATGGCTCCCTGGCTAGAGATACTCAATGCCCCATTTAATAACAGCCTTTGGTGAAAATGAATTTTTGCTCCTATTTGGAAATAGACTTCCCAGATATAGCGCTTTCCCAGACAGAACAGCATTGTTTGTTTATTTATTTATCAGAGGGGAAGAATACAGAAGTACATAAAAACCAGATTTCCAGGGGGGTATTGGTCAGCCGTGCTGAGCCCATGGCTATACCTGGGAGAGGGGAGTTTCATTTGCCAGGACTGCTTCTCTGGCTGGGGAAGGAGGGAGGCTGAATTCACTTCAAGCACTGCCTGCACATGATTCTGTCATCACCATCCCACAGCGGTTGTTAGGTGATGTTTTGAGGCTGATTTGCATCTTTCTGATGGTATGTGATGCAAATACGCCATTATATCAATGATAGAGACTTACCATTGGTATTCATTAGACCCCTGTCTGCCATTCAGAAGAGTTAGTTATAATCAGCAGTCATATATTCCAGCTAGACCACAGATCACTTCTAATAAAACTTGCTTCTGTCTTCTCATTTTGTGATCAACATGATCATTAACATTTTAATCACAGTTTTTTCTCCTACAATATCCATGTCCACATTTGTCTCAGATTATCATCATCCATCTTTCTTTCAATACAGGGGATAAATTATGAACTAAATCCTACAGTCTATACTCAGACAGCCATAAGAGGTAGCAATGTTTTCACCAAAAAGATCAGGATTTGTTTGTATTTGCATTATTTATAAGGGAAATAGTATATTCACTTTTTTTCAGGGTAATACTGTGTTTTACCTATGCAGTTTCTCCCTAAAAGATTCTGTACTATTCCTCAAAAGCAATTTTATTGTCAAATTCTTGTTCCAACGGAACATGCTAGCTTTTACAAAAACATTGATAGGAAAGCAAATTAAAGTTGCATAGTGGGAATTCATAATTTGTGAGCCAGCTAGTAAAAGAAAGGACACTTCTGTATTTTCTGTTATATTTATTGTGTGTTTCACTGGATAGCTTTCATTTTAAATAAGTATTTATTTTTCATATACAGGAAATACTGCTATCAGTCAGGCTTTACCAGGATAGATTTTATGAATCCACATACTTTAGGGACACCTAAACATAAGAATTTATGGCAAAATCTAGGATGGAATGACTAGTGCATTTTCAGGATCTGCTGTATTTTTCCAGTTTACATTCCTCGTCGCTTTTTAAAAATAAACAGTAGTTCTCTTGCATATGGTTACATAGAACCTCTTTCCCCCAGATTTAAATAGACAATTTGACCCAGGATTAGAAAACAAGGTGTTTGTCACATCTGTAAATTCATAGCAGGAAATCATTAAGTTTTGACTCTTTTGAGTCAAACTCTAAATTTTGACTCAAAGACTCATAACTCTTTGAAAGTTCAGAGGTTGATATCAGCTAATGCTAATATCAGCTGATATCAGCTATCGGCTATGTTTTTGAGATAACTATTGGAGTGAACCAACACAATTGATTTCAGATTAGAATCTGGGAAAAGTAACACAATCGAAAATTCAAACCAAAAAGACCTGAAAATAATTAGGAATATAAAATGAACAAAAAACATGCGTGGTGTCATATATATCTTATCCTTCCCAAATTTTTGTAGCTACTGGCCTTGATTCAACACTATAAGCAAGCATCTATATATAATTAGGAACTTGCATCTTTTCTCCCTAAATAGTTTGCTGAACTGGGATTTTAGTAAAAAAATTGGCTAGCAGTATCTTACATGCATGTAAGATAGCTATTAAGTAGATGTGTATACCGCATAAAGAAATAATCAGAAAGATAATATCTATATTTCTCAACTACGATCTTGCATTGTTAATATTGGGTGTGTGAAATATTTTTTTTTAACCTTGATATAATTTTTATACTTCAAATTCTGATAAGGATAAATTGTGATATGGATATTCTCAACATTACTGGTGTGGTTTTGGTGCTGAGGTACAATGCACACTGCATTTTATAGCCTGCAACTGGCATTTTAAGCAACACAGCCGAGGGTAGATCATCATTTATGCCAAGAAGCTCATTTATATAAGCTACAATGTCAAGTTTAATTAAGGGCTACAGTGACAAAAGAAAGCCGATTGCATGTGCTCAAAATACTTTTCAGATGACAAGTGACTGACACCCATAAAAACAATACCCAGGGTAATTGTTGAGGTTATGATACTTAAACCTGACTAAAAAGATCTCAGGGAGTATAGTCCAATAAGTTAATGTTCTATAAGATTTAAATAAAAAATCAAATAAATCAAACAATCTATTGACTAAAATTCAGATTTACAGTCAGGATCTTTCTGCATGGAGGGAAAGAAAATATAACTGGCAGTTAGGGGCATTTGTATCCCCACATTTTCTTTATTCAGCTCTGTGAGATTTTATAAACAGTAACTTAGTAACTTGCTTACCACAATGGCTTTATGATGATCCCTGGTCAAAGGAAATGCGTAGAGAAAAATCTGGTGGCATGATTTATTTTGTGTTCTTTGTCCCTGCTTGGCACACTCAGTGTTTGGGAAAACAGTCAAATCCTCTTCTGCGTAATCCCCATCAACATCTCTCTTTCTTTCTCTCTCTCTTTGTGGCCACCACATCATAAAGGGGGAGTTGATGCTAAGGATAAAGGTCAAGATGATAGAATATGACAACTCTTTGAATTGAAGAGAGAAATAAGTGTCCCTAAGTATTCAGCATGAGCTTCTCTTTGCTCCCTGCAGGGCATCTGCACCACAACCACCGCATTTTTACACTTCTTCTTCTTAGCTTCATTCTGTTGGGTTTTGACAGAAGCGTGGCAGTCATATATGGCTGTTACTGGAAAAATTAGGACACGGCTCATAAGGAAACGTTTCCTGTGCCTTGGATGGGGTAAGTCTGTAAAATTCATTTCCTCAGAATCATTGGAATGAAACGTTTAATATAGTGACAATGTCAAGAATATTATCATTTTCTTCAGTAAACCTGAAAGATAGTAGACAGCACGTTACTAAAAAGAAAACTATGTTAGGAGCCTTTCCACTTTATCTCAAGCTCAAGCTATGATGGTGTACATTTTAGCATTCTTTTATAAATATGTTTTAACAAAATTTTAGAAGATTTTTGGCAAAGTAGTGTAATATCAAGAAATCAAAATAAAACAAGAAAAAACATTCACTGAATATTCATGAAACCTCTTCCTAGTTCACTTTAAGACCTGTCAAACGTACCAGTAAGTTAGCTACATCAAAGTGGTATACTGTGGGCAGAAAACAGTGTCCTCCTCCCTGCCAGTGCTTCAGAAAAACAAATCCTGCAATAGCACTGAGCTTCATTAAATGATTCATTCCACGTAAAACTGGTCATTTTGCATTAGCTTGCCCTGTCATTTTTTGTCCAGGCACAACAGCAATATTTTACTCAGTATCTAATGGTTATTACTGTTTTGGTTTTTTCAGGTTTACCAGCATTAGTGGTTGCAATATCAATAGGCTTTACCAAGACAAAAGGATATGGAACAGCCCACTAGTAAGTCAATCTGAAATGATAAATTATGTTTTTAATTAACAATACTGTCATACCCATCAGGAATTACGTAGCATAGTTTAAAGGCTCTACAGGTAGCCATTCACACTTGGAACTGCCCTAAGAGTCACTGAGTGGTCCACAAAAGAACAAAGAGAAAACCATATGCCAGTCTTGGACTGAGCTCAGCAAAGCGCCAGGGATCCTGGACTTCTTGTGAGGTTTTGAAGTAGCAAGCCTTTTAGAAACACGGAGGATTAGGTCCACTTAGACACCTAACATTTATATACAT
Source organism: Mycteria americana (assembly GCF_035582795.1). NCBI lineage: Eukaryota > Metazoa > Chordata > Aves > Ciconiiformes > Ciconiidae > Mycteria > Mycteria americana. Next base: position 33,229,106 of record NC_134367.1, read on the forward strand.
TTACCAAACAGAACGTTAAATGTTATGGCTAGCCTTTGCCAACCTCTAAACATGTCTAAAATTGTACTGGCAGGAGTCTCTTTGGCACCCAGGTTTCTGCCCACCAAGCACGTACCTCAGCTTTAATGCCCCTGAGCTTTTGGAGCCAAAGCCCTGCAGAAATCTCAAAATAGCTCTCCCATCCATCTCCTCTCTCCTGGAGGGCCTGATCCAGCCCATTTCCTGAACTGGGCTGCACTTGAGAGACAGTGAGGAAGAGATCTGTGTACTTCATTTACATTTTATTAATACAGTTCCAGTTTAGCCACCTGGCTGGTTCCAGTGCGTATTTAGCACCCTGGAAAATTCACTCCTCAGCATGGCTACCCTTCGGTTGTCTCCTGTTGAAGAAAGAGCTTGGGCTGAGCCTCCCTCCTGCCAGCAGACCGCTCCAACCACCGAGACATTATGTATGCAAGAGTGCATTTCCTTCAGTCGTCCTGTTTGGAGCTCTCCTCACGTTGCCTAAGAAATTAAGTATGCATCTGGACAGAAAGAGAGGAAATATGACTCTGTAGCCTGGTAATGAGGGCATTCATCAGAGATGTGGATGAGTTAGGTCAAGTCCTCGCTTCAATGAATATTTAATTATTCTCCTTAGCGTCGTCACTGAGTGAGATCAGGATTCCCCCTCCCTGTCCTGTGTATCCCAACATCTTGGCACATGGCGAGGGAGGCTTCAAGCCCTCACTCCAGCTCTGGGTGGGTAGGGATTCAAAACCAAATCTCCTCTGGAATACCGGCTCTAACCACTGAGCTCTTTAGTTTTAAATTGTGACAACATGCGTCTTGCATTTTTTTAATGAGGAATAGCTTACCTAACTGAAGTGCTTAACTTGCACTTATAGCTGGCAATCATTAGTGAAACAATGCTCTTAGCCGTCTTTTGGGAGTTATATTGAGGACCTGCTCCTCTGACTTTTTTTCTAACTAATATGTGCTCATCTTGCTGGCTTTTTTATTATTTAGCCCTTGAACCAGGACTGGAGAAATATTTAAGCTGTAAGAATTACAAATCAGAAGATTACAATGTCCAGACCCCATTGGGGAGGTAGCTCTGTCCCTTGCAGGATCAATCCGATTGCATTTACTCTACTGAAATTATTCATGTGTGACTACTTGTTTTAGTTTGTGTTGCTTCCTGCTTCCTTCCTGGGCTGAATGCATTTTTAAAAGAGGATACACTGAAATATTCAGACAAAGCAACAAATCATTCATTAAGGGTAACCTGGAAAGTAAAAAAGAGCAGGTCTCTCTACATGTAACAGCTCCTCTCCCATGATTCAAATTCAGCTGACACGGTACTGTGGGACAAAAACACAAAAGGAGGTGTACAAGGGACAAACAGAACCATAATGCAGCGCTCTCATCTTATTTGCAAGTATGTTTTCTTGGCATTTGACATCAGAATTACACAAGGAAAACAGGGAATGCAAGGAACAGAGATTCTTCCTCCATCACCAGCTGATGTGCTGTCCCACTCTAGAAGCCAGCAAAGAACTGTGTCCCATAACAACTGCTGGGCGGTGTAAAAGCAGGACTCCTGTCCTGCTCCTCCTCCCGTAACTAAAGCACTTGTGTAAGTTTTTTAACGGCTTACACTATATTTGGCCTGTTTAGCTGCAATCAATTACGCATATGCTGCCATCAGAAACATGTCCTGTTGCAAACTACTCTTGGTCTGTAAGATGCTATTTTTGAAAATGATTTCAAATGGAGAAAATTAAAAGTGAAAATGAAGGCATTTATTCCAGTTCTATAGTCCTACACATGAAGAGATTGATGGAAAAGGAGAAGGCCGAAGGATCTTTGAAGCAGATCTCAGTTTCATACGGTATATGACTGATGGGGGTTGGCTTGAATTGTTCACGCTCGAACCAATTCTGTGATCAATAGTCTCCAATTTCTATCTTTTTCTTTCAGTCCTAATTATGACACAATTATGTTACTGTATATTTAAAACCACATATCAAAACTATTTCACACAGACACTTGCACTGATATAGATACAGAAGCTGAAGGGATTTCCTAAAAATAATTTAAAAACACAGTGACAAGTTTTTAGATATTTCAGGACATCTGAAAAAGATTTGTGTGTCTGAAAGCTTGATTGTTTTTTCTAACTGTTTCTGTGAGTTTAATAATTGCTACCTATCCTCAGATGATCAGAGCTATGAAAGCACCACTACTACAAGTTATAGTTAATAAACCTGCATGACCTACTCAAGTTTACATACAGTGCTATATATTAATGAGCAGTGCAGGTAACGTCCAGGAATTCATTATATCAGCAAAAATTAAAATGCTGTCATAGTCATGCTTTCCTAAGAGAAGGAACCATTCTCCTGAAGAGCGTCAAACAACTCATAAAATGTACAGTACACAGGAGAAAGTCTACAGATACTTCATCACTCAGCAGAATTTTATGACCATGGAACACGGTCCCATAAAACCACCAGTGGATGCTTTCAATACAAATCAATTTAAATTGCTTTCTGCTATGTGGGGATCAGGGAGGAAGAAGACAGAACAGGAGAGCAAAATAAAAACAACTATAAAGCATAGAAAAAAGCTATCAGGGAAAACGAAAAGAAGAGAGGAAGGAAAAAATAGTAAAAAATTGACAACTGCCTTACAGTATAAGAAGGCACCTGAGAATCTGTCTTCAAAAAGTCTTAAACAGAACAAGTTTGGGAAAAAGCGCATTTCAGAGTCAGCAACTGGCAGATATTGAATACATTGCAATAATCACATCACACATTGTTGAAAATCCAGATTGTTGAAAATTCAGATTGTATAAAGAAAAGAGGACAACCTCTACGTTTTTTTCCAGCTCTGCTTGTAAATGGAAGTCACTTTTTTGAACAACCTTTTTACTTGAGGGCATGGGAAAAGAAGGGAACAATTCTCCCTTGGTCTTAAAGATTTTTGGGGTAGAAAGTCTTTTCTTTTTATTTAAAAAAAACTTGTTGACCCTTTCTACTGGCAGAGGTAACTGAAATATTTTCAAATACAATACATCAACAATTTTTATGAACTGATGTTTCTGTCTCCCAATAAACATGAAAATTTTAATTACATGTCTTAGTTATGCAGAGTGCTCATCTTCACTAAGTTTAAAAGTTCATACTGGTAGGGAAGTACACTGTGAATACATTCCCCTCTCTCAGAAGCCCATGTTCTCAGTCTCTCACAACAAATAACTTGGATTTTGGAAAAATAGCAAGAAAAATTGCAGAAAATTTTGAAAGCATTTTTATTTGTCATTACAAAAATAAATTAAACATTATTTTTGTAGTTGGTTTTTGAGGTAGGATGTAGAGTAGCCTGACATGTATTACCTTTTTAACAGTGTAGCAGATAGATATGAACTATTTACTTCAATTTATCATTCCAGAACTTACCACATTGATGCAGTTGGGTTCATGTGGCAGATTTCACATGGCTTCATTGCAATGGGAAACACTTTTATTCTTTGCAGTTAGAATTCCAGCCGTAACAGACCATTAATATTATGATGTGCTTGCATTTAATTTACTTGGTTGTCAAAAGTACAAAAACAGTACTGGAAAATAAAGAAGATATGTATGATTCTGATGTGAACGTTTCTGGATGTAAGATCCAAGTAAAGTATTTGAATGCATATACTTGAGTTTTCTTATATGTAGGTGTGATCATGCATTCAAATAAACATGCAGTTCTTTGAATGTGTAATCACTAGGAAAATAGCACAGCTGCATTTACTTTAGTGTGTGAAGCTCCTGATCTTTTGCAGATATGGAAAGCTTTACATCATGGTGTATCAAATATTTAGAATTTGAGTCTGTAAGCGATCTGTGTTTGGAAATCTGATGGTTTTCAGTGAATGCCCTGATGCAGTATGACAAACTCTGCAAGATTAGTAGCTCACCAGAAAATACAGTTTTCAGATGCTTTAAAATATACATTTAAATTGTTTGCAAAATATTCCAGAGGATGCAGAACAGTTAGATCATAAATGATTTTTCTTTAATGGGAATATTGTCTGTAAGACCTGGTTCTAATAGCAATTACTAAATGACATAAGAGAAGATATGTAGAGACCTGTTTTTTCTGAAGTTCTACATTACAGGTACTTGACCTTTCATTGCTTTAAGTATAGAACTATCAGACATTGTAAGTTAGAAATGTTTCTCGATACCTACCTAGCAAGACCTGTGCAGTTAACTCATCATACACAGTTAGAGGAGATTCAATAAAGACTTGCAAACTTATTTTCTATTGTGCTCTTAATACGTTTTAGGCATTTCAGTATATGTATAATTCACATTAAAACTTTTGAAACATTAACAATTGGTAATGGAAATATCAACTCTACATCATCATATCAACAAAGTAATTCTTTTGTGTGTGTGCATATGAATCTCTATATGTAGGATTGAACATACACTGGAAGAATCTCATGCTGTAGTAATTATTAATGCTTTCTTGGCAATGCCTTATACTTATTTTTAATTTGTGTTAGTTCTTCTCTAATGTTCTTTCCAGCTGTTGGCTGTCTCTTGAAGGAGGGCTCCTTTATGCTTTCGTTGGACCTGCAGCTGCTGTTGTCTTGGTAAACATTAATATAATTTCCAGTATTTTCATATGAAATTATGGAATGTGCTATTTAAATTATAAAAGCTTAACTATACAGTAGCATTACATTTCGTTGCAAATACTGAGCTTAGTATTGTTTAACGTACCTTCAGTATTTTGAATGCATGATTCATTTAATTGTGTCACTTCTTTATACCAGTTATCTCACCATATTTACACAGTAAGCTGTGAAAGAATAATGCACTGATTAGTAGCACAGAAAACTTGTTACAGGCATCACTGAATTATTATCAGTACCATCTATGCAATTGTCACTGCCTTGTGACGTTCAGTGACAGTCTTGATAGAGTGCTGCTTGGCAGTGTATTGCTGTGCCAGCAAAAGCAACAGGAGGAGTGGAACCAGCCAGCAAGTTCTCCATGGCTACTGCTTTTGAAGGCAAAGAAACAAATCATCATAGTTGGGAAATGTTACTCTTTTGTGTATTAATCTTCCACATCTCTGGAAATGCATTGAGGTGTAGGATTCACTTTGCCTAATTGTAGACATCTGCAAGGTAGATTTCTGCACCTAAGCTAAGTTATCCCAGCCATATTTCATTGTCAGTGGAGAAAAATATGCACTTTAGGGCTCAAACCATCAGAAGTATTTCAGGTGTCTACTTTAGGGTAAGATGAATTGCACCCTACATGTGCCATCGGCTCTCAGTCATCTGCTCTGCAGTCTGTATGGATTTTTCACAATAATTTGTTTAGCACTTTTCCCTTACAGATTTAGAATCTAATTCTTTCCACTCCACCAATTTTATACTAGGACAGTTCTATCAACACCGGTTATTTCTGATTTCCCCTTGCAAAAAGGAATCAGTCTTAGTAGGCATGAAAGATATAGCCATTTAGCTACATAGATTTTCCTGAAATTGATGTTTACTACTCCCATAGAGTTTGTCTCATCATTGCCTGGAGTTAAGCCAGGATCCTTTTGTACAACTCACAGTCCCTGTCATGATAGAGGAGCCAAGGATGTTTACAGAAAGCCAGTCATAATTTTCACATGGAACTGTATGTTCTCTGTGTAATTGGCAAGCTTTGTTCAGAGATGTTTGAAGTTCACAGTTGCAGTTTGCCCTACCATTAGCTAGTAGCTGTGGAAGGGGCTGTTCCATGCAGCCACTTAAGCCTAAATGTACGAAGCAAAAGAATTATATAACATCAGCTGAAAAAATGTAAATGCTGAAAATAAAGTGATAATAAGAAAAGCTGGAAAAGAGTTGGCAGGGCAGACTGGCAACAATTAGGTATTTTGGCACAGGTCTTGAAAAATCTGTTTGAAAAGAAAAAAAATAAGGAACATTTATTTAATAGATTCAAAACTTGGTATTACCTCTTTGCAGGCCGTGCAGAGACAGGTTCATAGAGTTCAGTTCAATAATACAAATGGATAATAACAGTCATTAAGTTGTCCATTAAATGCCATTAGTATGTCCATTGAGTGCCAAAGTCTGACTGCTGAAACACTTGAATTTTTTTTAGGTTAGGTCTTCAACTCATGTATGTGACCATAGCACCATTTACTCTAATGGAGCTAAACAGATTTACCCCAGGCGTCCATCTGGCGCGCAAAAAAAAAGGAAACTGCAGTGAAACAAGGCTCAAGACTGGCATTTTGGTGAATGACATAGACAATGACTAATGTGCAGGAGGATATGGAAAACCACAGGCTGGGTCTGCATAAGTGGGAACACCCACATGGGCCATAAATGCTTGAAAAAGAACACGGTTACGGTCACCGTGTGCTCTGACTAGCTCTTCCCTGTGCGCACAACTCAAATGCAGTGGGTTTCCTGGAATAGGATATATCACTGCAATTGAAACTGAGGAAATATTAATGCTACATTACTCAAGCTTCTGGCCAGCAGACGCACGCATATAACTGATACCAGGCATAATTGGAGATTCAAAAATAAGCCTGTTGGGATGTGCGTCTGTGTTACCCATTTGAGAATACACACTTTTGGTGTGCTCAGGGACAGCGTTACACCATTTCTGATGGAATACTCAGAAATGTAACAGGAGGCATTTTGCAGGCCTGTAGGAGCCTTTTCCTGAAGTAACAGGATAAAGTATTTTCTTTCAGACACTGAAATATCAACTGTTTGTTTTCTGTTTGACAGGTCAACATGGTGATTGGCATTTTGGTATTTAATAAACTTGTTTCCAGAGATGGAATCCTAGATAAAAAGCTCAAACACAGAGCGGGGTAAGCAACAATTGGGTTACTTTAAACCATATTAAAATTGTATAACCAATTTTAAACTACAGATATTCACCAAAAATGCTTTTGATTGTGCTTTGAACTTTTATATCAGTGTAACAGTGTGTCTAACAGATTCCATTCATCTCAAAAGCTGCTGTTGCATTATCCTGAGGGAATGCAACTAAACAAACTAAACATAATAAAACACAAGTACAACAGTATTAAGTTAATAATAATGAGGATTAAACAAATCTGAATGGAGGTTTCACAAGAATGTCGCACATCTAAAGTTGTTGCAGTTCGGAAAACAGTTTTATGAACTGCGTGTACTGAAGGAACCAATTATTTTTCTCTAGCTGTCAACTTTAATTACTATGGTGGGAAATGTTACTCATTTGTGTAAGCTGTTATAAAATATATTTCACAGCAATATATTCCTTACTGAGGTCAATGCTATTCTGCCATTCTGACTATGTGAAGAATTTGCCGTTGTTCTTACATCCATATCTATATAGATGTATGTTCTAAATTAGTGTAATAAAATTTCAAAGTAAAAAAACATGTTTTAAAAGCAAAAAAAAAAAGAAAAAAGGTAAATGGAAGTTCTGTGTTGTTGATTATTTACTTGCATTTACATTCAAATTCTGTTTGTTATCATGAGAAGAAAGGATTATGACAGTGGTGGTATCAGAAACTGTTTTTCAGTGGATGACAACGGTTTGAAGGACTGCAGAAGCAAACCTAGATCCATTCCATATTGGAGAAAAATTTTTCACAAGTGCATCATCATCTTCTTAATGCTTATGAAAATATATTTAAACTTTGCATAATTGTTTTTTACAGCCACATGTTCTAGTATCGTCTTTTGGGCCAGCATGTAGTTAACACTACCAATATCTGCATTTCTAGCAATGATAAGCAAGGATATCTTTATTTTACTGTGTATTACTGCTGTGGGTAAATTTATTACAGCCTCACTTTGAATTATCTTACCATTTCTCTAACAGTAGTATTCTTAATAAGTTCAATTAATTGGTTAGATGAGCAAATTTATGATAAATACTTCAACTGGTGTGATTTGCATTTAATATTAATTCAATTAAATCTTTCTGGTTTTCAGCTCTTTCACCATTATTCTGACAAATATGTACCAAAAGCTTTCATTTTTTTTCTTCTCTTTTCCTCTTTTTTCATTAGAAAGCATTAATTTCTTAACCTTACTTTTGTCTACATTGCCTCATCAACATTCTTAACTGTGTAATAACACTGATGAAATCTAGAATATTATAAAACTACACAAATTATTTCAAGAGTAGCAATAACATAATAATCACCAATTCAAATTCACCTCTGCTCTAATTCCAGTGATTTAAGGAGTTGGAGCAGCCATGGGTTTGGCTTTGTACATTTTCTAAGGATATCCAAGCTTAGATTTAACTGCATCATTTTTTTTTCAGCTACTCAACTGTCGGCTATAGAAATCTATTTGCTTATAGTATACTTTCCTGATGAAACAAATAACTTGCTTTCTAACAGTGTGCAACTTAGTAAAGAGTTATTTTATTTTAAAGTAAATGGATAAAGAACTAGAAATTATTCTGTCAGAAACAATACAGCTATTCTGGGAAAGCATGTAGATGCCCTAATCAAGAAGCAATCTTAACTTTTGTGATAGTATGAGATGGTGGCTTGGCAACAGCATTCCTTGATACTACTTGGCAGATGAAGATTCCAGAGTAATTCTTTGGGGCGTAGAAATTGGTGCAACATTTGACCTCCAGTAGAAAGGGGACTGTCACTCATTTCTCAAATATCTCTTGCCAGCCACGCTCAGGAAGGCAACTTCATTCTTTCTGGCAAACATTGGACTTACACCTGTCAAGAGTTCAGTCAAAAGTTCAGCTGTAGAAATCATTTATGTAGGATTTAAAGCAGTGAATGGGGCAAAATATATTAACTCCATATGTTTTTTTCCACCTTAATAAGCATATGGAGAATCAACAACTGTCTTGATGGATATCAATCATTTTCCTGGCATAAGGGGTAGCACACATAGATGCCCAGCCAGAAAGATTATATTTGGTCTATATACACATCAAATTCTATTATTTGCAAGATCCAGAACAAACCTATAGATGTAAAGAGAATAATCCAGTCTGATAATGTTGAAATATTGCCAAGCAAAGACAGAAAGTATTTTCCCAGGCTTAGGTTAAGCTTACCCAAGGCATTTTTGTAGTTCATTCATTAATGTAGATCTTTAGTTGGTGTAAACTGATGTGGATTCACTGAGTTCTTTTCACACCCCGCAATCACCTTATACAAGGTCATGGTTCTCACTGTTTTTTATGGAAAAAAACCTGCATTTTTATGGAAAATATACTGCACTTTTTTATGGAAAGTCATTATTTGGTTTATCAAAATGGAAACCACTGGAGTTCAATGTTGTTTTGGGCAGTATGTTAAAAATCTTGTGAATGCTGGGTTTGGCAATAAAAAGGAGTTCCATTGGTTGAAATAACTGGGAAAAACCTGAAGTGTTACCTATCTTCACCTTGTTGACCACTTTCCAGCTGGGAATAGGTAAAGCACCCTTCCTGTCACATCTCAGTCAGCTATGGTTATTCCTGGTTCTGATAGCAGAAAGAGAAGGAATAGCAAAAGTCTTTATTTAGTTGACTCGGGAAGTTGAATGCATGCTGTATGTAAAAGAAAATTTAAATTCCAGGTTTTGCCCTTTAACTCTTCTGACAGGTGCCGAGGTACAATTGTCCATACAAAATGCTTTGAGCTTAATGCTTATGTACTGTGTTTTATTAAAATGCAAAACAGGTCACCCTTTTTTTAGTACCAACTGATATTTATTTCATCAGATTCCATACATTTCAAGCCCTGTATTCAGACCTTCATATGGCATGAATAAAATTACTCCGGATGTTAGTGGGCCATTCAGATCACTAGTACAAATATGACTATACAGTACGCCCATACTGATTTGATGCTTGAATATATTTTGCAGGTTTCTTTCCCTATTAATGCTCTGTAATTGTACATACTTCATATTCCTCCTTTAAGTGTCCTATACTCTTTCTCAAGCAAGTTTGGATACAACAGTCTTTTAACAGGTCTGAATAGAGGGATTTCACTTTGTGTGTCTATCCTAGCACGTGCTTATGTTTACTTCAGTGTACTGAGCAGTTTTGATCACTGGACATTTGGGGCCTTTTTTAGCTTAAATGGAAGAAATAGAGTCTGCATGCAATGAAGCCCCATAGCATTAACATTTAAAGCTAACAATAATGTAAAGTAAAAAGTAGAGTTTTGCAACAACATAGAGCATTCATCCTGAATAAGTCTACTTACTTTTTCTGCATGACATCATATTTAAAAGCTAAATTTCAGTAGCAACGTTTTTTGGTGACAATTCAATATTTTGTTCTTTTTGTGGGTGTTCTGTTTGTTTGCAGTCAGATGAGTGAGCCTCATAGCGGTTTGACGCTCAAATGTGCCAAGTGTGGAGTAGTTTCAACAACAGCTTTGTCAGCCACCACCGCCAGTAATGCCATGTTAGTCCTGATCATTTACATCTTCTTGTTACAAATCTTATACAGTGCATGTGAGACAATAGTTTGATGATGACAACTGTGTTTGCTAACACTGTATAGAGTGCTGAGCACGTTTAAATACTTTTTAACAAAAAAAAATTGCAACTGTGTTTATTAACTGAATACAGGATATTCTTTAGATCATAAAGTACCGACACTGTTACATTCTTGTCTGTGATTTTCAAGTTAACTTGATAAAGTGCCATCCTTAAATATGTTTTATTTTAGTAGTGAGCTTTTAATCATTTTTTACAATATTACAGTGCTGCTTTTCTCTTTCTTTCAATAGGGCATCCCTTTGGAGTTCCTGTGTGGTGTTGCCACTTCTGGCCCTGACTTGGATGTCTGCAGTTCTGGCCATGACAGACAAAAGATCAATATTATTTCAGATACTTTTTGCAGTATTTGATTCATTACAAGGCTTTGTTATTGTCATGGTCCATTGTATCCTTCGAAGGGAGGTGAGGAATGGCTTCCCAGTTTTCTAAAGGGCTGTGCTCCTGTTAATCTCTCAACTGCTCTTTAATGTTATATACAGCTTGCTCTGTGGAAATATATTTCATGGAAAGAGAAAAGTATTTTATGGTGAGATGTAGAGGAACAAGTGAAAGAGAGAGGGGGGAGATCAGTTAATTCCGGGTGCAGAACGTCAGTTTCAGTATAAAACTGTACCCACTTAATTAAAGCTGGCTTTTAATCCATCCCAAGTTCAGTATATTTTTAAGTGTTAGGCTTTCCCAATATTGTGAGTATAGGGAAATACTTACATGAATGCCCTTTTCCTGAAGACCAAAAGCTATAGATTTTTACAGTCTCTAAAACTGATTCAAACACAAAATGATTTCTGCTTATACTGTCCCTGAAAGAGGACACAAGGAAATGAGGTGTTATGTTGGTGAAGATCTACCCTTTCAGTTCTACAAACTCAGGTACATACTTAAGGTAACGTACTTAAGTTATGGGGACAGTGAGGATGAAGACAGATGAATGCTTTGAGAACATCAAGGAAAAGCTAGTACCCCTGGCCTGCCCTTCACAGCTCAGTGTCACCCACTGCAGAATTCATCACCACTGAAATCTGATGTCAAAGCTATCACACAAGTGCTCTTTAACCTGACTCGAGTGACAGCTTCTCTAACCTATCTAGCCTGATAACTAACCCTACATTTTTATTGAGATAGATAGGTTTGTGAGCAGTAACACAACAGCTTTGCTGGAAGTTCTGTGGTAGTGGGACCATCTATCAAAAATGAGTGGGCAGAGCCGGACTGGAGAGCCAGACTTGTCCAGTGGCATACCTATGCCTTAGCCATTTATCAACTTCAGGATATTTACCACACCAATCGACCAAATTACACTGTCTAGTGTTTTACATGGTTCCTTGTGATTGGCAAGAGTTATGCAAAAACACTTCAGGACTAAAAAAACAGGAAAATGTTTCAGGAAAGGTTTATTGTCAACACTGAGTGAGGAATCTCACACAGTGGTTTCCCTTTCCACCATTCACACCCTTTAAACATTGAAACTCACTATATTAATGAAAAAGAATTATGAGTGACATAATTTATTTCAATCTTTCAGTAGTGTACCACTTTGTATGAACTTTATACCACTATCCTACACGGTATGCATACATGATTTTCTTACCAAAGAATTAAGTTTCCAATTTTTAAGGAAAAAGCTTATCAATATCTTGCAGAAAATAGCACCTTCCATTGTGCTGACTCCATCCCACTTTATTCAAGCTGTTAGAGGCTATGAACTTTTGTTTTTCTTAGTTTAGCAGCTTTCATAGTGGAAGGGGCTTAGCTCCTTTAACACCTTTTCTTTTTTCTTTTTTTTTCTTTTCTTTTTTTTTCTTTTTTTTTTTTTTTTTTGCTCAGGATAAAAATATGTGCAAAATAAGCTATAATACTCAAGACAAATCTATTTTATGTAGAACTGTCTTGCTATCCTGTTATTTTCTACAGCATTTTCTTTCCTCATATGATTTACTTCTGTGAAAGAGGGTTTCTCATCTGTAGAACTGAAAGCCATCATTTCACATATTCTTTTAGTAAAATGGTAAGACACTGCAATTATTTTTACTTAAATTCTTCAGTAGAAAGAATGGCAGTTCCATACTGGTTTTCCTGTCTATGAAATTTGTATTTCCATTGGTATATATTAATTAGCCTGGAAAGGGATACCACCTCCCACTTACTGTCCTGAGGAACCATTTTTATTTTAAAATATATATCTTTACCTCAAGGTTGCAGATGAAACCTTCAAAAACAAAGCAGTATAAACATCATTATCTTTCATAGAATCATAGAATCATAGACTATCTCAAGTTGGAAGGGACTCATAAGGATCATATAGTCCAAATCCCTGCTCCTTGCAGGACTACCTAAACCTAAATCATATGACTAAGAGCATCGTCCAACCACTCCTTGAACTCTGCCAGGCGTGGGGAGCCTGTTCCAGTGACTGACCACACTCTCACTGAAGAACCTTTTCCTAATGTCCAGTCTGAACTTCCCCTGATGCAGCTTAATTCAATTTCCTCGTGTTCTAATTCCATTTTCTTGTGTCCTTTGTGAGGATGCAGAGAGGTTGCAACGCATACCTGGTTATCAGTCATTGTTTTTGTCAAAAAACAGGCCAAAATCCAAGAGAAATTTTAAAAGTAACGTAGCATAGCACTGTATAAAATTAAAAAAAATCAGACATTAAAGCCTGCTTTGGTGCAGTAATGCAGGAGTTTATTTGGAAAAAAAATATTTTGACTGCTTAAGATGAAATTGAACAGGTATCTTCCCACAATGCCCCAAGCCTTGAATTCAAGACAGGTTCCCTACTCTAATGACAGCTATTTGCCACAAATGCTTCATTCCCAGGGAACGCTTTGATATCGCGGAACATTTCATGGAAACATTCTTGTCTGACCCTACTCACAGGTAGGACTGTGGTGATAGAGGTGGAATTAGTCTTTTCTGTAAGTAAGCTCAGTTTTCAAATTTGTAGGTTACCTTGACTTGAACCACTCTCAACTCACTGGTTCTAGTGCAAGCAATATGCAAAAATATCTGCTTATAAAGACATTTATACAGGAACTTAGAATCTTGTGTGTAGACAATCAGCTAGTTATGGTTTATTTTATTTGCTGCTCTTTTAGCTCATCACATATACATATCTCATCTAACTGCAAAGAATCATTACTTTGTTTAACTACTTAAAGGAGTAGTTCCTGCAAGCCAGTCTTGGCAGTTACACCTCCTGGTCCTAACACTGAAATTCTAGAAGAAAGACATTTGATAAAACAGCTGATCAATCTATCCACATGGTATTTAAAAAAAATGACCTTGTGAGAAGATTTCCCAATGAGGCCCAAAAAGCACCTTGGTTTGATAAAGTCGTCCCTTATCAAAAAGGGGAAGGAGTTATTTCTTCAGTCATGACAACTGAGGCAGAAGTAAATGTACAGAGGCAACTTATTTGCTAATCAGTAGATTATCTCCAGTCAAGATGATAACAGTGGTGGTGGTGGAAGACAAAGAAGCCTAGGCATATTGCTGTTTGAACTCTATTTGACAGAACATATTAAATCTTCTTTAGGCCTCCAGATCTAAATTGTAAACTGGACAAAACACTTGAGGAACTAATTAAGGTAATCTTTTTCATATGGGAAAAGCAAATGAATAGAAAGTTCTTCAAGTACAGCAAAGAAGTAAAAGTTGATGCACTTGAAACAATTTTTGTTTCAAAAATGTGTATGGTCTGCACTTATATGGACCAGTTTGCAGCAGCAAAGACATAATCTTTTACTGCAACAAGTTACTACACAGAAAGAGATGTAACTCCAGTAAGTTATGTTTCAATCTGGCTCTAGAGAGTCTGGCTTTCTAGCTCCAGAGACCCTTAGGTGAGTAGAAACCAAGACAGTGGCCATCATGCACAGTGTGCAATGCAGTCTCTGCACTGCACAGGGTACCTCCCAGCTGAAAGAATAGTCTGTTACTTTCTGTTGTCTGCAGAAGAATTTTGCTCTGCCAGTGCCTGTCAGGGAAACCCTGCCAACATATTTGTCACTCTTGATGACAGCTACAAAGCTATCTCAGTTATAGCCTATAGGATTGATCTAATATTTATAGCATGCCAGCACAGGCAAAACAATAATTCTGACTGTCAGGAAAAAAAATATAGGATGGAATATATCACCATGAAATTCAAACAAAGAGGACAGCCCTGCTTTACTATGCCTTTATTGTAATTACATTACAAAAAGACACAGACTTTTACAATTATATATATAAACCCCCCATTTTTTTCCTCTTAGTTATATTGATATAAACATAAATGGTGGAAACATTTTTCACTTTCTCTAGTATGCTATATCAAAGATCTTGTGTGGCGAGGGCTGCATTAGGAAGCCAGGGACATTCACTGAGTAAGACACACAACTAGAAGAGAATAAGTGATGTGTTGTGTCTATTTCTGCCCTCCATTAAATCTTTCTATACTTCTGTTTCCTAACTTCTAAGATAAATATAATACTTAAGCATAAGACCTCTTATAGACCATTAGGAAATTAGGAAAGAAAAATGCAAAGTACGATTTAGGTACTATTGCTTTATGTTGCCGCCTTAGCCTAGAGAGCCTAGTATTCTTTTTTTCCTTTTCTTGCTGTTTAAATACCTAATTGGGCATTGGAAGTTGGTATGTGTCACAGAACAGAGAATGATAGGAGAGGTTAGTGCTGAAGCTTCTCCATCAGAGCAAAACGGTTTGCCTGAACCTGCTTGAACAAGAGATGCTTTAAAGCTAATTTGAATCACACTGAATAACTCCTGTTAATGCTGGTGATGGGAGGAACCCACATGTATTGTCTTCTTTTGATGTGCTCTGCTGACTAGGGAGCATTTGGGTTAAATGCATCGTTGGCGTCTAAAGCCCACATTTCTGTATTGCAGGAGAAAAATAAAGAGTACATGAGTAGGGAGAGGGTAAGTTATAAAAGCCTGGAGTTGGTTACTGTTGCTAAGGAAACCACTTCCCTGGTATCCACACGTTCATCACATCTGTCTCTGCTGCTCTGTCTGGCTCTAAGAAAATCTTGTAACTTGATGTTAAAAGGCAGGAGCAAAAAACAAGATTATGTTTCAAAGTAAAACGTAAAGACAGCACAGTCTTTACATACTCAAACAACAAGTTTGAACAAGCAGTTTAGAAAAATAAGCTGGTATTTAGAAAGTTCAACCTTTTTGTTTCTGGCTTGTGTGAGGACACCTAGAAGTTGCAACATATGTCGATACGATGGATACAGCTAGATTTGACATTCTGTTAACATGTTCAAATCATATGCTGCTTGCACTTCAGAAACATTGTAAGAAACATGCACATTTAAGAGGATCGAAACATCAAGATTCACCACTTTAATATGGAAGGTGGTGAAAGTAGGACATGAAAGTCTTGAGATCTCTGGAGCTATCTGAACTGGGGAAGCTTCATGAACACAGAGTCCCAAAAATAAGGAGGTCCACTGCACAGAGTGAGATCACAGAGTATGTTCTGAAGTAATAATGCTTTGGCATCAAGCATCATGAGGCTTGAAATGAGATTCAGCACAGCTGGGGATGCTTTGGAGGGAAGGATTTTTTGTTTTATTTTTTTGTGAAATCACTGTGTCAGTGCTTATCCAAGAGCATAAAACTCTGAAGTGTGACCTGACTTCAGCATTGATAAAGTGAGAGAAGACTTGGATTAAATTTGCAACAACTGGGAGATGCCAAATTAAATTAACGTCAAACACATGGAAAACCACAGCAAGTGTAGTGCCTAAAATCAGAATCTGAGTGACAATACAGGTCAAGCACACGTTACATTATCACATGTGGGAAGTCTCGGTGTTTTGAAATCAATCCAAACCTTCCCACCTTGCTTCATTCTTCTTTCTGCTCTATATTAGTCTTCCTCCACCTGCAACAGTCACTTATCAAGACTGCAGAGCACTCTTACTCATTTAAGGATTGAGCACTTTAAAATAATGCTTTCTAATTACAAAAATAAGTAATTTTTTTCCATTTCATTTTCCCTTTTGTGAAAGCTCTTAAACAGCTTGCAGTAGAATATGATGTATTGAAAGGGGACGGCTTTTCATCAGCAACAATTAATGAATTATCCTCTTCTGCTGTTCACAAAATGTCCATGAGTAGAATACAATTTTCTCCCTTTTAATTATTCTGAATAAGACATCAAGTAATTTCTACAGATAATAAATGGAATGTAGATTTTTGTAGGCATTTCGTTGAGAGCATTTTCATATTCAAAGAAGAAATGATACTAGTTTGTTTTGATTGGAGGTCACCCAACTAAGTTCCTGTTTTCCAAGTCACATCTTGTAATCAGGGTCCTAATATGGACACTTGCATTTCTGGAACCAAAATTCACGTTGTAAAAATTTCCATTCCAAAAGTTGCCTTGCTGTCCTTACTGTGGTACATGTGAGAAAGCAGCAAAATGTGTTTGCATTCTACTGCCAGCAAACAGGAACTGCATTTTTCTTTTGAATGTGCCTCTCTGTTGAACCACATCTTTCTGACAAAGTGTTGCGTAATAATATTTATTTAGACATACAGTCTGCCCAAAATCAAAGTAGAAATAGCCTGTCCTATGAAAGATAATTCCTCAAATATACTTTTGTTTTAGGGACAAGTCTTCAAATTTACTTTATGGATCATATTAGTAAACACTAATTTCTGAGAAGTTTTTTTTTTTTTTTGGTTTCAAGAAACCAGACTCTGTGCAAACAGTCCACTTTTATTCTTCTTCTTATGCTCACACTGAAGATATTTACCCGATCTGAAGAGTTTTACTCCTAGAAGAGATGCATGAGATTCCCTATACATGGAGTCAGAGATTATGAAATTAGGAGAGCACTATGTATCTGATTATAGTAACTGTTAAGAACTGTCTTTCAAGAATCTTACATTTCTCAAGCAGAAGATACATTTTATTTTGCAATGGTTAATAGCATATCTATTAATCCTGCTATCAGACCTGTACTACACTGAATGAGAAGACAAAGCCAAATACTGTCACCCAAGACAGATTTGGCTTGAGTACCAGCTCGTGACTGACTACTAGTTAATTCTGTCCATAGGCAAATCTAATTCTGTGGTCTTGATGTGACACACTGACAGACTTTGCTGTAGCCACAAAATATAGCAAGTGTATTAAATGGCAGAAATAAACATTTATGTTTACTGCTTCTGATTTATTAAGTATGCTAAAGAAAAGTCATGCATTGTATTCCATACAGTTTAATTTAATCTTTAATAGGAGTAGAGTATATGATGTTGCACGAGAATCAGTATAAGATACTGTTTTCACAGGTTCAAGACGCATTCAGATGTCGACTGAGAAATTGCCAGGATCCAATCAATGCAGATTCTTCAAGTTCTTTTCCTAACGGACATGCTCAAATCATGGTTAGCTTTTATTTTCTTCTTTGACTATTAATTTAGTGTTCCTAACCAAAAGAAAAAACTTACAGTATTGTACATGGCAAGTATGCACAGCTGAAATATTAACAGCATTTTTAAGCGTAAGTCTGTTTAGGTCACTATCTGCTTGCTTAAGTCTCTTAGCAACTTTTAAATTATTGGTGTGATCATTTAGCGGAGCACAATGAATTAGTATCTTCCACCAGTGTTCTTTATGACAAACGATTCTTACATAAGACAATGAGAAATTAATGTAATAATATATTGTGACTTTTTCTACTGTCGGTGTAAAGAGCAGTGATGCATTTGAGAGTCTTCCCTTCGTGAGGCCTTGAAAAGTGTTTCTGTCAAACTAAGTCGGATAAGGAGAAAGTGCTAGAGATTCTAGACGGGGAATCTATTTAGTGGCTCAAATTAAGGAAATAGTGAATGGCTTAGCATGCCAATTTGGATTTACTAATATTGTTAGGTACTATATTAAGAGAAAGGATTGGTCCCTTCACTTTCAGTGACAGTTTGTCATTGACTATAATGGGGGCAGGATCAGGCCCTAAAAAAATGCAAGGCTCAGCAAGCAGATGCCCTTCAAAAATGATGATTCAAAAAGAATCCAATCTTTGGACTTCACAAGCAAGAAAGAGATCAGTTTTATTAAACATTTTTCATGTAATAACTTTTTGTGGAAATAAAAACATAATTAAAAATTACTTGAATTCTCTAACAGGAAAATAGTTTTGTTTAACTGGGAAAAGCGTCCTTGGATTTTCAACTGTTAAAATTCATTCTTAGCTCTTACAATTCATTTGTGCCCCATGAAACAAATAATAGTTGTTTTCAGGGAGTGCAAAGTTTATGTGATTACATTAGTAGCAAGGATAGACAGAATGTTATATAACAAATAACCACGTCGTAACAAATTAATGAAGTTTCAGACAGGGTGGACTAATTGGATTACACTTATTCACAGTAATTTGTATTGCAGGCTATTTTCCATACTTCTGTTTATAAAATTACTATGAAAATCTTCCTTAAAGATGATCCTTCGATGAGATGTAGAAGTTACTCTTCCATATACATAAAAAACTATACACTGTATCGTTTTATTAAAATTATATACTCTACTTCCACCTATTTTATTTTATTTTTTCTGGTCAGGCAGCATACTTTGAAAACCACCCAGTTATACTTTAGGAAACTTTGTAAAGCTCTGCTGTTGTAAAACAATACACTTCACCTTCTCAGCAACAAGAAACCACTTTTAAGAGACTATGACTCTGTAAGTAGGACATTTTGGAAGCGCTAGTTGGCAAAAAGGTATTGTGGTTTAGTTTTCAATTAATAATAGTTGTCCTGTTTCGTTGTTTCTTGTTACAGACTGATTTTGAAAAGGACGTGGACATTGCTTGTCGGTCAGGTAAGAACATTGAGAGATTATTTAGCCACCAAAAAGAAGTCTTAGTACTAGTTCCTTGTGAAGTGAAAATCAGAAAAATATCAGGGTTTAATAATTTACAATGCATATGTATAAATGTGAACAAAAAAGTGATGCCACAGTATGAATATATTTATTTCATTTTCTTACAAAAGCCTTTTTCTAGAATTCAGCAGCTGGGAAGCAGCCAAAGGTGTGATTGTCTATTAGAAGGCAAATGGTTTTGGAAAGAAGATCAGTCTTAACACACAAAACTTTCCTTGCCCTGGTACACAAGCAAATGTGAAAGAGTCATTTTGCTATTAAAAAAAAAAAATAGTACAGTGTCTCAACAGCTATGTGTATGAAGGATGCATCAATTGGTGTTAGTTTTAAAGAGGGTAAGTTTTTTTGGACTCTAAGTTAAATCAACAGTAGCTTAAGCAACATGCTATCAGAAAAATGAAATTTGATTCCACTTTACTGGAACAAGTTGGGATTTTTTTAAGACATTTTAGTAGTGTGTTCTTTAATTAGTCAGCTATGTCTGTTTCTGCATATTAAAAATAACACATTTTAAGTAAGTTATTTGCCAGCCTTGCTTAAATAAAGTACAGTGTAAAATAAATGACCATTTATACCCTATAGAAATGTTTAAATATAGGAGATATTCCTAAAGGACAGTTCTGCCTAGGGACGCAATCCTGCCTAGACACCCTTCAGTTTTCAGTAAAGAGAGAAAGAAAGAGAGAGAAGGTGTCCTCTCCACAGGGTGAGTCAGGGCAGAAGCCTGACTTAGCTGTTCTGCATCACCCACCTGAAGGACACTGTCTCTCTTCACTGGCTATATCGGGAGCCAAGAAGGCTGATCTCATTAAGGTAAAGTTTGAGTTTCCAGTCACCCACCTTTAAAAAACTGCCAGTTCAGTTTCTTGCAATATAGTAATAATTCTTGCATATAGATCAGTTTTAATATGCACATGTATTTTGAAGGAAGCAGGATAGCACATTGTAACACAAATGCATGTCTGTCACCATCCAATGCAGACAAAAGTCCAGCGTTGGTCCATGTAGCTCCTACTTCTTACCTTTGCCAACATAGCTCTGCAGTATAGAGAGCCTTGTCAGGGGCATCCTTAAAGAGATGGACTTTGAATACAGTTAGGAACAGGCTTTACTAGATAAACATTTAAACTCAGTTTCTTTCAATGAAAGATTTAAGAATAGGTCACTGGGTGAAGTGTCTTAACAAGTGTGACTGAAAACAATGAAGCAGCCACACTGAAGTCAGGTATTTGTGTGCTGTTGTTTAGAGGCAAATCGTTCTTTTCCTAATGGGAAAATGAGAGGCAGTTTTGTGCGAGGTAGGAGAGTGGGATGCCTATGAGCTGCTTGCTGTGGAACATAGCAGTGAACTGACAGGTCCGGGGGGATCTGGGTCATCAGAGCCTTCAGACTACCAAAAGGGATGTAAACACAACACCTGAGATACTTCAACTTGTCTTACTGTCTCAGCCCATGAGCTAGGTTTTATTGTACAAACTAGCACTGGTGTGAATTAAAAAATTTTCAGCTAGGACAAGAAAATGCTTGCACCCAGCTGGAATAAGCCCAGTAATTTGTTACCTTTTTTTTTTTTTTTAATCCTTTTCTTTCATTACAAATGTTGAATTATAGACTTATATTTATTTTTTAACATCAATAATTATGATTGGATAGGTGCTTTGGTTTTGAATGCATCCTTCAGTGCTCCTGGAAATTTTGTATACTATGATAGGATTAATAACTTTTACATGTGGAGCTTACCTCAACAAAAAAATTGCTGGATGTTGCTACAAGTTTGACCAGGAAGGTCTAGGCCTACACCAAAAGTTGATTATGACTGTTTTATGAGACATGTTTATATTCTTTATAACCTTTTCAGATGCAGCAAAATGTGTCTTTCCAATACCAATGGAATTTCTTCCCAATGTGGTTACTTTTTTGTCACTTTTATTTAAAAAATAATTTAACACAGAAGAGTTTAAAAAAGTCAGTGAAATGGAACATTCAGGAGCTCAGGAACATGTGTTCATAGTTATAATCTTATGGTAGGTCATTACAATGGATCGACAAAATGATTCTGCCTTACAAGCCGTTTGACATTTTCCAGGAGGTTATGTGGAGTTAATAATGGCAGTACATATGTCATAGTGTATTTTTTTTGGAAAACCCTTAATCGAGTTCCACATAGTAGGTTTTTGCTTAAGCTGTAGGTCACCTAAGATCTATGTAAGGCAGTAGGAATAAATGAAGGAGTGGTTTTAACTTTTATAAATGACTGAGGCTTAGTCAGAGACCTGTGTCAGTTATACACTGTAGATTAAGAGATGTTGATCTAAAAAAAAGAACCCAAACCTTCCCAAAACAAGATTTATAGAATAAAAGTTATTAAATGAATAGAAAAAGAGTTAAGAAGATACATCAGTAAAGGGAGCACTGCTAAATAAAGCCACAAGAAAAAGCAGTGTTAGGCAGACATGGTTTCATGTCGTAAGAATTCTGTTCTCTGACCCACAGTTCTGCATAAAGACATTGGACCTTGCAGAGCAGCTACTATAACAGGAACACTTTCTAGAATTTCACTGAACGATGAAGAGGAGGAGAAGGGACCAAACCCTGAAGGAATGAGCTATTCTACCTTGCCTGGAAACATCATCTCCAAAGTCATCATCCAGCAACCAACGGGTCTCCACATGCCTATGAGTATGAGTGAACTGGCCAATCAGTGCTTGAAAAAAGACAACAGTGAGTTGCGGAGGACTGTGTATTTATGCACTGATGATAATTTGAGAGGTGCAGATATGGACATAGTCCATCCTCAAGAACGGATGATAGAAAGCGACTATATAGTCATGCCCCGGGGCTCAGTAAACACCCAGCCGTCACTGAAAGATGAGAGCAAAATGAATATAGGCATGGATACGTTGCCTCATGAAAGGCTGTTGCACTACAAAGTTAATCCAGAGTTCAATATGAATCCATCTGTAATGGACCAATTTAATATCAATTTAGACCAGCATCTTCCCACCCAAGAACATATGCAGAATTTGCCATTTGAGCCCCGCACAGCAGTGAAGAATTTCATTGCCTCGGAGCTGGATGACAATGCGGGATTATCAAGAAGTGAAACTGGATCCACAATATCAATGAGCTCTTTAGAGGTCAGTGGTGCATAAACAAATTACATGCTCTGTTGTTCTAATTATACGGTAGGACAATAAATTGTCTTGAGTCTAAGGGGTGAAGCTAACATTTTAATTCAGTATAAATTATTGTTTGGGATCATACACTGCTGTTCATATTTCTCTTATTATCATAAGTGTTTATACCTAGAAAACAAGATTAAAGTTTCAGAGCCGGTCTATATGAAACTGTATAGTTCTGGAGATTTAACATTCCACACGACTACAGAGGATTTTGTGAACTACCAGGTAAAGTCCACTGGAACATACTGTGTTGCTATGAGAAGAAAAACTATTCCTGCAAGATATAACTGATAATCTTTGACCCTACCGGCAAGCACATGCAGTTGAAAATATTTGCCATTTTATTGCTGACAATCATATCTGTCTCAGATAAGATAGGTCTGATTCTGCTCTTGCTAGTGTAAATCTTGGATTCTTCCATCCAATAGTTCACCATTTACTGATTTAGTTTTGTTTGCGTGTATGTGCAGGCATTGCTGCAACTGATGTGTGCAATAGGGACAGATGGACTTCATGTGGAGTATCTTAGATTCCAGTCAGACTGCAAGAGTGAACCGAAAAGCCTTTAAAAGGGATTCAGTTCGTTACTACAATCTGTCTGTGGGATTTAAACATTATAAGAGTGAAAACTATTTACATCATTTCTTAAGACCTAAGTGTCAAATACTGCCATTCCTATTAAGCTTTTACTTATGCGAAACCACCAGTGAGGTGGTTAGGGAGGTGGTAGTATGCAAAACTCACCAGTGAGGTGAGTTAATTTCATACTTTGGCCTCCTTAAGAATTGGAAATACATTTCACCAGCATTTCAAATGTTACAAAACACACCATTTGGTGGGAAAGAAAAAGACAAATGAGAAAAATATGGTACTTACTCATTCTCTGAAAGAAGTTACAGATGGAAAAAAACTCTGCTGTATGTGCAAACTTGAAGCCATTAGCCAGTACTCCAATGTTTGGACCCATCTGTGTAGGGAAACAGAGACTTTACCTGATTTTTCAATTGTTAGACACAGAACTGTAGCCGATACTTCATAAATAGGGGATACTTATAGATATTTCTTTTAAAATGGAGTTTAAGTTTTATGTGTGGATTGACTGGAGAGTTTGGGCAGAAGATCAGAACTTAGGTTCTTTTCAAGAGATGCCTTTACAAGCTTTGAAAGTGAAATATTTTCCATGCTGTTTATAGTGTGTGTGTACTATCATAAGTTTTTACAAGACGTAATTTAACTGAAAAAATTAATTGAAAATGAAGTGTGGGACTTTCCAGGTAATCAAAGAGTATCCCTTTTTTGTTTGTTGTTAAAGTGAATATGTATAATCTTGGGACAAATTTTCAAAATTATTTCTAAAAGATAGTGTAAGTGCTTGCCCACTCAGTGCTCAGACAGACAGGCTCTTTCAAAGCAAGTTTGCATCGTTAAAGAAGTTACTGCCCTCAGCTCAGGTATATTAGTTAATAGATCTTAGGTGACGCACAGGAGCTCTTCTCCAATTTAATGCAACCCCAGAAGCAGAATAGCTAAGGTCACCTTCCAGTAGTGTCCTCTCCTACCTATCTACAGTACCGTCTTTCAGATACTTTTTGTCAGATATAAAGACTCAAATCCAGCCCAGTTAAGACTAGACATATGGGTGAGATATCTAGGGAAGGTTCAGAATTCCTTGATAAGATAGACATACCTGCCACCATACTATCCACTCCACCTGAGGTCTAAATTACTCTCTGGTGATGCCTCTTTCCTTCCATTGGTGATAAAGGTCATCTAGGGACCTAAAAAAGGATGCCTTGCTTAAGTTCTAAAAATTGGGACAATAATTACTTCATCTTACACAGAATTCCAATTCCTGCGGCCACTTTGGAAAATGTGCCTGAAAACCGATGAGTCTAGTGTACTACTCCTTTAAAGCTTACCTCTAAGACAGGATATAGACACCAAATCTGAATCACCGTTCTGTATATCATTTTTATGCTCAGAAGAGACTACTAAGTATGTGGTAGAAAATGTAGTAAAATGTAATAAAGTAGGGCAGCAAATATTTAGTCTCTTCTAACTTGGTAAACGTATTAGGTTTAGAAAGCTGTATTTTGGTCCAGAAAGCTGTAAACAGTTATGTTATTAAACCTAACTGAAGCCAGCATAATTCCATGTATTAGAAAAAAACCAGATATTAGAGCAGATCAGAAATGAAAGGAACTGTTTTGGCTTTTGTGCCTGCCTTTGTGGTTCTCAACACTACTTGATTATATAGCATTACTTCATCTTTTGATAAGGGTGTGCTGCAATGAATTGAAGATAGGAACATGAAAAAAATTGTACATAGAGGAAAATCAGAGTCTCAAGCAGATACAGATAAACAAATCCAGCCAGATAAAGAATGTGATTGTGGGTTTATGTATGCGGTGTGTAAGAAGCAAGGGTTGAGGTAAAGCCTCAAAATGCTATTGGCTAGAACTGACCAGCTGGATTAACTTTTATTGTTGCCGTAAACAAAATAAAGAAGGGAGGGCAAGGGATTTTTTTCAAAATATTTTCATGTCCAGTACAATATCATTTAGAAGATTTCAAGACCTTTCAAAAGACAAGGCTTTGTCAGACACTGGAGCAGCAGAACCTGCAGCAGGACATTCAAGATCATTCTGCCCATGTTTCTCCAGATCACTAGACGATGTCTAAAGGAGAAGATCCTGAGCAGTAGGAAGCCTCCCTCTCCTGTCAGCTCATACTGCTGTCCCACCCAAAGTCCAACATAAAAGCACGTGGATTTCTGCTCTATAGGGACAGTTCCCCTTTCATTTCTCTGAAGAAACAGCGGTGTCCCAAGACAGGTGGTGGAGTCTTTTGTGTCTTCTGCATAGTACAGGGAGTTGGGTTCCTCCACTGTTTTCCAATTTATGTTTCCAGGTGCTTTCTCTGGAATTAGCATACTACTATTATTTTTATCATGTAATTATATATTAATTATCACCTACCATGTAAGTAAAATCCACTTAGGCAGTTGTGGCCCATGTTAACACAATTCTTCCTTTTTATTTTTTTTTTAGTTTAAGGTCAGTAATTATTAAGAATGTAATAATGGGAATAGTTTACGCAGCGGTTAGAGAATTTATCGTCTTATCAGAATGCCTTAAGGTGTCATGTGATGCATTTTCAGCCAAGATCCAACCCAGCTTCTGATTTCAGAAGTGTAATTATGAACCCACAAACACCTCTAGCCACAAAAATACTGCAGGCAGAACTGTTTGCAACTGGACACCCAGTAAACTATAATATATTGACCTACATACAATAGTTCTTATTTGTCCACTCATTTTATGGAAGATGCTAGTCTTTGTGGCCATAAAACTGAACCAGCAGAACGAGATGACACTTTGGAAAATATAAAACCTAAATAAAATAAAACTATTTCTTTTAAATTTCATTTCCATCTTACTAGTGAAACACTAGAGTACTGTGTTTCAAGGAACCAGTTTGCAAAAATATATGCATTATCATTCAAAGAATTCAATAAGTTTGGAAAATTTAGCTTTGGAGTAATATCTTTACCTTCCTAAGTTCATGAAATCAATTATTTTTTGTATTTTGCACATTGCAGGAGACAATCAGCCCTTAGAACAATCAGCCTTTAGACACATATTTGTGTCTATTCGAATTAAAAAGCGTATATAAAGATAAACAGCCAAAAAACCAAAGCTATTAAAAGTGAAGGCTGAAATGTCAGGTCTTTTTTGTGTTCCTTTTATTTAGACTTTGTATTCGTTATGATCATTGGAGATGGATGTTTTGGAACACAACTACAGTATCAGCACAAGTACGTATGTCCTGACTTTTAACTCTGCAGGGAGGATCCATTACCCTTACCATTACATATCTAAATGTAGGCATTCCCCTTCTGATATGGAAAAAGAGCTTTTCACATTTGGCTCCCCTTTAGAGTCAATGGAAAGAAATAGGCACTTTTAGGCCACTTTTAGACATCTGCTCCAGGAAGAAGTAAATCACATGCCCTCAGTGCAAGTGTCTCTCTTCAGGTGCCATAAAGGAAGCCAGAATGAGTAGTTCAGACATAAACATCAAAAATGTTGATGACCTATATTTAGTCAGGTGAATCCCACAGTGTGTCACCAACTTACATCTATATTTTTTTTCTCAAGAAAATGCGTAGTTTGGAACAATCAAGTGCTTTATTATATATGGAAGAATTTCAGCTTTCAAAAGATAGTCTGCAAATGCCATAATATTTACATACAAGTATTGCCCAAATAAATATAAATTTAAGGATCTGCAGATTCCCAATGTGCAAGTCCGTGATTTTTATTTTATTTGGTATGTACTCAACAGTACTCATGCGATCATAGGCACAGGCAGGCATATTAGTACATCACAGAGTTTCTTAGGAGGAGTAATTGAACATCTGCCTAATCTCCTGCACATCCCTTATATGCATGGATTAAAACTGGCTTTGCTACCTTGGCATCAAAGTGGCTTGGAGTGTGCTCCTTCAGTTCAAAGTGTTTGGATTTTAATGAAGAAAGCACTCTCGATACACTCTTTTGGAATGGTTTTTGTCTTGAAGATGTACACTCAGCTCATTAAAATGAAATTACTTTGAAGTGAAGTAGTGCATTCCCAGCCACTTAGATGCAAGGAAAGGTTAGGAGGTTTAAATGCAGAGGAAGCAGCTGATCTGTGCAACATATCTCCAGGATAAGTAATTCTTTTCTTTTTATTGTGCAAAATAAATGCAAGAGGGAGTAGATACCTGCTGCCTGACTGTGTGAGGAGACTTGCATCGTTACCTTTGTGGAAGAAGAATGACGGGTTCTTTCAAGGGAACTATGGTTAGTGTAGTGTGAGCAGAAACGGAAAAGAGCCGAAAGAGACAAAGACTCTTAACTATTGTAAGAGGAAGGGCATGCAAAGACAGGCAAGAGAAACATTTATTAAAGGGAAAAAAGAGCATCTGCTTTATAAGAACAGGAAGAAAAGGACTTCCCAAACTGTTTGTCATGTAAAGGACTGGAATTCTCTTTCCAGTCTCATATCTTCCTTCTTTATTTTTCTGTCTCAGTTTCTTCTACGAGATCTCTATGTGGAGAAAGACACAAAGCCCTTAGATGGGCAGGTGATTGTGTGACCAAAATAATCCTTCTGTATTCATTCATGAGAGCTCTTAATACATTCAAAGAAAGTCAGCTCCAGAGCTCCTTGGCCAAATTGCTGATGTGGGACTATAGGAAGAAAAAAATGTCCCAGCTGAGAAAATAAGAGGATCCATTAAAGACAGTGAAGTGCAAACTAAAAGTAAAGTTATAGATAAAGAGGTGATAAAAGAAAGACACGCTGAAAAAAAGGAAAAGAAAGACGGCAGAAATGGAGAAGAAACTTAAAATGAAAGCATTAGGAATAATGAAATAAAAGCATCGGGAAAGGAGCAAGAACAGGAAAAGAGAGAAGAAATACACAGTTAAAACAGTCCGTCTTGTCAATAAAGTACCAGAGCATCAGGCAGAACAAAAGCAAAATGGTGTGAAGTCATTTTGATTTATGATATGAGAAGTAAGAGAGAGAGAGAACAAAAATAGAGAGACGAGCACCACAGGATTTTCCTCTTTATCATGTTTCCACATTCCATTTATTTTCAGGCATTCTGTTTCTCGGATTTCTCCCCCTTCCATTCCTCATTTCATTCTTCAATAAGCTGTGGAGACAGTTCTTGCCAATTTTGTGAGTGTCAGTGAAATGAAGTCTAGCCCTATAACAACCCTCTCTTTCTTTCACTTGAGTGAGTAGGTCTCAGATTCCTCTGACTTCAGAAATTGATGCAGCTTATTTTTAGGTTACCATACAGGAGTGGGGGTAGAATTAGGCGCTAGTAGAATCTAGTAACTGAAGATATAAAGAACAGAAATTGTAGTCAGTATTATGAGTGTAGCATATATTTCAGACTTTCTATTATAAGCAGCTATCTTAACTACATACGATCCTGAAGAAACATATTTTTCAATTACTCGTCTATTTAAGAAATGCTACATTTCCCCCCAAAACCTTCAGAAACACAAAACAAGTGGTTTTGGTTGATTGAGTAAATACATATGTAGGTTACCCTATAAAAAAAGGGAGCAGCAAACCAGAATAATTTGCCAGAACAGTTTTAAACTGAGATCTCTGAAGTTACGTTTTGTGCTGTGTGTTGATGTGCTAAATTTGCTAGCATATTTTAAAGACTTAAAATTCCCACATTAAAGAGCTAATCCACTTTTTCATGAACATTTACTTGCTTTATGTCTAGCTCATGTTATGAACTAATAGCCAACATAATCTTCTATTCAGAAACTAAGGGTTTTTTTTTCAGTTATATACAAACAAAAGGCATTTTAAATCAAAACTGTCTATCCCCATTCCACTTTCATATCTCTGAGGGCCAAAAAAGATTTTCCTTTAATTTTGTTCAGGGAAAAAATCCTCCCCAGCCTAAGATCTTGTATGTCAAATCTAATCTCAGAGTGAATTATAAACTGGTGATAATAAGGCTTTATATTAATGGAAGCATGGTTATAGCCCTCACTATAATATGGTATCTCTGGTTTCAATTATACTTTGCACAATGCAATATATCTTCAGGAGTATCTCATGTAATTAATCAGGTAGTGGTGTAATGCAGACTAGAATAAGGAGAAAACCAGGCATTTGTCGTTTTACAGAGATGGAGAGGGATTTTATTAGTCATTTAGTGAAAGCAGCTCTTTCCTGGTGCCAGCGGATTAGTGCATGCTGGTGTATGGAAATTATTCTTCAGTATTCTATTTTTGTCCCTCAGTGAGCAGAGTTTAAAGTTGCTCTGGAATTACACAGAGAAGCTATATATGATTAGCACGAAGTAAAATTGATTTAAAATAAATTACTACTGCAGACCTCTTTTCACAGAGTTTCACTTTGGTCCTGGCATGAAGCAGGGAAGGGTTGCTGCAAAATGGATTTTATCAATTAAGATCAAAGAGCTGTAGAAATCAGAGATGGAAAAAACCTTGTCAGGTCATCTCTTCTATCAATGCAAGAACATTTTTACAGTGTATTTCTCTAATATATAGTCAAACTTCACTTTCAAGACTAGAGTGAAGGGCTTCCACTGTTTCCCCTAGCAGATTATTTCATAGTTACATAAAGTTTCTTTATTCCTGACAGCATCTCTGAAATTTCCATATTTTTTTTCTATTTTTTCTGAATTACAGCTTTTCAGATTTTTCTCACACCAGCTTTGTTTATCAGTGTTCATATCCTTCTAAGGTTTCTGAACAAGCTTCTGTGTTTGCCTCTTCCAGAGCCAAAGTTTAAACGAGCTGCAACTGGATTGCAGTTCACTAGTTACCCATACCCCTCAGCTGTTTCAGAATTATCCCAGCTAACTCCCTGATGCTGAGTAATTGCATGTGTCTTCAGCTTTTTAGGCAGTCCCTTTATTAGTTACCCTTGCAGGTCTCCAGCATTAGTGCTCTTCAGCTTGGAGAACAGATGACTGAGTAGTGAATAGGGAACAATTACTCGTATTCCCTATAACATAAAAAACAGGAGCATCAAATGAAATGGCAAAGGGATAAACATGATTTCCTGTGTCACGTTTATTTAAATATTTAAATTGTGGAATTCACCACCTCAGCACGTTTTGGATGTCAAAATTAGGAATAATTCTAAAACATGATTAGACTAATGGAATAATGTAAAAAAGTGTTATTAAGGTCAACAGAGTGAGCTTCTCCCAAGGAAATTCCCAAACTACTGAAGAACTAGGGAGGGTATTGCAGCAGAAATGTCACTTTATACTTGCCCTTCTCTATATCATTTCCTGAAGCATCACTGCAGAACCTGGTCAAATACAACATACTAAATGAGGCAAACCATAAATATTATCCTTTACAGTAGTTTGTTATTTATAAACTACTAACATTAATACTCGAGCACATCTCCAACTGATCCTTGAAAAAAACACCAGCTTCCAGTCTAATTTTTTTCTTGGCTAAAATCATTCTCAGTTTTGCAGGTGGGTAAAAGGAACAGCTTTTTGAAAAGAAACATACTGGTGTGACCAGTTCAGCAGCTCATTTGAGATAAGAGATTTTTTTTTTCCCTTATTCCACTTCACTCAACTGTTGGCTTTCATTAATTTAAATTGTAGAATGAGCCAGATGGTTGATTTCTGAAAGCTTTTAGGTATGTGTGGAAAAACCCATTTTTCTCAGCCAGAAGGGACACAACAAGTAAACTTCATTTAAGAAAAAAAGTATATATACAATCACAATTAAAGTGTTGATTTGCATGTTTTAAGCTTGTTGTATATCATACAGAAAGTAGGAGAAGAATTTAGTAAAATGACAACTTCCAGTTGGGACCGAAGGAAAACTTCATCCTCATAAATCAAGATTCCCAATGACTTCATGCTTCTGAATATGTTCCCGCTCTCAAAAAATAACACTGCAGTCATTTCAAGGCAATGATGTAGTAGCTAGGAGGACCTGATCGTGTACCCAGTGGTGTCAGTGACAATATTGCAGATGACTTTCAGTGGTGCAGGATGTGCTGGTTTTGGCTGGGATAGAGTTAATTTTCTTTATAGTAGTTAGTATGAGGCTGTGTTTTGGATTTGTGCTGAAAACAGTGTTGACAACGCAGGGATGTTTTAGTTGTTGCTAAGTAGAGCTTATACTAAATCAAGGACTTTTCAGCTTCCCATGCTCTGCCAGGTGCACAAGAAGCTGGGAGGGGACACAGCTGGGACAGCTGACCCAAACTGGCCAAAGGGCTGTTCCATACCATATGGTGTCATGCTCAGTACATAAAGCTGGGGAAGAAGAAGGAAGGGGGGACATTAGGAGTGATGGTGTTTGTCTTCCTAAGTAAGACATCTTTCCTGGAGATGGCTGAACACCTGCCTGCTGATGGGAAGTAGTGAATGAATTCCTTATTTTGCTTTGCTTGCGTGTGCGGTTTTTGCTTTACTTATTAAACTGTTTTTATCTCAACCCACGAGTTTTCTCACTTTTGCTCTTCTGATTCTCTCCCCCATCCCACCAGGGGGGAGTGAGCGAGCGGCTGTGTGGGGCTCAGTTGCCGGCTGGGGTTAAACCCAAACACAGGATCACATTCATAACCAGCACCCTTTGTTTTTCAGAAACTCACAGAACTTCGCTGCTACTGTTCAGACCTGTGGCAGTTACATACTTTTTATGTCTTAGGACAATAGGCTCTGACAGCACTTGTGCTGTATTTCACCATATGCAGCCATGGAAAAAAGTGAAGCACAGGCACAGAACAGATGCTCTTTACTATATAGGTTTAAAATAAATGTGTTTGTGAGAGATTCTTGTTAAGCCCTAGAGAAATCCTTGCTGAGATAAACCTGAGGTATGACCTGTTTGGTCATAACTGGTGTGATCTAACAGCAAAATTGCAATAGTTACCTCTTTCTGACAATAGCACAGTTAAATATGTTGTGGTCTGTTAGATATGTCTTTTTACTATGTAAACTGTGATAGAGTTGTCTGGCTGCAAAATCTAATAATCCAGCTATGCCAGGAACATTTTCACTGTGGTCAAGCAGACTTAAGGCAAAATACAAATGCTCCAATTTTATAAATCACAGTATCTAGCAAACTAAACATTTCTTCCTAAATTTTCCATGTTTTCATTGAGGGTTCTCAGTCAGACAGTTCAATGATATCAGGTTTATTACTGAACTGTAGCTTAAAAATAGCTTTTTTGAGCATTTTTCAAAGCTACTCCTGTAAACTTCACCTCATTATCTGCTGTACATGTTTCTTCTTTCGTAACCACAGAGCCTTTACAGTGGTAGATGTGTTCTAATTGCACCTTAAAAATAGATCCTTCCTTGTTAGAAATGCATAGATTTGTTCAGGTGCTGATTTACTGTGGAATGATGAAGGCTTATGTCAAATGTACACTTGTAACATGGCCCCCTTAATATGAGTGAGAAGTAAGAACTTAGCTATTTTAAGAAATTGAGCATAACGTTCTCATATTTTTCTTACCTCCAAGACCTTTGTTGTTTCCATACTTTCATGATACTTATTTTTGCAGAATTGTTTAATTTGGTTTTAAATACTCTTTTTAAAGTGTGCTAGGTTAAATCAAGCCTTGCTGATTAAAGATAGTTTCTCCAAAGCTTATTGTTATTGGATGTTTTAATTGTATTATAGACTGTTCTTTTATACTGCCTCCCAGCTTTTTAGGCATCAGTGTGTCGACAGTGTTACAGCAATCTTCTTCATATTATTGTGGATTGGCGCATCAAAATTTTACTACAAAACAAGACAATATGTCACAAAGTGGTATTATCAAGGGCTCAGAGACCAAACATTTTCCATTTGCTATAACTGAAAGACTTGTAAAATTATTTCTTTCAATTGCAAGAAAACAAAACAGCTTACTAAAACCTGCATGTTTGTTAAACCACATAAAATCAAAGTCTAATGAAGTCAGCAACATTATTCATCTTGACTTAATGGGTTTGATATGTATCTCACTGCAGAAATTAGGTGCAATTTGAAAAGGTTCATTCACTATGACTTAAAGCCATCCTATCCTACCACAAAAATTAGGGTTAAATTGTAGCAGCAAGCCTTTTTCTTTTCTTGGGGTGCTTTTCCCTTCCTTTAACTCTCCTTCCTGAAGGGGAATGTATCTTCTCTTTCCATTCACATGTTCTTTGCACTCTTGTTTTTCAGCTCTTCCAACCGCTGTTTCTACATCTCTTTAGTCTCTGGCAAGCCATTCCATTTCCAACCTTAGGAGAAAAAAGATATTTTTATCTATTCTTTATAATATTTTGCTTCTTTCTGATATAATTTGACTTTATAATTGGTTTCTTTTAGAATCTGTAAAAAATTCTGTGCTAAATTATTTGTGATATGTCCAAGCAATCATACTCTGTTGCATTGTATACAAGTGATTACTTCACTAGTAAATCATTCTTCCTTTATATCAGATGCTTTGAATCAGATTTGTCATAAGTGTAAAACAAAATCATTGCTTTCTCCATCCAGATTGTCATTGCAAACAAACAAGCTGAAGCTATGGAAAGTATAGATGGCTTCAGCTTGATTTTGCCAAAGCCGTCTATAAGTTATTCCATTAAAATCAATGGAGTTGTACCAATGTAAGCCTGATGTAGGAAAGAATCAATCTCTGTATACCTATGCAAATCTAAATCATAGATGCATATAGATAGCTGTGTAAAAAGTATAAATATGATGATAATTTGGAAATATCACAGAAAGTATAGAAATAGATATATTTTCTATACCAACAGGTTCAATTGCATGCAAATAACATGCACATTACGCATCCCGGTGAAATGCAGTCTGGTTTATTTCAGAGAAAAGAATATGATACTGGTCTAATAAACTGTATGCAAAGTCATGCATTAATCTTAAATTATCAGGATAAAATCTACAACCTCTCACAGAATACCTAATATATATCCGATAGGAAAACAAGAATGTTATTTAGACTCATTAATATGATTTGGTGAATAGTCGCCTTGTTAATACAACCTCTTTTTTCTTTCTTTTTTACTGCTTAATAGAGAAGAAAATCACGTTATTCGGACCTTGACTTTGAAGTAAGTTTTACTGAATTATTCCTGATTATTAAAAGCATTTTCCTAAAAGTAAATGTGAAGTGTTCATTTAGCAGATTTTAGCCTCCTGACATAGTAGATGTCATAGGGTTGTTCAATTGGTACTGTACAGAACATGATGAGCAATTCATTAAAACTACTTTGGTGCAACTTGTTTATAAAATATTCCAAGATCAAACTGTCATATTGCAATATTAACCATCACGGTTTCAGTTTTTAAATTCTCTGCCTCTTCATTTTCATCTGTTTTTATTTTTGTTTGTTTGTTTGTTTTGCTGGATATCTATCTATTGAAAAAGTGTGACACTTCTGTAGGACAGGCCGTATTGCTGCAGAAGGTTGCTTTGTTCAAGAGATTCTCAATCATTTGTTCTATCTCTCTTCAATACTAATTTACTGGCATATGAGTTTCACATCCAAATAGTGATTATGAATGTGTCAAATTTTGAACGATGAAGTGCTGCAGTTGCCAAGGCTTATGGATCACATGCTGTATAAAAAATCAAGTTCATGTAAGATTCTTTAGGTTGGATATCCACAATTTCAGACTTAGACCCTGTCAAATGAGGTTTAGTTGTGTTAGTTAGTGACCGTTTTGTCCTATCTCAGTCAGTATGATTAAGTCTCTTAGAGTTTTGTTTATTTGAGGTTTTTTCCTCTACTGTCTACCAGAGAGTTAGTTACAGCAGTTAGTTTTCAAGGGGATGTTAATAATTTATGGATTTACAGTTTTTGCATAGGTTGTCTGTTCACACATGTTAATAGCTTGATATAATTCATTATGTGTGTCTCCAGAGAAATTGAACAATCGTAATATTTGCACGGAACCTACAGATCTTCAGCTAAACTTTAACATCCAGTGATCAGTATATATCAACCATAACCCTCTCTGTTTGCATGTGCAAACACAGGCATTTTTTATTATTATTTGGGCTGTGAGAACAGCACATGTACTTTCAGACTTCAGATTCTAGTCCATAGAAAAGAAAGAGGCAGAACAAGCAAAATGCAGCCATAGCAGTGGTCATAGAAGCCTTGCAATGAGAGAAGGGTTTGCTTTGGTGACCTGCTTTTGCTGAAATTCCGACCTTCCGTGTCCGGTTGTGGTTTCTTGGTAGTTTAACATCATGCCTTAATCTCTTATGTCATTTTCGCCCAGAGATTATAGCTACCTTAAGCAGTCATGTAACATCTCAAATAAAGCACCAGACAAAGATTCATAGTAAGTTTAAGGAAAACAAAATGAAAAGATTATCCTAAATATGCTTTAGGACAAATGCCTAGAAAGGAAGAAGAAAAACATGAATCAACAATAAAATTCTGATGAGCAAGCAATTCTAAAATTAAATGCAAGCAATATGAACAGAAGTTTTATAATTATAATGATAAAAAGAATTCTGAATTTTACTGTTCTTTATTGAAAGGTCGGAATATCATGCCATTCACAATAAGAACATTCTTTGTGGCCACAGATACTAAAACGTTCTTCTTACCACTCAGAGGAGCATAATCCAACACCAAATAAACACCAACAATGCTGTACACATTCTGCTGTCAAGAATCAGGCCTCCCATTACATATTTTATTTTGACTCACATGGTGTATTTAAGATGCTTACACCTTTTTCTTGTCTTGTTTGCAGCATTGTTGCTCCATGGCCTAATATTTTTAGAAGCATGATTATAATGTAGGAAAAAGTATTTGTTTGTAAAAAGGGAAGGACGGGGCCATTGGGAGTGACTGCAGAGGAAGTGAGAGAGGCAGTGATACTGTGCCAGTTGCCACTGTGTTTTAGAAGTACTGACTCAGACTAACCCCGTCTCACCTCCCTGTTTTATGGGTCCTCTGATTAAGCCTGTGGGCTTCCCTCTGTTCTTAGACATAGCATGGCTGTCTGTCTGAGGTAAAGCAAAATAAAAAAGCCATTAAATGTTCAAATAGCCACCCAGATTCCTTCGCTCAGCAAGGCATACTGATGAAGAGAATTGAGATAGTGTTATGTGGCCAAAACACTGCTATTCTGATACTTCAAAGCAGCTTGACTGCAAAATAAAATAGAACCTGGAGGTGAGGTCAAGCTAGAGTGATTGGCCATACTACTTAAATGTTTAACACTTTCTCTGCTTTGTCTGTGACCAGTGCCAGCTGGCACTATCTGAGACAACTTCCTTCCACAGTTCTAGGCTAAGAAATGCTATGGATGTGGTTCTGAGGATCACAAATACTAAATACACAGTATGGACAAGACTGTGTGAAGCTTGGCTCCCTCCGTCCTTTTCCTTTTAACACTCTCCCAGCAGTCTCTACACCCTCAACCTCTCACACATGTCGCTCTATATCCATACGAGACAAACCCTCAGGCTATGCCTATCTTACTAAATTAGAGATTTGGGGGAATATTCCTGGGTGCCAAAATGCCAATTTTTATATGCATCGCATTTTAGAATTATATTCACTATTTTAGTCTGGAGAACCCTTGTCTCTCCAAACAGTTCCTGAAATGTCATTAGAGAACCAGAGCAACCTAGGTACCATTCACAATACGCAATTTGGTTGTATACTTCTTATTTTAGAGACTAAGAGAATTTAGTAGCATTCATGGAGAACATTCCATGCTAGGTGGTGCCAGAGAATGGTCTTGGACATGTTTCACTTACTACTGTAGAGTCACGGTTTCATAGTTTAAAAAAAAAAAAAGGTGCTAGTGGGCTACAATGCAACACTCACCTTCATATAGACAATTTGAAATAAAAACAAAAAAAACACAAGAAAAGCAATTTTTTTCTGAGGGCCACAGATGAAACTCAAAGCCAGCTCCTATGTAGTGTGAACACAAGCAGACTATGACTGTACTCAATGCCATAAAACACTCTCTCTCCCTGTTATCTCCAATATATGTAGAAATACAGGTGTAGCTTTAAGGGCCTTTGCAATGGACTATAAATAATAAAAGTCCTGTGACTGTGCTGGGTAATATTATAGAAAACTTATGTCTCCAGTCAAAGGAAAAGGAAAGAGACAAAGATGACATCAAAACTGGCCAGCCCTTATCATAGATCTTAAGCTGGTTAGGGAGGAGAGTCTCAAGAACTGGACCACCTGTGTCTTGTTTTCCCTTTTTAAATAGTTTACCATTACATTCTTAAATTATCCCTTCATGTAGAAAAAAAGAAGACAGATTGTAACATACTGGGTTTAGTCTGTAGGCAGAAAGTATTTCTGCTACATAATATACTGTCCAGTATTAGATTTTGCAAAACACTGACTAATCTAGTATGCAACAGCTTTACAGCTCTTTTCTTGCTATTACCAAGGATTAGTTTAGACTAATTCATGCAGTCCGGTATCCAAAACATGACCAAAATTCCTAGCTGGCTGTGGTAACCCCAGCTAAGTGCCCTCCAACCCCAGTCATTATGTTCTGTTTTTCCTCAAAGCTGGACAGGTAGCTTTTTCATGAAGGCTCAGCACTAATACTTAGCTGTCAGATCAAATACAATTCATTTTAATTATGTTGAACAGAAATACAGATGCTGTGGAAATTCCCAGGAGGACTTTATAATAGGTGTGCACTGACACTTACAAAAACATACAGGAGACTTAAACAGTATTATTGACATAGAATCATAGAAGCGTTTAGGTTGGAAGAAACCCTTAAGATCATCAAGTCCAGCCATTAACCTAGCACTGCCAGGTCCACCACTAAACCATGTCCCTAAGCGCCACATCTACACATCTTTTAAATACGTCCAGGGATGGGGACTCAACCACTTCCCTGGGCAGCCTCTTCCAATGCTTGACAACCCTTTCAGTGAAGAAAAATTTCCTAATATCCAATTTAAACCTCCCCTGGTGCAATTTGAGGCCATTTCCTCTTGTCCTATGGCTTGTTACTTGGGAGAAGAGACTGACACCCACCTCGCTGCAACCTCCTTTCAGGTAGTTGTAGAGAGCGAGAAGGTCTCCCCTCAGCCTCCTTTTCTCCAGGCTAAACAACCCCAGTTCCCTCAGCAGCTCCTTATAAAACTTATGCTCTAGATGCCTCACCAGCTTCGTTGCCCTTCTTTGGACATGCTCCAGCACCTCAATATCTTTCTTGTAGTGAGGGGCCCAAAACTGAACACAGTATTCCAGGTGCAGCCTCACCAGTGCCAAGTACAAGGGGGCAATCACTTCCCTAGTCCTGCTGGCCACATTATTTCTGATACAAGCCAGGATGCCATTGGCTTTCTTGGCCACCTGGGCACACTGCTGGCTCATATTCAGCCGGCTGTTGACCAACACCCCCAGGTCCTTTTCCACCAGGCACCTTTCCAGCCACTCTTCCCCAAGCCTGTAGCGCTGCATGGGGTTGTTGTGGCCCAAGTGCAAGACCCGGCACGTAGCTTTGTTGAACCTCATACAATTGGCCTTGGCCCATCGATCCAGCCTGTCCAGATCCCTCTGTAGAGCCTTCCTACCCTCAAGCAGATCAACACTCCCACCCAGCTTGGTGTCATCTGCAAACTTACTGAGGGTGCCCTTGATCCCCTCATCCAGGTCATTGATAAAGATATTAAACAGAACTGGCCCCAGCACAGAGCCCTGGGGAACACCGCTTGTGACCGGCCGCCAACTGGATTTAACTCCATTCACCACAATTCTTTGGGCCTGGCCATCCAGCCAGTTTTTTACCCAGTGAAGAATACTCCCGTCCAAGCCATGAGCAGCCAGTTTCTCTGGGAGAATGCTGTGGGAAATGGTGTCAATGTGTCAACATGCATTTTAGGATTCAAGATCACAATTACCTTTAAATTCTATGAGAGGGTCTGACTCCTGGATTTCCCCAGCCATCCACCCCACTCTCCCCTTTTAATGAGGCATTCATTGGATCTACTCTGGTAACAACATTTATGCTAAATAATTCAGAAAAGTGCCATATTACCCTGCTCCCCAGGATTCAAGTAATCTCTGCCTCTTTTTGTGCTTCACTCATGAGGGAGAGCAAGGATACACAGGACAAGTGTGAAAGCAGAATGTCTTCTTTTCTTTCCACAGAGCAGTAGACTTTCAGCAGCAATAATGCTAAATAGATCATTAATTGCTGGAGCTGCATTCTTTCAAAATTTCATCTGCAATAGCTTTCATTATAACAACATTACAAACTCACACAAAAATTTAAAATCATTCTCTTACTAACCTGAAGACATCTCTCAAAGACAAAGGTGAAAAAAATATGACTGCAGGCAAAAATCCTTTCCCGTTCCTAAGTTTGGCAACTGATCATACCTGTAACATCTTGAAAACACAGCATGTTTCCATTATAGGGCTGGGAAGGCATTCCCCCATCTGTTCTTCTCACTTAGCTGTTTTGTACAATATTTGAGAGAGAGCATTTTTACCTGTGACAATATAGAAAATCTCCAAGGCAAATTTAATGACATCATCATTATTATTATTATTATTATTATTATTATTATTATTATTACTGTTATTCATAAGGTTGACCACAAATCTTCATGAGGCTATTTATGCTTGAGCTAGAGTTCAGCTAAAACCTTGTCATAAATAAAAAAGGGGAGCTGGGTACAGAGGTATGTTTGATGTCCTTCCCATCTTGATCATAGCCATCCACACTTTGAATCCTCTTCTGAGAGCAGATGCTTATCAGAGTAAGGCTTAGTCTTTTCAAAATGTACACTTGATGGTACTTGTGAGTGGGGGTAGAAATGTGGAAGGGGTGTCAGTTCAGCCTGACCCCCTTCAAGGTATGAGGCACAAGAGTTACGGCACCTGCAGGAAAGACCATAAGAAGATGTGTGTCTGTAGCCTGGTGGCTAACTCAGGTGCTTCTGGAGGGGATGCGGCATTAATGGGCAAATCCCCAGCTGCACCTCAAGAAGGTGTGCTTTCAAAGGGCAGCATGAGAAGCTCCTTTTCCATCCTGTTCAGGTCTTGATGCTACTACAATCATCCTAGTGTATATTGGGCAAGATCTCCAGCTCTGTATTGATAAAATTTATGTATTTCTAAGATTGATAAAGCTGTGTTTTCCACATTGCCCATTTAATAGAGAAAAAAGATTAAACCCCCACAAATACTTTGTGGGCTATTTTCTAATAAAAGAGTTACCCAACAGAGCATATTTTCTAGAAAGGGGATAAGATGGTGCTTTCTAACAAGAAATTTAAAAGAAGTCTAGAAAAGAAGAGTTCAAGTTGGAAATTTAAGTTACTGCATCTTCAGTTCAGATCATTCTTTATAAGCAGTGGGGAGGGGCTGGTATCAGTAGGTAGGAGTTACGGAGTGGAAGCCAGGAAAACACAAAGCACTGAAAAGATCCATAGGTACATGTGCACACCAGTCAGTCTGCTATTAAGAATAAAATTTAAAGCCTTTTTTCTGGCAGACTTCCCACTGCAAGTGTTTAATTTCTCCTCCCACCTGATTCTCCTCAGGAATAATATAATGAACTGAGAAAGACATTTGCATTATTCATATTTGCTATTCAATAAATTCTTGGGTACATGATTCAGAAAAATATCAGAAAGTAGCATACTCTATATTCCTAGCCTTCTATTAAAAAGTTTCCAACTGGAGACACTTGTTTCACAGTCATATGCTATTTCCTGCTTTTAGAGACAGTATTTTAACCCACCAAATCTGTTTTATTCCCCTGAGCATGTCTCCTTATTTCAGCCAATAATAATTTTGAGGCAGAACCTTTCTTTAATTCTATGTACATGAGATTTGCTACATATCCCTGTCTACCATAACAGCAATAGCTTAAAAGAATCCCTAGGAAGTCACTTAAGTGAAACTCCTCTTATAAATTTAGATCAGCTATCTCTAGTTAAATTACATTTTGCAAGGAGTTCCTCACCAAATCCTGCAAAATTGTTTCCCTTATTCACCCCACAACTCGTGTTAAGTTAATAGGTCTTTAATTGCTTGCTGTTTCTCATGTCTCTTTTGTGAATAATGTTGCCAATTTCCTGTTCTCAGAAGTGAAACAAGTTCTCAAGCTACAGTGTAGCTATATTAAGGATGATACGGTTATTACAGCATAGCCGCAGAAATGCATGATCAAGAGAGCAGCCACATTTCATTAAATTTATAAACACAGAATGTAAATGAAAGATAAAAGTTAAAGTTGGTATTGATAAAGCATTATTTGGATACTGCCAGTCCATTTTAAAAGGTACTAACCCAGACCTGGCAGAAGCGTTACTTGCTGGGAAGGGCCACACTCAGGCACTGCCTACCTAAGTTTGCAGGGTTTGTCAGGTACAATGCCAGGGAACATCAGGCTTGGCAATTAGTGGATGGGCATAGAGGCTGGTGTCCTGCACCTTCTCTATCAACATTATTGGCCGCTGCCCTGGCTGTAACTCAAGTTCAAGCAGTTACAAAAGCTTAAGAAAAGCCAAGCTGAGCCCATCTGCTGTTGGACTGAGGTAAAGCATCCTCAGTCCCTCCTGTCCCCTGTCCACCCAGATCACAGAACCATGAGATTGGTTGAACAGTAAGCAGCCTTCGGCTTTGCTCCAGAGTCCGGTCTGAATCCATACCTGAGCGTGAACTTGTTTGGAAACAACACAGATGGTAGGCTTGACAGTCTAGGCTTGAAAACAGGCTTCACTCTCCATGTAGCTGCCAAGGCAGATGCATGGCCGAGGGCTCCTCCAACTGTGGGGGCTGTTTGGGGTCCCCAGCTCTTGCACAGGAGTGCCATATAATTAGTTTTTGTGGAAGAGTGCCCTGTGCACAGGCTAGAGGGAGGGTGGTTTCCAATTGCCCAGTCCATGACATAAGAAAGCATGTAAAATTGAAAAACTGTGCCTACTTTTCTTAATGTGAATGCCATTTCAACTGTATTTTATGATGATCTGAATGACAAGAAGATGTCTAATCAAAAAGGCATAACATCTGGGGCTTTTCCATTTTGGGCCAAGATTTTCTGAGTTCAGTGTTCTCATAAAAATTATTCTGATAGGGACCATTACAAACTGCTGTTGCATTCCTATAGAAATTAAAATATTAGCATCCATGCTGAAAACAGAAAATATTCCTAATGTGCAAGAGAAATATCCTTCTGAGAAACTGCTGTCACTTTCAAAATACTTCGAGGCTAGCACAAAAACAGTGTCCCTTAATTTCAGCAGTTCAGTAAATGTGGGGTAAAAACAGTCTCTTCTACACAGGAAGAACATTAAACAGAGCAGAGAGAAGGCTCAGTGCAATTCACTTCCATTGATGGAGTCTATAGGGAAAAGATGGCCCTGCCAAATTCAATTTACTTTATTATGTTGGGAAAAATAATGCTTCTCTTAAAAAAGCCCAGATTCAATTATAAATATAAGCAATTATGTTCCATTTTGCAGAAGGTCATGCATACAAGAAAGAGGCACATGGAATTATTTCAAGAGTTAAATCAGAAATTTCAGACGCTGGACAGATTTCGGGATGTACCAAAATCAGGCAGTATGGTAAGTTTTCCTTCTTAGATATTTAAAATATGATGGATCCTTAACAACAACAATGAAACAAGAGTCCCCTGAATTCAGTATATTTCCCAAGAAGACCTCACTCTGCGCTACCTTTAGATAGCCTCAGAAATTAGAACAAAAGGTATTTTCAGCAGTCCAACCTATGATGAGATTCATCAGGTTTTACAACTAGACCATAACTAACTCACTGACATCATTACAGATGACAAGTAATTGAACTGTAGGGAACACATTTGAAATCTGTATGTGTCTACCAGGTCTAAAGGACTTTATACAGAGAAAGCAGCTCACTAATGTAATTTGGCTAATAGGGCTTTTCCTCTAGCTAGGCATGCAGATATTAAATTAGTTACTACAAACAAGTCCAGCTAGATTCACCTATACGTGAGGTGGTCCAGAAAGCATGCAGGGTCTCTGTAATGCCGTGTCTTTTCCATAATAGGTTTATAAATATTTACCATGGGAAAAGGAAAAATTAAATCATCCTGAGTTGACTCTGCTATCATCATAATTCAAATTTATATACACACATGCATAACACCCTGACTACATCTGATAACGAAAGCAAGGAAATACTTGATTCTGCCTAATTAAAACAGCTAATGTAGTGTGACATATTTGTTAGCAGTAATATCATGATTAGTAATAATTTTATATATAATTTTATAATGTGAAAATGGTATATTAAATGGAACTGAGCTAGAATCATTGTATTCTATAACTTTTTCAGAAGAGCTGCTCTCAGACATGAAGAAGAGGTATTAAGCAGATGTGAGGCCAGTGGATTTACATCATTTACATCATCTTAATCCAGCAGAAATTTGGCCCTGATTCTTTGATGAACCGTTAGCTGTGATATGTGTTATTTTTCACCCAGTTCTCGCTTACTCCCACTTCTGAGATTTGCTGACATGTAAAGTTTGCATTCGCCTCCCTCTTTGAGATTTGCGGTCCACGTAAAGCTTGAATTAATGCAAAATCTCAAAGGGAATCTCAGTGGAAGTGTTGTGTTTACTCTGTTTCGCATCAGGGCTATGTTTTTGAAAGGTCTGCTAATAAAAGCTGCCTAGAGGAATGGTCTATCTGTAAGACAGTCAAAGAGTGATCCAGGTACCTAAATATGGGCATCTCAGGCTATTTGAGACAGCCTCAGGTGTTTTAGTCTACAGCACAGTACAGGCAGTGATGACACAGGACTCAAAGGAGACCTGCACCTCTCATGAAAGATAGTTGGAGATCAGGCAGCAAATCCAAAGGCATCTAAAATGGTGCAAAAATGTTAAGTTTTGGTAACTAATTCCTATCCAACATGTTACAGCAGAAATCACTAATTAAATTGGTCTTAGTCCATAATGTCTTTTACCCTATAAAACTTAGCATTCAAAAAAAAATTCATTCAGTAGAAAATAACCAGCTTTCAGCCTGTTAATCCTAATACACATGAGCTCATCAGCCTGGAAAGCAAGGTAGCTCTCACAGCATTTTCAAGGACTAGGTTTCTGTGGTTCTGTCACGCACCTGCCCCAGTTTAAAATCCAGCTGGCAATCCCTGTTTCGAACCACTCCATATTCAGGCAGCAAGCTCTTCTCAATTCTCTTCCCTTCTCCCACTTTTCTACACAAC
Organism: Mycteria americana; assembly: GCF_035582795.1. Taxonomy (NCBI): domain Eukaryota; kingdom Metazoa; phylum Chordata; class Aves; order Ciconiiformes; family Ciconiidae; genus Mycteria; species Mycteria americana. Next base: position 33,273,499 of record NC_134367.1, read on the forward strand.
CACTATTCAAAAGATGGCTATTGGTACTGGATCACTTGGCCATTCCTCACGTACATTGGTTCTTGTGAAAGAAAGGGCTTAGCTGGCAGCTCAGGTGAGGAGCCTGCCAAAATGTTGATTGTTCACAGAGTCGCAACGGTGCTGAACACCCGCCAGCCTGGCTCCCTGCAAAGTCATTTCCACCCTCTGGCTTCTCTGTCTCATGAGAGCACATTAGCGATCAGCCTTATAAACAGAAAACACATTATTTCATCTTTGTTTTTAATTTTTCTTTCTTCTCTGGTCTTCAGGAGAACTCAGCACCAAACAAGGCTCCATGGGACAGTTTCAAAACCACAGGCGACTACCAACACTATACAACGATAAACGTATTAGACACAGAGGCAAAAGATGCTTTAGAACTCAGACCAGCAGAGTGGGAGAAGTGTCTGAACTTGCCTTTAGATGTGCAAGAAGGTGACTTTCAAACAGAAGTTTAACAAAAAAGAAAACAAACTGAACAAAACAAAAACAAAACAAAAATAATTCATTGCACTGACAATAAAGAGACTTTGGGAATCCTGACGCTCCTGTCTGAACATTGTGACTATTTTATGTCAGGCTCTTCCTGTGCCAAATGTCAGTGGTTTTTTTCGTACAGTATATTCCCACTAGTGCGGCTAGTGGAGAACCAGGTGTACAATTCTTACCATCGTGTGTTGTAAGTACCCGTGGAATGGATTTGTAAGGTAATCTTTATAGATAAACCTCAAGCAACGATTCATGTTGTAACAGCTTCATTTGGTTTAGTTTTCAAAAAACTTCACCATGAAGCACAATGTATATATTTATGCAGTTTTTAAAGTTTATAACAGTCTGTTTGGCCATTACTACACTTTTTACTTTATAATATAAAAGCAAAGTTTTTGTCATTAAATGAATGTCTGTTGAGCTACATTCTTCATTGCTTTAAATGCAATAAAGTAATAATCTCACTTTTATATGAATAATATATTTCACATCTTTATTATTGCAGTTTTCTCTGGAAAGCTCAGAGTAGCTTTCTCTGCTGCAGCTGTGTATAAAATATTTAAAATGTTGTATGGTGTAAATAAACCTTTGTCTACATATCAGTTTCTTAGTGCATTTTATTCTGTATTTGTTTCTCTTAAATTTGCATATTTATAAAGTTTTCTTTAAAAACACACATATTGAATATGTATTTGGAGTTTTAATAGTATGTTGTTCTAGTTCCTGCAAGGATTTTCTAAAGTGTACTAGTAGGTTTGTACAGCTATTCTGCATTTTCTTAGGTATTCTTTTGTGACAATGTACCGTATAAATTGGACTTGTCAGAATACTATTACAATTGTTCTGGTTTATAAGAATTTTTGTCTTGTTGCAGAAAGACAAATAACAGAAAATAAGTTAAGTTTCAATGCACAGCACCCAAAGAAAATGCTGATTTAGAATCATTACATCTTGTGCATGGTCTTGTTGCTGTACAACAACAAGAAAAACTTTAAAGATAAAAAATTCTGAAGTATTTTAGACAAAAAAAAGAAAGAATGTGTTTCATATTATAAATCAAGAGCAGCGCATGATTTATGTTGAAAATACAGTTAAACAATAAGGAATAGAAAGACTAACTCCCCCTTTCTGTGCTTAGAACCAAAAGCAGATCTTCAAAATCTCTCCTCATCTACAGCATAGCTGTGGGGGGAGGGGATAGGAGGATATCTCAAATCTTCAGATGTCATATTTCTAGAAAAAAGTTTCCAAAATATTTTAGTTCCTGCTGTACAGAACTAGCTGGAGAGCTCTTAGAGAGGGAGAAAACATGACCACCAATCTGTTTAGGAATAAAAAAGACTAGAACAGAGGCTTGTCAGTGACAACTTAATCCAGAGTATTGGTAGAAGGAGATCATCATCCATATGTTGAGAGAAAAGTACTTAGGACCAACCTTAGGACTAAGTGTTTCAGTCTGTAAATCCTTTCTCCAGGCCATAATAAGGTACTTAAGCCACAAAAAGGAGCCTGACTTTGCCTACTTTGAGTGAGCAGAGTGCAGACTTCTCTAATCTAATGCTTCAGCATCTAAATCTTTACACAAACAAAATAACTAGCTACCAACCTGGTATCAAGTCCATTAACTGGTTTAGGTGCCTAGAAGTTAGATGATGGAGTACTCAGTATTGCGATACATCAGTCAGTCAGAACTGGCCCTTTATCAAGAGGCTGATGCAGAAGGAGGCAGCTGGCAAGTCTGGCTATGCAGCCTACTAACATCACACCTCTGAGATCAGATAGTGCACCAAAAACCTTTCTCTCTTCTTTTATATCAGGTTCTAATCTAAAAGGGATTTACTTTCCCTTTAGATAAAGATCCAACAGAGGCTGCACATTTTTTAAGGATTTCATCCAGTGTGGTAGGCATCTCTCAAGTAGAGTTTTACAAAATGTCTAATTTTTGAGACCACATCAGGAAGCTTAGGCTACTGAATCCAGATATAAGCCTTAGCATTCTCCTTGATTGATCTAAACATAATACAAATCTAGAGCACCTTGGTGTTTCAATAACTATAGTACAGAGATTATTTGCATGAGCTTTATATCACCAAACTCCTGTTCAATAGCAGTCTAGTTAGAACTGCAGAAAGCTTAAGGTAGGCTGCAAACTTACCCAGGAAACATGATACATTGGTCTACAGTCAATACACTGCTGACCCAGTTGTGCTGTTATTAATAACCCAGTTGATTCAGGTTTAGCATTAACCTAGGTGTTTATGTACCACACAGCAGTCACACATGTGCGTTCAGTGTATAAGCAGCAATGTTCAGTGCCTCTTTATTTAGAGCTTGTGCTGCCCTGCCCAGAAAGTGCTAGACTTTTTTATTTTCTTATATATTTCATATTTAGAAATATGAAGAACACGCTGAAACCCAGTCTATTTGCCTACTGATTTGACCGCTTCATATTAAAGCAGAGTTTGTTTTCCGTAAGCAAGATGCTGCACATACTCACAGTTTGCTGCTCAGTGTCTCTTAAATGGTGCAAGTCAGACTGAATCCAGCAGGAGAGTACAAACTCGTATGCACTGGCTTAAATGTTGGCAAAGCACCGATGAGATGTTTGGTATTATATGCAAATAAAAATTGAGTCAGAACTCCCTACGTTATACTAGTCACAGAGATGACAGGGGGGTCTGCATTTGCCTGCCAGGGCCAGCTTGTGCCACTCGATGTGCCCTGTGCTACCTCACCTGGCCTCCAGCCGCAGTTACAGAAAGGGTCAGGTGCTTGAGGGCTCAGCTAACCAACGTTGCTGCAGCTGGCACTAGAGTATATTGAGGCAGTTGAGCTCAGCCTAGAGTTTACCTTGATCCAAGTTAAAATACATATTCCCTAGATGTATACAGAAAAATCAAATACTTTTTTGGGAAAGGCCTCATTTTCTCAACAATTTAAATACACATTAGTAATCATATAAGACCATATGGAGTTCCTCTCTCTCTGTCTTCCTCTTATATGCCTATACAGAGAAAGATTTTTCCCTGGCAAGTCAATACTAAACAAAATATGGCCTGGACTGTTCAGTATAGAGAAGCAGTGCATACAGGAAATCTAGCTGAGCAGCCACAGATCACTCAGGCAGAGTTCAAGATACCCATGATTTCACATCCAAGGCTGTGTGAAGGGGTTTGGTGTCGCTGGCATAAAAGCGCTAACAAAGTTATTTGCTACATGGACCCTTGCCAATGTGATATTATTTAACCCAGAATCTTCTGGGGAGGTAAACTCTGAATTAGTCATTATTGAACTTCAGGTCATACTCTGCAATATCTCTCGGAAAGAAGAAGAAGAAGGAAAGAGAGACTAAGTGCTGCTACAAGGGATGAGGAAGCATAGCAGTGCTGCCATGCTGATGCACCTTTGGAGTGCCATGGGCTTAATGTTGGCACATATGTAATGCTAATGACTCCTTATGATGAAGATTTAGGACAAAGCTGTAACAAAAGACACAAACAGATAAGGGTCTTGTCCATTTCATTCACTACTGGGTCTGAATTTCTTCTTAATCAGTGAAACAGTGCTCTTCTCCGGGAAATGTTGTCCTGACACTCCTCCTGTAAGAACATCCTTTGCTTCTATGATGATAAGACATAAATCACCTAATATTGTTTTACACAGGATTAAACTGGGGTAGTTTCTCTTAAAAACAAACAAAAAACCCAACCAAACAAAAAAAACCCAAGCCCCGAGCTGCACCAGGTGAAATGTTCTCTGATGCGTTGGCTGGTCTCCATTTCCCACAGTTGCTAGGCAATGCTGCACTTAGAGACCAGATTTAACAAAAGGTCTGCTTCCTGCTCGGAAGCAGGCATCCATCTGTCACAGCATCAGCAGTGTGCTTTCCATCAGGTTATGCAAAAGGATATGGAAATCTCTGTTAGCAATCAGCAGATGGAGACATTGTGTATTGATAGTAGACTTTCAGTTCCTCAGGCATTAGCTCGAGGCTGTGCTGTATCTCTGGATAAGCCACAAGAAGCAGTTTGTATGAGCAAACGTTATTTTCCTCTCTCTAAAAGTGTTATAGGGCTCTCTTGTGCAATCAAGCCCATTCTCATCTGCTGAGGGAAGTAAACAGAGTGGTACCCAGTTGAATAGGTGTTTGGGGAGCTGTGATTTGTTTTGAGCCAGGTCTTAACCAGTGTAATGTTGTAATCTCTCCTACTTACTTTTCTAGAAACATCTTTCTTTGCAAGGAAAGCAAAAGAGGCCTCACTAAGAAAAATTCAACTACTGATAAGATAGGCATGCCTACTAACCCTAGCACTCCCACTGAAATGTTCTGTCCATTAATTATAATTGTAAGTTAAAGAAAGAGCCATTTATCCAGTTTTGACAAAACCGTCTCTTAGATAGGCTGCATTGGACCATCCTGTGGCAATGATTTACTCAGATTAACTACACTACGGTACTGCTCCTCTTGTTTGTTCTGAACTAGTTTCGTTTTATACCTCATTATTTCTTCTAAGGAATAGTTAATAACTTTTACTAATTCAACTTCCTCTCTTGCATATGCAGGCTTCTGCTACAGGCCCCACAGTTACCCTTTTTCAGGATTACAAATCGATGCCTAGTTAGTCCTCACGTGGAAGCCTTTCCCTGATTTCTACCATCCTTGTCTCCTTTACAGCTTTTCCAGGTCTGCTAAAGTTCTTAAATAATTCTCAGTAAATCCTGAACACACTAGAGCATTCTGTTTGATCCCTGCAGAAAAAGGAAAAACTCAACCACAAAGCTGCTAAAATGCCTTTTCATTGGGGGAGGGGGAAGGAAGAAAACTCAAAAATACCTGAATCTTAACTTTTTTATCTAACCATTTAATACAAAATACATGACCATCTCTTTGTGCAAGAAATGGGTGCCAGGCAGCTTCTCTTAAGTAATCGTCTTGACAAGTGGACTTTAGTAATTTATTTTCTGCTGCTCCTTCTCTCTAGTGCTGTGAATGTAGACTTTCTTTCTTAAGCAGCACTGCACTGCTGCAGCAAGACTTGTAGAGAGTTATCTACAGCCCATTGGATGGGTTTTACAGTCAGAAAGTGAGCAAGGACTATGTGAATCCTTTCAGACGGAATAGTAGTCATCCCCCACATCCTGAAAGTGTGCTGAATTCTGAGCTTTTTTTCAGTTTTTGTAAACCCCCTTCCTCCAGCTGCATGCTCAAAGAGTGACGTCCACTCACTTGTTGACTCTCTTCTTTAAAACTCAGAATGGGCACCTAAGCCAAGGAAGGTGTTGGGAGCTGCTGCTCATGACTGCAGCATTAATGTTGCATTAATGTTGCATTAAATGCATTAATGCATTTTATGCATTAATGCAACATTAATGTTGCATTAAATGTTACTGTTGCATTATGAATAGGAGTCTGAGGTGTGTCTGGGGGGGGAAACCCTCCCGTTGAGTCACGAGGTTCAGACAGGACCCCCTTGCTTTCTAAACTCCTTCTCAGAGAGGAGTCTAGGTGCGGCTAAGTCCAGTCTTAGTCTCAGACTTGGTCAACGGTTTATTTTCTAAGGGCTGTATATGTAGCCACCCATCAGAGTCAACGTTTGCCTGTCAGAGCCCTCTCAGGGCTTCCACTGACACAGCTTCACAAAGTTGATTAAGGCAACAGTGTTAAAGTAGTTTGACAGCGTTATAAGTCCGGTCACCTTCAGTGTACTGAACTATCATGATTACAGATGCACAAATAACACGATACACCTTCAGTCTAGTCGCGTTCCATGAACTACCACGGCCACACTTAAAGAGTCTGGTTGCATTCAGTGAGAACTACCATGGCTAGATTAATGAAGAGTGCAGTTTATTAAAGCAATAGATACAGAGGTTCTTTTGGATTACCGGTGATAAATTCACTGTCTGCAAAGCACGTGCAAATACCAAGGGTATGAGTAACACCGCCGACTACAAATGTGTTAAAAGATATAAAGCGACTCTATAGGGATTCCTAAGTTTCCCAGGCAGGCACTTGGTATAACCAAGTGTTCAAATCTTACCCAAAGGCGTCCCGATGGGGGGAAAGAGAGGCTCAGCCCGTTGACTGATCCCAGAGGTCAGAGTGGTACGCGATGGTGTCTTCCCTAACATTCTCTCTCTCTTAAACTATTTTATACTGTCTTTTACCTTTCAGGTGGAGCTTGAGTGACTCTAGTCATACATTTGTTATGATTGGTGTAAAATTTTCTCACTTTGCTTTTAAAGGTATAAACAAGAAAAATTCAGAGCGCAAGCTCAGTGAGGGGTGGTTGCACCTTGGAGGCGGGTAGCTTTTGGGATGGAGGTGTGTTTTGGTATTATAACAATGTTATAATGAGCAAAGTTCACCAAAAGGACAGCATTTTGTCAAAAACATGACAGACTGTTGGCCCAGGGTAGCAAATATGCAGCTTATCGGTTCCATGGTACCTTCAAGTTCCCATATTATCACAGAGCCTGGCTGCAGTGTCTGCACACTGCTGCACCCTCTGGGCAGTTCCTCTTAGAGCCAACACATAAAGTTCCCCTGGCATTGCCGACATCTAAGGTTGCAGGCCTAGGGAACTTCCATGGAAAGGATTCCTTGTATGTCAGCCGCACTCTACCCGGGCAGCTTCTTCAATGCTGTGCCTTACCTAAAAGTGTGAATATAAGTTTAATTTCTAAGTTACCTCCTGCAATTATTCCACACTGTTCTAAGAGTTAAGCACCTGTACCTCGAGAGATATGGGATTTAAGAAACAGCTCTAGTCCCAGTGTTTTCTTGTTGATTACCTTAGGCAGCTATTGCGAAGCCCAGCTGGAGATGTCTACTTCTTTGCATGCATTGTATAAGCAGATAATGTGCCTTGTTCAACATATGCAGTCAACCTTAGGAAACAGGCATCTAAACCTTACATGATGCAATGCCGACCATCAAAAATCTATGTCTTTTTGTGGATCAAACCCTTGGGAGTTGAAATACTTTTAAAAATCTGGTTCTCAGAATCCAATTTGAAGAACAGCAACAAGCTAGTATTTTTTCCCATCATCAATTCAATGACTTATTGCATTACGTCCCTAGGCTATTGACTCAGGAAATTGCAAAAGGTGATGCCTGAAGGACCTCATAGTATAAAAAAGAAACTGGAATCGATTAGTATGCATGTTGAATTTCTTAGTCGGTGTCTCCTTAGACCTAACCACTTTATTTCCTGCTCTTCTCAAGAACTGTGTTCAGGAAAAGATTTTCAGAGCTCTGTTTTTAGTAATTAGGTTCTTAAATCAAGCAAGAATTAGCTATGGTTTCTAAAGACAGATAGGTAGGATCCATTCTACTTAATTTAGAATTCTAACTAAAGCACTGTCTTGCCAATATTTCAAGCAGAGAACTCTGCAGGACAATCTAACTGTGCCTATCATAGCTGTCTAGGTTCTTTTTGTAACGTAAAGAAAAAGGGAGGCACCCCTGAAGCCCAGCTAGACCCAGCCAGTTCTCTAAGTTAAGTACTAACATCTTTCCATTGATTGCATAAAGAATTTAAAAGCCCCCTGAGGGCAATAAAATTCTTCTAAATTAAGCACCAGATTTAGCTAGATTTAGTCATCAACATGTGAGCTAATGCCTAAGCTCCCATTATAATCAGTGGAGAACAGGTCAATACAGTCATTAGAGCCCAAAGACCAATTCAGCTTACCCATTACTAGAGGAAGGATGCAGTTAATATGAGATGCCCTATAGCTTTTGAAACATTTTCATGTGGATTGCAGATATGAAAGGCAGCTTAAAGGAGACCTACACCCTTCTGGTCTAAGCAGTATCCTACCCCACACCTAAAATGATACTAGACACTTGTGTTTGGGCAGGTGAATCCAGCTCCAGGAGAAGATTTTCTAAAATGCTCTGGGATATCCAGCCTCCAGCTATCACTCCAGAGAGGCATGGGGTTATGGGTCTTATGTCAGGTTTGCCAACTTGATATGAATGGCACAGGTATCCTCACTATCACACATTGCCACTCCTTACTCAGAATCCACCTTGCCTGCTCCTCTTCTGAACATTTATGTCTGTTCAAGTAGAGGATTCATCTTCTCTATAATTTGTTAGACGTCTATATTCAGAATGTGGATTATCCAGGTTCTCATCCTCCTGAGAGATAAAGGACGCACAACCCAGGATAATCTAATCTGCCAAGTATCAGTAGACTGTGAAAAAGCACATTCTGGAAGATCATATATGGGTCAGCCAGGCATGCAGGAGTCATGGAACCAGGAAAATTACAGTGTTATGCTTTGAGCTGCTATTAGATTTCATCCACAAATGTCTGATGTAGAATACGAATGCTTGCCATACTGACCTGGCACTACAGTCTTGCTTTCTCACTCGAAGAGATTCTCCTAACTATCGGGCAACAGTCAAGCTACTTCTTTTTTGTGTTCTTCTGGCCTTCTGGTGTCCGTATTTCTGATGACACAAAGGCCAGACTCGAACTGAGAAGACAACAAGTGTGTTTACCAGGGATACTGTCTGATCCTTTAACTTCCAGCCTTTTCCTGAAATTTAGAAGGTGGTGGTTCAAACCTTTCTAAGATGAGTAGGACAGGGAAGCTTTCCAGCCTCCTCATGCTGGCTTCTGACCAGCAGATAATTATGCAAAGAAGGAAAGACACTACCACCCTCAGAGGAGATAAAGTCAGTCTACTCTGGCCGGGGTAGGCTCAGGCCATGCTTTCTGAGAACAAATACACACACTATTTTTGCCACAGAAACATGAGAATGGTCTCTCAACCACTCCCTTAACAAATCAATTTGGGCTTGAGATGCCACAAAAAAACTCAATCAGTTCCCAAGGAAGATTACTCAGAAGTAGAAAGATAACCTGTTACACCATAAAAAACAAACAAACAATCATAACATGAGAAAGGAGGGAAAAGAGTTCTGTTTTATAGTCTAACCCTAGCTGCATTGTAAATGGTGGCTTTCAGGTACTATATAGAAAACTATATAAAAAAAAGAATATTTTCATTAACTTATAAATAAGAAAATTAAAGAAAATTATAAACATTTAATAGCATTCTAAAAGAGGAGGATACACATTTTTCTCTGTTAGGCCTGCAAAGCCAAAAAACACCCACACAATTCTTAGTCTGAAATAACTCTACATAATTCCATCATCCATAATTTCCAAAAACTAAAGGGTCAGAATCATCTGCCTCAGCACCATCCTTTGGTTATAACCTGATTACTATCTTTTGAGGGTAATTAGCCAACTGACTAAAAGTTATTATAACATTTATGTATATTCAATGTGAAAAGAGAATATTTAACTTTGACCTCCACATTTATATGGAAATTTTATTTTCTAAAAAAGATGATTACAAAGATATGTGTATTGAATTAAAAAAAGCTTTAAAGTAGTTTGGTGGGTTGTTTTTTTTTTTTTAATTTACCATTGCCACTTAAGACCCTATGTTCTAAAACCAGGACGGCAATAAAGAAATTGATTAATTTTGGTAGGAAAAGCAAGATCATCCTCCTCCCAGCAATTAATGTTTGTATAGCAAGAGGTCCCCTATTTTAATAAAGAAACCTATTCAAGGATGACAACCTTTGTAGCATGCGTCAGAACTTCAGATCTTAAGAACTCAGCATAACAGATCTCCAAAACCTAGAAAGAAAATGTCCTTTCTTCATCACAGAACAAGTTCCAAAGACAGGGTCCAGGTTTTGCATCTGGATAGAAGGTTGCGACCTCTGTTAGAGAACCAGGTATGAAGACCTCTTGTTCCATCTTCAGTCCACCTAAAATCACAAAGTGCTGGAGAGCTTTAGAAACTCCAACGATCTGAAGACACCAGAGAGCTCACTGCAGCTACCAAATCAATAGCATATTTTGTGTTGAGCATTAGCTGGTAGGTACATGGCTACAAAATCCTGGACTCTCAGGAGATTTTTAATGCTTTTATTGTCTTGAAAGTTCAAGTCCATAGCATTTACTTCCAACCTTGGCCAGCTGTATGCCACAGCTATTGTATCAGCAAGCAAAGACAAAAGCAGAAGACTTTATGGAGAGATGTAGTTTTCTAAAGCTAGTCCCTAAAGATTTTTTTTTCTCAAGATATGTTCTCTAACTGATTTGGAATAATTTAGAATAAACGGTATCAACCAAAGGTCACTAATTAAAAAAAAAAAAATTATTAGAGATGTTTTACAAGAAATTCAAGAAAACAAATGTCTACTGGGAAGCTTGCTGTCTATCTTTTCCTCTGATCCTTTCTGAAAAATATGGGTAAAGGAGCAAACCTGACTCTGATTACCTAGTCATAGGATCATAGGCTAATCATAAGATCATAGGAAGATCCAGGTTGGGATGACCTGGAATGGCTGTTAGGTGTGTCCCAAGCCACCTCTTCTCCAGGCTGAACAAGCCCAGTTCTCTCATCCCCCCACCCCCAACGCAAGTGCCCCAGACCCCGAACATCCTGGCAGACATACCCTGCACTCGGTCCAGTTTGTCAGTGCTGGCAAGCCTAAAACTGACATAGTATCCTAAATGTTATCTGACAAGTACCCTTCCCTCAATCTGCTGGCTGTGCTCCTGATACAGCCCAAGATACTGTTGGACATCTTCGCTGCACACTGCTGTCGGCCCATCTCTCCTGTCTCTCTGCATGGCAGTCCTGCTTAGACATACCAACTGGTTGCCCCAGTTTGGTGTCATCGGCGAACCTGATGAGAACGCACTACCTTGCGTCTTTGACAAATGCATTTATTATCTGCCTCTAAACTCACAACCCTTCTGAGCCAAACCACCCAGCTGTTTGTATACCCACCTGCTTGTCCATCCATCCACTGCCATCTCATTAGCATCCTAGCTTGCTTACAATCCTTCTAACAAGACCAAAAACTACCAACTCCTGCAGCTGTCACACCTTTAAAGCATTTCAGTTCTGCAAGGATGGAACCGAGCTAATAACTGGAATTTAACAGGCTGCAGCTCACACAATGCTTGAAGACCTCTTCCATGGAATAGGCAAAAATATTGAGCAAGTGAGATTATTTGAGGGAACCTGTCTGAATGCAAGACTGTATTTCGAGTAATTAAGTAGCTGTTGCCATACCAGCTGCTGTATCACAAAATGCTTGTCAGCTTGTGTCCACATTGGACTTTATCACAGAGACCAAAGACAACAGAACATATTTATCTTTCTTTAATGACTGTGTTTTGACTACTTGCAACCTATGCTGTAACTTAGATATTGATTTTAGTCTTTAATAGGGTAAATATTGATACAGTTACAACTTTTCTCAAACTTGCAGGTTGCCTTTCCCCACAAGTTTTGTGACCTGTAGCTAGATGACTCGTTTTAGCATTCATTAAATTGTTGACTAAGAAAGATATCTTTTTTACAGTGAAAGTGAATAATTAAAGTAGTCTCCATTCTTCCAAAATATCTCTTTTAAAAAATGCTAACTGCCTATTAAAAGTTAATGATAAAAGCCTCTGTGAATGATATTTCAGGATAGTGATATATTTACTTTCAAATATAGACAATGAACATTTTGGAATATTATTTTAACACAATAACTGTGTTATATCATGTTGTTATTAGCCATAACTGACTATTGGATTACCTGAAATGGAGGTAATGACACATTAATGCATTTTACTTGTTTTCTTGTTTCTGACAGGGAGGGCAAGCACACCTCCTACTGTCCCCGCACTCGGGGGGTGTCAATGGCTTCAGAGCAAGACTCCTGCCCTGGGCCTGCTGCAGCCGCTCGCGGCCCGCTGACAGCAGCCGAGCAGCTAGACTGCAGTGGGAAATGCAAAGGCTGGGCAGAGAAAGGACCTTTTTGCTCGAGGTCCCCAGAGCCTGTTCCGGGACGGAGCAAGTGTGCACTTCAGGTGATGCTGTGTCCACCACTCTCGTCAAACATATGCACGTCTTAGGCGTATGAACATGCCAGCTGCTCGGCCTTTCTTTCGCTTGTCTGACAGCAGTAGAGAGCAGAAAGTGGTTTTTTTCATTTCCTAGCAGGATGCCAGGCCAGAGCACGTGAGGGAAGGCCAAGGCAGAAGCGGTATCATACAGAAGGGATGGCCCAGCAGCAACAATAACTGTCCATTGTGAGGAGGTTGCTTGTTCGTTTTTCCAGAAACTGGTTCTTTCTCACCGCTCCTGAGAAGCTGTACATTGCTGCCCTCCTATACTCAAACTCCACCAAGAATACAGCCTAAGACAGAGGTGAGTTCAGGACGAATCTGTCAACATGTCCCTCTTCGCCCGTGCTGAAGTTCTTTCACCACCAGTTCTAAATTCCTGTCCTCAGTGTAGGGACAGGCTTAACTCCATCTCCTTCTTCTTCTGCAGACCCGTGTAGAAGTGAGGCAATTAGCCACACTGTAATTCCCTTTGATCAGAGAAAGGAAAAAAAGTCCCAACACCAGCATATCTTACCATTGTGCACCCTCATTCTTCTGAGCCTGAAGGAGAGATGACGGATGCCATTGCTGCACTCCAGCATGAAGATCACATTAGTGCTAGTCCTTATTCTAAAGCATGAGAGAAGTGAAACCTCTACTCCTCCATCCTTCTCTCAGGCCTAAGACTGATGAAGGGTGCATGTTACACTTTGCCCGACACCATTGCTTCTCTGTGATGTGTGGAAGAAAATTGATGGTTCTACCTCTGCCATTGACCTTCCTGCCATACCTTCTTGACAGTGGTACTGATTATCTAGACGCAAGAAGGATGAGAAAACAAAGTGAACTGTCTCAGCCATTTAGCAGAAAAAAGGAGTTAAATATCCCATCCTCCTTTCTGAAGAATTAAGAATGATGAAATCACTAAGGGCTTTGTTGTAGACTCTTATTTGCTGGCCTGCTGCCTGAGGAAAAGTACTGAGAAGATTGAGTGGACTGTAAGAGAAAACAGAGAGTCTAAAACAGATTGGAAAGAGATAGGAGGACTTAAGTAAGGCTGCTAAAATTGCCTTTTTTTCTCAAGAGCCTCTCCAAAAAACCTTTAGCCATTCAAGTCATCAAAGGAATTTCACGGTGATCAGAAACCAAATTATTACAATTCATTGATTTCACAGAATCACAGAATCACAGAATCCTATAGGTTGGAAAAGACCTTTAAGATCATCGAGTCCAACCATAAACCTAACACTGCCAAGACCACCACTACACCATGTCCCTAAGCACCTCATCCAAACGTCCTTTAAATACCTCCAGGCATGGCGACTCAACCACTTCCCTGGGCAGCCTGTTCCAATGCTTGATAACCCTCTCGGTGAAGAAAAATTTCCTAATATCCAGTCTAAACCTCCCCTGGCGCAACTTGAGGACATTTCCTCTTGTCCTATCACTTGTTACCTGGGAGAAGAGACCGACCCCCACCTCTCTACAACCTCCTTTCAGGTAGTTGTAGAGAGCGAGAAGGTCTCCCCTCAGCCTCCGCTTCTCCAGGCTAAACAGTCCCAGCTCCCTCAGCCACTCCTCATAAGACTTCTGCTCCAGACCCTTCACCAGCTTCGTTGCCCTTCTCTGCACCCGCTCCAGTACCTCAATGTCTCTCTTGTAGTGGGGGGCCCAAAACTGAACACAGTATTCGAGGTGCGGCCTCACCAGTGCCGAGTACAGGGGCACCATCACTTTCCTAGTCCTGCTGGCCACGCTATTTCTGACACAAGCCAGGATGCCATTGGCTTTCTTGGCCACCTGGGCACACTGCTGGCTCATATTCAGGAGGCTGTCAACCAGCACCCCCAGGTCCTTTTCCACCAGGCAGCTTTCCAGCCACTCTTCCCCAAGCCTGTAGCGTTGCATGGGGTTGCTGTGGCCCAAGTGCAGGACCTTGCACTTGGCCTTGTTAAACCTCATACAATTGACCTCGGCAACTGATTTCCTAGCTAAAGGAGTGACGATCGTAAAGTTTACCACCATTTCAAAGGGACGCCTCATCTCAGCAGTTGCTTTCTGTGTCCCAGATATCTATCTGCCCTCTCTGCGAACTGGGAGACAGTGGTATGCTAGTTAGTCCCACTGCCACATCAAAGCTAGTAAAATCTCAACCCACAGTTCTCTCCAGGTTGTGAATGCTTTATGAAACACCAGTCACCAACCTTGACTGACAACTCCTCCTGCAACCTGCGGCATCTATTTGTGAAGCCGGCAGGGTTTTTAGCTTCATGCTACACAACCACAGCGTCAGAGTCAAACCTCATGAAAACTGAATTAACCTGGATGAGAAAAAGACAAGCCAGTGAGTTCTTCTTGCCAGGGAATACTTCAGCTTTTTGCAGCCACGTTGTGATCTGTGTCACCATAGATGGACGCGAGCCAAAAAAATCTATCCCCTATCGCCTAAGGAATTCTGGACAGGCGGAAAAGCTGGTGGAGAATTTATTTTGGTGACAGCTGGAGGGGCCTGGAAGGCTGTCAGCTCTCATATAGTCAGGTTGAGGATTAATTCCCACATGCAAGATGCAGGTATAGGCACGCAAAATTTGGAACTCACTCAATCAGGGGAGCAGCAGCGTCTGCTCTGGTCAGCAGGGGATGTGACATTTGCTACTGTACTCTCTGAAATACACCGGTTCGGGGACTGTACTTCAGCAGAGTATTCTTGGAGACACGCATAACCTGACAGTTTCAAGTTTCTGGGTACTGGAAAATCCTTCTCTCTTACATGTGAACAATATAGATTTACTCCTAAATAAAAAAGAAAGATTACAAATGAAATTACTCTAAGTGCAAGTAAATCACCTTACTTGAAGAGATAAGCAACTTGGGCCAGTTTTGTTCTTTGTTATACCACCATAAATCTGGAATAAATCCATGGGCCTCATTGGAGCTACCTCTTATTCATACCAGTGTAAGCAAAGCAAAAAAGTCTAGCTAGGTTTTTCCCCATGCTAGTGTAAATGTAGATTTACACACCTGATTTGTATGTAAAGTGACTAAATTTCTTCTATCATTCTATATATGTATATAATTCTCAGATAAGTCAGGAAAACACATATATGCATTTGTTTACTTTTACTTTTTTACAGGAAGATTGTGGTAAGGACATGTCATTGGCAAGAGACAGAAGCTGAACTCTATCATTAACGATTTCCCAAACAGTTTATGAAACTTTCCAGAAATACTGAGAATTTCAGTCTTGTTTGGAACTTTTCTACAAGCTGCCGTTTCAGGCAACATCAAAAAAATAATTTATATTGCCTGTCGTTAGGGCTTTAGCAATTCCTCACACTTATTAAGAAGAATAGATTGTTTTTTTAACAACTAGTCATAAGATTTTCATAATTGCAGTGTTTCCTACATACATTATGTCACAGATACACATCTAATCTTTTACTGTATGCATTCAGTCTGTCTTTAAAAGCCAGAAGATGGAAAAATAACATCTCCTGCACAGCAAAGCTGTTACTCTGAGTGTCAAGCATTAGGCTTCTCACAACCCGTGAACCTGTAATACGTATGAAAAAGATTACGTGGAGAGTCTGATCCTGAATACAATCACTGAGCCCTCAACTGGTTAAGTTTTCAAAAGCTGGAGCAAAGAGGGACAAAAATGGTTTTTAACCTGAACTTCTGCACATTTGAGACATCTTTATTTGAATCAAAATTTGCTATATGCCAAGTCGAGATGATTTTAGCTTAATTTGAGGTTCTCCTTGAGAGGCTGGATCAGTGCACGTATCATCTGAAAAGTCTGAAGGGAATATATAATGGGGTCCTCCAGTTCCACAGGAGGACCAGAGAGCAGAATTTAACCCAACATGCCTCCAGAACACCGATACTGCAGATATGAGATGTTCTGAGGGGAAAGTTTCACTAGTATCCTGTTCCTTGCTTCATACCAATCTTGGCAGATTCTTTAATTCCCTAGGGCAAGTCTGACCAACTTGAAACTATGCCATCCTAACAGATTGGTACAAGTATGAGGACATGAGACAATGTACAATATGTGTATAAAATGTGGCAATCCCCAGATAAGCTATGAAATGATTCTCTGCCTGGAGCTTCCATAACTGTTACAGACAGGATAAGTGCTCAGGAATTGCAGTAAATTAAAAAAAAAAAAAAAAAAGACAATGAAGCAAAGAAAATTAACTTCCACAGTTGCTGGAGGCTTGACTCTGCCCTTTATGTGTGTGTGTGTTTGTGAGTGTGTGTGTATGTGTCTTTGCAGAAAGACATTAGGGAAGAAACTAAAATGTGCTTTCTTAGCCCTTCCATATCTGACAGCAATTTCATTATTTTTGTGTGTTAAGCTGTTCCATACCCTTTGTAAGCTCGTGAATGAAGAACAGATGCATTTATTATAAGTGGGGTTTTCAATGACTAAGAAATAAATCACTTTTCTTCTGTAAAATCAAACTTCAAGTGTGTCCGTACCAAATGAGTTAGTCTTTCAAAAGAAATTCATTAGTGCATGATCAATGGAAGAAAAGGAGACACGCATCTTTATAAGGGAAAAATTTTGTTCCACAAGTAGATCCAGAAAGCCAGATTCTGGTACACTGTCATTGGGGCTCTTCATCACAGTCAAGTTTCAAAAAAAGAGCATCAGGCATCCCACAGCCAGCTACTCCTGGACTGCTGCAAGCAAAACTGTGAACACCAGACTAGACAAAATCCTTCCTGCCACTATGCAAGATACTACTGCTGAAATTCTCCTGCATTTTTCTTTGCCCTACCAGTAAACCACCAGGGTGCTTTTAGCAATAAATACATCTAGACTCAGCCTCTAAAAATCACAGTTTTCCACTCCTGCAGTAAATTGCACTTAAAGATATGCAAACTAAAATATTTAGTTTCAACATTATCCTTAAAAGGTATTTTTGTTTTCTCTTTATTTGGCTTTGGTCGACTTTGTGTTTTTTTTCAATAAAAGTGGACCTAGGTGAAATTGAAGACTTCAAGAAATCTGAATCATATAATGAAAAGCAATTTACCATTTTGCCTGGAGAGAGAGGTTTTCAATCAGTGTGTCCTTCCTGCAGTGACTTATGGATTAGAAGCACAGAGGCTTTTAAAGAAAAAAAAAGAAAAAAAAAAAAAAAACGCAACTAAGTGAAGATGAATATAATAAGGTGTAGGCTGAGAATAGCACATACAGACAAGAAAACAAATGAGTGGTTCTGCCAGGGAGACTCAACAGAAAATAAAAAGAGAATAGTCCTGGGCCAGACACTCTGCAAGACAACATGATAAAAGCTATAGCAGATGAGGTACATGGCAGAGCAAGATGTAGATGTGAAAATAATGGAGAGGTGAGGTCAGAGAAGTACAGGGGTAGCCAGTCACAGATAGGCCTACAAAGGACTAGGATACTGCATAACTGACAATGTATGCTTGATTCCATTGGTTGTTGTTGCAACTCATACCTAAAATGTCCATGATGTGTATTTCTTGACAACCTAAAATTACTAAAAACAGGTGATGTTCCAGGAAAACCATGAATTTTTATAAAATATTTCATTAAAAAGATATAAATAATAAAATAAAAAATATTTTCATTATATAAATGTATGATATAAATCACAAAACTTGCTATAAAAATACATGATTGCTAATTGGGAAAGAGATGACCTAATGTTTGAGGCAGTTTGCACCGAGGGATCCACAGCCTATAACCCAAAATCTCAGGGTACGGAGGAACTCTCTATTCATTCAGCATTTGATTATTATAAATGTACATTGCCTGCAGCCTGAGCACATACAGAAATTTCTTCCTGCTGTTAATGCCACACTAGAGACTTACTTTAGTTAAGCTAATGTAAAAAGGATGCCCACACTCACAATAAGAACTGCATCCTATGGGCCTGCTGTTATACTGTGAGTTCATATGATGTTCAGTTGTGTTAGGCATAAAGACTTAAGAACGTTCAAATGGGCAAGAGAAGACTTCAGTTCATAAAATCACTGCAGTCTTATGTGCTCGCTCCCGGTAACTGTGAATACACTGTTTAGAAGTTCAGGTAGTGCCAAGTAGTCATGTTCTTTTCAATATCCAGCCTTCATCTTGCGATGCTTAGGCACAAGTCACCTGCAATAATAGTGGTCTGCCCCCACCAGTTGAATAATGCAGCTCACATTCTGCTGGGGTGTTCCAGAAATTACTTGCTGCTGTGCAAGTAAGGGGGCTGGAAGCCAAAGACAGAGCAAATAGAGCTGAAAGTGAGATCTCATAAATACATGTGAAGACAGCTCCCGAAGCCTCTCATACCCAAAGCAGTCCTGTTTGCTGAGGACTGTTCTTGACCTACCTCCTACAGCAATAGGAATATATTGTCATGAGGCCATAGAAATACTGGTCCAGCTCAAAACTTTTCAGAAGAAAGCCTGGAGTAGTCATAGGGCAGAAAGAAATTCATAACATGAAGATAAGAAAAATCAATACCAACCTTGAAGAATATTTCTATCACCCTCTGGACCTCAGACCTGTGAATAATCAGTGTGGAGTGTGCACATTAATCATGGGTACAGTGGGAATGACTATTGCTAGACTTTTATTGTTTGGCAGCATCCATCTCGAACCGGAGGGGAACAAAACTAGATACTTGAAGCTTAGCACAATACAATACAATACCATATAATAATTAGTATCTTTCAGCAAAACATCTGTCTGAGCTCCCTTAAAGCTACTACTCATGGCACACAAATTCTTGTTGGATCGAGTTATTTTGCATGACCCTGACTACTCTCTATTACCAAGGGGTTTAGAAGGCTTAGCCTGATGATCATCGATCTGAAAGACATTATTCAGCCCCGTTCTCTCCAGGTGCAGGCCTGCAGAAACAGACACTTTTAGTAGGCTTAAAGCAAGGCAATACTGCTTACCAAATCTGCTGGGGCTGGTGCATTTAACAGCGCTCACTTTAGAAGAATGTGCAGATCTACACACCATTTGTGAGGGACATGATTTCTGACATGATTATTAGTGTCCCTGAATGCTTTGGGAACACGAGTCAGGGTAACAGGCTGATATTCTTGAATACAGTGTTTTTAAAATGTGACTGCAGTTGCTGCTGAGCTATGCACATGAAGGAAGTAGTTTACATGAAATTAAGGAAAAGAAACCCCAATCTTTGGTGCAATAACACTTTATGTACTCACTGCAGAGAAAAAGGCATCATTTCAAATCAACTTTATTTTCAACAATTTTTCCCAGTCCTACCACAGAACATAGTCTGACTTCTTGAGTACAGATCCATCATGCCATAGTTACCAAGTATATTTACCATGTGCTTGCTTTTTGTCTTCTGAGATTGAGTACCAAAACTATGTAAAACTGTTTTGAAAACCTTTGGAAAGGTGAGGTGAGAGGGAGGGTATTCACAAAGATACACTTTAGCTTCTTCAAGCTTGTCTCCCCATTGCCTCTACAAACACGGAATGAGAATCAGATTCCTCAAGGGGCAATTCGAAACCTTTATATTGGTATGTGGCTCCAAGCCATTTTTTACAATTGAAAACAGGCTTGAACTATGTAAGGAATCTAGATAGTTTAGACTCAGTGGGTGATAATCAACCTTTATAATACACCCTTGATTGCATTAAGAAATGATATATGGTTTGTGATTTAATGGCATTATTTTTGTCCCTCCCCAGCAGTTTCCCCTCCTGTATCAAGAGAGTCAGCCTAAATTCTCCTGATATATGAGCAGCGGATAACCACATATTACTCCATGGAGACTTATACTTTGGAGCTTATACCTTTTCACAGGATTTGGCTTTATTTCCATCTGAGAAAGCAACAGATATAAAAAGCAGTGTATTCTTCCTATTTTCCTGCAAGACTATTCTGTTTCAGTCTTATTTTTCTCCAGCTCCCACACAGTTAATAAACCACATGTAAAAAAAACATATGTAGGATTATAATCTCTAATGACAAACTCTTCTACCCAGGTTTTGAAGGCCAGAGGCACTGTTATCAGTCCATCTAACTGCTTTTATAAAACTGGGCACAGAATTTCAGCCAGCAGTTCCCGCATACATTTGATGACTTCTGGTTGAGATAGAGCAATACAAGCTATCCAAGCCCACTGTAAAAATTTCAAGCAATAACAAACTCAGACCATCCACACGTAAGATTTAATTTTCTGTCTTTATCGTATGGGTATTGAAACAAAAAAAAAAATGCAGTCAGTCGCTTTATTTTTGCTACGTTTTCAAACATATAATCAGCATTCCAGGACCTTTTCACCCTTTGAAAATAAGTCCTCAAACAGCCTGTGGCCTCAGTAATCTGCAGCTGAAGATACCCTGCACTAAATCAGAGGCAGAAAGGAATTGCAGCTGGGGTCTACCAAAAAAGAGCAGTATTAAGCTCAGAGGTGAAGAGACTGAAGAGACAACTAGGGAAGAAGAAATGGACTTGGGGGATGGGGTATCAAGGACATAGGGCTACTGTCTAGGAGTACTTCCCCTGGGTATCATCCTGCTGAAAAGCCCCTGGGGGCTACTGGGGGCACCAAGGTGAAAAGCATGCTCTCCTTACAAATAGAGCAATTCATATGGCAGGTGACATTAGGAGGAGCATGGGTAGCAGATCAAGGGAAGCTATAGTCCATCTACTCAGCACTGGTGAAATGCATCTGCAAGTTTCTAGTGTCTAGTTTTGGTACCCCCAATTCAAGAGGGATGCGGAGAAAGTGGAAATGGTCCAGCAGAGGGTCTCCAAGACAGTCAGGGGGTCTAAGGCACGTGGCCTACCTCTATGGGGGAAGTTGACCTCCAGAGGTCCTTTCCTATCAACCTCCCTGTCAACCTCACACAAGTATAATCCATGCTACTTCTGAATCATGAGAGGGTGAGAAAATTGTGGAGGTGTAGGACAGAGGGGGTTGTTTCATTTTTTTGATAGGGTTTATAGAGACGAGAGTGTGATAAATGTGGGACAGAGTCAAAAGATGTTTCAAAAGGCATTTGGGATTAAAACTTTAACCCCTGGATGCTTCTAAAAAGGGTCAAAAGGAATTCCATAATATCAAAAGTCAAACACATTCTATGAATAAGAATAATGCAAAGCTGTCAGCAAAAAGGTGGAAATCATTCAGGGAAGAATCAAAGGACCCTCCAAGAAAGCTAAAGAGTGAAAGAAGCTCATTACAAAGAGGTACGAAAAATAACATATCTGTGTTCTGTAAATATGAAAGTGAATGAAAAGTTGGAGTTTGAAATGAAAAGAACTGGTAGTAGAAATAGTGATTTCTTCACAATATTTCTTTGTATTTCTTCATAATGGAACCCTTGATCAAAATTCAAATAGGTAATGAAAATGCTCTCTTTATTCCACACAGGCTTGAAGCTTCTGCTGCTTTAGCCAAAATGTTAAATCAAACCCTTCTGGATGAAAGTAGAAGTGACTCTGGCCATTTACATTACTGACAATTTTTCTAAAGACTAGTTTAAAAATCAAGGTTGCAACTATCTTATGTTTTTAGGCACCTATCTGCCTCTGGTCTAAGCAAAGGGGCAAGGGATGATGAGGTACCACACCTGAAAAAATGCTATCATTCCTCTACATTCCCCTAAATTTTTAAATCTTTTTAGGAATTATAGAAGACAACTGTAATTCATAAAGGGAGATACATCATATTACAGAATGATTTGCTGCAGTAAGCATGATAAAAAACTTATAAATACATGTATAAAACACATGAGACCTTGACAAGTCCCAGATGTCTGATACCTCAACTATTGAGGTTCCACATACATAAAGTAATTAAATTTTACGATATTTAAGGAGATAAGAGAATCCATGGATATGCATTTCCCATTTCTCCCTGAAGTCATTAACATTCAGAAAACACTTCAATTTTTCCCAAATCAGAGAATTTTCATAGAACAGAAGACTTGGGTTCTTGATAAAATCTAACATGATTTGGAAAATATTTTACATTTTTTACTTTCTACTGAATAGGAGTGTGAGGCATTAGCAAGGAATAAAAGTATTTCTGTATGAAGAGAAATCAGAATTGTGATTACCAATTTGTAGTAGTACATCTCCAACAGATTATACTAGGACTGTGGCCATTTACTTATGACTGCTGGAAAAATGATTCAAAGTATGGGAATTTCAATGGACATGAAATAAGCTTCACACTAATCCATCTGTCAATACATTGTTGGTGAGTTTTCTTTGGGCAGAGGACATCTTCCATATCAAACCTTTAGAAGCCAGAAATGATATACGGTTTCACTGCCAGCCTCACCTGTCATACAGTCCTCACTACCTAAAAGAAATCTACTTTTTTTCTTAATGCAAGTACTTGATTTTTCCTCGATACTTTTTGCTCATGTCAGCACCCAAAAGCTTCTCAGGAGACTCCCAAAACCTCTACAGTCCATTTCTATTCTTTTTTAATCAAGTCTGACATATGCTAAGATTGCCAATGAGCAATTCAACCACATTTTTTTACTTGAAGCAAAATTGTAACTGGTTCTCCTATACGGAACAGAATTGAAACATCCAGTTAGTATGACTGGGTTTGATTCTCGTTTCCATCCCCCACATCAAGATGTGAAGCCACTAGGTAATGACCTCGCCAAAATAAAAAAAAAAAAGGTGATCAAATTGGTCTTCTAACTACATTACTGAATTTTATGCTAGCCACATTTCCAGTGGCTTATTGAGTTATTCTATCAAAATGAGATGATCAACTTGATCTCTTTAAAAACAAGGAGAGCACTTTCACAGAAGAGGAGATTTATTGTTTACTTATCTTTAGTTGGGAATACAGAGGTGCATATCTCCATTAGTAAACCCTGAACTGTCAAAGTAATAAGAGAAGTACCAACTTCAGTTGCAAACTCTTCCATGCCAGATACTGTGAATGACCTTTGAAAATGTTATCTTGCCATCTAATCTTGAGTCTATTGAAATAACTTCAATTTGTTTGCTGCAGAATGAGAATGCAGCCCTTTTATGCATCCTAGACCTTTTCAGGATTTCAAGAAAGTTTTGCAGAGATAATGTAATGGAACAAATACTATGCTAAACTGTTCTTTAAATCCACGCGGCAGAAGAGACTGGTACCTGAATCCACTTTTTAAAACAGCAATTAAATGAGCTCAGGCAGTACTGGTGTTCGGACAGTATGACAATAACATCTGTTGCTGTGGACCCAGGTAAATATGAATAGATATGTATTGTCATAATGCAGTTTAGTTTGCAGCTATTTTCTGTACTGTAATGTCACAGCAAGATTATTTAAACACAAAATGGTTTCGTTCCAGCACTTACTTTCTCATCAAATTAAAATAAGTATTGGGAAATGGGGGACTATCTCATTCACTTTACTACAGCTCAAGTCGATTGCCAACTATTAGACTGATAATCACTTTTTCAGGAAATTTCATGTAAACTAGCACACTTTTAAACTGTTTCTGTTTGAAGAAGGTGTAGCACTCCCTACCATTGAATTATAGGGGAAGTTTAGGAAGCCAGCTATGAGTACCTCTTAATGACTGTCTGGAGGAGTTAATGGTCTGAGGCAATGTTCACTGCTCAGACAGTCATTAAGTATAAGAATCTACCTGACCTGGAGGTCATTACTGTTTACGTTAATTACTGCAATGACGAATACTGCATGCGACATTCTACCACATCTCCCTAAAGCCATTTCTGCATCAAAACCTCTGTCAGATCTCAGATCTATGGTGACATCTGGCAGTCAGGAGCAGCACGTATAAACGCATTTATTTTATCGAAGTTAAAACACCAAATGTTTGAACTGACCAGAACCACCAACTAGTTGGCAGGCTCAGCCTGTAATTTTGTCATGACCCTAAACATCCCTTCCCACATAGGCACTTATTATTAGCTATAGATCTCCCATACTTACATTGTTCAGGAAGTATTGCGTGTGCCTAAGCCTTTGTACTTGCCCAGCCTAAACATAGTTTTTCAACCAGACATAGATCTGCTAGGAGCTACATTAAATAGATTAAGGTGGAATGGCTCAGTCCTTACTTGAAATGAAGTACATCAGGAATAAGTTTAATTACTATTGTTTATCTGACAGTAGAAGCTGGGCGTATCCTGCAACTCATACAACTGCAACTCATGAGTTGTACCTGCAACTCATACATCTGCAATAACTGCATCTCATAAGAGGTCTCTAGTCTGAAAAGATTTGAGTCTTCACAGGTAACACAAGCAAAGGATGGCAATAAAACAAGGCCAGCATTTAAATGCCTTTTTAAAATTTGATCTAAAGAGAAACACTCAATATTAAGTCTAAAGTGAGAGAGACCTGAAACCCAGGTAACCTCCAGGGACTTACTCAATAGCGCACACTGCTGTTGCAGTCACAGTGGAGTTACACCATTCTAAAAACATTTTATGAAACACCACAGTCATGGTCAGGAGACTTTCTCACAGCAGGAAGTCTTTCTAAGTGGCCTTTATTTAATACATTTGCATTGTATTTTGAATTGTTTATGGTATTACTCCTCAGACAAGCTGAAAGTTTATGATCTCCTCATGTCATCAGCTATTTGCTCATTACCAGCGACTGAAGTCAGAGAGTCTACTCCAGTGAGCAGCTGCTCCCCAGTGTATGGAAGGGTTGACAGCCTGGCACTAACTGGTAGACATCTGAGCCCTTTGCAACAACCCACTTCTGTTTTACAATGCAGTGCATTGCAGTATTACTATGTAAAACAAAAATAAGGTCTGCTTTCCTTCAGATTAGTTAAAACCATTTGTATCTTTGGATTATGGCACACCAGAACTAAAAGAAGAGTGTAAAGATAACTATTATCAATACATTAATTTTGATAGTTTTCTTTTATCTCTTTCCAAGACTGTAGATGTCAATGCAAATAAGGTCTCTTTACTGGATGTAATAGATCAAGTGGACAGTTTCTGCAAGAAAATATATGGAAAAATGTAAAAACCTCTCTAAAGGATCATTAATAAAAGACTGAATATTCTTTCGATATATCTGTGTTTTTATAGTAGTCTTATGCACTGCTTGCTACATGTACCCTAATGCAAAATTTGTAATGCAAGGTCTCTCTGTTCTTGATGTGTTGTATTATAGATGATTATACACATCTCCAGTGCTGTTGGTAACAGTGTGAGCTGCTTTCCTGCGGTATTTACTGTAGACATTCAAAAAGTGCTACATGACTTAAGGGCTTGACTTTTTTTATGGCCACGGTGGCTTTTACAGGAATATGACAAGGTGTTTTATTAGTGTACTTTCAAATGTTTAGTAATTCAACAACAGTTTGCACTGACTGGCTGTACAGCCCCAGCAAATTACTGAGGTTTTAAAAGACACAAAAGGGAATGGTATGTGATACAAAATCCTAAAAGGAATTTTCTCTCTGCATATGTAGTAATAGCATCTAGTATTTTT
Source organism: Mycteria americana (assembly GCF_035582795.1). Classification (NCBI taxonomy): domain Eukaryota; kingdom Metazoa; phylum Chordata; class Aves; order Ciconiiformes; family Ciconiidae; genus Mycteria; species Mycteria americana. The sequence goes on from NC_134367.1 coordinate 33,299,402, forward strand.
TGCAGGTGAGAGGGCCTAACTGGATCATTAATTATACTTTTTCTCCATTTTCATGCAAACAAAAAAGCAACACCTTATATCAGTCCAAGTTTTCATGCTTTGCCCAAACCCAAACAATAGCTTTAATCAGGAGCAGCTTCAGCGTTTGAAAACCTCTAGACCTGTCATTCTTAGGCAAGGGAGAAAGCTGACTTTCTTATCTTGACCTTTCTGCTTTAAAGTATGAATGTAAATGACAACATGCATTTACATTTTAAATGAAGGAAAAACTAGGATCCACTTAAGAAATATATGCTCCTGAATCTAAATACTTGACTACTCCTTAAATTATTTGTTTGTTGATATAAGAAACTCAGCTGTCAGATAAACAAAATGTAGCTTTAGTACACAGTGCTTTTGTTAAAAGGTATAAAATTAAGGTATGCTAGTATAAACCTCTAGCAGGTAAGTCCAAGTGTAAAAATAGAGACTTTCAGGCACAGAAAGAAGTAATTAGATAAAGTAAGGTGAAAATGAAATGACAGAGCAACGTATCTAAAACTGCACATTGGTTTTAGGGACTTGAAAGATTGTCAAGTCTGGTAGTATCAGAAGTCATACAAAATGCCTGCAGGATGAGAATAAAAGAGTCAGGGTCAGACAAGGAGAGATTATCCCTATCAGATTATGTCAGAGCAGTAGGAGAACCCAAGCCTGGTTAGAAGCAAAAGGGTGAGGATTACATGTGTTTACCTGACACTCCTTAAGTCTTTGTGCTAGATGCCTGAATGAGAGGCATCACATCGAAGGGAAAAACAAAAGACTGTCAAGAAAGGAATTCCTGAAAGACAGACTGTAGCAAAAAATCTTAAGATCTTCTTGGATGAAGCTAAAGAACAAGAAAGAAGTGTGTTTCAGAGTTTTGTCACATAGGGCTGTCTCAAACTCAGTAACACAATTGAGACAAATCCAACAAGAAGTCCATTTTTTTTTCTCCACAAAGGTATTTGAAATGTCACACACATTGGAGACCTACTTGTCTTGTAATAGGAAAAACTTCATCTGCTATAACCTTTCAGAACACTAACTTTTTTTCAGCTAGAAAAATATTCTAGGTGAGTTGTCCTGTATATTCATGCTTGTCTTATTTTGGAGTTATATGAGTACAACAAGACCTTTAAGAATTGCATATGTATATTATTTTAAGGTCTTTTACATCTTATTCAAGTTCAAAGAGCTTTAGACTTTATCACCATAAATATTTCACATTACTTTTAAATGAAAAATATTTTTAAATAATATAAGCTCTAAGTATAAGAGTTTATTCTTTAATTTTTCCTTCTACATTTAATTACAAAATGTAGGGGTTAAGCAAAGAGAATTGCGTTATCTTAAAAGGATTTCACAGACAAATGTTATTTCACACTTACGGCAAATAGCATCTTTTTCTTCATTGTTTATAATATGTTTCCATGTTATGCTTTTGTTTAGAAAAGCATATTATGTATGTCTGGGCAGCATGGTACTGGCTGCTGGACTGGTCAGGCAAAATGCTCAGAGGAAACAGGGACATTGAGCCTTACTTGTGAGCATTTAAGCAAGAACACCTTCTGTAACTCAGAAAAACATGTGAAATCTAAGCAAACAAGGGGCTTGCAAAAGAGTCAAAGCCAGCAGACTGGTGAGAAAGGCAAAGAGCAGACACACAAACAAAGCTCAGAGGGGACTGTCATTCAGAAAGCCGTTGAAAGGCTGTTGGCCTCAGAGAACACAGAAGAAAAAGACCAATCCCTGTCTTCTTGTGGGCAGGGGTCTTCTTGCTGACCCCCTTTATTTCTATTCTTTCTCCCTCCACATTTTCTCTAGTGTATGTATTCTGATAAAACTTTGTTTCAGAGACTCAAATCCTACTGGTGTTTTCAGAAGAAACACATCAAGAAATAAATCTCCCTCGGTACAGTAGCTAGTTCAGGGTCCACACTCACAAGAGTGGTTTCAATCCTTTAGTTAAACGTGAAATTCCACAGGAATTATTTTCAAATATAGGTTACCTGAGTATGGGAGACATTTAATTTTCTAGGCACATTTCACATCTTTTCAGGAGAATGTTTAGAATTTGAAATAAAATCCTTTTTATCTCATCTATACATTCCTAAATTTATCATGTGAGATGAATCCACATGCTTCCAGTGTCTCACAGTGGTTCAGTCAACAAAGACACTTCATACTGGCAAAACCAGGGCCAACCCCACTCCATGCTATTTGACATTAAAACAAATAATGAGTTTTTCATCACCATGTCTGAGATAGGAATAAATCATTATGGCTAACTCTCATTCTCTCACGTAGCCTTCACTCTTCCACTAGAACTCTCTTCTGGTTGCCCACTTCCTTCCCCTTACTAGGATGCTACCTAATTCTTACCATAACCACTCATGTCCTTCATTAAATATTGTCTCCCTGGTTTTTTCTACATTTCCTAGCTTACTAACATTTTCTACATTGCCTAACTTACCCCATCTCTCAGCTCTTAATAAGGTTCTTGGTAAGGTCAGTGAGAGCAGTGAGAGCAGAGCTCTTCTCTGGTGAGTCAGGAAGGTATGGCAGATGGTGCACTGATGTGTTAATTAAAACTGGCTGCTTTGCCTCTGATCTTCCTATTGCTCACCTCCTGCTGTTAAGAGCTGAGAAAAAATGGAAGGGGTTAATGAGACAGAAACTTGCCCAGGCGGTCAAAACTTCATTGCAGCTCCTGAACACTAAGTGCCATCTCAACAGTCAACAGCAAAAGGGGTGAAAGTGACCACCATCGCTGAATGCCACCTACACTACAAAACTCTGCAGGCTGCTGCAGGACTCATGTTTCCTGGCAAATTTTATAGAACGGAAGTAGGATAATGCTGAAGGAGAAATATTGTCAAGCTCATATTGCCAAAAACAGCAAAGGGAAGAAACGTTAGTAGTGTAACAACTGAAAGGAGAAGGACAAAAAGAGAGTCTTCTATCAAGTAGTCACCCCACTACGTCCCACCTTTTCCTGGGGTGCGAAAAAGAACTGTCCCAGACTAATGGCTTACACACCTACTTCTTTCCTATCTACCACAGTTTCAACACATATACTTTCACAGAGATAGCAGTTATCCAGGGGTAGCCTCAGCTTCCTCCCTTCCTGTCATGGTTTAACCCCAGCCAGCAACTAAGCCCCACACAGCCGCTCGCTCACTCCCCCCTGCAGTGGGATGGGGGAGAGAATTGGAAGTGTAAGAGTGAGAAAACTCGTAGGTTGAGATAAAGACAGTTTAATAGGGAAAGTAAAAGCTGCCCATGCATGCAAAGTGAACCAAGGAATTCATTCACTACCTCCCACGGGCAGGCAGGTGTTCAGCCATCTCCAGGAAAGCAGGGCTCTATCACACGTAACGGTTACTTGGGAAGGCAAACGCCATCACTCCAAATGTCCCCCCCTTCCTTCTTCTTCCCCAGCTTTCTATGCTGAGCATGACGCCATCTGGTATGGAATAGCCCTTTGGTCAGTTGGGGTCAGCTGTCCCAGCCATGTCCCCTCCCAGCTTCTTGTGCACCCCCAGCCTACTCGCTGGTGGGGTGGGGTGAGAAGCAGAAAAGGCCTTGACTCTGTGTAAGCACTGCTCAGCAGTAACGAAAACATCCCTGTGTTATCATCAACACTGTTTTCAGCACAAATCCAACACATAGCCCCATACAAGCTACTATGGAGAAAATTAACTCTGTCCCAGCCAAAATCAGCACACTTCCAAACAAAAGTCCTTTCACCTCCAGCTAGCAGCTCCTTACCCTAGCCAACAGGGAAACTTAGAGATAACTTTATCCTCACCTTACTTTGTCCTCACTAAAACCTTGCACTGTCACATGGGAGTCCTGTGATGGGTGTCTTGTCATCGGCTTATGCTCAACATAGGTGATGCAAAGCTGTTATTCTTTCTTCTGAGACCTTACTTCAATCCCATTTTTCTACCACAAAGGAGAACCCTACTCACTCCTTTTCCAATACTGTGATGCCTACAAAAATTCATAGTATCCTCTGGTACCCTGACAGTCCTGTTTATCCTTCTGATCAATGTCATTTTACTGTTTCTTGCAGTCCCCCTTGTGTTTATATCCGTCTGCTTTCTATTTCATTATTCTTATGCTGAATACTGGCTGGACCAGGGATTATTGCTTTGTTCTGCATTTGAACAGTTCATGGAGTTGAAGTAGGTCCGCTGTTTAATGATTACAGCTCCCAGATACAATGGCAATATAAATAAATAAAACAATGTTAACCATAACCTTAGTCACTTCATTCTAGAAGTTGAACAATATGCAAAGACCATGTAGTACCTCTGCGTTATTGCTGAATTTCTGGGGATATTTACAGGGATAAAGATTTGAAATGTTAACAAACTGTGTGCAAACCAACAAATATCCAGGCTGAAACAAGCCTTTCAACCACAGTAAAGAAGATCTCTGGTGCATTCATTAATGACGATACTTGGCAGGCCATCAATCATTGTACATCCTTCCAAACCTTTATATGGATCCTTTCTTCACACACAACCCCCTGAGCTTGAATACATTTTAATCCACATCGATCTGCTTTTTGTTTCATAAGCAGTTACATTGGAGCTAAAGCTATATGCTTCACTCTGTGATCTTGTAAGTGAAAGCCTGTCTGGGAGTCAGTAGGAAGCAGGTCAAGATTATACTAGATAGTGAAAGAAGCTGCTAGATGCCTGGGTAATTTTGAAAATCTCTCTCATCTCCTATCTCTCTCTTTTGGTTCCTAAATTCCTTGGAAAATATGACTAATAACTATCTTGGTTGGCTTTGGGCAAATTACTCAATCTTTGTACTTGGATCAAATTTTTAAAGATATGAAGATACAGAAGGGCAGCATGTAGTGGGTAAATCCAATGTTGAGAAACTGGAGAGGGTCCAGCACAGGGGTACTGAGATAGTCAAAGGCCAAGAGCACATGGCCTACGAGGAGAGGTGGAAGGAGTTGAGCTGGTTTAATTTAATGGAAAAGAGGGTAAGGGGTGAGCTAATTACCTGCCTATCCCTCCTTGAAACTATCACAGAAATTATGGAGCTAAGCCTTACTAGGAAGTGACAAGTGATATAAAAATTGGCAGCCACCACAAGCTGTCATTTAGGAAGTTCAAATTGAATACTAGAGGGGAAAAAAATCATGAGAAGGTCAATGCAGTACTGACTCAGGTTGCCTGGAGAGGTTATGGAGTCTCCATGCTTGCCGCTTTTCAGGACTTGATTGGACAAAGCCATGGCCGACCTGTTCTGGTACCAGCAATAGTTGTGCATCAGGCAGAGGGGTGGACTCAAAGCCTTCAGAGGTCCCCTCCAGCAAACATCTCTATGGTTCTGCAATTCTATGATGCAATTTTTTGAAAGCATCAAGACATTGGACATTTTAGAAATGTCAATGTCTTTAAAAAGCATCCCTTTGTACCTTAGTTGATCATCTGTAAAATGAATACCTTACCTCCCTACTTCCCAAGGGGACTATCTGGATGAATCAGTTAATTAATTATGTGAAGCTGCCATCTACTACAGTTATGAATGCCAGAGTTAAAAAAAAGAAAAAAAAAAAACTAAAAAAAAAAAGTGTGACAAAACCCTCCACTGGTCTAAACTGCTATAGCTTTAGTGACTGAAACAATATTACACTAATTTACTCCAGCTGAGCTACCCGCCCATGTTGTTTATTCATCCAAATGAGCAATTGTTAAGTTGAATACTGCACAGTATGAATTATTAAAGTGAGGAATTTTTGCACTCTAAATATCGGCTCTCTAAAAAGTGATGTTTGCCTCGATTTAGTATCACCATTGGGGAAACTTTAGAGAGTTGTGAAGGACTCCAGAAAGAACTATGTTTAAAGGACTATACTTACTGAAGACTAGTTATAGTAACGGACTGCTAAGGACTAAATAAACATGCATACTTTGCAGGAAGAGAGACTGTTTATCACATTCTGTTAAAAGTGTAGCAAAAAATAATACCTGAAGATTCTAAGCTGTTATATTCCCTGAAAACCATTTCCATTTTGAAACTGCAATCTCCTATGCAAATCTGAAGGACAAAGAAAGGACCCTTACCATACTTAATTTGCCTCTGTGTTTGCCTGAGAAAACATTGCACAGTCAAGCAAAGCACCATAAATTTAAGCACTTTTCAAACACACCTCCCAGAGGACAGAAGAAAAGTTCGTGAAAAGGTCAAGACTGCAGTCATCAAAGTAGTGGAATCAGTGCCTGAGGAGAGGACGATCATTCATAGGCAATGGAAGGGTGCCAGATAAAGATGCTGCTGCCCAGGCTTCTTCAACCCTTCCTTAAGAAGAGGGCTAATTTCTTAAGAAGCCGTTAGAGAATTATGCTGTCTCTTTGAAAACGGGGCATCACTCAAGAAATCACTTCCAAGGAAAGAGGAAGTCTTTTCTGAGAAACCAGGTCAACTTCACATATAGTCTGGTAGAGAGATTGAATGTGATAAGCATTGTAAAAGGGCTTAGATTAAGTTAAGTAACTCTTTATTGCTATAGACAGCCAGCTGAGCTTTGAAGAAAGAGCAGGTGATTAATTTAATAGGGTAAAAGATACTGCTAGGACTGGTCAGTAATTAATTAAATTGGAGACTAGTGCTCAGGTAAAAGACTGAGCAAAATCCAATAGACTTAAGAGCATGTACCAGTGAATTAGCCACTGGCAGTTTGAACAAACTTCCATACTGTCATGTATAAAACCCATTTACTAGATGATCATTGCATGCTGGTACAGTCCAAGAAGCAGGAGGTGACAGTGCTTCTATCCATAAGTACTTGTCATTTGGAACCTCCTGAGGGAAGGTACCAGGAAGAGAGCCTCTTCTTTAATAGTAATAAACTATGTTCATAGCATAAGATATATAAGATAATAGTATCATTAACAAAGAGAAAAGAATGCATAAATACAAGCCTCTATGTCAGCTCTAACTCTTCTTCATAAGAGGCTATCTAAGGCAAGACAGCCTCACTTTGCAGACCACATGACCCTGTCCTCTTAGTTCCCCAGCAACAAGAAGGGAAAAGCAGAGGGGAGTACAAGCAGAGCATGGCTGTGCTGCTGAACTGACAAGCCCACACTGACAACTTCCTCCAGAGCTGCTATGAATGTTTCGACAGGGACAGCTACAGCCATCCTCATGTTCACGTTGCCCTTGTCAGGGCTGAGTCCAAACCACAGCTGCCCTTAGGGCTTACTGTCCAGTGAACACCCCTGCATCCAGGTGGGCTTGCAGCTTCCAGCCCCTGCATCTGGCCCTGCTGGATACCAGCAAACTGAATACACCGGTGTCTACGCACATGCATATAAATATACTCAGTATAACTCTGATTGCTCTTTGGTCCCTTTAATATATAACCTCTTACTCTGAGTGTTCGTAATTTTCCCTACACAAGTCTAACCAAATAACATTTTCAGTTGATTTCCAGTATGGTCAGCAAAAACGGCTGATGTGCTCGGACTGTAATAGAAGCTATTTACTAGCAGATACCGTGATGGCTATCCACATATTGAGAAACTAAGGCTATCTACTGTATGCACTGAGTGAGGCAAATGTCCTGGGAAAAATAGCATGCGATTATGTGGTTGAAGACTATCTTAATGTATATGCACCAGAGATACCCTGGTATTCCCAAATTTTTTCGAAGCTTCATTTTGCAGCCTTGGCAATGCTCATTTAACATAATTTCTTATCTTTCCTCATGAACTACTTTCTGTGGCATAATTTCAACTGTCAGATGAGTCAAGAGGCAAACTATTATGTAGTGAAAAAAACACATGCAGCCTGAACTGGGTAACTGATAGCAGTAGAAAGTTAGCGTCATTGAAGATGTGTCCATAGTAGTAAACTGAAGTGTTCCAGGACATGGGCACTGACCCTGAAACTTGTTCATCTATATGTTATACTTATAAATTGTTAGAAAAGCCCCTGCCATGTTTTGGTCTGGGCCACCTAGCCTTCTCCCACATCAGCCGCTGGAAAGGGCCATGAGCGGCCAGAGATAGGCAACAATCAAATTGGGCACAGCCACTGTGTTCTGAAGCACGAATGCGTGAAACAGTTCATATGTGGCCAGACAGTACTAGCTGGCTTCACAGCCAGAGCTCGGGCACTAGATCTGTCTGGTTCCATAGTACAGGGGTAGCCTATTAGCAGTTCCTTTACAACCTGGTTCCACCTCAAGTGACATTTTTTCTCACCTTTCTCCTCTTTACTCCAGTTCCACTAGGTTTCCTGATCCAGTCTCCCGGCTCAGTCCGAATTTCCCTTCTTACCCACTCACCACCAAGCTCACCGCCCACTTTTCTCTGCAGTGTCAATGTCCCAGCTGGTAACAGCCGATGCGATGCAAGGCTAGAAGGGAGTACTGAATGTGTGAGCACTTCAAGTGCGGGGTCGAAAACTCTTGGAGCCCAGTCAGGAATGTTGCTCACGGCAGACGACTCAGTCTACATCATACACCAGCCCACAGCATTTTCACATACCAGATACCAGCATTGTAAGCACGTCCTTTGGCAACTGCAACAGCTACTGTAGCTCCGGCAGTCTTCTAATCACAAATCAGAATGAACCTACTTCCTAACAAGCTATTTATTGAGTGGCCAGCAGACCAAGCATTATTTGCTGCAGAAAATCAGGAATAAATGCACATTTACAAACGCGAGAGTTTTCAGTTCTTGACAGCGCTACTTTTCAAATCAAAATGGGCAAAATCACAGAATACATTGCAAATTTTTCATTCAAGTCTGCTGTAATATTGAGAATATCCTCCTTGTTTGTGCTGAAGCTGCTTTCATTAGCAAATTAACAGTTAGAGGAGCTGAACAGTGCAGAGAGCTGTATTTGCTCTGTTGTGGAAGGCAGGACCACAGCTCTCATATGAGACAGCAAGCCATGTTCACATGTGCTCCTGTGAATGACAGTTCTGGCATTAATAAGTATTATGATAGTTTGATGCATTTGCACATAGGCTGATGAAAATGTTATGTATTATAATCTGAAAATAATGTAAAAATATAAGATCATTTAATTGTCTCTGTCTACCCTTGTTTTTTAATCCAGAGTTGAAAAGAGAGATGTGTCCCTATCTACCTTTTTTGTAACATGTTAAATATTTCTTGCCAGGTTTTTCAATAAAGCTCATTTAATTTATGAAACTTTAGAAAGCTTAGAAAATGGATGAACAGTAAAATAAGAGTTATATTTCATGGCAAATACAAAAATATTTCAGCACAACCGTTTTAAGCTATTGGGATATCAGTGCCATTTCTTTGGATGAAAGAATTCCTCGCAGTTTTGTTTTGGGGCTATCAGTGGCTCTGGTAATAGATATAACATTTCTCTGAGTACAGAAGGAAGCAAAGAAACATCTCTGCTCCTGGAGGAGACTGATATGACAAGGAGTAGTTGATGTGTCACAGTGGGGACAAAAAGGAATTACTGTATAAAACTATGTATCTATAAATGTAATTTCCAATAAAGACTAGATCGGTTATGCGGAGTGCTGTCTTCATCTCAGAGGGATTAATAGGAATAAGTCAGATACCAGCATTGTAAATGCCTCTTTTGGCAACTGCAATAGCTACTGTAGCTCTGGCAGTAACTTACATGAAGTTTTAGGCTTTAAAGTCACTTTTATTGGCAGATGGAGCACAGGCCAGGAAAGCTGTATTTTCCTCTTCTCTCTTGAGAAAGCACTGAGGGATCTTTTAATTTCCACTTGAATAATCACCAGAAACAGGCACAAGTCTGGTTTTGGCTTTTTTCTCCTGACTTTTTTAAGTAGGTCATTTTCTCAGATGGCTTTTGAAAACTGTTATCTATTTGAAGCGTGTCCCGATAACATAGTTGATGCCAATTATGCACTCTCTGCCCTCTCCTCAGCAATTCTGTTCATTTATTAATTTGTTCTGAAGTGGCTACTACATTGTGCCCTTAATGCCTGAGAGCTGCAGCAGTGGTCTGTAAACTGCTGAGTATTATATTCCACTCTATTCTAAAGATCCCCTTCTTCAGCTGAGGCACCATCTGGGCCACCCACCATATCTGGGTTTGAGAGCTCCCTCAAGACCAAGAACAGAGCATTTCTAACAAGGAGGTGACAGCTGAGTTAAAAAAAAAAAAAAAAAACAAAAATAAACAAACAAAAAAAACCACCACACCAAACAAAAAACCCCACCACCTACACAAATCCCTCCATTTATTTTTCTTAAAGACCTGTGAGAAACAAACACAGTGTACGCAACAGGCAAAGATGACAGTTTTTGGCACTGACACATCCCAAAGAGCTAGAGAGTGTCAGACCAGCACATACAGCAACCCTAGGCTGCAGCAGGTTTAGACTGTAGCATTCAAAGAGAAGGGCACTGTGTTTGGCACTTAAATTAGCATAGCAAGGAGGAAAGAAGGCAGAGAACCAGGAGAGGGAAGGACATTGTATCCCCTCATCTCTTCAAAACTGACCAGAAATGCAATAAGCTCTGAAATAAAACTTTTTAGCTAGCATGAGATGACAGCTGCCACCCTTTAAAAACTGGTAACTGCTAGGTAAAATGACCATAGACATTATGTCACACAAGCCGTTTTTGAGTTAGAGATCAAAAGTTATCCCACAGTACGTCATCAAGCTTAACGATACGAGCAGGGAAACCAGCCCCAGCAGTAGCGCACACTAGCAGGAACCAGCCGTGCTTGACCCAGCTGAGCTGCCTGTGAGCAGCGGCCGTTCGCTCCACAGAAGCTCCTGTGCTGTTCATGCCATCCCAGTGCCTTATACCAGCCACCAGTGCAGGAGGTGACATGAGTAATGTTGATCAAGTTTGAAGCTTTTACTCTCTTGGATTTCTCTGAAGAGGGAGAATTTTACAGGCAGAACAGACTTCCAGATTGTCAAATTTTAGAAGTTTGTTTTGTTGAGAAATATACATGCCATATACTTATTCTAGAAAACCAAGGGCATTAAAGCAGCAGCTATAAAGGTAATTCCTTGTTTCTAACAGACCTTGTTCCAAACAACCTCTGAGAAACCTTCATCTACTGAACAGATGAGCTGAACAGATGGATTACTGAGTTTTCTTGTACCTGAGGAAGGGTACTAATAAGATGGTCTTCACAAACTGGTAGGAGACCTTTTAGACAATGCCTACTTGGAGCAAAGCAGTGAGGTCTCTCTCTGTAGGAGCGGATATGCATCCATGCCAGGGTATGCACCCATGCTGGTGTCCTGAAATCTGGCATCCTGGACATACTGTCATATTACCACATCTATTTTCCACCTCTCTGCTAGCTTCTTTGGTGCAAGCTGTGGAACCACTGCACCGAGTTCTGCTGTGCAATGCTGACATACCCTTAGATCCTCTGGGCTCAGACCAACAAGGGCTTTGTAGGTAGGGACCAGGACATTGAACTTGACTTAATATTATGAGAAGCCTGTAGGACCTACATTGATAATACATGTTACCAAATACATGCACCACAATGCTCCATATCAATAAGAAGTTCCTAAATGCTGATGGCAAATATATGGTATTACCATAGGTCACATCCAGTAAATAAAAAAGGGTGGTTTTAGAAGGCCCGCTCACCTCCACCCAGATGGGACAGATGGTTCCAGCCACCCAGGCACGGCAGAAAGCACTAATCACGGACAGAAACATCATGACCAAAGTCTACCAGGAGAGAACAGTCAGAGGACGAAACAAATGGGCTGTGACATTCACATATTATATCCAACACGTGACAGAAAAGAAAGCAAACTCAGTTGGGGATCCATTGTTTAACAGATTTAAGTTTGATTAACCAGCATAGCAACTGACAAGATGAACTTCTCTTCCTGTTTCTCGAGACTGGTACTACATGCATTTTCCCTTTGTTCTGTGTGGACTTCTTAGTATTCAATAATATCTCTTCATATTTCAGAAAATTCTTAAGAAAGCACAGCTAAACCCATATACACTAAGATAACTAATGGAACATGGCATTGACCTAGAGGCATTTAGTGCTTTTGAAAGGAAAACACCTGTTTTTTCACTTTTCATATATTTATGTGGTAGCTAATAACACATGAATGTAAGGAGACTTGGTATTCTCTCTCAAATAGAGAATAAAAACTAACACCACAGAAACATGTAAATTTATGTCAGTACCTAAATAATGAATCATGTCAAAATACTAAATCAATTTCAGTTCTTATAAATGATAACAGATGTGATTTAAAATATGTCTCTCTTGAAGTACTAAAGGGATTGCTATAATTAATCATCTGAAATCAAATACATCATTTGTAAAGTTGTCAAAGTCAGACAACCCAACATACAGTTTTTCTGATCAGCTCCCAGATGATTATAGCCTGTTTTAAACAGCTACACTGTTTTTGTTGAAGACTTGCCACACTTGACTCCAGAGATGATAATCTTTCAGGGGAGAGGGTGAAGCCATTACTATGTGTTGCAAAGCTACTGGTGCAGGCACAGGAGCTTACATCCCGCATTCAGATGCGGTGGTGTAAATCTGGCACCACCATTAAAATCCACACGGTTATTATGACTTGGCATTAGTGTAAGCAGAATTTGGTCACAGTGCATATTCCTCTTCATTAAAACTCTAAAGCATTTTGAAAGCCCTTAGGAAAGAGGTACTGAAAGAAATGTAAAGTATGTTAACAGTTATTGATGCACACACCTTCATACCTAGCAAGTCTGAGTATAAACTGCAAAGGACTATGGAAAGGGAAGTCTGGAGCCTCTGGGACACATAGCACAACTCAGTTCAAATGCTGGGGAATGAAAACACGCTCTACTCCCACACCTGCTCTAACACACACTGTGTGCCTGGCCCAGCTCTGACTCCCTCAGTGGCTGTGTACATCTAGGCTGGAGCTGAAAATCTGGTAGTCCCGTACCAACTTAAAGCATGTGATGACTGACTTGTGATCTCAAAGGTGTGCGCATTGACAGGTACTGATATGGCCTCTGTTTTCATGTTTATTCAAATGGGCATGAATATTCAAGACCATCAAATTTGCAGAGCACAGAGAAACACTCCCTAAATTGTTTTAACCCTCCTATGCCCTTCCCATCCTAGAGTAGCGGAGCTGGGATACCGGTAACTAAAGCATGTCCAGCTAAAGGCTGGATGTCTGCTCCACAGAGGCGGCTCCCAGCTCCCAGCTCCCTCTCGAGCCCACGCAAGTGTGTGAGTGAACAAGTGCAGGGATGACTGCACTTTGGGTTGTGCACATGCACATACCCAAATCTTTCCTATTCATGTCACTTCACACCTGCCATGCACAATTGTTTCCTGTAATTGCTTAGGGATGAACATTAATAACATTTTCTGGCCAGAGTAATTGTTTGAATGGAGTCCTAATAATCTTTTTTTTTCTATCTTGTTTTCCTTTTACTTCTGTTTCTCACCTTTTGCTATTTCTTTTCTTTTGTGGGAGTCCACCATCCCTCTCATCACGAAGGTCGTCCCACCCTCTCTGTCTGTAATTTTGGGGGTTTGTGATCCCTTTTTTCCAGCTGCTTGCCAGAGCTGCCAGCTAGGGTGGCTCCGTCACCCATCTGCAGATCCCTTCTCAATTCGAATGGACTCCAGCAGTCGCTCCAGCTCCTGTATCATGTTGCTAAGCAACATGCTTATTGGGAGGGCTTTTTCTTCTTATTATTATTATTTGGAGAGGTAAACTTTTTGTTACATTGCAACCATTTTACACATACTTTCATGACATAATTCCCTTCAGTTCAAAATACAGGAAAATGTTGCTCAGGGGAGTGAAGGAGCAAAGCAAATGAATCCTCCTGTGGTGCAGAGATAATGTGACATTTGTCTGCATGGGTACTGCTATACAAAAAAAAATTGACAGGTGTAACACCACAGCCTGATGTTTTGTGACTCAGAAAGCTTTGCCTACAGAACCTCATCCTGATACTAAGTCTTTGCATTCTTTGCCAAGTGACTGGAGGGGGGAGAATTAAAATTAGTCTTAGTTAGAAGCTAAGGAAACAGTGGGAATATTAATGTTCTAATTAAAAGACAGGAATCTTGTATGCCCAGTGAAGCTTCTCTGTAGACCAAGTCCTTGAAAATAGAATAAAAGGAAGTTGCAATAGATGGGTACTAAAGAGATTCCTTCTTTTTTTTTTTTTTTCATATTTTTCTAATGTTATTAGAGCAAAGCAGCAACTTCATTTTAAAGAAGGCAATTTCACTACAAACAATTATTTATATTGAGGAAAGCTAGCAAGACAAAGGACTGTGAGCTAGGAACCTGGTTTTTAATCCTGGTCCTTCAGAGACTTTCTGTGTCACCTTAGATAAGTCATTTATCGTCTGTGCTTGATTCTCCTGATCCAAATTGTAGGTGTTTCCTTCCTACCTCATAGGATTCACCACAGTGGAGTTAATTAGCTTTTCTACAACATCTGGAGATCTTTTGGTGGAAGGTGCTCCATAAATACAAAGTAATATTTTAAAGGGATCAGAACTTCCCATAAACATATTCTTCTCTGGTTCATACAACACGCTTTCACTCTCCACTTGAGAGGTTATTTTTGCAACCATTTCTGCCCTTCCCCAAGTGTATGACTGAAATGTTCGAAATACGTACATGAATTTTGAGTTTATGAGAGACGCCAGTTTGAAAGGTACAAAGATGGAAGCAATCTAACCATCAGGGAAATCCAAAGTTGGTGTTAAAAAGGCACAAAGTCAGTTATTATGCCTAACAGACAATACCGCTCCTAATCTTGACACAGTAGTTTTTCTCCCAATGCTTGTATAGTTATCTCTATTAATCCAGACATTTAGGCTCTTGCCTCATTTGAAGGTAAATAGTCTTATGCATCTCTAAGGGACTGTTTCTCTTCTTAGATTTAGGCTTGTAAGAAGGAGGAAGGATGAAGAAGATTACAGTCTGTCAAATAGGATTTATTTCATCTATGAGTAAAATAGATTTCTACAAATACTAAAGGAAGTCCCTTGCTCTAAAAATTTAGAGGACCAGGAAAAAGGGCAATAATAAGTGATGCAGAAAATTTGTTTATATTCTGGGCTTCACTCCTCCCAAAATTAGTTTGCTGAGGCTTAACAAAATTAAATTTAACAATCAGCAGGAAAGTAAGCCAAAAAGAGAGGCTCAATATTTAGTAAATGAATGTATTCAATTCAGCAGGTTCTTATGTCTTTCACCATATGCACTAGGGAAATGGAATTAGGACAAACCATTTTTATCCCTTTGGGCTCAAGAACATTCTCAGAAATCTACTGAGTTTCAACCAGAGAAGTCCCAAAGGACTGGAAAATGGAATCTTTAAAAAGAGGGGGATGGGGTGTGTGGGGGAGGGATCCAGAGAATTACAGAGCAGTTGACTTCAATTCCCAGAAATATTCTGGAACAAACTCTTAAACAATCAATTCAAAAGCAGCAGAAGGCAGTAAGATGATAAAAGACAGCCCACTTGAGTGTGTTAAGAACTGATGATGTCAAACCAATCTAATGTCCTTGTCTGCCAATATAATTGGCATAATGGATTGAAGGGAAGCAGTAGATATAATGTATCTTGCTTTAGCAAGGACTCAGAAACTGTCTTGAGACACATTCTTCTAAAAAGGCTGAAGAAATATTACCTAGATCAATTGTTCGTACACCGTAAATACAAATATCAGCAGTGCTACATGAACCACTTGGAAGTGATATGCAGCAGCAGCTGCTTCTGTGCCAAAAGCAGTAGGCATGAGACGTGCACTTCAGGCTTAGCTGCAAGAGCAGGGTGAGACGGAAGATGTGGCTGCAGAGGTCAGGCGGGTTTAAGTGGGTGAAAGAACGGGAAATGGGAAGTGAAGTGTGATAAAAGGAAACAGGGGAAGTGAAAATTACGGGTAGGATCCTGCTTTAAGTGCTTAAAGCATACCCAGAGGAGCAGGGCAGGTAGAGAGCATCAGGTTGGAGAGGCAGAGATGGTCAGTGGATTATAGGTTAGAAATACAGACTTGTAAATGAGAGGGTACATGAATGTATTTTTGTTTGGGCAGCAGACTCACTGTAGTGGACTGTGCATCTGTTGTAACGTTGATCTGGGCCTCCATTTTCAAGAGGTTTAGAATTTGGCAACTGATCTATGTTGGAGCTAGTGCACTATTGCTCTGTCAGAGCTGCCCACAGGCCAGAGAACCTGGACAAACGTGTAAAAATCCTAAATTTCAAAGGCAAAAAATAGCCTGACTATTATGACAAACTCTTTAATGGACACAGAGAAGTGAAATGCCACCTAGGAAAGTTGTAGAAATGCTTTCTTTCAAGGCTTCTGGTGACTCCGATATTCATCTGTGAATGAATCTTTATGCTGCTTCAGAAAAGAGGATTATGCTGGATAATCCTGTGAGGTCTTCTCCAGCCCTGCATTTCCCTGGGGACATTCTTTTATTGGCAGTTTAAAGTCTGAAGCGGCACTACACTCTCTGGACAAGGTCCAGAGAAACAAAGGACAATCCTGCCACCCAAGCCCAGACTTGCAGGAGACAGGTAAGCTGAAAAAGCTGACCTCTGGTCCTCAGAGCTTCACCTGACAAGTGCTAGCGGGAAGTCTGCCTATTATCTGCCCTCCTTTGTTGTTCTCAAAAAAAAATTTAAGAGCAAAAGGAAACACCCTATATATGAGGAGCTAAAAATTTACTGCTAAGCCAGTGAGTGCTTTAACAGTCATAAAAATGTAACAGTTACTGTTAGTCCAGTTGCAGGAATACCAACACTCATTGTCCACATTGATTTTAAAGAAATCCTGCTTAACACCCTTAAAATTGTTATACAGGAAAGCCTACAAATATGGACCCTTTGTCTTGGGTGTCATGCCCGTCCTTCCTCCGTAGCTTGGCAAACGCAGGCTGACAGCTTCCTGCTCCTCCAGCAGGAGAGGCAGAAGATGTTACGACAAACCATCGCATCCTGTGGTCCTCAGCGGGAGGAGGGTGATGCTCATGGTGGGGCTTTCTTCTCAGTCCTGAGACTGATCGTTTTCCTTCTCCTGGGCTGCCCGCTGCAGCCTGGCAGTGGTCCCCAGCCCCCCCGGCTCCCCCTCCACAAAGAGCTGTGGTTTGTCAGGCAGTGACGGGGGGAGGGAGGAGGGAAGGGAGTCACCCTTCCGCTGCGGGGCCACCCCCGGAGCTGGAGCTGGAGCTGGAGCAGGGGAGGCAGCGGTCACGGGTCCCAGCGCAGGGGTTAAACCAGCGACACCAGCTCAGGCCACGGCGAGGCTGAGCCCTGCGCTGCCGCCGGGTCAGCGCACAGCTGGGGGCCTTACACAAGCAGGCAAAACAGCCTAAACTCGTGGAATTTTACTTAATTTAATTTAGCGCCAATTTATAGAAACTTTTAACTAGTGATTCAGACATTTAGGAATAAAGAAGACAATGTACCAGCAGAAAAAATTTTCTTCTCCTTTCCCCAGGCTCAGCTTCAGTCCAACACCTCTCCTCCCTCCAGCACCTCTCCTCCACCCTTCCTCATCCCAGCTCCCTTGTTTTCGGTGTGCATTACACTCAGGCCTTCCCAATCCCTTGGATGAGGCGATAGATGGTGCAGGAGGTTGGAATCTGGCTGCAATGGTCCCTTTCTGCCCCTCCTTGCTTCTTCCTCGTTTTCCTCCACTGCTCCTTGTTTCTTACTTCCCCTCTGCTCATCCAGGGGCCTCAGTCCCTTTGGGGATGGCCCTGTCCCAGTGTGGGTTACCACGGCTGCAGTCCATCAGGAGTGTCCCTGCTCTGGCATGGGTCAGCCATGGACCACAGTCCCCTCAGAGGTGCTCTTGCTCTGTCACAGAGCACCTCTTCCAAGAGTGCATCTCTAGCTGTGTCCCCAGCAAGTGTCCCCTTCTACATGTCTCCTCCTGTGTCTCCTCAGGTGTGTCCTCACATAACTCCTCAGCTGAGTCCACATGTATCTCCTGCCTCTGGCAGCTTGCACCCTTTCTTAAATACATCCAAGGACCATGCGCACCTCTGACTGGCTGCAGTTTTGGGGCACAGTGTGGTGTTTCCAGCTGCTGCCGAGCTATCTGGAACTGGCTATGACCTCTCCAGGCAGTTCCTACCTCTTCCTACACAGGTCACCCTGCGGCCCCGGCTGTATACACCCCACCAGGTATGCCCAATGCAACCTTTAATAGGAAAACTAATATTCAAGACAAGCCTACACATCCTAAAAGAAAAAGAAATGGGCTTCAGGAGACATTGTGGACTAGGAATTGCCTTTGAGATAGAAAAAGGGTCCCCTGTGTGGGCCCCCTGAGCCTGCTCTGAACATATAGAAATCAAACGGTTCCCAGACAAAATTGCATAGGATTTCTGCTCCAAAGATGAAGGACTGAGGGCTGAAAGTGAGGTTAAGCCTGGTTAAGAGTGACAGAGCAAATTTCCTTTAGCAACCTCAAATTTACATTTTTTACTGTTCTTTAAAGCTTTGGGAGACATCCCACTGTTACAGTGAATGCTCTGTGAATTCCTTCGTCAAATATTGCAAATATTTGGCATGACTTCTCTAATTAGTCAGTCTTTATAGACTGAGCAGTACATCCATTTGAAACTGGCAACAGCATAGCTTATTATTAAAAAAAATATATCATCTGCTACTAATGCCTGTGTACATTCCTTAAAAGAAGATTAATCCTTCAGAATAGTAAAAGTCTATATAATTAGGAGTAATGGAATCCAATTAGGAGGAAAAAATCAAGGAATCAGCAAATATCGCTGACACTGACATCTATTTGGCTGGGGAATGACATCTCAAGGAAAATGATGTGCACTCCATCTTTTGTTCAGTTCACATTTAAATGCCCAGAACTTCAATAAATGTTCAATATAAAGCAACCCTGCACTGACAGAGTGTGAGTTACAGCCTTACTTCATCTAACTTCTGTTTTTATATCATATTTCTTGAATTCAAAAAAGAGAGGTTTTCACATAAACCGTACAAGCCATTATTTATATTCTCAATACAGATTAGACTACAGTCAGAAAGAAATAGTTATAGATATCTACAGCAATTTAGGGCCTTTTTGCATTGATTTATTGATGGCTACGCCAGATTTCAGCTGCACTAAAAGATGCAAATTTCCACCTGAAGTTGCAGTCGTTGCTTTCTAATCACCAAGTAAGTTCCATCAATATTTACAGATATTGCCTCCAGAAGAATAAAAAAACACAATGTAAGCTTCAAATGGGTCCAAATCCAAAGCTGCAGTAGAATATACCTTCCTTTTGACATGCACTGAAATAATCGTTTGTTGTTGCTACAAATTAAAGCTGTATCAGTCAATCAGTTTCTTCAATGACTGCTTCTGACCTGCTGGCAATTTTTTAGAAATGGTGACTTCAGCCACTCACAAGGGACAATCTGCGCTCAGTATCTCACCAATTTATTCTCACTCATAGCCAATGAGGCAAGTGATTTTCCTGCTGAGTTAATGAACTCTGATTGTGCTGTTCCTACAGTTTCACTAGCCTGGCCTCACACCATGCATTGGTCCGCTGCAGATGCTGTCAAGATATTATACGTTATAGGTTATAGTCAGCATTTGCTTTGGTGAAAAGAAACTAGGATATTTTAAAGGGGAATAATAGGAAGAAATGTACCACTTATAAAGTGCTGTTGAAGAAGGGAGAGTAATTTTAAAATTATTTTAATAGACAAGATGGTCTTCAAGGATCAAGTTCTCCCGTGCTAACATAAGTAGGCTGGAGTGCAGCAGCACAGAATACTGTCTACCATCTCTGCAGGTTGGCAGTGGGTTCCCTCTCCTTGTCCCTGCTTTGCTTCTGTGCAGACCTATAGCTTTGCAGGGATAAGTATTTCATCATGATCAGAAGAAAACAAAAAAAAAGTAAAAAAAAAAAAAAAGAATCTGTATAATGAATCAATTAGTCTGGTAAAATTAAATACTGAACTTCAGATTTTATAGCCACTTTATATTTCCCATAGCCTCATTTGAGCAGAGGAAAGCCATTTTGGTTGAAAGCTCATGGAGAAGAACAAAGTTATTTGAAAGTCATTGATCAACAGTAAAATCCTTTCTTAGTCTGAAAATGAGGATTTATTTCCAATAAGAATACCCTTAATTTTATCAAGAGATCATTGTGCAGAATCTGTGGCAAATGCAACATGATTCTGTAAGAAAGACCTTGAAATCTAAAGGCACATATATAAGTCAACAGGCTTCAGTTAGAAATCTGTTATAATTAGAGCTGATTGAGGAAGACAATTCATATTTATAGGCTGAGACTTATTAAGCTTGGTATTTTCACACCTCGGTTCAATAACCAGTTCCATGAGGCGACTTGAAACACCTTGGAAAATATGCCATATGCATCAAATGGCAATAGAAATAATGGTATGTTTACTTAGAAAAAATGCAGTGGTTCTCAGGACTCATCGGGCACTTCAGAAAAACAGAAGAGAATGTTTCTATACAACCACAGTAAATTATCTCTTTATTGTTCCACCAGCATTTTTTCCTCTTTACCTGGTCTTAATCCAGGCTGTGTATTAATTAATCACCATTATATAAATCTTAAATCACATTGCAAGGTACTTAGGATTCAGCCCATTGGTTAGTAATTAACCTACCTTGCCTTTAGTCATAAACCTTTACATTGCAGCCCTGCTTTTGATATATGAATCAACAAATCTGAAAGACTGAAACTCAGTTCAGATTAATAGCTGACCAAATGTAAGACAGATTTTTCCATTTAAAGACACCCCTTACTCTTTGAAACTTACTGCTTTCTCAAAGGTAGGTTAACATGACACAAAGCTGTGCCTTAATGCACCATGAAATTCAAGATTTCACACACAAACAACTGTGATAAGATTCCTATTGATTTGCCACCTCTTGCAAGTCGGTACCTTCGGCATATTCCTGCCAGGAAAGCTCTGCAGGTTTCTGCTGATGTGTTAGGGTAACTCAAGGCAACCATCTGCATCTCGTACTTGCTTCTGTGGGTACAACCTGTTAGTTTAAGAAAGAAAGGGGCACTGAGCATGAGCATTACATCCTTTCAAGTAAACAGGGGACTCATGTTCTCACTCATGACGTGTCTCAACTACCCCTCTGGTCTCCGTGGTGGTCTCCACCATCTCCGGGACCACCTTTGGCCCTGCAGGGTAGAGCCAAAGCAAGGTTCAGATTGGACCATTTCCGTTCTACCTTGCCACATATCTAGTAACTGCATTCGCGCCATTCCCTCCACCTAGGGCAGAGCTGGCTAGATGCTCTTACCGGGCTACGGCTTCTTACTTCGTTTTCAGAAACGTCTCACTTCTGGTAGCACCAAAAGAAGTTCTTCCTTGCTTCCTTCCTTTTCAACATGAGGCTGACCTTCCCCAAGACAGGCTGAGCCGTTTTGCTGTTCATTTATACTCACTCTGTGGCCTGGGCAGCGTGCAAGCAGCACCTGGCGGATTTTAGTAAGGCAGCGGTGGGAGCAGACAGAGCTGCATGTGGAACTATTAGCAACTGATGTAAGGAATAATCATACCCGTTTATGCAGTAGGGGCCAGAGCTGAAATGGAAACAATTATTTTCCCTAGGCCACCTGTTTTTGTTCACTCCCTTTGCTATAGCATAAGATTCTGGGAAGCGCTGATTATACAAAAGAGGGGGAAAAAGTAAAGATACATGGAAAAGAGAAGGAGGGAGGGAGACAGGGGATTTAGGAAAAGAAATGGAGCTTCAGCTCAAGGCATTTGGTAGATGTCACAGTAGCAAGCCCTAAACAAGGCAAAATCAAAGCATAATCACCAATATTTTAATGATATTTCTGAAACTAGAAATTTTCAAACCTCAGAAAGAGGTCTGTGGCCCATTTAAATTACTAATATCTGAATTACATTTAATTCCCAGTTGACTACAAGCAATCGATCTGGTTTCATCACAATGAAATTACTAAGATTACTTAAAAAAAAAAAAAAGAGTATGGGAAAATTTCTTGCTCTTGCACAGGCAGTAGGGGGAAAATAAGGGCATAACAGCCTATAAGCAGTTACTATCTTATCAAATTTCTCCTAAAGTGAAATATTTTAAGAACAAAATAAATGCTCGAACAACTAGGGACATTTCTACAAGATTAGAATGGCCTTAAAACAAGATCATGTCTAAGTGTATTTATTTGACTATGTCCCTTTAAAAGAAAAAAGTCTAATGCTATGAAATAGGAGTTCGTTAGATCATTGCTTAGATCAGCTTTTTTTAAATCTTTATTGATATTTTCCACCTTCCACAGCCTCATTATCAGACTGGCAAGGTTCTTGCTTATTTTTTCTCATTCCTTGTGGAATATATAGATTTCAGATCATTTGTATCCTGTACTTAAGTTTCTTCCCATGCTGGAATTAATCATTCTTTTTACACACTTGAAAAACTAGAAAAATGCTCCACCTCGGATTTACCCATTTAAAGTAATTACCTTCAGTACGATTAATAAATGAGTACATTAATGACATGTGGAGGTGGTTTTGTTTGTTTCATATTCTTTGCCTGACCAGCAGTAGCATAACAGCAGGAATATTAAAAAGCAACAGGGAACTAACATCATCCTGCTTTTACAGGACAAGCAAGTATTTTTATGGAAAAAGAGGAAACTTTCCCTGGAGGAAAAGCATATTGTTGGCAAGGCATTGAGCTGTGACTCAGGGTATCAAAAGTCATTTTCCTGTTCTGCCACAGATTTCCTCTGTTATCTTGTACAAGACTTCTTAGGCTGTGTGCCTGAGCAAAAGATAAAAATATCTGCCTTCCTTTGACTGCTGTCATGACTATTTATCATATGCTTTTCAAGGAAAAAAATATTTCTTCTCTTTGCGCATGTCTCTGAAGTGAGAGGCCGAGCTGCCAGGCAGGCAGACATAGCCTATAGTTCTCCCTCCGTTCGTCACAAGGGGAACATGAGAGCAGAAATTCACTGCTCCTCTAAGTCACACTCAGTGAGCACTAGCCAGTCTCCCAGGCTATTTGAGCAGGCGTGTTAGATACCCACAGAGTACTCATTACAGAGTGTTATGGTAGATTTTAGAGCAGAGTTCATACAGATTTCTGGCATTTGGAATACTTAACCAACAAACTGACGATTCTCATAAAGTTCTTTTTCTTGATATTGCCACAATTAAGCCTAATACCATATTTTTTCCAAAATACCACGGGGAAAAATAACAATGATTAATTATTAGGAAGCCATATATTTTACTATCTATTTTTCCTCTAATTACGTATAGATACAGCTTTAGCTATAGATACAGATATGCTTCTCAAAGGCTTATTGTTGCTGTTAATTTCACAAGTTGAAATGAGGGCTTGCTTGCTCTAATAGTTAAGACTAAATTCAGAATTTTCCAATTTAAATTATTTTGAAGCTAAAGAATACAGACAGACGCTTTAACAATTAGTCAGAAATACCATTTTTGGTTTGTTTTCTAATGGTGCACACTAAAGAAGGTGTCTTTACAGAATGTATGGAATTTCACATGACACCAGATATTCTAAACCTGCAACTGAAAAATAAGCTTAGGAAAAACAGTTCCAGCTGAAAAGCCTTCCTTTTTTTGCTAGGGGTCAACCTCTGCTGATTTAACAATGTCAGAATATGATCCAGAAAGGCAAAGTGAGATTCAGCTCCAGACTAAGACACCTACCTTTAGATAGCTACATGAGAGTGTCGACAGGTATACTAGGTGTCTAAGTTCCTACTGTCATCCATGAAGATCTACCCAGTACAGTCAGTGGTGACTCAGGATTAGTTCAAATCACTTAAAGTAGACATCTGAATTTGGTTAGCTAAACTACATTTTAAACTTTATTAGCTGTATTGATTAGATTTCCAATAATCTGGGCTGAATCTGCCTTTTTTTATCTCCAGTTGACTACTCCCATACCATTTGTGTTCTGTTAGTGAAAACGGATGTCTTGCAATTATCTGGAAACCACCAAACAGTTTGTGTATCTTTGTAATAAGCAGCACTGCAAGGTTCTGCTTCATGTATGGGCTGCACCTGTCACAGTTGTTTGTATTTTGAACAACTTATATTTGTAGTTACACCTCCAGGGCTAATGAAGCCTTGAAGTGGTAGATTCACAGCTCATGGGGCAAGGTCGACACACAGAAAACACTTACTATACTGCCCATAAAATCCTGCCCAGAATGCTGCAAAATGATTATCTAAGAGAAAATAAGGATTCAGTGTCACAGCCAGATGCAACATCGAATCACAAGTCTTGATCAAGAAGCGTCAGAAGTCTCATCTCAGCCTTTCCTCCTTGACTGATGCTTTCTCCAGCTTGTTAGCATCAGCACAGTATGGTCCCTAGCTGGCTAGCTGTCAAACGTGTCTTGGTCACCCCTGGACCAAGTACTTATTCTTGTAGGTTGACATGGTGATAGAAAGTTGAGTGTTAGTGGAACAGTAAAATCACTGCAGTCCTTTCCATATTGTTACCTTCTCTTGTGGCCCAATACAGAGATGGGATGTTCAGCACACAGCTTGACATGAAGTAAAGCGGGCAAAATATAAGTGAAACTGCTGGTGACATTCATAAACTGTGCCATGAATAAAGTAGCACCAATCATGTAAACTGGTGTTAACACTGTCCGAACAGTTCGAGGCTTTCACATGAAACATCTTCAGCCAATCTCCAAACAAGATGACATAAAGTTGACATTTTTAAAAGTGATGTAGGACATTGAGAGGCTCTACTCATTCTGGGGTGAGTTTTGCCACTGCTTTTAAGGGAAAGATTCTGAAGGGCCATTAATCAGGTGAACATGAAGGAAGGTATCGATCAGCTCGTTTGGGGACTGAAGAGTGTAGGAGACCACAAGCCTAATAATTATTTCTTCCAACTTGGTGTTTTCTTTGGCATGCTTACGGAATTACTGTGGTCTCCTACTGAAGATTCAAAGCTGGAGAACTACCCGTCTGTTGCTGTTAGCTGTGGTCCCAACTGTTCACATTTTCAGGAGTGTGCCAAAGCATTGAGTCACTCATTTATTATCTCCAGCATACTGTTTTCGAAAGTGTTTAGGGAGCTCAGTCTTACAAAATCATTGCTGAGGCAGATCATTGATACTGGCGAAGACTTTAAAAGGAAAGTTTGGAATTTTGTGTCATTGTTATTTATCTTTGTAGGAGGTCATAGAGCTATGTGTAAGTCAGGTTCACAAAAATTATGTGCTCATCCTTTATCATGAATTTATTTTATCTTGGCAAATAACTCATCTGGAACTTGTCTTCTCATTTTAGTTACTTGTCATCAGCAAATGGTCTTTTAGGACTAGCATCGACTATCATGAATTGTAACTTATATTAATTATATGTTTATGATATTGCCAACAGATGCAAAGTATGAGACACTGTGCAAACAAATATAAGATGCAACACTAAAGAGCTGCAAACTAAATAGACCATTGATTTGCTGTTTGTTCTTCAAGTACATTACTCAATCTCTTACAGCATTTTTTGGTCTTTTTATTATAGTTCTCCTTAAACTCTAGCTTCTTTAAACCTGACACTTACTAACAGGTCACTGACCCAAAGTGTGTACTGTGTCTCACAAGTGTGCCTGCAAGATCCAATATCGCTACACAATACAGAGGCATATAATCCAAGGAGACATGTAAATGTATGGTTTTAATACTCAAATTCACTTATAGAGCCAGCTATCAATACGTCAAAAATAATTTGAATCAAAACAACACATATGTGATAGGATAAAAGAAGCAGCATATTTCAGGAATCTTTCTTCATTTCAGAAGAGATCAGAATCTATTCACTTCGAATCCAGTCCAGGCTGGACTTGATATGTATAACATTTCACTTGCTTTCACCTGTGCAGAGTGGTGCAAAAAACCCTGTACCAAGGAAGACCAAGGCTGTAAGTCTATATGGTACCATTCAAATATAACATGGACATCCAGCCAAGATCTGAAGGCAGAATATGCCATCCGACACTTTATCCAAGTCAATAGGCCATCTCAGCTTGGATGTGCTTTGTGCAAAAAAGAGATACAGGGCTTCTAGATCCCACTTGGCTCATGCAGAGCCAATTTGGATTTGCCTTTAGTGCACTTCAGAAGGTTACTGTGTACACATACCCTTGGAGAGTAGGGTGGGAATACTTTATCTTAGAATATTTATGCTTATTACCATAGTATGTGCAGACTTCAATCTTTAATTGAGCAAATACTTTTGTCTGATTTTCTGTAACTGAAGAACTAAAGCACTGAGTGGTTCTGTGACCTGTCTTAGGTCCAGTAGGTTTGAAGTTAGTGCATAACATCAGCTGCTGGCCTATCACACGGTACTTCTCCTCCCCATATACCTTTACAAGAAAAAATCAAATTTACATGACAATATGAAGCATTCCAGGTAGTTTGGCAAAGGCTGTCAAGTATGATTTCTTTTGCCTATGAAACTCGTCCAATCGTTACAGTCAAAGGAACCATTTCATCCATGTAACATGGTCCTCAGACTATCAAGTACTTAGAAATTTGCTTAATATTTTATATGAGAGCAACAGCATCGAGGCCAATAAAGTTATCAGAAATATGCCATTATGCACATCTGCAGGATTTGTCACAAACTCTACAAGCAATACATCCTACTCTTCTCCAAAATATTCCATTGGCAATCACAATTAGTGCCAACAGCTTCATACCACAGCCCTGCCTCAGTCCCTTGCCACAGAGACCATGCCACATGTCCTTGTCTGACATGGTACCTGTCTAAAATGACATGATCGTGGCCTCCCTGTCTCCCACTTACATCAGGATACATCTAGCCCATATGATCCATGAGCATTCATGGGAGGAAAAAAAAAAAGTCAAAAGATTCAGGACTATAACAGTAAAGCCCAGACAATGTGGTGAGTCTGGAAACACTGGGCATGTATTCTAAATCAGTTACTGTCATAGCATGAGGTGAACAGCATATGGAACATGGAAGATTTGGATAAAATTAACCCTTATCCCTCCCCTCAATGGTAGCATTTGGAGCTCAAAGGCTGCTTCCACAAGTTGCAGGCAAAAGAATAATTTGATTTAACTTGTTGCCATTACCATATTTCTTTCACATCACTACCCCATCAGCTAAAGTTCCGTGAAATCAACTGATGGAGCTGCACAAATGAAGCATTAGCCTGAATAATACACCATAATTTTGGTACTGTCTGCTACTGCCCAAAGCAAAAAAAAAATGTTTGATCTATATTACCTTAGTTACTTCTATTACCTTAGTTTCCTAAATAAAGTAGTAAAGAATATCCCTCTGCAGATTCTTTTTTATTTCTAGGTAGAGCATATTTCTGTTCATGATTCAAAACGACATGGCAGGAGTTTTGCTAGGACCTTGCACTAAATGTTGTCTTGACTCTTTAGTCAAATAGTGATACAGTCAAAATCTTCAGGGTGAGATGCCTTCCTGAGCAAAGAGTGGGAACTGTGGGATGAGGGAACAGGCAAGTCTGTTCTGATCTGGCAGGAAGGGCAAAAGGCTCCCAACCAACAGGGCTCTCCACTCCATACCACGGAGGGGTCGTTACCCTCCATACTAGCTAATCAGCTGCTTTCAACTGCTCTTAATCCATCAAGATCTATAGCTGGTGTGTGGACATAGCTCTGTTGGATTCAGACAAGGCCATTTAACCAGTTAAGGATCTGGCTTAAATTCAACCAAAGGAATACGGGGGTTTTTAAACAACTTCTCTGATGATATAACCGGATAGCACATAACTGGAAGAGACAAGTCCTTCACTCTAAACTCAAACTGTGCTTCTGCGCAGTGGAGTGAGAATAATGCCTTGGTTCCCAGACAAATACACGCCTGGATGCAGAAGCTCCCATAGCAGGGCTTGTATTTTCTAGCATTGTAATTCTAACTTGTTTCTTACAAGTTTTGGGAAGTCACATATAATTGCCAGCCTTATGTGCATGTAAGGAAGAGATATTTTAGTTATATTAGCATAAATAATTACAGGTATTTAAAAAGGCAAAACCAAAAATGTCTCACAAGAAAGCATTCTTTGTGCCATGTGTTCCTGTACACCAAATTGATTTTCAGTTCACACGACCTCTTTCATTTCTCCAATTAGCAACCTCAGCTCAATTTGGAGCAAACATACACAGCAGGTGAAGATGAGAAAAGGGCACTTACTTCTGACAAACATTGTGAATCTCCCTTTTTTTTTAATACTGAACCATAATCTGCACAGATGATCAGGTAATTAAAGCATAATGGAATGTAGGCTAAATTATAATGACTGGTATGGCTTAGGAAAAAGATGCTTCGGAGCAACGTATTAATGCTTGAGAACAGGAGACAGTTATTATGCCTGACCAGGCCACTGACAGATGGCTACAAATTATAAACCATTACGGAATTTTAAAACTGAATTGGGCATAGTAATCTTCATAAAAGAATGACCAAGAAAATTCTTTATCCTAATTGAAACAAAGGCAGCCTTGTGCCTCAAACTGCAAGATGTAATTGTCTCGTCATGGGGAAAAATGTATTGTTCATCTTCTCCCAAGGCACTGAATCCCTTCCTAGATATGATCCTCTGTATACTCAAGAATATACCAGTCACTTTAGGCTAAACCTTGTCATGGTGGCCATTAAATTTCAAACTAGTCTTCAACAGCCATCCTTTTCCTGAACTGTACAATGATCCAGAGCAAAGAGCCTGTGACAAACCAACACTGCACGAGACAAAACAGGGGCAGCCAATGTGTGTACATTGGCACCACTGTTACTGTCTCAAGCCCTTGTGCAGAATGAGAAGTGACCACATTAAACTCTGAATCCATCCTCTGAGAGGAGGCTTTTAGAACAAGCACAGAAGATTTTGGTTTAGCAAACCTAATGGTGGAATAAAGGCTTGAGAAGCAGACAAGGGAGTTAATGCATCTGTCCATTCTTACTCAAAGCTATGGCTAAATGAAGAGCTCCACAAAATGGTTTCAGATATGCATAATTGAGTCTAATAAAGGTTTTATTGTTTTATTAGTAATTCTTAGAGTAGGACTTCACTGCAATGTAATATTACAGAGAATCCTTATTACATAATCTCTCCTAGTAAAATTTAGCTGACAATCCTACTTCATTTCTTCCTTTGGCACCTTGTTTAGATTTCCATCTTAAGTAGGACTTTAAGATACACTTTGGCAGAAAGCTTCCCTGCACAGAATGTCCCATTTCAAAATTAATACCTTGCTGCCTCCGCTAATCAAAGCTGGAAGAGTTTACATTAGTGTTTTAATAGTAGAGTCCATGCTTCATTAAAACCCAGCTTCACTGGACTTAAATCAGAGGTGAACGCAAATGGGTACAAGGGAGACTGAGCTGCTATTACTTTTATTTCTTTCCTACTCCCACAGAATCTGATTCATATACATTGCAACCTTTACACATGACCTTTGTAATTTGGCACACTACATGTAAGAACAAAGTTATCTCTGCTGTTAAATATTTTATATGATCCCACACTAAAGGAGAATACAAGAAACTCAGGGACCATTCTTTTAAATTAAGGCCATTCTGCTTTGACTATCTTACACCATTCTGCTAGACTCTGAGCAAGTAAATTCTAAAACCCTAGTGTAAGCACAGTGATCCAATTTAAAAAAATGCTATAAACCAAGGTTGTAATGTACAGAGCCTAAGAGATGCAGATTATATACTAGAGAAAGTTATGAAGATGTAAATTCCCCTACTTAAATTTCAATAGATCATCTCTGAATTCGGCTTATGAGTCCAGAAAAATCACTCTCATAATATATAGATCTACCATACTACTTTCACTACTTTCACCACTGTAGATTATAATGATGCTTCTTCCCCATATATCTAACTCACTATGTGACTCCATTCTACGTACACTAAAGCTGAAATACTTATTCTTTGCATGTTGTTGGCATCAATAAAGGGCTCAGTTGAACTATCTAGAGATTTCCTCTGAAAACAAAATCAGCTCAATCCGTGACTATTTAGGACTCTAAGCAGATTTACTTAGAAAGCATTTACTATGAAACTTAGAAAACTCCTTCAGAATAGGAGGACACTCCCTCAAGAGAGAGGAACCTCTTGCTCTGCTGTCTTCCAACTAGAATGAGATTAAACAGGGCTCACGCAATATCTGTTACACCAGATGGATTTGTCACTAACCAGGCAGAATAAAGTTATTGCAAACACTGCATGAATCAAGTAGCGCATTTACTGCTCAGAGGCTAGATCTGGCTTCCCAGTTTACTGTGACATGTCCTAGCAGAAAGAATTAATGAAGTCCAGGAGCACTAATGATGGAAAAACTCCTTAAAATCACCTTATTTTGCATAGTTGTTCATCTTAATTTGTCTACCGAATGTGTTAATTTTCTAAACATCTCTTCATTTTATTAGTTAATGCATTGATTCTGATTAAAATAATTGAAGAATAATATGATTAATTATGGAAATTGTCTTCACCAAGCTGATGTCAACACATTAACTTGTTGCCATGTCAATATTCACCTTGCAATTTTCCATATGCAAACAATTCTAACAAAATCAAACACAAATATATTTGGTTTATTTATCTTTAACTAAGGCTGCCACCTTATTCTAGAAGACAAAGTGACTTCTGTGTCAGCATACCTAGTATGCAACTCATTTACATCAGGTGTGTTTCGCAGGTCTACATTTTTCCTGTCTGCATTTCTGTAAAGTTAAGAGTTGAGTTTCTCAGTTAAGCTCCCTGATTCAATTGGACAGGTTGTGATATAGACTAGAAAGACCCTTTGCCAGGTGAACATTTGATGCTTTTGGTAGCCACCACAAACAAAACCATTTTATTAGTCCAAAAGCAAAACAATTTCTTACCTAAAATGTTCCAAACCCTACATAACTGAACTTGAAATGGGGTCTATTCCATCTGTAGCTGGTGGAGAGTTCTCTCTCCAGTGGAACCTGCCCACTTGGAAAGCTCCAACAGCTTTCATCCTCTTCCTTTCCATTAAAAAAATGCCCAAGGTTTGTGCTGCCATCCAGAGGGACCTCGACAAGCTGGAGAAATGGGCTGACAGGAACCTCATGAAGATCAACAAAGGGAAGTACAAAGTCCTGCAGCTGGGGAGGAACAACCCCAGGCACCAATATATGCAGGGGACCACCAGCAGGAAAGCAGCTTTGCAGAAAAGGACCCGGGAGACATGGTGGACACCATGTTGAACACAAGCCAGCAATGTGCTCTTGAGGCAAGGAATGCTAATGGTATACTGAGCTGGATTAGGAGGGAGTGCTACCAGCAGGCCATTGGAGGTGATCTTTCCCCTCTGCTCAGCACTGGCGAGGTCACACCTGAAATACTGTGTCCAGTTCTGGGCTGCCCAGTACAAGAGAGACATGGACATACTGGAGAGAGTCCAGCAAAGGGTCGTGAAGATGATGAAGGGACTGCAGCATCTCTCCTATGAGGAAAAGCTGACAGAGTTGGCACTGTTCAGCCTGGAGAAGAGAAGCCTCAGGAGGGATTTCCTCAATGTATATAAATACCTGAAGGGAGGGCGTACAGAAGATAGAGCCAGGCTTTTTTCAGTGGTGCCCAGTGAAAGGACCAGAGGCAATGGGCACAAACTGAAACACAGGAGGTGGTTCCCTCTGAACATTAGGAAACACCTCTCCTGTGAGGGTGACCAAGCACTGGCACAGGTTGCCCAGAGAGGTTGTGGAGTCTCCCACTTTGGAGATATTCAAAAGCCATCTGGACATAGTCCTGGGCAACTGGCTCTAGGTGGTCCTGCTTGAGCAGAGATGTTGGACCAGATGATCTCCAGAGGTCCCTTCCAACCTCAACCATCCTATGACTCTATGAAAAAAAGTTTCAATAACAGCTTCCATAGCTGCTCAGATCTCAGACTGGATTTTCACATAAAGTCATGACAAACTGATAGAGTGGTAAGATTAACAGCCCTTTTCCAGGACAGCAAGTTCTATCTCCAGCTACTAAAGGCAAGAAAATGTTATTAAAGGAAACTATGAGATCACTCTGTGTGGTGGGTTAGCCTTGGCTAACAGCCAAACTCCCACCCAGCTGTTCACCATTCCCCCTCCCACCCCGTCAGCAGGACATGGGGAGAAAATAGGGCAAACAGGAATGAGAAATCTCATGGGTTGAGATAAAGGCAGGGAGATTGCTTACCAATTACCATGACAGGCAAAACAGACTCAATGCAGGGAAAATTAATTTATTGCCAACTAAAATAGCTATTGATTTATTGATTGAATTATCGATTCAGATAATGAGAAACAAAGATAAACATTAAAACAACACCTTTCCCCTACCCACTCTCTTCCCAGGCTCAACTTCACCCCTTCACTCCCAACTCTTCTACCTTGCCCTCGCCCGGAGCGGTGCATGGGGATGGGGAATGGGGGTTAGGGTCAGCCCGTAACAACTCCTTTCAGCCACTCCTTCCTCCTCACTCTTTTCTCTGCTGCAGTGTGGGCTCTCTATGGGCCACAGTTCCTTCAGGCCATATCCACCTGCTCCGTCACAGCATCCTCCATGGGCTGCAGTGTGGATATCTGCTCCTCCACAGAGCACCTCCTCTTTCTCTGACCTTGTGATCCCTCTGCTGTTTCTTGTTCTTTTTGTTCCTTCCTCCTCTCCCTGTGGCATTTTCTGCCCTTTCTTAAGTTACGCTATCCCTCAGTGGCCACCACCTTGGCTGCGGGGCTCAGCCGTGCCCTGCAGAGGGTCAGACACAGCCAGTTCAGGGCAGCCCCCGCCTCTCCTCACAGAGCCCACCCTGCAGCCCCCGCTGCCAGCGCCTGGGCACCTGCACCCAACACAGCCTGGCATAACCTATCTCACTTTGGAAAACTATGTGTGGCATTTTACCCCTTTTCACCTCCAACTCTTCAATTATGGTTTTCATCAGAATTACTCCTAAAGTGTGGCACACTGTTGAATCCAGACATCAGGGTTTGTAGCTGCCTGGTTCATTTGTTTTCCATTTCTTCAGTGACAAAAGTTCAAAAGCACGAGAGAAATAGTTATGGAATAGCTGTAAGTAACAAGGGACAGAAATAGCAGTTCCAAGGGGACAGTCTTACAAAGCTAGGACACGAGTCATGGTGCCATCTTAAGAAGCTAGGATAGACCGTCAGGGTGTAAGTACAGAGGATCAGCACTGGTTATCATTAGACATGCTACTCTAGGTGTATAAGTAAGTCTTAAATAATCCTGTGCAGATAAAACAACCCATTAGAAATGGATGTTGATTAACTATATAATACAGGAGAAGGAAGGATAGTTCTCTGTTGCAGGAAGAGATTAATTCTTTGGAAACTGACAGCTATTATTATTGAATGCCTTAGTTTCACCTTACAGTAGTCTTGCAAAAGTCAATAGAACTATTTGCAGAGGAAAATGAGTAAATTTTGTTATTAAATTTCATTCGCTGGTTCATGTCTTACTCATTTTTTTTATCTGTCAGTATAGGTTTTGATTTTTTTTCCCAAAATACAGAATTCCAGGGCTCTGAAGCAGTTACCAAAGTCATTAATCTGCTTTAGCAAGATTAACAGTGAAAGTAGTAAATGAAATAATAATCTCTTTTCCTCTTAATCCCTTTTTATTTGGTCACACAAAACTCTTATGATTGAAGAATGTGCCAAAACACACGTACTTCTTGAGCACGATATCATGTAGATCAAGAAAATTTTATGGAGGTTGTTTTACTTACCTTATATATATGACTTATTTCCAATGATTCAGATTTGTGATTTCTCATGGTTATTACATATTTCAAATAAGTATACTAAAAATAAAGATCTCTTTAGGTCTCCAAAGGTCTCTTTATTAATTTTAGCCAATGAATGTTTCATAAATTTATTACTCATGCAGGCACAGAAATCAAAGTTAGGTCCTCTCCCATGTAAGGAGCTCTGAAAGCCAGGTAAGATACACAGTCATGCCACACTTACAGGCACAAGAGTCTTGAATTACTTCACGTCAGTGACAGAGCTTCAAGGGCAGAGAAGTGAGCTCTTTTTCTCCCTACCACTCATCCCCAAACAGTCCAGTGGTGAGACATTCTCCGAGGAGATGGGAATGAGAAGAGATGGAACTGAAACCCTTTTAGTCTCTCATCTTCCTGCACTGTGACAACAGACCTCAAAGATAACCAGGGCCTTTCCCTTGAGTGTGACCTGCTGCAAGAACAGGTAAGACTTTTAGGCTCTACAGCTATCTATTTTAGTGGCCTGCTATCCAGCCTGCCTCCCCATAATGCACCCAACTATGAAAAAAAACTTTCTGAATCGTTTTTGATCCCACTGAATTTTCCCCTACAGGAAGGACATAATCACCTACCTGTCAGCAACTTTTATTTTGGGGGTGACAGGAACTAAACAGTTCATGTTAGCAACATGACCTTTAGGTTTTATGTTATGGACATCACTTGTCATGCATTGTGAACCATCTAAGCAGTGCTTGTATTTCTTGACCAAGTATCAACAACATTTAAATCAGACAATGAAATAAACATTGGTGCTACCAAACTAGAGACTGACCAGAGTATAAGCCTAGATCAGCAAAACCTGAATTAATCAGAAATCTGTGGCTCAGGACCAGATCTACTAGTGAAAAGCTAACTAGAGAATAACATAAAATAGAGAGAAAGGAAGAAGTGGAAGAACCTGAGCTGGGTGTCACTGGTTTAACCCCTGCACCTCCCCTGCTCCAGCTTCAGCTCTGGGCATGGCCCTGCTGGGGAGGGCTGACACACACAGCCCCCTCCCCATCACTGCCTGACAAACCATAGCCCTTTGTGTGCCTGGGGCTGGGGGCCACTGCCAAGCTGCAGCTGGCAGCCCAGAAGAAGGAAAACACTGAAGAGAAGAAAGCCCCACCATGAGCACCACACTCCTCCCGCTGAGGACCGCAGGACGCTGATGATTTGTCATAACACCTTCTGCCCCTTCTGCCCAAGGAAGCAGGAAGCTGTCAGCCTGTGTTGTCCAAGCTACGTTGGAAGGAGGAGCATCACACCCAAGAAAAGGGGTCCATAGTTGTAGGCTTTTTTGTGTAAGAGGCATTTCTTTTTTAATGAGTGTGGACAATGAGTGTTGGTATTCCTGCGAACGGACTAACAATAAGTGTGTGTTACATTTTGATTAGACTGTTAAAGTATTCACTGGCCTAATAATAAATTCTTGGCCCCATATATATATAAAAAATGTGCTCCCTTTTGTCCATAAAAAGATTTTGAGTGTATCCTCTGATGCCTCTTGCCTGGGAGAGATTTCTGTCAGCTTTTTGGCCATAAGGGATCTTATTTCAGCTTCCTGACTGCTTCTGTGAAGCACACCTTCATGAGGGCAGTGGTCTGCTACGGACCAGACACAAAAACTTGAGCCAAAATGAATTACCTGTAACTATTTGGGAAGGATCCAAAAGAAGCAGGAACTGAACTGAGATCATGTCTGCACTCAACATAAATTCACCCTAACTGTCAGTGTAGTACTTCTGCATGGTACTTTTCATCCCTGGTGCTTCCAAGGCACTTTACCTATGAAATTTGTGTGTTAATTATTCATTAAATTCTGGGTTAATCTCCCTGATCTCTGAATCACAGTAGTTGTTCTACAGGACACAGCAACAATCAACAGAGAGTGTGGGTAGAGAAGTAAATTGTTAATTACATGAAAAGTGAATCATAAGGCAGAACATAGTTACACAGATTAATGTATTTCCCAGGTCAAAACTAGCACCTTCAGCAACATAACACCTGTGAAATTGTCCCATGTATCAATTTGTTAATAAATAAGCATGTCCTATTGAATCACTGACACTTTTTATAGCACGTTGTACTTGATGGCCATAAATGTCTTAAGGGATGTGATCTACCAGTAAAACCCTTGCAATGAAAATAATCTTTCCCTTAGATTAATTCATAATGAAACTGTGCTGGTTTTGGCTGGGATAGAGTTAATTTTCTCCATAGTAGATTGTATGGGGCTATGTGTTGGATTTGTGCTGAAAACAGTGTTGATAACACAGGGATGTTTTCGTTACTGCTGAGCAGTGCTTACACACAGTCAAGGCCTTTGCTGCTTCTCACCCCACCCCACCAGCGAGTAGGCTGGGGGTGCACAAGAAGCTGGGAGGGGACACAGCTGGGACAGCTGACCCCAACTGACCAAAGGGCTATTCCATACCAGATGGCGTCATGCTCAGTATATAAAGCTGGGGAAGAAGAAGGAAGGGGGGGACATTTGGAGTGATGGCGTTTGCCTTCCCAAGTAACCATTACGCGTGATGGAGCCCTGCTTTCCTGGAGATGGCTGAACACCTGCCTGCCCATGGGAAGCAGTGAAGGAATTCCTTGTTTTGCTTTAGCTTGCACGTGTGGCTTTTGCTTTACCTATTAAACTGTCTTTATCTCAGCCGCGAGTTTTCTCACTTTTACTCTTCCAATTCTCTCCCTCATCCCACCAGCGGGGAGTGAGCGAGCGGCTGTGTGGGGCTTAGTTGCCGGCTGGGGGCACCATACAGCCCTTTGCTCACCCTACCCCCCACCCCCCGCTGGGATGGGGGAGAGGATCAGAAAAAAAAAAGTAAAATCCGTGGGTTGAGATAAAGACAGTTTAATAGGAAAGCAAAGGAAGAGAAAATAATAATAATAACAATAATGATAAAAGAATGTACAAAACAAGTGATGCACAATGCAATTGCTCACCACGCACTGACCAACGCCCAGTCAGTCCCCAAGCAGCGATCACTGCCCCCTGGCCAACTCCCCCCAGTTTCTATACTGAGCATGACGTCATATGGTATGGAATAGCCCTTTGGCCAGTTTGGGTCAGTTGTCCTGACTATGCTCCCTCCCAGCTTCTTGTGCACCTCCTCGCTGGCAGAGCATGAGAAGCTGAAAAGTCCCTGACTAGTGTAAGCACTGCTTAGCAACAACTAAAACGTCAGTGTGTTATCAACATTATTCTCATCCTAAATCCAAAACACAGCACTATACCAGCTACTAGGAAGAAAATTAACTCTATCCCAGCTGAAACCAGGACAGATTGGAATGTGCCAGATTGAATTTATAGCTGTTAGTGTTGTTTAACTATTAACTGACAGGCTCCTGTGCTTCCTATGGGACTTGCTTCCCTTACTGTATATTAGAGTCCAGTGCTCGTTAGTGGCTGCTTTTTGCTTTTGCTGCCTGCTGTACTGCTGTACTGCTTATTGTCTTACTGTGCTGTGCCTGGGAACATTTTGATAACAGCAATGGCCATGCGCCTGGGCTGGCAGATGGCCAGGGCATCGCTGCTGTTTCTGTGCTGCTGCACTGGACAGGCTGGAATTCCAGTGTGAACTCGAGTCGAAGGGACTGTGACCTGTGGATGAATCCACGCAGGAGCAGGACACCCCAAAACATCTGTGGCTGTGGATAAGCCCATGCCAGAGCAGGTACATTTCAAAGTGTCTGTGGCCATGGTTATGTGTGTGCCACAGCAGGTATATCTCTGACGGGATTGTGGCCCAAGGATAAGTCCATGCTGGAGAAGGTACACCTCGAAGCATCTGTGGCTGTGGATAAGTCCGTGCTGCAGCAGCTACACCTTGAAGCATCGGTGGCTGTGCACGAGGTCATGCTGGAGCACCTCAGAGAGTGTGGCCACGGATAAGCCCACGACAGAGCAGGTACACCCCTGGAGGGAATGCAGCCATGGGTAAGGCCATGTTGGAGCAGGTTTTCTTCTGAAGGAACTGTGGCTGTGGGCAAGGCCACGCTGGAGCAGGTATATCTCTGAAGGCATGGTGGCCCATGGAGAAGGCCATGCTGGAACAGGTGCACCTATAACCCTGAAGAGACTGTGGCTCATAGATAAGGCTCCACTTGGAGCAGGTACTCCCCCAAGGGACTGTAATCTGTGGATAAGTCCAAGCCGGAGCAGGGGCAAGGGGAGGAGTTCATTGAAATGTTAAACCCTATAACCTGGCCCAAAGGGACCAGGGGTGGAGATTGCAATGGATATACCTTTAAATTGTTGTAACCCATTATTTGAGTTGCATGTTATAGGAATTACTATAGCAGGAACCACCTAAAGCAATGGAGGACAAGTCTTACAAGAAGCAGTGCAAGTGCAGCAGCGACCTGACCTGAGCTGGCTTTGGTGCCCAGTAACTCCACGCAACACACTGCTTCTCCTGTCCTGAGTGACCACCATAACAGATGGAGCCCAAAGTCATGGACTAAATGAGCTCAGTGGACATTTTGTGGACATTTGTGGACATTTTATGGGCATTTCATGGACATTTTACAGGGGTGGTCCATAGACTAAGGAAATGATATCTGTGTGTATTATAACAAAGGATGGGAAGGGGAGTTAATAAGGTTGTATTGGACAGTGTGAGACCTGGATATGATGTAAATGGTATGGAATAAGGGGTGGAGAATGTGCTGGTTTTGGCTGGGATAGAGTTAATTTT
This sequence comes from Mycteria americana, assembly GCF_035582795.1. Lineage (NCBI taxonomy): Eukaryota > Metazoa > Chordata > Aves > Ciconiiformes > Ciconiidae > Mycteria > Mycteria americana. Next base: position 33,337,974 of record NC_134367.1, read on the forward strand.
CTCCATAGTAGCTAGTATGGGGCTATGTGTTGGACTTGTGCTGAAAACAGTGTTGATAACACAGGGATGTTCTCATTACTGCTGAGCAGTGCTTACACACAGTCAAGGCCTTTGCTGCTTCTCACCCCACCCCACCAGCGAGTAGGCTGGGGGTGCACAAGAAGCTGGGAGGGGACACAGCTGAGACAGCTGACCCCAACTGACCAAAGGGCTATTCCATACCATATGGCGTCATGCTCAGTGTATAAAGCTGGGGAAGAAGAGGGAAGGGGGGGATGTTCAGAGTGATGGCGTTTGTCTTCCCAAGTAACTGTTACGCATGATGGAGCCCTGCTTTCCTGGAGATGGCTGAACACCTGCCTGCCCATGGGAAGGAGTGAAGGAATTCCTTGTTTTGCTTTAGCTTGCACGTGTGGCTTTTGCTTTCCCTATTAAACTGTCTTTATCTCAGCCCACGTATTTCCTCACTTTTACCCTTCCAATTCTCTCCCCCATCCCACTGCAGGGGGGAGTGAGCGAGCGGCTGTGTGGGGCTTAGTTGGCGGCTGGGGTTAAACCGTTACAGAAACTCTTCTATTGATATTTTGAAGTCATTTTGATACATGGAATTGGGAACTAACTGAAACTTTCTCGGAGGCCACAAATTTCCATTAGAGAGACAAATTTTCAAGAACAGTAATGAGTCCTTGGCATTTAGTACAACAGCATTTTAGTATGATTGGACATGCCCTGGGAGAAGAAAAATATCATTTGCCCCCCCTCAGTTGGAAGAAAAATGATGAAGGAGAAAGCTGCAAAAGAAGCCGCAATGCCAGCTTTGTCAGGGAAAATTTACATCTCTACAGTTTTAACGCAAAAGGCTTTCTGCATTCTTCCATTTGCAGATTTTCATGTCTGAGCTGGCAATTTGCCTGAAGGACTGGTCCTCTGACAGAAATATTGTCAGGGAGGTCAGCTGTAAATTTCAGTCAGTCAGTGCAGGGCACAAGGAAAACATTGTCAGAAATATTTCCCTGCAGCTTGGCATCAGGTATAAACACTGAATGTATGGCTCTAAGCGTAAATCTTCGAATAATAATTCACTCTGGAAATTGATAATTTTAAATTCTCACTACAGCCTGCTACTTAGGTACAAATTCTCCACTGATATCTGCTTTTCTCTGCTATGGAGAAAAATTTTGCCATGCTTACTGGAGCCAATGAACTTCTTAGAAAAGAGAAAGCAAACATTATTTTATTACAGATATTAAACCCCAGGAATTACTGTGATAATCACTTGCTAAACAGTCAATTAAGAGGAACTATGATTATAGACATACGAATTATACTGTACATCCAAATAAATTATATCTACAATAAGACTACATTACAATATTTGCATCCAATTTTTGGTGTTACCAGCTCATAGATTTTAATCATGGGCCTTTATCTTAAAAATTTTAGATTTGACGTTGTCTGAACGCACCAGAACATTACTACCAGTTTAAATTAAGTTTAAAAAGCAAAGCCAGAAAAAAGTCAGGGAAAAAAAAAACTACTTTATATTCCTAACCCTTCTGGGTACAGAGAAAAGCTTGAAAATGGGCCACAAAGCCAGAAGGGTCAAAAGGGTATTGTCAGAAGGCATCTATCTGAATGTGTTATGACACATCTAAATGTATCATCATAAGTAACTTCTATTAGCAAACTCATGTCATGATTTTCTGAGTCCTGACTCACAGTTTTTAAGGCCTTGAAGGAGCAGTTTGAGAATTTCAGTCCCCACAAGGCTTGGCAGTATTCAGCCCTAAAATATTCTTTCAGGCCCATCCTTTTGGAGCAGCTGCCAAATTACGACCAGAGTCAAACTGAGATATGTAGGCAAACTGAGAAATGACAGCGTTTCCTTTAAAATCGTGCCTCCTTGAAAACATCCTCCCAGAGATTCCACTTTGCTTTGGAGGTAGGAAGCAGCTTTCAAAATTGAAAAGCGAGACAGAGGGGTGGGAAGTGTAGAATGGAAGAGTGAAGGCCATTGCAAGCGTAGAGGTAGCTGCTGCCACCTCACTCAGCAATTGAGCCCGTCACGTCTGTGCATCTCAAGACAGTTCCATAGCAATTCAAGACAATGCAAGCTCCGCTAAACGCACTCCAGTTCATTGATGTCTTTCTTGTACTGGGGCACTCAAAGCTGCCCACAGTATTTCAGATGTGATATAACAAGTGCTGGGTAGAGGAGGACAATCCACCACTCTACTTACTGGCTGTGCTCCTACTGATACAGCCCGCGACGCTGTTGGCCCTCACTGGTGCCAGGGCCACTGCTGGCTCACGGTCAGCTCACTGCCCGCCAGTCTGTGTCATAGCACGGGGCACTCCCTTCTCAGGTGCAAGACTTGGCATTTGTCCTTGCCGAATTTCATTAAGTCGCTATTGTCCCATTCCTTCAGCCTGTCTACATCCCTCTGGATGGCAGCCATGCCCTTGAGCATATCAATTGGTGCCACCCAAGTTTGGTGTCATCTACAAACTTTATGAGCAAGCACTCAGTCACTTCCTCCAGGGTGACAGAAAAAGGTATTAAACAGGTGAGTCCCATCCTGCCTTCTGCAGGTTTCCAGACACCTTCAGTGCAAACCTGTGTGTGCTGGCTGCACCAGGACTTTGGTTCAACCACTTAGGGTTATCTGTATGTCCCTTTGGGAAAACACAGCCTCAAACAGGGGAAGTGACACTAACCATTCTGGGTCAAGCTGGGAGGGAATTTGTGATGAAACTTTCTAGGGAAACTTTCTAACTTTCTCCCATGACAGTTACACAAGCCCTGAATTATGATGTGAGTGAGGAGCAAGGCCTCAACTCATAGCACAGCCCCCACTACGGACAGCAGTATATCACTCCGACCTCTGTAACTTTGAGGGTACAGCCATCAGCTTTTAGTCACCTTTGCACATGCTTGCTTAAAGACTGAAAGGGTGAGCATCTCAGGCAGAAAGCTAAAGGTAGCGTACGTAAATCCTCACAGATAGGTTCAAACAGAGCCCTCCCAGGGCAAGGGAGCTCAGAAACAGGTTCACACAAGGACTGAATGTGAATGATTGGAAGAAGTTCTTATAGTTCTCATAAGGGTTCTCATAGCGCTGTACAGCTAACTTCACCCCTGCTCCGCTGTCACAAACCCAAGGCTTATGTTAACAGGATAAGGCAAACTGTTTTCACTTCTACTTATCACTTAAGACAAAAATAACTTCTGTGGTTCATTCTGTCCTCTGGGTACAAAAGTCCTGCCTTGCTTGGTGGTTTGAGGATTCAGGAAACACAAACTGAAAGAGAAAGGCGGTTGCTATTGTATTAAAAGGTCTTTTACATCCTTCTCTGCTGCTCTCTAAAAAATAATCGGCTATTGTCGGGTATATACAAGAGCTAGGACTAAAGCTCAGGATCAAAGTTTCCCTACACCAACAAAGGAGGGGCTATCCAGACAGGGTGGAGAAAAGGAGGTACCTTATTTAAGGATTGTCATCCTCCTTCAGGGCTGGGGAAGTGGAGGGGATATTTGACTTTGCAGTGTTGGGCCAGGACGTTCAATTGGCCAAAGCCTTGAAGTGAAATTATGCCCCTTCTTCCACTGTGCACCTGCTGTGAGACACAAAAGACCTTATGGGGACACAGTTAATATAAATCATATAACTCTATTAATAGCAAAAAGTCATCTACAGAGGGAAAAAAAGATTTTCTTAAGACTGTTTAACAAGCACATTCCCTGCCAACAACATATTTACACGGAGAGCATGAACTGCAGGGTCCCCACGTAGTCCCTCTCAGCCCACCCTGCCCTACGCTCAAACGTGTTCCCTGGGAGCACATGGCCCAAGCTGCTGTTGAGAAAGGCCCATGCTGCCTCTTCTCCCCTTTTTAGGGTTCCCATTTGAAGCAGGCTGCAGTAGCAAAATGTCTTTTCCTCCCCCAGGTACATCAACTTCTTTTCTTTCTTTAAACAAGACATGTAGGATTTTTCACCATCACAAGAAAACACACAGAAAGGGGAAGAGCTGGCAGCTCTCACACCAGGAGGAGCTGGGGGAGAGACAGAGAGGTTCCAAATAATTATAGTCTCATGCTGGGTCCCAGCCTCAGGACATTTTTTACGTGGAGCAAGAGTCCATTTTTTACAGTAGGGTGCTATGGATTGTTAGTGAGAATATTGCTATATGCAGTACTTGAATTATGAACTAGAAATAAATTAAACAGCTTCACCCTTTGTATGACAGAGTTAATGAAAAATCACTGAAAAAGCTATCAGAAAGCAGGCAAATTTTTGAAGAATGCTTTCCCTGTGCTTGCAAGGTGAAAGCAAGCTTGGTAATGAAATAATGTTTATATTGTCTTCTTTCTGCTAAAGGGCTCAATTATTAAAGTTGTGCTAATAAAGCCCACTTCAACCATCTGAATAGTCTCCTAATAAATCAATTAAGGGACCAATTTAGCACAGTGCCATTTTGCCACTTGGCCAATAGTCAAGAGGAGACAAAAGCATTGTTAGTGAATAACAGGAAAGATCTATAGTGTCAACTCCTTTTTGTTTCCTTTGCATCAACATAAATACGACTTCATGTATTTTGAATGAGATTAATTTTAAACAATTTTCTCTCTTCTCCTTATCTTAAGTGTTCAGTGGTTACAATGAGGTTAAATCTCTGAAGTGCAAGATGAGGTTCTGCTGTTAAACTTCTAGCACAGTATTCAGGCAGCCAGGGATGCACAGGCTGTGATTTACTGGTAATGGGCCACCTGAAAAAAAGGTTAGCTTGAACCAAATACGATTTGCAGAAAGGATTCAAGCCTACTGTGTTCAGTAAGTAAACAGATCAGGCAGAGAAAGAGATCTAGCAGGCTGTGTCTACATTGAAAAGTAGTACTGCACAACAGGAGAGATTTGTAGAGTGAAATATTTGGTGCTATTTGCATTTTGAAGGTTTTAATTCAGACTACCTCTGGTCTGATCCAACAGACTGAACATTCCCTAGTGGCTGGAGCACATTAGATTTGCTCCTGGAGCACACCTTAGATTTCATTTCAGTTCACACAGTCTGAGACTTCTCCACAATGCAACTCAAAGCATGGTAAGTAGGAACAGTCAGAAGATTCACATCAAAAGTATGTTCCTCATTTGAACTTAAACATTAATATAGTTGCTACCATAGAGTCTGTCAACTAAGAGGTTCTGGCATGCAAGAGAATTTCTTGGCCACCTTCAGTGGCATAGCCAATGCTACTTTCTACTTGGAAGCTAGGCCTCCTCTGTTGTGATTAAGGGATATTGAAAGATTGTGCTTGCAAAGACCAAAGGTAGGTTTCTGTATCTGTGCAACACGTTATTTTCCTGAAAGAGAGAAGTTAAAACCAGAGCTATAGGATTGTAATGCACAGGTCTGAAAAAATGCAGGACAGATTTACATGAAAGCAAGCTTGCATCCTATGTAAGTGCTGATGAGCTGAAGCTTTGGTGGAATTTAAACCATTTAAACCAGTTCAGCTACTGTGTCTAAAACAAGTCAACACCACCATATCAGTTCTGGAATACACTGTAACAGCTCTGTCTGTATTGTTATCCATCTGCACTCAGAAAGAAAGTATGATTTTGTTTTTTCCCTCACTCTAGAACTACGCACAGCTAACCATACCTTTGCCACATTTCAGTTGAACTCCTGAATGGACTCTAGTGAGTCTACGGCTACACCTGGGGTCTGTTTACCATTTAAAATATTGTGCCATGAAAACACATTACACCATAGATTTGCAATAGGTAAGCTTGTTTTAAAACAAGCTGTAATGTTGTTTAAATACGATTGAGTTGCATGTTCTGATATGGAGGACAGGACAGCGAGGAACCCCAGATGAAACCCTTGAAAAAGGAAAGAAATGGGCCTGCTGGCAAAAGTATCCCAAATATCAGGACTGGTTCACCCCTACTCTGAGCACAAATTCAATAGCCATTGTAATGTTTCCAAAGCCCATCATTTCCCTGTTCAGCTGATTGGTTAAAATATAGGGATTTACAGGACATCTTATCTTTGTTTATTTTGCACTGCTCACTTTATGGAATAGTTGTATCCAGTGTTCTGGAAATCTACAACATTATTTTAGACAATGGAATAAACAAACTGAATATTTAAAAGTCTCACATTTATACTGCTTTTGGGAAAATATAAGTTAAGAAGTTGTGGGGTTGCAGATATAACTGAGAAGTTTAGTCATTGAAAAGTTTAAAGAAACTATTAGACTATAAACACAATTTCAATATTTTTAAATCTAAGAAAACAAAGAAAGATAAAATATTTCAGAAATTAAGTGAAAAGTTGGAAAAAAAATTTATGTCATCCGTAGTGTTTTTAAGGTCTCTGCTGATTAAAAAAAAAGTAGGTATTTTAAAATGCCGCCTTAGGAAGAACTGCTAGCTTCTTTTATTAAACTTTCTAAGATAACAGGAAAAAAAAGCTTCACCAAAACAGGGATTTAAGCATAAGGCATCTCCTTATTGGACCTACGTGCTAATCCTTGCTCTAAAAACCAGATCAGCTTTCATTTTTGCCTGAAACATTTCTTTTCTCTCAAAGTCCAAGTCTCTGCATTCAGAGCCAGATCACTTAATCACAATAATTCAATTAAATATTTTTACTGCTGCAATTTTACATTTCCAGTCATTTCCTATTTCTGCCCACACAACTCCCCTCCTACGAGCTGCACATCTTGCTTTTGAATCCTCCTATAAGTCTCCAATTTTATTCATTGTTACTAGGACTGTATATGTCTCTAGGTTTAAAATCCACTTAAGACTCAAAATTTAATTTGAATTTGTCTTAATCTTGTCATCTGTGGGTCTTGTGACCAATCCACAGAGTAAAGACATAACCAAATTTTCTCTAGTTTGAGATAATAGACTCCTACACCTGTGTCTGCAAGCAAGGCCCCTTCTTCCTTTCTCTTCTCCCCACTGCTGTCCCAAAGACGACGGCGTCTCTTTCTGAAAACCTCTTTTCATGCACAGTTGCTACAGATGTTGGGTTATACAAGAACAGGATTTGGCGCAGAAGCGTATAATCAGTTTAGCTTACACAACATGCATGGATATATGAAGAATATAGTTTTGAGGTTACCGCATTCACACTTCAATCATTTGCATGTACTTCCTCCGTTTCCTTTTGATCCATAAGAAACTGTGGAGTTTTGAGCACTGAAGGTCATCAGGAACAAAAAAGCAAATATCTCTAAGAAATAAACTAACTGACCCTTGAAGCAGAGGATAGATAAGGTGACCTCTCAAGCTTCCTTCCAGCAGACATTCTATGGTCATTACAGATTTGCACTGAATACTTAGTTCTGGAAAAGTTGCCATTATTGTCATCTTATTAATACATGTCCAAGGGGACTTTAATAACTACTCAGTAGTGTAGAACAACTTGTGTCCTAAACAGTTGGAGAGGGAAAGGCCAGAATTTCTTTTGTTCATTAGAAGGTATTTGAAAGAGGAAGCCAAAACCACCACATTTTTTAATTATTGTACTTTATTGTATCACATATTTTAGCCTTTTTTAGAGATATATTCCCTAGATTGATAACTTAAAAGGAAACTATTTACAAATATGAAGAAAGATACATCTGCAAATATTTCTCCTCAACCACACTGATACAGTATTTCATGTGGAATTTGTGAACATTTTATACATCAAATTTTTGTTCATATGAAGGCTTACGGAAAGTCTTGAAGCATACATTTGTTCGTTTAAAGAATAAAAGGGTAAAAGAACAAAGCTATATAAAAAAATGTTATCACCATGGTAACTAAACACAGGCTAATTTTGTAACCAAATTTTACTGTGAGGGCAGAATAGATCATTACCTCTATAACACCTAATCAAACATTCAAAAAGCTCTCAAACAATAAATGATAATTTCTCAATAACTAATAACCATCTGAATACATAATTCTAAAAAAAGTCATGAAAAGCCATAATTTCAAACATGTTTATATGATATCGTCAAACATTTTCAGACAAGCACCTTTGTTTTAAACCTTTCACAGACTATTCGTGAAGAAGAAAAAATGTGAAGTTAATGATTACATTATTTTCAAATAACAGTGTGATGTCTAAAGACTAACTACCTGTGCTATATAAAACATTCCCCCCAAATTGTTTATAAAGGATCAAAATTGTACTCGGTGTTTTGCACTAAGAAAAAAATAGCAGATGTGTTTGATTGGCAGAACTGCATAATGCCTGATTAGTTGCTCACCTTACCTACGCACCACCTACCAGTGCTCCAAATGTGTGAGAAGTCACAGCAAATGTGAATTTTTTAAAATGCCACAGAGTGCAAATGCCTCAGATCAGTAAAGGGGGGAAAGATCCATCAGACTAATTACTAGCAACAGGCAAGAAAGAGATGCCAGATTAATTTCTTTGTCCATTTAGGATTTGACCTTTCAGCTGAAGCTACCAACAAAGGCTTCCATCTAACGGCAATTTCGGTGGCAGGTTCTGTGACGTGCCCATCCATCTGTGGCCTTCCACCACTTGCATCTTCCCAGTAACTGAATACCCACTTTCTTATTAGGACCTGGGTTGAGCTGAACAACACATTTTTGTGAGTTACCACCTATTCAGCACTCACAGAAAGCCTGGACTTCTCTACTTCACTGTCATATATCGCCTGTTGCCCTGTACTTTATGCATCAAAATGTTAATGTGCAGTATAACAACTTCCCCACAAAAATAAATGAGTTCGGTGCTCATCACTTCATGGCACACTGAAAATGTCATTATTTATTTTAGAAAAGATGACAACTAGGTGCTATTTAACACGCAGAGTCTCTTTTTTTAGTTCTGGTACTGACCAAGCTGTTATGAATGAAAACTTCTCTTTTTTTTTTATTTTTTGGCATGGTCCCATCAGGCCTAATAGAATGGAAATAAGTTATTACATCTTACATTATAGCAAATACGTATTACTATGAATTCCTAATAAAAACCCAGAAAGATATTTCTCAATAGCACTGGTGGCAAGTTTTCTTTCAGCACTTCCTAACAAACAGCTAATTATACATAGTGTCAGATGTTGGACCTTTTTCCCCTCAGGCTTGTTGTAGGATTGCCTTCATTTTAACTTCATGCAATGTAAAATGTTACTTCTTATGTGGCCAGATACCATTTCCACTTACCAATGAATATTTCAGTATTTCATATTAAGTATTCATTGGAGCAGGAAACAAAATGATGGTGTTTTGCTTCCCTAGTGGGTGCCCTAACTGCTAGCCTGTATAGCCCCAGTCTGTTCTGCTTTCTATCTTTCACCCAATGAATATTTAAGTAGTGTGTACAAAGTGGATTTATTACAAGACAATAAAACTTAAGGACTGGTGGAAAAACACCATACACCCTGATTCTTAAATCGATGGGGTCTCAAAGAGGAAGGGGAGGGAGGACATATGCTTAATCATGTTATATGACATCTAAATATGTATCAGAACCTCTCTCTTCCAAAAGCAAATGTCTGTTTTATCAGTTCTGCCAGTACTTTTATGTAAGATCGGAACTAAGTGCCTTGAAGCTACCAGAATTTAGGCAGTGATGAGTAAAATTTAGTTGCAGAGTCAGCTTCAGTGACTGCAAGTCTGTGAACATTAGCAGGAGCTAAATGTTATACTGAGGCACTTAGAGGAGCATATGAGTACATCTTCTTTTTGATGTATCCACAACGGGGTATCTAGACTCAACAGGATTTACCTGATTGCTTACAGAGACAGCAAATAGATTTCTGTTTCTTAACAATCCTCAGTATGGAAGTCATTCTCATGTGCTCTGTGGAATTAATCTTCACATTTCACTCATTCTTTTATGGGTGATTTCCAACTCCAGATGAAGTGCAAGTGAGGGAGAGCTAAGGAAATATTTTGAAGGAAATGTTCTGAGCTCTTGAATGGAAAAGAATTTTCTCTGGTTTTAATTATTTCTAATTTTGATGACAAAAATAACATAAAATGAAGCATGTTAAGAATTCAAAATAATTTAATCAGAACATGCTATCATAATTCAAATCCGCACTATCCATGAAACAATGCCAGCATAATCTCAGACTACAACAGCAAGTTATTTTAGCACAGCATTTCAGAGGTTCTATTAAGACCAGTTATGAAGCAGTAAAGATCCTGAAGCAAATTTCATTAAGATTTTGTTTTCAAAAGCGCGAGAGGAAATAAAGCTTTGGGAAGACAGGCTTAGAGGGATCTACGACATCAAGAAAAGGAAGACCTGAGTTTTTTCTGCCACTGCAGCCTCACCTCGCTGGATAAGGGTAAAGCAACACAATCAGGATAGGGAACACTCCACCTTCTTCAGTGCATGACTAAAACATAGGGCTAGTGGAGACATTGTCCAGAGTCAAAACTACTACATATATGACAAGGAGCTGTGTGATAAGGAGACAGTGAGGCGGGTGAAGTAGCTCGGTTTTATGAGCTCAGACTCCTGAGAAAAAGGAAGCACCTATGTAGTTACCACGCAAATCTAATGAAGGCTGACATGGGACTGAGTAACTGCTAGTTATGCCAAAAGCCTACTTGGTTGCCCAAATGCCATAAGGAGCATACAATGATGGACAGGTAAAACTTGATGGACAGAAGATCACGGAAAAGTTTTCATGTATTTGAAGAGACAGTTCTGCAAGAAGTCAGTCCTGCTCAGTACCAATTTTACAATGATAAATTACGCTGTGAAATATCACTATCAATAGCCAAGGGGCAGGCCTCTCAAGAAGCGGCAAGTAACAAACACCTTACTCTACCGCTGCACAAAACCATTCACATGGGAAGTGTCCACTCAGGAACAGAAAAGATAACGCTATTAATAAAATGGACAAAAGATAGCCTCAGATAGAGCTTACTCACTGAGTAAACAACTTCCTTTAAAAAAATTGACCTTTGCCTGATTGAACAATATAGAAAACAAGAATATGCATTCCAAATGCAGATATCTGGCATTCTAGTGCCATTGTTTTTTACAAGGAAAAGGAAGAAAAGACAACATGAAGCAGCTTTTCTCCCTGGAAACCAAAAGAACTGGGTCTGAAAAGGAAGCTGCAGGTCTAAGCAAGTGTCAGGAAAAAAAGATGGCCATCGGGCAGATTCAGTCCTCAGCTGCTATGAAAGAAAAAGATTAAATGGTGTCTCATCAACTCAAAGCACCCATGCCTGGAATGCTGATTAACCTGGCTGGAACAAACAGCATCCAGAAAGAGAAATGATAGGGAAGGAGTCTTGCAGAAAAGAACTAGACACTGTACACTCTGTTCTTTCTTTTCTTGGACACAGAAGCAAACTTTCCCTGTGAGGAACACGTCAAAATATAAAGTGCAATCTCTCCACACTCAGGTAAAAGCAATAAAAGGTTAGTTGTGCCATGAATTCCTCTATTCCTGACAGTCAAGGACTGGAGAGGTTCTCTGCGATCTATACCAGGTTTCTATTGCACCTTTTGCCTAGCTGCAAGAATATGGCTCTTCTTTTAGAACACTATATATATAATTTTAAAAACTCCACTTGTGGATTATTCCTGCTGTATTAGATGAAGACATATTCGTTGAATCATAAAGTTAGCACTGCAATTGATCTACTCCCACAAATTATTAAAAAAAAAAAGGTGTAGCCATCTTCTAAAATATTCAGCCAAGCAAGGTCTTTATTTACTGCTGTTGGTTAAGTTCCGTAGTTGGGATTCATAACTAAAAGCCATTTAAATCTTCTTGTATAAATTTCAGTTTTTATATGACTGAAAGACCTTTCTCATTCCCTTTCCCACTTAGGTATCTCTCTCTAATAAAGTATTCAAAAAAGTAATCAAACAATCCTTACAGAAAAATGTACGGATGACAGCTTTCTTTAGATTTCTATACAGAAAGGAAAAAGAATTATATTCTGCTTTTCAAAAATATACTTAGTTGAAAGGAATATTCTTTCTGGTACCTTCCTCATCTGGACTATTCAAGTATTCCTAAAAGTATACACACATGCAGATAACCAAAGAATTTTTTTTTTCTTTTGAATGTCAGTAAATGAAACAGAAGACAAAAGAGGGAGATGAAGGAGGAATCATGATGTAAGATAAAAGGATGTGCAAACTCTTCAAATCTTTCTGGTTTTGTACTTGTGAATAGGAACAACTCCTACAAATAGTGCAGTTAATACAAGACTTCATGCTGATGAGACTAGGGGGCAAACAGAAAATATTTGAAGGTTGATAGAGCTTATAGTGGTGGCGGTACCCTTCTTCTTCAGGATAGCTTGTGTTGTGTGCCAGGGCTTTAATCTTTCCTCTAATTACTTGCTGACCCAGTGAACAAAACACATTGGTCACACATCCAAGTCTTACACATTGTGATTTACTCCGCTTTGGAGCACTATGCTAGGCCATTAGACAAATCACCCATCGCACTTTCTAAGACCGTGAGTCAATGAGTTGGATTACCGCCAATTCAGAAAAGTCCTGCTAAAACTAGCTGTTAGAAGTTATTCAGTGGAGCTCCTGAATTTTCTAAAATTATCAGGACCAGAATTTAAAGGTTCCACTTCATTTACAATGACCCTTGGTACCTTTTTTGAAAAACAAACAAACCAACCACACTTTTTAAATAACTGATTGCAAAAACCTTTATAAGAAATGTTTGCTACATATAAGGCATCTCCCTTCTCATGACAAAAGTTACCATTTTTACTTGCAAACAAGACCATTTGCAACTCTAGACATTAAGACCAGCCAATAAATCATAGTTTAGCTCTTTGGAGAGGTTATCTTAAATAAAATTTAAGAAAATTTTATATTTTAATGAGTTTAACTTTCTGTGTATACTCAAATTAAAACTCTGATTTCTCAAAGTATAGAATACCTTATTGCTCCCACAGGAGTTAGAGGAGCTGATTGGTTCTGCATATACATATACTGATAGGGATCCCTCAGTGTCAGCCAGCCAACTAAAAAAACCAAACATCGTCATTAGGAAATGGTAAAATAAACACTGAACTCTAGCGATTTGTGTTTTAGATGACACTTTCAGCTGTGACCTCATGCACAGTCACATGAACTGTCTCAGCCCCATGTGTTGCTGGGGTGCGCACGTGCAGTAGTTCCATTCAGGACATACAAGACTTGCAAATTTTGCAACTCCTTAAACTGGTAGCTTTGAACAACATAGAGATTTCTCCAGTATTAAAAATACAATCAAAAAAGATATATGTTGTAGAAGAGAACATTACAGAGATTCTTCTGTTCCTCAGAAAAAACAGCTTTCTCAGGGCTCCTAAGAAAAAAAGTGTAGGTGTCAGATTAGATTTTGAGAAGGGAACTTCAAAAAGGAAGACTTCTTTTTTCTCTGAACAAGTAAACATTTCACCTTTCACATTGAACAGTAATTTTTGACATAAAATCTAAGCCAGGCAGCTGAGTAGCAAATTAGAATTTACAAGTATCTTGTGTCCAGAATTAGAACAGCTGAAGAATTGTCTTCCTAAATACGTAGCTAATTGAATATACAATTGTCATATCACTATTATTTCAATTTCAGTTCTTGCTGGCCTCACATTTCTAATTTTATTTCTCAATCAGGACTTTACAGAAGGATTACGGAAATCTACAGAGCCATAACCTCAAACATCCTGCTGACTGATTCAACAGCCACAGATTCTCCAAGCAAGACATTACTGAAAAGTGGAAGTTCTTTTCTTTTAAATAGGTGGTTTACTCAGTTGCAGTGAAGTGATGCCAGTCACTTCAGATAGAGATATTCATGAATTTCCAAAAAGAAATTCCAAGGGAGAAAACAGCCAAGGAATTTCTAGAATTTTTAAGAAAAAGCATAACAAACATTTCTTCCTGGTTAATCTTCACTTTTTTGGCCTGTTTGATTGCTACTGGAGCAGGGAAGGAGACAGCTAATTTAGACATTCCTACACAAACTACTAAGGCTATAAAAGGAAATCTTGGATTATTTAATGTGGTTTGATCATTGCAAGTGCTGATTGCAAGTGCTTTTCTTCTCAAGAGAAAAGCACTTTTAAGAAGAAAAATTATTAACTTATTGTACACGTATCACTTATTTCAATCAAAGCAACATCCAGAACTTTTAAAGTCTCAAGTGGTATTCAGTAAAAAGAAGGATTAGTTCCTCAGAGAGTCAATATTCTTCCTAACATTCAGAAGTTCTGGTGCAATAATGGAGATATGAAGTATGGCTGAAGGCACAAAAAGCCAAACCTGTGATAGAAAAACAAAGCCAGGCTATTCATTTTTTTTTATATGAGTGGTAGTTTAGTCTGAAACTATACCCTCAATAGAAAAGGAAGTGCTGGAGAGAATTCTTTAAATCAGTATTCAGGTAGAGCTCTTCAGCATGACAATAGTCCTCTCACACGTGGCTTCTAAGGAGCTGTTACAAACAGATTTTTTGCAAAGTACCACATTTTTGTATTGCTTCTGCTGAATACCTCAAAAACCCAACTGTATCATTAAAACCTTAATCTAAAGCCTATGGTAAGCTATAACGACGAAGAATGTGAACAAGGTAGGAATAAAACTGTTTAAATAATAAGTGTGTCATTTACTTAATAGTGCGCAAATATAAGTGGGCTTTGGCTTAATTTCTACTTGAAAATAATAAAAGTCCCCACATGGTGGGACTGCAATATAGGAGCAGAAACTGTTTGTCTGTGCTACAGAATCCTGAGAGATGTAGATCATGACTGGATTCCATTATTGCTGACATTTCACAAAGCCATTAAAAGAGAGCGCTCTCATTCCTTGCACTTACAGTCAACTATCAAGTAAATCTAGTTACAGGTGAAGAGTACAAATTTAGAATGAGATGAGGACAGGAAGGCTGCGGGGGCATTTGGGCCAGCATGTAAGTGTTTATAACAGCTAACATATACAGAAATACATATAAATATGTGTGTGTGTGTATATACATATAAATGTATATACACACACACAAGCATAAAGGCACTTGTCATGAGCACTTGACAGCTAGCCATGGGTTCCTCACTTATTTCACCAAGGACACTAAGGAAGGATTGACATTGAGCATGAAGACGTTAGCACCCAAGGAGACCATTTATTTCAAGTAGAGGATAAAACATGAGACTGACCAGATGATGGATCAAGCCCAAAGTGAGAACTGACAGAGAATATGAGCAGAGAAAGAAAGGAGGAGTTTTGAAGAGCCTTACTGCTAAGCAGAAAAGGGTGGGACATATGAAAATAATAGTCATTTTCTATGAAATAGCTTTGTGGATCATAGCAATTGTGGACTGATTTTCACAGAATGACTGATGTAAAAAGGGACCTCTGGAGATCATCTGGTCCAACACCCTTGTTCAAGCAGGACCACCTAGAGCCAGTTGCCCGGGACCATGTCCAGATGACTCTTGAATATCTCCAAGGAGGAAGACTCCACAACTTCCCTGGGCAACCTGTGCCAGTGCTCAGTCACCCTCATAGTGAAACAGCGTTCCCTGATTTTCAGAGGGAACCTCCTGTGTTTCAGTTTGTGCCCATTGCCTCTCGTCCTGTCACTGGGCACCACTGAAAAAAGCCTGGCTCTGTCTTCTTTGCACCCTCCCTTCAGCTATTTACATACATGGGTGAGATTTCCCCCCACACCACCCCCCGCCCCGAGGCTTCTCTCCTCCAGGCTGAGCAATGCCAGCTCCCTCAGCCCTTCCTCATATGAAAGGTGCTCCAGTCCCTTAATCATCTTCATGGCCCTTCAGCCACGTGGCCACTTCAATCATTAGTGTTTCTTTTTAAATTTTCCTGTACTCTCTCTCAAATACTGGGATTTTTGTCTTTCTCCTTTTGAAGACTGAAGCTTTTTGGCTAGTGAAATTGCTATGCTATTTTCCAGTTATATGGTCAAGGAAAATTATCTTAAATTACAGATGTTTTGATGATTTATTATCTCGTGATACACAACATCCCTTCCCAAACTGATTTGAAATAGACTATGAAATACAATTATTCCACAGTCTTCCTACTTCAAAGCCCTGTCCAAAACCCAGTGTGCATACACGTGAGCTCAAGCACGTTTTATTTCCAAGTTCTATGAGGAGGAGCTGGGGTTCACTTTTGCATCTCTAAACTAGAACAGAAGCAGCTGATGGGAGTTGCATTTCATTTGCAGCAGTTTGCCGCATGAGCTCTGTGTAGAATAATGCTGCATGACATTTTAAGATCACTGCGAATCTTTGAATCAGACCAAAGCCTTCAGGAAAAGCAGGAGACACAAAAGCTAAGCTTATTTTCTCTTCCCATAGAGATAATTTTGTATTGTCATTACCACTTTTTAAGATAAATGAGACTGGCCGGTTGTCCTGACCCTTCAGTCAATATTTTCTGGAATCAAAACATTATCTTGCTACCTATTTCAATAAAATGGGATTCCAAGAAGAAATGAAAGTTTGTTAAAATTATAAAATAGTCTTCTGCTGCTCATGAATTCCTATGGTAACAGGAATTGAGCATGTTTGACAGTTTTTCAGTATAATGTATTTCACCTAAGAGTGCAAAAATTTTAGCTGTAACACCTATTCAAACAAAGCAAATAATACTAGCCTTCATAGTGAATCTTCACAAAACGAAAAAGAAGATTTAATGAGAATGTTATTAGTCATCCCACACAAATACTTCAAAAGGCTCAAGGAACAGAACTTTATAAAGAAAGTCCTGTGTATAAGCCATGGCTCTGAAATGAACAATTTGAAGTGAGTGACCTGCTGCACCACTTAGACACTCACAAGTCTATGGGGCCTGATGAGATCCACCCGAGAGTACTGAAGGAACTGGCAGAAGAGCTCACTAAGCCCCTTTCCATCATTTACCAGCAGTCCTGGCTAACTGGGGAGGTCCCTGCTGACTGGAGATTAGCTAATGTGACACCCATCTTCAAGAAGGGCTGGAAGGAGGACCTGGGGAACTACAGGCCTGTCAGCCTGACCTCGGTGCTGGGGAAGCTGATGGAGCAGATCATCCTGAGTGCTATCACACGGCATGTAGAGGATAACCAAGGGATCAAGCCCAGCCAGCATGGGTTCAGGAAAGGCAGGTCCTGCTTGACCAACCTGATCTCCTTCTATGACAAGGTGACCCGCCTAGTGGATGAGGGAAAGGCTGTGGATGTTGTCTATCTAGACTTCAGTAAAGCCTTTGACACAGTCTCCCACAGCATTCTCCTGGAGAAACTGGCTGCTCATGGCTTGGACGGGTGTACTCTTCGCTGGGTAAAGAACTGGCTGGACGGCCGGGCCCAAAGAGTGGTGGTGAATGGAGTTTACTCCGGTTGGCGGCCGGTCACAAGTGGTGTTCCCCAGGGCTCTGTGTTGGGGCCAGTTCTGTTTAACATCTTTATCAATGATCTGGACGAAGGGATCGAGTGTACGCTCAGTAAGTTTGCAGACGACACCAAGTTGTGTGGGAGTGTTGATCTGCTGGAGGGTAGGCAGGCTCTGCAGAGGGACCTGGACAGGATGGATCGATGGGCCGAGGTCAATTGTATGAGGTTTAACAAGGCCAAGTGCAAGGTCCTGCACTTGGGCCACAGCAACCCCATGCAACGCTACAGGCTTGGGGAAGAGTGGCTGGAAAGCTGCCTGGCAGAGAAGGACCTGGGGGTGTTGGTTGACAGCCGCCTGAATATGAGCCAGCAGTGTGCCCAGGCGGCCAAGAAAGCCAATGGCATCCTGGCTTCTATCAAAAATAGCGTGGCCAGCAGGACTAGGGAAGTGATTGTGCCCCTGTACTTGGCACTGGTGAGGCTGCACCTCGAATACTGTGTTCAGTTTTGGGCCCCCCACTACAAGAGAGACATTGAGGTACTGGAGCGGGTGCAGAGAAGGGCAACGAAGCTGGTGAAGGGTCTGGAGCAGAAGTCTTATGAGGAGCGGCTGAGGGAACTGGGGTTGTTTAGCCTGGAGAAGCAGAGGCTGAGGGGAGACCTTATTGCTCTCTACAACTACCTGAAAGGAGGTTGTAGAGAGGTGGGGGTCGGTCTCTTCTCCCAGGTAACAAGTGATAGGACAAGAGGAAATGGCCTCAAGTTGCGCCAGGGGAGGTTTAGACTGGATATTAGGAAATTTTTCTTCACCAAGAGGGTTATCAAGCATTGGAACAGGCTGCCCAGGGAAGTGGTTGAGTCGCCATGCCTGGAGGTATTTAAAGGACGTTTGGATGAGGTGCTTAGAGACATGGTGTAGTGGTGGTTTTGGCAGTGTTAGGTTTATGGTTGGACTCGATGATCTTAAAGGTCTTTTCCAACCTATATGATTCTGTGATTCTGTGAACAGTTGAATCTACATTTGCAGCAATGAAATTCAATACAAATAGAAGAAAGTATGACAACTACTGTTTTTCATCCCTCATAGCTTCAGCAACTCAGAATAAAGAGTTAAATCGTTCTGCAGCACCCAGCAGCACTTCAGACAAGGGCACAGTCAGGCTGCCATGGCAAAGCAGGCTGCATTTTTTCTGGTATTTAATTTCTGCATTGTTGATTCTGACCCTCCAGTCAATGATGCTCTGAAATTAGAGTGCTGGGAGCTGCGACAAAAGGATGTGGCCGCTCATCTGTTTCCTCACAAACTAGTACAGTTCTTAATGGTGCAGTCCAGAGATTTAAATCACGATATTCAAGCTTTCCAGCACCAAGTATAAGGCGCAGACTTCCATGGGGTTGAATGATGTACTCTGGCTCCTTGCAAAGCGAATAGGGATAGTAACTTAAGAATGGGACACACAGCTGCCTGCTTTCTGACTAGGGTCAAGGAAGGCATCCATAAGAAATGCCAAAGTCAAGGGCATATACAACATATCATTTCTTCCTGAAAACGCAGGGTGCCTGTGGGAAACAATTTTAGAACCTGACACACTTTAATTAAAGACACATAAAAAGATTTTAGCCACGTACAACTTGGAGCAAAAGAGAAAGTATATACATCAGCATCATAAGGGAATAAATTAATTCAGGCAGGATACAGCAGACAAGAGGTCAGTTCTTTCCTCGGCCCCAGGCTTTCCCCAATGTACCGCTTCCTGGGCAGTTCTCTAAACTCAGCACTACAGCATAACTGACCAGGGCTGAAGGGAGAAGCACTTTTTGTCCCTCCTGCTGGCAGTAAGACACTACGCAGCAAAACGTTAGATACAGAAAGCTAACGAAACAGCTACCGGGTGCTTTTCAGCCCTATGGCTTGTTGGAACCTGATCCCAGAGAGGTTCAGAACAGGTCAAACACCAACTGTTTCACCCCACAGGTGAAACAGCCAAGGGATGTTTTATTGCCGGCACGAGTTTTATCGCACAGTCATTGCATGCTATGTTCTATTGCCAGCCAGGTCAATATATTTGTACTAACACCAGCCCCGTTAGGTCTTTCACAGGTATCAGACCTCTCAGAAATGAACAACTTATTTTTATCATTGATTCACACTGCAGAACAGTCTTAGTGTGTACAAACTGGGATTTTTTTGAATGAAACAAAACCAGAAGATGCACATCCAGAGTGAACCTCATGAACTCCAACCACAAACAGTCTGCAGGATCAGTACTTCAAAAAAACCCTTCCAAAATGCACACAGCATCAGCACAGGGGTCTTCACACCAAGTGATTTGTTCCATAGATCTCCTCTTAACTGAATCACAGTACCCACTAGTGCAGACAGTCAAGAGAGGAGGACTCAGTCTTTTGGTTCATAAATAAAGATTGAAACAGAGGTAGTTTTGCTATAGAAGTATCTGACCTGAACTCTTTCTTTCTTCAGTAAAAATTAGATCAGAAAGGAAAATTCAGGGATGTGCTTGTGAATCTTGGAGAGAATTTGATGCTGCTAGAAATTAGGAAGAAAATATAGTCAAAGCCTCAACTGAAGCAATAGAAAATGGTACTCAGTTCTTTCATACTTTCTTTATAGCTTCACTTTTGTTTAAGCATGATAAAACATAATTTTTTTAGGTAATTAAGTACTTAGAGGAATCTTCAAAATGCCCTTACAAAATGCCCATAGTCTCCACACAAAACACACACAGAAACGGGCACAACTGCCTGCTATTCACAGGCAACAACGAGCTACACAGAACTAACATCGATGGTAACTAAGGAGGAAGAAAAGATCCATTTAGGTATTCATTCGTGTATGGAGTCTGGCTGGGATGAAGTTAACTTTCTTAATAGCAGCCAATATGATGCTGTGTTTTAGACTGGTGAATAAAACAGCATTAATAACACCCCAATGTTTTGGCTATTTTTGGTATTTGGCTATTATTGCTGAGCAGTGCTTGCCCAGCATCAAGGCCATCTCTGTTTCTCATGCTGCTCCCCAGTGAGTGGGCTGCGGGTGGGCAAGAATTTGGGAGGAGACAGCCCGGACAGCTGACCCCAACTGACCAAAGGGACATCCCATACCTGATGATGTTGTGCTCAACAATAAAAACTCGGGGAGAGGAGGAGGCAGGGAGGGCGTTCACAGTTATGGCATTTGTCTTCCCAAGCAACCGTTACGCATGATGAAGCCCTACTGTCCCGGAGGCAGCTGAACATCTGCCTGCTGATGGAAAGTAGTGAATAAATTCCTTATTTTGCTTTGCTTGGGTGCACAGATTTGTTTCACCTATTAAACCGTCTTTATCTCAAGCCACAAATTTTCTTGGTTTTGCTCTTCTGATTCTCTTCCCCATCCCGTCACAGGGGGGTGAGTGGACTAAATGAGCAACTGGGTAGGTGCTTAGTTGCTGGCTATGGTCAACCACTAAAACTAGGCTAGAAAGAATGATATTCACTGTAGGTGATTGGCCAGGGGCACCACCAAAAGAGGCAGGTGTACACCCTTCCTTTAGTAAATACTTATTTTAATAGAGTAGAAGAACTTCAGATAGAAGAGGCTGAAACTCTGAAATCAGGCTGCCACCAGCCTGAAAGACAGAACACACAGCTGGTATATCTAAGGACAAGAGTATGGTTTAAATAAGACCAAAAGGAAATCTAAAAGCAAATCTTCCAGGTGAGGACTTCACCTACTGTCATACCCAATCCACATTGCCACACATCTCTTTCTCCAGTTATTATTACTCATGTCTAAACAGTAGATGAGGTTATCACAACACTTCTCTGCCTAGGCTGTAAACCAACCAAATACCATATGGCTACCTTGGACTGGCATTGAGTCCAAGCCAATAAAACCAGGGGAGGTGCAGGGGAGGAAAAGAAAAAGAAAAAAACCAAGCTCTCCATCACAGTGTAAGGACCTCTTTAGAGCACCAAACCAGAGAGATGAAAGGAATAAGTTTTTTGTTTGTTTTTTTTTTTTTTAATACCTATTGAAATATTCTGAAGTACTCAACCTAGTGATAATTTAGTATGTAGAAATCTGTTGTGGAAACAAATACAATAGAATACAGATTATTCACCAATGTCTTAGAGTAAAAAATATTAGACCACCACTTCCAAGTTGGAGAAAACAAAAAGAGGAAGATTTTCCTATAGTTGATTCACATAAATTGGAAAAAAGTTAGTTGAAAAGGTGGGTAAGAGGCAAACTTGTATGGAAGTGATTAGGGAATGATACTGCTAATGCACCTTTAATGAGGCAAAGAAGGAGGAGCACAGATTTTAAGAATGTGGTCTTCAAAACAAATTTGCTAGCTAGGATAGCTGGGAGATAAGAATAAGCTTACAGTGGGGGAAAAGAGAGATTTACCAATTCTTAAAGAATTATAGTAAGAGCACAGATAAAAAGAATCCTTGAGCAGATAAAGGACAAAAACTCATGAGGCGTTCAGCAGCTTAAAATTTGGAAAAAGCAGCACATGAAATGAAAATGGGTTCAAATTACTAAGTGTAGGAGTCAGGTGAGAAAGTCCAGGGCAAAATGAGAGATGTTGTTCCTTGCTAATAATCAGAGAATTTTCCATACACGACAGTCACAAGAGGAAGAGCAAAGAAAGTGAAAAGACAAACGAGGCAACAATTCTGGCTGGAAATGGAGAGAAAAGGCAGGACCCCAACAAACCCCTGGATATTCAGAAGATGTTTTGGAAAGCACCACTACACATTTTCCATAGTTTTATCTCTTTTCCTGAGCTTTCAGGATCCTGGACTAGACAGATGTTTGGTCTGACCCACCAGAGCTATTCTTGTGTGCTTTAGCTATTCTTATATATTAGAACTGATGAAGATCAGGGCCATGAAAAGAAGAAATTCCAGAAAAGCTGGAAAAGGTCATTGTCTGCCTTTCATAGGGGTACAACAAGGAGTCAAAAAAATCATAAATAGCTTAAATTCAATTCCCAAGAAAAGGCTAGAACATATAAGCAAGCTTATTCGTAACCAGCACACAGACAGCTAGACAAATGTTTAACCTGTCAAGAATAAGTCATCAAATCAGTTGCATTTTCTTCTACATTTTTCTACACTTTTTTTTTTATGCTTTCTTCTATGGATAACATTTTCTTGCTATCCTCAGCTGAAAAGCTCTTGTTATCAGTACCCCAATGTGAAAGCAGGAACACAAGTGCTCTTTAACAGGGGGATGGGGAGGGAGAGAGAAAATATATCATTTAAGTACAGCATATTATCACGTTTTGATTTTCTTTATTCACTTAACTTTCAGAAATTGTCCCAGATCAGCCTGTTTCCATTAGTGATTTTATGTCACTAAAATTGATTTACAGCTTTTCAAATATCTATTTTTTGTCCCAATTTATCTTCATTGCTCAGCAGTCACCAGCAGTGGATATTCACCCTTGGACTTCCCTCTTAAAGAGATATCAGCTGAAGTCAGAGTTGCAATTTTTTCTTTATCTGCTCCTTGACAATATTTGAAAAAACGTAAATTACTTGTTGTACAAACCACTATAATGGGGAATTAACTTCAGATGGGTCACTTCTTTCTATAGCGTGAATTCAGCCTCCGCAACAGCCATAACCTGGAACACCTATAACTACTTTAGATCAGCACGGAAATATCATCATGCTATAAAATACACTCCACACCCCTGCCTCCAATCTCCTTCTCACTGACTCTCACCTGTGGGAAGTAACAGATAGACTACCAGAAAATCTTGAACAGCAGGTTAGAAGCCTTGTCCACCAACAAGAGGCTTTCACAAGACAGATGTTAATTAGGGACATGGGCTCTAATGTGTGCTGGCTAGCATGACTGCAAGCCTTTCTCTAACAGATTAAGCATTTGGAAGCATAATGCAGGATCTTGCAGGTCCTTGACACAGTAAAGACAAGCACTTTCCTTCCAACAGATGCTTAAGAACAGGCTAGACAAAGGTCTCATGAGAGACACCATAACTTTCCTAAACAACGAGTTCCAGTGCTTCACTGTTCTTGCTATTAGAATTGTTTTCCCAGAAGTTCATCCAGCCTGCCCCTGTAAGTTGTATTTTGACACCTAATCATTCCTGTTACCCTCTCGAGAATTTTCTCCCATTTGCTTACATGTTTCTGAAATGCAGTACCCAGAGCAGCAGGAAGTATTCCAGGTCAAGCCTTAAGATTGTTAAGTAGAACAATGATTTCACAGTTCTTGCCAGTCAGTTACTCATTTATGTGCTCCCATCAATTTGTTAAGGGACTAAAGAGATAGTAGCCACAAGCTCTACTTGTTTAGCTTGTAATGCACAGTAATTTTCAGAGTCTTTTCTAAATTAGAACTGGTAGCCACTTGTTCTTCATATTGGCTTTCTGCTTGATCACATCACCCATTCCTGTCCTTTGTCAAAGGATTTTAAATTTTATTCTTTGATTCTACAATGCTTGCACTCCTCCCCAGACTTAAACTATTTGCAAGTTTATTAAATCTACCCTCCATTCCATCATCCAGGTCCACATCCATAACATTACTATTGTATAACACTGGATCTAGAACAGACAGCAATACCCAACTTGACACATTTTTCCTAGTTTATTAATTATCAGTTAATATCTGCTGAGCGCAGTTCTCCAATCACTATTGCATTTACCCACTAGTAAGTTTCCTGAGATCTCTTATCAGAAGGCCATCAGGACTGCCAAAATGCTTTCTAAAACCAGAACTTTATTCTCTGCCCACAATGCCCCTACCTTTCTCAGGGTAGAAAACTGATTTCAGTAAATCTCTATCAATTATTACTTATCTGCTGGTAAGCTTCCAGGTACTTACCAATTATTCAACTATTTTTTCTTGGAAGCTGACTGGGCTAGATTTTTCTGAGTAGTACTTTCAGCTCTCCAAGAGAAAGAAACATTAGACTTGCTCTTTTTTCAGTGTCCTGACGCATCATCACTGAATTCCCCAAAATAACTGAAAGGGTCTGATATCTCATCAGCCTTTTTTTTTTTTTGCAGGGGGCAGGGATGTTTTATCTTGGGATAAAGTTCAACAGGCTTAACCCATCTTAAAGTATCTACTGAAGAACCCTCTTAGTCTGTCCCATCTTTATTCAAAGCTACATTTTACCATTTCATCACTGGATTAAATCTTTCAGCCACCAGCCAACAGGAGTCAGCCATGTGACCCTTTCAGTGAAGACTGGCACATAAAAACATAGTAAATCCTCTGATGGTCTTAGCAACGCATGTTAAGACCCACCCTGAGTCGCAGAGGAGTCCTTCCCTGCTTTCTTACTGATGTTTATAGGATTACCTTTTACCGTAATTAAAGCCCTTCCCTTTCACCTTTGTCTCAAAGATTATTCTGGGCTCCTCCTTTGGGCATGAAATTCAGCCTGGCTTACTCCATAGCTAGCTGTAAGCTCACCTGCTCAAGCAGTGCAAATGCACTTACTTGCAAAGGAACAGGCAAGGTGACGATGAGCCAGCTCATCTGTCTGATCGGGTCCCCATGGACCCTCAAGGAGCAAGTGGGCACTGCACTGCCTCAGCACAGTCCAAGAACTCTTTTGTGGCGACCTGTCAAAAAAGCTTGGCTTCTCTCCCTGCAGGTGACAGCTGATCCCTTGTCCATGCAAGTCTGCTGCCCTTTGGATACTCCAGCCACGTGCAAGGGAGCTAGGCATTGCTAAGGCATACCAAAGATCTCCTGCACCTTTGTGTGAAAAATGTCATGTTATCAACTTGCCTTTACAGCACATTTAATTCAAGTCATACTACAGTAAAACGCTCCAAAAAAAATTTTTTTTTTTTTAAAAGACACTACATACTGCCAGTTCAGAAGTCAAGATTAAATAAGATTAGGGTCAGAAATCAAGATTAAATAAGATTAGGGCATGATAAGAGCCAGAGGTAGAAAAAGGAAAGAGATGAGAAAAGGAGCAGCCCTTGGTGACCAGACTTCTCTAGGAGACAGCTTCACAGCAGCCTAAGGCTAATCAGAAAGGTCTCCCTTAGCTAGATAAGTGGCTACGAGAGCATCATATCCACCTTCATATCTGAGTCTGCAGCCCTGACAGAGACCTCCTTCCTCACATGGTAGAGCACGTTAGTTCTTACAGACATCCTTCTGGAGTCTTCCAAGGATGGACAATCTTTCTTCCAGAGAGTTCCAATGTGATCCTATGAGCAACTTGCTGGCTGTCCTGAGAAGGGCAGTCACGATCCTTCCCCAGCTCATTCTCCCCACCCCAGCCATGCAGTCCTCCTCCCTCCTTTGCACCTCCTAGTCTGTTTACTTTTGCTATTACAGTAGCAAACTGAATCACTTCACAAACAGATTAGGTAAGCACTAGATGTAACTGGAAAACACAGAGAGGGGCAGGAAAAGGGAGCAAAATCGTCCCTTTTGGCAGCAAGCTGTTAAAGCAGTTCAGCAGCATGACTCAGTTTCATCCTCATCCTATTCCTTCCTTACCTAATGGACACTGTGATTGCTCTTAATTTAAACAGGCACTGTTTCATTTTCATAAATATAGATTTTTTTTTTTATTTCTCTGGCTAAAAAAAAATATATATATATATATATCTGATTCAAGAGTGATAAGAACTTCCTGTTTTTGATAACTTTCACTTCTGATAACTAGAAGTATGCTTAAACACAAAATAATTTACACTAAACTTTGTGTTACATCAAACTATACATTAATAAAATGTTATAGAATTGTCAACATTATGCCAATTACACTTAACATTCCTACCTCTGGGGCGAGATGAGCCGTAACAAAAGTCATTTTACTACAGTTGGGCAAGAGTTTCCACCCTAGGAACTTTTTAAAATCAAACTTAAAGTCATCACTGTAGAAGAGCATTTTTCACAACTAAGAACTAATCATATGAACATATAAGATGCAAACAATATGACTCATTACTAGCTCTTGAGAGACACTAACACAACAGCAAACAACCAGAAGGTCTTTAAGGATTGTTAAAAACTGGATATAGCTTGCTGGGGCTGGGCAACTTCAGAGATACTCTGCCAAACTCCCCACTGAAGCACATTAGATAGTGGGTTTTTTTTTTTTTCTTCATATTGATGACAGCCACTGTAGGTGACTACAGAGTAGGAT
The DNA here is from genome assembly GCF_035582795.1 of Mycteria americana. Lineage (NCBI taxonomy): Eukaryota > Metazoa > Chordata > Aves > Ciconiiformes > Ciconiidae > Mycteria > Mycteria americana. The sequence goes on from NC_134367.1 coordinate 33,364,496, forward strand.
CCTCTTCAGAATAGCAGGAACAAGAGTAGCTAGCTGAATACATTACAGTATGGAGAATAGCTCTCATCCAGCATGCAATTTAATAGTCAAGTCCAATATGTAAAATTTTACAACTGCAATTGCTCACACAGGAGCATTAGATTTGAGAGCACTGGCACATTTAAAAAAAATAATGATGCTGTATGAGCCATGATAAAATGTAAGGGAAATAAAAAAGTAAATCTGCCAACTAGCAGCACAATCTTTGCAGTTAAAGAGCTGAGGATTTGCAAAAGAATCATTGAGAACAGTTTTGGGAAGAGTCCAAACAATACACCCGTGTTAGAGAGCAACAATGGGGCACTAGGTACAGCGAGAGCATGTAGTTTTTTATCCACGAGAGGATCGTGACTTAAGAGAATTCAGCTAAGCAACCAGATTACTTAAATGCAACTCCCACTCTATTTGAGGATAAATTTTGCCACATTATTGTAACAAAATGAGTGGATTCCTCACAGCACTTTGAGATCATTTGCCCACAGGACTGGATGACAATCCTGAAAAAGCATTTTAAAAAATAAGTTCAAAAAACAAAGGCAAAATCACAAAGCCTAAAAAATTGCCATTGGAGAACAATGAGTTAAGTCCTATATTTAATTTAAAATGAATAGGTAAATCTACATAAGGCCCTTCAAAAACACATGGAGTAAGATTAAAAGTAACACTATCAGGACTGATATGCTAGTATTTTTATGAGATGAGCTCTTCAGTTCAAAACATCCCCATTGTATCAGACAACTCGGAGTTGCTGCTACAAAGATTTGTTCAGGCACTAGCCTAAAACAGGACACTAATATAGAAACATTTCTATTTAGAGTACATTCCTTAAGACAGAAATTCATGTACGTTAAGAGCAGCCTTTCTCCACATTACTCATCCAGCCCAATTGTAGATTTGCCAAGTCTGAATGACGTACTTATCACTGTGTCTTTGGCAGGGGACCTGGGAGCCTTACTGGGAACTGTGAAGACACATCCAGCAAGCCTGTCAAAACAAGGACTGTTCACACATAGCTAAGAGGATGAGACAGAACCATCCTCACATGACTTCTGGAGTTGGACTGGAAATCTGTGGAAACCGTTGAAAGGCATTAAAACAGCTCCTCGCTTCACTGGAGGATGCCAGCTTGTCAGGATGCTGATCTTAAGCTTCTTCTAAAGCAAAAGTAGACGTGCTTCATCTTTGAAAAAAGACAGCATCCCTGTTGGTGGGATGCAGATTTCTACTGTTACCACTTAGAGCTGGCACCATTTGTCTGCCCAGCAAGTCTTGCACATCAGTGCTGGTTCCACACACATCACATGGGTAGCACTGGTTCCACAGCATGATAAATCCATTGTTCAGTAGAGCAACATGGCAGGATGAGGGATGAATGAGTGCTCTTTTCCTTGTTTATGTTACAATGCAGCTTTTCTGAAGCCTGTAGGACAGATCTAGCCATTCTTGGAATACCTCCAAGGCCACAAAAATTATAATTTGCTGCCAGGCAGGCGCACCACCGTCTAGTCAGAACACGACCACTACTCTTGGCTTGTGGACACACTGCAGAGCAATTGGCTATAGAAGCTGGTTCTTTCTGCCTTTCTCTCTTTGATGTCAACAGATGTTTAGAAGTCTGCAATACATCAAGTCCAACAGCAGGGATATTGAGTGCTTCCTCAAAGTGTGGTGATGAGGATTCTTTCCCAGGTGTCAAAACAGAAGTTTGTTCCATTCAAATTGAGGATAGTGTCATGATCTACTAGTACTAGGTAGGTATTGCAGCCAGCTGGTTGTCTGCATGAAGTGGGTAGTCCCAGCTGTGCTTCAAACAGTACAAGTCAGACATTAGGCACATCTGCAGAGAAAGACATCTCCAAACATACAAGGGACCTTAATCACAGCTATCTACAAAGCCTGGTAGCCCAAATCATGCATTAGTAGTTTTTAAAAATACCTGGGATTAGTTTGTTTAAAATTAGATGGCTCAGGATTTAGATAGGACTTGCTCAGACTAAGTTCTGCCCACATCTGTTAACCAACCTTGCTATGAAAGCAAAATAATTCAAATGCCAGGTCTAAAAATCTAGGTTCAGCCCTCACCCAGCTTCCACCAAATGAAGTTCATCTCTTGCCTATGGAAGATGCAAAGCCACATTCCCAGATAGGTGCGACAGCTCGAGATTTAATTCATCAGGAGAAATCTGATTCCCTGTCAGCAATTGTCATGGTTTAACCCCAGCCAGCAGCTAAGCACCACGCAGCTGCTCGCTCACTCCCCCCGGTGGGATGGGGGAGAGAATCGGAAGAGCAAAAGTAAGAAAACTTGAGGGTTGAGATAAAAACAGTTTAATAGGTAAAGCAAAAGCCGCACACGCAAGCAAAGCAAAGCAAGGAATTCATTCACTACTTCCCATGGGCAGGCAGGTGTTCAGCCATCTCCAGGAAAGCAGGGCTCCAGCACGCATAACGGTTACTTGGGAAGACAAACTTCTTTAAAGCCATCACTCCAAATGTCCCCCCTTCCTTCTTCTTCCCCAGCTTTATATACTGAGCATGACGTCATATGGTATGGAATAGCCCTTTGGCCAGTTTGGATCAACTATCCTGGCTGTGTCCCCTCCCAGCTTCTTCTGCACCTGGCAGAGCACGGGAAGCTGAAAAGTCCTTGACTAGTGCAGCAACAACTAAAACATCTCTGTATTATCAACACTGTCTTCAGCACAAATCCAAAACATAGCCCCATACCAGCCACTATAAAGAAAATTAACTCTATCTCAGCTGAAACCAGGACAGTATCCACCCCTTATTCCATACCATTTACGTCATGCTTAGGTCTCACACTATCCAATACATTCTCATTACCCACCAAAACCAGGACAGCAATGAAAGCCTCTTTATAGGAGGCTTAGGAACCTTAACTTAGGTTAGGAATCAAAACGTAGGAACCTAAACACCAGGTTTAGGTCCTGCACCTTTGTAACCAGCAAGCTCCTTTCTTAGCACTCTAGTTTTGCATACACCATCCTGCAGCATTAACTCTCCCCACAATGAGAATTAGCCTAGAGTGAAGCAGCATCTAACTTTCAGATACCAGATTGTCTAAAGTTTAGGTAGTGTTGAGCTCTACAGCGTAAGCTGTAAGTTCTTCTGTGGATCTAGCACACGGAAGAGTATTTTCTCTCAACCTTTGTCTTGTCTATGAAAAATTGCTTCTTCAAACACACTCTTTTCTTAGAGAAACCAGCATCTTCCAGAATATTGTCAGGTAGCATTTGGACAGGCTTTAAATAGCACAGGGCTAGGAGTCACATATTAAAAATATTATCTACAAAAACCCCATGCTATCATTAAGTCCCCTAACACTATGCTCAAAGCTAGTTCAGGAAAGACGCAATCCAGCTTCTGACAGTACCCTTCTGCTCCCTATCAGAACTGGGGACTTGACTGGTTTAAGCCTGAAAACTGTTCTACGATGATTGTGTTAGTAAAGTATTAAATTTTCAGGAATATATTTTCAAATACAGAAAAACCACTGGTGTGTTTAACTCCATTGATTAAAAGGATTTTTTTTTTTTTTTAATTCCTTCATGAACAGGGAAGGAAACATTTTGTTCTGTGTTTTCCATAAGTACTTCAAGCAGAAAGCAGCATATTCCAAATCACCCAGGATCTAAAATCCCAGAGGTTTTCAGTAGGAGCTGCACCCCTCATTTTTGGGCTGCACTAGAAAGATATGTGCATTGTTAAGAACTTAACTTCCAGGTTCAAATAAGAAGCTGTTCTACATTCAGGACTATGCACCTCAAAACACTAAAAAACGCTTTTCTTTACAATAAATTGAAGTTTTCTTCAGTGGCCCATTCCAAAAGAATATTCCATGCAAATCAGATACACCTGCCATCAGCATCTTGAAGGCTGCTATTTGGAAAGCATGTAAAGTCAGCAGGCAGTAAGGATTCAGATTTGCACTGTTCTAACTTAAAAGTTTAGAGAAGAACAAGTACAACTTGAAGAATTTTAGGACATAAGAGATACCTTTAAATTATACATTAATTGTCAGAATTAAACATTTCAGTCCCAGGACATTCCTTCAAGTGCTTAATGAAGTAATAAAGTTCATAAGCTGCACGTTTTGAGGAGGAGAAAAATATCATAGACATTCACATTAAAAAAGAGTCCTTCTTGCTGTCCTGATTCTGAAGCAATCTCAGTTGAAGTGATACATTTACTACATGTGGGAGAATTTCCAAACTCTATGTAGCTCACAGTAACATCATGATCTATGTTTAAGCAGCTTAGCAGAAGCAGAGTTCCTATTAAATCAATCTATATTTTACTTCCTCAAAGGAAGTTTGATACATTCTGGTGAAAAGCCCCATATCCAGATTTGAATTTCAGTAGGAGCTACACACATGTTCAGCTTCACATTTGCTTTGAATGTTCTCACAGTCTCTACCTTTATGCCCGATATTTGGATTTTCATAAGAATTTTGACATCATTCTTCAAAATTGCTCATAAAATTTAAGTTGTAATGTTTTACAGGCAACCTGCATATTTTCTCTGGGGAAAAAAAGCAGGTATGTTTATAACAAGCAAAATTAAGACTCAACATTAATCAGCTGTTATAAGGGAAGGCCCCACATGTCCTTCTGGGTGGTGAAGACAGGAGGATCAGGAAACTTACCAGATCTGTATGACTTAGCTCCAAGATCAGCCTTCCAGAAACCAAACTTCTTCTGTCTGACCCCCCTAAATATATCACTCTTTTCCTAGAGGTGAATCTGGAAGAAAGCTATAAATATGGTTTTGTAAAGTGTGCCTAAATTGTCTGTTTATTTCAAAGAAATAATCTTCTCTATAGCTATAAATTTGATTGAAGTGCTATCACTCATACAATCTCTCTGAATAGGAGGATGTTAAAATTAGTCCAACTTCCAGATAATTTCTCTAACAACCACATCTCACTAAAGCTGGTCAAGAACACTAGAATTTCTGACTCATTTAATTATCCAGAATTGGCAAGTGTCTTAATTTAGAAGCAGAATTTGTTTTAAAATTTGGACTATTAACAGAAAATGATATCTTACCACAATCAAAACACGGCTTTTATTTCTTCTGAGAAGTATAGTCAAAATACACATTTACAGGAAAAAAAAAAAATAGTGATTCTCAGTTTTATTTCTTTGCTTTATCTGCAAGAAAGCTGACTTTGCAGAAGGTTGCAAGAGGACAGATCTACATTAATGTTAAGATGTATTATCAATATGAACTATAATCTTCAACCTAAAAGCCTGAAAAATGTAATAGCTTGAGTATTTCACATTATTTTAGATTATTTTAGAAAGGGATGAATATTTTTCCTTTGCTTAATCTCACAAGCAGTGCTTTATTTCCCTCTCCATACCCAGAACTGTTTCAGTGCTGTTGACTATCTACTCACTCACATAGAGACAAGTTACCTTCTACGCTTAAGCAGTTTTCCTAAACACGTCAACCATAACTCTGCTATGCACACCAGTAGTTACCAGTATTTTAGGATAAACCACATAATACTTTCTACAAGGGAGTAATGTTTTTCAAAATGCTGTTGTAGGCCACTGTCCAATTCAGGAACTTGTGTTGAGAAAGTCAGATAAGACAGCTGTGAGCCCAAGAAATACAATTTCTAAGCAGAAGACAACATCATCTGAAGAGTTATGTCTACACTGATTATTCAGAAGCAAAACATGAGCATTGAAAGGGTTCATTAGTTTCTCGCTTAAATTGTCACATTATCTGAGCATGAAATTATCATTCTATGTGCCATGACTCTGGTACAGGTACATTCTACCTAGAAGTAGATTACTGTTTTCAGTGCAAAATCTCAAGTCCACCCCGAAATCTTTTCCTGAAGTCAAAGCAAAAAATACAAAAAAGTAGATGTTTCTTTGCACTCTTTACTAGGAAAGGCTTTTCACTCTTTTCTGACAATCAGCAGGAAATCTGCTGCATACTGCCAGCTCTCAGCTAAGAAATAAAACAGACCATTACAGGCTTTATTGTATTTATGATTTGTAACTCTAGATAAACCACCAATCACTACAGAACAAGCAGCAAGATGAGGACCCATTTGGCATGTGTTGCTGCTGAATTCTATTAGACATATTCCTGGTGACCACAGTTTATGCTTGATATGTCAGCAAGACTTAAGGCTCACTAGTTTCTAAATGTTCATGAGCCTCCAACATGGTAGAAGCTGACCAGAAAAGTACAAAAGAAAAAAATCTAATTTAAGCCAGGTCTGACAATAGTACTACACCTATTCAGAAGTTTTGAAAGGTCACACTACAGAGATGGATTTGGAATATCATTCATGTAATCAAAGCAGTGAAACAATTCTGATGCCTTTTTAAGTGTCTTGAGTCCAGAAAATTGAGATGTCTGAAGACTCAGTTGAAGATTACTTACAAGGAAGTTTGCTTACAAGGTAGAACACTTATAACATGACTGGAAAGTTCAAATTTGCTTCAAAACCTGCAGAAAACTCTGTACTATCATTTCATAGCTAACAGCTATGAATGAGTGAACTATTTGAATCATACTACAAGTGCTGCCACAGCAGGGATAACTTTGTGGAAGAAAAGTAATTCATTGTTTTACTTGCAAGTATTTTATTGAACACAGAACAAGAGACAACTAGGAAATAATATACTGAAAGTTCTGTTTCTTAAAGTTCCTGCAAGTATTGATCAAAGTCATACATTTTAAGCTCAGGCTATCTTAAATTTCATTGCTAGTTTTCTTCACTGGGTGATACTAGATGTACAAATTCACTTGGTGAGTTCATCACACAAACTTTAAAAAAAAAACACCTCTAGTTCATTTTAAAGGCACAGTTAGTTAAAAATGTCAAGTTTCCATCACATGAAGTATTGATGAGAGATGAATTCTTGAGTGTATATTTGTTACAGTTACATTAGTGCATACAAAATCTTTTAAAACCTTGTCAGTCAAATGGTTCACTGAACTCCTGAGAAACTTTAGTGAGGATGTGGCAGGTGAAGAATAATTCTGATTATAAATGCTGACAGTTATTTACTGCTTGTATGACAGAAGGTGACAGCAAATGTCTGAAACAACTTTTGAACTCTCATGCAGAACCCTGCTTCTTGCTAGCTGCAACTAGCAATGGGCTAGTTGTAAACCTGGTTAACACCTGGATTAAAAAAAAGTGGTACTTACTGGATCCTCCAATTAAAGAGACAAGAGAAAGCCACCAATTGAAAGGCAGATCATGGCATTTCTGCATATAGGCTATTTAGACAGGAAACAGGACTGGACTGGGAAGCCCTGGAAGTGAAGAACAGCCTGGAAACAGGGGAGACCTATAGCAACATTACCTAAGGACTGGCCAGGCATCTTGGCCAGTGACCCTCCCTAAGCCTGCATGCAACATGCAAGCAGCTATGTGGCATGAAACCAACACCTTCCTGCTAATCTTCCCCAGACAAGCAGTGATCTCCCCAGTGAAAAGTTTAGATAGAATGGATACAACTCTGCAAAATTGGGTATTGCAGCCCGATCTTACACCCAGAAAGATTAAAAAATAAATCTGTACATGATACAGCCAAAGAAGGAAGTGACAATTATCATTGGTTAAAGCTGAAGATGAAATATGAACAAAATCCACAAAAAAGAAAAAGATCTGAGCAGTTAACTTTATTTAAATTAGCTCATGTAATTTTTCTACCAGGACATCCAAAGAAGTATACTGTAACTTCTTGATATCCTCTGGATGCAGCTTCCAGACAGCCAACATCAGGTTCCACCTTCCATTTGAGTTACTTGAACTTCTTATAAATAATTCCTTGCAAGTTTCCCCAATGGTCATGTTTAAATAGTGTTCAGCTAATTCTAGTCAAAGAGAGCTCAGACTGCCTAGTCAAGTTTCAGTACCTACTATCAGCATTTGAATACATTTCTGTCCTTTCAGATGTCTCTTTGGTAGCAAACAGATTGATTGCTATTAGTTGAGTGGACTTAACTGTATTTGCAGCTTATGATCAAGCTACAACATCAGACATTCTTCCAGGTTGCCACATAAACATGTATATTATTGGAGTAGTTGGCACAGAATGCTTGTTAAAATACTTCTGTTTTGTTTGTTCCTGTAAGAGTCCAAACATCAGTTCCCTGTGTTCATGCATTAACTAAGCAACTCACCTAAGACTTCTTGAAATATTGAAACTGAATTAAAATTCAGAAGTTCCTGAGACCCTGCTGTTCTGAAATACTGCAGGAAGAGGCAGACTGTTTTTGAAATAACTCAACAGAAACCTGTCAGTTTTAAGGGTTTGCAAACAAGTGAGCCAGACATTATATTAATATTTCCCCTACAGTTAAATAGTTATTTAACAATTAGCCTTATAAAAAGATTACCTAAGTTACATCTCCATGTGCTTGCATGGACTATAATTTCCCTCAGGTAGCATTAGAAGTTTAAAAACCTGTAGTTGTAAACATTTTCTCTTTCAGAGTTTGTCAAAGGATATCTGAAGTTATTTTTCAGCCTTAGAAATATAGCTCAATACCTATATAGCTAAAATAACATTACTTTACAAAGACAACATGAATGACAAAAATATTTATGAACTGTGTTTATATAAACATATTGGCTTGTAAACAAGTTGACAACATTTACATTAAATATTGAAAGAAAGCTTCAAACTAGACAATTTGCATTTAAGAGAAAAATAAGTTAAAAATTAATCACATCTTAATTATTCCATTGGTTATTACTGAGTCAGGCACCTGGCAGTTTCAGAACTGAACTGTACTAAAACACTGCAACAATGCTGAATATTGTCATTTACACTAATGATTTCCTTTGATAAAGTCAAAGCCACCTCATAGTTACCTGAGGATTCCCATGGTAACTCAGTGGGGAAAACAGTATGAAAAGGACTTATTCTTCACAGACTGGGAACTCACCACTTAAGCAGATGTTTTTGGCATACTTTAAGGACAGTCTCTTGTTAGCTCTAGTTTTATATGGGAATCCCAGAAATGCCAGCAAAACTAATGCAAAAGTTAAGTCACATCCTTCTGAAAGTGTAAACCTCATCCAAATCTTTCTAGAAATGTTTACACTAGCTGTTTTGCAGGATTTTAGCTAGCTTTATGAGCTTGAATAAAAAAAAAAAAAGAGTCCTGTAAGTTAGGCATGAAAGTATTTAAGAAACCCTAAGGTAACAGAGAAGCATAATGAATTATGAAAGTTACAATAGTTCATCAAATTACACATCAGAAAGTTACATATATCTGTTTAATCATAGAACAAAATTTTCTATATATTATTCAAACCCAGCTTCAGTATTTGTTCTGATATTACAGTGATACTCAAAGTTTTATTCAGGTTTTTTTACCCCTTTAGATGAGTACACTTATTTCCTCTATTTTTACAGGTGCAAGGATGCTTATTTGGATACCAGTTCCACATGGGTATGACTTTCAACATAACTTTAAATTACATTTTTCCATCTTGAAAGCAAAAGGCTATCAACGGTAATAAACAGACAGTTCATCATCACTCATGTCTGAATCATCTTCATCCACTTCACCTTCAATGACTGATTTCTTGCCTTTGCAGCATGAAACAATTAATCCAATTAAAAAGACCTGCAAATTTAAAATACATAGTAAAAGTTACTATTATTCAATTAAGGAGCATACATAAAACTGAATGGCAGTGATGCAAATGATTCAGTGATATCTACTGTAAATTATCCAACTTGATTCAGCAATCTCTATAATCAAAGTACTTACCACAATGAATGCCCAGTTCCCAAAGTAATAGGCAGCACTGAAGAACCAAAATTTATGAAGAAAAAGGTACGTCCGAGTAACAATACACTGATCTAAAAGGAAAGCAAGTAGTACTGATTAACACAGAACAAATAGAAATCGGCTAATTCTAATTTATAGGGTAATAATTCAACAGTTTTGGAGAGTATTCAGCTCTGAAGAACAATTATACTCTGTTGTCCGTGAGTGCTGGTCAGTTTGTAAGAACCACCTTTTAGAAGCACAGGAGCAGGCAATTCCACTGTGTCGTAAGTCAAGCAAGCAGGGCAGAAGACCAGCTTGGCTGAACAGGGAACCCCTCTTGGAGCTCAAGAGGAAGAAGAAACTGTGTGATCTCTGGAAGCAAGGTCAGGCTCTGCAGGAAGATTACAAAGCTGCGGTTCATATATGCAGGAAGAAGACGCAGAAGGCCAAAGCTCAGTTAGAGTTGAAACTGGCCAGTGTTGTGTCAGACAAGGGCTTTTTTGAGTATGTTAATAGCAAGAAGAGGTCTAAAGAAAACATTAGACCAATACTTGTTGAAGATAGTCATCTGACTAACAGGGATGAAGAAAAAGCAGGGGCATTCAATGCTTTTTTTGCCTCAGTCTTTGGTAATACTGATAGACCTTGGGCTGCCCAGTCCCCTGAGTTGGGAGGACCACAAGTGTGGGAACAGTGACTTTCTATTTGTGGACATTGAAATTGTAAGGGACCAGATGTATCAGCTGAACATTCACAAGTCCATGGGGCCTGATAGGATTCATCCCAGAGTACTGAAGGAGCTAGTGGATGTTACAGCAGGACCCCTCTCTATCATCTGCCAAAGATCTTGGGAGTCTGGGGAGGTCCCTGCTGACTGGAAGCTAGCCAATGTTATTCCAATCTACAAAAAGGGTGCGAGGGAAGACCCAGGGAACTACAGACCTGTTAGTCTAACCTCAGTTCTTGGAAAAATCACGGAGAAGGTTATACTGGGTACTATTGAAAGGCATTTAAAGAATAATACAATCATCAGGCACAGTCGACATGGGTTCACAAAGGGAAAGCTCTGTTCAACTAATTTGATAGCCTTCTATGATAAGGTCACCTGCCTAGTGAATGAAGGGAAGGTGGTGGATGTAGTTTTTCTGGATTTTAGTAAGGCTTTTGATACTGTCCCTCTCAGCACCCTTCTGGACAAGTTGTCCAGCTGTGGGATAAGCGGGTTCAGGATGCACCGGATGAAGAACTGGCTGAAGGGCAGAGCTCAAAGGGTTGTAGTGAATGGGGCTACGCCTGGCTGGTGAACAGTCACCAGCAGTGTTCCTCAGGGTTCAGTTCTAGGGCCAGTCCTGTGCAATATATTTATCAACAATCTGGATGCAGGAGTTGAATGCACCATTAGCAAGTCTGCTGATGAACTGGGAGATGCTGTTGACTCTCTCAAGGGACAAGAGGCATTGCAGAGGGATCTAGATAGATTGGAGCATTGGGCTATGACTAATGGGATGAAATTTAACAAGACCAAATGCCAGATTCTGCACCTAGGACGGAGTAACACTGGGCACAAGTATAAATTGGGAGAGGAGAACAGCCCTGCAGAAAGGGATCTGGGGGTGCTGCTTGCCAGCAGGTTGAATGAGTCAGCAGCGTGCCCTGGAAGCCAAGGCAGCAAACCACTTCCTGGGGTGCATCAAACACAGCATAACCAGCCGGTCAAAAGAGGTGATTATCCCACTGTATTCAGTGTTTGTGCGGCCTCACCTTGAGTACTGTGTGCAGTTCTGGGCCCCACAATTTAAGAAGGGTGTGAAGGTTCTTGAATGTGTCCAGAGGAGGGCAACAAAGCTGGTGACAGGGCTGGAAGGCATGTCCTGTAAGGAGTGACTAAGGACTTTGAGCTTGTCTAGTTTGGGGAAAAGGAGGCTGAGGGGCAACCTCATTGCTCTCTACAGCTTCCTGAGGAGGGGAAGTGGAGAGGGAGGTGCTGATCTCTTCTCCCTGGTATCCAGTGATAGGAGGCATGGGAATGGTTCAAAGCTGCACCAGGGGAGGTTTAGACTGGACATTAGCAAGCATTTCTTTACCGAGAGGGTGGTCAAACACTGGAACAGGCTTCCTAGAAGTGGCTGATGCCCTATGCCTGTCAGTGTTTAAGAGGTATTTAGACAATGTCCTTCATAACATGCTTTAACTTTTGGTCAGCCCTGAAGTGGTCAGGCAGTTGGACTAGATAATGGTTGTAGGTCCCTTCCAACAGAAATATTCTATTCTATATCAAATTTACTCTCCTCTACCAAAAAGGTATACAGTTGGACTAGATGAGAAATATTTGTTATTATGGTAGAGTGACTGTGAAAACAGGTAATGCTAAGCTAAGAGTTACACAGGTAACCCCATTACTATTGGGTACAATTTCTCCTACAAGTGTCAATTATTGCCTGTTCTGACACAGATCCTAATTACCCACCTCCCATTTTAGATAAACTGTAGCTATAAGAAGGAGATAAAAAGCAGCTTCTGTACTAGAAAACATTTCAGTACTTTGAAAAATGTCTCTCTACCAGGATTGTATAAGTTTTGTAAAAATCGAAGTCAACTACAATGTTGAGTTGTGTAGGCAAAAAGCCCACCACATACTGGGCCTTTTGTGACCCTTATAGAGGGCTTATTTGTACCCTGACAGTACTGGTTAAATCTTACTCCCTGTCTAACACCATAAATATAGCCACATCTAAAAATACTTAGTATTCTTCTCCATTACGAAGTGGCAGATTTTAACAGAGTTAAGAATCAAATTGTCAAGGCATTTAAGACTGCAGACAGCATAAAGGCTTGTATGGGACACTGAGCCTGTACAATTCAAGAGGTCATGTCAGAGGGTAGCCAGCAGGACATGTGAGCCAGCTGACAGAATCTCTTCAGTGCAAGGAGGGGTACACTGAGTTCATGCTAACATATAACGTGATCTCCTGTTTTTCTCTTTTACTATGCTTCAAACCCCACCTAAAGCCCATTTCAGAGCAGAAATTGGTATCTAAACAATTTGAACACTAGAGAAAGCAAGCAACCCAGAACTGGCCTGTTCGTCCCTCAGTTCTGACCCCAGGTTTGGAAATACCCTCTAGGTGCAGCTGAATTACAGAATTCCCACCTCCTAAAGCTGTGAGTGATATGCTGCTACTTATATAGTTTAACTTTCAGCAGCCATCTAGCAAGCTAACAAGCTGACAATCATCAGTTTCTGAAAGTAAGTATTTTATTTAAAGATTTAACTTCCACATTAGATAACTGCTGCTTTAACAATACCACATACTATAGCTCACTATTTCCTGGGGAGAGAAAACTTAGGAGTTAGGGATAGGTCTTTTTCAGGATGGTCTGCTGCTTGACCTTGCCGAGACAATCACCCACAAACTAAATCCCTAGTGTCTAGAATGATTGTATCTAAATAAACAAACAACTCCATTCCTTCAACAGTTCTCCAATGACTTAGTTGATAAAACTAATGGAACAATTTAAAATACTAAGTTAAATACTACTTTATGCAGCAGACTGATTTCTGGAGTCTATTACACAGTATCAGCAGACAAAAAAGTTAAACTGGGATTTCACAACTACTAGACACAAGGGATACAACACACAACTAGGCACATTCTGCAGATAATTAAAGTGCAAAACAGCTTAATTAGAGAAAGCATGCTTCTCCACCAACACATACAGAATGAAAGCACAGGGAAGGAATTTGGCTGAACTAATCCTTCCTGGTTTTCCAGACTAGATCTCAGTTATGCAGTGAAAACTGTTCCCCTTCCCCCTCCCCCATTAACACCAGTCAATAGTACTTACCCTACAACAGAGGAAAAAAGATTGTAAAGTAGCACACCACTCAACATTCCATGCTAGCATGACATGTCCATAGAAAAAGTGAAGTTTCCGATAAAGTAAGAAATGCCGGTAAAGTGAATATGCTTCATAATTGCAGATAGTACTGTCAACACCATCTGCAGCTCTCCAGCTGGTTACTTGAATTAAAAAACAGCTAAAAGACTTTCAGATGGCTCTCTATAGTAATTGGATTAAATAGATGACGGTAAATATTTTAGAACAGTTTGACCTTGAGAAAACATTTCTATGGAATATGTCACAAGTTCAGCTAACTAAATTTTAGTTATTCCTTCTGAACTAAGATATTAGTAAATAGGCTGACATAACATGACATTTTTAATCAACTTATTCATCCACATGACATAATTTAGAATCAGTTATAATGAATAACCTGAATTAAGATAACTAGTTGTTGTCCAGAATGATAATTGTTAATATTACTGACATAGCTTGATCATTTGGAACAAAAGTATACATGGAAAGCTACCAAGCCTCCAATACATAACTGCCACCACTTTAAGAATAGAGCATATTATATAGCGCTGACCAAGCAAAGCCAAACAGCCAGGATTCAAGACAAAACAATTTTTTTTAAACAAAGGATGATAAGTGCTAATAGCCATGACTACCTGAAGAGTCAACTATCTTTTACTTCAAGTCCACTGATGAAGTTTTTTTTCATTCTGGTGAATTAGAAAACCCTTAGGCTTAATGTACTAATATTTTCAAACAAAGGCTTGTTCTGAGAAGTGAATTAGTTTAATATGAATCACAAGGATAAACAAATCTGTTGATAAACAAATCTTAAAGCCTAAAAAGTCATTTCATGCACTGAAAACTCAAATTACGAGAACTTATTTACAAATAATGCAGTCTGCCTTTTCTGCATCTGAAAATACAGTGAGCTTTCACAAAAGCATATAGAAGGAAATAGTTTTAGGGAAGAGTTAGAAATTGTTGTGAACAATGTAATTTAAAAACATTGACATTCTTTGGGAGTCAATACTAAAGTGCACACTTGTTTTACCTCTTCATTAATCAACTGGACAATGAAACAGATTAGATCATCTGTAAATCTGTAGATCAAACTGGGGAGCAGAGGCCCCACACACTAGATAGTAAGATTCAGAGGCAGCCTATTTTTCCAGCCCGTTGAAATAATCCTCAAAAGTTAACAGACAGAAGTTCTGCACCTGGAACAAAGTGCCACCATGGAACAGTGCAGGCTGAGGGTTGACCAGATACAATGCAACTTTGCAGAAAGCAACCTCATGTCCCAGTAGACAAACAGAACATGTAGTTCTCAGTGCTACAGTGCTCATCTGCAACTCAAAAATGTAACTGAATACCAGGCTTCACTAACACGAGTACAGCCAACAGGTCCAGGGAAGTGATGACTTCCTTCTACTCTGACTAGAACTACACTTGCAACAGTGCCATTTTGGGCACCCCAGCAAGAAAGAAGCATTGACACACTGGAACAAGTCCAGTGGAGGACCACTGCAACAGCTAGAGCACACAGCATGCAATGAAGATGTGTTTGTTCAGCTTGGAGTAAAGGTGCTTGCAGGCGTGTCCTACTGCTGCCTCTGCTAGCTAGTGGGGACCTACAAAATACCGGGCAAGATTCTTTCTAGACCTGCACAACAAAAGGACAACAGGTGACAGAGTTTCAGCAAGAAATATTCCTATTAGATAATAGGAGAAGCTTCACCATCAGCATAGTTAAACATTGAAGCAGGCTACCCAAAGAGGTTTCAGAATCTACATCTGTGGAGACACTCACAAGTGGATGGACCTGAGCAATCTGCTCTCCTTGACCCTGCTGGGGGGTTGGACCAGACAACCTCTTGAGGTCCTGTGTGTGATCAAAATCATTACAATTCACATGACACGAAGGTAGACAGAGACACCACAGGTAGATCTAACACTAAACATGGTATTTTGGATGGAAAACCCAATCTGAGAATGTCATCCACAGACAGATGAAGTTTACCTGCCTAATTTCCAGCAGAACCTAATTTTGCTTAAAATACACTCAAAACTACTTCTAAAGGAAAATCTGCAGCTTTACTGTGCTAGAATGTATAAACACTGCATATTCCAAATCCTAAAAGCACTGAAGGCATGGCTTCAGGTATCCAAGAACATGTAGTGTTTCATATGCTGCCAATCATTCAAAAGCTGTGTTGCAAAAAGCAGCTGCTGCTTCCAGTCCAACTTTCAACTTAACTTCAAGAAAGGGTTTGATGTGTTTCTAAACTTAAATTACACATCAAGTTCCAAAAGGTTTGAGATTTCACCTGGGAAAGTGTAGTTAAGGGGACACCTGCATTTCTTCCTTACAGGCATTACTTACAGGCATTACTTACCTGCATTTGGCCTGCGCCCCTACTCACAGTTTAATCTAACTTGGATAGGAACATTTCTATGGGATGATCATTAATGCACATCTCTGGTACCTCAAATACAGCAGCGCTTCAACAGCTGTGACACCTTAAGCACATTCTTTCTAGGCTTTTGTTGATTTCCAGATATTATTTTTCATTGTGCTACGAAGATACGACGACATACCTATTTTACTATTTACTGCCATTCCTGTATGCTTCACTTGGGTTACGTGACTTAAGACAAGCAGCACGTTATATCACAGAAAGAACATTTCTACAGGCCACATCAGTTCTACATTACAATAAAACAAGTCAACTGCCTTTAAATTGTTTTTAAAGATGCTCATATTTTCTTACTATGGCTTTCCTGCAAAGCTAAAATGCATTTTGACAAATAGAGTAAACTAGAGCAAGAACAGTTGGCTTTGGATGCTGTAACTTGTGAAACACAGCTGGATAGACCACTCCTAAATACCTTCTGAAACATTATCTCGCACCTACAAGTAGTATCAATATTAATGTTTTTCTCTGCCACAGTCTACAAGTATTTTAAACAAAGTGAGAAAAACACTAGACTCCTATGAACTGAGCAGGTACAGGGCATAGATTTCAGGCTTGAAAAAGGCCTCAGAGAAACATGCCTTTACTTACCAGAAACTAAGCAACAGCAGAAGATGAAGCAGCCTTTGGATTATTTTACTTGAAAGATCTATGATAGCAAATGTTTTACTGGATGGTAGAATGATTCTGATAAGTATGCCCCTTCAGCAACTCACTAAGGTAAACTAAGGGCTCTGACAAAATCTTGTTACAATGACAAGATTTTCTTTGCAGCAATATATGTAATGCTTTCTCAAACTTCAAAATAAAAGGAACTTCTTAATTGGATACCTCATCTGGGACAAGAAAAGTGTGTTGTAACTCAGACCAGTTATGAAAGACTAAGGAAATGTGTAAGACCCATAGATTGGCTACATGTGGCTATAGAGTACACAAAATAAAAGTCCTATTATTTAATTTTATCTTGCAATTCAACATTTCACTAGTGAAGTCATGCAAACAGTTATAGTCAATTCACAGTAATCAAACTGACCAAAAAAGTAACTTTGCCTGTACAGAGAAACTGTACAAGTTAATGGCCCACAAAAAACCATGACACTTCAACTAGGTAAAAAACCAAGTGACACCTAATGGTGTAAGACCCATAATCCATATTCATCACTGCATAACGACTAATTAATTTTTCTCTCAAGAAGCAGCAACACTTCCACTTCCCACATAAATACTCAATGAATGATCAGAATCCCTTTTGACCGTTGGAGGGAAGGAGTGCTACAGTTCTGTAAGCAATCCTGAGACATGTGTACTGATTTTCCCATTTATTAAAAAAAATTCAGACACAAAATAGTGGAAATAAGCAGCAAGTAATAAAATTCAGAAAGAAAACAGTCTGCTAAAGATTGAAACCTTGAGACAGGACATAGACTTGTTTCTGGTTCTAGCTTTGGTCACAGCCCAAAGTGTTCAGATGGACAAGACAAAGGAAGCTTCAGGAATCTCCAGATATTAGCAGGTATATCAAAAGTTTTGTAATTACATGTTTGCCCTTTGATCTTGTACCTATCATCTTGCAACTTTACACTTAGAGAAATATGGATGAAGCTGTTAAGGTCACTCCAGGACTTCCAATGTCTGCAGAAGTTTAAGATTGTATTTCACATACCACTCTCACAGGTTTCTCTGGAAACAGATTCATGGAGTGGCAGTAACAGCTGCCCCCAGCCATGAATGCAGTATTTCTTTTCTTGTTGGCTAAACAGGGCAAAAAATGACTATGTTCTTAGTTGCCTGTTACTCAGCAGTTTCTACAAAAGCAGGTTTTTTTTCATATTCTATTTGAGCACATGCCCACTTGTTCCATATTCTTCTCTGCTGTGATATATATACACACACAAAATTAATACTAGCCTCATTCAGCTGTTGAGCTGGCCTTTGCACTTCACAATCCAGCCTGTCTGCTGCTGCTTCTCTGGTTTCACTAGCTAAAAATCAACCTGCTATACAAAGCTTTTACAACTTTTAGTTTGTGGCATCCCATACTAGTTCTCTTTCCCTCAGCTAACTTTTTCCAGAAATTGCTTAAACCTTCAAGTTGTCACTCCTTCAGCTTTCACAATAATGCAAGTATTAGAGCTTCACCATCGCTTGCCTCAAGGTTAACTTTGCAACAAATTTACACCTTTGATCCCTTATCAGACTGAAAAGCATGTTGGAAAACATACTACTGGAATTGGTTCATTCACGTATAGCAAGGATCTGAAAACATTTCCCAACTTGTTGTATGTAGCTACAATATCTCCCCATTTAAAGAGATGAGAATCACTAAGCTTCCAATATTTCAAGCTGAGAGCCAAGTACTACAGTGCACTACAGAAGCATAAGTATCAAATCACTCGGATGTTAAACAATAGTTTGCAGCTATCTACAATCTTTTTAAATATAGGTCTAACATACAAGCACAAAAAGCTGCCTGCCGTTTCATCCCAGTTGTTTTTGGTCTAGGTTTTTTTGCTTAGCTGGAAGTGGTAGTGAGATGGCACCTAAGAGACCTCTCGAAACCAAAAGTCTAGCTGGATGAAGTAGAGTCCAAAAACCTAACTTATTCAACAAGAGATGCTCAGTAGGTTTGGAATCAAATCCTGCCAAAGGAAAAGCTAAGGTGGAGCCAGGAACTCAGAAACCATGGACTACTGAGGAACCTGGAAAAACTATTTGGGACAAGCTATCATTTAGAAAGCAAACTGCTTTTTTCTGACTCAAGCTACAGGTAAGTTGCATTTGATACCTCATATTGCATATCTGCAAATCAAACCCAGTCTGATATAAACCTAGACAGACAGAAAAGGATGTAATCAATGTGAATCAGTCTGGTTTTATAACAAAATAGTCAGATCTGATTTTGTAGCAAAAGTTACAAGTCTGGATGACCAATAGCTATTTGCAGTTCATTAACTATTGCAGCAGTCATACAACTTCTTGATGATAATTACACACTATGAATATTTACATTAAATGGCTCAAGAACCTCCAAGTCCCTTCAGTGCTAGCAGGACTTCATAGCATAAGGAGGCTTCCAGTAAGATCCTCCAAGATTTTGTGCTGAAAAGAGAAGAAAAGTCACTAGTCAAAGTTCCTGAAAGCTAAATAATGAGAACAAAGTCCTATTGAGCAATCTGGGTCACCTAACCATTTTTTCCAACAGTCAAACTTGAAGTGGCATGTATGAACAGGAAATGCGGGATTTAGTTGCAGAAAAAGGGTACTAGATCTTACAAACAAGCAAGCACAAACAAGCTTTAGCTAAACATAGGCAAGAGTTCTCACCACTTCCCTCTATACATTCAAAGAGCCTATCAGTCCTCTCTTTGCCATTTTAGATTTGGAGTTCATCCTAGCACAGCTATGGCATTACAATGGAAAATTGCATCCAGCTATAAGGTTTCTATTTTAGTTTGGTTACAGAGAATCTGAGGGGGTGCCAAGATTTGCATGTATTAACAGACTAGAGGAAAACCATTTAATGAGATTCAAAGAGCTAAACCTATTAATCTCATTTTTCATAAGTTTAAAGGATGACAGTTTTTGTTTATTAAATACCTTCAAGTAAAGGAAATACTAATGCTATACAAGGCCATGCATATAGTGAAAAGGTACAGCATTAACCAACGACTAAGATCTGAAGCCATGCTAATTCCAAACAGAGATACTGTCCTTTTTCTACAGGGAAGCAATAAACCATTGGATCTACCCACAGAGGGAAAAAGTGTTCTCTGTTTCTGTTGAAACTAGGTACCTTTTGAAACACTAGATACAATTTAG
The DNA here is from genome assembly GCF_035582795.1 of Mycteria americana. Taxonomy (NCBI): domain Eukaryota; kingdom Metazoa; phylum Chordata; class Aves; order Ciconiiformes; family Ciconiidae; genus Mycteria; species Mycteria americana. The sequence goes on from NC_134367.1 coordinate 33,384,479, forward strand.
GTTAATTACAAACACTGGCCAGATGTATTTGTACACAAGCCATATAATTGCTATTTCTTGCCTTTAAACCGCCGACTTAAATTTGAACTTCTGCAAGAGATGTTTTCTAAGTCTCCCTTGAACATCTTATTTTTAAGTAACTAAAGGCAACAATTCTTATTTTAAAGACATAGCTATTGATAAACTTTGAAGGCAATACCCTAGGGATGAACATGGATGCAAAATTCCAGAAAGCAAGAAATCAATGGACAGCATAACCTGTCATTTTCATTCTAATCAAAACACTTTCCATTAGCTACCTACCACACTTTCCAGCATCAGCTTGGTACAAGCTTTAACTTACACTAGTTTAGACTTCTCCTTGAAACTACATTACACCACTTGACCTTCAATGTTAGCTTCATTTTTGTCATGTCCTTTCTACTTGCCTCATACTGTCTTTAGCTGACCATTTAAGAAGGATGTCTGTCCAGTGTGAGAAGGATTCATTGTTTTCCTCATCCTGAGATCATGCTACATGGAAAAGAATTTGGAGGATGGGGAGAAAGAAGATATTTTAACAGATTGGTCTTGACCTCTTAATATCCTTACACAGAGTACCTCATATTCTGTCCTTAGACAGAAGTATTTATAGCCAGCTAACACTCAAAGAAGCATTTGACTAAGTAGGGCAACTTTCAGTGCTGGCATGCCTTACTTATTCTCTGGAGAACAAAACCAGTTATGTATATCATTAAAGAGTCAAACTGAAAGGACTCAGTGCCAAATTCTTTTAAATGAGAAGTTGGATGTGAATTAGTGATGTTCTCATTAATAATGCTCTGAAAACAATGGCTTCCTTCCCATCCTTTCCCATCTTCTGGCTCCTTCAGATACATGATTTATGATACAATTGACTAATCCAGTCAGGTTTCTCTCATAGTTCAGACAGGATTTGCCCAGTCCAATGTCATTCATCCAACCCAGCTGCAGGATGTGTCCTAGGCAATCAAAGAGACCATCTTCATGAACTGATCCTTTTTAATTCTATTTGGCAAGCCATATTTGAAGATGGACAGGAAACATCTGTATGCAGCTTCACCAGCTGTAGTTACAGGCTGCTGTCTAAGTTTTCTGCATGGCTGTTCTTGAGCATGTTGTGTAGTGAATTCATCAGCTGTTTGTACCAAGATAGAAAGATGATTTGATTACCCCAGCAGAAGCAGCTCCCAACATTTCATTTTAAATATTTCCAATACATGTTGTAATTCATGTTTCTCAGTGATGAAAAGATTTGGTAGCATTGCTATTTATAGAAAGGCCAAATATGATGCCTTCTTTTGGTAAGAGAACTGCCTTTATTAAAAGGCATTTTGTAGATAAAGTGTTGATAGGTTTCTTACTTAAAGGGGTTCTTACACTGGGTTCATTACTTCCTTTTCAGAGCGGATGCATACCCCTCTATCATTTGTAAGGAGCTTCAACTCTTATTCCAAAGTACTGATAATATCAGAGCACATCACTTTACTGTTGGGCTTAAATCCAACAGGCAATAGAAATAGGATGTTGATCCAAGAAGAGAATATGCAATTGCTTTATTGCTAAACTCCTTTTAACATTTTGGAGTGCTTAGTAAATGCAGCCTCTTCTCTCTCCAGTTATGATCTCTTCGTGGGAGAAGAGGGGTAGTTCAGAGCAACTCATATCTGTCCACAGTGGTGGGGTGCAGAAAAAAGTGTAGGAATTGATGTTTCTACAACTGCGCATCCATGAACAAAATACTGCAGGAAGATTTATGGCACTCTTAGCTACTCACACTATTTACGGCTGCCAAACAGGGCTTTCTGCAGTCAAACATGCACTATTGTGCTTATTTATATTGAGTTCTCATGATTATAGAGGACTTCAGTAGTGTTAGGTATAAGTACTGAGTAAGTATATTCAGGGTAAAGTACTAGTAAGGTCATTCAGTAAAATAACTGGAAAATAGATAAAATCCATGCTAAAATCCTTATTTAGGCTCTTTGTGAAACATTTCAACTTTGCAAATTAATTCATTTAAAACAACCATTTGGGAGTGGTGATCTATGGTCATAAGATACTCAATACAAAATTACTAATAGTGAAGGTTCTGAGCAACTTGCTTGTGCTTTCACTTTGCATGCCTCCTGGATTTCTCTGAAGGAGAAACAAATATGTTCCTGTTTTGGCATTCATATCCGGGGTTCCTTTCCAGCTTGAGTAACATCTACATCTAATCTTTATTCAGGCTAAAATAAAGCCTGAGGTCTTACACTTGTTGATTTCCAGCTGACAAGAGAGTCCTACAAGAAGGCACAGATGTAATTAGCACAGTAAGTCCTGCTCAGTTCAAAGCCTTAGAAATGGAGATAACCTTTTTTTTCCCACTTCACATGCAGTTGGAGTCACAGGTCTATGCAAGAGGCCCAGGAGATAGACTGTACCCAGCATTTAGCAGGCCTTTGGTAAGGCTCATTTTCCCAGTTAAGGAAATGAAAGAATCCAAGTCAAAGGGGATTCATAGCATGTTCTGCACTTAAAGTGAATGATGTTTAAAAAACCAACTTTCATGGTTTTCTGGTCTAGAAAGAGGTAGAGAGTGTTTATCAGATCTCATATTAAGGTTGGGAAAAATCTTGTATACAGGCTTGCAGCTGAGCCATTGCTCATTTACATTAAGTCTCATTAACCTGTTTAGCTAAACCTATACCAAGTTTTCAATGCATTAGTCCAGCTGCAAGAGTCTTAATCACATAACTGAACTCCTTTGCTTGACCTTATGCTCAACTGAACCGTGGACCCAACAGTTCAGTGGGCATTAGACCTTGAAAACAATGATCAAATGAGGTCTTTTTCCTGACTGTATCGACACTGAAAACTAATGCTTGTTTTGCCTATAACAAATATATTTAAGTTTGCTGCTCCAAAAGACCATTTAAAAAGCTTTTAAAAAGTCTACGTTAACCAGAACACAAGCCTTTTGTGTAAGATGTTTAAATGTAACTAAGAAAAGGTACTTTGAGTTATAAGATGTAGCCTGCTCTATTACTTTTGGGCTTCTGTTCTGGTTCATGTAGTTATGCTATCATGGTCTCTGGCATTCAGTATAAAGCAGATGCACCTCCTGCATACTAGGAGTAAATACAGACAAGCTTCGCTGCCGGAAAGTAGACAATACAATGCTAAAATGCCACGAATTATGTATTTAACCATAAATAGTTAAGAGTGTGGTTTTTATAAGATTGTATTTTAAGTGCCTTATGTTTCCTCAGAAAGTGTAATTGTCCTTTTCATCAAGTCAAACACGGGTTTGAAACATATATAGAAAACACTGCCAATTAAAGCCTGAAGTTTTAACAATATTGAAGTTACTGAGAGTATTAGTTGCTACAACAAGATCAGATCAGGTCTCTTCTACCATCTCAGAAAGAAAAAATGTCCTTAGAGTAAGCAGAGATCATATATACAACATCTGAGTATTCAATAAAACAGAGCGGATTGCTATAAGCTTATCTATCAGCACAGCCATTAAAAGGTCATAGTTTGTTTTATGTTTAAGGAAAAGCACCTGCTGAATTAATTCATTTTAAATAAAACAAAATAAAGTGCTGAGAAGACAGATCAGTATTTGCATTTAGTTGCAGTTCAGTGGTTTATAAGATAAAATCATAGTACCACAGAAGTTAATAAAAAAAAATACAAGTGCTTGGCCAATCTTTATCTTAACTTGAAGTTAGTTGCATCTATTTTTGCTCTGTGTCTAGTATCCTTAAAAACAGGAGTTGTATTTAAAAATCTAGTTCCTACCTTCAAAATAGAATATGCTGACAAGTGAAATTTATCTGATCACGGAGCAGCATCTACAACATTTATTTTCATTACTTTTCATTACCAGGTATTAAAAGTGGTAGGTATTCCAAGGCAAGCATTACATTTCCACTTTCTAAAATTGACTGGATGAAACAGTGAATAAAGTGTTTTCATTAATGCAACTTTTTTTTAAGTTTTCAGCATCACAAAATAAACTTTTCTTTCATTTATAAAAACACTTTAATGGCCTGACTGTATTTGTAGTTAATAGAACTCCACTATAGCCTTTTGATCACATTAACCTTCACATGTAAGAAATATCCATCCATCTTCTACTTACACTAGGCTAGCATAGGACAGCATATCAATACCTTCTCTGTCTCTTTCCTATTAAGAAAAGAGAACATGACTCAGATACCCAGTGCAACAACACATGTTAATGATGGCAAACCAAAGCCATCATTTACACAGGCCAACTCTTGTGTTCAACACATCAGAACACTAGTTTTAAGCATCAGCTATATTGTTTCCATTGATCAAAGCAAATTAGGAAAAAAAATCATGCAAAGTATTCAAAGTACTCTAAAATATCACCAAGCATAGGTGGGATTTAGGAAGTTTTTCAGTCCAACCCCAGTTCCTACGATTAAGCAACAAAGTCTGATGAAATCAGACTATTTGAATTTCTCCCAGAAAAGTCAAGACTAACAAGCTTATTGATGTCAGTGAGTATATTCTTCTCCCAGCAAATACTAGCCAAGCCAAAAAGCTGTTTACAAGAAACAAAGATCTGTACAACCTGCTCAAAGTGATCTCATTTTGAAAGATGACAGATTTTGCTCTTCTAAACTGCCACAGAACAGTTTCTATTTTTAATCACAAAAAATATGGCAGCTTAAATATGAATTGAACAATTACATTTGTCAACATATCAAAACACTTAAAAGTGCATTAAGTCTAAAAATAGCCATCTAAAATAAGTGTGGCTAAATCATTTATTTGAAGTATGGAGAAGACAGAAGAAAAATCAATCCCCCTTGGAAAATTATATGAACCACCAGGAATAAGACTACCACCTACATACTAAATTTGAAGATAAGTTCAAATACAAGGGGACCACCTTGCAAAAGAGACCACAGCCTCACAGATTGGCAACAAAGAACTAATGGTCCAGTTATCTCCACTAGAACAAAAATAGTTTAAAATTAAATATTATCTTTCCCAGTAACATAAGTAGGAAGAAAACCTGAGGAGCTGCTAAGATCTTCTAGAAGCATAGTCAGAATTCAGTAGTTACAGACTACTGATAAGATGAGAATACAGGACAACTATTTATCTTTTCTACCAATTAACAAACACTGTCAAGCCTTTCTATAAGTATATAAATGCATATATAATTCAACTCCTTTTTATACAGAGGAGCTGAAAGTTTGCCAGAGTGAGAACAATTGAGAGCTTCAGCCTGAAAAAATCTGGAACATTTTGAAGGCCATAAATCTTTTGCTGAGATCAATTTTTTAAACAAGACACCAAAGCAATCAATAAAATTGATGGTGACCTTAAACAGCAGTATTGGTATTGCAATGGCTAGTGCAATTCAAACTGCAAAAAAATGTTTGTATGCAGAGGGAAAGGAAGGGGAAAGGCAACATTGTAAAAACACAACTCCAGCATGATTTAATTAGCTTGTTTTTTTTTAATGAAATGAGGCTAAAACTCATTCCCAGTTTTACCCAACTTTTATTTAATCTTTATTCCTCTATGAAATGTTACCCTTCTCAAAAAAATTCAACAGTGAGGTCTGCATAGATGGAAAGTCAAGGAAAGCTCCACAATTAGCCATCTGCTTGCTAGTCACTATTCACAGCTCCAGAATATCTACAATACATCTTCTGCCCAAATAACTGGTCAAAAAGGGATGGTTAATAACACAGATGAGCAAGAGTTATACTGGGTGTTATAGGGAACGATAAGTTAAGAGTAAGAGGATTACAGGAAAATAGCCTAACATGTCAAGTTCCACTGGTATTGTTGCTCATGGAACTGCTCATATTCACATCTTAAAAACTGCAGAATTCTCTTATCTGTAAAGTTGCACTGAGAAGTTCAGAACTTAGTTTTCCTGAGTACATTGTGAAATTTAATAGAATACTTCTCTGTACGTTTGATAAACATATACACTGAAGTGACACTTCAGATGCTAAACTATTCACCAGCTAGTGTTTATTTTTAAGGTCTTCTACATACATGTTAAAGCAAGTGGAAGATTTTAAAGTTAACTGGAATACATTGTTACACATGGTTTCTACTAAAAATAGTCATTTCTTCAAATGAATTAAATAAGCTGTAGCCAAGCTGTTTTCTGGGTATAGCTATACATCAAAGCTTCATATTAGACCAAAGCAAATTAAAGCCATGAAGAGATTGAGCTGCTTATTACAGCTGAGCATGCACATACAACATAGGAAATACAAGAAAAGTTAATTTATCTTACCTTCAGGTGCATCTGCATCACAGTCTTTAGATACAAATGTTGTCACATTCCTTGGCTGGCCATCAGTTGTCTTATTACTCTGCATTATAAATAAAGAAAATTAGTACACTAGTCTACCAGCAATGGCCTTCCATACACAATGATAGTCCCTGAAAGAAACACATCTCCCAATAAATTAATTTTATAAAAAAAGACTTTGACAAACCTCTTACAATATTCAAAATGATTAAGATTGTTTTTGACCAGTATATGCAGAGTAAGCTGTAAGTGGTACAACATGAACATTTTTAAATATGCTTTCATTTAGTAAAAATTAATAGCTTGTGTTCTTTTTGAAGACTCATGAAAAATAAAAACTTCTCTGAAATTAAACCTTTTAACTGTGCATAAAATGAATTTGGAGTTTGACTTTGGTGATGAAGATACCATGGAAGTGTTAGGCTTGCATGATGATACCAAATACAGTTTACTTCTGGTCTAAAAGCCAGATGATAGTATCCAATATACTTAGGTAGCCAGAGTGGAAGAAGACAAATTATGCTGAAGTGAACTATTGAAAACCTAGATATTCCTGTTTAAATGTCTCAAATCTTCACAAAACTGACCCTTTCAGAGACCACATGAGCTCTTATGTACCACACTTACTTTTGAACAATCAGTGAATAATTTTAGCAAAGTCCAATGCAAATCCTTTGTACTACATTGATTTCTCCATAGACTAACTCACTTCAAAGGGTCTCACATCTACTGTACTTACTTTCACCCCCATGACTTCCTAAACAGGAAGCTCTCTAAAGAAATCACTAAGGGTCAACAACTTTTCTCCTTCAGGCTGAAGGAAACATGTCCCTTAAAACCTACCAGAAATCAGTACAGGCTGGCACACAAAACTAAATGCTTCTCTTGACAACTTAATTGACACAGTTTATCAATATTAAGCAAATTCAGCTTCTACTCCAAACATTCAAGAAAAAACAACGAAGTGTCTATCCTAAAAAGCAGCAGTTTGTATGAACAGTTAACTTCATTTCATGCAAACACATGGAAGCGTGGAGATCACTGCTGCTTAGAAGAAACTGATCCAAAGGGAGTATGATTAGGCACAGGAACCAGAAATTAAAGTGGAACCAAAAGTAAGAGGACAATGTGTAGTTAGAAACAATAGGATAAGAACAGAAGAATGAAATTTCAATTACTCAGTGTACATTTAGCAGTGGTCCGGCTCCAGGAGGTATTCCAGCTGGCTGTCACCACTACAGCTTACACTGCTCAAAGAGTGCTTCTTTCAAAAACAGCATTATACATTGTACAATTACACAGGGGCATACAAAAAGCACAGAACAATCAGAATCTTGCCGTTTCAAAATTTTGTCTTCCTTATCTTTATTCATTTTCATTCTGAAGTAGTACAAATTTAAAATACAACGTGCAACAATAGCTAGACCTGTGGGCTTCCTTTGATAACATCTATGCTTTTTTTCCAGGTCTGATATAATTCTTGTTCTCCATGAACACTCCTGTAATTTAAGACTTCTGACATATCTGGATTCAACTCTAAATGCTTTCCACAAACTCAAGGCACTGGGGTTTACCTTCAAGTCATAAAACCAGCCTCTCTTTCCCTAGCAATCCTTTCTTCCCTCCTGCACAAGGCAAAACCTTGTAAAGGTCCACTGAAAGTTTTCTACCTTTTCACAAAACAGACATGAAAAAAATGAAGTGTATTCCAAAACAGAGATATAAAGTAAAGCATTTCATGGTATTAACCCTTCCTAATAAAAATTAGGATCCACATTTGCCATGCTAAGAGGAATGGTAATCTCATTATCAGCTGAACAGAATCTTCATTTTTACATAGCTAGAATTTCTAACATTCAAATTTTAATATTCTTTAATATATAAGTAGTACTACAGAAAGCAAACTACAGAAGTATTAAAAAAAGCAAAAGTAGTCTCATACAAAGCTAACTTACACAGAAAATTAAGTTGGAAGTTATTGCTTATATTGAAGGATTAACTAAAAAATAACAATATTTATGGTAAGACTCAGCAAGAGTTCAGTATCACTTCATCCAGTGCAAGAAATTAGAGTAAAGAAAAAACCCCCACACCTTTGCCAGCACAAAGTTGGTTTCTACATGCTAGAACTCTTCCAAGCAGGTCCCTGAACAGGCCAAAACCTGCTCTCCTGAGGCCAGGGTTGTGATCCTACTATTCTCTCCTCTTCAGATCCTGAACTTTCACCATCTCACTTGGCTCACTGCAGCCAAGACTGCCCTTGATCACTTCTTCCTTGTTTTCAGCACCAAGTCCAAGACAGCATTTCCTTATTTCAGCTCCTCAATTGCCTGTGTCAGGAAGTTGTCAGTGCACTCCAGAAGCCTCCTGGATTGCTTGTGCTTGATCAACTGTGTTGCTTTTCCAGCAGATACCTGGGTGGCTCAAGCCTCCTATGAGGACCAGGGACTGTGAACATGAAGTTATAGAGGTTTAAGGGATCATCTGCTACTTCCTCCTGATCAGGCAGCCTGTAGCAGACAATATCACTCATGCTGATCTGCCCTCTAATCCTAACCGATAAGCACTTAGCTGGCTTATCCATCCCAAGGCAAAACTCCACACATTCCCACTGCTCTCTCACATAAAGGTCAACTCTCCCTACTGGCCATCCCAGCCTGTCTCTCAGAGCCCACACCTATCCATGGCAGCACTCCAGTTGTGTGAGCTATTTCACTACATCTCTGATCCCAGTGAGACTGTAGATCTGCAACTGCATGCAAACTCCTCCTTTGTTTCCCCTGCTGCGTGCATTAGTATTCAGGCACTTCAGAGGCATCCGAGTTGTGCTAATTTCCCAGAAAAGGTTATGAGACCTTTGCTCTTAATGCTGTCATCTCAGCACTTTTGTATTAGCAGAGAGCCCCTTTTGCCCTGCAGGGCACGGAGAAAATGACTGGACATGGAAAGATGCATAAGTGACAGCAGAGACCTGTCTACAGAACAATTCCTCAAAATAATTTACTTAGCATTACGCAGTAGAGCAGTCAAGTCTCAGACATTTTTAGCATGAGCATTGTCAGAGTAACTCTAGTGTTCCAGTTACCACATCCAGTCCAAAGCTGAAAGCAGGGTGTCTCAAGGACAAAGCAGGAGACAAAACCAAGTACAGTAACTCAGTACGTGTGCTGCAAGAGCTGACACATTTTGGACACTTAAGGAAATAGCAAGCTACCATATAAAAGGTTAGGTTACAGCCTGTTACACTCACATAATTTGCTCCTGCTTACATTCAAGATCAAGAACTTAAAAATCTGTTTGTGCACTTGGCCATCTAAGGGATACTTCTGGATTTCTGCTGATGAAAACAGACATTCAGTGTCCCGCAGCTTAGCTCCACTCCCCTGAATTATCTGTGTGAAAGCTGAGGAAGGAAAGTGACTGCTGCTGCTCTGGCCCTCAACCAGGGAAAAGTATCAATGTCACCTATGGCAAATGCTGGCCTTTTAATTCCCGTCTGCACCAGTCAAGTCTTACAGGTCCACCAGGTAGCAACACCAGCAAGCAGCAGTCAGTCTTTCAAACAAATGGAAAAAACTTGGCCTCATTGAACAGAAATAGAAATTACACTTCAAATATGGGCAAAGTTACATTTTTTGCTACAAAGCAGAGATGAAGGCCTGGACAGAACTCTACCTTTGTTAAAGGCTATGAAGAGACTCATAGCTGTTTAGCAGATGTTGCAAAGGTTGTCTTAAGAAATGAAACCAAGCATTCTTCAGTGTTTGAAGAGCTATGAAAATTGACCAAAGCCCTACACTGGGCCTGAGTTGGTAAGGGCACTCTATCCAAAAGAAACTTAACAGAAGTTTCCTACAGACATCATAACTGAAGACACTTTCAATTAATTGGGGACACATGCTTTGAACATCCCAATGGTCAAAGAGTTAAATACATCAAGTATCCCAGGTCTAGCTAACATTGCTTCACAAGACCTCCATTTCTCTACACAGATTCAATTATCAGGAAAAGTCAACAGCACTTCAAAGTTAAGTCTTGTCAAGACTAACAGCCTCCAAAGGAAACCGTTCAAGATTCAAACAGGATTCTAACCTGTCTAATGCATCACTAGAGATTTTGGTTACAAATTAGTTTGACAGGTTACTAGATTGGGAGTTACCGTAGAGCAAAGAAAAGGGGGGGAAGTGCTCTTTCTACACACTGTCTTTCTGTGAGCCATCAGATTCTGACATACATGTTTAATCAGCCCACTCATCCACTAAGCTCACTTGGAATATTGCTTCTTTATGACTTGGTTCTGTGCAGTGTTGGTTACCAGTGGTGTTACTTTAAATGATGAAATTGACTGTTGTGTGTGTGAGAAATGAAAATCTAGACCGTCCAAGCAAACTGGTGCATATAACTTCGACCATCAGGAAGCTTGCCATATGTACAAAATGTATGTCCCTTGCCCAGTTCCTGTGTATGCTCCTGGCCACTCCTTGGTTCCATAACAACCAATTCACAACTCTTAAGAACCTCCTCATTGGTAACGCCCACAGAAAAATCTGTTGGTCCTCTTCATTCCCAGAAACCATCTCTCCTCATTTCAAAATACAAAAGCTTAACATCCAGTTATCAGAGTAGTCAGACAAAAAATGTCTGGTACATTCTGAAAGATTCTTTGAGAGGATGTTGTCCAAAACCCTTGTATTTACTTGGTATGCCAGAGAGGTCCAGATGTAATTTACCAGCATACTCTTTATGCTTCATGTTATTTTAACAATAAAAACCAGTTTCTACCCAAGTTACTTTATACACTTTAAACACAGCTCTTTGAAATGGGACCTAAGAAGCTAAAGACCCAGGATGGCTATCTTTACTATAAGATTTTTTTTTTTTTAATCCTTTAAATTAAAAGTTGTAGCTCTACTCAACCATTCCAGCTAATCCTTCTTGCAGTGCTGACCAGGACTGCATTTCAATAGCTGTTTGAATGACACAAGCACTTCCCTACTGCTATGCTCCATTCTCTTGGCCCTTTTCATTACAAACTATGTATCTATGTTCAGATACTATTTGTCATAACAAACACTTGCAGGTCAGCTGCTTAAGTCCCAATGCCCCTGCCCCCCTCTACACACACATTTTATTTTACTGAAACATTACCATTTTATTCAAACCAAAACAAACTGCTAGCTACAGCCTTTACTATTTACTTTTCAATCTTCCATGCATCTTGTTACCTGCAAGCTTTATCATAAAGCATTCTTTTCTCAGGTCACTGAAAGGCCTAAAGACTAGCTTGGTAGGATCCTTAATGAAATTGTCCTTCCCACCCTTCCACCCACAATGGTTCTGCACTGTAGAGACATACAATCAGTCTACAATATTAAAACAACCAAACAAACTGCCTTTTGCAGGGACTTAAGCTCATAACTAATTCAGATATAGCTATATGATGTTCTAGGCTACATACACAGTAAGTAATCATGCCAGGAATTCTATGTAAACTCACCACAGAAGCAAACTGCTTTCCTAAACTGATTTTCAGCTTAGTTTCTTGCTGCTACTACCCTAATTCTGACAAGTTGAGTCAATTTATAGATGCCTAAGCATGTTTATTTTGTATTAGTTATATCTAGCATAAAATCTAATAAAAATGCATTAAACTTCCTAAGTATCAAATATTCAAATCCCCTACAGTGATTCTGTTATTGTGCTTGAACTGATGTAAGGATGACCAACCTCCCATTACCAGACACAATTTAGATGTCAAGATAACAGAAAAGTAGCATTTATTGAATGCTTCACTTCCTGCAGTGATAATTCTACCACATCCAAGCAGCACATTTAAGTTGATCAGGTTCCTCTTCTCTAGCATGTTTAACACTGCTTCAACTTCAATTTCTCCTCCTAATCCTTCTGCTCAAAGTATTCTTTGTCTACTCTGTTTAAAGTGAAAGAATTGACAGTGATAAGTTACACATTTTACTAAATATTTTCAGTTGAAGAAGGTCGGTGGGTGATTGATTCAAAAAAAAAAAAAAAAAAACCAATGTGTTCTCCTCCCAGAGGCACAGCCTTCTGGAAAACTAACAGAAGTATTCCAAATGCTCAAAGTAGCACCCAGTTACTTCAGTCTCATTTAAGTCCCTTCTCCCAACCACTCCAGTGCAATTGTTTTGTTTGTGAAAGTTATACTTGAACCCCAAACAGCACACCAAGAGATCTAGACTTCATTGTGCCTGAACATGAGCAACCAGTTCATTACCAGGTTAGTTGTCTACATTTGCAAGATCAGATCTAACAAAGCCTACCCCTGTAGGATACCAGATCTTGGTAAACAGCTGTCCATAAAACCCCTCAAGATGCTTATGATGTGTAACTCTGAACTTCCCCATAAATATACAGGCCTCCACTCAAACTAAGATGAAATACAAGAATTAAAGCCTTCAGGTACAGAAGATGAGATTTAAAAAGCAAAACTTTGAAGTGCACAGAAGTGCAATAACAAAAGCAGAGACTGATGCTAACTACTTAATTCTGTAGATTATTTTATAGAACAAGAACTGCAATGAGTTTCATGAAGTTGGACAGTCCAAAGTGTCCGAAGTGTGATCAGTCAGCACATATTCAGCTTCATTCTGATTATCTTCTCCTGTACCAAGTTATCTTTTTGATTTCTCACAAAATACGCACATAAAAACTATCAACTGCAGAACAACAAAATTGCTTTCAGTCTACAGGCAGCCTTACACACTAAAACTAATCCTCATTGCAGTCACCCAACAACCTAAGCATACCCAGTACAAAATCTAGTGGAAGCTACCAGCTGAGTAGTAAAGCAATTTTCAAAGTTTTACACTGTCTGAAGATGATCTAGGAACTAAGTTGTGTTACATATAGTACAACCAGTTTCTCGTTTGTGTATTATATCAAGAGACCTACTAGTAGTTAAAAAACCTGGCTACAAAAGTCTTCAAAACTGCAAATGGGCCTGGCTTTAAAAGTCACTGTAAACAGTACATTTGTGATACAGAAGGCAAGATCTTTTTTTTTTTTTTTAAAAAAAACTATTATTACATCTCACCTGTACCAGGTATTTTTGGCTTCCATACATTACATACTGAGGGGCAAGACTGTAGATCATATAACTTGTATGAAGAACTATCAATAGAAGTATCATACAGAGAAACAAGAGGGCTTGAGGTCGAGTTTTTCCTCGTCTGATTTTATAAAGCTAAAAACAGAAAACATACAAATGTTAACATAATGAATTTTTTTTTTTCTGAAGACATTTAAAATCCTCTTGAATTCAAGTAACAGCTTTAGAGCTTTAGTTCTAATGACAGAAGTGGGAGGCTGCTAAAATTATCCTCTGGCAACTTAATTCCAGTGACTCAAAGCAGGTTTTCAGGTGTATTTACCTAAATTTCAAAGCACAGCTATTTAACCAAAGTAGTTGTTGCTTGTATTAATTACCCAGAACATTTATAAACCAGCACTTAGTAGCAAGATTTAAATGATGTTGCCTATCACTGATAACAAACTGTGCCTTGGTTTGTCAAAGAATATTGTGTCCTTCAGTCAAGGTTAGGTGTCATCTATCACTACACCTCTAATCAGATCTAGAAACAGAGGAGAGAGTATTCTCAGGCTCTGAGAAAACTTGCACGCCATATGGTGGCATCTTTTCCACTTTACACTGCGGGGAACAATATAATCCCTCCTTGTTACCCTGTAGATACCACTCTATTCTGTAATCCCCAAAGGCTCAACCCGAGTACCATATTAGAGTAAAGAAGCTGGCAGCTGAGGGGTAAATGATGGAAGAAAAAAAACCAACATCCAAACTCACAACTCACTGCAAGGACTCAGGGTCACTGTTCACAAGTTTGGGGTGTCACCACATGAAGTGGTGACAGTATTAAATGGAAAGTAAGCACAGAAGCAAGGAAATATTTAACCAAGCATGATAGGCATGAATGGCATACTGTTGAATACAAAATTGCTTTTTCTGATACAGTAATATATTATTTGCATCCTACTTAGATATGCCATATCATTACTGTACTGTTTTATCTCTTATCAAGCTAGATAAACTTGCTTGCCACCTAAAAGGCAAGTCAAGCACAACTGACTGCATGCACATTTCAGATTTTGATCATAAAAGTCACTAATACTTCCAGTATATCAGAATCCTATGGCTTTCACTCAGAAAAGTCAGAAGCTGAAGTGCCACTGATTAAACACTTCAGTCAGCTGACTGTATTGCTTAGACTAAAACATCAGTTTATCTGATAACTTAGCAAAATGGAACACCTTTCAAAAGCAGTGAAAATTGTACAATAGGCTTCTAAAACTCATTAGACATAGAATGCTATTTGCAACACCCAGTATTTATGAAGCAGTACATAAATAATGACTTCAAATATATTGAATATCACATATTTGTTAAATGTCTTGAGAGTTTAGTTTATAATACTCAGTAAGTCATATTTACCCTTATCCAGAAGAACCATATACCCATATTTCGAATCCCTGCCATTGAAGTGAAGATAAAATACATAACAATAGTTGTAATAAGAATATAATCAAGTGGAAACACCTAAAAAACAAACACACATACAGTTAAAAAGACAAGAAAACATCCAAACTAGAAAACAAGCTCTTCCCCCACTTAAAGCTAAATAAGTAGAAACTACTTATAGCATCTGAGGTAGTAAGAGTCCTTTCATTTAAAAGTTTTACACAGCTGGCTCCAAATAGAGCTAATACAGCTTGCTGCTAATAGAGCTTATACAATTAGTTTGGGAAAGCAACTGAGCATTCTTCTTAATTTAAAACTTGCCTTAATTTTTAAGTGTTACACATTTTTAGGCCAAGAAATACTTAATTCTGTTCTGAGAATACATTTAAAAGTAAGTCCACAGTGGCAACAACCATTTTAGGACTGTATAGGCATTCTATTTGTGAATATTTCTGAACATATTTGCATACAAAAACTTGATTTTTACATTTACATTAATAACAGCTTGAGATAATAGTGCTGCTGAAACATTACTTTTCTCAGTAAACTGCAAGCTTAGGTGTTCAATAATTTTAGAAACCATGGGGAAGCAATGCATTGTGCCAACCCATTATGCTAAGAATATGGAAAGAACTCAACTAGGGGAGAGTAAAGCACTAGCTTACGTTAAGGCTTATTTTTCTTAGCGTACCCATGACTGATTGCCAGATTTGTATGTGGCCTTGTTGCCTTCCAACCCTACTGAAGTTAATAGATGTTTGTTCTTATGTAGGGTTTGTTTCAAAGACTAATGCATTACTATAACATATGTAACTGCAGAGAGTGTAATATATCTTTCAAGGTGCAATAAATGTATTAAAAAGCAAAAAAGTGCATTTACTTCACTTAAGGGGGATAACCTATCAAGTACACAAGCAACTAGAATATAAGTAGGGCATGGGAGAAAGTTGCTTTTATTCTGCACGATAACTACAACTGATGTCATTCTTCATTGCCACTATGTTCTCATCAGATGAGAGTTAGTTTCAAGCACCACCTTCCTCCAGCAACTGGCTTCCATCCACCCAAGATTTTCATATCAGTGTCTAATAACTAAAAGATTAACAAGGAAGTTGCCTTGCTTTTACAGAACACACATTTAGACAATTTTGTTTTAATGAATTACCTGGGGGGAAGTATAGTTTGCCTTCTGACAGCTTACCAGAAAACAGAAAGGAGCATCCTTACACATGTATATCACCAATTTTGTACTTACTGTTTGAAGAACAGGTAACAGCATATTCAATGGATTGGTCAGATTAGTTCCTAAAATTATAAATCCCGAGTCGAAGCCAGCCGAATGCAGAGCTTTGTCCAAACTGCAGTAATTAAGAAAAACTAGGTAAGTACTATGGTTCTCCCAGAACTTTGTCTTCAGTTTAATTTAAAAGGGCAGCTAAAAAAAGCTGAACTAAGCCCAGACACTGACAGCTTTTTCATATCTATAGACACATGCTTTGTTTTACCACACTCATTGCACTTGTCCTATGAAAAGGTATATTGATTTCTGCATCTCCTTGGCATTTTAGTTTTTCCTTAGTTTGGGTCATAGAGCTTATTGGCCCAGTCTGAAAAGTTAAAAATGCCAACATTTGAGACCTCTGGTTAGTGTCAATCTTCATTGAAATCCACCAGATTTGCAGCTGGCTATATTGCTTTCAACACCATGAAAGAACTACAATGTAATGCACATCAGAATAGATTATACATGTCATTTACTGCAATAATTTAAGCACCTGTTACCCAGCCCAAGAAGTACCTACATGCATTAAGATTTATTCAAGCAATCAGAATATTTCTGTAGCCAGAATTAAACTTCCTTAACATATATGCTTAATTTCTCTACTGAATCAGAACTGTTTTCAGCAGCATACAGTCAATCAAGCTGAACCATGTCCTTTTTTCAATCTGTTCTAGCACATTTTGCTCAGTTTCAATATATACTATTATAATGAGAAACACAGCTCTAGTTACAGAAATGTAGCATAGAAGGGAAGTGGGCTGACTCTTGAAGCAAGCCACCCCTGATTTTAGTGTTAGAGCAGAAACTATGTAGTTTAAGTGGTTAAGAAAAATGATGAAATGTACTTACTTTGACAGGAACAGAGAGACAGTGAAGAGCAGCGCCACGATGATGAAAAACACTCCCCACACAATCTAGAAATAAATATTTATTACAATTTAACTGAAAGTGCTTGCAGTTGATACAAAAAGTGAAGACTTGTCTAAGTTTCAATAAAGGACTAATGATCTTGGACCACCTCAGAGCTCGAACACACTTGAAACAGTAACTTTTTGGTAAATACTTGAGAGCAATGCTAACAAAATATTTACTCTGTTAAACAGGGTTTATGTCAAGCATTTAAAAAGTTGATCATCCAGGATGAGAACCACCTCTTCGCCTGGTGGATACACTAAGCTCAGAATCAAGCGTTGAAGTACATCATGCTATAGTGCAATATGGAAGTCTACCTGTATGTTAAAAGTGTCATTAAGAACACAGATGAGATGTTATATTAAATGAACACAGCATTTAACAGAATACACAACCTGTACTTGCTATATTATATGGAAAACCTTAACTATATACATGCATTTGGGTTTAATTAAGGGAAATTGTTTCCCTTGGTCACCACACCTCTGTGCTCACCTTCCAACAGGAGGCAACCTGTGCACAGCTTACAAGGAACATCTCACCTTTCCCAAGTGAAAGCTCCCTTCTGTGGCACTACTCAGAAATGCTCAGTGACCAAATCACTTGGAGGGAGTGATGTAAAACTCTAGTAACAAAGCCCAAATCCCAGGTCTGCTTTTTTCTTGCTTCTGCCTGCAAGTCCTCTCAGTTACTCATCAGTATTGAGTATTTCAAAGCAATTTTCAAGGTTCAAGTTACAGAAATCATCAACTTCACAAAGTATTTTGACTCAAAGGTTTAAGTCACCTAGAAATTTAACTTTGAAGTGATGTGAAGACTTGAGAATGGACTAGAAAAAGAAAAGATGCTTATAAATACCAAGGTAGTAGGAAAAATACTTGAGTTCCAAGGAAATCTAGGTAAGTGCTACTTAAATACTATTATTCTAAAACACTATCTATCCACAAGTAATTAAAATAAGGTAAGATTACTACAACCACATCACAACTGCCCAATAAAGGCCTCTCTTCCAGAGAAGGTCCTAGAAGAGCTTCCATACCCCTTTAGCTGCACTAGGGGAGTCATTTGCCCCACAATCTTCCTTTGGAGTACATACCCTATTCAAGAATTTGAAACCAAAAAAAGTGTAAGAGCTGCAGTTATTTATCCAGCAAGTCATAAGCATAGATAAGTACAGGTAAAAATTTTTAAGGACCACTATAATTAAAATCAGATACTGCTATTGTTTTTAAAATCAGCTATACCAGGCTTTTTTTGTAAGCTTCTGCACACTAATACAGAACAGCCTGACATACAAAATAAGAACAGAATTTCTTGGCTAAGCCAAGGTGGCATATGAAACACTAAACTAAGTTTACCAGGAGTATATGAAGATTTTGTAGACCAACCATATCAGCAGTTAAGCTGGGTTTGTGCATTCAGATTTTTCAGGGTTTAAGGGCTAGATTAAAATAAGCAAAAAGCTTAAAAAGCTAGACGATTTAGTCCCTGAATGTAGTCAAAGTACAAAAAGTTTGAGTTTAAACAGGAAGAATTCAGGCAATTTAGCAGTAAGTTCAAAGAAGTGAAAGTAATATTCTGATACCTGCACATTCTGTTTTCCCTGTTCCCCTCTCATTTTTACCCTTAGAGGAAGAAGCCACTGTCTTTCAAAGGTGGCTTCATTTTTTTCAGTTCTTCTATAAATGAATGGTCTGAATAAAGTAGATTCAGAGAAATAAGGTTGTTCCTTAAGATCTTAATTAAAACACAGGAAAGTGTTTTTATTATGCCTACCAAATACAGCACTTGAGCCAGGGATGTTGTTCTCCAAGCTGTCCTCAACAAGAACACCTCCTATTTTTTTCCTGGGCTACAAGCCAGTTCAGGAAGTCATTCTCCACTTTAGCAGGTTTTCTCCCTCACAATCTTTTCTTTGGGGGGGGTTAGGGGATGGTGCACAAAAGTGAGCCCAGATAACAAACCCATTCAGTTACAGCTCCAACAGGTTCATTGCATTTTTCTAGAAACCCTAGTCACAGAATATGGTCAGATAAGCATGCTGAACTTCCCAAAACAATAATGTTTTCAGATTGCTAGACCTGAGACAACCTAGACAGACTTATATCCAAATTCTATACGCAGGAACACAATGCATGTCTTCCACATGAATGAGGGAGTTTCACAGTTTAAATTATTTTATTAACCTTAAAACTTGGCACACAGCCATCGTGAAAAGGTTAAGAACCTTATTACAGCTGCTCAATATTCAGAGTTACAATGCTATTATTGTTCATTAAATTCTGAAGATAAGCTTCCATCTGTAATCTCAAACACAGTATTAGAACATCGCTTATAAAACAACTCAAATTATGTAGGTCTTATTAGGTATAGATTTAGATGCTAATATCAAGGTAAGTATTAACTTGCACATTTCCACATATTTAAGTGTACTAAGATTTTACCTCTCCACAGCAAACTCCCACTAGGTATTAGCCATACAGGAAATAGATGTTTACAAATAATTAAGAACAAGAGTCTGAAGCTTGCATTACTTCATTACCTTCTGCCAACTATGGCCAGTAGACAAGTATCTGTATCTCCTCTGGAATATGTCTTCTGAAGTGGTGCATAACACTTTGAAGTAGATAAGTGGTTGAAAAAGCACTCCTCTTCCCATTTTAACCTCAACTCCAGTCCCATTAAATATGAGATTGAAAAGGCTAATATTAAAGACCTTCATTCTACCTTACTTCATCCTGTATTTCCACAGTGCTATTAAGACTACTGAACCATAAATGATTTGCAATTAACATCAACCTACATTTACACAATTTCAGAGCATCAGTTGACTTGGGCCTTCCACAGAAGGGATCCTTGTGTTATTACCTAGATTCTCCTCATACCTCAACTGATTACAGACCAATCAACGCCTCATTTCTAGTCTATTAACCAGCACTTGGCCAACAATTAAGAGAATACCAACACTCAGACTAGTGCTTGCAACTTACACAGTCCAGCTGAGCCCTAGTATCAACCTGACTTAAAATTAAAAGCATGCTTCCAGTTAGGTATCATTTGGTATCTGGGTAAGGGAAAAAATAAGTACTTCCTTTCCTTCCCCCCCTGCATAAAGCTTAAGATAGGCTAGAAAAACACTGCAGCAAGAGCTATACACTCACTGTTGCTTTTTACTTGTCATCTATAGCAAAGGACAAATCTGTCATCCACAATCTTACTGGGACACTACTGTACTGCTGTTTACTAGCTTTAAACCAACTAGAATAGCTTCAAAGATTCTAGGTACACTTAGCCATGAAAATTCACAAAATAATTTTGCTTTGTGTCACAGCGTAAATGAGAAGGAATCCAAGCCCCTGAAAACATGAGTACATGTTCAACTTCAAAGGACAAAGGACAGCACTTAATCAAAACCTCTTCTTCTCATAGCAGGACTATTTATCAACTGATGCTGAAAAGCTTTTAGTGCTACAACAGGTGAAAACGAAAAGCCTGGGTTTCAGCCAAACAACACACAGAGGAATTTAGTAAGGTCATTACACACACAAAAAAGAAAGCAACCCTTGATCTATATTAAGAGAAGTCTAACTTTCAATGCAAGACAATCTTATTTCCTAGTCCTTTTGAAAGCAGTACCTCGATGCAACTATACATCAAGCTATGTTATCTCCTCCACTACAATCAGTTTGAACTGCTCCATTGCCAGGCCACTTCCTCATATCCCTCAGCTACAAGACACAGACCCCATACCCACCTGTACTCAATCATTTGCTATAGAACAGGTTTTAGAGCTGCTGCCTTGCACTTACACCACTTTGATCACCCCTAAGTGTCTGCTTGGGTTTTCTAATCTACAATCTGTTGTACAAGCCAGTATACATACAAGGAGCTGCCAAAAAAAACAGTGAACCATGTTTTTATGCAAGACTGCAGATACTATAAAAACAAGGAGTTGAAATAATACCTACCAATACAATTTACACTGCTGCCTGAAGTGAGTTCCTTTAGCATCTTAACAGAAAGCCTCTACACAGGCAAGTAAGGAAGCAGCTAAAGCAGAAGACAGTTAAGAACTAATTTACTTAAAGCCTTGTTTTACATTTGAACATATGGGATTAAAAGACATGGCTAAGCGCAGCTAAGCAAAAACCAAGACAAATGTAAATATAGGCATTTCTCAATAGTAAAAATGGAAGCATGCTACTTCTGGGTCATAGTGGAAAGTTGAATTGCATTTCAGTTTATTAAGTCAGGCCAAATAATTTAGAAATATTCAATGGATTAGTGCATTCTTCCACTGCTACCGCACACAATCAAGTCACAAGCTGGTAAGTTTTTTCTGACAATATTCATGTTCTGCTTACATCATTTTCCCTGGTACCTCCCTTCAACTTCCTAAACGTTCCCCTGACCCTTGCATCATCCTTGTTTGAGTTAGAGAGCTCTTTGTGTCCTATCCCTGCTCCCAGATCTCAGTCAAGCTAAGTTGTTTCATCTATGGATAATTCCAAGGTGTTACTAAGATAATAATGGAATTTAGGACTTAATTTATTCTGAGCAGGAATGACCACATGATCCACAAACTTAGGTAGTACTTCTTTAAAAAGCCTCAAAATTAACTTCCAAAAATTGTTAATACTCACCCCTCCAAAAAGCTAAGAGATACTCATGTACCCAATTGTTTCCTACAGTGGTACTCATGTAGGAACAAAAAAAACTGTGAATCTGCTTAGGACAGCTATTCCATGACTTTGAACCAACACTGAAGCAACACAAAAATTTAAAAGGGCACTCATCTTCTCAGGGCTGGTATCCATTAACAAGAGTAAAGAAAACTGGCAGCACATTATTGAACAGTTATACTGACCAAGAATATACTGACCAAACAGTTTCACAACTGTTTTGAAGTATCCCATGAAAGCCTGATGCCATACTCCCAACTTACCACTGTTCAGTAGATTTCCATGTTTCACAACCTATAGTCTTGTTCATATATTGAACAAACATAACTATGTGCTCTGGAGTTTTTTTTCCCCTGAACAGTTTTTATACCTATCCCTACAGGACACAACATTTCTCTTGCTGCTGAGAGTATCAGATGAAAGTATGAGAAACCATAATAAAGAAAGGAGAAGCAGTAGATTTGCTATCTACAGGAAAGGCTACATTTTGTAGAAAGAAATTAGAGTAGTTTGACATTACCTGACAGCTTGAAATTAACAGCTTCATCTTTGAGTTTGATTTAGCTTTGAGTAAAACAGTTGTTCTCAACATTTACTTTACTCTATGTCAAAGAAGCTTACTCTTCAGAGAAAAGAGTTTTGGCTTTGTTTAATAACAAATCACATGCTAATAGATATTTTGCAGTAACAAAACAATTAAAGCAAGAATATAGGAGGACACTAGGCAAAGACAATATGATTACAGAAGTCTGAATGTAGACACTAAGTTAACACTGTAAAAGACCTCCAAGGCTAAGTGCTATTCCTTAACATGTTATTCTGTTGTATCAGTGCCAGTAAGAGTCTGCAACTCCCATAAACCTGACCATCCCAAAAACAAAGCAGAAATAGCGTTCTCCATATCTAGTACTTGCCTCACAACAAATGGAATTTCTCTTGAAGTCTGAGAAATGGCCAGTCTTGAACAATAATATACAAGTTGCACTAAAGATATAAGTGTTGTAAAGCAATAAGCAAAGCTCCAAGATATTTTCTGCACTTCTACATTGATCACAAGTATTATATATGGATATTAAAAGATTTACTTGTTTTCATGAAAGCCACTAATTGAACGACTGACAAGTTATATATGTGCAAAGACAACTCAAATGCTATTAAAAGTAACAGTAACACAGTCCTGTAACAGTTAAGAAGTTATGGATATTATCACCTTCACAGGACAGCTCAAGGAAAAGTCAAAGTAAGCAAGTTTTGTAACATGCTTCATAGCACAATCCTATGAAAATAGGGTGAAATAGAGTGAAAATCTGTCAGGAAGTTATCCACCTGCAACTCCCCTTTAGTCTGCGATTCTTAAGTCAAGAGTTGACAGTTACCGAGAGAATAAACAGCATTCAAACCACAAGAACAGAGAGACACTGGAATACCATCCTGACCATAAGCGATAATCTTTAAGTAACTAATGATATTGTACACTATCACATGAGAACACAATGAACTATTAAAGTCCTACAGACAATAGATATGGCCAATGCAATTCTCAAATTTCAGGTTAATGTGAAGAGTTAAAGAAACTACACAAGCTATTTTGAATCAAAGGAAGCACCCAAACTGTTAAAGTGAATAGTTAGGGATATTTGTCCTTTAAATGAAAGGGCTAAGTCTAGATTTCTAATGTATCATAGAAAGATAACTCCACTAAAAATTTCACACTGAAAGCTTTTGTTCAACTGCAATTTCAGCCCATTTCCATTGGTACTCAGCATTAACAGTAGCAACGACGTTAGAGGAAATTGCTTATAGCCCCCCCCCTCCGGCTTGTCAAAAGTGCAACCTACAGTTTAAAGTAATGCTAAAATTTCTTCCTACATCTAGCTGGCAAAAAATACTTTATACAGCAATACTGTTCCATGAAAGTACTGTTTTTTTAAAACCAGGTATCTACTAAAATCAAAGTCCTAAGATCAAAAAGAGACCAAGATCAAAGCTTTGCCCCAGTAACAGTCTCCTTTGCACTGGTTAAGTATCAAGACATAAGTTCTATGCAGCTAGCTTACTATTGATCAAGTAATTACTGGCAAGATGCTCATTCCAAATGCATATATTCTCAGAGTATCTCTCACTTCTGCTGGCTACATGTAATTTAGATTAGCCTAAGCTACTTGACAACTATAGAATTCTTCCTTCTCTTCTTCCCATTTTCACATGCCTGAAAAAAGATAAGATACTCAGATTTTCTATGGCAGTGGCACTATAGTAGATTGGCACTATAGTAGATCAGCTAGGAGTTGCTCCTTTTCAATCTTAATCATTGCAAGTAATGCAAAGTACTTGCAATGACTGTACAATGTACAAGTGTACAAAGTACAATGCAAAATCAAGGCAAAGTAAGAGGTTTTCCAAGAGCTCAGAGCTTGCTATAGAGCTGTCATTGTGTGGTATAATAGTAATTAAAAAACCAAGCAGTTGATATTCAGGATGGTAATTGATAAACTTGACCTGATTTATATGGGAAGAAGAAAGCTAGAAGTTATTCCAATTTAAGTCTCAAAAAGTAAGAAAAAGTTTTACCTTTAGAGGTCTGATAGCTTCACAGAACTTTGTCCACCAGCTTTTCTCAATAGACTCCAGATGCCTCTCTCTTCTTCGAAGTGTCCTTAGTCTCTCTTCTAGTTGTCGTACAGTCCGTCTATCCCTTGATGACAGAGGCCGACCATCTCTGCACTGGTTACCAAAAAATAGTGCAAGAAATGAAGGGACATTGAATCAAGAAAATAGACTTGACATCTAGTTTAAGTGAGTTACAACAACTCTAACAACTTTGTGGTATTTAATTCACACTGTTTCTATGCACAGCAATAGGATGAAGTGCAAGAGTCAAGCTGCAACAAGGGGAATTCCTATTAGGTGGTAGAGAACACTTCACAATGAGGATGTTCAAAAATTTTAACAGGGTGGACAGTCTCCATGGCAAGAAATGCTTAAAATGCCCAGATGTGATCTGAATAACCTGATCTAACCTGAAAGGGATCCTTGCTTTGTGTAGAGGGTTGAACCTGATGACTTCAAGGTCCCTTCCAATCAAATTCCATGACTAAGCCAATATATTAAGCTTGTCATCTGTATTTTCTTTCCAGCATTCCACTACAGATACTCAGCTATGTTTCTTGTACTTGCAAGAGCAAGATGACTTGCTGTTCCAAAAATTAACCTTACATAAATTCAAACAAGAGGCACCATTACCCCAAGAATTACTTGAGTGTACCAGATAATTGTTTGTTTGATGATTATGTTTTAAGAATGTACTTTAATTCTGAGCCTCTAAATACTGAGCAGGCACCACTGCACTCTGTTGTGAATTGAGTAGCACATCCTTAAATCTCAGTTACACGCTAATAAGCAAAAGCAACAAAATAGCCATTAGGTAGCTGAACCAAAATTGTTTCTAACATTGATGCTACTGTATAACAAACCGATCATTATGTAAAAAAAGATTTATAGTTTTAGTACATCTCATACTATATATTTTTAAATTTTGAAATACCCTATTCCATTTTTTTCCTCTTATTTAAAAGCCTTCCTGCAAATAGTGAAACACTTCGTAGCCAGTGAAGTGAAAGTTAACCTATTTTAGATAAATTTCTCAAAAAGATTACAAGACTAAGACCACATCCTAGGCACATGTAACACTTAAATCTGAGGTCACAGTGTACTCTTAACAGGCAGACATTCTCCATACCCTCTATAGCACCTCAGTGACTTGAAAAAGAGTTTTTGAAAACAGTCCAAGCTCCCAAGCTGCAAATCCAAGCTTTGATTATTTAAGACTAATGAAATAAAGCTACCAGGTGTACTAACAGCAGAAGATCATACTACATACTGAATCTTTTCATTAGATTAAGTAGCATTCTTTCATACTTCTAGTTTTCACTGTATATTACTCTCAGTAACACTCATTTCCTTCACGACTTCATGCAAATGTAACTGAATAACTAAGATTTCAATTAGACTGAGGCAGAATCCTGACCATAATCCATAAACCAAGGAAAATTAGTTTATACTAATTGTCACATTGAAATATAGACATAACTTAAAGACTTTCTACTTTTTGATCCTATTTGTTAGCTAGATCAAACAAGATCAGTTGCTTACAAACTCTCTAATCTAACATAGTCTTCTGTAATAAGTAATGCTTCATTTTTCAGGGGTTTCTCATTTTTCTCATATTGATTTCAGTAATACAGATGCCTTTGTTGTAGTAGTACTCTGTACAAAACCAAAACTTTACCATTTAAACTGGGGGAGACTACTTTTTAGGTTTCATTATGCAACAAGATTTCTAGAACACTGAAGGTGCCCACACTGTGTAGAGATAGCCAAATATCACGGGAAGACTGTTGGAACTGTTTCAACACTACTGAGGTCTACTATCACAGAGCACACAACAGCACAGATGGACTGCCAGGATGAAAGCGATACGTCTTAGAGTCCCTTCCCCCCCGCTCAGGGCTGTGAAAACACTGGTCAAACCATTATCTGAAATAGGTTGGGAAAAGGGTGGGAGATTATCCCTAGCATCTTGTATGTAAAGGAGAAATCTCATCATCCTTTGGCTTGCACTTAGGTTGTTAAAAGCGTCCTGCTTACATTAGGCACAGCATTTCAGTGAGCTGCAAAGCCATCATGGTTTACAAATGGTGTTAACATCCTAGGGATGTTTAGGATTCAGAACAGAGATTTCCATATGTATGCTTTTCATAAAGAAGTGATTTATAACAGCAAGGTACATTAACTGGGAAGCAAGAATATCTGGGGCTGTTATTTATTCATAAAGATGATTAATAGTTTGATGAATCTAACTCATGACAGCTCCATGTGGCAAGTATCCAGTGTTGATAACTACATTGAGTAAGTATCAACAAATTGGATGCCATATCTGGTAGCAGACTGAGGTTAATATTTTTAGCTTCTACAAAGTATCTCTTCCATATATCCAAGCAGGACTGGAGAAGTTCAAGTTAAGCTCATCAGCACCATTATTAGCTAGACAGAAATAACTACTGCTGCAGGACTGATAAAGAAAACCTGATCACTACTACACAAGTGACCACATTTGTTTCCAAATAACTCAAATGAAAGCTAGTCACTTCTGACTTACTATTCTTTCTGGAACAAAACAATCCCTACAGCATGACCACAAACTAGTAAGCAAGCAAGAAAAAAAATTCATTAAGAAAGTGAGAACAGTGAAGACCATACCTTTGATTTAATTCTTAATAAATGTTGCTCCACTTCTTCAATATCTTCAGTGTTCTCTAAACGTTCATAAGCCGCACTGGTTGTTCCCTTAATCAAGTTTAGAGGCAAAGCTGACATACCATAAGCCTAAAGTAAAAAGGAAACAAACATACTCAAATTTTCTGCCATACATTTTAATCTGATAAAGTTGCTGTATGTTGTAACTATAAGGTAACACTGCTGTTTTTTTCCCCCCCACCCTCTTTCTACAGACTCTAAGGCAAACAGTTCTTTTCCTTTTTTTGAGCAAAACATAACAAACATGCCACACAGATTCCAGCATCCCACATTATTTCAACAGTACTTAAGTGTCTCACGATCGCTGAGACAACAGCATGTGTTAAGACTTCATATAAGCATAGCCCACTGACAATTTATCAAGCTAGCCCTTGGGGCTGGGTTGGGTTTTTTTTGTCAAATCATTTAGCTTCCCAAAACCTTAACTTTTCCACTTTAGATCATAATCAAAACATTGTGTAATAGAGGAATTTCTAGGTATTGAACTTAAGTAGTTTTATAAGCAAAGTATATACAATTTCTTTGTAGCCAGTAGTCTTCAACTTACTTTTAAAATGAAATTATGTAGAAAGCACCTGATTTACTAAAAAGAAATTCTGCAGTAAAAAGACACAGCAGAAGCCAGCTGAACCCCTAAACTCAGTTACATTCCAAGACTGCTTAGATACCCATTCACATTCATAAATTTTGTTGGCATTTACTCCTAGTTATAAATACTATACTATTCAAAATGTTTGCCAGCTTCTACATCAACACTATGCCCAGATTTTTTCAGTGCAAAGTCTGTAAGCTTTCCACTAACATAAGAAACAACAGATATTTGAGGCAAGGTAAACAAGAAGAAAATGCCACTATTTCCTCTCTGCTACCCTATGAGTCTTGTAGATCTAGGCCAAAGTCAGAAGTTTCTCCAAGCAGTTTAGAGACATTAGCCATAGGCTTTTTATTTGTTTTATTGTGGGTGGGAGGCTGTTGGTGATAGGTTGTTCTTCGTGCAGAGCTCAGCAGGAAGGTTTTTCTCTTCTTTCTCTTAATCACAATAACAAAAAACTACATCTGTTAAGAGTGCTTGATATCTGAATATTTCCTTACTTCAGAAATGAGCAGTGTTCTAGATTTTCACAGGAATACCACTCCTTCCTTCAAGCACAGCTTTACCTTTCATACTGAGAATAGATTTAACACAAATGCTAGTGGGTTATAAATGTCACCATACATGCTGTCAGATCACATGAGCTTTCTGTACACAAGACTTGTTTTGACCTGCTTAAGAACCTACTTAGACATACTCATGTCTAATGCATTGTACTCAAAGCAAGACACTGTCCATTTTTTTTGGTGTATTTTTCAACAAGCTGTATACCCTGCTACCAACACCCAATTCTAAGCCTGTTTAACAAAGGGGTCTTATTTACTATTATTGTAGCTCAAAACCACATTAGGTATTTAAATTAATAACCATTTCAATATAAATACCCAACACTGATCCCAAACTTCAGTTTCACTCTGCAAGCAACAATATCCCATGATTTCAAGAAACATTCCTCCAAGTATTAGGCTATGAAAGCATGAAACAGAAGTTCAGCAGCCTGACAGCCTTGTTCACTTACAGTGGAATTAGGCTTCTTATGTTCAGAGTGACAATTACCAGTAAATTGTTGGAACAGTGTCAGTTAAGTTCAACAAGCAGACAGCATGCATGTCTCAACAGACTTCAAACCCAAGGAAACAGTGGTACCTGTTAAATCACTTCAGAGCATTTAAGTAAGTGTAGGAGAAAAGTAGTCTCCTTCAAATATTTCTTGAAATATATATTAGCAAAGAACACATTCAGCCAGATCTTTGACAACTTGCACTACATGACTTTTTCTGGGTAGCTATAAAGTATTACAATTGGTCTTACTATAGACTCCTACAGAATCAGGCAGGCTATTAGCTATCTGCTCAGCATTTCAGGACTTCACAGCTGACAGCCTCATTTGTCACCCAAAAATACAGCTAAAAAAAGTATTTGCAGCACTGTTTACAGACTGTTCCAAGTAAAGTTTAACTCCTTTTTTTTTTTAGCCAAAAGGTAACTGGCAATTTCAGTCCCTATGTTAGAGCTTTTTGCTGTAAAAGCTATACTAGGGAAAGTCATCTCTTATCACAGGCTAGTGATGGCAACGAAATTTCATGTTTTCCAAGACATTCTAGGAGTTCTGTTTTGAACACAACTATATAACCACAGAAAGGCCTACCTACAAGATTAAGTATTTTAGGTAAGGAAAAGAATTGAACTTGAGCTGAACTTTACAACTCTGTCCATAAATGTAGCTCAGTTCTTCCTTTGGAGTATCTCCTTTGAAAGCATTAAGCTGCTTTGCTATTTACAGGAGCTAAAAAGCAGTCTCCCCCAATCCTCCTCTTCTGTAGGCTGAAGAAAGAATTCCTTCAACCTTTCTTTATAGGTTGCATTCTCCGACTCTCTAATCATTTTCACAAGCCTCTACTGGAGCCTCTACAGTCTTCTAGTTTCTTAAACTAGGGGACCAAAACTAGACACAGTATTCCCAGGTGTGGCTTTGGAAGGGCCAAGTACAGTGGAATAATCACGTCCCTTAATCTACTGGCTATGCTCTTGCTGATGCAAGCCCAGGATACTGTTTGCCTTTCTGCTACAGGGCACATTGCTGGCTCATGCTCAGCTTGCTGTCCCCTAGGACTTCCAGGTCCTTTTCAGCAGAGCCATCCCCCAGCCAGTCAGACCCGAGCATGAACTGTTGCTTGGAATTAATCTATTCCAAGAGAAGGCCTTAACATCTGCTAAACCTGATGCCATTCTTGTTGGCTCAATCTTCCCACTTGTCAATGTCTCTATGGTGGCTCCTCATTCTGTTGAATCTACTTCTCCTAGTTTGATATTATATAATCATCAAGTTTGACAATACTCAGCCCCATCATCCAGATCATTTATGAAGACTGAATAGTGTTGGGCCCATATTGACCCTGAAAAGCTCACTCAGGTCTGGCTGCTAGTAGCATAACTCCAGAATTTACGTGAAAGTATAAACACCATTCTATTTCATAACTAGAACGCAGGCTGCAATCTAACCAAGGCCCCTCTGTGGAACCGAAAACATTTCCAGCCAGAGCCAAAGACATTCAGTATGTAGAAACACATATAACAATGAGAGATTGCTATGACAGTAGGCCTACACAATTTTACAAACCTAAGCTTAGAAGCAATTTGATTTCACCATTAAGCAGAGGCTTCCACCTGTTCTTCAAACAGCTACCATCAACTAACAGATATCAAGTATTTACTCAACAGAAATAGTTAAGGAATAAAATTCAGAGTTCTAAATCTTCTAAATCTAAGCTTCTACAAAGCAAACCGCAACTCTTAAAGTGATGCATTGTTTTGCTGTTTTTGCAGATGTGAATTTCATACTTGAACATCAAGCTTGCTCTAGGGATAAAGGCAGTCTAAGTTCCTTCCCTGAATACAAAAGATGCTAATAGCAAGATGATTATCCAAGTAAGCCTCCCATCATCAGTAGGGGAAAAAGCCACATAGGTCCTTCAAGACATCAATATACAAAATGATGGACAGAAAGATGAGTCATCTGACATGATGTATCACAGGTCTGAACAGAAACTGTATTAGCTCAGTTTCAGGGCTGCATTTCCCTTCAGGCTGACGTAGAAGTTCAAGGCTGCCCTGAACAAAGTTTTAATCCCCTAAGTTAGTGCTAGTGTTCAGTTATTCATGAACTATTACGTTGGGCATCTGCAACGCAAAAAGCAAGCAATGTATCAAAGATAGCACAAGAAAACCAAAGCTGTAGACTAAAGCCAGGGAGGGCTCAGTCCTGAAACAACTTGTTGGATCAAAGTTTGGAGTATGAATAAAAACACATCAGAAGAGCCTTTAAAGTAGTTAAGACAAGATAGTTTATATACATGAATTTTGATAAAAGTAATTAAGTCTTGACATACTTACACCACTGAAACAACAGTTTCCAGGACTTATTTTTAGATAACCTTTGCCTAGAAGTGTTAAGTCAGAGAAGAAGCACTGCCCTGAAGAGTAACAACAGTCATCCAAGTGTAATAAGCAATTACAGCATACATGGCTGTTTTTTCCACATAAGTTCTTCAAAATGAACTGAATCTAGCACTAAACACTAACTGTTCAGGCTGGTATCTGATAATACACACTGCAAGGTTAGGTCTTTAAAGTCTCAGGCTGCTATCTCTGCTGTTACTGAACGCCTGATCAGCTTCACTGAAACCCCATTTTACAGTAGAAAAAATTAAATTTAAATTTATAGTTAAAACAACTTATTTTAGAGCACATTCCCCTCCTGAATCCCCACAAGTGATCAATATAAGAGATCACCCCCTATCATTTAGCTTAAGGGCTGGAAAGCCAAACCCTGAGAGCTTACTACCTAGTAAGTACAAGTTAAAGGCATCATCCATGAGCAGCTATCTCATTCCAATTTGAGAGTCTGCCCACAGACAATAGAGATAATCTCTGGATGGATGAAATTCATATTTATACTTCATAGATGACCTTCTACTCTAATGGAGAAGAGAAAAAAACAGAACAACTTAAGCAAAGCAACAGAAAACCCAGCTTACCTATCCTATAAAAAGAACAGTCTAAACAAAACTCTTAAGACTTCTTCCTTATTTGTTTTTCACAGAAGTGGTAGCTAGGCCTGAGACAGGAATTTGCAAAGAAATCTGTCATCAGTAAAGCAGGAGCCTGTAATTCACATGACAGCAACAATTAGTTCAATACTATTTATGCAGTATCAGTAGGGATTGAAGAACAGTAAGCAGCATACTCTAGCTGTTCTCTAAGCATGCTGTTGAACACAAATATATTCTGTGCTCCAGACAGAGCACTGAAATACCTCAGTAGAGATTACACAAGCATTGCTTCCAGTTTGCTTAATCTTCACTTCCCCTGTGTCCCTTTCCTTCCCATCCTGTCTGCAGCAGATCCAGCTATTCTTCTGCCATTCCACAGTTAAGATTTAGAAGGAAGAGTTGCTGTTCTGATCCTTTGGTCTCTTGCAGACTCAGCATCTTACAACACTTTAGACTTGCCAAACTCACATAGTCCATGGCTAGATAAGGGAATAGTCTTTCTTATTAGTTGCCTGGCATGTTAATAGTCACTCATAAGCAGAAGATAGAAAACAAGTGAAGTTTGTAAGACAAGTTGTGAGACAAGTTGTAAAATCACGTTTTACAGAAGTTGCAGCAAGCAACTACATCAGGGATAAGCCCTTGAGTATTAAAAAGATACAGAGAGGTTTTCCACTGTGAACTATAACCGCTAGCTTAACATCTTTAAATTGCACAAGCTACCGAAGAGTTCCACTGAAAAGGGTGTATTAAGGTGGGAACACCTAATAATCCACCAGATCAGCCACAAACACACAGATCAGTCATGAGGAGCACAGAAAAAAAACCCCACATTGAAATTAATATAGCAAATGCGTTTAGGAAAGAGTTCAATGAGTTAAAACTAACTTTGACCACCTCCTGCAGAAAGCCTGAAGCCATCAGGCATTATAGTTTAACTAGAAGTTGATTATGTTTCACTTTCTACATCTGCTATGTTCAGCTAATAAGATAAGGTCTAATGATTAACTTGTGGCCCGAACAGGATAATCTCTCCTTGTCAGAGATCAAACAGAACAGGCAAGTTGTTTCTGATCAGTTTGGTACACAACATGCACTGTAACTGAAGGTAGTTTACCAACTTTTTCTGGTTAAAGATATTGAAGAATTAAACTTGTGACTTCAAGAAATTATCAGAAAGTACTTGTGTAGCATAGCAGAAAGACTCCCCATTCCATTTATTTTTAGAGGTCCATATATCAAGCAGATGTGGCTTTTAAGTACTATCACTGAGATATTTTAAAAGGTGTATATATAATCTTGTGCAAAAAGTGAAGAAATTAACTGACAAACATTTCTTGCATAGCACTGCCCTCTAGTGAAGTCACATGAAACAGCCAAATAAAAAAAGATGGAGAACTATTATATCACTGTATAAAAGGCATACGAAGAAATGCTCACAACTTTAAATATACAAATATTCAAACTCCTATTTTCCTACAACAGCTTGTTTCAAGACTTCACCTGAAAGTATGACTACGAAAGACAAACTGTTCAATTCTACCAGCTAGACTGTGATCAAAAATGCATCTACTCAACAGCTAAACTCTAGTTTAGGATATGCAGTGCTTTAAAGAAATAGAAGTCAAATACAAGTTAGTTTGTTTCAATATAAGTGTCCCACAAAAAAAATTTTCAAGAATACTTTTGTATAGATGGGACTTTCTGTATTCATAGCCTAATTAGCTTTTTATTTAAGTTATGTTAAGCATGAGGGAAGTCACATTATGATACCTTTTATCCCTCATAGCAATTGATATAGTTCAGTTGCCTATACTGAATGCTATTTCATATGGATACAATGCACCCTTATCAGCATTGCTTCTGACAGAGCAGGTAAGCTAGTCCAATTAAGTAGTCTCAAATGTGGTGCACTTTTCTATGTCCTACCAATACAGGCAATACTTCTGAGCTTGTGTAAGAGGAACTAGGACTCTACCTTTCTTGAAACTGTACCTTCTTCTCTGTGCACCTAGACTGCAGAGTTTTCTTCAAAAGTGATCTGAGCCTACAAGTCAGTCATCTGCTTTCTCACGTTAAAGAAATCTGTCTCTATCTTTGGCTCTCTACACATGCTACCATTCTAAAGATAAAAACTGGAATTCAAGAACCTTGTTTCCAGACCACCACTAAGCATGGCAAACACTGACAAAGGTTCACACATCCTCCCTAAGTTGTGAAGAGTAAAGGACAAAGCCTCCTAAATGCATCTGAAGATGGTAGACCATCTCATGGACAGTTGGCTTTGGTTTTTTTGTTTTGGTTTTTGTTTTTTGAAAAGCTCATGCCATACAGCTTGGAAAAATCATTCAATGTGTTAACTAGTAAAATCTCAGTTCTTTCATGGGAAGTTTTAGTACCCAATCTTCAGTTGCTATAAGAGCACATAAATTTTTTAATAACATTGCTGTAAAAAAAATCTCAAAGCATGGAATAGACTGACCAAACTGAACTGCTATGTTCAGTATGGCATTTCTTGCACGATCTGTTGTACATAACTTGAACAGTGCATTGAGTACTTGTTTATCCATTTCTCTAACATTCATCACTACAGTATCTCACTACACATTCACCTTCAATTTTCATACTAATGTTTTCTCTCCACCATACAGATTCAAAGATTGCCTCGCTTATTTGTCAACGTTTAAGTGGACAAAAAAAATGCAGTCAAGGTTTGTAAGATGCAGAAACCAAGTATGACAGCCTCTACACTACAGTTGTTCTACTACACACAGTGAACTTGTGCTTGCTGGACATATCTGTAAAAGTGTTAACTGACTCAGTTGTAATACTGAACGTAACTATTTTGCCCAGTTGCCATCTTCTGCATTGTTCCATCAGGCTTAGAAGAGCATTAACAACCAAACAAAAGATTAACCACCTTTCAAGCTGCAACTCTAAAATCTCAAAAGTACAAAGCTATCATTGATCCAGCACTAATATCTACAGTTCTCTAAGAGTGTAGTAGGAATCAGGCTGTTCAAACAAAGAACACTCAAATCAGTTTGCTATTTTGGTTTAGTGCTTCATGGAGAAGTGAACCACATAAATATAAAAGAAATGTGGTTAACTTGATTAAGTATTGACATTGAAGTGATTAAGTGGTAATGATGATGAATGCTACTAACTTCTGGATTTCTCAATAACTGATGTCTACTTAAAAGAAAATCAATAGTAAACAAGTATTTTAAGGTTAGACAGATTATAAAAGGTTAAGCTTTTTGGCTGTTAATAAAAATAAGTCAATTGCAAGAAAAGTAAATCATACTCTGGACAAAAATTAGGTGTGAAAAGGTAGTTAAATTTGTCA
Organism: Mycteria americana; assembly: GCF_035582795.1. Classification (NCBI taxonomy): domain Eukaryota; kingdom Metazoa; phylum Chordata; class Aves; order Ciconiiformes; family Ciconiidae; genus Mycteria; species Mycteria americana. The sequence goes on from NC_134367.1 coordinate 33,419,498, forward strand.
GTAGACAAACTGAGCTTTGTAACATTTCTTCTTTCAGGATGGAGGAAAAAGGATCACTTTACAATTTCATAAGAAATCGAGTAATGCTTATTAAATGTTTTGGAAAAATTAGAGCCAATTATAGTCATCCTTCAAGGACATGCTAAATAAGATGCACAAGATCACTCAAAAATTAATCTGCCTATCATTGTGTGATTAATACGTTATTCTGCCTTGAATTCAAATAGCAATCTGGAGCTGACAACTATTGTATTAATACCTAAGGCAATGTAAAACCATTTCAATGCAAAACACATTAATGAAAGAATAGATGCAAACTACATCATCTGTGAAACTGTTTCAAAGCACTGCAGCCCTAATTTATCATTTTCTTGTTATATTCCACATTTATAGACATGGAAAGCTGTCAGTATAAATCACCAAGGTCATGGATTTGCAGAGTCCCCTTGAGGATCACTTGTTCACATTTCTTACAACACAATTTTAAATATCAAGTGCTGTATTTCAGTATTATGCATTACATAATGTCAAAAAAGTAGACTGTGTTATTAAAGCTTTAAAACAGGAAAGCAGCTACCAATCCAAGATTATGTTGAAAATTGAGCCATACCAAGAAACAAGTTTAAACAATGTTACTCATTTAAATATCGCATGTACATGAGAAAAGTGACATCTATGTTTATGCTCTTGTCAGTAATAATGTATCAATCATGAACATTTGTAAACTTCATCTACACTTTTGATAATAAATTAGTGGTTTTATTTCCCCTTAAAAAGTTAAAAATTTAGAATACATATCTTCCCTAGCTGCATCTTTCTCCCTCCTTCCCAGTCTTCCAAAGCATCAATTAATGTCAAGAAAAGACTATTCTTCAGTGTATTCAAGCAAGGAAGTGCAGCATGAAGTGTGAGTTTTATTATTATATTCTAGAAGACCATGCTAATAAGGATCAGCTCAAAGTTAGAAACATAACTGCAGCTTCCGTGGCTAAAAAATACTTTTATATTTTTACATTCATTTGCAAAAGCATGCAAGTTTGCGTCTTGTATAACCAAATTTTTAAAGTTACAAAATGACGGAAAAAGTAATTTGTATTGCTTAGATTAGAAGTATTAAATGTTTGGGGTTTTTTTCCCCCCAGAACAGGCATATTGTCCCCTCCACTTACACAAGGAGTTCTGAAAACTGACACCTATCAAACTATTTAAAAGTTATTACTATCCTCTGACATAGAATAGTCTTGCAAGAGTTAGTAGTTACCAAAACATAGAATTACCTACTTATCTGAAGATATTGCATACTGTTTTTCAACGAAGTGCCCACTGTACTTTTTTGAACATTAGTTGTACTGAGGTGAATAAATAACAGTAAGGATCTCTAATAAATCATTTTCTCACAAAACAACTGTGAGAGAACAAGAAGTTGTCCAACATGAGTTAAATGACGTTATAACAGTAAAACCAGTGTTGTGGAATTAAATTAATCCAATAAAGAACCAATCTTATTGTCAATCACTGTCCCCTCGAGCTTTTCATAGGCTAGAACCAAGCTTAAACAGAGAAGACCTCTCACACCATAAGGTACACCACAGTAAGTGCCACCCATCAGTACCACTGCTAAATCATGGAGGTCCACATAGCAGACAGACTGCAGAACCCCTGAGGCTGGAAGGGACCTCTGGAAGTCATCTGGTCTAACACCTCTGCTCAAGCAGGGTCACCTAGAGCTGCTTGCCCAGGACTGTGTCCATATGGCTCTGAATATCTCCAAGGAGGGAAACTCCACAGTCTGAGCAACCTGTGCCAGTTGATCAGTCACCCTCCCAGTGAAAGTTTCCTGATGTCCAGAGGAAGCCTCCTGTGTTTCAGTTTGTGCCCTTTGCCTTTGGCCCTGTCACTGGGGACCACTGAAGAAAGCCTGGCTCCACACTCTTTGCACTTTCCCTTCAGATATTTGTACACATTGATATGATTTCTCCTGAGCCTTCCTCTTCTCTAGGCTAAACAGTGCTAGCTCTCAGCCTTTCCTCATAGGAGGAAAGTCCCTTAATCATCTTTGTGGCCTTTCACTGAACCCCCTCCTGTAGGTCCATATCACTCTTGCACTGAGAAGCCCAGCACTGAACACAGCACTCCAGGTGTGTCCTCACCAGTGCTGAGCAGAGAGGAAGGATCACCTCTAATGACCTGCTGGCAATACTCCTCCTAATGCAGCCCAGGATACCATTAGCCTTCTTTGCAGCAAGGGTATGTTGCTGGCTCATGGTTAACTTTGTGTGCACCAGGATCCCCAAGTCCTTCTCTTCAAAGATGCTTTCCTGCTGGGTGGTCCCCTGCATATATTGGTGCCTAGGTTTGTTTCTCTGCAGCTGTGGGACTTTGCACTTCCCCTTGCTGAACTTAGAGATTCCTGTCAGCTCATTTCTCCAGTCTGTCAGGGTCTCTCTCGATGGTGGCACAACCCTCTGGAGTATCAGCCACTCCTCCCAGTTTTGTGTCACCTGCAAGCTTGCCAAGGGTACACTCTGCCCAATCATCCCGATCATTAATGAAGCTATTGAACAGGATTGCACCCAGTATTGACCCCTGGCATATGTCACAGAGGTACACTAAACTAACCCAAATAAGGGACAAGCTCAAACAGCTTTATTTCACACAATAGCCAAAACCACACAACAGAAACCAATGAGAAACAGGGGTAAACCAAAACCAATCAACCAGGAGAAATCAAAGGAGGTGAGGGCACTCAGTCCTGGAAAGTTTCCTCAGGTGGTGTCCCAACCCACGGGGAGAGGTCCCAAACACAGGCCCACTGCTCCGAGAAGACCACACTTGAAGAGCATCTCCAGCAGTACCCCATTTATACCCTGGGTCAGATCTGAGCTGTGGTCATAATTGGCTCAGAGAAGCTTCTAGATCATCACCAAGGTGCCTCACTGGCTGTGGACCCCATCTGGTGACCAAGGAGTCCCATGCCTCTCCTGCTCCCCTGCTGAGGTGTGTATGTGCCAGGGGCACAGAGCACAAAAGGTGGGAAATTCAGCTGGCGATCACCATGCCAAAAGCCCCCCATCTTTATCAGAAAGGGGGGGTGAAGCATACCTGTCACAGCATACACCACTAATGACTGGCCTCCAACTAGACTTCATGCCACTGATCACCATCTGCTGGGCCCAGCCATTCAGCTGGTTTTCAATCCACCTCACTGTCTTCTCATCCAGCCCATACTTTATAAGCCTTTCTATGAGGATCTTATGGGAGACCCTCAATGTGGGCTAGGTTTGGCTTCCCAATGGGAATTTGGAAAATGCACATCTCTGACAAGGGATGTTAGCATGTTGTAACAGTAGCGTATCAAGAGCTGAAGGCTGAAGTGGGAAGCATTACTCTGAAAACAATTTAGTTCAAAAGTGTTCTTCAGAATACAGCTTTTGAAGCTTCAAGAGTTAAGTGCTATGCATATATGTCCATAAACTTGCTTTCAGAATTGATTTACTTTTTAAAAAAAATGGTACTGTGGCAATATGAATAAGGTATAGAAACAGTACTCACCTGAACTGTTGTTATACTCTATTTCAAACAAATAATGCTGTTAAAACAGTAGTATTCTGCTTTACCACACATCTAATTGATTTTTTTTTTGTCCTAACCTGTAAGTTTGCTACACTCCATAAAAAGTCTTAAATTTTTGGAAAATTTAGACCATTCAGTTCTGTGCCCACCTCCTATTGAAACAAGCACCTTAGGAAGAAAAACTGCTCATTGGAATGGCTATAGTAAAACAACAGAAACAGAGCTAATTAAACAAAAGTTTATAGGGCAAGTGTAAGACAATTTACTGTTATGGACTTTTTAATAAGGCAAGATACTTGTCAAATACAACCAAGATGTCTGCTCTAGCTTACCCTTATACACTACCTTCAAAATGTTTAGCCTCGTGCTAGACACTTTTCATCTCCCTTTGCAATCAACTGTTAGAGAAGCTCTGTTTTTCCTATAGAAGGCTCACACTACTGAAAAAGGCTCAGACTTGAGAACCACACAGCCTGCAGCCAGACACTGTTATAGGTCCAGATTAGCCACATTTGCCACATTCTGCACAACTGTCCCAAATGTCATCACATAGAAAACTAAACAGAACAAGCCAATTTATTTTCCACTTAAAGTATGGAGTTAAGATCCTCTCTCTAAACATTCCTTTTACTCCTCCTCAGTCATCTTCCTTGCATCTCATTTCTATTCTTATTTGAATGACATGGTGTTAAGAAGTGCCATAAAACATTTAATTTGCTCCTTTATTCAAATATTAGCTCTTGAATCCTGAAGATATTTCATAGCAAACAAAATTGAATTCAAATCCAATTCTTACAATAACTCTTGCTTTTAACCAAGACCACCGCCAAAAACATACACCATCTTCTGTATTAAGTCATCACTCAAACTAGTTTTGAGGAAGTCCTGACCTTCCCTGGGAGAAGCAACTTTAACATTAACTCCTTAAGCTGGTAATTTCTGTTAGTACCCTCCCAGTGATTTACTTTCAGGAATGAGATGCTTTCAGGTTCAATATGTATTACTAATCCCTCCCCAAATTCATAACTAGTATTTCACAGAAATTGAGGACCTCAGGAATTTTTCATACCAATTAAGTTTTATTTCTTTAGCATCTTCAGCTTTAACAGTGTATTTCATGGTACCCTATTCAGAAGTTGCGGAGAAGCTCACAACAGCAGCTAAATTCGGCACTTTTCCTCAAACTATGAGAAAAGCTCTTCTCCATATGTATCACTAGGTCAAATTTAGTGAACTGATTTTGATGTTTGAAGCCACAGAAAATGAAAGCCAGAAAGCCAATATAATGGCAACCACATGAAACCATAGTATTATCTACCTTTCTATTGTACTCAGTAACACAAGTCCTCAGTTGTCAGCAATCCTGGTCCAGCACAATGCTTCAATTTGTGTTGTCCCCCATCTGCCCTCTCCCCCCCAAAAAACCCCCCATACCAAATGTTACAATATTGTGAGTCTGATAAGTCTGTTCTTTGTTGCATTGAATAGCTTATCATGTACTTCAGAGTAATACATTAAATCAATCTGGGCCTTGAGAGGCCCAGAAAACTGGATTGATGCTGACGGTACTCCTTAAAAAAATAGATTTTAACTAGGTTAGTCATTGGGGTAAATTTGTTAGTTCTATAATTTAAATTGTAGCCATTTACTATCTAAAGACCACCATCCCCCTGCATCCTTCCTCCTGTGGAAGAAGCAGAATATACTTTCATAGAGAAAGCCTAGGAGCATACACATGCAGAATTAAGCTTTTGCTCTCAGTATCTACCCAAATTCAAGGCTGCCTCCTGCCAGTGCCAAAGCCTCTTTTTCCCAACTTCTCAGTATTGTATGTTACCACAATGCAGAAGTGCAGTTTTAGAACAGCCATAATCTGCTTTGTGTGGCCTTCAGTGTGAAGAATTAGTACTGTTAATATACATTTGACTAATTGTAGTATGGATAAATTGTACTCCAAGCAACTTAAATAGAATCACTTGATTCATCTGTTTCATGGTACTCTTCCACAAATAACATTTTGAAATCAGTCAACTGCAGTCAGTGCAGGCACAGCATTCCTATTGACTTTTAGTATTTTGTGTTAAATTAGTAGGCATTCAATTTAAAACCATTCTTAATTAGGTATGAAAGTATTTGCTAACGTATCATTTATTACAATACAACCTTCATTAGATGTTCATTTAGAATAGATTTTTTTTCTTTAGAGTAAAAAGGTGAATATGAATATACAGAAGACCAGGTACACCTGTTCTTAGCTTCCCTTTAACAATACAATTGCAACACTGGCAATGGAACAGACTGAGGATATTCAGAAGTCAGGGGAACATCAAAAAAATTCAGTTATATCTGCACTACAAATCCTCAACTCTTAACTAGTATAAACCAAAGATCTGAGATCACCTCTGTTCAGAGACAAGGGAACTCAGATACTACACATTGTGTCTCCATCTATTCTCTACCCTTTTTTCCATCATCTGCTAAGCATTTGTGGAAAATTTTGAAGTAGGTGTCTTTGTTCTTGTGTTCACCCTTATATAAAGGTATTCTCTTTGTGCTCAAAAAAAAATCTACCACTGATTATCAAACAGTGGTTTGATGACTAAGCACAAAGTCCTCCCACCTTTAGAAACTGGGACAAACAATTTGATAGGCATGCAGAAGGCTGGCTGAAAAACACAAGAGCCTAACTACTTACTTGTCAGATAAAGTCACAGGCAAGAAGTATTACAGACAATGTCTCACAGACTTGCCTGTGCAGTAATGCCTTTGTCTTATTTAGAGGTGATATTTTTTTTTTAAAAAGACTAACACAGCAAAAAAATCCACAACACAAAGAAGTGGAACATTACAAAGAGAAAAATAGTTACTCCTTCCAGAATCATGCTCCTCCTGGAAGCATGGTGTGGAAGGAGTGGAGTAAACCAAACCAGTAGAGACTGAGAGGCTATACTCTGGGCCAACCTCTCCCTGAGGCTTAGGGAAGTGGGACAGCCCAGGAACTTTTCACTACTGAAGTTACTTCTGCATTAAGTCGTACCACTGGGAAAAGCCCAGCCCACAAATTAAACTGGAATGCAGGTACATGGCATCCACACGCTGTCGAGGTCACACTCACAATTCACTCTTCAGACCATGGGAACAGCACTGCTCATGCTGTTACAGGTGTAAATTGCTTACATATGGAAGCCTCACCATCACTGGCAGTGGGCAAAGTGTTATGAAAGCGCTAGAGCATAAACTAAAAGTCTATTGCTGCTCTAACTTTGAGAACACAGACCTTCTAATAAGTGGTTTTCACTGTCCGTGACATGTTTGTACCTTAGACCACCTATGTATCAAAGCCAGCTCACTGTTTCAGCCTAAGATTCTACGATCGCCTGCAAACAATGACAAAAACCACTCTCCTATTAGGTGTGGACAACAACCACCTCCTGTGTGAGCTCATCCCTAAAACTTCTGTGAAATATCTCCTCTATTTCTCCCACCTGCCTTAACACCTACTGTAAGAACAGAAGGGACAGTTTCAGAAGGATCAAATACAGCAGTTAAAACCAAAGTAAATAGTAATTCCATGCTCCAGGCATTTGCATGGACAGCTCAGGTGAAGTTTTCAAAGCAACACATTAGCCTAAAAAAATCTTAAGGCATTCAGAGAAGACTATTTTAGTTCTCATGCTTGGTGTTTCACCTCGTTTACCACCCAGTATCTGTACGAGTCCTAAATACGGTAAGACTAAGCCAACAACATTGAGGACAGGTATTGTCTTCATCTGAGAAACCACACAGACAACACAGCATGCTGAAGTTACTGAACATTAAATGGAAGTCACATGTTTCCAGGGTCAACTAGTTTTGAGGACAGAAGCTTATTGTGATACTCAGCTGAATGGTGCCTACAACCAATCTGTACTGAAAAATAAGCAGGGAAATAACACTGGAAATAGGGAATTAGTAATAAATCAAGAACTTCTAAACAATACTTTAAAAGCATTGTTTACATTTCACTCAGCAATAAATTTGTGCAAAATAAAACATAATCTTGCATTTTAAATGCTTATAGATGTTTACTAGCAGTTATAAAAACCATACTTAGGTAGCTGTTTGAAAAAAACAAACACTGAGGATATTCTCCCAGCTAATGAGTTTGTTCTTAATGTTAGTCTCATGGAGGTTAAAAAACACACTACATGTTCAATTACATTACTGCAGAGCACAAGAGATTAGTCTTTCCTTCCATAATTAAGGGAAACAAATTTAAAAGCTGACATGTTATTACAGGCTAAACGAAGGTCTCAATCTTTTTTGACCAGCACATGATCTAGATGTCAGCAATATGGCCTGAATGATATAGTGATCCATGTCAGTCAGAAAAGACTTAAGTAATAAAATTTGTTTTGGGTCGAGTTAAAGCACTTAATCAATGGGGCTGAGAGCAATTCAGCTCACTTGAGATACCTACTAGCTGATCCACAAATTGTTCTCCTACCAACTGCAGAGCCTGATGACCACCAAGCTGTCGTGTTCTGACACTTACATCTAAGAACCTGTACTGAATTGCCTCCCATAATCCTGCTGTAACTTACACCAGCTGAAGTCACTAGTAGAAAGAGACAGAAAATCATTAGCTATGCTTGTTTCTCAATTTAGATTTAAGAGTCTAAAGGTAGTATTTAGCAGGTTCTTTAGCCCTTTACCCAGTTATGACTAACACACTCTTCTCTCTTTCTTATATCCTTGTTCTATAACTTTATCCATTTATCCTTTGCCTGACAACAAGCTATCACAAAACATCTCCTTGGCTAGCAATGCTTCAAAATAACTTATTGCATGAGCTATGGTTACAGAGCCACTTAGAATTCACTAGCAAAGCTACGTGGGAACAACTTTACTATGTTAGAGCCAGGCTGCAATGGAAGAGGAAGTTATTTTAGCAAGAACATGAACTTAAAGATAAAACCCATCAGGAAAACACCGACTTCTGAGAATTTTTAAAGCTTTGTCTGCAGTTATCATAAGCTTTAAAGCTTCATCTTTGTTGCAAAATTTTACCTTGATGGCAAGTTAATACATGTAGCATTACAAAGAGACTGATTATTCAGTGACAGAAGAAATAGAACAGATTGGAAAAGCAAGGGACCACATGAACATCAGATGTTGGCCAAAGCTAATAAATTAAAATGCTTCCTTTCCTTCGCACATAAAAGCAAGAGTCAAGCAGTTGAACCAACATAGCCTTAATCATATGATTTACAATCAGTTACAGAATGAACACTTTGGAATCCTTCTAAGCTACAGAAAGAACTGCAGTAGTTTAGTTGCATGCATAGGACTAACAAGAATATTCCTGAGGCTTTAGACTCTAAACATTTTCAAACTCTACTTGCTTTTAACTTTTTAGCTATTCTTGATTTAAGGCACATATCGCAGAAGATGCTGCAGATTCTTCATACCTAAAACTGAATCCTGAAATGCATAGATATTTACCCTTACTCAAATTCTAGCAATACAGAACTGTGAAGCAATGCTCTGTTAAAAACATTGTTTTTTTTCATTTATTGAATGAAGAATAGCCTTTCACAAAGAGGGACAGTTATGATGGAGAACATTTTGCATACTTGTTTGCAAAGCAAGTTATTCTGCCAGACTTTTTGTGGTAAAGCTCCGTAAAGATAAAAACATCAATGTATAAAAGTTGCAGTAAAGGTCATATTCAGTATTATAGACTGACCAGACCAAGTCTAGGTTATGCCATAGTTCAATGAATAAAAAAAAAAAAATCAATATTTATTTCTCTACTGCTGGACAGAGAAAGAGACAGAGGCTTAAAAACAGGAGGAGCCAGTGAATGTGTGTTACAAGTGATAAGGAATAATGTGACCTCCCCTTGCAGAAACACACTGAAATTAAGTCTGATCTGTGCTCAAGTACTGAAAGAGTGGTTCTTAAACTTGCAGTAAAAGAGTTATTCCTCTCATTCCAAGAACTTAGTAGTGTTTCAAATCATGAAAATCCAGAGCTAGAAGACACTATTGAAGCTATTTAGCATGATAGTTTTCCATACAGGTATAGCCCGTGATAACTGCAACTATCATGAACGTAAAGAGCTGAAAAATTTGCATAACAACTTACTGTGTAAGTGATAGCTGCCAACATTCCAATCACAGTCAAGGAACTAATGGAAAATGAAAGAGCAGTCAAGCCATCTGCAAAAAAAAGAAAAGCCTGTTGAAAATTCCTACAGTAGAGGTATAAGAATATTTCCTCCTGAATACGTTCCCTGAAGATATTTAAGTTCATTAGATTAAAGAAAAAAAAAATCAAGACATAGCTACCAGCCATAACAACTCAGGTGAAAAAGTCACCTAGCACAGCTTTTTGTCAGCAGTAGATCCTCCTCCAATACTGCAAGAAGCAGGACAGCCATCCCACCTTTGCTACACCACCACAGATGTTGTATTCAGCCAAATGGTTGAAATAGCCACTAATGAACTTGCTCCCATAGCTGCCTAATGCCTCTTCAAGAATTACTTCTGGCCTCCACAGTGTGCTGTGGTAGTTTTCACCATTTACACATGCATTTTGGATGGTTCCTTTGTTTTGTTTGTTATCACCCGATTTCTCATAATAAAGCACTATCCAGAGAATCAGGCAAGCATGGATCCTTCAAACAACTAAACAAGCCAGACTGCAGACCTCAGCTTCACTCAGACCACACACATCCAGATGTACAGACTGGAAAAAGGTCAGGGGACTAAGGAGTTACTGCAGGCTTACTATCGCTCTAGAAATGAAAAGGGTTAGTAGGAGAAAAGTGTTACCAAACTCATCCCCAAAGGCATCAAACTCCCTGAATCCTCCTGCATTATTTTCCCCAACAACCCCGTCCCTAACCTCCCTGTACAGGACACAACATGCCAAGCTTTTTTGGTTAAATAGTAGCATGGAAACCTATAGCAGCTATTATAGAAATTAACTTTAAGCAATCAATTTCATGTTTGCACCCCGTCATGATAACTGAGCTACTGTTTAGTGTTCTGCCCCATGTCCTCCCCTCCCCTCTCATTAATTCAATAATTTAGATCACAATAACTTTTATTCCTACTTGCACAGAATTATTAGCCAGTTTCCATTCTTTTTTCCTGAACATAGCATCAGGCATTCACAAACTGCAAAGTCCTGTTATAGCTATCCTCTATGAGGAGCTGCATCTTTCTTCTGACCAACCCTACAGGCCTCCTTCCAGAAATGCCAAAAAAATAGAACAGCACAACCAAATCCAACTTCACAGCTCAAATCTTTCCTTTGCTATTTTTGCTAGATAATACCAAACAACTTCCCCAAAGCTAACAGCAACATGTTCGTAAGTTTCAAATACTACAGCTATGTTTAAAACTGAAAAGAGAACCCCAGCACTATTCCCCCCTTTAGTACTTGTGAAAATTTTACTTATGTTCTGAAGTTTGGGGGGAAAAAGAAGCCCACACATAAGTGACTCCCATTTCTAACGTATCACGCAACGTACTTAAACACCATATTTGATGATCTTCCTGTACATGTATTTGAAACCAACATTTAATATCCATTTAAAAAGTTTAAACTATGTTCAAAGGAACATTAAGAAACTAACTGGCTGAAAATTTGATAATTGTATACCAGAAGTATATTACCAGGCTCTGCCTCAGTGGATGAGTTTGCATTCCTTTTATAATCCCACTACTAACTGAATGGACATAGAACAAACATCCCAAATTAAGATCTTTGTATTTCTTGGGTTAACTGCAGAAAGACAAAGGAAAATAATAAGCTAATATAAAAACAGGACAACAGGTACAAGTAAAGACAACAGGCAAAAATTTTGTCCTCATTTCTCCAGCATGTGGAACATGAAAGAACCTTTTGCAACAGGACTGACCACGGACTTGCTGACTGTGGAGTAGCTCTACAAAAACCCTGGGAGGTCTTGGCAGACAGCAAGCTGAAGATAAGCCAGCAGCGTGCCCTGGCAGCACGGAAGTCCAACAGCATCCTGAGCTGTATCAACAGGAGCATGCCCATCTATTAAGGGAAGGGACCACATAGGGAATACCACAACCAGCTTTGACGCCCCCACTACAGGCAAGATCAGTAAATCTGAGTGACTTAAGGAGAGAGTTAAGTTTGTCAGAGTTTGGAGCACATGCTGTGCAGAGAAGTTGAGGGAGCCAAGCTTGTTTAGACTGGAACAGAGACAGCTTTGGAGACACCTAATGTTGCCTGCCTGCTTAAAGAGCTAGAGCCCAGGCTCTTCAGTGGTGCATAGTAGTTGAGTGTGAGACAATGGGTGACAGTGTGTATATCCACACTAGATAAGAGGAGAAATTGTTTTCCCCACTATGAGATGGAGTCTCCATCCTTAGGGGTTTTTCACGAGCTAGCTGATAAAGCCCTGAGCAACCTGGTCTGACCTTATGGCTTCCTTCTTCATGCAGGAGATTGGACTAGATGACCTGAGGTCTCTTCAGTCTGAACTATCCTATGAAATTAAAAGTCACAAGAGAATGTTGGTAGAGTCAAAAATCAAAACCAGACTTCCACATCCCAGTCCAGCATCTTAATGATTAAACCTTCCGAGAAATAAACCGTAGCTCTACTATACTTTCATAGCAAGTACATGTACAGAGCTGAATATTTGACAGCCATATCAACATAGCCTAGAAAAATTAGCTTACAACTCAGCTCATCTGCTGTCACTACCTGTATAAACAGTTTAAGAAGCATTTTATTCTATGCTGTCAGTTAGAATCTTTGTGAACCAAGAGAAACACAGACAAGCAGACAGCCAAAAGTATGAAAAAGCTACAGACTTGTCCTCCCTATCTCCTATGCCTGCAAGCACAGCTTACAGCACAGCATGTATTATGATGAAAGACTCTGCAAGGAGATGTCAAAGGCAACAAGAAGGGCTTGGTGACCCTGGTGACACAGGACATGAAGTCTGAGGTACTGAATGCCTTCGACTCAGTCTTTACTAACAAGACTTCAGGAAACCCAGGCCCAAGAGACCAGGGGGAAAGGCTGGAAGGAAGATGTACCATTGGTGGAAGAGGATCAGTTTACAGAATACTTAAGCAAACTGGACGTACAAAGTTGATGGGCCCTGAAGGGGTACACCAAGTGCTGACAGAGCTGGCAAATGTCATTGCAGGGACTGTTTAGTCAGTGCAAAATTCCTAGAATCATGCAGAATATGACTTGACCAAGGCTCATAGCATTATATTCTAAAACATTCACACAGAAGCCAATGCTCTGATAAATAGCAAGAATGAGGCGCAAATATTAGAGTACTTATGCATTTGGATTAACATTTGTTAGATAACCTTTAGTTACCATTTTTGTGGATGCATTTTGAAAGTGACATCAGGTCTGTCTTAGCTCACCTGTAAAACACTTTCTTCACACCTTTGCTCTGAAAGGACACCCTGGCTACATACATGAACTGCAGAAGCTAAAGGTTAAATACAACTTCATGGAGTTTGGTCTTCACAATAGTTCTTTATAGCCCTAGCATAAACAAGTATAACAAATGCAAACAAAACGATTTTAGAAAAGGTCAATACTAGGAGGACAAAGGGAAAAAAAATCGTAACACCCATAGGATTTTCCTTTCTAAATAGACAAAGCCACTTATGAAATAGTCTCATTCTTACAGTGAACAGCAGTGTCACATTTAATTAGGTAAGCACTTGAAAACTGTCATATGACAAGATACTTGCTCACCATACTGATTTTCAGTGAACTTAAATTCATTCAGTTCAGTGATTGAAGTTCACTGATTTTAAAAGCTGTGTTAAGTGAAGACTCCCTGGAAGAAAGTACCTTCCCCTCCCCACTGTTAATATCATAGGACACAACATAGGAATCCTTACTGTCAAGTGGGGACTGTACTGAAAGCAGACACTGCCAGTGTCTCCTCTCTGTACTTTAAAGACAGTTCTGATTTTTTTTTTTGTCTGAACAAAGGGAAAAAAATCTTACTGCAAAGATTTAGTGTAGGGGAGCAGTTAGAAAACTGTCACCAAGAAGGTTAGTTTTCTTGTTCAGTGAGTGATGAATATGCCAAAATAAGTTAGTAGCAACTTATGCAAAGCTCAGAACAAATCTCAAACTTACGACTACTTCCAAATTCTTCAAACAGGAGCTTCACTTTCTCCCACTCTGTGGAATTCTTCTTGTTGGGAATATCCAAAGGGACAAAAGCACTGTAATAAAGCAAAAAAGTAATCTCATTTACCCAAATTAGGCAAATATCAAAAGAATTCTACTTCCAGGTTAACAGAAATCCATTTATTCCTGAAGAAAAATTGTATGATGTTAGGTTTAAAAAACTCTGAAGGCAATGTTTCATTTTATTCACATTCCCCTCAAATACTGTATTTAGATCAGCAGAGCACATATGTGAGTGTGAGAGAGTCAGGTCTGAGGTCAATGAACAAGTGCTTATCTATTTACCAGTACTAACAGAGGTAAGGGCCCTACACTCAAGCATCATTAAAAGATGTATTAATCTGATTTACTATCCTGGTTTGACTCATGTGCAGAAGAGCAAAAAGACTTTAAACATTACTTGAGACAAATTCTCTTATAAATCCACACTTCTAGAAGCTAGAATAACACAATTAATGATTCCCACACCAAGTATTAAAGTTTAAACGGACATGTTTATCTTCCATTATTACAACTAAAATAATGGATCTGCTGCATTCCATTCCTTGTTCTGTAGTTGGCCCAGAGAACTGAACTGCAGAGAAGTTCATTAAATATTTTTGACCTTCCAATAAGCAGAGACTAGCAAAGAGTGCTCAGAAGAATGTCAGGTAGAACAGTCCCCTAGCTGAAAGCTTCCTGCTGTCAGTCTCCCCATCTAAAGTCAAATAATAAGAGTAACTCTTCAGCATGTCCATAGACAAAACAGCTAGTTTTGTAACAGCTGGAAAACCAGTACCTCCATACCAATCTGAAACCATTGCTTCCAGACATAAAACAGAATGCCTACAAGTCACAAGGAAGTCAGATTTGGAGGGAAACTTTTTAGGTAAAGAATGTGAGAACGCAAACCAAAGTCCATAAAGAATGCTCACAAGTACCTTTTGGAGTTTTGTAAGAAAGAGTACATAATTACTGCTTCAAGTCCTAATAAACAAATATGCATCTTCCAGAAGTATGCCTCAAACTTCAAGTACAGAACATAAGCATGTGTTTCAAAGATTAGTGCTAAACTGTGTGCACTTATAGTCACATCAAAACCAAACTGGTACGCTGCAAACAAAGTTAAAATTAACACTTAAACTTTAAAAAATGTTTTTTAAAAAACTTTTTTAAAATGTTTGATTTTTAGCTTCTTGACTGTGCAAGAGGAAGATTAAGGCTAGCATTTACTTAAGTTGATGCATGCTTGCTGACTTTAGATTTTTGTTCTTGTATCTGCCTCTAGTAGTAATTCTTTCCCTAAATAGCATCCAGGCAAAATCAAGACACAGGTATTATAAAACAAAGTTCGGTAAAATTTCTACTTATAAGAGATAGCAACACAAATAACTGCAGTTTATTTGCTAAAAAGGGTTAAAATAGGAGACTCTGGGAAACTAAGTAAGCTCAAAGCCTTTTATTTTAGCATCAGTAGGAATTTCTGTGGACCACATGCAGTGAACAAATGAGATGGAAGAACATCTTAGGATATTTATAACTTGCTTGCCTTTCTCTCCCTCCAAGAGCCATAGGGTTAGGGTTTTCTTTGCTGAGGCTACCTACAACCAGCATGTCAAAGAACACTAATCAGATCAGAAGCCACAGTACCCATTATACACTCTCCAATTAGTACTCCGCTAAGTCTTGACTGAAGGAGATGGGCATCTGATTCTGCTCCTGCTCAAGTTCCATGCACCAGAAAGGAATGCAGGAGCTATAAATTCACACACTTTAGTCCCAAGCAAACAGGAATCTTATTTCCCCTCCTGAACAGGGTCCCCCAACTAGTAGCAAACTAGCCAGAAGGCTAACTAGCCCACTTGAACAAGCTTCTGGCCTCTAGCTTAACAGGCCACAAGAACAAAACAGAGTTAGCATGCCTAGCCATCTACAGACCTGCATCCAGTCCACACTCCCAAAGGATCTCTAAAACACAACCCATCCATTGCACCAGCACAGCACACAGCAGTTTAGGTCTATTCTTCATGCATGCTAAGCAAGAAGAAATTTGACAAGAGTCTTGGCTATTTTGCTATGTTGACTAAATGGTCAACACAGCCTGAGGGTTATAGTAGCCATCAACAGAATGAGAAGTTTCCATGCTAAATAACTCATTTCACCTGTCATCACTGTGATGCAATACAAGTCAGTCCATTGACAGTGACTGAATAGAGTACAAGTGCCAGTGCAGGGTTTTACAGGTGTAGCTAAGAGTTCAGTTAAAGCAAGCAAACAGAGCAACTCAACTGTGATGTGATATCTTACACTTGGAGTTCTGCACACAAATGGAATTATTAACTGCAGTAATTTTAAGAATAGAAGCCAACTGTTATGCTGTTTAAAACATCCTGGGAATATTTTGATTAAGATCTAGATCAATATCTAGGCTGCAGAACAAGGAAAGTAAATGCAAGACAAGCAGTTTAAAACTGTTAACTTTTGGCAGGGCTAATAACACACAGGTGTAGATGGGTCAAGTTTGATCCTTAAATCAAAGAGTGCCATTAACTGTCATCCTTAAGAAAATAATTTCTAACACACTAGCTTTAAATTAATTTCCTTAAAATGAGTTCTGCTATAATTTGCATAATTATTTATAGGCTAATTAGACATATATTCATCGCTTTTTAAGAGCAAGTGGTTCTAGAAAATTTAAGGTAACCAGTTTACTTCCAAACCCTGACCATCAGGGAAACATTCCTTTTAGAACCAACCATTCATTAGCCTCAAAAGCAAATATTTTAGTTCAAACCAGACTGCTGTATAAGGGTGCTTTTATGTAGATTATAGTATCTCAAGCCCCTTGGCTCCAGCACATGACATTTAGATTAAATAAACTATATTCAAGGAAAGTAGATAATTTCTAAGAAGGGAAAGGCATTACAAGTAAATATTAGCTCTGAGTATCCCAGTATAAATTTGTCCTATACGTTGCTTTTAATGATACTCAGCATCAAGTTATTTGTGTGCAGAGCATTTAAGTGATTAGACATGCACATTTTTGCCACACCAAGAGGCTTTGTAACAGACAACTAGAGTAAGAGGGATAAATACTACTCCTGCTAACAATCAGACAATGGAATCCTGCTCACTGAGCTGTGTTATCAACAGAAAAAACCTCCAAGATCATCTGGCACAAAACAGATTGTTTCCCAAAATAGTCACATAGATCTCTAATGGAGCAAGGTAAACATCCAGGTAAGAATAAGAGATTCTTAAACTTCAAGCTTAATCCAGCTTTTATGGTTTCTTTTAGGACTGCTGACCAGGAAAGAGGTAGGGACTCCTTGTGTAGACCTATCTTTAAAGGAACCAAGCTATTTATTGACCTGTTTTAACTACACAGATTACTTGCTAAATCAATCAGAACAGAGGTTGTCTTGATGAGACACTAGTCATGTCAGCACAAGATGACAGACTATTTGCTAGGCACTTAACAGGAAATATTACAACCCCTCTTGCTCTTGTAGCCTGTATGCATGAGTATTCGAGTCTAAATTTTAGGAGGTGAGGGTAGGCTTAATAATCTAGTACATAAAATTCCTGTCTGTTTTAATGTTGGTCTGATCCTGACCACCAGTGAGAAAAATCGCCTGCTACTGCCAGGTATAGGCAGTACTGCAAGACTGGTCCCCACCACCACTTCCAGTTGAACCCCTCATGTAGAAGCTTCAGCTCTACCACTTATCTGTTTCCTATCACAGTGGTACTTCTGAGGCTGCTCTTTGCCCCTGCTGTGCAGACAGCTGACTAACTGTAAGACAGATAACTTCTCCGTAACAAACATGTACATAAACACTGAGACACCTGTTTTTTTTTTAACATATAACTATACTGGAACCAAAGTTCACATTTTTCTTCAGCACAAACACTTCATTTGCTTCCTAAACTGAGCTGTTCAGTCTTGTAGTTTCCCTTAAAGGAGACAGACAAGAATTATATTCTTCTGCAGCAGCATCTTAAATAGCAAGAATGCTTTTCCATTCTGAGGATATTAGGATGATGCTACTATTTAATCATTACCATCTTAAAAGAAAGCAAGCAACCTCATACATATAATAGCAGAAAAATTGTTCCAGTTAGAACCCAGAAATACCAAAATCCCTATCAGTGTCTAAAGGAGACCTGCCTCCCTGCAACAGATACTCCTGCTGTTTAGATCAGTGGGTTTCAAGTCTGTACCTATGGAGAAGCACTGTTCGGTAACTAACTTAGTCCCAGGCCAAGTACTACCCCTGGTTTGGAAGTCCATCTCACCATCATATGGCCCAGTTATAAGAGGAGATCATGGAAGCTGCTGTAATTTACAAGTTGTGAAGACTTTAAAGAACAAGCCTAAGAGCACAGAGGACAATTAGGAAGTCAAGAACCAAGTTCCATCTTACTGGAAGAGAGGAACTTGCTTACAGCTACTGAGGATTCAGCTGACACTTACTAGAGATACTGCAAAATTTTCTAAACTGGATATATTATACAGTATAAAATATGTATGCCTATGGTGTGAGCCAACAGAGAAACAGCTTTTGTCAGAAACTTTAGTAATATTTCTAGACCATGATTAAATTAGCTCAAACTCCTTTAGTCTCTCATAGTAGCAAATACGTTACTTTTAATTGAAAGGCCAATAGACTTCTTAGAAGTGTACCTTAAGTGTTTATCAAAACTTAACCAATATTACAATAAGGTGGTACACAATTAGAAGCATTAATTTCACTCTAGTTTCTGCTTCACTCTAGTACTTCGATATGGATCATTTTAACATACATTTTGTAATTTTACCAACTTCATTGCTGCTGTCAAAATGCTAAAAAGCTTATGACACAGCATACCTTAGAAACTAATATTGTTGTGCATGTCATGCTTAATTGTGATCTTAAATTGAATTTGTGATACTTCTTGGAGTTTCAGAATAACAGCACTTGCTGCAAACAAGTTACCCACTTCAGTAATGTCTGCCTTTCAAACAAATGCCAGCAAAAGCTATCATACAAGGCACAACTGTGTCAAGTGTAATCCTACACTATACGTATGTTCTTCACAGAACACTTCTATTTCGGAAAGTACTAAGCACATAACACCAACTCGTATTCCTAAAAGCTGTTTTGGGATGTCCATGAAAGCATTTGATAGAGGCAGAAAACAGGAAGAGCACAAATATTTTACTCCCTGTTGTACACTGACATATCAATACAGTTGTAAGTGTCATAGCCATCACGTCCTTGATTGATGTTCATACTGCACAGTCAGAACTTGGAAGCACAAGTATCTCCACAATTAAGAAAACTGTTTTAGCTTGCAGTTGAACTCTTACTTTTCAGGTACCTAGTTCTCAGGATATTTAAATCCTATTAGAGATTAAACTACATATTCATTATACGGATTGAGTGCACCATAATCTACATTTTTAATCTTGCACAGAACAAAGTTCTGTTTGGGGTTCTGTTTTGTATATCTCCTGTTAATGTCCAATACAAATACTTACCCAATTAAGAGAAGAACTGCACAAATTGTGATGAATCCCAGAGTATATTTGAGTGCAGTTTTAACCTGCTGTATATTAAAGAGAAAGTTAATATATTAACATCAAATAAATCCAAAGGGATTTGTCCAATAAGTTATGGCAAAGCATACTTAGCATAACAGGTATTCTATAAAAGGACCTCCACAGAAAACATGAGTAGTTTTAGATACAAGTCAGAAGTATACATTCTTGAAGAGTCTCATAGCTTGAACTATGAACAATGACATTGAATTAGGCTTCCATCATAAACTATGCACTTGAGCAGCTGTGGCCAGAAGCCAGGGTACATTTGTTCAATGCAAATATACTCAAAGAAAATTCTTATTACCAATGCTTTATATTATAGCTATGATTAGAAGTCTTTTTTTCTCATGTTAAGGTTACAACTGAATAAAAGGGAAAGTGATTATGACCAATGATTAAAAGATTCTTTAAGAAGAGTATTTTCATTTGGAAAGTTAGCACCTTACTGGCACACATTTATTGTATTCCCTGGAATGTCACACATGTCAAAAATCTTCAGTGCACTACAAAAATAACCAAGTGCTAGCTTCAGGTAAGTTACTACTGCCTACTTCAAGAAAAAAATGCAAACGCTACAAGAAGGAAGGTACTCCAATTAAGTCTGAATCAGTATAATCTTCCTGTCTTCTACTTTTAAACCTGTTCATACATGTTTTCTATTCTAAGGAAAATCTCATGCAAGAAGTTTTAACTTTTCTGTATATGAAATCAGGCTCAAAGAAATTTGCAGGAAGCTTAAAGAATTCATGGCAATACAGACGTTACTTACTTATCTCACTAAAATTTCATTTCATGTGAGACCACAGTGTTTAGATTATGTCAAACTGTTATTGAGCTGCCTCTTTTTAAGAGTATTTTAAAGGAACTGTAGTAATAGATTTAGAAATGCTATTAATATTGTAGTATTCAAGTTAGACAATCATTCTTGCTTTCATTTTTGCCTGTATTCATTTGTCTTCACTGCTTGGTGCGTTTGCTAGGGTGAACTTACTGAGCATGTGTTGCCATCATCTTCTTCCTTCTCCTCATAATAGAAATAGACAAAGGGAATCCACAGAAAGACGCAGAACAGTATGATGGAGTACAAAGCTAGGAGAAAGAATTTAATTAAGTGAAGAGATAAAGTTACATTGGCACTTCATTTACTGCATAGTAATTCAAAGGAAAGAATCAAACATTAGTTTCCTCTCATTCTAGCTCTTACTAATTTCAAGCATTGAAAAGTTAATAAAATTTACTAGCCAGCATATGAACGATTACTTTTTGTAAACTCCAAAGGACTTACAGAATTAACCCTTTCAGACTAAGGATTTTAGATCCACCTTCAATTCAGCAGTGATAAAAAGATTAAAAGTAATCATCTGCATACAGGACTAGCACACTGGGGAAGAGGTAGCACAGAGGATAGTGAATAAAAGCAAGCTATGCCACCTAATAACAGAAGTTGTTCATAGAAAAGGTATATACAAGAATAACAAATTCAAAGCTATTTTGATCACTGGACTCCATTTCAGGAGATGTTCTACTATTAATGCAAGTACATTATAGATGGAAGGCATGGTTCTGTTATTGATGACCTCAATTCACAAAACAGAACAAGCCGTAGCAATATAGTATCATTGCTTAACATACCTTTTTTAAAGGAGGGACTAATTGGAGATTGCGACAGACATTTATCTGAGTAGCCACTAAATCAAAACAGTCATACTGTCATATTACTTTGATGCACAGGTGATCTTAACAGACTTTAAGCCAGCTAGTTTAACATAAGTGAAGGGTTAAACTAACACATAAGTCTTCACAAATACTAACTGGCAAGTCTGAAGACATTAAGAAAGCTAGTAAAAATCAATTGGACTGATTAGCCAAGTGACATGAAGGGAGGAGACCAGTTTCAGACGAAGAATTTCAAGGTTAAGTCTTTGGCCCTCTGTATTGTAAGAAGTTACATCCTTTTTAGGACATCATTTAGCAAAATCCTTCAATACTTCAAAATATCTTGTACTATGAACATTTCAGAAGTCTATTAGGAAACTAAAAACTGTCGAGCAGTATATTACAGTATTTGCACCCCACAAGAAAGGTATCCTAGAATAGTTAACCAAGCCCTCAAAATGTTTTAAGTACCACACAACCAAGACTGCCTGTGCAAGCACAAAGTCACCCCTTTTGAGTAGGTAAGTAAAGATACCCAGGACCACACAAATCCTATGATCTCTGGATATTTTTAATCTTTGCCTCATTTTGCATAACTAATTAGCACCTTCCCACCACTGACCAATATAATCATCCCTAACTTGTTTGTGGCCTCATCTTGGCTAGTGCACTCCTTACAAGTATCCATGTGCTTCAAAGAAATCTACTTCATATTTTTACTGAAGGTAGAGCAGAAGCCAAATAAAGTACCAACACCTAGAACCTAAATATGAATGAGAAATTATTTCTAAACAGAATTCATTCTTTGGAAAAATATTTCAAGGTGTTAGAATTATCTACTGTTTAGAGTGCTGAATCAGTATGGCAGTGTAACAAACTGAAAAAGTTTGACTGAACCAAGAACTTGTTCACATTTGCCCAGAACATAAAATTCAGGGCTCTAAGGCACCTTAAAACTTCAAACTCTGAAACGTAGCATTCTTTGAGTACTGCTCTAGAAGGTCTAACTGCTTCAATATTGTGAATGCTTCCAGAAATCAAGCCTCTTCTAAAATCTAAAATCTGCTTTTTTTAAGACTAGTCCTAAACCCACACTGCACTGTACCAGAAAATTAGGCAAGTTACATGCATCATTAATCAAAGATCAGAATAATCAGCCCATAGAGGTCGCTGTGAGCACAGAAAACATCCTTGCTTCCAAGTTTTACTATATTCACTTCAGCATACCTTACTCATTGGAGGTACACCCATAGCTCATTAGATAATGGGACTGATCCATGTTTCTTCCAAGGGGATGAAGGAAGAGATACTCAAATTCAAGAGAATATCTATGAACTGTGTGAAATAAGGCTACCATTTACCACTACACCAAACATCGGTACTACCTAAATGCTGTTGCTGCATAACTTAATTCCATTTTAAGAGAACAGCTCAGGCTTCTGACACTAAACTTAGCTTTTTGAATTTAAGCTGCTGGTGTTCAGATACCAAATACATGGCTAATCTATATCTTGAATTTGTTTTATCATCGTATTATAAAACTATAAATCCTTTCCTTTTTAAAAACTGTTTCCTGACACTATCCTATAATTCTTCATACTAGTGTCCAGTTTTCTAAGTTTTTCTGATCTGCAACAGTTTATTAGCAAAGGACTACTCTCAATGGCTACACTTATCAACAGAACTTTTTGTTGAATTGTCTTATTTAACTGGATCGAGGCTGTTGAATTGATGTATAGTTTGTCCAGCCTTCACCAGGTTTTGAAAAAGCCATTCATAGTACAAGCATCTGAACAGCACACAGTAAGTCAAGTAAGCAAAGTTTTCAACTCTGTTCAAGAAACACTACCAAAAATATTATTTTTACATACTGCTATTAACATCACTGTATTCAGCTTTTAAAGGACTGTCACAAGTGTTTGGCAACTGACTGTCAAAAAGTTTTGGAAATATATCTTATTATCCTTAAGTCATCCATTCCAAGCTTCCAGGCTAAGTGCTGCCTCTCACCTCAAATGGTGAATTAACAAGCTTAAACCATTGCAGTAAAGCTTAAGTCAGAGGCAATTCTATAAAACAAAACCTTTACAGAAGTTGTAACAGTTTAATATCATGACCATGTGAACACCTAGAGGAGTCTGTGTGCCAAGTAAGTGGCTGAATTTAAGTATTTTTACATACCAGATCTGACTTCCACAGTAAAGGCAGTCAGAAAAATGACTATACTAGTTCCCCAAACCCATCATTTCAGTAATACGTTGCAATATGCAAAGAGTTCATGTAAAACCAAAGGCACATCAAAATGAAGTGTTTTCAGTAAGAATTAACTTCTATTGAACTAGGCATTGTTACCAACAGTTCTATTCCAATTTCTTCAAACTCATTTGCTTTTCCACATCCAATGGCTCACAGGTAAACAATATTTAGGATATCATTTGCATTCTGGAGTATTTAAATCAAGTTCAGATGCAAGTCTAAGCAGCTCTAAATAGAATACTGCATAAAGCTTGTGACATTCTTCCTAAGTTTCATACCTTTGAAGTTAACATCTATAAGCTTCTCATCATTGTCAGTGTAAACAAAGCAAATTACTATCCAGATTAGCCTTACTAAAAGGTTAAATAACTGTACTTTCTGTGAAGTCATAATTAATCCAATCCCCAAGTTCTTGCCAGTGTTCTCCAATCCCCAAGTTCTTGCCAGGAATTTATCAAATTAAAAAATCCATACTGGTTTAACAATATATCTTGTCAGCAGGAAAACAATATGTAAGAGTTTAACCTAGATTTTTTGCAACCCAATGTAGTATTGTGTTGAATCCTCTGGAAAATGGAGTAAAGCAGGGCATGATGAAGGATCAAACCTTTTAAAGGTCCCACTAAGCCCTCTTATGTCAAGCCAGCTCCTTAGTAATTTGAAGCTAAATATTACCCACCTCCTTTTGTATACTCTTCCCTCAACTATCAAGCCAAAATGCTTCAACCCACTGAAAGCTTACTTGGTAGCAATTGAGCTATTTTTCAGAAATTACTTGAGTAGCCAAAATCAACTCTGAAGCAAAGTCAAGTCAGTCAAGTATTAGAAAGTGACTCTCAACTTCTTGAAAAGAGCAAGAGGTAGCTTCTGGTCTTTATTTTGACAAGCCAAGCCACATCTGACCAAAGATATATTTGTTTTCAAATTAGCAAGATAAGGTAAAAAAGTTAGTTTCATATAATACTGTTAAACTAATTAAAACTTACCTAAGAGCTGATTAGCAAGCTACAAGAAATACCTACCTAGCCAGTCCCACACTATCTATAGAAGCATGTTAAAAATATTGAGTCCCATGGTTTAGTCTCATTCCAGATCATATCTGATTAATACCTTTCACATAGAACTCCATCAGCTCAAGCCCTACACCTTCTTAAAAAAAGACCATACTGGATATTAAACTAGTGGAGGAATCTAATAAGCTATATTTCTGCAAGCCTTTGCTAATAAAAGATCCTTCAATTTCTGCAATTCTCAATACAAATTTGTAAAAACATAACAATTCTGTAAAAATCAGTGCAGAACGCAAAAGTGGAGTTAGACCAATGGTTCATCAAGCCCAGTACTGTCCTCTCAATGGTGGCACAAGGAGGAGATCTTTAGAGAACTCATGTGAGCCTGGTCACTTCCTGCAGTTTCAGCCTTTGGGACTCGCAGACAGCCATCACTGGAGCATCCTGGCCTATTCCCTTTTCCTACAGTACACTTAGAGCAGTAGTTAAATCTAACTGGATATTTAAGACTCATCTGATATTGCTTTGCCAGTTATTTCTGTGGAAAAGCTTTCAATTTTCACCCTCATCTAAGAAATGATTGTCAGATTTTTCTTTACCACATTTGGCTTGGTCTTTAGCTAAACTAAATCCCTCAAGCTGAAACTCAGCATGTGAAGTATACCACAAGAGTTGCTTCTAGATTAAAGTCCTCTACCCCAGGATCCATTCTTGACTCTTAAGGCATAGGCAAAAGCCACACTACAGAGCTAGATCATTTTTCCAAGTTAAAGACTAAATACGTGTTTTTTACCTGTGAGTTCAACACTGCGTAAGTGTAGCTAAAATATTTAGACATAACCATTTACTTCTAACCATAAGCACCTGAGAAGCAGACTATAAAGTACATCAGCATTCCACACCAATAACAAAAAGAGAAACCAGAATCTTATTTACTTGACCACAGCAGTCATATCTGATCCAAGGAAGGGTCCCACTTCCCCCTCTCCACCATCCACCTGTCATATTAAAAGTCATCTTTGCACCAACTCCAGTGTTTGCTAGACCTTGTGCTGGGTCACCTTAACTTGCCACACTGGTGGAAGAGTGCCACAAATCTAGCGATCTTGCAGCACAGGTGGCCAACAGCACCTTGGGCTGCATTAGGAAGTCTGTCACCACCAGATAGAGGAAGGTAATTATTCCCCTTGATTCAATGTGGTCTCACCAGCACTTCAGAATTGGAGTGCCATGTTCAGTTCTAGGCTCCCCAGTACAAGACACACACATACTGGAGAGTCCAGCAAAGAGCAACAATGATTAAGGGCTTGAACATGAGAGTGCTGGGACTGTTCAGCCTGGAGAACAGAAGGCTTTGGGAGGAATCTTACCCATGTGGATAAATACTTGTGTGGGACTGAAGACTGTGGCAGACTTCTCAGTGGTGCCCAGGGAAAGGATAAAAAGAGAACAAGCCCAAACTGAAATATAAGAATTACCATTTAAACAAGAAGTTTTATTCTGCCTGCGGTCAGAAACTGGAACAGGCCAGGCTACTCAAAGACATAGTAGAGTCTCCATTCTTGGGAGATATTCAGAATCCAACTGGAGACTGGCATAAATGAGCTGCTGTGAATAGGGAGTATATTGAACTAGACTACTTCCAGACTTCTTTCCAACCTCAGCATGTCTATGAGTCAAAGTGAATTTCTACCAATTTTGAAATTTGGGTTCACACACCACAAGCATCCACCAAATGCCAACAATGGCTCAAGCAGGGCAGAAAAAACACACACTAGCATGCTGCTGGAAACAGGACCCCTTCTAGCACAAATAGTGCACTTTCATTTCAAGAGAGCATCTAGCTTTAATACTGAAGTGATACTTCTCACACTATTTAAGCTATTGACTACAAAAATTGAGCCAAGTTAATTCCAGGTGCAGCTAAAGCTTTGTTCCTGTCAACTCAATTGCGGAAGTCAGCAGACCTGTAGAGCTGTAATAGTTCTTGGGGGTTCTTCAGTAACAACCCTGGGAAATCCCTGAGTACAGACTGATACCTTCAGGCAGCCTGTCAGGTAGTCACCTCCACCTAAAATGAGGTACAATCAACTTCAGTTGCAGTTTTGTGTCCCACAGACATTATTTGAAGCTATTAAATACTCACAATTCCTTCAAATTTATGCTTTACTAGAAGAACTGAACTTCTCAGCCAATGCTGACTTGTAACAGATGTTTTGTATTAAAAACCTTAAGGTCTAACAGCATACTCTGTATCAACTCCGAATTGCATACACAACAAGATTCAGCATGAGACTCATTCCAAAATTTTCCATCCATCATGAATGCTCTGCTAGCACCTAGCCCTTAAGTTCACCTTAAATGTGCTCTCTAGAAGTTATGGGCTTTCCATGCATTTCAAGACAAGATTTAATATTACAACTTGAGGGTAACTTCACATGTAGCAGCATAAACGCCAACTTACACTTACTGTTGCAACAGCTCTGCTATTTGCTCTGTTGAAATAACCTTGTTACCATAGTAATTTTATAGGACTGTAACACAGAAAAAAGAGAACTTAAAAGCAGCTTTGCATTTGATTTTCCCAAGCAAAATCATTCCAAGACAGACCTTTTTCTTCATCCATCAAGTGAAGTCTTAAAACTACCTGTGAGAATTTTTTAATTAGAACAGAAAATTAAATTTATAGCTCACATAGTTAAAGCAGTAAAACATTGTTCTTCCTATTATACTACAAAGAAAGCTTTAAAAGATTTGGCAAAGTTCCTATCAACAAGACAGGAGACTGATCATCTGGTTTTTGAATTTTATTTTTCAGAATTTATGAAAAAGGAAAAGCAGCACCTTTCATCAGCTCATCCAAGTTAGTTACCCAAGGGCAAGCATCTAATTGGCTGTTGGCCTGCCCACTAAAAGGGCTGTTTATTCCCTGGAAAGCCCACCTTCAAACTCAAAGGTCTTGCAGCAGCAGCCAGTCAACAAAGTGACAAAGATACTCCCTTCCCCCTACGACCCCTGTGACCTTGTGGCATGACAGACTGTCTCAGATTTCATTACTGCACTTCTATGGACTTTAGTTTTAAATCAGGGACTACTCTTTGCTCTGATTCAGAGGTCCAACTTCTGTTTCAAAACATTTTTCTGGGTTGTATCAGAAGCTTGAAGCACTACCACTGGAAAAGTGCTTCACTGCATAACCAGTACAACAATGGTTCCTGCCACAGAGTCTAAGCAGTCTTCAGCAAGAATTCCTTGGTAAGGTTTGTTTGTTTTAAAGATGTTTCTCAGAGCAATTCTTATCTCAAGTCAAAATGACTCATCTTCTGCTGTTTTGCACCATATCAATACAAAAGCACCTTAACTATGAGAAAGTTGGACCTGGTAGTAGTCTTCAAGTAAATTATAGCAATGGTCCCTTAATTATGTTTTGACTTTGTTTTCTCCTAGTAGTATGCAAAAGCAACTAGGAACAACACTAGGAACAACAAAGAATAGCAAAACACAGTAGGGAGAAGGAACCAAAATATCTTCAAGAACTGGGAAGATTTCAAGGAGAGTATCTGAGATCAATATAGTGCCTCAAATCCCTTTGAAAGACTACAGGAAGCTGAAGAATATTATATGATCAGAAGTCTCTTCCACCACACACAACTTCTGCTCTTCCAGATGGTATCATATACTGGTGCATTGCACAACATCAATACTAAGTTGCTTAAAACAATGCTTTGTTATACATTCCCTCACTTCTGCTGAGAAGTTACAAGCTACTTCAGAAAACCTAAGATGAGTGTTTCTTCCCAAATATATTATTCTCACATCTAATAAAAAGATTCTTAAAACAATTTTTCATCAAGACTGCAAAAACAGACATCTTGTTTTTCCCAGTGAAACTTAAGGAATACAAAACAGTAGTGAATTTCAAGTCATCACCAGACACTTGCTTAAAGCAGGGCAGTTAAAGCAGTTCACCACAGTAAGTGTCAATACTATAACAGACTTCCAATTTATGTGCCAACACATTGCTTCTCAAAAATCACACTTATTAGGAGAGCATTTCTATAGACCTAACTCCACAATATTTGTCAAGTATAGCTATGCAAGTCTTCCACAGTATTTAGCATGTCTTCTCCTAGGACCAGACCATGAAAACATGTAGCTGCATTTGACTTGCACCTACTCAGAAGCCCAAGTCCTTGTGTCAATGAATCAGTATCAAACACTTGCAGTAAGCAGACAAAACTCTGTGCAAAAACCATCCAAGTTATATCAAACTTGCTCTACACCAAACAGTGCTCTGTTTTGGATAAAAATCTTACTCAAGAACTTTAACCTAGGAACTACCATACAATAACTATTGCTGACTTAAGAAAATGCTCCTACTTAAGAAAAAAAAGATATGGAAAATCAGTTTAGCATAGACTTTAAAGCACACCCAAAGAGATCCCCATAGAATTTAGCAGACAGTCCTTGCCACACTATAGCTGGGAGACAACACATGCAGGTCAAGAGATCTTGGTCTACCTCACAGGAAGACTGGGATCTACCAATGGCATCCTTTCACCATTCACAAAACTTTACCAAAGGACACTGAACATCAAGCCAACTCCAACAGGTAGGATTTACTTACTACAGGAAGAAGAGCTACAGAACACAGCTCCAGGTTACTGTCAATTGTTTCAGCCTGATTCTTTCTGGTACAGAGTAAACTGCTGTTGGACAGCTTCCAATTATAACCCTTTCTGAAAAGGGTTTTCCTTCCAAACACAAGCTGACATGCTGTTTTAGAGCATCTGCCAACCACTGATCATTCTTCAATCACTCAAGTACTGGCAGACACATTCTACTACAACTGCTTTTATGAGAAGTAACACATTAAGCCACTATAGCTTCAAAGCAATCAGTACACTGGTTTCCTAAGTAAAGCTTTTAACACTACTGAAGTCCCACTTTAAGATACAGTTATTTCAAGCTTCATTCTGAAAGTTACCTCACTTATCATTCTACCAGTACAAAGCCATTCTACTTTTCTATCAGTCTAGCCAAGAAACTAGCTGGGTATGAGAGAGAGAACATTGTGGGGACTAACAGCTTTGTAAAAAGAAAAAAAAAGCTTTTCTACAGTTAGTGACAGCTTTCTTAGTAAATTGCAATACAGGTAGTAATCCTTAATATTCTAAAACATCAGTTAACCACAGCCTCCCAATTCTTGCTACAATTAGAAGTGACTCGGATTGAAGGGCAGTGACCTAAGTGTACCAATTATTCATACTATAAGTTGCCAATATAGCTACAGGAGGCAAGTAAGATCTATATAGTTATCACTGCATTTTCAGGAGAGAGAAGAAAGTACTGGTATTCATGTCCTTAAGTACAAAAGGAGATTTCAGTTTTGCTCATCCTGGTTTTTTTTTTTTAAAAAAAAAACACATGCCAAGACCAAGTACTTTTATAAGAGGATACGAGTAGAAAGAAATGGAATAGTATTACAAGACTGGAAGAGTTGTTTAACTTATTCCTTCTCAGCTTTCATGTCACTATGCTGTGCAGCAGCAGCAGGGGACTAGACCTAATGATGCAGGAGAGGCATCAAGTTGTGTTTTTATATAGGAATGATGGAGACTTCTGAAAAATGTTACCTATTGCTGTTCAATGTAGCTCTAGTTACAAAAAATGTACATCAATTCCTCAAATTAAGATCAGAAAATAAAAATACTTTTAAAACCATCTTTAAATCTCTACCACCATCTGGAGGATATGCTAAGAAATAAAATATCAGCCCCACAATATTTCAAGTAGACCTGTCCAGATAGGCCAAAAACAAAAGCAGTTTGAGGTTTAAGTTCAAATCTATTCCAAAAATTAGTTCAGAATTTACCAAGAGACATCTTGCTTTAAAAATAGACTCCACCCAAAACATCATATGGAAATTCATTCATCAGTCTCACAAATCTATAGAAAATGGTCCACAGAAGAGTTTGAAGACTGTTCCACATTAGTTGCAAAATGCTTGGGCTGTTAAACAAGACTTTAGCAACCTAACAAGAGCAGAAGGCAAATACAAAGCAATTCCACTGTTCTATAGTGAAGAATCTTTTTTGTGGAAGATAAACTAGCATTCAAAAAGGAACTTTTAAAAGAGAAGTTTCTTTCTACTTCTGGCTTTAGGCTTCACTCAGCCTGAAACTGCACATTCTTGTTTCTGTCACTATCACTGGCAGGCAATAAGTATTCTATAACTAAACAAAAAAGTCCACTATACAACCAATTATTTTCCAATCTAAAAAGTTATATTCAAGAACCAACCTTTGGTCTTCCAAGAGAAAAAACTTCAAGTCTTAGGAAATGTGACCAAAAGCAGGCAACTACCTCTGAGTTCATATCATTGACTGAGGCAGGCATTCCACTCTGTGATAAGCATCACTCTTCTATAGCTATCTCTTACATATATTCATTAGTAGTAGAACTTTTCATAAGTTTCATAAGGACAACTAAAATAAACTGATCTAAAACTACACAAAGGTTTGGTGAACAGTTATTTTATTAGATTTTATTTCAGTTAATTTCTTCCTTCTGTTTTGTTTTGGATTACTACTCTTGAATCAACTCCTTCATGCTCCTTTACAGTATCTCTTACTTTGAATATGGTAGTTGCTCAATCTGAACACTTAAAACACAAGTGTTACACCAACAGTTGCACGTACTTAATACACAGTAGGCAAGTTTCACACTGCCGCATATGTTAAGTGCCATAAATTATACCAAAACCATGCATTTCCCTTAATGGACCTCTAAATACATGCACAGAAAACATGTTAACAGTAGATTACAACACAAGCCATTAGCCTTTTTATGGACTGGCCTTCAGTATATTTGCATTTTTAGGGGGCTCTTGAATGTAAAAAAATTCACTGAAGGGCACCAAGTATAAGACTATGTTTAACTAAAAAGGGATAATCCAGTATGACCCTTAAAAGTTTCATGCCTTCCTTTAAAGGTCCTATTAATTGAAAAAAAAAAGTTAGAAGTTTAATACTTACTGTAGTATCCATAAAGTACAGTGTCTTCAATTTGTCTTGAAACATTAGCATCAGCCCAGTCCTAGTAATAAAGGATAGAAGCATTTAACATCAAGTGAAATAAAATAACAATTCATTCAATAGCATTCTTATAGAACTGAAAAAACTGCTCATATCAAATGCCTAAGGAAAAGCATTAAGCACCCAGTTTGAGATTTTAAATGTTGGAATTTAAGTTAGAGCTAATTCACCTAACAAAGACGATTAAGGAATGTGCTGCATTTCAGGGGACAGACACTGCAGTAGTATCTCCACTGCTTATACTCACTTTGGCTGTTAGCCTCATACTTAAAGTTCTATTGGGTTTTTTTCAGATTAAAAATCTTTAGTTACTATACATTATACTGTCAACACACAATTGAAATAAAATTATTAGTGAATATTATTTTTAGCAGCTAACAATTTACTTTGGTATTTAAGTGGCATTCCAAATACCTATTTTTGAGACTGATTTTTGTTTTTACATATCAGACAATGCAGCTACTAAGTTTGAAACTCAATCTGAACAGTTTTTCAACGTGGTTTGTAAAAGACAACTGGAGGTATGGTTATTTGCAGTTCTAGCCCTTTTTTTCTGGACTCTGAGCACTGCGGTAGACTCTAAGCTTCGAAGTCAAGTCCTTGCAGGGACAAAGCTGTCCTCTGGATGAGTTTTCTACAAAACTCCACATATGATAGGCTTGGAAGCAGCATGGTACCTTAGAAAAGACTGCACAGACAACTAAGCTGTATGAGTTGCCCAGCCCAGTAGATGGATGCATTGAATTTAATTTTATAATTGACACATTTACATCTGCTTTGCAACTCTTCAGAAAATATGCATATGCAAAACATTACTAGAGGGACCCATCTAAACGAGCAGCCCCAAAGTCCCACTTGAGGTTGATATCCACAGTACTGAATTTCAGTCACAGAAATGGCACCACAAAGTAGAATTTGGGAACACCTTCTAGAAAGAAAAGTCAAATTATGATAAAAATGTTTTCTAGACACAAATCAATAGAAAGGGCAAAGTCAAATTTAATAAGCAGAGTTTGCTTTGTTAGGACTTCAAATCAGGAAGAAAAATTAATTCTGTACAGATGGCCCTTTCTAAGGTATCAAACATCTTTTTTCAAGCATGTAATTCTAGATATGGATAGTATATAAAGACCCATGTTCTTCTGAGAATCTCTACAGTACTTCACTTCCTGTTACTACTGTATTCAGCAACACTATAAGAGAATCACTCATTAAAGAACATAAATGCATAGAGAAATAGATATAAAAATACTACTTCTAAAAAATTACTGGCTACAGAGTGCTAGCAAAGGTGCAAATGACTGGGCATACAGGAATATGCATAGAACAGTTTCATAAAAGGAGTATTTTACAGACCAGAAAGAACAACAAGCAGTTTCGGCAACTCAAGGGTGTTGTGCTAATTCCCACGGTATCTTGATAACAGGGTCTCTTAAGGCTGTCATAGAATGGTTTGGGTTGGGAAGGACTTTTACAGGTGAGCTAATCTAACCCCCCCCGCCATGGGGGTTAGATTCCTTCCACTAGATCAGGTTGCTCAAAGCCCCATCCAACCTGACCTTGAACACTTCCATGTACGGGGCATCCACAACTCGTCTGCGTAACCTGTTCCAGAGTCTCACCACCCTCAACATAAAGAAAAAAAATTTTATGTGCAATCTAAACCTACCCTCTTTCAGTTTAAAACCACTGTCCCTTGTCCTGTCACTACAGGCCCTGGTCAAAAGTGTTTCTCCATCTTTCTTCTAAGCCCCCTTTAAGTACTGAAAGGCTGTAATAAGGTCTTCCTGAAGCCTTCTCTTCTGCAGGCTGAAGAACCCCAACTCTCTCAGCCTTTCTTCATACGAGAGATGTTCCAGCCCTCTGATCATTTTTGTGGCCCTGCTCTGACAGTTCCATATCTTTCTTGTACTGTGGGCCACAGAGCTGGACACAGTATGCAGTGCACACCATGCACACAGCATTTCTATCACAGAATAGCTATGACTAAAACATACAGGTGCAGCAGTACTTCGACATAAGAATGGCAAATAGCTTTTTATTATGCTTAGTTGTAGCTTACAAACTTTATTAGTTATCCACCCAGCCATCATCTCATTTTTCAGAAGTATGAGCCTTTACTTTAGTTTGACCAAGACTTGAATTACATGAATATTCAAGTTAGCTTCAGAAAATAGTGCCCTAAACCAGGTATTAGAAAAAGTTATTGGATTACTTGATACTATGCACACTAGCAGAGCTTAGACACTAACTGTATGTCAGTCTTGAGTTTCTGGCCTAAGCACTGAAGCTCTTTACATAACACCAAAGGGCAGACTGTTTTCCTGACATTCCTATCCAAAAAGTCTCATGCTGATCAAGAAGCCATAATTCTTAACAGAAATTTGTAGAGTAATACATTTCAAATCTTACCACAGAACTGCAAGAGACCCATCCATGCATGTTAGGATTTAGATCCTACAACTCCAAATGTAACAGCACTGATATCCCTTATTTGAACAAGAGCAAAAGTTGATTTTTTTTTTTTTTAAAACTGCATTACTCCTGAGGAGTAGTCAGTCCTAGTAGTCAGTCAGTAGAACAGGTCCTGTGGAACTGTTCAGAGAACAGAAGCAAAAAATACAACTCCAGCTACATTGGTAACTGCACCCAGTCAGAGTGCTGAAGTCAAGTTCTTGCTCACATCCCTTTTTTCTTCTCCTCAAGAGGAACTTTTGGTTTAAGGAAGCTGAATGTTCTGTAACATGATCATTAGCAGCCAAACTCAAGGACTGAATCCAGAGGTCCAAGCCTGCCTGTTCAGCTTAAACATATTCCAGAATTGTTCAAGTCTTGTGGGATCTGAAGTCTTGTCTTGTTCAAGTCTTGTGTAGTCAAGATCAAGAAAGTTGTTATCCAGAAGCAAAATTCTTCAAAAGCTAGCAATTTTGGAGACACACCAACATTATTGAATTGGTGAGAAAAGAAAAGATCCAGTACTGTCAAAGCTCCTTTCAGTTTCTATGCATAGGCTTTTCTCAAACTGGTAAGATCAAGACCTTTCAGTTGTTGTAAAGATGCACGCACTAATACAGAGCATATGAAAAAATACAAGTGAGCTTACTCCTTAAAGACTGCACACAATAAGATTTAAAGAAGTTTAACACTTGCTTTATAAGTTCTCTCAGAACTGCCTAAACTCTCATGGAATATGGCCTTGATGACATACCACAAACACTTCATTTTTCTATTATCTTAGAAAGTCAGCACCACCTTCCTTCATGTTACCATATTAAGACTTCCAGTAGGCCACTTCACATTAAGCTTTTAAAGTTCACTGTCTGAAATAAATTAGATAATCATCCAACTGGAATTTGAGTAGAAAAGTATACATGCATTTTGTCATCTAATCAGCAAATAGGATGAAAAAATATTTTAGCAGAAGGGACAGAAGCAATACCTTAAGTTAAGTGTCTGTCAGGTACACAATAAGCCCAATCTTTGAAGACTGTCAGGCTCAAGTCCAACAGCATTTCAACTGAAAAATTTCTAGGTATTCGTATAAAAATACACCACAAAAGAATTTGATCATTATAAGTTAATACACACACAGAATATTAAAGTGTTTAAATTGTGTTAAATAGTGTTAAAAAATAAAGAAATGCATTGCTTTATTTATGCCTAAGGGAAAAGCAAGACTGAACTGAACAGGTGGCACTCTATTTTCAAGTATTTGAAAAACGTCTCTCCTATGAGCAATGGTGACATTTAAAACCCACACCAACCAAGAATAAGCAAGAAAAGCAACAGTAAGACCCAAAGTTTAACTGGCACAGCCACTTTACAGGAAGAGGTAGCTAGTAATTGAAATACAACAGGGCTTAGCTGCCAAAAATCTGCTTCTCTTCCAACTCCAGAAAAGCATTAATAACATTTATAGCAGGATACAAATGTAGAACTTCAAAACGTTGTAATTGCTTTTCATTTTGTTGCTCAAATTAAGCAGTGTGCAGGGCCAGAGTAATATACTAGGAAACTTACATTACAGCATATTAAAGTATTGAGATGTTATCTTACATTAAAAGATGTAAAGATGCAAAGATGTGCGCATTTCACCATTGTGTATATGTGCCTGAACTTACAAACTTTGCATTACTCTAGACAAGAAGAATCTGTAATGCAAGCCAATTTAATAGTATATCATATCTATTATGTCAGCTTGCAGTCAGCTGAAGCCCCGCATTTACACAAACTAAGGAGGTAAAAATTCTTATTCTTACTGGCAAATTATCCATATGCACACACCATCAGCAACTCAAAAACAGTAACCAGTTCATCTGAGCTGTTTCAAAAGGTAGTGACAGCAGCACTGCCTTGTCAAAAGCAAGAACCACTGCTACCTAGTGAGTGTCAGAGCTCTGACATTCTCAGCAGCAGTGCTGATCCATCACGTTGATAGGTATATGAATTTACTGGACAAGCACATCCAGGACTCAGTTGAGAACTCAACTGGACAGCCTCAGATCTAGTCTGTTTTCTTCTCCATCCATTATGGCCCAAGCTTACAATATATACAGCAAATACCTTAGAAGCACAATAGATTAGGAAGGTAAGAATTCACTACTGCCTTCAACAGCAGTTTAAGATGTGAAAAAGTGACCACAAATTCTCTTAAGATCTGCAGAATTCAGGCACTCTGCACTGTTCTGCTGTACTTCATTCTGTTCCATGCAGTTTAGCAAGCATACATGATATCACCTTTAAAATACCTGTAACAATGCATTGTATTGATAAATAAGGGAATCAACAAATTGCAAGGATATGTGCAACAAGTATGATGGCCTACATTAAGCCATTACTCTTAAGTATTCCTTAAGACAAGCCATGTTGAAGGATTCAGGAAATTTAAATACAGTTACAAGTGTAAAAAAAGTAAATAGATTAGTAAAATGTTGCTATGTAAATAAAGATATAATAAAGGCAGTTTAAGACACTTCCAGTTTACCTAAATGCTAAAAACAAAGCAAAGCTTCCTCAAAAGATTCATTTTATAATTACATTCATAGAAAATCAGTTATGAAGAACACTTGCTTCCCCCAGTAATCATTGAGCAGAGTCCTCCTTCTCCCAGCAACTGTGTCCAGCTAGTGACTTATGTTAACGTATTTCAGGAGAATAGTACTATTCAAACTGTACAGATAACTTCCCCAAATGAAAGCAGTACAAGCTAATGGGACATTTTTTACCTTCCCCACTTTTTGGTCAGGGAATGGCCACTAATTTCATTCTTTTGTCCCTGTTAAAGGGCACATTTCTACTGTCACTGCTGGACCCTGCAAGAATTTGACGAGTACCCAGTGAAGATAGCTCCCATTCTCTGCAAATGTACCTTTATATAGCTTAAAGTGGTGTAACATTCCAGGTTTCAGTATTTGTGATGTTTCATCAAATGTAGACAAAGCCATCATTCTGCTGTGTAGCCTCTCCCAAAGCTTAGCCAACAAAAGGAAGATACAATACCAAAGACTGGAGAGTGGGTCATAGCATGGTTAGAGATAAAGAAATTTCATATCCAGGTCTCAGATCTTCCAGCCTGTTATCTCCAAAATGGGACAGAGCCAGGATTTTAACTGCCAGGTGGAGAGTAACATCCAGAAACATGCATCTCAGCCACATCTGGCTACCATAAATATTTTGGCCAAGTATTGTTACTTCACAAGTAGTAATTCCTACTCAGGACAGGAAGCATGGTCTCAGTTGATAATGATTTCTCAGCTAACACCTTTCTAGAATAAAAGAAAATCTGACATTTCTAGTGGTTCTCTGTTCTGAGCAGCTACATAATGAGTTTCCCCCCAAGACACAGAAAATTAATAGAATGGTCTGCAAAAAGGATCTCCCATTAAACAGATGCTACTCCTTGAATCATGGAGGAGACAAGTGGCTTTTAACAGCTCAGGCAAACACCCAAGGTTTGTGAGATGTTCAGTCTAACCAAACTGAAGAAATGCCACTGGCTTTTAGCTTCATATATAGCAATAATCCATACATTTCAAAAAGAAGAGTTCTCATCACCTCCCCTGCCTTCTGCTGCATCAACAGTAGAATAAAAAAGACAGCATGGTGATAACGTCCTTGTTTCAAGCAGTCTTCCTGCTGCAAGACAGCATCAGCCGTTTTAAATATTTATGACACTTGTAGGTCAGACCCAGAAGTCTTGGGTTCTAGCAGCAATCTTAAGTCTTTTAGCTAGGGTGAGGTTTTCTGTTCCTAAGTGCTTGTTATAAATCAAACAAGCTTTCAGATCAAACAGATCAGATCTAACTAGATGTATTTGAAGTCCATTGCACAAACTAAAACACTGTCAATGCAAACAGCCAAAACCTTCAAGATAAAAGTGGTGCTGGTGAATATTATCACGACTTCGCTTACAAGGTAATACTCAAGTTCTTTTGATTAGTACTAGAACCAAAAGCCTGCTTTCCTACTTAACAGCACTACGAATCAAAGTAATCCCAGCCTCCAGCAAAGGTGTTGTTGCAATTAATTCTATTGTACATAGGAGTAAGACCACCCAAGTCCATGCACCACTGCTCCTTTCCTGAAGGACTACACAACTACTCCACAAAACCAAAACTGCTCAATTCACTCACTATAAAAGCTTTAAGATAATATTGGATAAGTCTCACAAGATATGGTGAGAGACACCAACAGGTACCAAATGCCACAAGCCACTTGTTTATAGTAAAGAATAACTTGTCTTAACTGAAAGGTGTATGAACAGTACATGAAGTTTAACAGTCCTGTCGAAATGGACAAAACCTCAAGGTTAACACTAGCTCACCAAGGTATAGTATATAGCCCTTGTCAAGGAAGACACCTCAGAACATATGATGGAAGAAGGCTACAGAGCACTGCCTTCAGTGAATTCATCCAGAAAGCAGCATCATTTTGACAGCCTTCAGAGAAGGGTAATCTGCCTGGGTACTACACTTCAGACAATTAAGCCAATCCTTATAGCCAGGACACACCTTCACTTGCCACTGAATACACAATTCACAATGAGAACTTTGAACCATCAGACTATGCCTTCAATTTAACCTTTGCTATTAGTATAACATGCTTCTCCCCCAGTTTGCTACAAGTTTGTTCACAGAAAAACCTCAAGAATATCTCTAAGTTGATAGTAGGGTCAGATGCATTAAAAATGAACTGAAAGTCCACATATGGTACCTCTTCCTTGTAAGTTGAGCATCCTTGACTTTCTCATCTCTCTAACACTGATACTGAGAATCACAGTTAAGAGGTAGAGGAAAAGAGTATGTACAGCAAGAAAAAATTGTTTACCTAGGATCTGGATAACTGCCACTACTCTTTTGGCATAAGCTCTGAAATCAAACACTTGGAAGGTTTTTTGATGAACTGATGAATTGTCTACAGAGAATATTATCCACATCTGCTACCTGGATCTGCCTCAAAAATTCACTGAGAAGGATAATCTAGTGCAGACTTAACTCACTCTGGCGATCCAAAACAACAAAGGATTCTTGCCAGAGTCATAGTCCTTCAGACCCCAGCATCAGCTATAGGGCCTTGGAGGTGCTGAGTTTGAAAGAACAGTCCAGAGGAAGGGCAGTAGTCTCTTGGAAATATTCTGAATCCAATCCCGTGTGTCCTACTTGTGAAGCAGTAGCAGAAAAGAAGCACATGTTACCCAGGACAGTGTTAAAAGCTTTAACAATTCATTAATATCTCACATTAAGATGCTGTCAACGTCCTAACTTGACATTACTCCTAAATTGAAATTACCAAATCAATGAAGCTGTGTGTTTAGGTATAGGTTTGTATGTTTTGACTGACTTCAGGTCCACTCAACTTTATCAGGAAGGCCACGTTAATATTTCTATATCACAATTTCAACACTTGCATTGGATCAAATGTACTAATATCAGAAGATCTCATGCTATTGCTGCAAAGCTAGAAACTCATTCAGCTGAGCCTTAACAGAGAAGGAAGAATTCTTCTGCAAGGCAGTATGGAGCAATTTTATTTCAACAGGCTATCAGAAGCATCTACAAACATTAGAAACTAAGCAGGACCAAGAAGCCTCAGAAGCATAGGCAAAGGTACTTTAAAGAAATAAAGCTTTCCTACAAGCATGAAAGCTTGCTTTCAGATACAATTTTTAAGCAGGATCTACCCACCCCATCATATCACAGCATGTGGCCATTAATAAAGAAATCTAGCTCAAGAAGGACAGTATTTTCAGTACAGTAATTTTCCTTCTATTAATCATACTTCCTTAAATAAGACTGTAGTGACTGCATGACCACATTTGGCTTCCTATTCTCACAGGTTGGTTTCTCAAATCAGGGAATGCATACATTAACAAAATAGGTCTCCTTTGCAACAGGAAATTCTGCTTAGTCCCCAGCAGATGTGTGTTTTTCAGCTGGGCCTAGTTACACCATTGTTATTTCTCTAGCTAGTCAGGCTCAATATATTTCTTAATACTCTATTATTCGCATTGAGCTGCTAGTATCATGACATATTAGAGGTCTCCTCCATCTTCTATATCCATTTTAATTCTGAAGGAACAAGGTCTGAAGACACAAACTTTTAACAATTACATCGAACAATAGCTTAATTTATTCTGTATTACCACTGAGTGATATACAACAAAAATCACATCACAGCTCAATTCCAAAGGTTTCTTATGACTTGCATTTACATTAGCACCAGCCAAAAGGCAGTGTATTGACTGCAAGCTAGTTCTGAAGCGTTACCAAGGATCTGGCAGGACCTAGGTTTTCCTTTGGAAGTAGGGCTGGAAGGGAACAGAGTCTTTGAGTCTAGCGTGCAGGTATCTACCATCTGCCCACTCTCTCATTTGCTTCAGGATCATCTCTTATTATAGATCCAGGTAGGCTCCAAACCAAACTAAGTTGTTACTCAAATTATTAATATGAGCCAGTGTGACCCATTTCTAATGGCAGTGACCTCACAAAGACACTGGGTCACTACCTTCAAGAACCCTCCTTGAAAATGAAAAAGGCCAATGCTCTAAGCATTGGGAAGAACTCTTACTTACAGTAACACTTAGAACAGACTACAGCAAGTACTCATCTCATTAAGAGCTCGTTTTGCACACCAACCCCCTACAGTTTAAGTTTATAAAAACAATAGTTCAGTTAAGGCAGTATCAGCCAAGAAGAGATACTACTGTATTCCCCTCCAAGAGTTTTTCCAGCTTCCCTTCTTTAAAAAAAAAAAAGTGCTTATTAACTCAGGCTCTACATTATAGGTAGATTAACACAGTAAGTCTTTACAAGTCTTAATGTTTCAGTGCCAGAATAAGAAAATGCTGGCAAAAGAGACAGTCAAAGTAATCTTAAACTGGAAATGGGCAATACAGCCTGCTTTTGAACAAAGAGGCAACAAATTCCATTCTACAGTTCCCCATTATGATGTTCTAAAAAGCAACATTTAAGAGATTTATTTATATCCTCAGGATGGTATACGCACTCCTTTTAGCACCACAGCAGGAATAACCATTTGGAAATGAGTAGAATATCAAAAATAAATAGAAGTGAAAACGGAAATCCAGTCCCAATAACAAGCAGAGCTCAGTATTGTATTCACAGTACTAGTTCCCAGCTTTCCAAAAAACTCAGGCACTAGAACAGATATTAGCATTGGTTTTAAACACTTTGACAACCCACGATCTTCCCCTTTCAACAAAAGTGCTTCTTTTGAAGAGGCAATTAGCATTTTTAAAAGTCCATACCTTAAAAGTACCATTTTGATTTTTCATATATGAAACCAAAAAGATGTCCACTGGTAGTAGTGCTGATGAGATAAGAGCAACTGCCAACGCAAAGATAGCTGTTATAGTAGAAATCACTTCGCTTTCCCGCCGACTCTGATACTTGCGCACATAAACCCAGCAGAAAATTAGAATAGCCTGAAATACACATGGAAAGATAGTTATGAGTTGCACAATAAGGATGTCAGAAAGCAGGTACTGAAGTTAGACCTTGTATCTTGGTGTTGATGACTGGCATGGCATCAACACACTTTTTACCTGAGCCCTATGCATCAGCATAAGTGACTAAGTCACCGCACACAATTCACTCTTTGTACCTCACCCAAGAAGGGCTTGAGCAACAAGAACACTCACACACGAAACAGGCTAAAACACAGACAAGCAGCGCTGACCACCCAGGCGGGAAGGCAGCACAGCCCCGCACCCGCAGCTCTGGGCTCTGCTATGCCCTCCGGTGCCCTACAGCACCACCGCCGTGGCACCGCCAGGAGCTGCAGGGACGCGCTCGCTGCCGGGGCAGGCCGGGGGGGGCCAGGCTGAGCGAGGAGGCCAGGCGGGAAGCCCGGAGCTGGAACACCGAGGGACCGAGGACGGAGGAGCAGCCAGCCCGGCCGGGGCTAGCGGAGGGGAAGGCGGGGATCCCGCCGGCCCTGGGGAGGGGAAAGGGTGCGTGACTGGGGCAGCCGCGCGGGGCGGGCCGCCCCAGCCCCAGCCGCGGGAGAGCCGCCTCTCACCAGCAGCGCCAGGCCGAAGAGGCACCATCCCGTCAGCAGCTCGGAGGCGGCCGCCGCCATCTTCGCTTCCGTCAGCAACGGCATACCCGCCCCCGTGAGGCGGG
Organism: Mycteria americana; assembly: GCF_035582795.1. Taxonomy (NCBI): domain Eukaryota; kingdom Metazoa; phylum Chordata; class Aves; order Ciconiiformes; family Ciconiidae; genus Mycteria; species Mycteria americana. Next base: position 33,461,502 of record NC_134367.1, read on the forward strand.
GACTTTTAACGGGGCGGGCACACGTCACCATGGGGACCGTACATAACAACCGCCGGGCGCGCTGCGGAGTGTGACGTCATGTGCCTGTGACAGTGACAGCTTTCGCTTTAGTTAGCAGCTGGCGGCTGCTGTCCCGGTCTGGCATGTCCCGCTATCGGCGCAGCAAGCAGCAGTGAGGGGCTGGTAGCCAGGGGCTCGCCACGCAGGGACTGTCCGCCGCGTTAGTTTGTGACACGAGAGAGGCGCGGCCGGAGGGGAAAGGTGACGAGAGCCCCTCCCCCAGCCGTCGGGGGGACAGGGACGGGCGGACCGTGAGCCCCGGCGAGGGGCCGCTGCCGGGTGCGGCCGGGTGTCCTCACCCCTGCTCCCGCATGGGGTTTGTCTGTCCTTCCCCGCCCGGGGGCGGGGGGCAGAGGCAGGGCAACGCTCGGTCCGTGGGGACTCCTGCTTAACGGGCAGTGGGAGTGGAAAAAGGGGGTTTGGGGAAAGATAAGAGATGCTCTAAGGGGTATCGAGCACTTTCAGTTTTTTTATTGTTGCTTTTCTCCGTAGAAGTACCTAAAATATTTCCCTACGTCACGTACAGCTTCCTAAAGGCGCCTGGCAGGTGTGCAGGCTTTGTTAGCGTTTCACACCCGTGCGGACACACGTGGAAAGGTTTTCGCGGGGCGGGAACAGCGTGTGCCGGCGGCGGTGCGCACGAGCTCGGGGGGCCGGAGCCGTGAGGGCGGGAATGGGCGGAGCCTCGTCCGGTGGGTGCGAGGGCACTGCGGGCCGTGCTCGCGAGGTAAGCCCGGCTTGCGGCCGAAGGGGCCCGGCGGCTGCGGTGTGCGGCGAGGGGGTGGGGGGAGCCTTGCACCCTGATGCTTTTGCCCCGGGCTTGACTTTACTGACACGGCGCTGAGGAGCGAAGGGCGGGGCGGGGGCGGTGTCGCAGGCAGGCTCGTACCGTCGAGGGCGGTAGGCGGCCTCGCCTTGGAGCGAGCCCCGCTTCTGGGAGGCTTTCAAGTGGTGTGAGGTGCCCATGAGTTAAGCGGCAGGTGCTGGGGGAGGCTCGGAGCCTACCGAGAGGGGACGTGGGGCAGCGGTGCCGGGCCGCGCGCCCTGTGAGGACTGTGGGGGGCGGGAGCAGCGTGGCGGCATACCCGAGCTCGGGGCGGGATCGTGGTTTCGCGAGAAGCCTCCCCTCAGAGCGGGGGGCGCTAACGGCCGGTGCGAGGGCGGCCTGGGGGAGGGAGTCGGCGTTGGGGTTAGGTGGTGCTCAGGGGAGTTTGTAGCTTTGAGAGTCTGGATTTGGTGGCATGGGGCGTGGGAGCGGCTCACCTTAAAGGTGCCTGTCTTAGTCTTTAACTTGCTGTGAGTGGTTCACGCAGGTCAGGTCTAAAGGACTCTGCAGGAGTGCCGGAGGGGATAGATTGGGAGCCTTGTTGTGGAGCACGGACTGCTGTGCTGCGTTTCTGTTTGCTGTGCAGGTGGCTCAGGGGTGAAAATGTGCACGAGCTTTTGTTAGTTCATCAGTCTCAGTACAAGGGGCTCACGGACCTGCAGGAAAGGACCTGCACCTGCACAAGGGGTGGCCACATTCTCATCCTGAAGCAGTAGATACTTTTGCTATGTTTCCATTTGTAGTGAGAGCAAGGGTACTCATGAACCAAGTAAGAGGTTGAGATTCAGGCCATTTTGTAGCCTTAGGAGAAGAGACCTTTTGGGGCAGGGGGGGCTTGGCCCGGAGTGGCAAGCTTCGAGTTGCTGTGAGGCCAGCGTGGGTGACAGGAGCTTGTGGTGGCAGCAGTGCTCATGAACTAAGTGTGAGGTCAGGTGAGAGGTGGGACTTCTCATGGGCTCATAGCCTTGAGAGAAGGGGTCTGTTGGTGAAGGGGTTGTGAGAGCCTCACCCCAGACTTTTTTTTTTTTGCCTTTGCTGAGCCTTAATTTATTATGAGGGGTATATATGAGTAGGGTGTGGTGGTGCTTGTGAGCTATAACTGGGGCATGCAAAGTATGTGCTGAGGTGGACTAGTTCTCTCAGGGAAGGTGTCTGGTGGTGTGTGTGGTGGCACAGCTTTGCTATGAAGTGGCTGACATCCTTGCTGGGCTTCAATTTCCTGTGAAGTGTTGTGATGGCACTCACATGCATGGGGTGGTTGGGGGTGGTAGGAGTTCAGATGAGCTTGCAGCTTTGCAAGAAGGGACCTGTGTTTGGGAGGACAGGAGAATTGGAAGCTTCCCCTCAGAGCAGTGGACACGTGCTGTACTTCTCTGTTGTCAGGGCAGCATGGAGGGCACTGGCATGTGGCAGCATTCATGAACCAAGCGATAATGGAATTGAGGAGGGTTCTGGAGAACTTGTAAACCTTATAGGTAGGTACCTGCAGGGGGTGTGTTGGCTGCTGGAGGGAAACGTTGCTTGCAGGGGCAAATACCTGTACCATGTGTTAACTTACTGTGAGAGCAGTGCAGGTGGAAGCAGAATGCAGCGGTTATTCACAAGCTGGTCATGAGTGCAGTTTTTAGGTGAGCTTGTAGCATTGCAAGAAGGGGCCTGCTGGTGGACAAGTGGTGGTGTTTGGGAGGTTCATTCTGGAGGGGCAGATGCTTGTACTGGGTTTCCGTTTGGTATGCGGGCACAGGTAGCAGGCAGGTGACTGTGCAGTGGCTGTGGTGCTCATGAGCCATGTGAAGGACAGTTCATGGCAATCCAGGTGGGCTTGTAGTCTGATGAGAAGAGCAGCAGATACTATATAACTACAATTAGTTATAGGTCAGTAAGCAGATAACTGTATTGTGTACGTTGTCTTAGATTTTTTTTTTTATATATTACTATTAATGTATATGTATTATCTCCACCACAGAAAATATTTCCCTGGATGTCATTACTATTAAATATGTATGTTATAATTCAAAATTGCCCTAGAACGCATGAAGAATTAAAAACTTAAAGAACAGCATTAAAAATAAACTATTCCCAAGTGGGAAGGGATGTAATTTGCCCTTGGAGTATATGAAGATTTTATGTTTTGTACAGCACTGCATACCTTTATCAATAAAATATTGAAATACCAAACATCAGAGACTGATAACTAGTTAAGAATTAAGGTTGCTGTTAAAAAAAAAAAAAGAAATGCTATAGCTATATCCCACCACAAATCTTTTTGTTTTGACTGAAATGGTTACATAAATATTTAACTTGTTTTAGTAAATAAGCCATAAGAGTAACTTCAGCATGATCAAAAAATCTTTTCCATTCTAAACAGTTAAGAGTTTATGTAGTTTAACAAACAGTAAAAAAAAACAAAAACAAAAAAACCCCAAAATGATATATTTCCCACTAACAGAAAAATACAATCTTTGAGTCTTTTGTTAAAATCTTCCTATATTTTTGCAGTAAATTTTGAAGAAATTAGCATCACTCTGTCAGATCCACTCCTATTTGGTAAATATGGTTGCTAACCTAGTCTTAATTGGGTAAAAGGCAAGGGTTTCAAGGTTTCAGTGAAAAATTTTTCATGTCTCTGTGTGTAAAATGATTACTGTAATTCATAGTTTAAAGGAAGAACTTCAGGTTTTGTTGGAATGGAAGTAATGGTTTTATGTACAGTGTAGGCAAAATGGAAGTTCAGTGCCATGTTACTACTAGCTATCTGAATGCTTTTTCTTTATTCCCTAAAATTCAGAGTTTATAAATTCAAAGCATTTTATCCCTTATTTAATAAAATCAGCAGATCTTTATCTGAAGAATGATCTACAAACAGAATTCGAGGATCAACTTCAATTTTTTTACTATTGGGTGGGACACTGCAGATGTTAAGTACATGCAAAAACGTAAAAAACCCCACAGTTTAATAGCAAAGTTAGTATTTTTTTAATTATTCAAATAGTGACCTTTCTCCTGTGCCTTGTGCCAACATAAGTCCTATAAACCTCAGTCTTAAAGATGGTGTTCAGTTGATGTGTTGACTTTTGTGATATCTTCTGGAGACAGAAATTTCATCCCTTGTTTAGTATTCCTGGGGAACCTAAGACTAAAATTTTTAATGGCTGTATTCACAGAGTTCTGTCTGTAAGAGGGTGCTCAAGGATAAATTTGAGGTCAGATTTCTGAGCATTCACAATGTCTATTGACAGGACCACCCTTGAGGATATGTTGGTTAGACATTTCTTGGCATATCAGGACTATGTTTGTCTTTCACAGTCACAGCAGACAACTTCTAAGACAGCTACTCTTTGTAGTGCCTCAAGTCTACCTGCACTTTACTTAATTGTGGTGTTATATCACGGGGTGAAAATGAGCAACCACACAACAAAACTCCGTGAGGCACATTGGTCATTAAGACTAATTAATGAGAGACCATGGTTCAAGAAATAAGAGAGGAAGCAATTGTTCACCAGGAGAAACATCTCCACACAAGCAGAAGAGGAGGCCAGAAGAACAGGTGTATTTTTTGCACAGTTACTGCTTGAGAGAAGGTTGGGGGTTGTGGTATGGGCCAGCCAGTGAAGTGGCCTCATTGATACCAAAGTTACTGATCACTTCCCAGCTGAAAGATAGTGTGGTGCCACGTGAGTGCTTGGGATTCTCATGATGAGTAGATCTAGTCTTGGCTGCAGTGGTGTACACCAGTGCTGTGTGTCCAACAGCCAGGTCAAGCTAGCATGGCTTATAAGATGAGCCTAGTAGTTGCCCCTGTGGTGCTGTTCTCCCCTATGCTCCGGTAGTGGATGTGCCTCTTTTCCTGTCTAGACTCAGAGATTTGTCTTGTCCTCTTTCACGCTTCTTTGCTCTTGCAAGTAAAAGCTTGCCATCAAGATGCCACAATGTGCAGCAACATCAGTGAATGCGCTAAAGAGTGGCAGTGGATAGAAGTACTTGTGTAGGGCATCGTGTGTGGGGTCACAGGGTGAGAACAGTACAAAAAGTGGGCCTGTACAAAAAGTGAAATGATTTCTGAAAAGGTTTTGTTGTACATGTTTGTAGCTAGGGTTGATAACTGCAAGCCAATAATTAACTGATTCTTTAAAAATTCTCATTGCACATACTAAGAAAAAAAAATAGGGTTTTTTACAGATCATTGAGAGAATGTGTGAATGAAAATAGAATGAGTGAGTCTGAAGAGAATGCTGTTACCGTATTCCTCAAAAAAATCTGACATGCATTGTGGCGGTAGCAGTCGTAGTGTGGAGAAATAAAGAAGTATATCAGTCGCTTTCCCTAAATACCATCCTCACTTTCCCAGGCAAGACAGTTGCACAGTGCCAAAAAACAGGACTGCAAAAATTTTGTGTTATAAAGAAAATAAATTTTAAAATAATTTTTAAATTTATATTGTTTATAAAATAAAATCTTTAGATAAAGAGAACTATTATAGTAATTCTTATAGTGTAGTGAGAAATAAGTCCAAACTATGAAAAATGTCTTAAATGCTACTTAAAAGTAAATTCCACAAGCTTGTTATTCATAAAGTATTCATGTGGTAAAAAGACAGAGAAAGAAGAGGAGTGATATTGTAGAAATTAAAGTATATGAAACAAGATACAGTCTTCATTTTGACCAGGACAAGGGATTAGTCTCATACTTGAACTAGATAGTGTACATACCAACAGGGAGCAGGTGCGCCTTCTCGCTTGACTGAGCTGCTTTTGTCACCACTTGATAATCCCACAAGTTTCAAGGGGGCTGAAAGCATCTGGGCTAATGGCAATGCTGTATTTTAAAATTCTCTGTTTAACTCTACTTTTTCTATATTTTTTTTCTCATGTTAGAAGAGCAGGTAGTGAAACTGGGTTTAGCGGTATTTGACAGAACATGTCATGGTCTTATACTTGAAGGTGTAATTATTCTTTGTGTTATGTGGCTTAGAATCCAGTAAAACCAGTAAGCCCTATGGCATAGAACGCACTGGACCTGGTACTGTGCAAGTATGCGCAATTAACCATTGGCAATAATAACAAATTTGGTTTGTTTTTTTTTTTAAGTCCTTAAACTTGTGTGAAGAAAATTGACTGTAACTTCTTGAAATTTCTTCTGTTTGATTTAATGCTGTAGTTCATTTGCCATTACTGCAGACCAAACTAGGTTTCTGAGTTTGGTTTGTCATATTGCATTATGTCAATGGAGGCATCTTTCCTTCCATCACTGTACTTCAGTGCTTACTTAGCCTTATTTAACCAGTAGCATAGCTTTGGTTTTCTTCTTAAACACTATTAAGAGTTAATTTTCATTCTACGAATAAGACTTTCCACTGTATCATGCATAGCAAAAAAAAAAAAAAAAAAAAAAAGGACAGAACTGGCATCTGTCAGTCTGCATGATAATTAACAAGTATTTTAGAAGGCATTCACAAAATTAACTTGGACATTATTTATTGCTAGGTTAATAGAGAACATCATGATGCATCCTTTATGTCTTTGCTCCTTGTATTGTTTCCTTATCCTAAAATGTTACCTTGTTTCAAGCTCCTCAATCATGCTGATGTCTTCAGAGTGCTTGGTGCAGTCTATCATTCCTTTTCACTGAGAGAAACCTCATTTTCCCTTTAAACCTTATTCAGTATCAGTAGTTTGTACTGTTGTATCAGTGGCTCAACATTTACATGAAAAATAGGGAAAAGGCATAATTTTATGAACCTCATGAAAATTCCAGTTTGACCTTAAATTGGTTTAAGTCAGCTCAGTTCTTATTTTGGGTAAGCGTATGGAAGAGAACAGTTTTCAAAAGAAGTAATGATGTCACACTGAGGAAAAACAAATGGGTTGGGAAACAGGTTTTCTCAATATTTAGTGGAATTTAGGGGAGGCGTATATGAAGCAGGTAAGCATACAGTGGTGTTCCTCCCAGCATACCCATCAGCACTGGCAGGCTGTTCTTCAGGGAACCCAAGTCAAAGGTTGAATCATCATTTTTGGAAGCTAAAGATAGGCTTTCTGTGCCCTCAATTTGTCAAATCACTTTTTGTGTCTATTTATCATGTCATTCTTAACAATGCTTTAATAATAAATTCCACAAAGTAATTTATATAAATCAAATTGTGTAATTGATATACATAATATTTGATGTACTTAAAATGGATCATTGTCCTAGGCAAAGCCCAGTCTCTACAACATGGGAGTTTCTAACACACAAAGAAAAACCTGCATAGTTTGGGACTAGTAAACTCTTCATGAAAGCACAGAACTGTCACAAGGTGGAGGGGAATAGCTAATCTGTGTGTTAAGATGTGTGTGTCTTTTATTGCTGTGGTAGTAGTGTAGTAGGGGAAAAGGGGGGGTTTTGGTGTTTTGTTTTTTTTTTTTTTAATTTGGAACAGACATCATCTCTTAAAAGGTTGCGACATACTAAATAAAAATAAATAGTTGAGTTAGAAATTTAGAATTAATCTATGGAAGAATTTAGAGTGGTTGTTCTTTTAATACATAACTAACAACTGCATAATAATGTTTACAGTTATGGAGGTTCTTTTCTCTTCTGTTCCTTGGTTTGTTTACTTCAACAAAAACAGAATTTTAAAAAAGGAGTCTGAGGGCAGGAGAGGTGATTCATTTCTCCAGGAGACAGAGAGTGTAGGTCAGTAACATTTTCATTAATGAGGGCTGTAAAAATGATTAGGAGCCTTCAAGGTCAATTTATTTCTAAAATTTTTTTTTTTCAAAAAAAACAATAATTAAAAGCTGTTCTGTATGTAAATTACACTTCTGTATGAGCTGATAAGAATGAAAACAATGTGAACTTCTACAATAGAAATGTGTGAACATTCCCACAACAAAAATCAGTGTGAACTGCTGTATTCCCCTGAAGCTTTCTGCCTGATGTTTTCAGTCAGAATAAAAAGAGATTTCCCCGGTATTTTTCTCATGGTACTTGTCAAATAATAAGCTGACTGCTTGATCATATTAGAACATCCAAAGTACTGTTTTCTGCATATTTGTCCTAAATTATTAGAGATACTTCTAGTCTTCTGTACATGGGAAAACTGCAACCAAGGCATAAACTTGGAAGGAACGTGTTTGGAGATTTTCCCAGGATGGGCTGAGAAAACTAGATGGAGAGTAAGCAAAATAATAGATTGAATTCTGACCCCCTGAATTTAATGGCAAAGCTGCCAGTAAGTTTAGCTTTTGCCAAAATAAAACTTCAGAGGTAGTCAAAAAGGCAAATAATGACAGTAATATGAAGGGGATAGACAACCAAGTTGTCATTACACTTCATGAACAGTGAGCTGTTTTGACATCCATGTCAAAAAGAGATACAGAATTTGAGATAGTTTAGAGGAGGATGAATATAAACAAAGTAAGGAATAGCTTCTATGCACAGAAAAAAGTAAATAATGTGGAATCGCCACCTTGCAAAAGATGTTACTCAAGGAGAAATGATAGAATTTTAAAAATTCTGACTGGCATGAGGAACAGTGAATAGGGAACAATTAGTCGTGCTTGTATCAAGAAAATTGGGCACAAAATAGATTAGCAAGCAGCAGACTTAGAAAGGGACTGCTTCATATAATTTAAAAAATATATATCCTTACCTTAGGATGATTTGAATACCAAGAATATGCATATGTTAAAAATTAATAGAGAAATTCATGGATGGAGAGGTCTGTCAAGCAGTATTAAGCACTCTGATAGAGAAGCAACCTCCAGCTCGGAAAGTCCCTAAGCACGGGAGTGCCAGAAACGGGCAGGATTTCCAAGGGAAGCTTCTTCAGCTTTCCATATTTTCCAAAGAGTTTGCATTTGGCACTGAAAGGTCAATATAGGAAGCTGCACCGTCTTTCAGTCATTCCAGTTACTATCTTTCAGTTAGTCCAGCTCAGTATACCTGTTCTTAGGATGTCAACAAAGGCTAGGTTTTTGATCATTTGATACAGTTAGAGGGTAATCTTCATGATAAAGGTGAATTTCTCCTGGCTCAGAAGACTGATTCAAAGCCATTTACATTATTTAAACCTAGCATATGGACTGCATAAAGATTCCTGAACGTTAAGGGCTGTCTAGCAGCACAGGAGAGGTGATTTTATATTAGAGTGAATGGTTGAGCCTCATCTCTAACCAACAAAATAGGCCTTAAACCCATAACCAGGGGCACGGAAGTTCCCTTTTGTTTCAAAATGAGAAAAAAGGTAGGCTTAATGCTTCCATGTGAAAAGAAAGAGTTGATAAATCTAATTTCCTCAATTCAAGAAATACATGGATAAACTGGAGTGAGTTCGGGGGGGGATCACCAGGATGGCTGGGTCTGGAGCGCTTGCTTTGTGAGAGAGGTGAGGAAGCTGGGCTTGTTCAGCCTGGGGAAGGAGGTGGCTTTGGGGGCCCTAACAGCAGGCTGGCAGGGAGGTTGTCTAGGCGATGGAGTCAGTGGTGCCTGGTAGGAGGAGAGACAGCAGACATAAATTGAAATAAGAGGATCTGACTGGATATATGGAAGAAAAAAAAAGTGTAAGGATAATTAAGCAGTGGAGCAGATAGCCCAGATAGGTTTTGTAACCTCCATTCTTGGAGGCTTACAAGACTTGACTGATAAAATCTTGAGCAATTTGGCCTGAATTCACTGTGACCCTGCTTTGAACAGGAGATTGGACAAGATAGGTCCCAAGAGTCACTTCCTACCTGAATGAGTCAGTGATTAATGCCACTCACATGGCAGCTGTGTTTACATAGAAGATAACATTTTGGAGAATGCAAAGGAAATCATTATTCTCAGCAGTTGCACCAGGAATTGAATAGTAGGGCAGTAACACAAAGCAATGTCACAGAGAGGAGGAATGGCATGAGATTATGGCTGCTGACTTTGAAATTTTGTCATTTAGGCCTTTTTGATTAGTAGTGGCATAGCAGCAGTTACATCTGTAGTTTTGACTTCCCAGAAAAGCAAATTATTTTACTTTCTGCTATTTCTATCCTTTCTTAAATGTATGATCTTTAACGATGTGGATCATGTATCACTTGGTTGTTGGTGAATATGGATACAACCAAATACTAATCCCTTTGCCTGTATCCTGAGACAAAAAATGTTTAAACATACGGAGTCAAAAGACACTCAGTATATGCAAACAGTGCAGAGCCAAGCCTGTGTATGTACATAGCGAGGAGCAATCTCAGAGTCTTTATTCAGTATTGAAAGTTTTGGTGTGTATAATATTTATTTTACAAGACCCAAAGGAATGCTAGGGCTTCAGGCTACTACTAAGACTTAATGTTCCCTGTCTCCAGTAATAGAAACAGCAGAGATGGGTACATGATATAGTAACACTTTTTATTCTGTGTTGTTGACAAGGATTTAGTTTAACATATTTTTCCTGTTTCATTTATTTTCTGTGTGTGAACTGCTTTTCTCTTTGGGTTGCAGCAGAATAGTTGTTAGAGTAGTGGGGGGAAAAACACAGAGGGCAATTATAGAGGAGGAGTGATGTCGAAACCATTTTGTAATGGGTGATTCAAATAAATAAATTTTCATTAATTAATAATGACAAAACACTGCCATCTTAGATGTAAAAACCCAGCTGAAGTGGCAGGAGTCGTCTGTCTTGGCGATTGGCATTTCGGGGCGTTTTCCTCTCTGACCCACCAGAGGGCTCCCATGGCGTAGCTCTCCAAAGTCCTTTCCATGCCTGATGCAGTCAGTAGGAGCTTTGCCAGAGATCTCAGTAGAAGCCAAATCTTCAAGTCCTTACCTTGAGAAATTTCTGATTTCCACAGAAGTTTTAGCATAGCAAGAACTTCAGGAGCTGGTTTGTAATATATGAGTGATTTTTGTAGTTAAGTATGTATCAACTTTAAAGTAAATCCAGTTTTTCCAAACTAAAATGGGTTGTTCCAAATGTTAATCTTTGTCTGTCAAGCTCTGTCACTATTGATGGCACCATTGCTTTCCAAAGCATTCAAGCCTATAATTCAATGCTGTCATAAAAGTTTCCATTTCTGTCGATAAGCACAACTAGAGCATACCTAAATTTTGCTATTTCTTCACTATTATATATTCAAGAACGAATCCTTTTCTGTTATTGTATGACTAACTTATCTAAAACATTCTTTCCTGTAGCATTTCTGTAGCATTTCTATTCTGAACTCTGAACTTCGTAATTCAAAAAGAGATGGAAAATCATATTATATCTGGTCATGTTGATCTTTTCACCTTCATCTTCCTGTCTCTGCTGGTCTCTTATTTGTTGCATGACAGACTAGCTAGTAAAAGTTTGTACTATCCTGTCTCTCTTCTATGTACTGACAGACCTCAGTGTCTGTTCTCATTCCTTTATTCCTGCAACCATTTTGTTTTGTCATTGAAGTGCTCAGTTCATTTGCCAGAATCTGTCCCCTTTTTGACACAGCCTATTCAAATATGGAATATTCTTCACAAGCTAGTCCACAGAGCCTTCATTCATGTCTTAAAATACCCCTTACTACTAAGTTTTGGTTTAATACCTAAAGTGCCATGCAACCAGTTAGTAGCCATGAAAGTGATGATTTCTGAAAATTTTTTTCTACTATTTATTTATAGCTCCCTTTTACAGAAACAGTTATTACATATTTGTATTAGTGTAGTTCTCATTTATCTTCTTTTATTAATCATATATTTTACATTGTGTTTTAATTTGATTAAAAACGCTTCTGTAGTAAAATTGGTTTTTTGCTTCTTACCACACAACGTCTTCAACACGGTAATACAGTACATGCTAGTAATTTAATGTTTTATCTAATAAGCAAATGCAAAACAAGTTCTACTGTTTTGGATTATTAAATCTTGAGATCCTTTCTAACATTTACTAAAAAGTGATAAAGATAATATTTTTTGGTGCAAAATACTAGAAACATGCAGATTTTGTGTAAAATTATGCAAGGCAGGTATTCGCTTAAATAATTACGTACTTGTACTTATTTTGTGTGTGTATTTGCTTTTATATTAGAAATAAACTTTCCACTCCTGTTTCTTCACTGTGTTATCATTTGCTTTCTTATAGTCACCAAAGAAAAAAGGACCATGAGAAATTTTGCTCTGTTTAAGGTAACTGTGTGCTATAATGCACTCAATATCGCCGAAGTTTTAACCAGAGGACAGAGGCAGTGCACAAAAGAATCAGGTGCACAGGTCATACCTGTTTGTAGAGGCGAAGCACATCAAGACATTTCAAAAAGCACATTTTCAGTCGCTTGGAGAAGAAAAACTCTGGTGGGAATCTGGTATGAAGAAGAGTTCAAAATACGTACCCAGATGAGTTGATAGCCAAATCGTTGTTTGTTCTGTGTTGGCTACCTAAAAGATGTAGAACAAATACAGTCTGCAAAGAATTTGCTTTCTGTGCCAGTATACTTGTTATTACAGGAGGTTATTTTATGGCATGGAACTGGTGGTTGATCAGCATGGAGAAGAGAAGTCTTCAGGACACCTAATAGCAGCCTTCCAACACATAGGAGGAGGTCATCAAGAAAGATGAAGCCGAGCTGTTCGGAAGTACATGATGGGAGGATGACAGTGGGCACAAGCAGAAACGAGAGAGGTTCTGACTGGATATGAGGAGAAACCTCTTCACCATGAGGACAGTGGAGCAGATTGCCTGCAGAGGTTGTAGTCTCCCTCCTTGGAGACTTTCAGGACCTGGCTTGCTGCAGCTACACTACTATTTTGGTAACACACCATACCAGTACTCTTTACACTGGTAAAGTAATTGTCATAGCTGTTGCTTAAATTGCTCCCTCCCTTACCTGGTTTCATCAGTTGTTTATTTTCAGTTTGTTTGTTATACTGTGTATCAGTTCAACTTTCTCATGTTTGGGCGTAGTCTCCACTGTGTGGACTCTGTATATTACTGGTCATCTAGCAGGTATGTATGTTTTTACCTTGTTTTCTACAGCATCAACTTATACTTGGTAATCTTTCAGAAATTAGTTCAGTTTTATTTTTACGCACTTTTAAATAGCGTATTCAGTGTGTGATATTTTCTAGCATTTTATAGGTTTTTTAAAAAACATTTTCCAATGTGTAAGCATTATGATTTTTACTACATTCACCATCATCTTTGCTCAGGTGCAGTTTTACGCTGATCACCTTTGAAGCCCTAGCCGTTGCAGATGATATTAGACAGGTTTTATTCCATTTGGATTTTAGTTTTGCTGAATTGTGGCATCATTCAAACAAATAACACGCTACACCAATGTGGTGAAAATATAAGCACTTTCTTTAAACACACCTGAAATCCATAGGATAGACTTAAATAAATCTAAAGCATTAATTTTTGTTGTTACTAGCTATTTTCTCCTTCACAGCAAGGGCTCTATAGATACATCTATACTGGTTTTTGAGGACCTCCATGTGACTGCCATTAGAATCGCAGTCTTTCTGTACATAAAGCAGGTCTGCAAGCATGGCCTTGGTACACCTTGTATGAGAGAGAGCAAGTCTGAATGATACTAATGACTGATCAAGTAGTTTTTGAAATACAAGCAGTTACAAGTTAGGCGAGGTGTTGCTAAGCAACTTCAAAACTTGTTTCAGTCCTACTTCTCCCATTCCAGTTTTCCAGTTTTCAAAAAAATAATGTTCTTGCATGTACTTGGAATATTCCCTTAAAATTTGAGATTGCTCAGCTGGCTTGCTGCAAAACTATCACGTTACCTCTAGATAAACATCATTAAACTGAGCAGAGGGCTTTTCTTCCCTCGGCTGGAAAACATTATGAATAGCTTGCTGTTGACATGAAAATGATTGAGTACGAAATAATTACATGTCCATTTTTGTAGGGTGATTTAGATTGCCCAGGAAATAGGTAGTACACTGAAATCAAATGTAAGGTTACACTTGCAGGAGCAAATACTGCAAGGCTAAGCTTACTGAGTGGTATACAGCATTTTAGAAAGCTGTAACTCCTTAAAGAGAGGCAATGGTAGCTTCATGCACGCTGTTGGGCCAAAGCCCAACTAGAACTTAATCTGGCTACTGCTGTAAAAGACAATAAAAAATGTTTCTATAAATATATCAGCAACAAAAGGAAGTCTAAGGAGAATCTCCATCCTTTATTGGATGTGGGGGGAAACATAATGACAAAGGATTAGGAGAAAGCTGAGGTACTTAATGCCTTCTTTGCCTCAGTCTTTAATAGTAAGACCAGTTGTTCTCTGGGTACCCAGCCCCCTGAGCTGGAAGACGAGGACAGGGAGCAGAATGAAGCCCCATAATTCAAGGGGAAATGGTTAGCGACCTGCTACACCACTTAGACACACACAAATCCATGGGGCTGGATGGGATCCACCCAAGGGTATTGAGGGAGCTGGCGGAAGTGCTCACCAAGCCACTTCCAATCCTTTATCAGCAGTCCTGGCTAACCGGGGAGGTCCTAGTTGACTGGAGGTTAGCAAATGGGACGCCCATCTACAAGAAGGGCCACAGGGAGGATCCGGGGAACTACAGGCCTGTCAGCCTGACCTTGGTGCTGGGGAAGGTTATGGAGCAGATCATCCTGAGTGCCATCGCACAGCACATACGGGACAAGCAGGTGATCGGGCCTAGTCAGCATGGGTTTATGAAAGGCAGGTCCTGCTTAACTAACCTGATCTCCTTCTATGACAAGGTGACCCGCTTAGTGGATGAGGGAAAGGCTGTGGACATTGTCCACCTAGACTTTAGTAAAGCCTTTGACACATTTCCCACAGCATTCTCCTGGAGAAACTGGCTGATCATGGCTTGGACAGGCGTAAAAACTGGCTGGATGGCCAGGACCAAAGAGTTGTGCTGAATGGAGTTAAATCCAGTTGGTGGCCAGTCGCAAGTGGTGTTCCCCAGGGCTCAGTATTGGGGCCAGTTCTGTTAATATCTTTATCAATGATCTGGATGAGGGGATGGAGTGCACCCTCAGTAAGTTCGCAGAGGACACCAAGTTGGGCAGGAGTGTTGGTCTACTGGAGGGTAGGAAGGTTCTACACAGGGATCGGGGCAGGCTGGATTGATGGGCCGAGGCCAATTGTACAAGATTCAACGAGGCTAAGTGCCGGATCCTGCACTTGGGTCACAACAATGCAATGCTAGAGGCTTGGGGAAGAGTGGCTGGAAAGCTGCCCAGCAGAAAAGGACCTGGGGGTGTTGGTCAACAGCCGGCTGAATATGAGCCAGCAGTGTGCCCAGGTGGCCAAGAAGGCCAATAGCATCCTGGCTTGTATCAGGAATAGCGTGGCCAGCAGGAGTAGGGAAGTGATCGTGCCCCTGTACTTGGCACTGGTGAGGTCACACCTCGAATACTGTGTTCAGTTTTGGGCCCCCCACTACAAGAGAGACATTGAGGTGCTGAAGTGTGTCCAGAGAAGGGCAGTGAAGCTGGTGAAGGGTGTAGAGCACAAGTCTTATGAGGAGCAGCTGAGGTGGTCAAGCATTGGAAGAGGCTGCCCAGGGAAGTGGTTGAGTCCTCATCCCTGGAGGTATTTAAAAGACATGTAGATGTGGTGCTTAGGGACATGGTTTAGTGGTGGACTTGGCAGTGCTAGGCTAATGGTTGGACTTGATGATCTTAAAGGTCTTTTCCAACCTAAATGATTCCGTGATTCTATGATTCTAAAAAAAGGTGGGGCTTAACAGAAAGAAATACTAAGTAGCAGTAACGTAGCTGTGTTACTACTTTATATGGTGTTGATGGTATAACTATGCCATTATGTTAGCTTCTAACATCCAAGCATTCTGCTTTCTCATTGATGTCAGTGAGCAGGAATGGTTCCTGAAAACAAATTCAAAACTAACAAACAAACAAACCACCACAAACCCGCGCTGCTTTGTAGTGAAAACAGATAAAACAAAACAAAAGCTCCCTGATCCATCTTTGTTATTCAGGAGAAAAGTTGAGGATAGCCTAAGTTTGTACACGGAAATAAGACTTCTGATACCATAAGGATATTTAACAGATAAAGGCATATCATAATCTAAAAGCTGAAGCCTGAAGCTAGATAAATTGAGAAAAACAAGGCACATGGGGGAAAAAAAAATGACATAAATATGGTTACATATGCAAATATTAGCCTATGTATGTGGTAGAATCTTTATCATTTCATGTATTTTAAACTAGATCATCTATTTTTCAAAAACAGAAGGTATAGCTCGCCTATGAATTGGGAATTTGTCAGAAATGACTGAAGAGCATTTTATGGTCTAGATTATGAAAGAAATCAGGCAAAATAGTTGTGACTGGTATTATGACATCAGGAAGGAAAGAAGCTCCCAAGAAAGGACCCTCTGCTTTCCCCTGAGGGAGAACAGAGTCTTCTCTGGAACTAGTTTAGTGTGCCTAGGTGGAAAACATCTTCTCTGGACATGTTCCTGGGCAGCTGGCTCTAGGTGGCCCTGTTTGAGTAGAGGGGTTGGACCAGATGATGTCCAGAGGTCCCTTCCAACCTCAGCCATTCTATGAGAAGCTCCAACAGTATCAGGCTGGAACAGGGAGAGAAAAACAAGCAAGAGGCATGAAGCTATAGTCAAGGAAGGCTTCTTGCAGCAAAGATAAGATCCTAGCCCAAGTCTCAGCGATGATAGGAAAAGACTGTTTGAGAGACCTGGTGGACTCTGAAACGTAAGTAGCAACTGAAAGCTGCAAGATTTTGAGGAGAATGGGATGGAAAGACTTATCCTGCAAAGGTATAGTGGATGTTGAGTAGATATGTTTTCAAACCTTTTTATTTAAACTGTTTCACCTAATAGAGCTGAGCTACTTCTATTTAAAGAGCTGCTTTGTTGAAGCTTCTATAAGTCTCCTTTTAGATATGAAAAACCTTTTAATTTGATAAATTCCAGAGTAACGTGCAGGTAGCTCCACTTCAAGAACTTGGTTGACATGCAGTCAGGTGCAGAGATCATGGCCTTGAAAACACAGTGACAATAACAAAGCCTCATTCAAAACGTGCTGAAAAAAAGGGCAAGTGTTTCCTCTTGTTGGCAAGCGTTTCGTCTTGTTAATTTGTTTTTTTCATGTCATTTAGCTCTCTTTCTGTTACAGCTGGAAAAACATGTCATTTAATCTGTAAGGTAGCTGACTAGATCACCAGTGGTCTGTCTGGCCATCCCAGATCAGGAACTCCAGCAACCACTGCAGGGGAGGAGGATAAAGAATCTACACACAGTGAGGGCTGGAAAGGGATAAGAAAGCAAAACAGAGGGAAGAACCTCAACCATACTAAAAAAAAAATACTGTATTAACTGCAGCATACTGTTATGGTCTCTATTATAATCCAGATGAGAAGCTAGCGAAATCTCAGCTTCTAAATAATATTTTTTCCAGTCTCTGGCTCACAAAATTTTGTCATCTTTGTTATTGTTCAAGTTACGCCGTTACTACTAAATACAGCACAACCTAAGATCCACAAAAGCCTTTCTGGCAAGCACTATCTTTCTGGTATATTTGTTTCTTAATTGTCTTATCCCTGAGGATGACAGGAAGTGTTGGTAATACTTTCTGTTTAGAGTGAAATCCTGGCTTGATAGAAGTCTCCAATACTGCTAGCTCACAGCAACAGCAACTAAAGAGAGGTCATAGAAACCAGGTGTGAAATTCTGGCCCAGCTGAAGTTTATAGCAAAGCATACGCTGACTTCAGCGAAGCCAAAATTTCAGTCTAAATAAAATAACTTACCAACACTTCCTGTGATCTGCAGAAAGACAGAAGCATTTTACTTGCACTAACTTTCTAGTTCTCTTTCGTTCATTCTTTACAGTGAGAGCCTAGAGTGGAGTTATATAGTAGTGGTCTCCCCCAGGCAACAGGGGAGAGAACAACCCTGTACTAAGAAAGCAAATCTGAAAGCAGAGGACAAGGTCATTAATGGAACTGGTATTAGTCATGTAGGAGAAAGTTTATTTCCGAAGAAGCAGTAAGAAAAGGAATGACAAAAATTCGTTTCTAGATAAGGATTATTGAAGATGTTTAAAAATGTTTCTGTTTTTAAGTTAACCATAGTGACTTCTTTTTGTTTTCAGTGTTACTTAATTAGAAATGAAGTTGATGAAGCTATTTTCAGGGGGTTTTCTCATTGTATTATTTTAATAGTGACATGTATTTATTTTATTTTCATTTTTCTTGTGTTGTGGTGTTCTTGTTCTTAATGTTGATAGGTTTTCAGTAAATCTTTGTTGAAGGCACTTCTCAACTGTCTGAAAGATTTGAAGACATTTTAATAAGTATTTTAACTTCAGAGAAAAGAAGGTAACTACTACTGAAATATAGGGGGAGAGGGGGAAATTATGGCTTGATTCTGTATTTCTTAGGCATCAAAAGCATACCCTTTGGCTACATCAGAAAAGTAAGATCAAATCCTTAATTCACTCTCATATATAGTCTTTGTTTAATGTCCATGCCCACTTACACATGTGGAATGAACCGTATAATGATATTTCACTGTTACCTCGATTTATTGTTAAATGGAAAAACTTACAGGACTCTAAAATTGATAACATCTAAAAAAGAACTGCCTTGCATGATAATCTATGCCGAAAGAGATTAAGTGAATCTGATTTCATCAAGATTAGCTTGTGATTCTTTAACAAAATGATGAAAAGGAATCCAGACCAATCCATTTGGCTACTCCATGTCAAAGGATACCCTAGTATCTTAATTTTAGCTTCTGTTTCTTTCATTTTATCTTACTGTCTCAGCTCCTGACTGTCATAATGATAAATAGTTCAAAGAGTAGAAATAAATCACTAAATTAATTCGATGTTTTATTTTTTAGATATTGTATCTTACATAGGTGAGCAGTGATGGCCTCCCATGGGCTAAATATCCAAGAATCTTTCCCGTCTCCTGCCCCCTTTCCATGTCTGGGTTTCCTTGCCTTGTCTCTCCAGTCTAGAGACAAACTGTCACCATGCAAGCAAGGCAAATGATTGCAGAGTTTGGTGGGACAGTGTGTTTGAACTCAACGTAATGGCAATGGCATAGACTGAGAAGTATTTAAAACTTCTGAACCAACTTATGATGTGAAGGAAAATATAGGAAGGTGGGGATCTGAGCAGTTACAACCACCTGTCTATACTCTCTGAGACCATCTAGAATATAAGTGGAGAACTCTCTTCTACAAATTTTAAAATTTATCTTTAATATTCTGATAAAATCACAGGAGTGGAAGTCGTCCCCTGAAAATACTACCTAAAATTTTATCATCTCTTAGGTGATAAAATTAGATTATATTTAAAAAGGATACGCACACCTTTACTGTAGGCCAGAGTAAGTTTGTGTTAATAAAACTGTTGAGGACAGCTGCTCTGAATGTAAATGGAAAGGGTTTACATGGATGTAACTGAAAATTCTTACTTAATCATGTCTACTACAGGCAATGCTTGGGGAATATTCATTAAGTTCTCTGTACATAGAATTTGACTCATTTAATTAAAAATGCAGACTCTCATTGGTTTAAGCCAGTCCAATTTACTTTGTGAACAATTTACATAATTGTAAAAATGTGTTGCAGTAGTGTAGCTCATTTCTGTAGTTAATTTTTAGCCATAAAAAGAATATAAATATTTCTAAGTTTAGAAGAGTACCTTATCTAAAGGTATCTAAAAGCTGTACTAGTCCTACTAAACAAGTTCAAATAAACTTCTTGGATGTCCACAGATTCTGTGAAACCTTTAACCAAGCACACATTCAGTTCATAAACTTAGCTGTCAGGTGAAGTTAGGAATACTGTCACTCTAAAATCAAGAAGAGAGACACTTGCAGAGAACAGTTAATCCCAGATCTGGATTTCCCAAGGGAAATTACACCCTTAATTTAGACATCTCAGGTGCCTCACGTAATGTGACTTGCATTCAGGTTTCACCACAGTTGCTGTTTGGTTACATCTGCAGACAGGAGCGTAACTCAGTTCCGTGATTCCCTTGGCCTAAACTAACTGATACTGCTTAAAGCTGGATTTAAACTCATGTTTAAATTACTTTTGTTTTATTAAATCTGTGCTCTTCACGCTGCAGAAACATGCCAAATCAAGTGAGTATGTGTAGTCCTTTGTCCTCCCATAATTGCAGAAGTGTGTTTGGACGTGGACAGCTTCTTCTTCAGGGCACTGGGAACATTCCTCCAGCAGTTTGCCATGCTGTACCACAGGAAGCCGTGGTATACACTCAGGCATCCCACAATTTATGTAGTAAAGCTCAGTACTAGGGAGGACTCTGAAGAAGGCTTGCCAGCTTCATCGTTTGGAACTAGGCTGGTCTAATTTGGCATTCAAACCTAGGTCCTGATTGCAAGGACCTCTACTTACAGGCATTCTGTGGTTGGTTTTGTTTTGGGTTTTTTTTTTGTTTGGTTTTTTTTTTTTTTTTTTACTCCTGTCAACAGGCTTAGTTTATTCAGTTTCAGCCTTTTTTCTAATTTTATTCTCCAGGAGTCAAATCCTCTGTTGAAGTAAATTTTAAAGTTCCCTAAAGATCAGTGAGTATCTGTAACATATGAATAGTTCCTTAAAGAAATAACTTCTGTTGTAAGTTCTGGGAAATGGAACAATATTGCAACAGGAGAGACAAGCCCAATGTTGCTGATGAATGTCCGAGCAAGTCGATCCCAAAACAGTTCGTGAGTTTTTAGACTTTCCCCCCCCCCCCCCCCCCCCCCAAGAACCTGGTCTTGCAGTTTTAGTACATGAACCAAAGTTACTTCTTCCGAAATAGGTTTGAAGGCATGTCAAGCTATAATTATTGATACTGAAAATATTTGGATGAACACAATTCTGTTACACAAAATTCTGGATCTTCATGAAAAGTGTCTTCCCCCTCGTGCACAAACAGGACCTAAGTTTGTATTCTTCTCTGAATACAGCCTGATAACCTCTCAGCAATGTAGTTACCTTCAGTAAAATTTGTATTTTTGGCCTAAGGTCATCTTCCTACCATAAGTTTTCTGATTAAGTACAGTCTTTACTATGTATCTATGTCAGGTACTACTACTCTAATAATTATAGATTATATCTGCTGATTTAAACATGAACTCTAAATGCATTTGAATAATTTTGCATGCAAAAATATAGCCTCACTAAATTGTTGCAGGATGCCACTTTAAGTTGTTACAACGAAGTTGGTTCCAGCACTAATAATTGGTTCCAGCACAATTAGTCAATGACTAATTGGCAAGATTAAGCTAAGTACTCAGTTAAAATAACCAACAGGATATATCTGGATTCCACTTATCAGTAAAGGGAAGAAACCAGAGCAGTTCCTAGCTACTCCAAGCTTCATCAAAATGGCATGTTCATGCTAAATTGCTTGGCCTTGCTCCAAAATTAAATTCATCCATCATGTCCAAACCACATTTGATGTGCCAAAAATAAACAATTTGGAGATTGATGCAAATGTTATGCTTGATACACTACACAGCTACATTTGTTTTAAGAACCTTCCGTTTATTTAAATGCTGGCCTTTCTAGGAGCTAGTGTTTGATTTTGCATTCCTAGAAAACAGTAAAATTTATTTGAATTGCAGTGTATAAAGATACAAGTAGTCATGCAAACAGAGTCTGATAGATTCTTCCTTTCAACTGTCATTTTCTATTAGTGCATAAATTCCTCAGCTCCCCAAAATACATATATACACAGGGTGACGTAAGATGTTGACTTGCAATATGTATAGGTCAGTCGGCTGTTTTAAAGGGCATGTAACAGCTAGATTTTTTTTTTGCATGTACTTCTCTCTCACTTCTAGCTGCAGCCTTTAGATGCTATTGAATTCAGAGTTCTTTTACATCTGAGATCATGACTAAATAGCTCTAGGCAGACATCTAGCTTACATAAATCTGTAAAATTACTGACTTAAAAGCATAACGTTGGTTAAATCCTGAGAATATTTACTCCTAGATGAAAGGCAAATAAAGTATGTGGAGATACAGATTAAATACACACTTAATTTGACTTCCCAGATTATTGTGCCTATTTATTCAGCAATAAATATGAATAAAATACTTGTCATTTTATTATTTCATTTTTATGTTGCTTGACAGTATTGAAATTGAGCATTAAAATAACATAATGGTAAATAGCTCTGCATGAACTCAGAATCCTGGATGTGATAATATAATTGTAGCTACTATGTTGATAAAACTGATAGTCGCATGTATCAGTTAGTCTTGCATAGGCAAATTTATAGAAGTTACTTTCTGAAAATTTGAAACTCTTCTTAACTGGACCTAAAGCTGGTTTATTTATTATTGTAGTATTCTGTTTTTAAATAAAATTTGGGCAAGTTAGCTGCATAGAAAGGACACAACAGTAGGAGACACTGGCTAATACTGAGACTTGTAGATTCTCAGGCATTATTTGTTACAATTTAAAATGGAATTTTAGCTGACATTTCTTGGACTATCTATGCTTTGTCTTCCTGAAGTTTAAAAAAAACAAGCATAGAATATTCAGTCTTTTGATCTAAACTGAAGTTGCCCTTTAAACCTGAAGGGCTTATACAGCGTAGTCTATTTGTTGGATCTTAAACTTTGCTGATAGCTTTCCTTTGCTCTTCACCTTCCTTTTTCTAATATTTGCATTATAGAAATTCAAAATTAACATATTTCAGTGCTTTATAGATGTTTTCAGACTCCATGTAGGATTTTAGCATATTCATACAGGATTATTGGGCAAACATCTGTAATTGCCAGCACAGCTGCATAAAACCTACCTTTCATGTTTTCATTATGTGTAATGACTTTTAAAGACATATGGGTACTTCAGTCTAAAACAAGCCAGATGATGTGCTTTGACTTGGTTTAGAAAATCACCTTTCAGCTTTTCTCATCCCTAATCAGCTGTTTGACCACTTTTTTTCTTGTACAATACGAAAGCCACCAAAAGGCACGTTATTTCCTGTGTTACGGGTGGGATGGATTCTGTATGAAAGAAAGAAGAGAAAGAAAAACAATGGTAAATGTTCAGAATTTTTTCTTCATTGTGTATTTCTTTGTGTGGTTCATGAAACAATAGAACATGTGGCAAGCTGTTTGTAGTACGGCAGTATGGTTATATACATGCATTTATCCATCCATAGGAAGACAAAGTAAAGTATGCCTTTTAATAGATTAAGGACATACTCATTTTGACACTATTAATCTTAGCATTGTTTCTCTAAGCCTGGACTGGACTGATGTTTTACTGAATTCTACAAATCCAGCACTATTTCAGGTTTGAATAACTTAACTGAATTTTTGTACTAACACTTTAAAGAGTAGTATATGCACAGAAATGTATTTTTCTGGAATAGTAATGAATACTTTACAAATCATGATACAGCTGTTGACATGTTTGCAACTGGTAAATATAAGCAGTATATTAAGACATTGATTTATTTACCTTGAAATGTATATATTTTGGATTAAAATGTCATTATTAAAAATATGAAACATTAGGACCAGATAGCACTAAACATTACAAATGATACAACACCACTTTATTTTTTTAAGATTGGAATTATCAGTGGCATTGGAATTGGAGACAGAGTATGGACATTTTTTTGTTGTTGCTGTACCATTATACTTATTAGTATTTGATTATTTTAAGATGTTATAAAGTGTCAAAGAGTGGAGAAAATGTCTGAGCCAAAGACAACTAATACCACAGAATTATAGCGGTAAGCATTCTTTCTGCATCTTTTTGACAGTTATTTTGACCCCTGTACTGAAAATCTGAGTGCTTCCTAAGTATTCAGAAAAAGCAGTAGCAGTTGGGTTTTTTTCCCTCTTTTCCTCTCCTATAGAAGAAATGAAGTGACATCAGCGTTTGTCAGCTTTGCTGCTTAGGAGTGCTTAGTGTGTGTGCACATGCATATAAATAATTCCTTTTTGATGTAATTTTTGCCAAAGTTCCCTCATTTGTGTGACATTTTTGCCCCATTTACATCAATGTTAAAATTTCCATTAACTTCCCCAAGGCTGGGATTCCACCTGTTTTGTCTAAGTTCAGTATAGTTCAGTCTAATGTATTTAAAAGCATTTATATTTTAATTGCTTCAGTGGAATGCAGTTGTCATGACCAGCAGATCTCGCAGAGGGCAGAAAGGATCATCTGGCAAGGAACAATCCCACATAAGGGCTTATACAACGGAATAGAAATACTAAGCTCTACGTTCAGTGAGAAATAACGTGGTGAGAGGCGTTTCAAATTAATCTCCTTTTAAAAAATTGTTTTCAAGTAGAATACTGCTGCTTTTAAAGAGTTTTGTCAAAGTTTACAGCTTCATTCCTGCATATGCGTTGTCATAAGCAACACAAGTTAAAAATGTGGGTCTAACGGGATGGAGACAAATCTGTTAGCACCACACAGACAAGAGTGAATTATGCTACTTGGCTGGTTTGGATATCTAATCGTGCCGAAAAAGAAACAAAGGTTGAAAGTGAGTGTTGGCAATAAAGAAAAATTTTCTACAAAAAATAAATCTGTCCCTTTGCCCCCCTATTCTCTCACCTTTTTCCCCTGCATCTTGCCTGCAACTACAGTCGTAGTAAAAGCTGTTCAGTGGAGCAGTTCACCCTTGGCGCAGGAGATGGAACGTGCTCTGCATGTCTGTGCTAAGTAGGGTTTCAAACTTAAATTTCTCTCTTTTCTGCTTCTTGGTGTATTTGCCTTGGCTCTTGCCTGGATCCTAATCCTGTCTTCCGTGTGCAAGTGCTTTAGCTAAACTCTGAGATAGCTGGAAAACTGTGTTACTGCAAAGATAACATGGGATATCATCCATTTGCTGCGGGCGCTTCAGCTCATATCATCAGTTTTTCCAGTACTTCCCGGATACAAAGGAGATGAGACAATGTGTAGACTATTTTCTCTGGAGTGCACCAGTAACTGTTTGCAGGTGAACAAGAGTGCAGGTGGTTGGGATTTTTAAGCTGTTTATGATAACAGAAATGTTTTGCCAGTTGTGGCTTTGCTTCTTATATTGCAGGAGGCAGAGAGAGAAGCTGGTTTTTTGGCTCATGACAGAAGTTTGTAAACAGTAAGGTTTTCCTTGTTCCCAATTTTCATGTCACTATACATTCAAGACTGTATTCGCTAATGTGAACAGTGTTGTCCATAAATACATATGGTGGCAGTCCCTAATGTCAAGGTCCTCAACTAGTATAAATTGGTGTAATTCCTTTGATTTATATGAACTGGCATAATCCTGTTCAGTTGAAGATCTGGGCCAGAGTACAGGAAGCATATGTGTTAGCCAGGGAAGGTTGTAGTAGTTTCTAATTCTTCTACTTACTGCTTTCACATGGATGCGGAGTGTTTTGAAGTTGACAGGGTCCAAATGAGGTATTTTTAATTTTCTATTTGGAGTATCGGTATCTTGGTAAGTGGAACAACATCCTTGGTTTAGGGGTTATGTTTCATGATTGCTTCATAGGAAATTAAGACCCAGTTTGGATCTGGACTTCTGAGCAATACTGAAACCTTGAAGGAGAGAAATATTTCTTTAAACCATGAACTGATTGTATGTGCAAAGTGTTATGCAATTAAATGTTGAGCTAATTCAGAACTTATATTCATTGAAATTAATAAGACTGTGTATATTCGTGTAACAGCTGAATCCTGATATTTAGGGCATGTAAAATGAAGTAAAACAAAAAGATTTTAAGGATTTTGTAGCTTGAAAGAGCAATGAGAAATGTAGTTCTTTTCAAATTAAAAATGATAATGCCTTTCACTAGGAGCAGAGCTTTTACAAAGGGTCTTTCAACTGAGGATCTCGCAACTCTGCTTGAAACACTGAATTAGGGCTCAACACTGAAGCCTTTATCAAATGAACAGTCTGAAGGGGAAGGGAGTGCTCCAGTGATTTGTCAGCTGTAGGATTAGGCTCTTGCGCCTCACCCTGCAAGGTAAGGCAGCTTTACTTTCTATAATTTACAGAATGAGCAAGCGAGAAGTGTGACTTGCCTAAAGTTACACCACAAGTCTGTAGCAAAGCTGTGGAGTAAAACACCCTAGCAGACATCTATGTAAGCTGCAATTTCATCTTTCTCTCATGATTCTAAGTTGGGAAGAACAACAACTGTTTTGAAATTTAAACCAGAAAAATAATCATGTGATTTGTTAGTTATCCTGGCTAGTTATCTTGGTTGAAATGAGGAAACACTTTTCAAAATCGGGGGGGGACGACAAAAAGCTAACCTGTGAATTTTCTGACCTGAAGACCAGTTGGGCTAAATTGATGTTAAGCTAATAAATTTTCATATAAGTCACCACCTTCCGTTTTTTCCTGTCAGAATGATTCTACTGGAAAAAAATAAAATATGTCTTGGATATATATATAAATGAGATCTGTTTAATTAAAGCCCTACTCTCTCTGCCTTCTGTGTATCTATTTCTAGTCATTTTACTTTTCTCTGTCCTCCTATCTGATTTACATCTTTAAAATGCAATACGGAAAACTGCCACAAGCACTCTTGGAGAACCTGAGAAAAGTACAGTTTTGCACATTCAGATGAGAGCCAGTGGCAGTGTTCAATCTCACCATTTCATCACAGGCAGATGATATTACAGTGCAAGAACATTCAGGTTTGTAAATGATAGATTTTAAAAGGCAAAACAAATGTCAGTAATCTGCTGTGCTTTGCAGCATCAGTGCCATAAATAGGTGCACTCTCTGGGTTATTTGGGTGGCTGATTTTTAAATTTATGATAAAGTATATAAAATTAATGATGTGTGCTTACACTTAAGTGATAAAAGCTAGTTTCTGCCACTGTGCTAATGTACATAATTGGTTCTTTACAACTAGAAACCAGATACTCTTTCATTCATGCGTTCATACTCTGGCAGTTTAATTTATGGAACTGGGGGGGTGGGGTGGGGGGTAGGGGGAAGGAGGAAAAAAAACATTTCTTACATTGTTACTGGACTTGGAATATACAAGTATGATTATGTAAAATCTGTGTCGGGGTGTCTGTTTGTCCTTTCTTGCAGAGTATTCTGTGCTCACTGAGTGGGAGGGTCACACTGTGTGAGACTAATAAGGACAGAGCTGCATCCCCCTCTACCACTCTTTGGAGACTCACGCCAGGAACTCCTCGGCACTACAGCAGCTCTGTACAGGCATTTTCAGTGCTTCTGGAAGACTTACGAGAATAAAAAGTAAAGGTAAGCAGCTCCTTATTTGTAGTCAATTGCCTAAACATCGCACGTGCACGCACACACTACAATATTCCTGGCTTGTTTTGTGGTGGGTTGGTTTTTTTCAAAATTGCCTTTTAAGTTTATCACTGATTTTGCCACTATTAACTATGTCCTATATAATGTACACAGTAAGCTTTTAATGTACTATAATCAGTCTATGCTATAGGATTCTGCTCATGATTGTGTAAATACATTGTATATGTTTGTGTGTGACTATAGGTATACGCTAAGATATGCTAATGGAAACAGTCCTACTAAATTTGCAGTAATTTACAAAACCGATTAAACTGTTGCAAATTGCCATAATCCTGAGCATGCTTATTCATGGTACGCATATATTTACATTTACAAATCTGGCTATTAGTGTGTATCACTCTAATTAGCGTGCGTATCGAGCGGCCTCCATCCCGTTAGTTGAAACACACTCGTGAGCAGCGGCACGGGCGGGAAGCGCAGGAAATGCTCTCCAGGGCGGGGGAACCCGGGCGGTTCAGCGGCTCTTGGGCAAATCCCGGGGACGTCGAGCCGGCGGCACATGTCCGCGGCGGGCAGGCGCCAGCGCTGCGCTGCTGTCCCGGAGCCCAGCCGGCCGCGGCGAGCAGCGCCTTCTCCCCGCCGCCCCCCTCACCTGTTCGCCCCGTGCAGGTGCCGCCCGGGGCCGGCGGCGCTGCCCTGCGGCCGGCCCGGCCCCTCCGCCGCGGGCCCGGCGGCAGAGGGCTCCCTCGCTCGCGGTGGGCGCTCGGCCCCGCTCGCAGGCGCCGCCGGCCCCAGCGGGCTCCTGGCCCCGCTCCGCCCCGGGGCTGCGGAGGAAGCGTCGGCGGGCGCCTGGCCCCTCGCTCGACTCGCCGGGGGCCCGCCGCTCCCGGCGCCGCAGGCAGGTTCCGGAGAGACGGGGCGGCCGAGCCCGGGGCGAGGGGCGGCGGGTAGGAGCCCGGGAGCGGGGGGCCGGGGGCGAGGCGCGGAGCCGAGCCGCGGGGAGAGCGGGGCTCGGGCAGCGGGGCGGGGGCGCTGCCCGGCCCGGCGCCTCGCCGCTCCCCGCCCAGCCCCGCCGACCGAGCTGCCCGCTCGCCGTGCCGCCTGCTCCCCCGCCTAGCGTTTTAAAGCCTGCTCCAAGCAAACCCAAGTCGATCCAAGGGAAATTAAACTGCCAGCACCGCCGTGCCACCGCCTGAGCCGCTGCGGGCTCGGGTCGCTGCCGCCCCAGAGGCTCCGGCGCGCCGGTTGCGCGAGGGAGAGGACCCACGCCCGGAGGTGCGGCGGCAGCGAGGGGGTGGCGGTAGGGGTGACTTAACTGGCAAGAGCCCTTCAGAAAATGAGACCTCTGGAGCGGCAGCTCTTGTGAATTACTGATGCCTGCTTGTAAAGCAGGTGCAGGAAATTAAATGATAATGTTATTTGAACATGTATTCACTTTGCTGCTCTTGGGGAGGCTGGAAAAGTTAATGATGGTGTAGTTGCTGTCAGTACGTGTGACTGACAGCATAGCTCTGATGGTGAATAAGGCGTCTTGTGAAAATATAAAAATTATTTTATAAAACAATTATAAAATGTGATTTGTTTTTCTTACAGAAAATGTGATTAGGAAAATATTTGTCGTTTTCTGTGTTTCATTAAGTTCACGTGTATCTATACATTGTGGTCGGCTTAGAAGAAAAGCTGGTACTGTCTTTAGAGGACAAAAGATATGTTGTTGAAGCTGGACTGTATTCTTGTGAGATTTAAACCGTAAACTCAATACAGGCTGCTCTAGGCACTTGTATATTTTGCAAGGCAGAGAAATACTGTATTTTGGTTTCTTTTGCACTTGAACTGAAACAATTGCATGTTGTCCTTGTTCAATTTGAAGACTACTTCAGCAGTCACTGCCAGTGTTGTGACACCAAACAGTTCGGCTAATATATTTAAAATTGAAAACCTGGGAGGAAAATTAGTTGTTAATAATGAAATGAAAATTGAGTGCCTTTACAACTAATATCTCTGAGGTAATATTTCTAAGGTGCTACTTCCGAGTTTAATAAAGAACTAAAGCAGTATATTTGTAATTCAGTTCTAAATTTACGTAAGTCTCTTTTTGTAGTTCCTTACAACAGATAAATGATACCCTTTGCATGTGACTAGCGACCTCCTCTTTTCTTTACAGTTAAGAAATTCTTCTTTGTAGTTTTCTGATGGGGTGAGGAGGAAAGAATAAGAAGAGATTGTTCTGAATATGATTATTTTCTGTTTCAGATTTGTAGCTGATTGTTCACATGTGTCCAGGGGGAGATGAAGTACATTGGATCCTGCATAGCTTGGCTTTGTATGGCAGTCTTCCTCCTCCTTCCTGTTTCTACTTCTGTGGCTGTCAGTGACCAGACAGGTACTTCCATTTTTCTTGCCCATCACAGACCAAAGGCATAAATCTCAATACTGAACAAATTTTAACAAATAATGACAGTACATGGAAAGTAAGCAGTATAAGCAGATAAAATTATACAAGACTTTTTTTAATCTCTTTTTTTTAAAAAAAAAAGTCTAAGTTTGAAGCAGTTCCAAAGCTGCCTTTCTGTTTCCTGTGCTTGGCAGATTCGTGTTTGGAAGCAGTTGTAGTTCCTAAGAGTTTTGTTTCGTACTTTTTCAACTTACCATACAAAACAAGATTCTAAATCAGAGCTTGCAAAACTTTTGTGAACAAAAACATGTGGCTTTATTAGAGCAGATCAGTGATCACATTGACCTAAACAACCTAATGCTCATGTTAACCTCACCTAAACTTAATCCCCAGACCAGGTCATACGATTCACTGGTGCAGAGTTAGACAAAACCTTGTGCCTAAGAGGACGGGGAAAGGAATATAGTGATATTGTTTAACTTAAAAGCTGTTACCCGTCTTCTGCAAATTTTCTCATACTTCTCTGTTCTTTCTCTTAACTGTCCACATGTTATCTAGCTCTCTCACTTAAACTCTACATTGACTCTCCAGAGTATGGTAAATTCTGTCTTAAAGGCACATCATGTGTGCTTGTAGAATAACAAATTGTCAGTTTTCTAGAATTGCTCAGCCTCAGCACGTACCTCAACTTCCTAGAATTTTCCTTCTGTTACTAACAAGGAGAACATGCTTGTTTCTATTTAAATAGAAATAAAGAGAGTTCTTTTTCATTAATTTTTTTAGAAAATGAAATTTATTTTTAGTAATGCTGTTTTTCCGGAAACCTAATGAAAGATAATAGAAGCTATACATATACAACAACTTCAAATCTCCATAACACATTTGAAGCTCAGGCCCAAGAAATTTAAAAAGTCAATGACTAGAATAATAATCCTTTTACTCCTTTAACTCCTGGAAACAAATAGTAATATTTAATAAATAATAAGTGTCATGTCTGGGCTCTAAGGTAAGAATAACGCATTGTGAAGAGTCTGAATTCAAGTCAAAGACTTTTTTGCCATATATTTTTAGGGCAGCAAGGCTCAGTGCTCTACTGATGAGTTACTTAACCTCTGTGAGAGAGTGAGCCTACACCATAGCTATGCAATCATTCTCTTCAGCTGCCTGAAAGAAGCAAAATAGGTTATCTTCTCTGTCATTGCTAGCTGGTGGATTGTAGAAGGGAAGTTTTAAAAGTGCGAAAAGGGTGTGAGTGCAGAAAGTTCCCTAATAATATAAATGAATAAATGGAAACTTGAAAAATTTTAAAACAAAATGCCAGGAAGCATTTCTCTTTTCTTTTTATGTTCTTTTTTTTTTTTCCTAATGAAAAGATGTCTTAGTAAAAGGTGGAGCAGTCATAGAAGATGTGACAGATACACTGTTTATTAGCAGTTCAGTGTATCTGAACTGTACATTATTTTCTGTTAGAATTTTTTGGCTAGGCAGCCAGCAAGGAAGTTGCAGTCTTCCATAACCTGATTGCCACAAATGGATCAAATATGGGTCAAATTGAACTGCTGGGAAGAATACGAGAGATTGAACCTCTCGTGAGCATAACTGATGGTGTGCAACTGGGAGACTTCTGCAGTTTGAGGTGATACAAGCAGATGGTGAGGAATAACAAGTAGATAGCTGCCAGCTTGAGCAGCTCTGCTGACAGCAGGGAATAGGCTCAGAGTGCAGCCTCAAGTTGATAACAGGAAAGAGACTCTTCTAGAGACTGAAGGGATAGTTACTGTCCAAAAAAGAAATACAAGTTATAGACCAGAAAGCAGGAGCTGAGAAAGAACGGACCCTGCGACGGTGCAGCTGTAAGGGGTACAGGTGTGTCTGCAAGCCTTTTGTTAATCTGCCCCATTCAGCTGAACCGAGTACTCTGTGTTGCAAAGTTGTCTCATTCTAGTTTGATAATTTGTATGCAGATGAATCTGTTACAAATTGGAAATGTGCTCACTTCAAGAAGAGAGAAATATCTAACCTCCTCTTTTTTTTTTCTTTTTTTTTTTTTTCCTCCTTTCATTAACTGGCTCTTGCTTGGGCCTTTGTTCTCTCCCATGTACCAATTCTGTTTGCATCAGCATCTGTCCTTCAGGATCTGCCTAGGCAATCCTTTTAGTTTTCTTCCTTCAACAACATATGCATAGCATTTCTTTCTCACTGTGCTAATATGGAAGCTTTTCTAGCAAAGCCCATTTATACAGGATCTTGAATTATTGCATTTACATCCTGAAATTTCTCCTCTGATCTATTTGAGTCTAAAGGAATGGCCTTCAAATGCAGGGGAAAGTATAAATTAAAGTTAATTTGAGGGGTGGAGGCGGGAGGAAGAAGTGTGTTAGGTGAAGGAAATCTCTTGTGCAAGGAAAGGATTAACTTGTGTGCATATATGGCGGACAGCTTTCTGAGCTGGCATTCTGAAAATACTTTGGGACTTATTCATTGGGTCAATACTGTAATAAATAAATACCAGTATTGGAAAAAAATGTCAGAGAGTGACAAGAGCATGCTGGATCTTCTCGGAGCAGTCCTCCTTAGGCTCTGAACATGTGCCAGTAACCATTAGATTCACATCAAGGATTTCTTTCAGTTCTCACTTGTCCAGAAGTTTTGATGTGCTAATCGTTCATCAGAGGGAAGCACTCACTTCTAATGACAGAATATAGCAAATCTGAGGGAGAGGGTTCAGGAGTTCTCAACAATCATGTTTTTGATCTGACTTCAAGAATATTTTCTTCATGTTGTCAACTTACTTTTTTTTTTTATTATTGTTGGGAACATTTGATTTTGGAGCGTGGACATGAGCTCTTTCTGTAGTGACACATGAAGTTCTAATTTGATAATTCCTGAATGTTTCATATTAAGAATATTAATACTTTGTCTCATTCCCAGATCATTGCTGCTTTTTCAGCTTTCTTTTACAATTACTGTTTTTCAAAGTCACTTGCTAACCCATGAAAAATGTAGTATAAACAAAGTCCTGGGACTGTCAGGCATGGTGAATTTCCATTGCCTTTTGACGTGGAATGTGTTGTGAAAAGTATTGGCTCTAGATCATAATTTTAGATAGGCACTTTAACCCAAATACAGTGAGTGGTTTCAAGTATGCAAATCAGTTCAGCTTTTTGGTTTTCATGTTTAGTATGACTAGATACTTCTCAAAATCAAGATAATGGCTCTACAGTAATTCTCATATACAATGTATTCATATTCTTAATATTCTGAATATTTAAGGTTGGATCCACAAACTATTGTTAGCATTGCAGCGTTTAAGCGACCCTGCCACCCTTGGATTCCTTAACTTGTAGTTAAATACTAAGTCTTCTTGGGCAGTGAATAAGGAGCTGCATAAGAATAAGGAATAAGAATGTGGTTCATGAAGGCCTACACGCTGTGGAAAACCACTTCAGCTAGTGAGTAAGTAGTACATAAGAGAGATCCCAGACCGCAAAGGGGAACATTCTCAGCTACACATATTCTCCCAGTGTGAAGCCTGTAAACTAGATCAGCCCTTTTTTTCTTTTATG
The DNA here is from genome assembly GCF_035582795.1 of Mycteria americana. NCBI lineage: Eukaryota > Metazoa > Chordata > Aves > Ciconiiformes > Ciconiidae > Mycteria > Mycteria americana. The sequence continues at coordinate 33,494,525 of NC_134367.1, forward strand.
GAAAGGTAGAGAAAGAAAAAAGCATCAACTCCTACAGACAAGATATTCACCTGGGATATCACAGAATTATAGAATAGTTAGGGTTGGAAGGGACCTCCAAAGATCATCTAGTTCATCCCCTCTGCAACGAGCAGGGACATCTTCAACTAGGTCAGGTTGCTCAGAGCCCCATCCAACCTGACCTTGAATGTTTCCAGGGATGAGGCCTCCACTACCTCTCTGGGCAGCCTGTTCCAGTGTTTCACCACCCTCATCGTAAAAAATTTCTTCCTTATATCTAGTCTGAATCTACCCTCTTTTAGTTTAAAACCGTTACCCCTTGTCCAATCGCAACAGGCCCTACTGAAAAGTTTGTCCCCATCTTTCTTCTAAGCCCCCTTTAAGTACTGAAAGGATGCAATAAGGTCTCCCTGGAGCCTTCTCTTCTCCAGGCTGAACAACCCCAACTCTCCCAGCCTTTCTTCAGAGGAGAGGTGTTCCATCCCTATGATCATTTTTTGTGGCCCTCTTCTGGACCCGCTCCAACAGCTCCATGTCTTTCCTGTGCTGAGGGCTCCAGAGCTGGATGCAGTACTCCAGGTGGGGTCTCACCAGAGTGGAGTAGAGGGGCAGAATCACCTCCCTCGACCTGCTGGCTATGCTTCTTTTCATGCAGCCCAGGATGCGGTTGGCCTTCTGAGGTGTGAGCGCACATTGTTGTCTCATGTCCAACTTTTCATCTACCAGTACCCCCAAGCCATTCTCTTCAGGGCTGCTCTCAATCCCTTCATCCTCCAGCCTGTATTGGTACCAGGGGTTGCCCTGACCCAGGTGCAGGACCTTGCACTTGGCCTTGTGGAACCTCGTGAGGTTCACATGGGTCCGCTTCTTCAGCTTGTCTAGGTCCCTCTGGATGGCATCCCATCCCTCAGGCATGTCAACTGCACCACTCAGCTTGGTGTTGTCTGCAAACTTGCTGAGGACACACTCAATCCCACTATGTCATTGATGAAGACATTAAACAGTACTGGTCCCAACACGGACCCCTGAGGGACAACACTGATCTGCATCTGGACGTTGAGCCATTGACCACTACCCTCTGGATGCAACCATCCAACCAATTTCTCATCCACTGAACAGTCCACCCATCAAGTCCATATCTCTCTAATTTAGAGAGAAGGATGTTGTGGGGACTGTGTCAAAGGCCTTACAGAAGTCCAGATAGATGACATCCATAGCTCTTCCCTTGTACACTGATGTAGTCACTCCATCATAGAAGGCCATTATGCTGGTCAGGCAAGACTTGCCCTTGGTGAAGCCATGCTGGTTGTCTTGAATAAAATGAAGTCTTGTTTTTCCACTGCCTACTCTTCCTCATGGGAGAGTCCAGTACTTCAGGGTCTAGCATGAGCATCCTAATACTTGAACTCTGTTGATACAGATTTCTTAATCCCACCTGCTAAAGCTGTTATGTTATTTCCGTAACCATCTAAATAGTCACCAGACTCGGAGTTGACTTCTTTACTATATCAGCAACGTTGCAGATTCAGTCTCCTTCATTCCTTTTCCCACCTTTGTCTTAATTAACACGTATATTGTAATGTAATATGATGTAGCCACAGGGTAAAAAAGGAAAACAAAATCATCACATCCGATTTTCTGGTACCTCTATACATGAGGCTACAGGTATGTAGGAAATCTGAATTCTTGACCGTACTTGAAAGCAGGCCAGCTGGATCTGCTTATCTTCAGTACAAATACCTTTGAGGTGAACTCATTGGATGTCATTGCTGACACTTGCAGGTATGCTGCACACTCTGAAGAGGTTCCCTATGTCTATATATTTATGAAGCCTGATCCAGTAAGAGTGTGAGACAAATCCTAGCTAATATGAGTTTCTGCCTGAAGCTTGGGTCTGACATAGGATGTGGGTATACGTTAGGTGCGGCTTTGCTGTTTGGCCACGTTCATTTGGCCAGTCATGCTTACTGATGGAAACTTCAGTGCCCTTGCAATGTGCATGTCGGTGGTGTTAGATGGCAGCTGAAAACTTCACCTGAACATAAAGTTTAATTATAAAGCAGCAGGTAGGTACTTGTAAAGTGAATCTAGCCATTACAGGTTACACTTGATCTGGAGGAGCCAAGATTGCTTATTGGAAGCTACAGTTCCCAGTCAGGAAGTGCACACAAGAGATGTCTGTAAGAATGAGACTGAAGTATGCACCAGAGTCTCCTCTGTCCTCGTTTGCACGGAAAGGAAAACTGGGCATGTGGCCTAGATGGAAGCTGCAGTGTGCTTCAACAGGTGCCCTGACCATTCCAGGAATTCAGAACATGCCATTGCATGTTGCAGCAGATACATCTAGATGTAACGCCTTTTTTTTTTTTTTTGCATAATGCTATTAGAAAACAAAAAGAATTCTTACTAGCATCTTATTGAAGAGACAGAAGATAAATGATCTGTGATATATCTGCTTGATCTGCATAAATATCTATTTTCAAAATTATTAGGTTGATTTTATAATAATAAGCTCCTATGTAGAGCTCATTGATTTCTAAAGATTAAGGTCTGTAATTTGTCCTATGGATAGGTGATCTCATTAATTAATAGGTATGTTAACTTGAGTTTTGACATCACCATTTTAATATGAATTGTTGACTTCAGACAGACCCAGTTTTATCACATGCAGAGCAATCTAATGTATAAATGTAAGCTCGTTCTTTTTACTGCTTCATTATTTTTATAGTAATGTATTCTAACAGGGCAGGTAGGTGCATGGTTTCCATGCCAGGATTAGTGGTAAGGGTTTGTCTTGTTCTTTTTCTTTCCTGAATGTCTTCATGTAGATCTTCTAATTCAGCTACCCACAAGATGAATGGGTAAACTAACTGTTTTGTCTCAGGCCAAGGAAAATTTAAAGATCTGCCAGCAGTACTAAAAATCTTGGAAGAGGCTAACTTTTTGACTGTACAAACTGTAACTGTAGAAAAAATTTTCATCAATCTATAGAAATGAAAGTTGTCAGTCTTGGTATAGAGAGGTTTTGATTTTAATATTTTAGAGTGTCGCCTTAGCTCTCTGGCAAAAGGAATAACATTGGGCTAAAGGAGTGCATCAGCAGCATGAGATAGAAGATTCGTAGTAACCCTTTTGCTTCTGGGGATATGGAATACAACCAAATAACTAACACTTAAATGGCCTGTCGATGCTGTGACTGTTATGCCACTGATAAAAATAGGTCCACAGTCCAGTCTGTGGCATGTGAGGAATCATTGCTATCATCTGGATAACACAGAAATTAAGGCTTGAGTCTTTATTTGTACTTGAAAGAAAGTGGTTGGGGGGAATAAGCTAAAACTCCCTAGTCTTTTGCCACTCAGCCCTCATGTAAGTTAATGCTGGAAAAAAAAGCACAGTTGTGTCCCAGGTTCTCTAGAGCTTACTACAGCAGTTCAAGGTAAAATCAGCAATAAGTAATATCTGGCTGCTCTTGTTATAAGTACTGTAAAGTAATTTAACCAAAAAGGGAATCTGCCCCGTAGTCTTTATATATATTAAAAAAAACCTTGGTTAGAAAGCACGTAGATTTAAGGAAAACGTTTGTCAGTGTATCTGTGACATGCTATTGCGGCTTCAGCCATAACAGGCTTCCTTTATGCCAACATATTTCTTATAGCTATACTCGTGTAAATTTACCATAACCACATTCATTGTTTTAGAGTGGCTATAGATAAAAATCTGTAGTTTAATAAACAGTATAAGTGATTGAAGGCTGAGGTTTGTAGATTAAAGGGTATCTAAGGTGAGCCTGTTTCTGTCGCATAGTGTGTGTGTGTGTGTATATCATATGGTGTATTGAAATTGCTATGTTAGTATGTAATTCCAGGGAATGGTTTTCACACTACATAAAACTCCCTGCAAACCAAGAATGATGAAAGATTTCACTTCAGTTTCAGAGATTTCAACATGAATATTCTTTACAGCTCTGCATCTTTTCTGGGGAAAGGGAATTTATAGTGTTTTTAATGCATATGTTTCATCTCATTTGTCATGAAATTTATATCTATCCATCTGTATAGGTAAATGCATGTATATACACATATTTATGTATATATATGAAGGAAAGAAAGAACACATTCTTTTAGAGCCTTAGAAATAAATTAATTTATGAGTGATGTTACTTGTAATTGTAAATTCCAATTTAGATGTAAAAGACATGCAACTTGACGAATCTTACGAAAAAATGTCTTCCACCCAGTCTGTTCTTTAAACAATTGACATAGCTTTCATTAACCATGCTGTCAAGAGGTGTGTTTATATCTGTATTATATAATCTAGTTTCACTTTTACTGGTTATTTCCAATTAGCCATTTTTAATCCAGATCAAATACTGTAACACGTTTAATAGAATTTAAGACTTTTGAAGGATAATATGCTTTCTACAGTACTACAGAATGAATGACAAATTTCACGTGCTTTAAGATTACAAATATAGCTATTGAATGCCAACTTTCAGTCTGGATGCTCTTGGAAATCTTTAAATATAGATGATTTCCAGGTTAATTGTAGGACATTCCTCCTTACTTTTTTCATTGAACTGACATTTCAGAAAGCCCCTTGACCTTCACTGTTCAGCAGCTTCAGATACACTTTGGCCATCTTTTTAGTTGCATCAGCTCAACATGGAGCTCTGTGCTTGATAAGCACATGGGCCAAATCCTGCTTGTCATCTTCTGTTTGATAGTTTTATTAAGGTTTAGCAGGGCTATTTGCAAAGTTTGTAAAAGAGCGAGCCCTATTTCTGACCCATGTACAAAAGGGACATTTCTCTGTATTTGCTTCTTAAAAGTGTGTATTCCTGTGTATATATATTAAAAAAAGAGAAGAAAGGACTTTATGCAAGTAAGATACTGCATATTAATAATACAGTGTTTAATCTAAGTGTTCAGTTAGATTTAACCTTAGAATTTACCATGTTCCAGATTTTAGAACATCCTCCTTGTTTACCTGAATACTTTGGTTTGGACTTAATCCCCTGTAAAGCTGCTTAATTTTCAACCATTTTTTTCAAAACATAAGTATTGCTTACATTGTTTATTATATGATATGATTATATCCATCTTAATCCACATTTTGAAATTACTGTTCACTGAAGTAACAATAGGTTATTGTAATGGTAATCAAGCATTTATGCTTTATTGTTTCATGTCTATTAATGGGGGAAAAAGACATTTTCTAATAATATAGCCAGAAATAAAAAAAACAACTTAGAACAGATGTTCTTGCTTTATAGAGCAATAACATATAGAGCAAAAAATATAGAGCAATAGAGTATTATAGATGGAAAGAGCTTGGTAAGACTTTACTGTTTTTCTTCTGGTTATATTGTTCATGTGAGCTTTAATCATAAACAACTGAATTAAAATGTGATAAATTTTGTATCGGCTTATATTATTAGAAGTGTAGTATGAAATCTGAAATATCATTGCTCTTATTTAGATTTTGTAACTTGGTTTATTGCTGGTTTTCAGATCCTAAAGAAACAAAAAGAAACATCCCTGTTAATATTACTATCTTTGTCATGATAGTTTGTTCTGATTCATTTTTGTTTGATAGAATTTTATGATAGATACTCAACTGTATTCTCTCGAAGGTGCTGTGTGTCCTTTAATGAAAACAGTTGTCCATCATCTGAAACAAATCAACAGAGACAGTCTTGGTGTTTCAGGTAAATGGCTGCATTAATAGGGATATCTATATTAATTTGCTAGTAGTGGATGTAATCGTAGTCTGACTGAAGCTGGCTTTGAAACTGAAAGGATAGTACAGAATGCCACCCCCATGCTCCAAAAGCTGCTGTTGTTTTAGGAAAGTGGGGTTAAAATCAGAACGTGTTGTTCTTGGAAAGTATTGGTTCAAGTTCTGCAGCCACACTCATTTCCGTTGTTTTTCCCAGACATCCTTCATTCTTATCAGTTCAGATGGTAAGAGGAAATAATGAATGCATTTCTCAGGTTGCAGAGTCATCTACTGAGTAGTTTTGCACTGATAGTTTCTCTATCAATAAAATGAATATTGGAAGTTTCTCTGACTTAAAGTACTGGTTTTCAAACTAGCTTGTCAGTCTGTACTCTAGAAAGTCACCAAGCATGCTAAAAGTCACCAAGTATTTACCTCCAATTTTTAAATTCCATTAAATAAACTAAATCATTGTATCATATTTCACAGGGTTTGATTTGGCAGAAAGCTTTTCTTTGAGGCAAACATCTTGCGGAGGGGAAAAAATCTGTTTTAAACTGGGAAGTGCACCTCTCGTCAGAGACACAAAGTAAGTAAGATACTACTTTCATCCTAAGTCTTTAAAAGTCAGAGCTCACACTAAATGCTACTAATGAACTGAAACACTGAGCAGTGTATCCAGAGGATGCCACAGAAAGACAAGTACGTCTGTTTTCAGGCATTTTTATGTGTAACAGTTTTTTTTCTTCGGGAAGCGTTTTGATTCAGGTGTGGTGTTATTCCGGAATCTGGAAGTATCTAGGTAGAAAGTTAATTACAAATATCTTTTTCTTAAATCGTGATTCTGATACTGAAAACTCTACTGTTTATACATAAATATTTATAAAACAAAGGAAAAAAAGAACTTTCATGGTATGACAAGAAGTGTTATACTAATCTTCCCTCAGTGAAGTTGCCTGTCCTCTCTCTCATTACTGCTGGCAGGATTAAAAGAGAGAGAGAGAGTGTCACCATTTCCTTAAACGCTATATTTTCATGATTTTTTTTTCTTTCCAGTGGAATTGGCATCTTGCCTTTGAGCAGCAACAGAATGGTGGGTACTCAGTGTAGAGGTGAGACTAGGCAGCATCCTATTCCAACGCAGGGTGGGATGAAAGGCAGAGACTGCATGAAAAATCAAAAGGAAGGTGAAAGAGAGTAAGGCACAATGGAATTGGATGGATTTAAGTTTGCACAGGGACAAGGAAATGGTAAGAAGCAGTTAGGAATGTAGTTTCAAGTTCCCCATGCTCAGTGGAGAGAGAGGATCATCTCAGAGCTTCTTGGTTGAGATGTGCTCCGAGTCATGGGACTGTGGTTTCTGTACAGCGTGTTCCTGTGATGACGAGGGAAGCAACTGTATTCCTGTGTCTTCAGGTTGGGTAGTCTCTGTTGCAAGAGGTCTGGCTCCAGCTTGCCTAGGAAAAAATACACCCGGCCCTTGGAATTCCCCTTTGCTTGGATCCTGGGCAGAGCAACGAGGGGCTGTGGGTAGCATGAGGCCAGGGCAGAGGGAGAAGAAAGGAATCAGAGGCACCCAGACACAAAACAAAGCGATCTTTGGGAGAGGAGAATGATTAAAGAAATAGGACCTAAATATTCTAGATTACTAGATAGATTCTAAATTTTTCTGAGGTATTAGGTACTGTAAATGCTAAATTTTTATGCTTCTGTAATTCTGCAAAGTTAAAGTAATTGCTGTCTTTTTTTAAATACCTAGGACATTAGCTGTTGAAGGAAAAATTACTAGATAAAATTCCTTGACACGGAGAGTGTCTATTTTTATTAGGGCCTTCCCAGTATCATCAAGATTGTCTTTAGAAGAGGAATGGGTAAAATTAGGTGCCACCCATACATGTCTTCACTAAAAATATTTTGAAAGTTTGTCAGTAAGAAAAGTTGTGGTTTTTTTAAATCCATTAGTCGTTTTTCAGATTTTTATAGATTTCTTTCAATGGATGGGAATTTGAGGGAAACGTGAGACTATAGAAGAGTAGAAAATCAAGGCAATAACAAAAAATGTGGGGCAGTTTTCCTTTAGGAATAAGAAGCTAAGCAGTGCTTCGTGTGTAGTGAAATGCATATTGCAAGCTGACTTACTTTATTCTGAAACTGTAAGAAAATCAATGGCAAAAATGGAGTGAGAGGAGCTAGAAACTGGAAAAAGGTGAATTATTTAAAATTCATAATACTTTGAGGGAAAAGTTGTGATTCGAAAGTATTGATTTGTAAGAATTTGATGGGTTTGGAAGGGGTCTGACACGTGATGTTGAGGTTGAAAAATGTAAAGCTTTTTCCTAGTTTTTATTAGTAGCTGTTAATACTAATGTCTGTGTTTTATTTTCTTCTTTTAAAAATGGTTTACTAGTGAAGGCAGTGAAAATGGAGAATTCATGGCTGATATCTGTGCCTTAGCAAAGCCTTAACTAAGCCTTAACTCTTAGTAGTTGCAAGGAAAATACTCAAGAAAGAGAAAATACTACCTTTTTTTTTTTTTTTACTTTACAGAGTCCAAGAGAAATGTAACATGTTTTTTTCTGTATTTTATCTGTTCAGCTTTTTGGAGGGAGGATGACTCTTTGAGAGAAAAATGGCTAGTTTTTCTTCATTTTCAATGTAACTTGAGCAGGGGATAAAGAATTTCAGTAAAGGGTAAACCTGGAACGCAGGTCGTTTGGCTTTAATGGTCTCTTGCTTTTCACATTCTTCTCCCTCCCTGTTGTCGTCTTCTGTGTATCCTCATGAAACAAAAACTAAAGAGAAAATCTTTCCAGTTTCCCCTAAAAATATGTGTACCTAACGGATGAAAAGTTTAGCTGGATGAAGCAACTAAGATGATTATTAATAAAATGCATAACAGTGCTAATGTATGAATATAGTTAGGCTGAAAATTAATATCACATTATTGATGTTAATAAGGTACAAGATAAGCTTTTCAGTCAGCTTGCTGTAGAAGTAAATAGTACCTCTTACATATATCTTCCTGAACAAAAAAAGGGTTAAAAGTATTTTCAGTAACATTCAAGCATTACAGAATTTCCATTAAATCCTAGTTCTTCATGGCAATAGTCTTGTTTATGCTTTTTTAACCTTCCTTCACAGAGAAATGCATGTCATAATGAAGAATAGAATTTACTTCTTTTATTCAATATGTTGAATATACAGTAGCTTTCTGTTGTTGAGATAACACTTCAGACAAGATTTTTAAAAATTATTTGTTTAAAGTATTTGGGATACTCCTCTGAACTTCTGAGTTGTTTTTTAAAAATAAGGGCAGAGGGCAGTCAGGAGCACAAAGTCAGGTTTTGACATGGTAGGGTTACAATGAAGGATAGTCAGGAACGTGGACATCTGTCATCATAACCTTATAATTTACCTTATCTCAGTTATCCATGTACAATATCTTGTAATTTATTATTTTTATTTAAATCTCCTTCTCTTACATTATGTCAGATTGTATGGTTCCAGACCTCTTGCATTATTAGACACACAGAGGTTTTTAGGATCATTCTGCCTCAGAAAATATTTTAGTAGACGTGGTGTGCAGTAAGCAGCAGAACAGTGTTTGTTATCCATCCTGCAGGAAACTGAGAGTATCTGATTAAGCTGACTAGCAAGTATCAAGTAACTTGGCACATCTCCTCTTGCATTTCATTCATTCAGTTGTAGTGTGGGTAATAGAAAGCTATGCTGTGCCATTTTTCTTGTGTGATGCCATTTTGGTTTTTTTCAATGGACCTGGAGTAGTGTTGCACCTATTTATATGTTCTAAGTAATTTACAACGCAGTGTCAGCTTGGGAAATCGATTATGTCTATTTATGTTGGATTTTAGTTATATCTCTATATATCTTTATCTGTTTTTGTGAGGGAGTTCTGTACGTATTTTGTCTTGTGATAGGAGATGGATAGCTTTACTTATGCTCCATGTAAATGACTATTAAATATCAATTTAATTCTAATAATATTTTCAGGATTAAAGAGTGATTTTTAAATTAAAATACTGTGAGTTACTTATTTCAATTCTTACGTAGACGTTAATAGAAGTTATTCCTGAGTAAAGGAGTATAACTGAGCCTTTGAATCCTAAAGAAATTCACAGTAAAATACCATTATGCAGACAATCTGATTATATATATACACTATAACTATTATATATAATGTTTTAATTTTATTTCAATAAATACATTATGGAGTCATGTTGTGTTCTCTGGAGTTTAACACACAGTGTCTATGCAGTGCATTCCAGTTTGGCGTAGAGCTGGCTGACAAAAGCAGCACGGGGCTCTGTGCTGAGAGCAACTCCTTTGGATCTGCCAGCAGTATTCAGTACTTCTGGACATGAGGCCTTCTAGGCTAATCTTTGTTCTTTAGTTGCCTTAGAGTAAATAGCACTGTGATGAAATAATTTCACTGTCCTTCTCTAAAGATGCATCAGATGACAGTTGTTCCTCATTCTCACTCTTCTGGGTTGCTGGTGAGAATGCTGGGTTGCATTTTTTTCTCCTCTGAAAGCACCAATAAAGGAGAGATAGTAAGTTGATTTCGGCTGAGTTTCAGAATGTTTTTGAAATTTATGTTTATGATTAGCAAATCTTAATGGCACAGTCATGGCTTTCTTATTTTGTAGTTTGTTGGCTTGACAAACCATATTAATTTACTGAGGAGATTATCGTAGCTGGCTGTTAAATGATCTCAGAGTTACAGCAGTTGGGATTACTCTCACAACTTTTTTAGGAATTCTTCCCCTTTCGGTGTAAGATACTGCAAAAGAGCTTGGATTTTTACTGTATTTGGACTTCTGAGCTCCATCAGCAATGTTGTCACTCACTGCTGCCAGAAGAGCTGTGGCTTGGGCTATATTTCAGAGAAAGTGTTTCACCTCCTTGTGATGTTTAATTACTGGATGCAGAAATACTGTTCCCACTTCTGTCAGTATATTCCAGGCTGGAGGATTCTTTCTGCTAAGAACAGAAATCAGTGATAAAAGAATATTTATGTGGGTTTTTTTGTTTATTTTTAATGCTAACCTTTTTAATTGCAAAAAATGCATAGGGAGTTGCATTTCCTAGAGCACAGCTGGCATCAAGCGAGGCAGTTTCTGTGCTCACTGTTAGAAGCCTTTTCATAGCTAGCGCTTTGCTCTCCGAAGGCACTTATCTCTGGGTGGCTTTGCAACCATTTAATTTGCTGTATATTCTCTGGGTGTATCTGCTGAGACTTCTTTCTTCACCAAGATAATAAACACTGAGTTCCTTGCGTATGAATTCAGCTGTCAGTGAATGTCCACGTGGGCATGATTTTTGATTAGTTTTGCACATGGCGTGTGTTTTGGGCAGTGGAGTCAGGTTCAGCAGTCTTCTTGAAAAATGTTATTAAGATATATATTAAGAAGTAGTATACCTATTTCTTAAATACAGTATAGAATGGATAGATGTGAAAATCACCAGTTTCCAAAAGATTTCATGGGAAACTTTTAAAACATCTACTGAAAATGGCAATGAGGTGGCACCCCTGTTTGAAGGCAGTAGTTACAGGTACGCTAACCAGCTTTTATCTACGCTTACACAAAGTCCTGCTAGCCTTTGGTCTATTAAAATATTAGATAGTTATGTAAGAAACCACCTCTCCCTTCCTATATCACGTATTATTTGAGGTCATTTGAGCTGTTGGAGCCAACAATGCTAAGACTGAAATGTCTGGTATTTTGGTTGCAGGGTATTTTCAAGAAAAGGGCCTTGTCTCTGGAATTTGCTTCCTGAGTGTGGGAGCCTGAATTTAGTACAAATCCTGATGCTTTCTTCAGGTCTTTCAAAGTAGTGGATCAGAAGCTGCAGTGACACAATCTTTCTTTTTTCGATTCTGGTTGAAAGGTACTGAAATTGTGTACTTCGTGTTTATTTCCAGAAACTTGAAAACTTACTGCATTTTATAAATTAAAAAGAAGGATAATACAGGGATTATTGTTGAAAGAACAAATTGGAGCTGTACCTACCATGTAAATACCAATTACTTCATTTCATAACTAAGGAGAAAACTGGGGCCTCTTACCATGAAAAATGATAGGACAATGCTTCTTTTAAAGAATGAACACATGCGAATGTCTTTTTCTGCATACTTGGGCTTGTTTCTACCTGACAATTTACAAGAAATATGCCAAGATCTTTTTATAAAACTTAAAATTCAGACATTAATGGATTTTAATTGCTGTATTGGGCTTGAATCATCCGATAATTTAACATGCAATTTACTATGCGGAAAGAATTGGGAAAGCAAAAGTAGTGACAGAGAGGTGGCAGAGGGGAATATATATATATAAGTATATAAAATACATATATATAAAAGCGTATAGTACTTACATTGAAAGGAGACTGTGAGGGAACAGAGAGCAGAAAAACTATTTTAATTATGCCACTGACTGTAGCAAATCTGAATTCTTTGATCTGTAGTGTGTTCCCCTGACAGTAGAGCACTTAGTGTGGCAGCGTTGTACCAGTTGAATTGGTAGGACAATGTCGGATGAAGCAGACTGTTTCTTTTCCTTTTTGCCCCAGCAATGTTGTTCTTGCTGTAAAGCACTTGCAGATAAAGGGGAGGAGCTTTTGGGATGTGTACTTTAAGGGCACTGGTCCACAACGAGAGTGTGCAGGAGATCAGCAGTGTTTGTGTGGATCCCCTGTGTGCCTTGGTTCAGGATGAAACTTAAGGCAGGCAATAAGCAAATCACAGAAGCACTGGAAGAACAAATAGTAAAGGCAGTTTACTTTCCTTCCTTAAAAAGCTTTCCTTAATTTGAAAAACATGTACTTCAGTACAGATTGGTGTTATTTTGTTCCTGCTGCCTTTGTTTTAAAGGAGAAATATGTCCAGCCAAGATTATTATGTGGAAGAAAATAAAATTAGGAGTTCATCTTCACAGCACTCCTCTCCAGCTCTCAGCCTCATCTCACTTCCTCCACATCAGCATCAGCCTCTCTGGTCAGCAAGGCCGGTGGCTGATCCCCGTGGCTGTGTGATCTCCAGCAATCACAGCGGGGAAGGAGCAAGAACATGCTGCTGGCGCAGGGGGCAGCTTGCCGTTAGCTTAAGCAAACACTGAAATTGCACCCTTAGTTTAATGGTTTAACCTGCCCTGTGGAAAACAATTCTGTTGTTTTGATTAAAACAACGGCATCTGCAATATCTAAGAAATTTCACTTCTGCTATATACGCCTATATAGAATTCCTTTTTATTTTCATCCGATATGGATGCCAAAACTATTTTTCAGTTTTCTTATTGGATAAGATAGCAAAACTTAAAACATACTGTCATAGATACTGCATTTGCTAGACAAAGTTACTGTGTTATTAGATTTCTAGATTCAGCACAAGTAGTTTACCTGGACGCTTCCCTATGGCCCTTGTTCAAAAAACTGGACACAGATTCTGTCATAGGTTGTTCAGTTTACCCGTATGTTAGCTGAAGAGAGCCTTAAGTGATGCTGGACTGTGGGGAACTTTCACAAGAGTTTACGTGTCTCTCACTCCCTGCCAAACATGCTGACTTTTAAAATCTTTGTAATGTTGTCTTGGTTTTTCTTGGCCATCTTTTTTGAAGAAAAAGTCCCCCAAAAGTGAGCACAAGATAGTACTATAATTACGTAAGAAGGATGCAGGTCTAAGTCTGTAACAAGACCTGTGTTTGATAAGACCACTAGTCAGAATAGTCTTAGAACAAAAATACAGTTGCAAAATCAATACAGTTGAAGTTTCTTAGAAATCCAGAGTAAATATGGCTGTATACAGCAATGCTATATGCAACCACACAGAATTCAATGAAATGTACTGGTTATAATGCATGCAGCTGAGGATAGACTATAGCCCGCATATGTTGTAGTATAAAATTAGAGATTGAAAGATCATTTATCAGTTTTGCTGATTGGGCTGAGAGGATTCAAGTGTCTTTGTAAAAAATGCATATAATTTCTCCAGCTGAAGCAGTGGTTCCATGTGCTTCAGAAATCATTTATCAGCAGACTAAAAAAAAAAAAAACCTGTAATAAATCTTTTTTTTTTTCTGGCTTTTATGATTTAACACTTTGTGAAATGTAGTTTGCATTAGCTATGCTGTCAGGCATACCTCCTCTTAACTAAAGTTGTACCTACAAAAAGATGTTTGTGCTGATACATCTGTGTCTACACTGGGGCTTTGTTGTTTAAAGATGTCATAGAGATACCATTCTCTTCCCCAACCTTGCCTCTGAGTTTTTCATTTTTCTATCTAAAAATAGTTCATGGGCTCTCTCACAGTCAAACTGCCTGGTGCTTTTTTCATTACACTGATTCTCATTTATTTTCAGTTGGTTGTGAAAGATTTTTGGCCTCTAGCATTTGTCTGTCATTAGCTCTTTGCAGTTTTTATCATCATGCCATGAAACATTTTTTATTTATGGAGATAAATTGCTAAATTTTTAAAAATATTTCTTTAATTTTGCATGAACAGTACAGTCCGTGCCCTGTGGATTTTTCACTTGGAGATCTGGGTATCAACTTGATTTCAGTCATAAGTGTACAGAGTTTGCTGACTGCAGCCTTGCCTCAAGTGAATATCTGTCATGTCACAAACTCATTTCAAAACTTGGAATGATTTAATAAACTTCAACATGAAGAACAGTCTGTAATCTATAGAAACTAAGTCCTGATGTACAGCTATTGGTGTATTAACAGAACCATGTGCAAGAGATCACGTTATTTTTGGATTTAGTCAATGTGACTAGTTGCAGAATCTCAGAATTCTATTTAAAAAAAAATCCTAAAAATACTCTGGGATTGAGCATGACAATATAGGCCTTGAATAACTTGTTGATAGTTCCTAATATGGCATTAGGCTTTTAATTGTCATATGAAAATGCATGTATCTTTTATTTTAGGGATTAGGCTGCTGCTTATTGCTACACCCGTAATAGCAGTGTTAATGTTGAAATCCTTAATAAACTTCGATTTGTCTCTTTTACTCAGTTTTCTCTGTGAACTCTGCTGAGAGTTTAGTAAAAAATGTGTATGTTCATAATCTATGGCAAGCAGTGTTGATTACTCAAATACTGTTGAATGCATATCCCATAAACTAGTAACGGCTATTTTATGGCTAAGGAACATGAGGTGTGGTTTGGACCACTCCTGAGAGGTAGCAACACAGATAGCATCATCAAGGTGCTATGACTCCACACACTGTCTTTTTTTATCTTACTGGATCTGTCTCTTAAGTGAGCAGTTCAGAATGCTAGATGACTGCCAGTTTAAATTAATCTATGAAACTAAAAAAAAAAAAGATAATGGTATTCACCAGGAGCATATACAATAACAGGAACTATTTGTCAAGACCTGGGGGGAAGAAGTGCACTTGCAGGTCCAGTTCTTGCACTCAGGACCCTCCATGCTGCATATGCTTACTTTGAAGTACAGCACATGCAATTGCAGCATTAAATAATTGCCGTTGCTCAGGATTGACATCTAGCAGCTGACTTGTACAGGATTAGTAGATAATGCTCACTCATTTTATAGGTAAAGGTGTTATTTGGAAACAAGGTGTTTTGGGAGGGGAGTCTTCTACTGCAGTAGGTTTGGTTTTTTTAAATATCTCCTGTGAAATTAAGTCACTGAGAATTGAGCATTTTGACATAGGACGTTTCATTCCTATATGAACTGTGGACAATATGTGATAAAGACAGTAACTTGTAAGAATAATCATATGGACAGAGACATTGGAAGAAAATGTACTAACTAAACATAGAAGATAAGTTGTAGCGGTAGTTCAGTAATGAAACTGTGTATGATGACTTGAATGTCTGGAAATGTTAGATGCAAGAAATGCCATCAGATGTCTGTGTTTACTCAAAAAGGAGCATAGACTTTGAAACAGTTTCTTATTTTTTATAGGTTTCTTTCCTTTCCACAGGACTTTCTTTAAATTTAGGAAGTGATAAATGATTGTATTACTGTTAGTATGTGGAGACAGATACGCTATGCTACCAGGAAATTACATAAGCTTAAGATTGGTTTGTTGTGAAAGTGTTAGGAGCACTAAAAAAACACTTTGTGATTCAAGATAGCTGATATGATTTCATGGAAAGGAGCTGGTTAGAGTTCTTGAAAGATTGAAGAGTTATAACACAGCCTTGCTTCATTGCTGTCCTTAAGGACCAGTTAGCGCTACTAATATGAATCCATATTATGCCTCAGATTACATTTTTTACAGCATCCTTTTGTTATCACAATTAAATGTCATCTCTTTAAACAGCTTACGTTGGATTGATTTTGTTCTCATACGCAAGTAAATGTGTACTCCTATCCAACTGGCTCTAGGTGGCCCTGCCTGAGCAGTGGCAGTTGGACCAGACGACCTCCAGAGTTCCCTTCCAACCTCAACCATTCTGGGATGCTGTGATTCTATCATAGACTACACTGTAAACAGATTTTCTTCCTTAAGACTATAGACTCCCATAATATTGGGTACTTACTTCCATTGTCAACCAAGTAATTTATAGGGTAAGAGCAAATTCATCAAAATGCTATTTTTGTCATAAGATGGTGAGGGAACAAAGTATTTCCTTTTTAAAATTTCCAAAATATTTCTTGCATCTCATTGCATGCTTAAATGTTACAATTTTATACAGTGCAAAATATTGGTGATATTAGTGATATTTTCTTTACTCTTATAACTCTTCCACACTTCATCTACTAGCCTGAGGTTTATAGTAGATAATATGATGTTCTTAGAAATTTCATCAGCAGTAAAGATTTCAATCTCAGCCTTCCTGTTGAAAAATAAGATCATTGTTTATTCTAGTTCTGTTACTTTCACATAGAAGTTACATAAATGATTCAACCTCAAGTTAAGTTATAATTGATGCATTGTTTTAATGCAAAGTTTTTGTACTGTGGAGCCTTTGCTGTTTTAAGAAAAGTTTGTAAACTCCCAGCCTGTCAAGCTTTCTTGTTTGGATGTAAGGCGTCCGGCCTGTTTCCCTAGCCTGAGAAGGATGGTAATATCTAGTGTTCTTTCAGCTTGGGTTTGGTGGGTTCTTTTGATGTGAAGCTTAGGAATAATCTAAATAAAATGTTCATTGACTTATCTAAAGCTACCACTGTTTGAAACCTCCTTTCAACACCTCTGTCTTGAGCCTAATGCAAGACCCTATCTTTCTTTACAAGCTTTTTTTTGTTTCTCTCTCAGCCCTTTAAAGGGAATACCTGACTATTTCCCAGCTGGGTCCGATAGTAACAGGGTTAGCAAGTCACAGGTCCTTGGCCCATCCTGTTAAACATAGTTATGACTCAGCAGATAGCAATGCGGTGTTGATATTTTTGAGCTTGATATATTTTAACCCCATTTAATCTGTAACTTACCAAAAATCTCATTATTACAGAAAGTGTGAGAGAAGCAGACTAAGCTGTATGTACTTTTTTTTTAACTTGACTTTAATTAGACAACTCGTTTCTAAGTCCTGAGACTTCAGAAAAGTGATAATTTCCAGTTTCTGAAAGTGCTATTAAGTCTATGTGATGCAAATGTATTTTTTGATCTTTTATTTTCCATATTCATTCACTTAGAATCCATGAATGTTAACAGTTTTTACAAACTGTAAAAGAGCACATTATTTATCTAATTATCCTTCAAATTGTAAGCAGAACACCAGGCTTAAATATTCATAGACTAGTCATGCTGTGCGTAGGGGGTGTTAAAGCAAAAGCATGTTCTCTCTCTGTAGCTTCGCTCTTGCAGCTGACAGAGCTACTTATTTCAGGTCAGAGCCTGGTATCTGGTATCATTAACCTTCTTTCCTACTCCGGTCTCTTCTGTTGGTAACTTAATCTTCACCACTTATACCTTCTTTTTTTGGGGAGATCAGTTGGAACGAAGATGGGTAGATATATCCATCTATAACAGTATTGTAGGCTGTAGTACCTTTGGTGTTGACTGTGCCTTTTTTCTCAAGCACTTCTTAGCATGGCCTGCTTGTGACTTTAGCCTGGAATGAATTTATTTATAGGCAGTCCTGCATGCTGAAGAGGAGGAGGCTAGTTATCCAGGCAATTATTTGAGGAGGTTAGGAAAAAAGCATCCCTTAGTTTGGTTCAGCTGCACTCCATACATCAGTCCTTCTAGCTCTCTCTTTCCACTGCCAGCCGTGCTATTATGTTCACTGTGAGTACTCAGCATTTTCATGAGAGGGATGCTGGCCTGTGAGATGGTTTGCCTTTTACCATCAGCCAGGGTTGTCTAGGACCTGGCAGAATGAACCAGGGAAGGAAGGGGGGTGCCTGTTCCAAGTGTAATCAACAGTTCACTTTGCTAGTGCTTGTTCTATTGATTCATTGTAAAAAGCTATCAAAAGTTTGGGATGGGGGTGAGGGGAGACTAAACAGGAAAAAATTGAGGGTTCTAAGAAACAACGCATTTAGGTTGGGCAGCACAATGTCATGCAGAAATACACAAGTTAGCTCTCACAAGACCAACGTGAGAAGTAGGGGGGTGCGAATCTCTCGGCATGCAGCTCTGCTGGAGCTGACTTGCCTTCCTGTGTACCAAACTAAAAAGACCGATCTGTTTCTGGAATCAGCTAGCATCTCTAGACACCTGTACAAGTGTCTGCACAGTGCTGGTAAATTGGCTATGAAAACCTCCAAGGAGAGATGGATGCTTAGATTTCTTCCTCCTCTAAAGAAGATTATATGGATATATAGGCCAAGAAAAAAGAAATGTCACTTCTGATTTCCTCCCTCCTTTCCAAAGTATGAAGTGCATCGTCTGTCTTCATACTGAATGATCATGGCCTCCAATAGACAAATCCTCTATTGTAGTCTGCATTTCCTTTGCTTTTCCAGACAACAGCAACCGCTGAGATCTACAAATAATTAACACTGTACCACAAATCTTGCTTCAGGGTAGGAAGCATGTAAAAATGCGTGCAGAGCAATTTTTGCTGCCAGTTGACTTTCAGAGGTTACCGTAATTATTTTTTTCTCTAACATCTTCAGAGGGTTTCTTGATCAGCTGAATAACTCCATTGCACTGTAGATAATCATATTTAGCGTGAGAATTTAATATCTCATTGACTTCAGAGACTGCCAAATAACAGGCTACTCTAATAACTAGACCTGTTGTCTTTGTTCCATTTCTGGGAGCAAACTAGAAGGATCACAGGAGTTCTAGAGCTGCTCATAAAATGTCTAAATAAAGAAACGGTTACATGTTAGAAGAAGTATGTAAAGTTCCTTTAAAAGTATTTAAGTTCACATCCTCTTTTCTTGATGGTTGCCACACTTGAAAAGAAAGAGTACCACAATTGGTTTTTAGGACATTTAGGACAGCAAAATGGCCTTGAGAGATTATATAAAAAAGCAAAAAAGCTTGATACAATTCTTGAATGACTTGAAGAAAACTTGAATCTCTGCCGTTCTTTTAAGCACATCTTAGCTTTAAATTTTGAACAAAGACTGTATCTTAGGAGAGAATCGCAAACCCACTGAAGAGACGGACAGATGGTCACACTTCTCCAGATTCTACCATTAATGTCCAAGGAGAAAGTTTTGTTCAGTTTTTGTGGATTGCTTGTGAGAAATGTGTCAGACCCTGCATAAGTTTCCTTATAGAGGCAACCGATTTACTAGTGTGGTTCTGAGTAAGGAAAAGCACTGAAGATTTCTGGGACATTCATGCTGGACAGTAAGACCATGTTTGTATGTGTGCAGGGAGGTGTCATTCCCTACAATAAATCACAGGAGTAGAAACCCATTAGCAGAATGGGGATGGGGGGTGCGCATGTGTGTGATGTTCTACATTTAGCTACAGAAGATAAAGGAGAATGAGGTATACATCTAGGAAGAGCATGATTCCTGACAGGAGATGATGAGAGTTCAAAAGAGATGGTTTTCTTTTGAGTTATTTTTATATTTTCAGTGTAACTATGATAGGGAGATGGATGCTGGTATTGGAAGGAGCTCTTCCTAACTGACTTTTTTTAATTTTGATACATGGGCAGATTTAGCATCCATGGAATGTGGATAAATGCTCAATGAAAGGGCACTTGGTATGAGAAACATCGCTGTATTCACAAGACTCTAAAACCAGTAGACTGAAGCGACTTCTTATTGTAACGTCCATGTGAGGAGGGGCAGATGGAACTGAAGGTACCAATTACTGATGCATCATTATCTGCTACAGAGGTGTTACCTGACTGCCACAGCTATTGAAAATATATATGAGAAGAATCAGGTTGAAAAAACAGACTTGGGGCAACAGAGGCTGGTTTTGGCCACTTTCTGCCAGGAACGTTAGAAAGCCTCTGCATGTTTCTCAGTCAGTAAGTGACGCCAACATATGGAAAACCAGTCTGGTTTGAGCAGCATGAGGCAGAGGGACACCAGAAAGTGTCGTGCAGTTGCATGATTAAGAGAAAGCAAATGCAGAGGAAATGTATTTCCTCTTTGTGAAAGAGCTAGAGTTCCACATTTTTCTCATCTGTGTTCCCCATCTCTCAAGACACCAAGAGCAGTATGTTTGCTTGTTCTCTGGTCATCTCCTACAGAAAAGAAACAGTCTGAATGCAAGACCTGTGTTCAGTGTAAGACCTGAGTGAATCACAGAGATTGACTTCAGTATTTCTGAATCACAGGCTAACCATGCATTAGATGTTGAGCTCAAAAGTGTCTGGAGGAACATCTCAATGCCTGTATACTGCAAAAGCCACCCAAATCTTTCTAGTACCCCATACATTTCCTTTACTTGCTTTGTACATAAAAAGGCAGCTTACTGTAGTATGTCCGTTGTCTGGATCCACTCTGTTGCATTGAGTTTTCTTGAGTCTATACCAGTGCAGGTGTGGGAGGATCCTTTGGCGTGCGAGATTACTTTGAGCAAAGTTTTAGCTTGCTGAAGTAGTCAGGCTCTGGCTTTCTCCTCTTCCCTGACTCATCTTCCTTCACAATGTTCTCTGGTGGTATGGCTGTTGTTCTTTGCCACCCCGTGTGCCTCTACGTGGAAAGATGCTTACTACCGATTAGAGCAGCTTAATTTACTGTGCAACGTTCAGGACAAGGTGTGATATTTTGGAAGGGGAAATATGCTCTTTGAATATAGTATTTTATAATGTGATACTCTTGGTAGTTTCTGAATGCATTTTGTCATCTTTTTACATTTGAAAATATATTCATTATTAAAAAGGGGAGAGAAAGAGTGAATGACTGTGTGCCCAAATCACAATTGTGCCCAATTGTTGCTTTTGGTAGCCTTTGGTCTTTGCTAGGGTTATTTTTATTTTCCAGGTACAAGGAAAGTTCCCTGATTGCTCTGAGACCTATTTGGTTCGTAAAACAAATATCCAAG
The DNA here is from genome assembly GCF_035582795.1 of Mycteria americana. NCBI lineage: Eukaryota > Metazoa > Chordata > Aves > Ciconiiformes > Ciconiidae > Mycteria > Mycteria americana. Next base: position 33,515,647 of record NC_134367.1, read on the forward strand.
TTGAGCAAGGCAAGTGTATAACTGCATCAGAAGTGCTGAAAGTTGCCTTCCACAAGATAAGACTCCAAAAGCCTAAATGTTGACCTGAATTTTCTCAAAACTTTATCAGGCTGCAGAATTCTGCTTAGGAAAATGAGAAGAAAAATTGTTGCATTTCCAATGTCCATTATTATATGTTACTACTTTTAAGTCTGTTGTTCTTACTGCTGCTGACAGGGTTTTTTTCAGAAAAGTTAAAATGCACAGAAATTGGCCAAACTTGGAAAGCAGACGTAGTTTTGTTAGCCTGACCTCTTTAGAATCAATGGAAGACTGGCCTTTGACTTCATTAGGGGCGGGAGTTCACCAATAAATCCTGTAAATAAGGATACAGAATACTGCTGGAAACCCTTGGGGAAAAGTACTCTGCGCAGGCATAACAGTTTTAGTATTTCTTTTTCAAACCGATCTTTTTTTAAATGCCCTTTAAAATTTTGATAGCGATAACATTGACTTTCTCCAAAAAAAGAAATTTCTAAACCACCTATATATAAAGAGTGTCAGCTAATCTATACCTGTTCAGTAAATGAAAGCAGAGACATGCTGAAGTATATGAAATATTAGGTAAATCCTTTTTCTCAGTGTTAAAATAATTTGCAGCTTTGCTTTCAGCGGTACATTTTCTGAGTGGGTTGAGCTCTCCCTAAGTAATTAATAACTCTTAAGCTGTCTGAATAGTTTCCCTTGAGTTGCATCATATAATGTGTCATATGAAAACAACTTGAGGCTTAATGTAACATGAAACTGTATAGTGCATCTTAATGTGATTTGAGGAAGATGGATGGGAAGGAAATTATTTCTTATTCTGAGTAACAAACAGCTGTTCTTAACTTTTATTTTAAAAGAATTTAAAATATCCTTTCTAGGCAGAGATCGGTAAATTCTTCTAGTTCGTTATTTCCCCTTCTCCCATTGTACCGTCAAGTTAGGCAAAACCTGAGAATCAAAAATATAGTAATTTGTTGTAGAAATACTGAGAATAATGTGGAGATTTTTTGTATTTGGTCACCTGAGCTTTACTTTTTTATTCATGCTGGATCTCAGTTTAAATCCCTTAGCAAACATGAAAAGGTTAAGATTTCAGTGTCTCCGTCAACGTGGTACTAAATAAATAATTACCCACCATAGGAAAGTTGTTTAAACTAACTCCTTGAGCTCTGGTCACCAAATTATTGTAACATTGTCATGTTACAAGTGACATATACCATTACCTGGTATATGTCAGCTGGAAAAGATATGTCTTCCCATAAACTCTAAACATCTCTCACTTCACTCTCAGGAAATGTAAGTTGGCTCATCTTTCTCTTCTTGGAAGATATTCAGCAAGCTGGAGGCTTCATTGATACTTGTAAATACGGAAGTTTATCATATACTGTAGTGTATTCTCATTTGATATGGAACAATTAGAGTTCATAAGATTTAAAAATAGATGCTGCTTTTCCATTAGTGCTTTTTTTAAAAATAAAAACAAAAGGTAAATAAAGGATTGCCTTACTAAATTTGATATGGGTAACTCAATGCTGCTTTATAAAGATAGAACTAAAACTGTTTATAGCACAGTGAATACACAGTTAGTTCATTCATAATTACTTCTTTTAGCATGGTAGCACTAGGAGAAGCAGCTGGTATCTGCATTTCAGAAACTCACAGAACTTTTGAGGCAACAAATGAATAAGCAATATTTTGCCAAAAGTCAGTCTATACTCGATCATTACAAAGAGTGGAAGGTATGCACAAATACAGTTGTAAAGTTCATGCAACATTCCTGTAACTGCTCTTCTAGTAACCTCATAATGTACAGTCTGTGCTGTGCATATGCTTTGATAGAGCGACACATAGTTGTTGCAGGAACATCAGTGTGCATTTATTAACATTCTGGATGCATCTGCCTTATGCTTCAACCTGTGGAACGTTAAAAGGCACCTGAATGTCTGGATTTGTAATGTATATTTGTACGATCTAAAACCTTGTATTGTTAGGGATTTTCCTGCTTGTTATCTTTGGTCTCCTCAATGTGCCAGCTGGCGCCTCTGTAATTTACAGTACACCTAAATCCAGCAGGCTAGGGTGGTGTAAATTCAAGCCTGGGTATTCAGTTCATATGCTTCGATTCCTGCCATTGTTTTCAGCAGTTTCCACCAAGGGTGTGCTTTGCTTTGAGAACACAGTGCTCCATTCATCAGCTTTCATTTTTTTATTATATACTGCTGACAATATGGACAGAGAGAGAAAATCAAACTGTCTAAATTCCACCTAAAGTATAATTTAGTCAGACTTTGGACGCCTGAGTCTCAGAGAATGACTCAAATTGCCTACTCTCAAGCACCACCTAACCCCTGGTGGCACCTAAAATGAATCATTTCAGACAACAGATTTCCCCCGGCGTCTGGGCATAAGTTCCAGGGAAGCTCAGAAGCACCATGGCTTAAGCAGCCAGGCATGTAACTCCCACCCAAGTTTCACTTTGACTCAAAGATGTGTGTAGAGATGCCTGAACGCTGCCTGTGTCCCCAGAGGTGGCTAAGCCATTGACTGTGCTTAAATCGCACATAATAAGCTTGGACAGCATTGAATTAAACACAAACCACAGCAGTCATGAGCACTTTCAGTGTAGAAGAAGGAGAGAGGACCTTTTCAATAGCCTTAGAAGATAGAGCAGTCATCTAGGAAGGATGTGTCTGGTTTGGATTGTCCTAAGATAAGGAAGCTCAACAGGAATGGGAGAACTTGGCTGTTGTCCCGCTGTTAAGGATATTTCCTGGGAGAGGAAAACCTCAGATTCATGTTTTTGCTCCCAAGTCTGATTATGTATTTTGGTTCAGACGCTTTTGTCCAAAAAAACATAAGCATCCCCTGGTTCAGAGACCAGATACCAAGGTCTTTCTTTTTGTCTTTATAGATGAATTTGCACACTTATTAATTGCTACCCATATTTCTGTAATGTTAGGGCTTTCTTAAGACCTGTCATCTCTCTTACTGCTTTTGGCTTAGACACCATGTACTACCCTAAGTTAATGTTCTCTATATTTGTGCTTTACATCTGTAGACTTTGAGGTGAGCTTGGTACAGATTTCTTTCATCCTTATTCTCTCTCCTTTTCCTATTGTTCTTTCCCTGTGCCACATGGAAGGGGTAAATACTCTGTGAGGAAGTACTTGTTGAGCTGTGGACATGTGGAACAAGTTGCTTTTGTATTTTTCATTAATGTTTAATGCTGCTTCTTTACTGTTTTCACCTTGCACATGACGTCTCATTAGCTTTCTCATTAGTTTTTAAATGTTGGTAGATGCAATCAGGCGAAACAGTATATTAAACTTTCAAAGAACTTCTGAATTTCAAATTCAGTATTCTGCAAAATTTTGTTTTGGCTTTTCTCATGTTTCAATATGAGGTTTTAGGTTCACATTTCTGTCCTGGCTTTTTTTTTTTTTCCCCATCAGATGTCATTATATATTTATTATTTAAAACACATACATACTTTGCCTATTTCTGAGGAGTTTTTAACGGAGCTTTACAGAGTAGAAGATACCATGGTAGTAATACTTAAATTTTGCTATAGTATCTTACTGATCGTCTGTACCTAAGTCACTTCAATACTGGATGCATGCTTTTTATTCTATTGTGTTCACTTGAAGCCATTCAGGGAGCAAGAGCACAGGGGAAATTGGGTATAGTAGTAGATAGTGTGCTAGTTTTCTGGGTATTTCATCCCTTCATTTTTTTTCCTTTTAGCATTCACCATCTGGCTGGAAGGGTTGAGTGTTAAGTGTATACTTTAAAGCATCTGTTAATGACTTTTTGGTCACCAAGGAATGTTCATATAGTTTCACAATGGGAACTCTTCTCAGAATAAAGATGTTGCTTCTGTTATGTCTTTGGTGTACAGTAGTCATATAGCAAATTTGTGCTGTTTTTTGGCCATACACTGGGACAAGTTGCCCAGAGGGTTGTGGAATAATCTCCATTCTTGGAGACTTTCAAAACTCAGCTGGACAGGATTTATAGCAACCTGATAAAATTTTCTGGCTAGCCCTGCTTTTAGCAGGGGGTTAGTTCCATTGGCCTCCAGAGGTAGCTTCCTACCTAAATTATTTTGTGAATCTAACTGAATTTATCCTTGGTCCAATTCTACTTAAATCTTACCTCTTTAGTTGACTTCACTGAAATCAGTGTAATGCCCTTAGGAATTAACTTGACCTTGTCTGCTTTTCTTGTTTCTCCCAATACAGTTTTCTCTGTCAGTTCAAAGGTAAGAGAAGCTAGAGTGAACTCCCGCCCTTTTTCATAATGCTGGCCCATACCTTAACTCTTGTCCTGTTTCCCAAATGGTCTGATAAACAGTTAAGGAAGATAATTTTATATCATGTGCACTCACACACAACCAAAATTTTTTGAGAAAATTCTGAAAGAAACACTTAAAACTTTAGAAGACTAATACTGTCATTCATTTAGATAGCTCTTAAAGTGTCAGGGAGGCTTACAGTAAAAAGCAACAATGGTGGAACAAAAAAAAAAAGGAAAAAAAGTGCTCTATATTTACTCAAATACCTACCATGTGCAGAAACTACTTCCGTTTGTTTTGCAGACTTACCATACCAATCATGGTTTCCCTTCCTTTTATTTGATGAAGACTTCTGATCATTTCCCTTCCACAGTTGTCTGCCCTTTGCCCATTAATGTAACTCCCCTATGTCTCCCAATATGGAACTTAGCTGGGAAAGTTAATTGATTTTGGAGAGCTAATCAGATGCTCCTACAGCCAGATACCCTGTCTAGTTTACAGCTGTAAACCTGAGATGCCACCTCCTTAGCTTGCCTGGGGTGCTGTAAACGACAGGGCTGATCCCATGTCCAGATAGTTTACTGTTCTGCAGAGACGTGCTCATGTATTACTGATGCCCAATGAAGGTATTTTCTTTATAAATCATAAACACATTCTTTATGCTATAATTAAAAATACAGAGTAGTATGAAATCTAGATCTAAGTCCTGCAAAGCCTATTTGCTTTTGCCTTGCCTTTTGACATTGAAACATCTATAGCTGTACAACAGAGCGTATGAGTCCACTAACAATGTGGGAGAGCAGCCAATTTGGTCCTGGGATAAAACAGGAATCAGCTGTGGGAAATAAGCCAAAGAAGTGTGATTTGCACATAGGGACTTAAATAGGTGTTAGTCCATAAAGAAGCTCTTTGGCAGGATTTAGAGCAGGCTTCTCGACACAGAAGACATTTTTCCTGAGATCCTAAGTTGACTGAAGTGCGCTGATTTCTAGGAGGGTTGTGGGGTTATTGTCTTGTCAGCTGGTGCTTTCCTCTTTCCTTTTTCTTCCCTTTGTTTTGTTTTGGTTTTAGGTTTTTTTTAATAAAGCTTTTATAGCACATTACTGTGTAATTATAATCCCATTTGTAGTTTTTTAGAACTAAGCTATTTACTTCACATGATTGTGGGAAGAAAAACGGAGGAATTTTTTCTGCTGCGTGGGGCCCTCAGGTTTCCTCCACTCTGATCCAGGGAATGCCTGTTGCAATGTGGCTAGTTGGGCAATCCTGACAGTTTTCAGCAAACAGCAATGTTAACACTTTAGCTACTCGTGTGTTGTGTAGTGTTTGCATCTGTGGTTTTCATTTGTCTCACCTCTGTCTTAGAAAAGAAATAATTTGAAATGCAGAAGCTTCAAAAGAAAAAAGTTGATTGCACCATCCTAATTTGTTTAGTACAGAATTAGTATATATTTAATGATTACGAAAGTCTGTAGAGTTAAGTTACAGACTAATGTCATTTTTTCTGAAATACAAACTTTTCAAATAGTTTGTAGAACTGTTGTACTGCATTCTGTGATATAGGTAGCAAGTCAGACTTTTTTTTAGAGGCATCGGCATATCTTAGGTAAGAAAAGAGTAACAAAATCAAACAACAGCAAGTCATTCGTTCAGAAATGCATTCCTTATTTTTGTTCAAGCCTGCTAAAGTCCAGCTGTTCAGATACTCAAGATGTCCGAGTCATCGCCTGTGGAGGCCACTGGACCAAACCCCCTGCTCAAAGCAGGACCAACTTGAAAGTTAGATCAGGTTATTATGAGCCCTCTCCAGCTGTGTTTTGAAAGTCTCCAAGGATGGGGATTATTCTATGAATCCTCTGGGAAACTTGTTCCAGTATCCCAAGTAATAAATTGGGAAAAGCAGTACTTCAAAATATGTTTATGTGTGGTATTCATTTTGCAGCAGTTCTTTTAAGACTCCTATTTATAGTAATCACAGATTTTTAAAAAGTTAGAACAAAAAATTCATTAGCAAATTCTTCAGCCATTTATTCTTATAAATAGACTGAGTTGTACTTTTGAGAAGAGGCACTTCTGAATGCTGAAGACCGTCAATTTGTATGAGTGTGAGTGAGCGTTTGGCTCCTTGTTTTCATCAGGTATTATTTCTGTTTAAGCACTTTTAAGCAGTGTTTGTGTGTATAAGAATAACAAGAAATCTGTTTTTTCTCCCTCCTATTGTAGGCAAGTATTTCCAAATGGGCTTCCTGAAGAATACTCTCTAATTGCTACGTTCCGTGTACGGCGAAATACCAAGAAAGAGCGTTGGTATATATGGCAAGTTTTAAATCAGTATGACACACCTGAGGTTAGAGTTGTCTTTGATTTATTTTTTTCATTAAGTTTCTTTTTTTTCCCCATATAATATGGCAAATATAACTTAGTGGATGTTTCACCACTGGGTTTAGCTACAGTTTATATGGAATAGACAGACTGCTCTGAAGTAATTGATGATTTATTATAGGAATGACAGAAATTTAACAAGATGTATTGAATTAAGACTGCAAACTAGGATAAGAAGGCATGTTATGATTTATAGCTGATAGGTGTTTACAAAGTTACACAGAAGAATGCTTAATAATGTAATTCTTGCCCAAGCTACATAGTCAAAGTATTATGTATAGTTTATATATGTGTTTAGTTCTTATACTCGTAACTTTTAAATGACCACTTATTTTATTTTACTTTACTTTGCTTTCAGATCTCTGTCCTTCTGGATGGTACAAAAAAGGTTGTGGAGTATATGACCAAATCCGCTCAGGGAAATATACTGCACTACACTTTTAAGAGTCGAGAAATTTATCCATTGTTTGATCGGCAGTGGCATAAGCTTGGTATTAGCGTGCAGTCGGGGATCATTTCCCTCTATTTGGATTGTAATTTAATTGAGAGAAAGCAGACTGATGAAAAATTCACCATTGACTTGCAGGGAAGGACTCTGATTGCTTCTCGTGCTGCAGATGATAAGCCTGTAGATGTGAGTAGTATGAAAGGAAAACCAGATACCTTGAAATCATGTTTTAGCCATGCTTTTACTAACACCATTGTAAAGAATTATGTAGATAAAATGTTCAGAACTGGTTATTAATTTTGAGGTTTTATTCTTAATTTGAAGTCCTTAAGTCTTTTTCTCTAAACAATATTCAGTGCTGCAGCATCTGCTAAGGCAAACCTTCTGTTACCAAAATAACTACAAAAACTCGGTCCTGGTTTCAGGAGTCTGTTTTTCTGTATTATTCGCTTTGGAGTAAGAGCCACATAGCTACCGTAGACATATTATTACTACATTTAGAGATAGCTTCCAGTTGTAATTTTTTTTTTCTTTCAATTTTTATGACATTTATTTCTAAGTATGTATCACTCGTCCGTTACAGTTTGTCTCTATTTGATCAAGGGGAGACAGAAGAAAATTAAGGATTACCTCTGGATCAAGATTGTATCACATTCCAGGGTAATTCAGCTATGCAGAAATAGGGGCACATTGTTCATAGTTGTTGCTCCCTCCTCCTAATGGGAGGGATTAGGAAGTGGCTGGAGGTGTGTGTCCTGCAGCCTTTGGTGCAAGAATTACCCAAGGCAACCCCATGATATTCTAGGTTGTGTTCTGTCCCAGAGATGCTCTCCTCTGTTTCCTTGTGCAGAGAGCTCACAGCAAGTAATTTGAAAGCTCCAGGAAATGTCATTTTGTTTGAAGTATGCTGTCATCCAGTTACCAGGTTTAAAGCATCTGGCTTGGAGTTTATAGTGACCATCTGAAAGTTTCAGCTATATTATGTACACTGTACAGTTCCAGATGAAAATAGCACATTGTAACTGCAAGACAGCATTGTGGGAGGAATCAGTCCTGTGAGGCGTGAAACACTTTGGCCTGGACTCAGAGCTCTTATTTCATGGGGCCAAGCTTGTGCTTCATTTTGTTTTCTGAGTTCAACTTTATTTGAAATGTAGCATGCAGGAGAAGGAGCAGATTCTTTTTGTCTTATGTTGGTTGTATGGCACGGGCTGGATAATTCTGAGTGGAAGTTGTCAATCGGGATTTCCACGTTTACAAGAAAACATTATGGGCATAAAGCTGATGAAGGCAGCAGAGCGGATCCTGTACCAACAGTCACTCTCCTCAATGCCAAGTGCAAGGGAGAGAATAAGAAGATACAAAACAGATGCAGAACATACAGGGGCAAGATTAGCTAGTTGAAATTAGATGCTGTTCATCTCACCAATCCACCCAAAATCTCTGAAACAGAACCTTTATGTAAAGAATTTGTGATTTTTTTGCTCTTCAGGAGATTTAGTGGCAAGGTCCAGGCAAAGGTCTGTCCAAAGTCATAGATGATGTGTGTGAGATAGAGCTTATCAAACCTTTACTCTAGTTCACTGCAGGAGAAAATTATGCTCCTGAAAAGAAGGTTTGCAGAGGATGTCTAGAGGGGTAAAATACCTTTGTAGCATAGCAAGAGCAGTACACAGGGGTGCACCTTACATGAAGATAAATTAAATGTAAAATGTGATTTACATCAAAGTAATAGACTGCATAATTTATTCCTTAAGTGAGGAGCTGTGTAATTGTTTTGGATTTGTCTCTTTTTCCAGCATTTTAGAAATATGCAGTGTTTCAGAGAGAAAGTTTATTATGCCAAGATAAGAAAATGCATGCCGTAACACATGATTTTTTACATCTCATATTAATCTCCTTTGTATTTCTTAATAGATTGAACTTCACCGTATAACAGTTTATTGTAATCCAAAACTTGCAACAGAAGATACGTGTTGTGAAATATCTGCAGACTTGGTAAGTTATTTGTTAAAATGCAAATGTTAATACAAAAGAAATTGCTTCATTGTTTCTTACTAAAGAGTCATAAAGAAATTTCAATAGAAGTGTTAGATTAATTACGTCCTAAAAATGAATCCTGTATCTGGAGTCATGGTACGTTGTTTCTTGCTGCCTAACTAAATGGCACAGTGGAACTACAGTAAAAGGCACTAGGTGCTGCTAGTGCTTTTTAAATGCATTTCTTAACATTGATTAATATCTAATTAGTAACTGAGGAACTCTCGGAGAGTAGGAAACAAATCACTGCGGTGATCTGAGGATGGCTTCAAGTAACAGAGGCCATTTCAATAACAGTTGCATCTAGTGAAGCATTATGGATGGTAAAGAAAGCCCATGAAAGAGTCTGCATGACAGTGGAAGGGAAGAAAAATAGGAAGGTGTTGAGGGTGTTTCCCTTATTTCAATATGCTAATGTGGAGGAATGAGTGTTTCATAATTGGCAAATACTTTCTTCTTTATAATGCACATGCTGAGGTGTATATATTGTTTAACAGAAGGGAAAACATTGATTTAGTTTAGAGGGTTCACTTTTCCCTTTTGTTTTCATAGACAGAATCAGTGTAAACTGGAAGACACTAGAACTGTAGAAATGCTTGAAGTTGTGGATGTGATTGTTTTGCTGAATCAAGCCCATTTGGAGAAAAAAAAAAAGGAAAAAACCCTCAGAAAATATGTTAAAATATTGGTCTGCTAGTTATGAATAGATTGTAAGAGTAGGCTCCTCTGAGGTAGCTGGCAGTACCATCACCACCCAGCCTGCAGTCAGCAAAAATCCCAGACCGTGCAGAAAGACTAATTGATTCCATCTACAAAGAGATGGGAGAAAAGGGTACCTGGAATGAGGAGGGATAAAGCTGCCCAAGAACAGAGGAGCAGAAGACTTTGTGGGAACTGACAACTGATAGGTGCTCAGAAGGATGGAAAAGGGTGGATCTAATTTATCAAGGGAAATTTCAATTTTAAATAATAATTTATTGTTCAAATATATTTCAAAATATATTCTGATAATAGTGCAGGCTTTCTCTTGAATGTGTGAGCTCATGGATAAATGAAATGAATGGATTTTCTTCTGTAGGTTCCACTTCGTGCATGGAAATAAAATTTATTTACCAGTTATGACACAGTAGCAAAAAAGTAAAAACAAAACAAACCCTAATTATATATGAACACAAAAAGATCAAGGATAGGCCTTATTAATAGCATCTTAAACATTCATTCTGCTATATAGCTAAAAGCACCAGTTTCATTTGTATGTCTTATGTTGAAGATATAAAAAATAGTGGACTACTTGTTAATGACTTTGATATTGAAACCAGCATAGCATTTTCTGATTTATTTTTTCATTACTTCCTTACCAATTATAAGGGCTACATTTTCAGTAATATAAGGGAAGGAATTTATCCTTGGGTACAAATTTCTACACTAAGCTGTAAATCCTATGGGAATTTCTTTGACAGAGGGCTTGCAGGAGACCTCATTACATCTTAATGAGAGCTTCTGAAATTTATCAGGTTCTTATGACGTGTCCTGTAGTATATCCTCAGGTTGGCTCAGCTCTCATAAGTTACAGACAGGTGAATATTGGCTTCAGGGCTTTTTGTTTGTTTCCAAACTGTACATGTCCGAAGTCTTTCATTACAAAAAAATGACGGAATTTTCCTTCTCGCACTCTGACATTTTGCATTTCGGGGCAGGGAGTGGAGGATGAGATGAGACTGAGAAGTACCCTCTTTTTTTTCCCATGGGCATTTTCTGCTTCGCTACTTCTAATTTTGGGAGACTTTATTCCTCTGACTGGGCTCTTTTGGAAGATAGAAATGGGACAGTCAGGTCAGTTTTAACTGGCGTTGATTTTAGTACGGAAGGATCACAATGTCTAGACTTCATTTTACTACAGCTTTTTTCTTTGTTTGGCAATTGTTGTGGCTTCTCTGTAATATGGTGTGTACAGGAGTGTTAAAACAGAGAGCAACTTAAAAATAGTGTTTGAACGGTATTTATCTATTAACCGAAGTGCACCAAAAATCAGAAAATCTTCTTTTTATTTTAGTGCCCACGTGAGGAGAGGTTATTTGCTACGACTTCATCACCAGTGACTGTTAATGCCAGCAAAATATACACGCTTCCAGGAACCCAGCAAGAAACTAGAGAGAGATGCCACTGCTTTCCAAATAAAGTATGAGATTTTCCTATTGCTTTTTAGTGCATCATGCTGTTTAATCCTGCTAGGTATTAAAAAAAAAAGGTGTGGGGTTTTTTTTGTAGTTATGAAAAATATTGTACTGGTTTGTAGTGTTGTAATGTACTTACATTGTATTTCCCAGTTAAGAAACAGTAAATTTTAGATTTAGTTAATTTAAAGTTAGAGTTGCAGAGGTCTGTAAGGTTTAGTTGTTTGAATACACACCAAAATAAAGATCCATGGTAAAAATGAGAATTATATTTGGGCATTATGTTTAGTGTAAATGTTTTTACTTGAGAATAAATTATTTTCTACATAATACTTTTTTTTAAATCCTTCTCCTGGGTGTTGCGCTATATTTATTCTGAGTCGTTTGCTTTGTTAGGCTTTGGTGATAAAGACAAGGAAACCAAACCAAATACATGTTTTTGGATCTGCTTCTTTGTTGATTTTTTATTTCTTTTAAAATCAGGGAGAAGCAGGATTGCCAGGAGTAGCTGGTTTGCCAGGCCAGAAAGGAGATAAAGGTGAAAAGGTAAAAGATCAGTTGAATTCTCTCTTTCGAATCTTTATCTTTGGCTTACCTTTCTTAAATAGAAACTTCTTGGATCTTGTTATTCCTTAAAGGAATCTCCCTGTACACAGGTTAAATCCTTTATCAGTCAGTCTCTGGTTCTGTGTGTGGGCTTCCTGCCAGGCAGCCTACAGCTGTCTCACTTTGGGGTGCCCTCATGAATTCCATGGAACAGTTTACCTGCCTGGGAAGCACATGCCTACCCAACCCTGTCAGCATGTCCTATTGCCTGTTCCCCTTATCCAAAAAAAGAGAAGTCGTGTTATGTCGTCTGTGACAAGGATTTTCCCATATCATGTGTGTACCTCACTGCTGATGGACAGAACCCTGTGCAGTGGATTCATCCTTGCAGTCATCATTAGGAGGGTATGAATTGACTCGTATGACCTCTGCACTGTATATTCTTTGACATCACTCTTACCTGAAACTTTCTTAATTGTGAAGAGAGAGGGACCTGACATTGGCAAGCCCCTAGGACAGGCTAGTCAGTGCTCCTTTCCTTGAGCCTGTTCTGTATTTTTGTTCTGTAATGCTTACCGTGACATTCCTGTGTTATTTAGCTTGGAGGTTTCCTAATAATAAAGGTCAGCATATCAGGTGTTTTCTCTTCACACTCCATTCCCTAAATTTGGTTGGAGGATGCTGGATTAGGACATGTCTGGGAATGTGTTTTTCTTGTGCTAATAGAGGGGGCAACTTGAATAAACTATTGCAAATCAGCCAGGAAGACAGTGGATAGGAATTCTGAGTTCAGGGAATGCAGTGTGAGAGGAAGATACATGGAATGTCCTAATGCATGGGTTAGGATGGAGGTGTCCTAAGCCAGCATCCTCCTTCGCAGCACACTGTTTAATATGTCATCTAAAATAGTTTGTGAAGACAGTCAGCGCTGTTCCTAGGACTGCAGTACCTGGCTGAAATCAGCCCAGTTCTGAGAGAGCTTACCTACGCAGTCAGTTGAAATTAAGTAAATTCCCTGATAGTGTCTTCTGCCCCAACTCCTCCCCTCCAATATATATTTCACTTTTGATACTAGCTGTATCTTTTTCCTAGGTGGAACAAAAAAGTTCAAGCATGTTAGTTTCTATAGCCCAGCTGAACCTAAAGGGATTGCTGGCAGTTTCCAAATTTAATCATTAGTTTTTGCTGATCCTAGGCCTGAGTATATAGAACAATTGTCAGTGTTAGGGTTAGCCTATGTTACCAACGTAGGGAGTTTTGTAGCATTTATTTGGGAAACTGCTCTTCTGCTCCTGACATGATCCATTTAGACTATTACTTCTACTAAGATGAGAAAGGAAACTTTGGAAGTCTAATTTTTTTACCATTCTGTCTCACAGCCAATTAGCAATATTTACCATGCTAAGCATAGTACCTCTAAATAAAGCATGTGGTGCCTGTGGTCATCTCCAGTTGTGTTCTCCTGTTTGCTTTACAAAGAAACCTTCATTGCATTGATTCAAAAAACATCCAGCAGTCAATGAACCCTTTCAACTTCTGTGCATCACTGATAGCAAATTGCATGCGGCCATGTCTGACATGGCTGGTAATTACAAAGTACAAAATTTTTGTTTTAGATGTAAAACTGAAAATTGTTAAGCTTGAGATTCAAGAATATAAATATTGAAAGATTTATTTCAAATAGATATTTTTTTGGTAGTGACCTACTACTTGTAAGTCCAAATTTGATCTGTTTATCACCAGCCACTCTGATACTTCACTGAATATTTAGAGCCTGAGCAGGATTACGTGCATCCAGCAGCTTAGCCGAATGATAGTAAATTGACATTTGTGAATGTCAATTCACAAAATTTGATGAATCAGCAGCTTAAAGTCAGAGGTAGTACAGCAAACAGCTAGAAAGCTGCTTCATTTGAACCTTTCTTATAGACCAGTACTTTCTACTTCCTAGCTTTGGGGTGGGGTTTTTTTGTTTTTGTTTGGGGGTGGGTAGAGGGCACATTACTACTGTGATTAAAAGGATGGTCTCACTGTTGACCTTTGGGAGCAAACGAATACTGCCTTCAATAGTGCCTACCACGATGGAGTTGAATGCCATGTTCTCTGAGGCTTTAGTACTTTTTTTTCTTCACCTCTGCACTTATGCACGTTTTCAGTAACACTTGCTCTCAGTGATGGCCTTGTTACATCAATAATTAGAGGTGGAGAGGCAGCAAGACCCCAGACTATTCCAGACATGCAGGATACATGATTTGTTGCCAGATTATGTAAAGGAGAGTAACAGAGTGTGGTTGGATGTTTTGTAATATGTTATACGTGAAGTAGGCAACTTCTTGATGACTTTGCTGGCCAGTCACAAAAAAACAGGATTTCTGTAAGTTGTCTGATTGTTCTTCAGCCCATGTTTCCCACTTTGCTTGTGCTCAGCTCCTCGTTTTATTGTTTTCTTTTGCTTCTAAATCACATTATTATTAGCATCCAACTAACTATGTTTAAATGTCCTTGCCATGGCAGCATCCAAGTGAAAACATGTTAATGTTAATTTTTTTAGCTTCTTTCCTAGGAAATTTCGGTATCCGTTGATATTATCGCTTGTTCAGCACATTCCTTTTCCTTTTATTTTACATTGTTTCATTCCAATTTCCCATCCACTGTAATTAATTGTATGACTGAATTTACATGTCTTTTTGTTGCTATGGGATTGGCAAGAAGGTCTCTACATACACAAATTGGTGTTAGGCTATATTCAAGCCCCCCAAAATTGCCCTTCTCTTCAGTCTAACATAGTTGTTCCCTAAGATCAGACTCTGTTTTGCCTGTTCAGGAATATCTAAGCTATCACCAGTACAAAGCATGATACCTGATAAGCCTTTTTAGGCATTTTGAATTTAATTATTAGCCTGTTGCCACTTCATTCCTGTACACTTGGCAGTCCTGTACTCTTGGCTCATCTTAGTACCTCTGAACGGGTCTGAGCCAAAGTCCGAAGTGTATTGTGGGTCCAAATGAATGAAGTGCCATATTTTCACTGGAGCAAGCATTCATGCAGATACTGATGCACCTCTGGCAAGCTGTCCGTCTGAATGTACAGGAGCATCACTGATCAAAATTATTCCATTTGTGTGAATGACCTTCCTATTTGTATGCCTGGCCTTCCATTATGGCTTCATGAGGACGTTATGAGGACAGTTCTTCTCTCAACAATAGAAGTATTATCTGTGGTGCTTCGGGGGTGAAGAAGCTGCTCAGTTTCAAGACTGGCTTCCTTCTTGAATGACCAGACTTCAGTTTGGTACCATATACCCCTTACTGTGTAGCAAAAACTGCCTCAAGGGCAGTAGTCCCTGTCCCTTTTGTTTCCTGCGCAAGCTTGGATCCAGGGATGTTTGCTCTGCAGGATTGTATTTGCTGGGATATCAGCTTCTGCAGCTGTCTGCAGCAAGTGACAACCTCCTGTTCCTTGATGTCTGAATAACTAAGACTGAAAAAGTCAGCAGGACCACCTTTGCTCCTTACTGATCTCTGCCCTTGAAACACACTTTTTGGACTGCCTAACTGCTTTTTCCCATTGGATGAAAACAGAGAGGCAGCAGCAGTCAAGTGTACAATTTAGGTTATCCCTGAAAAATATACCCTGTTACTCTCATGGTAGCTTGATTCTTAGCACAGTATATTTCACAAGTTTCACGTGGTTGGAAGTCAGGTAGAAGTCTCCTGTGATTTAACACATTTGGTATCTGTTCTGTAGAGCTGGGTTTCCTCTTCTGCTGAGCTGAGTGAGAAATTTATTGTTTTCTGTTTTGGAAGCAATTTTTACTACTTCGGCATGGTATATAGCTACTCAGACTCTTACAAATATATTCGTTGTTAGCAAATGTCTTTTGATCACAATGTGAAGGTCCTGTTTTGTCCTCAATATGTAGAAATTCTTCAGAAAGACAGAATATGGATCACAGTAATTGGAATGATTACATATATACTGAATATACAAACTAATTTCCTCTAGGAGGCTAAAAAAAGTAATTGTATGTTATCTTTTTTATTTTTATTTCTTTTAAGCAAACTTAGTGCCCACAAAAGATTTTAAATTGAAATCCAAAGAGAATTAAATATTTTTATATAATATTAAACCATTCCAAGCTGTGTTAATAGGTCATCAGTTAATGCTGTAAGTACAGCAGAGAGCAAAAAGCCAGAGGCAGAGTGCTTTCAAACATTAAAGTGCCTGTTGATGCACACCATGGAGAAATTTATTGCTATTCAAGTGAGCTTCATTAATTTAAGCTTTACTTAAGGAAAAAGACATTTAAAAGGCTATTTTAGGATTGGTAGAGATAGGTTTATGCAATATATTGTTGCACTAGGAAAATATTTGTAATAGAATGATAAGAAAAAAAGAACTCATGGAGAACAGATGAGGTGTCTGACTTCTTTCTGCGTATTTTCCTTGCTAGTCTTCCTTTCCTCTTCCTCTGTCATTCCTGTTATAACCCAGGTCCACCTGATTCCACCTAAGGCCTATCTATCATGTTATGCCACCTTCAGAATGGTTCCTTTCTGGTCTGATGTTTGTTGCAGAGTTTATTGATAGGGACCTAGAAGCTGGAATGCATGAAAAAGAAAAAAATCAGGCAAAATACAGCTGGTTGTCAGTGACGACAAAGTCAGGAATTGCCAGTGTACTTGGTAGACTGAAATCTTCTAACGGGCAGAAGAGAACGCTCCATGCCAATGGAGCTAAGAATTTATTGGTAGTCCTACTTAATGTTGTAACCATCTAATAGTCCAATTTGTTTTCTTTAGAAAAAAAAAAAAAGGTCTTAAATATATACCTCTTTTCTATGTTACCATATTCACCTTTCCAGTATTCATCTCAGTCCTGAGGATGGCAGTTCAAGTCCTCCTCCAGAGGGAGTGCAGAGGGTGGCAGTGAGTCCTCAGCACTCTGAGGTACTCAGAGGGTTGGGGGGTGTCACCCCTCCCCAGTGGGGCCACCCCTGGAGCTGGAGCTGGAGCAGGGGAGGCAGCGGTCACGGGTCCCAGCGAAGGGGTTAAACCAGCGACACCAGCTCAGGCCACGGCGAGGCTGAGCCCTGCGCTGCTGGGTCAGCGCACAGCTGGGGGCTTCTCCTGGGAGCACCAGGGATGATACTTCCTGGACTATAGACTCCCTGCTTCTCCCCTGGTGCCAGGGAAACCCTGGAGTGATGCCACCTTTGGGTTGAGTTTTCTTTCTCCCCCTTGGCAAATTCTCTAAATTTGAATTTATTGTATTCATCAATGAAAAGTTCCTAATGGGGGGGAGGGGGTGTTCCACATCTAAATACTTCTATCACCATTTTATAATAATGGGAACTGTTTACTTGTCCATACATCTAAGTTTTAAATTTCAGCTTACATAATTTCTTAAAGGGATTGCTTCTGACATCAATCATACATATGATGGATACAGTGTAAAGGATGAGTTCTCTACATTACCTCTTTCACCTTCCATTTTATCACTTTTGGAAACCCTGCCAGTACACTGTCTGCTGGGAACAACTCTCTTCAGAGTGTGCTGATGTTTCTTTCTTGGTAATAATACACATTTTCTTACCTGGACATTTCTGATGCTATTGGCACACATAACTATGCAGAGATGAAAACCAGGAAAGCTAATTTACTTAATCACATCTTATAAAACCAAAACTGATTTTGGTTAAGGAGTATTTTGACAACTGACGTAGGTTACTCATTTTATCTGAATTAATATCCCCATTGCAGACAAGAGCAATGTTATAATGCAATACTTTAGCAGTGTGTGTTCTAGGCCACGTTAATGTCATTCTTTCTGTTCATTAAGTGCATTTGCTTTCATCTTAGTATTAAAATCATCTTCTGTACCTTGTTAGTACAGAACTTTGCTGACAATATTTTCCTCCTCTCAAAATTCCTTCTAGACTTTTTCTAGATTAAATATTAATGTGTCAAGTTAATCCCACTCCATATCACAATGTAAATAGATCTTAAATAGATTTGCAATAAAGAGACAAAATAACGTGTTTAAATAAAATACTTTCTTAAAATAATGTTTTTTGGTTTTATATGAGAAAGGACTGTAATTTGTTAAATAAATATGACTGTCATTCTGTCTATCACCACATTTGGCTTTACGCTATCTTTGCTATACATGACTCTTCATGCGTGGTATAGGAATCAAGGTACTGTATTTTGTGTCTGCTACTAGTATATCATTTCTAGTTCTACAACAGGTGCATTGAATAAAGGCTGCATGGTACAAAGAGCTAAAGGTCAAGTGCTTTTGAAACTCTGAATCATTAATGTAAAAAAATGATCACAAGTGTAATACTGCAGGTGGTCTCACATGTGCAGAATTGTTTCCACTTCAGATAGAAGGCTGATCGGTATCACTGGAAAGAAGCATGTTCACTGTTTACAGTCTCTTTTTAAGAATTTAGTTTGGCTTAGCTTTACGGAAAGTTGAGAGCAGCTTTTTTTATTTTCATTTCAGCCTGCTAAATTTCCACCCTGTCTGCTTATGAGTTTACCAAATTAAACATTGTCAAAAATATAGTAGCCATCCTATTGTTTACAAGAGATCACCCTCTGAAAAATGTGCTACGGCTTAAATATTTTATTGAATAAGTATCTTGTGCTCAGTTGAAAAGGATTTTCACTGGTACCCTTAGTAGAAAATTGTAACAGTAGACCTAAACCTCACAGTACTACCTTTGAATATTGTTACACTGAATGTAGATTATAACCTATAAGTGCCAGCATTGTACTGCTAGTGTTCACCAGCTTCTGAAATTGTTCTTCTGACATATATTTTCTGTTGGCTTTGGTAGTTCTAAGCAAATGCGATTCTTTATTCCCATTCTTACTAATTTATTTACATAAATTTAAAAAGCTCAATTGCAGTGTGTGTCGGGAGTTAGAATACTCTTGTTAAGGCATGAAAGAGATTTACTTAGGGGTAGATGTAGGGCTGATGGTCAGGAGCCCTGTTTGTTCATCTCATTTCTATGCTTTTGGCATCTACTATGTAAGAAAGAGAAAAGGATGCTTTTTCACTTTTGTGAAGGGCTTTGAGATCTGCAGAAGCAAAGGAAAATGCCATTAAACAAAAAATAGGCAAAAGACCCTTAAAAAATGCATTTGCTCTATCTTTTTTTTATTCTGTCATGCTGCTTGTGTGAGTACTGTTATAGGTTGTACAACCTATAGTATCTGATCTTTAAACTCCTTGAATAAAAGCAAGAAAAACTAGAACCTTTAAGACTGTGGTTATTAAAATCACAATTACAAGATAGAAGCATAACTTTATAATCTAATTTGCAGTGGAAAATAATTGTCTACAAGGTGAGGAGTCTGTCTGCAGTTAGTGGAACAGAAGCGTAAACATACCTTGGTTAATTGGCTAGTAAGTCATACATGCTAAAGGCTTCCTGGCATGTAGCAGGCTGTGTAATTTTAAACTATACAGTATATAAAAATACACTGCTGAATGTAACGAAGTGGTTCTGGTCTATTAAAGTACTGGCAAGTGGCATAAGGGAACAGAGCGTGCATAGATAAGAGTCACTCTGTGGGTGATTAGATAGGTAACCAGAGGCCAGTCTTGCTTCTTTATCTGTCATAGCACCAGTGGGTTCATGCTATTCGCACGCACAGGATTTTGGTCTACTTTTGCAACAGAGCTAAGGACCATTCTAATATTTGAATTAAAAGCACATAGGAGATGCTCGTACACTCCTCCAGAACATTGTTGCTTCTGAGCAGTGGTTTAAACTTACGGCTGGAATAGTACTCTGCACCCAGGAGTTGCTCATTGTGATTGATTTGCTTAGCTCACGTGTTGTAAACAAAGGAGTTTTGAGCCAGGCTGCACACATGCAGTTATTTTATGACGGTTTCTGTGAATAGTTGTTAAGAAATTAAAATGGGGGCAAGGAAGGTAGATAAGTTTTATGGTAGGTGAGAAGCAACAACAATAGTATTAGGGTATGACAGCTTACTTCAAAATTACGGTGACAGTCATTAGGGCACATCATTCTGCTTTTAGAAAAAGGTAGCAAGGAAACCTGACCTGTAGCACTTAGGGGTTTTTTTTTGGGGGTGGTGGTGGTTTTTTTGTGGTTTTTTTCTTTTTTTCCTTGAGGCTAGAGACAAAAATGTTGAATTGTCAGAACTTAAATGAAACTGCCATCTGGGGCCCTGGATCCGATCCATAGACTCCCTGAGTATAGCGTAAGGAGACTTAAGCACCTTGGAGTACAGTGTGCTGAGTCAGCAGCTGCTGTGTGCCAGCCCAGAGGGAATGCTGAGGAAAAGTATATATTGTAATTCCTTCCTTTACCAGGGATTAAATGTTTTATAATGGCTGTTCTGGGGTATAGCAAATACTGTTGTTATGTATTACTTCTTGACAACCTTACTGCTCCTTTCTTAACTTCAGAAAGGTTAATGACTTCATTTCAGAACAGAGCTATTATGTTTATGCTGAAAAGATAAAGGTACTAGAGTATTCTGTCTGTGAAGCTCTTTCAGATTTTTGGTTTTGGTGGGGGTTTTTTGTGGTTTGTTTTGTTTTTTTTTAAAAAAGCTTTACAGCAGTGTTTGTATTCTGATACTGAGTTCTGGGATACCTAGCTGATGTTATTGTTCCCTAACTACATTAATTAAAATGACTTTAAACCTGATGGAGAGACTTAGGTTGTAATTTAAGAAATGGTTATGCACTTTACTTGGGGACGTTCTCATGTAAAATGCAGGAACCGTCATCCAGATAGGAACGTGGTCTCCTTGCTCTCGGGAAAGACACCAGGCTGCTGGGATGCAGTTCACTTGTGCCGTTCCTAATGTTCCTCTTGTGAAGTTCGGAACAACTTTAGATCCCATGACCACCAGTGCGCTGGCAGGCATCAGCGGTCCAGGCAAGCGGGGGTACAGGCTGGGAGCACTCAGGCTGCGGAGGGCACAGAACATGTATGTTCTGTGGCCTAGACAAAGCCCGTCTGCTACGCTGTTGAGTTAAGCATCTCCTATATGTAACAGAAGAAAAAGAGGTCGCTGCAACACTGTGTGTGTATCCTATTTGGGAAGATCTTGAGAAACTGATATTTGTTACTGCAGAGTGGGTTTATTGACTAAACTGATGAACGTTGCCTAATACCAAGAAGTTTTTGCATATGCTGAGTATTAGAACTATGAGTTTCCAGGATCCTGCTATTTGAAAAGTTATGCACTTTGTGAGTTTAGGGGTCTTGGACAGTAATTCCTCAGCAGAGGCTTTTGGATTTGCAGTTTTAGATTTGGGCTCCAAACCTAGGTTTACAACCTATTTTAGGAACCAATTATTTGTGTAAATGTGGCTCTTCTGCTTCTTCGTGCAACCCTTTCTCTCGAAGAACAATTTGATAGCTAATTCTTTTCAAACCGGTGACATTTTCTTCATAAAGAATTATATTACTCAAAAAAAGGCTGCAGCATTTTCTGTTTGCTAGGGAATGTTTTCTTCTTGGTACAAGTAGACAAACCTAATGTTTTGTTTTGTTTTTAAATGAAGACTATAATATGGTTTCAGTGCTTTTGTTACATTCCTCTAGCATCCACCCAATTTTTATTTTAAACTTTGTAACCCTTATACTTGATGTTATGAAGCAAAATTTCCGTTTGATGTTTTCTTCAATCATTTTTAAGACTCATGATCCAATTTGCAGCTCCTGGGATCTTCCATACCTCTCCTGATCAGTTGGTCATTTGTTGCTTAAAACTAAAATTTTCTTACAGATTGCTTATGGTTTGGGGTTTGGTTTCTCTGAGGGGGCAAAAGGGAGGGAGGAGAGGAACTGAGTTTAAATAGTGTCTTTTAAAAATATTGTGGGCACATGACTTTTAGACAAAACAAACCTGTATTACATGTTGAGCTTTCTCAGTGTAGAACACACTCAACTCACTGAAAAGGGACCCACTTGGCTTCACTCTGCTGTCGCAGTGAATTCCCTTAAAATCAGCAGACCTGCTTTTTATGGAAATGTGCATGTGCAAGTATTTGTCAGGTGAGGGTCTTAATTGACATTGTAGGTGTTTTAAAGTGTATTTTGTCTGATTTTAGTGTTAACATGTAAGGCATCCTCCTCTACAGTGGTTACATTACTAAGCATGACAAAAACAGGGTAGAAGATGCTTTTCTGTTGAATCAGATATGACCTGAGTAGTTGTTGTTAACCTCAGAAGCCTTTAGAACTTCTAACTGAATAATTTGTTTTGTAGGGTGAAATGGGCGCAAAAGGAGAGGATGGTGTTGCTGGTCTTCCTGGCGAAAAGGTATGTTCGTGTATATTGATATGTAATTTGACTCACAGGAAGTGTTTGTTATGTCAGTGGCTTATCTGTAGTTATGTGCAGAAGTGGGAGGACAGAACACTTCTGTTAGAAAATGAATTTCTCTTACCTGCACTGCCATGTTTTTGTAGCACACTGAAAAAGACACTCAGACCAATAGTATTCTCTGCAGATGTGCTTGTTTTGTTTGTTTGTTTTTTTCTAGAAGGAGGAGCTATACGGAACCAAAGGAAGCCACTTGTTCCACTGTGCAGTTTGTGGTCTGCAAGCCTAGAAAAGAGCTCTTATGCTCTGAACAGGCCACTTGGTAGAGCTTTGAGATAAATATCACTGACCTCTAAGCAAAGACTTGGGAACAGCTATGGCTTAGAAAGCATGTCAGCCTACCTGTGTATTCAAGAGGATAAGTTTCACTTCATTTCAGGATGTTGGTGTGCGAATTAAGGCAGTTGTACATGTTTATTGAGTTCAGAGCTAGTTACCTGTATTAAAGGAAGTCTACTAGTCTAATATCCAGCATCCTTAGTATAGAAGACAGCCCTCATAACACTGAGGAAATAGCGTGTTGCTGCAGTTTCTAATCATTTGGCCTCTTGTGATTTTTTTCTGTACCATAGTAACAGTTGAAATAATAGTGGATTTTCTGCATTTTCTTCCATAAGTGGAAGCCAGTTAATATATAAATGAATGAAACAGTCCAGATACATGTGCTAGTACACTTCACTGATTCCCCCCCCCCAGTGGTTATCTTTAGTGTCATGATTGAAGTCCTCAACCCTCAATTCTGTCAATTTAGGTTCTTTTTCATTGTGTACTTCAAGTTTCTGTTCTTTCAGTGCCATAAACAAGTATGCCTTTTAAAGGCAGCTGTTGCTGTGAGAGGCTCAGAATTTCAATATTGCGCTTTATTGGTTGACATGCTGCTTTCATATGTACACAACATTTTAGTAATGGCAGAGGGTTTGGTTTATTTTGTCATTAGCAAGATTTCTAGGTACTGAAAGAAGTAGAGTTTCACTTCAACTGTCAGGTTTAAAATCTGTAATTAACAGGATATAGAATTATGAAACTATCTTTTATTTTTACTTACTATTTCTGTCTCAAATTGTGTTTTGTTAAAGATGGGAGGTAGATATATAATATTAACAAAGAGATGAGTTAAGATAATGGTATTTGCTGCTGATACTAAGTTACATGTGGTAACAAAATGGAGAGCAGGCTGCAAAGATGCTCAAAGGACTTTGCAATGTTGAGGGACTGAATCATAAAGTGGTATGTAAAGCTCAGAGAATGTAATAGTAAAGTGATGCAGATGAAGAGGAAGAACAAAGCAAACGTTATGTATTTCATGTCAGACTCTGGACAGCTATTACTGTTCAGGAAAGTGATCTCAGAATTACAGATCAATGAAAACGTACACTCACTGTTAAGTACTAGTCAAGTAAACAAATGGAATTTAGGAATGACTAGGAAGAGAATACAGAGCAAAGCAAAAGCATCTTAATGTTACTATTATTAATGAAACCATATTTTGCTGCATCTTGAATGATGTATATGGTTCTGGTTCCCACATCTCAAAAGTGGGTCTAATATTACTGGAAAAGGTTCAGAGGAGGTGTCAAGAGTGATCAAGACCATTGGGCATCTTCCAGTTAAGGTATGACAATGGGGACTTCAATTTGAAAAAGGGACAACTGAGGTGAAATATGTCCTATTGTGTGCTCTATACAATCATGAATGGAACAGAAAAGTTTAATGGGGATTTATTTATTTATTTGACTCTCCCTTTCAGTGTGCAAACTAGAGCATCAGACCTATCTGGTAGCAAGTTCAAAAAGGACAGAAAGGGCTCATTCTTCCTATTACATGATTACAGTTTGAACACTCTGCCACAGGATTTAAACAGTCTGAAAATTTATTAGAAAGTTGATGGAATAAAAATCCATAGAGTGTGTCAGACACTGCTGCTTGTCTGAAAGTTCCTGAGCTCTAAGACACTGAAGTCTGGGAAACCCACTGGAGAAGTCTTCATGGTTGCCCTGTTGTTATACTTTTCTGTAGACATCTGTTGCTGCCACAATTGTAGTTGTATACTTGACTAGAGAAACCTTTGATTTGATCCAGCTAGACAGTTTTTACTTTACTGTGCTCCCAGATGTGAATTAATGGAAAGAGTTATGTAAAACATTGTAGACTGAATGAGATTGATCTAGAATGAAGCTGTTTTCCCTTGGCTCTTTCTGTAGCTCCTTCTCTGATGTTATCTTTCTTTAAAAATACCAGGCCACATTGCTTTTCCAGTACAAGTTATTATTACAGTTTCCATGGTTAATACTGTTTGGGGTTTTTTTGCATAGTGCCTTTCAGATTCACTGTCAGGCCAAATCCCAAAGCTCCTGTTAGTTTATGTAAGGCTCAACAGTCAGATCGTATTTAATATCAAGACACTGTACTTTTCCTGAACATTATAACTCTTTTAATTCAGACTACATAAAAGCCATACCGTTGTTGCAAATTAAAAATGAACTACCGTGGAATCTGAAACTGGCAAAACCAAAAGCTCTTTTTAAAAAAAAAAAAAAAAAAATTAAATTTTTAAAATTTTAAAATTTTAAATTTATTTTTTAAAATTTAAAAAAAAAAGGGTGGGGCAAACAAAATATTTTGTACATGCATAGCTAGATGAAGAGATTGAGATCCAGCAACCCAGCTTCTGCTAGCCAGAGTTGTCATGTCTTTGCAGAATAGTACAGTGCTGTGTGGAATTATTAGCTCCTTTCTGGAAGTAGAATCACTTTCTTTTCCTTGTGTTGTGAATGGTGTTAACATGCTCTGTCTCTCAGTTGGTACATCAAGAGCTATGTAAATTTGTGTGTGTCTGTTATTTTTCTGCTCCTTTTTCTGGGATGTTCTGGATGCTAAAAATGAACATAGATTCACAGACAACTGAATGAAGTAAAGGAATAAAAATACTCTAAGCACTGTTACATACGAAGGTGTCTCTTACATTTCAGGAAGTTGAGGTGCAGGCTGTGCAGTGCTGGGAGAGCATTCTCAGGAGCTACTGCTGTTTGTTTATCCTCTTAAACCCTTCAATACACATTATCTTTTGTTGGAGATGTTATATTTGTTTGACTGGTATGGCTGGTTTTATGTTTTTCTGCACTGTATTTTTCTGAGCTTTGTGCAGATGTGCCCCCTGAGTCACTAGTTAGAAATAGGAAAACTAAAAAAGAAACGATACAATTGGTTTTTATGTAAATGCAGTTTGAGGCTTCAAAGAGCAGAGGGGTTCTTTCTGATACACCCAAAACCTATCCACTGCAATACTCCATTGTTCATACTTCTTTCCCTGGGGACAGGTTCAGAGAATAAATACATGGCAGATCTTACTCATGTTGCTATGACTAAGCAACAATATCAATTCATTTGACCTATTTTAGAAGTTTACCTTAGAATGAGATAAACTTGGCTATTAGAAGGCCTGTTTCTGTAGAACTGATTAGCACAAATGTACCTGACATTGTAGTGAAAAACTAAAGTTAGAATAATCCTATCCAATATACTTTATTACGTGAGAGAATGTTACCAGGAAAATCTCCCATGAAAATGCTCCATGGTCGTATACTTAATTTTCAAGATCTGTGTAAATGTTGAGAAGTCTGTAAGGCTTCCTATATGGCCTTGACTTTCAGGGGTCTAAAGTGTGAAAATAGACTGTGTACCTCACATATCTTCCGTCTGTCTTCAGATGTGACACTTGGCCTTCTGTCATTTGTAAGACATATTACCGCTGACAATATAATTTCCCATTCACTAAATGCTGCAGTGGTTTTGCAACAGTTGTACTGGCTAATAAGTGGAGATCTAAGTGGCGTAGACTTCTGGGAGGTTCTTGCCATTTGAGAGGTTGGACCTGCTGTGGACTAATACGGAGAACAAAGTTTAAGTCTTGATGGCTCTAGGGTGACATAACAAAAGCCATAATACCCAAAAGAAAACAGGTGATGGTTCAGGCCATGGTTCTGTAGTTTTGCTCATTTTTGTACTGCAGTTCTTGTAAGCTGCCGAAGTAAAAAATGAGGTTTCCACTGACTGGCGACACACCACAACGTGCCTGTCATCTAATCTGCCTTCAGGGCAAAAGCAGTCAGTGTGACAATGCTGATGACCAATCTAGAAATTCAAGAATCAAATGCAGTCCCTGTGGAGCCCTACCTCAGGCCCCCAAAGTCACAACACAGTAGATCATGGACACCATCACATATATGACACTCTATTTGATGTCTAAATACCTAGTTCCTTCATCCCTGTCCTTTTTCAGGGAGCCGTCTTAAGAGATGTTTTTTAAATAGTAGATCCTACACAGGGCAACAGAAGAAATTCTTGTGAGTATCAGAGGAGAGGGTTCTGTGGTGTTAGTTTATAGTTCTAAAAAATAAGAGGTCAGTAGCGAGGAAGGAAACTCGCTTCATTTGTAGACTACCAGCAGATACAGAATACATTGCCATGGTCCCCTTCCTGCAATCAGGACTGATTTGTAACTCAACCTTCTGGGGACACTTCTTCAAGGTGTCTGTCAAATCATGATACAAGAACAACTGGAATGTTTTGGTAAATCAGAATCACTATGCATGTGAGACCTTACGCCTTGGCCTTCTGGAGGTGTTCAGCAAAGTCTGTGAGGACAGAAGAAACACGTGTCAAGGGAAACACTGTGTTAGCCTACTTACTCTTTGGCGATTAGCAAGTGAAATTGTCTCTGGATACACTTCTAAAGCCATTTAGTATAACTGGATTGCAGCCAGAGTGCTGGCTGTATGGCCTGAGAAATTAAATCCGTCCCTGAAGCAGAGGTTTGAGGTGACTGGAGTGCTCCTAGGTGTAGGATGACAGTCGCCTATCTGCTGCAAATCAGGCTCCACAAGTTAAGCAGCCCTGATCTAGCAGTTAGACTAACATCATTATGACAACAAGAACTGATTGCTCTGCCATTAAGAATGGTCTTCACACCCCATTGCTGTGTGCAGGGTCACACCACTGGTGTAGTCTGAGCAAGGTTGATATGCTGCTGGAAAGTATTCCTATTAAAAAAGTTTTATTATTTTCCTAGTGTTCCTGTCATACTGAAATGGTGAGAGGACTCTCCTGTTGAGACCCACAGGCTTCTCCCTTACTGAAGTCATAGTATCTTATTACTTCCGTACAGGTTGCATTTGTGCAGGTCCTTTCCATAGCACCTACTGGGCATTAATACAGATGAGGACGGTCAACTTCACTGCTATGCGTTTTGTATCGGGAGAGAGCAGGGTTACTCTCTCCACTCGTCTAGCCCAGGAAACAATTAGACTTTGAGTAAGCATATGCTGTGTTGGATCCTCCTTTTGTAGTATACTTCTAGGCCTTCCAAATAGTCTGACAACTTAAGGAGATGTACACTTTGAACCGTGACTAGAAGATCAAGTATTCCAGCCTTAAAAATGTGTTCTTAGACCTTTTCAGGGCAGGGGCGACGGGGAAGCCACGAGATCTTTTTGTTCTCATTTACAGGGAGTTCTTTCTGTCCCTTTCCTTTCCTGAGCTTTTTGTAAACTTGAACAAGCTGGGTTTGATTTGCCTCTGTATAGTTGAGATTTTTCTTTTTCCTGCACTTCTTGCATCACCCAGCCAAATAACTCGAGTCCTTTCCTTCACTTTGCTTCTGGGTCTATAATGCCACGACAATGAAGCTCCAAATTAAAAGTTCATTTATGTCCTGGATGCTAGGTGATGTAGTCCGGTTTGGGGGTTTTTTTTGTTTGTTTTTGCTGGTGTGTGATGCCTTGGCAGTCAAGATGAACCTCTCAACTGTCTTGGCATATCACATTTTAGGGGGTGGACAGTCTCTGTACTTGAAAAGTTTAGCGGGAGTGTTCCTGGTTCTGAGAGATAAGTTGCCACCATGGCATGTACTTTGATACAAAGTACTAAGCCTCTTGGGGAGTTATGGCTTGTGTGTTACGGGTCCTGCTAGCCAAGAAGCTCTTAAGCTTCTTGAGCATTGATGGCAGCAATGCTCAAAGGACTCAAGCTGCTGAAGGTGAGTAATTGGTTCTGTTCTTGGCCATTCCATATTTGTGTATTTTTTTTCTATTATGAAAATACTTTTTCTTCTTTCTCGGTCACTACATTCTGAAAAATAAAACTGATATAGCCAGAAATGTAATTCAGAATATTCAGAAGACTTACCAAACTAAACTGTTTTTGTCTGTTGCCCTTTATCCAAATCTCCATAGTAATTGCTTTCTTATGGTTCATGGTATACAATTCATAGTGATAGAGATGATACATCTATGTTTCTTAAACTACATTTTGTGAAATACTTGTGACACCGTTCATTTTTAATACTTGACTTTCAAATGGCTTAGCTTTACTGTTGTAGTTTTTTGCACTAATTTTTTGCAATCTAGATTATGAACAGACATCCTAAAATATTAAATATATTGAGTAAGCTTTTTAAAACAGCTGGTTTTGCACAGTAAGCCTGAAGAAGCAGTGAAATATTAAATATGCTGTGCATTTGCTATTGCACTGTATGGGTGCTCCTGCAGTGTATTAGTAAAATAAACAGTTTAGACAGACTGAAAGGAGAAAGAAATGCTTATGTGAATAAAAACAATGTTTATCACTACACAACTTAGATTTATATTCAAAGTCAGACCAGAGAAAAAAACTGAGTATACATTTCAAGAGCTCTACCAACTGTATGAGTGCTATTTGTACTTCAAGGGTCATGAAGATGAGAATGGGTTTACATGAAACTGTGCAGTAGGTATCTGTAAAAGGATTGTTCCTTCTTTTGTGCACTTGCATGTATTTGTGATGATGGCTCAACAAAGTGTGCATGAACTCACATATTTTGTGAGCTAGAAGATAAGAGGACTAGAATATATGATGCTGTTTGTAGTGGTGTTTTTCTCATTTAACTGTATGAGATGGTTATCTGTAACTTCAGTTTTCTCAAGTCCGTTATCAGTGTGCTGTCTTCAGTTTTAACTGACTCTGAAACCTAACACTGATAATTTTATTCTTATTAAATTTGATTACCCTCTTGTAATAGGGTTCTTTTTATATTTGGTACAGGTAAGGAAATGATTAGTAAAAGGGTTCCCAAAACGTTATATAGATACCATTTGTTGTATGCATGCTGCGTCAAAACAGCATGTTAACACCTCCTGAACAGCCTACTTTGCATTGCCTGGTGAGCAGCACTCCCCTTTCCCTTAGTGGTAGCTGAGAAAATGATCTTGAAAACTGCTGAGTTATAAGATTATTTTTTTTAAGAAGAAATTGAATTCAGAAGCTCAATATAAAACATGGCTTAGAAATGTCCAGTGCTTTGTTTGCCAACATGATTTAAATATATATACATTAATTTATAATTTTGGAAAAAAAATATAAATTACACACTAGTATAGCATGTGACTTCAAATTACTTTCAGAGATGCTTTTAATACCCGTCTCCGTACTGAGTTACTCCAGGCTCGGGTCTTCAGGGCCAGCTATGTCATGAAATCCACAACCAGAAACTTGTTAAATGTACATCCAAATCAAATTGTGTCATCATGAAGATCCTTGTGACCGTTAACCTGCTTTCCCCATTGCTCCAGCTAGACCGTGGAAACCCTGTCTAGAATTTTCCAAGGCATGTTTGACTTTGCATAAGAGCCATGGATATATGGCCTATTATGCCAGTTCGGCATATGCTCCTGGAGCATCAATCACTCATGCAAATGTACAAATCTGAGGAGACGTTGGTGTTGAGTTTACAGTAATGCAGTTTTTTCCTTGCAGCTGTCTCGAAAGATCTCTGGACACAGTGCCTTCCACATTTCATGTGCTGTACAGATCCTTGACAGGGATCAGGATATTTCCGAAGTAGCTCGTCAGCATCTCTGAGAAAGCTTCCAAAAATGCATGTGGAGCACTGGAAACGTACTGCTTAAAGCCGTCTTACTCAGTTTGCCTGTCTTTCGTTCACTGCCATCCAATTTCTGAGCTCCTGTCATTGCTAATCAGTTATATTTCAATATTTTTAGGTCAGGTATGGACATAAATTGTGCAAATTATGCAGCTTTTGAAGAATTCTTGTACTGCTTTAGTCTGGAGTCTCCAAAAGAGATAAAAGTATAATCACTAATATAGGAAAAAGTATTTGACATCAGAAAGCTTTTCAAAGGAGGAGAATTGTGAGCTGTAAGAACATAAAGCCAAAACAACATTTTAATAGGAAATATGGTGCAAATTTTTTAAAACTAGGTTTTACATATGGGTTAAGAAGTAAATAGATCAGCCTCAAAAAAGAAAGACAATGGTTTTACAGTTGGAAATTTTATTACCACTGCGTTAAAGCCTTGAGTTTGGGAATTGCTGGCCATTGGAAATGAGGCAGTTGGACACCTCTATTACAGCAACAAATTTGGTATGGGTTTCTTGTATTCTTTTTGTGTTTTCAGTGATATCTTTGTATATAATTAGCACACATCTGATTTTAAGAGATGGATGAATGTGAAAATAGTAGCTCTCTATAGCTTTCTGATGCATTAATATGCTTTCTAAAAATCTTACAGGGCAAACACACTTTAGACCATTATGTTTTCTAAAACTCCTTTCATTCCTTCAGCATGTATAGTTCTTGCTTGCTTGCTCTTGCTCCCTCCTTCGCGTTACAAGGAAGTGTTTTGAATAGCCTTTGATCATAAATTTGATTCCAGAGAGCTGTCTGCTGTGCTGACTTATTTTTGCCTTATTAGGTGATTTTTGCAGTTCACAACTCCAGGAACTGTTGAGCTCCCTGTTTTTTCAATTCCTAAAGCTAAACGACAGCAGTTCAGTTCGGTTCTCGATAGAAAGCTCCGTGGAATCAAATTACCTTGCGTGCAGTGACACTGCTTGGGTGTTATTTCTCCTCTGGAGGGAATGGTGCTAGTGACCGCTGTGGGTTGTGTACTGTTGGTGAGCAGAGACTTCATTTTTAATTAAAGAATCATTGCTTTTTGAGAGGAAAAAAAAATTATGCTTCAGTCTGTCAGCTAACCCATTTGAGGAAAGTCGTGGCATTGTCTTCTGTCCTCTTGTGGTTTCCCTCAAAATCAGATTAGTACGCCTCGGTAGAACAAAAGTGCAAATGTGTTTTGGGAGCCAGACGCTAATGCTTGTATTGCTTGGCATCAAAGCCACGGGCTCCTTCAGGCGAGTGACACTGGTGAGATAAGAGTGGGGGTGGAAGGGTATACCCTCTGGTATTTGCAATGAAACTGCAATAACCAGCAGAACGTGGCCAGTCACGGGAGCCCGGCGTGCAGCGGCCACTATTGTGATGTGAGGTGTGGCCAAAGAAACCAGAGGTCACCGTCCATTTTATAGGGGTCTGGGCTGCTGGGAACGAAACTGAGGGTGGCACGCTGCCATGCAGGACAGGCTTTTGTTAGCGTGTTATGTAACGTGGAAATAAAAAATAATGCGGTGGTTAAATAATGCCGTCGTTAAATGCAGCTCTTTGTTCCTTAATCAGAGATTCATGAATACTCTAGCTGTGCGCCTGCCTGCCTCTGGGATTCTTAACTATGTTTGAAAAGCCTCAGTCGGGACCTTACGGACTTTGAAAGGGCGGGGGGAGCCTTGAGGATTTTTCTGCAATTGTTCTTAAATTACTTTTATTGAGTTCTTTCTGTGAGATTTCTGTGGCACGTAGATGATATTTTTTTTCTTTATTTTTTTTCTCCCTCAGTTGCAAGGGCTAAAGACAGTTTTGAAACTAATATTCTGAGCTTTTCACATCTCATCAGAAAGTAGAGCTTTAAGAAAAATACCCGTTATTGCAAGACTTAGTGTTGAAAAGTTGGCAGCAGTGTGCTGCAGGAGACGGACTAATCGGAGAGGAAGGAACTTTCTCACTGTACTGCAGCATTATACAGCTTGTCTGACACGTTTTGCTTAGTTTTGTTTGTTTTCTTTTGAGGAATTAGATATTGAACTTCACCAAATACTAGATTTCAGACCTGGTGAATCACTGATCTATATTAGGATAATTTAAAAATTAATAACTTATGTTACTGCAATTCATTTAATTTATATACAGCAGTATTTTCTCCCACAGTATTTTCTCCATGGCTAACACCTTCTATTACAAGTCGTGCATGAAATTAAAAAAAAAAAAAAAATTGTTATCCTCATGTAATAGAAAATGCATATGTCATACAAATTGTACAGAGGTTAAAGATAATACTGTTGGCTGCTGTGACTTGTGACCTATTAACTCTTCTCTGCCCTTTTTTTGGTGGGTGAATTGTATTAGTCATATAATTATTTAAATAAATCCAGCTAAGATGTGAATTTTTAATGTCAATGAATATAATTCTTCCCCCAGAAAAACTTAGAAATTATAATGTAAGTTTTATATTCCAATTTTTTCACTCGTAGATACCAAGTTGTTGGACAAAAAACCCTGCTTTTTATTCATATAGTAAAATCATTCACAGGCATTGAAAAACAGGATTTTTTTTTTAATTCGCACTGCTAGCCAGTATTTATCAACACCTAAGATTCATACTGCATGTTTCAAGTCTGAATCGATTAAATCAATGTGACACGCTGAGGCTGGGCCAAGTCTTGTCTAATCAGCAGTCAGCACTGTTGCTCTGGCATGAGGCTCCCAAAAATAGAAACACAAGAAGTCAAACAAGTAAGTGGAAGGGCACTAAAAGAAAAAGTGCTGCTAATTCCACTGTTGACTTTCTGTCTAATGGATTCTTGTTCCCAGGCCACGCTAAGTAAAGCAACTGGCACGGGGTGTGTTTCTGCAGATGGCTCAGCAGTGACACACGTGGCCCAGCTGGTTGACAGGTGTTTGATTTGTATTTAACAAGTACCTCACACAAGCCAGATTTTTTTTGTTTTTTTTTTTTTTTACAGATACTGACAAGCTAGTCAGCTGATGCTTTTTCTTCAGAATTAACGCCTCTTTCGCTATGCTCCCTTTTTGTTGTGTGTGGCCGTTCTGATTTTCCCTTACAGAAGATAACATCATTTTAGTTTGTAATAAGAAAGGCACTACATGGGAGAAATTAATCCATAGGACCTGTTGGAGCAAGTCCAGAGGAGGGCCATGAAGATGATCCGAGGGCTGGAGCACCTTCTCCTATGAAGACAGGCTGAGAGAGTTGGGGTTGTTCAGCCTGGAGAAGAGAAGGCTCTGAGGAGACCTGACAGCAGCCTTCCAGTACCTGAAGGGGCCCTACAAGAAAGCTGGAGAGGGACTTTTTACAAGGGCATGTGGTGACAGGACAAGGGGTAACGGCTCTAAACTGAAAGAGGGTAGATTTAGGTTAGGTATAAGGAAGAAATTCTTCACTATGAGGGTGGTAAGGCACTGGAACAGGTTGCCCAGAGAAGGTGTGGATGCCCCATCCCTGGAAACGTCCAAGGCCAGGTTGGATGGGGCTTTGAGCAACCTGGTCTAGTGGAAGGTGTCCCTGCCCATGGCAGGGGGGTTGGAATTACATGATCTTTAAGGTCCCTTCCAACCGAAACTATTCCATGATTCTATGGAGTTTATTTAGTAGTGGTAACCTGTTACCTTTACATGTGTAAGATGTACAACTTTTTCTTTATAGCTGTTGACAATAAGATCTCATAAATGTTTATTTAGCTGTCTATTTGTTAGAATGAAAATTCCCTCAAAGAGTAGGTATGGAAGGAGAATGCCAGCCTGCTGGGGTATAGCTGTTACCTATTGTGTTCATGTGTCTTCCCTTAACACGAGAAGGTCTTGGGACTTTCTTGTACAGCGTAGCGCGGGCCTGGAGTAAAAGAAATTCCCTGCCCAGAGGAGCAAACAGTATTGACAGAGATGCACCCAAGGCTGCGAGGGAAGAGTGAAGGTGGGAAACTACTTAACAGATGAGAATAAATAGTGTACAGTGCTATTCCTTGTTGATTTTGTTGTAAGCTACATAACAGCACTCTGCGTATTTGGAGAGAGATTGTCTCAACAATGGTCTGTTTATTTAATTACACTTTGGGGATTTTGTTTTGTTTTAATAACAGTGAGTGGGAGAAACGATGGTCTTTGTGGCGTTTGTTAGTCACTGCTGCGATAGCAACTCTGCTGGCAAAACCAGCAGTGGAAATAGTAATCAGGATGCTCTTACAAATCATCTTTGATTAATGTGAACTCTCAGAGCCTTAGTCAGTAGGGTGTGTAATGTAACAGTGACTATGGCCAGTTTGTCTTCCTCCCCCTGCAATTCCTCCATACTTTAGTCTGAATATTTTTCTTTTTCAGTATCGAATCTATGAGGTGGATGAAGGTGAGACTTCAGGAACTGTTAACAAAAATGCGTGGCTCTTCACAGCGACAAGGTTATAATGCCAGTGTTGTGAAATAGCCAGAAGAAATACCACCCTGTAGAATGTAGTGTACCGGCAGTACTTCTGCTGAATGTCGGAAGAATGAGAAAGGAATGCAGCCAGAGAAATGGCTGTCAGAGTAATGTTGATTCTCTAAATAAACATTGGGGTTTAGTGAAAGGATGATTAAAAACTCATGCCGAGAGCCTGTGTCCCTTGGATAGCGGACTAGCTTCTTTCTGTCAGGCACCCCAGACATAGGATAAGGGGTAGGCTAATAAGCTTCAAAGAGGTTAAGAAAGGGGACTGAAAGGAAAAGTTACGACTCTGCTAGGCTGAGGTGCCGCTGTTCCCTACAAAGCTGCTCGGAATTGATAGTAATGGGGTACACCTGGAGACTTACCTTTAGGGGGCAGTTCCCAGGGCTCCTGGGCTGACACTAGATCGGCTGATCCCGGACTCACAGGTGGGGAACTGTCTGTTGGAGTCCTAGATAACGTGGTTGGTATATCCTCTTCATCTTCAAAATATGTCAAATATCAAAAGGCAATGTTTTTGAAATGAAGAGAGATTTTTCTTGGGAAAGTTTTAAACTTCTGAGTGTAAATGGAGACACAGAAACTGTATCTTTAACTGCTTTACTTATCAATAGTTGATAGGAGGTTTGCAGCTACACAAGCACACCAACAATATGGTATTTCAGAGCAAGTACTGATCTGACTTAGTTCCTAGATTAGAAATTCCAGTCTATATGTTGTCTCTTTATTTTTAATTCATCTTAAGTCCTTAGTTTTGCTACTGCTTTTTTGCATTTCATGTCAGTATGCTTAGACGTTAGACTTAATAGTGGTTAATGGTCTGTGGGGCAGATCTTTGTTAGTGTAAACTGACATTTGTATCATAATCTCCAGATTATGGAAGTGGATGATGATGATGATGATAATAATAATAATTCCTGCAGTAAAGAGTGGCCTCTGACATCTAAGAGGTTGACCTGTTCTTTTTACCTTCCTAATATAAACTTGGGGCTCTAGCTATTATGGTGAGTATAATAGTTGTAATGTATTTTATTATTTTGGAAAGACTTCAGCAATTCATTAATATCGTAGAATACTTTTTAACTGATACTTAACAGTATTACATTTCAAATATTATTTTAGCAAGGCCAATTAGATGACTTTCCAGTTCTGTTGAAACTTTAATAGGGTTTAGATTTGCTTTAATGCCATGTTACGGCTGGGTTAACAATAAATCAATAGATGGTGTGTAAATCAAGCAATTTTTCTTTTGACACATCTACTGTAAGGGAAAAAACATAGTTACAAAAATCTATCAGTTGTCCATAAGTATAAGATCACTTCAAAATTTTTTTACTGTGTTGCTTCAGATGATAGAAATATCCAACTGGCTAGACTTGATTTTCTAAACTGTTCATCCATAAGAGGTTATTAATCTTTGAGAACCTTTTGCAGCCAGAAGCTTGTTTGCTTATTATCAGTACTCTGCAGGAAGTTTTCTCATGGTTTTTGTTTGCATTTTCTTTATGCTGTCTGTGTGGTGTAGGTCAGCTGAACTGGATTGTTTTCAAGCTCACGTTCCATTCATGTCTGCACTGCATTTTTAAATAACACTGTAAAAAAAATTATATTTTTAACATTACCCACTTCTGTCAGTAGTAAAGTATAGTATGCTTCTTGCCCGTCTTACTAAGGAATGTAACTGGGTGGTGGGCCTTTAAAAAAGGTGTTAGTTGGGTCATTTGATGCAGTTGGAAAAGTAGAGAAACAAAAAATGGTAAAAGCCCTTCAGGACACAGTGATACAAAATGAGGAGAAGCTGTCCTGTTCCACTGCTCTTCGCACTGCCTAGAACTTTCCCCTTGCTTGTAAAGCGCCCTCATTACAGCCCCTGAGGGCTCCACAGATACTAAGGAGTTTCCTCTTAAAACAAGACTGTGGGAGGGAGAAGAGGAGAAGGAGGTGTAAATCGTCTCTTGTAGGTTACACGCAACTCTGTGGCACAACTGGAAACTAAACGCAAACTACCCAAGGCCTGGTTATGTGCTGATAATATCTTTTGCCTTCATTTTTCTCTTCTGTTTGCTGTTTGGTTTCTTGCAGTCCAGTTCTGTTCTGTTTGAAATTGGTGGCATTTAAAAGTGGTGCCCTCTGGGCTGAGGAGTCACTTCTTGAAGAAGGTCAAGAAGGCAGCAGTTGTCACTTCTTCAAGGACGTGTGATAGCAGTGAATACCACATGTATTTGCCAAAAGCAGAAGGGACACCAACTGACAAGGCTCTGCTTCTGCTACTTGTGTTGATGGTATAAAAACTGCTCCTTGACATTTATCATAAAGGCTTCAGTCAGTTTGTTATAAGTTATCTAAAGAAAAAAAAGACAGTATGCAGGCCTATAGTTATGCATGAAAATAGATGGAGTGATCCTTTATTCTCAGGTTTTTCAGAACAACTTTTCTGACTTCTGATGTTGAATGGAAAGAAGTTGTTGGAGCAAAATGTAGAAACAAACTTTTACCTTATGCATTTTACTTGTAAAATATGTGTCTTTTATGTATTTGAACATAGAAATTGTGGGAGTTGCATGCTTTTTAAGACATGCTAATAGCAAAAAAGGAAACAATGCCAACTACTGGAGTAAGGAGCCCTGTGACCATGTTTTCTGAAGCTCTGAGCTGCCTCTGGCTGCCCATTCATTAGCTGGCATGCAAAGCACTGAAACCTAAATTTTCAAGCGTCATCTGGGCTGTATTAACTTCTAGGTCCCTGAACGGATAGGCAAGTCAGACTTGTCCCAAAGATGGGTATCAGGAAGGGTTAGGAGCAAGGAAAAATTGATGCCTTCTGAGCTCAGATTATGTCATTCTAGTAGGGCTGTTCTCATTTGCCCTTCTCTTGAGCAGCTGCATAAAAAAGCAACAGGAGCCCCGATCACTAGGACACAAGAGTCCTCTGACCAGCCCTCACCCCCTTGGTCAAACCATGGTGTACCTGCTCTGCTGGGGCTGCTGTGGAAGCAGGACAGCGCAAAGGAGACAAATTGTTTACCCATCCCAAGCCCTTGCTTAATTAGGTTATTTTAAGGGCGGATCTTACACGCTTGCTCACGTAGGTCAGGTTTGCATCAAGGGTAGCACTGATTTGGGCCCCTGAGGCCCAGCAAGTGCTGAGTTCTGGTAGTTCAGCAGTAACCAAGTGGGAACAAAAGGATCAGTAGATGCAGTGAAACCAAAATGTCATAATATTTAGCAGAAACTTCCTGACATGACTAATCCAGGAGATTCACAGGGTGAGTCTTAGTAAATATCAGCTGAATGCATTTTTATGTCATTAATATTCTATCAGGTGATCCTAACCATTAACAAGAGTCTGTTTAAAGAAATAAGGAAATATTCCGGTAGGCTAAGGAAGGTGTCATGTAATGGACTATAATTGGTGTGGGATTTTTATTTGTTAAAGGAGAAGCTCTGCCCCCACTGGTGGCTCTGGCCTGGCTCAGTACATGCTCCACAGGGAGGATGTTGCTGAGCCCTCTGACAGTACGTTGTTGAACATTCCGCTCCATTTCTGCAACGCTAAAAATAGTTGTCCTCATTTTAAAACACCGGGCTATTAGATTATTCCAAGGGTCTGGCATACTCAGGGTAATGGAAGGCACATATCCATAAATTATCAAAACAGTAAGTAGTGTTTGACCGTGCTGATTTTACTTCTATTAAGATGAGTTTCCTTGCGAGTAACCCTGGAGTACCAAGTCTATTCTGTAAATCAAGCTCCTGGCAGTGGCCTAGTAAATTTAAAAATGAAAGGAAAAATGTTTGTTCTTCATATTGAAGATGGAGAAGCATCTGACTGCTGCTTGTTTTTTTAAAATTTTGCAGAATCATCTCTGCAAAATCTTTAAAATATTTTACAGCAATTCTTTCTCTTTCCCAGCCTTGAAGAGAATCTCATGAAGTTCCAGCATGTTTGCCATTATAAAATGTGTTAATGGCTAAAACGTTCTAAATAGCAAAATGCATTCCAAGTGATTGATACAAGTTTCTCAACTTTTTTTTTTTTTTATGATTAGTCAATGTGATGCCTAATTCATTTTTGGCACCGTATTGTTTGGTAGTACAAGTAATCAACGCACTTAAAGTTCATACACTTGCATGTTAAGATAGTCTCTCTTTTTTAAAAATCTTTTTTAATGTGAAAAGCTCTTATTTAGGGAGAAAAACAGCTAAATGCAGAAGTCAAGGTATACAAATTAACGTAAATGCATTCTAAGAAAGTTGCAAAGTACACACATATTAAGCATCTTACTCTATCTTGAAAACCTTTAGGTATAAACTGAATCCCTAATTTTATAGGGTGTTGCAGTGCAATTACAAACGGCGAAATCAATACATGACAAATACATTAAGAACCTTGATTATAAATACACTGCACATTTCCAAAATAGTTAAAGCAACCACAACATTAATGATTTTAGATTTAATAAGAATCAGTATTGATGTAGGAGGTTATTTTTGCATTGTTGTGTTGAAAGGATAATCATTTGTAGAACACTGATTAAACAGTACAAGGCAAAACGTCTCTGCCTTGTCTCCACAAAAAAACAGTCAATGTGGGTTTTATTTCTAATTTACAGTGATCCAGTGTAGCAGAGAAGATGAAATATTATTATCTGGTAACTATTAGACTATGAAGAATTTTTATGAATTCACGTTGTAAATCTGGAGAAAATGAAGGACTAAGGATTACTTGTAATGATTAATTAGAATTTTTCCCCAGCACGCTAGCATCTATTTTTACAGAGGGGAGCTGGAAGGAAGATATTGGAAACTGTGCCATGAATGGAGTTAGAAAAATGCCATTTTAACAAGCTATTTTAAGCTGTATTTTAATTGTTGTATATCATGAGTGCTTTGTATTTATTTGCTTAATTACTTGTATTATTTTGTTGAGTAATTGTTCTTTTATTGTCTCTTTCTGTTGTTAAGGGAGATTGGAGTTTTTCCTTTGTCTCTGTTCTTCTTTTGCGTCTGTGAGGCATTTGTCTTCTGCTTGGCTTGGAATCAAACGAGTGAACTTTCAAAACTTTCTTTTGTTCCCGAATTCTGGCTTGGCTAGAAAACTGAATTGGATGGCGTGCGAGTTACTAGGGCATACTTCTGTCAAGGAATTAAGACCCATGAATGGAATGGAGAAAGCATTTGATTTTAGATTCCTTTAATAAGTCTTCTAAGCTCCCACTTGAAGTCATATGAGCACGAATGAATTCTTCTAGCAGAACTTAGCTCAGTAGCTTTAGATTTATTGAGACCAAAATTAATGTACTTCACGGTGGCATATTTCATGAAGCTGTAAATGAAGGGCCGCTCTTCGCTTTCAGTGGCAGAGCCCGGTTCTCACTAGGTCTGTAATTGTTTAACAAGCTTTCCTAAGAAGCAATGGAAAAGGAAATGGCTGCAATATTTTATATTTTAATCCTAAATGAGATATTACTAGGTTTTTAATTATACCTCTTCCTTGGAAAGCCCGATATTAAATGCAGAATTGAATTATCTGTAGCTTTCAACTCAGAACTATTGATTTTTTTTTTTTCTTTTGCTCAACTAGTCCTTATTCAGATATTGAAGATGAATTTTACCATGTTATTCAGCCTGGATAGTTACCTTTTAAAAACATTTTTTATGAACATGGTGCTTGTTTGTACTTACGCTCAGTTGCTGAGCATAATTTTTAAGCATCCTGTTTCTTGAACAGAATTTGCAAACCCAAATTAGATTCTTAATTTTGATGGGCAGTGCAATGAGAAAGCAATTTGGGGGGGCAGGGGGTGACTAACAGTCAAACGTACAGCTGACTTATTTTGCTCTTTTAAAACATGGGGTAGAGGAGGCAGTAATTTAACAGCATATACAGAACATTCACTTGGGAAGTAGGAGAAACAGTTTTTTGTCTGCCTGGTTGCACAGGATCCAGATTTGCATTTCCTCCTGCCGAGTAGGTTGGGCACTCCCCTAGGGATGGGGAAAAGATCCGAAAGTCCCCTGTGACTAAGCAGAGCCTCGCAACCAGCAGTCGGCTTCGTATGTACAACTTCGTATGGGGACCTAACGGTTTAAGTGTAGACCCCTGTGGGGCTCAAGCACCTAACAGGTATGAGGGAGAGAGTGGAAGCTGCGGCACTCTTGTTGGGATTTTGGGTACTTGGGTAGTAAGTAAGCGTCTTCTGAAGTATTTTTTTCTAAATCGGGGCCTGAAATAAAACTTGAGAAAGATTTTTCACGGGATCCAAACTGTCTAATCTTTTTTAATCTTCAGTCATCCAGTTGTCTGAAGCAATCTACAGCTATATCTGCTGCATAATTAGATCACCTGTAGTTGTTAATTGCCTAATATTTTGAAAGTGAAATGTATTTTAACCAAATATAGGTCAACAGACATAAACAACCCTAGAAATCAATTCAGCTGTTCTGTAGAAAAGGAATGAGAAGCAATACATGCTAGATGGTTTTTTTCTCTTAATTTAGCTCAGTCATGAGTTAGGTCTGTAAAATGATGGCTATGTACATTTTGTTTCAGGGGGAAGCTGGCTTAGTAGGTGCTCCTGGCATACCTGGTCTTACTGGTTCTAAGGTAAAAAAAATAAAAATAAAGGAATAAAGCAGTCTCATTTTATGTATTTTCACTCTCAACATCCTTTTTGCCAGCTGCCTAGTATCTACATAAATTGGATTTGAATTACATATCCAGTTTCCGAGTTGTATAATGTGACAGAGGAACTTTATTATCAGCTTGCCTTTCAAAAGAGAAAGAATGTGAGGTGCAGTGGCACAAACCTGCCTATCAGTATTATTTTGCATTAAGAGCAGTTGGCTAA
This sequence comes from Mycteria americana, assembly GCF_035582795.1. Lineage (NCBI taxonomy): Eukaryota > Metazoa > Chordata > Aves > Ciconiiformes > Ciconiidae > Mycteria > Mycteria americana. The sequence goes on from NC_134367.1 coordinate 33,557,184, forward strand.
GTCTCAGAACTGTGCAGGTCTTTCCAGCCACAAGATAGCAGATTCAAAAATTTGAAATTTGAGAGTCTCGTGATCTCAGCAATATGAGATGAGGGACTGCACTGCTTCTTCCACTCTTCCATTTTAATCTTTTGCTCCTTTCCAGAGGTGGAATATTGTAGGAAGGCCAAAACTTGCAAAAAGAGACACCTGTATTATAGACCTTGCTGGTAATATTTGTTAAAGTTGCCTGACTCTTTTCATGGTCAGATTTTGTTTTCTGTTGATTGCAGCTGTGTTTAACTGTAAGTATTTGGAATGAAATCTTAATGTCACATGCGTCTGTCCAGCTAATTCCTTTTAGAAAACTGTAGGGGAAATAGCTCTGCTGCTTCCAAAAATTAAGGGACTACATAAAACCCCATTATTTTGTTCATATTAAAATTTCAAGAAAGTGTTCTGCAGCATGACCTTGATGGAGGGGGCTGATTTGTGTATCTTCAGGGCAGATACTTCCCGTAATATAGCACAAAGGGAAGGAAGGAACTTATTTTCTGCAGATGAGGTAGCCATCATTGAGTTCCACAACATGCTTACCACAGTCTATCAATTTGTACATTCAAAGCCAGGATCTCATTGGCTTGTACTGTAGGCATATTTAAAACACTGAAAATCAGATCAGCAATCCTGCAGTGAGCGTCAAGACGAGTAATCAGTGATTGTCCATGAAAAAGCTTGTGTGAAATGTTTTGCCTAACAATATGAGAATTCTGCCTCAGAAAGGAGAATTTAAGTCAGTCATAAATGTGTTATTTTGCAACTTTCACATTTTTATTTCTGCAACATGAGAATTCTTTGAAGTAACTTACCAGTGGCTAATATTGTTATATTTTTTTAATGCTGTGAAGTGGAAATTACCTAAACTTCTTTCTCTACACTTTCTGTTGACTGTATTTCTTACTTTCGCTAATTGGAAATAATTTTTTTTAAAGTCAAATATGTACAAAAAATCTGGACACTTAGACTGTATTTCTGAAAAAGGAGGAGTTAGTTGATCACACCATACATTGGTACAGGCAGAGAACTGACTGGTTGAGCAGCAGCATTGCTGAAAAAGACCTGGAGCTGGACATGATGCTGGATATAAGCTAACAGTGTTCTCCTCTTGGGAGTAAGTGAGCCACATATTGGACTACGTTAGTAAAACTGCAGCTGGCAGATCAGGGGAAGGTATTTTCCACCCTTTGCTTGGTGGTGCTGCATCTGGTATTCTGTGTCGTGTTTGGGGCGTCTCCCACCCTCACTTCTTCAAGAGATGTGGAGACACCAGAGAGGGTCCAGCAGGGAGTTAGTGTATGTTCAGGTGCCTAGAAAACAAGACCTTTGAGGAGAGTTTCAAAGAGCTAAGTTTGTTGAGTCTGGCAAAGAGAAGGCCAAGGAGCGATCGACACTGCCCTGCAGGCCTAAGGAGCCCTGCTGGTTGATTTTTCAAGGACAGCTTCCTAAAAGCTCAAGAACAGTCCATTCTGATGTGCAGCAGGTTGAGCAAGCATGGCAGAAGGCCAGTATGGATGAAGAGGGAGCTCCTGACTGAGCTCAGACACAAAAAGAAGGTAAACAGCGGAAGCAGGGGATGAGCTACCCTGTAGGAGTATAGAAACATTGCCAGAGCATGTGGCGATGGAGTTAGGAAACTAAAAACTCATCTGGAATTGAAACTAATGAGGGATTTGAAGGGCAGCACGAAGGGCTTCTGTTAAGTGCATCCGAAGAAAATGTTGATCCACTGCTTAATGGGGTGGGGGAGATGGAAAAGGCCAAGAGTACCCAATGCCCTTTTTGTCTTGGTTTTCAGGAATAAAGTTTGCCCTCAGGCCTCCCAGGTACTTGAGCCTCCTCGCAGAGTGTGTGAGAATGAGCCATTACCCACTGAAGGGGAAGAGGGTGTGAAGGAGCACTGAAGCTAATTGAATATTTGCAAGATACCAAACAGTATGCATCCAGGGTGCTGAGGCAGCTGGCTGATGCCACTGCAAGGCTGTCCTCTGTAATTAGCAAAAGACCATGATGACTAGGGGAGGTGTCTGATGATTGGAAACAGGCAAATATCACATTCATCTTCAAGAAAGATCCAGGGAACTGCAGATTCACTTCAAGAAAGATTCCCCTCACTTCAGTAAAGATCTGTGGAACTGCAGATTCAGCCTCACCTCTGTCCCTGAAAAAAATTATATAGCAAATTGTGGAAGGCATTTCTGAATACATGAAGGACTAGAAGGTGACTGAGAACAGCTAGTATGGATTCACCAAGGACAAATCATGCCTGACCAACCTGACTGCCTACTCCGATAAAATGGCTGTGTGGATTAGGGGAGAGCAGTGGATGTTGTATACCTTGACTTCAGCCAGGCTTTTGTCACAGTCTTCAGTCATATCATTGTAGTCAAATCTGTGAGATATGGACTGGATAAATGGACAGTAAGATGGGTGGAAGATTGGTTGGATTGTTGGGCTCAAAGGTGGAATAACTGCTGTGCAGTCCAATTGCTGCCTAGTAACTAGTGTCATCCCCCATGAGGTGATACTGGGGCCAGTATTATTTAGTGTCTTTATTAATAACCTGGATGATGGGATTCTCAGCAAGTTCATGGAAGTTACCATATGTGGGGAGGTAATCAGTGCACTGGGAGGTAGGGCAAGGATGATATTCAGTGAGACCTCAACATGCTGGAGAAAAGGGCTAACGCAGAACTCAAAAAGCTAAGCAAAGGCAAACATGAAGTCCTGCCTCTGAGAAGGCATAGCCTCATGCAGCAGTACAGGCCAGTTGCCAAATTGCTAGAAAGCAGCTCTACAGAAAAGGAGTTTGGGGGTCCTGGTGGGTGCCTTTGTGGTGGAGAAGGCCAGCTGCATCTTGGGCTGCCTTGGCATGCAAGAGCATGGCCAGCAGGTCAGGAGGAGTGGTTGTTTGGCAATTGTGAGACTGCAACTCGAGTTCTGTGTGCAATTTAGGGTTTCCCAGGAGAGGAGAGAGCAGCTTACTGGGGCAAGCCCAGTGGAGGCCCACTAAGATGGCCAGGGGCTTGGAGTCCATGATGTACGAGGGGAGGCTGAGGGAGCAGGGCATGTTCAGCCTTAAGATGATGTGATTTGGAAAGGGGGAGGGTGGTGTGCAGATTCATTGCTGTCTCTAAGTACTGGGAGCCTGGGGAGAAGCCAGTGCCAGACTCTTGTCAGAGGTGTACAGTGAAAGGACAAGAGGCGATGGACACAAGCTACAACCAGAGAAATTTTGACTTTATCCAAGAATAATTTTTGTATAATGAATTGGGAATTGAGTAAAGACAGGATATGCATTCTCACAAATGGGAAAGCTAAATGGATAAAACACGTTGCTTCTTAAGAATTTGTCAAAAGTAAATAGGCGTTAGCTGTGTTGTATGTCCAACACTTGGAGAAGAATGGGAATCATAGAATCAACCCAGGTTGGAAGGAGCCTTGAAAGATCTTCTGGTCCAGTCTTGCATGAGAAAGGGAAACTAGATGAGCACAACAGAAGTTGCATACATTCAGAAATAATTTCAGTAATTAACCACTCATTTTTAGATGAGGACATATGGAAGGTTATTTCACTAGATCCCATTTTGCATGCTTGGTCTTGGGCATGCTTCTAAAATTGACCCCTAAGCTGTTGATGCATGAGCCACCCCAGCTAAAAGAAAGCAAACAAAAAGCAGCCACTGTAGGTGGTTGATGAAAAGTTCAGAACTATTCGTTAATCTATACACCGGCACATCTCCAAAGCTTTGAATTTAGTTCCCAGCTGTGTAGTACATGATGCTATATCAGTTGAAAGATTTGACAAAATGCTGCTAGAAATTTTGCAAGTTGTAGCCTGCTGTTCTAGTTAGCCTTACTTAAACCTTAGACTTCTATATAAGGAAATGACACTCTGAAGGGTGAAAGAATGTTTAGACATTGCTCATTCTAATTTTTTGAAAGTAATTTAGAAAATACCATATGCTTTACTTTGGAAATTTTGCAGTCTCTTCATCTTCAGACCTGTAAAAATCATGTACGTTGTACTGACGTGGTGAGACTGAATTCTAGAGACTGGCAAAGGCATGCAAACCATCTCCTCCTGGATGATTTGAGGGAGAAAGAGAATGTTTGGGGGTTTTTTATTAGGTTGGTTTTGTTCTCCAAGTATAGAATTTTGGCTGTATGTCTGCTGTATGTCTTACAAAACATACAAGTATACATTAATAAAGATCTAAAACAGGTGTTACTCTTGTTACAATATAGCCAGGCTGCAGACTATTTGACAAAGACATTAACATAGCAAGATTGTACATTAAGATCTTTTTCTGAGCTAAAAGTTATCAAGTTGGAGCTGGGAGAGCATTATAACAGGTCTTTTTATTGAAAGATCATCAAATAATGAATTCTATCTGCTGAAATAAGCTGAGCTTGAATTAATATTTCAAAACTCACTCCTAGTTTTTTTCCAATACTTGGGTAATTGGATGTGGTTTTCAAAGTGAAAGGAATGAGTTTTCTTTCAGTAAATTGTATCTGTATATTTTTCTCAATTGTTCTGGGTTTTGGAGGCCTTCACAGCTGACTAGTCATATTTAAAAATTAAAATGAAGTTATTAATAGGAATAAATGTGTTAAAACTGGTCCTGCAGAAGAATAGCAGGACTGTAATGAGCGGGTTTAGCATCAATGAATAGTTCAGAATTTTTAAAGCTAAGCAGATCCCTGAGGCTGCATGGAAAAATGATTGACTACTGTTAATCGACAAAACTGTGGAAAGCCATGTCATTTTTTTGTAGAGGTTTCACATCTTTTGGAATGAGAGATAATAATTTCAAATTATTTCTTCCAAATGATTTCTTCCGTTTTGATCCCATAATAAAAATTCAGTGCAACAAAACTATTTTTAAAATGCAATTACTTGAAGAATGTTTGTTTGAGATTTTTATTTTATTGTTTTGTGTTCCAGGGTGAACGTGGCTTTGTGGGTAGTAAAGGTGAAGAAGGTGAAAAGGTAAATTATTCTGCCCATGTTACTTATTTTTTCAGTTTAACGATTTGATGTATGGCCAACCAAGTAGAGCTTTGTTCTGAAGGTCTTTCTTAACTCTTTCATGGATAATTTTTTTTTTTTTTTTTTCTGTGTAAATGATTCCTGAAACACTTAAGAGTAAGGAGGTTTTTACGCATGTTAATTGGTGTCATCAGTGCTTCTTTTAGAACCACTTTTTTTTTAAGAAAAGTTTTAATAATGAAGTCTAACATAAGCATAACCACTGGACTCCAGTAGTGTCTACTGCCACCTTATTTCTATGGTAACTAGTGAATGTTTATTTATACAGTATGAAATGCATGATGAGATGATGTGTAGGTATTTATAGTACTTAATTATTGCTTTTATACATTACAAATGCACTTTTATAGAAACTATTGTGTTGATCACAAATACTAAATGTTTTACACACTTTTTTCCTAAAAACATAAATTTACTGCAATAGCAAAGTTTAACGTTTGCTACAGCACAACTGACTGCTAATGTAAAAAGGTTAATTTTCATTTATATACTTCTGTGTGCCTACACAGTAGTTAACATGAGTTTTGTCTCCTGCACACATCTGACTCCGAGTAAATTGACTTGACTGCCAGTGCCCAAGCTGGATGCAGGTGCATTTACCTCTTCTTCAGACTGGAAGTTCAGCCCCTTTGCCTGATGGACTGGCATGTTGCCCTATGGACCTTCTTAGTCTCCCAACAGCCATAAAATGCTTCTGAGCATAAATTCCAGGAGAAGCCTTTCCTTGTTCTTCACCAGTGGGTATCGGAAATGGACCTTGAAGCAATTTGCCCTAATTGCAGATGCTCTGCAGTGGCCAGAAATAGTTCAAAAGCTTGTGCATTAAAATGGGAACTAAACTGGGCCTGTGGAAGGCTGTTTTGGCTAACAGAATGGCAGCCTGGCTCGCTCTAGATGATGCAACCTAATGTTCTTGTGTGGCTTCAGACAAGTAGGTCTTCACAGGTCATCAAAGGCAAGTCTGTGTTGAGGGAGAAGAGGAACGAAGAGCCTGTTCTTAGCTTGCCAAATAGGAATTAAAGTAACAATGGTGACAGCTTACACTTGAAACTTCAGCTCCTAACCAAGTTACTGCCTGGTTACTGCTTTTTCACTAGTTTTGGCTGATGTGGATTAGGCAACCTGAATTAAGAGTCTTTTCTTGGATCTTAGATAGTGTCTCTGTGCTTCAGCTCACTGTCTGAAAAAGGTGCAGAAGAGCATTCCTGCTGAATTTATATGTCATAAAGATGAAGAACGACAGATACTGTGATTCTGCAATATTCGGACTGAAGAAAATGGAGAGTAGGTAGCAGCTTCTGAATTTAAAAAAATGCAATATACTTGTGAGGCTGCTTTAGACATAGGTATATTCACTCACCCACCATACTTCTTTAGAAGTGTCAGCCAGCTTTCCAGTGTTCATATTTTAAAGAAAGCATGTTACGGATTAATAGAATTTAAGCAGATTTAAAATTGTGGAGGATTTTTTAGGAGGAAGTATTCCAGTAATCAGGAGGGAAGAAATATCAGAAGTAAAAACCAGCATCCATAGCAACTAACACTTATAATGTGAAGATTCATTCTCTAAAAAAAGCACTTGTTAAGCTTGAGTGTTTCTAACTCCACCGGCAGATCTTATTTCCTTGGTGGCATCATTATTCATCAGTTCTGAAGGGCTTGTGGATTTTTTCTTTTTTTTTTTTTTTTTTTTTTTTTTCCCCCATAATTGCTCTGCAGCTGTGCTGTGCTTTCCTCAAGTTTTATGAATAAATTGTGTTTGGACGGAGGCACGTGGTTCCAGCTGTTGCTGCCACTCTCTTTGCTTGATTTCCCGTATTTTAAGGTAGCGGTAAAATGACCCAACCACTGACAGTCATATTTTTCTTATCTGGAAGCTGAGTCAGCATGCTTAGACCGTTTATTTTTTTCTTTTCGTCTTGCAACTTCAGAAGTTAATGAAAAGATGTCATTTAAAAGTATTTCCAGTGTAACTATTAACAATGTATTCTGCTCTCCTTTAAACAAAAGGCAATATACAAGTGGAAGGGTCTTTACTTACCAGTGATCACTCAGAAATAATTTGGCACAGTCTCATCAGAAGCCACACATCGTGATTTGTGAGGAAAGAGTGTGTTTTAAGATTATGGGGAGTAGGTCTCAGCCTGGGCTTTAGCAGTTACTCAGTTTAGCCTTAATTCAAATAATTGTTGAAGAACAACAATGCTGTTTCCAGTAACTGAACTCCAATATTAAAAATGTATCAACACCTTTGCATTTTAACATAGTATCACAAAATAAAACAGTTTTGTACTAATTTGGGTGTAACAAACATGATTAAAAAGCCTGGAACTTAAAATTTGATTTTTCCTAATACAAAAAACTCTGCCCCATCTTGCATACCAAGGAACAAGGTAGTGTTTGCACACTGCTTTGCATATCACCTGGAGTGGGACACAGCTGCCTAAACATGGGGTATTTGCCATTTCAAACTCTCTGCAGAGGTACACTAAAATGAACAATCCTGTGTTTTTGTTTTGGTGACCATGTCATGCCATAGGATTGAATGCTTAAAACCAACTCAGCCTTATACCTCTCAGTTCACCAAATCAAACTAGTTGACTTTGGCTTTTATTCTACTACGGTCTGCTTTGGCAGAGCAAGCTCTGGGGATATCAGGGAGACATAGGCAACTGAGGCGAAAGTGATTGATTGTATAGAACTTAAAGATACAGGAGGCATCTGTAATTTACGCTGTTGAGGGAGATTCTTTTAGACTGTTTAAAGGTTTCTTTGCTACACTTAGCTCCGCTTGAGGAATCCAGAAGTCTTGTTCCACCTTCCTCCTGTTTTTTTGGTCTCAGGTTGAACTTGGTTCTCTCTTACAGAGGCCAGTAGTGGTAAGGGAAGCTACGGAGCTGCGTGTGCAGGTGTTATGCTGCCAGTTTTCCCTCCACAGGAAAAATACTCTCAGTGTAAATGTGTTTTAATTCTCCTTGGTATTGTGCTTTCTTTCTGTTACTTAGGTAATGGCATTGTCTTATAACTGCAACAAAAACATTGGTCTACCCTTCTGTAGCATGACTGAAAAAGTATATGCTGAGAGCAGTTTTAATTGGTTTGCTGCCAGGAAGGCAGACTATATCATGTGGATCCATCCTCATTCTAATACCATCAGAATTGTAATTTTACAGTATGGGATAGAAAGTATGAGTATTAAATTTAATAACAACAGGAAGTCAGGAAGGACTGATAATAACTAGAAGAATGTTTTAACATCCAGGATGTCCTTGGCAAATCAGAGATGTAGCCTGGAAAAAATAGGATAAAACACAGAAGGAACAAGTGCAAGGAACTACCTGTAGCGGAGAATAAAACTGAGCTGCGGAAAACCAAATCAAATAGTATCTACTCAGAAATTAAAATCTGAGGATTATTTGGATCAGAAGCTGAACACAGGTAAATGAAGTCAGGCAGCTGCAAATGAAAGACTCTAAGATGTTTTTAAGTGGAATATTGTCTGCAACACTAATTAAATAGTCCTGTGCTATTTGGTATTGGTAAGGCTTCAACTTAAAGGATGTTGAAAGGAGAGCACTGAGAATGACTGGTGCTCAGGAACACATAACCTTTGAGGAAGGATTGCATGAATGAAGATTACTTAGTGTAGAGTCAGCTGAAAAGAAGTATGTAAACAGTCTTCAGATACATAAAACTGCTGCAGAGAGGAAGGAAATGGTATATTTGCTGTGTCTGTAGTCGATAACATGCAAAGCGATGGGCTGAAAGTGCAGCAAGGAAGATGCTGTGTAGCCATTAGGAAAGGGTTTTTCATTTTAACACTGTTGGTTTTTATGGAAGTAATTTCCTCTTCCAGTGGTCTGCACTTTTTATCCTGGTTACAGAAAAGGGAATAAACTAAAGAAAGGCTTGCTTCATGAAAATAGAGGAGATCAGATTATCTTAAATTATTTTCCCATTTTCTTTTAATTAAAATTGTGCAAGGTATCACTTACACTGATTTCTAATTGGATAAACACAGAGAACAGCAAGACAGTTTCTCTTTCAGCGTATATCCTTGTTTGGTTTTAATGCCCAGTTAATACTTTTCTGTGATAGGACAGTAAAGTTCTGGAACGGGTTGCCCAAAGTGATTGTGCAGCCTCTTTTCCTGGAGGTTTTCAAGACCAGCCCTGAGCAACCTGGCCTGACCCCATAGCTGACCCTGCTTTGAGTAGGAGGTTGGACTAGAGAGCTCCTGAGGTCACGTCCAGCCTCAATTATCCTGTGATTTTATGAATAGTGAACATGAATGCAATATTTTTCTGATTCGGCACATGCGTTCACATTAGAAACCCACGTAAAAAAGGAGAACAATAAAAAGTGATAATGGTTTAGTGGTGGATTTTTTGTTGAGTTTTTTGTTTTCTTTTCCAAATATTGGCAGGAGTGGGGTGTGAATGTACATTTAATTGACAGTATGGACTAATATTGTTCACCAGAATATTTTATAGGCAGATTCTTTTAAGATGTGTATATACATTCACATACTTTCATTTTGGAGCATCACATCTGAGGGTGACCAGTGCCCTTGCTTAAATACCTGATCACCTGTCAGCTGATGCTCTCTTCCTCATAGAAGCTGTCGTGGAACGCTTGTTTGGGTAGCATTGTACATGGTTGCTTGGATGATGAGTGTGTATGCATTCTCTGGGATGTTTTTAGCTTAGGTTTGCTGAAACCCTATGAAACAGTTTATTTTCCAATACAAATAGTTACAAAATAAATTGTTCAACATAAATCTAAAGGTGTCTTCAAAATTTGTTAAGTACCAAAAAGAAAAGGAAAATCTTAAAATTTATTAGTATGAAAATTGCCATGCAGCTGTTGGGTTGTCTAATCACAGCTCCATTCACCTGAGCTGTGGCAATTCCCATAGCTGAAGTTCTGTCCCTGCATCTTCTAAATACAGTTTTATTTACAAGGTGAATCCTCTTGTTTCATTTTTACAGCCTTCTCTGTATTGCTGTTTTCTTCTTTCTTTCTTTGTTTTTTTGACTGCTTTCTCCCAGACAGTGTCCCAACACAAAGCAATTACTTTCTGAAAAATGAAATCAGTGTCAGACTTTGACAATTCAGAGTATGAAGGAGAGCCAGGCACTGAAACCAGTGACACATAAAATAAAACCTGGCTTTCTGATCAGCTTGTAGATGGAGTTTCTGAGACAGAGTTCTAACAGTCAGAGATCTCTGATCCTGATCCTTTGATACCTCTGGGAAGTACTATAAATACAAATGTTAAAAAAGGAATAAAATATGGAATTGGTTGATACAGAGGATTATATGCAGAGACTTGCTGTATAATGCACCAATAAGATTTTGAGCCATATAGAAATTGCAGTGCTGTGAAGTTACATGTGTTCCTGCTTCAAGTACCTAACAAGCCTCCAGGTTGGAACAAAAAGCACAGAACCCCCAAAATAACAGATTTTAAAGCCAGGGGAAACCCTGCTACCAAAATGGTCCACAAAACGGGCCTCCATTCTAACAACAAAGTTAGAAGCATCATGTTTTCTTAAAACCCATGCTTAAGGCTATGTCACAAAACTTGGTGCATAATTTAATAACTGTCAGTTGACTCTAAATGGAGAAAACCAAAATCCACCAAACAAAAACAAAAGGCAGAATCTTAGCTCAAGCACCAGTTGGTTTGAGTTGCTTAAATGCAGCCATTGGGGAGGAGATAAGTTATCTAGTTATACGTTGTCACTAGCAATTTAAAAAAAAATTAATGTCAGAAATCTCAATACCTAATTATAAAAGTTTTGTCTTTCTCTTGGGTAACCCTTGCCTCTCTAGCAGTCATCTTCTATATTGTAATTTGTAGCTTCTTAATTTGCTGAGGCATGATTTTTAAGATGAGTGGGCACATACAGTGTTTTGAGCTTGGCAGCTGTTATGAGCTTAACCAAGAAATGGACTCTAAGTTAGGTCTGAGATCTTGAAACCTACAGAGATTGAAATCTTACTGTTGCTGTATGTCATGGTTTAACCCCAGCCAGTAACTAAAGCACCACACAGCTGCTCGCTCACTCCCACCCCAGCAGGATGGGGGAAGAGAATTGGAAGGGTGAAAGTGAGAAGACTCGTGGGTTGAGATAAGAAGAGTTTAATAAATGAAATAAGATAAAATAATTATAATAATAATAAATTGTCATGGAAAGGAAAATAACAGAGAGAGAGAAATAAAACCCAAGAAAGACAAGTGATGCAAATGAAAACAATTTCTCATGGCCAACCAACCAATGCCCAGCCAGTCCCGGAGCAGCAGCCCTCCGGCCAACCTTCCCCCTAGTTTATTGCTGAGCATGACACCATATGGTATGGGATGTCCCTTTGGTCAGTTGGGGTCAGCTGTCCCGGCTGTGTCCCCTCCCAGCTTCTTGTGCACCCCCAGCCTACTCGCTGGTGGGGTGGGGTGAGAAGCAGAAAAGGCCTTGACTGTGTGTAAGCACTGCTCAGCAGTAACGAAAACATCCCTGTGTTATCAACACTGTTTTCAGCACAAATCCAAAACATAGCCCCATACTAGCTACTGTGGAGAAAATGAACTCTGTCCCAGCCAAAACCAGCACACTGTGGTAATAAATACTGAGGCCAATTGAGTTGTCCTTGGTATCATTATCTCAATATCCCTTCCCTGCCCCAGGCATGAGTAGCATACACGTGAGCAAGTGGGATTGGATTTTTATTATTATTATTTATTTTGATACTTGAAGTGTGTGCATTGCTTGGGAGTTGGAACTGGCCCAAAGCCTGTTAGTTACTCAGACAAATAACCTCTAAGATCCCTTTTTTCTTTGTTAAATTTGTAATTCATTCTCCTGTATCTCCTGGCTTTTGCTTCCTTTGGTCACTTCAGCTAGTAATCTCTTTACCCAGGTCCCCCATTTTTCTGTCATCTTGTCTGCCTTCTTGGTTAGAATATGTATTTGTTGTAGTATACTTCACAGATACAGTCCTTTTTGTGATTGAGCTAGAACACTGAGAATTCGGTTTTGTGGGACACATGGAACCTGAACACTGTATAGATTTCATTGTAATTTGGCAGCATGTGTGGAACAAATCTATATTTTATTTGGAATGGTGGTGATAGAGAAGCCAACACATTTATATGTTAGTTATAGCTGAGCAAACATGACTGGATTGTCACTAATAGATAATACTGATTTCACAGAGCTGGGAAACCTAAATTCCTTGTCTTGCTTAGCTGCTTCAAAATACTAGTATAAAATCCCTGTTTCAACTCATAGAGGCAAGTAAGGTATGCTGCTGTATAGACTAAATCACAGTACTAGTTGATATCTCAGAAGACTCAGAAGTTGTGAGTGATAGAGTAGGAGGATGGCTGTGCTCTGGAGAAGGACTCTTCAATTGCAGTTTTCCTTCACTGGTTGCTTTCCTTTATAAAGCATATTCCCCTCCCATCTGACGCTTGAAATAGAGGATTTTAAAACTGGATGTCATTGGAGCTGACCTATGTAGCAGTATATGTGCTGTAATATGCACTTGTGAACACTTGATCTTTGGTAAAGTTATTATTTTACTGTAACTCTTCGATTGATATTTCTCAGTAAAATGACATAAATAAAAAAGTTACATGTATTTGACTAAGGGAAACTTTGAGAGTAAAACCATAATGATAGTAATTCATTATTTCCAAAGTTTCATCCTTTTATCTGTACTTTTTGTATGTTTTGATTGTGCTTTTGCCTGTGTATACATGTGAGAAGAGAGAAAGAGTCTGGGGCTTGTCCAGCCTAAATGTAGGAAAAATTGTCATCTGCTTCATTTTCTTCTAAACGCAGGATGTTCTTTGTATATATTTACTATTTCGTTAAGTACAATTTGAATTATCCCAGGAAATAGGGCTTCCTCTATTTCCTTTAGAAGAAAATTCCTAATAGATCTTAGTGTCAAGGAGATTTCCTGGAGGTTCAACATTTTCTACTTCATCCTATCACACCTAATAAAATACTCCTCTCTCTATCTTCCACCCATTCAGAACATGCAAGGCTATAAAATTCCAGTGTGTCCCCAGGTGTAGTCTTTTATTTCACAGTCTTCAATATCCTTCTCTTAAATAAGCGTAAGTAAATGAAGAAGGAATCACCCTTCCTTTCTAAGATCCTAGTTGAAGTCAATAATTATTTAGTCTTTCTGATATTTTGATGTCTGTACCATAGATCTCAGTGATGAAACTAGTCCACATAAGACAGCTCAAGTACTGGGGAAGCTTCCAATCTGCTTGAAAGATAGAAGTTATCACTCATGGATAGGAGACAATCATGGAATTCAAAGGTCTATAATTAAAAATACTAAAAAATGACAACTAAGAGAAGCAGTTAGTAACCCTCCTGTGTATTAGTACAGCGCTTCTATTCACCAGCTGTAGATTCTGCTAGAAATGCTTCAGTTTGAACAAAAGACTAGAAGAGTAAATTCAGTAAGCTGCAAATCTTAATGTAACCATGGCCACTGCATATACAGACCTGTTAGTCTGAAGGGGTTTTGGATTAATGGAAGAACGTGCATGTTGCATTATAGACTAAGGGTCCAATTCCCTAGTTTTTTGGATGGTTGTCGAATCAGTTCCACTGTACTGAAAATGTGGCTCCTTACTTTTGCTAACCATCAATACAGATACTTTATTGGGGGGGGGGGGAGATTTTCTGAAGTCCTTTAAATCCAATTTCATGCAGTCAAGACTGGGTGCTTTACCAGCTGGATGTAAATGTGAACTGAGTTTTTTCATACTTGCTCCTAATGCTATACAGGGAGGCATTAGAGTTTTCTCCTTCTCATCTTGTAACTATTTAGTCACCTATTCGCACCTTTTAAGCTTTGGGGTTTGGGGGAATGTTTTTCTTTGCTTTGCTTGTACTATTGTTCTGCTCTGACGTTGTGGGTACCATTTTAGAATTTTTTTCATGAAGTCATATGAGGTTAAATGTTGTTTACAAGACAGCCATCTCAATGAATGGGCATGCAAGTGTTTTTATTTGACAGATTTTTTTTTTTTTATTACCAAGTAGATCGTATATCATCACAAAGAGAGACACCTGTACACAGATATTTTAGGGGAAAAGGAAAAGCATATTGTTAATTCTACAGGAAGTCTCTACCTGGAATAAAAGCAGTCACATTGGTATTTATCCTAGTAAGCTAAACATTACCAGGGCTTATCCTGTAGTTCTGTGGTATTTGACTTGATCTGGCCATCTTCATACTGTTTAACTCTCTTGCCCTTTGAAACAGGCTTAATCAAAACTGCCTGTTGGGAATAGTCCCTAGCCTATGCTAGCTTTTGAACTGTGCCTGGGAATTATATGGGGAAATGCTAATTAGACTCATTGAAATGTCTGCAAGAGACCTTCACAGCCGGGATCTATCAGTTTAATGATATAGATGACCAAGTTCCAGGTCCCAAGCTGAATCACTGTTTAATTTACTTACACATACCCATTTGGTCAGATTAAAGGTTCATCAGGCTCAGCATCCTGCTTCTAATGATAGCCAGAAGTGGTGCATGGGGAAAAGCATAAGGACAAAGTAAGCAAGTACAGTGCTTCTCCCCATGTACTCTTCCAGCCTCCAATTCTTTGAGGCTGCGATCTCAGCCAGATGTGTTTTCACTGAGTTTAGTAGTGTTCAGTAGACTTCTTTTCCATTACTGAGTGCAGTTGTCCTTTGAATTCATGTAAACTTTAAGCATCTGCAATATCCTGTGGTGAGAAATTATGCCGTTTATCTTTGTGTTTGAAGGAACCACTTCCTTTTGTTTATTTGGAACCTGCTTCCTCTTAATTCAATTTGGTGTCCCCTAATTCTTCTGTTGGAAGATTCCTGTTCTCCTTTTCAGTATCAATCAAGAATCAATAAGCATCTATCATGCATTCCTGAGCTGTCTCTTCCAAATTGAAGAATACCAGCTTACTTAGTATCTCCTGCTATCAAAACTGTTCTGTATTTGATCATCCTTACTAGCTGCCTCTGGATGTTTTTGAGTTCTGTTGCAGTGTTTAAAGATGGTAGAGACAAGAACTTCAGTGTGTATAATATCACAGTGAAATTCTTTGTTTCGTTCTCTGTGCCTTCCTAATATCTTCTCACATGGAACTTCCTTTTTTACCCTCTCTTTAGCTTTGAGTGTGACCTCAAGATCTCACTCTTGGTTCTTTTGAACTGAGCATTACCAGTTGTTGCATTTAGGAAGCTGTGGTTGTGTTCACAGACGTTATGGCTACATATGGGACATAAGGGTTTTACCTTCTTCATGATTTTAAATATACCTACACCAAACTTCATTTGTCTTTCTTTTGCCATGTCATTTCATCTCATTATGCCCATATTGAGTTTGTCACACTTCATCTGTTTTATCCTGTACGATTTGGAATCATCACCAGATTTAGTCATGTACCTCAAAATGGTTTTCTTTATGAGGTTTGAGTGTAAACAATTCATGTCTTACTGAGAACAAGATTAGTGGAGAAGTGACTTCGCCAATACCTAAATGCTGGTGTGAACTCTCAAGCTCTTTCTGCCTTGGATTACAAATATAGTATTTGACAGCTGCATTTTTTTGGCATAAGAAAGGTATCTTTTTCAGTCTGACTTCTCTCCACCAAGATGTGTAATTTTAAGCTCTGAAAATGGCCATTTGTACATACTTAGTGTAATTTACTTCAGTCCACAAAGCTCTCCAGATTCCAATTGCTCCCACAACGTAGGAAGCCTTTTGCATGGTAGGACCAGATGTGGAGCTCTGGGCAAGAAAGCATGCACGGTGCTCTGCAGAAACAGCCAAGCCTGTTCTGAATGAGCTATCTGGGGTATCAGGAGGTTTGCAGCTTCATTAGTGGGCACTCTGTTGAGATGTAAGGTTTAATAACATGAGCAGAGTGCCAGGTCATTTGGATGTACTGCTTCCAGTAACAGTTACTTCTGTGCCACCTTGGAGAGTTCTGTGAAGGCATATCCAGAGATGGATGACTGGGTACCATTACAGCTATGGATGCCTAGAAAAGATGCACTGGTTTGGAAACAGCGTAGGCTGTAAACCTTTTGAACGGTAATTTTGATAAATGGTAATTACTTTAAAATTAATGTAATGATTTTTATCTATAAAGAGTGCTGCACACTTAGCATCTGAGAAAGTATTTTGGAGGAGCAAAGAAATATCCACTGGCAGTGGTAGAGAGCAGAGCACCATCCTCTCTCTACATAGACGTGTTGAGGTCCCAGTTTCCATTTAACAACTCTGAGGATTGTGTAGCACCAGTGGGGAGAATGCTAGAGCTTGGGTCAGGGCACCTGTATACAGGAGAGAGGGTAGAGGTGGGCATGGACCTTGAGTGGGCTACTAGGGGAAAACAAGAAGAGTGGGTGGCATATGTATGTGTATTTCTGAGAGAGATGGAAGAAACTGAGAGTAATTCAGAAGCCAGACTGGGCGTACATCCATACTAAAGTGGGAATAAACCCAAGAGTTGTAGTGTGTCCTAGCTCTTCCATTTGACTGCACTGCCTTCCAGAAGGTATGTGGTCTGGATGTAGTCTGTGAGTAGTAAATCTTACTCCTTTTCAGAGTCAAAAGTAGAAAACAGAATTTCTGGTTTTCTTGCTTTTTGTCAGCTTGGCTAGTGAATTGTTTGTATTCTGTGATGAGTGGAAGGTATACCACGCTCAGCCTGCGCTTTTGGTTCACCAGAAGAGAGGGGTCATCCTCTGCTGCAGCTACCTAGTCTTTTAGCTCAAGTGATAAAGCTTATTGCTCTGAATTAAAATATTCTCTCTTCTGACTCCACAGATGATCTTTGGTGAAAGGCCTTATAATTCATTATGACAGATTTTTTGTTGTTGTTTACCATTTATTAATCTCGACAGACTCAATTTAAAAAAGGTGGTTGCTGAGTCAAAAGATAAGAAATGCCAGAATAGAATTAATTTGAAAACTAAATGTGACCTCAGTTGGATTAGAGAGAGGCCTGGAAATAGTCCATCATATGAGTGTTCCCACAAGATAGTCTCAGAGAAATAGGTCTGACTGAAGTTCGACATCCAGTCTTTTGTGTTCAAACTTATTTTCTTATCACTGTTTCTGTTTGGTTGGGGGGAGGGGGGGTGTTGTGGTTTTTTTGTCTGCTTGCGATTTTTTATTACTTGTTCTTGATCTGTGCCTTCTCTCTTCCCTGTTTTCTGGCTCATAACTTACCTTTCCTGTTGTGCAGACATCCACCCATACACATACTTGTCCATTCTCTTTCCCTATTTTACTTTTCCAAAAGCTGTTTACATTTCACTAATACCTTTGCATAATATCTTTGAGGAAAGAATTGTGTTTAACTGGAAGTGCTGTGAGAAGCATTGTAGGTATGGTGTACCATAACACGAGTACTTCAACTCCTTACAGATCTTATGGGTTCTGGAGAACTTCAGGTGGTGTCATTGATATGGTCTTAGAGTTAGCCAAGACTGAAGATTAAAGTAGTTTCATATGGCTGTACTTCTCAGTATTTTCTGACAGTGTAGTCTAGGTGGGTTATTTCTTCTTGATAGGTTTAATTTTGAGTGAGCGTATTTCCTCGATTTCCAGTTGAATGTGCACATTTACACTAATACGCGTGTATGTTTACATACATATTTAAGTGTATACTAGAATAAGTCGTCCCCTTCTAGGAAATATAACATACTACAATCACAAAAATATTTAGTAACATACCAATTAATAGATTTATAAATTATGTAATTTCTGACTTAATTCGCAGTTATTAAAGGAAATGCTTCCTTTACCAAGAACTTTAAGCCAGAAAGGAGGCTCTGGAAGAAGGCGGCACTACAGCAATAGAGAGTAAGCACAACTGAGTCCTTGCTGGCCGGTGCAGTGTATTACTTTAACATGGCAAACTGAATAAAGCTCCTGACATGTGAGTCTCCTTTCTTTCAAATGGAAGGCAGTTCTTGGGAGTTGCTGAGCAAAGATACGCTGTAAGACTGAGCTGGCCGGGCTCCACAGCAAGGAGGTCATCAGTACACTGCAGCTGCTACTATCAGTGAGATTATGTTGTATGCACTGTTGCAGAGGATTATTCTTTATGAAAAAGAGAGTACTGACAGGTATCCAATGAGAAGAGGCAATAGGATAATCTAATAAAACCGTATTGATGCTACAATATTAGAAAACACCATTTAGCATAAATTGCATATATGCTAATGCAGCCTTGTAGTTTTTATAATTTAGCCTCCTCATATTGTGAGACCTTCTTAAAAATTCTTTTATGTGATAGTTCCAAAATAGGCATGAATGCTAAGAAGTAAATTTGCAGATGAAATACATGTGTTTAAGTCAACAGGCTCCCTAACTGGGTTCTTGCAATTTTGGGTGAGTGAATATCTGATTAGAGAGTTGTTTGCAATTAGGATAAGGATCAGAATTCATGAACAGAGAGTGATGAAAGAAGAAACAACAAAAAGGCTACTCACCTTGGTCACTGTAGGACAGGAGATGACAGAACCTTTTTTCATGAATATACCAAAAATAAAACTCAGGGGGGGTGTCTGTGAGCTTGGGAAGCTTTCCACAACCTCCAAAGACAGATGTGGATGTTACTACTGAAAAGTCAGCAACATACATGTTTAAGTGTATTTAAGTCTCCGAAGCACTTTTTTTTTCTCCACTTAGCATTAGTTGATATTTGTTAAGGTAATACTGTCAATGATATCCTCCCCCATCTCCTCCTTTCCATCTGCTTCTTCCTATCCCCAGTGTCCCTGTGCACTGCTATTGCAACTGCTTGTGTGATGCCTAGTAAAGTAAATAAATCAGGGAAGTGTTTTAACCAAAAAAAGCCTCTGTTTGCTGGGTTATATCCCAGCAGATTCTGTTTCTCCAGAATGCTGTCTGGCTTTTCTTCAGCAACCAGGCTATTCCAGAAGAATAGGAATATTTTAATGACCAGAAGGTGCTGCAGTCCTATATGGACAACTTTTGGGGCTGGAAAAGAACAGTATGATTCCCTTTGGATGAAGCTAAACTGAAAGATGTACTCCAGGAACAAGCCTAAGGTGCTGGAATTGCTAACAGCTCTTAAGTTCATGAAAACTGACTAAAGCTAGTTTAGGTTTGGTTTGGAATAGGTCCAACAAAATACATATAGTGTGAACATCTAGTACTCTGCATCATTTACTCCATAGATCCTCTTCTGTTGTGTTGCACTGTTTGCTAATGTATACATACCTAGGAAATACTTACTTTGAAGAAGACCTGACGTAGCAGGCATGCAAGTCTAGGTTGTTAGGCTGTTATCAAAGATACGCACAAAAGTTAAAGAATGGTAAATTGTACAGAAGTATGTGTCTAATGTAGTTAACCCAATCAGCAGCTTTATGCTCTACTTTGTACCGTACGCTCATTGACTATCTTTGTGTATTCTTAAGTTTTAGTTTAAGAAACCAAAGAAGCTAGCTTAGAAGAACAGCTAATTTACAACAGAAGTTCAGAGTTTCTGTGGCAGTAAGTGGAGATTGAGTTGTCTTAGATGTCTACAGGGAGCATATCGTTGATCTTCCTCGTATGGTGAGGCCAATATACATTGTGCACAGAGAAGTTTTGCCCTGTACCCTTTTATGAGTTTTACGTACTTATTGAAGGCCAGTGTTAACTTAAATTTGCTTCCGTTGTCAATAGCCAGCCAGTAGATACAGCTCAGATTTCCCAGCATGCCCTTTCTGAAGATGCTTCCTTCCCTTCAGAAGGCTGCAGAACATTCTCTCACCTATTTATTCTAGACCCATTGATTTTTCACACTTCACTGCACAGCGGTCCAGCTGGAACAGAAATATGACAATTGTTTTCATGCACGGTACCCTATGGGCTGGTTGTATGGACAGTTGCCAGGAAGTGGGAGCTGTGGATTTTGATCCTCTTGAAAAGAGAGAAAACTTCCTGCATTAAATCTATAATTACTAAGTTTTATGCAAAAGGCAGCCATTTCCTACTTTTCTAGCTGTGTTTTGAACTGGCCTTAGTGAAGTCTGAGCAAGGTGTGCTCATTATGAACACAGATCAAGCCTCCTCCTCAGATAAATATCCATCAGAAGACTGAACACATTACACCTTTAGATTGTACCAGGGTCCATGAGACCTTTACTGAAACCCCAATTTCCTGGTCTAAAGTATGCATTTCTGTGACCTTAATAAACTACTTACTGCAGTCTAAGAAAATAGAGGTAACGGATACTGCTATCTGTATGGGCCTGATGAACATGGTTAATAGCCACAGCTACAGAAAATGCCATTATTTCAGTCGTCATGTGATAGAAATAGAGATAGAGGTGCAGCCTTTGCAGAAAAGACAGCAGTCCATCACCTTGCGCAAACACTTGATGTTACTTTAACCATCTGCAGAACATCTTTTAGAGTCTAAATAACAACAGCAATAGCCTGCCAAAACCATGAAAGCATGGGTGTCTAAAAAATACTACGTTCTGTGAAAGCAATACTATTTGTCAACTGCTGACAAGAACAGGTTGGTTTTAGGTTGCCTTAGGAGACCAGCCTTGAAAAGAAACTAGTTTATTCCTCCTACGGAAAAATCTTCATTCAACGCTAACACTAAGCCAGTATAAACAGAAACTTCCCCACTAAAAGGCAGGTAGAATTTTAAACAATTGTAGCTGAAAGTCAAATCCATTTGTAGTATTTAGCTAAGAAAGGGAAAAATAATGTGATCATTAAATGAGACAGCTTTTTTCTTTTTAGGTTTTAATCTATTGATAGATACACAAGACACTTAAATTCAAAATTATTGTGGAGTTTTGCACTGGAAACTTAGAGCCAAATTCAACTATGTTTTGTTCGTGAGTGATGTAAGAGCAAAATTCTGTAAGAGCTCAAATATTTGTGCAAGTCAAAACGTGTATTATGATTCCCTTGTGTTAGGCACAGTACAAAGACAGAGCAGATTTATTGCATCCCAAAGGTATTATAATTAAAATATAAGATTTAAGACAGAAGATGGATACCTACAGAACAACCAGACTTGGTTGGTTAATTAAAAAATAAATAATATGAAAGATGATGCTTCACCTATTATGTAGATCTTTTGCTCGCCACACACTGAAGAAGAATTGTGCTCTGTGCATGCCAGAACTGGGCTGAAGGGAGAGGTTATTGAATGGGGATAAATGGTATGACTTTCTGTAAGCCTTGTCATGCTGAGTTGTGCACTGAGTTTAGTACTTGGGTTTCCCAGTATTTAAGTATGCGTGCATGAGAACCAGCAAAGGAGAAGATAAATGATGAACAGAGTTTTAGCGATGACATTCCTAATTGGTGGGTGAGAGCAGGATGAGGGAGCATTTGTGAAAATAGCGTTATCAAGTCCGAATGAAAGTGGTAGCTCTGTAGATAGCTGGAAGAGGTTATGTGTATGGTCTGGATGTGGTTTGTATCTGAGAGGCTCACTTCAAGATTATTCCAGTTCTTGGTGACCAATAGAATCAGCATTTTTTCAATGGCAAGAGAGGAACCTTTCTCAAGGAAAAAATGTTGAAAGAAACATTTAAAACTAATTCAAATGGTTAGATGTCAACAAGAAGGTACTGGAAAGTTAAGATGTTTGCTTGGACAGGTGGCAAGTCTGGAGTAGAAGTGTAAATGATGACTTATAGAAGTGATTGTTGATTTTGTATTTGCAGATGAGATTAGCCAGAGATACTGCAGAAGGAGAGGAAAACTGGACCATGAATGTACCCTGTATAGCCTCTTCATGGAAAGCTGCATGTATGAGTTGTCTGACTGAATTCATGAGTCTTTATAGTTTGGAAAGCCTTTTGCTTTTGGGTTATGATGAAAGGTATAGCACGAAAAATGATGTGCAATACACCAATTTTAAAACTGAAGTGATGTTCCATGTATGGAATGTATTGTAGAACTCGGCCAGATGGAGTGAGTAAAGAATAGAATATGCATTACTATTCACGGTGGGGTTTTTAGAGTCTTTAAAATATATTCTATGATTTCTTTCTGTAGATTAAATTCTTGAAATAAACATCATACTGATTTTTTTGGGAAGCTTTGAGTTCTTTCAGAAAGCTATTTACATCTACTAAAGCCTCTGCACGTAAATACCAAGTAGCGTTTGCAAATGAAGATCACGAAAAAGCTTAGTGACTTTTCCTTATAAACACATTTTACCTGACTGTAATTTCTCTGAAGAGAACATTAATATATTTGAGTGGATGTTAAGAATACATATTATCTAGGAGACTGAAACTCTGCTTTCAGATAGCTCATGCTTTAGGTTGTATTATTTTTCTTATTTTTATGAATAAAACTTTAATCTTGGGTTAAGAATTTTTCTTTAAAGTTAAGTCTGGGAATATACGATCAAATAATTACCAAAAAGAGTAGCATTTTGGAAGTTGATTTTGTTCGTTTTTTCTCCTGACATTGAAAGGTTTGAAGAAAAAAACAAAAAAGTAAAATAGTGATGGAGGGATGAGCCATGGCAGGATAGCATACAGAACAAAGTTTGCAAACCACAACATTTGAATTTCATGTGGCAAAAAGCAAAGCCAGTGTGAGCGTCTTAAGCCTGAGTATATTCATTCGGGGCATTTATTATTGAATAACAAGCTAAATGTTAGATTGTGGTTAGCCTTGTATAAATTGTAGCAAGCAGGAGCTTTAATCTCATTATCTTTTCTTCTTGTGTGGGCTAACATCTGTCACCCAAAAGGACGAAGTTGTGTCTTTACGTTTCTTTTACGCTAACAGGTCTCTTAGATGAAAATGTATGTCATGTACTATTCTACATAGAATATTTTTTCCACTTATCACAGTATTATTTAATGCCTTTTAGTATTTCATTAATGATCTTAACTACTAGCTCTGGTCAGCATCAGGGAATGTTAGGCAGAATCACAGAATCATATAGGTTGGAAAAGACCTTTAAGATCATCGAGTCCAACCGTAAACCTAACACTGCCAAAACCACCACTATACCATGTCCCTAGGCACCTCATCCAAACGTCTTTTAAATACATCCAGGGATGGAGACTCAACCACTTCCCTAGGCAGCCTGTTCCAATGCTTGATAACCCTTTTCGTGAAGTAAAATTTCCTAATATCCAGTTTAAACCTCCCCTGGCGCAACTTGAGGCCATTTCCTCTTGTCCTATCACTTGTTACCTGGGAGAAGAGACCGACCCCCACCTCTCTACAACCTCCTTTCAGGTAGTTGTAGAGAGCGATAAGGTCTCCCCTCAGCCTCCTTTTCTCCAGGCTAAACAGTCCCAGCTCCCTCAGCCACTCCTCATAAGACTTCTGCTCCAGACCCTTCACCAGCTTCGTTGCCCTTCTCTGGACACGCTCCAGCACCTCAATGTCTCTCTTGTAGTGGGGGGCCCAAAACTGAACACAGTATTCGAGGTGCGGCCTCACCAGTGCCAAGTACAGGGGCACGATCACTTCCCTAGTCCTGCTGGCCACACTATTTTTGATACAAGCCAGGATGCCATTGGCTTTCTTGGGCACACTGCTGGCTCATATTCAGGCGGCTGTTAACCAGCACCCCCAGGTCCTTTTCTGCTGGGCAGCTTTCCAGCCACTCTTCCCCAAGCCTGTAGCGTTGCATGGGGTTGCTGTGGCCCAAGTGCAGGACCTTGCACTTGGCCTTGTTGAACCTCATGCAATTGACCTCGGCCCATCGATCCAGCCTGTCCAGGTCCCTCTGCAGAGCCTTCCTACCCTCCAGCAGATCAACACTCCCACACAACTTGGTGTCGTCTGCAAACTTACTGAGAGTACACTCGATCCCTTCGTCCAGATCATTGATAAAGATATTAAACACAACTGGCCCCAACACAGAGCCCTGGGGAACACCGCTTGTGACCGGCCGCCAACCGGAGTAAACTCCATTCACCACCACTCTTTGGGCCCGGCCGTCCAGCCAGTTCTTTACCCAGCGAAGAGTACACCCGTCCAAGCCATGAGCAGCCAGTTTCTCCAGGAGAATGCTGTGGGAAACCGTGTCAAAGGCTTTGCTGAAATCTAGGTAGACAACATCCACAGCCTTTCCCTCATCCACTAGGCGGGTCACCTTGTCATAGAAGGAGATCAGGTTGGTCAAGCAGGACCTGCCTTTCCTGAACCCATGCTGGCTGGGCTTGATCCCTTGGTTATCCTCTACATGCCGTGTGATAGCACTCAGGATGATCTGCTCCATCAGCTTCCCCGGCACCGAGGTCAGGCTGACAGGCCTGTAGTTCCCCGGGTCCTCTTTCTGGCCCTTCTCGTAGATGGGTGTCACATTAGCTAATCTCCAGTCAGCAGGGACCTCCCCAGTTAGCCAGGACTGCTGGTAAATGATGGAAAGAGGCTTGGTGAGCACATCTGCCAGTTCCTTCAGTACTCTCGGGTGGATCTCATCAGGCCCCATAGACTTGTGAGTGTCAAAGTGGTGCAGCAGGTCGCTAACCATTTCCCCCTGGATTATGGGGGCTCCATTCTGGTCCCCGTCCCTATCTTCCAACTCCAGGGGCTGGGTACCCATAGAACAGTCGGCCCTGCTAATAAAGACTGAGGCAAAGAAGGCATTAAGTACCTCAGCCTTTTCCTCATCCTTGGTCACTGTGTTTCCTCCCCCATCTACTAGGGACTGGAGATTCTCCTTAGCTCTCCTTTTGCTGCTAATGTATTTGAAGAAGTGTTTTTTGTTGTCTTTTATAGCAGCAGCCAGACTGAGCTCTAGCTCAGCTTTGGCCCTTCTAGTTTTCTCCCTGCACAGCCTCGCTACACCTTTGTAGTCCTCCTGAGTTGCCCGCCCCTTCTTCCAGAGGTCATAGACTCTCCTGTTTCTCCTCAGTTCGAGCCAGAGCTCTCTAGTCAGCCAGGCCGGTCTTCTTCCCCGCCGGCTCGTCTTTCGGCACCTGGGGACAGCCCGCTCTTGTGCCTTTAGGACTTCCTGCTTAAAGAATGTCCAGCCTTCCTGGACTCCTTTGCCCATTAGGGCTGCCTCCCAGGGGACTCTCTCGACCAGTGTCCTAAACAGGCTGAGGTCCGCCCTCCGGAAGTCTAAGGTGGCAGTTTTGCTGACCCCCCTCGCCGCTTCTCCACGTATCAAAAACTCTATCATTTTGTGATCACTCTGCCCAAGACGGCCTCCAACCATCACATGGCTCACAAGTCCTTCTCTGTTGGTGAACAAGAGGTTCAGCCACCTTCCCTCGTTGGCTCACTCACCAGCTGTGTCAGGAATTTATCTGCCACACGCTCTAGGAACACCCTTAGCCTGTTTCCTCTCTGCTGTATTGTATTTCCAGCAGGCATCCGGCAGGTTGAAGTCCCCTAGAAGAACAAGGGCTAGCGATCGTGAGGCTTCTCCCAGCTGCCTATAGAATAGTTTGTCAGTCTCTTTATCCTGGTTGGGTGGTCTGTAACAGACTCCCACCACAATATCTGCCTTGTTGGCCTTCCCTCTGATTCTTACCCATAGACACTCCACCCTATCACCACCATCATCGAGCTCTAAACTATCCAGACGCTCCCTAACGTATAGGGCTACCCCACCACCTCTCCTGCCTCGCCTGTCCCTCCTGAAGAGTTTATAGCCATCCATCGCCACACTCCAGTTGTGTGAGTCATCCCACCATGTTTCCGTGATGGCCACCATATCATAGTTTTCCTGATGTACGATGGTTTGCAACTCCTCCTGCTTGTTGCCCATGCTGCGTGCCTTGGTGTAGAGGCACTTCAGCTGGGCTGTCGTCCGTATTTCCTTCATAGAAGAACACCCCTTGTGTGCTTTGAGGTGTTTCACTGGTGTTTCCCTCTTGGCTCCTGTTGCCTCAGTATCCCCTAGCTCAACTCCGTTCAACTTTGGCTGTGCCCCAGCGTACCCCGCACATCTCAGAGACACAGGCCGAGTGCCCTCGCTGGCACCCTCTCCCTCTAACCGTGGCACGTCATCCCTCAGCTTCTCTCGGGCAAGCCTGATATTATCCCCCTCAGTCTTTTAGACAGTCTTTTAGGCAGTCTTTTAGACTTCCACAAGATAGGGTTACACTGAAGATAAGGACCAAGGTGAGATTCAGAGGTCTGTAAGGAACGCATTAAGAGATCAAAGGTTCGTTCACTTGTGTTTTCAATAAGGCATTGCTGGTAACCTTGCTGTGGCATTTTCTGGGTGTGAAAGAATAGAATTTGAGTTTTCTGAAGGCTTAGTTCTCAAGTATATCATAGTTCTGTAGGCTATGTAAGAAAAGATTTCAGATGCCATTTTTTCAAATTTCAAATTTCAATGCCAGAGGACACTTTATTGCCTGCCAGGGTGCCATGGAAGTGATAGACTATTTTAGAAATCGGTGTTTGTGGATGTTGCAATATGAGAGTTTAGCTTTCATGAAGAATATAAAAGTATGCCTAAACTACATGACTTGATCAAATGTGGATACAGTCATCAATCTACAGAGGTTGCTAACTCTTCAGAATACATTTTATCTGTCCACTCCTGTTTGCTCTGTGTTATTTGGTTTGATTTTTATTTTGCTGTTCTTCATCCCTGAACTGATACTATTCCATCACTGCGCTTGGTGATAATGGCATGGTGACAGTGCGAACAGCTCAGTCATACTGTTATCCTGTGTATTGCTGGCATTTGAATCAATGTTTGTCTGTCTTTCAATGCCTTCATGAAAAAAGAGAATTTATTTATTAAATGAAACAATTTTGACTCCTTAAGACATGTGGCTCCTGCAAACACTGTAATCATTACTCAGCAAGGACATCATCCTAAGAAAAGCTAAAACTATTTTAAGATGTGACTTTGTCACTTTTTCCAAGAGAGAGCAATCATAGCAGAACCAAGGAGCAATCTAGAGGAAATGTTATCCTGGAAGAGTGTACAGGGTTATATCTGCCTCACCCCCATAAAGACACATATATGATGAAGTATCATCCAGTCCGTCTAGAGCATTCTCAAGCAAAATCTACAGTTAAGGCAATTTCATTCTGTTCTTAGATAGATCGTTAGAGTACTTCTCTGCCTTTTTAACCCCAATTTCTGCCCCCCCCCCCCCCCCAATCCTTTTGGCTACAAATTAAACTCATTATTTGTATTATTACTATGGAAAACTTACTGTCCCATTTATAGCATTCTCCCATAGTTGAGATTCATCACTGTGTCCTATGTGTCCAATGTGTCCTTTTTTTTTTTTTTTCAAACTGTCTATCATTCTAGTTTGGGGAAGAACAGATACCTAAAAGTTGACAAAGTTCCATGAAAAATATGATGCCCTGAACTGTTTTTTGCTGTTCTCATCAGTGGCATGTAAACCAGAATAATTGGGGTTTTTTAATTTGCATTTGGCTCATCCCAGAATGGAGTCTGGCCTTTTAAAAATCGCTTTGTGTTACGGACTCCCGCTCACTATGTGATCCATGATAATCCCCAGATCCTTTTCTGCAGTAGTGCTACAGAGATTATTCTTCACTTGTTATTTGTGCATTTGGTTTCTCCATTTGGAGAGCACTACACTGTAGCAGTTATTGGACTTGGTATTTTTAATCACTGTTCTGATTGATCAAGGTCATTTTGCATCTTAAGGTTTTTCTACAAAGAATAAAAATGGCTGGCTGCCTCATTCCTGCTGGCAGGAAGAGGCAATTCATCAGTGCAGTTTTGGAGCCATGGGCTGGCCTGGCTTCAGATCATTCTGTGCCTAAGATTTTGGACTCAGTTGAGGTGGTAGTTCTCCTGTATATAGCCTCTCTGGCTTAGAAATGCTTAGAGCTTGCCTAGAAACATGATGCACGACACTAAGCGGTAGTTAGGCAGTGTGAACGTCTTCAGTATTGCTCAGTCTGTGTAAGTGAAGCAGGAAGGAAAGATCTTTCTCCGGACGTGTTATCTGGCTTGGTCAGGCATGACACCTGTTGTTTGGGGCTCTTTCACAAGATGGCGATGGCGAAGTTTGGCATCAGAAGGTTTTTGGGTCACAGTTTCTTGATAAGTGTATCTACTGAGCTCTCTGAATTCCTGATGCCTGTGAAGCTTTGTGATCACCTGCTTTCTTGCTGTGTCTGAGTATCCTAAATAGGTGGGTTTGGGAAGACACAGGCTTCACGGTGACGTCCTTCCAGGTCATCACTGTTGATTTTAGTTTAGTAGAAATAGAAGTGTATTTCTGCAATGTTTTATGCTGTCTCTTTCTGACTCTGCTTAGGTAATACTTTTACGTGATACAGGGTTACAGCCTGTTTGGAAATAAGCTTCTCATGTCACTCTTTCATTTCCTTGTATAGTTCCTCCCAGTCTGAACTGAGACAAGATCATTAGTCTGCCTTGATTTCCAGTCCTTTTAAATGGTATAGTGTCTCAGCAGTCCTGAGGTGCTTCACCCCGAGTATTGCCGCTTTCCTGAAGTATACTATGCCCCATTCTGCAGAAGGTTACAGATCGGTCAATAAGAATGTTATTGGCATGGAGCCCTTCATAACCCCAGCTCTTCAGACATCTATCAGCAAAAACAGAAAGAGCCATAGGGGTTTTTTTGAACTGAAGATGCTGATTTTTTAAATTTGTAACTTATTTAGGAAAAATCAATAAGCATTACTATGAGCTGGGTTCAGTCTAAAAGAAGCTATGGAGAAATGGTCGCAAGAAAAGAAAATTCACATAGAGCATTCTGCTGAGACAGAGCTGTAGCAAAACACAGAAGAGTATTTCATAAAAACAACAAGCCATAACTATCTTAAAGATACGTAGTGTAAAATCACGGAGTTTCAGAGTTTAAAAATTAGAAGGTATCCGCACCAAGTTAGTGATACCGTATAGCTTGCATACTTTGGAGAGTATTTCAGCTATTGTTAACAATGGTACTTTAAAATGCTTGGAAAAAAGAATATCAGGAATTCCTGATTAGTATCATTAACAGGGCAGCACTGCAAAAAAAACTTTACCTTTTTAGGTAAATTTTTAGGTATGAATGTATTTTATTTCCAAATACATTACCTTTATAATAAGGAAGAATGATGTGCAAGGAAAATGAGGCAGCCTTAAAGTGGACAAGTGAGTTGAAGGCTGGTACTTTCATCTCCCAGAGGCTGTGCGTGAACCTTTGGTTTTAATTAAAGAATGTTACCACTGAATTCAGTGTATCCGCTATTACACACAGCAGACTGAATCCCTCCCAGCGGTTATACTGGAGCAACCCAAAGAAATACAAATAATTCAGTGTTATATTGGATTAGTTTTAGTTAACTAATAAACAAGGCATGGCACTTCCAGAGTTTTGTCATCCTGTTTTTGCAATAAATAGTCTTTAATTGTCTCATCTGAATATAGTGTAAGCAGGCAGGAGCATTAGATATAAAACGGCATTAACACATTTTTCTCTCTTTTTTGTTAATCTATGAGGTAAGCCACAATGTTGATTATTAACAGCCTCCTCTACACTGCAGAGTGGCTCCAGCGGTTCTGCAAATTGGCTAGATTTGAAGCTGTTAATTATGCCGTATAGTGCGCTCCATAAAGGCAGAAATGAGCGTGACTTGGCTCAGTTCTCATGAGAATAAATTGTAAAAATTGGACCTCTGTTTGATTTGAATTCTGGCTTCACAGAGGACACGGACATTCCATATGACAGGCTTGGCGAGGACAAATCATTTACTCCATTAAAAAATCAGAATAGGTTCATAGTAAAATTGCATACCTGGCAGAAAGCCCGTGGCTCCTGGGACTCTGCAGAGGTCCGAGGCTCATTAACAGAGGGTGCTTTTTATCATTTTGTCTAAGAAACTGACAAACATCTTAAATCCAAATAACTTGTAAATTTTAAGGAGGGGTTTTTCTTTCTTTCCTGCATTCACCAGCTACAGTTGTATGTGTCTACAACTGCCCACTGGCGTTTTAAAGTTACTGTCTGCCTCCTGTAGAAGAAAAAGGCATGGTCTCCAACACGTGCTGCTCGTCTAACATCAAGGCAAATGATAAGAGAGGGTGAGGGGAGGGTCATCTTTTGGTTTAGGCTCTCTGTTTAGGTTTTTATGTAAATGTAGACATTGCATAACAAATTATGGCAAGATACTTTTACCTTAGATTTCCACCTATACATCAAGGAATTTACAGGGTGATACTACTTCTGAAGCAAATCTGTACATATTTATATCAAGTTCTCTTCAAGTATGACAGCACATAAACAAATCATAGAAGAAAAAAAGCTCCATAAATTTGAATGGTTTTTAAATCTTCTGGAAATATATTCAGATAAGGAGATATTATGTCAAATATATGACTGTACCTTTGTAGCTGTTGCAAGATTGTAGCAGTGTAACTGATACTAGTTGAAAGATCCTGAAAGCAGTGTTAAATATCCAATGTGTCACAGTGATGAAACGTTAAATGTCATTTTTGCAGTTTCTTCTAAAAGTTTAAGGGAGCAATTTAAAAAAGAATAGTAAGTTTGGGAATTCAACTGCTGTTTTTTTAAACTGACAGTGAAAGAAAATTACTATGTCAACCAATGCCTTAATCCATAGAACAAAGAGGACTTTATAGTTTAAACATACTAAAATAACCAGTGTTAAACTCCTATAACTGTTTGGTGTCATTTAAATTTTTGCAATAAATGCATAGATTTATCTGGTTTAATTTTTTTTTTTTTTTTTTTTTTTTTGACAAACAAGAAAGGCAATG
This sequence comes from Mycteria americana, assembly GCF_035582795.1. Lineage (NCBI taxonomy): Eukaryota > Metazoa > Chordata > Aves > Ciconiiformes > Ciconiidae > Mycteria > Mycteria americana. The sequence continues at coordinate 33,588,012 of NC_134367.1, forward strand.
CTTGAGGAAAAACCTTAACAGTATGATTCAGGCTACTGCATAGCATTAGGTTTGTTATCAACAAGATGTATTAAAGTGGAAACAATGAACTAGCGAAGCCATCTTGCGTATGGGATTATTAAATTCACAGTTTGCTGTTGCTAATTCGTTAGTAGGCTTCAGTTGTTTGAGAAAGCGCATACAAACTCATTTTGCAAAACCGATTATTAGATGAAATGCCCTCTGTCATTGCCACTGGAGGAATAGCTCTGAATCAGGGCTGTGTCACAAATGGAGTTAGCTGAATGATCTCAGTTCAGTACCATTTACCTAACAGGATTATCAAGATGATGCTGACATAATGAATAGGTTCTGCTCAGACAAATGTAGTCCCCTGGAGATAATGGAAATTCAGTGCAGGGCTGTTTGCTTTCTTTGGTTGATATGAAGAGCTTGGACTCTAGTAAAGTCCGTCTTTGTGCTTTTATCAGAATTATGTTGCTTTTATGATTTGACAAAGTTCAGTCTAGTGACACAGATGCAATTATACAGCTGTTTAGCCTTGGTTCTGGAAGACATTCTCCCTTAAATTATGCTGCTTAAGCAGGTGTATTTTGTTCACTTTGATGAGATATGTGTTAACTAGAATAGCATAGTAGTTAGAGATAATACAGAACTGAGTCCTTTCATGTATCCTGCAAAGATTATTGTGTTTTGTAGTCAGTGTTTCATGAACAAACACAGGAACCAGCCTATATAGTCGATTCTGAAGGATCCTTCCCACATTCTTTTCTTTTGATTCATAATGTTGTTTGTATTCATACTTGTGAGAAAATTTTCAGAACAAAAAATGTTTCTATTACTCAAATGCAATCAGTGAACCGTATACCAGTATGAGTCAAAGACAAACGATAATACTGAGGACAGTTCTGTTATCAGATATTTGAAACAAGAATTGTTTATTAAAAAACAGTCTCAGAATGAAAGCAGGTTTTCAAAAGGAAAACTGTTCCCCAGTGTAAATTTATGTTTCACCACCATGTTCTTGGAGCACTGTGAGAACCAAGAATATTTTTCAGTGGTAAGTCTTCATGGATGTTCAGTGACACTGTGAAATAGAGAACTGTAGCTCTCAGAGCTCTAGACATTCTTCAGAGGCATTTCTTTGGAAAGAATTTCTGTTGGAAAGTAGGAAATAGCTTTGCTTGTGCAGCCAGCAGTGTATATGTAGCACTTCACGTAGAACAGACCAGAATCTTAAAATATTTTTCCTGTTAAAAAGTGTCATGGGTTAGTATTTGTCTTGTATATATAATAAAATAAATATTCATTCTTTTAGGGTGAAAAAGGAGATAAAGGAGAACCAGGACCAGAAGGCATTCATGGAAGAGAGGTAAACTGAATGATAATGAAATAGTCAAGTTACAAACTTTTGGGGGGATGGTTAAGCAATGAAATTCAGAATTTATGTAAGGAGAGTGATAGATTTAGAAAATGTGTATGCCCAGAGAGTTAACATCCACAAGATGATGGAGCAAGAAAAAGAGATGCGTTCAGGTGAGATACGAGTTCTTAGGGCTTCAGGTTGGACAGGAGAGCTGTGGGTAAGGATGTGGTAGGTTCCATGATATTTCTGCTGAGGGCTCATGAGATAAACTGAAACAAGCGTGGGGATTAAAGCAACACAATGTCGATGAGAATCATTCCTGGTTGGATAATCTGCTGGAAGAGAGGGCATTTCTGGAGGCAGGGTAAAGCTAGGCCTGGAGCCTTGGTTTCTGAAAAGGAAAATACCCAGGCTGTTAGCCATTTGTGCGTGAGAGCCATGGGTCACTCACTGTGCCATATGGTTCGTGTGATAGCGAATTTGAGTTAAAATGTCACTTTTTTTCTCTGCCAGATTTCACTGCCTTAGTTAATTGGTCTGGTCCATATTTGAGGTACAGCATGAATCTGTGTCTAAAAATACTGGATAATCCTGATCATTGAGTTCACATTCAAGCTTGAACCTGAGCTAACGCTGTAGACACGGCCAGTAATAAACCTTACTTTTGCCTAATTTATTTTGGTCTATATTAAACCAAGATGAGAGGGCAGAAAATCAGAATTTTTTTCAATGCAATACTAAAATGGCCAACCAGCATGATTTGAACAGCAAGATTTAAAAAAAAGAATAAAATAAAATCAAGCCAGCAGTTTTCTTTATCCCACTCTTCCCCTCCTGTCTCCTCCTTGACCTAGCTGGGAGTGAACCTGCAATTAGGGTTTAATGCAAGATACTGTTGGCTCTCCAATTGCAAAGCATCACAGTTGAAGGCAGAGGGCATCTTACAGAGGGATCTGAACCTGACTGTCCAAATTCAGTGGGGAATGACTGGCATTAGGACTGGAATCCAGATACAGGATTTGGAAAAACCATTCAGCAAAGCTTTTTTAAGCAACTTTACCAAAAGAGTAAAAGGGTCAGCATTTGACACAAAAATGCTATGACAGTCTAGCTGGGTCTACAGAAAATGCAGTAAAACAGACTACATAATTATGACACTTTTTATGTCATCTGGCTTTCTACGTACACTGTAACCATAAAAATATTTTTCCTATTTTAGGTTATTATAATTTAATGCTAGACAAGTCAGGCTATTTTTGACTAATAACTGATGTCCTCCATATGAAAAGGTATACTATGTACTGAGCTGAAACTATGTTTAGGTATTCAAAGAGGTATTCCCTTGTAGCCTGCATGTCTGTAAAGGTGAACCATATACTTCTGTCATGCATACATATATGCTGACAGCATGGAAAAAACACATCTGTGTTTCTTTCCATAGCTCTGGGGACATTTCTGTGTTGGTCTTACACGATCTCCTTTACTACATGGGATCTTGTTCCATAAACCTTTTAGGAAGAGTAAGGTATACCGAGTATCTGGTGAACTCTAGAACATATTTGACATAGTGGCACTGTGAAAGTGTAAAATATTGAACCTTTATATTTTGAAATATTTACTGAACTCTTGTAATGTGTCAAGAAATGGTAGATTATCATCATGGGAACAGTCATTAAAACATTTTGGAAGTGAAATTGCACAAGGCAATATGACATTATATTGTTTGAATCCGCACATAATTCCTTTTTAACAACACTTATATAAAATGCTTTGGATTCAGTTATCGCTGTGCATGGAGATGCCAGTCATTAAGTTTAAATTTAAAGGACTGTGTATCATTGACTCTTGGTTGCTATCAGTGTCTCTCAAACTCATTCCGCATACAGAAATGTAACATCTGATATTTCTGAAATAATCAAGTTAATCTGCTTACATGGGTGTAATCTGCAGTGCTGTATAAAGAAAGCCTGAAAACACTTAAAGCTAGCAGTATCGGCTGCTGGCAGCTGTTGTCTCTGCCTGGGGGAGTGAGGGTTTCCATACTCGCAAGTGAAGACCTTGAAAATGATGACTGAACATTTTATCTTGCACAAATGGTAGAAACATATTTGAATTTATTTTAATCAAAATCAGGAAAGTAGGTGTCACAGAACAGTTTTGCTTTCTATTACTACTTGTGTTTTCTTAGCTGTACAAAAAGTTCTTGCTGGAATGAAGTAGCACGACAGAGGGGAAGCCAGACCTGATTTGGAGACTAGGCTTTCTGTAACGATGAAGAGATACCTAAAAAGTTTAATTCCCTCATCCCTCACTGGTTGTGCTAACTGGGTCAGTTCATCTCATTGAGAACCAGGTTTGGATGCAGGAACTGTGAATATATTTAACTGCTCTGCACATCTCCCAGTTTATCACTCCAGGAATCTGAGCCAAGATCTACAATGCCGTGTCCCAGTCTGGGACATTATTCAAAATCCATCTGACAACATGAATACTTACTATAAATACTAGTAATGTGGTTGCCATTGTTTTTTAGCTTCTTAAGGAGTAGTTATAAATAACTTAATGTATTACTAATGTAGTCCTCCCATGCTATGTGTTCACATTACATCTGTAAGCAGGTATTTGCCTGTATAATATGAACAGCCAGTTTGCTTGAGTAGTGTCTCTGTTTTATCCCTTGAGACTTTTGTAGCCACTTGACATTAATAATGCTATCATTTGTATCACTGTAACAAGTGGAGCTTCATAGACACGCTGTCTGAAAGAAATCCTGATAAATACAGTTTCTTCTCCATCATGCTCATATCCCATATGGAGTAAGGAAAAATTTGCAATACAAATATCCATGAAACTATCTGTGGAGTAAGATCTATGTTATATTCATACGCTTGTCAGTTGAACTGAAATGGAAAGAAAATCTTTATCACTGAAACTTTTAGACTCTTTTTGGAGTCGTCGTTTTCTTGGTCAGTGGTGCAGGTAGGAATTGAATACCATGGGATACTACCAATTAATGTTTTGCTGACATAAATGAAATCCTTCAGCAAAAGTGAAAACAGAAAGTTTTATCATATCTATCAGCATGTGTCATGCATAGCTAGGGGAAGAATAGAGTCTTTCTTGTAAATTATTTTTAAAAAAAGTGTAAAAAAACTTGAAATTAAAAACTAGTATATCATCTCTACAGCATTAAACCCAGTGATTCACTAATTATTTTTTTTCTCCTGCTGGGAAACGTGATACCCTAAGTGACTTTTTAAAAACTTTCCTTCATAAAATATTGTTATTCTTTACCTACCTGATGTCAAAGGATGGACCTCTGAAGTTCAGTGGGCAATGAAAAAAATCCCAGGTTTTCAATGGAAAGATGGAAAATATATCAGACCTTTTTATTTTTATACTTGTGGGAAAAGGTGAACAGAAGTATGAACATTTTTAAAGGGATCCAGTGTCTTGATAGGATAGTAACAGTCGTTTACCTTCACACGCTCATGGCCTGTCTCTCTAATCTTGAACTCTCTTAGTATTAGCATTGTAAGGAAATATTTGGATAGGAAGGGAAGAATGCTATTGCTTGAAAGTATGAAGTTGGTAATGATATTTAATTGTATCTAGAGTTTGAGGATTCTGTTAGGAACAAAAGTATAAGATAGTAGGCATTGCTCAGGATCCAGAAAATTCTAGTCGTGTAGCAATTTGAATGACATTAACGAGAAAAGAGCAATGGCAATATTTAAAAGTACATGAGACTTAGACTGAAAAATAGTATATTGTTTGGAGCTTTGAAAATACTTTGCTAAATTAGAAAAGTTATGCCAGCATATACAGCTTGGTGTTGTACAGCTGACTCTGAAGCTGTTATTTTAATTTAGATTTTAAGGCTGCTCTGTGGAGAAAGTGTAGTTCTGTTCTCTTACTCATTAGAGTATTTCCAAGTTTTATTACTCGGTGGAGGTTGTTGATTTGATCTATACTAATTTGGTTGCACATTGTTGGTTAGTGTGTTGGTTTGTTTACTGTTATTTCCAGTACTTTAGATAATATGTGGTGTTCTAGGAGATTTTAACCTGATGTGAGATTGAACAAGATTACTCTAATGCAGGCCAGGGAATTGTAAATAATGAATGATGTTTTTCCAAACAGATATCTTTTAGAGTGGAAAAACTCGTTCTCCTCAAAGGATTATGCCAATCTTACAGCATTTTTCCATTGCCACATGCGTGCAGCATAGTGTACGCTGCACAAATAGTTGCATTTCCAGTGGGCAACACTTGGCTGCTGCAGGAGCTGCTGGAGTCCTGTGGTTGGGGTCCAGCTGATTTTTGCATTTTTGCATTGGGAAAAGCGCCTGTCGTTAGCTGCCGGTACATTTTCTCTGTTTCATCTCTTTTCTGTGATGATGTATAAGCACTGTCTGCTGCTCTCTCTCTCTCTTGAGAAAATTTTCAGTGTATGATACAGTTTTCTCAGGCCTCGGTGAACCTGCTAGAGCTTGTTAAGTCAGAATTCATCAAGTAAAGCATTAGGGCACAAAAAGCATGTTTTACTTGGAGGGAACACTTAACATAACAATTTTCCTAATGTTCCTGAACTCTAGAAAGAGTTTTCTTATTGATAATTTCATGCAAAGCTAACAATTCAGTTATTTTGGTACTCTTTTTCAGACTTCTCTGATCAAATTCATGTCTGTTACTACAGTAAACATTTTGTCTCAGGGTGAGAGGTTAATGTACTTCTCAGATATTTCCCAGCGGTGGATAAGTAACTAACTGATGGCAGCTGAGAAAAGGCTGTAGGCCCTGTCTTCTAACACTACTGGTGAGGTTTGCATTGTGGCTGATATCTGTCTCTTCATCTCAGTAGTTTGTCTTCAACAAGCTGTTAAACAGAACCCTAGCTCTCAATGCCCTTGGTCCCTCTGGTCTCCAGTCCATACTGAAACCCTTCAGTCCAGTTGTCTGCTGCCAGGCAGCGTAAGCCTTAGAAACTCTGGCAGCTCTGTAAGAGTTTCCCAGTAAGCTTCCTCTCCTTAGCCTAGCTTTCTTGAGGCTTCTGTGTTTGCTCCCAGATCAGCTCATTGTCAATCTACTGCTGAAAGTCTTCCTCAAACTTCCCTGGCCTGTCATTCAAATCCCCTTGTTTGGGCTGCAGAGGTTTTATCACAGGGATTGCCAGCTAGTCGGTCTCAGCCGGAGAGGTGTCTGCTCATTAAACCCTTACAGATCCCTGGTGTGGCTTTTAAACCCAGCCGAGCATCACAGTGTCAAGGTTAAAAGCAACAGAGGAGTCTGCAAGAAGACCTAATTTACAGAAGCAGACTCCTTTAAATTACAGGATGCTTTCCCCATCCTGTGCAAGCACTAACACGTTTCCCTTTTAATATAACCCTTGTAGCTTATATGGGAGTACTCACAGAAGGTGTGTACTTGGTTCAAGTTGTTGCTGTCGTTTAATGGGCAGGTTAGATGATACTCCTAGGGGCTAGGATTCTTTCATAGGGTAGTTCCTGAGACACTGCAGGCATATGGGATGTGATTTCCCAACACAAGCAGCAAGCTGTGCATCCTCTGTTCTCTTCATCTTCTGTCATTTTTGCTAGTGATGGTAGTAGTACCAGTTTGCAGATCATCATGTTGACCCAAAAGAATTGGCTTAGGAGAAAACATTGTTTGGTTCCCTTTTCCCGCAAAATCTTTGACTGTTATGTTCTTATCCAAATGACTGAAAACATAGGAAGTGAAAAACTGTTTAGTTTTCTGGTTATACCTGGCGCTTCTTTTGAGTGAATAAAATGTTCTCAGACTTGGTAAGGAACATATTTATCACATCACTAAGTAAAGTTATTTTTTCTTCACTGTGGAACTCCAGAGCACAGAAAACATTGTATGACATTGTTGCTGCTTTAAAAGGAAAATTCAAATAGAAAAACTGTCACCTTTTATGCCAGTAGTGTTGGGACACCATTAATAAAATCCCATTCGTTGAAGAATTTGTGAAACCGTGGTCCTTTTTAGAGCTTTAAAGCACAGTTACTGGTTTTTAATTGTTTTCTTCTCCTAATCCAGTTAGTTTTGTAGGCTGGCTAAGACTCCAGTAAACTATCACAGAAAAGTCTGGTTAAATATTTGTCAAAAATAGTGTCAACCAATATGGTAACTTCTCCTTTAAATTCATTCCACCAGAAGATATACCGTTGTCATCCCCTTCCAAACAAAAAGCCTGCCTCTAGTTTAATCTTTCCTCTGTTGGCCCCAATTTTGCTGACTTTACAGCCTTATTGATATTTGTGATATACTTGTTCCAGTAATTTCTCTGTTGGTCAGCAATTGTGTTACAGTAATACCAGTCTTATTAAACATATATATAACATTTCTCATTTCTGCCATTTCTCATGTTGTTATCTTGTTAGCCTTGAGTTGGCCTTATACATGCATATCCTAATGCTTACTTTACATTTTGGCATCCATAGAGGAACCATAATGTAAGTTTATTCTGACCTGTAAAAAGACCAAGCTGTAGTCCTTACAGGGGAGGAAAAGTACCAGCTGAAGACTGTTCATGAACTCACAAATGTGTATTATTGTATTGCTCCCAAAAAGCTAGAATTAGTTTGGAATAGAATTCAGTAATTCATTTACCGTCTGTTATGAAAGCTGCTGGATTTTTTTACTCAGTTCTTGAATTTCTGACAAATCTGGTAACAGACTCCTTAGATCAATAGAAATTAGTTTACTGTTTTCAAAACTGACCTCATTCTCCTAAAATATTGCAGAAAATGAGCTTTTCTAATTTAAACCTTAATCTAAAATCATCCAAATTATGTCTGTTCAGATAACCACGTCTTTTACTGAAGCATTCTGTTCTGGTCTCTGCCAGAGAAAGGATACTGTACTCTACTGTGCTAGAAGGGGATACAGATTCGACTTAGCACAGGAATTCTTATGTCATTTCAGAGACATTCAGCAGCAGCTAGACATCTCAGCAGCTTTAAAAGGGTAGCTATAGGGAAGAATAGGCATGGTGCAGCACCAGATGTGTTTTTGCAAGCATTCAGTATGTCTGAAACTTATTAACATAATAATATTTTTAAAAGATATATAATGTGTAGAAGAATAAGAAATACTTCTAATGGGAGAACCTTTGAAGCAATTTTTTTTTTCTGATACTACTTTTCTTTCTTGAGGTTTTAAACTGCAAAGGAAAGCTAATTCAAGTATTTTAAAATAAATACTTTATATAAAAACCTTCCTGGGTACTCAAAAGTCCTGCTTCAAACACTGTAAGGCTTGTTGTCAAATATGTGGTTTCCCCTTGTCCTTTTTATGTGAGGTTGACCTCTGTGGTCATCATCTCTGTAGTAGCTGTCAAACTGCATCCCTCACCAAGGTGCACTGCAGGAACACTACTAAAAGCTTTAAACACACCAACTGGGAAAAAAATGAGGTTCGTAGTTTGACAGTGCATGGCTTAGGTTCAGTATCTTTCATCAGCTAGTTGTCTTTTCTATTCAATAGAGACACAGACAGATATATCGCTGTCTGTGAGCTGCAGATTTTTTTTTACCCTTATCTCTTCTCTTCTGTAAATATACAGCCTAAGAGCTAATTCTTAAACTCAAACCTATTGTTCCACTGCTGATTTGCTAATACTGATTTTGAACCAAATCCATATGGTTTGCCTACCTGAAAAATCCCTAAAATGGCTTTTTAGAATATGGAGTGGTTGTGTTTTATGCAGTCTTTCAGAAGGAGGTGAAAAGTAAAACGTAGTAAATGGGGGCAATATTAAAACTATGTCATAAATATGCAGATTGTAAAAAGAAAGCAATTTTTTGGCTTGGTTTTTGAATCCATCTGCCTATTACATTTTTTAAGTTCAAACAGCAAAACTACTTCTGATTTAACTATTACATATTTGGCAAGCTTAATAAAGGACAAATCAAAGCTAAATCAGGGGTATTTACAACAACCACAAATTTAATCCAAAGTGGGTACTTAAATGCTCATATAGTTCTAAATGATGTTCCTTCCAGATGGTGAATTAATGTAATTTTAGCAGGAAGTGAAGTTGCACAAATATGCAGTATTTAGAACACTCACTGATTTAATGTTTCTGTACCCACCAAGGCACAGATGTTACTTATTTTCGTGCCAGTTGTCTCTATCTTTCCAATTATTGCAAACTGAGGAAGAGAGTTTGCAAGGGCAAAAAGGGGGCTGGGAAGAACTTAAGTTGGTAAACCCTAATTCAGATGTAGATGAATCTTTTCTGTCCTCAACCTATTTAACCTCCACAGTAATAATGATGGTGGCCTACTTTTGGAGTATCTCATTATGATTTAGTCCTGTATTGCCTACATTATTGCCATTTGGTTTCTAAGTAAAATCTTCGAACCTGTAGAACTGTCTCTGACTCACAATGTACATGCACTCCTGTTACATGCCTCTAAAGCAGCGATCAGAGGGAAAGCACAAAATACATCCGGCTTAAACAAAAAGGAGTTCCTGGTAGGTTGGTCCAGCATCAGAATTAAGTTCATTCCTTACTGCAGAATGGCTTGAATTTGCTGGGCATATTTCAAAACTTCTCGCTTTTCCATGTGTTTTGCGGCAAGAAGACAACAAAGATTATGTGCTGTCTGCTAAAGATTTTTTTGGGGTGCTTATAGAATCATAGAATCACAGAATCATTTAGAATCACAGAATCATTAAGGCTGGAAAAGACCTCTGAGATCATCTAGTCCAACTGTCAACCCAACACCTCCATGCCGACTAAACCATGTCCTGAAGTGCCACATCTACACGTTTTTTGAACTCCTCCAGGTATGGTGACTCCACCACCTCTCTGGGCAGCCTGTTCCAATGCTTGACTGCCCTTTCAGTAAAGAAATTCTTCCTAATATCCAGGCTAAACCTCTCCTGATGCAACTTGAGGCCATTTCCTCTTGTCCAATGGCTTGTTACTTGGGACAAGAGACCGACACCCACCTTGCTACAACCTCCTTTCAGGTAGTTGTAGAGAGCGATAAGGTCTCCCCTCAGCCTCCACTTCTCCAGGCTAAACAACCCCAGTTCCCTCAGCCGCTCCTCATAAGACTTGTGCTCCAGACCCTTCACCAGCTTCGTTGCCCTTCTCTGGACACGCTCCAGCACCTCAGTGTCTCTCTTGTAGTGAGGGGCCCAAAACTGAACACAGTATTCGAGGTGCGGCCTCACCAGTGCCGAGTACAGGGGCACGATCACTTCCCTAGTCCTGCTGGCCACGCTATTTCTGACACAAGCCAGGATGCTGTTGGCTTTCTTGGCCACCTGGGCACACTGCCGGCTCATGTTCAGCCGGCTGTCAACCAGCACCCCCAGGTCCTTTCCCACCAGGCAGCTTTCCAGTCACTCTTCCCCAAGCCTGTAGCATTGCATGGGGTTGTTGTGGCCCAAGTGCAGGACCTTCCACTTGGCCTTGTTGAACCTCATACAGTTGACCTCAGCCCATCGATCCAGCCTGTCCAGATCCTTCTGCAGACCCTTCCTCCCCTCAAGCAGATTGACACTCCCGCCTCTTCCTCCCTCCTGCTTCTGGTGAGACATGTTACTGGAAGAGCTGTATTGTAGATATTGTAGAGGGTAGATTCAGACTAGATACAAGGAGGAAATTTTTTACGATGAGGTTGGTGAAACACTGGAACCGGTTGCCCAGAGAGGTTGTGGAGGCCCCATCCCTGGGAAACATTCAGGGTCAGGTTGGATGGGGCTCTGAGCAACCTGATCGAGTTGAAGATGTCCCTGCTCATTGCAGGGGGGTTGGACTAGGTGACCTTTAAAGGTCCCTTCCAACTCAAACCATTCTATGATTCTGCAAGTGTGAAATTGCTGCGTATGTAATGTGTAAGACTAGGCAGTATTATCTGCTTCTCCAGCTGAAGCAGAACTAAGGAGGGAGGTATGAAGGACTCGATTATTTTTCTAATTTTCTTTTCAAACACTGGTGGAGATCAGAGTGTTAGAGCCTGTGCAGCAGCTCTGAGGTGTACCCTGCTGTAGCTCACCAGCTCAGCATTGCTACTTGAAGCATAGAGTCCACAGCTCTCTGTCCACCCCTGCCTCTTTCCCGATTTTAGCAGGGGTTAAGTGAATGTACTAGTACTTTCTCTAGTATTCTATTTTATCTTTGTTGGCCATGCAAGACACAGTCCTACTGGGACTGCAAAGGAACTTTGCATTTCTACACGCTACTTGCCATGATGGGGCACAGTCAAGTAGACAGTTTCGCTTTGTGTGTTTAATTATGTGTTGAAGAGACATGTGGTCTTCAATAGATGTTTCTCTGTTCACAAAATAATGAAAATAAAGAATTATGAGATAGTAGTACTAATAATGTGATAATATTTTAAGGCTTAGTTGGTTAATATATACTAATTCACAGCACTACAGGATTTTGTCCAATGCTTTCCGCAGATGACAACAAGTAAGCATTTTTCTTCTTTGCCCAGGGACTAAAAGGTGACCCTGGTAGTCCTGGTGTGGCTGGTCCTAAAGGAGAAAAGGTACGTTTTTATCTGTAAAGTTGTATGTATATGTGAGTGTGCATGATATTTCTTCAATATTGAACACATTGCCTTAACTACGTATGACGAACACCCACTGCTGCCACTTGTGTAGCTTAAGGGTTGAAGAATATGAATACAGACTAACTTTAAATATGGAAGACAAGTACTCTTTATCACAACAAATTTTGAAAGGAATTCAGAGCAGGAGCCTAAATTCGCTGTTCTGAATTGCTCTCTGGGTGCTCTGATTTGCTCCCATGAACTGAACTCGAAGGTCTCACAGCGCGATTCGTACCTCAGCAACCTAATTCTATGAACATTTTACACAGTCAGATGTCTTTACATATGTGAGCTGTCATACTGACTTCAGTGGCCACCTTGTGCATGTAAGCTGCAGCTTGTAATTTAACATATGCAAATGTGTTTTGAAGGATTGCTTTTTTTAAGCTGTGATTCATTTATGTAGAGGCCTGCCATTTTTTTTCCATTTAACCTGTGGTGAACTGTGTACATCTACGCCATTACTGAAAAAGAATATTGCTTTACTCATATACTTTCATAATCAGAGCATGTTTGATGATTATACTGAATTTACTTCTGCAGTGGTGCATATCCTCTAAAATGCCTCAGGGTTAAGTATGTATAAATAAAGAGATTGGCAATTTACTTACTCTCCTGTTTTAACTAGGGAGATGCAGGACCTCCGGGACCAACTGCCTTGAGCGTAAGTACATGTAAAACAAAAACAGACAAAAGAAAATCGCTAAGAAATGTTGCAGTTCTTAGCTTATTTGCAGTGTAAATACTTTCATTATTAAATTCAAGAGCCAAAAGTACCTCTCTTTAGAATGTCTCTGCATTTTCTATATGAATTGTGAAGCAGGGAAAAGGGATTTTTATGAATATAAAGAAAATAAGCATATTTAGAACATGGTGTTTCCCACCAGATGGTAAGAATATTGCTTTTTTATTCTGTGTATAGATAGTATAGGCTGGTTAAAGTGAAAGAATTACCTTGTTATTTTTAGTGAAAAATACTTTTCAGTGAAAGCTTGCAAAACTAATTAATGTTTTTAAGATATTGTAAGTATTCTATTGTCAGATTATTTTATTAAGTACTTACTTATGAGTGCAATGCCATATGTACAACACAGTATTATCTATATAGCATGCATAAGTTCAGATTTGACACACAGGAACCTATTTTCAGAAAGTTAAGGGTGTGGAGACACATCCAGCAGCCAGATAGTTGTGAGGCTGCCACAGCTCTCTGCCCTCAGGTCCAGCTGGTAGTGGGGCTGAGCGTGCATTCCCAATAGGCACACAAACACACGTACAACACGTATAGACGGGTCTGGCCACACAGGTCAACACAGATGGACACACTTGGCACTCCCACAAACCCAAACAGCTCCAACAGCCTCATCCTGTTACCCCCATCATGATGATGGTCTGGTACTGGGAAATATATACATGTATACAATGTGCATCCCTCTAGTAGCTGAGCTGACACATAGCCTAACCAGTAGATGCCCCTGCTCCTGGTCTCTCCAGTTACTGGCACCTGGGCATTCAACCCCCGCCCCGAGGCTCACAGCCTCACTCCAGTTACTGGTGCAGACCTGCTTGCTCACAGACACCCACACAAAAACACGCATGTACACACACACACGTATAGATATATACCCCTGGCTTCCAGGTCATTTCACCTACTTGCCAGCCAGTCCAGCTTGCTATTTGCTGTTGATCACTCACACACACTCACATGCCTGTGTTCACTCCATGTGTTGGTACCACAAAGGCATAGACCATTGTCTTTTATGAAACACATCATATGCTTCTGGTTCCTTGCATTACAAGATAATGCTGCTACCGATAATAAAAATAATTAAAATAATTTCAGTATTGGCTTAATTATAGTCCATTTACATTTCGGTGATTGGACATGTCTAACAGTATTTGAGAGTAACATATGCTTCAGTATGAAGCCTTCTCTATCCAGAAAAAGAGGTTGCAAAATTCTTTTCACACTGAATAGAAAATTGTTTAGAGTTTGCCCTTTCAAATATTTGCAGAGTTACATGTCATGGTCTTGACATCTATACAATCTTTTTATCTTACATGACCGGATATGCTTAACAAACACAGACTGGAAAGGAAAAAGAAATGTAACGTTATAATGATGGAAAATCACTTACTAGATTCTTATGAAGAACAATATTTCAATAATTTAGGGTGTTTTATGGTTTCTACAGTGCTCAGAGGAAAAAAAGCAGACAGGTGTCTTACCTTCTTTCTTTATAGAAATCTGTGTATCAGACTCAGGAAGCTGCAAATTGGGTCACTAATTCATTTATTCCCTTTCGTGTAATTTACCTGGAAAAAAGAATATGTGAGGTCAGACATGATGACTAGTTGTCTTTCAAGTATCAAGGAAAGATTTATTGAGTATGGATCTATCAGATTCTTTGTGAGGATCTGATACATGCCTGTGCCCCAGAAAAGAGAATTGATCTGTGTATTAGTTGTATTCTGGCTATATAGTGCCACAGACATGGTGGAAGATGTTTTTAATTTCCTTGCAATGATCTGTGCCCCAAGCATGTACGAAGCCTAAAGGGAAACGTCCCCAAAACTCTCCAGAGCAAGTTTTGCTTCATAAAAGTAATAAATTCTGTCTGAATCCAAGTGTTTTTGCTCACAAACTGAAATGAGAAGGCCTCCCATTAGGGACAGTCCATCTGGGTAAAAACAATTGAGAATGGTGCAAAAGAGCATGGCAAAAATGAAAACAAAGACAAAAGCTCCCAAATTCCCAGGCTGTAGTTCCGCAGCATGAATAGCTCTTCCCCCAGACTCAGTGTTATTAGCTGCTTCTACACCATTCGTGTTACCCTTGTAATCCTAAATAAACTTCATAAGAACTATCATTCATAGTGTAAATGATTATACATTGTCTTTTCACTCCATTTCCAAGACTGTAGCAGCGAGGATCTCCATTAGATCTGACAAACATTGAAGGATGTAACCAGAAACCCATACCAGAAAAATAAATTCTACTCCAAGGTTTCAAAATTAAGTTGCTATGTTTTATGATACTTGTTTTTGGATTAGGAAATCTAAATATCCGGTATCTTGATTTCCTAGAGATAAATTAGTACTGTGTCCCAAGGTCAGTGTCTGTTTGCTACAGTTCATGTCTTGCTAGAGGTAAACAGGGCCAACTATGTCCTTCAGCTCTTGAATATACAGTCAAAATGTGCGTTGAAAGAGTTAATGGTGAAATATTTTTAATAAAAAAACTTATTTCTAGGATTGTTACTGCAGTAGATGGATTGGAGTAGATCTTGCTTCAGATAGATTCTTACAGGCCTTGAAGGGATCATTGAAATAGGAATAGGATACTTCTGAAGATAAGACACAGGAAAAAGAATTAAGGATGCCTATTTTCTGTGCGCTATAGAACCATAGAATGGCCCTTTTGAGCATTTCTTGTGTAAAAGATGGCAAAATTACTACATGCATTTTGATAGCAGCACCTGGATGTGTTAGGCCTGTTTCGAACGCATTCATTGTCTTCAGTTGCAGTCGCGGACACTTAGCTTTCCTAAGAGTCATACTCGGAGGTTAGTAGTATGATATCGAAAATCAAAAGCTGCTTTCAAATTGGCTGAACTTATTCCTTCTCTACCTTAAGTGATTCACTTTCGTAAAATGGACTGTCAAAGAATTACATTTCTTTGATTATAAAATGCTGTGCAAATCTTTCAGTTCAGTTGATTCAGGCATAGCAAGATGTCTCTGCATTGGTACACCCACTGATGGTCATCTTCACGCTTTTTAAAAGGAAACATTTAAATTTTAGGAAAGCAGACACGAGTCTTCAGAGGGATGTTACTAACTGACATACTGAAACATTTTTTTGTGTAGCTGCTAACTGAGAGAAGAGACAAGAGTGAGTGTGAATTGGTTTAGCAGTTTGAAGACAGATTACAACACTGCGGGAATATATGGCCCAGCAGGAAGGCTTTCTCTCTCCGCCACTGTAAATAGTCATGTGTTTCTGTTGGCAAGAGCTAAAAGAAGATGAATGACATGAATGGTGGTGGCTCGGGGAAAATCCAGTCTTCAGAGCTGTTTTATTTGTGTGACTTCTGTGTGGCCGTGACTCTTATGATACATAATCATGAAAGGAAGATGTTGTATCTCGCTGTGAGTAAGTAGTGGTCAGATAATATCAAGGTTCATGTGTCACTGAATGAGAACTTACTATGTCAGGACCATTCATGCTGTTACAGCCAAAATGTGACATCAGTGTTTCAGTTATGAACCCTATTAAAGAAAAGTTTTAAAGTGCTCCATTCATTTGGGACTCATGCATAACGTCATAAATTTATCCTCTTCTTATAGTCATTTTTTAGTTTTTCCTAATGTGAAAATGATCTATTTCTTTTTATCAAAATGCAAAAATAATTATTATGCTTGGGGGCAGGGAGGGAAGAGCAGTGAAAATAATGACACACTGTTAGAGCTAAGTCCAAAATGCATTTGGGCAGGGAGGGAGAGAATATTGAAAGGGACTTGGGTTTGCTCAGATCGGATGACTGGGCCTGGGTCATCGACCTTCTGCCCCAGTGCAATTGCATATTGAGACAGGTGGGAAATGATGGCATTGCAGAGCTCTGCTGCCCTGTGCAGCTCTTCTATTCCTCTGTATTTCCATTGAAATCATACAGCAGTGGAATAAGCTGGAGAAGGTCTACCATATAAGCTGGTCTCAGTATAAACTAGAGCATCAGCAGCGTTGTGCAGGGCCAGAGCGTTCTCCCCACACACAGACCTGCACCACGGTCCTGTCCTCAGCACAGGGAGCATGAAGGTGGCAAAAGGCTGAGACTGCTTCACTGCAGTCATTCCCAAACAGCTGGTTGGTGGTCCTTCGGTCCACAGGAGTTGTCCATAGGTAATCTACAGAAGCATGTAACAGTAAGTAGGAGAAACTCTTGGTTTTTTCATTTGTCTGTGCTATCGGTACCTGTGAAAGTCTAAAAGGTGTCAGTGACCCTCTGTCTAAAAGTGTTCGGGCATCCCTGATGCATAGGAAATCCCATGCTGCTCAGAAGCACGGTAAGTGCGCTCTGCTCTCCAACATGAAAAAATGCAGAATGGAATGAAGTTATTGGTACTTGGAGGAAAAAGCTGTATTTTTAAAAGTGCTCAGCTGACAGGTATAGCCGTTATAGTCTCTGTAAGGAATGAGGGATCCTTGGAGGCAGTAATGCATGGCAGAATTCATAAAAACCCAACAGCTGTAACAGCCTATTAGGTGGATGAGCATACGCCAAACTGCAAAACAGGGAAAATAATACCACTGCTTTTTAAGATGCAAAAATTATTTTATGAGTTTGAAATGGAAATTTCATAGTTTAGAAAGTGCATTGCTCTGAAAAAAAAGTAGAGCTCTGAATACTCCTTTTTGATGTCAGTTAACAGAAAATCTCTAACAAAATCCTAAATGTTAAGCATGCACACTTAACAAAACTTCTCACTTGCAGCAATAGCAGAGAATTGAGAAAGAAATTGTGTATGCCTGGCTGTACGTTTCTGCAGTGAATAGAGGTGGGATTAGAATTGCAGCCCATGTGTTTCTGTACATTTCTTTACGGCAGGTATGGAAGTCTTGTTAATACAATTTCATCATTCTTGCATGAAGAATTAGAGGGAAAAAAAGAAACAGTGTTGTAGTGCAAAATATGCTAAGCTGTAAAAAGAAATATATGAAAAAATTTATAGGCTTTATGTAGAATCCTAATGAAATTAGTAATTTCAGTAGTTCTAAGTATATTTGTTTGCTTCATGCATTATTCATACAAATACATTTTAGTGGCTCGGATCATTAACTTTGACATATATGTGCATATTTAAGCACTTTTATTAAGGATGTAAAGTTTTTCTATGTTTCCATGGAGTCAGTTAAAACTACACAAGTCAAGATATATGTATTTATTTTGTCTCCTCCTTTGTTATGGTGGTATTTTTATGGGAGTAGTCCAAAGTCATGATTGATTCTCGTCCTTTTTTTATGCTGTCTTTAATTTCTCTGGTATGTTCTTTCTGAATTGCTCTGTAAGTACTAGATGTCTCTTTTCTTTAGTACTTTCCGAGTGTCTTAAAATGCACGCTGGGAATGTATTTTGAACTCTTCTCCCTAATTATGCCCAGTTCATGCAGGGATATGTTTAGTCTTTAAAAGTTTAAGTTCCCTGATAAACTGTACTGTAGCCGAGGACCCTTCAGAGAATAAACAGGAGAGATTATAAGTGCTCTGTTGTGTGGTTTTGTCAAAATGTGGAATTTAGTGGCAGAAGCTGGGGACTGTTTTCTGCAGGGGCACAGCTGGCTCCGCAGCTCGCCCGCTCTGGTATCCCCAGCTTAAGCCTGTGCGTGCTGTGTCAGAAGAGTGACAGGTGAGGGAAGGTAGCGCAGCCATCTCTTGTAAAATATATGATAACTATTCCTCTTGACACTCGATACGCTGCTTTTAGTTCCTGAGGAAAACGAGCGTCCATCCGTACGTTCCTGCGAACCTATCCCTTTCAGGAGTTATAAAATAGTCATCCAGATGGCACCAAGTGTTTACGCAGAAGCCGAGGCTTAAGTCAGTCACAGACAGAAGTCCCCAAGACTTGCTTACTAAACAGATAGTTGGAATGTCGGCTCCTAGGTCTGGTTAAATCGAGCCGAAGGAAGCTGGCACACAAGTGCGGCGTGGAGGCGGCTGCAGGAGGAAGCTGCAGATTCAGGCCTGGGCAAGCTCCGCCGTCACTTTTGGCTCTGCCCTCCCTAAACAAACATCAGCAACAGATTACGCAGCTTTCCCCTCGGAGCTTCGCCAGTTATTCATGTACAGCTAAAATTCACTTTCGGCAGTGTTGCCTAGGAATTTCACAAATTCATTTGATGCAGTACTTTGGTCATAGTGTAATTATTTGGCATTTACACGGAACTCCGAAGAGGAGGCGTTTGGTGTCCTGGCGTTCTTGCTGTTGTAATGGGCAGCAGTATCTCGGATGATTCTTCCTGAAAAATCATGTGCCAGTTTTTGCTTATCTTGACTTCTGCACACAATTCCTTGTCTCACAGTGAAAAAAATAAGTCATCTGAATAACTCGTATTACTTAAGAAGGGGACACACGCACCCCCCATTAGTAAGCATCTTAACTACTATTACTCTCTCTTTCTTTTCATGTAATAACATAAAGGAGAGCAATTCTAGTTAACTAAGGAAGGTATAGACAGAAAATTGTATTTTCATTCTAAATCTCTTCTTTTCATATACATTCCTCTAAGAAAAATATGAACTTTATCTACTTCAGCTTTTTTAATGGAGGTGTATTAATTTCATGAAAATATTGAACTGTTCAGTTGTTTTACATGAGATATAGTGATCTTTAACTCTTACAGTGTAACTTTCAAATATTCTCATCTTTAAAAAATGCTTTTTAAGTATGGAAGCAGATCCTATTAAGATTACTTTTTTAGTGAAATAGAAGATGTTTTAGCAATTTCAGTCTGTTTTTTATCTTCTTTACGCAGTAATACTGATACTGAAGGCACAAGTGAAGATTGATGTCTTAGCCTCACAGAAAATTTGTTTTTCAAAAATTCCCAGTCTGCTAAATTGGCATGAATGTGATTTATATGTCCTTCTTAGAAGAATGATTTGAGAATAGTCCCATATGCAGTAGACATCAATGTAAAGAATCATTTCAGATTACTCCTCAGGATTTTAAATGATAGTTTTTTGCTTAGAAAATAAATCCATGTCTATTAAAAGTACTAGATTCATAAAGTGTGAAGTTCTGTGAAATGACTCTTCCAGTTACCCTTTGAAATTATTGTCTCTGAAGCAAAGTAGATTTAAAGTTAAGCTACCAGAGAGTGCTACAGAAATGACCAAACCCAAAGCGTAATGAGATCAGTGAGGAACGTATTTTCTGTTTGCTTCAGTAATAAATTATCATGAAAACGTAGCTGATCATGTTTTCTGGCAGACTGAAATACTGCTAAATGCCGTCTCCCTCCCCACTAGAAGTAAATGGGTTGGCAGCAGTTTTGAAAGCAAAATCGTGGCCTATTCCACTTTGCACTCCCAAGCAAAGCACTATGATTATTGCAGTAGCAGTAAGAGGCCAAACATGGGGTACCAATGTTTCAACTTGCCATCTTGACTTACTACAGTAAGGATGCGAACGAGACCAGGTCATGTTTGGAAATGCTGAAGACGGAGGTATTGAGAGGAGTGGTAGTCTAATTTCCCTCACTAAACAGTAATACAACAAGAAATTATCATCCATTTGTGATTTTCCTGTGGCATTTTTCCCATTCTAGCAAAATTTTATAACAGTGAGGTGTGTCTGCAGGCTCTGTGTGGGTGGTGATGAAGAGGAAGCCATCATAGTTGTTTTTTAAGATCTCTCTCTTCCTCACCCTCCTGTTTGGGCTTTGAGGTAGGGCAGCAGGACAGTCGCAGCAAGTAAACTGGCTTGAAGATATCTGGGAAACTAACACTGTACCCGTCTTGACTATGGGGAAGGTATTTATATTTCAGCTCCTTTGCTTGCTGAGAGTAATAGCCCATTCTTACATGAGAGGAAGCCACTCATTTCCCCTCAATATGGTACAAACAAGCCAAAGAGGAAAATATCCTCAAAATAGGATAGAAGGATCACAGTGACAATCATGACCTGCACGGTAGAACTTGTCATCTGGTTTACACCTCCAGATAATTAGTTGAATTTAAGACGTAATTGAACTGCATCTTGATGCATCCTGTCTGGGATGCTGGGACATTCTTGCGCGAGTGCAGCCACAGCAGTGCCATCCATCCCACCAGCAGTATTTGGGTGGCTGGGGAATGCTCTTCAGGTCAGTCAGGCTGCAGCTCTTCACCGTGATCACACGTTGTGTCATGTCAGGAATTTGGAAATCCATGGTCACTTTTAACGTGACTATTGATTTGTGTGATTCTGTGGTGCTCTATTTGTGGGTTTTACAGAGGGATCATTGCATATGTAATTCATCGGTGTGACGGCTTTTCTTTATCCTGATGAGAACTGTGTGTTGAAGAACTAGGTCAAGCCCCTGCAGTGGGAATTGCTCACCAATTCACTTGTAAAAAAGTTTAAGTGTTCATTTTGTTTCAGTAGAGCTATATTTTCTGTTTATAAACATGTTGTTTCCAAATTGCTTAGCCAAATCATGTCTATTATAGCTGGGTCTTTTTAAAGTAGCAAGTTTTACCATTATAAAAGCTCACATATTCAAATAGTTAAAAAATTACCGATTCTTACATTACCATGAGATGTTTCTACATACCTAATTTAGGCTTTGTCTCTGTCTTTGTTTGACTCGTCTCACGAAACTACATACACTTTCTCCCTGTCTAGTAGCATTTATTCCATAAAAATTGAGGTCATGTGTTTGCTGGAATTCACAGTGAGGAAAAAAATGCATGAGAGTAGTTTGTGTATGGAACACAGAAACCAGTCTATAAAGGTCTATAATGAAATAATTTTTGTGCCTTAATTAGACCTGCCTTATTATTGTTAGCATTTGTATTATACTTCTAATTTGTGTTGAGAAGGAAAGGCTGCCATGCTCAGAACCTGTTTCAGCAACGCTACCTACGAGTACGTAAGGCAGCTGTCTAGCCTTCTGCTTCAAAAACTATCAGCTAAGTTTTGAAGCAACTTTCAGAACACCAAAAATATACTTACTTGTCTAATATTTTAGTCTTTTGGCATTGGCCAAAGCTTCCGGAGGAAGTAATATGAATAACAACTTTAAGTAACTTCAGTCTTCCACTTCAGCTGGGATTTTTGTTTTCTTTTGTTTTAATTCACCAAGACGTCACGATAAAAACTTTGCTTTTGTTCGGAGTGTGTTCTTAGGCAGTTACTCTGAGCTATTAAATTTATGAACCAAGTCTCCACCATGTCTCTGCAGATGCTTGTCATGATGTATCAGGCATTTAAAAATGGTTTTGTACCTGCAGGGTCACACGAGAGGATTTTAGCCCTTCTCTAATAAGCAGCTTCTGATAGCTACATGCTCGCTAAGACACTTGAAATTGATAGCTTATGAAACTTAAAACAGCTTGACTGGCTGAACTGTTAGCTGATTTTTCTATCACTTCTAAACACATTTTTCTTCTACCATCTCAAGTTTAATAATTCTTATTAGCTTTTATCTCCTGATACTTGCAAAAAATATTAACTGTTAAGTATTAAAGTATTAATTCCTACAGATATTTTCAATGACATGCAAGTTCTTTTAAAAGCTCACTTACTCTACTGTAGCGTGTTTTAAACCTGTCATTTTTCCTGTATTCCCTCGACTAAAGCTTAGGCTAAGTTTTGATGATATTTTGTTTAAATATCTGTCAGCATGTGCTTCAGAGCATGCTTGCTTTTTCTTTACCTAGCTTCACAACCAGCATCTTTTCCCTTGCCAACACTTCCCTTTATGGTTTACCTCTTGTAAAGGAATCCCCAAGTTTCCGCTCTTAACTTCATTTTCAAGGTTTTGTACAACCTTCTTGTGCCTGCCTGTGCATCATGTTTCATCTCTTTTCATACCCATCCTCACTCATTGTAATAGCTTTTCTAAGTTTCAGATGCACCTGAGCCCATCTCCAGTGTACTGACTTTTTTTCCCCCAAGCTACATGGGAATGTTTGAGACATTTCCACTTCATGTTCCTCAAGCTCCTTCAGGCACGTAACTCCACGGGGCTTGCCCGGCCCATGACAGGTACAAGCCCTAAAGACTGCATAGGTTATTTCAGTTCACTTCTCCATGAAGTAAGTAGAAGGGTACTACCTTCCAACCTCAAAGGTGGCCTGGCAGAGTCAGGAAAATCCCGTGCATGTTAGGCCACCTGTAAGGATGCGTTGTATTTTCCTGCCAGTCTGATGCCACAGGAATAGGCTGTTCTTATATCTCACTTTGCCTTGTGCTATTCCTACACCTCCTTTTGCTCATCGCCATAGCCATCCTCTTGCCAGTGCAAGGCTATCAGAGTGACACATAGTGAATCATTTTAATTGCTTTGGATGTTGTTTACCTGGGGAGATGGTACATGTAAAATAGATTGCCTTCTGACATAAATGTTTTCAACACAATCGACGGCATATCCTGTGAGGCCACATGTATATATTCAGCCTATGTTCTGTCCCTTTCTGTCTGTGGTGGTGGGCTCCTTTGGTGGGGTTTGTCTACTCACTGTGCCATCTGTGATTTGAGGGAGTCGAGAATCTTATCTTTGATCTCCAAAGGGAGATCTCCAGAAGTTAAACAGGGCTAAGACCTAAGTAGATACTTTGGTCTGCCTTCCTACAAATACATACTTCTCTTCTGTGCTAAACTGTTACATTCATTGCCAAGTTTTATAGGAGTTCAACAGGGGATGTTTTATTCATCCCTTTAGACAGATTTCACTGTAGAGAAGTTTTCTTTTTCATTCCTCCTGCAGGTTTCTTCTTCAGCAGTTTTTCCAAGATCTCATTCAGTGCATGCTGAACAGGGACAGCATTGCTAAGTCATCAGCATTGCCAAGTTATTACAGTTTTACAGCCATCTTAGTTCACATGGCCCATGTTGTCCTATCACTTTTTAAACCAAAGATCCCACTGAAGTTAGTGTGAACTTTTACCTCAGTTTCAATGTCAGGATGTGGCTCCTTGTACAGGGTAGTCCTCCCTGCCTAGTTACCAATTGTAAGCTGCTCTCCTCCCTTTCCTCGAAGATAAACCTCCTTATCTGGTTCCTTTTTCTTGACAATAATATTGTAGAGACAAGAAAAAGAATAAAAGTAGTTCTTGGACAAAAATGTCGGCTATTAATTATCATTATTGTGCAGTTACATTCTTGTGTAATTCTTGTCCCCTTGGAGCCTTATTGTACAGATATGTGAGACTAAGTATTTCCTCCTCCATAAAACAGACATTACAGGTTTTCATCTCATTCCCCTGCATAAAGTTGTCACTGGAAATGAAATATTAACAAAACAAAACTCCACCTCTTCCTGAATTCCCAGAATTTCTCTACAAATGTAGAATATTGCTAACAGTTGGAGAGACAGAATTCGCTGCAAGTTCCCAACTACCTTGAGGAGAAAGTAGAGAAGGTTTACAGAG
Organism: Mycteria americana; assembly: GCF_035582795.1. Taxonomy (NCBI): domain Eukaryota; kingdom Metazoa; phylum Chordata; class Aves; order Ciconiiformes; family Ciconiidae; genus Mycteria; species Mycteria americana. Next base: position 33,612,120 of record NC_134367.1, read on the forward strand.
GTCACATTTGCATACCGCTTTATGGGTTTGTGCATGTATAAGCTACATAACTGCACTGTAATTAATTTACCGTGATTTATTTGTTGGACACAACATTATCATGCATATTCTAGTTCCATAAACTTTTGGGGAAAGATGGAAATGGTGCGCATCAGTTTTGTAAAAGATCCTAAGCCTTATCATGTTTACATTATAAACTGAAGTGAAAGGAGAAATATCCTACAGTTGAAATACTGTCTGAGGTACTCTTCCAGCTTCAGTGTTTGAAAGTAGAGAAATGATAGGAATAGAAAAAGTCTTGAACTGACTACTTCTATTTAAAATTGAAGTCAGACTTCATTCTAATCAACTTAAAACATCACTTGAAGATATATGAGCTAGCAGCTTTGGCATGCCCACTTACTTTCTCAAGTTTATCTTGGGAAGGAGAGATCATAAATGAACTTTTTAAATTAATTTCTGGAAATCTGGACACTTTTTAAAAACATGATTCTCAGGGGGCCTCAGTTTACCCTTATTGGGGCAATATATATGTGTAATTAATTCTAAATAAGGAGTTCAGAATTTGACCATAGATATAACTCAAGCTGAAGCAGTAGCTGAGTCTGAGTAATTTAAATGGTTAAGAATTTAATATTTTAATATTTCAAACTCTTAAATAAACTAAACATAAGTTCTTTAATTTTGTGCTACCCTGTAAGAATATGCAATATTACATTCAAGACTTTTTTTTTTTAATTATACAAAGTAGAACTGTTCAGTGCTCTTTGCTGATTACATTGAAACTGATTTCATATTTCTTGTTGCTATAATGGAAATTGGATAGCTTCCTCGACGTAATTTTTTTTTTAAATTGTGTTCCAAGGTGACTCATAAAGTAAAGGGAGGGGGCACTGTTCTAAGTACAGAGCTGTTATTGAAGGCTTTATGATTATGTCGTACATTAATCAGATATAAAATTAAAGCCCCGAAGCATCAGAAACAGTCTGTGATTCTGTCTGTGACAGCAAAGGCTGATCCTTGCACTGAGTTCAGAAGGAAGGCTCACAAGTCGAGGGTATATTCAAAACACCCAAAGCTCCTGTGCCTGGTCAGGGGAGAGGGCGAGAGAGAAGTGGCTCTGAAGGGTTTTGAAAAGCTGAGCCAGGCATGCAGAGGAAGCTGCACGGGGCTGGTTCTTACAATACAGTGAGCATAAGGCCTTCTGCTATATTTAGTCCTCTTTCCCTCCCCTCCCTTCCCTTCCCTTCCCTTCCCTTCCCCTCCGCCTTCAGTGCCTATATTTCAATTCGAGTTGTAGAGCAAGTTGTGATTCATTTAATATAACTTTTATTTCTTATGGCATCCTAACTTAACAAGATAAATCACTTTTCATATAACACCATAATTAAATATAACTATGCTTAAGTAGTGCTGACTTACCTCTTCTTTTCCAAATGATTCAGCCTTTATATGGAGGAATGTGATTAATAATTATTGTTTGCATTTTTTCTTGCACTTGAATATAACATTATCCTGGAAGAAGTTATTATGAATAACCTATTTTTATTATTAGAAATGAATAGTTTGTCTCGACATCTGGCTCTTGGGCTTAGTCTTACTTCTATAGAATAATAGAGGGTGAAAATAACACTGAATGTTGTATTTGTTTAATGTTTGTATTTTCAGGGTTTGCCAGGGCTGGAGGGTCCCCAAGGTCCACCTGGCAAAGAAGGTCAAAGGGTGAGTAAACTTGGTGAACAACTGCTGAGTGTGCTAGCTGACCTTGATGTGTGACTTCTTTCTAAGCACTAATAAAAAATGGAAAGGTAGCAGCTGAGTATGAAGCATGCTGACAACAAACTGAGCTTTGACATTTGAGGTTTCTCTTCAGTTGAAGGAGATTTAACAATTTCAGCCAACTAAAGTGCTTTAATGACTGGCAGCACAGATGTAGATACTGTCATTTGTGCAACATGTTTCTGCTGTAGTTTTAAGTGAAAGAATATTCAAATTGCTCAGAAGTTTTCATTTTATTGCGGGGATAGGCCATACCTTACTATGTCTAAAATATATAAATATATTAATTTAGGGTAGTTATCTAAAATATTAACAGGAGCCACTACTAGTGACCCAAGTTTTGTGTAGATGCCGTTATGCAAGTGTCAGAGCCTACCATATATATACAAAAAAGAGAGATACAGGCCGGGGGGAAGGGAGAAGAGATTATGCCGAAGACATGAAATAAACCTTTGGTTATTCAGAATTTTAATATAATGAAGTAACTGACTGACTGGTTTCTCTGTATTATGTTTTTGTTTTCCCAGACTTATTGAATTTGGTAGTTCATTGGAACAGATAATGAATATTTATGATTGCGGTATCGCAAGAAATAATTCAGTTTTGAGAGTTTATAATCTAGTCTGCTCCTAAAAGTTTGGGAAGATATTCAAACTCACACATTTCAATATTTTTATGAATTAAATTGTACGCAGCTTGTGGTTTGAAGTTGAGTCTCTCAGTAATTCTTCGTTTGTTTAGGCATCTTGATATTTAGTATCTCAATTATCTGAAGTGGAAGGATTTAGTGTTACTCATCATTGATCTTAGTCAAGTACAGTGAATTATTAAAGGCCAGTTTAATAATTCCAGTAATAGTAATAATAATAACAGAAGACCAGTTCTTGAACAAAATGAGTAATGGCATGTAGGCCCCAAAGCTATGTTTTATATTGCTTTTTAAGTTATAAAAATAGTACTAAATTTCACTTAAGTTGAACATGAAAATTTGAAAGCTGAGGTTATTTAAGTTTCACAGTAAGGATTGAGAACCTGTTTAGAAAAAGTCAGTCTAGTAAGGGAGAATCAAAAGTTATCTGGTGAATATCCTATTAGAGCATATTTAATAGCATATTAACATGCTATTAAGGATTTTATAATTACTATGACTCTTACTGTTACGCAATTAAAAATCCAGGATACCGAAAAGCTATGGATGTCCAGTTTTAGCATGTTTTAGAGTGTTTTTCTGTGGAGTATTGAATCAGTAGAAACACGCAGTTTATTAGTTCTCCTTTAGGAAATATAGCTGTGTTTGAGAGACATCACTCTCTGAACTTCTTAGTTTTTGAGGCAAAGATTCAGAGTTGACACACTGTATTATATATAATGGTAGATAAATGAATTTGGAAATTCTTTTTTTTTTTTTTTCCATTTTGCAGTGGGAATTAGGGGGTTGATACATTTGTCATGGACATTTCCTATTCGCACATAAAATTGAACTGCTGTCTCACTCCAATATCTGTAAAAACAAGAGCGTTGATTGTTTTAAAATCTCGGCCATGCACACAGTTGCCTTCAGCCAAATAATGGGAACAGCAGACTGTAGAGCCGCAGCATCTGTCTTTATCTCTCTACCAGTGAGATACTCACAACAATACTCTTTCTGCTGGCCACCCCCGCCTAAGCATTAATAACATAGTTTGCGATCTTAATTCAACTCCCATGTGCATTTGCATTTCCAGTACATTTAATTACACAATAACATACTGTTTGTAACAAGATCTCTGCTCTGTTTAATGACAAACAGGACAGTGCACATCTAATGGCTATTACATATTCTTTTTTATTTAATTATAGATGTCATGTTCCTCTGTTCTACTTCCAGCAGATCCTCCAAATCTTTCACATTATATGAAGTTATTGGTTTTGTCATGGGCTGTCTTTTGAAGATGAAAGCATCATAATCAGTGTGTAACTAACTGACGATTTTTCTTCAACGTATTCTTCAGACCTAAGAGTGATATTATGCCCATTTTGCAGACCGGAACTGTAACATACTAGGAAATAAACCCATTCTAAAACATTTCACAGTATCTATTCAATTTGGATGCCACACTTTGAGAACCTGAATTTTTTTAAAACTTTCCATTTGGATTGTACTTGTTATATTCAAAGTTTTAATTCCCACTTACCTCAGCCGCATTTTTAAGTGTTCAACTCCTTTGAAAATTAGGCTTAGATTAATAAGGACTTGAGAGAAGAATCATTAAGTGTGTAAGAGACCTCTCAACACACATTAAAGCAAGATATAAGGAACTGAGGAAAATTAACTGTTAATGTTGATATTGTCAAAAACGCAAAGAAAAATGTAGAAAGCTTATGTTAGAGCTAGTGACTTAGGTAAGCGACAGTACAAAATGAGATAGAAAGGGAAGAAAAAAAGCCATGCCAGTGGATTTCTTCCCTCTTTGAACTGGCCTGAGCCATGCACTTTCATTTTCAGAATGTTTTAAGTGGAATTTTACTATATCATCCAAGATCAGAGTTTAATATTAGAGCTACTAAGACATATGAAAGGTGGAACCCTGTCCCAGAGTGGGCACCCATCTCCCTGCATTCACTATAGAGGAAACTAGGACAAATGTACCCCTATTAAGGAATAAGTCTGGGTAGTAGTATTTCTTTCCCTTCACAGGAATAATCTGCATCAAAAATTACATAGTAAAAATACATATAATAATTATTATGGAAATAGAATAAGTATAATTATATATCATTGTATAATTATAAACATAAAGATTAACTGAACTGTAGATTTTTAGTTCAAAGTTATGCCAGCCTTAAAATACTTATTGACATATATGTGAAATTGGCTTACAAGCGCAAATTTACAACATCACTGAATTAGATGAAGACTGCGGGTTATTTATTTCAAGAGCAAAGAGGGATCAATACATTATGTCAGATAAAGTGGTAACAGCTTTTTTCCAATGGATACACGGTAGATAGAGTTACGTGGTATCATTTGAGCCGACACATGACTATTAAAATAATAAATATGTCACTTTCTGTGGCTTGGTGATCCGATGTATTACTACTATATGATCATGCTGGGATATGACCTTGCTCCTACATCAAAGAGCAGGTTAGGTTCTTACACCTTTAAATGGTGGAACGCAAATAAGTCAGCCATGGAACTTGATGACAGAAGTGTGTGAAATGCCTTCTGTCTGAGTTGGTCTCCCTGGATGCTTTCCAGATATCCCAACGACAAAAGAGTTTGCAGAAAACAGTGTCCACTAAAGCAATATGTTTACAGGAATGTGCTGTAGGGAGATCATTCAGAATGAGAGAGGTGAAACCCTGAAAGCTCTTTGACTAGATCTGTGCAGCATTAAAGGATCCTGTATCAGGATGCATGCTCTCTTTTTTGGCTTTGCTTAAGAACAAATTCCAGACTCACTAAAAATTTGAAGTAGTGCATTCATGGAGAAGAACTAGTGCAATGATAAATAAAAATTGGATTCTTATGTATATTATTTCTTTCATACTGGTGTAGTAGCAAAATGCGTAAATATTTCTTTTCTGAATAAACAAACACATTAATAGTCTAGCATTTAGCAAGTGTATTGGTTATGTTTATACCAGTAAACTCATTAGTTCCCATTCTTTCTCCACTTATTTTTCTCTCATCTCCTTTGTTATGTCTTCTCATTCTGCATATAGCTGGCTTATGCAGAAGAAAGCAACCTTCATGAGCAATGAGGTAGTACAAATAATCATCTTCAGACTTACATAGCTTGTTAACTTTGCAGAGCAATAAAAAAGGAGGAACAGAGTTGTGAGCTAAAGTGAAGCAATTGGCTTTCTGTTTACTACCATGCTTCTATATCTACACAAAAGAAACTACTTAGCATCTCTTGTAGCTCTACCAAAAAAAAGATACTCAGTGATTCATCATACATGGTGCATCCTTATTTAGGGTGTTACTTAGAAGAGGAAAGTAATGGTTACGGCAGAAGAAAGAGCAGCTACATGATAATCTGGCCATATCCAGAGAACTTGCTTCTGATTCTTCAACCAACCTGAGACATATACAATATTCATTTAAAGGTCTTTTTTGTTGTGACAATCTCTTGAATGAACTTAGTTAAATTTTGTTTGAGCATGTACTGCCCTTATTGTACTGCCCTCCTTTTGTCATGGTACCCACTTCCACTGTCCTGTGTTAGCCAGCATTGTGCTTTCCTATGGGTGCAAGGAATCCTCAAATCTTTGCTGTTCTTACAAAAAGACCAGTGTTTCTCCTTGTTCTACCACTGGTGACTAGTATAATTTTTTAGTTCTGTTATCTTCAGTGAAGTGTTTTATGTTAGACATGAGGCCTTGCTAAGTGAGAGCCTTTCTTTTTAATTCTGGTGACTGGGAGAAGTGGGCCAGTAGAGACACCTACTCATTCCCTTTTCCTCATTTCTGCCTGAGAGACGCTAGACCATTCTGTGAGTATTACTTTCATACATAATTTTTCAGTGTCCCTCTTGTGGGCTTCAGGCATTCAGAGCAGCATGTTACTGCTGCAGCAACTTGATACTGTTACACCAGTGCTCAGAATGACATCAGGAGCTTCAGCAGGTAATTAGATGTTACTCAGAAAAGTCCCTGGTCCAATATTAGTGACCAACAAAAAATAGAAAGATTGGGTGCTACCCTCGCATTGTATGGCATTTAAACCAAAGCGGACAACAACGCCATCTTTCTGGCTTCCTGTGTTATGCAGGTCTTTATTATTTTTCTCAATATTCCTGCACTTTAGTTAAGTATATCTTTCACAGAAGTACAGTTTCCACCTGAAAGACATCAACAACAGAGACTTCTCAAGCCTCCTTGATTTCTTTGTTCCAGTGTTTATTGTCAATCCCACATTTCAAAATGTGCTTTTTATTTTACACTTGGGCTTAAGCCTCCAACAGCTGGGGTTTTTAATGTCTGCTTTACATTAAAGAGATATTTAAAGTTTTTTCTCTGTAATCAAATCACCATTCCCTTTATTTTTGAGAAAATTCAACTAAGGTTCTTTGGCTCCACATGTAAAGAATTTTCTAAAGTCTTCAAATAATTTTGTCATGTTGCTGTACTTTCTTAAAAAATTCTACTACTTATAATTACGGACTGCATGGAGTTTTCCAGACTCTTCCCTTACTATGTTAAATGCAGTGAAGTGAAATTTGTATTTCCAAAATATAATTCCAAAGGTTTTGGAAATGAATGCTTAATTGCAGTTGGATATCTTTGTAGCAGGGATTTTCCCTGAACTTGATGTATTTTTTATAAATACTATTTTTTCTGAAAATTGTTTAATTTTTTAGTATAATTTTTTAGTGAATTCCAAAAATTCTCTTAATGCAAAGCATCAAAGCAACTTTGTTAGACAGCTATACTGTGAAGTCTACAAACAGTCATTTTGCATTCTCAGCTGGCTTATAGAAGAGCCAGGCCCAGCAAGCAGCTAACATACACAGCAGTTTGTGCAGCAGTTTCTGCTTCTTTGAGTCTTCTTGATATCTTCTTGAACTTCTGTGCCCTTTTTCTGGGGTTTGGGCACTTCTGGGAAACCTCTGAGGAAACTGAGGGTGCCTGCGGCTGCCAGGTAAGGCTAAGGTAAGGGTAGCTCTAGCAGCTTCTAAGGAACTCCGTCGGCTGTCCTTGGTCAAAGGGTGCCTGCAGCCTTTGTTCTGGCTGACCCCTGATTAGTGAGGGTTGAGCACCCTTTTAGCCCATGCCAGGAAGAGGAGCATATAACAGCGAGGTGATGCAGCAGAGTGTGCAGTGATAACAGAAGAAGCCAATAGATGTGCAGCAGTTGGCACAGCAATTCGTGCAGAAGGGCACAAAGAAGAGGCCAGCAAACTTTCTCTGTCCAGCATACGCATCCTTAAAGATGATGGTCACAAGGCACAGGACCCAGGCGCTGCTGAAGTAACTGTTTGCTGTCGGACTCTTGCACCTAGGCAGTTTCAGACGGTGGACACAGCTCTGTAAGTCCATGGGGCCTGATGGGTTGCATCCACAAGTGCAGAGGGAGCTGGCTGATGCCATTGCAAGGCCATTCTTGATTATCTTTGAATGGTCAGGGTGACTGGGAGAGGTTCCTGAAGACTGGAGGAAAGCAAATATGACTTCTGTCTTCAAGAAGGAAGATCTGGGGAACTACAGGCCAATCAGCCTCACTTCAGTCCCTGGGAATGTGATAGAGGAAATCCTCCTGGAAACCATTTCCAAACACATGAAGGACAAGAAGGTGATTGGCATAGTCTGCATGGATTTATGAAGGGGAAATCATGCTTGACCAACTACGTTGCCATCTACAATGAGGTGACTAGCTTGGTGGATGAGAGGTGAGCAGTGGATGATGTTGTTGACCTCAACTTTAGCAAAGCCTTTGACACTATCTCCTGTAACTTCATCTCGTCAACTTCATAGACAAGCTGACAAAGTACAGGTTAGATAAGTGGACAGTGAGGTGGATTGAAAACCAGCTGAACAACTGGGCCCAGAGGGTTGTGATCAGTGGTACAAAGTCCAGTTGGAGACAAGTCACTAGTGGTGTACCCCAGGGCTCAACACTGGAGCCAGTACCGTCCAGCATCTTCATTAATGACCTGGACAATGGGGCAGAATGTAGCAGAGAACTGGGGTGAGAGGAAGCACATGAAATTCAACAAGGGGAAATGCAGAATCCTGCATCTAGGGAGTAATGACCCCAGGTATCAGTATACACTGGAAGCAAACTGTCTGGAAAGCAGCTTTGTGGAGAAGAACCTGCTGGACAACAAACAGACCATGAGTCAGCAATGCACCCTCACGGCAAAAAAAGGCCAATAATATCCTGGGCTGCATTTGGAAGAGCATTGCCAGCAGGTCAGGGGAGATACCTTGCCCCTTTGCTCAGCGCTGGTGAGACCACGTCAAGGAGGACACGGACTTACTGAAGTGGGTCTAGCACAGGGCCACAAAGTGGACTAAAGGGTCTGGAGCATCTTTCATAAAAGGAGAGGCTGAAAGAGCTGGGACTCTTCAGCCTGGAGAAGGGAAGGCTCAGGGGGGATCTTATCAGTGTGTATAAATACCCAGTGTGAGGGAATAAAGAAGAGGGAGCCAGATTCTCCTCAGTAGTTGCCAGTGACAGATCAAGAGGCAATGGACACAAATTAAAAAAACGGGAAATTCCATCTGAACACAAGAAAACACTTTTTTATTGTGAGGGTGGTCAAACACTGATACAGGTTGCCCAGAGAGGTTGTGGAGTCTCCATCTGTGGAGATATTCAAAAGTTGACTAGACGCAGTCCTGGACAATTGATCGTGCTTGAGGAGAGGGATTGTAGTAGATGATCTTAAGAGGATCAACCCAGGATTCCAACCCAGACGATTCTGTGTGGTTTTATTTAAATAGCTCTAGCTTATTCTCAGCATAGCTGCCAACAACTTCATTTTTATGGATTAATAGGATTTTTTGAAATGTTTCATGTGTATTTAAGCAGACTGATTCTCCACTGCGGTGGTTTCCCTGATTCCAGTGATGAATTCAGTTCAAACATTTACAAATCTTTCTACAATATCACAGCCGTATTCTTGACTCTGTATTCCTTGGGAAGTTGCAGGTGTCTTGAAGTAAATATTTTTGAAACAGCTTCCTTATTTCCAATTGTTGTGTTTATAATACCAAATACTTCACTTAAGAGGAGGTTATTTTAGCATTATCTTAGTAATAAATTAAACACCTCGTAAAACTGAGAGTCCTTTGGATTGTAGTGTTTCAGCATTGATTTCACTAAAATTATGTGTTTGGAGGGACCTTGTGAAATTGCAACACTTGCCTTATGTTAGTAATCAACTTACTCTCTGAGATTACAAGTTTTTCTAATCAAGCACGAATAAAATTATTATGACACAGTGGAAAATCTTCCTAAATAAGTAAACGGGCAGGGAGCTATTAGATTTTCTTAACATAATTATTTATAGTGACATCAAAATTAATTTAAATTCAGGTTGCATTTATCTGGTTTATAGAACTTAAATATTTCTTTGGCATAATTTGTTTTCTAGTTCAGTGAGTAAGCGTTGTACTCAACCAATTGTAAAGCAAGCTTTACAGAGCAATGATAATTACTGCAGAGTAGGTCAGGTTCCTGGCACAGAGCAAACTATTTTTCACAGCTACAGCTCTGGAGTTTTGGAATCTCTTTTAATCTTCTCAGTCCTTCTTGACTTTGATGTAAGTTGTTTTTAAGTATGCAAAGCTCCAGACTGATTTTATGTTTAAGTTGGAGTGCTGTACATTCCTTCACTTGGGCATTTAACAGTCTAAAAATGGTTAATGTAAAAGAGGGAGATAATTTTCAGTTTTTCTGCCAGAATATATCTGCCTTAAAAGCAACGTAAATAACCAGTAAGGCAGGATACAGCTTAAAAAAAAATTAATTTTTTCCCACTTTGGCATTTAAAAATGGAATGAAAAAGGTTGTAGTTTAGAATGTTGAAGGCAGATTTGTCAATTAGAAAATAGTTCTATAATTTTTAAATTTCTTTGTTATTTTCCATTGAAGAAATTAAAATTAACTTTCAGTGGAATAGCAGAAATTATTTCACTTTTAAGATCTCATTTAGAATTTTCAGGCTCCCTTCCAAATACTCTATTATCAATATTTCTTTTAATGTTTCTTAGTGAAAGGTGTAGCAACAGGAGAGAATAGGAAATTATTTCTCATAATTAAAAATTAAGGTTTTCATTATAAAGATATCTAAATGTAGTTGAAAAATATTTCTACAAGTGATTTTGAATTTAAAATGCACTTTTGTGAATACACTTGAAAAATTGTGATGGATTTTGTGTAGGGATTTGTTGGCAAAATAGGTTGTGGCATTTAATTTCTTGGCACTGCTATGCCTATTTAAGGATATTTTTGATGTTTGTTAAATGCATTTGAATAATATTATATAGTCTGGCTAGGCTCTGTCTTTTACCATTTTATTAATACAAAAAAGAAGAAACGAGTTTATTGGAAATCATTCCTAAAACTAGAAAGCCAAGGTTGGGTGCGGGAATGCTTCTGCATTAGCGAGGAACTCCCTAGTGGCTCCTCTTCCAAAAGAGGGGATTAGGGTCTGTGTGCTCTATTCGTCTGTGAGCCATGTTTCTGTGAAAGGCTTTAGTGGGATATGAGGGGCAGACTTTCACTTGTTTTCTGCAAACGGCTTAATTTCTTGCCTTCTGGCCTTATTTCCTATGAGTTTATTCAGGTTTAACATTTAATACAGAGGTTAATTTGTAATACCCCGGTTACCATAATACATCCTCAAGGCCAAGGTTAATAGGATTGAAGAAGGAATTGTACATTCAAGTCCTAACGCCGTATTACTGAAGTTAAAAACGTTTCATTGACTGCAACATAGTTTTCCAATTTAGGAAAGAGAATATCCAAACTATAACATTTCTAAGGATTAAAAAAACCTTGTGCAATTGTGACACTACCAAAGTTAATGGCAAAACTCTTATTAACAGCAGTTGTGCAGTCAGGTGGTTAAATGTCAACGATCTCTTTAAATATTACCAAATTTTTGGCTAAATGCATGATAAAAAATAGTGACTCTGTATCCAGGCTGTGCATTTGTTGTATATTTGTAATTTTCACTTTGCAAACTGTCAAATAGTTGGTTGGGATCCTGGAGAACCTTCTCCTGTCCCACAGCCGATCAGTAGATGCGTGCTGTTGTGTAACTGGGTTGGATGGGTGATTGCTCTGATTTTTGCGATTAATTCTAATCTGTTTCCCATTAGCTCTTGAACTGGCTTTCCTACCAATACTGCCATGTGATGTCTGCCTTCGTTCCCCTAAAATGGCAGTCTGGCAAACTTTTTCTGGTAAACCATGGAGCAGAGGACTGTCACCAGCTTTGGGCTGGGCTGGGTTTCCCCTGGGTTAGAGTTGGTTGGAGCTCTGCAAGCTCCAGGTGAGCAGCCAGGAGCACTGGGTTGTGACTACAGAGAGAGAGGGAAAACTGGGAAGTTTATATGGACTAAGTGTATCAGCTTAGAGGACTGAGAAAAAAGAAAGCCTCTTTTCTGTACTCTGAATTAGCACTGGGACTTGTCCGGCTGCTTGGTGGCAGCTTTGAGCATCTGGAGAAACAGTCTTTTAACTGCCCAGAGCTCCACTTGCATGGCTGCCGTTAGGTGCCCAAGGGGCTGGCAAGATGTCCGTGGCTTGGGCACTCTGAGATGGGGGTCTTTACTTTCCACCTGCCTCCTGCTTCAGGCATATCTGTCCCTTTGTCAGTCTGGTTTTGAGGACGATTCAAGAGAATCTTAGTTTAGCTTGGCAAACGAGTTACAGAAGCCTCATTAATCTTGCATAATAACTACAGTAGTTAAGACTTTAAAGCCCAGCTTCCTACTTTCTCTAGAACTAGTTCCTGTTTTGAAATGTGATGATGTGTTTCAGGAACTGCTAATTAGCGGTTTCCCTTGAAAATTCACACGGGCTTATTCTAAGAACTTTTCCCTTCGTACTCAAGTGTGGGTTCTTTAAATTATTAATTCCATAAATCATGTCAGCGTTCCTACATAACTCCGCTCGATTTTATCCTAAAATAATCCACAGCTTATTTTTAGACACTAGGATTAGCGAGCTTACTCTTCTATAGTTAGAGATATGCGAATAGATGGATGCAACATGATACAGCAGGGGGTTACAATATAGACTTTGAATTCTTGCACTGTGTGTTGGACCTGCAGCGGTGCCCAGGGGCGGCTGCCAGAATCAGAGCACAAGCTTATGGAAGGATGCACAGGGCCTCTCTTCTGAACAGCTTTCCATCTAATGTAAGGCAAAGCTCGTCAAGTCATTTTGATTAACAGAAGGGGCGAAGGAAGAGAGGAATAAAGAACGCAGTTGGCCGCGTACTTCAGCTAGGCACTCAGCTGGGGTTTGCTGAAGCATATAATTTCTCTTTTATTTTAGTTTTAATATTTTGTCTTTTTTGCCCCTAACCAAGCAGTTGTTATTTGAATGATTTGTCTGTGTATTGTAGCTGAAATTTGTCCTATGGAAAAGAGGAAGGTAGCTGACTGTCCAGATTAGTTGAGGGCAGGCATTTCATGAGTCAAGGGATGCAATATCAGTAACATTTAGACAACTTCTTATCCCATTGATTCCACAAAGGAAATAACCAGCAACTGTTTTGCTTTTCTTTTCTTTAGATATTATTCTAAGCAGCATTAGACAACTTGTTGACACCACTTTTCCTTTTTAAGTCAGTGTAGGTGGTATTCCATTTTTTATTTAGGTGAAGGAAGTATGTGATGCCTAGAACATTTATTTATATTTTGAGTGGTTTTATAACCTCAATATTTGCTCAGTGAACTCAACTAAATGAAGGTAGTGGGCCTCCTGTGCCGGCTGCCTGCCCAATGCACAGCACTACGGCAGCGAGTACAGCTCTCACAGGGCTGCTGAGACCCACTTCTGAGCAGGAGATGGGAGCTGTGGCTGGTGGGAGCTAAGCCCACTCGATAGACCAGAGAGGGCACCGAGATGTTTTTCACTTCTTCTTTCTTGCTAGAAGGAAGACTCACAATCAAACTGTAAATATTTAGTCACAGTCTGGCTCATGGTCTGCTCAAGGCAAGGCCATAATGGGCTTATCAAAAACATTCTTCTAATTGTTCTAATTATCCTAAACAAAAACATAAACTACTTTGTTTTACTTACACTCTTACTATACTATATATTTTCATTTTTTCCATACTGATGCTGGGAATTCATAGAGAAGGAGGAGTGCTGGCGAGTAGGTGGAGCTGTGTGTGGAGCTAACATTCAGATCTCTGTATCTGAAAGGCATTGCTGAAAGGTAGTGGCCTTTTACATCTTTCTGTGTTAAAATATCAGACTTTAGAAGGGTGCATGTAGGAAAAAAAAGGACTTTTGTTCTTCTAGAAAAAGCTGATGCTTCGTACCGATCTATATGATTGTTCTACAGGGTTTTTGTACACATGGCACATAGTATAACAACTCATAATATAATGATTGGATAAAAGGTAGGGCAAGTGTTTCTTCTGTGTTTCACCGGGTAAGTGTTCTGGTAATTAATAAATGACAGTGAAAAATAACTACCCGCAATTTTTTTTTTTTTTAATAACTGATTTTTCAGAAAGTTGGTCAAGTTTTGACTTTGCAGTATGTCATCAATCACCTTGCAGCTCATCTTGTAAATAGAGATAAAATTGCCTTCCCAACATGTGCCATGTTTTCCTGTGTAATTAACACCTCGTTCGCAGCTGGGGCTGCCAGTCAAAGCCCTGCCTTCTTCCCCCCGACACTTCCTTGATACTTTGTTTAGACTGCTGAGATTTTAGGTGTCATCCTCAGGATACTTTAAATACGTCCAAACAGGAAAAGGAAGGTGCTTCAAGGAGTCAACAGTATAGCTCACTATAACTCAGAGGGACTATTTAAAAAGTATGAAGCAATTTATCTTTGTTTATTGCTTACACCCTTGCCTCTCAATCTGTTTTTCATACTTTCTAAGGAAAGTTTACCGGTTTTCAAAAAAGTCAGGAAATGTTAGTGTCCATCTGTGTTTCTGAAGTAGAGATCAGTCCAGGAGTCTAGATCCAGCTAACAACAGCCCCCTTCTCCTGTGCATGCGTGCCTTTCCCGGTACCGTGCCCTCTGTCAGGCCAGGCAAGCGACTCGGTTGCCCAGTGAACTGCATCCATGAACTGATCAAAGTCCAAAACAAGTCGACTTTTTTGTGGGCCATCCTTAGCCCGGATGAGTTCCCAGCTCCGGCTCGTCACAGGGCTGCGTGGACAGTGTTACCAACGCAGCAGAGGACATGCTGGCGATGGGTGGTGAGGGCCAGTATAGCCTTGAGCCCAATATAGGCACCTAGTACTGTATTTTGGTTCTGAAAATTTACCTTGAGCTGCCCCAGTTACAGCCCTGCATGTGCGAGTACTGGCGGGATTAAACAGCTCAGCACATAACATATGTCTCAGCTAGTTAAGACCCAGGAATTTGGCACTCCAGATATGCTGAAGGTGATTTTTTTTACGCTGCCCTTAAAACTCTGACTGACTGAGGACCTTCATAAAACCGTGCTGGCAGTGTACATGTTACGTGGCACAGCCCGGTGGCTGAAATACATCCCCACAACCCTTGTTCGGTTCTTTCTTCAACTTGAAGGGCTCCAAATCCCTACCTCCTGCTTCTCAGGAGAGCCCCTGGCATCTAGGCAAGAGGTTACCCTGGTGAGCTGCGGGCTGGGAGGAAGAGGGCTTTTCCACCCTTACTGTCATCATCTTGTTTCCCCTCAGCATAGATCAAGATTAATGAGAGGCATTAATGGTTTGAGAGGCAGAGTGGTTTCCTACAGATCAGGGCTCTCACCGGTAAAGAGCAAAGCTGAGAGTTCATTTGCGGTTCCTTAGATTACTTCTGCAGTTTGTGTGAGATCGTCATTTAATAAAACACAGAAGCAGGCTTAGAAGTAGGGACCACAGCTTACAGAAATACCCCTGTGTGTTAATTGTGAACTGTCAGCAAGCATTTTCATTTTTTAACTTCTTAAGCCAAGTTTTCACCAGGACATCCCCCTAATGCTTTTTGTTAATTTACGTTTGCCATACGCAAGGGAAAACTTTAAGTCTTTATGGATATAATACCTTTTTTTTTACCATCACACCTAGGTATTAGTTGTTCTCAGCTGTTGTTTCTAAAAAATGTACGTCAGATTTCAGCTTGGCAATAAAGATGTAAATGACTGTAAATTACTTCCATTTTTATGTTGATCTTCCTAAAAAAAAAAGCATATGTGAAAACAGCAGTTGTTCAGTCAAGTTCTGTACTAAAAAATTGTAATAATTACATGTGCATGTTTTTTAGACTACAAGTGGAAAGTCTCACGTTAACTTAAGTAGACTTTTATGGACCTTAAGTTTTAACACAAGTGATGTTGCATGCGCACTATATACACAGATGGTAGTAATTGCATGAGGAAGGTGAATTGGTTTTGCAAATAAATCTCTGACTTTTCTGCTTGTTCTCACATCCTGGAGAAGAAGGGTATGGGGGTTTGTTAATTGAGTTGTATTGCACATATGTACTTACTGTGCATGTCAGGGTGACTACTGCAGGACAGTTTAACATCTCAAGCTCTGGTATATTCAGATAAAATATAATTTCTTTACACCTCATCAAGATGCTCTGTTTATAGTCCTATCAATGTGCACTCACATTTGAGACATAGCTGTAAAATGTGACAGTAAATGTTACAGTGATGCAAATATACTGTTTGTCATAATTATTAAAAACAATCCTAAAATTACGAGAATTGGATAGCATTGCCATGACTGATATAGAGTATTCTTTTGGATATTTTTTTAACTTTTTGATAATAAGAAAGGCAATAAATCTTTCTTTTAAACAAAATTCTTATTCCAAATCAGTCACTAGCTGTAACATTTATGAACATCTGTTCTTTTTTTGTTTCCAGGGAAGACGAGGCAAACCAGGCCTCCCAGGAAAACCAGGGCCACCAGGACCTCCTGTGAGTAACTAACGAGGGGAATGGGAAATTTTCACTCTCTCCTGGAACAGTGAACTTTGTTAGCATTTTTATAGTGGGTTACCTGATCATAATTATGGTTGAAAACAATTGATTTGTGTTTACTCTGCTGCATCAAACAGCTACTATTCACAGCCTTTTGATACAGCAAAGATAAAAGGACTGGATCCACAAATACAAGAGGCTACACAGGAGGGAAAGAACAAGGTGCAAACTTCAGCGAAGGAAGCGAAATTGTCTGGCGTTTCAAAGAAAGACTGGCCATGTATGCTAAATGTGAATACTGTGCATTTGTTCACTTTGCAAAATGCATGATGCTCGGTAGAAGATGGGATAATTTCTGTCTCAGAGGGGTAGTTTGAAAGATGAAGGACTGTGTGAAGCATGTGCCAACTGTCTGAATGGTGGGGAGGATTATACCCAGCACTGGAATGAGCACTCAGCTGTAGTTCAAATGAGTTTACTGAGGAATTAAAAAGATTAAGAAATACATGACTCTATGGAAGGATTTGTAATATGAAGCACTAAAGGGTTTAGCTCAGATCTAAGAGGTTTGGGATTTTTTTTTTTTTTTAAGAGATACATGATTTCAAATTTGAAGTCAGGCATGGATCTATTTTAGCCTAGAATGAACGCAGCCTTACTTTGGTAGAGGAAGGCTTGATCATATTTGTAACATTCCCTATATATTGTATTGTAAAAATGCTGTTGTGCACAAATATAAAACAGCTATTTTTTTGTGGTTTAAGTAAACATCTGCTGCTTTACATTCCTAGTATCAAACAAGGATTTCACAATTCCTTTTCCTGCTTACCTGAAATAGGTAAAGGCCAGTAGTTTATGCGTCAGAACATTTGATTCATCTATTTCAACATCACTGCAAGGGAAAACTAGTCTTATTTGTAGAGAGGAGAGTAATGGACTGCTCCATGAAATACAATGAATAAATGAAACAGATGTAATTTAAACTCATCTAAAAACAAAACTGCATAAATTTTATAATTTTTCCTCCCCTTTTCCTTGCAAAATGTGTTCAGAAAGAGGAGCTGATGATGGAGTTCATTTATCCTGCATAAAACTAAACAGTTAACAATCCCTCCCTCTCCCTCTTCTCCCCTGCATATAGTCACATTGAAGCCTTGCTTATTTGAGTCTTTTGTACAGTTCAGGCTTCCTAAAACGGTACTGCAGACTGCGGGAGTCAAAACAGAGGAAAGGAGTGATGCAGAATCTTTCTTAATACAAATGCCAAAAATGACCTTTAAAAGGAGAAGGAAAAAAAAAAAAACAAAACACCAACTTAGCAGAGGTCAATGTTAGACCTAATCTACTTAGCTTTTTGTGAACCAGTGAAAAGCTGTTTCTCCATTACAGATTTCTGCCACCATAGATTTGCTGGCAGGTCAGGCTTGTGAAGATGTATGATCCTTGACAGACATACCAGAAATGCTGAGTGGAAGCTAAATTGGACTTTTATTACTGATACCTATTTGAGATTTTCTTACAGCAAATGGGAAGCTCAACTTTGTCAGCATGGCAGCATCCCTACGAGGAGCTCTGTATGGGTTCTGTAGCCTAGCACTACATATCAGAAAAGCATTCCTCAAGCAATCATGGCCTAAATATTGGTTAAAGGTATTTTTTTCTGGTATAACTATCTTGATGCAGTCCTTACTTCGGATACAGCTACACCAGCATCTTGTCTTCCTCTTCCGTGATTGAGAATATAATGCATAGAAAAAGCATACTCTAAAAGTAGTAATGCCTGTTAATGCACATTGGCAGTATCCCCATATTTAAAGTGCTACAGCTTGTACATACTGAAAAGACTTTAACGTGATACATCGTTCCTCCTCTCTTTTTCAAGGCTCAAACCATATTAAATTTTTGCTATATTGTTATCCCTTCTCTTCTAATAGTAAGTAGTGGCACATGGAAAGGCACATTGGCCTTTACTTTGGCCTTTCCAAAGTGCAACAGAACTATCGCACCTGCAGGGTGGTTACTATCTAAGTTTGGCATATACAGGGTACAAAAGGCTTAACAGATTGACCGAACATGTGAAAATTAGACTCTCCAGAAAAAGTAAGTTTGGTGTTTGTTTAATGTTTCAGAAGAATACGATATTTGTCTTTGGAGAAAAAGGAGATTCCATCATTAATTTTTAGGGTGGCTACAGTACACACTGCATGTTTGAAATTAATAAATTTACCTAATTTATTTATTAGTTTATGCCATGACGTGAAGTACTTAATTTAGATATTAGGAGAACAGCCAGGTGTTCAGTAATGACAAAAAAAACTATGAGAAGGAAAGTTCTGCCTCCTTGAGGAAGAAGTTGGTGAACAGGATACAATACTCAGGGGATTTGGTATAAAGGACAGTCCTAAAAAAAGTGTGTGCAGGGAGGGATTATGAGACCACATTCTGAACAGTCAAAAGGGCTTTAAATTGGACACTACTAAATGGTGTGAGTTTTGATTAATTAAAATAATAATTTTTTACCTACTTGTTGCACGGCAGCAGTTAAGATTTTCTTGATATTTTTATCTGCCTCTAATCTGACTTTTCTAACCCTCTCTCAATACCTCATCTTTTTTTTTTTTCCCCTAACCTAATTTCTGGGGATTTTTTTCAGTAAAATTGATGTTTGTGGTGAGTTTCTAGTCCCTCGACATCATCTGCACATCTTTGGTTAAAAACCTGTATCAGTGTCAGAAACATAGTTTGATTGGCAATTGGTAATGAAACTACTCAGTTGAAGTTGCATAGAGAGTCCCACTTTTTACGACTATCCTTTCTTTTGTGTAATTTTTCCCTTATCCTTTCTTTTATGTCATTTTTTCCCTTTGGAGCAAATCCTGTGCCCACAAAAAGCAAGGAGTCAATAAGGATTTTTATTGATGGGTTATAAAAAATATTTCTGTAAGCCTACCTAGCTGATGATCCTCCTTTGAGTATTTTTTAAGGTTTGTTAAATATTATAGACTTTTAAAGTCTTCTCTTATTCCCTTCTGATTCAGAATTCATGGTTTGCATCCTTGCCGTCTGATGTTGTTTTTGAGTACTGTTCTGTTATTTCAGTGCTGGAGAGCCGAGATGTGTGCTTACACGTGTCTCACTCCAGCGGGTAACAATTTAAGCTGAAAACAAGGAATCCAAACGGGTTAGGTAGAACAGCAGCTCCCTCTAGTGCTTTTTGATCCCTTCCCCCCTTGAAAAGAGTCTAGAGAGCAGTTTAAAGCTTCTATTAAATACAGTATTCATTTCACTCTCAGAAGCATTCTGAAAATGATGATTGTGAAATCAAAATCTCTGTACCCTGTATGAAATGTATTTCATACATTTTCTTGCCTGTGTTTTTTTCTAAAGTCTTTCTTCTAAGAAAGAGATACTGTCTTTCACATGCTGTTATCCTGCTCTGCATGGCTCTTCACTGAAGTTGAAATGCTGATTTTATGAAACAAAAAGAAATACTATCATAGTAGGATGCTGTGAGGTTGTAAGTAGAGCATTTTGATCTGACTGCAGAACTGAACTGATAGCTTTCTTCTGCCGTAGCTGCTAACAAAAATATCCACAGGACTTCGCAATGCAGAAGGGGTTACGAGCCCACCATAGCTTATTTTGCATAGGTATAATGCATTGGCTTTCTAGTTCCCGCACCATTTTTTTTCAGTACTTAAAAGCAAATGTATGGAAGGTATCTGAACTTAGTATTTATATGCTGTTGGCCTAAGTGTGTACAGACCCAGTCCTGCAGTCTTCACTTAGGCAAAATGCTTTTCTGGTGTTGGGTAGCAGAATTACTACCTGCCTGTTTTTGTGTAGAGTTTTGTTAAGACATCATTTATTTTTCTATTTGTCCTGCTTAGAAAATAACTGCATGATGTCTGGCACTGTTTTACATATTATGGTAATTTGTGGGAGGTTGTGGGGGTTTGGTTTTTGGGGGGTTTTTTGTTTGTTTCTTTATTTTTACTTTTACATGAATCAGCAGCTGGGTATTTCTATTTACATAGGTAGGCTAGAGGACAGAAAAAGGAGTTCTACTGGTTTCTCCATTAAGGGTTAACTTTATCTTTTCTGTGCCAGTTTTCTCTGTCTCTACTGGAACTGTTATGACTGGAGGAATTCCATTTCTCAATAGCTCCTATTTTAGCGGGACATCAGATTGTTTTTAAAATAAAAAAGTGCCAAGCTAGAGTTGTGCTACAGACTTCCACCAGTATAACAGTGTTCTTTGGGGTGAGTCGGAGTATGACTTCTGCCCAGTGTTGCTGTTTGGCAGAAGAAAAGTACTATCAATCAGCACTGGTTTTTAAAGGTAGGAAACAGGAGGACTATCTGATTTGGCCAAGTGCTATCCTGTCCAAGAAGCTGTTTGTGGCAGAGCAAGGAAATAAACTTTGGGTCTCCTAAATCACACATTAGTGAGCTGCGATCACAATTATTCATTCTCTTAAACCTGCTGTTTTCTACCAACAAGTTATTGTTTGTAGCCAAAAAGGATTTATTTCACAATTGCTGTAGCGCTTGAAGCTCATTATTTAGTTCCTCATTTACCTTTGCAAGGGGCTGAACTTCATATCTTCTATCTTCACAACTATTCTTGCTTGGAAAATTAGCTTTGTGTTACTCCTTAAAGTCTTAAATTGAAATAGGGTTTCATTTTTGTTTGTGTTGGATGTGAGGCAGTGGAGAAGTTCACAGACTACCTGAATTTCTTCATTTAATTCCATACACTTTTGGTCTCTTGTTATTCAGTATGTATGTCAGTGCCACCAAACTAGTTATCTTAAGTAGCCAGCAGTTTGCCTTGGAAATCTCATTTTGTCTGCCTCAGGAAATACTGTCATTCCTCTACCAATATTTTGAAAGTGAATGAATGTTATCAGTTAATTACAGTAAACAGAAAATTAAAGCAACGATAAGTGAAAATTGTCAGTATCATTTCTGGTATTCCTGGACTTTCAGCTGCTTTTTAGAAGAATATTGGAAATGCTTATGTGGTAGGGTGGGAATGGCTGGCAAGGGCTGGTCATATTGCTTGTTTCTATGCATTTAAGTTTTTTAAATCCATATCCATAGATCCAAAATGTAATTTATTTAATGTATTCTATTGTGGCAGACGTCATGCCTTCATCATTCTTTCCATTTGCTCTTTGGAATGGTTATACAATATTGCACATCTGCACTGAGGAGTTTCACGATTTTTTACATTATAGTAATTAGAAAAAGAGTATTTTATTTTAATGGGCATGCACAGATCTGAAATAGATGGATAAAGTGATTACACCGAGTCACTTGCACTGCTGTGTTCCCTGAAACGGCCTGTTCTTGAGATACAACCACTGCAATTTACTTGTTACACATTTTACTGCATGGACTGTGAGACTGCGTAGACTTTTTCAGCAGCATCATCTTTACAGAAATGCAGACAAACTATAAAAGTTAAGGGAGAAAAAAATATTATAAAACCCCAGTAATTTCACAGTTTGGAGCTATTTCCTTTTAAGCACCTGTATTTCTATTCCTGCCTTGTCTATAGGAATAACATCTGAAACCTGTTTGTAATTTTGGAAAACAATCAGGACACATTTTCAGTTCTTTTCTTATTCATACAACTGTACTCTCTGTGTGCTTCAGTCCTCTCAATTACACAACTTGATATTAAAAAAGAAAAAGGAAACCCTGCTGAAGTGAGCTTTTCACTGGTATTTGGAAAGCAGCAAGTCTGAAAAACATCCAAAGTGGCAGATGTGCAAAATTCTCATTCAAAAGCTAGAAATTGCCTGTACAATAATTTTTCAACTCCTGTTAATTTCATTGCTTCTCCACTTGCAAACCAATACTACTAGTTCTTTCTTTGTCTGTAGAGACTTTGGAGTGGATTATGCAGCTATATTAGTGGAGAGAAACTGTGTGGAAGGGAAGAAAGAGACTAGAGTTTAGGAAGACACTCTTGAATAAAACTATTTTCTGTTGTTGTACACTTGTTTTATTAGTTTTATTTTAGAAAGAATGATGGAAAGATGAAATTATTAAATTTATGTCAATTTTTGAAAATGGAAGGACTAAAACAGAGAGATGTTTTACCTCTGATAGCACAAAGGCTGTGGCGTAGCCAAGAATGCAACCCAAATGCCATAAGTTCCCCTTGACTGCCTTAGTCACGAGACAGTTCTGGGTCTTTGTGACGTTATGTCTGTTTTTCAAAACCGTGACATGTACAAAGGCTTTCCATTTTGTCAAAAATTATTTATTTGATGTACAAATAATATCTAAGAGGTCGGGATTGGTGGCAGATACGGCATTTAATCCTTCCTGGGTTGTGTGGTTGCAGCAGTTTCATTTGTGGAAAAACAGTAAAAGAAACAACATGGTGGCAAACGAGAAGGGAGGATAACTTCTTATTTTTGACTGTTTGCAGGATTACAGAATCCTGCGAGGATTCTGGATTCAAGGGTTCGACACTGCAGGATTACAGTGTTGCAGTTGAGACATCCAATACGTAGGCAGTGTCATCACAGTTCAGTCCCAGTTCTGGATTGCCATATTTAATATAGATATCAAAGTAAAAATTCTGCCATTAACTTTAGAAATCAGAGTTGAGTGAGCATCTCAGTCAAAACATCATGACTATGTTTATCTCATTTTTCAACGTAAATTTGAAGTGACAATTCACTTCCAAAATAAAATGAATGGAAAAATTTATAGCCTTCATTTCTTCTGATGTTGGGGAACAAAGAGGAAGTGAGGCACCTGTGATGTTTCATGAGGCAATATTTAAGTCTGTCCATTGTCTTTCTGTAACAATGTAATCACAGTAAAATACATAGGATCATATTTCATAATTTAGTGATGATGTCTCGGAACACACCTGTCTTGTTCTGGTATGCTGCAATATAATGTTCTGCCAGGTCTTACTGACTTATCCATCAGTTTTAGTAACTTTTACCTATTTGACTTTAATTTGGCTTTACCATCTTCCTAATTTTTTATACCTTCAGACTCCGTAGAAACTTTGTGATTGTCTCTCTTTTATTAGTTAGTTTCCATCAGACTGAATTTTTTTCCCTAAGGAAGTAGCAGTCTGTTTGGTTAATCAAAATCATGGTTCTGTTTCTCATCTTTTTGAAGTTCAGTACCTCAAGGGAAGTACCTTTACTGGTAAGGAGAGCCATCAGGGTTTTGCAGAATGATCTTCTACATGTGGGAAAACTGTTTGTGTTTGCCATTCTATGCACTCTTACAGAGCAGATGCATCTTGCCAGAGAAGGCTTTGCTGTCAGAATGCAAATCATGACCTACCTCATTTAAATGCTTTGTCAGAACACTTCAAAATATGATTACATAGGAGCCAAATGATACCACCCTGAGGATGTGCATCCTCAAAGTAGCTGTCTCATTTTGTCACACAATCAATATCACTAAATTGGTGTCTGTCTTTTTATGCAAGTACTTTACATTGTGGTAATTCTCAAGCTTTTAATAATCGTTCGTCAGCATAGCCTGCTATTGGGACTTAGGAACCAGCCTTGTGACTCATTACTCCCAGTTAGAGATGCAGGAATTGTACATGTTGAAAAAGGTGAACTTCCTGAAGAGTGAGCCTCCTGGAGGAGAACAAGTTACAAGTCTTGTTTTGAAATTGTCTACAGTCTCTTCTGACCCCCTCCAAAGGTGCTAAGAGAAATTATGCAGAATAGTTGCATTAGTCAACGAAAGCCTTCTTCAGTCTTCATGAGTCATTGCTGTGAGGCTCCGTGTTCTTACCATATTCTGGTGATGGGACAAGAGCATGCCTCCTACGCAGTGATTTTCCTTCTTATTACGAATTGTCCACCCAAAAATGCATTTAAACTGCTGTGACAATTACAACATCTGTGAAGACCTAATATTCTTTGCATAAATCTGGTTATTCTTAAACCAACACTAATCTATACCACCAAGAGAATGATGCATTTCTGAAAACAGAAATGCTTTTCAGTTTCAGCTTTGTGACAGTATCGTTTGTCCTTCCAGCCATAGTCAGAGTTCCCTTACTCATGGGAGCTAGCTATTATTTTCTAAAAGTTGAACTACACTGCTTCCACAGATCCATTTACTACATCCTAGTGATCCTTACAACTGGTACCGTGACACAAAGGTATCAAATACCAAGGACTGTCTGTCATATTCAGTTCACAAGTAGCATCTTCTATACACACGTGAAATTATCAGATACAAGGAATGCCAGCTGTGACAAAATCATTGTCACATCTGTTCCTGTCATTATCTTTTTCTCTGAATCGCCTGATGGTTTATACAGCAGCAACTCTGAAGTGGTAAACAGTTGAGGTCCTCCTTAGAAAAGTATGGTGACTGGTTATTTAGCTTATATTGACCCAGAATACATAGCATTGCAGTACTTTTCTTGGATCTCTACCTGAAATCAGTGGATAGAAGGTTTTTCAGTTTTTCTAGGAATACTGTGGAGTCTTGCTGCTACACTGCTACAATTTTGAAAGCAGTTCTTGTTACAAAAGTCTTAACCAGTTGAAAACAATCGTATTTTCATCTTGACCAATTTGTATCAAGTGATTTTGATCCCTGACTTCCTGTAATAATTTTACAGGTCCTTTAGCATGAAAATGGGAGAAAATTTCAATAGATTCTTATTCTGAAAGTGTAGAAAGCCGTTTTCTTGTTACGATGCGTAACACCAGAATATTTCTGTCGTGTGATGTATGTATAATAACAGTGCATATAAAACAATTAACAAAGACCTTATACAAAATTAAAATGTGCGAGGAAAACTCTAATCTCTGACACAGCAT
Source organism: Mycteria americana (assembly GCF_035582795.1). Taxonomy (NCBI): domain Eukaryota; kingdom Metazoa; phylum Chordata; class Aves; order Ciconiiformes; family Ciconiidae; genus Mycteria; species Mycteria americana. The sequence goes on from NC_134367.1 coordinate 33,637,330, forward strand.
CTCTGACTGATAAACAGCCACCATTTTTTTGAGAAACAACCCTTTTCAAAACTGAGGAGAATTCAGTTTCCTGAAGCAATCTTTAGGGTGCATGTATGCTAGCTACGCTTTCCCCACTAACACAAAAGCTGCAGAGGGTAAATTGTCTGTAATTATAAAAAGCCCCAGAGGAGGAGAGTTGCCTTTGTGCCCTGTCTCTGTTAAATGCAGGTCATTCAGACGAGGTGACTTAACTGAGTATATTGTAATCTTATTAATGTGGGCAAATGTTTCTTATAGCCATCATGAGTAGCTGTAGTTCATATTGCATGATGTGAAAAATTCAACTTAAAGAGAGATAGTATGCTAATTTGTACATTTAACTGAGTTTTAGTTCATAAGATCTCGACTGAACTTTTTGTGTTCTGCCCTGATTTACAACACTTAAAAATCTCATTGAGGGCCTGGTTTATGGCAGATTATGTCTAAAAATTTTTTGGTTTTCCCAAGCACGTGTTTTTTAATCTCTCTATTCTAAGCCCGCATTTACATAGGAAGTTCCTTCTCCATTGCTGAAATTCTTGATGAAATGTGTGTGTATAAGTATAAACTTGCAATGCTAATAAAACTAGGAAGTTAGTGTTTTGGAGAATTCTGGCATTCCTCAATTTCACTTTCTATACTCTTAAGTTAAAAATCTAGCTGTTTACTCACACCAGGAGCTGCTTCTACATCAAAACTTGTGCTTTTAGTTAGTGGAAAGAGTTTTAAAATGCTGCAGAACAAAGATGCTGCTCATACCAGAAGGGATTCGTATTAAAATTGATATGGCTGTCACCTCTGCCTTCTCTGACAGACCGATTCACTCCAAAAGAAGCTGCCAGTTTTCAAAACTCAGGGATTTAGAAACTGACTCTGCTTCTCCTCTGTGCCTGAAAAAAGATATAATGAACGTACAGAAAATAATTTACTGTATAATCAAATAAAAATCTAAACCCTTTTACATGACCACTGCTCTTTGAATACAGGTATGTAAACGTAACATTACTTAAATTAAAATGACCTTCTGATGCATGTTTTTCCATATAGGGTCCTTCTGGACTAAAAGGAATTCTGGATTCATTGAACAAGCATTATAATGAGGTATGGAGATTTGCTATAGTGTCTGTGTGTGTGTGTTTATGACTAAGAAGTATCTAAAGTAGAAATGACCACAGTTTTGATCCCTGTGAACCACATTCCAAATTAATCCAAAAGGTAGATCCTTCCCTGTCCCCTTTCTGCATCCCTGTATAGTCTCAGTCCACACTCCAGTCACATACCTACTGTGTCATCTATCCTGCTGCCATGTGTCTTACCTCCCATCCGTCTTCTACCCACATATTTTTGCCTGGTATAACTCCAAAAGGAGGTGGCTGGACCACCTAGTTGTTAGCATAAAGCATCAGCTCCCCATTTTGAAACCTAATTGCTCTAAACCGTACATGACATTTTTTATTTCTTGATCTACTCTGTCATGATCCTAAGAGTAGAATAGAAAGACAAGGAGGCATAATTTTAAAAGATCTGCTAGCAATCTATGAGAATTGTTCTTATGCTTGTATTATAGACTAATAAAAATACTGTCTTAATTATAGAATCCCCTGCAGCTACAAGCACTTCATAGAAAAAAGTTAAAATTGCGTAGGACAGTGTTCTGTCTGACAGAGCTTTTAAATTCTTACCACAGATTTTTCAAATCATTTAAGCAGTGATAGTGTCTGCCATTGTAATTCAAAGATCACGCAAGTTTTCTTAATTGATGCCAAAGTGAGTATGTAACTTACCTAATTAGAAAATCATATTTCATTCAAAGACTGATGAAGCACTATTACAGGAACATTTGGTTAATACAAAGGTTACTGTGTGTATCAGACCTTAAGTCATGCAGGTCAAACCTGGAAGACATCCATTTCTTTTAATATTAAAATGCATGACTATAAAGAGCAGGTAAATCCAGGATGTTTTTCTTATATAACATACCCATAGAAGTACTAAAATCTTTTTTTGAATAGGGATTCTGCAGCGAAATTCATATCAAACATCTCTTTCTAGTTGCTTTTATCACTGAAGTGATTTCTCTGATATTTCTGATATTTAATCCATTCCAAATCAGTGTATCACCTAGAACATGCATTAGGAATTAAGCATAGTTTTATATGCTGTCCTGGACAGGGACATTTTCATACCTGGAGACTTAGTTTCTGGTTTTGATCTGCCATTTCATATGTATGTGTTGAAATTTTCTATATTTTGGTTTTAGATCTTTCATTTTCTTACCAGTTTCTTTTTCCTGCCAAAGACAGCTTTCATTGATACCAGCCCTGTTTCCTCTATCAATACTATATTTGCTGTAACTCATTCCCTGCCTCTGGACTATTAATCTCTTTTACCCTGATAGTCCCTTTAAGGTTAATTCTGCAGGAGGAAATACAGACAGTGGTGATCTTCAGGAACTGGCAAGCATCTGTCTCCAAAAATCACATTTCTTATCATTGTAAGGCTCTAAGAATTCCTGAGGTGTCTTATATTTCCTAATTAACAGTATTCTGGAAGAATGTAGACCAGCTGCTCTGTGTCTTTAAATTAATCATCTTTTAAATCCCCTACAGCTTACCAACTTCCTTCTTCCTTCAGCTGTCTAGTTTGAAGATTTTAATGACTCTGTCATGAGCAATTAACTTTGCAACAAGGAAATGCTGTTTGGTTTCAGATAAGAGAGGAGATGGCTTTCTGATTCAAGTTGCAGGTTTTAAATATGCAAACTTTCTGTAACTACATGTTCAGGTCTTCCTAGAGTCAACTTAAGTCTCCAATTGCTACAGCAAACGTATTAGTTTCTATATATTTTATGATGGGAATGGGATATTCCCATCAAGGACCAGACAAAGACATCAGAGAGGTCATCAAAGACAAGGACAGCTTGTCTGCTTTGCCATTGATTATTCATTTAGGCAGACGTATGCACCAGTAACTTTCCTTTTTTCCCCACACTGTTACGTGGTATGATGAGTGCTGATTTTGTTCACTGCACCTTGGAGGTACGAAGCAATCTTTCACATTCCAGTATATAATTTGCAATGTGCCTCAATTATTTGCATTTGTAAGATGATATTTCAGTGATATTCTGAGGTTTTTGAGATTCTTTACACCACAGGGAACGTTCTTGTCATTTTCCAAGATTTTATGCATGTTCCCAAGGATCTCACAAGGTCTTCTTTCAGCTTGGTTTTTTAAAGTGTTTAAATTGTGACCACTTTTTTGTTGCTATAGAGATTTTAATATCTTTTTTTTTCTGAGGATATTAGTATGGCTTCTTTGTGTTGGTGTTTCTAGGAATCATGAGAAACTGCTACTAAGAAATGTGGAGGATCAGTGAGAGAGATCTTAAGACTCATCAACATTAATAATGTCTTTTTTCCCTATAATTTCTCTGTTTCTTAGCAGATTATTTGCAATTCTTCTGATTTCTGTGCGGCATCAATGAGTAGTTGTAATTGCAGAATGTATTTATATAATTGGTTGCAACCAAGCTTTTTCTGGCTCAGTATCAATCACTTTATTGTGTAAGGAGGCTGGAGTGCAAGTCTTTAAAAGCATAATTTACTTGATCCATGTATCCAGTGAAAGAGAGCACTATAAATACAATTGCTCATAGCAGCAGCAAATTGTGCTGAATGGCAAACCAAGAACAGCACTCTTTCTTTAACGAAGGTGAGGGGAACCTGCTGAGGATAAGTAGTAGCATCGATCCTTAATGGGGTGGGAGACAGTGCTGGAGCATTTCTTCATTCTCATCGTTCTTCCTTTGTGCCTGTTCTTGCAAGGCATGTGACTATTTTTATATTCCTTCTTGTTATGTCTTTTGCACTTTCAGTGTAAATGAGATGCTTTGCATGTGTTCAATACATTCATTTTGTTCTCTTCCTTATGCCAAGAAACTGGTTCTGCCCTGCTCTGTAAGTTACATTCCTTCAGTGACTGGTAAATGATGCCTCATGATTTGTGTTTATACACTCTCAGGCCTCTTTTATCACCATTTGCCTGGGCTTTCAAGGTCTCTGCTTGTCATCTTTTTTACTTCCCAGTTTTCTGTACATACATATAAGGTCACTTCAGTCAAACCTGCTTCTAAACATCTTTGGAAAGGGCATACAGATCAGTTTAATCTAAAATGTTCTCCAACATGGAAAAATAAAAATGAAACCACAAGACAAAGCAATTGAAACTACGTCACAATCTGCTCAGGAAATGTTTCAAAATCATTATAATTCCTAATAATTACAGGTTATTCTTGAATAATTCATTATTACTTTTCTAAGATTTTTTTCTTTGGCATATTTTACTTACATTTTGTGGTAAAGAGCAAATGACCTATAAATATGCAAAGAACATAAAAGTAGTTATTTGATCTAATACCTTTTTTTCTCCTCCATGTATGCAAAAGAAATGCACAACTCAGAATAAATCGTAACTTATAGTATACTCATAATAACAGATACCTAGATTCTTCTCAGTCAAGCGGTGGTCAACTACTCCTCAGCAATACTCAGGTTCCATTCTTTGGGTGTCTGCCTCTTGCTCGGGAGCTGATTTTAATAATTAGGGTAGTAGTGGTGTTACGAACACTAAATACTGAAGAATATCCTTCAGGACATTAACATTTATAAAATAATTACGAATTTTATTCAGGTTATATTCAGTTATCAACTTCTGAAAATATTAACAGAGTGTAAATGGCACTTCTATTCATCATGAGGTTCTCCTGTTTTAGAGATACAGGAACTGGAACAAGCCAACATGGAGCTGGCTTGTTCAGGGTTCCCATTCAGCCCAGTGGCAGATGTTCTAGTACTTGCACTCCTTGGGTCCAGACTTGAGCTTATTTTTCTGGGTCATTGGTTTTGTTGCTTTTTCCGTTGTCATTAAAAGAAAACATGTTCCCTTTAAGTAGTCTGAGCCTCGCTTTGCAAAGAGGAAACCGTTTGCTTTGTATTTTACTGTATCTTTACCTTGTACAGAAGAGCAAATAGATGCAGTGCAGTAATACCTGAGCAAGCGTACAGCCTGAACCCCTGGTCCTTAAATCTGTGTGTTTTCTTCGAGGAGCCTGTTGGTCATGCTCATTCCCTCTCATTCTGTCTCACTGCTGTAACAGACTTAAATAAGTTCTATTTTACATTTCATGCTGCTCAAAAGTAAAAAGCTTCTGTTTTTGTCATAGGAGAGAAGTGATTTTTATTGTTCTTTTCTAACATACTTGAGAAATGTACTGTAATAATGAGCATAAAAATATGTTCTTTGCATTGAGTTAAGAAAAAAAAAATCACAGCTTTGCATAGCAGTATTCAACATAGACATTTCCCTTTTATGCTTTTGTTCATCTGCTAGTCTGACTGGAGTATGAATGCATGACAAAGGATGTGTTGCTGCAATACATTACTTAGATGTACTGCATAGGCATTTAGTATCCCTTTCTTGTAGTAAATTAGGACTTCTGAATTTACATACCGGTAAATTACATTGTTATGGTAAATAAATTGTTACTGTAAATAAATGGTGATGTGTTCTGTTCTCTGATCTTTGTGGTGATATTTCTTCCCAGAGTGATACAAGACTACTAGGATTACTTGGGACCCCTGGACCTAAAGGCCAGAAGGGAGACGATGTAAGCATTTTGAATGAATTTGGAGAAATTTCAAAGTGCCTATCTAACCTGTCTCTGCCACAGTTAGCACAGTATCTTTTATTTGATTTATCACAATGGTCTTTGAAGGAATAGATTTTAGATATGACTGGCTCTTTGATCTGTGTAGTTCAATATCTGGCTCATCATGCCATCCTGCAGGTGCAGCACGTGAGCCTTTCTCCTCTGATACATGATAACCAGAAAGGGAAAATGCAGGAAGAATTATGTGTGGTTTCTATAACACTGTCCAAGGAGAAGTCAATTGAGCTGGCCTGCCGGTTAGGGGGAAAAGACTCTAAAAAAATTGAAATTTTAAAAATATTTTAAATAGTAAATCATGAATATTTAAAGGAGTTCTCTGTAACAATGGGACTTGCTATACCAAAAATACTTATAGACAGCCTCTAAAAATTACGTGGAGGTCAAATTCTGAATCCACACCATATGACAGTGTATTGTTTATAGGCATCTGTCCTGTTTAAACAGTGGAATGAATTTTTAACAAGTGGAAGCCTTTTAAACTTGGAAGAAAAGAGACAAGTGCTCTGGATACATCACAGGATTGACACCGTTTTTGTTGAGAAGCCTGCAGATCTGCTCTAGGAAACAGTCATTTAAATTAATTTGCATATGTTTAAATCTCAGATTTCCATTGCAATAAAAGTTAAGATTTTGTGCCCTACACAGAACAAAGTACAGTTGAAGGAGAGGAGGAGTTTATTTGCATTTGTTAGAATAAAAAAGATTTTAAATATAAATTATTTTGTTAAAAGGGCCAAAAAGGAGAATTGGGAATGACTGGCACAAAAGGAGAAAAGGTAAATTAATTCCTTACTTCTGTGCTTATGTGTGATATTAGAAGGTGGCTGAATGTACTGATTATGAATCAAATCTTGGAAAATATACTCAGGATCAAGAAAATATATTTGGGTGTAGGAAAAGCTGTCAGTCTCTGAATGTCCTTAGTAATTTTCTCAAGCCCCTCCTTGAGAGAGTATTTATGTATGCAAGTAAATTTCCCTGTTGCAACAGCTCACAAAGTCCTTAACTTTAAACACTTTCAGACTTCTACTGAATACCAGTTTAAAATTATGTTTATATAAGTTCATGACCAGTGATTGCCTCACAAATTAGACGCCATTTGTACTTTTTCAAGTCACAAATGTGATCTGCAATGTCTATATGAAAAAACAGGAGTCTTTAAATTATTAAAATTATAAATAAACTTCCTAATTGAATATCTTTTAGTTTAAGCTTAAATTTTCCAGAAAGACTTGGGGGGAGGGGTGTTCCTGGGAATAGGTGTGTATTGTGTTTTTCTAGGAACATGTGATGTACCCAGGTCTTCATAGACTGAACAGGCATTTTGCTATTCAGCTGTTAGGCTTCCAGTTGGTTTCTTTGGTCATATCCTAGTGTATAAACAGTTTTCATGCAGGCAGAAACTTTTTTTACTCTGTCAAATTGACAGATTCATGATTTTGTGTGTTATAAAGCACTTGTATTTGAGAATTTCTCAGATTTGTACGCATCATCATTCTTTGTAGTTCATGTTCCTGACCATCCCTTGTGCCCCTGCTTGAAAGGATCACGCATGTCATGGTCTTGTCATTAAATCAACATCATCCCTCAAGTAAAGTTTTGTAGTCCGTATACTTATATTTTATATTGGTTTAAAAAAAACCCAACACTTTTCAAGGACTCTTCACCAAAACCAGACATATGTACTATTAACCATTTGAAATAAATCTGTGTTAACCTCTTCCCTATGTTTCCATAGGGAGAGCCTTCTGAAAAAGGGGACAAGGGAGATCCAGTAAGTATAGCTATGTTTTGTACTGATGATGTGAATAATTTACGTTTGATACGATTTTCATACTGTATTCATGCTGTACTTCTTTCCTTTGTACATTTTCATTAGAATCAGCGATTACATAGGGTAGCATATGTATTGTCTCCTCCTTACACATGCATCAGGTTCACACAGGTTATAAATAAAAAACAGAGGTGCCTTGTTCTTCAGCATTTCTGTAGCTGGTACAGTCCATAAACTGAGTTTAAAGTACATGCTTTTTTTGTTCCCTGTTTCAGTTATTTCACAAAATTATATGTGGGCTGAACTGTATTATTTTAATTGTTTTAACAGTTTCCAGTGTGGCATTTAACATCAGGCAGTTTTCTTATAGCCATTTTATATACACATATTTTTTTTGTTATTTTGGGGATATTTTCAGAACACTCATTCTGTAAGAGTCTGTTTACATGTGTTGCTTATTTTTAATTAACTATTGTCCTCTCTTATGACATTTGACAAAAGCTAGTTATGTTGTTTAATACACAACTGAAGGTTGCTCAGATACTTGTGATTAACATGTTATAATAACCAAAATAAGGCATACTGTAATAATGTGTGGTTTTGGAGATGAATACTGTGTCACCAGTAGAGAGTTAGTGGTGAAGAATAGGCTTTAGACTGGAGAAGCTCTTAAGGAAATGTGGTGTTTTCAAACAGTTTTTCTTGAAAACACTAGAAAAACCTGCAAAGAGAATTAGTTTGAAAAAGGAATGCCTTTCAGAGTTTGCACAAGGCATCAGAAATTCTTTAATGCTTTCTCAATATTTGTTAAGTTTGCATACTGTATTATAATATTTTAAGGTGGCAAATTAAACTCTTAGTTGATCTTAATTAAAGTTTTAACTTCTTATGGTTGTGCCTGCTATTTTCAGGGAGAAACTGGAATGGGGGGATCAAAAGGAAATAAGGTATTTTTTGACTTGTACACACAATATACATCGCTGGTGTACATAGCTCATACTGGGAGACATAACAGTAAATTTGGATTTTTTTTATTTTTTCAAACAATACCATTAGGGTGAAACAGGAGACCCTGGACCACCTGGTCTTACTGGAAATCCAGGATCAAAGGTAGGTGAAAGGTGTTTTTGTGGTATTAACAGCATTACATTCTACGCTGTTATATAAGAGGACTTTGAATGCTGTCAACTCTTTAGCTAGTATTAAAAGGCAGAGAATACAAATAGTTTATATCAAAAGTTTGTGTATGGATCATGGCTATTTTAGTTCATAAAATTCTTGCTGATCTCAGCATCAGTCAGCAAGCAATATTTATACAAAGCTCAAATGTTATTTGGTCACTCAAGAATATGAGCATCCATTTTGCAGTTACAAAGCCACTGGTAGCTGGGTGTATTCTCTCATCAGTGAGGCAAGGAGTAACCACTGCCAGTACATTAGCGGTTCCTATGTTTAATCCCATGTCAATGTAGTCATTGCCTTGCTTTGAAGGAAGTAACTGAAGCACAGATGTTCTTGAGAATCTCTCATGGTGCCTTGAATTGTATCAAATAAAGGTAGAATTGGAAACTGTGAAAATGTAACCTGCACCCAACACTATTCACATTGGATGTGATAGTACCCAAGTTCCTTAGATCATCAAAAGAAATCCCAGGGGGAATAGATGCAGCTGTAGGGTCCACAAAACTGTGGTCTTAAAAATGATTCTCCTCTCCTTATACTGCTCTTTGGAGGCTAACGTCCTTCCTTGGTAGGAGCTACTGAAATAATTGTTGTTACTGCAGTGGAAATCTAGGACACCTTCACACTGTATACCTTCCAGCAGAGGCTCATAGAGATCCAAAGGATCATTAGGGCTTGCACCAAGTCATCCTTTTATCTCTACATCTCAATCGCCTTTTCTTTCAGTGCTTTGGAGTCCTTCTGAGGAGATCTGTTCCAAAAAGAGAAGGAACACCTACCACGTAGTTTAAAAATCACTTCTAGATCTGTCCCTTGAGGGAGAAAATCTTGATTTACTCCTTTTGTTTTGTCTTTCCCTTTAAGTAGTGCCTTTGTATTTACTTGCATTTGCTTTGTATACATGCTTTGGATTTTGTACAGTCAGTCCCAAAGATTTATTGGACTAAATGTTAGATGAAGCGAGAATGAGAAAACTCTGTACTGCTTATTCCATGTAGAAGATAATTCTTAATGCCAGATGTTTTAATCTATTTATATATGAGAACGCTTTACACCAAATTACAACAAGTCTATTGACTTCTACCTCAAGCGTGTATTGTATCATTTCACAGGGATTGCAAGGACCTCCAGGACCTGTCGGACCCAGGGGACTGCCAGGAGAAGTTGTATGTATTGTGCAGTTTCACCAAGCTGTAGAAGTGTGGTGTGTGAACAGTTAGCCGGTGAAGCAGTACCACAGAAGTTATCACAGGTTCTCCTTTTGTGGATGGTACAATAGCAATCAGGTGTCAAAGCACAGTAGCATGGGATGCCAGAGGATAGAATTCTGCCATTTGCTTATGTCCTTTCAGTCCTTGTGTTACCATCTGAACAAGTAAGAATGATAATACTAATTTGTCTGATTCACAGATAATTAGTTCTACAAAAATCACTCTTATCTCACAGGAGTAGGTGAAAATTTAAAAAATCTCTAGCAAAGTTTTAATAATGTTATGTCGTGAGCTGGAAAGGACAGCGTGTGTGGAGGAAAATGAGAAGAAACAGGGAAAGTACCTGAAGGATTTAAACACATGGCCTTCCTTATTTCTATCTCTGGTTTTCTATTATTCTGAATTGTTTTACTTCCTGTAAAAGGGGTAAAGATTAATAAGGTGAACAGAATAAACAATTATGTTTATTATCTTAGAATTTAGGTCAGATTTATGAGTAAAACTAATTCAGAGCAAGAACGTAATTACATTAGAACTAGGGACAATATTAAAATATTTAGCCAGAGTAGAAGTATTGGTTGGAAAGAATTTAATAGAAAACTCCTTTTTTAAGTACTGTTCAATAGATTAAATTACTCAGATAACTTCTGCAGGAAGTGGAATGAGAGATTATTCTTATAATTGTTGGTTGATACTCCAATTTAATTGTGCAAACGCTTACTGACAGTCATAAAGTACCTAAAGCCATTATAAGGTTGCTGTAGGTGAAAAATAGCTTAATTTGTGAACGCTGACAAGTGGCAGATAATATGTGTTTGTGTGTCTGTGCAAGAATGTCAAAACCTGCACTGTTGAATACTACTTGTTAGATGCAATAGTAGGGGCTGCTTTTAAATTTTGGTAGCACCTGGACTAAACAAAAGTGGCACATCCTGGGGTCTCCAGTTAATAAAGAGACGTGAGCCAGACTCACCAGTGTGGAGGCTGATCACCTGTTGTGCTTCTGCACATAGACTGTTTAGATGGCAAGAACTGAGGGGTGAGGGTACCCGGAAGAAGTGGTGCCAAAATAGAAGAGTTCCTGAAAGGAAAGAGGTGCTCTCTCAAGAAAGAAGGGAAAGCTCTTGGCTGGAGGAAAGATCCTGGAAGTGGGGGAAGGTCGTGGAGATCAGGGAGATGCATGGAAACAATTGCCAGGGACCTTAGCCACTAACACCTGAGGCTAGTAACTGTGAGCAGCTGCACAACACAAACCAAGACAACTTGAAGCCCAGCCATCCCAGACAAGCAACCATCTCCCTGCTGGAAAGGGAAGTCAGGACCCAATGAACGTAATGCTGACAGGGGAACGAGTGAGAGTGTGAGATAATCAAGGGGGGTAAAAGCTCTCATCTCAGTGGTTCTTGAATAAACCCCAATATCCAGATCCACTACAGGCTGTCAGATGGTGTCAGAAGCAGGATACAGATGGTTTATTGAACCTCGAGATCATGGCCTGTTGAGGGAGGCCCTCCGGGAGGAGTGGAGGGGACGGGACGCCTCACCAGAGATGCAGTGTGCCCGTAACCTTTATGCCTGTGGATGCAAAGCTGGTGGGTTGGGATTGTCAAGGCAGTGCGGGGTCTCAGCAGAGTTTTAATGTACCTACAGTTATTATGCTTTTGGGTGCCCCACATTCAGGTCTGCCAACTGGTTGGGGTTTGTCAAGGTAATGGGGGCCTCCTTCATGAGGGTTTTAGTGTGCCTGTAACCGTTATGCTGCTGGGCAACAAACTGATGGGTCTGGCTGGTTAGGATCACTCAAACTGGTAGGGGCCTCCCCTGAGATCCAGCATGCCTGTAACCCTTCTGCCTTCGGGCAGGAAGAGCACAGGTGAAACTTCAATCCAGTCTGAATACTCCAGGAAACATCTTAAACTATTAGGCACCATTATACTAAGCTTGAAAGTTCCCTGAGCATTTGACTGGACACCCTAATCTAGCAGAAGGCCTATTCTGAGGACATGGCTGCCTGTCTCCCTTCCAAATTACGGGGCAATCCCTTTTTAGATGTGCAGGCAGCTATGTTCTGTCTAATCCCCCATGTAAACTGAAGTTAGGTTTCAGTCCACAACAGTGGTGTTGTCGCATAATGTAACAAGTAGCACCTACCCCCTGTCCCTGGTTCTCCTCCCTCCATTCCTCCGTAAACCATAAAATGGTTTTTAAGTACCATTTTGGAGGTTTGAGTGGTTAGATCCAAGAAGCAGACCAAGAAAAGCAGGCAATGGAGAGCTTGGCTTTAGCCTAGCAGTTAAGCCATTCACCTGAAAAGAACTGGGATTTTGACCTTTGCTCTGTGGGTTAGTTTTGGTTTTTGTCTTGTTTCTACAAACAGAAACATCTAGGAGCTGGTGTTGCTGCATTTTGTCTTAGGCCTTTCCACACGTGCTCTGAGACTACTTTGTGGAAAAGAAGTCTTAATTTGAACAGACTTTTAAGTCGTATACTTTATTAATGTTAAAATACAGTTCTGAATGGTACGCAGCTGGCAGAGTTGTTATTGTTGACCTGTTAAAAGTCTTAGAGATATAAGCAAAGTGACAGCTGGAATACAGCATCTTCAGCTCCTGGCAGGGAAAAAAACCCTAATATTCAAATATGCATGTAGTCATGTTGTACTGTCTTACTTATTGACCGTTTTTTTTATACCTTATTTTACTACTCAGTTGAGGCACACATTTTTTAAATTGTGTCTAATTTACCTGTCTTCTATAACAATAGTTTGTAAGCCTTTTCTGCTGTGCAGCAATTTATATATAGATCCCAAATCTTACTGTGAAAGATAACAAAATACTGCATTTCTGTTTTGCTTGTGTTGCCGCTTGGGTTCATAATTGCTGCTTTTGAAACTGCTGTTCTGCTGGATCTCTGATCGAGTGACATTATGAACAGATAAATGCTATATATAATATATGTAGATCCTAGATATAGATGATCTTGAAGACTCGTATTTGTGCACGCAATTCTAGTGTATAAAAACATATATTTAAACATATTGTAGAAATATGTATATAGTTCCATGCTCATTGTTTTGTTTTATCTTCTAAAGATGAAACATTGTGGATTAACAAATATAATAATTTGTCTTATGCAGCATCATGAAAATTATGAAAGGTTGAAAATTGTTTTACTTTCACTAACCTCATTGAAGAGTCATCCAGCAGATAAGGCTTGCTTCTTTCCTTTCCTAAGATATCCCTTAAGCTTGGTCCAACCAAAAAAAAATAATCTGAGAAATCCTTAGGAAAGAAGATAGACTGTATATATTTTATGTCACTATCAAAAGGGGATAGGGTAGGACATGATGTCTAATCCATAATCAGTAAATTTAAACTTCCATATATTCTTGTAATGATTTTGTGTTGGTATAAGCAGAATATTCTTCATTAAGGTTGGGGGTTTTTTTTCTTATGCTTTTAATTTGGATGGCTGGGTGAAACAAGTAGCTGTCTGTCTGTATTAAGGACAGAATACAGCAGAGAAAGTGAACCCTCACTACTGGCATGAAAATGTCATCCTTCATATGTCAGTGTTCACAAAAGTATGTTTTACACTGCAAAGAAAAATAAAAACAATATGTCTTTCTTTGTCTTTTTCTTAGAAGTTCATTTTCCATTCCAGATTAAGTATCGTACTTAGATTTTTACTGTTCAGTTTGGGCAATTTTATCATTTACTGTGAAAATTACTGCTATTCTTAATAAAATGCTTGATACAATAGTTGGTTGAATAGCATTGAAGGGTTATGGAAAAAGTTTTCTGTGTTTGTTATAGCATAGTAAGAGAACACAATTTAACCTTCCCTATTATTTAAATAGTTTCTATTTAGATTTTAATCTATTTCATTACGCTGCATTTATAGAAAATCCTTCATGAAAAGGGCAAGGGAAAATACTGACATTAAAATCAAAATGTGAAAGATGAGAAGATTTAGACAAAAGGAAGGGTGGAATATATTTATTTTGCTGAAAATATTTGACTGTCCATTAAATATCTAAAACATTTTAAAGGAATTTGGTGGATTAAGTAATGTGCAGGAGTAGGAATTCATTGAGGCTTTTAAAGATACAAATGTGAATAATTAACTAGTGTAGGAAATCATGCAACTTTTCATAGGCAAAAAAGATGAGACACTTTTCTAAAACTCAATTTTGTACCTGCTACCACCTTCCTTGAAAAAATGATTGATTTTTCAAGACTTGGAATTATTTTGAAATTGAAGAAATAAACCTGTCAGTCTTTGCCATTCTGCCCTGATAGGGTCCATAAAATAATCTTGATTATTACATTTCAACCTAAAGAAAAATGATTCATATGTTTGATTAAAGAAGCATTCATTAACTTGTACTCTTTAACATTTTGGGTCAATACTAATGTACAGTAAATAACTCATTTGTACTCAATTGTACTCAATAATGTACATTGTACTCAATAATGTACAGTGTAAACTCATTTTCATCTGTAATTTTAGATAATCTTTAAGGGAGTAGCTATAAAAATGTACAGTTATATTTTTATTAATTGCAGGGCTTACCAGGAGAGCACGGGGTACCAGGAAACCCAGGAGTGAAAGGAGACAAGGTATGTTTTAAGTGTTTTTAATTAAGCTTGATATGTTAGAGCATATTAGACTGTAATCTCTGAAGTAACCTTCCATCCTTCTGTAGTGCATCTATGTGGCTGCTTTATGAATTGATTTTAAAATGTACAAGCAGCAACCCCGTCTGCTCCTTGGAGAAGCTGCAGGCCAATTTGGCAACCCAGTTGCTCTTTAGATTCATAATTTAAGTAATATTTCAAGGAGGTTGCATTGAGCTCTTACATTAAATCTGTGCGGTTCAGAAATGTCAGTTCAGGTCCTGACCACAGAACAGCCTTTTCAGTGTAGTGTCCTAACCAGACTAATGTGTAAAATCCCATTTCACAGTCAGACATACTCACCTTGGCAGAGCACTGGGGGAGCTATTCTCTCTCAGATGAGAGCCAAGGCTGGGGTCTCTTTATGGCATTGTATTTTGCTGTGTAGAAACCCCTTAGTTAGAATTCAGCTACATCAGCAAGAGGTAAAAATGGTATGCGTGTATATGTTGAATGTAGAGAAGGAGAGAAAAGAGGATATAGAGGCATTCTGTGAGCTATGTGATGTGTTATGGTATTTATACATTGTGGGGTACAAGGGAAACTAATAACACCCATTTACAGTTTGAAGAAGTGAGCCGATGAAAAGGCAGGAGAAGAAAGTAACTGTGGAACAATGACAAAAATGTGTTCATCTTGCAAAATGGGAAGTAGTGGATTCAGAAGGAATCACAGAGAATGATGCAGGAGCATCATACACAAGGGGACAGTGAAATAAAAGGCGCAAATTCACCTGTGTAAGCAGGAGCTGTAGAGATGTGGAGCAAGAGCCGCTGCATGCATTGAAGTAAGAAATAGAGGTGTAAGCAGGAATATGTGAAGACGGGGGTTTTAGCACTAGATAGCTGGAGAGAGACAGTTTGATACTGTTACTGTGAATTAATTGGCAGGGTTTAATGACAACCTGCCTATTAGGGGCATGAAGACAAAGAAATGTACATCAGATGCATTGCAAGCATGGAAAACTGAGAGAATGCTAGTTACTATTAGTGATTGTGTGGTCCGTGCCTCCTCTTCTTCTGTAACTTTTTGAAGGAAAATATGAGGGTTTTTTTCTTCTCTATTTCTTCTCAAAGTACTGGCACTTTCAAGGATAACCTTGATAATATTTAGAGTTTTTTCATAAGGGAAAATTCTCACATTTCAATTAGTGATTCAAATTTATCTTGCAGGGGGACCCTGGTGGGATTATGGGACCGCCTGGACATCCAGGTCCAAAAGGTGATGTGGGGCCTCCTGGACCAAGTCTGCCTGGAGCACCAGTAAGTCCATAATCTGAAAAGGCTTTTATGACTTTATTTCTTGTAGCAACAACTGTTAAAGAATTCTCACTGTGCAATGAAAGAAATCAGAACAAGTATTTTTTTGGATGTAATTTAAAAATTGAGATATATGTTATAGTGGTATTGTAAGTGCACTAAAATATAGTCTAGAAATAGTGCAAGGCTCACACATGCTCCTAGTGACAGTGGTATTAACAAGGAAGACATATGTAAATCTGTCATAGTTTATTTATAAAGGCTGACTAATTTTGGCAATAAAATTCAGCTAGTCTCTTTGATTTCAAAACATAATTTGTTTTTTTTCCTGGGTTTTTTTTTTAGGGTCCCACTGGTATTCCTGGAAACCCAGGTCCACGGGGACCAAAGGTATAAAAAATACATTATTTTTCTAAATAGTTTCTAAAAAAAAAAAAAGGATAATATGCTAGTTTACATTTTCAGACCTGTTGTAACTGAAAGCTTTGTACCCTTCTCAGGGAGAAAGAGGACTACCTGGTGTACAAGGAGCACCTGGGGAGATGGGGCCCCCTGGAATAGGCATTCAGGGATCACGAGTAAGTATAGCAATGCCCAGAATTTGGGCTTCTCACTGTGCATTTCTGAGAAGCTGCACCAAGTAACCAAAGCATAGTAAAAAGCCATGCCATGAACTCCCTTCTGACTCGACTCCCAGCTCGGCATCTTTTGCCTTTATCCAGACCCAGAAGGATCTAGTGCTAAGTGCAAAATGGAAGCCTTGGAGAACTGAAAGAGTCAATGGCTACTTTAGAGATGACCTTCCTAGTGATGGTGTTGAGACATCTTCAGACTAACTGTGTCTGTTTCTAAGCAACAGCTGTTTGCAGTTGTCAGCAAAATCCAGCCTGAGTGCTGGTACAAGAGAAGAGGTATACTCAACATTGTAGGTGATGGCATTTTGAAATCCATGGTGGTACTGGAAAAGGCAAAGACACATGGAAGAGCTGTGGAAGGCTTTGCATCAGCTCCTAGCTTTTGCATTTGTGATGACTGCTAAATACAAGCTTAGGTCTACTGCTTATAAATGAGAACCTTACAGTGCCAGGTACTACACCAGGAAATAATAAACTCCTGATTCTGCACGGCTTGCTTCACGTATTTCTGTGCAGTTTAAATTCAAACATGAAGCAAGTTGATGCAGTGTAGCTAGAGCATTCATACTAAATAACTTCTATAGCAGTAACTGTTTCAGTTATTCAGCTTGTTTCCTAGGTTTCTTTCTTTCTATTGCCTTTAAATAAATCCATCTGCAGTGTCTTCAGAGTATTCAGTAAAAAAATTGATGGTATTGATGGTGTAGGTGGTAGGTGGTACATGTTATTACAGGAGTTCTGTTGTGGTGAATAGGGCAATCTCTCTTCAGTCCAGACCAATATAGTCAGCTGATACATTTCAGCTTATTGACAGGACTCGGGTACCGAGACAAAATGTTTGAGAAAGGTGACTAGAGATTCACACTGAGATCTTAATCTAAAATCCTTAATCTAAAATCCTTAATCTAAAATCCTTAATCTAAAATCCTTAATCTAAAATTCTTAAAATACTTTATTCAGTTAAAATATTTTCAAATCTGAATTTTTAAAATTACACATTTACATTTAGATAATCTAATTTGGTTTTATTCAACTGAATATCAGCTTTTCTTATGAATCTCCTAGCTAAATAGCAAGTTTCAGCACAGATAATTATTCTTTGGTATTACTTGCCCTTAAAAATGGGCCTCAGCAAAATCCTGAATTCTCTGATTTTGGCAAAATTAGATTTGGATTTAAAGCCAAACCTTAGAGCAAGTCTTTCTTGCTCTGATTTTGGCAAAATTAGATTTGGATTTAAAGCCAAACCTTAGAGCAAGTCTTTCTTGCAATGCGAACTACACCAATATCCCACACTCAGTATTTTTTAATGAAGCTCATCTCCCTTATCCCAAAAAGTGTAACTACTGATTATTTGGAGTTTTCTTGCAGGGTCCTATAGGTCCAACTGGATCAGCAGGTGTGCAGGTAAGATATAAGTTTTCTCTTTTATATAAAAAACATTAATTTAATTTAAGAAGTTTACAGTAAAAGAAAAATATTCTTAAATCCTAAATGGCCTTTCCTGCTCTTAGGGCCCTAGGGGACCCCCAGGATTACCAGGAACTCCAGGTACCCCTGGTATTAATGTAAGTGACAGTTCTCTATATATACAGCAAAAAGTAATGTGTTCCTCATCAGTGATTTAAGGCCATCAAATTTTACATTTGTTTCTAGGGCACTCCAGGAAGAGATGGAAAGCCAGGACTACCAGGCCCTCCAGGTGATCCTGTACGTATACATAGAAAGCTTGTGCATTTGCTTTGGTGCAAATACTTCAAATTTAAAGGAGGTGAGATAACCTAGCAAGTCTAGAAGTCCAATTGATTAAATTAATTTGATTTTTCAATTATTATATCCTTTGGGTTTGTTTTTTTTACTTTATTATATTGCAGTATAAATTAAACTTATGTTAACATATACAGGATAAATACCTTGTTTTCAGGTGTTACAGTTTGTATACTAGAGTTTCTGCCAGGCTATAACTTGGCATAGTATTCCTCAGCCTCAGAAGCAGTTCTGTATAATGCAAATTTTCAGGAGCGTACTTTGATAATTCCTGTTAAAAGATTGAAAGAAAAGTTTGGGGATTCTGAAGCTAATTTTGCTATGCCACAGAAAGAAGACATTAATTTTAATGAAATTCTGAGAATAGCTAGTCTCTAATGCAATAAATTCCCTTTAGCACTAAAGAAAAGTTAAGTGGCTGGGTTTGAAAACAAAAACACTAAATACATTCTGATCCTTCACCACTCTTCAGGAGTTATGATCTCCTCTTGGGTATGTATTACAGCAATGATTTGTATTTAACAATGCTATAGCTTTACAGATTTTGTGAAGTCCAGCACTACAAGATCCAAAAAGCCTGCACATGCCTCAGACCAAACTCTACCTTTAAAGATAATTGAGTATTTTACATGGGAGTCAGGAGAGACCAGCGAGCATATCTGCAAAATTGGCATAAAGGCAAAACTTCGGTCATTGTTCCCCTTGCTGTTTAGAGTCCCAACAACTACCTCAGAACTTTCAAAAACCAAATTTCTCTTTAGAAGCAAATGCTTACAGAGGCTTTTATGACAGCAAATGAAGCTTTCTGAATTCCCTGAGTGGTTGTTTGATATAAATAAAATATAATAATACAAATAAAATAAATAAAAATCTGTAGATGGTTGGAAGAAACAAACCTAAACCAGAGCTTAAAAAAAAATTGTTAAACTCACCTGTGATCCTATTTTATAGGATCCTATTTGGTAGTATAGGATTTGATATTTCCCAAGAGATTTTAGTCAAAGGCACAGTTTTCAAAACAACAGGGAGACACAGTGATAGTAGTATTTATTTGAGACATATCAAAACAAAGGAAAATAAAAATTACAAAACCTACCATTTGAACTGTATTATGTCCTTTAGCAAAATCTCTGCTCCTTACCAAGGAGTGAATTTGGCTTTTTCACTGAGTGAGTAGAGTATCTTGGCGGTCTCAGTCTGTTCATCTCTTAAACTAGCAATTCTTCACATAACTGACCATCACACATACTCTTCAGATGCAGAGACTTGCATCATGTCTTATGAGTGAGGTCCATCTCCAAGAGTCCAGCAATGCAAATCTAAGGCAGCATTTCCCAAACTAGTCTGCAGACTGCTGATAGCCTGTGAAGAGATTAGAAATGCTCCAGAGCTGCTGCAGGAATGCGTTAGTCGTGCTTTCAAATAAATATATCGTGCTTTCAATTAAACATTTGATGGTACAGGTGCACAGCAGTCCACAAGTAAGCCTGAGGATTGACAACAAGAAGCTTATGGAGGGATGAACTAGCCCCAAAATCACACAAAGATTTCATCTCGGAGAGAATAGTCAGCTTTCTCCAGAGAAGAGCCTGGGAACTAGCTAGCACGTATGCGCTGTTGATTATCAGGGATCAGGATGGTGATTCTGATTGGTTGGTTTCTTGTTTCCTGCATTAATGAACTGGTCCAGTGCTTTAAGAGACACTTAAGAGTATCAGAGCTCCTTAAAGGCCTAAAATCAGTATGTAAAAGCAAGTCTATCACTGGCATTGAGTATGAAGGTAGAACTCCAGTCAGAGAGTCACAAAGATTGAGATATAAAATGAGCTTCAGTTAGGAACGGTTATAAAAACAACAAGAAAAAGGCACTGTGAACACAATTATTTGAAAGACCAGTGAAGTCTATTATTTAATAATCATGGAGATCAAATTATAGATTGTGCAGGGAAAGCTGAATAATTCAGTGGCTTTTCGCTGTCCACTGAAAAAAAATTGCTTTTCAAAGAATACATAAAATGAATTTTAATTAATTTAATTGAAAAAAGAATTAGTTAAAGAGGTTTTATATACAGCATGAAGATCTGGTGTAATTCACCCAAAGAATGAACCAAAGCAGCCTCTAAATGATTAGCAGTTACCTTTGAGTACTTTGAGAAAGATGCGGCTTTTGAGGAAGGGAGAGATGCTAACAGAAAACATATCTTCATAAAAGGTGAATAGAAGAGGAACCAGAGTATAATAGGTCTGTTGAAAAAAGTTTGATTGCAAGGAAGATATTAATTTTTTTTTATTATTGAATTCTACGTACTAGTGATATGAATGATAAAGTGGAAACACAAGATGGCATAATTTTGTTAAGAAACAGTCATGGAATAAATCAGATTTCTGTCTTTGAAAGGTTAACTTTCTTGGGAAAGCCAGGGAAACAGTCATGTTATATAACTTGGCTTCAATAAAACTTTGAGACTATCCTCATGATGTTTTTATAAGCAAGCAAAAAATGCTCTTGAAGTAATTGCCACATAGTTAATGCATATCAAAAAATATGGATATGAGTGTCTATCATCAGATTACTGTCAAACTTGGAAAGAGAGGTCTCTCCCAAGCCCGGTTCTTGTCAGTGATTTAATTTGATTAGGATAAGTAGATATAAACTCTGCAATTGGACTGGGAAAGATTGCTAGCTTTTTGAAGATATAATCAAAACTTAAAATTCAGAGACAGTCTGAACTCAACAAGATTAAACTCGAGACAGATAGCATAAAGTGCTTAATAAGAAAAAACAAAATCCATAAGTAGAATAGGTCTGGAAGGCACAGTGCACTGTAAACTAAATGTAAGTAAAAAGTCTGATGCCACTGTTAAATTGACAGGTCTAAATGGTAAAACTTACTAACAGGAGAATTATTGCCTTTTGCTCTCTTGAAATACTCTTCTCTTTGAAGAGAACATTTTTAAAGGAAGATGTGCAAGCAGAAGTGAGTCCAGAGAATTAAGGCCATTTTAACATTTTCAAAAGCCCAGCATATATCATATACTTATTCAGAGCTCAGCATACACAGCTATGACTCTTCGGTATGTGTGCAGTTAGGCTGGATTTGCTGTACCTACAGAGCAGACGAACTGTGTGGCACAAAGGCAGTAGGCTTGCTCTCAGCCCTGGTGTGCCCTTGCAGCTGGATGTTAGGACCCTTTCACACTGAGGGTTTGGGGGCCTGTACCACAAAGGGATACTGCAGCTAAAATAAGAACATTAGAAAAGAGGAGAGACTGAGGAAATGACACTTGTGTAGTCCAGCAGGAAGACCAACCTGGTAAATAGCCTGCCTATCTGCAAAATGTTGTCACAAGGAGAAGGATGAAAAGTCAGGCCATGTAGGGATGTGGTGGTTGTTTTTAAGGCTTGTTACAGGTTTTTAAGAGCAGGTGACACTGTCTATGGACAGTTTACCTTTGTGCAGAGGACAGACTTCATACCTTACATAGTTATGTCCATAAGTTGTGTTAGGTGGCTATGTCTCACCCTAGAAAACTTCTCAGTGTGCTTTCAAAGGTGGTGATGCTACCCTGTAAATGGTGTACTCCTGATTACCCTTACGGTTAAGTATGTTCAGCAGGGCTTCTCTTGAGCTGGTATTTGACACCCATTGCTAACAACCAACAGTTTTTCTAACGTGCTACAAAGGTGCTTACATTTTATACCTCTTCTTCAACATGGAAATGATTGAAACAGACTGAACAAAAACAGTAACAAATTTTGCATGTGTCTAATTGTATAGTATGTCCAGGCTATTTTTGCTTTAGCCATTGCAAGAAGAAATGAGCATTGGTAGTTGAAGAGTCTGTTTGTCAGTGAAGCTGATGATAACCAGTTCAATCAGTTCTTACAGGGAGTCTTTAAATATAAGTTTAATGGCAGCACTTGGAAATCTGAGATAGATTGCAGTACAGTGTAAACCTATTGGTTGAGCTTTAAATGGGTTAGCTTTAGTATTGGTAGCAATTCAGCTGTGGCACCAGAGTTTTGCACTGATTCTTAATGTTTAAAGGCAGGACAAAATACTATATATGTTGCTCATGTTGCTGTAGCTGGATTCTTTCCCATATCTGAGCTAGCTTATTGAAGTTAGCTTTGGCACCTCCACAATTCATGCTACAGTTCACAGTAGAGTCAAAGCCTAGGAGAAAGCAGAAGGAAGAAAATTGAAGATAATCAGGTGAGAATAGCCTGTGAGAATTTCCAATAGCGGTAGGTTGTTGCTGGTATGCTACAAAAACAACAATATATTACTGATATTTTAAAGTGCAATTTACTGTGTTCTGGAGTTATGCTGTTGTCATGGTTTAAGCAACTTCATTGAAATCGTAACAAAGAATTACATTGTTAGGTTGGATAGGCAGTGATATTTAACATTTTAAAACCCTGATTTTTCTTTAGAGTTGTCCTTGAAAAATAGCTTCAGCCAATATATATGTAATCAGTTATGTACGTAACAATATAAACAAAATAAGCAATGAGAACCTATCAGAATTGGTAGTGTTGTGTAAAACATTAACTGCAGCTGCCTTTTTTAATTTCAGATTGCACTGCCGCTTGTGGGAGACATGGGTGCTATACTGAAGGTAAACATTGTCAGAGGTTAAGTATCTTTGTTTACTATAAGCATGCTTTTAAACCAAAATATGCACTTGAAAGTTTCCGTAGGTTCAATTCTGAACTATTTGGCTAGCCTAAAATAATTTTGAGGGTTTTGTTTTGTTTTGTTTTTAAAAAAATACTCAAGAAATGTATTTGATAGGAATTTTGCAAAATAGCATTTGAACAGTATGTGAGGTAGTAGCCAGCAAGTGCCTGTTGAGTACATCCAGCCCACAGTATGAATTGCTACAAGTATACCTAATTCTCCACTTTACTTTGTAGTATTAATATTGATAGTATACCAAATGGGGAAAATAGTCTAGAATTTCTAAGGCGTTATTTTAAAAAATAATAAAATTTGAAGCGATCTGCCATATTCCAAAATGAAAAGTGTGCTCAGGAGGATTTCTATATGAAAAGCACACATCACTTCTGAGGAGAGAGATTATCCTATTCTACTGTCCTTTATTAATACATGTACTTAGAGTTTATTGACTTTCTCATTCCCAAATTTGATTTCTTTTAGGTCTGTCTTTGGGCTTTTCCCTGATTCTTTCTGTTTGTAATTGTATTTTCTTTCTCCTGTACATGCTGTTCTACGTCTTTGTCAATTCTCTCTTACAGATTCTTTATGCTTTATTCTTCAGTTCTCTCTGTTTTCTGGTTAACACTTCTATAAGATTGTAATTTAGCTGGAAAATGCTTCTCTCAATAAAGCAGGAATCATTTAGTTTAAAATAACTGTAGATTTGAAGCTGACAAGAGTGACAAGTAGCCTCCATCTCTACCTAATCCTTAAAAGGAAGATGGTCTGCTCTAACCTAAACACAGGTGTGTCTGGGACTATCCAAAATGAAGGCGTTTATGAGTCCTCTCAAAATGAAGCTAAAAATTTGTTAGCATGGTTTGAGTAGAGCATGTGAGAGATGGGGAGGGAAACAAGGAAGGATATCTGAACAAGTATTTTGTGTGGAAGAGAGAAAGGACTGAAGAGAAGGCTTTGGGGTAAAATGAAGGGGTGATGGTCACAAAGGCAGGAAGGAAGCAGTCTGCATAGATCAGACTTTCTGCCTGTGTCACAAAATGATTATTTATCACTTTGCTTTGTGTCTGTTCCTCAGGGTGATCCCGGCACAAGAGGTCCTCCAGGCATCCCTGGTAGAGAAGGGCCAAAGGTAAGTTTTGAAGAGAGTACTTTACATTGCTTTGTTGCTTGTTAAAAGTAAAAGGCCAGACTCTTACCTCTGACAGTCTTGACTTTTTTGTCCGATCCCTATCCCTGTAGCATCTGAGCAGCCTAAAGGTTCAAACAATTTTTGCGGTTCAGCCCTCTTCCTGTGTCAGTTTGCCTTTCCTCTCAGGAAAGTGAGCAAAATAGCCCGAGTTGAATTCCAAGCCAGGATAGCTCTTCTTTGTCTTGTATCCATTAAAGCTAGCTCAGATTTGACTGTCCAGTAGTGCATTGCCATCTATAGGCTTATTTTAGGTGAGTCAGTCAGACAAGAATCCTGCGGTGAAGAAGGAGACATCCCGTATCTCCCTCAAGTGTGCAACAGCTGGATCACCCTGTGCCTTTGCACCTTGTTCCTGTGGGAATAACACAGCCATTTCACTGGGACTTGAGGTTTTGTTGATGTTGATCAAACTTCTCCTTCACTGTAATTAGATCAAATGCCATGTGGTTTGGCATACAGATATCCCCTACAGTTGAGCGTAATTCCATGAAAGTGTACTTTCTCCATTTCGGCAAGCATTTAAGCTCTTTGGTATTAATAAGATGTCTCCAGCAGGCCTTTTGGCTAGTTCGCCTACTACGTAAAAAACACTCGTTTCCTTTCACCTCGATGGGAGGCATATTTTAAAGCTTTCAGGTAGTATTGAGCCTTTTTTTCTGTTTTAAGCACAATTGCTGTAAGGGCTTCATGCTAGCAGATATTAAATGTGGGTCATAAAATGTCCTACAGAGCATGAAATTCATTGTTCTCTAATAGGAAGTATTTGTTTGAATGTTACATTTTTATAGGGAAGCAAAGGTGAACGTGGATTTCCTGGGCTTGCTGGAGAGAAGGGTGATGAGGTAAAACTACTTCATTTCTATAGCAGTTGCACTCTTATCTGAACTTGAATAAAGATCTAGACCAAGAATGAAATGCACAGAATGTTATTCAGTTCTTTGAAACTGCTGAGATAATAATGTATTGCTATAAATAGCCCTCGATTCTGAATTTTCAACAAGATTAAATAACATCTATTTAATTTTTGTCTGAGGATTTTTGCTCGTGTATATTTTAAAGCTTCACATACATTTAAATGCTAATTTTTAAGAGTATAGGATAGAGCAATAAATAGGCAAGTGCCAAATATTTTCAGAAAATACTTCATGTTTTATAACATATTTGCTTTCATTGTGTCAGTTCCCCTTTAGAATCCACTTTCAAAAACATGCCATTAGGCAAATACTCTGGGAACAGTCATAGCAGCAATTACTATTAAGTGGAAACTGGAAAATGTTTGAAGACTGAATTTAAAATACTTACAGTATTTTGCATCATATACTGCATTCTTAGGGTTATTTTTATGTCATTATGGAGAAGGAAAAAAAGCCACGTGACTTGTGGTGCCGAATCCAAATTAGCTGCTATAGCTTTCATTTTAAATTGAAATATTTGCAGTTAACAGTTCAAGAGCAATCTCTGCCAAAAAAAAAAAAAAATCACCAAAGCAGAAGCTATTGAGCAAATGAATCTGAGTAAATAAATGAATTTCGTAGTGACCTTAGCCAACTGAAGGAGTTAAAACAAGTAGTCTGTTACAAAATATTTGGTGAACACTTCAAAATTCCGAAATACTTAACTGGCACTGTTAAATACATACTACTCGCTTGTAATTTGGGAGTGCTGGCTACAAGAGAAAGCACCTGGAAAATATGAAAGGAATTTAGAGGTTACTGACTGAGGGTTTTGTAATTCTTTATGAGCGTTTTACATTTCTTTGGTGCTCGGCCGTAATATAGTAAGAATTTTCAAACAGTAGTAGAATGAAAATAATTTTCAAAAAAGTATGTGTTCCTCAGGATCCTTGGCTTCCAAAAGTAAACAGTTATATGAGGGGGAAAAAAGATGCAGCAGAAGCATTAGATATGTATTCCTGCTACTGCTTTGCCCCAGAATTTAGCAGATTGTCAGACTAAAGTATCATGCTTATTCTGTAGAGCTCATTATGTCTTTGCTTCTTAAAAGCAAGTGCCTCCTGAAGTTGGATTTAGAACATATACCTTAAAATGATGGGGCAGCCATAAGCAAAGCCCAAGCAGAATTTTACTTAAAAAAATAAATGGGAAAGTAACACATCCTTCGTGTGCCCTATAGGGTACCTCTACAATTCAACTTTAGCAGTCTGAGGCATTAGCAAAACAGTTTCAACAATTCAGATACTATTGAACTGCTGGGAATCAAGTGAGATATTAGAGGCAATTAAGAAGATAATAAGGGAAAGGCAAGATTATAACTGGCAGTTAGGTTTTTTTTAAAGGACTCCAGAGTAAATTCATTCTAAATTTTTTTATTGATTCAGTAGGGTGCTGTGCCCTGTTAGTAAGTTAGCTATTCACATGCTTCTTCACTGTTTGATAGCTGGTTAGCTGCCTTAGCTCTGGTATTTTCAGTGTTCAGCAGCAGCTTTTGATTACAACATTATGAGGGTGCGAGTGAGTTTATTTTCAGAAACACGTATGAAAGAGTTTACAAAGTTTAAAAGCAACTTTTTTTACAAATTTACAAATTTTAAAAGAATGTATTTATTTTCATTTTTATTATTTGGTTAGCATGGGAATGGGAAGAGAGATTGAGAAGCCCACCTGAAGCCCTTTGAAATATGCTCATTAACTTCCGCGTGCTTTCAAATAGCCCTTTAATCTTCATTTAAGCTTAGTTGTCTTCCTTTTTAAAACATTCCTTTTTTCAGGGGAGAGGTTTTCTAACATCAGTAATAAGAGTTACAGAAAATATTCCTTTGGCTTCATACTCATTTTCCGGGTGACTGTACCGTCAGAGTAAGTAATTAAAAATGAGCAGAGAACACATTAGCAGCTGGATTGCCACTCTGAAAAGCTGCAGAGGTGGATTAATGTCCTCTGTGTGTAGGAGCAAGAAAGGGAAATCAATGTCTCTCTCCATCTCCACATCTTTCCTGATTTATTTCTGTCTGAAGTTTTTCTCTCAGTCTCTCCCTCAGAGCCCCTGTTTCAGGGCTCCTGACCTCTGTGGTTTTCTAGACTACCCCCTTAGCCATGCCTTCTTAAACACTGTATTTAACATGAGAAATACGGCTTTTCTGAGGTGATTCCTCTTGTCAGAGGACAGGCACCCTGTGCAGATAAAATTAATCACCGCTGGGAGGGACCTCTTTCCCTTCGTGGATTATAAGGGGAACCGAGTGCAATTATTAGTACATGACTCTTACACGTCTAAAATTGCACCTAAGCCTGGTGTGGCAGAGGAAAGACTTCAGTGATGTGCAGGCTGGTCTCAAATCCTACCTGTATCCACCATAGTAAGTTGCACACCTGTATGTTTAGTAAGTGGATACCAGAATCCATCGATTTCCAGGCAATCGAATAGAATAAGAGCAGGAGAGTAGGTCATTAAATACTATGAAAAATGTCATGTTCCATTATCAAAAAAGCAAAATCTATAAATCAGGCAGAAAGCAACATTGCATTTAGATACCATCAGGTAACATTGAGAAGTCTGAGTAGATGTCTTCTCACCAGCAAAAAAACCTTTTAGTGATAGAAAACAGAAAATTAATCTCTAAGGAAAAGCCAGATGTCCTGCTCTTATCTGCATACCTAAAGACAAACAGATATACAGGACATAAGCTCACAATGTGAAAGGTTGAAGGACAAGCGTTTATCAGTCAAGCAAGAAGTTGCCTTTAACCTTGTTCAATGATAATCTTTTCCCTGCATGGTGGGGGTTTTTTTCATTCCTAAAAATTATGCCAACCTTTTAGATGAAAATGCACTTTAATATAGTCATAATACTGCTGGATATGCTGAATATAAGTAGTTTTTGAGGTATAAGTGGGAGAGGAAATAGACATATGCTCTTTTAATTTCCAGGGCCTTCAAGGTGCTCCTGGACTGCCAGGCATACCAGGACCCAGTGGACCTTCTGTAAGTGTGTGGTATCACCTGTGGCCTAATCTGTCGCTGCAGAGGTTGCTATAACTATCTAGTAAAACTTCATGTTCTTAGTTTCTTGTCCTTTCTTTTGGCTTTGAGGAGAGTAATAATAAAATCTTACCCGTACTGGCTCTAGGAGGAAACTATGTTGTGAGTTGATGTTACTGAAAATACTGTCATTGTCTGGGCTCAAAGTTTATGTAACTTAAATGGGTTTGGAGTTTTGGCATTACTAGAGACTCTGTGAGGTTACATGATTTACGATGTGCAAACTTGCAGTTAATTATGTATTTGTACCCGAGTTACAGTAATAATGTTAGTAATAAAAATCTAAAAATAATTCCAGCTAGGCATTCTGAAAACATTTAATGCTGAAACCAAGTAATCACTTGGTTTCACAATAAAAAAGGATGAGAATAAGCTGACAGTATTTAAAGTCACTGAAAAATATCATTAAAAATGTTGGTATTTCTGGGAAAACTTGTCTTGGAAATTCTTTTAAATTTTATTTTCTACATACTGGATGGGATTACATT
Organism: Mycteria americana; assembly: GCF_035582795.1. Taxonomy (NCBI): domain Eukaryota; kingdom Metazoa; phylum Chordata; class Aves; order Ciconiiformes; family Ciconiidae; genus Mycteria; species Mycteria americana. The sequence goes on from NC_134367.1 coordinate 33,665,946, forward strand.
AGTTAGTATGATCATTATTAATTCCTAGGTTGCTTTCCTTGTCTCAAAAATTGTAACACATTTAGGAAGTTTAATGTGGAATATGTAAATTGGCATTTTAGCAGTAAAGCATGGTTCTTAGCAGTATCAAGAGGTGCCAGTTAAGGTCAGTGCATTTAGTCTGCCAAGGTGAAAATGCAACCGCAAACACAAGTTTTACCCTTCAAAGGGCTTATCAGAAGGACATAACTGTTGTATCAAACAGAAGAGAAATATTTAAACCTGGAGGAGAAGCATAATTAGGTTTAAATGACCTTCAGAAGGTACAAGTTTTAAAAACTAAGCTGCAACGCAAAAATACTGTTTCGTTGTTTCCTAACTAATATAAACCGATACTGTGTTGTGCAGGGAGTCACAGGAAGACCTGGACATCCCGGTCCAGCAGGGTCAAAAGGCGAAAAGGTATTCCTTCTTTTTAGTCTTGGTAAAGATCTGTGAAGGTTTTGCAATCCCATTATGTTCCTATGTTTTGGGGTTTTTTTAACACAGAGTGCAAACAAGAACTTGACGTACGTTTTCAAATTAATTTTTATTTATGTCTTAATACAAGTACTTTCCCCAAACAATGCCGTACATAGGGCTTATATTTTGAAGCGTAGTCCTTGTGGTGTATGTAAGTTGCAGAGAATGTTCTTTAAGTATGATGTATTACATAAAATTTAGGAAAGTGAAAATACGTTGTGAAATAGTATATGACTAGTTACTACTTGCTCTGCTTCTCATTCTTTCACCAGTATTATAGTCAAAAGTAATTGCATACTTTAAAAGTGTTTCACAAGTACTGACAGTTATTGAGTATAGGCTATTCTGCAAAAATATATAAGCTTCCTTTATACTTAATTTACACTGTTATAGCACTGCTTTTTATCAATGTTTTATGTACTCTTTTATCAGGCACTGAATATTATCTATTGTAACTAAGAGGTCAAATTCATTTCTTGGGCACCTCAGATCAGTGAAATACAGCAGACACAAACTTAGTTTGCTGCAAAACACTTTCTGGGACAAGTTCTCCATTTGGTATATGAATACACTCTTCTGAAGTTTTTTTCAGCTTTAGCCTGGAGTTTTCCAGGCATAGCACTGCCACATCAATGTATGTGATCCTACTAATACTCTACAAAACCTTGGCTCTGGTATGAGTAAGAAAGGAAACTATTTTGTAAAGCTCTGAAATTATTTCAATATAAAAATTGATTGAGACCTGTCTCCTTGCAGACCATTATAGCAAAAATTTACCACACTTATTTCCTTTTCATGTAACTGAAGGCAAAACACAAGCCTTTGTTAGTTCCTTCTTTACAGCAGGCAGGAATGAGAAGCCACTGCTCTATAACTAGGGTCTCATTGATCAAAAAGGGCAAAACTCAGATGGCTGAAGAGTGAAGTAAACTGAAATATAGACAGAGTAATTTCACAGAATCACAGAATCATATAGGTTGGAAAAGACCTTTAAGATCATCGAGTCCAACCATAAACCCAACACTGCCAAAACCACCACTACACCATGTCTCTAAGCATCTCATCCAAACGTCCTTTAAATACCTCCAGGGATGGCGACTCAACCACTTCCCTGGGCAGCCTGTTCCAATGCTTGATAACCCTCTCGGTGAAGAAAAATTTCCTAATATCCAGTCTAAACCTCCCCTGGCGCAACTTGAGGCCATTTCCTTCTCCTTCCTTCATCTGGGGGACCTGTTTGAGAAATGATCATATAATATGCTTTCTAAAGTATAGTATTTTTATTCCCCATGAAGTACTCCAAATCACTCTTTGGAGGCTGACAGTTTCTATCAATTAGCAGGACCATTTGGAAATTATCCTAGTGTAAACATTTAATTACAATTATATTGTTTTGGTGAGCTAATTATTGCCATTGAACCACTTAGCTTGACTTTTGGCACCTTGATAATTTTAAATATGCAGCATAAGGGTCTCACTGACATATGTTTAACAAGTCAGTGAAAAATTCTGGCAGACTTGTTCTAAATTAGACAGTGATTTTAACTGAAAGATCTTGTTTGGGAAATTTGATGTTGACACTTTCGTAACTTTATACTGTTCAGAGACCCCACCATTCTGCTGGGGCAAAAAACTCAGAAGCTTTTGGTGTTTTAGTATAAGCAATTCGGTGCACGTCAGCAGAACAGACTACAGATACAGGTAAAGTATCTGGTTTTTACAGTAAAAATGAAAAAGATATTCATTATGTCTCTTAATAAAGAAGATCTTCATTTTTATTCAGTGTGTTTCGAAATAAACTGAACTTCTGAAACTGTAGCTCTTTATTTACCTGTGAATGATCAACTGAGGATTGGCTTTTGCAAAATAATATACAAAGCATAAAATGAATGTTAACTTTTATCTGCAAGTTGCTTAGAAATTGATATTAACAACTCTTTTTTTTTCTTCCTCTCCCTCCTGATATATATATATGAAGTGTTTCACAACCCAGGTTACTACTACTAATTTGCCACAAGGAAGTTACTATACATGAAGCATCAAGTAACTACAAAAGGAAAAACTAGTATAAAGTAATGATTAATAACTTGCCTAAAGCTTAAGCGGGAGCCAGGCAGCAGAATTTATTCTTGATATTACCTGCTCATATTGACTATATCTCTTGTTTATTGTCATTATGGTCATCATAGCTTGGGTATGGAATAGATCTGGGCATCAGTTACAGTAAATGAGTTAAATGAATCTCTTGCTCTACTAGGGTAGTGAAGGTTCTCCTGGGAAACCTGGACCACCTGGGCCTCCGGTGAGAGATTTTGTTTTATATTTTGAATGTTATATTAGGAACAATGTACCTGTGAGTAAAATGTAATGTAATATAAAGAATTGACTGTCAATCTAATAAGCATTAATAGTGCAGGAAGACAACAACATCTTTTTGCAAAAAGTTTCTGTATTCCTTTTTTTTCTTGTGATTCATCACTGAGTAAGTTCAGATCACTAAAGCCATCCTAGAAACTTGGTCAAATGAGTTAACCTTGGTGTCCAATGTTATTAGAGTAATTTAGGCAGCTTGAGTACCTGAGATCAGGGAGCTCAGGGAACCTAGGAGAAGTCTGTAGAGCTCACTGGACTCCAAATTAACTGGAATAGTACCTAACACAAAATTAATTCTGGAGAATTATAATAATAAAAAATATCAAAATGTAACGTACACTGAGATTTACAGGTTTCTGGTTTCATAATTCAAAAAAAAATCCCAAGCTGCACTGGTATGTATCTTATGTTCTTACTGAAATGTCTGGAATCTGTGAAAAATTAATCAAGAACAAAAACGATACCACAGCTTTGCTGAGCTATGGGGCTTGAACAGGGCAAGAGTTCTGCCTTTATAATTCATAGTTGTGACACTTACTTGGTGTTTATGTTTTAAAGGGTATGCCTTACAATGAGAGAAATGGAATGAGCAGCTTATATAAACTCCAGGTATTTCTCTTTAATGTTAATTTTTTTTTTCAATCAACACATAATTTTGGCCCAACTCAACTTTTAAACTTGCTGTTACAGGGAGGTGTGAGTGTTGCTAGTTATCCAGGTCCACCAGGACCTCCGGTAAGTATTAACAGAAACGTAATTTCTAATACTTAATTAACATAGTAACAGAGGGGTTGGTTAGTTGCATGCCGTTTGGTAAGTGGCAAGTTGCATGCCGTTTGGTAAGTGGCATGGAATTTAATTTTATATGTGAAAGACAGAAAAAATAAGGCTATGATTAGTATGTAATAAATGAAGTATGTGATTTTATGTGTTTATCAAGCATTTTAGCCCATTTTGTAGAGTAGTTTATTTTGATTTAAGTATTTCACCCTAGCAAGTAAAGGCTGCAAAAATGGTACATAATTTGGTATTGGAGTCTTTAGTGAAAGTATCCTAATATCTTAATATGTGTAATACAGTATTTATAGTTAGCGATGGCATAGTTTTGGACTGGTTAAATTTGGTGGCAGAAATGAGAAGCTCATGAATTCTGATCTCAGTTCTGTCAGTGATTCACTGCGTATAGCTACAGTGCAGAAAAATGTGTAAAACCAAGAATTATATTGTGGCAGTAGTACAGGGCTGGTGTCTTCTATGCTAGAGTGCAGATGCACCGCCTTGCAGCTGGACACTGTTGCTTTTGTTCTGTGGAGCTAAAGATGCTGTGCACTTATTTAGGTCCTCCTTCTTGTTAGCATCATAGGCAAGTTCTACTGTTTTAAGATGATTGTCATTTTGGTAACAACAGAAAAATGTTGTAGCCATCAGTGAGGGCTTTATCCTTACATTATGTGCCATTTGTAGTCACAGGCTCACACCAGACCACAGAGCTGTCTTTGTCTGTATTCTGGAACGGCAAAACAAAAACCAAATATTACTAAGATTTTATACTAAATTAATCAGCTGAGAGGGCTGGACTTAATACTGATTCTAAATGCACTGCATTAGCAAAGTATACACATAATGCAGTAATACCAAAAAAAAATCATCGTGTTGTGTACCTGTTCTTTTTTAAATGTGTTTCCACTTCTTCATTTCTTTGCAGGGTCCAAAAGGAGATCCAGGCACAGTGGTATGTATGTATTTTTTGGTCATGATAGAGAATTCCTCAAGTAGTTCAACATATGATCCTACTCACAAGGGTGGGAGAGTCTATTAACATTCTTTAGCAGGTAGCTTACCTCCTGCAGAATCAGTACATCTGAAAAAGCCTTTTTAATTGCCAGGCTTGCGAATTTTGCAGTTTCTGGTAAACAGTTCTAAGTGATAATATGATGAATGACTGAACATGGTATTAACTGCTTGTGGATTCATCTCTGCTGAGCTGTCCCTGGATATATCTAAGAACAGAGAATATGAAATAAAGGTAGAAAATACCTTAAGAGCTATTAGATTGCTCTCAACATTAAATTCGAAAGTGATAAGGGTGAAAGGACAGCATGCTACATCATGCTAGCTAGTAACAACTAGAAGTTGATGTTTTCCTTGGAAATGGCATGACGGTCAGTTACAGTATGATCACATTGCTTCTGGTGAGCAAGATGATGATGATCATGGGAGCCACTATACTTTTCAACTATGCAGTTTGACATTCAAAAGCAGATCTATTTAACTTTTTAATTTTTTTTTCCTTTAAGCATTGCGTTATGTCCTTTTCACATGATCTTTCTTTAAAAATTATGAGGAGGGGAAGGACAACTAGTGGAAGAATCTTGAGCAGTTGCATAGGGCTAGCTGCTAGCAGAATGTAGATCCAAATCCTGACTGGGTGTACATTTTTCCCAAAGTCCTTGACATAGGATGTAATTTGCACTGAATTGAATAACTGAATAATAGAGAAACTGTATTTGTCATTAGCTTGCGATTTGTCTCTACAGTTCCTAGCCTTGAAGGTGGCAAAGTTGAAACTTATAGGTATTGTGTCTTGATGACTGGACGTCAGTGAAAATACCCAAAAGATAATAGTAAAATTTGAGTATTGGTCATAGTATGGTAGCATCAAATGTCATTTTAAATAGATATTGTTTTAAAAATTGGATAGGTGCTTCCACAGCAGTTAAAATTTCAATACATTCGTGTACTTCTTTTTCAAGTCTAAGGAACATCACATAACTGCGTAATGATAGTTACAGCACTGTAACACTGCAAGGCAGCAAAACAGGTACTGCTCCCTCATAGTCAGTGTGGTAGAACTGTGTCCAGCAGACCTCTTTCGAACTTCAGGCAGCGTGACTGAATCAGGATGAGTACCATGAGTCAGCTAATGGAAATTGATGAGAAGAATTTGCTGATAAAAGCAGTAAAAGCTGAGCTAGTTAGGAAAGAAAATTGTGCCCAGTCAGAGTGCATTCCCCACCACCTGCTGGTGACTTGTCTACTTGATAAAGATCAGGAAACCCTGAAAAACATTGGAGATCATTTTTGAAACAAAATCACGTTTTTTCCAGCAAAGTAAAGAACAGCTATGTCTGCTACTAATGAAACAAATTACTACTTCAGAGAAATACACAGAGTTCCTTAACACATTCAGGAATTCATTAAATCACCAAGAAGCTGACACTTGACCTCTCCAGCTGCTGTCCGGTCTTCGAATTGTTAGTCTTGGGCAAAATAAATAAGGAGATGGTTCAGCCAACATCTTAGGTGCCTGGTAGTAAAGAATCAGGTCAGAGCACAACACATAGACTGTTTAAATGTCACTAGAGACTGGCCTTGTCTGAACACATCAGGCCACAGTATTTGGAAGATGATGATGAGTGTCTTCTCCTATTGAAGGGTTCTTGTCTTCTGACTTGGGTCCATATCATGGAGTCTTTCTCTTCAGTATCAGTGTGAAACTATTGAGAAATGTCTCTACTCAGGAAAGCAGCATGGCAGTACCATTTAGTTGTACCTTTTTTCCTACCAGTGCAGGCACAGTATCTACACAAAAATAGCAGCAGAATTGAGTGCAGCTGGCTCAGAGTAACCCAGCCAAGACCAAAGTGGTATGAGAAGGTAACATTTTTAAGAGCTGGCTAGGATTTCATCTGGCGTGAAGGTGCATAATCTCCACTCAGCCAACCTGTGCAGGGCCTGGGATCATGTTTGATTCCTTGCCAAGTGTTAATGGAGGCCAGCTACATGAAAAACTAAACTTTATTCTGTGAACCAATGTGATAACTGTGCTCCTCAAGGACAATAAGAAACCCAAAACAGAACTGCTCAGCACTCACAGCGAAACATGGAGTTGTGAGATAGTTTCCTAAGGAGTTGATTAATCTATTTTCAAAAAAAGTCACAAAGCCTCTTTTTTTGGTTTCATCATAATGCCCAGAAGCTGAATACATCTTTCTGTACTTTCTGTACATCCATTTCCTACTCAGGAAGCATGATCTCCCAGAGTTTAGGTGTGGAAAGTGACATCTGCCAGAGACTTCGTGAAATCCAGGCGGAAATTTGCTGTGGCTTTTGATGTAACTGAGAATTGCTGAAATACTGGAATTGTTGGCTGGTGGTAAATTACTGATTCTCTTTAAAAAAAGAAAAAGAATTAGAAGGGCCTCCCCACTGTACGTGTTAAAGTTATTTCTCCAGTGGAGCATGTTTCTGGTTTTCTTTCAAAACTTGAAGACCTACACAGGGACCTAGTCTGCGTGGCCCTTGCCGCAGAGTGAGTTTTGTCTAGGGAACAGAGCACAGAATTGCTTGGAGGTTGGTTCTCTGGTTGACAGTGTATGCTTCCACGCTGGGGCTCTACCACCTGGAGGTGCTTTAGAGCTGACCTTGGCTTGCAAGAACACTGCAGGGGAATCTTCTGGATTACATTCTTCATCAAAATTAAAACTGTTGATCCAAATATTCACGCAGTGCGTCTGGGAAAAGCTTAATTCGCAGATCACTAAAACAGGGCATAACAAAATCTGTTCACCTAATAACCGGTTAGCTGTTTTATTGATCTCAAGTTAAATAATCTGCTGTTGCTTGCTGCTCAACATTTCTCATGTAGAGTACAGAAATTCTAATGTATGCGATCCTTTTTAATTTAAAAAAAAAAAAAATCAGGGAGACCCAGGACCAATGGGATTACCAGGACTGGAAGGACTCCCAGGGGAAAAGGTAGGACTCTTAAAAAGAAGTCATGGCTTCTTAGTGGCAACTATCTGCAGCTAAATGTTTTCTGAAACCTTGTTTGAAATTTTTTTTGTGTAAGTTAATGTTTCTGTGTGAAAAAATATTTGCATACTTATCTGTATTTCCTTTTTTTGCTTTCCTGTGGATCTAAATGATATACAATTTAATTTGTTCATATAATTATGAACATAATTTCCAACATAAAATTTCATTTTCTGCAAATGGAAAATTGTGTGTAGGAGGTCTTGTAATATTTTGTTTCCTTAACTTGATAGACTACTACTATATACTATATTATGTATAGTATATACTATCTATAATGAATTATAATATTTATACTATTAACATGTTCCTAAGTATGATCACTAGTTCTTGTTCTGTATTGAATATCATCTTGTGCTTACAGTCTGTCTGTCTTGTTCTAAGACTTATGGCATAGCTACAGATCTGAAGAGAAGTTTGTACCTGAATTAGTCTAGACCTAGTGCATGCAAGACTTCCATACAAAAAAAGATACGATTTCAGATGAGTGTAAAAATATAGAATAGAGTAGAAATAGAGGGAGAGACTGATTCCCTGCAGTTCCTGTTGTATTGCATCCTTCTCCAAAGTGAGCAAAAATCTCTTTTCTCGGATTGTTGCTCATTATTCTAAAAAAGGCCCCTTGTTTCTGTTTTGCTTTTCTTGCACTCCATACTGCATGTATGATGCCACCGTAGCACATCCCGAACCATATCATATTCTCCAGCTCCTTGCTGTAGATCAAGTCTGCATTCTAGTGCTAGGAAATTATCCTTTCCTTCAGCTGGTGGCATGTTTAAGCCTTTCACTTACTGGTTGTGGAGGTTGATATGAATTTAGACAAAAGCTTGTCATGAAATGCTAAAAACTTCAAGATTTTGGTATTCATTTCTAAATATGGCAAAGTACAAAAAATTCAGTGAAGAAATTAAAAAATCTGTAAATTTGTTTTCTGAGAGTGAAAACAGTTTGATTTTGCCCATATCTTCTAAATTTAAGAAGAAAAACAGAGTAATTTTTTTTAATGGAATATTTATTCAGCTTTTTGAATTACATGTCATTCAATGACTTCATACAAAAATAGTTTACTGAAACTTATTTTCATCAAAAAGCAATGTAAATGAAAAGTTTCTCAATATCACTGTGCATTACTCCTACTTGTGCAGAGAGAGGGGAGTGACGAGATCTAAGGTAGGTGTCTATACTAGATGTTTAAATTACGAGATGATTCTTGCTCTGGAAGACTACAATTTACAAGCAATTAAAGACTAGTCTGATTTCAAAATGAACAAACACAGGGAGATATTACAGGTTTAACTGAGACAAAGTGGGGACAAGAATTAAATAAAGGGAATAAGCAATGGAGCAGGTCGTATAAACAAGCTAAGTGAGTGTTTGGCCCTTTCCCAAAGTAAAAATATCCTTTCCTTAACTAAACTTGGCCAAAATTCCACATTTCTGGTGCACATAAATGAACAGTATCCCCAGAGTCTGCCTGCCAGTCCCAACAGTATAGTGCATGCTGGTTTTTAATTTAGAGCTGTTAGGTACCTATGTGTAGTAGAATGCCATCTTCCACAGACAATGTTGGCTTCAATTTCATGGTAATTTCATTAACTGCCTTAAGAACTTTGTGTCCTCGGGGTAGAATGTCCCTTCCCTCAGCTGTGCTAACACAGTGGTTTGTGCAGCTGTGCTGCAAATCACATTGCTGAAAGGACCAGAATAACCCTTAAAAGAAAAAAAGTTGCAGGGGAAGTATTAGAAATTTCTAGCTTCACTGTCATAGCCAGCATATAGGGAGAACACCACGATACAAGTTCTGGGTCCAGAATAACCACAGGGACAGAGTGCCGTGCTCCAGCCAATATGCCCTGCTACAGATACTCGGTGCTCAGGTGTTCCTGAGGTGCGTGTTGTGTTCCTCACGGAGGGGTGACCTTGCACTAAGGGACTTCTCTTAGCCTCCAGAGCAAGAGAGGTTGAACTGTGGCCTGTAAGCAAGCTTCTCCCTCCAGACACAAGGTCAGACCTTTAACTTGTCATCCGTCTACACTTTGCATAATGGAGTTAAGTGGTTCTAATTACCAGCATTATCATTGCGCAACCGAAACAAAAATTATGAGAATGAGACAAATCAGCATTAGGTGTAAGAACAGAAACCAGAAATCCCAGCATCTCCTGTTCGGCACAACAGAACGTGGCCGTAGCTATGTTGGTAGAGCTTTTGCAGAACAACTCTAGGTAACATAAACTCATCTCACAGAAATATTCTCCTGTTAGTATGGCTTTAACTGTGCCAGGGCTTTTCTGACACGATTATAGAATCTAGGAGCCTGGGTTTTTTTCTTACATTTTTAACCAACGTTATACTAGCAGAGTGTAATGTTACAGACATGTCAGCAGTGGGTTAGGGCAAATCTCATCAAGTTTTACCACTGGTGAGCTCCATCTGTCTGCTTTGGGTTATAGTCCTCTCAAGAGAGAAGGATGAATTTGTGCCCATAAGTCATCAGCTTCAGCACAAAAGCCATTGACTTAGCTTAAAGCACAGATGAACGTGACCGTATGCTAAAAGGAGAAACTTTGCCCTGAAAGGGCCATGGCACAAGCAAATCGAGGATGCTGACTTGCGGCAAATGGATGACTGGGTAGCAGGAAGGTGAAAACTTCTTTGAAAGATACATCTTAAATATGGGGATGTTGATATGATAGCGAATTACTCTATGTGAATTTTGGTCATTGTCATGACCACAAATGATAATTATTTGGAAAACTACAGATAAGTCAGGGACTTTCCATCCCTTTTCAAGGAAGGCCTCAAGCAGAGTATAAGGGGTAGCATGGAAATTATATTATACAAGACAACCTAAACAAAGGATTTAAGTTACTTGCTCAAGTTGGTAAAATGAGTCAGTGGCAGAGCTAAATATTAGCATTTAGCAGAGCCTGACTCTTGTCCTCATTTTCAGTTCACTGAATAATCCTTCCTCAGGTTTTAATGGGAATCCACAAACAAACTTCTGGTTTGAGTGTTACCATTTAAGTATAGATTTATCTTTTCTTCAGGGTGACCGTGGAGCAGCTGGCACGCCAGGAGTAGCAGGGACACCGGTACGTATATTCATTAAAGAAAACTCAGTTTGTTAGAAGCTGAAAAACAGGTCAAGCAAGGTGCTGAACAGTGATCTTGATCACTGTTTGTGGAACACCAGCGCTTTGCTAATGCTGTATAGGCAGGCATGAAAATTATGTGTTTTTCCTAAAGAGATTAGAGTTTTAATACCACTGAGGGTTCATATTATTATTAAAATGACAGGAGGGAATGGTGTGAATACATGATAAAGCTGGAATTTGAAGCTGCATATACTTAGTTAAGAAAGCATATGAGATTCTTCTCATTGCCTCAGTTCAATATAGATAAAGACATTTTCTGTGTCCTGGGCATGCACAAATTTCTAAGCATCTTTCTATCACAAAGAAAAATTATGAACGTTAGTTATTGCAATCCACAAGGATCTGCATATCAGGTTGATCAAACATTTGCTTTAGGCGAATGCTTTGTCAGCTGTTTACATGTGGTATTCAGAGAAGTTTCTGAAAGTCATCCAGAAACTTTGTTGTAGGTGAAAGTAAATGTAACTAATGATAAATTGAAATTATAATTATTCGTTTGTGTTCCTAAAGGAAATGAAGACAACTTTTCTTTAGATTGCATTCACAGTTTAATAAAAAAGTTTATCCATATTTCAGGAAGCAATATGGAGTTATTTATATGCAAATACATTTATTATTAAATTTGGGCAGCTACCAATCCATTCAGGAGCTGTTCTTAAATAATAAATATGTGTTTTGTGAAATAAAGAGAAGTTTGTGTCTATGCACTCCTGTTTCCATTAGCCACTGATTTAGTCTATTTACTGTTAGTTCCAAGAGAGAACATCAGCTTAAATAGCTTAATTTAGTTAAGTTCTCCTAAAAGAAGGTAAAATAGCACATTTAAGGGGAAAAGAGAAGTATTTCTCTGACTTTTATAGCTCATGTAAGAGTTTCAAAGTTTGTTGCTCTGAAATGTATTTCACGCTGTGAATCAATAATGCAGTAGCCAGTTAGGATGATCACAATTGGTCATTCCTTGTGTATTTCCCACTGGATATGTTCCAGGTCTTATTCTTGTTGCTCTCTGTTTTAGCTGGATATGAAATATTTAATGAGTTGCCTTCATCCCTGATGGAGTTGCATTCTGTTGATTACATTTAATTCTAATAAAATCGACTGAAATAAATTATTTGCTTTATCATTTTACGCTAAGCAGTTTTAATTAACAAATTAATAGACGTATGAGAGACAATACTTTTAGTAGTCTAGGAAGAGTTTTTGAAATATATCCACGTACCTTACTGGAAGAGAATTTGTCCTCCTTGCCTGGCGTTATTCCCTAGATTGAATAGTGGACCTTTTTCCCATTTGGGAGTATAAACCTCTCATTTTAGCTTTGGCTTTTCGCTGAGCAGGATTATCAGGGAAGCTTGGACTGAGATTCTGCAAGAATTGCCACCAGTGCCCATTTCCTCAGCACGAATCCTCAGTCCTGTTGTTCCTGAAGTTGTCACTGGCATTGATGTGTTAGATCCCTCACTTGTACAAGTCAGCTGAGGATCTGGTCTAAGGATATTTCCAGGAAACGTAGATTCAGCGTAATAGATTCTTGTCTGGGGCTGAACCAGATAGGTTGTTAAAAGCAAAGCATCATTTAAAAAAATAAAAGACATTTAAAATCACCATCTAAATGATGAGATGAGAAAGGATTGTGAGTTCTGGCAGGCTGAACATAAAATGACAATAAAAGTGGCCGAAAAAGAGCATGAAGAAAATTTGCAAAAGGCGTTAAGTCAGTAATAAACTCACTTTTAAAAAAATCAGGGCTAGGAAGTACCTGAAGGAAAAAATCTTGATTTCACATATACAATGATAAACTTTGATCTGACTATGACTTCTCAAGAAGGAAATCATGGTGTTGTAAAAGAAAATTTCATCAAAACATTATCTCAGTATTCAGAAAGGGTAAAAAAGACCAAGTGATTGAGTTATGTTGGACACAAGAGCCAGATTAACATGGCACAAATATTAAATCTGGTAAAATATTTCTTTTTCCTCTCTTAAAGTATTTAATGAACAGTAACATGAATATTTCACTCAAATATATATCCTCTCTTTTTTTTTTACTTAAAGAAATTATTTTTTGCTTCCTAGCAATTTGAATTTGTGATATTCTCTTTTTGCAGGGAAAGCCAGGATCTCCCGGGTCCCCAGGAATGCCAGGGGAGCCTGTAAGTACAGATTTGAGTCTGGACTTTTATGATAATACACAAATATTTCAAACACCGAATGCAATATTTTACATGCAGATTTGTATGTGTGTTTTCTGCTTTCTTAGGGTGAAAGAGGACCTATAGGAGATATAGGCTTCCCCGGGCCAGAAGGGCCACAAGGAAAACCAGTAAGCCATTTTATACTGAATATATATGTTCATTACAAAAGGATGTGTCTTAGTTTATCAGAAGTTACAAAAGAAATGAGATTACATCCTGCTTTGTGTTAGGCTAGGTAACATCTGAAGAACACTTAGAGCTACAGTGCTCAATATTAATCATCCAGTCAAGAATTCCTGGTATCGTGATGTCTTAGTGTTACTGAGCTGTTGCCTTTAAAGGTCTTATGAGGGTTCTTTGGATCCTGTTGACATAAAGGATCCTCTCGTATTTTTTCAGAAGGAGAATATTAACCCAGACACTCAACACAGTCTATAAAGGATGGGGTGACAAAACGCATTCTCGGTTTCAGTTTAGATAGGGAAGTGTGTGTTTCATGACTCTGAATAAACTTTGTAACTCTTCTGTATACAGGTGATGCAACACTGCAGCTGAAGCATTTACTGTTCACTTAGGATATGTCTAATCTGACCTCTCTATTTAGTAAAAGTGTGACAGTAGCGTAGTCAGCACTGTCTGAGCTGGTTTGAAACGACCTGGTTTATATTCTAGAAGTGGTTCAGCTAGGATAGCGCAGAACTCATTATCTCCCCCGAAGCTTGGTGTTTTGGGGACAAGCATGAGAAGCAGACTGTTTCAGTTTGTCAGCATGTCTCCACATTACACTTCTGTCTTGAAAGAAAAGACAATTTCTGTAACTTCAGCAGCAAATTGGCCCAAGTGCCTAATCTGTGCAAAACTCCACTTTGCAGTATGAAAGAGAAGGAAATATTCCTGATGTCTTTGCTCATGCAAGTCTGTCTTTCTCACTCAGTGAAATAGCAGCAAGTTGGCGGCATATGCAGATCCATGTATATCCTAGTAAATTAAACAGTGCCAGAGCATTTCTCTTGCAATTATCTGGCATTGTGCAATTGTTAACATGCTCTCTGACATTATTTTGGCCCATGCCAACTAGGACTCTTGGATAATGCCACATTCCAGTTGGGGGATAACATGGGCCTGAGACTGTTTCCAGCAGGTGATACAAATGAGACCACCCAAAAGATTTGGGAAGGAAATACGTTTAGCCCAGGAGGCTGAAACTGTGCCGTGCCACGAGTCCTAAGGACCAAAGAATGGATCTGGCCTATTAAGGCATAATCTCTGTAACAGCAAAAGGGTAATAGGGCATCAGGGCTAATATCTAGAATAAGAGAAGTCTCTTCTATGGTTGTATAATGACTAGCTGGGACTGGAAAAGTGCATGTACAGGTCCAGAGATTTTTTTTGCTCTGCTCTCAGCTCAAATTTAATGTGCTTGCAGTTCTGTATCACCCTGAGCTCTGTTATTTCACATCTCAAGACTATTTATGAGTATTTCTATGTGTAACCACACAAACTGCTGCCTCTGCAGCTTCAGAATATGTACTGATACCAGCACTAAACATTGAGCTTTACCCTTTATATTTTTAAAATGCATATACATAAGCATATTTATTTAAAAATTGTTTTGTTTTGTTTTGTTTTTAATAGGGAATCAATGGAAAAGATGGATTGCCAGGTCCTCCGGTAGGAAAACATGCTTTTGCATACTAGTGTATTTTATTCTCCACAGATGCCATAGCTGTTAATCCTAGGCAGTTGCTTTCAGTTCTGCTAACAGATGAATATGCAAAAAAGCCTTTAAGTGATATGTTTATCTTTTTTCAAAAACATTTTTTCAGGGTGCTGTGGGGAGACCAGGAGACAGAGGACCCAAAGGAGAACGTGTAAGTCCCTTGTTTTAACAGCTTTTTTTCTTTTGTCAGCACCTAAGCACCTCATCAGTGGATATTTTACAGGCAAAACCAAGAAATTAATTCTCTGTGAACTTCAAGCAGTCTCTTAGACAACTAAGAGGTTTAGTCCTAGATACCACTTTAAGGAACTAGAATTGAATTGCTTCTGCATTTAGAGGAAAAACACATTTTATAGACTTTCTAACACAGTTGGCCTGGTCAGTGTAAATTGATCAATAGGTTAGAAATTAGAAAGTAGCTAGTCCTGTGGTGATACATCATGTTTTATGTAAAACAAGCTCGTTAACACTTAGGCAGCAGGAATGCCAATGCAATACCTTACTGCTTCCCAAAATGTTTAGACAGTTCTGTTCATGGTAACAACATCATGGTGGACAGGAATCATTACGGGAGGTGAGAGATGATCTTTATTTTGCTAGAGCAAAGAAAATCCTAGCGCATATTCTGCTCCTGTTATAACATAGCTAAAGCCCTGATATCCTAATCCAATTGATAACCACATTTATTTGATGAATCAGAAAAGCACCTCCCTGTGTAATGTGGAAAAGGAAATACTGCTTTATGAGACTGAGGAGACGTGAGGTTTTAACCATTATTACAATAATTGTCCCTTACAAAAATTAATAGTTTGCAGTGTTCTGTTTCTGCCTTTAAGGACACAAATAAAATTATTCTTCTTACTGTACCACTTACTGTGGTACTGCATTACCCTGCTCAGCCTTGACCTTCTTAGTGTCAACCTATCTGAATGCCCTGCAAATAGTACTGTACACGTACAAGCAGAAGAGGAGGCTGGACCTCTAAGTGCATGACCTTGAAACATACTGACAGGGAGGAGGATGTTGAAAAAGTCTGTGAGAGACAGAGACACAGCCTTAGCTTGCTTCATCAGAGTGAAACTTGGGAAGCTTCAGGGTAAGAGAAGAGGGTGTATTAATTCCAGTCTCACTGGTGACAGAGTACATACATACACACATATACAGGTAGCTGTAGATGTAAATATGGATATATGCTTGCTCTCAGAGAGGTCACAGATGCCTGAATCTGCTCTCGCTTCTGGGATCACTGGCAAACATGTCACGATCTAGTGCTCTTTGTACAGGGTAAAATAAATAAATATATATATATACACACACACACACATATATATATAAAAAATATAAGTACCTCTTAAAAATAAATCAATTTCCAGAAGTATTTTTGTCTCAACTGATAATCAAAATCTCTCACAACCTTTTATAACAGGAAAGTTATAAATATGCCCAATGCAGCATCTGAATACAGTTTTCAGAAAGCTGTCAGTTGTTCCTTACAATTCTGCAGGAAAAGAAAAGGTTTTTTGAAAACAAGGGCAGATCTTCCTAAGAAATAACAGCGAAATACACAGCAGAAGTCTGCATCTCAGATCAGAGATCAGTGGGGAGTTGGAGTTGATTTTGGTTTTTTTCCTCTGGATCAGGTATTACAGACCTGCATCTGAGAGAGAGATTGCAATGATTACAGCAAATAACACAAAGTCAAGGTTTTCTTGCAGCCATTATTATTACTGCGGTATAGCGTACTCCTTCAGTTTGAGACCAGCTGTTGCAATTACAGAAAAGAGAAGCATCAAAATTGAAAGGACAGAATAAACTCTTGAGGTTTTCATGTCTAATATAAGTATATCCTTGTAGAATCTGTTTTAAGAAGGAAGAAGTCACCTGGGCTGAAATAATCTTATACATCCTTTGGGTGACTAAACACTGCTGTTATTACTACTTCATAAACCACGTGACAAACCAGTTGAAAACACATGGTTTATACCAATCAGAAATACTCCTTTCAAGTCATTTCAACAACAGATTAAAGTACTGGTGGCTGGCTCATTTATTGCTGTTATCTGCATACCTTCATTGCAAACCAGGAGCCTGCTGGACTAGAGCATGTAGAAAGCCAGGCAAAACATTAGCTCCTTCTGCACAGAATTTAGTACAAGATTAAATGCAAGACATGGGAGAACACTAGAAAGGAGGAGGACTGAATAAATCAGCACTGTAGGGAGAGATCGCAAAACGCAAATGTCCTACCCTGTTTTTTGTACAATTCATAGTGAAGGAGAGTTTGAAGAGGAATCTGGAGAAAGATGTGACCTAGTTTTACGAATTTTTACGAGGAGCTTCTTCCAAACACAAAGAAAACACTGGAGGCAGTTAAGAAAATGCTTGTTTGAAAAGTGGCTGTAGTATTTGATCTGCCTCCTACGCATTGGCAGCCTGTAAAATGGGAATCGTTTAGAAGAAAAGCAGTTCCAGGATCAGCTTCACACTGCCATAGCACCATGGTCTTAGAGAAACCTGCATTTTTCTTTATTTTTGATAGAATAGCTATCCATACCTACTCTGCAGGGTTATAAACCTGAGAAATTATATATGTATATTTATGCCTTAAATAAATTTTTAATGAAGGCTTCTTGTACGTATAGTAATCTTCAGGCAGCTTCTTTTATATATGTGGGTGCACGCATGTGTGTGTGGTCTCATTTGAAAGCACTACCAGACAAAATGGTATGTCCAGTGGCTCCCTGTACTGGTTTCAATCTCAAAAAAAGTAACTAAACTAAAAATTATATTAAAGGCTATACCTCTTCAAAGTTTTGCAATAGCATATGGTAGAACAGGGGTTGTTCTTCAATTTTACAATGTTTCAGGTTGCTATGAGTAAAGTAGGAGATGGAGGTTGGATGCAAAAACTTTGTTAAGGCCAGGAAAGAGCCTCCTCCCTACAAAAGTTCTGCTTCTCAGTCAGAATCCTTCCTCTGCCCTGAGTTTCTCAAGGTGTTGCAATACACATCCGATACAATAGTTGTATGCAGGACAGAACACTTCTTCCTATAAATCTTAAATTTATAGAAGCCTGAAAAGGTATGCCTCTTCCATCAGAACATTACTCTTCCAGTTCCCCCAATGCACATACGCTCCCTTTCCTGCTCCCATCAACTGTTGAAAATTTTAGAATCTTTGACAAGGGTTACAGGTGTCTTTTGTGTATCACATCATATCTTGTCTTTTTTCTACTGAATAGCTAAATTAGCTGTGTGTTTGTTGAAAATCATTCATATGCTGCATATTTAGAGTTTTGCCCGAAGTATTCATGCCCAGAAACTAAAACTGGAAATCAGATGTCTGCAGCGTTGGCAGGATAGGTCTTTTAAGAGAAACAGAGTAAACGTAATCACACTGAGATTGTTTCCACATCACACTGACTTCCCTGACTATGTGATCGTGTTAGCAGTTTGACAGGTTGTATTGGGTTTATGGGGCCAGGTTTTGGTAAAAGGGTGGCTGCAGGGGTGGTGTCTGTGAGAAGACACCAGGAGCTGCCCCCACATTGGACAGAGACAATTCCAGCCGGCTCCAAGACAGACCTGCTGCTGGCCAAAGCTGAGCCCATGAGTGACATTGGTACTGCCTGTGTGATAGAAAGGGTGGAAAATGCTGTGCAACAGCTGGGAGAGAGGAGTGAGAATATGTGAGAGAAACAACTCTGCAGACACCAAGGTCAGTGCAGAAGGAGGGGAGGAGGCGGTCCAGGTGCCAGAGCAGAGATCCCCCTGCAGCCTGTGGAGAAGATCATGGTGAAGCAGGCTGTCCCCCTGCAGTCCATGGAGGATCACGGTGGAGCAGATATCACCTGCAGCTCATGGAGGACCCCATGCTGGAGCAGGTGGATGTGCCCTGAAGGAAGCTGCAGCCTATGGAGTTCCCACACTGGAGCAGACTCCTGGCAGGACCTGCGGCCCGTGGAAAGGAGCCCACACAGGAGCAAGTTTTCAGGCAGGAACTATGTCCCATGGGGGACCCACACTGGAGCAGTCCATTCCTGAAGAACGGCAGCCTGTGGAAAGGACCCACGCTGGAGTAGTTCATGAAGGACTGTATCCCATGGGAAGGACCCCGCGCTGGAGCAGGAGAAGAATGTGGGAAGGAAGGAGCAGCAGAGACAAAGTGTTAAGGACTGACTGCAACCCCCATTCCCCATCCCCCTGCACCTCCCGGCGGGGAGGAGGTCAAAGAGTCAGGAGTGAAGTTGAGCCTGGGAAGAAAGGGGGTGGGTCAAGGGGAAGTTTTCACTATCCTGCTCTGTTATTAATTTGCAATAAATTAAATTAATCTTCCCCAAGTTCAGTCTGTTTTCCCCTGACAGTAATCAGTGAGTGATCTCCCTGTCCTTATCTTGACTCACAAGCTTTTCGACTCATTTTCTCCCCCCGTCTTCTTGAGGCGGGGGAGTGAGAGAGCGGCTGGGTGGGTACCTGGCAGGCAGCCAAGGTCAGCCCAC
Organism: Mycteria americana; assembly: GCF_035582795.1. Taxonomy (NCBI): domain Eukaryota; kingdom Metazoa; phylum Chordata; class Aves; order Ciconiiformes; family Ciconiidae; genus Mycteria; species Mycteria americana. Next base: position 33,685,204 of record NC_134367.1, read on the forward strand.
CACAGAGGTTAAAATTACAGGTGTGAGATGATGAGGTCTCAGATTTTTACACTTGGGTTTTTTTCTTGTGGTAGACTTTCAGAGTTCAGAGCCTCTGCACTCTTACTGAGGGCAATTTAAACACCAATTGGGAATGCATTATGGTTTCAGTTAACGCAGTAAAACATCACAAGTTACAGTGGTCCCTGTAGTGAAGCTTAGTTATAGTCAGTAATAACCTCTAACTCACTGGAAATCATACAGATTGGAGGACAGATAGGTGATAAAAATGTTATACAACCTCCTACTTGCATCCTTACCTTCTTTCTTTCTTTTTCAATCTTTCCATGTCATGTAAATATGACTTAAGAATATAACTACACTTTTATTGGTTTATCAGTCAATGATGTTTCAGATCTGAATACAGTTTACCAGCACTTGCTGTGGATTAAGAATGCAATTAATTCCATTAATTCACCCCTCATAAATGTAGATTCTGGATTTATCTAGTAATGATGTAGTCAATTCTTGGTGCTGTCTGCTGCTTACGGTGGAGCCTAACATTAGCTAAAGTGATGCAGCAAGGGCAGGCAGTGACCCTTAAGAACTGCCAGCTGTTCATTAACAATCTGAACATCTGACTTGTGGCACTCTGCTCCACAGCTGTAGTTCAGTGAAGTAATAGCTAATACATTAAATCACTCTAAACGATTTAATTCCTCACAAATAAACCAAATTTAAATGCAATCTTAGCCATGATGGAAGCTGTTGCTGGCCAGAACATTGACCTTTAATTTATTTTGTTTGCAAGGAATTCACTTAAATGGATTTGTGTATTTGTTGTTTCTTTTATTAATTGAAATTTTGTGTACATGCAGAAATAAAATAATAGGCTTCTAGGTAAAGTTACAGAAAAAAGCCTGGTGCCTTGTGCCTGGGAGAGGTTGAGCACCTAAATTCTATGCTGTATTTGACTTTTCTAGATCCTTGTATAACGGCTATACACTTTCTGCACCCAAGTTCTGTCCTTGAAAAGTGGGTTACAGAGTCAAGCTATTTTTTTGTCATTGACTTCAACATTAAAAGTGTAAGAAAACAAAATGTTACTTGCTGTGTTTTCAGAGACAAGGGTTACACTGTAAAATCAGCTTCCCTACATGACTCATAAAATCTATTTCTGAACAGGGAAGAATTTTCTCTTTACCATTCTTGGGTGACTTTTCCTAGTTTGTTCCACTGTCTGCAGTGATTTTCTTTCTGCTTTTATTTTACACAGGGAGATCAGGGTATTCCAGGGGACAAAGGTCCACAAGGTGAACGAGGGAAACCTGGCCCATCAGGAGAAAAGGGGGATGTGGGTCCTATTGGGCCACCAGGAGACAGAGGCTATCCAGGATCCCCAGGTCATCAAGGTCCCCCGGGTTCACCGGGACCCCCAGGGTTTCCAGTAAGTAAATACAAGTTTTCCTTGGTTGCTTGTGAATTCAGATGACGTGAAGGTAGCATGTGCTGAGCAGTGGAAATTCAACCAAGTAATACCACAGTATCAGAAAAACTACGATATCTCGGAGATAATTTCAGTGTTCAGTTAAGAGGTGGAAAAAATATACCCAGGTGATCAAGCAGTTATTTTTATTTTTTTTTAAATATGTGCTGTGGATAAACTTTTATTATTTATTTATTTATCTCCTGACAAATCAATATGGCTACTCAATACTGTTAATTTTCAAGTTTTTCATAAGCTTAAGAGCTTAAGTGTAAGTCTTTGCAACTGAAAAAGAAACGGAGGCAGACAAGAATGATTCTCAATAAAAGGGAAATCAGCATTTAAAAAGGCAATGAGATGCTGCCTGTAAGTTGTAGATATTTTGGTTTGTCTCCATGTGCGTGCAGACACACATCCATGTTACAGGTTCTTTTTACCCTCAATCAGATAGTGTAAAGCTCTAAAAAAAATTTCCAGTGAAATTATTGGTCCTGTGATGCAGTTTTAGTTAGTTGGCTGTGCATCACAGCAGTTAGTCCCTAGAAGGGGTGAGAAGTTGGGAAATGCTATGCAAAAGGCAGGTAAAGCATAGCGGTGTCACTGGACATCCTTACTGTCTTATGCAAATTAATTTCCATACACATAACATGCTGATCATCTTGGCAGTTGGGAGTGCCTCTTCCACTTCATGGTATTAGTAGTCTTTATATTATAATTTATTGGCAATAAAGTGGCCTTTGCAGTTAAGTAAATAACACAAATATATTAAAATATTTAATTTTTTGTGAAAGCTTTACATTTTTAATGCTAATTTCAGCATTTTTTTATTTTTGTATCATCATAAAGTGCCTTCTGTGCGTTTCTTCTAATACATATCACCTTTTTTTTTTTTTCCTCATCAGGGTGATACCGTTTCACTTGAAGAAATAAAAAAATATATCAAACAAGAGGTTCTTAAGGTTTTTGAAGGTAAGAAAATGAAGTATTATACAACTAAATGTAAATCTTAAATTCTGTTCTAAATGTTTTACATCCCTACAGCCTTTACATACACTTCTTTACATGTCATCTAACTTACATTGGACTTAGCAGCTGCCTTGTTGCTGTAGCTATGTTTAACTGTTGTTTAAGTCTACTTAATATAATTATGTTCAAACAATTATAAATTATTTCCTTATGTAAAAGATCAGCATTAAAAGGTAGTTTGCTCCAAATCGTAATAGCAAACATATGTATGTCTCACTGTAGATACGTATATATTATGTGTCATATATTATTGCAGATACATATGTATCTACAACCTATCATTAAGACATTGAAGATTTATTGAAGTGGAGACAACAGAAATATCTAATTATTTTGGCCACTTGATTTGACTATCTAAATGAGAGAAAGGCTTGACAGCTTTCAGTCACGCAGGTCTAAACTGCTGTGCATTTTCAGCAGACATCCCTGCTGAGCTCCAAAGCTCCCTTGCAGACCACCGTCTTCTGGCACAGTTTTAGGCAAGTACCAGATTCAGCCAAGGCCTTTGTTCTATGTAAGCTTTCTTAGGTGTGTCCTTACTCTGAAAAGGAAATATTTTTCTTCCCCAGCGTTTTCTTAGTCAGGGTTGAAAAGCTGTGACTCAGGTAGGTGTCTGAAACAAGCTGCTTCTGCTCAAACACCTCTTAACAGTAGCTTCTCTTCCATTGCAAAATGCGTTTCTTATGTCTGCAATATGCTTAGCTATTTTGTCATTAATATTTGTGGATACAAAACCTTTTGTCTTTTAGGGATAAACGAAATCATACAGAGCTTGAGACTTTTTAAACTGTTCAGGCAGTCTTTCACTTTATAAGAAGGCTATTATTTTGTGTATTTTCACCCTTCCCCACACTGCTACCCCTTAGGAGTTCAACCTACTATGTATTTCAAGAGCAGTTTGTTGGCTTTTCCCATTCAAATAGAATGGTAACAAGTATTTAGCCTATTCATAAAAAGAAAGTATTAAAAGGTGTCCTGCCTACAGGGAATATTGTTTTTTGCCTTTATAGCTATTCCATTTTCTACACCTCACTAGCGTTCCCACAGATCTTCTATTTTTGGCTTTGTTTCACTTTGCCTATTTTCTATCACCTTGCCTATTTTTTGTTTGATGCCCACTCTTCTCTTTACTCTAATTTTTTTCTTAAATCTTAAAACTCCACCACAGTAAATACCTGCTAAATTGTGGAATGCTTAGTTAAGTTTTTTAATCAGGTATAAATGAGACACATTCAAGGTTAGTACATATTTTATCTACCTCTAAGGAACACTGAATTGTTACCAAGTGCACTTTATTCTACCAGCATGAACAGTTCATGCTGAAATCTCTGCAATTAATAGTGTTTGCTGAGCACTTACAGGTTTTTTCACAACTGTTTTCAGGGTTTCAGCACATTCCAAGAATTGTTTGCAGTATTTAAGCTCTCCTTTGCAACTTAATATGAGTTACAAACATAAGGTAGTCCTTCATAAGGGTGTTAAGTACTGATTATTCTGTGTTCATGTATTTTAAGTACTTCCATGAACAGGAGTCAGAAGTCATTTGAAATATTGGAATACATTAGTAAAAGAGAGTAGTAACAGAAACTTTAGTACAAATTCGTTCAGATTATTTCAAAGGGTAAAGACTCAGACATAAGTCTAAGTTCGAACTGAAGGCCTCAGTACTTATAGGAGCGTTTAATACCGTGACATTTAGAAGGATTAAACACCTTACTTCCAGAAACTTACTTTAGCTGGGGTTTTGGGATTTATTTATTTTCCCGTATTTTGCTAGCAGATTTCTTACTCACTTTTTCTTGTGTCTTCTGTTAATGAAGAAAGGATGGCTCAGTTTGTATCCCAGCTGAAGCTGCCTGCTGCAATGCTTGCCTCCCAAGCGCATGGAAAACCAGGGCCCCCAGGAAAAGATGGGTTACCAGGGCCACCAGGAAAGGACGGTTTGCCAGGGCCACCAGGAGAGCGTGGAATTCAAGGTAGGAATTCCAAAAAATGTTCCCATGAATTGTATCTTGAAATCTTTATACATGTGCTAATGATTATTAAATAAGCCAGGATTACCTACGTAGCTTCCTAATGATTAACTTTTAAAACTGTACTTATGTTTTCCAGACTAGATCTAAATATTAACCCATAGTAAATGTGTGGATTTTACTGATTAAAAACTCCTAATCAGTGCATTTTATTTCTAATAAGTGCTAAAGTTAATTACTGACAGATGTCTAAAGCTGACAGATATCTACACTCCTGTAGCGGTTATTTTTTTCTCCAAAGTACTTTAACAAGGAAGAAAAACTATGCCAGCACTCTAATGTAACTATTTAGATCCTGTTCCATAGTGAGAGACCATCTTATTTAAGACACAAAATTTGATCTCCAAGTCTGAGTGCTCTCAGCTCTGATCCTGAGACAACACAGGGGAGGAAAAACTGAAGGCAAATATTATTCTTTAAGAAGCAGTGAAAACTGAAATATTACCACATGAATTCTTCTTACAGTGAAGTAATCTATTTTCACAAATCAGTTTCAGAGTAATCAGCTTTTGTCTAGACCCTAAATGGTAATTTGTACATTGCAATGCATTTGGACAGTATAGGACTCTCGTTTCACTGAACTGTCTTTCACTGCAAAATTAGCTTCAAGGGATCCAGGCTCATTGTAGCCTTGCTCTACTGTAGCGTCAGCCTCTCAGAGATTAAAAGGAAGAGGAGAACAGAATAAAAGGAAAAAAGAATTTATCGATGAATAATATTTTGTGGGTGGGTAATATGTAATTTGCAGTTTATCTGTAGGTAGTTCTTTATTATCTTTTGTTAGTTTGGTCTGCTCTGGAGTCAGAGCAAGTCAGACTGGAATGAAGAACATGAGAGCAAAGCTGAAGATGTGTGGATCCTAAAGCTATCAGAAGAATAAAGACTTACTAACATTGATAAGCGCAAACCCCTGACAGAAGCTTGAAAAATGTGATGAGCTCAGAATGAGAAGAACAAGAATAAAGGATCAAGGAAAACAATAAAAGGCTTAGAATCTTACAACACTGACTTCATCATTACCTAAATATTCAGATCACTGTAAACAGTCAACTTCAATGTCAGTGCCAGATTGTTCAATGATGATGTATGTGGTGGATAGTCTCACATGCTTCTGGGAAGTGGAACGTTGTACTAGGCTTCATTTCCAGCCTAGTGAGCATCAAGAGTAAAGATGATAGCTATTCTTGAAAAATAATAAAGCTGCTTTTTCATGCCTTATGCTTAAGTAAAAGTAGTGCCCCATGTATGCAGGATTTCCATTTATTTTACTGATATGCTCAATACTCTTTTTTGATTAGTAAAAGGTAAGCTAAGTGAGAAGCGTTTACTTCTCTGATACATCAAAAGATATATGAAATTATACTTCCAAGGAAAGAAAACCAAAAATTTGTCTTGCCTCCTTTTTACACTCTGAGTAAGAGAGAGTCCCGTGAGAGAAGCCCACTTACAAATACCCTTCATGCCTTTCCCAGCTGTGCCTATACGTGTTATTGTTTTGTGCCAACAGTAAAGAGACATTCAAATCTCTGAGCAGATTGAAAAGTATCCTTCTGTATTCCAGTTTATTTTCAGCCATAAAAGACATAGCGGACAAGACTTCTTCAAGAAGCATGTTACCTGCATGTGTAGCTGAGACCATCAAGGTAGCATGCTGTGTGCACGTATGCCCAAGTCATAATATGCATTGGAGAGGGTGCTTGGTATTGACTGCCAGATATTCCTTATTATAATTCTCACTTGGTTGTAGCCCAAATTGCCAACTCCAAGGTTTTGCTGTGTATAGTAATATACATTTGGGCTGGCAGAATGAAACAGTCACTTGTCCCATACAGCCACTGAAAAGAAGTAGATACTGTTGGAGAGCAATTAACAGGACCCCTGCAAACACCTCCAGAGCGGTCTGTGATGCTGCACGCCGAGCAGAGAGCCTGCTAGAGCCAGCCAGCAGGAAGGGCAGGAGTCACCGTGTGCCCAAGGAGGTGCTTAACTTGCGGCTTCGCAGGGGTCCCTCTGTACGCCTCAAGTGTGGTGCCAGTTCCCCCAGGAACTGGTCTGGCCTGGCCTGGCCAGGTTCCACCAGAGCCTCCTTCTGCACAGCAAACCAATAGGTAGGGGTTAGTCCCAGAGGCAAAAAACATAGATACCAACTTTTGGAAGTGTAGACGTGGTCTTCAAAAAGTGTAGTTAAGGAATTGCTAGACTCTTGGGCATAGAGTCATTCATTTCTAATGAAGTCCAGAATTGTTACCTGCTGGCCTTCAGCAAGGTTGTTCATAATGTACCTCAGGTACTTCCCAGTGGTTCAGGTACAAATAATTTTGATCTTATATGGTGGTCTCAATAAAAATATAGCATGCAAACAAAAAACAACAAAGAATTGCAAGATAAATTATGAAATATGCAATTGGTATTTAAACACACTCATATAATAGTGATTGGAAGATTTTTTTTTTTCTTCATTTAAAAAAAATAACCTATGGCATATGCACCAGCAAGCTGATACCGTGAGGCAATGTTACCAGTGAAATGTACAGCATCTGCTTAAGGGGGAGCAGAGGAACTTGTTTACTCTGTATGCATTTTAAAGGATGCTAATGTCTCGTAGAGAAACAGGAAGTTTATTTCAAGACTTTATTGACAAGCTGTCACAATGTCATCCATTTGCAAACAGTCAATCAGATTGTCATATGTTAGAGGATCTAGCTCAATTAATTCTACTGACTTAACTGGATTTTTAAAACTGTAATAGAAAATGAATTTTGGTCCATTAGACCAAATTCACCTTGGGATAATTTTGCAATCCAGAGATGCATATTATCCTTTATGTTAATATGTCCATTGATTTTTTCCTCAATAGAGAAAAGAAGGTTTCATCATAGTTAAACTTCACTGTTTCTATCAAGTTAAGAGTTTTTTATAGGTTCTCCTAACTCGTGGTAGCCTGGAGGCATCAAGCATCACGTCTCAGGGAAGAAAAATACCATGTGATGAATAGTCAAAATTCCTTATCTTTATTGCTGATTTCTGTTGTAAAATTTATATCTCTTATTATTAATTTGCATGGTGGGAGCATCTAGAAGGCTTGGCTGACATCAGGAACCCATTGTAGTGGATGTTGTCCAGGCACGGTCACTCTTCCAAAATAGCTGCACTGGTTTCCAGCGTTACCTCCTGTAAACTGTTCTTTGCTGTGGAGGGTGAAGTTAACCTGTTCTACTTTGTTTTGAAACTCAGTTACTACCTCTCAGCTGAGAGGGCTGTAACACACAGAAGGAATTCAGAATATGCACTGGAGGCTGGATGAGAGGGCTTGCTCTTAGCAGCCTTCCTGTTGCTTTGCAGTTGTTTGTTTTTAAGAACGCAGAGTATTTGCACAGTAAAACACAGTGGATACTTTGGTCTCATTGTTTCTTGTCATGGTAATGTGCTTGCCTCATACTTGTCTTAAAGAACCTCAGATTTCTCTAGATTCTTGACACGCTAGTTTCAGGTGCTGCATTATCTATGCGGATGGAAGAGGGTCTCCATGATATAGGTGGAATACCTTTTCGAGATGGTTAAATGCGAGAACTCTTTATCTCCAAGTTCATAGACATGAACTTGTGTCATTTCCAAGTAGAGCTGAGGGTGTTGCAGTAGTAATGCATCTGACCGTGATGTTTTTGGAGAGCACCAAACCGAGAGCTGTATTTTAGCTATCACCACTCCTCTGTGAGCAGATGAAAGCTTATCCATTGGAACACATACTTGCTACATACTGCTACCAAGTGTTTACCATACTACCCACCTTGGGTACATGTTTACATACCACAACTTTTGGGTTGCAGAAATCGCAACAAAATTTCTGGAACCTGAGTGAAAGGCTTTGCTAAAGCAGTCGCCTTTTGAATTAAGCAGGTACCTCTTACTAGAGTTGTAATACTACCAGTAAAAATAGACAGCATCTTATATGTGCCTTTACATTAAAAACAATAAATCAAAATATGATTTATGTGTATGGTCATATTTTCCTTTGACTGTGTTTGAGTTTGTCACTTTAAGCTCAGAGAGGAGGTGATACTATCCTCTAGAAGTGTAATCATGGCCCTACTTCTGAGCAAAATATACCTCATTAAAAATCAAATATTTTCCTGCCAGAATTACACATTACATTGTTCGGATTGTTTACATATAGGCCTGTTTACTGATATGCTTACACCCTGTTAAATAAAGCCTTATTTTTAGAAAAGATATCTGGGAATTTTTGTATTAAACTTCAGTGTCAACAGAACTTACCTGCCACTGTGTACGAACTACGCCTTTGCATGTGTATTCAGATAGAGCCAGCAATGGTTTACACTACCCTGGATCATATATTTGCATTGGCAGGCTGCTCTTTGTCCTGTTGTGGAGGTTTTTTTCTTTATTGTCTTGAATTCCAGTGATGTTTACAGAATCTTTCAGTCTATCTCAGTCCCTTTTCGATTATGATGTCTCGGATACCTACAGCAATGGTTATCGTGGAGCTTGTAAATGTGATATATCATAAATGTGATTTCTCTCTTTTCCCCGTAACTAAAGAAATGCAAAACAAATGATTAGTGGCAGCGCTGCTTTGTAAAATTACCATTAACTGGGTTTGTAGTGAGAAATGTACTGTAACTATCTATTGTAAATTAAGAAACATAGATATATATATAATAAATAGGAAATGTAATAGATTCTGTGGTTGTATGATTGAGCTTCTCAAACGGTAGCAACTACTATGCATTACACAAGATTTTCAGAGCAAACCAACTTGATGTAGTTTTAAATACTACTGCGGTCATTAAAGAGCAAAATCAAGATTCACAATTGAATACAAACACCTACATATTCCCTTTTCTGAGTCTTTATAGCTTGTGTGCATATATGCCTTGTACAATTTTGCTTAACACAACTCAGTGACCAGAATGCATGATTAATATTAAGTTTGTTTCTCTGTGAGCTTTTAGACAGTTGATTTCCTTTTGTTATATTATGCATGTCGCTCTGCATGAATTTTCTAATGTTTTTGCCTCGCTGTAATTTCCTTGTTGGGGTGCTGAGGGAAGAGTAAGATAATTGATGCTCTGTTTTGAAACCTAGAATGACTGCAACAGATAATAGACTTTCTACCGAAGCGTATAATGAGCTTGTGTGTAACGGGAAGCTTGAATACTCTGTGTACCGTTCCTACTGCATTGTGTCTGTCGTAACAACCCTGAATCGGTACCCGCAGCACTTACAATAGTTTCCTTCTGGATTCTCCTGTGAAGTACCAGTGTTGCCATAGGCTGCAGGACACTGACGAGACAACCTTTGCCATCCATCTGCCAGTGCCCATTAATCTTCATGAGACATCAGGTGGATTGATACCACTATGCTGCCTGGTCAGCCGTGGCTCTGCTCTTTTAGTTCAAACTGAGTTACAGCTCTTCACAAGAGGAAGTTTATTGTATGGCATACGCGGCACTGGAAATATACTGGTCCCTGAAGCAGAACAAATTTAATTCTAAATGTGACCAGAAGTTGGCAAATTAATCTTCAACATATGTGACCTTACATGCCAGTGTCTGAGGCGTTGGGGAGGGAAGACGGTTTCCTTATAACCCCTTTTAAAGTAAGGGGTTGGGGCAGGTGTCACACGTGTTCTTTTCAAAGTGCCTTCATCCCCTGTCCTACATAAATTACATGGTCTAAACAGAAAAGGTACATTTGTAGATGGATTCTTAACTTGAAATACTAAGCAAAATGTTATACCGTTAGCCACGAGTCCGCTGCTCTAAAGCAGCCAGAGTGTTTCCAACTAATAAAAATTTTTACAAACATTTTAAGGAAAAAGAAGCGGGGGTTGGACACGAGTTGCAGCACCTGAGAAGATGGAAGCTATTTAGATAAAGAGAAAGCTATGGCCTGTGACGAAAATGGACACAAATATTCACAGTATCACAAAAAATCACGCCTTGTTAACAATATACGGCCACTTGGGTCAAAGTAGACCTTGCACGCTAGAGCCCGAAGCTGCCCAGGCTCTGAAGAGGCCTCGTTCCACGTGAGGGCAGCTGTGTAACGCTGGCGGGGGAGTGAGTCTCCTCTGGCACACGGGCAATGTCTAAGCATACGACTCCCAGTTTGCGGTCTAAAAAGTGTAGACTTAAAGATTTATGTAAAGCGGAGAGGGCGAAGTCTCGCTCAGTTTGTGGGCGATGAGAGAAGGGCTGGTCAGACTGCGGATGGCCTTTGGGTTGGTGCTTTACATCACTTCATCAAACAGGTAACTCTGGAGCAGAATACGCATTTGGTTCTTTATTAGAGGAACTTCAGGAAGGTAACTTAAAATCTCAGGGAAAGGTCCGGCTGGTGAACATAGCGAGAGTCCTCCGGGAGAGGATGCAGCAGTTACTGCTAGGAATGCTCATGTTTTCCAGAAGGAACTTTTAAACATAAGAGCTGTCTCAGAAAAAAATACCAGTCTCGGAAAAAGAAGTGAGCATGTGTTTTCCCCGTTGCATTTGTCCTGATAATTTCCTGTCAACAAGATACATGGAACATCACTGTTTATAATAAGAGGACGCTCTTATTTTCATATCTTTATTCTGTGTAGGTTATAGAGGACAGAAAGGGGAAAGAGGCGAGCCTGGAATTGGACTGCCCGGTAACCCTGGACCACCCGGCCCTGCAGGTACACGTCTCCAGATTTATTTCTGCTATAGTTTTGTATGAACTAACAGGCCTTTCTCCTGGTTTTCACGCCGGTTTTACACCCGTGCATTTCCTCCCGAGCTTGGTCGTAGCGTGAGGTCAGACCCACCTGCCTTCTCGGGGATGAGCTGGCACGCAGCCGACTGTCAGCGACGCAGCGCGGGGCACTGCACGCGCTCTGCTAATTCTGGCTTTGTTTTACCAGCTACCGGCCCGCCGGGCCCACCGGGAACGCCAGGCTCACCCGGACCGCAGGGGCCACCGGGACCCAACGGAAGATGCAATCCGGCAGATTGCTATTACCACATATCACAGACTCGGTCACACACCAGCGGGAAATAAAAACCCTCTCGCGCAGACACCTGGGTTCACAGTCACCTTTCACTCCTCTCAATAAGTTAATTTAATCTTTGAACTACTTGGTGCATTTTTTTTCCCTTGACACTGCATGGTATATAGATAATTTATAAGGCACAGAACTGAGCCTTTTTCTATGTTATTTGCAGTGTCGTAATTATGAAATGACATATATTTTCCAGAGTGCATTCCATGTGTTACGTTTCTCGTATTTATTTTGCTTAGAGGAGAAAATAGGCCCAAATAATTTTCATAAGCTTCTTTCTTCAAACAAAACGTATTTTATTATAACTTGAGACAGTATGTATGCCTCAGTATGTAAGCTGGCTTTATTTTTCTTGCTGGTGGTGAAGTTTAAGTGGAGAAAACGCAGTTCTGAAGTTTTGAAGCGTGCCCATTTGTGGCGAATGCAGGACCTGAGCTGGAGCGCTGGGAACTCTGTTTAGACTCTGTTCACGTCCCTCGAGGAGGCTCCTGCAACACCTTCTGAACCGGGGCCGTGTCGCGCACCGCAAACGCTACCCACCGTTTCCGTCACTTCCTAGATGTCGCAGAAGGAAACGAAGCTGTGTTTATGATCTCTCTAACCCCATCCAACGTTTAGCTTCAGACTGACTGGAAATTTGCCAGGTGTAGCCCCGAGAAGCGTCTCTCCTGACTGGATGTTGTCCCAGCCGAGGGCTTGTACGTTCGTTTAGTCATGGTTACGTATACTCCAGATACGAAACCATTAGGGGCTGGTGGCGGTGGTCCTAGCTGAGAACTCGCACGTCTTCTAACCATTACGTGGGCTCAGTAAGTGTAGTATTGCTGCCTGTAACCAAGCTAGTCTGCTGTTACATCTGCTTACAGCAAAGACGACCTCTTGCTCTAGAGCAGAGATGGTGGGTACACGGTGAGACAGTCGAAGAAGGAACTTCACAAGCCTCTAGTCTTACGGATGGCACAAGCTTCCTGTTTTTCCTGCAACAGTTGTGTGCCAAAATAAATTTGAGAAGAACATGGAAACAGTGGAATCCAAAACTCACAGGTCCTAATAACTGGTTGCAAAAAATTGAGCTCAAGAGAAATCCCGAAAAATTACGAAACCCTCCTTGGAAAGGTGCACTACAGAGAGCACGACTGCATGCAGTTTGCAGGCATTGAGTAAATCCTGCAGGACCAGACGTTGTCAATGAAGAACAAAACAGAACAAAGTGTAAATCCTATAGAGCTCAAAGGGTTGGACAAAAGAAAAGATGGAGAAAATCAATCATACAGAGGCTGATTCTGAAAAGGAGGAAGGAGGGTTGGCTGAAGTTTCACTCCTGATAACTAGGAAACAGATGATCCTAGATTAGTCCTAAGGAATTTGCTACAGTGCAGTAGAAAGTGAAGGTGCTATTGAGAGAACACGGACAGCTATAACTCACAACCTCAAAATAAACCCGTAGTACACAAGCAGCAGTGAGGGCTCTCGCCCCACCATTAGGAAGCCAGTCGTTCTCTCCCGCTTCAGGCCGGTAAGTGGTTTTGGTGATCTCCGTGCTTGAGCAGTCCTGAGCCGCCGGGGAAGCGTTCCCAAATTGGACGTGCTGGTTTCCAGAGGAGCTGTTGTGAGACAGTAATCTGGCTGACTTCTGGTTTTTCCTTAAAAACAGTAAGGAATGAAGGGTGGGAGTCTTTCAAAAAACCAAAATACGTCAGCATTTGTTCTGAATAGAGTTCCTAGCGCTTGTACCCAGACTGGAGCAAGAGGTGACAGAGTTAACCCGGGTAGCTGGGAGGCACAGGTAAGCCCTAGCCACACTTTCTGAGAGAGAAAGCGTACCCTACGAGCAACCTGGGAGTGCTACCTAATGTGCTCATCACTTAGCTGTTTTGAGGGAAGAAGGTGCTTGGCGCAAGAGCAATGTTTGAGTAAACACGGAGGCTGAAGGCTGAGAGTAAACACCTGGAACAGGAGAGGGCAGCAGGAAGGAGGACAGCAGAAACTGGTGGCTTACCATGAAACCATCCCCTGAAGGGAATCTGCGAGCTGTAATACGCCCGGCAGCTGGGGACCCCTTGGCGGGAGCAGGGTGCTTCGTCTGTCCCTCGTGAGGAGGGGGATGGACGGCTCAAAGCTCACGCCTCCTCTTCTGCTCGCCCCTCGCTGTCCCTCGGAGGCAGTGGCTGCCCCTTCTCCAGGCCAGCGCCGCCTCCGCTCTGCGGGCGGTGGGACCCGTCCCGCTGGGGCCAGGGCGTGCTTGGAGCAAGTGGTCCCGCCTGGGCCTGGCACAAAACGCGCTGCTCCCCTTCCAGACCTCCCGTGCCCATGGAGCACGTCTTGGTTTGCTCTGCGGCGTTGACCGCCTTTCCAGATCCGCTCCTCAGAGCGTCGTAGCTGCGCGAACGCCGGGAACTGGCGAGGCGGCTCGAAACCCAGCGCTTGTCTGTCCCGCGGCACCTGCTGCTGTCTGGGCCACAGCTCTGCCAGCCCAGCGAGTAAAGCCGGGGGCCTTGCACCGACGTGCGTATCGGTGTGTCCTCACCGGCGGCCGACCGGGCCCCGCATACTGTTTTCCATTCAGTCAGATGAACTGCTGGTCAGGTATCTTGCATGAACATTTTTTTCCTTGATTTCTTTTTACTTCTTTAGTAATTCCAATGTATGTAAAAAGCTAAATATTTTTTTACTTCCTAAGTTAATTTTAAACTTCATTTTCTGTGATAATATCGAAAAGGGTGCTGTCTCGTAAAGAGTATCCGCGTGACTGAGAGGTTTCCAAGCGGCCCCCGTCCTGGAAGGCTGTACATCGACTATTGCGCCGCGTTAGTGGTATGTGTATATTTTGGGGCTTTTAGCTAGCTGAAACCAAGCATCTGTTATTTGCCGGATGCAATTGCTGTATGTTAATTTACTTGAACTTACCAGAAAGCAGAACACTTTTTATATTTGAAGAAGTTTTATTTTTTCATCTATGTTTCCTACGGATGCCTTTTTCTTTTTATAGGCTCAAAACTAAAGGTCTTTTAAAAATGTATCTGAACACTTTGAATTTATTTGCAGGTAACGTTGGTAATTATCTTGTTGCGTTATTTTTTATGTTGCTAAAAGCCCACTTTAATTTTCTCACGTGAGAAAACGGGTATTTTGTTATACGGGCTATCTCGATACCTTTTTAAAGGTGCTGCGTTCTTCCCTGGGGTAGAACGAGTTAATCCCAGCTTAACTTTACTTCGCACTGGCTTGCTCCTACTCTATATTTTTAAAATTGAAAGCAGAATGTAGCTGGAAACGTGCTTCTGCATGGTTTTCAGGTTTGGCCCCTGAAATTTCTTTGCCGTTTCAGACCGATGTTGTCTTAGTTTTTGGGAAGGGGGCCGGGGAAGGCAGGGCGATGTTAATCGGTTTTGCAGTTTGCTTTATCTGTTTTGAGCAGTCTGTGCTGCAGCACGCATTGCAAGGAACTAAACACGGAGGATTATTTTTCCCAGTAGCACAAGATATTTTTCTGATTTGGGAATGTTTACATACAACAGGACTTTGAACTTAAATACCTTTGACAAAATGTTTTAAACCTTTCTTAAAAGCTCTCTTAAGTTTTGTTCTAGTTCAGGGTCAGACCATTATATTTCATGGCAAGTTGCGTTATCATCTACTAAGAACGCGTTGGGATTTGCTTCAAATAGCTATGTACAGAACTACTCAGTTTGCCTAAGGAAAGTAATAAACTTGGTAAGAGGGAAACTTTTCTGAGGCTGCAGCATACCTCCTTTTGTCCACATGGTGGAGTTCAAAACCTCTTTTCAGTACAAAGGATAAAGCCCAGGCTGAACTCCCTCAGCAGCGCAAGAAACGACCCGGTGCTGCGTAGACTCACGGCACAAGAGTCAGTGTTTCTGATTTTGTTCTTGAGCCTGAGGTTTGGTTTTGGTTTTTTTTTTCCCCCCTAAAATCCATTTAGTTTTGCATGGTAGTATTTGCAGAAATACTGCCTTTCTTGGATACTTATTTTCAGGTAATATTGCTTAGATTTTATTTGTGTTTTGTATATATATACTTTATAGGCGGACACGCAGCAGCGGGACATCCCGCTTTCAGGCATCGTTTATGCCCACTGTAGTGATGTTTGTCTCTAGGGGAGCAGGGAGTCCGCTACGGTTAATAAAAATTACAACAGCATACTTCGTACGATCGAGTAGCAGTGCAGCCTACTTTGTAATGTTTTAAGAACCAGTATTTTTGTCTTAAACTGGGTTTGGTTTCAATGCTAAAAGAGCACTGTGATATGGAAACAGGATTGATTGTATCATCCATTCTCCCTTTATGTTTTATGATATGTATTAGATGTTAGATATGCACAGCTTTGTTAAATAATAAGCATATTTTTTAAATGAATGGCTAATCACACAAAATATCTTGGCACTTCTTTTTCACAAGGGTGAAATACTATTTTTTCATGTCAGTGTACACTCATTTTTTTTCCTTTTTCTGTAATGTTTACATAAAAGTCTTGTAAAAACCCCACGGGCTAAACTAGCATTTTATAAACTTGTTTCTCCAAATATAGTACGTAAAGCCACCCCCAACCTTGCATTTTACCAATGCAGTAGAACCGCTGCTCTAACGCGACGTTAGAACATGAGAAGTATCTCAGGAATCAAAACAATGTTGGTTTGGGGGGGGGTTTTATCGCGTTTTTGTTAGATTCTGGATGTATTGAGTCATAGAAATTTTCCTTGAATTCTGTTACGTCCACTACAGCTAAATTGTACTGGATGGATGTTTAAATCCATCTGCATACATGTAGGTGGGTGAGAGAACAAGTTTAACCGTGACCTTGCCTTGGTTGGTGTTTAAGTGGAAAACTCAAGCTTCACGATACCTTAAGGAAATGCGGTTTTCAAATATTAATTGCTAACAAACGTTACAGATTCTAGACCAAAATAAGTTTGTAGCTAAAAAGAATGTAGTCTACATGTCTTTTAGCAGTTTTATCTCCGAGTCTGCTGTTCTACAAACACGAACGCATTTAATTATTTTCTGAATTTTCAATGTAAATATATTCTGTCTCCAGTCAATATATTTGAAGGATTTTCAATTATATACCTTATTATTTTCTTTCATTTTCGAATGATACGCATCTGTCACTGAATGAGTCACAGTACGTGCCGACTGGTTGCTTCTTTCCTTCATTATATTTTTGATTTGCAACATTTAAGGTTCGGTTCAATGGAAATGTATTAAGTGGATAGAAAATTGCTTTTTACATTATTATGTGGCCATTTACATCTGAAATGGGATTCTGGATGGAAATGGAAATGTTTCACATACTTTCTGTATGTGGTTCAGTCAGAAATGACAACCTTTCCTTCCGTCTCAAATCACAAGAGGGAGGATGCAACTGCGAACGAGAGAAAGGAGAGGCACAAAGCCACCGCAGCGAGCCCTGGGGAGCATTCGGTGCCAGGGCTGCAGGCCTGGGCTGGCTGAATTCGGGAGGGGGGTTTGGTTTTGACCACACCAAAGTCAGGCTTGTGCTTCCTATGGGGTGGTGAAACTCAGGGCTCCACAGCCTGGAGGACAAAAAAAGTTAAAAACCTCAGCCTTACATATATAATTTATGGAAGTTAATATAATGTCTGAATCAGATGCAGACAACTTTCCTGTCTGAATAAGAGATAACCACTTTTATTCAAGAAACTGATTCACTGAACTGTTTAGGTAACTTTAGGTATTTTCATTGTTCTCTTGCTGCCTAACTCTCCCAGGAGAAAAAAGAGAACTCCCAGAGCAATGGCATTTTAAAGGATGCTAGGTAATAACTGGACTGCTAACATGGTTTTCTTTCTTCAAATTTCATGGTGGCTTCAGCAAGCTTGCTTCATATGTTGTCTAAAGCTGCCCCAGTTTGACTAGTCCTTTTAAATGTATACACAGCAAGCAAAACAGAACAGTAAAACAAAAGATTGAGGGGAGGGGAATAAAACTGAAGCTGTAACAAATCAGATGGGCGTCATGTGCCTTACAAAATAGACATTTGTTCTTTACCTGTGGTCCACGAGCAGAGGAGATGCAGTGACTGCATTTCAAGTGTAAAGGAACCAGAAACCTCATGGCCAAGTACGAATACAGTGATGAGCAGGTCAAGCAAGCACATCACCCAATTATCTAAGCAATTTAAAAACATTTGCAAAAATGCAGCATGTCTGTACACGGAGCACAACTGCTAGGCTCTGCTAGGAGGAACCAGCACCGTTGTCTCTGAAGCCAAGGGACTCGGTTTCTTGTTCGCTCTGTCTTTCAAGCAACCTTGAAAGTACCAGCTGTTGACACTTTCCCTTTTTGAAAGAAGAGCACATTTTAGTTGTAGATCCGTGTTTGGCTCTGTGTAAACTCCAATCACAACTAGGGTGTTCAGGGAAGCAAAACCTAGTGGAATTCTCCCCCCCCTTGCTTTCTTGCCTCATTCGGATGCTCCGACTCGTGCCGTGGAGCCATCACTCATCCTTTGGCTAGAGAGAGACTTTGGCCTTTGTGAAATACTTACAGAGGGCTTTTGGTAGCAGTTTGTGCTTGGTTGCAGCGATGGCTGTGGCAGAAAACTTCTTTTATATATATATATACACATATAAACTATGTATGTATAACACACACACACACAATATATATCTCAGTGCAGTATTGGGCAGCAGTGTTACTAATACTTCTTAGTAGCCTACTAGGGAAAGCATTGCAGTCACCATTTTAATATACCAGATTGGATTGTGAAGAAGTGGTTATCATTTTGAGGACAGATGTTGAACATTTGGTTCCTGCCTACACTTAAGTCAAGTAATTGGGGAGCTAAAATATGTATTTATCGCAGTGCAGTTAAACCTCGAGAATTAGGAGCAGTGGCAGAGATCCTGATGGGTAAAAGTGATTTCCATTAGTCTTTTGTTCAAAAATTTTCATAGCATTTTATAACGTTGAACCAGAAAGAGATGAGAACAAGATTTACTCGGGACTTCACCGAGATTCCAGGAGCATCTGGTTAGAACGGGTAGCACGCTGTCAGTGGCTTGTGAAACCTCTCAGTCTCTTTGCTTTGTGCCTTCTAAATATATGTATTTAAACTAGCACTATTTTTTCTGTATCACCATAGTTGATACGCCTTTCTTTCAAATTCCTAATCCTGTCTTTATTTTCCAAATCTTTATTTCCTTGAATGTGCTGTTACTAAAAGTCAGTTCCTGGTAATTTTTGGTATACGCTCTACCATTCTTCAGATAAAAAATTTCTGCTCTTGCACAAGATTCGGAATTGGTAAGTACTTAGATTAACCAGTGTGTCCCACACTGACTTACAATGGGCCTGAGGATTTATTCTTCAGCTCTGTATTTTAAGTTAAAACTCATGAGTCAGCTTGAAAGCAGAAAATCTGTCACAATCTTAAGCTATCCACTTATATAGATTCTGCATTGAGTTGACCCTCAGTGTTGAATTTGTTTGATTGTAATAATTCTTATTTGGGTTTTACATATGAATGTTTTCTCTCCTACATGAGTTTCTCTCCATTGTGGAATTTGATGCATTTTTCAGACTATTTTTTAAAGCACTTCATGTTTGTATATAAATGTTGGGGGGGTTTGCTTCTTTTGATTCATTATGTTTATGCATTACATATGGAAAATAATATTTTCATTCTGTTACCAGTTGGGTTTTTTTTTTCTTTTTAACAGTTTTACACACTTTATAGTCAAAATAAAAGTTTGCTGGTGAAACTACAGTTTGTCATCACTGCTAACGTTTTATTTGTGCGCTACGTAGTAAGGAGTACTTTTGAGGACCGTGCCCTAAATCAGTAAAAACTGACATAATTCTGAAATTTTATGGAACACCCTTATGTGTGAACAAGCTAATCATCTGTATGCACTTGTCTGGATTTGTTTGTTTCTTAAGCATGAAATTCTTTGCTCTCATCTATTCTGATGATTTCTTGTAGTATTAAAGTAGATGATGTCGGTTATGAAAGAGTTTGGCTAGCCTGGAGGTGCAGGAAAACCGTTCTGTCTCAGGCTTTGCTCAGAGTCCCTGGGAAGGACGGCGCGTTTCTTTAGGCCTGTTTTCTTCCCCCATCTTTTCCCTGAAATCGCAGCCGGTGCTGCTTCTGTGGAACTAGACAGCTTTTCATCCACCAGTACCCCCACGTCCCTCTCCGCAGGGCTGCTCTCAATCCCTTCATCCCCCAGCCTCTATTGATACTGGGGCACCTGACCCAGGTGCAGGACCTTGCAGTTGGCCTAGTTGAACCTCATGAGGTTCACATGGGCCCACATAAAGAGATTATCAAAATTAATCCCATGTAACTCATTCTCAGAAGTCTCTAATAAATGTGCAAATATACTTTCTTTTAGTAGGCAGCTTTATCAGACATCTTTCTCCCAGGTGATCTCTATTTAGGCATTTTCTGTCAACACATGGGGTGCCAGAGAAGTGCTCTTAGATGCAGCTAGAGCTTTGTTTTGGGGAAGGCTTATGTATAGTTTTTTTCAATAATTCCTTTTAGAGTATATATTATACCAGCATCTTTCCCTTTAGTGTTGTCTTATACGTTACATGCAAAATGCGTAGTTCAAATGATCTTGTTATGTCTTTATATTCTCACATTATATACAAGCCAACTATGTTGAACATAAGCAGACAGTGAAAGGCTAGGAAAAAAAATCAGTGCTTAAAGCAAGTGTGCCGAAGTTTGTATTTGAAAATTCGGATGACTAATAGCGAAATAAAAGGAAACATCCTAGGATGGTTTCACTGTTGTCTTTGAGAGAGGATACACTTCAGATAAGGTCAAGTCAAAACCACAAATAGTTTAATTTATACAGAGAGAAACAAAATATCCACATTGCACATTTTCCTCTAAAATTGAGTTTATCTAAAAAAGGCAACTTGGGATGCCTAATGGCGGTCTTCTAGCTGTTCTGTTTCTGGGTATTGAATGTAACCATACATACAAAAACAGGGAATTAAAATATTATGTACTTTTCTTTGTACAACCACAGATGTTACTTCGAAATCTGTAATCTCTACTATAAAACTTTTATATTTCTAGGACTTAAAATTCCCTTGACAGTGGCTTCTAGCCTTTTAATTTAACACAGAAGGAGGCAAGCTGGAATAGGCTTCATACAAAATTACGAATGCAACACAAACTGGAGTGGAAAATGAAGAGGTTATTCCACGTGGCTTATTCATGAGAACCCAGTGATCATACCTTTACAGAGGTTTACAGCATAAAAGGTGCCAGGGGTGGCAGGTTTTCACAAGAACAGCCTCCCAGCTGAGTTTCTACAATTGAATTGAAGAGCCGAGGGAGGCGTAGCATATCCTATACAGCACATACATACATACAATGAAATGACTGTGCATGAAGTGATGTAATTTGCTTGGGAGTGCTCTGGAATTTATTTTATAAGCATAAAAGAATAGCTACAACTGAAGTAAATAAACTGTTCCTTTTTTATTTGATGGCTGAAGTCACATTATTTCACTGTACATCATACATAGGAATTAAAAGTAGGGGAGGAGGAGAAATCACAGAAACTCTTTATTAAAAAAAAAAAAAAAAAATAGACAAGTGCCTTTTTTCCCCCCCCAAAGGGAGAAAGAGCCAGAAGGCATCACCTGTGTATTTCTGTAAGCACCATTGTTCCAGCTTGTGTTGCTAAGTACACCTTTAGAAAGAATGTACAACCACTGTGTTAAAAATGCCTTACTGAAACCTTGGTTGAAAGGTTTCTCCTTGTTTGTATTTCTCCTTCATTCCTTATTTTTTCTCAGCTGTCTGTGCAGGAAGTAAATTGATGCCGACACTTTGTGGCACTTGCGTTGCCCACTCATGGCCCTTTCATGTTCTTACCAACTCTCTGTCCAGCCTGCATTCTACAAGACGACGGCTCGCAGTACCCAGGAGGGCCGGGAGGGCCGGGAGGACCAGGAACCCCAGGCTGACCGGCCACCCCAGGGAGACCTCGTTCACCATCACGGCCTTCCCTCCCATAGCTGGGTTTGCCTGGTTCACCTGGAAAAGTGGATGCAGGTCTCAAAATTGGCAGCATATGACTTGCTTAGTATCCATGTAGCTTTACTGCACATCCTGTTCTTAAAAGCTGTATGAAGATGGCTTTTTACTGCTCTCAGCGGATTCCCCAGAGAGGTGCCTACTTAGAGGGACAGTGTTCCTCTAATAGACAACCAGGCTGTGTTTACACATCTACAGCAATGAAATTTCAGGCCCAACCCTCTCCAACTATACTCCAGCTATCTGCTGCTGTAAAAAGCTATGCAGTATAACTGATTGCAGCACTGCAGACAACCCCGGTGGCGATGCGTATGAAGGTGCAGATGCTACTCACTACTTCAGAGTTATGTTAGTGCTCCAGAAAGAGACGTACCAAGAATTTATTTTTATTCTCCACTCAGATTTGTTGGGGAAATAGATGTGTAGAGTGGAACTGCTGAGCGCTAAAGTATCTTTTTACTTCTAAATCTTCAATGAAGGGATGAAATATAGTGATTTTAGTAAAGCCGCTTCCCCTGATAAATATCTAAAGAAGACAACTCCAAGTTTCACAGATGTCCTAGCTGACAGGATATACTCAACTCATTTTTTTTTTCTTCTTTTACAAAGAGAACAAATTTTGGTACTTTCTGTCTATATATACGCACAGAAACGCACTGTAGAGAGATACCGATGGAAAGAACATGTTTATTTTCATTCACTGGCCACTAGAGGCCAGTTGTGCTACACTTATCAGCAAGAATCTGTGCTGGACCCCTATTACATAACACTGCAATTAATTACCACAAAAATAAAGGATAATTGTATTTTGAATGTCCTATGTCCTAAATTATGAATGGAGATTTTGAAGACTGCTGTGGCTGCCAGTGAGATAATCTGGGGTTTGTGGCCTTTTTTTGTTTTACTTTTTTTATAAATACTTATATAAAAAAAAAAGAGGCAATCACACGTATACATACACACACGTGTGATTGCCTCTTTTTTTTTTTTAATGCTTTGTATACATTTTTCCTAATCTTTCTACCCTGAGATAAATGGGGTGGTAGCTCTTTACTAAAAGAGCTTTTAATTCTGATTTGTGACTGTATTACTACCTATGAAGTAAAAATTATGAAGTACTGTTATTTGGAAGCTTATTGCTTAATGGACACTTTTTATCTTTTCAAGGCAGCTTGGGGTATCGGTTTTGAGTAAATTTTTACTACATCTTTTCTTCTTTATCCTCATCCTTGTTATATTTACCTGGAAGACCTCTTGGTCCAGGGTAACCTTTAAGTCCTCTGCCTGGAAATCCTCTTTCTCCTCTTTCTCCTGGTTCACCTAAAGCAAATTCATGAAATACGAGTTACAGCCTGCTTAGAGTATGTATTACTTTCAGTAAATTCCTTCTCAGAGGTGAATGGCAAATAAGCAAAGAATTCAGGTGGCTGTATATATTCTTAGCATCTTTGAATCATGTCCTGACATATGTCCTTGTAAGAGGTTTGGGGTTTGTTTGGATTTTTCCCCCCCATTTGAGTTGTACTCAGAAGTATACATGTTGGAGGGAAAAAATAACCACCTGGGGCTGGATAGTAAGTACCACATGAAATATGCCATAGCCTATATAACAGAAAACCAAACTCAGAACTACACTGGCTATTTTGGAATACAGACTGAGGGTACTGGCAAATGGCTTTTGCAAGACCATGTGAACTCCACTAATAAGTAAAAATAAGTGCTGATCCTTGAGACAGCTAGTGCAGAGAAGAAAAGAGAAGCTGGCTTGCACACATTACAGTATGCTGTTGGCATCCACATAAGACATTCATAAAAGTAAAACAAAGGACTTCTTTGTTCTCCCGTACTGGTACTGGAGTACTGGTACTGGAGACTTTCCTTTGGTGGGTGCCCAGCTTTTCTTCAAACTCATATGTTGCTCCAAGCAAGAAGGATCTTAGTAAGAGGAAGCTTTGTTTGCTGTTTTAGTTGTAAAGTTCAAATTCTGTTCACTGTATATATTCCATAAAAGTACATATCTACCACTCATGAACACCCTATGTAAACTCTTGATTTTTTTTTTTTTTGCTGCAAGTCAAAAGTCACAAGTATATGCCTAATAATGTTTGAGTGAGCTTTATTTTGTACTTCCATACTTTCTTGTACTGCAGTGAGGAGGGTTGGAATAGACTGTTAAGTTTGGGGCTTGCCTAGAAATGGCACAGCAGAAAACGAGGAAGCTATGTAAAGGAACACAGGACCCAGTACAAAAGTCCAAGTTTCAATAAAAGATGCACACAGGGTAGTAGAGGAGGAATCTTATCTCTACACTTCAGACTGCCTAGTCAACATGGAGATTCAGCCTGTCTCTGTAAATACAGCTACCAGAAGCACTGCTGTCAGGTTACCCATATATACTTCTGCTATTTCCAGCTCCTGAACACTTTGGAATAGTGTTTACTGCTGGTTACCCCCAACTTCTCCAACTTCTTATTTCTGATTCTGCCCTCCTTCACTACCCCAGATTGCTCATTAAAGTCACTATAATCTCTTTATTTGAGCCAGCTCTTTTTGACTCTGCTGTTGTTGATGCTATTCAAATCACTGTACCTCTGTATCTTCCGCTCTGACTCATGGTAACACATTGTACTTCTCTCTCCTCTTTATCACGCCCTTCTAAACCATTCTCAACATCCTCCTCCTTTTCCCTTTTATCACATGTCCTAGGTACACTTTTCCTCTCACTCCCATCTCGGACAACTCCCCAAATGGATGGGGAAAGTAAGTTCATCCCTCTGTGGAACTCTGGTAACTACCAGGAACTCAGAGTGAAGCACTGAGATTTTTTTCAGGGTGCCTGCCATGTACCATCACGATAGCTCTTGCACAGGAGAGCATTCACCACTTCTCTTGTATCTGTAATTGTATTTCAAGGTTTACTGTAAGGTAACTTGGAATTTGATGACAATTATGATAGGAAACAAAGCATTTTGCTTGTTTGGGGGGGTTGTTTATGCTCTGTAGATTTTTATTTTTTTTTAATGTTAACACAGTGCAGCCTGTTGTGTGATGAATCAAATTCAGCACATCAGATCACCTTTGTATCTCCATTTTTTGTTGCTTCTGCGAATACAGATGACAATACATTAAACGAAAACAGTAACAGAGCTCCAGCAACAATGCTGTTAAGGTTCGCTTTGTTTGTATTCTATTCCTTCTCTCATAGGTTTTCCCAATTTTACTTTCAAATAAAACTTGAGACAGAAGTAAATGCTCTAATCCAGCGACAGACCAGCTTTGTGCAGAAATACAATTTTTAAATAAAACTTTCCTTCAAGAAAACAAATTGAAACCACTGCTGAATAGAAACTAATACATATATAGTGGTCATAAGACTTTGTAGAAAATTCTACTATATAATCCTCTGGAGGTGTATAAACCCTCTCAGTCAGGAACAAAAGAGATTAATTTAGATGAAAGGTTTTTTGTAAAGTGTAAGGTTAGTCAATTTTATTATGGATTTGTTCTTTCCAAAGAATCAATAGATTGTGGTACATGGTGCAATGATGTTAAATGGCTCAAGTGTTATACCCAGATAACAGAGGCAGATTGTTATCAGTCACTTGTAATGTGAGAAACTGGATAGACTTAGAAAAGTGGGCTAGAGATTAGCAAATGAATGTGACTGTTTACGTTAGCTTTTGGGACCACAAGTCTTGCGGAAGTGAGGTCCACAACCAGACTAGGTGGAGGAAAGAGAGAATCACTGCTGGAACTTTTCAACATATGAAAAACACAAACCTCAAAAGTCCATGAGAGGGAAAATTAATATTAGGAATCTGATTCAGCTGCTTACTTCTAGTTTAAGGCAGATGCCTGTCCTTCTCATATTGTATAAGTGATTTGATGACAAAAAATGGATTTATAAACAAGTCTTGCTGAGGCCAGGCCAATGTGCCCTTTAATCACTGGGGCAACTGAGGCAACAGTTACAGGAAACAGTTTAGGTTCCTAATTCAGGATCTTTTCCTGTACGTGTGTACAATGTACATCCACAATCTGTAATCCAAAGGAAAAAAAACCACACCACAAAAAACTGGAGCAGTCAACAACTGAAAGCCAGTTACAGAATTTCTTACCTTTAGGACCTTTACGACCGATCTCACCAGGGGGACCTTTAAGGCCAGGCAAGCCACGGGGTCCAAGCTGTCCTGGGAAGCCATTTTCGCCAGCAGGCCCTGGAGCACCTGGTGGCCCCGGTCGGCCAGGAAGACCTGGAGCACCAAATTCTGGCCTCCTAAGACTGGCTGCCAGCTGAGCTAGTTGTTCTGCAACAAACAGGAAGACAGAATTAAGCAGGAAGTGGATCTGAATGGAGAGATTCTCACATTCACTGAAGAAGAACGTGTATTCTCTGCTACAGAAACCGACAGATCACAGTACAGCACCTTCCTTATGTACAATGCTATTTACAAAGTTTGTTGTTACATATAAGATATTATCTTAGTACTACTAGAGGGAAACTGCATAGGCACACTGTGAAGTTGGTCACTCTGAAGCCTACATCTTAAAGCTTTAATGTTTGCAAGCTGAAATGACTTAAATATATATGGTTTATTTAGAAATGTCCTTATAATTTTCTATGTCATTTAAATTTCAACCATCTAGTAAGAAAACATACTCATGCAATTGCTGCCTCTTAAAAGAGCAAATATCTCTCTTCATTACTACTTGTTAATCCTTAGTAAGATCTATCTTTGCAAGAAGGAACAGCTGAAAAGCATGAGGGCAGTCATCTACATTGGCCTGCAAAGTGCAGGCTGCCTTTTTCAGAGGAAAACCCTCAAGTTGGTGCTCATGAGCTCAAGTTTGATAAATAATTGAACATTTTATGTTGATCTTTTCTTAAGGTAAATCATCAGGAGCTTTGCTCTTCATTAGGCATAGGATCAGCTTGCCATTCCTTGGAATGGTCTAAGCTAGATATTCCCTTTTCCTCATCCCCCTTTCAGGCTACTGCTGTGACAGCATGAGAGCAGTCCTCTGCTTAAAGTTTCTGTTCTAGACTTCAAATCCATCTTCCAAGCATGCCTTAGAAATAACTTTCTGTGGATACAGCCACGCACAACTCCATATGACATTTGCTATAAAGTCTGCATGACTTGGCAAGACTAGTTATTTTGTGTCTGCAACCATGAAAAATTAAGAAGATGGGGGTTGGGGGGTGCAAACAATCTGAAATGAAACAGGAACTATGGCTAGCAGATACACGAGGAAGACTGGGGATAGCAATCTGCAGGCAAAGCTTACTCAGGAGCTGAACTTCAGTTATGGTTGTCTTCAAGCTGACAAGGTTCCAGGGACCCACTTCGACTGATTTCTTTTTTTTTTTTTCCTCTTTTGTCTTTTTTTTAAAGCATGACAGCATTGACAATTATAGGGGCTCTCAAGAGGGATGTAATGAAGACATTCTAGATTTTTCCTATATCCTTCTCTTCACTGCTAATTCTGATGGTTATGAATAAATTCAAGCATTGTATCTGATTTCACTATAATCCTCCTCAATATTACTGTGTCTTTCAAGAAATCACTTTAAAAGGCCTTTTTAACCTGTTCATAGAAAGTTTAAAAAAAAAATACCCTGTTAGGCAGTATCAATAACAGTTATGACTACTGATAATTTTTAGATTGAATCATGAGCAGCAATTTTATTCTGGTAAACTCTTAACATTACAAAGGCATAATATCCCTCAGGGCATCTTCAATAGCAAGTACTGAAAGGTATCTTTTGTGCTTACAGGGCAGCATAAATTTTTAAATGCAGTAAATCCCATGCACCCAACTGTATTAGAAAAGCTCCAGATTTCTGTGTGTCAAGAAGAAGTGAGCAAATATAATCAGGGTTTGAACATCTGCTATTGCCTTCCTTTTATCATATGTTATCTACAGAAAGCCTCTCTCTGCACTCGTTTTATTTTACCTATTTTGCACATAGTTTGTTTGCTGTAATCTAATAGTGTATGAGTACAAATGGCAAAACAAGCTTTTGGTGAAGCCGTGTACTTTTATATATGTAAACATAGCAAGTGATTTCTACACAAAATATATGTTTTCCATAAAAACACTCCAGTCTGTCGCCTGGTTACTACAGTAATAGTGTGGAATCAACAGGTATTTCAATGAGGCTGCAAAGTATATATAAAATAAGGGACTTCTTATATTCTCTCATATTGTGTCCACATTCACATGTGGGAAGATTTTCTGCCAGGTCCCCTGCTGAGGCCACGCTATTTGTTCTGGATATGAGTGGGAAAATCTTGGTTGCCTCCACAATAGATTATCCTGATTTAAATGCACATGAAACATCAAATACTTTTTAGCATATTTACCTTGCATGACTCTCATGCAAACCTGCTTAATGTGCTGATCGGTTGGTTCTTTTCCCTAGGATTAAAAAAATAATAGTTTAAAAAAACAGTTGATATCACAGTACATTTTATAAGTGTGCCTGATGCGAAAAGATGTCAATAAAAGATGTTCCAGTCCCTGCAAGTGCAACTATTCCAGCTGAAGTCAATTTGACTAGCAAGGCAGACACTATGTGTGATACACCCATGTATCAAACATGGTACATGCGCACTACACCAGTGGGGTGGGCATAAGAAAATGGAACTGAACTGAAAGTTGAGGACCCAAGGACCCAACTATATACAACCCTAAGATTTCTCTGGTGCACAAATGTGTCTGTTGCAGGGTACAGTGTACTTCAAACTCTACTGTGGCACTTGGGGTTTGCATGCGTATGTAGCTCCTGATGCAAGAAAAGGAGTGGTGTGAGTGACAGTTAAGCGTTCAAAAGATACCAATCACATTAAAACTACTTACAGCTGGACCTTGGCTGCCAGGCAGACCTGGGGCACCCTGTTCACCCTGCAAGCCTCGCGGTCCAGGTGAGCCTCGTGGCCCTTCCATGCCAGGCAGTCCCCGACTTCCCTCAGGCCCACGGGAACCAGGCTCTCCAGGATTACCAACCTGGCAAAGAAAGAGAAGATTTTCAATGGACTGCTATACTAGTGTTAGACTCATTCTGATATATCAAAATGGTGACAGGAGCTGTTCGCAAATGCAAAGCAATGAACGCTGGAATGTAAAGTTGTTGAACAGCTTCTTCTTAAATAAGCAACTGGAGTCAGTGGTTGTGTGATTTATAAACTTAAAGAGAGGTCTGTATTTCTCCCTTAAAGGGGAGAAGTGGAAAAAAAAAGATATTCTGTCAAAAGAGGCAAATGGGCATCCATAGTGATATGCACAAGACATTGTATTTTTTGTCAAAGAACAGAGCTCCTATACTTGGTTTCTACTTCTGCCCTCATGCACGTCACGTGCAACTTTTCTAGACATTAAGTGCTCCTTAAGTTGCAAAGATTCCAGCTCCCTGCTTGTTCCAAATGCCTTTCATTCATTTTCGTAGAGAGTACGCCAACAGGCGCCTCCGAGTTACTTTCAATACAAGTTATTGTACTACTATTAATCAATACTAGTACTAACAAAGAAAAAAACAACAACCAAAAAACAAACCAACCCCAAAAAACACAACAAAACCCACCTCCCAAACCAAAACAAACAGAAAAAAAATTCCTACATACTTATGGCTTTCCAAATCTACTGGGGGGGGGGGGGGGGGACACCTGCTGAAAGAGATGCTCAAAACCATGGCAAATTACTCAGCTGTGATATCAGTTAAGTCCACAAGATGGAGCCATTTCAGTTCCATCTATGCTGCATCTCAGGCAGCTAATTGCTGTCCCTGTCAGCAGAAAACCCAAAGAACACGCTTCAACTGATGCATTAAGAAGACAGCAAAATCCCCTTCGTGGACTACACAACCAGGAAGCCATCATTTCTTTCTTGTCCAGTCTGGCAAGTTGTCAGGTTCCCTGATGGATTACTCATCCCTGTGAATGTACTCACTGGTATGACAAGCACCCTGGGGTCTCATAAAGAGAAGAGGATTTTAAAAATCTAGTGGGATAAAACTACAGATTTCTCCTCTACTCAATCTCTTCCTCATGTCCTTCCTGTAAGATCTTGATCAGCAGTAAACACTCTCTAGCTTGCATTTGCTTAGCCCCAAAGTCACACAGGCCACTGAGAACACAAGCATAGCTCTTTTTGTTACTTTCAACTTCAGTTCCTTGTAGGCAGAACTGTTGATATGTTAGTATCATAGCCCAAACTGTCAGCTGCTGTAACAATCCCACTCTTCAGGGATCCTGAAATAAAAGAATGCATTCCACTCTCAAATTCTTCTTATGCGACATACAAGCTTCTCTAAAAAAGAAAAAAAAAAAAAAAGAAAAAGAATCTGGGCCGTAAATACTTCTGCTTTCACAGACATCACAGTCCTGCTGCCAGCTTTTTCACAGTGTAAAGATTACAGGCTGTATGCAGCCTCCTTTCTATACAACACTTACTGTACAAAGAGTGCATTCATTTCCTTAAAAAAAAAAAAAAAAAATTAGTTGGCCAGAAAACTGCAGCCGAACGATGCTTCTCTTTTAGGGAGCTTAGAATTCAGGAGACAGATTCCTTTCCAAAGCTAATTCATTTTAATATCAACCGTAGTCAAAATTTAAACAGAAGAAATGCTGTTGGAACTCACTCAATTTAACTGTGATAAAGAGCTCAGCTCATTATTTGTATTTTCTTTCTTAAATCAGAAAACCATCTAGCTGATCTACTAGATATCTCTATTTCTGCAACAGTGCTAATCCATTATACTTACAGCTCCCTTTGCTCCTGGTAATCCCATATCACCCTAAGCAAAAATAAGACAAACTGTATTAGAAGAGAATAGCCATTATCATAGACATTACAAATGCAGTAAACTTGACGTGATTTTTTTTCACTATAAAAAAAAAAATTCAAATATTTAGTTGATTTACGCAAAATTGCACCTCAAATTACAATTCATTTGGAAATAAAACTTAAATTTCAGATTTTTTTTGTAAAATTCCTTTCTCAAAAACATTTCTGTAAGGTGCAAATAAGAAAGCATGTTTATTATAATTGGTTTTGTATTGCTTCTCTTAGAATTAGACACATGGCTCTAGCCTCGCAAACCACAGTTACAGCACAGGACAATCATAGATAGTAGATTGCTTAGAAACCTTTAGAGGAAGCATTATTTAATCAGGATTTTCTAGTTTGACAGAATTATGGATATTTTACAGCGTTGTGTTAGCCCTGACAAAACTGCAACAGAAACCACAGGTGTCTACCCAGTGTGCTGTGAAGAAGCCAAACCCCTAGAAGTTCCTGTTTCCAGCAACCTCACTCCTGGCTTCAACAACCCCAAGATTCCCCTATTGCTTGACTAAGAATAGCAGTCCCACTATTCAGAAGTTTTTAGTTTTCCCTTTGAATTGGAGAAAAAAAAAAAGTTGCAAAATCTTGTAATCACCTATGAAATAGATTAACTCTTCTTCTTTGGTGTTTTTGTATTACTCCTGGAGAGCTTTCTGAAAATTGTGTTTTCCCAGTTCCTAAATGTCATTGGTGAAATAATTGGTTTCTAAAGGTCAGAAAGGCCACTTTGTCTCTTAATGAATATGCCATAAGTGAAACAGAAATAACAACTGTTATTGGTTTAAAAATAGACCAACTGGCAGCACACTTAAACAATCCATAGTATTGCTTCCTGCGAATCTGTATAGTGGTGCTAAAGCTGCATTACTGGACACCTAGCTCACTAGGGCTGTTAATTAACTTTAAAAGCCTTTCAGAATTACAGAGCGTAGGAAAAAAAGTGCTCATTTCCAGCACACAACCTGGCTACCGTTTTTTTAAATGCGGAGAGTTTACTTCCTTTTGAAAGATCAAGTTCTGGCTTTGCTGGATGGGGCCCCATAGGAGCAGCTGGACTAGCACATTTGTCTTTCTGCAGGAAAAAAATCCTCTTTACCCAAGGGCACATGACCCAAGCATTACCCATGTGAATTCACAACATGCCACACTCCTGCAGTGTATATATACCTTCCTCCAGCAATATCAGAGTGCCACAGCCTCTTCCCAGACCATTCTCGCTCTCCCTAACAGCCAGTTGCTATATCTTATTTCCAAAGATAAAGGCAATACAAAAATTTCCAAGTCTGATTTACTAAGGATATTTATTATCTGTGCTTCTGTTTCACCTGAATTAAACTACTTCCTCATCCTCACTGCCTCAAACACCAAGAATTTATGTGTATGTGCATATATATATATTTATATATAAATGCTTAGTGTATCTGTACATATGTATCTATACACACAGACCCCCCCCGCCCCCCTTCAAGGCAGCCTGTACTGTATTATACACATAATAGAATATGCGTATTTCAGAGTGCTTTCAAAACAGCAGGAATGGCGTGACCAGGCTAATAGAACTGCTGTGCTCTGCAATGCCCAGTTAGTAGAAAACTGAAATGTGACTTTCAATGATCAAACCATAAGCTTGAAGCACTCCAACAATACTTTAAAGTTTTCATTTATGACAACAAAATATTAGATCAAGTGAAGAGAAAATAATGCCTTACTAAGTCACCCTTTTCTCCTCCATCTCCTTCTGCTCCAGGTGCACCCTATATCAAAAACAGACATACTGTCAGCCTTCAGATTTAGTCAACATAATGCACTGCAGCATCTGGTAGTGTGACTTGAAAGTACCATGATCTCCAACATGACTTACTTGTTCACCCTTAGGTCCTGGTTCACCCACTGAACCCTAAAAGGTTAAGGTAAAAAAAAAAAGAATTAAAAAAAAAAAAGGAAAAAAAATCAGAATTTGAAACTGCAGGTTCAAAAGCATACTAAAGTATCTTCGATCCTCCCTACCATCTAGCATTAATGCAAGAGACCTTTAAAACTGCAAATTTTTAAGAATGACAATGAAAGAACTTAAATCTTATTATATAATTAAGGTGACAGACTGAAGGCAAATAATAGCATGGAACATATAATCCACTGCCACAGTGGATGGTACAGATTCTGACTGACAAACAGTAGTTCGCCCCTTTACAGGGCAGATGCTCTTGCAGCTGCTACAACTCTGCTCTGCAAATTGGTTAGAAGTTACACAAGTAAAAAATCCAGTAAGTGTATTACTTTTTCTAGCCCTATTAAGTATTCTGTATTGCTGTAGGCCGTACCAGCCCTGCTAATGTGCGATAAGCACACTGAGACATCCACAAGTTCAGTCACAATCTTGTCTTGCTTGCCATTTAATACTTGATGTTTTTTAGCAGAACTGTCTCTAGAATTTTGATCATTACAGTCAAAGCTGAATGGCTTGTATCTTAAAGTTGATATTCCTTTTTTTAAAAAAATAATATTATTCTGTTTCATCTTAGAATCCTGTAACAAAATATACATGTGTGGATAGGCAGGAACCAAAGAGAAATAAATTAATGACCTGATTCATTTCAAACACATATAATTTGTTTCTATAGTAAAAGTATTCCATTTGTAGAAGTGTATTATTTAAGAAAAAATCTTAGTATTTGTGTTTTGTTAGAAAACCAATCACACCATCCTTCAATGTTCTTTGCAGTCTGTGCACATTCAAACATATACATTCCAAAAGAACTTTAACTGTGCATAAAAAAAATTTTCTAAAATAGATGGAGATACAGCATTTTCTCTCCCATTTCAGAGATCCATTTAATTCACATAAGATACAGGCACACAAACCGCTGTAACATCTACAATTTAATGAATTCAGATTTGTTCTCATGCTCCTGAGGACGAAGAGCCAATACTAAATTGTCAACAAAGCTAAGCAGTGGAAATCACAGACCTATTCAACATTCCGGCTTTGTCAAACAACACTGAAACTATTTTGTCTGAAGTGTTCTCAAAATTGTGCCTTATTAAGGTTTTCCAATTACTCACATAAAAAGACATTGATTTCCCACCTAACATCATTTTGGGGGTTCTTTTCTCCACTTACTCTTCTTCAGAGCAACAAAACTGCCAACAGATAAGGTTGAGACGGGAGAAGCTTTTGCTTTTGTGAAACTTGGTCTGTAATATTTATATTAGCAAACATAAAAATCACAGCTGAAACTATCTGAATCTATTGTACATTGAACCCCAAAATTTCAATGGAGACAACAGGGTAACATGTCAAAATATGAAAATATCCACTTTTTTGATATACTACTTATCTATTTGTAAACATCCCTCTCAAACCATGCCCAGGAATTGTTTGAAAAACTGCCAGTCAGCATCAGCCAAAACTGTATTAGGGGCTACACTAACTATTTAACAGTATAAAGGACTGTGTTCCAGTGCCAAGGTCAGGGTCTTGGCCTGCTTCTGTTTAATTTACTAACAGACAGAACCAGAGTGTCTGAAAACAATTCAAAATGCATGAATCGGAAACAGTATAAGTGGTAAATTGTAGAATCACAGAATCGTTTAGGTTGGAAAAGACCTTTAAGATCATCAAGTCCAACCATTAACCTAGTACTGCCAAGTCCACCACTAAACCATGTCCTTAAGCACCACATCCAAACATCTTTTAAATACCTCCAGGGATGGTGACTCAACCACTTCCCTGGGCAGCCTCTTCCAATGCTTGACAACCCTTCTGGTGAAGAAAGTTTTCCTAATAGCCAATCTAAACTTCCCCTGGTGCAACTTGAAGCCATTTCCTCTTGTGCTATGGCTTGTTACTTGGGAGAAGAGACTGACACCGGCCTCACTACAACCTCCTTTCAGGTACTTGTAGAGAGCGATAAGGTCTCCCCTCAGCCTCCTTTTCTCCAGGCTAAACAACCCCAGTTCCCTCAGCCGCTCCTCATAAGACACATGCTCTAGACCCTTCACCAGCTTCGTTGCCCTTCTCTGGACATGCTCCAGCACCTCAATGTCTCTCTTGTAGTGAGGGGCCCAAAACTGAACACAGTATTCGAGGTGTGGCCTCACCAGTGCTGAGTACAGGGGCATGATCACTTCCCTAGTCCTGCTGACCACACTATTCCTGGTGCAAGCCAGGATCCTGTTGGCTTTCTTGGCCACCTGGGCACACTGCCGGCTCATATTCAGCCAGCTGTCGACCAACACTCCCAGGTCCTTTTCTGCCAGGCAGCTTTCCAGCCACATGAATGCTGGGGTTTAGCCATTCTCCATAACGTATCTGCATAACTACTCTGTAAGATTCACTGAAGCATGATCCATCGTTGTAACGCTGTTTTGTATTGCTATCTCTGCTATAATATATCAGACGTGTAATGGATGCACTTGACTCCTTGACCAAGCTAGAGGCAGTCTGGTTCAGGCTCCAAAGGAGGAAAAGGCCTAGGCCATAACCAGGCCAACAACTTCTCTAC
Organism: Mycteria americana; assembly: GCF_035582795.1. Classification (NCBI taxonomy): domain Eukaryota; kingdom Metazoa; phylum Chordata; class Aves; order Ciconiiformes; family Ciconiidae; genus Mycteria; species Mycteria americana. Next base: position 33,720,170 of record NC_134367.1, read on the forward strand.
TTCCAATCTGTTCTCTGAAAACCCACACAGGAACAGGGTAACATGGTGAGCACTGATGCATACAGGCTTGGAAACTGGAACACCAACCATGCAATTAACACATGAATAGCAGGTGGTTCTTCCAAGACTCATTTGTCAAGAACAAAGAAAGTTGTGGGTACAAGGAGTCTCGTGCCTACCTTTTCCATCGCACATAATTTGACTATGAGCCAACTGCTTTATTCCATAAATATGACAGCCTGAGTGAGCCTTTTTTGAGCTCTCCCTGCTAAGCAGTTGGCTGCGTGGCAGTGATCTCCTCTTGAGCTGGGAAACCTCTCAAGGTTACTCCTTGAGGCCAAGAGACCCCTCACCAACCGCAGATCTTTGGTAAGTGACCAATATCATGCATAACCTTGCATTACAGTGTACTAAGATTTTGTGTTGGTAACTTTGAATCATTATTATATCCTCTGCAGTAAGTAACAGAGTGAATCTTGCCATCAAACTTTGTTAAGTCTCACATTTACAATATCTTACTTCAATAAAACCACTTTTGCTGATACCTTTGGTGGTAGTTCTTTAAGCAGTCTAAGTCTTACCTGCGACAACTTGGCATAGTCAGCAGGATGGCAAGTAGTATCACTGATTAGTTACGGAGGCACAGAATAAGTCCGAGTCCCAGATTCTCAGAAGAATGGGCTCACAAACATTGGCATGACTGGGGTGCCACCGAAGGACAACTAAAATTAGCAGGAGGAAATACTAAAGATGGTAAAGGAAAGGGAATTACTTGTAAGATGTTAGGCACCTGCCTAGAAGCCGCCTGTCAGTATAGGAAAGATAATAATAGAGAAAAGTAAGATCTAAGAGATGAAATAGAAGGCAGGAAGGCAGCTGAGTTATTACTGTCCTTACAAATCAAGCAGCTACAGATGCAGTTACAGGAAGAAAAGGAGAAAAAACAAAAGTTGGAAGAAAAGGTCGAGATGATGCTCATACAGGCTCCACATCTCCCTGACCCCATGCAAACTAGGAAACTAATAGTGTCCCCAGAAGATTGGGATGGTGATATTTGGGGTGAACTTGATGACTACAATGAGGGAAATGATGCCCTCCCTGTTCCCCTCAGAACCCCCTGAATATGAGGCTTGACCCATCACTAAAACAGAACACTCTGACGGACCTCAGGATGGTGCTCCATGATATACTACACGAACCACTCCCTGGGATCCAATGCAATTGGCAAACTTAACAAGAGAAATACTGCAGAAAGCCAGGTGAAACGGAATATTCACGGTGTATCTGCCTGAGCATTGGTGGCTGAATAATGTTAGGTGGAGATGAAGCAAATGGTTATTGGGGTCTGGGAGTTTTCTTAAACCTAGGACCCAACCCGGCAAATGAATCCCATTCTATCACCCATAGGGTGGCGTATTGGGCTGGGGGAATAGGTGCCTTGGAACAAGGTGAATCTTCTATAATTCCCATCTGTTCCCTAAGCAAGCTGTCCACTGCTGTCACAAAAGCCACTTGCATACAAGCTGTGCACACACAGGGAAAAGCTGGTGATAACCCAATATCCACCACAGTAGATTATGGAATATTAAATCCACTAAATGAAGGAGGCACTTACATTTTGATTCCAGTTGGTCCTTGACAACAACTGGTGAAATTCCTAATAGATACGGGAGCACAAATTTCAATACTAACACAACAGGATGCCGAGAAACCGGGTGTGCAACCCAGACAGCAAAGAGTTAAAGTCACCAGGGTAAACAAAGCAAGTGTTATATGCCAAACCACACAAATTAATTTATGGCTCCAGGCAGAAGCCCATGTGGTCTACTGACTTTGCAGTTAAAAAGCACAATGAAAATATTTTGGGTTTCAATATTTTGACCAGACCAAACTGGCACTTGCCAGACGTGGTGCTTCAGTACCGATCCCAACCCTGGTAGAAATTGGGAGGCTACAGTAGCATACTCCGCCCAGCCCCTGCACTCCCCGATTTGAAAATTACCAATGTACCACAGAATCCGATTTCTGCTATGGCACGAAATGGAATTTCTGACATAATAGCAGTCTTGGAAAACAGCACACTATTTCTAGAACCCACTCCCCATACAATTCACCCATCCGGCCAGTCCGAAAGCCAGATGGGAGATGGTGCCTGACAATAGATTATGGGCACCTAAACACCAACACAGCTCTGCTAACGACTGCAGTACCCAATATTGCAACTTTAACAGCCACGCTACAAGCAGCGGTACAGTCATGGATAGTGGTACAAGATGTGAAAGATATGTTCTTTATGGTCCCCATGCAGGAGGAAGATAAAGAGAAATTTGCTTTTACTTGGGAAGGTATACAATATACCTTTAACAGATTCCCACAGGTCTATAAACATTCACCTCCTATGATTGGTCATGCTGCACTTGCTGAACTTTTACAGACAGTCTCACTTCCTCAGGATGTGAAACCGTACCAATATATAGATGATATCCTGACTGGAGAGGCTTCCCCTGAAAGAGTGGGGGAAGCAGCAGCAGCAGCGTGGCAAGCACTACACAAAGCAGAAGTTGAGGTTCCACCTGAAAAATGTCAAGGACCAAGTAGAGAAGTAAAATTTTAACGTACCTGGTGGATTGCATATAGTGCAGCAATTCCACCAGACACCCTAAGTAAAATGGAACAATTGCAGAAGCCGCAATCTAAGAAAGAAATACAACAGGGTACTTATGGGTACTTTAGGGTACTGGAGGAAACGTGTACCTGGATTTTATGTCATTGCTGACCCATTGTACTCACTTTTACAAAAAGGAAAACTGTGGAAATGGAAGCCAGAACATGAAGAGGCAGTCAAAACCCTAATACAGGAATTAAAGACACATCAGCCACTGGGGCCAGTACACCCTCATGACCCTACTGTAGTCTAACAGCGTAGTCTAACAGGAGCTGGTGGAAGGCCAAGGCTTACGTAAAGCTGATAAGGGGGATTCAGGCTGGAAAGCAGAACGTCTAATCAAGAATTACTGTCCTTGGGAGAAAAGCACATCCTGGAGAAATATGTAAGCAAATTAAGATGTTTTGGGAACAATCTGAAACTACTAGTAGAAGTGTGATAAGAAGCACCCTCACATGAACTATCCTCATTATAATACTAAAAGTCACACCCCTTGAGCTGGAGACGCCAGCCCAAGCAGAGACCCCTCGCCTTTGAGTGTGCGCAGAATATTCAAGTAGCACTGTAGCTTTAAGTTGAAATAAGAGAAATGTAGACCAATAGAAAACTGCTTTGTGTAATTACTTATGCATATGCATAACTAGACTGTATAAATACTGTACCTGTATGGTCAAACTTTGTGCTAGCTTTGTGGAGCTACCACCTAGCACCCGTCTCGGCGCAGACGTGAAATAAAAATACCTCTGCCCTGTGTGTATATTGGCATCTCGCACACCGGGTAAATGACCTCACACTTGTGGGATAACACTATTATAGCAGAATGGGGTTTAGCAGAACATGGCACTTACTGCAATCTATTCCAAGCTGGCAGAACAGGCCAAAAAGGCCTTTAATGTTTAGCTCAACCACATTTTAACAGACAGAACAGATATTCCCAGTAGGAAAAGGGACTTTTGTCTTCAGTCCAAGCAGTTAAACAAGTTGAGAAAATACACCAAGGACAACCTTTGCAGCCTAGAGGGCCATTTAATTTGCCAGAAACAGTTCTGAAGGAACTGCTCCCCCAGAAAGAATTGCACAGAAACCCACTAGCAGGAAATGGTATGCCTACCTGATGGGAGTAACAGATGAAATGCAATTGACAGAAGGACATACAAAAATTTCCACATTACAAATGCCTATAAACACAAAGACCCATTAGCACTAAACCAGCCATTTAAACCTTCACCAGTTCTAAATGCACCTTCCCTCACTGAGAGGACACTGAGAAGACATTTGGTTTACTGATGCCTCAGCAAAGAGGGTAAAGGGTGGTCCAGAGATGGTGGTCTGAGGCCACTGCATTAAACATTACCACTGGCAAACAAGTAATAGAAGAAGGTGAAGGTAGTGCACAAGTAGAATTAAGGGCAGTTGTTTGAGCAGCACAAAATGGAGCAAAAGTAATCTATGTTGACTCCTATGCTGTGTGGGCAGGTGCCACGCATTGGCTTTGTCAACGGGAAGCCCTAAATGGGGAAGTAAATAGATCTCCAGTTTGGAGAACTGAAGATTGGCAATTAATATTAGATATAGCAAGACAAGCACCATTTAAACTAGGATGGGTAAAAGCCCATGTAAAAAATAGCCAGCCAACCAAAAACAATGTTGGTTCCACAAAATGGAACCAACAAGTAGATGAATTAGCCAGAACTAGGGGAATAAAAACAGGAGACACGCCAAATCCCAAATGGTACTGACCAGGAGAATGGTTGCATCAGAAATTATGCCACACAGCCTGAGAAGCACGTTATTTTGCAGCTCAAAGCTGAGGTTGGTCCCTAGACAGGAAAACATGTGAAATCATTCTTACAGAATGCCCTCAATGTAAATTGAAATTGCAAACAGATCACCCTGCTAAAGCACCACCCCTACACCTCAATAAAGGAGAAACCCTATGGTCAATGAGGCAAATTGATGACATTGGACCCTTTAAACCCTCCCCGGGATATTGGTACAGCCTCACGGGAGTAGAATTTGCCTCAGGCCTAACTATGGCAACTAAATGTCGGAAGGCTAATGGTCAGAACACCATCGGGGGATTATCCTCTTGGTTTTCAGGGCTACCAGCCCCTGATGTCATCCAAAGTGACAATGGCTCACATTTCTCCAGCAAGGAAGTGCAGGAGTGGGCAAAGCAGAAAAACATTCAATGGGTATTCCATACCCTCTACTATCCCCAATCAAACGGGATAGTAGAAAGAGAAAATGGTCTATTAAAAAGGAGTCTTAAACCACACAAGCCCCACTGGGATACTAGATTGCCTAAAGTGATTCACCAATTGAATTACCGATACAGGCTAACAGGGAGCCCAGTCATTCGTGCATTCTTTCTGTCAGCACCTTAGGGAGCACCTGCATCAGGTGTAAAAATGTACCCCATTGCCCTTCGACCGGGGCAACCCACTATGGTAGATTTACCACAAATTGGCACTGTCCCAGTAACACTAACAAAACCCTGTGGCCCTTTGGCCTGGGAAGCAGAAGACAGCAATGGAGCTAAGCATCGTATTAGGACTAGGCGGATACACCCTAGCCACTAACTAGAAGGGGTAACCAGTCCAGAAAAATCCTGCTGAGACTTGTATTGTTTTTTCTTTTCAGGAACAATACCAGGAATGATACCGGCACACCTCCGCTGGAGATTGCGCAAACCATCGGAGGATTGCTCATCCTTCTCACAGGAGTAATCATCGCCAGCATGGACCAAATTCAGTTCCCACATCCAACATCCAACCCAATGCATGGGATGGAAACCTCTTTTGTTTATGCTAATCAATACGGTAACTATAGTACATTCTGTGCCATATATGTTTAAAATTGATGGGAATACAGGAATAATGGGAAAACCACGACAAAATCTAACACTGACAGTCACTGGTAATCACACCATGGTAAAAGCAAGTAAAAGTCACCTTATTTCTGCTACACCAGGTGACAAAATCTCTGTTGAATGTAATGTAACAAATTATTCAAAGGGTAATACCTACGTGGTCATCAAAAGGACAAACCAAACTCAATCAAAAGGCAGAGCAAACTGTTTCTCACGCCCCAATTGTATAACTAGTTTCCTCTTCAATGACACAACTATAGAAGCAGTATGCCTGTGGACAGATACAGGGAAAGATAACAGAAATGGACTATCTTTAAAGGTCACGTTAACACCTATTCCTAGCCCTCACACTACACCAACAGCTGCCCCTACTGCCTATTAACCTACTCTCTATTTTATTACTCCCACAACCAACCAAACTACACATCCACTGATTTCTGAAATTGGACCCTATGCTATTAAATATACAGGCCAGCAACAAGTGCTATTTAATCCATCATGGTCCCTCAAATGAGTGGAACTCTCAATGCAGATTAATATCTCTTCAGTTAAACCTACCTGCTCACTATTCCTAAATACATCCTATACAGGATGGTTAGCATGGTTGCACAGGCGAACCCTCACCTCTCCGAAACGAACAAGGAGAGATGTGACTGGCATTCTGGGAACAGGATTAGGAGTATTAAACAGCATAGATGCTGAAGTTCTAGCAAACAAATTAAGCTCGGCAACAAGTGATTTGAGTAAACTAGAACACCCATTTCGATCTTCTTTGCTGGCACTGGGAACTAGTCAATGGCTCTTACCTGATATATTGCCTAAATGGGAAAGAATTAATGAGAAGGACCACCAACTAATTGTAGACGCATTTGCATTGCCCAGAATAACGTCTCTCTAGCTCTTAGCTGTCTCCAAGCTCAGTGATGGGTGCAATCTACTGTACCAGCAATTATAAGGAAAGGCGATGAGGGCACCTTGCCCATTGAGATTCAGAAGGTAATTTGGGAAAACGCAACTCAATTTGAAAAGGATTTCCAATCTTGGTGGTATCTAGTCAATCTCACTTATGACCCCACTGACAGTAAAGCCACAGCTTTTGTTTTAACAATATGCAACGCTTCAGTATATACCATATACCCAATCATTGAGCTGGGATTAAATCACAATGGAACTGTACCCTACCCTTTAGAGTAAGGGCCCAACAAAATGGGAACAAATGGCAAACTGTTGATGTTGACACGTGTTGTACAGGAACAACAAGGATTTATCTGTGAAAGTAATACCATTAAGGCCTAAGACATTTGTCTTGACACTGAACAAAATGTTTGTCATTCATATTCAGCTCCTGTCACATCCCACCAATTCTTACAATCTAACTATACATTGTATGAAGATTTATTACCTACCCCCACTGGAATGAATCTCACACTGGTAAGAAAAGTGTTGCAACATGATGACCTGTGTCAATTGCTAAAATGAATTCAAAACAACAGACAAAGAACCCTGATTACCATCTATCATGATGCAATGAAGATACACCACGTCCTAGAAAGAGTGAAGAAAGATGGAGAACATCACTGGTGGGAAACTCTCCTTGGATGCTCACCAACATCAACTGGAGCTTTGAATTTGATTTTATATCCAGTTGTAGTTTTGTTAGTTCTGACTTTATTGTGTTTATTGCTCACAATCATTCTGCATATCAAAGTTTGGGGAATAATGAAACAAATTGTGTTAATCCAACATGTAAAACATATGCAATCAACTGATTCTGTATGTGCAACGGTATATAATTAGCATTAATTGTAACGCTTAAGCTAAGGAACTCATCAGGAAATTGTACTCTTACCACTGACCTGCAGTATGCCACATATTTATGACATAGAGGCAAGAGGTAACTGTACTACCACCATATGAGTCAATAAAGTGGATTGACTGTAGTCACGGGGTGGAGTGTGATGGATGCATTCAACTCCTTGACCAAGCTAGAGGCAGTCTGGTTCAGGCTCCAAAGGAGGAAAAGGCCTAGGCCATAACCAGGCCAACAACTTCTCTACTTCCAATCTGTTCTCTGAAAACCCACACAGGAACAGGGTAACATGGTGAGCACTGATGCATACAGGCTTGGAAACTGGAACACCAACCATGCAATTAACACATGAATAGCAGGTGGTTCTTCCAAGACTCATTTGTCAAGAACAAAGAAAGTTGTGGGTACAAGGAGTCTCGTGCCTACCTTTTCCATCGCACATAATTTGACTATGAGCCAACTGCTTTATTCCATAAATATGACAGCCTGAGTGAGCCTTTTTTGAGCTCTCCCTGCTAAGCAGTTGGCTGCATGGCGGTGATCTCCTCTTGAGCTGGGATGCCTCTCAAGGTTACTCCTTGAGGCCAAGAGACCCCTCACCAACCGCAGATCTTTGGTAAGTGACCAATATCATGCATAACCTTGCATTACAGTGTACTAAGATTTTGTGTTGGTAACCTTGAATCATTATTATATCCTCTGCAGTAAGTAACAGAGTGAATCTTGCCATCAAACTTTGTTAAGTCTCACATTTACATCTTACTTCAATAAAACCACTTTTGCTGATATCTTTGGCGGCGGTTCTTTAAGCAGTCAAAATCGCCTGCATGTGACAATGTGCCAGCAGATAGTACCCAATATCTAACAGCTTTGGGATCAAGAATGACTACTGAACTATGTTTTTTTGTGAATTCTACTTGGCTTCTGGTTGCTCTTTACATCAACTCTTATCATTCATATAAGGGCTTCACAACAGAATTTTATAGGAACCCTGTGTACAAAACCATGAAGTTTTGAAATCAGGAAGGGAAGAAAGGTTACTTCAGTGTGGAACTTATTGATACCAGTGGTTGACCCAAAGACTAGGGTTAACAGGCTACAACAATACCTATTGCCAAACCCTGACAAGGATGTTCGGCTCTGGATAAGACAGATGCAGTTGCAAGTTGAACAGGGTAGAGAAAGGACAGACTGGCACAATGCTCTCCAGGCTTTTGACCCAGAATACATAGTGCAGATCAGTGCTACTGGCAAAGCTGCAGCCATGTTAAGCCTGCCCCAGAAAATTCACTCCAGCCTCTATGTGACTGAAGAAAAAAAATTAATCAAGGATACAAGTGGATCCAGTTGACGCTTGTCTCAAAACAGGAAAGCTAAAAAGCAATTGCAGGATGAGATAATTGCTAGCATAGCTTTTGGGACTTTAAGGTATTTGCACAGGGCATTAAACTGACCTTAGGATTTAAAAAAAGTTCCAGGCATAAGATATTGTCATCTGCCAGTTATATAAACAGAAACCTCCTGGGTGTAGCCTGAATCTCACTGGGTCTGTTTACAGCATCTACATTCTGCTCTTATCCTAGAGGTCCAGATGCTTTCTACAGTAAAAGAAAAATCAGGCATCTTCGGAGGAAGATTGTCAGCACTGCAACAAATACTAGTTATTTTCCTTCCAGATTTGCTTCCTCAGGTACCTTCAATCTCCATCTGGAGAAGCCGAAAGTATGAATCACTACCAATCTAATAAAAAGAGCCTGCTTTATGTCAATACTTACATTTGACTAGAAACATATGTTCCTGATCTCAGCATTAAAAAAAAACCAAACAAGCAAACAAAACCAAACACATGAAGAAATACCTCAACAACAAAGACTGTGTTAGAAACTTGTTTTTAAGTACCTGAGCAGCTTTTAAAAACTGCCAAAACCAACTGTAAGCCCTATCTAGCCACCCTACGATGTATACTGGGAGCATACCAGAGGCAGGATTCCTCTGTTCAACTAAAGATATCTACAGCAGTGATGCCTATGTCTCAGTAACAGTTCTATACTTCCTTGATTGTCAGTGGAAAGTAATAGGCACTTCAAAAGTGCAATTCATTTAATACTAAAGTAGATGTCTCAAGTAAGAATGATGAAACACAGTGTAGAAATTACTATTTCTATAACAAAGATGTCCAAAGTTTGGTGAGTGAATTCCATCCTCTGTAGCCTCCTATAAGCAAGAGAAGATAAGGAACTTTTTTTTTTTTTTTAATGTACAGTGTTCACTGACATTTATTCAGCAAAGCAAGAGATCTTCTGCAGGTATGTGAGATCCCCAGGGCCCAGTTCTTCCCTCCTAACAAAATACTAGAAGAGGTACTTACATCCTGTAATTGTGCGCGTATGCACGTGTCTCAATAGCTACATCAGCCTGTGCATTTCCATAGCAGGTCCTAAGACGTCTCTAAAAGGCGTTGTATCTACTATAGACCAAGGCTGAAGTTCCAAAGCTCTTTAGTGACCAGAGACCCTGACTTACAATTTCAGATCTGGCTGAGTCAATGCTTTGCAATACGATTTAGGCCTTTACATGCTTCAAACTCCAAAAAAAGGAAATATTTACACCAGTAATCTCATTCCAGTCCCTTGGGTAACACTGTCAAGATTTTTCCTGTATATTTTATGAGCTACACGTATTTAATGGGCACCTAGAGCACCACTTTCAAGCAGTTAACAGATCTACATACAAAACAAGAAACCAGACATTGATTCATGTAAAAACTGCAAACAATGCTCAAATTATTGTATTTACTCCTGATGTCAAACTGCAGTCTGTGTGTATGAATGCATTTCTTACCCGGTCACCCTTACCACCAGGTAGGCCTGGAGGACCTGGCAGTCCAGGAAGTCCAATATCACCCTGGGGACCCTGTGAAAATAAATCAAGGATGTAAACTTACACAATCTCTTTTAGAATGAACAACTAAGGGTCATACCCTGACAAGCAGATGGGGCAGAATCTTATTCCCAGAACAATCCTAACTTGATGAAAGAGGATTATCTGATGAAAATAGAGCTGATACAAAATACAGCCCTTTAAGCAGGGTCTTATTAGGATTTTATTGCTGACAAACACCACAGAAATGGCTTACAGGGCTTTCTACCCTCCAGTCCCTTGACAACAGTCTGATTCTCTTAAAAATACTTACTAAGATCTTGTACTCTGTGATTTGCACATTCCTCTGTAACAGCAGGCTCTTTCAGCCAAAACATCCCCAGCTATGCTTTTGACTGTTACTGTGTAAATACTGCTGGAGCACTGGTAAAAGGTGGCATTCATAATCTGCTCCATTCATTAGTTTCACATAGCTGTTAGCAGAAAGCCAGTCTTTCACTGCTCCTGTTCCCCAAGTACACGCAGCCCACACAAGAGTGTGCAACCCAACTTTGCACATCACAGGATTTATGTTTTCTTAAACAGAAGAAAAAGTCCCACACATCTCCATATACTTTAAAACAGCATTTGCTAATATTAGCACAGTCACAGAGGACTGAAAAAGAAACTCAACAATCACTCATTTCAACATTTTCAGTTCCCTGCATGGATAAATGGGTAAGTGTAGTTCCAGATGATACCATAGCTCCTTGAAAGTAAACATGAACACTGAATATGGAAATAAACTGCTTACCAATTTCCCTGGTAAACCTGGAGGACCCGCAGGACCTGGCTCCCCTCTGCTACCCTTATAGGAAATAGAAGGACATCATTACTTCCTGAAATATTTCCTGTGAACAGGGCATAAAGTATGATTTTTTTTTTCTTAATGTTTAGTGAATTACACTACTTAGCAGTTGGCTTTAATCAAGACTTCTGTTTATTAGTGCAAAAATATCACATGCATTAAAAATAGTGAAACTTCCTGAGAAATGTAAAAAATTTTTAGTTAACAATAGCATACAACATTTAGTTGGCATCAAATGCTTACCTTCAGGCTTTTGCTTAGTTTCATCAACTGAACTCCCCCATGACCACATACTTAAAAGCTGGTGATCGCACATGTACAACGGACAAATGTGAAAAGTGTGTGCAGAATTCATGCTTAACAACCTCATTTAGGTTAAAAAGAAAAGGTTTAGACTGTTATAGGGAAGGATAGCCTTTAAAAGTCCCCATTCATAATAGTGATAAGTATAAATATGCTTTTTACTGGATTTTTACCTTATAACTTCACTTCAGATATGTTTATCCATTCATATCATCATATTCACATTAGTATTATAACTCCATCTCTTAATGCAGTCATTTGAATATATACTCTGGGTAAGCCTGACATTGAGTCAAATTTCCAAAGATTTTAAACAATTTTCGAACTAAAGTACCTTTCTCAAAAGGGTTTTGTCTCTTATGATTAAACCTTTCAGAACAGCTCAATATGTTTTGTACATTTACTCTCACCTGTACAGATACATTCAAACACTGGCCCAACACAAGCCTAAGTCTCACTTGAAACACTTTTCTTACTTCCACTGTGTGAATACATAAGGGGTACTTGCTATAAAAGCATGATATAGCATTTAATACCATAAAATATAAAGAATTGAAGTTATTAGATATGTAAGTAGATAACCCGTTATCTATAACTTAGAAAATTTTGAAACTTAGAAAAGCAGATCTAAGCATTCTAGTACTGTATACAACAGATGATTGTAAATATAGATATTTTCTTCATAATAAGAAAATTATTGTGAAATATTGTGACATACTGAAAACTAAAAGGAGATGGCAGACATGACCTTTTACACCAGATCATAAATGCAATAACAACTTCTCACACAAGCTTAGGAAAACTAACTCTACAATTCAAAAAAATAATTAGGTATCCTGGAGAGATCAGAGAACCAAACATAAACAGACTTTTCCATTCATTTCCTTCAAAATATCCTACGGTGTTAAAATCACTATCCTTTTAAAGCACGTTGTATAATCTTCTAGAAGCTTTCTTATGTTAAAAAAAAAAAAAAAAAGAAAAAGAAAAAAGTCCCCCAAAATCACCTTCATCTTACAATCCAAAAGATGCATTAACCTTTTTGAAAATCTGTTATTTAATCACATAATTCTGTGCTACATCTCTGACCTGGAGTACTACTACATTTCTGATGCAGGACAGAGAAGGATTAAAATTATGATCAGTATTAGAAACTCGTCTCCTCGTATATGTCATAACATTCATGTCTAATTGCTATACAGCTATAAAACAAAAGCAATGTCACCTTCCATAGAGTTAAAATCATATAATAAACCTCTTAAACACATCAAAGGTTCCACTGGTCATACAGAATGCAAGGAAAATCTTCCATTTTATTTTAAATGCAAAAAATTATTTTGTCAAATATACACTACAGGCACTTTTTTCAAACACCAATGCTTTTCTAAGGTGGTAAAAAAGAAGGTTAGTATACAGAAAATTAGAATACAAAAGGATAGTATGTCCCATAAACATTGACATTATGTCTGTAAGGACAGATTACTTCAAACTAAAGGCCACCACTGCAAGATCTGCAGGAGCTGTGTTTTAGCAAGCAAGAGGGGAACTGTAATCCAAAGAACAATCAGGAATCCCGTTGGCCCATGGCATAACTTAAAAGACTGTGAAGCTTCCTCCCAGTTATACCTGACTGAAATGGCCCTGGGATAGGATTTACATTGAGCTAGTTACTCTTGGTTCCCTTCATAGTGGATGAAGAAAAAAAGGCATCTTGAAATGTCTTCATGTAAACATTTAAAACATATCACGAGTCATGTCCTAGAAGCATCTACATTTTCCCCACAGCCTATCAGAGGGGTTTTGTAATAACTGGTTCAGATGTTGACATCTGTACTTGGTCAGATGAAACCTTCCTCTGTGCTCTAAGTTATTCATAGGCAATAATCAGAACAGAAGGCAGTTTGGCCATGTCCTCAGCCTACCTGTCTTACACGGCAGCCTTATACATAACACAGTCCATAGTTGCAGGCCACTCACAAATCAGTGGGCATGCTGCACTGGTTTCAACAAAAAAAAAAAAGGGCCAGAATCTGTATGTTTTATGTGCTTTTGACACACTTCAAAATTTCTACTTTTCCTAGAGGTGGAACACTTGAAAAGGGAAAGTAGCTACTCTAATTTGAGTGAGCTGGGACAGACTGGCTTGCACCCATGCTGGTAAACCTTCCTGGCCTGCAATGAAGGGAGGCAGCATGCAGACTATCACTGCAAATGGCCCCTGAAGTACTCCAAAGCTTGGCCACTGCCTAGAGATTGTTTCAGTCAATAATGTTAGACCGTGTGGACCAAAAGCATGCCCAGGATTGCTCCCATACTTTAACAGTGTAGATAATCGATTTCTGTTAAGTATAATATTGCTTAGCATGTGAGTACTTCTGAGGTTAGGGTTATTCTGCCAAAGGACGGCAAGGCACTTGTGAAATGGTAGGGTGTGAAACGGTAGTACAGCACCGCAATACTGAACAATACCAGGATGCAGCCCTTCCACAGCTGATGTGCTAGACTGCAGTTACAACAAAATCTACCTTCCCTTTGTTCCAAGGCAGAATTCCTGGACCACTCAATACATTTAAATGAAGATTTAATGTCTCTCTCGCAGTTCTGTTAGATCTATATTTAGCCTTCGAATGTAACACACGTAAGGGGACATTACAGGATTTACAGTCAACCTTCCTGTAGGTTGTCTGGGATAGTTTTCATCCTAACTGAAATTTTGAAGACTTGATTCTTTTGTAGAATTCCCACAAGCAGTTACAGAATGCATTCTCATGCTAAAACAGTTTCTTTCACTGGTTTATTGATTTCCTGTTGATCAACTGAGTGGAACAATAATAAGAATGAGAATATTCCCCAGGTAATTTACATATCACTTAGGTGCCCAGATAATCAAAACACTAATTAGAATCTCTTGACAGGTAATTCACAGTGCATACTGTAATAAACTCTCATCTACTTAGGAATTTTGTTTTTATAATAAATGTCATACCAATTTTAGTATATTCAATAGCAGTGCCATAGAGAATTAAATCTGTGCAGAATAAAAAAGTATAAACAAAGTACATTTTGGAATGAACTTTTTTAAACTTAGTATTCCAAAGTCTTTTACAAAATGTAACCCATTTATCAATTATATGCTTGCAAGACTTTAACTTATCAAAATTTTTTTTCATCCAAAATCTCAGAGGAATTACTAATTTCAGTTCAAGGATTTATCCATGGAAGCATCAACAGGACTCGTCCTTTGACCTTCAGTACAGTACTAAAAGCATCCAAAAATATAAACTATTATTTGCTAGAAGAGTAAATATACAGCAAACGTTCTCTGAGATTTTAAATGCACCTTTGCACCTTTCTCTGAGTAATAATTAAATTGTACTGCTCAGGATAATGGTAGGAGATAGGTGTAGCATGAAACGTACCTTCCTCTTAATTGTGTCATGCTTTGGGCGCAAGCAGCAGCCCAATAGCTGCCATTCTCTTCAAGGGTGATACTGTGGCCAAGTATAAAGGAGAGAGACCTTTCATACCGGCTGCATCTATAGCGTTAACTGAAGTGTAGGACAGCTTTAGGACGCTAACTCCATAATAAGTGCGGTTTTTTACCCAGCTTACTGTCTACACTGCTTAGGAGAAGCCAACATGGGGATATCTGCTGACATTCAGAGGTCTAGCATACCCAAAAGTCAAAGAAAGCGGTTGTTGGAGGTGGAGGGGTAAAGAGTGAGGTAGCAGACAGGAATCTGATCATGCAGTTTGGAAAGACAGGGATGGATAGTATGAGAACTGGAGCAGCTTGGATAGTCAGGTTTGGCTGGGATATGTAGTCTGTGAGTGAGAGAGGAGAAAGTGCTACCTGTACAAACCATGCTGCAGAATTGTGCAAGGTCAGAAAATTTAGTCACATCCATCTAGAGGCTTAGGTTTACTAGACAAAACGTGTACCTGGCAGGATGGAAATCCACTTTGCTCTTTTGACTCTGCTACAGACTGTGCAATGCTAACCCCTTTACCTGTATCTTAAATGTAAATTATGACTCACCACTTGTGGAACACCTCTGAAATTTTATGTATAAAACATGCACACTAATACTTAAACATATCACATAAACTGAGGCAAAGGGCATTTCATCCTACCACACTACCAATACCACTACACCAACACCAACTATGGAAAATGGCCCATTATTTCAGTTGGAGTCATGTAAAAAGAATGTGATAGAAAAACTAGATTTTAGTTATAATTGTTAGGGTAACCAAAGATACATTCCAGTGTAGGTAAGACAAAAATATCTTTAAAGACTCAGAAAGTTATTTAGCTGAAAGTAATTTAAGATGCTGAAAAAAGTATTGTCATCTAACTTCAGGTTGTCTGACATTTTAGTACCAAATCCAAGGTACTCTCCAGGCTCCCTCTTTATAATGAACAGAGAGACAAAGGCACCTCCAGAGAGCAAGTCAGCCCAACCAACGAGGGCCCCTCAGAAGTCTCTCAGATGGGGCTATGGTATCAAATCTTAGGCAGCTAGATACTTAACCTCTGTTACTAATACTAGGAAAACATGTATTGCATCCTAAACCCTTAACAACATATATATGCTGGCCTGCATATAAATCAAGTTTGTTCAATTTGCTAGGCAAGTATTGAACTTTAAGTTAAATGCTTACTTAAATGTTCCAAGTTCTCTTTTCACTGTAAACCCACAGGATGGGATACATGTTCTCCAAATGTTAGCAATTTAAAGGTTAAATAGCTGAAGAAAAACAAGGGATGAAAAAAACAGGGGCAGGGGTCACTATTTTCTGCAGACACAATATGAAAAATTAAATCTTACTAAATCTCAGCAAATATGAAAGAAAATGGTTAAGCAGCTTAGGGAGCATGGCTAAATTCCACTGATTAGGAACGACACTCTAATGTTTGAGAATTGCTTCCTTTGGGCCACCTGCCATGATGACTGGCTTAGAAAGGTTTAAATCACAAATTAGTTTGGTAATTACTTGGATTGGCTAGCATAATGTGAAGCAAACATAAGGTTAACCGACAAAACAATTAGAGTGGAATGGAGAATATGTTAGATTTAGAAACAAAAGACAAAATTTCCATGTTGCTCCAGCTGTTTTTCTGTTTTACTGAACAGATGAATAGTAAACTAAATAAACAAAAGTAAAATTTTTTTTTGTCCACTCAGGTGCCAACTTAAGTTTCCTAAGAAAAAGCAATGATAGACTAAAATGGTACTTTTGAAAGTAATTTTCTCCTAGGGAGATTTGCCAGCAGCAAGGTAAGAGTCTCCCAACACATGAGTTTGCCTATTTTTAATTAGAGCTAGCTATCTTGTTTTCAACCATTTAATATCTTCCCTGTGAAACTGTAAATGTTTACAGACTCGCAAAAGGCCAAAATTTTAATCTGCTGCTTAGTAACAATACTGTTCCAACTACATTCCAACAGTTATTTAATAATGAAAATAACATTGAAATAACATGGTTTATGCCAGAGGATGCTACAGGCTATTTGGTAAACAGTATAGAAGTATTAATTTGTCCCACAGAGCCACTGATGATTGCTTAAAGTTGCGATGCTTAAAGATGTTGAAGTTGTGAGAAAATTTCAAAATCTGAAAAAATACAAAAATATTCACAAGAAAAATTCTCTTTAGAGCAATTATAAAAGCTTTTCGCAACTTATTTTCAAAATTTCTAGTTTTACAAGTTTGAAAATCATGGCATGTAGAATTATTTAACTGGCAGATTTTTTTTTCCTGGAAATGTGGAGGCAGAGTCCTAAAAGCTGAGGCTCAAATATATCTACTACATGTACATGATACAGAAGAAAGAGAAAACACTTTTTATTCTGCCCTGAAAATAAATACAAACTCAACTTGGATCAAAGCGCACTGAGGTTCAATAATCCAACCCTGTGTCCTTCCTGAACAAAAAATCCTGATCATTCCAGTTTTTTGTGTAGAAGTAATGTTTTTTCCAGTGTTCCCAAAAAGAAAACATGTGCTGCCTGTACTCTTGAGCAGAAGGAAGATAAACATAGTTATTATTCAAGGCTCCTTATAGCTTTAAAGGAACTACAGATGAGAAGTAGATTACTGTTTAATGTTCTACATGCAAACTTACTTTATTATCAGTAATTTACTTCTTTTCTCCATTTTGCATTGACCAAAAGTTTTTTCTTTCTATGCTTTTGTTCTAATGTTCACTTGTTTTCCAAAATGAGTGCACTTTGTAAAGACAGAGAAAATAAAGGCAAGATATCCAGATGTCTTGCTGGTCTCTAGAGTGATAAACAGGAAAATCATTGTATTTAATCTGCATTAAGTATTTCTGTCCAACTACAGGGTTACTAATAATTAACCTTGCGTGTCAACTCCTGTTCTATGGACTGCTGATTTTGTAAATTCATGTTCACATTGAAAGGATTAAAAGCATAGTTTAGCAGATTACAATGCATTATCAGTGTGGGCAATTACTTTGGTCTGATTCAATTATAATTCTTATTCCTGTTACAGCTATACAAAATACCAGCTCAAGAAGAGCAGGGCTGAAAACTTCTTCTAGTGCACCCAACACTTTTAAACACAAACAACAAAAATAAATGTTTGCAAGCTGGATATATGGGAAGCTGAAGATACCTGTATTCCATCCTAGTAAGTATATGCTCATATAATCCCCTTTTCTATCATTCATAGGCAGCTGTGGACACAGCACTCATACAAAGATTCAGTCTAAAATAAATGTGATCTCATGAATTAATGCATCTAGTACATGAGAATGCAAACCACAGAAGAAAACAAAATCTGTTACTTGGCTGACTGCTGCTGTATGTTTAAGAGTTAATTCAGAGAAGATATTCCTGACCCATGAAATACCTTTACAAATATATCCCTGTCAGTAACTCTCTAAGCCCTGTATGAGGATAACCCTACAACTGCATGAGTAAAACTCTTATGTCACTGTATGATAGCAGAAGCTCAGAAAATTCCAGGAAAGTATCCCTAGGGTATCAGTGGCAAGAGAGAAGCTTGCAAAAGCAATCAGTTACAGAGCCTGGAGCCTTGTCAATGTCGTCAGACTGAATTTTGGTGTATGAAAATTTTCTTCAAATCACTGACTCTCTCATCCCTCACAGAACATCCCTCACATTAACAGCAAAGGGAAATTAGATCAGCCTTATGTAATTTATGTTCAGGCCAATCCAGGCCAGGTCCACTCTAGAAGGAATCGGAAACCTGTACCCAGCAGACTCTTCAGTACCCCAAGCATGCCTCAGGAACAGTCGTCCTTTGTCTTCAACACTGAGCCTTAGCAAATGCCATCCATTCACTTTCCTCAGCACATTTACTTCCTGCAGCGAGCTACCTGCCCAGCAACGATTTCTCCAGTCTTCCGAATCTTTCTAGCGTTAAGGAAAATCTCCAGTGAAAGAAACTACAACATCAGTGTTCCCAAGTAAATGCTATACTTCATATCACTATAGCTACATTCATAATACCAACCAGAAAGGGCCAAGGCACAAGCCCGAGCAGCATCCCACCATCATCCATGATAAATAGTTAGCATGCTTTTGTCTCAGGCAAACTGGAGTTTCCTAGATAATGCCCAAGGACAGTTTTGGGAGCACAGGCAAGAGACTGTTCCAAACATGTAACTTCACTGCACCCAGCCTGCTCTCAGACATGAGGGGGTGTTAAGGGAGTTAAGCAATATGAAGACAAACCACACCATGCCAGTTGACCAAGGGGGCTGAGGACAGTCTCTAGCCATTTTCTTTACTAGGTAGGACAGACAGCTACCTTTCCTTCATACCTTGCCTCAGTGTTCACATTGCATGCATTAGAAATAGGTCCTAGCCAAAAAAATTCATGTTCTGAATACTTAGTCCAAAGTTCAAAACCTTGTAATATACAGCTAAGCCTTATAATATACAGCACAAGCTTCTTTAAGAGGCTGAAACAGTTAAAGAAAAGAGCAAGTGATCTACTGACAGCTAGTGAATTTAAGCTTTTCAATGCCAGTGATGGGAGTTGACTGTTGCAGTGGAAGAACAGGAGTTTGGTTCCAGCTTTTTGTCACAAACCACCCTCATTTCCTCTGTTTGGGCTTTTACTCAGCATATTTAAAAACAAAGACCTGAAGAATATAAACAATGGTTTAAACTTTAATTTACCACCAAAGCCAGAAACAGTCATAGGACACATGCTTCTGGATTTCTCTGTGTGATGATGCACATCCACCTGGTACAGCAGGGGGTTAAAGAACACCTAGTATTTACCTTAAAAATTAGCACTTGTGCTCAATAATATTTTTAACTTATGGTTAGCTTCAGCAACCATAAGTTGAGACACTGCAATATTACATACGCTCAGTTAGAAATTTATTCAATACTTACTGGTGGTCCCCGGGGTCCTGTTGGACCTGCTTCTCCCTCTGGCCCCTGTTCACCCTGTTTTGGGGATAGGAAGAATGCAACAATTTTAAAAAGCGATTTTTTGCACAATGCAAAACTTTTCATTTTTCTAGATCTTTTGAATAAGATTAATGATCTTACCGGTTTACCAGAATTTCCCATCAAACCTGGCACTCCAGGGGGACCTCTATTACCCTGTTGGACAAAAGATGAAAAATATTAGCCAAGCCAATGCCTTACTGTTCCATTTTAAAATAAAAAATAAGGAAATCAATAAGGTCTAAAAAAATCAGCCTGTATTCATTTTTTAACTTCCACCTTTATTTTGGTTTTCATTTAACTTTCACCTAATTCCTTCTATCTAATTTTTCAAGTCAGATTTCAGTTCTCTTGTTCTTCACGTACTGACAAATCCCAAATAGACTTGCTGCTCTCAAATCACAGAAGGATAATATCATTCCATGTAATTTCAGAAGAAATTCACGTCTCAATCCAGTTTTCTTTTTCAATTACTTAAAACTAAACTCAAACATTATTGTCTTAAACATTCCATAGTCTCGATCATACAATACTTTTTTAAACTTAATCGGAATCGATGCTGCAATTTGGTGATATGTAAATAGAGATTACATTCTCTGTGATTCAATCAACTTAGGGCAGCTATAAATATTATTCTTATTACAAGATCCCTCATTTCAAACTGTAGTGAGGTACCCATGTCACATGCCTCCTCTAGCAATGACTTCCACAAATTTAAAAGAAAATGGCCTTTTTTAGGTATTATTTAATGCCTGGAATCATGAAAGCCATATCATGTAGCAAAAGAATCACGAAAAGGCACAGGACTAGAGTTGATAAAAGAATATATTTAATTCTTTCAGCCAAAGGCTTGTCTCTTACCACAACGGAAAGTTAATATAATTTCACTGAATACTTTAGAACTTGATAAGCACAAATACAGTATTATAAGAAAGTCAATGCTCAAGACAATTTACCTTTGGGCCAGGAACACCTTTCACACCTGGAGAGCCTGGTAAACCCTGAAAGAAATAACATTTACAGTGTTTATTTGTTGTTAAGGGGATTGGAAATGGTGTTAAAAAAACAACTTTCTCATGTTAAAGTATTTCTAGTCCTTTTATTTGATACTGAAGCACTTTTATCCAATAACAGACCAAGCCCGAATTCTTTCTATTTACAAAGTAACAGATAAGGAGTATTATTCCTACTTCAGAAATTGGCAAAAGGAGCATGGAAAAGTGAGGAGTTGTGGCTTTTTCTGGCTTAGACTAGAAATAGATTCTCAGTCCCAGTATTCTGAGACTGGAGGTAGAGAGTTTAACAGATACTTTTTGTATACATTCCATCCCCTCCTCACTTCTGTGCAACAGCTCATAGCAAGTATGCTTTTACCAAATTTTCCTCCAAGCTTAAGAGCTCATTTCATATTACAAATTTACTTCCAGTTCTAACACAGCTCCTTCCCTATATCCTCACAGTAGTTACTCCTATAGCATAGTGTTTCAAAGAAGTTTCTATTTAGCTTTTGACAATTGGCACAGTTTTCAAACTGACTGAGTTAATGTGAGAGGATTACCTTCTGAAAGAGTCCATAAAGCACTACTGATCCCCTATAACTTCACCAGAGGGGATACATTAGAAAACTGCCCCCCACAGAAAGAAGTATGAGCATGATGCATTCCAGATGTTCTGAGCCAGCAGAATATCAACAGGAGATGACTGTTCATCTAAGGTATGTTAGACTAGCAGGTCAGCTCTTCCAGCTCACCCTGGGAATAGGTTTGGCCCCAGTCAATACAATGAGACCAGCTCTAGTTGTGGGGTCACACCATAATATCCACAGGGTCTCAGACAGGAGAAACCCTAAAAGAATTGCATATTGGCCACAAACATTTTGTAAGACTGCATTCCTCACTACAGTACCATGAGGAGATTTAGACTTTTGTACAAAAGTTTTGGATACACATAGCAGAATTTCCCCTTGCATTACACATACTCTTCCTGGGCCTTTTGCTTAGGTTTTCACTTAAATTACTCCAGCATCAGCATCAAACTAACCTATATATGGCCTTTCTGTGGTTTGAACTGAGCTTAACTTTCAAAGGTAAAATACCAGATACTTACTGGCAGTCCCTGAAGCCCTGCATCACCTGGAGCTCCGGGTTTTCCTGGTTCACCCTAAAAAACATTTTAAGTTGTAATTTATGCAAACCAAACAAAAGGCAAAATTTTATTTCTGGAACACAGAGCTGGAGTACTTTTGGATCTGTAGGATGGGAAAGTTCATTCAATTACCCTAATAATGTGCACAAAGCCATGGGCAGCAGCACAATAAGAAGCCACAAATGAGTGAACAAATCTAGGGCACTACCAAAGCTCAGATATATGCCAACTGTGCCTTACTTTTGCTCCAGGCATTCCAGGGATCCCTTCCCGGCCATCGACTCCTGGTAAGCCCTTGAAAGAAAAAAAAAGAAAAAAAAAAAAGTATTGTTGGAGAGATTTTGGCCAAGCACTCTGATATACAAACTAGCATGACATGAAGCAAATGAAGAAACAAAATATACGTACAGACTCTCCTTTAGGCCCAGGGAGACCATTTATTCCTCTTGTACCTTGAGGGCCCTAATAATAATAATAATAATAATAATTTTTAAAAAACAAAAATAAACACATTGAAATGACAGATGCAAAGAATGTCAACATATGCTCATTCAGCTATGCATTACTTTGAGAGTACCAATTATGCTGTATGTTTATATGCTATAACTAACCAATGTTTGCAAGTCAACACGAGCTGAAATTTTTCTGTGCTTACCCTTTCTCCCTTCGGACCTGCCTCTCCCAGTGGACCTCTCTGTCCTTGATCCCCCTACAAGAAAAAAAAAAGATTATTTTAGCAATAAAACCGGAATAAACTTACTTGTATTACTAGCTAAAACCTCTAGTAAATCAACAGTACAATTCACACGTGGTTAAAGCAGACATCTTAAACTCATACTATATTTAAAAATGCAGTTTCTTAAAACTGCAGCTGACAGCTACATTTTCAAAAACACAGCTCAAGCCATCCCATAGGAATCCAGGAGTGTTTAAGCAAAGGATGTCACACTCGTTTCTTCAACCCATACAGTTACTGGCTATTCCAAGCATAAATGCCAGCTGGGGGTGCAGGGAGCGGGGAAGAATTTAAAAAAAAAAAAAAAAAAAAAAAAAAGGGCACAAATTCCCCTGTACAGGTTTTGTTCTAATAAATGAATATTATGAATATTTTCCAGTTTAAAACCTGAAAAATTCCAAGCCACCCTAATGCACAGCAGCACTCAGAATGAAGAGGTAACAACAACATACTAAGAGGCTAAAATGTGTTCATCTACCCCATAATTCCTTGGGGACAGTAACAGATTCTGGACTTGACATCACTGTCATATCATTTATTCATCTGTGGGCAATCAATGGAATTGGATTAATCAGAGGCTTTTCTGATTCACAGCCACAAAGTTTCAGGACTTAGTATCTAACTGGGTAGACCCTGGGAAGTATTTGGCTAACACACGCTCTACTTACAGGTGCACCAGGAAGACCTTGGGGACCAGGCTCACCATCAAGTCCACGAGCTCCCTACAAAACAAGTAGATAACACAAGACACTAAAATGACGTGCTGAAATACTAACAACTTATGCTCCCTCCTGGTCTGCTGGGAGCTACAGCTTCTCTACAGCTGAGGTTTTTTTATAGCTCTAACTTTAAAAAAAAAAAAAAAAAAAGAAAACAACCCAAGAATTTTGGCAAACTTTTTTTTTTTTAATCTATCTTGTGTTTTTGTGGAGTTATTTTCCAATATTTTTAAACTATGGAAATATGTCATTCAAAAAATGACATTCATTTCATTCTCCAAAAAATCATACCAGACAGTGAGGAGGTAGACCTTTTCATGCTACTTCAGAAAATGTCTGTGTCGTCCTTAATAATACTATAGCCTTCACTTCATAATAGAATAGCACCAAAATGTGAATAGAAATCATCAAGTGCAGCGCAGCTATTTTTATCACATATGTTTCAAGGAAACAATGCAACTGCTACCCTGAAAGTAATTTTAAATGGAGAGAAAAAAAATGTTTTCAAAAAGATTTACACAGAATAAGGAACTCCTTTGTCAAACAGAGGTAGTAAGTATTACAAATAGACAAAACAGCACAAAAAAGTAGGCAAATTACTATGAAGAATTAGAAGATATAAAGAAGGCCAGAAAAGAAAAGTAAGATAGTAATAGCTTTGCAAATGTGTACGAGAGGTTAGGAAGGATCACTCATGAGAAGATTCATAATCACGACAAATTTGATGTTTTTTCTGAACATAGATGATCACAGTATAAGGTTTCCATGATTTCATTTCTAAAGAAGGAGACAATGGCATGATTGCTACATTCTATTCCTTCCAGAAATGTTTACCATATAGATTTAGCAAGCTCTTAAGAATAGAAATGCAACAGTCTGTTTTGAAGTAACAGTTAGAAACACTTTGATGAACAGCAGGAAAATTACCCAGCAAAGTCAGAGCCCATATAAACAGGAATCGCACTAGAAGCTATTTAAGACACAAAAGATGTAAGAGACAGAAAGAATGGAGAAAGAACAAACTCTCAGTAAAAAAACTCTGACAAGAACTGTGACAGTGGAAGCAAAAGGCTTCAGGAAGACGCAAATCACAGGAGGGACTACTTAATAAATTTTAGCTTTAAATAAAACATGCTATAGTTTAGAGCTGCTATAACTTGCTATCTTGCTAACTCCATACTTGCACACATGCCAAACTACTATAAATCCAAGGATCAGAGGGAAAGGTGTGAAGAGTACATGCAGTTCATTAATCAGAAGGACCAAGCTGCCCTTCTTCCTAGCCAGAAGTACAGCAGCTATGGAAATACAGCTGGCGGGAGTGAGAAAATGCAGGGGAAAAAGGGAGACATTTAAATAAGCTTTAAAAAACATTCAGGGGTGTACATTTTTTTATTCAGGCCATTTTATGGAATGCAAGGTTAATACTCACTTTGGTACCTTTAGGTCCCATTATACCAGTTATACCTCTGATACCTAGGATGCCCTAAAAATGAAAAGTATATTCAAATTATGCTTAAATCTTTTAACGAGAACTGTCCTAGTTTTCAGACAGAAGACTCCAGAGTTCTACATGCTTTCTTTATGCTTATTTTACTACTTTCTTAGTATAAAAGGAAAAATCCAGCTACTTCTGCATCCAAATATTTAATTTATATGGTAATTTGATATTTTACTAATTTAAAGACCTTTTAAAAGAATAACAAAACTATCAGATTGAATACTACAACCTACAATACTACAAATATGCCTTAAGGACTGAAAAAAACTACTGATTTCTCTTCTTGATTACCACAGAGTTGAAGCATTCTCCCTGTGCAGCCTGTGTGAGAGGAACACATGAAGGCCAGATTTGCAAAAGTGCTAAGCTGTCTGAAGTGAGGTATAGGACAGATGCATGAGAAAGGCTCCATCAGACTTTAAAGAACTCTAGAGGTAGACAAAATTGGGCAAGGTTTTTGAGAATACAAGTGCTATGCCCACCACACTTGAGAGGCTGGACTCAGTAGACATCCTAGTGCAGCAGGACGCATCATAACTATCATCACTTCCTTCCAAAATACAGTCTCATAGGAAGTTTGGCTTCAATTTTTTCCTCTTCCTGAGAGATTGAAACGACATGGCATGTATCCTCTCTGCAGACAGACCAACCCCTCAGCCATAACATGTTTGTCCTGCAAGAAGAATGCACTACAACTGTGTTAATGAAACAGCTACAGTCACTTCAATGCAGCATAGGCAAACCTACTCCTTGACCAGATTCTTGATGGGCAGCCCTTTTACTCGCTCCTAATGAAGCTAGATGGAATCTTGCACAGAACATCTAAAGCTTGTCAGCCCAATATGTGAGAAAAAGCGTGATAATGCAACAGTGACTACAGCAGCCCAACAAAGGAGAGACCCACAGTCTGATCCTTGTTTGAAGATCAAAGGTGAAAGTAGGTGCACTGTGGTACCCATTACTTTCTCTCAAAAGCAACACCTGTCCCAGAGATGGCTATCTTATGCAAGTCTTCTTGTCAATGCATTACATAAAAGTGTTAGATTGCAGGTGCTGCTGTGGAGACTGGATTCCTAATCCCTTCTATGGATCTGAGCCTTATATTCGTTTATGTAAGAAACCTAGAAGAAAATACAACAGAGTCTACAGCCTCTCCATCTGTCCCTCTAAAGCATTGTCTATCCTCTTTTCCATAGGTTGTCTATCTGACATTACTTTCTGCATATTATGAATCCTACATTTTAATAAGAAACAATTATTTTAAAGCTTGTTTGTAAGGTCATCAACTGGTGAAACAGTGAAGTGTAATGAGTAATGCATTTAAAAAAAAAAAAAGGAAAGGAAAGTCAATGTCAATCTCTGATTGGTTTTTAATTCTACTGTGCTATTTCACAGTGATATAAGAACTTTATCAAACTGAGTTTGGCCCTTCAGACAGCAGAAGCTGCATCTTACACAAGTACCTTCTCTGCACCAGGGCCTCAGGGATACTTTTTCAGCATCATGTAAAAAGGATTACACCCTTTCCTTCACTTAGTCTCTATTCTTTCTCTAATCCTAATCTGGAGATTTATGTTGTCTTATGTTTATAGAGAATTCCATAATTTAGGATTTAGATGTCATGTGCATCAAGGTAAGCTCCTGTATAGTATCATATCTGGACACCAATGGCATTAAAGAAATAGCTTCACCCCTAGGAAAAAAGCATAACACCCCATCAGAAAATAAACTATAGAAATTAAATGTGTTATGCCTAAGGTCTGTGCCTATTTCTCTTACTTAGAATGACCCCTTTATTCTGTTTCCTATTGCCTGTTCAGCTGTGGTAACTATAAGAGCAGCTCCTCACAAGCAAACAGGCTGAGGAGGTATGTGCCAGAACAAAGAAGTCAGATGAAGCAGGACAAGAAAATAATTCCAAAATCATAGGTGTGATTGAAGGCTGCTTCCTGGCATGCAAAAAGGCAAAAAACTGAAGAAAAAAAAAAAAGTCTGTTCTTCAGTGGCTGCTACTTCATCCTCAAGCCTTAGCTAAGCCTCAATTTCACAGTTAAACATGTTTTAAACATAAACACTAGCTTTGCAAGGCTGAAGTCAGAGTCATCAAAATTATGGAAAGGAAGGCCAGGAAAAAAACCTAATTGCACAGTCTAAACACAACACAGAATTTAAGACATGAAATACTTTTTAAAATAAGCCTTTCCAAAGAAATATTTAGAGCTTTGTGCCATGGAATAATGTAGCTTTTTGGAAGGACTTAAATAATTCTACCTTCACTCATAGACAATAAGGCAGAATAAAGAGAAAGGTGTGTGGTGTTTTTATAATATCTGTTTTCTTACAATAATAAGAAAAAAAGATATGACATAATAAAGCAAATGGATAACACTATTTAAGAGGAAATACTTTACTGGAGGGCCTTGAGCTCCCACTTCACCACTGGGTCCTTGGTCCCCTTCTTCACCCTGGGAAAGCAAAAGGAATATATCTACAGCTAATCCATACCATGCATATTACATTGTAGGAGTAACATCTACTACTTACTGTTTTCTGTCACCATGTCCTGCTTGAAGGAAATCCAAATGAAGTCACAGTACTTCCTCAGAACAGACAGATACTCGTTTAGGTTCACATTCCATTCAACTATTAGTCAAAAGGGTAATTTCAAAGTAACCCCAGTATAAAGAAGGGTAATGATACTTTACTCCTAAGCTGTCATTCCTTTTTTCTTGGCATTAATCTCGTTAGGTTTTCGCATTCTTTTAGATTAAAAGTGTAATGAAAGTATACTCGTATATGTGAATGGACTGGATATGCTAGTAGCTTTGCATCACAATATCACACTGCGCTTCAGAATTTTTTGAAAACTAAAATGGTAAAATGCCTTATCTGGTCAAACCCCAATTAGATTAGATGATAACCTCTCTCATACAATGACAGTGCGCACTAGCAGAACAACAGTATTTACTCCCAGTTTAATTTGCATAAAGGGATTCTGGAGCATAAGACAACAGGAAAAAAAATAGGGAGCTGTTTCTAGTAAGTTAATATGCTTTTCAATATGCTTAGGAATAGAGAGCAGGGTGTGGTGGTTTTTTTTTTTTTTAATAAAACAAAACATTTTTCTCTGATTCTTTTTCTCCTAGCATTGAAGCATAGACTAAGGCAGAGCAAAACTTCTCAACTTTTCTTACAAATATTTCAATATTAAACAAGGTTAATTCAAATGAAACACCTTAAAAGAGTTCACATTTCAGTCTTCAAGCTGAACTGGACTTGGCCTCTTTACTGTAGTTATAATCTTTCTTTGCCTATGAACTTATACTGTGTCCTTTCTCTCTCAAATACATTTTTCCCCTCTCGTTCTTCCTGTCCCTGTTACTACACAGCTGTGCCACAGAACAATTTACCTGGTAAATCCACAGAATATTTCTGCATTTAAATGTTTGGAAGTTTTCCAGTTAATAAATTTGACTTCAGTTTTTGCCATGAGTTCCATAATAATTAGACTGAATGATCAAAATAAAAAGCAGAGGAGTATGGCAGCACTGACTTCTGCATCATAATAAACACAGAGTACAGGTGAATGAAGAACAGAGATGTGCCTTTGGTTATTCTGGCATATTAAGATATATCGTATCTCTTCATGCATTCTGGTAAAACAGTTAATAGTTCTAACAAAACTAATACTATGTTTGAAGACGAGGCTAAACTACTATTAGCTTGCCAACAGCAACAGCAGTTTTTCCTCTTTTTTTGGGTTGTTTTTTTTTTTACCTTATAACCTTGTTTTCCTGGTTCCCCAGACTCTCCTTTTGAACCTTTCTGTCCCTAAAATAAACATAAAAACCAAAATAAATAATTAGAGATTATTAAGAGTTAAAATACGGAGTTTTGCAAAACAGACAGAGACTACCTTGCTGTTCCCTCTGCAATTCAAATGCTTCCTCACCTATCCAGTTAACACCATATACTAAGCACCATGTTCAAAAAGATCTGTTCCTGGATCTAGCAGGGTTGTTAGATTTCTAGACAGGTTAGTATTTCTTCTTAGGTTACCCATAACAACTTCCTCAGGCCAACAGTATTCCCAGAAACCAGCCAAGACTACATTAAAAAGAATCTTAGACAAAAGGAGACTCAAAAAGCGTTCATTTCAATTTAGTATGTTACAGATCTGCCATGAAGAGAAAAAGAAGGAAAAAAGACTACGGATTTGAACGAATTTTTAGTTTCTGGAGTCATCAGACTACATCTGCAAAGTAAATAAAGCAATCCTTCACATACTCTAATCCTTTCAGGACCACACATAAATTTTACCCTGAAGATTACAGCAGCAGTAAGAGATTTCAACAACAAGAGGTTATTTTGGCAGTAAGGAGCTGAAATAACTATAAGCATCCACACTGATGCAATGTTTTTTGAAATTGACAATGAACTGCCCTTCTGTCAAGCCAGCAATTACCTTCCCTAGTGCTCTGAGACAGTACTTCTGTAAGGAGTGCTTGAACAAACAGATTCTCTTACCTTCATTCCCATTAAGCCAGCATGTCCTGGGCGGCCAGGTGGACAAGCATTGGGACACTGGAAAAGCATCCACAGTTAGTACCACATAGGTTGAATAAGGTTGTCGGAAATTATTTTTAAAAAAATGTGGACAACTATCTTACCAATGGATCACCATCTTGCAGGCCAATTGTTCCCTAAATTAAATGAAATTAATCAAAGTCAGTAAAAGAGAAATAACCAGACCTGACTCATTAGACAATATAGTCATTAGACATCGCAGAAAATACTACTATCTAAAGCTAGAATCCGAAGTACAATCAATCAAATGATCTCCGACATGAAAAGCACCTAAACTGTAGGATTTTATTGTAGGATTGCAGGTACCTGCAAAATCCTGTCCTCTAACTTAGATCAACTTTTCTGAAAAACAAAATATTTCTTTTGTTTTTTAAGCTACCTAAACCGTATTTTCTATTAAATATAGAGCACCTACATCCAAACCCCATGAATTTCCAATAGAACCCAAGAGAATTTCTGTAATAAGGATAACTTTTACTTTTCCAACTTACTACTATTCAGCAAAAGATTCAGATCTTTACAGAGAAAATAATCTTCCCACAACACAAGTATTGGTAGACAGGTGAGATGCCTGGCGGTTAGTGGAACTGCAATAAGCTAGAGACCAGTATACAACGAGATGGACTCAGTGGGGGGAAGGTCATTCCTCATATTAAACCAAATACTTGATGGAAGGTAACAGGAGGCTTATGAGGCACAACAGGGAGAAATATGATTTCACAGCAGCAGCTGGGTTCTTTAAAGCCCAGTGGGAGGGAGCACACTGTTTCAGAGAGAAGCACAGGGGAGTTTAAGGAATGAGCTGGTCTCCTTTTATACAGAAGGATTTAAAAAAAGCTGAGGGTATGTTTGGGTCCATAATGGCATCAACTGGACTGGGATTGTGGCACTTCAGAAATCTAAAAAGGACAAAACTGTCAAGGAATAGAAGCAGCATACACCATTATTGAGAATCCGTTTTTACTTGTTTCCTAAATACTCTTCTCCGCTTTACCATTCACATTTTTTACAATGCCTCTGTCAATTCTCTGGCAACTTTAATGAAAACAAGAAACATGGCATAAATAAAGCATATGGATTTAGGGTCTGTCCAGCAGAGGAACAGTACAGCTTTTGAAAAGACATTAGTATGACACAAACACATTTCCCAGCAGTTTGCATTTCACAGCACCCAGCCTCCAATGTGTCTGCCAGACACTCAGTTCTATCTCTCTGGGCAGGTAAATAGCCACAAGGCAAAGGCACAACACACATCCCTCCTCCCAAGAGGCTCAAAGATAACCATTCCCCTAGAGAGGCAAAGCACTGGTGTAAAGCTTTCTTATATCCCTTGCAAGTAGAAGGCCTGCTTGCAAGAAAGACATTAGAAATTAACCCACCTGGGAGCATATATTTCTGGCTCATGAGGCAAATACTAAATTTTTCTCCTCCTAACAGAGAAGAGTCTGCCTCTGCTGAAGTACTACTAGTGAGGCCCAAGAAAGACTGCATTTACAGTAATACTAGAATGCACAGGGAAGTTTAAAACCTGTATAAGTTACAGTTTAAGACCATCTGCATAAATGGGAAGACATCGTGACAGAAGTTACACAGTTTGCATTTCAAACTGTCTCTTATAACCATAAAGACTAGAAACTTGCTTTCTAAATGAAAGATCAAATGTTGATATGATTAAGCGAGTTGTATCTTAGGCTTTGAACACAAGGCTCTAGACATTATGAATTAATATAGCCTGCTGAAATCCTAAAGTCAGTATTCAGCTGTGGGACTCAGCTGGGGGACTTGAGAAGTTTTGTTCAAGAAGCAACAATAGTTAATTCAGACATTAGCACATATTAAAGGCAATCACTTACCCGAGGGCCTGGTGGGCCTGGTGGGCCTGGTGGCCCTCTTTTTCCTGGATCTCCCTAAAAAAGGGTAAAGTAATTTTGTTGATTCATAGTACTAATGACAACCAGCAGTTACATATTCATACCACACAACAACAGTGAGACATGAAGTAGCTACAGAAGGACAGGCTAGGTAGCCAATTAAAACCTAAACCCACAACATGGCTCCCACAGTAGAATGGGAAAACCAATTTTTTAGTAGAATGGGAGCCATGTTGTGGAATAGGAGTCACAAAAAACAATTAATTTTCAGATGCTTTAGAAAGCTGAAATATCTGACCACAGGATCATCTATGCACTCCTCTATCTCATAACTGCTAATTAAGTACTGAATTAAAAGAATCCTAGTAACTGGCAAAAATGCCCAAAGCACAGAGAGGAAAAAATCCCATTTTTCAGAGCCCAAGATGAATTTACCAAGTTAGAATCTTCTCCTGTTTATGAAGTTTTGCTGTGCAGTGCTTTCAGAAGTAAAGACAACACAAAACCTCTGCAAATTATTTTTTCTGAATGCTTTTAATTAAAATAAATCTAATATTCTGATAGGGACCACCTTTTAACTTAGTACTGTAATTTCAATAGTATGTTTGATGTATGTTATTAAATATTATGTTATTAAATCATAAATGAAATTAACAAGATAAATATAGAAAAATTATCCACTAATTCTCACAATGCATGAGTTATAGAGCCATAGGTTTAAAAACACTAAAAAGGAATATTTCTTTTCCACACCATGTATAATTATATTGTGGAATCCATTATCACAATGTGTTGTGGAGGCCCATGATATAAATGGATTGAAAAAGGGACTGACTATATTAATGGAGGACAGGCTCATATATAGCTTTTGAAAAAGGCAGCACAAATGCCATTTCTGATTCAGGCAGTCTCTGAACTGCCAACTGCCAGAATGTGGGACAGTACGACAGAAAAATGTCATTTTACAAATAGGCTGTACACTTCCCTAAGTATCCATTATTGCCCTTGCTACAGACAAAACAGTGAGCTAGATGGATCATCTTCTGAAACAAACTGGCAGGTTTTAATATTCTTTTTTATATTCATTTATATGACTGAGTGCAACACACAGGGAGAGGTATGCATTAAAAATAGGCTTCATTAAACAAAATTTTAATGCTATTTCAGATTTCAAGTGAAAAATTAACAACTGGTTTCACTTTGCATTTCAGTGGTAAAGTATGGAGTCAAAATATGACAGTGTGCTGAAACTGAGTGCATAGTTTAGCAGTAAGGTCAGTAGATGGAGTCACACTTAAAATGAGATTAAGAGGAAATACTGAATGGCCATGTTCACTAGTATGTAAATGGAAAACAGAAATAGTATGTGGTCATGTACCATAATGTATATGTGAGAAGACAGGAGTAAAACTAAAAGTCTGCGTGTAATGTTGAGTTTTACATTTCCTGTATTTCTGGCAGGTTTGCTTTTTGATTTTAGCTTTCCTTGAATAAGAGGAGAA
Organism: Mycteria americana; assembly: GCF_035582795.1. NCBI lineage: Eukaryota > Metazoa > Chordata > Aves > Ciconiiformes > Ciconiidae > Mycteria > Mycteria americana. The sequence goes on from NC_134367.1 coordinate 33,753,066, forward strand.
GTGGAGTATGGGTGACTATGTGAAACATTTAATTCTAATCTAATGGGTGGCCCTGACTTGGTGCTATTAATTGTTCCTTATTTCTGATGAGCTTCAAACACAATCTTTCCTCTACCAGTGATCACTGTAGAGGAAAAAAATATGTTTTCAAGTGCTGTTGTAACCCAAATAGTGTTTAGATGACACAGTAATTATTCATTTTTTCTATAAGTACCTTCTAGCAATTGAATAAACCTACATTTTTAGCAAACATGGTAGTACTTACAGGTGGACCAGCACGACCTACTTCCCCAGGAAGTCCTGCTGCACCAGCCGGACCCTATAACAACCAAGTTAAATAGTATTTTTAGATCATACAATACTTCTATAACAAGCATCCAAGGAGTGAGAACATGTAACTCTCTCAAACAATAAACTATGCCTTCAGACACCAGTATTTTTGTCCCATATACCATAGACCTAAGCAACCTCAATAGAAGCTGAAGAAAGTATACATAATAGACATAGAACATCAGGATTAAAACAGTTTCTTTTTTCACTGAATTACTTTTTATTACAGTATAACAGCTTTATTGAATATTTAAAAAGATTCATTAAACAGTATATTTATGAATTGTAAAAATTATACTTACAGGTGGTCCAAGAAGCCCCTTGCCCTGTGAAATATGAAAAAAGGTCAGAAATGTGGGGAGGGTTCCACACCTAGTCAAGCTGTTTGCCAAGAACAGAGTATTTGGGATAAAAGGTACAAAAACCCTGATGTTTGATTCTGCAAAACCATTTTGAAAACTTAACTAATGTTAAATATCAATTTTATTATTAGGTAATCAATATCAGGAGAAAAATTAAATTATTGATTAAGTTGCCTTGCAGTAGCATCTCTCTACACATATTTACAAACACACACACTTCCACAAAGGAATGAAGACATTAAAGCTTTTGGGCTTAGCTAATTACCAAGTACCATGATAAACACATCTATGCTATAATCATTTCCTTCTAACAGTGCATTTAAATTGATAATAAAAGATTTTTTTTTTTTTGCCAGTGCTTCCCCGAGGTCTAAATCCATTAAACTAGTGATTTTTGGTAATCAGAAAGAACACCAAACTCCTGTTTACATTTTCCATCAGTTTTGCTCTGAATCATTTTAATGAGAAGTGTCCAAGACACAAATGTGTTTCTGCCTATTTGGACAATACACTCCCTCTAAGAAAACAGATCCCTCAGTCTTGCGTTACTAAAGCAAATGGGTAATTTTATGGAGAACAGTGTCAATGATGTGTATGAAACAGTGGCATATAAAATCACAAACATAAATATTCAGGAGATTTGATGTAATAAAGCGCCTGGGCTGAGTGGAGTTTAAAAGCTGCAGAATGTCATACCAGGACTGTATCTGCAAGGTTGTCATTAGAAAACTTGGTATAACACAGGGAAAATGTCAAGCATTTATCAGAGTCATTCCATTTTAACCATTTAATACACAGCAGAAAGTAAACTTCATCATCTTGTATAACCTACATAATTCCTTTGCTATTACTTAACACTCCCTTGCTACAATTCATTACATTATACATGTCTATATTTGACTATACAAATCAAACTTTCACTGCATCACATATCTGATATTGTAATATCATCTGCCTCTGAAAGAAGGAAACCAACTACTTGCAGGTTCCCACTGGAGTACCCCTTGCTAATGCACCCCTAACCGTGGCAGGGAAAGTCAGTGATACCAAAGAAGCTACTGTATCCAGCCCACACACAGGCCCAGGAGAAGCCAGTCCCCCCCTCTGCCCAATCCATTGCATCTCCTGACCCTCCTAATTAGGACTCCCAGAAGCAGGGGCTGTCCCCCAGCAATTCATGCCTTGCCCTGCTACTCCACCCTTCTGGCCATAAACTCCCTGCAAGCAAACCACGATGGGGAGTTGAGAGCTCCAGGGCAATCAGTCAGTAAGGACCTACACAGAGCAGTTAATGATTCCAACCAGCTGCCCATGTTCCTGCCTCTGCCTGTGTCCTAAAGGAGAAGCCTCTCCACACAGCCTGGCACTGTGGCCTTACATCCCCAGATGCCTGCCACCTGCTTTGGAGATGCTTATCTGACCCATGGAGCAAATGGAGTGCATGGGCATCAGCAGTAACCCACAGTCTGTAATCACCTGGTTCAGAGGCACTCACCCTGTAGATCTGGTAAGTACCTCCACATCCTCAACACAGACCTGCTGCCATCCACCACGAAGAGTCACATACCAGTATTTGTATGTGTACCCTATGCCGGAAGCTGTGCTTTAGTAGACCGTAAAATATTTCCAATTTCTCTGTCACTAAATACACACAGTCCTACCTATATGTCAGATCTATAAAACACTAGCAATATATCAGCTAATAGAAAAGTTAGAGGGAACTTAACAGCGAGAATGGACTGAAGGGTGCAATACGTGCACTGAATGTAGCAGCCCCAGGTCCATTTACCAGGGCCAGATCAGAGACATCAGCATATTTGGTGGTAAATTACTTCAATTAATCAGAAGTATTCTACTAATTTTGTAAATCTGTCATTTGAGAGACAAAAGAGATGAGACAAATAGAATAAATTAAAACTAAATGATAAAGCAGGAAAAAATACAGGAAAGGGAGAGTAAAAGAAGATAACTGAAGATTGCCAGGATACATTCTGGGGAAGAAAGGGTGACAGAAGCAGAAAAGCAAATGCTGTATATAAAACTTCAGATACTTAATATTCTTTCTTTCAGTTCCTCAGAAGTCCTAACTTGGCCAATAAATTCTGCTGGATGAACTTGAAAAACAGTGATAATTTAAAACTAATTGATGTTGTAGCCAAGACTTCTGACTTTCTGTTTGCACTGAGCATTTTAACAACTTAAGCAAGGGTTTTTTGTGAGAAATGAAGTCTTTGGATAACCACCCAGAGACTATGCCACTTGCAAAAGACCACTGACTGAATTCAAAGCAGTGCATAATTACATCTAAATACTCAACTAATCATGTAACTAGTATGCAGACTCGTAAGTGTGCTCACTATGTTTCTAGTAAACAAGGTCTCGTGGATCAAACCAAAGACCTGCAAAGGTTAAACAGCCCCATTACTTCATGCTTGTAGTAAGAGATTCTCAAAAAGTCTCTGAATCTGAGAATAAGAACCATCACACCCCAGCACTACCACTCCTACCCTTTTTTTTTTAATTCGTTTTCACTACTCTAAATTTAATCTCACTAAAGGTGAGATGACTGGTGGTGGCCATTTTGAGAAACTTCCACTAACTGCTCTATTTCTTCAGCAGCTTAAAGCCATTCATCGAAAGGAAAGCCCTTTGATGGAATAAACAGTATAAATGGAATTTCCCCAAGAGATTTATTTTGAGCATTAATCTTTCCATATGGATTCAGCATATACAGGTTAACAACCATGGAGCTACAAAATCAAACACTAGGCTTCTTCCTAAAATGTGAGGTCTAAGGATTAACCTTAATAATTACAAGGGTAATGACACGAGGTGACTAAGTATGTCCATCTTTTCTTTACCTTTAAATAACTAAGAATTCTCATTTCCTCATTATAAATATTCCTGCAGATTCATCTTTAAATACAAGGTCCAGTTGCTTATTAAGCAGAGGCAGAACAACTCCAAAGGCAATCCCTACTGAGGTTCACTGAAGCGTTATCACCTTAAGACTGAAAGTCTCAGGGCAAACAAAAAATCGCTAAACTTTGAACAATGGTCCAAAATCTCTTCAGATGTATTGCTTTTACAGTCTCAAAACACGGTCACAAAAGACCTGAGTGTTCTGAGGTAAGTACTGCTCTGAACAGAATCAGCGTTCCACCTCAACAAGTTGGTCCAGTTTGCTGCTTTCCCACAGTAACATCGCCACTTTTAAGTTGAGATTAATGCTCTTTATTTATATTTTATATACCCACTTTTTCTGAAGGCTGTTAAATTATTTGTTCTCACATTAGTCTGTTAATGGTGAGGTAAAATCCTGTATATTTTTCCTCAAGTCAGTTTTTATTTCAGTTGACAGGCTAAAATACGGCAATATTTTAACCTAGTATTTCAGTAATTCAGTTTTAATTCACCATTTTTTCCTCTCCCATAGTAGTTCTTTTCATGTACACTTTTTTCCGTGTCACCTGAGTAACTTATCTGACAGAGTTAAGCTATCTCTTCATTCCAGCTACACATTTTTAAATGCATTGCAAACGACCCAGAAGTTATTTCCCCATCTACTTGACAGCAAAAAATTAAAATAAACAAACAAACAAAAAACCTCAAACCCCTAACAGAAGGATGTAGGGCTTTCAGTCTACCTAGAAGCTACCTCAGTTCTGCTATTTTCTGTGACTAAATTTAGCTCATATATTGAATCTACAGATTGACTAGCCATTATAAAAGTATTACTTATTTTCCAGATTTTCAGGTAAGAAACAGCATCCATGAAAATTAAACGCAAATGTCCACATAGAATGATTCAACTTAAGTTTGAACATGTCTACAATGTAACGTCTTCAAGAATAACAACATAATTTCCTCTCTGGCCAAATACCAAAAATATTGTTTAATATAAATTTAATGAAAGTTACTGGGACAGGGTCAAAAATACAAAGATACAGTCAAATACAGAATTTCACAGTAAGGAGTGCTATACCAGAATACAATGCCTCTTCTATTTAATTCCAATAATTTCTCCAAAATTAATCTAATTTTTAATTAAATTTTAATTATGTGCAGCCCTATTATAATTTCCTCCCAGTCATCTTGTTCCATTATTCATCTTCCTTGAAGTTCTTCCTGGTTTCCTATATAATCTAAGTTTCTACATGCCAACCATCATTTACTTCTTCAACCTCATAAAATTCCTAAAATTCACAATTATTTTCAGCCCCCAAGATGGACATTAAATCCATCTGCATGCCGACTGGAACAGTACTCTTCACATGTCCTTTCTCATATTTTGTCTTGTTTTTATATGGAACAGCACAGGAAGTCCCATACAGCATTTACACTTCAGTGATCTCATTTAAACACATGGCAAGGAGCTGAAACAGGAGTAACTGTAGACTAATTTCTGCAAATAAAACATGGGCTCTCCTGTCTCTAGAGCATTTTCACAAAGGGATGGAAAACAACAGTATGCATCCAAAACTGTGTGACCACATCACACACGCTCCTTTCTTTTCTACAGCATACAAACCAACATGTCCTTTCAGTAATATCTGCACACTTTGATATAAAGACAAAAAGTAATGTACTACTTTAATATCTTATGAGTTCTTTGAAACCTCAAAAATAGTTTCTGGCTTTTCTTCACTACATTTAACGTTAAGAATCCTTCATATTGACACTTAAGATCTAAAACACCTCTTCATATACTAAATGTAGTACTTACTGGAAGTCCACGAGCACCTGGCAGTCCTGGCTCACCCTTTAAACGATAAAAATTGAGTTTTTCAAGAGGCATTAGCATAAAATTTCGTAAACAACATACAGGAAGATGCTCTCACCTTTTGGAGGGTATCATTTAGTGGACATATTCTGCAAGTATTATTCACCTCATTAATACTATGCTGGTTTCAGTGAGACTTGATAGAAAGGAAAGACTTTCTCAGTATTAAAAAGATACAGCCTCAGGGCTTACCCCCCCTCCAAAAAAAAAAAAAGTATTCAAACATGCTGGTTACTCTGACTTCTGATGTATATTTGATTTGTCTGATTGCTGATGAAGTCAGGTTTCACTGTTCTGGTTCCCAGTGCATATTACAATGACATAGTTACAGTACAACAAGATGGAAAGAGCCTCACCATTACTGAAGATGCTCAACTTTAATGTCATCAATGTAATGCCACCATTCCTTACTGCTGGCTGGGGGAATGGAAGTTGCTTTGTACTGTGTGAAAAGGGCCCAATGGATCTGTATTCTATAGATGTTTTAATATTGTAAGAAAGGCTGCAGCATCTCATTAGTTGCATAGAGACAAACAAAAATCCTGCTTAAAAAAAACCCAACAAACATAATTTCATGCATAATTTTGTTCTTACCTTCTGTCCTTTTGGTCCTGTGGCTCCACGTGAGCCATCAGGTCCTGTGAATCCCTTTGGAAGCAATGTATACAAGGTTAATGCAAAGGTTACGTGGTTTTCTTAATCACAACAGAAAACATTCTAAAAAATAGAAAAATTAAGCTATTAAATGAGATGAGTAACTGCAGGAGACTTACAATTCAAATGCCTATTTACATGTACAGATAGAACTGTGCGAGTTCAAAGTACTAGCTTCTGGTGACAAACATCAGTGCCTGTGATATGTATCCTTCAAAAATGATTCAGTTAAATCACAATTAAACTAAATACGTGATCTCAAATGATCTTGTTGCCTCTCAATGGGAGATTGATGAATTTAGTTCATGGCTCAGGTTAAAAAAAAAAAAACAACTGTCAGTGTTTTCCATTTCAAATAAATCATTCATTGACCAAAAAAAGTCAACAAAGCTGCCAGGCTGGATCTGAGGTTAGTCTTTGAACCACACTTGTCTATCTGACTAAAATTAAAAAGCAATCATATTATCAGTACAAATTCATTTGGAGTTGTTTTCTTTTGTTTCTAAAATTTTAACCAGTTTATATGGCTTAGAAATTTCCAGATATCCATAAGAAAAGCCTTGCTTTTACATTTGTCCAATACTTTTTTGGTACACTTCCAGCAATTCAGTGTTCACCCAAAGGCATGTTTTCTCTGATAATTTGCTTTCAAAAGCTTACATGATCATTACAGGCAATTACTGTACAGTATCTTTACTCAGCCTATTAAACCTGACACTGAAATAGTTTGTGAAAGAAAAATGAGATTTAATAAGTCAGAATTGCCTCACCAATTAAACATGGAAGAAGGTATTATAAATCTAAAACCCCAATTAAAAGTTGAATGCACCGTGGGAGTACAATAAGGTCCCATGTTTTGCCTTCAAGTCAAAATAAAAAAGGTTCACCATTTCAGAACACTGTATTCTAGTATTACAGTTTCACTCACCCACTAATATAAGGGAATATGCAAGTGCAAAAAAATACCAAAAGCTGAGCTGAGTTGAGTTTAAAACGTTCTGTTTCACCCAACTGTGTTACCATGAATTCTGGCGAGGAAAATAAAACTATGCCTTAAGTGAAAATTATAAGAGGCAATGATTTGTAAAGATCTGCTTATGGGTTTTTGACATGTACAAATGGGTTGTGGTCCTGTATTGTTTTCAGGAAAAAATGAAGTGGTATGAGATACCACTCATGGCATGCCCACTTCGTCTTACAGGTGTGAAATTTGAACAATTGAACTAATTGTTTCAGCTCCACGTCCACTAGATCTCTTGTCAAAAGTGAATTAAAAATTATCCTCTAACACTATTGCAGTCTTCAAAAAATATTAGGCTTTTTCATTTATATAATTTGCAATATTCTCTAATACACTAGTTTGTTATATATAATCTTTATTTTTGGTGTTTTAAATTATAAAAGTATTCTACCACTTACGTAAATTAAACATAAGCTTGCCTGCCTCCTGGCATAAGATCCAAGTACTAATGTAGCAATCTTGCTTCGTAGCAAGAAATGCTTTCAAACGCTGCTCTCGAGAGAAGTGTGAAGTTTCCCAAAAATGTATGAAGGCGTTTTTATTGCCACTAACTTATTCGAGAGATACAACCTAACAGGCCATCAACACTAGATGATGTTGAAAGTTTATTATTCTGTATTATTTTCCACAGAGAAAGGAAGATACATTAGCAGGTACGGGCTCTGCAGCGGCTGAAGCCTGGGAGGTTTTTATTTGGAATAACAACTACATGGAAATTGCAGTTTTTCCTCAGAAACTGAGTAAAAATTCATTCTTAAGCTTCAATTTAGTAAAAAGACAACTGTTCACTGTAACGTCTGGCCTACAGGGATGGAGAAGGAGAAAGGAGAGGGAAGGAGAGGCTAACGAGACCCGAAATTACTACACACTACCCCTCCACACACCCCCTTCGGGCACCAAACACCAACGGCCCGGAAGAGGCCGGCCCGCGCCGCTGACCGTTAGGGAGCAGCGACAGGCGCCTCCCGCCGGTCGTCCCCCGCGGGGGGAGCGGGCCTCTGCCCGCTGGGGGCCGGCCCGCCCGCGGCCCGGTCTGCCCGGCACCGCTGGTGCCCTGCGCCGCAGCGAACCCTCCTGCCCAGGCCTGGGCTTGGATCTTCCTCTTGCCCTTGCCGCCCTGCTCTTCGCCCCGCAGGGAGCGGGGCGCTGGCCCGAGGCTGCTCCCAGAGGACGCAGCGTGGCTTCCTCCCCGCAGCAGCGCTGCCCAGCGCCCTCTGCGGAGCAGGGTGGCAGCACCCAACAGCCCTGGCGCTGTTCCTCAGCTGCTGCCCCGGCCGCCCTCAGCCCGGCTGTGCTCCGCCAAGAGAGCATCTTTCAGCCTGGAGAAAAGCGCTTCTCCCCCCCGCGCACCGCTGGCACTCACTGGCAGCCGTGAACAAGCCAGAGACCTCAAAAGGAGGTCATGCTTCTACAGAAATAGACTAAACCCAAGTATTTTCCTTTAAAAAAAAAAAAAAAAGAGGAAATTCCAGAAAATCAAGTGCACTCACATCAGCTCCTGGCTCTCCAGGCAGGCCAGGGGATCCTGGTTTGCCTGCATCCCCATCTGGACCCTTCAGGATTTAAACGGACAGTTAAGCATACTTCAGAGAGGGAAGCAGAAACAAAATTCAAAACCACATCTCTCGCAGGAGCAAATGCAAAGTAGCTGAAATCACTTACCGGTGGACCAGGGGGGCCGTTCGGACCTCTCTCCCCCTAACCAATATATGAAAAGGAAGGTATTAGTCAGAGCTACAGCAACTTTTTATGGTCCCTCATGAAAAACACTGATTTACAGATTATCAGGAATAATCCCAAACTCATTCTTATTGTAGGAAATTAATATTAAACCCATGTGATCTCTATTATAGACTAGCAGAAATAATCACAGAAACTTCTGACAGGAATTGGGGGAAAACACATAGTACCTCCTATCAGGAATAACGCCACAGTACTTATCATACTTTAGTATGGGTGATACTACATAATCCCTTTTGAGATTAGAATTATAAAACCCCTACACCCCATTTAAGGCAAATAATCATAGCATATGATGCTGATTACATAAAATAAATAATCCTCTATTTTCCATATCAGAGATAATCTGAAAGGCCACCTTCTCCCCTCGCCCTGGCCTGGTACAGAGTATAAGACCCATCAATTCCTATGTGGATCTCCAGCCAAATCCAAACTCCTCAGAGTCAAATGCTGACAGTGAGGACAACGCAGGTACAGCTCAAGGCATTTCCTATTTCCTAGGCACGGCATGGGAAACACTTACATCGATGCCATCAATACCGGGAACTCCTGGTGGCCCTGGCGGACCCGGGGGACCTGGCGGACCAGGGAGACCTCTCTGACAAGGAGTAAGAAATAAAAAAGGAGCAATTAGATCCTGGCAAACCTTCGAGAGCCAGTCGGGGGGGACCAGCACAATGAGAGGTGGCTTCTATGGGTTAGTCAGGGGGCCACAGCTGTGATGAGGAGCTGTGTCCTCATTCCACACGTCAGGACCCACAGGCCCTATATCCCATCTTAGCTGTCACTGTGATCACCAGCAACACTCCCCTCGTGGGCAGAACAGGGATAAGATGTTTAACCCCCCTCCTGCACCCCACAATGCTGGCAGCGCTAGGGCAAGGCGGAGGGGGCTCGACTCCTTGACCAGCAGGATCTGAACACCGGACGGCAATGACGGGGCGGCAGAAATAAAAAGAGTGATCTTTGCAAATCAAACACTGAAATTCACTAAGCTACTCTAATTACTCATTCAGCCAACACAAAGGAGACAGTCTTCCCAAGCGTTCGTGCTAGCGAAAAAAATTTAAAACAACCCTATCCCCACTTCACTGACGGGCTCAGCGGTTTCCCCTGGTTTCCCAGCATTACATTAGCATCTACAGAGGCGCTTTCTCAAAGCACCATGCTCCCGAGGGGGAGGCGGGAGGCGCCACCAGCCTGTGGAAACCTAGAGAAAGGCTTTTACAGGTCTCCGTACCTATAATGGAGGGCTCTGTTCTCCTCGGAGCCAGCTCCGGCCGCGGCCCCACAACGGTGCTCTGTGATCAGGAGGCTGGCCTGGGCCCTGCTGGGGCCCTGAGCCTGGCCCCTTGCTCCCCACAGCGCTGCTGCTCTGGACACCTTTCCTCCACACACCAGTCTTCCCAGTAATAATCCATCCAGCAGTAGTTGTAGATAGAGCTCTAGCCCCACCATGCCACCAGGCGCCTGCCTGATGCCCACCAGGTAGCACCATGTAGGCATACACACATGGCACCCACCGCCCTGCGGCCAACTCGCCTTTGCCAGCACCACATCAGGGTCTGCTACAGCTACTGTGGGGGAGAAAGGGTCGAAAGCCCTCCAGCGGGTCGGTGCCAGGGCATGACAGAGAGTCGCCTTCAGTCTCTCTCCACCCACACCCTTTCCCTGAGCACGGAGCACCGTCCCTTCCCTCACGCTTACCTCGATTACCGTCTGGCTTATCTGCGAGGGAGAAAAACAGAGTCAAAGTCAGAATAAACTTACTTGAGCCAGGCAGAGGCAAACAACCTGCAGGAAAAGCCCCAGAGGCAGGAGGCCCCGCAGAGCCCGGGCCATGGCAATGGAGGGAGCGGCCTGCAGCTCCTGGGGCAGGCAGCCTAAAGGTGAGCCCCGCTGCAGCCCCTCACGGCTGCTTGCTAACGCCTTGGGGAGGGTCTCGGGGATTGGAGGAAAGCCGAAGGCTGGGAAGGGGAGGACTGAATGCCAGCAGCGCCTTAACCCTTTGCCCTGCCGCTGTTGCTTTGGGCACCGACCCTTGTCTTCCCTCCCTGCCCTCCCGCCAGGGGTTTCCCGCCGTCAGGCTCCCCGCTAAGGCGGCAGCTGCGGGGAGGTGGCTGCGAAAATCCGTCCCGTCTGCAAGGCACGGCTTTCAGAAGTCTCCCACCCAAGCAGCGGGTGAGGGGGGAATAAAGTCACGGAAGGGTTAAAATGAGGCTGCTGCTGCTACCGCTGTCCTGGGGGGCTGGATTTCTAAAGGCACCAAATTCCAGGCAGATATGGTAAAAACAGGCATCTCGGGCCAGAAGGAAGGAGAAAAAACTGAGGCTCCTGTGGGCTGCCGCCGGCTGGCAGCAGACAGGGACTCGGTGGCAGCCTGGCGGCGGGCAGGGTAGGGCAGGGCAGCGGCGGGCAGGGCAGGGCAGCGGGCAGTGCAGGGCAGGGCAGCAGGCAGTGCAGGGCAGGGCGCTCACCCGGGCCGGCAGCTCGCCGCAGCCTTCGCGCTGGGGTCGCAGGGGGTCGCAGTGAATCACCATCCACTGGATTTCGAACTGGCAAAGGAAATAAAGATCACGTTAAGCCGGGTCAGGGGGTCACACTGGCCGAGGGTGTAATAGGAGGAACACCGGTCAGCTAACGGCGTGTTTTACGAGGTAGGTATTTAATGAAAATAGCTACGGGTGTATCGGATGCCGCAGTTCAGCGCTGCACACGGGCAGGGTCTGCCCTAGCCCCTGGAGCTCAGCCCAGAGCTGAGCCCCACACTGCGCTCCCCCACCCCTAACTGTGGAGGTCTTTTAAAGAGGGGGCATAAACCTGCTGAGGGATTTAAAGAGAAGGTGAGATTCATCATGTGTCATTTTTTTCACATGTTCTTTATAAGCACAGGCATTTTTCCTCATGCTATGTGGCGGTTTTATTAGACACACAAAAAGATTTTCTCGAGGCGGGTAGTTGTGCCCATGAAGAATGGTAGGTCTGAGGACAGAAATGTGGTCTAAGTGTGAGAAGTTCAGAAAGCAGGTGTATATGCACACTGGCAACAGTTTGCAACTGGGTAACATACATCTGTGAAATTTCGCATCTTCTTTGAACATTTGTATTTGGCACTGGAAAATGACACAGGATTAAGGCAAACCTCTTCTCACAAGCTGCAAGCGAGACTCGCTTGATGTGCTATATAGATTAAAAAACATATCCTGTGCTGAAAGTTACCGAATAGCTCAAACACACAGCTTCAGAGGTACATCCATTGATATATAATGGATCACGTGGAATTTTAAGTACCAGAAGCATATTAAATTGTGCATATTTATTGTGTCTAGGTTTTAAAGTCTTGGGTTGTTTTCCCTTCCCATCACAGATAGTATCAGCTTGGCTTATGAACCACTAATGAGTAGTTTATCTGGAGATTTCTCAGTTTCATGATAAAATTCAGAGGCTCCTATTCCTTTCTTTTCATTAGGGATGGCTGAGGAGTTGGGCAGAAAGAAAGTTTTGGGGTTTTTTTCTTGTTACAACACAGAGCCCTGGTATGGAAAAGACTCTGATTTGTTTTTTTCTGAGAAGCTGAAAATAGAAGTGAATGTCCGGGGGCTTCCACTTCTTATTTCTTTGCTTCTCTGAGTCTTTCTTCTTATTCTATTGAGCTAAAGTAGCTCCCCACCATCCCTCCCACAACATGTCTCGGTGCTTCCTGGCTGCCTTCTGTGCTCCCTCTGGGATATCTCATTGCTCTCTTCAGTCCCAACCCGTAACTGATGCAGAAGGCAGATTGTCATTCTGAGACACTTTCCTCTCCTGCCACCATTCTTACATTGACTTAGTTGCATACTGACTGCTAGAGCTAATAATGCTTTAATAAATGCTTTGAGTCTCAAGTTCTTTAAGATCTCTGCAAGACACCCACATATCCACAAGTTGCTTTTTTTTTTTTTTGCTTTCACCTTCACCACTTCAGTGCTGACACTCCTGAAATCCTCACTATCACATCTCTACTGTTCTGTTTACTTTGCAGTTATCACAGTTTCCAGAGTGCCAAGACTAGAGCACAAAAGAGGCAGTACCCTTGTTTCTTTTACCTGTTATCTGACACTACTATCTGTGAGTCAATTCTCTACTTCCTTTATCCAATTCTCATTTTAAAACCTTTCCTAGTCCTTAATAATAGACAACTGAATGTCATAATATACATATAAAAGAACTGAATGTATACTATAATTTAATACTACAAGGCAGCAATACAATAATAAAAATAAGAGGGTATCTGGAATCTGAAGATGAGGATTTATAAAAAGGCATAAAAATGAGGTCAAATGATACCTTTATTTCATACCATACAACTAGATTTTGAGTCCTCAGTCTCTAAAGAAAGCTGACTTGCAGAGGGAAAGAGGTCCATAACTGGCTCTAAAGCAGTTTATAATCTATTTCTGATTTAAATAATAATGTATTTCTGATTTAAGTTAAGGAAGACATTATTTTAAGTGACAGAATTTCTACTTTTTCAGTTGGTCTGTTTAATATTCAATTAGAATTATATTAAATAATATTAAAATTGAAGAGTCATCCATTCAGTAGTTAGGAAATACCATCATTAAGGTTGCCTGTACAAATATAATCTGTATGTAACCTGAAATTGTGTGATTCCACACTTCTTGCCTTAGAACACTTCCCTCATTTGCAAGACAAAGTGAACAAGGCTGTGGAAATGGTTCCCATACTGCAGAAACTGTAAGTTTGGAAGTAAATGGGGTGAAAGGTGGTAAAAAAAAAAAGGATGGTTTTGTGGAAAAGGCAAACAAATGCCACTGAATAAGCCTGCTTTCGCTTCATAATTTTTATATAGTGCTGACAAATTATTTAAATCAAAATAGCCACATTACAGAGCTTCTGCATGGGGCAGGAGGAGGGAATTGAATGCCTGAAATGAAGTATCTGGGTACAGGTTATGCAAAAAGGCTGATCAGTAACAACTGTAACTGAAATCAACAGTCTTGAGCTATGCTTTCAACTTATAACATGGTACAAAAACTGTGAACACTGAAAAAATTACTTTTAAGACATACCACCAGCAGCCAATATCTGCATCAGCACATTCTAGTTTTTTAATGTAGATAATCACTGCCTCTTCTGTGTCTTTTTTGGGGGGTGTGTGTATGTGTCTGGGTTTTGGCTTCTGTAGTAAGGTGAGAAAGATTTGAGATGATAAAATGCTAATTAGTGGGTGGTATTAGACTTTGATGCATGACTGTCCAAGTGCCAATATCTGTGTCTTAAGAGAATACTATTAGCAAATGCATACACATTCTTAAAGTTTGAACCCTTTTTTTTGACTTTGAACATAATCAATATTAAAATAGAGATAAATTTATTAATGAGATTATAAGATGTGATTGCTTGCTGCAGTGGGAACTTGACTCACTGAGCCAGGAAATACTTTTAGTGTCTCATGTGTTTTCTTCCAATGCTCTTGAATGGCCAAAGAGAAAACAAATCACTTAGTTTTGTTTAAGATGGAATTTCAGTGGTGAGCATTAAGTAAGGCCTGGTACTCTCATGAGTTTTAAGACACACACAAAAAACGTCTGAATAAATGAGGCAGGTATCCTATGCAGACAAAATACCTAGAATTATTTCCAAAACACTGTACCATAATGTGAATGTAACAGGAGTTGAAGTATTTTGAACATGCAGCTTTAATTTGACATTTCTTAGACCACAGTTGCTTAGTGAGGCAGCATTATTTTTTTTTAAATAAACTGTGGTTGCTCTGTAAATTTTTTGCTTAGAGCTTTTGTTACTGTTTTGAGGCTATATAAAGCAAAAATTGAGATGAAACCTGTTTGACTTTTTTAAAATGAAAAATAAACCTCTTTTGTTGGCAAGGTAGTAAAAGCTGTGACTGGCCTCCCATTGATTTAGGAGAGGTGAGAGAAGGGCAAATATGTCCTAGCCTTACTGTCAAGGTACCTTTTCCCTTGCCAGTATTTCACAATGATCTTGTTGATTATATTAAGCTGATTTAAAGGACGCCACTATTTTGAAGATGTCTCATGTAGATGTTCTATCAATATCGATACAAAGTGTTATTAAGGATGAAGTACAGGCACAAAGTTCTCAGAAATGAACCTCAGGTAAATCAGGGGTAATCATAAAGCAAAGTTATTAACACGCAATCCTTTAAGACCCATAGGTCAATATTTCTGACATCCATTTTCCAAGATTCCTACAGGATTTCCATTTCCTCTTAATTTCTTAGTCAGCACAGATATAATTGTATTAGTTATGTCTGTCCGTTCACTGTTTTGTCCTCTTACATTCTATGGAAATGCCTGCAAATGCCCACAGCTTTGCACATCTTAGTATCAGCTATGCAATTCAGTTGTTGTATTAGTGCTTTAGATGAGAGAGATGAAGGTTAATAAGATGTAAATGAGACCTGAATACCTAGGGTAGTATTTTCAGTATAGCATCAGTCACAGGGAAGCATTTAGCAGTACTGTGGGCTTTAAGGAAAACAGTGACACTCAGAGCACGTTTGGAGCTCCCTTCTGGGAGAACTGGCTCCCTGTGCCCCACTGGGCTACTGCTGCCTCGGGGATGATTCAGGGGAAGACATCCCTTCAGGGGAAGTACAACTCAGCTATTTTCAGGTGAAGGTTTTCTACAATTTTTCATCAATTATATCTATGTTTGTTCTAAGGGAAGTCTGCTATCAACTCTTTGAACGTTTGTTAAGTGACCAAGAATAAGCTATGCATATTTAAACATATCTCGTTCTAGCGCTATTTTAAACATGTTTTATCCATTTTCTTACATATTTGTAATGGGGTTTTAGAGCTTCACTTTCCTTGCATCTTTCTTAAAGTCTTAGAACAGTACAGCAAATTCTGGTGTTATTTGACCTTCCATAGCAAGGGTTCAGCCTTCTGAATGTGAGCTTTCACAGGGTGAAAAAAACCTGAGACGTGATTTTTTACAATTCACACACACAATCATCTGTTCTATGGTGTAAATTAATCCCTGTTCAGCAAATATTGATAAGCAGCTTCCTCTTAGACGTTACAAGTCATGCAGCTGCCCTGAACTAGTTACAGCATTAAACATCAATTAAATAATGACCAAGGATCACTTCTAGCAAAGTGTTTAGTTTCTATTATGAGAAAATCAGGGTAATGCCTCTGAAATCACAGAAACTAAAGCAATTTATAGCATCTCACAGCAGTTAATCTTTGAGCAGTAAGAAATGAATTCCCTTACCTTTCTATAACAAATATGTGATTTAGAGAGTAAGTTCCTTTTCAGTTTTGAAATTATGATATATCTTGTATTGCTTAGAGTTTATAGTGGATTATTTGAATTACTTTTAGATAAAAAGAACTATTTTCTTTTTTATCTAAAAAAAGATAAAATGCAGCTGTAAACCTGTATAAAAATTTGCCCTCCATAAAACATTCCAGAAATCCTGGAATAAATCTTTGTAAAGACTCAAAGGCAAGCCGTAGTTTCTAATGGAACTCTATCTATTGCTCTCCTAGGCAATCATAGTAACAACAAGCAATAAAGAATCTCTTTTAAAATGACATGTATTACAGTGCACCTATAAGAATTTGACCTAGTCTGCAAGATAAATAGAGCACTCACAGAATACTGCAAAAAAGAAGAATAGGAAACACGTAATTTATGTCCTTTAAAAATTATACCACTGGAAGTAATATACTTTAACAATGCCTGGAAATAAATTAGAAATTGTGCCTGGGACATATTAAATAACCAAGACTGGTGAGATGCTTAAACTGAGTATAGTCAAGTTAAAGGATAAGCCTAGAATATCCCCAAACATGGATTTATTTACCTGATTTAAAGAGAAACTAAATTCACAGGCTAAAACAGAAACTTGTGCAATATAAACAGCCATTTAAAAATTTCTAGTTCATGAGATTGTGTAATTTCTTTACCATAATTTCAGAGAATATGGTCTTCTTAAATCTACATTTTTATAATACCAGGTTGGACCACTACCATTGTCAGTTTCGGCTTCATAGCACAGGCCATGCAATTCAATCTAGTGAGTCCTACGTCAAACCCACAGTTCCATCTGAATTAAAGTGTATTTTTACACATCCAAACTCAGTTTAAAAGTGTAATGTGATGCTTACCTTCTTCCCTCCCTGATAATTTGTTCCAGTGCTTCATTATTCTTTTTATCAAAAAATGTGCATCATATTCCTGTTTTAAGTCCTACCTTATGCAAAGATTTGATTTTTTTATAAAATATACTAAATATGACTGAATCTTCCCAGAAAAATGCTAAAGGTGTAAACAAATATTTTGCACGATAAGTGGTGAATTGTAAAAATTACTTAATTCCATTTTGTCCTTTCATCCTTGAAGAAGGGTATCCTATACTTAATGTAGCTTCACACTAGTGCCTAATGATGTACGTGCTTAAATATAGATGAGGCAGAACTTAATGCTAGACACCACCAGATGCCTGAAGAGCCTAGGGTAATCAGTGTTCCTCAGTTGTATACCTTGCTGAAAAGAGCAAGTCTCTGCAAAACACGGGCTGGAGAGGAAGGGGAATAAAATTCCAAATTTCCTCTGCTGCTTTTCCTGATTTCTTTAGTCCTAGTCAAAGGTCAGCCAGAGCAGCAACAGAGGAGGGGGAGAAGTCCGAGTTCTTGCCAAGGTGACCTTACTACCACATCTCTCTCCTCATTTGTGGGCTGCCATTTCTAATCATTACTTCAACAGGCAACAGGAACCCTCCTCATTTTTAAAGGAATGACTCTGTGTCCAACTTGAGGGCACAGTTTACTGTAGCACTGTATACCAGGTGTTGTAATACTATTACATTAATGCCTACAGCTCTCTGTGCATTTAATCTAAATATCTTTCCAAAGAGGAATACAATATCTGGGTAGAAATTTTTTCATCCTAGTCACATGCATAGAATATGTAATGTTTTCATCATCCCATCCATCCATTCATGCATCCACCAGTATCCCTCAGACCAGTTAGCAAAGCTAAGATACATATGCAGCTAACCGCTCCATTATCAGCTCCAGCTGATTACATTTGAATGACATTTTCAAAGACTAACTTTTGTTTTCAACAGAATTAATATAACTTTTCAGCTATTGATATTTTCTAATCCACATCTATAGCAACATACTAGATAGCCACTTTTCAGACACCTGGGGCAGCTTTCTGTCATAATTTTTCAAGTAAAACTGATTTCTGTACAGCGCAATATAGTAACCTATAGATACAGAGGTGATGAAGCATGAGATGCTTCTTTTGTTGCAACGTTTCCCCTTTCAGGTTTATACAATGCTGGTTATCTTGTGGCCACAGTTTTTGCAAACGACGTGAAATATAGTTAAAAGATTGTATCTCGCTTCACACTCTTTATTTCAAAGTTGATGCAAAACTTCAGTGTAAGGGTGTAGAAAAAGGTTACAATATATTAAGTACCTGATTCTCTTTTGCCATTCAACTCATTTTGAAATGAGTACTGTCTATATATATATACTTATACGTATATATGGGTATCTTACCATTCATATGTTCCTAACACACTTAAAGAGGATCATTGGAAAACAACCAGGATAATATATGGAACTTTGCAATGTTTTCTGCAACTTTTTCAATTGTGTTTTGAAACTATTTCCTTTTAATCTGCACAGTGAATTCAGAAATAGCCTTCCCAAAGTCTTAAAAGTCATTTAGTGCCACCGTGGGACAAAATTGTTACATTATTCAGCATAAAGTGCAGTATAACTCATTAGCTGAAAAAACACTAGCTGAGAAAACACTTCCATGGGTGTCTGAAAGGCAAAATGCAGATGTGACAGCTACAAATTATATTCTGTCAGAAATTACAGGTATGTCACTTTGTATGTGTTTAATATTAACCGCTTGTCTCAGAATCTAAATCAGATAATCAAATAATAAAATTCATGAGTTTTTTCATATTCAGTTTTCTTTGTTGAAGGGCACAAAAGCATTCAATATCTACCATATGTCACTCCCAGTGTTATTTTCTCCATCAAAACAACTCTCCTTGCAATGTAGTAGCATAAAGAGGATGTTTTCAGCATTAAATCCACTAACAGGATATAGAATAAGCATTTCTCTGCCTACTCTGGCTACACAGAATAAAGGAGCACTCCACAGTGAGTTTAGGTGTCTACTGCAATGCACAGGGGAAGTTAAATATCTAACAAAGGGATTCACAGCAGCCATGATATGGGGGTGGGATGTCCTGAGCTAGCCAGGAGAAGGTATTGTGGAGATGGGTGGGCTTTATGTCTCAGGTCTGCTGGGCCCTTCACTTGGATTGGATCTAGTCTCTGATGCTACACTTATCACTCACAGGATTCATAAACAAGAACCTTCTTTAAGAGTTCCCTGTCTACTCCAGTTCAGTCTTTTTCAAAAAACTCAAGATAATTCACGAGAAAGAGCGACTGTTAACATGATCATACCAGGTAGCACAATAATTAGAACAGTCTCCTGAGGTATAAGGTACTTATGATAATCTCTGATTCAGTGCTGAGATTTAAACGTGGGTCTCTTATTTCCTCTGTGAACATCAGAGTAAACCAAAAAGGACCTCTGCCAATCTCCCTTACAGGAGATACTCCCTTTGTATTAATGATTTAAAATATTTATTCTGCCAGAGACACATTTAATTACCTCTAGCTGATGGTTGGTGCACGCATATGAGAGAGGGGTCCCAGTTCTTGCTCAATGAATGTTTTGCTTTCTTTTGTGTGAGGTGCAGCCCACAAATCCATGTCTTGAGACTTCCTTCTAGATCAAGCTCCACATATGAGACAAGCAGGGGAACACCCAACTGAACATCCAGACAGAGCAGAATCCAGTGACAGAAGTGTGGATGTCTGAGAAATTTCACTATTGAAACTTAGACATAACCTGGGTCATCTCTTATCTTACACAGTATATATATGTGCAAAATTTAAAAAGCAAAGCTAGTACTTACCTGCCAAGGAGTTGTTATTTTCTGCCATTTCTGCTTCCAGAAAACATTTGAAGATGCATTCCACAAAAAAATACTAAGTGTAAAGATCCTATAAAACACTTTTTGCAGTAATAAAAGATTTTGGAACTTACCGGAACTGAAATTTCAGGATTATTTTTAAGTTTTCCAAGCACAGCAAAGCCATCAATGCTGATTTTCCCTTTTGGTTTTATGTTTAAGGATTCTATTTTAATACAGTCAATAAAAAGTGTGACACTGTTTGCTTCCACACTTATCATAAGCTTGTGCCATTGGGAGTCAAACAAGAAAGGCAAATGCAAAAATGATGCAGTTTGGAGACTTCCATCCACTCCTTTATAAGAAAACTCAACACTTTTCATTTGACCATTAAGATTCACTCCAACTTGTTCTTTTCCTGAAGAATCCTGAATCTGCCAAATAGTCCAGTATTTCTGAAGTGTGGGCCCAGTCATCCGAAAAGTAGTTAGAAAGGAATATTCATCGGGCAATCCGTTGGAATATATGGCGCTGTGTAGGATCAAAATACAGTACATTTGTTGTGTATTTGTTCTGAAAAGCTCCACATATCACCGTAATGAGAAACAGTTACTCAGTGAAACCATATTTCAACCGTGCTTTTATCAGTGGTCTTCTGCATGCAGAGTAACAAAATGGGATGTCCTTTTGAGTCATTAGTGTTGCTAATGGCAAAAGGAGCTGGTTCAGAAATGTGGGTTCTTCCAACATCGTACAATATTTATGATAACCCTTTCTAAGTGTAATGGATGGAGCAACAACAGACTCGTACTTCACATTCAGAAAGTATAACTTACAGTTATGCTATTTCCTACTATTAGACTTACAAAATCAGTCAACATAGTGTGACTTTGTAATTGACCAGGTAGATAGTCAGTGCAGGTCTGATTTGGTTTTGAAGACATAATGTCTTTTGCAGGTGCATTTCCTTTTTCAGCCTGACAATAACCATTTTGTTAATGTATTAGCTATCACTTCAGCAGAAATCATTCAACAAATCATTCACTGACAAATACACGCTTAGTAAGAACCCACACTAAAAATGTATTATGTCCTGCGACACGCAACCACAAGACTACAAGTAGCAGGGAACAGATTTGCCACATATAAAATGTTTCATTCTTTTGCAACTCCTATAACATGTGAGATCTGGAAACACAAACAAGTATTGCTGGCTGTGTCACTGTGCAAAACAGTAATGTCATTTTTTATCTCAAATGTGTCAGCAAATCCAGTAGAATATTTAAGAAATATGCCTTTTCATACTCTATGGATCGTAAAACTGTAGTGTCATAATCCGGTTGACATCAATACATTATTTGCCATCTATCCACATTTAAGAAGAAGTTGTATTTGAAGAAATTTCTTAAGTATAGAGACATACAGAGCTATTTTGTCACCAGCTTTCATTAGAATAACTTCTCACCAAGTAGGCATTTTGAGCAAAGATTATTTCTGAGTGGCAGATCAATCCTATCTCAGCAGCAATTTAGCCAGCATTAGTGAATCTCAGTCTTTAGGCTAAGGGGAAAAGGAAAAAAAAAAAAAAAACCACAAAAACAAAAGGAATAACTTAGTTCTTATTCTGTATGCTTGATGACTACTGATTTACTAGGGGACCACTTCCAGATAAAGTCTCCACAGTTTGTAGTTTGATGTTAAAGTGTCCAAAGCTGTAGTGCAATCATATTCCAGCAGGCGACGGCACAGCCTCAGCAAGATTTCAGTAAGGACTTGAGAAAGCCTGGCAGCAGCAGCAGCTTCACTTTATTAATAAACTACCCAAACTGCTGGTGTTTCTCCTCTTTCCCCACGAGCCTTTACATACACCTGCAAGCTAGTGTATGAGGAAGTGGAATGTTTAGCTGGAAGATTATCTCACAAAGTGTGGAGATATACAAAGGTGGGAGAGGGGGTTCCTTGCCATTATCTTTAAACGGCCTGTGGTTTGCTATGACTTGTATCTCTGTTGACTGCAGATGCAGTAGTCTGTCCCAGCTGGCTTTGTCTGATAGGGTTTTATCTAACTTGTTGTGTTCTCTTATTGTTTTGTTTCAGTTTGTATCTTGCCATCTTAAATGCAAATGTCAATGCATGGACGTTGTACCTTTCCTCCTGTTCTGAGCCCTTTCCAGCATATGCTACTGTCCCCTATCCTTTTGTTAGGCTTCTAGCTTACACAATATATTTATATATTCTTTCCTGCTCTGGGAACATACTGGCTCTCACTATCCAGACACACATTAGTCTCTTGCTAAGCTCCTGATCCAGTTCAGCACATCTTTTATGGCCCTCAGTGTCCTTCCTCCATAGTATCTCTTAAACAAGTATTTCAGTGTCTTCTGCTGCTAAAACCTTAGCTCATCTGAGTCATTTATCTCTTCATTTGCTGAATCCCACTGTTTGTTCTTGCAGAAGAGCTGGTTTTACTACTACCCTATTGAAGGTGGTATGGTTAGGTAATTTTTTAACTAGCCTCTGTGTGACATTCCACTTTCTGTCAGGTTCAGTGACTCTCGGGGATCTGATACACCGAGCTCTGCAGCTAATGGAGGCCTTGCTAATCCCAGATCCTCTGAGGAGAGGTTTTCATTCTTTCTCTGCACTGATAAGTTTTGCTGTCATGGCAATACTGGTTAAAATATCACACGCATTCTCACCCCACCTCAGCTGACATAACTATACTGGAAAAAAAACCCACAAACAAACAAAAAACTAGTAAGTAAACATAGTTACACTTTTTGATTAGAAGATTGTTTATACCACATTGGCAAAAGGATTCTTTGCACCATATTTAGCTGTAGCGTTAGTCCTTTACAAGCCATCATATAGGTCCTCCTTCTTTTTCAGAAATTAAAATAGAAAAGAGATACGTTAACTTTTTCAAGTGATACACAAAGAAGAGAAATTGTGTAAGAGCTTCTGACATTGGTAAGAGAAAACTAAAATATAAGAAATGTATATAGAACAGTAAAGCTAAAAAGTCAGTACACAAACATGGATGAATATTTACATTTTTAAAAACTTTTAATAACCAATCAGAAGAGCTGCTGACTTTAGAGTAAAGACTCAGTATCAGAAATGTGACTCAACATAACTAAGCACAGCATGACCCATCGCCTGAAAGGTACTCTGCCGGAGACTGTTACGGTGTAAGATTTATACATATAATTCTACAAGTAAAGCAGAGACAGATTCTCATCTCAGTTACTCCAACAGTAATGAAAAGCAATTCCATTGGCTTTAGTGGTATCAGTGGATTTCAGTACATAGTTTTTCCCAAAGCCTGTAATCCTTACATAGGCAAAACCCTACTGAAGTCAGCAGCTTAAAATGCTAAATATTTGGAAACTAGGGCAAATTTATCATGATATTTAAATAAACAACTGTAGAGAAGTTATTCCTCCATCTCACTGCAAAGAGAGGAATGCTGGATTCTGTAATCTTTTTGAACAGCTGATAACCATAGAAGTATTTAAATTATTTACATGAATTATTTTTAACATACATGTTTCCAATTGCACTAATTTATGAATGGAAATCAAGCAATTTTAAATTTAGAATCAGGCAGATGAGCAAAGGAAGAATTAATATTGCAAAATTATTTCGAGCACACAGGCCAAATTCAGTCCTGATCCATTTCCTACCCACTTAAAATTGCCAGGGATATAAGCCATCAGATAATTTTTTTATTCATTTTCCTATCTTAAGTTTGTAAGATAGCAGTCTAGTCCTGCTTTCCTTGTGTACTCAGACTATTATTAATTGCTTTATGTGTGAAATGAGTGCAAGATCAGGTCAATATTTTATCAGATATTTGGGTCCTTGCTTAATTTTTTTTAAATACAGTTGGGGGGGAAGGGGTTGAAACATTTGTAATTCATCTAAGGGAACTTCTGAAACACTACTGTTTTCTTTTAATCTTTTTCATAAATACCTAAGAGTCTTATTAATCCTGTAGCTTAAGTGCTTACCAGGAAGATTTCCTTAAGATTTCAAGGCTAAGTCCTGCCGAAGCATGAATATAACCAAGAGAAGTCATCTGGCTGAGTGGTGGAAGCCCTGAATAGTCCCACTGACTTCAGGATTCATCAAAAGCAGCAAGTATTTTAAAAGGTTAACTACATATTGGTTTGAATACTACAAAATAACGGCTTCTTTTATTAAACCTGTTTCTTTAAGAGTTAATTTCTTAGGTGAGCTCCATTGCCCACTGAGGTAATTTACTCCTTGCTAAATGAAGATTTTAGAAATGTTAGTATAATCCACTAGAGATGGCTGTAGAAATTCCTCTGGCCAACCTCATGATAATGCAGTATCATGTACCCAGGGGTGGGTGTTCCTTTGCTCAAGCTGGAGACACTTGTGTCTGCACCTCCTGAAGCCTCCTAGAATCACAGCTGACCTGGCAGGCACTATCTGGCAGCCATCAAACAAGCAATAACAGTAAAATCTAGCTAAGCATTTTTAAAAGCAACTGTCCTAAGTCATTAGCCAGAAGTCATTTGCTAGGACTCATTACCCTCAGTTGGTCTCTATTCTTCAGAAACATCCAGTTCTGAGCTAATTATTTCTCTTATAAGCTAATTAGCTGCTTAGCTGCATTTTGTCTTTTCCCATTACAGTGTCATCATCAATATCAACGGAGCAGTACTATGTAAGATACCTTACTTGTAATGCAAAAAGAAAAGCACCTGAAGAACTTTGGTTGTAAAATGCCAGACCTTCAGGCATAAGCATTTGAGGAGCATTACTTCACAGAGAAGCATTATTCCCAAAGGAAAAATCAGGAAATCAGCCTATGGATATTCTCTGGATGTTCCAAGCTTACTGATAAAGCTTCATAAGCTTCCAATTTTCATTTTGTAATTTCTCATCATACTGTGTTTGTCATGTCATCTGCTAAAGTGGTCCCCAATACACCACTACCTCAAACATAAACATGTTCAAAAAGCAGCTTACATTTTTACATTACTCTGCTTTCTACTGAGATGAGGATGCAGGCAAAGAGGTAACATTTCTAGAGGGCTACCTTCATGCTACAAAATTCAATATGCCCACGACTGTTCTCTAATACTAAGTTCAGCTGGCATGAAAAAGTTTAAACCTGTTTACTTCCAAAATGTGATGACTATATGCAAGCTGCTTATTGGGAATTGTCCATGGCCTATGCAGCTGCCAAGCTGTGCCCAGGAATTGTTTAAAGAGTGCTAATTAGTCTGGACCCAAACCATGCCAAGGTCTTGTATAATATTTTAACAGTATAGATGATCAAGTGTGAATGCCTTGGAATGTTCCCTGGCATTAATTTATCCATGTGGACACAAGGGCCTTGTGATGTGACAGTTGCATTTATGAAGTCAAAGGATTAAGATTTCATCCAGTGCATAAAGATAGCTAGCCCT
The DNA here is from genome assembly GCF_035582795.1 of Mycteria americana. Lineage (NCBI taxonomy): Eukaryota > Metazoa > Chordata > Aves > Ciconiiformes > Ciconiidae > Mycteria > Mycteria americana. Next base: position 33,778,414 of record NC_134367.1, read on the forward strand.
TTTCCCCCACGTATAAACATATCATGAACATATTCCTTTGTGCTAATATATTTTTTTTAAGCTTGCAATGAAAAATCAACACGATTATTATCCAAATTGCCAGTATTAATTTTGTACTTACTATCTGGTGAACAGCTACACCAGGTACATAGATTAAATCAAAAAATGACAGGTTCACTGTGTCAGAGCAATGGGTATGAGTCATGGCAGTTTCACAGGTTCTTATTACACTATGTTGGCTCTTCAGCAGATTTTACACTAGAAGAAGCAATGGCCAATGGGAATTTGTGTGGATGATGGGAGAAGCTTAAGTCAAGACTTGTGTGCAATCATTTCTGTTCATTCTGCGATATACTTCTGGACCTTGGCAAGTATGCTAAGCAGCAAAAAGACCAAACTACAATTTAGTAGCATTTTAAGGAAGCTATGTAAGCTTTTCAAGGCATAAGCTATTGCTACAGCAAAGGCTGAATAAATAATGTTGAGCTATGCCCATCTAATCAAGCTCTCATTCCCATGCCATAGGCACTGTAATATGGGCTTCTCTGTGTTAGTATAATGATCATATGCTCATCTAAATAATTATTTTACTATTCCTGATAAATACTGACTGAACAGTGACAGTCAGGGAAGCCGCCTGTGCTGATACTGTAATTGGCCTGCTTGCCATTTCTACGCATGCGCCCACCTCCCCATCCCTTCCTCAAAAGCCTTGAACGCCCTACGCCAGGGAAGGGGCTTACTTAGGGTGACGCCTCCCTGTTTCGTAAGGCAAGAGAAGACACTGTCCATGGCCGTCAGGTTACCTGGTACTAATATGGCTGCCCATGAACGATGGTGTGAGAGGAGATCTCTGCAGCGGAGCAGGCCTGGAGCCTGCTGTTGCCTGATGTGCTTACTGAGGGTCCCTCCCCAGTGCTCCTATAGCACTTACTCCTTCATGCCTATGTCAGCGGCCCAGCTCGCGAAAACAGCGCTGTGGGGTTTTTCCAGGCTCACTCTAGTTTTGCCTCCCCATCTCTTGGCGAAGCAGGGGCTCACAGCGATGGAGGCACGAACGGGGGGGTCATACCCTCTGTGTGCCCGCCCGGCGACAGCTACGGCGGCCCCCGCCACCCCCCGCGCCCCCGGCGCTCTCCCGGGCCCCGGTGGCCTGCGCAGCCCCCGCGGGGCGGCGGTTCAGCACCGCGGGCACGGACAGCTCCGCGGCGCCGGCCCCACTCGGGGCGGGGGCGGCTCGGGCGCCTCTTCCCTCCCCTCCCTTCCCCTCCCCTTCCTTTCCCTCCCCTCCCCTCCCTTCCCTTCCCTTCCCTTCCCTTCCCTTCCCTTCCCTTCCCTTCCCTTCTCTTCCCTTCCCTTCCCTTCCCTTCCCTTCCCTTCCCTTCCCTTCCCTTCCCTTCCCTTCCTCTCCCCTGCCTGCAGCCGCGGGATGCAGCTGCTGCCCTCTGGTACCTGGGGAAATATTTACATTATCGTTAAACAGTCCACCTGTGAATAAAGGATAGCAGGGGATGGCTGGCGGGAAATGCAGCAGGAGTTCAGCGTTGCTGCAATGCCTGGGTCTGAGAAAGCCAGAGCTACGCCCATGCCATTAAAGGTGCTCAGCCTTGCTTGAGGTGCTCTTCATAACTTGCTAACTCCTGTAATGCTTCTCAGGCATTTCATCATCCCAGATTCCTACCAGGAAAACCCTCCTACCATGCCACATTATAAAAATTATGTGGAGAGTTCTGTTTTTTAAAAAAATTATTGGAAATGGCCTAAGGTGTGCCTCTCCTGTGCTGTTAGCCTCAGCTACTTACAGCCAACCTCCTTCTGAGTCAGCTTACCGAGAGGAATGACACTGGAGCAGAGCAGCAAGACAATGACACTGGAGCAGAGCAGCAAGACAATGACACTGGAGCAGAGCAGCACGATCAGGCTCAGTGGCAGAGGAGCAGCACGCTGATGCACTAGAGCACTGTCAGGACTCAGGCCTTAACCCATTCCCTTGGACAAGACACTCACCTCAAGTGCAGGTGACTTTTTAGTTTGAGCCAGGGCCAAATTTCAGGTATACCACTGTGCAGTGTAACAGCACAGTGTTGACTGGAAGTACCAGTCAGTGTCTTGAATGTGGTAAATTCATGGTACTACAGCACCATACCCAGCCAACAAGCCCAGTGTCAGCTCAGATGCCATAGTGTATTAACACAGCTGGTATAGGCTTGATCAGGGATAACCTGTGTACATCGAGCATATATCTCACTAGAGCCATCTATAGCAATAAGTCTAAACTTCCTTAAAAATGAAAATATTACAGCTTTGATAGCTCAGATTGTTTCTGAGCTAAGAAGCATGAGTTGAAAATCTGAGAATCTGCAACTTCTAGTGAAATGAAGATCACATTTACTGTCTGTGGTTGGATTCATATTTATGCACTAGCAACCTTGATTTGCCACTGGGATGGAAAGTAGTCATGAGTCCCATGTAACCAACCAGTTAAGCTAACCTGGTGGCTACGAAGGTAGAAGCCAGGGAGGACTGCAGCAAGCAAAAATTGTCAGTGATAGCTGGAGTATGACAGAAACACTTTGCACTCCAATTATTCCTAGCTGAAACAGTAGTCCAATTAAAGGTCTTGCCAGTTAATTGCTAAGTAAAAGCATTCTTAATTACATAAGGTGCTGGACCAGAATCCAGACTTGCCTAAGTTTGGCAAAGACATCTACCCTGCTGTACTGTCTCTATTCCACTGGCAGCAAGTTTGGCCTGTAAAGCACAAACACAGACTCCCAAATCCTGGCTCCTATTGCAACTTGCCTGTGACATGCTAAATAATAGTTTTCATCTTTATAGATTAAGTGACCATAAATCAGCCAGCAACATGCATGTACCAGTTATCCAAAATGCAAAAAAAAAACCCCTTACCATACAATCAATCAGCTTGTATCCTACCTTGTCTCTGCAATCCTTACACGATCAGAAAAATCCCTTTGTGTCAATGTTTTGAGAAAACTTTCCTCACTCTCCTCCTGTTACCTTTTCTTTGCCTCCCTATCTCTTTTCAAGTCATCAACGACTTTTGGCTCAATTTCCTAGAGGTAGAATCCCTTTCTATCAGCAAATCTTGAGGCACCCTGAGCAATATCATTGGTAGAGGAAAGCAGAAGTCCCTGAAATTGCTGTAACAGAATCAGTCTGGTCTGGTGGTGGCAATGAAAAAAAGTTGAACTCCTCTTTCTCCTTCCAAAAGCTTTGCAAATGAGGTGACCTAGCTGGGGAGAGGATCTATCCCTTAAATGATAATATTGCAAAATATGTATATTTTAAAGTCAAACAACAAAATGCATTACCTGGTTGGTATCCTGAAGTCTACATTGGGTCCCAATTTATAAGCCACTTGTAGAGAAGTGGAGCCCACTACTCTCTGGATAATTCCTTGGGAAGCAGCTTTTTCTATTTGGAACTGAGAAATCAAGTCAAAGCCTACAAGAAAAAATATACATGTCCAGAATGTAACTTTCATTTTAATTTAATTAGAGAATTGTGCAGTCACAGAGCTGAATATAACCTGATAAAGTTTCTGAACAGCAGCTTTTTCTTGAAAAAGTCAGGCTGCTACTTGCCTGGTAAGTCATCTTGGCCAATCCTGATTGTTGGGCAGAGATCAGTTCTCTGACTGGCACCCAGAATGACTGGTAGTCCTGCAAAAAAGCGTGAATTTATTAACCATGTGCCTGCACATTGCCTCAGATCACCTTAAAAAATTAAGTCAAGCCACTGTAAGAATACTGTGAATTAAATAGAGCTATAATAATTAGATGTATATAATAATCAATTTAAACAGTGAAGTTAGAGGTCTAAGAAAATAAGCATCTGTTTCTAGAGAGCTCTAAATTTAAAATTATAACTTGACTGATTATTTGATTTTTTTTTTTAAGCCTTTAAATGAGGGTGTTATAATAATTCTTCTCTTGCAGAGCTATGGAGAAATAGTTGTAGCATAAGAAGGCCTGCTGTGTAAGGAGGTTTTGGGTTGGAACTTTTGGTGGTTTAAGCAAACTTTGAAAAAAAAAGCCAGTTACCTAAATCAACAGTCTCCCTAGTCCCAAGGAAACTTAAACAAACCTCATGCCAGCTAAAGAGGCTGTTGAGAAACTGTTGGCATCTTTTCCATCCTCTCTGGTATTCCAGGTGTTCCCACCTTCCTCTGTGCCACATTTGATCAGAGAATGATCATTCATGAAATATAGGGTGGGGGCAAGAAGAACTTACAGACCTTTTTTGTTGACCCAAACAAGAATGTAGAAGAAATTTGTTTGAGGAAACCATATTTAAAAATCTAATTTTTCAGAATATATCTGCCAAAAAGCCCTGTAATGAGCATGAAAGCCTACGAGATTCCCCTAACTTAAGGAAGGAGGAAGGAAAAATAAACATTTATTTGAAGAGTTTAAGAGTCATGTACAGGTCCAGTATCAGGTCAATCTGGAAAATGTTAATAGTGTCTGGATGGGGAAGAATGAAGCGTGCAAGTTGGAAGGAGATGCATTTCTAACCTACAGAGAGCCTCTTGTGTGCTGCAAGGGCTCAACCATAAATGTGGGTTTCCTTCTGACAACATAGACTTAAAGGGAACATTCAGGTTGACATGTTACACTTTAGAAATGGCCTCATTTATATTATTTGATGGGACATATGGCTGACATCCAGCCATTTACATTTTATGCCCAGCAAATAAAGTGGAACCAGTTTGTTGCCACAGGTAACAGAAGAATATCTAACTAGAAGCACTGAAAGATGTGGGGAGGTTTGTGTCCTGTATCTACCACCTATATCCAGATTTTAATCCTTACCTTAAGAATATATGTAATAGTGAACTTAAAATAGCACACACAGCTCTTGCTTTTTCTCCTCTTTCTCTTACACATACATCCATACATACACATAGACAGTTCTCCCTTTCTGTGATGGCTAGCTAGAGAGGATTTTAATTTTGAATAAGCTCAGAATCATTCTTTTGACAGTCAAAATTACAGAAAGATGAAATGCAGATAAAATCTGTCTCCTTACTTGATTGTTGCTGGATGGTGGCTGAGATGAAAGACCACAGAAAACTACACACGTAAAATAAAGCTGTAATTTTCCTGTAAACAGAAAGAAAACTCCAGTATGAATGTATAGTTTCTGACAGATTCTGTTATTGACTTTCTCCTCAGAGCCGTGCATATTAAATGTATAAAAACCCAAGTTAAGGATTTACTAACAGATTTGGCAAGACAATTCCTTTACATGAGAACTTTCTATGTTTGCCTTATAATAAAACATGTCAATAAAGCTCTTTCTATTACCATTTCCTTCATATAATGCTGTCATAAAACCAAACAACAAAGGCAGCAGCTGGCAAGGACAGCTTTAACTGTTCTAATCTCTTATTTACAGATTTCTCTAAATCCCACTTGTTCTCTTACCAGTTGCTTTTCATCTTCACTGACAGCTTGCTTCACTTCTCTCATGTGAATACGTGGTCTATAGTCACACTCTCTGCTTCCCTCTCATTAGTCCTGTAGAAGAGAGCAGCAATGGGTGCAGACGGCTCCTCCTGCCCCACGCAGGACCCAGCAGGGAGGGAGGTGCAGGCTGCTGGGTCTGTTTTAATCTCGCCAAGGGAAGGAGGTGGAGGCTGGACAGACATGTGTGTCCTGGTGGGCTCTGAGGGCGGATCTCTGGAGCCAGTTGAATATAAAGAAGCCAAGAGAGAAAAGAAAAGGCTGCTGCTTGCCCCAGCATCAGGGCAGGGAGATTAAGAAAATGTGAGTTCAGCAGTGCCAGTCACTGAATGGCAGGGTCTGCTGTTCAGCCAGGCAGATGAAAGAATGATGTGCCGGGGGGGCTGAGGAAGCTGGTGGCCCTGATGTCGTGTTAAGACTAAAAGCTTTGAGAACAAGAGAAACCGATCCTATAAAGAAGGTCCTATAAAGAAGGCATTTCCATTTCTCGCTGATTTACGCATCGGGTGGCCTCAGGAGGAGCCTAGCTGGTGATGTCCCGGTTGCTTCTCTGAATAAAACCAATTATTTGAAAGGGTTTTCACTGCTTAAACTTGAACCTTTTCAAGGAATACACATAGGCATTACTAAGCAGACTCCTGTTCTTCAGTTGTCATTGATAAAGCACTCACTTTCCATAGGCTATTACATATGTTTGGACACACAAAGACATTTATTCATATTCGTTCACATGGATGTAAAGAGAGAGGGAGACTAAAATCTGTAGGCAAGGAAAAGAGGTAAACAGCCAGAAGGTCGCGATAGTTACCACAGTCAAAATTCATGTATGTATGAAAAAGTATGTGAGTTTGTGCTAATATATGATATTTGTAAGGTTTCATCTTCTCTGGATTCTTAATATTCTAAAGTAGTTTAAATTTCCAGAATTTTTTTTTTTTTAAGTGTGGGATATAGCAAATGCAACGATCTCTGCTGTCTGCTGAGAGTCTGAAGCAATAACTGAGTAATGAACTACCCCATTCATCCCAATTTGCTGTAACTCACATTCCCAGTATTGGTAATTCCAGTATCAATGTTGTTCACACTTTTATGTCTATCATTCTGGATCATAGACATGAACAGTTTGCCGTGAATAATGTCTCATTTTCATGCCTAAGCAACCAGATCTTGGGTGATACCACTTTCACCCCCTTCAAGAGAAAGGTACGCTCAGGGAGCCTTGCAGTCCAGCATCAGGATGATGAACGTATGATATCTGTGCCAGAATTGGCACATGAAAACACTGTCAATAAGGAAAATTAAAAATTGGAAAAATATTAATTTGATTTCACAATAGGTTTGCCCAAGTCACCATATACCTGAGTCACTTATCCACCATGCAAATATTACCGTTCTGTCATGCAGCGATATCTGTAGGGCACAAGAGGAGTCTATAAAGAACAGGGGGAAGAGTGGGATGTGGAAGTCACCTGAAGCTATAAGGAAGGGGAAGGGATGATGTGGCATGGGAAGGAACAAGTGAGAGCACCCAGGGCTTAGAAGGAGTACCAGAAGGTTTGGGGAGGAACGGAAAAGAGCCAGATGCCAAACCATCTCTTTCGTCACATATGTAATTTATGGCATTGAGTTTGCCTTTGAGACTGCTTAGTATTGTCAATCTATTCATGGCAGCATGAAGGAAGAAAAAGCCACCCCAGTAGTTAGATATGGAACTAAGGGGCACCATCTTTGAGTAAATTAGCAAATAGTTTTTGGCACATGATGTGAAGATGTCTGCCATTGCTTGTGTCTGGGGTTATTGACACACACATTATGCCCTCCAAAGAGGGGGAGCCTTGTTCAGAGAAATTCAGAGAACACATACTCTGTTTCTGAGCAATTTATAATCTGTTTTCTCTTGCATTTCATTGCAGCAATCTTCATGGGTGGAATTTATTTTATGCCTGGAGTATTTTCCCAATCCAGGAACTTCAAAAGACATGCTTACTGAAATAAAACATGGGAGACACTATGTAATTAAGGTTTGGAAAACCCATTTGCTATTCTATTCGTAGGCAAAGGAAAAACTCTTTAAAATACACTAATAGGCTCTGATTGTCCTGTGTGCAATTTGATGTCTTCATCTTGAAACAAAACTCACAATCTATGATGAAATTCCTGATGAGATGTTCTACTAATAATTATCATTTTATCTTCAAAGTGCCTGTCCTGGTTTCAGCTGGGATAAAGTCAGTTTTCTTCCTAGTAGCTAGTATAGTGCTGTGTTTCGGATTTAGCATGAAAATAATATTGATAGCACACTGATGTTTTAGTTGTTGCTAAGTAATGTTTACACTGGTCAAGGACTTTTCAGCTTCCCATGCTCTGCCAGGTGCACAAGAAACTGGGAGGGGGCACAACCAGGATGGTTGATCCAAACTGGCCAAAGGGCTATTCCATACCATATGGTGTCCTGCTCAGTATAGAAACTGGGGGGAGTTGGCTGGGGGGCAGTGATCACTGCTCGGGGACTGGCTGGGCATCAGTCGGTGGGTGGTGAGAGGTTGCATCAGTTGTTTTTTTTCCCTGGGTTTTGTTTCTCTCTCTCCCTCTTGTTGTTTTCCTTTTCTTTTTTTTTTTTTTTTAATTATTAAACTGTTCTTATCTCAACCCACGAGTTTTCTTACTTTTGCTCTTCCGATTTTCTCTCACCCATCCCACCAGGGTGGGGGGAAGGTGAGTGAGCGGCTGTGTGGTGCTTAGTTGCTGACAGAAGCTAAACCATGACAGTGCCAGACAAATGTTACCAGACAAACCAGTGGTAGCTGATTTCGTAGTCAGTATTATTCCCATTTCACGCAAATATAAACTGAGATAGATGGAGTAGAGACCTTGCATATCTTGCTGAGGGTCACACAGACAGTCCCCATCCAACTAGTGTTCACATTTAGATGATCTGAGTATTTTAATGTGTCTCTAGGTCACTTTGTGCTTTTCTGGTTTTATGAATTGGGCTAATACAGATTTTTTTCAGAAAATCTCAGTGCCCAGGGATTGCTGTTAGCCACTTGCTTGGGGATTCATCATCTAAGCACTAACTGCTAAACTGCTGAAAGTAGATTAATTAAACAACATAGAACATGATTCTCCAAAAGATCTCTGTTCTTTAGCTAAGGTATGGTCACTTTGTTCAAATAATATCTCCTGAAGACAAGCTATGTAGGAAAGTCATCACCTCGCTAGCATTTTGAAGTCTGCTTACACATCTGACTGCACATTCCTCTCCTCCAATACCTGATTCCATATTCCTCTTCTTCTGTGTAGATTGTGTTGGAGAACATGTATTCATACAGCTGTCTGGTGAGACTGCGGCTGGATTGGAGCGAAATAGCAAATAAATCAGGCAGACCCAGCTTCTTTTGCGGATATAAAGCTTGCTCTCTGTGATGAAAAAGGTTGCAGTGAGATGGCTGTAGTTAGACTTTCAGAAGGCACAATCCAACACAAACCACAGAAACCAACATTGGCTCAGAAGGAGCCGTTAAATGTGGCAGAGAAGAAGGTTCCTCAGTTCAGGCTCAGGCTGATGGCAATTTAGGATGGCTAAATTAAGCCATCTCCTGACATTTATTGTTTGACCGGGCTCGAAGGAGCTCAGTGTCACTAGCTTGTACTTTCAAGCAGGATTTTTAGGAGGGATTAGGCAAGTTTGTTCTTTCCCTGAAAAGTATTTGCAGCATATATGCAGGCACTGAGGGCTCAAGAACAGGCTTGGAGAACTGGAGGAACCAAAGTCCAATTGGCTTTAAGTGGGGCCTCCATCCACGAGTGGTCTCACCAAGGAGCAATGGTTGGTGGCTCCAGCCCTGCCCGTCTCTTCCAGCCCAGCTGGAGGGGAGAGTAGCAGCAGGGAAGACTGGAGGGAGGTCACTTCTTATTTTTCTCATATCTGCTGGAAAGTTACTTCAGTCTCACGTGGTCTCGCCTAAATTGTGCCTTCAGTCTTTTCATTTAACTTCAGCTTCTTAAGGCCACATTCTCCGTTCCGTTTACAATAACAGAAATCCGCTTTATACATTTCAGCCTTCCTTATTCTCACCTATAGCACAAGGGTCACTGCTCTCTTTGTGTTTTAGCAGGCTCTAGGATAAGCGCATACCACTCACTTGAGTTGTGTTTGTTGCTATGTTGTGTTTGGCTCTGATAGCTCAAGGTTAACTGTGCGTGGCTGCAAGTGACGGTGTTTCTGAAAGATCTGCTCTTTATTAAACACTCTAAGAGTTAGGACAACTTGGACCTGTGACTGATCTCATTGACATCAGAGGCAAAACTTGCACTGACTTAAGCGCCTTTTAATTAAACCAGCAACAAATAATTAAACCAGCATCCACAAGTGTAGGGTAATTGAATTGACAGCAAAACTATAATCCTTGTCAGGCTCCAAACATCATTGGAATTTAACAAATAATTTACTATCCAGTAAATTCTTACCTTCATCATAAAAATGTACTTTTCTCTCCAAAATTTTATGAATTTTGGCATGGGAAGAAAACCAGCTTTTCCTTCCAAGCTGTTGGGTGCCATTTTTTGTAAAGACCAAACAGCTTCTTTCTAGCAGAGGTCGCTCAAAGAAACCTGGGAATACGTGGGGCCAGATTCTCATCTCCTCAGCACAATCATCTTTGCAGGTGAACCTCACTGTAATAGCATTGCAGCCAGTTTGTGAACACCCAGGCTGTCCCAGTGCAGTCTCCAAAAGTCAACAAATCTCTCTGGAGGGTTCTTGGAGCACAAACAGAGATGGTCTATACATGGGGCCAGACAAACTTGCACCATAGCTCCACGTCCCTTTGTCATAATAGTTCTTTCTGTGGATGAGGCTTGCCGTTCCCATTACCTTTGGATGAAAGTCTAGATTGCAGTATCTTTCCTATTTTCATTTCTTTCTAGGTCAGAAGATTTGTACTTTGTCTCCAGGGGTGCCAGACAGTGATTATCCCCGAATGTTACAGTCAGTGATTCCAATTATCTTAAATACAGGAGAATTTATTTCCTAGTGGAATGGCAGAGAAAATCAAAAGAAAATTTAAGCAGACTTCAAGCAGAACTATGCAATATTGCAATGAACACAGTTATGTTTCGGCAGAAATAAGGATTCTGATCTCACTTATGTCTGTGTCCATCTACTGATCACATTGATTTTACTGATTCTCAACAACTGAAACAAGATCAGAAACAGACTTTGCTTGTTTGTGTTAGTTATTTGGTGAGCATAAGACGTGGTGAAGAATTTCTCATTTATAATAACAAATAGTATTATTAAGAGCTGGGTCCAAAATTCACAATTGCGTCTAACTAAAGACAAAAATCCTCCAAATTTGGAAGTATTTTCAGTCACAGTGTAATAAGTCTTGATGATACTGTTTTATATTGTTGCCTCTTTCTATCACTGCACATTGTCTAAACATTATCCCAGCTCACTAGCACATCATTTAGATTATGAAAAACATGTTCTTTTAGGTTTCCCAGAACCGGGAAAACATAACATACCTCTAAATACATTCAGATTCTTTTTGACCCAAAATTATGTTACCTGAACACAAATTTCAATTCTTAAAACCAGAACCTTTTGTAATTGTTGACCTGATGGAACTTAGTTCCATTGATATTTATCTCTAAATGCTGCAGCAAGCATAATTTATTTTACTGTCATGAAATACCCTTTGAGATAAATCATGTCCTTGCTAACACCAATAACAAAACATCCGTTGGTTTAAATAGGATCAGGATTTCCCTCTCTTACACAAGCATATGTGCACCACAACACTGGTTCATAGGTAAAAATGCCGATGAAAATAAAAATAGTGCACGGTTATTTTGGACAGTGACAATTTTAAAGGACGGGCTTTCTCCAGCACTCCCTGCCTTCCCCGTCCGGGCTCGGCACCCTGCCTCCCTGTCCTCAGCCCAGCCAGGCTCCAGCTGCCCAGCCCCAAGGATGGGCAGGTTTCCCTCAGCCCAACTCAATGCCCCTTGTGAGAAAAAGCTGAATGGGACATGGCAGAAGATGAGAGGTGCTGGCAGGGCAGGGAAGGAAAGAAATACTCATTTCCATGTACTCATTTCTACAAAAGGGCAAATTCTATTCTGATTTCAGTGGCCGCTGGGCAAAAAAGCCAGATTTCACACTGTTGAAGACCATGAGGTTTCTGCAGCAGCTTTTTTTCTAAAATGGTTATCTCCAAAGTCCCCAGCTCTCAACAAAGTCATTTCAGGCTTGTTGCAGACTTCGGGCATCACTGTGTAGGTTCACCCTTATTCAAGTACTGTCTGAACAGCTCTGGGACGGGGAGAGTTGGACAGACAGTTTGTTTTATAATGAAAGCTGGGTTTCAACAAGGTGATGTCAGGGCCAATTCCAGGACCACAGATAGCTGGCACACATGGGCCTCTATACAGAATTTATGACATTTAGAGTATATATTTTAATCTGTGGAATATGTTCTGTATCAAAAGAACTGTGCCAAAATTTAAAACTTGTTATTTTCTCTCTTGTGAGAAACATAAAGGACATAGATACATAAGAATAACACAATAATTAAATACTGTGAAGTACAATTCCAACAGTTTGTAAGTGTTTAATTATTTATAACAAGGCCTACATTTCCATTGCACTGATTTTGCACTTCCACTTACACCTGGTTATTGACCTCAGTGGAGCTACTGGGTTGTGAAAAACGTTCTGGCCAGAAGTTTATTCGAACTAACAAAACTAACACAACAAAAATTTGTTAACATTATTCCTTCCCTTTTCTCTCAGCGAATCCACCGTTATGCCACACCTGGCAGCTTCTGAGCAGTGTGCTGGCAAAACGACAACCACGGAGTAGAAAACAAAGGGTAGATTTAATGATCATTTTCAAAGCAGAAGGTGGCTTATTAGCAAAGTCCCACAGAGATTTGTACAAAGGCCTGCACCATTCAAAATACTCATAAGTGTGATCTGGAAGGAGGGTGAATAATGAGGAGGTAACATCTGCAGATACGAGGAAGTTACCTGAGCAATAAAAATGAAAGCTGAGGGTGTAAAGTTGTGGGAAGTCTCAAAATACCTAGTAAGTATTCAATAGAATAGGTGAAATTCCGTATAAATAAAGAGAAAATAACTGGCAATGAATAAGCAATCCTAAAATTATGGTAGCTTCTACCATTCTAGAAAGGTATCTGGCAGCTGTAATAGGAAGAGCTATGAAAACATACCTTGGTGCTCAGTAGTGGGCAAAAAGCAAACTGCATGTTAGGAGCAATTAGGAAAACAAGAGCGAACAAAGCAGAAACCATCGGAGTGCTGCTGTGTAAACCATGGTCAGCAGGGATGATCAAAGGTTTGGACTAGTTTCAGTAATGAAAAACGATTAAATAGATGAGGATTTGTCAACCCTGAAAAACAAAGAGATCTAGTGAAGTCTAAGCAGCATGGAAAAAGTGAATAAAGAACAATTGTTGCTCTCTTGCAGAACAAGGACTAAGGCTATCAACTGAAGCTGGAAGCCGGAAGATTCAAACCAAGAAACAGACGGCACTTCCCCATACAACTTCTAGGCGAGTACTGGGATTCTTTTCCACCACTTTCAACGTTCACCACTGCGAATGCTAAAAGTTGTATGGGACCAAAAAGAGACATGGCAGATGAATGGAGAAAAAATCCACCAGGGACTACTTCCAACTCACAAAGTGCCTGGGCCACAAATCACTGCAGACAGGGAAAATACACGGGAGAAGTGTTCCTATGTACTTGTTCTATTCCTACACGCTTCTCTAGGCATCCACTATTAATACCTTGACCAGAGAAAGTATGCTGGTACCAGATGGACCTTTGGTCTGACCTGATACAGCTGTTCTTATCTTGTAACACTTAAGAGACTTGCAATACTGAAAATTCAAAAAGGAAAGACTGCCGTAGGTCTAAGTCCTCTGAAATGTGTTCTGGTTAATAGCAGACTTAGACCTAGCAGCACTCCTAAAAACAAAGCCAGCCGTGGTCTCAGAAGGAAGGGAGTTTCTTTCTGCCGTTTCCTAATTTTTTCAAAATGCAAGATACTGGGATGGAAGTTTTGTTCCTGTACACAGAGAGGACTCTCAGAGATCACCTCATAGACTGGATGTTAGAAGAGAATCCAAAAAGCCTAGAAGCATAGAAAAATTTAGACCGGGGAGGACCTGTGGAGGTCACCTGGTCCAACCTCCTCTCAAGGCAGACTCGTACTTCAGAGTTGCTTAGGGCCTTAACCAGGCTGGGACCTGAGTATCTCCAAGGACAGAGACTCCAGAACCACCCGGGGCGACTGCACCAGGGCATAGCCACTACCGTGGTGGCAGCTTTTTCTGTTTGTTCAAGTAGAATTTCCACTGCTACAACTTATGAACACCTCGGTACCTGTGTTTGTTAGCACTCAGAGCTTCTGGGCCTCATTCCTCACTCTCTTGCCCTTGAGAATGAATGTGAGAAGGACTTTTACTACCAGGAACAAGTGATTTGATAGTTACTTCCTATCTAGTTTGTATAGCTGTAAGTAGCTACTTGGGCTGCAAGAATGTGAAGAATCACATGCTCAGATAGTTTAAGAGCAACGTAGGGCAAGACCGTATGAATTCAGAAAAGAAAAATATCTTACAGTGATATCTGGGGGATATTTCTTCTGGAAAATGACATGAAGAACTTTTCTTAGGAAACAAAACCACAAAAAAAAGAGGCTGAGCAGAAAAGTTTATCATGTTGATTTATTTTTTAATGATTGGCTTTATAAAAGATTGATAAATGTTTTACTGCAGCTCACTTAAGAAGGAATGTAGCGTGCCTGTAAATAAATCCATGTTGATTATCTAACAGCATAAGCTTCTCTGTCTCCCATGTTATTGATGCAGTGCTCTGAGGTGTATCTCATCAGATATGATTAGATATTTCCTGTTGTTTTGTAAATTAGTCACTCACTCCTGCAAATGTCACAGAACTTGTTTTTCTGCTTTATCATTTATTTTTGTACATCCTGTAGTTGGATTGCCCAAGACACCCATTGTTACTACCATTTTTATTCCTTGGGTTTTTTGCCACCAGTGGGCTTCTTGTACAACAAACTTGAAAAGTCTTATTATCCAAAGAAGCTATACTTTCTGGATCTCTTTTGGTTAAATTTTTCTATGTAGGGTTGAAGAATGCATTTTTAACAATAAAACTTATTGTAATATACCTCAAGATTTCTCACCTTTGCTTACAGCTGCAAAGATGGTACCTGTGTTCATATGCTTTCCCAAAACTAAGTACTTTAGAGTCAATTGGCAGAACTTATGTCCTGTTAAATTATGGATTGAGAAATCTGTAACATTCATAACATGCGGCCAACTATCATTTTTTGAGGGAAAATCTTTTTTGTAAAGCTAACATCCGTTAAAAAAAAAATCTCCTGCAAAAGCATTAGGAAGGTGATCATGGCTGATACTGTGGCTGACAAATCAAGAGTCAAGTGACTCACCATGAAAACCAAATAGGAATGTCTCCTATGTACGGGATTCTCATCTCCATCCATGGGAGCTGTGCACAAAAAAATGGGAATAAAAATAACCTAACTAAAATGCTCTGAAATATCAAACACATTTCTTCCCAAAATTTGTGGTCTCTCCTGGGTTATGCAGACTGCGTTGCATGCTGCAGTCACTCTGGAAAGCAGCCAGTTGCTGCAAAGATTTACAGCACACTTTAAATACTTGAGAGGGAGAGACACGTGTTTGAGGGGAAGGCAGCGTCACAAGGGATTAACAGTGGGAGAGGACTTCTGCCACTTCTAGGTCAGCGCCTTGCTCAGAGCCGAACAAAAGTTGTTACTATCTCATGTCTGCTAGTCCGTGTGACGTGAGTTAATGACCACAGGCCAAGCCTTGGCAGACAAGCGTCCCACCACAAAATCACTCTCCCTTCTGGAAGCCTTGTAAGAAAACCAAGGACTAATTGGGCATGGGAAATGCACTACCTTGTCTTCCCTAACCAAGGTCTTTCCAGGCTAAGGATGAAACTAGGTGGTGGGGAAGGGTGAGCACGCAGCTGCTTGCCTGGCACTAGCAGTTTTGAGGATAACCAGAGGACTTCACAGGAGCTCTAAAACAATATCTTTCAAGCCCTTGTAAACCTGTCTGAAAAACATAGGCACGTATGAACAGCACTCTGTTTGGTACTATATTGTGAACAGTATTTGAGACACATAGTTATGTTTGAATTCTTAAGAGTATTTAGATTTGTTTGTAAGGATTTGAAGGACCATTTTAGGCATGCATTCTCTTGAGCCAAATCTTCAAAAAATTAAGGTAATGGACTGCAGAGCACAAACATCCTGCTTGTGTTGGGGCATACTGAATTTATCAAAAGTGTGACAGAGACCTATACACTAGCTCAGCTTTGCAGGGATTTCTGGAGGTCCTCTGGTCCAGCCCCCTGCCCAGAGCAGGGCTAACCTCAGGTTGGTGAAGACCCGTCAAGTTTTGGTGATCTCCGAGGATGGAGATCCCTCAGCCTCTCTGGACAACTTGTTCCACCACTCAATTACTGTCTCACATGGATACTTTGTAAATATGCTTTTTTACAGCATTCAAGCTGAACTAGTTAGCAGTCCTGGAGCAAAGAAGTGCTAGCAACACTGCTTGCCACGATCAGCATATAAATACAAGTGAGAACCTTTTCTACACACGCTGTCACTCAGGCTGTCTCCTGTACCTCTAGGACATTTCTCAGAGTATTGCAGAAGCTTTGATGGAATTGGGAAGAACACTCCAGGGCACTGAACACAATTTTCAAGGTAATGCAGCTCAAATTTGACACACAGTGTTCTCCGGTTCTGTGAAATTTCAATACCTTTTTTCAGGAACTTTCCTGTTTTCAAGCTATCTGTGTCTTTAAGCCTCCTCCGTAATCCTGTTTAATGTGCCTATGGGAAACTTTTTTTTAGGATGAGTTTAGGTCTATATTGAAGAAGCCTTTCCTGGCATAATAATGACAGAGTGTGGGATTTCTTGTGACATTTTTATACTGGAAAAGTCCTAGTATATATAGTATACAATTATACCAGATAAATGGGCTTTCATCAGCATAGTGTATTTCACTTGCATAAGCCAGTCCAGGAAAAGCAGAGCTTCACTGGAAGGAAATGATCTAAATTGAGAAATCTTTTTCCAGTGTGAAGAGGGCACAAATAAAGTGTCTGTGGCAACGCGATTAGTGAACTGACTTTTCTGTCCAACAGGTGGAGTTTTACAATCACCAATGCTCAGATTGTCACGCTATGCTGTTCGTTCATTATAAATTAAATTAGTCCTGACTACATATTAGTACTGTTTAATATTGATAATGCCAGATATATGTATGCACAGATGAATAAATTATTGACCTTTTCCATCTTTATGTAGTATGCAGGTTGTTAAGACACCCAAAGTCAGCAGTGCTGTTTCTATATTTAGTTATATTGCTGAGATATTCAAGAAATGGGATATTTTAATTTTTATTTTCAAGCACTCTAAGATTACCTACAAGACAGCCACCTTGTTTAAGAAGAACTTTACTGCAAAAATATCAGAACACTTTGTTCTATCAAATATTAATCAGCTTTATGTTCTTGTGTTATGTTGCCTGTTACTCATCTGATGTAAATGACTTTTCAGTCTTTTCTGCACTATCTGCATCTTTGGTAGAATTAGTAATACATATGTCAATGATTGTCCATCTTTTAATTACCTAAAGACATTTTGGTAACTTCCCCATTGTGATGCCATATTTTCAATAAGCTGAATTCTGATTTGCGTATTTGTTAACACTGTGTATTCTACAGAGTTTTCATTCACTTTGCAACACCATAATCTTCTTACTGCAACTGTAAAAACACCTAAAAGCAAATGCAACTGCAACAGCCAGGAGAGTGATCATGGACCAGGCTGGGATGGATGGATGAAGAGCTGTGGACTGACGGCTGTTCCCCAGCCTTATCAGAAACTAGATCCATTCCTTTGGGGTTTAGTTCCAAATTCTCATGTTTAAGTCATGTTCCTTTATTGTATGCTCTCCTTCTGACCTGATGAATCTTGCATCGCTCTCTGCAGGTGGTGTGGCCAGGAGCACACCTGGAACGGCAGGACTTCAGTCAGTCCCAACAGGTGGAAGAAGAAAATTGAAGCTTGATCTCACATATGCCAGACGTGTGTGCAACCTGGTTTGTTATTACATACAAAATAGGTGTGGCGGTACCATTACCTGTAACCATCCTGATTATTGTTGATTTGAAAAGGTTGTGCCCTGTTCATTCTTTCAAAGATGAGGTGCAAAGGCCTGATCTCCAGGGTGGACTCCATGCTCGGGATCCCAGAGGCAGGGAGGAAACTTCCTGAAGCCTTGAGTCAGGTACTTAGGCTCTAGGTGAGGATTTTAAGCATGTTCCTGTACCTACTGTTTCCTGTTGGTTCCCCATTTTTGGGGTGTAGGCCTTAAGGTATGCCTACCTCTCCCTATGCTCTGTGTAGGAAGTGTAGGTGACTAATGCTATGACCTGGATTCCGTTTGAGGAGGAGAGCCCTAAAATTAAAATGTGGGGTATGCATGCATTTAAATCTTTTGTTTAGTCTAGTCCATATTTCTTTTAAAAAACTTGCTGGGCTTCAGTCATTATATAATCTTGGCATTTACTCTGGAAATTGCCTGGGAGAGTTATCTTCTGCTACATTTTGTACAAATACCTTAAACTGGAGTGGAAAAAAGAAAACACACTGAGATGGGCTTGATGGAACACATCAGTCAGGTGAGAGAGAGCCTCTAGAGTTTCCTGATGCTGTCTGTTGAATTAATCCTAAAAATTTATTCAACTAGCTATTACAAAGCAGTAAAAAAGCTAAAGAAAAGAATGAATTGACTGGCATCATCCATTACTGACCACATCTCTCCCTTTTGCAACCAAGGTTGAGAAATTGCAGCTTTAGCAATTTTTTTTTTTTTCTTTGTGGGTGTTCTCTTAAACCAGGTATATTGAACTGGATAGAAGCCAAATGTAGAAATGTCTGTAAATTATCACATGTTCCAGAGCAGTAATAATTTAGGGGTCTCTGACATTCACAAGAAGAAAATATTACTTGGCTAGAAATTTGTATCTTATAGCACAGAGGCCAAGAAAATACTGTAAATGCTGCAGGCAAGAAAATTAATAAGTACATACCATGCTGTATGCACATTCAAATGCTATAGTCTGGCATGTGGTTACAAGCAGTAAAAAGGAACTAGAATTAGGTTTTCTTCACTAAATTATAACTGCATTTATTAATATTTATATAATCTCTCAACACTAAATGTCAAGGTTATTTGGATGCTGGGTTCATCACTACTTACTCAGTGGGATAACATGTTGATAGCTGAAGGATGTCCAGCATTCTGAAATGGTGATCCACAATATTTTTCTTGCTGGGTAAATATGGATTTAGCTGAACTGGTGAAATCAAATCACCCATAGGGCAGTGGCTGTGAGAACTAGGGCTGGCTGTAGAACAAGAATTACCTTCAAATGTGCTTCAGGGTTGTCCTATTTTTATGTTGGATCTCAGAGAAATCAAGACAGAAGACAGGGGAAGCACACAGCCTACAATGGTCCAAAAGCAGGGAATCCTCCGAAGGCATCAATTAGCCCTTTTCTTGCCCCAGGCTTGGTTATGGGGACAGGGGTTTGCTGCCTGTGTCTTTTAGGCTACAAGGCATTTACTTAAATGACCTGTGCCAGCTTTGTGCTCAGGCTGACCACAAAACCCACCTGATTTGCTGATTGCTACAGGAAGATGCCACAGGCTCTTGTGGGAAAGACCTAGCCCATCCTTTCAGCCCCACCGCAGGTGTCACAAGCGCAGGCACGATATATGGGGCAACCTGGCAAACCAGTGGAGTCTTGGCACATCTACACTGCGGGTAAATATGCACTCAGGACTAGTGTGGATACGACTTTTCTCCAGTATTTCCTGAAAGTCACTTTTTTACCATTGAGAAAGATGGTGGAGGTCCGGACAAAGTGGACAGCTGGCACGTAGGATCGAACATGAGTTTGTGTTCACACTGCGCAGTGTAGGTATATCATGTGAATCCCTTGAGCACTGGTACACCTCCGTCTTTCAGCTGTGTAGGCCATACAAAAGCATTGGACAGCCATACAAATTCAATTGACTTTCTTCCTTACAACACTATCATCCACCTTAAAAAAAGATGTTCCAAAGAAAAGACAATATTACATGATTCAGCTGAGATTTCCATTTCTCTGGACACACTTCTGGAAGTGAAGTGAAACTGCTATGTGTTAAATGTCTGGACCATGAGCCCAGAGCGCTGAGTGCCAGACGCAGATGGGAGGACTAGGGTCTCCAGAGAGAGCAGTGCCCTTCCTTTAGGGAATCTGCCCATCTCTGTACCAGCAGAAATGAGGAAAGTCTTATCTTCTCTTATTCTTTAAACACTCAGGGCTAGAACAAATTTTACACTTATCATTTAAGCTAAGTGCTTTGTAAAAATGACATAAAATGCAACTCCTTTTCCCAAAGGCTAAGATTAGAAAAGAAGAAAAAGATTGATGGTGCTGAGTGTTTAATGGGTTGCAACTTAAGAGATCTGATTTGGAGAGGACAGCCACTTGACACTGTTTAGGGAGCATAGCCTTTGAAGGAGTCTGTCTGGAGTAGCGAGGGCTGGCAGCATCCTGGGGGTCCCCCCGGGCAGCAGGGCAGGGTCTGGCTCTGCTGTGGCATCGCTGGGGCAGGGACCAATGGCCCCAGGGGTCTGACATGGGGTCCTGGGCTAGGGCAGGGTGGGGGGAGGCCAGGCAGAGACAGTATGGCCCCATTAGTGCCCTCAGATTTTCAGGTGGTATCGCCAGAGTCACCAGATCTTCCTGAAAACTTTGGTGCCAAAATCTAAATGACAATTGTAACATGCAAATGAAGCTACTCTACCCACAGGGAACGGCTTGTCTAGGAGGGACTTCGGCTGTGGCTATACCGACTCATTTTAGTACGTGATACCTCATGAGAGTTTGCAGTCTTTTTGTTGTTTAAAGCCTGGAGAAGAAGGAGGAGATTTAACTTGACATGCAGTTCAATAAGCAGCCGTGGGAAGTAACTCCAAAAGGGGCTGGTGTTCTCAAAGCAAAACATGCAGCTTCAGCATCTGGGACGGATGGTGATGAGAGGGGTAAATTATAGTATCAAAAAGACTAGGAGATGGAAGCAGTGGAATCACAAGAACGGCCAGATGAAGAGATGGCAGATTTAAAAGAAACACTTTTTTCTAGAGAAAAAAACCCTAGATTTTTGTGAGAGCACAAATATGAGAGAAGTAAGAGAGAGAGAAATTAAGATGATCCCTAGGATGTGATTCATGCTAGGGAATGGAGCCCTGGAAAAGGGGTATTTACTCTGTGTGGAACCCCTTGAGTTTAAGAAGTTTGTGTGCTACCCAGACTGTAATGGAGACTTCCCCTCTGTATATTTTAGGGTCACTGTCTTAGAAGAACATCTTGGGCAGGACACTAATGTCCATGAGTTGCCTACAAAGCAATGGGGACAAAAATGAGGCTCTGAGTAATGCCAAGAAAGACTGAAAGAATAGCTAGGGGGTAGAGGGAGACCTGGGTGAACAGCCTGGAAACCATGGGAAGGAGCAGAAAACCATCCAGAGTATAAAAGTCAACAAGTACGAGAGGAAGACAGCATAAAGCACTTGAAGCCCAGCCAGGAAAATATGTATTCAGACTCTTCACACTGTTTCTGCTGCAGTTGCTCTGTGAATAAATATCAGTTTCTGGCAAAACCAATCCAGTTTACATTTATACAGATTTATACATTTCAAAGAATACAGCTAGACATTTTACTACTGCTCTCTTTTATTGTCTTCCCAAGTTAGTCCCCACGATGTCCACAGAAATCAAATCTTTGATCAAATGTGGAATCTGGCCCAGGAACATGTATTTCAAAATAGATGACTGACACTGGATATGAAAGCTCCCTAAATAAGTAATGGGCTCATTCAGCATGCCTGCTTGTTCTCTGTGCGCCCTACCTGCTGCTTGCACAGCAGACACTGTAAGAGCTGCCAGAGGAAAGACAGAGACAGTAGACAACTAGGTTGAACATAAGCAGTGATACTAACAGGGTTTGGGCAGCACCTATTCAGTGAGCCCGTTAACTGCCAAAGGCACTCCACTGTGAGACAAGCTTATGTCTGCCCAAATTTTTTCTTACTGAACACGGAGATATTTTAGAATTTTTTACAGTGTTCCCATGGAAACTTTCCCTATGTCAGGCACATTTTCCTTGCTACAGGTCACATCCTATTTCATCTTCAGTCATTATTATTATTATTAATGTAGACGGCAGTTGCTTTATGACTGCCTTGCAGCTCTACAGCTTGCATACTCCTAAGACCACCCTTTAAGATAAAGATTTAATTGTCCTAATTGTTAGGATTTAGTCTGTCATTTGCTTCCTGTATACAATACGGCAAGGAAAAGATCCTCATGTTTGCCAAAGCAAGCAGGCTGTTTCAAGTAAAATGTTCTAAAACGACATCTGATGTGGTTTGCATAGGATATTCTCATTCTGACGTCTATAATGTTCTGAGCCCTTAATACAACTACAGAAGGGTCATTAATTGTAGCTCTAATAGTTGGGCCTATTATAGGGCAGTATCCACAAGACATTTTGCTGTTTAGTGTTGTAAAAACCTATATTTGGGAAAAAATGGCCAGTTATGCTTTTCTTCATTTTGACTAGTAACATTCTAGCTGTAAACATTTTCAGACAGATGCTGTAGCGCTCCCATTATGATCTTCTTTTATCCATATATTCCTTCCAGAGATTTTTACCCATTGGACCCACCGTCACTGTAGCCCAAGATAAAGCAATTTTGGATCTTGACTGAGTAAAGAAACATAAATTTATATATATGTATGTATGTTTGCTTTTAAATAGCTGCAGTTCTGCAATTGCTTGACTAGAAAATTGGTTTTTAGCAAAATAGCCCTCAAAGAAGAAAAGTATATGAATGTGTTGATGAAAATCAGTTTAGATCTGGCCAAGTTACAACTTGCTGAAAATAACACTTTGCGCAAAAGCAATCTTTTTTTAGAATGAGCAGTTAAAAATTGAAAAAATACTGCACATGAGTGCACCAGCTAATACAATCACATATTTTCTCCAATAACAGCTGTTCTCAAACAACTCACTGTAACAGGCAGCTTTTTGCTGCAGCTCCTACCAGTTCTTTCTAATAAATAGCGTTCTGTGTTTCCATATGCCATATGCACAATACGTAATAAGACAGAAGAAAATGCAATACATTTATATTTCAATATAGAAACAGCATGTCAGTGTGTAGCTGTGTGATCCTAAAGAGCTAATGGATCAGATGGAGATCTGGTCAGGATCCTGTTTCCTCCTGTTTCTACAGGAGGATTTTTCCTGGCTCCTTTATAACTTTAAGAGGATGGAAAACTCTACCTACCCCTATTGGCAATGCACCACTGTCAAGTGTCTGCCTGGTTACATTCCTTATCACCCGCAACAGAGCGTGAGAAACCTACAGGCAGGGAATAAGAAGTTAGGCAGCGACTCCAGCAATGCTGCTTTCCCTTCGGTGGGCTGGAAATGGGGAAATTAAGTAGTGAATTGTCTTATTGTTCTTTTACTATATGCAACAAGAGAAGTCCTGACGTACCTCCCTTTTACATGTGCTTTTAAAATATTTTTTATCATGTACCCTTATCTTCTTGCTAAAATATGCGGTGCCAGTATTTTCAGACTCCTTTCAGTGTAGAGAGATATTGCTGCACCTTTATCATTTTTCTCATTCTTTTCTGAGCTTATATAAGGTACAGTCTCTCTGAGGTAGATCGATCTGCATAGTACAGCGTATGCAGGGGAAGCTGCACTACTGATTTGACTAATAGCTGCCTTCTCTTCTTATTTGCGTCTTTTTCCTCCTGCATCTTAACGTGGCTTTGTTTTTCAGCGCCTAGCTGCTTGGGAGCGTGATACAGCTTTTGCTACAATTTATTCTTTTCACAATGAGATGTCGGTCTCTTTTGTTGGGTTGATAGGCAACGGTAGGCAAGCCTGTGACTGCAGGCAACTTTTTAATACCCAGCCACACAAGAGGGCATCCATATTGACAATGCCGCCTTAATTCTAGGTGGCTTTATTGTCAGTTGTGTAATTCTAGTGTTCCCTGAATGTATTTTTGAAGCAATACGGAAGTCATCACAGTGGAAGAAAAAACAATTTTTGAGAGAACTCTACTTTGTTGGAATTCATGCTTTATTGCAATTATCAGAATAATAAGATCAGGATGAGAAACATCTCTCCTCCTAGCATTTTGTGGCTCTCCTCCTCTGCAATAATGTCAGCATCTTCAATCAGCTAGCTGATTTAGTGAAAGAGCATTTTCATTAACAGAAAGGAAGGATGACTTATTCCATACTCTTTTTGAAATTAAAAAATGTAGTTCAGATAAAAAGCAGGCAATCACACATAACTGCTTCTGTAGGTTTTAATCTCCTAAAGCATTGACCGGACAAAACACAACACCTTTGCTTAGATCTAAGTCTCTTTCTGACTGTGATAGAAGTAAGATTATGCCTTTTAAATTATTTTTATATCTTCTGAATTGTTTTAGAGAAACACCCAAAGATACTATCTCTAATTTCCTCAGGATATAGTGTCCACAAAACATGAAACTGTGTCCTGTGTTAGGATGCACAACCCATCATGCAAGATAAGACAAAAGCATACAATTACAAATTATTCTGTTCCATAAATATAGCTTCACCATTGTACTACCTTTAAATACTCATCTTTATTGGGACATAAGACAAGCTCAGACACAGATCGAACAAGTTAGCTACAGTGTTACTCCAATTGCCACAGATCCCACACTATTATGAGAGGGATTAATTAAAACAGAAATGTTATCTCAAGCCTTCTGCTGTCCTACTGTATTTGTACTCTAAATGGAGACCTGAGGGACACAAATCTATGCCGTCTTTGAGGTCTCTCTTAAACTTACAGTCTTATGCCTATGGAGTGAGTCAACCTACAACAGACCATGGGTGAGAATAGTGTCCAGGCAGAAATTCAGAAATAAACAGGGATGACTGTAAGAACAATTTGGCTTAATGAAAACAAAAAGGCTCCTGAGCCATTTAACTTCCATTAATTCTAATTAATCAGAATGAACTTTCCCTCATTCTCTAATGCGTTTAAAAGTCAGGTTTTCTTTTAAAATGTATTTTAAATGCCACTCCATTTATCTTAGATGCCCAAAGTCTGCCGGCTCTCTGTATTCACTCCAGATCCACTGTGGCTATATCCATTGATACACACCATACGTCAGGTTTGGACTGTAACATCCTCCACTAAATTTCACAAAAACAATTTGCACAAACTTGCATAGCCCCGGGCCCTTATCATCTATGCCTGACCATCTAAGCTAATTTTAACTTGCAGAGTTTCTTGAATACTCTGCAAACCTATAGTTGCCATGGAAACCCCTGCACCTCTGCATGCACGTATAGAACTTCTGCAAGGAAAGCCACACCGGGAAATAGTGCTTGTTTTCAGGTTAAAGGCTAGTTAGAGTTTACAGATATTACATATCTCTAAATCGTCCATATTTATACATTTCAGAAAATGACGTGGTTTCACCCACAACAGAATGCATGAAATGGTACTGGGTAAATGTCCCACAAAACAGAAGGAAAAGCATGCTTTGCTATTGTCAGCCTGGACAATACAATAACAACTTTGCAAAATTTTCATTAAAAGATTACCAGCTCTTGCATAAAAGTCATCTTGGCCACCCTTGTCATGCTGAGGATGAGAACTAAAAAGAATAATGATGTTTTTACTTGTCTGTATAAAAAGTGACTTCTCCCAGGCAAAAAGGCAGCTGGAATCTTGAAATTATGTCTCAATACTAAAAGCTTCAATAAACTTCATAATACTAATCTGAACAAAAATCATCAGCTGAAATAAATAATGCACACAGAACCACATTAAAGCATTAGTCAGTGGCCATAAATGCATGCTATTTCTGGTGTTTTTTTAGCAAGGGCAGGCTAGCGATAAGCAAGAGAGACACACCACAGAAAAGGGGAAGAGAGAAGGAATACGAGCCAACTGAAATGCTCTTCCAGATGTAGCTTACCATGGGGCATCATTAGTACCCACTTTCAATGCATGTTTATTCTTTCTGTATTGATTGTATCAAATGGTTAGGTCTACTTTTTTTTTTACCTTCCCTTTATATTGGAAAATATAAAAAATATATTCTAAAACCTTATAAGCAGAAAAAATCAGTTAACCAATGTAAAGGTCACAAAGGATATCCTATATGCTTCCACTCCACTGGTTATAGCTAATGTTGTTTAAATTGTTTTGCCTTTTACCACCCCTCTGGACTTTGCCGTTGCTGTGGTGGGTTAAATCTAGATTAGAATTGAGGCACGCCTGACTTCTGTTCCTGGTACTGACACTTTCTGACTGTTTCAGATGGTTCATTTAAGCCCTCTCTCTTCGGTTTCCACGTTTGTATAATGGGAGGTCACATTATCTATTTCCAGTGGGTACTCTTGGTTTAAATTAATTATATAGCATTGTAAACAGATAAAACAATATACTAAGCATTATTGTTATGCATAGAAATATTATGGCTAGATTGAAAAATTAAGAAAAAGAATGATATCAAATCAAGAAGCCACATATAATTTATAGTTTGTATGGTTCTGATCCCAGCTTGCATTACTTTCTAAGCTAATGTATGAATTTTAATCAGAATGGTTATAAATTTTTTATATAAAATAATGAAAGAAATATCTGTGGTGCAGAGCTCGCTAAGATCCATTAAGAAATAACACAAGAGATAATTCTCTATCAATTTCAGTAGATTACCTCTTCCTGATAAAATACTTCTTTATTGATTTCTTGCCTATTAAACTCCACAGGGTCTTTCCAGAAGGGATGCTTACCAGCTTTTAACTAACAGCATTACAACATCACTTCCACCTTCTCTATCAGTAATAAAATGTAATAAAACAAATAATCTGCAATGGCACATCTGCTATGGAATATGAAACTGCTCTGTTCACATTTATGTTAATGGGCAAAGGTCATGAGAAATGGAAAACTAATCCAAAGTTTTTAGCAATTTTCATATACATCCCACCTGATTTGAAAACGGGCTCACTGTTCTGAAAGCATTTGGTATCCTTCATACACGGTTGGGCTTATACAGCTGTTTTTCAGTCCAGCTGATGATGATGACATCAAATACAACAAAAACAGAACACACCATCAATAGCACCATCAGCATCTGTCTTATGATTAGAACTATTGTAATTCCAGTCTGTACCCCAAACAGAGATGTAAGGAGACAGTTATGAGATGCTGAGCATAATACATTTTCATTTAGAAGTTAGACTTGATTAAAAGTCCTTATTCAGGTCAGGTGCCCTCTTTACCGTAATGCTACAAATTCAATCATCCAGCTGAAAAGACACAAAGTATAACAATCATATAAACTTTATAAAGTTCTTTTTTTTAACAAAAAGGCTGACTAACGTGCAAGCCTGAATCCTGACTTAATAAGGGTTACATTTGATTTCCTTGCTATTAACCATCCAACGGAAGAGGTTGACTCAGTAAGTCCTTTGACAATCCAAGAGCCTACAAAAGCGACGGTGTCTAGCATGATCCCAACAGATTCCATCTAAGACCCAGGAGGGATTTTACAAGCAATAACAAACCACCAGTGAAATAATGTGTCGGGGAGGTGTATTTTATTTTGGTTTTATAGATGGAAGAACTTACTGAAATTACTGTACCAAAGATCCGACAATGCATCAACGATAAAACCAATACAGAAGCCCAGAGTCCCGACAACTTGTGTTAAGAGAACAGTAATTTGCAAGTTCATAGCATGGCCATGTAGCTTGTGAAGAAGTTGACATGTTGAATAATGCTATGAAGATGCAAATTACTAATTTCTTACAACAAGGTGTTAGGACTCCTGGCTTCTGTGCTGAAGACGCTAACTTCCCGAATAGTTTGAAAGATTATTGAAGTCAGAAAAATACACTGAAGAACATGTGAGGAGATATCTTAGTAACTTGTGGACATAAAACTCTTTTTAAGGAGTTGGAACATTGTTCTTGTTCTTTTATCGTGTGCCTGTGCATCAGACAGGATCTGGAGTCATGTTGCAAAAAGGTGACAGGTGAGGAAGAGGAAAGCTCTTCTCCCATAGATGTTTGTTTGATCCAGTAGGATGAGGTTGAAAGAGGAAGTGCATATGGTATTCCCTCCATGAAGGCTATTTTATTAACTTTCATAGTCTTTTTCTTAATGGTTTCTCATTTTTTTGTCTGTTGGTCTTGGGATTTTTTTGGTGAAATCACTTTGGTAGTCGTGGAGATGGAGAGAAGGAAGATGTCAATGGAAATCATGTTATCATGCTGTATTGACTGTAGATGCTGTATCGGACACTTTTTTGCTGAACTGAGGCCAAAGTGAATCCATTTGGAGGATATGATCCTTATCTTTTGACAAGCAGCTACACTGCTGCCAATACCAATTTGAATGTTAGCATATGGGTTTGTGCTTAATGTCTTTAGCTATATGCTCAGCTACTTAAATTCAGATATTTTTTCACTGTATGCATAGACTCTTTTGAACCCTCAAACATCTAAGCAATTCTCTGGTTCAGAAACAGTCATGCCAGATAGTATTTATTAACTGCAGCCACAGGATACATGTCACTGGGCATCTAAACAACCTGAGCATTTCAGCCTGCAGTGCTTGCAAAGCTCGTCACAAGCAAAGGTGGGGAAGTCGGGGTGACCGCGCCAGGGCAAGCCAGGTACGAAGAAGGGCCAGGCTGCACGGTCAGACCATGCCAGAGGCGGGGAGCAGCATCTCACACCCACACCGAAGGCAGCAGCTGCCACACAACCCTTCACTTCTGTGCTGGTAGAGAAAACTCCCTCTTCTCACTTTTGCCACAGGAGCTCTTGCATGGGATTTGCACCCCGGTGATGAGGAGCCTTATCACCAGACTTTACATTCAGTCTAGACGGGAGATGTTTTTCTCTACATTCCTCTCTGCTAAGTGACTGATCACTCTAACATCTTCATCCTCTCTCATTCCTCCTTTGTCCCTTCCTTCATGGTTCTTTCTTTTTATCCCCCTTCTCCATGCAAAAATAAAACTGTTTCTTATTTTCACATTATTAAATCCTCTACCTCCAGCTCAAGCCTTTATAATAAGTTAAAATTTCCATTCCCCAAAGAGGACAAAAAACCCCCAAGCACCAGTATGACATTTTCTATTCACAGCCAGATCCCTCCCCTTGTACGTTGTATAAGGTTTTCTCATCTTTTCTCCATCATGCCTGTTTAAGGCTTAAGGTCCCTGAGGCAGGAGTTGCTCGTGGGTGTCCCAAGCCTAACTGGGAGGATCAGTGCCACTCTAAAACTGGTATCAGAGGTACATTTGTAACAGTGATACCTAAAGATTGTAACTAACTGAGTAAATTTGTTAGTGATTCGCAAAGATAATACTGAAAAAAAAAAGGCAAGAGTGGCAAAGCTTAAAAGCTTATAGCTAGTTGCTGAAGATATCTTTAAGTTGAAAAAGAAAGGAATAAAGAGATTCATTAAAATCTTGGACAATTTTTACCAAAAACAATTATGGCATAAATGTCAGCACTGGGGTACTTAGTTAAAACACATAACAATATTTCTCATTAAAATTTGGTAATCTTGTAATAAAACCTACCACAAGCAAAAGTCAGCCTAGCAAAAGAATATTTCTGAGGAGGAAAAACACTCCTGTCAAGTATAGCAAGGCTGATGAAGCTTAAGTGTGACTTCCGACAGTGAATGGACTCTACAAACTGAGACGTGGTGAGCTTGGGAGACAGTTTAGATGGAGGAAGCAAACATTTTGATTGTTCTCACGTGTACGCTGCTTGCTGAAAGATCAGGGCAGCTCCTTTTTAAAAACTCATAGTTCCTATGGCCTGTGGACCTGGTAAGTAGAGAGGAGAAACTGTGGGATGCTAAGCGTAGTTTACTGCTACTGCAGAAATTATTTTAGACATTCCCTGGTGTTTCTCATACATCAAAAGCAAGTAAATGACATACAGAAGATCAGTGAATTATGCCCTCAGAAACTATGTGGGTTTAGATTAGCTTTAATCACAAGCATTTGTTTACACGGCATCGTATTATACTTCAAACCCCAATCTAAAGCATTCTCAGCAGCTCTGATGTGTCACACAGTCTCACTTGATAATAGGTGCTTGAAGAGGAGTATCTCAATCCAGATTTTAACTTCTATTTCCTCTTTCTACTTCCATATTTTTCTCTATCCCTTCTACACAGTCTCACTGCATGGTCTCACTCCCTTGTCCACATGATTCTCCTCTTTCTTCTGCCACAGACTTTGTCCTTCCTCCAGCCTCAGTATTGGACTTGACCTGACAAGTGCCATGGGAAAAACCGGGTCTAGGCAGGAGCAGGCAGTCCCACCCAGCCAGCATTTCCAGCTCTGGGGCATGAGGTGTGTGCCACATGGGCTTGTATTGGAAAAAAGGCAGAATCCAAGGGCTACAGAAATTCAACTGTACGTGAGTAAATACAAAGAGCAGCCTCCCACGTGACACCAGGAATGGCATTCAATATTTTTGGTTCGCATTGTTTCCATTTTCATTTATGCTGGCTGTTCACTGTAAAGCTTTCCAGCCACTTCCTTCACATTTTCTTCAACTCCACCTCAGTTCAGCTGTCCTCGGCATGTATTTCTTCCTTCTTGCCTTCCTCTCCCCTGGCCTATTCCCCCATCTTTTTTTCCTCTATAATTATCTTTCTGTCCACTAATTCTCTTTAAAAAAATTCAGCCCCAGGAACTAAAGCATCCTTCCGTTCACCTCATGGAGAAAGAACTGAAAATCATGGAAGTAGTGGGATATTTTCACACAGCCCTTTTGCTTGCAGGATTTATCCTTTCGTCAAATCCTTTCTCTCTCTTGACTATTTCGTTGGTAACAATTTCAGAAAATGTGAATTTCATTATGGCCTCTTTTTCCTAGGGTGGTTTGCATGATGATGGTATTTTGTGATGAAAGGCCATCCAGGGTGGTCTATAATTCACTACAATATGGTCTCCCAGTTCAAGCTTTTCAACAGTGCAATCCTTAGAAAATAAGGATTATATTAGATATAACTAAATGCAACCTCCTATCATAGAGACCACTCCAGCTAAGAGGTGATGAAGGTGTGAATAAAAGGTGTGGTTTCTGTGCCCACCACAGTGGGACAGAAACTCTTAGCCACCCGATGGTCATAGAAAGTATTATTCATGAATACATAGTATGTGATACGGTGATAGTTTAATGCATGTTGTTACTCTTTGTAAGATCTGATCAAGTCATTTAGAGGATGCAAATGATGTTGAAAAGGACCAAAAAAATGTGGATGTTGACACTGAACACCTGTACATTATCTGTTAATTGTTGAATGCAGAGCTTCCACTTTCATTAGAAATGTTCCTCCAAACTATTTTGTTGCTTTCCTTCTTATTTCAGCTTCTGGGAAACTCAGGGAGAAAGCATTATCCATCAATACTAATAAATGAAATAAAACAATAAGAATGGGCAAGAGCTTTCCTTATGTGAACAGATGACCATCAGAGACTTGAGAGAGAGGAGTTCTAATACAAGAACTCCAAATCTGTCCACTTGCTCTAGGGCTCAGCTCAGTTTTGCAACACAGCCCCTTTTTCTCTTCTGCACACTGCCTCATATGCAACACAACAGCCGTGCTCCTGTCGGGTTTCACATTGCTCAATGGGTACAGATTTGCATAAAAGCAAGGAAAAAAAGTACAGGGACCACGTGGTGTGGAATATACAGGATAGCTAGAGATGGCTATTTTAAGGGAAATCATAGTGCAAAAGCCAGCTGCTGCGTGGTGCAGATGGCAAAGCCCAAGTCAGAGTTCAAGTTGCCTTTGGTGGCAGCTGTCACACAATACTCTGCAGCTTTACCTTCTACTCCAGCTTCTCAGATTATCACTGGCGTCTTTGAAGACATGTTTGCATAGCCCAGCT
Source organism: Mycteria americana (assembly GCF_035582795.1). NCBI lineage: Eukaryota > Metazoa > Chordata > Aves > Ciconiiformes > Ciconiidae > Mycteria > Mycteria americana. The sequence continues at coordinate 33,810,103 of NC_134367.1, forward strand.
GATAAATGTCTTTAGTATTATGGAGAAAAGCAATTATTTGTTTACAAGATAAGGCATGTTTTCAAAGTCTGCATTCAGTAAGTTATGAAGTACCGTAGTCTGTTTTGTCATACTCTGCTTTTGTGGTTAGAAAGTAAGTTTTGGTAGCTAAAGAAGAAGTGTTACAAAACAGCCCCGTTAAGCAATCATCTATTTAGATGACTGTACAGAGACTAATCCCTGTTTAGATTTAGTTAAGTGCATATGGTGAAAGAATACCATTAGCTTAAGTTTTCATGTTTTTCTTACTCTAGTAATGTCGTAACTTCAGCCCACAGGAAAAATGGGGCACTACTTCTATCATGTCAAGAAAACATGGGAAATAAGTGGTTCATACAGTGCTCGCTGGCTGTTTTACTAAATAATTTCATGCTCAGATCTGGTATAGAGCCAGAGATACTAGCCTATACTAACTGCTTGGCTGATATAGCACACAGCCCTAACCCTCTGGCTTGGGATATTCTAACATTTTGACATTCCTTGTACAGACAGGACTGGCACAGTTAGCTCCCATCCCTTCCTTTGCTCATGCAGCCTTTTGTGTGAAGGTCATTTTAGGGATAAGCAAGGTAAGTGGTGCACCTCAGGGTGCTAGTTCCCAGGTTGTCCAGATCAAGGACCTCATTTGGGAATGCCATTACTCCCTTCTAGCTCTTATAGCTGAGTTTCCTCACGAAAATGAGGTTTTCCATGAGAAAATAAAGACTGGGTGAGATGAGGGAAGGTGTGGTGAATGATGAGATCTCATTCTGACATGGAGGCGACCCATGAGCAATCAGGGGATGCCGCTGGAGTTACGGGCCTGGAAGTGTTCCCACATCCCCAGGACAGACATAACCCTGGCCTGTTGTTAGGATTTCAATTTATCTCAGGGCTGGGGCCAGACTGGACTGATCCTGTTCTCAGTTACAGTGCTGTAACAGTCCTTTGGATGAAATCCTGACTTCACTGAAACCTGCTGAACTCCTCCAAGTCCTCAGCAGGACTAGAATTCTAGCCTTTATTTTATGATTTTTTTTCTTCTCTAAATACATATATATGTGCATAAAAGAAAGAAATCAGAGATGTTGCTGTTCTATGTCCATTGATTCACTGAACACAGTCCATAGATTTGCTGTCCCTCTACTCAAACCAAGAACTGAGGCCAAATATTCCTTTTTATTTAAACTGAATACTGTGATTTTAAAAAAAGAATCACAATGTGGTTTTTTTTATAATAAATTGGTGTTAATTTTCTTTAAATATAGTTGACAATCAGAACTTTTAATTTAGAGTTATTTACAGTTAGTAGTTTCTCAGTGGTAATATTTATGTCTCAGTTGGGGAGGAGAACCATCATAGTAGCAAACTGAGAATAAGATATGAAAACTACACTTGCTATGACAACTGTACTAGCAATCTTTTGCTGCGAGTGCATGTAAAACTGTTTGGAGAAGGACCTCACCATCTGTATGTTATATATATTCACTAATTCTAAATGTGTAGCACCAGACTCCTAAGTATCCATCTGAGTTCTCAACCCCCCTTTTTTTCCTACCTCTCTCAGTACCCTTTCTACTTTACCTGAATACGAAAGTGAATATATTACTGTTTTCACAGATGTCAACAGTGAAAAATACTTGGTATTTCTCATTCTTTGTGTTTACATTAAAGATATGGTCATCTGTCTGAGTAACAAATTCTAAGCTCAGTGTGTAACCTAAAGGAATAATGACAACTTTGAAAGACAAAGAATAAACTTATCATGGAAGGAATTTGCAATAAATATCCCTTGTTCATATTGTTGAGTAGTGACTATGTAAGAATCACCAGATGTAGAATTCAAGAGAATAGATTACATCATTTGTCTAAGATCATATTGCATAAGTGCACTAGAATTTAAAATAATACTTATTTCCAACCAGTACTCCTCTGTTTAACTGTAACAGGAATATATAGTAATCACACTTCAAAAAACTTTATGGTGTTGAAGGCAGCAGTTTATATCTGATAGTTTTACTTTTTGCCGGATGAATGCAATTGTGGAAGTGTAAAACTCCTGCGTATAATTCTTATTCCCAGTGACTGCCCTTTTAATTAATCAGATGAAGTCACGCTTAGTATCAGTTCAGAAATTCTACAGAGTCCTGATTGTTACCTTTATTTTTTGAAATACAAACACAAGTCTATTAAGAAAAATATATTATAGACCTTTGAAAGTAATTTCCTTCTGCGTTTAAATAAATATTGAATCACTTTAAAATCCTTAAGTCATAAATTATAAACAATACATTAAGAAATGTCACATTTTAATAGTCCTGATTCTAACTTCTGATTTCCTCCCACTCATTTTAAATCTTATAAAATATTGAAAAGTTTTAAAAGTGAAACCCTTCATTTACATAAAAGGAAGTGGGGTATAGATATTGTAGATTCCATATACTGTATTCCTCCGAAGCCAGTATGTATTTGCAGTGCTTGTTTTGTTATGCACACATGTATATAGCACTCTAATGCCAGGAAACATCAACATGATAACAGCTGCAAGCATGTAATAAAACTTAGAATGTAGAATATGTCTGCGTATTACTAAAAAAATTAATAAAAAAATCTAATACAGTCTTTCCTCCATCAGTTGTAAGATATTAAACAATATGTTGGTGGCTACACTTATTCTGCAGGCAATTGGAAGATTGCATTTAATGCCTTTGCTAGCTCAAGTAGAGCTTGATATCTGTTCAATCCATTTTGCCTTTCAGGTATTTCTAGAGATACTTACAGTCTCTGCACATATATAATGCTTTCTGTCTGAAAATGAAACCATTATCACAGTGAGTTTTCAAAACTGCTGAACTCTTAGGCGACTGTGCAGCCCGCAGTATTTTGAGGAAAAGTCACATTATACTTGTTCTGCATTTTTGTTCGTATAAGAATTGTGAACAGCTCAACAGTGTTTTTGTGAACATGGAGATACACAAAAGGTACACACCTGTAATTCTCAAAACATCGATGGATATGGAAGACAGACTAAGGACCATATGCTTTTTTCTCTTTATTTATAGGGTATAGAATTGTATTTAGGATTTTTGTTAGCAGCACTGCAGTTAACTTATAAAGTGTTTAAATCAATGTGACAACATAGCACAGACGTACCCTGTGTTGTAAATCCCCCCACTGGCCCCGCCTATTCTGTTAGTTTATTGGAGGCATAAAGGAGCTGAACTTTTAAATTCACAGTGTAAAAAGAAGGTCTTCAGAGTAAGTCAGATATCCCGACTTTTATAGTTTTCTGAAAACTACCTGTCCAACCTTAGGATGACCTATTGGTATTGCTGTTATGTTGTATTCTTTCTACATTACCATAACCATAGTTCTGCTATAAAAATGACATTTTTTGCATTAAGTACAATAATTTTTTAAAGGTATGATGGACATAAATGAGTGGGTTTTAGATCCAAGTCTCCTTTTTGCACAGTGTAATATTCATACATACAGGATCTGTCCTAAAGATTGCCAACCATTCCACTGTTGCTAGATCCTGTTTTTTAATCTTGCAATTCAGTTACACTCTAAAGTTTCCTTTATCACACTGACATTTTATGTACACAACTCTCATGGCACTGATGTTTTCCTCCTTTCCTTTAAGGTGGGCTATCACATTATGCTGTTGAAATACCATAGTAGTCATCCATCAGAGCGTTGGAAGAATGTTTCTTCCCATTTTTAGAATTGAGATTTGGTTGACACTCCAGATTCTTTATAGAATATATCTTTCGGATATATTCTTTCAGAAGTGTTAAGGAAATTCAATGACCAGTCAGGTAAAACTCCTGCCAAACACTGCCACCAGTTACTCTTTTTGTACAAAATTATCCTTTTATCTGTCAGCTCATTGCACGTCCTGAGAATTCACTACAAAGAAGGAGCCACTGTTGACCGGGTACTTGAACTTTGGAGTTTATGCAAAGCATGAAGAGACATATTTGCTTTCATACTGAGAGGGACCTGTATGCAAATTACATAGTAAACAGAGAAAAACTGAAAAATGGCTGGTTTAAAATGGATTGGAAGAGACTTTGAGTGATTTTCCACTCTTACCAATCTTACTCTCTCTGAAGTTGGCATTTATAATCTTGATGTTGGCATTTATATCAGACTGTTAAGGGTTTTGAAAGTACTGTTGGCATGTTTGCTCATATTCCATAGTATGCTTTGGATAGATGATTCCCACACGCTTAATCCATTCTTCTCGCTCAAAGAAAGGGTGGGATTACCTGCTTGAACCAAAAAGGATATGCAGCACAAAGATGCTGGAAAACAAGTGATTATGGAGCTGATGATCCTGTTAGCATTGCAATGAAGTTAGCATTATTGTTTTTACCTAAGCCAAGAGATTGAGATTGTTTTCTGTAAACTGAGATGAGAAAATTCACAGCCTACACTTATGTTCCAAAAATAGAGACTTCTTCCCAAGTTTGCTTTTTAAGTATATAATTGCTAAGTTCATCCATAATAACCAGAGATTGGTTAATTTGAATATAAATGCTGAGACAGTGGGTCTTGGAGTTAGATTTATTGAAAGTGCTGCCCCAGTTATTACAGAATTCAGGGCTGAGATGTTTAGCATGTCTTTTGCAGTGGTAAATTACCATTTTGCTTGGCAGTGTATTGAAATTAATCTACTACATAGAGAAGCCTGTCTTCTCATTTAAATAATTATTGACCTACTTTTTTTTTTTTTTTTTTTTTAGCGAACCTGATGGCAAAAAATGCACACTGTCAGTAACACAGGGTTATCTTTCTGCATAAAATGACTGACTGCGTTTTAATCAAGCAGAAATGAAAACAGTTCAGAGGTAAGTGACAAAAATAATTAGACTCAAGGAAAGACTTCCATATGAATAAGAACTGAAAAGTTTAAGTTCAAAAGGAAATGAATAAGAAGAGACATGAAGAAGTAGACTGTTAATGATAGGATATTTGCCAACTGCAAGTTGTGGGGATTCTCCCACATTCCTTCCACTTAAGCATCTTTGTGGCAACCCAGAAACTGAAAAAAATGTTCAGTCACTCGCCTAACTCTGCTGTGTCAGTCCAAAATTTGCCTAAGTCCCGCTTAACTTAAAATGCATACACATGCTGCACCTTTTACCCCACAAAATCTGGAAGCACTTTGTTATCCTCTTCATAGACATTTCCCATGTTTTAAACATTCATCATCAAAGTTAGTCAGGGAGAATGAATAAGCCCCTGCAGAAGTGTTGGGCAGAACCCACAGGCTACAGCAAACCTGCCTAACAAGTGCCAACCGAAGCCCTCCTAAAGGCTGCCCTTGCCCCCTTCTCCTTCAGCTGGACTTAGAGATGATGCCACCAAGAAAACAGGAGCAGAAAAAGGGAGAAGTGGGCCCCAGCTTGCCCTGTTTGGAAAGAGCCCAAGGACTCTTCTTCCCGATGCGTGGACATGGTCACCACTCTCTCTGCCAGGCAAAGTTCTCCACTGCCTTTTCCCGAGTGCTGCGGAGTAGCATCACGTGGCTAGAAGACACGTGGGTAGGCATGTTGACCCTTCTTCTTAGGGGGGTTTCACAGTGTATATGGCAAGGGATGACTAAAGATGTATGCAGCTGAGCTAAGGCTTTCTGCATCACATGTGTCAAGTATACTGCTCTCCTTAGGAGATAATGTTGACATAACCATTATCTATTTTTTTGTTATTGTGATACTTCCATGCAGGCAGTTTTTATTTTCTGAAAACTGTTGCACAACTCTTCTTTCACTTGGATTATACAAATGACATTTAAGGACATGTTCCATATGAAAAGCTGAGGCAATAACACACCAGAACACTGTTTCAATGTACTATAAAAGTCAGAAAATGAGCTTTGTTTCAGCAAGAAAAAAGACCTTTCTGGCCTGAGCTGTTCCTTTTAGACCCACCTCAATGTGGATGTTCCTGTTCAGTCATTTCATTGGTGCAAAGAAAGTACAGGAATCTTTTTACATCAGCATTTTGCTTATCTCTTTAAAACACTATATGCTGTGCAAGAGACTGTTTAAGAAAATGGACCATGGAAAAGTAGGTGTGCAAAGATATGTGTATGAAGGAGGTGAGCACAACTCCTCATCCCTATACCGTCAGCATTTACAGTTTTTCCATGGTCTCCGTACCTGCTCTGTCTCTATCAGGGTACTATGCCGCACTGCACCATGCATATATTATACACATGAATAGATGTGCCTGCATGGATGTGCAGGAAGCAACAAATATGAGTAGTTGTGTTGATAGTAATGGCAGGTCTGTGTGGGTGAAGGTAGATGCACTGTGTCTTATAAACCTAGGACAACAGGAAACAAGGGCTCATTAAAGCCATATGTAAGAAAAAGACGACTCATCTATTAAGTCATGATTGATCCATGTGCCAAAGCCCCCATATGAAAATTCAGAGTAATTACAGTTGAGTCACACAGACAAGGAGACAAACCCAGAGCTGGCGTAGGTATTGCCAAGACATGATACAGCAGCAGTCACCTGGGGTGGGGAGAAGGGAGGTGCCGCTTCAAAATCTTGGGCAGGGCCCAGGGCCACATGATGAGATCAAAGTATCTGTGTTTATTTTAAAAGAAAACGTTTCTCGTTCTGTCTGGATATGAAGAAAACCTTAAAAATATAACAGGCTACCTGTTGCTTAGTGTACAGCCTGAAATATTAGCTTCATTAGGAGTAAACTGTCCTGCTGTGCCTCTCTGAAATGTGTAGCCAGCTAAAGGAGGAGCGTGTACTGTGGAGGTGAGGAGCAGCAGAAGTAAGGAGAAGGTCAGACAGTGCAGTTGTATGCAAAGCCTGGCCTTCCTTTGTCTCTGGAGGGACCCTGTACCTCCTGGGTGTCATCTTCTTCGTGAAAAACTTATCCGCTCACGTTTTGTTGCTCCCTTTCGCATGGTGACTTTGTGAAACTATGAAAAGATGATTTATGCATGAAGTACAAGAGGGCTATGAGTCACAGTCAAGCTGTACAAGTTCATTCAATGAAGTGTTCCACACTAGACGAGCTGTTATTTGAATTCACTGTCTTGGTTGAAGATTCCTCTGCTGCTTTGCACAGCAAACAAATAAAGCACATAGTTAACTAAGCTACCTGCCAGGAACACAGCCATGTGTCTTTAGGAGACGTGCCCTGACACAGCGAGGGATCAAATAAAGTGCACTTTGGGGAGATGGTAGCCCTCAGGAGAGTTCAAAGTGTCAAAGTGTTCTGTCAGCACTGCCTAATGAATCAAGTATTTCCAGGCGTCTAGTCCCCGTGCAGCGGAGGCGCAACGCTGATGTAGTTGCAAAGGAGAGAAGTCTCACTTTCAAGTTGCAGAGTGCTGCACTTCTTCCTTGGCCTGTTGCCACTCTTGTAATGTCCCTGTGCGCCAGGACGGAGGCTGTCACTGCAGACTAGGCTTTTGTGGGACTTCAGCTTCTGTTCTTTCCTCTAGCAGAAGTGTGCCAGTCCTGTTGGCTATTTAAACCAGTATTGACAGACAGCCAGGTTTCTCCTACATGCATTTATTGTAGCAACTCCCCACTTTCTTATTTAAAATGTACAGAAATGTATAGAAATACATACACCTTGACACAACTATTTAAATAAAAAATCTTAATACTCACCAAATATATAACATATTGGAAATATAACAGGTTTAGTAAGATTTTTGTCTTGTTAGTATCTAAGTGATTAAATGTATCTTTGGGTAATAAATTACCATTATTACTTTGAAAGAAAAATTAATTCTCTCAGTCACTAACGAAAATAAAAGTGGTATTGTTATTTCCTAAGTAACTCCAACTCTGCCATCTTTGCTTAGGGAGTATTGATTTGAGATTTTGAGAATCTGGAAATGAAAAAATTACAAAATAAAACAATGCATTGGGAAATGCTCATGATTAGCTTTTCTTTAGTTAACACAAAAATAAATATAAACTAAAAAATAACATTGCTAACTCAATATCTGCACTATGTATCACTCTGTGCATGTTGCCTTTTTGGATGTATAAGAATATAGGTACAATGACCATTGATGGCAAAATTGCAGAGATGTCTTTTTGCACTTAGACTAGAACTAAGTTCACATGCTGGGATGAATGTGACGTAAAATGGGCTGTTTTGTAAGAGCAAAAATTACCTAAAAAGAACTAAAAATATATAGTATAGAGTAACAAAAGCAAAAACTAAATTGGAATAGATGTTGCCCTTGGAAGCTGTTATCTCGAGCTGGAGACTGGTTAGGTCATGTTGGTCTGCTTGTTGGACATTAGGAACCACCATGACCGGAATCAAGCAAAATAATCGCCATTACTAATAATAACTATTTTACTATGAACAAAAGGAAAGGATAATTCAGGAGGAACGGCAGTGCAAGGAACAGATAGTTCCTTCTTTTCAGTACCCCTCTGTAGAAAGTTTATGCTGATTTGAGAGTGAGTCTGTTCTTGGAGGGGCCTAACAAATCGTGGTCTCACGGGGAGACAGGGGGTTAAAAGCTGTAAAGCTGAGGTTGGGACAGAAATCCAATTATTGGTTACTCTAGAGGGGACTCCTAGTCTCTTTGTTCCCTTAATAAAAAGTCTCATTTGAACATATCACAAATACCTGAAACAATGTGTAGAAGGACTGATAAATTATTCTGTGAAAAGATAGAGCCTGTTTGCTATATTACAGATAAGCTATGCAGTTTATTACCTGTATACTGTTTATTAACTGTATAAGTTATCTATGATATTGATAAGTGAGAAAAATCATGAGGATCAACTTTTCAGTAAACCTCCTTCATTCAAACTGCATTCAAAGGAGGAAGTTTTTATATTTTCAACGTTGGAAATCTGTTTCAAATAAATCCAAATAACATTGCCCGTGCAAATCTTTCATCTCACTAAATTAATGAAGGGTTTCTGACTTTTAAGTAGCTATTCAAGAATGCATTATCTTGTTTTCATAATCTTTTTTCTCTTAAAAGAGTGGGTGTCATGTGAGTCATTTCTTTTTCAGTTGCATAAGCCAAAGGCTTGTGTATGACAGCTGGCCAAATTAACTTCCCAATTAATATAAATATTCTAACATAAATAGCTACTTTTCTTAGTAACCAGTGTAGCACCTTGGTATACTGCACATAATATGCCTTCAGACAATAAGGGTACCAAAAAATTACTACCTTGCATGTGTTAAGATATACAACATTTGCACCTGTAATCTGAAAAGAGAGATACTGTCTCAAACATTTAAATAAACAACATTTTCTTCCAAGAAAGAGAAGACAAATGATATGAACAACTTTGGTAGGAAATTTTGAATGGTCAAGGCTTGTTTTGAGATGAAAGCATTCAAAATGTTCCCAGCAGAAAATGTTTCCAGTAAGAAAAACTTCAGCATCTTTTGAATATATTTAAATGGAAAATTGGTGCCATGAAAGAAAGTGTCATGGCCCTGAGGGCACTGAGGGGCCTGACTGTCCCTTCCCACCCCCCGGGGGCTCCCCCGCACCTGGCCCAGGGCCCCATGGCAGGCCCCCATGACGCTGTGGCAGGACGGGTCTCCAGCTCCCCACAGCCCTGCCCTGCCTGTCCACGGCCCCGCCATCCCGGGCCCACCCATGGGCCCACATCCCGGCCTGGCTTCAGCCTGTCCCCAGGGAGGTGCCCGATGCCCGGGGCTGGGGCTGTGCCGGTGCCCCCGGCTGCCCTGCTCTGGGCTGGGGCGGTGGGACGGGGCCTGGCTGCCGGGCCCTGCCCTGACGGACCCCTGGGGAGCCCCCGCTGCTCCCGTCCCCCGGCAGCCCTGGGTGGCCTGGCAGGATGGCCACGTTACAGGGCTGCTTTCGGTCCTGCAAAGACATACCTACATTCCTCAGCCAAATTTCTTTGCAGGGGTTTTTTTAATCCACAAATTGCTGTTCAACACATAAATAAGTTAGAAAGCCTGCCTTCTTGAGATAAAGAGCATATGCATGCCAAAGCTTGAAAGGCAGAGATTTCCCATTCTTCCCCTCAATGAGAGGAACACCAGTTGTCAGATTTTATGGACTGCTTCTTGATCAAATAGCAGATACCTTCACAATCTGCTTTTTTAATATATTTTTAACTTCCAACTGAAGACTTCCAGTAAGTATGCCATACGAATCACAATGTCCAAGGCTTACCTAGAGTTTCTAACACAGATTAGAGAGAACTATATGGAAAGCTGAAGGAAGTAAAAACTGTAAAATACAACAATACGCGGTACCCCAGATGCAGCCCCAGAAGCACCGAGTGGAAGGATCCCCTCCCACAGCCTGCTGTCTGTGCTCTGGCCAGTGCACCACAGTGTGTGGTTGGCCTTCACCACATGGGTTAACTTCTGACTCCTGTTCAACGTCTTGTCTGTGAGGTCCCCTTCTGCAAATCTGCTTTCTACCTAATCAGTGCCCAGGCTGCATAGTTGCATGATATTTTCCCATCCCAGGTGCAAGACTTTGCATTTGTCTTTGGTGAACTTTGGTTTCTGTTCATGAGGGTTTCTCCAGCCTATCAATGTCCCTCTCAAAGACAACCCTGTCCTCCAGCATACTGACTGTTCCCCCACTTTGGTGTTGTGTTCCACCCTATCATCCACATCATCAATAAACACGTTAAACAGTTTTGACCTCAGTTTCAGTCCCTGGGGAACGTAGTTTATAAATAGACACCAATTGGACTACAAACCCCTTGAGCCCAGTTTTTCACCCATTTTACAGCCTACCCATCTGGGACAAACCTTATCAATTTGGCTATTAAGATACTATAGAAGAATGTGCCAAAAATCTTGCTAAAGCCAAGGTCAATTATATCCGCTGCTCTCCTGTTGTCCACAGGGCCAGCCATTTCCTCACAGAAGACAGTCATGCTGATCAGGCATGACTTGTTCTTGGTAAATCCATGCTGACCATTCCCAATCCCTTTCTTGTCCTTCATGCACTTGAAAATGGCTTCCAAGATATTTTGCTCCATAACTTTCCCAGGAACTGAGTTGAGGCCAACTGTCCTGTAGTTGTCCTGTAGATAGACCTTCCTTCATGCACTTTTGAAGATGCCTTTTTCCAGCCACTGGGGACCTCCCCTGATCATCATGGCCTTTTAAAGGCGATAGAGCCTCATCTCGCAATACTTTGGCCAGTTCCCTCAGTATGCTGTCTGGACCTATAGATTTCTTTATGTCCAATGTGCTTAAGCAGTCCATAACTTGATCCTCTTTTACTATGGGCAGTACTTCCCTCCCCCAAACTCAATCAGTCGGCACAGAGACCTGGAGGTGCCTGAGGAAACACCTACTCAGTAAAGACTGAGACAAAGAAGGTACTTCTTTGGGTTTTCTGTGTTCTTTTCCAACCACCCCATTCAGCAGCTGGCCACATTTTTACTGATCTCCATTTTGCTGACAAGGTACCTATAGAAGACCTTTTTACCTTTCACATTTCTCACCAGCTTCAAATCCAGCTGAGCTTTGGCTTTTCCCTGCATGCCTGGGCAATGCCTCTACACTCCTCCCGGGTAACCTGGCCCCACTTCCACCTTCTGTACACTCCCTCTTTGCATTTAGGCTCAGTGACGTGCTCTCCTTTCAACCAAGCTGGCTCCCAGTCATGCCTGCTAGATTGCCTGCTTAAACATATTAAGGATTTTCAGAAAAAAACTATAAACTTGTTATATACTCCAAGAATCTTGGTTATAAAATGGGTAGGTATTATCAATAGCTATTTTGAATAGCTTTGATATGCATGAGTCAAGAATATCTCCTTTGACATCTAGATTCATCACTAAAAAATAATTAAAAAAAAATAAAATATCTATCTAAAATTTGTCTTCCTCCTAGATTTCTTATACTTATTTCTTACAACCAAGTCTCTAAGATTCTTTCCTGCTTCCCTTCTGTACAGATGTATGGATAAAGTAACATGCCATCAGCCTGTATATTTATTGCGTGAGTAAAAGAACATGGTAAGTCATCCAATAAGTAACACTCCTGTACAGTAGTCATCTTAACTATTTTATTGACTCTTAGAAATTCAAATTGCTTAATTGTTTTATCTTCATTAGTCATCTATTTAATTTTATTCTAATACGTCTTTTATTCGGATACATCTTGTATTCTAATCCACCTAATGCATCTTAATATATCTAATATGTTCTAATACATCTTAGTACAGATACCAGAGTTGTGCCTATAAAATCTATTGAATCACAGATTGGTAGAATCATGCGCATTTTTATGCTTCATTACAACCATTGTAACTCATACACAAATTACCTCCTCTCATTTACTACCTTAACTGCCATGTAAAATGAAAACATCCTGAAGAAAGTTACAGAAAAAAATGGAAATTGCAAATAATTTACTTACAAGTGTTGGAAAAATACTTAGAAAGCAAATCATATAGATCATGAGATGATATCACATAATTATCTTTCAGCTGTGTTATTGTCTGCATTTATGGCATGAAGGTTGTTAACCCTCTGAACTGAAAACTCTTTAACCATGCGTTCTGCCTTCCATTATCTCCTCACATCGCACAGACTGAGCAGGAGGATGTGTCACTGTGCAAGCTACCCAGGTAGTATTTAGGTAAGGACAGCAACTGGGAGGATTAATTGTTCATACGTGAAGTTTGGTGACTCAGTGCCTCTGGTTGGAAGGACTCCACCTTTGAGATGAGAGAATGACAGAGAAATCCTCTCTCCCATCTGAGTGCCCATGGCACGTAGCTTCATAATTATGGTCAGACTTGCATTCTGCTTTTGGTTCTGCTGTGTCACGTTGGCCCATAATCCCGCCAGTCCTGGCAGAGTAAAGGAAGCTATTTACCCTAACCACCCTGTTCCCAAGACTGACACCGATTTATTAATGTGTCATATGTAATTTCTTTAAAAGGTACTTATGATATGTGGGTTGCAAAATGTTACAAAACCCAGATACTTTCACAAGGTAAGCTTGTAGCTGCAAGTCAACTCAATGCGTGAGCTAAAAGACATATGGATGAAAGATTCAGCCTTCTGAATCCCCTCTACTTACATCAAGGGAGAGTCATTGCCAGTCAGCCTAAAGATGCCTCATTTGGATTCCCATTGCAGGTCTTGAGGCATTAATGTAAACTGTTTAGTAAATTAATATTAGTAGATCCATTCTTTCACCCCTGGATGTGCTTTGGTAAAGATCAAAGATGGGTAAAACGCAGAGGCAGAAATGGATTATCATCAGATGTATTAATGGCTGACTTGTTGCAATGAAAATTTTAAAAATTAATAAAGAAAATGTATGTGTTTGTGAGTTGCAGTGGGTATCTAAGACCAACCTATAAGGACAAGATTTTTCATATGCACTCTTAAGAAATTTCTGAAGAAATTATTTGTGGAGTGTTAGTTATGGGCTTGTTATGTATTTGTATTTATGATTATAGCTGAATCACTCTGAAATGTATTCACATATTTTCCAGATCACACAACAGAAAATCATATATATTAGGAAAAACACTGATAAGAAAACAGACAAAATTATTGAGGCCACCAAAAGTGTAGGCTATGTTCACCCATATCTTTCTCTACTTGCTCATAGCGGTGCATCCCAGATCTCATCACCCACTATGCACACAGCTGGGGTACATCAGCCCAAGCTGTGGATTCTCCTGGAGGAGTCAAGGACCTGAAGGTTCAATGTCACAATTATTTCCCAGAAATCATGATCCTAAACAGTGCCAAAGTGCACATATTGCTTTCAGGAGCAGAAGGTAGATCTGTATGTTATGAAATCTCAGAGAGGTAGATTCATGTTATGAAATCTCAGAGAGAATATGCATATATATACGCTCCACCAGGAAGCTGGATTTCTTGAAGATGTATGAGGTGGAAGTAAGGCAGATTTCTAGCCAGTTTCCTCCTTGCAGGATTAATACCCTATTTCTTCTTCCAAGTACTGAAGTAGGATAAATTGTTGACAGCAGAGAAAATTACTAAACTCTTGAGCCCTTTATCAGTAAGTTCACAGATTTTGATCCGCAGAGGTTATACTCGTGTAGTTCATTGCAGGTTGACAATGGGACATTGGCACCTTGTCGGTGTCACCTGGGGAGGAGCTGGTGCAGATGGGGAGCAGCTACCGGGGTGGCACACGGAGCCCAAATGCCTGGAGCCTCAACATGCACCAGCACATGCTGGACCTTTGGTCCTGCTGCTTCTGCAGCAGGACAATCCTTGCTCCCTAAAATTGGCATCTGATTTCCATCCTGGACTCAGTGGTGCTCCACATTGCTCAGAGATCCTGACACTTCCAGGGAAGGCTGATCCTGCTGTGTCTGTGCATGACCAAGAACATGCATGAACAGTAAAGCTGCTGATCCCAGAAAGTGCCAGAATGATGACGTGCGCAATTAGCTCATCCGGTTGAAAGAGTGACAATGGTGTGAAGCATCTTGGCTGGGATGGTGCTGTGCCCTGTGGCAGTAGGGCCAAGGGCCAAGTTTACCTTGCAGACTGACTTGCACAGCAGCTGAATGTCCCCAGGGATATAATCTTGATACTCATCAAGTACTCATCAGGAAATACATTTATAAAGAATTCCATAAAATTATACTCTTCAGGGACACAAGTCAATTATTAAATAAAAGAAGAAAAGAATAATCCCTGGCTATTGGATGTTAGGGTGCTGCACAAAGCTTTTAAAATTCTGCTGCAGTTCTGGTGCGTGCCATTTGCTAACATTTTCTGAGGTATAGAGGAGGTAGGAACCAGAGTCTGAACCCAATGCTGGGTGCAAATAGCAGTAGTTTCTAGACTTCAGGCTGTTTAAGCAAGTTATGGACTCAAAGTCTGTTCAAAGGCTATTGAAAGATCTCCTTTGTTAGGATGCCTTAAATTCCCAGTAGTGCCAGTCTCTCCATGTTATCTGGCTGTACACATTATTCTTAAGGGCCATTTTCCCTACTCTGATTCTCTTTTGCAGGAGAGTTCCACTGACTTGGAGCTTCCAAACCAGTTTGTCATCTCTCTCAATTCTGATACTAACTTAGTTTTAAGGGTAAGTCCTGTGCAAATAAAAATATTTCATTGTAAAAACAGAGAAGATAGAAAGTTGCTGATATGGTTCCATCATTTTCTAGAACAATCATTGCTTGTGGTCTGTCCTACTGGACAAGTCCCTCTTTAGAGTGTTCATATGATTATACTCACCTCCGACACTCCTTGTGCTTACCTCATGCTTGTGGTTGTTGTTTCCATCTATGCCACACTTTCAGAGATTACTGGGTTTTGACTTGACTGTTCAGATGTGGTTAATAATGATAAACAGCATGTGGTAACCTCAGAAAAATATCTAAATACTCCTTGGTGCCTGAGAATACATTGGAGAGCTCTGAGTTTCCCCAGAAACTCCATGTATTTCTTCCACTGGGCCATAAATTCTTCATGACAAATGCAAATATTCTTTTGATGTGTGTTACATGCACTCTTTAAAAAGAAACTGAATACATGATTTCCAAGAAGAAAAAGAAACTAAACACATCATCATTGGTAATCAGAATGCATCTTTTAAGCTGATAAATTTAAAAAAAAGTGATCTTGAAAATTGCACCTGAAACATTTTTACACACGGTTGTTATAAATACTATGCAAGATTTCTGACAGTGAACAAGATGAGAGAAAGAAGTCTCTTCTTTTTTTTTTTTTTTTTTTTGCATTTACTTCATGCGGTTGACAGTATTTAGCTGACTGCTTCCCTAGTGAGGCCAGATCAAGCAGATACTTGCTTAATTTTACAGACATGAGAAACTAACACCACTCTCTTGAACACCACCAGGCATTACAAAAACAGGGTTCTCACCAGCTTGTGGATGATAACATGGATCACCTTTGCAGCAGGTCACAAATAACAGTATAAAATCAGAGAACTGCTTAGGCAGACAGCATATATTTTTCACGCCAGTTTAAGTGACCATCAGCCACAGCTGCTCAGGGCTTTCCTCCCAGCCCACGCACCCTTCACTGCGCTGGCAAACCACCCATTGGACACAGGCAGTTTGTATAAAGAACCAGGAGAAAACAATTTACTTTATATTTTTAGTAGGAGCCATTCTCTGATCATTTATTTCCTGGGATGAGCTGCCCATGGAAGCAGGGGGAGCCAGCACTGTGGATGATGTGGGGTGAGGGGTATTTATGGCTTTGGGAGAGGAGAGTAGGAATGTAATAGCCCCACCTGAGGTCAGTTTAAGTTGCTGTAGTACCACACCCCATAGGCCAAAATATTACCTGGAACTATTTTCAACTATTATTAAACTTTATTAACTTTCATACTGACCATTTCTCTGAAATACCAGCTGGCTTCTTTCTTTTTCCCCATCTATAGAAATGATTCTGAGATGTTAATACAATGAAACAAAACATGCTGAGGGGAACATTAACGAGCTCATGAATACAAAAAAAACCTCTCTTAAAAGCTCCAAGCTGTTCTAGCGGTAGTGCAGAAGTGGTTTGGGGTTTTGGTTTGCTGTTTTTACAAGGCAGACTACAATATTAAAATAAGCAGATCCATCAGGGGACATGTGTCATAATGTATCTCTGGGGTTTAAAGCATGCAAACAAGTAAAGCAGTTTCTTGACCTACCAGTGTTCTTTCAATTTTATACTAACTTTGATTTATAAGAACCAGCTGTTTTGGCTCCAAGGCACTGCTAGAAATTATTAAGCCATTTAGCAAAATTTGAAATGACTACATGAAGCACAAAGCAGTAAAGGATTAGGGTTTTGGGTCTGAAACCCAAAGGGGTTTAGATGCCTTACATCAAAACTCAGTCAACAGTATCCTCTGAGCCCCCACTTTGCTTCAGTGTGTTTTTTGCCCAAAAGACTATTTATTCTACTGGAATCCATGGGTGCCTAAATTTCTGTCCTAAAGACCCTCGTACAACCCCCTGTGCTCCTCCACACTTAAACCTCAGTAAGACTCACATAATGGGCTGTCCTCCATCTGTCTTAATGAATGACCTATCTGAACGTCATTCTCAAAGCAGTGTCAGTGTTTTTTCTAAGTCTTAATACTTGTGGTGCCTAGCGTAGATGGCCTCTTTCTTAGCTTGCTGAATTCTTTCAATCCTGCTTTTAGGCTCTGCATAAGCACCCTTCAGGCTGAAAGTGGAGCTAATGCAGAATTTGGAGACCTAAAGTCAAGAAGTAGGTAATCCCCACCAATCTTTTTATTTGTCCAAAAGTCTTTGGGCATGTCTGTTTTCACCAGAACAGTTCCTGAGGCACCTGTAGTTGCTACTTTTTGTGGACTAAACTGGGCTTCTCATTACCTAAAACTGTTTGGATCCACCTGCTAGTAGTCTTTCCATCTAAGTTCCAGTCCAGTAGGCAGGTGCAGAAGATGTTTGCTAGAATAATTTCTCTATCTTACATCAAACATTATTAAAAGTTGCATTATTAAAAGTCCTTCTGTGGCTCTGGCCTCTGATCTTTCAGACATCAGTAGCTTTCATGTCCAGACTAGGCTTTTTTTAAAAAAAAAAGTTACAAAAGTGTTTTTGTCATGTTCTTAGTCTTGGTTTTCTTGTATCATTTGACTTCCAGAGAACAACTGGCAACTAGAAGACAGTGCTTCCAGTATAAATATTTCTCATAAAATCATGTCCTTTCTTCACTGTTTCATTTCCCTTTGACACCTTTCAGGTACATTATTTCCCCCTTCTTAATTTTCCTTTAAATGTATCTTCCTTAAAACATGTCAACACTGCCAAGACTCAGGGTTCCCTTGCTTTTCTTCACACTGCATTGTACCTACAATTTTAGGTATTCTCATAAAAGAGATTGAGTATTTGTGCTGAAGAGTAGACACCAACAGAAATATGGATATCAGAACTGGGAACAGAAATATCATCAGGAATCAAATCTTCCTTTAAACGCTCTTGGAATGAGGTACAACACACTGACTGAGGGGGACAATACCTGTTGTCTAACCATGCTGTAGACTTTCCTGAAGCCTTTAATAAGCCTTCTCTTGCCCCCAAATCCAAGTTATTTCAGTTCAGCTTTCAAAACCGAATATGGTTTCTCATATATTTATGTTACTTTGCAGTGTTTGGTTTAGGTCTCAGCTACAGGCAGATTAGCAATTCTAATGCTCCAAGGACAAAAAAACATGTATGCAGGCAGAGAAGGTTAAAATTAGATGGGCTGTTTGTCACTTGTCACATGCTGTTGTAGAGTGCATTGGCTCCATGTATGTTATACTATAAAAAGATTAATCAAAGCCAGTGAAAGGAAAATAATGAAACTTTAACACACTGGAAAGAAAAAAAGAAAAATAACTGTGTACCGTTAACAGTCCAAGCCTTACCCTCAAGCACAATTTTTTTGTATCTTTTTATTGGCATTTTGCCCACTTATAAATAAAGTTATAGCATGTCTTTAGGGAAAGCAACTAGTTTACAAGATTACAGCATTTAATTATATGCCAAAAAAGAAAAAAATAAGTGAATATTTTAGAGCAAAATGCTTCCATAGAAAGGATAAATGGTTAAAATGAGTGCACAGGATTATCCATGAAAACCTATGTTTGAATCACAGGTTCTATTAATAAAAGAGATGTGTACAGTAAGACCAAACCATCATGACATATGATTACATTAACCAGATACAGTACATCGTTCACAGCAGCTGTAGTTTACAACACTTGCAAGAAATAAGTGGCCTTTTTAGTAAAGACTTTTCAGATGATGACTCCATCTTTCTCGGTTGACCTTTATATAGCTGATGAGTGAAATGGTGGTGAAAGAATCCTCAATAAATCCATGATTAAGTACCAGACCCAGGTTTGCTCAGAGCACTGGGAGGGCTCGGGGCAGAATCTTGACTTGGCAGAATTCTTGATAAGGTTGATTTAGTTAGAAAATAATTCTCAAACATTAGGGAAGATTGTTCACATTCCCATCCTATGTGTAAAAAAAGCAAACAAAGAAGTGGTTTGAGATGATAGTATCCTCTAATTTTCTATCTTTCCTGAATTAAAAATACTGGCATTATATTGTTAACTCTTGCAATATATGGATTTTATTAGCATTTGATTAACACAGACAAAAAATGAAGAATAATTTATGTGATTATTGGATGATATTTCAAAAATCAGGTGTTAAAGTATCTTTGATAGTTAGCTATAAGATTTTTTTTTCATATCAATATCATTTTCACTTCAGCAGAAAAAGTGTTGGGCCAAATGCTTTAATGAACAATTCATTTGTCAAAACCATGAGTTTGGTTGGAACTCCTTCTAAAAGAAAACGGTGTTTTCTAACGTAAAAAGTGAGTAGTTAATTTCAGAAATACAGAAACACTTTGCATAAATATTTTTAAATTATTTTATATCTTGTTACTCTTCATTTCCAAAAACATTCTTCCTTTAAGAATGTATCAAAATTTACCAACAGAAAAATTAATAGTGGGAAATGATCCACAACTAAAAGTATCATTTCATATTCAGTCAAAGGAATAATTTTGAAGCGAATTTAAAAAAAATTAAGGATTTTTTTTTTAATCAAAACCACATAAAACAGGTAAGTATTTCTGTTTCACTTGACTTAAAACAAAAGTTTGCAGTTTCTGTGATTAGTTGAACAAAAAAATACCCAGGAATTTCTACTGTGTACTTTACATTCAACTATCACAAAAGAAGGGAAACACATTTCGTACGTCTTACATTGGTGATTCACTGGTAAGCTTTAAAAAAAAAAAGACAGACAGTATACTATAGCCAAAAAACAAATACAGTTTACCAACATAAGGATTAAGGATGTATGAATAATTGTCGTGGTTTAGCCCCAGTCAGCAACTAAGCCCCACACAGCCACTCGCTCACCCTCCCCCCTCCCAGGGGGACAGGGGAGAGAATCTGAAGAGCATAAGTAAGAAAACTCGTGGGCTAAGATAAGAACAGTTTAATAATTGAAATAGAACATAATAATAATAATAATAATAATAATAATAATAAATTGTAATGAAAAGGAAAATAACAAGAGAGGCAGAGAGAGAGGAACAAAACCCAGGGAAAAACAAAAAAACCCCAAGTGATGCAACCGCTCACCACCCGCCAACCGATGTCCAGCCAGTCCCCGAGCAGCGATCGCTGTCCCCCGGCCAACTCCCCCCAGTTTATGTGTATAAACTATCCTAGCCGAAAGCAGGACAATAATGTAAAATTACTAATGCAATTTTTCTTAGAGTTCTTGGAAAGATACTAATTCATTAGCAAAACAGGACTTGCAGTGCAGTTGGTATGTAATAAATGTAATGGAAATAATTGGAGAAGTTATTGATGACACTTTGCAGTGGTTTGTCAGAATAAAGGTAATAATACGTTTATTCATATTATAATAAATTAATATAAAAATGCAAAAAGAAAACCATATTATTCCAAGGACCTGCAAACAAATTCTCTAAAATCTACATTTTATGTTTGTGGTGATAAGGATAGGAGTGAAAGAAAGGTGGAACATTATTTACCCACTGAATGCAGACATTTTCATTAATTGAATATTTACCCTTCCAATGCTTGGCAAAAGCATTAGAAAACCCTGTATTTTTCTTTTCACAAGGATGAAGTATTTACTTGAAAAAAATCTTTCATTACATTTATAAATGGGCTACGAGTAAACTCCATTTATGCATTTACTTCTGGTTTCTTCTCGTCGGTGGAAATAGCCAGGTATTTCTGTGCAAAGTCCACGTTTAATCAGAACGTAGAGTCAGAAGAAGGGCTCACTGCATTCAGTGTAGTGAAAATTCAATTTCTCACTGAAGTTCAGTTTCCAGTAAGTGAACAGATGAATAAACCAGTTTCATGTAAAAACAAAATAAAATGAATAAAGGAGACTAGGCATCCAGAGAAACCCATTTGCCCCATTATAGGCTGCACCCAATCCCTTTATAGAGTTTTCCCTGAATAAAAGTTGTAGTTGTTGCCTGAAACGCTAGAGATTTTAAGGAAAAGACTGAAAAGGATTCACAATGAGAGGAAGAAATTGGAAAGGGTCAGATTTGTCTTGTTTTGAAGAAAAAGAGGTTTATTGAGTTTGCATCATCTGACAGAAGAGATGTGCTTTCTTCTACAATGTTCAGACAGTGCATAGAAATGGTAGAGGATGTTACAGATTGTTCCCACTGCCCGTTTTATATCATATGAAGCTAGATCCTTACTCATGCGGACTCTTCCTAGGCTTGGGAGGAAGGTGGGATCTAAAGCTGAGTGATGATATCTAATATAGACTTCAAACTGAACTCCCTATGTGCTGACTGATTGCCATCCAAAACCACCATTTACACAGGTAAAGAAAATAGCATGAAAATATACTTTTACCCATAAATACACGTAGTGGTTTTTAAACTGAAAATGGGAAACTGCTACAGGGATTGGATTAATAAAATGAGGAAAACTTGCTGTCCTTTACCAGACTACAATAAATTCTTTCTAAAATACCCTGTCTTGACTAGTAAACAGTTTCAGAAGCTTCAAAAATGTTTAAATGAGAAATGGGAAATCTCAGCAATTTAGAAAAGGAAAATAATGCTAAGAAATTACTTAAATATTTATTGATCAACAAACTGATAACAAAGTCTTCAACTGCATATATCATGTTCCCTATTTCCAATTCCATTATATAATCAAGTCAACAGATCTTAAAATATGTTCATGGTCAAGATTAGCAGATGGCCATCTTCCTCTGCTCAGAAAATGCCTTAAAAAGCCAATCTCTGAATAGCAGTTGGCAGGAAAGATATGCAGATGGCAGAAGTAACTTTAATATACATCCATTACTGATATTAAATTAAATGGGATAGATAATTACACATCATAATCACTGAAGATTAATTGCAAACAACAGACATAAAATGTATATATTTCATATGCTAGTTCTTAAAGTGGACTGCTGAGGCAGCTAGGCATTGAATAAAAAGATTAAATCACAAATCAGATATGCTGTTGGCAAAAACAAGACCAAGGAAAAAAATCCATAACTAGTCAATCAGCTGCTCAATGAAATAAGCATCACTTGCACTGTGCCCTGAAGGTTAGTAGTCTGTGACCCTGATGGCATGTCAAGAGGAATGATTTGCTTCAGCTGAAAAGTCTGCGCAGGTCACACAGCATTCAAGCTTAGGAACTAGTCAGAAGAGTATCTAAACAAACCTGAATTGCCTTTTCCAGGGCAAATGCTATCATCATCGAAATATAGCCAGTCTGCTTTAAATTTAGATCCCTTTTTCCCTCAGAGAGACAAGAGATAATCTGTATTGTGTACCTTATGGGCATAATAAAGAACCTGATGATCAAGCAGGCATCAGAGAGCTGAAGTAGCTTTAGGCTACCTTTGCATCCTTCCCAGCTTGGACTACGAAGGTATGGCAGTGATTCCTAACACCACTCAAAATGGCCATGGAGGCCATTAAGTTACAAGTTGCATTCTGGGCTTGTCGTATCATCTATAGCACTACGTCTGCACTGTAGAGCAAACCGACTTCCACCCTTTACCTCGAACTACTGTCCTCCACACCAGTGCTACCTTATGCCAACATCACACACTCCTTTAAGTGTCCTCAGCATTCTCTTCCAGCCTGCTATTAGCGGTCTCAGGGCTTGTGTGTCCCTTTTGAGATGGAGTTCTTTCCCCAGGATTGCTGGGTCTACAAAGTACATGTAGAGCAAACACAGCGTCAGCATCTAGGCAATGCTCCAGCCAAAATAATTTTCTTTTCTGATAAGAGGCTCAAAAAGATGGAGAGATGATAGCTAGAACCCAGTGGTCACATATGCAAAAGGTATTAGAAGGGAAAAAGATGGCCAGTAAAACTACAAGGTTAAAAAAAAAAAAAAAAAAAAGGAGATAGCCCAGTAAAGAACAGCCATAACCTTTCCGGGCATTATTGACAGTGATTTCCTATACTTTGGGTTAACGGTATCAAGAACAGAGGCAATAATAGATTCTGTATGATGTAAATCTTTTTATTTATCATCCATCCTAAATATTACTGCAATTCCAATTTCATGGCATATTCTCTACACCCTTACTGAAATACATGTTAATAGAGAACAAGGGAAAATATGGGGGAAAAAAACAATGTCTTTCACTAACCTTTTATTAAAGGAAGGTTCAAGACAATATGCTAGCTATTGCCATGTTTTCTTTTTCTGTAAGGATGTTCAGCTTGTCCTTTAAGAAGCAAACATTGACTATATTCATCAAAAAGGGACCTAAGGTGTCCGCACTGCTTTACTTACTCTATCAAACGACTTACCTGTGACACAGTAATTACTGTAGTACTTGAGCACAGCATAAGCAATGGCAGCTTTACCCTAGTGTGATGAACAGTGCATTGATCAGTGATACATACCTCAGCCCCAGTCCATGTCAAACATTTACTCAGCTTCCTGGTCACCAGCCTCAATTATTAGTTCTGTTGTTGTAGCTACAGCAGTTACATATTGCAGTCCCTGAATATTTATCAACAAATATTCCTATCCTGGTCCCATAGGAGTTGTGAGTCTGAGTTTAGGATTCTTCTTTCAAATAAAACTCTAGAAAGGCAGAGGTACGGATGAAGATAGCGTACAAGGGAGCTACCAGCAGAAAAAGATAATTCAGATACAAAGAGCCACAGTATTTACCTGTCTACTGACAATGTATTCTTCCTATGGGAAAATCAGGTTTCAGTCATTGTAACACCAACAATCAAACCTTTCTAAATATTAATGATGGCAAAGACACAACCCTGCTTTAGGTGTAATTATTTTTTAGTTTTGTTTAATTGTAGTTTCTAGGCCTACCTATTTTGAAACGATGGCTTTCCAAAACATTTTAAGTATTTGGAAAACAGTGGAATATCTTCCTTTTCTCAAATTATTATGTCTCATAGCCATTTTGTCAATTATTGTTTTCCATTCTCCATCAGTCTACTCAGATTTACAATAAAAAGTTTCCTTGAGAAACTTCACTTGAGAAACATCAGGAAGATTGAAGGTACCCAGACTAATCAGGAGAGTAAGATTAAACCATCTTCACAAGGTTGGCAGGACTCCAGTTTTGAAGGAAGATACCAGCTCAGAATTTCAAAACCAGCTGGTTTATTGAGCAATTTTAACTTTAAAATGCCAGATTGATGAGTCTTATATGTGATTGCAGTGGATTTCGGCTGGCCAACAGGACCTGTGGCTTATAGCAGTACTGCATAAGGGTAATTGTACATAAATGACATATTTTTCTGGCGTACTGTTGTAGTGTGCCAATTTCTTCAACTGCCAGATGATAGGAAAACAGAATTGGGGATCTGGAGAGGTGAAACAGAAATGGGCATTTAAATCCCTTGGACTGTATTATCTTTCTGACATTTTAAGACAATGTATATCTGTGAAATCTGAATTTCATGAAAGTTATAGTAGCTTTGCAATTGAATTTAATCTTTATGATTGGTGAGGACAAAGCATGTTACCAAACATATTTATTTCTCAAACGGTGATTTATTTTTTGTGACTTCTCAGCATAAAGGAGAGACACAATTTGTGCCTATGGACCTGAAACAAAAATTTGTATGTTTATCTTGAGAATAAAATATATGTGAGGTATTCAACATCCAGACTTGTTTAAACTGGCTCTACAAATTATGTCTATGATACCTTTATATAATTTTGCCTCTGAAATTTACAATACATACAAGTTTCCACTAAAAGTTTTATTAATAAGATAGGACAATCTTTGTGATAGATAACCAGTTTCACTAAAGAGCATTAATGATTTTCTGCAGAAACAGATAGCAGTGATCAAGTGTAATTTAAAAAATTACGAATTAAATCATTATGAGTTAACCTTAGCCATCCAGAATTTTGATGTAAGAACTCTGTTAGGGAAGTGCATTGATTTAATTGCACTTTTTATACTTTTAATTAAAATGTCAAAAGTATGCTCTGAATTGTATATTATCTGAGGGCTTGATTACTTGCTTGTTAATAATTGTATCACTCATCTGGAAATAAACTCTTCTGACATTTAGCTTTACTCTGTTTGCTTTTTAAAGTGAGACATGATTTAGCTAAGGCAAAGAAAAGAATACGAAGTAGGAAGCATATGGAATTAATTATTTACTGTGTAAAACTACATTTACATTAAACTGTCTCAGACCAGATTAGCTGGGTTTTTTAAATGCTTACTGGCTATGGCTGTGGATGATGCCCTTTTTGGATTCCTCTGCCCCAGTGTATGAGATCGCTGTGCTCTGCCCTCTGCTCTGCCTACCCTCTGCGCTTGCTCCCACCTCTGCTGATCTGCCAAGAGAGCTCCTCACATTTCACCCAGCAGTTCCAGTTCAGCAATGACTGTTGGAACAGTTTAAGCTAACAGTTTAAGCCACCACATTGTTTGGGCTAATAAAAAGATGTAATGCTCATAATCTATTGCTTAAGCTGATACATGTCACTGCAAATGAAATGGATTGAGAAGTCCTCACGTGAGCTATTGCTGCTGAGCGTAGCAACTTCTTGTGCAGAGAAGTTTTGGAAAGGATACATACCCACAGATAAGCTTTTATGTAGTCTTCAGGGTTCAGCGTGGCTAGCTCATACTCTGGCTAGATCACGTCTTTCAGTGATGGTGTTCCCATCTAGACATAAAATGCTTTGATCATACAAACTCTGACAACATTGTGCAAGAGCTAGGTCTGAGCTGGCTCCCAACGTGAAGAGCAGAGCACAAATCCTAACATGCTCTGGGTTCCTCTGGACTGGATGCCTAACCATGCTGAATCCAAGCTAGTTTCTGCTGCTTTGACCTGTCTAGGCTTGTTCAGCAAATGGAGACTGAATCCAGGAGAAACCGGGCTGAAGGCCTGCTGACAGCACAGATAAAATTTCATCACTGGATTTGGTTGCAACACATACTTTGTTTGGGGTAATATCTTCATCATGATAATACAATGCCATTTGGTACTACAGAGTAGACTGTTAGTGGTTATCGTTGGGCCTGGATAAACAATTTTCCAAAATAATTCTCTATCAGGTTACAAACAGACTGTATTTCATTAATTTAACTGTTTATTGGTTAATGTCAGCAAATAGTTTCTATTTCCTGGGCAACTGGTGGAAAAAAGTGATTGTAACATACCATTTTTCCTGTCACTGTAAGTTGTTCCTGCATGGATGAACATGATAGAGGGGAAACATTGCACTTGTGTCCTTAAAAATATTACTTCTGATATTTTATGTAGCAGATTGTAAACATTAATAAATTGTCTCAACTAAGTAAATTGAGTGTCTTCTGACCCTTTTAGTCATGTCTCGCTCTCCACAAGAGCTAACTCGATTAAGGATCTTCAAGTTTCACCGTGATGCGTGTCGAGGCGGAGAACGCCCCATGCCTGACTGCCAATGCAGAACTCCTCACCGCAGCATTGTGCCTCACCGTCTGAGGGGTGCAGAACTAATGAGTTGTTTTCCAGTAATGTTTAGATACATCATAGCAAGTTATTGCAATTTAAATATTTCCTATTGTTATGCTGAACACTAAGGACGTGCAGAGTGTCAAACCGACAATGGATGTGCTGATTCTCCTGTTCCAAAGTGCTGATCCCACATTCATCCCTCTCAGCGAGAGGCTGGTGCTGCACTACCACAGCCTATCTGAACACTGTCGATAATTTAAATGCAGTCAGAGCCCAGCTAAGATAAGAAAATGGGCAGAGTCATGTTTCCAGTTGCTGCTTTGCAAATCACAAAGCAAAATCTATTGTTCAAAAGGGAAAAAAAGAGACAACAAAGCAATTAAAACGAAAAGGAAAAACTAGAACAGGTATGGCCACGTCCCAGAATTACTGTGTCTGAGCTCAAGTGCCAAACTTATTAGTTGGACATGGTCTCAAAGGTGCTGTATATCACCCAGCAATTTCTGCACTGCTTCCTCCTGCCGCCATTCACCTTCTCCCAAGACCATGTGGGTCAGAAAATCAGGCCCAAGGTTTTACTTAGAGAAATACAGGAGGAAATATGTTGGAACAGACCAACGATACATGTCGTTGAATATATTGCTCTGGTTTTTCACCTGTACTCAATGCTTCAAAGCTGTCTTTAAGGAACTTGGACTATGCTTATCCAAATTAGCAATATTATGGCATGAGTAAAATTTGTTCCTGATGCAGCGAAGTTTTGGGATTTTAGAATATATTCTAGTTGCTGAATATATTCTATGTACTTTTTGTATTCATAAAATAAGCTTTTCCTGTTAATGGAGACCATCCTCCATAGCAGAAATAATTCAAAATACACTGTGATCGTGACCCGTAAGAAAACAAATACAATAATTAAAATAACCCATAAAAAGTGAGAAGAGTAATTTAGTGGCTATAGTAATTTCTGTATGTTTTACATAACTGTTTAACATACCCTTCCATAAGAAATAATACCAAACATTCAGAAGAGCTTTATCGTGTATTAAAAACAAACTATAAAGCTGAAAAATGCCATCCGATGAAATACGACTGCTGGATCTTAGGCGTGCTAAGGAAAATGTAATTTATAATGGAACAGCTTATTATTCCCAGTAGTCTGGGTTTATCATTAGGAGCTGCCAAACAGGGTAGCCCAGCAGAGGCAAGGCTGCCTCAGCCCCACGTCCCCAGGGGCTGCCTGCAGCGGGGCTGAGCACACACACCCAACAGGCTCACGCCGGGGCACTAATGGGCCCGACGGTCCCTGCCCGGCCCCCCGGGCTGTCCCCCACCTGCCCATGGCCCAGGACCTTATGACAGCCCAGGGAGGTGCCCGATGCCCGGGGCTGGGGCTGTGCCGGTGCCCCCGGCTGCCCTGCTCCAGGCTGGGGCGGTGGGACGGGCCCTGGCTGCCGGGCCCTGCCCTGACGGACCCCTGGGGAGCCCCCGCCGCTCCCGAGGGCTGGCCCTCATGGGGAGGCCATGGCGAGAGCTCCATTCCATGACCAGACTACGGGGCCCCAGCCCGCCGTGGTTCCTCCGTGCCTCACTTGGTGAAGATGAGCCTTTAACCTGACCCTGGCAGCCAAGGAACCCCACAAAGCAGGAGTGGCACTGGGGAACCGCAGTGAGACGTGACCTGCCGCAGACACCTCTGCGAGCCTCAGTTTTGTTCAGGCAGTGCTGCAACCCCACAAGCATGACGGCAAAGCTATTACGGCTTATAAAATATCCTGTTAATTCCTGTTATTCATGGGTCATTCATAGTTTCATAGCACTATTTTCGGGAATATTTGGGTTACGTCATTTTACCTACGGCATGATCTTCTTTGCTTTTTCCACTAAGCATTAAACCTTGAGCCTTCTACAGTTCAAAGGCCAGATTTTTTTCAAAGGCCACTGAAATCCTTGCTGCATGCTGCAGGTGTGCATGCACGTTTACACATGACGACATGACATCAGAGGTGAAGGATTAAGTGACTGGTACTTGTGCATGTATTTCAGCGCCTTGCCTTAGCTAAGTGAAATGCCAAGGTGCTACAGCTGGCACTACTGCCGTTCCTCACTCTCACAGGGGTTTTGTGGTACCTTTTCTGGGTTTTTTTGTCCTGTCTTACCTGGTGTTTTTGCTCATGAAGTCATGACAATCTCACCTTCTACTTGCAGTACATCATGTTTGTGGCTTTTGTGTTACAGATGTAAGCTGGAAGCAGCGATTCCTAAAGGTTCAAAACCTGGGAAAAAAGGTTAATGTGGCACACGATAGTTTATTTTGTTAAAACCGCAACATTTTTAAAAGCTCATTATTGGTAATTTAAGGAACATGTATTTCAGGAGGCACACAAGGGTTTTCTGCTTCCCTTCCTACCCATTTCCATATATAACAGCCAATAAAGAGGCCGAGAGGCATGGGATCCATCAGGCAAATTTTTCATAGGCATAGAAGAAACTGTAGTACTCGGTCCATTTACAAAGACCAGATACCAAATTGACAAACTGGGCAGAAGAAAAGAAACACCTTACAGAAGAATGAAATCTCTGCTCCCTGAATGATTGCTGGCCTTATATATTTGGGTCTGTGTTCTCCTTTCTTTTGTAAACCTTGTGTTCTTGACCACCTGTTGTGGCTTAGCTTCAGTGGGCAACTAAGCACCCCTAGCCGCTCGCTCACCGTCCCCCCCAGTGGGGTGGGGGAGAGAATCGGAAGAGTAAAAGTAAGAAAACTTGTGGGTTGAGATAAGAACAGTTTAATAATTGGAACAAAAAAATAATAATAAATTGTAATGAAAAGGAAAACAACAAGAGAGCGAGAGAGGAACAAAACCCAGGAAAAAACAAGTGATACAACCTCTCACCACCCGCTGACCGATGCCCAGCCAGTCCCCAAGCAGCAATCGCTGCCCCCCGGCCAACTCCCCCCAGTTTCTATACTGAGCATGACGTCATATGGTATGGAATAGCCCTTTGGCCAGTTTGGATCAACTATCCTGGCTGTGTCCCCTCCCAGCTTCTTGTGCACCCGGCAGAGCATGGGAAGCTGAAAAGGCCTTGACTAGTGTAAACATTACTTAGCAACAACAAAACATCAGTGTGTTATCAACATTATTCTCATACTAAAATCCAAAACACAGCACTATACCAGCTACTAGAAGAAAATTAACTCTATCCCAGCTGAAACCAGGACACCACCTCACTCCAAAGTGAAGAGGACCCTACACAGTAGGACTAAAGGGAGCATCTGAGTAACTGAAAACCTTCACCCATTCTCTCTCTCCCTCCCTCCCTCCCTCCTTCCTTCCTTCCTTCCTTCCTTCCTTCCCTCCCTCCCTCCCTCCCTTCCTTCCTCAGAAGACATTCTTGTGTGGTATCTGAGTGAGGTTCTGACAACTGGCTTCCCCCTCAGAGCTTAACTGAAAATGCATGCTAAGAGTTATTTAATACTAATTGCAGATTATTTAAGGCATGGTGGCCTGATCCACTGCAGAAGGATCACATCATTAATCTAAGTGCAGTGATCGATATCAGCACTCTGTATCTGCATTTGCCTGTAACAAGCAATTCAGCTAAGAGAGTGCATGTTCTCTAACCCGTGGTATCATCATTCATTGCCTTGCTCTAGGTTAACAGTTGTGGAGTGCTCTCAGCCAGTGTATTGTGGGCATTAAAACATGAAATGGTCTAAGACTTGGAAACGTTTCCCGGAACAACTCAAGCTGATGTGGTGGGGAAGCCACACTGAAGGTCTGTATTCTTCTCCCTTTCACTCCTTTCTTTTGGAAATACCACAGTGAAAATGGGATACGAGCAGCAGTGGGGTCCTGAAATTTCTGCAATGCTGAAACTTTTGGGGGGTTTAACCATTGTGCCAACCACTGCTCAGAAATGTGTTGCTTGCACTCTGTGGAGCCTGGCAAAACAGAAAAAAATGAATTGGCCATGAATTGAGTGTTGGCAATTCAATCGTTGGCCCAGCAGTCACAGATGTTTCCAAGGCAGCTCATGCTGTGCTGTCCACAGCATAGTCAAAACCTGAAATATTCCCCAAACAGTCGTCTTTAATTGGGTTTAAATGGATGGGTTACATACTGAATGCATATGTATCACCAGATATGAAACAAGCAAGCACATTAATAGACAAAGCATTATTCAGAAACTTGGGGGCTACTGTTCTGTGTGAATGGATTAATGGGATACAGGATGCCTTCATTAGCCAGAGATCTGTTACTACGTGCATGCCAATATTTTGTTCTCTCTTAGCAGCACCATAAATTATGTGTCTATGCCGCCCCTGGTTTTAGGCGACCCAAAGAACCATCTGCTGCCTTGACTGCAGACACCTTGTCCTGATATGTGCCAGCAGGACAAGTGGCAGCGTAATGGTGCTTGGAGCACCGTGGTGGAACGTGATCCTGGCCCACTGACAACAAAAGGAGCTGTTTGCTTTCTTGTTTGGATACTGGGCACGTTTTCCTCTTCACAATATCTTTGCAAACAAAGAAACAGCTTTGCAGCCACCAAATACTTAAGGCTGTCACAGGTGCATTGTCTGTCGCAGCAAAGACAATAAGGAACACCTGTATGTATTTAAAATCTCAGGCTTATCAGATATGTTGAAACTCGATCAATGATACTATAGTTCACTGGTACACTTGGCTTGTATTTAAATTCAGCATTTTTGCAGGCGTTCAATGTGAGTGAAATAGCTGTCCGACTGTGGTGAAAAATTGTGAAAACATTGCATATAACTGTCACATCCTGGTTTTCCATTATTTTGACCTCATTCTTTGAAGCTTGTCACTAACATTGGAGAAACTGATCCTGCAGCACGTGAACCTGATAGAGGAAAATACAGTTTGGAAAGATATAATGTAATTCCCTACTCGCAGTACACAGCCATAACTAAGAAGTAACGACTTTTATCTAAAAAAGAAGCCATTGTGCTAGCTGAATCTCCGAAACAGTAAATTTCTGCATATTGTGAAACTTTGTAATAGAATTGTTTTCCCCAGGAAAGCGACTGGAAAGTTAATTATTAGTTATCTGTAAATTATCATTCAAAAATATAAATTAGTGTAATGTTAGGGTCTAGATGTCAGCAGGAAGAGCAGTAAGTAACTGTTTAAATCCCTTTCAATATGTTGCAACTTCATAAATACTGTGCTGTTCAGATATGAGCATGGAGGAAAGATCTTACTAAGAAAGGAAGCCATCCACCTGTGCAGGCAAAACCTTCCCATGTCTTGTCATATAACTAGATATCAAGTTGCAGTGATAGTGAGACACTTTCTGTATCAAAGAAACTCAGAAATGCATTGGAATTTTTGATGATCCAAGAGCTCTATTTTATTAATCTCCAGGAACAGGATGAGTATGAGCAGCTTAATACCTCAAGTATGGAAATGTCTCTAAGAACCGTTACAGTAAGTCAGGCTTTGCTGGGGTATGCTCCATGAAGCTTTTTACTTTTGCATTAATGCTTTCCATTAAAAGATACTATTGCATTCAATCACTGGCTGCTGCCAGCTTGCAGGCAGGTTTTTCCCATCACCACTATAAGCAGAATAATAGCATGAGCAAGGAATAAAGGCTGAGCGGAGCT
Source organism: Mycteria americana (assembly GCF_035582795.1). NCBI lineage: Eukaryota > Metazoa > Chordata > Aves > Ciconiiformes > Ciconiidae > Mycteria > Mycteria americana. Next base: position 33,842,222 of record NC_134367.1, read on the forward strand.
GGCCTGTAGCGTGGGGAAAACATCCTCTGACCTCTGCAGCAGCAAGGGATTGTAGGACAAAACTGACCCACAAATTTCACATTATTTGTAGAAAACAAACATAGGTGAGCCTATCATACCCCATGGTGATGATCATTTTCCCCTTCTCTTTTCCCTCAAGCTCACTTATGTTCTTCCTTGTCCAAATTGAGGCAGAGATCATTTGAACCAAGAGTGATCTGATGAGCCTTTATGAGGGGCTGCATGGAAGGAGAAGTTGGGACATGGCTTTGTAGACATCCCAGTTTTGAACATGTACCCTTCATTAAATGAGGCTCATTGCTCACAGCACTGTAGAGCCTGTGGCCTGGTTCAAGTTGCTGAGGCTGTATTGGGTTTCTACAGGCGTATCTACTAGCCTGTAGAGGTGACACATTCTGGTTAATGTGACACTGAGGGTGACACATTCACGTTAACTCAGTGCACACCCCAGTGAATTAGTCCCATCAGTGCGAGCTCACAGATCTCTGCACCACACATCAGTAGGTAGTATAGCTGTATGTGTATATTATAATTATTGATCTTCTAATACTTTGCATCCTTTTTACCTAATTCTTGCACTCATGTCTAGTTGCCTTGACACCACTATGAGCCCCTAAGTGTGTAGACCTAATACTGGACAAGTCAATGTTGCACTTGAAGAATTAAAACATTGTTTTCTTACTCCCTTTGGTCCAAAGTTGTATCTTGAGGTAATTTTCCAGCTAAGTAGTTGCATGGTACTATTCCTGGGTCCCTGTACCAGTGCACAGGAGGGATGTACAACAACTTGTGAAAAAACACCATTTTGATCTGATTTTAGCAACAGTTAATTTGACTTAGCAGTGGCAGGACAAGCTTTTTTGGTGTCTGCCTTGTCTATACAATGGTAGGGTAGCTTTGCAAGCACTCAGAAAAAGATCTGTTAATGCAGACTATACTATGTAGAAGACTAACTGCATGGTGTCTGCAAAGAAATGAACACATCTAGAAACACCTGGATGTGATGGGCTGTGTGTGTAATCTGCATCTTATGTTGAGGTACTATAATTTGCAGAAACCCTTCTGGTTCATTTATCTCCTTCTGTCTATTCTCTGAGAGGCTAAGGGCAGCCTGCTTTGGGTCTGTACCAGCAGTAAAGACAGACACCTGCTGCTGGCTCTGTTCTGGATAGGGAGTAGGATGGGGAGAGCCAAGGTACTGCCCATTTCAGCTCCACCTGCTGTGATGAAAATATAAAGAGATGCTTAGACCCAATGTCTGGGCAACCACAAAGAGGCAGAAAACCAATTACTCTTGTCTTGTCTAGACGATAATAAAACCCATAATCTTGTCTGGAACTCTTTTGGTTACTTGCAAAAATACATTATTTTTTTCAGAGTACCACTTTATTCATCCAAAAGATGTGGCAATTTAAAAAGCTGAATTAATGGATGAGTTTCATTTGTTTTGTAGGTTTCTCAGCTTTTGGCGTTCACGTTTTCCAGCCTATTTTCATAGGCATTAGAGCAGAGACATTTGGTTTACTGAGAACTAACACTACCTAAGACTATGTGTTTCTATTCATATTTTTGGGAAATGTGGCACTTAAAATCCCAGATAATGTGAGATTTATAATAAAATAATGAGAACAAATAATGTTTTGTAGCAGACATGGTAAAGGACAAGGACCTTACTCCATTTTATTACTTAGTTGCAAAATTAATTTTGTGTCAGAACTGTCTGAAGCAATACGTTAGCGTAAATTTGAACAATAACCTGCAAAACTTTTTCTTCCGTATTTGTAAACAGCAGTATTCATATGACTTTTGGTCATGAGTAGAATTTGCAACGTTCTTGCTCATCCTGCTTTATAAAATGAGTCTTACAGCTTTCCAGTTCAACAGACACCTGAGCCAACTCATATGTGAGGTAGCTGAAGAGAAAAATGAATAAATGTTTTTCTGTTGGAGACACAAGGTAGCCCACCACAACACAGCATCATCTTTTTTCCCCAAACCTTATACTCACTTTTCTCCAGGGCAACTGAAACCTAAACCACTTCCAGAGTCACAGTGGAAACGAGAAGACGTCAACAGTTAGTTAGTTAGGGAAATTTGGAAGTAGACCGTCTGTAGTAATAATGAAAGTGTTTGCCCTCAGATGCAACTTCCCTTTCATCTTGTGATGACATTTAATGTTATGCAAAGGCCAGAGACCTTCGGAATATTTTTTCTCATTCAGTAACCCTGAAAAAGACAATATTTTATTGCAAAAGCTCTTTATTTCCACTGAGTCTGTTGAAAAGCTTGCCCGATATTAGAAAAAAAATGTGTCTCTTTTGACTTAGTTGTTTCAGGGTGGCATTTCATCCAATTTCCATTTTCATACCTTTCAAATCGTTGTGATCATTAGGATCTTAAAATCCCAGCATTTCAGAAGTTCCTATTTAAGCAATAGTTTCTCTCTCAAGACATGATTTTTTAATCCAAAATATAGGTACAGCAGTGGTAGATTTAAATGGTAAGTGACCTGACAGTCCTGAAATTGTGTGACATGATTTAATTTCTGCCAGGATGCATTTTTTTTAACAGTTGAGGTTGTCAACTTGACAGAATTTCATATTCTAATTAGATATAAAATATGACAATTTAAATAAAAAAATAATTCACAGCTGTTTGTATATAAAACCTCCTATTAAGACATCTTAAAATCAACAATATCATAGATTTGAGATTATCTACAAACTATCTTTCTACTCCCATGCTTTAGAAACTTCATTGTTGACTGAAAGAAGTTAGACACCAAAAAGGTACACAAAGCTCTTAACACGTTTCCACTAACAGAGCTGCATTTTCAGGAAATTAAGTAATTAACTGAGGCCTATGCTTTACTTCACTTCACCTTCAAATCTCAATAAAGTCTTTTAAAGTCTTTTTTTTGTGTGTGTGTGATTGCAATTGCAAATGTGAGGATCTCTTGTACCAGTCCTGTAACAAACCAGTACAGGACTCGGGTTCTATAAGCCCTGGCCTCAGGGCATACATGCCTGTATGTCCTTGACAAACACAGAGCAAAGAACTGAGCAAAACATGGTTGAGTCCCTGTCCTGGTTTCAGCTGAGACAGAGTTAATTTTCTTCGTAGCAGCTGGTATGGGGCTATGTTTTGGATTTGTGCTGAAGACAGTGTTGATAATACAGAGATGTTTTAGTTGCTGCTGTACTAGTCAAGGACTTTTCAGCTTCCCATGCTCTGCCAGGTGCAGAAGAAGCTGGGAGGGGACACAGCCAGGATAGTTGATCCAAACTGACCAAAGGGCTATTCCATACCACATGACGTCATGCTCAGTATATAAAGCTGGGGAAGAAGAAGGAAGGGGGGACATTTGGAGTGATGGCGTTTGTCTTCCCAAGTAACCGTTACGCGTGATGGAGCCCTGCTTTCCTGGAGATGGCTGAACACCTGCCTGACCATGGGAAGGAGTGAATTAATTCCTTGCTTTGCTTTGCTTGCGTGCGCGGCTTTTGTTTTCCCTATTAAACTGTTTTTATCTCAACCCTCAAGTTTTCTTACTTCTGCTCTTCCGATTCTCTCCCCCATCCCACTGAGGGGGAGTGAGCGAGCGGCTGCGTGGTGCTTAGTTGCCAGCTGGGGCTAAACCACGACAGTCCCAAAAGGTTTTTCTTCTCTTTTCTCCATGCTTGTTACACCATACCTCTCTCTCTCCTCTTTTCAAGCTTATTATGAGAGCTGAGAGCTCATTTCAACCATCAATCACATGCTGTAGAATAAATCCATATGGATTTATTGTATTGCTGGGCTCCCCAGCTCTCAGAAGTATATACTCTCATTTAAAAAAGAGTAACAGTAAATCTTATACTACATAATCAGACGAAGTCTGGGAAAGATACTGTACACAAAAGGAAATGATAAATAGCAACATAGAAAGTTGGGAAAAAGCATCTAGTTGATGCTTCTATATTTCAACCATTGTTTTTAGGTTTGGTCTTACTTAATGATTTTAATTTGTATTTCAGAAGCAAAATCAAATAATACATTAATTAATCTTAGAAATGATAGCTAAATTAAGAAAAACAATCAGCACAAAGAAAGAATAGCTCCAGAGAAACTAGGTACATGACTGGCAAAATAAACTAACACTGAGCTCAGAAAAACGCGAGCAAGTACAACAAGAGAGAAAATACTCCAAAATATCATGGAGTTAGTAATGGATAGAAACTTGTTTGTGAAGATCTCATTTGATATTGCCGAAACGCACAGTAAAAAGTTGTGGGGCATTTGACTTGTATATGCAGACCGACCCATCACTACATACAGTGGTCTCCCTCCATCTGGCACCAGCAGGGTTATACCTCGAATACTGTGTTTTCTTCTGTACGAATAGTACAGAAAATTGGAAAGAATTCAGAGACCATCAGTTACTGAGTGAAGTTATCTTATGGGAAGAGCTGGTAGTACTCAACTTGTGCAGCTCAACATGATAAACAGTAATTTCTGATGGGAACATCAGTATCTATAGTACTCACTGCAGACTGTAATAAGAGAACTGTTAATGCTAAGTGCAACCTAAGGCAAAGCAAAATGTGATTTGAGTATGTGGAAATACTTAGTATTAAGGTGGGACCTGCTAGGCTATGGCATATCCTTCCAACAGCCAGGTCAGTAGGCTCCAAGGCAGAAATCATTTGACACGCGACCTGACCACAGGCGAGAGTGCTTCCCGCACAGCTGGGTGTTAGCAGGACCCGGCCCCAGGTGTCACCGAGACGGAGCGGGAAATTTCAATGTGGGCACAGCTAAGGCCAGAGCCACGAGAGCCACCTCCCTCCCATGACAGGGCCAGGGAATGACCTGGAGAAAACTGTTTTCAGAGACTCCGCGGGACAGTGCAAACAGGGCACTGATGGTCTCATCGCTGTCTAAGAGAACTTGCTCTGAAAGCACTGCTGTTGCACTCTGGAAGGTATAATTAGTTCCTATTGCTGCTTTCCTAAAAAGGACGAGAAATGAAATTGTTAGATGTCGATATGATTATTAAGTATTACTGCATTGAGATATTTAGATTTGATACATCATAACTTGCTAAATAGCAATGACAGTTAATGCAAATGTATTTTCTGTAGCCTCTCTTGGCACTAGAGTTTTTAAAGCAAATCTTCAAGTAGATTACTTCGTAAGTCCGAGCTAAGAGACTCAGAATTAGTTTTTTACATCCCCTTCCCTCATTGGCTTTCATTTGATGAACACTAATATAACATATGCTGTGCCCTTGACTCTTGCAGTTCTTTCTTATTACACTTATAAAGAAAAGCAAAACCAAATGCAGTTTTCTCTATAGAATCTGTCTTCCCCAGCATTTCTAACTGACTATAGGTGTTTTGTTCCAGCGTCCTATGGATTATATTTCTTCCGTATCCCTGTTTCTCCTGGTTTTGAAGGATAATTAACATGATGTATTTAAAATCTTATTTTTCTGCAAGCCTCACATTGCTGTCTTCTAGTGGTTTCTCTCCTTCCCTTTTCCCTTCTGAATGTACTTCCACCTTTGGATCATTTCCTCTCCCCCTCCAACTTGAACTTCTTATTAATTGATCTCCTTGCATTAATTCTGTTCCCATCTTTACTTGCACATTTCCAACACCTAACCTGTGTCCATTCATTTAATCTTGTATCTAGCCACTTTGACGCCTCCTGAAGATCCCTTATTTAAGGTCAGTGCATCTAAACCTAAATTCCTGTTGCCTCCTCTGAAACCACTGACTATAGCAGTGGTCTGAAGGGTTCCCTATATCACTGTTAGCACGCTCTGTGTTAAAAAAGCAAGTTCCTTATTTTTGCATCAACCTAATAGCATGCAAGCTGAAGGTGGCTACAGCACCGAGTTCCCCATTTTGAGCAGCCTTTAGAGAGCCTCTGCTGATAAGTGGAGGCTGACCCTTTGAATTCTGTAGCCATATTTTTATATCACTAGTTTGTTCTCTATACATGATTCATGATTCTTCAGCCCTTGTGCTTTGCAATCCCCAAATGACCAAAAAACTCCCATTATTTGTCATATGAGGAAACAATCACGATTGTTAAAAAGTAACTTTTAACCAATCTTCTGTGAATCCTATAAATATATATTGAATCCATTTATTATGTAATAAAGTTTAAAAGATAATTTTAGATTGTACCGATCAAATTCTTTAAAGTAAAAAATAACATTGCAATTGTAACGCTTTCTATTTTAGTAGCATACTAGTTTAATTATGATTTTGTAATTACATATTCTAATGAGAACTTTGCAATCCCTTGCAGTACACAAAAGTATCTTTTCATTCACTGTTTTCAACACACAGTTATGAAAATGTTCTCAAGATGTAATTAGTTTCTATGTTTTCTTATGATTAAAGCCATTGCAGAGGATGTTTCACACAAATCTGTTATCCGAAAATGAACATGCTTAGTGCTGTGTATCCTATATCTGGATATTCATTTGGGGCACACAGCCAAATCTGGCAGTTGTCTAGAATTTTATTTTCATTGAGCAATCAGTTGAACGTTCATTCAGCATTTTTCCACATTTTGACAGCAAAGAAGCACAATCAACAGCTGCTTCTCTGACAGGAATCATTCCTCCACTCATACTTACTCAATTTTAAATCCTAGACACAGTAATACATGAACCATCCCCATGATATACTGTTGACTCAAAATCTGGCAATCTTTATCATCCTATTCTATGTCCAATTTTTTCTTCTTTGGTAATTTTTCTGAGATTCAACCTTCCTCTTTGTCCACCTATATAGATTTCTCAGAAAATCCGTTTTCTCTCAGTTTATTTACTCCAGACTTTTCTTGAATGGCCTCCTGATACGCCAACCACTTGTGCACCAAGCTTCCTTGCCAGAATATCCATTGTGTTTTCTTCTCCCACGAATCAAGATTAAACTTCACCCAATTTTCCAAGACTTTTGCAGCTCCACTCTGCCTGACTGGCCCTTTACCACATTATTCTTCTCCCACAGTGTGCCTGCTATACTACACGCTGGAGCAGTGTGCAGAGATCCCCAGGTTATCACTGGTCAGAACCGCTCTGAAACTGGAAGCAGCGCAGTTGCTTTCATGTGGTATGGTGTCTGGGTTCCCCGCACTGCCTCTCAGTTCAGCTGCTGGTGGCTACACGGCTTTTGTTTCCTAGTCTGCACGAGTTTGGTGCTAGCTGGAGGATACAGAGCAGTATTAGTGCTGTACTGAATCATGCAGACCTACCCATAAATCAGTGAATTATTCTTTTAACAAAATCCTGGACTAGTAAAAATGCTCAGCAATATGAGCTTAGGATTTAATTTCCCATGGGAAAGACAGCTTTGGCAGAACTGAAATTGCAGAAGTGGGCTTCTAGGGTCTCCTGTATCATACGTAAGCAATTAATTACTCCTAGGCCTCTCTATGCTGGTTATTAGTGAGGATAATCCATAACTTCCCGATAGGCATGTCTAAACTGTAATGCTTACCAGTGCATCCAGTCTTGAATGGGGTACCCATTTTGTGGCAGTTTTTATGTACAGCACCCAAACTTTAAAAATCTCCTGGAAATGAGGGCAGCTTTGCATAGAGACTGAGAGAGCTGCTATTCCAGAAGGTTGTCTTAATTCAGAAAGGCTGTCAGATCATCGTACTTTACAGGAACAAGCAGGGAGGCAACAGAAAGACACGCAGGAAGGTCAGTGGACCCCATCCCGTAAGACAGTACTCACTGCCACGTGCAAAAGAAGGGCATGGTCGGCAGTTGGGGTGATTGATGATAGATCTTCGCAAGTGGATTTTGGTGAGGGAGCAAATTAGATTTCTCTAATGGGAACTATGCCATTTATGGGAACAAGCTGCCAGTTTTCTGCTTGTGTCAGGAGAAAAGACAGTTGCCAAGAAATGCTTCCGCCATTTAATGGGAAAAAAGCCTGCAAGATACATTTTCCTAATAGCAGAAGTCCAGGCAAGGTTCGGGAGAGATAAAATAACAAAAATAATGAGCCAGACAAGTATATATGTTTGCAAATATATAAAGCCCATCCAAACTGTCAGCCTGGCCTTGGACTATTCAGAAACCAGAACATCTTCAACAAAATCTAGTTCTTGAGAGCCACAGACACTATCCAGTGCTGAGCATTCTTTAGTACAAAAACGCTGTATTTCTGAGCCAAGTAAGTTTGAAGTGTGTTGTGTTTAGGCCTGGTGGGTCCTTTTGTCAGCCACTCATAACTGCTTTAATATTGTTTTTGGTATTTCAGAACTGACTCTGCTGGACCATGAAGCAGTTATTCAATCCTATCCTGAAATAACCAAGGGTAAATAAGTGAAACGGCAGCCATGTGTTTTCAGGTTCAAGGATCAATAGTGATGCTTTTGAAACTGCCTTTTTAAAAAGCCTTGAGACACTCACATGGTCCTGATTAATTATTTAAATGAAACTTGCATCTGATTTATCTCCCACGAACTGAGATTTCTTTTATGAAAATTAAATTCCCAGATAGCCATGAGTTCAGCCTGCAGTAAGATTCTGCCAGCAGTGATCAGTACAATCTCAATCAGATTTTACAGAAACAAGCAGGTACTGGGAACTCACAAGGATGTCTCACAAAGCTGGTCTTGGTACTCCATGGTACTCTCATCGCTCTGTCCTTCATCCCAACCCAGTATCACTCAGGCTTCCTGCTTCGCACTCTTAATTTCCTGTCTGCATTTTTGGATGCTAAATCAATCGGTGACAAAACTACTGAAAGAATCCTATCCAAAGACTAACAGATCAACTTTAACATTGCTGGCCACCTGACCGGCCTGAAGGACTCCCTAAAGGAAAAGCAAATCTACTGCTTTGCAACTTCTCTTTCTGCAAAACAGCTACAGGCTTACGTTTGGCTTTCAGATGGAGTCAAACTATCTTTATGCGCATTTTCTTCACATCCAGGATACTTTTTCTTTCAGGTGAAGGAAAGCAGATAGAAGGGGAAGAAGAAAAGGATTTTTTTTTCCAGACAGCCAATCATTTTGTGTTCAGTAGTTCTCTGGACCAACTAACTTTTGAGCTACGCATTGCACTTGCTAATGAGACCGTTGCACCCAGCATCTCTCCTCCTCTGTGTGAAGACAATCAGTTGCATTATCGCCTCTTACAGTTCATTTACTTGTATTTTGCTATGACATATTGCTAGAACATCTTACTCCTGAAATTAGAACTTTTTCCCCCGAAGGGCTTAAGAGCAGTTAATTTTCTCCAGTCCTGCACCCGGGCAGGTGCCCCACAGGTCGCCCCCCCGCCTCCACCCGAGCCCCGGGGTGCCTGCTCCCCGCGGGCTGCTCCCTGCACCGGCTTGCAGAGCCCGAGCCCCGGCGGCCACCCGGGGGCTCCGTGTCCAGGCCAGGGCAGAGGGTGCGCGGAGGGCAGCGCTGGCTGCCGCGGGGCGCCCAAGGCCGCAGGCAGGAGGGGGGCCTCCTCCGCCTTCCAGTGCGCGCCACGAAGGGGGCTCTGGGGGAACGGGGCCGCGGGTGGAAGATAGCCGGGGCAAGCCCGGGGTGGGCCACGTCCCTCCCACACCTCCCGCCCGCGGCCCGGCCTGGCTGCCGCCCCCGGGGGTTCCCGGCCTCTCCCCTCCGCCGCCGCCCGCCGGGGCCGCCCCAGCCCGGCCCCGTGGAGCCGCAGGAGGAGCTCGAGCCGCGGCCCGGCCCGGCGGGGCAGCAGGGGGAGCACGAGCCCGAGCCGGGCGCAGCAGAGGGGCGAGCCGGGGCTCCGGCTCCCAGCAGCCGCCGCAGGAGCCGCGCGGGCGACTCCTCAGAGCCGGAGGCGGCACGGAAAGCCCGGCGCAAAAGCCGAGGATGCAGCGGCCGCGGGCTTCGCCGCCGGCGGCCTCTGGCTAGCCGCGGGCGCAGCCCCCCCGGCAGCAGCTGTGAGGCTGCGGCAGCTGCCAGGCTCCGGCACCCGCCGCCCCTCGGCGCCGGGGAGCAGGAAGCGGCGCTCGGCCGGCGCGGTCGGCTCCCAGCGCGCCCCCCCGCCCGCCCTCCCCGCCCAGCGCAGAGCGGGCGCCGGCGGCACAGGCCGCCGCGGGAGCAGCAGGCGCTGGCGTCGGATGCCTGCGCTACGCCATCCCGGTGCTGCCGCGGCCTGGACTCCGCGGGGAGCGCGGGCGAGGAGGCGGCGGGCGATCGGCGGGCAGCGGCGGCCGCTCCTTTGTGTCCCAGGTCGGTGCAGGGGAGCGGCGAGGGGGCGCGGGGTGGTGGGGGTGAGCGGCGGGGCGGGCCGGGACGCGCTCCCGCCGGGTGTCGCGGCCCGTCCCGCGGGGCTGGGGCCGGTGGCCGCCAGACGCCCCCCTCCGTGCCCGGCCTGTGCCCGCCGCGGGCATGGCGGGCGGGGGACTTGTTTGTGTCGGGCTGATGCCCCCTCCCCGCACCCCGGCCGCTCCGGCAGGAAAACTCCGGGAGCCTCTCCGCAGTCCGGCCTGGGGGGCGGCGAGGCGGGGCGGGGGGTTGGCGGCCGCCCGGGGGGGCTCGGCCGCCTCCGCCGCGGGGCAGAGGACGCCGGCTTCCCCGGCCCCTCGCCTGCCGCCGCTTGCCCCCCGGGGGGCGGCTTGGGGCCCGGGAAGTTTCTGCCCGAGCAGCGTTTCGCCGCCGTTGTTGATTGTTTATCGCTCTGAGGCGCCGAAAATAGGTCAGAAAGTCCACCTCGTTCCCTCGGTGAAGTGCCCGAGTACCGGCCGGGGCAGTCGGAGGCGTTGCTGCCTTCTCCCTCCTTTGCCTTCCTGAGAAATACCGGGTTCTCTCAGGGTTTGAAACGGTGCTCGCGGTTTTTTATTAATTTTTTTTAATGTCGTGCGGTGTGGAAAGTTGCTGGCCGAGCGTTAGGAATAGCTCCCGGCTATTTCCTGGAGCGCGGAGGGCGGCACTGACGGCTCCCCCCCCCCCCCCCCCCCCCCTCCCCGGCGGCTGCTGCTGCCCGGGGCCGGCCGGGCTCTGCTCCCCCGTCCGAGCAGGGGAAAGCCTGTTCTCCTCGAAACGCCGGCGGTGCGTTGCAGTGTGTACGGCAGGGCACTGCAGTTACGCGGTGCCTGCTTTCAGCAGATGCTTGCAACTCCTGTTACCATCCGTGGCATATCTTTAGGGGTGAATTAACGCTTAACGGCAGAATTTGCATGATCAGTAAGCACTCTTGTGGAAGTAATCTTTCCTTTCTGTATTGTGTTGTTTTAAGCAAAATTTTCAATAGAATTTATTTGAAAACTGTATTTCATGACTGTATGTTGCAGATGTACCACTTTGAAGAGAAATTGCATAGCATAACGGATTTTAAAAAATTCTAACTGGGGGGATTTACGGTCCTGTTGATATTATAACTAAAGAGGTATTTGTGCTGAAGTGTTTAAGCCCACTTCCCCTTTCTTCTGGTTGCAGTGGATTTTTCTGGTTGAAAGGTAAACAAACTTCTGTTTGAAGTCTTACGTTTTATCAAGTAAGTGGACATAAATGTCTGTTTTGGTTTACTGGCTTTGCTTTGTTTTCTAAGGAATTCAGTCAGCTAGCTTAATGTTGTCTTCTTATACATGGGCAAAGCCTGAGCTAAAATCTACATGCACTGCTTTTTAGTTTGCTGGACTGATAAGAAGTAGGGAGTGCTGCTGGCGTGATCCTTATTACTCGGGAAGGGAATGTGTTACACTTTAATCCATAAAATATCTCTTGCTTAGCATTTTGATTGTGCAGAAAGAACAGCTTGGCCCTTGCTAAAGGATAACTGCCACAGTCCAAACCTGGTTCAGTAAAGCTGTGTTTTGCTGGAACATTACAGCTTTTTCAGGATGAAAGAATTCTGGGCTTGCAGAGGAGCGAATTAAATACTTCGCCATAGTTTTTATTATTCTATTCAACAATTCTTTTCCCTTTAGAACTGAAAATACTGTTTTGTAGGAAGTAAACAATAATTCAGGCTCTGGCTGTATCTTTGCAAATACTTTAAATGAATGAAACACAGAATGGTCATCTTGCTCTGTTTCTTCCATACGACTGTGCCAGTAGTCGCAGTCTGAGTACCTGCATTTGGTATGTCAGAGAACAGCTATAAATCTTAGTCTGTGCTTTCTGTCGACACTTTCCTTGGATGGACCAACTTATTTTCCTTTTCCTGCCTCTCATTTTTTCCCCTGTAAGTAGCATAAGTCACTTCTTAAGCTTTCCTTCAGTATTCAATAAAAATTACAGAACATGAATTCGAGCTCATTCTTTGGAATGGTTTACATTTTCCTTGTGTGAAATACAGTCTTATAAAACTGGTAAGAGTTGACTCATATAATATGTGAAAATATTAATTTTGTTCTTAAATTAACACCTGCTTTATTAATAAAACTGATTTCTTATCTTCACTTTAAATTGCAGTCAGTATGCTTGGCCTGGGCAAGGTTTGGCGTGAATAGTAATCAGTAATGGTAAAGCGCACAGAGCAACCGAAACCTGTCTTCAAAACCATGATTTTCAAAATGTGCCAGACAACCCAACACATTTGTTGATTGAATTTAATTCAATTTCTGTAGAATTTAGTTCTGTTTTGAGTTCAGCAAAATCTCAAAAATAACACCTCGGTTTCTGTTCAGGCGTCAGAAGAAATAAGCCCCGGTGTCTCTTCCGAAGCCCCAGTGATGGATGTGAAACTGTTACCTGGCACTCTAGTTTTGTGATGGTAATGTTTTCCTTGGAAGTATCTGGGTTCCAAAGCTTGGTTCTAGGACTGTCTGTTGCATTTTATCTCACATAGAAGAATTAGTGAGTACAGTTCCCAAGCAGGGAGCGATGTGAAAATTGAGATCCTTCGCCTTCTCTGGTGCTTCCTGTTGACTTAGCTAGTCAGTTCTCCACCGAGGAAGACTCTGGCAAGTTCTGGTGGACTTGATTGTTGTGGTTTTAAGACCTTGTGAACACCCTGTGACAGATTGTTTCCATCAGTATCTCACTCTCACCAGGTAACGTTCTGATGTTTTGGTGCGAGCTTCTCTTTGAGGGTGCTGGCAGTGACAAGGATGGGATACGTGTGCCACAGCCATCTGGCTGGCTGGCTGTGGAGGTGGATAGGAGAGCAAGTTCTGGCAGAGGGGTGAGGCAGATTACTGTGAGTGGCAAGGTTTTGAACTACTGCAGGTAAAGATATGGGAGGCCTGTCTGAGCTCTGACTCTTGTACTGTTATTTTATTTCTTTGAAAAGAACCTAGCTGTCTACACCAACCTAGGAGGCAGGTACCTAAATGTTTATTAACGTAATGCTGAGAGTACTGGTGCCTGCATGTCTCTCTTGGCCTGGGTGCTGTCCCGAACATATGTGAAAGTTAAACTGGTACCAAAGATGGACCTCAGTGTGAGAATTACGATAAACGGTTGTGGATTCTTGTTACCGTTGACCTTGTTTCAGTGTTTGAAGTTGTTATTGATATAGACTGGTGCTTCTTGTCCTTGCTTGGTGAATGATTCATCTTCTCCTTTGTGTCTTCTGTCTTGAAATCCTTTTGTGCTTTTTCAACCCCCAGTTCCTATAGACTATAGGGTAGGCTTGACAGAATATACCCTCTCGTTAACGAAGATAGAAGAGTTGCATTTTTGCTGTGTGGGGTTTCCCCCCTCCCTTTCTCCTGTGTATGGAAAAATAGAGTCTCACTAGTGCTTTAATTGTTTTCATAACAGGGTAGGTGAGTAGCATCTGCATATTGACCAGCAATTGTTGGTGATTGCTATTTGTTTGCCAGCCTGCTGTTGCATGTCAGGTTCCTCCAACATGCCATTTGGCTCAGAGAGCATGTAGCCAAAATAGATATTCGTGTGAAGTACCAGCACATTCAGTTTCTCTTTTAGTTAAACTATGAGCATAACTTAGAGTTTCTTGAATTATGAATGATTTAATCTTGCATTCATTTTCCCTCCTAGTGAAAAAGCTTGGAAAATGTAATTTTATTATTATTTTTTTAAAATGAAAAGTTTGTTTATATAACAACCTTCAAATGTTTTATATGTAGGTTATAGGAACCTTCAAGATGCAGTCCTGCTGTTTTAAATCAGGAGCGAGAGACTGGATTTGATTGGTTAAATCTGCTCAAAAGCCACTTTTTCTTGTCCCTGTGAGCTTGCTACAATCAGACTATGTTTCTGAATAAATGCTACTTCTGTGTTTTTCTGCCACAGCTAGGCAAAACAGTAAAGTATGTCCTTACATTCTGTTGATGTTCATGCACCGTATGTTTTCTGTGTGGCAAGACACGTGCTTTTACATTGGTTAAGCATCTGCTGATTTTGGCCTACTCTAGCATTTTACTAAGCACGTTTTGATCGCATTCATTCATGGGATACGTCTCGTGAAGTATTGTGTATAGAAAACTATGTCACTGTAGAAGTGTGAACATAGCAGTTAAATATTTATGTATTAATTTCCAGCAAAAGCGGTTGGTATGTTGGTAATGTGGTGTCGCTGATATTTGTAGAAGTCTGTTGTACAAATTGTCTTCCTCAAAGAACAATACATGGAACATTTGTGGTAACAAGAGTATACAACAAACAGTACACAAGAAAAAAAATCTGAAAGGGAGGAAATAAGTTTGCCATAGTTTGGGGTCAGGGAGAAGTCAGGTGAGCAAGTCGTGTTTACTTCAAGCAGGAAATCGGTGACAGCACTATTCTTGGAAAGAACAGGCAGAGAAATAAGGAACAGAATGAAACCTTGCAGACTTCAACTTCCAAGCAGAACAAAAGTTGCAAACGCTAAAGCAGATTGAAATGACATCAGTTCTATTTTTCATTAGATAGTTTCAGTGCTATCTTCTTTTTTTTAATGGATTTTCTTTAGAGGTTTTGGAATTGGGAACATTTTCAGTGCTAAGAATCTTGAATTTTATATTTTGCAAGCACTTTTGTTGGAAACAAGATATAAAGTCTCCCTTATCAATATTTCTTACTAAAAATAAATGAAAATTTTCCTCATTTCTGAATTACATGGCTTATATCAGGAAAACTGAAAACATATAATTTTTACTATTTTTAATTTTCAAGTGAAAAGTTATGAATTTGTTACCTCTAATTCTATATAGTTATACATATATATGTATGCTTATAGTTTGCTGAATCTCATCTGTAAAATAAATCACAAACCTGCGTACACCACACCCCCAAATTCTTAGAGTTAAGAAGAAAAAATCTACAGCATTCATCAGTTGTGCAGGAAGCCTTACCTTTGACTTCTGACGTTTTGAAATAATAAACTGGCTTGGTTTGCAGATCTAGCTCTGCTTACTATAATCACAGCCTTGTTCACTTGTTGCAACCTCTTGAATCTATCCCTGTTGCTGATCATGACAGATCATTCATTACCTGTTGTGTACAGGATGTCAAGCTAGATAAGCTTATCACGCTTTCTAGCTATAAAATAAATGGAATTCTCTTTACGCTTTAAATGATTTTCTAAAGTTAATAAGCAAAGTTTCCCTTTAAATTTTGGTATCAGAATGGCTTGCAGTATGTCTTTTCTCTTCTATTTAAAGTTACAAGAGAAATGTAATCGTATCTGCTCTTCTGCAGGTTTAAGAAGTATTATTCAAAGAAACTGTACTTTCTTCCCAGGCTGTCAGTTCAGTTGTCACTTGATGATTTTTCTGCATAATGATTGTATATTTCCATGTAAAAAAACTCCAACTGAATAGTGGTGTTAATGCCTTTGCTAATGCCTAATGCTAATGTCTTTTAGTAGTAGAGGTATTTGCATATCTAGTACTTTTAAACTACAGTATATATTGCTTGCCTGCCTATTTATATGTGGCCCATCTAGCTTTTTATAAATGCATATATATATTTTTTTAAAAGATTTTCTGAATTTTCTGGACACACTCTGAGATTATACCGGCTATCAGATAATTCTGGGGCCTATGGTTTCATGCACCTCTGACCTTAAACCCCTCAGTGAAATAATTCAGATCAAAACGTGGCAAGGTATTGAGGATATTTGAAGTGCCAGAACAAAGAGGCATAGATAGTAGAAAGCATACATTTTACTGCTTTACACGTAAGACAGTGTAGAGGAAAAAACCTTCTAACAGTTGAGATCAATACTAGACCTAAAGGTGGAAGTCAAGACTTAGATCTCCAAGTTTGTGGCCATTCTGTCAGGCTGGACTTCTTTCTGTAATGAAAGCCCTTGCTGCTGGGGCAGAAGCTCTGAGCCGTCAGGTTTTACCTGCTGCTAATATTACTTTGCGTATTCTTAAGATATGACCTCTTCTGTGGAAAGCACTTGTATGGCTCTGAAATTAATTTGAATGTCAGCTAATGCTACAAACATTTGGTCTGAATTTGGGTTGGTGACTAGAAGCTCTAACAGATGTGTACCTGCCTTTTGACTTGTGAAAGGTGTAAAAGCTGGCGGAGTTTAGATGGGAAGATGAATATTCATGACTGGTCAGTATGGTCAGCTGTCGGTTTGTCCTTCTCAGGTAGGACAGGAGGGAATAAGGTCCTGTTTGAAAACAAACCAGCTACACTATTGGCAGGGTAGGAAAGCCTCTGATGACTGTGGTTCCTGGTTGTTGGGCCTTCTTCCCCTGGATGTGTTATGTTGTATTTAATAGGTGTTTTTGCTTGTTCTAGGTGTAGCAAATTTGAAAGCAGCATATAAGGGATTTAATGATTACGAAACCTTAGTACAAGAATTTCTGACTAAATATGACAAGTAAATTGTAGGAGAAAAGGCATGAACAAAAACTGTTCCATATAAAACATTGTCAAAAATTGTTGAAATAGCATTGGTGACGGTTCAAGCTAATTCAAAAATCAGTTTACTGCTTTGTTTTGATGTAACCCTTCATGTCTACCCGTTGAAGCTACTGAAGGTGATCATTAGACTTGTTTTATTTTGAAGGTGTTATTTTGGAAACAGAGCTGTGCCATTTTAAGTTTATGTCAGTTTTTTTAGCGGCTTCTCACATGTCAGTGTTGTTCTTTTGGTTAAATTGCCACATGGGGAGGGGGAGGTAAGAGGGGCATAAAGCTTTCAAGCCTCAAAATAAACAAAGGCAAAACTTGAATTTGGTAAGGCTGCTATATTTTCTTGTTTAATAGGGACTCTTTAAGGAACTTTTATTTTGGCACTGTAGTGAGGGGGAAGCAAGGCCTGTGCTGTGAGGGTTGCAGCCCGTGGGACTCGGGTGGGTGCGGGGGTGGAGCAGGCTGTGGTGACCAGGGTGGCCCTGTCTCTCTCTTCCTCCGTGACAGGGAATGGAAGAGCCCTTCTTCAGCAAAAATTCTTCCTGTCCCCCGATGCCAGATCTCTGGTCGTTAACTCTCTGAGCAGAGGGTGTTTCTGGGCCTGTTGGGACAAAGAGCTGCTGGAAGCTGCTTGGCTTTCCAGCTTCCCGTGCCTCCGGGAAAGAAATATCCCTGGTCCGGGTTGCCAGGGAGGGTTCCCAGGTGGGTCGTTGCCTCCTTGGGAAGCTAGGCCTGTGAGGAGGGAGCAGGACATGCCCTGTCGAGCAGGAGAGAGGCTGGACTGGGCTGACCCTTGGGGTCTGGAGCTGTGTCCTTCCATTAGCGGGGGGGGGGAGTACGGTCTCCTTCCTCTTTCAACTTTTGAAGTGAATATAAGGAAGGAATGGAAGGTATTTTACCTCAGGAGTGGCTGTGAGAAGGGGCAGTTTCTCTTGCCCTGCCACTTAAACCTCTTTGCTTTGCTGCGCTGAGGCTGTGGCTTAAGGAGACAGGCGTGCTGAGGGGACAGCTAGCCAGAGGAAGCGCTGTGTCGTGCTGCCGCTCACCTTCCCTTCCCTGTCGCTGCGATGGCACTGCTATTTGTGGAGCTGTGCTTTGAGACAGGATAAGGAAGTGATCTGATCAAGCCCTGCAAAAATAGATTATTCTAAAATGGTAACTAATTTATTTTAAAATGCTGTCCCACGATCACTGTGTTGGCAGTGTTGCGGGGGCGATGTACTGATGCTGTGAAGATGGGAATGAGCACCTGGGGCAGAAACTTCTGAAGCTGTTGCTGGTGTGGAAGACTTTGTATAGTTTCACGGGCAAAGTTGGCTTAAATTCTTGCTGTGCCCTTGCTCACTTCTTCAAGATTAGATGTTAATATTGGCATACTCTTTCACATGTATCAGTGCAGCTGTTTGTGGAGCCCTGATGTATTTAAATCAGGGAAATGTTGCAGCTTAAATAAAAAAAAAAAACAAACAAAAAACTTGCAAAGTAACCGCCAAAATGCCTGTAAAGGTTTGTTTTGGTGGTGCTGGGTTTTTTGCCCCCCCTGCCAGCACAATTGCAGAGATGGCTGTCTGTGGGGTGGAGGGGAGCAAGTCTCCAAGGGTAGCAGAGGGAAATCCTTTAAAGACTTTGCTGCTGACAATATATAATGTGCTATTTTCTCATGGTGCTTACTGACATCCATTCTTCCTATAACATATATGCTGAGCTCAGCTCAGTTTGTTCAAGCCTCCATCATAGTTGTCCACCACTGCTGATCAGTGTCGTCTTTACTTGACACTTGTTTCTTCAGAAACTGCTTGTGCTGAGGATTTGTCGATTAAAAAGCACACACAGTACTCTACATACTGTATTTAGTGCCTTCTCTTCTAAAGCGGATAAAATTAAATCACTCCCTGCTTTCCTTTATTTTGTTTTTGTGTGTGCGTGCGTGTGCGTGTGTGTGTGTGTGTGTGTTTGTCTTTTCTGCTCGTAGCTGTTGAGTCAGATCTGGTTTGTTCCAGGCTTCAAGGGTAGAAAAGAGAGTCGGGGACATCAAGGATAGAGCATTAAAATCCAGTGCTTGACTGGTTTTGGTAATACCTAAGAAAACTTAGAAGGTTAGCTATGTTTCAACTTAGTGCTCTTAGATTTGGAGGCGAGCAGGAAATAATTGCTGGAGGTGCCACCTGAGGTTGCAGAGAAAAGTATGGCTCTTCCTCACCTGGTCAGTATGAAGATAAGCAAGCAGCGAGAGCTTAAAGTCTTACACCAAACTGATTACTTTGCTACAGTATGTTTCTGAAAAGCTTTAATGCACATTCTGAAATACTTTCCCATGACCACATTAGGTTGTTGCTTGCAATAGTAGTCCGCTTAATTGTCCTTTAACTTTACACTTGTATCATACAACCATAACTAAATTACACTTCGTGCTAGAATAATATGGATTTGACTGTAAAATTAATGCATGTCTTGTGTAACAGAAGAGTTGCAGGGAGGATCTTAGAAGACCTACGGTCAGAAAATCATTAATAAAGGAAGAACAAAATAAGAATTTATGACATTTCTCTGACGAGTATTAAATAAAGGCAGTGGACAGAAATTACAAGAAGGTGAAAACAATTTTTTATATTTCCAGAGTTTGTAGATTTTTTTTTTTTGCATTGAAAATCAAAGAATCAAACTTTTAACCTAAATTTATGTGTCGTAATGCTTATCTCGATTTGTTTTGTTAAAATGGTAGGAAACTGGAAGCCAAACCACAAGGAAAAAAGTGAAATCAAAGATTATGTTTTTTAAAGATGTAGTACTGTAAAGCCAGCCTCAAATGAGCTGACTATACATTAGGTTATTAACGTTAGGTATTGAAAAATAAAATGGACTTTGATACAGTACTCCCATGTGTTTCTAAAATAACTTATATCTGTATGAAAGTCCTAGTGGAGTCACTGTTTTTCCACATTGGCCCATCCAGCCTATCACCACAGATGATATTAGTGTAGGAACTACCAAGGAAGTGGTTTTCGGACCACTGATCCTGGATCAGATTTACTGTTAGATTATCTCCTAATGTAACTTTGATCAGGCAGGCAAACTATCACATTTCTTAAGTTAGTAAGAGTACACAATATATCATTTGTGCTGACTTAATACCTACTGTGGGAGGAAAGACAGTAACTGTTTGGCATAAAGCCTTCCAATACAAAATCAACCTGTCAAATCTAAACTGTATTTACTGTCTTGTAAAACCATGACTTCAGAGCAGATATTGGAACAATGACACAACTCCGTAAATAGTGCTCTGTTGTATTTACAGAGGACAATAATTATTACCTATTAAAAATAATTTACTGAGCATGTACAGTTAGATTTATTTTTCATTTCTCTTGAAATCAAAGCTTTATTTTTTTGACAATAAGTTTGCTTTGGGTGGGAGAGAAGTTGCAACAACTTTCTTTTGGACACTCTTCTGATTCATAAAATATGGCAGAGTAATGACATTAGCAGTCGTTGCAGACATTTTAATGCCAAATTCATCCGTCCATGTGAGAGTTATTTTTCATTTAATGGCATTGCTTGGGACATGGAATTCAAAGAGATATTGCTTTCTTCCTTTGTATAAGTAGGAAAATGAAGTATGTTTTAAGTACACTAAAATAGACCCTTAATATTTTATGAAGAACCTGTTCAGTTGGGCAGAATCAAATTATTTTAGTAAGCTTCCCTCTCCTACTTTATTAATTTTTACCTAGTGCATCCTTCATAAATTCTTGAGATTATGAGAAGGTGAATGTATTAAGCTATGCAATTTGTTCTTTAAGTCAAAATACTGCAGCTTGCAATTTTTTTTTTTTTTAGTTTACTGTAAGATCATGATATGCTTTTTATGTAAAGTTCCAGAAGACTTTTAAGTACTTAGCATAAGCACTTCATTTTTTTTTCCCCTGTATTGCTCTTCCGAATAGATTGTTAGGAAAAGATAGATTGATTGCATTAATTGCAAATTATAAGTAAAATAAGTAATTAATTGATTTACAGATTTATTTCTAGATACATTACTTCTGCTTTAGTTAGAGGTATTTATTTTCATCACTGTTGCTAAGGTAGCTTGATGGTGAATGGACAGCTTAACTGCTGATTTACACTGTCCACTCTCCTTGGTTCTTAAGCATGAGAGCGTAGTAGTATTTGGTTCATTTTTCTCAGCCGGTACGCGGGACTAAAGCAGGAGAAAGGGCTGGATTAATGTGGTAGTACATATCCTGAACTGCCACTGCTTTTCATCAAAAAGCTGCATTTTGCTGGTTCTGACTCAAGGGCAGTCACATTTGTGCCAGTTATTTCATACCCTTTTCATCATAACTTTTAAAATGTGGGTTTCCTTTTTAGGGGAAGTCTTTGTAAAAGGCAAATAAAACATTCAGTTCGGTTTGCTCATGTTCTGTTTCCTCTTTTTTTGCAAATTACTGTTGAAACCATTGCTCAATTCAGCCTAATGTGGAAGAGGAGAAGGGCTCTCAAGGATTATGACGTTTTTGTTTAGTGTAAATCGGCGGCTGAAGAGAGAAGATGCTGAAATTAGTGCCCTTACTGGGAGGAAAAATACAGAAGTCAGCTAGCATGGGGTCCATTTTGCAGCAGCTGGCCAGCTGCTGTGGATATAGCTTCATCGTACCTGCGGGATGTGTGGTCTTTTGCCTAGTCAAGGGGCCGTAAAAGGTAGGGGCTTATCATGGTGGAGGGAGGACACGTTGGTAGGAAAGCACGCTTTTCACTGTGCTGCTCACAGAACTTTTCGTGTTAAACTTTTTAATAAGGAAGCTTAGAAATAACATGTCATTTGTCAGACAGACAAAGCCCAATGCTAGGGTAGAAGGGAATAAGCCTAATAAACGTTCAAGATGAATTATTGTATCACATAGATGATCTATTAATAGGGGAGAAGAAAAGAAATAAATGCAACATATTAATGACTTCCATGCTCAGTGGGAATAATCAAGTTGTCAGCTCAAAGTAGTGAGTATGTTGTTTTTATCAGTGTGCTACATAGAGGACCAGATATTGGTGCTAAATTTAAAGCAAAAAGTAGGAAAATTTGAATTTTAATGCTTGATTAAGCCAGTTGTTTATCTAGCCCATTAAAATGTCATAGATATCTTGCATTAGCTTTGTTAGAAATGGTGAATCAAACCTTGTAATGGCTGTCTGGGAAGTAATCTAGGCTTAGAGAACCAGGCAAGAAGAAAATTGTAATAGTTGCGTTTTGCCCTGAGCCCATGAAATTCGGTAATTTTTAAACTATATTTAAGTAACTGTGGTTATTTACATTCATATAATTATTTATAACTGTGAAGCTTTAAAAAGAATTCAATGAATAAATCCTGATATAAAGCAGTCTATTCTGTTGTCTGTTTCTGAGTGGTGGTCATGTTGCCTTTTTAAAATTGGGGTAACGAATTGAATAAGGTATCCTAGATACCTCCACTTAAGGGGTTTTTTTGTTTGTTTGCTTCCTTGTTCTACAACATGATGATTATGCAATCCAAAATTAAATTAGCATTTCTTTTCTACCCCCTCACCTTTTTAATTACGGTGACCCAGGGTTTATTTGTGGTGCTCGGAAGCTCTAGTCTTCAACCAGAACACTGTGATAGCAGGTGCTGCACAGCTGCGAAAGGATTTAAAAGGAGGACAAGAGGGTTATGCTTGATGTGGTAGTCCAGGCTCTCTCTGCAGGGGATGCAGAGAGAGAGGTGAAATGATCAAAATAACAGGCTGGTTCTTTGCAGCACCATGCTGAACTAATACATGCAGTGAATTATGCTTTTTCAGCCTCACAGTAATTAAAACAAAAGAGGATATTAGCTTGGATGAGTTTTGGCTGTATGGATAGATGGGACATATTTCTAATCACATGCAGAAAAATTTGGCAGGTCTTGTGCACAGTCTTGGCAAAGCCTATGAGAACCCAGAGAAAACTAAATGAAAAATACTGCCTAGGTTTACAGTCAGGTTGTGCTATTGTGCACGCTCAGAAAGTAGGTATTAGGAACAGCCTTGCAGGTCAGGTCAAGAACTCTGGTTTTGCCACACTGAATTTCAGCTGAAGGCTGTGTCCAAGAAACAGCTAAAATTGGAATTGAAGACAGTTCTCAGGTGGGGGGACAAACCTGTGAGTCATCAGCACAGAGATAGATGGTGGCTGAATTTGTGTTGGCAGGTGCTGGATCTCTGAGCATAAAGGAGAAGAGAACGGGGAAAAAAAGGTCAGGGATGGAGGTGTACAAAGCTCCTACAGCAACTTAGAAGAAAAAAAATATCTGAAGACTGTGTTAAATGAGCAGCTAGAAGAAAACTAGAGGAAAATAAACATTTTATTGTATTTTCATTTGTAGGATTCTGTATTTTTGCTTTTGACTTCCACTGAATAGAAAATACTAAATCTAAGGCTAGAACAAGTTCAGTTGGTTAGAATTTTGCGTGTTTTCTCTGCCTCTCTTCTAAAAACGAATGTAGTCCTTTTTTAAAGAGAACTGGTATGACACAGGCTGTATTGCATTGTTAAACAAATGGAATAAATGTCAGTGCCATTTTGATGCGGCATTATGGTAGCAGGATTTTACTGGGCCATTATTGATAATTTGTGGTATCAGAGATGTAATATCACACATGACATGCCAAGTGATTTCTATTTTAAAAACTTCCAGATAATGTATTTTTTTATGCTCCACTTCCTCTGTTTTCTTCTCTCTGAAGCTAAGGCAAAACCAGTTTAGTTTCACGGTTTGCCTGTACAAACTGTGATGGATTTTGTGTTTGTATTTCTCTGAAAGATACGTACAGAAAGGACGCAGGGTTCCTCTAAGAAGGGATAACTAAGCATTGTCTTTTGTGTCCAAAATCTAAAGGTCATCAGATGAAAGGGAGACTTTGGTTATTTTTTAGGGTATTTTAAAAAATACCCTAATGGTTTAAGAATACAAGGGAGAGAGACTGATTCTTAACAAACAGTTTTAAGGTAGTGGTTTAGCAGGAGCTTCAAGGAGAGTTTCAGAATATTAGGTGGCATTGACCTACCTGTAACACTTGCTCTAAGAAAGTGGGTTCTTGGTCTTAGGGCTCTCCCCCTTGTCCCCTGAATTTTGTCTCCTGAGAAGGGACACGAGATTTACCAGGAGAATTTCAGCTGACCTATTCTTGTAAGTTGTCTCCTCCCTGGTAGCTGTGTAGGACTGCGTGGGGGCATGAGCTGTATTTGATGACTCAGGCCAGAATATCCTCCTACCTCCTCATCGCTGCGTTGCTGCTGGTGAGCTGAGAGTCTCTCTGGAGATCAGGAGGCTGTGGGGCAGCTGGGGGCGTACCGGAGTCCTCTGGGAGCTGGATTTTAGAACTCTTTGGTGAAGGCAGGGATAGTTTGGCTGAACATGGCAGTGTCAGCTTTGCCAGAGCATGGGCTTCACGAGAAATTTCATTTTTTCACTTTAGTCTGGAAAAATAGGTATCGGACTGCTGCGCTTGCAGAAAGCTGAAAACTGCAGTGCAGGAACTAAGGGCAGATTGGAGAATGCTGGTAGGCAGAACATGTATGATTGTTGGGGAGGACATGATAGGGGCTGTTACTAGGACGCAGGAAAAGAGAATGAAGAACGTGAGCACTGAAAAGTTCTAGAGATATTGCTGTTAGTAAAACATTTTTTTGTTTGTTTGCTTTTTAGTTCAAGCAGTATGTTTTTGACAGCAATAGTGAAGAACTGGAAGACTGGTTAATTAACATACTAAAATGGAGTATTTACCAGTGGAGGTAAGACATTCTTTGAACGTACTGCGGTTTTGTTTCCTAGCATTGTCTTGCAGTTCCCAATACAAGTACCTAGATTAATGGCAGTGTTACACAAGCATTTCTCTGAGAACAAAGCTGGGTTAGGAGGTTTCTGTACACCTCCATCTGTCTTTTCATTGCACTCTCAGGTGCTGCAGACACTGATGCCGCTGCTGTAAAGTATCACTAAAATGATCAATTTAGAAAAAAACAGAATCAAGAAACATTTTTTTCCTTCTGAAGGTCTTTTAAAATCTGATAGCCTGTGATCCATTTTGTATTATGGCCTCAGAAGACATTAGTTTGGATAACTAAAGAAGTGGTGAGCTAGTGTGGGGACAGCATGGACTGGCCAGGATATGTAGGAGATTTTCCAACTTAAGAAAATAAATAAACCCACAGAAGCGTGAAGGAAAGTAAAGTTTTGGCCTTCAATACAGGATGAAGTGGCTTTAACTGATGTTTTAGCTGTTGGAGATGTTCAGTCTCAGTGCTTAAATATTTTTGAATATTGAAATGCTGTTTTGATTGTAAGTGTTAAGTAGCTACCAAAAGTTATGAAACCCTCTGTTTGTTCTAACCTGTGTATTAGGGTGTTCTTTCATTCATTATCATATCTTCTGATAGATGTTTATATGCTGCATTAACCTCTGTTGCTCGTATGTAGAGAGCTCCTACTGAAGGATTCTTGTGCTTCTTACAAGCAGACAGAACAAACATGCAAGTCAATAGCTCAGTTTCTGAATGCTGATTATATGTTTTAAAATACAACAATAAATTCATTAAGTATTAAAATGAGTTGTGGACATTTAACGTCATTGAAGTTAGTCAGTGAAGTTTATCTGTAAATTTGAATGGAATCTATACAAATAAATACTTCTACGTGAGTTTAACTTTTTTTGTTGGCTTTTGTATGATTAGCGTACAAAAATTAAAGACATTGTCCAAGTTTGAGTTTCTCCTTTAAAATATTTAATCACTGCATAACACTTTCTATTATATAGTTCAAAGAACAGTGTTTTCCTTTGCACTGGTATGAAAGACTTTGACAAAAAAGTAGTGATTTGGTTTACGTCAGCCCAGGGCAGTGAACACTCCCATTCACCCAGGTTAAGGGACATGTGGAACAAGCTGATGCTCGGCAAAGAAAAAGCCATCCTTAAAGGTCAGCTGATAGACTGCAGTCCCAGGTACCTGCGGTGGCATGCAGCATTGCTTTCTGGATGCACCATTTTGTGAACTGTGGCTCAGTATTTCTTACTGGTTTTGTGGTTGATACTGGAGCAAGGCATGGGTGCCACTTTTCCGAATACTACTGGTAGTTGAGCAAGGGCTCTGTTACTGGATTAAAACACATGGTGCTGTGTCGTGCAGGCCTATTTGGTGGACCCTGTGTTTGGTCTGCAGGGATTGCCTGCCCAGGCAATTTTTAGTGGGCTGGCTGGGGATGCTAAGTCAGCTTGACAGAGGGAGGGAGTGGCCCCAGCTGGAGCACTGTTAGACACAATAGAAATACCACAAGTTCACTGGACAGCCCTTTTGGCAGTAATGCAAGATGTGGCTCTCCTAGCTTTTTTTGTTGAAATAACTCATTCATAAAATGGACCTTCGAACTTGTCTAATTGGACTAGTTCTGGATTGTTCTGAGTTTTCCTACTGGCGACTTGAGGCAGTCAAGCCTCAAGCCTTTGATACAGCTTACCCTGAAGCATTTGGGAGTGACTGCTGGGCCCAATAACTCCTGGAGGAACAGTTTTCTCTTTTAGTGGAGGCAAACTTTTCAGGGCCATAGACAGTGCCACTCATTGTGCTGGGGAGTCAGAGGCGTGTGATGTCTTCCTCCCTTGAAAATGTAGTTTCATCAAAATGCAAGCTGGATGAGGCTGCCCCATGGCATCCTTTGTCTAAGTCCTTTTGCTTTTTCCTGAGTGTTTTAAAGTGGGTTCCTTTCTGAGGTATTGGACAGTTTCATCACAGGTTTTATGCACAGCCCACAAGGTTTGTTGCCCAGTCGCCGAGGGTCATGGCGGGTCTAGGACCTCTGGATGTCTGCTCAGTGGCAGGTCAGGTTCTATTTGCAGAAGATACGCTTGCATTTTGGTAGGTGATGCACACGTGGTAATGCAGTATGGCAACCCCAGAGAATTAGAGTGCAGAACTTCTTGATTCTAGCTTTAAAGACCACTGAGGACATCCCTACACAATCCTATAGACAAAGCAGTGGAAGAGGGAATTGTTGCAAAGCCCTGTAGGTTATCAGTGACAGTCCTAACGCTGCATACTGTAGCAAAACTTGTGGCATCATTCAATTAATCTGTTGAAGTCCCTTGATTG
The DNA here is from genome assembly GCF_035582795.1 of Mycteria americana. Classification (NCBI taxonomy): domain Eukaryota; kingdom Metazoa; phylum Chordata; class Aves; order Ciconiiformes; family Ciconiidae; genus Mycteria; species Mycteria americana. The sequence continues at coordinate 33,869,133 of NC_134367.1, forward strand.
AAATTTGAATGATCATGGGATTTTTAGACAAGCTGGGTTAATAGCATCATCTAGATGCTGTAGTTTTGATCTTGCAGCAAGGGCCCTTGATCTGAGTTCTTCATATTGTCATAACTCAGCTTCAGAAGCAAAATTCCTCTTACCCTGTCCCCTGTTGCTTCAGTAACATACTGTTTCTGTGTTTTTGTAAAGTGCATGCAGAGTCCTTGTAATGGCTGTTAAACCAAGGTCAGAAGTAACTTTTTGTTTATAGTTAAAAATCTAGACCTGTGCTATGGTGCTTGAAGTCTTCCAGCTCCTCTAGAGTGAGTATAGAAAGGTAAATCTTATCTTGAGTCATATGCCAAGATAATTTAATCAGTAGGCTAGAGGTAACCCCTAAAGGTAACTTTGCTTTCAGGTGACTGATATCTGCTGTGGCGATGACTGTTTTTGCCAGCAACTCTGTTTCAGTCTCAGTAGTACTGCCTGCTGCTTCACAAACACCCAAATGCATGTTCAAAATTTTAGAAACAAAAAAAAACCCCATAATCCATTCAAGCTCCAGCCAGGCTAGCTTTTTTATGTTTACTGCTTCTGCATTAGACCCAGAAGATGGAATAATGTTCTGAAGGATAGTCTGGTTTAGGTTTTTTGGTTTGCTTATTCCTCAAACCAGACAGTGCTTGCAGGAACTGGGAAGTTTGAAGACAAGTGTTTGCAGGAAGTGTAGTCTATTTTATTAATCTAGTTGATATTGTTGAAGGAAAAACAGCAGAACTCGGAAAGTCTGTAGGATTTTAATTTAAGTATCAGCAGGCAGTTGTAAATTAGCAGGAAGGTGCCAGTCTGTGGCTGCGAAGAAAACTGTGAGAATTAACGCTTTACTACTAACAAAGATTGGCAAAAAATGGGAATGTTGCCCTCCTTAACTCCTGCCTTCCCTCTAGAATCTTTCCATCTAAAGCCCTACATGACCTGCTCAAGCACCTTCTCTGCACTGTTTGGCCACACTGTAATTCAGCTGTCCCTGTCCTCATCTCAGGGTTGAAGCACTGCTGCCTGCACAGTCATTCTTCTTCAACAAGGGCTGGAAGCAGACCGTGCTCTTTTTCTCCTTGTCGGCAGTATTTTTACCTCTCCAGCCAAGTACCAGAGCAGAGCTGCAGTACGTAGGTATCAGTAAGTGCCAGGATTGTATTATGCTGATGGTGTGTTGTGATACTTCTCTGATAACATTTGATTCCTTCACAACAAAGATAGAAGTTACTGTGGGCAGGATTTGGTACATCCTATATTCTCGTTTACCCCAGGGCCTGTATACTTAAGGAAGCTGTGCAAAATTGTGCATAGCATTGTCCTTATTAAGGACCAGATAGGTATTATCCCCAGCTTGTGTTCTAAAAAGTTTGTTTTCTGTTTGTTTTCAGTAACTAAGGTGCTGACAAGTTTTGACTTCTTCATCCTCATAAACATGAGTGAAGTTCAGGCTATGGTAGAATTCTCCGTGGAGCTCCACAAATTCTTCAATGTGGATTTGTTTCAAAGAGGGTAGGTAGTGCGTTCTTTAAAACTTTACTGTGGTGGATGGCTGATGTTGGAAAGATGTTAATGGGTACTGTCATGTAGCACTGCTTCATGTATTTTTGACTATTTTTATAGTGATTTTAAATTTTTTTACTCCTTATGGGAAAGGCATATACTTTCTAGGAATTAAAATTAAATAGTCAAATAGTTTGGCCTAAAACTTAAGTTGTAATAAAATATTTTTTGTCTAATTGGAGAAGAGGGAAGCTCTGTAGGTTTGGATGGTAGAATATATTCTTATCCAGGCCTTTACCTTTTCGCAGCCTAATTTCTGTAATCCTTTTGTTTGAAATGTGATAGGTGTTTCTCTTGGATCTTTCAAAAATGTTGCTGCCCCAGTTAACATATTCATTTATAAATTTGGCAGTGGAGAACTTCACTGGCTTCTCTCCTCCTCACACTGTGCTGTGCCTCCACAGTTACAGAAGACTCCATACTGCCTCATTAGACTCTCTTGACCTCCTCTTACTCCACCTGGTCTCTGTAGAAGGCTTTTTCACATTCCTTTCGTTTGATATTACCTGATTGTCCCCAGATTACTTTCTAAGGTCCTCCTTTCCCATGGCTACGTAGGAAATAATCCTTTGTAGCTATTTTCGGGTTATTAAAGACTGTTGGTCATCTAGTGTTTGGTACGTTGCCCTTCTGTCAGTCTTCTAACAGACTACAGTAAAAATACATGTCAGTGTTCTAGTGCTTATGATGTTTGTTTTAGATAAATCTCGTTGAGGCTATGTCAGTGTTTATAGACAGGGAACAATATATATCGGTGTTGATTTATGATAGCTCCTTTTTCCAAAACATTGTAAAACAACTTTCTTTAGAAACATTTTAGTAATAAGAAAATCCATTCTTGTTTTTAACGTTGTCATAATTCAAGGCAGATGAGGGGGTTTTGGTTTTGGTAGGGTTGGGTTTTTTGTTTGTTTGCTTTTTTGGGGTTTTTTTGACAGGGTGAGTTGATGAAGGTAAAGTAACAGGAAAATTTCATTGCTTTGGGATGCACATAGTTCTTCCACCTTGTATTAACCCTCTGAGGTGGATATTTTGGGGAAGAGTGATATAAAAAAAAGGTAGGATTGGGAAGGAGCTCAGGAGAAAGAGGCATAAAATACTGTTATAAAACATACCTTGGCTAGCTAGCCTCTCTCTTTGCTACGTTACTGTTAGTTTTCATCTATATTTTATTAAAGCTAGCTTTTCTCTAAATTTGACCTGAAGCTGGTACTTACAGAAGTGATTACCCATTATGCTTGCTACCATTTGCAGTCAAAGTATATGCAACAAACTGTCTATGTCCCCTTTTTAGGGAAAATTGTAATTTCACTCTTCATTGGAAGAGGAGGATTAAGGAAGGCTTAAGAGGTCTGGCAAAACACTGAGAATATTCTAATTACTTCAATAAAAAAGCACAGTCTGTTGAATTGTGGCCTTTTTAATCTCTGAAATTGGTGGGGAAGGAGAGAGTAGAATATGACAGCATGGAAGAAAGTCTTTTGGTTGTTTTAACCTTACAATTCAAATGATTCCTCAGAAAGGTAGTTGAGAAGCAAAGCACAGCAGTATAATTACCAGCGCTTTACTTGGCATGCTTCTTTTTAGCTTATTTTTTAAAAAGAGTAAATTCACAGGGCAAGTTCAGAGAGGTGGAATGCTGACATAATGAGAAAAGTGACATGAGTAGATACTACCTCTCTGGTTTAAAGCTGAACTTTAACTCTGGGTGTGTTCCCTTAGAAAGCAATGTCAGGAAGGAGAGGGAGCTTCTAGAATAATTCAAAAGACTGAGTAATGTAACTATTGCAATAATTTCTGTCAATTTGGGTAAGTTCTAGTATTTTTCTAGGGAACTGTCTTTGTATTTATTGGAGACAGGGTGTAATTACATTGCCGGAGGAGCTCTTGGATGGTGGATTGAATCAGCAGAAAAGGAAATCTTTAGGTTCATTGTTAGCATCCTGTTATTGAGCTACCACTGTGTTTAGCATGGTTTCTGTCACCAGAAGTCAGGTATAGAATTGATTGTATTAGGGGTTTGTTTGGGATTGTGTGCATTCAAGCCTACCCAGCTTAGCATGGCTGTCTCATGGTGTTAGAAACATAATGACCTTCTGAATTGTGTAAAATAAAATATTGGCTATTGCAAATAATCACATCAAGCTGATCAAGCTCCTTCTTCAAACTTAGTAGATTTTTATCCAGACTGTTTGGTTGGAGAGTGAGTCCAGATTCTCAGTCTTGATTATTGGAGACGTCATAATTTCCAGCCTAAATTTCCTTCTGATCAGTTTTTAGTTGTTTTTCTTAACAGCTTTGTCCTATGCTTTGAATGACTCTATCAGTTCGAGTGTTCACCCTCAGGTATTTTTAGATGTCAGTCTTTTGTATCTTTTATTAAATATGAACTGAATCAGTTTGGTCATTTGAATTTGTGGCACATTCCCCACCCCACCCCACCTTCCCTTTCTAGACTCCACATATCCCAATATCCAATCAAAACCATTATTATCTCTTCCTAGTTTTATAACTATTGAAGAAATCTTCCAGCTATTGCATCCAACTGTAGCATGTTTTCTTGGATCTGCATCTGTAGTGACACTATTGCCAGAAGCATTTATGACCATGTTTACACTAACAATTAGTTTGGTACTTTAGGAATGAATTACCAGAAGCAGTGTTGACATCCCTATATCTGTGTGGTTCCAGGGTTACTTCAGACTAGATTTAATCTCGTCCTCTGGACCAAATGTTTTGCATCGTAAGTGTATTTTGAAGTTGTTCATACCAGTAATTGGTTCAGACCTTTTTGCCCCCCCCCCCCCCCCCCCCCCCCCCCCCCCCAGGGTTGAAGTGTATTTGTGACGTGTAGGTCAGAGCCTGTGGTTTAGCTTTCTCCAGAAGACATCTAGGTTATATACATGGAAAGCTCTCGGTGAACTGAACCAGCATTCAGCAAAACGGGATCATTGGGGAAAGTGCCTCAAAACCACTCTGTTGACCTAAAACAATCAGTACTGCAGACTCATCCAAAATTTCTCATAGTATTTCACTCCAGATCAAATCTCCTTGAAGGATCCTCTAGCAGACTCACTGTTATAACCATGTTATTCTCCTGACTGGCCGTTTAAAGCAAACTCTTTATTTTCTTTACATTTAGATAACTTATTATTCTAGGCAGAGGAGAAATACACAGAGCAGACACTTCATTCTAATACATGAGACTTGTCTGTATGTGTGGCTCCCTGCTTCTCATCTAGTTGAAGAAAGGTTGTTCCAATATCTGCGGTTCTGATTCTGGTGGTTAGCTTCTTCTGAAAGTTGCACTGTAGCTGTAAGTCGCAGAAGTATGTAATATAGTTAAATAATAGTTAAGTAGTGTCCTTATCTAATACAGCTATTTCATTATATTTGCTTATAACTCTGTCCCGCTTGTTTAAAACTGAACTTGCTCCAGGTAGCTCTGTTGGTTTATTTTAATCTGTTGTTACGTTCAAATAAGGCTTCAAATAATTTTCCTTTTTTAACTAGTGCAATGTGATGATGGGAATTTTTGCCCAAACAGTGATTGATATGTGAGTATTGTGTGACAAAATGAATAAAAGAAATGTAATTGTTTGGGACCTGTGAGAATGACGGTTTGAGATAGCGAGGCTTCAGGCTATTTTGTCATCTTAGTTCGTAAAAGCTCCAGTTAGATTTGGGCTCTGTAGTGCTGACCTTTTATAAATACCAAGGGGAACTTAACGTAGCTTGAGTGAGATGTGGAATGCAGAAGTGGAGACTGAGTTGAGTGGAAAACTGGTTGGATGATTGGGCTCAAAGAGTTGTTGTCAGTGGTGCAAAGTCCAGCTTGCAGTTGATGACTAATGTCATCTCTCATGGATTGGTACTTGGTCAGTAGTTTCGTGTTTTGATTAACAACCTATTTGAATGATAACAGATTGCAGGGAATGGTTAGATACCCTGGAGAGCAGAGCTGTTCTTTGGAGGGATCTAGCCGAACTGGAGAAATGGGCTGGTAGGAAGTTAAGGGCAAATGCAAAGTTCTCCAGATGGGGTTGAATAACCCTATGTGTCAGTGCAGGCTGGGGGCCCACTGGGGGCCAGCTGGCTAGAAAGCACCTTTGCAAAAAAAGCACCTGGGGGTCCTGGTGGACAATGAGTTAAACATGAGCCAGCAGGGAGCAGGGTGTTGTGTCTGAAGAAGGGCAATTGTATACTGAGCCATATAGCAAGAGCGTAGCAGCAGGCATAGTTTGGAAAGGCAAGGTCTCCATCCTTCCTGTGTTATGCTGCCTGACTAATACCAGCAGCTTGGCAGTGCTGTCAGGCTGTATTTCCCACTTACTTAGCTTTCAAACCAGGATACTCATCTTTCCATCCTGATTTTCCTCTTTGAAAAATCTGCAAAATAGATGCTCAATACTTTTGTATTTCTTGCAAACAAATTGTCTCATACACTTGAGAACTATTAGAGATACTGGGTTTCTCTGTGATGAGAGTTACTGACCAGAGTCTGGGATTTCTGGACATGTATGATCAGTTTAATATTACTTCCTGTGCTGGAGATGGGGAAAAGTAATTTTTTTCTGTTTGGCCAATATCTTTGGACAAAAGCTGTTTCCTGAAATCATTTTTTGCCACACTGACAAATACTGTGTCTGTGTCACTGTGCTTCCCTATTTATATTTCCATTCACATGTTGTCTCTTATTTCTGTAAGTCCATTAACATAAGGACTCTTCTCTGTTTGCACAACAGACAGCTAGTTAATTTATTAGATTTATTACTGACAGGCTTATTCTGCCTACTTATAATAATCATTGATAAGAATAACCTTTTAATACTTTGTCAACAAGCTTGTTCCATGTAACTGAAATGAAAATCGGTTTTGGATGTAGAACAAATGACAATGTTCTCTTGAAACATTTTCATATGCACTTAGAGCATTGCCTGCTTGTTTTTTCTAGTGGTGATGTTATCAGCTCTAGATGAACAGTTAGAATATATGATGTCCTGGTAATGTGATGTTGACCTATCTTTTCCTGATGTTTAAAAGTTTTTGCAGGTAGGAGGTTGTGGGACACTAGTGGCAATTTTAGCACTGTTTGTAACAGAAGTTTGGGATGTTTGCTTACAACACTTTCTACTCTACCTCCTGCCACTGCCTCCTGATGATTATGAATGTTATTTACAATGCTGTCCTTCAAAGATGTTACTGTAAGAGCAAGTTGTCTCTTACTCATTTTTCTGCTGTGGACTGTGGATGCTTACCCTCCACATTTACATATGTGTTTTGTATGTGTTGGCATCCTGAACTGAGATCTAAAAGTATTGAGCATTTCTGAATTCAAACAACTGGCTATTGAAAGTGCCACAGTACTTTGTAGTACTCAAGTTTAAGTTGCAGTATTCCACTGCAACTTAATGGTTATTTCAGCTGAGTGTAAATTTGTTGTTAAACAAGTAGACTGTGAATGGTGCAAGTATTATAAAGTTATAAAGTATTAACAGTAGCTTTTTATTATAACTATGGGTTTATGTTTGTGCTCAGTGTATCTAGTTATCTGTTATTTGACTTTGTTTTGGGTTAAAAGATTATTGCAAAAGCACATCAAGAGTTTACATTAGTAATGTAAGTCTACCACACTTTTTAAAGTGTTTTTGCTTTATAAATACTGGTTAACAGATGCAAGAAGAATATTAAATAACTTTCACAGAAGGGACTTTAGCAGATTCTCACGTAAAATACATTTTTGGAGATGTATCATATCTGAAATTAGGTTATTGGTAGCATTTCAGTAGCAGTAAGTTGCTTGTGAACCTAAGTCCCATTGAAAGTCAAAGGAGCTTCAGAGCTTCAGAGACTACTGGAAATTTAGCCCTATAGTAGTATTCTGTTCCACAGATTTATGTTTTTTCCGTGTGCAGATACTTACTGACGTGTCTGAGCAGCATTGACATTTTATGCTTCCATGTGTGTGGTTGTATAATCTAGTGTAAAAGAAAATAGACTGAATCAGAATACAAATTTTAATGAATCCTACTCTGATTACATGGTAATTTCATGAGAAATAATGCAATATATGAAAAGTTGTGGTTTTTTTCTGGATCCAGTGAGTTGTCTACATTAGTTTTATAATTTATTAACAGGAAATTAAAATTTGAAGAGTACACTTTTAGTAGGACCACTTTTCTTTCTCCTGGCTACCTCAGGAATGAAAAGGTTTTGTCCTTAAATAAAGAAGTAGCCTCTGCTAATGTTTTGTATGTTAGCATATGATCAAATAACAAACTCTTAATGGACAATGAACATTCAGACTCACCTGTTTGGTTTTCTTTTTAATTCCTATAGCCCAGTCGTACTTTTACTTTCAAACTATGTTTCTGTATGACATAGCTTTCTGGAAATAAGTGTTGTGAATTGCCTTCTGTCATGTAGCTTATCTTCTGAAGTATTGTACTGTGATCTTTACTTAATGTAATACAGTCTTTACAAAGGGAGAAGAAAGCTGTCAAATTTGTCTAACAGTTGCAAAATGAGCTCTGTTCTTCAACTGATGGTTTTACAATAATATAAATAGCAGTAATACCGTTTTAAGATTTGGAGGGCTGGGCTGTAAACTCAAGGCAATAGTCTGTCTAGAAAAAAAAAATTGCAAATACTTTCCTTTCCTTTCGTTTTTATTTTTATTTTTAAAAGTGGATCAGTTCCTGATTCTAGTTCAACAGTGGATGCAGATCTTGCTTGCTCTGAGGCAAGAATGGGTAAGACTGGGAATGAGTAGTGGGGAAGTCATATTTTAAGTTAGTATGGCTCCAGAAGTTAAAAGTTAGTATCATCAAATATCCCATTAGCCTTGCTGATGCAGGATGTATGAGAGATCAATGACATGGTCTGGTCCCAAAGAGCAATAACAATTTAAAGTACCATATGATGGTACTTCAGAATCTTCTCTTTTAGAATAAAAAACCTTGTATTTGTTGAGAATAAGCGTTGGAAAAGTAAGTGGAAAATTGAGCACTGATTCCTTGGAGTTAGCTGAGAAATTAAGGCTTTTGAAGAATACTCTGCCTTAGCTGCGTGAGTGGAACTAAAGACATGGGGGGAGGTTGTACTGCTTGTCTTCAGGTATCTGAGTACAATGCCTGTGTTAGGGGACTTCTAGCCACCACAGGGAAGCTTATCCAGGGGTCACCTAGAGCTATTGTAAATTGGGCTTCTACTCTGAAGCCTAGAGAATCCTCCCCACCCCACCCCACCCCGCCCTGTGTTAATTCCTAGAAGACTAACCTCCAACTTAAGAAACTAATTCAGATGCCTGAATCTACCTGTTTTAGGTATGTATTCTGACATGTAAAGATGATGGTACAGGTGCTTATTTCTTCAGTCATTATTCATGGAGACATAGCAAACAGTTGGTAATTGTAGTTGTTCTGGGTGTATGTTTTATACAAACTTAGGTGTGTTGGTTTTTTTTCCTGCATTCCCCCCCATATTGGCTCAAAAAATATACCTTAAATTTTGTCAAAAGTTGATGGGTACTCATTGCATAATCTAGACTTCTCAGCTATTGGGTACAAATTTCAAATCACCTGAATTTTGTTCAGATTTTAGCTCTTATACCCATGTAGTACTTTTGGAAATTTTAAACAGCATAACTTTTGCAACTGAAATTGTTATTTTGCAACTGAAAATATTTTGTCAACTCAGAATTAAAGCTGTCTGATGGCATGCCATACTCTCCAGGCATTGAGTTTGGCAAAATTCCGTTTTTTAAGAACAAAAAAATAAAGAGCTCAGATGTGTACACGCCATGTTAATGTCTTGCTGGAGCCTGACAGCACTGTGATAGATGCAGCTATTTGTGTGACAGCAAGGTTATTTATTTGTAATTGTGATAAGGCTTATGTAATTTGTCCTCCTTTGAGGACTGTATTTGGGGGAGGTCTATGTAATTCCTTCTTTCTTTATGCGATCAAAGAAAGATGTGTCTTGTGTCTGTAAGACCAGGTACCATTTCACATTGCAAAGTAAAGATTATATATCAGCATGCCTTACCATGAAGACTGTCAGCAGAAACATGATCAGTGAGTTTAGTTTAGTGAGGGAGTAAATGGCAGTGTAAGACAGTATTGAGTATAAAAGGATTTTCTCTGGAGAAGGCCCATTTTTTTAATCTGTAGAACAATATAGCTAGCTTCTCTGTGTAGTATGGAGGTAGAGTGGCAGTAGGTGTTAGTCGAAGACACCAGAATAAGGGTTTCTTGAGTATATACCTTCTCTTCCTAAATCTTAGTTTTACCAAGTTCAGTATTCTGGAATGGCATGTGACAGCAGTAGCCATTTTAACTTTGCATTAAATACATGTTTAGTCATTAAAATTCCTATTTTTGAGACTCTTTTGTGCAGAAGCGTGTAGCTTCTGCATAGGCTTACAGTTCAGACCTGTCCCTGTGTGATGGAAGTAAAAACCAGAGAAAAAATCTGTCATTCCTAACCAAGCCCTATTTATATGTGCTTGGTTAATACATGTAATAGTTACAGCAGAAAGGTGGTTATGTTAGTTCTTTAAGTTTGCCACTTGTAGCTATCTAAAGGAAGGCAGAAAGATGCTCATTCTGTGTTCCAAAGTCTTGACTGCCTCGTGATATGACAGAAGTTCCTGGCATGGTGCCTTTTTGTGTCTCTTCTGCTACACATACATCTAGTGATACCTTTATGTGTATCTGTATCTAATCACGAACAGCAGTTTACTGGATCATCACATACTTCAGAGAGCATATAGCTTTATCTGAATATGGAAGCAGGCTCATTCCCACCACCAAACTCAGACTTGCTGCCTCCACTTCAATCAGGTGCTCTCTCCAAAATATCTTCTTCTTTCACTCCTTAAATCTCCTGCCAATTACTGTACTCCATATAAAGTAACTTCTCAGATTTTTTGATTATTTTTTTTAACCTTATTTCATCGCCCTCCACTTGTTCTCCCTTTCCCAGATTTTGACTTGTCTTGGCAGTTGGGGAAGAAGCTCAAGACACCTCCAAAGGGTTAGAGGCACTCCAGACTGGACCATCGTGTTCATTCTTATCTATAACTAACTTCGTTCGTTTCTCCACAAAGTTTTAAAATTACTTTAAAAATGTTTCTTGTTTCTCCAAAAAGATGGTGAATACCATAAACTAAATGATCAAGACCTCTGCTGCTACTCATTGTGTATTTTCATGTGTTTTTAATGCCAGAAGTAACTTTCAGGCTATTGGAGGTGATCAGACTGGGGGGGGGGGAAAAGGTGTATTTTTCTGGATGGTTGTGTAACTAAGTGCCTGAGCACTGGTTTTGGTGGAGGGAGAGGGTGAGAAAGTGCACCCAGCATGGCCCACTGGTAGCACCATGAACTTGAATCTGTTGTGAAACAGTGATCTCATCTATGGATTTGTAGTTGGCTTGAGCCAGTACAACTGCATGTGTCTGCCAAAAGGTATGATATGCATGGTCATCTCCTGTTTTGTTTGCTCTGGCAGTCATGCAGTTCTGTGGTCAATCAGATGGGCTTGCTTTTGGCAGCAGTGTAGCTGGAGAGTGGGTTAAGCTGGCAGAAGCCTGGGCTAAGGGTGTAGATGTTTCACGTAGGGAGGTCTGTTGGATAGCAGCTGCCTGAACAGGGTGGTCCTGCTTCTGCTGCTTTCTATGTGCCCGCAGTAATGCTCTTCTGCCTTACAGCTGGTCAACTCAAAATGATAAGCCAGCAGAAAAATAAAAAAAACACAGAATATGATTCTGGTTTTGCCAGTTTATCTCCCTGGCCCACATCAGGATCAGATGCTCTGTCAGTGCTGGTGCAGGAGGAGTATAAAATACACAGAAGGAATGGGATCCCTAATTCTGTCATCAGAAGGGTGGGGCTGGTTTAACTGTAATGCTGGACCACTTCCTGAGAGAAATGTCTGTAAAATTCCAACCTTTGTGTTAGGAAGACGTCTCTTGAACAGAAGAGGCCATTATGTCAGTATGATCTGCTGAGTGAGAGCAGCCCAGAGATTAGTATGTTTTGAAACAAAATCTCTGTTTGAACTTCTGCATTCATCTCAGTTGGCATCCCTGCCCGTAGGATACAGAGTTATGACAGACATCAGGTATGTCAATTCTAATTTCCCTAAGCTGTTATGTAGAGATACAGAGCTTGCCTGGCAATGCCAGTTTGCAGAGTTTCCGCTTTCCTTGCTGCTGGCTGCTTCGTGCCACCGCAATGCACTGCCCTGTCAGTTGTGCTGGCTGAGTTGCTGTAGCGGCCTGCTGTAAGTTGAGCTGCTGAACTGGTCCAATTTGCAGCATTGCTCTGCAAGTAATGCGTTGGTGTAATTGAGTTGGGCAATACATTGCAGCAGAGAGGCAAGAGTAAGTGTCTGGGAGGACAGGGCAGAGGAAAAGGGGAAAACAGAACTCCTTAAGCTTGATTTCTTGCAAAAATCCTTATATTGTAAAAGTATAGTCTCATTTTCAAGACATTATTCTTGGTATTTCCTTACTATGAGGAGGGGCAAGATTTCCCAGATGCCAGCTTGCATGAGCAACAAAGAGAAGGGCTCGGACAACTGCAGAGGACAGAGGGACCCACCCCTGATATTTGCTGAGGAAAGGGCCCTAATCACCCCCACAATACCAAGTGCCTTTCTGTAGGTCAGCTCTGAAAGGAGGAAGGAGTTGATAGAAAGGCAAGTTTGCAGACATCCAGAGCAGCAGAGACCCTCAGCTTCCAGCTCCCCAAGGAGAACTTGGATCCTTCTTCAGTGGGTTTTGTAGATCCCTGCTTACAGGGAGCAGTGGTGGGAGCTCAGCTTCATAAGGGGAACACAAGGATTCAGATACCCATGCCCATGGAAAGATTGAGGCTCCTCAGTGTACATATACTGTAAATGATAGTATCATCTTGATGATCATCTCTGCACTTCAATCCTATTACTGTGGTTAGTGCTTCTTCTATGCACTTTTTCCCTTTCCCCCATCATGATGTTCTGCCCTTCTCAATTTTCATCTTGTAGTCTTTTTGCATGCCTTCCCTTCAGCAGTCTTTGTTTCCTACCTTTCCTGAATACATTCCTACATACAATTTATTTCAAATTATTTTGGATACTGTCTGAAGTTTTCTGCAATGCTCATTACAGTTTTCTCAAAATAAAAGCCTTTGACAAAATGTAAACTTCAGAAAAACGTTTGTTTGTTTGTTTACTTGTTTAATTTTTTAGACTTGTTGAACAGGTTCAGCGGGCACTGTGTGTCTTTGGGGTATCCAGCTTGTGGAACCTGGCAGGAGAAGAAGGTGTTTAGCTACTTAGTCTGTTTGTGCTCATGTAATTTGTTTATTTTATTTAAACTGGTATCAGAAGGTTAACTCTTCTGAGTTTGGATTTTTAACTTTGTTCTTCTAAGGGTATATTTACTGCTGTGTACTAGATGGGGTAGGTGTTAGGAGACTGAAGATATTTTTGCTGTGGGAGGTGGCTCTACCATGGCAAAAATATCTATGTCTATCCAAGAACAGCAACTTTTTCATTTTCATGAAGGGGTAAGAAGTGGTGTGTTTGGGAATCTCTTGCTTTCAAATCTTGAATGCTCACCATACTCTTTCACATTCATGAGCTTTTAGGATCATCTTAAGAATGTGAATTTTGGAATTTAGAGAAACAGATCTTGACTTCTGCTGCTAATTTCCATAGCTTGCTTCCAATATTGTTCTGGTAATATTCTCTGAGATTATTCCTGAAGAATTATGTTAATAACGCATGCATAAATACAGTGAGCAGATCTGCTTCTTTCACTCCTTTTAGAGTTGAAACCCTTGAGGAAAAAGATGATTTACAGGAAGTGGCAGTACAATTTCACATTATTTCTGAGCGTGGAGTCCTACCAGTAGCTCAACCTGACCTAACCCCATGTCATGTCACTGAAAGGAATAGTTCTGCTTTCTCCTTTGGCTGTGTGGTCCTGCCTTCTGTAATAGCCCTTATTGGATTCCTTTTTTTCCCTTTCCAGGTGGATGAGCATGTTGATTTGATTTACCATACAGTTGCTGGAACATCAAAACTTGTTTGAGGAGGGGCAAAAACATGTAAAAAGGGTTTTGGAGTACAAATTGCTCCTACTGGTGGGAGCACTGTCTTGAGCTGACTTAAAAGAATCATGAAACTGCACCTTGCTTGAAGGAAAAAAGATAGATGCTTCTGATTTTGAAAGACTGTTTTTCTTTCTTAGTGTCCTAATAACATCTCGGAGCAGTGTATTATATGTGAAACTATAGTGATCCAATTTAAAAAATTGAACTAGAGGAGCTAATGTGACTTCTTGAATGACGTAGCTTTCTACAGAGGAAAAGATGAAGATGTTGGTAAGGGATAAGAGTGATGACCTTTATGTGATGTATCTTACATAAAACACAACAGTTCACATGGGCTTTTTTGTCATGATTTTTTGCAACAGTTTTCTTTGTGGTCCCTGAATTTCCATCTCTGGTTAAATGTATGTTGTATTTGCTATTAAAACAGAGATTGCCTTTCATTAAAATAAGCTGCGAAGTGAACTGAAAGGCTTGTATACTTGATTACTGACAGATGAGAGGAACAGAATTGCACAGCTGCAAAACTTAAAAAATTTGAAAGACCAGTAAATGCCAGAAAACGAGTTGTCAGACTTGTCTTCTGGTCTCCCATCTGTTGTGTTTGCTAAACCTTGATTTCAAAATTCACATGTTATGATGTGTCTGAGTAAAAACTGCTGCCTGTTTGCAAGGGGTGGAACTTTGAGAAATTGTGACCCTGGTTACCAGGAAAAGCCAACATCCCATACCTTTGTCCCCGGAAAATTGAAATGTTCAAGCTGCTCAGTGGTTAAACACTTGTGATATGTCATTTGCAAGGCTAGTATGCTGAATCAAAAAGTCAAATGAAAAATACTTTCAAGCTAAATAAATTGAGTTAGGAAGTTGTCTTATAAGGGAATATGGGAAATCATTAACCCTGAAGATGAGCTTCACGGAGCTGTTATAATTTAAAGATGCAAGGTAATTTAGTATGATTTCTTTCTTGTTCCCTTCAGTAATAACAGGAAATAAAAGAGGAACTAAAATTATAACCATAGACTAATATAAGTTAAGATTTATTTTATTAAATAAGAGCTAATCTAGTATTGTATTTTTATATGCCTTTTTAAAAAAGCAATACTTATTTGAGAGTATTTCCCTTTCAAGTTTTTAAATAAATGTTCATAACCGCTGCAGGAATTCTGCCCAAGTGTGCCTGTGGTAGGAACATGGAGAAAAGGCTTTTGTAATAATAAGGCAAAATCCCCAGCTGCATTTACTTTCCCCTCTCTCCTGTCTTATGTATTTAATCCTGTTTCATAACAAGCTGCTGTGACTTACTTGAGGTATTAGTCTCCCAAATAATTGTCATCAAAGGATCGGTCTAATAACTGTTTTGTTTATATATAGCTTTAATTGTCACAAATAATGTGTGCCATAGACATGTGAGGTACTTTTTTTTAAAAGTACTTTTAAAAAGGAAACTTGCTTTCATATAAATGGGAACCTTTTATCTATTTCCTGTAAGTTTGCCCTTTGTTTTATTTATCTTAATAAAAATGTGTTAGCCAGCTGTGAAATACCTGGATTTATCATAGAAGGGATTGATAAAAGATTTTAAGCAAAGTCTTCTGGGCACAATAATTTTCCTGCTGCTCAAGTATCTGAATTAGAATTTGTTAAATGAGATAAATCGCACAATTATAGCAGAGTATAATCTCATATTGGTCCATATTAGAAGTACTTATTACAAAGTGATTGTAAGATAAGAATATTTTGTGTGTTCTATACTTGTATTAAATAATTCCCTGTCTAGATAAGCCCTGTAACTAGTTTGGTGTCCATTTGGTAGTCTGTGGGCCACAGGTGGGTTTGGTAGGATTAAATTTTTTATAGATGCCTGTGCATTTCTCCTGGTGGGGAAAATTAAGGAACAAGTCTAACCAATTCTCTTCTCTTTTTACATTTGTCACTTTGAGAATCAGCATTTCATTGCCTGTGCTTTATTTGGTGTCTTTTTATATTCTCTTATTTCTGTTCCCTTACACCTTATTTTACTGCCTTTCTGATTTTCCTCTTTGCCGCTTATTTGCGGGCCTTTGCCTAGATTGCCTTTTTGCAGAATACCTATGAGGTTACCAAACAATTCTGATGAATTTGTGGTAATATTTAAAATTGAGTATTTGTGTTCCAAGATCATTTGAAATGCTTTAAACATCAGAAGCATACTCGGATTGCCTTGAAAAATGTGTGTATGCTGGCATTTGTCGGTAGAGGCTTGTGACTGGTTGTGTGAAATGCTAAATGTCTTTAATGCTTTTAAGATGGATTTTTATAAATCTGTGAAAGAATTAGTAATGTAGGGTCTCTGTAGTAGCAAGGGTCTTAGCTTGTAGGACAGAGGGATGTTGAACAGAAGTAAAAGAACGTTCTCTCTTGTTGTTGGATTCTTTCAATATTTTGCTGACTCAGCCTCTCACCGCAGCAGGAGTTTCTGTTGGTGCAGGGTTGCTTCTGTGGGAAGAGGTGTGATCTGTCAAAGATCTGTAGAAGACACAGCTCTGCGAGTCAGTCTGACGCAGCCATTACGACATCGCTGCTTCCAGAGATGCCTGTTCCTCAGGAGACTCTCTCCTCTGTCCATTTTTCTCACAGTTCCTCATTTCAGTGCCACGTTCTGTATTTAGAAAGCAGTGCTGCATCCCCAGCTCTGTTTCGCCATGTGCCAAATGAAGCATGCTTGCCTGAGCCACTGCTCTGTCACCTTGGAAAAAGGAGAAGGAGAGAAGTCTTAGTTGTAGTCTGCAGTGCAGAGTGTGTTTTCAAAGGGGCCTTGCATTCAGTAGATCCCAAGAGCTCTCCTGAGGTTTTGTATATGCAGGATCACAGCTGTTCCTTCGTTTGGTGAACTGATAAATTTAGAAGCTGCCCTACAGGTGACCCAGTGTGCATGTGAATTTTGCAGTCAGGATGTTCAATGCTTGCTCATGTTAATGTGATGGAGTGCATTTAAGTGGGCAGTGAGCGCACTGGCATTCATGGAAGAGGAAAAGTCGGACTCTGCCATGCACGCTTCTGCCTTTCCTCTGCCTGGCGAGGGGAACTGCAAAAAAGTTTCAACTCGATGAATTGTATTTTGAAGCTTTTTCAGGACATACGTTTCCCTTGGAATGTACTTTAGCTGGAAAAATAAGTTGTTTTTCAAGTAAATGCTCATGCAGCTATCTCTGTAAAAGCACATACACTTTTTTTTTATGCATGAGATTATTTTTTTTTTTAATAATGGTTGTCCTTTATGACTGCATTTGCACACATTACTGCCTGTGGTTCCATGTGAGAGCATTAAAAAGTCAAATAACCGTTACTTCCTACATTTCCTTTTCTTGTTGGTAGCAAGATACATTCCGGTTATTGCTAAACCTACTTCTTGCTCAGATTGTAAATGATGTTTTCAGATTATAAATTATGTTTTTCAACAAATGTGATGAAAAAACTTACTTACACCCATCTAAATGATGATCGCAGTGAAAAAAGAAACCTGTCAGTTTTCCTGTGTGAGAGAGCATTTTCTGGCACATGTCAGACTTTGAATCTTCAAGATTTTAATGCAGCTCGATGGAAAAGATTTAATCCTTGATACAGGATGGTCAGTAGAGGTCTCCTCTGCCTACAGGAGAGCAGTAATTCTTTTTCAGAACTACCTTTTTCAGAAGATCTTTTCCTACAAGATCTGTAGTAAGGACACTGAGCTCCCGATATCCTTGAACCTTTTAATAGTGTGGTTATGGATTTGCATATGATTATACTGAGGACCAAATGAGATAAATCAACATCAGCAAGTACACGCATTTATTTACTGAAGAAAGACTGCATATACTGGGGTTGGCAGAAATCTCGGTATTTATAAGCTCTCCATTGGTGACTTTGGCTTTGCTTGTGTATGCTGTCTCAGTAAACATCTCAAATATTTAGGGTAACTCACACATTGTGAAGCAAATGCAAAGGTACCTCTTGGGGGATGGATGTGGAACTGTTTCAGGACAAAGCTTTTAAGCAGTGCAACCAGAGCAAGAGATCTAGTGTTCATCCTCAATCTCATGTCTGTGGCCAAGATAAGTAGAGGTAAATGCTGGAAGCATTTAGAGAAGGGAGAGGTTGGCAAATTTTCAGAGCTATCTACAACAATGTTCCACAACAATGTTGTAGATTGTCTTTTTTTTCCTCAAGTCTATGACATTAGAAATTTAATAGGAACTGAAAGATGCTGCCTTTCAGAGAAGCAAGCACATCAGCTGTTGAGAAGTATCTTGCCTGTGTACATGCAGGAATGCCTTCCTGAATTTAGACTCGGGGAAAGCCAGGAGCTGGGTTATGTTCTATTCGCAGATGTGTCTCCAACTTGTTTTGTGTATCAGCTCCCAACCATATGCGTTTCTTGCTGTGTTGCCTTTCGGTCAGCATGTGGTAAATTGCTGAACCGTGTTTTATAGGTTTCCTTTAACCTCTGGGATCATAGACTGATTCAGGGTGGAAGGGATAGCAGCATGTCATATCGTCCACTCCCATGCTTGAAAGCAGGGTCAGCACTCGATCCAAACCATGTTGCTTGGAGCCTGTCCCCTCAGGTCTTGAAAGCCTCCGTGGGTGGAGATTCCACAACTTATCCAGACAATCCATTCCAATGCTTAAGTATCCTTAAGTCTCAGTTTGTTCAGTCTCCCTTTGGAGACTGACCTTCAAATCACTCTTACATTAGCGACATTTTTGTATCAAAAATAGCGTGGCCAGCAGGACTAGGGAAGTGATCGTGCCCCTGTACTTGGCACTGGTGAGGCTGCACCTCGAATACTGTGTTCAGTTTTGGTCCCCCCACTACAAGAGAGACATTGAGGTGCTGGAGTGTGTCCAGAGAAGGGCAACGAAGCTGGTGAAGGGTCTGGAGCAGAAGTCTTATGAGGAGCGGCTGAGGGAACTGGGGTTGTTTAGCCTGGAGAAGCGGAGGCTGAGGGGAGACCTTATTGCTCTCTACAACTACCTGAAAGGAGGTTGTACAGAGGTGGGGTTGGTCTCTTCTCCCAGGTAACAAGTGATAGGACAAGAGGAAATGGCCTCAAGTTGAGCCAGGGGAGGTTTAGACTGGATATTAGGAAATTTTTCTTCACTGAAAGGGTTACCAAGCACTGGAACAGGCTGCCCAGGGAAGTGGTTGAGTCGCCATCCCTGGAGGTATTTAAAGGACGTTTGGATGAGGTGCTTAGGGACATGGTGTAGTGGTGGTCTTGGTAGTGTTAGGTTTACAGTTGGACTTGATGATCTTAAAGGTCTTTTCCAACCTATACGATTCTGTGATTCTGTGACATGAAGGTCAAGCAGTTGTAACGTGATCATTGTCTTGACAAAATGGTGCTAAAGACTCACTCAAAATCTTTTCTTTGTGTGGTGTCAGACCTTAATCCAACTGTCAGTCTGCTGTTCATCCCAAATCTGTTCCCTGCACTGCCCATACTGTAGTGACTCACGTTAAGTCTACTTCATTAGCTGCCGTTGTAGCCTAGGCTTTTAAAATGCCAAACCGTAGTTGTATCATCAAAGATGATCCAAATGCATCTTGCTGAATTATCAGGTGGTGGTTCTAAACATCACGGCATAATCTATCAGGATAATTTAGCAATTACTACATATTGGGTTCTTGCTTCTGATCCATTTTTTAGGGCATTTTTTCATTTTATTGTAAATTGCAGTTCTTGGTGATATTTCTGTTGTTTTATTCTCTGTTTAGTGAAATAATCAGCTATAATAATCAGCTATCCTGCTTCAGCTAATAGAGCAAAAGGTAGCTAAAGGTCCTTACACTGATGAATGCTGCTGTTTTCCTGGGTGATTAATGTGTGTTCTTACAGTATACCATCTTTCTGAATACCATTGATTCTTTTCTTCAAAACAGGGAGAGTAGCTTTAAAGCATCTTCGTCAAAATATTTCTGACTTCTTTGCTATCTGAAAATTGCAACCTTTAATAATCTGAAAATGGTGTTTACCTCATTTAATGCAGTCAAAAGAGAGATTAAGGGACAGGTTATAACACAGAATTTTTCAAATTATTCTTCAAAAATCTTCACAAAAAATCACTACTAGTCTAAGCTTTAAGAACCCCAGTACTTTTCTGGAACCTTAATGCTAATTGGAAAGCTTGATCTATTTTCTTTTTTTAATATTTCTGCTCTGGAAAACAGTTTTACATAAATCTTGAACTGAACATAGAGCCCCTGTCTCTATTATCAGTAAGGCATTTTTCCAGGTTGCCGTCAGAGTCAGGACTTGAGAAGGAGCCAAACTGGTGCAGGGTCAGTTCAAGTATTCCTCTGTCACGTTTCTGGGACTACAGGTGTCTGTCAGAGAAAATGCACTGTACTGAGGTTGGGCATGTGAATCTTACTGACTCGCTTTATCAGAGGCTATGCCACTGAAATGTTCGTACCGTGTTCTCCATCCCTGTAGACTTCAGGAAGGCGTTTTAGTATATACACACTGATGGACCCAAACTGTTGGTATACCCTCTGAAAAGTTGTAGTACTAAGCCTGCAACTGCCTGATTAGGTCTGCACACGCCGCCTCTTGGAAGATGCTGGACTGGGGTTTGAAAGCTTTGGTAGACTCAAGCTACTTCACCTGTTTGGGCACGTTTGCTGTACCATTAGTGGCATGTTCGGTAGCACTGTTATTGTCTGGGATTTTCCACTACCCGGGATACCTTCATTCTCTCATCATGTAAGATAATGGAGAGTTGACTGTATTCAGATCTTGTTTACAGAGTATTTTAAGGATATTTGGGATAATTGAATGTGATAGGTGAGTAACAAGTCCTTGATACTGAATTGTTATATGGAGGCGCAAGCAGGTACAATAGAATAGATCAGGTTTATGGGTCAGTTGTTGTGTATATGAGAACTAAGCAGTGTTTATGGTACAGCTGGGAAATAGTTGAAAGTGACTTGGTTTTGTTTTGTTTTTTTAAAATAGAAGAGGAAGCATTGCAACACAAATTTATTAATGAGTTGAACCAGAGATGGAAGGAAGATGAAGAAGGCAGGGCTTGGGGGGAAGAGAGTGACAAGGCTTGATGCATTTTTTTTTAACTTTCTTTTAAAATTTGCTGTCAAATGAGGAATGTGTATCTTAACTTTAGAAAGCATTTCCTTTTTTATGTATTACAAATCTTTGTATTACAAATCTTATGTATTACAAAATTCCTTTGTGAATAAAGTACCCTGTTTCAGTATCATAGCTCTTCATTTGCAGATAGATTCTTAATATATATGGCATTTAAAGATGAATGACAGTGAATAATTTGGGTAAATACTGTGTAGGAGGTTGTTTTTCTTATTTAAATGTCTTGATGCAGTTGAATAATTGTTTCAAAGACCTAGACACAAGATTTTGAATTAATGTTTACATATTTGCCCTGAGCTGAACTCCTGCAGGATTTTATTACTCAGATTAACAGGTGAATGTTTTATGTTATAAACTGCTTAAAGTATAAATCTGCTGAAAATCAAAGCCACCTCTCTCAAACAAGCAAACAATCACCTTCATCTCCCCATTAACCCGAATTAAAATATATCGGGCAGGTAAAGGGTTTACTGGATAAAGGGTAGAATAATCTGCTTTTGATTAATTGCTAGCAAGTAATAATAGGACAAGGAAGGATGTCCTAACAGCCTTTTGGTTTCACAAATTACATTCTAAGCATGAACAATTCTATTGATTGCTTTCTTTGAGGCCCAGATTGTAAACAGTCCCTTAATAGCATCTTTAGGGCAAACAAGTCTTACTGCATTAAGTAATAGGAATATCACATTGCACCTTTTTTCTGTTCGGTGCACAGTTTTTATTTTGCCTTTGCCTTTCATTTTACCTTGTTACAGTCCTAATTCATTGATGTATCCACATTCGGTAAAGTTGTTAAGCCTTAGTTAAATTTATGCTCTGTAGAGCTGTCGTGGTTCTAAACGTGAACTGAGAATGATGTAGATTTTGGATATTTTAAAGTCTAATAAAGCGACCCAGTTTAGTAGAAGGTTAGGGTGAGGTGAAGTAAAATATCTGGCATGTCTCTGAACTCCTGAGACATAATATTTAATGTAAACCATACCAATGATACTGCATTCTTTTCTTAATACCTGAAGTAACAAGCAGTATGCTCTGCCATGACAGGCTAGTCATTTGGATCATGTGAAGATGCAGCTTGTAGTGGTAGAGTGTCAGGCTCTTGAGAAGTGTTTACTGTGGATCCAGAAATGACACTGTGAAACTGGGGCTGGTGGAAAGTATCTCCTTGCTGAGGCTAATACACATTATAATGTATCATGTGTCCTCAGTATAGGTGAAATGAGTAACTAATTGAATGATGGAAGTCACATCTGACCCAGAGAAAAGGAGTACATCAGTGTACTAGATTGCATCCTCCTGGATTAATGTTGAGAGGGCTCTCTTAATCTCCTCAATTCCTTACACTCTTGGAGAAGACAACTGTGAAAGCTTAATTATTTTTTTTTAATCCAATACAAAATGAATTCATTTACTGTTTATGAACCTGTTACGAAGTGCATATGGAATCATATTTGACCTGTGGGTTTCTAAAAACAAAATATGTAATTATTAGTTTTTAATAGGTTAAGTTTTATTCCATTTTTAAAAGGTAGGAATCATTTTGCTGTCATCTGTTATCTCTAGCAATATCACTCATTCATTAAGTATCTCCTGTTATAAAGCATTCTTTGACATACAGTTTTGGCCAGACTAAAGTTGACTTTTTAATTTTGTGGAAGGATTAAATTAAGAATTTTTTAATTGGTTGATTGTTAGGCTAGTACACAGTTGCATCAGTTGCTAGCGAAGTTCTGGATGGTCAGCTTTAGTTGAAGTGTTAGAAGCCAAAATCAGAACAACACAGTAGAGTAGGTTGGATTTGGATAGTGGGGATTATAAAAATGAGCCATAAGACTGTGAGTTGGGTCTACACCATGAGTGGATTATAGAGGGTACAGAGGGTAAATTGCATACTCATAAGGGCATTTAAGACCATGCTTCTGCCTAAAAAGTGTTTTTGTCTTCCTGCTCTCTACTTGTGAATGTTCTTGCTCCCTCCCTTTTGTTGGTGTTTGTGGGGCTGTGTGGTAGGTCACGTCAGCTCACTGAGGAGCTGAAGTGAACGCCTTCAGACAAAAATAAATGCTCTGAAATGGGATGAGATGGAGAGAACATGTCATCTCAGTATATTTATGGGTGCTTGTGTCATGTAAAGACTTCCATAAAATGAGTATGGGTGACAATTAGGGATTTCATAGATGAAAATAAAAGCTGGAAACAGTATGGAGCTGAATAGGATTAAAAACTGGTTAAAGATGGGGGCAGAGACCCAGAAAACAAAGACTTTTGTGTTGTTTTTTTAATTTTAGGATTTCAGCCTGAAGTTCCTGCCTATGATGGCATAAAGGCAATAGTACTATGTCTTAACGCTGAAAGTACTGTCATATTTTGCCTAGTGTGACCCTTTATTTGCACTTTTTAATAATCTGGTGGCCACAAGCAATGTAGAAGAGTGTCTGGTGTGTATTCTGGGGATCCTGGGGTGCGGAGGCGGCGGAGACGTGTTGCATTTTCACAAATAGCTCCTTCAGTGGCAGAACTGGCTATAGCAGTCCTGTAGATGTGCTACACGGTAGATCCTTCTGAGATAGCTGTAGTGTAGCTGACAATCCTGACTTTTCATTCATATCACTTCTCCAGTGTAGTTTACCATGTATCTCTATAAATATTTGCCCCAACACTGTGCAGCATGGAAAGACTAGCTCTGTGTTGAGGCTTCCTTCTTTTATTCACATGTTTGGCTGCTGCTCTGGTTAACGATTAAGAAAAAAACCCAACAGGATGAAGAGTCAAACTAAGACAGTTTTAAGCTTCATAGACTTCCTTGCCCTCTTCCTCCTCCCCACTTTCCATTCCTGCCTTTGTCGTTGTATGTATCTGTATATGGTAAATGAGATGTACTGTACTGCATGTATTGCAAATCACTGTCTTTTGCTTTAGCTTTTACCAGATTCGTGCATCTATGAAAATTCCTCCAAGAATTCCACACAAATTAGAAGCTAGCTTGTTACATGCAACTGGTAAGTGCAAAAACTTTTAGTAAATGAGGTCATTTACTAAATAAGACAAAGGTCTTTTACTAAATAAGACAAAATGAGGTAATTTACTAAATAACTAAATAAGACAAAAGCGTGCTTTTTGTCTTACATTGTTATGAGTAATATAAAAGTGTTTTTAATTTTGTTGTTATTAACGCAATACAAATGTAAGTTGTTTCATGATGACCTGCTGAAAAACTAGCTTGTTCTTAGCAATGAGACTTAAAAGTTTATTACAGAATTTGTGTTACTGTTTTTCCTCTGTTAATTCCCTTTGCTGGTAGCAAAACATGGTGTTTCCTTTATATTAGTGTCTTCTGTTTTTTCCACTGATCTGCTCAGTCTTCTCCATGACTCAGACTAAGATGACCAAGGGCATATCTCATTTAAGTAGATACCCTCAAAGTAGTGGAGAACTTCAGATACAGACTCTTATACAGATTGCTAAGCCCATTTTTTACTGAAACTTGCTCTCTTGCTGTCTGGTGGCAAAGCTGAAAATTGATTTAACCTCCTGAACAGTATTACCCACTCCCTCATCTTTTTTTCTTTTTTTTAGCTTGGCACTCGCTTTCGGTTTCTTTGTCCAGGTAAACTGAACCTGGAGGAACCTGTTAGTGCTCTCCTAATTCTGTGAAGACCACACCTCAGCATGCTGTAAAAATGTGAAAAGCAAAAAAATGAATTAAGTTTGCAAATCTCAGGTGGAATTCTTGGAATTGCAAGGAAGAAAAACCTGCAATAGTCTGACAAATTGTGATTCAACATTACTGAAACCTGGATTTTTGAGGCTATTTTAAAAGTAACTCTGAGTAGACCAATAATGTAGATATGGAATTTTAGTCATGCTTCCTGAATATTTCTTGGATTTGTATGAAATAAATAAATAAATCTTACGAACCAAGACTATTCCACTTCAATGGCAAAGTTTAGCATGGTTTAGGGAATTTAGCTCTGCTAAACTGATCCTTTAGTAAACAATACTTTTTTAATAGTGTCACTTAATGATATGTTTAATATCACTGAAAAAAAAGTTTTTCCACTTCATGGTATATTTTAGAATGACCTTTGTTATTTTTTCAGAAAGCTGCAATCTTCTTAGGAAATTGTGATGTATGTGTTAGCTACCTTGTCTCGCATTACTAGGCATAAAGGATGTAAACATTAAGACTGCAATTTGATGTGAGTTTAGATCAGCGGTGCTGTCAAAAAAAAAAAAAATCAGCCCGTTATTCCCCCGGCCACTGCTTCTTGCCTTCGTATTGCTCTGTGCTCTGTTGACACAAGTGTCTAATTTGGCCCAGGAGCTCAGCTGGGGAACTCATTCAGCTGGCAAGCAGCCATTTCACAAAAAGCCAAACCCCTCCAAACCCAAAAACTGGGGTCCTTTCTAGATCAGTCTCAGTTTGGTTTATCAGGTAGTTACTGATAATGTTTGTGCCACAACAAAGTAGAGAGAAGGGTACAAGCTGGTCAATGAAAGGGCGTTAGTTTGTCCTTCTTGTGGATATGATTGTGCTCGGTCTTGCTGAGGACCTCTGCCTTCCATTTGTTTCAGCTGCTTGCTTAATTTAGCAGAGCTGGATGCTGTAGCTTTAACTCACTGCCGCCCTGCTCAAGGTGGTGGAATAGCTGATGCCAGTGACTGAGACTGCTGTTATTTGTAGAAAATAACTGCTATTATGCTACCTGTGGACTAGCACTAAGAGGGCTGACCCACTGTCTGAAAATGTCTGTTGCTTGTTGACCAGAGGAGGCTGGACAGGAGCCCACAAGTCTCACTCTTGAGAATGATGTCCTGTGTTGGTCAGGTACTTCTTCCTATACTTTTCTACCTATCCCTTGGTCTGTCTTCCTCATACTTACCTGCTCTAAATCCTATTCCCTGTGACAGTGTCACGGTTTTTGCCACTCAAGTCCAAGTCATTTTACCTACATCTAGCTCTCCCTAGCCTCTGCACAAGTCACCTGCACAAGTTTTCTTACCTTAGTTGTGTGTTTGCACCTCTCCCACAAACTGTTTGATCTATCTCTTCCTTTTATTTCCCCAAGTCAAATGTACCGTCTCAGTTTTCCCTTCTTCCTGTTCTTTTGCATCTCCTTCTACCCCTTGCCCAGCCCTTCCCAGCTCTTCATGAGGTCCCGTGATAATTTAAATCCATTTTTTTTCCATTTCTATTTCCCACGTCCTTTAGTAGTTCACTAGAATTGCTCAGGACCCAGGATGAGTGTCATTACAGATGTGATACGGCAAGCCGCAAGTATCAGCCTTTAGCTCCAGCCTTGTGAAGGTCTCCTGGCATTCTTGTAATTTGAAGGGAGATGTAGTCATGCTCTAGCAAGTTAAAAGAAAAACATATGTAATTCTAACCTGTATGAGGTTGTTTCAGGTTTGAGGCTGTTCTGAATTCCTCCTTCTATCAGCACTCATGGCTGGTTTTCAGGGAGAAAAAAAAAGAAGGAAAAAAAAAAAAAGCACATTAGGAATGAGATGTCCATTTTTACGATGCAAGAATAAATTAATTCCCCACTATTTTTTCCCCTCAGTAGCTGAGGTGGCTTTTTGTGTGGATAGAAGCCTAGAAATAGTCTTGGCCACTCATTGCATAGTTGACTTAAAAAATAGTAGTTCTGCCTTGACTTCACATTTGTGAGACCTTGCTCCCCACGTAAATGTAGCTCAGCCTGTTCCTGGCATCAGCTTTTCCTCTTTGACTCCCCTCTCTCACTTCTGAGGGTGCCGTTTCACGTTACACTGAAGTCAGCAGAACTGAGGGCTGTAACTCGGAGTTGGACGCTGCATGGGAAGTGGGACCTCAGCCATGTGTCTCCGTTACTTCTTTTGTATCAGACTGAAGTGGGAGATCCCTTTTGCTGATGCTGTGTGGTTATATCACATTACGTGTCATGTGAAACCATACCCGCTCTGCCCTTCACCTGTAACACATGACACGGATGGATATAAGCTGAAAGTGGCATGATATCTAGGGGAGTTACTCTTTAATGATTCAGCCTTTGTCAGCATTTTGTCCAGGACACCTAAATTGATGATATGTATGAAAGCACTTACAGCAAAACCCAGTATTTTTACTTGTTTCGAGTTTCTGAAGGGAAGTTGAACTAAAACGTTATGAAGATTGTAGAGTGGGAATATTTGCCAGGTGCAGTGATTTTCTGTCTGAGGCCTGTAGACCCCAAACCTGTAAAGTGCAAACTTTCCAGATTTTTTTTATTTTTGCTGGATTCCTTTGAAGTAATTTATTAAGAAGAATCAAAATAATGTAAAAAACTGTTTTGCACTCCCATTTACACAATTTCTAGGACTTTGTGTTCTGGAAGTGGTTAATGTTATTGAGCCTGCTTGTAGAGGAGTAATAAGAAAGTGTCGATATTTCTGTTACTTTTGTTCTTCCAAGTTCCATCTTCTTTTATGTGTTGTTTCACAGGATAGTGTCCGTCACGATATTTCCTGTGTGATAACCCCTTGCTAAATACTTCCTCAGTAACTGTTTTAAACCATTCCCTTTCTCATTTCTTCTGCAAGTCTTTTAAGCCTTTTTTGGCAAAGGATTCCTTAACCATTTATCACACTTTTCTGAACTCTTTTTGATGAGCAGTCTCTGGACTTGAAAGCAGAAGTGTCATATTGAATGAGAAATGTAAGGTTCAGGTGATACACTTGGAACTGATCTGGCTGGAGTAGTACACAAAGATCTGGAAGGAAAGAACGAACTATCTCTGTTCTTGATTAATTCAGTGGAGTGGTATATGTCATTTAACCTCTTTGCCTCATCTGTAGGTGATTAGGAGTTCTCAGTGTGGTTAAACCTTGCAAATCAACATGAATGCTGGATGAAACAAGACAGATTTCAGGATTTTTATTAGAATTTTTGTTGCCTAGAATGTCTTACTCCAGTTTGGAACCAAGCAAAAATTCTTCAGTCTAGAACTTATATTAAAAGCAAATTACATTAAAAATATTGACACAGTATTTCTTTCAAACAAAATGCACTCCTTCAAACTCCAGCAGCTGCTAACTGAAATGGAAACTGCTAATATTGTTGCTCATAGCTTTAATAGTGGTCATGAAACTGATAGGAATGATAGTTCCACTTATTAGCTGCTCGGGGGTTTCCAGATTCTAGGCCAATTATATTAATACTTGCTTCTCTTTTCAGGTGCAGATCTTGCCTTTCCTGCTTCAATCCATGACAATATAGTTTGCAGTAAAACATTTCAGATTCTTTACAAAAATGAGGAAGTTTCTGTGAACGATGTGATGATTTTCAAAATAAAAATGCTGTTAGATGAGAGGAAGGTAATCTGCCATGCAACTTTACTATATTCAGATAATTAAGTCTTCATTATGTACAATTTGGATTAGTATAAATAAGAGACCTGAAAAGATTTCATGGTTCTACAATTTCTTTTTAGATTGAAGAGTCTCTTAATGAAATGAATTTTCTGCTAACATTAGATCTACACTTCACGGATACAGACTATTCGTAAGTTTAAATATAGAAGATTTTATTAAAGCAACAATATATGTTAACTTTTTAAACTGATTAAATCTGTATTATATATAGATGTAGTGTGTTCATAGTAGACATATATGAGGGTAAAAAAGAAATCCGACTCTGAAGTCTGTTAAGATTTCATAACTGGTTTGTCTCATTCTGATTTTTTTTTTCATATTTTTTTTCCTGGGGGAGATGTCATTGCATTCTAAAGTATAGACCTATATTAAATTGCTATCTGTATCAGTTATTAATAACTTGCACTTTAAATATGATCGTTCTAATTGTATTTTGTTCTGTTTTAATTTCTTTTTAGACCAGATGACCTGAGCACACTACAGCCAATTAGTAGCCGAACTTTAAAGTTGCACTTTAACTTACACCGGGGCCTTCATCATTATGTCAATGTTATGTTTGATTACTTCCACCTTTCTGTCATATCGGTTATAGTCCATGCTTCTTTGGTTGCTCTGCATCAGCCATTGATAAGGTAAACTCTTGTTAATAAAATGCAAATAAACTATTGAGTGTCCAAATGGAAATGTTAAAAAAATAGAATACTTAAGAAGGAGTTAAATCTATGGCTAATACAGTTTTCTTTACGATGATTTTGGAATTCAGGGCCCAGAGGGATGAGAAACTTCTTGTTTACAAAGTTACCTGGAACAAATTTTGAGTTTGTTTTTTTAGAAGTAAGAGTATGTAGTGTAGAAGAGAGATAATACCCAGGACCAGAGAAGAGGAGGAGTGTATAAATATCTGTATTTATACATGTATATTTATGTGTATAAATATTTATCCATTTTCTTAATCGGGAAGATCTGCTGCTCACTCTAGTTAGTGACTGAAATAGGTGCCATTAATACAAATAGGGCATCTCCTGTTAGCTATCTTCACAGTTTTCAGTTACTACTGTAATGGCAATGATTTCTGCAAATGATACATTTACGATTTTCTAAAGTAAATGGAACTGGAGAATTTTACTCTCTCTTTAAAAAAGCTTTTGCCTAATTTTTACTGAAGCCTTTTTATTTCATTGACTTGTGTCACCCTTTGCAATCTCTGTTTACCTTGCTTCTCTAGCTCAAGAGTAAGTGTGAAAAAGGGCCATACAGTCAGTCACACATATGAAGTGTTCTTTACACAGCTTTTTCTTTAGCATATCTATCTTTGCCTTCTTTCATGGTCTTCAAATACTCCATGCTACTTCTCCCAAGTTTCTTCATATTCAAGTTCAGGCTGTGCCATAAATGTCCAAACCTTTAACTTAAGGTATTCCCACTGCTTGTCCCTGTCTTCACATCATGGATATCTATGTCTCTATGTATTTTAGACAGCTGTTCTGTGCAGTAGGACTGTGCTGGTTTGGAGGGTTCAACTGGCTTTTTTTCTTTTTTGTCTTTTTTTCCCCTCCAAGTTGGATTGTTTTGGTGATGTGTTTTAGGCTGGTTATATAGTAACTGAACTGGCACATCTGAAAGGATGGCACAGCATTATGTGGGAGAGGAACAAGTAGTGAGGAGGTGGGAATTATCTTAAGCTAGTATTGTTGTTGAAGACTTCATCTGATAAAATAACGCACTTAAAGTAGCAGCATGTATGTAAAGTGTAAGTTGTCACACCGTACCACAAGTGAAATTCAAGCGTTTCCCCTATATTCATCCTTAGATGTAGGGTTGAACTTCACTTCAATGTGAGAAAATGAAAAACAGGTTTCGTTACTATTTTCAGCCAGAAATGTATTTGTCCCTGCTGACTTTTTTAAAGGTTGCAGAAAATCTGATGTTTTTCATACAATTTTTCCTCTGTTTCTGGCTTTTCAAGTGATGATATAATAATGCTATTTAATTTTAAACCTCAACTTGATACAGCTTGTGTAAGGAGATATTGCAACAAAACAGCAACTTCCATGCTGCTTCGGTTATCTTTAGAGTAGAATGTTACTGGTGTCCATAAAATTATTTTAAGGATCCAAGTTGTCCTTTAAATCAGTTTGGGGTGGGGAGAGGAAGAAACTTTCAAATTTGCAGTGTTTTAGCTCATCTGGGCTATCCCATATTGTAATACTTAGCAAATACGCTATAATTGCTGTATCCATATCCGGCTTGCTTTTCTGGAGCACCTCTTTCTGAAAAACCTGAACATTGCAGACTTCACTCCCCTTCGTCTTTTGGGCTTTCCTGGGGGTGACAGTTCGGGTCATGCTTACATTATTGGCATCCCTTCCTTTCCTAGGGAGTCACTTTTTGAGTGTTTTCATTTCCAGAGTAGCATCCAGGTTCTCCTCCTCTTGCGAACAACCAATATTAATGCTGTCCTTGAAGGAGAGGAGATACTTCCACTTGGCTACAGTCCCGGAGTCCTGTACAATCTACACTTTTTATTAACCTGTCATTGCTTATTTCTGCCCCTTATCTAAAAGGCCCCACTTTCTGCGTTCATTCATTTTTCGTTAATTTTTCCTAGCTCTGTGTCCTCACGAGGCTACTGTTGTAGGATGTTCTGTTCTTCCAGGGGTTCAGGATGGGCTTTCCTCCTCAGTAGGCAGAGGTCAGGCATCCCTTAGGAACAGCAACGGCAGTTTGTGTGACAGCTTTCCAACTGCTTGCTACTGCTTCACTTTTAGGAGGTAAAGTCCCCACAGCAAGGTTGGCAGAAAGTGAATGCCTCTTACCTGTTACAGTTCAAAATTTATCTGTATGGCTTAAACTTTCAGGAATATTGCTTAAATTAGTTGAGATTTGCATTGGAAATAATGAGGAAGAGCTTCCACAATGTCCTGGCACAGTCTGTTGACCTTCATGGTGAGAGATGGCAACAGAACAGTTGAGGGTAATAATTTCTTAAATTTCTCCAACTAGACAAGATATGCTTTGAGACTGCTTTAGAAGCACTGCTCCCCTAGCACAGCACCAGAGACTAACCTAGAGGTATCTGGGCCATCCTGAGGGGATTTAAAACAGTAGCCCACCATGCTAGGAACTTCCAGGATATTACTGAGAGTCCTTGTTTCTACTGCTTTTCAAGAAAAATCAAGAATTTGTTTTAATTATGATAGATTTGTGACACGTAGTATGTTCAAATTATCAGTGTATTTGTGTTTTTTACAGTTTTCCTCGCCCAGTGAAGAATACATGGTTGAACAGGAATGCACCAGCACAGAACAGGGACTCTGTGATTCCTTCTCTTGAAAGTGTGGTCTTTGGCAATAACTACACAAAACAGTTATCAGCAGATGTAAGAATATATCAGTATAACATTTTATTTTTATTTTGTTGGGCAGTGTCAATTTTATCTTTTCTGTAGAAATATTACTTGATAAAGAATGAACTTCGTTAGACTTACTGCGGTGTACCACGTGATACGGGAAACGAGAATAGTTGTTCTAAAAGGCTATGTTACATGCTTCAGGAACACGCAGATGGAAAGCTTACAATATTTAGTGTTTAACCTTGTTTTTAAGATATTACAATCCATTGAAAATCACAAAAATATGGATGAGGTTTGTGAAAGTAGGCAATTTATTTATCTGTCTTGTTATTCTGTTAACACTTCATTTACTGTACAAAATTAATATGTGCCTCATCTTTTTTTTTAGGGATGCAGTTTTGTCGTTTCAGAGTCTTTCCTCAGCCATGCCTATAATTTCCACTATACGCTTTGTGCCAGTTTGCTGCTTGCTTTCAAAGGGTTACACAGCTATTTCATTATGATAACAAAGGAGCTCCCCTCTTCTCACCGAATTGAACTGGGTATGTTGAATATAATAAAATGCATCACTTTCCTGTTGATGTTTATTAAAAATACCCCTCTTCTAGACTGAACTGGCATAAATTTCATACATCTTTTATATCTAAAATCTTTTTGCTCAAACTGAGCTGGAATTTAATAACTCAAGAAAAAAAATAAAGAAACAAGTACTGTCAAGTTACTAATAAAATGAGGAGATAACAGCCTGAATTTATGCAGATATATTTTTTCTTGTTGGTCTTGATTTGCCCTGTTATTTCAAATCACTGTGTTTAGTGGTGAGAAAGTTAGAGAAACTCTTAATCCAAGTAGCATGCTGCGTTTGGTTGTTTGTTATAAGGAAACATTCTATATTTCTCTAAAAATTTGAACTCTGTAAGCTTTGATTTGAGAAGAATATTACAATGGAAAATTATCTGGAAAAAGACCTACAAGAAGAAATTGCTGCTGACTCAATTTGTAGTGTAACTTTTTAAACAGACTTAGTTAACCTTAGGAAAAGATCTGAATAGACAAGAACTATTTCTACAAAGCTGAGTAGTTAAAATATGCTTTCAGAAAAGCTATTTCTTTAATAAAGTTAAAACTAAAATCTTACAGGACAGTCTCATAGAAAGAAATTTAAGTTCTATGGCAATGAAGACTTCTAGTAACTACATTTGATAGAAGTATCTGTGAAAATATTACATGAAATGTAATGTATGGAAATGTATGTTACATTTCTGTAGAATGCAGGTATATTAGAGAGCCTAGCCTCAACTTGTGAACTAGGAGAGTGGTGAAAGTAAAAAAGGAAAATACATTGGAATTATAAAGGATGATTTAGCCTTTTTCCTCATCAAGCATATACCTTTTTAGTCATGTAAAGTTATATTTAAATCCAAAAAATAGTTCTTTGAAATTTACATTGATTGTAGGCAGCATTTATTGATTTTGTATTGTTTCATTTTACCAATGTGAAAACTAAGCACTATGAAACAATAAGGTTGGAAGTTGAGATATGAAAACTATTTTAAAAATGTGATGTGGTCAATTAGTGATTCAAACAAAGAATGTTTCACTTGTATATTACAAAATACAAAGCTAGTTTTTGAAAAATTTTTTTTTTGAGGGAGGGAGTGCATTACAAATCTGTGCATAGAAAAATACCAGAAACTGAGGCTTTTTCTTTATAGAAGAAAAAATACTGCTACAGTTATGGTGCAAAGAATATTTCTGTGTCAGTTATCTTAATCTTGATATGGAGGGGAACACCCTATTAAAGGAATGACTCAACTCTTGGTCTTCCTTTTAAGGACAAAATGTACTTTTTCCCAAATAGAATCTGTTGGCACTATTGTTGTAAGCACAGGCCTAAACTAAATCTTGATACTTAAATCTTTCAGATACGATCTTCAACTCCCCTAAAACACGCCTACAAAATATATATGAATAGAAAAAAGCCAGCCATTGAGCTGCAGAGTTGGGTTGTATCTTTCAAACCTCACTGAAGTCACCAAAAACATTTTCATGAGCTTCAGTGGAACTTAAGTCAGACCTTTTGTCATTTCTGTGACTAAGTTAGCTTACCTTTAGGAATGCAGGCTTGAACAGAAATGCCCAAAATAAATATATGAAGAGACTATTACTACTTACATTTAACATTCATTGTACATATTCTGCTGACGGTTTGTTTCCCGTGGGGGTTTTTTTTGTTATTTTTTAAGTCTCTGCTAGAATTACTTTCTTTTCTTATTTGTAAATCTTTTTTTCATTTATTTCAGTTATTTTGTATATACATTGATTGGGACAATTGATATAACAAAAAGGACTAATAACGTAAATATTAATTATGCTACTATTACTCACCTTTTGCTCATGAAAAATAACTAATGCCTACCATTAATGCTAATTTTTCTAAAATCCATCAAGAGTAAAAAAAAAGCTGTGTTTCTGTGATGTCTATAAAGAAATTGAAGCTCTCTGGACTTCACAAAGTACACAATTGTCATTTGCATTTATTTTTAATTCTTAAAGTAAATGAACTGTTTTATAGTGGAGATTTTATGTATGAAGTTGAAATGGGCTTTGCAGAAGAGAATCTCAAGTCCTGTTTAAATCCCAGAATCGTAACTTTTTTGTTTTAAATTAAATTATTATCTCTTTTATTTTGTTTCTTCTGTTTGCTTTGATATTGCTCTGTCATATAATTTTAACACAAGACAGTGATTTTGCAGAAGCATGTGCAGACAACTGTTGGACTCAATAACTGTAATGGAGCATTTAAGTATTATTTGGTTTAGGAAATAAAAAATGCTAGCTTAATGTATATCATGAGTGATAACTAACCTAGAAACTACACTAAAATTATATGCTTTCATGTACTGATCTAACTGCACTAATTGCTAGGCTAGCAATAAGCTTTTTTACTAACTTTAAGGCAAATAATAAATCACAGATGAAAAAAGGAGTGTAGTAACTAGTGATGTGTGTGCAATCCCTATAACTAGCCAAGGCCAGCATGCAGGTCCTTTATGAACGCCTTCTCAGAAGAAAATATCCACGAACCCAGAGAGACGCCTACCTAGGTATGTTTCCAAAGCAGGTGATATAACCCCTCAGATTTTTATGAATAATATAAAATATTATATTCTTTTGTAAACAGGAACACTACTTCACTATTCAGCCATTGTGAACGTATGTTGAACTCTGATGAAGTCTGCAGAATTGAGCTACTTATTTCTAGGCTGAATATAGATAATAAAATGAGAAATTTTTACTGTTTGGCTTAGTGTTGTTCTATTTTACTAAACAAAAATTACTGAAGAGTTCAGTGAGTTGTGACCATTTAAATAAAATATTATAAATATTATATTATAGTTTCATTTAATTCATCACAGTCTCAATTTTGTAGATAATTAAAGACTAATACCTTTTGTTCCTGAGAGAACTTTCAAGTTGCTTCTGGTATCTCAAGGCTTGATTCTTCCAAACACTACACGAGACATTCTCAAAGCTTAAGGTGCATTTGTCCATATCTAAATGGCCAGCTCTCCCTTTGGAGAGTGTCTCCCTTTGTCTTTTGTCCAGCATCAGGCCGACAGTGCTGTTTAAGCACAAGGAGGCTTGAGATGGGAAAAGAATAAAATAACAGTTCAGTCTCATAGTAGGTCACCAGCTTAATCATCTATAACTGCATTTGGGTTTTGTTTTAGAAAGAAAACAAAACTATTTTTTAGCAGAGCCAGCAAAATTGCATCAGATATTTGCTGGGTGAACATTACTGCTGTAAAATTTTAATATTTCATTTCCTTTTGCCTTGTATTGTCTCTATTCTGTCTTTTTTTTTTTTTTTAATATAACATTGTAGTTTGGGATTTTCCATAATGATTTTAGACTTCAGAGTTTTAAATATTGTTCAAAGCCTATTCTCAATTGCAGTGTGACAAACAAGATGAATATTCAGTATTGTGTCTCCTAAGTAAGCCATTTGATTTTTTCATTAATGACAAATTTTGTCTGGCCACAGACACACCAAAAGTAGTATCATATCTTAAACTGTTTTCATATATTTTCAGAATAATTATCATCAAGTACTGTTTAGCTAATGTAGGTGTCTGTAGTTTCTTTCAAAAACATTTCTAAACTTGTTTCTGAGAACTTCATGTGTTTCTGTAATTTGCATATTTTCTCAGAACTTTGTGTGAATTAATTTGTTTGGCATTAAGTTTAAACCTAAGTATAATGGATGCAATTAGTTGAAAATCAGTATATACTTACTAAATCTAGGTGGTATCATTTGAAGATGAGTAAACACACTGTTGCCATTCTGTAAACCTATGTCCATTATCCATATCCGAAATTTATTATTGTGGGTTTCAAGGTATGTTTTGTTGGTATATGTTTTCAAGAAACATTGCAGGTTTTTTCCTTAATACTGTGTTTCAAAAATGAATTTAAGCATAAATATTTGTTACAGACAATTTTAGGGTTTATAAATTGTTCCCTTGTTACTGATGCCTCAGATGTAGAAGGAAATCAAAACATAGTCCTGAATTATTATTTAATTGATCAGGTTTCCTTTAGTAGGGTAGGAATGATTAACAAGGAAAAACATCTTACATGAAGGAATAAATCTGTTTTCTTTATAAATAAGTCATTCAGGGTTCAGATCCAGTTTAAGCTACCATACCATGGAAAATAGATTTGCTCTTAACATTGAGCTATTGAGAGAAAGATCAATTAACGCACAGTTTGACTAAAATATAATTCCTCAGACAATTAAAGTACTGTATTTATATTCATGTAGCTTGAAAAGCAGGTAGATAATATACCTGTAGAAAAATGGTATTGAAATAATATATCTCTGGAAAATCGGAGGTAAAAGAGGAGTTGTATTACCTCGGTTGTGAATGATGACATTGCTGCTGAATAGTTGAGCAGCTCTTAGTGGATAATCTGCAAATTGTATCATCTAAATTACAGTATTTTCAAGTATAATTTTGAATGCAAAATCAGTATCCTTGACAAGGTATCATGACAAGTGATCATGATACTCAGTTGCAAACCGTTTTTTTATTAATTGTGTTCTGTCCTCAGTCTCAGAAATTAGTAAGAAATTATTTTAATGGGAGTCTATAATTTACTCGATTTAAAGTTGATCGTGGTACTTAATATAGCTTCAAGTTTTATTTGATGGGGCTCTTTTCTTTTTACATTTTAAAATTGTTTTGTGAGATAATTGCTTTTACTCCGCAACTTGGAAAGTACATTTTTCATGGATATGTCCTCTCATCTTTCCAGAAAACATAGATGTAGAAGTTCGTCTTACAGAATTGTGTGAAGAAGTAAAGGTACAATTTTTTTTTCATTTATTAAATAAGTGAAATAACTATAAAAGTAGGGTATGCTGGTTTCATATGCTTTTTGGGAATAAACTGTTTGTTTCAGTAATAACATCCTGTATGGTTTTTGCCAACACTTACTTCAACTGCTCCTCATTCAAAGGGAAATTGCTCAACTGACTGCAAAACTTAACTATGGATCTGGTGGCTTGGCGTGTCAGTAGCAGCCATGGTAACTTTTGTATACTACAAAACTGAAGATTATAGGAAGGCGGATTACTTGTATTGAAATCCCATTTTGAATTTTCTGAATTTATAATTTGAATTCTTTGGGTTTGATGATATGAAATAACAATTATAGAAGATCAAGCAGTAGTAGTAAGTTGCACAAAAGCAGATTCTCCAAGCCATCCCCTCATCTGCAAGGACTTGTCCTGATGCTGTCTCCTTCTCCTGTTTTCCCTACATTCTCAAGGAATCACTGTCTACTTCAGATTACTTAGATTTGTCTCCCCAACTCTCTCCTTAGTCAGAACTAGCCCCAGCTGAGTAGCTAATTTCCTTATCACAGTGAAGTTTAAAGCACAGTTTTTAAAACTTTTTTGAAAGATTTTCCATGCTTTGCTGCTGAGTGGGCCATCTGCCCAGCTTTTGAAGAATGTTTGATTACTGTAGTAGTAGTATGACTGCAAGGAAATGTAATACTGGCTTTAAAAGGATATAATTTGTATAACTGGAGGCAAAACCAGCACAGTTAGCTCTCTGTGGGCAACTAATGATCTTACTTTATATGTTAAAAGTTTTTTTACATTTACATAGCTTCTGTAAATTCTTTCATTACCTATGATATTTTGTTTCAGTAGTTTCTCCCTTAGCTTGCTAAAGTATGTTTATATTTTTTCCTTTTTCTCCTTTCTGTTCTTTTGTGCAGTTCTCATCAAAATTCTCTCTCCTCTTACTTCCACGCTTGCCTGCTAAGCTGGTGTTTCAGTATTTGCAATCATTTTTTCTACGTGCTCTTTAATATTGCTGGAGTTGGGTCTTTGCTATCTTTACTTTTTAAACCCTTTGCCTCAGTGCCTTATGTGCCTGCAGTGAGTTTATGAAAAACTATATTTTTTTCTAAAATGGCAGGGAACATAAGCCTGGTAGTCTACAATTGACTGGCATGGAACTATATCATAGGATTACAGTACATTGTTAAGAAAGAAAAACTTGTTTCACACTGAATTTGTCTGGTTCTAGGAAGCCTATACTGTAACACTGGTTCCTGAGCATGTTTAAAGTGTATGTAGATACATAGCAGTATATAAATGTTATTGTGAGTTGTGACTATTTTGAAATGGAGATGTCTTTATTAAATTCTTAAAATTATATCAAATTTGGACTAACATAGCAAGTATCGATTTTCTGTTTTCTGATTGCTGATTCCTGTTCCTTTCAGTCACTGTATTTTGCATGTTAGAAGATACAACAGTTGCAACTCAGTTATGGTTGCCATAAATGGAATTGTTGCTTTAATTTAAGGTCAGGAGTCCTAATTCTGAAAGCCAACTGGATAATATTTAAAGCAACATAACCTAATCTGTTAGTGTTGTAACACAGATTAATTCAATTCTGGTACTTAGACAAAACAGTTCTCATTTGAACATTACTTTTTAAATTAAAATTCTCACTACGATAAAGTACACTTTTTTGATTCTTATCTGTACATTATGGTCTCATCTGTTAATCATGTAAGTATGTTTTCTTAACTTCAGAAAATGGAAAATCCTGATGAATTGGCAGAACTTATAAATATGAATCTTGCTCAGCTTTGCTCACTTCTAATGGCTCTCTGGGGGCAATTTCTGGAGGTCATTACCTTACAAGAGGAGGTCACAGCATTGCTAGCACAAGAGCATCACACGTTAAGAGTAAGTATTGACTCTGGCTTTAGGAACTCTGGTATGTTCATACTCTTACTAGGTTGTTACGGAAATGTGTTTCACAATGAGACTCCTGATTCTAATTTTTCTAGGTTTTTTGGGGAGATTAGTTGGAATCATAAAGGGAGCTGTTGTATTGCATTCGTTAGCTTGTGTATCATGTTGTTAAAGCTTATTCTTGGGATACAATACATAAAATACATTATTTATGTTTATGAACCAACTAATTCATTGATCTTTTGAATAAGAAATGCAGTTCAGAAGGAAAATTGCAGTCTGTGGAATAAGATGTATTTGTGCAGAATGATGTATTTTTCTGCAGGAGCCATGCCTAGTGCCCACCCTGCATTTTACTTTCCTACTGCATTTAGGCTGCCTGCTTACATCATAAAACAAAGTGTACTTTCCTTCTGAATTAAGAATTTGTAACATTCATAAGCTTTGAAAACTCTCTTAAGTGGGTTTTAAAAAAGAAGAGATGTATTGGAAATGATCTGCCATGTGAGTATGTGTGTATATGTATAAAAAAATATACATAGTGAGTACCTACACACACAGTTGATCTGTATATGTGTATGTACAATTGCTGTGGGCTTTCTACACGCAAAACCACCGCAATGCTGGTTCCCATAGTGAAATATTTTCAAATATGAACTAAAGCATTACCCTCACTTTCTAATAAATATATTTTTCCTTCCCATCTTTTGTGCCCGTGGATTTGAAGAAACCTAGCATTTTGAAGTTTCCAGAGAGTAAGATTCATTAAACAATGACACCCACCACCCCTACTCATCAAACACACAGCTTGATGGTCAGCTGGCCTGGCATCTTTACTGTCTGACATGACAATCTGTGTATTTGTCTCACACACATTATAGAATAGGTCACTTTAAAGAGATTATCTGGAGGCGCTTCTTGTACAACCATTTGCAGAGAGCTTGTTAGAAGGTCTGGTTAATGAGAATACACATTATCAGTGCTTTGTAATAGCCACAATCCAAACCAAAGTATTTTAAAACTTTACTTTTCAGAGATTTGGTTTGTCTCACCAGCATTTCTGTCACTTGCATCAAAACCCTTTCTGTTTTGGTTCTGGACGGGAAAATGATTATCAAGGATACTTGGACTGTGGTCTTATGTACAAACTTGATAAATCATATCATTTAACGAGGGAATCATGGTTGTGGAAATAGCCTATTCTGAAGAATAAATGGAATCTTTCAGAAAGAGTGCGAGGCTTATTTGTTAGACGTGCTAGCCGTAGGAAAGTGTGAGCATTTTACTGGCTAGCTATGAATCTTGCTTACCTTTCTGTGCTTTTTGTATAAATTCTGGAATCCTTCAAGTTAACTAATGGAAGGTATGAAACAAGAATACTGTTTCACTTAACCTGCACTTGCATTCAACTGCTGCTATGTTAGTGTTTGTACAAGTATATATTTAATAAAACCAAAAGAAGTATTAATACTTTTATTTTTACTGCTCCAATGTTTAAAAAAAAAAAAAAGAAAAGATACTGCTAATGATTATGTATTTAGCTTCTTAAATGTGGTTTGTTTTAAAATCTCTGAAAGTCATTCTCTCTAGCTCTCAAATACCTTAACTACTGAATTTTGCTGCAGTTATTTTAGGGAATATAAGTTGAAGTAGTTAATTGTACTATGCAAATTGAGATATTGTGCATATTAAAAGTATTTCTGTGATGCTTTCCAGTTTTCACAAAATTTGAATAGGAGTTCCCTTCCTCCCTTCTTTTTTTTTTTTTTCTTTAAAAAAAGAATCATTTGATCTCAGGCCTGCAATTTTTCCCTTTCCAGTTGCTGTTAAGCCCACTTGTTTTATTATCTGTCACTACGCATAAACAAACTTGTTTCAAGCACCACATCATAGTTAATTTTTGCCTTTTTTAATAAGAAAAAGGCAAATTATTCTTTAATAAAAGCTGTAGAAATATTTTCTGGAGGTATGAAGCCACACTTGCAGCATAGTGGTGTGGGGATGAAGAGTCTTATGTAGTGCTCATTGTAGCTTGCTAGTGAGGGACACCAAGTCTCTGAAACTTATGAGCTTTCTAAGTTGAGCTCAGAGGTGATCCTTCTTATGACTCAAAAAGTTGAGCTTATTTTATTTTTTTAAGAAGTGGCTAATTGCTATTTCTTATTGAGTTCCGCAGTTACTGGATACTGCATTATCTACCCAAACATCAAAGACTGAAAAAGAGATGCACAACATGGGTAATCTTAAACTTACCTTTTTATTTAGAGCCTGACAGTGAAGAGCAAGCAGGCTGACTGTAAAATTTGAATAATATGCCATCGAGAAGGAAATTCTACCTGAGCCAACTTACAGAGAACCAGCAATGTGTTGTTACTTAATTTTACAAGCAGTAATTCGCAAATGTGATGCTTGTTTTCTGTACTCCAAAATGTGAAGAGCTTGTGTGAATATTTTGCCAATATATGTAATTAAAATATATGTAAAAAGACGTAGCTTCACTGGGCTTCCCACGTGGCAGTAGAGCAGGAGCCAGCAATCCCTAAATTCAGTAAACCTTTAAATTAAACAGAGATGGTAAATTTGAGCCTTGACATTTTTAAGAACATGTTTCCTTGTTGATTTTGGATCTTGTTTTGCAGTGCTTAGTATAATATTTGTAATTTGTATTAATAATCTCTGGAGAATTTATATTCTGAGGGTTTGTATAAACTTCTTTTGGGAAACATGCGATGATGATGTTTCACTAGAGGCGTTATTTGCACATGTCAAATGATGCGGGCTTTCTGGTTACTGAATTTAGTTGAGATTTGAGAGATGACCTACTAATTCTCCTCTTCAGAGAGTATCTGTCCTTTCCGGAATAAGATTTTTGTACTATACAAAATTCTATCCTTCTAAATAATGCCTGTTATTTTGGATATCAATACTCTGTTGTGTTCTCTACTGGATGCTAAATCTCTTAGTTTTACCTTTTTATCTTGGAATATTTACAGACTATACCCTCCACAGGAATTTTCTCCCTGGGAAAGTTTAGTATTAATCTAAGATGAATGAATGCTTATGTTTTTATGTTTTTATTCATCTGACTGGTTTAGATATTTGTATTAAAATATGCCCTAGAAATGCCTGTCATCTGTATTTGGTCAAATAACTTTCACCCTCTTTGCACAGATGCTTAGAGAACAGGTATTTCTGATGAAGTGTTGTTAGAAAATAAGGTTATAATGAAATAATATATTTTAAGTATTTAAAGTTACTATTTTAATCATTTTACTTATTTTTTCTTATTTTACTTGAGTATTTAAATACTTAACTATTTTCAAATAATTTGACTATTAAGCACTACATAAAAAAAAATCAGGAACACTGCAGGTATACTAGAACATCCATCAACTGCACTATCACACGGATAAGGTTTACAACCACGTTTTATTGAAAAAACTGCTTAGAGTATGTTATTTTTATATTACAAAAAATTTGCACACTGAACTAGTTCACCTCTTTGTTCCATAGTGACATCTTCTGGTAGGTCTGAACGTGCTCTTCCAAAATTATTTATTTCCGTTTTATTAGTCCTAAAATACTAAGAACTAAGATCTCAGACTGCTGCTCATAAACATGCAGGGACTCAATATATTTTCCACAGCAGTTTTTCCATCCGATTTTTCCTCCTCTTCTGTTTACACTGGGAGGACCACAAAAAACGTAGTTTTGGGAAGTCTGTAGGAACTAGGAGTAGCGATACAGTTTCCTCCTGCAAAACCATTGCGGAGTTGGCCCAAGTCACTAGTGCTTGAGTCACTAGCACCAGCTGGTAGTCGTTCTGGTTCTGCAGAGCCTGTTTAACAGCATCCTAGCAAATGCCTCAGTCCTTCCATAAGTTAAGCACTGATTAAATATAATAAACTACTGTTGGTTTGGATTTTTTTTCTCTCCTTAATATTGATTTATGTAGGCTTCTGGAGCTTGCTTTCAACTAGTTTTATACCATTGCTATTATACTAAGAGCTGTCTGGAGCTGGTAATCAGATTTTCTTCAAAAGCACTGGAATTACTTAAACAATTACAAATGGGATTTACTGCAAACAAAAAAAAGCCTTCCTTTTCTGTTTAAGATAGTGGCAGAATTCTAAAGATCCATGTAACTCCAGTTACTTTATGTGGTAAAGTGATTGCTCGCATCTAACATCAAAACCACCTTGCTTGCCTCCTGGGAAACAGCTTTATGCTCTTTTCCTGGCTTGAACCACAGACATCTACGAATCGGGCAATATTGCTGCTGTTATTTTATTTCCTATTACATGATTGATTAGGATCTTTAATTAATTTTTAAATTGCTTGGTTTAGAATGATAACCAGTCCAGTGTTTGCAATCAGTTGCTCTAAAATCTAGTTTTTTAACCAGTAAAATTGTCTCTAAGTCTATTGTATAATGGTCTGCTCCCTTTCTGGGGGAAAAGTTGGGGATTAGCTCTAACAAAACCATCCATTTGGAAGGTAGATGTCTGTTTAGAAAAGCCAGCTGGGGAAGTGCAGGGGAATACTTAGGAACACCGATTCTAATCCCACGTGTGTATGCATAAACTCCTAACAATTTCTGAAGGAGAGCAGATACATCTTGTGCACGTGTGTGTGTTTCTGGTCACTGCTGAGAGTGGAAGTTGCATTTACAAGAAGGTATTGAATTTAGTGTTTTCTTTTTACTTCAAGACATTTTCCATGGCTATTCACAGATGGTGTTATCACTGAGATTAATTTCATATAATACAGTAAATTGAATTCTGGGAGGCTAGAACAGGACTTTCAGCTTCAAGTGCAGCTTAAAGATTGGGGG
Organism: Mycteria americana; assembly: GCF_035582795.1. Classification (NCBI taxonomy): domain Eukaryota; kingdom Metazoa; phylum Chordata; class Aves; order Ciconiiformes; family Ciconiidae; genus Mycteria; species Mycteria americana. The sequence continues at coordinate 33,912,811 of NC_134367.1, forward strand.
TTTCATATTTGTGGTTTGGGGTTGGGTTTTTTTCTTAAGCACCTTGGAGCAATTTTTTTCCAGTTTTTATTTTATTAAAAGAAGAAAGAGGAAAGAGTAGAAGCTACAGAACATAAAAGTTCATTCAAATGGTACTCTCTAAAAGTATACTGGGCAGTGTATCAGGAGGGAAAACTAACTCCCCTGCAAGTCCTTATCTCTGAAGTTAGTGTGGTCCTGAAAGTCTGATGTTTGCCAGTTAATGCACAGGATTTTCGTAGTGCCATGTCTACGCTCAGGGTGGACACGGATGCTGGCCGCAACTGTGAGTGAAGTGAAAGAGCTGAGGGAACTGAACTAGGTCTGATGCCTGCTCCCCCAGATACACTGCAAACTCTCACAGTCTGTTTGGGAAGTTAGGTGACTGAAGAGGAAGACCCAGAGTATATTGAGGAAATAAAGGAGTAGGGGGCCAGGAAGTGGTTGGTAAATAAATAATTGACTAAGTAGACTAGCTACATATGTGGTTCTCTAAGTGGGATAGAAATTTTGTTTTAATTGATATAAACAAATTGATGTTTATGTCCAAGTTAATGCGCAAGCCCAACAGCCACTGTACAGCATGCTGTCTTTTTTGTATGTCTTGTTACAACAAACAAGATACTGTCATACTGCATTGAATTGCATTTTTTTGATGCAGGTAATTGGACAGTTGCAAAAATAAAAGTTCTGAAAATGCATCTAGATTGAATGAATATTTTTATGTAATATTGGAAACATGAGATCTCATCTTGCAAAACCTTAACTTTGGGGTTTCTACATACTGCATTTTCAATACATTGATTATGTTTTTATTTGTAGTAAACTGCTGTATAATTCACACTCTATTTCCACACTCTGTATTTGATGATAAAAAATATGCTTCTCTATGTTATAAAATGCCATTTTAGTATTGCATCATTTATTGACTTCAGGCATACAACTAAGTCTTGAATACAATGCTTGTAATTAGCATACATTTTGTTATGTCTTTGTCATTAGCACTGAAATCTTTACAAACAAAAGATTTTTTTGCACAGTAGTTTACTGTGGGGTAGAGAGTATTCATGGAAAGTTTGAAACACATACTTCTCTGTATTTTGAGGCTGTAGAGTATCTAATGGGTTTCTGCTTCTGAAGGTAATCCTCAAGCACATTCAGAAGTTCCATCAAACAGTCATGCCATTTCTTCTCACTGAAATTTCTCTTAATATTTTTGTGCGTTATTGTTTTGGGTGAGCCTGATTTGGACAATTGATTTCTTGGTAATCAAGTTTTCAGCAGGCAGTTGAATCTAATACAATTTCCCTCAGTCATCCAGTGCACAAATTAAAATTCTCATTTCAGATGCTAGTCTTGTCTGTGGCATCCTCTTCCCTCCCACTCAGAGTGAACATTTTAAAAAAAGTAACTGTCTGTATAATACATGCAAGTTAATAACATTGCTGGGTAGGAATGCTGGTGGATTTTCAAAAATTGTATGTAATATAAAATAAGTTCTAACTTTATTTGGATCTTGCAGGTGCGCAGATTTGCTGAAGCATTCTTTTGTCTTGAGCATCCTAGGCAAGCTGCCCTTGCCTATCAAGAACTACAGTGAGTAGCCTTTTGAAGTGCACAGTATGTAGCATGTAGTACTGTCATTCTGTAGCTTATGTTGTGTAGAAGTACTGTCTTGCAAAAATGCTTACATAACAAGTTCAAGAGAAACTTGTTCTAAATATAGATTTTGAAGGTTTTTAATGAAAGTTATATAAGAAGTTATTAAATAACTATTAAAGCTATTAGATAACTCATTAGTAGAAAAGCTTCTACTAAAGTGAATTAAACTGCTGATTTCTGTTAATGTAAAAATAAATAGTTCTGTTTTTTTCATGTAGGACCACTTCCTTTTTTTCAGTGCTCAAAGTCATCTACAGATGTGTGCGGCTATCAAAAACACTTCCTTCTGCAGTTCTCTTCCACCCCTCCCTATTGAATGCAGTGAACTAGATGGAGATATGAACTCCTTGCCTATAATCTTTGAAGATCGATATTTAGATTCAATTACTGAAGGTAAACACACTTCACAGTGCAGTTTTCTTTTTGAAGAAATGAGCAAAAATTATGTAAAACCTGAGTATTTTTCTTTACATTTCTTGCTGGCTTTAAAGGAGTACATTATTTGCTAGGAAATGTTTGAGTTTTGAGGATGTGTAAAGTTCTATAATTACTAGTGTTTTATAGCTTCAGTTATCTGCATAATCTTGTTGTAAACAATCCTTTTTCTTCTTTCCCCCCCGGCTTTTTTTTGGTGAAAGATCTGGATGTACCCTGGTTGGTAGTTCAGAGTCTTCCAAGGTCAGAGTCCAATAAACTGGATAAATTTGAAGCTGAAGAAGGTTTTGTAGCTGGTTTTACTAGCCCGGAACTGAAAATACGACCTGCAGGTGCCTCCAACCTTTGGCATTCAGAAAGTGAAAAGGCGCTAACAAAAACTTTGAAAGGGAAAAATGAAGATGCAAATAAATCAAAAGTTAAGGTTACTAAGCTCATGAAAACAATGAAACCTGAAAACACAAAAAAAATTGTGAAACAGAACTCTAAGGACTCTGTGGTCTTAGTAGGCTACAAATGTTTGAAAAGTGCAGCACTGGAAGACGCTTCTAGAAGCTCAGAAGGCAGGCCTTCATACAATACTAATGAAGGGCTGGACCCTACATTAAGTGGATTTCCTTGTGATACAAAGACCTGCACCAGGGAAATAAATCAAAGAGAACTTCCATTTTTGCCATCTGGAACTGAGGAAAAGACTGCCAAGATTGAAGGTGTCCAACCAGGTCCGGGTAGCCCTGTGCACTGTGAAAATGTGGCTATTTTTGGTAGGCTTACTGTCCCCCAGACAGGTTCTGGAACTATACAAGCAGATAGTGCTCTACAACCCAGAGGTACACTTGAAGGTTGTCATGGAGGTCAACCAGCTTCCTCAGGAGTCAGGACAATTGAGGTCAAACCAAGTAATAAGAATCCCTATGAAGGGGAGAAAGTAACTGTTCACATTGGATCATGGGCTGAGTTTCCACAAGATGGAGTGCAAGGAGAGAATTTGCAGACACCTAATACTCAGTCTTCAGAATCTGGAAATAAATTGAATTCAGGAGAACAGGAACCAGTGCTTGAAAAGGAAGATGTCCACGAAAGAAACTTCCGACATACCAGTGACATCTTGACAAAAATGAAAAGTAATCAGCCTACTCTTTCTACAAAAGAAAGTCAACTTTCTGCAAGTGGAGACTTGACTAAATTACCAGATGTTAGTGTGACATATGCCTCTTCTAGGTTTTCAGATTCAGGTGTAGAAAGTGAACCAAGTTCTTTTGCAACGCACCCCAACCCTGATCAGGTTTTTGAAAATGTTCAAGGGCAAAGTGCATACAATGGTGAGAGAGTATTTCCTCAGCTTTTACTAAAACCGGACTGTGCTATAAAAAACGCAATAGAAAGCCATTGCACTGAGAGTACCAGCGCTGTAAGTGAAATACAGTCATCCCTGACATCCATAAATTCCCTACCTTCAGATGATGATGAGCTGTCACCTGATGAGAATTCAAAGATCTCTATTGTACCTGAATGCCAGCTAAGTGACAGTAAAACGGTATTGGATCTTGGAGCAATTGACTTGCCAAAATGTGATGACAGTAAAAAATCAAACACCAATTTGCAGCAACAGTGTGTTGTATTTTCAGGGCACTCGGATAACAGAACTGTGTCTACACATTCCTCGCTCTCAGGAACAAAAGATCTTTTACACTTAGTTGTTTCAGATGAGGATACGTCTACTGATGTGAAAAGTTACAGCCCACAGTCAGACCTTGGCACAACCTGCAAGGACTCTCAGGACCTTGAAAGGCATCTTAACACTACAGAAGAAACAGTTAAATTGCATTTGGAAATTACCTGTATGGGTGAGCCATCTGTGGTTTCAGGTTCTTCATCTGTAAATGCAGTGTATGAGGTTGAAAAAACGAATGAAGGAAAACATAATGAGCCTTTAGAACTAAAGGAGACAACTGAAGAACTGTCAGTAGCTAGAAGTGAAACTGGTACCGATAATCCTTCTCCAACCAGTAGTACTGACATGGTAAAGCAAGGGCTTGTTGAAAACTATTTTGGCTCTCGAAGCAGCACAGATATTTCAGATATTTGGCCTATGGACAACAGCAATCCTGTTAGCCCTCAAAAGGAAACATATGAAAAACAAATTATTTGCTCTTCCCAACAAGACGAGGAAGAAGAGGAGGATCAAGAAATGATTGAAAACGGGTATTATGAAGAAACGGACTATAGTATATTAGATGGAGCTTCCAGTGCTGACCAGCATCATGGTTCAGCAGAAGAGAGGGCCCTGAGATCTGAAAGGATTGATAGTGGGCATCTGCGAGACAGAATGACTGTGCCTCCTGTCTGTACTCCTGGTTGTCTGTCCTTTCCTTCTTCTCTGAGAGACTCTCCTTGCAATGTCATCTGTTCTTCAAGAAATAAATCTGATGCAATTACGCAACAGCCAGGCAGCATATCCTGCAGCTCAGCTTCATCTGTTTCCTGGTATGAAAGCTCCCCAAAACCTCAAATGTTAGCGTAAGTGATTGTTTTAAAACAAAGTTTTTTTTTACTTTTAGAAATTATGTTAATATAGTATAGAAGGGGAAAAGAAGTGTGGTTAGGCTCCAGAGTGCCCCGAGGACTGTGGCTTATGGATTCTGCACACTCAAGTAACATCACGTTTTAGATGTTCAGACAGAAAGTGTGTTAGCACTGAGTTCCTTCTGTCAGTTATCTTGTAATTTCATGCGGTTTGACAAACTTCAAGCAAAACACGATTTTTTTTTTGTTTCGCTAATATGTTCCTTTTTAAAAAAATAGTCATTCAGCTGAAAAGTGATGTCATAATGGCTACTGAGCATAAAAATGGTGTTTTATGAAATGGAAGCTGTTAAAATAGCAAGCATAGAAAAATATACTTTGAGTTTAAAAACATAAAAACAAAAGCATTCTGTAACTGGTTGTCCATCTGATTAGTTAAGTGAAGCAAATGTGCAATGCTAGCCAAGGTGACGGCCTTATTTTTCAGTCTTAACTTCAAATATCCAAAATGTAATACCTCAGAGACCGTAATGCTCTAAATTACACTGCAATTTGGATACCAGGAAAGCCAAATTTAGAGGAGCGTCAGGGATCCCAGATTGCATCTCCTCTTCCTGTTAACATAGGAGTTTCCCTGATAACCCCCTGCTGCTAACCCCCTGAACCTGGGAAGCAGCAGCTTAGTGTGTTGTATTGGAAGTAAAACGTTGCTATCGGAAAGAAGAAAGCTTACAAGAGAGGTAGAAACAAGGAGAATGCTAAGCAGGCAGAGGAGATAAAAGACCAGATAGTTGGTGGTAAGCAGCTGAGAACAGGAGGAAGGATTGAGCAGTGGTGGAGGAAAACAAGTTAGAAGTGGACAGAAAAGTAACATCTGCAATACTAGAGAGCGGGTACTGGCATGGAATGGGAGGGATGAAAAGCAGAGATTAGTTAGGGTGTTCTGTAATAATAAAAGAAAGAGGGAACTCGGAGTAAGATCAAGGACTTGGCCTTGGGGAAGGCAGTGTCCCAGACTGTGGGATAACTGGGATTGCAGAGGACATGATCTGCTCCATAGAGAACCAGCCTTCGTACATTCAGTTCAGAAAACATGCCCTGAGTACAACCTGAGTAACTGCTATGGAATGGTCAGACCAGTGCCTGCAGTGGTTTCTGTTCAGGCTGGCTTCACTGAGGATTGCTCTTGCCAGTTAGTGAGGAATGAGCTAAAGATAAAGCTGGGAAAATGGAGAACAAAAAGTAGAATGGGAGGAAAACAGTGAGCAGGCGGAAGAGGATGGGATACAGCATGACGCTGTGAGGGATCACGCAGAACAGACGGATTAAGGAGGGAAAGAAGCATAAGGAAGCATAAGGCTTGAAGTGCTGCAGGGAAACTGATACGCAATTAATTAGGTAGGAAGGTCATACGCAAAAAAATGAGGGAAGGGGAAGAAAGGGAGGAACACAAGGAACTCCTGGTATGTGGGGAGCTCAGCTATTAGAAACTGTTTAGTGTGTGCCTTCATATAATATCTAAAAGATCAGAGGTCTGGATCTGGCTGCTTCTGAAGCAAGTATCAGTTATTCAGCCTACCAGAGGGACTTTCTGGTGAGCAATTACAGCACTGCTCCAGCTCTCTGCTGACCTAGGAAATAGGTTTTAAGTTTGGCAAGAAGTATCAAAAGTCAGTGGAAATCTTTACCTTGACTTTGGATTGGTTATAATTCTTGTAATTTTGTTACTGCATTTAAACAAAGCTGTTGCTTGCTCAAGACCAAACCTAACCCAGAATCTTGAGTGGTTTCAGAAATACTTCAGAGTTTGCAGAGATGTTCAAAGGAGAGGAGAGTAGAGGGTATTTTGTTACAGAGGAAAAGAGGCTGTAGGAAGACGCAATAAAAAATATTTTGAGGAACTGGCTTGTTTTGTGAAGGTAGTAATTTGATAAATATATTTTCCTTCATATCAATTACACAGAAGACAAAGTAAAAAGACAGTAGAAAACTGTATCTTAGGAGACCCTACGTTTGTCTGGCAATAGTAAATGTTGTTTTATCATAAATATGGTTTCGTTCCAGTTTCCTACAGGCTAAAGAAGAACTGAAGCAACTTAAACTTCCTGGATTTATGTATAGTGATGTTTTCAAACTGGCTTCTTCAATACCTTATTTCAGTATGGAAGAGGATGACTGTTCAGAAGAAGGAATACATCTTATAGTCTGCGTCCATGGCCTAGATGGTACGCTGGGAAATTGATACTGAATGAGATAGCAGTTCAGATTACCAGTCAGGTTTAGCTTTTGTCATTTGAACTCTGCTTCTGAAATAGGTTCACCGGAGGGAAATGGGAATCTGACATTGTACTGCTATGTTTGACAGTGTTCCATAGAATCTTTTAAACTAAGAATTTTATGTAACATTTGTCTTCAGTAAAACTTTTGTGCACATAAACCCATTTTATGCCATAATTCACATTAGATACATCTTCCAGTTTTTTGTGTCGTATAGGTCTTTGTCTGTATCGTGGTAATAGAATGGAGTTACTAACAAAACAGTTTTGTTTAGAATTTGTAATGTTACATTGTCAAGGAAAATAAAATACGTATATCTTGTTAAGAAAAAAATAGTACATGTAAAATGTAGTCAAGTGTCTATGAGGTTTTAAAAGGCTAGATTACTGAATCACAGAATGGTTGAGGTTGGACGGGATCTCTGGAGATTTCCTAGTCCAACTCCTCTGCTCAAAGCAGGGTCACCTACAGCAGGTTGCCCAGGACCCAACCTAGTTGGGTTTTTGAATATTTCCAAGGACAGAGACTATACTGTAGTAGAAATGAGAAAATCTCTTGCTAATTGAAAGAAGGATTGGAAAGTTTAAATAGCTTGAATGTATTCACCTGCTTTTAGTTCAAAGCATATGTGCATGTTAAGAAATAATATCCCCTCTAAGTAAGATATTCATAGCTTTCTGCCATCAATGTTTTTGTCTTTTTTTGAGAAGCTTCTTAAATTACCAATGTAAGGAAACACAAGAGGGCAACAGATAGAATAGTGGACTGGACTGACACTGCACAGCCTTCTTGTTAATTTTTCAAATTCCTAAGTTAAAAAAAAATTAACAGAATAGCTTTTCTTTCTTCCTCTGGGCAGAAAGCATCCTTTGTTAAGTGCTTTTAAAATGGAACTCAGAAGTACTCCTTCTTACTAGTGTGGATGTTCAAGTGCTATTGCGTGCCTAGAATTGACACAAAACTCAACTTGGCCAAAAAACCTGTTGTTAAAAAAATATGTCTTTGAAACCTTAGAAAAATCCACATAGTTAAAATTTTCTTATTCTCATAGCTAGAATTTTCTTACAAGTTCTTTCCTATTAATAACAGATTTAAATAAAAATCTTGTTCTCTAAGGCAGAAAGGGTACTCTTTCTTCAAAAGCATACATGATCATTGATGTAGAGAAATCTTCAGGATGCTAGTTAAACTAGCATTTGTTGTCTTGGGTACCACTCTAAATGTGTCTTTATCTGCTGACAGTCCACTCTGCCTTTTTATTCCATGAAAACAATTACGACTTGCCCTTATTCCTTGCTCCTGCACTGAATTCTTTAAGCTAGCTCTGAGTTCTTTAATTGACTTTTATCAAAGTTAATTAGGATTTCAAGAATGTAATGTTCACAGTGCTATGTATCTGTTGGATGCTAAGACAAAATCAAACATGACTTCCTAAATCCTTGCTTTTTTAAAACAGTGTCTGCATTAAATGTCATTTTTATAGACCGTTTTGTCACTGCATTTGGCATTGCAGTTTGTCTTCCCGAGTCTTACTGAATTTTAATTAGGGCTGAGAATATCATTAGCTGTGTTTAAATATAAAGTTGTGCCGTAGGTTCATTTCAGTATTCTAAGTGCTTTTATTGCAAGTTAACTTTGCAGTATCTAACTCTTGATTGTTTTTCCTTTTAAGGTAACAGCGCAGATCTAAGATTAGTGAAGACTTACATTGAGCTAGGGCTGCCTGGAGTGAGAATAGACTTTCTTATGTCTGAAAGGAATCAGGTATTTGCCAACAAAAAAAAGAATTTTTGTAAAGCAATAAACAGTGTAATCTTCAGACATGTTTATTTAATGGCACTATCGTGTTGCAGTTTACCACATTCTGTATGTTTTATTGTATTCTCACGGAATCCATGATTTGATCTGTGGCTTGTGTTAAAGTAATTACAAAACCTAGTATGATACTGAAGGTAAATATATAAGGAGTAACATTTGTTGTTGCCATTTTTTTGTGTGTACTGATATCTCCTGAGTTCTCAGTATAATCAGTTAGGACTGTAGATAAAATACCCTTGATATTAACAGTAAAAATGGTGATAGTGAAAACTGGTATGGCAAGAAGGGAGATGCGTTATTTCACAGGATCTGAGAAATACAAAATACCTCTCTCTTGTTCTTTTGTCAGTGTACTGTAAGATCCACATCATGACACTGAACAAATATCAATTACCTCTTCTGTTAAACTTTTGTGAATTTTATTATTTTCAGATGAAGTAAACTTCACAAAGCACAGAAGACAAATTTTTACTTTTTTGTGTGTGTTACATATTGTATTAGACATACTTCAGGGATGAATTAGAACAGAGTCTCTTCACTGGCTCAAATGAAAGGTTCATTTAGTGCAGTAGTGTTTTTCTGGCCATAGCTGCTGGGATGCTTTGCAGAACAGGCTGAACAGGCACCAAGCCGTGCTTTCTATTCTGTAGCCTATAGTTTTTGGCAGTCAGCAGTTCTGAAACTTTCTGATTTGGGAATTGCATTGAGACCCCTGAGCCTGATAGCTACTGATGGACTTTTCTCCTTAAAGTTGGCTGATTCTTTTTGAATGTTTTCACTTCCAGTTTCCACAGCATACAGTTGAGATTAATTCTATGGTTCATACACATTACTCATTCAGTTGCAAACAAAAGAGTTGCTTGTTTTGGAAAAAAAAATAGTCAATAATCATTCCCCATTTTCTGCTTCCGTTAATTAATTATTTTATAAGCAAGTATAATTTCTCCCTCAGGGGGCAACTGAAGAGACTTAGTCCATTCAGTATTTCTCAGGATCACATGTGAAACAGTTTCTGGTCATCCATGATATCCTTCCCTGTCCACTTTCAAACTTCTTGTCATTTAAAATAGGATGATCAGAACTAGACAGGGCATTTAAGATGCTTGTGCACTATGGACAAAATGCTATATTGATATTTTCTGTTCTTTCCTTGCTTTCCTAACGTAGCTGATTATATAGAATGCAGATGTATATAGATTATTGTTTGCATATATGTTTAGGGCTGTTTTTCCCTATGTAACATTGTTTTGCATTTCTTGCCATTTTATCACCCAGGCATTGCAGTACTATAAGATCCTTCTGAAATTCTGGTTGGTTCTAGATTTGACTATCCTAGATATTTGGTTTTGTCTCCAAACTCTGACATCTCATCTCCTTCTTCCCTCTCCCACATTGTTTATCAATATGTTGAACACTACAGATTTTAGCACAGATCCTTTGGAACTTGTGTTGAAAAGTTTTAGGCAGCCTTTGCCTACCTCTTTTTTAATTTCTTATTGCTAGTCATTGTAGAGAATCAGCTATGAACTGGGAATAAGGCTTTAAGGATTTTTTGGTTTGTTTTGTTTTGAATAAACTGTACTAATGTAGACTCTTCTGCTGTTGCAGTAATTGTCTCATTTCTATTTCATGGGCAGCGTGATTTAGTTCTGAATAAGCAGTTTGGTCTTCTGTTTCACTACAGATAAGATTATGCGTAGGGGAAGGCTTAGAAGTAAGGCTGGCTGTGTAATGTTAAGATTTGTTTTGGTGTATTAGCAGAAAGTAGTCTTACAGTAAAATGTGTATCACTTTATTCCATGTTACAAGAAAAACAACTTGAAAAATTATAATAACTAGCTGTAGTGCTTGTATTCAAAGTTAATACGGATGCTTTTATTTGTGTGCTGTTGCTCAAAACACTGGGGAATAACAATTCAGACTGAATGCAGAATGTATATTGCTGCATTAGAAAATACAGTTATTATTTTTTATTTCTTTTATTTTGCAGAATGATACCTTTGCTGATTTTGATTCCATGACAGATCGCCTTTTAGATGAAATTATACAGTATATACAAATTTATAATCTAACCCTTTCAAAAATCAGGTAATATCTGTTCTATACTGTTTATAGAAATAAACTTAAAACTAGAGCCCTGTGTTGTTCTGAACTGTGATGCTCAGGAGCAGGCCAAAAGAGAGATGGGCAAGAGAAATTCAAGGAGGGGGAGGAGTAGGGGAAAGGAGGACAAAGGAGAGAGAGGGAATTCCCAGCTGAAAGAAGACTGAGCAGTGTTGTAAGCTCACCTAGTCCTATTGATTGTTTTAGGGCAGAGTTAAGCATTACATTTAAGGAACTGCTGTCCTGTGCTTCCTCAGATCCTGCATGGTAGGGTTCTGCAGAAAAACATATAATATTTTGAGAAAGTCGAAGGAAACTGTAATGGTGCTATGTCAAGATAAAGTTAGCTTTCTTCTGATTTTATAGTCTCTTCACCAAGTATGACATAGTAGACTGTCTATATTGTCGTTCCTGCAGGGAAATTCCATCTTATCTGTGACATTGAAGGGCAGCCACATGAAAAAACTATTTCATCATTTTGATGTTTTCTGATTGTTTCATCTGCTAAAAAGCATGTTTTACATCTTAGTAGAAGGCTCATCCCAGTCTATGCATTCCTGTTTCCTTTTTCAGTTACTTCCAGGAAATACCTGTTCCATTTATTTTCTCAAAGTAGGGTACACCGTTTGGGCAGACTACCTTTACTAACTCAGCTGTGTTGCTGGAGTTAGCTCATCAGTAGATGAAAGGAGCAAATTCAAGCCTGACTTCATCCATTTGTTTAGGCATCCTCAAATAACACATCTGGAAGGTTTTTTGACTTGCTAGTCACATGCATTTCCTACAAGTTTCTGCATACTCATGTGTTTGGTAGGCCTTACTCAGCTAGAGAAAAAATCTAACATGTTTAAACATAATCTCACTTTTTAAAGAAATGTTTCTGTTTTGAAATAGGCAAGATTCGACATGGTTAATTTTGTCTAAATCAATTATTATTTAAAAAACAAGCACTGTGTGATTGTATTTGTGTTACACAGACTGCATGTTAGCGCCCTCGGTACAGGTGAGGAGAGTTCTGTAACCCACCAGCACATGCTGACATCTTCTCTCATGCTGTGGTCTGAAAGGCTGTAATGAGCACACCCACCCAGTTACCTTCTCGTTGTTCATACCTGAGAATTGAATTCTTGTTTGCTTTTTGTTTGCTTCTCTCATAAGACTTTTCAATTTGTAAATATTTTTTCAGTCTTACTTATTGCTTGTCACTTGAAAGAAAAAAGAAATGATCAATTTTTATTTTAGTTTCCTTTTCAAGGTGTATACTTGTGTTTGGCCCTGCCAAAGCAGAAGTCTCCATCTCTCAACTTTAGTTTTTCTTATGAGAAAGTTAAACCTATCAGCAAATCCTGCAGCTGTTTCCTGGTAGCTACATGAGAGAGCTTTCAGAAAGAGATGTGTTTATATGCAAGTCCTTGAAGGGATGACCCAGAAAACCCAGGAAAGTACTATTGAGAAATCCTCTGTTCAAGTAGCCGATGCATTCCTACCTCATTTTGGCTGTCCCACTGTAAAGAAAGCAGACCTTGTGCTAGTTAGCTAGCCATGCTCTCCTGAATGATGCTAGTTTCTCCTCATAAAATCTCCCTGTCTACTAAAGGAAGTGTTCTCTGTACAAGTGCTGCTCAATAGCTGAGTCAAATTAGAAATCAGTCTCCAGTCCTATAATGATTTTGTATGGCAAAAAAGCCAACAGCATTGTATGTCAGAAATACCTGTTCAGTCCCTATTTTGCACTCAAAGTCTTGTTACGGGCAAAAGGGAACACACTTCATATGCAGAGCTAATTGTTAGTCCAATTAATGTTTTAATAATCTCATAAAAATGCAGCAAAATATTACTATTAGTCTAGTTACAGTACTACTAAAATTTGTAGTCCAAAGTAATGCAGAAAAGTCCCAATATTAATATGACTGAAGCTGTTATACAGAAACTTTCTAGTATCTTTTGTCAGGTGGTAGGCTCCCCTTCCAGCAGCTGTCTGAGTCCTAAGATTGGTGGTTTCTGTCTTCCTTAAGCAGTGGGACATCAGCATCCTGGGGCTTCACTGTAAGGAGAATTATGTTCATGGTGGGGCTTTCTGCCTCCTTGGCCTTGGGTCGGCCTGGATTCATTTTCATACTTTAATATTTTCAGACTACCCGCATGCTCTTTCTTTTGTTTCCCATTTACTAATTTGGTTTTTTCCATTCTCTGTTATCCTTAACACTGGCTTTCTTTCCCGAGTTGTAAGATTGTGCTTCTGCAGTGACCATTAACAGACGATTGGGGACCTCTGGCATGTGATACCTGTGTCTGCAGTCTTCCACACCACACTTTATTCTAGTGATACACAATTCAAGCCACACAGAATAACTACTTGTTATTAATACAAACTATAGTGAAACTAAAGCAACTTTAGGCCTGACTTGTTACTTCACTGCCAGATGATTGTTGTCACAGCTAAAACAAACTAAAATCATCTCAGGCCACGACAAGTTAAGAGAAGTTCTGAGATTCTGCACTGTCGGGTCAATGCAAAGCTTCATGCCTTCACGTAATGGCAAAATCCCATTTATTGTGCTACATTCTTATACTGAGATAAGAAAAGGCACTCCCTGTACCATCAGAACCCAGAGCCACACTATAGTGTCAACTTCAGTGAACCAACATTTTTGGTACTGCCAAAGCTAATACCAGTTATTGCACCAGTACACTACCCAACATGTGTGTTGATCTCCTCTGAACAAAATCTTTGTGCTCACTACAAGTGTGTAGCAAGCATGAACTGGAAGCTTAATTCAAACCAACAGCAATTTGTCTTATGAAACAACTGCTTGGTAAAGAATCACAGAATACTTTTAGGTTGAGGTCCTGGAGGTCATCTTGGACCGGTTACCCACTCATACCAGTGCCACCTTCAAAGTTAATGTAACTTTGAAGCAAGTCAAATTGCTCAGTCATACCTGTTCAAGTTTTGAGCATCTGTGAAGATGGAAGCCTTTCCAGGATACTCTTACAGTGTAGTTTCAGAAACGGTCTTCCTCATTTCAGGCCTTACATAAATTTCTGATGACCTGTATTGGACTTTCACCTCAGTTGGATTATTCCACTTGTCATCCTCTTCCCTAAGTAACATTGGCTCACAAAAAGAGAAAGCAATTTTTAATGCTATGCATATATTAAAACATCTGTTCATTGTTTCAGCACCTTTTTGATTATGGCTTTTGATGGATTTTTTTTTTTTTCTTCCATGAATTTTTATAGTTGGACAGGATTTTTCATTTGCTAGCACAGAATAATGAGGTTTTACTGTGTCTAATTTTCTGTTATGATCTGAATTGGTAGACTTGTGCCATAAAGCGCATATAAATACTACACTATACTTCTATTACTTCAGTGTGTTAATGATATCTTGTATTCACACGATAGTAATATTGCCACCTACTGTTCAGAAATGCATTGGTTTTGCAGAGCATCCCACAGTTGCAGGTATCTGAAACAATGAATAGCATGGGTTATAGTTTTGTCTTACACTTTCAAAACCCTTTTTGAAGGGTTTTCCTTTTCCTCCCTTCTCCTTTTCGATTCAAGCAAATCCTTAAACCTTTCTGTATTGGAAAATAATATGAAAGGCTTATCATGTGTTCACCTAAACGTCTGAATTTGAACACAATATATTACTGTAACCTTTGTTATTTTTCAAAGTCTTTACAAATTAAGAACAAATGTTTAATCTGTGAGGTACATTCATGTAGCTAATTGTGAGCACCTTTTTTTCCTCAAATGGATCGTTCATGTTTCTGAAGTTTTTGTTCAGGTATGCCCGTATTCTTCAGGATGATAGGATTGATTGATAAATCACTGTTTTTTCCAGTGACGAAATTGTCCGTTGTTGTGGTACAGTATAAGAGTTTCTCATTCTTTTATGACATTTAATAAATAGTGGATGAACTGTCAGAGAACTGTCAAGAGAACATCTCTGCTAATGTTCAGATCTTTAGAAAATAATCTCTTTTACTCAAGAGCAATTGTGTGATGCAGATCATCTTCAGGATAAATTCACTCAATTTCTGTGGGCTTTTTCTTGTTCCTAAGAAATCTAGGGGTTTGGTTTTCTTGTGTGGACTATGATGTATTCTGAGAGAATGGTTTAAATTTTAGTATTCAAGAGAGTCAGCAGCTCAGTATTTTGTTTTGCAAATACACTGCTGTTGTGCTGACAGCACAGAGGATATGTATCTTTCATTTCTAAATTAGTTAGGCAAACATAGCAAGCTGCGGCAAAGAATTTCTGATATTGCAGCAATTTTGAAAATCTAGTAGTAAAAGCGAACAGGAGAAATATACCTATATGCTTAAACTGTGTATTGATAAGGAACAAATAGCCTATTCTGTCACAGAAATGTATAATTCTGTCAGAGTTTAGGAGTTCAGGGGTGGCCCTGCCATTCTGCAACCTAATGTTTGAATTTTTTCATTTAGCTTTAAATTGGAATTTTCAGAGTCAATAATTCTTGCTTGGGAAACAATTAAACAGTCAAGTAATTTTTTAGCATTGTATTTTACAGATGCTGCTGGTAGCTTTGTTCTAGCTATTTTTGTTGACAAATGTAGTGATACAGAGCAAAGGGGAAGGATGATCTTATGGGTGTAATGTTGTGGCACATACATGATCCAGCCACGATAGTTCTACTATATATTTTTGGATGGTCGTCTGTTCTCTCCATGTCCTGAGATTACATTTGTAAAACAGAAAGGCACTTCTTCCTTCTAATTTTGTGAGTCTTGTCTCTACCATATCCTCTTTTATGTCAGTGCCTATGATGGCGTGGTCCTTACCTCAGCAGGGATCTGTAAGCATAACTGCATAATAACTGGAATTGCTTTATTTTGTAGTGTCCCTTCTAAAGAAATGCTTTATACAGATTTGTGGGTACAACAGTAGGCACCTCAGATTGAGTAATAATTATTCTTAGATACATGAAGCTAAAGAGTCCCATCCATCTTTTCCCTAACTTGCTTAAGCAGGAAGACAACTAAATGTACTATTCTGCCGGCAGACAGATATTCTTCAATTGCCTCGCTCAAGCTGATAATCACTTATTTTGGTCCAGCTGCTAAGCAGATTTGAGATATTGCTTCTATTTTAAAATAATCAGGTTCAGTTAAGTAATGGTTTTCCCCCTTATAGGAGTACTTTTGGAATCCTTCTTCACTAGGTCGTTTCAGTAATTCTCATGCATTTATCACATTGAATGCCATCACATGCCAAAGTAGTGATTTATTCAGTCATGCACAGCTCATAAAGTATTTTCTGAATACTTGGTGCTAAGGGAAATACAACCAAAAATAATCTTGGTTTTGGGTGGGAGATGCTGGTGGAAGGATAGTTTGTTTTCACTAGCTTTTCAAAAACAATGTGTAAAATAATTTGGGAGGAGCTCAGAACATGTTTGTAATGACTTTGTGCAGCTTAGGACGTATGGACAAGCTATGTTTTCTGTGTGACCTAAAATACAGGCTTCTGAATGGAAACTCTTCGTTAATTTTTTTCCTATGCTCTTTCAGCATTTTATGACACCAGTTTTATTTTTCTCTGTTCAAAAGAAACAAAGATGGCCATCAAATTCTATGCTATACTGTTTTTTTCTTTTTTAAACAGCTTTATTGGACACTCACTGGGTAATTTAATAATCCGTTCAGTGCTCACAAGACCTCGATTTAAATATTACCTCAACAAACTTCATACCTTCCTGTCTCTGTCTGGACCACATCTTGGTACCCTCTACAACAGCAGCGCTCTTGTTAATACAGGTAAAGTATTCTTTTCAGCAGTATGAATTTAGGGGAGATTTTGTCTTTGAAATGCACTTAGCAGTTTCATGTGGGGTGCACATTTCTGCATTACTTTGATTACGAGAAAGTGCATGTCTTAAGAAGAGAGAAAGACTATAAAAATAAAGTATCAATAGAAGGATGTGCAAGAGATGGTTGACATCAGTGTTTTCCCGTATGTTTGATTCAGCTTTTCTGTTACACCAAAAAGAAACTCCAGTTTTAATGTGTCGAGCTCAATTTATTATAAACTGGATTTTAATATACTTAATCTGCAAAACAAGTAGGTAAGATGCACTAAAATAATCCTGAACTACTAGTAGTGTCTTTTCTCTCTCAAAAATGTCTTACAGTAAACCTTACAACCTGCAGTGTGTTTCTGCGGATGTGTTTGTACCTTCTGAATGTCTGTTTTTCTAAAGATTAAAGGTAGCTCTAGGAGAACTTACAGAAACTGCTGACTTTTGAAAGAAATGTTAGAAAATATTTTCGGATAGCATCAGGTTTTTTAATGAAAACTCGTTTTGGAGATTACCACCTACCTTGGAGAGCCCAAACCCAAAATGAGTAATGCTTATTTTAACTAAATATAAACATGCTCATTAAACTCTTTAAAAACACTCTAAAAATCATGAATTACTTTGTTTAGTGCCAGTTTATTTATTAATTGCTTTATTATTTTGTTTCATACAAAAATGAGGAGCAAAAACTTTTAACTTGTATGTGTTGAGCTTGAGAAAAGTGGACAGGAATTGCTGGCTAACTGGAGTTACTGTTGGAGTTTATAGAAACAGGGGGAACATGAGAGCTCTTTGAATTTGGTTGAAATTATACCGTTTGTAGCTCTCAGTACACTACCAGTGAGGATCACTTCAGGATTAAGACATCTACAATATAATTCAGTATGGGCACCTACTGGGCATTTAACCTAGTATATCTGTGGACAGTTTCTTTCACGTATTTTAATCTGTAACTGAATCTCACCCAAATCATCCAAAAGTGTTAGCATTACTTTGCTTTTAGAAATTGCCGTTTTCCAGGATACAAAGAGGCAGGGCTGTTGGCTTGTTTAGATAATCACCAGCCAGTGGCTTTCAGTTAACTAAGGTTAAAGCTATCAAAGTATAATCTAGAATATATTCACTGAAAAAATAAGGATTTCTGGACTATTTCATCTCTTTTATAGTTGAAGACTGTACAAAATGTCCTTTTCATATAAAAATCTTGCTCTACGTTTCAAACTCCTTAAGATGTTGGAAAATACCAAGATAATAACAAGTAATGGGTATTGAAGTCTAAATTACCATATTGTTTGTATACATTAATGACCTTCAATAAATTCTTTCAGTAAAAGATAACTATTTCCTTGAGGGTTGAATCAACACATTCTTGAGGCTGTAAGGGCTTGGTTGCTTGCTTTTCTTCTGCTTGGCAAGGGAGAGATTTTCTGAAAGGCCAGTTAGCCAGCTGGCTTTGCTCATTGACTAGTAAAGAGGGTACAGCATCATAGAAAATGTAATACTATGATTTTCCTCCCAGAAGATTCTGCTTCCTTTGTTCAAGTTATATTTAATGAATTCAGTGGTTCTATAAAGTTATTTTTAGAAATCTGAGAAGTAATGCTTATTGTTTAGTGCTATGTGTTTCAACATCAAAATGTTCTAATATTCTGTAAATTATTGAAATAGGGTTTGTATATTGCCTTAAGGCTAACTTATTAATGTATTTTCACTTTTTGTAAGTATAGTTATTTTTTTTTTAGAAAGGCATGTACATTAGTGGAAATAATGGTCATCATGCTTTATTATGTATAGACAGGAAAGAATAATGAACAAAAATTTTAAATGTTTCTGGGCTTGACAATGCTGACATGAAAAATAAAACTAACATCTGAGGAGCTAAATATATGGACTTCAAGTACTTTTACTTATGTTTAATTAGTGTTCATATTTTATTGTGGATCTGTACTCATGTTATACCTAACCATGCAGGACTGTGGTTTATGCAGAAGTGGAAGAAGTCTGGTTCTTTATTGCAATTGACGTGCCGAGACCATTCAGATCCACGACAAACATTCTTATACAAACTTAGTAAAAAAGCAGGTAAGCTTTGTTAATACTTACTATCTTTTAAAGGCCAGTGTACATAAATGTGAATAGGAAACAGAAAAAAATTTTCCAGTAAGCTCCTGTTTCAGTTTATATAAGAGTTACTTTGGCTTTAGTCCCATATTCTTCAAGTAAAAGAAACAAAAGAAACAATAAACCATTCTTGTTGCAAAGGTGGACTACTGGTTTGTACTTTCCTTCTGAACCAATGAGCAGAAGGTCCGAGTGCAGCCACTGTGCTGGGGGGGGGGGGGGGGGGGGGGGTGTGTGTGCACGCGCACGTGTGTGTGTATATATATAAAAATACATATTAAAAAAAAAATCAGCTTCCTCTTGAGCCATTGAAGCTAGTGATTTCAGTGTGATAAGTGAAGTACATATACACTCATTTAGGATTACCTGTTTCTGTATCTATTTTTCTTATCTGTTTATAAATGTAAAATTCTGCTTTAAAGTTTTTGCTAACCTGTCTTTTATTTCCTCATTAAGATGATCAAGGAAAACAAAAACTCATTTTGATAAAGAAAGGAGAAGTTGTACTTAGCATAATAGCTAAAAAACAAATTAAATTGAATAATTTATATCTATGTAATATATATCATATATATCAATAATTTATAATACTATATAATTCATACCATTTTCTCTGGTTTGAATATTCTTATTTCAGCTGTTGGCTGAGAGCCAGTTTTGGCAGTGAAGAATGTGCCAGTTGGGGGGTAGTTTCTATTCAGCATTGTAAAGTTATTGAGGATTCATCTGACAGGTATTTCTAAATATATGTCAGGCAAGCAGTTGTGGAGCCAGAGGTGCTCTGGTGTTTTGTGAAAAATCTGGGCACGTTTGTCCATCAAAATTTTGCAGGGTGTCACAGCTGAAATTTTGTTGAGAGCAAAGCAGTACAAAGATATGGGAAGGAAACGACTGACATCTAGGTCTTGAGATGTTCAAATATAAAACTTACAGGACTTGGAAGAAGCAGAAAAGAATAAGGAGCAAGAAGAAAAATCATGGATAAGAGAGAATGTTGATCAAAAACTGATTTTAGAAAAACTTCTATTCTAGAAATTCTAGCCTATTCCAGAAATACGACATACTTATGACAGATCCCTATGTGACAGGCTTTTTGAAAGACCTGGATAGCATGGTCTTAAGAGTCATGACATGCGTTTCAGACTTTATTCCCCATAAACTGTAGAAGGAGCCTAAAAGTCTTAGGGCTCAGTTTCCTTTTTCTGCCTTCTTACTGAAGAGATGGAAAGAGCTGTATCTTGGGCCACAGCCTCATACACCGTCTTGTTTCCAGGTCCTTCAGTGAGCTTGGTGTGAGGGAGAAGGAAAGGTTGGGGGAGAAGGAGAAAGAGATGTTAAAGTTTGATAATTTTATTTAAGGAGAAAAGAAAGCGAGCTTTACACTTCCCTAAAAGAGAAGGAAGAGAGTTTTCCTTTGAGGGTTGAGTTAATATACCGTAGGTACACCATAGGTGTTGGTGTCTTTAACTGTTGATATCTGTACAAGGAATGCTTCTGTCCAGCCATCTCTTTGTTCATTCAGTTGCCATGCAGTATTGGCTGTGCTTGACTCTCAAACACCAGATGAGAGGAGTTTGGGATTCCCCTAACTGTACGGTTTCTCTTCAGATTTTTCAATCCAGAGAATTTGCATACTGTTCTCTATAGGGATTCTAAACATAAGTGTTTCCAGGAACCGCTTCATCCCAGGCTACATGCAAGAGATTGACAACACTGTTGAGAAGTATAGCCCTGATTTTGCAACTTCTGTTGATTTTTCTAATCCTACAGGAAAATAGGAGTCTAAGATGCAGAAACATCTATTGCTGCTTAATGTCATGTCTTCTTCAGATGCTGGCTTTGCAGCAGGGAAAATCCTTAAGGCAGCAAAACTTGCTACTATTTCAAGTCTGCTGTGGTCCAGTTGGTTTCGAGATAAAAGTGGCTGTGGATCTGGCAGGTGATGTTTTGAGGGTCTAGGTCTCAGCCACGTTGTTGTATGGTGGTTTGTGGCTCTAGTTCTCCAATTTGCCAGAGAATATCTCTGTTAAACACATTGTCTTGTTGCTTAACCCCAAACCGGATGAAGATCCTACTTTCTGTCAAGCATTGTAGGTGAAAGTACAATTGAGCATCTCTTTTTCTGCCCTTAAAAAGAAGCTCCAATAAGTATTAATGCTTAGCGTGATTCAGAAACAAGAGATTTGTGCTCATATCCATTCTCTCTTCTAAATCATGGAGCAGTACCTGTTAATACTGGAAATCTTGCGTTCATGAACACATTTCTGATAACTCTTTCTCAGTGCTGCTTCTGTCAAAACAATGCCTCTAGGAGGATCTATGACAAACACTTTTACCATTCTTGCCTTTTCCTCCCCATTTGGGGCCAAGTTGGGCTTCATGGCTGGACATCACCTCAGGCTCTTGGATTTCATAGCCAGAAGCAGCACCAGTCAGTTTCTCTGCTGCTGCCAAAATTTCGGGGCTCTTTCTCTTCCAAAAGGTCTCTCTCAAAAGAATCTGTTCTGAAAGGAGTTTTAATGCTTTCATGCAGAGAGCTTACAGAATATTCCATCAGGAGAAGCAGGTTTTGTATGTGACATTGTAAAAAGAATTGTGAGTCTTCTGAGCATGTGCAAAATTCTCGCCTAACAATAGGTTCAGACTTCAAAAGAACCTTTGCAACTGAAAAATTATAAATATATAATGAATAAATCCCTTCCACCTACATCATACAACTCTTCCTTAGTACAATGTGAGTCAGTCTGTCATTACTTGCTGAAGTAATAGTTACCCAGAACTTGCTCTTTTCAGTTTCTTTAGGTCTTCTACCTCAGTTTTCCTTTACTATAAAAATCTTTTAATAGGATTTTTTGTAAAGCATCCAGTAAGAAACAAATAGGTTTTCCTAACAGTTATAGTTGTTACAGTGCTGCTATTTGTGTATTGTATTTCATCCTTTGATAGGAGTGAATGATAACTATCCAATTCTGAGATAAAAGCTGAAGGTGTGACATATATGTGGTTCATACTCAAGCAGTAGATGCTTATCATTAGTCATGGTTTGATTTTTTTTGTTTGTTTTAAAAATAGCTGGGGCCAAGTCAAGTTTGTTATTTGTCAGAAAACTTGGTGTAAATTGGTTAATATGCTATGTTGTGCCTGGTAAATACAACTACATGCTGGAATAGTGATTCATCTAAGTGACAAAACTTGCGTTAAAAAGTTGCTATTGTCCTTAATTGATGTTAGTATTCTTAAATGAAGAGGAAATGCCTTCACCTAAATAAAGATATCTATGATTTAGAATGTGTTCATTTGATTGTTCTTTTAGATGTATATCTGGATAAGAGTTTTGTTTGCAGAATTTCCTCAGATCTAGTATTGGAGATACAGTTAGCTCTCATTTAGCAAGTGAACTCTGGGAACATTTCAGTTTCATTTTCAAGCAATTTGTCAAGGCAGAATGACAGATTTTAACAATTCTTTTTATGTTTCTGGTCTATAAATAGGAATTGATTCTTAAAATCGTAAATGCCTTTTGAAATGATTGATTCAATAAATTACTGCAAATGACAAGTGATGATGATGATGAACTGTCTGCTTTTCTAAGTCTGTTTTTCTATAGCATTGTGTGTGGTTTGTTTGTCAACTCATTTTGCTTTTATTCACTTACTGGAGTGTTACAGTTGTAGAATATTTTTTAAAAGTCAAGTACAACTCATTCATTGCCCAGCTGTCAAGTTTGTTAAAGCAGGAGGAGTGACCTTAAAAAGTTAACTTGTTAAAGCAACCTTAAAAAGCCCACTTAGATATTATCTTCAAGTTTAAGAATTACGAAAACAAAATAATTTTTCAGGCCATGTAATCGGTTACCCTGTGAAAATAAGTCTTTATTTCAGGGAATAATAGCAGGTAGTGGGAAGAAATTGAGACTTAAATATTTGCCATTTCTGATCGGATTGTTGTTTAAAAAAAAAATCTGGACGTTTCTTTCTTGACCATTCAAAATTCTAATAAAATTAGAGCTATTTTCTATCTTAGAATTATCATCATTGCTAATTGCTGATAAGGAGCAAAAGCTGACCTTATTTGCTTATAAGGAAGAAAAAGTAATAGGATTATTTGTTCAAAGTGAGGAGAGTTAAAGTTTATGCCGTTTCTTGAATCCTAAGTTACTTTAAGCACTGGTCACTTTATGTTGGCAGTTTAACCCAGTAGAAAATTTAGTTTTCTGATGTTGCTTCTTCATAATGATAATGTTTAGAATTATGTTCTTTGACAATAATCTCCTTGAAATCTGCTTGTCATGTCTTCAGCAGCTGCAATCTGTCTGGTAATTTCTGGCAGTCTTGGAAATGATTGTTAATTTCGTACTGTGACAAGAAATTACACCAGGTTGCCCGCTATGATGATGTGTTCAATACAAACACAATTGTAGTTGCACAGATGAAAAAATACATGAAAATTTCTGCGTTATGTGTAAACAGTGTTTCATGTTGTAGTATTATGGATTCAACAGAAACTAAGAGTTTAAGTTTTTGAAAGTAACTTGGTAAGAAGAAGATTTTTAGACACAAAAATAAAAAATATGTAGTCCTCTATTTTCTAATTGCTTGGCTTTTAGACGTTAGTATGGTCTGTCCACTTAGCGGAAGTGAGTACTTTCTGTAACTGAACAGTTGACATTTGCCATAAAACTTACAAAATGGTAATTATGCAGACTTGTCCTTAGAGGGATAACGGGGAATGACTTAAGTATTATTTGAAACTAGTGCGTGAATGAGTTGAGCAGCATAGCACCATGTAGGGATTCAGTGACAAGTTCTGGAATTTGCACAGCTCCTGATTTCTGTTTCCACTTTATCTATTGGTTATGCTTAAATATTTTCTACAAGCGATAACTGCACCTTCATGTTTACTTTCTAACATCAAATGTAAAAATCAGCTAGCTTATGAAATGCCAACTGATTTTTTTGGCACATCACCAAAATAATAACAATCAGAAGTTTTTTCTTTTGAGAGATTAAAGAAGGATATGCATTTGATCAGTGTATTCAAATACATAATTGATTCCAGTTGGAGCACATTGTAATTTTTGTCTGCAGAAGTGGAAAGGCAGTAGCTCCAGTGAAACTGAAGATGGTTTCAGGTGTAACTTGAGCATTGTCGTAAGCACTTCTCCCAGCTTCTCTAATTCACTTTGTTTTGTGCAAGGTAAACAAGAGAAGCTCTTCTTTTTTTTTTTTCTTTTTTTCTCTTCAATTAGAATATTTTGTTTCTTACCTTATTTACATTTTATACTCTGCTAGTTACATTTTTCATAAATATTAAAATATTCCAGGGAGTCCAGGAAAATAAACTGTAAATTATTGATTTGTAGCTGTTGCCACCCAACAAATCTGCACTTTCTTGTTCATGGTACTTCAGATGGTCATTTTTGATGGGTTCAGAGACCCTGCTTTTTATGTTAAGAAATCAGCAGAGAGAACAGTTTCATTTATATGTAGGCTGGTTTTAATGTTCTGATCGTCTAAGAAGAACGTCAGTGACATGTAACATTTGGCTTTAGTTTGGTTTCACACAAGACTTCTGTGTGTGAATACCTTGTTTAGAATGCCAATATACTGGTCAGTACAAGTATTAAAAACAGAGTCCAGTTCCATCAGTTGGTCTTTGCCTGCAGAAACTTGAGCTTGTCAGTCACCTGAAAAAACATTCAGGTTGTTTGATTTGGGTACATCCCAATTTGATATAAATTGTGATGGAGCATTTGCAGTTAGGACTTGGCAAGTACACTGACTCCAAAACTTTGGACAGAACTCGTTCTCCTATAATGAATAATGATGTGTGTCAGAAGCATGGCTTGCTGAGACTGGCTTTCATAAAGCAAATCTCAAAATGCTGTTTTCTGTCCCAGTTATGAATCATTTGCTCACTGGCAGGAGAGCTTCCTGCAACAAACTTTGGACCTGCAAGTTTTTCTACCTCAACTTTACTTCTGAACTTTTTTTAAGTCCCATTTCTCAGCCGTAGAATATGCCCACGTTAGCACTCAGGAATGCATTCAGAAGCAAATCTCTTCCTGATCCCTGTATACTTCAGAACACAATGAATGAGCTTTAGCAGCCAATGCACGTTGCATCCACAGGACCAGACTAGAGCTAGTCCAAAGTAAACTCTGCTGAAAATGGGCATTATGATGGATGACGGATTCTTAATACCAACTGGTTTGCTCTACAGTTCTGTTCCTCTTATGCCACAGAGTTCACAAATGTGATTGTACAGCCATAGTCTCTTCCAGGATGTTTTTGTACTTTTGTAGGTAGGCTTAGATTCGTATGTCTTAGTACTTCTGTAGTCTATCAGGAGCTGGTGGAAGGCCGGGACTTACATAAAGTTGACAAGGGGGATTCAGACTGGAACGTGCAATATCTAATCAAGAATTACTGTCCCTGGGAGAAAAGCACATCCTGGAGAAATATGTAAGCTAATTAAGATGTTTTGGGAACAATCTGAAACTACTAGTAGAAGTGTGACAAGAAGCACCCTCGCATGAACTATCCTCATTATAATACTAAAAGTCACACCCCTTGAGCTGGAGACGCCGGCCCAAGCAGAGACCCCTCACCTTTGAGTGTGCGCAGAATATTCAAGTAGCACTGTAGCTTTAAGTTGAAATAAGAGAAATGTAGACCAATAGAAAACTGCTTTGTGTAATTACTTCTGCATATGCATAACTAGACTGTATAAATACTGTACCTGTATGGTCGAACTTTGTGCTAGCTTTGTGGAGCTACCACCTAGCACCCGTCTCAGCGCAGACATGAAATAAAATACCTCTGCCCTGTGTGTATATTGGTGTCTCGCACACTGGGTAAACGACCTCACACTTGTGGGATAACACTTCCACAGATCTTGATTAACAGAATTCTGATGTGCTTGTTTATTGCCTTATTTCCTCCCATTAAAAATGTGCATTTTCCTTATCCCCGAAAGGAGGAAAAGATGTTTGTTTTGGTTTTCACTTATGTCCATGTTAACAAGAGATCAGCAGTGGATAAGCATGGTGGACAGGTTTTCTTCTTTGAGATGTCTGTTATGTACAGGATGTCAGGTTAGCTTACTTGGTGCTATTTGGCTTTGTGGAGGGAAAAAGCATTTCAGCTCTTGACTTGAGGGAGTGCCTGTTTATAACTCCTGATGAGGATGAGACTAGAATTGAAATAGCATCCCTATTGGTAGCATGGCATGGAGACTAACCTAATCAGTTCTGCTAAGAGGAAGGACTTCCCAGCCCTCAGTAGCTCTGTTCCAGCAATGTTGGAAGAATCTGGTAGGTTCTATAGCATCTGGAGCCAAGTTCTTTAAAGTAAAATCTTCAAGGCAGAGTTTGAGCTGACATGAAACTCTTGAGTTGATGTAAATCTAGCTCCCAAATCAGTCTTCTTGTGGGACTGCAGCTGAAAGTCTGAGCTTCCTTGTATCTGTACCGTAGCATCTTAATCTGAGACCTCAGCTGACTCAGGATCTCAATGCTTGAATTTTTGGGGCATGATTCTAGCTCTGTGTGTAATGTGTTACCTTCATGAAGCAGTGCGGAAGACCAACTGCAGGAGATGGCTGCCTTCCATGGCATAATTTTTTAAGTCCCTGTTTCCAGACTATATTTTTGGCAAAGCTTCCAGATCCCTATTTCCAAACAAGTATGTAAATGGACAGAATTGTAGAAAATGTTGGGACTATTGTGCCTTAACAAAACTGAGATGTTTCCTTCAAGTCAAAGCAACCAGGTATGACCCTGAGCTACCTGATCAAACATAAAAGTTGGCCCTGCTTTGTGCAAGTGGGTAGGATCAGATGATTTCCAAAGCTCCCTTCCAACGTAAATCATTCTATTCTAGGATTCTGTGATTAGTATATTCCTAAGGAAAATGGCAGCTTACTAATGGAATCGGATTGTTTTACTTATTTTTTTTAAGCTTATCGTAAGCAATTTTGATTTGATTATGCTCAAGAACTCTGTGGTATCCACAGTGAATATTGTCCATCACAAATAATTGAAGCCTTGTTTTGAATTAGTTAAGGGGTGGTGGTATGGAATTTTGTCATCGTTTTTGTCATACGAGTCTCAGAGAATATCAGCAGCCCATTGTGCCAGTGGCTCCATCTCCCATTCCCTGCTTGGATGTTGGCTATACCTAGAGGGCAGACTTAACATCTGATTCTGGTGCCTGAACATATATAAAAATTTATTCCTCTATGATGGCAGTTAGTTATGAGTTACCAGGTCTCTATACCTGCTGTTCCAGGCAGATTTTTCCACTTGACATATTATTTGGAAAAATAGTTCATGACTTTATAGAGATCATTAATTTGATAATGACTTCAGAATTCATTGGTGGACATGAATGGCACGATGGTTGAATGATAGAAATTGTGCTCTCTGTGTGTGCTTAAATTCACTTTGACTGAGATTGAAGTTCCGCTAGGTGATAAGGATCATCATAAAAATTTGGAAAGCCCATTAAAGGTTTGTTACTACAGGAAAGAACCTTCTGTTATATGGGACAAAGCTTGTTATTTCAGCAGTGATATTTCACTTGGATTGTTCTTTCCCAAGCTATCTCAAATCCTGTTGAAAAATTTAGTCAATACTTTCTAGTTAATGACAATCTCAGTGTTTTTTATAGTACTCTGCAAAAATGTGTGATCTATTCAGTAGATGATGTGATGAGTTCAAATGTATTTTGTTCTGGTAGAATCAGGTCTTAATCTTCCAGCATTTTTGCCTAACTACAACAATCTGGAAATGTTGGCCTAATTAGATTTTGGGGTTGGTTTCTTAATTCAGCAGCTGAAAATTTTACTGCACAAGAAAAAATGGTTCATTAATTACTTAGAATAATTTTCAGTTTGGGATTTTTTGTAATACTTACAGTATGTGTGACAGATCTTGTATTATGCGTGGTGTGGGAAAATAAAGATGTGAATCATAGGAATTAACTGAGCTGTATTCTTGTTCACAATTTATTCCTGAATTTTTAATTTAATTAAAGGCAGAATATATTTAAGGTCTAGGAAGTAAGTGAAACAGCAACATGTAAAGATGACCAGTAGGTCAGTTTTTACTGCTACATAAATGCAAGATTGTGATAAGTTGCTGCTTCTCCACAAGTACACTTAATTTAGGCACAGTTTAGCACTGCACACTTCCATATTAGAGATCATTCTGTGCCTGTGTCCTGTGTAGTCCCATAGCCTGTCTGGAGAGCAGAAGGGATGCTGTTGAACACCGTGCAGTTCTTTCTCATTGACTAATGGTTTGAGTTATCTCATGTTGTAGAAATCCAAGGGGTTGCTAGGCTCTGTACATTTATATACCACCATTTTGACTCCTCTCTTTCCATATAGTCATGTGGTCTATATATATCACATGAACCATATCCAAAATAAACAACCTCAAGATGTAAGACTTGGATTTTTTTCTTCAAAATAGGCACAGGGAGCAGTCCAAAGAAAAGCCGCCCAAGAACAGTTAAACAATAAAACTGATGCTTATGAAATACCCTAGATGCCTTCTTTGCTCCTACTGAAGAGTTCCCTCAAACACTTTTTTGTAATGAAAGATTCCTGATATTTATCATGCCTAAAATGAAGGGAAGCCTAAGACATTATTTTTATGAACCAGAACATAAAGCATAAAAATGAGTCACTGTGACCAAAAGGAGATGCCTAATTTATTAGACTATGGTGTCCTAAGGCTGTTGGGGGGGGGGGGGTGGGGTGTTTATATTATATCACATGTGAGGATGAAGAGAGTCTATTTAAATGTTGATTGATGTAGACTGATGTTCCTCTAAAGAATTCCCCAGGATATCTCTTCCTTCTTCAGGTTGATTAAAAGATCTAGGCAGTCCACTTCTTTGTACCTTTTACATCAATGCTAATGGATATTTCTCTAGGGAAAGCACGTATCAAAAAAACTTAATACAAGATAGATAGACTCCCAAGGAATTTTCAAAACTATAACAGATTAGCCTGCAGAGAATTCCTATCCTTGATTTATTCCAAATGCATTCTTTTCAACTCAGTACAAAGTTTTGGAACTGGCATCTGCATCTTCGTGTAAGATTTGCTGCAGTCATTTTTCAAGTGTCAAATAAAAGACTGCAGTGATTTAGCTGATCTTTTGAGACAGTGTTGTTTTTCAGTGGGCACAGGCAAAAAAAAGAAAAAAAAACAAACCCAAAAACCAAACAGATTTCCTGCTTGAAGAGGATGGGAATCAGGATCTAGTTTGGATGCATTTTCTGTATGCTTTTGTAGATGTACAGAATTTGGTTTTTTTTTCAATTTTCTGTGAAATCTGGGAAGATACATTTGCTTTTTCACATACTAAAGTTGTTCAGCATTGTTTCTGTGACTGACTTGGTTTGGAGATGTAGTCTTTATCAGATGGAGTGTACAAAATATTGAAAATTAGGAAACAACCTCTGAAAAAAGGAAAGATTTTTCACTTTGGGCTCCATTGATGGCTTTAGGAACAGGTATGTATTAATATATATTAATTATATATTCAGTCTGAACAGAACAGGGAAACTAGAATCCAGAACTTTGTCCTGGCAGTATAGCTTCTGAAAAGCAGATAGCAAATAATTTCTTTTTCCTACACAGTCAGGTCTCTTTTTTTAATGAAGGAAAGTTTTGATTTGTGGAGGTTAACACAGAAGATGTGTGCTGCAGATTCCAAGAAGCACCTTTGAAGAATGACTTTATTTGCAGTATTTCTATAATTCTCAGTGTACTAAGTACATTTTATAAATTAAAAACTAACGGTTACAGGATCTGACCATTATTCTCTGGAAATTAAAATCAGGGCTAATAGCACCAGTGCAGAACTCACTAGCACCTGTGTGAATAGAGTTGGATCCAATCTAGCAATGATAAGATGTAAGCATCTAACACCTAGGAGATTCCCAGAGAGCCATTCAGGCTGGCTGTTTTTCAGTATAGCTTACCTTTACATACGCCTAAACTGTTGGAGCATTTTCTGGTTTTGCCTAACAGTTGCCTTTGTATTTAACTGTAGATGGCTATGATATTCAGAAGGGGCTGTTCTAAGGCAAAGGCAACCTATTTTCCTAAAATGCTCCATTGTATTTGGCCTAAAGCAGATGGGCAGCACCGGAAATCTGCTGAAGATTTTTAGAGAAAACATAGCAATTAAACATCTTAAGGACTGTAACTCCATCATTGCTGAGGGTTCTTGCCTTTGCATCATCTTACTATTGGAGTGCTTGTCCAAGAAGTAGGGAAGTCTGGGTTTAATTATAAAGGTTTAATTATATTTGGGTAGTTGTGTTGGGTGGACCCTGCACCTGTGCTTGAGCTGGTAAACCTTACCATGAGGTAGTGCCTAATAGAGGCACCTACACTAGGTGGGCTGTATTGTGTACTACTTGATGCTAGGCATTAATCCTGGTGCAGCTAGGCTGTTGAAATGTCAGTGAAGACAAGGCACCATCCATCTTTAGGTTTCTTTAAGCAATGCGGAGGCTTTACTCCCTTCTGTCAGCCAGAAACCGACCACTTTATTCCTAAGAAGCAAGACGAAGGTTTGAACCATACTCTGTTTAAATGGGAAACATCACAATTGGGTCGCACCCATATGAATTAAAATGATGTACAGAGGAAAGGCCGGTACCCAACATTTTGTTATTCTGTAGCTCTACCTATTGTAATTGATTTTTCTGCCTTTTTGTGCAAGATCTTGTAATAAATTGGTGCCAAATTTCAGTTGTAAAATGTTTAATTATTCTGTAGTAATTGTCAAGAGATTAGTTCTAACAGATACCTTTTCCCCTTTTCCTGTAGGTCTTCATTACTTCAAAAACATTGTGTTAGTAGGATCTCTGCAGGATCGTTACGTTCCTTATCACTCCGCTCGCATTGAGATGTGTAAAACAGCTTTAAAGGATAAACAATCAGGTAATAAATATCCTGCAAAATAAACAGACCACTCAGGTTAAACTTCATAGG
Organism: Mycteria americana; assembly: GCF_035582795.1. Lineage (NCBI taxonomy): Eukaryota > Metazoa > Chordata > Aves > Ciconiiformes > Ciconiidae > Mycteria > Mycteria americana. The sequence continues at coordinate 33,943,626 of NC_134367.1, forward strand.
TCTCAGATTCATCTAATTCATTTAATTTTGGGTGCTTAACTGAGGCACCTCTATTCTGTGTTTAGACACTCTGGGCTTACTTTGTAGTAATGGAGAGAGAAAATCCATGTGGGAGCTGAATTGCTTTCTGGATCTGTCCTGTTCTATCACATGCAGAAGGAGATGAGACTGAATAAATTTCTAGTTTACAGACTTCGCTGAAAGTTAGGTGGGATGAACACGGCCCGTGATGTGTTACTCCATGAACAGGGAGGACAAATTGCTTTGATTTTTGAGGACATCAAGTTGTAGCGTCGAGCATGTGGACTGTATTTAGTCGAGGCTTAATACTAGCACTGAAAGAAAAGGTAGTTTTCCCATTTTCAGCGGTGGTTGGTTGTTGTATTTACTGTTGAGACATCCTAGCACAACTGCATTCTAGCATTGTATATTGACAAATAAATACCTTTACATAGTGTAATAAATTAATACTGATGAGCACATTCTCATGATAAATGTACAAATACTGAAATGCATAGCTTAAAATTATTTTTCCAACATTTCTGGGGAAATGAAACTTCCAGTATATTCTACGTTAACAGAACAACAGCATAACACATATCATTACCCTCTTACTCTGGAATGTATTCATTTTAAGTTCAAGGTCAAAGAACTGTATTTGTTTCTGGTGATTCACACAGTACAACTTTTCTTTTCCTCTGCAGGACCAATTTATGCTGAAATGATCCAGAACCTGCTTCTGCCAGTTCTTCAAAATAAGGAATGTAATTTGGTTCGGTATAATGTAATTAATGCATTACCCAATACTGCAGATTCTCTCATAGGGAGAGCTGCACACATTGCTGTTCTTGATTCAGAAATATTTTTGGAAAAATTCTTTCTTGTTGCTGCCCTAAAATATTTTCAGTAGAGAAGAGCATTGTAAGAGACTTGGTTATTACCTCATTAACAGATGAATCAAATAATGTGTGGTATTAAAGTATAGCTGCAGCTGTATTTTAAGAGATATTTATACTTTTTATATGGAAGATAATTTATATCATCCACACTTAGGGCTTTTTAACATCAACTTTACTTTCTAGGTAATGTGGCTGTGCAATATTTTTTTATTTTGTTCTTTTTACTTTTCTATTACTTTTTCTTAATTTTGGGTACCTAATTATTTGGAGATGAAAGCACAGTGCATACTTTTGGTTGGTTTATTATTGGCTGTTAAGACTACAGAAGTCAATGTTACTTGGCTACATTTTACAAGAGGCTTTAGATGCCAAAATAAATTGGATTTTAAAATTATAATAAGGTCTTACACGTTCAGTTGTCGTATTTTAGCACTGTAGGAAGTTTAACTGGAAACCCAATGAGCTGCTAAAATACTGGATATTTGAAAATGACTATATCTGTGGGTCTCGCAAAGACCGTTACCGAGTTGTCTGTTCAGATACCACTACAGCTTAACAGTTTTCTACAAAATCATTATCATCATTGTTAAGTATGTTATGCCTGTGGGAATATATTTTCTACTGATCTCAAAAACATGTTAGTTTACATACTCAATTTTATTACTGGAACTTCAGTTTTCAGAAGCAAATGGCAACTAAGGATTTTTGAATGTTTAATGATAGCTGCCTTCAAATAATTGGGGTTTTGCAAGCTGTATTAAAATTGCTCCTTACTCTGTCAGTTCTTCAGATGAACATGGACAGTTTTACATGGACTTCCTTGTACGTAAAATAAGTAAATGTTATAAATTTCTGCAATACTTTTATGAATTTAAGCAATTTTTAAATATTGTTAAAATGTTTTATTGACTACAAAGTATTGTAAATATAAATCAATACATCTTCAAATGGGACAATATTGTAAACTTTACCTGTTTAGTGATACACATAAAATGTTTTTGATATACAGGAATGTTAAAGGTCTATTGACTTTCTACTGGTGCTGAATAGCATTAAGTTTGGTTTCTCCTTCCTTCCCTTTTCTCTGTTTCAAACAATAATTCACTAAAGATTGGGGGGGAAGAGTTACATGTGCATTCACTAATTGTAATGAACATTTTTGAAAAATATAAATTTGCTGTATAATGCATGTTTATTTTTAGCATTGTGTTATTGCATCTGGTGTTAATAAAATGAACAAAGTACTCTAATGGAAGCAATTAAAGAAACTGAAATGTTCTGCTAATTACCAAAATTCTGGGGAGGCTTTTTTGTATATAATTAATAATTTTGTATTATGTGAAATGAATATAGCAATAATAGTTTATAATGAAGTGATTTTGGATTTGGTTTGTTCATACATTCTTTGTAATTTTTTTTTTCTCTGTAGCTTACAAGTTTCAGATGACCACCTACTGAAAAGAGTATTTTATTAGAGATGTGTTAGGCAAGTCCTTACAACACAAAGATATCTTAAATACATTCCCACTCTAACAATGCCTACTTTTACTAATAATTTTTTTACATTATGATGGTGCTAGTATGTTGTAAATATTTAAATTAAGTTCTAACATCTCAACTGTCTTTTGTTTAACAGTATTCTAGTAGTTAGCTAGTGGCTAAATTTTTAATATCAGTTTAGGGAGCTAGATCTAAAAAATTTCCTTGATTCACAATGGTCAAGTTAAACTACTCTTAGTACATAAGTATTTAGACGTTTCTGTCACTACTGGAAAATGTCTGTCTTGCCACATCTCTCTGGAAATCCAAAAGTGTAAAGCATGCTTTTGTGATTAGCAAAGCAGAAATAGCCACCTTTTTTTTATTTTATTTTTTAAATAGTAGATCCCATCAATGTAAGGAGGCTTGAATTTGGTTTGTTCTTTGAGGAAAATGGATGGTGCAGGCAATCCTGTGATACTTGCATGTAAGTTTGACAAGGAACAGGGCAAATAAGAGTGCATTAACTTATTTTTCTCTCCTCTAACTTGTATTGCCCAGTGCAGTCCATACATAGCCCTCTCAGTGCTGTAGCATTTGTGGGGGCTGTCTGAGATCTTGGAATTCTGAAAGCAATGGCTGCTACTCGTGTGCCATGAGACAGTAGTGAGTGGCATGATGTCCCCAATGTGCCCTTGCAGCATATGCAGTTGCACTTACAGACTGTATGGTACACTTGTGGTTGCTGTCTGAAAACACGCAATCTTGGATGTTTTGGACAACTGTGCATGTGTCGCATGGCATACTCCTCATATTCCCACATATTTCTGCCCTCTGTTTACTAGATAGAAATATGGACTTTTCTATACATAATTGAAACTCATCTGATGCAGTAGCAGCTATAAAGTGCTCCATCTCACCCCTCTTCTCTTTGAATCAGGGCTTCATCTTCCTGTAGAGATAGTGACCTCTCCTTTATGCGGGTATCCTACAGCTGCTTGAAAGAGAATTACGTTGCTTGCAGAATGAGAGATAAAAATTAAGGTCTTAACATTCCTTTAGAAAGCTGCCAGTCTTTTGTTCCCTGAAGGCAGTAGGCTGCTACTGTTATTTCACAAAGCTCTCGGCGATATTATTACGAGGTTATCGCATAAAACAAGATAGTGTCTGAACTTTTGTTTGCAAATTGGGAAAAAGAGCTCATGTTCTACTGTGGAAATCACCAGGCTTTGCAGCAGAGCCAAGAAATTCAATGTTGACAAAAAACTTTCTCTGTAACCACAAAACACCCTTCGTTCCAAGCCAAGCTTACTTGCACGGCCATGACCAGGTGCAGTGTTCAGATAACCAGGCTTCTTGACGTGGTCAGAGAGGAAGAGGGGGCATTTAGGCAGAATCGGCACACTTGCTTGCTGCCTGCGGCAGTGCTGGTTGGGGTACTTTGCAGATAGCCCCCATGGCTAGCTTACATTTTGGCTCATCTGAATTGACCTCCTGCAGCGTTTGTGCTAGCTCCAAGTCTTCTATCCCCTGCTTTTTAGAACAGCAAAGCAAAGCAGCATACAGTATTCTGTGAGATAAGCGATCAGTAAATGGAGGGAGGAAAACCAAAAAAGAAAACATTGCATTTAATCACAAAGTAGAAAATTCCTGTGGCAGGTGTACATCTGTATTTCCCAATGTTCAGATTTATTACCTGCTCATTCACAAGACCTAGAAATACATAATTCAGGAGTAAAGAGTAAATTTTGCATTTTTACAGCAATACAATAAATGAAGAACAGGAAAAAAAATGCTTTGAAAACCTCAGCTTATTTTTAGGTGGAAGAACAGTTCCTAATTAACCTTACATTGCTATTTCATCTTTACCATGTGAGATTGTGTGTAAGCATGATTTTTCATGGATTTGTGCTAAGCTCTTTAGGAACAGAGCTTACTATTACTTGGTACCTGCAGACAGCTTGGTATGAGTCTTTTTAAGGTAAGAATTTCATGATAGTTTTTACTGTACTGAGCACATGCATGGTAATTTCTTGAACTTGGAATAGATCTGTTTTTTTCTTGCTGCTTTTGGGCAGAAGAGCTTTTTTTCTGCATGAGCCACCGATCTTCCTCTGTATTCTCTGATCTAGAGGCCCAGCATCTTGCTGTTAAAATAAAGAAAAGGGTTTCCCATTATTTCAGTCTCTAATGTCCAATTAACCATGTTTTAAAAAGCCGATTGAGGAAATGTCACACATAAGGCAGTCAGTTAAATTTAATCACTTTCAGTGTGTAGGCATTGCCAGATGTAGTGCAATAAACTCAATGGAGCATTGCTGCTGTTAATTAACCAAGGAGATTTACTTTCTTAAACTCTTCAGATGTGAACACAAAATGCTATTTTAGCATTTAGCACTCCAATCTCCAAGAACAGCTGAGTGAAAGTTTCTTCTGCCGTTTAGCATCTGTGGACAGAGTGTTTTGAATGCTGTTTTATGGAAGAACAACGTTAGCTGGAGATGTGAGGAGTGACAAAAAGCAAACGTTGCCGTATTCAAAACGTTAACTGGAGCTTATTAGCTGGAGCTCCACCCCATGAGCCCAGGTGTTACTTATCCCAGGGTTAGGTTTATACTGATAAGAGAGTACAGTGTTCAAAGGACCTTCACTGGGTAAACTGGGAAAGTGAAAAGTGGTGGTCTGAAGTCCTCTGGTTCAGCACTTGTGTGTGGTTGCTCAGTTTCTTGCTTTCTTCCTGGGAGGGCGAATAATGCCTGTTCCGAGTGCAGAAGAGACACCAGCGGGGGTGTAGGACTGAGATCAAGTTTGTTATTAAATTAATAAAATAATTACGATATTTAAATAATTTTCTGGTAACTTTGAGGTTATACAGTCTTTAGTTTGTAAGGACAAATACTAAGTCTGTACATCACCATGGCATCAGCCTAAATTCTTTCATGTCCTAAGCAGCCTTTGTGTATTATTTCAACAATTTAATTATTTTCATTATTTAAAAAAAAAAAAAAAAATCTAGCAGGGCTGCACTACACATTGCGGGGGAAAACGCTTCATTTCAGCGGCAAACTCTTCCATCGCGTGGGAGAAACAAGATGCCTTTGCTCCAGGTTTGCAGAGGGAAGAGGGGAATGATAGCTTATTTCTCGAGCACCTCCAAGAGCCCGGCCACGCCTTCATGGAGAACTTCGCTCACAAAGCGCAGTTCACCGGAAACAGAGAGCGCTGGGGGGTGATGAGGTTGCTTTTAAGGCGGGTGGAAGCTGCGCTGCCCGAAGCCGCCGCCCTGACTGGAACCCCGTTTCCCGCCGCTTCCCCTCGGGCGGGCGAGCGGGGGCGAGCCCCGCCCCCGCTCGCCCCCCCTTCCCTGGCCGCCGTCGCCGTTTGCGCCTGCGCGGCGCGCCTGCGCCGCAGCCCTTTCATGTATCCTGGTTCGGCGCGGCAATGGCTTTGCGGCTGCTGCGCGGCGCGCCGAGGGCAGCGAGTAAGAGGCGGGCGGAGGGAGGGAGGGGCCTGGCTTTGCTGCTGAGGGGCTCTCCAGCCTCTCTTCCCCTTCCTCACGCAGGGGAGTTACGAGCGAGGGAGAGAGGGGCGGTTACCGGCCGGGACTGTTGGCGCTGGGGTTGCTGAAGGGTGCCTAAGATGGCGCCTAAGATGAGGGGTGATGGGGGCTGTGCGCGACCCGCGGTGTGACCCCCGCCTCTTCAGTCCACGGCATCTATTAGGGGCGGTGGGGTGCCACAGCTTTTGCGCCTCCCTCTATTTCTCTACAAGTTTCCTGCTTTTTTTTTTCTTCCCTCTAGATATTAATATTCTCCCCTATAGTTCAGACCTGGTGCTGTCAGGCCTCACTATCAGTTCTGGAAGTTTTCTTTCCCTGTCGTTGCTGCGAACTTTTAAACGGTAGTAAAATATTAAGCCGTGGTTTAATATTTGTAGAATAGTTAGAGAGAACTTACTGTGGTCTTGGAAGTTATTGGGTGTGCACTTTATATGAGGAAATTCAGGTGATTTGTTCTTGCAGAAATCTAGGCTGGAGGACAAATGAAGTAGCCTGCATAACCGTGTCTGTCCTACATGCACGCTCAGCTTAGGCTGTTCTGTAGGGCTGCAGGTCAGGCCACTTCCTTCTCCATCAAAAGTTGAGATTTCTGTGGTGCTATTGATACAATATTCCTGAAACAGACCAGAACAGCATGTGTTAATAGAAGAGCTGGAAAAAAATGTTGTTAGATGTTTGTGGGCCCTCCTAGGCTCTATTTGTCCGTTAGGTTCATGGCTGATGCTCCTGTCTCCTCAGAGTATACCGATGAGTGCCCAGCTCCCACTGCATGAATGGCTTTGTTATGATAAATCATGGTCTGTGGGCCACTTGAAAAGACTGGGTATTGCAGGTGTTGGCTGTGCAACCACTTATAAAGACTTGGGTTTTGCAACTTTCTTTCAAATTCAGCTATATAATTAATAAATTGGATGGCTTTGTGACTGGCCATAAAGGATGAAAGATCAGTTTGTAGAATGTGGTTTACTGATAAAGTTGATTGTTCATCTCATCTTTTTCAGAGGTACTTAATTTTGAACTTCTGTCACCTCTGTGTCAAGAAGAATGTGTTTAGGTCAACAATATCAAGTATTGCAAATGGGAGAATGGATTCTGCCTCTTCTCTGCTGACTGAGATAATCAATTTCATATCAGTACCTTAATCTGATTTTTATTTGAACTTGGACTAGAATATCAGCTTTAATTTAATTTTCTAGCTGGCTTCTCTTTCAGCTTGCTGAAGAATGACAAGATGCTTGGCAGGAGTAGAAAGATCTAATGTATGCAGAAGGATTAGATTCTTCACTGTTGATAGTCCATTATGTCATGCTTAAAGCAAAAAAAAAAGAATTACTCCTTTGGGGCATTGGCAACAGTTGACAGGCATAACACAGTTTATGTGACTGTAGGTCACATAATGGTTAATGTCAAGGTTGTGGTATTTTAGGATGAATGAATATGCTGATTCTGGGAATACAGGTGGATTGTTGGTTGGTGTACATATAGGTGACTCGCATCTACGCTTCTTGAGAAGGTTTCCTGATGCGAAGGTTTCTCTTTAGCAAGGTAGAATAATAGTTCTTTCAAGTGCTTTGCACCCAGACTGGTACAGGGAAGATTTCTGTTTGAATCTTCCTTCTTAAGGAAAGTCAGAGCTGCTTTAGGCACGTGTCCATAGCTAAAATATTTTTAGAGTAGTTTATGCTCACTGTGGACGTTTGGCTTTTTAACCAAATGCAGAAATGTCAGCCATTTTGAGAGATCTTCATAAATAATTTTTTACTTGTTTGTGACTCTTGAATTATTTATGACTTAGGATATCTGTGCATCTCTATTTTTATACTACTTGAAAGAACTTTAGGTATGGATATTAATAGACTTTCTCCTACATTTATGTTAAAAAAAAAAAAAGTTAAGACTTTAAAGGAAAAAAGTTGATGCTTTTAATTAAAGCATTAGCATGCAGTTATATAATTGAACTTAAATATGCTCAAAGTTTGTACTGGTTTTGACTACCAGCTGAATTATTTTACCATCATAAGGGAAGCCCAACGATTCTCTACCAACATTTTGGAAAACCTGTTACTAAGGGAACAACATTTTATTTTTTTAAAACTTTTCTTTGGGAAAGCAGAAGCTTTTTCTGACTCAAAAGCTGTTGGAAATGAGCCAAGACCTGGAAATCAGCAGGCTTCTTGGGGGAGGTTAGGACTTCTCCAGGAAAACAGAATGTACTGGTCTATGCTAGCATAATTACTATTTGGAGTGTAAAATACAAGAAGATAACAGTGAAGATAAGTTCAAGCAATTTAAAATACACTGTTTATGTGAACTGAGTTACACAACTAACACAGTTTTGCCTGCGTATGTTTCTAGGGCCAAAAATAATTATCTTTGCTGATTTCTTAGGTGTTCGTGAGTTGAATGTTAAAGTAATACTTGCAGTTTGTTTTCCTGTCCTTTGCTTCCTAGTTTCTGAAGTGAGGGTTTTTCATAGGTGCTCTGAACAGTCATAGAGCTACTCGGTATTAAACTCTCACATTTATGCTACACGTGTCCGTTTGTTTGATAGAGTCATCACTACTTTGCAGCTCTCTGAGGAGCACCAGCTCTAAGACAGGAGGAAGATCGGAACCTGCTAAGCAGTCACTTAAGAAACCGAAGTTACCACTAGGTCGATTTGATGAACCAGAGGAGTCCAGTATAGAGAGGGAACCCCTGGAAAGTAAGTCATGTTTTACAGAATTGAAAGCCATGTGTTAAAGGCAAGACCCTGAGATGCAGTGCTGATGTCAGTTTAAGAAGAGGGGTAGGCATTCAGCACTCTTCAGAATCACCTTGTAAGCTTAATGGTTCTGAAAAAACCAGAGGCAGGGCAGCGGGCACAAGTTGGAGCAAATGATGTATGAGGGAAAAAGTCTTCAAAACCAGGGTGGTCACCCATTGTGAACAAGTCACCCAGAGAATCTGTGATCCCTCTCCTCTTGGAGATGCTCAAATTTGCCTGGATGTCCTGACCTAACATCAGCCTTGCTTTGAGCAGGGTTGGGGCCAGGCATCTGCCTAAGGTGCCCTCCACCATAAACCATTCCAATAGCTGGTATTGGTCTATTACAGTACAGCTATAAATGGTGGTAGTAAACTCATGAGGGCACCAGCTACTTTTTATTATCCAAAAAGTCTGTTTTATTTTTTAGTCCACAAAAGATTTCTGATTCGTGCTGTATTTCATGGTCAGTCTTTCTCTCAGTCTTGCAGGTAATGTTTTGAAAAGCAACAACAGATACTGAGTTTACTGAGCCCGGTCAGTGCGGTCCAGGGAGACCTAACGAGCTGCTGGTTGTGTTGTGTTGCAGTGACCTTAGTGGGGCTGCATTTAGAGAACCTGATGAGATTGAGGCACAGATACATCGCTGCTGAAGTCACTAGAAACGTACACTTTTTTAATCAGACAGGAGAAAGACAGAGTCTCTGTTTTCCTTCTTTTTAATTAGCTGTCTTCCTTAACTAGAAGTGCTAGTCATGCTTTATCTTATTCACCATAGTGTGATGTTCTGCTACTGTTTACCAGTACTGGTAACTCATGTTTATCTATTTCAAGGTCTCTAGGACAAGCTTTTTTAATATAGCAGTAGTTTACTATGAATATCCAGATGACAAAATGACTGAAAACTTACAGTATCATCACTGAAATGGCTGCAAGCAATTTCAGATTGTGACTCACTTGAGAACTGACTCAGAGTTGGAGTTAATGTGTAAGCAGCTATTTAATTCTTTTATTCCCAAGAAAATAAATGCCATTGCTGCTTCATTTAAAACAAGTGCATAATTACTATCTTTTGCTTTTTGCTTAGGTGTTCTATGTTTAGAGCAAGACTCAAGGTTTCTTTTGGCTTTAAATTTACTTGTACCTGTATATTTTTAAAATACAACACCAACAATAGTTTGTTAGAATGGTGACTGCCCATTGTGTCCTCGATGGTTATTAGGAAAAAACATTAAGGGTTTAAGCTGGCCATTTGAATTCCCACTGCTCTGTAGCTATCACGGAGAAATCTTACGAGCTTCTGCATCCACTGTCAGCACATCAGTACTGCTTGGATATTGGGATGATATCTGCAAAATAATACTAGAAGCATTTGCGCTCCTTGTACTGCCAGAGGTGCTGAAATACTGACATTTCCTATCTTGGTCTGCATGAATTTTTAAACAGGCATCCCAATATGTCATTCTGTATAGCCTGTAGGTACATGAGTCTCTCTCCATCACTGTCCTCCTTTTTCTCTGCTCTCCAGGATTTCTGTTGTTGTCTTTTCTCATTTTCAGCCCTGTTGCTTATTACTGGTCTTGCCCACCAGGGCTGAGTTAGGGATATGACTGATGGAGCCCTGAGTTACGCGTATATGTGGGAGGCTCTGGAGAATCAGTGTGGCACAGGGATGTGTGGGGTACAGTGAGCTTCAGGGAGCCTTGCAGTCTAGTGCAGGATGAGAAAACGCTCAGCCCAGGATGGTGCTGTGCCAAAAAGTACTTAATGGCTTGGCGATGCCTAGTGGGGTGGCCATTGTGCAGCATGGGTGGCCCGAGTTTCTACTCTTGAGAGAGGGCCTTGAGTAAAGGAGCACTGTGTAGTGTAAGGACGTCGACTGTGAGGTGCAGAAAGCTCTATGGTGTTCGAGTAGGTGGCATAAACTAGTAGGGTGCTGGGAACAGAAGAAGCACTGCTAATGTGTAAGCATAGCACATCACTTACCAGAGAGATTTGAAAGCCCCATTCATACCCCACTTACAAAGAGTCTCCCTCTCCTGAAAAGGCATCACAGTGACGTAGCAAGCTTAGGTTAAGCTTTAGAAGGTAAAAAGTCTAATTTAGCTATTTAGGATTTTCTGGTACTTCCTGTGACTGGGGTGTCTAGTCTGGTGTTGATAAACACCAACATGCTATTTCTTGAAAAACATACCAGCATCCATGAAAACATGGTGTTTTAAAAACAAGAATAATTATAAGATCTTGGCTAAAATTTTAAAATTAAAGCTAAAATTAAAACCTGAGTGCTTAAAGTTAGAGCCCTAACCAAACACAGAAGGTGACCTGGTGTTTTCGATGTAGTGGACATGCACAGCATACCTGAGTGACACAAGTTCTTGCTGTGAGTTCACGAGAAGCTGTGGTGCTTTAGTGCCGTTGGATATTGAGTTGCTTTTTCATTTGCATAACTGAATATGATAATACATTCCTGACTGTAGTCACAAAACTCTGAAACTACTGTTGTATGACTCCAGGAAATGTTTAATTCAAGGTTGCCTTTAAAAACAAAGGAGAATTGATTTTGTAGTTGAAAATGAAACTTGAGAGGCAAACATCGTAGATGGTGACATCTTTATATTTGTCAATATTATAGGCATTTTAATGAACTTTCCCTGTCATTTTAGAATTCCCTGATGGAATCAATCCTGCTACAAAAGAGAGGGGTGGACCTAAAGGCCCTGAACCTACACGTTTCGGAGACTGGGAGAGAAAAGGACGTTGTATAGATTTTTAATGTATAAATGTATCTGTATTGCTAATAATATTTCTAGTTGTTGAAAAATATAATGTACAGAAAAATCTCACCTGGATTTGTTGTGAAGCTTCTTGTTTCTGTCATGCTTGTGATGAATTTTCTGAGAGATATTATGTAAATAAACGTGATGCTGCAACTCAATTTTTGGACCTCAATGTACACTTGATCTTGAATGCTATTTACAGTATGCAAATATAAATGCAAGTATAGTGATGTAAAATTGGCAGTCAGGATCTTACTGAGATGTGTAAGGGCTTGGATTTATGTATTTCAACGTTTATGTAGCGTCTTAAAAGTGCTGAAAGAGCTTTGCAGTTCATGAACCTAGATACCGTTCATCAGAAGTACAGCCACCTCCGAGGAGATGAGTACTTTGCTGATGTTCACATTCAGCACCGTGGTTCGTTGGTAACAGCCCCCTTAATCAAGAACCATCCCCTCTGTCTCCGTTGGAGCGGGTTGGGGTTTCTTTCCTGTTTGTGTAGAGGGGATGGAAATGCCATTTAATCTCATCTCAGACTGACGGGCTGTAAACGGCATGATGGAATGGAGGCTTAATTCCGAGAGGATGAGCTCACGACTGCAAGCAGTGTAGGGGTGCTCCATATGCAGTTTTAGAACACCGTTCTTCATAGCTATTTGCATTATCTTTCCCTTCATAAATGGAGATGTCTGTCTGAAAACTGGCTAAATGCTGCTTGGGGGAAAAATAACATTACTTCCAGATACCTTATGGTCAAAGGGGACTAATTACATTAGATGATCTAATCTTGCAGGTCTTAAAACGAAGTTATCTGGCATTGCACTAAATATCTCTCAGTCAGACTGAGCTCAGTTCTGCATTCAAGAATTTGCCTCGTTGTAAATACTGTAGTAGAGTGCAAATCTAGCACTTGTGTGGGTACTTATTAATAAGAATAAGCTGTCATTATTAAAATGTGTGAACATATGCTCTATTTATTTCTGTGCAAGTTCTTTTTGGTAGCCTAAACAAATGGATCTTCCCTAGTCTTCAGCTGTAAACGTTTTCTTCATCCCTTTGTGTTTCCTTCCTGGTGTTTTGCTGATTTTTCAACCTCTTCTCTTTAACTCTAGATGCTCCAGCTTATATATTCACAATTCCTATTAGCTGCTTTTGCCACAGCACCAGTGAGCATTAAAACCAAATAAAAGTTTCGTGGAGAGCCCAGGACAGTTTCCCGTTCTATGGCCTATGTTTCTTTTTCCTTTGTGGATATTTTACCTTTTGCTGTGCCAAAGCAAGTTGTACTTGAATGAAAGTCAGCTTTACTTCATGATTTCTGTTGTTTTCCATTACCCTGGCTCTGCCTAAGAATGCACGGCTTTGCCTTTTGCATGTTTTTATTGGAGCATTAAAGTGTGTTAGGCCTATCACAAATCTGTACAACCTCCCTAAAACTCACCCAACTTGTAGCCAGTGGGGAAGCTCCTCATTGAACGCTGCCAGTTTGTATACTCAGTGTGTATTTTATTGGCATAGTATCATGCTAGTTGTGAGTTCAGATGTTTTGACTCACTGCGACGATGTTCTACAAAAGTACTAAGTCTGTTCAGTTAGGTTTATCAACCAAATACATCACTGAAGAGCAAAATGAGGTTTGCTAAAGCCTGTTTTTCATAAAAGATGTTAACTAGTGGTAATTACATTTTCAACCTTTAATCGTCTAAATTATGCAGCATGGTTTGGATATTGGAAAATTGGTCTGTATTTATACCTGATTGATTCTAGTTGCCCTTCTGTAGTGCAACAGTTAGGTTTTCCCACAATCTATTGAAGTTTTCAGTTACCTAAAGGTATGCTGGGTCAGCTATCTTTAATATATGCTGTTTATTAAAATCCTGCTGTCTAGTAATGCTTTGCCTCTTCAGTTGCTAGTGGGTTGGAAAATACTTCATCACACAATACACCACCTTTTCAAATAGGAAGCAGAAATTTTATTTGGAAACTTCTGCCTTTTCTGCATCATTATTAATGGGTTTAACATCTTAATTAGCAAAGAGGCAGTAACACTACCACAGCTACTTTATTTTTGAATTCCAAATCTTACTCTCCTTATGCATGGATTGTTGCATGTGTTCATTATCTTCTCCTACCAGGTTTTACCCTTCCCAGCACATGCTCCATGAGTGTTTACCTAGTTCCACTTCCTGGCATTCCTGATTTTCAATTCTAATTGCTACCTTCAGCAGAGACTGCAGCTGCAATCCTCCCTGGCTGCAGAATTGCACCTTTTTGATTTAGCATATGAAGAACTGGTCTCACTTTTCCATGGTTTTCTTCATGTTTCAATTAGTTATCTTCAGTTTCGCCCTGCTTTGTGATCAAGGGCTGACCCCAGTGCTCTCCCGGCCCCTGCGTGTCTGCCTTCATGCAGGGATGCCTGCTGCTGCTGGGGCCGCAGGCAGTCATTTTTGCCGGAGCTCAGGAGGGTCCTAGGCACTCCCTGCCCGCATCCATGGAGCACCTGGATTTGGAAGCTGCTCCTGAGGGCACTGTCTGTACCAACGCGACAGAGTGCTGCACAAAGGCAGGAATTTTGCTTTCTTTCAAAATAAAGGGCTCTTGCTAACCGATGTCAATAGCTGTCAAGGAGTAGGCACTGAGGAACGAGAGGATAGCAGGCCCTCTCTACCACCTCCCAGGCCAGCGCCAGTAACCACCAAGTATTTGCTTAATTTGGTGAGGGAGCGTGTCAATAAAAGGTAAGAAACCAAACATTTGGGCAAAATAACATGTAACAGCCAACGAGCGAATGCCATGTGGCCTTTTAGTGTGGTCTGGGAATCTGGCATTTACCAAAAAGAGGAGTCCTAGGCTCCGGTAATAAGTCCAAAATAACGTCCTGCGGTGCTGCAAAACCACTTGTGGTATCTGTCAAAACCAAGCATGGTTTGAATGCAACAACCGATACAATGATATTGTAAGGCATAAACGATTGTTGCCGGTTTGTTTTCTTGCAGTGTCTGCAGTTAGGAAAGAAGCACTTCAGCTCTTTTCCACTGCTGTCTTCCTGCTCTTTCCAGATGATTAATATCAGCAGTTCACTGGGATACAGCACTAGGGTAAAGCCATGACTTGTGGCATTAGCCATTAGATTAGCCACAGGTATGTTTTTATCATAAGTCCTGACTGAATCTATTTTTGTAGCTCTTTTTGTTAGTATAACAGTGTAAAGCAGCAGGGGTTGTATTTCTGTTCTCTTAAATTTCTGGGAGACAAAGGAAAATTGTTTCCCCTGTGTAAGCAAATTCTTGTAGTACTGGAGGATACTTGCTGCTCTGTTTTGTTTTCTTGACTAAAAAGCTGTATGGTGCATTTCTGCAGTAGGTTTTCTTTTTTAAAGTTAAACTTGTTTCTGCTAGCTTGCATAGGTACGTTTGGTACGTTACTAAAATTATGAAGCCTTTATTGTTTGAAGGAATTGCTCTGTAATTACTTTATTACAAAATATATAAAGTTGCACTCCACTTAAAAAAATGTTTGCTATATATTGCCTTGTTTGGAAAGTATATATTTCAGTGCTGATTTTACTAAGTTAAAATGCAAGGTTTATTATATAGTTTCATGAGAGTAAAGTTACCCTTTATGGTAGCAGATGTTTGTAAAGGACTGTAGAATGTCGTTATAAAACTTTACTACTTTTTCAGTAGACTGCAATAAATGATCACAAATTCCAGCGATGTGTAGTGACAGGTATGTTACATGTCTTTTTATGACACTTATTTTGGTATTGTTATTTCAAAAGGACCACAACACCTTGTTCTGAAGCAAGTGTATTCATCTATAAGAGAAGAGGATTTGGAAGTTCTGTGTTTTTTGTAATTGTTCATCAGTCACTAACATAGCATCAAGCATATCAAAGCATAAGGAAATTATTTGAGATGGTGACCAAAACCATAAAAATCTGTGGTTGCTTTCATGCTTTTATAACATGCACTATGAAAATGCCTTTGCTTAGCGGGCAGTTGGTGTTTCATGTCAGACCCGCTGAGATGCACAGTCTGCATTCTGATGTCGGTATGCCCGTGCTCCCTCTTACAGCTTGGTAACTGGTGGTAGGGGGTGGTCGTGTGTAATCTTCCCAAGGGCTTTTGGTGCAGAAAGGGTGGCACAGTAGAAATCGAATCATAATTATAAAATTCGGTTTTGCAAATCCTGAGAAGAGAGCTCTATTTAAAATGAGTGCTGTGAAGAGCAGAACTAATGAAGCCCTGTTTCCTGTGAATGTCTTGTACCTCCTGTAGATCCAGCGTCCTCCTCCATGTTCCCTTGTTGATTGACATTATCTCCACCAGGCAAGAGACAGGGCATCTTTCTGCCCATCTTTTCCCCCTGGGGACATTACGTGGACCTCTTTCCCAGGCACTGATGTTCACAGAGCTTGCAAGAACTTAATTACCTTGGAAACTCTTCTCTCCTTGACACCTTTTCAGAATAGGTTGAAGGTACTCACTGGCTTCTAATGTCATGGGGCAGCGCAGATATTGGCCTCCCATCCTTTGGACACCAAGCTGATGAATAACTTCGACCATATGTATTTTCTTCAAAATATTCAGCATCTCTGCATTTTTCTGCTGTGAGAATGGGTTTACTTTTTTTCCCCTCAAAGAACATCAAAAGTGCCAATTAAAGCTTACAGCAGTTAAAACTTCGACATGCATTTTCCAGGCATTAAGTCTTCCAGTCAGCTATAGTCTTGGGCCTGTAAAAAATCACATATTTTGATGTTGCCATTTTTATAATGAGAGTGTTCAAAGAAGCTCTTTAAGGTCCTTACTTAACAAATTAATTTATAATAAAGCTGACATACCTGGCCATCAAAACACAGTTGTAATTTTCAAATGTTAGTCTCTGACAAAATTAGGTGAGCTATGACGTGAACTGGTGGTCAGGTTAGTTCTAGAAGCCAGATATTGCACTATTATTTACACTGGGACTCTCTCCTAATCAGCTGCTTTGAAATCAAGTGACTTAGGTAGCCATCTGTGCTTGCTTCATAATTAGTTGCAAAGCAGGGAGATGCCTCTAAGAAGTAGTCCGTCTTAGTACATGGAGATAATTCTTCATTACAGATGGTGAATGGGAGGAAGTTTTAAGTGTGTCCTCTCCATTAACTTTAAAGGCTGCCTAAATAGTTGTCCGAAGCGAGATGCCATTAGACAGATGAAGTTGAATGTGTCAGCGTTGCGGTGGTGACAGCAGAGAAGCCAGGGTGTCAGTGAACATGAGGTGTGAACTACTTGCTTCCTTCTCAGAGGGAGGGTTGCAATGAGGCAACAGGACCTGCAGTGCTTTTGCTGCCTGTGCCCCTCCCAAACGCCGCTGGCAGGGAAGGGGACGTTCAGGGCCAACTCTTGGGCACCTTGTAAGGGTGTTTGGGAGTTTGCTTCCCTTAAAATGGGAGGAAGAAGACTGAAGCTAAGGCTTTTTAAATTCCTTCTGCCTATCTACCTCCCAAACCAACACCTAAAGCATGATACAGTCAAGAGGGTAACACTGGATATATTTCTACCTGGATGCCAGCAAGTATCTCAAACCAAGGAATTTGAGGGGGTTTTTTGCCTAATAAGGAAAGGGTGAAGTGCATCAAACTAACAACTAAGCTGTCTTCATCCGATGTGCTGCTGAAAGAGAGGGAACCAATATAAAGATAAAACTGTCTGACTAGAAAAAAATTAATATATTTGCTCAGCAAACCCTTAGTCTGTGTGACTTCCTCGTGAGAGGTTACTGAACAAAGGATGGTGTGTTTCCAGTTTCCATTTGAAAGCTGGGGAAAATTTCACCGTGTCCTAGAAGATATATGACCAAATGTTGCTTAGCTCAGGGAACATCCTGCTTTTAGCCCATTTTTTCCCCCCAGGGCTTTCACTTGCGAGTTCCACAGTACGTATGTGTGATCTGTAGACAGATTTTTTCCCCAGATGTTTTTATTGAGATAAGACTGCAGTACAACACATGTGGGTGTTAGTCTCTTCTCCCAAGTAACTAGCAATAGGACAAGAGAAAATGGCCTCAAGTTGCATCAGGAGAGGTTTAGATTGGCAATTAGGAAAAATTTCTTTACTGAAAGGGTTCTCAAGCACTGGAACAGGCTGCCCAGAGAGGTGGTGGAGTCACCATCCCTGGAGGAGTTCAAAAAACGTGTAGATGTGGCACTTCGGGACATGGTTTACTAGGCATGGAGGTGTTGGGTTAACAGTTGGACTAGATGATCTTAGAGGTCTTTTCCAACCTTAATGATTCTGTGATTCTGTAATTCTATAATGACAGGTAACTGTTTGGTCTGGCAGGCATATTGCTTCAGCCTCCCTGTATACGGTGATGTCATTTTTTCTGCCTGGTAATGACAGCTACAGCTATTTTATTGTTAAATTGCATTCTGTTTAATCCTGCTTTTAATTTTTGCCATCCTTGAAGCCATTTTTTTGATAGGTACCCTTAGTTCCTTTAGAGCGGTAACAGGATACTTCACAAAAATTAATCACAAATTGGAGATGTTTCTCCCTCCTTTCTCTGAAGGAAATCTTTTCATAATTTGTATTTTGTATGTGAAGATCTTGTTGACAGTCAAATAAAAAAGATAGTCCCCATGGACTGGAACTCCTCCGTCCCTGAGTTGCATTTGACTCTCACATTCAGTTGCGTTATTCTGGTAAAATGTAGCTCTTGTGGGAAGTCAAGGGTGCAAAAAGGGAGAAAGAGATGCCTCTAACAAGTAGCACCAGTCTCCCTGAGAGTTTTACACATAAACCCAAACTCATTTTAAGGCCTCCTTTAATTGGGCATTGTTGAAGGTGGCTTAGCTGTTACAGTTATGTTATTAAACATTTTTAAGAGCGCGTGGCTGTCCAGTACGGACACGCGGGTATGCCGGGGCAGTCCCAAAACAAGTCACTTGGGCAACTTTTACAGGTTGATGGCTTAGTTTGCACAGAGAAACCCAGTGCTAAGGTAGTACAGATCTGACTGGCAGGTCATTGTTGGCTTAGTTTGCACAGAGAAACCCAGTGCTAAGGTAGTACAGATCTGACTGGCAGGTCATTGTTGGCTCACCTGCGGGTAGAAACATCTCAAACGGCACAGAGCTTTGGGTAAATGGGCTTCCCAGAACATAGTGACATCAGTGAGGTGCATGCCTGCTATGCGTGATGTCAGCTTAGATGCTGGACCTGACCTTTCCATTTGAGCACCAATGCAGTTGCTTGGAATAGCGCGAGGTTGATCTCTGAGCCAGGCAGTTACCTTCTGGTCCTACGCATCGTCTCCATTTTGAAGATAAGCTGGGATTTATTCCTCCTTAAGAACAGAGATCTTGAAGAGGTGTCTGTACCCGCCGCTCTTTCAGGACGTGTGCTGCGTCCTCTCATCCCCTCGCTCAGGAAGACCTCTGATGGGAGAGCACCTGGCAGGGAGAGGCTGAATTACACACTGAACAGGTGCAGGAGGGCAGGCAAACGTGCATTTGGGCAGCTGACGACCAGATGGTCCTTCCTGTAAAACCGTTTGTAGCAAAGTGTGGATAATACCGGCCATATCAGAGAGGCCTGCTGTGCTCCGCAAACCCTGCGCGAGGAGAAAAAAATGAATACTCTAAGCAGGATTTGCGCAGTGATTGTGGTGCTTTGCAGGAAGCCAGAAAGCACAACAGTACAGGGATGCAAGGGAAGAAAAAGTATTTCATTTCCCCATATTATTGAAAATAAGGGGGGAGAATGAGATGTCTGGAGCATTACGATTACAGTAGTGTGCTGTGTCACTAGACCTATCTGAGGTAACCCTCTGTGTGTGTCTTACTAATCAGTTGTTATATATTGTATATATTGCAATACTTGTGTCTTAAAATGTCTCATTTTTTGTGTTTTCTGGCCCACAGCCTTGGTATACTTCGGGGCTGAAAAGAATTTTTTGATTGTTGCCACCAGTGGCACCTTAATTGTGTCGGGGCAGACAGGCACCCGAGCAGGGAGAGGTGGATGCCCGGGAAGGGGTCACAACTGTTCACCAAAGGAGTGTTGTGGGAGCACCTCTGCTGCCTGCCCTGCGAGCGCAGTGCAGAGGTCCACGTCCACTTTCAGCACCGAATGGGCTAACCTTTGCCAGCAGACGCTGGCTGCAGGCATGGCGGGATGGGAGGCAGGAGCAGGCTTCCCCATCCGATCTGGCACCAGGCCTGGGCTAAACTGCTGCAGGGGCTGGACCCTGAATCCTAGCAAACAGGTCTCTGTTTCTGGAGTCCTTCCTTCCATTCCTGAATGGCACGGCCACTGTAACATCTAACCGACCTTTTCTCCTAGCCTTTTTCTTGTTGCAGCAAGTCCTGCAGTCCGGATCTGGCAGGGACTCCTGCAGTTCAGAAAAACCCCAGCTGACCAAGGAAGTCCCTCAGCACATCTGTCAGCAGGTCCCTCCTCATGCACCTCCTTTAACCTGAAATGTTCTGAGTCCTTGAACTGGCAGCATGTGGAGGTGAGCGCTTGTCCCTCACTAAGAAGAATGGTCCTAACCTACAGTGCTGCATACCATTCAAGTCTGGTCATCAGAAGAAAATGGAAAACTTACTCATTTATTTCGGTATAAAATAAAATAGAAGTTTCAATTCTTATCTCTTTTTTGTGCTCTTTCATCTCTGCTTTGACACGATCCCAGGATTTTCCCTGTCACAGCAGTGCATGTGTTTTTTCTTCCAGTTTATGGGAACAAAAAAGGGTTATGTCCTTTCAGATTGTGTTGAAACGGGACTGATGGCAGAACAGCATTAATGATGGTGCTGGCATTATTTTAGACCACAGTGGCACTAGAAAACATGACATTGGTTTGTTACCCCTGAGCAGAGGAAAGAACAATTGCTCCTGGTCTTCGGGAGAAAATGAATGCATGGAGCTTGCTTCATCATCTGCTGATTGCTGGGAGAGAAATGGTAAATTATGGAATGAGATGATGGGTGGGGATGGGGAAATTTGGCAAGAAACCCCTCTAACATTTTGGGCTGCCTGGTCTGTAGGAAATTCTCATAGAACCTAATTTGGGAATAGCAGCCCAAATTTCACTTTGTAGTCCACGGAACCCTTTCCATCTGCTGTACTTCAACAGCCAGACACATATTCATAAAGCTTCACAAGTGGTCTGGATGTTGGACTGTTCCTGGACACACAACAAACCTTTCCTAAGTCTGTGTTGTTGGCCTTTTTTTTTTTTTTAAAGTTAGGCTGTCTCCAAGGAAGCTGCCTTATCAGAGCCAGTTTTAGCATGAATACGCTGCTTTGCTGGACTCAAGGACAAGAGGCCTAGATTTACTGTGGATTCTGGGAAGGGTTCAATGTCCTGGGGACTGGCCACTGATGCCTTGGTAATTTGTTGACATTGATTGGCGTGCAGGGGTTATTTTTACATACAACGTGAGCAGTAGAACGCACCACAGTGCATCACTGGTGGCACACATCAAGAACAAGTTCTGTGGGAAGCCAGTCAGCTTCGTTTCCTGTGAACACTAAGAAATGCACAGTACAACCTAGCATATCACTAAATGTCACAGCCCCCTCTTGCGCATCCTCTATGCTGCATCCAATCCCAAATTCATCATCCTCTCCTATCACCTCGCTCCCAATACTTTCAGCTCTCTTCCCCCGTTCCTTGGCTATGGGCTGGGCGAACCCAAGCAGCTGCAGAATGTATGAGTCACTGTGCTTTCCCGCTATCCCATGTAGATGCAGGATAACCGACAGTCTTGCTTAGCAGCATCCCAACGTTGTCCTCTCCGGGGGCAGACAGGCTCTGGAGGCTGCTTAGCCCAGGTTGTCCTCTGAACTACCTGAGTGCTCTCAGCCACCGCTTAGGTAGCAGTCTGGACTCCTAGCATTTCCTGCCAAGTACTAGACCTGCGGTTCTCCTCTCTGGTCTTCTTCAGCAAGACAAAATGTGTATGTTGTTCCTCTCCGTGGAAGGAAATTATTTCAGTAACAGCCTCCCACGCAGAACTGAAACTGAAAATTGTAACCGTTTCTAGAACATGAATATCTACATAAATTTGCATATCCTTATTCACATATATATACCTAACACAGAAATATTTGCAGATTTCATCCCTGTGTGGGAGGTTGGCACTTCATGAAACCATTTCACGATGCAGCAAAACTTGATAGATAACAATTATAATAAAATATTTTATGTAGTAAACCCACAGCTAATAGTGTTTCTTCTGGAGTTTGGTTAGTTTATAAATCTTTTATATTGTTTTGAAAACTGAAAAAGTTACAGGCAGATCAAGACTTGTGAAAAAACAAATACTAACGTCTCATCTCCGCTGCTGAGAAGTTGTTTAGCAAATGCATGTTTTTTGTGGTCATGAAAAAGGAATCCTGATGGAACATATCAAACTGTAAAAGAACTGATAGTATCTGCTGGAACTATACCCAAAATCCAGCTAGGCCAGTATCCTCCATCTGACAGAGGTATCACCCAGTGCTTTGGTAGAAGTCCCCTCATAGCAGGCATTGTGGAACAACGGTGGGACAATTTTCTGTTTCAGTCTTCCATTATCTCTTACCATGGTCTTCCAGTTTAGCTTTTAAGCATATGTAGTTTTTCAGTACAGTCCTCTTTCAGGCCCCGTGTTTCTCAAGCAGTCCTGTGTCTTGTGCATAGAATAAATTGGCAAGAGACAGAACTAATATACAAAGGTACAAATTAGCTTTGAGAACAATTTAAGGAGCATTCGATCAACTTCTCCTTTGAAATTGTTTCTTACAGTTGATTTTTTAATGCTCTGATTAGTCAAGAGGACCTGTGGTGTTTCCTAACTGGAAAAAGATAGTCAATAAAAAGATAAATATAATTAAAGAAAGTAATATAGAGAATAAATTTAAGATACTAGAGACCTGATCAACTGGAACATTTCTACTGACTTTAATGTGAGACTGAATCCAATGAGAATAAAGGTATTTTTTTTTCCTCATTGCAAATATTGAACTGAAGCCACAAGAAGGCATGTTGGGTATTTCTTATTTGGAATAACAATATCATTACGCTTTTAGAGTAATAGGAGAAGAAAATCTGAAATGCTGTCAGATGCAGTTATATTTCGCAATGGAGAAATCTGAGTATATCAGTCTTTTGCTTAGTTCTGTTTTCACAAATTTCAAAATTTACACTCATAGGTGAATCCTTGCTATTGCCTATGCATATGGCGTTCAATCCTATTGATATATGTTATTTTAATGACTTTTATTTCCATCTGAAATTCTAATATGAGCAGCATCGAATTTCCATTATCTGTATCCCGCCCTCTACTTGCATATGCCAAAACAAGAGGTTGGAGGACTATGTCATTCTTGGTTTCTCTCCAGGTATGCACAGTTTGCTGTATTCCTGACATTAAAAAACAATTCCTGGCCAAATATAGCCCGTATTTCTTACTCTTCTTATCCAGCTGAGGCTTGTGTACCTTCTGTACCTCGTGGTGTTTGCTCTTCTACTTGTAGGCTGTATTGCTGGTCTGCAATGGTCACAGAACTGGCACAAAATGCTTCCTTTACATCATCAGTAAACAATGGGAAGAATTTGGAAAATATGTCGAGCCTAATACTCGGTAAGCAATGTTGACCAAAGTTTATGGTCAACAGTGCTCAAGAGGGCTGTGTCATATGAACTAAACCACATCAGTCATGGCTGAAGTGTGTTTAAGAACAAGAAAAACAAGGAAGAGTGCAAGAACAATGAAGATTATGTGTGTGAATGAATTTATTATAGTTGTCTGATGATGGGGAATGCCAGTTACTGCATAGAGTAAGGAATTAGGGTCTGTAGAGCACAACAGTAATTAAAATTTTCTTTGGAAATACACTTGTACACATCCCCCTTACATACTTCTTGAGTAAGAATCAACTCAACTGTGATATATTCACATAGTTTACCTATCTAAAGAAGTGTACAGGTATTAATACTCTTGGATGCCAATCTGAGATATTTTTAAAGGCAAAGAAACGTGGATACTGTCTGCAGCCTGAGAAGGCATCAGAGCAAAGACTAAGTGCTGAAGTCCCATTCTGCTCGCTAGGCTGCTGACACAGTTGCTGTGGGTTTGTTGTTACATTAACATGTGTCTATCCTCCCTCTCAAAGAAGAAAGAGGTATGAGCAGAATTTTGTAGAAATTATTGATCTAAACCCTTACAGTAAGAAGAAAGGATTCTTTTCATTTCACATACAAGAGAATGCAAGCTGAAATACATGAAGAGAATCAATGGTGAACACAAGCATCCTGGCCAGGACGACACATAACATCAACAACAGTTTGCACAACTGGAGACATCTCAACAAAATCTGAGATAACACTGTTCAGCCAGGTGAAGGTCAACCTGTTTGTGAAGGGAAGAGTCTGTTTCTCGGACTCCCTAACAGTCAACATCTGCAGGCCATTTCATACAGCACAGGAGCACATGTCAAAAAAACCTACGTAACTGGGCTCCACTAAAGGCCACACAGGAGGAGAGAGAAATGGGAGAAGACTGATAAGCTGCATCTATCAGACTGAGGTGAAAATAAACACACACTGTCCTCAGGCACGTGACCTCTTGGAAACATCAGCTAAACCCCTGATTTTTAACTCACTAAACCACCTGTGTCACATTCAGACTGTCTACAGTGTGTGGATACTTTCGCAGTTCTTACGTGTCTTCCTCAGAACAAGTATGTCTGTGTGTGACTGGAATAAAACTTCTCAGAAGGAGCAATCTCATCAGTGCTTGTGCAACACCTTAGGCTCTTTAAACCACTTTAAAGCGGTTCTTTTCTGTAACAGTCAATATTTTTTTTTCAGTTTTTACCCCTCCTGGAGATTTCTTTCTTTGTCAGGGTTTCATTAACCTTAAAATCAGGTTAGTTGAATGAGGAGAAATCCCATTTCTTCTTAATTTCAATTTACTACCAAGTTCTTTGCTTTTTTAATAACAGCCAGTATTTTTTCATAGTGTTTATGCTAAAAGTACAATTTAAACAAATGGCATCTATGGAAGTTGCTTATCTTCGAAAATTTAAAGGAAAAGAGTAGGACTCCTCACAGCAATCATTCACTAATAACAAAGTTTCAAATTCTACCAATCATATAGGTTTCATCTGATATATTTTTAAATGTTTCCCTTCATCCACTTTTGTATTAATAAAAGTAAAACTACTTAAAAAAAATTTGTTCTCTATTTTTAGTTTACTAGAAAGGGGCTTTTCCATAGCAGAAAATATGACGTTCTGGTTCTGACCACAGATGAAAGATGGTAGCTTTAGGACTAAAATGGAAGGCTGTACCTCCACATATGTAAGCCCCACAGCTAAAGCAAGGCATGTAGAGCACGCAGTGTGTGCATTTTCAAGCCAAACTGGTACCCACCAACGGGGCACCTCTCAGATGGAGACCAGCTCTGCAGGCTCTGCAGTCTTCACCCTGGCTTTCTGAGGGGCAAGAACTTCTCAAACTTCAGGAAATATTGCTGGCTGCAAACTGGCTTTAGCTGTAGCTCAGGGTCCCGCAGCCTCCTCCCAGGTGTCTACCTCAGAGCGTTGGTGACTCACAAGCTTCTTGCTGTAGATCCCCTGCCTGAGCTGGCCAAGCCATCCACACATCATCAGGCAGTAGTAGCATTTTTCTGTCATCTGCTATTTCTCGTACTGATGCCTCTTGTAGCATTTCTCACAAAGTAATCTGGAAATACACATCAGGTTGTTGTCTAATGCCCCCAAACTGGTTTGTGAATTAGGTACATTAAAGAGTACTGGTCTTCAACTTAAAGAGATACAGCATCTAAGACACATGGGGTATTTTAGTCTCAGCCAGAAATGGGATCAGAAGTGGGAAAAACCTGCTTACCTTCCAATTCTGCTCCCCTGATGCATATTCTTGGGAGCTGCGATTCCAGGATGAGTCATGCCAGAAACTCTCCTGTATCTGAGCTTGATGCTGTGAAGGGTCAACAAAGTGAGACAGCTGCTCTCAAGCGCAGGAAGCAAGTGTTTCCTTGAACCTCAAAATCCCTGCCATCTTCTAAAAATAAATACAAAGGAGACAGATATTTCAGAAAGAACAAATGAACACAAGGCAAATGCCTTCACCTTAATCCAAGCTCCAGGGATGCAGGACTTGATAATAAAATGTTCTTTAGCAGCACTTCACCTCTATAAATCTGAAATCACCGTAAAAGGAGGCCAGTACATTATCTTCATCTTATAGATGGGGAAACTAAGCCCTTGGAGGTGGAATGGCTTGGCCAAAACCAGACCTGGCTCTGCCTGTATTGGATTAGACCCATTTCATCCAGACAAAAATGCTCTCTCTGACTACAACCACCAGACACGTCACAGGAAAGTACAAGAAAACCCAC
This sequence comes from Mycteria americana, assembly GCF_035582795.1. Taxonomy (NCBI): domain Eukaryota; kingdom Metazoa; phylum Chordata; class Aves; order Ciconiiformes; family Ciconiidae; genus Mycteria; species Mycteria americana. The sequence goes on from NC_134367.1 coordinate 33,969,496, forward strand.
ATTACATGTGTTTACAAATCTGCCTGTTTACAATATTGTGCGGTGCAGAAGTGAGGTTGATGCAATTGGTAAGTTAAATCTTCAGTCCAAAAAAACCCATAGGAAATTACTTTTTCTTTCCTTTTATATGATACAAGTAGGTTATGGAAATGTGTGCTACAAAAAAGATGAAAAAGCTCAGAACTGTAGTTTTAAATTACACCATCAATGTCATGCAAACCACCCTGAAATTAGAGAGCCACTTAAAGAGCTTAGTTAATCTGTCATGTCTCTGAAAGCTGCAACTCAAAGGACATGAAACCTTGTCTTTATTGAAATGCAAAGAGAGAAAGTCACAGAGAATATAAGGAACTTGTATAACACCGACATGGATAAATTTTAATACTGGTGTGACACCCAGGGAAATTTGCTCCTTGGTTATCTGAAGCGCAGGCAGTGAGATTCAGCTGAAGAGGAAGCTGTGAATTGCTTGCAGTGTTTTGACTTACAGGGGACTTCAGAATCATCAGGGAGACAGAAAAACCCACTGCTGATCTTGAGAGATTTCACGGAAAACAGCCCCAAACTAGAAATGAAACTAAATATTTATTAACAACCAAGTCTAATCAAACTAAAAACCATCCTCTCCCATGGAAAGAGCAGAGGAAGACACCGTCCAACACCACCTTTCCGTCAGATGCAATTTTAATCCATTTTTATTTTGCATTTTTCCATTGGTTAAAAGTCATACTATCATCATAAGTCTCCCCTGAGTGAGTTGAAGGGGTTCAGCAGTACATCTTAGCATTCCAATTAGGATTTCTACTGAATAGAGTGTCAAAAGGATGACATTTTACATAGCTGCATGATTATCAGAATTTAAGAACTGTTGTAGTTAGGTAAGATCTAAGATTTGTTAGAACTACAAATTTCAATTAATTGACATCACTTAAAAGTACACAACCATTTTATTTTAATCTTAACTATTGTTAATTCACTTATTAAGAGCCTTCTGCTAAGGCTGACCACTTGTACTTCATAACAAAGAGAATACCAGAAGTCTTACCTGGCATTAAAGAGCCATCATGGACATGAATGCTCTCTGCGTGGGTATTAAAGATAATTCCTATCAGACTATATGACAGTAAGAATACATAGCGATAAAGGCTGACCTTGGGTGTGTCATTTAAACCGAAGAGTCAGAGATGATCTCACATCATCAGAGTTGTAAGGACAACATTGCTCATTACAAATTATCCTTTAGAGAGCAAGTAATTATGTCCTGCCTAGCACTAGACTATTATTAAATGTGCTGTATTAACACAACAACATTTAAATAGAGCTCCAAGTCTAAATTATCCTGACACACAAAGTATTCAAGTGTTACACTGGACACCTTATTTCAATAATCTGCATGTCCCAGGTCATTTCTGCAACTGATCCAATTAAGAAAGGCCCCTTCTGCACAGTATCCAAGATCATGAGCATGGTCTAGCAATGTACTAAAGCTATTAGCATGAAGCAGCAGTTGTTACAGCATGACTTAAAGTTTTTCTTGCCTTTCCTGCAATAGGAAAGGTACATACCACTCCATACAATAGGTTCTGACCTGCGCTTTCTGAGGAACAGAAACAGTTCTGCTCCATGCACTTAATCCTGTCTTCACAGTAACAGGTACTGAAATTTAAAAAAAAAGCAGCGCTTGTTAAATAATGATCCTCCTTAGTAGACTCACCATCACATATAAGATATACTTACATATACTTTTTTTTTTAGGCTAGAATCTCTTTGCTTTCTGTTTTATTCACTATCTTATAGTACTTGGTAACATGCTTCATATTTTTCAGGAGACAAATCCCTCCCCCAAAGACTTGCAGTGCACACTGGAACTCTGCATAGAACTCTGCAAAGCCTGAAAATAGACCATCTTTCTGCACTTCAAAGGCCCTAGAATAATCATCTGGCAGATAACTGACATTAAAGAACACAAAATGAAGATTCAGATGCAAGAAATGAGTTATGAAAAGTAGATCTTGATCTTGCAGTCAAACAAATGGACACTGTGTAGATAATTTTTAGAAATGAGACAAAGGACTTGTCTTGGTGTCTCTAACAGTCTTTTTATTACTAAACTGTCTTTAAATCTGTCCTGTGATTTTTATATGATCAATCTTTTCCTTTTTCTGTCTGTAACTTCTGCACACGTTAGCTGGACTTTTTGTTCTATGACCTTCTCCTTTCACTTCCTAAATAAAAATATAATTTCATATTCAGTAAATTAAACACATGGCTTTCAATGTATGTCTCAGAACAGTACACTTTTCTTCAAGAAAAAGACATATGGTTTCCAGATAAAACATCAGAATGAAATAAAGACAGAAACAATGTGCCTCTGAGGAGTAAGAAAACACTCCAGGGCTGATTATATTTGCCAGAACGTTGAAGATGGACTCATCAGATTGATTAAGTCTGTCAGATAAGAAAATCATTAAGCTATAACAGAGAAAATTCAATATACTTTCTAGAGATAGAAGTCTATTTTAAAACAATCAAAATAATACTGCTTTTAGAAAATCCCTGTTGCTTTACTGCACTAGTATTTTGAGCAGGACTTTGATGTCAAAGATGCTGAAGTAATAAAACCACAGGCATTGTAATGTTAATTTTTCTTTTTTATTACATGACATATCTATCTGGGCCCGTGTCAGTAAAGACAAACAGGCTAGGTAAGGAGTAACCAGTGCCATATGGCACAACAGGGGAAGGAAACAGCTGAGGGGCAAAGGACCAACATAGATTCTGTATGGAGAGAAAAACTCTTGTTGAAAAGCAATGCAGTTACAAGGGGGTTTCCAGAAAAACTTCCCTATTCTGTGAAAACCTGATCTGATCTGGAGGGAATTCCAGAGTCAGGCTGAAGCGAGGCAGTAAAAAGTTGAAGCAAGCTAGCGAGCTGGAGGGAATCCCAGACAGTCGGATGCCTGTCCAGAAAGATCCCGTTTTCTTGCACACACTGTGTGCAAGCTCACACACTGTGTGCACACACTGTGTGCAAGCCATGCAGTTCTTCAAGAGCTGCAAATTCTGGAGTCAGAGCTCATATTCTCCTGACATCACACTTCCTGTACAGTATAACTGCAAGTTTTGTACACAAAGCAAAGAAAACATCACAGCAACCACCACTGACTTCATGCTTCGACAGGCAGCCACCCAGGAGATTTTTTTAGCTGCCAGATGTAGCCACTGCCCTGTGAACAAATCCAAGTACGTTTCTCCTCAAGATCACAGAAGGGCTGAAGGAAGAGATTATTTTTTTTCTTTTTTACAGCAAAACATTTTTCTCATTTCTTGAGTATCCAGTGGCTGAGGAGAAACATGTTTTCCTGCAGATATGAGCTCAGCTTGTGACTGCTATGGACATTCTTTATTGATAAAAGCCTCACTGCTCACTAAAAATATCCAGCTTTTGAAGTAGAAATGATCCTTCTTCAGCATCTCTGGACTTCAGAGAAGCTCAGAAGCCAGTATGATTTGCTACGACCTCACTCCCTCAGTCTCCCCCAGTATGAAATTATCTTGAAGGAGAAAAAGTAAAGTGAAAGTATTTAAAACGTTTCTCCTCAACATTTCCACTTCTCTGAGGAAGATTCTACTAAGACAAAACTAGGTAGCATTGGCAGGACCTCTGCAGACTTTCAAACAGGTAAGATCTAACATGCAATTATTAATTGCTCCTCATCATAAGGGGCATTGAAAAGATGCACACTGATTTATTTACACTAGTATTTAAACAGTACTACAGAAAAGAGAAGGAAAAACACACTGTTACAGAGGAAAAACCATCTCAAAAGCTATGTATATAGAGATTCTCTTTTGTCTGCAACAGCCTGAAGCTTGCAATTCATCAGGTAGTCTTTAACCCGCACTCTCTGCAAGTTCATTATTTCATTGGGGTGAAAAAATGGGCTACATGAATCACAGTTCCTATTGCTGAAGAGCCAAAATTAAGATTTGTTCCATGTGAAGCCAAGATCAAAAACTGTCCTAGCTTTAGTGTCTATCCTGTCGTTTACCCAGTCAACAAAACACTTTTAAGCTTCAAAGACTACCTTTTGCACAGTAGCACATGAAACAGTAGTAACAATGGAGCTCAGCTGTCCCTCTTCGTATTTTCTTTTCATATTTCTCCCTAATCTTTCAAATTTATGATTTTGCAACTGATTTTACATCTGATTATTGCTCTTCTTCTTGGCTAGATATCAAGGACTACTGATACCTAAGGCTGGTATTCTTATCCTCAAAGCCTGAGTGAGCCAAATGCATGACTCACAAAGTTCCATCTAACAGTCTCTCTGTTCAAAAAGCCCAATCTTAGAATGAGATAAATTGAAATGAAAAGACTCAGGCTGAAACATACACATAGCTGAAAATACGCCGTGAGCTTGGAAAGTGCAAAGCATTTAATTTTTAAGATCTCTTCCATGCTTCCATCAGAACCATATGGAGCTTCCATTTCCTTATATTCTACACCTACACTATCCTACACTATAATCCACACTAGAATATACATGCAGTAGTTTAAAACATAATTGTATATATGCATATTAGCTCTACCGTATGGTATTCTTTTTCTGAGTTTAGACAATTAGGACTGACAGCAAAGCTCACTGAAATGTATTTAGTCATTTGCATTCATCTATTTAATTTATAGTTACCTCCCAGGAACTCATTTGTATTTACAATTACAATGCAGATTTACTAATAACTCTCAAGAAAACAAGATTGTTGGTGAAGCGTCGTCATGTGCTGGGATGTCACTAGATTATGCCACTTCATAAAAGATGGAGATCCCTTTCTAGTTTTAAGAATTTCTGTCTTAATTTTCAGAAGTGCAAAGACACCACAACCTTTCGATTTCAGTGTATTTCAAATGCTCAGCACCTATAGAAATTAGACTGCATTATCTGGGATGGCATAATGTCGATAATTCATCTAATACCAGGTGCTCAGTCTCTGCGTAGAAGTAAAGGAAGAACCAAGAAACTGGAAGAAAAATTTACTATCTCTAGTATTTCATCTCTCTAGTCAAGTCACTGTACAGAAACTAGAAGTCACAGAGATACAGTGAGAAGTCACTCACCTATAAATCTTGCTCCTTTTATACTTTTTAACCATCTCAGGAGTGACACTAACTGTTTGCTTCACAGGCCAGGCAGTAAGTGCTCAAAGTGTAAGAACACGACTCATGCCACTGCTGGGGCAAGCCCACAACAGTTATCGGCCAGACTTCCAACTGCAGTGACCCTACAACGCTGTCAAACATTTAATACCCATTTTGGGGATCATGAGATATAATCTTGTTACTCCTACGTACATAGTATTTTCAACTATGGTTCAGACAGTCTTGTCCCTAGCAGCTTTTGCATCGCATAAGGATTCTTTTTATAGTATCAACACATTCTGTCCTGTATAGTTTAAATTTTGTAAAGCATAGATCAATGTAAGTATTATGTTAAAATATACATATAGTTTGTATATTAACATTAAAAAGTTTATCAAAGCAGAATTAAAACTGAGCTTTGAAAACTAACTCTAAACTTTCTGATTTTCAAAGGCTGTGGCTTGTTGGTTTTCTTTTTTTTGTAAAAATATTGCGTTTTTAACACTTTGTTGAATTTGTTTGTGGGGCTGTATTTTTCTTTTTAAGCAAAGAAGAACAATATGAGGAAACCCTTGGTATAGTTGTAGATTCCCTGATACAGATGTTACTTCACGTAACGTGAAGTTACTATGGCTTCCTTTTTTTTTTTTTTATTGAAAATATCAGAACTAGAGCTGGGCAGGAATTTTCCTACACAAAGTACATTGCTGAAAAATTCTCATTAATTAAAAACAACGCTGAGAATTCATTTCTTAAATGTCTAACCTTTGTACACTCAGGTACGAGACAGTCACCCTCTCTACCCTTTATGGTCAGTGAGGAGACACAAACGATCCAGAAAGTGATTCACCTCCTTCTAACACAGGCTCTTCCAGATGGTAATTCAGCTCACCCCAGTCAGACACCCACCTGTCTGAGAACAAGACAAACCACCTTCAGGAATGTCTGCTTCTCTCCACTGGCTATCAAGGGTAGACAGGGCGACTGGCTCATAGCTCAAGATTTTCTTAAGCCTGTGATAGAAATTCCATCTAACATGTTTGCTGAAACACAGTGGTTAAGGTTAACTTTTCAGGTTCTGCCATTCTCTGCTAGCCAAAGACTGCAGATACCACATTATCTGACCCCGTGGGCTGCCCAGACTCCGGAGTATGGGGAGCCAACTTCGAAGAGCTGAGTTTCAGAAACATTATTGAAATGTCCATTTCCCAGGAAGTTATATACATATTTTTTTTTTCTTAAGAGCATGAAAACATCTGAAGCACCAAGGTTTCTTATGAATCAGAAATTCTCAAACTCAACAACTCCAACTGGAACCCTGTTTATTTCTGGACTTTGATATTTGAGGATGAGGCATTAGAAAAACACAGCTATTTTAACATCTGGTTTCAATCCAGTTAATAACTTTGCACCTGATACATTCTCCTCCATTAAGTCAAATTTATGCTAATACTGTCCTGATTAGCAAATACTATTTAAAGCTGGTTTATGGAATGATTTCTGAATAAGGTAGGTGTCTAGATTCAGTGAATTTCAGCCAGGAAGATTACATTCAGTGAATTTCAGCTATCAGATTATAAGACAACATGAATTTCACAAGTATCTATAGGTATCCCTGCAAAACAGTGGTCTAGCCTACAGGATGACAAGTAGTGACAGCTAGGGAGAGGTCTTTTTCATGCTGGGTAAATCTGTGCTTTTACCAAACACAACACAATTTCTAGCATTGGAAACTGCAGAACTCCAGTATTTAAGTTACTTTATGGAAAATTCAGTTAGCCACATGAAACTCACTCGATTCTGAAGGTACAGGTCTTGAAACACAGGAGTATGTACTTAAACAATTCCAAAACTGGATTGTATAGGCTGTGCTCTGCAGGGCTTAATGAAAGGTGAACCAAAGGGCAGGAAGCTGACAGGCTCAGCACGACAACTGTGTATCTTCTCCTGAAGGAGCCTCAGGTAGCGACATCTCTGGCCTCTCTGCACTATACTTCATGGCATGGTGTGGGCAGACCTTAATTCATTCTATAAATCATACTGTATCCTGAAAGACGTATTTTCTTCTCCCCCCCCCCCCCCCTCTGAAAAATGGTTCAGGCAATAACTTCACATCTACAACCCTCTGCTTCTCTTTAGGATCTAGAAAAAGCAGCAAAGGCACAGAAGGGATGCATTTTTGTCTTTCTTAGATTCATTTGAGCTCTCAGGGAAATACCTAATCATGCCTTTACAGCATGCTGTTTTCAAAGCACTATCTATTAAAATATTAATAACCTATTCATCTCAGCCCTATAGTGAAGCAGGTGATTTCATATTTCTACTACTTTACAGAAGCATGGATAAGTACTTCGAAGGAAAGGATAATTTTCAGAGCTGAACGCAAGAAGCACATCTTCATGCTTGACAGTTAGAAGAGGATATCCCACACCAATCCACCCAAGTATGCACACAAAGCAGGAGTTAGACTCAGGAAATACGCAATCAGGACATCTAGTTTTAAGGCACTACGGGCCAAAGCACACACCAAACAATACACTTACTCTGCACTTGTCTAGGCTTTTTCAAGCACAGGAACTGGATCAATAGCCACTTTTCACGGCAAGTATCATAATACTCATTTTAGAATCAGAGAAACTGATGCACATTAAATTAAACCGATTGCTAAAAGCTATTTGATACCTTCTGGCACCACTATTTGATACCTTCTGGTAGAGCATTTCAGACAATATGCAATTTATAGGTCAAGCCTGTCACAACATACAAAAGCAACTACTATTTTCTTCTACAATGGCAGTGCTGCTGCCACAGCCCTGGGATGGAGGCGAGGAGCAGAGGTATTTGCTGCCCTTCCAGCTGAAGCTGGTTTTCTCTACCAAAGATCCATTACACTTTGGGCTAGAAAAGGAAAACAATTGTATGCTTGTAGGTAAAGTATTCAGCTAGAAGACGTCAGTCCTGTTTAATGTCATGTTTAAGCAGCCAGGACTACTGCACGCTAATAACTGAGTCCCTAGCCAAGTATGGCTAATATCAGGCTACATTAATGTTTGTTTTACACTCCTTCTGGTGCAGCAAGTCTTTGGATTTAGGCACTGCGGTAAGGCAGCTGGAGCTCAATTTTGTAGTGCCACTCTGTATTATTAGTTTTAATCCCTAATGCTTGCCTCCAAGTAGGATGCTAAACCATCTCTTGGAATTATGCATCAATACCATGTCCTCATTTTGCAACCTCATACCCAATAACTCATTGGCCAGGACACTCTTCCAGCCTATGGGCAGACCTTAACTCTCTACTTTATTTGAGGGAGATCTAAACACATTCTCCCATGTTAGGTGCTAGCTTAGCTACTAATTAACTTGATGTGCAGTATTCTCGGTTCTTTCTCTTGTAACTCTTCCAAACTTAGGGGATAATTAGTTAACCATTGGACCTGAGAAAAAGAAAGATACAGAGCATGATTCAGTAATTTAATGGCTGAGAGAGAAAAGACCTGAATTTCCATCTGCCTCGCTTAAGTATTTTATAGGCTATATATAGGCTTCAGCTCTTTCCAGAAGGGTTAGAGGGAAAAAAATCAAGCTAGGAATGAGCTGACAAAAAAGGATGTTACTGATGAACAGGCTGAACAGTACTCGGCAGAGGCAAAGGGATCGAATACAAAATGGAGAAAGGGGAGACTGGAAAGAGACACGGTGCTTAAGGCGGGGGAAGTGTAGAGATGCGTAGCCTTGGTCACAGACATCCAGCCTGGGCCACACCTTCTGCAGGTACGCTGGGTCCACCTCACAGAGCAGCCTCGGGATGCAATGCTGCCTTTCCTCTGAGCCTCACACCACCTACGTGGGAGTGAAAAAGCACCACAGTCTCCTCATTGTAAGGTCTCTGCTGCCCATAATGCGTTTTTACAGACAGAAACACGTACTCTTGGAGAAAGTTCGGAGGGCAAATTAATGCAACAGCAACGCACGTTCAGTCGAGAGGCTGTAACAGCTTTTCTTCTCCCAGGCACTGGCCTGGAGAGAGGTGCCTGCCCCAAGGTCACAGGACCACATAATACCACCATCAGCGGCGGATCACTTGGCCATATGTTTTGGAGTATTTACCACCTGTGGGTTGCCACCTGGAGAGGAACAGACTACCAGATACCTCATAGTCTAAGGGTAAAATAACTGCTTTACACAGCAGAAGGCGCAGATTCACCTTGCCACACGCCAACCGCACCGAGGGCAGGTGGGCTACTGCTGCCCGCGACGGACAGGCGCCATGTTGTGGGCAGCCTGACCCAGACGGGGCGGGCTTCCCGCCCGGGCGGCGCAGCGGGCGCAAGCTGAAGACGGGCGGGTTTCAGGCCGGCAAAGCCCGGGGGCTGTGGCACCGGCCCTCGCAGCGAGCCCCGGGGCTGCCAGAAGGGCCCCGGCGCCCAAGCGGCTGGACGCCAGAGGGACAGGAACAACGCAGCTGCCCGGGGAAGAAAGCACCGCAGCGCCTCGACTCCGTGCCCAGAACCCGGCGCTCCCCTGGCCGCGCCGGCCCCGCCGCCCGCCTGACAGACCCGCCCGGGCCGCCCGCCGGCAGCCGCGGGGCGGGGTGGGGCGTCCCTCAGGCCGCCCTCGGGGCCGCCCCGCCCCGCCCCGCCCGCACAGGTGCGACGGCTCGCGCCGAGCCCCGCCCTCCCCCCGGGCCCTACCTGGAGGGCGGGATCACCCGCCGCGGATGGATACCATTTGCCCTATCGACGTGACCCTCGCTCCCAGACACCCCTCTGTGCCCTTCCAGAACCAAGTCAGGGCGGAGCGCCGCCGGCACTCTGTGGAAAGCCCCGCGAGGAAGGGCGACATGTCGATGTCGGCGCGGCATTAGGACCCGGAGGACTATTTTTCACGCTCGGCGCGGCGCTACCTTGGACGGGGTGGGCGTGTGCGCGCGCGCGAGAGGGCGAGCGAGCGGGAGGGTGGCGGATGCGTCTGCGGCCGTAAGTAGTTCCGGTTGAGGAAGTCGGCGCTCGCGGCAGCCGGCTCCCGTGGCTGCGCCAGGGCAGGAGCGCCGCGTCCCGGGCGGTGCCGAGCCCGCCCCGGCCCAGCGCCAGCCCAGCCGCCGCTCGTCCGCCCGCCGCCGCCATGGCCACCCGCTCCTGCCGAGAGAAGGCGCAGAAGCAGAACGAGCAGCACCAGGCCATCCTGGCCAAGCTGCTGCGGGAGGAGGACAACAAGTACTGCGCGGACTGCGAGGCCAAGGGTACGGCGGGGCGGGCGGCCGTGGGGCGCGGGGGAGGCGGGCGGCCGGGCCGGACCAGGTGAGGCGCTGCCGCCGGGCCCTGCCTGTGTCCGCCCGCGCCTGCCTCGGCGGGGTCCCCGCTCGGGGCGGGGGCCGGCGGCTCGGCCCGGGGGGGCACCGCCCCGCCACCCCACCCCGCCCCGCTCCGCTCCACGTCCGCAGGGGCGGCGGGGCGCCGGCGGGGCCGCCCTGCCGGCGGCGGTGACCGGCCCCCTCCCGAAACGGGGCCCGGAGGGGCGGCAGCAGAAATCTGCGCGGCTTGGGGAGAGCGATGGTGAAAGCCAGGTAGCCTTTAATGTCATTGTGAACGGATTTCAGCTTCTCCATCCAGCTGAGCTGTCGGTGCACTATCCTGAAGTGAGGAACCCCCCAGCTGAGGCTTTATGCAATGACTGGCCTAGCCCTTTCCTGAAGTTTCACTGCCGCGTCCTCTTCCTGCATTGCCAGGTATTGATCAGGAGTGGGCTGTGCCAGTGGGCCTTCAGGAAGGCACTGGCTGATGACAGGGGCAGGCGCTGGATGAGTTGAACGTTGAGTGTCCAAAACAATGCCCTTCAGTGTTGACTCAGTCATGTAAACGCCAGGCTCCTTGAGTCTGGATGTTGGTGTCTAGTTAAATATGTCACAGATCTAGCTTTGGTGATGAATGAAATTTTAAAGATTGTATTGCTGTCAGATTTTTACCTATCTTTAGTCTAATAGTTTTATTCTGCACAAAAGGAGACATATACTTGCATTTGTATTTATCTTGGGTTCTGTGGCTTTGAAATGGGAAAATGTAGCACATCTGTCTTTCATCTAGAGTCAAGTCGTTAAGATGTTACCCTAAATAAGATGACTCCACAGTAAGTTATTGTTTTAAGTATAATACTTCCTAAATAACAACCACATTTTCGCAGCGTATGATGAGCTCCAGAACTGCCTTGTTCAGTCCTTCTCCACCTCAACTGGAGGTTGAGTATGGTGAGCTAGTTTGAGCAACCAGAAATGGCACTGTGCGAGTATGGTGAGCTAGTTTGAGCAACCAGAAATGGCACTGTGCTTGTAATTTCCCTTTCCAATCCACATGTGCTACTTTTTTTTCACCATGGACCTAAATCGTGCAGTGCCTTGCACGATGCTGTTGTTTGATACATCAGAAACACAGAAATAAGACTTTATTTTCCTCGTATATAACCCTAAGAAGTATATAATATGGATTACACCAACGCTAATAGAACTTTATATTTTGCAAGTAACTCTTTGTAATAATTTTCTAGCACAGCTATTCTTGCCCCCAGACTTCTGGTTACTGTGTAAAAGACTCGTTGTAACCGGTGGTTTTCTGGAAAAATCATGCTTGTATGTTTTGTGTGTTATTGGCACTTGAGATTTCCATGCTGAATGCTGCTCCGAGTTGCTTGCTGATGGAATTCCATACGTGTTTTGTTCCATAGCGTAGGCCTTGGAGCTGGGTTGCTCAAGATCAGAGTCTGGAATTCTCCAACTAATTTTTGTCCTGTCTTCTGAGTTCCCTCTTTCTAACCGTCACCTGGTCAAAGTATCATTTGTAAGTCTTTGTAGTCCTTGGTGCTTGGTGTCTTTTGCCACTTCAGTTCAGCAATGCTGATGCTTTCAGCTTCTTCCTTCTTATATTTGTGTTATTGAGTATCTTTAGCCACTGTTCTTTTCTTTGATACTTTCATACCACTCTTCTGTCACAAGAGCTTTATTTCATAAGTTCAAGCTTTGATGTATCTTGAGTTCAGGTTTTCTCTGTTCAGGTTCTGGAGGACCTACCAATGTCTTGACCAGGCCGTCTTCTGCTAGTACCTGTAATTCAGTTTCCATCTTTCTAGTAAATTATTTTACTTAGCTACCTTACTAAAATCTGACTGCACTTCTGAAGGTTTCTCTGTTTTCTCTTGTGCTCAACCCCACTTCTCCCTTGCTGTCTTTCTGTATGCCAGAGGCATGGCTTGCTTTCACCCTGTCCTAAAGGAAAGCTGACATGAAAATACTGTGATGCAATGTGAGCTTATAATATTGAGGGAATTGTTTGGGTTTGGTTTTTGGTTTTGTGGGTTTTTTTATTTATTTATTCTTTCTCCCTTCAAGTTTAATTTGCACTTGCCTCATCCTGTTCTGGCAATTCTTCGTTTAAATCTTGTATAGTGTTAGCTTTGTAGTGCCATCTGCCTTTGCCTGTACTCCTGTAGTTAAGTGTATGGTTTTCTTATAGTTGGAGGGGAGAATGTGGAATGATAAACTTATTTTAGTTTCAGCTGGTCTAGAGGCACTTGACTGAGAGATGGTCATATATGGACACTCTCTGTAGATTTCTTTCCTTAAGGTTAGGAAGTTTCCTTCTAGGAAGGAGAGTTGTGTGAACAATGTTGAGATGCCTCTGCTATACCCTGAAGTCTAGATTTCTCTATACTTCCAGAAGACATGTGGCTCAGAAGAAAAAAACATGATCAGTTGTTTACTTGAAAATCAAGCTTGCCATGAGCACGTAATGCCACTGTTGAACTCTTCCTTGCTATATCAGTCTTTGTGGAAACTTTTTCTTGACCAAAAGAAGAGGAAGAGTGAAGGATAGTTCTTTCAGTTGCAGCCAGCTCTTTTTTCCTAGTATGTTTCACACTTAATCCCATGGTGGTTGAGCGCTAATGACTTGCTGGTGTCTGGCAAAGTTGTGGTTTTGCTAGTTGTGGTATGCAGCGATGTCTGAGGCAGCAATTTTTAACGTGGCTCTATTAGCTAACCAGTCTCTGTGAGCTGTCTGCATGGCTTTCCCCAGATTGTGACAGTCTCCTTCACCTCTTGCATCACTAACAGCATCCCTTTCATCTCTGGACATGTTTGTCATTACAGTCTGGAGTTCCCTATTGCCAGTTCCAGTAGAGATTCTCTTTATCCTGGGTTCTGCAGACATAAACATGAAACTGTTCATGACAAAATATTTAGGACTTCTCTGGTGTCAGTCCTAATTCAGAATGTATGTTTTTCCTTTTGTTAATGTAATTGATTCTATGTTTTTCCTTTTGTTAATGTAATTGATTCTTTTTTTCTTTGAAATGCTGTCCCCTTCAGTTTCTGTTGCTTTCCTCTTTTGTGTGAACTTTGCTCCTTTTTCTGTCATCCTCCTTTCTGTTGTTCAGTAGGATCCCCAGAGTTGTGTGTTTTGGTTTCTTCCTGTTCACCTAGCTGTTGGGTAACATTATCTTCATGATTGGCTCTGGTTGTGTTAACTGAGTTGCAGTTGTATCTTGGGTCTTATTCTGGCAATACTTAAAACCATTGTTTTCAGTGTGGTCTTTCAGATAGCTGTCAATTCAGCATGGGTTCTTAACCGAAGCTAAGAGGCTGTAATCACTAATTCCTTCCTCTCACCATAGATGTTATAGTCTCTCTCAAACCTTAGGTATTATATTTACCCTAGGCTTCTGTTCAGATAGTCACATCCAAGGGATATTGAAATCTTGCAGACTGTACTTTATATGTTTTAACTGCTATTCTTTGAGGCTCTGGGAATTCTTAGGTAGCTAGATGTCACTTAAAATTTTATAAATAACCTTTTGACCCTAAAAAATATAATGTGGTCCTATTTGCATATTTATCACTCATTGCTTTGATGGTATCTACTGTAATGCCACTGGTGAACTCTTCCTTCATATCATTAAGGCTTCTCTGCTGGCTTTTACTTCTTGCATCAAAAAGAAGATCATCAGAACTTACTGCTGTCCTACTGCTGATTTACTCCTAAATTACTGAATTAGCTCTCCTTGCTCTCAATGTATGACCACCATCTGCACTGCTTGTGAGGAAGTTTTAAGCATGCACCTTTCCTGTATTATCACATGCTCGCTCTGTGTAAGAATTAAAAAAGCTACCTCTTGGTCTTCCTTAAAATAATCTTGCTGTTGTTAATAGTCATCTTGTATCAAGAACAAACCCATCCTTTAGTTTCTGGCCTACTTTTTCAGGTACGAGGTATGCAGATACATTAGACAGCTTTGTTCTGCAAGTCTTTTGGAAGGTGGAGAATACAGCTGAGGACGCATCTGCCAGCGTAAGCACTAAGCAATAATTAGGATTGCTGACTCTGGCAACAGTTTCTGGAAGTGCTTTTTATTCTGTATTTGCCTTTTAACTGTTGAAATAGCTGCTATGAATCTGCCACTGCTAAAATGTGTTGGAAACTACCTGCTGTAGGGCCATACTGTAGTTGCCATATGTCACCTTCAAACTGTAAGCCTTACAGCTACTGGAAAGACTAGATGACACCTCTGTGGGGAAGAAGCCTAAAAATCAAAGGTTCTGGAACTGTCTTTGCAATCACTGAGATTTTTGGAAGAGTGAGGAGGTTGGGATGACATTTGACAAGGCAGTCCTTGTCTGTGTACTGACTGTTCTTCACGTCCCTGTCTGAACAGCCATCTACATAAGGCAGTAGATGTCTTCCCACTGTTGTATTACTGGGAAGTAGTTATACTACTGTGTCTAATATTTGTAGGAAATAGTAAGGCATGTGGGCATGTTGGCAGTAACTTAAATCATCCTGAATTTTTGAAAGAGATAAGCAACTGAAATTCCTTTGTGTTCCTTTTGTGTGTATAACTAGGTAAAGCTAGCAGGAATTGGAAGGATCTAGGAGAAAAGAATAGCTATAGATCTGTCCAGCGGTCTCGTGTGTAGACTATACTGAAAGCTCTTGTAAAGCACGTGATTTTTTTTTCCCCCCCTTTCACTGTAGAGGGAGACTAAATGCATTTTTATTGTTCCAATGCTGATATTTGAATCTCTTAAGCAATAACACCTCTTAGAGATCTTCAAATGGAGCCAAAATCAAAACCTGTTAACTTCAGTCAGCAACCCTTTGACTATAGGGGCTATAATTTGCTATTTCTATGTATTTAGTACCTAGTTATAACATGCTAGAAGCCTCCTAGGCTTGTGTTATTGCTTGGCAGCAAGGCTGGTATTATTTGGGCGCTGATATTAAACAATACTGAATCAAGTATTTGGAAGTTGAAAGGTGTGATGAAGCACAAAAGGAGATGCTTTTTCTTAGAAGGGGACAGGCTATTCAGCAGTATCAAAGGACTAATCATCTAAGCAAGTAGGCCTGTAAACTGAAGGCAATCAACCTTGGTCTAGTGTCGCTGTCTCTGCAAATGTGGACCATAAGACTCCAATTACTGTTCCTAATGATGTTTGAACAAAAGAGGTATGTTTTGAAACCAGTGTGAATGTTCTCTAACATACCTTTTCTGTTTGTTATACTTGCATTTGGATGTTGGCTTTAGTACAAATGGATTAACTACTGAAGTCTGCTTGTAAATTAATCTCTCTGTCAAGAAGGCAGTTACCGAAGTTGTCAACTGCTTTAGAATTTTTTTTTTAACTAATGAAGTTAAAATAACATAATTGGAAGCTTGCAGACCTTTGTAGAGACGGTTGCAGATGTCTTGGGCCTTCAGAAAAAGTGAATAAATTTCTGTATCAGAGGAGGTGTTCTGTGGGGTTTTTTTTTTTTGAAATGTTTGTTTACTTCATGCCTGGTAGTGCTTGAAGCCTGGTTGAATGATCTCCTAGTACAGAGAGTCACATTGACACTGTTGTTTGTTCAACTAGATTAAAATTAGTCTACTTTGATTATAATATTAATGAAAATACTCTTCAGTATTTATTGTTGTACTGTACAGTCCTTGGATATCTGTATATAACTGAAGATTTGGTCTTTTCTGTCTGAAGAGTGGCAGGTATAGGCTCTTAGTAGTGTGGGGACAGACTGAACAGGAAAGATTGCAGTACTGAAATTTGTGTAATCAGAATTGATTATTACAGTTTTGGCTTCAAGTAAACCTAACTTTAACTTCCCTAACAACTTACCAATCTCAAACACAAAGTCTCTTAGCAGTTGGGGAGAAAAAAAATCTAGTTTAAATTGAAATGGGCAAACTAGCTATCAAAACAAATCTGGAATATTCCAGATATGTTTATAGCTGTTTGGACTCGTTTTTTTGGTAGACAACGGAGTCTTGCATATGATCTCTTCTGTGGCTGGGAGACCAACTTAGATGTGTATGAACCTCACTTCTTGTGAAGCCGCTTTTGCTGTTTACTTGTTTTCATGGCTGGTCTTCTCACTGTTGATCTTGCCTGTATACTTTAATAAATAGTGTACTTGTTCCTCAGGAATTAATTTAAAGCAAATGGATAACTCTTATAGCCCACTGCCTTCAGCCTGTGCAAGGCTTCAGCTTTTGCCTCTGACTGTAAGTGTAAGAATGCTTTGGGTCAGCTCATAAACAGTATTAGCTTGCTCTAGGACAAGGCACTGGCTGCTGTACCTCCTCAGGTGAAGACCTTCCATGTTGTCCTCCTAAGGTGGAGAAACTGCTGAAGTAGGACACCAGGGGAAATGGAACACAGTTGGATTATGTTGGAGGTCAGTTCCACACATCAGCTCAAGTGCAACTTCTAGCCCTATGCTGAAGTTCAAACACAGAGTAGTAACCAACCAACCAGTAGCTGATTACTGCTCTATGGATATCTTGTACCAGTGAATATAGTTGTAAATATCAGATGTGACTTCAGGTTACTTGGAACAAGAAATTGCTAGTACTTTGTGTGATTCTGTTGCAAGGTTGGTATTGCTGCTGTGAGATCAGATTGGTAAAGATCATATGAGCATAACAGACTAGAATATGAATCGACAGATGTAACAGCTGGAGGCTTCTAGCTGTCCAGTGAGGCTTTGCAGTATCCTTCCACAAGGAATAATGAAGGTAAACTGTTTTGATTCAGGGGAGGTCTTGCTTAAGCTTAGCAACTGGAATGATATATCTTGACCTCTAATAATAGCAAGGAACTGTATCACTAGAAATCCTAGTGATCATCTGGTACTTACACTGTTATTTTTCCGTCCTCTTTGTGAAAGGTAGCACTTTCAAGCCCTTAAGGGACCAGACACTCCCTTCAGTCTCTCCTAACACTGTATCACCAGGATTTTTTCCTGACTCCCTGCTACTAAATAAAACTACCCCAATGCTCTGTTTTTATTCTATAGCCTTTTACCTGTTGCTGACACTGGTTGCATGAGACTGAAACTTTGTTAGGAATTAGGTGCTGTTGTGGCCCTGAGAGCTGCAACTAATTGTCTCACCTGAGAAAAGAGCTCTTCAGAAGACACCTCTCTTGCTGGGAGGAGAGGAGTGTGGCAGCTTTAGCTTAAAACTTGTAAGTGAGTGGGGTGTTGCAGTATTGGGTGACTCTACTGGTGTTTTTTCTGCCTGTAAGGAAGGGATTTGTTTCCATCTCCTGACTCTTACAGTGCAGAAGAATATTCTGAAATAAGTCACAGGAAACCTGTTTAGCTTGTAATAGAACAGGGTTGTTTACAAATACAGGTTCCTGCTGTTGAAATTGTGTGCACAGCCTGAAGGCTTTTTACCAAAGCCCTTAAAATGATATTTGTGGGTGCAGTCTCCATTCTTTGGGGCTTAACCAAACTTGATTGGATGAGACCCAACTTGGCATGATGTAGCTTTGATGTTAGCATTGCTTTGACAGGAGGCTGGGCTAGGTGACCTCTGGAGGTCCCTTTCAATGTAAATTTTTCTGTGACTACTAATAAAAATATTTGTAGAAGCTGGGTTTTTTTATTATGTTGTAACTTTTTAGGTTGTCTGAGATGGATTATACAAGTGCAGAAATCCTTATGTCCTTGGCAAACACTGCCCTACATTCAGAAGTATAGGCCTTGGCCATCTAAGCTGTTTCCTTTGTGTGGACCATAAAGGTGGGACAGTTCCTGAAAAGTGATTACTAGTATTGATGAGACCATGTTCTTGCCTTTTGAAGTGCAAGAGATCCCAGTTCTTTTGGTCAGGGGCTACTGATATGTGTCTCCTAATGGTACCTGAGCTGTGGTTCTGCCACTCCTTTGTGACATGAAAAAGATGCTGCTGCAGGATGCTGTTGATATCAGCTGTTGATCTTTGCTTTGTTCCTAAATCTCCTTTTGTGGAACCAAAATTGACACTGTCTTGTGAATCTGCCCTCTTTGGTCTGAACGCTGTAAAGAGCAACTGAGCTGCAGCCTTAAGAAGTCCTTGTCAGCAATACAGAGGGAGCAATTAGATATATGTATATGATAAGTAGACTTTTGGGGAGGTACTTTTTCCTGGAGGGGTGGCTCCCTCTTTAATCTATGCTTCCTGTAGGATTTAAGAAGGAGTCAATTATCAGCCATTACTCGGGGTAGTCAGCAGTTAATTTAGCTCAGGTGTCACTGGCTCACTAAGGCTCATTTGAGCATGATTCAGCTTTACATTACAAACTTAGATGGTTTTTATTGTTCTCTTCTGGCCCCAACTAAATTCCCCAAGACTGAAAGACTTTGCTTGTGAACAGGTGAAGTTGTTCAGTGATAACTTACTCTCATGTTGAGGTTCTTGAAGAGTAATGTTGTTGAACCCATGACTAGTTGAATCCATCTTCACTGTACTGTCAACAACAAATTGTTTTCAGATATTGTGGAAGAGTAAAAATGAGTGAAGATTGAGCTATGATTTTATTGGCATCACAGAGGGGGATAGTTTGCACAACTGGAGGACTGCAGTGGATTGATACAGGTGCTTTAGGAAGGACAGACTGGGATAGTGATAAGGGGGAGCTGCCATTTTCTGTGAGAGCAGCGAGGCTGCATGGCAGCTTTTTCTGGACATGGCTAATGAGCCAGCTGAGAGCTTAGGGGTCAGGATTAGAGCTCAGGCCATCATGGGTGATGTTGTGGGTGTCTGCTTCAGATCACCTGATCAGGAAAGAAATAGTAATGAGGCCTTCCTCAGACAGCTCAAGCCTAACATTCACAGGCCTTGGTGCTCATGGGGACTGGAACCTATTTGCTGGAGTGACAGCTTAGCAGGGAACAAGTAATCTAGGAGGCTTCTGGTGTGCATTGATGGCCACTGCTCAACACAAGTGGTTAAGGACAAAGGAAGATGCTCAGATGGACCTGTTAGTTACAAACAAGGAAGGAAAGGTTGGGGATGTAAAGGTTAGGAGTAGTCTTGGTTGCAGTGACAATGAGATAGAAGAATTCAGGATCTGAAGAGGAGAGAACAAAGTAAAAAGTAGGATCACAACCATGATCTTCAGGAGAGAAGACTGTTCTGTCCAGGAATCTGCTTGGAAGAATCATTTGGGAGATGGTTCTGCAGAAGAGAGAGGTCCAGGAGAGCTGGTTGACTATTTCTTTAAGCTCTAGTGTGGCACGTCTCGACGAGTAGGAAATTGCACAAAGGCAGGAGGGATCCTGCTTAAATGAACAAGGAGCTTCTGGCAAAACTCAGACATAAAAAGGAAGTGTGTAAGAGGTGGGAGCAGAGACAGGTGACCTCGGGGGAACATAGAGACACTGTTCAAGCATACAAGGATGTGTTTAGGCAGGAAAGCCAATGTCCACGTGGAGTTGAATCTGACAAGGAATATGTGAATGGCAACAAGAAAGATTTTTACAGGTAATTGGCAGCAAAAAGAAGACTGGAGAAAACGTGGGCCTGTTGCTGAATGGGGCAGGGGACCTGGTCAGAAGGGATGTGGAGAAGGCTGAGACATTCCATGCCTTCTTCAACTATGTTTTTACTGTAAGACTTGACTTCAGGAATTCCAGGCAAGGAAGGCATACTCAGGAGTAGAGGAGGATCAGGTTTGGGAGTGCTTAGAAACTGGATGTGCACAAGTCTGGGGGCTCTAATGGGATGCACCCCTTGTGAGTGCAGACGGAGCTGGCCAATGTCATTTTGAGGCCACTCACAGTAACTGTAAGGTCATGGTGACTAGGGGAGGGTCTTGAGGACTGGAAGAAAGCAAATGTCATTCCTATCTCTGAAAAGGGCAAAAAGGAACATCTAGGGAACCACAGGCCAGTCAGCTTTGCCTCAGTCCCTGAGAAGGCGACAGAGCAAATAATCCTGAAAACATATGAAGAAAAAAGTGATGGGGAGTAGCCAGTGTGGATTAATGAAGTGGGTATTGTGCCTGACAAACCTGATAGCCTTCCACAATGACCAAACCAGGTGACTGGCTTGGTGGATGAGGAGAATGATGGATATTTTTTACTGTGATTTTAATGAGGCTTTTGAAACTGATGTAAATTCCTCATTGATAACCTGATAAAGTGCAGTCTGGATAAAGAGACAGTGAGGTGGATTGAAAATGGCTGAAATGCCAGGCTCGGAGTTGTGATCAGCAGCTTAAAGTGGAGCTGGAGGCCAGTCACTGTGGGCTGTTATGGATTTACACACGCTGGCCACCATAACAGGGTCTGACCCTAGGATCCCACTGATTAAGGTCCGAGTGAAGGTTTCCAATTTCTCTTTTATTAGTTCTCAGGTAACAGCTCAAGCTGGGTGCCTCTGGAGAGGGACCCCTACCCCAGATCGTGCCTCTCAATTATACCTGTACCACCCAGCACTTGATCCCCAAGTCCACTTAATTCTGGTCGATGGTCTCTTGATTTTTGTATTGGTTTTCACTGTTGCTGGGCTGTCCTTCTTCTGAAGTTACTTCATTCTCTTGGAATTGTTTCCTTGGTCCTTATCATCTTCATCCCACTTGCATCTGCCAGATTCATCTAGTTCTGTGTTAGCAACATGAGTTTTAACAAAAAGTTTATTCTTGGTCAGCTCTTGCAGCCTAAGGCTTCAACTACTTTAGCTACTAGTGCTAAGCTACTAATGCTAAATGAGGCTATTCAGAGAGAAGAATACAGTTCATCAAACTTACTCTATAACATTGGTGTACCTCGGGGGTTGATAGTGAGGCCAACACTGTTTAACATCTTCATTAATGACCTGTGTGATAGGACAGACTGCACCCTCAGCAAGCTTGAGGGGATACCAAACTGGGAGGAGTGGTTGATAAAGCAGATGGATGTGCTGCTACTCAGAGCAGAAAAAATGACAGGCTGAAGAAATGGGCCAACAGGAACTGTGTGAAGTTCAACAAAGGGAAATGCAAAGCCCTTCCCCTAGGGAGGGGGTGCTGGGGGTGCAGAAGAGATGCTGGGGGTCCTGCGGATCAGAAATTGGTCATGAGCCAGTAACGCACCCTTGCCACAAAGGAGACCAACAACACGTTGGACTGAATTTCAGGAAGAGCATTGTCAGTGGCTGGAGGGAAGTGATCCTCCTTCTTTCCTCAGCACTGCTGAGACGGTATCTGTAGTGCTGTGTCCAGTTCTGGGCTCCACGTTACAAGAGAAACACAGACTGGAGCAAGTCCAGCAAAGGGGCACTAAAATGAAGAGGTTTGTGTGTCTGACATACAGGGAGAGGCTGAGAGAGCTGGGATTGTTTAGCCTGGAGGAGAGAAAGCTACTGGGGAGATCTTATCAATGTGTATAAATACCTGGTGACAGAGAGCCAAGATGACGGAGGCAGACTTGTCTGTCATATCCAATGATGGGACCAAGAGGCAATGAACACAAGCTGAAGCACAGGAAATTCCACTGAAACATAAGAGTAAACTTTTCTTTACTCCAGGAGAGGTTGAATATTGGAGCAAGTTACCCAGAGAGGCTGTGGAGTCTCCATCCCTGGAGATGTTAAAAACTTGACTGGGAACAGTCCTAAGCAACCTGCTGTAGTTTGCTTTACTCTGAGCAGGGGGGATTGGACTAGATGATCTCCAGGGGTCCCTTCCAGTCTCAG
This sequence comes from Mycteria americana, assembly GCF_035582795.1. NCBI lineage: Eukaryota > Metazoa > Chordata > Aves > Ciconiiformes > Ciconiidae > Mycteria > Mycteria americana. Next base: position 33,991,619 of record NC_134367.1, read on the forward strand.
TTACTTCAGATCCAGTTCAGCAGTTGCGTCACTTACAAGCTGGTATGGAGTCCCACTGCAGATACCATGTAAGTCTCTTCCCTGCTCTTCCCCCAGTGCAAGCATCTGCCTATGTAGATTAAAAGTAGATTCTTTGTTTAAAGTTGAGGTCCTTTATGAGAAAGGGAAGTGACTGAACAGCAGTAAATACAGACTGTAGTAGAGTCTTGACTTTTCTTGAAATAGCTGGTACAGAAATTTTGCTGTGGTTTGTGCATCCAGAGGTAAAAAAGGCCAAATCTAGCCATTTGAAGCAAGTCGGAATTCAGGGGCTACGAATAAAGGTTACTGATGTCTTTTATTTGACTGAAATGTTGTTTAAATCTAGCTAGGAGAATACCTTAAACTGCCTCCTAGAGCTTGTAGGAAGTTGCTTAGAACTGGAGTCTCTTGTGTCAGAAATCTCCCTGGATCTTAAAACTGCTGGTTGAAACTCTGTATTATGACTAAAAACAACATCCTCTGAAAGACTAGGGCAAAACAATTACAGATTCCCATTCTCCTCCCGTTCTGGCCTCTTATCTGATTAATGTCTGCTGAGAGCTTGAGCAATATTACTCTCTTTACATTTTTTCTCTTCATGGCTTCACAAAAAGCCGCTCACACAACTGTTTCATTTTTTTGGTGAAAACTTGGCAAACGTAGATTTGAATGGATGCCTATTTCATATTCATCGTTGTTTACAGTAGACTCTGATTACATGGTGTAACGCTAGCCCTTATTTATCCTCCACTCTCTTGTCTTGATCACTTGTTGCTTTCCAGTAGGTGATAAATGTGTATGTCTGAGTACATACTGTCAAGGAGTTCCTGCTTGGTGTTATGATACTTAAGCCAATCAAAAGAACCCGAGTTCCTACTTTGTTTCCAGCTTATCCAAAATGCTTACGAGTAGATCTGTTCCTCTGATCAGAGGAGTAGGATGCTTTTGTGTTCTGGGGTAATCTGAAGAGGAAGAAGAACTTGAAGGTTCAGAGAACATCGTAGTGCTGCAAGTCTGTGGTAGATGTGGATATGGAGAGCATTAATTCTGTAGCTTATGGAGATGGTGACAAGTTTTATGGGGGATGTGAAAACTGCACAGGTCAACTTTCTGCCTAACTCGGTGAACCTAGACCATCAGTTGCCCTCTGCCTCTTCAGGAAAGGTATTTATGTCCAGTAGACCATGGAGGAAAAAAGAGGTAGAGATTGTAGCTCAGTCCCTGTTGGAGCAGAGCTGTGGACAGCAATGTGTGATACTTAAAGGCAATGTTGCCAAGCAACTAACTTTGCAGCTGTGATTTGGTAAAAGAGCAGTTCTGTTTCTTAAAGCTATGCCTGGCTCTGATTTTGTGTAAGAAAATAGATATATTGACGAGGAGTAGGGAATGGTCCCTCTTGCATGGTTGAGAAAAGGAGTGTGATATTCCATGTTTGGCTATCGATTGCCGTACTCCTCTTGTGTACTACCTCCTTTTTAAGGAGGAGGAAACAAGAATATCTAATGCAGTTTTACTGAAGTGTGTGAATGAAAATGGATGAAGCTTCATAGTACAGGACTTCCTTAGTAGGATTAAAGGCAGTAGTAGTCCTATAGGAGTTTCTGCAAAAGAAGATGGAAGTGATTCATTGTGCATAACCTACTGTTCTTGAATGCAGCTGAACTTGTTGGTGGATTCAAAACATGGCAGTGAGTGGCAGCTGGGACTGAGTGGTAATTTTAAGTAACCTCCTTGTAATGTGTGCTTAAGTCATTTCGGTTTAAATTTGTCATTCACAACGATTTCAAGAAACAACCAGTGTATCAAAAAGTAACAATGCTTTTAAGTATAGGGACTGATTTTCCCATTAGGGTATGTAACTATGGGATATTTGTTCAGTTGCCTGTTATCTGTAGATGATAGCAAAAACATCCCTATCTTCAAATATGGCAAATGCCATACTTAATGTTCACCCTTTACATCTTCAGCAGAAATGTGCTTGTGCATTTGAGCTCCCCTCCTAAGCAGTGATTAAACTGAAGAGACATGCCAATAACACATTGAGTGTAGGATTTTTGGTCTTTGTTCTCACTGCCAAGTGATTCCTAGGTGGGTTATTCTCAACTTTAAATGTACTGAAATCCTGTATTGGGTCTGGCTGAGATGGAGTTAACTTTCCCTATAGCAGCCCTCATAGTGCTGTGCTTTGTATTTGTAGCTAGAATGGTGTTGACAACACACCAGTGTTTTGGCTGTTGCTGAGCAGTGCTAGCACAGCATCAAGGCGCTCTCTCCAACCTCTGCCTAAAGGCCACTAGGCTGGGGGTGGGTGAGAGTCTGGGAGGGGACATAGCCAGAACAGCTGACCCAAACTGACCAAAGGGATATTCCATACCATATGATGTGCACAGCAATAAAAGCTAAGAGAAAGGAGGAGAGGAGGAGGGCATTCGTTGTTAAGGTGTTTGTCTTCTGCCACAACTGACAGGGGTACTGAGGCCCTACTTCCCAGGAAGTGGACACTGTTTTCATGTGCTTGTCTTTATTAAACTGCCTTTATCTTGAGCCGTAAGTTTTTTTTTTTCAGCTTATTTTCTCCCCCTTGGTGGGCATGTGGTGGCCAGCCAGGGTTAACCCACCCCAACTGCTGAGCGTTTCTTATGTGTTCTAAGTAAAAAGTAACTATAATTCCCCTTATTAAAGATTGTGAAGCCTTCGTTCCCTTTTCTGGGTGTTCTGCAGCCCATAGCAAGCAGTGTCTGAAAGAAGTGGTGCTAAATGCCCCATCACGCTTGTCTTGTTCACTGCCATTTCTGTGGAGTTTGGGTGTTCACGGAGTTCCTGTTTAAAAAGGTTACTTCAAAAATATGTTTATACAACAAAAGTATTCTGTCAAGTGTTTTTATCTTAATTGAGACTTGAAAAAAAAAAAATACAACAGATACAAAATCACATGCTGGAGGATACTGCAAAGTTTTGGGAGTACATTTTGAGAATTGATACTTCTCAAGCAACCTTAATTCCACTCTGAACACTTACTCACAATTCAGTATTCCAGACTAAATGCAGCCAAGTACTTTGGTATAGCGTTCAGTTTTTCTTCCTGGCTTCTGAAGAAAATGATATTTTGAAGAAAAATATTTTACAGACACAACGTCTTTTCTTATGACTATGGAAGGTAGCAATCACTTTGGAAAAATATCTTTCAAAAAAATGGAGAGCCAAGTTTTTTTTGTGTAACACAAGTCTAATTAAAACAGCTGTGAAGAACACTACATAAAAGTAAGTTTGTTTCTTCCTTTCCCAGTCACATGTAGCTGATAATGATGTATGATGTCTGAGTGTTGATGATTGTCTGTCATGCTGGAATGCTTAACTGTTAATTTGAATTATATTTAATTTAGTATCATCTCAGAGATGACCACCATAGTTTTAGGAAGCAAGAAGATGCCTTTAGAAAAATGCAAAGCACATTTCAGCATTGTGTGGCACCATGCATTCTGATTTGGATATAAAGAAGTTACTTTTTTTTTTTTTAAACCATGAAGTGGTCAAATACTGCACCAAGTTTTCTTCAGAGAGGTGATGGAACATAACTTAGAGGTGTTCAAGACAACTGAACAAAGCCCTGAGCAGCTTGGTCTAATTAGATCTGATTGGAGCATCAGGTTAGCCTAAATGATGTCAGGAAGTCCATTCACACCTAAATTATTTTATAGTCTTTATTCACTGACTGAGGAAATACAGTAGTTGTATCTTTTAAAGAGCAGGTGTTAAACATCTTGCAGAGCACACATACCTTGTGTTTTGTGGATTGGCCCAAACCCAGCTACAAGGATGGGTATTGAAGCACTCCAAGGTCTGAGCTGTTTTCTGAGACTTTGGGAGAGTACAGTATTGGGGTGTAGCTAGGCTGGCATGCAAGTCCCGGGGATTTATGGGAAGGATTTGTGTCCATGCCACTGGAGTTTAAAGTGGGGGGGAAAGGCTTGATTCTGTCCTCTTCAGCCTGTTCTTTCCCATGATCTTTTGTTAAGTTAGTAACCTGAGGTCCATAGAAAGCGCTGCTCTGAAGATTAATAATATTGTTACCGTAAAACTCGGGCATCATCCAAAAATGGAGTTGCATTTGCATGGTAGGCTGTTCCTGTGCCTGAGAACTGCAATATGTTAGTGTTTGGGAGTGGGCAGATAGGCTTCTCTGTAGGCAAGAGGGGTGAATAGTGCAGCATAAAAATCTTAGTCTGGTCTGTTTAACCCACAGAGGAAGTGAGGGAACACAGTATGTAGGGTAGGAAAGTAGGTGAGTAAGTTTCTGCAGTGAACACGGATGTTGTGGGTTAATCCTAGGAAGCAGCTAAGCCCCACACAGCTGCTTGCTTTGTAGTGTTCCCCCCCCCCTTCCCCCCGCAGTGGGATGGGGGAGAGAATCAGAAGGGTAAGAGTGAGAAAACTTGTGGGTTGAGATAAAGACAGTTTAATAGGTAAAGCAAAAGCTGCGTAAGCAAGCAAAGCAAGGAATTCATTCACTACTTCCTATCGGCAGGCAGGTCTTCAGCCATCTCCAGGAAAGCAGGGCTCCATCATGTGTAACGGTTACTTGGGAAGACAAACACTGTCACTCCAAATGTCCCTTCTTCCTTCTTCTTCCTCCAGCTTTTATTGCTGAGCACAACATTGTATGGTGTGGGATGTCCCCTTGGTCAGTGGGGGTCAGCTGTCCCACCTGTGTCCCCTCCCAGCCTCTTACCCACCGCCAGCCTCCTTGCTGGCAGGGCAGTCTGAGAAGCAGAAAAGGCCTTGATGCAGTGCAAGCACTGCTCAGCAATAGCTAAAACATTGGTGTGTTGTCAATGATGTTTTGGTGTCGGATCCAAAACACAGAGCCATATGGGCTGCTATGAAGAAAATAAACTCCATCCCAGCACAAACCAGTATAGCAGAGAAGATTGGTACAAGAAACTAACTGGTCAGTCTTTGCAGATGGTTTTAGTGTATTTCTACAGTCCAGAGCCTGAAATTTGGCACTCTGCTGCTTGTCTACAGGCTTGGATCTCTGGTTTCTCTCTGCAACTTTCAAACATAGGTTCACGTGGGAGAGATCGTGGGGGTGCATTTACCTGTTTTGTAATACAGAACATACGAGGGAGAGCATCTCCAGAGTCACTGAGGGCTGCACAGAGGTTGTTTAGTTTGGGGGGGTGTTTACTCAAATACAACTGAAGAGACTCTTAAGTAAAAATGGTACAAGGAAGCCGATTAATGTAATTACTAGATAATTTCTCTCTGGTAGAGAAAGGTAACCTTTCATTCTTGTTTATGGCAAACAGGCTGTATTATAAACCTGTCTCGCAAACAAATCTTATTTCTGAGGTTTTTGTCTTCGTTAAAGGAAGAACTTCAATTGCTGGCTGAAGATTTCTTTGCAGCAGATGCTTATATAACCTTTATGCCCTGTCTGGCTATGCAACGGGGTTCTTGCTACATCCCAACAGAGTAGCATAGATTTACATGTTTTTTTTCTTATCAGTGATGCTTTTATTTGATGCTTAGCTATCAACTTAGGAAAACACTTTGTAAGAGCTCACTATTCCCCAATTTTCCTTTTATTTCTGCATATAAAAGGAATATAAATTGTACACTTAAAACAGTAAGCCTTTTAGCAGTTCCTTGCTGACAAGGAAAAAATTGCAGTCAAGACCAGCTCCAGAAGCTTCCTACTAATACTGTAACATGCTATGTGACCTTGTCTTTTTTAGAAAGTACCAAATGCTGCTAACAGGAAATGACAGCTTGCACACCTTGTTCTTGCAGCTTGAACTCTGACACAAGCAGTCTTTCTCTTTATGACTGAACAGGCAGGATAAAATTAGAACGTTATTCCTTAGCCAAATTGAAATTTGATTTCCGAAGTTGTTAGCTTATTGAATGTGCCAGGGTTGGCACCTCTGACATTTCCGATTCTTAGGGCAGTGATTTTACTTTCCAAAGGGTGTACTGTAGTGGGCTAGTATCCCACAAGGCTGGTAGGAGTGCTGTGGCAATGTCCCATGTACTCTGCATATGCTGTACATATACATGTGCTCTGGGTAACCAAGCGTGAGCATGGCAGGCATGGTTGCCAGCCAAGGATCAGGAGCTGCTCTCTGACAGTTCGGTACCTGGTTATGATCCTGCTTGCTGGGACACTGTTAGGATAGTTGGGGAAATCTGTGGTATGAAATACTTCCAAGTCAGGAATACAAACTTCAGAAAACTGTTTTAAAGGAAGTTTCAGTACAAAACACTGAGTTAAACTGATATTTGCATTAAAAATAAGTGTTTTAATGAGGAAGGTGTTCTATTTAAATTGTGTCATCTTAGAAATAAGATGAATAGGAGGCCTTGGTGACGTTATGGGGAACAAATCCTCAAAAGCCATTCTTGTTCTCCTTTTTCTCTTAATGTTACTTTACATGAAGAATGACCATCTATGTATATAACTTCACAGTGAACTCAAAATATTGTATTTTATTTGTTTAACAACTTAGCATTTACATCATGTCATCATCACAATGTTTGGTAAAATGATCTTTTTATTTTGGAAAAACAAACTTCTTAGTCTTATTCAGTCAAAACTCAGATTTTTAGTAACTGGCTGTTTGTTAATAAGGCCAAAAAACTTTAATTCTTTCACTTTTTCACCTTACAAGATTTCTTGTCTAATAGCCATTTAGCACAAGCAAAAGGCTGTTGATCTCAAGAATAAACTGACGTTACCTGTATATCTCCATTCCAGTTAAGGCTTTATACAGCCCTGGAAATAGGGATGCTGTCTTAATTTCTTTGAAACACTTTTAACCATTGTCAATGCTATTGAAGCAAATGGATCAGTGAGCTGAAGGAATAATTATAACTGGTTGATATGTATTTCTCTGACTTCTAGAGGTAGGACAGGCTGTGCAAGGGAAGAGTTTCATTCAGAATACTTCTACACGGCCTCTTTGGAGATATGAATAGGACTGAGCTGAATGGATTTGTTGATGACTTTCATGAAAAATGGTTATCCAGATAGAAAAGACAATCCCGGGGGAATTCTGTCCCTGAAGCTCTATACCACTTGCCAGACACTGACACAATAGCAAAGCGATGCTTCTAAGGCTTGTCTTCCCACTGTTCTTGCAGTAAACCTGGAACCACGCAAATCTCAGCTGTTATTAAGCTGGGCTCTGGAGCATTGTGTTTAGTTGCTTGAATTGTCTGCCTTCAGTGCAACTTTATTCTGTTAAGTTTGATTTTTATTTAAAACTACTAAAACAGCCCCTCTTGTCTGAACTCCCCCCAACCTTTTTTTAATGTAGCAAATTTTAAGTTCTCAAATTCTGGCCTTGACTATCAAAACACAGGCTTACTAAGCCAGCTATAAGAAGACTTCTGAAGACTAAAGATGCGTTTAAGCTATGGCCTTTTGTTGCCTTTGTTTATATAAAGCAGTATTTTGCTGCATACTTAGACTTTGACATCTGAAAAGCATGTAAAGACTGCACTTGCATGGTTTTCCTAGTCTGGGTATGGAGGTAAAGCAAGGAAGCCTCTTCTACTGTAGAGGAAAAGGAATCAAGCTTAATGTGGGGGAGTAGATGTGGCATGAGAACGTGCTTCAGGCTATTTGTTCTGCTTAATCAGAAACTAATTCAGTGGATCAAGTGATAGGTAAATAGTCTCACATCAGTAGTCTCAAAAGACTAAAGGTTCAAGGACCTTGAAGAACGTTTTATTTGAGAATAAAGATTCTTGTATTGTGGTTCTTGCACAGTTTCCTTTGCTTCAAGATCTTTATGCAAGATCTGCAAGATCTTTTATTCTTTCAAAGATTCGTTAATTCACAAAGTCTGACATATTTCTTCCTGGCTTCTTACTACTGTTTTGAAGGTTAACCTGATCCAGTGGACGTGATTAACATTGCAATTAAGCTTTTTGTGTGGCAGGGTATGTTAAGGTTTTTGTGTGGCGGGGTATGTATGTGTTCTTTTTGGATTCCTCCCTGCCCCCCCCCCCCCCCCCCCCCCCCCAAGAGTCTGTGAATAAAAAATGGCTGCAGATGGTGGATGTGATTCTACCTTTTTGGGGGAGAACTAAGCAGCCTCCAATGAAGTTAGTAAGAGATGGTCTTTGAAGCAGCAGGATTAGACTGAAAATGGATGATAGTAATTGTATTGCTTTTGAGCATTTTAGTATCACCTTGACTTAATCCCTGTCTAGTCTGTTATGTTTTGAGGAGAGAAACTTGGAGGAGTCATGATAGTTCTGCCTTGTTCTTTTGTTCTTCCCTAGGTACCCACTGGAGGAAGGATTGTTTTGCGTTACTTAGCTGTTCTTGTGTTGGATTACACAAAATACAACTGCTGCTTACTCGTTTTCCTTCTTTTCTCTGTATCTGATATACAAGAATGCTTGTCTTCTGTTTGTGGTCTTTACCTGTATCTCAGCTTGGAGAAATTACAGATGTTTCTGAAAAATATTCATTGATAACCTGATTGAAATCTTGAGCAGCAGAACACTTCTGCAGCATGAATTGTGTGTGGGAGTAATGCAGAGAGCGAGCACTGCATGGCCATGCTTGTACTGATGCAACCACTGAGGCTTTTTGGCAAGTCCTTGGCCAAAAAGTGATAGTTTTTAGGAACTGGCTAGCAACTATTCAGGTTGAGTCAGAGATGTGTGGATTTTCTTGCAGTTAATTCGCTATTCCACAAGGTGGAGCCAGTTATTTGACAAATAAAGTCTGTCAACCACCAGCAGAATTTGGAGAAACAGAATTAAAGTAACTTCACTGTGCTTTATGGTCAAAGACAGGCAGGGTGCAGCTGAGTGAAAGGAAGAATTGTAGTCTGTCACAAGTCTTTGAAGATGTTCGCCCAAGATAAGTTTGCTGCAGACTATATTGAGATGCAAAGCAGTTAGTGCTCTGTTATATGTAATACTTGGTTTCCTTCCTTGTAGAATTGCTAATTGGTAACTGCAAGAACATAGAGTGAAAACTAACTTTCTGTGTGCCTCTGTAATACAAACCTTATTTAAACTTAGTCTTGACAAGCTTTATTCATGTAAAACTTTTGTCTCAAAGTTATTAGTCTCCTGGCTAACTAGTTTTAGGCACATATTAAAGGGTTCAGAGTAGTTTGTAGAGATGTAAAACAGTCACCTTTCCCTTTGACAGCAAAATATAAAGTTGAAAGGCTGTGTGCTTGCTCTTTTTACCCCAATTCTGATCTGTTTGCTTTCTGTAAGTTGAGATGTTTAGCAAGAGTGGGCAGCACCTGTGTTGCAGCAAAAGAAGTGTTTCAGTATTAACCTGCAGTTACACTAAGCTGAACAGATGGTAATAGACTGGTGGTGGGAAGGAAACTCTGAATTATGGTGGTAAGGGAGGCAATCATCATTATTCTCCTACTTTGTAGTCATATCTGTAGTAATCTTATGCTTGCTCCTTTGTGGACATCTCCCAGTTCTGTCGTATCCCAGTACTTTTGTTTCCTTTTGCTTCTTTTTAGTTTGTTCTGGTCTCCTCTGCCTTTTTTTCTTTTTTTTTTTTTTTTCTTTTCCTTAACTTGTTTGTGTGACAGGTGCTCCTACTCCTGCCCAGTCTTGTCTGGTAGCATATAATCTTTCTCACTAATTTCTTACTGCAGGTGGAAGCTGAGTAGAGGATGGAGTGTGTTGACTGAGATGTTTAAAGAGGTTAAACAATTTTTGTACAAACTAATCAACAGAGAGCTAAAGCAATATTTCACGCTGTATTGACTGCTTGGATTCATATACGGTTAGAATGAGGCTTCCATGTTTTTTGTAATGCAAATTAAAAAGTACTTTTTTCCTCAGCATTTTAAATGAGCAGTACATGTAAGCCTTGTTTTGTACCTGATACAGTACTATGCATCCACTTGTGCAAAATAAAAATCAAGTGATTTGGAATAAAACTTTAAACCTTGGACTTCTGAAAACTAATGTGCTTTGTCTTGTGTTTCCTTTGGAAATGCACTATACCAGCTTCAGCATTACCATTCCTGTCATTATTCTTGCCCAAAGATCTATATTGGCTGTACCCACAAAAAGTTGGTTGTATCAGCTATAATTACATTAGCAGTGTGTGTCAGCAATGCTGTGAATGTTTATTGCAGCTTCTTCAATGAGCTTTCTAATATAAGGGAGTAGAACATACGGTCCTAACTGAATGAGTTATGGGGATGGGAAGGGAAAGGGTTATATGGAAGTATATGCACACACATTAAGCATGTGCAAGGTACTAGTCCAGTTTAAATAATACGGAGGAAAAATACCTCACCAATAATGATATCATGAAGAGGGGAAAGTGTGGGGGGAAAGGTGGGAAAACTTTTGAAATATGTTGGGAGAAAAGCTTTCACCTCACTGGAGAATACGTAAAAATGATGCCTTTTTCACAACATTCACACTTTGAAGTACATTTTAGAATAAAAGAATGTCATGTGAAGATGGATAGCTTTTTCAGCAATTTAAAAATTGGCTTGAAATTGACTTATGTGAAGACTTGTATCTAAAATTATGTAAATTACTTTCAAGCTCTTTATTGCTTAAGTTTTAAACAGCTGAAGTAATTTTTTGAAATGTTCTCACTTTTTTAGTAGCTGTAGATATTTCTGCAAGTAGGGAGAATGTTTGTTGTGTACAATAACTATACTGGCATGGAAGTCTACTGCAACTGGAAAAAAAATCCTCTCTTCGGGTTGTTTCTTAAATTCACAACTTATCTAGCGATTCTAAAAACTTAAAGACCAGGAAATATTGCGTCTTGTGGCTACATATTTCTTTCATTCTTAGAGTCTAGATGGCCTTTAATAAAGGACTCCTTAAATACTCTAAATGTGTCATAATTAGTGCTGTTTCTGTGCATCTAATTGAATTCTAGTTTCCACTCAAAACTTGGTATACAATTCCTCAATGCAAACTAATGTAGTAGTGGGTGTGGTGGGTTAGACTAATGAGCAGGCAACCACCCCCTCTGCCTCTTGCGTGCTCTCCTCTCCTGTGGAATGGGGAGAAAATGGAAGGAAGGTGGAAAGACTTGTGGCTTGACATCATGACAGTTTCATAAGGAAAGCAAAACCTGTGCATGCAAGTGAAGCGAGAAGAGGAAGTCATGCACTACTTCCCATGAGCAGGCAGATGTCCAGCTATGTCCTGGAAAGTAGGGTTCAGCATGTGTAACGGTTGTTTGGGAAGGCAGAAGCCATAACCACAACTATCCCCCCTTCCTCCTCCTCCTCCTCCTCCTTTCCATCAGCTTTCTATGCTGAGCATGACACCATATGGTTTGGGATGTCCCTTTGGTCAGTGGGGGTCAGCTGTCCCTGGCTGTGTCCCCTCCCAGCCTCTTGCCCACCCCCTGCCTACTGGGTGAGGGTGAAAAAAAAAGCCTTGACCCTGTGCAAGCACAGAGCCATACAGAGCACAGCCATAGCCAAAGCATTAGTGTTATCAGCATTGTTTTAGTCACAGATCCAAAGCACAGCTCCATACAGGTTGCTATGAAGAAAGTTAACTCCATCCCAGCCAGGCCCAGTACCGTGGGAAATGTCACTTGGTATTCTCCATTTAACATGTAATAGTCAACACTCCAGATTAATTTGTGTGAAGCCATATGACAGCTCAAATCCATCTTTCCTTTTAGCTCTTACAAGAAGTTGGCACTTGCGCTGTGTTTTAATTTCAACTCAAAACTTAATCACTGCTTTTTATGAAAGTAACTGAATTACAGTTGCCAGTAAGACTAAATATGCACACTAAACCTTGTGGGTTTTTATTCCGGGTTAGTTATTTTAAGAGTTACTTAAATTGTTAATGACAGACCATCCTAAGGAAGGTTGTCAGGTGTTTACAAGGATGACCTAACACATTCAAAATCTTGTCTTGATAATTTCTCTGGAAAATAGCACACATCTTCACAGATGACCGTACCTAACTACCTATTAGGAACTGAAAAGGAATTTAAATCTAATCAGTAGACAAATATAGAAAAGAAAGAAAAGTTTAGACTGGAGAAAAAAAAATAAATTGGATTCTCATCTTGGAAGCAGCAATCTGTCTTTGGGTTGCTGAAGTTTTTTCCTTGGCAGTGTTTCAGGGACTTCACAGTATCCTAGTACATAGCCTAGTATAAACATTGGTCATTTTCAGGACAGCACAAGTCCTATGGCTTTTTTCCTTAAATTAACTTTAGCAAAGGATGAAAGAGGCTGAAAATACTTTTAAGCAGTTAAGTTATCCGTATCGTAAATGACTGAATAAATTACTTGAAGTGTGTTTTTATATCGGAGTGGTGCAGCAAGCTGCTGAAGTGCAGCTTAGCTCTTCTAGTAAAAAGCTTGTATTCAAATGGCTTTCAAAAGAATAAAATTATAATTGTATTAAAACTTACGTCAAACAGTATTTCATTTTAATATTGGCTGATTGGAGTTGCACTGTATAATGCAGTTCTTGATAGGTAAGATAGCATTACTACTGACATGTAAAGGTGTTTTAAATAGCATAAAATAGCAGTCATCAGGATTCATTTCTGAACCCAAATGTCTGTCTGTCTTAATTGGCTAGCAAAATACATACAGCACATAAACTAGGTTACGTTTGTAAATTTTGCAGAAGAAAAACAAATGTATCTTTAAGGACCTAATGAGAAGAAACGTGAATATTTCTATTAAGTGCAAAATATTTCCTGTGCACAGAAATAAGGATCCTGACTTAATACAGAATTGAGGTAACTGCAAATTGTTTATTGAATCAGTCCAAATTACTGTTAAACATTTCTCACACAGGAAGGTTTACAGACTAAGCTTTAGCTGACTGTTTGGTTATGTCAAGCACAGCTGTTTTGATGTCCACACAGAAAACATTATTTTGTAACTGCTTTTGCCTACTGCTTAACTGTGGCTGTAATTGATTTGTATTAATTAAAACATTTTTCATTTGAAGCATTTAATATTGCATATTGTCATTAGTCTGAAATAAAATCAGAGATTACACATGAACATTTTTGTCTGGCTTCAGGTTTGTCTGTTATTCCACTGCTTAATTTGTTACTTTATTGCTTAAATATATTTGATTTTCCTAAGTTATTTCAGAACTAAGTACAAATTAATGAAATCTGAGCTTCTGGGAAAATACGAAACTGTTCTTTTCCAGCAGAAAACCAGCTAATTCACAAGTTGTGTTATGTTCTTTCTTTTTGCTAACAAAATTTTAAGTTAAAATATTAAACTACAAAGTTAATGATATCCCTCTTCATTTATAAAGATATACTTCAGTCATATCAAGCCCTCATTCTAGTCTTGTCTCATTAATGTAGAACTTGCCTATCTGGGCTATCATAGCTGGCGAAGAACCTGAAGAATAGGAAACTCATGTGATGTGTAGTTGTACAAATTCTGTTGTGGTAAAGAGTTTATGGCGGTGTGTAAACACCCTATAGGATAAAAAATATGGACACCATATAGATACTACAGATAAACACCTCCTGTCCCTATAGTAATCTGATCAAAACTGGCTTCCCTTTTTAGAAGGCACATCCCTGGGTTATAGTTTGGGGGAAAAACTGGAGAAGCTGTTGGGCCCACAAGACCTTGCCTTACTTTTTTTTTTTCCTAAACCATCATGGCTACATTAAGCAATTGCATTAGCTGAGGTACTTTATCTGTTATCTACAATGGAGTGGGTAAGGAGGTTGTTTGGTTAAGTTTCTTCTGATGTACTGCTTTAGCTGAAACTTAACTAATATGGTGAGGCAAATGGCCTGCAAAAGTCTGTCCTGGAGCACTAAACCTTAAAGTAGTAGAAATTGTAAGTAGGATCTTCCTGTACTATAAATCTACACAGAGTGGAAGGACAGGGTGAGTATTTTGTGTCTGCAGTGTTTTATAGGAGAAAATAAAAAGGCAGGTCAACAGGTTGCTAGTTGTTGAACTATTTAGGATGCACATTGCGAACAGCTTGAGTGTGTTCTTACCTGACAAGTAGTAATTTTAACATAGAAGTGCCATGTGAGAAATGATGTGTTAGTTTCAATGAGTAGCTGTTAGATGTCTTGACCCCTGAAATGTCCTTTTATGATGGTAGCACTTACTTTAAAAACTGCTAGTCGTCTTCATCATTTTGGTCTTAAAGGTCAAGCAATGGACATCAGGTGGTCTGACTTTTTGAGATGTTGAACAAGACAAATTAAAAGCAAGGTGGCTACCCAAAATATAGTCAGTATTTCCACTAGTAAGAGGAAGGCTTCTTGCAACAAATCCGGGGAGCTATGAATGTGTCTTGGGATTTTCGAATACCAATTCAAAAGAATAGAGTCTAACTGAAGGGATTTCTCCTGCTTCCTTGTTTTGGCTATTGCTGAACAGTGCTTGCACACTATCAGGGCTTTTTTTTTTTCTGTTCTGCCCCCTGCAGATGAGTAGGCCAGGTGGGTGGGCAAGAAATTGGGAGGAGACACAGCTGGGACAGCTGCTGACTCTAATTGGCCATTCCATACCATATTGATGATGTGCTCAGCAATAAATGCTCAAGGAAAGGAGGAGGAAGAAAGGACATTCTTGGTTATGGTGGTGTCTTCCAAAGCAAGTGGTGTGTGTGCTGAGGCCTGGCTCTCTAGGAAGTGGCTGGACAGCTGCCTGCTGATGGGAATTAGTGAAGAAATCTGTCTTTCTGTCTGTCTGTCTTTCCCTTTGCTTGTGCGCAGTTTTTGCTTCGCTTATTAAAACTGTTGTTATCTCAGTCTGCAAGTCTTCTCGCTGTCCTCTTTTCTTCCTGTCCTGCAGGAGAGGAGAGTGAGAGAGCAGCTCTGTGGGTGTTTGCCTGTGTTGCCAACCCAACACAGTCCTAAGCTAAAGATCAGGAGAGGGGGGCATAAAATTCTTTTCTAGGCCTCAGGAAAGTGTTCATACAATATATTAATACTGAAATGCAAACTGCTGCAGTTGCATGAGTGGTCTAGATGTGCATCTTATACAAAGGCGGAAAATAATGCTCGAAATGTTTTCCAACTCTTCAATGCGCCTTCTTGCTTTTGATGGTTAATTATTTAATCTCTGAACTCCTTAGAGCTCAGAATTAGGTGGACTTTAAAGCAGTGCCTTTAACAGTGATGGTGTACAGAGCTGAAATAAAACGATATAAATGTGTTTAATTTGAGACGGTGTAGTAACTTCAAGTCAAACATCCCAAGTGTCACTGTGGGAGTTCAGGCCAGCATGCTTTAGGTCTGTCTCAACATGCCAACACAGCTGAGAAACAATGGTAAGGTTCATAAATCAACCCGATTCTGTGAGAAAATTCATTGGGCTGTGAATGGCAACTCATACTGTAGTTTAGGAATCGAGGGTACTGAACGTATCCAGTTTTCCACCATTCTTAGTCATGGATATTTTCATCAGTTGGTTTTGCAAATCTCTATGTAATCATTCCCTAAGAGCTTGCATGCTACTGTTGTAAAGTCTGTGCTCTATGAGATATTAAAGGATTTGTTTTATTAATATAAGATTTCCCTGCATTTAATTTCAAGTTAAGTACAGATGCATGTTTTAGGAAGCTTTTAATTAGAGAAAAAGGGGCAACTTCTACTGATATCTGCTGATGCTTGCATCTGATGCATAGCTGTAAGGATTATTCAAGATGTAAGCAAAATCTTGTTGTTAGTAGTAAGGCAACTTTCTAAAGTTTGTTTGGGTTTTTTTTGGAGGGGGGAGGGGGTGGACACAACATATGACTTCTTAGATTAATCTGTCTAACTCAGATTTTATGTGACATCACTTAGAAGTAGAAAGCCATAAATAAAATTGCTAACAATGGAGATTGTTAGAAGTAATAGATATCCTAGAGAAACAGCTGTGAGCCTTTATTCAGACTTGTTGATTCCTGCTGTCAGTAAAGAATTATGCCAAAGAAAATCTATACAGTATATGGAATTTTGAAAATAACTAATTTATTTTCCCATTCCCCTTAGGTCCAAGATGGGCCTCTTGGAACACCGGTGTTTTTATTTGCATCAGATGTGCTGGAATACATCGAAATCTTGGGGTCCATATATCAAGGGTCAAGTCTGTCAACTTGGACCAATGGACACCAGAGCAAATACAGGTAAAATATCTTAAAATATGTTTTCAATTTGGAGGGAATACCAGGAGTCCTTTTGAAAGGATTTGAGTTTATCATGATGCCACAACTTAAATGTTTTACCATCAAAGTAGTTGTTAATGTGTTACATTTCTACTGTAATGAGTTTAAGTTCTGAAAACTCACTTCAGAAATTGGTTTAGCTATCTTTTCTGTATCATTTTGGATGTATTGTACCTTGCCACGGGGACTCTGAAAGCTGCTGCTTTGTTGTATCTGTAGAAAATGTGTTTGTTGTAAGCCTTTTCCTTTTCAGTAGGGGACAGTAAGGTAGCGTTCACACATCTGCTTGGTTCTTGATTACATTCTTTTGGTGTACCAAGTACTGACTTTTCCAGGTGTACTCCAGTCTGAAGCCTCTTTCTGCTGCCAGACAAATTTTCTTGCTTCTATTCCTCCTGGTCTGAAGAGCAATCCTGAGAGATGAAAGCTTATCTTTCACTGGATGGGTTAGTTTACACTGTAAACAGCATCTATGTTGTTAGCTTTTGTCCAGCAAGTCTTGGCAGGCAGCCCTCCTGTGCCATGGGAGCATCTCCCAAGACGTATGGCAGCAGAGAGGTCTCCAAGTTAAAAACTTGCAGTTTCGTTTAAGCACACCAATAGCATTCTGACTGTTTCAGGATTTAAAGTATTGATGGACATGAACTAACTGTTTTCTACCACTTTTCCTTAGTGCATGCAGGAAATGGGAAATACTAAAGCAAGACTACTCTATGAAGCTAATCTACCAGAGAACTTCCGAAGACCTCAAACAGATCAGTATCCTTTTTGTTTTAGCTTTCACATTGAAATGACTTTTAATGCAATTTAGATGTTATGACTGTTTCAAGGAACTGCTACATTTGGCAACTCGCCTTATTTATTTCATTGATATTGTTGTATAAGAAATGACAGTGGAAGTTGGGACGGTTCAGAAAAGGTTTAAATTACTTCAGTTATAGCAAATCTACTTTGTAATGAGATTTGGCAAGCCCCATTTATTTTTGCTTTCAGAAGAGGTAGCTTCATAAATTCCCTGTATGTAGGAAGTTAGAGTGATACTAGAGAGCTCTTGAATATTCTGTCTTTATCTTGAGTAACTGCCAGCTGAAGTTAGAAGCATTTGAACAGGAAATAACGAGCTGAATGGTAAAGTAAAATAAGCCATTGGATCTTACTCAAGTGAAGTATGGATTTCTTCCTCTAGATTAAGTATTCTGTAATTTTTTGGAGTTGAAGTGCATACATTCTATGAAGTGTGCGAGCACAGATGACTAGCACGGGAATATCTAAATAAACCAAACCTCCCTGATCGCCACCACTTGTGTTGCTGCGTGGTTATCACCATGTACCGGGAAGGGGAGGGTTGGAAGAAAAATTGTCTACCGCCAATAAATTGCTTTCCTCAAAAAATACCTTTTTTGAATACTGAATCATTAAGATAATGTATAATGGCATTAATTTAGATTTGTATTATCTCCTGATTTAGTGAAGTTACTCCACAGGTAGGATTTGCTTCACCTGACCTTACTGGAACTCTTTAACTATAATGAGATCCTAAACACCTACTGTTAAGTGAGCTGAATCTTTCCCCAACTCTCTTAGCCTGATGATGATACAGGCTATGGAGGCTGATAAATGGACTTAGTCGTAACTGGATCTGAATTTTCTCCTTCTATATCCAAAAGTGATTTTGGTTCTTCTGTTTATTAGATACTATGCTCAATAGATACTATGCTATGTGCAGACTTTTTTTGGAAGGGTTAGACTCCTTATTATAAAATGCACTTGAGCAAAACAGGTATGTTTTTTCATATTCCAGTAGCTTTTAAATTGAACATACATACACATAAGGAAAAAGTAACTGGAACCAGATAGCACCGTAGTATTCCAGCTGTAATATTCTAGAACTTTATTTCAGCCGTAAGACTGAAATACTTTGACTAAACCTTACTCCAAAGTAGATCTTGAAGATGTATATTTTGTTCTTACTGCAGCTAACTTGAATTCACTGGTGCTATTGCAGGAGAAGCATACTCTAAGCTTTTCTTGTCAGATCAGACCAAAAGTCTCATTTTTAGACTTTCAAAATAATTCTTTTGTTGACACTGTATACCTTGAAATAATTACATAGCCTTTTGAACAGTTGTCAGTTTCTAAGAGGTGGAATTGGTCAGCTGAATATATTTCATTGCATGTGTTTTCTTTATTAAAAATACAGTGTCAGGAGAGATGATGCCAACATTTTCTGTTTTATTTCTCAATTTCCCCATAACTTTGGCAGCTACTTACCTACTTGGCATTCATGACAAGCTGTTGTGTTACGGGCTTTTTTTGCCTTTCCTCTTTGCCCTTTGTATCACTACAAAATCAGTGTTGTCTCATCAGTATTCTGGTTATGAATATTCTCAATATTCTGAATAGTCTTTTGGATGAACTATGAAAACTCTTTGCATGTAATGATCACTTCTGTATATGTTCTTCTGTATTAGTGTTTAACTTCCTGTAGCACTATAATGTACTTATTTCTATTTTTTAGGTAATAGAATGGAGACACAGGAGAAATGTGTATGTGGGATCTGCCCAAAATCTCCTGCCAAAGGTCCCCTATCACTTCTGCTTCTTAGTCACAAGACTGACCTTTCTGGGCATTTTTTATTCTTCTCTTGTACTTGGCAGGGATGCTCTGGCGTAGAAGCTAACTTTGAGGATCATCTTGATGTTTTTTTATATGGCAGCTTTAGCTTCCTGTTTGAAAGTGGTTTTTTATCCAAGAGTAGATTGGATCATTTTTGTCTCTCGTCATTTTACTCAGTGCTTAAAACAGTTTTGGCATCTGTTGAGGTTGCTTTAAATTCTTTTGTTTACAAGAACGCAGTAGGTTATTGATCTAAAGGAACTTAGACGTGGTCCAAAAATTCACACATATTGAAGTGGGGTAACTTGAATAAAGTGGATATTTTTCAAAATACACAACACCCCAGTGTAATAGCATCGTGAAAAATTAAACCCTTTGAAATTTAAACACTTATGATTCTGTGTTGTTAATTTTCAAATTAAAACTTTCTGATTGTCTGAAATGTCAAGTGTGCGTTATGGAAAACTGATAAAAATAGGGAAATATTCATGCAAAAGAACTAAAATCTCTAATACCAAAATCTTAGCAACCAAAACTTAGAACACTTGACAAAATAAATGTGCCATCTGAAAATGTTAATTTTGGCAAATAACTAAGACTTTTTATTTGAAGAAAGGATAAGTTGTTCTAATGTATTTTATAACAATCAAGTTTTGAATCTTTTCTATTTACTTCTAAATTAGTTATAATTTAATACAGTTATCCAGTTACAGCCCAAAAGCATGGAAAAAATTAATTTCCCTTTCTCTATCTCCTCCCCGCCCCCCGAGATTATATAATGCCGTAATTTGTACTGCAACTTGAAAATAAACTTTCTGAGGGAATCCTGTTTAATCTTAGCTAAATTTGAAAAGTTGTGGGAGTTGTATGTTACACAACTTCCATTTATCTGTAATTTGATAATATACATTGATTTTTTGGCAAAATGACAGTCCTTTTGGTATGTGTGAAGAATAATGCAATATTAGTTCTAAGATAGTTTTATGTTCAAAGTGCTCAAGATGCCCTTTAGAATGTAGATTTATTTGGAAAGAGGTAGAAAAGAATGTTTTGGTTTTTGCAACTTCTATGAAGCGGTGTCTTCAGGTGACACTTGCATACAATTTGAAACTCAATGTGATAGTTGATGATGTAATTTGGTGCACAGAATTAAGGAACTGAGTGCTCTGAGCTCAGTGTTAATCTTAAGAGATAGTATGTGGAGCTAAGGTATCTTTCCATCAATTGAGGAAAAATTGCTATGGAAGTTGAAGATGAAATGATCTGAGCTTCCACAGCTGCAATTTTGATTTTTGAATTGATAATCACATTGCCAAACAAATTAGTTAAAATTTATTCTACAGATAGCAGAGAATCAGCTTTACTAAAGTTAAAGTATTCACACTGCTTTGGATGAGCTGCCTCATGAAGCTGAGACAATAATTGAGGAAAACAACTAGTTGTCCTTTTTGTGTTTGATGAGCTAGTGAGTTGTCAGTTCTGGTCTTCTACATCAATATGCTTGCTGCAACTTCCACCTTTGCTTCAATATCTTCTTATCACTACTGTTTTAGTTTTGTTTCCCTTCCACAGAGGTGTTTGTTGTAATAGGAGACTCTCATGGAGGACTTACTGATCTCAGAGAACTGGTTATGATCAGCTTTTGATGCATGATACAATTTGTGCAAATCAGAGAACAGGTACATACATTCATGTTTTATCTGAAGAGAAAGTATTTTTTCCCAAGTTAGGATGGTAAACTGTACTTTAATTACTTACCATATATGAGTACCTTTGTTCAAGTATTTGCAGTACTACAGCCCTGTAGCTTATAAATACCAAGTGAAAATGTCCTAACTGTGGAACACTGAGTTAATTCTAGTATGTCTTTCTCATATTGTTTCATTAAGAGATTAAACTGATTAATTCTCTGTAGTAAAAAGAAGCTCTTTTTGGACACTGCAATAGCAATTGTTCTGTGTAAAGCAGTTTGTTCTGTTGCTTTAAAACTACAACATGAGATGGAGCAAGAATCTGGTGCAATTCTTTGATTTGAATAACCCATCATCTTTTCAGGTTAATGTTGCTATTTATCTGAATGCATATTTTCCTTAAACTAGCTACTTCCAGAGCTGTGGAATTTTTCATTAGGGATAAGTACGAAAAGAAGAAGTATTATGATAAAAATGCAATTAATGCCTTCAATGTAAGTAAACAGTTTCACCAAGAATTCTGTCGCTTTTCTTTTTTGAAAGCTACATAAGAGAACTGTAGAAAACATTATGTATGTTAAAATGTCTTTCACAGTCAAAAACTTTTTGATACAGAGCTAAATGCTTTCTTTTGTATCTCTTGAAAGCTATTCCTAGGTTCTATAAGTTCAACATACATTGTCTATTACATTTATAACACCAAAGCGTTATGATCCAACAAATAGTATAAAGAGTTGGAAGCAAGCTGTGTTTTTCTCTTTCAGTGATGGGCAGTTCTTCAACAGTATACTTTGAGTCCTTTCTGAGTACCTTTTTCTGTGTTACAGGGATAAGATAGGATTACTGTTTCTGGTGACTTTGTCTTCCCTCATTCTCTGTAATACCTTGATGAGAAACCCTCTTCTGAGGGTCTTATTGCTCTGCTGAATTCCAGACTGTTGCTTGCAGAGAGGTGCACTGGAATAGCAAACACGAGCAGTATGGCAAACCAGCTGTTTAATCATGTAGCTGTGTGCTCACTACAGTAAGTTGGTGAGTGCTTTTCTGGAAAAGCAGTTTTGAGAATGTCAGCCTTTGCTGAAGTTCACAGCCTTGTTCAGTTTGTTGGATATGGCTATTTCTGAGGCATACAATCTAGTTTATCTATTTTTATTTATATAGGTGTATTTATGCTTAAACACACACTCCTCTATACCTACATTATTTAAGTATGACCTAACACGTAACTTACTACTCCATCTCACTAGGCAGTGAACTTTGACAGGGAAATGAGTGCAAGGGTGGGAGTAAAGAGTGGGAGTTTATGCTGCCTTTGCCATCTGAGAAAATGGATCTTTGAATGACAGTTTCATTTTAGAAGGAAAAAAAACCAAGCCAAAACCAAATCTGGAAACTAGAGAAGTGTATTTCATTAAGCATTGTTGAAGTAGGGGGAAAATGGCTTCACTTAATAGGTAAAATGTAATTGTGGTTTGAATTACACTGTCAGTTACCCTTCTTTACTTTTATTTCAGAGTAGAAAATAGGAAGAATTGTTTAAAATTATACTTTAAAAAGTTCAAAAGACTCCCAAGATCCGTCTAAACAGAGAACCTAGGTGTCTAATATAGTAGTCCACTGCTGCCTTAATATGTTTGAAGGAGTAATCAGATTTTGCTTTATCGTATTGCAGACTAATATGAATCGCTTACCTGTCGTAGCAGCAAGGATAGAATCCAGACAAGCCAAAGGGATGCATGTTAACTGCTGAGTAGGGAACACCATTTTATTTCTTCCTACTTGGGCTTTTCTTTCATTGGCTAATGTAAATAGCATAATCTCTCTGAGATTGGAACAAAATCTGATTATGAAATATTTTAGCAATAGACGACTCATGCACATTCACATTCACCTGCATTTATTGAAGGCCACCAAACATCAGGTTTGAGGTAGGCAATCTGAAATCAGTTATGGCAGAATCCTAAAAGTACATGATACTAAATTAGCTGAACTAGTGTAGCGCCTGTAGTCCTAGTCTGCTGCTTGTGTTGGGTTACCCTCCTTGGCTCTGGTCCCAGCCCAGCCCACATGCCCCTGTAGTGCTGTGACTGGTATTTAGTGATCATCTTTTGAGTGGGCCTGGGACTGACAGGGAAGAGGAAGAAAAGGTGAAGCTGGGCCTCCATTCTGCATGTCTGATACGCTGCTTTTCTGCTCCTGGATACTGTTGGCAGGGAAGAGGGGAAGTTACCCTACACTTCCAGCACCCGGAGGTCTGTGGGAAATTTGAGAAGAACGGGGTGAGGAAGGGAGTTCTGTGGGAGTATGCATTTCTGTGCCCCCATGCAGGGGGTGGTGATGGTTTCTAAAGCTTTCCTTTTGCAGTCCTTACAACATCTGAGA
Organism: Mycteria americana; assembly: GCF_035582795.1. Taxonomy (NCBI): domain Eukaryota; kingdom Metazoa; phylum Chordata; class Aves; order Ciconiiformes; family Ciconiidae; genus Mycteria; species Mycteria americana. The sequence continues at coordinate 34,014,491 of NC_134367.1, forward strand.
CACCTTCCCTCTTGGGAGGAAGGGGGAGATTCCTGCTTGTAGCCTTCAGTCCTCTGCCAAGTGTTTTGGTAGCATTAAAGCACTTGCTAGCATGATACTTTAATGAGTAATAGTCTTGTGAACTGTTCAGGTGGGGTGTCTGTTCTACATCATGGCAAGCTCTTCTGGAAAATTTCTTTACCCCACTTATTTTTGCAGAGAGTACCCTGTGTCCTGTTTTTAATCGAAATCAGCATTGTTGAGGTGACGTGAGCTTTTAGCATGCTTACTTTTTGTTATCACCTTTGAAATAGCAATGCCTTCTGCTTGGATTAGGACCAATTTAAGTTGGAGATGCATATGTATGTTGTCGTTTGGTAAAATGAGTCCCTTCTGGGTATGAGCAGGTAGTACAGAAGTGCAGAAACAGGCTTGCGATGCCCTAAGGGTCACTTTCCTTAACCAGGTAATTTCACTGAGGTGGTGTTTAAAAATGTAAGGGGCTTTCCCAGATTTGGTCCACTGTTACAGGTTGTTTGCAGTAAAAGCCTCCTGTAGCATGGAAGTTGTTTTGAATAGATTCTCTTAAAACATGCAGTACAATATTTCTTTTAGCTTAATTTTGGCGAGATCATAAGCTTTTCAAGTTTGTCTAACAGTACAACATCTGTGTTGATGTTAATGTATTCTGATTCATCGTTACTGGGAAAATGTGAAATGCTGGTTCTGTATCAGTGCTCAGGACTAAATGAGTGGTACGCTTTACTCGGCTGTTGCAAGTGGGTTATCAGTGAATAGTTACTCTCTTGTTTTCTTGCTCAGACTCAGTGCAGGCTTGTGGCTTGTTTATAGAAAGACCTGAGAGACTGACACCCTTGAACAGTGGTGTTTTTCGTTTTGTGTTTGTTGAGTTTTTTTTCCTTTGGTTGTTTTTTTGTGGTTTTGTTTTGTTTGGTACTGGGAAACATTCTGCTGTCATTTAGGCCTAATTCTTAACCACAATCTTAGGCTTTAGCCTTGAGAAAAATCTTTGGAATGTAGCAGGAATGGTAGCCCCAGGTAGGCGAACTACAGTGCTCTGGGTCAGGTTAGGATGTGTAGGTAGGGAATTTATCAAAGTGATCACACTATGCTTGTCCCTTCTTTTCACAGATGTACTTCCACATGTACTTCAAGTGAAACAAAGCAGGAGCTCCAATTCAGAATAAGCAGTGTAGCTGGCAGGGGAAGCCTGGGAAAAAAAAAAATCAATGGAAATGATGTCTTCATTATTTTTTTACCAACACTGATGATACAGTTAAAATCAATCTGACATTTTAAGGAATATGTTAATGTGGATAAGTTTTATGGGTGCCTTTCAGGTTTTTTGGAATATTTATACTTTTTTAGATCTTACTTGGAACAGAAACCTTTTTCTAATAATTAGAAATTTAACAGTTACATATGTGTTTGCTGCTTCATAATGTTGTAAGACAAGAAGAAAAAGTTTTAGAAAAATGTCTAACAATGCATTTGTAGAAATACTTTCTTTCCAGAGCACTGGAATATTGCCATTTTTTAATGTTTTTTTCTGTTTAGCTGCTGTTAAAGTAGCAGTATTTCAGTTTTATTCTGATCAATGTAAAGAAGAGAATTTTCAATACATTAGCCTACTCAGGGAGGCAAACTGATTTTTTTTTTCTTTTGTACCCCATGGAAGTATCTTCAGATGCATGTCAACTCTATGAAAAACTCTTATAGTTGAAATGATCTGTAAATGCTTAGATGCATGCAGTTGTAGGGTTTGGTATTATGACTAAAACTGTGAAGACAACTGTATGGTATTTATCACGTTTAAGAAAATTATCGAAGTATATTCCATTTAAGTAGCGTAGTCCATGACAGAGTTAGAAGTAGTGTTTCTCAAGCCAGTGCCTATCATAATTCTCTCCCAACATTAACAAGAGTCACACCGGTATAAAAGATCAACACTTTCTTTCTCAGGAAGTTTGTAGTCCTACTGTGGTGAGACCTCAGTTTGTGAAGACTTGTAAAGACTGACTGCTTAAGAAACCCATATCTCTTGATCTGGCCAGCTGCCTTCCTGTTCTGCTTTTGTATGATGTAATTTTGAAACATTCAGGACTTCATGGGTGTTTTATGCTTTTTATGAATGCTTACATTTTTAAAAAGAGGAATTACAAGTAAAAACACTTGAAGCTGACAGGGTTTTACTTGGGGATATATATATATTTGTTCTGTGAATAACACATGTGATTTGGTAGTGTTAACAGCAGGAACTTTTTTTGCTCTTTAAATAATCAACTTAAGAGCAGCAGTAGCTGTTAGCAAGTCAACTTATTTTAAATATTCTCAGGATAATGTTGTCCTCCTAGAATTCATTTTCTGCCAAAGCCCCTTCTCAATTTTTAGGCATACATAAGCTGTGAATGATGCAGAGTATAGCATACTAATCCGATAAAACAAACTTCATATAGTAGCGAAAAGATTAAGGAGTCTTTATAAATGTGGTGCGTCTAAGATATGGTAACATGAGCAATTTACTGTACAATATGCTGTGCTGTTTGACTTGATTTATCTCTGAAAGCTAGTAGAACGCAATCAAGAGCTTGCATCAGTTCTGTGGTTAACTACAGACAGTTACCATAGGTCAAGTGGTGTGAGGTAATTTTGTATGTTAAAACGCTCCTTCAGGTGGGTGCTGACAAACTGTTCAGGAATATCATTCCACTTCAGACTTGCACCTGATTATCACTTTCAAGCATAGGCAAATCCTTTTATATTCATCATAGGGGCTTTTTGTACACAACAATCCTAGAACTGAAGGGTAAATCATGCAAAGCAGTTTCTCCTCTAGCAATCTCAGTCCTGAAGACTGTTGCTTATTAAATCTTTTGTTTGCTTTGGGCTCTCATTAAACTCTTTATGCTCCTTTAGTTTACTGTTTCCTGGAGCACTCTTACAAGAGCACAGCTTACAATTATACAAACACCTTTCCCCAAGAATCTGAACTTACATGCTTAAATAAATGACTTGAAGGACTTTTTCAGAATTGTTGCAGTAAACCTAAGTGGAACAAATATGAGCCTTGTTGGAGACACAAGACATATTCCAAGAGAATGAAACAGAAAACTATCATGAATTTTTTTTTGAGGAGAATAAAGTGCCTTACTATTTTAGAGAGACTCCTTATTACAGCAGAGAAGACTTGGATAGTTCTAAATCTGCGTCTACAAAAGGAACTCCCAAATGGAAAAACACTGTACAGGCTAGGCAGCTGTCTGCCTTAACTTATTCCCTTTTTAGTTTTGGTTTGGTTTTTTTGTTTGGGTTTTTTTTTTCTCCTTCCCTTTTTTCCCTGTTTAGGCTTTTCTCCTGTGTTCTTCTCACCAGACCTTAACACAATTGCAGTTACTCTTTTGTTTCTGTATTTTTTTGCCTTTATTTTTTTTTGTCTAGGATATATTGGTAATTTTCTGGATAACTTGGTATTATCTTACTTCCTCATACCACTTTCTACTACTTGGATGAAGGTTTTTCAAGGTTTTCCAAGAAAGGGAAGGTTGGAAGGTTTTCTTGGAAGGTTTTCCAAGAAAAACCATGGATGAAGATGGTGATGCTGAGCCAGAAAAGAGAAGCTTGGGTTGGAAGACTTCTAACTGCAGCCCATGCATTTATGCAAGGGGATTTTTTTTTTTTTTTAACTTAATTTCCTGTGGTGATATTTTCTTGGAAGCTGTGGCAGATCTAGCTGTTCTTGGCTTCTGGGCCAGGTTCTTTTCCCAGTTCTCATGAAATTTGTTACCTGTATTGGGGAAACAATGTTTATAGTAGGTTTTCTAACATCACCAGCAGATGTAAGAGATGTTTAATGAATTCAAAATTGAATGTTTGCAGTTCATTAATAGAAATTCTGTTACAGGCTGAAAAAATGACATCATGATTCAAGGCTAATTGTCATCTTAGTTGAACTATCATAACTTTTGATTCTTTTGAAACACTGGAATGAAACTGAAAACAGATGATGTACAGCTTGGTTTGCATGCAGGATGAGGAGTGTTCTCAGGAATCTGTTCAGAATATCACAACAAATGCTCGTGGGCAGACTGCTTTTTCCAGTGAAAGACAGCAGATTTCAAGTGTTAACTCACACTTGTGACTATCACGACAAAGCAGTTATTTGACAAGTTCACTTTTTGGCCTTGTTGCTTTCTCTCGATTATCAAACCAATCCTAAGACAAAGTAGTTGAATCCAGAACTGAAAATGGAAGATTGCTGGAGAGATCACTTTCTAGTTTGGAAGAAGTTGTTCAGAGATTAGACTTATCCACATTAGTGACTGCAATAATAAAACCTGAAGAGTAGGACTGCATCGCTTCCCCTCCATACTTACATCTTAAGAAATAGATAGGCATTGACTGCTCAACTAATGTGAAGGCAGTTCCTAGTTGTATAGGAATATGAGTGTGTAACAACTTATCAGTCTGGTAGCTCGTCACTTCAGAATTAGTAATGAGTTTTAAAGAACAGAAATCCTGTTGTTTAAGAGAGAAAATATGCATATATCATCTTTTTAGTCATTGTTAAAGAATTTAGCTGATCCCAAGGCTGTTTCTCTACTTAATATTCCTGTCTAATTTCCGCCCATCCTTCAATAAGTTTATCACCAGTACCTGGAATGATGTCCAAGGTGACAACAGTGGGTAGAATTTGCTCTTGTTGAAGGGAAGGCATTATGAAAGGTCAGAGCCCCTTGGCTTGGTACAGGTCTGAACAGAGCTGATGAAAATGCATTGACTGGGTTTCTGTGCTTGAGTGAGAGATGCTGCTTGATTTTTGGTTACAAATAGAATAATTCAACGTTGTGACTATACCTGACAGGGTGTAGTGCTCGAAGGGCGACTTGGCTTATCTTCAACAGAAGTCATTTGTTTACTCTGGAAATAAGGCAGAAGTATGACAAGACCAGTGGCTCCAGGACTGGTGCTCTGCATCTCCAAATACTTTGGGATGTTTGTTTTTATGAAAGTAATTTCTGAACAGAGTATTCATCTTGACTGATGATCTCTGTATTGAGTCCCAAATACTTGTAATCAAAACTATGCACCTGGTTAAGGTGGAGGGATGGTTGTTAATGAGGCTCATGATCTTAGATGCAGTGGCCAAGAGAAATAGCAAACGTTGCTTGTTTTAGGTTTTTGGGAATTAGTAAGAATCTCCCAAAATTACTGATTAAAGGAAGTAAGCTTTGAAGTAGATAATTACACAGTTTACCAGTAAGCCAAGAAGAAATGTGTGATATTTAGAACGGAGGTTCCAGAAAGAATAAGATCTGTCTAAAATACACTATTGAGTAACAGCTGCTGGTGTGATTCTTTGAGACACAGCACTGCACTAATGAAGGGGTTTCTGGTACCCAATCCGAATAATTTAATTTGACTGTATCTACATGCTGCTAAGTTAAAAGTGTACTAAAGTTGCACAGAGGTTCAGGAAATCGAGTTTGAAGCAATCGTATTTTCCAAATTTTTTAAGAACTTAGCACTTCCTCTTTGAAATAAAATAAAAACTGTAGAGAGGCAATCTTACTTAAACTTTTGTTTATTTTTATATCTAATACAATGACCTTTATGCCATACAAGTAATGAGAAGAAGCAGTGAGGTCCCTGTGTTGGACGTGGATAAAGATTAGCTATATAGGTATTATCACAAACAATCTCTGCAGCTTTTAATAAAAGTAAGTACATAGGAGAAGAAAGAGCACAACTTCTCAGAATGCATATGGAAATTGCCTTATTCAGGGTGGATGGTGAATCAACTTAAGCAGATTCCAGATACTTTCAGTCTCAAAAATTATGAACTGGCACAATCTATTCCACTGCATGGAGTGTGAATATATTATCACGTCCTGACAATGTTTAGAGAATAGTAAACGAAGCTTCTATATTTAAGGGTGTGAATTATGTATAGAGCAGAAGTTTCATGTAACTCTTAAGTTCACTGACGGAAAAGAATAATGGGTCTACATTTTCCATGCTTTCCTAAGACATTGTGTATAATTTAAGAAGTATGAACTTAGACAGGCAACTGGCTAAAATGTGATGTGAATTTAGAGATTGTGATGGCACATTTTCCAGAAAGTTATCTTAAAGGAGATTAAATCCATAATACATTTACTGCACTAAAGTATGTCATGTGGGCTCCTTAAGATGGATAAACTGGGGTAGGATAGTGTACGTGAACAGTAAGTTTATAGTAGCTAGCATTGAGAAGCATTCAGTCACTGGCTTGGAGAGAGGTTGCCACTTAGCCCTCCCAGTATTGCAGAACTGTAGTTGGCTTTTTAGTGGTCTGTGAAGAATTTGTGAATCAAGTGCTATGAAGTATTTTTGAAGTATGCTAATGAAGATAGGCATCAATAGGAAGCACTGAAATACCATACAAGAATTATGACTTGAGGGCAGCGATAGTGAAAGTGGGATAAAGTATTTTGCAACATCATGCTGCTAGAATGGGTTGAATTATAGAATCCAGAATAGCTCGGGCTGGAAGGGACCCTTGGAGATCATCCAGTTACCCCTGCTCAAAGTGGGGTCAACTACAACAGGTTGCTTAGAGCCGTGTCCATTTGGGTTTTGAATATCTCCAGTGCTGGAGACTCCACAGGCTCTCTGGGTAACCTGCTCCAGTATTCAACCACCCCCACAGTAAAAAAAAAAATAAATTATTCTTATGTTTCAATGGAATTTCCTGTGTTTCAACTTATATTCAGTGCGTCTTGGTCCTGTTTCTGGATACCACAGGCAACAATCTGCCTCAGTCTTTGCTCACTCCCACCAGGTATTTATGCATGTTAATAAGACTTCCTTCCTCCTTTGTCCCCCATTAGCTTTCTCTCCTCCAGACTAAACGATCTTGACCCACTAAGCCTCTACTTATCTGAAAGGTGCTCCAATCCTTTAATCATCTTTAGTGTCCCTTTGCTGGGCTTGCTCCAGTCTGCCCATGTCTCTTGTACTTGTGAGCCCAGAACTGGCCATGTTGCTAGCTCATGTCCAACTTTTCCGCCAGGACCTCCAGGTTGTCTTCTGCAAATCTGCTTTCCAGCCAGTTGACAAACAGCCTGTACTGGTGCGTGGGATTATTCCTCCCCAGGTTCAGGACTTGGCACTTCCCTTTGAACTTCATGTGGTTCCTGTTGACCCATCCTGTCAACGGTGCTCTGAATGTCAGCACACCTATCCAGTGTATCAGTCACTCCTCATTTTGTATCATCTGTAAACTTGCTGATGATGTACTGTCCCCCATTGTGTGGGGCATAAATGAAGAAGTTAAATAGCTGGCCCAAGTATCAACTCCTGAGTTGATACTAGTGACTCCTCTTGAGATGGACTTTGCCCAGCAATGGTTAAATGAATGAGTTAGGGAAGCCAAAGTGTGGGGTTTTCAGTATGCCGGCTGCATTCTTAGTAGCTCCCACGTGCAGGGTCTTGTTTTCCCCACTTTCCTAAGTACTTTCATTTGAGCAGTAGTTCACGCAGCTGGACTTGCCTACCTACAAGTTACTATGTCCATGTAAACAAAACTTCTATCGAAGCTGAAATCTGCTGTGACTGTGGTGCCAGTTTAATATGGATCATGAAAATATAAGTGATCCGATATGCAGCAGGGCAAGCTACTTAGGAGAAAAAAAAAGTATTGTTCTGAAGTGTTGGGAAGCTCTCATTACAGACAGTTTTCCCTGGAACAAATACAGAAAACCTCTGTTAGGTTGGACAGGGGAAATGGAGAACAACTCCAGTAAGAGTTAAAAGCATCTGTTTTGTTTACCCTGTGTCAGCTTTTAATTAAGCCATGGTGATTCTCCATAATATCTCAAGAGGTGGTTATCTAAAGGAGAAGCTAAATAATCTAAAAAAATGCGGGCAACTCTAGGTATGGATGCTCTTGGTCAGAACTGGAAAAAATATTTTGCACTCAAGTCTAATACTATTAAATATATCTGTATTTCCCAGAACACTGAGTAATTGCATCGCTGCTTGATGTAAATTTTATGAACATCTATAGCTCTGCGCACATCCAGAACTACAGCTAGCTTTTGCACAAGCTTCACCCATATTCCTGTAACGAGATATGGGCACTCTGAAGGGATGGAGGAGTGGTGAGCATGTTCGGAATACTGACGGAAGAGCAGTACTGGCTTCTTTGAAGAGCCAGCTACTGCTGTGTTTTGTGAAATGTGGGACGCAACTTTTTTTTATGTGGTGTCCAGCAGTTAGAGCACTGAATGAGGGAGACATTTTAGTAACTTTAAAAAAAAGCCTTGCTAGCTAGCCTAAAGAACTTCTGCAGAAATTCGTAGGTTAAGTGTTATTAATAGTACATTAGTATTCTTATACTCCTTTCAGTATTTTGAGAATAGGCCTCTTTAAAAAATGGTAAGCAATTGGTTGCGTGTTTATATGCATCTAATAGCAGTCTGTAATTGCTACTGCTTTAAAATAAAATACTAAAATTAGTGTTGTCAACATTCGTTGGAGATGTATGGTAATAAAGTCAGAAGTCTGCTGAAATGAGAAAAACATATGGAGTAGCTGAACTTAAAACCTGTAAAATGAGAGTAGTCCTCTTCATTTAGGTTATTTCCCTGTATATTGTGTGCATATAAAATGGCCACTCGAGGGCACCTTTGTATTTGGTTCAGCTGCTAATTTCCTGAACATATTGACATGGTTTGATAGCGCACTCATTTTTTAATCTCTTGAATCTTCTGAGTGATAGCACCCTAAATTTCATATTTAAATGGAAGATTGATACAGTTTCTAAAGCTTTAATTTGAACCCTTTTTAATAAAAGGCTAAATAACAACATGCATTACCTCAAGAGGAGGATTTTGGAAAAACTACAAATAAAAGTTGTTGAAAACTTTATTTAGTACATTGACCTTAATGACCATAAGTGCTTGTATGAGTGTTATCTACCATCAGAAATATGTTAGTACAAACTGAACTACAGTAAAATAATTCTTAAGTTTTGTATGTTATGTTCTTTGATAGCTTCATTTAGTGTGTCTTTAAGCTTACTTTTTTCACTTGAAATCATAGTCTGGTGCATAAACTACATCAGAGCCATGGGGCCAAATACTGTTTGTATTCATGTTTTTATGTAAACTATTAACATAGTGTATATTTGGATAGTGCCACTACTAAGTAATAACTGGATAAAAACTATAGAACTTTTTAATGGACAAAACAGGGACAGGTAATACATTGCCATGTATGAGGGGCAGGGAACTGGAGTAATATTGTAAACCTGCAGATCCTTTCTTTTCCAGTCTTATGTTTTTTGTGACCCAAAGAGTCTCCCTCACAGCATAGGTGAAAATGAAATCTTACAGAACTGTTGCCTGTGTATGTATTTTCTTGCTCAGCACTGTATGTACATGATGCTTTAAAGACAGTATTGAGTTTCATTATGCAAAATGGTTATTTTTACTTTATCGCCTTTCTAAAAAGGAGTCCCAAAACACAAACAATGGAAAGAGATTCAAGAATTGCTAAAAATGAAATGACTACAAGTTTTTTGGTCTGAAACACGATCAAAATTTTGTGGACGTATGAGTATAAATGTGGAAACTTAAGAAAGAGCTCCTTGCCTTCATTCCCTCTTTTAGGCAATTCTGAATTCACTTCTTAATCAAAAGACCCAACGACTCTTAAGTTAAAAACTAAAATGAATATTCAGATACTAGTTGTCAGTTTGCAGTACATTCTTAATGCACAACAAGCATGTCAACTTTATTCTTTTTCTAGCAGCGTGTATGGTTGGTTGCAGGGGTTGCCATCGGTTTTGTCTAGTACTTTAAAGCGGCAGTAATCAAGGACCTCTTAGTTGACAACTGTCGTGGTTTAACCCCAGCACAACAACTTTCTCGAGCGTAGTGCTAACATATGTTATTGTAATAGGTCAGTGTGTGCTTCTTTACTTGAATTCTGGAATATGGCTGGAAGTTGCTTTTTGGATTTTGATGTAGAAATTTAGATGAACTGACAGATGTGGCCAAAAGCGGGGGAGGTTTTGGTCATGTGTCTTTAGTGGTTACGATGACAAATCTTACTCTTAGTACCTACTTGCTCAAATGTCTTTTTCCATTGGATCTAAAAGATATTTTCCACCTTTCCTGCTGTCTGCTCTACAAACTTCATAATTGGTGTCAGTATTGGCCAGTTTTTCTAGGAACTGATTCCTTAGCTTTTTTCTCTTTGTTTCTACTGGGATATAACAATTGGATTAAAACTGAAAAATTAGAAAAGTGATAACAGAAGACAATTACTGTTGTGGAATAGTGGTTTTTTGCAAACCAGATTTTTTTTTTTTTTCCCCTACACTAAAGAGGAGATGTCTGCTTGTAAACAACAGTATTTTCAGGTACTCAGACTTGGACCCAAGCATGGAGTAGATCTTCCTTTACTGATGCTTCTGGTCAAGCTTATAGAAACACGTCATTATTAATAAGGGCTGATAAATACCAGATAGAAAACCCGTATGTTACTTTGATGTGGGATTACGTGGTGCTGCTTTTCAGTGATCTCAGTCTCCTAAAAAGCAGTTTTAAAATTATTATTAAAACCTTGGTTGGCAATCCTGAGTGGTGATCAGGGTTCTGCAATAAATATTTAAAGTGCATTTACGGCTTTCAACTAATTAAAGGCAGTTTCACCAGGACTGAGTGCAGCACTTACTCCAGGAGAGTTGGATGCATTTACCTGTCATGGGTGAGTGGTTTGATCCGGGGGTTAGTCTAACCTCAGCGCTCCCACTACTGGCCACAAATGTAGAAATAGGTCACTGAGCAGATGCTTTCTCATTTGCCATTTGCTGGCAAGCTAATGAATCTCTTTTGACTACAAACGGGAACAGCTCTCTGAGCTGCTTTATCACTGCAGTAGTTTTAAAAACAAAGATTACTGGAAATACAAGCCAGCAGCACACAACTTGTTGTCAACCACTGTTCCTTATTGGTGTTTCATCTGTTCAATAACTACTGTCCCCCATAGCTAATGGTATGTCTGCACTGCAAACAGGATGTAGAAGGTATTAATACCAACTTTGAATGGTCTAACGTGGGTTTTGACAACAAAGTCATCAGAATAGCATCAAAATTTTTTAGAGTTGACTTATGCTAATGAAAAGGATTATTTGTTGACGTTTTTTGCTATACATTACATCTGTAAAGTGTGCTGCAGTTTGAAAATATGAACATACCACAACCTTTCAAAGTAAGAGTTGGGGGACAGTACAAGGGAAAACAGAACCTGTGAGGTTTTATTGACATCTCGGAATGTCAAGCAGTTTCACTGGTTTGCTAAAATATGGGGTTAGTTCGGGTTAAAAATGAGCGTTTTGAAATCTCCTGAAAACCAAGCACTTGATGACTAAGGTGTTTGGTTTCTCTTCGTGCTTGAAGAGGGTATTAGCATCCATAATAATGACTTGGATATTAGTGAAAATTCAGTCTTCGAACTGAAAAAATCCCAAGATGATAAAATAATACCCTTACATTGCAGTGTTCTTACAGTTTTTAGTTTTATTTGGTGCTAGTTCTGGTATATGGACATGACACAATATGACACCTGAGCACAGGCGAGGAGCAGAATCGTTGGCACTGCAGGGACTCAATTCTAGCTGGAGAGCGCTGCTGAGGCTCCTCTGCACTCAGCGTGGGCTGTGCTGGATTGCTTGGAGGTCAGGAGGCAGCTGGTTCCGTGCCAGCTGGGAACCTCAACAGGGTTAACAGGTCGGCTGTCCCTTAAGCATCGGTTTGTCCCGATGGCAAGTATTTTTCCAGGCTCTCTGGTACCCTGATTGGCTCTTGATACTCTGACTGCTTAACCACTTGCCACAATGGACTGCACCAGTCTCTCTTTTAATCCCATTTTATGTTTAGCTTTATCCAGCCACTCAGTTTGACTTGATTGGATTTTTTCATTCAGATTTCCTTATCTGGCGCAGCATGGTAGATAACAAATTTAACACGATGCAGTGGTGATAAAGCTGTTCAGCAGCCCAAACTCATGCTATTGCTTTCATTATATCAACTTAATCAGTTCTTTATACATTGTAATCTGTCTTCTCTTAAAGATTAGCTTCAGTCATATGCCTTTTGTACTCTTGCTTAGTTGAATATTTGCATATGTGAAGTGTGCTTTCAGGTGCTGTTTTTTAGCCTGAAGTGAATGTAATGCTGCTGTTTATCTTTAAACATCACGCTTCGGCATTTCTCAACTTGTACATCCTGTTCCATATCCCAGGCTAGATGGCAACTGCTTTTCACTCTGTCTCCTGCTTACAGCTTGTGTGACGCTTCTCCATTACTTGATTTGCAAAACTATAATAATTACTTTCAGGCCTTCATAGAATTACCTTATCCTAGGTTAGATAATCCCTTAATTTATGAAGATAGTATGCAGATTGAGAAGAACTATTATGGGAGGATGGAAATGTGACGCAAACATCTATAGTGCTGATTTCCCCCCAGGCCCCAAATGAAATTCTGCTTACCTGGTTCTGTGTGGTGAGTAGCTGTTACCTGCTCTTCACATGCGAGAGCTATCAAGCTTAAATTCTCTTAAAATCTGTAGCATACGAAAGAATGAAAAAAAAACCCAAAACAAAATCCCACTTTGTCTTTAGAAACTTGGAAGGTATACCTAAGAAGTTCCATTATCACAATTTCACACATTTCCATTTAATTGAAATCTTAGTAAGGAACATGGTGTTAGAGCTCATAGTTTAATATATGTAATTACCTAACCATTTTTCTGACATCTTTATTTGGTTAAAATGTGGTGTAATCAGAATAAACAGGATCCCTGTGTTTCTATAGCAACAGAATGCTACAGTTTGAGAAACTGCTTCATTGCAGCAGATGTATCCATAACTCCTCTAATAACCTGAGGATTTTAAAACAGTAAATTTAAAAATGAGGATTCTGTTTCATATTTCTGCAGGTAAAATTTGGTTTAAAAATTAAACCTTATAAATACCTTTCCTGAAGCTCTACACCACCTTCCAGGATAAGCATAGTTTCTGAGTTTGTAAAAATACTGAATATGTATATTCTATGAATATTCCAGCTATATAAGCTATGGTACTGGTAGGGTTTTCTGTAAGAAATATGGGGTATTTAGACATGAGGTAGGGTTTTTTTTGCAGCTTTCAGTTTGCTTTTAGTGCAAGCTGTTTTTTTTAAACTAAGTAAAAACATGTCATCTAAATTGGTTATTTTGATCCAATATAATGACCTGCTCTGTAATAGCTTCATTTATTTTTAAATTTTCCTTGTAGATAGTAGAGATGATACAAGACAGTGTAGAAGTGTCAGCTTTATAGCTCTGAAGATCTTCTACGTGTTTGGTAAATGTAATTCAGTTGCATTTTTGTAGTAAGGGGAATAGAAAGATAATGTTTCCATTAAAGTGATCAACTATGCATAAAGAGATAGGATAGGAAGGTGTATGAAAATGCATTTAGAGAAATCCTATTTTCTTGAGCAAACTGCATCTGTTGCATATATAACTTACACTTTTTGGGTAATTCTGGAAGTCTAGTGGTGCTAATAGCAATTTTACATACTGATTCCTAGAAAAGAAGTGTCACCTGTCTGGAAGGTCTGGCATCCTACTGCTAGGATGCGGCTTTATATTAACCCTAAGCTCTTTACTCATTTGGAGTGCTCTTAAAGAAGAGTTAATTAGAACTTTAATTAATGTATAACTTTCAGAGTTATTTTGCATTCCTCTTAATAAAAATACTCTGTTACAGTGAACAAGAACAAAGACACTCTCTTCTCTCCCCCTCCTCTGGGACAGTGTGCCTTCATGCTTCAGGACATTAATATTTCAAGAGTCACACTGGATAAAATTGAACAATGGATGAAACCTAATTATTTTTCTTAGGCCTGTGATATGATCTTATCCAGGTTCATTTTCTTATATTCTGTTCTAGTGAATTTCATTGTAAGTCACTCATTCCTACCTGACAGATTTCCTTTAAAAATCATACTGATAAAAAGGAGAGGGGAGGAAAGAAATACTTTGTCTCCTCTTTTTGTTTTTTTCTATGTTGTATTTTTTTCTCCCACCCCCAAAATTGTTGAAAAAAAGAATGAAAATCATGTCTCTTAGCTGCCTCTGCTCCACCCCCCTCCCCCCCTTCCCAGCTGTTCTTGCTTATTTTCTTTCTCCTTTCTTTCCTCTGTTTCGTACAGATATCCTCTTCTGATGCTGCTCAGCCTTTGGCATCCTCTCCTTCTCTGCAAGCTGCTGCTGAGAAGAGCAAAGCAGAGGTATATTGTTTTCAGGTGACTCTTGTCAGGTTACTGCTTTGCACAAATGCTTGCATTTCTATAGAGTAATTTCACTGAGCTAACTAGGGAATTTGAATTGCTGGTAATACTTCAGGCATTTAAAATACTTTTCTCCCCCTTGCTTCCTGGACTAGATAAATGAAAAGAACCGATACAATGGGACAAAGCACGTGCATGATTTTTACTTCTTAGTGTTTAAATATCAAAAATTCTGGTTCCGCTCTGGTCTAGTGTCACAAAACTGTGGAAACACCATTTCATTCCCAGCTATAATGGGCATGAGTGACATTGTCCTGTCTCCTCAGGAATAATTTTTGGTATCTTTTTTAATATTACTTGCTTGTTTCAGAGTCTAAATTATCAGTACTGTTCCAGCCATTTAGTTCAGTCTCCTTGGAGATAAATATAGAATTAATTCGGTGACATTTCTGTTAACTCATACTGGTTTTAATATCCCTTCTAGCTGGGATGTACGTGTATGTGTTGATGTTACATTTACTGTTTAGAAGGGCCTTTGAAAAACTTAACACACAAACGAGTAGTAGATGAGGCATCGTTTGTATGAACTTTCAGTAAATGTCACAATTTGCAATGACAATGAAATACATTTTTTTTTTTAGAATGTGAATGCTCAATGTTACGCTCTTTTGGATACTTCACTCTAAATTGAGACTGTACAGTATATGAAATAACTTATGATCTAAACATAAATCATGTTTTTTCTTCTAAACACAGAAAATGTGGACAGATGCTATAAATTATTTTAGTTCAGCTATATTTAAACATTAATTAGAATGTAAATTACTGTCATGGACTAGACCACAAGCCTTGGTGAATTTGACATGTGTTTTAGATTGTACCAGGAATAGCAGCAGCCACTTAGAATGAAACTTACCTTTCCTTTCTTACCCACCTCTCTTGATGCATCCAAATTTGAAAGTTCCTCTGTGTAACTAGTATGCCATGTTGTTGGAAATGAATCTTGGGGGAAAAAAATGAATAATTTTTGCTTAGAATTTAAGACCAGTATAAAGCCAATTTCATTTTATTGTCTTCATAGTGCTTTTTGACTGCTTTTGCAAGTAATGAAACACTTCAGTTGAAGTTCTGGCATGAATACAGCATCTGAGAAATGTTTTTATTTAGTCTGAATTCATTTTTATCTAATGGAGCTGAAGCAGAAAGCTTGCATATTGAAATTGTGAAGTGTGAAGATGAAGGAGTTATGGGTTTTCAAGTCCACAGTGAAAATGAAATGAATGAAAATAAAGTCACTGGGAATCGAGAGAGTTCCTGTAGGCTTTGTTGAGGTGTGGAGGCAGAAACACTGGTGAACAGTTTATTTTAAGTCTTCATATTTTCACTATGAAGCTGTCAGGGATTTGTTAAGGGCAATGAGAGGCATTTATTTGCATTTGGTCACCTTTATGGAATGTTTACCAGATGAAACTGTGAAACTTACTGCAAGCCTTCCTCGTTCTCAAAGTCCTGAAGAATAAAAGTTTCCAGATACTTTTTCCTCTAGAAGTGAGGTTTCTCTAACAAAACATACTTCAAAAAAATGTTGAAGTCAAACTGGAAATCAGGACAGCCTGAAGATGATCACATGCAAAAACTTTAACTCTGCTTTCACTTAAACGTATTCAAGTAAATGTAAGGTACTGTATTTGAAAAGTAAGCGTACTGTTATGACAGTTCCAACAACCTTTCCCAGGAGGAGAGGAAACAAATCGCAGTTGTCTAACATGTAGAAAAGCTTCCACAGGAGAAGAGATTAGGTTTATTTAAATTATTCAATTAGGGAAGGTTGGAGTGGGGGCAGGGAATGAAAGACACTTGGAGAAGTTATTGCTCTGACAGTATGTTTGTGGGCAGTACATGATTACGGTCACAGGATTTTGAGAGGCTTTAGAATGTAGATTGGTACTAGGATCAGTGACGCAGTAAGGAAAGAAAGGCTAAGCTTCATTTCAAAGGCATGGCTATGTATTTGTAATCTTAGTTCAGTAAGCCTGCAAGTCTTAGGTTATTACGATGGCCTCAAAATAAAACACTGCTCTATACTTCTCCCAGTCATATAAGCTTTTTCTTGAACACCTGGCAGTGCCACAGGTGAGATAGTGTTGGCTGGGCCTCTGGTTTGGACTACTATGCTCATTTTTGTGTTCCTAATGTTCACTAAAATCTAAGTTGGTCTCTGTTTCTTTTCTGCAAAACAGACATTCCAAATTCCCCTTTTCTGCAGTTTTGTGACTGTGCTCATTGCTTCCTGTTGCTTGAGTGGCACCCACATTTAAGCAGGTGCTTGGTGTCATAGTCTCACTTTCCAGGATCTGAGTGTTCAGGTTAATGCCTGATGAAATAATTCTAAGGGGTTAGTTGGGACTTGAGTAGCCTCAGTTGAGTAACCCCAATCCATCTGGTAAATATGGTGAAAGTTTTGAAAATTGATGATTTGAAGTTGTGAAGAATGTGTTACTTGGGTCCCCCCATGCCGCGTCTGTCCGTTCCCTCCCTGCCCCCTCGAAAAAAAAACCAACCCAGAAAAAAACCCCTTCATCTTAGTGTTAAAACTATTTTAACCAAATGTCATTGTTACACAGATTTGAAAATTATATATATTGGATGTTAAAAAGAAAAAAAAATCCTTATTGACAGAAACCTGTAGCCTAGTAATCTGTTTTATTTTTAATACTGGACCTGCAGAGACGGTTATCTAACCTCTCAGACTTCCTCCTAATATTGGGAAACTTGCTAAAAAATAGTGTTTTGTGGAACAAAGCTGTTTCGAAGCTTTGAACAAAGGGATCCAAGTCTCATGACTGAAAGAACATTTAGGAACTACTGTCTCATCTCCTTTATTACACATGGTAAACTCACTCCATCCATTTTAATGTTCATGTATACTCACTAGTACTACACTGTAGTTGTATAAGGTAAATGCAGGCAGATTGCTAGGTCTAAAAATCACTACTAACACTGTGTCAAAGCAAACTGCTGGCCTAAAAAGTCTGTATTTTATGATGCCTTAAGGAATATTTTATGCTTTTCTTCAGTCAGACTGGCTCTGTAATATAGCCCCATTTATTCATTCAGAACTAAAATGAAAAAACTACTTTGAATGCATTATAATGACATTACAGAAAAGGCATCTCTTATGTTTTCTCTTTCTAGAACAACTTAACGTCTTATAACTCAGCACATCTGTCATATGGCCCAAGTCAACTTTCTACATTCGGGAGTATTTTTTTAAGACTACTAGATTAGCTGTTAAAAATTAGTAACTCTCTGCAGAAAGCTGCATGAAAATTACCTTACTATAGTTCTTTGGTAGAAGAGACTGGCATCTGTCCTAATGACAGAGGTTATCAGAGTTAATGGAATACTTGTAGATGTTTTCAGATCTGCTTAGCTTAGGAGAAGCAACACTGGTTCTTTTTTCCTTCTGCTTATAAGAAGAAATGCAGATGAGCAGGTGAAATAGTGAATTTCTTGAATTCTCAAAGATACAGTATTTTTAGTAGTACTATATTTGAGAATTTCTTGAATTCTCAGAGTTACAATATTTTTAGTAGTACTATTTGAGCAAAATGAGTCACTTCTGGAAGCAGAGCAGATAGAAGCATAAACTCTGAATAGAAGGGGAGTAACTGAAGATCTCTGTTTATATTCTATATGACTGTGAACATTCAATAGATTTGCAAAAGCATTGTTATTGAGGACCAGCAAAATGCCTTTTTTTTTTTGCAGAAGGAAAAAGAAAAAAAGAAAGAAGAGAAAAAGAGAGAGAGAGAGTCAGAAAAACCATCAAAACAATTAGCAGTTGAAAAGGTAAGAGTAGTTTATTTTTTCCAGTTATTTAAAAATTACACATAATATTAGACATGTACAAAGATTTGAAAAAAAAATTAAATTTTTAATATGTGTGTATATATATACACATGTGTGTGTGTATGAATAGTAATCTGGATAACACACATGAATGGTTTACTTGTGCTGTTGCTTGTATGCAGAGGTTGGTTGACTATATGATGAGGAATGTGTTTGGAGGAAGAGGGAAGTGAGTTAAGATTTGTTAAGATTTAAGCTCAGATAATTAAGGTTTTTAAGATGTACTATTGCTATTGCACAGAAAATTTTCAATTTTATTGAGCGCTGTATGGTCACTTAATGGTTTTTCATAAATGAATCCATTTTAAATCTAAGTGTATAATTTATAGAATTTAATTAATACTCTAGGTAACTTGAAAATATTCAACTAGATCATGTCACAAAACGTGACAGACAAACCAGTTAAGGTGCTTCTTTATGCAGCTATATTAAAACATAATGAGCAGCCTTAGCAACATAGGTACAATTAAATCATGTATACTTCTGTATGGAGTTAATATTAAACAAAAATGGAATGGGTAATTTAAGTATTAAATGCAATAATTTCTTCTAAGACAGATGTCCTCTCTCAGATGATGTGAATCCATTAGTATGTTCTGATCTGCAGTGTAGTCCACAGAATGCATTGGAGTCTCCATCTGTCAGTTCATTCCCCAATAGTGCTGTGTTACAATTATGAAAAATGTTGTGTATTCATACATTATGATTGCAGATGTATTTCTAGTTCAGTTTTCAAATAGAAGTTGTTTATTTTGCATAATAAAACGAGATACGAAAATATGTGCACACTTGGAAGGGAAAAAAGCCCCTCCCAATACCAATACCTTTTTTTCTGAAATTGGAAGGCAGTTTTGGAATAAGTTAGTGCAGAAGCAAAGTTCGATGTGACAATTTGCACAGCTTCACTGAGCTAGTGGAAAAGGATATCCTTATTCATATTGTAGGAGGTTAAAGCATATTTATGAATGACAATAAAAATATTAAAATTGTTGATTATTGAAGTTTTATCTAGTAAAATTAAATGTTTTGTTCTGGTCCTTATAACAATATACTTTAGTTATAAAGGCTAAAACATTGCTGTGGTTTGGAAATCTTAACTTTCTAAAACCCAAAGGTCTAGTTTTGGTCTGGGGGAGAGAGGGTTTGCCTTTGCAAGGATGCATGAACCTTGTCACGTGGCTGGGAATACTTGGTTAGGTGAGGAGGAAAGACGACAGCGCATAGTTACAGCTGAGGGAGTACTCTAATACTTGAAATAAAAAACAATTCAAATGCCACTGATTAGATTTACATTTGAAATGTCATTAGATTACTAGTTAATGAATAAGCAAGTAAAAAGAAGTATTTTGATTTTAAATGCTTGTACTACAAAATGTGGAATTTGGTAAATATATCTGCATTAGATAACAGTGTTGTTGTAACAGCTGCAAAATGTTTGAAATACTGCAGCATATTTTATTTCATTATTAATGTGTCAGCACTGATTGCTCAAATGGAACTCATCTATGTGTCATCTTTTTAATTTAAGAGATTCTTTAAGCTTGGGCTTTTCAAGGCTTTTAAGGATCATTCAAAATAAACTATTTTTAGACACAGCCTGTAAACTTTGCATGTTTTAAAATCACAGTCACTTTCTAGAATCCAAAGGAGAGAGACCTATATCAAATATTGCATTTCCATTGGAAAGTATTGACGAGATAGAGGACCAAAAGGTTTTATTTTTATATGGAATAATACACTGTTGCTTTTGTGGTGTGATTCTGCTTCAGGGAGCTGATAAACGTTAGTATTCTTAGTTTGACTAATAATGGTACACTTCGCATCCGGTTAGAGACTGTCTATAGGATAGCTTAAATACTGAATGTTGAATCAGTAGGGGAATGCTGCCATCTTGACCGTACTATCATACTTTCAGCAACCACGTCAAGCAGTAGCTGGCTATTTATCCCAGTTCTCAGCTTTCTGGAGAAGGAAACAGAATATGAGAATTCTTTGGACGCTTCATATATGAAGTCACTGGTCGCCTTTATTGCAGGCATGGTGTATCTCCAATCTAGACATTCCAGGCTTGGGAAGCTAATGAATTAAATATACATGACCAAGCAATTGGCAGTTTTACCACAATCTTGAGACTTCTCTTGATTAAGGTAATTCAAGCAGTGTTTTAGCCATCCTGTAGAGGAATCAGTAAAGATGGAAAAAATGACAGGCTTTAAACTAGTAAGAAGTTGAAAATGAAGCTATAGAAAACTTCAGATTTCTTTACAAGTGTCATGTACTCCTACAAGTCTTAAGTTCCTGGTGTCTTCTTTTTTATATCTGATATTGTTTAAGTTTCTTAGCTCTTAAAACAAGAATATGCATCCTAAAAAATTAAAATGTTCACATTCAGTTCTCATGTTCTGATCTGCTTCATAGAACTGACTAGATCTGCTCCTACATCTGCGTAAGAGCCTTTCTCCAGTGACTAACTGGTCTTTAGCCTTTAACAAGCTGAATGTCTAGCATGATTTCTGTTGCATTTTCAAATATTGCTGAAAGCTTGTAGCATTGATTTAGTAAACGGCATTATTCCAATATTGCATTAATGTGTCAGGTAATTATGGCATAAAAGATACTTTGTTGATTAGCATGCTTTGATAGGTAAAAAGAACAGAAAATCATATTTTAACTGATTTAACAATAGTGGGCTTTCTTACTGAAATTGCTTTTCAGTAAGAATCATCATGTCCTTAAAGCGGGTTTTGTGGGAAACATTTTTATGAACGTTTGAGTTGGAGACAGTGATTTCAGATGTAGAGTAGAATTTCCTCAAGATGAGAGACATCTACTGCAGAACAGTGAGTAGCAAGGATACTTGTTTGACGCTACTTTTCTGGGCTGTTCCACTTTCTGTGACAAAATTACTGGGTAATTTTTAATGTAACAGATCTTACTATGTCAGCTACAGACCAAGCATAGTCTGGTAATTAGCATTTTATTGGAAGCAGCCAATAGTGTGATGTTTTACATCAGATCTGCAGTATTCTTTAATAAAATAAAGAATTTAACATTGTGAAACTACTGGCAGTGGTAATGGTTTTTTCAGTCTAATTGAAGAAAGTTGAGAAACTTGCATAACTTACCCAGGGTCCTTCCTCCTCCTCTCCCTGTGCCATTTCCACAATTACAGACCTCAAGTTTCCTCAGTGCTCGTGCTTAAAATAACCTTATCCTTACAGTTACTTTGGAGAAGAAAAAAAAAAATTGCAAGAAAACTGCTGGAACAATATATTACACAGTTCGTCATGACATGAAAACTGGGACCAGGTTACGTGGAGCTGAGATGTCCAGTCAAAGCCCAGCTTGTTTGCAAGCAACAGAAATGCCAATTTCAGCAGTACCAAATGTGTTGAAAGAATAAATAACCAAACTGAACTATCGCATGCTTCTTAGTGCTTCTTATGGGCCAATAGCAAGAATAATAGCACAAGGCAGACTGTCATGCAATGGAATTGCATTCTCATTA
Organism: Mycteria americana; assembly: GCF_035582795.1. NCBI lineage: Eukaryota > Metazoa > Chordata > Aves > Ciconiiformes > Ciconiidae > Mycteria > Mycteria americana. The sequence goes on from NC_134367.1 coordinate 34,036,238, forward strand.
ATTACTCCTTTGCACAGCTGAAGTTGGTGAAATTTCCCAAATCAGCCATGATTTTCTTTTTTTTTTTTTTTCCTTTTTCTCTTTCTTTTCTGCGTAAGCTGAGTAGACAAGTTCTCCATTCAGGAACAAAGTAAAACACTGAACTCCTTTTTATGTCTAGTATGCCTGCTGAGTAGGATTATTGTTCATCCTTAGGTAATTGAATGTGCTCAATTTACAGTCATTTGGTGACTTTAAAAAGAACCGGTAGCCTACATATTCTACTGGTGTGTGAGGGAGCCACCAAAGCCTCATAGTAGTTTTCTGAACTAAAATTTAAACTATGTGGTGGTTTTAAGTAGAGTTTCTGCTCATAGCACAGAGGGGCACTTTAGGTAAGCTCTATGCTGCTGCTTCATGCAGCATGTTGGAGCAGGGGCTGTGTGCACTCCATCCACCTTGTGCCTGTTTTCCACTGAAGGGAAGCATAGAAGGGAAGGAGATGGGGTGCAGTCCCATCATCCGGGCTGAAGGATCAGGGCTATGAGGGAAATGGCCGGTGTGTGAACTGTGGAGTTTGGGTGCCCCAAGGATAAACAAGGCCATTAGAGCTGCAAAGAATGGAGCGAGGAAGACTGTGTTTGCGGACAATCAAACGGTATGCTCTCTACAGAATGGACAGGAAACTCTTCATGCATTTGGCAAGACTGCTAATAGAAGTGGGTTGCATTAAGTACTTCGTTAGTACTTCCATTGTACTTAGTACTTCCATTGCACAATATTTGATTTGGAACAGAGAACTTGGATTGAGGTTTTTTTTTTTCTTTCTTTCTTTTCTGCGTAAGCTGAGTAGACAAGTTCTCCATTCAGGAACACAGTTCCTCATATTGAGTTGTATGAATGAGACTTCTTGAATTTCAGAGCAACTAGGACAATTCTAGTTTTTTCAAAACATACCTTTTTATGTCCATCTGCACTACAAATTCGGATAAAAAAAGACATAACGAGGTATGACATCTTGAGGCCTTGGTGTGCTCCAGAAGTAAAGGGGGAGAGAATTCATATGTCTAAAACTTCCAGATTTTTGTAGGGTTCAACTTTTTATATAGTTTTAATTTTTAAATAAAGAAAATCTTGACATGCTTCAGTGCTAGCAATCCAGAATTAAGCCAGAAGTGTTTTGGAAAACTGTCCCTGGAAAACTTGACCAGTATTTCTGATATCCCAAATGATAAAGTTCAGCTAAGTTTATGGCCCTGAATGCTTTGGCAGTGCTTGGATTCAGCACTAAGTAGCTTTCTGTGGTGTTTATTTTAGAGGTTTTGCATCATCTGAAGACTTTCATGAAGGCATTGTGATGGTCCACTGTAAAATACCACACATCTAATTTATTGAAAGTAAGCTCTTTTAAGACAGATTGTGTTGTATTGGGACAGTAAAGTTAAATGGTTAGGATGTAAAGAACAAACTATTTTTTCTTCACAAACTACTTGTGCTTTTGCAAGCTAATATTGACATTCAAAGTTAAGACTTTTTTCATTCTGCTGAACGTATCTGGATAAGGAATGTTTCTGAAGGATTGCAGCAGTTAAACTTGATTAACTGAAGTACTATTTGACACTGTAAGTTTAGTTTGTTTTATTATATTGCATTTTGAGTTTGAAATTGGCTCTTTTTTGTGTGTAGAGTTGATTTAAGTGACAGAAATGGGTCAGTTAGAGGGTATCTTTCAATGGTAGTATATGAAATGCTGTTTTTCTTCCCCAAACTGGAGACTAAATTGCCAGCTTAAACTCAACAATAGAAGGGAACTGCTGCCTCTCAGTCCGCTGGTACCAGCCAGCACCAGATGGCCCACATTATGGAGGTACTGACATAAGTTTATTTGCATTAAAAAGTGCTAGAAAACCCCTCAAAGGTGAGGGCAGATCATATTAGGATCTTTTCCCCTTCATATAGGAAAAACAATGTGTCACATACTCATTTAACCGAATAGGAAGAACTTACTGTGGCTTCTTAGGGTGGTGTTTTTGTTTGTCTGTTTGATTTTTTTCCCCCAAAGGCAGCTAAAACTCCCACAAAAATCAACCTGTCTGGGCAAGTGAGACTAAGAGGAACTATTAGTCCCCGTTAGTTCTCTGGGGATGTTTTTTACTTACCCAAAGTATTCCAAATTATCATCCTAATCATTTTGTACAAGGAGAAATGAGTTGGAGCAAGTAGTGCTCCAGTGTTCTTCAGTTTTTAAAAACTGTGTAGCGTTGTGAGAATGTGTGGCAGAATTGAAAGCCTACAAAATTTTTGGTGTATTCGTGGAAGTGATGTATTTAGGTGTTTACTTTTAAGTTGTAGGAATAAGTTAACTGACAAATATTGACCTGAATGATAATTTAAATAGAGAATTACATTATAAATATTATAAATGTTTTATTTATTTTGATACCGTATTGATTATATATTTGCTAAATCACTTGAAGAGGTGTTAACAGTATGTTTCCCTAGACTTCTAAATATTATTTGCCTTTCTGAGTGATTTCATTTTTAAATGTTTTTTCTTTCTATTTTTATATAATATAAATTTAATATAATATAAATTTAATTTATATTTAAAGCAATAATATATAAGCAATCAAAAGTTTATCACAGGAACAGAAAAATAGAAACATGTTTTACCCTCTGGTTGAATACATAGTCTTATTTATACTCTTAGTCCTTGTTTTCACAAATTCAGACTAAGATATGAGTTAAAGCTCAGGATTTAGGAGTGTGTGATAACACATAGGACAACCTATTTCCCTGCCCTCTACCCCCACAGAGGGTGAAGGGTTTTAAGGCTTCTTGTTCTCTCAGTCTACATTTTACGGACCTGTCCCAACCTAGTTTTACATTTCTGATCATAACTTTTCAGTCTTATGGAAGAGATCAGATTATTTTGGGTTCTTTGGTTGCTTCTAATGCTAATCTGGAGAAAGGCAAAACAAATTAGATTCTTCCCGAAACTGTGCGATTCATTCCTTTTGCAGGTAACAAAGGACTCCCTATGTTTGAGGATTGCCTTGAAAAATAGTCTTACTTAATGAAATGAATCTGTCATGGCTCTTATTACGTATTGGGAGTTTGTAGACAAAGAAATTAAGAAATAGATACTGCAGGTAGAAGCAATTGAAAGAAAGCCCTTTTTTGTCAGATGGGAAGAAGGGTATTTGTCTTTTTAGTATCGGAAAAGGAGTCAACCTACAGGAAGGATATCATGTTTTTTTCCTCAGTCCAGTGCGTGTTCTGTGTATCAGCTTGATCCTCTCAACTCTGGTCTGCAGCAGAACAGTATTTTAATGTTGTTGTTTTTTTTTTTTTTAATTCTGTAGAAATGGAATCTTAAAACTATAAGAACAAGCTTGGGTTTGGGCTGCTTTGGTTAAATAGGCCTTTGTTTAACTTGCCAAACTATTTTCATAAAAAGATATTCTTAAGTGTGCTTAGTTTTAATTGATCCTCAGTTATATTTTTGCTCCATGCAGGGTCAAAACCTAAAATCGCCCTGGGTTTTCAGTTGGTGATGGCAGTTGGTACTTACTAACAGTTGGCATTTTCAGGTTTCTCCTGCTGGCTTGTGATAAGCTTAACGTTTTTTCCTGGTCACTTTGAGACAATTAAGAAGGCAACATCTACATATACTTACGTGTATATTGAACCAAAAAGAAGTGGGCATGTTTAAATAAGCGTGAACTAAATCAGCCGTATTCATGGATGGATGCTATCTTTAGATAAAAACATCTATATGACTAAGACTTATTAATTCTGAGACATTTGAAACCACAGGAGCATGCATGGTTGAAAGTGCAAATATACAATCTCATTAAAAAGTTTTATAAAAATTACAGTACTAGTTAGGAGATTGTGAACAATCAATCAAATGTGCAAGAACAAAAAGCATGACATTTTTACAGAAGTGGTACTGATACACAACTGAATGTAAAGAAGGGTAAGGATTGGATGAGATGAAGTTGATAACAGGAAAAAGACATTTAATTTAAATAATGTCACTCAAAATAATAATCTTATCTTGTTTTGAATAATAGGCTTCCTCGTTTTTTCCTAAAATAAGGCAAGTATTGGAGCATGAGCAAAGCAATCAAGTGTCTTTGTGTGTTCTGTTTTATTTTACTGTGCTTGAGCTAGAATGTGCTTCAACTACTCAGGGGAGAGATCTCACTCCAGTGTGTGACCATCAAGGTAGGGCAGTGGGGTAGTAGGAGGTGCTGTCAAGATGTGCAAGTCTTACTTAAGAGTAAAGATAGTAACTCTGTTTTCCATAAAAAATAATTTTAGATGCCGCTGACAATATTAAAAGCTCCAACCTTAGCTTAAACTTTAAATTGTTTAAAAAAAATAGTAAAATGCCATAAGAGGTTTCAACAAACTTCCTGACACTGTCATGCAATTTCAGTGTCTTCCAGTTTAAATTCATAGTTTACATAGGTATTGATTGCGTGGCTTTTTACTAAAAGGAATAAGACTATTTATTTGAACTGTTGAATTTCTTATGTTTTGATAGTTGCTTATGGCAGTAGAACAGTTGTACAGAAAACTTTATGGCTCTGGCATTCATCCTGTCACATAATTATGTCTTCACAAAATTAACTCAAAGGTATTTGGAAGATAGCACTGTAGCTGTGGTAGAGATAAAAACAAGATAAGGTGGAAGCAGGATCTTTAACACAATTTGAAGGAAATGGACAAGTTTCTTGCTCTAGATAATTTTGTGAGATGATAAGTATGGTAGAAAATTAAGTGACCGGTTACCTAGCTGTTCAAATAACTAGCATCTCTTTAATGCTAAATTCCTTATATATCCCTATTCCTTATATATCCTTATTCCTTCCCCTATCCTTATGCATTCCTTATAACACTGTTCCTTCCCATCTACTATCTAACACTGTTCCTTCCTAGCTACTTCCTTCCTATGCCTTATATATCCTTATTCCTTCCTATATCCTTATATATTCCTTATAACACTGTTAACACATCTGCAATCAATTGCCTCCTGTCTCTGTTGAAAAAAAGGTTGCAACTGGATGAGCTTGTCTTTCAGTTGTACTTGAAATTTTCCCTTTATAAAATTGGCACCTGCAGCTAGAAAATGGGGGCAGTTCTGAGGTTGGTCCCCATGCATGTCAGTATGCTGTTGAAAAATAAATCTGTCCCGCCTCTCTGCTCAGCAAGTATGGTCTCTCTCAACTTGAGGATATTGTACTTCATGTCAGAGTAAGGTACTGCAGGCTTGTCTGCTAGGCAGATAGTATATTTTACACTGTGTATTCTGCTCAAGGTAACCTACGGATTTTTTTTGTCTTACATACTTAATCATCAGTTTACACTGTAAGTAGATATCAACATATCTTTTTCCTTTGTTTGACCATAGACTATTTTAGTGGTGTAAAAGAAATTGGTTTGGTTGAATCTCAGCATAAATGTTGAAATGGGTGCCTGAACAAGCAAGTCAGAGCCCTTGTAATATCACTTTGAAGGGTCAGTTGTAAAACTTCAAAATCTTTGAAGCTGTGAATCTAAAAAATTTTAGCGATCCTTACGTTTTGTAAGGATGATTTAAATATTCATTTTCAGAATACCCAGAAATTTCATATAAGTTCACATTATTTAAACTGGAGGAATAAAAGCAGAAAGAAGTTTGACTCATTTCCAGTTGAGATGTAGACTGCTAGACTGGGTTGTGGCTACAATGTTTCTGGATAGTTGGTTTCTGGATAGTTGGAGGATGAAGACGAAGTTTCACGGATATGGAGGATGAAGACTTTTTTACTCAAGTAAAGGGAAATCCATTTTGGTATTGCTTGTGATAGGCTGAAAATAATTAGCTTCTAAAATAATGGTTTCAAACTGGTTAACTTTGAAATGAGAACAAAACTGAAAAAAAAAAACCTGACTGGCACAAGAAACTAATATGACTAATGGTCATAGAGATGAACAGCTAATGATGCATAAGTATTTATTAAACATTGTATTTATTAAGCATGTCTCCCTCTTACTAAGTTCTGCATTTGTGAAACAGAATTATGTACTTGTATATGAGGGTGATAAAGTACTCGCCAATTCACTCCTAACTTCTATAGCAGCAAAAGAAAGCAAGAAGCTGATAGAGAAGTAAGAAAAATTAACCTATGGGGTTATTTCCCATAGGTTACTAACCTAAATTAACCTATGGGGTTATTTCCCATGGTGCACTTGACATGCCAGAAGGATGGGATGTCATCCAGAGGGACCTGGACAAGCTGGAGAAGGGGGCCTGTGTGAACCTCATGAGGTTCAACAAGGCCAAGTGCAGGGTCCTGCACCTGGGTCAGGGCAATCCTCGATTTCAATATAGGCTGGGGGATGATGCGATCGAGAGCAGTTCTGCGGAAAAGGACTTGGGGGTACTGATGGACGAAAAGCTGGACATGAGACGACAATGTGCGCTCACAGCTCAGAAGGCCAACCGCATCCTGGGCTGCATCAGGAGAAGCATGGCCAGCAGGTCGAGGGAGGTGATTCTGCCCCTCTACTCCGCTCTGGTGAGACCCCACCTGGAGTACTGCATCCAGCTCTGCAGCCCTCAGCACAAGAAGGACATGGAGCTGTTGGAGCAGGTCCAGAGGAGGGCCACGAAAATGATCCGAGGGCTGGAGCACCTCTCCTACGAGGACAGGCTGAGCGAGCTGGGGTTGTTCAGCCTGGAGAAGAGACGGCTCCGAGGAGACCTTATTGCAGGCTTTCAGTACTAAAAGGGGGCCTATAGGAAAGACGGGGACAAACTTTTTAGCAAGGCCTGTTGTGACAGGACAAAGAGCAATGGTTTTAAACTAAGAGAGGGCAGATTTAGACTAGATATAAGAAAGAAATTTTTTACGATGAGGGTGGTGAGGCACTGGAACAGGTTGCCCAGAGAAGTAGTGGAGGCCCCATCCCTGGAAACATGCAAGGTCAGGTTGGATGGGGCTCTGAGCAACCTGATCTAGTGGAATATGTCCCTGCTCTTGCAGGGCGGTTGGACTAGATGACCTGTAAAGGTCCCTTCCAGTCCAAAGCATTCTATGATTTCAGTCTGATTAGCTGTCAGTGAGAGGATTGAATTTCTGTGGTACAGAGAGGTTTTTTAAAATGCATCTCTATAGACATCATATGCTTAGACTTCATAAAGTGTTTGCATCATACTGCTTGCCATAATGATAGAAAAGATGCAAGTACAGAGTATCAGTCCAACACTCTAAGAAGCAGAACGCTATTTAGGAAAAGTCCTAATTCAGAGGTGGTTTATATGAAACAATATTCAGTGTGATGCTGTAAGACTATGTGACTAAAACATAAAGACTGCAAGAATCAGAGGAACAACGATAGGAAGGAGAACCAGAATAATCCAATGAGTGAAAACAGAGCACGGTGATCTGTTTCTCCTAGGTCCATCGAAGGAGAGTGGTGAGGTGGGTCAAGGAAAGAGATTCTCTCCCAGGAACCTCAGGCAAGTAAGGGGTGATTGCATACTAGGCCATAGGACTTATTATGGGATGCAGAGAGAAAAGAATTCAGGGATAGGGCAGAGAATATTGTATGAAGCTTATTATGGGACGTTTAGGTGACAGACCAAAAGCAGGGAAATGGAGGAATCAAGGTGGATTGGAGTGGAACAAGCACGAGGAAGCAGGGAGGAAGGGGATAAAAAGGGCCAGTGACATATATGCGGGTTGCTGGGCAGTAAGCTTGTCTGAGCCCTGCACTTGGTCACTGCAGGCTATCCTATATTCTTGCCAAATTCTATTTGCAACCACATTGTGTGTGAGCACATTGTCTCTTCTGTGTCTGTGTGTGAACACTAGCAAACTTCAAGCTGGACTACCAGACAAGAAGGGTAAGAGGTTGGCCACTGGAAAGAGACAGCAGGTTTGAGGAACCTAAGGGTCAGCAACTGGAGAGACCAGTATGTCTAAGACCAGCTACTGGAGACACCGTTATTGTGCTCACACACATGTGTATAACTGCAACTTTCACGCTGGACTAGCCAGTGAGTAGGATATCAGCATCTGGAAAGATCCAGGGTCTGAGCTGGTGACTGGCTAAGGGTGTAGGGTCTTGATATTGGATGACCTTAAGTTTCCTGCAAAAAGCATTTTTCAGCAAAAAAGCACTGTTGTTATAGTCAAGGAAAAGAGTGCAAACCATACCTTCACAAATAGGGGTAGACAGCAATGCTTGTATTGGATTGTTTTTTTACTTATGAGCTCAGTCAGTTGCCATGCCTGAAACACTCATTCTTGCCTGGAGATGTATGAAGAAGGAATTACAAATATATACCCCTTAGTTCTGATTGGGTACGCTGATGTTATATTATGTATGACTCAAAAGGGTTTTAGAAGGAAAGTTATAAAAGAAAACAGTTCAATGAGGAACTGGAACTAATATAGCTGCGTTATTGTAGTCTTGCCCAGGCTAATTAGCTCAATAGAAATGGAGTAGAAATATGTAAGCCAAGTTCATTGAACCACAATATGCGGTTCTAAAACTGAAGATGTATTGAAAACAGCTTATAAAAATGCAAACCATGTTTATTGCATTTCACAGCTTGCAAACCGAGGTGCATTAGAACACTTCGACCCTAATCCGATTTATAGATGTTGTAATGGGACACTGGATCAGCTACAGCTTTAAGATGAATCTGCCTCGATTTTCTACTTCATAATGATTTCTTCTAAAAGATTTAAAAAATGGGTATTGCTGGACTAAAAGTACAATGCTTGGGTTTTATCTAAATCAAGTTCCATGACAAGATAATACAAAATAGGAAAAGGGTTGATAAACAGCTTTTCCCTCTGCCTTTTGTGTCCTTGTAAACAGGTCCTTGCTTCTCGGCTTAAATGCAGACATTTCAAAGATTTAGAGCTGCAGCAAACTCTGCTCAAATCCTTGCCCACAGAATACCTGGAAAACTTTGGTACCTTTGCACCCAGACTATGTGCCTATCCTTCTCTGCAGTCTTGCCATCTCTAGCTTGGCTTTAGGTTCCTACTTCTTGTTGTGACTGTTACCTAGCAATCATCTTGCAATCTTTTGACACTCTTCTTCAAGTGCCAAACTTAGGAAAAAGATATGGCACTTGGGATTTTGCCAAAACTTAGGAAAAAGAGCTTGCCCTCTTTTTTCAGACCCTATTCTGAACTTGTCAGCTTTAAGGACATAATATATTTGAAAATGAATGCATACAACTAGTATTTCAAATGTGGTTGTTATTATATAGTTTTAATACATGAATGTAAGAATTTAAAGAGAAAGATTTAATCTTTGATATTTTGCCATAGTCTCAGCAGTATAAAAAGAAAGACAACTTCATTTTAGGAAATTATCCTTCTACAGTTGCATACCTTGTTTTGAGCAAGGTAAAAGGGCCTCTGAGAATGTCTGTTGCATTCAAAAGGAGCTAAACTGATTCAGCTAAGTACAAGACATGAAAGGTTTTAAGCCTTCTTGGAATACATTGACTAAAGTAAATGAGATCTGAGGTAACATTTAAATTCAGTTAAAGTGGTAGTACTGGCTGGTCAATAAGTAATAACAAAGGAGTAGTCTTAATCCACTTTGCATAGATATTATTAGCATATTAGCCTAGACCCAGATAAAATCGTATTAATGGAATAAGATTATGGTGCAGCTCTCTGTTAGTTCTGCCATGAAGTTTTTAATTCAAATTACTAAAGATATAACACATTTTACATAATCTTGTACAAGTACCTTGCCCTAACTCTGAAAATCTAATTAAATCCATATACCCTGGTTTTTAAAGTGGAGATGTAGATCAAGGACCACTTAAAAATGTTTTCCTTCAGGAGTGTGTTTTGACTGAATGACCTTCACGTGTACAGAATGCTATGTAACAAAAAAAAAAAAAAAAAGGCAATTTGGTTTTGTTGGTTTGCTTGGTATAAATGTCTTAAATTAGCTTGCTTACATCAGCGTGAGTAGTTCAGTGTCTGAGAGTGATTCATTGGAATAATCGAAATAGGCTCTTAAATAATAAACTTACATTTTCCCCTTGGGTTAAATGTTTGTTTGAGGTAATTCTAGTTTTATAAATAAGAGTGGCAGCTTTTTTTTTTTTTGGTTGACATGCATTTTTTTTCTCCTGTTTAGAAATGCATCAGAGTTTGCTTGCAGAGTTGCTGTAGTCTGTACAACTTCATAATGATACCACTGTAGTATATCTTGTGATTCAGTATAGTATACTTGCTTTCTGGCTTTGTTGCTAGTTAGGCAAAATAGAAGTTCATCACTTGCTAAAAGTATACTAAGTTTTGAAGGGTTAGTGTGATTTCTAAGTTTCTTCATATTTAGTTGCAAGTCTGAAAAAAAAAATGCTGGTATCATAGGAGGGTCAACACGTTTCATCTTTAATGTGATTTAAATTCAATCCTATGAAAGTATTTGTTTTTACTTATTTACATGTCAGATACAAAAGTTGTAAAAAAGTTCTTTAAAAATTCTAGGATACCTATGTGAGTAATGTTTTAAATAGATATGGACTAAACTAACTTGTATAATAGAAGTATATGAGCTGTCAGGAAAAATCATATCTACAAACTTATTGCAAGCTTATAGTAAATTGCTAACATTATTTTCTCATATGGGAATTCTCAAATGTTTATGCTGTCTTGCAAGTTTTATTGCAAGCAGGTAATGAAGAGGGAAGGAATCCAATTAGTTTACGCACAAGGCATATAATTCCTACCTAATAAGAGCAAAGGAAGACTTTTGTTCAGTAACCATAGAAGCGTCTATGAGCTTTAGTGAGTAAACTGGAAATTGCTTTTAAGTAAGTTAGAACTGCTTTTCACTGAATTATTTGATGGATCTCCAGCTTTCATAAAGCTTCTTGTAGTTAAGGTAGGGTATGGAAATAAGAAATGCGTGGGGAGACAGATGTGTATGAAACAGACTGAATTCTAGATTCATATGAATTCTTCATTGAAGTAGAAGATTGATGAAAATGTGCAGAGAAGTATTTTTTGTGTGTAATATTAAAGTATGAAAATAGGAGCAGATGACTGGACTGGGCAGCTGATGGATCAGATTTTTGACAGTGACTGATATCTTGCTTCTGAGTGGGAGAGGTATTTACAGTAGTAACTTATAACTGCTCTGACTGGAGAGTTTTTCTACTTCAGAGCTATTAGTCATGTGGCTTACATCTTGCACCATGTATGCTACCCCTTCTAATGCTCTCAGGTAATGTAAATGAGAATAAGGTCAATGTTAATCCTAAATGCTGGTGTTGAAACCTGCTAAATAATTTACATTAATATCTTGTAGTAGTGAATTCAGCAAAAGTTCCACTTGTTTTTAAAGTATTTTGAGGGGTTTACATTTCTGTTGGGTGTCATATGTCTTTTAGAACTGTTAAACCCTTAAAGTTTGTACATATGAAGATAATTGGCATAAGGTTACAGAAGCAGGAGATGGAAGCTTGAATTACCTAACATTATTCTTTTTTCCCAAAGTCACTCATTTACAATGAAAAATAACCACAGTATTTTCACTGCGCACTGGCACTTTTGAACCAGCTGTTACTGAAGAAGCTTGTTTCACCATTGTCAATTCTAGTGCAAAATGTCCTCAGCTGCCTCTGTCAGAGGAGAGTAATCTGGTGAACAGGGATGTGCAGAAGAGTAGCCTGAAAATACAGCATTCAGACTGACCATAGGATCTGGAGTGTATGGTCATATTAAAAAATGTTCTGAAAGGAATGCAGCGTCCTTAATCATTTCACAAACTTGGATTGATTTCCTATTTTGTTACAGTAATAATTAAAAAAAGAGAATGGGGATAACTGAAGAGCAATGTAGTTGCTGCTAGATCCGAATACTCTTATTTTTTTCCTCCTTCAAAATCTAACACATATCAGAAGACCTCACGTACGTTGTCTGTCCTGTCAACCATGCAAGCTGGCATAAAGCTTTCCACTTCCCTCTTGTCTTCTACCCATCATCTTCTACACCTAGTAGCCAAACATGCATACGGGCACAGTGCTGAGAGTCAGGAGAGGACAAGCTGTTGTTTTGCAGAAAAGGAGTATGGCTAACACCAAGCAACAGACCTCATAGCATCCTGTTATATATGCGAATTGAATAGGTGTGCGACTGTCAGTCATGGTGGTACTGACCCTCCTTTTTGTCTTGCCCATGAGATAACCATATCCCTTGTAGACAACATTGTATGTGCTGTACTGTTATCTTTGTACAGAGGAAGGAGGAGGATTGACTTGGCAATGCTTTCATTATTTTTCTTTTCTCTGAGACAGAATTACTCATGCATTCGTTATCTCCAAAAATAACTGGCTGAACAAAATCTGATTAAATGCCTGACTGAGACCCTGGACTTCCTACAGTATGCAACTTATGCGTCAGGTGTTACAGTGTTCTTCACAATCCCATCTCCTGCAGACTTACTGTCTAAGTCTCTGGGAGAAAACATAGCTGCCTGTCCTGGTTTTGGCTGGGATAGAGTTAATTTTCTTCCTAGTAGCTGGTATAGTGCTGTGTTTTGGATTTAGGATGTGAATAATGTTGATAACACAGTGATGTTTTAGTTGTTGCTAAGTAGTGCTTATACTAAGTCAGGGACTTTTCAGCTTCCCCTGCTCTGCCAGGTGCACAAGAAGCTGGGAGTGGGCACAGCTGGGACAGCTGACCCCAACTGGCCAAAGGGCTATTCCATACCATATGACGTCATGCTCAGTATAGAAACTGGGGGCAGTTGGCCGGGGAGCAGCAATCGCTGCTTGGGGACTGGCTGGGCGTCAGTCGGCGGGTGGTGAACACATTGTGCATCACTTGTTTTGTGCATTCTTTTATCACTATTATTATTTTATCTCTGCTGTCCTATTAAACTGCCTTTATCTCAACCCACGGGTTTTACTTGTTGTTTTCCCCCATCTCACCCATCCCAGCGGGGGGTAGGGACGGTGAATGAGTGGCTGTGTGGTGCTTAGTTGCCAGCTAGGGTTGAACCGTGACACTGCCCGTTCCAGGGAGTGGGAGTTTACCTTTGGATGAGTCTACTGCAAAACTGTAATGCTCAGATTCAGGGCTTTGAGGCTTGTATACGCTAAGCTTCAGTGGGAAAACAGAACTTGGGAATCACTGTGATTTGTAGGGCAAGTTCCATAAATAGGTTGATTCACTTGACTAACGTGCTCCATGTTTCTGCTTGGCGAAGTCTATAGAACGCTAGAGAAAGGGAAGAGAAGGTGTTTATGAAGAAAATGGACCAACAATGGTGAAGTATTGCTGTCTGTATGTGTGTATATGTGTGTGTGTATATATAGTCCTTGAATTTATTAAACAAGAGGTTCGTAGAGGTTGGCTTGTTTTAACTAGCAAAACAAAGGCTGATTTGAAATATGATTGCATAAAACTAGCAAAACTAAAATGATAGGGTTATCAAAAGTATTATGTCAGTACTGCATACGTTGGTGGGATGAGTTCAGAAGGCACAACGTCACATGGTATGGAATATCCCTTCGGTCAGTTCAGGTCAACTGTCCCGGCTATGTCCCCTCCCAGGTTCTCACTCACCCCCAGCCTACTCGCTGTGGGGGCAGAGCGGGGAAAAAAGAAAACGCCTTGATGCTGTGCAAGCACTGCTCAGCAACAGCCAAAGCACTGGTATTTTACCAACACTCTTTTTACCTACAAATTGAAAACATAGCACCATACTGCTGCTATGAAGAAAGTTGAATCCATCCCAGCCAGACCCATACAGGCAACTAGTTTGCAAAATATATGGTATAAAGTAGATTTCAGTTCTCTTGTCCCTGTCAAAGAAATGTCCTTATTTACTAGAAAATTTGCTTTAGAGTAACATACAAGAGAGAAACAAATCTGTAAAATCAACCCTAGAACTTGGTGTGTGAATAGAGTAATTAACAGTGTTACTTGCTGATTTATTTAGTTTCAACTAGCTCAAGAAAAGTGTTTCACATAAATTAGATTGAACTAGAATGGTGTTATTAGTGGTATATTGAGATCAATGCATTGTGAGAGTTCAACAGAAGGTAATATTGGTTTGTATAAAACTGAGCTTTGTTTTTTAAATTAAGACCTAGTAGGGACAAATAATTTTTTTTTTTTCCCTGGCCTAAACTGATGTTCTTACCCTATTTTTCAAATTAAACCTCAGATAACTTTTGTTGTTGCACAAAATGAGTAAAGAAAGAATAATGGGGGAGAAACAGCAATGCAACATTAAATGTAGGTTGTTGAATTACAAGTTACTCTTTCATGATGGAATAGAAAACTTTCTCATTTTAGGTAAATTGGAAAATTTTCTGTGGTTATGTTCTTTTGATCTTGTAAGGATGTAGTCAGAATTTGAGCAAAATAAAATTCAAAACTCTGGTACAAATTTTTGTAATTTTTCCACTAAAACCTGATGAACTGGAAAATACTTCAAAATCTTAGAGATGAAATGGTAGGAAAATGAACAAGATTGATTAAATCATAGCCAGTATCTCTATGAATTACAAGCAGACTGGCTGGTGCAGCTTCCACTAATGAAGGCAGCAGCTCAGTGTGAATCTAAGAAAATTACATTACATAAAATTATTAAAGCAGGCTTATGCACTTGCTTGCTTTAAAATTGTAATAAATTACAAATGGCCTGACTGTCTCCACAGTTGTCTGCTTTTGAATTTTGTTTGTGATGGTTGCTCTAGCACAAAACATTAAAGCTGCCCAAGATGCAATGTGGAGATATATGCAGATTACCAGCATATGTAGTTCTATCCACAAATTTCAAGCCAATTGACTTCTAGTGAAAGTGTGGAAATTAAGTGGAGATCCAAATATTAATTTCTGTATTACCATTTTATTTAAATAGGAAAGAGATGATTCTTCTTATCTGTAGACATAATTTCTCCATTGTTCATTTTGCTAGGCGTAAAGTTACGGGAAGATCCTAACTATTTTTTTAAATATCTGTTCTGTAGATACTGAAAGGTGATTTATCTTGTTACGTAAGGTCTACTTATGGATAAGGTTTTAGTGCTATGTTGTCATAGTATGTTTTTATTGTATTGTAGATGTACAGCAGGCAGGATTTAGATGTAGCTTGATTTGGGTGTAAAATTGGGAGTCAGTCAACAATGGATTCTAAATAGAGAATTGAATGAGAGCGGAAACTTAGAGGGAATTGTTTCCATGATAGCAACGTTGTCATTTTTTAGTGCACAGCCACTACGTTTACTTTATGTACTTTTAATAAAATGCAGTCAATACAGCTCTTAGGAAAATGTTATCCTTGTGATTATCTAATATTTTGACAATTAGTCTACCTTCTAAATACTAAGTCAAAATTCAGATATTTTATGAAGGAGTAGCATTTATCTTAGTCTCCTATGTATCACACAGTCCTTTCAGAAGAATAAAAATAGAAATTCTGATCAGACAATAGAAGAAAAAGGTACTCTTGACCTTAGTCCATTCTTTCTTGACTCCTGTTAAGTACTCACCTTCCCATACTATCAGCATGCATGCCTCTCAAGGGATCCTCTTAGCAACTGTTACATCTCCTGCAATAGAACTTGATTAGTTTTCCCAGATTCCTTTTATTAAGTATGGAGTATGAATATTGCATAATATTTGTGCAGAAGATACTTGCACTTAATTGCTGAAGCAATCTGAAGAGCTGCTACTAAAATGCTCTCTGAGAGTCAGCTTCAGGAAGAGGCTATGGTAGATACATATGAGATGAAGTCCCATAAGAAGGAATGATTACTCGTAAAGGAAAGGGCTCGTTGCTACAAAACCAATCCTGAAACAGTGTTTCTATGCATTAGGCATCACACCAGCCAAGATGGATGAGCCCCTGAGAAATCACAGTATTTCAGAGAAGATTGCTTTAGTCCCTTCTACTGAGAAAATCAAGAGATTGTTTAGGGTGCCAGAAAGCATGAAAGGTCTTCGGCCTTGGCAAAAACATCTGCCAAAAGTTAATAAAATAGCTGACCATTCCTGTGCACTCTATCACTTCAGAGAATCACAGAATCGCAAAATGGTTGAGGTTGAAGGGGAATTCTGGAGGTCATCTTGTCCAACTCCCTGCTCAAGCAGGGGTCACTTAGAGCAAGTTGCCCGGGCCCATATCCAGACAGCCTTTGAATATCTCGAAGGAGGGAGACTCGACAACCTCTCTGGGTAACCTGTGCCAGTGCTCAGTCACCCTCACAGTGAAAAAGTGTTTCCTGATGTTGAGGACAGGACCTCCTGTGTTTCAGTTTGTGCCCATTGCCTCTGGTCCTGTCACTGGGCACCACTGAAAAGAGCCTGGGTCCAGTTTCTGCACACCCTCCCTTCACATATCTATATACATTGATGTAACCCCCCTGAGCCTTCTCTTCTCTAGGCTGAACAGTACCAGATCTCTCAGCCTGTATGAGGGATGCTCCAGTCCCTTAAGCATCTTCATGGCCTGTTGTTGGTCTTGCTCCAGTACGTCCATGTCTCTCTTCTGCTGCAGAGCCCAGAACTGGACACAGCATTCCAGGTGTGGCTTCACCAGTGCTGAGTAGAGGGAAAGGATCACCTCCCTCAACCTGCAGGCAATAGATAACCTTCCTGATGCAGCCCAGGGGATACCATTAGCCTTCTTGGCTGCAAGGGCAAATTACTGGTTCATGGTCAACTCGCTGTCCACCAGGACCCCCAGATCTTTTTTTGTAAAGCTGCTTTTCAGCTGGTGGTTCCCCAGCATGTACTGGTGCCTGGGGTTGCTCCTCTGCAGGAGCAGGACTTTGTACTTCCCCTTGCTGAACTGCATGAGGTTCCTCTCAGCCCATTTCTCCAACCTATTGAGGTCTCTCTGGATGGCAGCACAACCTTCTGGCGTATCGGCCACTCCTCCCAGTTTTGTGTCACCTGCAAACTTGCTGAGGGTACACTCTGCCCTATCGTCTAGCTCATTAATGTTGTTGAACAAGACTGGACCCAGAATTGACTCCTGGTGTACACCACTAGTGACTGTCCTCCAGCTAGACTAATCACCACCCTCTGGATCTGGCCATTCAGCCAGTTTTCAATCCACCTCACTGTCTGGTCTCCTAGGCCATACTTCATCAGCTTCTCTGTGAAGATCTTACGGGAGACAATGTCAAAAGCCTTACTGAAGTTAAGGTAGACAATAGGCACTGCTCTCCCCTTGTCTACCAAGCCAGTCATGACATCATAGAAAGTTCTCAGGTTGGTCAAGCATGACTTCCTCTTGGTGAAGCCATGCTGATTCCTCCCAATCACCTTCTTGTCCTTCATGTGCCTGGAAATGGTTTCCAGGGTTAGTTGTTCCATCACCTTCCTAGGTACCAAGGTGAGGCTGTCCAGCATGTAGTTCCTTGGATCTTCCTTCTTGCCCTTGAAGATAGGAGTGACAGAAGAATGTACGTAGGTAAAAGGTTAAAAGGACAGCATTGGGAAAAAAAAAAAAAACAATAAAGGATTACTGTCTCCCAGTTACCTGTCATCCACATGATTGCAAAAATTTATGATGCCCATACTGGATCTGAATAATGAGTGTGTCCCTGCTCCTCTGCTGAAGAGATGTGCTTTATAGGTGAAACCATTTACAAGAGGTTGCAAGGTTAATTCTTTATTTGCCTCCTTAAGTTGGCAGAGGTACCTAACACCTGCTGAACAAGGGATAACTTAAATGGGTTATTGTGGCTCTCTTCAAAACAGGGGCTCAGTTTTTCTTAAGGCAGAAAATTCCAAGTCATACTAGATAATAAGCTGATCATGTGGAGGATGGAAAAGAATTGATTCCCTAGAAGCTTGTTCTGGCTTCAGTTTATTTTAGTGATATTTGCAAATAAATTGTTTTCAGTAATCCCAGAATAATTTAAGGCAGAGGACATTGCTTGGTTTCAATAGACACTCCCAACATGAGAACAACCTTGAAGAATAGCGTAGTGGCCGTTGGTGACAACTGTGAAAAATCGAAATGTAAGACCTGTATATCAAAGATGTTTTGATGCTCTGCTGTTTGCGAGAACGGTGTTTCACAAGAATGTAGTAGTATCGTAAAGATTATTTTGAATGAGAAGCTGTTAATATACTACCCACAGTAAATATATCTAGGAATTGCTATAACCATGTACTTCGCTTAATAAAACCATGTATGTTGCTAAGCCAACCTTGAATGTTGTAAAAAAAAAAAAAAAAAGTAGCCCCAGTAACCTTGAAGGCTCCACTTGAAAATAAATGCACAAAATTGTGTACCTGTTCCCTTCTGCTTGGCTTTTTAATAGCAGATTTTTAGTGCTATTTTTAGTTTATTTAACGCTGCTTAGTCTCCTATTTTTATGCAGCCTTTTTCCAAAGGACTTGACAAAGAATACTTTATCTAGTACTGGTGTCAATACTTAAAAATAATTGCTGTGGGAGTCATGCAGACTAGTAATAGAAACTGAGATGAATCTTAGTGCAGTAGGATTCCCAAGCATTTGTCATGCTATATTGCACCTCTACAAAATGCGGTAATTTTTAGATAAAGCACAACACTAAATTAAACATTGAGTTTAAGAAATGTCACTGCCTTGTTACGCAGTTTTTTGCCTGTTGCACACTTCTGTGCTCACTGTGTGCAATATTTAGCTTTAACATCTCAAAAGACCACTCTCTACATAAAGCTTAGTCATGTATGAGTCCTGTTGGAGCAAACCTACTAAAAAGAAATTAAACATCACATTTGTCTTTATGATTTGGAATAAAATTTTTAAGTGGCTCCAATGTGACTTCCCTTTTCGTTCTTTTCTGAAAGTTTCAACACCTTGTTTATGCCAGAATTGTTTAGGTTGGAAGGGAGCTCTGGAGATCCTCTGCTCCAGCCCCAGAAATACGCTGCAACATCTGCTATAGAAGCAGAGTAAGTGCTTTAGGAAGGCACTGCTTTTCGTTGTACCTTCTTGAGGTGGACCACAGTGCAGTCGGGCAGCCCAAGATCCATGGGACCAAAGAGACAAAGAGGCTGTCTTAAAAAGAAAATAGGATGGTAAAGGGAGTTTGTTCAGGTATTCTTAAATTAAGAATAATTGCGTGCGTGCAGGTTTCTTGTTCTGACTCAGCCCATTAGTACCAACCTTATTTAATTTATGCCTAAGCATAGGTGACTTCAGAGATCTGAAGTCATGGCAGACCTTAGGCACCAAACAAGCATCTTCTGAATTTGCACAAAAGCCCTCATTAGTGGCATGCAACATCTTAACCAGAAATAAAGGCACGCTGAATTTAAAATTGGTTCAAATCTCAGACAGGAGGATAGGAAATTCCAGCAACTGCCATTTGTTATGGTCAGGTAAAATTAAGGGTAAGAGGAAGAGGGGTTTGTTCCAGATAGATGTTGATTATTGCTTTGTGTCACCGCTGTTGTACAGATGAAGTATTGGTAAATTGTTAGGTGACAAATAGTATGGTCGTCGTCCGTGTCGTGTCCCTCCCCTCCGCCCCCCCATTTTTCAGGCTGAAGGTTAGTGTTTTGGTGAAAACTGTGTAGCTGTGAAGGAGAACCTGAATACTGCTTTAAGGAGAAAATCTCCATTAAAAAAAATGAATGCAGTATTAATGTCTAGAAATATTTGCTGTACTAAGAAGCTTGAAAATAATTTCGCAGGCTTTCTTAAGGTAACTAAGTATGAAGTAACCTTTAAACCTATTAGTTTACATACTGGCAAGGGAGCAAAATGGGAAAGAAACTGCTGTTGAAGAAATATAGTAATGATATTGGAAAAGGGTACCTTAAAGGATCTTATTTTTATAGAAATTGATATTTCTATACCTTATATCTTCATTGCCTTTCTTATTTAGAGAGCGATGAAACAGAAATATGCATTTAATAATTATAGAAAATGTTTATTTGACAAAGCAGAGGACCTAAGTATATTATTCTTACTATATTTTAAAATGTTTAGCTTCGGTAATGAGATTAATTTGATACAGTAATAAGTACTAAATAAAAGAGAGTGCTATTTGAACTCCATCTGTTTAGTTCTTACTAATGTATGCAAAACTGTTTTGGTCTCTGTAAAAAGTTTGCACTCTAAACCAGCCCTGTCAAGCTTTAATTTATTTCAAACTTGTGCTTTTATGTAGTTATCATAAACCTAATCTGGAGTAATGAAAATTTGCACATTTAATAGAATTCTAACAGTTTTGCTTTTCAGTTTAAAGAAGTTGTTCTATATTCAGAATTGTTAAGCTGTTTAAGCAAAAAAAAGTCAGTTTTATGAAATCAAGCAACATGTTAGAAACACTTCTTTTTACAGCTTCTGTGACCCATGCTGTTCCTTACAGGGTTGGAGAGGAACCAAACATGCACATTTTTATGATAAATTCTGTTCTGAAATACTTACTGTTAATTCTAATTGATGTTCATAATAATAATTTAAGTTTTATGGTATATTTATTGAGGTATGCTCAATTGTAGAAAACTTTATTTTGAATGGTCACTTTAAAAAATTCTTGATATGCAAAAATTTACTTTCAAAAAACATACTTCTTTTTGCATACCAAATACAAGGTTTTTTTCTCTGCAATATTGAGTAGCATTTGGAATCAGAATGCTATTCTTCAGATCATATACTCAAAGATGAAACTTGTAATCCAGTATAGAATCAGGGAATCCGTGGAATATTTTTCCAGCAGGCGGTTTCCCAAACAAATTTGTTCTTGAACGAGGTATGTAAAGTCAACATAAGGATTTTTGGCTACCGCAAGCAAGTATTTCTCTGAGAGATTAGCAAGGATCAGTTTGAGTGTGAAGGTACCTGTTCCCTGTAGCTGCAGAAACGGAGTTCAGTTCATTGTAGCTCTTTCCTGGAGGTTTTTGGTGGGGGCTTGCTCATGTACGAGCAGTGTCAGTAGTCTGTTAAACTTCTGTTCGTGGGGGCCATCTGTGAATACTCTTGATTTTCCTCGTTGCTCTTAACAAACACCAAGCTTGTGACTCTTTATTCCCAGTTTGCAGGAGAGGAAAGTAAAGGATTACCTTAATAAGGAGAACTTTCTATCCATGCCTTGAACTATAAAGTTCTCCTCATACTAAATGCTAAGATTTCATGACTTCGGGAGCCTCAGGAAACTCAGTGACTCTGTCAAAGCCGTGTTATGGGGGTGATAGAGGTGGGAGTGAAGCAGGTTCTGTTGGTGTCAGCCCAGTGCCCAGCCTGACAGTGCTCTACCACCGTTGTTTGGTAATCTGTTCTAGTAAAAGGCTGTACTCATTGATCGACCAATCCACTTCATGTTTTTGTGATAAGTATGGAGTAAATGCATATTAAATGCATGCAAGAGAATGCATTTGTCATGTCACTACTGTAAACCAGTTTGTATTCATTTTGAAAATCAATGTTTTGATGGATTCGGGTGATCAGCCTGATATTGGTATGAGAAGAACTGTCAACAGATTTATGAAGTCATTTTCGTAATCAAATTTCACATCAATACCAGCTTACATTTTGAAGTCTCTAGGCAAGAAAAGACTAGGAGTTCCCTTTTTCAAAGGAGAAAAATACTCTTATTTGTCTTCAGGTTTACAAAGGAAAAGACCATGAACACAGATTATGTCCATCTGTGCATAGCATCTATAAAGTCTGAATGTTATGCAGATGCTTTTTTCAGGAAGGCTAAATAGTGCCTCTAGTCAGTTTCTAATTTTTAAATTTAAGCTTTTAAAAACTTGAAGTTTTTTCTCTTTAATGCTGCAGAACTGTAAATTTTGGATGCTAAAATTAGTCAATAAATCAAATTACAGACAGCTTTTTGCTTAGTTCATGATATGCAGTGGTTCAGTTTAAGATTTCAGCTTATTTTAACCTATCCTGGAGCTTACATTTATTTAAAAATTGATTACATACCAGTGAAGGTATAAGGATAATTTTTTACAGTCATGTGTAGTGTTCCTTATGACCATAACTGCAACTTATTTCATTACAAGTCAAATTCATTACAATAAACCAACATAGAAAACGGCTTTTATTTCTGGTACTGGAACAGTATCTTTAATGGGAATTTTTTAAGCACTATCTTTTTCAGAAAGGTTACTTGTGGTTTTTTTTTTTCTTTCAAGCCGCAGAAGAAAGAGGATCAGCAATCAGAAGCTAAAGCAAGTCCCAAAAAGTCATCAGAACCCACTATTGACCTTTTAGGACTTGGTAAGAAATACATTATTACTTGTTTTTCAATCAAACACAGATATGTCATTTTATATTTTAATAAATAGACTTTTATTTTCTCTGTGCTTACTGAGCGTTAGCTGAATTTGGAAACCATAAGATTCAGTCTGTATGAATTTGAAACTATAAAGCAAAATGCCATAGGGATCTGCGTATATCAATACTTGTGTTTTGCTAAGGAGAGTAATGAGCTCCTGTGGGAAGGGGAAGTTGTCAAAGTGATCTTCAAACGGCTTGTGGATTATGGTATTTCAATGTTTATGGTACAAGTGTACTTCTTAATGAAAATGCTGAGGTCATCTGAGTTGTGTATCTGTAAAATACCTTATATCATAAAATTCCTGTATTAGTAAAAAGAACAGTAAACTTTTTGCAGCTGACTAGTATCTTGTAAAACTTAATACATTGGGCATGTCAGTGTTGTGTGCTGACTGTGACCATTATTCATTTTTATCTAATATTCCTTTTGTTTTCTGACTGGTAGGTAACTGTGTATTTGTCTTGTAAATAAACTGCTTTGGACCCGAATCATTTAATTTGTACTGTCTGGCTATACTGTTGTGTTTTTATGTTTTTTTTTTCTCTGCTTGTTGAAGGCCATATTCATAAAATCTGTATTTCATTTACCTAGTGTTATTCTAAGTGTGTTTTTCTATTGAATAGAATCTTAAAATAGAACCGAAAGAATGAAATATTACAATAACTATTTTTAATCCCTTTTATTGTTCACTGTTAGGAAAATTTTCAGAGTTGTGGGTGGATATTAGAATATTCAATTTGTATCAATATGGTTATGGATATTCTTAAATTTCTAGAGTTTTTACAGGATATTGGAGGAAGCTGATAAGTCTTTTAGGTGTAATTATTCTAAAAACTTGAATTTGTAGAAAAATGTTTTGTTGTTTTTTAGGTTTTGGTTTTAAGGTACGAATAATGTTGCAACGAAACAATGAACATCTTTCCTATTTTAGAATTCACACTATCATTCAAAATGCATGTTATTTTCCCTGTGGATGTAGAGTAGCTGTAAAATACTATTTTTGTACCGGTTATGTATGTGTTGTGATCCATATCTCATTCCGAGTAATCTGCTACCATAGGCAAGCAAATCTTAATTAACACAGTAGAAGTTAGATTATGGATGAAGAATGAACCTATTAAAAACAAAAGTAATTCAGACTTAATGGAAAGCTGATTCTCCTTTATTTTCCTTTACCAGACCAACAACCTAATTAAGAACTAAAATTTAATCAATATGTGCTTCTGAGATTGCCAGGCTTCTGTATCATTTTAGTCATGATTTGAAAAGAATCTTGGTAACACTGTTTTATGATATGATAATGAACTCAGATTGCATAGGCTAACTGGAGATGTAATATGCAATAGAAAGAGTATTATAATTGGTGTTCAACAGCTGTGCTTCTTCAGTGTAAGGAAGCATAGTGAGATATACAAAGGGCAAAGTTTATAATTTGTATGTTAACAAAACATAATTTTAGAGGAGGGAGTGTTTAAAGATCTTTTAAATAACAAATTGAAAGGCAGTGTAATAAGCTAGTATCACTTGGAATCCACTGAGCTGCAAATGAGATTATGTATTAATGAGAGCAGACCTGCATATTTCATTTGGAGACTTGTCTTTTAATTAATGCCTGCAGTAGACTACTTCAGATAGTATTAAAAGAAAGATCACTTCAACCCAATATATCATAGAACCATAGAATAGCCCAGGTTGGAAGGAACCTTGAAAGATCATCTGGTCCAACGTATGGGAAAGAGAGCCTAGATGAGGTTATCTAGCATCCTGTCTGATCGCATCTTGAAAACCTCTAGTGATGGGGACTCTACCACATCCGTGGTGAGGTTGTTCTAGTGATTGATCTCGGTGTAAAAAATTTCTTTCTTGTGTCGAGATGAAACCTCTCCCGGTGCAACTTGTACCCATTGCCCCTTGTCTTGTCCATGTGGCTCCTTGTGAAGAGAGAGCCTCCGTCCTCTTTGTAGCCACCCTAGAAGTACTGGAATACTGTGATGCGGTCCCCCCGAGCCTTCTCTTCTCCAGCGAGAAAAGACCTAACTCCTTTAGTCTTTCCTCATAGGGCAGGTTCTCCAGCCCTTTGACCATCTTCGTGGCCCTCCTTTGGACCCTCTCCAGTCTGTCTGCATCTTTCTTGAGTTGTGGGGACCAGAACTGGGCACAGACTCCAGGTGTGGCATGACAAGCGCTGACTGGAGTGGCATGATCACGTCTCTATCTCTGCTAGTAATGCCCCTGCAGATGCAGCCCAGAATCCCATTTGCCTTTGTTCCTGCAGCGGTGCACTGCTGATTAAAATGTTTGATATGTCATATCAAACAATATTAAAATGGATATGATTGCATAGCTCATTCTTCTTACTGAGTGGACATGTTTCTAATAAAGATATGTTCTCTTAGGACTTCATTTCTGCAAATGAAGAACAGTAGTAGCTTTTACTAGGGCATATCAGAATTGCTTGTGATAGCAGATTAAGTAATTTTAATGGATCACAAGTCATGCTAGAATAATTTTGGCTTTCAAAGCAGCCCAGCCTCTTGGAAAGTATTTCCTTGAGTAAGCCTCAGTGCTGACTTTGGGTATGGGGTTAATCTTTGGGTCATTGCTCTCTTTGTCTCAACTGGGTTTTTAAGAGTGACCTCATCAGAAGGTAAACATCCTGTGAGATAGGACTTAGCCAGTGGCAATTGTAGCTAGACAAGACAATTTTCTAAACATAAATTGTTTTTTATTTTTCTTTACAAATTGCAAAATTCTCAAGATAATATGCCTAGGCAAATTGTATCTTTAAATCTTGTAATAGCAGAAGAGGCATAATACCCTCAGTGACTGTACTATCACGGTTGTCTTTCTTCTGAGCCTTTTAAAATAGATTCATGGGGTTCCCTCAAGTTCCTGTTCAGGGGTTTTATTATTAAGATAGTGTTTGGATATTCACTTTTTGATGATCCAGCTACATAAACATTTATAGCTTTTGGCCTTTTGATTCAGAGTAGATTTTAGTTCAATACTCCACACACAGAAAGGTGGGGAAATGGACATGTACAAGCTAAATATTCTTATGTTCTCCACAAGCAATAGTGTTGGTTTTCTTGCTGTGCAAACCCAAATTCCTTCCCTGTCTTCCCGAGCTATGAGAAATCACAGCCTATTTCTATAGGCTAAAACTGAAGTGGCTTTTAAAATGATGTCTACAATTAGTTAGAACTTGTCCACACTGAGAGAGTGCCCTATTGAATATGTAGGGACTTAAAATTGATGCTAAAATCAATAATATGGGATTATAACATTAATTTTTAATAGAGGCATTATAGGAAACATTTTTCAGTTTGAAAGTCATAGTGTGTAAACCAAAGTTCTTCAGCACTTAAGTCCTTGGCAGTGCTGTATTTTCATCCCACTGGTGTTAACAGTGTGCTCTGTGCTGCTTGATATTTTGGGGTTTTGTCTTACAAGTAGGATGTCTCCACTTACACCAGATTGATGTAAAGAAAGACAGTTTTTTAAAATACTTGTAAAAAACTGTATGATACCTATGTATGGTATTTTCTTGGAATATTACACAGGCAGTTTTAGACCATTCTGTTTGTCAAGGTATGTCACCTAGAAATTATTTCAGCATACAGAAAAAAAATGAAATATTTAAAAATGGTATTACCTTACAGAATTATCAGAAAGAAGGAAAGTGCATTTTACATATTCTGCATAATTTACCATGTTTAGATGTGCCCTTCATAAAATAGACAATTGCACATTCTGGAGTAACCATTGTAGTATAATGGATGCCCAGGAGAAGAGAGATTTATTATGTTGTTGTTATTAACTGAATGTGATGTGTGGGGCATTCATCTGGCATGGTTGGAGGTAAAGTATGATACGCTAAAAGCTGTATGTCTGCTTGTGTGGGGGAAATATTCTCTGAAGGAATTCTGTGAAGTTTTGAGAGCCTAATCATGGTATGAAATGCAGCTGAACGTTGCATATCTGAGAAGTGTGCTTTTGTCAGTACTGTCTAGTAAGTACCAAAGCAGCATGGTTGGTCATAAGTTGGAAAGCTGCATTTAAGAAATAATAAAAATACATTTATAAGTACTAAATATCACATACGCCTATATAGATACATGTTAACATTTATAGTATTGCTGCTATGTTAAGATTATGCTTGAGTAAGCAATGTTTCTACCCAAAATGAAAACCTTTACAATCACTTGAGGCATACAGTATTGTTCGCTTTCTGGCTTTCCACATTTTACTTTAATAAGTATCATACAGAAGGAGCCTCCTTATGAATGCTTTTTCACTTCTGCAAAGGTTTTATCGGTAAATACAATCTTAGTAATACAGTAAATAATTCCACAGTAATTTGGGACAGAAAAACCTTGTTTGTATCTTTGCACAAGATTTTGTTTAAAGTATTGAACTATTTCTCTCAGTGCTGTCTTTCTAATAATTTGGTCTAATAAATAATCATATGCCTATTCAAAATCATCTTCTCTCCCTCCATTGCAAGTCTTAGTATGGCTATCTTAAATGATCATATATATAAAAATACATGGCAGCTTAGAAATAAAGTTCTGGTAAATATTTTGCCCCATAGAAAATGAGTTTCAGAAACATAATGCAAAGTTTAAGAGCAGATCTTCTTTCTTGCTGTTTCCCTTTCTTGCTGCTCCTTTGAAGCTCTTTTGTTGGTCATTCTCACTATTGGTACAGATAAATATACCAAGGATTAATGCTGCATGTGAAAGCTTTCATAACAGAAAGCAGCACTAAATTGGAAATTGTCATGTCGGGCATTAATAAAATATATGCATAAAAGCACTATAAAGGTAAACTTCACTGGAACCCTTCACTTACTATATCCTGGTGAATAGCTTTTGTTACTACTGTCAAATTAAGCAAGACTTCCTAATCTGAAAGCAGAAGCAGCATCTGCTGTTGCACAGTATGGCAGACAGCAGTCAGGTATTATCTGTCATATTGTCATAAATGTAAAAAGAGAAGTTTTAGGAGCGCAGCTAGGAGCAACGGTGAAAAACAGCATCTATTGACATTCCACGTTACCTTCTCCGACTGAGCGTGGAAGCTCTGCCTTGCCTACGCTGTCATTGCAATGGGTTCTGCCACATCTAATGCTTCATTCCTAGCTATGGATGCATTCTCCAGAAAAGAGATGGAAGTACTTTTAATCAAAAATTAGTTGTTTCAAAGTCGTTCTGTGATGGTCTCCATAATAATAATTCTGTTGGTTAAAACTATAAATTTCTCAAAATATTCAGACAGGACTATATAACTTAGTCTGATTTTCACCTGTTCCCTGGAAGGACTACAGCCGTGTTTCCTTCTGTCAGATGCACGCCACCTCTTCTAAACAGATTTTAATGGTAGGAAGCAAAAGTTGAATGAAAAGTAATATACTTAGAATAATTTAGAACTCAGAACTCCACCGGCGCATCTTTCTTATACTACAGAAATATTTTAGAATGGGGAGGGAAAGGAAGATAGACATCCTAATCTATGGCCTGGTGCATTGAAGTTGAGAATATCTGTAATTGCCATAAAGAAGTGTGAAATATTATATTCAAGTACAAGTTTGTGTATGCCTGCATATGTGTGTGTATATATATATCTGTGTATATACATAGAGTTAAATGAAGATACTAATATTGCTGCAAGTAATAAACTGGAGTGAAAACAGTTAGGTTTCTTCTGTATTCTGAAATTTAGCTCTTTCTGGAATCTTTTAGTTTCATGAGGGAAAAATGTGTTGGGACTTGCTTTCTAACAGATACAAATATTCTAAACATTACATTTTTGAGAAATCAGTAAGACAGGATCACTTATTAATACTTTTCATACAGGCTTAAAACTGTGTTGTAAACAGTAATTCAAAATGTCTGGTTTTTGCACTCATACAGACAGGGAAATATTTATTTTTAGTGTAAAATTCAGTAAGAGGTGAAAGGTATGTACATTGCCAAATAACACAGAAGCAATCTAGCAAAAACCTGGGTTTTCCTAGTATTAATTTATAAGCAGCATATTAAATACTTGAAGAATACTATGTTCTTGCGAATGTGTTCTCCCGTGAATGTTCTCAATATGCAAAATGCTTGTTTTAGTAAATGATTACATTTAAATTTTCAGTCTTATTTGTTAAGCTTTTTTACATTCAGGGAAACTGAACCACTTTGGAATATGACAAGAGATTTTTTTTTTTATAGTACATGTGCCTTACTGAGAAAATGAGAACACTAAATTATTAATTCCAGACAATCCTTGTGCATGAAAATTATGCACTGTACATTCCTAAATTTATCTGAAACAGTGAACCTTTGGGGAGATGTTTTTGGAACTGCCTGTCTACAGAATAGCCTCAAAAGAAGCTTGTTACTTAACTTGCCAGTATATTTATT
Organism: Mycteria americana; assembly: GCF_035582795.1. Classification (NCBI taxonomy): domain Eukaryota; kingdom Metazoa; phylum Chordata; class Aves; order Ciconiiformes; family Ciconiidae; genus Mycteria; species Mycteria americana. Next base: position 34,064,928 of record NC_134367.1, read on the forward strand.
TGCACATATCTTCAAGCACTGATGTGGATGGAATGGCGGAGCAGATTATACATATGGTCATTTTGCTGTCCACTGACTTCCATTCATCAGAACAGAAATAAGGGAAGGAGAAGACCTTTGTAGCTAAGATGCAAGTAGCTTTGTCATAATCATAGGTGAGTTTGTAACTTTGTGTTTCAGAATTGTTGGAATGGCAGTCCTCCCAGCAAAGTCAAATCACGACATAGCCATCTCAGCCAATTTCATTACTACTTGACTCTGTGGGCATTGTTGAAGCCGCTCACTGTTTGCTTAGCATAGAAGATCTAATATTGCCAAGCCATTCCCATGGCCATTTTGCCTTTGTGGAGTCGGGTCTTTCTTAGTCCTTGCAGACAGCATAGTTATCCTCATGAACTTTGCACAAGTTTGGGCAATAAATACATTTGCTGAGGTTCAGTTTCTTGTGAAGGCCATTTGCTTCTGTCCTTCTCGTATCCCTGCCTTCAAGGTATTTTGGTCCTTGTTACTGGGTCTGCTTGCCATTGATACTAAATTAGAGTATAAAATCATTTGTGTATCTGAAATAGTCACAAAAGCAAGCATATAGCTCTCAAAGAATTCCAAGCCAGCACTCTTCTGCTTGGTTGTTTCATAATTCCCTGTATGAAAAAGTATGCTGGGGATTTTACATACGCTGAAGTCAGTTCAAAGTTGTGGTTTCTGTAGCAGCTATAGCTGTGCCACATTTCCTGTATGTACTAAGGTGCAAAGGTTAGCATCTCTACAGTAAGACCAAGTTCGGATGTGCATGGATGGTGGTAGCTTCTGACATGTTCCACATTGTTGTATTTTGACATTCATGACTTCTGTGTCAAGTTTTCACATATACAGCAGTGACAGTCTTTATCTTTAAAATAAATAAATACTTTCCTGTAAGGCAGCTAAAGGGGGCCCACCTTCCATCGGAGTTGGAAGGCAGACAGAAATGAGAAGGCATCTCTGAGTGATCTTCTGAACGGATTGTTTCAGAATGCAGTGCCTTCTCTATGAGTATGAGAGTTAATAGCCAAAAATCTTGTCTGTCTTCTGTGATAGTTTTCCTCAGTCAAGTGATTTCCAGGCTGGTGAAGTGACTGGTGCTTCTTACTGTTTCTGGTGTTCTGTTCCAACTTGTCAACATCCTGGGCTACCAGGAAGGGTAGTCTCAACTGCAGTGAGTTTGCACGTGGCAGAACAAAGTAATGAAAAATTATAATATTCAACATGCAGGGAGACAAATCTTGCTATAGTCTGCCAGTTATTCATGTTCTTAAATAAAAAAGTAGAGGAGAGCAAAAGGAGAGCTTCTTTCTAAGTAATAAACTTACTCTCTTGTTCTATTACGTCTCTTTTCTTAGAAAAATAAAATACCAATTCTTCTGCTATTTTCTTTAGCAGAGGGGAAAGAATGTTGCAGTTATGTGAAAGATGGAATTGTATTATTTTAAATAAGTGTTGGAAGCTTCCTATGATTTGATTTTAATTAAATGTTGCATCTGGACCATGCTCTTTACTAATCAGACCACTTCTCTCCTCATTAGAGTTCTAGAAACTTTAATATGCCTAAACCTCACATCTGCCTTCAGCCTTACATGTTTCTTTGTGGTAGTAAGACACGTTTTGTGTTTTATCACTAAACCGTTAATGCTGATATTCCGTTGATTGACCTCTGCTCTTGAAATGGATCTTTTCACTCAGACAGATAACTGTCATGGGTGTGGGGCACTGGAAAATAACTTCTTACAGTTTAGTAAAAGGAGGAAGTGACTGTTTGTCTTAAATGTATAAAACTATTTTTTGATGTCCTTGATGGTTTTTAAAGTTTAAAAGTGGTGATCTGTATTCTGTTGTGTTTTACATTTGGAATATATTCCTATGTTAGTTTGTAAGTGTATGTCAGGAGTTTCTGATGGACATATTTAAAGTTAGCTACCTATGTGTAACTGGCTTTAAAAACAAACCAACCCAAATCCTTTAATTAGGATGCTAGATAAGTTAAAATTTTCTTTACAGAAACTTACTCTGAATAATGAGAACAGTGGATACAACACATGCAGCTAGAAAGAAATCTGTTCTTTAAGCATGCTAAAGCATTAAGTAGAAATTCTGTTACGATTTTAGTAGTAGGTTTTCAGTGTACTGTAATCTAGGGATTTTAGAATACTTCTTCTCCTGTGATGTATAAACAGCTATGCCAGTTGTCATCATGGTGTTTCAGCTGGAGAGAGAGTTTTGACTTAATTCAGCTAGTTTGTTCTGTCAGAGAAGTCTGACTTCTGCAGTGAGTACTGGATACTTTGAGACTTAACTTTTTATTTTTCCTAAAGAAGCTTTCTTAAGTTTGCTGTTAACACTATGCAGTCATCATAGTGTTCAGCAGACTCTATACTCAACTTTATATTTGTTGAGCTCCATGTAATGGCAACCCATTTGTGATATGCTTAGGAATAAAAATAATTAGCCAGTTCTTTCCACTTGTTCTTGGCCAGCCTAAAATCAAGTGCAAAATGGTTGCTCTATTCCTTTAGCACATTTTGTGGTGGTTTTGTCCCTACATCTTTTAAAAGTATTTTCTTGCAGTTCTCCTTGAAAACGTAATTCCTCAGCCCTTTTTTTGTCCTACACATACTCGCTTTCACCTAGATCGCTAAATGTATTCACGTGTTAAAACAGTTACAAGCACCAAGGCTGTAGAAGGTTAACTCTGTACAGAGCAAGAGCCGTAGGTTCTTACGGATAATTAGCCCAGTGTGTCTGGCAGGGGTGTTTGTGTGGAGCTACAGAATAAAGTCAGTGCAAAGTACTTTTGAAAAAGGGGGAAGGATGGACTTTTGTCCTAATGCGAAGTTTAATTAGGTACCCTTGAGTAAATTAGCATATCAAGAATAACTTTAGGGGTTCTAAAATACAAATTTTAATTCAAGAACCCAGATCAGTGTATTTTGTCTGATACATGGCTACCGAGTTGGGGCCTTCTCAGTAAGACATCTGTTTAAATTCTCACTCAAGATGTTGGTGTGCTTGAAAAAGACACTTGAAAAATGAATAATTTGTACTGATAAATTGGCGTGGTGGTCCTTGGGGAAGTCTTTAAGTGTTCTGGTTTGGGGTTGGTTTTTTTCCTGAAGCACACTAGTATACCATCTTTTTAGGGAAAGAAGTCCTTACAAAATCTGAACAATATCACGGTCTGAAAAATGTCTTATCTCTGAAATTGAATGCATCTTTGATGGGGGCAGGGTAGGAGGGAATGGACAGCTTTAATTATTCTCATGCTGTTACAATATTAACAATTTTCACTTTAAATGTGATTATGTTGTCTTTTTAAGATGGTCCAGCTGAAGCATCTGTTACAAATGGAGGCACCGCTGCTGTCACGGCGCTGAATGATGACCTGGATATCTTTGGTCCAATGATCTCTAATCCTTTACCAGCAGCTGCTGTACCTCCTGCTCAGGTAAAATTTATTTAGTTATGTGTGTGCGTAAATATGTGCGTGCACGTGCATATTTTCCTTCGAGTAATTGATCATTCACACAGAAGGAATGCATACATCTCAACACTTACGGCTGGAGAGTCTTTAGCTGTAATGGCTATATTTTTCTCACCTCTTCAAGCTTCCGTGCTGCTTGGATATAGACTTAGGAGACAGTGTGGTCTTCCCTTCTGATTCACCCTGGTTATCCAGCTAAATTGGATTCTGTCTTACCCTGGTGATGGTAGTCTTGTTTTCTTTTAATTTATATTCTTTTGTCTTGTTCTTTTTTTAATAGGTATTGCTGCATATATTTTTAGTTAATGTTCTCAGGTTATTGGGCTTTAAGTCATACTTTTTAAGGACCTCTTACTGCTTTTTGATGCTGATATTTAGGAGAGGCTACAGCAGATGCTTCTGTCTTAAGAGCTGCTAAAAATTTGGAGTCTCAAGCTTCATACTCAAAATCAAGAATGGATATCAAGAACGATGTCGTGGTTTAGCCCCAGCCGGCAGCTAAGCACCACGCAGCCGCTCGCTCACTCCCCCTCGGTGGGATGGGGGAGAGAATCGGAAGAGCAAAAGTAAGAAAACGTGAGGGTTGAGATAAAAACAGTTTAATAGGGAAAGCAAAAGCCGCGCACGCAAGCAAAGCAAAGCAAGGAATTCATTCACTACTTCCCATGGTCAGGCAGGTGTTCAGCCATCTCCAGGAAAGCAGGGCTCCATCACGCGTAATGGTTACTTGGGAAGACAAACGCCATCACTCCAAACGTCCCCCCTTCCTTCTTCTTCCCCAGCTTTATATACTGAGCATGACGTCATGTGGTATGGAATAGCCCTTTGGTCAGTTTGGATCAACTATCCTGGCTGTGTCCCCTCCCAGCTTCTTCTGCACCTGGCAGAGCACGGGAAGCTAATATTGCTTCCTGGGCTGATCTGTTTTTGTTTCCTCTTGGAACTTGTACGTCTGTCTGTCTTCAAGGCAGGGTAGCATAACCCCTTGCACCTGGCCTGCTCCCTCTCTTACAGCCATGGTAGTTTGGAAGACACCCCATTGCCATGCTTGTTGGAGCTGAGAAAGGCAGCTTTGGGATGCACAAAGAAAATGCTTAAAGCTGCAGCTCCTTTCAGCCTCAAAGAACGAGGTGTTGGTGCTGAACATGGCTGGTGCAGATCAGAATGCACATGTGCAGGCTTCCTTACCCAGACTGGCTTCTGAGAGGGAGGCTTTGGAGGAGTACTTGACTAACCACCTCATCTGTGAGGCCCTTTTAAGGTAATTTAGAGGCTTATGTTTGCAGAAGGCTTTCTTTCTCACTCAGCTGAACCGGAAAGAACTGTATGTATTCTTGAATTTATAGTTTGGGCCCTGTGATCTGTACTTATTTCTCCTTATGCAGTAGTTTTCATAATATATAAAATGGAAGGGATGATGATGGAAAGCAATTCTGATTGAAATGACATATCATAATTTTGTTTCCAAATGTTCTGTTGATCATTGTGGTCACCTCAAAGCATATCTGTGTTGTTCATCAGATTTGATTGTAATTTTTGTTATTCATCCTTTACTCTCCCTTCCTCTACTTGTTGCTGAGGGCTGACTGTGCAACATGCTAGGTAGGGTTTTAGGGTCTGAAACCACGTTTCTTTTTAAACATAAAACTACAGATAGAGCAAGCTTCCCACCATGCCTTAAGCCACCTGTAAATGGTGAGGGAAATGAGCCGTACACAGGCATTTAGGTTTGGATGTGTTAGCTAAGATTGCAAAGGAAAGCATTAGTATAGATTTTCTTGGTTCTTGTGGAAGTCTGTTCAAAGTACCAGAAGGAACAGTATCTGAGCGCTCGTCTGCTATTCTACTGCATTATGGCAAGAATGATCTAGAGGAACATACCTGTAGAGGTGGATGTGAAAAGCAGTAACCCATTTCCAGCTTCACTGACCTTTTTAATGTATCCCGTTTTGGTGTAGATTGAGTAAATTCAAATCTAGAATCATGAAGTTTCCACTCAGCCCCATAATAAATGGGCCAGTGGTAGTAACCCATGTAACAGATAGGGTTGGCTTCTGTTTTTCTCCCTTTCCTGCCTTTCTGAAGATCGAAGTGATGACTTCTGTATGTAGTTACTGTCTGCTCAGGAGAAAAGATTTTGGGGTTGTTATTAATATTCGCTAATCACTCTTCTCTGAGACCTTTCAGAATTTCAGCTTTCTCTTGTTTCTATACCATGAGCAAATGATGTGACCAGCTGGTTTAGCAGTGATTTAGCTGTAGAATACAGGAAATCCAAAAGAAGGTTAAATATTCAAGTGTGAGAAAAAGCAAAGTGAATGGTCATTCTTTGGATGGTGATAGTTGGTGATGGGTTAAATAATGGAGTGGCTGCTAAAGTATATTGAATTATATGTATTAGCAATTAAAGAAAATAGATCATTTAAAGTGCATTTCTATGATGAATATTGGTCACTAAAGCTTCTGCGAGAGAAATGTTTTGATACGTGTAGTTTCTCTTATTGTGTTAGTTTCTAGACCAAGTATGACACTTACTAAATGGATTAAAAAGCAGTAGAAAGGATAATATTATTCTCAGTACCTGGTAAGTACCTTGTTTGCGTACTAGAAAGCATGAATATATTTACTTGCTGTTAACAAACCAGTCCAGATTTTTAGTGACATTTTGCTTTTTTCTGAGTGCCATAATCAGGAGCACCAAACAGAACTTTTATCAAATACACGGTCTTTATGGCATCTTGCCAGATTTAATTCTTGCTTATCTTCCATTCTTAATTCTTTCTTAAAGAAAATGTAATATAACCAGATGAGAGATGGGTAGGTAGCAGAAGATAGGTTTCTGATGCTGATTACATGGGTTGCTTGGTAAACTGGGACAAAGGGAATATTCTCTTTTGCTTTAGGATTAAAAAGGCCATGGAGGTCTTGCATTTCAGGATGGTGGTGTCTAGTCTAGGAACTGATGCTGGGCAGCAGTGGAGGGTGCCTCTCATTTGGCAGCAGTATGAGTGTTTTGCAAGATCTTTCACCTTGTAGTATGGATAAAAGTTGTATGGGATTCAGAGGAGAGTCAGGAGAATATTGGAAACTGGAAATGATGCTTCATAGTGAGAGATTTTAAGGACTCAGTCTGCTTTATTTCTTGAAGTAAAAAAGCAGTGTAATTATTTTGTGTGAGACTGCAAATGGGAAAGGGGGCATGAACTCAGTCCAACGGTTGAGTAACCCTAACATTCAGTTCCTACATTTGGGTTTGGAAAATTTAGAGAAGAAATCCATGGCCAGTTCTTAAGGTGAGGTGAGTAGTACTTGTTTGAATATCTATTAAGAGAATGCATTGAATTAAAAAAGTTAAGTAGACAAAGGGATCAAATGTGGAATAGTGTGGCTTGCTTTCTCACTCAGAGATATTTACCATGATGCTCTGCATAGTAGGTCCTTCTGAGATACCACAGTGGGATTTGTGAACATTGAAAGAGAAGGGAATTTAATGGTGTTCCTCAAACTGATTTGTGGAAGCAGTGTATGACTGTTGGTTTTTCACAGGATTGCTTTTCTTTTCTAGCTTAACCTGAAAGTCAGCATATAGTACTAAATGCATATGTTTTTATGGCACTGTGGAGCACAGAAATGTCTGTTTGAATGTTTTATTATGAGACTGAAACAGCGTGATGTCTGCAAACCTCAGGATTTATGACCATTGACGTAGCCAAGACATGATTCTCAAATGAAAACAAAAGCATTTGGTTTTCCTTTTTCAAATGTGACTTGAGCATTCAGGAGTGTGTGCACTTTTACTCTGCTTTCAGATATGTGTCTTTATTACAGTTTTCAAAAGCACTTAGAATATTTCTTCCTACTATTCTGTATAGCTGGATGCTAATAAAAATGGTTGAATTTGTAAAGGACTGGTAAAGAACAATATGTGAATGAGTAGCTTTTTTTCTAGAATTTTGCCTATTAGCAAACTCAAGGGGGTTAAAGAAGAGTTAACTTAACCAGTCCTACTGTAAAGCTAGATAAAAGGCATATGCTATAAATTTACTCATTATGCAGTATTCATGGACAGAAAAAAGGAAAAGAAGACATTTTGTATGTTTAGCAACACTGTTTCATGTGAAGTGAGCATAGTTAAACTATAGCTATTAGAACCAAGTTTTTTGTTGCCAAACATTGTATAGGAACTGAACAAAGGTCTGTCATTCTTAGCTATACTTAAAATAATTTCCTAAATTGTTTTAGCCAGATGTTAATTTCAGACTTTGTATGGGTATGTCTTCCAGCAAAAGTGTGATCTTCATTCTTCACTGGAACTTGTAGGGAGGGGGAGAAAGGGAGAACTGTGAGGTGTTAAGTTTGAAAGTATTAATTCACAGAAACATTTAATGTAAGTCTTTCTCCAAGCAGCATACTAAAATCCAGTCAACTTAAATTTTTTTGGATTATGTTTGTGTGTGCATGTGTGCCTGATTTGAATTGTATTGGGAGCTGAGAATTGGTTCAGTGGCTACAAAAACATATTTTTGTAGAGATGGTATATGTTCTTCATAATTCATGCCTGACAAGCTTTCATGTAAAGTAGTAGTATGTTTTAGATAACTAGATGTTCTTAAATACTCATTTTCCCCTGAGGCCAGGTATGTGTACCTAGCATGGTTGCCATAGATCAGCAGACAAGCTTCAACTTGTTAACAAATTGTGGTGATGATAATGTGTTGAAGTCCTCAGTTTTTATGGAAAAAATGAGTTATTTCAGAAGTTTGCTTTACTGTGAATGTTATTTAAGCATGATCTTACTGGAGAGCTATTTAGTCCTAATATGATCAGTTGACTTGTTTGTAGCTTCTGTTTATGTTTATTTTACCCCTCCCTAAATTTTGAGATATCTGAAAGCTAAAGTTTAATACCTTCATCTGGGTTGGGCCAATCCCAAACATGGATACAGGCTGGGCGATGACTAGATTGAGAGCAGCCCTGCGGAGAAGGACTTGGGGCTACTGGTGGATGAAAAGCTGGACATGAGCCGGCAATGTGCGCTCGTAGCCCAGAAGGCCAACCGTATCCTGGGCGGCATCAAAAGAAGTGTGGCCAGCAGGTCGAGGGAGGTGATTCTGCCTCTACTCTGCTGAGTAGAGGTGAGGTCTCTGAGACCTCACCTGGAGTACTGCATCCAGTGCTGGGGCCCCCAACATTGGAAAGACATGGATCTGCTTGAGCGGGTCCAAATGAGGGCCATGAAGATGATCAGGAGTTGGAGCACCTCTCCTGCGAGGACAGGCTGAGAGAGCTGGGGTTGTTCAGCCTGAAGAAGAGAAGGCTGTGGGGAGACCTTATAGCAGCCTTTCAGTACTTAAAGGGAGTCTATAGGAAAGATAGGGAGGAACTCTTTATCAAAGAGTGTAGTGATAGGACAAGGGGTAGCGGTTTTAAACTGAAAGAGGGTAGATTTAGATTAGGTATTAGGAAGAAATTCTTTACTGTGAGGGTGGTGAGAAACGGGAACAGGTTGCCCAGAGAAGTTGTGAATGCCCCCTCCCTAGAAGTGTTCAAGGCCAGGCTGGATAAGGCTTTGAGCAACCTGATCTAGTGGAAGGTGTCCCTGCCCATGGCAGAGGGGTTTGGCTAGATGATCTTTAAGGTCCCTTCCAACCCAAACCATTGTGTGATTCTATGATTATCTTCTCTTTGGTGCTGGAAATGCCCTAGGTGGAACACAGTGAAAGAGTCCGCATCATACTTCAAAACCAGAATGGACCAGCTGGACAGAGTCTAGAGGAAGGGGAAATTATTTTAAGTTCTAGAGAAGGGAAATCTGAAGAAAGAGTTAGAAATGAGGATGCAGGGGAGATAAATGTTTTCAAGCCTAGAAAAGGTTGATTGCAAAGAAAATGCTACATTGTTTGCCACGAGCACTGGACGTACAGAAAGAAATACATTTGAATTTTTAATCTTATTTTAAGGATAATTATGTTCTTGTGTATCACCTGAGACAGTGATAGAAATCTTCATCTGACTTTTTCAGGTATTGCTGATAATTCCTTAAAGCAAGAGAACAGATGAGATTTCTTCGTGTTTTTCTTTGATTCTGTGAACTGAATATAGTTGAGTGCTCGTTTCCTCATCAGTTATTACCAGGAAATAACAGTTGATGTTTTTTAGTGGAACAGTCTAGATGCCTAAAAACAAAATATGCAAAATCAAACCCAGGAAGAGTTGAAATAACCAGCAAGTCCATTGACACCGCAAAGATAAAAAGGATAGGAATTGTACACAGGATTTAAGACCTGAATAGTGTACTGCCTTGCCTGCTTACATAAGAATAATGATGTGCTGGGCTGTGTTTTACCTGTTTCCCTGGAGTGCAGGTAGCTTTTCCAGTCAGCAGGGAGAAATTGAAAATGTTATGTGGGGCCATTACTTATCACCATATAAATGAGAAACAGTAGAGGCCTGGCTTTTCTACAGCCCATCCCTGCTTACCTACAAGATACCAGCCAGTGCCAGAGACCTGCAGGTAGCAGGAAAGCGCACGTGTGCCATTTTCTCTTCTGCGGTCCTTCACTCAACTGCATGTGTCCCACCGTCCACTTCCCTCTTTCATTTCCACTGCTGCCACCTCTCTTTCAATTTGCAGATGTTGGAGCAGCTGTCCCTGCCAGGGCAGAGGCTTTGACCCAGACAGAGCTTCAGATGGTGGATGCAGCCCTGCAAGTCACAGGCTGTGGGGAGTGCCTGGAGCCTCTCCGTGAGGCCACAAGAGATGGCCTTCTTTCCCGCAGAAGGTGTTCTGTTCTTCAATAGCTGTATCATCAGGTGGAGGAGTTATGGCAGGAAGTGAGCAGGCTGTGCAACATCAGAGAGTCTGAGAGACAGACAGGATCTTGTTAGAGACACAGCAGCTTCAAGAGCCCCGGACCTCAACTGCAGTGGAGACACGGGCAGAGTCTTCTCCTGGCAGAGCGGTAAGTGCAAACTCTGGGGAAGGTGAAGAATGGAAGCTGGTGACTTCTGGCACTGAGGAAGTGGCTCCAGCTCCACCTGAAGACTTGCAGCTATGGAACTGGTTCACTGCCCTCAAAGATGAAGAGGTGCTTTCATGTGAAGCATGTGAGGCAACTGATGTTGAGCTGTGCAAGGCCACCAGGATGAAGCGGCAAGTGATAGTAGTGGGCAACTCCCTGCTGCGGGGGACAGAGGCACCCATCTGCTGACTTGACTTGTTGTCTAGAGAAGTTTGCCTGCCAGGGGCTTGGATCTGGAACATTGCGAAGGGAGTGCTGAAGCTTGTCCAGCCCTCTCGTACCCCTTGCTGTTCTTCCATGTGGGCACTGGCAGGGTCAACCTTGAGCGGAGAGTTGACTACAGAGCTCTGGGGGTGGTAGTGAGCCGTATAGGGGCCCGGGTCGTGCTCCTCAATCGTGCCAGTGAAGGGAAAGAGTGTAAGGCAGAGAGCACCGAAACTGCGTGCCAACAGTTGATTGCAGAGCTGGTGATGGCAAGAGGGTTTTAGTTTCTCTGACTGTGGGACCCTGTTTGAGGATCAGCATCTGCTTGGGAGAAATGGATCCACCTCACTAAGCAGGGCAACGGTATCTTTGCCAGCAGGATGGCTGACCTGGTAAGGAGGGCTTTAAACTAGGGGCAGTGAGGAAGTTACAGCAGGACTGTGAGGAAGTGATGGACAGGGTTGACAAAGGGCCTGCAGTGATGTGAAAGAAAGGGAACAGAGAATCAAAGAAACAGATTTTAGCTGGTGTCACCTCAAGTATTTGCATGTAAGCAAGGAAGTATCTAGAAGGCACCATTATGGAAAAAGCCACCAGACTGACCCCTTTGGGGAAATCAGCATGCTGGGGCATCTCTACAGGTGCACTGAAGTGTCTGTACACTAATGCACGCAGCATGGGGAATCAACATGAGAAACTGGAGATCTGTGTGTTGTTGCAGGGTTATGATCTTGTTGGGATCACGGACATGTGGTGGGATGGCTCCCATGACTGGAGTCCTGCAGTCATGGGAGGGACACAGGCTCTTTAGGAAGGACAGGCTGGGAAGGCAAGGAGGTGGAGTTGTCCTTGATGTGAGAGAACAGCTGGAATGCATGGAGCTCTGCCTGGGGATGGATGATGAGCCAGCTGAGAGCTTATGGGTAAGGACTTAAGAGCACAGAGGTATGGGTGACATTGTATTGGGTGTCTGCTATAGGCTGCCTGACCAGGAAGAACAAGTGGATGAGGCCTTCTGCAGACAGCTAGGAGCAGCCTCACACTCACAGGCCCTGGTTCTCATGTGGTACTTCAGCCACCCCAGTATTTGCTGGAGGGACAACACAGCAGGACATAAGCAATCCAGGAGGTTCTTGGAGAGCATTGATGACAACTTCCTGACCCAAGTGACAGAGGAGCCAACGAGGAGGGATTGCTCTGCTGGACCTCACGCTTGCAAACAAGAAAGAGCTCATTGGGGATGTGAAGGTTGAAGGCAGCCTTGGCTGCAGCGACCAGGAGATGGTGGAGTTGAGGATCCTGAGAGGAGGGAGCAGGGCAAAAAGCAAGATCACAAGCCTGGACTTCAGGAGAGCAGACTGTGGCCTCTTCAGGGATCTGCTTGAAAGAGTCCCATGCAATAAGATCCTGGAGGGAAGAGAAGCCCAAGGAAGCTGGTTGATATTCAAGGATCACCACCTCCAAGCTCAAGAGCGGTCCATCCCAATGAGCAGGAAGTCAGACAGAAGACACCAGGAGGCCTGCATGGATGAACAACAAGCTCCTGCCAAACGCAGAACACAAAAAGGAAGCATACAGAAGGTGGAAGCAGGGAGAGGTAGCCTGGGGGGAATACAGAGACACTGTCTGAGCATCCAGGGATGGGGTTAGGAAAGCCAAAGCCCAACTGGAGTGGAAGCTGGCGAGGGATGTCAAAGGCAACGGAAGGACTTATAAGTACATAGGTGACAAAAGGAAGAGTAGGGGAAATGGGGGCCCATTGTGAAAGGGGCAGGGGCCCTGGTGGACAACAGGACATGTACATATAAAAGGCTGAGGTACTGAATGCCTTCTTTGCCTCAGTCTTTGCTAGCAAGACCAGCATTCAAGAATCCCAGGCCCCGGAGACTAGGGGGAAAGGCTGGAGCAAAGAAGACATACCCTTGGTGAACGAGGATCAGGTCAGGGAATACTTAAGCAAACTGGACACAGATCATGGCCCTGATGGGATGCACCCCTGAGTGCAGAGGGAGCTGGCTGATGTCTTTATGAGGCCACTCCTGATAATCTTTGAATGATCATGGTGACTGGGAGAGGTGCCTGAGGACTGGAGGTACCTGAGGACTGAAGAGGGACTGGATTTGCACTCAAGGATACATCCAGAAGAAATCACTCACCAAAGGAGGTGAGGGCACTCAGTCCTGGGAAGTTTCCTCATGTGGTGTCCCAGTCCATGGGGAGAGGTCCCAAACACAGGCCCACTGCTCCGAGAAGACCACACTCAAAGGGGGTCTCTGGCAGCACCCCATTTATACCCTGGGTTGGATCTGAGCTGTGGTCATAATTGGTGATGATCTAGAAGCTTCTCCAAGCCAAGGAGCCTCACTGGCTGTGGACCCGACTGGTGACCAAGGGGTCCCACCTCTCCTGCTCCCCCTGCCGAGGTGTGTACGTGCCTGGGGGCACAGCAGAGCATGAAAGGCGGGAAAAGCCAGTGATCGCCATGCCAAAAGCTCCCATCTTTATCAGAGGTGGGGAGGGGGGCGTGAAGCGTACCTGTCACAGAAGGACAAGAAGAAGGACCCAGGGAACTGCAGGCCAGTCAGCCTCACCTTGATCCCTGGGGTGCTGTGTCTGATTCTGGGCTCCCCAGTAGGAGAGAGACACGGACATACTGGAGAGAGTCCAACAAAGGGCCGCTAAGATGAGGAAGGGACTGGAGCATCTCTCCTATGAGGAGAGGCTGAGAGAGCTGGGGCTGCTCTCTCAGGGGGATCTCACCCATGTATATAAATAAGTGATGGGAGGGTGCAAAGAGGACGGAGCCAGGCTCTTTCCAGTGGTGCCCAGTGACAGGACCACAGGCAATGGACAAAAGCCATCTGCACTGCTACAACTGTCAGACCAACTTAAAACATTGAGGATGTCATGACCTTTATCTGGTGTTTTGCAGTCTTTTGGGAATTAAAAGCCAAAATGAAAATGCTTATTTTTAGTCTCATGCATTAATCTAAACTTGTCAGCCACATGCTATTCGTGTAGTCAGATGGCAAGTATGAAGCGATGGATTCAGCTACTGTATTTGTGGTCCTGACACATCTGACCAATATTTCACAGTGAAAACTTCCTTTGGTTAGGTAGTAGCTTTTACAGGTAATACATAAGCTATTGATGACAAAATTATTTATGTTTAAACATAAAGCGTATTGGAGATGACTTCTCATAGTTCTGAAAAACTCTGTTACACTAACATCATGAAACCGCTCAGCAGTATGTTCCCCAACCACCTGATAAGCATTTAGTTCTGGTATAATGACTGACTGAAAGCACGACACGTAGCCTTTCTAAAGGAAAACTATTGTATGTATGCCAGGCGTGTTTTTACAGATGTCTTGAGTAGCATGAGAATGTTAGATATGTGAAAATCATGTCAATGTTGTTGTTTGGGTTTTTTACTTGAATGCCACCTGCTGTTTTCTTGCCATGTGTTTTGCATTACCTTCCATTTATTTAGCTTGTGAACACGTCGGGGAGTGCTTGTTCAGTGCTTTGGCTCCTCTCAGAATGTTCCAAAAACTGAACGAAGAGGTGTTAAATGAACATTTAATCTCATGACGTAAATATAACAGATGATCAGTCCTCCAGGTCCTCGGCTCTCCCTTCTCTTCTGTGCACGCATGTAGTGGTTTGCTTTATTTCATTAAAGCACCTGTAGTAACAGTATTTCATAGGTCTGGAGACACTCCAAACTGTGGTTCATCCCAGATGAGAATGGTTTCTCTGACGCTATTATTTATTTAAAAAATCCCCAACAACCACCACCCCAGACACGTCTGCTCTTCTCCCTTCTAGAGAAAACCAAAACCCTTCCTTACAAGCAGCAGAGGAAGCCGCCTCTGTTAACTCGCTTCCCCTGCTTACGTGTACTTCTCCAGTCTGCTGAGCACGGCTGTGGTACAGAGGCTGTCTTAGGCAGATGCCATAGTAGGACCATGTCAATATGGAATAATTCAATAATGGGACTTCTGGGTATATGCACGGTAAAACAAATCCTGCTGTTTAGGATGGGCTTTTACCTGAATGCATTATTAAATCTGACTCTGGTATTTTCAAAGACTGGTTGTGCCACACTGACAAAGAGTTGTCTCAAATGGAGAGGGCTCCTTACTACCCATTAAAAAACTTCAATTTTGCTTTGCAATCAGAAATTTTTGTCAGTAATAAGCAAGGGGCAGTAGCTTTTGTAATATGTACGTAAGGAAGTTGGTAGTTTAAGCGTACATTGGCCAGAGAGAAGGTGTCATAGGAGTTGAACAATTCCTGGTCTTGGTCTGTCTGCTTTCCCTTTGTAGTGCCATCACCCTACCTTTTGTTGCTTACTAAGGTCTAGTGACCTTGGCCCAAATTGTCTGTTCTATAAATGCAAGGGTTTCAGTTGCCACAGAGTTTCCATTTCTTGTTCTTTTTCTCTTCCCTTTCCACAGCAGTTTTGGAGATGTTGCACCATCAATCACCAGGAGAGAGTGAATCTGCACTCTCTCCTGGTGGTTTCTGGCCAATTTAGTTGGTACCAGAATTGTTTTGCGGGGCTTGTTTCCCCTCCAATTTATAACATTGAGCTTTTTAGCTTTTCGAGAGCTTTTTAGCACTTGAGGAGTCAGATGTGTTTCTGAAGCTGCATATTGAATGTTTGTACTGTGGTGTTTGTACAAATCCAGTGTGATCGTAGTGGACTTTTCAGGCCCTAGTCAGCAGCCTGCCAGCAAAACCAGGAAAAGTTTGGAGGTTGTTGCTTTAAGCCAGAATATAGGTGTGTTACCGTATCTGCGTATGCTGTGGTGGCTTCTTGTCTGTCTGATAAACTTTGGTATGCGATGACAGTAAACAGGGACCTGGTTGCAGATCCAGCCCGCTCACAGTGGTAGTGCAAGGAGGACTTTCCTTCAGTGTAGGAAAGAGTTGAAACTCAAAACGTGCTGTGGGATTAGGCAGGTGTATGCTAAGCAGTTGGGGATCATTAGCTGGACTAAAATAAGGCCATAATTCAGGTGTGCATTGTAATCCTGGCTCTTTTTCAATGCATATACAGTTGCTTTGCATTAAAAGTTCCCACTGGTAACAGGATGAGTTGTGTATTTTAAGAAACATAACAAGAGTGCAGTGTATTGGCTAGTTACCTAAGCAAGCCCCCATATGGAACCGTACCTGTACGAGCAGCAAAGTAACAGCACTGAAAGACACCTGCATGTAGTTTGCTTACAAAACATTTTGGTGCAAGAGCAATAAAAAGCCTGACAGCCTGTGTGTATTTTAGTTTTTCAGTCCTAGACTATGGTAAGTTTTAGATAATTAGGCTTTCTCAATAAATGAAACGTGCTTAAAGAACTCTAAGCCAATTATAAACAATGTATTTTAGAAATGTTATTACTTTAAGTAGATCAACTGAAGTTTTACTTTTGCCTTTTCTCCAAAAATACTGTTCATCTTAGTGGTAGTAGTGTATTCCAAAGCACTTAGTCTTTTGTTTTAGCTCTTCTCTAATCTATTCTGCCTATGAGAGGATTAATGAGATGTGAATTGTAATCTCCTTACTGATTTCCTAATTATTTTTCATAATCTAACTACAGCTCATGATTTATGCTTCTCACTGACAAAAAATGTAGGAGCAACAGGAATGAGTAATCTGTGTGTGTACGCGCTGGAGCTGGTTTTAGTTTTGTGTGTTTTGTAACCTCCGTCTGGTTTTCTTTCCGTATCGTATGTATGGCTTTTTTGTCTGTGGTCATACCACACCTTTTGAAATCCTCATTTACTTAAAGTTAATTTCTGTAAATGAACTGGGTTTTATTTGGTTCAGGAGCGAGGATGTGCAGTAAATATTTAACGTAACATCTTTTGCCGGTTTCATTCAGTAGTCTGTCTTCACCTTTATTTCCCAGAGCACTTCCACTAAACCAGCAGCTGCCACCTTGTCTGCGGCATCTGGGGACCTTGATCTATTCACTGAGCAAACAACAAAATCCGAAGAGTCGGCAAAGAAACAACTCTCCAAAGACTCCATCTTATCACTGTATGGCACAGGAACCATGCAGCAGCAAAATGCTCCGGGTAAATAATTTTGTAAAGGTTTCTTTGCAGTCCTATTTTAAGCTTTACCTCGAATAGTTATCTCCTACAAGTATAAAACTAAGGTTGGGTACCCAGCTATCTATATTCAAATGAAGATTTTTACTTTTGCCATTTATAAAAATGAGAAAATTACTGAAATGTAATACAGAAAAAGAAAAAAAAGTGTGTGATTTTAATTTATTTATAGCTGTTCAAATTATCAAGCATACAATTTACTGAAAGATTTGTGAATTCAGCTTCTGCTGTCTAATTCATCGCTTAAGGTCTGAGTCTTCACTGTGCAAACCGCAGGCTGCCAGGATCAGTACAGAGCTTGATTTTACATATCTTGATTTTAGCTGTTTGTATGAAAACAAAGACCTCCAATACAGTGATTAAAAGATTCTGGGTCACCACAGGGATCTGTCAAACTCTTTTTGGCAGTTCACCTCTGGTGGTGAGTCCCTTTCCTTTGAGAGTTTTCAAGCAATTTTTTACTTTTACCAGAAACTAAATTAACAGCACTGACGTACAACTGGACAAAGTTATCCTTCAAGATTACTTTGGTGCACTTCTGACTTGTGGGGATCGGGGAGAAAAATCACAAAACACTTTTGCTGAAATCTTCCCTTCTCTGGTACAGGTTTGTTCATGGGGTCGTCTTCTATGCCATTTACCACACAACCATCAACTCATTTTCAAGGCTTTCCAGCCATGGGAGTTCCTGTGCCTGCAGCAACTGGGATGATGGGAAACATGATGGGACAATCGGTGCCAGTCATGGGACAGAGCACAGGCACGATGGTAGGAATGGGAATGCCCAATGGATTTACTGGTACTACACAAACGGGTGTGATGGGACTTCCTCAGAATGTCGTCGGACCTCAAGGTGGAATGGTGGGACAGATGGTCACACCACAAAATAAGTACGGATTGCAACAAACCCAGCAAGCTCAATGGAACCTCTCTCAGGTAAAGACTTGCTATTCCCAGACAGGAGCGCTTTAGAAAAAATGCTGCTTTTCAGGTACAAAATGTTTGGCTGTAGGAGGAAAGTTGCGGTGTGGCCAAGTTACAGACTGCTGGACGATGAAGTGCTCAGAGGCACGTGGAAAAAAATCAGTGAATAATTCAATTAAAGATAACTAACATATAAACAGAGAATAAATTTTGCCAAGGTAGACCAAACTCAGTTCTCTGCTTCTGTAGCTGCTCTCATCCGGGCATCTGAACTAGCCAGGTAAAAAGCTAGCTTAGCTGTAGTTACAAAATACTGAAATGTAAACACGGCCTTATAACTCACAGCGGAATTTAATTGCTTGAGGATAGCCATTAACAATGAATACTTTCCTTTACAGCCTTCAGGATCAATTTCAGTGGGATGTGCAGTGCTTTGCACTCTAACATTCTCCCGTAGATAACTTGCTTAGGCTAACCCATTATTTATCTGTAGCATTTTCGTGCTATTTTTTTAAGTTTCTTAAACATGTTTAAAAGGTTCTCTAAAAGCAGTAGTGTACACTTAGTACTATATTTGTACATTATCCCATGAAGTATCTTGAAATCAGGTATGTGAGAGGTTATTGGGGGGCGGGGAACAAACCTAAATGTTTCCCTTGGAGTTCAGTATGGATGACAGAACTATTTTTTTCGTACTATTGTTTGAATTGTAAGAACAATAGAATAATTCCATGATGCTTACTGTAGTAATTCAGGAAGTGAACCTTAGTGACTTATTTAGATTGGATTATATTAGTTTTTACTGTTCTGCTCAGTCCTGTGGTGTGAACATTCATGAAGGTAAGCAGCATTTCTTACGTGGATAAAACAGCCCCTACTTGAAAATACAGGCTGTCATTCTGCTTTGAGAAGTAATTTTTTAAAGGTGAGAATTTCAAAATGTCAAACGAAAAGAATCTGTGGATTTACTGCTAGCAGTCTTTTTCTAGGTATCTAACTTTAAAAAGGCCTGTATCAGCTTTGAAATTAAAATCATGCTTCTTACCAAATATATATTAAAAGTTGGCTCACGGAACAAGCTCTTAACGTGTTCCTGTACATCCTGCACATCAGATGTTTACCAGTACGCTGACATTCCGCAGTTTGTAGGGAACGGTGATCTAATCTCTGGCCCCAGGTGAAAGGGGGAGAGCTCGCTTTACTGACCAGAATAGCATGCTTTATATAGTCTACTTCTTAAGGATTCTACTCTGGAAGAGAGTAACAACTAGGTAAAGCATATTTTCATCAGCTTTTTTAAAATTTCCATGTTCAGCGATGGGTTGTGTTTGCGAATAGACATGCAAAAGCACACACTACTGAATTTTGCCCCAAAATATTAGTTTGCCATTTACTTAACAATTTTCTTCACCAGTGTTTCAGTTTCATTTTGCAACCTGGTATTGTTTGCTCGTGTCTACGTGAACTCTGATTTTTACTTAATGCTGTCTCTAACTTGAATCTAATGTTGCCTATCCACCATCCCTATTCATCAGCTCTGATTATTAATTGCTCCAAATGCTCTTTTGCTCTCAAACTCATGAGAGGGGACATCTTTACTCTGTCTATACAGCTAGGTTTTTGCCTTGTCCATAAGCCTTCATTTTTTCGAAGGCAAGGGAGAGTAGCCTGAAGAACGTTTTTACATTGAGCACTGAAAAGTACAGTGACTAGAAAGTATTTGTAGAGAGTACAAATATTTTTGCACTATCCCTGAAGTGAATGTGCTGAATTTTGAACTCTTTCCCACCTTTAACTAGATGTCGTCTTTAATTTCATGTGGATGATTTCACTTGTTTCTAAGAAATTATGGTATCTTGAGTAGATTCTTTAGCAAGAGTGGTTAGATTTAGATAATACTCAAGTTTATAAATCTGCCTCATTCTTTGTCGATTGCCACCTAAATGGACAATTTCTATAAAAACTTGCGTACTCAAGATTTTGAGGTCTCCAAAGAAATATTGCTGGAACAAAAAGATCTGGAGCTGCAAATGTAGACAAGGCTATATTGCTTGCTTTGGTGTTTCGTTGTCCCAGTTGCCACAATTTTGTTGGTTAGCTTTGAAACTTGGAAAGCAAGCTCTTATCAACTGAGACACATCGGACTCCTTTGTCACACACTCTGTAAATTCACTAGTGGAGGGTTTTCTACTGACTTGACAGTGCTGCAGCCAGTCAGCTGATGTATAATGGTGACTGAATGGTTCCAGAGAAGCTGCTGTCTTGAAAACGGCTTTGAGACTTATATTGAGTCAATATATTTATTTACTGAGAAATACTAATTTTAGGGAAACGTACGTTGACTGGGTTGCTAGCTTAGGAAGCATGGCTGCTTTTTGGCTCGCAGTGCATTGCGTTTCAGCACCAGTATTAACTAGGCTCGTGTGTGTGCTTCGCAGATGAGTCAGCAAATGGCTGGAATGAATCTCAGCAGTTCCAGCAACGTGATGGGCTTTGGCCAGCCCCCCAGCACAGCGGCAGGATGGACTGGAAGCTCCTCTGGTCAGACTCTCAGCACACAACTGTGGAAATGAAAGTTGCAATAGAAGCCTCGCCCAGAACAGCCACCTAACATTCCTTGTTCAAAGGCATTTACTTTCGCTGTTCCTTCCATGTACATACTCTTTTTCTTTTTCCCCAGCTGTTCAGATTAAGAATATAACTGACTGACCGTGTTGTGGTCTATATTGATTTAAATTTGATGTAGTGAAAAGCAGATCAAGAATTCATTTATACATCATTGGCAGCGTTTTCATACAATGCATATGATTTCATAGACCATATATTTAAGAAGCTGCTTAACCACATACTGATTTTTTTTCCCTCAAAATTCTAGATCAAATGTTTGCATATAAGGGATGTAGCTATCATGTTAGTACTATCCAAAAATATGAACCCTGACCCCCCCAAATTACCCAGTAATCCTGTAGAAGGTACTGTATGAACAAATGTTTAATCATATATAAATAGAATGTAAATGTATCACTGGGCAATGTTTTCTAGTGTATCAAACAAATTTTGTTTCATCATACATTTCACTGTGATGTTATTATGGTGTGCATAACAGGGAATGTGGTTACTGAAAGAAAGATAAACCTGGATGTTACTGTCGTTCTACAAATCAATAGTTTATTCTTTTAAAAATGAGCATTTGATCCACTTGAGTTTCCTGTGATAAAGTATCCAACCTGGCGCACAAGGCACGTACACAGTATTAATGCTGAGAACTAGCAGCACAATATGCATACAAGGTAACTCAATGTGAACAGATATATTTTTCCTTGCAGAGATATCCAGGTTTATGACAGTGATTGTGTTTACATTTTATGGTGCCTCGTAATGATAAAATGTTATTTCCCTATATTAAAAGGATAAATCCATAAATGATTGTGGGTTTTTATTTCATTCTTGTAAGACCTGTTTGACCGTTATTTCTTCAAGAAGTCTACTTTTAATGAAGGAAAACATGTTCAATTTGGAGGATCCATTTATGCAAATATTTAGGTCAACAGTTCGTGAGTTAAAATCAGTTTATAATTACACCATTAAGCTGGATAAATACAGAAAGTATATACATAAATGATGATTGCGAAAATACTCCATTGCAGCCATGTTTCTCTTTGATTCTTTTTACTATGCAGAAACAGCCTTAAAACAAAGGTAAGTGTCAGTTTATTAAGATGAGAGGTCAGAAATGCATGCAAACGAGTTAGAACAAAGCACACCCACTTGATTTGCTTATTAGACAATCTTATCTGACAGCTTCCTTTGTTTCCACAGAAGTCCATCAGATGACTATTAAAAGGTCTCGCGCAGAAGTAGCATACTTAGCTGGCTGAATTCGAACACCTTCTGACGCATCCGTTGTAGTGTACTTCCTGTGGAACTGTGTCTCCACATCATACCTCAATATTGACTGTGTCCAGATGGTATTTTGGCTCATTAGCTAGATTTACTTTTTCTGTTCGTGTGTGCCATACAAGAACCTATAAAATAACATTTGCGTTAGTACAGTCATCTACAGAGATGATACGAAAGCTTTTTAGTAAGTGTGGAAGTCAGTACCTTTGTGCAGTTGTTTGCTTTTGGTTCCAGTTCCTCCACTGTTGTTATCTGTTTCAGAAAATCAGATTCTTGCATTCCTGGTTGAGAACCACGACGCTTGAATACGGCTTTCGGATGCGACAGAATCACTTGAAGACTCACAGCAAATCCTTGGAGAGAGGGGGGTGGGGAAAAAGGTTAAGAAAAACCTTTAGGCTTTGCATTTTTGTGCAAGTTACACTTAAGCCTAGAAATCTCCCATGTTCTTTTTAAAAATGTGTAAATTTGATTATATGGATAGACAATATTTGGCAGGTTTGTACATCCTACGTTGCTTTGGTTTGCCCTAAAGGTGCAATCAGATTTTTTTAATTGCACCATATTTTCAACATGTTTAATCAATTTCACGTCATGTAGAGACTATATGCTTTTTTGCCTGAAAAGTCAGGTATGGCTAAGATCTCGGACTATCCTTCCTTCCTACTTCTAATTAAGAAATAAAACTGAATTTTAAGTAAAATAAAATGTATGAAATTTATACTGTACAAACACTTCTAGGTTTAAAGGTGAGAGTCGGAAAAAATATGTTACTTATAACAATGGTGGTCTCTAGAGATTTTTAGCCTTTAGAGAGTTTTAACATTATTGTTGATGAACTACAAGTCATATTAATGTTTTGCCTTGCACACCATGTAGTTATTGTGGACTTGTGAATCATTTTTATCAACGGTGGTCTGCAAGACGGTCTGCAGCTGCTCCGTGCATTGCACGGCACGCCTGAAAGAATTTCATCAGTGCCCATGCCTCTCTTTGCAATGCATTCCTCTAGTAACAGACATTAGGTCCCTCAAAGGGAGATTACAAACTGAGAAATCACTAGTTTGAACAAACTCACCCTCTCTGAAGCAGCCCTCAGGAATCTCCCATTTGCCATTATTTATAGAACTCCCCAGTTTTCATTCGGCAAGGTTCAGTCGCATGTATGCTTCTTTAAGTATGACTCAAAACTCGGCTGATATACTTGTGAAGAAAAATTACATTTGTAACTCCTTATGTCTAATTGATAGCCTACCACAGAAATCCTTTTCTCGTCAGTTCAGAGTGGTTCCAGCTGTCCCTTTATGACAGAAGTAGTAACAGTTTTGACGTCTGTTCTGGAAAACTGCAAGAACATTTAAACCTAAAGCCAGTATTAAATTTTTCTCAATTTAAAAATGAGGATAACTTTCTCTAATGGAATATAAATCTGTCCTCTTTTTTACTAGAATTACCTTGCTCCTGTATTTTCCTTGAAAGTATCTGTGGCTTTTGTGGGAGCCTTTTAAAGAGGAAAATGTAAGGAAGTAATTACTATATCACATGTAAAGAAGGCACACTGAAACCACTCTTATCATGCTCTTGCTTGTAGCAAAGCACAAGAAGATGTCAGAGAGTGGTTTTTGGTTGGTTGGTTTTGGGGTTTTTTTAATAAGGATTGGGACACTGCAGGTGAAGACTATGGGTTGGACGTAAATTGAGGTCCCCATTCACTGATGGACACAGTTGCAGAAAACAGGTTTAACTTTATACATTATATCCTGCCTAAGATAGATAAAGAAGAATAGGTGTCTAGATGGAAAGGGCTTATCCACACCTTGCAGAGTACTCTAGTGAAGAAAAGACTTCCAGGAGGTGTGAGACTTTGGCTGTAGCCTGTCCTCGCTCTGTGCAGTTAAGCTCTGCAGCTCCTGCTCTGCAGACTGCACCACCTGCTAGCAGCAGTGCTGGGATCCAGCTGTTCTCTGCTGCAGCTGCTGGGTTTCCGCAGGTGGTAGCAGGCAAAGGAACGGCAGGTTGGACTTTTCTTCCCAGGCAGGGGTTTGTCTCCAGCAGGCTACAGGCCTTTCTTGCTTCCTATGACTTGTAGCCTGGCTGTGAGGGAGCCCAAGGTGGGCTCCATCCCGGTGCTGTTTGTAGCCAGGTGTAAGCATTTGTGAAGAGCCAAGGTTGAGTGTTTAAACTCCCTCAGCAAGAGACAGCTGCGGTGCACACAGCCAGCTTTCTGCACCTTAGAAGATGACTGTAGACTTATCACTGATGAACAAACTGGCCTGGTTCAGTTCAGTATTTTTGGTGAGGGGTTTGGTTTTTTTCTAAATTAGAACAAACAGGATAAATTTTTGGTGCAACTGGGCTTAGCATGCTTGATATTTTGGGCACAACAAAAGTGTTTGCTTTGCAAGGGAAGGCATTGTTGGAGCCCCCATCAGCTGTGTGAGCTGCTGTTTCTTTTTAAAAAGATTTAAAATTTAATTTTTACAATTTAAGCTGGTCATCCAGGGAGAAGAAAATGAAGTAAACACCAAAATTAGTGTAGTGTCCTAGTTTTTTGAGTGCAGAAGGAATCCATTCTAAGCAGAAGAGATGTATTTTCTACTGCATATCTTTGTGTGTCTCAGCTTGGCTCCCTGACCCCCATAGCCCATACTTATCCATACATTAATTTCTTCTAGGTTCTCTTGTTGCAAAGCTTGCTCCTCTGCTGAGAAAACTGGATTCAGTTCTGAGGATGGATTTCTCCTACGCACAGATCTTCAGATGTGCCATGCCCCCTGGATGTAACACATGCCCTTGCTACCATGTGATTGCAAACCACCACCTTAGGGTGCTGTCAAAAATCCCCCATGTTTTCAGGCATCAAATAAAAGTCAAATTGTTAAACTGAGTGTTGTACATGGCAAGGACATGGACTCCTGTGGCCTGAGGTTTGTTTCCTTGATCAGTGGTCATGCAGTCTTTTTCTTAAAAGAATCCAATAAAGCAGCAACTTGAAGATATAATAATTCAAAGAGACTCATCTCCTGGCTTTCTAGTTCTTCAGCTCTGCTATATAACTGCTTTAATTTCACATGTATGACATTTTGTATTTATGTAGATAAGACTTCAGATGGACTTGAGGGAAAACCATTTTCTAGTGACAACTTTCAGTTGACTTTTTATCACAGATGGATCATTTTGGCATCAAGAAGAGAGGAGATAGCTCAGGTTTTGACCAGACTGGCACTAGTTATTTCTCTCAGTAGATAATGATCCTGTGGTAACAGATGAAAAGAGACTGTTATTTTGAATTCTGACCCGAAACGGGGATTAATCCGGGCTTACTGTCTCCAGCGTAGCATAATGGAACAGTGCTACACGTATACAATTCTTTTACTTGATCATTATTCCTACAAGGTCATATTGGGCTTAAGTTCACATGAAATGCCACAGGACAATTTCATAGCCAGAGGGTGAAGAGGTGTTTTGGGTTTTTTTGTGTTTAATGCAAGGCTGTAAATTAAATCTAATTGGCTGAAGAGCCACCTAAATAAAAATTAATTTGTTGGAGGACAAGATACCTGGGAGACATGGCAAAGATTACATCTGTGCTTCTTTCTACAGAAGCTGTTTCTGTTAATTCACACCTTGACTTGTGCTAGATCAATGGCTTCTGTAAAAGGCAAAACCATTTTTCTTCATCTGGTTAGACTGAGACGGTCTTTAAAGATTTGTTACCATGATTAATGCCTTTGCTTCCTGAATGCTCTAGATAGGATAGTAGCTAAAGGCAAGCTAGGAACTGAGAGTGTTTGTCATTTCCAGAGTGTATACATGCTAATGCTCAGTGCTGATACCGAAATGGATATACTGGTTTCCACACAGTTCAAGGTACTACCTTTGGGTTTTTGAACATGCCATGGCTTGAGGTCCACTTCTTTCAAGTTCCCTTCTCCCTGTGCCTTACTGTTTGGGTTGCAATAAGGCAGAGGTGCTCAACCAGGAGTTTTTGTAGTCATAATGAAGGCATCTGCTGATAGTTAATTCACCATGAAAGAGGCTCTAGATTTTAAACTCAACATTTAAAATAGTTGTTACCCTTTGATGGAGGGGTGGTTTGGGGGTTGAGTGTGGTGTCTGCCATAGCCACTCACTTAAAATTTTTTTGTTTGTACTTGTGACTTCCAGCAGTGGCTCTTTCAGATTCAGACAAAATATGCCATGTTTTGCAGTGTCATTAATAGAAGCACTTTTTTCTCAGGGAACTGTAAGAAAGACAAGATGTACTCATCTGATGAGATGATCTCTTAACTATAGCAAAAGATGAAAAAAGGGTGGTTGGTTGCTCAGGCCCTAGCAGAGAAACTTGGGGGACAGTGGATGAGCTCTGGACCACAAGTCCAAAATCAGATTGCCCAGTGATTCACAGGCATGGATTAATCGCTATGACTGAAGTAGCTCCTGGAATGCTAATGTAAAGCATGAATCTGTTTTCCTTGAACAATCTTGACATTAGGAGAATCACGATCTAACTTGTTCTCATGGGTGGCCAAAAACTCTGGCACTGGGAACAAGCCAAAAGTAAATCACTAACAGCATCATTTAATATAGAAGATTTTAAATCAGGTCTGTAATAAACAACACAGTGCCTACTTCAGAATCAATGTCACTTTTTCCTTATAACACCCAGTTCTCTCTTGCTTTTCTTCCCTAAGGGTAAGGAAGTCTATGTCAAACTCTAGAACCCACCTACAGCTAAAACTGAGGCGGAACTTAATTCATATGGTGTGTTGGTTGCCAGACAAGAAGCAACACAGGAAACAGCTGCTCTGCTTTCTGAATGCAATTTAGCATTGGAGAATAGCAGTGTCAGCCTCAAACTTCTCAAAAGAAATAACCAATGTTTATTGAACAGATCTAATGTGATTGCCATGTGTGAGTGTATTTCAAAGAAGAATCTAGGGAAGTTGGCCAGCTAGGGTCTTTGAGCTGATCCCAATGAAATCAGCAGGACCTGTCTCCACTTGCAGTAGGTTTGAATTTGGGCCTGTATTTTGAAGTCTAGAGTAAGAACTTTATGTGCTTAAAAGCAAGGATGCATTTCTGCTGAACAGCCACAAGTTAAATCAGTGGTCCCAAACTTTTTAAGCAGTCATTCTTTTTCACACCCAGCCTCATGATGAAATTCTTGTGAAAATCCCTGTGAAAAGATAGTTCTGTAGACCAAAGACAGTCTCCTTACCAGTGCCTTGGGAATCAGAACATTAATTATAAACAGCTGTAGAAAACTGAGCAGTTTAATATATGCACCTATTATTTTTCCATGGTAATATTTTCAGAAGAGATCCTTGATCTTCCTTATGTGCAGTATATGGTATAACCCCAGTTGCTTGTATATTTGGTGCCAGCAGATGGAGGAATGCCAGTGATGTATTACAGCATGGACTTAGGTTTGTTAGCAAGTCCTCCAAGTCCCCAGGGGTATGTTGGGGAGTGGGGGGGGCAAGGGTGGAAAACTGACTGTTAACACACATCCTGTAGACTGCACCTGTTCAGACACCTGTGCAGTTCTGGATTTACAGGTTCTGTTCTGTTTGTGCCCTTCCACGTATTCCTGAGGGGAATGAAGGTGCAAACTTAACATAATTTTTTACCAGCCTACACAGCATCCATTTCTCTCCTTGCTGAAATTAAAAACATAATTTAATTTCTTCAGTTATTTTTTGAAGACTAATAAAAGTTCTCTTACAAAGTAGTAACTCCTTGTTTGTGGATCTCCAATAACCCCCTATACTCTCAACACTTGTATCTTTGTCTCTATAACCCTCCTTTCCATGACTTCAGTGAAATTACAAGCAGGTAATGCTCCTAATGGAGCTGCTTTCCCCTCAAGCCACTGTTTCAGCCAGCAACTGCAAAGTGTAAACAACAGCTTAAGAACTTTCCATGTATCTCTTCATGTCTGGGTTAGAGTCCCTTGGCCAATGTTGGGTAATGGCTTTTTGCCTGCTGCTAATGAATTATGAACCATGCTATCATTTTTATAATACCCACAAGTAACTACTTCTACAGCATAGTATCAATATGTATCTATAAATCCACAGGCAGAGACTGTTAAAATGCACAGCTGCAGTCCTCAACAGGCTGCACAGGTTTGGGGATTGACATACCTCCGTCTCCCCTGAGGAATGCCTCTACCTGGACGCTCAAATATTTATTTTCATGCCAGGTGATACTATGAACTGGAAATGCTTCTACAGTACAGAAAAATTCACCTGTTGATGTTTCTGTATGTAATAGGTGTTAACAACTATTCTCCTTTACTCTTCTTAAGCAATTGTACCGTAAATACGTATTTTTCATCAAACATTTCAATCCATATAAAAATACTCTGTTGAGATGTGAAAGCACTGTCCTTTTCCCTCTCCCAAAACATAAGGGTATCAGAAAAAAGAAAATGGCGGGCTATTTCTACCACATTCTTGCTCTTGTATTCCTACTTTTCCCCTTCCCTCTCCTTCCTGGCTACAGAAGATGCTTAAGTGCAAATATCGTATCATTTGCTGGAGACCAGCTGCTGCTACATCAGAAATTGGACTTCTGCACAGTGGTGATTCATGTGGGAGTTGCGAATATATACAAAAGATTGTCTAGGCATGGACTGACAGCAAGACAGAGCTATGTGGTGTGCTAGCTTCACAGCAGAAGATTGATTAGATCTATTTTGAAGCTTTTCTGCCTTCATCTACTAGGCTATAGCTGTCAGTGATTTTTCCCCTAAGCCCAGTGTTTCAAACTATATCCATCTACAGTTATCACCATCATTCCAAATAACCAATAAAAAAATGAATAATTTCATGATAGAGTAGCATTTTACAACATGAGGTCTAAGAAGGGTCTGCATTTATACTGCCTGGTGTAGATTGATGACACAATGAAAGGCAGGGGCTCCGTGCAAAAATTAATTGGATGAATTAATTTACAATTAACTTGTTTCAGACAAACAATTTATACAACATAAAAGCCAAGTTGCCGCATAAAATTAAAACCAAGTGAAAGTAAGTTCAGATATCGCCAAGCAGCAACTTCATTAGACGAGACGTGCAAGCTAAGACTTCCAGGATATTTAGTGCTGTAGGGCTATATACAGCAGCTGCACTTCAGAAGTTTTAAAAGCTGCTTATACTGAGACATCTGTTTCTGTCCCATTAATAAAAAATGTAAGAATAGTTACTATGAGAAACATTCATGTATCATGAAACTTGGTACTTACCTGCCATGTCAATGGCAAAGGGCCTGTCAGCTCTCCAGCCAGTGTACCAGCCAACAACTTTGCCGTTTTCCACGACTGGGCGCTCATACCGTCGTCCTCCTACCAGTCCCACGGGCCATACCGATACTTTGCGGGTTGTACGCATCTGCAAGAGGCAGGCACAGCATGACTGCATGCACGTTTTCCTAGTAGGCCTTTTTTGTAAGTGTTGGTGGAAAACCTACACATTAATCATCAAGACTAGGTATTTAAAAGCAATTCTAGCTTACAGATTGCAGCCCAACAGAGTTAAGTATTTGAAAGCTGCATGTGCCCACTCATTTTCTGTGAAATCTCCAGCTCTCTAGCCCATAGGACAGGTACCTCAGTTCTACTGAAAATATCCTATTTGTATTATTTTTTATAACAAAAATTTTAAAAGCCATGAAAAAACAGTATTTGTTTTCTTGTTTGTTTGGGTTTTCAAAGGTGTAGTAGATCTTTTTAGTCTGCAAGACTATAGCATTCTTGCAGTAGGCTTATTTCTATAGATTGCTGAGGTATTATACAAGCCCAGCAAGAGAGAATACTATAATAATGATTAACAAATACACACTTCATTAAGACAAGTACAATTATTTTGAGACTGGTAACAAATACACTGAGTACAGGAAATGGTGACACACAACTCTTCTCCTACCTGCAACGTACCAGGTTTGTACAATAGATGCAGCTCAGATCTATTAAAGGCTCACAAAAAAAGATTAAGTTTGGGCTAAGCCTTCTTAACATCTACATTTTCTCTTGAAAAGCTCTGCTAAGTTTCTGAGAAGGACAGAAAGCAGGTCAGGCAGGATGCTTCTGCTAGTTTGCTACCAGTAACGGGAGTTTTTCCCAACGGCGTGAATGTAACTAAATGCAATTCTGGAAATGTGGTCCTCATCTAACCTAGAGGAATCTATAGATACTAAAAAATTACTCTTTCTTTAGCAAAAAGCATGCATGATGGAGTCGGTGAATTCAGTTCACTGGTTAGTAGACCATTTTCTTCATGACACAAACCCTGACGCACTGCTCCCCATGGGAAAAATCACTGACAGTCTGGTGTGAGAACTTGAGAAGACGAGTGGATGGACACAGCAACTTGCACAATTTAACCACACCGATTCAAAAGCCACTGTTTTAACTACTGTGCTTAATTATGGTCCTATTTAAGCAAGTATTAAACTATTTCAGTGTAACGTGCGCTTAATTTGATCAATTTTTAAAACAATCTCTTGTCTTCTGTTGTAGTTGAGGCCTATTCCTTAGGGAAAGGTTATCCCTTTCTCCTTCCAAGCACGCCTCTTAGCAAAAACAAACACAGTTTTACATATTTGTAACTGCAGTCCCCTATCAATAGATGTTGAAGTAAAAGACAACCTTGGTTAAATATTAAACACTTCCCTCTCTT
Organism: Mycteria americana; assembly: GCF_035582795.1. NCBI lineage: Eukaryota > Metazoa > Chordata > Aves > Ciconiiformes > Ciconiidae > Mycteria > Mycteria americana. The sequence goes on from NC_134367.1 coordinate 34,095,299, forward strand.
TCTGCCAAGGTGAAAGATTTATCATGCGTATCATCTAGACTCCCAGGAGATGCACCAGAAAAAACAAAGACGTCACGTCACTCTAGTTCACATTTCTAAGCTAGAAACATTAGCAGATTCTTAGAAGAACTTTCACATAGGGAAGGCATAAAACACATATTTAAAAATCCACAAATATGTATGTACACACAGAAGAGAGGCATGCACCGTCTCTCCCTAATTCTTTGTGTATCTTTAAATTTGTTTAGCAAAATTTTCTTACTTCCACCCTAGTAACTTTTGCAGCAAGTCAGATCATCTCACTCAGTAGCAGCAGTCCATACTGCATAAGAACAGGGGGTGTGTACATTTGGCAATATAGGGATTTCTTATGATAAAGATTCTATCCAAACCATTGACTATTTAATTGCCAGTGAGAGACTGCCATGAATCTCTCTACAGATTATTGTTAAACGTGTTTGTAACTGTTCTCCCTGCTTAATGTTTTTTTTCCAGTCTCTCCCACTCCTCCATTTAGGAAATGCAGAGTTAGCAATTAACTATTTGGATATGGAAATCAGTCAAACCTTCTCATTAAGATCTTTTGGCTCTGGTTTTAACGATACATCCATTTCGCAAATTTGTCTAACAGTGTATTTATATTAACATCCAAACACATCAGACGTGGACACAGGACATCATCCTGTTGTGCTTGTCTACGCAGGCAAGTTTCCAATAGGTTTCCAAGGGCATGATCAAGCCACATACACCTAATTGTGCTACACCAGTATTAACCACAGGACGAACACAGATGCCCACTAACTTTTTTGTGTTGCCATTCATACCTTCTGGAGGGTATGAATACCTGAACAAATTACTAGTGTACTGATTTACAGCATTTTAGCTACCCTGTGCCAACTGCCTGTACCCATGGTAAACATAAAATGCTGCAAGAGAGGGGCAGGCACGTTCTAACTACGAGAGAGTAGCTAATGCATGGTATGCCCATACCCTGCCTTTGCTCACAGCAAGCATTCGGGCAGCTGTACTGCAAAATGAGCTGGATCACATGAGACTTCTGAATTGGGTCAACAGTGGCCACAGCATTTATGCTAGCAGAACCAGACTGATTTACATTAATACTTTACCATACACAATGTGTAGGAAAATCTTGTCAACTAAAAGTATCTCACTGACCGCATGAAACCAGCATGAAATGACCCAAGAAGTTTTAATTATTACAGTCTTGGGTCCATCTCAGTGTCTATGAGTTAAGTCAGTAAAGCCACCACACATCAGAAGAAAGTACGTAACCCTTTACAGAGCTCTTTATTTTGTCCTTGGGTTACTTTCTTTATTCTCACAGGTTACATTTTTTGAGAATTAAATAAGCAGGTGTCAAGAATACAGCAATCCCTTTAAGTAAAAACTGAAAGAGCACATCTAGACAGGTATTTATGCTAATTCTGAAATACCTTACAGCTTCAGGATATGCTAGGCAGATGAAAGTAGGAGTATTTCTTTTAATCTTCTGCGAATAGCATTACTACAGTTAACATACTGATGTGTTAAGGCTGTATTTATGTATGATGGGGAGAAAGCTATTATTTGGATTAAAAGGCCAGCTTGCATCTGGAATTTGATGCTGCTAATCATTGGGACACAAAACGTGATTCAAAAACATGTTAATTCTAAATAGCTTTATTGCTGTGGGTTAAGCAACTGCCAAAATCCTGTATCTTACAAACAGCTTCCTAAATTACTCTTCCACCTGTCATTTTAGACATGCTGTCTTAATAAGCAGCATTTTAAGTCCTAGTAGCTTACATGAATGGTATTCATTTTACTTACACTTAACTCTCTGTAAGTTAGGCATCTGGTCTATCCTAGTTAGGCTTCTACAGTTAATGAACAGAGATAGGAACCTACTGACGCAATTCATCCTGCCTGGCTTAGACAGCTGTCTTAAGGTAGGATGAATCTCCCTCTGGAAATGCTTTTGTCCTCTATTTACTTTTTGATTATTTGAAAGGGCATCTTGGGCATAGGAGGACAGTGACGTACTGGATGGGGGAAGATGAGAAAAGGACTCTGTAAGATGGTAGAACAAACCCAAATGAAGTGGAGGGGATACAGCTGGGAAGGAGTGGGCAAGGAAGTGATAGGAGAGAGGAGTAACAACTGACCAAAGAAAGCCCACTGAGGTGATGGGCATATAACAGTAAATACAGTAGCAACAGAGGAACCACTAAAGAAGAACAAGTGAAAATGCAGAAAATGTAGCTGAGCAATAAAAGATAGTGATAAAAGCATTGCCAAAAATAGCATCTCATTAGTCAATCAAGAAAAGCTGCTTAATGGGATGCACCAGACTGATGGATAGGGAAGATACCAAGCCAGTAAAAAAAACATAAAAGCCTAAGGGGAATGAAGACAAATGACAGACAGAAGGAAACATGGCCACACTTCTTACAGTGAAAAGGCTTCCAGACTGGAACAACCATCCCAGTGTTTTTGCAGCATGATGTTGATGCGTTTCTATTTGGGATTCAAAGCTCTCAGCAAATGCAAACCTGGCTGCCACACATAGTAAGCTTTTTTTCTCCCCCTGTCCTCTATCACTTCAACCCCTGTGTAATTTGTGATCTGTACTGGTCAGGCTACAGGTTATCATCCAGGCTCACCCTGCCCATCCCAGCAAGACTCAAGCAGATTTATATGCAAAATTCTGATTTATTATTACCAAAGACAGGATCTAGAGCTTCTTCATTACAACTCTTCCACAGGGGAAAATGTTACAGGTTAAAGCACAAGCACAGCCAGGTTCCCTATCAGTTCTCACACAGGCATCCTGCATTACTCACAGGTCATTTAAAGCCAAATTCTGCTTCAACAAAACTTACGTGACCGCACTACAAGTCAGAGGGATAGCTCAGCTGCAGCGATGCTATGCCTGTTTACTTAGGCATTAAATGGAGCTTCTGCCCCTACTTACCAGTACTTCAAAGGAGGTACTGAGTCATAGGAAATCTGTGCCAGTGGTTTTTGTGGTTCAGGGACTGTGACACTTAGGGGATAGTAACTTCAAAAAGCAAGTTTGTTGTCAGTAAACTTGACTGTAAAGGGTATGTCTCCATGGGAAAACTCGTACAAAGGGTCTACAAATCAAAAGTGTCAATCATTGATCTAGCCTGCTCCACAACCCTCACAGGTGATCTGATTTAGTGCTTCACCATCCTCACTATTAGAAAGCTTTTTTCCAAACATCTGCCTTAAACCTCCTCTGCTGATTTGTACCCAATCTACACTGCAGAGGGAGGATAGATTAATTCCCCCTTCTCTCAAGCAACATTTTACACATCAGATACAATGATTAATGCTTCTAAATTATACCAGCATCCTTGGGCACAAATGTCAATATTGCTTCCCAACAGGAGAAAACTGTACTAAATTTAACTAAAGTAGTTAGGAGCCAATTTCTCTGGATTGGGAAGACTTCCAAAACATTTGCTATTCATGTTTCCTTTATGGCCCTTCTACTTACCAATTCTTTTTCCCATCCTACTCTCTGTTATTCTACTAGGTTGTGTTCACTGTACCTCTGCAGAGCTGCTGACCATTCGTAATTAATTTCATAGTAACAGTATCAGTTTCACAGCTAAGTATAAGATGCTGTCAAAGTGAAGAAACAGGCAGTGCTTGGTACTGTGTAACCCAGAGTCCCTTACTTGGGTTAATCTGTTTCAAATAGCTTTTTTTTGTCACTGTTTCCTCTCATTTTTAAGCTATTTCATTGTTTCTCTACCAGTCTTTTCTAATCCAGCCTCTTTAGTATAGGTTTTACACGTCTACCTTGCAAAGGGAATGTCAGTGTGCATTTAAAATCTGTCATGTATTCTTAAATCATTTATATACTAGAAAGGTATTTAATGCACTGCTAACTCTTTCAATCCTTTTTTATTATGAAGAAAATAACTAATGACTACCAGCTAGTATTTAATTCTGTCCAGGCTACTGAATGTCATTTTTAAGACTATAGCAAAAATTTGATTTTTCCAACCAGCTTCAAGAGATACAACAAAAGATCTCCATGTTTTCAAAGATAAACAGATTCACTTATGCTACTTTTAAATCTTTTGTATAAATATATACATTAAGAAATACACAGAAGTTAGCTTAAGAGAGTGTATAAAGATTAGGACAGTTACATAAAACTTATTGAAGGAGCGCTAACCCTTCCCTAGTCAAAGTTGGAATAAATAGTAAATATTCACCTCTTCCGTAATGTCTTTTTTGAGTTACTCTCAAAATATTTTACAAAGGTGATCATGGGAAAACTGAAGCCTGTGTGACATGCAATGCCTGCAAGTATTTCTGTTCTATTTTTAATAACAAGGATTTATTTTTTTGGGATACAGACTGTTAAGAGCCACTAGAATATCTGCTACCTTCATATATACCTTTTGGGAGAGTGAAGGGCAGGGGCATAAGAAAATATTTTCAGTCTGAATCGCTCACACAACTTGCCCTCTGCTCTACAGTGCCACTATGAAAATTACCAGTGTGGGACAGCCCTAAACTTCAATAAGAAGGTCACGACCATTAGCCAAGACAAAATGTTTCCTATTTTCCCTCTGTTCTTCATGAATCTTTGTTCCCATCTGGCTGATTTGAGGATGATCCTACCTGGGCAATTTAGGCTACTACATAAGCAATAGCATACCTTCAAAATATTAGGGGAATTTTTGTTTAATTTGATGTTCAAGTTACTCCTGCGAAGAGCAATCCAGCTGACTGTCCTTTTCACTGATCATATTCTTACATTCTCTGTGGCTCCATGAATCTTGAGTTACCTGCAAAGACCACCTCAACTTCAGGAGAAGTGTTTGAGCTTTCCCTCTTCCTACCTCCTTTCCAGCTTCAACTCTGCGAACTCTACCATCATAGTCAGGGCATTCTTGTGCAGGCAACAGCTACAGTAAATTGAATTCTGGTCCCCAACTCAGTGGGCAACAAGGCTAACTGCTAAGCTATTAAATAAAAGTTTGTTTGTTTGTTTTTTCCCTTAGAAATGACAATTAACACTGTGATTTATTTTGGAAGGCTCCATGCTGCAAGGCTGTATTCAGATCACACCTTATAGCGTGGGTTCCTCTAAGGAGACCAAGTCTGCAAATCCTCAACTTGCATTCAGACAAGATAGTGGTATATGCCATACTTGCATGCTCTAGGCACCTGGCAAATATTGCTACAAGATTTTAGACACCAATGACCAAAGGGCTAGGGGTGGCAGTGATGGAGATCATAGTTTTACATATGAGCATTTTAATTTCACATACATCTCAGTTCAGGTGTCTGAGCAAAATACAAGCAAAGTTGACAGATATAACCTAGACAGGAATCTCTAAAAATCAATGAATTTCTGAATGCAGCAAGCTCACTTTCTGACATATGTTGAAGACCTTTACTCCTGTTCTTCGTACTCCTTAGGCAGCTTGCCCCTCACCTTCAAAGGTTTCAGGGCAGTCTGCAGAATCAACAGCAGAGCGGACCTCCAACACCAATTCCTCCGACTTGCCTACATAGCCATACACGGACCAAGGCAGTGGTGGCCTTTGGCCAACTACGCCTGAGGCGTAGAAACACATGAATGATGTGAAGAGTTAAAGGGAACTGGAACTTAGCTATGTCTATCTTCAGTTTCCAGTGCTTACACTAATCTTGTTTTTAAAATATCTCTATGAAGGTGGAATGCCAGCTTTATCTAAGGCTTTCTTTCTGGAATTCTAAAAATATGAAATTGGCAGTTGCTAGGCATCAGTCACAATATTACAATAACTTGCATTCAGGAATAAGATGAAGCACAAACACAACAGGTCACTCCAAAAAGAACAGCCTATAGTAAAAAACAGAAGTTATGATGATTCATGTAGAAATATCTGTAAAGCATATCAAATACAGTAGTTGGTATTTCAGGGTTCTCAGTGGCTTTCTTACGAATGCAGGCAGACACTGAATTGATAAAAGATATTTTCAGAAAGCAGACTGTTGTTTTCGATGGAGAGATGCAGATGGACACCTCTAGGTGAACAGATCATAACTGAGCAGAAAAAAATATAAATTATTTTTGAGGTCTGGATCCCAAAATAATAAATGACAAAATACAATATGCCAGAACCACCAGCATTAAAGTAAAAGCATGATTTTTCACCTGACCACCATTATCCTCTCAAGCAGAAAGAGTTGGGAATAACTTAAAGGCCACACCTCCACTCCTGGAAATATTTCTTCATCATTGCTGCAGCCCCACTTAGTACTCTAAAGAATTTCACAGTCACTGAATCAATTGGTCCTTTCCCTGAAGCCTTTCCAGGGAAGGTGAGCCTTTCCTAACAAAATGCTCAGCTGAGCCAATGCTGAATACACTGTAGCAGCAGAAAGACAAACGAGGCTCTCCATCTTGTTCTGGAAAGACAACTAAACCTGCTCAGACCCTCCCCAATTTGACTTTGAGGACGTAGTTTTGCCAGTCAAAAAGTAAGCTATCCACCCACATGCCATTGTACGTCTTAGGAAAAAAGAAAATTATAAACAGCACCAGAGGGTTCCAGATTTACTACAGATGGTGACATTTTCCAGCAAAACACTACTGTAAGCTGGGGTTTTTTCCTTCCCGATTTCCATGAAACACATTTTGCCCAGGTCTACTGGGCTCAGTTCACTCCATATCAAATATAAGGTACTCATTCCTATAAGTACCAGACAGAAGTACTTTGGACAGAGATTAGAATTTCCTCATCAAAAGCTCTCAGAAGTATCCCATGGCATTTCATGTCAAAGCATGCTCCTTTTTGATCATGCCCTTATGGTTTACAGACCTCCACTTGCAGTAAAGCCTTTGCTGATTTTGCTTTGTCAAAAAGGCTCCATCTTCTGTAAGGGCACTAGGGAAACCCACGGCAAAGGAGCTGCCTTAAACATAATCCTTCACTGACGTGCAGGTCCCTGGCACGCCTTCTGCTCCGTAGTAATGCTTTTTCGACCTCTGAGCGAAATGCATCCCTAAAGCCGATGTTTCTCTCACGTTGGTTTTACAGTCCTAACTAGCCTTGGTTCCCACCCTGCCCCCAAGCCCTCATGCTGTTACTGAAACCAACTTTGACTCAGAAGAAAGCCATTACAAAGAAGACAGACCTACTATTTCATAAGCCAACAAATGTACATAACTGCTTGCAGGCAGATGCTAGCAGACATTGCTGCTGGCAGTTTGGGACCCACATGTCCCCAAGCCTGCATCAGTGACACACTGAAGGTCACCCAGCCAACACAGGATGGTGGTAGGACCAGAATTCAGAGCTCCTGTCTCGTCTCTCTACATTCATACTACCCTCCCCAGTGAGAAGACTACAGTTTATCAGTCCTCCTTTGGGATTACGTGACTGCAGGTCTGGAGAATTGTTCCTGGCAGGGTAACAAACTGAAAAAAACCTCCCTCTCAGGTATCGTTACCGCCACTTTCATGACAGGAATTACTACCAGATTTCATCTGCACACAACGCGTTCTGAAGCTGTTCTCTTCATGCTTGGAGAAGATGAGCATAGTTTACCCTCATAAATCAATCAATTCCTGAAGGAGAGATCGGGATTTACTACAAAGCTGTCAAGCCAGAATCCATAAAGACAGAGAAGTTTTTTTAACAAGGAAAAAAAACCCAAAAAACAACAACCCTCAAGCAGTGCCTTGATTGAAAATAAGACTACTGGCTCTCTCCACATGCAACCTCCCACTCATCGTAAAGGCACATCCAGTTGGCAAAGCCTGCCAAGGGTAAAGTTAATGGAAGTCAGGTTGACAAGGCATTCCCCATGTTACTACCAGCAGTGTCCCAGAGACCTTGCATACAGCTTGTTAGTGACCCCAGAAAATAGCCATGGGAACTTGCAGTGGTAACTAAAGCAAAAGCTCCTTCTGCGCTCCTGTAACAGAGCTTTCCAACCACTGCATTTCACAGGGAAAACTCATTCACACACGTGTGTTTGCCCGCAAACACAGGGCTCAGAATAAACACCTCTTCCCCAGCAGCTGAACCGTGGTAAAAGAGAAGCCTTAGGACTGCAGAGCTGCATGCTGGAGGTTACCATTCTTGTTAGCAAAACGAAACACATATTGCCTGTTTTGCTTGCAATTTTCAAGGTTAACCCTTCAGATTTATCCCCTTGCTTTCCTGCATTTCCTAGCTGATCAGAGAGGTAATTTGTACCTTTTTGTTTCATCATTCACAGCAATTAGAACAATAATACAGGAAATGATAAAAGAATAAACCTGACTGGACCCTCTTTCAGCAGCTGTGGGTCACTCAAGTGATATGCCTGCCAATACTGTTCCTTTAGCTTGCCCCTAATGTTGGTACTAAAAAAAAAAAAAAAAAAAAAAAAAAAGATATTCGTCTCCAAATATCTTTTGTCCCACACTACTCAGTGGCGAAGTGTATTTTCTGTGTCAATTTACAGACTCCCTAAGATTGAATCAGATTAGTTTTACATCCCCGAACAGAGGTGGGCACTCCCATCACATCAAAGATGAGTATGTGGAATTACTCTGCATTATAATGCGCTGAGCACAGCCATGAGATTTTAAGAAAATCAATTACAACAAAGGTTTAGCCTCCAGGCAAAGGTCTTCAAATTAGCAGCTTCAATGCTGAATGCTAAACGGGCAAAGGAAGTAGAGCATCCGTGCTGAACAGGGACCCTGCATCTGCCCACATACTGGAAATGGAAAGGGATGCATTACGAATCTAAACATAAATGAACATCAGCATTTCTAAAATAACTTGCTCTAGGGAGTTTCATGTGCTTCACATTTCTGTGTATCGTGTTCATTTTAACCTACTGACTGTAAAGCATGTGAGAAAGCACAATCCTTCCAAACTGCAGAATATGGGTGTACAGCACTAAATACAGTACTGTCCACCAGTGGAAGACATGGACCACAGTTTGTCTGAAGTCCTGTACGTTCCCTATCTGCTGCCAATCTACTTTTCTGTTTTCCTCCCTCGTTTCCCTGCCAAGGTTACTCTTCTAGCTGTCAGGGAAGATGCACATGATCTTTCTTCTGCTGTTTCATGTTTGCTTATTAAACACCCCTCCTTCCTGCCAGGGGGAACCCAAGAAAGCAAGCTGGATACCCTCTCCCCCAAGCGCTCGCCAATTCCCACCAAAAAGGAGTACAGCCCTTCACCAAGGGGCTGTAATAAAGACAAAACCAGGTCCCTTCACAAAAGAGACTCCTGAAAGGGTGTTTAATCATTACACAAACGATTTGCTGCTTTTAAGAGAGAAAGGCTTCAAAAAGACTGGGCAACTCCACGTGAAGGAGCCGGCTCTGGATTAATTCATTCGCGCCAAGAAAAAACTGTGAAGGATGGTGACTCCTGATGCAAGTTTGCCCTACAGGGAGAGGGACGCAGCCTGAAAAAAGTAAATATCAAAGAGCGCTTTTCATCCCAGTTTTAACAAAAACACAGAATCCCTAAACTTGCTTCGCTCGGCATGAAAGCGAGAAAACAGCAGTAAAAAGTTGGGGGGAGCGTGGAGGGGAGGGACAGGAAACTTAAAATGAAGAGAGGGGTGGTCGTACCCAGCAGCGCTGGGGAGCCCGGGTGAGGGACGGGGCGCCGCAAGGTGTCCGCGCCGGGGAGCAGGCTTGACTCGTCCGTGCCCGCGTTTGGGTGAAGGGCACCCAGCGCGCCGCAGAGCGGGGACGGGGCACAGCCCCGCGCAGCGAGGCGGGACGGGCAGCGGCGGGAGCCTGAGGGGGCGAGGAGAGGCAGGGACGGCGGGCGCCGGAGCGGGGGCGAGACCGGCGCCTGAGGGGAGGCGAGGAGAGGCGGGAAACGGCAGGTGCCTGAGGGGAGGCGAGGAGAGGCGGGAAACGGCGGGCACCTGAGGGGAGGCGAGGGGAGGCGGGAAGCGGCGGGCGCCTGAGGGGAGGCCGGCGGTGGAGCGTGGCGGCCGCGCGCGCCCCCCACCCCGCACGCACCTCCTGGAAAAGCTCCAGACTGTAGGTGTTGTCGTCGTCGGCGAAGAAGAGCACCCCGGGCTGGGGGGGCGGCAGGTGCTGGTGCCGCTGCCGCAGCCAGGCCAGGCCGGCGTTGCGCTGCTCGGTGGCGCGGGGCAGCCCCGGCCGCTTGTAGCGGCGCGGCGTGGGGACGTGGAGGTGCGTGCAGGGCAGGCCGGCGCCCGCCACGAAGCGGCTCACCAGCTCGCTGCGCGCCGCCGCGTCCTCCACCAGGATCCAGTGGAGCCGCGCCACCTGCCGGAAGGTGTTGGCCAGGCGGGTGAGCTCGGCCTTCTGCACCGGGCGGCTGTACGTGGGCGTGATGGCATAGATGGTGGGCAGCGCCGCCTCGGGCCGCCGCCGGGGGGGCGCCCGCGCCGCCGCCGGCCGGGCCCCCCCGCTACCGCCCCCGCCGCCGCCCCCGCCGCGGGGGGCCAGGGCGGGCAGCGGCGCCCGGCTGCTGTCGATGTCCAGCACGATGATGACGATGAGCACCCAGGGCAGCAGCAGGAGGAAGCGGCTGAAGAGCAGGGACTTCATCCTGCCCCCGGCGCCCCGCCGCCGCGCCGCCCCTCAGCGCCGCCCCATGGACGGGCGCGGCGGCGCTCAGCGCATGGCCGCGGGGGGCAGGCGGCGGGGCTGCCCCTTCGCCCGCCCGCGCTTCTCCGCGGGGCGGCCGGGCGGCGGCGGCCGGGGCGGGCGGTGCTCCCTCCTGCGGGCGCGGGGGGCCGCCGGCGGGGCGGGTCGGGGTGCCCCGCGGTGCCCTGCGGCAGCCCGGCGGGGCAGGCGCCCGGCGCCGCTCCCCTATTCCGCGAGCGGCCGCCCTTCCTCCTCCTCCTCCTCCTTCACCCTCAGCATCGCCGGGCCGGGCCGGGGTCGCCGCGCCGTCGCAGCCGGGGCTCGGCGGGGGGCTCTGGGGAAACGCTCCTTCTCCTCCGCTTCCCCGGGCGGCTCTGGCGGTGCGCGGGGGAGGGAGGGCGGGGAGGCGGGAGGGAGGGTCCCCGCGGGCGGGGGCCGGGGGGGCTCCCGCCCCGCCCCGCCCCGCTCCGCTCCGCTCCGGCTGCCGCCCCCGGGCGCCGCGGGGAGGGGGCGGCGGCGGCCGGCGGAGCTCCGCGCTCGGCGCCCTCGGGGGGCGGCACCGGGGCCCGACTGGCGGCGGCGGGGGGCTCCTTCCCTCCGCGGCGGGCGCCAACTTCGGCCGGCGGCCGGGACGCCTTCTCCGGGACAGCGCCGGCCGCCCGACGGGCCGGGCCGGGCTGGGCCGGGGGAGACCCCCGTGCCCCGCCGCGGAGCGGGTGCGCCCGGAGCACTTACCCCTCGTAGCGGCGGGCAGCCGCTCGCTTCATTTTTGTTGATTGTTTTTTTAACGGAGGAATATTTTTGAGCTCCGCAGAAGTAAGAAGTTGTAAATAAGGCGGCCGTTTCGTGCGGTTCCCCTCGTTTTTCCTCGATGCCTGTCAGTCGGTGTCACCCTCCCGTCCTCTGCCCCCCGAAAGAGGCACCGGAGCCGGGGTGCCGCACGTACTGCGCTCTGTGCCTGCGCTGGTCTGGACCGCGTTCTCCCCGGTTTTCCACCGTGCTGCTTCCCAACGTATCAGAAGCACTTGAGAGCATTCGTATATGAGAATTTCATAATAATCCACCTGTCTTTATTTTGAGAAAAAGGTGTTCATCAGGTGCTGCAACACCCATGAAATGCACAATCTAAAACCTCTTACGAATCCTTTCCTACCAGGGAAGTTTCCGATGCATTTTTAAACACTCCCTGCTGTCATAACCAAACACTTACTTACAGCTTGAATTATGCTTTTAAAACTTCATGTTGCGTAAAAACAGAAAGGCACAGCATTAGTAATTTAGAAATTACTGAATTCTCCATAATTCTCTGATTAAAACATTTACCCTTGTATAGATCAGATGATGGTCTCACTGACTTGTGGACTATTTGAGATCAGAAATAGTGATTCATCACTGATACATTGACTTATTGGTAGGAATAGCACGGGTTAGAGAAGTCGGTCGTGTCTTCACACCAGCCTCCTTGGCTTAAACTACTGCTTTCGTTTCTGTTTTATATGCATCCTTCGCATTTGCATGTGTATAACAAATGCAGGTAATGTGGGCACCATGTACATCACTCATTCATATCTATCTGCAATCAATTTGTTATTCAAAAGGATGTATTAACCCAGAGGGCTCACACACAGAAAGGAGGCTGAAGTGATGTAATATAAACTGAAATCCATGTGAAAGTGAAGGTGACACATGACCAGGCACTGAACATTGAGATGAGGAAACATCTGTGTAGCAGCGAGCTAATTAGAGTTAGTGTGTTTAGTGGAGGAGTGTTGTTATGTGATTAATGAAATAATATGGAGGAATGCAGTGAGCCTAAATAGTTCAATATATCCAAATCAAAAACATCTCGGACATGAAATTACAGTTGCCCATTTTGTGCTGATGCAGTTTATCTAGAGGACAATCATCTAAACACCATTTTTGTCTGATGACTGAACATACCATTGTTTTCTCATTTACAGTACAATCCTATTTACAGAGATAATGCATTCAAATAATGCAAACATATGTATCAAAGCAACATACCAAGAAGCTATTGCTTGTTCTTGTTTGAAAGTCAGTAGTCATTTGGAAAAGTTAATGCAAAGCTAGTCAGTTCTAGATGTTACATGATACCATGTCAGGACCCTACAAGGCTATTGCGGCAGAACCTAGAAACTAGGGGTTACAAATGGATGTGTTTAATTGACATTCTTTATAGCCAAAAATATTACAATATTAAAAAATACTATTTTTATCTTGATACTATATTTCATCCAAAAATATTATCTTTAGTGGACTTGCGTGTCGTATTCAGAGCTTAGCCTAGAGAGAATACTTAATAGTTTATGGCTGTAAGACCGTAATAAAGGCAGCAATAAGAATAGCTAAATGTAATTGCAGCAGTTTAAGAAGGAGCACAAACACTAACTCAGCACCAGGGAGGTATCCCGACAAACTATTTGGTGTTCTTCCATCTCTTTAATTGCGTTCCTGAAAGCTGGTAACTACGTGTTTCTGTACCCTTGCTAACATACTGCTTCTAACTGTACACAAGATCTGTAATGTAACGATATGAGACACTCGGCTGTTTGATAACAAACCACAATGACTGTATTTTTACCCCAGAACCGTTGTAACATGTCTTCATGTGTCACAGAACAGACTCGGAGGTCATGAGTGAGGTACACCAGGTGTGATATCAAATAATGCAGCAGCATTTTTGGTTAGCTTTAGGTATAGATTATCTTAGATGGAAAGGTAAAAGATAATGAAGGCACTACATACAAGCCAAATGTTATTTATTAAACTGTTGTTTCTTGATAAGCAAAGCAAAATGTTCTTCCTTTGGAAACTGGAGGAATCCAGTCAAATAACCACTCAATTTGTGGGGACAAACTGTCTACAGAGATAGTTTTTTCTACAAACACCTTAGCACTGGTTATTATAAAAATTGTCACATTTGATTTAAGGCCTCAGGTGCAACTCTGAAACAAGGGACGAGTTTCTAACTTGTGATGGATGGTACCAATCATTGTGTGACTCAGGCTGTTCCTATGGTTTCACACACAATATGCAGTACAGTGCATATTCTGGGTTGTATCAGGGTGTGTGGGCAGGCATTTCTCTTCAGGATCTAGTCCAGAATTGTTTGTTTGCAGTAGTTTATTGCTTGGCTCATCTATTATGGTATTGCTGATTGCTGCCCCCATTCTCCAAAGATTTTTGTCAGAGATGTGTCAGGACTTGGCACACAATTTTTCATTTGTTTTGAGAAAAACTACCTCCGCTTCAGTTTTGTGCGCTTCTTACCAGTGGAGGATGCCTGGCTCTGGCAGGAGAATGCTTGACACAGCGCTAGAAAGCAGCGTGTGTGTGCAAGTGTGCATGTGCATGTACATACAAAAGAAATCTCATCCCTGGGAATATTCTCTACAGGCTCACAGAGGCTTTTTTCAAATTGGAGCACACTGCAGACTCCGCCTTGCACTGGCTGGACGCGGTCCTAAGGGATTGTAATTCTAGCCAGCAATTGTGTGCCCCAGTTTCTTCCTTTTTCACTGGTTTCAGTCTTTCCAACATCTGTAGAAAAGGATAGGCAAGGCATGGGAGTTCCTATAGCTGTGCCATAGATGTACTGCTCCACTTTTTCTAAAACAATTCAGTTCTTTTTGCTTTTCTCCCCCTCACCACTCGGGGTCACCCACCCACCAGGCAGCTCCGTCTAGCGGCTTCTGCTACGACCCAGCCTACCCACCCAGCCTCTCAGCTGGACATGCCCGGGGTGGGGGACAAACTGGCCAAGCTTTTTGCTTGCTCCGTTTGAATTTCCCCTCAGTTTCTGAACACCAGGATCTGCTCAAGCTAGGTGCAACATTACAGACTGTTCTTTTTCAGATATTGGAAAGATCATCAGAGTTATAGCTAGCATTTGAAACAAAGCTATTAAAATTTATTGGTTTGTAGGTTCTATGGCTGATAGAACTATTACAGTCCTGTGGGAAGCAGAAGCAAAACCAGTTGGATAAACATGTAAAAATGTGCAATTATTATTAACTAGTGGATAAAACATTGCAGGGAAATAGTTCCTATTTCACATGGCTGTAATTGAATAGATTAAACCCAAGGATGGTTCATTTCTTTGGCCTGTTTCGTGGTTTTCTTTCAACAGCAGTGACTGGTGATAACTGAAGGTGGGTAATCGGCTCTGGCATGCAAAGGTGGCTCATCAGCCTAGTTTCTGTGATGGGTAAAACCAGATACCAGGTGACTCAAATCATAGCAGGCAAAAGACTAGCCTGCCTGTCTAAATTAAATATATGCAGTGTAGTTTCTAGTGTTTGAATTTACACCTTTTGGCATCGCTCAGTCAATCAAAATGTGTGATTAGCCAAAAAAAGAGCATTGCGGCTGCATCTCACAGGAGTGTCAAAGAACATCCGCTGTTTATTGCACATTCAAGGGCACAAGTCTGATCTCAGTGGAGTCACTGCGTATGTAGGGATTTAAATGAGAACAGGTTTATTATACGTTAGTGAAGGCCCAAAAGACCAATGCTTAAGCCAGGCGTCCCACAGAGAATGTAATGTGCTACCATCTGACAGGCACAGACCGCCACCCTAAGTGTCTGCATAGAGGTATCTTGGCATCAGCGGGAGGCAAAGAAAGGAAAAAAAAAAAGGGAGCAGCAGCACAGGATGCAGCAAAACCATAATTTCTTCTGTCCTCTTCTGCTCCTATAGACTTATTTCAGCCTCATTAGATCACCTAACACTTTCTCTAAGAGAGCACATTTTCCTACGCTATCCAGTTGTGGAAGCCCCCAAGAAATTTAATCATCCAATTCAGAAGTGAAGGACCCCCACACTCGCACGCAGGACGCTGTGTGTCAGAAAAGACAGGCAGTGGAGACTGGGCTGGGCTTGCTAAAATAATGTATAAGGGATCTGTGCTGTTCCAGAAACAAGAAACCAGCTGCCTGAGCTGACAATGAAGAACAAGATTGCATGTTTATGTATGCACATAGGCCATTTTGAAATAATTTTCTGTAGTGCTTTGTTCCTTTTCCTAATAAGCCAACTTGTTTATCACTATAGCAACCAGCTACAGATTCCTGGAAAGAAGAGCTGCAAATGCCCATTTGGACCTCTGTGGTCACAGGCAGTTAGTACCAGCAAGGTGTCATACCTGCCTCCCAGAGCTCTGAAATGCCACGCAGGGACAGAGCGGGGTGAGGCAGGCGTGACATGGTGTGACATAGTGCGAGGGGGACACGCAGAGTGAAGAGGACTATGCAAAGCTTGATGGAAGCCATCACAAAAATAAACATTGTTTTAAATGAAAATAAATGCATTATATGTAAGAAAAAAAAGTTTTAAACGCAGAGCTGAATCCTGAATGCTGAAAAGATTCAGTTATCCCTTGATGCCATGGGCTTTGGTGATGAAGACTAGAAGAAGTGGGAAATGGACATGCAAAGAACCTGCTCAAGGGAGGTCCTCCAGGCGCAGGTAGGGATGGAAATCAACGCTCTCACCAAACATCTGCTGCTAGCACGTACCTCTGAAACCTGTGCCAGTGAGTATCCCGCTGGTGTTCAGCCACGTTCCAGGTGACATCTCACAACTACAGCATTTGCTCAAGGCCAAAGGTCAGTGGGGCAGAGCGAAAGATGTCATCTCTGGAGATAACCTTCAGGGGTAACACAATTACACAGAAGGGAAAGTGTTTATTTGCTTTTCAGCCTAGAAAACTGCACACACACAAAACCTACATTACAAGAATATTAGCAGAAATGCAAACTCAGGCATTCAGAGATAGGAAGCACTACAATTAAGATTGCCTGTTAAAGTGATCTCTTCAAGCACTTGCCTTATGATTCAGCCTTTGCACCTTCAATCTTCTTTTAAATCTGCTTTTTCAGATAATATGAAGAAGATCATCCTTATGCTGTTTGGCTACTCCTCCCCTGTATTCCTAGCTCCTGAGCTCTCCCCGAGTCCTGGTACCTATTCAGTTTGCTTATATTTTGAGCAGGCCCTGGGTATGAAAAAAAAAAAGTTTAAAGCGGTATGGTTTAAAAAGGCTACTTGACCCTTGGTCCTCATATGAAGAGGGTTGAATGTTTTATTCCATGTTTTGTTTGTAATGTAATGTTATATTAATGAGGTAATGTTGTTGTAGCACCAGTGTCCTAGCATATGTCAGGCAAGCTTGTAAGGTGATGTATCTTGTAGTAGACTACATGACAGTAAAAAAACCCCAAGCAGACAAGTGTTCAGGCATACCAGCTTTTTTTCAGGTCTGAAACAGCAACTTACTGAAATGCCCTCAAAGGAGGAACAGCTCCAGGTTACTCCCTGGAGTTATTCCTCATAAAGAAAATGTTTTCTTTCACCATGTTGTGATTTTTTGTAAGAGCCTCAAGTTGATGAATGGTTTTTTTGTCCTTGAGAAGTCAAAGGGTCTGCTCTGGTTTCTCTTGAAATCATAAAAGAACCTCCCACACCTTTATGTTTCAGACCTACATGAGGCCTTGTTGCCAGAATAAATTGTTTTAGCATAGCCAGATGTGGACTGAAACCAGCATTGCCAAATGCAAGCAAACTTCTCAGCAAGCACATTTTGCCCTACCTGAACACAAAATCAGCCCTGTGTGAATCTATTGCCCTCTATCTCACTGGCTAAAACCCCACCCAGGCTGACAGCAGTGACACTGAGACAGCTGGCAATCACCATGGTAAGTGGGTATTGCATGACAAGGTTTGGAAACTGTATTGCAAGGCAGCTGGGTGACACCTCATATTGTGAACTAGCAGATAGGAAAGTTTCTTGGTCTTGGCTGGAGACTTGGTTTCATGATACAATACTTACTTCTAGGTTGGCCCTTGCCATATGGAAATAACTGGCTGACACTGGCTCGGATTTTTATGAAGACGTATTTTGAAAACTGGTGTTCGGAGTGCATCTCTGAGATGATGAGTGGTTTATTGCACCTCTGAGATGATGAGTGTTTTATGGCACTGTAGTGTCTGAGCAGTTGGAGACTGGCAGATCACTTCAAAGACCTCCAGGGAGTTTGGGGAGCTAGCTGGCCAAATTGGGGATATTTCCTTACCATATACTATTACATGTCTTGTATACAGTAATTGTATAGTATTTTAGGAGACATTAGGCAGGCAATGAGAAAAGGCACGTACGAAGGTGTGGTCTCTGTCCAATAACCTTACAGTCCCAGAACAGCTGAGGATTTATCATGGCTAGGGGAGAGCAGGCACCTTTTCAAACCACCTCCTCCCTAGGCTCACATTTTTCTCCTCGAGACAGGCTTGCCTGTACAGATCCATTACCAAAAAGAAAGAGGAGTTTGCTGCATCCTGCTGCAGGCTGTGAATGGTGGTAGTTCCAAGGCAGTGAGGATAGCATCTTCGTTATGGGTAAGACAGGCAGTAGAAAAAGGGTCATGCTATATCAACACCAACCAGAAACTCATGTGCTGGGAGTGTTACTTGAAACTCTGCCTCTTTTTTTTCTCTCGAAGAGACTAGACCAGAGAGAGGGACAGCTGGGCTTGGTCAGCACCCAGTTGGCCTGCATGCCTTGTCAATATGTCTGTGGATTACTGCTGCCTTTCCATCTGTTCATGGTGTCTCCTCCCACACTGAAATTCTCATTAAACCCTAGCAGTGGTCATGATACCGTAAATATACATGTCACACAGTACTCTTGCGCTGAGCTTGCAAACTCAGCCCGTGATTAGCTGGGCTCAAAGACACCGAGGAACTGGCTTCATGTTGGTGGTATTTGTAACACTGCCGCCGAGCTGCAGTGCAAATATATTCCTCCTTCCCTCTTCACTCACCTTCCCAGTATTGCTTCTCTGCATTGTTCCAGCAGGATGTCCCTGGAGCCTTCCAGCTTGTCAGGCACAGCACACTGCTCTGTGTTCAAAAGCATATGGCCAACAAAACAAAGAGTTTGCAGCTGGAATTTGAATGTGGCACAAACTGAATGACTTTAAAAATCAAGGTATGTGCTAGGAAGAAAGAAAATATAGAAATGCCAGGCACAAAAGGTCACGTAGTCCAACCACTGATCTCAAGCCAGGAGACATTTGTTTAAACTTCCCATGATGATAATCCAGCCATCTCCTGATGTAGTACCGAACTGTCCCAATGGTAAGAAAGTTCTCCTGATATCTAACATAAACCTTACTGTTACTATATGTTCACAGGTTACTGTCTCGGCGCAAATGGAGAATAACAGACCACTTTCCTGTTTATAGCAACCTTTTACGCAGCTAGCACTGACAATTCCCTTAATGTCTGCTTTTCTACAAAAAGCATTTTTTTCTAGAAATTCTTTTTTTAATTCATAGTAAGTAAAAGTCTTCTCATTACCTCTGTATATTTCTTAAAACATGGACTCCAATCCAGGAAATATTGCTCTGATCATGATCTTAACAGTGCCATGTGAAGGACAGTATTTACCACCCATGTCTTTCATATGATATGTGGAACAGTTCCATTCATTTTGATATCTATTACAGGTCCTTTTCTATGGTACTGTTCCCTATCCAGGTTTTCTGTACACAATCCTACTCCCTCCTTTCTAAAGATGGTAATATGGCTCTCCTTCTTGGAATTCTTCTTGTTCTTGTTCTTGTGCTTGTTCTTCAGGATTTTCCCCATTCCCCATGAACTCACAAAGTGCTCAGTGATTTCTGAGATTTTGTCACAGGCATGGCAATTTGAGTAATTCCAGCTCACCCAAATATTCCTTAAAAGACTATTTTCCTATTCTAGCCTGTTCTCTCATTATTCATTTTAAATGCCATCAGGCAATGGACCATAGTTCATCTTTTTAGGAAAGATTAAGCCATGAGAAAAGACATTACCTTTCTCAGTCTTTCTTAGGCTGTCATTTTTGACAGCCTGTCCTTAGTATTCACGTTAGTTTAATGGAATTATAAAAGTTTTCTAAAATCCCCTTTTCATTGCATGAAAACAATGGACAACAAGTCACCATCCTTCTCCTCCTTGATACATTCTGATTTTGAAAATTTGTTGTAAGCTGACTGTCACTCTGAAATATGATCACAAAATGCCCCAGGGGATCATTGCTGAAGGTGTGGTGGAACAAAACCCACATTTTTCATGAACAGATGAGATAAAATGCAGCAACAGAGATACTTTCCTTAGACTGCTGGTAGGCTCATACACTCACTTGGGCGATTTGATTTGCCTTTGTGCTTGCAGTCAATGCATGAGTGCAGGAAAAGGTGGGAATAAGACTTCGGGCAGGATGCAGAATGCTCGTTGGATAAAACAGCACACCAGGAATGGGAGAGGTATTGCAGCCTCCCAAATCCACAGTACCCTGGCTGTAAGGTAGGAGGAAATCGCTGCATAGATCCCAAAAAACGAGCTGCTGAAGGCCCATAACAGATTAGCGGTGTAGACCTTGGCTCTCCAAGGGAGAGAGGGCATGTGTCATACCTTAGAAGGGTTTGGGAATGGGAGGAAAGGGCTCCTCTTCATCACAAGGCAAAGGATGAGGACACGCTATTATTCCCAGGAGCTGTTTTTCAAGGACAATTTGCCTTCAGGCACTGTTGTTTTGTTAATAAGGATGTGGCCAAGCTAAGCAATTTTCTCTAAGTCATTGTGTGCATTTCTTTCTCAAACCATGTCCATGGCAAATTATGTATAATTGGGCTGTAAGGCTCTCTGTGTCCTGCTTAATCTGCTGTTTACTGATATGCTCTTTATCAACACTGACAACTTTTTTCTTGATGATTTTGTCACCTCTAACAGAATGTAAACAGTGATTATGTAAACAGCTTACACTCCTATTCGCCGTGTTCAAACACTTTGATTACTTACCTTTTTAAGGGTGAGGGCTGGATACAGAAACATGGTAGCATACACTGCAATTTAATATTATTAAATATTATTAGGGCTGGATGGAAGCACCATCCTGCATTAGGGATGGGCCACCCCTGCCATGCTCTGCTGAGGCTTGCACATAGGACTGTAACTTCAGATAGCACTTCAGGAATATTGTCAGCTGGATCAGTCCCTTCCTTCAGAGAACAGGGCTGTGCCAGGTGTTTGTATGCCAGAGGATTTCTCTGATATGCACAAGTAGAAGGTCCCAAGTAAAAATATGCCTTCATCCAACCCTATGTGCCAGTGTAATGATACCATGGCTTTCACAGACGTGAAGTCCCAAAGCATGAAAATTAGGTCTTTCCACAGCAGATTTCTTGCCCTTGCAGCTTGCCCTTGCCCTTGCCCTTGCCCTTGCCCCACAGCAGCTTGAAATTCAGTACACATCAGTGAGATTCCATATGCAGAAACTTTCATTTCTTTTCTTCCCTGGCAGGTGGAACTTTAAGGATTTGGGTTTATGATATTGTTTTAAGGAATAGTATTCTTTCAGAAATCCTTGACCAGTTTTGACATTTGAGAAGAATAAGGCATCTCATCCTTTGTGGAAAAACAAGGCAAGTAGTTGTACCTGTCACAACCTTCCTCTCAAATTACCCTATCTGTAGTTCTCAAGTAATCCAGTTTAACATAGTTTAGCTATTTTCCAGAAGTTTTCACTAAAGATGAGATATTGTATAATTCTCAAATGGCATAGTTTAACACACCAGCTCTTCCAAATCTGCATTGACGTTCTATTATGTATAGCATAAAGAGAAAAGCCTCATGAACTTGCTCTATCAGTAGTGGATACTGGAACTATACCATTTTTTATCTATTATTTGTTCTTCCATTTTTAGTCCTGCTGTTATTCCAAAGAGGAGTGAAATTATTCCACTACTTCACAGAAATCTCTGCAGTGTAAGGTTGAAAATGACCTCAAGAGGTCATTTCATCTAATGATTTCCACACATTTTCAACCAGTGGATCAGTGCCAAAGTTCAGAATATTTCCCAGGCTACCATCCAGCTTTATTGGCACATCTTTAATGGGCAATAACTGCATCACGAATCTGTAGGCCAGTTATGGACCACTGAACCCCAGGCTCATGGACCACCAGGTGTCCCAGGACCTCAGTGTGGATGTCTTGAGCCCAGGAACAGCTGCTCAGTCATCTCCTTCTGTTGCAGATTCAGGTGTATACTGCTGCCACCCTCGTGTTTCACACAACCTATATTGGCTTCCCCATTTTCAAGGTAGTCCTCAGACTTGAGCAGAGAATGAGCTCTGAGCAGACAAACTGCACTGGCAATAGCCTGCTCCCACCACCGTCCTCCCCGAATGGCTCTGGTCCTTCTCTGGTCAGGGAAGCTGACATGCAGCTACCATACGAGAGAGCTTTCTACGAAACTGTGAGCTGGGCAGAGGCTGCTACCCCTAAACAGGTCACCCAGGTCACACTGGCTTCTGGCTAGCAGCAGGCTGGGCAAATTGTCCAAGCAATCTACAGATGGTCAGCAGAACAAGAGCCCTGATTTAGTCTATCCCCATTCTTGAGACAAAATCAAACAGCTTACACCATTCTCAGCTGCTCTTAAAATCTTTCAGTGTAGAGGACACCGGCAGTCCTTGTGGTAACCAATGCTCAGTTCTCTTTCAATTAAAAGGACAATGCCTAATCTAAATTACCTTCGCTCTCAGCAACTGAGATTACTTGTTTTCCTGCTGGTTTTGGAGGAAGAGTACATATTTTGTGCACGTGAAGACTCACATCATCCTTGTCTTCTTTCTAGAAAAGGCACTCAATGCTTTCAGCCATTCCCAAGAAGCCACATTTCTTACCGTTCATGTTGCTCACCTCCGAGCTACAGAGCTACATTCTTCTAAAAATACCCAGCCCAAAAATGGACACAGTTTTCCAGCTGAGGTCACTAGTGCCAAGCCAAGTAAAAAACCTGCTTCCTATATTTTATACCTGTTAATGCATCCCAGAAGGGCATTTGAATGTCTTGCAACAGCGCTATATTTTGCACTTTCAATTGCAATCCATTGTCATCTTCCAGATCTTTTTCTGCAGCAGAATAAAACCAAACAGATCAGGACAAACTTCTGTAGGGCCACATCTCTTGTATCATCACATTTAAGTAACCCACTGAATGATAAATAGCGGTTCACAATCAGTTGTACATCCACCTCAATTTTTTTCAGGGTCATTTTCCTTCAGCTTGCTTATGAGAACATTGTGTGGTATGGTCAAGAGTTGTGTTATGGTCAATATAAATCCTGTCAGTGGTTCCTTATATTTTTGCTAGGTTTCTAACCATGTTAAGGAATTTTGTTAGGATGGTATCATGTTATTTGCTCTTAACAAAACTGCATGTTATTTGTTTTGTTGGTTATTAAGTGACTGTTCAGTGAGAGCATTTCCAGGTACTGAAGTTAAACTTATCCATCATTGTATGTCCCATAGATTTTTTCCTAGTCTTGCTCTTAAGATAGATTTTGTTTACATTTTTCCAGCCTTCTGGGACTCCTCATCCAGCTGCAATTGTCAGAAATGATCATTAACAGTTCAGAGGTTGCTCAGGATAAGACCTAAAATACTCTTGGAGAAATTTCCTCAAAGCCAGCTGACATGAATACAGCCAGCCTGTCTAGATAGTCCATCTTCTGCTCGTGCGCTCTTGTTGAAATTAATTGCATGAAATACCTGGTCAAAAGTAACTTATTTTGTGATTAATAAAGGAAAAAAAGGAACTTTATGGAAGGTCAGTCATGCATATTGCTTTCAAAATGCTATGCATATTTGGGTAGACTTTTCAGAAAACCTCACCTACAATGCAATATACAAACCTCCATGGACCAAACTAAGCACAGTGATTTCAAATTCCACCCTGAGCTCCATATGACAAATGTATTAACTTCACTATTATAAGAGTTGCTGGCTAGATTAAAATGTAGAGATGGAGTCACAGTCACCAAAGTCATTCCATGAGAAGATCAGTCCTTTATAGATTACTATTTATTGTAAAGTTTGAATCATTTCTCTTTCTCAGAATCCTTTAAAGGATTAAGTGTTAAATTATATATCATTTTAAGAGCTGGGTTTGCTAGTCCTTTCTCTTCTCGTAATTCATTGCCTTCACCTCTACCTGTATTTATAGCGTGCATGAATGAAATTTGCCCAGGCAGAACGTAAGATAAAAATACTTTTGAAAGCTAGCTAATATCTGTACTTGGATGCATCACGTAGCAATGATCATCCATATTTTTTCAGATTCCTCTTGTTCTTCCAGCTTTCTGTGACTGATGTCAAATTTACGCTTCTACATTTTTTTAATGCAGAATTTTTTTTTTAACATGGCTCCTCCTTCTTATGCCAGAATGTTTTTCTGTGATAGATGCAAACATCACCTGAAATCCTGGGTGTGCTCCTTTTACTCACACACAGACTCTCTGTACTGATACAGATTCACCCGTTTACAACGTCAGGTCAGGTGTTAAGGGTGGTTAGAATTTCTAAATGAAATTTTCACTGTTTGGTAGCTTGGTGGTAGCTTTGCCACTGAGTTTAGTCAGAGCATCAGCCACTGTTTGTCCATAGCTTTCAGTAGAACATTCCTATTGTGTAATTCATATGACTACAGGGTAAATAAAGACATTCGTCCTCATTTGCGCACTACCTCTTTGCAGGGAATGGATAATCACACAGAATGCACCAGGATGAAGGTCTCGCAGCACTGGTTGCACATAAAGAAGCTCCAGTCACGAAGAATTCATAATCTAATTTCAAACAGAGACAGTAAGTGACTATAGCACAAAGGTAGAAAACTAAAGGAAACATGAGAAGTTTTTAAGCTCTTACAGAAAACTAAGATACTTCCTTCAATGCTAAATAGGCTTTTTTGTGATAAACACACCTTTTCTCCTCAATAGGGAGCTACATGCTTTTTATACCTTCTAGATATTGCTGCTCTAGACAGCAATGCAATAAAACAGGCATTTTCATTATTAAAACCTTTTCTTCAACTGCTTATAGGTTTCTGGAAATAAAACTTGCTTGCCTGATTTCTTAACATTGCAACTGGGAGAAAACAACAACAAAAAAAGAAGCAGGCACTAAAGTGATATAAGGAACATGTAAAATATTAAATAAGAACAAACAACAAATAAAGGTTGTCCAGTCTCCTAGATTTACATGGCACCAGGCTTGCTGGCATCAGATGGGATTCACCTTTCTCAAAGGGGGAAGAGGGTCTTTGCTCATGAGCTAGTGGGGCTCATCGACAGAGCTTTAAACTAGACTTGAAGGGGGAGGGGGATAATATCAGGCTTGCTCGTGACAAGCTGTGGGATGACATGCCAAGGTTAGGGGGATGGGGTGCTAGTGAGGGCCCTCAGCCTGTTGCTCTGAGACCTACTGGCTACACTGCAGCACACTTGAAGTCTTACGGAGATAAGCCAGGAGCTCCTGAGGTAATAGGAGACAACAGGGAAACACCAGTGAAATACCTCAAAGGAATTAAGGGGTGTTCCTCTAAGAAGGTGACACGGCCGACAGCCGAGCTGAAGTGCCTCTACACCAATGCACGCAGCATGGGCAACAAAACAGAAGGAGCTGGAATCCACTGTGCTGCTAGAAAGCTACTCCCTAGTTGCCATTACTGAAGCTTGGTGGGATGAATGCCATGACTGGAATGCGGCTATCAATGGCTACAGGCGGTTCAGAAGGGACAGGTGAGGAAGGAGGGGCGGAGGCGTTGCTCTCTACATCAAGAAATGGATAGAGTGTGAAGAGCTGTCTCTGAAGAATAGCCATGAGCAGGTTGAAAGCTTACGGGTAAGAATCAGAGACCGAGGTAACAAAGGGAAACTTGTGGTTGGTGTCTACTACAGTCTGCCCACTCAAGGGGAGCCTATTGACGAAGCCTTCTTACTCCAGCTGCAGGAGGCATCGTGCTCGCAGGCTCTCATCCTGCTGGGGGACTTCAACCACCCTGACATCTGTTGGAAAAGTAGCATGGTGAGCTATAGGCAACCCAGGAGACTCCTGGAATGCATTGAGGATAACTTCTTAAGTGAGGTAATAGACAGCCCTACCAAATGGGATGCGATACTGAACCTGTTGATCACCAATGCAAGTGAGCTAATTGGTGAGGTCAAGATTGGAGGCAGCCTGGGCTGCAGTGATCATGCACTGGTGGAATTCGCAGTCCTGAGGGATATGGGTCAGGTGAAGAGTAAAGTCAGGACCCTGAATCTTAGGAAAGCAAAATTCCAGCTCTTTAAGGAGTTAGTCAATAGGACCTCCTGAGAAACTGCCCTCAGGGACAAGGGAGCAGAACAGAGCTGGCAGATCTTTAAGGACGCTTTCCATAGAACGCAAGAGCTCTCGATCCCCAGGTGTAAGAAATCAGGAAAGGAAGGCAAGAGACTGGCATGGATAAGTCAAGACCTGCTGGTCAAACTAAAGGGCAAGAAGGAAATGCACAGGCAGTGGAAGCAGGGACAGGTATCCTAGAAAGAGTACAGGGACGCTACCTGGTTGTGTAGGGATGGGGTGAGGAAGGCCAAGGTGCAGCTGGAGCTGAACTTGGCAAGGAATGCAAAGAAAAATAATAAGGGCTCCTACAGGTATGTCAGCCAGAAAAGGAAGGTCAAAGAAGGCGTACCTCCGTGATGAGCAAGACTGGCAAACTGGTAACAATGGATGAGGAGAAGGCTGAGGTACTCAACAACTCCTTTGCCTCAGTCTTTGCTGGCAACCTCTCTTCCCACACCTCTCGAGTGGATGGACCGCAAGATGGGGAATGGGAGAGCAAAATCCCTCCCACTGTAAGAGAAGATCAGGTTCGAGACCACCTGAGGAACCTGAAAATGCATAAGTGTATGGGACCTGACGAGATGCATCCCAGCGTCCTGAGGGAATTGGCTGATGTAGTTGCCAAGCCACTCTCCATGATACTTGAAAAGTCATGGCAGTCAGGTGAAGTCCCTGGTGACTGGAAAAAGGGAAACTTTGCACCCATTTTTAAAAAGGGTAGAAAGGAGGACCCTGGGAACTACTGACCTGTCAGCCTCACCTCTGTGCCTAGGAAGATCATGGAATAGATCCTCCTAGAAGCTATGCTAAGGCACATGGAGGACAGGGAGGTGATTTGAGACAGCCAACATGGCTTCACCAAGGGCAAGTCCTACCTGACCAGCATAATAGCCTTCTATGATGGAGTGACTACATCAGTGTACAAGGGAAGAGCTACGGCTGTCATCTATCTGGACTTCTGTAAGGCGTTTGACATGGTCCCCCACAACATGCTTCTCTCTAAATTGGAGAGATATGGACTTGATGGGTGGACTGTTCGGTGGATGAGGAATTGGTTGGATGGTCACATTCAGAGGGTAGTGGTCAATGGCTCAATGTCCAGATGGAGACTGGTGACAAGTGGTGTCCCTCAGTGATCCGTACTGAGACCAGTACTGTTTAATATCTTCATCAATGACATAGACAGTGGAATCAAGTGCACCCTCAGCAAATTTGCAGATGACTCCAAGTTGACTGGTGCAGTTGACACACCTGAGGGATGGGATGCCATCCAGACCTGGACAAGCTTGAGAAGTGGGCCCATGTGAACCTCATGAGGTTCAACTAGGCCAACTGCAAGGTCCTGCACCTGGGTCAGGTGCCCCAGTATCAATACAGGCTGGGGGATGAAGGGATTGAGAGCAGCCCTGTGGAGAAGGACTTGGGAGTACTGGTGGATGAAAAGCTGGACATGAGACGACAATGTGTGCTCACAGCCCAGAAGGCCAACTGTATCCTGGGCTGCATCAAAAGAAGCAAGGCCAGCAGGTCGAGGGAGGTGATTCTGCCCCTCTACTCTGCTCTCATGAGACTCCCACCTGGAGTATTGCGTCCAGCTCTGGAGCCCTCAGCACAGGAAAGACATGGAGCTGTTGGAGTGGGTCCAGAGGAGGGCCACGAAAATGATCCGAGGGCTGGAGCACCTCTCCTATGAGGAAAGGCTGAGAGACTTGGGTTTATTCAGCCTGGAGAAGAGAAGGCTCCAGGGAGACCTTATTGCAGCCTTTCAGTACTTAAAGGGGGCTTATAAGAAAAATTGGGACAAACTTTTTAGCAGGGCCTGTTGCAGTAGGACAAGGGCTAACTGTTTTAAACTAAAAGACGGTAGACTTAGACTAGGAAGAAATTTTTTACGACAAGGGTGGTGAAACACTGGAACAGGTTGCCCAGAGAGGTGGTAGATGCCCCATCCCTGGAAACATTCAAGGTCAGGTTGGACTGGGCTCTGAGCAACCTGATCTAGTGGAATATGTCCCTGCTGATTGCAGGGGGGGTTGGACTACATGACCTTTAAAGGTCCCTTCCAACCCAAACTATTCTATTATTCTATAATTTAAAAAAATAAAGATTAGGTAGAGTAAGTATAGGGGGAGTGATGTTACTTTTCTGACAGGAGCTGTTTGCAGAAGTTTGCATGGAATTAAATTACCTAAGCGATGCTCCCTGAATAATCTAATCAGCACTGGCTCAAGGCCCAGCCCAGAAACCCAGGAGACCCAATTGCTTTATCTGCGTCCCCTTGATGAGCAACATTTCCCCAGTCATGGAAAAAAAAATATTCGAAGACAAAACTGAAAGCTTTCCAGGGCTTTGCCTGCATCTTGCCTCTTGCCTCCTTCAGTGAGCCCTGGCCACAAATGGGGTCTTCAGACACGGCTGCAGCGCCGGGTCCAGCTCTGCTGCCTCTTGCTTCATCGCTGGTGGTGACCCAGAGGTGATGCTCGGGTGCAGAGCACTCAGACAGACACACAGCCCTGCCTAAGGGACACCTTCCCAAGGAGCAGCTTTTTCCTTTGCAATTTCCCATCCTTGTTTGCCTGAAATCTTGTTATCAAACCTGTTCAAAACAGAGTGGTGCTCAGTGCTTTTGTTTAATGCAGAGCATAAAGGGACAATAGAATTTTATTAACCCCAAATTTAAAATGTATCTGCACCTTACCAGGAGCAGTCCTACTAGTCTTACAAATAAAAGGCAAATGGGTCCTGGGCAAGCCCAATTTCTTCTCCTCCAACTCCAGCAGAGGCTGGCAAAGCGGTCCCTCCTCTGTAGGACTTCTGTCCCCTGCAGCTCCTCAATGCTCCGCTCTTTCCTCCAACAGCTGAGGAGCCTCAGAGGTAACTGACAGGCTCCCTGCATCAGCTTGCACAGGGGTTCACCTTACATGGATTCATTAATCCGGCCATGCAGATAGACTTCTACACCTGCACAAGGTTCATTGCAAGGCTGGGGGCAAAATAATTCACAGCTCTACCGTGTGCCATAGTCAGGCTCAGTTACTCATCCCAGCCTCACACCAGAACAAGGTCTAGGGGTGAGGTGAAACCAGGAGGAAGAAAATCAAATTAAACATCCAGAATAATCGAATTTTCTTACATTATTTTCTTCATCAAATGAAATGTCTCTATCTTCCCAAACTGCTTTTGTCAACTGCCCTGTCTGATTGGTGCTACAGGATTGTTTGGCATGAGCATGGTCTGAAAAAACAGACTTCAACCCCTGGAGAATTTTGCTGGGAATAATAGATCTGCTTGAACGTCTAAATTGACAGAAGTCTTTCTGATTGCATTTCCAGGAAACCTGGACACATCACCAGTGACTTTGACTAAAATACAAGGTGCCAGCCACTGTTTGGAAAGCAATTTATAGTTAAGTAATTTAAATTTCATAGCGAAGACGGCCATATAGTGAGAACTTCATCCACTGCAGGAGGGGGAAGCTGGAGGTGTTCAGGGACTGCAAAATGCTTGCACAATTTTGGGAGGAGGTTTGAGGGTTTTTTTTTTCAAGTATATTTCTGGATCCCATTCCGATCCCAAAGGAACCCTCTTCTGCCTCCCCTGAATCACAGCATATATTCAGCTTTTGCCTATGTTTTTTTCCCTAAGGTTTATTTTCTGTCAGAGGATTATTTTTCCCTCTATTAAAGCTTTTTTTTAGGCTATTGGGGTAGGTGTTTAAGGTCTGGATTCTGTCACTTCTTGTTTACATGTTTTCAAGTGTTTCTCCTCAAGCTTAAGCTTAACTGGAGGAGAATTAAATGTAGAGGCTATACCACCATACAGTCAGTTGAAAAGCACACCAGGGATTCTTCCCCTTTTACCATCCGCTATTAAGACTAGAGCTTATAAAAAGTCTGATTCTCTTAAGCCCAATTTTATGACCCAACGCCACCCCCAAACCTTTCTTTTCAGCTGCAGCACCATCCTGCAGACACCTAAACTGGGGACGCATCCCTGCGTGCCGACTCCAGTGGTCACCAGGCTCGTTTTGCCCTGGCTTCTCCTTGACTGAGCAGCTCAGCAATTACCTTCAGCCCAAACCCAGCTGGGATGGCTTAAGCCCACATTTGTCACCTTCAAGAAGCATGTCCTCTCCATGAGGATATATGCTAGTCACACCAGAGACGAGGGGAAGAAAGAAGTTGTGATTTCTATACGCTGAGTGAAGTGATGCCAGCAGATGGACAGCAGCGAGGGCAGGAGTCACAGGGCCAGAGAGGGAGAAAAAAGGGATTTCATGTCACCCAGTGCTCCCACCTGGAACAGCAGGAGGTATTGCTTGGAGACCCCCAGGCTGTGGAAGCACTGACCCTGAGTTTCTCTCTTTCTAAAAGTGAGGTGTTCAGTAATCGTGAGGATGTTGAATAAAACATGGGGTCTGCTTTCTCCAGCCATTTTAATTTTTTCCCTCAGTTTATGAATCAATAGTTCTAGTGCTCCTCTTGCGAGATGGCCCGTGTGTCCACAGCCTGTCTAGAAGGAGGCATCCTCTTGCCCCGTGGCCCTTTGCTTCCCTGCCCGTTCCTCTCTGACCAGCCTTTCGAGGGGCCGGGCTAGCCAAGAGCACAGTGGAGGAGGAGGTGACCACACCACCGGCCGCAGGGCCCACTGCCGGCACCCGGACCCTCATGGTCCACACAACTTGATGGCATCCATGTACTCTATGAGGGGGCCCAGTTAGGTCAGCTCCACAGCAGAGCCCTATGATGATCTGAGGATTGAAAGTCTGGCTTTACCACCATGCTGCTACAACCTGGGTGTTGATGACTTTAAGCGTTAATTACACTTCCTTTTGTCCAGGTTTGGTTGATACAAACTCGTTTTCTTCCAGGGACCTCGTACTGGGGGCCATTGCAGCCTTGAAAACCTTAGAAAGAAACTTGAAGTGTGAAAACCCATTGCGGCAGCAGAGAAAACAATTTGCAGGAAAATAGAGAGCAGCAGTAATAAAGGCAGGGGAAAGGGAAGCAGTTCTCCAAGGCTCCCACAGGGCATGGCGAGGTAGCAAAAATCAAAAAAGAAAACATCATGCAAGCCCAAATCCTGCCAGTGGCAAGCCCAACAAACAGCTGGAGCAAAAGGCAGGTTTTGGAAACGAAGCTGCCGCTCACCCTCACCCCTCCTTCGGAACTATCCCCCATACGGAAAACAAGATACCATGAAACATTAGCCAGTTTTGCTCTCATAAGTATTTCTCCCTGACTCTTCCCTTGGCTCTGCCTATTTCTTTTACCCTTGGTGGCCTCCCCCCAGGCCTGCTGCACTGGGGCTGGGGCACCAGTGGGGTGTGCAGGGCTGCGCTCCCTGGGCAGCCTGGTCAGGGATGGGGCTGCGAGTGCTGGGGGGGGCACAGCTTCAGCTGGCTTCCCGCACCCTTATACTCAGCTTTTCTTTCCCTCCGTGGGGCAGGAGAGGCAACTGGAGAGAGAGCATTACACATCTGGTGCTCATAGGATGGTTTTGGTTGGAAAGGATCTTCAAAGATCATCTAGTTCAACCCCCCTGCCATGGGCAGGGACATCTTCCACTAAATCAGGTTGCTCAAAGCCCCATCCAACCTGACCTTGAACACCTTCAATGATGAAGCATCCCACAAATTCTCTGAGCAACCTGTTCCAGTGTCCTACCACCCTCATCGTATAGAATTTCTTCCTTATATCCAATCTAAATATAACCTCTTTCAGTTTAGAACAGTTGCCCCTTGTCCTGTCACTACAGTCCTTGGTAAAAAGTCTCTCTCCATCTTTCTTATAAGTCCCCTTTGTATATTGAAAGGCTGCCATAAGGTCTCCCTGGAGCCTCCTCTTCTCGAGGCTGAACAACTCCAACTCTCTCAGACTTTCTTCACGGGAGAGGAGTTCCAGGCCTCTGATCATTTTTGTGGCCCTCCTCTGGACCCGCTCCAACAGGTCCATGTCTTTCCTGTGCTGAGGGCTCCAGAGCTGGATGCAGTACTCCAGGTGGGGTCTCACCAGAGCGGAGTAGAGGGGCAGAATCACCTCCCTCGACCTGCTGGCCAGGATACAATTTGCTTTCTGGGCTGCAAGCACTAATTGCCAGCTCATGCCCAATTTTTCATCCACCAGTACCCCCAAGTCCTTCTCTGCAGGAGAAGGAATGAATTCATGAATGAACTCTCAATGAATTCATCCCCCAGTCTATATTGATATTGGGGATTGCCCTGACCCAGGTGCAGGACCTTGCACTTGGCCTTGTTGAACCTCATGAGGTTCACATGGGCCCATTCCTCAAGCCTGTCAAGGTCCCTCTGAATGGCATCCTTTCCCTGCAGTGAATCAACTGCACCACTCAGCTTGGTGTCATCTGCAAACTTGCTGAGGGTGCACTCAATCCCACTGTCCATGTGTTGAAGTTCCCCATTTTCATGTTGAGTGCAGTGTTCACAGAAACATATATATATTTACATAAATAGGACCCCTCTTCCAAAGTATTTACCATCTAAAAGTACAGAACGGTACAGTAAATAAACACAGAGGCAGTAGGCTTCTGCATCTAGAAAGTTCATAGAAAGTTAGAATCTCCTACTCAAAACAGAGGCACCGTTCACAGCATTGACCAAAGTTTTAAAAGGGCTTTGCAGGTCACTGGGAACGGTGAACCCAGCCCCAACTCTGTCTTTGCAAGCTTCCTTGAGTGCTTAACATTTGTGTTTAAAGCAATTTCAAGATGCCTTTTAATTTCGCACTGTAACTATGTTGTTTTAAAATCTTTTCCTAACAGAAGAAAAAGAAAAAAAAATTCATTGTGAAATTTTGCACTGGTATCCTTATCTTGAGGTTTTCTAGTTGGAGAATTACAGCTAAGGATTACAAGCTCCCAGTATGAATACATGTTTGAGTGTGTGCTTATAATATGCCCATGGAGGAATACAAGGAAAAAACATCTATTTGGCAACCCTTGCACTTTTCAAATTAGATGCAGAAAAGTTATTCTAATTATTTAAAGGTCTCTGAGTCTCAGCAAATTGTATTGACAGAGCTTTCACTTTCAGTAAAACCCAAACCTGAAATGTTTTTGTAAATGTGTTGTTTTCATCAAGATTTTTCTTTTGCTGGTATTGCCCTTTTTACTGGTCAAAAATTACGCAGGCAGCCACACTTACGTGCATCCCCAGCCCTCGTCCCCTTCTTCCCCACCACAAGATTCCTGATTTCTCCAGTCTTTTTACATCCCCATCTCCTGACACACCGTGACCCAGCTGCACACAGAGCCAAGGGCAGTGGGTTCGCTTCTAAGTAAAGGCAGAGGCAGGAGGAGAGAAAGGGAAAAAGGAATTTAAGGAGGGGATTTGGGAGTGCGAAGCGTGAAGCTGGAAGGACAGGCAGTATGAAGAGAGCCGAGTACTGCCGAAGCAAGAATAAGATGAGCCAGGATGACTGAAGCAGAGAGGAGCAAAGATTTTGCTACAGATTGTCCTGTCATGAAATTGAAATATGGGGCTTTAAATTGCAAGGTAGGCGAGGCAGAATGAGATAAAAGGAAGCCAAGGGAGTAGTAGTGAGCAGTAAGCTGTGTTTGTGATGCACATGCACAGTAAGCGCATAAACCAATTAATGAAAATATTGCATTAGCATCTGCAGCGGGATTGTCCCTCCTCTGCGCCCACACGGAGCTCCCCTGGACGCGGCTGCCTCCTTCCAGTTGGGTCCCACTCATGCCCGTCCAGATTTTCCATTGGAAGAAGTGTTGCTCTGGTTTTAATGAGTTCCCTAATAAAGAGATGATGACTGGCAGTGTAATTTCCCTTCTACACTTCGTGCTTTCATGACTGGAGTTTATTATTAACCTCACTACTACATTTTCTGTTATTTTACTCTGGTGGTTTAATTGTATTTCCACCTCAGCCATTGTGCATTCGCTTTCTAATAGTCTCCTTTCCCAGATTGCTTTCATGTGAGCAGCAGGGTTTTTCTGTTAAGTACTCTGTGATGTTTTTAGTATGCATTTCTTTCTGGTTTAATCTCTCTCTTTTTTCCTCTCTGTCCATGTATTAGTCATCCTTAATGGGGTACAGCACCTTGTGCTCTCTGACATGGAAAACAGGGACAATGTAAGCAAACATCAAGGACAAAGCATAAAAATAATGGAGGCAGTCTCTGTAAAAGGGGAATTAATGACTCAGGGAAGTAGATGCCACATGTAAGTAATTTTAAGGAAAGAAAGCATCAGCCATGCTTAGAAATGCAGATACATTTATTGCCTTTCAGCCCCCCTCTTTAGCTGTTACTAACGGCATATTGAAAGTGAACAAAGGGAATTTCTGAATGCAGAAGCAGGGATGTCTTAGCGAGGTGGTCTGGGGTAATGGAAATTTAGGGCACAAGCAGCAGGCCTGATTCTTATTTTATTAATGCTGACATAAATCAGGCGTGTGTATCCACTGAAGGAGTGAATGAAGTTGTGCCAAGGCAGGGTTGGAGAGAAGTCGGTCAGGTCTCCCATCTCCACTCTAACATGGAGCAGATGCCCCCTCAGGAACTGCACCTCTGCTCTCACTAAATAAAAGAAGACGGAAATAAATCTTTGTACTCCACTATGAAATACTAGGACGTGTGCACAGCTGACTCGGGGTATGTGAGTGCTAGTCAGTGTGTGCTTCTAATAATGCAAAAGAAGCAAAAGTGCAGTAACCCTAACGGTATGGTCAGTGGTTTAGTATTAAGTCAATAAAAATAATTGAGAGTCAACTCCTTAACGTACAGTCTGGCCCCTTTCCAACACCAACATTTTAGGGGAGCTGTACACTGCATCTAAATGAAATGCAATTTGCCAGAGTTAGTTAAAGGTCTCTAATGTGAATGAGAATCAGGACCTTTGATTTGACATCGCAGTGCACGTTTCCATTTGACGTGTTACACACAAACGCTGTTCGTCTGTAAGAAGTAAGGGTGGTCACATTCATTTGCTGAAAAATTGTAAGCAGTTCAGAAAGCCTCATGAAGCTGAAGCAAGGCTCGAAGGGATTGCCTTGTAGCAAAGGACAAGCCTTCCGGCTGACGGGGTTATGAGAAAGACTCCGAGCTGCCTTGGTTACGGTTATAAATAACCTTCATGAGATGGAAAAACTGGGTGCTAAAGAGTTCTTTACTGGGGAAAGGTATGATAAGAACCACAGGTAGGTGGCTAAACCGGAACAAAATCAAATGGGGAATGAAACATATCTGAAATGGTGAAGCTGAATAGTCTGTTGATGCACAAGAAGTGGGTGGTGAACTCTCCATTTCTGGTTATCCACGCTGGACACTCTGCAAGAAGACATACTTTAGCAAAGCACATCTAGAGGGTTCAGGAGAGGAGACCCTGGGTAAATCTAAGGGCTTGTATTAAATAAAGATTTTATTAGATGGTCTAACAATCTTGGCTTCAGCCCCTGTGAACCATTTGCTCTGGCTGTCCATCATGGCAGTGCTCTTGGCCGGATGCCCTGGAGCGGGGCCGGTGGGTGAAGGCAAGACGTGGGCAGAGGCTGGCCGGGAGAGGAGCGGTTGTGCCTGCAGCCTTCAGCGTACATATGCCTGGCTGTGTTAGCAGGGGCAGGCTCTTCCAAAAGCAATGCTAATGAAGTCCTGCTGCAGAGATTTGCAAGCTCCTTCGGGTTACCCGCCTGAAGAGCTCTCCAGCCTCTCGGCACAGGAGGAGCCCGCTGTGGTTTCACAGAGCTGGGGGACGCCGGAGCACTTTGCCGGCATCCTCGCAGGACCCATGGTGCTCCTGTGACGAAAGAGAAATATCAGTCCCCGCTTTGCAGAAAGTGCGGTGAGGCACCAGAGCCCGTACCGCCTGATCTGAGCCCTTCAGCGTTATCTGCCACACCGTCCTCTGCCCTCGCCTTCCCCAGGATGCCTGACTGGGAGAGGCTTCCCGCAGCTACCGGGAGCCCCTTCCTCACCCCTACAGCGAGATGCAACAGACGGGAACGTAAACAAAATGGTGCAAAATAAAACAACCTACCTGCAAGTTTAACCGTGGAGCCCGTTATGAAGACATGCACCACACGTATTAAAACCATTCTCTTAGAGCAGGACATTAACCGGCACTAACTGAGGACACCCCCGCCCCCGCTGCTCAGCAGGGCCGTCAGGAAGCGCTTGACCAGACCCACCCGATGGGGCAGCTCCCTGCCCGCGCCCGCGCCCGCAGCCCGGCGCCGCAGGGGACGGGGGTCCCCGCCCGCCACGGCCGCGCACGGCCCCGCCGCGGGGGCGCGGCGCCGCGCCAGGCCCGCCGGGCGGCGCGAAGGGCGGGCGGCAGCGCCACCTGGCGGCCAGCCGCGCAGCCGGGCGGGGGCGAGCGCCGCGGGGGGCTGCGCGCTGCCTGCGCTGCCGGCGGCGAGGGCCGGGGGCTGCGCGCTGCCTGCGCTGCCTGCGCTGCCTGCGCTGCCTGAGCTGCCTGAGCTGCCTGCGCTGCCTGAGCTGCCTGCCGCCGCCTTGCCGCTGGAAGGACTTTGCAGAATGAAGAATTAAAAAAAAAGGGAAAAAAGGCGGGTTTTCGGGGCTGGCGCATTAAAAGTGGAGCTGCAGCCGTGTGCAACCCATGTGCTGCCTGCTACAGCGGGGCCAACGCGGCGTTTTGGTCGGTGGAAAATCAGTTATTAATCAGCGAAGAACTATTGATTTTCCCACGGCTATTTCCATAGAAGAGAAGTCAGCTGTCGCAGTCGGCAAGCGGCGAGCTGTAAATGGCCACCAGGAGCACCTCTGGCCCAAAGGAGCGAGTCGATCCGCAGCGGGAGATAGGGGATATTCCGGGGTCACTGCTCAAATA
The DNA here is from genome assembly GCF_035582795.1 of Mycteria americana. NCBI lineage: Eukaryota > Metazoa > Chordata > Aves > Ciconiiformes > Ciconiidae > Mycteria > Mycteria americana. The sequence continues at coordinate 34,131,972 of NC_134367.1, forward strand.
GAGCAGCTCCCAATCTGCAGAACACATGGGGTACATTTCGTGTTTATAAGTAACAAATCAGGGCACGTTCACTGTTGCACTGGGAAGCAGAATGGAAAATGCGGCATACTATTCAACTCCACATAAAAACATATTTTCGATGGATGTAGGCTGTTTTCCAGTCAGTTTATCATGGGCCTGAGAAATACATCGTTTTCCTCTGTCAGAGTTCAGTCAGCAAAGCAACCATCTCTTTTCTTTCTTTTTTAATGCAGTGGAAATATTCATAAGGTATTCAGTGAGATACAGTCTTCTAATTGGTTTTCTTCTACGTATAGATCATTTGCGATGGTTCACCCAGGCAGACGTGTGCTGATCTGGACCATACATATTTGCCTATTTATTTTAGCTAGGTCTATAATGGAGATTTTTATCACCAACTGCTGGGATTTGGGTCCTTTTTATGAAACTCGCCCAGAAATGGAACATTCTGAGACCTGAAATTCTTTTGTAGTCTTTGTCCTAAAATCCCTGAGTAATATACTCAAGCACGTCATTGAAATATATCCACAACGCAGAGCTTATGCTGACATTTACCCAGGAGCGCTTCGGCATCAGCAGTGTATAATGCTGCATAATAGGCACAGGCCAGTGTTCTTTCATACTTTTTAGTATGAAAATTATAATTTTGTGATCTAGAAGATGCCCTGATTTGGACCTGAATTTTAACTGTCCAGCAGTCAGCAGAGAGTGAAGGTTGGCTTGGGTCTATTAACTAAAGGTACCTTTTCAGTATGCACATAGTTGGTCTTACTTCACTGAGTTTCTCTAACTGATCAAATTGTGGTTGTTTCTTCAGTCATGGTCCAGCAACACCATGACAGTAGCAAAGACACAAGTTCTCACAGCTGTCATGAAGAATCACAAGTTCATTTACTCACTGCTGAAACTTTCATCTGAAATAATCCAATACCACACAACCATTACAGGCAACTGGAAAGAGGGATAAAATGTCTCTTTGAAACTGGAGCTACAAAAGAATTACCCTGGGCCTCACTACGAAGAGCACAGTGCATAGCTTTACTCTGGTGATCACCATCAGGAGAACATTGGAAGGTAGGTTAGATGCTAAAATTGCTCGTGGAAGATAGTGTCCCCAGTGTCACAATGACTGCTGCCACTATGGGGAACGCAGTCCTGGCTTCATACAGCATCGCTGGCATGTGCAGCCCTACTGCAAGGAAAAGCTGGTCAGCTCATATGGTTTAAATCAAACTGGGATTAAAGCAAGTTATTGATTTATTAGCAGTGCCTATTTAACCTGCGATCAGTGAACTGTATGTTCAGGACTGAAATAAGCAACACATCAGATAAACCACAGTACTAGACACTTGCAAAATGTTTATAAATGCCTGCAGATTTCTAAGCATGCTGTTATAGTCCCAACATTTAAGAGCCCCCCTTCCAGGCAGTGTGGATTGCACACCCCATGCCCTGTGTGTGGGTGCAGGTGCCCTGTGGAGACGTGGGTGCTCCCGCAGTGCACGCACCCCTGCCGCTGCCGGCACCCTGCAGGTTCCCCCACGCGGTCCCACGTGCACCCTGAGGAGGGGTGTCCCCCCCATGCCACCCCTGTGCTGTGGGTCCCTGGCTGGGTGCCAGCTGCTCCCGCACCCCCCAGGGAGCTGCTGGGGATGCTGCGGGGCGATGCCTGGCAGTACCCCAGCAGGGTCACTGCTCCTCCTCCTGCTCCAAGGCATCTCCCACCGGTCTCTTTGTCATTCCCCGGTTATTGCTTAGTCAGGCTGGTCATCTTCCTCGTTAGCGCTACCAGCTTTGGGCAATCACCCTCTCGGGCAGTTTTGGGTGCCCCATAAAGCCACTTAGCTGAGAGAGCCGTGGGGCACCCCAGCCGGGGATGTGTTCCTGTGTTTCCATTGCTGCCTGTCCCTGCGTGAGCTGGGCAAGCTCGCAGCCGGCACTGCCCTTGTTTCTGGGGGCTGAAGGTTCGCTAGCTGATACTCCTCTTCCCCGGCGTGCTGCCGGACGGGGGAAGGCCCCTCACCGCTGGCGGGGGAACTGAGCAGGAGCTCTTGCCTGTCCGCTCCCGGCCAGCTCAGGGTCGTCCCAGGTGACTTTCCCAGAGCAAGACCTTTAGAGACACAAACCCTTTGCTTTGTTCTGTCAGAAGAGTCTGCAAAACAGCTGCAAAGATCTGAGTTTACTGGTGGTTGGTTATATAGCCCTGGGCCTGCAAAGCTATATATAGCGCTCTCTCTCTCTCTCTCTCTTATATATAAGTTTAAGATCCGCGCTGAATGCAGCTTCCTAGAAAACTGGGGGTTTGTTAAATGGTCTCTCTCTCTCCCCTGTACTGATATTCTTCCTGTCTAGGTCATAGTATTTTGAATTTCTAGATATGTGTATTTGTTTTCAACCTAATAGTTCTGCACCTCTTCCTCTTTTTAGATTTTTCTTTATTTTTTTTCTTAACCATGTTTTCAAGACAGCATTCTCCTTTTATGTGACTCCTTCCTTTTCCATGCAGTTTTCCTGAAATGCTGTCTTCCTCTGCTACTTTCCCATCTGTGTCGGTTCCTCTCCAGCTTGATGTTACTTAATTTTTTTTTTTTTACTCCTTTCTTAGAGGTTTCAGCCCTTTGGTCTCAGTCACTGTCCAAAAGCAACTCAGAGTGTTGCCGGTGGTGCCAGGGTGACAGCGTGCCTGTGCAGTCACCCTCCGGATGCCGCTGAGCGAGCATCCTTGGGGCTACACCGGAGCTGATCTCAGCATCTACTCTTGGTGTATAATAGTGCGCGATAGCGTTGTGACTCTCAGTTTGCAGCTGTTTGTGTTTGACCAGGACAGGGAAAAAGAAACAGCAATTTGGGGACATGTTTTTCTCCTTTTTTTTTTTTCCCCCTGAAAAACTTTAAGTGGTCTGAATTTAGACAGCTGTGGTGCTTCTCTCTGGTGGCTCTGCGGCAAAGCTTGAACCACACTACAAGAGGGAAATGTACAGAAAAATAAATATCAGTAGCCATATTTTCAGAAGTGAGAAGGTCCTTATGGCTGTAGGGTTTTAGTGTTCCCAGCTCAGACAGTGCTGAATTGTCCTCTAGGGAAAAAAAAAAAGACAAAGTAAGAATGGAAAACAATCTCTTTCAAGTCCCTTCTTATATTTCCCATGCACTCACATCTCCCGTTTCATAGACTGAGCCAGGCGGAACTGAGCCTCGTGCCAACTTCTTTCACCCTTTGAAAGTTGCAAGATGCAAAGTCCAAATAAATCAACGAAAGTTTAGACAAGAGTCATATTTGCAGAGATACAATGCAACTTCTTTACCTCGCTCCCTGCACCTCTCCCGCTCTTATGTTTATGCACTATGTGAAGCTTTTTAAAGCTGACATTTGGGATTTATCCCTGGAGGATTATCTTTGAAGCAACATACCATTTCTTAGTACTTCAGATTTTTTTAACATCCTGCATTCATAATTCTAAGACACAAATAATACTATCAATATTAATGCATTGAAGACATTTTCTTCTGTACCTGAGGGTATGTTACTACCCACAGAGATAAGTAGAATTTCATAAATATATACCAAAATCTTAACTTTTTTTATGATGACATGTCTTCAGTGCTGTAATTGTAATAACACTTCAGAGCATAACATTGTTACTGGCTGTAAAGGAGCCAGAAGCTACCTCTCAGGAAAAATTGACTCCATTGACTCAGCATCTCTACTCACTCTGAGAAAATACTGAATAAATATATGAATATATAAATATATATATTAAAGTGTGGTTACTCATTCAAGTGAAAAGAATTTCCTCTTGTAAAAACATTTTAATAGGTTTTCTGTGAATATCTACATAAAAAAGCATTTGTTCATTTAAGAATAAAGAGTTAAATAGTAGTGCGAGGGTGTGCTTAGGCTTCTATTGGCATAAAGACTTCATAGACCCTCCTTCTGCATTTAAAAGGTGCCGTTTTCTCCTGTACCTGCAGAAGAATGTTGTCTTTGTTTTGTGTCTAGTCACCCCATGAAAGAGGCGAATTGCCACCCGTTGTCTGTCAGAATTCCTTGGGCTGAATCAGGTCTACTGAAATCACTGGAAAATTTTGAATAAAGGTAAAACAATGACATTTAAATCCATTCATGGGTAACTCATATGAAGGAAATAGGCTTAATTTAATTATTTTCTATTGTAAATAGTGGTTCTGGTTCTGTTCTCATTCTTGAATGTGAACCTGGAGTATCTTCACCAATCCTGCTGAAATAGTTCTAGGTTTACAATAAATTATAATAGCTAATAATTGCTAACAGAATTAGGGAAGTCATGTTCACTGCAGAAGAAGAACGTTAGACACAATCCATGGTGATGGATGGTTCTTAGTTGTTCCCATGCAAGTTGTTCCTCTTACCTCTTTCTGTCCAAGAAAGGTGGTCTGAAAGCAGAGTTTCCAGTTTCAGGATAAATGCTATGAACAATACTGGACGTAAGTGCACAGCATTTGTAGCCACAAGTTTATGGACTCAGTGTGCCACAAATAAAACAGGGATCTTGTATTATTATCCACACAGACAGAGAATTGGGTAAGTTACCCTATTTATTTCTTACCATTTATGTTGAGGAAGACTCTAATTTCCCTTGCAGCAGAGTGCTTCCTTTATCTCTCCATATTTTTTGTGTAATGTTTGCTGTGGAGGCCTCAAGATTTTTCTTCAATGGAATTGTTAAATAATAAGTATAATTGTTATTAATTATCTAATTCTCTCTTAGGCATAAACCAGAAATTAATAAACCAGGGTACTTGCCAGAGACATTTTACATTTTGACTATAAAATAGATAGAAATAATTGATGTACTGATTATTTATTTATATATTTCAAATAGGAAGCAACAAAACTAGAGAGCACATTTAAAAGCTTTATTAAAGGCCCTAGGCAAAGGATTTATTCCTGTAATGTATTTTAATATGCTAACTGATTTATGGATAATAAAGCTGCATGAGATGTTTGCAGTGGAATTGGGGTCACCTGAAGTTGGTTTTGGTGTCATCACAGAATGAAGCGCCCTTCACCCAAACATCACAAGCTATAGCTGTCTCACCACTAAATCATCTGTGCTGGGCTGCTGAGCTTCTGACTTTCCTGCTTGTACAAGTCCAGAAAGGATTTTTGCATCTTCTGGTCCTCCAGCACACCTGGTCACAAATCCCGTCTGAGACTGCCTTTGTGGTTTTTGCTGGCTCCAGTGGTCAGAAACCACCTCCTGATTTCCAATCTCATTTTTTTCCTGGCTGGTTTATGCCATTTTTCTGTTGTGCCATTATTGTATTTTATCTGAAATAGCTTTTCCCTTCCTAGAGTTTACCCCTCTGATGTAGAGGAGCCTCATCCTTCCTGAGGGTCTTGCTCAGCTAAGCAAACCAAGCTGTCCTAGTCCCCTTTACTAAATACAGCAGATAGCTCTGCTCATCCTAAAAGTTCTCTCCTATGTCTAGTGCAGTTAAAATTCAACTTTATTGCACATAAGTGACTAGAACTGTATGAGACCCCAATAACAGTCCGTGTTTTGTCAGAGTCACCATGTTTCACTTGCCTTTGTCATGGCTGCAAGGCTTGGAGACATCTACAAATACTCACAAGTGCTTGTGTATATGTACAAGCATATATATTTACGTAAGTACACATGTGCACACACACGCATATATCCATACATTATTTTTAGTGTTTGTTGCCAGCTGAGGTACTCCTAGATTACAGTGAGCATTTTTATTATTATTGCTGAAGTGCATGGCCTTGTGTGTTACGGTACTCCTTTGGGATTGCTCCTGTCCTCAGGACCATCCTTCCCTGTGTGACAGCCAGTCTCCCCCATACTGAGGACGGTGTACTTGGCAAGTTTTGTTACCACTCGTCCGTTTTTTGCACTATTAATATTGCTAATACTAAGCCAGACCCAGTCCTTGAAAAGCTTTACTCATCATCTTCTTCCAGCCTTGTACCATCCTGTCCAGCCTCGTAGCACCTCTTCCAGCCCATCCTGTTGACGTTTCCACTTCAAGCATCCTTACTCACACTACATGGCTTGTACTCATTCTTCTCAAAACAAAATAATTTCCTGTGTGGCTGTATAGCAGATGTTTCACAGGTGTCTAGATAAATGAGATTTTGGTCTTAGTGATGCATAATAAGAATAGTTAAAAATATCAATTATAGTTTCCAAGAAAGATGCCAGGCTCATCTGACAGGTATGTTGCATTAATCTTCCATCCAGCTTCACATGTTTAATTAGTTTTTCTTCAAAAATGACTCAAAGGCTGCATATATGAATCAGGTCAGTCTCATATGCTCTGAATGGCACACCCTCGTCTTCTCTTTTCCTTAACTTTAAGATCTCCACTCTCAGACTTGTGACCGTATGAGCCCTGTCTAGCGTGGTCCAGTCTCTCTGGTTCTGGCTATGCTGCTATATTGAGATGACAACTACTTCCCCCGCTGTGTTTCAGTTTGACTGACTGTATGCAAGAGCATATCCCTAATGTGACTGTTGCCCATTAAAGAACAAACACCTCTCATGCAGTCACAGAAAGATTTGCATTTGCTTCAGAAGAACCTGCAAAAAGTCCTGGTGAAGATAACTGGTTCTGCAGGCAGGCAAGGAAAGCTGGAGGTAAGGGAAGGTGGGATGGACCAACCACAGTAGTTCTGTCACTTCTGTCATTAAGTTTGTCATGTTAAACCTGGAATGAAAATACTTCTTTCCCATGGTCCCCATCCCAAAGGAGTTGCCAGCTAGCACTTTTATAATCATGCTTATGGTTGGGGTGGTTGGATGCAATCAATGCTCTGGCTCTGTCCATCATCCCTCTGCTCCCCAGATATATAGCCTATGCATATGGCCTGGGAGAGGATGTGGGTTGGCGTGAACCTGCAGTTGACTTGATTACCATCAATGCAGTAGCAAACACTGTTGATGAAGCAATAGAAGTCCTTAGACACAGTCCTTAGAGCAGGACAGAAGGGCTGCTGAGACTCTTTTTGGAAGATCGGGGGAGTGCATCTTTGCCCCTGTTGGACCTGGACTGAAAATCAAGGCCTTCGTTTCTAACGGGGACGGCAGCAGCCAGAAGTGGGGGTGGGATGCGGGGTCTTGGTGCCTGCTGGGTGGGGAGGATCACTGCATCCACGGCAAGCCGTGCGGGGCCTCTCTGAGAAAACCTCCACAACGGTGTCCCAAAAAGGGAAACATAAATGGACTGAGGAACTTGAAGAGCACACACAGCTGCTTCAAAAATCTTATACCTTACTTCCAGCACATCCCTGCAGTGTCAGTCACAGCAATAGGTCTGCTTAAACTCTCATTTCCCTGTTGCAGTGTAATGAAGGTTTGCTCCCCCAGTTAGCTCGTTTTTAATCCCTTTTTTGAGCTGGGCATGCCTTTCTCATTTTTTTATAATGCTTAATAATCATGTATGTTCAGTCCCCTAGGTGGTATGTTAATTCTTTTCTTTCATCTACTTAATTAGAAGATTTTGTTCTGCATAAAATATATGAGGCAGCTGGGGCAGGGTCTTATGAACTGGTGAGCATCCAATAACTATATTAAGCAGTTTCTTAAGGCTTTGAAATTGTCTTCAGATGGTAGCTGTTGACAAACCCTGAAGTGCAGCACTACTTGAATATTCACATTAAAACCGCCATTGCAGTTAAGTTAGTGATGCATGATTAATTGGCTTAAAAGCAATGGATTCATATGGAGTAAAACATCTCTATGAAAATCAATAGCATGACTACAATTAGCAAGAGCATTACTTTGAAGATATTAAGGGCCACAAATCCAATTTGTCAGCTGAAGAGTAGCAGTGGCTGTATATACAAACAAACAGCAGTTGTGTCTGTAACACAGCATGAGGGGCTTATGGGTCTTTCCACATATTCTTTCTCTTCTCTTAATAGCCACAGTGATGGGATAGCATGATAGCTGCTCACGGCAACTAACAGTCAAAGGTGCTACTTTGCTTCCACCCCCAGGTTTGGCCAGGACCTCTTGGTCCTGGGTACGTGCGGGTGTGCAGGGCTTGGTACTGTCACCCAACACTGGCTGCCTTCTCTTTGCCACCCGTGTTCGCCTCCATTTCAGCTGGTGCTGGCAGCCTGCGCCAGCCCCACAACTCACAGATGGGCAACCCCAGAGTTTCACAGGGGTCTTGCTCCTCTACCTGGAGAATCCAAAAGCTTTTTTTGATTGTACAAGTGTCATAAATACTGCTCCTCTCTTGTTGCATCCCCACAAACTCCCTTTTATGCTATCGCATAAAAGCCTCTCCAGGACTGAGAGTCGCTTGAATCCATAGGCAAATGAAATACTGTATTGTGGTCATGTTTACAGTGGTACACAGGGAAATAGTACAGATTTCAGAGTCTTCCTAGGATATGTGCTCTGAATTAAAAAAAAATGCACCACTTGGGTGCATTTTCATGTCTGTCACTCACACAAATATGCTGAGTGGTTGATTCTATGTATCACCGCAAAAATAGAAAGCTGTCTGTCTGCTGGGGCACTATTCCTCTTGGCTTGAAGCTGACATAAACAATGATAAGAATTTTAACTTGGAGATGAAGGGAGAAGGACGGAAGAGACTTCTTTAACCTCCATGTCTGGAGATATAATATAAAAAAAGGGAAAAACCAAATAAACAATGATATGACCATCTGCAGTGGAAGTACAGAAGGTGAGAGGATGGATGGTACAGAGAAGGAAAGTATTAATACTGATGAGAACAGTGAGGCTAAACAGCGGCTGTATTGACCTAAATATAAATCAGCCTCAGATATAAAGCAATCCTCACTCTTCAAGAAACACAATAAAGTATCTACTCTCTTCTTAAAAAATCAGGAACTATCCAATTAAGTAAATTATTAACTAACATGGAAAACCACAGTGTAGTATAGAAATCTTACGTTAGGAATGGAGTTTTGTGAACTATCCTTAAAGCTAATAGTAAGAGGGTGCTTTTGAAATTGGCTGGTGACGTGAAGGTGGGAGGCATTGTCAATATGGCAGAAGGTGAAGATATCAGGCAGAAAAAACTACTATCCCAAAGAGGCAGACAATGCAATAAACTTCAGCGGAATAAAGGGCAAGATCATTTAAAGACTAGTATGGAGAATTTGCACTAAAAACTGGGAACTCATAAGCTGGAAATGGAAATGGGGAGACAGCACTGGGTCACTGAGCCAGTCAGGATGAATATTGTCATCAGTGTGATCCAACCATGAAAGGCAAATCCAGACTGAGGATATCCCTGATGACATGTTTCCAGTGGAGCGAAAGTAGCATTCAGGCTACTTTTCTAGAAGCCCGTGCTGAGACCTTGTCTGGAGTGTTGTGCACGATGGTGGCTGCCCCGTGCATGAAAGATGGAGGAGCTGCAGAGGACAGCCTGTGGGATGGATGTGGGAGGGAAAGACAGGGGCTTGGCTCACTTAGTCTTTCTGAAGCTGAAAAGAGTTGTAATTGTTCCCTGCAAACACATCGTGACACTAAATTCTGGAGAAACAGGAGAAGAAAAGCTATTTAAGCCAAAGAATAGAATTCATATAGAAACAACTGGGAATAGATTTAGGCAGGATTTCATAAAATGTTTTTCATTATCAGTGTACTGAGGATCTGGAATAGGATAGAGGTGCTGTAAAACCTGGTCATCATTAAAATGAAGTTAGGTCAGCTCATGAAATAGTATGACCAGCATATCTGGCAAGTGACTGGTATTAAAGGCTCAGGAGCTCCTTTCCAGTCTTATATTCCTCCAACTGGCACTGCTTAAAGCTAGGAATAGATAGAAAGTCTCATATCCCAGAAGAGTTGATGCTGCTGGTCTGTAACACCAGGTCCAGGCTGTTATAATTGCTTAAAACTCAGCCATCCTGGTCTTCTTTCATTAGAGCTCTGCTTGCTGTGGGAATTGGAGGAGAAGCAAAATTGGTTTCATCTCATTTATTCACAGCCCAGCTGCTGTTTATCCCTCTGAGACAAGTGCCCAGCACCCCTCCTCCTGTGCTGCATTAGTCTGGCACCTCTGCTGTGTCCCCATGCTGCAGGTAGCAAGTGTGCTTTCTGTGGAGCACGGGCTGTGCAAAGCATCCTGGTGTGTCAGACATCCCAGACCAAGCCCAATAAAATTTTCCTGGAGCTAGGTGCGAGATTCAGAGCTGGAAACTCCTTCTCCTCACTGCCGGACCTCCCCAGCCCAGAGCTGGCTCGTTTGGCAACCTCAAAGGTTGGTTAGCCCAATACTCAACTGCAGCAGCTCGGAGCTGCGGAGGAGGAGGGAGGGGGTGATCAGAGACCCCCGCCGACTGCACACACCTGGCCTTGCCTCTGCAAGGCAGAGTCACCTCAGGACTGCCATAATTCGTGTTTGGCTTCTCGTGTCTTGAGGGTGCAGTGATGGATGTGTTGCACTGTGCTCCAGACACCCCTTCTTCTGCCCGTCCTTTAGGTTTAGGAGAAAAGATGCTGCATGTTCTGGCTTTGGTTCCCCTGAGCCAGGCTGGGAGGCACTCCTCCCTCCAGCCCCGGCCCTCACCACTGCTGGTGGCTAACAAAACCTGCCTCGCTATTTAATGAAGCAGAAAGCAGATGCCAAAGTATGGAGGGGTGTTTTTTTGCCTCTTCTAAGTGAATAACTGCACTGCAGGACACAGGAGGTGCAGCCGTCAGGCAGGCAGAGATGCAGCAGGATTGTGCTTCTGAGCAGCTTTTTTTAAAAACCCTCCCGTTATTGAATCCTGGGGAGGTAGGGAGGGGAGACAGATTTAATAATTTTTGTCTCCTAAAAAAAGTGTGATTTATTATCTGAAGGCAATAATTCTAACTGGTGTTATTGGTATGTGGCACGTGGGAATCTTAGTGCTAGTGCATCTTTATTAATATTGTTATAAAAGCTTCTACTGGGATCCTAGTTATCAAATGACTCTGACAGCAATTCATCCACAAAGCCCTGTGTTTTAATTTCTCACTATCTGAAAAGAAATGGGCTGGGTGGGTGGAAAGACTCCTATTTTCAGCTGCTTTGTCCTTTGCTTTAAAGCCTGGCACGTTGCAAGTGTAAAGGAGGAACATGTACGATTACAGCGGGAGGAATACATCTTTGAAAAATAAATATCTTGCCATAAAAAGCATGTTACAAAGTGACAGGTACCATCTATTGGTATAATGGAGTCTTTGATTCCCATAGTGCTGGCCATTATAAGAAGAGGTACATAGAGATGTGAGCCAGAGCCTTGAAAACCCCTTTGAATAGCAGCAGAGCCACAAATAGCAGCAAGGGATTTAATGGTAAAACATTTTACAAAGATTTTGCTGTGTGCACTGTGAAACAATAGAGAGTTAATGAATTACTGAAAACAGCAAATGTCTCCTTTGATAGAAATCAGAGACTGATCAGGGAAGCCGCTAATTTCTAGGGCTTTTTCCTTCTTCAGCCCACTCTCTAGCCATGGCTATACATGATCGCACAGGAGGTCCAGACCCAGCAGAATTTGTGAGCAAAAATGATCAGCTAACCTAAGTAAGCAGCTGAAAAAAAATACCTTTTTTTATTACTTTCTCCTGGCGAGGCTTGAAACTTCTCCAATTGCGTGATATTACAGTAGTGCATCATGTGAATGTAGCAAAGTGAGCACTGAGTGAATGATGCATGAGCTGAAAGTGGAAATGGGGAGTGGTGGCGGTTCTCAAAAAACATAGGCACATGTATGTCTGAACCTTTCCCCCTCAGCTCATTGCTTAGCATTTGTCCAGGCAAATCTGTCCTTGCATCCCTTTTATCAGACCTTGGAAGGACAATACATTTTCTAGATTATAGCTTTGGGGGCCAAGCCTCTCCCACATGGGTCTTTTTGTGTGGCTGGAAAATGCCATTTCAGCAACACTGTGGTGTGATGGCCCTTGTTTCCAAGGAAGATGTATTATTGCTTGCCTGGAGAACCTGCAGCCTGGGAGGATAATTCCCTTTTATTAAAGATGCAGGGCGATGCAACCTTTAAAATGGCCTTTAGCCTATTTAGAGGTGAAGAAGGCAGTAAGGTGTGGGCTCTGCGAGACTGGCTCTTCTTGCATGACCAACACAGAACACACATCTGCAAGGATGTTTTACCCAGACAGAATTTTGTTTCTCACACTGTCCTGCCCCAAACCTTTTTCCATTGCAAGATTATATAAAACCCTTCGAGTTTTCTCTGCTGAAAATGCAAAGTCTTTTAAATTCTGTTCTAATGAACAGTGGCTTTTTTGTGGCTTTGGCTTGATAAGAACAAGGTGTAGGTCTCTGAGGCCAAGCTGGGGCTCTGTCACAGTGTCTGTTGTCAATATAGTTGTGCCTGTGCTGGCATTTTGCCACTTAGGTCAGGAAGTCTTCTGCTAGCCATTGCACTAGGAGCCAGGATTTTAATCCAGGCACTTTTCTGGCTAACCCTGTGAACAGCTGCCTCAGGGTTGTACACAAACAAAACAAACTGTTTTGGGGTGGCAGCTTGGTTGTCCCTAGCGCTCAGTTCGCCTTTTACTTATCTCAGTGTGAAACTGAGGTTTCTGCCGAGGTTTGGCACAGGCTGCGGGTGGCAGGGAGCTGGAGCATCTGCGGGGTCCCTTGCCTGGGTACAGGGGAGAGCAGCGTGGGGTCCTCACCAGCCCTTCTCTCCCTGCTGGCTACCCAAGCGACCTGCCCCTCTCCTTGATCCTTTACTTAGGTAGAACTTTGTAATGAACATGGCTTCAACTTCAGCCCGAGTCAGTTGTAGGGGGAGTAAGAAGCCGCTGGGTGCGAGGGTTTGCGCTCGGGGTGAGCCCAGCCCCGGGTGAGCTCTGCGGTGCAGAGCTCGAGTGGCGGGCGCTGTGCTCCTTGGAGGAGGATTTTGCCTTGGAGGGCTGCGGCTCAGGTGTCCAGCATAGCACTAAGCATATTGCTGGCATTTAATAACCAAAGTAATAATTACTAGCTGTCTGCAAATCCACCACTAACTGTAAAATGGCTGAGGAAGTAAATAAAGACATAGGGGCAGTAACGCTACAGTGTACCGAGGCCGTATCTGGAGCAATACAAGCACCACTCAGACTTTAAAACCTTTTATCCTGGCAGCAAGAATGGTCATCTTGTCAACACACTTTCTGCTCTTAATTGCATAACTGGAGAAGAGAAAGATTAAAAGAAATTTTTACATATATGTCTCAGACATGCGCTGCCCAGCTTTTTGTAAGTAGCCTGCAGCTTCTGTCTTAGAGATGTGTATCACTACAAGGCATATAAGCAACAGGAACGGGCTGCTATGTGCATTTTGATTTTGGCATAACTCCATATTGTATAAAAACCGTTAAGGGAAATGAAACCAAAAGATCACCCACAGGAGTGCAAGGCAATGTTACTGCACGGTCCTGCGCGGGCAGAGCCTGGGGAGGTGATGTGCGGGAGCAAAGTCGTTTGGAAGAGCACAGCGCCTCGTAGCAGGGCATGGAGAGGATGGAAACAGGTTTGTTCAACAACTCTCTGCAATTAAATCCCCTCATACTAAAGGAAAGCAAGAAAACTGGAAATAAGGTAGTGAACAAGGATCCCTGCGGCGAGCAGCACTTGAGAAATCACAGCCAGCCAGTGACTATGGAAACCATATACTATCCAACTGGGAATAAATAATTTAGGAAAGACCCATATTAAAGACTGAATTTCTCTCCCAGTCTCATACAGATGGACTTCTTCCCTTGGGTAGATAATTTCTGTCTCTTCTAACAAAGTGCAGCTCCATCCAGCATTTCGGCAAAAGGGAACACCAGACCCACAGCCTTTTTGTCTTTTCAGTAGCCAATGCTTCACGCATACAAAATAAAGATAATATTGAATTAACCTCATCTGTAGTAGAGCATGTGAAGTAAGCATGCTTTAGCTGCCTAGCTAGAGAAAAACAATGGCTTTTTTTCAGGATGAAAATATATCCAGTAAAACAAGTGCACTGGCTTGTGCCTTGCTGTTAGTGACGTGGCAGCCCAGGTGAAGTCCCTCCTGCCATTGCCACTGCCTCTAGCTTAGCTCGAGATTCCCCTGTCGCTAAGAGATGACAGAGCACACACCGGGCAGTGCAGTTTCTTTCCCTAAAGTCTGGGTCTCTCTACAATATAATAGAGTTACAAGCTACTTTTCTGCAGCTGAATTGTTTTTCCTGGGCTATGCACATTAGTAGCTGCAGCAAGTGCTGCCAAATGAAGAGTTTGGGGAAAAAAAATCAATGAATGCCAAGCAATCCATCTTGAAAAGCCACCTGCACATAGAAAAGGAAAGAGAGGATCTCGGAGTGCCTGAAAGTTAAATTTCACCAAAGGGGAAGGCAACATGTAGAGTTTCAGCAGGTTGTTCCCTCGGCCCTGGTTCTCTTCTTTCCCTCTTTACTTGAATTGCCTTTTATATCCCTCTCCACCTGCTCTTTCCTTTCATCTTCCTTCTTCCCTTCCAATTAGTGTTCTTAAAATAACGGCCATAGTAACGATAAAAGTGAGAAAAGAGGAAGAGAAGTAGTCCTGGAAGGAAAGTAGCGTTCGCCTCATCCTGTAGCTCACTGGCACGTTCAGCACTGGTCTGGGCTTCTCCAGCTGGACGCTCGCTGGGGCAGGACACTGGTGGCACTGGCGAGCTGCACAGCACGATCCCGTTTTCCAGGCTTTTAGGCACTGCTATAGTAAGCACAGAGGTTGTTTTTTATACATTATCTCCTTCCCACTTCTAACACATCCCATCCCAAAGGCTCTGATCCCCTTCTTCTGGGAAGTTGAATGCCGTGTTGTCTCCTGTCATCCACGATGATTGTCATCTGACGATGGAAGCCTCGGGGTTACTCAGGCTCCTGGGAAAGCAAGGAGGGGAGCAGAGGCACTGCGGGTTAAACAAATGATAATAGCATGAAGGCAGTGGAAACGCGTACAGTGAAAGGTTGTTTGGCCTTGGGGACTGGTTTCTGCAGGCCATTTCGAGGTATGGATCTCAGGCTGTTTAAATGGGAGCAGCTGTCAGACGTTTCCTAATCACAGACGTTTGCCTGCCATGTTAGACCGAAATCCCTGATTAGAAAGTCCATGGCTCAGAAAGGACTGTCTGTGGGAGCTTACATCGTATTTTTATTACTTGCAAATAGTTGTTAAAACATTTCCTACTGCAATGCAAATTCATTCAAAATTTTCAATATTCTCTCTTGAAGTAGATTAAACTGCATATAGAGTCCTTAAAAATCAAACCTTGGGTAGTTTCCAAAAAGCCATAAAGCTAAGGTTGCAGGATGATAACAGTCATTTGTAAAAGTAAATATGATAAAATGAACAGCTGCTTGCATGAAGTAGCACCACAGACTTCCTAATGACTAGATCGGTTCATTTGGGGTTTCAAAATAATTTGAGTTCTGCTTGTCTGAGTGCTGTTAATTGATCAGAAAGTAAAGCTGATCACTGCTTGCTTTTCCCATGACATATATGAGTTAATAAATTATTGCTTGCAACTCATGCAGTGTTACTCATTATTGACTTCAGATACATTAGCTGGCTGGATGGAAAGGCCTGTTCAACAGAATCATTAATATCATACTGGGGTTTTCTGAGGTTCTCAGCAGGACCTCTGCTCTCTGACAAACTCCCATCAATGACCTGGTGATTTTCAGAAAACTGCCAAAGTATTTTTCTTAATAATATGTTCAAGTGAGCTCTTCCTACTAGGAGAATTTTCATGTACTAAACACATTTAGTTGGCCATAGGCAATAAATAAACATATATATCCTCAGATTTCAGCTCTGATAAATGTTTATTACATTCTCTAAAGTCAGGCACATTTGTATGCAGCACTGCTGGGTCTGAAACTATAAACTGGTGCTTTCTGGATTTTCTTAGTAACTCTGCTCTTGTGGTTGTCTCCGGAGAAAAGGTGCTTGACTTGGGAAACCCTCTCTCCTCTGAAAACAGTCTCATACAAATTTGGAAAACTTGTTTGAAAACTTGTAGAAAACATATTTTTCTAAACTTGTATGAGACTCAAGAAAATGCTGGATGGGAGACTGGGGGAGGATGGAATGAAAAAGGGGCAAGGAGAAAGAAAAAAAGTAAAAGAAGCACTTAAAAAGAGAGGTAGGGGGAAAAGCCTCTGAAAATGAAATGAGATAAGAAACTATGAAAGGGAAGCAGAAGAAGATGAAAAAATAAGTAGCATATATGTTTATTTTATAGGAAGTTGGCTGACAGGCTGAATTTTTACTCTGGTCTGGGAATTGAAATTATGGTGGGCTCTGGATGAAAAGTGAAGAGCAAATATCCTAAATTAAGAACTCAAGAGACTGAAATCTGTTTGTAAAACTGTTCTGGAACAACAAAACCACCATATTTCAAGACCAAAGCTTGTTGATGAATAATTTGCAAGCAGAAAACAGGCTAAATGTCTTGGGTAAGAAAGCACTGGAAAATGCTTGCTCAGAAACACTGATGAAATGAAAGGCCATATTCTGTTATCACCTTTCCTTACTTTGAATTCCATTTAAAATAATGAGATAAAGAACCTTCTGCCGTTAACAATAATATTGGATTTTTCTTTCCTACAAGCAACTGTCCAGGTCGCTTTGTGGCCGGTGCTGATTTACGTAATCGTTGTAAGCTTCTTGGATGACAAATGGTAAATTCATTTTTCAGCAGTGAATTCAGCTCCACTTGTGATGGAAATGCAAGGATGGGGAAGCAAAAGGAAGGTCTGTGTGGAAACGAGAGCTGGTACATGGTGGTCCTCGGCAGTACTGCTGCGAGGTTCACTGACCTTATCCTTCCCTGAAAACTTGACGTCTTGGAGGCACCGTACAACTACTGCAAAATTTATCAAGGAGATATGGTCTTCCCGAAATGCATCAGCAGAACTATCATGATTTTCCAATAAGAAAGGATGCTTGAAGAGAAAAGAGGGTGAGCATTTTATTATTTATTTGATAGCAACACCTACCCCAAAACAAATAATTGACTCTGCTGTAATCATCCCGACAAAGATTTCTCTGTGCATGAAAAGCAGCAATCTTTCAGAGTCTTGACAAATAAAAGAATTGCTGGTTGTAAACCTGACTGTTTTTGTTATTCAAATCTTAACAGAGGTGGAGCTAAAGATCCTAAAAATGGGAGAATCTGTCAGGACGCTGAATGCACTCATTGATGGGTTTCTAGTGGGGTGGGTGGTGCTGCAGGGAGCTGGGGCTGGGGAGCTGGTGAGGTCGGGGCCAAGCCCCCAGTGGGGACCGAGCCATGGGGACCAAGCCATGGGGACCGAGCCATGGGGCCGGCCAGCCCGCTGCCTGGGTTCAGCCCAGCCGTGGCACTGTGGGGCAGTTCAGCCCTTCGGTGCACAACAGTATCTGAGCTTGGGGGGGAATAAAAACCACCCCGTGGGTCTCATCCTAAAGGCTACTGCAACCCTATCACCTCAGAAACTCTTATCTATTGTTTATCTGTTGTCTCTTATCTGATCGACTGTTGGAGATCTGTAATGGTAAGAAAGTGCTGGATGTTCCTGCATTCATTGCAAGATTCAGTGCAGCAGGGTGAAATTTTCACCCTAAAATTAATCTGGGGTAATTCCTGGGCTTTCACTCTTTCACTGGTTTTAGCCATTTTTATTCTATGAGCTTTAAAGGAGATGCACAGTCCTGATTGGCATCACTGCCACTACAGCAGAAATGCACCCCTCGTTTCTAACAGAATGGTCTCCATATTTCATCATAAAGTCTTCTTCTAGGAAACCCATTGCTTGCATGACAGCACTCTGAATTATAAAATCTGTGAGAAGGGGTATCTGTCAGAACATATCTGTGGTTTTTTTTTTCCTAATCCATAAATAAGGCAAAGCAGAAAATAGGAGGTGAGGAAAAACTTTAATTCAGTATTACATTTCCACAGTAATAGAAAAATTCAGCACTGTAGAACACAAACTGATCTACTATATGCAGTTTGGCAGACTTCGCTACACGATGGGTTAGATCTCTTATACATCTCTGGATCAAGTTGGAGGCATGTAACCACTCTGCCACACTTCAGAGAAGTTTGACATGCCAACAGGGAGAAGGTAGCTAAAATAACAGTGATCTCCGCTTTAAAGACAGGTCTGTGCTGCCATCCAAATCAAAGGTGTATGCAGAGCAAATGGGTACATTTGTGAAGGTCTTTGTGTCTTTGAGAGAAGCTGTAGGAAGAGAAGAGGCACTCAGAGAGAAGGCAGCAGTATTGGCCCGGCAAGGGAAGCTCTGACACAAAAATCTCAGGAAAATAAGAGAGAAAACATCAGGGGGTGAGCATTAATTGACAGAGCATTCCTTGCATTACTTTAGAGCTCAGAGAAACAGAATTTAGCTTAGTCTTCGATGGGAAACAAAGTTGCATTAAAGCCATCTGACACTATCATGATATTTTCTCTTTGATAAAGTTAAACTGCAGTCTGAAGTCTGGTCAACAGGTTGGTTGAGTAAGTGGTAAGAACTCTAAAGATGAAAATATAAACAGAGTGCAAAGTGAACAATTAATGAGAATCAGATATCCTGGATTCACACCATTAACAGCCTCCAGAATATTACAGTTCATGGATGCCTAAAAGCACTGCTGGATTCACAGAAACGTGGAACAGTTGAGGTTGGAAGGGACCTCTGGAGGTCATCTGGTCCAGCCCCCTGCTCAAGCAGGGCCACCTAGAGCCGGTTTCTGGGGAGTGTGTCCAGAAGGCTTTTGAGTATTTCCAAGGATGGAGACTCCACAACGTCCCTGGGCAACCTGTGCCAGTGATCGGTCACCCTCCCAGTGAAAAAGTGTTCCCTGAAGTTCAGGCGGCATCTCCTGTGTTTCAGTTTGTGCCCATTGCCTCACTGGACACCCCTGAAAAGAGCCTGCCTCCGACCCCTTTGCACCTTCCCTTCAGGTATTTATATACATTGATGAGATCCTCCCCGAGCTTTCTCTTCTCCAGGCTGAGTAGTCCCAGCTCTCTCAGCCCTTCCTCATAACAGAGATGCTGCAGTCCATTAATCATCTTAGTGGCCCTTTGTTGGACTGTCTCCAGTTTTTCCATGTCTCTACTGTATTGGGGAGCCCAGAACTGCACTCGGCACTCCAGATATGGCCTCACCAGTGCTGAGCAGAGGGGAAGGATCACCTCCTTTGACCTGCTGCAGCACTCCTCCTAATGCAGCACAGGATAACATCGGCCTTTTTTGCAGCAAGGGCACATTGCTCTTCAACTTGGTGTCCACCACGCACCCCAGGTCCTTTTCTGCAAAGCTAACTTTATCCTAAAACCTGGCAAAGACAATGCTGAATGGCTAAGACTACGATAGTGATGGTCATGTACTGCATGCAGAAATCCTGACACTGCAGAATGGGCTAACGTGAGGACAGGCTGCCATCTACTATACTGCAAGGCAGGGACCTAAATTTAACGTGTCTGAAAAATGAATTAAAGTTCAAGAGTTGCATGTCATAGCAGTGTAACACTGTACCAGTAAGAATTTCCTTTATGTCTCCTACAGTCATTAATTTCACGTATGGAAATCGTGTGCCTGCCAGAACTGGAGAAGGGCTGGAATTATGCTTCAGCCAGGGCTTGTGCTCTGTTATTATCTTACGCTCCATTATTATCTAAATGCAGAGCATGCTCTGGAATCAAAACTGTTTCTGTGCATCTGGAGATAAAAAGTCAGGGGAGAAAGAGTAGCTATATAGCTATTTTTTAAATTCTGTTGAATACTGTTCTTTCAGCCAGAATTCATAAACCAATAACTTCTTAACTTATATTCATGAAAAGATTACCACCAGCATGTAAATGAGGTATTTAAAATCTTAATCACTCTATCACTTATAAATAAAATTTGAGATTTTCATGTAATTACATTACAAGAAATTCCATAAAATAAAGGTGAATAATTTATCACTTACATGATACAGCCAGAAATGGAGACTCTGAAGTGGATTGTAAAATCTATTTTTATTTGGACATTTTAAGCAACAAGAAATAACATTTTAACATATGATACTGTAATATTGGCTCCTGATAAGATCTTCCTGATACTCCAAAACACAGACAAACTGAGCATGGACTAACTGGATTGGGACACACTAAAGCTGAGAGAGGAAAGGGGAAATACTAACATATGCAACAACATATGGATAATGAAAGAGCATATGCTTATTATAATAAAACTGTGCTTCTGATATTTAGAAGTTCTGTGGTAAGGAATGAGTATGTGGAAGTCAAGGCCCCTGGTGCAAAATTGAACCCTCATATATGTTAAATATAGGAGTCTTTACAGCATATAGAAATGACTCTTTCAAATGACGCAAAAACCACGATCGTGTTTCTGTGAAGTTTGGTTCATGGAGACGTAAGGATGCAGAGAGCAGCCTGCACATGGAATAACTGCAAGAAGGGACCCATCTGTCTAGTAAAGGGTGTACCATAATTGCACAAGGTTCTGTGACCGGACACTGGCGGCTTTGATTTGTCACTGTCTGTTCCCAGACCTTCTACTAACTTACAGCAGTGATCTGCAGAACGGCAACCAGAAGAGACAACTGGATGGCTTTTCCTCCCTTAATACTTCATCAAAGCATTTGGTCTGATCTGGTTAGGCTTATAGGAAAGGGAAGTTTACGTTAGATATTTGTGATTTTTTTCTTGATAGCACTGTGCAGTATAAACAGGGACTTTACCACTTGTACATAGCACAGCCAGCTTATAAACCGTTAATGGTCTGAGTAGAACTTGACTACCAAAATTAAGTTTTTACTTAAAGGATGAGGAGGCAGCTTCGCAATGACCCTGTGTTTCATAAGACTATGACTATTTACCCAGATTTTTAATCTGGTCCACATATTTCTTGCTAAAGTTGATCACCCGTGAAGAAAGTTACTTGCAGACTGTAGTTCTGCTTTGTCAAAAGCATTTTCTAAGCCAAACAATGGAGCAACGCCAGGAGAGAGCGCTTGCAGCATCATCAGTCATTTCTATATGTCTATAAATGTTTTCTGCTTCTGACTTCTGAAATAAATCCATCCAATTGACTTTATATAAATCGACAGGAAGGCAATTTGAATCTTCTGCCATATGTAAAAGATGTGCTATTTGTTTCAGTTGCCTCCAGAGTCATGTTGTCGTTTGGCAGGGCCAATGACTTCCTTCAGCTCTGCATTGCCTCTCTTTTCTCTTTCACTTCAACAGAAAAACATGCGTATAGGTGATAGCATCTCTAAAAATATCTAGCGTTAGCTAAAAGGAGTGTTAATCTGAGGGAGATGTGTGAAAAAGGAGGCAGATAGAGAAGAGGGTACAGACACAAAATGAGCCAAGGCGTAACATTAGGGGGGCCATCGATATGCAGCCATAGATGTGCAGCCTGTTTTGCTCTCTACAACATTTACTCTAGGAAAACCCGAACCAACTCCTTTGGGAGAGAAGTGGGGAACAGCGGGTGCTGCTCCGGACAGTGGTGGGAACTGAGGGTTTGCCGCTGACTGTGTTGGTGCAGGACTGGCTTTAAAGCCCCCCCTCATTCCAAAGGCCCCCCCACCAGCCTGCAGGCAGCATTTTCACACTGCTCAATCACTGCTGGAGCACACTTAAACATGAAGAGTGTGAGTTAGAGCCAGGATAACACAGCTGAGAATATTAACAAGATGAGTGCTAAAACAAATTGCTCTATAAGGGGTTAATTAACAATGTGAACCACAGCAGCAACGTTGACAGAAGGCTAACAAGATACTATATTTTCTCTAGAAATAACTGTAAACAAAGCATTTGGGTTACTAGACTGCACTGGAAGTATGGAGAAATAGCCTGACTAGATTTCTAACATTACAGGGCTCATATGTGATTAAGCTCAGAAGAAGTTTAAATAATTGTTGGGAAAATACAGGATTCTGCTGCAGAAATATCTTGCCAGTGGCAACCCCAGTGGCAGAAGTACTGCGTCAGGTATCTCCTGTTAAGGAGTGCAAGGACAGCATTTTGAGATGGAGACAACTTGAGTGATTTGATGGAGAGAAGTCAGATACGAGGCCTCCTCACTGTCCTCTCCTGGAAAGGTGATGTGAGCTTCTCATGAAGTCTTCATCTCCTGCCAAGGCAGAAAATGAAACAGTGACTATTGCACCACTGGGCAGATTCTAGATGGAAGTTGGCTCTGGCTGAAGACTGGTGAGATTGAACCCTAGGAGTCATTGCCAATACCAGATGCTCAGTAACCACAGATATTTATCTCCTCTCTCATGTGCATTATTCCCCTAGGTGTTATGCCTCCTTGAGTTTTGTATGCAATGCTATAGATAACTTTTCACTGTCCTGTTCTTCACGTCTTTGTGAAAGTCTATGTCCCACGTCCTTTAGGACACAGGGACTGTTTGGTCTGTGACCTGATCATAGTGCTTGCCGCTTCTCACGAAGAAGGACTGCAAAGTGGTGCGCTCTGAAAAGAGGTCTTGAGTTTTCACATTTCAAAGGGATTTGAGGTGTCTAAATACCTGGAAGGGTTTGGTTGGCTGCGTTCACTGCAGCCCCCAGGTGCAGGGTGGAGGTGAGACCTCTCATCTGGGTAAGTCCCCAAGGTGCTGCAGAGAGAGAAGGGGAATCCTGCTCCAGTAGACAGAAGAAATGTGTCTGTGAGAACAGTTTTTAATTTGCTTCTCTTAGGTCTTTACAGCATGAAAGAAAATGCTCGTTTGGACCTGCAATAGGCGTAGGCAGATTTCAAAATCAATTAAATAGTTTCTGTGCTAAATAAAGATGGGGTATGCACAGAACCAAAGTAAGTGCAGCGTCATGTATTTGCTTTTTCTATATAATGAATTCTTTATTTGTCTGTTTATTTAGGTTTATTGAATGTTCAGTGAGCGCGTTAGTGAGCTGTATGAAATGTAGTAACTGAAAACATCCATCTCTGTCAAAATGATATCAGATCGTTTCATAGCTTGCACATTCCTGGAGTTGATGCATCTCTTGTTGTCTTCAAAAAGTAATTCCAGAATAAGCAAATAGGAATTAAAAATAAAGGAAAAGTTATTTACAGTTTATCAAATTGCATTTCATCTAGGACCAGCTACACGAGACTACCTGTATACCTAAAATTAGGTGCATAGTCAATGGCACATCTGAACTTAGGCCTTGAAAATATTATGTGTGCTCCAAAAATCTCTCACTGTTTAAGCTGCTGCATTTTCCCAAAACACAGTTCAAGCTTTAGGCCAGAGAAAGAAATCATAACTCTGCAACCTACTGATTGCAACACTCAGCTGAAAGCAGGGGATAGTGCAGGGAGATAGTTAGGAGAAAAAGTTTCTGCATTGTATCCAGTGGCTGGTATAAATCAAATGTCCAAGTACCCCTTAGTACAGGAATTGAAACCAGAAGTTCTTGTTCAGTGACCCTCAATTAGTTATATCATTTGGCCATGGTTATTGAATGAATCTTCTGCAACTTGGAGAAGTTCAAATAAGAAAAGTAAATAATGCTCCCAACTTGACAGTGTAACGGTGGCAGTGCTCATTAGGGATGTAAGAAAAACAGATCTGAAGCCTCACAAAGTGAAGAGAGGTCTGAACCTGTGTCTCCCATTTCCGAGGGAGTGCTTGAGACAGGATTCCAGTTTGGCCAGAGCAAGGAGGTAAATTTACCGGCATGGTGTCTTTAGAGTGATATCAGTGAATTTTACGTGTCTCAGGGCCAATTGTATTAGAAACAAAAAACCCTGTATGTCTTAAATCAAGAAACTCCAGTAAGGTGGATTACAGTGAAGGACACATAAGCATTTGTCTCCTGTCTCCTTGTGCTTTATCAAGGCTTGCTCTCCATCCAAAAACTTTTGTGATCTTCCTGCTTTGCAATAAACTCTATCCAGTCCCTTCTGGATTCCTTGGAAATGTCTTTTCTTCTGGCACTGTGAACTCGTAGGGCTGCTGCCGCTCTTTGCAGCCCATCTGCTGCGCAGCCCCTGTCCTCTCCTCTGTCCCACCTTCCCCCAAGGAACTTCTCCCAGCTGCGGAGGCTCAGGTGCTTCTGGGGGGCTCCTCTGTGGTGGTTGCCTCCATAGCGGTGTGCCAGACCAAGACCATGGCAGCCCCATGGGCCAGAGCATGTCAGGCATGGTGTCCCAGCCACCCAGTGTTGGAACGGAAGAGCACTGAGGCTACTGGCAGTCCTCCCCTACCAGGATATTGCAGGTGAGTTACTGTTTTATGAGTTACTGTTGCCTCTGAACCCATGCAAATGCCACGTCAGGGCATGTGGATGTCCTTGGTCTTGTACTTGTTCCCATGGGATAAGGTCTTCGATCACTCTTCCACAGTGCCCAGTGCAGGGAGATGGGACACTGCCTGTCATCCCACAAATGCCCTCCTAGAAGCACAATTCTTCTAATACTAAAACACACATCTAAACAAATTTTAACCCCCCACACACCTATTTCACTCTAATCATATCAACTGATCCTAGGGTGACTAGTTCACATGTAGGCATCTTCCCTGTATCCATGCCCCGTCCCCCAAATAGAGGAGCTGCAAATTCCCCTTTAGCTCTATCCCATTAACAGCCTGGTCCAGCTTTGCTGGGGAGCACGCAGGAGCAAAACACCCCGAACACACAAGTTTCCAAAATGAGCACAGTGAGGCTGGGACCTGCTGGAGCTGCTAATAGTGCCTGCAGCAGAAGTGACTTCATTTAGTGCTGCTCCACGTCTGGTGGTAGGTGTGTAAGGGAGGGGAACACGTGCCTTTTCAGAAGCCCAGCTCCTCACAGGAGACACGCTTACCACAGCTGACGGAGAGGTTATGCCTGACACAGTCCCCCACTGCACATTGCAAGCATTCCTTTGGCAACACCTCCGCTGCAAGAAGAGGGAACAGCTGATGGGCCCTTCACCTCCTTTCCTTCTCTGCAGCATCTGAGTCCAGAGACTCAGACTGGTCCTGAGACCAGTCTTATTAACGGAGAAGAATCCCTACTAGCTCGGGTATGACTGCTGTTCAGTAATTTTGCATGTAGTAGCACCAACAGTCCCTCTTTAGGACTGGAACACCCTTGAGATATTTCTTCTGGAAACACAAAGGAAGAGGCTGTCCCTGCCCTGAAATGCCCCCAGCCTTATGAATTAGAAACCCAGGAAGCAGCTCAGCATCTTAGTGGGTAGTGTCCATTTGCGTTGGGTAAATACCATCTCAGAACGTTTCCCTCAGTATGATTTGTCCATGTTTGCAGTGGATTCAGTCATCATGTGCAGGATTTTCTCTCTCAGGTGTGGTTAGGCATGTAAAGAAGCAAGCATGAACTGGAGGGTAGCATTAAAAATTGCATACATTGTGTTGTTGAAAATAATTTTTAAAAACTTTAGAAACTGGAAAGACCCCTAATGTCTACTGCTGGGATGCAGTCTGAGTTGGAGGGAAGTCTTTCTTTAAAGTGGAAAATGGTGATGAACTGCATCTCTGTCAAACGCTATTATTACATTTCCACACTGAGCTGCCACTTTGTCTCTCAACAAGAACAACATATTTAATAAATGTGGGATTTATTTGTGTCTCCAGTTTTGAAACAAATCCATTTGGGACTCATTCTTTTTTCAACTTCTGTTCATGAGCTCGTTATTTAAAAGGAGGTGAATGGATTAAACTCAGGTCTTAGTTCCCATTTGTCATGCCTGCTGTTTTGAGGAATACTATTTCCCAGCGGTTTTGAAAACACTCTGTCCAGTCTAAGGGGAGACCATTTTGTTTCTTTAACTGAAGTTTCCACTGACACCTTTTCTCTAGTGGTGTGCTGAGAGTAAGCAGTGTTTTCTAGGAAGAGATCAGCACTTCACACAATTAGACACTGGCTCGGCTCATCAAGAAGGTGGAGGTCCCAACCCTCTATGCTTATGGAGGGAGACAGGTGACACATTTTGGAGTATCTGCCTAGTTCTTGTTGTGTATTTTATGCATAATTCTTACTACGTGCATAATAAGAATATGCAAAAAATTATACCCTTAGAGGATCTGGACGTAAATATTAGCCCTTACTTCTCTATAAGCAGGCCTAATCAAATGCAAGTATTTGACATCTTCTTTTTCCTCCTCTCCTCCCTGTGACTTTCATAATCAGAAGTCTTTTTTAAAGTGAAGTGTGCACTTTCAGACAATGTTTCTTGAATTATGTATGTATTGATGTTTTTTACATCCTCCTTTCCTATTTGTTTCTGAATATTCAACCTAACTGCAAGCTTCCTTTTTCTCCTGTGCTTATGTTGTTTTTGCTTCCCAATCCATATTGTGAATTATGTGCCCCACAAAACCTTTTTTTAAAGTAAGTGCTGATATAAGGATCACAGACTTATAGGTGGGCTTATACCTACAAAATTTAAAGGTGTTCATTAGTTTTGCTTAATCTGAGACATTTAAGTAGTTATTCTGAATCTCTGAATAACCCGTATGACTTTAGGTAAATGCCCTGAGGATGCATATGCAAATAGCTGTGCTTTTGCTTATGCCACCTCAAGCAAGTCACAGAAAGAAGTGTAATATTAATAACAAACCAAAGTTTGAAATCACAGCGTTAGACCTCAGTGAGACGCTGCTTGTGCAGTGAAGCCCTGTGATGAATGTCTTGAGAGCAAACAGTCTCCTCTGCAACGGTGGGGCGAGCATGGCAGTGCCGGCTTCGGAGGATGTGAAGGACGGGCCACTAAATTGAAGGCTGCTTGACAGCAGAGGCATGGGGTGACCTGGACAGCACCTCCTGTGTGCTGGGGCCAGCACTCTGCTGCCCGGTTCGGGCTCTGGCTCTACCCCAGCTGCCTCTGCCCTCTTGGTTTGTTGCACGCAGCACAACATCTCCTTCCAGAGGAAGACCATAAGGTGAATTAATGGGTTCCTGCCCTGGCTCAGGCTGCCTGGTGGGGCAGGCAGAAAGGCGTTCAGGTGCACGCTTTCCCCGGGGGACCCTGCACCAGCCTGCCGTGAACGCCAGCGCTCGGACCATCTCCAGGCGGCTGCCACAGCCAGGTACCCCGCAAGCACCGGGTGCTCCACAAGCGCGATGGCCACACCCCGTGGCTCGAGCTGGAGGTGGGAAGCTCCACAATCACCCCCTGTTTGCTGGGCATGGATGCTGAAGCAGCGCTTTTTGAAATACTTTCTGCTTTTCCCAGGATCAGCAGCTTTCCTGGATGTGTGCAGCCAGCAGCTCTTGTCAGCTGATGAAACCCTGCTTGCAAACTATGACCTTCTCCTTGGTATCAGATGCCTCTGTCTTGGGGGTCCAGCTTGAGAGTCCTCATCAAAAGGGCAGTATTTGTATGCGTTAGTACATCCCTCTTGAAAATCAGACCCATTTATGAAATCCCAAATTCGTTGCATATACAAACATTGCATCCAAACCAATGCCCACTTTATGTATAATTCATCCAGACTCACTTTATGTATAATTCATCCGGACAGACCAGAAGGAGCCATTTTGGCCGGGCAGCACTTCTTCCATGTAAAACACATTTCAAAGTATAAATGCAAGTGAGGTCTTACCAGTACTGCATTTATTACCATAGACTTTGTAGTGTGCTGAGCCTCTCCCTAGTTTTGAAAGGATCCCAAACAGCAATCTTTAATCATTTCCCTTTCCACTCTTCTCCTTATCAGCTGCCTCCACACATCAATTCCCCCTGAACTTTTGTCCTCTATTTTTATCACGTACAATATTTGTCTTGACTTATTTAGATTGCAGGCTCTCTGAGGAAGGGAGTGTGCTTTATCTGCTTGGAAGAAATGGCTGTGGAAATGTATGGCACTATATAAATGCTTTGTAATACTAATAACACAAAATGTGCGTGAAGTTTGTGCGGTTTATGGTTAGTAGATTTTATGGTGACTAAGTCCTTTCTATCACTTGAGATGACAAACACCTTTTTTAATGCTCTCAATGCATCTCAAACCCCTCCTTCTGCTTCTTGTATTATCATAGAAAGATAAGGCAATGTATCTTTTTTATTTTTCTTTTTTTAATGTGGGAGGCTTGGGGGGAGGAGGGAGTGTTGCATCTGAGCTGAATGTATCAGCAGAAATCACCCAATAGCATTTTTAAGTGTTAACGATGAGAAAGATAGAAGTCTCGAGACAAAAGACCTCAGGCCATGTTTTATTTACCCTACTGTAAATCAAGAGTCAATTTTCTAGTGAAAAATTGTCTAGTGTAAAGTGGTATCGGAGTTAGGCCCATAAAGACCTGAACTGTAGGCAAAGAGGCAATGACAGAGAAAGGAGAACGATAGGAGAAAGAAAAGAAATATGAAATATCTATTACAATAAACGTTGCTGGAAGCATATATACTAAGACTGATGAATTGGAGATATATCTGTTGCAGGAGGGGTACTGTATCACTGGCATTGCCAAAGCATAGCACAGACAAGAAAAGTAACAGGCTTAGAAACACTGCAGAGCAGAACTTACAGAAAGGATAGAGCAGGTGACGTGGAAGGTAGCATGGCATTAACACCAAAGAATAATTTTATGTTTGATGAAAGAGTATTAGGGCTTTATCTGCCATAGAAGAACCTGACTGAAGTTGTGATAAGAAGGAGGGCCACATTAAACTGAGTTTTGGTTGGTTCTTAATAGAAACTTATGTGACATTATCGCACCTCCTGAAGCTTTTAACAAGTCACTGCCACAGGTATTTCTTCAGTTATTTTCTGCATAATAATTTCTGCGTACTGCAGTAGTAATTGAAGGATGTTCCCTTTCTCTCCTGACTTAGATGGTGCTTTAGGAACTGAATTTTCCTTACTATCATGCATTTTTCACAATTAAAAGACAGTCTGCCTATGCCAAGAGGCAGATGTCTTTTATGATACAGTTCAGTATTACTTAGATAATACTGATAAATTATCTGTATCAGAAAGCTGATAACATAACGCCCGTAACTTGGATGAACATTTCTTTCAGAAGGTATCTTCTCTATGGCTTGATATCAAGAACTGGAGAATCAACCACTTATTTTCCTGGTATTTTGTGCTAGAATTCATCAGCCTGATGTTTAAAAATATGATAAGTTTAAATTTTATGTCTTCCACTTCCTAATGATTAGTTCTTGCTACCTCCCTAGTTTTGTTAGCAATTGCCCAAAAGCTCTGACTGACAGCACTAGAAATGTCAACTGTATGTTTAAAATCACATTATTACATGTAGAAAACAAGAAGATTTGCCTCTTAATCCTCAGCAGTCTATTTCATACCTGTTCAGGCAAGTGTTTCTCTGGGGAGGTGTAGTTTTCATTTTCCATCCATTGAGCCTTTGGCCTCTTCATGGAGTCAGCAAACAACAGGGCCTATGTTGGATGCGAAACACTAGACTGAACCAGTAAACCAATTTTGCGTCAAACAGTGGTGATCTTTGCTGTTTTTCAGTCTGGCATTGTCAGAACCAGTGACTTGCTGGCAAGAGACACTAAGTGCAAAACACAGTCTTATTATCAGTCCCCTGAGCCGGCCACTCCACTAACAATTTTTATTTAATTTATGTCTGTATTATGCTACCACTGCTAATTATAAGGTCTACAAATTGTGGTTTTACTATCAATTTAATCCCTTTGCTATCTGCAATTTTCAGCCTATCTGTAACTCTTCCTGACTCCTATTCTAAACCAGCTTTAACACAACACCCTTTTTCTTTTCATGTACAGGCTCAAATTTTCAAGTTGTATGGGCAAAACTTCCCGGGCATTTTTCCAGTGTCAGATTTGTTTGCCTGTAGCACCTGATACATGCAAAGATGCAGAGGAGGATTTACATGAACACTTACCCTTGCATGCTTCCAATTAGTGTTTACGAAATGGGATTTTGCAAGGCTAATTAGTTATGGAATAAGACGTAGAGGGACTTGAAACCAAGGATAAGATTCAAATCATATGAATCATCTGTGACTTCTTTTGGACCATGACTTTGAGACATCATCATCCAAACTGATGCTCAGGAGTAAACAGAGAGCGTACCTCCAAGCAGCCAAATCACGCTCCTGGATGTCTATCTGTAGTAATTGAGTAGATGCTCTCACTTTCTCTAAATATGCGCCCTGTAGATAGACACACACCACTGCTCAAATAAATCAAGGGAAAGTAGCAAGCTGACGGGCCATCAGAAAACACAGCGTCAGTCCCCCAAGGGGCATATTTGTAATAAACCTTTACCTCAGGTGCTCCTGTCTATTGGGAAAGCAAAAGGAGAATTCTGCTCATTCACTGCCAGCACAGAGGAAAAGTTATCTTACTCTTTGGGAAGGTGCTTGTATACACCACTCTAATCCATTCTTGTCTCTCTGTGCCTACAGTGCAGCTTGTAGCAATAGATCGATGCAGATTTTTCCTCCTGCAGCGCTGAAAGCAAGCTTCTGTGCACGATGCACATTGATATGAGGGGAATGCTTGCTCCAGCAAGTTAGGACATTTTAAAAGGTTTTGGACTTGCTCCCATTGAGAATAGTGGCAAAATGGCCTTTGATCCCTGGGGACTTAAGGTAAAGCTCAAAATTTCTGGCAAAGAACTTAACAATGTAGAAATGAAATGCATAATAAACTGTAGAGTTTCCTCCAGTGACAATTTAGTGAGGTGATGACATGCTATGTCTGGCCCATTCTTACATGGGTTTCAGATGAACAAAAATGGTCCACTGTCCTCCCCAAAACTCCCCAATACAGACAGGTATCAGTGCACGTAAGAGTCTTATTCCAAACGGGGCAAATTATCACACAGTGATAGAAAGAGAATTAGTGGGGGGGGGGTTTAGCATAATTGCTGCAATCGGATCACATTTTCCCCTTGCCCTGAGCAGCATGCGTACATACAGGCACTCCAAACCAATGTCGCCTGTGGGTTTGGGTTCTGACCCTCTGCTGTCGCTTTCTCCCCATTTTTAGCTACTCCTTGTTTCCCTCGCAGGGCCCGATTGCCTGCTCCCTGGGGCTGCAGCTGGCGGCAGTGACACCGCATTTCTCTGCTGCTCTGGCTTGGCAGTTCAAAGTCACTCTGCAGAGGAAGACGGCTCTCTGGTGGGTGGCCCTAATTCTTATCATTCTGTCACAGCACAATATTATTAAAGAAGGGATTTTCTGTGGTTGGCAAAAAAAGGCACAAACTGTGGTCATTAGCACTATCAAAATACTCAAGTAAGCAAAACAATGCAAAACTACAAAGAGTGTTTGTTTTTCTGTATCTGAGCATTATGGTAAAATATGCTTCCTCAGTTATTAGATAGCTCATGAATAAATATATTATTATGTTAGGCATCGCACGCTTGCTATGTTAAACACAGTCTTCAAGTTATTGTTCTTAAGACCATGAGTTTCTGTGATTCTGTGATTCTGAGTTTCAAGTTATGCAATGGTTTTATGCAGAATCAGCTTAGAGAGACAGGGAATTGCATGAGCAGCAAAATAGTTTGCTCTCTGCCGGAGGTGCTGATTTGCATCAGTCCCTGAAGCAAAGTTGACCCCTGGGAAATAGGGATTTGCTCTTTGGTGAGATTTCTGCAAGAAGAATTGCCTTGCATGCCTTCTGGCTTTTTCGTCTAGAGATGAGGCATATGTGTAAATAAAGCGAGTTATACTTAAACTATATCTCCAGTGCAGTTTGCATTATAATGTAGAGATACTTCAGTAAGCCTTAAAAAAACTCGCTCGGCTCCTGAAAGCTGTCTGCTGCAGTTTAGTCTGGTTTTCAGCTCTATAGAGGTCTGCTGTGGATACCAAAAAGAGCTGGCCTGGAGCTGAAATGCAGATTAAGCTGGGGCAAGAGGGAATGCTTCCAGGATTCGGGGTAGCATCTCAGTGCTTATCCTTGAAGAAAACTCTGACTGCGTCCCTGGCATCTTCTCTTCTGGGAGGTTACCTGCATTGTGCCCCTGCTCGGGAGCAAAGACACGATGCCTCAGCGCAAGTCCTGAGACTCAGGGAGAGATGGCTGCATGTTTAGGTTCAGCTCTCTTAATTGTGCCTTCCTCCTTTCAGGCTGAGAAGCACCAGCACATTGAAATGAGAGGAGGCAAAGTATATGTAAATAAAGCAGGACAAACTGATTAACACAGAGAGAAGTAATTTATGAGCAATCAAAAAAAAAAAAGCCATGTGAAGCAGATTGTAATAAGCAAGAGGGCTTGCATATTTGCGGTTTCCTTCCGTAGGAGGAAGAACATCCAACAACACCTCAAAAGTACCTTTCGTCAGGGCTCGCTCTTTTCCATTTTTTAACACACAATGTTATGCTTTCTCCCATGCTTTTGGAGGGACTGCAAAATTATCTCATCATCTTCCCTGAAGCCCTGCTTAAAAATTCTCCTTTGCCTCTGTGTGGTAGCAGGGCAGCGATCAGTATTGTTATTTTCTTGGGTTGAATTATATGTTTGTTGTCTGTACTAGCCCGAAGAGGCTTTGTGAGTTATTTGTAACAAAATGTCTAATTTCATACCTCTTATTTCTTTCCCTTTGGGGCCTGAAGAAGGTATCAGCTATTTCTCCACAATATGCACCAGTTCGGGCAGCAGCCTCATAGGTGACGGTGAGGCTGCTGCCGCCTGTGATCTCTAGTTCCCGCAGCAGCTCTGCACCGCTTCATTTTGATGAAGAGATGGACTTTCTCAGGATTCCAAGTAATACACACATTTTTCTTTTGCATTGTATTTCTTCAGGTTCTTTGCAGCTCTGGCATTGGCTTCCGACCAGCAGGCATTCTTGTTTTCAGTTTTCCGTTGACGGAAACACCAAGCGAGAACGACTCACGCTTCCCTGGTGCTGCTCTGAAGTGTAGCCCTAAGCAGGCACTGGGCTCTGACTGTGCTCTGCTCCCGGACACTACCTCGTGGGAAAGGCTCCGTCCCCAGCCTGAGTGAGTGCCAGTTTTGTTTCTCACTTTCCCTCGAGTGTGGATAACATGGTTTTCTTGATATTTCCATAAAAATTGCCATTAATTGGGGCTTTTTGTCCCTAACTGGTGGCCTGAGCAGCTAGTACTTTGTCAGCTAGCTCAGCCCTAGCAGAAAGAGAGGCAAGCAGTTCTCAGACAACCAGGTTGTATTTTTCCAGAAGCACAAGTAAATGTGCTTTGCACAATGGACTTGATTTTTTTCTGTGTCTCCTGTCCAGATTTTATACTTGTCTTGACCTCCTGTCTTTGGCACATGCAATAAACTCAAGCAACTCCATCCATATTGCTGTTCACTGAGGCCAATATAAAACATGGCAATAACGACTTCCATATTTTCCTTAAAAAAAGATTTTATAATACCTTAACATTTGCCTTTCTGTTGCCTTCAAACCAACGTCCATCTCCTTTTGAAGGTTTCACTTTACATTGATAAAAAGCCTGGGAATATGCCATCCCAGCCACCTGCTAAGACTCTTAATTGCCCTCTGCAGTCTTATCCTGCAACAGCTCTGGCAACCAGTGATCCATGTTTTGGCTGGGACCAGACAGGTTTTTTTTGTTTTTTTTTTTTTTTTAAATCAGATTGACGTGAACATCATTTTGCTCAGGTCTTTGCTCCACTGCATTCCTGTCAAGTGCTTTACAAGTGTGCCTGCCTCCCCCAAATCCTCGCTAATTTGTATTCTATTTGCGTAAGAATTTGCCTACCCCAGGAAGCCAGAGCAGCCACCAGCCAGCACATTTTGCAGAGGTGTGCAGGGATGTTGCATATTTTTTCACCGTGTGGTTTGGAGGGTCCCTAACTGTACATATTTCAGTCACATGAAGAATATCTTGACATAGATCGATGCACCGAAGTGCAATTTCTCCAGGACCTGGCTGCACCCTTCCCCTCACTCCATCTGCAATCACACCTTTTTAAAAGCCCTATGCAGTCAGCCATACAGAGAAGCAAAAAGATACAACTTGTACCTGTCAACCCTGGAGCTATTTTTGTGGCCCTGTATTTTCATGCCTTTAGGAAGCATCACTGAACACCTCCAAGGGGTGGTGGTGCTGTCAGACATGCTCCATTCAATGCTCTCCTCCTGTCACTTCCCACTGAACCTCTGACCCTTGCTGATACACCTGGGGTTTATTATTCTCCAATTCAATGAGATCTTATTGTTTTCAGGCTAGACGTTAGCTCATCCTTCCAAGGCAATTCAGTGAGGACAATGAAATATAGCAATTACAAAAAGAAAAGGTAGAAGGAAGACATGCTCCTTCCCCTTGGCATGCCTTCCCAGCTTCCAGCAGCTGGCAGCTTAGCAGCACCCTGAGCTGAAGCTTGTGTCTGAATTATCATGTCTAATAGGCAACAATAGTCCTGTGTTAACAAATCCATCTAATCCTTTTTTAAATGAATTTATACTTTTGGTTTCTAAAATAGACTGCAGTGATTAGTCCCACAGCTAACCTTGTGTGCTTTGTGATAAAGAACTTCTTTCTGCTTGCTTTAAATGGTCTGCTGCAAGACCATTGCAATGGTGCCCTCTAGTTCTTGTGTTGAGTGCAATAATGGATGCAGCAAAGTTGCATGATTTAAGAGTTAGCCAGCAGGTCAAGGGAAGTGATCCTTCCCCTCTACTCAGTACTGATGAGGCCATACCTGGAGTACTGTGTCCAGTTCTGG
The DNA here is from genome assembly GCF_035582795.1 of Mycteria americana. Lineage (NCBI taxonomy): Eukaryota > Metazoa > Chordata > Aves > Ciconiiformes > Ciconiidae > Mycteria > Mycteria americana. Next base: position 34,166,611 of record NC_134367.1, read on the forward strand.
GCTCCCCAGTACAGTAGAGACATGGAAAAACTGGAGACAGTCCAATGAAGGGCCACTAAGGTGATTAAGGGATTGGAGCATCTGTGACATGAGGAAAGGCTGTGAGAGCTGGGACAAAGCCTGGAGAAGAGAAAGCTCAGGGGGGATGTTATCAATGTATATAAATACCTGATGGAAAGGTAGAGAAGACAGAAACAGAGTCTTCTTGAGGGTTCATCGGAATAAGTCAGGTGGCAATAGACACAAGCTGGAACATGGGATGCTCATCATGAGGGTGGTCAAACACTGGAGCATGTTGCCCAGTGAGGCTGTGGAATCTCCATCCTTGGAGATTTCAGCCCTTAGCTGGGAAGGTCCCTGAGCAACTTCATCTCTTTGGACCTGCTTTGAGCAGGGGGTTGGACTAGGTGACCATCAGACATCTCTTCCAACCTAAATTATTCTGATTCTATGAATGATCATTTTCTGTTTAACTTCTCAATCATGCCCATGATTCCAAGACTTCTTGCATATTTAACCGCTCCTCCTGCAGAAGCGACTCAGTACCTTGCTGCCCATATTTGTGTAATTTCTAGTTTTCCTTTTTGAGAAGGGGTGACATGCAGCCATCAATATCTTAGCCCTGAAAAAATTAATCTCTGTTTTCTCAGAGCATAAGCTGGTGTTGGTCTCTTTTTGGCACTGGCACTAACTGTTTATGATCGGTTTCAGTGAGTGCATGGCTCCCATAAACAAAGACATGAAAATTTACAGTCACAGAACAAAGCCAAGGCCGCCTTCTCTTCTTGAGTGTGCTAACATACTATTTTTGCTAGAACCCACAGCACATTAACTATGAGCATTCAGTTTTGACCTCACAACTGCAAGAGGGCATGCAAATATTCTGCGTGGAGGCATTCATGTACAACTTTTTTGTGCTTTCCAACTCTGAATACTTCCATCAGCTTCTTGCACTTTTCATGAGAAGCTGCACATTAGAGCCATCACACGTCCTTGCACACCAGCAATCACCAGGTGCTGAATTAGGCTGGGTGTCCACACCTGTTTCACCACTTGGAGGAACCATGGCACTTTCTCTGGCCTGTAAAGGCATCCTACTAGATATGGTCTTAAACTTCCTATAAGCTACCCATACACCTTACCGTGTTTCCTTTTCTCCCATGCATGTTATATGTAGGACTCCAAGGGCAGAATTTAACTCAAGGCTACGACATTTAAGTGCAGATGTCTGCATGAATGTGTTCACAGGCACAGTAAATGTCTAAGTACCCAGTGGGACATTTAAGGGCTTGGTACAGTTGCCTGCAAATGAGTGTTAAACACTATGTGGGATCCACTAGCATAGCCCACCTGGTGTGCAGCAGCTAATGCACTGGGGTGAGATGTCACCATAAAGCCTGTGTTATTTTGACCCGCCTCATGCGGATGGCTCAGATGCCCTAAGGCCTCTCAAATGTCACTCAGTGCTTGTGTGTTAGCAACTATCTCTAGCCCTTGGTCAGCTAAATTGCTTTCTGGGCTCTACTGACTACTTTTACTAGTGGCTTGGTTCAGTTTGTCCACAGATAGGCACCAAGTGATGCTGAAGACACATCAGTTTTGACTGCCAGTCCAGTGAGGATGCCTAGTGAGAAAATGCCACTGTCCTGATGCATAAAGCACAGACAAATAGCAGCCATTTCTTCCAGCTGTTCAAGCGTTATAGCTGGAGGACAAGTTTTGTTTACATATTGATTTAAATCCTTCTGAAACTATACATCAATGAAGAATTATGTCTTTTTACATATATTCAGCATTACATTTCTGATTCTTCTGCTCTAACATCTCCACAGTAATGAAACCATCCTCTTTTCTTACTTTGGCCTTACCTGAGAAGAACGTTCTTAAAGATAGGAATCACAGGGCAGATGTTCCTTCCAGCTCCACCCTGTACTCTGCTAGCAGCTCCCTTTTCCCCTGGAATACATCCCCACACCACCTCTTTGTGTCTCTGGTTCCCAGCTTCTCAAATGAGTGCACGTTCTTAATGAGACCAAAGGATGGACGTGCTTCCAGCAGAGGAATGCAGACATTTCCCCTGTGTCTAAGCCTTTTTCTAACTGTTTTTTCCCTGCAGTTCCCATCCCACTTCAGAGATGCTAGACTTCTCACCCTCTGTCCTAAACTTTAGACATTTGCCTTCTATTCCCTGTATTTCTTCTTTTAGCATTAGTATCACTGCTTTTAGCACCATGTTGGTTTATTCACCTCTGCTCAGTTAAAAATGAAAAAAACTCCGTTTGCTTTCAGGCTCCATCTCCCTGCATGGTGTCCATTATATAAAGGTTTTCAGTGAAATTGCTGGTGTGTTTTTGTCCATGTAGTGTGTCCACCCTTATAGAGGCTCTCTCTAAACTCTCGCTGAGCAATATACTCCACTGTAATTCTTGCATTAGTTCCCAAAGGTCGGACATTGTCATAGCTTGTGATGTTTGCCAAAGGACGTATAGCTTCTGACACTGTTTTGTGAAGGCTCCAGCTTCAAGTTTAGCATCCTTTCTATTAACGTGTCTGACTCTTGACTGTCAAAGAGCTAGTCACATTCTGGAGGCTTCATACCAGACTAGATTTCAATTGTACTTAGAAAATTCTAAGTTTGTTTTGTTGAGGATTAATCCTGGATCTTGCTGGAACTTCTCTCTAAATCTTTTGTCCCAGTTCCCAGTCCCAATCTGGTATCTGCTCAGAAATATAAATTGCTAAAATTGTAAGATGTGATCAGTTGCAAAGTCTGTTTGGTACTCTGGAAGCACATCTGGCATTTCCTTCATTTCACCACTATTCCTGATTTTTTATGCAGTAACACAATTTCATTATCAGTCTGAGTTAATTGCGAGCTATTAAAAACAGAAAATGCTTCAGAACCAGCAAAAGTCAGAACCATAGCACTAGACAGCAAACTCAAACCTTCTCTAGTAGTTTTCCATGTTTCTGGAGAACTTCACCATCTTTTTTTTTTTTTTAACCTGCTCCGTTTGTCTTCTGGGAAATTTTCTTAGTTCATTTTATTTCTGTACCCACACAGCATTCATTTTGCTTTAAGCTGCAGGAGACAGCAGGGCAGTTTCATTTGGTATTTAAGCTTTGGCTGATCATGATTTCAGCTCAGGAACCTCTGCCCAAGGAAAGACCAGGTCCCAACTGGTGCTTGCCAGCACCTCCTGAGGTGCAGTTCCACGCAGCCTTCCTCTCTGCCGCTCCAAGAAAGGCAGTAATAACTGATGAATACAACCACGGATGCTTAGGAGACAGCAGGAAGACAACTTACAAACTTAATATGTTACCTCCAGGGTTACGGGGCATCACGCATCTGCTTTGTTGCCATAAACATTACTCCTTCTGCCTTCCCTAAATGTAATGGATCTTTTTTGCTAAATGAGTCCATCCGTTTATGCAAGGAAACAAATGCCTTTCTCCCCCTACATCTGTGAGCGTTGCGTAGCTTGAAAACTGGTACAAAGCAAGAAGTCAGCAGTGTATGGGGAAAGGTAAATAAGGCACGTGTATGGCATTAAGTGATGGGCAGCCTCCTTCGTAGGATTCAGGCTGTAGTGTTAGTTGCAGCGGGGAAGTGAAGAGGATAGGACGGATATAAGCTTCGAATTAAAATGAAACCCATCTTATGACACCATTTCTTTTTCAGTTATATGTTTTAGTTTAATGTATCCCTGTTGGTAACCAAGTCAAGGAGCAAAGGCATGGCTCTCTCTCACTTCAAGCTGCAGACCTATTATTCTACCAGTGGGAAATAAGGCTTTTGCAGTCTATTATGGGAAGCAAAATTGCTTCATCCTCAGGAATCTAAGTATTTCACGAGCTAGCAATAGGGAGCCCATACAAAGCTATAATTTGCAATCTGAATCTAATTTCAAACTTCATCTCACCAGAAATGAAAATTAATGTATGAAGGGACTTCTTGTATCACAAGTACTCTCTTTCTGAATTCTATTACCTTCTGAGTTAACCCATAATTTAGCTTTTTTAAACAAATCAAATTGAAATTGATGGATGCTTTAAAGTTTATAGTTTAATTTCTTTGTGTACCATATCTTAACAAATTACAGTCAGTTTAGGATAAAACCTAGTGTACATAATATGAAATAAGCTTGTCAGGAAGCCTACTTGCTTAGGCTGCAGAGTTTTCAAATCTTAGCATAAAGGAGAACTTTTAATAGACCTTATCCAAGTGTGTTGAGACCAGGCAGTCCTGCACATCTCCTGGAAATAGATAGTAAGGATGAATAATCACCATCTTAGACGTGGCTTTAACCTCTAATTCAATGCATACATAATATATGTCCTTCTGATCTGAAGAACACTACATTGGAGAAGACAGGCTAGACACAGATTGTCTTAATGGGAGTGATAAGAATAATTTTGAGGCACCAGAAAGACAATGTTTCCCAAGCCAAGGTTGGACAGACAGCTATGCTTTCATGCAGATGGAGTCTTTTGAACGGCGTGTTTACAAAAGATTTAAAGAGGAGATTGACTCGATAAATTCAACGAACCCGTGTAGCAGGACGAGGCTCCTGGGGGGCTTCTGTCACCAGCAGGAGCCTGCAAGGGCTGTGCCGAGGTGGGGAGCCCCTCGTACGGCAGTTCCACAGCCTGGGGTCACCTCACTTCAGCCCTGGAAACAGATCCGAGCAGAGGAAAGGGTTTGTGTGGCAACGCACAAGGGCAATGAGGGAAGGCATACCCTGCAGTAAGGGGAACCCCAGGCCATCTCTGATCACTAAAGGACCTGCTCTTACCTGCCGGCAGTCATCTGGATTTGACATTTTCTATGCTAGCCGGCTGCCCCACTCTACTTTTTTGTCTTTTTTTAAAAAAGCTGGTATACTTCAACTGTTTCCCAGAGTAAGCTCGTGTCAAAGCTAAGAAAAGTAAATAAATGTTCCTAACCAGTTCCTTGATAAGTTCTTTCATGCTTTCAGCCAGAGACTTGCGGTCTGGCAACTGATCACACTCATGCTGGGGATATGCACTTTTCTGTCCCTGTGAGAGCTTCCTCGAGTTTGGATCAAGTGTCAGACACCATGGAAAGCTCTGCACACAGGTGCTCAGGGAAAATTTACCAGACCCCAGCAGCAAAGCCCTCTGGAGAGCCTGCTGGTAGGGGCAGGGCGTGCTGCCTCCCCGCTGCCGTGCCCTGCCTGCCTGGGGCTGCAGAGCTGGCCGAGGGGTGGAGGGCACTTACACCAGCTGTGGTACCCGCCAGTACACTGCCTGCAGATGGTCGTGTCTGAGATAAACAGGGAGGGCAGAAATACAAAGAAAAGTTCAGGTGAAAATTGTCCAGCAGCCTTAATTCAGCCCCTGACACATACATATTCCCTAACCTTGAGGGCTTGGCTTTGAAATGACTCATTGAGTGTCATTTCTTACCTGCAATAAAAACAATGCGGTTTCCACATCTTACGTTTCCATAGGAATTGTTTAGCGAGCACTGGTTTACTCAGGTTTGTTTTGTGTTGCTGTTACTTTTTGTGGGTGCTTTTACTTTTCAGGTAGGAAACCTGGAGAAATAGCCTGTCTAAGTGGGTTAATGTGGTTATTTCTCTGTAGAGGAAGAGTAATCACATGAAACACAAGTGCTTGTTCTTGTGATTGCTTCCGAGGGTCAGGTGGTACTTTTTTTCTGACTTGCATTACCAATTGCTTCAGCTCTTAACTTGGAAGGACCGAAAAGCACGAGGGGTTCAATATCACGTTCTCACTCTGTGTGTGTTCCCATAACTGAGCTCTCAGTCCTTTGGCAGCAGAATAACAACACGATCCAGCATAAATCCACGAAGACAAATGCAAATAGTCGTATCTACTTATGGTAAAGAAACTGATTATTGAGGAGTAAATCAAACTGACCTAAGTAATTTTCCAGAATCATTTAACACTGGACTGGGCACCCTGCGATGTGCCTAAATACAGAGGAGAAGCCTGGGTGCGCAGACAGGAGGAATTTGTGGGACAACAGTTTTCTTTTGGAAAGCCATGGAAGCCCCAATTTCCATGACATCTACTGTGGCCTTCAGAGGCCATTTATTTAGAATGATCCTAAGTAGGACATATCTATTATTTTGAACATGATATTTTTATGTGAATCTATAGACAACTGTGTAGTAGATTAGCCTTGTGTATTTTCATGAACAACATTTTTTTTTGTACCACTAACAAATATTTTTCAGAAGCGAAAGAAAGAAGGCACAAATATAGTCAGTGCACTTTCTTATTTATGCACATGTATTATTGCTAAATAATGTATGTTATTTGGCAACAGAAAGTTATTCTTGTGCCTATTGACATTAGTATTGCTGTTTCTGCAAACAGTTAGATTTCTCATACATATGCATTACCTCGCCTTTCTCGCCGCACAGCCAGGTAAGCAACCATCATTCAGTATTTCATTGTGTGAAATGGCAGTGAAGAGTCTTGCAGCACCCACTGCTTTTGCAGCCTCTGGCTCTGTCCTTTAAACGCTGCAGTTTGAAACACCGTTTCCCAGAGGCACGGAGGCCGGAGAAAGCAGGGCCAGGAGCAGAAGTCCACCTCTGGAGCTGGGGGTGAAGCGGTACAGGGCACTGGGAGCCCATCCATACATGTTTCTTCCTTCCTTCCCCTGGGGGGCAGCAGAATATTGCTGGTAAGGTCAGTTCACTTGATGCTAAACCCTTGGGACTGACACAACACCGTCTCCTTGGCTGCGCAGAATTTTCCTGCCATGTATTCCTGCCGTCTCGGAAATAATCTGCGGTGCTGCCGGATGGGAAGAGCATTAGCAGGTGAGGAGAGTGGGTTGAAGTATGATGCTTCTGTTGAAAGCATTAAGTGAGACAAATTTCTAATCTGTAGGTACCTTCAGGTTGCAATTTGCCCCTCGCCTCCCTTAAATTCCACGTCAGCTCTAGGAAGGCTCACGTCTGGGACACTGAATTGGCTCAGCAAAGGTGTTAGATTGGCAGGGCTGGAAAATAAGCTCTGCCTTGTCACAAAGGTGGGACCTGTAGGCCGGGACCTACAGACAGTACAAGAAGACTCTGCACTCTCTTTGTGCTACAGAAGTAGTTTGTCCTTTCATGGGCAGGCACAGTGCGGGTCACGTTGCATGTCCCAGGACACCCACAGTATCAGATATTCCATCTGATTTACTGGAGGTTTTGGGAGCAGCGTGAACGTCGTTCTCGCAGAGCACCTATGGCTCAAGCTGTTCAGCACAGCTTTTCCACAGTGCTTTGCCAATGTCTTCCAGCATTCACCTGAGCTAGAGGCACCATCCTTAAAAGAAAAGGGTCTTAAGACATTTCTCCTCCCATATTAAGTTTAAATGTTCGGAAACAATGACAGTCTCCTAAAGTAGTGAGACTGCCTTGCAAAGCATTAAGATTTTGAAAATACAATACATTTGAAAATCTCCTTATTACTCCTCCTTTCTGGGACCATATTTTCAGTTTACTTTTCAACTGTTTTGGTGATAATAAAGAGCCAACCAAAACAGAGGGTACTTTCATATACAGTCACAAGTCCTATAACAGCCTGCAAACATTGCTCTTCTCATCTTCACCTGCTGCCCCTTGCTCAGGCTGCAGGATAACTCTGCCCATTGCAGCAGCAGGCATTTTTGCAGTAAGCAACAGGCCATAAGAAAATGAAGGTGGCTATGAGCACATCACATAGTTTTTCCAATCAGAGTGGCCTCAAGAGCGTTGGTCGCAAGCTGGCAACTTGGAAGTAAAAGACGCCATATCACATTATCAGTCTCACCACATCCTCCCTTTCAAGCACTGTTTGAAGAAGCCCAAGGCAATCAAGTAGCTATTGAGTCACTTCTGTTAAAGTTGGACTTCCTAAAGCTGACTGTGGTTTGTTAAAAAAAAAACTAGCACTGGAAGAGATTTAAAGAAAGCATAAATTGTATTACCTTGGAAAGTACTGGAAAGTGAGTGTTGAGGTCCAGCAAGGGCATATAGGGTAATGTATTAAATATGATATCCTACCACAAGCAGGACTTTCTTCAGCTGTAGGAGATGTGATGAAAAATAGGGCTAAAAGAAGGTTAAGAGGCTCTGGATTCTCAATTACTTTGTAACAAAAGTGTCTTGGGGTGATTTATGAGAGATTCAGGACTTTTATGTCTTCTGGGAAATGAAATTTTTTTTTATGGGAAGCTATTCAGAATGCCATAAACCTTTATTTTTTTCCAACTAAATATATTTTGGACCTCCAGGTATTGTATGGCAAAATAAACAATAATAATAATAAAGACGGGTGAGATGAAAAGCCTCCTTTCTGTTGGATAAATGTCTGCAGGAGAGGCCTCTTAGCACTGCGTGGTGGACCGGGAAGGCAGCAGGATGCCTCTGTAAGTGGGGCACAAAGCCCGCGGTGCCTGCCTGGCTCTCCGCTGGCAGCAGAGGCTCTCCACGCAAGAGCAGCGGGCTCTCCCTACAACTGACCCACAGGATGAAGGCAACCATCCATACCGGGCACATGCCATAGCCAAGGAGGGTGATATAACAACTCGGCAGCCACTAGCCTTATACTACTCTGAAAAGCGACTGTATATAATACCATGCTTTCTCATACACACAGCCTGTATATTAGGGTCATCAGTGCTTCCCGGAGTGGTGAAACTACTTTTTTTTTTTTACACAGTTTTGGTCCTGTTATCCCAGAACAGCCAGCACCATGACAGGATATTAGCCGGATGCTTTTCATTGTAAAACATCATCAACTGAGTCATTTACTGAATCCTAACATTTTTGCATCTGGGCTGCAGGAAAACAGATGTACACAAGTGACTCTGAGGACTGAAATGACTCACAGCGCTTTATCACTAGTGGTGGCACATGAGAAGGAAAGACGGCAGCTTGAACCACAGAGCCCAGTCTGAGCCCGCAGGGCTGGTAACTGGAGCGTTTTTTACTTGTAACCGGAGCACATCTCTTATGGAAGCTTCTGAATGATGGTAAACCTGAATGCTGTGTGCCGCTTTCTTACAGAGGCATTTCACAGCATGTAAGTGCATCGTAAGAGCAATACCATTTCTCAGATCTGCAGCGTGGCTCCTGACTCTAATATTGTCTTTTCTGTATATCAGTGGGACTTCTCGGCATATAAAAGAACCGTACCAGAAGCAAAACATCATTTGCAGCTTGGGAGTAAAAATTTTGCCCGAAGACTGATTAGAAATGAAATTTAAAAGATGCAGAGATTTACTAGTTCAGCCTACAATCAAACTGCTCAATGCTGCAATGCCAAAGAGAGTCAACTACTATCAGCCATTTGCTTATCCTCCTAAAGCACCAAAATCAATTTCTGAAATGAAATAAACATAGCTGCATTGATCTAGCAATGACCTAATTTTTGAAAGTCACTAAGAGGCTATAATGGTATTTTAATGAAATACAGCATTTGTTGGAGTGTTAACATGCAGGCAAAGGCAGGGTTACATGATTAATCTGATCAGTCTCAGGACTGGAGAGCAAACCGTAGCAGGAATCTTCCCCAGGGTACAGCCAAAAGACAGGAAGATCATTAAAAAAAACAAGTGCTGTTCAACTAAATGTGACCATCTTGATAGTGGGGTGATTTTTCTGGATAACTTTGGCATGGGAACAAACATCCATTGTTTTCCACTTCTTAGAGGAAGCTTACAGAAAAAAGTGCCCTCCTTGTTTGGGCAGCCCATTAATTTGCCCTTGGCAGCTCTCTTGAGCTGAGAACCACAGAGCCAGATGTGGGCAAACCTACAGAGCCAGATGTGGGCAAACCTATCTCAGGTGACCCTGATGGATATGCTCCATACCATGGGTGTATGCCCAACTGCCATGCTATATTTCTATACCCCATGTTTCCATAACCCTGTGGGTTGTTGCCTTCTGTACTCTACATGAACTGCTTGCTGCAATCACCAATACATGAACAGCCTCACCAGACACCTTCCCTACCCCTTCCTTCTCCTGGCATTACTGTAGCCAGCGCTAGCAGGGATCTGGGGAAGGCAAGAGGCAGCAAAGCCTCTCTACAAGGACTGCTTTTGGAGAGGTGCAAGACTGTCCTTTATAGATAGTCCACAGTCTTGGCTTTTTCCTGGGTGCCCTTGGTGCGCCTGCCTACCCTCTTTGCATGGATGAGCACAGGGACTGCTGGGCGCTGACTCCTGCCCGTGGGGATGGGACAGTCCCTCTGGCTCTTCAAACCTGAAACTGAAGCTTAAACTCCCAGTTCAATCACTGGTTTTTAGTAATTTTTTTTTGTCAGCTTGAGGAACAAATTTCTTTCACACATATGGAAACCTGCTACAAATGCTTTCTTTTGTCTCTAGCTGTCCTGATTATATTACAGATTCATCTTAGTTGTTAGTTGCAGCACTGATTTCTCACTAACTACCACCTTACAGTGTAAAAGGGCTATGGTCCTGCCCCTATTATAAGGAAGGGGCATCTCCCCTTCAGGTGGGGGAAGCCTTATGTGCCGTTTTCCTGCCTAACACAAGCTTTAGTGCATCTTTTGGACCTTCAGAGTGGTACCAGGAGATACTCTTCTGTTGCATCTCCTGGGGCAATGTTGCCTATTACCTCCCGTCTAGGGGTATATGGTCCATTCCCCTGGGACGTGTACAGTCTAGTGCTTTAGGTCTATACCGACAGAGAGGTAGAGTTGTACCAGATCAGACTATCCTTGTAGCCAGCCAAATGTATGTCCCAAAATTGCCCATGCAGCTGCTACCTAAACCCAGTGGTGACCAATGCCTTTTGCTGGTGCAGGGTGGGATTTGGCTTCAGAGACACCTACATACACTTGTACTGAGGACCCTGCATGCAGGTGTCTACACAAGGGCTGGTGTCAGCTCCCAGAAGTCGCTGAAGATGGGATACAGGATTTGGTGGCCTGAGACCCCTCGAGTGTCTTCAGGACATCAACGTGCAGGCAGCAGATGCACCACAGGACTTATGGGAAGTCTGTACTCCTCCAAAGGAGCAGGTGAGGGAAAGCTTAAGGCATTCATCTGGCACTAGATGTTTATGCTCAAGCAACTGAAGTGAGCAGTAAATGTTCTGCAAAGTCCCTGGAGAGCCTTGTTGTCTGCTCCTGGGTGTTCATAGAAATGCTTGTGGGAAAAGGACGTACTCCTTGACAGCAGGAATAACTCTGTAACAGCGGAGTGGCAAGGGCGCTTGCCTGAATGCCAGCCCCTGCTGCGATGTATTTTCTGCTAAATGCTCATTTAGGTGAGGACAGAAACCCGGTGTTTCCAGATAAGTTTCCTACCCCTTAGCCTGCAGATTGATGTTGATTCCTGTTTCCTCTCACTCTCCCCTATTTCCTCTTCCATGTTCTCTCAGCCTTTTCCCACCTTAGTACTCCTTTCATACAACCATTTTCCCTCCCCCTTTCAGCTGCTCTTGCTTGGAAAGGCTGGTTCAGGCCACCAGCACAGGAGTCTGAGCTGTGAATCCAGGTTGGAGACTACTCTTAAGTCTCAGAGTGACAAAGCCAAAGACACAGACGCTCTTCCTTTCAGCCATTTGCCTTTTTCGCCCACTCTCTGGTCAGCTTTCTGGCCTTTGCAGATTCACTATCCTGGATAAGGTGCCCAGAAACTCCCCTAAAGCCCTGGGGGAAGCTCCATATCTGCCGCTTGAAGAGCTGTGCATGGGTGGAGATGCCTCTCATGAGGCTCCTCTTCAGCCTCATGGTGCTGCTGCTCCTGCATGTGGCCCAAATGTGCCCATCCTCATTTTCAAGCCTTCATCTTTATGCGTAGTCCTTTTGGATCACACTAAAAAGTTTAGGGGCGCCACGAGAACTAAGTACTTAAAAGGTGTATGTTGATACAACTACTAATGAGGTTTTGTCATAGTTGCCTGCAGAAGCAAAGCACTCAAGTTCATGCCTCAGCACATCACTCCGTCCTATATCCCTAATTAGACTCTGTACAGTAGTTTATGTCCCTACAAACCAGTAACCAGTTGAGATGCTCTTTTTTTGCTTCCCTACAATATCCATTATTTAGCTTTTTAAACTTCCATTTCTAAGGCAAGCTCTCTGACCCTCTGTTAACTTCGGCCTTGTAATCAACCTCCTTCCAGTATTACAGGATGTTGTGTCCCTCTATTACTATAATGCTGTATTACCTTTTGTGTTTTACCTCATTGGGCTTGGAGCACCTGGTTCCAGTGCCTCACCAAGGTTCCTTAGAAAATCACCCTCTTGGTTAGCTGTTTAAATAACTCCATCCCTAACAATCCCAGGGTCTGATAAAACAGGTTCTTTTTAAAAGGCTTGACTCTGGCTACCCAAAACAATTCCTGCTCTTTCTTTTGATGTTACCTTCTGGATACCTTACACTGTCTCTTTGGAGGTGCTTTTCTGTGCTGGCTTTGTATGTCCTGCATTAAGTTTATTTTATTTTGCCCTGGAGGCCACGGGTCTACTTTGTAATTATAAGTCTTTGTTGCCTTTCTTTGAGTCCTTTCCAATGTAGCAGTACCTATTTTTAATTGACTTGGCAGAGAAAAGATGTGAGCCTGAAATGCACCACAGATTACAAGAACATTATTTTTTAAAGTTTTGCCTGATCAAGAACAAGGTAGATTTTTGCTCGACTGGCAAAAGCTTGGATCACCTTCCAAGTCTAACCAAGAGCACTGCCTGTGTCTTTTGCAATGTCTCTTGAACCATTTGGAAAGTGAGGAGGTCACGAGCTCTGTAATTCCTCCTGCAAGGATGAACGTGGGCTTCTGCAAGGCCACTGAAGCCAAAAGGCTCTGTGCCTGTATAATATTATAGGCCATATTTCTGCTGATATGAGATGGATTCAGAGAGAGTTTTTGTCTCAACTGGATACCTCACTGAGCTTAAAAGTAATTAGAGTCTAGGAAGAAGCATATTACAAGCAGAAGAGCGAATGAATTTTAATAAATTAGATTTAAAGTAGAAAATACATTCTTATTGGAGATTTTTGTAAACAATTTTTCTCCTATGGATTATAATGTATCACATTCCTACACTTATAATTACTTGCCTTTGCTTTTAGTTTAATCTTAGTGATTAAAGCTGGAAGATACAAAAAGTGCATTGATGTGGTTGCAATTTCTAGGAAGTAAATCTGTGCTGGTTTTCCCTGGGATAGAGTTAATTTTCTCCATAGTAGCTAGTATGGGGCTATGTTTTGGATTTGTGCTGAAAACAGTGTTGATAACACAGGGATGTTTTCGTTACTGCTGAGCAGTGCTTACACACAGTCAAGGCCTTCTCTGCTTCTCACCCCACCCCACCAGCGAGTAGGCTGGGGGTGCACAAGAAGCTGGGAGGGGACACAGCTGGGACAGCTGACCCCAACTGGCCAAAGGGACATCCCATACCATATGGTGTCATGCTCAGCATAGAAAGCTGGGGAAGAAGAAGGAAGGGGGGACGTTCGGAGTGATGGCGTTTGTCTTCCCAAGTAACCGTTACGCGTGCTGGAGCCCTGCTTTCCTGGAGATGGCTGAACACCTGCCTGCCCATGGGAAGGAGTGAATGAATTCCTTGTTTTGCTTTGCTTGTGTGTGCGGCTTTTGCTTTCCCTATTAAACTGTCTTTATCTCAGCCCACGAGTTTTCTGACTTTTACTCCTCTGATTCTCTCCCCCATCCCACTGCAGGGGGGAGTGAGCGAGTGGCTGTGTGGGGCTTAGTTGCCGGCTGGGGTTAAACCACAACATAATCGTAGTAAGAAATACCAGATCATCCTAATAGTTTTACAGAATAACATGAAAGCCACACCCACAGTTGGTTACTAGAAATCTTTTATTCAAATGGGGGTTGATGGATGAAAATAGGTATAAAAACCCTATATAAACACATGCAGATGCACCTGTAAGCATACACACCCTCCTATAAAAACACAGCAGATCAGTATTGGATAGTCTGATAGTGGTTACCTGAGTGTACCTAATATAAATATTTTGGAATTATGTGATTTTTATAATTTACAAAACAAAACTGTTTCCACTTTGTGTGCAGGCTGAAGCAATGCTCCCATCCAAAATCCCCGGGCGCAGTGCAACCTCACTGCTACGCTCATTTCTGCTCACCTGCACAGCCTGAACCCTTGTGGAACTGATCCTGCAAGACACTGAGCAATCTGCCATGAGCAATAACGCTCTAAAATACAAGCTTATGGATTAACCACACAAGTTATTCCTCTGAGCCTGAAGCGCAATTTAAGCGCTTCAAGCTAGGCCAAGTATGCATCGAGGCCAGAAGCGTGATGCCTGCTCCCTTGCAGGAGCAAGCTCGCTCTGCAGTGGCACTCCCACACGTGGCTGTAGACGTGTGCAGGGCTGGATCCTATTTTTGCTTGACAATTGATCATGTCATTCATCATGATAAGAGTCCACCCAGCAAAAGAGCAGGTTGGCTGCACAGGACACAAATGTAGGTGTCAAGAGCCTGACATAAGGAGCGTTTTGGGAAGGTAAAAATTCTTCAAAATATGTAGGCAAAAGGCCAGATGGAGAACTGAGCTTGTTAAATGAGCTGCTTTTCAGCTTGCATAGCCAGCCAGAGCCTGGTACAGCATCTTCCAGGCACATGCCCTAATTTGCACTAGTTTGGGTTATTGCAGTGCATTTAATAACATTTGATGATAGTCCAGAAAATCTCGGTGCTTCTAAGACCAATGCGAGGTGGTGGCAGACAAGGCTGTCGAGAGCATCCCTCCTACAACTTGGTGCAGGAAGACCTGTATTCTGGAGATGGCACTCTTGTCGGAGCCGACAAAAGCTCTCTTCAGAGTGGAGAATGCTGGATTTCGGGCACTACAGACATATCCAGGTTGAAATACAAATATCCTCTTTTGATTTTTTTTTCCCACACCAGAGGACTTGTAAATAAGATGTTGAGATTCCAGTGGACCAGTGGGCTCTGGAGATGGCTGTGGGAAATGAAGTGCACAGAGCTTTACTGCATATATGCTTTCCTAATGAGTGCAGGAGAGTTAACACGCAGCAGCTTTTAAAGCAAGAGCAACACAAATGAGCAAGCACTGGGAAGCTTACATTTGAAACCCAAATTTGTCCTTTACTTTAAAAATACATGTTTGCTTCTAGAGAAGAAATAGGTCTGCTGGGTATCTGTTCTCTTCTGGTTAAGTAGGAATTTTAACAGTAAATAGTTTTATTGTAGAAAGTAACATTACTTGGCAGTCTATTATCTAATATACTCACTGCATAGGGGAAAAAGGGTCCAGATTTTAGCTGACCAAGGCAGTGGGTGGTCACCAGCATGGAAAATGTTAATATTCTACCCTTCACAGATATACTATGTCTATCTATCAGTGTATTTCTAAGTGCCCAATCATTGTTATATCTCTCTGGGTACTTTACAAAATCAGATAAACCATGGCAACTGAATAATAATGTGGCTTGAAAGGAAAAGCCATTAACAAAAAGAAATGCATTCTCCCCACTAGTTCCTTAATTTAAAATTCACACCAGGCTTCAGCAATCTGAATATTAGAAGAAAAAATTTTCAAAGAGAATATGCAATGACTAAGTGGTTATATATTCCCGTCTCCTCCCAGAAGAGTAAATGACAACTGTGCTTGGCAGAAACCTGAAGAGTTGCACTATACCCCATCGTAGACCAATTCTGTCCAGTTTTTGCCTCCAGCGATGGCCAGCAGCAAACTGGTTTGGCACAGCATGTTTGGTTTTAAGCTTTGTATCTCCAAAAAGGAGGCTAGGCACTACTGCATGTGTAGAGGAATTCTGTTCTTCATTGCAAGCAAGCCATGGAAAGCAGGAAGGCATATATGCCTCGTGCATTTTTCATCCTGGCTAATACAACAGCAGTTAATCTCGTTAAGGCTGCTGGCAGCTGTGATGCCTAAGGGACTGCAGTGCAACAGCAGAGCCTCTCCCCATCCTGTGGCAGTGCAGCAGAGAGTGATAAAGGCCACTTGCTCTGTTCCTCACAGAAGTATCTAACTCTTGCTGAGGTTTCAAGAGCAGTTCACGGCAGTGAATTCCACATGATAGTTGTATAAGGCATAGAAAAGCATTGTCTTTGAGGAGTTTCTGATTTCTACAAGGGTGGTTGCTTTTCTTAAGTTTGAAAGTGTCAGTAGTAGACTTTAGTTGCTATCCTATTTTCCGCATTATGTGCTTGCTCATTTGTCTGTCCTAACTTATACAAGACCTCCTCATATGGGAGAATACATCCTATGCATATTTTTTCTATTACCCTTTTCTCTGGTTTCAGCTGTAATGTTTTTAGCTGTAATATTTGAAATGATGCATCCTAGAGACCTCCTTCTAGGTTAGTTAATGAAGCTTCAGTGACCTGCAGCAGAAGCATTTGGTCTTTTCATTTGGTACTATTCTTTGTCATCTTCTTAATACAGCTTAACATTTATTTGATCTGCTTTCTTATTTCCTGTTGAAACTTTTTCAATGAGATATCCATGGTGATGTTCATCTTCTCTCTTATGATTTATTTGATTTATTGAGAATACTGTAGTACTGAGGCAGATGCGGTCTTCTTCTGCCTTGCATTTCTATCAGTTAATTTAAGAGCAACTATCTGTCTTACATTCAGTTTTGTCTTTCATTATGTGACATTTTTGGCAATGTTGTTAGATTCTTTGAGAATTCTACACGGTCTTTTGTTTTTCTATTATGATCTTATGTCATCCTGAAATGATGTCACTTCATTCACTTCCATTCAGACTATTTTCTGGGTAATATAACTCATATCCGTGTACTTTTTTCTGCTTACAGCCTTTTTTGTACATTGAAGATTGGTTATATAGTCTTTCTCTCTGCTTATAACTTTTCACGTTCTTATAAAACCAGAACAGAATGGTTCCCCCCACATCTGGTTTTGACTCCATGGGTGACTGGAGAAATATTCAGAAAATCTGGATGAAGAAATGCTATTATTATACTTTTATTGTATTTTAAAGGAAGAATAAAAATAAACATAGAGTTGGACTAGGTAACATTTAACATTATGAAATAAATATTGAAATCAGTAGAATTGATATAGTGTCATATGATAACCATAGGTAACCAAAATAGTTAAGTCATCCGTAAGAATCATGGTTCTTTTCTACTTGCAGAGCTCAGAGTAACACAGGGGTGGCTTCTTTGCCAGGCAACAGCTACAATGTGCCGTCAGGTAGGAGGCTAACAAAGCAGGCTTCGGCTACTCTAAATTATATAATTAGAGTGATTAGTAAGAATACCTGTGCACCAGGAGAAGTAAATATTAGATTAAGGGGGAAAAAAAAAAGATTTTTCTTAACAGCTTCAGCCCCCAGAGAGACGTTAATCCTGCATGTCAAACACACACCATAAACCGGTTCACTAATAGTCTCAGCCATCTGCCTAAAAAAATGAAGCGAGTCATTCATTTACAAGAACTTGATAAGGTCGATAAATCCTCAAAGGCTAATGAAGTAAAAGGTTCTGAGCAAGGATTTAGCTAGGTCTGTATGCACAGGAAGGCTGCTCTCGTACCATCAATCCCCCTGAGCATTTTACAGGCGGCCTTTGATGTTTTGGGAAGCAGCTGGACACACAAGCACACCTCTTCGTGGTTCGTGCCTCACGCTGCCCGTGTAGCCACGCCACCAATAAACGTCCTGGGGCTGCCCACAAACCAACAAGCCCACCAAGCTGCTGTGGGCTTTCCTGACAGCTGACATATGAATATAAAGAAAAAGGGCTGTACAGCCTTGTATTTCTGCTGAATTGACAAACACAGGCAGGTTGGATTTTCTGAAACACCGACTTCAGCACACCCAACCAGTAATACGCTCGTGCCGGTCACGCGAGCCTGTTTGCAGAGCAGCCCTGAGCCCAGAGCCTTGAGAGCTACAGGGCACCCCCGGGGACCACAGCGCTGCCACCTCCTTTCAAACTGGCTGCAGCCTCGCTGTCCAAACCACTACGTTGGATCTACAATGTTTATGTATAAAACTTTTAGAGTTACTTATTCTGTAAGTTAAAATAAACAGGGGCAGGGGTAAGATCTTCTGAACAAGACACGCACATGCACACAGAGATATATATATGTATATATAGCAAGTGAGTTGATAAAAATTAAATCCAAACCTTCAGCTATCAGCTTCAGCCTCAAGAAAAGACAGACTAAGCTGCATGCCCAGAGGACTATCACATCTCTCTGCTGGCAACGCAGAGAGGGAGAGGGCATGCTCCGCAGCCAAAAGTCTCTTGACTGAAATGGGATTTCAGGTTGCCTGGAGGCTCGTCTGAAACATAGCAAAGTAGTGGCTGCTTATGCAGATCTCTCCCCGAGCAATGTGGCCTAGGGAAAGCGATGAAAAGAGGTTTGCAAGCCTTTTAGGACTTAATATATTAACACAGTTATGGCAAATTGCAAGCAGAAGCCTACCAACTCCCAGGAAATTCCCGAGCATTGCTACCCGTGAGTGGCTGGCACCGAGCCGCACTCGGTGACGGGGCAGGCACAAGTCTGCACGCATCTCCGGAGGGCAGCGAGGTGTCAGGAGAGGTGGTTACTGCAAGCCAGCTTCTGGCGGAGAAAATCACCGATTGCTGGGGCCAAATGCATTTGAGGGAGGACAAGTTGCATTCTTCTGAATGCATACAGATGAAGAATTTGCATTCTTTGCAGCTAAGTTTTACTTGATATGTTAGAAGGTGGATTGTTGGTACCCACTGAATTACTGGGTCTGCCTGGATTTCTTGCTGGAATCACTCACATTACCTTTTGAGTTTTAGGTATGACCGTAGATAGGGTTTGATGCTCTGTCACAGTGTGGGAGTCCTGCGGGGTCTCCTACTATTGTTTTGGATATTGTGCGTGATCCAGGTCCTCTCTGTGCCAGGCACAGCATTACGAGCAAGCCAATTATCTGCAAAACTGTGCAATGGACATTTGCACTTTGCTGGCTGCTTATACAGTTTTTAATAACCTTGTAATCTCAGCCAAGACCATGCTTGGCAGGACAAACAGAGTTTTGTCCTGTCTCTGGACTTTCCCTTGACAGAAGTGCCTCTGCCAAGATACAGCTCTAACAGGATTAGCCTAGAGCAAGCGACTAACCTAGGGAGTTGGTGTAATGAAAAAATATGACTTTTTTTTTTACTTGATGTGATTAGCAAATGAAATATAACTGGTTAACAGCACCAGATAAACAGTCTGTAGCAATCTTTAAATAATATAATGGACCATTAGCAGTTCTAACAGGAGTTAGGTCAACCCAGCTTTGTCTGATACAAATACCAACATCTGCTCTCTAGCAGGAGCCAGGTAGCAGGGATCACATCACATATTTTCAGAAGAAAGCTTAAATCACAGCCTTTCACAGTTACTAAAGTAAAGACATTTTGAACTTGTCTCCTGAAAACCCCATTTTGGGGCAGCAGGATTTCTGACACTGACGTCAGTGAGATCCCTAAATCAAAGCATCTTTTGTTGGAAACATGGTGGTGATGTATCTGTTTGGAAGAGAATTATTCAGGATGAAAGACAACAGAGTAAACATTTAAAAATGTAGGCAGACTATCAGGAAAAGCTTCCCCAAAATCATACAATTGCAAGACTGAAAGAAACTCCAAGACAACTTTTAAGCCAAACCCTTGCTTTACAGCAGAACCAAGTATTTTCACACCACTCCTAAGACACGTCTAACCTCTTCTTAAACCTCCAGTGAAAGTTATGTAAAAGCTTTCCTTAAAAGTTTTTTTCCAGTGTCTTACTAGCCTGAGAACTGGAAAATGCTTCCTAATATATAACATAATTTTGCATTACTGCTAATTTAACTATTGTCTTGTTTTCAATAGACAAGAAATATAGTTAATCACTGTCCAATTAAAAGTCTTTTTTTTTTTCATTTTTAGACCATTATTATATTCCCTTCTATCTTGCATTTTCTAAAGAAAACAAACCGTATAGTTGAGCCTTTCCTTAGAAGTCAGTGTCTGAATTTTTGCATTCTTGCTCTTTTTCTGTGGACCCTCTTTTCTCAAAGGAGGGAATTAAAGGGACACAGTATTCCAGCAGCACTGAGAACAGCCAAATTATTAATTCCCATATCTTATCTAACACTTCTGCCAATACATCTCATGATAGTTTTCTTTTTGAGCAGCGGCTTCCTGCTTTTGACTCATGTTAAGATGGTGGTTAATTGTAACCCCAGATCCTTTTCTGCAGAGTAATCCCAGATCCTTCTCTCTCGATATCCCCAAGCTTGTATTTGTGCATTTGATTTTTTCCTTCCTAAGTGCAGTACTTTGTACTTGTCTTTATTTCATTTCATCTTATTGATTTCAGGGCATTTCTCTGATTTGTCAAGATAATTTCAAATTCTAAATTTGACCTCCACAGAGCTTGCAATCCCTCCCAGCTTGGTCTCATCAGCAAGTTAGTATATATGCTATTCCATCATTTGAACTGCTAATGAAATTATTGAACAGAACTGGCCCAAGATAGCCCCCGCAGGAGCCCATATAAAATGCTTGTCGGGTTTGATAGAGAGTGTTGATAAGAATGTGAATCATTCTGACTATATTTTTTCAAGCAACATATCCGCTGTACAGTAATTTCAACCAGGCCATCTCCCACTGTGCTATGAAATGCTGGAGAACATTATATAAGACTGTATCAAAAGCGCTACTGAAGAAGTCACAGCAACTGTTCTCCTCTTATCCAGCAGGCCTATCAAGAGAGGAAATCAGATAGGTTTGGCATGATTTGTTTTTCACAAATCCATGCTGGCTGTTTCTTATCACCTTATTATTCTCTAGGTGCTTATAAATCAATCATGTAATAATTTGTTCCAGGATCTTCTCAGGTACTGAAATTATGCTGACTTCTCCAAAATTCTCGAGGGCTTCCTTTATTCCCTTTCTGAAGATAGAAACCGTGTCTGTCGTTCTTTGTCCTCTGAAATTTCTTCTGCACTTCATGAATTCTCAAAGATACACTTTTCAGATTGCCTCTGTTGGCTTCCTCTGGCCCAAACTCACCCCGACCCGCAGTCCTCTCTGTGGGTCTGCAATTGCCCCCCACCATCCTAGGCTGCCCGTGGTCTTCCTCACCGCAGCCTCTGATGCTATGCAACAGCCTTGGCTCTTGCAGACGAGGAAGGCATCCCTGGCTTTCCTCCACCTTGAGAGGGTCCTTTCCCACAGCCCAGGGGCTCTCCCAGCAAGTCCTACCTGTGCCAAGAGCTGCAGCTCTGCGGAGAGCGGCTGCTGCACAGCCCCGTGCTGCCTGTCAGGGGGTATTACTGGGTCTCTTAGAGAGGATGTTCAGTAAACCCACTCCAAGGAAGTAATTTAATATTAAGCAAGTGAATTATTACAGGCCCTAAATTCTGAGATGGAAGCTCTTAGTAAGGCTCCTTGGATAAAGTCTTGCTATATATTCAGCCTAGTATGGTAGTCTGGAGAGTATTTCAACATGACATAAAAGCTTAAACTTGGCTAATTATTATTCAAAAGATTTTTTCCTTTGGTCAGTTTTGTAACTCTTTTTTTGTTAATATTAATGCTGATAAGCTTCTGGAAACAATTGTATTTGTGAGAACCAGAGCCAAAAAAAGAAGAAAAAAGGCATTAACATATCAGCCTTCAATGTGTCATTTGTTACATGCTCTCCTTCTGTTAAGCATGGCCTTTCTTTCACCTCCATCTGCCTTCTAATTAATTTGAAAGTAAAAAACAAAAGAGAACAGAATCCAAACTTTTTTACTGCTTATTCTGTCAAAGTGCAATCCATTCAGATGGCGATTATTTTCCTGGAAGAGCTGACAGAGTTTCTTGGGACAATTACAACACTAGTAGGAAAAACATAGATGGAAGGTACAGGAGGCTATCTGTGTTGACAAAGAGAAGGTTATGGTCTAACATGATTTATCCTCTTCCTTCCAGTCTGTAATATTATATGAGCAGAAGAAGGAACGTACTGATAAAATCAGAATTTGGTTAATTATGTCCTACTTATTTACATTCACCTTTAATTTCAGCTAAGCAACTTCATTCTCAGACATAAACATCATCTTGCAGGGTTATTTCTGTGCTGAAATCCTGACGTAGTGTTTCTCCTGCAATCAAGAGGTGACAGAAGTGTGCATTTGCAGCATGCCAGGCAGGCGGTACTCCATTTCAGAAACGGGTGCTGGCTTAGCAGAGGGAAGAGCACCGTGCTCACTGTGAGACCGAGTCTGTGACACCCACCAGAAGGAAGAGGGAACAAGTAGGAGAGGAAACTGAAATGATGTCTACCTTCCTCACATGTGGTGTTGAATAAAGCCAAATCAACAACTTCCCATATTTGGCTCCACATTGCATTTTCAAGGTTTAATGCCAAGTGCTTTTCCTCTGCATTTCTTTTTTCATGCTGAGAAATGATCAGCATATTGATGCGAAGTGCATAGCTCCATTTTTCCTCTAGCTTTGCAGTAGGTATTTGGAAGCTGGCAACCCAGATTCGTAGGTGCAGGGAAGTGTCGCTTCCAGGAAGAGTATATGCACTTGACAGCTTTGGCTGCAGGTGTTTTTCTTCATGAACTTTTCATTAACAGGCTTTTGTATATACCTGCTTACAGAGCATAAGGTATTATCCAATTCCCCAGGGAGTCTGCACTTGGCATAGTACATGAATGTAATACCTTCAGCTTTTGACATGCCTTTCATTACAGCTGAGCATGGATAGATCTCCAAGAAGTCACCATTCTTCCTCAGCCAGGACCTCCACTACAGCTGCCAGGTAAAGCTAAAAATAAATAGACTTTCTCTTCCATTAGAAACACACGGAGGTTTCCAAAGTTTGTTTTCATCTTACACTGGGACAAACAGTTGAACTCTCTTCTTTTTTTTGATAGAACAAATTATATTGAATATATTGATATAATAACTTGTGTTTTAATATATCCTAAAGGCGAATTGAAATATTATGATTTCCCGCAACATTTTTGAAAAAATCAATCCATTACCTCAAAATATTTCAGTGTGAGTGAGTGACAGGTTATGCACATTTTTAACAAGTTCTCCCTCCAAATACCTGTGACCTTCTTTTATCCACCTAAAATACCTCAAGAGCAGGTCATTACATCACTGTCTGGCTACCTCACATTTTTTAATGAATTCACCTTCACAGATCCCATGTTTATTAAGTGGTATTATCCCTGCTATACAGACAGGGGAATTCCCCAAGGATACAGAAAAAGAGTGTCTCCCAGGTCTGGGGAGGGGATAATGTTCTCTCTCCGATACATCCCATATACATTTTTAGCTCCAAATATCGAACCATCGACTCAGGCAACTGCAGGCAACCTACATTCTGCTCTTTCTGGGTCCTCTTTGCCTACTCTGAACTGCCAGCTTAATTCCTCAGCTACATCTGCATGCACAGCATAGGCCAGGTGCGGAACTTCGCTCTCTTCTCTGTCAGTCTTGAAGAGACACTGCTTCACCCAGAAACCAGGGACCTTGGAGATGTCCTAAGCCATGGTGGGTGTCAACAGTCCTCAAAGGCTCACACAGCACCCGTAGGTCAGTATGGCTGAGCCGTAAACTTGTCTGTCCCAGCTGTGCCGTATTGTTATTGACAGGGAAGTGAGGTGATAGTGCTCAAGAATGCAGGAACCCAGTTGTCCTCAGCTCCTTAGGGACGAAATATCTTAGCACAGAACTGCGAAACATAGGTATTCCACTGAGGGAAGTGGGCTGCAATCTTTCGTTATATATTGCAAAAATGCCATCTCTTAAGCACAATCATCTTGATGTTGTCCACATTGCACATGTAGCTATGCACTGATCTTTTCTCAAACTTGTGCCTAAGTGGTATCATTTATGTCATTTGCAGTGATTGTGCAGTGATTTACCACTCTGTAGTAAGTATTGGTTGCTGGTGGTGAACTCCAGGTCTTAAGTTTCTGTTTATCATGAAAATAGAAAATTTTTCATCATCAACTTGTCAAAATTTATAGGTTGTAACTCATGTCTGTGCCTTTCTTCTCCAATATGATCTCAACTACTACAGGATAGAAAGATTCAGAGAAGTTTCCCTGTTCTATTCAAGTCTTACTTTTCTCCCTAGGAGAATTAATTTCTATTTAACAGGTGGAAACATTTAGAAAATCCCACAGTGAATTAAAAATAACATCATTTCTGCCATCGACATAGAACCCCCTCACGGCTTTCGCAGGAGGATTTGCCCTAAGGAAATACTGTTGCAGCAAGTATAATTACAGCAGGGTAATACATACTGGAGAGACAAGTTATAGCAGCTCTATCAGAGACTGTATTATACCACTAAATCTGTTTTACTACGTGTTTTACTAAAGATTTTCTTTAGAAGTTGAGGAGACTGTGACAGGGCTTCTATCAACTAATGTTACTCCTATGGCCAATTCAATAGATTAATATTGACTGTGGAGTTCTGATATCCTGGGAGATTTAAATATAGCCTTTAGTATTGTCCAAGCTTCCCTTCTTTTCCTGCCCAATTTTTGTAAGACTTAAAACAGTGTTTCCGTCTTGTCATCCATATGCTCATCCTGATTGACACTGTGTGGTTTTGTGCAGATGCTGGAAGTGGAGGGTACTCTTTTGCTGCGAGTTGTGGTGTTCCCTCGCAGTCTTATCTTTTCCCAATGATACCTAGGATACTTCAGGGTTATTCACCACCTCCCCCTGCCCAAGCCCTAGGTAGTATCTGGGCCTCAGTTTCCCTTGTTGTCCTTCCAAGCACACAGTGGAGTCTTAAAATGGTAACTTGCACCTGCTCTTCACCAAATGCTCTTCCAGTTCTTCAATGCTCTTCCAGTTCTTCAATGCTCTTACAGTTCTTCAATGCTTCTTCAGGCAGCTCTTCCAGCACCTTCATTTTAACAAGGTCCTGCAAGGACGAGCCACCTTTTCTCACCTGCGTAAAGCAAAACTCTACATCTTCCACAGCAAAGTGGATCTGCGGTTTCTATCGAGACTATTGGATGTTATTTATAAACATTTGGAGCAACGAAATGTAAATCCCTTCCCAGAGGAAGGTGGCCAGAGCCATGTTCTGCATGCACGTACGTGTGTGTGTGTGTGCATGTAGCAATGGCTGTGTTTCCTCCCTGCTCCCCTCAGCCCCGCAATACCAGGGCACCTTCCCTGTCAGTGCGAAAGCGTGGCAGAAGCCCTCACCTTTCTTTGTGCCACGCAGGGGGCCAAGCAGACCTTTGATATTAAATTCCTTTTACTTTATCCTGTCTCCAGTTTCACTGCATTGCAGACTTTTTGACTGAAACCATGTAAGTGCATTGTAAGAGGTTTAACCAAAGGTTTCCACAGCCAAGTACGGCATCTGGTGGGTTTCAGCTGAGCTGTTAGATATTAGGGGCTGTTTCATTACAAGAAAGAAGAGAATAGTATCTTTCCTTCCCCCCAGGTGTACATTTGGGAGTCTGCTGCCGTCCCTGCTGCCTGCAGGGCTGGGGGACAGCCGGGGGACAGGGCGAGAGGGAGGCTGAAGGCAAGGGAAGCAGCAGTGCCCTGAGCTCCCAGGAGGTTCCTGCTCCTCCTGTCCTGTGCCTCGCTCCTGCCTGGGGCTGCCGGGGGCTGCATCCCCCTGCCAGCAGCTCCCGATGCTCCCTGGCAGGCCAGGGGACATGAACGGTGCGGAGGGGACAAAGAAAGGAGACCTGCATCCCACCAAACCTCTGGATAACAGCTTATGAAATATATTCTGTGCTTTACCTCATACCTCTGGTCTCAGAAAAACCCAGCTGAGTCTCGCAGCTATAGGGACAAAACATTTTTAAAGTATGCACATTTTGTCTAACTCCAAGTTGTTGCAGTAATCGGAATCCAGATTTTCCTAACCAAAGTAGGAAACAAATAGTAATTACCTGTCCATTACTCTGTTAGGCACAGAACGAAACTCTAGGAGACGGTTGCCTTCCACAGGGTAGACAGCTGGTCATTGGCCCCGAGCGCTGAAGAGTACTCCTAAAATCCCAAGTTACAGTCCTCTAAGGCAATGAAAGAAGATTGGTAAAATGTGCAATATTGCTGAAGATGACAAGAGAGAATAAAGAAGTGCTGGCTACTATTGAATAACCCTTTGGGAACTACTGCTTTTTCCTAAATATCTCTTTGGCTGGTGCATTAAAGGATATTAGTGTATTAAGGCTGATTCAGCTGACAACTTGTGCTGAGATCCTTTACTTTTCTCTGAAATTCAACCAAGCCACAATAGGTTAGGAAATGAGGCTTCTTTTCTTTATTTCTTTCCTGCTAATTATGATGGTCTGTGTAAAAGCACTGCCCAGTCAAAGATCACGGCCCAGCTCTGCTAAAGCTTTGCAAAAAGATTTTAAAAATTTCTTTTCCTCCAGAGATGTTTTTTTTTTTTTCTCCAAGTGCAATGGTTCATTGTGATATAGATGATCAAAGAAGGGCTGGCTATCTTGGAAAAGGAAAACAGGTATCAGGGTCCCTAATCCTGTAGTTAATGAGGAAATGAATGACCATTTTGTAGGTGGGTTTTTTTCAGGTGTCTTCTTCCAATTTTAAATCAGTGAGCTTATCCACTTTAATGAAAATCATGCTGTTCATGGTGGAGATCAAGGGCTGCACTCGCCCAGTATCCTGTCTCCAGCTACAGGTGAATGCCAGAGAAGAGTGGGGACAGGAGAGGAGAATTTGATACCTTGAGTAATCTCCTGGCCCCAACTATTTTCAGCTTAGAGAATTTTCTGAGTCTGATGTGTTTCTTGTATTTAGTGATCCAAAGTGGACATCTCCTCCACATGTGTTTGTCCAGCCTCCCCTTAAATCTATGTAAACATTTTGCATTTAGAGCTTCCATTGGCAGCAAGTGTCCCCAGCTCACCATCACTGTGTGAACAACTATTTCTAGTTTTGTTTTGCACCAAGTTCCTGTTAGCTGTATTTGTAGGCTCCTAGTTCTTGTATTGGAAGAAACAGTTGCTCCTTCTTCATCCTCTGTGATGTCAAGATTTTTTACATCCAGACTATTTCCCCTTACTCCTATTTGTGTCATTTCAGAGGGATGATCTTGGCCTGCTTGTTCCTTCAGCCAAAACTATGGGAGCCTTCCTGAGATTTGATCCTCTGTGATACTCTTCCCTGAACCTCTCCCAACACCAGAGCATCGTCTTGGAGATTAAGCAACTTAGAACTGCACACAGTATTCAATTTTTTATGTATTTCCTCTGGGGCTGAACTAGACTACAACTGCCAGTCTTCTGCTTATACATACAGTGAGAGCTGGCCCATCTATCTTCAAAGCAATTTGTATTTTGCAGTGACATCTCTGCTTCAGAGCAACCCCGTGAGATGCTGAGAACTTCAAAACGCAAAGTGTCCTCCATTCCTCCTCAAGTCCTACAACTCCGAGTAGTTTTTCTTTATGCTGTGGGAGAATTTTTGTTCCCTTCCCCTTACCTTTTTACATTGTGGGATTTTTTGCGGGGGTAGGGAGGGGTGTTAGTTTTCTTCTTAATGAAATTTCGCTAACCCCGTAATAAGCAAGATACACAATAATACATTATTTTAATATCTTTACCTTTGCACTGATGATGCCTCTTTGTAGGCTGCTGATCTTGCTGTCATGACCTTAAGATGGACAAAGGATGGCTTGCTGGTTTGGGGATAGTTAGGATGCTTAATTAAAAACAGTAAATCTAAGGTTTTAATAGTAGATGGAGTAAATGATGAAGTTTTACCAAATCCTCTCTCCAAACTGTAACCTCATTTTTCATTTGAATTTATAGGTTGCAACATCATTGAATATAATTCTTGTCTATAATGTGCTTTATTAAACCCTGCAAGCAGGTTTGTCCCAATGGGCTAATCTGCTTGGTAAGAAAAATTGAGCTGATTAAATGATGCCCACTTCATCCTCATTAGAAAGCTCTTTCAGTATAATAAAGCGCAGCCATGTCACAGCCCCTGGCTATTTGCAACACTCATTATTATCCTTATTACACATTTCATAATTTGCCTCAAGCATTTACTGACGTATATTACTGTATGTGTGCTGATTGCAAAGTGTCCATCTCAGGCTTTACGGCCAGCACTGTCTCAAGCAGGGTACCTAAATCCATATGTCAGGCATCTGACTTAAATCCATATGTCAGGGAAAATGCATCTACCAGCTGACATTTTGACCAGCCCTGTGCTCAGAGTGCCTTTCTGCTGCAGGGATGCTGCCATACATGCCAGCAAAATGCTTCTGATGCAGGCACAGCTAAGTATTGGTAGAAAAACTAGCTTGTATATTTTTGCACATATAATTTTCTATGGCCCTTTAGAGTGATATAAGCTGGGCTAAAACTACTTCAAACCAATTTTGCCGATTAACTGAGCCTCCGTTAGAATGTGAGTTGACATCCATGGTATTTCTGATGTTAGAGTCTGAAAAGCATACAGCTATGCCTTAGGGGTCCTGAACACATTTAGCTGATTAGGTCTCATGTCAGGTACTAAGCCCTTTTCCCCTTTTCAAGGGGTGGTAGGTATGTTCATAGGCTTTTAAAAAATTATTATTTATTTCCAGGTATGACTAGAACTTTCCTTGCCAAGTCATCTACCTTGTGACAACTCTTCTCGGCTCCTGCTGTCCCTCCTTCTCTTTCTCTTTTCAGTGGCAAGCTGCTCACTTTATTGTAAATGGCAGGTTTCGTCCCTTACTTTAGAAGACCTGTTCCTTTCCTTTCTCAAGCCTGTCCTTCACCTCCACTATGATATTATTTCTTTCCTTTGGGGTTTATTAATTGGCGTTGTAGTTGGACTGCACTATGTGATTGTGAGGCACATCATTATCCAGAAGAAAGACTGTGAGCAGAATGTGCAAGGTAATGGGGAGCTATTTGTGATTGCTTTCTAGTCCCAGAAAAAGCTACACTCACAACCAGAAAAGTATGGTATTAGAAAATTAGCCTAGAAATAGGTGCAAACAATTATTGTGCACACACACACGCGCGCGCGCGCGTGCTCAGAGAGAGGCAACTGAATAGAAAGTGATGTAAATAAGAAATAAGAAGTCTCAAAAATTGGTGAGAAAAGGAAAACCCAACATGGATCGATCAGTAGCCAGCTGAAGGAAGGGCACAAGAGAGACATTTTTTAAACATAGCCGGAACAAAAGGAACAATGATCTTGGTTCATTATTAACAATATTAAATTATCTTCAAATAAGTATCTTTTTAGTGAAGACCTAATAGGACTCAGGTCTTGGTCCTGTTCAGCTTAACCTTTTTATCAATGATCTTGAAGAAAATATACCTTTATTACTGATAAAGCATTCAGATGACACAAATACGTAGTCCTGATACATGACAAAAAAAAAAATTAAAAAAGGACAATAGTTAGAGATCTTGATTGCTTACACACGAGAGTAAAAATAACCTATATGTCTTTTGATATGGGCAAGTAGAAGCCATATTTCAGCATAAAAGGGATGTAGGTTTGGGAGATTTACATGGGGAAGCCACATAGGTTCTGAAAAATGGGTTGTGGTTGATAGCAAGTTGAGTGCAGGCCATGCCCATAGGTGTGGTACCAATACACACTTTGGGTGTAGAAAAAAAGGAATACTGAGCCAAACTAGAAAAAATATATCTGACAGTAGTGCAATTTCTGCTAGGCATCTATACTTCAAGAGAAACACGGAGAAATTGGACACAGCTCAGAGAATAAAGCCTTGAGAATGATTAAAGAATTGAAACATATGCCTTGTAACAAGGCACTCAAAATGTCAATGTATTTGGATTATCAAACAGAAGGTTAAGGGAAAGTCTGTTTTCAGTTCAGAAGTATCTACAGAGGGAAGAAAAGGTTACTAATGGAGGATCTTCAGAGTAGTATATAAAAACACGGCTGAAATTTGAGGTAAAAGAAATTCACACTAGAAATAAACTGGAAGCTTTATCAGGGAAGATAATTAAAACTGGAATGTCACACAAAGAAGTTAGATCAGCACTGGATGTTTCTTTCTAAAAAGTTTGGTCTTTACCAACTGACAGCAGATGCAGAGAAGCAAGAAACACTAACATATTCTTGGAAGTCCTCTATATATTGTAGAAAGTCAGACTAGAGGGTCGCAATAATTTCTGATGGCTTTTGAAAATCAGTA
Source organism: Mycteria americana (assembly GCF_035582795.1). Lineage (NCBI taxonomy): Eukaryota > Metazoa > Chordata > Aves > Ciconiiformes > Ciconiidae > Mycteria > Mycteria americana. The sequence continues at coordinate 34,196,781 of NC_134367.1, forward strand.
AAAGAGTTTTGAATTCATGAAATATATATATATATATTGCACATTGTTTATGAAAATGCTACATTTTTAGAATTTGATAACAATCTTGTAAAATTCTCAAAAAAGGGGGCATTTTTACAGTGTTTCCATCAGAATCCCCCAAATTTCTCAGTCACTAATTCTTCCTAAAAAACCCAGAATCTTGATTACTCCCTTATTTTTTCCATTTCTTCTTCCCTTCTTATTCTAATATCCAATAGATTGTTTCAGGGACAAGAAAGGAGTTAATACTGACACCACAAATCATTGTCTGAAAAAAAAAAGTCTAATTAAATTGGAACATATTTTATCTGTGGCTTTTGGTTTCTTTTTTTTTCATATTGAGTGTAAGTCATTACCAAGTACGTCTACCAATTGCTCATCTGATGAGCCTTGACCTGGAACTTTGCTGAAGGTGTTAAGGGATTTAATGAAACCACAAAACTGGTTCCAGGAATTAGCCATTACACAGAGGGGAAAAAATGTAGATAGCAGTGCAAGACTTTGTAGTTCTCTGTATTACACTGCAGGAAAGTAATCTGGCTTTAGAATGACAGCTCGGCCATAGGATAATTGTACTCTTTAATACACAGAAACACAGTGCACCTTGCCTGGAAAGAGAAGACTTTATAAGTGTAGTCATAGCTATTTTCAGTGACTCAGAGAGTAGCAATGACATCCATAAAAACTCCGCAAACTTGGAATCAGTTGTGGGATTGCTGATGAGCGAAAGCTAGCGGTGGGGATTTGTGGCCCATTGCTATGTGTTTGCCTCGATATGCCATGAAAATTCCTCCAGAGTGGAAGAACACTAATACTGTGCTGATATTCATACCGTGAGCAGAATGACCCAGGTAATTATATGTGGGCTGTGTCTGACATCAATCTGAAAGCTGCACAGCATTCATTTGTTAATGAAGTAAAAGTTGACAGCATAATTAATACCGGTAAAGCATGGAAAATAGATCCAGTCAAACACAGATAATTTCCCTTTTTGATAAGTTTACAAATTTAGTTAATAAAGATAACCACCTAATTGTAATACATCCAGACTCCTTAGTAACAGACACCATTATGATCAAAAATATATGGAGTGCGGTATCAGTAAAATACATCTTAGAATGGATTCAGTGTTGTCTAGCAGTCAAATTTTAAACACTAATTTTCAGTGGGGAATCACTGGCAAACCTTCTGCAAGCATTGCCAGTAGACTGAATACTACTGAAAATTTTGTGAGGATCTGGAAATAATCCTGAGCTCATTCCTGACAGAAATTTTGGATGATACTGATAAAGTGGTAAATATTGATGAAGGCTAGACCGTCTTTTGAGACATCTGAATAATTCAATATGCTAGCCCATTCATACAGAAAATATTTTCATACAGCCAATACATCCTAATATACAGGAACAGAAATGTTAGCCCATACCAAGAGAATGGGTATTTATTGGCAAATCACTGACTCCTGAAAAACATTTGGGATTAGAAAGAGTAAAAAGGTGAATGGAGGCAACTGTGAAGAAAAATGCAAATCTTGTCAGTAGTAAGAGAGGACACCAAGCAGGGGCAAAGCCATGCTTTTACCCCAGGGACAGGCGAGCCTGGTACAGAACTGTTCCACATCTGTTTTAATAGCAACTTGTTTGGGAACAGTCTTGAAATATTAGAGAATGTGCATAAGAGATCCACAGAAATTATTTGAGAGTGGAAGCAAATGCTTCTCAGTGAAGAGATTTTCAGTATTTTTACTCTAGTTACTGTGCTGAGCTTTGTGTCACTGTTCCCATTGCTTGACCTAACTCTTCAAAAGGTCGCTCCGTGTAGTGTATCAAAAGGGAGCTTGAGAGGCAAATTAACTGCAAAGTGTACATCCCCTAATAGGAAAAAATACTGGGGACTATGTCTTCAGCCATTCTGGGAAAGTCATGCCAGGAACCAAGGCAGACAAATTTAAATGGGAAACAAGACACAGATACTTAATTAAGAGTGTGCTTGGCCATCCGCAGTGGCGGTTTTTCTCTCTCTCGTTGTATTCACACCAAGTCTGAAGGCATTTAGGAAAGTCTCTATATTCAAAATGAGCTATTGGGCTTACTGTAAAGGGCAGTGGGGAGAAAATATTCAGCGTGGTTATACAGGAGGCCACTCTCTAACAATGTAATGCTCTCTGGCCTCAAATTCTGTACAGTGCTGCCACTGGTTTAAGCTATTTGGGAAAAGGAGTGATCTGGATGCAGTATCAGAGAAACAGTATTTTCCGCGACTGGCTAATGAGGATATAAAATTCCCCCAATCATTCCCTCGCGTTGTCAGACTGTTATGTCTAGCAGTTATTTTTGAACTCTTGCTAATAGACAAGAAAAGATATAGGGGATTAATCAGAGGAAATTCAGGAGGCGCTTATTATTTCCCCTTCTCTTTATTCCCATAGCAATGACAAAGATGAAGCATCCTCTATAAAAATGCCAGAACTGCTAAATCAGGACTCATGTGAACGCATTTGCTTTTACTGCTGCCCTTGTGATTCTCCTGCTGTTTACATGGCTTTTATAATTGAAGTGATATTGTTGAAATCATATCTAGCACAAGAGCTCCTTATTTATTCTTCCTCCCCATGACTTTGGTCTCAGATTTCTCTGATAAATGATGTGAAGCAGTACATTATCTTCCAGCTATGCAAACACTCATTCTTCCACACCTCCCCAGACGCAGCCATTCGCACCATCCACAGAGCTCTGATCTTCTGTCTTCACTTGCCTGTGTCATTAAAAGAGGAGGCAGATGCAGCCCCCAAATCAGTGGGAGGGGCTCCGCAAATACAAGCACATCAAATGACAGAAGATTTTACAACAAACCAGAAAGTGCTAATGGAGACATTACAACCCCTACCACGCTCTTCCTCTCCATCTGCACCTCTAGAAATCTGTGACTGGTTAAAGGGAACTTTCTTTCCCAGCTCTGCAGGATCTTTGCCACCAAGGTATTAATGTGTTCAGTCCATTTATTCTGGAGTACGACTTCATAGGTCGCCTAAGGACAAAATGCATTGAACTTGTGGAGCACTTTCCTCAAATAGCTGTCTCCATATTTTCATATGCAATTTCTGCACTTTCTCCCACTTACTGAAGGATGTGGGAATGCACTGCTAGCATCACTCAACCTTCCCATCCACCTGACGTTTTGCAGCTTTTTACAGGAAGAAAAATTAAAAAGACTTACTTATGGTCACACAGCATGTCCACGCCAGGCTCAGTCAGGTAATCCCGAACTCGTGACTCCCAAAAATGTCAGTCTACCATACTTTCTTCTGTTTTACTTTCCCACTCAAGTATTGCACAGAGCTTAGCTGGCGAGAAGTTTTATTTTGAAATTTAAATGAACTTCAGCACCCGTGTGTCCTTTTGCATTTTTGTTGTCGTCTTCTTTTCATGTTTGATTTTGAATCCAGTCTGAGGTGACACAGGGTTTGATGGGCTGGTATAAACACGGATATGATAGCAAGAAGTGACGGTTCATAGTGAGTCCAAATGCCCTCAATTTCCATTGAAATCAGTGATTCTCAACATCTCACAAGAGTGGGTTCTATGTTTTTACACTACGTGCCACAGCATATTATCCAAAATGTCAATTTAATCTTGGGGCAGCAATGAATGACAGCTTAGCTCAGAATTTGCATTTCATGCAGCACTGAAGCCACACTTCAGTTTACTAAGTAATGGAGAAATGCAAACATAAAAAGATTCCAAGTTTCTGACATAAAGAGAGGTTTGTAAAAAGGCTATAAGGAGGAGTTTTCACTATAGTTTTGTTAATACACAATCAGTTTTGTTTCATTTGTTCTGCACTTGCTTTTTTGTTTGAATCCCATCTTATTAAAGTGGTGCAGAAATATGAACTGCAGAGGATATTTAACAGACCCGATAATTGAAGTTACAGTGTTGGAATTAATAACCAGAATAAAAAAATACATAGTGCTTTATCAGGACCACAAACTGCAGAATGTGGTAGCATTTTCCCATCCAGAACCCCTCTCAGATGGCAGTGTCATGCTGAGCTGATTTTCCTTGGCACATCTCTTTCCATTTTGGAGAAAAGAAATTTGATCTTTGGGCCTTGGATCCATCATACCACTGACAATTAATGATATTTTGAAAAACGCTGTACGTCTCAAAATCTACGAGAATATGTCTGGCCTGTAGCACAGCAGGAAAGGAAAATTTAAGTATTGTAAAAATATGTCTCCATTAGCCTCAATAGCAGAAATGCAACAATATCCTCAACACCTTTAGCAGATAAAATAAATAATAAATGGTTCCTGAGCACTGCTTGTCACAAGGAGAGTATGGTGCTTGCAAGGAAAAACTAGAAAAAGGTTTTCTAGTTTTTCCTGGTCTTTCCTGGTCTTTCCCCATAAGCCCACCACTTACCAGTGCTCTGTGATTGTGCTTTTGTAAATGCTGTCTTTCAGATGAGATACGTGAGACTTGATCAGCTGTATACAGGACCTGGCAGAGAAGTTAGAGGCGTTAGCCAGAGAACCAGGGCAAATTCCTTCTTGGGTAATTTCTCTGCATTTAGTAATACCTTCAGGAAATAAAGTTGCTGTTCTTCACTTTCTGTCCTAAAATAGTAAGTTACCTTTTACAAATTGTTGGTGTGGAGCTGGATTGTGTTCCCCTATGATGAGATTATTTTCAAACAGGTCCCTTGTATAAAGACAGCCCTTAATTTAATGCATTTTCCATTTGCCACTGAGTTTGTTACTGCTATGGCAGCCAGGCTGTGTTAACCGCAAGCGCTGTGGTGTGCTCTGGATCAAACAGCGATGTGCCTGCCTCGTCCCAGGGTTTTGCTCAGCACGGAGCAGGGGGCTGCCTTGTCCCGCTGCATTTACACGCTCGCTGGGCAAAGGTGACACAATATAGGAGTGAACAAAGACAACAAACTCTATGAGGAAGCAAATGTCATATTAGATCCGTACTAGGCCTGGGTTTTGACAGGAAAGGACCATGAAAAATCACATGAGAAATAATGAAAGAGTGACACTGAAGGAAAGGGAAGTAAGTGGCGACTCGGGAGTGGGAGAGGGTAAGGAAAAGCAGTGAAGCTGAAGTAGTTGAGAGACATGAGATGGAGGGGTTGCACTAAAGGCTGAGCAAAATTGCACTGTGTTCTCTGAATGGCCATTGATTTCCCTTCTGCTCACGGTGGCGATTTTGCAAGTACTGTTACTGCTTTGTCCAACTGTAAAAAGCTCAAAATGAAAATCTTAAAAGCGTACCTTTACAATATAGTCTCTAAGACATTTTGGGAGCCTTTAAGTTGAAAAGTGCTACATTAAAACTAGGTTATTAGCAATAATTACATGTTGCAATCTTGCAAACCTCTGGTTCCTTCATTCCCATCATCAAAGCTTTTTATATCACAAGGTTTTTATTCATTTAATTGTAGCCTTACATTAAACTTGTCCTGCATTTTATCTAGCTTCGCTTTCTGGAACAATAGCTTATCCTTTCAACTATGTAACTTTCGAGTCCCTTTGTAGCATGAGAGAAAGATGAAGATGCTGAGTTGATTCACAATAATTATATTGCTCCATTGTAAAGAATCACAAAACACTCTCCTTGAGTTCCTTAATAAGGATCTAGCTGTAATTAAGCATTAGTAAGAGCTATTAAAACATTAGTCTACTTAGAGAGTTGGTATCCTCACAAAAATTCATATCTTTGTTCTCCACTTTGATCAATGCTATATTAGGTGCTTTCTATGCAAATTAACTAAATTTTCTTTCTGAAATATTGTCCTCCTTTAAGCTTTCCATGATTAACTAGCATGTTGACTTTCCAGCCAAAGTCAGTTTAGCCTTTTCTCTCTGCAGCTCACTGCAATTTAAAACTGCCTCTTCACTTACCCGCTTTTGCTGAGCTCTGAAATTTGGCCAATCTTTGACATCTCCCCTTGGAGATCTCATCATGGGCTTAACCGAGGAAAAACAAAATTCATCTTCCCTGTGAAATTCTCAGACTCTCTTAGCCTCTGCCACTGCGGCCACTGCCACTGTCCCTGTGTCACCCTGGACACTACACAGCATTTATTTTTCTCCTTTCTCCAAATGCCCAGGCTACATTTAAATCCAAGAGAAACTCCTTCTAAAGCGTATTATTGTTGATACTTTGCACACTGCTATTCAAGACCCTCCACACGTCCCACAGCAGTGAAGCCTACTGTAACACTTTTGGCTCCTTTTGCCTGTATTACTCCTTTCAAACTATCAAAAGATGAGAGAAAAGCCAATGTGTTCCCAAGCCAGCAGCCCAGCTCTCCCACCCCACTGAAAGTCTCCACAAGTTCACCCTTGCCGCTGCTGAACCTGAGATGTTACACCTCATGGCCAAGGCTCCACAGTTTCACCTTGTCCTACTTTTCTGATTTTATCTCAGAACGTGTTGCCCTTCTGCCTTTCATTATCATGCTACCAGCTTTGAAGGTTCCCTTCTCTGCCTCATTCACAAAAGACTGTAATCTTCTGCGCACGTTGCTCCTCGTACATGCTGCACTGGCCCTGTGGTGAGACCACGATCCTGTTTAAAATCCTCCTCAAGACATCACTGCCTTCTGCAGCCTGCGTGTGTAGCCTCCAAGAAATCAGTCATCTGTTAATAGCCAAGACACGCTGAAGCTTATATTCTTGGGGTTTTCTTGTATTATACTTAGAGAATTAGACTTAGTGGCTTTTTGGAAGCACAGAGCTGTGTTTTATGTAACTACAGCATCGTGATTATCTCATCACCACCATGCTCATCTTCCATCTGGTTCTTCATTCTTACAACTTGTTTTGAATTCCATTTTAAACTCATTGGGGCACAGATGATGTCTTCCCATGTATCCATAGTCTTTCCAATTCCATGGGACATTGTTCCCAGTTGCAGCCTTTGGGTGCCATCACATCTCAAATTATATTACAGAAAACAGTAACAGTGATTATGTTCCAGAGTAACAAAGGAAAGCAAAATTAATAGCAGCAAACAGGACCAAAGCATGTTTCTGGACAAACAGAAATAAAGCTGATTCCTAGTTTTCTTATCAATCCTTAATAAAAAGATTCCAGGATAAGTGACATCCCAGAGCCACATTTGTATCAGTGGGAAAAGCAGTACCTGGGGCAGACAGACAGACACATGAGTGTACAGTGGTCCTAAGGGTAAGCATATTTTGGTAGTGCATTTCCAAGTGAATTGTTCCAAGTATGATCATCCTTTTGTACTTGTCAAGATACTTTAGATAACATTAGGCAGTTGATCTTTAGGAAACCAAGTGATACTGAAGCCACACTATATTGTGTTTAGCATTAATACAGGGTTAGCATTTTTATGTGTTTTTAAAAAAACAAAATTGCTCTGACTAGGTTCTGTGTAGAGCTGTTCTCACCGGTAGACAACTTTCATAGAGGAGAGAAGCTCTCTCCTCAACTTTCATAGAGGAGAGAAGCCAAGCTCCACGCGCAGCCCAGCGTGGAGCTTGGCGTCCCCTGAGAGGGGGACGTGTTGTGAGCCTGTGGCTGCCCTGCGGCACGCACTGAGGGAGCATGGCCTTAGGCAAAGAGCATCTCTTGCCGCTTTGTCTGCTGGATATTTCAGGGACTAAAGTAGTACTCAAAAAGCACGAGTGGGATCTAAAGTGGCCATTTTGGCCTAGGCTGTAGCACAGCTGTAGAAGGCTGGAAGGGTAGCCTAGAGTCACGCCACCATAACCAGATGGACAGACCCTTGGTGATGCAGGAAAGCCCATGCTGCCACAACAGTCAAGTGCCAATGACTACCATAAAGAGCAGCAGATAATCAGATGTGTCACTGAATGTGAGATACCAGTCTGCTTTTGTTGCAGGAGAGGTAGTGATATCTGATGGTTTTAGCTTCTGAAGATGCAGGTACATTGGTTGCTGCTAGAAGCTGGGGCAGAAGTCACACGCGTCTTCACATATGGTCCTCTGAATTGAGAGCTTGTCTGTCCTTAAGTGGAAGTATTGGAGTTACACCCGAGAACGGTATTTAAATCACGCTTTTCAAGATGTTATAAAAGGAAACAAAAGGTTTCAGGTGGACCTACAGCAAGTGGGACGCTCTTTGAATGGGCACCAAGATTAGGATTTAGAGACTACGTGGTTAGCGGGGATGGGCCAGTTACACGTGCCAAAGGCTGCAGGGAGGAGAAACATGATCTGAAATGTTGTGGTGCAGGAGTCAAAATAGATCCTGGAGGGACAGCAAAGGGGGGACACCGGGAGGCTGCAGCACCACATCTCTGCTCCTGGGGTGGGGAATACAGCAGGTCTGGCACATCTTCGTAACAGACTGTACGCTCTTACCACTGATTTCATTTCACAAGGTTTTCTGTTGTCTGCCATGCCGTTCCCCAGGGAAGAGAGCAGTATGCCACACGAGAGGATCATCGTCTGGGCCAAGTACAGCATTTCTCCTCCTTCCTAGCCTAATCACCTTGTTAACTGTGATAATAACAGTTTGAGTTGATGTCCCATTGAAATAATGGACAATTCACACTGCTTACTCTTCCTGACATATTAGTTTTAAAGCAATGATGTCTAACCACTTATTAATCCCTATTCATATGAATAATCTCAGAGGCATCAACGCTCACTATTTCTTTAGGTAAAAATAGATAAACCACCTGGGACTGGTCTGCAAAACTTTGTCTTTACTTTGTACTTTATTTTTAATAGGTAGCAGCTCTTTTTGTGATGGCAACATAAAATGGTAGAAACAGGATGTGGTGGGTTGACCCTGGCTGGACACCAGGTGCCCACCAAAGCCACTCTACCACTCCCCTCCTCAGCTGGACGGGGGAGAGAAAATATAATGAAAGGTTTGTGGGTCGAGATAAGGACAAGGAGAGATCACTCAGCAATTACCATCACGGGCAAAACAGACTCAACTTGGGGAAAATTAATTTAATTTATTACCAATCAAATCAGAGTAGGATAATGAGAAAATAAAAACCAAATCTTAAAACACCTTCCCCCCACCCCTCCCTTCTTCCCAGGCTCATCTTCACTCCTGATTTCTCTACCTCCTCCCCTTGAGTGGCGCAGGGGGACAGGAATGGGGGTTGCAGTCAGTTCATCACACGTTGTCTCTGCTGCTCCTTCCTCCTCAGGGGAGGACTCCTCACACTCTTCCCCTGCTCCAGCGTGGGGTCCCCCCACGGGAGACAGTCCTCCACAAACTTCTCCAGCATGAGTCCTTCCCATGGGCTGCAGTTCTTCACGAACTGCTCCAGCATGGGTCCTTTCCACGGGGTGCAGTCCTTCAGGAACAGACTACTCCAGCGTGGGTCCCCCACGGGGTCACAAGTCCTGCCAGCAAACCTGCTCCAGCTTGGGCTCCTCTCCCTCCATGGGTTCACAGGCCCTGCCAGGAGCCTGTTCATGCGTGGGCTTCCCATGGGGCCACAGCCTCCTTTGGGCATCCACCTGTTCTGGTGTGGGGTCCTCCATGGGCTGCAGGTGATATCTGCTCCACCGTTAACCTCCATGGGCTGCAGGGGGACAGCCTGCCTCACCATGGTCTTCACCATGGGCTACAGGGGAATCTCTGCTCCGGCGCCTGGAGCACCTCCTCCCCCTCCTTCTGCACTGACCTTGGTGTCTGCAGAGTTGTTGCTCTCACATAGTCTCACTCCTCTCTTCAGCTGCAGTTGTTGTGCAGCAGATTTTTCCCCCTTCTTAAATATGCTATCCCAGAGGCACTACCACCATCGCTGATGGGCTCGGCCTTGGCCAGCGGTGGGTCTGTCTTGCAGCCGGCTGGCATTAGCTCTATCGGACATAGGGAAAGCTTCTAGCAGCTTCTCACAGAAGCCACCCATGTAGCCCCCCTGCTACCGGAACCTTGCCACGCAGATCCAATACATGGGAGAAGCAGTTAACACTGAGAGATCTCAAGAGGATTTTTTACCACTAGGGCCAAATGGCAGGTTGACTTCCTAACGTTGTTGAAGGCCTAGCACTAATCAAGTTATAACAAAACACAACCATGCATTATCAAACACATCAATAAATACCAAATGCAAGAATTTTGGCAAAGTTCATGATTTGTTTGAAACAGTTTTTTTACAGAGCTGCTCTGGTCACTGGATGAACAGTTGTGAACAATTTCCCAGGAACATTATGCCTTATTCTTAAAACTAATCCCTGTGCTTTTTCTTCCAATGACTTTGCATGTAAATGGTAAAGTAAACAGGGATTTCCAACCACTGCCTGTGATTAAGCAAAGCACAGTTTATAGGGAAAGGTCACTTTTGTTGGAGAAACTGATAGAGTTGAAGAAAAGTTAGCTGGACAAGCCGTTGTGCTTGTAAGTCCTTTTTCAGGTGATTAGGGATTAGAGGATTGAGGGAGCCTTGAAAGGAGAACTTGCTTAGCAAACAGCTTTGGAGAGGGTTTAATGAGAGGAGAAGACTCTGGAGGTGTTATGGAAAGGAGCTGATGTTTGTTCGTCCCAGCCACACAATGAACTCCTAAACCTCCCTAATCTCTCTAGAGTGCAGATGCTGCTTTGTGAGCTTTCTATTTTAACAATAGCCCGGTAACAATTTCTGCTCGTAGTTGCTCAACTTAGTAAGGTTTGACCTTTTCTTGCAGATGAAAGCTGTAGCCAGTGTAGTTTTAAAATCCTAGGGCAATTTACTTTAGTGCTACAGTATACACCAGAAAATAACATCCTAACTAACCAAATGTCAACAGAACGCAATTATTTAGGACAACTAAAATTATATCTTGAAGGTAGTCCAGAGTATAGTCTTAGTGGAGTCTTCTTTATGAAAAAATATTGTCTTGGTGGATTCTGTTCAGGAATATGTAATTTGTTCAACCATGTCCCATCACTTATTATCAAGTGAGATATTTAATAGAAGTGATAACTGTAAAAAGACAGCAAAATTATTAGCCTATCATAACTTCCTAGCGACAATAATTTTTTTTACAAGACTGTGCATACTGAGTGGAAATATATTGCTCAATATTAATGGGAGGTAAGGAGCAACTATTTTATAGTATTACCTTTAAAATCCCCCTTACTCAACATTTGCTGACATTGCATTATCTCCCATAAATGTACTGCATGTATTTGTAATAAAAGCGAAATTTAAAGAAGAAAATGAATCACTGGTGTCCATGTTAAGAAGCTGCTTTTTTTGGCATCATCTGAAAAAGTAGTAGTGATGCCAGTACCCCCTTTTGTACAGATGTGTGGGCTAGAATTCACCTTTAAATGCTGGCAACTGCGATACCTCACTGGGATGCAATAGTTGCATCCCTTTGGATGCAGTGAGTGAAGAGAAGCACTGAGTCCCGCAAGCTGGCTGGGTTCTGGCTGAGGCAGAGCTGCCCACCTGGGCCACCTCCTCCCTCCATACCAACACGTACGGAGACGCCTGTTCCCTCGCCCAGCCTTTCACACCCTCCTCTGTTGAGGGCTAGTCACATGCCTTTTCTTCCAACAAAGTTCTTACAGTTCTCAACAGACAGCTGTCAGGGAAGATCGTGCTGTTTATTCCTGGTTGTTATATGATAGATGCAGTAAGAGACCCCAGCTAAAACTGGGCTCTATTTTGCAAAAATAGCAAACGTGCTTGCCTTCTCTAGCCCAAGACTCTCACAGCCTAACTAGCAAAATAGGACACATTTACATTTCCCCAAAGAAATCCCTTTGCTCCTTGTGTCAGAGGCTATTTCATCTCAGCCGTGGAAGGATTACAGGCTCAGCTAGGGAGAGAGGTACAAAAACCTCTCCCACAAGTCCGAACTATTTGAAGAGCTCCCTGTCCTTGCTGTGTTGCAGGGCTGGTGGCCAACAAAGAGGGGAGGGCAGGAGCTGCCATCAGGCCTCCTGCATGTTTCCCTGGGGAGTGCACCAAAGGAAACTCCATGTTTTACTCCTGTACAGCTGTAGATATCATTCAGGTAGGAAGGTTTCTCTCCAGAGATACCTTTGTTCCAACATTGATTATTCAGCTGCATGCTGTCAATCCTGCTGCTGTTGCCTCAGCCAAACCCTGGCTGAACAAGGAAGAAAGATGACGCTTTCTCTTCTCTGTCCCTGGTGGACAATACCAAATTAGCCTGCCCAGCATCTGCCTCTGCTACATTTTCTTCTAGCTGAATGGTGCAGATTAACCCTGCAAAATGCATGGAGTTACTCTGAGAGGAATGAACAGGGTGCCTGGCTTGATCAAGACTTTTGCTTACCCCACACACTCCCCTTAGAGAAAGCAGCAGAAGCTGATGAAAAGACACGTGTGGTTTTAGATCTCTTTGCATGATCCATGCATAATGGGAAGAAAAAGGTTAAAGAACAAGCCTGTGGAAGCTGCCAGGGTTGCTAAACTGTGCAGCGGCCAAGGCAGCGCGGGGCTGCCCAGCTGCGGAGCTGCTGCATGCACCCTGCCCAAATCTGTGTTGGGTGGCCAAGCCATGGTGGAGGAAGCAGGCATGTGGTCCTATTCCTCCTGCATGCCAACCATGACAGTGGGTAAATCTCTTAGCCATGTGCCTCCCAATTTCTTTTTTATGACTTCTTTGGGACTGGGAATGTTTCTGACCCTGTGTTTGTGCAGTGCCTCTCTTTGTACGGGGCTCTCTCTCCTTTTAGCTGTCCCTAGAGATACTGTACTTTTAATACACACCATAAGGAGATAGAAGTAGGTTTTTTCACATAGGAGGAGGAGAAAATGGCAGACATTAAATACTAAAAGTAAAGCAGAAGGATGCTCATCATTCTTTCTATGTACTTAATATTAGAATAGGGTTTGTAATATATAATAAAGCAGTAAAGTTTTATGAATTCTGGTTTTTTTGTTTCAATTCCTACTCAAACTTTTGAAAAGTGGTTAGTAAAAGGAGAAACAAAGACGACACTAATCTATACAAGTGTTAGAAAATGGGAGCACAGGGGAGCAGTTTGAAGCTGTACATCCAGCTGTGCAAAAATGTTGTGGTTTCTGCTACTGCCTCAAATTGGTATTGGTTGCAGGGCTCAATTCACAGACCAGACCTGGATGTCAGTGCTGGTTTTCTAAACAATTTACGTTTAACTCTCTGTTTCCTCTGCTCTTTTCATCTTCCCACTAAACGTCAGTCAACCTTGCTGTCTCCTACTGTCCTCCCCTCCTACCTATCTGGGACCGTCTGTCCTCCTGCCCAAAACCGTTCTGTCAGTGCTTTCAAAATTGCTTTGGAAAAATCCCTTTCCACATGCTGCCAAACAACTATCTTAGCAGCAGCTCTTGTCCTTCCGGGCTCCTCCACCCTTTTATCTCATAATCACCATCACTCACTGTCGTGCCAAATATGGATTTGAGCTCTTCTTGGCAGGATCATTGTCCTTACATGTTTGTTTGAGGTGTGTAGCACATACCTGATAGCTTGAAAAATAAAGCAGGTGAACCATATTCATCTATTAAGGCATGATTTTTAGAGAACTGAGCGTGGAAATTTCCCAAAAGCTCTGGGGCTTTTTATGGGTGACTCCCAACCATAAATCTCATACAGGTCTCACATGGATCTCACTCCGGGTCTGGGGCAGGACTGAGGGGATAGTCCACAGGCAACCTGCACTGAGGACAGGAGAGCTATGGCTCTGGGTGCTGCGATGAAGCCCCGCCCATGTTAGGGAATTAATTTTGAAAAGCTGTTCTTGAAAACTGCTTTTGAGACAGCCCAGGGTGTGGGATTTCCTTCAGGTAGTGACCCAGCAAGGCAGGGTGCCTCCAGCCAAGTCTCTCATTGCTGTAAGTCATCCCCCAGGTATAATCACAGAGCTTTGGCAAATCTGGAGTAGGATCTATTCTGGCAGAAATAAAGCATCAACCTTGTAAAAAAAGTCTTGTCTATACAGTGAGTATGAAGAGGAAGCCTTGCTGAATGCAAGAGCAAAGAAAAAGATGACATGCTGGACTACAGCAGTGGATGTACCTATGCTGTTAAAGCAGCTAAAAATGCTTAAAGGCTTGGCAGCATAAAGGTGAAGAGAGTTTAATTAACAGACCCAAACCCATGAAGTGACCTAGACCCAAACACAGGGCTTTGTTTATTTAGGATATTTAACAAGGATATTTAACATTACTCTGCTGGTGAAGTCACATTTTATATTTACTATGCAAATCTAAGTAATGACACAGGTCTCAAGGCAGTGGTGAATTAGTGCATGTTTGATATTCAAAAAGAGAAAAGTGCTCTAGCTTCTGATGTGCTTTGTTGCCATACCTGACAATGTTTTGGTGTTTCCATTACCCATTTTGGCCATTAGGCCAAAAACCTCAGTGGTATGTCCAAGGAAGCTGCAAGAATGAAAGAGGAGTTACAGCATCAACATTTTGGCCCAGAACCTAATCTTTACTGCTCTGTAACATCTGTGTGTCAAAGGCAGCAGTTTGACGTTCACTCATCTCCGCTAATCGTGCTCAAACACTTTCAGATTTAAAATATTACTTGTTTTGAATGTCTGTAAATCTTTGGATAAGCTCTGATAGATCTGAAGTGATTTCAAATTACAAAGATGATTTGAACTTTGAAAGTATTCTAAAATACACTGTAATAAATCATTCAATTTCCTCTCCTGATGCCCTAAGCCCCCAGGGCCTGTGCGATAACCACTCCTCTCTCCAGTCTGCTTCATCCTTCAATGAAGCAGATTAATTTAATAACCTTAACATAGGGAATTTTGTATCTCTCTAATCCCTACAAGTTGGAGCCCTCAATACATATACCCTGGACACTGACAAATTGAAAGTTCATTCAGAACCAGAGCAATAGAAAGACCAAAGGAAATCGTGACACCCGTCAGTTCCCATGGCAGCTCTGCTGCTGTCTGCACTCAGCGGAGCTGACAGGGGGTCGGACCCAAAGGTGTCACGCTCTGAGACAGACCGAAATGTGCAGGGAAGCTGAAGACATTCAAGCACTGTGAACACTTCCTTTGGACATCATACTGTAAGGGGAAAATAATTGAATCAGTCTGCGACTTGGCTGATGTTGACATTTGCAGTGAGAGGACTCAACTTGTAAGCTTCTGCAACCTTCAGTCCTTGCTGACATAAAGCAATAGTTTGTTCCTTGTGATATCTTATTCACTTAACATTTCAGATACACTGTCTGAAGTACCTTGGGATCAAAAACACTCCCTAGATAAGCATAAGCCACTAATATAGAAGGAGACTATTTACTTCTTCGTGATGCCCTTTCCTCCACTCTCACTTTAAAGTGAGTTTTCTGTTGGTAAAAACCCACCAGATTGACAGCTTTATAGACTGCAGCTCTCATCCACATAAGTATACTGCAAATAGCAGCACTCCAGCCATCCTCCTTGCCACACTATCCAAGCAAGTGCTTACAAGGAAGGAGCTGCCTCACCGGACAAAAGTTCACTCACTGCAATGCTCATCCAATTTATAATGGGTTTGTAAAGGGTGTTAACTGGTATTCTAAAGTAAGCAGCAAGTTACCTTGAGACTGGAGTTAGAGCACAAAAATGCTGAAGACGGGAGCACCAGCACAGTATTAATCTCACCTAATTTTAAATATCTTCAGCATAGAGATGAGCTACTTGTCCAGAAATCCTGCATAGTTCAGGGAAAGAAACAGGACCATCTAGAAGGATTTGTCTCAGGTAAATTGGATCTTACATGACTTGTTTATATGCAGATACCTACACTGCAAGCACCTGAATTTGGCTTGATGAATCCCATCCCAAAGGACACTTAGATGGCCAGAAAATTTTTTAGTTTTGCTGGTCTAGGACAAATTCAAAGTTACAATTTCAAAGGGGGGGGGGGAAAGATGCATGCTGTGATTAAACTGTGATTTTGAAAGATGCTGTTAATCCACTTGAAGTACTAAACTGCCACTTCAGAATGGATAATAATAATAATAAAAAGCAAAAAGGAATGTATTTTGCAGATAGAGTGCTCTGTTTTCAGAATCTTAAACTGCCCCAAAATAGTCAGTATTAGTATTATTTATTATTTTAATTTTACCTGCAGAGCACCAGAAACATTCATGCAACTTCACAGAGAAATAAAGGTGACAGGCCCTGACTTAAGAGCTTAAAATATTAATGAGACTAAACATAGGAAGCGATGACAACAAACGAGTGGATGAAGTGGAGCGTGGAAGAAATAGTTCATAGCAGCATAACGGCATGAGAGAAGCGCTTCGGGGTGGCTGTACCGCTTTAATTCCTCTTTGGCTCCTCCAGTTACTATTTTGTATGTGTGAAGGGGTGATAGAAAAAAGTCAAAAGACTTGCCCAAGAAGAAAAAGTGCCAGAATTGGGACTACAAACTACAGGAGCTCACCAGACCTACCTCCAGCCACTGTACCAAATTACTCTCTGAAGAGCTCACAGCAGTGGAACAAGTAAAGGTCTGAAAACATAGTAAGGTAAACTGTTCATTGCTCCTCTCCTTATTGAGAGAGGTTAAAGCAACTTAAATAGAATTTCATTCAAACATTCCCATCCTGATGGACAAATTTCAGTCCAATGTAATTGGAAATGGCAGTTGAAAAACCTTGATAAAAGGGGTTTAGATGAGAACGGTAACAAAGAGAGTAAAAACTGGCAAGGCTAATGCAAGATTCCCCACAGTAATTTTCTAATCCAACTATTGAATTTCTCATAATATTCATTAGGTATCTCCTGAGGGATGCTGTGAAAGCTGCCATTCAGCTGCTCTAAAGGAATCCTTATTGTCTGAATCAAGGAGACACATTCAGCTCATGAACCCAAACCCAGCTTCTTTTTTTACTTCCAAGATTTTTTGGACATTGGTTTTCTCATATTATTCCAAATTATGGACCCAGTTCACCTCAGGCTACAATAAACTATGGTTTCAGTATGTTCTGGGAGAAGATGATTAATTAGGTACCTGACAGAAGACACGCTGAATTAAGCAGGATCACCTAACACCTTCCCAGTTAATTAAGATGTCTTCTGGGCTGACCTGTCAATAGCACTCCTCACACAGCATGACAACCCTCTCCTCGAGTCTTTAAGAAGATCATCAGCATTTGTCACCCTGCTATAACGATGCCCCTTGAAGTGACCTAAGGTCATTGTTGAGGAAATGCACGTATGACCTTCAGCCAGGGGTGACAGTATAGGGTTGTGTGTATGGCTTCAATCAAAAGATGCACAAAAGACCATGTGATAAACCAGAGTATTTTTCTATTACTTTATTAGCAAGAAAGCCACAGCAAGTGGCAAAGAGGGTAATTGTCGTGTATGAACTGGGCATGTGCAAACTGGGGATATCAAATGAAAGAAGCCCTGCACCTTAAACAGGCGGTGCTACTACCAAAATTGTTACAGGTATGTCTATAACTTAAGGTTTGTCCTGTTTTGTATCTAGGGCAATTGCTCTTTTATTAATGGCACTGAAGGAAGGACCCTGTGACATGTTATTTTGCTGTTTAGAGTGGTGTTTCTGAGGACCACCAAACATTGCAGGAGAACCTGTGTTTATCTGACAGAATATTCAGGAGGAAAAGACACCCTGTGCATGTGAGAAATTATGTTTTGGTGTGTCTAAATAAGGGCACAGCACAATGAATGAGGGGGGAATTGATGTAGTGTGAAGACAGGTGATAGAACAAATGGAACGGATGTGAATAAGGTATAGAGCATGTGTACATACTATGCTTTCATATATCACATAGAAAACGTTATTTCTGTGAAGGAGCAGAAATAATCACATCTACATCTTTTAAGGAGTGAGTGAACTGGAATTATACATTGCTCTACAGAATGAAGTCTTACAGCGTATTACAGAGAGATTGTGAATAATGTTGTACTGTCTGGAATTCTATTTCTCTATGTCTTATATGTTAAAATAAAACCAATCAGTGAAATCTGAAACCAAAGCAGCCCAGATTGACTGAATTTCCTGTTGCTAGGCATCACTTGGTCATACTGTGATGTGAGGTGTTGCTTTGTTTCTAGCATCAAAAAAGGTGGTAAGATTTTCCCACCTTGTAAACATTTAATCAGGCAGTAGAACAGATAAGCAGATGCTGAAAAGGACTGGCTAGATCCCTTATCCTTTTAATCCCAGGAGAATACAATAACCCAATCCGAGGAAACGGGCTGTTCCCCGTGATCATGTTCATGCCTTTATGCTACCATTTTTGTTCTCAGGCTGGCAGGCTGGCTCCTATCCACTTGACCTTCGTTTGAGCCCAGTAGCTTGGATTTCACTGTAGCATGTACTGCAGGAAATCATTGAGTTCCAACCTGAAAACGCCAAGAAATGGAGAAGCCACCCTTTCCCTGAAAGTTGTTCCCAAATTATTCACTGACTGCTTTCAAACTGAATGTGACTGGCTCTAGGTTCCAGCTACCAATTCCTTCTGTCTTCTCTTTCTCGTCAGTGAAGGATCTTTCAGTACCTCATCATTTCTCTCAGATAATTACACTATAATCAAGTCTTCTCTTGAGTGTCTGTTGGATAAACTAAATTCATCGATCTTTATATGAGTATCACTGAAAGGCTTTTTCTGTAGCTTCAAAATATTTTTTATATCATCTCCAGCATTTCAGCACCCTTGAAAAATCATGGACATTGAAATTAGAATTCAAATAATCTAAATTTTAGTTGTCTAAAACACACGTGTCTAGTCTAAAATAATAGTTGTGGCTCTCTCTCCAGTCAATGAAGAGAGACAGACAGTGCCAGGAGGCAATTCATCCCACCTCTCTCAGGCACCTAGGAAGGGCTGGATGTCCCATGAAGGTGCCTAACTGAATGCACAGGATGTCTGAATGGCTAGTTTAGACTATATGCCTGTCTTTTAAGCGGCAAATGCTGGGCAAGATGTGTAGCACCACAGGACTGTACAAATTCACGTATCAATCAGAGAAGAAGATACACCTCCCACTCATTTCTTACTTCTACTAGTAATACACCCATCAACAGAAGTAGCTTTTTCCACTTGGAATTTATATTCAGTTGCTCCTCTGCTACAAGCACTAAATCCATTTTTAGAGGCACGTTTACAGCACACGTTCACACATTCTCTAAATAGGCCCATGCAATCCCAGCTTCTGGATGTGTAATTTTTTTTAATTCAGTTGTTACTAAAATGCACGCTGTGCGAGGAAGATCAGTTTATCAGACAACTCCTTCAAGACTCCCTTACCAGTGCGTCCTTCTTATTGTCATATATGGTTAACAGCACTTCATGCTGGTGTGGACCCTAGTAATGCATTGTACACTAGGACGCAGGGTGCTGTCAATAAAATTCACAGTGATGTCCCTGCTTTGGAGAGATTACAAAGTAAAACAGCACATCTGTTCATCATTCATTGCAAATGGTGTAATGTCCCGTATCACTTTAGTTCTGAGGAGAAAGAAGGAAAGAAACACACCCCACCAAGTGAGTTTGAAGCTTGTGTTACACAAGCACAGCACTTTGAAAAGGGACCATGATCGCAAACCTGTAAGAGAGGACTTGATAGAGAAGGGACGCAGTAGTCTCAGATCACTTTGAATGATGACCATGGTAGGATGGCTTTTCTTAATCCAAATTTTTGTACAGCAAGATTGCAGTTGTTAGTCTTGTCCAGACAAAGCAGCTGCTAAGATAACTCCAGCTTCTTTCACTTAATTCCCAGCAGTTTAAGCAGAAAATACTAGAAGCTGCCGC
Organism: Mycteria americana; assembly: GCF_035582795.1. Lineage (NCBI taxonomy): Eukaryota > Metazoa > Chordata > Aves > Ciconiiformes > Ciconiidae > Mycteria > Mycteria americana. Next base: position 34,216,513 of record NC_134367.1, read on the forward strand.
TGTTAAAAATATGCTCTGTGTATAAATAAGCTGGCTTGCAGAACTGTGGCTCCCTTTAAATGGTGTGGAGGACTAATGTTAATCTGACTGCAGCTCTTCACAAACAATGCTGAAAAAGCTTCTGCATTACCACACCAAACTGAAGCTCATTTTGATGGAAGAAATGTAACAAAAATGTGCAGAAATGCCACTTCTTAAGTCAGCATTCTCAGATATCTTTGTCGGACATCACCGCGCTCAGTGGTGACATTGTCAAAGCTCAAAAGAACACTGCTGAAGCATTTTACACGATTTTCAAAAGCAGTTTCCTCCTCACTAGAAGGATCACTATTCAGATAAGCCATCTCTGCTGGAGCAACAGAAAGGTCGATATGTATCTGATTTTTTATTTACCAGACAGAGGACAGTTTTGTGGTATAACTTCTTGACAGTCAGAATCACTTTTAAGAAAACAGCTTGTGTTTTGAAATAAAATTTGCCACTGGGGGAGTGTTTTGCTGTTGATTGGAAAGCTACTGTAGAATTGAATTGAAACTGAATTTAACTGAAAAGAATTCAGTTCCTGTGTCTATTTTTAATGGGGTCAGAAATACTATTATTTACATAAGCTGCCAAATTGAGAACATGAATACCTAGATGTCTGAGCTATAAGGGTTTAATCCACGCTTTAATATTGGGTTCAATTTTAGGACTTGGGAATATAACAGACACTGAACTTTGCGGAAATGTCTAATGGGACAGCCATGAAGTCACTCTGGAGATAGCTGACATTATTTCAGGTCCCAGTACCGCGAGCACTACTATTACTGCTGCCTCAGTTCCCTGCTGCTACCCCCACATCAGAGATGGCTGAAAGAGGATATGAGCAGTCCTCACCCACTCCTGTGAAAATTCTCCATTTTAAGTTACACGGCAGATCAATCTGGTTTGGGATAATCTAGCTGATTTTATTTTAAAGTGAATTAGGCCGGAAAAGAGCAGTCTCTTCGTAGACATGATATAAATTCTTACAGATTCTAAGTGGCTCAATGTGCCCTGGGAAAAATATAATGGTCAAAGAAAGCAATCACAGCTTTTGTTGGGATATGTCGGTAAAATCACTACTTTCAGCCAAATCTTTGAGTGCCATAAGTGGAAACAGCCCTACTAACTACCATTTAACCTACCCAGCGATTCTGCGTCTATGTCTGTGCAGGACACCAGTTGCTCTAGTTTGATGTTGGTCTTCATGGCTATGTCAGTGCTAGTAAATAATATGGGCAAAGGGCTGTTCTCTGAAAAATGCTCTTTCCTCCCAAAGCAGGGTGACCTTGCCCAGTGTGATGGGTTGACCATGGCTGGATGCCACATGCCCACCAAGCTGCTCTATCACTCCTCTCCTCAGCTGGACAGGAGAGAGAAAACATAACGAAAACCTCATGGATAGAAGTAAGGGCAGGAAGAGATCATTCACCAATTATCATCACGGGCAAAACAGACTCGACTTGGGGAAATTAGTTTAATTTATGGCCAATCATAATCAGAGTAGGGTAATGAGAGATAAAACCAAATCTTAAAACACCTTCCCCCACCCCTCCCTTCTTCCTGAGCTCATCTTCACTCCCGATTTTCTCTACCTCCTCCTCCTGAGCAGCGCAGGGGGACAGGGAATGGGGGTTGCAGTCAGTTCATCACACGTTGTCTCTGCCGCTCCTTCCTCCTCAGGGGAGGACTCCTCACACTCTTCCCCTGCTCCAGCGTGGCGTCCCTCCCACGGGAGACAGTCCTCCACAAACTTCTCCAGCATGAGTCCTTCCCATGGGCTGCAGTTCTTCATGAACTGCTCCAGCGTGGGTCCTTTCCACGGGGTGCAGTCCTTCAGGAACAGACTGCTCCAGTGTGGGTCCCCCATGGGGTCACAAGTCCTGCCAGCAAACCTGCTCCAGCGTGGGCTCCTCCTTCTCCACAGGTCCTGCCAGGAGCCTGCTCCAGCATGAGGTTCCCACGGGGTCACAACCTCCTTTGGGCGCACCCACCTGCTCTGGTGTGGGGTCCTCCATGGGCTGCAGGTGATATCTGCTCCACCGTTAACCTCCATGGGCTGCAGGGGGACAGCCTGCCTCACCATGGTCTTCACCATGGGCTGCAGGGGAATCTCTGCTCCAGCGCCTGGAGCACCTCCTCCCCCTCCTTCTGCACTGACCTTGGTGTCTGCAGAGTTGTTGCTCTCACATATTCTCACTCCTCTCTTCAGCTGCAGTTGTTGTGCAGCAGATTTTTCCCCCTTCTTAAATATGCTATCCCAGAGGCACTACCACCGTCGCTGATGGGCTTGGCCTTGGCCAGTGGTGGGTCCGTCTTGGAGCTGGCTGGCGTTGGCTCTATCGGTCATAAGGGAAGCTTCTAGCAGCTTCTCAGCTACAGAAGCCACCCATGTAGCCCCCCCCATTACCAGAACCTTGCCACACAAACCCAGTACACCCAAGGTGCCCACTGGAATCTGCCTGGGAATGTGCTGTTTGACATGGGCCCAAGCTGTTCCACGAAGCATGCTAATAGCTAAACAGCAGCGACGGTCCCCCGGAGGGTGTTCGAGTCCCTTGTGTCCAGTTGTGTCTGGCAGTGTAGGTGTAGCCCGGGGGACCTGAGAAGCAAAATTTTTCCCTGCTGAGCAAAACTGGATGACAGACCAGATATATAACCTGTGGTTGTAACATGGCTTGACACCTGCTCCCCAAACAAATTTGGGTTCTAATTCTACTTCCCTTAGCACCTGTTCAGACTTACAGAGAACAAGGCTTTCATTAAGCCAGTTATCAATATTAGTGATTTTGAAGTTCTTAGTTGTTTGTAAGTACTGTCTTAGCCTGTTCACAACTAACAGCGAAGCGTAGTGCAAGTTATATATTGAAACTTTATAGTTAGAGTACAGAGACTTTGAGGTTATATAAGTGGAGCTTTGGGGATGCTGAATAATGTTATCAGACAATATCCTATCCCCCTTGTTCTGTACCCCAGCTGTGGATATTTAATATCGATAAAGTGGTATTAAAATGACTGGTTTTAGTGGCTTCAGCATGTGTTTCTTAAAAATTAAATTCTGTTTCTATTTTAAAGAAACAACAGAGAAATAACAGAGACAAAGAAAATATCCCTGGGGAAGTATCTGCTTGAAATCCCAGATGGAACTGAGAGAAGCAAAATGCAGCTGTCCCAGTCTCAGACAAAGGGCCCTGATATGGGGAGATAATTCTCATCTTTGCAGATATTTCCAGACTTCACATTTTGCAGGTATTCTCTGTTCCCCTGTACAGTTTGTTTCTCCTAGAAAGCCCAGGCATGGAGCGGAGCAGCTATTGTACCAACACGTAACAGAAAGATGGTGCTCATCCCAAGAGGCTGAGGATACGATCTAAAATATATGCATCTATTTATTTAGGCAGAATGTAAGGAGACAAACCACAGGTGCCTACTTTTCCTTGCAAACACCTCCTCAGGGTGCCAAAGCTGGCTGAGGCACACCTCTGGCCTTGACACGCTGTTACAAACAGGTTGATAGGTACCAGCCATAGACACTCCAACACCGCTTGCTAGAGCTCCACGCCAAGATCGTTCTTTTTTTTCTGCTGTTAGCCAGCTAATACATACTCTTTTTTTTCCTCCAAATTTGTTTTTACTCAATTAGTTATTTCCTGCATTAAAAGGTAAGGATAATGTTTTTTTTTCTTGTTAAAGCTATGCATTCACCTGTCAGGTGGATCAACAACAAAAGAGGTTATACATGTACAATAATTGGTTTAGGCAGGTGAGTCATGCCCCTGATTTGCTTCTGAATCTAGGTTTTACTTCAAATATTTTGCTCAGGTTCCTTTGTGCTTACAGCTACCTGCTGTAAGAGTTAAACACTCAAAGTTCCTGTGATTTAAGCTGTGAACAGACGGGTTAGAATAAAGGAAAGCATTGAGAGAGACCAAATGAGCCAGCTTTCTGTCACTCTTTTCAGGCTGATTACAAGTCTCACACTGTGCTATGCCCCCTTGGAGTATTTTACAAAAGATTTAAAATCTGTTGAAAAGGTAAATGAAATTCATCCAGGAAAAAAAATAGAAAGATTTTTCTGACAGCCTTTGTTCTACCCAGATAAGGGACTGCTTCTGTATCATTTACAGTCTTCGTGCACAGCGAAGCTTGTTGACATTCATACAGTGGCTTTAATACAGTGTCACTGTACTTGGGAGACATCCTAGACCACACCATGCTTTTGTCATGTTGGAGTCACCCTCCCCTTCAAATGGTTGTCGCTGCTTTGTGAAAAAAAATGTGGTTTTGCAGCCTTCCCACAAAGCATGTATATTATTCTCTGAACAATCTCATTAAAAAATAGGAATTTAACCATCTTTCACTTGCCAGCATTGAAGACTGGGAAATAACAGGAGCGATACAAACTGTGTTAATATTATTTTAATCACTGGTTTCTTTTAATCTTCCACACATCAGAGGTAGAATAGCTTTTCCTGAAGAGCAAAGCATTCAAATACATATTTTGTATTTTCCCCTGCTGTGTTAATGAAACTGGGCAGGTTTTAGGGAAATCAAATTAGTCTCCTCTTTAAATATTCATTAATTTAAACAGGAGGACTGGAAAATTGGTCACTAGCTATTCAGTAAATAGCACTCTCAAATTGGCTATGTCCTTATGATTGCTATGATTTTTTTTAATAACATTGATTTCTTTATGCAGTGGAATAACATATTGATACAATCACATTCAGGGCCATTAGTACGGTTATTGTTCAGATGTTTATTGTAGGGCTCCTGCTTAAAAAATGATACCTTGATACGACCTTGTACATACTTTGCAAAGGCATTAATATTTCTCTGACTGTCAAACCAGTAGCAAACCTCAGGGAGCCCACAGCCATAAACACTGTAAAACTTGAAACAAAAAAAATGTAAGCGCTTTAGGAAAATGTACTCTAAATCCTATTTTTGATGAAACAGACTCTGGAATGTGTAAGTAAGTGATTCTTGAATATGGGCCTTATGCTGTTATTTAGTTGCTTTTGAAAATATTATTTATACTGTGTATACCTATATTACAGACAGGCCATATTTCTGTCCCAGATTTCCTAGACAAAAGTTTATGAACATGCCCAGGAGTCTGCAGCGGCCAGGGTGTATCCAGCCTGCCATCATCTATTGCTCAAATGACAAGTATTTGCAGAGTAAGCCTGAGGTCTCCTCCATGCGGTGGGCTGGCTGAGGAAGCATTGAGCATCTGTCCAACACATGAGCAGTACATCTCATCCCTCACCATTCAAGTGCGTCCACTAAGGAGCTGAGCTGTGTATGCATAAGGGACATTTATCAGGAACGTGGGGAGGATTGGAGAGGGTCCTGTCCTTAATGACTGTTGGAGCTCTGGAAATCCAGGACTAGTGTCTGGAGTCTTCTTTTCCCACCCATACAAAATTTTCTGGTTGGAAAGAGTAAATCCTGTGGAGAACCTTGATAAAAACAGTTTTACGTACTGTAGGTAAAGTCAAGGGAGCATTTGAACTAAGAATGCAGGAATCATCGATATTCACCTCCACATCATATAGCACCCAGTCAGGGAGGGTGCCGAGCGCTACCAGGAATCCCATCCTTGATTTACAATTAGTCTGTGCAATTTATCACTTAGCCAGTTCTTCATTTGTTGGTCACTGGCTGCTTTTGCGTAATGATGAATGAAACTGCCCAGTATGCTAAAAGGGAATTTCAGAAGACAAATGAGAAACACAGATACAGGTCAAAAAAATAATCCTACTTCCTAATCTTTACAGGAATACACTTCTTTACTAGTAAAAAGAAAGGAAACAGGAACTTAGGCGTTTCATTATTACAGAGTTTTCTGTTCTAGATACTGTACGTATTACAGCCAATTGCATATATGTACATCAGCTTCTTGGAGCTACTGCATTGGAATGGTAACCTTCTTCAACAACAGCTTTGAACAACTCTCATGTTTCTGAAAGCCAAGCCCACCAATTTTTCCTCACATCTTCCGAATAATAAAATTATTCCTGACCTGTGGCAGTAAAACAGGGACTACATATTTTTCTTTTGATTATACACGTTATTTTACTGAAGTCTGAGCTATAGTAAATGGTTGGGTCAGGACAGACAAGAAACTTGCAACCTGAACTCCTGAAATACACTTTTTGGAGAAAATATGTCTAAGGAGTCGGGCTAAGGAAGCAGGGTACATAATGCATTGGCTGAGGTTTATGTCTTTGACACTTTCTTCCATCATTCCCAGCAGGGGACGGGAATCCTGCCTCGGCTCCAGAGGAGGAGGAGGTTGGTGGTCAGCGACCTGCACCCTGGGACGCAGCCCTCTTGCACGCGCGCGTGCACTTACCACCAGCTGTGAAAGGCCTCAGCGTCTGTGTAACCCTCCGCCAGCCACCAGCAGAAGCCAAATGTCATCATAAGCAAAAAGCTCCGGGTTCAAGTCTTACTGGTTTTTTTTTTCAAAGTTAACAAACACATAATGCTTTTTAAATAATATAAGAACACAAACATATTTTGCTAAGAGGAAAAGAGAATATTGAGGATATGGGGATGTACAGGGTGCAGGTGCCCAGGCGCTGGCAGCGGGGGCTGCAGGGCGGCCTCTGTGAGGAGAGGCCGGGGCTGTCCTGTGCCGGACACAGCCGGTTCCAGCCGGCTCCAACCGGCTCCAACCGACCCACCGCAGGGCACGGCTGAGCCCCGCAGCCAGGGTGGTGGCACTGGAGTGTGAGGAGGCAGGAGCAGCAGAGAGGAGCTGTTATGGACTGACTACAACCCTTATTCCCCATCCCCTGCACCGCTCAGAGGGGAGGAGGCAGAGGAGCTGGGAATGGAGGAGTGAAGTTGAGCCTGGGAAGAAGGGGGGGAAGGGGAGGTGGTTTAGTTTTTGTCTTTGTTTCTCACCATCCAACTCTATTTTAGTTGGCAATAAATTAAATTAATCTTCTCCAAGTTCAGTCTGTTTTGCTTGTGATGGTAATTGGTGAGTGAACCCCTTTTCCTTATCTCAGCCCACAAGCTTCTTCATATTATTTTCTTCCCCTGTCCTGTTGAGGAGGGGGAATGAGAGAGTGGCTGGGTGGGTATCTAGCAGCTGGCCAAGCTCAGCCACCACAGGAGAATGTGCAGAAAATACAGCACCTTTCACTCAGCTAGCTATTTACCCCAGGGGAAAAAACCCACAACACTTTGTTCTATCTAAATCTATTAATCCTTTGCCTCACTTTCCCTACATGCTTGTTTAGAGAGGCAGTGGATCTATGAATACTCATTTGCTCCCTCTCTAACGTTACCCACGCTTACCGTTTTGTTGATGGAGACTCAGAGCCTGGCAATGCTCTGAGCCTCAACCATCTGCCCCAGTTGGAGATTACTGTGGTGAAGCGATGGGGAACCTGAAGGCAAAAGAGAGCTTTCCAATATCTGTGGAAACAAGCAAACCAGGGGAGACACTTCGTTGTCACAAGCAAAAGGCGATTTTCCAGGGCTGGAACTCAGGTAAATGTAGCAGGTTATGGTATTTTCATTCATTTTGCTTCAGTGGGTCAAAACACTTGACAAAACCTCTTTTCTTGGCATTAGGTGTTTTCCATGTGATAGGCCGTCCACATGGCTGTAGACAATAGGCCAGCACTTTAGGTGTCTGTGGAGATTTAGGATACTGTCTCTTTGTCATATCCAGCACAAGCATAGACTAGGTGATTTCTTTCCTCTTTGGAACTGCCCAAGGATAGTTCAAATCATTTGCAGACTCCTGTGATGATTCTCATTCAATTTCTCTTCTTTAGGTTGAACAGTCTGAGTCTGTTCAATTTTTCTTCACAGGTCATGTTTTTTAGCCAGCTTGTCATGGTTTAACCCCAGCTGGCAGCTAAGCCCCACACAGCCGCTCACTCACTCCCCCCTGGTGGGATGGGGGAGAGAATCAGAAGGGTAAAAGTCAGAAAACTCGTGGGCTGAGATAAAGACAGTTTAATAGGGAAAGCAAAAGCTGCATGCACAAGCAAAGCAAAACAAGGAATTCATTCACTCCTTCCCATGGGCAGGCAGGTGTTCAGCCATCTCCAGGAAAGCAGGGCTCCATCACGCGTAAAGGTTACTTGGGAAAACAAACGCCATCACTCCGAACGTCCCCCCTTCCTTCTTCTTCCCCAGCTTTCTATGCTGAGCATGACACCATATGGTATGGAATGTCCCTTTGGTCCGTTGGGGTCAGCTGTCCCAGCTGTGTCCCCTCCCACCTTCTTGTGCACCCCCAGCCTACTCGCTGGTGGTGTGGGGTGAGAAGCAGAAAAGGCCTTGACTGTGTGTAAGCACTGCTCAGCAGTAACGAAAACATCCCTGTGTTATCATCAACACTGTTTTCAGCACAAGTCCAAAACATAGCCCCATACTAGCTACTATGAAGTAAATTAATTCTATCGCAGCCAAAACCAGCACACATCTCAACATTTTTGTAGCTCTACACCTTCCTTAAAGTATGAGGTACAAAACCTTGGATTAAGACCTGTAGGTTACACCTTCAGCATTATTCAGCATTATTAATGCTGAATTACCACAGCTCTAGAAATCTATTCATACCACCTATCACTAAATTACCTGTGCTCAGTTTCCTTCATGCTCCTGTTAAGGAAGATCTGCTTACATTTGTTTGTCCTTATATCACAGAATCATGAAATAATTCCATTTGGAAGGGACCTCAGGGCTGTTCAGCCTCTGCAAAGAGCCTATCAGTCTCTTGCTCATCCTCCCTGCCAGCATGCAGCTGCTCAGCTCCTCCGCAACCCCTTCGCCTGCCAACAGCTCCTCACCCAGTGCACATATCCCACCACAAGGACACCACCGCTGTCCCCTGCCCCAGCCCTGGGGCAGCAACCGGGCACTGCCTGCTGCCTGAGACTGGGATGGTGGCATCCACCCCCCAGAACTCTGTCTGTGTTAACGCTTCCGATATGCTGAGGCCCATGCTTCCTCCCAGGTAAAAGACCATGTCCCATGGTGCCTCACCACTGTCTTGGGTTTATGTATATAAAATCTTTCTGGTTTTAGGTATATATACACATCTTTTTTATATTTTGGGTCCTCCAATTGTCTGCAGAAGGCTTTATCTACTTCTTCCTGATCAGGTGGTCTGTAGCTGACACCTATCACAATGTCATCCATACTGATCTACCCTCTAGCCCTGAGACCCATAAGCTCTCAGCTGGCTCATCACCCCTCCCAAGGCAGAGCCAGCTGCATCCTCGCTGTTATCTCACATAAAGGTAACTCCCAGTTGTGCTGATTTCCCAGAAAAGGTATGAGATCTTCCCCCATAATGCTGTCATGTAGGCTCACCCTTATTTGTGTGCATACCCTTAGGACGGGCCCCTTTCTGCTCCTTTCTTCCTTACATTGATTATAAGGTCTCTTGTCCGCATCACCCCACACCCTTTGCTTGCCAATCACTTCCTCACTTGATTATAGGTCATCATCTCTCTCCCCCATCACTTCTAGTTTCAAACTTCTCCTCACCAGGTTGGCCAGCATGCTGGCAAAGACATTTTTTTCCCCGCTTGGTCACAGGGATCCCATCTCTTCCAAGAAGTTCTTGATTATCAAAATGGCTTCCAAGGTCTTGAAGATGAATCTTTGTTGTTGACACCAGCTGTGCAATCCCTTATTGACCTATAGGATCCATCCACTCTGCCTCAAAACCTTCCCCTCACTGGCGGGACTGTGCCCTTGGCCACCACTCCTGCATCCATGCAGTCATGCCTGATATGCTCCAGGTCTCCCCTGAAACCACTGGTGCCCCCATGGAAGAGCAGCAGGGGGTAACAATCCCAGAGCTGACAGGCCTTGGCAGCCTCTCCACAACACCCCAGCTCAAAGCCCCTAGAAAGCAGCAAACCTCCCCATAAACCTCCCCAGCAAAGCTCCTCTAATGAACTTGTTTGCAGCTTTATCTCCAAAGAGCTCCCAGGAGTCCCCTGAGATCCCAGAAGTTCCCAGGTCTCAAAGCTGAGTCCAGCACCTGCTGTTGGCTGCCTCTGTTAGCTGTGCTGTCGGGTATCTCCTGCTTTGGCTCCCTGGCAATGCTGTGCACAAGGATGAAGGCGGGGATTCGCAGCTCCGAGGTCTTTGGGGCATTAGGAGCTCTCTCCCACCTCTGGCCATCCCACCAGGTGGGACAGGCAGTGCTGTGAGGACCTGTGTCCTCGCAATGTGGCTCAGGCTTGGCTCTCCAGCAGGGCTGGCCCCACCTCTGCTGCACACCAGGGGAAGGGCCAGGCCCCATATGAAAGGAGAAGAGTCGGGGGGTTTTGCTAGCCTTTTCTTTCATTTTTCATGAGCTTTTTTGAATATAAAGTTGGTTTTTTTTCCCCCACTAATATTTTGTTTTGAATGGTTGGCAAGCTTTGCTGGTACTTGACTAAAGGAAAAAGATATACTGATGGGGAGGGGGACTGCTTCAACAGTAAGCTCAAGTGCCACCATGCCCAATGTGGCTTTTCGTCTTGAACAAACGTAGGTGAGAAGCTTCTGCTTTCGAGGCCTGACTGAAATCAGACAAGAAAACCAACAAACTGTGAAGACTGTGACCTTCCTCCATGAAAGAATTGGAAGGACAGTTGAAGAAAAACCCACAACATAGTTCAAAGTTCCGAAAAGAAGTAAACAAACTGGAAAAGTATGAAGGAGAAAGTTCTGGACTCACAGCACTTAAGTACAGGCTCAATTTTGGATGTGTCAGTATCCCACTGATCTCAGAAGGTCTGTTTAGTGAACTGAAACACATGCACTCAAGTGCTTGGCTTAGCCTGTGTACTTCTCAAAACACCAGGAGGCATCTCAAGCAAACAAAAATTTAATCAGTGGCATTCTTACAGCCGAGACAAAGGTTTTTAAAAGGTGATGATTTTGAAAACCTGGATGCAGAAGGCCCCAGGCTGGCTGGGAAAAGTGAGGTGTTGTTTTGTGAATGAGTTATCATAGTGCCTCCTGATTTAGACATAAGCAGTTGAAGAGATGACCTTGTTTTTACATTGAAAAAATGTTATCAGATGTAACTAATTGGAGACTGGAGGCAGGGGAGAGCTTAGAGGCACAGTAATTGTTCTTGTCTGATCAGAAGGATCAAAAGAGAATCCCTTAGAGAGCTAAATTAAAAAATGAGATTCCTGTGGCATGTTGATCATAAGATTGATTTTTTCTGGACATGCCTGGATAAGGAGAAAAGAGCTGAATATGATTAAATACAATTCTGCTGGCAAGGAGCTGAAGAATTTGTTCTCTTTATTACATGACTTGTTCTATATAATGGTCACATTTCCATTTGTCTGCTCAACAGTTACACTTTAAAAAAAAAGATACAAGTCTTTATTCTTTCAGGAATAGAGAATGTACTATTGGCTGTGAAATGTCTATGTTTATAGGAATTTCGGTGTTAGGGACCTGAATGAATGATTTCTAACAACGATTTTCAGTTGAAGAATTTTGTTTCAAGACCATATTGACACTCTGTCTTATGGCTGAGCATGCATAAAGACCACTCCCTTAAACTTTGAGTCTCTGGTGGCATTGCGGCATGCATGCAATAAACCCAGAGTACTGAGGTGGAGGAGTGGGAGACCTTTGGGAAGCCCAGCACAGCTGGCTGCCACCACCAGCCTGCCCAGTTCGTCCTCTGAAGCCTGTCACCAGTCAGGGCGATGTCTGAGCTGCTGTGGCAGTTGGTGCTCTGGGTGAGCATGTCTGACTAGGAAAAAAGAGAAGATGCTGCTGTCCCCTCTATGTTCACCCCTGTCTGCACACGCTGGCATTTCCAAAATAGGACTTTTTTTTGCCCCGAATACTTCAAAACTTAATGCCACCAAATGCAATACAAAGTGAATGAATTTACCGCTTTGTGATGCAGTATTGTACAAAATGCCCTTGGGAAACTCATCATAAGGGAACTTCTTTAGTATTATACAGCCTCATTCAGGAAAAGCCTCTGGGAGGGGCAGATCCTTGTGCACACACATGGGGCATTCAGAGCGGCAGGTGTCCCGTGCCCAGCAAGCGCACCTGGGATTTGCTTCTTTAGGTTGTGCTTCAAGGTCTCCTATTTTTTTCAGCTACAGTGAGGTCTCACCAGGCAGGGACATAAAGACTGGTAAAATGGATAACGTCAATGACGAGCTGAAAAATTCCCAGTCCTTTCTCTTGAAAGAGAAGAGCAATATCACTTGATAAGGGAAGAAGAGCAATTTGAAAGCGCATTGCCTCTACAGGGTTTCCTTCCCAGCGTTCCTGCTCTGTCAGGGCTCTTCCATCACCCTCAGAAAGGGGTGCAGAATACATACCTGCATGAAGCACTCACTTCAACAGAGCGCGTTTCTCTCTCACAATGGTTTTCAAATCTTCCAACATGCAGGCAGTTGCTTTGAGCGGCTGAGCCTGTCTGAACCCTGCTCAGGATCCACTCTTCTCCATTTGCCTTCCCAGCTGCACAGACACTTTTCAGAAGCAAACCCTGTTCCTGGAGAGTGGGACAGGGCACTCCAGAGTGGGGCCATCCCAGGCACACGTCTGCTTTGCTCCGGGAGAAATGAGCTTTGCTACTTGGAGAAATGAGCATGTTTCACATAAGCTGTGTGTTCTGTCCCTCTCTTTCTCTAGCTGAATTCTTCCTTTTCAATAGATGCACAGCCAGCTCACACCACGCTGCTGACAGAAACGGCTGAGTTTCCTTCTTTACTTCTTGATTTATCTTCACCACAGTACATGAGATAGATACACCTAAATTGGTCTCTTTCTCAGTGTCCTCTTGACATGCTAGTTACAGAGTAGTCTTCAGTGTTGAAGATATTTCTGTCATTGTTGCAGGCTTTTCCAGAGGGGTATCTTGTTAATGCCAGTGCCGGATCTTTGCATTTCTCTCTGCTGTTGCTTTTATTACCCATTTCTGCTAGCTAAGGACAGAAGAGCCAGCACTGCTCTGTGACTGCCCTTTCCCTTTTGAGGCATTGCACTCAGTGTGAGCTGGACATAAGATGCATTTTTGTGGGCTTCTTAGCCAGGCACTTCATCTTCTCTGGCATTCAATGTCTTGCTACATTTTTCTTCAGCTTAACTAACAGGTTTTGTAAATTGATGTACCACAAATACTAGTGTTTTCAGCTCTGGAGTGAATCCCAGACTACAGAACCAGTATTTTTCCATTAAAAAAAATAAATAATTAAAACCTGACTTTCAAAGATAAAGAAAAGATTTAGAAAATATAGTAATCTACTAGAATAAAATGCTAATTTTTATTTGATATTTTATGGCATGTATTTCTCTGTTGTTTCACTACTACAGTCAATGATCAAAAATAGGTCAGTTCCCAAACCACACAGGACTGAAATGTGTAAGAACAAGAAAGAAAGAAAGAAAGAAAGAAAGAAAGGAAGGAAGGAAGGAAAGAAGGAAGATACCATTATTTGTCTTCTCTTGTAAGTCTGCTTTGACTAAACTCAGACTAAAAGTTTTAAGCTTTCCTAATGTCCCACGAGAAGTAAAAACATTTTAAAATAAGACAGGTTGAGCTTTCATGTAATTACCACATCATTGTATCAGAAGAAGAGGAATTTATTCTTTGGCTGATCTGCAGGAAGGAAAAAAACATGTTATACCATTTCACAGGTAAGGAACAGAAACAGAAAAGCCTAAACTCTTCCTGTCCCACTTTGAGCTTCTAACCGGGACAGCTGTGCTAGGAGCAGCAGCGTTCCCTTCAGCGTTCATGGAGCGAAACAGGCACCTCCGGAGAACAGTTTTCTAAGGCAGCAGTCACGCTACCTACATGAATATGCTCAACACTGACAACTCAGTGCTCTCACAATCACACGTGAGAATCCCAAAACCACGAACTGGCTCAAATCAGAAAATTTAAGAAAATGCACTTGGGGGTTGTTCCATTTTCTGCAGCTGTTAGAGGCGGGTCACAGTTTTTTCTTAACCATAAGACCCAAAAAGACTTTTTCTAAATATAAGCATAAGATTCTTGAGTAACCCCACAACTCTTGATGCTAAGGTTTTAAGGAAAAAACGACGTGGCTCTTACAAGCTTCCGACTAAAGACGGGGAGCTGGCAACCTTCTGTCTCCCCTCTCTGAATGACAGATTTGAAATGCTGTGTTTTCAGCAGGGCTTCCCTTGCCTGACTGAAAAAGTTTCTGTTGTTGTTTCATGTAGCCAACCTGACCAACGAAGTGGTAATTCATGGCTGGCTGGCTGGTATCAGATGCTCACCCTGCTATGTGTCCCTGCCAAGGCTCCGCACACAATTCGCTCTATTGAAAAGCCAGCTCATTTCCACTTGTAGCCAGCTCTATTCATATTCCTTAGAGTTAGTGACAATAAATATTATAAAATCACACAAATCCAGATGGTGTGGGTTGGAGTTGCCAGCTGTTCTACCACTTGTAAATTGCTTCTCTTGTCCTGCAGCTTGGCTTCCACAGAAAGTATCTCATCAGTTTCCTATGGTCTCATTGCATTTCTTTGCAAGCCATCCATCACCCACTCGTCCTGGGATATTTTCAACTTTCACTGTAGATATATAAGAAAGATAGAGGCAAAGCAAATTTGAGGCAGAAAATCAAAGAATCTTTCACCTCAGAAATTGAGGATTATTTTTCAAATAGTGACCTTCACCTCTCAACAGCATCCCAGTTTTCACCTGTGAAAAGAGACCACTTCAGGGGTTCAGCTGATTTTTACGAATTCTCTTTTGTAGGAGACTTATAGCTAAAAGACAAGCAAAGGTTCTCTAATCTTGCCGGTAGCTATCATTGCAAAATCAGGAGGAAACCAGTACCAAAGGGACACAGAAACTGAAATACTGTCATGACCTGTGTGAATAGCGCTGTGCAAATCCTAAACATTCTTATGATTACTTGGTTTTAGCTTTGAGTGTTTGCTCTGAATTTTGACTCTTTGAGCCTGGGGTGGTATCTGCAGGCTGGAGGCAGTCTCCAGTCCAGTGAAGTTACTGTCCAAATGGCCACCAGGGTTGGGAGAAAGGCTGCAACATAGCTACGGTTAGCAGTGCTGTCATTAAGGTAGACGTGAATGTTGAAATGATTAATAAATGTGTGACTGCCATTAGGTTTGGTCCTCATATTGGCTGTCTTCTGCGTTTTTTTGTTGAAAAGGGATGCAGACAAGAGTGAGCGGGAGGCAGGGGAGATTGGACCAGCCTGCAGCCAGGACAGCAAGAGTGGAGGAAGAGAAAGCCTGAACCCAGAAGGGCAAGCAAAGCCACCAGCTGTGAGGGAATGCTGTAAGCCAGCAGGCTCTAGGGCTGTGGTGCCAGGAGGGAGCAGGCACCAGCAGCGGTGCAGATGCTCACAGCTGCTGCTCTGGCTGGCGCTGTGGTTTGGGGCTGTGGTGGTGGGACGAGGGTATGTGAGGAGGGAAGAAGATCCTCAGGGGCACTCCAGCCACGTGTCTGAGGCACCAAAGTGTCTTATCAGCTGTCTATCTCATTACATTGACAGCAAAGACTATTCAATTACATTGTTTAATCTACTCTTTCCCTTGTCTAGTTACAACACCGAAAAATAACAATAATGATGAGGCAGGTCCAGTCAAGCCATGAATCAAGTCATCCTGCTGGGCTCAGTGAAGAGCGCAGCTGGGTGCAGGCATGGCTGTAGCATAGCTCAGGCAAAGCCCGGGGGTCAGGGGCTGAGCTTAACCCCAGCTCCCCCACGAAGCAGGGGAGGCCTCCAACGAGGGGTCTCACAGCTTTTTTCTCTCACAGCTCTTTTCACAGCAGTCTGATCCCAGGTTACAAGGCTGCACTGTATCAGGGCTGCCCTTGAACACAGGCAGCCAAACCCCTCGTGGGATATTGCAGAGCCTGTTGTTGCACCCAGGACCCTGACATCAGGTTTGCACTCGGACAAAAAAATCAAGAATTGTGAGTAAGGACAGTTGCTCCATGAGGATCTGCAAGAGTGATCACTGGCCCTTGAGGAAATCCTGCTCAACGTAGGCTCAGGACTTTTTAACAAAGCTTTTCACTCACATTACAGGAAAGTGAAATTAGATTTGCAGATCCATAAATGCATCAGGATTTTGAATGCAACATAAGTGTCTTCTGAAACATTTCTGCATCTCTCCAGGTCAGTGACATCCAGTCAGTTCTGGCTGAGAAAGTGAGTAGGTGAGGATGGGAGCACCCACCTCCAGTCTATACACAGCCCATCTCACAATGGCATGAAAGCTCCTCTTTTCATCCCTAAGTCATGACTTCAACAGTATCCTGGGGTCAGAAACCCTCCAATCCAACAGACTTCTTTCTGTGCCTTTTCTCTGAGCATCCCTCCTTGCAGATCTCCATAACTTTTCATTAATTCCCATCTGCCTCCTGACACTGGTATTTTACCATTGGAGACTGCCTAGAGGTGGGCATCAGGCATCTAGTAGGAAACGTGACTTAATAGGTAAGACAGTTTAGGATTAGGCAGACACTGAACTGGAGTTACCTGGATGACAAATTTCACATTTGGTATGCTATTTTTTAATTTGATATTTTTACTTCAGACCAAAAGGATTCAGTCACCAAAGTCCCACCTTCACCTTTGCTCTTAGAGTTCTCACACCAAAAGACTGTGATTTATATAATCTCCCAAATTATTCCTGACAAAGTGGATGAAGCTTGCTGGGATTTACTCAGGTGTCAGTGAAGGAAGAGTCCCTGGGACAGCTTTCGCCCCACTTCTAATTTCAACAAACAGTCGGATTCTCTCCAGCAAAGATCCTTGAACTACAATGTGACTCTCATGATATAAATTTATCATCCTTCTGAGTCTCTATGAAAAGATCTTTGTAAAGTCCTGGCAAAACTCTGCCTTGAATTTACCTGGTAGGACTCCTATTATCTCCGTAGCAGTGCAGCAAATGATTCAGCAGAGAATGTGCCACTGGGTGTGTTACTTAATCATTCACATCTGCTGCATTTGGGGACACATCTGAAATAGGCATCGGTGTTCCCAGCCGTGCCCCAGGGAGGCACTTACCCTACGCGGGTGTGACTCAGCAACATTTCTTAATTATCTGATCGTTGCAGGAGATTTCAAGATTGGAATTTTGTCAGCAGCATTTTATCCAAAGTGGTGAAAAGCTTCTAAAAAGCACTATTGGGAGATATTCTTGCTAGCTTTATGGCACTGGGCCTTCATTACCATAAACAAACTCTGATACCTGAGCGTAGTCTTTTGGGGAATTTCATATAAAGCCACAGGAAGGCTCCTTGCAATCACTTACGCATGTGTCCTTCCTTAAAAGTAATGGTGCTCCCCACGCAGGCTGGACCTGAGGTGGGCTCTCCGTTTCCCAAGGGATGGTGGCCTTTCCTCGCTGCTCCTCACTGTCAGCGAGGCTGCGCTGCCTTGGCACGGGGGTCACAGGTTTGTTACCATCTCACTGGGCAAACGGTGCTTGGCACCAGGCGTCTGCACAGTTTAAGGGTGGGATAACAGCAAAGGCCTTGAAAACGTGGGCACCGGTTAAGGAAAGAGTCCCCAGAACAACTAACAATGCACCGATGGGCCGTTACCCATCATTGAAAAAGTGCAAGGAAGAGAGCCGGGAAAAGACTGCTTCTGCTTTAGGAAAGGGAGCAGCAGCTGAGCAAGGAAAGAAACAGTGAGCAGCAGGGTGAGGCACCTGCTGCAGCCTGGACGGTGACGTCCCCGCCAGGATCGGGCAGCGTCAAGCTCAGGGCAGAGGCCTGGGGCTGGGAATTGCCTTGAAACTCAACCACCTTATAAAGGGACTGAATTTGGACATGGGGAAGAGAAAGCAGATGCCACTTCAGATCCAGCTTTCCTCACTGAAGAGCTCCTGGGTGTGATCACCTCCACCCGTCGCAGTGACTGAGGCCATGAAGGACCGTGGCCACCAGTGCTAGGTACGCAGGTCAGCGCCGTGGTCTTGGGCACTCCCAGCCGGGCACGATCGCCGAGCAGGGATGGCTTTGAGTGTGCCACGGCGATGACTCAGGGTGGGTAAGAAGCAACCACCAGCACAGGGGGTGTTGTTGATGCACATAGCATCAACATAGCAAAGGTTTGTTTTACAGATCAAACTGTAAAAAACATGCCATTATCACTGTGTCCTTACTGTAAAAGAAAAAAAGAGAAAAAAGAAAGAACTCTTATTTTTAAGTGAAGAGTTAAAATGTGGCGTTTCATGATAACCTTTTCAAAATTGACTGAAGAACTAGCCTGTTCCTGAGCTTCCTCTAGATGCAGAGAAACCCTTCATAGACTCCCTGCGAGCACTCGTTAATTGAGTATCAGCATTAGGTGCCTTGTAGTTTTGGAAAATTCTATTACATTTCTGCATTTTTAGTTTACTAAGTACTACAGATTTGCCTCCAAGTGACTGAGGGTCCCATGTAGGGCTGAAGGTCCCAAGTCCTAGTTCTCAGAAGTAATTCAAAGCCCTAATTCCAGCTGCCAGTTTGGAAGCAGAAAATTAGAAGCTTTCTTGTTTAAGCTTTCAAAGGAAATTGGAGAAGTGAAAATATGGGGTTTCTTTTTTTTTCTATTTCTATTCTGAAATTTGAAACAGCTGCCACAAAATGTTTATAACCATACATAGTGCTCAATAAATGTCTAAACCTGGAAGGAACTATGCATGAATTATGTCTGATTTATACATTAAATAAAAATAGAAAGAGTCAGTTGAATTTTAAATGTTCTTCCTACATTCAGTAAGCCTTGAAATTACAATGTCTATAGAATATTGCCTGCAAAAATGTCTAATGCATTGCATATACTATATCAAAATATTTTAAAAGCCTTCCAAGAGTTTATCAGGTAAGGCAAATACTTGAGCATAATTAAATCTTCATAAATTGGCTTTTCACAGGGTGAATTCTCGGGAAATTACTTTTAAGCTTGCTCCATAACATGCAGACCAAGATTAACCATAAGGAAGGGTCCAAGCTGCAAGTAATTGCTGCAAGTAATTGCACTCGGGCAGGACAATAAACACACCAGGCGCGTAACTTAGCCTGCAGGAATCAGACCCCAGCGATGGGCAGAACAACCCCCTGCCCAGCCCCGGACCCCGGCCGTGAGTGGCAGATCCCAGGCCAGCTCTGAGCCAAAGCCAAATCTTCAGCTCACCTCCTTATGGAGAAACGAAGCGCGTTTGATTACAGCATCTTTGGAGAGGTGGGAGCAGGGCTGTGTTATGAGCCTGACCCCAGACTCTGCTTGACTGGCTTTCTGTGCCAGCCAGGAGCGACAGCCTTCCAAGGTGGGGACAAAACTGGGGACTCCGGTGATTCTAAACATCCACTCTTCCTGCTCCTGCTGAAGAGAGCCACGCTTTAAAGGACAGGCTTCATAGAGCTGAAGTGCAACTGTCATACTGGGTACAAAGGAGTCAATAAAGTCATACTGGAGTTTTGACTACAATGTAATCCACCTCAGAAGATATGTGAAGCTAACGTGTAAAAAGCAGTGTCATTACATACCTTTATTTAGTCGCAAAATACTTTGGTAGATACTTTTGCTGCTTCTTTGGAGGATTATTTTTAAACTGCAGATACTCTCCAGTCACACTTACTGATTTAACTTTGAAGTGATAATACTTGGCCTGTCTGACACCAGGGAGTGAAGATATTTAATATTTTGTCTTCCAGTTTATTACCCAGCCCAGACAAACAAAGCAAAATAAATCCATTAAAATGTAATTTTAAGAGTATTCCCAGGTTTTGTTAGCTAAATCACATTTTTGCAATTAACGTGATCGTTGTAAACATTTTAGGCCTTGCTCAAGATCATCTGCATATATCAAAATAAAATATTCTCATCCCAATTTTATGGCACAGCTCCGTTAGAAAAATATTTCAGCGAAACAACAAAATCAAAACAAAACCTTGTGGTTTAACTCCCTAAACAACAGAGGTAGTTTAGATTTATTTCAGCTGTCTCCACCACCGCTCTGTGCATAATAAAAGTGCTTCCCAACTCTCCTCGCACAAAACGCAAGCGCCGTCATCTCGGTCCTTCCGTGCTGTGTGCTCTTCCCACCGACACAGGAGCGCGCTCTGCGTGCCCCCGTCACCCTGGCAGCTGAAAATTTCCTAGATTTCAGCCCCCAAAAGAAAGCAAAGCAGGTGAATGTATGTCCGGAGAGATATGCATGTATTTCCATCCACCATCGTGTTTTCATGGATGTGGGGACAGAGCAGTGAGCTCCCTTACTGACCCAAAGGCACCGACAGATATGGAATGTCGCTGTGTTCCTAGGTGGGTGCCTGCCCCTTCGGCCTGGGAAGGCAGCAGGCACGGGGTGCTGGGCCCATCACCCCCTTGTTCCACCTCCTCCAGAAGCTGGTTTGTCTCCATTTAACTGGGACCAGCTAGCTTTGGGTTACCAGTTTACGTTCTTACCCTCGTAATGAGCCCCAAGACAACTTTTCAGAAGTGGCTCTGGCACCCATGAGGGTCCGTGCTCACAGAGGAAGGATCTTTTTACTGAAGACATGCTCAAAGTCTGGAGTTGCTGGTACAACAGCCAACAACATCTCTAAGTGTCTCCATACAGGCCATGGCCCTTTAGTTGTGAAGTTTATACTCCAAGCGTAGAAGAGGGTAACTGCCTTGCAGCCCGTCTTTGCCAATGAGAAGATGAACCTTCGTGATTGCCTCAGGGAGCTGCAACTGAATTTTCTGGGGAAACCAACACACTGACGCATCGTGTTATTGCCTACCAGTTCAACCCCATCCCTGGGTGACCTGACAACATGAAAAGTAAGTTAATATAGCCATGCTAACGCCAAGCTTTGTTTGACATACGGACCACACATGAAGCCCTCCTCCTGCGTAAGGAGCACCTGCTTCTCCTCGCTTTGAGAAGAAACGTGTGAGAAGAGGAAGCCTTCTCCAAACCTGCTGGGCCCTTTATAGAGCTACATAAATCTGCAGTCCCACTATGTGAGTAACAGCTCACTACAAAACTGGGGAGAAAAGGAGTTGAAGCTATCCAATTCTACAGCTTCAGCACAGGATAAATACAAACAGCAGGTTAAATGTTTCCCTGCTAAGTTTAAGCAGCAGTAGCCAGTTGCTGGCACTGCTCCGGAGGGTTTCTGCCTGCACAATCATGATAGATATTTTACCCTGTAATGTTAACAGTGTTTTCACAGTATATATTTTTCTGAAATTAAAAAACCCCTGAACTTTCAGTAAAGCTGACTCTGGGCCTTCCCTTGTTCCTCTGCTATCCATGGTGGTTTTGCCACTGACAACAAAAAAGCAGGACCAGAGCCTTTAATGCCCTACTTTTAAATGTTAATACATTTACAGACGACTATACAAACAAGCGCCAAACAGCAATTACACATTATTAGAGCTACACAGTATTTGTACATGTTGCTAAAACAATGCTGCTAAATGAAGAAGCTTTATTAGCTTAGAGTTTTTGGCTGCTGTTATTAAAAATATATTTACCTGAAAGGAAATCCAAGTATTTCATTTTACAAACGATTTAAAATATAGCAGTAAGCAACATAAACTATTGCTTTTTATGTTTATACAATTTTTTTGGCATAACACTGCCATACAGTTACAGAATTATAAAATATATCTTTATAGTGCATTACAAATCCAGAAACTGGTTACCACTCCTACCACATACATATGGTATTGGTACGACCAAACATGCACAGCATTCTGTAATTAAACACTGCAAAGGAATACAGAGAAGAGAGCAGGACCATTCATAAAAACTGACATGTAGCTGTTTCATTTTGCAAGTAAAAATTGTTGGGTTTTGGATTTTTTCTTTTTACTGCACTTTTTTCTTAGAATACATTTTAACAAGGAAGTCTACAATATTTCCAAATTTTATCAGTGCAAAACGATACCTAATCGTCTGTCGCTGAACTCAAACTGCATAAAGGGCAAACAACCATGGAATAGGTTAAAACACAGAAAAAAGAGCAACTTATGATTAGCAAACATGCTTCAGCAGATCCCAAAAATGTAAGTGCCATAACCTTTTTTACTGCAAAACAATAATTTTCACATAGTTAGCCACAGGAGTAAATACATTCAGTATATTTCACAATAAACTTTAGTTGATGAATGCGCCACTAGACTTGTAAGCGTGGTAGAATTAAAAAGTGCCGAGTTTCTAGGAAGTAAGAGACTTCTTTCAGAACAATTTGCCAATTCTCGCATTTGTTATTTTATAGCAAACAGCTTAATGCTTTTGAAAATAAAGGTGATTGTAAATGTAAAGCCACAGGAGGTCTCTATTTAATTGATCTCTGTAGCTTTTGGACTATATTTTAGGAGTCCATTAGGTATGGCATGTATTAAATATATTCTTTAAAATAAACTGTTGCTTTCCCCAATGGTCTTAAGTAAGTATACTTAAGAACATGGGCTGTAAAAGGAACACAGCTTTCACAAAAAGAAATAGTTCACAGACAATACAGAGCACAGAGATATTACAGAGACACAATTTACACTCCCCTTGGAGAACTGCATCTAAATACCTGTTAGTAGTGAATCTATGGTGTTGACCGTGAGAGAATAGAGGGTGGGTTGCCCACACTTAGGCCTTTTTGACCCATCCTTCATTTTCAGGCTCCGATGGCCGTCAAAAACACTGTTTGAGCAGTTACTCCAATTGCAATTGGAACTGGGGACATGTATCAAAATAAGTTACCAAAATGTGGAATGAAGAGTATGGTTCTCAGCAAACCCCAGATAGTATTTCCATCTTCTACATGATCACAACGTTACACCCATTTATGCTGGTGTCTCCAAATCCAGAGGTACCTCACTCAGGTGTGGGCTAGGAACGGGATTTGCCTTTGACTGATCTTGCTTTTACGCCGATAGGAAAAAAAAAAGTCTGTTCTGCAGTTGGAATCTGACTTTTAATACTTCATACAAAAGGATTTATGTGTAAAAATGTATTCAGAAGGGACAAGTAAGGTAATATTGTCATCAACATAGGACAAGTTTTCTGCCTAAGCAGACATCTTCTGCCTAAGGACAGAAACATAGGACATTTTCTGCCTAAGCAAGTATTTTATTAGAATCTGCCACGGCTTTTAAAAACTGACTTGAAGTGGATTACTGTTCATCTTACAGTGCATTTAGTAACTGTGTTCAAATGCACTAGCAATTCTTGAATAAACAGATCCGAGACAAACAAGAGATTATTTTTTCTACACAAAATGTAATTAAAACATGAAACTCACAGCCACAAGGGACTGTGGAGGCTGAAAGAAACCGTGAGTTCAAAAATGGAAAAATTCCTGGAGAAAAATGGGGTCACCTTATCTGTTCTTTGTTTCACACCATCTGTTGGTGGCCACTGCTGGAGGCGGGATACAAGGCTAGAAACATCTTTGGTTCTGATCCACGCTGGTAGCTCTTAGGACAATGTCCATCATTAGCACAATATTGTCACACTTTTAATAATGGCAAAGCTTACTTCATGTACTTGCATCTTAATTTCCATAAGCTGTATTTATGAATAAGGAAAATTAAGGAAATTCAATATGATATGTTAGCTGTAAAACTATGGCGTAATAAGAGTTACATTTTCACTTAAACGTATCTATCTTACGACAATTTGTGATCAGTACCATCAGGAAAAGAAAGGTGCAAAAAATAATTCAATTAAACAGATATACATAAATTTTATTTAAAAACAAGCAAGAGCTGTTTTCCATTTAAATCTAGTAAATCTTCCTTGACTTACCTTATTGGATCATCCATCAAAATTATACAAAGCTTCTAAGGTCTGTAAACTTTCTGGTTATAGTACAGCTATATGCAACTGCAGATTATTAGTATTATACTAGGTTATACCAGTATATACAGGAGGCTTATACTAGGTTACATGAAATATTAACTATGATTATACAAATACCTAATACATCAGACTGCTGCAATCTTACAGCAGGAAACTGAGGAGCTGACCAAGCCAGGGAACAGCTCTCAAAGGCTTATTGCAAATATTTTTAGCATCCTTCAGGATCATGCCTTTAAATATGAGCAATATGGACACCAAGAGCTCAGTTCTGCTCCTAGATATGTGCACATGCATAACTGCTCTTCTTATCGGAATGGTCTGTGGTGCACACCTCACGTACCCAAGCTTTCAGTCTCTACGCCAACACAGTACCAGGTACCGAGGCACAGCTACGTCCTGGATAGTAGGGCACAGAGCTGTAACTAATCTTAAAGTGCTGCATTTTTGCATTTGTACGATTGCCTTCACTTGCACGTGTGTACTCAGCAACATTTTGTCAAGTTGCGCATTCATATCCCCTCCTCATAGGATACTTAAAATCAAATTCACAGGTGTGTGCATATACACACTACTGCCACTTAACAGTACCAGAAACTACTCAGATGTATTTATGAGGAAAGAACCCCTGTATGGGAGGTTCTGTTCAAATAATAAATGAATAGCTCAGATTCCAGTAAAACACTGTGCCAAAATGCATCATCATAGCAAGTACACAGAAATCCCTGAATACTTAAGTGTATAGCAAGACAAAAACAAGTTTAACAGTGAGCAAATGTCTTTTCTTTGCACATCCTCAGTTTCTGAAGTGTTAAATAACTGAATGGTTATTTAACCATTCTGAATGGTTAAATAACTAAGTACTGGCATTTATAAGAATACAATCATTTCAGCATATATTGTACTGTAAACCTGAAAGCCAATACTTAGAAACTGCAAGCACGGGGTGCTTCTGTTTGCTCAGGCCATGATTCTGTAATGCAATGCATACAGTGCACCCACTTGATCCTCACAAATCTCAACAGGATGCTACACTGTATGATTGCCCTGCAATGAACCCTTCTTTTAACCACTTCCAAAATCAGAAGAAACAGCTCCTCCATGAAAAGAATGATAAACCATCACATTTTACATAGAGCAGAATTTGTTAGTTAAAACTGAAGTGTACCATGGGAGTAATTCTGTTGCTAAAGCTGTAAGACAAAATATTACAGAGTGCAGGAGCCCACCTGACACAACCAACCTCACTTACCTAATCCCCCTAGTTCTTTTGTAGGCGATTGGTATGCCGCTACTCTTCTCACTTCTATGAAAACTGATAGAAATATACGGAGTTGCAGATTTAAAAAAAAAAAAAATAATTGTAGAGTTAATAAGGATATGAGTCCCAAAGTTCTTGACTGTATTTTCAGATACACTGGGCCCTTAATGCAGACAGCCCTGCCAGATTAAAAGTACATTAAGTACTTAATTATGAGTGGAGAACCAGCAAGCATGTACAGGTGAAAGCTGTGTCACATTAACAGAATACCATACTGCAGAGAAATCTTTTGGATGCACATCCTGAGAGCTTTCTGGTTTAAAATTAGAGCAAGATTTCTCTTTTTTTTTTGTTTTGTTCAGTAGACAAAAGATCTCCTGAGGTCATCAATGTTCAATCAAATTACAGTATAAATACAATAACACCCCCCAGCATCCCTTATTTCACTTGAACACTATGCATTTTTTTTAAAGTGTTTAACCTTAATACTAAAGTCCATAAACTGAAGGCTGTGTATAACTACCTACCTTATAATTATGTTCCTCATACACAGGGTATAAATTTTCCCTATGTCATTCAAGAAGTAACTATGTAAAAACAACGCTATTAAGTTGGCATGGTTAGGCACTCAAGATTTAAAAAGTCACAGGCAGAACATAAAGCAGTCCTCCCTGTGCGCACGCGTGGGGTCAGAGTCCTTGACTACACCGACCAATTTTATCTCAGCATTTCCTGTCCCCTTCTGCTCTGAAGGTCAGAGGCAAACATGAACAAGGGGATCCTAGTTCAAGTCCAGGTATTGTGGGAGGCTTCTCAGCACCTTTCCAGCTTTAAAGAGGCGGTGGCTGCGGGAGGAATTCTCTGGGGCATTTCTGCTCAGACAGACTTAATACCTCCTTGAGCGATCTGGGTTACCCTTAAAAAAATCCAGGTACATACGTTCCTTTCCTTACAAGTCACCACAGCAGAAGGAGGGATACGTCTTCCTTCTTCCCTGCCTCTTTAGGATGGAAAGAGCCTAATCTTTATCCATGGATACCAAGAGCTCTAACTGCCGCTCTATTTGATCCCAAGAAACAGTGCTACCTGGGGAAAGCAATGAATGATGCACTGCCATGATGGGAATTAGCGAAACAGAAAAATACAAGACATTTTGTCTATGCTCTGAAACCCCTGAAGACTTTGCCATTTTGAGTTATAAGACTTGAATAAAGTCCTGTAGCACTCTGACACTCAAACTGTAGTCAGCCACTTGCCTCGTAACATTTCATCAAAAATACATTAAAGGCAGTGGATAATATATACACTTTTAAATAGAAAATACATACATGATTGATGATTAAGCAGTGCTTTGTGGTGAAGACACTGCTTTTCAGCTGTCCAGAGGCTTTCCAGGTGCTGAACCCAGCTGGGGGAGTTGTTTTATTACAGCTGATCAAGAGAGCTTTCACACTGAGCCCAAATCTGAGTGATCAGAGAGATCCCTCCCTGCAAATTAGTAGTAGTAACAAATGAGTCAACAGAAGAAAGAACTTAACAGGGATAAAAGAAGTCTAAAGTGCGACTTCCCTTGTACCCAAACGCTGTGGATACAGTTTCATTGTAAGTTAAACTTTTATTCAATGTACAATGATACCCAGCTGAATAGGACATTTTGATATCTGTTACTAAGTGTCTCCAACAAGGATGCTCATCTAAGGTAAAAGATGCTGTGCAAATACTGCCGTTAAACATGAACGTAGCTCCTAAAAAAATATCCACTAGGGAAAAAACTGTGCTCTCGAAATAATTTCTAGTCATTTCATGAAAGGAAATCAACACTTAAAGCCTATTAAAAGAAACTTGAAAATTCTGATGTTCCAAGGCTTTCTAGTAAGTTGCGCTTTTGTTTTGTTTTGCTTTTTTTTTTAAATACTGGATGAATTTAATGGCAAAAAAGTAGATAAGCTTTTCTATGCAATGTCTGGAAAAGATAATGAATTCCTTAGCTTTGAATATACATGATTGTTTTAAAGAGCCACACCTGGTTGACTGCTGATAAACTGAGGTTGAAAAAAATAAAATTCATTAACCTAACAGAAGCCTAATCTGATGCATTCCAGTAAGCATAGTCTCATGAACATTTTATACTACACTAGATGGAAATTTCACCCAAAATGAAGAAGCAATGAATAATTTGCTTCATTCAATATGAAACATAATGATTTTTAACCTCAGACTCATGATTTGAGCTCATCCTTGGTTTTTGTGGTGGTCCCCCCTGAAAGCATAGCCTTATCAAGGTTATCTTGTAGATCTGCTGATGTGTTATTTGAAGACTTCTCAGTGTCACATAAATCTTCCTCTATAGTGCCTGGGTGATTTCCACAGTCATTTTTCAGATTTTCATCATCTTTTTTGGAATGAGAAGCATCCTCCTTTCTGTCTGAATTATCATTAATTTCTTCCGATTTTGAAAGCTGACTGGTATCAGTATCGCTGTTCTTTTCACTGTTGTTCTGCCTAACAGCATCACAGTTCATTTCTTGTTCATCCTGGTTATTTTCTTCCCCGTTTTTTGTGAGTTCTACCTTTCTTTCTTCAGTTGTTTTACCAGCTGAGCTTCCACTTGCTGATGTATTCTTAGGCTCTTTTGGTTTCTTATGCTTAGAAATATAACTATTGTGAATAGAAATTGGAGATGCTGGCTTTTTATTTGTTTTGCTTCCCTCCGTCTTCTGTTTTCTTGGCGGTCCCCAGATAAAATGCTCTGAGGGCGTATAATGTTGCTGGGCAAATCTCAGGAGTTTCCTCCTTTCTCTTCGGTCTCTAATAGTATACACAAAATATTCTAGAGCACTTTGCTTAATGTTGGGAATGGTATCTTCCACAAGAGCTTCATGGAGGATAAATTTTACCAGGGGAGATTTGAAACTCTCATATCCAAGCTCGCCAAGACTTTTCAGAATTCGAGTGATTCTCAAGTAGTTGTGTTGAGACCTTTGGAAGAAAAGGGTGAAAAAATTCCATTGAATCAGAAAAAAAAAACCAAACCACCTTACAGATACAGAACTGGAACTGCAATTTCTCACTCCTTTTTGTCACTCCAGGTGTGTACTTCAGGCTTCCCATATTTAATTTCTCACAGCTGCTGAAGCTTGCTAGCACCTCCTTTGCTAGGATGTTGTGAGTGAAAATTAGTGTCTGTAAAATGCACTGAGGCAACAGGCTGAAAAAAAATAAAATCAAAGTGTGTACTGATTTTGATTGCTTCTGCTGTATGTATTCTTTCTGAGGAGAAAACCCAGTCACTTCATAAAATATGGGTTCTGTAGTGTATTGCAGTAATACAGCTACAGAACAGGATTCACGGAACTTCACTTAAGCTATTTAGAAGCTGGATCTCCAGTGTAGACTGGCGACCTGCACTTCTGATACAGTCAGTGCTGGGAGAAAAACAGGCAGCTCTGGAGAGCAAGCCCCACTGTCATAAGAAGTGTCTAAGATAAATGGAACGAACTATCTTCTGGAAGTGCTTGTGAAGAGCTCTTTCCCTCATAAAGCACACCTAACTAAACAGTAAAACTTAAATGCCTAAATTTTAGATGGCTAAAATTCGGTAAAAAGAGTCACAATTCCTGACTTAAAACTGTGTAGCTACTCACTGGTGAGAATATAGGAATTACAGTGTAAAAATGTGCAGTGAGAAACATTTGGCTTCCTGAAACCCTGTTTTATCTGTGGCCTGCATCTGAGCCAACACCCATATTGGCTCATATAATATTTAAGTAAAATTAGTAAAAAATTATTCCCATTATTCACCCAAAATTATCCATCAGCAATTCTACCTACAAGCTTTCATTTGGATGGGAGAACAAAATACTGCAAGAAAACAATCTTCAGCTCTAAGGTCAGAGGTATTAGGAAAGCGAACACAAGGTTTGAAAAGAGATTTTGATACAATTAAACTGCATGGGACAAAATTCAGTGCAAACTTATACTCCACATGATGCCGATGAAAAGCGACAGATGCAATTTGCTGAAAGTTGGGCTAAAGTTTGACTTAATGTGTGTCTAAACCTCTCCAGTTAAGCACTGCAATTAAAAAGTGTTAAATACATAATATTTCATGTTTTGAGGAGGGAGGGAAATCTTGTTATTTAGCTTCCATACAGGTGTGGAGAGTTTTTTTTTTTCCTCAAAAAGAAATGTGAATACAAAGATAAGCCACTCATTCTTCCCAACTGAGAGCAGCACTTTGGGATCAGGTGAAAACGCATTCAGCAGCATGACAAACAAATTAATTTGGAACTGTGATCTTCTTCAGCACCATCTGAAGTTGTATTTTCAGGGAATGCAATGATGTCAGTTAGACTGGTAATGGGTGAGAAGCAAGATGAAAAAAAGGGGAAGGAGGAACGTACACACACAGACACAAACCAGGCATTGACTATTTCTTTTTCTCTTTTTCCTGGCAATCTTTGGAAAATATATCTTCCCTTTCTCTAGAAAACAAAAGGCTAAAGAGATTCTATGGCAGTTCTAGAGAGTGGAGTGCATGTCATTACTTACTCATTCAAATGTTGAAATCTTTCTTGCCAGTTAGCAGCTCGTGCTACGTTTCCAGTTTTATCAATTAGTTTTATTCCAAAAAACTCCAACATCATTTTGTAAGCCAAAAGGAATCTTCTAATTGCTTCTTTTGTTTTCTTGAATTCCTAATAAACAAAGAATATGTCCAAAACTCTAAGTGGCACTAAAGCTAGTACTTCTGCATTGTATAAAACAACTCTACATAACAAAAAGCAGTTATGTATCAAAATTAATGTGATGGCTTGTATTGAGCTCAATTTGTATTACCTCAATTTCATATGTAGTTAATTCTTTAGCGTAGAAGTTCAGACCTTGTTCCCTCAGTGGGAAAAGCCTGTTAAAAGAAAAAGCACATTACAGTTCACAGTATATGAACACTTAATCAAATTAATGCTTTGAAACAGAAATAGGTAATAAGTGACCAACCACTGTATGTAAGTGTGGTTATGTTCCAGTTTTTCGTAGTCTCCTTTCCATTTATTTAGGACTTCTTCAATATAAACCCCTGCATAAAAATAATTTGAAAACTGTTAGGTAGCCATCAAAAACGGCATTCAGCTACATAAAGTACATGCTGTGTTCACATAATGATAGAATACATGGTTTAATTCTCTTTCAGATACTATGTGAAATAAGGTCTATTACAGCCATAAATAAAATCCATTTAATTTAAAATTAATTTAGTTACTAAAACTTAATTAAAAATAAGAGATTTATCAAATTTCAATATAAACAAAACCAACTGACTTATACTGAGTTACTTACCAGCGGAAGGTATGTGACAATAACCTCTGTAAAATATACTTCCCCCAAAGTTCTCATGTCCTAGATCCCTTTATCACACTGACTGGTAATTAACAAACCATTTACATAAAATATTGCATCGTGAATCAACTGTCATTGCTTTAACATGACAAAACTCTGCATATATATCTATATATATAGACATCTCATCTTAGTAGAACAAAGCCTCAACTCTTTAAGAAATCTCCCATTCCAGGAATCTCTCCAGCTGCAAATAACATTACGATTGGGAAATCTTTCTCAATTAGCTGTGGCCAAGACTCTTGCTGCCATTGCTATGAGTTTGACCTTGGGTTCTCGGGTCATGCTCAACAAATGAGAATTGCAGCTTTTAGTGGTCTCAAAACAGTTGTGGAGTTCAGTCAGTTCCTCTTGGAAAGACACAGTGATAGAAAAAGGGGATGAAGTACATGTGAAAGGAAATTAATCATTCTTCACACTGAAACTGTGCTCATGAAATTCAGTCATGGGCCAGGGCACTTTTCCAGGCACTGCACAAATGCACAAAGTACATAAAAGGATGTTCCTTGTTCCAAAACCTGTACTGTCTCTTTTCATGAATGAATGCTCAGCGTTAGCCTGTTTCTACTCTGAAACCAACAACAGTTTTACCACTGCCGCATGGCCTCTCCTAAAGTCAAATAGCACAGGAGTGGCCTAAAAAGCCCAAAGCCCCACTTAGATAGTCTCCTGTTATACATTTGAGATCTCTCTCTCCCCCTCCCAGTGAAAATTTCCACTTGGGTCTCAATGACAAAGGATAACTCATTTGGCACTTTTCTTCAAGAAATGGAGAAAGCAGCCAAAGAGGCTGGTTCTTACCAGCCTCTTACATGGGGTTCTTACATGGGGTTCCAGTGCAAGCAAGGCTGGAAAAGGACCTTGCAAAGAGGACCTCCCGCCATCACTGTACTGTATCCAACCTACATTTCAAGTATTGGGAAACTTGCTGCTCAATTCCAGGGCAGAGAGACATAGAGCCCAGCTCTGAGTCAGAACCATAAGCTAAACCTGTAGGTCATGGAATTAAACTTCAGATCTAGTATTGCACTAGAAATGTCTTTTTTTAATAACATTCCTCGGTAGTTCAGTCCCTAGCATGGTAGCTTAGACTCCCTCTGACCACTCTCACAGATCCACAGACTTAGGTCAAGGCAGTGGCTACTCTTTCCCATTCTCAATAAAAACTTCTACGTAACCAGAGCTCACAGCCATCAATACTTCAGCCTCCATGGCCTATCAACTACCTTTGACACTACCAACTGTGGCTTTCTCTTAAAATATTAAGAGAAATTTTATTATTTACAAATTTTAGGAGGGAAGCCCTCCTCTAGCTTTCACGACTATCTCTTCTAGTGGCTAATCCTCTTGAATTGCTCCTTCATTTTGCAGTTTAAAGGATCCCCCTCTCCCCTCCCCCAACCTTTTCTGGCTTTCAGTTTCAGGTTCACCTGGTCCTCAGGTTCACATGGACCTCAGTACCCTTCTCTTTCTTTCTGTATCTGTTCTCTGTGTAATGTCTCCCAAATTTGCTACCTCTGTACTGGTAATTCACAGATCTAACTACTCTTCCAGTCAAGCTAAAAACACAGTCTTCAGCATCTGCCTGTCGATATCGAGATAAAGCTCAAGATTATTAAAACAAAGGTCTTATCTTTCTTTCACATAACCTGGCCTGTCTTCACACTTGCTGAAGATATTATCACTATCTTGCCTATAAACAGCTCTCATCTTCAACCTTCCTATATGTACATCTTTACATTCTTCTATATAACATTCCTTCCCATCCAGCTTCCTATCAGAACTTTGATGTTTTGCATCTCAACATCCTCTTTCCTGACCTTGAAAAGTGCCCTCTTGTCACGCTTATATCTACCCTGAATGCTGCTGGTAAGATCATGTTTCTGGACTGCGGCTTTTTTTTATTGCCTCTTTTTTTTGCTTTGCATTCTGCTATTGTGAAGCCCTTTTCTGTAACATCAGACAAAAACTATACGCCTTCACTTCCAAAGCCTTTCGTGACCTGTCCCTTCTACCTTATCAGAACCCATTTGTTGCTATGAGAATGGTCCTGCGACAGGATCCTGCCTCAATGGCAGCCTCCACATATTTCCTCCCAAGCTGCTCTCATGCTGAGAGGATCTTTCTGCAAACATCTTTAAAGGAACCGCCTCATCATTCTTTTAAAACTCTCAAAAGCTTATTTTTGGCCTGCAAAATTTTTTTTGCCAATGGCTAAGCTCTCATGTGCCGAGAGTCCTATCTACTATTCTAACCAAGACTGTTTTATTGCCTCCTTCTGCTTCCCCATCTGTCTGCT
Organism: Mycteria americana; assembly: GCF_035582795.1. Lineage (NCBI taxonomy): Eukaryota > Metazoa > Chordata > Aves > Ciconiiformes > Ciconiidae > Mycteria > Mycteria americana. The sequence continues at coordinate 34,249,317 of NC_134367.1, forward strand.
ACCCTCTTGTCTCTCATACTTTGCTTGCAAACTCTCTAGAGCAGGGTTTGTCATCTTTCAGCTCGTCCTGTGTTTGTGCAGAATCTTGCATATGAGGTTCCTGCTCTACTACCAGAACCACTAGGAACTTTGAGAAATGATTTTATTATTGTTGTTATAATAATCACACAAGGTAGTTAAAACACATTCTTTTTCCCTTACACAGCGCTAGGAATAACACCCATATCCTGCCACTCCTATTCAAGCAGCAAGAGTTTGTGCAGCATAGTGGAGCAACTTTATCTTTGTTTAATAAAAGGTAGTGCTACTACTGTTAAGTAGTAGTTACAAACAACGCCCTGTACTACATCACGCTGGAAATGCATGAGAAAACCTCCCTAGAGAGAAAGCTAACTCTGGTTTAAGCATAACCTGCTCCCATGTTATCAACATGTTACTCCAGCATGGGAGGTTCAAGTCGTACAATATATAACTATACACCTTTAATTTGTCAGCACCGCAATTATCACTACAGTTTCACTTTGTTACTATTATTAGTGAGCATTCTTTTGTTATCACTATTATTGCCACAGATTACTCACCATCAGGTTTAAAAGGGATTTTATTTTTGTAAAAGCGGAGATTGCACAAGTCATTTTGATATCGAAGATCTTTAAAGTTCTGCTGAAAGAAAGGAAATAGGACATTATCAGCCTACAAAAACCTATCAAGAGTATCCAGAAAGTGACATTGTGCTCTCTGAATAATTTGAGGACAAAAAAACTTCAGAGTTTTATGAAAACTGGAAATCACTTAGAATTACTCATGCACTTAAAGATTCAGTTTAAGGATCTGCAAGTTCCTTCTGGCTGGTACGTCCTCCTACTGAGGCAGAGGTTAGAGCAGCAAGCATAGCAGCACCTTGACTTTGGTCTCAAGGAATTTCCAAGACACAGATAATAGTAAGTCCAAACTCTATCATCTACCATCTTCAATGTTCAAGGCACAAGCCCTTTTCTGGGCTCCTTCCGCTGTTCCCAGGCTTACACATCTCATGTGTTTGCATGTATACCTGGGATGAAAAGACGTTGCACTAGTTTCCCTCCTCTCCCACTGGCACATGTTGGGCCTCTGCATCAGCTTTTTGATTCTTCTCATTTCTCATATTTATTAGGCACCATAAAGGTTTAGGAATGTTTGGGTTGTGTGCTGTCTTCTACTAAAAAGGCAATTTAAAACCATAAAATGTTCTTACTGGATACTGGTGTCGGTACTTGTATAAATCTCTTGCTGCGTAGAAGCTTCTCTTTGGCTTGGCTGTCAGCTCAGTTCCATCACCACTCTGAAACAGTTAGAAAGTAGATAATAACCATACGCAAACACTAAATAGCAAATTTGTGTAATATTAAAATAATTATTTTTCATGATGAATTTTCAGCAATGTAAACATACAGAAGTGCATGTATTTGCCTACTGTTTGGTCAAACACTGAAAATCTCCCTGCTGAATACTTAACACCACACACTTTAAACTTAAATTAAAAAATAAAATAAAATACAAAAGCAAGACTATGAAATGTCCTTCCAATGAGATTGAATTTGATTTAAATCAACAGGTTGATTGTCATTTCCAAATGCAAGACTTCAAAGTAACCTAGCAAGTGCTAGCATAAGATGAAATAAGTAACTGAACATGAAAATGCAGAGACACTGCTCATTTTGAACAGGAAGTCATACTATTTGCAAAGACTATTTGTCATGTGTACATTGACTTAATTGTGATCATTGCATCCTGTGGAAGAAAATGAATAATTGTGGACAAGCCAAATTGCAGTTCTAACACCTTCTTGAACCATTTTCTATTATTTGTTTCTAAGGACTTAAATTTAAAGCCTAGTAATAACAACCACTAAACCCCAAAACAAAAATTTGCTTAAAGAGAATACACATGTACGAGAACTTGTACTGGCCCCCAGCCATTCGGAAGCTGTGACCTGGAACAACCAGAGCCCACCAAGGTCAATGGAAATAACTCCACTGACTTGAGAGAACACTTGAAAAAGCTGCACGCATTGAAGAAAAACAGAAAATGAAGCATCAGTGTACAGAGACTTCAACTTGCTACCAACAACTTTATTTTCCTTGTAATTTCCTTATAACCATACTGCAGCAGAAAGTTTTGTATTCTTCAGTCTCGGAAAATGAGTCTCTACACTAAAACCAAAGGCCAAATGAGAAAAAAAAATTCATTCCACTCCTTGCAATAAACATGTAATAAGTTAAAGTCATGCCTAAAAAGGGAAGTCCCCTGTGACTGCACCGGGCATTTGCAAGACCAGCTTTGACCGTACCTACAGGCAAACCGTGCTTACTTGAACAAGCAGCACCCCTCGACGCCCAGTTATCGGGCATGAGTGTCACCATGTATCAAGCAAAAAAGGGAAAAATGCTTATGCTTATTTAACTTTGCACAGTTTCTGAACGAAATATAAACATAATACATCTAACGGGGTAAAAAAAGACCCAGCTGGTCCTCCCTGCATTCGGCTCTAACTCCAATAAAATTACTGGCGAAGCAACCCCTTATTTCTTCAGGGTCGGCATTTTTAACGGTTCCTAAGACAGAAACTTGCTCTGAAAATTCCTCACCTCGGACCCGCCGAGGAGTCACAAAACCGTTGCCACGTATGATCCAATAGTCAGATTTTTAACCCGCTTAATTAAGAGGCCAAGTTCAAGGCTCCATTTAATTTAAAGCAGAACCTTCTCTAGAAACAGCAGCGGCGGGACTGCCAACGACTTCAAGGCCTCAATTTTCTCCCAAGAGCAGGCTACCATAACGGGGGGGGGGGGGGGGGGGGGGGGGGGAGATCAGCTCATTTCTACTTCAGATGAAGCGCGAGTTCACCGCCAGCCACCGCCGCGCTGTGTGCGAGGGAAGGTCCCCGCGCCGCGCCGCTCCGCGCCGCCTCAGCCGCCCGGGCCGAGCCGGGCCCGTGCTCCGGCCCGCGAGTGCCGCAGAGCGGGGAGGGCGGGAGGGAGCGGGGCTGCCCCGGCGCGGCCCGGGGCTCGGCTCGGCTCCGCCCGTTCTCCGGCGCCGGGGCAGCGCCGGGAGCGCCCGGCCCGGCGCCGCACGGCGCAGACGCCAGCGCCCAGCGCCGGCCGTCCCCGCCGCCCTGCGCCCTGCCTTCCCCCGCCCCGCAGCGGCCGCTCCTCCCGGCCCGCCGCGGCACGGCCGGCGGGCAGGGCGAGGCGGGGGCGCGCCCGGCGCTGGCGGTACCTGCTCGGGGCCGGTGGCGTCCGCCTCTGCCCGCTCCCCTTCCTCCGGCGGGGACGGGGGCGGCGGGGGCTCCTGGGGCCGGCAGTCTGCGGCGGGCAGTTCGACCGGCTCTTCCCCGCCCCCCGCGGCGGTGCACACCCCCTCCTGCCGCCGCGGCTCCCCGCCGGGATCCGCCGCCTCGGGCTCCGAGTCGGTCTCCCAGGTGGAGTCGCAGTCTTCCACCGTGGTGGGCTCCTTGAAGCTGACCCCGCTCAGCAGGCTGCCCATCGGGCAGGGCACGGCAGGGCAGGGCCGGGCCCGCCGCCGCCGCGCCGCCCGGAGGCCGCAGAGGCCGAGGGCTGGGAGCGGCCGCGGGCTGCCTACGGCTGCGGCATGGCGGGGCGGGGCGGCGGCGGCGGCCGGGGCTGCTCCCCCGCCCGGCCCCAGCCCACGGACACGCGCAGGGCGGAGCTGGAGGCTCCGGGATTTCCACAGGAGACACGCACGCACGCCCCGTCCCCCGCCCGCCCCACGCCGCCCGGTGCGGCCAGCCCTGGCGGCGGGCACCAGCGGTACCGGGCCGCCGGCACCGCGGAAACGTACGGGGCGTCCCAGCGCCGCCCGCCGCCGCCCCGGGCAGCGCTCGCCCGGCCGCGGGGCCCCAGGGCCGCCGGGGGACGGTGCCGCGGGGCTGGGGGGGGCCCTGGGGAAACCCGCGCTCTGCAGGGAGATGGCGGAAATCTCCCCTCCGAGGAGGTGCACCCCGAGGGGATTTCTCCTCTTGGAGGAGAGCTCGGTGTCCCCCAGCGGGTCACGAGAAAAGCGAGCGGGTGCGGATGTTTATCGGGAAGAGTGGGGATGGCAGCTGCCCCAGAGCAGTGGTCTGTGAGGGGGATGCTTATTTGGTGACAGAAGCAGCTGCCTTACCAGCAGGTGCAAACACGGGTTGTCCACTAGACAGGGGAAGGGTTGCGGTGAGGGGGACCTCAAGGAATATACAGGTGCCGGAGGAGATGGGAACGGAGGGGGCAATAGTGTGGTAACCAGCCAGTTTCAGCTGCTCCTAAGACCCCTGAGAGTTTGGGGATAAAACTGACATGACATTCAAGGATGGATTTGGCAGGGGCAGCGGCAGTGTATTTTGTATTTGGCTAGAGCATGCCTTTTGGACAGAAACACTGCTTGGAGTGAAGACCTGATGAGCTGAAGGCTTAGCATGCTGTTCCAGTGTTTGCTCTCACCCTCATGATTAAAAATGTGTTCTTCGTTTCTAACCAGAGTAGTCAGGCTTCAGTTCACACTCACAGATTTCTGCTTTTTCCTTAAAGACAGTTCTGTGGCGTCCAGTATATTGACTGCTCCTAAAGATGTGCACTACCATCAAGACACCTCAGTCCTCTTCTTGGTAAACCAAACAGGTTGAGCTTCTTCAGCCTCTCGCTGTAAATTACCTTCCCCAGTCCCTCACTCATTTTTGTGCCTTTTTTTCTGCTGCTGCTTCAATGTTTTATCATCCTTTTCAAGTGCAGGTACCAACATATTAACTGGATGTCAGGATCATCAGTGTAGAGACGGTATCATCTATATATTCATGTTTCCCAATCCACTCTCTAGAAACTGAAAGATCATTTTACTCAAGGTGCCACAACTTCGTGTTTAGATGCATTCATATCACTCCTACACATAACCCTCCTTCAGGTTCATTTGAAGTGTACGAGCTGTACACACTGATACCAGGGACAGGAAATTAGTGGGAATACCCTGGTTGTCAGGCCTCATTTCAGGCAAGCTTGTTTGCACTTGCAGCTCTCTAGATGCAGCCACAGCTGCATGGCTGAGCTATGAGCTTGTCCTACGGCTCGGTCTGCCTCAGGTGCCCATGCCTCTGCTTTCCCCCACCATCACCTGCCTTGGCCAAGACAGTTCTCCTCCTCCTCTGCCCTTCACGGAGATTAATGAGGCCCGTTCAAGCCTTTCCAACTCCCCTTAGTCACCATCATGCCAGCTGCTGCCCTCCTCAGGACCCAGCTACTCCCCTCAGTCCAAGATCAAACCTGGTGGTCCCAGCCAAGACCCCTACCCCAACATTCAGCCCAACCCCCTGCTTCTATCTGAGCCCCAGTACTGGAGGTGGTCCCCATTCCACAATAATCACAGAATCACAGAATCGTATAGGTTGGAAAAGACCTTTAAGATCATCGAGTCCAACCATAAACCTAACACTGCCAAGACCACCACTACACCATGTCCCTAAGCACCTCATCCAAATGTCTTTTAAATACCTCCAGGGATGGCGACTCAACCACTTCCCTGGGCAGCCTGTTCCAGTGCTTGATAACCCTTTTAGTGAAGTAAAATTTCCTAATATCCAATCTAAACCTCCCCTGGCACAACTTGAGGCCATTTCCTCTTGTCCTATAGCTTGTTACTTGGGAGGAGAGACCGACCCCCACCTCTCTACACCCTCCTTTCAGGTAGTTGTAGAGAGCGATAAGGTCTCCCCTCAGCCTCCGCTTCTCCAGGCTAAACAACCCCAGTTCCCTCAGCCGCTTCTCATAAGACTTCTGCTCTAGACCCTTCACCAGCTTCGTTGCCCTTCTTTGGACACGTGATGGGACAACCTAATGGGACAACAGGATGATCTTACACAAGTTGGTCAACCTTGCCCCCTCTTCTAGTGTTGGAAATGGTCGTTTAGGGATACTTACTGAAGGATTTAAGAACAGGACATTTACTTTACAGTCTTTACCCTGACATATGTTCCCAGCTTATGAAAAATCAAAGCTTTAGAAACCTCCAGAGCAAAAGGTTGCATCTGAGTGTTCATTTCAATAGCCACCAATGGACCTGTTTCTATACTGTTTACATATACTTTTGACCTCAATTACATAGTGAGACAGTGTTATACAGTTTAAATAAATCTGGTATATATGTTAGAATATAAAATATTATTATGATGTGTGAAGTGATTCATATGATCTCATTATAAAATCATTCATATGATTTCATATGATGCTGATTAGTTCTTCTTTATGAGAAACAGAGTATGATTGCTCGCTATTTGCCTCCACGCTATTCACAATTTTATAGACCTCTGTCACTTCAATACCTATTGTTTTTCTTCCAAGATGCAAGGTCCTACCCTATTCAGTCTTATCTAGCATGAAAGCCATCGTATTCCTCTCGTCATCCTTGTGACCTTTTCCTGTAGGTTTTTGAGCTCTACTGGAACTTTTTTGAAATATGATATACCGGAATGCATGTAGCATACAGGAAGGTTCAACCTCATTCTTGCCAGTGGACAGTGTTTTAATATGGAATAAAAAGTCCCCATCAAGAAGGCACAAGCAAGGTTAGAAGAGGGCAAGCAGTAAGGCTGGATACTAGAGCGGCAGTTGGGGGAACATAATTTTTATAAAAGTCATGCTTATGTCTCACATTTTTGGAGAGTTCCCTCTTTGGCCTTATTTGGAGGAAAGACAGATTTGTTTCCTGCTTCCACAATATCTCCTCCCACGCTGTTGGCATAGTTTGAAGGAACTGACTTAAGAAATTCTGATGTCTGGAACCTGTTTGTCTTGACTACCTGCTGACTAGCTACTTGTATTGACCAACATCAACTGGTCCCAGTGCAGACCATCTCTGCTTCCCCTCCCCTGCTTTTGTCAATGGTCCCTCACATTAACTGTGTTTATACTAGGGACAGCAGAGCCTCAAAAGCATGCCTTGTGCATGCATCAAAAATCAGGTGAAGGTTTTGATGATATTTAGTTTGCATGGCAATTAATCCCACAAACTAAAGATCTTCCTGCAAGAAAGCTCTGTCTCTTGTGCAAATAACCACACCTGATTATAGAAAGCTCAGTGCTACCTGAAGAGCAAAGCTATCAGCCAAATCTCATCACAGAGCTTTAGGAGGATTTTTAAAGGATCTGGATCTCAGACCACTGATAAGAACTAGAAGTCAAATTAATTGACTTAGTATTGCTATGGGAAGCCAGTGCCAAGAGCAGAAGACTGCTTTGACTTACTTACAGTATTTCATGCTGCTGTGGTGATGTGATGGAGTTTCCTGAAGTACTGGGATGTATTTTTGGAGTTTCCTGAGGGTCAATAACTAGGTATACCATATTGCTTGCAATCTACACAAGAAGTGACAAAAATGAGGCTGGCTGAAGCCTAATCGAGTGGTGGTGGATTGACAGGGTGGTGCAGGTTTTCCTAGCCGACCAGAAATGTTGTAAGGCATTATTCACTGCTATAAAGGAGCTGATTATCAGCAGGTAGGCTAGAAGAACTCTCAAATTAGAAACGGAATTGACTGATTGTTGGTATGGCACTTCTTTAAAAAAAGGCAGTGGCACCAATGATGCAAGCCTTCAAAATGTTTAAAATACGCATCCAAATAATTTCAGTTTTAGCTGGACTCAGCTCTCATGCAACTGATTTTCAGCCTTTAGCTTATCATTGGACAGTGGCTAGTTTGTAAGTGAGCTTGCTCAGGAAAGGAAAAATGAACAGCTCTTATGTAGATCAACATCCAGCAAGAATCGCTAGTTAGACAGCAATGGGGCATGCAGTTTGTGCCTATTGAGACCTGGCTGCACTGTTGTGCACCTGAATGAGGAACGAAGGGTTCCTTCCCTGAAAGAGTCATCTGCTATTTTTATCATGTTACTCGCGACCATCTCTCAGCTGCCCAGAAGGACGTGGGTTTGACTTTTTGAGATAAGCATACTCTAAGCTTTGGTTGTGGTGGGGCAGATCTGCACTTTGCCAGGTGTGTGCATTTTTTCCATTCTTTCACAGTTGCAGCTTATTGCTGGTTCTGGTTGTGAACTGGAGGCAGTCAGGATTCATAAAGAGGCTCTAGCACCTTACATAGCTTCTTAGAGCAGTATTTGAGAGCTTGAACAGATCCCCACAAAACATATCTTAACTAAAATTAATGATTTAATTTTTTTATTATCTCACAGACATAATTGGTAGTCATTTTTGAGAAGGTGGTGAATTTTTGGCACTTGACTTCACCGAAGTATTCCAGTACAACAGAAGATGAGTAAGTGCTAAAGCCAGGAGGACCTGTTTTTCAAATAGTCTGACTTCCGCGTAACACAGGCCAGAGGAGCTCTTACCCTACCCATTTCTGAAGGATGATAGAAGACCTAGGGAAATGCAGACCGCTATCACATCAAATACTGACTTTCATAAAGCTGATGAAAAAACATAAGCATATGACTTCTGGTTGTATACTTTTCCATACAATTTAAACAGCACAGATTAGTGAAAAATTTTTTTTTATTTCATGAGGACGTGGTTTTATAAGGACTTCAAAATGGATACCACATCACTTTCTGGAAGCTAATGCTGCATGTATATCACTGTGATAACTGTAAAATTTTATTAAAAAATAAATATGAGGTAATTGTAATATTTCATCATTATCTTGGGAGGATGTTTTGAATAGGATACCAGAGAGGTCACTTGACAACTGTGGAGAGTCTTACCAACCTAATATTAAGGTGATATAAAGCTGGGAGGGATTATGCATCCTTAGAGGATATGAACAGACTACAAAACCACTTTGATAAATGGCAGAAGAGGGCAAAATAAATAACGTTGGTAAAATGAAATTTAGTCGAGGTAATGTAAAATGATTCATAGTGGATACTTAAACATACAAAGGTAGATTTTAGAAATGCAGAAAGGCAGCAATACAACAGAAATATCTGTGAGCTACAGTATTACTGTAACATACATTTGGACAAGGGTCTGAATATATTTGGACACCAACATATATTTGGGCAAGGGTACAAAGTCAGACAGGTACGACAATGGTTTGTATGCAATAGCTGTAGCTGACTGGTATTTTAATGGGGTTTATTACCTTGGCTTATTTTTGAAAGGAACTGGGCATTCTCAATGAATATCTGACTATGGTGAATTTTAATTCTCTTCTTTAGTTCAGTAAAGCCCCAGATTGCTAAATGCCAAGCCTGATGTAGTATCTATAGAAGGCGAATCTAATTTATAAAGTTCTCCATAATTTTCCTCTAGTGAATGTCATTGGAAATTATTAACTAACTGGAAACTCAGAAGTCAGGTTGTGTATTTGTGTAAATTTGTTTCTATTGAAATCTGAAATTAATTTGCAGAGAAGAAAAGACTTCACATAGATCATGCTAGACATTACAGATCAGTGTATTAAGCTCACTAAAGTCAGTGGAAGTTCTTCCCTTTTTTGCTGGGTTATGCTTATACAACCCTGAAGACCTTAACTAAAGCCCTGTTTATTGGAGTGTCTTGTACTAGGGCTCTGTAAAAGGTCATAGCCAAGGCAAGCCCAGAACAAATTAATAAAAGAGCGTATTACCTTAAGACGGTCTGTCTAGGTGGTCAGAGAAGTAGTCTCAGTCTAGTCCTTAAGCCTCTAAGATTCTGCTCAGTTTCTTCCTAGCCTAGCCTTTCAAACATGGCATAAAACTGCAGCCTGTTTCTTGAGAGGAAAATAATCCAATTGTAGGATGCAACATGGTCTAAATGAGCTGCTGTGTGGCAACCTCTGATTTATAGCTAGGGTCCTACATCACCCTTGTGATGGACTGAAACCAGCTGCCTCGGTAAGCATGCTCAGCTTTCCTGCAGTGGGGCTTGACTACAGTGCATCAGCAGGTCAGCTGCCTGACACCACGGATAAGAAATGATATTTGCATAGGCTAACTATGCCTATATATGTGACTGGTTGGTTGGCTGACTCACTTTGAAAGCTGCATGGACTGTATTGACTACAGCTCCATTTCTCTAATGGATGCTTACACCCCTAGTTAGCTTGTAGACATACAGCTATGTGTAAACAACTAAATTTAGGTGTTTTATTACAAACTCGATCCTGCCCCTAATCTCCCTGAGCATCCATATTTCTGTTGGGAAGGTGTACTACAGACTGTCTTTGCTATTGGATGTGTAAATGGAAATTTCTGATCTGCCAGCACACGGTATCTCCTGTGTCAAACTTCCAGAATTCCTAAACCAGGCACTTTCTGCCTGTGCCAGACATATGACCTGACTTATCAGTGTACTCAGAGTAGGCCCAAACCCCCCAAAACTGTGTGATTGTCTTCTCTGGGACATTAACCAGAGACACAGACTGACATCCTTTTTGAGCCTGAGCAGGCTTCTCATTTGGGGGATTTATATGCCCTGAGGCATCTAGCCTATAGATGCCTAGGCCTGAGCTAATCACACAACACTCCTTGTGTAGTTAATGGAGAAAAACGGGCACCTCCAGAGGATGATCCACATCATCCTAAGACAGGCATTTTAAATATGTAGGCTAAATCACTAAAGAGTTGTTTGTATCTACTCATAAAGGAAGCCAAGGTCTAGCCAAAATGATTTAGACATCAGACTTTCAAATTGAAAAAATTAGATGACATGAGCCAGTCCCACACTCTGAAGGTTTTCTGAAGCTATTGAATTTTGAATAGAATAGCCAACTTCCTCTAGGAACAGGAGAGGGAACCCAACCAAACCTGACCTTTCCCTGACATGAGGAATATCTGTAATCAGGTCATACCACATAATACATTTCCAGTGAGAGACTGAGAGAACCCTTGTTTCAGAGTATCTGTTGCCAGGTATGTAGAACTCAAATCTCTTTAGGAAGAGACAGGGCTTTAACCTTCCTGCCACATCCTATTGAATTTCTTATGCATAAGATCACAAAGATAAGGAGACTAACAAGAAAGTTGCCTCCTCCTTGGTCTTTGAATGAATAGCCAGTCTTTGGCTCTATGACCAACAGAGACGTATGAAAGGGTAGAAGGAGATCATAGCATCATACAACCCTGATATGTCATTATACTGTGCTTTATTTCCTCACCTAAACACAGCAGAAGTTGTGCAGAACCCCTTCCCCATCCATAACAAGGAGGCAATAACAAATCCTGTTCTGTTCGGGTTAAAGGGCCTGACTTTAAGGTGACATAAAGCTGGGGCATCCCCTGGCAGTGCAACCCAGCAGTACAGCCATCACAAACTTGGCCCACCTCTGCCAGCTGAAAGAGAAGCATGCACAAGCAGTCATACTTCAGTTTGATTAGGCTAGGAGCTCATGCTGTCCCTGTAAAAGATATTGCCAGTAAACCATTATTTCAAGACCACAGACTCTACTTGTTCTTTCTTAACTGAGTTTTTGTATGTGACTGTGTGCATTTATATAGTCGGGATGGTGCAGCATAGCTATTTCAAAGATCTAATTGACGTCAAGATTGATGTGACTCATGGGACTCGTAGGATCCCTTTAAGTAAAAAAAGTCCATGTTAAATGATATGCATTTGTGCAGTTCTGTAGTTTGCTTTTGGGCAGATGATTGTGGATTTCATACAGTTCATCAAGGATGATTTGAAAATGCTTAAAATCATTGATCTCTAACTCCTCAGCAGTTAGTTCCAGTTGGAGGCTGGCACAAGGCCAAATAACACAAGTGGGACAACTGCAGGCAGTGACTCTGCCACCACCTGCTTTTCATCCTTTTCCATATCATGCTTTGTATGGCATCTGTAGAAAAACCTATATAAATGCATAAACTGGGGAAGAAGTTCATCAGGGAAGCCATTTTTAATTAGGTCACTGATGCTCCACAGGGCTTTTAGCTTGTGATTAAGACAAACACGCATAGACTGATATATAAAAGCAAGCAAACAAACACAACCAGAAACAGAAACCACCAACAATACTGGCTTTCATTTACTTATCAGAGGCCCAGCAATTTTTACAACCATTTAGGCTAGTTTACTTAGTTAAACTATGCAGCACAGCATTAAAACACAGGTCCAGCTCCCCATCTGCACTGGGGCAGAGTTTTCTTCTGCATCAGCCCTGCCTGTTACTGTTTGATGGCACCCCAGAGTGACCCAAACTCTGGATGACTTCAGGGTGGGCAGGCTGGAGTGAGAAGACTGCACAGCTGAATAATTCAACTACTTTGGAGTGATGAGGAGCAATAGATGGCCCACAGTTTGTGACACGAACCTGATTTGAGATAGGACTGAAGCATGTTATACTTCGCTTAATGTGAGCTTCAGAGAAAACTCTGTAAGCAGTTTGTGCACACAGGTTCTGGGATGAAAGGAGTGATTTTTTTTAGTCTTACTTGTTGCCCCTGTAATATTCCCTATCACAGGCTTCCTTAGATCACCACAGGACAGCCTCATCATAATGCTATGGTGTTCTTTTATTGTGAAGAAAACATGTTAGTAGAGCCTATAAAAACCTCTCTGCCTTTATCTCCACAGTGCCACCAATACATTAAGTGTACTTGCCATCTTGATAGAGCATGCAAGATGGTAAGTTTAAAGAGATTAAATTCTGCTTCTAATGACACTGGAGAGCTAACAAGGTATAGGGAAGATCTTTTCCTGTTATGGAGAATCTGAGTTACGTGTTAACAAATAATGGTAACAAATGTTCACTTTAGGAATCTGATGCAGTGACCAAAATTATCTGAACACAGTAAGCATCTGCAGTATTCCAGAATTAGCCCATTTCATTTTGTAACATGCCATGTTACAGTGTGAAGCCACCTAGCAGCTGGAGTACAGGCAGCCTTTGATGTCCTCGGGAAAGACATCGCTATTCTTTCACATCAGTGTTTGACCAGGCTGACTGAACCAGTGGCATCCAAACACGCTCACTTCTATCTTGAATAAAGAGACAAGTGAACAAGCACGTCATTGTCCTTTTGCATGTGGCAACGTGGGCCACAAAATATTGGTGGTAATATGCTAAAATACAATGAGTGCTTTGTCCTCCTTCAGTACATCATATCCAGAAATTTCCTTGCAGCCGGATTTGGGAGGAGTCAATTTGTCAAAAAAACCCCTAGGTGAGCCGGAAAATTCCAGGATTTGGGGATGAACAAGGGAGTGCAAATTACACGTCTTAATCAATGGCATTGTTAAAAAACACCAAAAGCAAAACTAAAAAAATCCCACATTGTCACCATAATTACAGATAAAATCAGAATTAACAGTGGATAAAGCTGTTAAAATACATTGTCAAACAAAGGTCATTACAAAACAAACACAAACCAGGACACAGGCAAAAGAGCACAGCCAAATCCAGACTCAGCAGGCATAGCTGAGGACAGCCAAAAAAGAAAAGGACTGATCCAGGCCAGGGACAGGAAGCAAGGAGCAGCTTCCTTGCTGGGTAAACACAGCTTATTCGGAGGAAAGGAGGATCCTTACCAAGAGGATAAGAGCAACTAAACAATATATTTGCTTCACCATTGTCATAACCTAAAAAAATCCCCATACTCATCCTACAACAGAAATGTATGGCTAACAAACCAGAGGCAATTTTTATTCTTGAAATTGATGTTAAAAAGGACAAAACCCAATTGTTTTTTCTTACGAACATTAAAGCTATGGCATTTCCTGGCTTGCAGTGCTTTATGGTGGTGTTTCTTTGTAGTGGGAGGCTACAAGTTAAGATCAGGAGATAATGTTAACATTGCAAGGAACACAGGAGAAAAAAAACCCATGATGTATGTTTGTGCTCATTAAACGAATTCTTCAAAGGAATCAGGATGAAAACAAAATAAAGATTGCCAGCCATGCATGAGTAACAATATTAAGTGTTCTGGATGTTTTTTAAGGGAGCTGGCTGAAACTCTGACACAAGCAGTTCACCCTCATGCAGGTGTTTGCAGTTTCTAGAAGGTAATGATCATCTCCTGTTCTGCTCCAGATTAAAATAATGATTAATTTTTGCATTTCTATGAAATTTGTCACCCTCTAACACCATTCCTAGCTGTCCTTAAGCAGGGAAATACTTGAGAGGTCTGAGGACATGCCAGAGTGAAAAATAAAGCATCCATGGTAGTGTAAGCATCGCATTAGGGCTAAAAAGATAGAATAGTAACAGCCCTTTTCAGCACTGTCTGTTTGAGCAGACACAGCGGTGGGACATATATCTAACCGCTTTGGTGTGTTCTTTCATTTACATTACAAAGGAATGTTTTTGGCAGAAGTCACTGTAAGCAATATTCATTATTCCTTTAAGGGGCTTGATAATTCAGTACGTTAATGCACTGCAGGCTGTCAATGCTGTCAACAAACCACCAAGATATAAATTAAACCTTGTTCCAGCATCAGTATTTCTGTATGCAGTCCTGAGATTTAATAGGATTGGAGCTCAGATCATGGGGTGAAAACTAGTGATCGTTGATGTGTCTGAGACACATTTTGGGCCAGGGAGAAAACACCAGGAGCCGATTAAAACTTGTGGAAGAAGTCATCATTAGCACACTGGGTATGAAAATGACAGAAAATGAGAAAAGTGATTCAATCTGACAAAACAAAACAAAAAACAAAACCCTCAAGACAAATCTTCAAGTGCCTCTCTGAAGTCTGGCTCAGATACAGAAAGGAGAAGTGGGCTTCTCATGCAGCTTTGGACCTCAACAGCATGGGTGCCTCTAAATGGTTGCTCAGAGTCCCCTTACAGTCAGTGGAGAAAAACTGGAACTTTTAGGTCATGAGTCATTTAATCCTAACATAGACATTTAAACTAGCCTGATGAAGTGCCTCTTTGTCTTCTTTATAAAGGGAGAGCAACTGACTGACTTACATGTAGCCATCTACTCTGAAGATACCTAAAGTTACCCAAGAAGAGATCAGTATATCTGTCTGAGATGGCTAGTAAATTCAAAATACAGCTACCTGTGGGAATTTGTTTACAGCAGTACAGCTTCAGGACTTCATCCAAGCATAAACTGCAGTAAACTAACCACGACATTATTACCTACTGGTTAACATGGCTGCAAAAGAACAATACGAACTGCAAAACAAAGCATGAAGACGATTTCCAGCACTACCGACCTACCTGAGTGCACCAGTTACCCCAGTAAGAAGTAATATTGCACACTTGATAATAAAGTATTATTATCTCTACCAGAGTCCCAATACAAAAGAAAATACTTTAGGTTCAATCTCTTAATTACAAGATGGTACAAGAAGCTGATGAGAACCACCATTAACCAGGGCTCTACCAAGATGGCCTGAAGCATACTGAAGTCAGCATAAAGACAGTCCTGAATTTCTACTGATTTTGGATCAACTCTTCGGAGATGGCAGACCTGGAGCAGTACTTGGATGGGAGACTGCCTGGAAACACCTGGTCCCATAGGCTTGTGGTGAGTTAACAACACTGTTTTAGCCACAGACCCAAAACACAGCACCACTATGAAGGAAGTTAACTCCATCCTAGCCAGACCAGTATGCTGCCCAAATTCTCCCACACACCTTGCCATCCGTGAATCGGCTGCCTCAGGGAGACTCCCATGTCACATCCCCTACCATCTGGCTACCCTTACGAGAAGACAAAATCAGGTTCACCATTCACATCTGTGGAGAGCTCTGATTGCATAGGGATGTTCAAGAAATTGAGTGGTCATTGCAGTAAGGCTGGAAACACCTACCCTGGAGGAGAAGGGGGAGGTACCATTTTCCCCACAAAGCAGATCCCAAAGGAGAGGAGGAAGGTGTAACTGCTGCTCTCTCCATGAAATGATTCTCCAGAGATTGGGAGGGCAGCGATGCAGGGGCCAAATACTAGACTGGGCTCGAGGCCAGTGCTTTTATCATAGGTTTCCCAGGCAAGGCAAAACAAAGTGATAAACAACACAGAAAACAGCAAAAGCTGAAAGGAACCATTAACAAGCCCTGGAATTCAATGTACAGCAAGAAAGGGAGCAAGTAACGGAGCAGGTAAGGGAGGAAGGAAGCAAGTGTGCCACCATCAGGACCAGCAACAGCAAGTACCAGCCTGCCAAGTAACAGTTAAATAGCTATAACAGCTGTAAACTCATTCTAGCACACTCTGATCAAATCTGTCATTATCTTGAACCCCTTGAGCCCCATGTTGGCTGCCAAAAAGGACTGTGGTGGGTTGACCCTGGCCAGCAGCCAAGCACCCACATAGCTGCTTGCTCACTCTCCCACTCCAGCAGGACAGAGGGAGAAAATAGGAAGAACAAAAGTGAGACAACTCATGGGTTGAGATAAAGACCGTTTAATAGGTAAAGGAAAAAGAAAAAAACCCAAGCAAACCAAAGGAAGTCTCTCGCTACCAGCCATAGGCAGACTGATGCCCAGCCAGTCGCTGAACACTGGTCACCTAGGAAGCCACCCCCTGTCCCTTCTTCTTCTTCTAACTCAGTTTTTATTGGAACAACCCTTTGGCCAATTTGTGTCAGCTGTTCCAGCTGTGTCCCCTCCCAACTGCTTGTGCACCACCAGCCTACTCACTGAGGGACAGAGTAAGAAAAAGAGAAATCTTTGACACTGTGCAAGCACTGCTCATCAAGAGCCCATTGGTGTGTTACCAACACTGCTTTAGCCACAAATCCAAATCACCACAGCATGTAGGCTGCTATGAATTAAATTAACTCCATCCCAGCCAGACCACTACACCCTGGAGCTACTGCTCCAAGTGATCATTACAAGAATTGCTTCATATGACATTATCTACAAGCGCCTTCATTGCTTCACAAGCTTTAAGGTCTTCCTCATGCGATGTATTTGCATACTTTCAGGGAAGTTACAAAACCCTTTATCTTTCCTGTAAACAAATGGACACTGATTCTCAGGAAGAAAAAATTATGTACTCTGCATACTTTGTTCTTTAATAGTTCTGATTAAAAAAAAAAAATAGATTTGGCATGTTCCTTTTTTTTTTTTTTTTTAAGACTTGTAAACTGTTTCAACCCTTCATAGTTCAATCTGAGTATGTGGTTAAAGTTGAGTTTTCCTGAGAAGGCTACTCAGAGAAAAATTTAAGCAAAGCTGCTACCAAAGGATCAAAATATCTTTTACTTTAAAAAAAAAAAAAGAAGAACAAAACCTTTTTGAAGTATATTGGAACAAGGATATCTCATCAGTTGTTTGCTCTGTAAAATAGGTGCATTAAGGAAAAAGTATCTGTAGAATGACTTAAACTCTACACCTATAAAATTCAAACTTTGTTGCACTGATTTTCTGAGATAGCATAAAAACACCAGAAAGGCTAAATGTAACGTTCTACAAGGAACCACACCATTTTCATTTTTGCATACTACATAGAAAACTAAAGGGGCACAATTCAATACATCTCTTAATAGCTAACGTTCTTTAAAAATGGAAATTTAAAATCAATCCTTGTGACCTTTGTTCAAAAGCATTCCTACTTTCACTCAAAATCAGACATTAATACAACTGCAGCTTCTCTGCATGGCAACAAAACAACACAGACAATTCTGGCCCTCTGTGGGTGTCTCTGCATATAAGATCATTTCACACACTGATGTAATGCTGCTGCTTCATTCTCTAACCCTTCCCATTCATTTGCAAAGGAGGTATACATTAAAATAACCAAGAATTCTTCTATTGAAAGCATTTACTTCCTCCAGGAATGGAGACGGCCAGCAAAGCTAAGCGATATAACAATTTAGAGAAAATCATACAGCTTCAGCTGTGAACAAAAAGCTGTGATCCTTCAGCTGTGATCCTTCCTCATGCCTACCTTTCATAACAGCAGCATCACTCCCGTTCTCCTTGTAAATGAACCTCTTATTGCTTGTATTAAACTAACATCCACTGGTCCCAGTCAAGGACTTACTGTGCTGTGCCCCTGTACAAAGCCACAGCAAGCTATTTCCCTGACCTTGAGTAACTCACTCGGGATCTCAGCTCATATAAGCACTGCTGCAAAAGTCATATAGTGTATGGCAGTACAGCAGCACTGTTCACCTGCAAAATTAGCTCTAAATTAAGACAAAATGCAAACAAGTGATGTGAAAATTGAACACAGAGAGAGTGGGAGGGTGGATGAGATGGGTAACACTGAGAAAGCGCTGTGTCTTCACTTTGGTGGGCTGCAAGCAGAAGGTGCAGGACTCGGGGATGGATCACTTGGTTTCTTGGCCCCAGGGTTTACCTCAGGTTCCTGTCAGGCATCAGCAAAGGTCTGTGAGATGCCATTGCCCGGCTTGTGCAATGCTATTCCCCTACAACAAGTGAAGCGCACATCAGCACCAGAGCCCTGCCCTCAGGGCACAGACCACAGAGTCTGGCAGCAGAGCTGACCCCTGCTTCTCCAGCTGCAGGTGGGTTTGCTTGCTGCCAAGGTAGAAGGTTTGCACCCAGGCTGACACCAGCACAGGCTACAGAAATGCCCACGCCACTGTCCCCTGATGGGTAGCTCCTGCTGTACCTATTCCCTGCAAAGCTGAGTCACTGGGTACAAAGTGCAAAGACAGTGTTCAGTTGATGTGACATGCATGACAAGGCATTCAAAACAAGAATACAGCATTGACAAGGTATTGTGGTAAATGCCATGGTAACCTAAAGAATTTAACTGAGAACATGCTGTGTAGGATCTCTGCCTACTTGGCCCAGCTAGTGAAAATCAGCTTTCTTCCACTCCCATATCAAATTCTTTGTCCATAGTACGATGTTAACTCCGCATATATCTAGGCTGAGCATTCATCCAACACTAGACAAGAACTAGTCATGAAGCCATTCTTTCAGCTGCTGCTCTTACACCAATGCTTGAAGTTACCCAAACGAAGATGTACACCATGCTCATGGGCTCTGAGCAGACTTCTTCAGTGTTAGACAGCAGGGAGGGTGTGATTCAGTTGCCCAAGCTCAGGTTTCTGGTAACATCCGAGATGTCCAGGGGAATCAGAGACATCTAGTATAGCAAGATATGACACAGGGCTTCTGCTGGATTTACACCCTAAAAGCAGCATCTGTTGGCCAAGCAGGACACCTGAGGACATCTCAGCTGGCAGACACTTTTGCATGGACAATTTAAGAGACAGCACAGGATGGGACTCTGGTTGGAAATTTAGACGTTAAGTGTTTAAGTGTTTACTTCTGTGCTGTGTCTCCAAGCTCCACAGCAGTCAGTGGCAAATCTAACCAACAAGGTTTATTGTAGTCAATGACAACCTAACCAACACAGCTCAGAAAACCTAAAAATGATTTCACAGAATCATAGAATCATTTAGGTTGGAAAAGACCTTTAAGATCATAAAGTCCAACTGTAAACCTAACACTGCCAAGTCCACCACTAAATTATGTCCCTAAGCACCACATCACACATCTTTTAAATACCTCCAGGGATGGTGACTCAACCACTTCCCTGGGCAGCCCCTTCAAATGCTTTTCAACACTTTCAGTGAAGAAATTTCTCCTAATATCCAATCTAAACCTCCATCCCCTGGTGCAACGTGATCCCATTTCCTCTTGTTCTATCACTTGTTACTTGGGAGAACAGACCAACACCCACCTCGCTACAACCTCCTTTCAGGTAGTTGTAGAGAGCAAGGTGGTCTCCCCTCAGCCTCCTTTTCTGCAGGCTAAAAAAACCCCAGTTCCTTCAGCTGCTCCTCATAAGACTTGTGCTCTACACCCTTCACCAGCTTCATTGCCCTTCTTTGGACACACTCCAGTACCTCAATGTCTTTCTTGTAGTGAGGGGCCCAAAACTAAACACAGTAGTCAAGGTGTGGCCTCACCAGTGCCTCATTGCAGAGTAGACACATGATGGCTAGTTAGCTGAGGCTCTCTGCTCTCAGCAAAATGGGAGTATACAGCAGTAGCAAGGCTGTAGACACCTACACTAAGGCATCAGTCTCAAGCGGCATGCTTCTCACCTAGCCAGAGCATTTTTGACAACTATATTCTATAAGACAAAAAAGCAAAAAGCATTGTTGCCTCGTTTTTACTTTTATGGCAGTGCATTGGTTTGGTGGTGGGTTGTGGCAACTACAGCAGTGAGTTATTCGCACAAAAACCACATTGCAAATAGGTATCAAAAAACCCCCCAAACAAAAAGCCTGTCCTTACTTATTAGAAATATTACAAAATGTTCCTCCTTTTCTTTTATGACAGCACAATGACAGTCATGTTTATGTTGTATCTCTCCATTGAAATGATCCAAAGTCATAAAGCCTCAAAAATTCAACTGCAGTTAGACAGTTGCTAAGCTAAGACTGGCATCATCCTGACCCAGGCTGACTGTATTCCCCCATGCATCTATATCCATCTGCTATTTTCCTTCTGTTATGCCAAGATTATCCATCACCTGGGGCAAGGGAATGACTTTTATTTTGTGGCTGTTCAGGACTAAGGAATAGGTGCTACAAGAATACAAATCATCAGTACCACAGTGCCTGTGATGATTTATTCTCCCCTGCTATCTTGCTTCTTCTGCAGGAGACCTGAAATCCTTGCATGCTTTTTGTGAAGAGGCATGTACTTTTTTAACACTTGCAGCTCTAATAACTAGTGAAAACAATTTGGGATAATCAATCTTTTAGGCTTTACTGCTGAGCATCAACACACTCAGCAGGAGCCAGGACCACTGGTTATTTCCTTTAGATTTGCAACAGGTGGTGTCAGGTGCTCTTGTCAACCAAAACCAGTAAAGGGATAACAGGTATGTGAAAGGAGAGCTGAGCATGGAGCAAACCAGGGGCAGGTTTTGTTCATGGGCTGAGCAGTTAAGCCAGGAAACAGGCTGAAGCCAGTAGAAGAGACTGGACTTCCATTGCAGAAGCTTTCTGCTGGTACTTGTAAAGTAATTACATCAGTAATTCTACAAGAAGGAATCTGAGAAATCTGCTCCCACTAAGGAAAGGGCAGTACCTATAGTTACTGAGCAAACAGGGAGAGGAGGCAAAGCTGAACCACAGCTCTGGGCACCATATACCATTTTTTAACACCAAAAGCCTAGTTTTAGCTTTCCAAAATACAACTATAAGAACAGCCACCCACGTTCCCCATTACAGTATGTGCGTGTGTATATATGTCTCTGTGTGTATAGAGAGAGAGATTTAGATATATATACACACACACATGCAGACAGATATATAGTAGGATGAGGGGATGACAAAGAGAACAAACAACATGGTCAGCTTTTAGACCATCACACAACTATGCAGTTCATCACGTACTCACAGGCGACAGTCTTGTACGTTTGGTTAGACAGCCCAGGGCCAGCACCAAGGGACTTTCCCCAGGGAACTTCTGCTGCCACAAAGAGGAAATGGGTGTCTTCATTTGCCCCTGAGGGTTTCTCAAGAGGTACAAGTAGTTCCCTATAAGGGAACTATGTTTATATTGCAGGCTTAGTGCAACCCTTCTAGAAAAGCTCCAATTAACCTTAAGGCTAATGAGCATAAGTACTACTGTAGTGTAGCAGCAGCAATGTGGAACTTGGCATGTGCCATAAACCCCCCTGAGAAACTGGGTAAATATTTAAGCAATTAATTCACATTGAATTTCACATAAAATGGCTTCACATAGTTATTGAGCTCATTAACTGGTGTTTTTGAAACAGGGTGCGGATAGTTTAGTGGACTGTAGCACTGCCTGCACAGTGGGTGTTGTAAGGGAGAGTTGTAAGGGAAACTGTACCTACTGCACAGTTTCCCAAGTCCTTCACACCTCCAGCCAGCAACAGCCTGGCCACAGGCATTGATTTGGACCTGGGTATGTCCGCATGGCTGCCTTCACATCTTTGATGGCAGTGTCTTAAAGCCATACCTATGCTGCCCAGAAAGAGTCCTCTCCTGAGTGTCCCATTCCACCTCCTTCCCACACTGCTGTCTCACAGACAGTCCCCAGATGCTTGCTGCAGCACAGCGCCTGACACACCATCAGGCAGAGTACCCTGGATGCTTGAGTTCCTGGGCTATCTAGACAGTATGCCTGGCTGTGCCTTCGGGCACACGTGCAGTCTAATCATGGTTTCTTTAGCATACCATGTAGACATACATTCTGAGGCTGCCGTTCAAATTAGTCATCTAGGTTTCCTCTTCAGTCACAAGGAAAAAGCAGGCACCATCATCTCACTCATCTCAGGCACCTCCTCAGCACAAAACCCTTTCAAGGTGTTTATATCACTAAGCTAGTTATGTAGACTCCCTGTGTAGACTAGCTAAGAGTTTGGTCTCTAAAGTTAGGCGAACTGAATCCCATCCCTTACTAGATACAGTTTCCTGAAGGCGGAATGGGCTGCTACCAGTCCCTATGAATCTCTTCTCCAAAAAGACAATAGGACAGCAGTGGCTGTTTGGTAACAGATAGAGCAGGGCCCTCTGCTCTGACACCAACTTCTAGATGAAACAGTGCCTAATACCACTAAGACTCTCTGGAGTATCTGAGATGTCCAGGCAGGGCTGGCAGATATGACACGAGACACTTGTGAGACCGGTGTCCTTTTGGAGCAGTAGCTGGGAACCAGGAGGACAGCATGAGGGCATCTTGGCTAGCACTAGACCCCTACCTAACCATGTCTACCTGAGAGCTGGGTGTGTGACCTACCTGTAAAGCCAAGGCAGACATAGTCAAAAGACCCTGGGGATTGATTCAGCTTGACCCACAACAGACACCATTGCAACCAGAACACCCACACAAGGTTGATAGATAGGACATGGGATTAAATAGAAACTCACAGCCTTCTGGAGCAGCAGCTGGAGGCCAGGCAGGATATCTAGCAAATAACTGGACACCTGTGCTTGGGGATCCAAACTGAGCCCATAGATTCTTGTTGCTTCTGTGGGCTGTTACTGGAAAGTCAAGCGTTTTACAAGAAATTAAACTAAAACCTGTATCAGCTTTCATCCACCTGTTTCCAAGAAATGGCAAAATTTAGTCTTCTATTTTTTTCTTCTGTAAGTCTTTATAGACATTAGAGGCAGTCTTCAGTGTAGTTACAACTACAAAGGGCTGGCTGGTGTGACACTGGAGTCATGAGATACCAGTACCCTTTTGGACCAGAAGCAAGAAGCCAGACAGGCCTAGGGCAGCAGGTGCCTATGCGGGACAACCAAACCACATTTACCTCACAGGCAAGATGCACATAGTTTTAATATTTATTTTAAAGACATAAGGCTTAAATCACTTTCATCTTGAAAATGAAGATAAGACAATATACATTTAGTTTTAGGGCAGTAGGTTTTCACAGAGGGCTTCAGTTTCTAGCTTCTTTCAGCATGATCACAGGCTGAACTCAGTTGTAATACAAACAAAATTATGGAAATTCAAACCCAATTTATTTCCAACAATGAAAAGAATAAGGCTTTCTTTATTCAAACCAGTATACTGACCTCCTGCACTCATACAGAAAGGATTTTTCTATGTTATAAGTAATATTAAATAAAACTGAAGATTTAAGAAAAGAATTAAGAGTAAAAAACACTACAAACTCTGGTAAGGAGTTTCATCTTAACCAACAGAGCCCAAGAAAAATGAATCACAGAAACTCTCTCATCTTGAGAAATTTATGCATCCTATAATTCCCAAAGGGAACAATCACATCTGATAAAAATCTTTAGACCAAAATTAGAAAGTAACAATAAAGCTGACAGAACTGTGTGAAATACATATTTTAGCAGAGAGTTATTAGAAAGTCAGCATAAAGTGCCTCTTAATCATACTCATCATGTATCTATTGGCAGTAAATCCAAGCAACCCTAGTTTTATATACCTCTGTAGACTTTATTTTATTGCTTACTTGCTTAGTAAATTTAAACTAGGTATATTGGAAATGTGTCTAGGGTGTCACCTGGAAAAGGTAAATTTCTATCACTCATTACAAGCCTGCTTTAAAATATACAGTGCTTGGAGCCAAAGGCATGAGTTTGAAAAGCTCAAATTATTGGTCAAACCATTAAAAAGATCCATCTTCAGAATATTTTTTAGTCTTGGTGCAGCCATCTCAGTAACTCTGCCTTGAAGTGCACTCAGAAGTTTTAACCAGTGGTAGTGAAGATCTTAGAGAGGAAGCAGTGATAAACCTCCAATCCTCATCATTTCTACTTTTCATTTCAACAGAATCATTTCTATGAATCTGAGCTAATCAGAAGATCTATATATACTACCAGGTAATGACTTAGCTATACCCTGTGTAAAAATTATAGTGAACAAATAAAATAGCTGAATGATACATCACTGCCTAAGAGCTAATTTCTGTCAAATTCTAATCATGACATCTTTGTTAACTTCTGCATGACTTTTCCAGGAGAGAGTGCCCACTAAAAAGCTTACTGCAGGATACCATTTGGTATACAAATTGTAAGTAAGAGACTTTGCAGATAGATTTAGTATATTAAACTTTTCAGTTACTAGCACTTCAAACAAATGCTTTAGAAGTTAAGAATCTTTGAATCCCATAATCTCCTGGATCTTCCAGTTCCCCCAGGAAAAGACAGATAAACCTGGACTTCTTCCCAGTCCCACTTGCTAAAGAATGAATAGTATTACATTGCCAGAGCAGGATGTGAGGAAACATGCAACAATTTCCACCAGGCACCATGAAGTCCCATGTCAGATGTCGCAAGAGTTTCCAAGCTGTTTCATAGTGTTTTAACAAGCAAAAAGAAAAATTAATTCAGTGTTTAAAAACTAAACATTCAAGTTCTCATTGTAATTAGTATTAAAATAGGATGGAGAATTTATGTAAAGTCTGACAATAGGCTTTTACATGCCAGTAACACACAGTAAATTATTTTAAAAAGACAATTACTTCAAATGTTCAAAGCTTTCTGACAAGGGACTAATTCATAATATTGGATTACTGGTCTTAGTAAAATGGACACTGTTGTCTCCAAAAGCCTAAATTATTGTGAAATCTCAGACACATTATGTTGTCTGCTTTCAACTATATTTAACACTGCTTTATTACTTAAAAATACAGCTTTGAAAGTAAGATGACAAGAACTAAATTTATTTGGCCTAAAGGGAGAAGAATTAAAGGAAACAGCTAGATAACTATATAAATATTCACAGAATATTTCTACTAGGGATTAGTTGTAACAGCATAAAGGGCTAAAGCTAAAAAAAAAAATCAGTTTAAATTCTGTATCAGGAAAAAGTGTTTTTGAAGACACTATGGTGGGTGGACAGAAAGGAAACTTTGTGACTGGTTTTCAAGTGCATCAATTGATCCCCTTCCTTTCTTCCCTCCTAGGCAACTAGAGGTGGTTTTTAGCCATTTCAGGCCTAATTTGTTGGGTTGTGCTATCAGATTCTCTAAGCAAAAGGAAAAGTGAAACAGTTGGTGCTTGTATCTTTTCACAAGTCACTAAAATTATTTGAATTGTTGAAAGATTACAGGATTAGCAACTCTCAGAAGCTTTTCTCCTCTAGTTTCACCCACCTCATGGATACCATTAACCAATGGAGAGGATATCTTAGCTTCTAGATAATCTGCAGGAAGTTATGCGGACAGACGAGGAAAATAATGAAAACACTGTGGTACCTACCAATGTATTTGGGCAGTGCAGGACTATGAACCTGCATGAGAGAAGATATACAGTATCCTACATGTAAGAGGTGTTAAGGTACCACTGTAGAGGAGGTTTTGAGAAAACAGATAAACAGTGGACATGACTATCAATTCAGTCCCTAGGTGGTGGTGTGGTATTCAAGATGGGATGATATTCTAAAGAATTATGCTTTAGCTTATACAGAAACATTGGCAGTTAGTCCTCAGGGTATTTCTTTGCATTTTGTGAGATGAACAGGACTGTGCCTGCATATATGGCTAAAAATTAATAATTGGGTCATTCTCTCATAAAAACAACACAACAAAATCTGTTCTGTTATTAACCTCAGAAAAAGCAATGTCATTCTCTTCCCCAATACATCTGCCACAAGACTATACTGCCCCCTCCCTCCCCCTTCCAGCAACAGGTTAGCATTTATGGATAAGTAATGCTGAAAAAGAAGTCCTGGAATGAATTGCAGGCACAAAAGCTTGGCTTCTCTGGTTAGACAAAGCTACAATATACATTCACCTCCCTCCAAAATGCAAGAAGAGATCAGTGCTGCCCTGTATAAGACAGGGTGAGAGGCCCTGCGCAATTCTCATTGAAATGAATGGAAAAATTCTCAGACTCATGAAGAAAAACAAAAAATGGTTCACACTTGTGGGAAGAAATAAAACCAATATACATTTTAAAAAAAAGTAAGAATACATTAAGCTAGATAATAGTCACAGGGCTTTGAAGCATGCCAGAATGTTTGTGACCTGGATAAAATTAATGTATTTGGTTTTGACTGAATACCATACTAGTAGAAGGCCCATGGAAAAAAAACAGAAAATACTGTTTACATAACTGTTTGAATTTTTTTCCTCTTTTCTGATAGTATCCTGGTTTTAGGTTGAGAAGGTTTAAGTGAGAGAGAAAGGAAAAGAGAAAGGAAAAGAGAAAGGAAAAGAGAAAGGAAAAGAGAAAGGAAAAGAGAAAGGAAAAGAGAAAGGAAAAGAGAAAGGAAAAGAGAAAGGAAAAGAGAAAGGAAAAGAGAAAGGAAAAGAGAAAGGAAAAGAGAAAGGAAAAGAGAAAGGAAAAGAGAAAGGAAAAGAGAAAGGAAAAGAGAAAGGAAAAGAGAAAGGAAAAGAGAAAGGAAAAGAGAAAGGAAAAGAGAAAGGAAAAGAGAAAGGAAAAGAGAAAGGAAAAGAGAAAGGAAAAGAGAAAGGAACTGCAGCTCCATGAAAACATTTCTTCTAACTTGCATCCTTTGGCATCACTTTGTTAAATTGATGTTAGCTCTTAGGTAGACACTGTCTTCCTCTAAGTCTGGCTACAGCTGTGGTCAGATGCCCACTGCAGAGCAACTGGCACAGACTTTGTTGTTCTTGGCAGTGCTTGGTATTCCCCCCCCCCCCCCCCCCCAAGTTGTTAGGGTGACCACCCCTCCGCCCCCCAGCTGCAGGTTAGTACCTGGCACCAGTGGCCTGGCAGCACACTTCTGGGCACGCCTTTTCCTTGCCCTCTGTCATGGTTTAACCCCAGCCAGCAACTAAGCACCACACAGCTGCTCACTCACTCCCCGCCACCAGTGGGATGGGGGAGAGAATTGGAAGAGTAAAAGTGAGAAAACTCATGGATTGAGATAAGAACAGTTTAATAATTAAAGTAAAATAATAATAATAATAGGATATACAAAGCAAGTGATGCACGATGCAATCGCTCACCACCTGCTGGCTGATCCCAGCCAGTCCCCAAGCAACAGTCACTGCGCCCTGGCCAACTCCCCCCAGTTTCTATACTCAGCATGACACCATATGGTATGGAATAGCCCTTTGGCCAGTTTGGATCAACTATCCTGGCTGTGTCCCCTCCCAGCTTCTTGTGCGCCTGGCAGAGCACGGGAAGCTGAAAAGGCCTTGACCAGTGTAAACGCTGCTTAGCAACAACTAAAACATCAGTGTGTTATCAACATTATTCTCATACTAAATCCAAAACACAGCACTATATTAGCTACTAGGAAGAAAATTAACTCTATCCCAGCCAAAACCAGGACACACTCCTTTCACAGGCATCCCAATCTATCGTAAATACCACTGAAGGCTGCTTAAAAGAGGAGGCCTTATCAAATCTGCTGTGCCAGCTAAGTGGCTGGGAGTGGTAACCTCCAGCCGCAGATTGGTAAGAACCTCCAAGTAGACAAGGTAGATCTCAGCATCACAACAATTTCTATGCTTATTTGGATCACCAGAGTCCCCGTGTCCAAACAGAGGTCTGTATTAGTTTCAGAAATCAGACTTGGAGCCTCATGCAATTAATTAGTGAAGCTCCTGTACATGGACAGAAATCAAATCCACAATGAGTGTCTGGGGATTTTATGCTCCTCTTCTCCTGCTTCCTTAACTACTCCAAGCATAACTTTTTGCTTGGATTTTTTGTTTGTTTCTTAAAGAATTTGTGCTTGCGAGTAACCAGAGATGAGGACTGTGCAGCAAATTGTTGCCTATTCACAGGACAGAAAAGCAGGGCTCATTCAATAAAAAGTGAAATTAAAACCCAGTTCTGTTTCTCCACCTATGTTATTAAATAAAGTATTTGTTCTGAACTGTGACCTCTGACAAAGGAGGAATAAAAGTATCTTTCTTAACGGAGACAGCCAAAACACAGTTAAATGGTGGTTGAGATAGAGCAATAAACATATATTAAAACAGTAGATCAGTTTGTATTTGTCACGGTTTAACTCCAATTGGCAACTAAGCACCACACAGCCACTTGCTCACCTTCCCCCCCACCTGCCAGCGGGATAGGGGAGAGAACTGGGGAAAAAGAGTAAAACCCAGGGGTTAGGATAAAGACAGTTTAATAGGACTGCAGAGGAAGAGAAAATAATAATAATAATAATAGAACATACAAAACAAGCGATGTGCAATGCAATTGCTCACCACCCGCTGACTGATGCCCAGCCTGTCCCTGAGCAGCAATCGCCACCCCCCAGCCAACTCCCCCCATTTTATATACTGAGCGTGATGTTACATGGTATGGAATAGCCCTTTGGCCAGTTTGGGTCAGCTGTTTTGGCTGTGTCCCCTCCCAGCTTCTTGTGCACCTGGCAGAGCATGGGAAGCTGAAAAGTTCTTGACCAGTGTAAACATTACTTAGCAACAACTAAAACATCAGCGTGTTATCAACATTATTATCATCCTAAATCCAAAACACAGCACTATACCAGCTACTAGGATGAAAATTAACTCTATCCCAGCTGAAACCAGGACAGTATTCAAAATTCATTCTAGCTCTCTGTCCTGCCTTTATAATAGATAGATCCCAACTGCAGACTGAATCGGTGTGCATTTTACATATTCTCCCAAGCCTTTGGAGGCCAAAAATCTAAGCATCACCAAGCTTCCTTCATAATGAATATGCTCTTTTGGGGTATGCTTGGAAGCTTGTTAGAATTACCAGGAATTCACTGATTTCCATGGACTTTGGGTCAGGCCAAGACTACCTTGGCCAGGATGCAACACCAAATGACTTGGCTTCCAATGCAATCTTACAGTAAGTACCAGCAACAAGGATTTGCATCTAAACCCACAAAGATTTCTGTGGCACGTGATGTGAATCGCTCCCACAGGAAGACATAACTTCCAAGTTGCGTTATCAAGAAATATTCCCTGCCTTTGGCATAATTGTTCAGTAATATGCATTTTGTGTATGGAATAAAACAGAAATGCTGACAGGCCAGCTTTTATGGCTGCTGACACAAACTTTCTGAGCATAGCTGTGTAAGATCTGCTGACACAAACCTTCTCCTTGAGCACAGCTGCAACTGCCTGCTGCTTTGGGAAGGGGATAAGGGGGGGTTTCTTTTCTTTCTTTTTCTGCCTCCTGCGGAGAACTCCAAAGTGCTGGCTGCGCTGATAGGGCTGAAGTATCTACCAACGCCTGGTTATGCTACAGATGCGAACATATAAAAGACAAAGTCAGTTCCCCTCCTGGCTTCATCCTCCATTTGTCTTTCAGATTATTTAATAATCCCACACTCAGCAGTATTTGGATAAAATGGACAGTTATCAAAAGTGCTCCAATTAAAGATGAATACAGTATTATGCCTAGTCTTCTAAACTGATAAGCACTTGGGACAGGCAAAATTCCCACAAGGAGTCAGATGTAAGGCACCATTTACTTGAAGGTTTAGTGAGCACATTCGCAGAAGACAAGTGCAGCTAGAGGGTAAGGCAGCAGCTTCTTGGGCTCTGCATTTCAGGGCACAGCTTGCATATAAGTGTCTTAAAAGATATTCAAGGAGCCTCCCAGCTCCCTGTTCAGCACAGATAATTAAGAGCTTATGTCTCCCTTTCATCAACAAAGTGCTTAGAAGTGTTTTGCTGATTTAGGGCCTCAGTAACTTGTCTGCAAGGATCTGAATGCCCACAACTCCCCCTTAAAAGGAAAAGTGCATTTGGGTCCTAGAGGAATTGATGTGCATTGCAAAGTCTTTCCTAACAGTTGCCACAATAGAAACCTCATTGCTTAATTTAGATATCCTACAGCAATTACTGCCAAGTCATGTCTGGGTTGATACAGCAGACATTTTGAAATTCCAGATTTTATTGAGTTGCAAATGCTCATTTTATTGGTTCTATAGTTGCCTTACCATAGCACATGTCTCAAGCTCACAAATTTTGTCAGCAGAGCTGGTCACTTCCTCAGCATGACCATACTCAGATGCAAAGGCTTAAAGTGCAGCACTCACCAGAACAGTTTGATTGTTTATCCTGAGCAAAAGCTTGGAGATCCTGAAAGAGCAATTAAAAAAAGGTCAAACTAACACCTCTGCACAATCACAAGTTACAATTAAAAAAAAAAAAAAAATCAGTACTTGTGCTGTAAGATGCAGTAAGACCGGGGTGCTAAGCCTGAATCAACCATGCTTTCCCACTGGTTGCAACAGAAGTTGTATGTCAGCAGACATCAGGCACATACTCAGAATTGGCTTTTTTTTTTTTCCTGTTCATGTCATAAAGATGATTAGCATAACACAATATCTGTCCAGTGAAGCTCTGTGTTGCAGACAGAAATCAACACAGCCACATTGCTCAACTCAGTCGGATGCAGAGAGAAAGCCTGGCAGATGGATGAAATACTGCAGTGACAGGCAAGCCAGTACACTGGGCTTTCTTGTAACACAAATTAACAAGCCTTGCCTGTTCCTGATCTTTTCTTGTAAGAACCATAGAAAGTGAAGCCATCCACTGCTCCCCAGCATACTGACTTTATTGCCCAATTATATAAAAAAATTTTGATAGAAAAATTTACCTTAAATTTCAGCAAGATAAAAACGTGAAATAAACTACCCTCCAAAGCTCCAAGGTTTAGAGATGTCCACAACCTTTCTTCAAATAAAAGATTTCCCTTTCCTGCACCAAAGGAATGGAGTCTCATACCATCCTTAAAAAGCCATCTAAGATTGTGTAATGTTATCATCTTGTCCTTTGCTGTCTTTCCTCAAAGATTTCCTTTAGAATATAGCGGGACAGAGAAGAAGGTACTCGTGGGGTGACAAAATAAATTTAAAAGAACTAGCAAGATGCAAACATAGCTGGCCTCTGTCAACTGTGCAGCTCAGAGCTGGAGCTCTGTCTGAAAATGCTAACAAGTTTTATGCTTCCACTAGGTTTGAAGGTCTTACCTCTCCCCACCTCCAGAAACAGGGGACATTGCAGGCAAAAAGAAACATAATAATGTTTCTGAAACCTGCAGACTGATTAGCAGCGAGACCGAGGTACCCAGATGCTGGCACATTAAGAATTTTACAAAAGCAACTCCTGTCCTTTCTGCAAGCTGTTGTAAACATCTCTGCCTCAAAACCCTCCAAAAATAGGCCGAATCTGCTAAAATTCATGGACTAGCTAGCTGTAAAAATATTTCAGACTGCCTTAACTATCTATTGCCTAAATCCTAAATGAGCAGGGAGGCAAAGCAGAGTGCAGCATTCACCTTGAATTAAAGCAGAAAAATCACTTTTCCTGTCCCGAAACAGAAAACAGCAGTCAGAAAACAGGAGTTATTAAGCTAGGCTATGTCCTCACTCATTAAGACCCAACCTTTATTACAAGATCATTACCTCAAATGATTCCCAGTTCCTCCTCGAGGCAGCGTAAGACAGTTCTCTTGGGTATTTGAGGCGGAGGCCGCGTCCCTCGGCACAGCCAGGCCGCACGGCTGGGTGATGGCAGGGCAGGCCGGCCCAGGGAGGCAGGCAGGCCCAACGGCCTCGGACCGGCGTTAGTCCAGCCGACAGGCCCCACAGAAGACTGAGGAAATAATTTTATTTCTTTTAATTCTGCAGGTAGGGATTTTAGGTTGTTTCTTGGCTAGACAGAGAACAGAGTGCTGAGGGAAAATAGCGAATTTGCATCGTACCAAACCAGCAGCAGCGCTGAAGACTTTTATCCCCCCGCCTCTGTCAGCCCCACAGCCTCCAGCAACAAAAAAATCCCCAAACATAAATCCACATTATCAGACTTATTTTCTACTCCGTTCTCACAGCCCTGCCTCTGGTCCCCTCGCAGCAGCCACCACGGGGACCAGCAGGAGTACGGACAGCTCCCATTTTGTACCACAGCACTTGATGAACCTTATAGACACTGCAGAGCTACCTCCAGAATGCTGCTCCACAGGAGGACAATGCTTAAAGGAGGCCTTCCAAAATTGCCTGTTGATAGAAGAAAAGTTCTTAGAGTAGCTTGATTTGATGCAGGTGGTTTGGGTAACATATATTTGAATCCCTGGTGTCTTTATATGTTTCTTCTTGTTCAGGATGCCCAAGAAAATAATCTTGTGATGAATTAACTCTCCCTCTCAGAATCAGGCTGTATTCCCTGCTGTCCCCAGCATCTTCCTTTGATCGTGCAGGAGCTTTGGCTATGGGTGACCAGAGCAAGAGCCTTCGTCCAGAGGAACACGACACCATAGACCAGGCTCTTTACAGATGACCTTGCCCTCTCCAGGCTGAGCAGCAGCAATAGCTGGTTGTCACTGGACTGATGTGGGAGGACCAGTCCTTACTTCACCAAGGGAGAAGTCCATGCAATAGGACTTAGAACAGGTACAGATAGTCTTTTCCAGACAATTAAAAGTTCTGTTTCTGCCAGCTGGACACAAGACTGTTTCAAGCTAAAGGTCTATCAAGTCCCATCTTCAGAACAGGTTCACTGTGCTATCCTGGTACAGTACTTCCAGTTTCTCTCTCACGAACCCACACTGGCAGAGCAGTCTCACATATTGCTGCCTTTTGATTACATACACACACACATTGCCCACCTTTTGCATTTTTTGCTGTCTTGTGCAGAATTCCATGCCATCTCCTCTCCTGTGAAATAAGCTGCTGAGGCTCTACATTAAGCAGCAAGCTCTGTCCTTACCCGGGTTTGCCCTTCACTTTGTTTCCCAAGACTCCTCTCTACTCAAGCCATCCTCAGGTTGCTTCTGCTAAGCCTTTCTGCAGCCCTCTTTCTAGGTCTCTCTCTGCTGGCAAACGTACCGACTTTATCCCGTCTTGAACTTTCCAGGGCAGCTACCACCTTCTCAGCCCAATTTCTCTCAGTCCCCTAGCTACAAAATGCAAGAAGTGGGAGACAGATCAGCTGAGAGTTGGTACTCAGTTCCCCTTAGTGGGATCAGGCAAGCTCCACAGAGCAGACAGGGAAGCAAGAGGGCCATGGAGCAGGAGCTGCCAGTGAAAGGCAAGGCACAATCTCAGAACGGCATAGCCATGCCTGCTGAATATTGATCTCCACAGCACTGTCAGCATCAGCAGGAATTAAGTTGGACCTTTTGGCCTTTTGAAAATTTCTCCTCTACTTTCTTCTCTGTGCATGATCAGCTCTCGATTGACTCTTTTCCCTCCACCTCCCTTCCCCACAAGAAAATTGTATCCCAAACATAATTGGATGCTTTTATATTTAAGAAATGAGAGATTAAGGTGACTTAATTTGGAAAATATACTCTCAAGCAGGCTATACGGCAAGGTCTTCAGAGTATAAAGCAACTGTCTTTTCCATGAATGAACAGTAAAGCTGGCCAAAATATGAGAAACACAGAAGTTGTGGGGGACACACGCAGGTTGGGGCACTCTTTTGGTTTTGTTAAAGTTGTCAAGATTTCAACACTTGCTTTCATTTTTTAATCTGGTAGAATAGGGATGTGCGTTTCAGTTTCCTGCACTCCTCTTGAGTCCCAGTGTCTGTGCTGCAGGTTTGCCCTCACTGTTCATGCACAAGTCAGCCTGGATCCAAGCACCTTTCTCAAAAGTTCAAAGTAAAGAGTATTTCCATAAAAAAGTTTCATTTTCAACAAATTGTCAAGAACTTGTCTATGCCTAAAAACTGTCTGTTATTATTAAAGCAGGGTGCGCATTTCAAATGCAACGGATGATTCAAAAATCAAATTATTTTTGGAAGCTCCTGTTCTATTCACAGAAGCGTTGGTGAGAGCTGTTCAGAACAAGTCTGTGTATAGGCAAG
Organism: Mycteria americana; assembly: GCF_035582795.1. Classification (NCBI taxonomy): domain Eukaryota; kingdom Metazoa; phylum Chordata; class Aves; order Ciconiiformes; family Ciconiidae; genus Mycteria; species Mycteria americana. The sequence continues at coordinate 34,283,389 of NC_134367.1, forward strand.
TCCCAGGAGCCAGGTAACAAAAAAGCCAATGTTCCTGCTTGAAAAAGTGAAGCTTTTTCTGCCATATCTTTTGGTGTCTCAGTTCAAATTATCTTCAGAAGAGCAGACATTAAAAAAACACCTCACACTGCTAAGCCACATGAACTAGCCCTACTGGTGACAGCCACAGGCATTTGTCCTTCTTTCAGATTAATCTGAAGAGAAACCGAACTGGACAGCCCTGTGAAGTTTCTTTAAAGTTCAGCAGGGGAGTTGGAGGGGAAGGGTTCAAGGCCACAGAGGTCCAGCCTACTGCCCCTGCTAGGGTCTTGCTCTTTACAAGCCTCAGAGCATAGAGTCCGTGACTCACTCTCACACATCCCTGCAGAACTAGAGGATGGTACTAAACCAGCAATATTAAAAAGTCTGTGAAGGCCTCGCCAGAAATCTTTGCACAGCATAGGAATCTTGACTCAAATGGACTGAAGCAAAATCCTTACTTCCCCCTCTTCACTAGACACAAATACAGATTACAGAGAAAGGAAGGGAGGGGAGTAAAACCAGCCTAACATCCTAACGATTCCAGCAACATCAAACAGATCAAAAGAACAGCATGATCTACTAAAAAAACCCAAAACCCACAACACAACAAACAAACCAAACCACCCACAGCAATCAAGAAATCATTGTGAACTTTTATGCACCTAAAATCCACATGTATTTTTCAAACTGCTCAAACTGGGAGATGATGACAGCATCAACTACCTTTCCTCTCATTTCAGATTAAAATGTGAAATAGAAATTGCATTTCTGTTAAAATACTCAAAATAAGTCTTGCTTTTAAAATTAAGGGACAGACCACAATCTGAAGTGGGAACTTCCATATTCTTTTATAGGTAATTACTTTACTTGCTGTAAACAACGCATTTGGCATATGTTCAGACATCATTTCAGCCTGCAAAAATACTCAAAGAAACCAAATACAGGTACACATATTTTCAAGCCCTAACCAACATTTTTCATTTCCCACCTCCGCGTTTGCACAGATTTGTTCTACTGTACATAAAAATCTTACATTTGCCCCTGAAAGACCTTAAATCAACTCAGTTCAAGTCTTTGAGCTGGACCTCTTTCTTTTTCTGCCAAGAATCTGGAGTTTCTTTTCTGCCTGCCAATAATTATTCCGTTCCTGTAGACAAAGACATAAATCTGTGCTGTTCTCCATTTAGATGTGTCTTTAAAAATTCCGTGGGGACTTCAGGGGAAAACTTTCCATTCAGTTTTTCTCTGGAGTTGCCTGAACTGACAGTTCAGACATCAATTTGTCTTTAATATTCTTCATTTTTGATCCTTTTTCTCCCCCACTTGGAAGAGCTCAGCAGTTCCTAGAAAAATCTTACCAGATATTTTCCATTCAACTTCTTTTGTCCTCCGAGTTTCAGTTCTGCTCCTTTCCTATCCTAACCAAGCCATACTACACGGTGAGTTCACATAGCTCCAAGCAAATCTCTGAGCTCAAGAGCAGCAAAGCCCCACTGAAGGGCATTTGGGCTAATACACACGTATCTCTGCAGGAGAGAAAAATGAAGTATAAGTGAAAACACACTGTCAGAATAAAGTTTGCCACTGGAAGTATCATAAAATAGATCTTTGTTAGCAGTAGAGCTTGCCTCCCAAGGTGTAGTATCACTAAGCACCCCTCAATCTGGGTACTTGCTGAGACTTTTAGAGCATGCAAACTTCAGCAAGGCTGATCACAAGAGGCAGCCAATACTTTTCACTTTCAACAGGGAAAGCAGGTGATAAATACCCTCAGGAGAGCCCTTTCCTGGGGTCAGAGGGGAGGCACTGCAATGGTCATCAGAAGGGCCAGGGTCCCCAGAAGTCAACATGACAGACTTCTAGCCATGAACATGAGTGGCTATGGGACTCTTCATGATTGTCAGGACTTTTCAGCAAAGAGCAGACAAGTTTGGTCACTCCTTGTCATGGTTTAACCCCAGCCGGCAACTACGCCCCACACAGCCGCTCACTCACTCCCCCCAGTGGGATGGGGGAGAGAATCAGAAGGGTAAAAGAAAACTTGTGGGCTGAGATAAAGACAGTTTAATAGGGAAAGCAAAAGCTGCATGCACAAGCAAAGCAAAGCAAGGAATTCATTCACTCCTTCCCATGGGCAGGCAGGTGTTCAGCCATCTCCAGGAAAGCAGGGCTCCAGCACGCATAACGGTTACTTGGGAAGACAAACCCCATCATTCCAAATGTCCCCCCTTCCTTCTTCTTCCCCAGCTTTATATACTGAGCATGACGCCATATGGTATGGAATAGCCCTTTGGTCATTTGGGGTCAGCTGTCCCAGCTGTGTCCCCTCCCAGCTTCTTGTGCACCTGGCAGAGCATGGGAAGCTGAAAAGGCCTTGATTTAGTATAAGCACCACTTAGCAACAACTAAAACATCCCTGTGTTATCAACACTGTTTTCAGCACAAATCCCAAACATAGCCTCATACTAACTACTATGGAGAAAACTAACTCTATCCCAGCCAAAACCAGTGCACTCCTGTTTTTGCAAACCTGTACACACACCTACTCTGAATGGCAACAGAGACAACTGGTTTTGTCACTTCTAATTTCAAAGGCTACATGCTATGCACAATTACCCCAAGGCAATAAAACATAATCTATTTCAATTTAGATTTGATCTGCTCTTCCATGCAGGCAGCACAAAGCATATTGTAGCATTTAATCAATTAGAATCATAGAATCATTGAATCATTTAGGTTGGAAAAGACCTTTAAGATCATGAGTCCAACCATAAACCTAACACTGCCAAGTCCACCACTAAACCATGTCCCTAAGTGCCACATCTACACATCTTTTAAATATCTCGCACTAAGTTGCACATAGTCAAGCTGCAAGATCTTAACTAGCAGCTCCATTAATATCAATGCAGCAAGTATGGTCACTGCTAAGGAAAAAAAAAATCTACCACTGTGCATATTTCATCTGTACTTTGTGAACTCAGCATAACCTGGTGGCATCTCAAAATCCTTACCAACACTGCTTGCAAGCTAGGCAAGTTGCACAAAGTTCAACTATTTACAAAGTTCACGGCTATACAGAGCTATCTGTATAGGATGGCCACCCAAGGAACAGAACATGAATTTCATAGATCCTAGAATTATTTCATTTGCCAACATCAACCTATCCCTTTCCCATTAGAGCCGAGTTATTTTAGCAGCGCTTTTTTAGAACACCTGAGCCAGCAGGTGCTTTAGGCTACACAGAAGCAACTGGAGAAATGCAGCCTTCAAATGATACAAAGCCCAGAAGTCCTTAGTTGGTGGCGATGCTCAGTGTATTTCTGCTGAACTAAGTAATGAAACAGGGTCAGCTGGACCCTCCCGTAGCCTAAGAATATACCCAGGGTCTCAGAAAGCAGGGTGAGGCTGGCTTGGAGCTGACTTCCATGCTGCCATAGCTGGGCAGCTCTCAATACCCCAGCTGCCTGGCTATGACTGTACAAACTGTGGGCTGCCCTGTAAGCACACAGTGAAAACCACCACTAGCAGAGGTGCTGTATGGCACCCGTGGGAGGATGGCATCACAACAGAAGCACAAGAAAGTGCTCTTAGCAGCCTTTATGATAACCCTGCATTAGGTCTTGTAATAAGCACATCCTTTCCACTTCCCCAGCAGTACAACTGAGCAGTACAATCTATCTAAAACATAGTGAAAGGCTGGAGCACAATGGGACAAACTAGCTTGTGATGGTATGATTTTGGGAAACATGTTTCACTGCAAAAAGAGAGAGACTCCTAAACAACGTGGGATTCCGTGTTTACAGAGGAAGTGTCATCTCACAAAAGGAGAAAGTGAAGCGCAGAGAGTCTGCCCAAAGCCAGGATTAGAGCCCATCTTTCTGCAGTATTATTTTAACAGCTTAATAACAGGACCAAGGCAGCAACAAAAATCCCCTATTAACCGTAGCAGGAACAAAACTGGATCCTCTTGTGGAGTGGAGTCAGCGTTGCAAACGTAAGGGTTACGCAACACAGCCTCACTCTACTCTCCCTTTTGGAGAGTTAAATAAGGTGTAATTTAGCTATCATATTACACTATTTAAAATAAGCAAGCCCTCAGCTTCTCTTCTGAGGTACTTTGTAGTTATAGACTGCAATGCTTAGCTGAAGTTTGCTTATTATATAAAGTGGTTGCTACAAAAGCATATTTCCATTTAATTCACAATAACATCCTTAAAACCAAAGGTAAAAAAATAAGGAAACAAAAGCCTAACTGTAGCTAAGTAGGTCTTGGATGGAGCCCAGACCTGACAAGAACCAAAAGTTTCACACAAGGAGAAAAGAAGCTTCAGCTTTTCCATTCTGTTTAATTAAAAGGGCTTTTTAAGAGAATCAGTTTACAAAAAAGGTTTTTAAAAAACAGAAACTAATTTTGAAGAAAGCTTGAGTCGAAGTTTTTGCACAGATTTTAAGTTAATGTATTTTTAAGCTTTAAAATCTTTGTTTGCATATGAATGCATAATATTTGTATTACAGATGTTCCACACCTGTTTGCATTTTGCAGAAGGACAGTTGCTTTTACATGTTTTCATCTCAATCATAGCACAGAGAAAATTCAAATCTAGAATCTGCTCTCTCATTTCAGGGGCAGCTATGACTGAAGTCCCCATAATGTGTTTTTCTTTCTCTCTTTCATTCAAAGAAAACACTTTTTTTTCCTTCTTCAATTTAGATATAGGTCTTCAAAGCACAACAGCTTGTCACAGACCTTTAAATTCTCCTGCACTGGATTAGAATCAGTGACAGTGAGATTTACTGCATAAAAAAAGAACTTGACTTTTGTATAAGCATCAAGGACAATTGCTGCTCTCTTTCACTGTATCATCAAGGAAGTGTTTACACTTAAAATCAACACTATATTATTTTTCCCCCTTTGGATGACAAGTCAGTCACCTCTCTTCCCCCTTCACCTCTCCTTTCCCTCACTAGCAGCTCTTTTAAACTTTTAATACAATGTTTTTCTAATATTTCACTTGTAAACCTCAAGGTCAGGCTGCAATCTCCAAACAAGCAACAGCTCTGCCCAAGGACTCCCACACATTCTTTCTTCCCACAGTCACTCCCTATATTACCTAAACTGGGTGTTAGGCAATTACCTAGAAGGACTATGTAATCAAAAATGTAGCTTAAAAAAATAAAAAGAAAAGGAAAACAATTCTGCTTCACTTCTGTGTTAAGAGTTGAGGGAGAAAATTACAATACCCGAACTTAACTTTAGAAATAAGGAAACATGGTAATAAGAACTAGCCTCCTCTTCCTCATTAAAAAAAAAAAAAAATAAAAACATAATCAATGCAGCATGTTGAGCTTAACATGCAAGAATGATACTGTCCCAGGTGGTGCCAAGAATCACTTGGAGCAAGTCACTTTTGCAACTTGGCAGAACCACCCTTCAAGAAAAAAAAAAAAAGCCCATGCCTACAATCAGCAATTTCCCACAGATGAGTTGCTGTGGTAGCTATCCAGATTACCTCTCCATGGACCCAATCCAAAGCTCATTACTGGCAACAGGCTTTTGAAACAGCCCTGTATGTTTTTTCACAATGGGAAAGCTCTATATTTAATTGATAGACTGTAAAGAATCTTAAACTCTTTGAAGTCTGAGATTAACAAAAGAAAAAGACATAACGTTTGCCTTTGGCTTGGCAAGTGATACCTGGGGGAAAACAACCCTCTCTGATCTAGAAATAATGCAATTTATACCGTGCTCAGTATGGTGCAAGTACATCAGAGGATACCTTTACAATTAAAGGTCTGTAGGTAGCAACATTTCTGGTTGCTCCCTAATACCAACACAATTTAGTTATTAGACTTTACAAACAAATCTTTCAAAGAGAAGCATGAATGGTGCTCAAAAAATGAAAAATTTTAATTAAAACAATTTTATCTGAATTTATCTTAGCACCGTGCTTGCAATTGCATTCAAACAGCATTAACAGAAGAATTTAATATCAAATAAAACACAAAATCCCGCCATTTCACCATTTTATTGTTTTAGGATTTCATAATCTATTTAGAATAAACCCTGTTTTAGCTCTTCAGAAAAGTGGCCATATTTGAAGGAATAAACATTTTCAGTAGCATTTTAGGCCACAGCACAGTGGTAGAGCCATTACTCAGCTGATCCACATAAAAGCCGTTTTGCTTATTTAGTTTTCAGCAAGGTCAAGCCACTGAATTAGCTTGCAGTTTAAACAAACATTAATGTCAGCACAAGTAAAAGGGCAGGAAAGCGTGGCCAAGGAAGAATGTATGAGAGACTCCAGCAGTCCCAACTTACACTCATGAAACAGAGGATGGAATTTCACTATGAAATGCACAAATAGGTCATGCTAAATTTAGAGAAGTTTTTCCAATTGACACAAAATAATGATTCCAAACCTAAAGCAAATCTAAATAAGAATAATATAAAAAAGCAAACCCCACAAATTCAGGATGTTACCTCCTTTCAGGAGGTTGTCTTTCCTCGACAGCATAGCCTACAATCAGTATTGTCACACAGTGGAGGATGTAACTCTGTGCTCCATCACCCTTGGAGATATCTCTCTGCCAAGGGAACCATGTGTATTAGGAAATGCTACCCTCTATCGTTTGACTAGTCTGAACAGCTAATATCTCCTTAAACGATCATTTTAGGAAGCTAACTCTGTGTTTCTTAGAAATTGCTACACAAATCATGAGTTAAAAACCCACAAACTTGAAGCACTGGTGTTTGTTACTGCACAGCCAGACCTCAACCTTCTTTTCACTCATCAGCTTACTCCTTGGCTACAGCACTCTAACAGGCCCTGTGACTCTGGCTTCCCCTCCAATTCCGTTTTCCAAAAGGAAGGCAAGCCAGAGCCTGAAAAATAATTATTGCTTCAAATAATTTACTTCTTTTTAGCTCTGCCTAACAGTTTGAATTCGGTTTTGTCCATTTTGTAGAAGTACTACTTCAAATCCTTATACGATCTTTTACTATTTTCCTGTTGTCTTCCCACTCCCATCACTTTCCAAACCCTGATATTTAAACTCTTAGAACAGCCCTTATTTCAAAGATTTTATATTTAAATGCCTTTGCTAAAAAGCTGAAGCAGCAGGATCTGAAGACATAAGAATGGTATTGCAAAAGGAGCTAGAAGGTGATCTTTGAATTCAACTGTACTATGAAAAATTTCTGAGAGAGCACAAAAGGTGTCCCTTCCCATAAATAAGAAAAAAAGGAAAAAGAGGGGAACAATATTCTTTCTGCCAAAGTCACTGCTTAAGAAGAGCTGACTACAATTCATGAGGATTTAGACCATGCCAGCAGGATATTAGATTTAAAAGGATTTTTTTTTTTCTAGCTTATTCTACATTTTAAATTAGAAGCTCTACTTGGCTAACAGCAAATAGAACGAAAGAAACAGAAGGAGGAAGAGGAAGAGAAAGATTGCCAGGACAAAGTACAAAGAATAATACAGTCTGGGGGGCAAGTGGCAGGGAACAGCAAGTGGAAAACATAAGGTAAAGACCTCTGTATCTGTATTCAGTTAATTTAGAGATGGAGTTAATCAGTGTTGACACCTCTGAACTTCTTTCTTGAAGTCCCCTAGAACCTTTTTGCCTTCTGACCTCTATTTCTAGCCCGTTTGGGTAGGAAACTAGAATTGAGTGAATCTTAGAAAACAAGAACCAAACATTTAAGGATGATTTTGATTAAATACACTGCTAACGTGTCAACCTGAGGATGTCTACACTGTAACTTGTATGTACCGCCATCTATAAACAAACAGCATGACAGGTCTGTTTTAATCACTGATTAAGGATGAAAGTATTGTAATGTATTATTGCTACTATTTAAGTTTCCCTCAAGCCAACAGTGCAGTTAAAGCATATTGTAAGACCCTTCTGACCTCGGTCAGAAAACGAGACACTGATGACATGATATAATGCTATTATTTGCTTACTGACACCATAATGTAAAATATGAAATACAGGTTGTCAGAAATACAATCAACACAGAGCTCACAATATTCTATCCTTGTCCTCCAGATGATTTCCAAGGCAGGGAGAGTAAACAGCCTTCTCCCAGCTTTCTTAGTTTCCACAGCTGAGAGTGTAGGATGTTTACAGTACCTGTCACTCAGAGCTCTTGAAAACAGACCAAATGTCAGCAGACCTAGTACAGACTTCATCACTGATTGCTGGAAACATGCAGATGTCAAGTAAAGGGAGGAAAAAAACCATACCCATGACTATTTTATACGGTATGAATCCCAATCAATGTTAAGTCGTTTGTGCACAAGTTGGGAGGTGTAAGAAGTTCAAAGTAAAGCTGAGCTTCAGCATCTCCAGAGGACAGCCACTGTCATTGCCACCAATGTATTGCAAGGCTTCCTGCCAGTTCGCTCCAAAGTACTCCTGAATGTCTTGAAGTTGTGCCTGCAGAAAAGAGAGAATTCACCATTTTAGTAAGTACACATAAATACACTAACAAACAATCAAGCAGAAAAATTCTATTTGCATTCCACAAGTAAAAGCCATCCTGTAATTTTTCCAAAGGACTGAAAGCTTTTAACACAATTTAAAAGCAATATCCTAGAGTGCTGGCTTAGAGGAATGCCTACAATGTCTGGTTTATTTTTAATTATCAGAGGAATGATGGTTCTGTGACACCTTTGAATGCTGTGAGGAAAAGGATACTTTTAAAGACACGGCTTGGTAAATTTAAGAGTTCAGTTATACAACAACAGATGACTGAACAGCAGTCTAGGTATGTTTGAGATTATATTTTCTGCTCAGAAACAGATTAAGTATTCAGTTTCCTTAAATATATCGCCTCTGAGGGAAAAGGAAAAAACAAAATAAAAAATGAGAATGTAATCTTAAATAACAAAAAGTTTTTCTTATGAAGAACAAAAGCCAAAATCCTCAGAAGATAAAAAAATCCACTTAAACAGGTTTTAGTACAACATAAGAAACATTCGGGACAAGATTGTTAATAGTTTCAACTTAAAAAAAAAAAAATGCACCTGCAAAAAACCATGTGCAAGTGACTAGGGATCTGAATCGTCTTACAGAATCACAGCAACCCACTTTAGGAAAAGTTAATTTGCTATTGAAAAGGCAGAGGAGCTTTATCTGAGAGCTTAAGCCATAGAAGGGTTGCCCCAATACTGGTACCCATTATATGAACACCATTGATGGAGTGGCTCTGTTCATGTTACCATCAATCATGATATCATCTGGATTTGCATTTTTTATTAATGTTGTTTAAAACTTCTACTTACTATTATTTTCCCTGCATAATTCAAACTTCAGGGCTTCACATCAGGCAGTTGACTTTGAAAATGTTAACCTATGTTAGACCCTCTAACATTAAATCAGTTTTCCCAAGTTTAATACTGGAAAATAAATGGAAACAAAAAAATTAACTCCCCCCAAAAATCCAGTATGTCCCTAATGCAAAAAAACCCCAAACTATGTAAATTCAGAGAGCATGGATATTGTATTTGCTAAAAAGAAAGTAGCAGGAAAAAAACCAAAATGTCTGCTTTGGCTTTTTTCTATAGCAACAAAGAATTCTGGTTTCAAAATAAGCCTATGAACTATCGGAGCTGTTGGCCTCATATCTAAGAAAATTTATGAGAGCCAGTGCAATAACAGGCAACATACTGTCAGCACACACAGGAAGAAAACTTGTCAAGGCAAATGATGCAGTGACAAGGAAATACTCAAACAGATGAAGGAAAAACAATCCAGAAATTCAGAACAAGAAAAATCAGAATAAAAACTAAGCAATGTATTATTGTCTCATATTATTATGGAATCCCAAACACTTTTGAGACTTACTGTAGGTTCTTCAGCTTCAGGATTTAAATGAGTGATACAAGTGACTTAGGACTTCAAAAGTCAGTTTTACATATATATTTCAGATATGCTTCCCACCAGATAGTCATAACAACTTCAAACAATTTAAGGAAATCTTCTGGTAAGAACTGCATTTATACTCAACACAGTAACTCTTATTCTGAAGGGCCTACATTCAAAACAAGCGACAGGAGAACATGACAGCAATTAAATTATTACATTAAGCACAGGTCCAGTATATTTCTACTGCGTCTCTATTGACTACCTCTGACTTCCAAATCAATTCAGGCGACTATTTTATTTTAACCGATATTTATGAAGTCTGGATGATGCTTCTAAGGTGAGATACCTGGGGAGGGGTAGGAAGTTACATACATCACATCCCTTTGCCAAAATAGATGCCTACCACTTGCTAGGCACAGTTCCTCATCTATGTCTGGGTACTCAGCAGCAAAAGAAAAAACAAACCACCCCACCAGCTTTCATTACAAAGCATGTCCTTCTATAGGTGTCTGAGAAGAAATAAAGCTGGTGATTTGCCAGCAAGTCCTGCACAAAGCTAGGCTAAAATTCTGCAGCTGGGGGAGTTAATGGAAGGCACTACCTACACAACCACACAGGTAGTCATGCTCTCAGCAAAGCTATCGCAACAGTAAGGATAAACTATAACACAGAGAGTTACGAAGGAAGCAGCCACTAAAAGAATGTAGCGCAACAACAAAAACCAATAACCCAAAACCCAACTGAAGCACTGCCCTGCCATCACCCGGAAGGAAGAGATTCTGAATTGCACAATACAGGCCACACTATAAAGAGACTGCAGTCGTTCATTCGCTTTCATTTCACAATGAAGCACAAAAGGGAAGGACCAAAAAGAAAACCTGTTCTCTTCTCTCTTTAGAAAGTTAGATATTTAATTTCTAGTGATGACAAGAAGTTGGGTGCCAACATACACAAATTACTCACTGCTCACTTTGCAGAATATTTGTTGTAGTCAAGAACCACTCAATTATATCACCCAACAGTAGATGACCAGAAAATAAAGAAAAATGACCCCCAGTTTGTAAACAGGGAGAAAATTATATATGTGTGAGGTATAACACCTTTACAGCCTTGTCAGATGAGTTGACATCCTGTTACTTTCCACATACTCATGGCCCTCTGAAAAAGCTTATCTTTCTGCTACCTCTGCATCAGACACACCATTAAAATGGGGGAAAGTATCACTGAACATTATGGATATTATGGTACTAGTAAAAGTAATGAGTCGCTATGTATATAGTAAGACTTCTTATACTGCCTTTTACAAATGAAAAAACTTCAAAACGGTCTCCAAAACCTTCCTCAAAATTCATCTATAATGCACACAGGGAAGGCTAATCTGCCTACAAAGAGGCTACTTGATCCACCTGCAGGGACCCACTTGAGGGGCAAAATACTTGTGCTGTATCCCTCTCCTGAACACAGACAGCTTAAACAGTAGGTCCAGGAAAGACTTCAAGGTATTTAAAATGCTTCCTTCATTGCCTGGTGGAGTCCTGGAGTACAGACTGTGTGGTCTTTACATTTGGAGATATGTCCCAAATTACCTCTTTCACTGACCTGCCGCCCCTCAAAAAGCAACTAGCAACATCTAAAGTACAACAGGCATGTCAATTTGAAGTAAGATTTGAGATTTGGACTTGGGAAGGAGCAGACAAAGTGGCAGACATCCTTAGAGCTTAGCTAGAGTCTGGTGGATCCCCCTTCTTATGTCTCCATCCTTACATGGTAGCTGTGAAGACCACAAACTGCTCACTTCTGCTGTTTTCCTACTACATGAGGCAGCATTTCTGTCAAAATTACCAAGTTTTTCTTCTCACCTGCCTGCTCCTGGAAGGGTTCACAGCTTCAGTGAACAACTTCTGGTCCTGGTAACAATGATTTGTTAGCAACTCTCTCCAAAAAACCCTGGCATGTTTATAAGATTACTTCAAGCTCATGCCAATGAACTCTGTTTTTTCCTGTCCTGATCATTCTGTGTTACATTTTGGATACATGCACTTATATATCTGGGTATGTAAGGAGGAGTCACAGGGGCTCTGTCTGATGGGGAAGACCTAAAAATGGAGGTGGATCTCAGGGCTCTCCCTTAGCAACTGTATGTGCCTTTGGCTTCGAAGAAAGACAACTATCCCATTCATTTCCTTCATGAAATATCCACCTTGCAGCACTTCGAAGGAGGGGAAAAACATAAAATAATAAAAATGTTTCCTTTTCCATGTAACTGCTATGACACACACACAGAATAAAAAAAAAATTAGAAGTCCTTAGTACATTTTTAAACTAGCTAAAAGAAATATTAGTTCCAGCAATTTTAAACTTTTTTCTTCCCCAGGAGTCAGAAGCAAGATACTGGGAGAAGAACAGCCACCACATAGAAGCCACAAAATACGGTGGAATAGCCCAAAATACAAAAGCAAGCACACTGTAGATAGGTAATTGCCCCATCTTTGAATGAAAAACATTTCAAATGCTATATAAATATACAAACTGCCACCAGATGTCAGCACAGCCTAGAGAATTGCTAGTTCAACCCTCCACTCCAGGCTGATAAGGCTATTTATTTAACACCCCCCGCAACTGTCCAGGTACGCAAATCCAGCCCTGCCATCAGTCCTGAATGGAAAGAATCACACAAAATAGAAAGTCTCACTTTCATATGGAGAAGCAGCCCTTGAGGCCTGCCATAGGATCTCATTTGCATGTTATCAACATAAAAAAAAAGAAATACAAAGCTGTAAGAATAGGCATCAGTTTCTAGTGCCACAGGACATCAAGAACCAGCTCGATATTAAATAATCTCTAATTAAGGTTCAGTGCCCTCCTCCCTCACACTCGTCAGTCTCTCCAGCTATGGCATGTGTCTTTGCCCCACATGTTCGCATTCCTTCTGTTCATAAATAGCTTTAGTCTCCTTAGATTATGCTGCAAAGTGTTGGGGAATATTTAGCAACAAGGTTGCTAAGCTAAATAAAAAAGCTTTTCTGCAAAACAAGCATTAGCATGATTGTCCTTGTGCTACAAGCAGAGGCTCCCTCCACCTTCTCCCCATCCCTTTGATTTTTGACAAGACTTGCACAAAGTTTGACAAGAAAAACATCTGGGAAGCATCTCCAGCTGAGATGATTTTACTTGGAAAATTCTAACAGAAGCATTTATCCCATTTCTTCACACAAATAAATATCGACATTTACAATTTCTTAATAGTACAAATTAGTTTCAGCAAGACAGAGGTGGCACAAAAACATTTTTGCTGCTCAATGTACAAATTCAGTTACACACTTTGCTACTAAAGCTACTAACTAGAAAAGTTTCACAGGCTACTTAAATAAAGGGCAGGATTTATTTTAGACCATTAGTGCATAGATTAAAAACGATCAAAAAAGGAATGAAACTACTCCCCCATCCCAAACATAACCTATATTATTTAGTCTTAGTGAGAATTTTCAGCTTTGCTAGTTTATAGATCGAGCTTTCTGTCCTACCACAATCAACAAGTCTTACTCTGAAGCAAAAACACATATTAGGAAAACACCAGAATTTGTAGAAATGAAGAAAAGAATTGTCAAGTGATTAAGAAATCTAACTAATGTCATTTTTGCTTGGCATAGAACCACTGGATGTTGGTGACATCCTGATTGTTATTTTGTGAGACATATGCAGGTAAGCAAAGCAACAAACATACATTGACCTATGGAATTGTACATTAGCAGAGCTTTGGGTTTAGTTCATTTCTTAGGTACAAAAGTAATATAAGAAATCAGGATTATGGTTTTAATACTGGCTTATTGCACGACCTTACAAAAACCCCTTCGATTTTCTTACCAAATGCAGTCAACTCCGTGCACGTATATTCTTACAGTCCAAAGTAAAGAACTTCAAAAATTAAATAATCAAAGGAAACTTTATGTTAAGTTAAGAACCATGAACAGAAAATGAACTTTTTAGGCTGATGGCTAGGAAGAGAATTTACTGAAACATCTGTGTCATGCCTTATAAGGTAGTTTTAGCACAGCTCTGAGTTTTCAACTTCAGTTTTAAGCCTACTGCACTCTTAGATTTCCTTTGCACAGTTTCATATCTCAAGTTGAGTAAAAATGGAAGAGCAGCAAAAATACAGACACACAGAGGCTTTTTTGGACTATTTATGTTTCCTTAATATAGATGCTGGACAAACTTGGATATTAATATGGAAAAGAGAAATAAAAAGCAGTTACCTTATATAATTCTGAAGGGGAGACGGAGTACAAACTACCTAGTAGTTGAGCAGCAGCAACCGCAAAAAATGAATCTGAAGTAAATCACTTCACAGAAAACCCCCAAACCACTTAACATGGTATCAAAATTATGTCCAAAGGAAGAGTGCCTCTAATTTCGTACCTAAACTAAGCCCTGGAACCTCCCTCCAATTCAGATGAGCTACGTAGTCTCAGAAGTTTCTCTCCAAAGAGTCTGATCATGGACTCTGGAGGGAAGGCAAGTTCTGTTGCAAACCTGACTAAGTGCTTAATTAAATATAAAACCTACAAGCATGTTTCACCTTGCTTTTGAGTTTCATCAGGAAACCTTTGCACAATTCCTATTTTGTTCCATACAACCGCAAGTCTTTGTCAGGTTAAAACAAGAGGTAATTTATGTGCACTCTCTAAACTGGAATTTTTAATTCATTAGTCTTGGCTCTAATTGTAACGAAGACCCTTGAGGCTCATAGTTTCTCTCTGTTAACTTCTCTCCCTCAAATTTTGTACACGTAAACACTTGTTTCTACAACAGCTCTTCTGCAAGTCATTTCCCCCCCACTTTTTGCACATTCAAAACATGCAAAAACCAACCCTAAATGCCTCAGTTTTATATGTGCCACTTGCTCAGTCCGAGTTCGATATGCCCAGGTGACAAGTACTATTCCAGTCACTCTTTCTTCAGGAAATCTCAAGAACATTACGAGCATCAAGAGTACATGTCTCAACAGCCAGCTTGCAGCCAGCTATGCCAGAGTAATAGTGTAGCTGGCCCCTTTTCCCTAGGAAATGTAACTTCTTCAAAATCAAAGTTTTAAGAAGGTAAAGAAGAATTTCAGCTTCTGCAGGAGCAAAACTGCAAAGCTGCACTTAAAAGTTACTTAAGATTTCACATCAGCAGCAAAATTTGAGTAGAAAGCAGCTTACAGTCAGTTACTATTTAGCACAACTTCATTTCCTAAAATCTTTAAAAGTTCATGCTTGAGTGTCAAAGGATTTTTGCATTCTTCTCTAAATTACCTAAACTATGTTCAGCTAGCCTCTAACATTTCCTCTACACCCACCAGGCAGCTAGCTCTGCTGCTGAATGAACTGCGGCAAATGGCATTCAAGCTGTGAGACTTTGATAAAGGCTGGCATTTCAATGGTTACAAGGCCGTATTTGCATGACTGAGCAGATGGAATATGAGGGATGCATCTTTTTTCCTCTACTGAAAAAAGTTCTAGATAAAGATGCTTTTAAGAAAGGGAAATTGCCAACCTGAAGCGTTGTCATTTTTATGTGGACAAGTAGGAATGAGGTTTGGCACAATGCTTGAAAGACTTGTACAGTCAATTTTTCTTGCTGCTGTTGGTTTAGGAGTACTATTAAATTCACAGAGCAAGAATTAAGCAATGCAGGAAGCATTTCCTATTGCTAATGCTGATGGTTACTATAACCATGTTAAAATCGTTTTGTTGGTTCATTTGTTTATAATGATATCCCTTTTTTAAGGATTTACAGATAAGTTTTAAGGAAAAGTATGCATTCTTAGGGAATTTCCATCCTTTAGCTGTTTTCCCCATCTTAGATCCTTCAATCTCCTCACCTCTTCATTCACTACCCAGATTTTCATTTAATCTCTAGGCACGATAGTTGCCTCAAGTTTCACTTTTCTATTTCCATCCTAGACCTTCTTCAGGTTAACTTAGCTAACAATGTTCTTGCCAAAGTCCAAAGATATTTGCAGTGTTCCATCCCCGTGCATTTTGAGTTGTCAGTCACCTTTTCTGCGACAGTCCAGACCTAGATCTCTTATTCAGCTACTTTTTTTTTTTTTCCTTCCCCATCAGAAGATCCTCCATTTGTTTTTAAAGGGGAGATCCTGAAAAGCTTTTCTGGACATCCAGTCTCTGGGTGATCTACTTTGCAATTTAAAAACAAATTCCACCTTTGTGAACATGATCCTCTGAACAGAACAGAAAACTGCCTCTACTCCAAATCTGTATCCATTGGTACATGTGAAATCTTTCCTCATCTCTCCATCACTTCAAGAAAAATATGCCTGCCAACTCAAACACATCATTAATACTTGCAACTCCACAGACCCAGCCAAATCCCCAATCTTGCAGATTCTTTATGCATAAAATCTGAAATTGCGGCCCTTTCAACTGATCCTTACATTTCTGTCCCATCCAGTGACTCTTCCTCTTCCAGGTTCACTTTTACACAATGTTCTCCAATGAAGGAAAGGCAAAAATCTTGCTGTGACTGTAACACACTCAAAACTACTGCCAGAAAGAATAGTCCAAGTAGTCATCCCTTTACATCCTCTTACAGCTACCCCTTCTCAGTTGACTCAAACAACAGCTACTGTCATGGTCTAGGCCTATCAAGGTCTACAATCATCCTTCCCCCCTATTAAGCCATCTTCTCTACCTCCAGTTATCACATGATGTCAGCCTCTGCCCCACACCTTACAGTTTCTGTTAAGCCTCATTTGTGCTTTCCTCTATGTCATAACAGAAGTGCCATTTCCAACTCCACAGCCTCCCTCACAGTCCTCCTCCCTCCTCTCCACGCTGCCTACAAAAAAGATTTAAGCAACAAACTGGTGTTACTGCCTTAGCAGCCCCACCAGTGCTGCCTTGCCCCACACGCTCCCGCTGGCGCATCTACCTGTTGCGATCCAGAACTACGTCAGGGATCTCACAGAAACCACAGTGCTCGGCACCACCATGTGCTGCAGTCACATTGAACATCTGACTGACAACTTTTAAAGTCATTTAACCCATTTTAGGCTCAGGCTGCCAAATTAGCAACACGAAAGAAAAAAAAAAAAATCTGAGAGCAGTAACAGGTATTACTTGAAGCAGCAACCATGAAACTGAAAAAAGGATTTAAACCTCACGACTTCAGCATAAAGATAGTAACAAAACTCACCTGAACATACTTTCTTTTCTCCTAAATAGGCAGTAAACTTAAAACTTCTTTATTAGTATTTCAGTGAGGCTCATCACTATGGTATGTGAGCAACCCAAGAAGATCAAGTTGCTCATCTGTATTAAACAACAGTTGCTGCAGGATGAAAACAAGCAGGGCTTCAGTTTTACAGAAACTCAGCTGAAGTTTCTACTTGGCAAAGAAGATATATTTGAAACAGGGCATGGATCCAGATCCCGTTTGATCTGGCTCTTCCCAATGCATAGATTTCAGGTAAATTCAATAGCTCCTCTCTCCACACCATCACAACACAAAGCTTTCCTCTCAGTATGCTAACAGGATTAAGTATCACATTTAAATTTTGTTAAACTCCACTTTGTTTTCTCACTCCTTCCCTGAATTAGCAGATTACTGCTGAAGCAGGCAACGAACACACAGCTTCTCCCACTCATTAACATCAGGGACACGCTGTGGCACGAATCCAGGCTCTGTTTTCCTGCAGAGGATATAGCTTCTGTGGATGTGAACAATCTCCAGCGAGAGCTTAACGCATCGGCCCATTTCCTCCGTTGGAAGGGAGTCTCCCAACTCACGCTCTGAACAAACAGAGTCCTGGAGCCAGCCCATGGACAGTGTTTACAGAAACAGCAATGTCACTGATAGAGTTTCTGATACTTTGGAACAAAAATAGTTTGAAGGAAAAAAAGAAAAAAAAAAGCAGCAGTACTTTTTTTTCCATGAAAAAGTAGTAAATTAAGCATTAGTCAAATGTTGATACTTTTTTTAGTTATTTTATATGGAGGCTTCTTTAAAAACCACATCTATTTTACTGTGGTTAAAGTAAATCTTATGCTGAACAAAGGAACTGAAAGGTACCAATTTAGCAACAGTTCTCTATTTCCATCCCCACCTCTCCTCTTGCTGCCTAACTTATACATGTACAAATGAGGTGCCCAAGTAGTGCCAATATAAGATAAAGGAATACTTTTTTGTTGTGGTTTTTTAATTTTTTTTTTAAATGCACTGAAAAACTTAATATTTGCACAAAGTTTGGGCAGTCTAAAGGCAAGGGTAGCTGAAGTATTTACAAAGTTTCTGCACCATCTGTAATTCTTCATACATGCACTTTGGCAACCCTATTTAATTAGCATCAACCTTTCACCACTTAGCACTCTGCTAAGTATTAGTCTATTTTTATTTTATTTATTTTAAGGAAGTGGAACAATACAGCGATCATCAAAAATAGTACATCAAAATAGTACGCGCTGTACCTTAAATAAATACAGACAATTATAATCCAAGAGTAGGATATATAAACTCTAAGCTTCACAAAGTTCATGAGAATTATAACTTTTGGAAAACCCAGTCCATCTGGTAATTTAAGTGTTTTCAATCTCAGTTACTAACACAGGAATGAAGCAGAAAGCTGCTCTTCGCATGCATTTGCCTACGAATCAAACTTGTAACATCATATGGTCAATGGATAAGACAAGGCAAGCAGGCAGAAGAGAAAAATGCATCACGTTTTTTTCTTGTTTCTACCTCACTTCCAGCCCTACAACCCGCCTGATGACTATGACGGACACAGCTGGTAGGAAGCAGGAGGCAAAAAAAGCATCAGTCAGAGGCAACGTGGATACCCAGGCTCCCTCAGAGAAGCAGTAAGGATGAAACTCAAGGGTCAGCAGCAGAAGATAAGGGCAAAGACAGGCTCCAGCATAAGAATTTTTGTAAGTAAATGGCCTGGCAATGGAAATAAAATTTTAAAAAGTTTCCATGCCTCCTCCCCCATTGAGGCTGCTAAATTGCATCCTGTTGCCCTGCTCAGGGCTGTGAATCATTGTGCTAACCTGGAATGGTGCCACTCACCTCCAGAGCTTCTCTCTGCTACAAAAATTAGCAGGCTACTTCCCACAGAAAGTAATTTGCAAGAAATCCCTTCTAGACCCAACCATCAAACAGTGGACAGAGGCTTCATTTTCTTTCCCAAGGCTTACAACACCAGGAAATCTTAGAAGCAGCGTAGGAAAAAAATAAAATTAAATTAAAGGGGAAAAAAAAAAAAAAAATCAAGCGACCGTCTACAGTTCTGCCTGTGCCCTTCCTGGCTAAAGATGAGAGCAGGCAGCTAGTATTTCAGATTGCCAGTGACCTCTCCAACTACCACCCCATATTAACTTCCTGACCAATCTAAGTGAAAGCCTGCCAAGTATTAAAGAGAGAAGAAAGGGATGGTAAGCAGCTCGGGTACTTCCTTTCTGGAGATATTTTTGACCAGTGCTGCAATTCTACGGGTCTTATCTGAAGAACTGACATGTTAGGCAGGGTTTAACAACATCCTGATTTTACCTTCTGCGCTAAACACAAACCCAAAGAGAGTGCTGATGGCAAGTGTACACAGGCTGTTTGTTAGGAGGCTATGCAAAATAATCAGAGCGCCTTGTGATGAGATGAAAAAGCTGTGATGTCTACCTTATCTCCTCTCCTGACTTACGTTTCTAGCTAGAAATACTCTACTCTCTCTTCAAAGTTGCAGCAACTGACATTTGCCTGCTCACAGCCCCAGCCGGGCTGCACAAGCTGCACTGAAGCTACTGCAGGACGGTATCAGAAATGATTCTGCTGTCACTGTTAGCCACTTCAGCAGAGGTCAAAAACTGAATTTCAAGAAGCATGTCAATTGGTGAATTGACTCTTCATAACAGAAAATCTGTCCTGATGCTGTTCATGCCAGTGCCAGGAAACTTTGCTCTCGAGAGCCCAGCAACATGACACCTCCCGCCACCACAACAGTAATGTCGAGAGATGCTAAAATGGGAACCAAAGAGGAAGTTGAAAGTTAAGTTAGGTTCAGATTTTAATTTCTAAAACAATAAAATCCTCCATTCTGAAATGATAAATGTGGACATGAAGAATGAATGATGTTCAGTTTTACATTATGTGTCTTCAGATTCTTTAGAAGGGTAGAGAGCTGACAGATTTGCTGCAACAGAATTTACTGCAACAATAGTAATTTCTCTGACCAGATTTGAAAGCATACACCTTGTTTTCTAAAATGCAAATATTTTACTCTCAAATTTAAAGTGACTGGAACTTAAAATGAGATCTGACACAAATCATAGTAGAAAAACATAATATATACTAGGCCTACAAAAATTACTGCATTCAAGGTACATTAGTTACTTTTTTGGTCAACTCAAAGAAACTTCCATCCCACCAGCTGATAGTTCTCTCCTAAGAGGGGAAAACTGGTTCCAGCAAATTAAAGCAAAATATTAGCAACATAAGGCAAAATGCAATCGAGTCAGAGAGACGATTTATTGCTTACAATGAAAACTACCTTCAGATTTATACCTTCAGATGTCCTTTTCAGTAAGCAACTGAAATTCAATGCAAACTATTTCTCAATATATGATGTATGTCACAACCCTGATTTAGTTCATGATGCAATTTTTAGCACATGCTGTTTCCACTCAACATACTTCATACGACAGATGTGCTGCAGCCATGAAAACATCTTTAGAAAGTTAAAAACTACTTACTTTTAAAGCAAAAATGCTGTGTCCGTACATTACAAGTTTAACTGTACAAGTTTTACTAGGAGCTACTGAATCTCTAGGAACAAAGATACTTGACCAGTATTTAAAACAGACAGCAGACACTCTCTACAGATGCAGTTAGGAGCATTTGCTTGTTCTACAGCTTTCAGGGAGGAGAACACATATCTGCATATAACACAATCTTGTAACTCAATACACCTAGCAAGTGTAGTCTGCCACCGGTTTAGAAAACTCCTCTGCAAGAGAAGAATTGACAATGATACAACCAAGTCTAGTCACCCATGTTCCAAGACAAAGAGCAAGTGCCAGAAGTTTGAGGGACTTAAAGCACCAGATACCCTTCCTAGAAACATTTTACATTTATTTTAGCTACGATGAATGAGTACACTTAGATAGCGAAGTTGTAGACAACAAGCACTTCTGAACACAAGGCAGACCGTGTGCACCTCAGGGTGAGTACCCAGGCAGGAATAGGTAAGCTTCAGCCCTGCTGTGCAAGCACCTTCACAAATATCAAACAGTCAGTTGGCAGTGGGGAAAAAAAAAAAAAAAAAAAAAAAACACACAAAAACATGTATAACTACAGAAAAGTAGTAGACAGGCTTAGAACTGGGTCCAGCTGACACTACTGCAAGGAATATGCTTTCCATACCTTTATTTTATGCTTGCAGCTTTTTGTCTGTGTCCTAATGAGAAACAGTTGCCCCTTCTTCCCCTCAACATATGTCCACTCGGAAGTATAAGGGCTAAACCAGTCTTAAATCAGCAATACTAACAAAAGATCCAAATCATTCCAAAATAACACTGTCCTCATAAGCAGCAACTGCAAAATGCCCAAGGCAAAAATGTGTTCAGTTCCAAATTTTAATTATTCAAACTCTGTACTGAAACACTCACGTTCTCCTTTTCCTAAAGCTACTAATTTCATTCCATTAACCAACACGTGTAAAACCTGCAGATCTTCCTGTTGAGGAGAAGAAATGCTCAGACTAGAAAACTTGCACGTTATTTTTCAGTATGAGTTCACAGCTCCTTTACAATCGGGATTCTCAACTCAGCACACTGACATGGAAGGAAGCGTAACAGAAAAATAAAATCTTTTAACAAAGCTGATATCTGCAATCAGTTCCTCCCAGGAATAAAACACCCAACTTTCCAAGACAGCACCAGATATGTTCATATAACATATCTTTGTGATAGAAATGAAAAGAACAACAAGGCTTCTCTACAGATTTCCTCATACAAGACATGAAATCATTCTATGTAGATAGTTGCTATGGTGCAGACTTAAGGGGGAAAAAAAAAAGAGGGGAGATCAGACTTCTTGTTTACAGGTTTCCAATATGCTCTGCTTGATCCATCTTGAAATTGAAACCCTTTAGCTTCCTGTCTTAAGGCTGTCAGATAGTAGAGGACAAACACGGTGTTACCAACTTTACAAAGCTCCCACGTGTTCTGCATAGATCCAGGGAAAAACATCCACGTGGATTAGACGACAGACAGGAGGGACAATATAGTTTCAAAAAGAATAAAAGCCATACTAAATCCTGAGAGACTTACTCAAGGGAAAAGAAACTTACTCTGGGAATGAAATGCCAGATTATCTTTGAACACTGTCAACACTTCACCACAATGTAACGCTGCATGGACCTATAAAAAAATATGCTGTTTTGACATTCTCAGGCGAAATCCTGATTCTTCCGAGAACTTCTTACACAGGTTTTATCCAAACAGGTATGCCTGGCTATTTAGAGATTCAAGAAGAATAAGACAAACACATTTAGGGTAGGATTCAACTCTGAATAAAACACCTAAACCATATAAAGGCACATAAACTTCCCCTACAGTCAAAAAAGCCTACAGAAAGATTCAGCTTATCCTACAGCAGACACTTCGAGTGTCATTCAGGTACCTAGACATAGGTATCTGCTGTCAGTTTAAACATCCTGGGAGTTCCACCTCACTTCCAGTTGCCTCTGTTGTAAACCCTGCAGGTCCCAGGTTGTATCCATCAGCATTATGCAATTTTTACCAATGCTTCAGAGATCCTAATTGGCAGTAGGTTTAGGCAGGTGACCAGAGGGCTGCTATCCAGGCCCCTCTGACTCTACCAACTACATCTTCACTGACTATGAAGAGAGAGAGAGAGGAGCACACATAGAAACTTGGCGCAGAAGTATGAAACTTAAATGTTTTTCATCAGTCATGAACAGAATGCATCCTTTATCCTTTCGCCAACTGACAAGATAGCTATCACTTGTAGAATAATCTTAGGCTATTCATTATTGGGGTTTTGGTGCTATGTAAGAGATTTGGCCCTTGCAGTCACTTCTTTAGGGTCCCATCTGCTGAAGAAGCAGCCAAATGTAATTTCTTGCCTAGATCCATTATTCACTTGCCAGAAGATTAGACTAGAACCTTTTTGCCAGAGTCTTCTCTATAACCTGCCTGCATGAACTGCCTTAATCAACTTTTCTTTAGTACGGCGCATAAAACCCACTCATACAGAACAGGTTAGGTCTCCCATTCAGTCAGTGACCAGTCTGGTTCTGCCATATATTGTGTTTTTACTGAACATGCAGGGTGGGGTAGAAGTGACTAGAGCATCCAGGATAATTCCAAGGTTTAGGAACTTAATGATGCGGTCTTCCTAAAATAAGCACAAAGTTCCCTGCACAGAGATGCCTTTAAAGACCTCCAGAGGGAGATGCCGTCTAATTTTTGGCATCTAAATTGCTTCGAACATCCATCTTAGGCATCAGTACTGGCCACACCAGCATCTTGCTACAGCCTGAATATTCTAGTCTCTTGTCAGGTCAGGTCAGGAATACAAAATTAAAAAATAGGAGAGGAAACAAGACCTATGACAGCTTTCAAATTCCATGGCACTTTTCTTGCTCTCTTTAGACTGGAATTTATTCGTCCCCTGCCCCCAATGCTACTGTTTGCTATCATCTATTTCTCTTTCTTTACCTGCTTACTGTTAGAACAAAGTATAAAAATACTGTTTTCCATATCACCACATATACCTGGAAAGCTTAACTAATGCCCCAAACCGTTTGCTCCCTACTCCTAGCCAACAGCCTAAACTGAAACAGTAGCATCTAATCGGTATTTGTGCTACTATCAGCATTACAAGAAATTTGAAGGGGGGGGGGGGGGGGGGGGGGGGGAACACAAACCACTGGAGGGTGTAGACTTCTTTCCATTATTCTTTGATTCTTCCATCTTCTGGGATTTGTTTCAAAGAGATCATTAATCTCCTGGCTGTTAACCCAGAAGCCCTCCTGACTGCATTCTGTCTACAGAAATCAGACCTTCACCAAGGCCAGACTTGGACAGAACAACTAACTTTTAAACACTGGAGAAAGCATTGTCCTTTCACTGTAACGTTTACAAGCACACATGGTTCTCCTTTCCTATTTATTTAACAAGCATCTGAATGATTCCACTAATACTAATATGGCTATAACCCAGTTCTCACAGCTCAGAGATGAGGGACGCTGTGCAAGGAAACCACCCTGCACCCAGTGCTTCTACAGCTATACTCATTACACACAATCCACCCAGTTGTAGGAATATTTAAGAGAGTCACAAGGTTCCCATGGAGAGAGAGCTGAGATCTTGTCTGATTTCATTCCAAATCTACTGAAAACAGAGAAAAGCTTTTGCCAAGGCAGTTTTGGCAAGTATTTCCAGCAGTATCCTAGCTTGCCAAAATGCATTTGGATTTTGCTGGACTTATTTACTTGTTCAGTACGCTCAGAGAAGTAGAAACATTTGTTGCTGTAGAGAATTTGGCTTACTTTGAAGACCTGGAACAACACTTAAAAGATGAATCAGGGACTGACTGACTTCGGAATTTGATCTATTAACCTCAGCTTGTAGTGGTGTTGTATCCTGAAGCATTAGAAGTAATCCATAGCTCAGCTGCTTCAGGTCTGAGACCAGACAACTCTTTGAACTCTCAAACGACACTTGTAATGTGTTATTTCTACATAGCCAAGTTCTACTCCTTTCAAAAATACCATCCAACACAAGCCGTAAGACGACCCTGAAGATCCTCTTTAGGAGTCAAGTCAAAAGAGCACAACTACATTTTATGACAAAACTGTCATTCTTTGCTGACTGCATGAAGAGAAATCCTAAAGGCCTGATTAAGACATTAAGCATCCAGTCTCTCAAAAAACAAAGTTACAACCCTTTAAGACACCTTCAGTTAAAGGCTGATCCCTCCCACACTGTCGTCCCCACCCGCACTCACCACAGGGCTGGTCAGTGCTCTGTTTCCACCCTGTCACTGGGGCATGCAGGAATGCTTTCGATTAGATGCGTCAGAGGTATATTGGTGACATATTTTGCCTGACAGAGTCATGCTCAACTGGTCGACTCAAAATCTGGAGTGAAAAAAATCAAAGTATTTCAAAAGCATTATTTGCAGCGCTTGTTTTCAAGGTTTTGGCACTGTTTCTCCCATGTTTGTCCACTCCACGTTTTCAGCTTTACTAGCTTGCTTTTGCTCATTTTCCCTTTTTTTTTTGCTGAGCAGACATTCTTTCTTCATGCCTCCCTCTATTCCTCCGTCTCCTAACACTGCCCACTACCTAGCAATAGGCCAGCAACCTTGCCTTCTCTTTTCAAACACAGAAGCTACGTACTAGGTCACAGCCATGGTCCAACTATCCTCAAATCACATACTGCTAGAGAGAAGTACAAAATACCACCCAGGCTTATATAGCGTCATTTTTCTAACTCCTTGCTGTTATAACATAAATTCATCCTGGAGGCATAGCATTTCATATCATTCTTTCTTTTGCCTTTTAAAAGCACATGTTCTTACAACTCCTTCAACCCGTTATCCAGTAGGCACTTACAATGCATTTTTCACAAGCAGAAAAAAAATCAAGTATACACATACCCTAAATTTCTGATTTCTAAATGTGTGTATATATATTTTGGTTGCATTCAAGAACAGTACCAACTTGCTTCCTAAGAGATACAAGTAGACTGCTATATGACCTCTTTCCATCTTCATTGTACCTTTCCAATATTTAATTAACTTGTAAAGTGAACAGGAATACCTCTGGTTTCCTGTAGATGAACCAACAACAACAAAAATAAACCAAGAGAAGATAAAAAAATCAGTACCTACCTCTCCCCACCCCAGGGAAACATACCACTCAATGATGATTCTCCATTGACAATTATAGTTTTAAATCTGTTCAACAATTTTTAATCCCCCTGATACATAGTATCCAGACTTTTTACTATGTTAAATTTTTTTTCCATCAGGATGTTTGGGTTGCCAAATCAAATATCCTGAAATGCATCATAAGGGCTACTATGTAGCTAGTACCTCGTATGAGGCTACTAATCTGCCTGACTTAAAAAGAAATAAAATAAAAAGCTGACACAGTAGGTGAGTTGCATTTCCCAGTATGATTTACTCCCCTTACCTACTTTGGTCCAAGTCCTATTTCAGTACTTTTGTCCAAAACTATGTCAACCTGACAGCCTATAAACAGTTGTACACTCTACTCACCCAGTTAAGACCCAACACAAATTAGTTCCTATCTGTAATCTGGAGTAGTCTAATTTTAGATCAGCAGTCCACAGAGTTTCTCATATTACTCTTCTCTAACTCCTTGATACAAGTTATTGGCATCTTCTAAGTTAGGTCATATTTTAATAGCTGTTGTTAAACATCCTCCTGGCTTGCTAAAGTGGAAAGAATGCCATCAACATTTGTATCTGACTAAAATCTAGTTTTTTAACCACATACCTGACAAACTGATCAAGTACTTTTGTCTTTAAGCACTGCTCTATGACTTCTACCTGGTCACGGAGAACCAACATTAAAGTTACTTTTGTTTCTAATAAAAAGCTTTCTTTCTCTAACTGTCCAGCTGTCCTCCCTCCATCCATGTCATTTTCTTACTAATTTTATACATTGCTTCATTATCTGCTAATTTATATTCATGGAATAAAAGCTGACAGCCATCTATTTAGGGATTTCTGGTGGCAGGAGGAAGGAAAAGAGTATTTTTAATAGCTGTTTCCACCCCTATTCTCAGCCATTTTATCTTTGACAATCTCCCTTGATTGTGGATTCTTCCACAACTAGTAAGATTTTTGTAAGCCATTCCAAAGCGCTCTGCTTTTTCTGTTCATATTTCATCTTTCACCTTGTTTTGTTCAAAAGCTTTCTACCTTTTGAATTTCCTCCTTTGAGAACAAAAGATTGTATTCATCTGCCCACATACAGACTTCTGTAAGCCAAGATACCCATACCTGAGCTAGTTATCCTAGCCTGACTTTGAAGATAAAGGAGAGAAATAAGCATGGCAACTGGGGACAAGTCATCCCATCCCTAAATACATATCTAAAATAAATCATATAAATTGTCTCATAAAAGGGCCTCTCCTTCTTCATTAAGGTAAGCCTAAAATGGTCCTACTCAGACATGGTCCCCCACAATGTGGTTCTCTCTAAATTGGAGAGATACGGATTTGATGGGTGGACTATTCAGTGGATGAGAAATTGCCTGGATGGTCACATTCAGATGATAGTGGTCAATGGCTCAATGTCCAGATGCAGATCAGCGACAACTGGTGTCACTCAGGGGTCCGTACTGAGACCAGTACTGTTTAATGTCTTCATCAATGACATAAGACAGTGGGATCAAGTGCACCCTCAGCAAGTCTGCAGATGATGCCAAGTTGAGTGGTGCAGTTGACACACCTGAGGGACATGATGTCATCCAGAGGGACCTGAACAAGCTTGAGAAGTGGGCCCATGTGAACCTCATGAGGTTCAACAAGGCCAAGTGCAGGGTCCTGCACCTGGGCCAGAGCAACACCCAGTATCAATACAGGCTAGGGGATGAAGGGATTGAGAGCAGCCCTGCAGAGAGGGACTTGGGGGTACTGGTGGATGAAAAGCTGGACATGAGCCAACAATATACACTCGCAGCCCAGAAGGCCAACCGTATCCTGGGCTGCATCAAAAGAAGTGTGGCCAGCAGGTCGAGGGAGGTGATTCTGCCCCTCTACTCCGCTCTGGTGAGACCCCACTGCATCCAGCTCTGGAGCCCTCAGTACAGGAAAGACATGGAGCTGTTGGAGCGGGTCCAGAGCAGGGCCACAAAAATGATCAAAGGGATGGAACACCTCTCCTATGAGGGCAGGCTGAGAGAGTTGGGGTTGTTCAGCCTGGAGAAGAGAAGGCTCTGGGGAGACCTTATTGCAGCCTTCCAGTACTTAAAGGGGGCTTATAAGAAAGATGGGGACAGACTTTTTAGCAGGGCCTGTTGCGATAGGACAAGACGTAATGGTTTCAAACCAAAAGAGGGTAGATTCAGACTAGATATAAGGAAGGAATTTTTTACAATGAGGGTAGTGAAACACTGGAACAGGTTGCCCAGAGAGGTGGTAGATGCCCCATCCCCGGAAACTTTCAAGGTCAGGTTGGATGGAGCTTTGGGCAACCTGATCTAGTTAAAGATGTCCCTGCTCATTGCAGGGGCGTTGGTCTAGATGACCTGTAAAGGTCCCTTCCAACCCAAACCATTCTATAATTCTATGATATTTAACTATACCACAGCTGTAGTAAGTTCAGCAAGGTGAATCCTTTCTATAGGTATTTCTTACCAACTTTCATGAACAATTAAATCCTCACAGAGTATTCAAAGGTAATGATAACAATACAAACCCACTATGGGACAGAGAAATCACATTTCTGGTGGTTTTCCACATTAAGACACCACCATATTTACTTTCAGAATGTAATTCCTATTTGTTTCTTTGTAAAGAAGCTTAATTGCTCAAGTTACCATTTTTGAGGTGCTTAGCTGATTCACAGATACCTGTATTTATGTGACCTGCCAAGTGGCTTCTATACCCTTTCCAGGGCCACCTTTGGTCAAAGAGCTGTACATCTGCAGGGTCACAGCCATGGGCCTCATCTAACAAACTCTGCAGAGGCATTTGAGTGTTGCTTTATACCCCTTCCCCCACTGCTCCTAACGGAGTCTTGTCCTGTAAGTCTAGGACCTAAGCTAGTTTCCTTCCTTTCACTGCTTTCCATGCATTACATAGAAGCTCCAATTGCTGCTCGAAGGACATCACTATTCATACAAAAGACCAAAAACCCTCATAGCAGGTACCGTTTCAAGGAGATAATAAATACTGTTGTAAATGTGTCTCACATAGGCTTTCCGTTATTTCACTACTGTTTAGTTTAAGCTGTTGAAAACCCCTCCATATGTTTTGAAAACATTTCAGGATGTTGATGATGAGCATTTATAGCTATAGAATTAATCACTGCTATGAATCCTAGAATTGCATCAGATATGCAGAAAGGCTTTAAGGTTACATAGCTTTCAACAATTAAAACAGAGGAACTTCACAGTTCATTCTAGCCTCCATACCTTAAGTTGCTGACACACTAATAAGATCTTTACTGTAAAGGAACAGCAGCATTTGTTCTTAATGTAAACAGACTAAATATTCAGTTGCTTTTTTTTTTTAAACCAGTAATTTTAGAGCAAGAGCTTCAGATAAGCATATATTCCATGGAATAATGTTGTAAATAAAACACAGCTAGAGTGCTTGAAACTAATTGTATTAAGAAATTCTAGAACACAAGGCTGGTTTACCCTGCTCAGCACATACAGCTAGGCAACAGGTGGAAAAAAAACTGAGCCATTTGCACAGCCTCCTTTGCCTCTTTCTTCCCTTCTTCACACTGTATTATCTCTGGCTTTGCTGATATATGTTTGTGTGTATGTACACATATGAACACACACACACAAAATACATGGCAGAGTATGTCAGCCTTGTATTGTAGAATTTCTTAATACAATTAGTTTCAAGCATATATAAAAATA
The DNA here is from genome assembly GCF_035582795.1 of Mycteria americana. Lineage (NCBI taxonomy): Eukaryota > Metazoa > Chordata > Aves > Ciconiiformes > Ciconiidae > Mycteria > Mycteria americana. Next base: position 34,312,933 of record NC_134367.1, read on the forward strand.
TATAGAAAGGAACATAAAGGTTATACATGTTGCTATGCAGAATAGTGAAAACCTTTCTGGAGGAAATAAAATGTTTTCGCCATTCTGCACAGGATAAAGCAGACAGTTTCCCCAGAAATGGCAGCATACATCAGAAATGCAGCTATCAGCTCTGCAAAATCAACACTGCAATAAGAAAATATTAATCCTACTCTCCAAGTATACAGAAGGTGGTGAGGGCAAGGGAAAAAAAAAGTACTATAAACATTATTGTAAGAAGATCTCTTAACAGCCCATGGCCTTCAGAAGAGTGCACAAACTCATCCCAAAGCTCTTACTACAACAAAGTAGTTAGAAAGGCTGTTGACTGATTAGACTTTTATTTCTGAAGTCAAGACAAAAGTTTGAAAAGTTTGAAAAAAAGATAGAAAAAGTTCAAGCCAGTAATGGAGAATAGGATTACAGGACAACTGGATGTGAGAGTTAATACATGTAAAAGCTGTGATGGCCTTGAAGACAAAAGCAAGAAGCTTAAGTTGCATCTAATTAATAAAGGTGAGTCAGGGGAGGAAGGCAGAGATGCATGATCTGGTGAAAGCAAAGAGACAAGAAATCTCTGCACAGCATCCTGGAGTGCTAAAAGCAAATCCTTTGCCCTTACACAAAACTAGAATAAAAAAAAAGGAGTGCAATGAAGAGGACAGAACCACTCGGAACTCTTCCAGGCAGATGCTGAAAGACCAACTATTGACTGAAATACACCTGGATGCCCAGAAGAGACTGCAAAAAACCCTCTGAGCAATATCCCTCTCTTCCACTGATATCCTTGCCTTGCTACAGGCAGAAGCTCTGAACTTAAATTTTCTATGTTCTGCATTATCAAAGGAGGTATGTATTTAATCAAAGGGCATACAAGGGAGGGGGGAAGGAAAAAAGTCTTCAGCAACACAAGACAAAGTTACTGAAAATATCTCCAATTTACTCACAAGAAAAATCAAGAGCCAATGACAGGAAGGCTGAATTGGAGCAAAATGCTGGCTATCCATATTAAATCAAGAGAACTATTGTTAAATAAAAGAAGCTAGGTTTACACCCACAGCTAAAAAGATGCCTCAAGCCATCATCTGGAAAAACACTATGTCACTGCACGGCACGTGGCTTTCTTTTCATATCCTTTGTTCATTTATTTGTTTCATAATAACTGTTTGAAGCTTTAGGAAAAACACAGAACAGTCCGTATGTATCAATACAAAAAAAAAAAAAAAAAAGAGGAGTGATTTCATGCATCTTGGTCTATAAATTACTGCTTAAAGGGGAAAAAAGCTATATGCCCAATTCAACTCAAAAGAGTCATCCCTTCCAATTCAGATTTGTTGTAGAGCTACAGGTTTCGTTCATCTTCTTTTACTGTGTTTTTAAAGAAAACAAGCACATCGTATAACGCCTATTTCACATATCATTAACAAAGAAAACTCCCGAAGAAGCATGGCTATGTAACATTGTTACTTTTCAAGCAAAGAGTTAAAGCACATATCTGAACAATTTACGGTTTTGAGTGTGGCTTGAGTAGGAACAGCAGCTCAGTACTGAAAGCTTTCCATTCACATCATCAACTGTATTCTCTTCATAACAAGTGCATACGTAGGCAGATGGATTGTGCCTTTTCCAACAGCTGCCCCGTCATTTTATAGATGATTTCCATAAACAGCATGCACGGGTAAGTAGCACTGGTTGAGTTTCCCCTTTTCCTTCCCTTCTTCCTGGCCAGCAGACAGAACTTCTGCAGTGTCAAAACCAGGACCCCTCAGATGAGAGCTGCTCTTCCCTTTCAAACAGGGCTGGGGAGGGAAGCAGCTTTTTTAAGAATACATCCATTAATTCAGTAGAGGGGTGAAAAGGGCTTGACTTGACCTACCCAAATCTGGAAGCCAGGGCCTGAAAGCAAGACTTTGCCTTCCAAGTGAGACAGTGACCTCTACAAGTACCAGGTACGACAACATGCACCAGCATTTAGGGCAACACAAAGCTAGCAGCCAGCTGGCTAGAAGCTGGCTAGCAGCCAGCAACAGAAATTAAGGACCACTGCTCTAACGTTTTTCTGAAGTTTAGCCCTAGCAGGTTTTAAGAGGTAGCTGGCAGAAGAGCAGGTTACACGTCTGAAGCTGTTTTTCTGGAAGAAAACTCCTCATGTGCATGTAGCAAGATTAGAAGCTGAAGCAAACAGTCCCAACATACTACTACATTTTCCAAGAGGAAACACGCTGAACTTTGAGACAGTACGTAATTCAGGAAGAAGAGTAATAGAATGGGTATTGAAAGAATTTCCTGCTGAAGCACAAATATTATCAATATGTAAATCTTCACAGGAGATACTTAATGCTTTTGATATTAAATACTCTGCCTATGCAAGTTCTCTCCTATTGCTCAATCCTCTTCTTCAAATATATAGTGAAGCTTTCCAGATGAGGAGATTATGTCAAGAATCCTCTGCCTAGATAGTGTTTCTCAAGTGCATCCAAGTTTCATGAATTTCATTACAAGGTCACTTAGGAAGTTCTCTGGGTTGTCAATACAGCCAGGTTTAAGCCCAGAAAGGTTGCAGAAGCACTCACCTAAACACCTGTTATTTGTTGAACCACAGCTCTCTTCATTCCTGTACTACTTTGTCAACAGTAACATCCATCTCTATCATTCACAAATATAATCTGACTGTGGTCAGTAATTCGCGTTTCTCTTTTGCTATAGATACAGAAAATTCAGCTACTCCTACAATGAATGTAAGCCCTACTTCTGACATCTGCCTTGGCCCTGAACTTGGTCAGTACATCGCTAAGTTTGCAATACTTTTAAGTCAAATGTTGTATTCATATTGACTCTTCTTCTTCCGAGTTCACTACAAACTTTTCAGAGTTTCTTAGATTTGCAAAAAAAGGCTTTTGGAAACCTCTGCCCATTTCACCTGCTCCTTCTGCTGTACTTAGAAAAAAAGATCAACCTAAAAACACAGCCTCATCAGTGTCTGTCCTAACTTCAAATCCACATACCATCCAACCAAACCATCACCTTTCAAGATATTTACAGCCTGGCAAATAACAGGCTAAGAAGATATGTCTTCTGTCTTCCTCCATTTTAATTAAGCAAACAACTCAAAGCCACCCAAACACACACAGACAGTTACTCCTAAGCCCATCCCTCTGTCCCCCCTGGTTTTCCTCTCACTCTTCCCATTTGTTGCCAGCCCACATCAACTGGATTCCACTTGGATGCCACTGGTCTTGAATTAGATTGTAATCCCTTGTTGGGAGAGCTCGTACCTTACTATGGACAGTGAAGCGTGCAAGATGATGTACAGTGCTAATCCCAACAGAAACCATCAAGCAGTACTGAAATACAATATAATCTGAATCTATGGCAAGTGTACAAATCTACACCCAAAGCTATTTGCAAAGTGTGGATTAGTGAAGTTTCCTCAAATATAGAGCATGCTTTCTTGACATTGTGGATACTGCTTTAGCTACCTACATGTCAATAATGTTTTATAAGAACTCTGACCAGGACATTAGCTCCTCTAAAAAAAAAGTCAGAAACTCCAGAGAGACTTAGGTTATCTGTATCTTATGTGAAATCTAAAGGGAGAGATTAATGTTTAGATTATGTCCCCTCATACTTTTATATGAACATGCATACATATTTGAGAAACAAGGATACTGACGACAAGAAAAAACAAGTTAACAACAAAACCCTCTTTACCAAAGGCGTAGATATTTAACACACATACCAACAAGATGCGTATCTTCTCTCAAGAGTAAATACACTAGTGCTTTCAGTATCAACTTAAGTCAGTTATGTGCTACAACCTCGCTGCTCTTTTTCTGGTACGATAGCAATCATCATTAACTAGCGTCTCAATCACAGAAACTCTTCTCTATGTCCTGGGGTCATATTTAAGCACAGGGGTCCACCCACATAATAAAACTAGTTGGCAGGACTGGAGTCTTGAAATTGTCTCAACTGACTTCTAGAAAAGTATGAATCAGCTTTCAGCACTTCCTCCTCTTTTTTTTGAAAGGGAGGAGGGAAGAGAATGAAAGGAAAGGGAGAAGGGGGAGGATCACTGACCCTCAAACAGCTGAGACGTTGTTATACGTCAGAGGTGAACCCGCTCACATGAAATCTCCCTGACTTCCCCATCATTTTGCAGGGTTGGGCCTCTTCCAGGAAAAATTAATTTTTTTATACATTTTTTCCCACGGTTGCTTTAATTGGTGCATTTCTAGTTTCCAGAACTCCTGTAAGTGATTGCTTCCTACAAGGCTTAGGATTTCAAATTCTAAATGAACCATTGCAGAGATGCTAAACATGCAAAATCACCTTGCAAAAACTTTGTAGCGGAGTCTAGAAACAAAGCCAAGCAACCTGTACAGCCAAGCAAGCTGTACAGAAACTCACTCCTGAAAACTTTGAATTGAGTTTGCAGTTAAAAATATAATGTAATTGACTCCATTTTTGCTCTTTTTCCTACCAGAGATTGGATGACTTCTGGATATTCAGACACAGACATCACAAGAAAGATTAAGCAGTACGTAGAAAAGTTTGGCCTAAATTCATATGTCTGTGATAAACCAAATAGAATAGAAGTTTTAAACAGACAACTATGCTTTAGGTGTCAAACATTTCTTGACGTCTGTGGCAGTTGGCAGCTGCAAACATCCGACTGAAAGCCCCATCTGCTGCTTCACAGCTTCCAGTCGAGGATGTTTACAGTCGCTCACTGTCAACAGCAATACACATTCCTCAGCTGTTTACTTTATATTATTAACATGCAGAGGCCTCCAAGCAGGTTAGTTAAGATCGCTACAACTTCTGTTGCTGTGTTGCTGCCTGCAGATGTACATGGGACTGTTTCCGTACGTATTTACAAATGAAATAAAGTATGACTTCCAGAGGAACATTTGCAAAAATATTTTCTGTTCAAGCATTACACTTCTAGAATTATGTTGCCTATTTTACATCCAGCAAGAACTAAAATAAAGACATACGAAAAGAGCAACTTGCTTCTGCTGTTGCATTTGTTTTGTTCTCCAGGAGACTAGAGCAATCCTGTCACATTCATTACAAAAACTGCACTACTCCACAACTAAGTTCGCTTATCAGCACAGTGACTAAAGATAGCAACGGGCACGAAAATAGAACCAAACCCTTTCTAAGGGTATTTCACTACAGTGTCTGGGATGGCTTCCTTCCCCACAGAAAAGTGGATGCGAGGGAATTATGTGATATTAGAAGTTAGTTTATGCAACATTTGCTTCCAAATAAAACCATGGAAAACAACCCACCCAGCCCACAGGGGACTGTGGGGAAGAGGGAGGAAGTCATGTAGCAAGCTCTGCAAAGGCTTCAATAAAGTTCAAACCTGTTAGAAGATTTCTACAAATTATCTGAGCTAACCAGCTGCTGCTACACTTCACATAGTTGGCAGAATGGCATTTCTCACCAAATGAAAAAGCCAAAAAGATTTGGCATAATAATGTCCCGGTTGTACATTCTGCTGTTTGTTTTTCATTCTATCTCCCGTTTCCTTATTAAGTTAATGATGGGGAAAATTAAAGATTAATCACTCAACTATTTTTCTGAAGTCATATGAAACCGCAGCAGGCAAGCAGAGTGATTATATCACTCTAATTAGAAGGTGTTTTTTCCTTGAAACTTTCTTGCCCCCAAATGAAATTACCGCACTGTAAACCGAGTAGGTTATGAAAAGACCATAGCTGGAACGCAGAAGCCCGCGGCGTATTTACTCAAACTGATAAGTGTGAAGGATCTCTATAAATCACTTTCAAAACTCAGGGTTATATTTTCTATACTAAGGTTAAGAAAATTAATCTTTCAGGCAGCAGGTGAAAACAAGCAGAATTATGTTGGGGCCTTTCCCTTTATTCAATACCAACTTTGAGCTATTAAAGCTTCCTAGGGAACCACATTTTCTCAATGGGTCAAGTCACTAAGGAAACAAAGCAAACTTTATCAGTGCTGCACAACTCTACATTCCAGGAATTCCTAGCACTTGGCATCTATATACCACGCCAGAGCCACGGGATCCACTCGCCCTTTCCTTAGCAGAGCTACCATGACAAGCTATGAAAGTCTCAGTAAGGTGCCCAACTTCACAAAGTTGCCAATACGAGGAGGCACTGACAGCCCCGCGTGAGGTCTGCTGCAGGACAGTAGGGTAAGAAAATACATTTCCTATAATGACAGTTTTGAAAAAAGGAAAAGAAAGTTCCTCTTCTGGCAAGTACCATCTTGTTTATCGCAAGCCAGCTAAGAAAAACACAAATAGTCACCTTGCAAGACAATCTATATGGACTGTAAAAAAAAAAAAAAAAAAGGCAACAAAAAAAGTCCTTAGATGCAAATCACTGACTGCAGAATGGAAAGATTTCAGCTTAATTACACCTGGTCATGAAACAGATTAGCCTTTCATTTTTAAGTGTACCAGCCTAATATCTACAACTTAAAGGGGGAAAAACTAGGGAGCCTATAAAATCCTACTACTTTGAATTAATTAGATGAAGGACATTATGTCAGCAACAACGTGCAATTCCACCCCATGTATGGCTTCCTTTCCGCTTTTAAAAGACATCAAACAGATTATATCTGTATGAAAGTCAAGGCAAGGTCAATCTAAAACTGTGAGGCATTTTATCACACAGCATGGACTGTTAGGCAAGGGAATGCAATCAGTTATCTTTACTGCTCTGTTTTTTAATTTGTACAGTATTCCTATAGAGGTGTTTAGGCAGAAAGTGTCCAAGACTCGACTATCAATCAACAGGGCTTGATACATGCTGATCTTGATAAGGTTTTGAACAAATACAGGTAAGAAAAAAGGAACAACAGTCTAACTTTTCAATGTCTTCATGAATTTACAGTTCACATCACAGAAGGAGAAAGGGGCAAACTGGTGGCGCTTAAGCACCATTCAGTTAAAAAAAAATCAGCTGTTTTTCCTCTCACTCTCCTGAAATTTCCAAGCCAGATGATTGGATTATTGGTGATAAAGAAAAAAAAAAAAAAACACACAAACAAAAAAAAGTGACTAAGCCAAAATTTTCAAAGTGCTGCTAGAAATCAGTAACAGGGCCTCTACATTCTCCATCAGCTTCCATATAGATGAGGTGATATGCAAACTCAGACAGGTAAATTAGTTTTTAATCATATTAGAATACCACCGGAATACCAACAGATAAAAATGCAAATTCAAAGCTGCATAGGACTTGAAAAAAAACTTAACTCATGGCAATTGTTTCCTAACTTTCTTTGTAGTATACATGTTCAAATTTGCTTGCCAAAAACCTTAAGATCATCATTAAATATGGGAAAAAAATTATTCCTCCTCTTCCTGTCACTGACAGCACAGGAAGATTAAGCACACATTACTTATATGAACTCAAGTTCACAGCTGTTATGATACAGCATGAGTATCTCCAACTGTTGCCGATGAATCCGATTCTCCCAACTGCATTTGAACTCACCCTAAAATGCCTGAAGAAGCAGGCTCCCCCTGCGCTGAGCAGGCAGTTGCAGACAAGCAGTTGAAATTACGCACCAAATGAGATACAGAACATCCAGATGTTTGGGAATGTCAAAACTACTGGTAAAAGTATGAACAACATGTAGTGCATTTTCTTGAGCCACTTCCCAAGAGTCTCTCCCCAATGTCTAATCATTGGGGATTTTAATCAGCTTTTAATCCATCTAGGTGAATGAATACTACAGTGCACCTCAGTAGAAATACATCTGGAGAAAAAAAAAGAACTTACTTCTTGGATACCAGCTGATCCTACTTCAGTCCCCTTCATGCGAGATACCCACACCTCCGGGGAGAACTGCCTTCTTCGGCCACCAAAGACTGCTCCTCAGATTTCCCGGAATCTGTATCACACACATGAACAGACGTTATTGTAATTCCAGAAGTTCAGTAGTTCAGACCACATAGTTCTCATTACTAGGACTGTCTGCAAGAAGTCAGATATCTTTTAACAACCATTATTAAAAGTGTCCTTTTCTGGTATCGCCATTTAAAACTTAGAATGTGTTTAAAGTGACACATTACTCCTGAATGCAGCTGTCTCTCAATTAGCAGAGATAAAGGTTAACTGCTAAGGCAGCATAAGTATTCAGAACCTATATTGAAGTAGTTAAATTTCCCACCAGACATAGGCATAACGACTTCTCTTACTTATTATCTTAAGAAATGCACAGATTACACAACCAAAACCAACCATACAGTAAATCTGAGATTGAGCATCACTTCAGAAAAGCAAAATCCCCAGAGTCCTCCTAGTTAAGCCTTCAAGATGGAGAAGGAATTTATTCGTGCAATCATTCTGGAGGAAAAGGGACATACAGAACCCCCTTGCAGATGGATGGGCAGACAGACACAAGACAGAATCAGATTATTAGGAGAAATAGAGATGGAGAAGAGAAGAGCGTGGAAACAACACAGTAAGGGGAACTAAAGTAAACCAATCTGTAGAAGGAGAAGAATCCGCACATGACAGTTCTGAAATCTGTTATGAGCACATGACAAAAGCAAAAGAAATGCAGTAAGTAGGGCTTATTAACTGAAATGTATATACTCAAAATATATTATTTATTGATTTGCACTCCTGACACCTTTTGAAGGTACTTGAACCAGTTCTGTATGTGACCACATGAAATGAGGATGCCTTCGATAAACACATCTTTTCTGTCAATCAACCAGCTCCAGCAACAAGTGAAGGCTGAGGAGGGATATCAGTGATATTTATGCTCTGCTATAGAATCAGTGAACAATGCAATGGTGTTTACTCTACATTTGAGTGTCACAAGGGCACCACTGTGAAGCCCACAAACCTTAAGCACTGGCCAGAAAGGAAGGTGCAATAGGCTCAACTGTCCTTTCGTATCCCCTGGCAGAAGTGAGTGATGCCCAGGTGGTTCAGAGCATTAGTCTACTTGTTGGCAGAGCTGAGTGCCATGCTGGTTGCTGTTCCACCGAGGAGCAGAGCAGGTGACCGGCCTGAAGCTGTGCGGAAGTATGCATCGCTGTGTCAGTTCCCAATGCAGAACGCTTAAGTCGATGGTTTTCTATTTCAGATAAATACAAAGCCCGTGTACTGGCTCAACAGAAGAATAAAGAGTGTATATTGGGCAAGAAAACAGCTCCCAATGGCAATAACTCCTTCTCATGGTTATTTGGGAGAAGCATTACCCAAGAGAGCATAACATACCAGATCCCAAGCTTAGCAAAGAACATTTACTTAGATTTAACAGGGTGAACAAACCACCTATAGTACAACTTATTCAGCCTCATTGTCTATATTCAAAGGGAAGGCAAAGTAAAAGCTGCAGTGAGAACAAGCCTCTGGCACAAGGGACACGCTACAGGCAGCAGGTGGTCCATACCTGAGATCCCTGCACACAGGAGCGAACATATGTTTGGACTGACCAGAAATGTCTTCAAACACAGAACTCTACCCCAACATACCCCAAGAATTTCTAGGACGCTTTCGTCCTGTATTTTGCAAACTGTCTCCTAATTCACATTTCTTACGTCCTTTATTCAGGACAAGGAATTTGCTCTGAAGTCACATCTCTAGGGAACATATTTTATACCCTGCTGTACTCCTGAAGAAAAGCAGAGACTTGAACTCTGATCCTTGTGTTGGTCCAGTGACCCACCCCTCACATGCTACAAGTTTACCCTCATATTTCTGATTTCAGGGTCAGGTAATCAATACAGGAATCAGTTCTGCTTGCCCATAGCCAGGACACAGCAGCCATCCCAACACCCTTGCAAATACAGGGAAGGCCATTTTTCTCTTCCCATCACTCCTTGTCTCATACAGAGCTCAAACACACAATTGGGGCATAAAGACTCTCAGAATAATTAGCACAATCATGATGTTTGTCCTTCATTTCCAGTAGATCAAAACAAATACAGCCTCTGACCACAAGGCTATTTTTACTTAGTGTGCTCCATAGTGAACCGCACAAGCCCCAGATACTGCAGAAGAGTCTGCAAGGCTTCAGCTTACACTTTTTTTACCCATGAGGTTGTGCAATGCATTGATTACTCTTGTCCCAAAGGTACTTGAACATTACTAGAAATTAGTGCTAGATGCAAGAGAACTTCTGGGTACCATGTTAAGCAACACATGCACTAAAACTGTTAACAAAGTTGCTTTCTGCACAACACCATGTGCTAAAGTAATTTAGAAAATGCTTGTTGCTTCATAGCACTAGGCAAGTAAAACCTAACAGCAACATTGAAAGAACAAAACTAGAGTTTGTGTGCAGCGAATGCATTAACCTTTCCACGCATAGAGACCGGGGCAATACACCTACTCGAGTCCCGTTCTTCATTTGTTTCCAACAGCCTCCCTTTTCCCTGAGGATGACCAGGCTTATGGCATGAGGGAACAGAATGAGGCTGAACATCAGCCTCAAGGTAGTTAAACACTTGCTTGTTCCCACAGTTTGTAATTAAATACTCTGACCTATCGGATAAAATGCTGACATCATACTGACAGGGCCATGAACCTGAATCCTGTTAATGTTACACTTTCAGATTTCTCTTAACCTGTATTCTCATCAGTGTGAAAAGGTTTCCTCCCAGCTTTGCAGAAGCAGAAGCAGCAAGAGACTAACATGCACATGGAAAAAACATCCACCAAGTTAAAGAGAGAAATAATTCAGTCGTACAAAGAGAGGAGAAAGCATTAGACTGACCACCTAAGGAAGGGGAAAGGGCTTACCAGCATAAATGTCCTAGCTAAGCTACTGTGGAAGCACCAAACTGCTCAAGAAACTACTACACAGAAATCAACGCTGACATGCCAAAGGGCGCACACCCTAGCAAGTCCTGAGAGAGGAAGAAGTGGAGTGAGCCCCAGTTTGCAATGGCTAAAACACAGCCGCATGCAAGAGACCAGAGACAGGTGGGAAGAGGGCACAAAGAGAGAAGAAACGCTACTGTTAGCTTCAGGCATTGGGAACTTAAAATTATCCTCCTTCCTCACCTTCACCCCAAAATTTCCAGCATAAGTCACAAAGAGTTACTCTAAGTGCTACCCCCATACAGCCTTCTACAGATGCAAACTAGTGGTGTAACTACGTTTTGCTCCTAATCAGCAGAAATAATTGCCCAGAAGTACAAAAAAGGAACAGAAAAGGGGACAGGAGGACACCTATGTAATGGTTTCCTATCCAAAAAAATTTTCTGATGTTTATTAGCAAAGAAAATCCCCAGCAGATAAATATAGCTTTCGTAGTCAGCTAAAAATTAGAGCTATTAGAACATATCTTGACAGCTCCAAGAACAGCTCTCAGTTGCTTAGACCCATAGAAAGTTTATAATCAACTTGCCACAAAAGCTTTAATTTTGAACACGTGTCATTGAAGAAAAATACTGAAGCAAGACCAGACTTTATTTTTCAAACGTATTAATAACTAATCCCCTTCAGATTATGTCAAGCATGTCACATTAGGATGGCTTGGGCTCACCTTGACCGGTGACTATGTTAAAATGCAACTAAACCTGTCTACATTTGCACTCCAAGTCGTGCTTCTTTTAAATTTCAAATGGTTACAGAAGAAAGGCATCTGTTCAACTAATGCTGATCAAGACCATGCTATCGTCCTGTTTTATTCAACATGAAGTGTTACAGGCAAAAATAGTCTTCGAGAATAATGTATAGCTTCTTTTATACACACCTGAATTTAAAAGAGAAGGGGGAACTTCCCTTTGCAAAATGTACTTGCTGTGGTAGGTTCTGTTACTATAAAAGGTATATTTATGCAGTACAAGTTCTTGCTGCAAAGGGTTATATATGCAAACGGTTGGATTAACAAACCAGAGTCGAGAATGAGCTTTTCCTGTTTCTGTTAATTTATGGCCCGATGTTACATTCCTTTCATGCAATGCCATAATGTTCAGTGAATGACTTCACATTATCCTCCTCAGAGTAATCTAGGAATGCAGATACAAAGAACATCAACCATCACCTTCATAAGACTCTCCCTCTTAACCCTCAAGGGTTTAGGTGCCTGATAGAGCTTTAGATATGACTAAAACTTTAAACATCCGTGCTCAGCTGCTACTACCCTTCAAGCACACAACTTTCTGCCAGTGGGTACATGTACCAACACTGAAGCCTTCGTAACATTACTTGAACCAGTACCACACATCCAAACCTCCACACAGTTCTCAAATCCCCTGCTCACCCTGCCACACCTCAACTGCCAAAACACAGGAATGTGCTTTTCAAAGTGCAACTTCCAGAGCTGTCCTTTATCCCAATAATAAAATCAGGAGTTTGGGAATGGACCGGCTGCACCAGAAACCTTTTTGTACAATACAAACACTAGGACAAGAAACGTTTGGGTTTAAATCCCCCCTAGGTCTGTCTCAGGCCACAAACCAAAACTTGGCTTTCATTAGCCTAGCTGAATGCCTATGCCCCTGTGGTGATGCCATCCATGCTTTGTCCAGGGATTTCAACAGGAGAGGCTCAGCCCAGGAGCTCCTGCCACCCAGGAGAGCAACACATTCAAATCACTCCTCCAAATCAGCAAGATGACCTAAAAAGAGAGCCTTTGGAAAAGGGTACTCTGCTCGGGCACCTCATTCCAGGACAGTGTTTACAACTGCAAATAATACGAATGGATTGACACCTTCACCCAGCTTGACCCACCACCTAAGCCTCTATAAAAGCTGACCTGCACAGCAGGTCTCTCTCTAGGTGTCCCACTGGTCAGCTGAGGCACTCTGCTCGTTGTCCTCGGAGGTGGCCAGAGGACACCTTGCATGACCTTTCCCTGCAGGTCAGACAGACAGAGCAGGTGCCAGCTCTGGGCTCTTGGGCATCAGAGCAGCTGCAGGTCAGGTATCTGCACGCTCCAGCCCTTAAAATACCTTAGGTTTTTTGCCTCCTCCTTCGGTCAACTGTACAGAAAGTACAGACATGCTGTTGGTGTATTTATCTTCACTCAGCTTTCTAAAGATTCAGTGAAATGAATCACGTGCAGCACTTGTATCTATTGTACTAAAATAAACAAAACTCAACCACAGGATCTCTTTTTAGTATTCAAAGCACTTGCACGTTGGTGGACGCAGCCCTGATGAAAAGGCTCCCCCAGATGACCCCCTGGGGTTTAACAGCTCCTAACCCTAAGGAGCTGCAGGGCAGCTGCCCTTCAACATCACATCTGACTTCACGGTTAGGGAAGGGCGTTCCCGCTACAAAAGCGGCACTGAGAAAATAGCTTAGAAGAGTACAGCAGCACTGTCAGGGTTCTAACTTTGTAAGTAGATTTATAATTAAGAGTAAGCGCTATTAATTAGTTTTCAATGGTAACAGCAAAGAGCTAATGATCTATTAGGAATCACAGACACTGCATTTAACATTTACTATTTCCCTCACTTCACACAAGGAAACAGATAGACTTATAAATTCAACATATGACACAAGAGGTCTCAACACACAAAAAATACTGCTGGCAATATTAACCTCACCAGGAAACCTATCCTTCAGAAAGTGAACATAACAGAAATTAATCTTTACCCAGATCTTTCAATAGCAACCTCATACCTAACGCTTCCACTCTTCGTATTTATGAAGTTTGGTTACAGCAAAGCTATGGACAACAGCCATAAAGCAGGTAGCGTGAGTGTATTAGGTTTGACTTTAAGAGCCAAGGGTTTTTTTCTGAGGGGGTTGTTATCTTCTGCAATGAACCTATTTAAACTCAGCCTTCTCCATCCAAACAGCTGGAGTTTAGAAGAGCTTAAAAGGAAAAAGAAAATAAAAGTGAGCCATTGTGTTTTGACTCGCAGTAGACACAAAAGTAACCTTCAAGGTTACCTTGCCCTATTTGCGGCCTCAGGAAGGAGAAAAACACAGTTTCAGCAAAGGAATTTCTTGCCTGGCTGGAGGCCACACCCGCCACAACAACCGATGGCAGGAAAGCATTTGGATTCACAACTCTACCCATAGCACCCGGCCGAAGGCAAAGCAAAACTTTCTCATTTTCAGAGAAGAAAAGAAATTCTTGCTCAATAAGTAGCAATTATGCTGCAGAATTTATATGCTGAGCACGGCTGAACGTAGGAACACCAGATCAGTCAACCATAGCTTTAGCGCTTTGAGTATGATTAACAGAATGAACTTTCAAAGGTCAATTAAATGTCAACACATTTTAAAGAGATATTCTTCTTAAGTTGGGACGATGTGTAACAGTACCTTCCAAAGCTGCCGTGCCACTTTCACCTTAAAATTCTACCCATCCTCTCCGTACATGTGCGGATATAAAGATGATAACTAATTAACCTTTGATAGAAAATAATGGCTATTTACACTCCTGGCTTTCCTATCGCTGAGCTGTCTTTTATTACTTGTGTCTAACCGAGTACACGGAGACACTCTTCTCCCTCTCCCTAAAATTTCATTTCAACTGTTCAGGGTGTGAGTGAAGGGAGAAGAAAAGGAGCAAGAACAGTTTGAAAGTCTAATAATTTACTACATGAAAACGAGAAGAGGCTTTTGATATGCAATTGAGCTGCCTGGATGTAAAACTGGGGGAGGAAGGGAGGGGTGGGACTGTAGCCGAATTAATTATGAACACATTAATCGTTATTTTAGTCAGACCAGCGATATATCTTTTCACTTCTAAACATTTCTGGAAATCCAAATTCCAGGTAACTAGCTCAAGATATCTTAAAACTGACACTGAAAAGCTGAACGCTCGGTACAGATCCCTTTAAATCACCTCTCAAGCTGGATGTTCAAATCATTACTTAGTTTAAAAAAAAAAAAAAAGTCTCCATCTCAGTACGAAGCGAAAGGATCAAAATCCTGACCAAGGCCCCACAACACTACTATAATCATTCTGACACGAGCACTATTTATTCAAGAGCAGACAAAAAAATAACTTGAGGGCTGAGAAAGACCAGCAGAGTCGCACTCGGTGCGGCTGCAAGAAGAACACGGGCTGGAGAGCTTTCCCTCCGCAGGAGCAGCGGTCCCAGCACCTCTCCGCAGGTAGGTTCGTACCTCCAAGCAATTTTAGGAAGGGTATTTCGGGAGGTATGCGTTCCGGCACCGGCAGCCGGAGGGCAGTCCCCGCCAGGTTTCGGGGCCAGGTGTCCCCGGGCAGCGGCACGGCGGCGGTTCTCCCACAGACAGGAGCCAGGGCGGGCAATGTTCAAAGTTTCTACAAAGTTCCCAGAGCCGGGGCTTCCGAGCCCCCACGCCGGCTCCCCAGGGCCCGCCGGGCACGGCCGCCCGCCCACCGGCTGCCGGAGCTCCGTCCCGCCCGTCCGGGCCGGTCCCGTCCCGCCGCACCTGCGGCCCCGGCCGGCGCCCGCCTCGCCCACGGGAGCCGCCTGGCAGCGGCGGGCGGAGCGGGCAGCCCGGCCCGGCTCCCGCAGGTGCCCCGGCCCGCCCGCGCTCCGCCGGCCACACGCGGGGAGCCGGCCCCGGAGCCCGCCGGCCGCCGCGCCCGCTCCTTACCTGGCCGGGTCCCGCCGGGCCGCGGCGCCGCGCCCAACTTTCCCACTCCGGGCGAAACTTGCGGCAGGCAGCCGGCCCGCTCCCGGCCGCCTCCCCCAGCCCAGCCCGTCCCGTCCCGCGGGGCGGGGGCCGGGCCCAGCCCCCCGCCGGGCCCTGCCACAGGGGCGGGGAAAGGGGGCGGGGGGGAGGCGAGCCGCCCCCAGGCGCCGCGGCGGCCGGGGCGGGCCGGGCCGGGCATTGTCCGCCCCCGGAGCGCCCTGCCCGGCGGGGGAGGGGGCGCAGGCTCCTCCTCCCCTCGCCATGTTCTTTGTTTCTGCGGCTCTCCCCGGCCGTTGCCCCTGACGGCCGCGGGCCCCGCGGCGCCGCCTCCCCCGGCGCCCCCCCTCCCGCCGCGGCGGGGCCGGAGGAGCGGGGCCGCCCCGGCCGCAGGTGACCGACCGGCCGCCCCCGCCCGGCGCCCGCGCGCCGCCCCCCCCGGAGGGGATCCCGTCCAATTAGCTCAGGGGGAAAGGGGCGGCCCCGGCCAATGAGGCGCCGGGGAGCTCGGAGAGTCCCCCAATGGGGCGGGGAGCGGCGGGCGGGCCCGCCTCACCGCCGCGCGGCGCGCAGAGCCGGGGCGGCCGCCGGCCGGCGTTGCCAGCGGGGCCGGCGTTGCCAGCGGGGCCGGCTCGGGGCTCCGGCGCTGTGAGAGGCGGTGTCGGCTCACGGAGCTCCGCCGTGCTGAGCGGGAAGGAGCGGGGGACCTCCGCGGCGCGGCCCTGCCAGGCCCTGCCGGCCCGCGCCGCGCGTTGGCCCGTGTCCCCTCAGCGGCGTGGCCGGCCGGTGGCACCCGGGCCCGCAGGGCCTGCTGGCCCCCGTCGGCACCCCGGCACTGCAGCCCTGCCTCGCGTGCCTCCCCAGATGCTGTTTTGGTGAGGTGGGAGGGGTAGAAGGCAAAAAGGGCTTGCGAAAAAGCAGAGTGACATCCTCCTGGGATCTGGAGAGAGAAGTGGGTAGAGACCAGAGCAGCCTCACAGGCTGAGGAGCGTTGTCTCTAGTTGCTGTCTCTGCCGCGGGCAAAAGCCTCCTCTGATGAGTCCTTCCATCAGTTTTGGACTGTAAAGATCACAAAGTCACGTATACACCGAAGGAGTGAGCGGAAGCAATAACAATAAATCAGAGATGAAAGCTGCCATCCTGGGATCTCGTTGCCTTTCCCATGACTATGTTATGCTCGTTTGGTGACCCACAAGTATGCTCCACTCAGTCCAACCCAGTAAGTCCAGTTATACACCCCAAAAATGGGCATATTTATTGCTGAATCTCAAAATACATAACTTTGTTGCTTGAACTTCTGTCATGTTATTCCAGTCCTCAAGTTCAGGCAAATCTTTCTTGAGGCTATCCTGATCCTTCTTCCTCCTGGCTGTCCCTCCCAGCCCTGCCAGCAGGAAATTTCACCGGTACGCTCCATAATCTAGTGCCAAGATCGTGGATGAACCTGTTAAACTTCAGGTCAGTGTAATGCCTGATCCTTCTGGAGCTTCCTTCTGTGGGGGAGCATTCCCTTTGTGGCATCTCCCTTTAGCTAGTTTCTTACCCACCCTGCAGCACCTCACCAACCCCTGTAATGGCTTTCTGTGAAATCATGTACCAAGCACTGACCGAGGTCTAGTGATGCTGGATCTCCTGCCTTCTCCTTATTCAGGAACCTTACTTCTTACGGAGGGTTTGCCTCGCAAAATTTACCTTTTGCAAAGCGCTGTTGCATTTTATTCCACTTCCCACTTACTTCCACCTGTTTCATTACATTTTCCTTATACATTTGCTCTCAATCTTTAGTGACTAATGGTGGCAGACAAGTAGTCTGCAGTTGCTTGCTGCTGAGTTTGAACGCTGGCAGTAAGAGCACGCTGGTGGCTAGCCGACGTGGGCTTCCCCCTGCCTGGGAAGAACATCTTCTGTGACTCTTGCCCTTTGATGAGGATTGCCATCGTAAGAGTCCCATGCCATAGATATAAGAATAATGGAGGCTAATTCTAGCTCATATGCCATGCACTGCGTCTTGTGGCCATGGAGAGTCATCAATATTACAATTAACAAAAATAGATTTGGCTGAACTTGGATTTTTCTCATGTACGTGGTGCCGTGGAGGTCCTTCTTTCTCAGACTTTTCTCTTGAGAGGTGAGTATCAGTGCATAAGCAGGTGCCAGGATCCCCTCCTGTGTGTCTCAAAAGGTAGCCTTAGCTTAGATTTTTTGCTGCATTTCTGTTTCTCAATGAAGATCTGACCTACTGAGCAGACTTGATACCTTTCTGGTGTCTGGGGGTTTTAGCCCAGAAGTTCAGGCATTATTATTGTCTGTAAGGCTTGTATTTCTGTCACAGCCAGGCACAAGTCCCGGGACAGAGCCTGGGCATTCTACTGTGGTGCAAATGTCTAGCCAAGGACAGTCCTGCCACCGACAACCCACAGCTCAAGTTGGGCAGGATACAAGAGATGCTGAAGGAACAATGACATCTAGTATTTATACATGGAGTAGTTACCTAAGGATTCAGCCAAATCTCAACAGCAGAGCAAAACCTTTGGAGTCACTCAGATCCATACTCCACAAATCCCTGCTGCAATAGCCATGTCCAACTTCCCCATACGTGGGTAAAATAAGATGTCCGTTGATCACAGCAGATACATAGGTGATTTGCGACGCCTTTATGAGCTGCCACTGATTGAGCCATGGTAATTGGCCATGTTCCTGCTCATAAACTGTTTCAAATGTGAGAAAAACATTTCCTAAGCTGCTTTCACAGGGGAAGAGGTTTATGTTAGCATCGCATCTCACTTTTGCCATGGGCTAAGAGCAGGGATGGGCACTGCTGCTCGGCTGATGTCTGGTAACTCCATCACTGGTAAGCTCTCAGCAGGCTTTCACACCCAGATGGATCTGTTGGAAGGTTGGGTTAGCCCAGTCTTGCTGGAAGAGCTGAACATTACTGTTTTACACTTAAAATAGCTTGGTAAACATATAAAGTTCAATCATATATTTAAGATGTGCGGGGTTATATTTACTAACTTTTTTCAGTCACAGTTTATTACTGTAATATCTGTGAGGGAAAGCTATTAGACTCTGCCAAATGAAATGCTCTTTGAGTTAGAAAAAAAAAAATGTGTCTGCTTTGTTACGGGCATGTTTCTCACAAACACATTAAGTCAATGGTGTCCTTGTAGTGATTAATAAGAGAAGCCATTCAGAGTCCTTGGGGGTGTGTGTTTTTTTTTTAATTACCAAATAACTTCCTCATCAAATCCATTGCTCAAAGACAAAACAACTGTGTTTTACTCACTTTCACTGCTGTAGTGAGATGAAAAAGTGTTGATATATTCTCCCCCGAGGTCATCAGAACTACAAACAAGGTTGTGGACCTAATGTATACACACAGACTGGTGGACAAAGCCTGGGGTTTATTGTACTGTAAGAGAAGCTGAACAGAAGGGAAGGAGGAGATTAAACAAGGCATTTGGAAAGAAGAGGTACCTGCCCTGCGTACCATCTGATTTGCAGCAGGGCTGCTGTGTGGGAGGCTAGGAGGAAGAAAAAAGCACAAGCATTTTGTTTTAGTTTTTAATGAAGGACAAACACACTGCAACATTAAGGGCAAAACCAGTGATATCTTCTTGTCTCTTCTGATCCAAACTCATGAAATGTGGCTCAAATCCTTTTTGAGCCAGTACTCATGGCCTCACAGATTATTTCCACCAGAAAACCAAGTCAAGGGTAGAGTTGGGAGTGGCACTGACAAAGTTCTGCTTCCTTGTAGAACATACCTTCTTTCATATTTATTCAGTACTCCTAGCTTTCTTCCAGTCTGTTTTCTACCAGAAATAAAGAGTCCTCAAGTATCTCTCAGGCTGGCATTTTTCAGCCTTCCCTTGCAGCTGTAACTGCTTGTTTCTGCCTCTTCTCTGGCTGTTTCCAGTCTCAAACAAGCAACATGTTCTGGCTGATGTTCCATTTCTGAGTAGCATGGCCTATATAGTCTGAGCTTTTGGGTGCAATTAATATTATGCCATTTTTCTTACTCCAAAAATGTTTGTACTGAAAAACTTACAAAGTTAGGCACTCCTCCAAGCAACACATTTCAGTGGTACAAAATGATTTTCTGCATAGTCCAACTTTCAGTACAGCTCTTGGTTTTATAATGTCTAGCACAAGAGGATCTGATGTGGGTTGGCGGATAGATACAACCATAATGAACCTGCTTAATAAATAATGCTAAGACTGGGAAGTTCTGCCACTTCATTTCTGATTGAAAGTATAATTCAGAAAAATACCCTGTTCCAAAATTTGTTTTCTTCTTCATTTAAATTATAGTTTCTCATCTGCAGGAGATGTAATGTGAATATATAACATCTGGGCAAGAGGGGTTAGATCTTTGCCCTCCACTATTGTCTTCAGCGCTGGAACCCAGTGATGGGTTTCTTTGAAAGCACAGCAGACAGCTTTTTAAAGTGGCCTTGCTGGTAAAGAGGACAGCAGCAGATGTCCAGTTCGGTACTTCTGCCATGCACACAGTGAGTTACAGGTAGGGAGCGGTATGTAGTGTTTAACCTTCAAAAAAGACGATCAGAGCAACTGGGATATTGTCTTGCATTTTTGCTGCTCTGGACTTCAAAGTAAAATTAACACAGCTTAGAAAGTACTATTTTACAATTTAATCAAAAGTGACATTTAGACTTCAGATCTCAACTACAACAAAATATTCCTCTTGACTGATATGGTTTGATTTAGTGCCTCACAGGGTTGCCCATAATATCCCCAGTATTACCAGTTACCCTCTTCTCTCTCCATAATTATTAATACCATAGTTTAATTCCATACAGCTTAGTAAATTGTGTGTAAAGTATATGCTAACAAAAAAGACCAAAGTTCCCTAACAAAATGACTGGATATGATGTATTGACCATGACAGCATATGCTTGCTACCACTGGTGAGCTTGGTTGTACAGTGCAAGTCTTCTCAAGGTGTAGAACCAAACTTCAGGTCTGCCCTGAGCCACACTTGTTAAACAGATCTCACATTAATGAGTTATGTACTTGTTCATTGCTCTTTTTTAATGGATTTTCACAAACAATTCACTTTAGATCACATGTTGTTTTGCCTGGCATATCACTTAGCCTGGGCACGTAGGGAGAGGAGACTGCCATCCCACTGGTGCCAAACACAAACTCACTGTCCTTAGGTATTGAAGGTTGCTGTGCTTGGTGGTAAAGTTCAGAGGACCCCTCTGCCAGTGGTCAGGGTTTCTTTACGTACCTGCCATAATAAAAACCATCAACAGAGATGCAGACAGGGTTACTTTATGGACCTGCCATAATAAGTACCATCAACAGAGACGCAGACAGGACTAATCATCCAGTGCCTGAAAGAGAAATCCATCAAGTCTACCCACCTCCTGAATCTCACTGCTGAACAATGATAATATTAAATTTTCCCATTTGAGGAAAGAACATGATGAAAGCAATTGTTCTTTTTCTAAGGCTTAGTAAAAATTATGCCAACAGGTTATATCAGCAGGGGTGTCCCATCCGAGTAAAAGTTCCGTTGTAAAATGGTAGTTTTCTGCTTCCCTCCCCAACTTTTAGTGTTTATGTGTAAAGGAGTTAGATCTTCTCTGACTTCCTTTCATACATCTTCCTCATTTTTTTTTATAAGAAGAAAATCCAGGCTTGCAAAGCAGATGGAAGGCTTCCAAACTAGGATGATAGGTAGCTTGGGGTGCACCACAGCATATATTCATTGCTTAGTCTGGATGCACATTTGGTGACTTATGTGTTTGTATTTGTTATATGAGCTGAGTTTACCCAGAACAAGAAGCAAACACCTGTTCTGGTATAGCTGTTGTGCTATGTACTGAGAGATCACTTGCAATTCCAAAGAAATGTTGTGGTTGAAAAAACTTAAAAAAAAATAACAAACCATATCCAATTCTCAAAACATGCAGAAGCTCTGTCTGTTTTCAGGCCATGTTATCAAACCATTTGCAACTTACATTTGAAACAACAAAACCCTAAATGAGTAGTGAGGAAATCTACGTACAGGCATAGGCCTGATAGCTTCAATGCTTGCGTTTGCGTCACGGTATTACAGCTCTTTTGTCCTAACCTGGCAGCTTTGGAAGAGGGTAGGGATTTTTCCAGTAGTTGTTTTGAATTGCATTCCGCTATTGTCTGATAGCATCACTAGCTGAAACCTTAGCCATGAAGTCAAAGTGAAGCCAGGCATGAGGAAAATCTTTAGTACTGAAGGCCAACAATAAGGGCAATGTGACTTTGAATCGTTGTTTAAAGAATGAAAGGCGCAGTTTTGCCTATCTGGTATCAGAGGAATTTTTTCCTTAAGTCATCTTACAACAGGACAGTTTAGTTAGTACCACTTGATATTAGTAAAAAGCAAAAAAATCGAACACTCAGAAGCAAACAATTACGTTATAACTAGAAATATTTCTAATAAAAGTCCTTGAGGACACAGATAGCAGTTCTCCTGGTACAAGTTCTTACACATTTATTTAAGTTCAAACCAAGTTATGTTTGTAATACCATAAGAGGACAGTAAATGTCTATAGCTCTTTGCACCTTCTACCAGGAACAGACCAGAAAATATTAAAAGTATAGTTTCCTAACAAAATAAAATTTGGAGTAGAGGTGAATACAGAAACAAAAGAGGGGAGAACATGAAATCCTGTATTGCAAGAACTGGCATTTACTCATTTTTGGACAGTCTTGTGATGGTAAATGCATGTAACTTTAACAGACACGCTGTGCATGATGAGCTTTTAAGGATCAAGGCCCTGTGTATGTTGGGGAGGTGCCATCAAACAGCATGAACGAAAAATTCAGTTTTGCAATCCAAGCTGCTCAGTTCGTACTTATCATACGAGTTTCGTAAAGCTGAGTGTCTGGGACAAGAAAGCAAAGCAATTAGTCCCCATCCTTTGGTTTTTTCTGAGATAACTTTTCTCGTCAACTAAAAGTCTTTTTTTGCCAAAAGGTACTTTCAAACTCCAGGCTTTCCATGCTGTTCACTAAAGCATTTATACAGTAAGTACAGTATGAGGAGCAAACAGGTAACACCACAGTATTTTATCGCATTATTACTTTGGTAATATTAAATCACTGAAGATGTCATTCATGTTTAGCATATTATTTTCTATACTAAATTACCAGTAAGAGTAAGCAGTAGCATTTTTCTTACAGTTTAGCTGGTGGAATGTAATTAAAGATTGTATCACGCAGGGACAAAAAAGAGTTGAATTAAAGAGCGTAACTGTAATTCTTACATTTCCTAACATGTGAATGCTTGATTTCATGGCTTTCTTTTAACGTAGCTTTTGTAAGTAGTTTTTTTTTTTAAACTGGAGGAGAAAAACCCCGAAGCATCATAGTGATACCTGTGTGACATTGGCACATCAGGGCTGAAACCTTTAGGTTCCCAATAGAAATCACAGCCACTTGAAGCAGCGTGTGTTTGCCTGTAGCAGTAGCTTATTCTTTGTAGGCGGACCAGCACAAGAACAAGTCTGCTTGGTGGGTTTCAGCGGTAGCGGCAGCCACAGAGGATTTAGGGAGCTTGGGTATCACTCCAGGACCTGCCACACCGTGTTTTCACATGATGACTCTTCCACCTGCTCCTCTCGAGGACGATCCATTGAGCCACAGCACTTCCCTGCCCGCCTGCCCCTGCCAACTGCTCCAAATCTGCCTCATTCCTTCCATTTCTTTTCTTTTTGTAAAGTTCTTGGAGATCTGCCGATGTAAAATGGTACTAGAGAGGCAGGTGTTCTTCCAAAACACTGCCTGCGAGACAGATTGGAGCAAAGGAAGAATGAACCAGAAACAGGAATAAATCTGCCTCATAGAGTGACAAGCACCAAGAACAAGTGAAACCAAAGACATGAGAACCATATCCTCCTGTTACACCTGTAAAACTGGTAATGAACCCGTTTTTCAGGTCTCAGTAGTTGCAATAGCAGAGATGCTGAATTTCTGTGTGTCCTTCAGCTGTCCACAACAGCAAATATGCTTTATGGGCAATTGCATGTTTTCAAGTTAATAATCAGAAAAGTTCTGGAGCACACTGCTGCTTTTCTGCAGAGATGTTTTTTGATTTAGTCAATGAGGTAGGTATCTGATGGCTCTCGGACACTAAAGAGCCTAGAGCTCCACTGCGAAGAGGCAAGGTTGTGTGTCTGTGCTGGGAGGAAGAATGCAACCAGTGTTTGGTGAAAGACTTCCTTCATCTGAGCTGCGTGTCTGCTCAGACCCTTACCCACCCTCATCATTGCATCCCGCCCTCATCTCCGCATCCTGCCCTCATCTCTGCATCCCACCCTTGTCTCTGCATCCCACCCTCGTCTCTGCATCCCACCCTTGTCTCTGCATCCCACCCTCATCTCTGCATCCCACCCTCATCTCTGCATCCTGCCCTCATCTCTGCATCCTGCCCTTGTCTCTGCATCCTGCCCTCATTCTTCATCACTGAAGGTTTCCTTTCGCTGGGGGTTTCACCCAGAGCAGCTCTTCCAGATCCAGAACAATGTGCTTGGTACTCATTACTTTCATAGTCATTTCATAGCAGGTTTCAAAAGTGCATTAAACTGACAGCACTGTTGTGCTGGAATAGCTGGAAAATTTCTGTACTAAGGCATATAGCGCTGCCTTAGCTTGCACTCCCATCTCCTGGAAGCTAGAGTTTTGTTAAAACACACTACTCAAAAAGTGAAGTCTAGAAACATCATAATACATGGATTTGAATGGAATCTGCATTTTTTCCATCAGCGGAATGATTTAATACCTGTGTTTATTCAGCAAGGTTGGGAATGAGCTGCTGTGGCAGTAACTTAACGATGACAAGCTCTGACTGCCAGGCAGTGCTGTTTATAGTAGGTCATTGCTCTCGTCGGTGCTTGAGACAAGTATTGGATTCACTGGGGGATCTTTCAGCAGAAGGATAATATGTTGAAAAGCAGCTCGGTCAAAATGAGTTTGCTGTTGAACATTTTCTAGCAGTCACAGAATCTGAAATCTGATTTATTAATTAAATCCTATCAGCACATGCTCTGAAGAAACCAGCATGGCTGAACTATGTTCCTGTTAAGTGAGATTAAAGGACATGACAAAAGTTTGCATAGTATGCCTCAATCTGCATTTCCTGTAAAGGATACAGCTTATTATTTTTCAAAATATGCGGAATATGTTTTCTTTATATCTTGGTTTATTATGACCCGTGGGAGCAATTGTAAAACTGAAACATGCAAGAACAAAGGAAAAATATAACTGGACTATGCAGGAGGAGCTGGCATATCCTGACTGTGTCATCTCTCCTATGAAGGAACAGATCAGAAGATTTTTGGCCAGATTTTCTCCAGAAGCAACACATACTTAGAAGGAATCTTTGCTTAAACATTTGTCAAGTAATTTTTCAAATAGATTTATCAAGCTAAATGATGCATAAAGAGAAATAAAGCCTCTCTGAACAAAGCAAAAAGGAATGAAAAAAGTATTAATTGGTAACATGTAGCTCAGAGCATCATCCTATGACACTTCTACGGGATCGCTGGAAATCCTGCCTAGTCCCGCAGCATGTGACACACATCTTGCAGTCTGCTCTGTGTTGGGTAATTATAATGCACTGAGCCTGTATGTTCAAATTAGTCCTTGACAGGAAAACGATTCCCTGAGCCCCAGCAGTTAACACTGTAGCCAGATGCAGGCAGCTTGGTGCCAGTCTCCCTCGCCAGCTCTGCTCCTCCACGACTCCAAGCCCCAGGCACACCCCTCTCATGCCTTCCACATTTTTTTGCTGCTGTTGTGTTCTTGCACCAGTCTGTGCTTCCTCCCGGAGTCTGGGGTTGTTAGTGTGCAGCACGACCTTGGTCCTCACGACCAGCCCGCTGCACACCCCTAGCCTTCGAAATGCATTTGAATGTTTCGTGTGCAGACATCAGGACACGTGGATGGTGGTGGGCCAGCGGTGTCTGAGGGAGCTGAAGTGTTGGCCAAAGCTGCTTTTTCCCCTTGCTGATCCCTACCTCCCTAAATCCCCAGCCTGGCCATGGAGATATCCCCCAGCATGCAGCAGGCTGTGGGCTGGGGGGACCTCTGCTCTGCTCTGACCCTGCTGGGAGGGGAGCGCCCGTGTCCTCCCACGGCTCCCGAGAACCCTGTCCCCAACACCTCACCTTGCCCACTTCCATCTCAGCATCTCCCAGCGCCTTGCCAGTCCCGCAGAGCCAGTGGCAGCCCTTGCCCCTGGCCTCCCACCGGCCCCACACTTGACAGGGCATTGGAAAGTGCTGCACACAGAGCAGCAACGTGGAGATAGCTCAATAAATCCTGAAATACTCATTCAGGCACTGGCATCTAATAATATCAGCATTGTTTGGTACTGCAATAGTTTATGGGATGTTACTGCCGTGCCAGGGTACAGCCCAGCTTGACTTTGACCCAGTCTGTATAGTTACAATTGGAGGGGAACTTGTGGGCAGCCCGTTGCTGTCTCCTCTGCTGGAGAGCATTTTCTGGGCTGCTCCTATACCTTTTCTCTGACCCTTTTCTGCCACACCAGAAAAAAAAGGCAGGGGCCTTTTTCTGAGTCCTTCTTTCTTATGCCAAGGCACTGGCTAGGAGCTCTTGGTTGTCTTTGGTTTCAGCTCCACCGCTGTCCCAAGTCTGTAGCTACTTCACACAGCCTCTGTAATGTTGTACTTTGGGCTTATGGCATCACTTGCTAAGCCTCCTGATGGCAGAAAGCCCACCTCCACGTTGCACCGCGCTGCAGTGGTGCCGCTGCGGCCGTGACCCGGCCGCTGCTCGCTCGCTCCCTCACGGGAAGCACGGTCCTGGTTCTCCTGCTCCTCATTCCCTGTGCGGGGCAGATGTCTTGTATCCAGAAAGACTCCTGGCATTAAACGTGGACATGCTTGGTATGACATTTTGCCAAGAGTGGACTGGGATTTTGTATGACAACTCACCACAGGTGCTTACACACTCTGTTGAACATGAATGCTTGGCTAGACAATAAGTTGTACCTTAGTGTGACTGGCACAAAGCACCGATGCGCCAGCGCCTGCAGGAGCAGATGGCTTGCTTTTTTTCCTCCAGACACTAAGGCTCCGAATCCATTCCACATCCCTTCCTCAGATTCACAGAAAGCTGCAGAGGAACTGTCTCCTGTCAAATTTCTTCTCCTGCCTGTTGGGACTGGCTCTAAACTCAGCTATTCACATTGCGTAGTTTATTTCTGAAAATTTCTGGTCCTCTAGTGTTTAAGACTAAATGCTGAAATTGGGGGAAAACCCCCAAACCACAGCACATGTGACTAAACGCAAGATGACAATCAGTGGTCCCTGAGAACCGGAGAATCCCTTTTCTGTTAATTACCAGGGACTTGAATGCAGGCCCCATCGGTGGGGAGCAAGGCAGCTAGCAAGGGGCTGTGTATGGGCGGCACAGAAACACCGAAGCCAGGGAGAACTGTAACACTAGAGCTTTCCTTGAGCTTCTGAAATCCAAGCCTGTCTCTCACTTGTTGCAATACAGAAAGGATGCTGAATGACCATTTCCAGCTCCAACAGGAATTTTCTCTGCCCTTTTGACAACTGTCTGCTGTATCGCCTCCCCAGCTGGAAAAATGGGGAGAATAGTTCCCTAACTTGGTAGGAAGCTCAGGTTTAAATGTAGTAGCTGCTTTTAGAAAACACTTCAGGATTCTTGGACAGGCGGCTTTGTGTAAGTACTGCTGGCTATCACTGCTGTCTCCTTAGGGATGAGGAAAGGCTGTACCAAATATTCAGGATAAGAATAGCAACAGAGGACTGATACTGCACTTGTGTGCAGGATGGGTGAGATAAATGTCATCTTCCTCTTATTTGCCTTAGTAAGTCGTCTCCTCTCTCTCTCTTTTTTTTTCTTTGGGGTTTTCATCAGGAGCGGTGATTTTCACCTTATGTAAAATGGGCCAAGTATCATCAAGGAGGTCCAGCTATTAAAACAAGCTGGTAAGAGTTTTTATGCCCTTATTTCCTCCTGACAGAAAGAACTTTGGATTTTACGCATAACAAAATTTTGATCCACAATGGCAAGAAAATTACTTAGCAGTCTTCTATATATTTGTTTCTATGGCATGAGGCTATTTTGCTTTCAGGAAACACTATGCTGTACACAGAAACGCACCAGATCCCTAGTGGAGAACATCTACAGAGAAATACAATTTTACCTTAATAAAAAGGTAAGATAAGTTGGCCGTTTGGCAGATCCTTGCCTGGCGGTGCAGGAACGCTGCGGGTGCTTGGAATTCACTCCTATTGTCCCCAGGCTGAATTGCTTTGAAAAAGGTCACATGAGGAGGAAAGGAAGTTTTGACTTTCACATGCCTGTTATTGCTAAGGAAACCACTTCCTTGGTATTCACATATTCAGCATGTCTCCAGTTTTGGCGCTCTGACAAATGACATCGTGCTACTGCATCGAGTAACAAAGAAGGGTGGAGAAGGCTGTTAGATAACTGGACGTGTTTGAAATGCCAGTACAGCTTTTGTAGGTCTGCCAAACTTCAAGAAGGCTCCGTACGAGTAAGCAGGGTCCTTATTAGCTGCAGGTGAGATACCTGGAGTTCAGAAATGTGGAAAAAAGGTTCTGGTCTACATCTCGGCAAGCTCAGGTAGTTTGGAGGTTTCCTGGGTTGCAGCAATGGCAATATTCTTACAACACTGCAGATATTGGGAGACCAGTTTTCTACTACAAATATACCTGAATTATTCTCTGTGTGCAATTATTTCAGCTTTCAAGTACATACTTGCCTTTTCTTTGGCATTCAGATATCAGAAACCGAGTATCCTCAGGTGACGTGGTGATTTCATTAAAAGTACTTGGATTTGAACTTCAGGTCCATGGGACTTTTTCCATTTTTCTGACTTCTTACTCAAACAAGGAATTAGAAAGAGCAACAAGCTACCATTGGTTAGGACTGAGAATCTCCACCAATGTGGGTTTTTTTTAAAGAAGATTGAAGCAGAATTTCTTTGAAGTAATGTATTTGCAGATCTCAATCTGACAAGAAGAAAATGTATCATAATTAGGCTTATTTCTACTCTAAGAGAAAAAAAGTCTAGTATGCTTCAGGCTGGAAGTGGGTTTCACTGTAAATATACAATAGCTACTGAGATTACCAGGACCAAGCGTGAGGCATGCACAAATCACAGGAATTGAACAGCTAAAGCCCTGCTCAATTTACTGAGAGGCTACTGAGCTTTTGATATGTCAAGTTCTATTTGTCTAAACGTTATCTGTAAAAACAACATAATGTAGTGAACTGAGCCTGGGACTGCGGAGGCCAGAAATCAATATTCTAATCTTGGCCCTGCCTCAGATGCATTTGGTGGCCCCAGAGTAGTTGTTTAATCTCCCTGCATGCTCGCCAGAGATAAAACAGTTCAAATATAATAAACTCCACTGAAGAGCTGGGCAGATCAGTTCACAGCTTCTGTGTGCTTCTCTGAAGACCTGAATTGTTATATAAATATTACCATTAGATGCAGGACTTCTGGAGGTTTGTCTCCAGGAAAATACATACCGTGTATCTTTGGATCTGAAATTTCAGGTCTATTTTCTAGCAGATGCCCTCACACCACGGAGACTTCAAGCACAGCCTGGTGGCAGCACAGAAGCCACCAGGGTATCTGCCATGACAACATCTTTTTTTTTTCTTATTCTTCTTTTTTCTTAAAAGTGTTAAAACAGAATTACTTAAAAAATGGTTCAGGTGTTTTCTCTCAGAGAGCGTCCTCATTTTCATTCTGTTCGTGGCAGGAATAGACCATACCTCAACAGAAGTTATTTGCTTAACGCAGAAATAACAGAGAGAAGGACCTATGGCCTGTTTATTTAGGAAGTAAGACTAGGTAATAATTGTGATTCCTTCTGGCTTAAAATACTGGTAAACGTGCTGGGTTTCATGTGCCACTCATTTTCCCTAATATCATCATTTCTGAGTGGATATCTCACTAGAGGCTTAGCTGAGCTGCACTCATTCCCAATGATCTCAGAAGGGTTACCTGAGGTGAGACAAGAGAGGTAAAAACGCCTGAGTGAAGCCACAATAACCTTTTTCAGCTTTCATAAAACAAAACCAATGAAACAAACAAAAAAAATCAACCAACCAACACCACCACAAGTTATCATCTATAATATAGGAAAGGAGAGAAATACTGGCTGTATCCCTCTTCCATGGAGCAAATGAGTTCCACGTACAGAGGACGCGGATACCCACGTCCCAGCAAGTCGTGCACTTTTCCAGCCCAAAAGAGAAGCAGTTTGTTAATTATTCTAGAAACTGCTTAGAAGTGGACATTTGGAAATTGCTAAGAAAAAGCAAGTGCTAAACCAATAGGCTCTACATTTACTGGTATGTATATTTTACAGTCATTAGTACTTGCAGAAATTAGTCCAGCGCCTCTAATGGCCCTGGGTTTTGTCCCCTGTATTAGTCAGCCCTTGTGGTGCTGTTGTAATATAGTTGTTATCACAGGCTGTGGCTGGCAGGTGGTAGCTACACCCAAACCTAGACAAGGTTTTGCGTACCATCAGAAAAAGCTGGAAATATTCACTATATTCAGTGAGGAGACAGTAGGGAAAGCGGTGCACAGGGTGATGCACTCACGGCAGCCTGGGTTGCTAAGCACACAGCCTGCTATGCCGCTAAGCAGGCAGGACCGGGCAGAGCCATTAAGTCTGGAAGCAGCTGCGTATTTAATAAGCTGCATGCTACCATGCATTTACATAGCTTAAGTTGTAGTAAAGCCCTAGCAGTAAAGGGTCAAAAGTGCAGGGCTGGAGGGCTAAAGCCCACGCAGACTGCATCGTAACCCATCCTGTCCTCAGCAGAAAAGGACTTAGGGAGGAACCGCGAGAAAACGAGTCTCACTCCAACCGAAGAGAATTTTAAAGGCCGAAAGGCAAGAACGTTAAAAATAATTGAAGTTAAAGCACATGTGAGCAGGTCTGGCAAAGCTCATTTACACAAAGGCTGCAGGGTACCTACATGCCCCCAATAAACCGAGAGTAAGAAGTGCAGTGGAAAGGAAAATGAGATTCTCCCCTTCATGGTTTACCCGTCTAAAACAAAAGGACTCCTTGCTCGCCCTATCTGTGTGATCTTAAGATTCTTTTATGTGAATCATTTGACACTTATTTATTTCCCAGTGTGCATATTTAACTATTTCCCTGGGCATCATCTTCACCTTGGCGCTGCCAGAGACCAGCGTCCTGTCTCACCCAGTGGCTCCCAGCAGCAGGCTCTCCATCCTCTCTCTTTCCCTCGTTAGCAAAGGCTGTTTCAATACTCACAGAGCTACTGGCTTCGGACAGGCGAGCCCATGTCTGATTTCACTTCCTCTAGTGTAATCACGGACTTCAGTGACTGTGCTTTTCATTTATACTGACGTAACCAAGCAAATATTTATCAGAGCATATCAAAGGAAAAGCAGACCAGAAGAGAAACAAGCAAAACAGTGAGTGCTATTAAACTTTGCCAAGATAGATTTCAAAGTCAATGAAAACCACCCCAGAGACACAGAGCTAAAATGCAGGACAAAGTAGAACGCTGCAAAAGATAAACCCATATTTCCAAACACTGATGTCCTACAGAACAATTTTTAATTACTTATAACTTGCAAAGATTAAGAAGGAAAACCTGCACACAACTATATATGAGCAAAGTCAACAATCACCCTTCTGCTTTTGTTCACATCTTGGCTTTGATATGTACGCCCATCACGGCTACACGCTTGAGTCAGGGACCCTTTCTACAGAGTAGTAAGAAAGCAACAGGACAACATCCACAACTGGCTTTCTAAATGAAATAAAATAATGGGATGCGACACTTTAATTAGATAATTACAACTCTGTTGCTGCTTTGCTACATGCCAAGGACACTCAGTTTCTTGGCAACAGACCTCTAGTTTCCCTTCTTTGATATCCAGGTCACAGCCATTTGGATGAGAGGCTCTTTTCCAGCAGCAGTGCAGGGCAGTGGCACACAACTTCCCGTCCTGCTGTCAGTATCCCCCTGAAGTTCAGCATCTTTCAACTATATTTGTAATTATAAAAGCTGTTAAATATTAAAGCCCTTATAAAGGGTAGTTTCTCAATATTCACAAAGGTCAGGGGACATGCAAGCCTATTAAAAACTTAGGTAGCCCTGTGCAACACCAGCAACTTCTTACATCAGCTGCAACAGTGTCTTGTCCTGGTTCCAGCTAAAGAACATGACTGAAGGTGGGGGCGAGAGAGAGAATGGAAACAACTGTTTCATCCCCAGCTCTCCAGTTTCTTCAAAAGTTGGGTCTACCCCATCCCTGACCTGTCATCCCACCTTCTTATGAGAAAGGGGAACACTGTCCTTACAAGAGGTCTACCTGCTGTCCAGGTTACATGTGGAAATTGTATAGGTTTCTGAGGAGCGTTGACTTGGTCAGCTAGCTGGAAGAAAAGCATGTAGCCCTGACCACTGGTACCAGTGCTTTGCCTGAGCTGCCATCATTTGAACTGCAGAGCAAACTCCACACAGCCTCAGGATTATCAAGTGTCATCAATCCAAGTGTTGTCAATCTATATGCAAGGCACAGTTCCTCATTCCCAGCCCTGCTTCAACGGGAAAAGCATAACAGCACATGCATGTTTTTGAAAACCAGATACTTTTTCACAAGACAGGAATATAGAGCATGCTACCAAGGAGTGGGCGAGACAGAACAAATCATGCAGACCAGATGGTAGTCACACTGCTTAATGCACTGTTGGAAGGTGCCCAGCTAGTCTGGTGATGAGCGATAGAACATATATAGGATAATGCTCTTTGTTAAGTGCCAGCAATTTATTACATTATATTCCTGAGAACAGCTGAGGTGAATTAACCACAGTAACCATTTACTATTCCTTCTGACAGCCCTGAGATCGTATCTGTACTGCTGCTGCGGTTGATGGTACCTTCTGGGGAGATGTGAACTTATTCAAAGCTAACCAAAAGCCAACTGTCCAGGTTAGCATAGTGCCAAACCCTAGCCAATAAACCCCCCAGTGGGTGTATTAGCTTATGCTTGCTGCTACACTAACCATCACTTGGGTTTTGGTCAGCTTGGAGCGTGACCAGAACAGGCTTGCATCCGCTCAGAAAACATAAGAACAGAGCTTGACAAAGACGATACACGAGGTGTAGCAGTAATACTGGGCTAAATGCTCCTCTCTCCAGTTACTTCAAGCAAAGGAATGGTTACTGGGACCATGCCCTGTACAGAGTCTTTAATCTGATAAAGCACATATAAGACAAGATATCTGTATTCTTCTTCTCTTGTGTATAGCCTACATCCATGCCTATGTATCATGATTTAGCTCTAAAACACATCCTTCAAGTTTGATTATTTTTCATTAAAAAAAATCATTGAGCAATTTCATCAAAACAGTGCTGCAAAGTAAAATTTGGCAGAACTTGTGGAGATCGTATTTTCTACTGCCTGTCCTGAATTTGATCTTGCACTAGAGACAGGTGAGGTGAACAAAGGAGAACTCTGACCACAAAAATCTCGACTGCCTTGATATTCTGGCAATTAACCTAACACTGCTTTTTTTTTTCCAGAGAACAGCCTGGCCCTGTAGGATTGGTATCTCACACACAGAAGGGGAAATGAATTAATTTTTAATCAGAAGACTACTTCTCTCTACAGATGAGCACATCTTAAATACTGTTACTGTTTCATAAACTGCAAATGATCAGATAGTAGTAGCCATCTTCTACGTTATCTCCTGTGGAACAAAAAACGCAAGTACTCCATGCTTATGTTTTGCACGAGCCATCTACTCTTGAACCATCACTGTCCACATTCAGTCATCTGCAACATCCAATAAACCACGGATCAAAGCAGAGAGCAGGTTAGACAGCCTTGGCAACCTTACCATTCTGTATGAGCCAGCTCAATAACATGGCTTATTGTAGTTGGGACACAGGTATGAGTAGTTTCAAACTATGATTTAAGATTTTTGCTATGTTTATTTGGGTTATCTTGTAAAGGGAACATTCCACAGTATGATGGCATGCAATTACAACATACAAATCTGTCTGCACAGGAAATCTAGTCACCAGCTAAAATCCATAAAATTATTACGCGGTTTTAACACAAAAAATGATGTAGTAAGTCAGAAAACAGGAAAAAGAAATTTTGCTCTTTCCTTTAAAAATACAAAATCTTAATGAAGAAACTGTATTAGAGGTAATGCAGAACATAAATTCTTTTTTTAAAAAGAAAACCTCTTCAGAAAACGTTTCAGACTTCACACAAGAAGCTTGTTAGAGGCAGTTTTATTTTAGTACAGCTTGCTTTTATCACTTGATTTTAGATGATTATTTTTCCAGTTAATCAACATCTCTGTCTCATGTTCAGACTTAAAAGGTGCCTATCACCTTTGTATTTGAGTAGTAAAGATTGCTGGTTTATTTATGTTTATTGAAATCATGACCTTCTTTATTACTACCCCAGATATCAAGTCAATAATATCCTTCCTGTTAACTATCCACATACACTTCGAAATACTGTTTTTTAACTGTAGGTCTGATGCCAATGAATGGAATAAAGTAGGACTCCTTAGAAAGCATTACATTTCCCAACTCTGGAGAAAAGTTATTTTCTTTGCTTCATTATTATTTCCCCTGACAGTTACCTCAAGCCTGTGACAATGACGTAGTCTTAACTCTTCACTGCTGTTTGGTGGTATTTCACTGACAGTTAGCACTTTGTTATCATGGGATGACCGCTCAAAAGACTCTGGAGAGTGATGCAATTTTCCAAATTCAGTTTTTAATTAATAGGTATCCATCTCTCAAATCATCCTGGCAGCAGTCTCTTGAGAATGGGTGTGGAAAGGAGTTCCTCTGCTACTGAAACTCAGGCTCCCTTTAATGTAGGATTAAGGCATGCTAACCAAGAAACCTACTGACCCTTCTCTTTCTTATCTGGAAAAGGAGGATCTTGCTGACTTCCTGAAGGTATTATTAAACACTACATATATCCATGACTGCTGAAGAACTATGTCCATATTTCATTTTGACTGTAAATGTGGCAATGCCTGTCAACCAATCAGAAGAGTACAGATCTTTCAGAAAGATGAAATCAACTGTCATTGTCTTCCAATAAAACCTGGAGATCTTAATTCTTCCTCAGTCGATGTTTCTTCATTCTCAGAATCCCTCACTTTCAGATGCAAGTGCTTCATCAACAGATTTTGTATGCCTCTCCCCAGTATAAATCCCATAATGCAGCTGGTCATCCTTTACAGTAGCCCAGGACATCTGCTTGGTGGAGAACCTTGCTGCCCACTCTCCTGAATTGTTAACAACAATGACACCCCCCAAGCCTCCAACCCGTGTCTTCATGTAGTCTAATGCAGTGTCAGCAGCCATCTCTGGTGACATTCCTGAAAAGAACAAGAAGATAACTTCATGCTATCTGTTTTGAAATAAGTTTTAAAATTCCCTCCATGTTTCACCACTCCACATGGAGCCAGCTGAATCCAATTCCTCCTTCAACTAAATTGGCAAGAAATTTCTGGTGTAGCAAAGGAACTGTTTATAGGAAGGCTCTGGACAATTGCTAATAACTGCTATGGTATGGTGCTGCTACAAAGACAGGATTTAAATAGCTTCAGATTGTAATTCAGTTTCAGTGTTTGATATAGACTGACTCAAACTCTGTGGTTCAAGACACATTTCTTATGCCATCATTTGAAGGGAAAAATGCCAATCTGCAAGCTTTCCATCAAAGGTTTGTCACAAGCTAGCTCTAAAGCATTTACAATTTGAAAAAAAAACTCCCACATTAAAACAATCCAAAATTTCAGTCATCATCTATGTTCCAAGTCCACTGGCCACAATGGAACTCAACGCACGTACTTTGCATTGTCGTAATTCATCAAAAGCAGGTATCAGCATTACTCTTCCTGAAACTTCTGGAAGTATCAGGCACGATGAGGACTGAATGTACTAGACATCAGAGATAGGACCAGCAAAGCAACTTTGTCTTTTCATTACACTTAATTAATATTAAAAGGAATATTTTCTAAATAAACCAAAGTTAATGTGTACATACACACAGGCCAGCTACTATCTGATCATACACACAGGCCTGTAATAGCTGCAGAATATTTGTTCACTACAAGTTTGAATAGATATTCAGGAATGCAGTTGGCTTGGCCTAATTGTTCTAAGATATAAACCATTGGTAATGTTATGCAGCTTAAGTGGCAGAACAAAAACTGACCTTCATGGCTTCCCTGCAAATTTTGAGTTAAAACCAAACAAAACCAGCAGAGTCAGAATTATTCACAGCACTGGTGACTGACAGGATAAAGCTCCTTTCTCTGACGTTACGGGTGACACTGTGACTATTCAAGTCAGTGGCACTGACTTCAAAGGGTCAGTATTTCACTGTTTGATTTTTCATCAAGACAACAGCTGCCACCATAAGACAGAGATTCCAGCAGCTGTTAAGACTGGCAAAGCAATTCACTCCTGAAATATGGAAGTAAATTTTGCAGTGTTGGTCCAAAAGAAGATATTTACTATGCGAATTACTGAATAGCTGTTCATATGAAAGTGCTCTACAGTTGTTCTTAAATATGCAGCTTCAGTTGACTGTTCAAGGACTCAAAAAAAGTTATAACTCCTTGAGGGCTTGTTTTCAGCACCTTCATGGAACCAGGGGCAGGGGGAGTCTATTGCTGACGTATTTTCCTGGCAGCTCAGTTATACTTCTGGGCAGAATGAATGAAGGTAGAGCAAGCATGGGCAGGGTGAACAAGTGCAAACCAATTAAACATGCACACATGCGGGTTCTTTTTCTTTTTTCCTTTTCTTTTTTTAAAAAAAGAAAAAATTAATTTGAGCCTCATTTGCCTTTCATACTGATTTATCACAAGCCAGATAACTGCTATCAATGCATAGGTTTTGCAATGCAGTTAACTTCAAGCCAGAGAAGAAACTCGTTTACACAGTTTAGTCTAAATAGAACTTAGAAGGCCATTCACAAATTGAATGGCCAGGGACATAATATAGAGAGTAAAGGGAGATCATAACATGTTAGAGCTTTGGGAAATAATCTGTAGGTTGAATCTGTATGCTGAAACTATCACATTAGCCAAGAGATTTACAGAGAAATGTACCCATTATACGCAAACAGCTCTATAAAGCATAACAAAAATATTCTCAGCTGTTACTTGTCCCTCTACTTACTGCTTCTCCAATGAAAATGTAAATTGAAAGTTTTCCAACTGTTTCCAGTTCGTTTGATCTCAAAGCAAGTTACACTGTACTGTCCAAAAGCTATGGCTTTCTAAAAATAATGGTGATATCTATATTAATGGTTCTTCAATTGCATGCAATACAAGTATGCTGTCTGGCTACGTTTACAGGCTGTAATATAATCAAGGGTTTAGATGACAGACTAACTCATGAAGGTAAAGCTCCAAACGGTCATCCCACAGTCAGATTATATTACAGTCACATAAGACATACTGCGTCAGCTGTTTACCACATACCCACTCAGTCAGTTTAGTACATTTTCCAAAACAAAATTAAAATTTAAATCATAGTTAAAACGTCTTAAAAGCATTTCTGTTGCTATAATCAGAGTTGTTAAAATAAAAACTATTACAGTTTATTAGAAAGGTGATATTCTATGCTTTCTTATTTCAGCTCTGATTATCTACCTCTAGCCCTCCCCTACTGACTGCTTCCTGAAAAATATCTTGCTTTTACTTGTTTTCTATTTCTTTGTTCACAAAATTTTAGTTTAAAATTGGGAAAAAATTACTAAATAGAACTTCAGTTTAACAAAGTAGACAATAATCTGTTTCAATGTACATTGAGCCAAAGCATGATTAAACATCAAGCAGCATAGATAATTTCTGTCCACTTAAGGCTATTTTAGCTTTCTTAATACTTTAGTACTTTGTTTTGTTTTTAAAGAGAGGTGACCCATCCACATACCCCTGGGAACAACTCTTCGGACAACTGTTCTAGGATGATAGTACATAAACTGAAACCTGTCATTAGGCAATGTTTCCTATCCTCATTATTTCAGCTTACAGGAAGTTTGGAATATACCTTGCTCCATGTGATAGAGGATCAGTCGAGCTAAGACCACTTTCATAATGCTCTCCCCATGTCCTGTGGTTGAAGTGGCACCAGAACGGTTATCAGCATAACCTCCACTTCCTTTTCAGATGGAAAAAAAAAAAAAGAAGGCATTATTCTGTAATACAATTTACAAGCTCTGCATTATTTAAAATAAGTACCAAACACTTCTTCCTAAAGTTCTGGCATTTCTGGGAGCAAAGTGTCAGTAACTAACTTCTTCCTCATTTCTGTCTCAGTTTGAAAAGTAAAATATATAAGAGAGATCGACAACAGCTGGATTAAGTCAGTTGCCAAGTTATGAGCTAGAAGTCTAGTGATCTGCTTGTCGTACAAGAAGCAGAAGCAGGCCAACACTTCACAGGGATGGGCAAAAGTATCTTCTGGGACAGCAAGGGACAGCATATTGAGGATCAGCAAGATAGCGATGGGATGCAGAATGCCAGGTCACACAACATTACCAATTGAGAAGATATGAAGGAAGATCTTGTGAGGACATTGGTGAATTGACCGAAGTTTGAGGGGAACTTTTTGGCAACAGCAAAAGCAGATAGGAGATTTGAAGAGCCTGGGCTCTAGTGAAGCATCATGAAGCACCCCTGAAGAATTTTGCAAGTCCTCACCACAAGCAGAGCGTTTCTTCTGTTGAACTCCCCTCCCCCCCTTTTTTTCCCCCCATCCTTGTTTTGCTGGCACATTCCATACCCTGTTCCCCACCAAGCTTCTGCTTGCTCAACACCCATGTTTCCAGCACATCTCCTAAAGAAAAATATTTCCCAGGAGCTGGGGAGGAACATACCACAGCATTATAAATGAGGT
Organism: Mycteria americana; assembly: GCF_035582795.1. Classification (NCBI taxonomy): domain Eukaryota; kingdom Metazoa; phylum Chordata; class Aves; order Ciconiiformes; family Ciconiidae; genus Mycteria; species Mycteria americana. The sequence goes on from NC_134367.1 coordinate 34,351,500, forward strand.
ACTGGGGGAGGGGAAAGAGGCATAGAAGAGCAATGAACATTTCTTCCCTTCTGTACTTTCTTGATCAGATCAGACCCTTTCAATGGACCCTGATTTACATGTGGAAAAACACTGCCACAATCAGTCTGTCAGAGCCTCCATCAGAAGGCTCTAATATTTAAAAGGACAGCTAGCATTTCTGTATCCAATCCTGCAGATGTCTAGTAAGAGCAAAAGTTGCAAGGAATATGCTCAACAGTGCCCAGTTTCACTTGTCCTTCACAGACCTATGTCCCATACTATAGGAGCCCTGAAAACGATCTACGTAAGAGAAGGGTATTTGCAGTCAGAAGGCTGCAGTCAGAAATGAAGCTGAAAATCATAGTCGAAATGCAGAGGGTACCAAAATATTAGCAACTCAGGGTGCAAGAGAAAGTTAGTATTAGTTTTATAATAATCATGTACTGCCAACAGCAGTGCTATTTGAGTCTGGGATATGTTTTACTAAAAATAATTATTTTCCAAATCCCAACTGTATGGTAGAACCCTGAAGCAATCAAATGGCAAGTCTGTCCCATGAGAGGAACAAGTCTGGGAAAAGGATTTCAAGTGTCTCTTTATACTTGGATAAGAGATCTCTTAAAATATATTCTTTATTCCACACCGCATCTGTTAGGCTCCGAGACAGTCTTATCAGGGCTCTCTAAGAACAGGAATTTACTCAACATTGCCAGTCATTTTACAATTCTGGCTCACTGATATAATGAACAGTAATTACAATTACACCTACTTCCTTAAGTATCAAGAAAACAGCATCTTAGTATGGAACAGGCTACATTTTTTGACTTAGCTGTAAGCATGGATGTACAAAAGGAGAGCTTTATCAGAATGAACAGAAAGGAAACACAGAAAAAAAAGTGTTAGCATTCAGGAAGGGACAGAAAAAAGAAATTCCCATCCCCATTTTCCAGACAGAAAAGTGTTGGATGATGACAACAGTGACAGCACTACACCTCTACTCCCAATCCTTACTTGCAGTCTCCATGGTGTGTTAAGGAGCTTGAGCTTTGATACATTTGAACGTTAGACCTCAGTTTCAGATGTACCAGTATTTATGTTTCATTTCACTAATGAAAAGGAGAATGTGTAATACTTTTTTGGGTTTTTTTTCTTTTTTTCTTTCTTTAAATGAGATACCTACAAAAAAATGAGAGGTAAGACCCCACACCCCATACCTATGCATGCTGTGTCACCAACACGGCCAATCAGTTTATTAGAGAGTCCTCCAGTGGATGTTGCACAAGCTACATTTCCTTCACTGTCTATAGCAACAGCACCGACTGTTCCAAGGTCTCTGCCAAGAAAAACAGTTCACAAAATTAAGTAGAATTAAAGCATACCTGCCAAAGCACGTTGCATTTATTTTCCAGGTAGCTTTAAAAAAAGATTACTGCAAAAAGATTACTGCTCATCATAAAGCTATTTTTTACCATGCTTCTCATTACAAAGATAATAAGCAATATGCAACAATTCTCATAGGTTTATATTTAATAGAGTAGCAAACACTCAATTTTTTTTTATCTCCCACCACGACTTGTTTACCTTCATAGCATGGAAACTTTGACTTGGGGAAGAAAAAACCTGCAAAACAAAAAGCATGCAGGGCAGAAATATTTCTAGCCATAATAGTTCTGGAGTAGTTTTTTGGCTGTGACACACCTGACACACAACCTTCCCCTAAACAGCAACTCAAATACGCAAGAATTGTCTCCACTGTCTCAACGGGAGGCTAACCGGAATTATTAATGACAATGCACGTAAACGAGTGAATACAGAAAAGGAGAGTAATGTTATGAATGCATTGAATCATTTCCTTCCTGCTCCTCCTCCTTCCTCTTCCTTATTCCCCTGAATGTTTGAATGCCACAAAAAAAAAAAAAAGGTTATTTATGTGCCTTTCAACTAGTATTGTTCACAACGCATCATTAATACATATTTTCATCTTTGTACTCTGTAGCTAAGCAATCTTGAGGTTTAAATCCCTTGGCCAGTAGAATCTGTTGAAACCACACATCAGCTTAAAAATCTTCATGCACTGAAGAAAATAAAAGTCTCAACTACTGCTTTATTTCTTCAGCACAAAAAAGTCATATATAATAGGCTGCTTAAATTATACATGTGTATTCATACTCAGAGAAAAAAAGGCTATTGTAACTTACTGTAACAGTTGCTGCACTGAGAAACAAGACATTACCAAGAAGCAACAGTTTGAGTGTCCACATATTCCAATCTTGGCAATTCATGTAGGAACATAAAACAGTATCTGGCTAGGAGAGCTATACCAAAAAAATCTAAATCCCTCCATGGAGGAAAAGAATTTGTAACAATCCTTCAAGGAACTGCCCAACAGGCAACTGGAACAGGAACACCTTTGGAAGTTGCCTGGGCACCGGTGAGGGTCTCTCTACAACCCTCCCCAATCTAAGCTGATTAAGTCAGACAAAGTCTTTCTGTACCATGAAACCCACAGTCAATTTCTCAGAGAACCAACTTCCTGTTCCCTCCTGCTTATGTAAAATATCATACTGTCAGTCCCTACACTTCATTCACAGCAATTCAAAGTTGACTGATGAATCACAGGCCTTACAAACTGCTCTGACATTTATGTGGCGACGGACCTCATCTCAAACTGATATGATGGTGCAGATGGGCTTCCCACCCATCCATCTGTTACAAATGATTTGCTGAAAAGAACATTAGTAAATTCAGTACTCCCTTGCACGCTCCTGTGGCACCCTTCAACCAAAGTTACATCCTCCTGAGAAATTAAGAAAGGTGCATCCAGATGTACATTTTCTAGGTATGTATTTACCTTAAGCAACTGTGAGAATAATGAAAGTACACAGATCACATACGCAGCAGCTATCTGTTTAGGTACAAGAGCTCAATCAGCGATAAATTACAAAGTGAATGTGTCTGACATACCTTATCTGCAGTAGAGCAAACAGACAACTACACTCTATTTCTTACTGTCCCTTTAAACTTTTTTATTGCTTCAGTGTCACATGTTTTCTTTGTTCACCTTCAGAACAAAGGCAAAGAAGATATAAACAATCTGTTGCATAGCTAGTTGACTCAGAAACGTTACCAAGGCAGGCAAAACTGTCTAAGTAGAAATATCGTATTATAACCATCTATTGTTAGTGGTAGTAGTAAGAATCTCAACAAGTACCTGTAGTATACCAGAGGATGCTATTTATAGTAATGCTTTTGTTCAATCAAGAATTATTCTTATGTACTGCATATACTGTGATACAGAATGGATCACTTGGATTTGTTCATTCCCTTTTGTCTAAATCTTCCATTATCCAGTACCCATGAAGTTACATGTACTTTTCTGTCCCCATTCAACTAATAAAACATCTGCTATTTTGTCTCTTAGGCCTGCATCAGAAGTAGGGTTTTCTGTCAATTGCTGTCAGGGTCCTTCTAGTTAATACCTCCTCAAGTTACTCTTGCACTGTGGTTCACAGAGGGACTAGTAGCCCATCTACTACCTTACAGCCAGCCTCAATCCCCTTTCTGTGGGGTTCTCAGGCAACCTGCAGCAATTCTTGACAAGGGTATGGTCGGAATCTTCGGAGTGAGAGACTGAAAATAAAACAAACCACACCTTATTCTCAGCAAAAGGTGTGCAAGATGCCATGTTGTAGGTGCAGTGGAATCATAGGCTTTTAACATAAATGAATGCAGACTTCTAACCAGCAGAAGAGAAAGGTCTCTCTTCTGGAGACACGTAACTTTCCTTGGAAAGCTGTGAACCCCCAAGGTTTCCAATGCTGTTAGGACCAGAGGACTGTAAGTAAAGCACACACCAACCTTCAAATTCCTAGTGTGATCTGGTATTATGCTACCTCTGCCTAATACTACTTCACCTTCTGCCTGTTCGTCTCAGGCAAGTTTCTGCATAATCACTGTGGACATAACAGGGAAAAAGGACATTCCATGTGAGATACAGGAACAAACGGGCTTGCATAAAAAAAGACCTGTTTTCAACTTTGTGAATTTGTGCTGATGTTTTGGGCACTGGTTGTTGGAAAAAGAACAGCGTGGCTAAGACAAGAAAAAGTCTTGAGCCCTTCAGAAATACACAAGCCTTCTATTATCAGATATTCCAGAAGAAGACAATGGTGAAATTGAAGATGCCTAACACTGTTATAAGAAAAAAAATAATTAAGCAGTTATAAAGAATGAATGGTGACTCAGATGCCATGCCATTCCAACTTATATATTCAGGAGACCAAGTGGCAGTAGGGGTTACGCCACCCTCAGAATTCTTCATAATGAATTATAATAACACAAAGTCCTTGGATAGACCACAGATCAAAAGAAAACTTCTGTTGGATACAAGATGAACTGTGACTGAGACCTTATGGTCAAGGAGCAACTTCACTTTGTTTACAAGACCATATTTACACTTGCCTCATGAATTTGTTTTTCCTTCTAGCAATTTACTTAAAGTAACATATAGCTTGTAGTTTATAGCCTCATTTAATGGACTTTAATTAACATGCCCACAGAAGAAATTTCCTCCTTTTGATCTGCAAATTCTTAAGCTCTGCTTCTCTCATTACTACTAGTTCACAGAACAGATGAACAACATGTAATACATTGTTTATGTAATGTAATACAGTGTTTTCCTATGCCACAACCATTGACATACAAATGGAAGCTCAAACCAATTTAGTATTTATGCCTACCTCACAGGCATAAAAACATTTTTGACACCTGATGATTTTCCTTCCTTTCCCACCCACCTCACCTTCCTCTCCACTTTATATGAGACTTGCTTATTTTTCAAGTGACTTTCATTTTGCTGTTGTGCTATATCATCCGGTAGCATTTCTTTTCACACCCACCACTACACTGAACTTCTTGGTCAATTTTTTCATTCCTATCTACAATAACCAACAGCCACAATCAGCACTCAGAAGGAGTTACTGGTCAAAATCTGATGTCGTTTAACTACCTAATCCAGTTTAAAAACAAATCTGATCATCTACTTAACCAAGATCAGCTTTATTAATTTTTATTTTTCATGAACTTGTTTTAAAATGTGGACTGGAGATTTTTTTAAAATCACAGTGCCTCTGTGGAAAAGAACTATACAAAGTGATGCCTGCTGTTTGTAAAGCTGCTCTGTGCACTTCCATAACTGGTGATTTTAAGAGCAATAACAAGTTCTAACTTTGTCCTCTATTAATGCCACAAAATCTATGCTATGTCAAAGTGACCGACAACTTTCTTAAGCATCAACAAGTTTGTTCAAGTTTGTTCCAGCCACTTACACTTGAGCAAATTCACTGAAAGCTTGATTTTTCATTACGTTCACTGAAGATACACTGTGAAGACTGTATCAAACCATGTAACACTCAGAAATAAGTATTCTCAAGCCTGAATACAGGCTTACAAGCTTTTTTTTTTTTTTAACTGATAGCACAAACTAAATTACTTGAATTTAAAAAGAAAAAATATTTTACAAAACCCCTACTTCTGAAACTCTTCAGGGTTGGAATCTGGCTCGAGGTTCTTCTTCCATCTGTCCCGGGATCTCTCAGTTATGAGTTTCTCCCCTGGAGTCTCAGGAATACCCATGCCCTGAGCAAACAGGTGTGCACCACGGTCAGTCAGCAGCATGTGCTTTGTCTGCAGAAGACAGACAAGAGATTCACTGACAATTCTTGTTTTCCCTTGTACTGAGTAGTTTTGTGTAATTGCTCTTATTTTTAGAAGTATCCACACAAAAAAAATTCCGAATTTTGTTTTATTTTTAAACTTCCTAGATTTCTATGCCTATATCCTCTTCTACTAGATGAAAAAAATTTCAGCTCCCCAAAACACAGATACAAACTTTCACCATTAGTAGAAAAGAATTGCATTTATCTATTTAATACTTATTATATTAGTATATATAGGAAAAGAAAGAATTGGGAAAAGAAAAATTGGTAAACCTGCTCTTTTGCTAATTTGCATGCAACTTCTTTGTACTGTTCCCAGTCAATCACCAAATCACTACTTAACTAACTGTTTTGTCCAGTTAACTAAGAGATCTAGCAGGATTTTACTCAAAAGGAAAGAATGGTAAATAAATCCCTGTTCTGTTTGAAGGTATTACATCTTGTAAGAATAAAATAACCCAAAAATGTAAATATCATACACTAAAGTGCTTCTTAACATCAGCTGAACCATTTTATTTTAAATACTTCCTTCAACTAGCTGCTACTCTTATAGACCCAGAATTTCAAATTTAAGAACTGAATATTATTCTCACAGGTTTGACAAAAAATGTTTGCTCTCTTCTAACAACATTTGCAGAAGCCTTATTTTGATTCCTTTATTTAGCAAAGCACTTAGACCAGTTTTTAAGTCAACAACCTTAGTTAATTCCATGCTTCAAAGTCTGTATGGCTTGGTTAATTCCTATTTTAGAGAAACTTGCCAGATAAATGTTTCATTAATCCTTACACTTTAGTAGGATCTCTAAAATCTGGTGGGTTTTTTTTGTTTGTTTGTTTGTTTTTTTTAAATCTGTGTCCAAAAATAAGCATCACCTTCTTGGACCACTACACAGCTGTTAACTGCTCATCAGAGCCCAGGAAGGTTTTGGAGGAGCAGTGGTCTGATTATAGAGTATGGACTCATTTCAGAGCACAGCAGCTAACTTCAAGCAAGCTTTTATGTCCATGCAGCAGCCCAGCACACAAGTACCAAAAGGTAGAGGTCCAAAAAGTAGAACCACGCGATGCTGGAGGCAGCAGGCCTGCAGAGCCAAGTAGGAGACCGCAGTGGCACACACTCTGCTCTCAGCCTAAAGTGAGGACGCCAGAAGTTGGGCATTTCTGTGTCATGCTGCATTCTGCAGGACATTTACAGTCACAAAGCTTCAGACTTTAAGATGTCGCAAACCATCAACTTCTGTTGATTTCTAAAGCAATGACAAGCCATCACTACTATGACTAACCCATAGCATTGCACTGTTTTGAAGGGGTTGAGCCGAACCTCTTCCCAAACCACAGACACTGAGCTCTGCTGCAGCCTATTACAGCCTCTGCACTAACCCCTTCAGCTGCTTACACAAGCAGGAAACACGACTACGCTTCAAAAACATTCTTGAACAGTCATGCACACATGTGGTCACCCTGACATCAAACATTTTTGAGAATTTAAATGTCCTTTTACTGACAAATTAAGTCCTCAATTCATGAGAGTATTGCTTTAGGGAACAAGAGTAAGGGTTACAAGGAAGAAGTCCTCTATATATGTGAAAGAGTGGACAATAGGCTTACATGCTGAGTGATGTTACCAGACAATAAAAGACTTACCTGTTTCTAAAAAAGCTGAAGTGTTCTTCCGACTTGAAAGCCAACTTCTTTGTGCAATACTGCCCCCCTCTGCCACTAAACCACCAGAGGCACACGATCCAATAATTCAAACTAGGTTTGGGGTTTTTTTTGGTGTGATTTTTAGGAAATACATCGAACTTTTCTTTTGACTTTATTGCTGTGTCCTCCCATCACTTGCTTTCTGCAGCAATTAAGACTATATATCATCTTTTAAATAAGTTAAAAAAAAAAAATCAAAGTTTTATTGTAAAAAATTGAAGTTATTTCTTAAAACTTTTTCAAAGGGTTCCCTTCCATATGCAGATTCTGATAACATACCCACCTTCCTGAGCTGCACAAGCAAGAAATACTTGCATATAGAAGAATAAGCTTTGGGTTTTGGTGTTTTGGGCTTTGTTTTTGGTTTTGTTTGTTTGGTTGTTGGTTTTTTTTTTCAGTTCTCACTGAAAAGAAGGTATCTTAAGGAGAATTTTATTTGTTTTTCTCTTCAATATATCTTGTCCGTCAAAAGAGATGGTAGAACATTGCCAAACAACCCAAAAGCACATTTTTCTGTCTCATCTTTCTTCTACAGTTTCATGAATATGTTTGCTAACTTTCTTAAGTGCCTAATTTTTCTGGGACACATTTATACAAAGTAATCCAAAAGGACAAAAAAGAAAAAAAAAAAAGTGGGAAAGAGGGTTCCAGAGGTCTTACTAACAAACAAGAAATGTTGGCAAGTTTAGTTAATTTCATGGGAAACAGTGAAGAGAAAAATCCCCCAAATTTCTGCAGCTGGCCTGAAATTCAGACCATCACAGTTCTTTATTTAACAATCCTGGCAGTGTGCAGAGCACAGCAAATATTTCCACCTTTGCCTTGAGAAGTCTATGTTCTAAGCTAAATTCTCCTTTATCTAATGTAAAAGGAGGGATGATATAGTAGGAAAAAACATATACACAGTTCATGTATACCAATGAATCAGTGCTCTAATGTTCACTAGTTGCCCATCAAATGAAGTGTTGGACCTAACGGAGATTACATGCCCCATTTAAAAAAAAAGCCATTTCAATGTATCATTCTATTTTTGTTTACTACAAACAGGAATAATTCAAAAGGAATTTAACTGCTTTCTCAAGGATTTGTTGAATTAGTTAACATACTAAAAGCCTTCCACCTCTAGAGGCTGCTGTGTTCAATAACATAGTAAATCATGAATGGAAATCATTCTGGTGCCCTCCTTTCTTCTACTCCATTAATTTGGACAAGTTGGAGCCCAGTGAGAATGCGACAGCACACAGGGTAAATGTGTGCAACAACAATCTAGAAGAGCTACTCTGGCCACCAGATGGAGCCCATATTGTTCCGTAATAGCAGTGGAAATACAGAAAATTACAAGCAGGTGGGAAGGGGTTTTTCTGTTTGTTTGGCTAGTTTTGGGAGCTGCATGTTTCAAAATTCCTTAAGGCAGCGAGGCATCTTAAAACCACTCGGAAATAAGCATCCTAACATGCTTAGGACCCCAGGAAAACTACAGTCTTATTACCCATGGGTCACAAAGTTAAAAATATTTTTAATTATGCACAGTAAAACAAAACAAAACACACTCTGAAAAGTACTGTGAAATAGCCTAGGTTGGTGTCCCAAAATTCCTGTCCAAGATGAACAGAAGAGTAACATCAGTTGGTATTCCCATTTATAATACCTGACAGAGAAGCAGCAGAAACTCACCTCAAGATTGATCAAGCAATTTAAGCTAACATTTACATTTGAACTTTGTCATCTACACAGCATGTTTTGCATCTAGGCAAAGAGTTTTACCACAAAATTTCATGGGTTTAGGGCTATACCATTATACTTGGTCCTGTACAGTTGAATTTTATGATTTCCTTTCAAATTTAGCCTCAACATTCTTGGGCATCAGAAGCACCACACAGTGACAAGAAAGACCTTATAATAGACAAGAAAGACAAAGGAGACTTCTTGTTTTGGGGGTTGTTTTGTTTTTTTAAAAAACACTTTGGAAAGTTATGTTCTCAAAAACCAACAGTGTTGTTTTACTTTATTCTTGTTGACTTAAATGGGATTTTGTCATGGAGAAGAAAAAAAAAACCATCAGTTCATCTGAACTGACCAATGGGCATTAAAAGAAGTTATCTACAGTAAAAAAACCCAACCCAAACCCCACAACATTCCCCCAACATGCTAGAAGACATCTCTCCCCCAACCCTCCACTTATATTCTCAAATTTTGAAAAATTTGGTCTTGTGAAGCTGTCTACCAGCTATACTTATTTGTTCTAGCTAAATGACAGAATAAATCCCATGTGAAGGAACAAAAAGCTTATTCATCACAAGCTTTAATATTGTTTTCTAGTAGACATACGTTTTAAAAAGTATTTACATTAAATACTTTAGTGAAAAGTTCTGATTTTAAAAGCAGAATTATCCTCCAATTAAGGGCAAAAATAATTCCTATCTTCTTTAGACGCTGTTGAGGACAAATTAACGTTTCAACCATCTTTATAGATCACCAAAAGAGGTTTTGTTTCCTCAAAAGTAACTTTGAAAGGTTAAAAAAACCATAAATCCTCTTTGTTAATAAGTGTTTTTGCAAATACGAACCCTTTTCAATAACTGGGCAGCTGCACTAGCAGGATGAAAAATGTGAACTCTAAAGACAGTACAAACTTTTTGATCACTGTCACAGTCTAGTAATGATAGAACAGATGCACATATCACACAAATGACCTACTCCATCCTGAGCCATACCAGTTGCACCATTTCTAAAAAACGAGAAATGTCCACTGTGGCAGATATTAGAGGGACTTCTTAGTGGAGTAAGGGGGGACTGATTTTACATAGAAGGTCAAGTAATAACCATTTTGCTGCCCTGGTAAGTTTGATTCTCTTGGAAAAATTTGTCACAATCATATAGTGCTAATGTTATCTTCTAGCCAATGTTATTCCAATCTACAAAAAGGGTGTGAGGGAAGACCCAGGAAACTACAGACCTGTTAGTCTAACCTCAGTTCCTGGAAAAATTATGGAGAAGATTATACTGCATACTGTTGAAAGGCATTTAAAGAATAATGCAATGATCAGGCACAGTCGACACGGGTTCACAAAGGGAAAGCTCTGTTTAACTAATTTGATAGCCTTCTATGATAAGGTCACCTGCCTAGTGGATGAAGGGAAGGCGGAGGATGTGCTTTTTCTGGATTTTAGTAAGGCCTTTGATACTGTCCCTCACAGCATCCTTCTGGACAAGTTGCTCAACTGGGGGATGAGCAGGTTCACAGTGTGCTGGGTGAAGAACTGGCCTCAAAGGGTTGTAGTGAATGGGGCTATATCAGGCTGGTGAACAGTCACCAGCAGTGTTCCTCAGGGTTCAATTCTAGGGCCAGTCCTGTTCAATATATTTATCAACGATCTGGATGCAGGATTTGAATGCACCATTGGCAAGTTTGCTGATGATACCAAACTGGGAGGTGCTGCTGACACTCTTGAGGGACAAGAGGCCTTGCAGAGGGATCTAGATAGACTGGAGCATTGGGCTATGATTAACAGGACGAAATTTAACAAGACCAAATGCCAGATTCTGCACATAGGATGGAGTAATGCTGGGTGCAAGTCTAAACTGGGAGAGGAGTGGCTGGAGAACAGCCCTGAAGAAAGGGATCTGGGGGTGCTGGTCGACAGCAGGCTCAATACGAGTCAGCAGCACGCCTTGGCAGCCAAGAAAGCAAACACAGGGGTGCAAACACAGCATAAAGAGGTGATTATCCCACTGTATTCAGTGTTGGTGCGGCCTCACCTTGAGTACTGTGTGTAGTTCTGGGCCCCACAATTTAAGAAGGGTGTGAAGGTCCTTGAATGGGTCCAGAGGAGGGCCACAAAGCTGATGACAGGGATGGAAGGAATGTCCTATGAGGAGCAGCTAAGGACTTTGGACTTGTCTAGTTTGGGGAAAAGGAGGCTGAGGGGTGACCTCTTTGCTCTCTACAGCTTCCTGAGGAGGGGAAGCAGAGAGGGAGGTGCTGATCTCTTCTCCCTGGTATCCAGTGATAGGATGCATGGGAGTGGTTCAAAGTTGCACCAGGGGAGGTTTACACTGGACATTAGGAAACATTTCTTTACCAAGAGGGTGGCTAAACACTGGAACAGGCTTCCTAGAGAGGTGGTCAACACCCCAAGCCTGTCAGTGTTATTAAGGGCCTGACAATCCCCTTAATAAAATGCTTTAACTTTTGGTCAGCCCTGAAGTGGTCAGGCAGTTGGACTAGATAATTGTTGTAGGTCCCTTCCAACTGAAATAGTCTAGTCTATTTTATTGCGCTGCTGGAAGACCATGACTTTGCACTAAGGCTACCATCCGATTAGGTCACAATGAAGAAGGCCACCTAGAACAACATAAGACTACATTACATGGCCAAATATGTTATTGGGTCCTTAATTCAGTTCCATGTCATTGCAAAGTCAACAGTACATTATCCAACTTTAATCTTGCAAGATCAAGGAGAAGACTCAGTGACAGCATAAAAGCTTTACAAAAACAAGTGAACAAAAAACCCCCTAAAATCTTGAACACCAGCTGTGGAGCAAGAGAAGATCAACATGCATAGGTCAATTTCTCCTTCAGCTTCCAATTGCACGGCAGAACTTATGTTTCCTTAGAATGCTACTTTTAATAAATACCTGTCAAAACCCCTTAAAATAAAAGTTCTTCATGGTCGTCATGACCATAGTTTCCTAACACTACCATCCATTTCTCCCTTCTTTCCTGCTTTAAAGCACGACACAAACATCATCATTGAGGTGTATCAATATACCAGATTAAGTTCTAAGGGAAAAAAATATTTCACATTCAAGTACGTATTCAGCATACCTTTTCCATGACAAGTCGAGCGAGTTTTATTGGGTTTGCTATACATTTAACTGCAGATACTGCTCCAGAGTCTAAATTTTTTCCATCCATGATAATGGCATCCATTTCTACTTCACCTTTTTCATTTAGAACAGAACCATGGCCTAAAGAACAAAGAAAAAAAGTCAGGGAGGAAGGAAAAAGAAAGTCATTAACAGCTAACCATCAGGTGATTCAATTATTAGATCTCATCAAGCAAACTTTCTCTTTCCCAGTTTGTTGTCCGACTTAGTGAAAGCATCTCCTGAATACAAACAAAACAGCAGAAACACTGCTGAGTATAACCACAAAATCCAACCCTTAACAGAAGTGTCACAGGGTACAACATTTACTTTTAAATTGAATTTTATTTTTGTAAGATGAAAAGCACACTTCTAATCCCATCCAAAATGATATACTAGGTACGAAAGTTAAAATGATGAACAATCATGAACAGAATTCTTTATCCCCCAGATCAATTCAAGTGCACATAAAGCTATTTTACCTTTACAGTTCTTCCAAAGGAGAATACAACATAACCCAACAAAATAGTGTAGTGTTCAATCCTGTCAACAGATTTGTGTCACATAGCATTCCAAGAAACTGCCAAAATTGATGGAGCAGTAGAGAAGTGTCCACTCACCAGTGCAACAAAAGCTTGAAATAACCAGTTCCTCATTACCAAATAAAAACAGTAGATGAAGGAATTAAAAAAAGAAAACAAGTAATAAAGTGTTGGGTAGTTTTCTTCTACAATTATCAGTGCTATCACTAACCTAATTGAAAATTAATGAGATACAAAATGAGACAATGCAAATACTCTTTTTTTTTAATAATGCCAATAACTGTATCACAGGGGAATAATCAGTTGTAAGCCATCAAGTGCACAAGCCTTGCCAATAAGGATGGAGAAGACTAAACTTGAAGTAAAAAAAAACCAACAAAACAAAACACGGCAGACTTACACAGTAGCTCAGGCAGAAAGACTTGAACATTGTACAGAGCTAAACAAGTTTTTTTTATTTCTGTTAAACCAACATTAAAGCAGGTCAGAAACCACTGTTAATATTTGTTGACATAAGACTTCTATACCAATGTACTTCAGACGTGAATATATGAAGTTAAATCCCCTGTTACAGGAGGCAACAAAATCCTGTAATCCTCCTCCTATTATCTCCAAAACTCCCCCTGCCACACACAGACATGCCTGAACTCTGCCCCCAGAAAGTCATTTTTTGCCCCTCTCTGACTGTATAAGCTATTGCAGAGTTCAGTCCTGCATCATTCACAACATGCTAATTTCTAGACTACACTGATCTGTGGGGAGCTTATAGGTAACTTCCTTGTGCCACCCATGTTAACATCATTCTTCCAGCTTCTCCTTTATGCTAGTGTAAGGAATGTCCTTTGTTTTCCTAGATAAGCCCTGCCATGCTCTTTTAGCTTCCTTTGACAAGGTAGGCTCTCTAGCTCATGATCACCAAATTCTCACTAGAACTAGGGTACCCCCTTCTCAAGTACCAGTGACCAGAACCATGGTTCCAGGGGAAGGTCTACCAGCCCCCTTCATCACTGCATTAATAGTATCCTATTGTCTACTGGACATCTCTCATGGGATACATCTTAGGATTTCCCAAAATTCCTGAGCAGAACACAGTTGCAGACAGATCCTGTAGTCAAAGGCAGCTCCCTACAGAAGCCTCCTTTTACAGTCGGTGAAGAAAGAGAAGTGCCCTCCAAGAACAATTCATCCCACTTGCCTCAGAGAGCTGTATAGCTATCCTTTCTCATTCCACTGACCAGCACAGGAAGGCTAGATACTAAACTTCAGGTTATCTGAGGTAGGATGAATCCTTCCTTCTGTGGTTACAGACTGTCTTTTCACCTGCGTTCCAGCACAAGAGGTAGGGACTACCTGCCTCTGAGGCCACAGTATCCACTGGCAGCAGCACCGAAAAAAAAGTTTGACTGACTTGTAAAGCCAAGGCAGGGAAAAAAAGAGACAACAAAAGACAGAAAATCTAAGGGGACACAAATAATACGTGTCTGACATCAGCCAAATTACAGCAGGGGTACTGAGAGTAGTACTCCAGTTCCCTGTATCTACAGATAGATAGATCTGTTCTCTGTCCTGCAAAGGCTGAGGAGGAAAGAGTGTGCAGGGATCACTATAATGACAGTTCTTATATCTGGAATATTCACACCAACCTAGTTAATACTGCTAGTCTAATAAATCACACAAAGAAAATATAACCAAGACCACTTCCTCATCACAAGCAGAATCTGATGACTTCATTATGCTGCACAAGTCACTAAAACGGTAGTTTTAGACAACAGTATAGCTTCTAAGCCCCTCCACCAAGCCTACATCAAGACGCATCTACACAGCATGGCTAAACCCTATCATTCAAAAATGGGCACAACTTGATCGTTATGCCCATTCTTCCCAAACTTTATTGTTGTCTCTTAGCAATGTCTGTGTTTTCCTAGAAAATATTACAGTAAACCTGATTTTTCTTTTACAAAGATAAATACCACACGGTGAGTTTTAAACAGCCACTCCAATCAAGGCCCTCTTCACATAGCTTTCACCTCATTTTTGCCAGCTATGAAAGCAGCTGTATCTAATGAGTGTTAACACAATTAGATATATCTGTAAGTGATTAGCAGACTATTTGCCATTTACATCAGCGTAGTCAAACTTGAACAAGGGCTTAAGGTTCAACTCCAGTTTAAGCAAATTTTGCTAAAAATTGCTCATTTAATATACTACAAACAAGGTATAAATATTGTTAGAACAAACTGAAGTAAACACCTTTAGACAAAAAATAATTCAACATATATTTAATTAAGGATGTGACCTTGGACCATGAAAAAGCGTGTCACAAACACATACTGCACTTTGTATGTTATGCAAAATGTTAAGTTATAACTGTATACCAGTCATTGGATACGGTAGAGTCTAAGGTCCTACCCTCAAATGACATGATCATTTTTAGAGGAGTATACACTGCTCACAGGTGTCAGTTCAATGACAGCATACTACGAGAGAGCATGGCTCAGAAAAAGCCGTATTAGTGACAAGATTTCACATAAAGGTCAAAAAAAGCTTGTATACAAAACACAGAATATTGCTAGTTATTGTGATCCTACTTAGGATAAGTGCCCAAATGCTTCAGACTGTTGCGTACAAGTTAAATAAATGAGCCTAAACAGATCACTAAAAAGTAAGCTTTCATCACTGAGAGTCACACTGAGCTAAAATGTATTTCCCATCTAAATAATTTTGATTTACACAACCATCAAAACTAGCGTATAAGAAATCAAGAAAGTATGCAATTGTTTACATGGAATGATTAAGAAAGAGATGTAAACAATCTTTAAGCTTAAATTTATATTGAAGTTGCTTCCACATTAACATTGGACACCTAATGTGAGGCAGAACATCACTGAAGAGATGCTTCCCAAGAATTAGGATTTTTTCCTGCCCTGAAGTAGCTGGCATTTTTAAAATAGCAAATCTAAATTCTCTCGCCAAAGAGATATTTTGAGACATAACCCAGAAGCATAAAGAGGGCCAAAAGCCAAATAGATACTGATTTACTGACCTGACCAAAACTAAGTCCTAAAGGCTAGTGACTGATTTAGAGAACAGGTGAAAAAAAGTAAAAGTTAAATGAGAGAATGCCGTCCTGATATTATTTATATAATAGTACACACCGCACCTCTAAGTCTGCTTCACGATTTCAGCTTGAATCCTCTAAAAAAAAAAAAAAAAAAAAAAAAATCAAGATGTTCAACCCAAGTCAGTAACAAAACACTGGAAGTTTCATCTGAAGTAAAAGCTCTCCCTCGCTCTCAATTACAAGGTGAGAAGGAACAAGTGAATCTCTGCGAACTAAGTATATCTCTGCGAACTAAGTGTGCACATAACTAATAGCTATGTTCTCTAAACCACTGAACACTGACAGGTCGTTCTTTCCATGTTCATTCCTGACATACCTTGGTGGGGGTGGGGAAATATTTTCACTGAAATTCATCAAAATAATAAAGTTGATGTCATACAAAGAGGAGAAAAATATTCAACTACTGATATTAATTAACATTAATCGTTATGAAATCCAGTTATGAACCCTCACTGTATAAATTCATGACTCATATACCATTACTGCATTACTTCCGTAATATTATTTACTAAAGCACTAACTGCAATCATTAAGAGAAAAACACCTAAAATCCACAAGAACAGTATTCCTCTGGCCATAGGTACAGGTCAAGTGTTAAGGCTTAAACACTGCTGCAAGCTATGTTCAAGTGCCTTAAACATGAACATTAACTAAACATATACTCCATTAAGGAGTCCATATCTTAAAACTGAAGATGCAGCACAGTAACAGAAGATTTACAGAACAGCAATACTACAGCACAAGAATGAAATGGCAGGTATAAAACACTGAAAAATGATAAAAGACTAGCTCATCTGCTTAAGTGTGCTCACAAGAAACTATGGTACATACCATGCTATTTTATTATAGAGAAATAAACTATTTTGTGATACCAGTATTTACTCCACTGCAACGTGCATAATTCAAAGAAAATGCAAACTAGCATTTTAAGAAGCATCAGGACAAAACACTTGAAATACATGATGATTCTAAACCCACTTAATTCTTGAAAAATTACCTGCATTAAAATGAGGATCATCTTCCATTGATCGTACTGCCTCCTCAACTGCATCTAAAGCACTGCCTCCCTGTTTCAGGATACCATAACCTTGCAGCGCAGCTCTGACAACACCAGCACGACTTCCCTCTTCTCGTTCTTTAAAGATCCGGCCAGCTCCACCATGCACCACAATGACGGGCTTCATCCTGCCAAATTCCTCCCAAGGCTTTCAGCTGTGCACAGGTTGCTTGTAATTAGCCTGTTTTGGAAAGAAGCGCCTTTAGCATGTGCTCCCTTCTACATGGAGAAAGCCTTGCAGGTTAGTTAACAGATACGGCCAGTTTGACTGCAACCATTTTACCTTTCAGGAACCTGAGTACTTACGCAAAGGAGCTCCTCATTCAAGTCTCGACTGGAGGAGGCCCCAAGCAACTTGGTGCAACTCTTGAGGTCAGCTCTGCTTTGAAGGCCTCTTCCAGCCTGTTACTCTATGATCTTATGATTTAGCATGAAGCTTGTCTGGTGATATTACAAATTACAGAGAAAAAAAAGCATCTGAGTGACTCTTGATCCTGCTAATCGCTCTTCACGTTAGATGGGTAGCCTCATTGTTTAAATATAATAATATAGCCAGCAATAAAGAAAAGCAACTGACCTGACCCACCTTAACAGGTTAACCAACTCTGCCGCCTGCATTTCAAACCTCTGACCTCTTGCAAAACTTTGTACTTCATGCAAGAAAACAAGGCACTCAAACCCAGTGGCCAACAGTTTGTTGTTACTGCTCACGGCCTCCTGTGAGCAGAGTGTTGCTACGCATCCTTGGTGATAGCATTCACGTTTCTGTTTGTAGAAAAAGGCAAAGGAGAAGCAGCCTCATCCCCCACTGAAATCTAGGGCACCTCACAGAGGCAACTTCACATGAAAACAGCTTCTCAGGGCCACCTATTTTTGGAGGCTGTGAAGAACAAAATCCCAGCCTCTGGCTCATCCTATACGCAAACCCTTTAGGCAGAGTCTCCCCGTAGCCCTGGACTACTGATAGCCCTGTCCCTTGCACTCCCGCAGCCTCAGGAGCGGCACCTGCTCTCGGGGCCCGCTTGCCAGGATGGCAGCAGGAACGCACCAGATGAAGACCCAGCCCGTGCTGTTGGGGCGCTACAGCCCGAGGTGGGGCAGAAACGTCTCGATTATCACCGAGGATCCCGTAAGCGAGGCCCTTCTCCTGGAGGCCGTTTGAGTTTTTACTTCTATCGGCAGCTACGCTCTTCCCTCCGCGAAGGACAGGAGAGGAAGAACTAAGCACGGGCTCTCCTCAGCCGCGGATCAAGCCCTGCCGGGCATCGCGGCGGCGCCTCAGCCCGGGGCGGCCCTGGCCCGGCCCCGCGCCCCGCCGGGCTGCCTGCCCGCTCCCGGCGCCCCCGCGCTCGCTCAGCCTTACCCGCCCTCGCGGAGAGCGAGTGCGCGGGCTCGGGGCCCACCTGCAGCGCCCCGTCCCCACAGCAACCCGCGGCAGCCGAGCGCAGCGCCAGCGGCGCCCTGGACGCACTCCCGGCGGGGCGGGACGGGGCGGGCCCGGCCGGCCCAGCCACAGGGGACGCGCACCGCGGCGGCGGGCGGGCAGCCCTTTGCCCGGCGGCGCCGCTGCAGGCAGCCGCCCTCAGCAGACATGGCGTCCCCCACCCGCGCTGAGGGCTGGCCATAGTTAAGATGGCGGCCCGCTGCTCGCCCGGGCGTCCACCCCCCCACCTCGCCAGGGGTCCGGGCGCCGCTGTCTCGGGGCCGGCGGGAGCGGCCCGGCCCCGGGCTGTCTGGCAGGCGGTGCCCGCCGCATCGTGCCCTTTTCGGCTTCGTTCGCCCCTTAGCCGCAGGCAGGCGGGGAGCGAGTTCGCCAGCACGCTCCCATGGAGGGGCCGGGGCAGCGCCGGCGCCGCGCTGTGGAAGGCGATAGCTGCAATGTGAGACCACCTCGTCACCCACCACCGCTTGATTTCCCCTCGAGTTGAATTAAAATGGCACCTCTCCCGCAAATCGAAACCAAATAGCACGTCCCGCGTGCCCGCCCTTCCCTCTCCTCAGAGCAGGCCGGGTTATCCCCACTCCCAAAGCTCGGGCTGCGCAGTGTCAGTTGAGAGGCGCGGGAGGCCGGGGGCGGCTGGGCCTGTGGGGCCATCGCGCGTCCCGGTTTGCCGTCAGGCTGGAAACCGGCCAGGTGAGGGTAAGCTGTATGCGGCTATGCTGATCCCAAACAGCAAAGGCAAGATATAAGCTTGCTATTTGTTATTAATATTTTTTAAATTATAGGCTGCTGGTGGAGCAAAGAGTTGTTTGCTATAAAAAGAGCTGCTAAAAAAAGTTCTTCCTGAAAAGGAAACGTATTTGTAAACTAGACTCCATTAAAAAAAATAATTCCAAAGTTCCTTACCTTTGTAGTAAAGAATATCAACAAAAAGTTACCAAATTTTTTACAAACCCTACCCAGCAAGCAGCTGACCTTCTTCCTTGACCATTCCTGCTTAGCTTGCCACCTCTTTTCTCCATTTTGTTGCTCTAGGCTAGGCTGCAGGGAGACCAGTGAATGCAGCCTGCTGTGGCCACACAAGAGTCGAGGTGACATGGCCGTGCAAAAGGACAAGGATTTATGGCAATGTGCAGTCACTCAATTTAAGATCTGTTTTGATCCTGAAGGTTGGTTTAAAATGAATTAGTGTGGTTTAATTAAAAGGAACTACTCTGGATGGTTTTTCGTTGTCACTGATAGGATTAACAGGAATTTAAATTTTGTATGTGAATTATTTGGGAGTACTGCTTGTTTTTATAGAATATTTATCTTGCTTTCAGAGGTAGTGTCAAAACAGGAAACGGATACTAGTTAGATTAAATAGTTTAGAAGAATTATTTCAATTGTTTGCATGGACAGCTGAACACTAAATGTATATAGTAACCTTCAGTTGAAATTTTAATATTAGTCTAACGTTATGATTCAACAAAACAAGCGTGTCACTTGATAGAACTGGAATAATCTGTTGCTACATCAGTTTTCTACCTTAAGCCCTCTTCGGCTGCTGCCTTTGCCATTGTGGTTAAACAATTTTATGTTCTTTTAAAAATGCTGTAAAGCTTCTCAGAACTTACTGGAAAGTATTATTTTTAATTTTATAACTATTATGTAGTTTTTTAAAGTCAACATATTGAGTTGCATATCAGGAATCTGTCCTAAAGCTATGTAAACTCTTAGGATAAGTTTTAAATAATTACTGTAGAAACCTATTGATTTCATTCTTGCTAATTTTCTTAAGAGAGCTTTGCATATTATAATTGCCAGAGAAGCAAATTTAAAAATATACAGAATAAATTAGTTCTTTTGCATGTGCAGTCTCGTGGCTTTCCTGCTGGTAAACCGAACGTGCTATACTTGAAAGAGGTGGGAATGTGTTGCCGCAGGTGAGTAAGGGCTAGAGGGCTGATGTAGGGAAGTAAGCAATCTCACCACATGTGGATAGGGAACATGTGTGTGTGAAAATAGCCTGATATCACAGGGTCTACTCTGCATCTGAGATGACTAAAATACAACTATAATTGTGCCTTCTATTTTCCTGCAGAACCCATATAATTAAGGGCATGCCCTCATGCTTCTAGAGAAAGAATTCCCCTAGAATCTCCTGGAAAATTTAATTTTAGGAACCAGCAAAGAAAGTAACATATATTGTAAAAGTAACTCTTTTAATGCATACGCATAATAAATATTTTCTTTTTTTTTTGAGTAAATGTTTATGTAGCAACTTGTCTGTTATCCATAAACTATTTTAAAATCTTCAAAAAATGATGTAGAACAGAAAGCAATGTTCTGTATTTTACTACTTGGATTGTAGGAGCATGCAGAGTTGATCAAGGCTAAGACTGCTTGAGCAAGTGTCGTAAGCATGCAGAAACACAATACTAATTCAAAAAGTCTGCAAACTTGGATCTTTTTATATTAGGCAGAACTGTCATATGGAGATCACTGCGGCATTAGGATGCTCAGGTCATGCTCCGCAAAAACTTATGCATGTTCAATAACTTCGTTCACGCGCACAATTCGATTAAGTCTGTAAACCACTTCTTACCATATTCTTATTGCAAAGAGTATGCTATCATTTAGAGAAGCTGGAAAAAGCCAGTTCCTCTGAGAATCAGTTTAATTTTTTTATGTAAATTGCAATATTTCTTAAACTTACTTTCAGGTCAGATCAGCAGTGAAATGTGCAGCAGTAAGACAAAATGGTAGATGTGGTATTCACTAAAATACAAATGTGATCAACTCAAATTCATTAATGAGTTGTATGTTGAATAGTTTAGCTGGAAATATTTTCTTGGGTGGAGGGGCTAGAATCACCAATGGCAATGATGTTTTCTCCCCTTCTGCCCAGAAGTGAGATTAAATTGGAGATGGGTTCATTTTCCTGCTTTGAGGAGATTTTAACCCTCAAAGCAGGAAAATTAGAGCTCAGATGTCCTTTACGTAGCAGATTGTCCCAAACAAGAAGTTAACAGCATCTTATTGCTCCCAGTATTTATTTTGTACACCGTGGGATGGTCCTACCAGAGAGACACGAGAAGGCAGCTCTCTGAGAAATCTGTGTGCTGGGGGAGAAGGTGGAGCAGCATATGATGCAGTACTGGTCATGGGAAATCCCAGTTCAGATCCTAGTTCCAAATCGAGCACAAGAGTGGGTTCGACCAGTTTTGAAAGCTAAAGTTTAAAAATGGTCCTGGTGGTTTCTGTCTCTCTGTCATGTGTATTTACTGAGAATTTATCAGTATTTATCAGCCTTGTGCTCTGCTGAAGGTGCATTTGAGGTGAGTGTCCTAAGCACAAAGCACTCAAACTGTAACATGGATGACTGGCAGAGACTAAAATTAGAACTTTTTCTTTTCCTTTTCTTCCTGTTGTTATAAGAGCCCTGAAACCATTTTGCATTTTTGTCACTGCACGTCTGAAAAAACATGTTCATCTATCACCTCTTGATAGATAGTGCTTTTGAAGTCCCTCCCACAGCCTGTGAAGTCTATAAATCCCAGCCTGCTCCATTCTAATCACTTTAACTTCAAAGAAGGCAGATCAAGTTCAATTTTTGAGATTATTTTCAATTCTCTGTTTATTCCAAGCTTTACATTCTCTCTGTAAAACTCTTTCAGACATTCTTGTTTTGGCTAATCTGCATAGTACATATGTGCAGCATGTAGGAAAACCTATCTGTATGTCTGACAGAAGCTTACAGCTTTGCAGTAAAGTTCAGGGGATTTCTGGATGGATCCGTTCAGAGATGATGGCACCCTCAGAGCTGGTCATACTTGCTTTGGTTCAACCCCATGCCCCTAGCTAAAAACACTTGCAAACTCCAGAGCTATCACAACAATTGCAGGCACTTAAAACCCCAAGATTTAGGAAGTATTTCTCTCACATGCCTCTCACATTTATTTTGTCCTTAAATTTTGATTACATTAGGAAAAATGCAGTTGTTTTTGTTCTTAATGATAGGCAATTAACATGCTAAAGGCTATAATTAAAACAGAGATTTTAGCTTAGCCCATATTTTAGGCAAAACCTTCATTACTTTTTAAAATACATTAGAACACATTTGCTTAAATATTGCTTGAGATAAGGCCTCAAACTTGCAAACACTCCAGGAATTTCCAGGGAAATTTATAATACACCTTAGCAGTAACTAAGACTCAGTTCTAAGTATTTTGTCATGTGTGTAATCTTACTGAGGGCAATAGAAGTTTCCACAGTAAAGATTTTAGGCAGCCTTGTCAGTATATAGAACGCCTTGGGGAGAAATGTTAGCACAAAATAGTTCAAAATAATTCATAGAGGATCTTCCTGTCTCCCAGTTGGAGCAGAATGAAAATTAATAAAATGACAAATTAAAATCTGTCAAAGTTCTTTCTTTCTCTGCAACTCCTTGTCACTCAAATGTATGGACGTGTAGTGACCCTAAACACAGTGTATCACAGAATGCAGGAAATAAAAGAGCATCAGCATGGGAGATACGTACCAAGTGTATGCATGATACTTGAGAGATACTTGAGATACTCTTCATACTTGAGAGATGAAACAGGAATAAAATGAAACTGAGTTGGGGTACAGTCATAGAATTAAAATAATTGATTTTTAGTAACTTAAAGGCTTAACCAAGTTGCCAGGCACTGGAGAGAATCATGGGGCTCCTGTATTGGATCAAAGATTCCCTCTCATGATTTGAAATGGGGTTCAAATCATACAAACTTAGTAAATGCAGCTCCAGGGGGCCATCATCATCTGCAGTTGACCCTGTGGAGGTGGTTTAATTTTGCAGAAAGGTGAGCAGGGAAAAATTAAGCTTTAGAAGTTTGCTGGGTGTAACTGCGTTACATTGCAGGTATGCTTATATATAGCAGTTACTCTGTTACCAGGAGGATTGTAATGACCATGCGTGTCCATTAGAAAGGAAAATAAAGGTATGATGGTTTTGCTTAGTTCAAATGTTTGGTGTATTTGTTAGAATTACTTTTGTGTGTAATGAAGTACAAAGCTGAGATGTAACAGTAGCAGAACCATGAAAATTTAAGTGATGAAGTTAGTTTGATGAAAATGATTTATGTAGCCAATAAAAGTATATCCTGATGTAGTAATTAACGTTAAGAAATACTTAGAAAAAATGTATGTAATGTACATAAACCAAAATTCAAACGGCACGTTTAGAAAGGTGATTCTCTAGAGTTTTTCCTCAATTTATTTCTTAAGAAAATTTCAGTTTTTTCCATACGCCTTTGCTGCTGCCAGGCTGTTTTTGAGCAAACATCTGGTTTTGGTTTTTAATGATAAGGAATTGCATTTCTCCCTCTTCATTTCCACCTAAGTATAAACTAATACAGTATCTGTAATACTGTAGTAATAATTGATCAAAAATGAATCTGGAAAAACTTACAGTTAAGACAAGGTTGTGGTTTTTAATGTGGAAAATAACTACAAGGGAAATGTCAGGAACTAAGGGGTTTTATTTTGAAAACTTGACCTTTTCTTTTTCTTCTATTCCTGAGTCAGAACCCCAATTCTAGTGAAGTAACTAAAGACCATGTTGTTGCATATCAATCTAAAAGTCTGGGTTAAGGTTGGATTTTTTAAGATGTTGACCAAATTATTTATAAAGTGCAAGAATATTACACAAAGTAGGCCACGAATAGTATGCTAACAGAAAATCCTCCAGTATAAATCAACGAAGTCAGTCATAAGGCTGGCAGCAAGGAAAACAAATCAAGCAGGGAGAAGAGAAAAGGTATATTTTAAAATGAGAATGCTTAAGTGAGCTAGCTAATTGATGTCTGCCTCATAGGCATAGATCTATTATAGAGAGAATTGATGTCAGATTGCTCAAAAATGATGCTGTAAGTGCAGTGTAACAGGTGATGAGATTTGTGGGAGGTCTTGGGGTAAGCCATGCAAGGATTCTGGAAACGAAAAGCACTTTTTAAATTCATTGTGATATGAATGGGGATCCAGTGGAACTGGTTGAAAGTGGTAGCAGTATGGTGACTTTCTCCTCAGTCATGGGAATGAAAACAGTGACGTTCACTCCCAACTGCAGTACAGAAAGGGAACATTTCATGAGAGCTTGGAGAAGAATTCAAGACCGGAGGTACAGAGAATTCTGTAGTGTCACTTGTGCTGATCATAGGTGGGGAATATTGTTTATTTTGGTACCATTATCTGGGAAGCTTCCTAAAGTTCCTGAAAGCAGCAGACTTCATTTGCTTTCTGGTAAGCAAAAATGTACCTTACACATGCACGCTGGACTGCTAGATGCCTGCAAAACTAGATGTCTTCCTGAAGATTTGATCATGTTGCTGTTGCTAGCAAATTTCTAAATAAGCTCATATGAAAAGAAAACTCAGGATTAAGTGTGATTCTAAAGTTATAGAAGGAGGCAGGTGATCTTTAAGGAAAGATAAATGAATGGGAGTGGATTCACAGTATATTTTACTGAAGAGATTAAAGCTATTGCAGTACTAACAACACGTGAACAAACAAATGAACAAATATAATTAGGACTGGTTTAAGATGAGTATCAAGTGTAGAAAAGAGCATTGCTAAGGATCAAAATGTTGGTACCGTTCTACTATTTTCAGCACTGAAATATATGTTAAGAAATGAGGCACACACAAATAAACAACTTACCTGGCATGTATGTTTGTGAAAACAGCAAAACTTTGGAGATTATTGGATGATATTTTTTCAAGGGCAAGGTTTCAACGTGAAACTAAAAACTTAGTTCTGAGTGCTGCATTTGTCCAGAGGACCTGAATAGGCTTTGCGATTGATGTGTCAAGGCAAAGCCAAACAAAACAGCTCTGATTTTGAATATCGAATAGTTTCTAGTGTTACAGGTAAGGAGAGGAGACTCTTACGAAATGCGGTCTTCTGCAACTACTGGATGTTTCATACAGGGGAGCTGAACTCAGACCAGTATATGGAAAGGATGAGGTTTGTGGCATGGACCTAGGGTAGCACACCAGTGAGCCTTGAGAGTGTATGGGAATCTCTGTAATGGTGATGGAGGCGGTCTTCCTTCTTTAAGATGCCGTGGGTAAAATGTGATCTGTATTTTTGTAACTAAACTTTTTGTTTGGTAATGCAAAGTTGTGTCCTGCTGTAATCCGTAAGACATCGGCAATTCCAAGACAACTGCCATCCATGCCCTTTTTCTTTTCTTTCTTCCGCCTTTTTCAGCTTTCTCTCACCTCCCTTCCCTCCCCCTCTGAGTTTCCTTTTTTTGTGCAGTGGGCTTCATGAAGAAACTGGCAACGCAGAATTAGTATTTCAAGTTGATGGAAAATTCAAGAATGTAAGATAGTACCAGTTTCATTGTATTTGGTGAGCTATTTCTGCAGAGGAATTCCTTAGACAAACCCTACTGAAGACAGAATTTGAAGGAAAAGTAGTTAACATTTGGACATCAGTATCCCTAAAATTTTGGGGGCATGTAGTTAGATTTACTGTCTTTCTGCTGCCTTTGTTCCTTCTCTAGCTTTTGCATTTCTAAAGAAAATATTTCAATACCATTTATTCATAACTCATTGGAAGTTCCATTTTTTCCTCACTTTTAAAAAAATAAAGGTTTTTATGGTTACAATATTGTGGATGAATGATGTCTATAACCAGTAGAAATGCTTCCTAGCAGGTTGAAAGGAGGACGCTAGGCTTTCTGAAATGCTCTCTGATTGACTATGAGATATGGGAGCATCCAACTTGTTTTAACAATGAAAACTCTTTTTTTTCCCCTGTGGAAAACTAGATCACAGCGCAGTGACCCCAGAGGGAGAGAAAGAATGAAAAAGATGCGTGTTTCTCTAAAACTCCTGACTACATTGTTACGATCTGTGTCAAAGGATGAGAAATCCGAATTGCACGGCTTCCTGTGTTCTTTGAATTAGAGCTTGGTGTGTGCTACGCTATTTTGACCTTTTCAAAATTTTGTAATTTAATTAGCAGATTTCTTTTTCCCTATCCAGCCCATTTTGAAGGGGAAAAAAGAGTAGACATAGACCACTGTGATAACCCTTTATTCTTTTCTGAGTCTAATTGCATATTTTGAATACAATTTGTATGAAAGCATTCTTGTATGAATTTAAATCAGAAGGATATAAAAACAATAAGCAGTATTAACCAACAGGGAATAAAGACTACCTGAACTGGCTAGAAAAAATTTACTCCCCGGTCACTAATTTGTAGGCTTGGTGGTTGCCAGGGTATTTGCCCAGCTGCACCTGCCTTATCAACGTGTTCAAATGTGAATTAGTTAGCACAAAAAGTTGGCAGAGGAATAGGGAATTTTTCACCTCAAGGTCAGAAACAAGGCAGGCTGATACTGATTTAATGCCGTCATGGTCTGATAGTTCGGCATGAAGGTGTCTCTATTGCCATCAGTTGACACGTGTCTACATTCGAAGAAACACTCTTTTCTAACTGACATCCTTTTTGCAAGAACACTAGCAGGCACCTGCCTTAGCTGGCAAAAAGTTAGGTGTCCTGGCTAAGCTAGCTGTCTAGGCTTCCTCTGTAAGCCGTGGGGAGAGGGATTTTCAGAGTGATTCATACTGTTCTAAGATATGTGTCTAAAATAGATGAGATGACTCATCCTCTGGAAGTACCTGCCACTCTACTGACGACAGAGGGAGACCTAGATGACTAACTTACCCTAGATAGCTAAATTCTGACTGGTAAGTAAGATGAGAGAGAGCTCAGCACCAATGTCTTTTTCTTTTAATGAAAAGAGGCTCAAGTATGCAGTCAGTATGAAAAAGTCTGTAAGACCATTGGTCATGCAGTATATGCTGAAAAAGAGGTGGACCTGCATTGCTGTCCTGCTGTACCTTTCATAATTATGTTTATTTTATTTTTTGCTACATTAATCTATATGAAGGTGAGGAAAAGAAGATGTTTCTTCACCTTAAAAATGCCACTGGAAGGGGATAAGTGTTATTTACATTACACAGACGTATGAAGCAATGGGCATGATATTTATTCTGCATCGGTTTCCATTATTTAAATTGCTTTGTATTGAAATTGCTTTGTATTTATTCCAGTGGAACTGGATGTAAAATCCATTACGCTTGGTGTTTATATACTAAAAGGTTGTTAGCATGTATCTGCTTAAGTACGGCATGGACTTTGAAGATGCGCAGTCTGCAGGGGAATGTACATGACATTAACTTCACTGTCCACTGGTTACCGCTTCAGGTGCACATTTTTGCAGAACTTACCAACATTAAGCTTTAAAGTCATTAATATTTAATTAAACCCTGTCACTTGGCCAATTTGAAAATTATGAGGTCTCAGTGAATATTCAGGAAGTATTCACAACATCTGATTTTAGATGCCGAATTAGGTTGCTAAACAAGGAGTCTAGGCACCTTCTGTAATCAGCGGAGAAAGCTGGCAGCTCAGGGAACAATTCAGAGCAACTACGGTAAGGAGCAAGTTAGTGCTCTGGTTGCCCTCCAGAGGACTTACACTGCTGCCCAGCTCCAATCCTCTGAAATAACCTGTGAGGTACTTGTCCCTCTGTATTTACTGGGGAGGAAGCCTAGCCTGGTTTTGTAGGTTGTTAAAGTGGGCAACATGAATAATTCCCTTATTGTTTCCTATCATAATTTTTAGGTCAGTAATACGTTGTCAACTCAGAGCGGAATATTTTCCTGAATATTAGAATATATTTTGGAATGTCAGGCTTAGCTTGCATTAAAAGTGACTGCTGCATAGTTAATGTATGTTGTATGCTCAGTAATGTAATGTAGTAGTATGTAATGTATGTAGTATGCTCAGTTTTAAACTTTTTTTCTTTTGTAACTTAATTGACTGAGCACCCCCTACGTGCCCAGGATAGTCAGCAAAATGCATTTGCTTTTCTCAGAAAGTTTGCCTTCATTGTGTGTGCTCTGTGGTTGAATCATGAACAATTCTAATCTCTCCTGTGTCTGCAAGGCCTTGAGTACCAAGCTGCTGGCTGGCACAAACACTGTAAGGCCCTCTTCATTTACCATTGCATTCAGAGTGTTAGAAAGCAATACTTTGGATCAGACAGCCCGATGAATTTTTATATTCTTCTGTTGGTCAACAGCTGCTTTACCTAAAGCACTACACTCCTACTATAGCTTTGAAAGTACAGTAACTGGTTATATATTGCTTTATGCAGATTGTACAGAGCTTAGAACTTCAGGGAGGTGAACCAATTTGCTACGGTTTGAAAAATCATCTACACAGTTTAGGAAGGTGTTGACATGGCAAGTTGAGATCTGTGGATTTTCCTTTCCTTTAATATGGAAGTCCAAGTTTATAGGTAAAGCACAAAATCAGGGAAGTGTGAAGAGAAGTTACAGAACAAAGACCAGCCTTGATCAATCTTCATTGCACACAGAGAGAAAACAGCACGATATAGGATATTACGTTATCACCTGGGGGAGGAGGACTTTCTGGACTTTGAAGGAGAAAAGGAGGCATGTTGCAAAAGACAAATGACAACTATACGTCCTGTACACTGGGCGTTGTCTTACAGTGAAGGAGTTTAGATGACAAAGTTACTTTAGTATGGTAACCATAAGAAATAGTGAATGTGTTCACGGAAGACAATAAACAACCTTGAATCTGTTGGATAAGTTCAAATTCTACTCTTTGGTAATTCTTGTTTTAAAGACAAAGGAAGGTAAAATTGCAAAGGACACAAGGGTGTATCCAGGGGAACAAGAACATCATTTATAGTCACCAGAGTTGTTTGATGAGGCTCACTTGCTAGATACCTGATAGCAAGGAAGACCAATCTGTCACTGTATGGTTCCATAAAGAAGATTTGTCTATAATAGGGAGCATTAAACAGGGTAATGGAAATTACTTGAGCAGCTACTGAATTAATTTTCATTTTAAACATACTCTTATTTAAAGATAACAACTGGCTGGACAGCATGGCAAGTTTTGTATCTGGGTGCATCTGTTAAAAAAGGACTGTGAGAAGTTTGCTGGTTTTGAATGCAAACCTGACCGTGCTGTCAGCTAACATCTCCCTTACCTGGGGCAAAACTTTAAGTGATGCAGAATACAGGTAGGACTCTGTTGTGGACTCCTGAAATCATTACCTCATACAAACTGCTGTTATTTAATAGAGAAATGTAATTGTTTCTCCAGAGGGTGATGAATGTGATTCATTATATTTGATCTTTTTCATACCAGAAGAATACTGCTGTTGCGAGCTCAGAAGACTTTTTGGCAAATCAAAAGGAGACTGCTAGTTTGGAGCATTTCTCTGTCAGTTTGAAATCCCCAAGCTGTAGCTTCGAGCTCGGCAGTGAGTGCTCTGCAGTAGTGCCAA
Organism: Mycteria americana; assembly: GCF_035582795.1. Taxonomy (NCBI): domain Eukaryota; kingdom Metazoa; phylum Chordata; class Aves; order Ciconiiformes; family Ciconiidae; genus Mycteria; species Mycteria americana. The sequence continues at coordinate 34,381,318 of NC_134367.1, forward strand.
GAGAGCTGAAATAATCAACAATAGAAACCTTTTATCTCATGTCTGAAATCCATAGATAGAAAGAGAATGTATATATAAATATTTCTCTTTAATATTTCACATCGTGCTTCCACTTAAGAAGTTTAAAGTTCTTTCACCAAGAGTGGACATAAGCCAAACCAAGCCACAGGATTAATCATAAATAATTTACATGAAATCCCTCTACTAAGATATCCCGCAATTTCATAAAGAATGAACACATGTTCTGAGAATACATAAGGATTGCTAAAATTAGCTTGCTTTAACACGCCTGGGAACAACACATGAAGCTGCTGTTGCAGTTTTTCTGACATAGCTGATCACATTGCTTGCTGTTCACAACAATTAAATGCTCTTTTTCTGTTTTTTTTTTTTCTTTTTCTTAGAACTGCTTCTAGATTAAGAAAAAAAAATCTAAAAATTCTGAACAATGTTGACTGGTAAAGGCTGTAGAACAACTATTGCTGCAATAAACAGGATTAGTTTTGGATTACTTTCTCTACAAAGACTCTGCAGCAGTGCCTTACTCCTCCTTGCTGAGAAACGTCAACCCTTTCAGGTCTCCATGGTTATCTCACAGAATGAAAAGTAAAAGCATTCTGGGATGATTATATAAAAACTTGTAAAGGGTAAGTGCAAACTAAAAAACAGTGTTTGAGGACTAAACCGCATTTTCAGATGGCTGAGGCTGTGTGTGTATGGCTGGAGAGATGAATAGAAGCCTTAAACTCTGCAGCATGGGATGGACCTTGGTTTGGGGAAGATACAGAACAGGCCTCAGTGATTTATTAGTGTATCTTTTGAACATGTACCTACCAATTTGATTAAAGCAACAGGAAATGATAATTAGCTGGATTGTATTTGGAACTACACCAGTGGCTTAATTATTAAATTTAAACATCAGCGAAGTACAAAATATTCAATATTCCTAAAACACCTGTACAAAAGAGATTTAAGAACATAGTTAAGGCTAGGCTTGCATATGGATGTGCATACCATTAAAGCTGGGGAAGTGTGGATTTCTGCCATGTTCTGTAAATGTAAGATACATAAATTAGAATTGCTTAGGGATAGTGTTGCTTACATGAATCGTTTCTCCACTGCTTTTCATTTATGAATAAATGTGCTTGGTGTGACTACTCTTGTCTCAGTGATCTCAAACAGCAGAAAATACCCTGTATGCAACAGCTTGCAGATATATAATATCTATAAGCTATGTTTCTCAACAATGATTACAGGTATTTTATGTTTACAGACAATTCAAAGCAGGGAGGACTGAAATACACCCAAGAGAGGTTTAATATTGATGTGGAGAAATAGTCTGAGAAAATCAGGATGCAGTTCAGGGACAAATTCAAAGTGCTGCTCTATTTAGATGGTATTTCTTATCTGAAATGTAGTATGAGGAATGGATAGTGGTACTTAGGTTAAGCATGAGTCAACAGTGTTGTGTTACTATAAAAAAGTAAACATGCTGGGGAGACATGACAAATATCAAGTATTTTAAAGACTTGAAAGTAGAAAGAGAATAACCTGTCCTGTGGGCTAATGGGAGTAGGAAAATATAAAATGGGCTTAAATCATAGGAAAATTTCAGGCTAAATATTATCATTACATTATTTTTGCTAGGCATATTGAAAGCACTGGGACTGTGGAGGCTTCTCTGCCGGCTTGTTTATGAGCTGATCAGACAAATATCTGTCAGATATAATAGATACTGCCTTGGGACTAGATACGTCTTTCGGTTCCTACCAGCTCTGGCCTCTATTATTCAATATGGTAATAAAACTTCCCAAGTAGTTTCATGCAAATATGCATAAAGATACAATTCAAAGGGAGTATAAAGCGTTCAACAGTAAGCATTGCATGAGATATGCAATTTTCCTCCAACATAAAATCTACTTCTGTTTTCGGTGAAGTAAATAGTCAAGTTTCTAATTTAGCTTTGATTTCATATTGTCATCTCAGTGTCACTCCTTCACAATATTTCATCCAACCCACAGATCCCTGTATCAGAATAATACCTTTGCCACCTTCCTCTTCCTCGATAGCTTGGGACAACACAGAAAAGGAAACAGAAACGGCCGTGGACAGCAAACTCAATTCAAGTTGACAATATGATGCTGCTATTGAAAAGGCAAAGCTTATTCTGTGGTGTATTAAATAAACATCATATGTAAAGCACCGGAGGTAGCTGGTCTACCATACTTGGCATCAGCTGGGCTACTACAGGGCAACACACCATTAGAGAGAATCCAGAGGACAACAAATACAAACATTTTAGAAAATACGACCTGTAAGAGACAGCAGAATGCAGTGTAGAAATGGGGAGCGGGGAACTTTCCCTCTCATTTAGGTGTCTGACTCGCGCTTTAGCTATATGTGTTTAGTGAAGAGTATTTAGAGTTTAATGAGATGTATATGTATATATCTATGTATATAAAGAATGCTGTTAAGGGAAGCACGTCAACTTTTCCAGTCTGTAAAAGGCTGTTACAAAGGCAGGAGCTGTCACTTGAGCAAGAAGATAGCAATTTCATTTTTTATCAAAACCTATATTCAAGAAGGGCTTCTGTCTAAAGTGAAACAAGCTCTATTATGTTGCTGCTTCTTTAACATTTCTGTGGGAAAATTGTAGAGATAGGTTACCCAAATATCTTTCAGGGCTGGTCTTGATATGCTGAATTTTGTTCTCAACAGGTCCATCTCCATTTTGGGACATTTCCAAACCTAGATTTCTGCCATTTCTCTTATTTAATAGGGTTTGCTCTTGGTATTTGTAATCAACCTTTTTTCCCACTGTTTTCATTCTGTCACTGTGTCCAGAATATCTAAGGCAGTGGAAGAGAAGCTTCCAGAAGGTCAGTGCTAACACTGCTACGTAGTGCTCTTGTACTTGATTGCCATCAGAAAATGTAGCAGAGTACCATACAGACAGGTTTTGTGGAAGAGTTTTCCTGACAGAACACCATACGCTGGTATGATTAGGTCTGGTTGGACACATGCAGTGTTTTCTTCACGTGGGACTTGGTGAAGGGTGGTTGCCCCTGCTACGCACAATTCATAAGGCAGTTCATACTTTGCATTCTTTCCTTTATGGCTCCAGCGTGCAAAATGAGAGTATGCATAAAATGTGTACTTTTTACACTAGCTCACTGATCCAAAATACTTTTACCCATCCACAGTCTAGATGTAAAAGAACCTGAGAGACAATTTAAAGAGGGATTGTTTAAGGAAGATCAAATGTGTTTAATTATGTTGCTGAATCTTCGATCAGGATAGGTTGCATTTTGCTGGGTGTCATACAAGCACATAAATCTTAATTTCCACCTTGAAGTGCTTGAGTTTGTCTGACTCCAGCCTCTGCTTATCTGATGATAATGCCATTTGCTAAAATGGAAGAGACTGGGAAATGCCCGTTTCATGTTATACACCTACATAAATACAGAGGTGTCGCAGTGTAGAAGATGTCTCCAAACAAAAGGGAACAGAACTGATCTCATGTGATGGCTCTCAGATGTAATGTTTTCAGATACCTCACACCATTAACACTACCGTAATCCACTGGGTGAAGACCTTTCCAGACTGAAATGACTCAGGATTTTGCACAGCTATTCAGTGCAATCAAAGGACTTTTGAGAGCATTGAAAACCACTGCAGAAAGTAAGTTTTAGGTAATTAGCATTATATAGTTTGGGGAGCAGGTTTTTTCCTGATAAATAAGCTATATTTCCTAACACTTATTTCCTAACACTGTTATTTTTTTAAGTTCATTTTGCCAGCATATATGTTATATAGGCTATTAAGAGGGTTGAAAATGAACTTGCAGCCTTTATTAAGAAAGGACTTTGACTTACAAACTGTTACCATTTAAGTGACCCCTGTTTATTTTAAGCAGCACAGAGATTGTTTCTGTTTGCACAGCAGTATCCCAAGTAACTCTTTTGTACAAGGAATAAATATTTGAATAAAAGGCTGAAGTATGTGCAGTCAGTAATGTCTGTGAAACAGTATTGGAAACCTGTCATTAGTAAAAAGTTTTCAAATTTGAGAAATTTAATTGCTTTTCTCAATTTCCTGTGAGACAAAAAGAAAAATCTAAGAGATTTTTCCCATTATGTTTAAGTGACAGCAGACTCATCTGTTAAAATAATCATCAATTTCCTCATTAGAAGTTCTTACCTGGATTTTTATAGAATTCTTCTAAAATATCATTTATCTTCTAATTGAACCGTAGATTCCTTGAAATAATTACACTCTGCTAGAACATATTTGCATCTTTCTTACGTAATCTATCAAGAAGCATCTTTCCATTCTTCTTCTCACTCTCAGTTTCATCTGGCTTTTAATTTCAGAATAAAAAAAAAATCACTCTTCTTGTTACCTTTAAGTAACTGTTGTCTGATATCTGAAGATACAACAAAACATCTGCAGATAAATTTGTAAATCTGTTTTCTGGAGTTTATTCCTTTTTATTTTATGGTCCATCAATGGCTATGTTTAAAACAACATAAAGAGCATAAATGTGTCAAATATCTATTACAGTCCATTACCTTAATTCAAATTTTAAAATTAGCTGGAAAGCTTAGTATGATTAACTATTGGTGAAGGGATATCAAGCAATCTCAGTAGAATCTGGTTTAAAGCAACTTATTTTGTACAGAATGCTTGTTAATACTTGAGAGAACAAGTAAGGGAGACTGTAGAGGATCTAGTTATAACCTGTGATTGTGATTATAAACTGTGAAGAAATTAGGCTTTGATTGTGCATAGCTTTATAAACCTGTATTCAAGATGCTCTCCAAAGGAAAATGAGATTTATATTTTCTCTGTGTCCTTCTCTCAATTTCCTTTTTCTGTTCTCTGCCTCATGCCTACTCCTTCAGAAACTTTTGAATCTAGTGCCCCGTTGCAACCAAATTTGAGAAGGGAGAAAACTTCGAGGTAATTTTCTACAAGTTTCACGAATGAAGATGTTCAAGGAGGGGAGGTGCCTTGAGCAACTTTGAAGGAAGGGCTGCATATAAGAGCATTCTTTATTGAAAAGCCATCAGAGAAGCCATATTGGAGCTCAAACCTCAGAGACATATCCATAGGATACTGGACTTCATGGATTCCAATAAATTTCATGGTATGGTTGTTTATTTCAGTGGAATTATTCAAATGTTTGAAAGTCAAAACTTCAAATAATATACAAGTGAGAACAGGGTAAAATAATATCGAACTATGGAGAAGTCTCTAACAAAGATTGTGATGTGACTTGTAAGTCCTCTATCATTTATGTATTATATTGAACTAGTGTACTAATACTAAAAGGACAGTAGAAATAAATAAGGATAATGCCATCAGGGGCTTACAGAGGTGGAAATTTAATGGAAATGTGAAGTGCTGAGTCATAGTTAAAATTTGCAGTGGTGGAATGTGGGATCCTATCATTCTCTCAAATTTTAAGTGGATCTGATGAGTTTTGAAAGAGATATTACAATATTCTCATTAATTAATTTAATGGATAAGAAAAAAAATACAATTATTCTAAATGTGTTCACCTGCAGAGCACTTTTAAATGCCAGATTTTAGGAGTTCCTTATCCATGGCCTGGAGCCACAAAATTTAATGTAAGTATTTTTGCTCTTGGTTTATGAGAATGGGAGTATTGATCCAAGATGGGTATCCTTGTGACATACAGCCAAATTCAGTGAAAGTTGTTGCAGGGGCCTGGAAATTACTTGATGTATATGAGGAAACAAGACAGAGTTTCATAGGGTTGGTGATATCACTGAACATGATACAGTGTGTTTAGGTCTGGGCGAGTCAGTACCCTGAAGGTCTTGACAAGTGGGAGAGTACACAAATGCAATGAAAATGGCTTGGAAGTGGAAGAGAGAAAGTGGAAGACTGAACTTGTACAGCTTGGCTACATGACAGCCAAAACTCTACAAAGGCATGATAACAATTTATAAATACTTAAATGGTGTACAGAAAAAGAGGAGAATTATGTAGTTCGATGAACAGCATATAGAATTGAGGATGAAATGAAGAAAAATTGAATTGATTAGTTCTAGGACTTAGTTCCTGTGATGTTAAATTTCATCCCTGCAACAGTCCCCCTCAAGGGAAGAGGAGGAAGCCTTCTTTTAGGGAAAAACACCAGGAAATGGCCATTAGTGAACAATCCTATACAAATGTAGGGTGTAACTCATAACAAATTCCTAATTTAACATATAACCCTGAAGGAACTAATGTGGCCATCTTGTTTGACCTACTCAGTAGTGGACAGGACATTCTTGAAGCAATTCCTGATTGGATTAGATTTCCTTCTTGTCCATTACATATGGTTGCACCCTTGATGTCCAGGTCATTATGCAATTTCTTTTCTCCAGTTCTTCACCTGAAATATTCTTTAAGCAGTGAACCAAAGCTAGAAGATAGACAGTTTGAGAGCATGGATGTGAGCCCTGTACTTGTGAGGGAGCAGGAGAATTTGGAAAATGAGGTGTTCAGCATATCTTTTCTTTCTGCTTGTTTGCTCTCTCTGTATGGTTTGTTTTGCTGCTGAACACATCATATAAGAAAAATCTATATGTATTGGTATCTTAGGACTAGTGGAAGATGGGTATTCTCTCACTACTGGAGAGAAAGAGTTTAAAGGAATTCCATACATCTTGATGTATACATTTTCAGAATGAAAAATGAAAATTATGGAAAGATTTCTAATTTCCATGTAGTCAAAGAAAAGAAGGAATTTAATGAGAATTCCCTGTTGATAAATGCTTAGCCCAAGAAGTCAACCAGGTGAATTCCCTAGTAGAATTACCTGGAAAGTGCAATGAGCTTTCTGGTCTTGTGGTCCTGGGGCACCCAGCTAATGCTGGCGAGTGGTGAGGACGGAGCACTGGATGGTAAGCTGCCTCCTTCTGGTCAGTCTGTTTCTGGTACACATTTAAAGCATACATTAATCTCACAGTCTGGAAGATATGAGGTTCAGAACTATCCCTTCTTTAGGATTATTAGACCATTGCTTGGTATGGAGAAGAGATGTGTTCATAGTCAAGAACATTCCCCTACCCTCTCTGATGGCCCTGTCCCACAGAGGTGGCCATGGCAGCAGCTGAATGAGAAGCAAAAGTTGACCAGACTTTCTGTGATGTAGAAATAAAATTTCTTCCATGATGTGAATTTTTTGTTAAGTGTGAACTCATGAACAGATTAATATGTTGTTTTCTCCCCAAATATGTTCTCTCCATCCTAATTGTAATTCACTTTCATGGTTCAGTAGACCTAATCTGGAGCTGCATTTGCCTAGACCTTGGTGCTCGATTCCACTCTATTTGTGATACATACATTTTCTTGAACCCAGCCTGCATCTTTCCCTCCTTTAAAGAGGCCGCTGGAGAAGAACATCGCTGCAGCACCTATGAAAAATTATCCAAGCGATAATAATAATATTATTATTTATTATATTTTTATATAATATATTATATTATATATAATATAATATTATACATAATATATAATAAAGTTGCTATATTTAATAAAATTAATAATATTAATAATATTATTAAATATAGCAATAAAGTTGTGTAACAATAGATGCACCTTTTTAAAAACCTTTCAAGCTGTTCACGAACTGTCCACTTTATGTACATATATCTTTTTAGCCATTTTTGCTCCATGTCAGTTTACTGGTTACACACACCTGTGGCTCCTGTTTCAAACTAGGCTCCATCATTGAATTTTACACGCATGAAGATGCAGAGCCCTGCAATAATGCTTGCCCGTAGCCTATGTGAAAGATGAGGCCTGAGTGAGAGGCTCTCTGAAGTCCCAGGAGAAATTTGCAAAAAGAGATTTCAGGATTGAAAACGGAGATAATAAATTATTTGAAGCAAAGGCTCCAAGCACCATGTGTTTGTGCAGGATCCAGCACGATATCGCCTTGATTATGCTCAGAGCTCTTGAGTCCTGTTATTGTATGTGACAACCCCAGATTGTATTATTTTATTTATAAGCTATATAATTTTTCCCTTTTTACCTTTCTTGCCATGAACATTTTTAATCTTCCCTCAACGTAGCTAAAGTTTTTTCCCCTTCTATGAATATGTGTCTTCCTATCTATCATATATTAATTTGAAAAATAAAAAGATAATTTTGAAGAGTTAAATAAACAATAGGCCCTAGTTTCAAACCAACAAAGCTATAATACTCAGTATTCCAGGGTTGAACCCAACAATTCATCCTCTGTGGCTCCCAGGACTTACACCAGCTCTAAAGTAAATGGGCACAGTCCCAAATACTGGGGCTGACTTGTTATCTCTATATGTACTGTTCAGATAACAGACATTAAATAATTCACTAGACAAAGTCTTATTTCAATTAAAATGGTGAAACTGATAAAGAAGTTTTCTTTACTTTTGGGAACAGATCTCTGGCTTGTAATTGCATTAATTACAAATACACACAGTTGAAAAGTTATTCAAATGCAAATTTTCTTAATGAGAAGAAAGCAACTGGGAGTATAATTTTTAGTTGTTGCAGTTAATGAAAGTATTTGATTTTGTTTTAATTGCACTTTTAATAAAATAAAGTGCTCTCACAGTGATGAGATTTCACTAATACAGCATCATCTAGCAGCAGTGCTAGAACTTCCAAAGGTTGCTGATGGTGGATAGATCAGCCAGCGCTGAGCCCTCAGTGGAGATAATTGAAGCAAACAACACTCGCTCCTGGGCAGAGCTGTACGTGGTGAGGTGCTGATCTCTGGCTAACAGCGGTGTACGAAAGGATGTCACCAAAGTAAAGCACTGGGCAGACTGTTTACGCCTTAAAAATACAAGGGGAGGAGTAAATAGAGTGATGTCTGGGCCCCACTGATTTCATAACTTCGAATCACAGAGGAAGGAGTTGGGAGAGCCATTTGGAGAACGTCTGGTCCAGTGTGTCTCCAGTGTTTTCAGTGCAAGAATCACTATGAAAATACCCACATGCTAGCTTCTGTAAGTGTGCCCATTTTAATTAAAAACCAAATAAAAATGAAGTTTAAGTTGGAAAAAACTGTTTACCTCATTTTGTCTGCTTGTTTTGCAATATGTTTGTGCACCGCCAGAAAGTCATTTCACAGAAAGTGGTGTGCTCTCACGTGAGCAGCTAGCGTTTACAGATCACGTGTTGAAGAACACTGACCTCGTCCACCCTCTGTGCATGAGGCAGGGTCAGCTACACCTAAGCCATTCCTTACAGAAGTTTGTTCCACCTTGTCTTTAGGAACCTTTGGTGATGGTGGCTTTCCAGGCAGGGACTGAAGCTTGGTGAAGTTACTTGGTGAAGAACTCCCATTCTCAGTGAAGTTACCACGATGCAAGAAGCAAGGAAAAGGAATGCCTTCTAAAACTCTTTTCAGCCTTGTGGAAAGAATTTATATGTCGTAGGCTATGTTAACCAAAGCTAGGGACTTTTTAATTTTTCTTTTTCTTGGAAAAATATTGTTTTGAGTTTCTTTAACCTTCAAGTAGTTGATATTACAAAAGGGCTTGGACTTCCCTAAAGATTCCCTAATATTTTATCAAACACTGGTAAGGAATTGCAGTAACTTCTTTTCAAAAGGATTGACGTCAAAATGGATTTCCCTCCTTCCCCAAACTTCCTTCCCTCGATTTTCTTTCTATTCTAAATTATTATTAAAAATAACCAAGTATGTAAATATTAGTGGATTACTCTTATACCTTTCAATCTTGCATGTGAGATGGTATCTCTGAGGGAGAGCAGTCACTTGGGAAACCGGGAAGCAAAAGCCTGGTGGCTCAGAGACAGCGTCCTGCCCCTCATCACCCTTCAGTCCGAGAGGGTCGGAGGAAAAAGGATGGTTTGTGTATGGCAAATCCCGCCACTGGACAAGCCTCCTGGTCCCCATGACGAGCTGTATCTAAACTCCAGTGGGTTACATTTCCTCACCTGTGAATTCAGAATGCCAAGCTTTCAAACTGATTTTGCAATTTAAAGCAAGAGTGAGTTCCAGAAAGGCTTGGTCTATTTTCAGACAAATTAGGAACAGCAAAAAGGTAAAATGAATCAAATAAATAGGAATGTTTTCATTTAACTCTAATTATAATTAACATAGTTGAAGGTGTGATAAAAGATTCCCATAACAAATCTCAGCTGTTTGCATCATATATAATGAAGAAATCTAGTTATTTTCAGCATTTTGACAATATAATTTGGTATAGAGACAGTGTTAATTTTATAATTTTTTTTTTCAAAGAAGCAAGTATTTCAGAGGTACATACATGGCAAATTAATTTTTCATAGATATTATGCATAAATGAAATTTAGAGAAAAAATATGCATATCTTAAATTGAATAGATTCACCATAGAATCCTGATAAGCTTTCACCTGCTGTTAATTTTCCTCTGAGATGAAAACACTACCAAGCAACAAAAACAGATGTCTAAGCACATCTTCTCAGGGTGGAAAAGAGGGTTTTAAGATTAAAACTAAATCTAACGGATTTTGATCCCAAGCAACAACCTATAGAAACCCATGGAGCTCTGTCAGATAAATTTAACAGAAACCAGTATATAAGGCCACTCACATGACAATCTCCATGTTTTACAAAGGAAAGATAAGGGTTACAGGAGTGAAGTAAAGGGTGAGGCAAGAGCAGGAAGGAAAGGACATCATCCTGGGAAAGGAAAGAGAGTATAGTGAAGTTCAGGGCAGAGAGGAATGAAAGGACAGAGCGGGAAGAGGGATAGGGGACAGTAGGTGTGGGTCTTCCCCAGTTTTCCATTTTCTTCCCATGTGTGTGAATGAAGGATATGTCCTAGGCAGCTCTAAGCATTTCACCTTTCTCCCACAGAAGCTCATGGAAAGGGGCTATCTGTCACCTCCTCCACCCACCCTGAGGGACATGGCCAGAGTTGTTTTTTTCAGGTTGTTTCTGCTTCAGGAGTACCTGCACTCATTTGACAGCATTTGGATGAATGACCCAGAGAACCTCTTCATGTGCAAAGGATAGCTGGTTTAAATGCTCTAAAATCTGCATGTTTACTCAATTTTGGGTGCATTGTAGTGATGGAGGTCCAGAGAGACGCTTTGGGGAATTTGTGACCTGGGGTTCTCCAGAGGTAGCCTCTGGAGGAAGCAAGAGCAAGCTTTTCTTACAACTGTCAGATTCCATGAACGTGTTTTGCTTCTTAAATACTATTGCTGTAATGGGATGAAAAAAAGGAATAGGATCTGGATGGCCAGGATGGCGGGAGTAATTTGTACGCTGTGAAATGAGGAAGGCGACAATGACAGAGGGAGACATCAATTTGCTTTTAAATGCTTACTATTACTGTAACGGTCATGTCATGAAAGGTCATTGACATCTTGAGCTATAGAGCCAAGCTTCTTTTCTCTTTTCAGATACAGTATTTGAAACACAACCATAATCTCCATTGTGCTATAACAAAGCAGAAGCTTAGGGATGGGAAGTGGGCATTCCTAGCACCCCTGCAGCTAGTGGAGAGAAGAGTGATGTGGGATCCCTAGAGCCACTCACTGGCCTTGGGGGGACGCTTGTGACATACCCTGTAAGCTGACCCTTTCCTTCTCTGTGCAATATTGACAGTGGTGTTTCCCCCTCCAGTAAGTGCCAAGGAAAAACATTGTCTGGTTTTCCAGACCATTTCAAGTATGCAATTTCAGCATACCTGAATTGCATCACTATAGCCACATCTTAAATGGATATCTGCAACTGCTTAAAAGTCCACCCGCATGTACAAAACCAAATGTAAATGCATTCTCTTCAAGAAAGAAAGTAATTCACTGCTGAAAAACTCTGCTAAGGCAGTAAACGTATCCCAGGCATATCTTGTGCCCTTTCAGAATGGGAAAGTCAACAAATATTAGGCTTCTAGAAAACCATGAAATGAAGAGTTATTTTAAGTTCTCAAATAACCTTAATTCTACCTTATTTGAACAATGACCCAATAAACACACAACTCTCTTTCTGTCTTGAAAACTGCACTGAAAGAGAAGCTGCTTATGTTTTCTCTGTGCTCAGACTTGCCCTAGTCCAAAAAAGTACACCCCACCTGCTAAATTTTACAGCTACCTCACCCCTCTCTTCCCACCCCTTTATCCTGATGCAAATGTGCATTGTAACACTATTTTTTTTCATTTTTCCATTAGTCTCTACACAAATTGTATTAATCTCCAGCTTCAGCGTTGACAAGCTTTACAACAAAAAGGCCTGTAAGGTGACTATGCCCACCCTTCTCCATGAAAGTGCTAAAATGTGCTATATTGTATCTCTTAACGCACTAGCACATCTGTTTTTTTCTTTTATCACATGGCGAGGTCTGATAGAGGGGCTCCTGTTCCTCCTGTGCCAAGCATCCCCTGATGCCTCCTCTTGGACCCACAGCTCACCCACTCTGCTCTTGTCATGTGCTGCGGTTACTCCCATTGAGAGCAGGACACTGGGACTCTTCCCAGCCTTCCCAGGGCTACTATCCTCAAGGGGAGAGGAGACAGGACAGAATTGAACGAATAAAATCTCCGTTTTAGTCTTTTGCACTGTTTTTCTAAATATCTCACTTGCATAGCTCAAGTGACTGTTGGTTGTTCATCTTACACTCTGAAGTAAGTTTGGCTTTACAACACCCTTAGTGGTATGAGGTGGTAGAGGTCTGGGTTTCCCACAGTGTGAAATTCCAGCTGTAATCAGTAGAAGCAAATTGCTTCAAATGTTGGGGCCAAATCTATGACCCTGAAATGGAAGGGGTAGGAGATGCCTCCAGAGATCATGCAGTCCATTTTTCTATTAAGAGGCAAGACTATATATATGCGGACCATCATGGTCCATGGCACCAGCAAAAAGGCTCAGCACAGCTGAGTGATCCCATCCAGCCCAGCATCTACTGCTGGGACCTCGTGTGCAAGGGTGAGCGAGGAAACCAGCCGTTCCTGGCCACACATGAAGGCCTGGAGTGGCTGGAAGGATCCTGGTCATCTCCATATGCCCATGCACGCATTCCTGCAATCTGCTCGTGTGCTTACCGGGGAGGAGGGCACTGCTATCCTGTGACTGTGGGGAGAAGAGTGTTATAGTTCTGTTTGTGACCTACACAGCTACCCCAGACTATAATTTGAGCCAAAGAGTTGAACAAAGGGGACCACGCTGGCACAGCCCATCACTGAAGGGTATGCATTTGCTTAATATGGTCTTGCACTGGGATGGCAGGGATTCCACCACCTCCCCGGCTAACCTCTTTTAAGGCTTATAATTAGAAGGCAAACTGTTGATAAAGATTCCCTTAAGCATGATTGAAAAATCATGCTTACTGAAAAGTAATTGTGTAGTATTTTCATCTTTTCAATAGAAAGGAGTCATCTTGCCTAAGGGTAAATATCTGAAAGTTGGTTGTCTATGTCTAGACTCATCAACCTAGATTCCCTTTATAGCCAGCTGAAAGAAACAGGCACCTCCAGGGCATGATTCATCTGTCTGTCTTAGAAGAGATGTTAAGTGGAGAAGGATTGCTTTCTGAAATACATGCCGCAAAAATGATTAGAGTTGTACAGGAAATGGTATTCATATTCTGTGGGAAATGGATCTAAAAAACTTGTTTTCTTCAATACTAGAATGAAGAAAAAAACTTTCAGAATTTCAAGAAAATTACATATTTAAAAATTCACTTTTGCTCAGTAAAATGAAGGGGGTTTTTCTGACGTTTTCTTCTTATTTTATGTTTTATAATTCATAATGGAAAAAATTACATTTGTAGATGAAAAGAAGTTTTAATAAGAAAAACTGAAACATGATGAGGTCAAACTGCAATATTTTGATCTCACTGGAATGCTTCAACTTGGATTGGTTTTGTCTCATGAAAGGTCACCAAAATTGGCCCATTCCTACAGAAAGTTTTGATTTCCATGGAATGGCATTTTTATAGAAAAAAGCGACAACAGAATTTTTTCAACCAGCTATAGAAGTTATGTATGAGTGGACAGACCTGTGTAAAATTAACTTTTTTTAATCTCAAGACCCTCTTTATAAAAACATTCTGCTTTCAATTAACAAAGTTATTTTAACTTTCCTTAGGCTAACAAGTAGCTCCCACTTAAGAAAGGGCTAACTGTGGCATAGTTTTGAGATATGTCTTATAAAGGCAAGCTTCTAATAAAAGTAACATAATTAGGCGTATAAGATTACTTTGTGCAAATTTGTTGTCACAATTTTCTTGAAGGACATGACCAATAGACTGAAGTATCATATAGTCCCTAATTTCATGTGACCAAGTGCGAACAAAGAAAATAAACAGAATGATGCTGTAATAAGGAGAATTTGTATTGGTGTCCCCCCCAAAAAAAATTAGCCAGGGAGTTGAATTTTGTATTATAAATGAATGATGGATAATCAAACTATCTGAGACTGCGAAGCTAATACATTGAGCTACAGTATGACAATAATGAGTTGTGACAGTCTAACTGAGTAAGGGAAAGTTTCACAGAACCGGCTGTCTGGAAGGAAGACATCAAAGTTGACAAATGACTTCTAGCTAACTTGCTTCCTTCTCCGAGGCATGTTCTAGTGATGCTGAGGGACAGATGTTAAATGGAGCTAGATAGAACTGAACACACTTCAGTAAATATCTTGCTGATAGAATGATTTACACACCAGGAAGAGAGAAGAAAAATTTTTAGGAAAATCTGAGCGATATCTTAGACTTTGTTCAGACGTACAACGTGGAATTCATCTCACCTAACGGTGAACTGTCTTCTACACAGCATTTGCACTGGAGAGTAGCAAGAACACCTTATAGTCAATGGAGAGTAGTAAATATTTTTAGGGCACATTTTAGTTACATGCTTTAGGATGAACACACGTAAGAAGCATTTATTTGTCTTGCCAGATAAAAAAGGAAGTCTAGGGTAACTAGCTTAGATGCCAGTGCTTACAATGGACCTATCACAAATCTTCAGTGCAGTCTCAGATTTGGTAAACTAAACCGCTGCCTACAGAATACTTTATAATTAGTTTTCCATTTTTATTATATAGACTTTTTTCATCAGCCACTTGGATTTAATTCAGTGCCAGATGTTTTCTATAGACTAATTAGCTAACTGTTTGAGGGAGTAATGAAAGCTGAAATATATACGTGATATTCTAGTTAGGAAGAATCTGACTGCTACGCATCTAGACCAACCAGAAGAGGAAAAAATGTTATCTGCTTGTAAGCTCTATTAAATTTTGCCAGGATAAAAACAAATTGAGTTAACAAGAACATACTAATTAAATAAAAAAGATTTTGCCTTATAGTTCCTAGCATTATACTGCGTTAGTCTTCCCCTATGGCATCACCATGTCCCTTCGATATTTGGTGGATACAAGGTTAACTCAGTGCCTGTGTTGATCTCTGGTGCCAGGGCCCTGAGTGCACCTACAGGCCTGAACATCCCAGCCCGGCCTCCCCCAGCCCTCCCCTGGGCCCAGCACCCCCGTGTCAGCCTCCCTCGGCACCGCCAGTCCCTGCCCCGGCTACGTCACTGGCTGTGTGTCTCCAGTCCTCCTGACTGGATCCCCTGGGCGGACCCTGGACCGGGTGCGTTGCTTGCTGCGCCTGGGGCTGCTGTCGGACCCTGCTGCCAGCCCCGGCTCTGCCCGACGCGCTCAGCCCCTGCGGGTGGAACCCCACGGGCGAGGGCGCAGCCTGCGCTGGGGTCGCCCTCCCGCAGCTCCTTCCTGAGGGAGCAGCCAGCCCCTTGCTGCTCCCCAACGTCTTGTCTTTTTCAGTGCCCTCCGAAAGGCTAAAACATTGCGAATCACTGCTCACCATCGACGCGTGTAGGCTGTTTGTACAAGCAAGGGCTGGTCTTCTCTTCCAGAACAAGTACACAGACTAGTCTTTGCACCTGAAATGGCAAAAGAAGAGCCCTCAGGGTAGGACAAGCTCTCGCCTCCCTCGGATATTCAAAACAGCTTTTCACTGCAATGACATCAGAGACGCCTGGAAAGTGTGGACGAAGAGATTAGATGAGCACTGGGTGCTAATGCATGTGTGAGTTTGGGAAGAGCGGTATGCCGGTAGGCAGAAGCTAGGTCCTGGCCTTAACCATACCCCTTTGGCTTCCAGAAGGGGACAGAGCTTCAGGCACACTGCTGCTGGGTGTGAATCGGTCACACTAAGTACCACTGAGATTTTGGAGAGGCGTGACTTCCAGCAGATGAAGATTGTACAGTGAAGATAATAAAGACCTTTGTATATTTGGAAAATGCTAGGGAATAGGTTCATGTTTTGGCAACTGTAATGCAAAAGCAAAGAGGGGGCAACATAGCAGCAACCTCTGTGGCACAACTGTGTTAGCAGTGTTAATGAGCAAGTAACTCACACAAACAGAAACTACTGAATCAACACAAAAAATGCTGAATAGCTGACACAGAGAATGAGGTAGACAAGAAATTAATCTGATGAAATAAGCAAAAAACTGGTATTAGAAAGAACTGTGCAAACTGGATTATGTTTTTCAAGAACCTGTGATGAGAAGGTTTAAATAATGAGAATATATGGTAGCATGCCAATGAGAAGCAAGTTTCTCAACTGAGGAGGAAATGCTTAGACTAAAAGAACATAAAAACAGGCATAGTATGACTGACCAGAGCTCACCCTGGCTACATTCCATGTATCCAACAGCAGCCATAAGCAAACAGAGAAAAATATAAGAACAAGGCAAGTCCTTACACCTGATACTCTACCAGCCTCTGCCTTCATCTTGGGGACTTCCTATGCTCCGTATGCTTATTTGGTTTCTGCTTATTGTAACCTTCAGAGCATTTATCTTCAATTAACTTGTATAGTGGCCCTTTGAATTAACAGAAACGTTCAGACCCCTTTGGCAAAGCATTCCCTACCTGGGGCTGGCTTGCACCAAAAAACCCCACCTTTGGTTTTGAACCAGGTTCTTACTGTCTTCATTTCAAATTCTATTCTTATCTTGGAAGAGATATTGAACAGTCCATCAGGGATGAAGTGAATGGCTGTAGACATGTTTGATTGTTTAATGAGGTAAGATTGCTTTCTGAACAATATTCACTGAAAAAACAACTTTGTAAGCAGTTTGGAAAGCAAATTTTAACTGTTTGGCCATTTCCATGCTTTGAATGTCAGTCATTGTTCTGCTTTGAAAGTATCTCATTACTCAGCATTTCAGAAAGAGGACACAGTTGCTAGCACACCTTACTCCAGCCTGGATAAATCCTAAGCATCTATGGCAAACGAGTTTTCTCAGTCACTTCCACCTTATTTTACCTTTTTTTTTTTCCTTTCCTCTTCCTCTTTTTCTTTCTTTTTAATGGGAGTCTGGTTTAGACAAACAAAATAACTCTTTCTTAGGTACCACTGTTATTATGCAGCACCATTTGGGTTTCAAGCAATGCGTTAATCGATTGACATTTCAGAATGGCCAGACACCTCAGATGCCATCCCTAATATTTTCCATCAGTGAACTGGACAGTGCCAAGGAAAAACGAAAGCTGCATTTCCCCTTTCTATGTACTTTATCCAAAAGACAACGTAGTCAGTTTTGAACAGCAGTCAAACAACATCTAAACTCTTCTTTCCATGTAAGATGATAAAATAAATCTAATAATCCAGAAAGTAAACTTGTTTGAATACATCCAACAGGAATAATATGGAAATCATGAAAATGAAGTCATATCTGTTTACATCAAGTGTTTTAATATTTATCCTTTCTTACTTCTCTATTTAATGACAAGTTAAAAGCACTAGGTAAAGCGGTCTTTATAACAAAGTTATCCAAAGATAACTTGACAACAGACTAGCATAACTGAAACAAGCAAATGTGCATCTTTGCTTTTGTTGGGCCCAAAATACCCTTCACCAAAGCAACACTTCCAGTTTTGTTTCCATGACAATATGTGTGACTTTTATGAAAGCTGTGGATCTTTTTGCCTAAGAGATGTGGCTAAACTAGCAACATTTCATTTGCCTGTAAGTCTGCTTTTTTTTCTTCTCAGTCATGAGAAGACTTTATTCAAGACATTTATTTCCAAGAAGTTCTGCAGTCTTAAACTTCAATAATTACAAATATTTAATCTTTTCTTTCTCTTTTACCTAATTCTCAGCATTCTCTGTGTAAGAATGTCCTCTTAATTCATTTTTTCTATTTCTGTTTCTATAGTATTTCATCTAATCCATCTCTATTCTTTTATCTTAACACTATATACTTTTCCTGTCTTTAGCCAGACTAATTTTCTTCCATTTCAACTCCTTTAGTGTTTCAATTGCCTTAATTCCATTTACATTGAAGATTCCCCTCTTTTCTTGTCCGAGTTACATAAACATAATAGGAGCTGTTTCTTAAAACAGTCTTCTGATACTTGTCTTCACTCTCTGTGTTATCATTCTCTAATTATCCTGTTCTTGATCAGGTAACAAATTTCTTCCTTAATACAGGGTCTATCTTCAAGCTTTTTTTAATACATAATGTTATTTCTTTCATCCCTATCTGATCTCTTGAGTATCAATTTTGAAAAATATTTGCTCTTCCTACAACCTAATATCAAATTTCCACATAAATAGATGTTTGGTTACATGAAGACCAAAGTCACCAAAATGATAATTTCTTTACAAATTATTTTAAGGTAATTTATTTTTCTTCTTTTTAATTTCCTTTTCTTTTCTTGTTCCATACTTTTCATTCTTCCCTTATTCTATCAATAAAATGTTCTTATTGCTTCAGCAAAATATCTTACCAAAGCCTGTGAAATTATAACTTGCTACAATTTGATATTTGTTAGGGATGACTAGAAGGGGAACCCATTAATGCACTTTCACATATACATAATTAGCCCACAGAAGTTACTGCTTCAAAACAATGGCTTCAAGACCTCACCAGAATTCAAAAACTCTTGATAACCGAACAGAAATAATTAGACTATAAAGTCTAGAAATCTTCACATTCCAGTGAGAAAACTATCTGATTGCTGTTAAGAAGAAATCCCAAGGGGAGCAGATTTTTTTTTTCTTTATATTTGGCCATCCTAGGAACTTTTTCATCAGCCTCTGAAGCTTTGCCTGTTTCTAGTGACTTGTTAAGCCACTGTTCTGACCCAGCAAGGTGATTTTATCTTTGCATTTTTTGCAGCTGAATCAAATCTCTCCAAAGCTAAGAGGAGAATATTTATATCATAGCTTTTTAAAATGTAAGGCCATCACCCATTTTAAACTGAAGACTATAAAATAGGCTAAATTTTATGTCATTTGGTGCATAATATTTATTTCTGCTTATCTAATTCATCCTTGCCTTTTTGAAAAATTAATTAAAATGCATTTTGCATGGCATAAATGAGGTACATATACTTAGGTATTTCTGTATTATTTATGCATTGATTTTTGTATTGCTGCCTACTCCATCTCAAAAGGCTACCTTCTTCCAGAGACATGTACTGGAAAGGATGGAATAAGCATAAAATGGATTGGACGTGGTTCAAGTAGAAATGTCAGCTGTGATATAAATGGTGTATCATGAATCAGCAGCAAGTAACTAGAGCTACTGTGATGATACAGTGGAGACCAACAACTGGACCCTCACCTTTTTAAATGATTGACAGACATGAAAAAATTTTATCTAGATGTCCCATTATCCTTTCCCAGACCTTCTGAACACTGAACACCACAGACATCCTTCTACAGATATGTTGATTTGTAGAGATAGGTCCTGTACCATGAAGACACTTACAGCCTTCCTTTCTAGCAGCCTTTGCAGTGTCTGGCAAAAATATCAACATCTATGAACAGGCAGATGTGATGCCAGGGATTTCAGTTGAAAGTATTTCAGTAAAATAAGTGAAAGCTCATTTCCTTTTTGTGCCGCATCCTGCTCATAACTACTAATTTTTAGAGTCTTCTGATGCATGTGATGGTCATGGAGTTGGCTTGCTTTAGACTTGGCATTTCCACCTGTCAAAAATGTTCAAGCGTTTGACCACCACAGAATTGGAGTTTCTGTGAAGGGGAGCTCTTTTCTGGTGGTTAATCAAATCTCGATTCCACACACAAGAAAGTAAGTTTTATTCAGTTGCCATTATTATCCTTTATTAGTTGCATTTAGTACACACAGTGCAATATCAAAAACCCCTGAGGAGGGCACCAGCAGCAATCACTTGGGATCCAAAGTATATGCAATTGGATGCATTTCTAACTCCTGATCAGGCCAATGTGTGCTGGACATCGTCTATAACAGCTCCATTTAGTTTTGACAGCAGGTGTGGTTATTGTATATATCCTAGATAAAAAGAATATATCCTTCTTGCCTACCTCTCTGGAAAAATCTCCACCAACCTTGCTTTCTCTGATCTGCAAATATTAATGCAAGTTTAGAATAGTTTGGTGAGTTTTCATGCAGGATATTTTATGCAGTCCTGTTCATCTGTGTTCAAAAATGGAATCTGTGTTCAAAGCTGGAATGCATTTTTTAAATGGTTAACAGGACAATTAGGGGAATGGAGAGCCTATGGGAGATTGGCTCTCGGTACACTAAATCAAGAGCTGGAAGGAGATATGATCACTGCCTATAAATATAAAGATCAATGTAGGAGGAAAGCTTTTTAAACTAAGGGGCAGCAGTACAGCATAGATGAAGCGAATTTGGCATGAATTAATTCTAGGCTTGAAATTCAAAGAAGGGTTTTGGTACTCAAAACATTCAGGTTCTGGAATAATCTTCTAACAGTAACAAAGTAAAAAGGCGATAGCTTGGTGCTTGATCGAATTATGGAAGAGATTGTGTTATATGATTGCTTGAAGCAGTTGCAGTTGGATTTGTTACCCAGGAAGATCTTTTCAGTTTTACTTCCTATTTTTCTGGTATGGTATATGATCTATCAAACCAGGCCCCCTCCCTTAACGGATTCAAAGTGTGAGAAAGCAGTACTCATGACAGCTATGTGACTGCAACATGAACAAAACCATTGATAGTGAGGAGTTTTTATAAGACTCTTGTTCTCCTCCAGGGAGAATAATTCAATCCATGGCCTGTTGGACAGAGCTAGAGAGACTTATCACAGACATGCATGTAATTTGTTGTCTTGACCAGTACAAAAAGGGATGCTCTTAACCAAACAAGGAAACAAATTCAAGTCAATGTTTCCAAACATTAAATCCGTGTTGAGTAATAGCTAACATCTCACTTTGAAAAGAGTCTGCTTTGCTGCAGACATTCACTGAGCATACAGCTATCTAGATGTTAAGTCTCCAAAAGACAGTCAATCTCATTTGGACCTGCTGAAGGAGCCCCAGCAAGTGTAAGAGATTTCAACTAGCAGAGCTGAAGCAGTCTGCTGTGAATAAAGGTGGGTCTCACCTCATCTAACTTTAAATGTCTACAACACAGGCATTTACTGCTGGGCTAATCACCCTGAGCTCCCTCTTCGTCAGTAGGGAGGAAATAAGTATTTATTATATATAAGCCAAAAAACCCAAAAAAGCATCAAGGCACAGTACGCCTTCTAATTCTGTGGCCTTTATTTTAAATGGCACTATTCCAGGCATCAGAAATTGGAAAGCACCTTAACTGAGTGGTTTAGAATTCCTTTTTAGTTAGATTATTTTTCAACCTGCTTGAAGCAATGGAGTAGACAGCAAGAGATAAAAGAACTAGTAATGTTATTGCCACTAAGAAACAAATAAGACAATTAAAATACATACCCATGCAGAGTTGCTATGCTTTACGTGGAAAGCATTCTGGAAAGTTTAGCTTCTCTAAAGGTATTTAGGCAGGAACTCTTGTAATGTCCCAAGAATTTAGAATTGGAAATTGTGGTTGCCAAGTTATCAAGGGTGACTTCAGTCTGTAAAAAAAAGCAAGATGATCTGAAAATAACTACCACTGAGAGCCAAATAAACCACTTATTTTCTTTTTAAGTTTGAGATTTTCTTAGGTATGCAGAGCTAAAACCACCCATGTTATTTTCACATCATGAGATGCCAGTGGAGTGAAGTATTGTTTTAAAGTCAATTAACCTAATAATACAGGATGAAGTCTTGTTCCCTTTCTCTGCAGGTTAAAAAAGGTTCTGGTCTACAGCAGAACACCTGCATAGCTTGTTTCTACAGGAATTCTTACCTCTTGTATTTTGGCAATATCTCAGATGGATGTTTATAATTTAGTTTTTCTAGCAGAAAAGATAAGAGAGCAAAAATGTGGATTTTTAACAGGGGGAGAAGGAAGGCTGTTTGCAAGGAGAGAGGAGATTTTGATAGCAGTACTGTTGGGCAAAGGAAGTCTTAAATCTTGGACATGTGGCCTGCAGGACTTGCCTATGAAACTCGCGAAAGGCAAATGACAGTGTCTACTGATGAAAAGAGAAAAAAAACAACAACAGGATTTTGACAACAAAAATAGTTCTTTTTTCTCCACTAACTAACCATACAAGATATCTGCCAGAAGTACCACTAGTGGTATGAATATTTATGGTTCTTTTGGACAGTGAGCATCATGCAGTGTACATTACTATCCTGATCTTGTTCCTTTTGAGGTCTGTGGAAAACCGTTGGTAACTTCAGAGAGTCCAAGAACACAGGAACCCACCAAATGAAGAGATTCAAGACTGGCATACTGGCTCTTGAAAGAACATTTCCACATCCCCATGCGTTTTCTATCAGGATTCCTCTGGTAATATGATAGACATGGTGAGCACTGATTCACCAAGGAAAGAGGATGAGGAGATGAGTTCTGGGGATGTAGTGTTAGTAATTAGCATGTAGTACATGCAAGACTATTAGTACCAGCCTGTCTTTTATGTGCATGGCCACATCACATGAGGAGGTGGATGGAGCCACACAAGTGTGCAGCCCCACCCAGTTAACATGCCATAACTTTTGTGAGGCACTTTTGGTCCTCAGAAAGGACCTTATGAAATTCTCCTGATAAACTGTAAGGATGATAATAATTTCTCTAAGGATATCTGTAATCAGCAATGAAGCTCACCCGCAAAGAAAAAAAAAACAACAAAAAAAAAGTGTCTCCTCAAAATCCTAGTCCACCCTGACTTTGAAATACAGTTTCTAGGAAGTCCCAGCCAAATACTTTTCAATGATTTGATTGTTAAGATACCTTAAAAAATAGACTTTTTGCCCATTTATATAGCTAGTTAGTAGGGGTTTTGCCATGTTTGTCCCTTGACAATGAAAATTGATGTTAAATACCTGGCAGCTTTCAAGAATATGTCTCAGGCTCAATTTTCTAATGAACAAAAATGCAACCTTATCCAGAGCGGTAATGCATTCAATATGCTTATTAATGGAAAAAAGTTGGTGTGGCAGTGTATGAGTAAGCCAGACTGCAGTAGCTGTGTTTGTATACAGTATTGTCTAGCTCAATCTAAATTGCAAAGATAGTAGACAGAGAGGTGTGGTGAGGAACATCTTAAATCAAACAAGTGTCAGCTGGGCCTCTTTTCCTGATTTAAACAATTACATAGCTGAGTAACCTATACTTAAAAACACAAAACCCAATGAATAAGCGTTAAGACTACTTGACCTATATTCAAAGCAATTGCTAGCTTCTATCCTCTGTATTTAAGTTGAGTTCTGCCTCATTCAGCTTCAGCAGAGCAGGGTGCTTTCTGAAGCAGCCAGCTCTGCTCACAGAGACAGAGTTGTCTCTCCGTGATAACCCCTTAGAGCAGCAGGGCACAGAACATCATTCTTGCCATTTCTGTTCTGCTAGTTTGGGGGGATGCATTTTATCAAAAAATTCCTCTAACTTTGAAAAATCGAAGTAAATTTTTTGCAGCAAAAGAATGTAAAAAATACTGTTTGCCTTCTCTGTCTGCTGAGGCTTCCTGACTGGGACAGGTTTTGTCCTAAACATGTATGCTGGACCTCCTTTCAACACAGCCAGTGCCCAAGGGAGCAGGAAAACAGACATTCCAATGTGAAATACTTGTTTGCTACAATTTTTCTTCTCTCCTTTCCATGTTTTTTCCTTCTAAGTGCCATCACCTTGAAACAATAGGCCCATCAGCTGTACAGTGCTTTTGGGCAGAATCACAAAAAGGCTGATACAGAATGCAATCAGCAAGGAATTAAATGAAGGTGTTTAATTAATGGCAATCAACATGTCTTTGTTGACTGTGTCTTATCAAACAAATCTGATATTGTTTATAGTTGGATTAAAAGCAAGGTTAATACAAGTAATTGGTGTAATATATTTAGATTCATGACATTCTGATAAAAATTAAGAATATACAAAATCAATACAACCTACTTAAAGCAAATTAAAAACTAGCCAAGTAAAAGGTTGGAAAATGTAATTGTATATGTAAATTGCAAATCATCCATTGGGGTGTTTTTAGCAGATCCTGCAGAGAACTGCTCTTTGCCTAATATTGTTCAATGTCTTTATTAAACTGGGAGAAAATATAGCATCAGTCAATGAGGTGGATTCAATCCCTACAAGACTGAGGGACTGGAGGAATTGAAGGAACCTAAAACCTAAAATATCCCACTAAGTGGAAGACTATTCTAATAAGTAGACTATTACAGGCTGGGGGCTGTCTTGGTTACAGTGACCATGAGATTGTGGAGTTTAAAATCCTGAGAGAGGTGAGAAAGGCAAATAGTAGAATCATAACCCTGGACTTTTGGAGAACAGATTTTGGCTTATTCTGGGATCTTCTTGGCAGGATCCAATGGGAAGCTGCCATGGAGGACACCAGAACACAGGAGAGCTGGTTGAACTTCCTCAGAGAATAAAACCAGTCCATTTTGATGTGCGGGAAGGTGAGCAAGTGTGGCAGAAGGTCAGCATGGATGAACAGGGAACTCACAAGTGAGCTCAGACACCAAAAAGAAGTACATGAAATGAGGAAGGAGGAATGGACTTCCCAGGAGGAACACAGAGACGGTGCCCAAGCATGCAGGGATGGAGCTGAGAAAGCCAACATTCACCTGGAGCTGAGACCAGCAGGGAATGTGAAGGGCAAAACGAAGGGCTTCTGTAAGTACATCAGCAGCAAAATGAAGGCAGAGGAAAATTATTTTTGTGGGGTTTAAGTACATATATCCCAGCACTGGCAATTTTTAGATGGATCTGTGATTTTTAGGTGGATCTGGCCCATTTTTATTATAAATGTTACAGTAATTATAAAGCCACAGTAAGTGATATCCTGAATACTGGAATATTTCAGTCTGTCTTTGGACAAATAAAGAGATCAACAGAAAGTAGACGGTTCTGGTAGCAGTTCCCAGAATACCCAAATATGTGGATGAAATCTGCCTACTGATTCATACTCTACATACTTTGAAGATATAAATTATATGCTCCATCCCCACACACCCCAGCAGTGCAAAGCATAGGGCCAAGCCTAAATTTTTCAGGCATCTTGTTCCTCTTTTTATTGATAAAACCCAAGAAACAACCAGAAAACAGCAAGTCATTCCACTAAGGGTAGCAGAATAACTATAGTCCACTATCCTCAAAGTTTTGTAGACAGACAAATACAAAGCAGTGAAACAAATATAAAACTTTAATAATAGGCTGGATTATATAGAAGAAGTAATACTCATAAGAGTTATTAAAACTATAATAGATTTTGGCAGGAATCTTTTCAGCTAAAAACATTTTTGACAAACTAAAAATCAAGGAACAATGAACCTTCCAAGTTGCTAGGTCTGGCACAAAAACATTGAAATGCAGTAGCTGCCTCCAAGAAGTTACTGGCCGAGTTTCAGAAAAGAAGATAAAAAAGCCCCAAAAAACAATAAGATGATTTGTCAGGGGTCATGGACTGCCTAGCTATTACTGAATTTCTCTGTAGACAATCTAACAGGAAAGGGGGATTTGTAGCACTATAATTCATGCTATCTTCTTTGATTCTTTTTCCACGTTACTTACTCCAGAGCTGACAGGAATCCATAGGAGTCATGCAGTATCCTGTTCAGCTGGAAATTAGGCAAAGAAATACAGATTTAAGCATACAGTATTAGATACCCAACTTAGAAATTTTGACTAAACTTTTCCTTTATGAGATCTAAGGCATGGTTATTACTTTGGAAAGGTCAAAATCAGCTAACAGCTAAAATTAGATGATGAGCAAGTAAAAGGCCTGGTTCTAGGGAAGAACAGACTTTTCATATTTTGGTGGAAATCAGCATCAGAAATTTCTATCCATTTTCCTTTTTCAGTCAGAGCTCTGCTCCTTCAGGAGCAGCAGTGGAGAAGAGCATTCCCTTCCTGCTAGCTCCAAGGAGAGTGAAGAGAAGAAATTTCTCTTCCTCTCCCAACAGAAAATATCCCATGAGTGAAGAAGTAAATATACGAGTAACAGACCAAAGCAGTTTGAGTGAGATAGAAAAACCAGAAAATTTTGAGAAAGGACACAATGGAGGAGGATGGGAGTAGTGAAACAAGTTAAATAATAGAAAAGTTGAAACAAACCATTAGAAAAAACCTTAAAAACTGTACAAGCTAGCATGGAATAAAGAGCAATGACTGATGAGAAAGATAAGAGAGCAAGAAGAACACACACTTTATATTGCAGTACAGACAATCCTGCACCAAATTCTGCATTATAATAATCCATAACATTTCTCGGGAAAATGTGAGACAAAATGAGTGAACAGGAAAGTGCTCAGGGCATCTGGTTTTAGATCGGACCTCTATGCCTGATATGCACATGGGACAGCTGGGAGAACATGGCTAGTGCTAGTACTTGCGGTTTCGAGCAATGCTTGCTTTTTTGTAAAACATCACTTGCTTATGCTAATTCATAGAAAAATGTCAGAGGAATCTATTTTTCCAGTTCCAGACTTTAAAATTTTCTAAAATGCTAGACATTACATCAGAAATTTTTGAACACTCTGGAATTTGTAATTTTACTTTGGTTTTTTTTTTTCATCAGCTTATGTCTGTCCTTTTCAGGTGAGTGAGAATAATAATCTCTATGCACCCATTTTGTCTATTCCACTACCCACAGCACCTTCCAAGATACCTGCTGACCTGACAAGGGTTTTTTAAGGACAAGTGCTCTTTTCAGAAACCTCCTCTTGATTCTCTTCACTCCTGCTGTTCCTATTTCTTTCCCTTTGCTTACAACATGATAATAATGCAATGTTAAGAGAAACAGTGTAGGTGAGAAACAGAGTAGGTGTAAATCTGCTATCTTAATTTTAGACTTAGATTAAGATTCAGATGAAAAAAATCTATTGAGGCTGTAATGAGCCTTTTTACACTGGGCAAGTCAAGAACTGCTAAGTTTTATTTGATTAGCTTCTAGCTGCCAGTTTCCCACCTTTCATTATCATTGTGTCCCTTCAGTTTGATGCTGTGGTTGAAGCTACTTCATGTCGATTTTACTCAAAGACATCAACAGGAGGTGGCGTGAAACCCCATAAGGACTACCATGTAAGGCCCAGATTGAAAACAGAGGCCTTGCATTTCTGCATATCAGCAAAGTGGCAGGAAAGAAAAAATGAAGACTTATATGCTAAAATGTGAACCTCTTGCTGGAGGAGGAAGCGCAGACAATTTCTTAAGACTATGCTGTTTGAAGACCTATGGTATCTGAAAAGCCCCACCAGTATAAGAATGCAGACTTGGCTATCACAAGATTCAGCTTATTGACTGAAATTGAGTAAATCCAAAGGCTGACAAGTGTCAAAGCAACAAAACTTTTGACAAGTGTCAAACCAACAGAAAGTAAAGAAATATTTTTTATAGAATCCAGTTACTTTCTGTATTAGGTACCTAATTTAAGCAGAGTCTCATTAAAAATGTAGGCACTTTGAGTGAATAGGCACTCAAATAGGCACTTTGAGTGAAAGAGAAGGTGATGTCTGCTTACCTGCCTATATTACTGAAACAGTTAGTGGAGATTTGAACATCTCAGCTGGGAAGTCTAGTCATCAAATAGGATTACAGTAAAATAAGTTACTAAAATCATAAAAGTGTTAATTTCTTATTTATAATGTTTTTTTTGCCACAGCCTGCACTTTCTAAAGAAACAATGGACTCCCTTTGAATGAAACCCTTTGACTCTTGCACAGACATATGTTTCCACAAGAGCTATGCCAATGATCAAAAATTCCCTGCTGTATCTCTATCTTTAACTATGGATGATTTAACTATTTACTCATTAAAGTCATGACAGGAAAATCAAAGCTTTGGTAGGTCCATTTAAAAATCATCTTTTTTTGGAAAAAGAGAAAGGAGAATGAAAATGGAGCTGAGGGATGAGAGGAGACTAGAAATGTAACTTCATCATTTTCAGGGATGCTACCAGTGTATTTTTATACTTGAACATTTCAAGAACCTGGGCTAAGTTTGCTTTCTCACAGCCTATTCATATCTTGTCTCTTAGAGGGAACACTGAGAAACACTGAACCCTGGATATTTTTGAAAAGCTGCTCCAGAGCTTTAGAACTTCTTGTGTTAATGGAGGTACTCAATGTTCTGCCATTATTTTTTTTTTCTCAACCTGTCCACTCCCCAACAATCTTTGCACTAAAACAAATTGCTACTGTGAAAATAAGAAAAAACAATTGCACTCTATAGAATACTCTGTAGGAATGTCTGACAGATGAGTGCCTAGGCACAGATGACTTGTTATATGCTTATTCCTCGTACTCTGAATGGAAAAGTGACAGAAATTGCTGTTATATAAAAGCATTTGGTCCTATTAAGATTTAGTTCTCCTGGTTTGGGCTCAACAGACTCACCCAGAGATAAAGATGTTTAAAAGTGTCTGTTAATGGCAGCAGTGATGGAAATTTGATGATAATGCCCCATGAAGAGATGCCATGTGATTTGACTCCTGCCTCTTCTGTGTAGTGGCCAAATTCTGTGCAATCTCAATTTTGTAATAGAACCTATATCTATCTATATATACCATGTAATATGTTTTTGGTAGCATAAATCTAATCTACAATGATGGATTCTCCTGTTGTAATGACACATTAGTTTGATCTCTTTATGACACAAATTCTATTTATGAATATTAAAATGATGGCTAATTACTGTTTAATTCAGCCACTGCAGACTAAAAAACCCTGCTAAAATCCTAAAAACCACCAGAAGCAGAATTTTGGATCCATAATAGAAAAGAGTTGTTTGTTGTTTTCTTTTCTGTGGTAAAGACACAAGAAACACTGAGGCTTTGTAGTTTTCTTGATGTGATTTTATTTTGTCTGTGAAAAACTAATAGCTGGATATTGATAAGTTATTTTCATTAGTCTGCTTGTTTGGAAGGAAGTTGATTGACTTGTTAGTAGACTATTGTCCATGAATATAATGAGGAATATATGGATGTCATTTTAAATATGGGTCTGACATTTATGTTGGTATAAGTCTGGATTTATGCTGGTGTAGGTCTGGATTTATGCCGCTGAAATTAATGGAGCTGCACCGATATCAATCCCAGGCAAATTAGGTCAAAGGAATCCAAAATGGTAAACAGAGCTGCACGAAGCCAGTCTCTGAAACATGAAAAGAGTCTAAAAACAAAGTGGAATTACGGATCTGGCATTTCCAGCTGTGCCAATGCTAGCTTAACCTAGCTAGCACAAGCAATAACTGTGAAGATACAATGGCATGGTCTTCCATGCACTCTAGTACCTACAAAGCAAACACCCTCCAGATCTTGGGTGCACATTTGAAAATTTGTGGTGCTGCATGTTCCTTGCAACAGTTAGTTAGATCGATCTAATGGAGATTTGCTGCCACGTGCTGTACTCACATCTGTTATCAAGAATACCCATGCTCCTTAAGAGGTCTACCTTAAGTGGTGAAAGAGACCTCATTTCCAAATGCTTTGAGTCTTTATAGGTTTTTACGTGTTTGAAAATTAGTGAAGTAGCATTCTACATTTTTGTTGCACATCTGCAGGTAATTATCCAATGTACAAAGCATGGGTGATTCAATCAAAGGGGACAACAAATGAAATCTAGCCCCGTTCTCCTTTAACTTTGGGTGCTTTAAATCTGGAATGAGTCCCTGACACCGTGTGGAACCAAGACAAATGAGAAGAATGGATTTGTTTTGGTCTCAGACACAGTGAGACAAATACTCCTTTCTCTAGTCCTTAGGGGGCATTTCCTGCCATCTAAAAAGACTTCTGAGTCCCTGCCCAACATATTGACCTCTTCCCAAGCTAGTTTCTTTAGCTCAGGTATGACATTCTCTGTAGGGTAAGGTTTTGGTAGTGGGGAGCCTGCAGAGGTGGCCTCTGTAGGAGGAGGTCAGGGACTGCCCCATGCCGGACACAGCCAGTTCAATTCAGCTCAGCAATGGATCCACTGCATCCCAAAGCTAAGCAAATCAGAGGAACCTGTGGTGCCTCTGTGAGGACATATTTAAAAAAAGGCAGAAAATACCAAGGGCGATGGAACAGGTGAACAACAGAGGGAACAAGGCCAGAGCATTAGGAAGCACTCCACGGTGGAGCTTGTTACACCCCTGAAGGAAATGTGGTCTATGGAGGACCCACACTGGAGCAGGTACTTCCTTGAAGAGACTGTGGCTTGTGTGTAAGCTCATGCCAAAGCAAGTACTTCTGGAAAGGACTGCAGCCTGTGGAGGACCCACACTGGAGCAGATACTTCCATGCAGGGACTGCAGCTCATGGATAAGTGCACAATGCAGCAAGTACCCTCCCTGCAGGGACTGTGGCCTGTGGAGGAGCCCACACTGGAGCAGAGGAAACAGTAAGAAGGAAGGGGCGGTGGAGGAAAAAAGGAACAAAGCGGCAGAAATAAATAGCTACACACTGACCTCAACCTCCTGCACCATCTGTTGCCTCACTGATGGGACTGGGTGTAACCTGCAGTGATAGGAAGGGGACTGGAGACTGGGAAGTGGGGAGGAGAGGTGTCTGGAGTGAAGTGGAACCTGGGAGTGGGAGAGAAAAGGTGTCTTCCCTAAGTATTTCAATGTTTGTCATATTTGTTTCCCGATAACCAAATCAGTAATTAAATGTTTTAAATGAAATTCCCCAAGTTGAGTCTGTTTTGCCAGCTGCAACTGGTGAGTGATTTCCTTGTTTTTGTTTTGATCCATGAATTTTCTCATTCTTGTTCTTCCTACTTTCTTCCCATTCCCACTGCAGGAGGGGAAGGGAGGGAAGAGTGAGGAAACGGCTCTGTGTGTGCTTGGCTGCTGGCCGGGGCCATCCCACCACACATTAGACTTGGCAATGCATCCTGTCAGTGGTGGTTGCCAGCAGAACAAGGTTTTCACTCACACCTTGTTGTTTGCAGTTTGGTTGCATTTACTGTGCATTTATGCATCTTTAATGACTTCAAAAACCAAGTCTCTCGCTTTGCCCATGATTATTCTCGATTCTCTATGGAAGATAACCAAACTAATCCACCGAATCTTACAAATAAAAGGGGTTTGTTCTGAAAAGTGTAAGGTCTATAGAAGGATTGGGCTAGTAATCATGGAGAACCCAACCAGGTCAAGAAGCCGAGGAGAAGGCGGGTGCTGGCCGTGGTGCTGAACGAGCTCCTCAGCACATCTTGTAGAAAGGGTAACAACTTCGATGGGAATAACCAGTAGCTGAAAAAAAAACCACTTTACCTAAAACTTTAAAAATGTACCGTGTACTTAGATGAACAGTAGTGCAAGAACCCTACCATTATCATCTATGAATAAATGCAATTTTTTCACTATTTATACTCAACAATCCATATGAATGCCATTACACATGCATATCAGCATCTGCCCGCTCAGCTCAGGGTGATGTAAATATAAACATTTACACTTAATATTTGCAGTTCTTCTATATTAACTAATATTTTTCCATTTGAAAGTGCCAGTGGTTTTTTTGGGAAGAAATGGGATTCACACTTACCACAATTAAATCTATTTGTGGAATAACCAAATGGAGCTGGGAGAAAACAAATTCATCTATGTATCATAGATTCATGGTGTTTAGGATCAGAAGGGGTGCTAGATTACTCAGCCTGACACTCTGCCTTTCATAAATCATCACATCTCACCCACTTACCCCTGTCTTGAACTCAGATATTTGTGTGGTTAAAACTTCCTTCTGAAAGGAAGATAGGCCTGATTTAAAGAAATAAAAAATGATTTTTTTTCCCTTCCCCCAGTATTATTGCTTTCTCTATTGGAGAGGAGAAATTGTTATTTTCTTTATGCAAAACAACATATCCAAGTCACTTCTTAATGTCCTCCTTGCTAAAAGTAAGGACTGAGCTCCTTAAGTCTTTCCTGATATATTTGCATTTCTTTCCTGCCCTTTCCTCTAATTTTTCAGCACCAGTTTTAAGACGTATGTACCACACCTGGAGGTGGCACACCGGTGTCACCAATGCCACATGCAGCGTAAAAAACATTTCCCTGTTTCTATTCACTACTTCTGTTTGTACGTTCACAGTTTGTGCTACCTCCTTGTGCCATAGCATCACAGTGAGAACTCAGATTCTTGTCCACTGTGACTCCACAATTTATTTTAAAGTCTCTATTTTTCAGTTTAGAATTCAGTATTCTGTAGGGATAGCTGTATCTTGCTGTATTAAATTACAGCTTGTTGGAATAGACAAGTCTACCAGCTGACCCAAATCACACTGACTTATCTATATTCACTGTTAGTTACCACTCTGCCAACCCTCATGTCATCTGCAGCTTTTATTAATGCTGATTTTATATTTACTTTTAGGTCACTGAGGAGAATGTTGAATACTGTAAAATTTAGTCATAAGGAAATCCATCAGAGACACACTACCCAGGGACGATTCCATATTGATAGACAACGTTGCAGACTATCATTTCTGAGTCCACTTATTATGCACTTCACAGGTGTTGTGTGGTCCTAATTGTTTAACAGAATGTCATGAAGTGCTAAGTCATGCTCTTTACTAAAGCCTACATTACATCATCTCAGTTCCTTTAGCAAAGCAATTCTTATGTCAAATAAGTAAAATTACCTATTTTTGTGTTAACTGAAATTTGTATCTTCCTGCCTTTTAATTCCCATTAAAGACTGTATCTCAAAGATTTCATTGCAAGTGTTCTGTGATTTTATTCTGCACTGCTCTCACTCTAAATTGCCATTGTAAAATACTCTTCCAGTCTTATTTTCAGTATATATTCCCATGCTTTAACTTTTCCTTTAAGCAAATATCCTACAATATCCTTTTTATTGTGATGAGCTATCTTCTACACCGTATTATTCAGAGCAGCCAAAGCTGACTCACAAAAGAGTCATTATTTGTTGTCCCATAACTGCTGCTATTTACATACATTTCCTATGGGATGTTTCCACTCTTCAAACCACAGAGAACTCACAGAGTGTGTATGTAAACTGGATACTAAAAGATAAGAGGTGAAATGAGGACTGTAGTGCTACAACCATGAAGAAAATTACATCTAGAGGTGTGTACTGGTGGGGAGTAAAGTGGGGAAAAGATTTAGGCAAGGAAGTTAATAATGCTTAAACTGAAATATCAGAATATAAACCTTTCTTCATAGCTCCTGAGTGTCAAGGAGTTGCATGCTTTTGTCTGGTAGAAATGAAGCTTGGTATTTCAGGCCAAAATTATACATGCTGTAGCATTTTAAAACTGAGCATGAATATTTACAGTTTAAAAGTTCTAATTTAGATGTAAAACAGTAAATCAAGGACATTTTGAGAAAAAGCAGCCAGTCAATCTTGAATAAGCCCCTGAACAACCGGAGACTTTTGTCAGCACATATGGTTGTCTAACAGGGCGCCTCAGAACAGTGGGTGATATTATGTGCCATATGTGCTGCTATACCAAAGAATGATTTGGTTTCTGGTAATACTATAACCAAAGACTAAACTCTAAAATTACCTAGCTCTTCTTAATCGATATCAGCATCTTATTATTTCATCTATATTTAATTGCATTCTTAGTGGGCTAAAAGAATACCTTTTAGCTGTCAGGAGAAAATATGAGGAGGGATGGTTTACCTAAATAAAACAAAACTTTCAAAGTGGATTATTATCTTGCTATTCATTTGATTATCTGAAACTCATTAGGACAACAATTATACTGTACTGGAACAAAAATCAAAAAGGAGGGACTAATAAAGCAAACAATGTGGATGCTCTGATATTTTGTCTCATAAACTTCGTAGAAAGGCATAGGACTTATCTGCAATAAGGTGACTTATCTGCAGTAAGATAATATGCAATAATCTGCATATTATCACACCATAAAGGTGTGATATTATGGTAAGGAATATTTCCCTAACCAGAAATAATTTGGTATCATATATTTAGATATTCACACGTTCATATAGCTCTGAGTTCCACCAGATCTCTAAATAATCCTTTGCAACAATGCATATTGCTTGTGATGCACTACACATTTAAAACTTGGCCTAAAATTTCAGGAAGTCATTTGCTTTGTGTGCTTGACTCAAAATAACTTGTGGAATCTGATTTCCTAATAACAAGTTTTCAATCACTGTGAAATTTAAACACATTTGAGGCATCTCAGTTTGAATACTTTATGGTGAAACACCTATATCAACAGTCGCTTTTGATAATTTAGGTGAGGAAGTCTTTAAAGGCTGGAGGTAGTAGTTCTTAACCCAGTACTTGCTATTGCAGTAGTCTTCACTGTAAGCAATTTCAGTTATTTTCACTTTTAAAGCAGCATTTGCCCCCTAGTAATTTTCATTACCTCTCTGTAAATTTCTATTTTTAGGAACTCTCCAGGCAGGTTTGAACTTTAGCTGTCAGAAGCAGACAAACTGGAAGCCACAGTTCAGCTAAAGATTTGGCTCTACAGCCAAATACAGAAATCAATGAGATTTCGTGGACTGAGTGCAATTTTCAAAGTAAACACATTAATGTGAGCGTGCTGTCATATCTGCACTCTCCATCCAACCTTTGCTTTAAAAAATAAAATATTCTATACACAAATATGCTTTACAGACTAAGCTCTAAGAACAAGTGGGAAGTCGTATAAAAGATCTGAAAATGTGACAAAAGGCTCTGCATGTCAGAGGACAGCATAGGGTGGGCCTTTGTAGGTGTTGGTGTGCCCTTTGCTGTCAATCATCAGCTCTGCTAGTAAAATGAAGAGGTCACAACCTCACCCCTTTCAGCTGGCACATCAGAAGACCGAAAGAAGAGCAGTCTGCGTGAAATAGTCTCACATGAAGAGACAAAATGCTACGTTGTCCCTGACTCTCACTCTCTGACAGGACCTATCAGATTAGCTTTTCTTTTTTTGAATTCCCAACAGCTGCTGGTGTTCAGTTATTCAAATGCACTTATTCACATCCAGCACCAGTTATAATCACAAGCAAGATAACCTACATCTCTTGCTTTTCTAAAAACTTCATTGCAATGTGCAGGCACTGTCATAGCATTGTCCAACACTAAGGTTAGGTAATTTTGTTGTGAGGTAATATCTTTCAGGAGCCACCAGCATTCATAGGTTTCTTCTATTGTTTCTCCCAATGCACATTACCTTTCAGGGCATGCATGTACTTCTGGTCTGGAGGTGACCTTGTCAAAAAATTTGTTTTGCTGCTACTTATATTGTAAGAAGGATGTTATAACTATAGCATCACATTAATTAAAATTGCAAATAATTGCAAAAAACTATTAAGGAAGCTCTTGAAACACTGTAAAAACAGTCGTCCAAACATTTAATGAAAGACTATGCCACCTCAAGAAAAGTAACAATAGCAATGTTTAAGATTCCTCTTGACAGACATTAGGAACAGGAAATATAGTGTATAGTGAGTATGCCCTGAGTGCACCTATTTGCTTTGATTGCCCTGAGAACATCCGGGACCTCTGCCTATACATCCTGCACCTCTGCCCCAAGAGCTCCATTTAAGCTCAGGCCAAGGCCCTAGTCCTTGCCTGAGCTACACTGTAGGTAGGTCTGTGTCCAGCTCTGTTCCTTGATGATCCTGACTTGCTGACTGGACTTCCTGGATTGACTTCAAACCCAACATGTCACTTTGCATATGTCTGATCACTGGAATGTTGGCTGAGCCTGTTACTGTTACCAACCCTGCTCTGTTTGTCTTGCTTGGATACTGTGGGACTGTGCCCTTGTCAGTGTGGTCATTGCCCCTCCCCACCTGCATTGTGGTCAGCACCTCATCTTCTCTCACAAAGCGGCCCTATTCTTGTTGCTCCTTGCCATAGCATATAGTTTACTAACTAAAGCAGAGGCCTGGGAATCAAGATTTTTAGTCCGTTCACAATTTTGCCACTGGGTCCCAGTTTTCAAGGCAATCACTTAATCTCTGAACTTTCTAGTCTTTGGCTGTATAAACAGGTGTTGTAGTTAGCTATTGACATCTTTAACTTGTATTCTTTTCAAGGGAGGTTGCAGTTTAGGAAGCTTTAACCCATTTTCTTTCTGGATTAGAGATCTAAACCACCAAAATGTCTTAAGCCAACCTTTAACTGGTTGAGGTTTAATTCTTCAGTATGCAGCATACTCTCAAAATGACTCAGCAGTCACACTGGAAAAAAGATACTGGTAGTCTTCTGTCAAATCCTATGCACAAGCCAAATTTTCCCCACCTGAAATGCCAAAGCAAGATACTGCACAAAGCAGGTCGCACTCCTTTTTCAGGTCCCCTTTGGTGAACATTCAATGTGTTGTCCAAATTAAAGAGCAGGCACAATAGCTGTATCTCCAGGTGCTGAAGGCTAAATTAAGACTGGGTAGAGAAGGTATCTGTGTCTTAATTTTGCTCTTACTTCTTGCTTTCACAGTGAAAAATATGAAACCTGGAAACATGGAAGGTCTTCCTGAGCCAGGACATATCCTCTAGCAGAAAAAGAAATGATACCATTTCAAGATTGGAAAAAGCCTCCTGGGTATTGTCAGATCAGACTGGCTTTTGCTGTTTAGGAGCTGTGTATTGGGAAGACAAGAGGTCATAAGGGTCTCTTTAGCTATACCTACTCCATACCAATAGGCTAAACAGGGAGAGGGTCTGTATTGGGACCCTGAGGCCAGGCAGAGCAGTTTGGCCCAGTCCATACTTTTAAACACTTTTAGCCTCCAAAACAGTATGAGATTATTTAAGTTCTTTGTAGGAATTGGCTGGCTTGTGCTGTCTTGAACCAAGAAAGGGAATTGTTTGGCAGAGGCGATAGTTGGTGTAGGAGAAAAACTTGCTGCAAACTAAAAAGTAGAGATGACTGACCTCCAATTAGTAAGTCCATTCTATAGTACTCTAACTTATTGATACAGACAAAGCTTATGATGCTGGTCAGATAGACTTCACACTTAGTTATACCCTTTGGATCTTCTGGCTTAGTGGGTCAGAATGAACAAAAACATGTTGGGCAAAATAAACAGGCGTTCTCTTCTGGGTGCCATCTTACAATACTAAACAGAGATGCCAATCGTGAGCTTGTGCTGAGACTAGTAATGTGAGCTTCCATCTTCTATCTTTCACAAGCAGTGGAAAGGTTGACAATATAACAGTTAGGGCAGAATTCAGATTCATAAACAAATTCATCTAATGTCAATTAGATGTTACAGGATATTCTGCTTGGGGTCCTGTAAGCCCTTTAGTCATGTCTGTCAAGCCCATGCAAGTGTCTGCAGCACCTACAGGGTTTGCAAATGGCACTAGGTGCCTCTGTTTAGGTAGCTAATCTGTTCTAGTTGGATTAGCACTGTTGATCATCTAAACTAATTCTTATGCTATAAACGAGACTGTTCACACCTCTCAGATCTATGTTCTTGGATCTCTGCAAGCAACTCCAAGGATTACTTGGTGTAAATCTTCTTGTTTATCAACAGCCTATTTCAGGACACTGGTAGATGCTTAATACAAACGATTCATTGGCTGGAAATGGATAAATCCTTAAAACACAAGACCACCTAAGTAGTTTTGGATAATTATTTTTTTGCCACAACTATTGTAATTAAATGTGTTCTGCTTGATCACTACTGGCATGTTTATATATAAATACTACTGAACAATTTCAGTGATAATGGCTATCTTTACACTTCATTTAATATTGAAGCATGAATGACAGTAGTTTTGCTAGCTCAAGACAATGTCAGGCACAACAAAACCTTGCCAATCTGTGCAAGTTTAAATTGGTACAAAATCAGGCGTGCAACCTCCCCTGACAGCAGTTTAGTGTAATGCAGGGGTTTAGTATTAATTCTTCTCATGTTGTTAGGTCTTCCTGTTTTTTTTTTTATTTTGTTTTGCTTCCAAATAAGATATTACTAGGAACTGGTTAATGTTGGGAGGACTCCATAACAGCAAGTTACAGAGCTGTTTGACATATAATGTAGGCTCACACATGCAGTTCCTAACACTTAACGGGTTAGCGGACGTCAGCTGAGCTGTAGCAATTCTACAGCAACTGTGTACATGTTTGAAGATCTGGATTCATAGGCCGATAGGAGGTTAATGCCATTGAAATCACTGACTAAGCTCTTTGGAGCCCAGGCCAGCAATTTCAAAAGAATTTCCATTTAGTTTGATGATTATTCCCTGCAAACTAAAACAAGATGTGTTGCCCCGCATTTGCTGAAGGTTAAAACTGTGCATATTGGTAGTACCTGATTAAGGAGAAATGCTTGAATCACGGTAACTCCACTGTGAGCTACAGACCTACAGACTATAGGCCTTCGAACTGGACTGAGATACTGCTTGATAAGTTCCTTTATTTGCAACAGTTAAGATCAGGCTTTTATTGACATAGACAAGAAGTGATAACAGCATGACAACTAGAAAGACAAATGCTATTTTGCAAGATATTTGCTAACATATTAGAAAAATCAGTCATTAAAATATAACTAACTCTATTAAAACCAGATTTTTTTTCATCTTTTTTCATTGTGTTCACCCTTGCTAATTCACACTATTCATTAACTTCCACTGGGTCCACTACTTTTGAGTAAGGTAAACTGAGTTTATGTGCTTACATTTAAAGATATTTTTGCATTCACATGCCTCACCTTTCTTATTACTTTAAGTTTTTTAAGTACTGCTTAGGAGATACCAAGTCAAACAGCTCCTGCACTGCCCTTGTCACACTGTTTTGTCTTTGTCCAGTGGGAATGCTGTCACTGCCGTAGAGATCACTAGAAATGGGGCAGGATGTTTCACACTGCCATTCCAAAGAAAGTCTCCTTTGATACAGGTACTAAAAAAAATTAAATCCCCGATCCCCAGCCTGACCAGCTTGTGCTTCCCAACCTCTGTTTCCATGGCATTCTCAGCTGGTAGAAGGCAGAAAGCTAGTACAGTAAAAGAGGCAGACCAGCTTGTGCAGTACTTTCCTAGCAACACCTACAGCCTGAAGGATCCTGTTGCGTTAACTTTAACAAGAATAGAAACAGAATCTCTTTCTACCTTTTTTCTTTTTCCCTTTCAAGGGTATAAATGCAGGAGAGAGATTGAATGGCCTAGCAATTGCTGACCCTTGCGTTTATAGTGCTACAGCACAGCAGTAACCTTCAGCAGTAAGACAGGCTCCTGGTCTAATAAGCTGCATTTGTAATCATAATGAGAAATAAATATCTCATCAGAATGCTAGTCTTTCCTAGTTTCAAGTGAAATTCATAGCTATCTAGTTTTTTGCTTATGTGTTACTCTAAGGCATGATTCTATCACTTGTTTTTTAAAGAATTCCTTGTTTTATGTATAAGAAATTATTTATGCGTTATTTTTGTAGGTAACAGTTATAACAATAAGTTATAACAATTTGTTATAATAGTAATTCTTGTAACTTTGTACTTAAATGATACTTAATTCATTGGAGCTACTTCAGTTCTAAAGCAGCACACCCAAAGCCTCTGAAATGGACCATACAGAGAAATCATTACATCTCCATGAGGTCTTATTAGATTAATCTAAGTTCCACCAATACAGATCAGACTGTAATACAAAGGACCTAAAATCATAATCTGAACCCACTTCTCAAAATCAAAGGATGCTTAAATGCCATCATGATATTAGGATACTGAAGCTATGTTCTAAGAAATGTGGAGAAACTGGACAGGTACAGTTGCTGTAGGCTGTTTCATTTGCCCATGACTTTCATGTTCCTTTCTTTCAGGTGATTCTAAAAAATTGTGTAGCCACTTCCCTCATGATAGCATTAAGAATAAATTCCCACAGTTTTAGGAAGTAAAGAAGAAGGAAGTCAAGAAAGCTATTTTCATTCTAAAAGTTTGGTTGTTGTTTGGAAGCCTGAAATTGCCAGGATAGGAACACTGCAGAAGAGAATACTGAGAAAATATGTGATAGCAATCTTCAGATGCATTAAAGGCTGCTGCAACAAGGATGAGATTGTCCCCTGTGTACAAAACAGGACACAATGGGCTAAAATTGCAGCAGACTTAGTTTTGACATTAGGAGTAGCTTTCTAAGAGTAAAGATAGCCAGTCTCTGGAATAGTTTAGCTGTCCTGAGGAACAAGGTAGGCAAATGTCTACCAGCAATGATGATTGATCATAAATGAATAATTGATCCTACTTTGGGTGGGAGGATGGACCTGGTGACCTCCTGAAACCTATTCTCACCTGTTTTTCTGTGATTCTCTATACTTAAGATACTGAAGAGACTGATATTTATCACACTTAACACTTGTCTAAACCACTTAAAATAGGCAAGACAGAAAACCTATGAGAAATGGTGACATGTTAATTACTCTCTTTAGGTATTTTGTTCCATCCCTACCTCTTTCTCATCCTTCTGTTCAGTCACATTAGACACTTTGTCACCTTATATTGAGTTACCATCTTCTCTCCTCTTCTCATACTCTTGCAAGTCTGATACTCCAATACTTCAGTGGAAGACGAGGCTTGGCAAAGGAACCTCTGCTTCTCCTCAATGAGTATCATATTTGACTTGCACCTCCTCTGAGATCTCAGAGGGTGACTGACATGAGTGCATGAGTGCAGTTCTGATCTTTTGTACGCATCCCAATCCAGTGACTTTCTCTCTCCTCCACTCTGATTCTACCCAATCTCCAGGTGAGTGTAAGTCTGCAAAACCAAAAGAGCAACACTTCTGCATTTTTAACATTTTATAAGATAGGAGCCATGTTTTGAAAACATGGAGGCTGATTATTCAACTAGTTTAAAATATCCAGACTGATTAAGTACCTCATCTTTGGTACCTCCCATCTGTTTACTCACATTTTGGAAGACATCTATGTTTAAGAACATCCAATGAACAGATTCACAGATATGTACTCAAACAAACCCTACTTACATCTTATTACTGATAGACATATTTGGAAGGGAGAAAATCTTTGCATTAGGTCATTCAGTTCACTGGTCATAGGCTCTGTGAATGCCACCTGATAGAATAAGGGCTCAAAGAAAGCTCTGAGGCTTCTTAGCTGCTGGCTACAAGAGTAGCTTGTAGCCAAAAGTGTGCTTGCTGTCTTGATATCTTGTCTTATGCGAAACTTTCAGACACAGGAAGATTTCCTGGAAAACAAAATAATGCAAATTGATCCTTTTAATATTTTGGGGCATAACAACAATGTCTCATTTCACCTGGCCTTCCATCAAAAGGTACCAAGCTATGTCTTCCAAATAGCAGTGCTAGGACTTAGCCTTTCATTTTTTCTATTCAATCAATTTGCCAGTTTCCACTTTCCATCTATGAAATTTAAAAAAATACCCCAAACAAAACACCACCTTTGGTCTCTCTTCCCTCCTGCCCTTCACACCAAGGGAAAACACTGTAAATAGTCACAAAGCTACCTCGTTAACTTCTTTTAAGTGTCTCCTTACACTCTCCTTTGCCACACTGTCAGCAGCCCTTGGCTGAGACCATCACCTCTCATGCTGACAGATACTGAGCACTGTTTCTTGATATGCTCCCTCTCCTGGTACCCAGCTGTTCCCTCTGGCTTCATGCTTAAATGGCACACTCTTCAGGGAAGGAATTAAGTTCTGAATGGTTCATGGGAGACGTAGCATTAGCCTTGATTCAGTGGCAATGCTCAGTGATGAAAGTCAGACTTAAGCTTCAGGTAAAGTAAGCTTCTGAGGTCTGAAAAGATGGACACGAGACAGAAGTAAGGGTCTAAACAAAATAATAGGATCTCTTAGTCTGATGGGATGCATGCCAGGGGTATTTCACTTCAAAGAGTGCCAACA
The DNA here is from genome assembly GCF_035582795.1 of Mycteria americana. Taxonomy (NCBI): domain Eukaryota; kingdom Metazoa; phylum Chordata; class Aves; order Ciconiiformes; family Ciconiidae; genus Mycteria; species Mycteria americana. The sequence continues at coordinate 34,423,459 of NC_134367.1, forward strand.
GAGAGAAGAGTCAGAATGAAGCATATTTCTGACCTCTGAGGAAAAAGCACTAGGAAGTGTAGACAGAGATCTTTACTGTACCTTAGTACAACAATATAGTATTCATCCTTTCTTTGGCTTGCAGTGCAGCTGTTGCAGGGCAGGGACTGCTATTAATGCTGAACTCTCCAGGGTTTGTGCCACTATCTCTAACAAAGCAGACCTATCGTGGCCAAGAATGACTTGGCCTACCAGCTGCAAGCCAGCACATCAGCTGGAGACAGTGCCCAGAAGACAGCTTGCTACCATGGCTGCCTGCCAGCATGCTGCTTCTAAGGGTGACATGAAGGGGCTCTGTCCCTGCAACTCCAGCACCATGGCTCTGAGGAAACTATGGGTGCTGCCAGAAATCCACCAAGCTACAGATCTGCAAATTGCCATTTGCGGCTCCTGGGGTAAGAGCTCTCACAGAACTTCAGGTTAAACCTGTGCTTCCAGGATTTGGCCATAATAACCCTGCAGGAGGTCAGAAGACTTAGCAGGGTGCTCTGAGGACACAAGGCTGTGCAAGAACCATGTAAGCCAAATCACTACTATGCCTGAAGACATTCAGCTGGCGTGCTGCATCTCTGGGGATGCTCCTTGCAGCAGCAGCACCTCTACAGGAGCCGTTGCCTCTACAGAAACACCTAAGCAGAGAACTCCCCTTGCTAGGACGCAGTACTATAGAATGAAAAACCTGTTTCAAAGAAACCCTTAGAGTGAAACTGATAGAGTTGCAGCAGATGCCATGCTTGCCCTTCCCTGAAAGGCAAATACATTTAATAATGTGAATTATAACCTAAGCCAGTATAGTGTATATAAGACTGTAAGCTACAATGCACCATGCCCATACATTACATCTCTTCTACAGGTTTGCTCCAGAACAGCTGTGTAAATTAAGCTATGGTGGTGGGTAGTTATTAATACTGAGATAGAGTTAGTATAATCTCTATGATTTCCTTGAGCTTCTCTCTTATTATCACCAACACTTTTCTGGTTTGCGATGCCTCTGAGTCTCAGAAGAATTCTCCAAGGACAGCTGATCCTGTCAACTCTCACAACACAAATGGATTTACCTTTGCTTTGACAACTAGCTCTGGCCCTCAGAAAGAAGTTATTTTATTTTGAAGCCTAATAGCTTTGACTTCTGGTTTCTTGATTTTTCCTTTGTGGTACAGCCACTAGATTGAAAACAATGTGGGTTTTTAAATCAAAGTGGAAAAAATATAGATTCCTTAACACAAGGTGAGAAGGCCGGCAACAATCCTTTCCAAAGAACTGAAATTTGTATTTGCTGTCTCCTTGCTGACCAAAGCTTTTCTCTAATATAAGTCTCTCATCAGCCTACCTACGTGCTATAGTACCACCAGTTAAAGGATGAAGATCTATATAAGCCTTTTAACCCTCTTCCATTGCAAAGTATAAGGAGATATTTAGTCTGACATCCATTTTGCTAGTTTCTGCCAGCAGCAGCTGGTAGATTTCTCTGGGGTTTTCTTCAGAGCATCTGGCTTGGGTCAGGTCACTATAAAAAATTTAACAAACATCCTTTATAGGACTGGCTTGAGCTTTTTTAAATAAGGAAATCTCATCTATCGCCAATCTAACAATGGTTTTGTTTCCATTCTGTCAACGCAGAAGACATATTAAGCATTGCATTTAATGAGATATTGAACATCACTTTGTTCCTAGTGTATACAGGAGCAGGCTGTGCTTAGAAAACACATCACTTGGGTTTGTTTTACTCTGTGGTTGGAGTAAAAGTTGTTTTGTTGTGATAAAATATGTATTTCTTCATTTTGGACAGCAATAAAATGGGCTAGACTCTAGGCTGCGTCTCAGCTAATATTGGAATGGAGCAAGACAGGCTGGGCAACTGCGTAGCCCCTGAAATGTGGGGCTAATTTTGAGGATGATTATTTAAAAAAAAAAAAGAGAAAAGCCAAGTAGTAAGAACATAAGAACTGCCATACTGATTCAAAACAAAGGTCCCTCTAGCCAAAGTTCTGTCTCTAACAGTGATCATAAGTTGACATTTAGGGAAGAATAAGAACCGTGTAAGTATATATGGTTGTTTCCTCTAATACTCTTCCAGCTTCTTACTGTTTTAAGCTTAGAGGATTTCCTGAGTCTTTTATAGTTTGTTTATTTAGAACTCTTCATGAATCATTCTTCCAAGTACTTCTCCCCCTGAACTTACATAAACTTCCTCCATTCACAGTGTCTTTTGCAAGGATTTCCACAGGTCTGGTACCCAATGCGTGAGGAACCACCATCACAAACTTTATTTGATGACTTGTAATGTCCCTGGAAGGGACATTGAATAGTTGATCTCTATCCACTTCAGTCGTGCTACTTATGATTTTGTAGATCTCTATCACATCCCCACAAATAATTATTTTTTTTCAGAATCCCAGCCCACCGAATCATTCATTGTACAGAAGCCATTCTGCACTATTTGATCATCAAATGTGTCCTTCTCTGAATCTCTTTTAAGCTGTAATGTATCTTTTCTTAAATGAGGAGATCAGAACTGCAGATAGTATTCAAAGTATAAGAAATGTGCATTTATCCAGAGATGTAACTGAGTTTTCTGTCTTGTTCTTTACTCCTTTCCTGGTACTTCCTAGCATTTGATTTATTTTTTGACTGCTGCTGAGCACTGAGATGGTGCTTTCCTGGAACTATTTATCTTAACCCCAAAGTCTTTCTCACTTCTGAGTGGTAATGGTCAGGTCACAGTCCACTATTTGATATATGAAGCTAAGATTGTTTTTCACCACAGCATTTCACAAAACGTTTTATTGCTCTGTCATGAAGCCATTTTATTGCTCTGTCATGAAGCCTTGTAAGATCTTTCAGCAATTGTACACTCAACCCTTGTCCTTATTATGTTGATAACTGTATCATCAGAAAACTTTGAAATCTCACTGCTCATCCCCTTTTCCAGGTCATTTGTGGCTATGCTAAAGCATGTGGGTCCCAGCACAGAATTCTGTCAAACTCCTCTTCCTTTACTGCGAATTTTGACTGTTAGTTCCTATTGTGTTTTACTTCTAGCTGTGTTCGTTCATCTTAAAGAGAAGGTTAAGGGGAAATCTAATTGCTTTGTTTGGCTTCTTAAGATGAGATTATAGAGAACACAGAGGTAGACTCTTCTTATAGGTTCACAATGAAAGGAGAAGACGTGATGGACAATGAGTTGCTGCAAAGGAAATTCTGATTAGAAATAAGAAAGACTTTCTTCACACTGCACCAAGACACCCAAAGAGCTTGTGGCATTTCTGTCCTTCAGGATATTCAAAGCTTGGCTGTTCATGACCCCGAGCCACCTTATCTAAGGTGTAAGCTGGCATTAGTTTGAGCAAGAGGTTGGACTGTATGACCTTCAGAAGTCCATTCAAACCTAAATTATCACATGATTCTATGCATTTAAGACAGGATTTTCCCTCTTCTCCCATGGCTTTTCATTATCCTTTCCTGAAGGATATTGTCAAGGTCTTTTGGAAATCCCAGTAAACTACATCAACAGGATCACACAGAACCACATACTTGTTGACCACGTCAGAGAACTCCAAGAGGTTTACAAGGAAGAACCATGTTTTCTCTTTCCAAGATCATAGTCATCATCAGTTGTGAATACACATTGCCATTAGTAATTCACCTATTTCCTCTTTAAGTCTTTAGGTGAATACCACTTGGCCCTGGTGATTTGTATTATTTGTTACTTTTCATTCTATTTATTTGAATCATAATCCTTTCCAAAGTTGTGTCAATTTTCAGACAGATGGTTCACTGAGTTCCTCTTAAAAAAGGATGCTTGTGTTGTAGTCTCCCATCTTTTCTATAATGAACCTGTATGCCAATAATCTATTTAGCTTCTCTGCAATGGCCTTGTCCTCTCTGACTGCTCCTTTTCTACTCCAGTTAAGGAAGTGCTACAAAATGCTTGCCAGATATTTTGCTCCTGATGTCCTAAGAGAAGAATTTAGTACAAATTTTCGTTCCTTTAGGAAGCTACTCCTCCGATTTTTTTTTGGTCTGCTTGATTATATTTTCACATTTCATCTACCCAAATTTATGATCCTTTTCATTTTGCTTGAATACAACTGCAGATTTTTAAATTATGTTTTCTTAATTCTAACTAACAACCCAGTTCAGCCATTCCATCTTCCTTTTGCCAGTTTCCAAGTCTCTCCTAATACACAGTATGCCATGTTGTACTCTGGTGTCCTTCACCTTCACTTTCACTCTGGTGTCCTTCACCTTCACTTTCACTCTGGTGTCCTTCAGCCTCTACACCACCTGTAACTTAATTCTCTGTCGCCCAACTGATGGCACAACTGTGGTGAAGTTTTTGGCCTTTTGCTTTTTTTGTGTCATGGATGCAGATCTGAGTAACGATTATTGTTAGAGTTATGCTTCCAGAGGAAATTTTCAAACAGATCTTTGTCATTATCCTGTCAAGGGCTGCATTTCCTCTCGTGGGGTTGCTAGCCAGCTGATCCATGAAAGAATCATTGACAATTTCCTCTACGGCTTATGACTCTTATGAAGTTTCCCTCTTCTACATGGAGGTAACTGAAGTGATCCAATATTTTCTGTCCTTACCAACTCTCTGACTTCTTACAGCTTAACTCAGCCTGTCTCAGCTCCTGGCTGGGAGGCTGGTAGTATTGACCCCATTCTGTAGTCTTCATCTTTGGGTCTGGCATTTCAATCCAGCTTCTGTGCTACTTGTTAAGGTCGTTAGTTTGTTAATTCAATTTGATCCCAAGCTCTAACTAAATGTGTAATTCTATTGTAGCAGTAACATGGTATACTTTTCTCATTCCTTTATATTTTGTACACTAGTATTACAGCATCCCACTGTCTATCTTTCTTCCATCAGGAAGAAAGGAGGAAGAAAAACAGCTGTAATTGATAGTAGTTCTATCATGTCATCAATAGTTTTTGATCCAATTCCTTTGCTTTCAGGACTGCAGCAGAGCTTATGCTGTTGTGTTTTGACCCTGAAGCCTGCTACTCTCACTCTACTAATATCAACATCTGAGCTCCATCTTCTGTTTCTCTACTACTCTGCTGAGCCCAAATGCTTTCACCTTCATTGCAAATTCATTAATTCTACTCCATTTTCCTCATCGTCATAATCTTCTATTCTGGCACTTTGATTTTGTCTGTAGCCCAGAGGGCAACAATATTGACTGTAACCGAAGATATTCTTATACTTGTAAAAATCTTCTCCTCTCTAATTATGCCTTGACCACAAAAAGTGTTTCAACAGGTATAATTCTGATTCTATTTTTAACACAAAACAACACTTACATAGCTATCCCTTTTCAAGTTGAATCTCAGGTATTGACCTGAGACCACAGACCTCTCCTTTAGGAGTTCAGTTCATAATCTCATACACCCTGAGAAGGGTAAAAAACCTGAGTAGAGTTCCATCTTTTCTTTCAGCATTTCAGCTTTTAAAGGTGATTTGCAAAATAATCTGAGAATATAATTATTTGGCAACAAACTAAGAATGACTACTGGAGGCCACTGGGAAGTAATTTTAGGAATGTAATCTCCAGGCATTAGTCAATTATTTACTTCAAACTTCTTCATGAGTTTTTTTTCATTTAAGAAACATGGAACTTCATATAAACTGTTGTATTGTATAGTTAGAATGCTGAAACAAGATTATTCAGGGTGCAGCTTTTGACTGGAACACACTGATTTAGGTGCCACGGTTCTGAATTTTCTCCCTCTTTACAGTTTGGTACTTCCTTATGCATATAAAAAGCATGTGTGTACCTAAAGAGTCAGAACAAATAGAGAGGATTGAATATATAAAAGAGAGATATTTAACGCATAAATAAGAATATTCTGTTGCATCTTTTTGGTAAAAAAGATAACATTTTGAAAGAGAAAAGGAAACAGCTGGCTTCCAGACCCATATTGGAACAAGTACTTTAAATCACCTGTTTAAGCTCATCTGTTTTACCCTGTATTGCGGTGGACTACAAGTACTCCACCTTTGTTGTGACTCAGAGTACAGCAACTCAGGGAAGACTAAGGGAAGTAACTACTTAGATTATTCAGCTTGATCGTAAAGGCACCCTAAGATGTGGGAGGCAGATGAATAGTTAGACTACAGGAATTGGATGTGACCCTTTACTATCTTCTCCTTATTTCCAGTGACTCACTTGATGACTTGGGTAATGTCACTTACTCAATCTGTGCCTCAGCTTCCTGAAATCAATCTGTGCCTCAGCTTCCCCAATTACAAAAATGGTACAGCTGGCTGAGAACTAGGTTATATCCTATGTGATTTCTTTTTTTTCTTTATTTCAGGGTACTAAATTTGAACAGTAAAAATCCAAATTATTCTCAAAACAAATATTCCCCAAAATGTTGGTTTGGGATTATCACAACTTTGTTTTTCATGCCTTCTCTTTAATACAATTGTGCCTCTTATACTGAAGAATTTAACTTCTTAAATACAATATATATGTCACATTTTTTCATCAGTGGTTGCTCTTTCAATAATTTAGTATAATATGAAGTTCAAACAAAATGAATCAAAACATTATCAAAATGAAGAAATTCTACACCGCAGAAACAAAATGTTTTAATTTTTCTCCAGTTAAACAATGCAGTAGATGCTGACACATTTCTGATGAATGCTTTCATTTTGATGAAACTACATTTCGTTTAAAGTCAGTAACTCAGTACACGTATTGGTTTCATGACATCTGGTTGTTCTCGCGTCTCATCTGACATCTTCCTCTTTCACAGGTAATAATTATCTTTCTGTCTGTCTTTCCTTCTATTTCCTTCTCTTTTCCACAAACGCATCACTCCTCTTACAAACATCCTCTCTATTCCACATATTTCAAGCACTCTTTTCTCTCAGGTTGTCTAGCTGATTAAAATAATAAAGTTAAGTTCAAAGCAACTGTTCCCAGGCTGTGCTTAGCTTGAATTTTGCTGTTTCTTTCTGAACCTAAAAAGGCTTGTGTGCCTGAAAGTTTGTTCATCTTTTCTATCTATTGGATAATTAAAGGTATTTTCTCCTACACGCTTTGCCTCACTACTTATTAAGGCAAACACAAAACTCGTGTGCCTCTTTTAATAATAATACTGACTTCCTTTTAAAGTATCTTGCAATTTATGAATAGAGATGCATGAGAATACATAGGTTGCGATAGATCGTAAGAACTTGCCATAGCACATCCTCCACTCTAGGAAGAGTTCTGGAGAATGACACCTTCTTCCCCTCACTGCAGTCCTCTTACCTGCTGCTTCTTTACAGCCTGCCTGAGGAATCATGTGTTTACTGCCAATTAGGCTTGATAAAACAGCAGGAGTTTCTTGCATGCTCTTGACAAGAGTATTTCTGGGCTGCTGGCAGCTGTTGGAGGGCTTCTGGCTACATGGACAGCATTAGACCTCAGTGTAGTAAGCACTTTGTTCATTTGGTGATTTAGATCATTTAGATCTTACCCTTACTGCACTCTCTGCTGCAGTCATAGTGTAAAACATTCAAGACTTTACTGAAGATTTTCTTTTGGAGCAAAAATAATGGTAAGATGCTTCAATTGGCAGCAAATAGATTTTAAAAAAATCTTTATATATTATAATGCAAAGTACATATTCATTATATGTATAGGCTACTTTACTAATTATATTAGAACTGTTCAGCAAAACCACTGGAGCAACAATAAAATTCTTATTCCAAAAAGATATGGTCCATAATTATAGAAAATGTTGTGCTACTTCAATGCTTGAACTGAATCATTGCTTTTCCAAATGCCAGATTGCTGACTAAGAGTATTGGGCTTCAGTTTCTTCTGTCTGAGCCATAACACTTCTCAGCCTTTCTGACAGATGTAAAAAGATATTACAAACAGGGTATTTCTGTGCAGTGGCCTTATGCAGGGTTCCCCTGAACTGAATGGGGCTGAATCTGCCTGCATTATCAGCTTTAGACAATAGGTCCAGAAGATAAACAAAAAGTAGATGATGACTTTTTGGGGTGGAGGGTGGTGTCAGTTCCATAATTTTTGCACTTTTTTCTAGTTAAAGGAGAAAAAATGGAAACTGTCTCAGTACTTTGGAAGATTATGTTGTACTTAAAACCTTGTTAGTATTTCTGGGTTAAAAAATAATTATTAACAAACACATTTAGAAAGTAGTCAGACTAAGATAAGAATGAGCTCATAACAGATTCAAATCAGATAGGAGTTTGCAAATGCACTATTGCACTTAAAAGGGTGTATGATTTGGAGCTGCACATACAGAAGCATCATGTCATGGAGGAGGAAGGTGACAGTTCCTGTTTATGCATTTTTGGCAAACCGCACCTGAAGGATGGGATGATTTTCTGGAAACTGCCATGCCAGAAATACACAGCTAAACAGGAGGGAACTGAGAAGAGCAAAGGGAATAATTAGAGACCTATGGGGGTGGGACAGGGTTTCTAGTCTATTTTTTTAAGGAAACCAATCTATGCAATCACACTGTGTTTCTGTCAGCTCTCCAGCAATAACATTTGAATCTCTTGACCAATTTCAAATAAGCCTGACAAAAAGGGAGAGGTCTAAAAACACTGAGCTCCTGCAGGTTTTATGAAAATCAGCAGCCAGATAGAGGATACTCAGATTTGTGCACCCACTGAAGAACAGGTGGAAGTGTGAACTCAGCTGCATTATTTGACACAAGAGAATCCAAAGCTGTCATCCAAAACCAGGCTCCATAAGGTTTGCTGCTGATGGAACTGCTAGTTTGTTGTTTGGTTTTTTTTCTTTCTTTTTTTTTTAAATATATTTAAAAGAAGACCAAGAGTTCTGTCTGAGATCATTTTAAAGACACTAATCACTGCAGGATGTAGGCACTCATTATAAAATTATGCATAATAACACATCTTGTCCAGAACAGGCCCTGAAATCCCTACCTGAAACGAACTCCCTTTGTGCTAGTGTTTTTTGTCTGCCTTGAAAAAGACTGTTTCCATTTCTTCTCATGCTAGAGCTAGCTGTGACCTTCTTCTCTCTCTTAAATTACTGCAGTACCACCAAACTTAAAGAAATGAAAAATCGTGAGTCAGCCGCCCAAACAAAAACTGCTCTTGAAAATCATGATATGTTAATAAAAGAGATTTTACTGTGAATTTGGTCTGTCTTTGAAGTTTTTAAATTCCTTCACCTTCTTCCTGAGTGAGAGAGAAGTCACAGTGTCCCACTTTTACCAACCTATTGTGAGAAATTACGTTGAGCCCTTTATGCTACGGGGTATTTCATCCTTCACAGCTGTCCCTCAAACAGCAAACCTACTCAGACTGAAAACTCCTCCATAGCTTTCACTATCCCCAGTCTCCCATGAGCCTGAGAAAGAGCACCACTCTTCTAGGGAAGGGACCTACAGGAAAAACCTCTGAATTGTTTGTTTCCAGCTTCTTCCTTCAGTTTGCCTCAAGCAAGAAAACAGATAATCATGACTGCTCACAGCTAGGCTAATGAAAAGAGCTTGAAAAGGGAGTATTAGTGGAATTGAGAAATTTAAACCATGGCCTTTGGACAATCTGAAAGAAAGATATTGGGCAGAAGGAAAGTTCCTATAGATTTATGGAAGGTCTAGAACTATAAAGAAATCCGTGTCTGTCATGCATGGGGCATATGTGGATACTTGTTGTTATGAACCGAGAAGAAAAGATCACAGATTCGATTATAATGATTGGCTTCTCAAGTTTAAGAAAGCAATTTACCTGATATGTTACAATAGCTATATTGATATTCCATTTCTAGATTTCACAGCAGTCTTCCCTAGATAGGACATCAGAGAAATGCAGTTAATAGGATGCCTGTCAGTGACAAGACTTTGAGTATTACTAAGCAGGGGGCATTCTTACTAACCAGGCAATGAAATTCTCTTCAAGGCTCTCATGTATCATTCCAGCTTCAGAATATAATGTATTGAACTAGACTGGGCTTTCCACACATTGTTGGTTGGACGACAATTTCAGATATTTCATCTTTAGAAAGCAAATGTGGGCAAATCAGAAAATGACCACTAAAGGTTTGAAGTATTTGCAATAAGAGCTGGGACCCTTCATGTAGCCCTACGAAAAATGAGATTACTTTTATTGTTTCTTCTGTATTTCTCCCTAGTAAATTCTACTGTCTTTGTGCAAAAATAATGTAAAATCATTTGTTGTGCCTAAGACTTTGTAGGCATTAGGAAAAGCATTGCCAGAAGGTTGAGAGAGATGAACCTTCCCATCTCCTCAGCACTGGTGAAGCCACATCTAGAGTGCTAAGTCTAGTTCATGGCTTCCCAGTACAAGAAAGACATGGACATACTAGAGGCAGTCAAGAGAAGGGCAGTGAAAATGGTTAAGGGATTGGAGCATGTCATATAAGAAAAGGCTGAGAGCTGGGACTGTTTAGCCTAGAAACAGGAGGCTCAGAGGTATCTTATCAATGTGAATATATATCTGATGGGAGGGTGTAGGGAAGACTGAGTCAGGCTCTTTTCAGTGGTGCCCAGTGATAGGACAAGAGGCAATGGGCACAAGCTAAAACACAGGAGGGCTCATGTGAACATGAGGAAACACTTTTACTGTGAGGGTGACTGAGTGCTGTCACAGGTTGCCCAAGACAGGCTGTGGAGTCTCTATCCTCGGAGATACTCAAAAGCCACCTGGACATGGACCTGGGCAACCTGCTCTAGCTGACCCTGCTTGAACAGGGAGGCTGGACATGATGACCTCCAGAGGTCCCTTCCAACCTAATGATTCTATGATTCTGTGCTTTTCACTAATACAGTTTTATTCACAATATTGGCTTGGTGCAAGTCTACACTCCAACTTCCATAATTTCTTTTAACCATTACCCTGAAAAAGCTTTCAGCTTTCCCTTTTAAATTATAAGAAACTATATAAAGTCCTGTCATACTCTTTGTATTAATTTTGTATTTCACACACAGCAGTAAGAATTCCTGTGCTTGAGCCAGCATACAGTAATTAACGAAATAATACAGAACAGACATATACATGAATGTGTCACTAATTAATAAGCAGAAAGTTGACTATGATAACTTAACCTCATGTAATATTTTCTTCATAAAATTATCATGGACACACTTGGGTCTTATGGTCTTAGACCTTTAATATTTTGTTTAGGTTGGCCTTAAAGCAGTGACTCTTCAACACTAGGGCCACTGCTCCAGTGAATTAGTTGTTGAAGTTACTTGAGCTACATCTTTTATGTGGCATGTATAGGCCTAAATTATCTGAAGGAGTGTGGACTACCTATGGATACCTATAACAACATAATCATCGCGTCTTGTATTGCTACTTCAGCCATGTCATGTTTTAGTTGTTTCTGATACTCATCATATGGTGGTATCTCACCTTCTTCTCATCATCTTATTCTTTTCAATCTTGCTTCCTTCAGTTTTGAGGTGGCTGCCGTACTTCTGCCTGTTGGTAATGAACGAATACATTCTTTAGCATCAGCCTGTAACATGAAGGCTATCTTCCCTGCTGGTCGCAGATGGCGGGAAGTGATTTTATTGATTTGTTAGTACTTAGCTAGGAGGATTACATCTAGCAGTAATAACGCGGCCAGGCCCTGGGACAAATCACCGCACGAGTTAGTGGAGGGTCTGTGTCTTTAACTGAGTGTGACATTATGATATTTACCAGCCCTTCGTAGTGCTTTGCTTATTAACACCACTTTAATCTCTTCTGAGCCATCTGTCGGTCATTCAAGTTTCAGTTTCCTTCATGTGCTGGAAGAGTTGAGAGACTTCACTTTCTGAGCTGAACTTGGACGTTACCACTCAAAAGTTCTGGTGGTCACGGTAGTGCTTATTATTTTTTTCTTTTTAATTTGTGTTGTCAAATTGTGTCCGGCAGAAAATCTCTTGGGGGGACACAAACAGATGGCCACAGTAATTCCTCTCAAATTCAAAGGGTCACGAAGATTCATAGCTCTCAGAATTTGCGTGAGAGGTATTAGTGTGGCTGGCTGAAAGCTGGTCCCTCTCCCTATTCCAAACCTGGCAAGTTTGGCAGCAAGAAGCATTGAACACTGCCAGCATAGATTTTTTTCCTTTGGTTCGTGCCCATCAGGCGATCTCTCTAGAAACCAGAGCTGTTTCCATGCTGTGACCTCGGCAGAAGCGTGACTGAGAGGTCGTAAGTGTCAGCGCGTTAGTGGTAGTTCACATTTTGTTTGAAAGTGCAGTTTTCTCCATATTTCAGCTTTGCATTTTTTAAGTAGCCTGAACGATTTCATTCACTGATAGGCATGCGTTTGAGCAAGGGACCTTTCAGAGCTGTAGGCATGAGTTTCTGGCCAGTGGATTACACGCAGATGATCTCCTGTAGAGAAGGGCTGGCGTGTTCATTACCAGCTCTCCAAAGTCAAGTTGCTCAGGGCTAGTAGATCAGCAATTGATAGGGAAGCTCTCTCTGTCTGGAAGTGCTGTTTTGTTTCATTGCGTGCTACCCCCTCAGTTGAACAGTCGGCACTGTGGCACGTTTCATGGTCAGTTTTGGTGGGTGACAGCAGTGAAAAAATGGGTCTCGCAGAGGAGGAGCGTTAAGTGCACTCGCCACCCCCCTGGGAGGCGTGGAGGGACCGTGGCATGGGTGCCACTGAAGCGTGTAAGAAGCGTATGAAGGAAGTGCTGAAGCACGGGACCCCAAGGAAGGGACGGTCGAGTGGTGACAGTACTGGCTCAAGGCAAGGGGGCTGCAGCTGGAGCCCCAGGGGCTGGGGCGAGCACGGCTCACGCCCGAGGGAGCGGCGACAGCACCGGGAGCCCGGGGCTCCCCGGCGCCTCAGGCCAGCCCGCAGCGAGCCCGCGGCACGGCTCGCCAGCCGCTGCCCTCCTCCCAGGGGTGGCCCCTGCCCAGGGCTAGACGGCGGTCCTGGCGGGGACGCGGGCGAGCTCCCGGCCCCGACCTGCGGTGCGGAAACCCCGAGGAGGACGTGAGGAGGCCGGCGGTGCCGGGGCCACCGCCGTGACCGTGCGGCCGCGGGACGAGCGAGGGGGGCGGCGGGGAGAGGCGCGGCCGGCCCGGGTCCCCGGCGCGGGCAGGGGCCGGCAGCGCTGCCGCCCGTGAGGCAGCGGCGGCGCGCCTCGGACTCCGCCTCACCGGCACCGAACTCCCCCTCCCTCCTCCCAGCGCCAGGCTCGCAGCGGCGGAGCATTTCGGCGGCGGCGGCAGCACCCGCCCTTCCCGGCCGGCCCGCGGCGCGCACCGCCCCCCCGCTCCCGCACGCAGCCCGCCAGCGGCGATCGGGAGCCCTCCGCGCCACGGCACCCCCGCCCCGCACGCCCACCGCCGGGAGGATGGGCTGCGGGCGGCGGCACGGCAGCCCCCGAGCTCCCTGAAGCCGCGGAAACAAAGGGAGCAAGCAGCAGCAGCAGCCGGGCCGGGGTGGATGCGAGCAACCATGAAAGGCTGGGTCTCCGCCTCCTCCGCTGCTGCCAGAGAGCTGCCGGCTGCTGCTGCTCGGAGGACTACACTGTGAAGGGGGCGGAGGAGAGGCTGGCTTGGCTTGCCGTGCAAAGGTAGAAGGTGTAAGGGAGCGGCGGACAGAAAATGTCTTCTTCGGTGGGGCCCCGCGGCCCTCGCCCGCCCACGGTGCCCCCCCCGATGCAGGAGCTGCCCGACCTGAGCCACCTGACAGAGGAGGAGAGGAACATTATCATGGCAGTGATGGACCGGCAGAAAGAAGAGGAAGAGAAAGAAGAGGCCATGCTCAAGTAAGCAGACGCCAGTCATTCATTCATTCAGGCGCTCATTCATGCGCCGATCGCCGGCGGGCGGGAGCGGGCGCTGCCACAGCGGGAGCCGGCCGGTGCCCGGGGCCGGCCGGCTTCGCCCTGCTCGGCGGGCCGCCCCGCAGGGACCCCTCACCGGGGCTAGCGCTGCGGAGCCCCGGTCTCGCTCCGCTCCCGACCCGTAACTTCCTCCTCCCCGGCCGTCCTCCCCCACCCCGGGCAGCTCCTCCCGAGGCAGAGCTGCCGGGGGAGCCCGGCACGGCGGGACGGGAGCGGGACGGCGGCCCTCCCCGCCCCGAGGGAGCCAGCGGCGGCGGGCGGGCGAAGGGGCGGGCGGAAACCCCGACATGGGGGTGAGGGGCGCGGTGGGATTCCTTTGGGGTCCCCAAAACCCCGCCTCTGTCAGGAGGGGCCGCTGGGTGGGGTTTCCCTGCGTGCGGGAGCCTCCGCGGCTGCCGTGCTGCCCCCGCCTGGCTCGGCCTCCGCTGCCGCCCGCCGCGGGGCTGAGGCGGCTGCCCCCGACCGCCGCCCGGTCCCCCCCAGCCGCCGCCCCCGGCCCGCCCGTCGCCCGCTCCCGGGAGGGCAGCGGCCGGGCGGCAGCTCGCTGTGGGGACAGCAGGGCGTTCGTAACGAGGAAATAAATGCAATTAGTGGCACTGCTCGTTACAGAGGGGAAGCGTGCGTGCGTGCTGGCGGGACGGAGGGGGAGTGGGTTTATCCCGCTGCCGGCGGCACGGAGAGGGGTGCGGGGCGCGCGGGGTGTGGGTAGGTGCCATGTTTGGAAACCAGGTCCCCACAGCCTCTTTTGAACCTTTTCTCTCTCATCCCCCCCCACCCCCCATCCTTGCCAAACAGCGCATGTGACCACATTTTCTAGCCTCCTCCGTCAATAGGAGGCTTCAAACGCAACGTTACCAAATTGCCTGCTGCGAGTGATGAGAATAAACAGATTGAAGCTGTGGCCTGTGGAGGAGAATCAGGGTTTCTCCTCTTCTGACTACCTGTCAGGCCTGTTGGCCCTGGGGGGGAATGGTAGGAGAGGTGACTGGAATACGTGCAAAGCTCTGACGTTACCCGGACCCTCCCTACCACCGGAGGTGTATCCTTACCTCACTGTCTCCTGGTTGCATACACCTGTGCTCGGAAGGGATGCTCTGAAGGCGTGACGTGATCTGGGTATTTCTTTTGGCAGCATCGGAAGTACCCACTTGAATGATGCGGGTGCCAGCTCTTCCCTGTGGCTTTCTCTGACTGATGGAGAGACCAAACCCCCGCAGGCTCCCGGCTTCGGCCCCGCGCGCTGTGCGTGGTGAAGCTGGGACAGCGTTTCAGTATATTGCTGTCTCTGTCCCTTCCCATTGGTGCCTGGCTCTGAATTTTTACAGGGGCTACTGGAGGTGATTGCAAAGGCGGGTACCGAGGCCCAGCTGCTAGCGTTGCGTATTGCCGAGGAGGGGGTCTCAGGCTGGGAGCGTGGTGTTTGGATCTCAGTCCAAGACGAAGAGTTCCGTTTGCTGTTGCTGTTCATTACGCTTGGGGTGTGGCTAGTCTGGGAGGTGGGCTGGTTGAAACGGGAAATGTTTTGTGAAAATGCATTGTATTAGTCAATGTGGGGAAACGTAAGTGAAGGATCCCCCCTCAGTTTCTGTTTATCAGAAGAAAATTAAATAAAGGAGTAGCTCAAAGGCTCTAAACTACATTTATCCTTCTCCCATTCCTTGTCCTCCAGCACAGCTACTTCCCTATAAATATTTAGCTTTTATTCCGTGAAGAAGATTACTGGTTCTGTGATGATGTTGGAGAGCAATACTATAAATCTTACAGTCACTGCAAGAATGAACTTTTGTTGGTAGAGATGGTAATTTCTCAGCCCTGTTCTTGTTAACATGGGGTAGAGGATAAATTTTCCTCCTTTTTTTTTTCCCCCATTTTTTTTGTCCTGCTCTTCTTCTGTATTGGCATTTCTGAATTCTGGACTGATACTTCCTTTTCTGTGAGATTATGAGGATCTTCAGCAGTTTTACTACATGAATTTAGGACACTTTAAATACAATTTTTAGAAGAGGTCAAAAATTGTGCTTTGTGAATTCAACTTGAAATTACTTTAATTATCTTCAAAGGTTTGTGATGCCCAAAGTTAAAAGTTTATTTCCTTACAACAGTTCTTTCAAATGATGAGAATAACAGTCTAGGCTCTCCATTGGTCTGAGAAATTGTGATTTTAAATAGATTTTTTTCTTTAAATGAAGAGCCAGAAATTAATAGAAAATACATTGGGAAACTTACAAACCTGTGTACTCACTTCAGCTATATCATTGGTTTTCAAAAATTAGGTCACAGCCCATAGTTTTCATATGGATTATGATTCGACTCTTACAGAGAGCCACTAGATTTTCTGAGATTGCTTGCCTTTTCTGTATGCTGAGCACTTACTTCCTTTTTGGGGCAAAAGTTAGATACATCTTTCCAGAAAGTAACCCTTATAAGATTGGATTTTGAGACAAGAATTTACTTCCATAATTTTGTAGAGGTTTGTTACAAATATACAATGGTGTTATCCAGATGACACAGCTATATTATAAAAGTCATATATCATCACCATCCCTTCCTGTTATCTTCAGTAAAAGTTTTTCTGATTATCCAAATGCCTCAGCAAAACAGCCACCAGTTTTCATTTAAAACCACCTGGCAGAGAAACGTTTCCGTCTGTAACACCCACATGCAAATCTGTAATGTCCCCTGGAAGTGAAGCTGATCCGTGTTGCAAACTAGGCTACCTTCAATCCTGGGCCGATCAGAGGCTGGATACGTGCTGTCTCATGAATCATAAGGGCTAAAAAGGCTGCAGCATTTCTCTCCTGTTCTGGCTGTCCTGATAGCAATAAAAGTTGTTAAAACAGTGCTTGTAATTTTTCTTTCCTGTACCCCTCATGGCAGAAAACTGTAGGAAGAATTATTGGTTAAACTACTGTATTCTTCACATGATGATCATGAAATTGTGGATCCGAGGGAATTTGAGGTGTTTCTGTGAGTAGACTATATGGATTTCAGGAGAAGTGGAAGAGATTAGGGTCATCGGTAAAGACGCCGTGTCCCTCTGCTGCAGGTCTGTACCCCTCTGTCTTCCTGAGCCCTGTTTCTGACTCTGAGCTAAAAGCCTTCTTGTAAAACCTCTCTGCCAGTTCATGCTGACATCAGCACGTACTGCAGCGTGCCAGCCTGGGAGCAGGCCGCTGTTACAGGGAGCAGGACTATGGGCAATGTAATGCTTTCTCTGCTTGCTCTGGAGAAAGGCAGAAATGCATGCTTTGGTTTGAAACCACCTGCTCGTCTCTCCAGGAACTTGCCCTATCTGTCAGTTCGTTGGCCTGCTGACTTTCCTTCAGCGGTCTGGGGCTAACGGAGCTTGTTGCACCCTTAGGATAAAGGCATGCAACTTGTACTGGCCAGTGTGACTTTCTTTTTCTAGGTATACCTGGCCAGTGGCAGAGACCTCGTCCTCCCCTCACCTTTCCAATATCAGATTTCAAACCACTGTGTGTGGTGTTTGTGGAAGGGGACCGTTCTGCTATCCTACAACCAACACGTTGAATACCTTGGAGCAACGTGTGGAGGGGTTAGGTTGTGAAGGTTCCTCCTTTTGCTTTTTTTATGAACAGGTGTACCTTGGCATGAGGAACACTTTGTTAGCCGATTGCCTTGAAATTGCCTTTACATCCGAAGATGTGTTTTGCATTCCCGCTGTAATAGGGGCAGTGTCACTAGGTACTCCTGAGAGCATATCCATGCCTTCACGCAATGAAGTGCGGTCCCGGTCTGGTGTGTGGCACTGAAGACTCAAATCCGCATAAGCACTTTGATGCTTACCTAGCACTAAGTAGAAACTGAGGCACCTTGAGTGCAGTCCATGAAATCTTTCTGTAATGGTGCACCTGAGAAGCTGGGTGTTCCTGTGTGTCCAGCGCACATAGGACCAGAGCATGTGAGTGCCTTGGCTGCTGAATTGCTTGCTGTCTGCCTTATGTTTGGGAGTCACAAACTACGCAGTCATATGCTTAAGTCCTCTGAAAGACCTGACACTAATACAGTACCTGTATAACGCGTATTGATACCCAGTGCTGAACTCAAAGTGCTGTCGTCACAGCAATGGCTGCTTTCCTCACATGTAGGGGACAGGCAGTGTTACTGCTTCCAGCTACCTTAGGTGTAATAGCCTGGTGCTTAGGAAGTGGTTACCTAAGCCCAGTACACTTAACATCCTGAAGAAATTGTGTCCTAGACAAGTGCCATTACATTATAACTTAGTGGAAACAGTTCCCATACAGAGAAGAATGAAAAGTTTACGGGCCCAGGAGCCTAACTCCATGTCAAGCCCAATAGGAGGAGTTCTCCTTGCAGAGGATCTGTCTTGCTGTCATGCTGCATGCTTCTGGTTACCCAGGGCTGGTAATGTAGCCTTTTTTAAATGAGTCAGAGAAGTTTAAAATACTGAGAGGTCTGGGAGTAGGAAGCAGGTCCACCTCCCTCCAAGCTGAATGATCTCGTCTCGGGGCTTCAGAGCTTTGCCTTTTTGTTCCTCTGTGTTTGGGAGAGCTTCACCTTCCTGCCTGCCACACCTTTGACAGCAGCATGGAGAGCAGTCTGTTGAGCAGCTGGGGCTTTTCCATGGTAGACTGAACTCTCATTCACTCTTGTCTCCCCATTTCACACTGACTGTGCCAGATTTTGCCCCAGATTTTGGGTATCTCTGAAGACTGTAGCCTCTAGCAACTCTTTTAATCGGAGCTTGGCCTTGCAGACCCAAGCTTCTGCTGCTCCTGTATTAATAAATGTTTGCGTAGGACAGTGGTGGAATGTGCCATAGCCTCCTCTGCAGAAGCATTCACATTGGAGGCATTTTTCCTGTTTTATGTGGTAGATACTCCTGTAGCTGAAAGGGAAGAGGTTCGTGTTGAGTGGCTGATGTGTCTAGCCTGAAGTCCAGATGTTGCCCTACAGGTGACTCTGATGTGACTAACGAATTGTGAGGAAGCATGAGAGGGAAGGTTGTCAAGGATGAAGAGAGAAACAAACCATCATTTGCAAAAACGGGGGGGGGAATAATTTTAAAGGAAAAATTGTTTAAAAGTTTAAAGTGTACATTCAAACACTAGATAACCTGAGACAACTATATTGTTTGTGGGTATAAGGTGCCTTGAAGTGAAACAACCCCGGATAATATACAGCAAATTTCAATCATAGACAAATCACAGAACTATATATATTTATATGTATGTACTTAAGATAAAGTTTGCTTGTGTGCAATTGTGTGCCTTATCTCATTGGATTAGTTAAGTACTAAGGGCAAACCACGGCAGCAGTGAACACAGCTAGTTGAGTTCCAGTTCTGTTCTGCGGCAGACTCTCACAGTCCAACAGCACCATACATTGGGACAGCCAAAGTACTTTTCTCCACCCCTGGTGGAACAGTAGCTTATCAAAGAGGGAACAGCTATAAATCAACCTTAGACAAATTTTGGCCAGAAATTACAAGAAGGTTCCTAGTTACCATGGCAGTAATTTTCTGGAGCAAATTTTACATGGGGACAAAAGCTCTTACTACTCTTCTGATGGGATTTACCAAGACTGTGAAAGAGATTGTTTGCCAAGGTAGTGGCAATAGTAGGAAACTTAACTCAGAGACATAGGAGGTTCTTTGTAGGTTTGTAACTCTAATTGAGTAGGTTCAGTAGAGAGGCTAGCAGGTACTTGAAACCTTCCCAGATCTTAAGAGAGTTATTTCAAGATTTGCCATGGGAGTCGCAGTTAATAATTAGGGAGAAGTTGGTCCTAACACCCTATTTTGACCATGTAGTGTGGTGCACAAACTTGATTTTAGTAGAATTCAGGTCTCTAGAATCAACAGGAATATTGGAGCTGCTCACTTTTCAGGGCTGCCAAATCCTGAATTCACTTGCATTTGGTGAGAATCGGTTTGAGAGATTGCAAGATAACCCCTGTATAGTTTCCTGTGTGCACCTGGAAGCTTCCAGCCTGAACTGCTGGCTGCATAACTCTGAAGATGAACAGATTGGCCAGGAGGCATGTGCTCTTAACCACTTTCCTGGAGACAATTTGTTTCCCTCTCCATTTCTAACACTTGGACCACACCTAACATTGTCAGAAGACATTGAATACTGCTCAAAACACAGTGGCAGCTGCTGCCACCCTTATTTTGTATAGTACTTATGGGCAAAATAAGGAAGTATGGTTCCAAGACCTTCTTAGCCTGAATGCTATAAATCCCCTGATGATAATTGCCCTTCCATAAACAGTAGGGAAGGGAGAGGTAGGATCATTCTTCATCCCTTCTGTTGAAACTGGGCCACTTTGCAGAAATAAAAGCAAGAGTCAAGGGGCCATCATGAGGAAGTCTGTCTTTATCCTATCTTTAGGATAAAGGATCTAAAGCCTATCTTTAATCCTACTGAGAAGACAAAAGAGGAATCAAGAGTTCTGGGAAATGGTTGTGCATTTGGCACTAAGGAATTAAAGGATAAAATAGATAAACAATACCAAGACTCCCTCCTCTGAGTCAGACTCCCTCTTGCTTATTCTTTCCGTGGTGCCATGAATCACATTTTCTGGGCAGTGGAGCAGGAGGAATGGAGGATGCCCTCACCTCTGCTACTTGAAAGGTTTATTCCTTCCTTTGTATTTGAAGGGGTTTGGAACCACCATGTTTCAGGCTCTGCGGTGAAGCAGGGAGCAGAGTGCAGGTTGCTTACTGTGTGCATGGGTAGTTTAAGCCCCTAGAATCACCCAGACAGACTGCTTGAATATTGTCTTGTGCCTCTTTCTGGCAGTGCCAACTCTGATCCTGACTCTTGAGTCTACAAATCCATGGTGAAATGATTTTAATCCTGGAGGACTGCATTTTTGCAGAATCACATAATAGTTGTGGTTCAGGTTGTGATTGTGGGCAGGAGTCTGGAGATTGCCTAGTCCAACCCCCTACTCAGAGCAGGGCCACCTAGAACCGGCAGCGCAGGACTGTGTGCAGATGGCTTTTGAATATCTCCAAGGATAGAGACTCCACAACCTCTGTGGACGACCTTTTCCAGTGTTCAGCCACCCTCACAGTAAAAAGTGTTTCCTGACGTTCAGACGGCACCTCCTGTGTTTCAGTTTGTGTCCATTGCCTCTGGTCCTGTCACTGGGCGCCACTGAGAAGAGTTTGGCTCTGTCTTCTTTACTTCTCCCCACTGGGGATCTATACACATTGTTAAGAACCCCCTGAGCCTTCTCTTCTCCAGGCTGAACAGTGCCCACTCTCTCAGCCTTTCCTCATGTGACGTGCTCCAGTCCCTTAACCGTCTTTGTGGCTCTTTGCTGCACTTGCTCCAGTATGTCCATGTCTTTGTTGTACTGAGGAGCCCAGAACTAGACTTAGCATCCAGATGTGGCTTCACCGGTGCTGAGGCCGAGTGGAAAGATCACCTCTCTCGATCTGCTGGCAATGCTTTCCCAATGCATCCCAGGATGGTGTTGGCCTTCTTTGCTGCAAGGGCACATTGCTGGCTCATGCTCAACTTGGTGTTGACCAGGAATCCTCAGTTGCTTTTCTGCAGAGCTTCTTTCCAGCTGGTTGGCCTCCAGCATGTACTGGTGCATGGGATTATTCCTCTCCTCGTGCAGGACTTGGCATGTCCCTTTGTTGAATGTTTTAAAGCTTAAGAAGGGAGACCAATATCTAATGTGTTCTCAGATCAGTCTGAATCGTTCAGGGGGAGGATTGCTTGTGGTCACTGCTTCCAGCCCCTTTCGCTTTACTGTCCAAGGCCCTCACTCAGGGAGGGATAGAGAGAATTGAACAGTGTAGGAACTATTGTTGCCTTTTGGCCAAAGGAAGAATTTAATAGCATTTGAGGCTTCAAGTTTTCACCACTCTGAGAGGGCAGATGTGGCCAGAAAGATGTCCTGATCAAAGGAGACAACTTTGGTGACCTCAGAATTGCAAGGAGGGTTTTCATGACTTTCAGGGAATGTCAGAGAATGGATAGTGATTTTTAAGCAGGAAAGTGGGCTGAGTAGTCCAAGGAGACTATGTATCAGTCAAAATGTATTCACAACTGCACACAGTCATGCGGTAAGGCAATTATGAGACAGTCGTTGACTGTTTTACTGGGGGGCCATCTCACCGCCAAGGCAGGAAGGGGAGACTGTCAGCAGACAATAGCAGATTCATAGGAGTTTCCTCAAAAGCTATAGAAGAGCGGGAGGTGATACGGGATGACAGGCAGTAATAAACATCCCTACTGTGTTCTAGGCATGGGCTTCGGATCGGCATATGTTGAAATTTTGGAAGGTGTGAAGTGCAAACTTTTATCCAGAGCTCTTTTCTGGCCCCAGTTTCAGTGGTTTTATTGAAATGTACAAGGCGTTATTTCTGTGCATGCGTCTTCCCACATGATTCTTCGCTTGATACAAGAAGCCTCCAAAGCTTCATGCCCGACTTTGTCTGATGTTGCACTAATACTTTCTGACTCAGAAGTCTGTGGGTCTACAAATTCATGGGCATTATCTGTGCCCTGCAGAAGGGTGAAGACAAAGACTGGGTCAAAGAACATGATCTCTGGGCAGGAACTTCTCAAAGTACAGAGTTGTTATAAACCCAGATCTTAAAAGGAATTATGCGAAAGAGACCTCTTCTCTAGAGGGGGAGGGTACCCTCCCGTTGGTTGTTTTTCTGGAAAATAGCAGAGGGAGAACAACATTAAGAGAGATTTGAAATTCTCAGTCTTGTCAATGCCCTTTTATTTCTGAAGACTCATGTGAAGAATTTTTTGCATCCTTGGATACAGGAAAGCAACTAACAAAGATGTAGCATGCTTCCTTCATCAGGCGGTTACTAAGCATTTTAAAACTTGAACTTAATACCTTAAGAAAAGGCTATTTAAAAATACTCTGCCCTTGTATTCACGCTTGTTGGGATGCGGGCACTACTGAAGGTGGAAAATGACAAAATAGAAATTTTATTTTTGGTTGCCAATAGTTAGAGCCAGTTATAATTTCTAGCCAATTTTACCTTCTCCTTCACTACCCACTGGTGCCCGCTGCATTTGTCTTCTCCCCTGGGTCTACCAGTTTTAATTAATAGATGCTGGCATGCAATTACGTTTTGGGGGAAAAAGCTTGAGTGCCTACAGTTTGACTCTAATTCCCAGTGGTGATAAAACATGTAAGAAAATCTTATGTAATCAGTTACAAGCAGAGAGTGGTTTCATTCTGCTTTTGGGAAATACTTGCATATAATTTACAATTACTGGAATGATTTACACCTGATCAGGGCCGTGTGATTTACCCCAGTCAGAGCCATATATTGGATCTGTAAGGATGCAGATAGTTTATCAGATCTCTGCATCTATCAAGAGTTACAGTTGTTTCATCCCTTCTTTTATACTTCACAGATATGGTAAAATATTATGCAATGTTTATGGTGTTGCCTAGTTTTGGAATCTAGGCAGTAAATGTTAGTCAGAGTTATTTTTGGTTTTCACAACAAACAGTAGAAAAGAATACCACTATCAGTTTGCTTTAATAGTTACTTAGGTAAGACAATTTGCACAAAGCGGTAGGATAGCATTGTGATTCTTTGTACTTATAACTGAAGTAATCATCCTCAAAATTTGATTGCATATCAGATGCTTATGTCCAGAGAGAGTTTTAAACAAGAAAGCCATGTTCCAAATATATTTTCTGGCACTGTTACAGAGGCAAGAAAAGCTAGTTACAATTTTCAGAATAATGACACACACAAAAGCATTCATACACTTGCCACTTCAGAGGCATGAAGGGACACGGCACGATGAATAGCTGTTTCCAGACAGTTCTAGATTGAATTAGAACATCTACTTTGGCACTCATTTCTGAGGTTGTTCACATCAGGTGTGTCTTATTTTCAGTGTCAGAACTTTGTGCACTTTGCTTATGAGAAGCATTGTTAATACTGTTGAAGATAGGGGAGCGTGTCTGTGTATGATTTTTTCAGCTATCTGTAATAAAAATGGGTAGTGTTTGAAATCTCCTAATTTTTTGGTCTGTCTTTCCTATATTAAGCCCTCTTGGAATCGCTGAAGATTAGTGTATACCGTGAGAGTTGCTTTTTGATCAGGGGTCAACCTAGCAGATAGAGCTACACTTTTAAACGATGACAGTGGTGGATCTGGCAAATTAACTGTTTCAAATTTTGAGGATCTGGGGTGTAACCAAAGAATAATTTTCTCTATATTTTGGGCTTTAGATAAACACCAAATTCTAGTTAGAATGGCGGTTTAAATGCCTTGCATCAAATACAGTTATTTACTTTAAGGTCCTTAACTGAGAGTTATTTTTTTAAACTTCATTATGTGAAATTTATTAGGCCATTGCTCATGAATGCAACACAGCCCAACCATGCTATTTTAATGTAAGTACTATTATATTGCAGAGACAAAGTCTACTACTCTTCTAGCAAGAAACAGAGCGCTCTGTTTGTTCTGAGAATTGCTAATGGAAGTCTTCACATGCTTGAATGACCTAAGTGTGAAGTGTCTTCTCAAGTATTTCTCTTGGTTACCAATACTGCATACTCTGAATTGATCAAAGAAAGAAATTATGTACCCAAAAGTCTGTCTACATCTTATACTAGCAGGTCTAATAAAAGATACTACATTTTTTTACAAACTTAGTTTGGCCTATGAGCCTAGCAAGCATTACAAATTTTGCAGCCACTGCTCATGAAGATTTTGTCTACATTTTTGTAAAATATATATTAATTCTAAAGTCTTTGAATATACTGTGAAGGCTTCAAAATCATATCAATAAACTAGGATTTTGTAGTATTTATATTGATACATCATTCTCTTTCCAGATATTTAGCAAACCTGCAGTCCTATACTATACAAATGATCCAAAGATTTAACAAGGGGCCATTTGCATCAGTATGTATTAATCGTGTGGAAGTATTCTGCAGCTCAAATGATTAGTAATAGGACTTTTGAGAGACATGACAATGAAGCAGTTTATGTAACAAAAGGCCATTTTGGAACTGGATGTTTGAATATGTTTAGTTGTGTTTCGAGCCATGATTTGTTAGTATAGCTGTTTTATTTTGATGACTCCATTGGTCTTGGAAAAAGCACCAAGACCTACGCGAAACCAGACACAGTAGCTGTCTGAGCTTTCTAATATCTTTTCTGTGCACAATTGCCTTAGCACTTGCATGTACTAAGAAAACAGTCATTTTTCATTTATATTCATTATTCTCTAGGTTTTTAATTAGCCTTTCATATGAAGTTATTTCAAAATAAAGTCATTGCACTTTTGCATATTTGCAGTATTAACTTCAGAATCATTTTGACATTTGACATCAGGAGGCTAAATTTTGTACTGATTAAATGAAATTGCACAGATGTCGATGAAAACATAATGTGAAAGCTTGAGCGGCAAAAGGACATGAACAATCTACAAGTATTTTAGTTACTTTAGGTAATAAGTCTCCTTGGTACTGTTATTTATTGCAAAAATTTTGACATTGCATGACAAACTTCAGCCATACAGTTTAATGTTCTGCTGGCTATGTGTTTTTAGCTATAGATGTAGAACAGGAAGGCAGCTGGTTGGTGGAATGCATGGTGCATGAGGCTAGGCACTTGAGAAGAAAGGACAGAATTTATGAGAACTCTAGATCATATCATCCTAGTTTAACTCTACTGATTTTGGCCCTGGATGCCACCTGCAAAGTATCAGGGTAATGCGTTTGCACTTTATGGATGAGAATTAGAAGAGATTTTATGTGTGCTTGTGCCTAAGATATGGAACCAGGCTGTACGGAAATATGTACAAGTTGTTTTATGGACTTTAATTGCAACATTATGTTGCTTAGCATCGCTTGAAATATGCAGAGTGCATCGGTGAAATTTGATCAGGAGCTGAAAATTGGGAACAATTTTGCCTGCGGTCATGACATGGGGACAGGTGACACAGTCGAACAAGTTGCTGCCGTGGACCAACAAACCATTGTATTGCTGTGGTCCTGTGCCTGTGCTGAGTTCGATTAGCTTCGGTCAATCTCTGCCTTGGAACAAGTGTCACTGGAAGCACATCTGTTAACTGGATAAGACTTCTGTGTTATTGAGTCTGTTTAGATGGGATACATCCCTGTAAGTCTTGTATTTTGCAGAAAGAAGCACATTTTTCTCAAACACATTCAGTAACTGTTCAGTTACTCCCCAAGCTTTATGTAGAAAGTAAACTTCAGAAGAGTGAAACCAAGACGTAGCTACCTACGTTTCTGGAAAAAAACCCCATTTATCACTGTTCAAAAGTGTATCAGTATTTTTTAAAATTACTTTGTGTTGTGCATACCGCTAATTTCCTGCAGTCTTAATTGTGTATTTTGTTTTTCTTTGTTTTCTCCAAAAAGCTGTTTTTCAATACACTCATAGAAAGGAACTGTATTCACTCAGGGGTGGAGATTGCAGAGTTATATGAATTGATTCTGATAATGTATATGTAAAAAGTGTGTAAGTTCCTTTGAGATTAAATGCACAGTACATTTTTCTTGTATTTCAGAGCAAAATTAGATATTGATTTTTTAATGAGAAATCTATTCTAAGAATATAGAACCTCACTAACATATTATGATTCTTATATTTTGTGTTTTAGATGATTTGATATTGATTGTAGTTTTTAAATTTAAAAGCTCTCACATTTATAAGCAAAATCTCTTAATTTATTTTGCAATTTTTTTTTTCAAAAACTGCATTAACTTAAAGCAAAACATCCTCCCTTAAAAAAGTCTCTTTCAAGCAATTATAGCACTCACCGTAAAATAACTTTCACCAGGAACTGTTTGGACTGGACTGACCGATTCAGGGAATCAGCAGTGAATTTACAGTTTTGTTCACCTGTAACATCGCTTTTTCTGGTGGGGATGTTTCAGGTTCTAAGCTTTTCCCTGTCTGAATAGGTTTAAATGGTCCACGTGGAAAAGGAGCTGGGGAATCCTAGTTACGCGGCAGATGAGACAGTGCTCTCTCTTTCATCCAGCCAAGGTGATCTGATTCTTTATTTCCTGGTATTTATCCTGTATGGGATCAAAAGTGAAAAAGCCGAGGTTTACTTGAGGTAAAGTAAAATTAATGACGTTAACAATATGAGGGAAGAATCTTGAGGAGAACAGCAGCAACACTAGTGCTTCCTCTTATTGAGGGGCTTTGTCCTCTTTTTTTTTTTACAGGGTTTGCAGTTTGGCAATGCTTTCAGCTCTCTCCTTGCAGAATTTATGGTCAACTATGCTTTTTTCTTTCTGCATTTAAGTGTTTGCCATATTTCTCTGAAATCAAGACCTTGTCAGAGTGATTCATGATTTCTGTCACCTTCCATTGGATTACTGCAACATGTTGTACATGGGATTACCCTTGAAGACTGTCCTGTTGATCTCATACTGTGCCTTTTACTTTTCCCTCTGCTTCCTATTGCATGTATTTCAGCTTAAAGCAGAGCTTTCCTTCCTGTGTACTGGTAGAAGAACGGAGGTCAACTGAGACCACAGAAGAAAGCCTTCTTGAAGTAGGAAAGACAGGGAACTTCCATGTACAGCTTTAGTGGAGAACCCCTAAATTTGAGAACTTTCTATGAAAGCCAAAGTTTGATGAACTTTCTGTGAGGGCAACTTGCTTGTTATGTGAAAGTTGCAGAGGTAGAAAGGAACTGATCTTCCTGGCAATTTACTTAATGGTGTAAAATACCAGGTGTTAAATTTTGAAGACAGGCCCTTGCATGCCTGGCATTCATAAATAAACCAAGAAAATCAATAAGTGACTTCGGCAACTGCCACCCTTTTGACTCCTTTGTCAGAGGCCAAGAACTGAATGAACAAGAAAATTAAAAGTATTTTCCCTGAAGGAAAAGGAAAAGTAGTTTTTCCTCCAGGCTAAAGCTGAGGCCACTGAGAGTACGGGAAAGCTTTTTTTGCTGTGTTACCATAGTTTGTCTGAGTCTAGTAGTTTGTAGTTTCTTATACCGTGAAGTTGTGCCCTTCTTATTTGATATCAAGATGTTTGTCCTTCAGAGAGCTGCATCCCAGAGCTGTCAGCCTCCTATTTTTTATTAGTTCCCAAAATATGTTTTGTTACATTTTGTAAACTTGAAAAGTACTACTACTGTGTGTTCACGAGGAGACAGTCCAAATTATGCCCCGTAATACTGTGGTCCCTCCCAGTTGAATTCTAAACCAATTTATAAAGATGCATGTGTCTTTATCTCATAATATATTTTTCATTAAGGCTTTCAACTTTACTTACCTTCCAGATGTTTAAATCATCATTGTTACACCAATGTGTATTACATATATATCTTACCTATTATGTACAATGTATCTAGCACATCAGAGTTCAATCTGTAATACGTTAGGAACACGTGCAGTTTTTTTCTTTTTCCTCATTCCAGGCATTGTAATCGTGCTCTTGATAAAATAAAATCCTAGACAAACCAAGGTGAGTTAAAGAGCTAAATCTATACATATTAAATTGCATTTCTGTTTAAGGTGAGCTTCCTGCAAAACTGTAGTGTTGTTCAGTGCAAATGCCATGCTCAGTTCATAAAATGTTGCTGAGAGGACGAACCGTGGTGAGCGTTCAGAGGCGCAAAGCGCTGTCCCGTTGTGGCTGAGGGTATGTCGGCTCTGTCCCTGCGGGTGCGGCGACAGCACAGAAGCCGTGCTTGTGTCTCCCAGGAGGGGATTTCATTGCCGAAACACAGGCGTCTGCTACTATTGGCGATGTCCAGTGGTACCCCTCCTTGCCTACATCTCTCCCCAAAGAGGAAGGGGGAGGAAAGGGTGCGAAGCTGGTTGCTGTTTTAAACCAGGTTTTGCAGCAGTGGGCAGCAGGGATTGGAGGGGGCTCGGGAGCAGGCGGTGGTTTCTGTAGCTGACTGGCACGGAGCTCCCGTGGGTACATCATGGGTGGGTATTTCCTTGGCTGGAAGCGGTCCCCGGACTGTCCAGGTTTAATTGCTGGACACAGATAGCAATGGCAAAAGCTTCAGCTCAGTCGACGGGTCTGGTTGTGTTTTCAGACCTGTGCAACAGCCTGCCACTTTCTCCAGATCCCTCTTGAGGGATTTTTGAGATCCTATCTTTCCTTTGGGGATCTCTCATTTCTCAAATAATATTATGGCTATTGAGGTGAGAGCATGTTTCCCTCCACATGAGAAGCAGTACCTTTTGTATGTGAATTATCATTAAACTGCCGTCAGTGAAACTGAGCTACTTTGTTTGATAAAATTCTTATTTTATTTTATAGTGTTAATTCCTGAGTCTCGTGCTAGCTAAGGCGTTTTAAATATCCACACAAGGTAACCACCACATTAACGAGAAAAGACTGCAAAATAGTTGGCATTTTGCGTTGTGCTGCCAAGGCTATTCCCTAGAAAAACTATGGTTGCTTAGTTGCCGTGGGAGAGGAAAAGCGAGGAGAGAAGGTGAGAGTGCAGGCTATGGCCTTGTCAGGGCCAGCAGGAAAGGGGAAAGTATCTGGCAAGTGAGCAGGAAACTGTAAGACAGTACATGTCCCTTAAGCACAAAAAGTTGGACTCAGAGGGCATATAGGTGGGTCTGTGGGGATCAGACAGAGGAGGAATATATGACAGGAGAGAGGTGTGAGGGGAAGGCTGGAATTAGCTGGGATGGGAGCCTGGAAGCAGGCTGTGAGTGATGCAGCTGCCTATTTGTCTAGTACAGAACAGGCGTAAAATAGCACTTCTGCACACTGAGAACTGGGTAATGAAAAGTGATGGATCCTTTGGTAGCAGACCTGGGACTTGTGTATTTATGTGTCTGTTTCACTTTGGGTTTGAACTGGAGATGGTTAAGCACACAAATCAGGAGGAGGTGAACATTTATTTTCAGTGTGAAAATAATAAATTAGAAGGCCAGTAGAAAATACAAAGGTTCAGAAATGCTCAGAGTGTGAGCCAGCCTCATGACTGTGAAGAGAGGGGTCTGAGTCACTAGGTTCAGATGCTTGGGGCTTGGCAGAGCTGCTTTCCCGGATCTCGGCAGGCTCGGATGGTGCAGCGAGAGCATCCGGAAACACGGGGCAGCTTGACTGAAGAAGGAACTGGACACCTTGGTGCATTTGAATTCAATGTTCCCAGAAAAGCAGCATTTTATAGTATTACCTAACTACTCTTTGGCTGCCCCTAACCTTCTCTTGAAAGGTAGATTCATGTAAGAGATCTGGTCTGGTTTGACAAGAAGGTGGTTAGGCTTCCTCCTTGTTTGTAGCAGAGGACTTGGAAACCCAGCCCAGCCACATCTTAGAGTTCCTAAACCTGATGGTAGTAATCCACATTATTATTTTTCAAAACAATTTGCTGTGTTAACTCACTCTCAGAATTTTGTGGTTTTGAATATTTGGAATTTGCTTTGATCTTACTACTTACAAGACGAGTGCTTCCTCCGGTTAGGAAAGGGTCCCTGCTGTCACAGGAGCTGTGTGATAGAGGGTTGTGGAAAAGCCCCGCACCAGGAGTTTATCTTCCTAACAGAGTAAGCAGACAAAAGGGAGGTGAGGTATAAAGAGCACAAGTAGATCAGCTGTAAGGCAGCACTAAATGTTGTGTTAGTCTCAAGGTTTACAGGCGGGGTGCCACGTCCCCTGCGTCTGTCCAGCCTTGTCATCTCCAGCCTGACATATTGGAAGTTCTGTGCATGTACATATTAATCTGCGCAGGCTCGGTGCCGGAGGGAATGGTGTGTGTTTGTGTGTTTTTGTTTTTAATTAAAGGTGGCATCTTTGCTTTCTGGGTGGGTGAAGAATGGAGCTAGAAGGAATCAGCTGAATGGAAAAAAAAAGGAGTAAAGGATGTTCAAGTCTGAGGCGAGGGTGCAAGTACAGCTAAAAGACTGAGGAAAGGAGAACAACTGGGGCAAAGAGATCACCGTACAGCAGAGACCTTAATCAAAACCATAGAAAGTGCTCTGAATGTGTAAAGGTCCCTGCTTTGCTGAATCAGCAGCTGTTCTTGGCTGGGAAATCTCCCTGGTACTTTTCTGTAGTTTTTCCCCAGTAGAACACCGTGGTGGGTAGGGATAACTCTTCGGTCCCCAGGCAGCGTGTGGAGATCTCCCTGGTATGTATGTGTGTGTGGCTGTGTATAAGCATATTATATATAGTAGTATGGGCGACAGCATTAGAAACCTTTGCTCCAGTATTTAAGATAAGCCACATAGGTGCATAATCTCATAGGCTGCCTAGTGTCTTTTAGGAAGAGCAAACGTGATGGTAGGCAGTCTTACTTTACTCCCTGTGCTCTTTGATATCAGGGGCCTGCTTGGCCACTTCTAGTGCTGATCCCACCACCTGGAACATCTGGCTGTTCCTCTCTGCATTTTCCCCAGTGCCACAGTGGAAAGGGAGGGGAGAGAGGAAACAGCATCTAAATCCTATAGAGGTGGCATAGAAGTCTCTGCCTTGATCCTGCACTGTCTGATCCTACATCCTCTGAAACAGCTGGAAAGGGGAAGAGGAGCATTTCCAGCTCTTCATTGCCCTTTTTTCTCAATGTAGAAGACCCCATTTGGCTACAGTATGAACCTTATTTTCACAATTAAAGATTGTCACACAGTAATGCTGTGGTTAACACAGAACTAAACCTTGACTCTCCTGGGCTGGTCTAGCTCTTTCTTTTCTAGATGTTGGAGAAAGGAATGAGTTTTCCAAACTGTGATGAGAAACAGGTAAGCAGGTGTCATCCTGTATCTTGGCAGCCAGAAGATGGATATGAAAGAGGCAAAGAAGTGTATCAGTGCTACATTTGGGAAGGGTGACTGCAGTGGACAATCTTGCACTAAACTTAAGTTTTGGCTGTTTTGGATGGCCTTAAGGATAGAAGGATGTGGGCTTTAATATGGAACAGGCATCTGCTCCAGTGTGTTTGATAAGGGATACACAATGAAATCTTGAGACTGCAATACATGTATTCATGTCTTCACAGCTACGCAAGCAAATGTTGCTGTTTACAGACTGCTGCTGACCACAAGTGTGCACACGGAGAGGCAGCAGCCCCCCCCCCCCCCGCAAAGCTCTTGAATGTGTGATATTCATTAGCCAAAAAAAAAAAAAAAGAAGGTGAGAGAGAGACAGAGAGACACAAGTAAGTAGATCTGCTGGGGAAGAAGTGTGAGGGAGCTAGGATATCCTGGGGGTTGTCCTAAGGAAAGAGATGGGTATTTCAAATCTGAGATATGTTCTAGCTTGGGACTGACAGTTTTGTATTTCTTCCCCAAAATTACAGAATAAGCACACTGATAGAAACAAAGTTTTGACATCAGCTACTTGGGTTATCAGTGATACCTTGCTTCTGTACCAACGTGCGTCTGCTAATTTTGAAATTCAAAGTTTCAAGAAGTCGGGATATGGTAGTGATGCTGTGGTACATACTCACTTATCTTAGTGGTCATCCATCGCAAGGGCAGGGTGATTGATGATACTATTCTTCTGAAAACATAAATTTTTCCCTTTCTTTTAAATTAATGTGAAAGGTACCCGCCCTCGATATTGAGTTGTCTAACCACAACTCATCGGCAATACCCAGAGCGTGTGCTGGGATCCGGCAGTTCTGGAGGGGTCTCTTTAAGATGATTTAATGATTCATTTCCCAAGTCTTTGGTGCCTTTGGTTGAAGTTTGAGGGTAGGGATTTGCCAGAAGTGCTAACTGTGATGGAAATTTGCTAATTCAGCTGCTTGTTTGCCAGAAAGTACAATCAGAGTATCTGATTTTTTTCAAAGGTGCACTGCGCTGCCGCGATGCTGAGTATAACTGTAGCTGGAAGACTTCTGGTAGCCTGTAACAAGTGTCAGGAGCAATTATCAGTCATTGTCATCCAGAAGATTTGTCATTGTTCTGCTAGTGCTTCTCTGAGATTCGTACTTCTTGATTTCACTTTAAGAAAGAATCAGTCTGGATGTTAAGTTATTGGACAGAGACTTGAGATACAATGAATCTTTGTGTGCCGCCACTCCGGAGAAGTTGGAGTCTGCCTGTACCTCAGGTCTGCATTCGTTAAATTGAGATAACACTTTTCTCTTCCCTTCAGTTGTCCGTCTTCTTTCTTCAGATAGTTTCTCGTCTTGGTGACGCTCCTTTCCTAAGCATTCAGATAGTTTCCAGGCTTTGCTCCCGAGAATCTGTGGTCTCAGGGCGCAGTGCTGCAAGGCAAAGCAATGATAATAAATCCAAATAAGCAGCATTATGCTGCCTATTTGGGACAGGATCTGGCTTTGTTGATGTCTGCAGCTCTGTATGACTTCACACTCTGTACCAAAATTGGAACTGTTTGGGGTTCTTCTATAAGGACTGCTGCCTCCTGGGTAGCGAAGCCTCATCCTTTGTCCAAGGTGATAGCTTCCTAAGAATCAGATATGAATACAAATCATTTTGGCAAAGGAAGATATAAATCTGTTGTATAGGATACGCAGTACAAGGAATTACTCTTTTACAATGGTAGTTTACCAGCAAGTTCAACACTTCGTGCTCATGAGAAAGGTTCGTGTTTGCTGCTTTTAAACTTGGACATTTCATGTCGTTGACTCAGTTAGGTAACGCATCTTCCACATAGGCACAACTTCGTCATGTACCAAAATGTATTGCTGAGAATACCCTTGAATTACTCCACTTGCTTTTTCTGTCCAAAGTTGGCCATGCAGCTTGGTGACGTATCCAAATACTGTTTTAATAAAGAGGCACGGATCCTGTTGTGTGGATTTGATGTGTGTGCTCCCTGCACGTTGTGAAGTTATTTGTGGCCACATACGGCTTTGAAACACTTAACGAGCAGCATTTCTTCGTGTGTTGAAATGTCATGCTTTGGTGTTTGATGACAGGGAACATTGTTCACTGCGTGAACAGGGAGCGTGTTTAACAAATCTCTGCATAAAAATGCACTCCATGAGAAGACGGTAGTGAATAGGATGTTCAAACATCACCCGGTCTGATTTCATTACAAAAGATGGAGGCAAACAATGACCTAGTATCAGAGCTGTTAACCCAGGTATTGCTCTTTGGCCATCTTTGCATTGTTTAAACAAGGCAGGCTCAGACTATGTATTGCTCTAAAGGTAAGTTTTTGTTTCTTAAATAATTATGCAAGCTTAGTACTGTACACCACAATATTTTATTTTCCTCTAAGTCATATTTATAATGTCACTCAAGTCCCAATTGTTAAGAAAAAGTGGAAATACCCGCTGATGTTTTGAATGGAAATCCCTCTCGTGCTGGCTGAATGATGATGAAGTTGCCTTTGGGGGTTCTGCCTTCAGAAAAACCATGTCAGAGAAGCTGTTCTCCATGCTGGTCAAGGTGGCCGTTCTCTAATAAATGGCTGTACTGCTAACCTCAGTGAAAAAAAAGTAAAAAACCCCTGCAGCTAGGAAAATGTATTGAGGACCTTAAAGCATATATGCAAATAATATTGAAATAGAGTTTACCAACACATAGCAGTTCATGCTAGCCATACATAGTATAGGTCTTATGATATAGGAGTCCTGTATTCCAATCTCCCTTCCAAAATCCTCTAAGCACACGTTTTTATATTTTTTTGGATATCATTTAATTTTTAAAACATTAAAAAAATGTTGAAGGGAGTTATTACAAACCCTTTTCATCAGACTGTATAAACAACTGTAATCAATATCAGAAAAGAGTTGATTTTGATCTTTTTTTTTTAGCCAGAATAGGATCTGCAGATAACACTAAGAATAAATGCAGCTCCAACTTTAAAAAAAGAGATTTAAAAAATCCTATTTACATCTTCTGTTAATTTTCTCTATTGTTTTAGTTGATTGAAAGCTTGAAACCAAGGCCACACTTCTTCGTAAGGCATTTAATATGAAAATCTTTTTTGTCTGCTTATAAAGGAAAACTAAAATAGGTCTTCAAAGGAATCTTCTGATTTTTTTAATATTCTTTTTCTGTGGGGCCTTGCTACTTAATGTAAAGCTGTATTTAAATCATATTCTTGCTAATGTAGAATTCAAATTATATTAGAATGAAAAGTTTCACTACTTTCTAGACCTTATTTGGCCCTTAATTAGACACCATAAACCTTGGTTTAGTGCATAATAAAGTGCAAACTCCAAAATATAATTTTCTTTCCAAGTGCAGCAGTGCCACTCTTCTGTGCCCTGAAGTATAGGATGCTACTGGAAAATTAGTGGCTGTTTTAAGAGGCCACAGGTCCTAATGACTAATATGCTTTCAGTAGTTTAACAAGTGGCTCCTGCAAAAATTCTTTCCGCTTAGCTAGTGATAATCTTAATGTACCATGTGCATGTTCTGCACATACCAAGGGATTTTCTTCATTTATTTTCCTATTTAACCTGAGGGGGGAAGGGCATGCTGCTGATGAACAAATTTACATTAAGCTGCGCTCTGCTGAGAATGTATATATATATTTTTATACTGATGGTATTTTGACAATAATGGCAGCTTTTGACTAACTGTCTCATTTTAAATGTTAAAAAACTTGAGTTCCTCAGAGCTCCTGTAATGAGCCCCAGAACTGTGTCAGCTTTTGGAAGGGGTTATTTGGCAATGCCCAGAGAAATTAATGCCCAGAAGAAGAGAAAAATGCATGAAAGAGTAATAGAAGCATTTCTTAGGTGAACTATTATTTCAGCGGTGAGAAAGATACCAGTTTGTGACTCTGGCAATGGACTTTCACAGGACTCAGTGAGTTCTCATTGCCTTTAGTCCTTCGTTATTGCCTCCAGTGTAATTTTATGCTGCTCACACTTTCCTTTTTCCTCTTGTTTTATTCTGCAATGAAAATGAAGCATTGGGTGTATGTTGATGTGTTGACAGCTTAGTAAGTGCAGAGACTTCAGTAGAAATATAATATCCAAAATATTAGGTAATACTAGAAATTTATTTCATTTTATTTATTTCTTTTAAAGCACAGTGTGGTGATAGAGCAGAATCTTATGATTGTTAATTACAATTACAATGTTGATCTCTTAGTCTTGAATGGTATATGGTATATGGTGATGTATGTTTGTGTAAGTGTGTTTAGAGGTGCAAGTTTGTCTTTTTAAATACAGTTTGTAACAGCTAACACGTGGGGATTCCTGCAGTGAGTAAGATAGCATAGGTGGGTGTTTTGGTGTATTGGAAATTTGTAGTAGGAGCAGAATTGGATTTTGTAATCTCCTAGTCACTTGTTCCATTACTGTTTGCATACATTTTTACAAGCGTAAGAGGCAGAGATAAGACTGGTTGATGTGGTAGTGAGGGGATGGAGAATGCTGTGGAAATGGGAACAGTTTGGGCCTTTTAATAGCTCCTGTGCAGATTTTTTTTTTTCTTACATTGGGCTATTTTGAGTTGAAGATTTATATAAAAATATAGCATTTTAAGAAGTGCTAGATGGAGTCTTCTGAAAGTCCTTCACAATTTGTTCTATATTTTAGTGTGCTGTTTGTTCAGAAATTCCCCCTGCTTTCTAATTCAGCACCAAAGTTTCCTTTAGGCAGGCATGCAAAATATGCATAGGAGTGTCTGGTTTCTTTAAGTGGAGAAGGCACAGCAAGGAGGGCACTTGCTGCTGCCAGTTTCAAGTGAATATGTTTGAGGTGGAAACTTGCTTCAGTAATATATCTTGGTAACACATGGCTGAGGGAAGAGAGGAATGGGGAAAACTTTATCTATGTATTGTTTAAGTGTCTTATAAAGCTTTTTTCTGAGTGTATGTGTGTATATATTAAATATATTATTTATAAAATATACATATATATGATTTTATAGCTACCAGCATTGTATTCTTAGGGGTTTCCGGCACAGATACGAGCCACGTCACACTGCTGCTTCCCGTCTGTCCTCTAACCTCCTGTTCCGTTCCACGTCCGCTCTGCACTCTCGTTCTTCCCCATTCACTTCTCTTCACTTCCAACTTCATGTCCTCTCTTCTCCAAGACCTCAGCACACCTCAGGTCCTGACAATTTCTGCTTTTGTTCATATAGTCCCAGCTTCTCTGAGGAACAGTCCATTAGAGACCGAGGAAACTGTTGTTTGTGAGACTCCCATCCTTACTCCATTCACACCCCACCTTTGGCCGAGGCAAGTAGCTGCTCATGGAACACCGTACACATTTTAATAGCATGCATCCTTCTGTTTTAACTGTGTGCAAATGAAACAGCTGTGTCTTTGTATTCTCCAAAACAGCCCCTTGCCAAAGATGCTAAAAAGTATTTCGTTTCTAGTGAAACAAACGTGGAATTTGTAGGCCAATCTTTAATGAAGGTAAGAACCCAAAAGCTTAGAAATAGTTTTGAAAAGTCATGTCAGGGTAACATGTCAGATCTGCTTAGATCAGATCCTTATGTTTGGCCAAGCTGTGCTCAGAACAGGACCCAAAATGCCTTTTTTTCCTGGGGAACGTATGTTAGAATAACCTATGGCTGGCAACAGACCCATGAACTTTTTCACTGCTGGGGAATCGACAGTTAAGGCTCAGTGATTGCAGTTTCTCTCAACCGCTTTATATTCCTTGCTATAAAGGAGAGGTTGGATATAGCTCAATATTCCCATTCTCTAGGGAGGTCTGAGCTTTTTAAAATCTGCTCTTATAACTTTGAAGTTGGACTGTTTTTTTCAGTCATGAATTTTACACAAAATGAACACAGTATGCCTGTAAATAATGTATTTTTTAATAATTTAGTGGAATTAGTCCCAACAATGTCTGTTTGACAGAATAAAATTGAGGGGGGGAGTAGATGAAGAGCGCCTCAATACACAGTTCTAGAAATAATCTTGTGGATTTATGTAGACCTTACATGCAGTGATCGATTAGACATGACCTGGGAAGGAAAGATCCTTAAAGTCTCTAAGGTACACGGTCCCAGACTGGGTCATCGGAAGTGACTGCATTCACTTCCCAGACCTACCTCCCAAGGAATATAGTTAGGATTAAGAGAGTTGTGTCTTTCAAAACGCTGATTGCACTGAAGACACTTAATGACATGTTGCTGTGAGCTCCCGTGCTATTGCTCTAGCAGCCAGGATACATGTTGGAGTTCTAGGGAGGGCTAAACACCTAGGCAAATGCCTGCATAGTTATATTCAAGTTAGTTAGAAGTTACAGAGAAAACAAAATCTGTTTTGAGGTGTGTAGTTTTTGTTCTTCTCAACTAAATCCTTGCTTTTTTACTTTTTAGTTTTTACTTTTTTTTTTTAATTTAAACTGGAGACTGTCTTATGTTAAGGCAAAAGGGGAACCTAGGGTGAAACTTGTCAACACAGGGTGTACTGCTTCTCCATAGCTAGTAAGTCAATATAACAGTAGGGAATGCAGGCTCATTTACAATAAGCTGCAAGAATTAGAAGGTAACCACTGCAGAGGTATTGCATGAGGCAGGAATTTGAGAAGGCAAATTTTGAGCAGGGAATTGTCTCTGGTGGTGCGTTGATGAGTGCCTTGCTTACAAGATGGAAGCAGTGATGTCCCCACATTCCCTGGGTACAAGTGAGTCACTGGAATCATTTAGGCAAGTAAGTTTTCTGTAGGATCATTTGTTTATGATTTAGCTCATCAGGACCTAGCTCTCTTTCTCTAGGAAGGAAGTTGTTCTCTTCACAAGTGAAGATGATGTAAATAATAATAATAATGATTTAAGCCATCTCTGTAATACCTGTGTGCGCTGGTGTACATATGACATATCACCCTGTCAGTAACTGCTAAGAAGTGGTTTTCTTATGCACTAAGTACTCAACCAAGCAAGAGAAGAGTTTCAAAGCTTTTCACTAAAACTTTCCAAAGAAATCCACTCAAACATTGTGAGTGGTCAACTGTATCAGTGTAACTTTGGGAATTCACAAATGACTAAAAATACCTATAATTAAATGTCGGTTTTTCAAATCAAGATGTTTCATAGAGTTTTATCTTAAGTTAAAATATCACTGTACTACAGCTAAGTTTTCGATGGTATAGGAATGGATTGCAGTCAGAGCTGAAGGGTTAAGCTTATCCTTCCGATGTGCTTAGCAACATATATGGAGATCCTTGAGTCTTCCGCTTTAATGAAAATTGGTGCAGACTGAAATTACTCCAGAGCTCATGGAACATGGTGTTGTGGAAGGAAAGAAACACAGCATGTTAATAAGAGGTGATATTTGTTTAGGCTTGTTTTAAAGGGCTTTCTGTTGGATTTAATTTTTTAACTGTATTTCCTTTCTCTGAAAAATCTAATCTTGAATAAATGGTGGAAGTTTACCTTGTAATATATCACGACAAATACGAAGAGTGTGGTGGGTTTAGTGTGATACTCTCTGTAGAGACTCATGGTGAAATCCTTGCCCCACTCAAATCAATAGGCACTATCTCCTTTGACTTCAGTGCAGATGCAGTGTTTCTGAAAGATTTGAAATGTTGAATGTATTGAATACCTCTGCTGCTAGCAGTATGGTAATATGGTATCTAACCATTTGCTTTAGCTTTGAGGCAGCTGTCATTGTGCTAAATTGCAGGTGAGAGCTATAAAGCATAGAGACTGCTGTGCTTTGCAAACACATAGGTATAGCTATCCTTTTCTTGTCTTCATTTTTGCAAGAACTTAGTGCTAGTGCTCAGGCCAGATCCTTGTGAAATCAGGAAATTTGTGTTGGTGCCTGAAAGAAAGCTGAATGCTTCTGTATGTTTGCCCTACTGTGTGATGTAGTCCATGTAGACTAAAAGGAGTAAGACACACTCTCTGCTCAGTACTGCTGTGCATGTGCTGATTACTATTTTTTTGAGATGTAGCCCCAAAGTGGAAAAAAAAAAATTGGGTTATACAGTGACCAAAAATGGTATGTTTTTAAACGGTGCTTAATCAGAAAATTCTCCCTCATTTTCCCCTCTGGAAAAAAAAAAAAAACACAACAAAAGCCAAAGAACAAAACCCCAAAATCATTCTGCGTATTTAAAAATATTCATTGGATTAGGAAGTGGATCCTACCCAGTGAAGTTCCTAAGCATATGTCTTAACTAGTGAGCTGTGAAGGCAATTTTGTAATTTCAAATACACTGAGTTAGTGAGTAGTTCAGTATTTTTATATCAGCTGCATCAGCTGTGGGAGAGAATATATCCAAATACTCTGGATCCTGATGGCTAAGACTCTTTCATGAAGAATGCAAATTTGAATCCGAAAAAAGGTTTTTGAAGCAAGATATATCACCTTACAGGTGAGGGTCTTGACCACTCCTTACTGGTAATTTATGGGGTCTTTCTGTGCTATGTCTAAATGTATTTTATATAGTGTGTATATGTACAGGTATTTGTGTGTATACACTGGTGTATTTGTTATAAATCAGTTCAGAAATGTGTGTGAAATTAGATCATTGGATGAGATTCTGTGATGCACAGAAGAGAGTTTGCATAGAAAAGAGAAGAGAATTAATAAAACCTTACATCAACATTGTACCTGTGCAGTTCTGGGCAGCTTCAGACAATTGCGATCAACCCTACAGACATGGTACGGACAGTCAGACCTACAGAGATTTGTCCTCAGTTGCCACCGCCCCGAGTCT
Source organism: Mycteria americana (assembly GCF_035582795.1). Classification (NCBI taxonomy): domain Eukaryota; kingdom Metazoa; phylum Chordata; class Aves; order Ciconiiformes; family Ciconiidae; genus Mycteria; species Mycteria americana. Next base: position 34,463,857 of record NC_134367.1, read on the forward strand.
TCTGCAGTGCCATGCCCTGAGGATTTCACCTCTTACCAAGGGAGCTGTCTGTTGGCAGTGAAACATCAGTAGTTAAATGTGTGCAAAATTAAATCCTCTGCCTGCAGTTCCCTGCCATCACTCCTTGGAGGAATGCTTCTCTTCATGGGACGATGGCTTTTACAATCCCTTTACATTTCTGCAGCCCCATAATCTGACACATAGTGGTGGAGACTGCTGTTTTGATTCCCTAGTGGGCATACCATCCTAGCAAATATGCTTTGTCTTTCTTATTTACTTATTTTCTTAATTTTAAACTGGATCTTCTTACAGTATACTGTGGAAGGGAAAGGACAAACAACTTTGCAGGAAATGAGAAGGGATAGAATAATCCAAAGGTATGTGTTTGTGGATGAAAGAAGCATAATGAGTGGGTGTATCTGCCCTTTCCAGAAGAGTGGTCTCAAATGCAGCCATCTGCAGAGAATGTGCTCTCAGGTGCTTTCCCTGTTGACTGCCATAAGGCCTATGCACGCATACCAGGAGATGTGGTGACCTGAATGCCCTGCTTGTACACTTTGGGTCTGGTGTGCCTCCAGACGTGCCTTCCAGCTGTGCATGAACCCGTGCCTGCAGGTCTGCTCCTTTCAGACTTTCAGACTTTTGTCGTGAATGCAGCCTTGGACTGGTCCTCAAAAGGCATCGCAGATACCTTCAGTGTGAGGTAGACACAAATCTGTGCAAGTGGTAACCTCTGAGCAGACAAAGTTGGGACTCAACTTTAGAAGATTTTGGCCCCTGAATGCTTTGAGATCCTCAGATGAAAGGTGCTAAGGAAGTGTGAAGTATTGCAAACAGGGATCAGATAACGGTTTCTTCACGTGCAGTTTTGTTAATTCCTTTATTTTGTGCAAGGTAAACTGCTCCATGTGCCTTCAGGCAATCTTAATTTAATGCAGTAATGACTTTGAGTGATTGAAGAACTAATCAATTCCAGCCGCCACTTCTCATACTCTAGCTTAAGAACGATGAGCCTGTAGATACCTTTCTCCCCATCCCTCCTTGCACCACAGCTCCCCAGGAATACGGACCCTCAAAGTATAATCACAATGCTTATGTTCACACATCCAAAGGCCACAAGTCAGGTAGAGATAGGAAGTGGTGTATTTTTTTTCTTTAATTCATGAAGGAAGGAATGAATCAGAGCAGATTTTTTCTCATTTAATAAGAAATACAACAAGCACCAGATGTTTTTGTTTGGGTGAGGGCTTGAGTGGCATTAATCCATGATGGCAAAACTTGGAAAGGATCTCAAAGAGTTGAATGATCTGACCTTTCCAAGAAGAGATCTCAAGGACTCAGGAATTGCATCTATGTAAGTTATTTTGTTCCCAAATATAAGCTTGTTGTATCCAGTAGCATACATATGTACATAAGTACACATTTCCCACTCTGCCACATGCATGCATTCACACACACGGTCATGTCTTTCATACTTAGGTCTGTTTAAACTTTTTATATAGTCACTTGAGTATGTTAGAGTTTCTTTTAAAAAACTCATCTCAGTCATTCACAGCAACAGTTTTATTTCAAACCATCCTGTGGGGTTTTTTTTAATCTGAGAATCTTCTTTTCATGTCTTCTTGGCATTGAAGAAAATGAAATGCATCCTAGCAAATTCCACCACTGCTTACTGAGAGTTCAGGAGCTACATTTCTGTAACGTAACCTCTGGTATACTTAATGACAAAAGAATAAAGACAGTTGGAATACAAGCATGGAAGGGCAAAATAGCTTTTTCTGAACAGAAAGAAACCAAACTGTGGCAAAACTTGCATAAAATTGGCTGTGTGCATCCAAGTCAAAATTGCAAATCTATGTTTTATATTTCATCAATGATGTATGCTACAATTTTTAAAAAGAAAAAAAATGGGGGGAGGCATTTTTTTCTTTAACCAAATTCATTGGTTAAATGACATTTTAGGAATACCATCCAAAAGTTTCAATTCTGGTCTCAAATTTTGAATCTATCTTATCGAATCTATCTGTTTGAAGCCAAGATGAAGTATATATATAAAAATAGAAAACTCCCATATGTTTATTCTACGTGACCTATCCTGCATCTACATTAGACCTGTCCTATACAGTGATTACTACACATAATTCTGTGTAAATTTAATTTTTTTACTTGTTTTACACTTTCTGAGAGTCTTGCTTATTTTCTTTTGCATTTGTTAAAGAGAGACAGGAACATGAGATGAAGGTACACTTTAATGAGAGACAGCAGTGTTAGCCCTGAACCAAGATCTGCGGGTAAGTATATGGTTGGCAGCAGGCGAAACATTTTACATCACAGAATTTGGAGGCTTTCACAAAAACTGAATTGGATATTTTCATTTGCCGGCATATTCTCTCCTTGCCCCTCCAAGCTCTGCCAGTGGCTCAGGTCACTGCGAACCAGTGGAAATACAGAAGCTCACGTGCTGGGTTCTGATGTGCCCTCACCAGTGCAGCCTACTGGAGGATGAGATGTTCTGATCATGTAAGAGTCATGGTGGCAATTTGACAATCTCTGAATATTATTTTTGACAAATATTATAAGTGTTATAGAAATATTTTCATGCAATATTAACATTATTGTAACACCAGTATAGAAGCATAAATTACCAGATGAGTCAGAATTATGGCCCTTTTCCTGCTGTGTGTGGGCAGACCCCTGCATCTGTGCTCATTACAGGTTTGGGACCTAAATGCATTAGATGCGTACTGGAAGAAAATGAGTCTGCGAAGTATTTTAATAGAAAGAATACATTGGTCTTGGTTGTGAAGAAAGAAAATCCTCTAAAGATGGAAGTTTCCTTGTGCTTCGCTTTTAAAAGACAAGTATGTTAACATGAAAATGTCACTGGAAATTCTTGTAAGACTAATGACAAAACTTAAAAGAAATGTAATGCAGCTCAAATCAATGTCTTGAAAGAAAAGCAGAGCTGTATTATCTTCTGGAGATTCCAGACAGGATTTGTGTAAGTGGACTGTAGTGGTGGTCCAGTACTTCTGTAAAGTATATTTGTAGGTAATGTACTAATATCTAATACAGTGTGGTAATATCATTAACTCTTTGTGACAGCAGTTTTCCCCAAGTCATAAACTGTAATTTCATTGTCTGCCTCTTCTCAGGGAAACGCTGAAAATACTCACTAATAGGGATCTCTCCTTTCATCTGACACCTTTCCTCAAACAGAAGCTTGCAGGTTATTGAGGAAGACATCCCATTGCTTGGGATCCTGAGATTTGTCTTTGTGTTTAAGTACTTCAAAGATTTCTGTGTGCAGCACTGCTTTATTTGGATTTTCTGCCTCTTTGAAAGTAGGATGGTCAGTGTCTGTCATCTGGGTTGACTTTGTACACTAGACTGAGCAACAACAGTACATATTTCAGAAAAGCAAGTAGTTGTGCTTTTGCTCAGAAAAGTGGAAATTACAAGAGAAAAGCATCAAAGTCAGAAGAGGCAAATGAGGAGAAGGAGTGAAATTTAGTTTCCCGTAGCTGAAGCTGCTCGAGTGGACCCTGCCTCTACTTCTAGAGTGACCACGTTCTGGGTAGCAGGATTAGAAATTTCTTTTCCCCACTGTAAATAAAAAATCTGATGATTCCCACCTTCCACTGGACTGCTTCATGCTCCTTCTTTTCCTCACACTTGTGCTGTTTCTTCCTCCCACCTCTAGGTCTCTGGGTGAAGGAAAGAGTGGCTCCTCTTTTTCTTCCCCCTTTGCTGCTGCCTCTAAGGAAGATTAAAAATCCTACCGAATGCTTTCCAGAACCACTGAAAATTCAGCCTTACCAATCCTGAGGGTCATCTGGAAACTACAGTTTTCAAATTAATATTCAGAGCAGTTACAGGGACCCCTGCTTCTTCCTTTGTTTTTATTAATCAATTTAGGAAAATGTTATTAGCTCTGGTTGTTTGTGAGAATACATATCAACCCCCTTTTTCTTTTCAGATTGCCTGAATCTAGGTTGTCCTCTGAGATGCCCAGACCTTGTGACATGCTGATTTCTTTCCCTTGAACCAATTTTCATCTAGTCAATTGAATTATCATTTCATGTAACTCCTTCCTTCCCTGAAAGTGTGATAGTCATTGTGAGACTTTTCTTGGCTTTGTAGTAACTTTCAACTTGAGTATCAGAAACAAGTAGTACTTGGAAAATATTTTGATAGTCTTACAATTCAAGGTGTGTTGTCAGATCTCTTTAGCGACCACACACAATATAAGAGCAACATATATAATTATCTTGGCACAGGTGGGGGCAGGATAGGGAAATTTTCTCCATTACCTCCCTTCTTCAGTTTTGAAATCTCATGCTCTTGCATGATATGCTCGGGAAATTACAGACTGTGAGTGGGATTCATATGGCAAAATGTAGACGTCTACATCTGAGTTAGTCACTCAGGGCTCCCTGTGTGGGGAATGGAGAGAAACAGGACAGATGAATCACACCCTTGAAGAACCTATTTTTTTTTTACCTTTATGCTAAGATGAAATGACTCATAGCCTGAAAGTGCCCGTTTGGCTCGTAAAGGAGGCTGGGGTAACAGCTGCGATGCGATGGCTGAATTTTGCGCCCCGAAAAGTAGATGTGATGGCTGCATTCTGCACCCCAAAAACTAGATGAGACGAACATGGCGCTTTGTGGCTCCGGTGCGTGCCTGTGCGCTCTCATGTACATGTTTATTTGCCATACTGTGTGAGTGTCGAGTTCTTAGAAAAAAAATCCGTGTTTTTCCGCATAGAAATTCCTTGAAAAACTAACGACAACTTTAGGTTTCCATGTGTGAGAACTCAGAAATCAAGAAATGCGTAAGCTGAATTAGCATGTTTCTCCTGTATGTGCGTTTCTCAACATGCGTCAGCAAATTATAAAAAAATCCCTAATATGTAAGTTTTTAAAACTTTGGTGGCATGTCAATTTAGTAGCTGAGAGAGAGCTTAAATGATGCCGCTGTTTGTTTAGTCACCTTTGGAAACTGCATGTCCTCTGCTCTTAGGGAGATGTGCACATGCTTTCCGGATAGTGTAGGGAGCTGCGAGCTCTTCATGCTACATCAGAGGTAGTCTCTCCTCTCTGTGTGTAAACCACATAATGTCTCCCTTACATTCTCCATGTCTCAAATCAGCCTGAGGAGTCTGCAGTACGTGAATATATGAAAACCTTGCATCACTACTTGCAGAAAGGAAATCTGTCTTCCCATGTTTGCTTGTCCAGTACGTTGTCGGCAAGAGCGTGTGGGGTGTGAGCCAGGGTGGGCTCGTAGGAGCAAGTTGTGTTCACAGTGGTGCTGGTGCTGCTAAACATCTGTGCGAGATCCCCTCAGCTGAAAACGCCAGTGAGATATATACCATCTTCCCACAAAAAAGTGAGTAATATTAAAATAAGAAGTGGCCAATGAATCAAGACAAATAACTGTAGCCCCGTAACATAGCATTTACAGTTTCTTTTCATCTTCTGTTTTGTATATGCACAGATAGGCATGGTTCATTGAAACAAATGAAACTGGGAGGAATAGGAGGAATAGACTTGTTTGGCTTAGATCTGTAGTCAGAGTATGTCCAGAAAGATGGCTTTTGGTAGAAATTGAGCTTTTTGCAGCCCCTAACTCTGGGCCCCTGGCATGAGGAGCATGATCCAGCAAGTAGATTCCAGCACACCAGTTTCTTACGTGATCAGTGTACGTAGACACCCTGAAAGGGGTAACACGACATGAGCGTCACAGCTCCTTCTGCTCTGGAGCTTAGAGTTGCAAACTAGAACCTACTCAAGATCCAGACCTTGGAGATGTGTTCTGGGTAGGTGTGTAATTCACAGCTGATTTTTATGCGTGAATGAAGCCATGGTGTATCAGAAGCAATGCATCTAGATTCTCCTCTTTCAAATTCACAGATCATAGATCCTAATTCCCAGAAAGTCTTTCCCTGCCAGGTCTCACTAGGTTTAGGAGGCACATTGCTCTGTTGGTCCTTTTGAAACTGGGCAGTTTTGAAGCCAGATGTGCAAGATTCAAGTCAATGGAAAGTAAGATGTGGCCTGACTGTAGCCTGACAGCAACACAGAATGTTGGACAACCACTGCATTCAACATCTTCCTTCTTCCAGACAAAACCTACATTACCGTCCTCTCCCTGGCAAAAAAGCAGCAGAAGAATAAGAATAAAGCCCTCAGAAAAGGGCGGTGGCTGTGTTGTGAAACCATTATGGAATGTAAGTTTGAGGTACCCAACGTACCTTTCTGAATCAAGCGACGGAGTTCAGTTAAAGTGATGCCTCCACTGGCTTTTGATCTGGCTAAATCAGTTCAACACCATGCTGTAGGTTAAATTAGTGAAACAGTGGAGGTAGCCGAGAACTGGCTACAGTGCTGAATTTCTCCCAGCTGGTAGTGTTTTGTCAGCACGGGTCAGTGCTTTGTGCGCAAGTGATTTTGGCAGAATCATCACCAGTGAACAGCAGGCTCTTTTTGGCTTTTTACCTTACCTTTCAGCCAAAGGCAGACAGATCTAGAACAGCAGCCTTAAGTGGAAGCTGCCTTGTAGAACCGGGTGCCAGCTCGCAGGGTCAAGTGGCTCAAACCAATGTGTCGACAACTGCCTGCAAAAGCAGGGCTGGAGTTCCTCCAGTGCCTGGAAAGCTGGTGTGCCTCTTCCAGGTGAGAACTGGTGTGCTAAACATCAGGTGGTCAATGTGGATGCTGCCCGCTTCTGTCTGTGCTAGTTTGGGGAAAGACTTTTATATGACAATGTCTTCCTAGATTAGCTCCCACTGTATAGCGGTTGGATTACTTGCCGGTCTTTCAAATCTTTATTTGAAGGGAAACCATATATATGTGTATACACGCACACATACACAAAGAATTTTCATTTTTGTTTTGAAAGTTACTTGTCAAATAATGATTCCTGGATAAAATTCCTACTTTTATATATTGGTGGGTCATAAGTTGGAATATAGCTACTTCAGAATACTGCTTTTATGTGATAAAATGGCTCTTAGTAGCTGCATCCCTTATAATTCAGGTATCATGATGGTACCAAGTAATTCAGATAACTGATATAAATATCTCCTAATGATTTTATGTGTGTTTGCACTTCAAAGGACCAGCAATGAAAAGATGTTCACACATCTGAATCAGAAGGATAATATTTATATCTAAATTGAGTAACCATGTAATTCTGTCAGTGTTTCCCATGCTCTGTCTGTCCCACTCTTGCATGCTATAGCCTGATTCAGATCTTCTGTGCAGTGTTTATTACCTGACCTGAAAAGCTCTATCTAAATATTTGGTGAGTTCAGTGATGTTCCCAGTGTACTTATGGCTGCTAATGTACTTATGTAAGACTGAAACATAAGAGGCTGGCCATTCTGAGCTCTGAAACTTTTTATTTTTGATATTCACAGGATGCTTTTAGAAACTGGTTAAAAATTACATTTTCCAGCATTCAGCTGCAGAGGAGGACTCAGTATTTTCAGATGTGTTAGGAGGAGTGATGCTTTTTGTACGCATACATGTGTCTATTCAAATCTCTGCAAAAGAGTTCCTCTGTCACAAGGACTCCAGGTGCCAGCTAGAAGAGATCAATCCTCAGATCTAGCCTGATATTATAAATTCCAGGCTGAATTTATTTTCTAGCTAGTGTATATGTATTACTTATTGTTCAGCTCTTTTCCTCTGTGCATTTTACCCTAATGTAGTTAAAGAAGACAGTGTTACGTTCTTTCAAGATTTGTTTGGATGACTAAATGAGCTCTTTGGGTCTCCTTTGCTCAGACAGGCTCCATTCCCAGGTCATCCTGGTGGCCTTTTTCTCCAGCAGAATGTTCCGGGAGGTTTTTCTCTCTCCCCTCTTGCTACAAATAGAGGGAGAAGGAGGTTGGCCGGAGCCATAATTTATTCATAAAATTCAAGAATTGTCAGTGGGTGGCTACCAAGATTCGCAACTTGCAGATTCATCATCTGAGCTAGGCTGAAATAGTCGCTGCAGTTGAGGAGGCTGTCTGGGAGGTAGGGAATTTCATTCCTCATACGCTTTTCTTCTGGTCATTCCAGTGGTGCCTTTCATTTATCTTCATTCCAGTTTTATATTCTGCCCTTACACATTTACCTGATATATTTTTTCATTACATTTTTAAAGTCCATAAATCCTTGAATTCTTAAGGACTGACCAAAAGTAATTGTTGCTAATTACTGATTGTTACTTGTTATTGGCATGTGGACCTAACAGAGTGAGGGGAACCTTCCTGGACCACTTCTACAGTAAAACATCACAGGCCACTGTTTCCTGCTCTCTCATTAATTAATTTCCTGTCTTTGTTTAATACACCTTGCATTAATGAGGGTTTAGAAGGCCTTTAGGTGGAACGTTAACACGTATATAATTACAATGCATACACCATATGAATTATTTAAGGTAACAGTATATACAATATTGCCAAAATGCTTTAACAAGAGGTCCAGTATAGTTTTGTAGGTCGTCCTTGGTTGCCTGTTTCTATAACAGTATTACAAAAAACGAACATTTCAAGCTGGGTACGTCATGAGGCTTTCACTGAGTTGTCCACAGCTTTTCTCATTACAGGTGAGATTTTGGGGGAACTTTGTACAATGGTAGAGTTCTCCCATCTCTATCAGAAATGCACTATATTTACCATATTTTGGAATTGCATTCGTTGTTCACAGCCATGCTGTGATGAACGAGCAGACTTGATCTGGTTGGTCTCTCTTTCCTCACTCGTTTCCAGGTAATGAACTCGTAGCTTGTAATAGATGTTATTAATCTGCAGCTGCCTGACATTACATTTTGTACTACTGAATGTAATCTTATTGTGCTACTCAAGATCATTTGACTTTGTGTACAGTTCAATCTTTCTCTTAATTGACCTTACCTCCTGAATTTGTGTCGCAAGAAAACTTCTTCATCACAGTTACACTTATTGTGCAAAGACTATTGAGCTAAATGATAAATACAGGCAATCCTAATCCCAGTTCTGTGAAACTTGATTAGTCATCCTCCTTTTGGCTGGTTGTACCCCTCTCAAATATATATTTTCCTGCCTTTTCTTCAGGTTGGTTGCTGAAGAAACCTTCTCCAGTTTAATCAATGATTTCCTATTTGACTCTGTATCAAATGCTTTATTGAAATTTAGATCAGCTACATCTCCCTTTGTTTAGAAAAATCAGTTAATTCATCAAAGGAAGCTCTTGCCACTGGTCTGATGTGACCTGTATTTTCTTAAATTCTTATTTCTTCTCAATTTTCTTAAATTTACCTCCATCTTTGATAGTCATTTCCTTCAAAAGCATACTACTGAGGCGCTAAAGCCATATGTGCTGTGTAGATCAGAATAAAACATTGCATGCCCAGACTAATGAGTGCTTTAATCACCCTTCTAAAAATTATTACGAGTTTTGCTCTTCCTCATGTATGCGACTGTCCTCCGGTGGACCTGCAGTTATACCTGGGACTTCATGTGCCAGCTCTTTTGACACACGGACCAATATTGACTCATTCTTTCCTTCTGCTCTCCCATCTGTCGGTGTCCGTGTGTTGTGGCGTGCCCTGTGCTTGGATAATTGGCTTTCAGGGGCTGTGCTTTTGTGACTGTACGACACCTAGAGCACCCAGCATCCAGGGCATCCATGGCCCTGGCTAAAATGGTATGATCAATAAGATTTGTCACATTTTGACTTTTTCATTTTTTTGGCTTCTGTTCGGAGAAGCTTTTGCTTCCTTTAGTAGCTCCTTCTAAAGCTGGCAGAAGTTTGTCCTTTGTGTTTGATGTCATCTGTCTTAGGAGAGCAATGTATGGAGTTGTGTTCTTTCTCCTTTCAAGTGCTCATTGTCTTTGAGCTCCACAAACAGAGGAGGGAGATAACCTTTAATATCCAGAAGCTTCATCGTCTTCACCTGAGAAAGATTGTTCTGGAAGAAAGAAAACCCACTTGTTGCAGGGCTGTTGCAGGGCTGTTGCAGGGCAAAAGGTACGTCAGCACGAATAAACTATGCCGAAGAAATTTTTTTCCATATTATCTGAAACACAAGCATTCTCTGCACAGCAAATGAGACTCATACAAAATCTGAATGCTTCTGAAAGTGCGGAGTCAGCAAGGAAGTTTGTCCTGTAGTCATTCGGATTCACTAGCCAGGAAGTTCCTGTAGTCATTTTGCAAACCTGTACTGCAGGATATGCCAGTCTCTGCCAACTGCAACTGTTCCTTAGATGCTGTTTTTTGCTGAATTCTGTGCAGCCAATAGACCCCTCTCAGTATAGAAAATCTGGTAAGTGGGAGTTAGGTGTAAGGACAAAATGTGTGTTTACTTAAAATTAGAAGACGCATAGCGTTAAAAAGTTTTGTAATGTCTTAACCTAACTGTGCATCTCTTTATCAGCTAAGCGTTTGAAACTCCTGTACCATGCTAGTGTGTCATTAATCAGTGAGTTGAAAAACACTGGTTTAGAATTTAAAATAAGTTAAAGCAGGACATAAGTTAGGATGAATCATCCTTTGCTCATCTTTTTAAGTGTAACTGTCATTTACCTACTGTAAATGCAATTCAACAGCATGGTAACGTCGTATGTTACCTGATTTTGCTGTTTGCCATTAGCTGTTTTAAATATGTTACGGCGTTCATTGTCGGTTAAAACATGCCTCTGGTTTTAGCATGGTAGGTTTAATTTTCATGAGGTTCACTTCACCTCATACTTTCAATATCTGTTCAAGGTAATTGGTTTTAATGTTTTCTCGCATTCCTTTAGCACTTTCCAGGCCAGAATATCACAGTTGTTCATCAATATTGAATAAAATTGTGCCTATTAAGCACAGTGGCCTTGATTTTAAAAACTGCCATTGAAATATGACAGTTGTTAGATGAAACACCTTAGAGGATTTTCAAGGTTGGCACTGTTTGAAAACCTGTTCCTTTTTAAAAGACTATAATTGGGTACCCTGAATCCTTAGTTACATTAAAAGAAAATTTTATAAATAAGCCTATCCGTTTTGCTTCACTGCTGGGAAATACCATTAAATAGATACTCATTTTGACCTGTGATTCACATAACAATAAAATCCAAATATTTACTAATACTGAAATAACAAATTTGCTGTTATTTTACGTGCTAATTAGTATGTACTTATTGAGTCTGAAGTATAGCCAGGGAGTTCTTTTTAAGTGGTCGGGGAGCTCCTATTTCATTTACCTTTGTGCATTAAAAATATTGTTAGTTTGTTTTTTTCATAATCAAGTAAGGAGGGAAAAATCAGTCTGCCTGTCTGTTTTGCTTTTGTATTTACAAAAACATGCCCTATCCATTGAGTCATGCAGTCCTGCAAGCCAACATGGACCACGTGTAGACTGGCGTCTCAGCTTGTCATGCATGCTGGCCCTGGCTGCTGTCACTAATCCTGAGTTTTAAAACTCTGGAGTAGTGAAGTGACTTACAGGAGTGAACATTAAAGAAAGAATCAGCTCAATTACATTGAACTCCAGCTGCTTCCCTGTTCACTTTTTGATTCCCTGTTTTTCATTTCGGTGTCCTTTATGAAGGATGGTGCTGTACATGAGGCCTTGCTTTGTATGAAGAATAAGCAGAGTGCTTCTGGTGAGCTTCATGATCGTGATGTTGTTGTGGGTGCAGGTCTAAAGCCTTGAACAAACGGTCTGAAGACGGAACTTTGAATTTCCTACTGGCAACAACCATTGAACTGCTTGATAAGGGCCAGTTTCTGTGCAGGAACATGTGCTTGGCAAGCGTTAGAAGCCAGTGACTGCGATGAAATTTCACCCTTTGTTTTCATGTGTTGTGCAGAGGCAGCATGCTTTTGGCTTCTTAAACAACAGATAGAAAACCCGAGGTCGTTTACAAATAAGTAATGTAAATAGGTGTTAAAATGTATTGCTTGCAGTAACTTAGTTCTTCAGTGAACCTCCTTGCTTTGCCCCCTCTTTATTTCAGTCCAAGTAAAAAAGAAAACAAAAAACTTATTGATTTTGTTAGCAACAATAAAAATATATAATTGGATTAACATATCTTCTCCTGGATGGATATTTGATAAAACTTATGAAATCATGATTCTGCAGAGACTTTGTAAGATGATAGGCTAATAGCTTTGAGTTTAAGCCCACTCAGGAGAGTAGTATGTCAGTACCCTCAGGAGAAAAAGGGGAGCATGAGCTTAGTTTATGTGGTAATGAATAATATTGAATTCAAAATTATTTCTAAATAATATTTTTAAAGCACTTTCATGTATTCATTTGCAGAATCTATTTCCATAGAACACTGAGTTAAATGAAAAGATTGTGAATGTTTTTCATTACCAATGTGGTTAGTATTGATGGTTTATGATACAGGTCACTGAATCAAACCATGTAAATTACTTATATATTTCCAATCAGTCTAGAAAAAACAAATTGATACCATTTTCTGTAGATTTTTCTCCACTTTTTCTCCACACTTGCTAAATGTGGAGAAATTGTGTTAAATTGAGCAAAAGAATATTTAAACCTCAGGCACATGTTACGTGGTCTGTCCTGCTTGCCATGTCTACCAAAAGCGCCAGCTGATTTCAGTGGAACTTTGGTCACACAAATTGAAGACAGAGCTTCCCTCAAATTTTGTACACTATGTAAATCTCCTATGTTTCAGCTCGTACTTGAGGATACTTTGTCTGAAACAGAGACTGTTACACACAAAAGTGCTCACTGCAGAACTGTGTGTAAAATTACTTGACAGAAAGTCACTTGACATTTGGACAACAAATGCAAAAAAATCTGCCAAATCAATCATAGCATCAAATATCATAGTTTTTACTAAAAATAGTCCTCTTTAAGAAAATAGTTCAGTTTGATTGTTCATGCTGAATTAATCTCATTAATTGCTACTGATTTTGAAAATACTTTCTTTTTTAATTCCTAGATACCCTCTTGTTATTTTGAATTCAGTGTTATGAACAATAAACCCGAAATACACATAGACTATTGTAATGCACTTTACATTAGCCAGTTTTTTAAGAAAGTAATTGAAAAGTTAAAAGCATGTCAGGAGACTGATCAGATTAATGTGCTCAGTTTTGATGTACTGTAGTTATCACAGAAATATTAATGACTTAACTCTAATGAAAGGAAATAAGGTTTTACCTACCACTGTGTCTGAAATTATTAGGTTTCAGACACAGTTGGACAGTTCTGAAGTAAGTTTTTATGGTATAATATAATTTAAAATTTAGTTATACTCTGCTATTGCTATCTAGTCCATAGGATGTAAAACTGAATTTCTTGACTGGTTTTGGTCAAATCATGGTCTTCTGACCTTTTGCACAAGTGCACAAAGTTATAACCAAGAAAAAACTTGAAGTCATCGTTTAAATCACTTAAATTGTGATGTGGGCACAGCATTGACCACAGAATTCCGCCTGTATTCCAAATGCAGAAGCTTATGGCTGCTTTTAAGGTAAATATTCCTTTCAAGTCAGTGTTAGCATCTGTAGATGCAGAATGTAGGATACCATTTACAGGAGAAGGAATACCTATGTAGCTCATAACCCTTTTGCAGTTTTCCACTTGGAATACTGAAAAAGCGTTACATTCTTTCCTATTTCAAATGCTTTTCTTCACTGAATGTCTGCTGAGTGCCCTGAGAAGCAGAAAAAAAAGAGAAACATCTTCAACATGTTCTCATTGTCATTTAAAACCAAATTAAATGTTCATTGTATTTATAAGTGTTTTATTTTTGCTTTCCATGCACCTTTACTTACAGAATTCTTTGGACAGACAGCATATTTAAAGAAATAGCTACAAATATTTGATGCAAACATTTGATGTGAATTTATCACAATCGTTTACACTGGAACCCTGTCTTAGAGATTTCCATTCATTTAGTGAGGGAACAGAAGCATATCATGCATCCTAATCATTCACACAACTCGAATTTAAGATAATTAGTATTTTGAAAGCTTTCTTTGAAGTGAAAATTACTTGCAGATCTTTCAGTGTGAATAATTTTCAATAACAAAAGGTTTTAAAAGAGAGTTTTGATATTTTGGTGAGAGTTTGCAAAGAGCAAAACCAGAGGAATACATTCAAGCCAGTGTACAGAGTTCTTCAGGTGTCTCAAATATAATCTTTGTTTTTTAGCACTACCAAGTACTAGCTCTTAAAACGTCTTATGATTCTTCAGTAGTGATTTGAATGCTTGGTTAATACTTTTTAGGTATGAGGTAATTTTTAAAGGATTTTTCTGTTACATAAACAGGTCCACACAAAGAACAAATCTGCTGTTAAAGCACTGGCAGAGTTCAGTTACTTCTGCAGCTGTAGGTTGGTATTATATTCAGTTTTAAACCTCCCACGGTACCCCGGCATCCACCCAGTCATGCATTAAGTGGCACGATTAACATCTGTCATGTGTGCTTCATTGTCAGCCTTGGAAAGCTGGGTACGTAGGATAGTAATTTATTTTACTAGAGTTCATTTTAAGTGTATTTCTGTGTGCTTGTATTAGAAAAGGCAGACCTGAAGATGTGTACTTGAAGCAGAAGGCAGTGATGGTGCATATATCTTGTGAGACTTGAAGTCTTTATTTCAGCTGATCTATGAGAAAACTAGCTCCTGCCAAGTGAGCTTTTCCTTTCAAAGTGGAAGATTCCTCGTGATCTCCAGAAAGCTCTATGGTTGGAAACGGTGGCCACCACAACAACGGTGGTTGTTGGCCACCGTTTCCAACCATGGAGCTTTCTGGAGATCCTGGACTTGGTTGTTGGCCACCATGTTGAATCATGGAGCTTTCTGGAGATCCTGGACCTTTGAAGACCCTGGAGATGAGGTGTGGCTGAGAGGATGACACAGGTGATGACTGGATAGGTGCTTCAGTAGGTTCAGTTTCCTGCCTGAATTAGGACTTCTATACTTATAAAATGTCTGATGCTGGCATCTCTACATTTCAATTCCAAGTGGTGGGAAATTCACAAGATCAGTTGTTTTTCTCAAATGTTGCCATCTTGGCCTGAACTCAAATGACAGCAGCTGTTCTCATGAGATTTCAACTGCAGCCAACTGAAAAAACAGCCTTTTCCTTTTCAGATCTAACCAACTAACAACAGCGGCAGTGACTTCAGTTCACAACGTTAGGAATCCATATATCCCTTCCCTCATGCCACGTACACATGAAGAATAAAGTGGAGGTGGACTCCAGCGTGCTACGTATTTATCCTTTCACTGAATGGAGTTGTATATTTTGTGCGTGGAAAACGCGGCATAGTCCTCCAGTGTCCAGCATTTACTTTTTGGTATGTGATGTATTCACTAAGGATTTATGTGTAAAGGTCTTTAGAAGGAGAAACGTTCCTCTGCGAAAGAGCTGACTGAGATTGACTTCATCTTCAGCCACATGCGATGGCACTGAAATAGCAACAACTACTCCTGCTTGATCCCTGCCAGCGTTCACTTGCCCTTCTTCCTCTCCAGCTTTCAGCAGCATATGGAGTATCAACAGACTCATGGGCAACTTGGCTTGACCTGAAAAAAATCAGAAAGCAGTACTGATTTTAAAAATAGGGTGCGTAAGCTAAAGGCAACTTGTGCCTCTGTCTCACAGGAACAGGAGGAGTGGCGGAGGTCAAAGAGGACTCTGTGTGTTGAGACGGTTAGGACCGAGTAAGCAGGGGAGAAAGTACGGTCGTACTTCTCATCCCCTCTCTTACAAATGGGCGTGTTCCCCGAGTGGGGTACGGGACTGTATCCTCCACAGTCCCTGCTGGAAGGTGGGAAGGATGCTCCCTTCCCCCGGGGTGCCAGCGCTGCTTCCACACCAACTCTGGGCGTTTCTAACCGGTGGGCTTTCAGTTCCTGGCTGCTGTGCTGGGGTAGCCTGTTAATAGGCACCTTTTTCCTTGCCTCCATCCAAGGTGGGCACCCTGTGAGCCTGGTGACTGGGGAG
Source organism: Mycteria americana (assembly GCF_035582795.1). Taxonomy (NCBI): domain Eukaryota; kingdom Metazoa; phylum Chordata; class Aves; order Ciconiiformes; family Ciconiidae; genus Mycteria; species Mycteria americana. Next base: position 34,479,815 of record NC_134367.1, read on the forward strand.
GTGTCACGAATATGTGTCTTCACTGCCCCAAGGCAGAAGATGCCGGTTTGGAAAAATGCAGATTCAGTTTGCTTTAGGCAGTAAGGAAGGGGGAACCATTGAGCACCTACAGTACCAGTGAATAGCCACTTAAGTGAGAGTTTTTGTTTTTCTCGGTCTTTCTCCCATCTGAATCTGTAGCAGAACTACTGATGGTCAGCCTGGCAGCCATTCGTTGATCTGGCTTCCTCTCATGTTGTTGGAGGGAAGGTCTAAAACTTTCCGTCTAAGAGATTATTTAATCCAGGGATATATAATTCCCAGCCAGATTGAGAGGGAGGTTCAAGTCCTGATCAAGGGCTGTAAAAGCCGAGTGACATGTTTGACACTTGATCCTGGATGTGACGTGTCGAAGGGAGACTGTCTTTCACGCTGGTGCAATGCTGGTTGTCTTACTTAAACCTCACAGTGCTGAGAGGAGTAGCTGATCGCTGTTACCGTATGTAACGTTAAAGATCAAGCTCTCTAGTCTGTATACAACATTCCTCCGGCTGTTCAGACACCATGAAAGAAGCAAATCTGGCCGCAAATATTCCAGGTAAGTTATCTGTGCCATATCCAAATCCAACCCTGTGCTAGTATGTGCTTACTTAGAAACCATCGATGGGATTCAGCTTAACAAATATAAGTGTATGTCTGTATCTGAAATCTTTGTATGAGTTAGTCATCCTAAATTCTCCTTGATAATCATTGGAGAGGAATGGGTACTTGTGGGGTGCTATTTATCTCATCCTAAAGTCCCTGTTTCTCTACGCTGACTACAAAAGGAGCTTAGAGTGAGCAGCTCAGCTAGAGAGACCTTTTTCTTTTTTGTAGGTGTGTGAAGATAGGCAAGGTGAATCTCACTCCTTGTGTCAGTGGTGCAACATGGGGCTGCTTGGCAGCAGTTACGGGTCAGAACAAAGTCCCCTTTCTCAGGATCAAGAAGCTGGAAGCAGTTCCTGGATGCCTGTCCTGTGTGGTAGAGAGCTATAGCACAGAAGGAGATCTTGCTCCAAAAGCCGTGTTAATGAACACTTAAGGAAAAAATAAAAATAACCCTTAGGGGAACATTTGCATTTTCAGTCAGGGCTGTGGATACAGAGCTGGCAAAGACTGCCTAGAGTTGGATGTGATGTTACAACAAAGAGAAACATGAACTATCAATAAATACTCAAGGTAACCAGTGCCTCCTACTAACAGGTCTGTGACTGGGAATTCAGAAGACTCTCCAGTATCTTACTGGGTGACCTTGAAAATATTTTTCTTCTCTCTCTAGCTCTAGTTCCCAGTAAGTGTAGCGTGGACAAAGCATTGATTTTCTGCAAAGCTCTTCGTGAGGCTGAATGGTGAAGTGCTGTGTAAGAGCTGAAGTGTTTTCTCCGGTAACGGGAGTATTTTGGAGCTCCAAAAAGTACTGTAGAGCGGCTATTTAATTTTAATTAATAGGTCTTAATATAAGACAACATTAGGAATATTATAAGAATAGATGCAGCAAGTTAACCAAATACAGGTAAAAAATGTATAGATAGTGTATGCCCAACACAACTTTAATTGTGCCTCTGGGAGATGAGATGACTTCAAGTAGTAATAAATAATCCATGCTTTCAATATGCAGAAGTCAGAAAGCAAGCATGATCACAAACAGAAAATAGACATGCTCATCTTTCATAGGAAAAGATTATTTTATAAAAGGAACATATATCTTGATCCAGATAAAAATAAATACAACGTAGTGATAACGATACACAAGTGCTTTCTAAAGAAGAAGGTAGTTTTCTATTAGTGATAAAATAATAAAAAAACCACATTCCTTTGGAACTGGATCTGCGTTCCTGCTCAGGTTCTTATCTGGCAGACACTAAGAAACCTTCCTTGATTTTAAGTGATTATGGTAAGATTTCTTCTACTTGACACCTCTGAATTCTGTTTAAAGCATTAAACTCGAGTTTTTAACTTAAACGCTTGTTCTTCCACGTTTTTTGTTTTCCCACTTTTTTTTATCTCCACAAGGACGTCATGCATTCTGTATTAGCATGACGGATGAATTCTCCATGTCTAAGCTATATTGATATAGTGTTTCACTTGCTCTGTTGCTGTGACCACAGTGTTACAGGGTGTAAGAATGACTTGTCCAAGGTGTTTTCAGGACACCAGACTGCGTTGCCTTGCCAGTGAGATAGAGGGAGGGATGCCTACTGTGAGAATCCTGCTAGAGCTTGGGAGCAGAGGAGCACGGGTAGGACCTGGGTGATTGCAGTCATTTCCAATGTTAACTGGTCTAAAGCAGCACTGGTGTTTTTTCATTGAGAGAGACTGGGAGCAGTCATATTATCCACAACGATTTCTGGAGGCAGAAATGAATATAGTTAGTAGATGCTGAAGTGAACTGCTGTGATGAGGTCTGCAAAAAAGTATGTTGTGTCTGCAGTCCTCGTCAGGGCAAGGGAATTATCTAAGACAGTCTTGAGCAGAACGACTGTAGGGAGCAGGACTTGTTTCTTTACTGTGCCCAACTGACATGCGTTGTTATAAAAAATGGCAAGAGCACCACTCAAGTTCACCATAGCTGCCTTGAATGTAATTACAGTTTTGACTTTTGACACATTCAGTTGTAAATGGTTTTCAACAAATCAGATGGAACATGCAGCAAAAAAATAGTTAAATGGTTCAATAGTTCAGTAATAAGTTTTGTTAGCATATGCTTTTCTTAAAGTGGTTTTATTTTTATTGTCAGATTGATTTTAGTTCTCTTTCTTTAACAACAATGAAAAACTTTAAGGGTTTTTTAAAATTCATATAACACTTTTTTGCCATTCTAATATTAAATATAATTTATGTGCAGTATAATTACTTAAAGGATTTGTGCCTAATTTATATATTAATAATATTTTGGATTTCCATTACATTTTTGAAAATATGTGCTAACTTGGGTGTCTGGCCACACAGCTACCACAATTTAACCTGCATCAGCTTTATACTGATGTGAGTCCACACACACAATATTTGTTACACAAATTTACTTTATATTTTTCCTTTATACACAGAAAAATGAAATCCAATACATGTAGCTGGAGTAGTTTAAAGCATTACTTCTCACTAGCTGGTCACTGCTGGCAGAAGGTCACAGTCGGCCGCTGAGCTGCCTTAGCGGGTTGTGGTTGCTCTCATCTGCTTCACTACAAAGTCAGCCGGGTTAGCTTGTACCTTGGCTGTCGGTGCATGTGGTTGTACAGTCCCTCACACAGAACACCTGTAGGAACTTGCTCGTAAACTGTCCTAGCTGTTTCCAACCTATTGTCAACTCTGTAGGGCTCTGGTACAGCCCAGGGCTTTGAAATGTTGAAAGAACAGCAAGCCATCTTAACAACGGTGAGGAATCTTTCAGAACCGTTTTTTGTCCAAATTGTACGTTGGGAAGAGAGGCAGTTCCTTGCAAAAACAGGACCTCGTATTAATGGATTTATAAGAATAAAACTTGTAAAGTGTATTTGACAGTATTTAGCAGCTGCAGAATCTCGTCATTTGTTCTATGATTTCATGCTGTCAAATTTGACAACATGAACTAGTGCCAATCTTCACTTTGGAAGACAATTTCCTTTTTATACAAATTCTAATTATTAAAGCTAAATTTGGATTTCATTAAAAGGAAGTTGTTAGTCTTTTTATTTGTCAAATAGCTTTCAAAAACTAAGTTGGTTCTACCTTTGACAATTTGTCACAATGATGTTTACTGAAAACCATAAATTATATGTTGTTTCTGCCTTCTGTTACCAATGGATGAAGTTAGTGTCAGCGGCAAGGAAGAGCTGGTATTTTTAATAGACTTAAAAACCTGTTTGTCAATCGTGTAGAAGCCTGGATTTATCACCCATTTTCAGACATGCTTAGTTGGGCATGCTTAGACCTCATTTAGCTAGAGACGCTACTGAGCACCTACTACATGCGGAGGAGAGGGTGTTCAGTAGGACTCGTCACTGTGGAATTAACTTGGATGTTGCCATAATTTGGGTCCTAACAATACACAACCCTTTTGTTTTTAAAATGATACTGCTTTTAATGCCCTTCTTGATTGAATTTCAGGAGGTATAGGCAAAAGTTTGAAAGTTTGAATCCAGTGCTCTGGGTGCAGGCTAGCTCAGCTCAGATGCTACTGGCCTTCTAAACCGTTCTCTGCTTTCACCAGTTTCTGCCGCCACCCAGAAAGCACAGAGCAGTTATCCCACCATTTACCAGAAAATAATGTACGGGACAGTTTATTGTTTGAGTGCAACATGCACTTTTATCAACCGTAGCAGCAAGCTCGTCTCCTGACCTGTTCTCCTGGGATACACCAGGCTCCTGGATGCAGAACTGGTGTAAGTGTGCAATTAGCTGGTAATGAGGGATTTGACCCCTTTTCCTTCCTTCCCCCACAGGAGCTTAGTGTAGAGGCTATGGCAATTGTACAGTGTAGAAGCTACGATGAGTGTTACAGTACGTACATTGCCAAATGAGGAGGAAACTTTGGTAGTGGTGTTCTGGGGCTTCCTTGTTATATTTTCATAAGTATAAGCAATTGAGGCATGACCACTGAAGAAGTACTAGTGAAACATGAATTTTCTGCACCATTTGAAGGTACAGCCATGTTCAGCTTCTGAAACAGTTTTCCTGAATGAACACAGTTTTGAACTTATTGTACTATACTGCTATAGTTCTAGCCTGATTCTATAAGCAATAATGAAGCATATGCATTAAAAATTAAAAGGAAAACCTTAGTGTGTTGCAAACTATTGTGGAACGTATACCTACAAGGCACCACGGTGCACACAGACTCACAGCATAGTTAAGGTTGGAAGGAGTCTCTGGAGATCATCTAGTCCAACTCCCCTGCTCAAGCAGGATCAGTTAAAGCAGGTTGCGCAGGGCCATGTTCAGTCAGATTTTGAGTATCTCCAAGGATGGAGACTCTACAGCCTCTGTGGGGAACCTGTGTTCAATCAGCCTCACAATAAAAAAAAAAGCTTTTTCTTATGTTTAAAAGGAATTTCCTGTATTTCAGTTTGTGACAATTGGCTCTTGTCCATTCACTGGATACCACAGAGAAGAGCCTGTCTCCATCTTCTTTGTACCCTCCCATCAGGTATTTATACACATTGATGAGATCCCTCCTGAGCCTTCTCTTCTCCAGGCTGAACAGTCCCAGCTCTCTCGGCCTCCCCTTGTATGACAGACACTCCAGACTCAGTTGTCTTTGCGGTCCTTCGCTGAACCTGCTCCAGTAGGTCCATGTCTCTCTTGCACTGGAGCCCAGAGCTGGACCAAGCACTCCAGTTGTGTCTCACCAGTGCTGAGCAGAGGGGAAAGATCACCTCCCTTGACCTACTGGTGGTGCCCCCCTCATGCAGGTCAGGATGGTGTTGGACTTCTTTGTGAAGCTTATAAGGTCTAGTACTGTGTGGCTGGTTTCACTAGAGAGAAGTTAAATTTTAGGAGAAGTTAACTAGCTTGAATTAAATTTTCAAGTGGCAAAATATGGCCTCAGTGAAACGAGCAATGTGTGCTAGTAAACTACGGGAGAGCGACTGCCATTCTGGGAATGAGATGACAGCCTGCAGAGGCTGCAAATGTCAACGAAAGCAGCCTGAAGAGCTGGCAGACTTGTGTGTATTTCTTGGGAAATCTCTTGGCCTAGGAATAAGCCTTGCGTCGACACTGGGCAAGGGCTGGGGCATCTGTAGGAGGTCTCTGTATAAGCTCCATTTCTATGTAATTGTCTTCTTTTTAGAGCTAGTTTCGGTTACATATCTAAAATGCCCCTGCTGCTGACTTTGTATAAAGACAGGTGTATAAACTTAGGGGTTTTTGTATAAACACTTAGGGGTGAGTCTTTGTGTTTCCCCCTCCCTGGCTCCCAGTTAATCAGTCATGAGCATATGATTGGGAATTGTTTTGATGTTTTTTTCCACATGCTGGGTGATTAAGGACCTGAGTGCTCAAGACCCACTTTCCCCTTCCTTAAGCATCATTTTCTCTTCCACCCAGTCTGCAATATGTTCTTTAGGCCCTGCTGGAGCTCATAAAACATTTATACCCATGGTTACACAGTACAAATATTACATTTTGTAGCACATTTTGTGTGTCTGTCGCCACCGTAGAATCATAGAATCGTTTAGGTTAGAAAAGACCTTTAAGATCATCAAGTCCAAACATTAACCTAGCACTGCCAAGTCCACCACTAAACCATGTCCCTAAGCACCTCATCTACACGCCTTTTAAATACCCCCAGGGGTGGTGACTCAACCACTTCCCTGGGCTGCCTCTTCCAATGCTTGATAACCATTTTGGTGAAGAAATTTCTCCTAATAGCCAACCTAAACCTCCCCTGGTGCAACTTGAGGCCATTTCCTCTTGTCCCATGGCTTGTTACTTGGGAGAAGAGACCGATACCACCTCGCTACACACTCCTTTCAGGTAGTTGTAGAGAGTGATAAGGTCTCCCCTCAGCCTCCTTTTCTCCAGGCTAAACAGTCCCAGCTCCCTCAGCCGCTCCTCATAAGACTTCTGCTCTAGACCCTTCACCAGCTTCGTTGCCCTTCTTTGGACACGCTCCAGCACCTCAATGTCTCTCTTGTAGTGAGGGGCCCAAAACTCAACACAGTAGTCAAGGTGCAGCCTCACCAGTGCCGAGTACAGGGGCACGATCACTTCCCTAGTCCTGCTGGCCACACTATTTCTGATACAAGCCAGGATGCTATTGGCTTTCTTGGCCACCTGGGCACGCTGCCAGCTCATATTCAGCCTGCTATCGGCCAACACCCCCAGGCCCTTTTCCACCAGGCAGCTTTCCAGCCACTCTTCCCCAAGCCTGTAGCATTGCATGGGGTTGTTGTGACCCAAGTGCAGGACCCGGCATTCAGCCTTGTTGAATCTCATACGATTGGCCTTGGCCCATTGATCCAGCCTGTCCAGATCCCTCTCAGATCCCTCAAGCAGGTCAACACTCCCACCCAACTTGGTGTCATCTGCAAACTTACTGAGGGTGCACTCCATCCCCTTGTCCAGATCATTGATAAAGATATTAAACAGAACTGGCCCCAATACTGAGCCCTGGGGAACACCACTTGTGACCGGCCGCCAACTGGAGTAAACTCCATTCACCACAACTCTTTGGGCCTGGCCATCCAGCCAGTTTTTTACCCAGCAAAGAGTATGCCCGTCCAAGCCATGAGCAGCCAGTTTCTCCAGGAGAATGCTGTGGGAAATGGTGTCAAAGGCTTTATTAAAGTCTAGGTAGACAACATCCACAGCCTTTCCCTCATCCACTAAGGGGGTCACCTTGTTGTAGAAGGAGATCAGGTTAGTCAAGCAGGACCTGCCTTTCATAAACCCATGCTGACTGGGCCTGATCACCTGCTTGTCCTGCATGTGCTGCATGATGGCACTCAAGATGATCTGCTCCATAACCTTCCCCAGCACCGAGGTCAGACTGAAAGGCCTGTAGTTCCCCAGATGCTCCTTCTGGCCCTTTTTGTAGATGGGCGTCACATTTGCTAACCTCCAGTCAATCGGGACCTCCCCAGTTAGCCAGGACTGCTGATAAAGGATTGAAAGTGGCTTGGTGAGCACTTCCGCCAGCTCCCTCAGTACCCTTGGGTGGATCCCATCCAGCCCCATAGATTTGTGTGTGTCTAAGTGGTGTAGCAGGTCACTAACCATTTCCCCTTGGATTATGGGGCTTCATTCTGCTCCCTGTCCCTTTCTTCCATCTCAGGGGGCTGGGTACCCAGAGAAAAACTGGTCTTACCATTAAAGACTGAGGCAAAGAAGGTGTTAAGTACCTCAGACTTTCCTCACCCTTTGTCACTATGTTTCCCCCCACAGCCAGTAAAGGCTGGAGATTCTCCTTAGCTCTCCTTTTGTTGCTAATGTATTTGTAGAAACAATTTTAATTGTCTTTTACGGCAGTAGCCAGATTAAGTTCTAGTTGGGCTTCGGCCCTTCTGATTTGCTCCCTGCAGAACCTCTTGACATCTTTGTAGTCCTCCTGAGTTGCCTGCCCCTTCTTCCAAAGGTCATAAATTCTCCTTTTTCCCCTGAGTTCCAGCCAGAGCTCTCTGTTCAGCCAGGCTGGTCTTCCCTGCCGGCTCGTCTTTTGGCACATGGGGACGGCCTGCTCCTGCGCCTTTAAGATTTCCTTCTTGAAGAATGTCCATCCTTCCTGGACTCCTTTGCCCTTCAGGACTGCCTCCCAAGGGACTCTGTCAACCAGTCTCCTAAACAGGCCAAAGTCTGCCCTCTGGAAGCCCAAGGGAGCAGTTCTGCTGACCCCCCTCCTTACTTCTCCAAGAATCAAAAACTAGTATTTTGTGATCGCTCTGCCCAAGATGGCCTCCAACCGTCACGTCACCCACAAGTCCTTCTCTGTTCTCAAACAGCAGGTCCAGTGGGGTGCCTTCCCTAGTTGGCTCACTCACCAGCTGTGTCAGGAAGTTCCACACACTCCAGGAACCTCCTAGACTGTTTCCTCTCCACTGTACTGTATTTCCAGTGGGTATCTGGTAAGTTGAAGTCCCCCACAAGAACAAGGGCTAGTGGTTGTGAGACTCCTCCCAGCTGCTTATAGAATATTTCATCTGCCTCTTCATCCTGGTTGGGTGGTCTGTAACAGACTCCCACCATGATAGCTGCCTTGTTGGCCTTCCCCCCGATTCTTACCCATAAACACTCAACCCTATCGTCACCAGCATTTAGCTCTAGACAATCAAAACTCTCCCTAACATACAGGGCTACCCCACTGTCTCTCCTTCCTTGCCTATGCCTTCTGAAGAGTTTAGCCATCCATTGCAGCACTCCAGTTGTGGGAGTCATCCCACCATGTTTCCATGATGGCAACTATATCATAGTTTTCCTGCTGCACAATGGCTTCCAGCTCCTCCTACTTGTTGTCCATACTGCATGCGTTGGTGTAGATGCACTTTAGTTGGGCTATTGATCCTGTCACCTTTTTGGGGGGTGACATGCTGTTAACATGAATGATGGACCTAAATGTTCTGCCTGAAGACTTGCATGAAACCAAGTTTTCCTCTGCTTCCTTCCTCACCCAGCATCATACCTGTTCGTAACTATATGTTGTCAAAAGTTTATGTCTGGCCTTAGTTAATGCCCTTTCATTTCATGGCGGTCTCATTTCTTGTCCCAGACCTTCAATACTGGTTCTGCACCTGGAAGCTCACTCTGGTCTGCTAAAAGCAAGGAAAAGATTATCCATAAACATTGGGGAACTGGACAGAATAGCTGCTCCAGTTTCTTGTTCTTCAATATATTGCAGTCTGATTTGGGTTCTAAATTGAAATATTGGTGAAAAGGAAACCCTGTAATGTTCATAAAATCTCTCAGATGAAGAGTCTTGTCAGCTAGTTTAAAAAAACGTACTGCTTGAAATGTGTTGTCTGTGAGCTCCAGTTCCTCCATGGCTGCTGCTGTTGTGAAGGAGCTCTTCCTTGTGCAGCACGTGGCCGAAAATTGCTTCAGTTTCCCGTCCTCTCACCTCATACTCTAGCAGAGTAACAGTGGTAAAAAAGGTACTTACTTACTTTTCTGATTGTGCTGAAGTTTTCAGTTTAGGAGAACGCTGAAAAACAACTCACAAGTTCACCTGTAATGCTCTGGTTAGCTGGATTAATTTTCAGGCTGGTTTGTCTGTGTTTAAGGAAACATCGTATCTGAAGGAGAAGGTTTTTGCAGCCCCCCGGCTCGATGGGTAGGGACAGCCCAGGGGAGCAGTGCAGTGGTAGGAGAACCCCTGTAGAAGGAGCCAGGTTGTGTTAGCCTCTGGGGCAGCGGGGATTTACGGCTCCTCCTCATTGCTGGGAAGAAGGATGATCTGATGGGTTTTCCTTGTTAGCAAAGGCAATTTCAGCCCACAGCCTATAACCGACAGCTTGCTGTGGGTCGGCTGGGAGCCTCGGCCTGGGTGTCCATCGCTGGAAGGCATTGTCGTGCAGGAGGTCAGGGGGCTGGAGGCGTTTGGGTGGGTTGGTGGTCCCGCAGAGGAGAGGGCAGAGGAGGTGGGGAGTTTCTGTCGCACCTCAAGTCAAGGTACCTGGTGGTGCAGGGAGCAGGAGAGTGTCCCCCGGGCGCATGCTGGTGTGTGTGCAGGGCTTCTGTCTGCTCATCGGGTGGCCCCTGGGGACCACAGCTGGGTATGTGCCAGGGTCCTGGCTTTGGCTGGTGCTCGTGGATGGCATTTGCCATTTGTGGTTTGGTTTCGGGACCTTTGGGGACTTTTTATGGCACCATCAGATCCAGGTTGTGGCTGGGAAAGGGCAACCCCTGGTTAGGGTGGATCAAGCGCATGTTCAGCTAGTGCTGGGGATATAGCTGTGTAACTGCCAGAGTGTGGGAACCAGGGTGCACTTCCTAGAAGCTACAGTTTGTAGAACAGGAACCAGAAACCTGCCAAAGGCAGTGTGGGACTCATCGGTTATGGTGGTAATGCACCACAGAGCCTGGTCCCCAGCTGCAACTGAAGCAGCTACCCCTGGCACAGCAGAGGCCCCGGCTCAGGCAGAGCTCTGGGAGGGATGCTGCTTTCCAGGTGCCAGACTGCAGGCAGTGCCCAGTGCCTCATTGAGGCCAGGGCAGTCGGAGGTGGTGGCCATGCCTGCTGGAGGTGTGTGCTGGATGGGGAGTTGTGGCCAAGTTATGTAGCTGCGGGAGGAGATGAGCAGGCTATATGGTATCAGGGAAGATGGAAAAGGGATTGACGGGGTCTTCACAGAGACCCTGCAGAGGTGAGAGCCTGAATCCTCTGACTGTGCAAAATGGGGCAGCCAGAGTCTGTGGACAGTTGTGATATAAGTGGAGACTTCTGTGTTGAGGAAGGCTGGAGGCTTATGACTTCTGTCAACAGATGTCCTTGCAAGGTTATTGTCTTATATCTTCAAAAGGTCCTGGAGATCAGGTGACTTCTCTGTTGACTGAAGAAAGACAAATGTTGTACCCATCTTCAAAAAGGCCCAAAATTTAAACTTGGAGAAATACAAGCCAGGCAGCCTAACTTCAGTCCCTGGGAAAATCATGGAGTGATTCCTTTTGGAATATGTTTCTGGGCAAACTGGTGATTGAAACACTGAGCATGGATTTATTGAGGGTAAATCATGCCTGACCAGCCTGGTTGCCTGCTACGATGAAATGACTAGCTTTGTGGATGAGAGAGCAATGTGTGTCAATGACCTTGGCTTTAACAGGAATTTCTATACAGTCTCCCACAGTATTCTCATGTCCAAATTAGGACCTTACTGTCTGGATGGGTTAGCAACAAGATGGGTAAAAACCTGGTTGGATATTTAGGCTCAGAGGGTAGCGATTGATGGTTCATACTCTGCCTGGGTGCCAGTGGCAAGTGGAGTGCCACAGGGATCTCTACCATTTAACGTCTTTATCAGTGACCTGGAAGAGGCAACAGAATGCACTCTGGTGAAGTTTGCAGATGATGCCATACTGGGGGGACCAGTAGATAGGCTGAGGACAGGGCTGCCATCTGAGTGACCCCAATAAACCGGAGGAATGGGTTGACAGGAACCGTATGAAATTCCGTAGGGTATGTGCAAACTCCTGGGTCTGGGAAGGAATGTAACAGTGTGGGCTGGGAACTGACTAATGGGGGGGCAGTTGAGCAGAAGAGGACTTGGGCATCCTAGTAGACAGCAAGCTGAATATAAGCCAGCAGCATGCCGTGGCAGGAAAGAAGGCCAACAGCACCCAGCAGCCAGGAGATGGAGGGGAGGGATTATCCTCCTCTACTGAGCACTCATTAGGCATCATCTAGAATATTGCATCTGGTTTTGGACCCCACAGTACAGGAAAGATATTGATGAACTGGAGCGAGTTCAGCAGAGGCCATCGACATAGTCAGGGATCTGGAGCACTTGCCCTGGGAGGGGCTGAGGGACGTGGGCTTGTTCAGCCTGGAGAAGAGATGGCTTTGGGGGGGGACCTGTTAGTGGCCTTCCAGTACCTATGAGGAGTTTATTCAGAAGATGGAGCCAGTCTATTCCAAGCATTGTGTTGGTAGGAGGATGAGGGATACTGGACATAAACTGAAATGAGAGATTCAGAGTGGATATAAGGAAAAGCTTTTTCACTATAAGGACAGTCAAGTAGTGAGCAGTTGCCCAGAGAGGTTGTGTAGTCTCCGTCCTTAGAGGTTTCAAGACTGACTAGGTAAAGCCCTGAGCAACCTGACGTCAGAGCTGATCCAGCTTTGAGCAGTGGGTTGGACGAGATCGTCTCCAGAGATCCCTTCCAGCCTCAAATATCCTGTGATCCTCTGTGTGTGTAGGAGTATGCAAGTATGGATTAAGTACAGAATGAGTTCTGTGGAGATCATATATGGAATATGTCTTCACAGAAAGATATAGAGGCCACAAAAGTGGCTCACTATTAACAAGTAATATATAGGGTTTTTTTAACAAGGAATACTTGGATTTCAGTGGAGAAAAGGAAAAAAACCCAAACCAGTGTATCAGCTTTTCTCTGCCTCCCCAGTGCTTCAGATCCTATTTTAGTCCAGAACCAGCAAGGTCTGAAATGTTGTCACCATATTCATGTCCATATCCCTTGCCTGGATTCATGTTCAACACATCTCTCTCAAGGATTTAATAAGTGACTTCCATTTACATCATTTATGTAGAGAATAGGGCATGAGAAGTGGAAAAACAGCTTTCAAAATATCAGTGTAGCTGTCCTATTTGGAGACAACCCTTCAAATAGCTGAATTATGACATGTCTATTAAAGTGAAGACGTGGAGTAAGGGTGATACATGTATTCTAGGTAAACATAACGCTGGTATTTGACAGTTTGCAAATAATTCACACAATAAATGTCCCCTACTGAAGTCTAAATGCAGGTCTCAGCTATTTCCAGCTGGGCAGCATAGATGTAATCAAGAATAATTGAAGTGCTGATTTTGTGCTATGTGAACATAACTGTCTGTCTTTCTGAATATGTTATGATGTCTAACATGTTGGCTTTCTCCATGATCATATAACAAAAGTTGTTTGAATTGGATGTGAAAGAATGGTTAGTACTGTTTAGTCATGATCTGTCATAAGAATCTTAAATAGCTTAGAAAAAATCCATAATTACGTCCCTAAGACTGATGGTATTTCAGATCTTGCAGTGATAAAGGTTTTTTGTTCTTGCCTCAGAATTACTTTCAGACAAAGTATGCTCTCAGCCTCATCATGTCAGCATCAGAACACCTGCAAAAATAGATCAAAAGAAAAAGCAGAATTACTGAAATTTTCTTGCTATGAATAGCACTAGTGTGAATGTATTAAGCATCATGTTGACTGTACTGAAAATGCAAAATATCCAGGGGAGCAACTACAAATGTAAACAAATTTGGGGACATGTTGGCTGTTTCAGAGAGTGACTTGGGCTGGTTTCATCCCCTGCCCTTTTGTTTGCTCCTTTCTGTGGGGTAGTGAGTGAAAAACCTGTGTCAGCTGGGGATCCTCAGACTTGCTCAACTTGCAAACTTGGTGCAAAGCCTGTGGCTTGTTCCTAGCAGTGGCAATACTGAGCTGCAGGGTTGCAAGAACTGAAAAGGCATCTGAAGCAGTATGCAATAGAGCATACCTTGCTTTTTATTTTATTTTCTGTTATGACAGAGTAATGTCAGAGCATGCAGCGAGCTACTTCTGGATTTACATTTGGCTTTAGTAACTAATCTGTAATACAAATGTTTCTCCTATGTGGGTTTTTTACCCTCTGCTTACAGTAACACATTTAGATTGATCAGGCTATGATGGTAACTACTGTGGTGTTTAACATTCTTTATAGGCCATTCTCATTGTAATAAACAAGCAAAATAGTACTGATTGTTTTCATGTATCCATTAAATTAAGAAATTAGTGGTATAGAAGTAACTGCCTTCTGGATAGAAAGTATCTTTTATGTTGAAACGTTACCAATATAGTATTGCAGAACAACTGACAGATTTTATGTTTTGGCTCCAGATAAATCTGAATTTGCTGGAAGTAGGTGAGGGCTCTTTAATTCCAGTTTTCCTGTTTGTCAGTGAAGCATTCAGAAAAAGACAATTTCACTTTGATTAAATGCCTAAAAAGTTATCTGGTTGGAAAAAAAAAAAAAAAAAAAAGAAAAAGGATGTTGCATAAGCTTTTAATATTTAATTTCTATACTCTAAGTATCCGGAAGAACATTTAGTTCCTGTTTTGAAAGATGAATGCCATACATTGGAAAGTGTACTGAAGGCTCATTTGCAGTCACGGAGCTTGTTTGCTTCTCTAGTATGTACGTGCGGGGAAGAGTAGAAAGGGTTGAGTGGGCAGTTGGCAGTCATTCATTGTCAGTGATTGCTAGTCATTCATAAAAACTGCAGAGCTGAGAGGTGGAGCCAGCAGCAGAAGCCGCCTTTCAGGCTCTTGCAGAAGACACGTTTGTGCAATCACAAGTGATTCGAGAAGCTGCTCAAATACGGCGTGATGAATGTAATGAGGAGATGTGTGCTAAATGCATCTAGTTAACGGGAGTTGCTTAGAATAAAGTAAAATGTTGTAATTCTTTTCTCCTCAAGCCCACCACAGTTTGTGAACGTAGAGATCTAACAGTTCTGTGTTCAGCTAAAGGCAATAAATCACTTTCAAGGAGTGCCCTCTAGTTTGTGATACCATCTGGAGTATGTCTTTTGCCTTTAAAACAAGCAGTTTTAGGACATTAATGGGTCTCGATCCACTGATAACAGGAAATTTTGAGGTGAGTAGGGAATATATTCTTGGGCTGTGTATTTTTAAGGCATAAATGTCAGTGGAAGTTTAATTTCAAGAAGAGAGAGTGTCAGAAGCAGCAAACCATCCTGTATATTCTTGCTCTTAAAATTGCTGCATTTATATTTTTCCCCCTCATTGCAATGATTTTCAATCTAATGGATGGTCTCGACAAGATTTTATTTCATCTTTGTCTCCAAAGTGGGGAAGCTACAGCAGGTTGATAGACTTCCATTTTTATTTTATAAATCTGATTCATTTGAAACTGTGTGTGAGTAAATGCTATTGTATCAGCTGTTCCATCTCTTCCAGTTTGGCCTATGCAGTTCACTGCTTCTCTGAAAGCTACAGAGATGTCACTGCAGGCTGATCTCGTACTGCCTGGGACACGGTATTTAAGGCTGGGTTTACATCCAGGCTGCCATTGCATTTAAATTGAAGGACTTTACTTGAAAATGGCAGGTTCTTTGTTGTTAAGTAAGTCAGGGCTTAGGATGTTAAATTACAAAACACTATCCCCTTACAGAACCAGAACTGTCCATTGAGAAGCAGAATAATCAACTCGACTTCCCTGTATTTATTTGACCTGTTTGCAGATGGATTCCTGGGTCTGATCCTGCCCTAAGCACGGCCTGGAAGAACGTAATGCTGGGCTAGAAGATTTCATTTTAAATGAAGGTCTGGAGCACTGTGTGTGTATGGTTTACATAGCCCCTTGGACTGAATGTGCTTGTTCCTTATCAGATGGCAGAATTTCAAAGCGACCCTGGTCTCTCTCTAACAAATAGCTAATTAAATTGTACACTGTAGGCTCTTTGAAGATTTTTCAGAAGCTCTGATTAAAATATATATAAGGCAAACTTCACTGTGGCAATGTTCCAATGAAAGTGCATGTATGCTTCATCTCCTTTTCAGGAGTTTTTGTGTTGTAGTTCAGGCAGCTCAAACTATTGCAGTCACTGCTTTTCATCAGGAGTGAGTGCATACCCCTTGGGGCACTGGTTTCCCCTTGTTCTCAAGAGTTTCTGTGCTCTCATTAGTATTAACAAGTGTAATATATGTACATCAAAGAAAAATACACATTTAAAGAAAGAATATTGTATGTGACCTACTGAGAGATTAGGGCATGTGAGATCGGTCTGGAGGTACGACTTTCCCAGGTGTGTTGCTTTTTCTTCTGGAGCTGGACCAGTAGAGTCTCATGTACCATCAGATATCCTGTCCTGCTGTAGACTGATTTCTCTTTTGAGATGGACAAATGACCAGGTGCTCAAGTCCAGCAGCATGCATGGGGTTTGAATCCTCTCTTATCCATACGTACATGTGCAGTTAATTGACAGTATGCAAGTGAAGTGATTTACAGGTGCCTAGAAAATATCTGTTCATAAGTTACATGGGTGTTAATGAGCGTACTTGGTTCCTTGCATTTTGAAAAATCAAGTGCTCTACAAATACAGTTTTTAAAACCATCTCTCTTCCTTTTGAAGACACATTTCACAACCGAAGGAAGAAATCAAATGTATTGAACTTGCTTTCCACCTTAGCGATATTTCATCTTTCAGAAGTTTCAAGTAATGTATTTTCTGTTTCTTTTAAGGCCATTCAGCTGGGTGATTTTTGGAGGCTGGCTTGAAGTCCTTGTCTGCTACTGGAGAGCAGCTGATACTAGAGATGAATGATACGATTTATTTGGTTACACTATATACGTAGCTGTCTATATACAGCTCTAAACATTATATAGGGGAATATGATGCCCTGAAAGCAGACTCAAACCCATGCAGACTAGTCCCACTTTAGTAACTGAGCATCCATGAAGAGCAGCTGTTAAAGATACCCTTTTGGGTTTCTAACTATCTCTTTTTACTACCACAGTCAGAAACCAGAAAAGCAGCAGCAGCAGATTCATCACAGTGCTTTCTGCTGACCTACTGCTGATGAGAACATGTATTGCAATATACTGGGTTGCTTTTAATTCCTCTCTGCAGTCAGCACTGCAGGTTTTGGTGTTCTGAAACAGGTAACATTTACAATGTTAGGGTTTTTTTTTAAGGGATTTATCCTTCTAAATAAAATATAAAACAGATAAAAGCCAGCCCATCAGTGAAATGCATCTCACAGCTGTAGTCAGAATGGCAGTTTCTATTTTTAACTTGGCAGCTTCCCCATGTAACAGGCTACAGCTTTCAGTGACATTTCAGATATAGCTAATATCCTCTCAATTTTGTTGGGGGCCCATCTTATTTTGCATCCCCCAAACAACAGCAGTGGGTGCTTGTGGAGAATGAGGGGAAGGGGCTACACAAAGCGGCCCAGCTCATGTGCTCTCCCTCTGTAGCCTCTTCTACCATCTTTTATTAGACCCAACATATAGGACTGGATGGACCATTGGTCTGACCCGGTAGAGTATTTCTTGCGTTCGTATGTTGTTTCTTACACTCCAGTGTTAACAACTATATACAGAAATAGTTTAATTGATGAGAAAAATCATAGTCCCATATGTGATTCTTCATCTTGGAGCATTTAAAAAACCAAACAATGTACAAATACCTCTGTGACATAAGTGCCATGGCTGCTGCATGAATGAGTGATGTACCCGCAGAAACATTTCTCCATGTTTTCTCTTTACTGGCAATTCACATTCTAGCCAATGTCTTCTCTCAGTGCTGCTTCTTAACACATGTTGCTTCTCCCTCCTCTGGTTTTCTGCTTGCTTCTGTGTCAGCAAAAGAAAATGGAAAAGAGCTGGTAGTACTGGCTAACTGACTAGTACTCAGCTGCCATCTGGACAACTAAAATAGGATGCATCAGGCTACGTATAAACATCTGCAGCATCACTGGCTTCTTCTAGCGTAGCTGATTATGAAAAAATTACTAGTTAATTGAAAGGAATAGGCATATCTATCTACAGTGCCTATGGCTTAGTCTAAAGTGGATATATAAAATAAATGAGAAGTTCCTAGATGTGCCTGTTTTTCCTGGCTATGAAAGAAACCTAGGGTGACTGCTTCCGATGTGGATGAGTAAAGTCACGGGAGTCAAGTCTCTCTCTGTAAGGAAGACACTCTGAGAGACAGAAGTAGTGAAGTTTATTTTCTAACCCAAATTATTCATCTTTTCCGTCTTTTTAGGTAACTGTGTGTTCTGTCTTTGCTTGTAGCCTAGATACAAGGACAAAAGGCTGGGCATTGTTTAATGACTTAAAAATGCAGGTAGACTCTTTACTGAAATTTCTCAGGTGCCTAATGAGACTTTATCAGCCCACTCAAAAATCTCCCTTTAAGCCTGAACACTTTTGAGAATCATTCCCAGAGGACCTGTTTCAGTGTGAAGACAGTACATATTTAAGCACGATTCTCCTCGTAATTCTGTCTTGTATGGGTGTAATGGAGACTTCAAGGAAAAGTGTGTCTAGGTGGCTTCAGGAGAACCATAAAGAAACCCTCCACAGTAAGGGCTCTTAGCTTATTCTGGTTCAGGAGTCTGGTTCAGGATCCTTTATTCCTGGAAAACTGACCCATTCTTGTTTTACAGTAGGGTAGGTAGAGTTTGAGACAACTGGTATCTGCCTGTATGGTTTTATGAAGAAGGGTATTGGAGCCTTTTGTGGTAAGCTAACTAGCTGCTGCTTTTTCATTTGGAGAGCGTTCATCTGGTTGATCTTGGAAGATACTGCAGAATTGTTGTATTTCCATGTTTTAAAGACGTAATTCAAGCACAGAGGCCATAAGAGTGCCTGGTCTCAGCAGAACTGGAGATGGGGAGGAATTTCTGACACAGAGGCAAGAGAGCGCCTGAATTTTCTGGCAGAGGGCAGCGCTGTATGTGCCATGGCAGCATTCCCTAGCCTGCTTCTAGCACCCAGCCCTCTCTGACCTTTCAGAGGAAGGAAAGGGCAGATGTTGCCCTCCTTGATATGCAGAAATTAGAGCCTGACCCCACATGCACCCTATAAGCACCTTCTCCATTTTAAGTTCATATGAAGTAGTGTCAGGCAGACTAAATCTTGCATTCTTTTGAAGTTCCTTCTGTTTAAATTTACTATTATAATAAGTTCTGACAAGCGTAGAGTTTCTTCTTTCAGTAGTGTGTAGGCTTTGGGAAACCTGTATCTGTGTTTCTGCAAATGTACAGGGCTGGAGAGTGACAGCCAGGCTTTCTTCTTAGTGTGAGTGACATAAGTGTAAGCCACAGTCCTGTCGGGTGATGGAGGGGAAGATGATAATACTGTCTGATCCGAGAGAACTTTGATAAACATCAAGTACAAAAATGTCTATTCTGCCCATGTACTCTTCTAAGTTGATGTTGAAGACTAGGCTTGTTGTAGCAAGCATTGCAGTCTTGATAGTTCTTCACTACATAAAATAAATGAATAACCAAAAGAAAAGCTGATTTAGATTAGGGAAAGAATGTATTTGAAGGTCCAGGGGGACATATGAGAAAATGGAAAGAGGATGTAAAGGAAAGGGGGTAGGAATGAAGGCATATACTGTGTGAATGGAAGTGTGTGTGCTTTTTAACTCCTTGAACGATAGGAAACATGGAACTAGGGTTCTTGATTAGGAAGTGTGAATCTAACGATCTGTGAAAAATCTGCAAAAACAATGTTCAATTTAGTGTCATGATTAGAAATGGCTACCTTTTAATTCTAAACTCTGTGTTAGGGAAGAGGAAAGGTGTAATCAGTATAAATGCATTTGTTATATAATTTTTCTAATGATTTATAGACCAAATATTTTCAAGTTTTGGAGAGAATCATATTTGCTTTAGATTTCTAGCAGCATAAATCATGTATAAATATAGGACCTTGTACTTCTGAAAATATTGTATTGTAATCCTTCTATCTACAGGGAATAAAGTGAATTTGCATGAACTTACCAGTTTAGTAACCAAGACTAAGCCAGTGGGTTCCCCAACCAATGGGTTCACCTGTAAGTGAAGGCTCTGTGCATCTGTGGCCCAATTATTTAGTTGGAGAAATCTTTTATTGTCATTATACTGTGATTCGGGGTCTAAAGCTTGTTGTGCTAGGCATTACACTAAGGCTTAGGCTCTTCCAGACCTGAAGAATTTTGAATGTAACCTATGGGTTCAAATCCTGTGTTACCAGAAGTTTCCTTATGGCAGCTGTGTGCTCTGTTGGCACAACCTTCTTTGATGTGAAAGGGTTTAAACAAAAATCCACCTTTTTTCCCTCTAGTTGTAGCTTTCCTACTAAAGAGAAACCATCATTTTTTTCAGTCGATTGCTTAGGTGTAATGTTACAAAGCTTCATCCAGGTTGGGGGTGAGATGGGGAAGGAAGGAATTGGCATTTTTCACTGGGATGTCCATTGGGATTGCTGCTTTTCTGGCTGGATGCCTTGGTATTCTTTTGTTAGACGCCTGGAAATCCTGGACAAATAACCCCTGTGTGTTAGTAATCAGCCAGACGTTCACGTACAGTGTAGGGATGTTTCATACTTACTGTCAAGTCAGCGGAGAGTCTGTAGCAGAGTGCACACGTGAGCACCATACGCATGCAATGAAATCATCTGATGCGACTTGCCATGCATGCTCTGAGGCACTTGGACTTGGTGGTCATACCTCGCGTGTTGTTTGAGGCAAGCATCTGTATTTCTGCATGGGATTTTGTAGGTAGAAAAGTGAAGCCATTGCTGCTCCATGGAGAAATGAGGAAGGGAAAACCTCTGCTGTAGTTATAGGTAAAGTCACCCAAAGTATATCTGTCTGTCATCACTGACACCCAAATCCAACTAAAAAACATGGGACTTGCTGAATTTAGCATCAATGATGTTGCTTCTGTAATGTCTGCACTGGAAAACTGCAGCTGCTGGGTAAAAACCTAGTGTAGCTTTGATCTCAGCCTCTTGGACACAAAATACCATTTTATGTATATATGTGTGTGTAAATATATATACTTGTATAAAATATAATACATATAAAATAATAATAAAAATAAATAATAAAAAGAATAGTTAATGTCTCTTCACTACCTGTGATTGTTGGTTTAATGAGTTAAATGAAAGTCAGGTGATTGCAGTATCCTCTTCTTTTTGACAGCTTTTCAGTTTTGGAGATACCAGTCACCAATTCATACAACAGATCCTCTTAGAAGAGGGCCCATATCCTAGAGCCTTTTATTTCTAATGGCTTGTAACAAAATTAACTTGAGTATACTGAGATGTAAAACCTAAGGCCAGGATAAGTTTTGAGCATTTGAGGCTACCCTAAAGTTCAGATAAAATGTGGTACCTCACAGCCAAAGACATTTTTGTGAACAACCAGTTACCGACCCACTCAGAAGTCAGTCGCTTGTTAGCACGTTTTTAAAACAAGCTTTTTGTTCTAGCTCTTTCATGGGACAATAAGAGCATCTGCCATCCAGACAGGTTTCTAAAGGTATCTCTTCTAAACGCACCGACATACGGTATTGAAAACAATGGTAGTTTTCTCTTGCTCTTAAATTATTAACTTTGTCCATGGAGTCTATGCCCAAATCACCACTTCTCCTGTCACATTTATCTCCATCTCGCTGTCTGTATGATGAAGGAGGTGGTGAGAGAGATTTGTTTTTTAGTTCTTCTATATAATAAACTTTTTATTTCTTTTCCTGATTGAAGGTAAATCTTTGGAGTATGCAAGTCCTTGAGGAAAAACACTCCTTGCTGTACCCTGCATACCTTTTCAATCCAGTTCCCCTTTATAGGTTTGAGAGTATCCCCATTTCTTGTTGCTTTCCTCATTTCTTTGACTTCACATTTTTTCCAGGATAATTTCATTCAGTATTAAGCTATTAGTACAAAGAAATTAAAATGAAGAGTATTAAGTTACTAGTAAAAACAACAACAAAAAAAGGAAGACTGAAGTCTCAAAAGGGACAAATAATACTGAATTAGTACTCCACAGTTAAGGTTGGTGGGAATCAGGCTTCTGCATCATTCCACTTGGGTTATCAGCTGCTCTGCTTTCCATGGTCTGGCAGCCATTTCCATCACTCATCCCTCAGTCCCCCACGCTTCGTGTTTTCTTCTTTTGCTCACGGCTCTAGCGCGCAAGACCTGTCCCAAAGGCCCCTTTATATAAAGCTGTCCAAAGCCTAGCCTCCTGTGTTGCATCAGCTGGTGGGAAATGAGCAGATGACCTAAGAAGTCGTCCAGGCACACGAAGGGAGTGCGCTGCCAGCCATACGCGTAGGGGTCTCGGGCCCATCCGGAGCTGGAATTGGCAGACAGCTCCGAGGCGGAGGAGTCCAGAGCACTGCGACGGCTGCTGCTCTGCCAGAGCAAAACAGAGACGTGGGTGTGGAAGATTGTATTCCACCAAAATGACTGGGAAGATGTCCTCAACTGCTCTTTTTTCTTCCCAGTTTCCATCTCTGTTAATTCTGGCTGGTATTTTTTTCTTTTTCAATCAGGCCAGGGTGGAGGGACTGGTTTGGGTTCCTCTTCTCGCCACGTGTAACATTTCTCTGGAGGATAGGCTAGGTCATGCTTTGGTGGGAGCCTCAAGAGGAATGCTGCCAGTCATGCCTCGGTGAAGGGTAACTTCTGACTTCCTTCGTGTTAGCTACTGCACGCTTTGAGTCTGGGTTGTGTGGAGAGAGTGGCGTGTGAAGGTCTTGGCTGTGGCACTGGAAGGTGGAAAGAGCCGTCAAGCATGTCTCAACTGCAGGTTTTTGTTTTCTCTTGTCTACAGACCGTACAAGCCGTACTCTTGAGAAGGTCACATGGGTCCAGCTGGCAGATGCCAGGCTAACTTTGATCTCCCTTTTACAGAGTAAGAGTGCTCTCAAATACGCCATGTTTGCACTCAGTAGAGCCTAGAGAACAGACCAGGGACCAGTCTGGACACACAGGCTGTGTCTGAGATGTACACTAATCCACACATGCACTATATTTCTGTACTAAGTAGATATATCTATTGATTTACAGGATACCAGAAAGCCCGTAGAAAGACCCTACTGAAAACCACCATGATTTTGGGAGCTGTACAGTCAAATGCAGAGGCTCTGTGATTGTGAGGAACCTAGATGGGAGAATAGAAAGCTGCTTACCAGCTTTCTGGAGAGCCTCCTCCTGTGTTGAGGATGAAGGATCGTAATTCTGAGGAGGCCTTTCTGTGGACTTCCCTACAGGGATTTACTATTCTCCATCCCTGCTTTGGTGTATGGCATCTACAGCGTGATGTAGGGGCAGCTAGCAAAGCTCATATACTTTCTGTAGTAGTTGCTTCATAAAGGTACAAAGTTGGAAATTTCTGCAGAACGGAACAGACCATGTACCAAGTGTCGTTTCTTCAGGGTTGCCATCAGAAATTGAAGCCTGGCTTCTCATTTACGGCCTTCATGCACTAGAAAGCTCCCCCTTTCACCAACTTGAGTGACTTTTACAGTAGACTCTTGTGAAGCTCTGTGAACATTGCTTATCGTGGAAGTGCTTCAGCACCTCCCAGATTCTGAAAATAATTCATTTCCTGGAGTCATTTTTTTGGTCATATGAGGCTGGGAATAGATAGTTTATCTTGAAGATTAGCAATGAAAATAAGCCATGCCACATGCTTCTCCAGGACCCGGTTGTCTGATTAAAAGTTTGTCATGCTGAAGGAAAATCAAATAGGAACAATACTAACCTTATGCTCTGGTCTAGAAGAAGAGGTGCTGGCTTATAAGCAATTTATTTTTCTCTTGTTTTTTCAGCTTGGATACCTGTGGAATTAGTGACCCTTCTAGACATGATTTCAAAACCGCTTCAAGGGAGAAAACTGCTTTCAGTTGGTCAGACGGTTCTGTCTTAAAACAATGGTGATATGTTAAAATGTCTTGTTGCTGGGTTTGAAATTATTTTGCTTTTTAAGACTTTGAAACTTTGCTGCAGGTGATGGTGATGATAACTTGCTTTTTAAATGTACATAAGTTGTCCATCTACATGAAGCAGACCTTTAAGACCAGGGGAACAGCAGCACTAAACAAGCGCACAGAAAATCCCCGTCCGTCAGTTAGAGTAGCTGGGGAGGCATGAATGAGAGACAATATTTCACATAAAATACTCATGCTATTGTGAATATTTTTAAGTCTTAGTCTGCTAGCACCCAAAACTACATTTCTGTTAGTATTTAAAGTGTAGGAATTTGCTGATTTAGAAGATCAATGAAACGAAAAGATAAGCTGCAGTGAAGTGACAGGCTTGGAACAGTCTGCCAACACTTGTTCGCAGAAAGGGAAAACAACTTAAAATACAAAATTTTACCAAAAGAAATAGTTAACGCCAGAAGGTTGGGAAATGTATCTTTTTTTTAATTGTAGGAGTATTCAAATGAAGTTTTGTGATATTTGAGCTGTGATGCGTAGAGGATTTCTAAATCTTTTAATTTCAGTAGCAACCACGTTTTCACTTCACGCATATGTTCAGACAGAACGTATTGGAATTCTGAACTAGAAAGCACTTTAACATGTACCTTGAGTCTTGGGGTGGACTCTCTTGTGTGAAAGCATCTTGCTAGTGATGAGGTCTGTTACTGTGAAGGTTTTAGGGCTGATGGATGAGAAACAGCCTTCAGATACTATAGGGATCTGCACAAAGTAAGGACCTAAACAGATAAGCAGACCATTTGTTTGGGATTATCTGGAATCGAAGCTGTGTTGGGATATGTTGTGTTGTTCTGTAATTTTCTTTCTGTGTGCTTACAAGGCACTTATCATCATGGCATTTTGCTTAGCTTTAACAATAGTGATAGCAATTTGTGTTTTTTTTTTTTTTTTTAAATTATTTATTATTTATTATATTTTATTATTATATTATTTTTGGGAGAAGCAGGTTACTTAGTTCATAGGGGTGGTTATATACGAGACAGAAGGAGAAAAAAATTGGTGTGCTGTGTAGGGCTACTCTCTAATCTTTCCTTAAATTTTTTTTGAAAGAATTTTGGATTTTTCAGCCAAGCAAATCTGTGTGTGAATATGATCTGATATTCAGGGAGTTTTTTTTTTTTTTTAAAGTTCAACCAAAGAAGATACGGAATGCCCACAAGCCAAACTGTTTCAGAAGTCAGGCAGAAGAAATGACTGAGGTTGGCTATGATGCCTTAGACCACATTTTGGTTTTACATTTATGTACCTAGAGTCCTTGATGAAGTAAGCTGTCTAGGCAGATACATCTGACAGGACTTACCATGGCCAGGAGTACACGTCCACGGTGTACCAGCCCCCTTTAGAAAGATGATGTTGGGAAACATCGTACAGTAAGAGAGCTTGAGCGCAGAGGAAGGCTAAGTACTCCCACTACATGTACGTCTGTCCGGACGGCTGTTCGAGAAGATTCCTCCGTGAATCTTTCCTGCAGGAGGAGGTGTTGCCTTCAGTGAATGAACAGAGGCAGCCCGGCCTGATGGAGTGATTTGTAGTACAGAAAAATTGTCTCAAGTGTGACTTTGCTACTTCTCCAGCAGAGGAATGATGACCTCTCCTTCCTAAGTAAAGTAGATTAGACAGTCTTCTGTGTGTTTGATACTGTCTGCATCTGATAATGTTTTCTAGGACCACAATATTTTCTTTCTATTATCTGAGGAAGCCAGGAGATCTGTCTAGGTAGTAGAATGGGAGAGAATGCTTAAGTAATTGCTCTGCTTCTTAGCGCCTAGGGGATTTTTTTAGGTTGCTTTTATCACCACCTTTCTGCCATGTCTTGATGTAATTTGATATTTTTAAATTGTTTTTTTAACTTAAACCTTGCGATTTCAGAGCGATGTTTCAGTGGGTTTGCCATGTTGTGATAGAAACCAGGAGAGATGCTTTTTTTTAAAAAAAAATCCAGTTAATTTTTTTCTTAGACTACAAATACAAAAAATGACTTAATCATATGATTGTCACCTATTGTCTTCAGTGGGTAGAGTAATGCTATTCTGGGTGCCCTGACTGTGCATTTTAATCCTTAACATGTAATAAGTTATTTTAAAATTTAACCATTATTCCATTGTTTTTTCATGCTAGGAACAGTTAAAGGGAGACTTGCAATGTCACTGAAATGTATTTTTTTATTATATAATTGAAATGTGCTTCGTTCTGAACTGTTTTAACATAATTTTTGTAGTGGAATTTGCACAGCATGTAATTTTATCCTTATACTGCATTATCTATATTCTAGCTACTCACCCAATTAAGAAAAGTAGGAAAGAATACTGAGTCAATTAAATGGGCAAATTGACAGTTCTGGGAGCCTATTTAACAAGCTCTTTTACATCAAAACCTACAGATATTAATCTGACGGAGAATTTCTTTGGTTCTGATAAAAATGACAGCCTGTTACACATCTATGCCGGAAATGTACATTGCTTCATCAAAATACTGTTGCAGTCAATCAACAAAATATTCCCGTCCTCTGTGGACAAAAGAGCTAAGATATGTACAAAAATATCTTTATAAGCCACAATTATCTCTTTGGAGTGCAAGATAACTATTATTTGATTTGAAGGTTTACATCATTTGAGGGAGAGAGCAGTTTAAAAGTGTTAAACCACTTTACCACCACCCTGTGGTAAAGAAAGCAGCCAGTGTTTAAGAAAAAAATTTAAAAATCTGTAGAAGATTAGCATTTGTATTGCATTAAAAACATTAGACAATATTTTATCAGCATGTGACCAGTATCACAGAAACGACTCATTAATTAACAGTGTTCTGGGTAAGTAAGCACACTTTTAAAATTCTGCATCTCAGTGTTAAATGCACATGCAGCTTTAAAATATGGTTTTAGTTTAGACCCCTGCCTCCATATTACTAGCATGTAAACAACTACAACAAAAATTTAGTAATTCTAGTTTATTTATAGATGTGTTAATTGGATTCAGTCACACAAAATAAGTGATTTATCATCCATCATGAGTATAAAGCATTGGAAGGGCAAATAATCATTTAAACAATTATGTCTATTTTTACCCCATTGGTTTTGTAACTTGGTATGCCTTTTATGAGCATCCTGAGTAAACATTAGGTGGGTGAGAAATTAATTTCCTAAAATTGTCTTTTCTCATGGAGATACTAGGAAATAAATATTTTAGAGACGCAAAGTGGATCTGTCGTAGATAAGTGTGTACTGTTGCATGGAGGATGTTAAATGTAATTCCAAAGTGGCAGTATAAATAGTTATTATAAATACATTTATTAATCTAAACTTCGGAAAAGTCAGACAGGAAAGGTGAAGTCTGTAATAGGCTGTCACTTTGAATCACATGATAAAATAAAGCAAAATGAATCAGTAAAATAAATCTGTGCAACTAAATATGCCCATTAATACATAAATGTTGTTTTAGAAACAAGATCTGGATCTATGCTGTAAATTATGAGTAAACTCAGCCTTCATATAGGAAGGGGAAATGCTCTGTAATGAAGTGATCATTTAATAAATTTCATTAGTTATTAAATCAAATTTTGTGCTTTCAAAGTATTTCCTAAGAGTGTGTTCCACGTACTCGTTCAGTATAAGGATAGACGTCTCTTTCACCAAGCAGATGAAAGAGAGTAGATCTGGAAAAGGGGTAAGATGAAGGAGGTGTTTGCTATATAAGGCTTCCAAATGTCAGTAATTTTGCTTCCAACATGTCTTTGCAATATGTCCTCCTGCATTTCTATGTTGTTATTTAGAAATCTCCTAAAATCATTGTACAAGCAAAAAGCTCAAGCTACGTTTGGTTCAGCTTGCTTTATTGACTTGGAGTATTCACTCCAACAACCAAACACACCATAAAACATGGCTGGAGAATAAAACCTGCATCATTCCTGCATCCATTTTAGCAAAGGATGATAATTAAGTTGTTCAGAACAGCTGAAAGGCAAGAATCAAAATATTGCTTGACTACCTCTTGAGGATGAATGATTACATTACATTACATATTGTGATTTAAAGTGGGAGGCTGCTGCTTTTCCTTCTTATGGAAGTTTTCGGTTTGGTTTCTGGAGGTTTCGTTCTGGCATGTCTCTGATTTTTCCTATTTCAGTAATCCTGGATTGATTCCTGTCTTCCAGCTAAGAGGAACCTGTGTTACCATAAGCTAGTAGAGGAAGGTGATAGATTAAATATGGACAGTCCTTTCCTGTCTTTAGTGCTGTTTCCTAGCATAGGCTGCAATTCAAAGCGTATGTGAGTGTACCATTCACCTCTTTGATTTGAGAACTTGGTATTCTGGAGTTCAGGGGAAGCAGTTGTTTTGTCACCCTTTTCCTTATACTGATGTTTCTCAACAGGAGTTGCTAGAATTAACTCGGCAGCTGCTTTGGGACTTCTGCCCAGATGGAGACATGTGCAGGAATGGCATCCAGAATGTGTGGGGCTGGCTAAAAAGAAGTAGAGAACAGTGTCCTCTTTAGAGATTACAGAGTGAGAAGTTACACCATCCCTTTTTCTTTTAGAGAGGTAAACTACATACTCATAATCAAACCAATCCAAGATCTCGACCAGCAGATTTTAGTGATATCCCAGAGAGTGGGGTTCTGTAGGTACTCTAAGGCATAGGCAAGCAAGAAGCAAGATTTTCCTTTATTTTACTCTGTTATACTCTGATCCTGTAAACTTTGTGTTTTCATTCTTGCTTCTTCACTAGATGATAAACGCTGCTACACAGAAGAACAGTGTAGTTACTGTTGGTTCTGAATTTGGCATAGCCTTAAGCCAAAGCTATTTCCAGTCGTACATTGTTAAAAAGTATACCTTTTGAGCTGTTAATTAATATATTTTGTCTGAGAAGTCAGTGTTTGGAATAAATGCTTTGCGAATTTCTGGCTTTTGCCTGTTACCATTTCAAGAATGTTTTAAAAATATAAGTCGCAGTAGCAACCTATTGATCTGTATGTCACTCTTTTGCTTATGCACTTCAGAGTGGTATACTGTAATAGACATCTTTCATAATACCATACCATATAAATATTCAGGAAAGTAAAGTATTTAAAATTACATAATTAAAATTTAATCTGAAATTTTAGATTTCCCTAACTAAAAGGAAAATCCTTTTAAGTCATTGGCATAGCTTTTTGCAAGAAGTGGAGAGTGTTTCAGCAGCTAAACCCAGCAACCTACCCTAAGCCAGTTATTTTATCTGTCAATTTATCAGGTCATGTTGCATTCAACATCAGCTTAGCGCTTTGGCTACCAATGCCATTTGAAGTTTAAACTAGTTGTCCTGCTCTTCAGAAATCCACACAACTTCACATTACTGTGCTGTACATGCAATCTGCTTTCGTGTTGTGCTTGCTTTTGTCTGCTGTGGTCTTCAAGTGAAGCAAGCAGCAGCATCTCAGAAGAGAGGAAGAGAACTCCCATCGATGGTGTCTGTACATAGAGCACTCTCTCGTTTCCTGGTGTGATACCAGGCTTTTGGATAGCACTGCTCTTCATTCTTTAATTGGCGAGCCATACACACTGAGTTATTTTTATTCCTGTGGACTGTAGCACCCTTATCAATACAATGGAGATTGTTCTACTTTTTTTTTAATTTAAATAAAGCATGTTGAGGTCTGTTGACTGAAATAAGAGCTATTTGCAATAGTGAATAGACATGCAATAGCAATGACTATTTGAATAGTCCGTCCGTCCTTCCTCCCTTCCTTCCTCCCTTCCTTCCTCCCTCCCTTCCTTCGTCCCTCCCTTCGTCCCTCCCTTCCTTTGTCCCTCCCTTCCTTCGTCCCTCCCTTCCTTCCTCCCTTCCTTCCTCCCTCCCTTTCTCCCTTCCTTCCTTCCTTCCTTCCTTCCTTCCTTCCTTCCTTCCTTCCTTCCTTCGTTTTGGATTTCTCAGTATGTTAAATTATCTATAATTATCTTGTAGTATATGGTCTATTTGAGTCTTTGTCTTGCCTTTGAGCACCTTGATAAATTTTGAAAGGAGTAATTTAAACTCTTCACAGCTGCTGAAATTTTTAATAAAATTACTTGGTCTGATAATATATTTCTCTCTCCCGTTAGAATATATATTTCAGGTAAATTTAATTGCCTCTTTAAGCTATGTGCATCTTGAGAAATTATCTTAAAATAATTTGGATTTATTTTGCACTGCCATAAGTCGAAGGATTTTTTTTTAAGCCTCAAGCATAGTGTGTGGCAACACAAACGACAAGCTTTGGTAGCTTTTTTTTGATGTAGGTCATTTGGGCTGATTCTGATGGCAGAAGACTGTGGTTAGAGCAGGATGTTTTTGTTGCCGTCTAAGTTAAAAACATGAAAAAGATGCTGAACGCAAAACTTATTTTCAATGCAGCAATAATGACAAAACAGAAAAGCAGTAAAAGATAATTTTTTTCTTGGACCACTTTCCCACCTCCCTGTCTGTGCGAAGTGAGGACTTGCCAGCTTTCCAGTGCACTGTGGGCTGCGCAGCGCTGAGCAGTGTGTCTCTCCCTTGTTGGTAACCGCGTGGTGTATGGTGCATGGTTTTTTGAGGACAGCATGATGTCTCAGCTACCAAAGAATGAAAAAGCCTCTCAGATGAATACAGCCAGTCAGACTAAATGCCTGTTAAGTTCATGCCACGTGGAGTTGGTGGAGTCTCCGTCCTTGGAGATATTCAAGACCTGCCTGGACATGGCCCCAGGTAACCTGCTGTAGCTGACCCTGCTTGAGCGGGGTGGAGATGGACTAGGGACCTCAAGTGGTTCTTCCAAAGCTCAATTATGCTGTAATTCTCTGAAATTTAATTCAGCAGAAAAAGGAAATCCACATCAGGGCATGTCTGTATGTGTTACATTTCATAGGTCTCTGGACTCTTAAATGAGGAATTCGTCATGAATTTATCAAAATAATTTCCTGGATTTTTATTTTGACTCAGTTTGAGTTTTTATTTCATCAGGATAATGATATTTAAGATGTTATAGTTCTGTATAGATGTTTTGACATCCTCATAATTGTAATGCTTCAGTATCATGTAATAATGAACGCTTTGTTTCTTGGGAACTTCCATTAGTATCTCTTACAACTACGTTAAATAAGTATTATCCTTTGAATTCACATACTGCGTAATCATTTTACTCAACCAGCTTCACACTCAGCCAGAGGTTCGTAAACTACTTTACTGTTGACTGGATGTCACAGTCAACAGTGGCAAAAATGACAGACACCACCATTAGCAGTGGTGTTGACAGCAAGTAATACTGTTGGCACGGGAAGTGATCGTTTCTGTGCCAGGCAGCTTGCCAGTCTGCAGTCATTAATGGTACTTGTACTCAGAGCGGCTACTTTAATGGCCTTTTCTTAGAGTCTGCATTATGGTAAGTCCTATTGCTGTAATTCCAGGCCTCCTACCAGGCCTCCTGACTGGCAGAACTTGGAACATAGTACAAAGATAAGTTTTGGCTTCAAATGTTAGTTTCTTTTTAAGATAAATGCTTTAATAATGCAAAACATTTTTACTTTCATTACTACTGTCATAGTTTTTATTAGATGAACCAAGCATATTTTAGGGGGACCTTAACTGCCCTTAGGAGCTTTCATCTTTTTGATGTTACAGCAAATAAAGCACTTACCACTTCTGAAACCACATGTATAGATAGATCTCTGTTTCTGCTTCTAGTGTAACACGACAGGCAATGCAAGGAAAACTCAGCGTCTGAGAAGCCTTAACTCTACGGGTGGTTTGGGGTGAGATTCTTCTCATCTACCTTGCCTTGTCATCTGAACTTTTTTCTAGTCAGTGCTGTCAAAAGGTACTTTCAGAGGGCATGTATGCTGAGAAAAACATCTGTAGTAAGTTGAATGGTACTCCTTTGTATCTTCTTTTTTTCACCATTAACTGTTGAGATACTTTAGGTGACTAGTTCCTTGTTTCTAGAAAACAAAATTATTTCAGAAGAACTTAATCATGATTTCTTCCCCAAACCATAGGGCTTTAAGAGACTTACTGCTGCATTGGTAGCTCCTGTATTTATGTAGCTCCTTCACTTGCTTCTTTATTTCTCATCTCAAGAGCTATTGAAAAGTTCATTGGAAGTAGGGAACCTCCACCAGTTGACTCAACTCAGTCAGAGTTGCGTCTCATTGTCTCAACTCAGAGCTGAGTCTTTGGGTGGAGGTACCCTACTTCTTCAAGCTGAACAACCTAGGTGATAGCAGAAACCTCCCAGTAGCTAATTTATGTTTTACTAGAGCACACTCAGATAATCTAAAACACCATAGCTGTTTAACTAGGGGAAATGCTGCTCTGCTAGGTGAATCTCATTATTTGAGCCTCTTGGAAAGGAGGAATTGGTCCAACTTCAGACTTTTCCTGAGTCACGCAAACTCCATGCAGTTTCCTCTGGTCTTGAGGGCAGTGCTCTTCCAGTCCGGCTGTGGTTTGCCCTTTCAGTCACCCTGGCAGCTTTTCAAGTTTAGGTTTCTCCAGTGCTTTCCCTTTCTGCCGGTCCGTGGCAGGAGCTGCAGGTGCCGAGGAGCTCTGAGGAGCAAAGCAGTCTCTCCTCCTGCCCCAGGGAAGTAGTCAGGGCACTGCAGTCGGGTGGCCTTCCTCCTGTTCCTGGCTTGCGTCCTTTCTGGGTTAAACATATATAAAGTAGGTACACAGTAAACTGAAAACAAACTAAATAATTCTACCATCTGTTACGAGTCATCAAAACAGAAGTAGGATAAAATAAGAATTCATAATAGCTTTAAAAATATAGTGCAGTTTGGAGAGCAAGCAGGTGAATGTTTATGTAACACAGCTTGCCATGAAAAAAACAAGTTGTACATTTTTGACGTGTTAATGATTTTAAAGCTTCTTAAATATAATTGGTGAAATTTATCCAGATACCATTTCAAAGAGCCACTGTCATCACAGAGCTAGGTAAGACTCTGTAGGTGCATTTCTTCCTGGATAGGTGGACAAATACAACTTATGTAATTTGCAGCATATAGTTATTGCTGTTGTCTTTTCTTTCATAAATTAGTGGTTTTAATTAATCTTTTTGTTTATGGTTGAGTTGCTTCTCTTTTGGCTGACTTCACCCCCTGTAGGAGCCATTCTGTCCAGTGGTGCAGAAAACCACGTCTATGATAAGGAGCTTGATGAATCATGAACAGGCATAATTTATACAGAGGATTGTTCTTGTATTATACAGTATATGCAAATGAAATGGCCGTGGGACAAGGATTTCCGTGGTAGGACTTAGTACAGTCACCTCTGAGATGGGGATCAAGCATGTGATCTACAGTGGTGGGGGAATATACCTCTTGGGTTGCCGGTCAAGGGTTTACTTACAACGGGTCTGTTTATCTTTTAGAAGGTTTCAAAGAGACTAAAGATATTTATGAAAAATGTTGTAACCAAAGTGCTGGCTATTCACCAAACTCTTCTACATTCCTTTTTTTTTACAGGACAATGATTTTTATTTTTCTTTACATTTCTGTTGCTGTGGAAAGGCATATTACATAACTCTGAAGTTCTTTGAATTGCCTCTGAACAAAACACAAATTTTAGCAAAGGACCACTTCTAGAAGGTTTCCTGAGCTAAAGTGTTCAGATAAGTAGTATGGATCCAGAGAGAATGATAAAAAACATCTGTTCTTCTGGAGTGAAAGCTGTTCTTTGCAACATAGGAGTTTTCTGTGGGCTTTGCCTTTCAAGTGTGAGATCTTTCTGTAATTCAGGCCATAGTTTCACAGTAGGCAAGAACAGGATGAGGAGAATTCTTGGTCTTAAGGCGTTGCATTAATACAAATTAATGTGGAAATTGGTTCCTTTGTATTACAGCATAATTTCAAATTCAGTAGCTTATGGAATGTACTTACTAAATCATGTCTGTCTAGTTGAATAGATTTAATTGTGCTTCACTGAGAAAGATGTAACACCCTTTGAGGATTTCTTTCTTATTGATAACATTTGTATTTAGAAATATATATATGTGCAAAAAAAATTTAAAGTAATATCCCAAACTGCTAACCTAAAATTAAGAATATGAATGTGGAAAAAATTACTCATACAGTACATCAGATGGGCTATTTATTTCATTATGATAATGAAGTACATCTTTTTAATGAATTAAAAACCATTTTGAGAATAACAGGTGGTGCTAAAGTTGGGACTGAGTCAAGAGGCATCATACTTGCAAATGAGGCAAGTGGTGATAAGTAACACAATGTGCTGTTGGTAAAAATTGTTGACCCAATCTGCTCTGTGCTGTTCAAATCATCCGCTAGATCTTCAAACAACGGCACATGTCTCTCATAAAGCATAAACTGTTTCTTGCTTGTTAACTGTCCAGTAATAAAGAATTAGGAATTTCATTGACAGCAAAAAGTGATTTAAAAAAAAAAAGCCCAGAATTATGCCCTTTTTCATGATTTCAAGGAGAGGCCGTTTTAGTCCACCCAAACTGATGGAATTTCTTTCTTGTCCTGGACAGAGCTGGTTTGTACTGCATAGGTGGCTTGTCCTAGATAGAGGTGGTTACAGACGTGCCAAAGCTGGCCTTCAGTTCTACCAATTTCAGCAGTCGACTGGAAGGATGGCTCAAAGTTTACGCACTCAGGGACACGTGGCAGGAGCATAGCGTTTTAGCTGTGCGCAGCCCTCCTTTGGTTTTTGTTGTACATCAGTGTACTTCCTGCTGCAGTGTAGAGCAGAGTTCGGTCTTCTGAGCTGTTTTATAAAGAAAATGCCAGCCTATTATGCAGTTGCATTGCAAAGTGCGGCGTGGAAAACTGAGTGTCAGTGTTAATAAGTGTTGTCTGTCAGCCTCGGCAGTCCGGTACTGTCAACTTTCTAGTAAACAGGCGCTCAATGTGAATGATATTTAGATTATTTTTGGATAACTTATTCAGCAAAGCTACTGAACAATTAACCTTATGGTATTTTTTCGTAAGTCCCTCCCAGGTAGTTACTGTTGCACGTGTTCAGTGCTGTCTTTTAGTGTACCGCAATGAACTTCATACTGTGATGCACATTTAGCCACCTATGGAGTTGCTGCTTGAGACTTTATTGTGTATGTAGGCTCTATGAATTCTTCAGAGTTGGAGGTGAATGGTAACATCTCATTTCCTTTCTGGATGCTTCTGATTCTCCTTAACCAACAAATTCAAAGATCCTGTCAGGAGGAATTGTAGTGTTGAAATAACTTAAAAACAAAATAAAAAGCTCCAAAGAAATGTATTTCTCAGAAGGGGACCTACATAAGTCCATGGGACCTGACGGGATGCACTCACAAGTGCTGAGGGAGCTAGCTGATGTCATTGCAAGACTCCTCTCAATTATCTTTGAAAGATCTTTGCGGTTGGGAGAAGCTCTTGAAGACTGGAAGAAAGCGAATGCCACTCCTGTCTTTGAGAATGCCAAGAAGGAGGACCCAGGGAACTACAGGCCAGTCAGCTTCACCTCCAATCCTGCAAAGGTTATGGAGCAATTAATCCTGGAAATTATTTCCAAAGAAATGAAGGACAAGAAGGTGATCATGAGTAGCCACCATGCATTTACAAATGCTTAACCAACCTCATAGCATTCTACAATGGGGTGACTAGCTTGGTGGATAAGGGGAGAGCAGTGGGCATTGTTTTCCTCGACTTCAGTAAGGCTTTTGACACTGTCTCCTGTAACATCCTCGTAGACAAGCTGACAAGGTACAGGTTAGATAAGAGGACAGTGAGGTGGATTAAAAACAAGCTGAACGATGGGGCGCAGAGGGTGGTGGTCAGTGGCCCAAAGTCCAGTTGGAGGCAAGTCACTAGTGGTGTACCCCAGGGATCAATACTGGGTGCAGTACTATTTAACCTCTTCATTAAAGAGCTGGACGATGGGACAGAGTGAACCCTCAGCAAGTTCACAGATGACACAAAACTGGGAGGAGTGGCTGATACACCAGGTAGGTGCGCTGCCATTCAGAAGGACCTGGAATGCTGGAGAACTGGGCAGAGAGGAACCTGATGAAGTTCAACAAAGGGATATGTGAAGTCCTGCATCTGGGGAGGAATAACCACAGGCACGCGCACTGGCTGGGGACTGAGCATCTGGAAAACACCTTTGTAGAAAAGGACCTCGGAGTCTTGGTGGCCAACAAGCTGACTATGAGCCGGCAATGCACTCTGAAGGCAAAGAAGGCCAACAACATCCTGGAGCATTAGAATGGAGCATTAGGAGGAGTGTTGCCAGCAGACTGAGGAAGGTGATCCTTTGCCTCTACTCAGCACTGGTGAGGCCACATCTGGAGTGCTGTGTCTCGTTTCTGGGTCCCCCAGTACAAGAGAGATACAAACACACTGGAGAGAGTCCAGTGAAAGACCATAAAGATGATGAAGGGACTGGGGCATCTGTAATGAAAAGAGGCTGAGAGAGCATGGACTGTTCAGCCTGGAGAAGTGAAGGCTCAGGGTGCATCTCATCAATGTGTATAAATACCTGATGACAGGGAGTGAAGACAATGGAGCCAGACTCTTCTCAGTGGTGCCCAGTGACAGGACAAGAGTTAGTGGGCACAAATTAAAAATAATGAAACTCCATCTGAACACAAGAAAACACTTTTTTTCTGTGAGGATGCTCAAACACTGAAACAGGTTGCCCAGGGAGGTTGTGGAGTCTTCATCCCTGGAGATATTCCAAACCTGAGTGAACATGGTCCTAGGAAACCTCCTCTAGCTGACCCTGCTAGAGCAGCAAGGTTGGACAAGATGATCTCAAGAGGTCCCTACCAACCTAAATGATTCTATCATTCTGTGAACCAGACTTATTAAACATACTATTGAAGCTATACCTTCAAGAGATAGGGGAATAAAAGGGAAGTATTGGAGATTTTATCTCCATAAGCATTTAAGATTTCCCATTTGGTAAAATGGAAGCTTTGAAGCTGACTTTCTTTCCTCCCACCCACTCCTGCAGTCTTTTAGCTGTTCTTGTTTGTATTTTCTCTGTCCTGAGGTTTCTTGCAACTGCTGGTGCAGCCACCCTTTCTCTGGACCTAAGCATCAACTTTTCTTTGGCAGACAATTTCTTCTCTTCTTATGAAATCAGACTTGCTTGGCTTTTGGGTTTTTACTGGAGTTTCTAGATTTTATTTATATTTTTAACATGCTTTTTGATTCTAACAGCTAAACAAAGTTACTGTAATAAACTGGAAGTTGTGACTCTCTCCTGCCCTTCTTGCTCAATGCTTTTTGCCTTCCTGGTCTTGACTCTTTTCCCACTCTGTGATGGGAGGCCTGGCAGGATTGAGGGAAGGTATCTTTGGGGTGATGGAGGGCAGAGCGAAGAAAGTGAGACTGGGACACAGTGACTTGAAAGACGAATGGACTTAGAATAAGGGGAAAGGAAATTAGTGGAATCTATTAGCAGAATACACAAGAGGGAGACAGATATGTTAGGCTAGTCAGTAGGCTCAGGGGACATATAGCAAGGTAGAACTGTGGGATGTTTGTATTTGCATAACATCGGTGCATGTAATTTTATGCAAGTTTTCTCTCAGACTTTGCAATGCTTTTCTAAGAGTAGGTGTATCCTGCAGCCCTACTAAGAATAGGCAAGGAATCTTAAGAAAATCATGATTAAAAAAAAATAGGTGGGAAGGAAAGTGGAAAAATTAAATAGAAAGTGGAAAAGCATAGCAGAAGAAGTGATAGGGAAGAAACAGCACAACTGAAAATGACAGGGATAATTAATGGAGGAAGAAGATGGCAGTAGTTGTATAAAATGTGGGAAAGAACTAGAAACATGCATCTGCCATCTCTGTCTGTGAGGGGATAATGTTGAAAACTGCTCAACTATGTGCCAGTTATGTGATTGCTGTTCCTCACTGGAGACACTTTCTGAAAAAAAAAATTGCCACTCTAAACGTTTTAGAAAGTGTTATGGAAGGGTGTTATGTTTTGAAAAAAGAATTAAAAAAATAGCGGCAAAGTT
Organism: Mycteria americana; assembly: GCF_035582795.1. Lineage (NCBI taxonomy): Eukaryota > Metazoa > Chordata > Aves > Ciconiiformes > Ciconiidae > Mycteria > Mycteria americana. The sequence goes on from NC_134367.1 coordinate 34,517,437, forward strand.
TCCTGATTTATCTCAGTTGACAAAGATTAGTCAGCTCTGAATGTGTGATCTAGGTGTACTTAATACCTGCAAAAATAATAGAGTCATTCACAAGGAGTTCTGCTTTAGACATTTATTTGCACTACAGTGCTCCCTTTCACTTGGGTGCTGGAACATGTCGATTTTCCCTGGGGAGAAACTGCCCTAATGAGGTGAGAAAATTGGCCTTTTATATTAAAAAAAAAAAAGAACTTAAGTCTGTAAGCCTGTCTCTTTTAACAGTTTTCTGTTTGTAACAATCTCAGTAGCAAGAAGCTGGTATACAGCTTTAATACATGAAGTTATCTGGATAAAGAGTAATGTTGCTTTTCCCAGAGAAACCGCATTTAAGTTCAGTGTGCTTTTCCTTTAAAAATACTCTTAATAATTGATCATGCATATGCTGATCAATGTGAAGAGCTATGTATTGATGTGAACTTCAAATAAGATTTTTCCTTTTATTTTTCTTGCTTTTAGATGTGACAAATCGCCAAACTGTGTTATCAAGAGTGCACTGATGTCATGAATATTTTTCTAGGCTCCACAGGGTTTTGTTAGTGAGCTGATGTAGATCTTTGTTAACAGGAAAACATTTAAATCCTTGAGGAGAGTTTAGTCTCTTAAAACAACCATGTAAGTCTAGTGTGATTTAGTGCCTCTGTTGGCATCCACTTTATTTTCTCGTCACCAGTTTATCTCATCATCATGTATTTTCTCATCGTTGGTACAGCTGATGCGCTGTGTGACTTAAAGTGGGGCGCTAAATTCTTCTGTGCAGAGTTGAGAAAAGTGAAAAATGAGTGGAACACTTGCGCTTTTAGCTGGCATTATTGCTGAAAATATTTTGATGCCTTCAGAGGGAAGATGCCTGAGAAAAGCAGAACATAAGTGGTGTAACGTTTATTTCCACTAGCATCACTTTTATTTTTGGAAGCACTGCAGGTCTCATAGAACTCATTTTACAGGGGAAAAATACATAAATTAGTTCCCCACTTCTTGCCACTGTTTCTCTGTCATTTTTTCATCTCTTCCCATCATACTTTTAAAATTAGACTTCTAAGAAGTCTTTTAAAAAGCAACCACTGTGGGACATGTTCATTAGATCTGCTCTTCTTCTTGCTCATTGAGCCTTAAGTTAGATGATTGAAGTTGGGACAGCAGTTGCAAGCAATTGAATTGATGACTTGGAAGAAAAGCTAGCAGGTGAATTCAGCAGGGTGTCCTTTTTACTGTTTAGTTCCTTGATTACCAAGAAAACAGTGCATCACATTTCTGCAGATCGTTGATCCAGGTAGTAATACGATCCCCATCTCTAGCCCATCAGCAAATAATAAATCTAGAGCTGCAAGTGGATGGGGAGTGGAAGCGATGCTGTCCTCCTCAGGAATTTGGTTTACAAGCTAGGAAGGTGATGCAGAAGGTGATGCAGGTAGTTTGACTATGTCTATGGTATTGACTCTTCAGTCAGTATTCTTCAGAAAATGATCAACTGTATAATCCTTGGAAAATAAAATCCAAAAGAAGCTGTTGTCTTCCAGCCTGCTTTTTGACCCATCATCCCATATAAATAATTCTGGATAGGATTAATAATGTAGATGTTTGGTGTTTGAAAACAGGAGATGTATGCTGTGAATTAAAAAATCTTAAGGTGGTTTTGTCAAAATAAGATGTTCACACAAGGGAAATTTTTGTTTCTTTTCAGACAGAAGAGGAGTTACTTGTGTTTAATAAATGATAGAAGGTTCTGTTTGCCAGAAATAGTCTTGTGTAAGTAGGCATAGCTATTCTGTGAAGAGAATCAGACATATTTTTGTTTTTTAAGTTTCACCATTATTAGTAAATGTGACTTCATGTCTTTCCAGTACAGTTTCTGTAGTGTTATAACATAAAATTCTAGGCATTTCTATTTATGTATTTTTGCTCTATGCATACATTTGTAGATCCAATTCTGTTTACACACGCAACAAAATTAAGAAGCGATGGATGTATACAAGTAGCATCAGTGCTGTGATGAAGTGCTCTTAAAATAAGTATGCACAAGTAGAAGTGTCTGGAGATATAAAATATTCAGAGGGTTGAATTAATGACCGGGAAAGACGGTTTGATGTTTTGAAAGTTTCTTTTTTAAAAAAAATAATCAATTATGGATTAATATAAAGCTGTTTGATTAGCTGGCGGCAGTTGGTGTTGTCCCTGTGATGGTGGGGGAAAGAGTCGGCGCGAGGCAGCGGTGAGCCGGCGGTACGACCCAAGGGTGGCTTCGCCCCGGGCTGGGGCACGGAGCCTGCATCTCCTGGGGGCAGATGGTCAGTCGGAGGATGAGGAGGGCATCTCCTGCTGTGCTGCAGCCCGGGGGGCTCTCCGGGGACCGGGGTGCAGGCAGCCCTGACGTGGCCGGTGCTGGGAGTTCTCCAGGCTGACTGCAAGGAGGTGTTTTCCCGCTGGCCTAAAGCTAGCGAAGCTGCTGACTCCTCCTTCGTGGTGACTTCTGAAATGCACTGTGCGTGTAAAGATAGAATTGTGTGTTGTGATTTCAAAGTAGCTTCTATTAGGCAAATTTTTTAAAAATAGCTTTTGGAGGAAGTAAAAATCATGAACTATAAAAAATGATCTGTAACGTAAGACGTTCTGACATTCATTTCAAAATGCTTTTTAAGGACTCTTTCTGCAACTCCATATGAAACCCTATCTCTCCCCAAGTTCATTGTATAATACTTCCTTAGCCAAAAGTAAGTTTCCATGTGTTTCTCTGCGTGTGTGTGTGTATATATAGCTAGTTAATGGGGTGTATAAGTAAGGATTGTGCCTCTTGTCTAAATGATCCATCTTGCTGATACTGCTGTGGAACATATCTGTTGTCATCAGAGCTGAGCTCTGGAGGCTGGATGCCCATTTTGGTGAAATCTCAGCTGCTGCTTTTTTTTTTTTTTAATTTTTTCTTCTTGTGGCAGAACTCAAATCACACTTATGGTTTCAGTCAAAAAATCACAAAGTCAGTGTTAATGTGGGTTTTTCTCACATGAATCTGAAAATGGTTTCCCTTTTCTTTGGTTTCAGTGTTTAAGACCAGTCCCAGAGAATGGTCTGAATATAAGACTAAGGATCACAGAGGTCTGCATTAGCAATGTCACTTAAAGCACCTCTAAAGTTCTGGTCTTTCTAGGACGTGTATGTAAAATTAAAGTGTGAATTTTCTGTATAAGGTTTTTAAACCTAAAAAGGGATTGTTTCTTTAGTTTTAATTTCCTCCACGGGAGCTACCATTTCATTGATGCTATTTAGCAGAGGGCCCAGTTTATAGCAGAGTGCTGAGAAGTTGTTTCTCAGAGAACACTGGAAATCAGAACATTTCCAAGTTGTGAAACATCCTGCTAAGTTTATTTTCTAATTAAATGTTTAAAGGTTTTTGTATTAACCAAATTAAGTACAAAGTTTACACCACAGGACTTCAGTCTTTCAGATTTTTACTAAGACTACGCACATGCCAGCGTACAAAGACTGTTCAAAGTTAGCAGGATGGTTTTGATCAACCGCCACTTCAAATCAGTGTTTTTTTGCACTGGCTTTTATATGACATGATAGTATCAGTGAAAAATCTGAAGAAATATCTTTGGAGTATGTCTGACATCTACTCCTTTTATTTGGGTAGCAGCTACTCAGCCTAGTGAAGAAACACAGGATTTAAGGCTTACCTTTCTTACCTCTAACACGTATCATGGCATTTCTGTGTTTGGTTTTTTTTACTACTGCGGTCCCACAGATGGTGCAGGCACTGCCCAGATGCTTCCACAGCCTTTTTCACCATGGGGTTGAGAAAACTTTTAAAATGTATATTGATCATTAGGCAGATCAAATACATTGAAATGTGTTTAGTATTCTGTAGTGGATACGTATTGTCCTGCTGACCTTAGGCTAACCTCTTCTGTATGATGGTGGCATATAATTATCCTTCAGAACTGTGGTCTTGGTGTCAAGAGTCAAGTACATAAAATTCAGGACAGAACTTCAACACGTTAGAGGAAAATGGTGAAAATGGCACGTGCTGTAAAGACTGCCTGCAGATGGATATTTGCAAACCCTTCCTAAAAGTGAGGGAAGGTACAGAGTCAGACCATCAGGTTTTCCAGCAGTACTGGTCACTTCTTTCATGGTTCAGCCCATTTTCTCTGCTTTCTCCCCCCCCCCCGCCCCCCCCCCCGCCTCCCACCCCCATTTTTAATCAAATCAGATCTTTTCAGCAGTCCCAACTTAAAAACTTTTGGCTCTTTGATTGATACATACCAGCCTGACATTTCTTTTTAGTTGAACATCTGCATCTGCCAGACATCCAAGGGTACTCCGTTTGTGACCTCCCAAAACAACTCGGGGAAGGATGCTTTCCTTGAAATTCTTGCGTGCTGTAGTGAAGAGGAAATGTTCCTCTAAAGATGCCCCTTAGGTGTGTCGCAGCAGCTGATTACGCATCAGCCGAGTCCTCAGCTCTCCTGGTACAGTGACAGTGCCTGGTGCTCAGGCAAGGAGGTGTGACAGAAATAGCAGGACCGGACCCATTTCTCCAGGACTTCTGCCCAGAAGACAGCTGCAGGATTTCTGCCTCTTCCTTTTCATTTCTCCCTCCTCCCAAGTCTCAGGAAGTGGGATCAGAAGACAATAATCAATTCCACTTAGTTGTTAGGGCAGTTATGAATCTGAGTTTTAAGCTAAATAAAAGTAATGTGATTATCAAATAATGTATACATTCATACAGTTGATTGAAATTGTAAAACTCAGGTAGTATGATGTAATTTTTTGCTAAGTATTTTGACAATAGTGGATAAGGGAAAAAAAGATGCCTTGTATAATAATCACAATCATGTTGTGATTTGTGAATGTTGTGAATCCACAATCACTGAGCTGTGATTTGGTTCATTTATGTAAAAACATGAATATCTGCTGGAAAGAAAAGTAAGTGGGAAACCATGCAAAACAAGAATGGTGTATGTTTCTTGGTTATTCATTTTTAAGATTCAGTCCATAGCTCTGATTCAGGAGGGAGATGTGAGGAAAAATGGGATGCAGGGAAATGACAGAAATTTTAGAGGTATCTTCAGGAAGTGGACTTTGGGGAGCAATCTCATCATTATTCTCTGAGCTTTTTGACAATTTTTGATTTCTTAAAATTGATGTTATAGGGTGTATAATGCTTTTAGTCAGTCTAGTAAAAATATTTCGTAGTTTGGGAAAGGGAGAGCTCTCTTCAAGTATTGTGTTTCTTTGGCTCATTTCCTAGCTGCTAAATGCTTCCTCTCAGGGTACATACAACCTTTCAAAGATCAGCAAAGGAAGTACTAATAAGCCATGAGACTGTTGCTGCCAGTCTAATGTAATTCCCTTTGTAGTGAATGTAGAGCAGAAGCAGAAAACTGCAGCCAATTCCCCACAGGATGGAGAGAATGTCTATATCCTAGCTGCAGTAAAATGGAAAAAAAAATTATGGCAGAGAATGGAATTAACTGATTATCTGACAAAAGTACCGTATCTTACTGAAATTCCATTATGTGAAAGTACACAGGAACTTGATCGCGGTGGAGAGACCAGGCATGGAGCATTTTCCCTGAATATGCAAAAGATGTTACTGCAAGTGGCTAAGTAAGCCAGAAGGTGCATGTGTGGGTGAAGAGCATTCTGCACACACAGGCATGGATTAACCAGATCTGAGCCACTGGAAGATGACTTTCTGCTATGTGGTAACAGCAAATATCTTTAAAGCCAGCTTAACCGACTTCGCAGGGATAGCTTTGGCATTGGGGAAAACTTGTTTGACAACAAATGTCATTTATCAAACTGAAAGGGATCTTGTTTAGATGAGGGGAAGAATCCTTTTCCTTGCTCCAAGTGGGTTTTTCAAATGCTGTTGGTAGATCAAATGCTAATCTATATGATAGTTTTATCAATAGTATTTTAAAAAGACTAATGGCATGTGAAAATGTCAGTTGCTGGACCCCAGGTCAGATACAATCTGTGCAACATATAGGCTAAATCTGAAATTTTGTTAGATATAGAACATATTTTAGAAAGCATCTAAGGAAATTTTTGCAGTGCTTCCCACAAATCTTGGTAAAGATGCATCTAAGGTTGTGGAGGAAGCCTGCAGATGCAACAAGACTGCTTTTTATAATCTTTGAAAGGCTGTGGCAATCAGGAGAGATCTCTGATGGCTGGAAAAATACAAATGTTGCACCCATCTTGAAGAAGAGCAGCACCTACAGGGTTGTTGGTCTCTCCACAGCACCCGGGAAGATTATGGAGCAAATTCTTCTGGACTCCATTTCTGAGCACGTGAAAGGCAAGAAGGTGATTGAGAACCGCTAGCATGGCATTACCAATGACAAATCATGCCCGACCAACCTAATTGCCTTCTACAAATGACTGGCTCTGTAAACAAGAGAAGTGCAGTGAATGTTGCTTGAAATGGACTTCAGCAAGTTCTCAAAAAAATTCTTCAATAGTATCCTGGTAGACAAATTGGGGATTGATAAGTGCTGGTTGGATCGCTGCATTCCAAGGTTGGTGATCAGCATCCAAAATGCAATTGGCAACTGGCTACTAGGGGTGTCCCTCAGGATTGATGGTGGGGGACAATGCTGTTTGATGGGACTTCCCTCATTGCTACAAACTTGCTTGGCAATCACTGGACTCTTGGCTGAGCTTGGCTACCATCACCGTACCTGTTCTGCTCTCCACATTAGGTACTCTGGGACTGACTGGCTTGTCAGTGGGGCTGCTGCCTCTGCCTGGTTATCGTGCCCAGTGGCTGGCTCCCCTTGCTTTGCAGAGGTGCTCTTGCTGCTCCCAGGCAGCAGCGCATCTTCGAAAACCATGCTGCTCTGAGCAGGGTGATGGAATAGATGAAGTCTGGAGATCCCTTCCAGCCTACGTGGTTGTTAGTCCCTGAAATGTGGCTGTGCTCCAGCTCACCTTGCTTACAGCACTCACGGAGCTTTAAATCATGACTGCCTTGTGAGCCCTTAGCTGTGGGTATTTAATTATTTTTGTTAGAATAGATATGGAATCTTAGGCAGCCATTTGTTGAGATAAATGTGATAATGGTGAACTTCATTCTACTTTCTCTCGTCATGAGATGTAGACAAAGAGAGGGGGCAGATGGCTGAGGCTTTTCAGCAGATTTCAAGGGAAATGCCTCAAGAGGACTGCAGAAGGGACAACCTCCCACTCTTCTACGGCTGCAAGGACAAAAGTCTGCAAACTACGCTAAGCTGGTATCTCTGTCATGATGGCTGCTTGTCTCAGTACAGCTTCATTTCCACAACATCCGTTGTATTGTGTGGCAGAGGAACCAGTGAGGTTTGCTGTACATGGTCCTACACCTTGTGATGTGGTGATGGTTGTGCAGGCCCTGTCTCCAGGCTGACTCTGTGGCTGTCCTGAGGGAATAACTACAAACAGGGGGAGGCTCAGTGTGTTTCTGTTCGGCTGTTGGCTGTGCTCACAGAGGGAGAGCATGAGGCAGAGGGTGTGCTGCCTAACCTGCTTCCAGCAGCTTGGACTCCCTTTCCAGGAGCTCAGAGAAAAGGTGCCTGCAGCCAAGTAGGTGTTTCCCCTAATGTCGAATCCATACGTTGTTTGTGCACCGCGCAGCAGGTCCGCAGTGGCTCCTGGAAGCTAGGTGTGCTCAGAGACCTGGGGTGGAAGTGACCGTGCCACCGTTGCGCCCTGTTAGCTCTGCGGCTGTGGGACTAAGGTGGCACTCTGCTTTCTCCTCTTGGAGCCCCTTCCACTGGCTTGTGCTGGAAATGAAAGCACACGTGGCAAGGAGAAAATAGTCAGATGCTATTAGATATTTTCCTGCTGGCACTAGCCGTGCCAGGCAGGATAGAATTGTTCTGCATTTTGCTGTGTTACCTTAACTCTGCTCCTACACAGGGCTAATTATAATCCTGATATGATCTAATTAAAAAACACTCTCTATACTGCCTGATTGATTCTATAGCCATGAAACAGTGAAAGCTGGGCAGGCTTAGCAACTTGGGAGGATCCCTGCTGCAAACTCCGACACGTACTTCGTGAATACTGAGGGGAGAATGTCTAGGAATAAATGGGGTTGGTAATTATGGATATTGTTAGTAAAATCTCAATATTAAAAAGCATGCTTCCCCGATAATTTGTCTGAATAAGTAGATGTTGTGCATGTGGTGGTCTGTATACGAATAGGCAGCTGTAGGTAGTTTTGGGGGAAGATGGCTGTGCAGCCTTTTTTGTATTTGAAACTGTTCCGAGTAAGGAGTCGTTCCATTTGTACTACAATTTCTAATTCCAACTCTGCCGCTAAAACCCAGTGTGATTTTAATGGTTTTTAATCTACATTTGAATATTGCATGCTTATTTGTTTTCACCAGAGATTTGCTATTGATTGAATTCTTAAATGGTGTCCCTGCTGGCAGAATTGCTTCCTACCAGTTAGCATCTGTCTGCTGGATCCAGGGCTCTGGGTTCATATCCTTGCTTTCACTGACACAAATAGGATGGCTTAGCACATCTTTCTTTTTTTGTCTCTCCCTCTTTATTTGTAGTTCTCCACCTCCGTAAATCCTTCTGTCTTTTCTCTTTCTTCTTTTGCTCTTAACTTCTCACATAGTGAAGCTAACAGAGGAGGGTGTGTGGGATGAGAAGTAGAAAAGGGGGGGGGAGAAAGTGAGAGGGAGAGTGAGGGAGACAAAAGGGAGAATGTGAGAGGTGAGGAGGAGGTGGTAATGAAGGTGGAAAATAGAACAAAGAAGGAGGGGGAGCGGGTGAGTGGAAGGGGAGATTAAATAAGGAGGGCATGAGAGGGGGAGAGACTCTGCTCCTAGACTTTCAACTGGAGATACGGCAGGCATTTCTTTCCTGCTCACAGGAGGAATACTTAGAGCAAATGTTGGTCCTGAACCTCTTCTGCCAGGCAGTTAATTTTCCAAAGCCATGAATGCATCAGCTTTATTTTATTCTTACCTGTAGATGTATGAATAACCTCTAGTTATTAAACGTGTCAAGCAAGTCTGCCCACTGGTCAGCGTGGGGAAGTATCTCCAGGGACTTTTACTTTTCCTGTTGATGTATGGGCAATTTTTTGGATATCAAGATCCAGTTTTGGCAATGAATCTAAAAGAGTGTTTGTGTTGTAGTTACCTAACTATATATCTGCTCTTATTAGGTGGGATTTAACTTCTGGAGACTCTCTAAATCATTGCCTGCTGGAAGCAAGCTTTGTGGCAGACACAGAATAGCTGGGAACATGACTGCCCTGCTCCTCCACGGTCTCACGTAGTCCACCTTTCCCTTCCCTTTGTGAGTGTCTCCCACACTATCCCTTTCTCTGGTATGGAAAAGTTGGAGGAAATCAGTGTTTCTCCCACTGATAGACTAGAGATGATGGGTGGCTGTTCACACTGTCCTTTCTCTGTTTAAGACCATATCTTCTTGGCCTTTTGGTCAGGAAGGCTTAGCACTGATAGCTGTGGTTGTGCAGAAGGATAGAGACGGCAGGTGATAACACAGGGAATGGCTCTGCCCATCACTGCTGAGCCATCTTCTGTGCATTTTCCATTTCTTTGTTCTGTGTTGTGCGGCAACAGGGACATTCAGCTCATCATTTACTGCTGCTATTCTGTCCATTAATACAGACTGTTGATTTCATTTGGTTATAGTCAGGATTTCTTTGAATACGTGCACCAGTTATTCACCCCCAACCCTCCCGAAGCAACTTTATGGTGCTGAGCAATGACAAATTAAAATGGAAAGCGTGCTTTGCTGCTTCACTTTTCTGTAGTTGCAATGATGTCTGGGGAAATACTGCAATGGAGAAATTCTGTGTTGAGGTAATTCTAGAAATCATGTTCACATTAGAAATCCCCAAACTGTACTTTATTTAAAAATGTTTTAATGAGCTGCCATATTCAGTGCATTAATCTGTCAAAGAGAAGTGCATGGGAGTGCATTTCAAATCCCAGAGTAGAATTGAGGGAACATGTTAGAGGTGACATGCTAAGCTTTCATGGTAGAAGGTATGGGTTTGTTCCTTCATACCTTTCCCGATATTAACTCGTTGTGGGAAGCCATTGCGAACTGTATTGTGGTGTAATAAGAATGAAAGAAAATCTTAAATAAGGGAGTAATTGTGATATTCTTTAGCAATCAGAAATGTCTTTATTTTATACTTCTTTGGAAGTTACTGTAGCAAAGGAGACTTGTGGACAACCTCTAGTATTTTCCCTTCATGAACAGAACTGGGAAGCTGAGATTTCCTGGTGAGTTGTGCTTGGCTGAAGATTATATTTTCCTTTGTGAGAGGAACAGCTGTGAGAACGTTTCTGTTGTTACTGTAACTTGGATTGCTCTAGCATCTAGGAGCTGTGGGCCTGGGGTGGCATCCTCATTGGAGCTGTACACAAAGAATGCCACAGAAAAGACATTGTCTGAAAGAGTTTGTAGTCTAAACAGACAGACAGTAGCACACAAGGAAAGAGTGTGAATATCCTGGTTAGCATAATAGATACTGATCTCAAAATTTACACCATGACTGTTGTCAGATAACTTAGAGGCATTGTGGCACAACAGAATTTGAAGAAAGGATTTGAATAAAATGCACGTCCCTCATTTCAGCCATTATGTCTTCAAGCCAACCTAATCTCATCTGCTGTCCTTTTAATGTTCTTATCCTTTTCCTCAGAGACACTTGCCACAGTGATTTTCTCTACTGTAGTAAATCATAAGTTGTCAACTACAGGTTCTCTCAGGGTATGGACTTTGCCAGGGTGATGGCATCCTCTTGGTTTCTGATTTTATGTTCCTTGGTAGTAACTTGTAACATTGCAATCGTGTGGTGTGTTCAGAACTGAATTTCAGTTGCTTTAAAAATATTAGACACTAGACAGTATTGAATAGGTGAAAAGGTCCTCTGTGAATATTTACAATGAAGAGTTACAATTTCAGGCAATAATGTTAAGGAGAGCTAAATTAAGGAAGAATATGTTAAAAAGCACTGTTAGAGAATGGGCAAAATCCAAATGTTGCTCTTTTAAACTTTGGTTAATTTTAAGTTCCATATTAAAAGGAGTTAGAGAATGGGAGTTTGGGAGAGGCAGAGGATTTGCCTGATCCTGTAGGTCTGATCCTGTAGGTTTGTATGATTCTGGGCAGTATGAAGATGAGAAATAAAAGACTGAGGAAAACAGCAAGACCCCCAAAAAGAGAAAATGAATGCATGTGTAAGAAACATGCAGTCAGGAGCAATAAGGTGTTCAGATTCCTTAGTTCAGCTTTAACTAAGTAAGCATTGCTTCATCAAAATTTTAGGTACCTGTTCTTGGAATTCCACCTATATCCATGTAGGTGATATATCCACCTAATTCCTCATATAATGAATGGAGAAGAGAATTTCAGAAGATCCAGGTTGTCTGATACCTTCCTCTTTTAATTAACTCTAAAGGAAGGTAGGCATTTTTAGGTTGGTATATTCTTGTATAGTAGAAGAAATGAAATCCCATCATATTTACTTGAAAAAATCTGAGACAAGTCTATGTGTTGTCAATGTCCAAGTGGAAAGAAGTAACACATTATCTAAAAAATCAAAAGAAAATTAGTGATTTCATAGAAATGACAGATAGAGTTGCATTTAGTTGATTAATGCAGCATATAAAAAGAAAGGATAGCTAAGTAGAAAACCCTGAAGATGATGTCCACAGTTTATTTTGATTTTGAATTTAGATTTGTTACACATTTCTGCTAGTACGGTTATGAACTCTGTGTAGTGTGATATACGATTATCTAAAATAATCATGTAGTTTGTGGTAATAGTGATATGTAGTTGGAAGAAAAAATTAAAACTTTTCAAAGACACCAGTGTTGTTTTGTTAAACAGGGAAGAAGTTACTTGGCTTTTTTTTCTGTGGGGCATTAATACTGTGTGTAATATAGGAGACAAGAAAAGCAATTTTTATACACCCCCCCCCCCCCCCCTTACATTTCTAAGTTTTTGCACCTTGCCCATTGCACAATTCTGGTCCACTCTGTGGCAGGAGTTACCTGCTTTTAAATTCCATCTAGCCGATCATGTGCAGCTTCTTGCCTCGTCCTAGAAGTCTCCTATATACATTTCTATTTGGGTCGGTGCTTTTTGCCTTTAAATTAGTAAAACATTTTCACTGCAAACTAAGCTTTAGGGAATAAAACCTCACTCATCAACTCTCTTGCGTCCACCTTTTGCCCTCTTCCTCCATCCAGTGCAACAGTCAGTCTTGAACAAGAACATTTCTTGTTCTTCTTGTACCTACAAGACACAACCTGTATTATGTGTGACTCAGCAGCAAGCTAAAAACCAGCTAGTCTTACCATCCTCCCCTTGACTGTGAATAGACCTGCCACTTCTTCACCTCCAGCTTTTAATATGCTTAGCTGTATTGTTAAGAACAAATATGGTAGCTGTTTGCTGGGCTATGGATTCCTTGATCTAGTTGTGCCAGGGAAATACTTAAGAGTGGTGGTAAGACTCTCCATCCTCAAGTGTCATTCTTGGTCTTGGCTCTAGATCCTATGTGAACATGAGGAAACTACTGTAAATTTAAATCCTTAGCATATGCTTCCATAGTGAAAATGCATAGGACAAAAGGTCTTGAAGAACAAGATACTTGGCTTTTGTAATTCAGGAATTCGTGAGATCCCTGTCTTCCTTCTCATCTGAATCGGCTATTTTGTTAGGTTTTACATCTTGACTTATTGTTACTTTTCTGGTATCCCAAAACGAGAATTTGCTCATCTGCAAAGCATTTCTGGTATTGAGGATGTACATATACGTAAGACCTCAAATGACGGACAGTAAAGCATTTATACCAAGAGGGGACTGTGTAATTGTCTGGTTCATACAAATATAGCCATATCTGATCAGAATGATTATTCATTTATATGATTAAGTGCTTGAAATGTTTTGAATGTACATACAGTCTGTACATACGTTGCATGAAATTTTCACGTACAACATCCTAAAAGACAGTGTAAGGACATGGAATTTATAAAGTTGAAAGCGGCAGAATTCTTTTCATTTCGTTAACTCAGCGTATTAAACATATTAGACTGAAGAATTATTTCAACACTCCTTTGTTATTAAAAGGTACTATCAAAAGGTTTATTCCTTTCAGTTTGAAGGATGGCATGGTATATGATTGTTATTAAAGCATAACCAGAAAGATCATATTTAGATTGAGTGTGGTTTTGTGGCTTATAAATGTGAATTCAGGTTATTTCAGAAAAATAGTACAAATTTGATAACAGAGACTGTAATTTGGTTACAGTTGCACAAATGTTATTACTGTGGTTCTTCTTTTCTGAAGGGTAGAAAAGATTTTTTAAAAAGTACTGACACAATTTAAGTGTCTAAACATCCTGCCATGCTCTTCCCTTTCAAAAGAGATCTCTCCCTGAAGGCACTCCTGTAATATTGTCCATCAGGGCTGGAACTGGAGACATCCTCTAGTTGTGTGGGTTTTCTTTTTTTTTTTGTTTTTTTGGTGTGTGTATATGCATGGGAAGAGCGTTTGGTTTTTTTCCCCTGAAAAAGTGACTTTCTAAAATGGCGTAACGGGCTTCTGCCTTGTCTCTCTCATACCTATTAAAATGGTAGAATTGCCATCAGTTCTGTATTTGAGGTTCCCATAGGAAGCATATGTGATGCTATACTCCAAATCTTACAGGTGAAAAGGAACACACCATATATATAGAACTAAGAATTTATTGTTAGTCCAATTAATCTTTTAATAACCTAATACTTCAGATCACTACTCCTGTTATAATAATATGTAGTTATAGTCCAAATTAATGCACAAGAACCTATATAATACAGATAATATTGTTGCACAGAAAAAACCAACACAAAACCCCACTTCTGTTCTGTGTTGCTATGCTTGTCCTTCCAGTGTTCCTCGGGGTCCTACCCTTGGCAGCTTTGTTTTTTCCTGAGCAGAATGGGTGCAGGGAGGTTATGACAAACTGTCAGCACCTTGAGGTCTTCACTAGGAGGAGCTGATGCTCATGATGGGGGTTTCTCCCCCCTGTTTGCTGGGTGGAAGCATGCTGCTGATGCTCTCTCATCCTAGATGTTTCCGTCAGCATGGGTTAATTTTTTTTTTTTTTAACTCAGTCTTGCTCACTTGTTTTCTCATTGGTCCCCAATATCTCTGTTTTTCTATCCTCTTTGTTGTCTTTATTGCTGTTTTTTCCTGAATCATGAGGTTTCACTCCTGCAGTGACCCCTGATTGACCACTGTCACTCCTGTGTACAGTCTGGGACCTCTGGTATCATCCTGTGTCTGCACTCTCCCACACCACATAGGCAGTTTAATCCGCACAGGTTAGCTGCTTATTACTACTATAAACTAAAGCTGAACAAAACAACCTTAAGCAAGTTATCTTGACTGCTAGGTAATTGCTTTCAGAGCTAAAACTAAATCAGCTCAGGCAGGGCCAACACAAACCAAGTCCAAATTAATAAAGTAAATATTTAAACATTATCAAGTCTGCAGAGCATTCTTTTTAGCTAAATATGTAGCTTCTTTTTTTAACTGTTTTAAGGACATTGAAGTAGTTGGAATCTTGACTGCTTTCATTCCACGTGAAAAGGCCGAAACGTGTGCTTACTGGACTTTCCTTTATATGCAACTGAAATGTAGAATGAACTATTCTATACTTGTCCTGGTTTTATATGGAGTTGTGGCTTACCTTTAATATAGACAGTAAATATAGACAGTATTTTTTCTAGCTTACAAAAGCGAGTTTTAGTAAATTAACCTTTTCATCCTAGTATTTTCTGAAGTGAGGATGGGAGTTCTGCTATTAACATGGATAGTTAAGCTCTTTATCTGTGGTTTTGGGCCATGGAATTTGGGTTTCTTGAAAACATCAATGTTTCTTTCATTCTCCACATCCTGTCATTTAAATTCAGGAAGAGAAGATCAACAGTTTTATTGCCTAGACTCTTATTTTCATTTGCAGAACAGAATTAAGTTCATATTGGGTAGGACTTCCCTTGGCATGTTTAAAATAGGTTTCTAAGTTTTGGGTAATAACACCAAAGAAGTTGCTTTGTCAGTGGAGTCCAGTACTGAAATGAGCTCTGGAAATCTTTCTCAGTTCCAGTCAGACGATTATATACTCCACATATTATAAAAGCTTATCTTTTATCTTACAAAGAAGCAGCCCCCCAGTTTCTTCCCCTTGTGCGATGCCACGTTGAGGTGATTAAACATATGGTGTAATCGAGCCAACTTTTGGAGCATCTTGTCTTCTAGCCCTACAAACTATTCAGCCACCTATGCATGCTCTGAAGTTCAAAGGAACCCAGGAAAGCACCAGTCCGAACTGGGGGCAGTAGGAAGATGGGGACAGGGATCATCTCGAATCATGTAGGCACCTGAGCTCTTTCTTAGACCTTTCGTTAGAATTTTCTAAGTTGTGTCATTCTACTGCAAAAGTATTCAAAATTTAGTCACCTATTTATGCGTTAAATATTGTGGCGAAAGTATCAACAGATACGGTCCTACTCCCGCTCTGCAAGTGAAAATGAGAGTCCACACAATTCAAAAGCTGACTGTTATGCTGCCCTTTTTAAATGATGCGCCATTAAGGAAGAAGTAATACTTGACAGTTGTCTAGGAGCCAAAACTCCATTAGGTGAGACCACCGATGAAGTAGTTCCCCTGTTTCTTTTTAAGTCAATAGCAAAATTTCCATTGACATCAACTGAAAGATAACTGGGCCCAAAAGGCTAATTATTGGAAGTGGGTTAATGTGTTAGAGGCAGCCCTTAAAGAAATTTTATTCTAGAGTATCTGGGTCTAATTTAGAAATCTGATTACCAAATGAATTAATATTTTTTAATAATTTTTCAATTATATTTACAGAATGAACAACTGTTTATTATCTCAAATAAATTTTTTAAAAAAGAACGAAATGTAGAGAAAATAGGGAGCTATTCAGGCAATCAAAAGCAGTTTTCTACTTTAGTATGAGGTAATCACACTATAGACTCCATTGTAACTAGGGCCAGGATTCAGTTGCCTAACTGTGGGCATCTAGTGCATCTATTTGAGATGCTCTTTGCGACTTCTTATTTGGGAACATCTGTGTGTATGGGGCGTATGGTTTTAAGGTGCAGAGTTAAGCAGTTAAGTTATTTTGTTTGTTTATATAGTCGCCAATCTCAAAAAACCTTTTTTAAATGACTGTGTCTCTGAAGGATCTAATACATTATAGACTTTGCTGCACTGTCAGATCTAGAAACAGAAAATTTCTTACTTATTAATCCTCTTGACTTAATCATTTAAGCTAATGAATAAGGAAGGAAGTAAACTAAATAGAGCAGTATTGGCTTGCCATAGTGGAAGCCTGCTAATGCATTTAATATTTTCCAAATAGAGAATAAGAAAATTAAACAGTAGAGCAGTGTATTTGCAAGATTCTGAAAGTGCTAAAAAAGAATACATAACAAAAGTTGTCTGACACTGTACTTCAAATTTTTTGCTTTTTTCTTAGAGCAGCATTTGTATTCTCATCTCCTATTCCCTTTTTGTTTTCAGCACCTGCAAAGATTTAAGCTGGAAATTTTATCTTTTGTCTCTCAACTTTTGTCACTCTAAATGTCTCTTGTTGTGTGAATCCATCTTTGCTCTCCTTACAAATAAAATGCAAATCATATCCTTGCCAGAGCTAAACACTTATCTAAGTGAAATCAGAATAAATATGTGAAGGTTAAAACTGAGGTTCACTTTCTATTTGAGAAAGTCACAGAATGCTACGTTACTTTTTGGCTCTAAAAATGTATATAAAAATGTCAGAATGTCAGCTCAAAGAATATCCTTTTTCTGAATTAGGCTTTTTAGATGCTTTTTGTAGTGGTCGTTTCAGGTCACAGAAGATGACGAGAATAATTAAACAGCAGATACTCAGGATTTTTTTTTTTTTTTCATGGTAACATGTTGGAATTTGTAGGAGTGGAATATTTGTGATTTAAGGTGAAGGGTCAAAACTGGTGGAGAACTCCAACAGAGGCAGGGTGAGCTCTGCGAGGCGTATGGAAAATTTGCCGGTGATGCCAGTCACAATGGCAGAGTTGACAAGAGGACGGCGGCCGCAATGCCTCGCCGCTGCTGAAGAACACGCACAAGGAGAAGCGGGAGAGCTATTCATAGCGTTGGCAGCGATGACACCATGAGCAATAAACAAGAGTGTTCCACTTCAGTCAAGAATTCAAAAGCCTTTTCATGAACTTAATTAAGAAACTTTTCTGACAGCGGGGACATACTAATTGTCTGTTGCATTCTCGAAGAAGGAAATCAAAGGAGCTCTGCTAAAATTCAGGATTTGCAAGCAATCAACTCTCCTACCTGCCAACATCTGAAAGCTAAAAATAGGAAGTAGAGTGAAGAAGGGATTTCAGAATTGTTTCTAAGGAATTTCCCCTGACTGAAGACTTTGGGATTTAGCTAAGGGACGTTAGTAGGAGAAAATAAGGATACAATGCTCAGAAGCATTTTGCTGCAATTAATGGATTTTTTTTTTGTGAAAGTAAGATAAGGCTTAGTTTTTTAAATTCTACTATGATTCACATTACCTAGAGTTTTTGACAGGAGGGGTGGAGAATAGTTACATTAGAATAGTGAGAGCCTTCTTTCTTAAGGAGGGACAGCTGACTTTTTTCATGACAAGAAACTATTTTCTATGAATTTGAAAAGTTTTCAGTAGTAGAAATGATCCAGGGAAAAGCATACACCTGAATGGCCAAGAGAATTAATTTTTTTTTTTTCTTAAGAAATTGATTGCCATTTTTCATTGTGATTAATATTAATTACTCATACACTTCATCTGTAAATCCTGGGTGTCATAAAAATGCAAGTTAATTTTTGTACTTTAAAAAATTTCAAGCATGCTTACTAAGAACTGCAGGAAAGATTTTAAGTAATTCTTTGTAGGCACTACAAAGAAGAAAATAGGGCAATATTTTTAGTATTTTTCAGAGATGAAAAGACTAATGTAATACTTTGAAACTTTCATTTGCTTACATTCAACAGTATCTTGTCAAGTTTAATATGGAATATCTCCCAGGGAAGGTGATATTTTAACTGGCTGATGTACCTGAGTAACATGAGAATGATATTGATCTGTCTTTATTACTTATAAACACAGATACAAACTGTTTAGAATGATAAGCTATGAAGTACAGAGAATTGGTAAGGGATACCAAAGAAATGAGGAAAAAATCCAGATCTGCAGGCAGTAAGAGGTTGTTCAGGAAATGTATTTTAGACAGAAGATACCCTAAGGAAGATACTGGCCCATTTTCAGATGGGCATACTAGCACTGCCAATATGTACAGAAAGTGAGAGCATTAGCTAAATATTTCTGTTTGTACATGGAAAAAAATGGAGACGTATATTTGCATCCTACGAGGACAAGAAGTCATTTCCCACTTTGATAGTAACCAACGCAAACTTGAGACAATACCCGCTTTGGGTAAATATTTAAAAATAAATAGGCCTTAGTTACTCGTGCAGAAGAAGACTAAAAGACTTGGCTGCAGAGGTCTCTGGTTTACTGATGCTCTTTTTTTTCTTTGTTAAATTTGGGAATTTAGGAAAAGTCTGTAAATTTATGAGACTCCTGATGTGGAGCCAGTATTCAAAAGGGGCACTCAGGTGACCGAAGAGGCTGTTGGGCCATTAAGCCTGATGTCCATTCTGAGCATTTGTAATACAGCATTTGGAAAACGGGTAAAGGAAGGACACAATTCTTAGGGCATTATGTTTTTAAAGCTTGTTGAAAGGTCACAAAAGGTTCAGTTAAGAGCTACAGTAAAGTTTCAGATGCTGGAGAAACTACTTTGCAGTGGAGGATTTAGAGATCTCAATCTGTTTAGTTTATCACACTGGAGATCAAGAGGTGACTTGATTGTAAAATGTAAACACTTTCATATACACACAGCATCCACCACTAAAAGCTTTTTAATTTAGTGGTAAAACGCAGAATAAGCACTGAGGAATGGGAGTTGAAGTGACTGTCCTTGGAAGCAGGGCATGCACTTGTAATGGTGGGGGGGATCCACCCAGGAGGTGCTGATCTTCTCTCGGTATTCTCCGAACAAGACTTGCTTCTTATCTTAAAGTTAATGCAGTATACAGCTTCAAAACCCATCAACACGATGTTACGCAGTTCCTGAACTCCAGGACTTAGATAATTTGTTTTTTCTTTTTTTTTTTTCCTTGTCCCCCCCCCCCCCCCCCCCCCCCCAAGGAGGAACAGAAGGGGCCATTTTCAAACCTGTTTGCTAGTGCTAGAACTGAAGTTTTCGGTGTTGCAAGGATGTTAATGGGCTTATATTGTATATCTTCCTAAGTCAGGAGCAGGTTTCCTAAAGGAACTAATTGACATGTTTTATGCTGTAGTAAAGACAACTTACCTAGACTTACTGCTTTAATATATTTCATTGTACGTGCTGATGATATTTCCAATATAATGGTTGCAACCAGTTCACTGTTTCTCACTCATCAGTCATACATACCACCAATCATGACTCCCTGGTAATCAACTAGGTACTGATACAAAGTGTGTAAAGCCATGCTTCCACACTCCTCCAGGCTAAAATAGTAATCTTTCCAGTCTCCAAACAGTGTAATGGTTTGGCTGAAGAATCTATATGAAACACCAAATTATCCTAACAAAATGACATAGAATAGGATACCTATCAAACTTCTTATCTAGGGACACTATCATTTGAGTTCCTAAGACTCTGCTTCCTTCCAATCTTCCTTACGTATAGTTTGGTCTTCTAATAACCTGTGACGTAAATAAATTACAGTAGCAATGGCAGTCATCACAGGCAGATAATTTAGTAAAAAAAAAAAATCTCCTACATCTCAGTCGTCATCACAGAAGAAAAAAAGTCCTGTCTGTCCTTCAGTGTACCATATCCTAAGTCAAGTCCTCCTCAAGTGTTAGAGACGGCATTTCACGCTAGTGCAATGCTAGCAGGATGTTTTGTCTCTCCTGTTTTTTGAATATACACGTAATATTCGACAAATAGGATATTATTTTGATAGCCTTGGCAATTTATGGAGAGGAAGAAAGGTGAGAGTTGCTGCTACCCAGAGATTCTTACTCCTTGTCTGTTTTCAGGTAGGAAAAGTACTACCTTTCATCAAGCAAGCCAGATTTGTTGAGTGCCATCATTCAACACGGCAAATTTGTCTGGCAAATTGCACCTAACTTCCTACTTTTTGGGAAGCTGGCAGATATGAGGCCACATCAGTGACATGGTTGGATGTTGTCAGTGTTCTGGGCCCAGCTCACCTCTTTGCTGTTCTGGCTTTAGATCAAGGCATGGTGCAATGCACAGATGGCTTGGTAGGTGATTTTCTTTGAAACATAGAAAAAGTCTCAGTATTTGTACTGTTGGCCAGCTCCAGGAATTTTCTTGAAGCCTCCAGATTTTCACTTCTACTTCAGAAATGCACTGGTGGCAGTTCGGATTATAGCTGATGGAAAGAAATTTTTAGTTGTTCCACTTGGGTGGAGAGAGCTGATAAGAAATCGTCATCTCCTGTTTTGAAGGATCTCACTCTAGGTGCCCATACAGCTTCACTCTTTGTCGTTCTGTTCAGCTTTTAGAGAATATCTACAATGTGCTGGATAAAAATGTCACTTAAGCACTCTTGACACACAGCTTTGGATTTTACATCATGTACCCCAAGCAAAGGGAGGGAATGCCTTTTAAAAAACATAGCACAGAACAAGACTACAAAATAATGGTCCTGTTCTGCGACTGTTCCGTGTGGTTGTGAAAAATCTGTGAATTTGGCAGAAGGACAAGTCAGTGATCATCAAAACCACAAGAACTCTGAGATGAGCAGAGGCTGCTGGCTCAAGCAATAAGAAATCCTGATGTAAAAGAATCATATTCTTCCTTTACCTCTAGCTCCATCTGGAAATCCGTTTTTAGGTTAAGAAAATACTGAGCTATGGCAGGAACTAAATCCTTACAGCTTTTGGCTCTCTAAATGGCTAGCCAAGAGGAATGAAATGCCTTTTTCTGCTAGAGAATAGGTAGGAGACTAATGCTATGGTTAGATCCAAGTATTCTGGAACAAATATTGACTTGGTCACTTGAAAAATTATCAGTGCTTTTTCTATGGACACAGCTACACTGGAGTGTCAGATTTGTACCTGGAGCCTTCTGTGGCACTGGACCAAATTTTCTGGAGGGCTGACCTTATTGCACGTGACGGCTCAGCAGCCTGTGGACTCCTGTAGTGGTCAAAAATGATCAGGGAGCCTGATGCTCTGTGAGTGCATGTTGCTTAATGGGCTGTTGTGAGAACAGCCACAAGGAAAAAAAAAAAAAGAAAAATATTAACCAAGGAAAACCTTTGGAGAAATGTCTCTCTGCCAGATTTATGGGTATTTCAGAGTAGCAGGCAGAATCACAAAACAGGTTAGTAGACTTTGTGCAGTGTTTCCCAAAGGACACTCACTCCTGTTATTTAAGATATTATTGGTTTAAAATGAGCCCTAGGGGTTTTCTGGCAGGACTTAAATGAGAAATGGGTTGGCTTTCCTTCTCTTAAAATCATACCTATGACTAGTATGGCTCCTCGGGAGAGAACCCCAGTGGGTCTGCTACATGTGATTAACGAGCACGTGGTTACTGAAGCATCCCTCTCGGTGTCCTTCTGCTATGTTGTCCGTATGACAATTCTCCAATATGTGTTATTACAGGAATAAAATCCATATTTTGATATGTTAGCAGTACTGAACTGTGTGGACTAAATTTCTTTACGGGAATGTCTTTTCGGAAGAGTTTGGGCATAAATAGTAAGCTTGGGAATTAATCAAACTGTTGACAGAAAACAGGAAGGAAAGGAGAAGAAAACCTGAAATTGGATGTCATGGTTTTCTATAGGCCTTGCTGTGGAGGTTTAGATCAAAGGAAAAATAGTTCCTACTAATTTTGGGCTCATACTTTCTACTCAACAACTTCATCAGATAAGAGAGTTTTGCAGAAAAAGTCTTTGTAACACTGATTTAATTCTTAGCTTGTACAGTCTCAGTGAGCATCAAGAAGCAAAGATGCTCACCACAAAAGAGGATCAATTTTTCTACTGAGAATAATTTCAAGCGCAAGACAATTTTCTTAAAACAGTTATGAACAGTGATATTTTGGGGAAAAAATAGGTAATAAAAATGTAGAGAGCACGCTATGGGTATTCCTTCACAAATAGTATTCTTGAGAACATTTAACTTCAGTAGAGAGTACATTGAAAGAAGGAATTAAAATAAATCACAAATATAAAAAGCCTTGAAATTTTAAATTTTACTATGTGCCATGCTTAAAGCATAAAATAAAACCAGTTAATGTTCTCCTTTTCTAATTTTCTAATTCACTAAAATGCCATATGCTTTTCATTTGTGTTTACTTTGGCATCCAGAAGAATGAAGAAAATTAAATAATGCTGGAGACGAGCTTAATCATTATCTTGTGTTCACGCACTTTGATAGTATATTTAAAATAGATGTGTGAGCCTTTTTTGTTGCTTGTAATATGGATATTAAAAAGGAAGGTGAACAGGACGGTAAATTAGAGATGCTCTCAGCGAGGCTGTTAAATTATTTTTAGGTAGAAGACATACTGTACACACTGAGCTTCAGCTGAATATAATTAATTTGAAACGTTATCACTGTTGTGCTCACAGTCCTATTGTAATTTTTTTCAGTTCTGCATCTTGCTGGCTCCTATCACACCCCTGACTGTGAGATCTTTTCCTGTTTTGCACGTGTCCTGTTTGTTACCACCATATGGTAGTCAGAATTTCAGTAGCTTTGCTCTGTTTACAGACCACTGTGCTTTGTCATATTTTTGCTGCTCACCCTGTATTGCCATCTGATACCTATCATCTGTTTAACACATTGGATGCCAAAAATACTCAGATTTTTTTTTTTCAAATGCATGTGTGAGAAAGACTGTTTCAGAAAGCTGTTTTAATAAACATTGCTCCAAAGTAATTTCCTGTTATGTTGAACCGGTACCCACACCTCTCAACTTTCCAAACTTTTTAACAGGTGCCAGCTGACTGAAGGGATATACTGCAGCACTGGGGATTTTTTTCTTTTTTTACTTGTGTGCATCGCACTGTTAGTAGCAGACCGTAATGTGTTTAAGCATCTTTTCCCACTGCATGATTGTAACAAAAACAGTATTCTCAGAGTGTAGCAGGGTCTATTCTTACCCTGGTTGCTAATTGCAACTTTATTAGGGTTGCACTAAGTAGCTGTTTTTGAAACTGGTTTGACAGATAAAAGACATTATGATTTGCAAGTGTTGGCATTAGTGATGGCTGATGCCATTTTAATCCAGCATTTCAATCTCTTGTGATACAGACACCAAAAAAATCACTTCACCAACTGTCACGACGTAATTAAATTTTGGGGGCAAGGGAACAGATAGTATGAAAATGATTGTATCACTGAATTAGAGGTAGAGGAGCCTGCAGCAGCATTTGGGGTATTAGACATGATGAATTTTTCATGCAGTGGTATTTTAAGATGCAAAAATCTTGACTTGCCAGGTGTTCATAAGCTTAAATTTTAGAAGAGGTGCTCATAAGCCGCTGTTTCCTATGGCTTCTTGATGGGGACAAAGAACAACAGCAATTCATGGTTGTGTACCCATAGCGAAGCCATATAATTCTGTGGTCATCTTCTGCCAGCGTCCCAGGGTATTGCTGTGCATGGTGTTTTCCAAACTGACCTAACAGCTTAAAAGTGCAAATCCATACAGGACCAACTGCCTATAAACAGTAGCTGATCTCTTAAGACTTTGGGTGGCCCCATCTGATGGGCGGTTGTTCTGCTCTCCACTGGCTTGGATTATCTCTGTTGTAGGTAGCTTGGTTGATGAGGACAAATTCTGCCTGGGTTATGTGATTCATCCAGCTGAACTTAGCGATGCTATTAATTAATATTGTTCAGTTGGATAAATGGGCTTCTCTTTTATTTTCTCTCTCTCTCATGCACTGCTTCATTAATGCCTAGTGGTTAGTAGTTCTGTATTCATAGTAAGAGAGCTAAATACTGGTACCTGTGTTTGTGATTTTGTGTAGGTGCAAATTTGTGCCTTACTTTCAAAACCTCTTCCTTAAGATTTTCATTCATCTTTTTTTTCAATCCTTAAATTGAGCTTTTCTACTGTAAACACTCCCCACCCCCTTTCAGGCTTTTTGCACTTTGTTTTACGTGACTTCCAGTTATTCACCATTTTATGGCTGGTTGGTTACAATGTGATGACCATCCTTAGGAAGAAAACACGCCCACAGTAGCATATTATGTGATTCAATAAATTAATTCAATAAATTGAAGGGAACACCATTTAATTATCTTTTGCTTCACTCTGAAAACAGATTAGGTTTTGTTTGTTCACAAAAATATGATTTTGGTGAAGTTTAGCTTAAATAAATGATATTTGTATTCCATAATAAAATGAAGCTGATGTTTTTGAAGAGAAAATAAATCAAGTTATTCCTTACTCATTGATTTAATGTATTTTAAGGGACATTTGCTGGCAGAGCCACTTCACAAAACAGTATTTTATTGAAGAAATTTCCTATGGGGCTCAGAGACTCCTGCTCCAAGGATCATTTCGTGCTTCTTTCAGGGAAGTAGTGGCATTAAAGCAGTGTTACGCCATTGTGAGAAAGCAGTGTTATGCCATTGTGAGCTGACACAGGTCAGCTCATTCAGGAGACACATTTTGCGCGTCTTTTATGCCATGTGTGGAAGAGAGTGTGGTGCTGGGTTAGATTCAGTAGTATTTAGGTAAATGAGGAAAATGAAGACATCACTTAGGCAGTTGATAAGGAAAACCATGATCCAGTACCTGAAATATTCCACTTTTTATGGCCTGTTATAAAACTAGAGATGGAAACTTTTTGCTTATTAGCTATCAAAGCAACAATAAAGAAAAAAAGCTAAAACCCACCCAGGATTAGATAGCACAGTTTTTATAACTATTTTTAAACGGGTTATATTCTGTTCGTACTTCCAGTTATTCTTCCCCACTTTTTTACAGTTGTTGGTTCAGTGGGAATCAGTATCACTGACAAAAAACTCATGGAGTGATTTGGTACTCGTTCTCTGCATTAGAGGTCCTCAGCTGCTAATCAATGCTCTTGATTCTCGGGCACGTTGAAGCACATGTATTTTACGAATGGTGTTGTTTCATGTTGCTTTGAGAAAATCCAGAGCTGTTGATTTGGCTGGGGAAGACACTAATTAGTTTCCCTTTACGTCTTGATGAAACTTTCTTTAAGGAACTTTCCAGCAGTCCTTTTTAGAAGGTCTTATAAAAGAAGCTTGTGTCTAACATATTTGGGGCTTGTTTTTTTAATAAGCAACCATGTATGAAAATTACTTGTATCTGCAAATGCAGTAATGTAAAAGGACATGCCCTGTAATCTCACCAATGGTACTAGCATGGCTGGGTGTCTTTGGGATCTTTGCTTTCTGCCATACACCCGTACTACAACAGTTCTTCTGTTACACTGTATAAGGAAAGCAGAGAGAATGAAAATATTTCACTGAAAGAAAAAGGCAAATTAACTTTAGTTAATTGCCTTTAATATTTTTATAATTCTTCTCTTGGTGTTAGAGTAAGCCCTGGTTTCATATATTTCAGTAAGCCTTGCATAAAACTTATTTAAATACTTGTTTTCTATATATATGAATAGATGTTTGTCTCTGAAATAACTGGGGAAAGAAGAGACGACTTTTATCTCACTTCCCGGTTTAGCAGGGGCTAAATTGTAAGGGTGCTGGGAATTGCAAAGATGCTGGAAGACAGTCTCCCTGTAGTGGTTTGATAATGCGGGTAGGCAGCAGGTAGGATAAAATTTCTGAGGTCTCTTTTTACAGTGGATCTTATGGAAACTGTTGATCTGACAAATTTTAGAGAACTGAAATTCACTTGTAAAACAAACTCTGTGGCAAATATTGTTATTTTGATTTTCAGTAAGAAAAGCCTTTTTTCCACGAGGCACATATATCAGTTAAAGTCACATACAAACAATATTAAGCTTGCACCTTGAAAAATGCTAGGACTTTATTCCTTAAAATGCTTGGTTTTGACAGTGCATTTGTAAGGGCAGCTCAAGCTAGCACTTCTGCTGCGGTAAATGGTTTTACCACCCTCTTCCTCAGCTTCTGATTCTGCTGCTTCTTTTTTTTTTAATCCATAAGCATTAATGCAGCTGTGTGGGCTCAGATTTTTTTTCCTTTGTTCGTGTCTAACCCCATTCGGTTTCCGGGACTGGTTCACTGTGTGGTTGCATGAGTATCGCTGTCCCTTGGTTATTATGGCTAGTTTTCCTGCAACAGGTATTGCATGAATGATGCAAGTAAAATGATATATTAATTCACTTGTGCAGTTTTGATGCATGAGTAGTTAGAATGATCTTTAAAAAGATGAATATCTTTATAGGTCCTGTCTTTATTAGGTAGATAATGCTTGGCCCTGAATGCTTGTTTTAACAATTCAGTAAGAGAGGGACTGTAACATAGGGATAGTTCCATAACTTAAGTGGTTGCATTCAGTAAACTTCAGGCTGCTAACAGCATCATGTGTATGAACTCATGAAACTTTTTGAACTCTGTCACTTGGAGCTGGTAGCAACTCTTCAGAGCAAACCAGCTGCTCTCCTGCTGCACCGTCTGTGTTAGGAGAGCTGGGTGGTGAAGAAATTAAATGGGAAACTGCAGCAGAGCTGTGATGGTTACGTGAGATGACCCATGTTGGTGAGGTTGTCCACATAGGTAAGAGGTGTATAAAAATGCCCATACTGGTTAAGACCAAAGGACAAGGCATTGACACGTTGTGGGGTGTTCTCACCACTCTTCTGCTGGCTCTGGCCAAACGGTCTGTGTACAGCATTGGGAAGAGAAAGCCTGACAGAGAGGATCCTGGTGGCTTTGGGGCCTCCAACATCTTACCATGTCTCTGGACAGAATACTATTTGAGTAGTCTGCTGACTCTGTGGAGGTCTTTGTGGTGCTGTGCTTGGTGTCCCCTGCAATTAACTATATTTACAGTTGAGGCTTTTTCTTTTATCCTCCTCTAGCTGGTGTTTTGTTTTTTTTTGGGTTTTTTTTGTTTCTTTTTCTTTGACTCTGTCCTGGTTTCAGCTGAGATAGAGTTAATTTTCTTTATAGTGGCTGGTATGGGGCTATGTTTTGGATTTGTGCTGAAGACAGTGTTGATAATACAGAGATGTTTTAGTTGCTGCTGTAGTAGTCAAGGACTTTTCAGCTTCCCGTGCTCTGCCAGGTGCAGAAGAAGCTGGGAGGGGACACAGCCAGGATAGTTGATCCAAACTGGCCAAAGGGCTATTCCATACTATATGACGTCATGCTCAGTATATAAAGCTGGGGAAGAAGAAGGAAGTGGGGACATTTGGAGTGATGGCGTTTGTCTTCCCAAGTAACCATTACGCGTGATGGAGCCCTGCTTTCCTGGAGATGGCTGAACACCTGCCTGCCCATGGGAAGCAGTGAATGAATTCCTTGCTTTGCTTTGCTTGCGTGCGCGGCTTTTGCTTTACCTATTAAACTGTTTTTATCTCAACCCTCAAGTTTTCTTACTTTTGCTCTTCTGATTCTCTCCCCCATCCCACCGAGGGGGAGTGAGCGAGCGGCTGCGTGGTGCTGAGTTGCCGGCTGGGGCTAAACCACGACAGACTCCCATGATTGTTTTCCCAGTTTCATGATGGTGGTGACAGTGTTTAGCTCCATCCCCCTTTCTTAGGTCATGTTAGGGGTGGAGAACCAGAAGTGGCCTATTGGGGCTGCCCAGGGAAGTGTAAAAGTGTAAGGCAAGTGGGTAGACATATGTCTCCTCTCTGCATGATGCCACTTCATGTGCCTTTATATATCTGTTACGTGTTGTTCTAGCAAAGCGCTGAGTTGACTGTATTAGGGCACAGGCGTCTGCTTGCCTGGGAAGCTGGCAGTAGTGGGATGAGAGAGGCGTCTAACCTGTGGGACTGATGATGAGTAAGTGAAGTTCAAACAATAGCTGGAAGGGCAGATGCTGAGTTAAAATAGGATGGTAAAAGAAGTAGAAGGGTCGAACATTTAGCAAATAATGGCATGGTTTCTGCAGTGCGGTACCGAGTCAGTTGCTGCCCTAAGGCACAGAGGATCTGCATGTTAGAGGCATGCTGGACTCTGTTCCGGGAGACCAAAGATAATGCGTGTTGTACCACAACTTGTCATTTCCTTGTTTTCAAAAAAGAAAGTTTTGTTGAACTTGACGTTCAGATGTGAGTGAAGAAACCATTGAGGACTATGGTTGTTGCTTGCAGTTTTTAAATCAGCTGTTTCCAATGGGCTTAGGGACAAATGTTTATGTATATTATTTTTGTGTGGAAATATGTGCAAGCCCACTCACCTGGTGAGACTTCATATTCTATTAAGCCTTGTGTCACCGAATTTGGGCAGTGTAATTGTTTGTGGTCAGTGTAATTATAAATTTTACTTGGATAATGCTACAAAATTGTTAGATTAGTGGAACTATATCATTTTCCTGACCATGGAAGATAGGGGAGTGGGTAGCTCCTTGCCACCATTTCCCACTCACCATCCTATTTCTATTCTTTTAACTCATTAACATTTTCAAAGTCATTAATACTAACTCTTTTGCTTGTACTAACATCACAGGCTTACTTGAGGGGCTTTATGTGAAACCTGGTCTCATGGCTGGTCTAAAATGCTGCACTTCTGTTGCTGTGACCTCTTCTGACAAGGCTCTCATACTCTTAAGTCAGCTGGAGCCTCTTCCACCCTGGTGTAATCTCCATCACTTACAGTTCTCTCTCCACCTTGGAGGGATGGATCATATCTTTCATCTGTTTTTCTTGTATTCTGGATTTGTGTCGCCCTTTCAGTGTTTTCCATGCTTGTGCTGTGACCTAGAGGTCTTCCTCCTTGTTTTTGTGCAAGCCAACTGTGGCATCATGAATAAGGCTCTTGCCCTGCCCTAGGAGAATGTGTTTCCAGATCCCAGCTTATAACAGCAGTTGGGTGGAAGGGCTTATACCTCCTTAAAAAGGCCAAGGAAGGGGGCACAGAGATTCCCAAAAGTGCAAGGGCTCTAGGTCCTGAGATGTAGTTGGGACGGAGCAGTACTGGGTGGAACGGTGTTGTCTCCCTCCTCTCACGGTCTTGTTTCAAATTTTTTTGCCTGTTAAAACCTTCAAATTCCAAATAATTCTTCACTGTTGAAAAGTAACAATTTTCACTCAAAAAACCCACGAAACCCCTCCTAATGCTACTGAAACACTTTTAATGAAAAATAAGACTTTAACTTTTGGAACATAAGCTTTTCTGCACACAGTTGCCATAAAGTGTAGGAGCTGCAGTCTTACTTAAGGTAGTGGAAATAGCCATGTGAGGAGAATGGAACATCCTTTTAGCAATGGTATCAGTTTTCATATTTTTATGAACCCAGAATAAAAAAAAAAAAAGAAAAAAACAGTTGATTTAAATTACTTGCACTTTTCATAAAAGCCATGACATAAGAACGTATGTTTTTAAACAAAGAAGGGATAATCATTAATTATTTTTTCCACAGAAGGCATTGATTCCTTTAGTACTAAATATATCTCAGCATGTAAGTGCTTTTTAATACAAGACATACACAGTTTCTTTCTGAATTCCTCAGCTATGCCTTTTTTAGTACTGTTATGCGTTGTTTGCTTAGTTTCTCTTTTATACCTCAGAAAGGGTAACGGTCATTTGGGAGGAACTGTGGGAAGCTGGAATGTAAATTCCTCATTGTAGATATTGCACATTTCTGACTCACAGTTCTTCAGTTGTGTAAGGAGGAAGTCTGCTTGTGGGCTGTGGTTATTTTTAGAAAACAAATAGAAGTATACGAAAATAAAGTTTTCCAGTAACCTACATTAGGAAACTTCCAGGAAGCTGAAAAATGACTTTTTATGCAAGTTATTTAATGAGCTTGTTGATATGCTTGCAGAAAACCTGCCCTTAGTAAAATGTTAGTTTGAAAATAACTGTTACTGCTGTTGAAAAGGCACCAGGTAAGAGCCCTGTGAATAAAGCCGCAGTCCACGCCACGTTGCTGGTGGGCCTCTGCTCCGATGTGAGAGGAAGGGGACTTTCTAGCCAAGGTGTGGGACTTTTTTGCCTCAGCCTGTACAGTCTTGTTAGGATGCTGCCAGGTAGTATGTGCTTGATAAGAGATTATATGAGGGAATTGGAATTAAGATAACTTGTATAGAGGGCTAAAGTATCTGTTACATGTGAACAACTTTTAATTCCAGTGGTGGTGGCCAGGTCTAAACTCCTGTGTGAGGTCTGTAAGTGAACCCTTCATCTTGGCCAAGTCTGAACTTTATCATGAGTCTCATAATGAAATGCTTTATGGTTATGCTGCTCCTGGTTCCTAGCATCATGGGCATATAGGAAAATACCAACATTCATTAAAAACACTTTGTCCCTCATGGACATGGGGAAAAGTATGAGTATATTGCTTGAGGGTCAGAAACCAAAAAGTAAATGACTAGAATCATAAAATGATTAAAAGAAATTGAAAAAGTAACTTTATGAATTTCTGAATCATGTTGGGAGATTTATATTACCGTATTGCCTGAAAGCACTTGCCATGGACTATAACCCTTCTGAGTGAGGGTTTTTATGGATGTGGAAAAAAGGGCAGTCTTTGCCACAGGGGCGGCCTGCATTATAAGTATTAAGCAAATAATAAAATAATAGGAGCAGACAGGGGAGTTTGTATTGTCTGGCCTGATAAGTAAAGTCCAGATCTTTGTAGGCATCAAGGCAAAGGAGAGTTCAGAGGAGGATAATGGGATGGTGTTGTTGCTAATACTCCCACGTTCGGGGAAACAAGGGGAAAACCACAAAGATTCTTGCTTGGAAGTTTAACTGGAGCAGAAGTGTCTCAGCACTGAATGAGAAATTATAGGCAAGGTGGAAATAGGCTGTGAAAGTCTTTGAAGGTGAAGATAAGCCATTTATGTTTTATGCAGTAGAAAAGGGGGCTCATCGGAGGAATACAAAGAGAGAGGTAAAATAAATTAAATTAGATTTGTTGCAGGATTGTGATTAGACTGTCAGCAGGACAGGTGTGCACTAGCAAGAAAAGGAATTGAGGGATGAGCTGATGATTGCTGAATGTTTAAGCTGGATGGATATGAAATTAGCTGAACTTCGGTGTTTTGGTTTTTTTTTTTTTTAATTTGCAAAATTAATCTCCAAGGCTTATATAGCATTTTGAGGTGAAGGTCTAAATAGGTGTAAATCCAGTGTAGCACAGTAGTTATTGGTCCTGAGTGGCAAGCGGAATGGAGGTGGTGGTTAAGGTTTGCTGGAGGTACAATGAGGTCTCTATTTCAGGTTATGGGGTTTGACGTACAGGTCACCCACGATGGGAGTTGGTAATCTATGCCAAACACTTTGGTTTGGACAGGAGGAGGCAAATGTGAGGTAGAGAAACAGACCTGTGAGTTACAAGCATGGTCAAATTTGTGCCTGCACCATTAAAACAGGGAGCAAGAAGAGATCTTGGCATGTGGATGAGAAAGGGCTGATGCCCAGCAGGATTCAGGTGATTGTTGGTGAGGTGAAAAATGTCATGGGCAGCAAGTGAAGACCAAGTTGAGAGAATAATAGAGTTGATCCATAGTTATGTGTTGAAATAACAGGGGAGGATGAAGAAATCTTCAGGCCAGGTAAAAACTGAGATTTCTAGGAATATTTGTTGTTTTTATTACAGGATATAGAACATGCTGTAATATATGTCATATATAATAATTATTGTGATATATTTATTAAAAAAATATGTAGGAGGGACAGACGAGACCTACAGGAAATGTGAATAGGGAAAGATCAAATGGGTGGTAAGTAAAGCCACAGAAAAGTAAGAAGTTGGACAGTAGGCAACAGCAAAAGGGCTAGAAGCAGCCAGTTTGTGGAGGAAAAAACCCAACACCCTCAAGATAAGGAAGCCATTAACTCTTCCATTTGCAGTCCTTTTATTAATGCTTGTATTTCTCTTACACAAACACGGCCTGTTTTGCTCTAAAGATTAGTGGATTAATCAGGTTCCTACTTGTTTCACAACTTACACAGATCCATGTCTTGCTTGCCTTCAACAAGCATTTTTTACAGACAAATACTATACTCTGCTCTTAAAATGGCAGTTCACACTGAATAAAAAAGTACAGCAATAGCAATAATAAAGGAATATTAACATAACATCCAAATTCACTCAGAAGTACAATATTTTGCAATATGAGTACATTCAGCAGTTATTTGATCTTCACAAAACAACCAAACCACGTATCATCCGTGCTAAAAAGCAGCACACCCCAAACATTCAAAAACACCCTAGACTTCAAATATCCTAACACATTAACGTTTCTACATCAAGCACTTTGGAGCTGGAAGAGTTAGACATGTTTGTTTACTATTCAACCTTAATTTGTCCTACTTGTGCAGAGGGTATAAATTTTAATAACAGATTTATATGTGATGTGATGATGCATGAAGTAACCAGCAAATGTATCTAGACTTCTTCGCTGAACTTCAGCTGTTCTAGCCAACGCGTGCTAGATTCCCCCTAAGCTCCTCATTTCCCTTTATTCAGACAAAACTATCCCTAGCATCTTGCTAAGGTTGCCTGTCTAGGCTTTGTTGGTCAAAGCGTGTATTCCCCGTTGACAGCTTTTCCCAGCTAAGGTGCTGGTGGGGCTGAGGCAAAAGCTCGGTGCCGCGCTGCTCCCTCGGGGAACATCTGCGTGAGGTGGGTACCCGCAGCTCTGGCAGAGCAGCGAGGCACCCCGTGAGACCAAGGTGCATCCAGCTTTATGGAGCTGCTCAACAGTGGTGTTCAGGTCACGGCTTCAATGTAGCCGGCTTAAAGTTTGTCTACAGGTTTTCAGATCTAGCCGTTGACTTCACGGGCATATTAAATATCCAGAAGTGCTTGAGCCTTGCTGTTTTGTCCAAATACGTTACCCTACGAGCATGTTAATGAAGTATTAGTCTTTTCTACATCTCCTACAGCAGAAGAAAATGTGTGGCAACAAATCTGAGTTTGCATTCTTGAACTTTTTTGTTTGTTTGTTTTATTTGCCATAAAGAAGAATGCTAAGAACAGAACTCTGTTAAAGTCCTACTGATTTTATGGGGAAAAAAAAAAAAAAATCTACGTTCTGTGCGATTATGTGTTTGCGTGCCATGGGTGAACAGGGCAAAGTACTGCATTTTACTAAGAGCTTTTTTTACATATGCGATAGCCACTGTTGGATAGTTCCTTAAGGCTATGTCACTTAGAAGATGGCACTTTTTCTACCAACTTGAACTCCTTACAGGGCGTAATATTTTTATAATGTTAAATCAGGTGTTAAAGATTCCAAAACTGAATAATTTGAGTTGAACTGGGAGAGTGAAAATGCAATCTGTAGTGCCATCTGCTGGATTTTTAAGTAAGTAAAAAAATATAGTTTCATACTACATTTAAAAATCATTTAAAATGTAACTGTGCATAAAGGTGACCTGAATCTTTGGCATTTTTAGAAAATCTGTGCAGACGGAGCGTACATATGCAAGTGCATCATTTTGTCACTTTCGAATCTTCAGTGTATATATGCAAATAATTCAGATAGGTATAAACTATAGAAACTTAAAAGTAAACCAGCAAAAAAGCATTAACATAGTCTGTTAATCAAAAATTACATTCTTGGATCTTAATTGTAATATCTGCTCAGTGGAGATGATTGCAGCAGTATAAATATACATCTTGGACCAGCTCAAAAAAACCCAACAACATAAATGATAACTTCTGTGTGGCTTGATATGCCACTCTCTGATCAGTCAATATTACAGATTACCTCAATGTCCATTGTCTGTCCTACTAATGGTATCAGTGAGCTGTCTGAAAAGTTTGAGGTGTGTAAGGTGCTTACGACATGAGTGTCTTCCAAGGCTTGCAGTTTGTAGTAAGTACATGAAGACATGAGTAAAGCTTTGCAGAATTGCCCATCAGTAATTTTTTCTACTAGTTTACACTGTCAATGTGAAATATTGCATATTCGAATGAAAATGTGGTACATGTATGACACACAGATAAAGCATTTTTTTTGTGAAATGCCTTTGAAGAAAAACGGTAGAGGAAGCCACCATGTTTTCTTGGGGGAAAAAACCAAGAAACCTCAATATATGTTGTACTGTCCTACTGTAAAAGTGAAGGGGTTGAGTCTTTCAGTGTACGTAAGAAAACTGTGTATTGGTTCTTGTCTTGCACTACCGTGGTGGTGCCAACCTCTCATGTGCATGTGGTACAGTACTGAGGCTCATGCTTAAGAGCCCAGAAATGGAGCCATAGCCCTGATGCTATGATGTACCTCTCCAAGCGGCTCAGTCTCTTTCAGAATTTTAGCAACAGAAGATACTTCTTTTAGTCAGATGAGATCTGATGTGCCCAAAGATTCACCCATTGTATGATTTTTTTTCTGATCACGCATATACGTGCCACCTGTGTGAATGTGAAGCACCAGGCACCCTCACCAGCAGAGCCAGCTTATGCAGATGCAGCCGTTTTGTTAAGAGTGGTGCGAGGTCTGCACAAGTGAAGTATGGCAATAATGTTGTTGGAGGAAGCTTATCCTTCAAGTTTCTTGACTTCTCTGTGCTATGTTCTCAAATGTATTGTTGCATTTGTAGATACTTTTCCTATTGTTTCTCCATGAAGAGAGGAATGGTTTTAATCCTATGTGTGGCGAGGTCTTTCCTGCCTGGTAAGTTAGTTTACTACATAATAAAAGGTGGGGCAGTACTGAAGTCTTGGGCCATCCGATGATGCTGTTGGTGATCTGAACAGTTCCAAAGTCACAGGCACTTCTGTGTTTCTAGCAAAAGATGAAATTTCCCACATAAATGTTATAAAGAGGTGCTCTTGGAGGTACCCAAAGTTTTATTACATTAAGACAATATGTTAAAGAAGGTAGATCCATTAAGCAAGAAATGTGGCTAGAATGGTACAGAACAAAAATTAAGGGACTTCTAGTTCAGCAATATGAAAATGTAAATATGTAAATCTTAAAAATATTAACAATACAATATTAAATATGTAAAATATGTAAATATGTAAACTTATGAGAATGTTAATGTTTTCTTACATCTACACCTGGAGGGATGTTTTTCTAATGAATTCAAGTTGTATTTGTACCTAACAGTTCTTACTTATTTTCTTATGCAACAGCTGCTCATAGGTTTTGTGGATTAAAGGATCAAATTGTAATGAACAGATAAATAAATACATTTTCTTTTGGGTGGGATCAAAGATTTGCAGTTTCAGGTCAAAGGACGTTTAAACTGAGTAACAAGAATGGTCATTAACTTATATGTACTCTCTGCTAAAGTCACCACCACAACCCCCCCAAACAAACAAACAAACAAACAACAGAAAGCTTTTACAAATAGTATTATTGGAAGATATTTTTTACACTTTAGGATTTTTTTTTCTATTGTAAAATATATGTTCAATGAAATCTGTTGAAGATATCAATTTCAAACATAAATACTAACTTTTAATAAGAAGAACATTTGGTAGATTTTTTTCTGGTCACCATTTTAAAATTAAATACTGAATTTTACTGTATTTGTTACTGTATTGTTACAGAACACATCTGAAAGGTGATTTTAACAATGATTTATTAATAGGTAGTATAAAATCTGAATGAGTTAGATTTCATACTTGTTTCCTGATGTGCATGGAGATTGTGAGAAGAGTACACTTGCAGTGCATTGCTCCCTCTGGCCATCTTCTGCCTCCTCTATTTCTCACTTTTGAAGGAAAATTTCTATGAAACTTCTTCATGACTCACGTATGTCCAGTGTTAAGTCCTGGAATAGTTTCCTCTGGTTTTTGTTCTAATCTTTTGTTTTATTTTTTTTTTCCCTTCATCTTTGGAGGCTGTGTGGGTGGGGAAACCTCCCCTTTTTGGCTATGCCATTGACCTCAGTAGTAGAACTAGCTGAATTTTGGGGTGCATGATGAAAAATGATGTGGATATATGCATATATTCTTTTTACATAGTAGTCTGGTTGCTCTTTCTGTCAGAGGGGATTGAATTGATATCTGCCTCAAGGGTCCCCCAAGCTGTTATATCATATGCTGTTATTAAGTTTTTAACCTAACCTTTAGGTGCTTGTCTACATTACGGAATATTTAATAGTCTTAAATTTTCCTTGCATCTGATGAAAATGTGCTCTATAGCCTGGAGGTCAAGGAGCAAACCTGAAAAATATCCATCTGTATTTTAGTTCTTGCTCCAGAGAATACTTAATATACTTCTGTATAAGACAAAACTGTTCAGAGGGATTTGCTGCCACTGTTATAGAATAGGCAGAGATACAGAAATCCTGTCATTCCTCAGAAAGGTGGGAAAGATGGTTCAAACCTTGCAAAAGAAGTAATTGAACCAGACCTGCCATGGGCTGAGTAAGATTCTTTCTGCTCTGTGAATCCTGCAACCGTTTTCCTCAGTTCCATTCCTGCTGTAGATAAAATATGAGGATTTCTCCAGTAATGCGGAGTATGACATGCAAGATAAGCGCTTGTTTTGAACCCCTCATGATAAAAAGGCCTGTCTTACAGTGATGCAGAAAATAAGGAATCTATAAATAAGTGCTACATATTTATAAATAAATGAAATAATCTCTCACTTAAGTTTTGCTTCATTGCTAGTACGTTCATCTGCCTCTTGGTGCACACAGAAGGGTAAAACATCATTGTATTAATAGACTTCGTAAGCTTCATATCAGATAAAAAAAATTCAGATGTAGACTGTCTAACTGGAAAAGAACAGGAAGAGGTGCAGTGCTTGCTGTTATCTTCCCTTTCCACATTAGTAAAGATCCAGAGCTTTAAGTCTTGCTGTAGTAGAGGAGAACTGAATTTAGTTTCCATGGTTCCATTTTTTATGTAATAATATTTTGATGTAATAAGAAATCTACCTACAGACCTCTCCATTATTTAATTGCATTCTTTAAGGTGGTTATTATACAAATTCCTGAATGTCTTCAGTTGTTTTTATGCATTATAAATGAGCAGCTGTGTAAGATAAGTTAAATCACATGTGTAATCCAATAATGTGGCCAAAAATATTATGTTTCTCCAGTATTTTGCCTAATTCTTTTGACCTACTTTTCTCATCTTACTCAATACCACAAAGTTTTTTTAAGCAGGTTAGTAAAAAATAAAAATAAAACAAAAAATCTTGTTTGCTACTTCTGCCAAGTTTTTCATTAGCATAAAGCATTAAGTATAATGCATCATATTTGTAGTGAAGGAGAACAGATTATTTGGCTTCTTAGCTTTTGCTGTTGCTGCATCCTCACTAGTGGTTGATTTATGTAGTTATGAGCAGTGATATTCCTGTCCAAATGGAATATGTGTATTTTACCATGATTCCTGTTAGTTAAGTGGAATTATCATTTTCTAGGTTTGAATTTCATCTTAAAGTAAAAATATCCACTTCACCAAACCAGTATTTCATACAAATATCACTGATTACTTATATCGTAAAAGTCAAAATAAGTTCACCAGACACACACACACACAAAATCCCACAGAAACACAGAAATGTCTCACTAGAAGTATATTGGTTAAATGGTGTGAGTCTCAATGCTAATTAAGTGATTAGGTAGCTCAAAGCAGGTGGAGATGAAGGATATCAAGACCTCTATAGACAACACACCTACTGTTATAATTTGTTAAACTCAAGATTCCCTGTTTCTATTAATAATCTATTTACCTGTTCATGATTTTTTTAATGTTATCCATGGAGATGTAGATTTGAAGCAACATCTGAAAATGTGGGTGAAGAGACTGTAGGTTCCACATAGCAGGGTGTCGTGGTTTAACCCCAGCTGGCAGCTAAGCCCCACACAGCCGCTCACTCACTCCCCCCCGGTGGGATGGGGGAGAGAATCAGAAGGGTAAAAGTCAGAAAACTCGTGGGCTGAGATAAAGACAGTTTAATAGGGAAAGCAAAAGCTGCATGCACAAGCAAAGCAAAAGAAGGAATTCATTCACTCCTTCCCATGGGCAGGCAGGTGTTCAGCCATCTCCAGGAAAGCAGGGCTCCATCACGCGTAACGGTTACTTGGGAAGACAAACGCCATCACTCCGAACGTCTCCCCTTCCTTCTTCTTCCCCCAGCTTTCTATGCTGAGCATGATGCCATATGGTATGGAATGTCCCTTTGGTCCGTTGGGGTCAGCTGTCCCAGCTGTGTCCCCTCCCAGCTTCTTGTGCACCCCCAGCCTACTCGCTGGTGGGGTGGGGTGAGAAGCAGAAGAGGCCTTGACTGTGTGTAAGCACTGCTCAGCAGTAACGAAAACATCCCTGTGTTATCAACACTGTTTTCAGCACAAGTCCAACACATAGCCCCATACTAGCTACTATGGAGAAAATTAACTCTGTCCCAGCCAAAACGAGCACGCATGGTGAAAAGACTGTGTTGTTAAATGTGCCCTACTGGACTCTCCCACTTAGGCTGTCTGAGGTCTTTGCTCAAGCTCATGAAAATAAAGGTCAGAAGTTGCAGAGCTGTCCTGGTGCACCTACAGAAGTTTTTCTTTCTTGTATGATTTGATGGCTAGTAAGATAGTTAACAGAGTTGAAATATGATCCTTTTAATTAAGCTTCAGAGTGGGGTTTCACATGACAGCTGAGCTCGTTGCTCGTTGCTGCAAAAAGGGTGATCCTGCTGTCCTCTGGTCCTTTTCATTTCTGGCTTCAGGAGCTCATGTCCTACCTTCCTCCCAGGTCTCCAGTGCCCTGCTCAGAGCAGAGTGATTCAGGAAGCAAAATGATGGGAAAACAAATTTTTTTTTTTTTGGTAGGAGAATTAATTTTCTGTTGGTTCAGGTCCATGGGTTAGCTCACTGATACAGATCTGGTGAATGTCAAAATCGGTGCCTAAGGAGCAGTAACCACTTGCAGCCAGGAGGAGGAGAGGAGCTGAATTGCCCTTTTTGGAAGTGCCTGGACCTTTAGCTGCTTCCCCTCTGAAATGTCATCCTTGCCAATAAAATCTCATAGACACCAACAGAACATTCTTTTTCCTCAGAGATAATATCATAACGATAAGAAAGATTTTATCACTAAATATTTTATTATTAATCCTGACTTATAGAAGGGGAAGTGCAGGCTGGAGGGCTTAGTGCTCTTCCCTGAGCTCGTGCTATTTGGGTAGCAGGACGCTTAGCCAGTTGGTGGGCATAGCATCAGGGTGGTTGTTATTTGGGGCAGCTGGAGAAGTGCTACTTCTTTGAATGCCAGTCTTTGTCTTAGGAGCCTATATACCTGCTAATACTGCTATATACTCCTACAGCTAAGTTGGAAGAAATGTCTGTAATGAGGGACAGCAAACCTTACGTAGGCTCTCATACTTAATGAGAGAATACTACAGATGATTGTTAATATATAAATTTGACATAGAAAATTGTTCTCAGGTTCTTGTAGGGCCAGTGTGATTGTAGAGCGCCTGTTGAAATCTTTAAGTTATATGTGTTAGTAATTTAGATTTTGAAAATAGAAGTGTGACACTGTAACTGAAGACTGATTTTTTTTATTACACCTACTGCATAAATAATGTTGATTAAAAAGCAATGCAGATTTGCTTAGGCAATTATATTTCTGCTTTTATTCTGTAAATGGTAGATACTTCTGTTTAAGACTATGCATTTTTTGCCATCTTTTTATACATATGTCTTGTTATTTTTTTCGTTTAGATTATCCTATACAGTCTTCCATGTGCAGTGTGTATTTGATATGAGGTACATTTATTATTGTGAACATGCCAAGAATATTAGGTAGAGTTATAAATTGAAAGAAAGAAATACATAGTAGTAGTATTTCCTCCTATTCTTGCTATATAAACTTTTTTCTCATCTATGCAGGAGGTTGCATCAACAATTTGAAAGCTATAAAGAGCAAGTAAGAAAGATAGGGGAAGAAGCCCGCCGTTACCAGGGAGAGCACAAGGATGATGCTCCAACATGTGGAATCTGTCATAAAACAAAGTTTGCAGATGGTTGTGGCCATTTATGCTCTTATTGCCGGACCAAGTTTTGTGCTCGATGTGGAGGTCGTGTCTCTCTGCGATCAAACAATGTAAGTCTTCTGATGTGTACTCTTAAGAAAAAGCCTCCTTGACATTGTCACGCTGCGGATTGTTCACCTTAAGTTTGGCATTTCATGCTTCATTTTACTTAAGTGTTTCATTCATCACTTCATTATGAGGTTTTTATAAAGTATTTAATGATTGTGGAGATACTTAGGATTCACAGAGTTAATTAAAAAAAATACATAGTGTATAGTTCTACTGAGCGATGGCTTGAAGAAAACATACTTGTTTTTCATAGAATGAAAGAAGAAACCCTTTTGCTCAGGTACAACTCCACATTGATAAATTTTTATTGAACTCTTATTTCATTTTAGATTTATTTTTTTATAGAGCTTTTATAGATTTCTCTGACATAAAATCAGTCAATTTTTTGGTTAGGGAAAAAAAAAAAACCCAACCACTTCTTTTACCATAGTGAGTGTGTTATGTCAATTTATTTTAAATTTATTTAAAAAGTAAAACTATAGGTTAATCTGGATTAGCTATCCTGCTTTCAGGCAGGTGAGATAAATCT
This sequence comes from Mycteria americana, assembly GCF_035582795.1. Taxonomy (NCBI): domain Eukaryota; kingdom Metazoa; phylum Chordata; class Aves; order Ciconiiformes; family Ciconiidae; genus Mycteria; species Mycteria americana. Next base: position 34,558,270 of record NC_134367.1, read on the forward strand.
TTCTCCCTCTGATCCGCATGCAATTAGCTGCAGTAGCTGCCCACAAAGCTGAAGGCTATCCAAGAATACCCTCTGTTCAGTCAGTCCCTTACAAGGAACTGGCCACTCACTTGCACATGAGTGGTAGGATCTGTATTTGGAAGACCGTTATCCAGTGATTATTTCTGGCTGATCATCTAGTAATATGGTGTGTTATAAAACATTTTACAAATATCCTGAATGAATAGCTTTGTTGTCTATGAGATAACTTTCTCATATGGCTTTAAGGTGCCAGTCTTTTGTAGGGGAAATGCATCAATGCCCTTTGTATCAATATAAATTCAGTTAAAAGTGGTCACGAATTTTATAGCAGATAATCATGTTCACAACAGAACTAGTTTATGGTCTTTTCACTGTCTTTGAGCTAATCGTCAACTGAATAGGGCTTCTGAAATTTCATGTAAACAAAAAAAACCCCTCAGAAAAATACTCATTTAATCTTTATTTTGTAAGTTTTCCGTAGCCCTGATGTACTTGTGAGTCCATTAAATTAAATTCACATTCTGAAAAAATTATGTAGGTGTATTGGACAAAAATTTTCATATATTCATATTTTAATATAAATAGATGCATTACATTGCATCACCTGCAGGTGGTGTCATTAGAGCAAGTCTATGAAAATATAGTTTACTTTGATATGTTACGTTATACTATGAATTAGAGTGCATATGATACTTCTCTTTACTCAGAAAAAATCTGAATATATTTTAATTATTTTTCACCCACTGTTTCAAGTCACAGAAATGGAAAAGTGTCCATTCATTTGTAACTTGCCTTTTGTTATATTGTTTATGCTGTGGGCTAGGGTGGGAAAACATGTTTTCTACATATGCAGTAATGTAATCTTTTCATTTAAAGCTCTTTTTTTTCCTTTGGAAATTTTATGTTTTTATCTCTTTGTAGAGAGTTATTAGTATTGCATTTCTTTGAAATCTGTCTATTAATACGTGCCTATTTTATTCTTTTTCTCTTCTTTTTTTCTTTTCTCTTTTTATTCTGCTTCCTTGGATGCTTTCCCAAAGGAGGACAAAGTGGTTAGAATCCATGCTTTTTATCATTTATTATTATAATGTTGTTAGTTAACTGGGAAACATATCAATGTAAAAAACTGAAATGAAATTTTAAAGTCATCCAAAGGGGAGGGGGGAAGAACAGGAATCCTAACACCCAGGCCCTGCCCATCCCCTGGCTGAACATACGCTTCGAAGGTAGCCCAGCAAGGAAACCCAAGACTGTTGTGAAAATTAGGACAATAAAAGAAATTAATTAAGAACTGAGAATTATTAATAGGCTAAAAAGTAGAGGAGGTTATAAAGTGTAATAAAGCTTTATTTCATAAAAATGTCTTTGGTTAACAATTTGACTTTTTGCAGGCAAGGTCCTTCCATCAGCTTCAGGAAATCTAATCTAGTATTTTAATTGTAATTTTATATTGATTTATATGGTTTGCCGTGTTTCACTTCTGGCTGCAGCAGAAATTCAGGGAATTCTTGTGAAATCAGCTTTTTGATTTTACATGTGAAATAATTCGCGTAGGCTAAAGATAACCTCTTAAAACCGGACATAAGTATAGCGAGCAAGATGGAGTGAGTCCTTCGTGTATGCGTAGTTACCATTTAAAAAATCCGCAAAACTTTTAGGATCCAGTGCTGGCATATTCACCGCAGTGCCTTGTCTGAAGTAGGTGAGGGTAGTTCCCCGTTCATCTCTGCGCCCTGCGCACAGAGGCAGCAGTACTGGAGCAGAGCAGCGCACGTCCGCTTGCCGCCTGTCCTCAGGCAGGTCTGCAAAGGGTGGTGTTCCAGACCGTACCTTGGAGGCTTAGGTAGTGGGAATTAGCCAGCTTCGCTGGCACGGCCACCTGAACGAGTGTAAAGTCATTACAATCCAACGTAGTTGTTGATGTGGGATGATGGTGCTGGGCTTGTATTATGAAGAGGTGATATGCCCCAACTTACATCGTAGCGTACCTGTAACCTGCCACTTAGTACTGTGCAGCACCCAGAGAAAATGATTTCTATCACACCTGCATATTGTAGTAGATTTTTTCTAAGGCAGTTGTGTTGTGGGAGCACAGAGGTTGTTTTTCTAATGGCTATGAAATGTAACTTGCTACAGCTTCATTCCACTGTTTTCTGTGTGGTACTCTGAACAAAGTGCTGAAATAATCCACGACTTCCAGTTCTTTTCCATTCTATTAATCTAAATCGCTTAGGATAGAGTGAGAGAAGCTTCAGCTTGATATTGATTTGTTACTAAAGTAACAAAAGTACTAAAGTGCATCATTGATGCACCCACTGGGTGTATTAAAAGGCTAACGTGCTTGCAACAGAGTCGTCTTTAGGGCCAGGAACAGCAGTGCTCTTAAGTGCTGAAAGTGCCACTTAGGTACAATTTAGCCACCTAGGTTTTGGAGAGAAGTCAAGGTGAAGTTGACTTGCTTATATGCTTGAGGCATACTTCACACTTCAGTTTGGAACAAAAACTTTTCTAGATTACCAAAAACTGTGATAGCATCCACATGCAGTAGAGATGGTATCTTTGATGAGGTGACAGCTTAGGTGTTCATCTTGGAATAATGTAGTTTGGGATCCAGAAAATACACTCCACTGCACTAAAGTGCTCTGAAGACGTGTGTGCTGAAGATATACCTGACCCATTTGGTTTGTCCTAAGTTCAATTAAATATATCCTATGTTGTTTGCACTTGCCTTGGTTTAGGTTTTGCTGTGTTGAACTCCAAGCTTCCACATGCCAAGAAAATGCCCTAATAACATACGTGAAAATATCCTTTTTACCTTGTGGTGAAGCTGTGCTACATCTCTTTAACAGCTGAAAAGTTATGGGAGTCAGAGGGAGAGTATCCAATACTTAGTCCTGATTGCATGAGGAACATGGGGAACTTTTTATAAAGTACAATTGCTTTCACAGTGCCTGTCTCTGAAAGTTAATGGAATATATAGAATGAATTAATTCCAATATATGACTACATACCTAGCAAATAACATCTTTTATAAGTGGAACAAGTGGTATAATTTATATAAAGCAACACCATAAAAATGTTTTTTGTTAATTGTTTTCAGTGGCTCAACATTCCTGACTAATCTACATACAGGGAGAAACCCTTTATCTGGTGAATTTAATAATAGTATGTTTACATAAGCCTTGTTGTCGCCTCATGAATTTTTACCACAATAAATTATATTACTATTAAAACCCATGCACCCAGTTCCTACAAGCTAGGGGTGCATCAGTGTGAAAGGATAATGAAGTGTGAGTTGCCAAAGTGCCAAGCCCAGGAAAAGTCAAGCATGATCCTAGATTCAAGATATTTCCTGTAGAGTTGGAGAATTAAATGATCGTTGGTAGTATTAATGAGACCCCACCGGGGATGTTGTGTACCGTGCGTTACTTATCTTTGATAAATTCAAACTGTGACAGGCACAAAGTCAGTTGTACAGAGGATGATCATAGAAATTGAGAGTTCATCACAGAAGACTAGAAAGAGTAGAGGGACAAAAGCTAGAGAAATTATAATTGATATCTAGAAATCCAGTAAGTTTAAACTGTAAGAATAACCTTTAAACTGGAGGACAGTGAATATAAGACCGAACAGAATAAGAGGGTGGTGAATAAGACCGAATGGGTGTAACTTGGCTATAAATGCTCTTGGCTTGGAAAAAGATTTTTGCAATCAGCAGAGTAAAGCTCTGGGAAATTTTTTCATGTGACTTATTGGAAGGAAAAATAACCCAATAAAAATTTAAAGGTTAAATTTGATAAGTTTAAGAAAGGATTTATGTGATGTGGTTGCTTGTGGCTGTAGAGGAATGTATTAGGTCCTTACTAGGACTAGGTAATACTGCAGGCAAAGCCTTTGAAGCTGCTCTTGACCTTTTCAAGTAAGTACCAAATATATTTTAAGGACTGGTTCAAAAATATGTAGCAGAACTTAATATGTTCTCTCCTTGTTTAAAATAAAAAAGGACATCCCAAAACATTAATTCCTTGTAGTGGGAGTTAGGAAGCATTCTACGTTTATCATAAGAATTCTCCAGTGCACTTGCAAAATTAATTGGCAATAACTGGTACATCCACTAAAAAGCACATATTTTTTAATGATTTTATTCTAATATGTCAAAATGCATACCTAAATATGTATCTTAAGTTCTTCCATTTTCTGTGAGTATTGGTTAACTCTTCATACTTCTCACCTGAGCCTGCTCTCCTTTCCTATAGTTGCAGGCAGACCACATTTAACGGGAGCATTGTCAGATATGAGGACTGTTAGCTAGTTTGGTTATTCGAATCAGGCTTAAATGTAGTTGTGCAGTGAGAGTATTCACTGTGTTAATAATGTTAGTGGTAATATCAGCACTGGCTGGGTTTGAAAACCATTGGCTGTTGTATGGTGTACAGAAAGAGTACAAATGTTTTATCTTCCTTCGTATTACCTTAGTATTCAGAAACAACGTTACGTGAATGTGGAAATGTATTCACTGTGAGCACTGCGCATTTGTATATACTTTTAAAGAATGCAGAATATTATTAGTACAGGATTTTACATGAGACAGCATTTCAGAAGGAAGTCTGTAGGTGCGTAGAGAAAAGCTGGCAGGAGTGACCACTTGCTTTTAATTTGGCACAGTGTTTTGTAGGTGTTGTCAGTTCCTTATAGAGTGTCTACACTTTCACTCTGGATCCTTCTAGTTCTGTTCCGTACACCAGCATTTTAATTGCCAAAATGGTAATGGGTTTAAGTTTCTGCTCTCCATTCCATTCACTCTCCCCTCTGATATGAACTATCGGGGTTGTTAAGGCAGTGGAGAAGCCAACAAGCCGGGTATTTTGGCTGGCGCTTCTCCGTGGTTTGGCAAGGAGTGGGCAGAGCCCTGGCTCGGTCCTCCCGACGGCCTGGCTACCCCTGCTTGCTGTGTTCTTCCTTCCAGTGGTACCACAGCCTTGTAGAGCAAAAAACACCTGAAAAGACAACTTTTTTCCTTGCATCATTCCTGTAAAACTTTTTCCTAATATTTGGTCAGGTAATGCAAAAAGATGCATTTCCTTTGTAAACACCTGATATATGAAGTCGTACTGCTCTGTTTCTTTCTCCTTATAGAAAAAGAGATACATTTTAGGGTACAAAAGTAGTCTTGAATGAGCAAATGCAGTTTCTCTGAGTCAAAATTAAAGTATTTTGTAAGGTTCTGTGGGTGTATTGAACTAAGTGAAATTTGTATGACATTGGCAGAATTAGGTGCAAGATCCATGTTCCAGATTAAGCCATATATTTCTCCCTAGCAATCAGTCTACCATTCTGCGGATTTCATTAGGATTAGAATTTTTGATCAAATTTAAAGTGAAAAGAATTGGGAGCAAATGATGAAAAATAATTTTGTCACCATTTCCCCCTGTTTTCCAGAAATGTTAGTTGTGCAGAACAGAGCGGTTTGCTTACTCATTGTTCTGTTTACGTACGTAAAGGATGACTGGGAGGAAATCAGGATGTAAAATACATTATAGATAAATGAGAATTGATTTAACTGAACTTAGTAGTATGTGATTGCGGCAAGTAATGTTGATTATCAATGCTGAAATACTAGAGATTCACATTTCTGATCTGGGTTTCACTGAAATTATTTTCATTTTAGTATAATGTCAGTGATTTATACTTGGAAAGAAAGACAACTTGGAAACATTTCCCTAATTGTATGTCAGGTGTTTTTACAGGATGTTTGTCATTTAGTTCCTTCAAATTATGCTTAAAATTTGCTTACATAATGGCTTGCTAATTTAAGCCTTAACAACTTGAGCGCATATGCCGTGCAATTTAGCTGTGTACTAATGGTTTTAACAGAAGTTGTTAATATTGTCAGAACAAAATGTCTGGATTGTCAGGAGTGTTTCTACATGCCTTTCACAGAACTCTTGTGTCAAATTGTCCATTAAAAGGCTAATTTATGTAAGTTCTGACTAATACAGCTGTAGAACCAAAAAAAAATTCATCAGAAGGAGGTAAAATTACATAGCAAATTGCAAAGTGATAGCAGATAAATTCTCTCTCTGTAGCATTCAGCATAATTTGTTTCCTAAAAGATTTGGGGTTTGTATGCATCAGGGAAGAAGCATTGCTTTTCAGTAATCGCTCCCTAGAACTGCTACTTCCAGCAGACAAAAGAAGAAAAAGAAAAAAAAAAAAAGTCCAGCAAGAAATTGAGGAATTCTATCTCAAGTAAGATGTAGAGCACTTTGCTTTCTGGGAAAGTTAGTTCACTGTCAAACAGATCTGAGTGTTAACATTTTTTGATTTAATCCTTAAAATTAGCTTGCTCTTCACCAAGTTTGCTGAAGCAACGTGTTTGACTTTAACACTTCTTTTTCAGTGTCCAGCTAGCAAAAATATTTGGTTACTTCTTGTACACAAAAAAAAGCAGGCAGCTGATGCTTCTGCTCTGAAGTTAACCAGATCAGAGCTCCAGTTAATGGTTGGACTGTAGATGAGTCACTAGACAGCGGAGATGTTTTTCCCCTGTAGCTTTAGACCAGAATTAAATCAGTAACCACTCGCTTATGCCCCTTGGTTTATCCAGGTTTAGTTTACCTGTTAGCCAAACACTTAAACTGCCTACTTGTCATGCGATTCTGCAGCTGATGACCAAGAAAATATTGCTCCTGCAACCTTCTTTCTTAACCCATGATAAAGGGCTCCTGAGTTTTTCATGGCTGTTTTTGTTGTAAGCTGGGTAACAGTGATCTGTGGAGACCCTACATAAACAATATTGGAAACTCCATGTAGTACAATGGAGCCTAAATAAAAAAAACCCCAACCTTTTAATCCCCTGCAGTGTTACTACTGGACATGTTATCCTATTTTTAGTCTTTTATTTTCAGTACCTTTGTTTCAATTTAACTGATTCAAGAATATGGGAATTATTTTTATTTTTTTTTTTTTTAGTTAATGTCAGCAATAAGAGTGTAATAATTCCTTCCATTGCAAAAATTTGTGTTAAAATAATTAAATATTGATAAGATCTCAAAGGACAATAAGACTTTTCAAAAAGAGCTTTATTCCACCTTCTCTTGCCTAATCTCATGTATTGGAGATATATATATATATATATATATATATAAAATGCATGTATAAGCATATATTGTATAGATTTTTCATAAGTGAATATACATGCATACTATATACATGCACCCTACTATATAGTCTAATACAAGAAGTACAGGGCAGAATAAAGCTCTTATGAACCACCTTTTTGACCTTTGAAATCTATAAATCATTCAAGATATTTAAATCAGTTCAGGAATTATTATTTATATGCCCATTTATCTTGACAAAAAATATGGTATGCCATAACAGTCACAGAGTCCCAGAATGGTTGAGGTTGGAGGGAAGCTCTGGAGGACATCTGATCCAACCACCCCGCTCAAGCAGGGCCACCAAGAGGAGCTTCCTCCTCACAGCTTGGCATATCCATGTATCTTTTGACTTGCATGGTGAACAATGAAAGAGTCAAGGATCTTTCATGCCATTTTTGTTACTTGTTTCCTCGTTGTAACTACACGCATTATAAGCTTACACAAAATCTCCTTAAGTTCTGCTGGGAAATAATTCTGTGACTTACAGCTTTGGACAAATGAATTCCAGAATTTCACAGAATCCTTCAGAAAGAGCACTAACAAGTACTACGCTTTTTTTCAGCTCAGTGTTCAAACAGAGCGAAAGAAAAAAAAATAAAGCTACCAGATTAATTTTAAGCTTTTTGTTTCCTTCGATGTAGTATTTTTATCATTTTAACACTAACAACCTCACATTCTGTTTGGTCCAATTAAGTTGCTGCTATAAAGCCAAAGAGCAGGAACAGGAGAGCCTTCGAGTGATTCTCCCAGTGATGCTGTGTATCCTAGGGGCTCAGACATGGTCTGAGGCGTGGGAGACCAGTGTTGAACTCCACGGTGATTAAAGCTTGCTTTCCCAGATGGGAAAACAGTGCTGTCAGTCCTGAAGCAAAGAGGAACACCTTCCTACCTGACTTGGGTCAGTCTCACTAAAAAGTTAGAATGGAAAATGTTGAAATGATTTTTCTGGTTTTCTTTTTGTCCAAAAGTACACATTGAGTTAGTATTTAGATTTGACTTTGCTGAAAATGTATTTATTGCATTTTTTTTTAATAAGTTACTCTATATTAATTTTAAAGGTGTGCTTTCACAGTAAAAGATACTACCAAATTTAGTTCTGACATTCCACACCTTATAAGCTAGGTCTGCTTAAATGGATACTTTAAAAATAATGGCAAAGAACTAATTTTTTTTTCCAGTGAGTGAAGGCTGTGTGGTTTTTTTCATTGTTATTTAAAACAAAATCACATATGCTCTCAATACATAAGAAAAGTTTAATCAGTTAAAGCAAAAAAAACCCCACACAAACCCAGCTATCGGCATTTTTATTGCATTAAACAGAAATGCTACAGATACCTGATCACAGTGGCTGCTCCACTGTGTTGCATGATAGTTGTCTTATGATTATGTTCTGTATGAACTCCTTCTACAACAATAATATTATTTACTATGTGTCCTGGGAGAAGACTTTCAGTTTATCTTAATTTTTCAATGTCTGTTTCATATGGTTTTTTCAGCTGAACAAGAAAACACTTTTTCCTAGGCTGATGCTATTTTCCCCAGGTGTGTGTTATTTCATAGTAATAAAGGGTAAGAACAAATTTTTTAGTGTATTCTTAATTTTTGATTCCTCATCCAGGAGTAAAATAAGATTTTGTAGCTTCTTGATTTTTTTATTTCTTAAATTTCTAATTGCTTTTGTGTCAGCAGGTGTTGCCCTTTTTATCCTTTTGTTACGTTATTGAGTACTAAACACTGTTGACTGGGGTCTTGCATCTGTTGATCCATGAAAATTTGAAAACTCTGGGGAAAGGGGATATTAGGGATTTGAGATATAATTCTGGTTTCAGCAAATGCAACAATATAGCAATATATTTGTTCGCTTTTATGTCAAAAATTTGTTACTCTATTCCCTAAGTTTCTATAAGTAAAGAAGTGGGATAAGGGTCTTGTGTAAAGGAAAATATTTTTAGTTAATTAGTTTCAACTGCAGATACATATTGAAAAGAAGAATAAAGGAAATAGGTTCTAACAATGGAAATCTGAGTTTTCTTGTATGCATTGCACTTTACAAAGAAAGAGGATAAAGAAATAAAATATTAAGAAGTCATAAGAAGGGACTGTTTTCTGTTTGAAGTGTTCATATACCTTAATATAATCAACACTATCCTATGAACTGTAACTTTATAGTAGGTTCTGATCCCTGTCCATTTAGTGCACTGCAGTTCTGAAAATGAACAAGTATGACCTTATAGATTTAATATGATAATGTATGCATATCTGATGTAAGATAAAAGGAAACAGCATAAACAGTTTGAATGAGACACAATTCTGATCATTCTTGATTAGTCAAAATACATATATAATTTTATAAAATTACAAAAAAACAGTCAAGCAATTTAACAAACTGCTAAAATGATGTGTTCATATGCATGGAATCAAATTTTCTTTCTATATCTCATTGCTTATACTTATTAATGATAGAATCATAGAATCATAGAATCGTTTAGGTTGGAAAAGACCTTTAAGATCATCAAGTCCAACAATTAACCTAGCACTGCCAAGTCCACCACTATACTATGTCCCTAAGCACCACATCTACACGTCTTTTAAATACCTCCAGGGATGGTGACTCAACCACTTCCCTGGGCAGCCTCTTCCAATGCTTGACAACCTTTCCGGTGAAGAAATTTCTCCTAATAGCCAAGCTAAACCTCCACTGGCACAACTTGAGGCCATTTCCTCTCATCCTATCACTTGTTACTTGGGAGAAGAGACTGACACCCACCTCGCTACAACCTCCTTTCAGGTAGTTGTAGAAAGCGATAAGGTCTCCCCTCAGCCTCCTTTTCTCCAGGCTAAACAACCCTAGTTCCCTCAGCCGCTTCTCATAAGACTTGTTCTCTAGACCTTTCACCAGCTTCACTGCCCTTCTTTGGACACGCTCCAGCACCTCACTGTCTCTCTACAAGTGAGGGGCCCAAAACTGAACACAGTAGTTGAGGTGCAGCCTCACCAGTGCCAAGTACAGGGGGACGATCACTTCCCTAGTCCTGCTGGCCACACTATTTCTCATCCAAGCCAAGGCGCTATTGGCCTTCTTGGCCACCTGGGCACACTGCCAGCTCATATTCAGCCGGCTATCGGCCAACACCCCCAGGTCCTTTTCCACCAGGCAGGCAGCTTTCCAGCCACCCTTCCCCAAGCCTGTAGCGCTGCATGGGATTGTTGTGACCCAAGTGCAGGACCCGGCACTCAGCCTTGTTGAACCTCATACAATTGGCCTTGGCCCATCGATCCAGCCTGCCCAGATCCCTCTGTAGAGCCTTCCTACCCTCAAGCAGATCAACACTCCCACCCAACTTGGTGTCATCTGCAAACTTACTGAGGGTGCACTCCATCCCCTCATCCAGACCATTGATAAAGATATTAAACAGAACTGGCCCCAATACTGAGCCCTGGGGAACACCACTTGTGACCAGCCACCAACTGGGTTTACCTCCATTCACCACCACTCTTTGGGCCTGGCCATCCAGCCAGTTTTTTACCCAGCGAAGTGTATGCCCCTCCAAGCCATGAGCAGCCAGTTTCTCCAGGAGAATGCTGTGGGAAATGGTGTCAAAGGCTTTACTAAAGTCTAGGTAGACAACATCCACAGCCTTTCCCTCATCTGCTAAGCGGGTCACCCTGTCATAGAAGGAGATCAGGTTAGTCAAGCAGGACCTGCCTTTCATAAACCCATGCTGACTGGGCCTGATCACCTGCTTGTCCTGCACGTGCCACGTGATGGCACTCAAGATGATCTGCTCCATAACCTTCCCCAGCACTGAGGTCAGACTGACAGGCCTGTAGTTCCCTGGATCCTCCTTCCAGCCCTTTTGTAGATGGGCGTCACATTTGCTAACCTCCAGTCAACCGGGACCTCCCCGGTTAGCCAGGACTGCTGATAAAGGATTGAAAGTGGCTTGGTGAGCACTTCCGCCAGCTCCCTCAGTACCCTTGGGTGGGTCCCATCCGGCCCCATAGACTGGTGTGTGTCTAAGTGGTGTAGCAGGTCGCTAACCATTTCCCCTTGGATTATGGGGCTTCATTCTGCTCCCTGTCCCTCTCTTCCAGCTCAGGGGGCTGGTACCCACCAAATTTGGATAGGTTGGAAATACATTAATAGTATTTGATCACACTTTTGCTTGTGATTGTGCCATCAAAAAGACTTGTAGATAGCTATAATAGTAGTGATACATACAATTAAAATCCTAATTTTAAATAGAGCATTTCTTCCTTAATGGGGGATTTCTTCTGTAACAGGAACCTTTTAGAAACAAATCATAGAATCATAGAATCATAGAATGGTTTGGGTTGGAAAGGACCTTTAAAGGTCACCTAGTCCAACCCCCCTGCAATGAGCAGGGACACCTTCAACTAGATCAGGTTGCTCAGAGCTTCGTCCAACCTGACCTTGAATGTTTCCAGGGATGGGGCATCTACCACATCTCTGGGCAATCTGTTCCAGTGTTTCACCACCCTCATCGTAAAAAATTTCTTCCTTATACCTAGTCTAAATCTACCCTTTTTTTAGTTTAAAACCAATACCCCTTGTCCTATTGCCACAGGTCCTACTAAAAGGTCTGTCCCCATCTTTCTTAGAAGCCCCCTTTAAGTACTGGAAGGCTGCTATAAGGTCTCCCTGGAGCCTTCTCTTCTCCAGGCTGAACAACCCCAACTCTCTCAGCCTGTCCTCGCAGGAGAGGTGCTCCAGCCCTCTGATCATCTTCGTGGCCCTCCTCTGGACCTGCTCCAACAGCTCCATGTCTTTCCGGTGCTGAGAAGTATTATTGCTGACTCATTGTACTTCAGGCTTATATCTCTTCCTGCTGTTTTGGGGAGTAGGGTTGGTTAGCTGCTGTTAGGGTATCTGTGTAGATGGTTTTGAACTATTGGTCTCTATAGATGATAATTTTCAAAGCATGATCACCCCAGGAATCTGTTTCTGGCTCCTGCAGTTCTTCATTCCCATCTTTCCAGTAACCTTACTGTCAAGAGAAAGCAAAAATCAGCCTTCAATCCATACAAAACCAGTATATAGCAAGCTGCATTTTCAGCTGCAAGGTCATCATACTTACTTGGAACCCTTCTTGCATCCTTTCAGTATGTTATGCACATTTAATTGTCTTATTTTTCCCCACTGTGCTACTTTTTCAAGTCCTTTAATTCATTGTATGAATTGCTTTGAATTTACCATTACCTTGTGATAACAAGGCAAATCCAATCTCAGTAATATTAATAACAGACAATTACCTTTATGCTATCTTAAATCCCAAACTGCACTGGCATTTTCATTGCCGTATCAAATTTGCATTTATTATCATTTCTGAATACTATTTGCGCTATTGCATTTCAAATTAAGCCAACAATTTTCTTTGCAAGTTATTGTGTATTTACTGTGTTTCTTTTATCTTCATTTCTGTAATGGAATAATGTGTTAGTTGTCAGGAGTACAGAAATGGTTGGTATCATTAGAGATTTCAAAAACACTATGTACCATATATAATAAACATACTATTATTTTTCTCTCTGCTATAGAATACAGAACTAATGAGCAAATACACTATGTTAACAAAAAAGAGGTAGGAAAAGTATATTCATAATATTAGCTTTAAAATTGAAAAATTTAAAATGTGTTTTCATATAACATTTAGGTGTGTCAGTTGTGCTGCATATAATCTTTTTTTCAGTCCGAATCTCAGTTTGTAAAGACGTCATCTTGGAGTATAAAAGCCAGGAGTTTGGAATAAAGAGGCGGCTAATCCAGAGATCGTGAGTGGTATAGGTAACTTTAATTTGTCCACGTCTAGCTTCTCTGAAATCTGGCTTGTACATATTTATTGTATCAAAATGTGAGGGAATAAGTTAATTTCATTAGATAGATTTTCAGATCTTTGAAATTAATGATCTGCAAGGTTAGGTGGAGGACAATGTGGAAGCCATTGTGCTCTACCTGCGTGAGGGTGGGGTGATTCTGGATATAACCCACTTTCCCACTGTGCATCTGTACAGTGAGTCTGTTCACTGGAAACAATTTCATGTGGTGCAATGCTTTGAAAATAGAAATGAAGTAAAAGTGCCATCATTACTGTTGACAAACATGTAATGTATATACTTGTGCTGTGTCAGATTGCTAGGATATTTACCCAGCATTTGTTCATGTCAGAGGTAGCCTGTCAATCAAGGAGACATCTGGCAGTCGGAATCCTAGATATTCATCAGTTTGAGCTATTTCTTGAATGCTTCACATAAATGTATCCAAAATTCACGCAAGTATTTATGAATGGAAGGCCACATATGCAGTGTGCTCTCTATTTACAAACCAAGGGAGGGTGTTTTTGTGTTCTGTCATCCACAGCTTCCATTGGGATGCAAAAAAAAAAGAAACTGAAGTAAATCGAAGTGGAGACTGAGTGCACCCAGGTGGGGGCTGTTCAGGAGCATAGGATGGAGCTGGCAGGATTCCCCAGGGGGGCCTCAGCGTAATTAGAAACTGTGGAGGTGCCACAGGGATAGGAAAAAGCCACAGGGATGGTAAAAAACTCCCGTGGAGGACTGTGCAGAAGTGGTTTCATGGAAGCCATGGAAAGCTACTGCCTGTAGAGCACAGCTGAGGGGAAGGGATTACTTTGCAAAGACATACTGGGCAGACAAACATTTCAAACTTTCTAAATTTTAAACTAATTCACCCAGAAGCTATGAACCTTGGTATCTCTTCTGGTTGATATTCTAGTGAAAGCTTAGCCCTACAGACTGGAGACACTTTTGGTCCTTTTTTTTCTCCCTAAACATTGTTGAGGGAGAACTGAATAGCAAATATGCAGGAGATCTCCAGGGAAATGCCTAGCCTTGCTTCAGGCTCAGGAGGCTTGAAGGAGTGTGTACTCAGTGGGATGCCTGCGGGGATATGGTACAGCAGCAGAGCTGACTGCTGGTGTCCAAACAAAGAGCTCAAGTCAGAGCTATTGGTCCTGTGGCAACGCAGGATGGAAGTGTTTTTTATCTGAGCAATGCACCTTCAGTTTTTCCAGCAGTGTTCTGTTTTCTAGATGTACTTGTTTTTTATTGCTATGAGACAATCTAGCCTGTCCCTTAGTTCGAACTGTGCCCAGCTGTGATATCTGTGAACAGTTCTTTAAAAGTATTCAGTAAAGTGGAACATTTCTTCTGGTCATGCACCATCCTTCTGTAAAAGACTTTAGGTTTTGGTAACTGAACTGAATCCCCTTGTTCAGCCTCTGGCTACCTCTGTTCCTTGTGGTCACAACAAAACCAGTATGCTGCCAGCTCCCGGGCATGTGAGAGCGCTCTTGTTTAAACACAGGTGGATTCGACACTCCGGAGTGTGCCCCTTGCCCCCAACAGATTCTTCTCTTCATCCATTTATTTCTTCTTGGAATTCGTGTCTTTCAGCTTGAATCATTATGGCCCTCATTCATGTAAGATCCTTTCATGTGATGGGATTTTTAACGTGATATGTACAGTTTTGGACTAAATCTGACTTCTAATACTCATTTAAAATTTCCATAATTATGTATACTGCTGAGGCACAGTAGTTACAAAATAATGTAGAGATGCTAAATAGAACTAAATTTAGCAAACTGAATTCTGGGGCTATTTTGTCACGCCAAAACCAGAGAGATTTTAGCTAAAAAGAGATCTTGCTGCAAAGAGAGATTTGATAAGATTTATGAACTATTAAGCATTATGAGAAACCGACAAATAGCAGAAAAATTTTTCAGAGAACAAAGTAATTATGAGGACTAGAGCTGTCCTGTCTCTCGCTCTCTCTTTCTCTTTTTATTATAAATAACCGTAATCCTCATCCAGGATTAAAATTCAGTGTATTTTTAGCAATGTGATGTCCTAGATAAAAGACACTTCCATCTATGTTTTTCTCTCTTTTCTATCTTTTGCATTCGGGAGCATTTTGTGATTTTACTTAACAGACGGATACTTCCATCTATATATCTCCAGTGCTGCAATTAGTGAGGGGTTAGGATAGTTGTTCATAGATATACCTGAGATACATGATTTTATTGAATATAATATGTGAGTTTGAGGATAGAACAGTGTATGTCAAGCAAGCAAATCTATAGACAAAGTTTCTCTAATATTTTGTGGGGGGTTTTTTTTGATTCCATTAATATAGGGACCCATTTGCAACTCAGCCTTCCTATGGAGATAAAATAACCCCCTCCCCAAAACTGTGATTATAAAATGGTATAAAATATCTGTTACTGGTTGTTTAATGACTGGTAAGAGATTAAGTGAAAATCTGCACAAAATGTAATCTGCATTTCCTTAAGGAGCAATAAAACGTAATAACTGTTTAAATCCAGATTGAGATTTCCAAAGAGTTGCATGTTATTTAGACTGAAGTGTAATCACTTACCGGGCAATTTCGCTATTCCAGCTAAACCACCCATCAACTAACTTATATGCAACAGGTTGACAGAACTTCAGAATGAAGTGTTATTTTCTCAATAGTTTATAAGATTTGTAATTAACTTGCCCATAAAAAGTAGACTGCCAGAGCAAAACCTTTGTATTGGTGAGTTTAGTGAAAGTGATTGGGGATATTACATTGTAAAAGGTTGAGTATTACTGAGAAATACAGATTAATCGTAGAGATGAGCAGATGTTGCTGGGACTCCATAAATAGATGAGCATGTACTTGACGGCTGTGTTGTCATCACTGGAGGAATTTTTTGTATGTTGCTGGGATGTTATTAATGGTAGTGTAACCTGCATCTCTGAAACGTGTGGTAAGTGATCAAAACTCATGTATTCTATTACTTACCTATGCATGCATAGGCAAAATTAATTTTTCTGTTCTGTAGCTTTTTTTCTCTGGCTGAATAGCTTCCACAAATGGAGAGAGGGCAGTTGAATGTCCATCCAGCAAACTACTCTCAAGACCTTTGTCAGCCTGACAGCTTTACCTTTTGGGATCGTTTGGATTGGTCCTTTTAGCTGTAGAGAAACCTGCTTTCCTAGCCTATTTCAGGGACTGATCTGACTGTCTTTGTGGGTAGATTAGAGACCATAGAGACAACTTCTTGCCCATATAAGTGCAATGCAGCAGGAAAAGCAGCAAGGTGGAGTAGGAAATTAAATGGA
Organism: Mycteria americana; assembly: GCF_035582795.1. Taxonomy (NCBI): domain Eukaryota; kingdom Metazoa; phylum Chordata; class Aves; order Ciconiiformes; family Ciconiidae; genus Mycteria; species Mycteria americana. Next base: position 34,574,598 of record NC_134367.1, read on the forward strand.
GGAAGATTTCATCCACTTGCTGTATTATTCTGGGTTTTGCCCCTCAGCTTTCAGCATAGATATAACCTTACTCTTGCACATCTGTGAATATCCTATGTTGCAGAGTATACCCCTTTGCCGTATACACCTAAGTATATGTTTTTCTAATCAACCAGTAAGTGAGTGTTTAGTACAGCCTATTGTTCATGTTAGACAGCTGCCCTTTTGGTCACTTCTATGGACTATTAAAGAGAAGGCTGGTGAGTTGTCCAAGAGAGATTAAGTCAAAACATTTATCCATCAGGCTGAATAGGAATCGGTTCCAGATGAAAACCCCTACATTATATGTGAACTGTGTTTATGCTTTCATGACACTGGAGGAGATCAGCGTGCCTCAGAGTGTTTCAGCTTGCTCTGAACTAGACTGAATCTGCTCTGAATCTTTCCCAGCTGTACTGACTAGGGGCTCTGCTTGCCAAAACAGGCACCTAGTGTCATATAAGGTACTGCAGACTTTTACTGAAGCTTCCAGCAGCTACCGCAGATGAGGGTGGCTCTCAGGTAACTCCCATGTCATACCTGACAGCTCCACACTCATATTTTGGAAATGTTAGGGTATTGCAGGTAGAATTGAAAGCCAGTGTTGAGGCAGTTGAATCCTACTATAGATTTTCATTCGTTACAGTAGGAAATCAGACACCAGCAATGGCCTGTAGACACATTTAGAAACCTATATTTAGTCTTATCTCAAATGAAACTCTACATGCTTGATCTGAATCTTCTGTGCAAACCTACGCCTTCTCTCCCCTACAGGCAATCTGACAATTCATACAGCAGCAGATATTTTTTTTAGCCTTTTGTCTCCTACATAATTTGACCTTCTTCAAAGCAGGTATCTATGGTCTTATGCAGTCTGTGGTGTGTGGAAAGTTGTGAATATATTCCGCTATAGAAAGTTCAATTTGGTTTTTTTCCACACGTTAAAGACAAACATTGACAAGAAAATGTTGTATGTTACTGAAAATTGTACTAACCCACAGTTCAATTTTCAATATTTTATTTAGGATATAAATTATTAGTGTCAGAAAATTCTTTTTCCATTTCTTGAGTATAATTCATAGACCTATGAAAACCAACATCCTTTTTTAACTCTATGGCCATGCAGTTAGACACTAAAAAACTCTTCTTGAAAATTCGCTATACACAATCTTCAGGTAATGAGAATGGCATAGTTCAACTGACTATGAGTATTCAGCTTCATAAAGATCAGTAGTCAGCCAAGGGGAGAGTTTACTTAACTAGCTTAATCTAAGCTAGAATGTTTTAGCCTCCTTGAGGCTAAGATGGTGACTGGAGAAAACCCAAGGTGGTCTGGTTGATTTAGGAGAAACCGCTTTTTTTGTAAAAAGAAGCTGACTGACAGATTTGGGATAGAAAAGAGAGGTGCTGTAAGCCATGAAGGCAGTTTCTCCCAAGTCAAAACTAAGGAGCGAGCCTAATGCTTCAAGCTACAGAAGATTCAGGCAGGCTTAGCTAATATATACTGTGTTTTACAGAAACTGTGCTCTTTCTGTAATGCCAGAGTACACACTATCAAAAGTTACTGTAGGAAAAGCTTTGTGGAGTCTCAACATCTGTGGCAAACTGTTAGGTACAGTTCTCTCCAGACTCCCTGCCTAAATTCCCAAGTTATCCATTGGGAAGAGAGCTGAAAGCTTGACAGATCTGGGGCTCTGTTAGCAAGACCCAATGATAAATAGAAATGAATACTTCAGCGACTGTAATTACATGAAAAGTAACTTGTTTCATAAGTCCCTTGATATGGAATTTCATGACTGAGTTAAGTTTGATCAAGAAGGCTGTTAAATCCATCCAAGCTGCATCTGAAATGTATCCAGATACTTTTTTTTTCTCCCACTGAAGACTATGGGGAGACTGCAAAGACTGTAGATGGGCTTCCAGTAATTTGTAAAACTGTTATGCAGTTTGTTTCACAAAGACAAGATTTACACCAGTGAGCTGCGTTTCTTCATTTTGAAGGTCTTGTTAGACAAGCTTCTGTGGTGGGTTGACCTTGGCTGGCTGCTAGGTGCCTCAACAGGGCAGGGGGAGAAAATAAGATGGAAAAGCTCATGGGTTGACATAAAACCAGGGAGTTGGTTCACCAGTTAACGTCATGGGCAAAGCAGACTGAACTTGGGGAAGATTAATTTAATTTATTGCCAACTAAAATAGAGTTGGATGGTGAGAAACAATGCAAAACCTAAAACACCTCCCCCCTCCTCCCTTCTTCCCAGGCTTAACTTTACTCCTCCACTCCCGACTCCTCTGCCTCATCCCGCCAAGTGGTGCAGGGGAATGGGGAGTGGGGGCTGAGGTCAGTCCATAACAGCTCCTCTCTGCCGCTCCCTCCTTTCTCATGCTGTTCCCCTGCTCCAGCTTGAGGTCCTCTGTGGGCTGCAGTCCTTCAGGAAAAGAATCTGCTCCTGTGTGGATTCCCCAGGGGCCACAGTTCCTGTCAGGAAAACCTGCTCCAGCATGGTCTTCTCCACAGGCTGCAGGGGAATCTCTGCTCGGGTGACTGGAGCACTCCCCTCCTCCTTCTCTCACCTCGGTGCTTGCACTGCTGTTTCGCACACTTTTTTCCTCACTCCTCACTGCCTGGGTCATGTTTTTGCCCTTTCTTACACATGCTGTCCCACAGTCGCCACCACCTTGGCTGCGGGGCTCGGCTGTGCCCTGCGGTGGGTCGGTTGGAGCCGTCTGGAACCGGCTGTGTCTGGCACGGGGCAGCCCCGGCCTCTCCTCACAGAGGCACCTGCACCCTGAACGTCTTCAACCATCTCCCTGGCAGCGCTAATGTAGCCTGAGGGAGGCTGGCCTGTACGGTCTGTCCTTTTTAGTCCTCATACTATTTTATCTTTCTTTCTTAGCCACTTCTTTTTGTCACTCTGACTGTCATGGGATCAGCTCACTGTGTTCTGCTTAATTACTTTCTTTCCTTTGACCATAAATATCTGTAGTTACTGCTCTCTTCGGTGAACTGACTGGATTTAATCCTTTGATTTGATGCACGAAACAATAGCTTGTTTTCAGTGTAAAGCATGTAGATGTTTGAAACTTTACTTTGGAAGGTTTTCCTTTTTTATTTTTTCGCCTTTTTTAAAGGTAGAAGATCCTTTATACAGCCAGGGGCACAGAGGTTGTCAACATCCTTATTAGGTTGCTTTCATTTTTCATTTTGTTCACAACTTTTGATTATTTTTCTGATTACCTGCAAATTTTGAAACTATATCATGGCGAGTTTTGAGGCAGTGTTGCTTACAGGCTTTATTTCCATTATAAGCTAATTTATAATTAAATAATAATTTAATAGATAATAATGCTGCACTTAACATCCCACTGTTACATTATACCTTATGTAATAAATTAGAATCATACAAAAGCAACTTTGTATACACCAAGTGGATGAAAATGAGTTAAGTGATGATCACAGAGCTAATTCTAAACTACCATCAACATAAAATGACTGTCTATCTATTTTAGCCCAGCCCCAGGAAGATCAGATTTGGGGTCTAACTGCTTTAACATTTGCTTTTAAAAGCCACTCTTTTGGAAGTGCTAAATTATGGCAGGAAGAGCTTCCTGATGTACAATCCTTATATGCTTGTAAGTTGGCTGTTTGCTTAAAACTTATCTCACATATTGTGCTGTCTAGCCTTTCACTTGGTTAAGACCTTCAATTTGTTTGATAGCAATCTGCATTTTAGTGTTTTATTTTAGAGCTGTTCATAGACAACTAAGAACTCTATTTTTTGGCCGTATCTATGTTATAAATGTAGCTACTACCATGTTTATGGGCTGAGAAATCACCTTTTCCTCCTAGCTTCTATTCTTGGTTTTATTTTTCTGTCCTTTTAAGTATATAGCCTGCCAAGCATATATTTTAACTGTAATTACTATTTCTTAGCAGTTTATGTTACTGAATAGCTGAAAGGTATGTACTCTTAATCTTTTTTCCTTCTTTATGTCCAGTAGCTTTCTGGATGGTTAACTTTAGCTGCCCAGTAATTTCCTTTTCCAATTTAAATGTCACACAGTATTGTATTAAACAAGTGCAAAGAACTTATGGTTCCTGTGCTTCAAACAGCAAGGAAAGAGAGCAGTGTTCAATATTAATGTAGTACACAGCAACTTTTAGGCTTCTGTCTTGTAAACTCTTTGGGGTGACTAAGTATAGCAAATACCATTAATGTTTCAAAAAGAAAAGTTCCTTGTGCTTGCACAGCAAGTGACATGGCATAGTCTGAGCAACTCTTTCAAACAAAATGCTTAAATCCCTATATATAATAATATTTCTTATGGAGGATAAGTAATCATATGTAGATTTAGAAACTGAAGAGTCACTTCTGCTTTGATTTAATTTGAAAGACAGCCATTAAAATCATACAAAAAGCTTGGTACCATAGTCTGACTTATGCAGAGCATGACATTCAGTCTGGATCTTAAACCTTTCAGTTCTGACATATTCTACAAGCAGCACATGCTTATAAGGCTAGCAATACTGTTATCACTGGTGCTCGGGGAAAAAAAGTTTCTTCTAGTGGTTGAACGTTAAACTTCAGAATAGTTCTTGTTTCCTTAAAATAAGCAGGACAAAAAAAAAAAAAGTGAAGGATTTGCAAATAAAAGATTGCAGTGCGACATGATTATTATAAAAGCTGCTGGACGTGCTTTGTTTCCATTTAGAGCTTTAGTGTCTCACATTCAATCAGCCACTGTTTTCTGCTGTGTGCTAAGAGTACTAGTAAGCTCATTTGTTAGGTGGTTTGTCATAGTGCACATGTGTGTGTGTAGGCTTGTTAATGTCTTATGCTGATTTTGCCTGAAGAGATGTAAAGCTTGCCAAAAAGCATTTTTCTTAAAATCGAGAGATAACCCTGAATCCCCAAATGCCTTCTTTCTTTTGTGAAGAAAAAAACCCAAACCCCAAGAAAAAATCCCAAACCCCAAGAAAAAAACCCAAACTGAGGAAAGGAAGTAGAGTTTCCTCTGAGGTAATTTTTATTTGTCCATGCATCATCTCTGTTCCAAATACAATAACCTTTGATATGTGACAACAAGAAAACCCAATTTTGTTGCTTTTGCAGCACACTTGTTTCCTCTTAATTCCTGATCTGTGTCCTACTTTCTCCCTATTGCCTCTCTCTGAAATTTTCTCCTCCGCTTGTCATTGCCTCTTTAACTTTTCTCTTCACCCTACTTTGAACCTTTCTACCTGTTTGTCCATGTCCTCTTGGACATTCTTTCTTCTTGGCCACTTCATCCCACAAGTCTTCCCTCTTACCCTGTATTCTTTCGCCTAGAGACAATAAAGAGCTGAAGTGGTTAAGGGAAAGTTATTAAACAACAGGGACCCAGAAGAGTCTGACCTCCAGTAAACCAGTCATATTTAAGCTGGGATAAACGACTGGTTTTAGTATAATCATCTAAAACTTACGGAGACAACCAGAGTAGAACAGTGCTAACCTTATTAATATGTAGTCTACTGACCTGATTGAAGTATTTCAGTATAGAGTTAAAATTAATTATAACTCACATTCTAGAAACAACAGATATTACTGAAATAAAATCTTCTAGAAAACCTTTCATAAAACCCCGTGGCTATGGATGAGGGTGGAATTGTCTGATTTGTCTATTATGTCTGTTTTGGATTTAAATAACCAAAGTTGATTTCTCTGGCTGGGATGATTCTGGTGGCTATATTATGTAACCTGTATTAAAAGAAAAAAGAAGTTCAGAGATATATTCACGAGAACATGCAAGCGTCAAATCAAAACTGAGAGGAACGGTACTGTGCACAGAAAGATTATCAGATGGGCTGGTCAAAATGATCTTTTCAGTTCAAAAGGTGGTCAAGCTTTTTGGACCCAGCAAAAGGCTGTTGTATCTGAAAGTTATTTTTTTCCAGACGTACCACGTGATCAGAAATACTCCTGCTTCCTGCAAACCCTGTGGTTGTGTTTAGTGTTCAGCTACTTCAAATATGGCTGAATACTGAACAGTAAATACAGCTAACATCTATATGCAGGAAAGGTGATCCAAGTTTAGGCAACAGCAGATGGAACCCACCAGCTCTGGAAGCTGTTGCTATGGAAGGCTACCTTCTACTAAGCAGGAAATAAGAAAGTTCTCCCCTTAGTTGCTGACACGGTTCTCTTTCCTCTATATAAGGTGCAAGTGCCCAGGGAGCTAGCATTTAAGAGGGATCTAGCTGGCCATTAAATTTCTTCTAGCTCCTGATACACACAGAAACCTGCAACATACAAATCAGTTACCTGGCTAAAAAGATTGCTTGCTTCTGTTGAAAAGACTGCACATGTGAGCACAAAATGTCTTCACCAATGTATAAATGTGGACTGAGGGCTCATGGTCCCTATATTTGTACCATCATGGAGTATGTATCCCTCTATTTCTGATAATAAAAGGCAGGATATCCTTAACTGTTGCCTCTTACCCCCATACCCTTAAGTCATCGCTGTGCTATATGCCTTTTATTTGTTTAGGAAGTACAAAGCCTCATTAGATATCTGTGAATATACAGGTAAGTGCAGAAGATCAGAATGATTGTCTCATCATCTAGCAAAGTTCTGATCTCAATTTTTGAACCCTTTTTTGTAACAGTAGCTTCATTGGATAATGAAATAGCGTTACTGTTTGAATTTCCCAACTGTAATGTTCTGCACTGCTTTACATCTTCTTACCTCGTTGAAACTCTCCTCTTTCCCTGTGTGGTCTGCCAGTAGTATTGTAAATTCAGGACAGTAAACTTCTGAAATGGATACTGGGGATGGTCTGTGAACTGGCTGTCAACAGTGCGTTGTTTAGGTCAGTTAAAAAAATTGTAGTATTCTTACGCTGGCATGAAACTCCTACTGCATTTTCCTGCCCCCTTTTCCTTTTCCGTATCTTTAAAATCTTCCATATTCAAACTCACAGTTGTTTATCCCTTTCTCAGTCACCCTTAGTCTTTACTCTCCTAAAAATCTACACTTTTCCTTACCAAAAATACATTGTTTTCCCCAGTTGTTTGTTTTTTTAAAAAATCTTAGATATCCACTCAAATTTGTTGTAGAACACTGATATTCTCTCTTCCCCTTCCTCAAATCTTCCATCCCAGATTTACTGAGATTCCTTTGTGCTCGAGCTTGATAGCACAGATAGCACAGACAGCACAGACTTAACCAACTTAGCCTCACACTCTGCACCTGGAGCGAGAGGTGGGAGAATTAAGAGAAAGGACCATGGACATCTCAGAAGGTAGGATCAACAAAGGTGAAATGTAAAAAAACCAAAAAGCCAAAAAACTTTGTCATCCTTTCAGTAAAGGAGTAACTGCAAATAAGATGTTGAGCCAACTCATATGGTATGTTGTGGTTTCTCAGGATAGTCTGGTAGCTTTGTCAGAAGAGGAGGTCAGGTTGCCGATCGGTGTAAGGCAGAATGTTGCACAAAGAAAATGTGTGTTTGTTTAAAAAATAGCTGTTATAAACGTTTAAGAAGTTGCAGTGATGATATCAAAGTGGGAAGAATATGCCTTCTGTAATTATAAGCATTCCATGCATTTACATGCATAACAAGAAATCAAGCTTAAATATTTTTAATTGTGTGAAGCAAGCTACAAACTTAAGGGTGAGTCTGGGAGAGACTGTGAATCGTGAGTGTGTATAACATGTATAGGGTGTAATCCTACTTGGTGCTTTGTCAAAACCCTTACTGGGCAGTACTAACTGTTACAAAATACTCATTTATAAGTAGGTACCATATGATACTTAACATCCCCCAAGCGTGAAAAGTTCTGTCTAGCTATATTTCCACCATGGTGATTTTTTTTTTTAAATTTTGAAAACTAAATATTAATAATACAAAAATAATGTCCAATCATGTAATATGAGTTTTTCACTGAGAATGTTTGCTCTTGCTCGCTTAAGAGAAGATAAAACATGAAGGATCAAACTGGTAGAGGTTTATCATGATTTCATTTATTTAAGCTTACATTTCCAGGTTTATCCGGATTGTGTTTAGTATTGTATCTGTATGTGATTTAAAAAAGTATCTGTAACAGATCAATCAGAGACCATTTCACATTGCTGCTCTCAGCCTCGGAAGGACAGTGGCAAGGGCACTGACTGTCTCTGGCAGTGGTGGTGAGCCCAGGCTCTGGGCAGGGCTGCACAGGCATGGGAGGAAGCATACCTTCGGTGCCACACTCTCCCTCATTGAATCACTTGCAAATTAGATGCTTAATTTCACAGTCTGGTTGTAAGGCTCTGACAGCCTTATTTTAGGCTTTGTGTGGACTTGGGGGTGTGGGAGCTCTGAGCAAAACTCAGCAGCCAGAACTTCCCGGCATAGGAGTTGGTGGGGAACAGAGGGAAATTCTGTGTAAGCAGAGCTGATAGTCATCCAGTGCGATTCCCTGTGAGTGGAAAGATGATCAATCAAAGTGGTCAGAGAATGCCTCTGTCAAGCTGCACAGCAGAGATCACTACAGTGAGATTATCCTGCAATATATCAAAAATATGCTTTCTCTCCTCTCAACCAGAGTGGTTTTGGGCACTTGTCTGAACTGACAGATCCAAATGTGCTACACATGCTCCCTTACATTTCCTAGGCAGGTAGTTATGTCATCCATAAAAATCTTCGTCCTAACATGATTGTCACTCTGCTGTATATTCAGCTCATTCCCACTGGGAATACTCCTGAACTGCCAGCCATCCTCTGTTGTCTTCTATCCCTGTTTACACAGCCAGTAATGATCCTCTTCTTCCTCACAGCCCCTGGATTTCCGCATCGTGTCTGCATAGTGCTCTATTAGTCTCAGCTCCACTGTCTCTTCTTATGGATCCAAGCAGCCTCTGTAAGCTTTGCTCATCTCCTGTGCCTGTTGTTCTTTCCCCTGAATCGTCCCTGCAGACAGAAGCACCCAGAACAGATCTCCTGGTCATCCTATGCTCCTAGTGGCTGTCAAAGCCAGTATGTTCTCCAGAGTAACTCAACAGTGACATGTATTTCACAAGTTGGGAACCCCAAATACAGGTTTTAGGCAGACAATCTCTTCAGAATCTAGAGGTAACACCATCAGCTGTTAACACTTTACTTCAATACAGGATAGAGAGACTTAATCTCTGAAATCGCTGGAGGTGCATATATATATATATGATAAATATGAGACACCTTGGTTCTCACTAACTCATATTGGAAGCTTTCAAGCACGCAGTCACTCCACCAGCATTTGGTGGTGGTAATCTTCAGCTCTCAGATAGGAGAGGGAAGTAGCTATGTTTATAGACTGTTGTACGCTCCTGGAAGAAAATAGGTCAATATGCTGTGGCCTTTGCATAGTTCCTTGTGTGAGTACAGTGCCTCTCCAACTCGGAACTTTTCAGATTTTATGTCCTGTTTGCTTTAGGGAAGCAACCTATGCAGGTAGTGAGACAAAAAAGAGGCAGACCTTCTAGCAGTAAAGTATTGCAAGCATAGTAATACTTAATGCAGTTGAAGAACCATAGGGCCAAGATATTTAAATTTCTCATGGCTTTATTCCATACAGAATCACAGAATGGTTGAGGTTTGAAGGGACCTCTGGAGATCTTCTAGTCCGAACCCCTACTCAGAGTAAGCCTAAGTATATCAGGTTGCCAGAGCCGTGTGCCATTGGGTTTTCAATGCTTCGAAGGATGGAGAGTCCATAACACTATTTTTAATTTTTTTTGTGTTTGAGAATACAAGATCAGAATTTAGTTCATGCCCATCAAGTCCCCTTTGACTTCCTGTTGTGATTTAGCCCCAGTCGGCACTTAAGTACCACACAGCCACTCACTCACCCTCCCCCCGATGGGATGAGGGAGAGAATTGGAAGAGCAAAAGTAAGAAAACTCGTGGGTTGAGATAAGAACAGTTTAATAATTGGAAAAAAAAATAATAAATTGTAATGAGAAGGAAAACAAGAGAACGAGACAGGAACAAAACCCAGGGGGGAAAAAACCCAACAGTGATACAACCGCTCACCACCTGCCGACCGACGCCCAGCCAGTCCCCAAGCAGCGATCGCTACCCCCCAGCCAAGTCCCCCCAGTTTCTATACCGAGCATGACATCACATGGTATGGAATAGCCCTTTGGTCAGTTGGGGTCAGCTGTCCTGGCTGTGCCCCCTCCCAGCTTCTTGTGCACCTGGCAGAGCATGGGAAGCTGAGAAGTCCTTGACCAGTGTAAACACCACTTAGCAACAACCAAAACATCAGCGTGTTATCAATATTATTCTCATACTAAAATCCAAAACACAGCACTATACCAGCTACTGGGAAGAAAATTAACTCTATCCCAGCCGAAACCAGGACACTTCCGTCAGTTGACCCACTCACTTTTCCTTACATGAGTTTTTTTTTTTTACTTCAAGAATTTGACTCTGCAGTTTAACTGTGTTTCCATTTTGACTAATCTTCTTTACAACTTCTCTGCAGCTACGTTTCCATTTTCTTTTGTCATAAATTATTTTCCATTTTTCCATTCTATACCCAAAAAAATCTCTCTTGTCTCTCTACTGCATTTGCTTTGACACAGTTTGTATAAAAGAATATTTATGTAAAAGAATAGTATAGAAACATAAATAATGGTGTTGTAGTGCAAGTGCCTGCAGAGATGATATACATGCTCATGCACTATTAAGGACAGTCTTGTTCTGAGCACTTGTATATTTTTTCTACAGTTTGTAAATATAAAAGTAGATAAATGGCGTGGAAAGCTTCTGGTGAGTTCTGTCTGTTTTTTGAATGACAACTAAAATTTTATATCAGTCCTGACTGTAAGCTGTTTCATGCCATTTACTTTATTTTATTAGACTTCTGTCATTTTTAAAAAATTATTTCTATGTTCCATGTATATCTGTAACTATGGAAACCATGAAGTGATTAAGAGGAGTACAGTTGATGCTTCTGTGGCTCATCCAGACAGCCAAATGTTCAAATAGTTAGACAAAACTTTTTGTTGTTTTTAAGAAGGTTAGAAGAATATACGAAAATGGTCTATGAGATAATGATTTCTAGTGTAGCTTAATGGTCTATGAAAAATGGAGATTGATGTTACAAAAAATGTGACTAGCAATTCATGGCTACTACATTATCAGAAATATATTAAGAAATTGAAGGAAATTCAGGCAAGGGAAATAAAGTTGAAAAAGAAGCTGGTCTATGAGGAAAGAGTGAGGCCAAAGCAGAGCTTTCTGAAGCTGTGATTTTTGCTGGGACTTAGAATTCTCCCACTGCCGAGGAAGTAGAAATACTGAGGGTGAAACTGAGTAGTGTGGACAAGAAGAGTGAGGAGGGAGTGAGCGCAGCAATATGGAAAATGGATTTAAATGGGGTAAGCTTAAATACAGGGCCTGTGGAGGAATCAAACCATTGGGATGTTTGCTGTTGCTGAGTTTCAAAAAAAGTGGTCTAAGCCTCATCATGATGACCTGTGGATAAACAAAGACTGTACTGTCTGATGCTCCATAAACTCTTCTTGAGGGTTTGCTTTTTTTCCAAAAATGGAATTCTCAAGTCCAGACAAATCAGCCCAAACAATTAATACTTCCTGAGCCTCTTTGATTTTTTAACACCTCCTTTCCCTTGGTACAATTGTCTCTTCTGTCACATTCCAAACTGTAAGTTTGTAAATTTTGATCATTTTAGTTAGAAGTAGACCTAAAACCAGAGCTGCAAGGAAGTTCAGGTGCAAGGTTTCACAGATTTGTCCAAGCTATAGTCCTGCTTTAGGAGGTCACAACTGTAACTGAGATAAGCAATACAATTTTTGTAGTATGTTTTTAGTGGTGTGTATTAATTAATTTACTTGTCTAGTAGATTTAGAAAAAAAACTTGCAGGGGGAGAATATTTCAAATTACTGTATGTAAATGTGCGGGTGTGAATTTTTAGACAAAAACAGAGACTCCTCTGCCAGTGATTTTGGTTTCTTTCTTGGACTCCAAAGGCATTCTCAGAGAAGTGCATTGCGATAGTGGCTGGAACCTGGCTGTGCGCTGTTTTAGAGATATTATTTCATATGATAACTTTATTGTTGCCTGAATGTATCAATTCCAACACTCTGTTTGCTTCAGGATTTTTCTGGAGAATGTTTCATTTTTGTGGAAGTTGTTGGGAGCTTTCTGAAAGATTGGCAGCTGTAGCTGAGAGATTTTGGCAGAAGAGCATGTGGAGAAAGTCAGTTGTTTTTTGTTTGTCGTGGTTTAACCCCAGCTGGCAACTAAGCCCCACATAGCTCCCAACTAAGCCCCACTCATTCCCCCCCGGTGGGATGGAGGAGCAAATCGGAAGAGTAAAAGTCAGAAAAATCGTGGGTTGAGGTAAGGACAGTTTAATAGGGAAAGCAAAAGCCGCACATGCAAGCAAAGCAAAACAAGGAATTCATTCACTCCTTCCCATGGGCAGGCAGGTGTTCAGCCATCTCCAGGAAAGCAGGGCTCTATCACACGTAATGGTTACTTGGGAAGACAAACACTATCACTCTGAACGTCCCCCCTTCCTTCTTCTTCCCCCGGCTTTCTATGCTGAGCATGACGTCATATGGTATGGAATGTCCCTTTGGTCCGTTGGGGTCAGCTGTCCCAGCTGTGTCCCCTCCCAGCTTCTTGTGCACCCCCAGCCTACTCACTGGTGGGGTGGGGTGAGAAGCAGAAAAGGCCTTGACTGTGTGTAAGCACTGCTCAGCAGTAACGAAAACATCCCTGTTTTATCAACAACACTTCCAGCACAAGTCCAACACATAGCCCCATACTGGCTACTATGGAGAAAATTAACTCTATCCCAGCCCAAACCAGCACATTGTTTTATTTTTATCTTAAAATGACTAGTAACGCTGTTGCTATCAGCAGTCTCAACAAAACTGGTATAAAAACCCTTTTGATGTTAACGCCTTGAATCATTGCTCCACTGCATCTTTTCTGCATTTTTCTATTGGCAGTTTATAATTGTGGGTTTAGGAACTCAGGCCAGGAATAAGATTAGGATCAATGTGTGAACTGTGTGTCCAGTTGCCTAATAGTAAGCATCTGATGCCATTTTTGATGTCCTACAGTACATAAGACATATACATATGGCTGGCAGATGTGCCATAACTCCTGTGGCAGGCTTATGCCCTCTTAAGTGGCACGTGGCAGCCAGGTGGGATATCCTGACATCTCTAATGGCGCTAGCCTATCATTAGGCACAGGATTTCGTTTTATTTTGTTGTGTCTCCTTGAAAGTGAATAGATTCTCTTTGGATGGAAACTTAAATACCTGCCATGCCTGTAGGCAGTTCTGTGTAGACAGAAAAAACTTAAGCGTCTTGCTCTCATCCTTATTTGTACACATAGGATCTGATTTGGAAAGTTAACATCTCAGTTAACTATGAAAGGCAAGCAGGAAGAGTATGAAGTGCGCTCTCTAGTGCAAGTGGAAAATTCTGATAAGGTGGGCTTTTAAACATTCCTCCTGCGTGCTCTCAGTCAAACATGTAAATGGCACCGCAGACTTTAAGGTGACTGTGATGTAGTTCTGTGAGCAGTGGGGCCTCGTTCCCTGTGAACATGTCTTGCGGTTGAATTGCTGTGTAGATTCTGTGATGCCAATAAAAGATTGCACTAATGAAATATTATAGGGCTTTTGTAGAACTGTCTATTTCATGAAACTTTTAAGAATATAATCCCTTGAAAACTTCCATGCCTGGGCAAAATTTTATTGCATTTGTCCAGTGGGTTAAAACATTGTTGGAGGTTGTGGGGAGAAAAGGGGGAAGAAACCAATCAGCTGTCAGCATAAACCTCATTTTCTTGCCAAAGAGGGATAAAAATATCAAGCTGAAAACCAAAGTTATGAAGAAAATCTGCTCTGCACAGGAATGGAAAAACAGAGAGTGCTAAAATGGCTTTATATCACAGTCCTGAAATGGCTGAGCCCCGTATGTCTGATGAACATGAGCGTGGGCAAACCTGTCCTCTCCCTGCTTGGAGGGGAGAACGGTAGAGAATTGTACTGTCCTTCTGAACCCTTTAATCTAGAGGAGAGGCTTCAGCAAAAGCAGAACCTAGGCTCCTAGGCTACTTCTTTACTAACAGTTAAACCTAATATGGGACTGTTCCTAGGTGTTAGAGTATCTAAGTAGTAAACCAACAGAAGGCTGCTTGGCACACTGTTGGTCTTCTGCCCACCAGCACTTTCTCAATCAGTTTTTCCTGGTGGTTTGGGAGTTGGGTTGCTCCGAGGCTTATCTCCAGGAGGCAGTTTGTATGCAGCCACCTTGCTTTGAAGTAGAGCAGAGATCCTACTAGGGATGCAACTTATTTCAGGTCATTCAGCATGAGTGCTCAAAAGTGTTTCTGAGCAAGTTTAATGTACTAGTACGGGTGTCATTTCAAGATGTAGTTTAACAGGAGATGACAAGCCACTGCTGTAGAGAAGACATCCTCTTCCCCCCATTTGCCTCTGTTCCTGGCCACATGATTTCACTACTCATCATACCGCTCCATGAGAAAAATAGATGTGAGAGGAAATGAAACCAATTTAAAAATACAGATAAATTTCTACTATGTTTTTAAATGCATGTGGCTCCTGGGAGGACCTAACAGTTAAGGGAGGGGATACAAGGAGCATCCAGTATGGTGAAGCTGAGAACAAAGAAGGGAGAGGACAAACCCGGGCAGGGAGAAGGAAGAGCAAGAGAGGACGGAGGTGGGGAGAAGACCTTCCCTTTTAATGACCAGGAGCCGTTGGATGAACCCAGCTGTCTGTACAATTTTGAAAAATATGTTTAATGAAAGCTTGGATTCACAAGCACATTTTCATTAGAAAGGTAGATTTGTTTACTTATTTAGATTTTGGACAAATGTAAGGATTCAAGTAGATTTTCAGCTTCACTTATTTATATTTTAATGGCGTGAAGCTGTCATGACACTTAAGCTAGGGTTTTATTACAGAATTCATTTTGATATAGCAAACGCGATAAATGCAATGCTGTATACTAATTTCGTGGTTTGCTGCATGTTTTATGTTATCTCAGAAACATTAAGTGATACATAGTCTAACTTAATTCTGTGAATGAATAGTTTCATAAGAGCAAATTAATACCATTTCTTCCCTCTGACTTTCAAGAGATGACTTGTAGGATGGTGGCAGAGCTCTGCTGAAGTTAATGGTGCCTCAGGCAGAGAAGAAGGTCTGCCTAATTAGATCTGTCTGAAATAAACAGTGTTTTCTAGAAGTCTGTAGGAGAAGGTGGCTAAAGGAACATTAACAAAAGCAATAAACTGAAACGATGTTGTGTATACACCCTTCAGAAGGGAAATAATTAAGATAGCATGAATGTTCAGTAAGGAATAGCTTGTGGCCTGTTATATTAGCACACTTATTACCTAATTTGTTGTACAGAGATGAAGCAGGATACTTCAGGGAGTCAGTGTAACTGTGGGTTTGCCATTTCTAAACTCATGAAGCGTGAAGGAGTGTGCTCCTTAGGGAGTCTCCTCAGAATCTGGGCTTGGGTGAAGGATTTGGGAAACTTGCTCTGACCTGAGCCTGGGTTTTGCCTGGCATGTGTCACACAAATTTGGTATAAAGTTTGTGTCCCCCCTAATGTGACTTGAGCCTCCTGGTGCATGTTTGGAAGTATCCAAATTTGAATTTGAAAAAAGCCTTTTTCTGCATTCTAAAATGCAGTTTTGAAATATGTAATCACGAAGAAGTGTTCTTATTTTTGTAACTGAAAATGCTTTTTTTCTCTGTGTGTATAGTTGTATATATTGTTTACTATGGGCTCTTTCAAGTTGGAATTTCATGTTGTGTTAGTACAGGAATACTGTTCCTTCTCATTGTGGATCACATTCAACAGTACCTGTAAGAGTAAGTTCGAGGAATATTTTTTTCTGTGAATGAAATACCCCGTATTCCACATGAAGGCAAGCATGGGATCCTTCTGGCATGTTTTCACGCAGCCTGTAAAGTTTCCGCGTGAATCTGTGTGGGAACTGTTGACCCACCTCTGCTGAGTCCTGTATGTGCCACTCTGTTTTTGTTATGTAGCAGTAAAGCCCAGAACCCTTTGTTATGCTGTGAAAATGCACATTTTTCCAGAGCCATGCATATGAACCCTTTGAATGAGGAGCACCCCTTTACTGGTTCTCTTTAATAGCTTCATGTGCGGATATGCATTGACCTATGCAAGGATGCAATAAACCAGAAACAAACCCAACAATAAAAACCAGACTCTGGATGTCTTGAATGACGTACTGTAGCACTGCATCAGAGCTCACCATCCAGAAAAGAGTAAACAGAAACAATTTTTGAAGTGGCAGGCCAGAGTAAAATTGTCTAACACTCTTCATTTTTACTGATGCATCGCATGGAGGTCCAGAAGCCACATTAGAGAACTGTAATCCTTCATCAAAGCATTTGTTTGGTTGCCTAACATCTGTGGATTGTTAAGATAAGTTATTACACAGACCTGCTTTAGTTTAGATTAGTTTGGACCACATCCCAGTATATTCAATCAGGATATAATTCCTGCATGCTGCTAAATTGCTTGCTCCACATACTTCTCTAAAAATGTTTTTCAATATACAGCTTTGTCACTAAAACTGTTCTGTCACCTCAAGTTTTTTTGTGTTTTTTTTTTTTTTTTCCTCTTAAAGAAAAGCTTTTATTATTTTTCCTTTCGGACTGAATGTATCTCAAGGCAAATGTAACATTTATTAAGTCCAGAAGAGATTCCTAAACAGGGATGGTAGTGTAGCTTCTATGTGAGTATAATGCAGTTTTCCTACATGTGTAATCTGTGGTGGTTGGTATGTATTGCGTCCAAACTGCAGTGTTTAAAGACAGCTGTAAGAAAATTGTTTTGTATTTAAATTTCTAGTATTTCTTCTTTCTGTATTCTTCTGTGTCTGTTTGTGCATTAGCTGTTCCTATTTGTTTGGATCTCATAATGTTTTGCATAAAAAGAATTACAATATCAAAGGTGATTATGTAAATGAATGGTAAATTCTTGAAGTTTATTACATACTTTATACATATTTTAAATGATCAAATACATTAAATTGTAAATGAAATCTGTTACCATCTTTACACATTTAAATGTGCTTGCATACATACACACATATTTAATTAGAATATTTAAATTTTACTTTAGTATTCCTTATCCTTCCTTTAAACAAATGCTAGTTAATTTATTTTTTTGTTAACACTTTTTTCAACTTTCCCTGTAAACTGATAAAATACAGGCAATGACATATTTTTCATTAATGACTTTGGTTTATAGCATTGACATAGATTTTATAGACAGACACATGTGCATGCACACCTTGATGTCTAATGAGCTAACAATTGTGTCAGAGTCTATAAAGACACTTAAAAATGTGGGCTTTATTTCCTTTTAGTCTTGCTGGTTTTTTAAATACCTGTAATAATAATACCAGATAGACTAAAAACCTATTCTGTTAGAACAGATAGTCTGATAAACTGAATCTCTGTTTTGTGAGGTATACTAGATGAAGGAAATAAGACATTTTGGAATCAAGGGATTTTTTTTGTTAAAGGACTAGCATTTATTTTGTCAAAGTTGCTGTTTCTATTATCTTACTGAGTGTTACCTGTTTTTATCATAATACATGTTTGTGCCACTGTTGGAATAACTGTAGCTTTTGATTAAGTTTTTTTTTTAATGAATTAAAACTTTAATAGGTGTTTTATTATCCGTCTTAAATAGAAGAAATATAACAGTAATCTTTTGATAAAGGCACAATCCAGATACAGGGAAAAGAGTCTTCTCAGTGTGGTTTGGTCAAGCAGTGCAGAAATGGTATTGGAAGTTTTGATGTAGTCTTCAGACCTAAACAGATAGTCTATTCTAGGGTGTTTTACATAAATCTTATTTATGTTACATATGTAAAATGCCTAAAATTTTCATCATGCTATGTAAGCCATGCACTTTCTCCCCAGGGCAGAGAATAAGAGAGCTCAGTACCAGAGCTTTGTCCTGTTGGAATTTCTTTCCTGAAGTGATTGTTTTTTCTGTTCCTTTTAATTTTGTGTTGTATACTTTTGCAACTGTTGCATTATTCCTGTGTTTACACAAAATAATTTAAGCATATTTTTCATTCCAACTTTTGTCTCCCTTCTTACCCTCTTTACAATTTTACCCATTCTTTTTCTTTTTTCCACATTAAACTAAAAGATTTTCTTACCATTTTCCTTATTAGCAGTCAGCTTTATTTCCTCTCATCTCTATTTTTATTTCTGACAAAATTCCTACCTCTTGTATATTCTTCATGCATTTTGCCTTTCTTTTTCTTCTGCCTGAAAACTCCTTTTGTCTTTGTCTCAATTTTTTCTTAAATAGTCACACACTTTAGAGTCCTGATTAACCTTTTATTTTTCTCTGGTGATTTACTCCTGTACATAAGACTGTGTTGTACTGCATATAGACTTGAAACATAGAGTCTTGCTTTACTGTGTGTGCTCCTGTGTATCTGGAATAAAAAAAAAAAAAATCCTAAGAAGCACCATTTATGTACACAGCTTAATTGTGATTGCCAGGGACACATGTTTAATTTATTTATTTATTATTTACAGCTATAACTCAAAGATATGGTAAATGATCATTTCTAAGTAGTACAAAATATGGTACTTCTGCATTCTTTTCATCGGTGCATTTCGTTCTCTATTAGTTCTCTATTAGTTCTCTATTATTCTTTAGGTCTTACCTTACATTATCTGGTAAGTAGTTGTTGTGGATGTAGCTAAAACCATGCACAGTAAATGCTGAGTTTATTTGCAGGATAATGTTGAGTTATGTTACATGAGAAAAATTAATTAAAGGGAAATACCATGTCAGTTTTCTGTGGTGGTGGAGGTTGGGAGTTAGCTGGGCAGGACTCCGCCACCTCAGGTACAAAGTCCCATTTACAGTCTGGTAGGCTTGTCCTGACAACGATCCACGCCAACAAAAACAACCCAACCCAACCCAACCCACCAACTGCATCAACACCAGCAACAAGTGTTGGTTGTGTTGGTGTTTATTCAGAAGAGAGCTAGGGCTGGGCTGAGAGGGGGTAGCTACACGTAGGGCTGACGTATATTGACAGCACATTTTGGAGAAGCTTGCATAGCATGTGCCTGTAGGATGCTTGGCTCTAGCCAGTGCAGTCAGTGCTTGGAGAAGCATGTTCTGGGTCCTGTCATGAGCACCAACCTCATCAGTTTAGAGGACAGAGAGAGATGATACCTGCTCTGTGATAGTGAGCATGCATTTCAGGGTCTGAGAGGTAGCTGCACTGACTCTTCTTGTTATCTTCAACTAGGTTATGTGGGTATGCAATTTATGTCGAAAGCAACAAGAAATCCTAACGAAATCTGGAGCGTGGTTTTTTGGAAGTGGACCACAGCCCTCACCCAGCCAGGATGGAGCACTGAGTGATACGGCGACTGGTGGAAGCTCGGATGCACCGAGAGAAAAGAAAGCAAGACTTCAAGAGCGATCGAGATCACAGACTCCCTTAAGTACAGCGACTGCCTCATCACAGGAAATCTCTTCTTCCAGTGTGCAGTCTGACCGGAGGAAAGGAGCAGAAGTATCGCAGCCAGCTATGGGCCTGGACCAAAAGCAAGTTTCATCAAGGTCTAGAAGTGAACCTCCAAGAGAGAGGTGATGCTTTCTGTCTTGATACAGCCTCACAATTAGAAATGCTAGTTCAGTAATATTACACTAGGCTGTCAGCTGGGCCTTGTGTGTGTCTAGAACCATGTAAAAACAAAGAGTAAGTTGATTTACTGACCAGGGAAGGATAAATGTTCACTAGCAAATATATTGTCTGATTTGAGCTGTGCAACAGAAATGCGGACAAAAAATAATAATTGTATTTTAGGGATATTTCCGTGTACTTCAATGCATTTTGGTGTACACTTCTTATATAGATTTGTAGGTTACTTTTAAATGTTAAATTTAGCAGGTATTTTAAAGTTATTAAACAAAGAGCAAGCCTTTAACTTGATGAAATAATGTACTAGAATTTAAAAAAATAACACTGCCCCAACCCCCCCCCCAAACAAACAAACAAAAACCCACCCTGTGGAGTTCTGTCAGATATCCTTATGTGTTATCTTTTTATCAATGATTTTATTATTTTTAATAATAAAACAGGAACTATTAAAAGAGGTCATTTACACCTACAAAGTAAACATTGATGAAGAACAGCAATAGTACCGTCTTGAATTCAGAGCAAGTTGCATGCAAGAATAAAGCCAACTGGAAGCAAACTATTATATTTTGAGTAAATGAGTAAATTCCTGAGCTGCATTCACTGTGATGAACGGATTGAGGAGTAGGAAATCAAGAGAGTCTAATGTGATGAAGCAGTTGCTGTTCTTTTGGCTGCTGCCTGGCAGATGGCAGAGCAGTTGAGGAGGGAGCCTGTGGCAACAAAACAAGAGTCTGCCATAGAAGAATCTCCCTTGGCCAGAGCGGTTGATAATTTTTTTTTCATAGCTCTTGAAGTTGAAAATGCATGATGAACAGTGGCTAGTAACTTACTGTGTGGGTGAGATCTATCTGGGTTTAACTGTACCAAAACTCAGGTTAGTGTTAAGTATATGTATGATGTAAACAAACACATGGTGCCCTCCTCTAATTCTGTTGACTTTTTTCCCCAGCACTGGGAAGGCCCCCAGAGCAGTGGTCACTCAGCTGAAGGACACTTTTAGGGCAGCAAAATGCTTTCTATTTCTGCTTTGCTGTCCAAAAGTGAGCTGGTTATGTTAATTATACAATAGTAATGTTCTCCACTTGTCATTGAGACTTTCAAATGAAGTCCAAGGGTTCTGAATGGAGAGCATCTGTGGTAAGCTCAGGTCCCATTTATTGCCAAAAACTCAGGAGGAACAGGAGATGGAGAAAAAGGAGACAGAAGTTTAACTTGGATCATATCCAGCTTTGCCTGTCCTGTCAGATGCGTCTGTTAAAATCTGTGATATGTAATTCAAAAACATATCAGTTGTGGAAGGGAAGATTCAGTGCCACAAAACAAAGTCCTAGTGACTTTGTCCTGGTGCAAGTTCATTTCAAATACTGTGTATAGCTGTGTTCAGCCTTCTTCAAGATCGATGGAGTCATATGTGAACTGGTAAACAAAGGGCAACCGGAATGATGAGAGAAATAAAAATATCCAGTATAAGGGGATTTTATGATTCTTTGGCTTGCTTATTCTCCCAAAGCAGAAGATGAAAGAGGGGAGAGCATAATTTTTATGCAGCTTCATTATTCGTTGTTTTGTACTTCAGCTGTATAGAGAAAGAAATTACATTTTCAATCCTCTTTTATTACCAGAGAAAGGAATGCCATTAATTTATCTCAAGGAATCAATTTGCTTTTCTTTATATGCTTATGAAATGGGCACTTCTTTTTAGAGTTTTAATAAGATAAAGCAAACTAGGTCAAATATTTTTGTTTCTGGATATATTTTCTTTTGCATTTTTTTATATACATATTACTTCTGTCTGTAATATCATTGTGGGAGATACTCCATTTGGTGGTGTTTATATTTATACTGTCAGGGTGCTTGAAGTGAATTGTGTGCATGTGGTTAGGCTGTAACCCTCATGACTGCAGAAAAGTGGAGAACATACTCCAATACTCTGTCATAGTGCTGCAGTTACTACAAAGATGACTTTGAGTCTTCCTGCTTACGTGGGTAAATTATTTTTGTCTGCATTTATCCACGTTAATATTCTTTGTGATTTTACTCAATTGGACCATGCGTAAGTTATGTTTTTGTGGACTCAGGAAGTTGTTTGCTATTGGAAAATAAAAGTACAGCTGGAAGGATTAATAGATTTAATTCATGTTAATGGATCCAGTACCTTTCTATATGTTTTGCCATAGTTTATCCTGGTTTATAATCTATTTACCATAACACTGTACACAAGTATTTTTATTTTGCATTAAATTCTTCCAATTATTGTACTCCTTTTCATTGTAGGAAGAAGACAATATTGGTTTCAGACCAGAATGGCAAAGGTTTAAAGAGTGAGCGTAAGCGTGTGCCAAAATCCTCACTTCAAAAAGAAGGACCAGCAGATGACAGGGAGCGTAAAGAACGGCATGAAGGTAGAAGGCTGGAGAAAGGCAAGTCACAGGACTACCCAGACTTGCCAGAGAAACTTGAGGAAGGCAAAGTGCCTGATGATGAAAAACAAAGGAAGGAAGATGAATATCATACCCGTTACAAGAGTGACCCCAATCTGGCAAGATATCCTGTAAAACCACATCCTGAGGAACAGCAGATGCGCATGCATGCGAAAGTTTCTAAAGCACGGCACGAGAGAAGACACAGTGATGTAGCTTTGGCACATACAGAAATGGAGGAAGCGGAGGTACCTGAGAATAAATTAGGAAAACGCTCACAATTACAGGGAGCTCAGGACAGAAAATCTCTTGTGGAAACTCAGAGGTCGTACTCTATAGACAGAACAGGTGATGTAAGAATTTCTGTTTCTAAACAATTAACTAATCATAGCCCACCAACTCCCAGGCATAGTCCAGTTCCTATAGAACACGTAGAATACAAGAACCACGATTCCTTTAAAAAACAGAGCCGCCTTGATCCTAGCTCTGCTATTCTCATGCGAAAAGCAAAGCGGGAGAAAATGGAGACCATGCTAAGGAATGATTCCCTTAGCTCTGACCAGTCGGAATCAGTGCGGCCATCCCCTCCAAAGCCTCATAGAGCAAAAAGAGGCGGAAAGAAAAGGCAGATGTCAGTTAGTAGCTCAGAGGAAGAAGGGGCATCAACACCAGAATATACTAGCTGTGAAGATGTGGAGATAGAAAGTGAAAGTGTCAGTGAAAAAGGTAAGGACCTTTATGTATATTATGCACATGGCCATGGTTTGGGGAAAAAAATAATCTGTATTTTTCTCTCTTTTGCCTCTTTTTTTAAACATACACCTTTGTTTTTCCCCTTTTTTTTCTTGTCTTTTTTTTTTTCCAACTGAGAAGTGTCTTATACCTGTTTACATTTGGTTTGCAATGTTTCCTTTTGCATTCTTAGATGAGGGGGTTACAGGTAGCATCAGCTGATGAGTTTCTTTCTCATTCTCTTCCCTCTTTCAACTAGAGCTGACAGAATTTAAGGGTTCTAGTTTATCCTCTTGATGGTATCTGTACTCCTTTGGTCATTGCTTCATCCTTTTGTCTGTATGCAGAATAATTTTCTGTGAATGAATTGAAATCAAAAGTGAGTTCTGTAACAATCTGAGAAGACCATTATAAAGCATCATAATCTTACTGACACCTCAGTCTTAAGATAAGCAAAATTTTACTACATTTAATAAAATATCAAGGATCTGCCAGAGTTCATTGTTAACAAGGACAGGATATGGGGCAAGGGGAGTGTTCTACAGGAAAGAAATGAGAATTGCCTAACTTGTTGTCTAGGTGAATTTGCTTCCAAACTTAGAAGTGTGTTTAAAATCTGTTATTTCAGTTTGCCTTCATCTGTTGATGGTAACACTCAGCAGTAAGGAGTAAGTGTAGTACACTGTGTGCTTTTAAATAAAGCCTTTCATCTGGCTGAGGATGTTAATCAAATTCATGAATGGTGGACGGATAAAATAAACATCATCAGAAAAGACTGTGGTAGAGCCTACCAACTGTCTTATAACCCTAATTTGTCTTTAAGTGACACTACAGTGAGCTGAAGGCTTTTTGTGTCTTTGGAAGGAGCTTTTAGCTCTTTAGTTTAATTATCTATGTTTGTAACTTGAAAGTTTGCTGCTGGTATTCATACTGAAAATGCCAATGGCTTGTCTGTATTGCCTTTTAGTTCCTGGCACTGTTTCCTGACATGTCTTTGATTCATAAATGCTAACCTGTCTCTTTGTCTTTATCTGATGTTGTGGTCTCCTGACATCCCCTAAAGCTCCAGGTATACGTATAAAAAGAGACAACATTTCTCTCCTGTCCTATCTGAATAGCTGCTTGTTTTAACTTTCTAAGCACGAACTTTTCCATTCAAAATATGGAAGCTTGCTTTTCTGCTCATTACTAAAGAGGGATGATGATCACGCCCCTGAAATCTTAATCCAGATTCCACTTAGACATAAAAAAACCTCACTTTTTTGACTGTGGGGGTTGTTGAACACTGGAACATATCGCACAGAGATGTTGTACAGTCTCCATCCTTGGAGATGCTAAAAACCGAAATGGAGAAGCCCCTGAGCAATCTGCTCTAGCTGACCCTCTTTTTGAGCAAGGGGCTTTGAACTAGGGACCTACAGAGGTCCCTCCCAGTCTCAACTATTCTGTCTTTCTAAGAAAACACATCTCTTTCCCTTATTTTGTGGCAATGTTTTAAGCTGACATTTGGATTTGTGTAATTTTCCCTGACTTCCTCTGTTGGTAGTAGTGGTCTGTAATATAGCATTTCCTTTCCATCTTTGTTATTTGCTTTCATTTATGTGCATCAATTTGAGGTTGCTTATGAAGTAGAAAGGATTTCCCATATTCAGTGAGGGGTATCATTATAAACTGGAAGGTCATTGATGTGAAAGTCAAGTCCAGGCTGAAAGTCATTGATACTGATATCAATATGTTGATATAATTTGCTCTATAACGGTCCTTTGTAAATAAAACCTTTCTATGGTTGCTTTCAGGCTCATGACACTGATCTCAGCTTTTGACCAATTTTCCATTGTATTGTTAAACCATTAAGGGTTGGACTTCTTTCCTTCAGTGTTATGAATCTCAGAGGATTTCAAATGTCACTAAATGCTTATGTTCTCGATAACTGAATCAAGTTCTTGGTTACCTCCGAGACAGATATTTAGGCTCCCCCTTTAGCCAGTGGGGGCCTTGGTCTGTATTGTATCACAGTGCTACCTCACCGTATTTGAATAAAAATTATAAATAGGAGTATGTTAGGGACCTGTCTGACCACTGCCAACTCAATACTTGGTTAACATTGTTGAACATTCCTTGAGACCCTATCTCTACTTGTCACTAAGCTAGCACCATGTTATTAACCAGAATACATATACACACACATATATATGTGTATATATGTATATGTATGTGTGTGTGTGTATGCAATACATCAATTACAGAAATATATTTATTAATTTAATAGCTGTGAGATGTAGCTGTTAATTGTTTTTTTGCCTGACCTTGATATGACTTTTACAATCCTTGTCATGGGAAAACAAGTGGAAAGCCTTTGAAGCTGGGGGTATAGTACAGAAAAAGAGCTAGGAAATGTGAATACAAACGAGAACGCAGAAGCATTTTTGGTAGTAAAGTATCCAGTTATTTTTAGAATTAAATTTTCATCAGTACTTGAAAAAATCTGCAATATTTTGTAAGAATAGATGGAAAGGCAGGAAATTTTATTACCTAAGACAATCTTTTAGACCTTCAATATTTTAAAAGAAAAAATGCCCCAGTAAAAGGGTGTAGTGTTAAAAAATTGATACAAATAATTAAAAAATGCCCCTATTGTAACTGAGGCCAGAATCCCATTCTTTGCAATTTAGCAGCATTGTTACAAATAGAATTTCACCCACTATTCCTTCAGTGCTTTACTTGTAATTTGGGAGAGATACTGCACAGGTCCCTAGTTGTAGTGCTTTAGTTTATAAGCCCAGGAGGGTCTGGAATTCATCCTCTCTTATCTAAATATCAGCTCAGTCAGAAATCTGGTGCCAAAGTAATAGAAATGGAGCTAGAAAGATAGAATTACTGCAAATAAAATTTTTACCAAGGAAAACCAAGATCTTAAAATTAATGTTCACATTTGGTGACTGCCAATATAAAGCAATCAGCAACTGAGTAATAAAGATGTACTATTTTCAATTCTATATTGAACAACTAAAATAGAAGTTTTCTGTGGAAAACAGCTTACAGAGATGTTTAAAATAAAATGATCCCCCATAGAAATTTAAGATATAGGTAGAGTGGATAAGACTACTGAAAATCAATAGCCAAAAATGACATATAAAGCAGATACTGTGCAAAAGTTACTTTTTAACATTTGCATTGCCTCGAAACACTGTTTAAGATTGCATTACCCTGTCTTCTGAGCACAAAAAACCTTCTAAAAGTGATATTCTTAAATACAGAGCAAGCTAATTTAGCTAGTACATCCCCTGCTATTTACTGTAACCATTTAATATGGATTTCTTCAAAAGCATTAACAAAATAATTAACAAGCACTGGAGATACTTTCTTTCCAAAAAATAAATGTCTTTTGCAATCCACTGGGATTTTGCCTCTCCGACGGAGGACCCACAGGTTTATGTCAAGTTTTTTCCATGTTGGAGTAAATCTAGAGAAAAAACTGTTTAGCAGTGTCCAAAAAGGTAATCTCAAATTTCTTTTTAAAAAAATCTGCACCCTTTACAGGACACTATTATTGATTGCTGATAATTGTTTTCATCCTATTTTACATCCTATTATACATCCATTAAGGCTGTAGGACTCCTTATTCTACCCGTGACTGAGTTTTCAGTGACAACACTGTCCTGGCAAGGCAAAAGGAGCCGTCTTAGAAGGCATAAATTGCATTCATACTTGCTTCAAAGACTTGCTAGAATAACAGAAACCAGACTATTACAAATGAAACCCAGACCTCATTTTAAAACTGAGAACAGCTTCTGCCTACTGCCAACCAATGAAGAATGCAAATTAGATTTGGAGTAAGTTTGAGAAAAAGTACTTTGTTTAAAGTTTAAAACCAAGAATTTGTGTAGAACTAGTAGATTTGTGTCCAGACGAGGTTGTACGTAACTTCTTTTATCCCGTGATAGATACAAGAGGTATTCTAGACTTCTGTCATGCAGTCTTTGAAACTGGAAGATAAAATGGTGTTGCAAATTGGAACAATGTAAGGAGGTACTGAAAGCTGCGCAGGTACTTTTATGTAAATACATGTGCTAATGGTTTTACATTTTGCATACTCATTGTTCGTATTTGCCTAAACGTGTATTTTGTTCACACTGTTTAGGCTTGAAACTATGCCTAATACTCGCATATTTTGAGCAAAATGGTAAAAAGCTAAGTAAAACTCTCTTTGTATACTTGCTAATGGATTTAATTGGGAGTGAAGAGAGCATGATAGAGTTGGAGTCTTGTTTGAAAAAAACCTTCTGAGATAACAGTCCTTTTACTTTCAGTGAAGATGTGATTGTTTCATTCATAATGCCTTTCTTACGGCACCAGGAGGAACAGAGTGACTCAATTTCATTTCATTCTTATGACATTACCCTTCTGGTTAGAAAGTGTTAGGGGCAGGGATCTTGCTGGGATCCTGATGTATGTGCAGGTGTGAGGCGGGGGGTTGTGACCAGGAGGAGAGGACCCAGAGGTCAGAAGGAGAAAGGGACGCTGTGGTTTGCAGACGAATTTGTCGGTGCTGGCTCGGCTCCAGGAGGAGAGGATCTGACCCCTTCCTCCGTCCTCCTCTGGTGTTTCAAGTGCTGCTTTGGGTGCTTGTGCTTGGGGGTGCTCCTAGAGGGAGGCAAGCATAAATTAAATCCCTGCCCCAGTGATTTCTTCCAAGTGCTGTAGCATTTTTGCCAAGGAAGGTAGCTTGTGGGCTAACAGAGAAACCACATGCATGCGGCAGGGTGTATAAATGGACCAAAATAAAACATCGGGGAAAGGCTATAGAGAAGAAGAGGCTGATTTTAAATGTTTTTAGCTAAGCTTTTTCACAGAGGTATTTTAAATCTGGAGTGTAGGCAAGTCAAGTTGTACTGTAACATCTGCTAGCATATTTTAACATCTGTTCGTGTGGAGAGTTGGGCATGGAGTTTTAAAAAGAGCTGAATTTGTTTAAAAATGTGACTGAGCTTTAACTTAGTGTAAAATAAAATACCTTTGCTAGGAAGATGTTTAGTTCTTAGAAATCAGTTCCAATTTATCTTCTAGTCCTTGTGCAATCATTTAGATCTACATCTGATTCAGATTTTGATGAAAATATAATCTAAAATGGCTCTAGTGTCAGAATTTTGGTCAGTGCTAACATTATTCAATGCTGTCAATATTCAATGCTTTTGAGTAGCTGAAATTATTTACAGTGCTTATGGAGCTGTAAATAAGTGCTTGTTAAATTAGTGTTGGGCAGTAAGAAATCTGGTTTGTGTATAGGGCATTATGTAAAGTGCATACATGCATATGTAAATGAAATAAGCTGAGCATGAGTGGGAATAAAGTCATACCGTTGCCAAGAAATCTAACACTTCACTGAGATGCATAACGAGATAAATGGGGATGTCATGGAAGATATGTGGCTGAATTCTCCTTTAAAATCCTAATCATAGAATCATAGAATGGTTTGGGTTGGAAGGGACCTTAAAGATCATGGAGTTCCAACCCCCCTGCCATGGGCAGGGACATATTCCACTAGATCAGGTTGCTCAAAGCCCCATCCAACCTGGCCTTGAACACTTTCAGGGATGGGGCATCCACAACTTCTCTGGGCAACCTGTTCCAGTGCCTCACCACCCTCATAGTGAAGAATTTCTTCCTTAGATCTAATCTAAATCTAATAAAGCCCTTTCTCTAGTTTACCTTAAGAAGGTTGTGAACGTGCTGGAGGGAGTTTGCAGAAGAGCAGCGAGATTGACCAAGGTCTATAAAACATGATATGTAAGGAAGGGTGGGATGGTTTTGGGTTGAATAGTCTAGAAAAGAAAGAAAGAAAGGACAAAAAAAAAGGAAAAAAACTAAAAAAAAAAAAAAAAGGCAGGGAGGAAGGACTGAGCTTTAAATGGGGAAGAAGAAGCTGGAGGGGGAAAGAGATGGAGTGCTTCTCTTCCCCTGGAGCGTTAAGTTACTGCTAGGGAGGTAGAAGCTCAGTGCCAGAAATGGTGTCAACTCTGAGGACAGATAAGCGAAGTTAAGGATAATTGTAATCCTAATTTCTTACTCAGTTGAAACAGAAGATTCCTGGAAATAAAAATCAATTTCTTCATAGCCAGCCTGCACTGAAATGGCTCTATGTTCGAAATACTGCTCTTGTTCCTGTGGCAGGCTCTGGGCCAAGGTGGGGAAATTTGGGGCTAAATCCACAGTGCTCCTGACTGTAGCTTATCCTTTTTTGTCACCCTTTAAGTAATGCTATTTGGTAGCCATTTCCAGTACAAATTTATGTAATAACAATCTGGTTTTTGAAAAGGAAAAAAGAAATGTACATTTTGACTTATCAAGAGACATGGAAGAAAAGGATGTCACAAACTGTTAAATCTTGAGTTCTTTCCTACATCTGTGGCAGTTGGCAAGGCATTATGTTTCATTACTATTAACGTGCTCTGTCTTCTGTGTTGCTTGATTTTTCACATGTTCATTATTTTATTAATTGTTTGTTCTTTGTCGCTTACCTTTCTCCTGCACACCTAATTCATAACATAACAACAAATTTGTCCTAATAGTAATTTGTCCAGTAGTAAGATGCGTATTGTCATTACAAAAAGGGGGATACTGAAGCATGAAGGAATTAGGATCATATGTTCAAAGAGACTTAACACCTGACAAGCAGGGTAACTAATTTCAGGATCTGTGAGAGTGTTTGGACCTGTAGAGAAACCCAGGACTTCTCTATGTTTCTCCATGACAAACCAATTCTCAAGAACATTCAGCAGTCAGGTTTTTTCCCATACAGAAACCACTGGAGGTAGCCGGTGTGAGAAGAGGTGGGAGCTGCAGGCCATGGAACACTTTTTAAGGGTCTAAGAGGGAGCTGTGAGCTTTTGAAAAACCTGCCCTAATTTTAGCTGCTGAGCACTTTTCAAAATGCAGCTATGCAGTGAACTGGAGTTAAAACTCAGCTAGCCTGAAACATGGCATGGTGTTATAGCCAGAGGATGATCCTTTCCCCTACGCTGTCTTACTGTTGAGTATTTTGTATATGCATATATTTTTTGTATACCATAAAAGTTATGAGAACCGCTACTCAGGATTTACTCTTATTCTTTTGATCTGAGAGCTTAGAGGAAAAGGTGAACTGTGAAGGATGAACCAAACTGTGTTTGGTACAGCTGCATAACTGTGGATGGTCTGTGCAGCATATTGAAGGACGAGTTTAGGTCTTGGGACTGAAATACAAACCTTTTGCTTTTTTCCACCTGTATGGGGAAGCTGCCTCCCTTTAGGTGAAAAATGAAAGCCTGTGAAAGAAAAAGGTAAATTAGTTATTGGCTTATTATAGAATAATACATTTTTATTAATTTCAGAGTTAATTTTAGTTAATTATAGAGTTCACTAGAAACAAACAAGCATCTGATTCTGTTATTTTCTGAAAAAGTTCATTCTGTTTCCTTTTCTTAGTTACAGGGATTCTGTGTATTCATTCTGATCATCCTAAATCATATTGAGTCCAAATGTAGGGGTTATACCATATGGTACTGGGTATTACTGGTTAGTATTTTGTGTTAATATTTCTCTGATACCTTTGATACCTTTTTTTGCTTATAATAGTGCACTTAATTACTGTAATATGCAGGAACCATTCCAGTTTCTTTCTTTCAGCACAACTTTGAGTAGATAGACTGGCCTATTTGAGCTTTCTAAAATCAGCGTGCTCATAGTGGCCTCTAGTAAAAACTTGATTGTGTCAGAAAGGTTAATAATTACGAAATGTCTTTGTTTCCTTTGACTAAATATGCATGGTTTCATCCTGTTCCTGTCCTTTCTGAATGTCCTTCTGAAAACTGTTTTTCCATGTTTGCTCATGTGTTTTTGCATTGCGCTAACGCTTTCTTCCTTCCTTCCTTCTTTCTCCTTCTGTACAATATATGAGCTTCACAATCAGGGACTCCCCACCTACACTTCAGAATCACTGAAGTTGGTTCTTGTCTCCATTTCACCCGTGATACCAAGCACAAGAGTTATAATTTCAAATGTGCACATCTCATAT
The DNA here is from genome assembly GCF_035582795.1 of Mycteria americana. Taxonomy (NCBI): domain Eukaryota; kingdom Metazoa; phylum Chordata; class Aves; order Ciconiiformes; family Ciconiidae; genus Mycteria; species Mycteria americana. Next base: position 34,605,577 of record NC_134367.1, read on the forward strand.
GGTGTCATTAACTATATTTACTGTACTAGTAAATTAAAGAGCCATTCTTTGACATCTTTGGCCAAGTAATGAAACATGGCACATTTCCATATGATGAAGCTCTTGTATTCCTCAAGAGGAAGGCTGCATAGAAGCTGTCTATTAGGATTTATTCTTGGCCTGTCTCTAGAAATAAATGGGAGAGTGCTAACTGACCCACGGCACAACTGTTCCAGGGGTTACTCTAATGATAGAGTAAGAAAGAGAATCCACTTGGCACTGTCTAATACACTGGTATAAATGTAGTCACTGTTTCTTATTTGTTTGTCTGCCTGTCTTCTTGCCTTGCATTTAAATTGCATGTTCAGTGGAGTCTGGGGTTTCTTTTTGTGTTCGTACAGAGCCTAACTTGGTGAGATTTCAGTCCATGACTGAGACTCCAACTTGTCTTGATGATAATAAAATAGTATGCTTATTTAATGCAAGGAGATATTATTATTATGTACCTTTTTCTTCCACTTATTGGCATCCAGCAGAATTCCAGATTACTGTCAAGCATCCTCCGGCACGCTTTCATTCTGTTGTGGCTAACTGAGGGTTGCCAACCATGAAGGATTCAATTGAGCCTAGATTCTTGTTCTCACTACTTATTAATTTGCTGTTAATCAGCTAAATTACCCTTTTGTTTGCCTGCTTGCTTTTCCTATCAATCAAGTAACAAAGTGATTCATGTGTGTATACTGCTACTGCTTATGAAGATGTTGTGGAGCTATTTCTTTCATATAAAAAGACCAGATTTCCAGACCTTACAGCCTTTTTCAGCCTTTGGGTAGGGTTTTTTTTCAGTGTGGTTTTAAAATTTTATGGGTTTGGGGTTTTTTTTGTTTGTTTGGTTAGTTTGGGGTTTTTTTGACTGATGGAGCCACCACTAAAGGATATGACAGCTTGATGGTTGTGTGCATGAGACCTTGCTGCTCTATTAATTTTTCATTAGTTACTGCCCCCTACCCCCTGCAGTTTTTAAGACCTTAATATAATGGTTTTGATGATTGATCACGTTGCTCTTCTGGTCCAAGTAGAGGACTCTTCTAAGGCTTTAGTTCAAAGGGAGACAGGGGTTTTGTTTTGGCTTGTTCCTCAGCTTGAAGATACATGAGGACAGGGCAGAGTTTTACAGTTTTATTTTCAGTTTGGTAGTTGTTTTTGTCTTTTCTGCATAAGTTTGCTGTGAGAATAGAAAGTCTGCAAGCAGGATGCGCAAAATGTAAGGCAATAGTGATTATTATTTGGTGGCTAATGCACATAGTAGACAGCTAGGACCTACATGCTGCTAGCTTAACTGTTAATAAGTTAACTGCCTCCTTCTGCAGACACCCAACTGCTCTAAATTTTAAGAGAGTTGAATTAGTTACTTTTTGAGGTGCTCCAACGCTTGCAATCTCTGCATTTGTACATGTTTAGCTTCCTAAAAATATCTCTCTCTCGTGCATGAGTCCCTCAGCTCGTTCCCTTCACTGACTGCAAAAATAGTATATGAAGAGTACAATTGTTAAACACTTTCAATCTTAGAGGTATTTTGTAAGAGAGTGTAAATCTCAGAAATGCTGTGATGCTATGCAGTAAATGCATACCTACAGCAATATTTTTTAGACCCTCAGTATTAACTATTTTATTACACTTTCTTTCCAGCCATGAAGCAACTTCTAATAATAAATCTTATTTAGAGTATTTTGTTTTCACATTTGATTCCTGTCTGTAAACATGACCTTTTCTATTTTAGAAAAGCAAATATCAGCATGCTTTACTTTGTGACCTGTGGCTTTGCTGTACCTTATATGCAAATTGGATCAAGTCTAACTTGGTCCATTGAGCAAGTTGAGAGATGTGTAGGGGCAGCGTGGCTCATCTAAACTTCCCAAATCCAAATATGGCCTTTGAAGGGAAGGTGGGCTGATATTGGAACATTAGACTGAAAAGGGTGTTTAACTTAATGTGTATTGTACACTTCACTTGGGCCACAGCTCGTGTGGGATTATTTTGCAATTCTAAATGTCGATCTGCAAAGACTTCAAGCGTATGTTTAACTTTCATCACGTAGAGGTTTTGATTGCACATAGGATCCTAACTTAATATAACTTTGGGATTAGTTGTGGGAGCTATGTGTGGTGGAGGAGTAAGTCAAAGGGTTATATTCCTTGGCTACCTCTCAGTCAGATGTGTAATTGAAGACAAAATGTTTTCAGATATGGAGCAAGGAGAAATAAAGCACATCACATGCTTATCTGATTTTAACTCACGTGTATTTTATGATTTAATTGTATATATTAATTTCTAGAATTTAAAGTTCCTATTTTTGAAACCTAGTCCTCAATTTGGTAATTCTTTCATATGCAATATAAGCTTCAGTTTTAATTAGTTATTCTCAAAATGATTGTTGGAAAAATGTTCTATTTAAAGCAACTTGGTCATGTTATTATACCAGTTTTCTAAAGGATCTAAGTTCTTGGTATTTTTTAGAATTGCCATGGAATAGCCTTGGGCAGACTTGAGGGCACACACTTCTTTTTCCCTCTAAAAATCTGTGGTGCTCTAGATTTGTTTAGGAGTTGTCCTTCATAGAGTAGAAGTGGCTTTCTGAATCAGACCTGAGCTTTGGAATTTACTTCTTACGGGTAAGAGTCAGTGTATATGTTTTAATGGGTGGCTTTTTATTAATTTGGTTCTTTTGCTAAAAGTGTAAGATAAATCTATACTAAATCCAGTGTAAGATATCTTTTCACTGGAAATGTAAACTCAAATATGAATGTAACTTCAACTGTAAATTCAAATGAACGATTTCTGAAACTCTGTCGTTCTTATTAAAGTTTATTAACTAAATAGAATAAATAAGCTAATAATTAAAAATGTAAAAATATTTACCTACTTTTATGGACCTGACTATACTAAACTTTAATGAAATTTTATTTCATTTTTGGATATTATTTTTATGTTATGCTATTAAAAGAGCTTGGTGCTATGAATTTATTTTGCTGTGTTGCTCAGAGAAGAAGCAAGCACCAGACGTGGCTCTTTTTAACCCATTAGGCCACATGTTCTTAACCATTAAAGTTGTGCTTAATGAGCCGCTAGATGGAGCAGTCAAATCTAATTTTTATCTATCACACTCTGCTTATGCAAGACAATTTCTCTCTTAGCAAAGAGAGAGTCTGGAAATGCAGGCACACCTACCTACTCGAACTGGTAATTTAAAAACCTTTTTCAGCTCTTATCTCCATGTGCATTTTTCCGTAGGCAGATTTACATTGTCCTATAGGTTCAGTGTTGGAGATGGTGTATGGAATATATTCCGGATATGGAAATTACATGGACAAGTATAGCTTATACTACGGAAGCAGTTACTCATTACATGAGTTGAGTCCTATCCTCAGGAAAAAATAAATATAGCAAGAAAAAGGTACTCTTTTTTTGAGGATCATGAGCCACATTTTCAAGAATTTTGGGAAGCTTAGAGGTACACGTTTACAGATGACTCCCTATGTTTGTGCTTAAGAAACCTTGCTGATACTTCTGGTGAAGTCACATATTTTCTTCCTACTTACCCAAAGCACATTTCCTTAGGTTTCCAATAAAACCTAGGTTTTTTTCTGTGATCTAATGCATAAGAAGAACCTGTATAATGAGAGCACACTGTGTTGTCTGCTTCAGAAACGCTGCAGTAAAGTAGATTCAGGAGCAGAAAGAAAAGATACGATAATGTCTGTGAATACTTTCATATTATTTGTTTTATTGTAGTTTCATAACATTAGTAAGAGGAGATTTTTTGAGCGTACATGCTTGTGAATATATACATAGATGTTTATATGAATTAGAATGCGTGTGCACTATTAGAAGGCATTTGTCCATTCCAGTACATCTGTTGCATTTAAATACTTCAGGTGTCATGATGCATACTTGTAGGGCACCATCCCAGGGTGGTGTTAGAGGTAGTGAGTAGAGCTACACATGAATATAAAATTCTGCAGATTTTTGTTTTATTCTTTGCCTTTTTAAAGTATTTGAAAGTCAGACTGTTCTGCATTAAAGATTATCAGCAGGTGTCAGAAGAGAAGAAATGCTGTTCTGAAGCAGCTGGATACAGTCCTTGGAGTGCCTCAGCCCTGCTCCCACACCTCAGGTGGGAATTGCAAATCCTGGCACTGGGCTTCTGTGAGTTTTGGGTAGGAGTGACAGATAGCTTTGCAGAGCGGGAGCTCATGCTGTACAAAGCTGCACTCCCCAGCTGACTCGCTTTAATTCATGTGCAGTTTATTCATACAGTTCTCACCTGAATTGTGACATGAGCAAAAACCTTTGCTCACGCAGTGAATCCTAATCAGTGCCATGAGCTGAGGGCTGGTGAACAGCCAGTTTTCTCCAACTCCCCAAAGTCCTGGGTCACTCAGAGGTATAATGCCAGTTCTTGCCTGTCATGCTCTGGAGCCCTACCACAGCAAATTGGTGTAAATTTACATCAAAACACATGGGATGCCAGGTAATTTGGTGTTCTGTACAGGTTCAGATTTTACTTAAAATATAGTATAAAAGTGACTTGCACTTACAGATAAAAGTGAACCTCACAAAAGCAGCTCACAAATACAAATTTAAATAGATGTAGATTCTCAAAACTCTCTGGTGTTTGCTGTTTCTGCCAATTTTTATGTAACATACTGTACCTTGTCAGCATACCCAGGTAGGTTCAGTTATCTCCCATGGGGCAGGTGCTACGGATTTGCCAGTAGTGGAGTCGTCATCGTCTTTAAGCAGAGACTGCCTGTGGGAGGGCAAAACAGCCCCCTGGGAATGGGAATTGAACTGAACGCTTAGGAATAAATCCAGTTGTGCTGCTGCGGGCTCTTTTCCACAGACAAGTTGCTCTGAAATCAGTTATACAAATAGTTGATTAATCTGTTCCTGTTACCCAGTTTTAAATCTCACTGCCAAGGACGTCTTAGGGAATGGCTATTCCTACAAGCCACTGAAAAGAGACACTTAGGAAGATGTTAATTTTTGCCAGTGAGCAGATTTTTTTTTTTAAAACAAACAAATGGACCATTTACATTTTGACTTCTTTTCAAATGTTTCCTTTAAAATTCTAATCTATAAGCATCCTTTTCCTTTAAAAAAAAAAAGCTATGACAACAAATAATGATATTAACTTAAGGCATGTTGTCAGACATCAGTTATCTGTGCTATGGTGGACCTAATCTTACTTTGACCTAGAAAATTGTTATAAGGATTAGGAACGAATTTTCTGGCAATGCTTAAACAAACAACATGGTCACCGTTAAACCCTGCGTTTAGATGTGTAGTTTTATTTTTTTGTTGTTTGGATGGTATATAACATTTTTAAAGGAATAGAAAATGCTATTTAATAGAGGTTGACCTTTCAAAATGGTCAGTACGTATGGTACTGCTGCTCTAATTTCTAGGTTTAAATCTGAAATTTTTAGAATTAACGGATCTGGGAGGAATCTGACTTGTAAGAGGAACTAGAAATTAAACCACATTTATGCAGACTTAGGTGGTAAGAAAAAGAAAAGGAGGGAATGTGAATTAAGTTGTCAAAGATGTCCTGAACTAGAATGAACTAGTGAGACATAGATGTCTATCACCCTTTGCTGTATAACCTTTCAACTGCAGCCTGTACATGAATCAGTTCAGGACATGCATTGTCTTTTGTTTTGTAATGGAGGGGGGAAGAAAAAAGAATTGTGTTAAGGAATTTTGGTAAGGTGATGTGGCTGACTTAAATAAGAAGAAGCTGTAATGACACTGTCACTGTAGGTCGAATCTCCTATTTTTGCTGTTGCCCAGGTTTGCAGACAATACTTTTTGCTTGGCTTCTCTTTTGGCAGGAAAACTCAGGTGCAGGTTAGATGGCTGTGGTCTCTTCCTACAGGTAGTAACATTGAATTGATTTGAGCAATTTAGTTCTGTGAGTTCAAGCCTGTACCTGAGCATGGCTATCAAAGGTAGTGCTGTCACATCACCACTTCATCCCAGCTTACCTTGCATCAGGCAGGGAAGAGACTTTGGATATAGGTCTTCCACATCCACCATGCTGTAGGGCATGAGTGTCCTCGTTTCAGCTGAGATAGAGTTAATTTTCTTTATAGTGGCTGGTATGGAGCTATGTTTTGGATTTGTGCTGAAAACACTGTTGATAATACAGAGATGTTTTAGTTGTTGCTGCACTAGTCAAGGACTTTTCAGCTTCCCATGCGCTGCTGGCTGGGGCTAAACCATGAAAATGAGCGTTGGGAGAAATCTGTCTCCATGGAGACATTAACACAACAACTAGAAATAATAGTTAAAGTTGGGAACAAAAAGAATATTTTGATACTATTGGTCAGTAAATTGAAAAGTCAGTGTCTGCATATCAGTTACCATTTCACTGAAAGCACCTGGCTTTGGTTAGCAATTGAATGGCTGAGCAAATTGTTTGAATTGGGGTTTGGTTAAGACCGCCTTTGGCTCTAAAAAAGGCTGCCCAGCAGATCTTTTATAGATACTGTAAGTTAATTTGTTAAGTACTGCCCTTGTCACAAAAAAAATACTCCACAAAATCTCTTTTCATACAGAGGTCAATTCATCATCCTGTGATGTCAGAGGAAGTCCAGAAGTAATCTGTAACTCTGACAGTGCAGTACTGATGTTCTCTGTCTTGATGTCAGTAGATTCTCCTCAGTCAAGGACAATTATCAAAATTATCAACCTGAGGAGATGCTGGCTTTTTTAATAGATGAAGTAACTAAGATAAATGCATTGCAAAATTACTGGATCATGAAGGTTGGATAGCAAAGATCAGCCACTACATCTATGGGATTGAAGACCCAATGTAGGTTTTCTAGTGTGAACATTCTTCTTGTCTCTTTCCAGTGTCACTGTCTTTATCATCTTCCTCAGATGAGTTGAGAACAATCAAGTCAATCAGGGATGGAGGATGGGGAAACAGAATATTTATTGGTGGCAGCACAGAACTAAACAATTGGCAATGGAACTTGGAAACAATGGATACAGGAGCAATAGATAGTGGGGTGTTTCTTTACTGGCTCTTGCATACCTGTGTGCTTGAAGGGGTTCCTATCATTTGGTCGTGCAGCAATGCTCTTCTGTCTTCCAGCAGTCTTCCAGTCTGCTGCAAAATGGTGGGTGATGTTCTGTAAAACTCCCCTAAAGGACCTTTAGGGAAAACGTGGTAAAGCCACTTGTCTGGGATGCCACTGGGAGGCACACCATAGCCTGCTCCCGATGTGTGTGTTTATGTTGTGTTTTTCAGACAGATGCCAAGTTACTTCACTTCCACTTTGAATTGATTGGCTTGGATCGAGGTTTGAACTAAAAGCTGTGGAGTAACTACAGCATGACATCGATTTAGCCCAAGCTAAATAAAAGGCCAAACTTATTAGCTCCAGCATGTCCCTCTGTTGATGTGACTACATCATTTCTGCTTTGGTGCTTTTGTTTTTTGCCAGCTGGCCAAGAATATAAACAGAATATGCTCATGCCTGAATAGAAAGGAACACTGATGAGCTCTAACAAGTTTGATGGGTGTTTGAGGGCAGACATTCCTTTTAGGAGCTATATGTCTTTTTCACCACAGTCATCTCAGTTCTTAACCTCTGATTTTTCTCAGTAGTAACGAGAAATGACAGGCTGAGCTATGTCAATCTGTTGAAAAGAAAACCACTTCTGTATGTGTGGATATATGTATTTGTATATTTATATATAGAAGTCTTTCTCTTGTGAATGGTAAATGGTCAACAATTGTCTTTGCAAAGTTGTAACTATTTTGCCAAAAAATCTGAAAAATACTCAGTCCTCTTCACTGGGCAATAGTTTACTGAAGAGAAGATGAACTTATGTTGCACGAGTGCATGCAGAACAGAAGTGGTTTAATTATCCCAGTGTCAGCCAAACTCTGCACTTAAGCCTACCAGAAGCAAGTATGTTTTCTCTACTGAGTTTAATTCTGGATGCATAGCCAAAGGCTACATCCAAGTTTTCTATGATCCCAGGAGAGCATTTTGTGGTCTGGAGTCCTGCTAGCTGAGCAAAGGAAAGCCTTGATTCCTCCCCATAAATCTTTGTTCTGACACTTTTTTGCATATCTAACATTTCACCACCAGTTGAACTTCAGTCCTTTGACCATCACTTGAGTCAAGTGGTTATGTCAGTTTTCCACCCACCTTGTAGTTCACCAATCAATCCATATCTCTCCAGTTCAGCTACAAGGATATTGTGGGAGACTTGGTTGAAAGCCTTGCTACAGTTATATTAAACATTTGCTGCTCTCCCCTTGTCTGCAGATCCAGAAATCATACTGGTCAGGCATGATTTGCCTTTGGCAAAGCTATGCTCATGGTTCCCAGTCACATTCTTGGCCTTCATGTGCTCAGGACTGCCTTCCAGAAAGATTTGCTCCATAACACTCCCAGGGACTCAGGTTAGCCTTCCCAGTCTGTATTTTCCCAGGTCCTTTTTCTTTCCCTCCTTAAAGAGAGGTGTGATGTTTGCCTTGTCCAGTCGCTGTGAATGTCCCACAATAGCTAGGATCTTTCGAAGTGGATCAGACAGGGCTACAGTACAAAATGTCACATACAATACCTAATATTGTATCTAAGACTCCTGCAACTATATTAGAATCTCTTCTCCACTGTAACTTGGCTTTGAGGTCTGGAGACCATAACACAAATCTTTTCTGTTGTGCCTGTCATTTCCTAAGTTAAATTCCAATTTAAAGCATAGGATTTTTTCCCTTGAATTGCTCTTTCTGCGCTACTGAATTAAGCTTGGGACCATTCTGGCTTTCTTCTTTCAAAACAAGTGTTGTAAAACATTTGGTTTAGAGGAAAGCTGCATTTTTACCCAGGCATAAAACTGAATAGTACGTTTAATGCTTGGAATTTGACCCCTTAAAACTTGACAACTGGTAGGGTTGGATATCTGTGTGAGATTGTTCAATCATCTCATTCTTTTCTAATGATCTTAGAAAGTTTTATAAATGAAGGAGTATCATACATGGGTTAAGATCTACAACAATTACTATCAGGAAGATTATGAAGGAGCTAAAATATAATGGTCAAAATCTAAGTATCAGATGCACAGTGTAGTGTGCCTCAGAAGATAGTGGCAATAAAATAATTTGCAAGGGTAAAAACCTCCTGAGGTTACATAGGCAATTGTTATCCAAAGCAAAGGTTGAAAGTGTGCTGTAATGTAATTATGTATTTTTACTAGGACAATGTAATGGTAACCAGATTTCCAGTTAGTTTCCAGTAGCCTTGCTACTATCAATGAATATAAAAGTAAATAAACCAACTATCAGTGTTTGATCCTCAAACTGTCAGGTGGGCCTTGGGGGCAGCCAGAAAAGCTCTGATTTGGGCTGGTAGGAATGAAAACTACCCTTCGGGGTGTGCAGTGCACACTGGAGTTGCTGGCACTGTCCTTTCTGCAAAATGCCCTTTCTGACCTCAGAATGCTTTTCTGTTGCTCCTCTCTTCCCTTATTTTTCATCAAATACTTGCAGATGCCTCTACCATCTAAAGCTGAAGCTGTTAGACAGGGCTACTTAGGCAGGGCTTGGGCAGATCTCATGACTAGGGAGACCAGTGGGTAAAATTGGTGTTGTGGACTGCCTGATGCAGGGATGGAGGAAGAGAGAGAGGTTGTGCATATCTGGCAAATAGGGGAATGGGAGACAGTGGGAGCTTCAACAACACCGTGGGGCACAAACAACCTTTCTAAATACATTTGGGAGAACAGTTTATTAGCTTTTTCACAAACACATGCATGCTATGGGAATAACAGGAACATTTAAAAAAAGTCAGAAAACAAGCCCCATACAAGTGCAGTCTCATTTAAAAGTTCTGAGGTTGTAGAGAGTAAATATTTTTCATATGTTGAGTTGGGTTGCAGCAAAATCCCCTGCCTTGTTTAGTATGTGCTGCAAGGGGAGGAGAGCATTCAGGATCCAGGTGAGGTATGTTCTGAAAATGAAGCAAAGCCCACGACGCCAGTCCTGGCAGAACACGAGAAGGTCCTGCAAGGAGAAGTGCAGAAGGGTTAGTGGGAGAGAGGATGTGTTGTGGAAGCACCGGGCATTTGGCATAGTCCGTTTTTTGTCCCTTTTGCAAGAAGTGTTCTCCGGCTTTAGGAGAAAGCTGGGTGTATGCTCCCTGGTCAGTAGACGTCCAGATGATCACTGTCTCTTGGAGTATATGAAGCCTGGACATTGTCCTCCTCTAAAGAATCATCTCCTACAAGGACATGTCAGTGAAAAAAGCAGATGTAGACAGTTGTATTGCCTTTCTGTTAATACTGTGCTACTGGGGACACTGAAAGTCAGCAGTGACCTGGGATGTCAGCCGTGGCTTTTGCTGTTGACTGACAGGTGAACTAGTGTGTGAAAGGCAGCGCACAGTACCTTGGTTTTGATCACGTGATCCAGAATTACAGGGAAACAACTTGATTAATAGTGTGTTTTCATTATTACTAATAGGTCTATATATTATTAAAGATGAAAGAACTGTAAGCTCTCATTAGCTTAATTACTTATATTTTATCCCTTATAAGCTTCTCTTTGAATGGAAATTTAAATAGGTTAGTTCATCATGCTTTGTTTTCTCACGTTTTAGTTTCTAAACAGGCAGTTTTTTTGTATTTCTGAAGTCCTGCAGTATCTAGATATGCTGCAGAGAAACATGTATTTTTACAGAGGAAGACTCTCTCTGCCAAAGAAATAGTTTTATTGTCGTACATTTTGGATATGATTAAATTCGATTAAATTCTTTAGCAAATTTTATTAGCTGTAATTCTCTAATCATCTGGCTTTCCCAAATATGCTGGTACACATGTTCTGCTTTTGTCTTTTATCTTGAATATGTAATTTGGAATACAAAATTTTATTTGCAGTTTTTTATTTAGAATATATTTTTCTTATATAAAATTACATTTCCATGCACACATCTATTATGTAAGAAAAGTATTAAATCATCCCATTAATTTGTAAAAAATGGTAAATTTTTTCAAGGGCCATTGTGTTTTCAGTGTGCTAGAAGTAAATTTACAGCTTGGGAAGTTTTACATAACTTAAACCAGCCTCGTTTGCTTTACATGATTGCTTCATTTATGCAGTTCATTAAAACTTGTTCAGCGCACCACTGCTGAATATAAATAATAACTGCAGCAGTGGTATTGATTACTTAGGTACCTGAGCTTGTGTCTACTGTTGGCTTCAAAGCACTAAGAAACTTCTTTCCTGTTCTATCTGGAGAGGAAGGAGCTTTTTTTTCCCATCTTGTTTCCTGAGGATTGTTAATTCTGGATTTCTAAAATCATTAACTCCTTCTAGATACTGAAACTCCTTGTCATTGCAGCGAGTGTGTATGAACTAATGCAGTAATCGATGCTTGCACTACACTGCAGAGATTTGTTTTGATGACAAGAGCTCTTGTAGCCCTGTTTGGTGTCACCGGTGTTGAATGTTTGATGCTGCAGAATAATTTGGCTTAGAATCAGGACGCAAGGACCTTAGGGACTTCTTTTATATCATCTCCTTCACACTGAAGTGGATTTTTGCTTGCATTACAGTTTTGCTACAGTTGCAGGCTGGAATTCAGCAACCTACTAGATGCCAGTTGTGCTTTTTTAACCATTCTCTTGCTGATGCTGCTATGTTTGCTGGGTTTCTTCAGTTTCTGCTCCATACGTTGCATTCAGGGACAGGTAAACAAGTGGCTATACAGTGCTGAGGTTTTAGATATATTTTAATATTTTATATTTTTTAAAAATATATCTTTTTATAAACAGGTTTCTTTAACTGTACAGTTTGAGTGGAGACATTGTGTCCTCTGAATGTAAAGTATTAATTGTAGCAAATATTCAGCTTAAGCAGGGAATAAGGAACCATTTTGCTTGTAAGTATGTGTTTCAGTTATGTTTATACTTTGAAGGCTCATGTGTCAAATATAATTTGACATTAGTGATGCTATACGGCATGAGTTTTTAAACAAAAACCTCTATTTTGAAAGCACATATCAAAATGTAAATGTGTTTCTGAAAAGTAATAATGTTCCGATTGCATTATGTTTATTTTGCATTTTGGAGATGTCATGGATAAAGAATTTAGAAATTTACTTCAGGAAACAAATGATCATTCCTGTGTATTATTTCTCTTTGGCAGAAGACAATTGATGTGTCCTCGATCCCCTGAACTGTGCTATTGTTAGTAGCTTTAACAAGTTCAGAATGGAATATGATTCTGTTAACTTTTATTTTTGCATATAATTTTGGGAAAAAAATCATCAGACCCATGTACATAGAACAAGAATATGTTTGTTTAGCATAATATACAGTTATGGTTATATTAATAATATATGGGTTATAATAAATGTACGGTTGTGGTTATTTTGTATGTTATCTCTGCATCATCATACTGATGCATTGCACTTTCTGAATCAGGGAAGGACATTGGCACTCTCCTTAGGGGGGAAAAAAGAAAATCTGTATTTGGAATAAGGTCCTCAGCTAAATCACTAAAGGATCGCAGGGGAAAGTAAGAGGAAGGATTGACGATTGCAATTTCCTTGGGGTTTATGCAGTGTGTTGAGAATAACAAAGATCTTCAAAATCTTCTAAGTAGTTGATAACACTGTCTGTAAAAGTCATTTTTGAAAGTAGTTTTTTCACTAGAAGAATTAATCCTAAAGGTTGTATGATAGAATAAGTCATGAAAGAGGTTTTATCCTCTCAAATATTACAGCTGTTAACATATATTAAGAAATCCATGTGTGAAATTCATTTGTTTAGAGTTTAGAGGAGAATAAGAGTATACTGAAGGCAGAATCTGGAGAGATACGTTGGAGAAAATGGGGTTGAGCAGCAATCAGAACAGAGATGGAACTGAATTAGCAGCAGAAATATCAGGAAAACAAGGTGCTGCTAAGGTTGGGAAGAGGCAACAGTCAGCCTTAGCTCTGCATGGAGTTTAAAGGATAAGACTGGAGAAAACCTTTGGTTGAGATCAAAGCCTTGCACTCTCTCTCACACTTAATAAGTTGTTTATAGCTACATAAAGAAGGTAAAACCCCTGTTTCTTCTTCAGGGTACTCACTGTGGTAGACAGCTGCAAACTGCCTCCCAGAGACCTCTTGCACATATTGGCATAAGTAGATGAAGAAGGTGAACTAGGGCTGGGATTGAGAAGTACAGAGCTGTGATACCCTGCTTTGCGGAGATTCAAGGCTGTGCTGTGGGCAATGGCATACAGCAGCACGTCTCCAGCCTTTCGAATAGCATGGAATTGGGAGAACTAAAAGATATTTTAAAATCACACTAGCCCTGCATTCCTCAGTCCAGTTTTGATCTCTCTTGAGAGCGTTTGACTTTTTTCTGTGGAATAGACTGTAGAGTTATAAAGGATTATTAAACCAGACCATCTATATCTCTCTGGCCATTAAATTTAACTCATCCCTCTCCCATAACTACGCTTCAGCTAAGCTAAATATTCCATTCTGAAAATTTAACTGTATGCTGCAAGGAGAGAACCTGAGAGACTGAGCTGTCATCAAGGTCACTGTCATGTCAGGGTATTGGTTAGGTGCAAAGGTGCCCAGAAGACAAACCACGATGCAGAGTAAAGCAAAATCAAAAACCACCAACAACAAAACCTTAAGTTCTCCACCAGTTTGACTTGTGGAGGTATTTGGTATTTGGTGGCAAGGAGTAGGCAAGGCACCTGAGCCTGGCCTCTGGCCAACCCTGCTACCTCCTCAAGTGCAAGGCAGGCAGCAGCCAGGCTTGTATGCTTGAGTGCACCCTCAGCAAGTTTGCTGACAACACCAAGCTCTGTGGTGCGGTCGACATGCTGGAGGGAAGAGATGCCATCCAGAGGGACCTTGACAGACTTGAGAGGTGAGCCCGTGCATACCTCATGAAGTTCAACAAGGCCAAGTGCAAGGTCCTGCACATGGGTCAGAGCAATCCCAAGCACAAATACAGACTGGGCGGAGAATGGATTGAGAGCAGCCCTGAGAAGAAGGACTTGGGAGTGTTGGTTGATGAGAAGCTCAGCATGACCCAACAACATGCACTTGCAGCCCAGAAAGCCAACCATATCCTGGGCTGCATAAAAGAAGCGTGACCAGCAGGTCAAGGGAGGTGATTCTCCCCCTCTACTCTGCTCTGGTGAGACCCCACCTGGAATACTGCATTCAGCTCTGGGGCCCCCAACATAAGAAGGACATGGACCTGTTTGAGCGAGTCCAGAGGAGGGCCATGAAGATGACCAGAGGGCTGGAGCACCTTCTCCTATGAAGACAGGCTGAGAGAGTTGGGGTTGTTCAGCCTGGAGAAGAGAAGGTTCCGGGAAGACCTGACAGCAGCCTTCCAGTACCTGAAGGGGGCCTGCAAGAAAGCTGGAGAGGGACTTTTTACAAGGGCATGTGGTGATAGGACAAGGGGTAATGGCTCTTAACTGAAAGAGGGTAGATATAGGGTAGATCTAAGGAAGAAATTCTTCACTATGAGGGTGGTGAGGCACTGGAACAGGTTGCCCAGAGAAGCTGTGGTTGTCCCATCCCTGGAAATGTTCAAGGTCAGGTTGGATGGGGCTCTGAGCAACCTGATCTAGTGGAATATGTCCCTGCTGATTGCAGGGGAGTTGGACTAGATGACCTTTAAAGGTCCCTTCCAACCCAAACCATACTATGATTCTATGATTCTTTCTTCTCCTGTTACCACTGTGGTAGACTGTATCTACGTCATCATCTTCTACACAGCTAGTCCTTAACGGATTGACTTCTTTTCCCTGTTACTACACTTCTTTATCCTGGTCTGAGTGTGGAGCCATTTCCTTATCCATTCTGAACTGGGTCCTGTTTTTTCCAGTTCATTTTTCCAGTTTGTCAGGATAGCTTTGAAGTCCAGTCATGGTCTCCTATTCCATTCCAGACCATTCCCTTCTCCTTGGGGTCAAGTCACCTACAAATCTAATATGTCTCTGTTTTATTATCTGGAACAGTAATGTGAGTGTTGACTACTACCATATCCCAGACAAACATGACAGACCCTGCTTAATGAATACGTTAGGGGTTTTTGTTACCAATTTTAGCTGTTTAGAATATGCTTTTCTAAATAGCATAGTATTATTTAGACACTTTTTCTGGTGTGACTCTAACATGGCATGCCTATAAACAAAACTGCTCAACTGAAGATATGTGACATCTGCTGTTTGTTACCTATCGTACTGCAGTGGTAGGCAATGAAATTGGATTCATTTGTTATTGACACTTTGATTTTTAGGTCTCATCTCTTCTTACTATCTTGAAGGTGATTTATTTTATTTTAGCATTTTTTCAGGAATTGATACTAAGCTGACTGGTCTATAATTTCTAGCCCCTCTTCCCCTCCCCTCTCTTTTAAAAACATGTGCTGTGTTTGCCCTTTCGCAGTTTTGTGGAACTTCATCCATACTCCACTAATTCTCAATAAATAATTGTTCCTGGCAATGACATAGCTTCAGACAGGTCTATAAGTACTCCAGGATGAAGTGAATTAGCCTAGTGTATTATATTCAGTCTAGACAGTCTGACCTCTTCCTGCTTTGGCATAACATCTGATTTTTATGCTACAGACATTGTTAACATGTTGCTATGAGTTTTACTTGAGTTTATTTTTAGAACTTATTTTAAAAAAAACCCCTCACCTGCCTTGGTATCATTTGCTGATAGAGCCAAATGGTAGCAGACTCTTTCCATAGTATTCTAGAATGGCAAGTACTTGGTACTAGATACTAAGTACTAGGGACTAAATATTTGCAGAATGATCTCAATTGTTTTTGCATACTTCGCCATTTGCATTAAATTTTGTGTGTGTCTAATTTTTGCTTGTATGCTTCCTGGTACTCTATCACTGTAAGTTGCTCGCTCGTAGGCAATGCTCCATTGGTTGTTCACCACCTTCTAGAAAATGAAACATTTATGACTTAGCTCGTCAGTCTTTGACTGCATTTCTCCTTCCTCTGTATTGGGCTGGTTGTGCTTCTGATGTTGGTATTATTTCTTCAAATGCTTCCATGATTGATGGACTCCTCTTGCTGTCATGGCTGCTTCCTTATTTTCTCTAAGGTTGGGGTATTTTGTTTTTGTTTTGGTTTTGGGTTTGTTTGGTTTTGTTTTTTTTTAAATAAAGGTTTTGGGTTTTTCTTCTGCTCAGGTTCCTTCCCTCTTTAAAGATAACAAAGTTTATTCACTTTCACATTCTTAACTATTTCCTCTTTACTGGTGGGAAGCAAAGCTCCAAAGGTCCTTTGCTGGTTGCTTTCCTACTGTCAGTGATCTCTCACTGTGCACTCCAAGGATTCTTCCTGCTGTGTTCCCCTCTGAACTGGAGAAACGAAAGCCTTTAAAACTTCTCATTATCTTCAAATGCTGCATAATGGAGGATTCTGATGAATGCTTACAAAAAACCCCCAAAACTCGCTAGGCTCATCTTCCTAATTTGGTACCCCATCATGGTACTGCTGAAGTGCTTTTCTGTTTAATCACAATCCAGAGAATTTCATCTGCTGTATTTCCTTCTACAGTCCTGAAGCCAGGACAACCAAGAGCTTTTTTTTCCTCCTCAGACTTTCCTTTTCATTGTAATATTTGAGATTAATTATCTCCACCAGTTTTCATGAAAATGAAATAATAACTTTGATTATGAAATATAATCTTCTTGTTATTTCTCAAGTGACTTGTGCATGTCTGCATGATTGACTCTGTGTGTGTATGTTGGACAATCAACAGAAAGGCTCACTGCCTTTCTCCCTTCCCATTCCTGTCGTCCTGTGGATAACGAGAAACCTTGCTCCCAGTTGCTGTTTTTTTCTATCAGCATGTTTATAAACACTGTGTATTACCTTCTGTATCTGAGCAGAAATGCCTTTCTTCTTTCTCCACGGTAGGAGAAAATGTATGTTCAAATAAGCCTCTCTGGGCATAGCCCATTTTGGTCACCTTATTTACAGTGGGTGCTACCAGAGCACTGATACCTCCCTGGACATTGTATCCATGGGACTTCTAAGGCATGGGCTGCTGTTTCACAGCCTTACATTTTTTTCTGGTATGCTTATCCTTGTTAAAACTCCTATCTACTGGCAGCGTAGAAACACCTTGGGGTTTGAGGAGAATTTATTTTGAGCTTTGAATTTGAATTATAATTTGTTCATAAATCAGTCTTTAACAAATACTAAGATAAAAAAGTCAACTGTATTTTTTTTTAAATTGTCAGGGGAAAAATACCAAAAGAGACCAAATTGAAAATATTACCTTCTTTTGCAAGTAACACCTACTCAATTGGTTTAAATGTCCACAAGAAAAACAAACAAACAAACAAAAAACAACACACACAACAGCTGAAAGTCTAAGTAGGCTTTTTAAAATACCTTCTCCCACCTCTCCGTAAAAGGCAATCAAACCAAACCAAAAAAAAACCACAGGAAAGAAAAATTGTGTTAGGCTGGAGAACAGCACAGCATACTTGAAGTGCTGGGAATTCCTTCAGCACAGCAGAAAAGTTATTAAGAGCTGGTCAGGCTTTTAGTGCACAGGTCAGCTATGTATCCATGTCTCCAAAATTACAAGCCCATGTGACTTTTTGAGATAACTTGCTATACATTTTGCAAATTTCATCATACGCTGAGCAAAAATGTTATCAAGAGATCATGCCAAAGCTAAAATAGTGTTAATTATACAAAACAGGAACTCAAATAAAAATGTTAAAACAAGTTAGTGTCAATATCAAATTGGAATTAAATAACAGTAATAAATTTATTCAAAGAAGCTCTAAATATCAATGAGGAGATCTTTCCATCCATTTACAGAATTAGCTTCCACTCAAGAGAGTAATCAAAGTCAGGAGAATCAGCACTCAGAGCTAGCCCTGAGACAACAAAATTTTTCTTAAATCTTTAGATATCACAGTATCAAAAATCACTTAAAATGTTTGCCTGCTGATTTGAAGTTCTTGGTAGTGCTAATCACTTTTTCTGGTATCCTCAACAAAATATTTTCAATAAAGCTTTTAAAGGAACTTTTCAAATTAATGGAATTTCATGCATCTTACTTAGTATTTTACATCTTTAGGTCTCTCCAGGTTCTTTAGCACTCGAAACACACTTTCTGAACACCTTACAGAAGATGCTTCTGAGGGCCATCCCTTTGTGAGCTTTGTGGATCACATATATTCCTGGACTCACATGATTACAATAGGACTTACACCTCCTCAGAATAACATTTTAGACAGTCTCTCAGATAAAAATAAGCATGTAGTTGGAAAGGGTTGATGAACTCTTCAACACTCTCAGTGTCTGAGTGAAGGAACTAAATAGTGTTGGCTCAGGGAGTCTCATGAGCAGACTCCCTAGAGATTCAGGAAACGTAGAACAGCTTCCTTGTTACATTCCTTGTATCCATATTAAAAGTTTTAGAAACATTCACAAATCCTCAGTTTGTTACTTGACTGGATAGGTTGTGATTTTTGGATTCAAGCTTCCATTGGCAAGATTAGTAATCTTTGCTTCCAGTAATTTATAAAGCCTTCTAACAACACTGAGATAATTCAGGTAGGAAGTCCACCTTGTGAACATACAAATGGGCCCAGTTGTTTTTGTGCTGGAAGGCCTTTTGCAAGTATACCTTTTGAGAAACCTTCTTGAGCCATCAATGAACACAAGTGCAAAACTTTCTTGTAAAAGAGTGTATGTCTAAACTGTACTCCTCATTAAAAAAAAATCACAATCCATAAAATAAAATAAAAAAGTCTTTGCTAAAGAAATATCTGGATAATAAACTCATGTTTTATTTTAAACAGTCCACAGAAAATTCACCTTGCACCCAGACAAAAAGAATATATTGAAAGAATTTTTAGTAATCAGCCACTGACAAATCATTCCTTTACAAAATCAAAAATAATTGTGAATTTTCAAACTCTTGTAAAGAAACAACTTTGCAATAGTAACTAAGGGAGAAGTCAAATAGATTTGCCTTTTCACTACATTTAGTTTAATATTACTATCCTTAGCAATCAAAATAGTATTTCATGAGTTCACTACTTCCTAGCATAATTATTTCTGGATTTCTGGTCTGCAAATACTAATTAGCATTGCAACTTGCTCTGTGCTCATAATGTAACTACCGCTTTAAAAAAGATTTTTAAACTAAGGGGTTTGTTTCAAAATAAAATGCCGAAGTGTTCATTTTGTGTGAGAAAGAGTATGAAATGTCCTTATCTTCTAAACACAAAAGTAAGGAATAGACATTTATTTTCAGTGTGTGCTGGATAAGCCCAGGCTGTCAGTTACATAGATCTGAAAGCCTAGAGCTTGGTAAAGCTCCATAGACCCTTTTTCAATGATTTTCTGTTACTCAGAAATTTAATTAAGATATAGAAATCAATTTTGTATCTCATCATTATGTTAAAATGCCTAAATAAATATTGAATTGAGGGAACTGTCTGAGAACTGTCTGGCTCTAGCTTTGGGAGCTATAGGGGTCACAGGCATGTGTGCCAGGTCTGTATTCCAAATATGAGTATTATGTATATGTAAATTGTCACTTGTATTTCTAGTCTTGGAGTACTAGTCTATTTGAACTTTGGAGTCTTACAGTACATTAGCATTCAGTGTTTAGGACATGTGCCAGCAGGGAACTCAAATCCAATACAATTATATATTTTCTGTACAAAATAAACCCTAAACTTCACAGTCATGTGGTGCATTCTTCCCACATACCGCATGAGCCATCCTGTCCTTGAACTGCATAAATGGTAAAACACAGACCTCGTTGTGCAAGAATTTATGTTCTTAACTATAGGCATCTGAAGTGGGTTGATTTGAGAGCAAGGAGATAATGAGCATTTTTGTGAAGCTTTCTGTATAAATAAGCAATAGGTAGATTTTGAATTCTCTGCTTGCCACCTAGATGCAAGGGCTGTCTGTCAAGCCAGGGTACTCGTGTTTTCTCTTTATGTGGTTAGTTAGCAGCTTGACTATAATGATTTAAACGTACATTGTTTATCTGGCATGATAAAATGTTTAGCATCTTTTTTTTTTCTTGGGCATAGGAGTACTTTCTTACTTAACAGTATGACCTATCACATCTGTAACAGCAGCCAGATGTTTTTCATGGCAATAACAGTGTGCTGAAGACATTTACCAATAGAATGTAGAGTGGTCTTCTAATTCATGAAAAACTCAGGCTATGAAGGAGGAAGGCAATCAAGTTGATACATGGAGTTTATTTACATTTGTTGTAACTTTCTGAGGTTGATATGTGGCTTCTATGATTTTTACCTTGGGAAACAATTGATCATTTCCATGAGCTACTGATCCAGTTCCATAGGAACTGTGGAAGACCTAACAGAGGATGTTCCAGGTCTTTGATAAGCTTTTCCTATTGTCTGTTTAATGCAGGCTATATTTGACCCTAAAAATTAACAAAGGTAAATAAATAAATGGCTGCTGCATGTGTTAATTAGAGAGATCTAGTCTGACTACATAGGAAGCCAGTTTGCACCTTAATTTTAGATGCAGCCTCTGAAAATAATTGTCTAAGTTTCCTAGGTATGGGCTAGAACTGCTTTATTAATTAGCAGCTACATGTTAGGCTCAATTAAGTGCCTAACATGGGCTGACTGACTCTTATCATTAGACTATCTGCTTCTTGTCTCAAGTAACTGCTGCAAATCTAGTGCATCTGGATTTAAGCAAAACACCAGAAGCATGGTTCTTTGTGAAATATCAGTAGTCTCCGAATACAGTCTGGATGGATTTGGGGAAACATCTTGGGGTATTTTATCTCCGGTATTCAAGACTCTTTGGAAATCAGCACGACTGGTCATACCCGGTAACGGACTTTCTCATATTTAGTGCTTGTTTTGGCTTTGCAAGAGAGACAAGGCTGTCATTTCCAGCACTTCTCAGCTTTGCAAGATTTCACTCGAAATCGCAGTATCCCAGCATTAGCTTTTGGTATGGGTAGTGCTGCTGAAGATGAAGTATTTTAGAGAAAATGTTTTTTGGTGGTGTGAATTTTACTTTCCCTTTATTTTGAAGGCACGCCTGTTGCGGATATAAAAACAACAGCAATTTATTAGTGTTTTACTCCCCGTCTTGAAATTTGATCGAAGACTGCAAAAGACTTCTCACGGAAAAAAACTCAACACATTTATGTCTTGTAAAGTAGATTTATGATTGTATCCATTTGTGTCCAAGAGTAAAGTAATCAGCAGCAGCATGTTAATAGGAAAAATATTTCATTGCTGGCAGGATACAACTTTTTAATTATTCCCTCAGGATAAAAGGTTTTATAAAATATACTTGTTTCATTCCATTGGTCTTAAGTAAATCATGCATTATAACTGCAAATGCATTTTTAATAATATGCTTTAAGTTGAAATAAATTTTTTATGTTTTAGAAATATATCAGTAATGTATAAAAATAATGGTACAGTATATGTGTATTTTCATAGGGGCTTATTAGTTTTAAGTTTTTCATGTTTTTAAATTTAAAGCATTCTTTAAAAAGTGTTTAAAAGCAGTTTAAGCCTGTAAATCAATTATTTACTCCTTAGAAAAGTTGTTTATCCCTCTCCACAATGTCTTAAATTTGTCTTATTTTACTAGTTATTTTTAGTGACTTTTACCAGTGGAGAGAGTACTCTGTGTATAGGGATTTTTGTTTTGAGTTTTAGTGGGGATTTTTTAAGAAAACCTGAAATTCTGAAACTATGCTCTTAGACTGTAAGTTTTTGCATGTTACTTGCCTATTCCTTGATCTCCATAATGCTACTTGATTGAAATTATTTTGTGTAATTAAACAAATAGTGAGTTCTGGGGTATGGCAGTGCAAGAATGGCATAAGTAGGTATTAAGTAAAGAAGCAACAATAACATAGGATGATCAAGGAGCAATTATTTTTAAAAGTATAGCTGTAACGAAGTACTTAACTGCAGATGTCAAGACCCTAGCGTCAGTGTTGCTGGCATAAAATATTTTTTAAGCTCATTTGGGGGTTTTGTTCCTTTATGCTTTAATTTGTGTATTCTATTCTATGAGTGTTTATGAATGTGGATTAACTGTCACTTTCCATTGTAAAACCCTTTTTACATTTGTAGATTCAAGCAAAAGTTTGCATGCCAAGGGTTTATTTCATACTGAATTTTAATGAGAATTTAAAAATTCAGTCATTTTTCAAGAACGTGGACTCTTTTCTTTTTTCTCCCCAATTCATACATTTTTGCAGCTTTTAAAATATTCACCAAATTGTAGACCTATCACTTTCAGTCAATAATTTTTATTTGAAGGCTACCTTTATGCATTCCCAGCGTATCATCTATGCTCCAGCTCAGTACAGGCGCATTTGCAGTGCAGTTCTCAGCTTCTGAGAGCAGAGGGCAAAAGGACCATGGCCGTGGCCGGCTGTGGTGGACATAGCTGGTGGCTTGGAATTTACCAAAGGGCAGAACAGACAGGAGGGGTGAAAGGGGCAGGAAACTAAAGGTTTATGTGTGGGGAGGAGGGGGCTGTGAGGATGTAGCTTAGTATCAAGGACGTGAGGGGAAGAAGGGATTAAAATACACAACCTAAAGAGAGGACACCAAAGCCAGAAGCAGAAGGAGACAGAAGATGGACGATAGCAACAAAATGGACAGGGAAGAAAGGCAGCAAAGAGTAGGTAGTTGGTGAGGAGGGAAGATTAGCAGGTAGGAGCCAAGGCAGAAGACATATGAGAGCATCTTGCTACAGCAGGAACTTGTTGGGAAGGATGCTAGATGCATGAATCAGGTGCTCACGGGTATGCAATAACCAGGAGGAAGAGCAGCAAGGAAACTTGGACCCGGAAGCTGAAGCTGAGGAAGGAAGAAGGGAGAGCAGGGAGCAATGGGGACAAGAGCAGAAATGTCTTTGAGCGCTTGAACACACACCTCTGCATGCTGGAGGTGACATTTATTCCTGCCTTGACGTTTATCTGTTGCTGAGCAAATAGCTGTGAAACATGGAGGCAAAGTATGTTGTGTTTTGCCTGTGGCAGGCCAGCTCACACAGGAGAGGGTTGCTTTTTGGTGTTACAGTTGAGTCCATTACTGAAAATCAGAGGGCTCTGTGCCACACGTCCCAGCTTACTGCCAGCACTTGGGGTGGCAGTCTGTTTCGTGAATTTGTTGCTCTTGTTGCAATTTTGAAATCTATATAGGTGCAAGGAATGATGCTAAAAATAAAACTGAAAGATCTTCAGTGTGAAGTTAAGCTCTCCAGAATTGCAGAACTGCAGTAGCTAATGCAACTGCAAACTGCCTTGTGTGGTTATGCATATGATAATAATAACCTGTTTTAAAATAGGCTTGTGCATATGATCATGTAGATGGTAAACTATTAAAGATTTTATGGATTATAGAGTGGTACAACTTGTATTTCATAATCAGCATGTAGATATTTGTCAAAAAAGAGTAAAAAATAATAAACTCTTCGTGTAAATGTAGATTTTTTTTCTTGCTAGAAGCATGCTTTGTTTGGGCTTCTATTGGATACCTGTGTGCTAGTAAGAGTAGTCATCTAACAGTAGTATTAGAGATGTGTTTTCTAAAATAAGATAGCGAAGATGTATTGCCTAAAGTGTACATAATAAATAAAATGCATTTTCTGAAGACATAGAGCACATCAAGAGTGCAGAGGGTATCGACAATAAGTATCTGACTTTAATGATAAAGTAGGTTTTTTACCTGGTGGCTTTTAAATGATTGGTAAAGAGTTTGTAGGAATGTTGTTAGGAAAGTGCGTGAAGAGTTGTTCCACGATGAAGACTAACTCTCGGACATAGTAATTTAAAGACTTGAAAAAAAAATCACTTGCAAATTCAAAAAGCGGTATTAAACTGTTCCACTAACATATTTCAAAAGACCAAGGTTCTCTGCCTAAGTGAGCGTGAAAAATGCCTGGAGTGCAGGTATGGATATAAACCTCAGTGAGAGGTGACTGTATTTCCTTCAGGGTATAAAACTAACCTCTGAAGTGATAGTTTAGATTTTGATTTGGTGGGGGGTTTATTTGTTCTCGTGTTCAAAGGCATTGTAAGCTAAATGGCAGAATCATTTACTTTTTCTCAGATAAAATTCAAAAATACCTCTTGGTTATTTCAGATCAAGCTTTTACATACACTACTGTTATTGCAAGAGAGCATTAGAAAGAGTTGTCCTTCTCATTTCTAATGACACTATTGCATTTTTGTTAATACACTGTGGCAATACCCAAAGGGATGAAATAACGCCAAGGTTCAGAGCTCACAGGTTTAATGTGTAAGGTAAACCACAGGTAAAGCACATTCCGTTTAAAAGTAGCACTAGCACAGAAATATTTCAGACTTGTTCCTGCTGTATCAGTCTCACATTTGTCCTTCTGTTGGATCTATTCTAGCCTGCATCGTTCTACTATGTCCTTCCCAATATCACCTGCACCCTTCCTCTTTGTAAAGAAAATTGCGCTCTGAATTGCACTGCCTGATATTCTTCCTCTTGCAATTCCTGCCTCGTCCTTTTCCTTCTTGGAGTGCACATTTACATCAGTCCTCTATCACAGACAACTGCCAGTGAAGTTGGTAGTTTTTTGCTACCAGTGCAGCCTTCTACAGCTGTAATATATTAAGTCAAACTGTGGTTTCCTTAGCTTTCCATAAATTCATATATACTCTCTGTGGTGTTACACTCTGCTGCCTTTTCTCCCAAACCCTACCCACGGTTCCCCTCCTTGGCCCGATGGGCTCATGGCTTCCAGACTGCTGTAATTCCTGGGTTTGTTCTTGATGTACATAGTATAGAAGTTTGTCCCAAGCAAAATGAAAGATTGCAACCTCTTATCTGCTGTTGGCGCTGTTTGCTTTGTTTGTGTGGCTGTTTTGGCTGGTACTCTATTACCCTTTACCATCTCCTGTGCCTCTCCATCTGTACGGTACCCGTTGTCACGGTATTGATCAACTACTTGGCTGATTCTTGAGTACGGTTAACTGTTCTGTCCTTAACTATAGCTAAGTGCCTATTTTGTGGAGTATTCTCTCTTGTGTCATCATTAGCTGTAGTCCTGTGTGTTTGTTAAGGAGACGGGGGGGGAGGAGGAGGGCTGTGAATGCGATGCATCGGGGTCCATTCTTGGAAGATGTCTGGGCAAAGTCAAAAACAGCCAGAGTGCACAACTGATTCTGAGGTGCAATTTGTGAAAAAGCAGAGGTCCAAATAAATGCATTATTATGTGGTTTTGTTTTTGTATTATTAGGCTATATTGTTTTCAAATTGATAAAAGTTAATTTGAATCATAATACAGGTTTTGTATTTGCTTCGTCAGACTATTGCACATTAAAATTCATGCATGCAGAAGTAATCTTTCATACATCTTTCTCTGTTTGAGAGATTACACATTTCTTTCTATTCATATTCTTCCAGGTGACTTGGATTATTACTGGCTGGATCCTGCCACGTGGCACAGCAGGGAGACATCCCCGATAAGTTCGGTAAGAAACAGGGAAAAAGAGGTTCATAAGCATGAATTAAAATGTTTGCTGATTATTTCAGTTCAGCATAGATATTTTGTTGTAAAAAATTATTCTGTACAAATTATATGAAAATTTGGTTTAGTGGATCATGGAAATTGATATCAGAAAGAAATTTTCATCAAAAGATACACTAGTAAAATTGCCTGAATTTTAACTTGAATTTAATTCTTTTATAGCCATGACACTAGATTTCACTACACACCACAAAAGCACCTGTGAGTGTGATGCTGCTCTGGGAGATTTTCTTTTGACTTTTTCTATTGACCTGGAGTGGGAAAAGATTGCTTGGATTTTTATTATATAGTGAACCCATATGGCAGACCTGTATAACATGTATATTATTCTAAAGAACAGAATTTATGAATGCACTTTTCAGGGTCATGGAATTTAAAAGTAAATGTTTAATTTTATTACCTAAGGTATGTTTTAACTATTTAATTGTATTGAACTTTGAATTATATTATAATTCCACCTGCAGACTTAGTGCTGAGATTTTTTTACAGTGGGCATAAAGATTTAATGAAGCCAGAGTTCAACAGATATAATAATAGAAAGCTTGGGTGCAATATGTAACATGTCTGAAAAACGTTTGTGTCTACCGTGACATCCAGAAATTTTATTTGTTTATAAATGTGCATCTAAATACAGGAAGATGGTTGCAATTCTTTAATTCCACTGCTGTTTTTTTTAACAGCATCCAGTAACGTGGCAGCCTTCTAAAGAGGGAGATCGCTTAATTGGGCGTGTTATTCTTAACAAGAGAACAACCATGCCAAAAGAATCAGGTGCATTATTGGGGCTAAAAGTAAGTATTACATGGTTTATGTGGTAAATGGAAGAAACTTCCATGGACCTTAGACCTAGAGGTCTAACACAGTAAATCAGAGGACTTTCCAATTATTTGGTCACTTGACAAAAATATATTCCCCATTTTTAGTAAGTTTTGAAGTTATACAGATAAATTATCCTTGTATGCAGTCTTCCAGTCATCCATGGCAAAAGAACTGAACCATTTTGATTAAAAAGTGTATGTTTATTCAGCTTCCTGTCTGCAAGACATACACTGCACATTGCAATGTGCTAACGGAGTCCTGCCTTTTCTAGCTCTACTGTTTGCATTTCAGTCAAGTAATTCATCTCATAATCCACATACATAAATGTTATCTGGATGTACATATTTACAAGGTCAGTGTTTCAAATCCACACAGCCATTCGGAAACAGAAATTTTGTAGAATGAAACTAAATATTTACACAAAAATTTGCAAAAAAACCTTTTAAAGCATAGTAGAGATTATATTAAATGTAATTCCAGTTAATCTGATGCCCCAAAATTAAGACATTGGCAACACTGTCCAGTTGATTTAAATCCCTGAATTAGTCATTTGTAGCAGACTTTTAGGTTCATGTCCCTAAACTGCTGGAACACTTAAAAGAGAGAGAGTGCTACTTCTGAAGCTGGTGGGGAGTATAGTGTGCCACTTCAAGAATTTCTGTCTCCATGTATATTTTTAACTATACGGAGCTTCAAAGGTGACTGAGAGAATTTAATTTGGGTGTCTTCCTCTCCCCACTGAGAACAACAGAAACAATGCAAAATATGAAACATTCCCATCCACTTAGGATTGAATGCCCTACTTCAAAGGGCACTGATACTGAACTGCTCCTTGCATATAGTTGTCTGATAGTTCAGTCCCTCACATGTGACGGAGATGTGGATTGTCGGTTCTCCTTGTCATGATGGGAATTAAATCAGGAAAGAACCTTGTGAACTTGGTAATGGCATGTCCTGGGTAAGAGTCATTTATCCACCTTGAAGTGAGATAGTGTGGTGTGCGAATACAGACAATGAGAACAGCTTCACTCTACTAAATGTCTAGTAGTCGGTAGTACAAGGCTGATTTTTGCTGGCAGCAAGCAATTTTTTTTTAATATGTGAGAAAAAAGGTCGGTCCTAGTAGGAAATGTAGGTTGGAGAGCTTCTCATCGATTTTTCAAGTTTCATTTTTGTATGATATGAACTAAAGGCCCCCACTGATAAATTCAACACATTATCTTGTGACAGCCTTGTTGGCAGGGAAGCTTCTGGATCTTCTTGGATATATATCCGTATTAAAGCTCCTATTAGTTATTGTGACTGCAACATGGGGAAATAATACCTAATAAACCAGCATTCCACTGTTTCATTTTATTATAAAAATCCTCCCAGGATATTCCTGACAAAAAATCCTGACTGGAGAGAGTAAGGTAGAGAATAATAGGAAGTCAGCAAGACTGCTTTTTCTTGTTTTATATTTTATTAAAAATCTAATCTTGTGAGGGCACCTTTTTTTCTGATTTTCCTGATCTCTTTATCAGGTAGTCATCTTCAAAACTAGCTCTCTTCAGTTCTGTTTAACAAAAGCCAGAAGTTGCTGTTTTGTCCTGTCATGTTCTTGGATGAGAGGGCCTGGGTTTTAGCAGTAGCAACATTCTTGTGAACTGTTTGCCCATGTTTCGTAGTAATGTATTTGCTAAGTTTTTAATTGTTGTACTAATTGCATTTTGTGATTTTCATACGTTTTGATGTGCACTTGCAATTTAAACTTAAGAACATGACAGACTTCTATTTGCAAAAAGTACATTTTCTTGGTTATTTATTAAGAAACATTCTTTCTGCAACAAATTTAGATACTTAGCAAACTGCATAACATTGATTAGTCGAACACATTAAAAGCAATATCAATTTCATTCATTCTATGTCAGCTTTACTTCTTTTCAAGCAGATCTGGCCTTTTTGTATCTTTAACTTTGTCTTTAAGCCTCTGTAAAGCCCAAATTGACAATAGATTTCCTTATGCATATTTTAAGTTTAATTTTAAAAACAACGTGAAAACTGGTCTGTCTATATATTTATGCTTGATATGATGTCTGGTTTGTGGCTTGGAAACTCACAAATTTATAATTAACCAGGTTGTTGGAGGAAAAATGACAGAATTAGGACGACTCGGTGCCTTCATTACCAAAGTGAAGAAAGGTAGCTTGGCTGATGTGGTGGGGCATCTCAGAGCAGGTAAATCAATCACTAGCATACAAAATATGTTGTCTTTTAATTATGGCTTTTTGTAATGCAGCTGTTAATTTATATTAACATTGGTCATGTGATGTGCTAATATTTTTAAAATACAGGACAATACTGTAAAGTTATTATGGAATGCCACAGTCGCTTAGATTTCTAATTTATTGTTGACTCCAATTGCTTGGCTGCATGAGCAAAATAAAAGACACTCCTCATCAGTGCTGGTGTCAGGACTGAGTGTCACTGGTAAATTTTTGCTTGCTAGCTCAGGAGCTGCTTGTTACACTCTGTAGATGCAATGCAAGCATTTTTTAAAACTGTTTCATTGTGGCAAACAAAACTCACTACAGTTACTTTTCTTGCACTATAATGTCACCTAAAAGATGATGCACTGTGTACACAATGGACTTTATTAGTGCTTCTTTCAATGTAAATTGTCACAAATAGAAATGGAAAACAACCCAAGAAAATGATCTTAAAATATTTCATTTATATAAGATGTATATTCTGCACTTACAAATAAGTGGCTGTGCTGTTGGCACTTTTCAAGCTTCTAAATGAAGCGAGAACTATGCACAGCAGTTGGTTTTCAAAATTACTTCTTAGTGGTTTATATTTTTACCATGGCTCTAAGCAACTACTTTCCAAGTGTTGTCTTAGCAAACCAAAGTCTATGCAATGCCTTCTTAGGAATCCAGAAGCTGTGATGACAACTTGTATGAATTTAGGATAATTGCATGAAGCAAATAGTAATAAAGAAGTAGAAAAAATGACAAGTATCTAAAAATATCCTACTTTGTTAATTTTTTTTTTTTACCAAGTCAGTATACATGGGGTTGATAGCACCAATTATTATAGTTGCTTATAGGCTTTAACTGCAGATTATAATTACAGAAAATAAGTTTCTCTCCACTAATCTTGAACTATTTGGGCTGAGATATTATATTTCTAATGTCTGGTCTAGGTTGTTTTTTAAGTCAAAGCTATTTTTAATTTCTAAAAATATTTATAGAGTCAAAATTATTTCACAGAAAAAATACATTGTTTTGTTCATGTTTTCAATGAATGAAAGTCTATTCATCCTATTGTATGGGACTAAAACACAAAAAAAGCATGGATGAGTCCTTGCTGTTAGGAAAACATGTTTTTTCATCTTTATGAAAAACCTCCAAAATTTGGCTAGTTGATAAGTCTTTGAGTAATTGTACAAACCTCAGAAATTTTAACAAAGGCAAATATGAAGTCATCTATCAGGAACAGAATAACCCAGTGCAACAGTAAGCACTAGGAGGCAATCAGCTAGAAAGCAGCTGGGCAGAAAAGTGTCTGGAGGTGCTGGAGGACAGTAAGTTGAGCATGAGTCAGCAAAGCACCCTTGCAGCGAATGCCAATCACGTACAGGGCTGCATTAGCAGGATTGTTGCCAGCAGGTTGAGGGAGGTGGTTGCTGCTCTCTGTTCCGTGCTTATGAAGCTGTATCTGGAGTACTGTGTCCAGTTCCAGTTCCTCTAGTACAAGAGAGATACTGACAAACTGGACCAGGTTGGGCAGAGGGACAGAAAGTTGATTAGGGGTCTAGAGCACGTGGCATACAAGAAGCTGAGAGAACTGGGTTTGTTCAGACTGGCAAAGAAAAGACTGTGGGAGGGTCTAATTCTTGTTTTTACCTGGCTAATGGGAGGCAGTACAGAACCCAGAGCTGGACTGTTCTCAGAGGTGCACACTGATCCCACAAGAAGCAATGCGTACAAGCTGGAATGAGGGAGATCCTGTTTGTGAAAATCTTTTTTCTTGTATCTGGAGAGGATAGTTAAAGCTTGGAACAGGTTGCCCAAAGGAGATGTTGCATATCCTTCCTTTGAGATACCCACATCTCATCTGGTCAAATCCCTGAGCAACCTGGTCTATCCTTTGATGTTGGCCCTGCTTTGAGCAGGGGTTGGAACTAGCTGACCCCCAGAGGTATCTCGCAATCCAAATTAGTATTTTAGAAATCAATATAAAAAAAATCAGAGATTTGCAGCGTAAGTCTGAAAAATTTCTGCTGAAATTTTCTTCTGAAAATCTCTGCTGAATATGCATCAGTAAGTGGGGGTAGAATGCAAGATGCATTAATATGCCTTTCTAGAGGCATCTTAGATATCCTGGGATATATGCCTCACTAGCAGAAGTGGCTCCGTAAGGGTGCAGGCGTGCTGTGGGTTCTGCCAGCCAGCTTTGTGCAGATATCTTGGTTATCCTAAACATCTACAGTGTAAAGTGTCTAACAGCTCCTTGACTGACTGACTTGCAACTCTGGGCTACTACAGTGGGACACCAGAAGTTCATCTGTCGTGGTTTAGCTTCAGTTGGCGATTAAGCAGCACAGAGCCGCTCACTCACCCCCCGGTGGGATGGGGGAGAGAATTGGAAGAGCAAAAGTAAGAAAACTCGTGGGCTGAGATAAGAAGAGTTTAATAATGATAATAATAATAATAATAATAATAATAATAATAATAATAATAATAATAAAATGAAAAGGAAAACAACGAGAGAGAGAGGAACAAAACCCAGGGAAAAAAAACCAAGTGATGCAACCACTCACCACCCGCTGACCAACGCCCAGCCTGTCTCTGAGCAGCGATCACTGCCCCCCAGCCAACTCCCCCCACTTTCTATACTGAGCATGATGTCATGTGGTATGGAATAGCCCTTTGGCCAGTTGGGGTCAGCTGTTTTGGCTGTGTCCCCTCCCAGCTTCTTGTGCACCTGGCAGAGCATGGGAAGCTGAAAAGTCCTTGACCAGTGTAAGCACTGCTTAGCAACAACTAAAACATCAGTGTGTTATCAACATTATTCTCATACTAAACCCAAAACGCAGCACTGTACCAGCTACTAGGAAGAAAATTAACTCTGTCCTAGCCAAAACTAGGACATCATCTCACCTCAATTTGTAGCAGTGTATCACAGGATCATAGAATGGTTGAGGTGGGTAGGGACCTCTTGAGATCTCTAGTCCAACCCCACTGCTTAAGCAGGGTCAGCTAGAGCAGGTTGCACAGGACTATGTCCAGTTGCGTTTTGCATCTATCCAAGTTTTGAGTATCTGGATGGTGCTTTCCTGTTTCCATGCCTGTTACTGAGAGCAGAAATTGGAATGTAAGCCTTATAGACAGCATCTTAGATGAAAGAGACAATGTAAAAGGGCTTGGCTGGTCAAAAAGATCAAGAGCTGGACAAGCTGAGCAAAAGATGGATCGTGATGATCTGGTTAGAACTAGCAGAAGTGCCATTTCACTCAAATCTCCATTTGGATCTAGTTTTCAGTAAAAATAATTGGAGCCACTTCTATTAATTTAGCATTCTGACTATGATAATCTTATGTTTAATAATCTTGGCAGTTCTTTTTTTTTAATTGTTTGATCTCCTAGTGACTCTCAAAAAACTGCTTAAGTCCTCTAAAATAGCGATACAGACACCTTGCATGTTCCTCTTCAGGATTCTCAACCATGTTGCACCTATTTTGTCTGCTTCAAAATGTGATAGATTCATTGCTGTGTAAATTAGGTTTAGATTGTGATTTTTAGTGTTACAAATTTACCATATGTCCCTGTTGGTTGTTGCTGTTAAGTTATAACTATTGCAAAGCTGGCCACATCTTGTTCCTTTTAATGCCTGGGATGCTTTTGTAATTTAAGCCAATTCTCTCTAAAGAAATCAGATTTTATTTTAGGGAAAAACAACATGTTAGCTTGTAACAGTTGTTAGCTTTAAAATACAGTCAGAATTACAGAATAAACCGAGTGTGTTTTCACCGAGTTGTATAAATTTTAAGTGAAGTTCCTAGGCAATATCTAATTCCTGTTCCCCCCTGACCATAAGATTATGTAATAAATATATGAAATATTTAAAACCGTTTCAGCTAAACAATGTGGTAGAAAATTAAACATATGTCAGCAATCATTTATTAAGTCTGTCATTAGCAAGCCCTTATGTTTTAAAGAATGCCAAAATACTTTGAAAGCCAGTGGAGTACTCTGTAGAGTCCTTTCTTAAAATACCAAAATACAGGCTGTTTGGGAAAAAGAACTGACAATCGCTGAACATAAAGAGAAATTGAAGCCATGTGTTTTCTTAGATGGGACTTCAGTTGGGATAGTTTTCCTTGGCTTATTAACAAGCAGAAGTTTGATCATTTGGCTTAGATCTCCTCAGAAAGGAGCAAAGCCAGCAGCTGAAGGGTTGTTCCTGGCTGAATCTGATTAACAAGAAATCATTGTCAATAAAGAAAGATAAAATAATTGTCAATAAAGAAAGTTATTTGTGGCATCAGATAGTGGTCGTGAAGTTTTGACTGCTGCATATGATGGGGTATGAGAGTGTAAACTTACCCTATGGTTCCTGCAGTTTAATTGTATATACTGATCTTTCTTTAGAAACAATACTTAAAGATTTTCAACTTTTTATAATAATTCCAAAGTACAATGCAATGTACATACTATTTAAATTCCAGAAATGGCAAGCTGAAAAAAGAAAGTTATCTAAATAACTTTCACATCATGTTTTCCTTTCTGTCCCCCCTAACATCCTCAAGAGATAGTGACTCACTCCTTGCTTTTATTTTTGGTTCATTTGACACAGACAGTGAAGACTGCCCTTTCTGTAGAGAAATTGAAATGCACTGTATATAAATTGTAATAAAATGTCATGCTTTTTAAAAGCTTAACAGTAGGTATTTATATTTTTCATTTTTGAAGATTAACCTGTTTTCAAACTTTATTGCCACTAGTTAATAAAGGATCTTTTAAAAAGACTCTTTCATTTCATACCACAATATCAGGTGCTGTATTATTTTGGAAATACTTAATATGTTTGCACAAGTGGTTTCTTTAATATGTTTTGTGTGTACAAATTGTAGCTGTGTTCTGAGAAAGGAGCCTTGGTAGCGTCTCAAAAACCTTTTTCGGGTTTCAGCACAGCTTTTTAATTGATTTTGGGCAACGTTACTTGGTTATATAGATTTCAGAAATGTTTTGCACTTCTTTCTAAAAGAATATGGAAATGAGATAAACTTCTCTTTAAATTCAAGGGGATGAAGTTCTAGAATGGAATGGTAAACCCTTGCCTGGAGCTACAAATGAAGAAGTTTACAACATTATTTTAGAATCAAAATCAGAACCTCAAGTTGAAATTATTGTTTCAAGGCCTATTGGGTAAGGCTAAAGACTTGCTTCTTAAGCACAGTTATTACTTCTACTAATGGGACTTTTAAAGGGACTATTTGTGAGTTCATTATTTTTTATCTCTTAATAATGGAATATGATTCACTTTTATTGACATTCTGTATATTCCATTTTCTTCACTGTCATTTACAATCTTGGATCTTTGCAGTGATATATAGTATAAATGTTTTCTGTATGGTCAAAGTACTAACAAGGTTTTTGCCAAGTGACAAAGGAAAATTGGTGGATCAAGTGGACCTGTGCATGAGAAAAATCTGTTTTTCAGGCTTTTAGCTTCATTAAATCAGAATAATGCATACAAGTATTCATGAGTAGAAGGAAGCATCAGCAAACATTGAGCATTGCAGGATTTTAATAAGTCAATGCTAGTAGGATTTTAAACAGGCTTTCTTTAAAGAGCTAAAAAAAGGAAAACCAAAATCCTTAATTGAAAAGACTGTATTTAGCCTTAAATGATACTGTGATCAAAATCAAAAGTGGAAACAAAAATACCTTCATATTTATGAAAGTCATTTGTTTCATCAAAAATTAGCATTAATGTGTTATGTTTATAATCTTAATTTTTATTTATTATAAATCCAGGCTTGGGGGTTTGTGGTAACAGTTCTTATATTCCTGATTTCCAAAATAAGCCTTAGAAAGATCATAAAATCTGTTCAAATTGATAAGCTTAGTGGGGTTGGCCCTGCATTTGTCACAATTGTTTTTGTGATATTCTACACTCCTTCCCCGGACATGACTCTATTGGGACCATTTTGAGCTAAGTCTTACAGGATCGAATATTAATCATATATTGTAAATTCACATATATATTGTGGAATAGAGTCACATGATTAACAATAAAAAGTGACTTTTGGCTAGTTGAAAAAAAAAAATTAAAAGGATTTAAATCTCTCTGTAGGAGAGAGGATTTAAATCTCTCTTGTCATCTTCCCAGAGTTCATGTGCACTGACTATAAGTCTCTAAATACCGCTATCCTGTAGCAGTAAACTGTTTCCTCCTTATGAATGCATGATTATTTCTTTTTGAATTTACTAGATTTTATCCTAATTATAATTTTTATCTATCTCAAATATGATAGGTTTTCAATTTTAGAAACAAAGAACTTTTAATTTTCTTTCTAAAACATTCTTTTACATTTATTTCACATCAGCTTTTGATATTTGGTTTTGTCTGTACTGTGCAAGTGTACCTTTATTT
Source organism: Mycteria americana (assembly GCF_035582795.1). Taxonomy (NCBI): domain Eukaryota; kingdom Metazoa; phylum Chordata; class Aves; order Ciconiiformes; family Ciconiidae; genus Mycteria; species Mycteria americana. Next base: position 34,640,660 of record NC_134367.1, read on the forward strand.
TACAAATGAGTTCTGCCTTTTTAATGGCAATCCCTATTAAAAGTACTTAAATAAAATTAACATTTGTTGCTAATTTCAGTTGTGAGGTTGACCTTCTAATGGAAAATGAAAGCCTGATGCAATTATAGTGGTTGTTAAAAGCTAAAATTACCATCCAGATGGAGACCGTGAGGGAGTAGAAACCTTATTTTACATTCTTTAGTTGGATAAATTAGGAGACATTCCTGACTGAAAATTGCAAATTCAGTCCTATGTCTTTGTAATTAAAAATAAAATGCCATAAGGAGATTTTTGGAAGTCTAGTTTTTATGTTTAAATCAGCAGAACAGAAATATGTTGATACTGGACCTGACTTGAACTCCATGCCTTAATTGAAGAAAACCTGAAAATTGATTTGTACAAATGATGTAAAAGTAAAGTGCTAGATTAGTATTTTAAATAATGAGCTTTAGATATATTTATTACTATCAATATATTTGCAAATGTCATGTATCCTTAAGCTTTTGAGACAACTTCATTATTAAACCAATTGAGTTATTTTAGTTTTTGAATTTGATAAATCTAATAGCTTCAAAAAATTAAGTACTAGGTGACCACATTTCAGTGACACGTTCTTGAAGAAAAATCAAGAGAAAATACCACAACTGTTGAACTGAGGCATAGAATGTGCAGTGCATTCAAAATCAAAGAGTGTTTCTGAATCTGAGCAGTGAATTTTACACTAAAAAATTGCACCCAGAAATAGTACCAATAAGATGTAAAGTTTTGCTTTGGATGACCCATACATATTTTTTCCAGACATAGGCAAAAATAGAGCACATCAGTTTGTGCTTTTATTTTGAGATAAATGGAGTCTCAGCATGGAGGTTTTTACATACTACAACACCACTATTCTTGAAGGGTTGTGTCTTGATTGATTTTTTTTTTTTTGAGACAAGCAAATAAATATCCCAAAGTGACTAGAACATATAACTTTGAAATGTAAAGATATTTCCTTTCTCCAGTGGCAATGAGTCAAAGTTCTGTTGTTTTGTGTCAGATTGGGATTTACCTGTCTGTTGTCATACAAGAACAAAAAATATTAGACATTGTACAATGAAGGAAATCCTGATATTAGTTAACAAAAAGGAACTTACTGCACAGGATTTTTTTTAAAAAAATAATTATAATCTATGTAAATTATGTTACATAATGAGAAATTATTTGCTTGCATTAACAGATTACTTACTCCCCCCAGCTTCTCCTTGTCTTGTCCTCCAAAATATGTGATTGTTTCAAATTTGTGACAGACAATTTTATTTAATCCAACAAATCTAGTATATCAAAGTTTTGTGTCTGCTTTAGGTGCTGACTCAGCAAAATCGAAGCTGCTTGATACAGCATTAAGTCGTAATCCATTACACCTAAAATTCCTGTGAGGAAATAGGTTCCGGAAAGACCTGAAAAATGATATTTCATCTGCATAATTTAAGTGTTTTCATCTCTCATTATTAATAATGCAAATAATGTACCAGCACTTTTAATGGTCTCTATTTAAAAAGTCCTAGCATATTAGGTCTAAAAAGCCCAAATATGACACAGTTTGGCTTAAGTGAATAATGGAGGACTGTAAGCCTACAAATTAGATGACTGCCAGTTACAAAATTGATGTCTGAACAATTTGCTCAGTCTTGTAAATTTGGATTTCTGTGTCTACCAGCAAATGTAATTTTGAGTAATGGATAATTGTAGGATGTTTATTAGAGAAAAATGTGAAACATGTAACACTATTAGCAGATGAAGGCATAACAACAATAAACAGTATAACCACAATAGTACCTTAAAAACTCCATAGAAACTAATTGATGCTAATGATTGCAACACAAGGTAGACAAGAAACCTATAAAAAGTAGAATTAATGGGTTGGCTATCTAAATATGAGGGCAAGAATTACCTATGAATATGCATACAACGCGAGAGGCGGTTAACATAGGACAGCATAAAAAATCCTCTGGCAGTGTGCTTTTTGGAGAAGAAACCTGCCGTGGTAACTAACTCACTGTCTCTTGTGTGCTCGGGTGAACTCTGTGGGATAGTGCAGGTAAAACAAATGTTTTTTCATTTGTCTCTGTTTTCTTTGTCAGATGCTAGCTATCTTTGCTTGGATTTCCACAGATAATATTGCCAAAATTGTTGTATCTCTGGCATGATTCAGCTCAGTGCAGGGACTGCTACTGTGCTCTAGGTCCTCGCAAGGAGGTTGAACTTCCATCATAAACCAGGCAGTACTGAATTCCAGAGTGTCACTCAAGTAATGTAATTAGTGCAAACTGCAGATTGATCTACAGGTTCTGATGGGAGGTAACGGTTTTGGAAATAGGACGATGAGCACTGGGGACAGGTACTCAGAAACTCTGAAAGCTCTGTAGGGTGTAGAGGACGATGCTTCTGTCCCTAGAGAAACCTAAAGAAGTGTGGGTTACAACCACATTTGAATTTGGTTTGTCTTCAGTGATCAGGCTCTGATCACTGTCAGGGAATCAGGGAAATTATACCTGCTCCTGTGTTTTACAAAATAGTGATCTTCACAGACCATGTATCTGCACAGAGTAGTCTCAACTTAAGGTATAGTATGGTTTAATTTATGTATTCATTGAGGTGTGGAAGGATCAGATATAAGATAGTCATATGTAACATCACATAAGATCACACAAAACCTTTGCCTTTCAGGGTAGAGATAGAAAGACAAAGCTTGACGTTAGCAGCTGTTCACTGGAATGTGTCTGACATTACTTTTCTGACATTCACATTGCAGAGCAATGAAAGCAGAGCAAAATTTTGTTCTTATTTTCAATAAGTGGTTGTACTACTTCTTACTCTGTTTTTACCATTTGCTTTGACTAGTCTAGTTTTGAATAAGTCATGAGGTTTCTACTATTTCTTTTGAAGAGCTTTTTTTGTAAATCATAGTGTTAGAATATTTCCTGCAATCCATAAGAGCAGGCTAGATAAGACTTATTTTCTTACCTAACAAGCTTGAGATTATATTTTCTTTTTAGTATTTTCCTTCTTCAATTAAAATGCCAATGTTTAAAAAAAAATACCACTGATACATTTGATAAAGTCACTAGATATAAAACACCAGTTATTTTCTTGTGGGCATGTAATATTTAAGAAATGTTTATGCAAAGTGAATTATTGAATTTGTAAGAAGTTTAAATATGGACAGAAGCATAGCTTTGAATTATTTAATGTCCATTTTGAAATCAATAGCGGAACGCAGAACTGCTACAGAGCTTGTTAGGATACTCTGCCACGAGTTTGGTGATCAGTACTGTATTGTATACTTAATTTACTGGTTTCTTTGCTTTTTGTGTCTTGCAGTTCTATGTGGAGCTGTACGTAAACAAGATAAATATATTAGGGAAGAGAAGATTTCTTAGCAATAATAGTATATATATATATATATATATATATATATATATATATATATATATAAGCTGTCCATTGTACTATAAAATTCCAGAGATTTCGTGAGGGTGAATGAGCTCTAATATGGTGGGGTGGGTGGGAAAGCTACCAAATAACATTTCTATTGCAAACCATGTATTTTGTTGGGAGTTGAAATTTATGTTCTAGCTTCCACTGTTCCTGTCAGTTTTTCCTAAGAATTACAAGGGGTTTAGAAAAATACATTAAAAATTATACTTTTAGTTATTTCCTGTCTGATGAGTAAAGTCTTAAGAAAGATGTGATTATTTTTTGTTATTTACCTTTATCTGGCAAGTACTTTTATATCGCCAACTCTAAGTGAGGAAAATACTATCAACTTGACCATTTTTTCACCCACCCAGGTGGGTGAAAAACCCACAGTAGGTTGTATTTTATCCTAAATGGGATATTATTACAAACAATGCTATACTGCATATGAGACTGTTAATATTCTAGCACAAGAAAACATTGCAAACTTAATGTTTTATCGAACAGAAAAATCAGTTTGAATATGCTAAGTAAATATTTCAGACTGACGAGAATTGCCCTGGAAATTGAAGGGAGAAAATGTTATTGTAGTTCCAATTTTGGATTATTTTGTGTAGATGAAAATATTTTCAAGTAATTCACTGAAGAGCTTTGTTTCCATTTTCCTGCTCTGTTGTTTTGCTAACGTTTGTACAATAACAGTCATTTCTTGCTCTCGCAATGTCTTTTCAATGATTGCTGAGAACAGAAGAGAGTCAGGAGCTAGCATCATCCAGATTTTGATGGAAGAGTAAATTTGTTGATGGCAAACTTTTGATAGATGTGTGTGGACTTAACCAGTTTGATTTTGCTTACACCTATATATGTGCTGGGTATGTGTATGTCGAAAAATGTTCATACCCAATGTAATATGGTTTGATTTTTTTTCTTAGCCTTTGAAGAAATGCTTTATTCTTTTGTTTGTTTAACATTGCTAATGTTATTTGCTTTTTCTTTTTATTATTATAAGACATTTTCATCAGTTTCATTCCGTGAACTCCTTGAGACGTTTATATAAAAATTACTAGTGAGTCAATCTGTGACTTATTTTTTGGATTTTTTTTGCTCCAAAAAATAGTTGAACATCTGTAGCTATACTGACTTTTGCCACCTTTCACTTCCTAAAAGCTCTCTAACTTTATTCTTCTGGTTGTAAAAGTATCATGGAATCCATCCACAATGTTAACATTGTAGTGCTCATATTGTTACGTCTGCTAGTTCCTTAACTTGAAAGAAGTAGTTTGCATTAGTCAAGATTTTCATGAATGCTAGTGGAAAGTATGTCTTTAAATACTTCCCCTTTCTTTCCTTGTAACCCATTAGAACAGAAACATATCCATACTTCTAAAAAAGTGTCCCAGAAACGTATTTGTTACAGCAGCAGGTCATCTCCGTTGTTTCTAATTACTATGTGTATATTCACATTTCAGTGATATTCCACGGATTCCCGAGACTTCTCACCCCCCGTTAGAGTCTAGTGAGTACACGCCTCGTTCCTTTCACTAAGCATGGTCTTGTACCCAACACAATCATTTCGGCTATGAATTTTCTGAAAGATGAGTACTGGGAGACTGCATTGGCTCTGAGGTTTTTGTATGACAAAATTAAATGGGTTTTGGTCTTGTGTGTTAAATTTGAAACAGTATAGATTTGATTAAGCTATACAGATTTCAAATGTTAGCAGGATTTTATTGTTTTCTTCTATATCTTGTATTGTTAGTACCATACTGGTATACATGCTGTGGCCCAAAACAGTCATTTATTTGCCCTAACATAAGAGAGAAAACAAGTATAAGGGATTGCCAAAGGTACCGATGGTGTCAGGATTTCACCTCCTGCACCATCCAGCGTAAGTCCAGAGTTTTTGTTTCTCTTTTTCTTAACAAGAAGACATTGGTTAGGTGAACTTTTTGTGTATCATGCTTCAAAAGAATGGTTTTCTTTTTAACTATCCCATTTGAATGGTGTCAGCTAGAGTGTGTGAGGGCCATGGCTCCCAGTTCTTTCTCTTCTGAGCCTTGTCTGAGATGCAGCCAGAAACCTTCCCTAGGACAGGGTCCTGTGGGGCCACTGAGTGCTGTTATACCTATCACGAGCTCATCGCATTAGTGAGGGGTCTGCTTTGCTGGTGGACAACTGCTGATGTCCAGCAGGCGCCGGAGCATCCTCCATGTCAGACACATGTCCTGCGTACCTTCCTGTGTGCCAGTTCCTTGGGAGTTAAAATTTCAGAGGCTGCCAGGAGTATAATCCATACAACAGATGTGGGTTTATTCATCAAAGATTTGAGATCATGGAATCACAGAATAGTTTGGGTTGGAAGGGAGATGTATAATTCTGTCAGATGACAATATTTTATTTAAAACATTTGGTATGGTTTGTCACTGCTATATGAGGAGCTCTTTTGTATATGTTATTTCAAATAAAACAAAAAATGGCAGGTTTAATCTGGGGTAAGGGTATTCAGACAGTCTTTTTCACCATGCTATCTATATCAGTTTAAAATCTTTCTCTATATTAATCCAGTTATACTGTGTATAAATACAAGCTTTATACAGTTCAAAGAAAAAGCAATTCATAAGTTATCCAAATTCACTTCAAAATTTTGGATGGAAAGTTCATGTGTTTCTCATGTATTTTTAGGTTCAAGTTCTTTTGAATCTCAGAAGATGGAAAGGCCTTCTATTTCTGTTATATCTCCAACCAGCCCTGGAGCCCTACGGGATGCACCACAAGTCCTACCAGGGCAGCTTTCTGTAAGCATATTTTGTTTTTCCTGAGTTGTTAATGAAAATCTATGAAGTGCTGGTCCCTCAGCCCTCCACATTCCCAAGGTCTATTGGGAGGTCAAGAGAAATGTCTGCTGTTGGTAAAGACTAACATCGTTCAAATGTTCTTTAAGACCCCCTGTACACACTCACAAACCATCACTGTAATCACAGCAGGGGTAAATAATTTTTGTCTTAGTACAACAAAGAGTGCAGGAATTTACATGGAGAGGAGCCCATAAAAGTGTCTTGTAACTTGTCATCCTGTACCATCTGCACTGAAAATGGTCACTCTACTGTACATGCCCAGTAATCCGTAGACAACAAGCATAGAACCACTTTATCTTCTTCATGGGAGCATTTGAAGAGCTGTGTATTTGTTAAAAGTTACACTGTTCAGTAATGCATTTTAATTTAGATACACACTACATCCTGGAACTGTCTGTAATACTAATTGAAGCTGTTCTTATTAAATATAACGTGAGTACTTAGACTTTGTTTTGTACATTCTTAAATTTTTTTATATTGATCATGTTAATTTCTGAGTATACAGCAGGCTCAAAAATGTCATGATGTTATGATTCTCTTAAGAAATTATTTAGCTGTATATTATACTTTTCATAAGAACATTTGCAAGGTGACAAATCAGAGTAGATAGATTTCAACTGTGCCTCGAGTTTAGCTGCAGTCAGGGCTTCCTATTTGAGTGTAGCTTTTAAGATGCAGAGCTAAGACATATGCTGGTTTAAACGCACTCACAGATACAAGACTATGCAGTGAGTACAATAAACAATGTAAGTATAATCAGGCGCCACCATTTTATTCAGCTGTGGTAAATACAAAAGTCTTTGGTATATACCATCATTTTTTCTGTCTTAACTAAATATTAAGGGATTTGTCTCTTGGAAAAAAATAATGGTTACTTTTACATTGTGGTTAATGTCATGCAGTCTGAAAACTCTGGTTTTTCTCCATCTTCAGTAATGTTTTCTGGTAACTTGATTCTTATAGGTTAAACTGTGGTATGACAAAGTGGGACATCAGTTAATAGTAAATGTTCTGCAAGCAACAGATTTGCCACCAAGAGTAGATGGACGCCCCAGGAATCCCTATGTAAAGATGTATTTTCTTCCAGACAGAAGGTAGTAGTTTTTCAGTTTATAAAATTATGTTGGAATTTACCATGTATTGAATCAACTTTTAAATGAGTGCTTATGAAGTAAATAATTCCTTTCAATAATTTGTTATAGTTAGATTAATTATAACAAAAACTTGTGCTTGAATCATGCAAGTCAGTATCAAATTAACTTTGTGAACTTTTGGATGAATGTGATCCACTGTACAGCAAATACTTTTCTCTTTTAGGCATTATCAGATCAGAAAGAATGAAAACAGTGAGTGCTGATGAGTAGATGGCATTTTGTGATTTATCTCTACAAACAATTTACAACAAATATTTATGTTTCAGTGATAAGAGTAAAAGGAGGACCAAAACAGTAAAGAAAAGCCTAGAGCCAAAATGGAACCAAACTTTTCTCTACTCACATGTCCATCGTAGAGATTTTAGAGAACGAATGCTTGAAATAACCGTATGGGATCAGCCAAGAGTGCAAGAAGAAGAGAGTGAATTTCTTGGAGAGGTGATACATACAATCACATTTCTCCTGAGTTCGTTGTTTGGTTTTGAATACATATGCATATATATTTTATATATGTGTTTGTCTGTGTGTGCCTTGAAAGTAAAATTAAAACCTGATAATTTTTCTACTAGATTCTTATAGAGCTGGAGACAGCACTTTTAGATGATGAACCACATTGGTATAAGCTACAGACACATGATGAATCTTCACTACCTCTGCCTCAGCCATCACCTTTCATGCCAAGAAGACATGTTCATGGTGGAGAAAGCGCTAGCAAAAAGTTACAAAGTAGGTCCAAATTCTATTAATCTCTTTTAAATTTTAAATTAGAAGTACTGGATATGGTGTAATGGTATTTAACTTTCATATACAAGATAAAAATACTATTTCATAGTCTTTAAACATAATGAAGATGTGTGGCAAAAAAGAGATGTAAATTATGACATTATGACATGGCAGCCTTTCACCTGTGATGCATAACTTTTAAGTATGTGAAACCTGTTGGAATTGGTTTGGTTTTCACTAGCAAAAGAAACTTGTTCAAACATTTGTTTTCACAAATTTCCTTTTAAATAGAAAGATGAAGTGCATCATTATTGGATACTTTTTTTAATAATGAAAAGCTTTTTATTTAAAAAAAAGTCCTTAAAGACTTATGAGGCTTAAAAACACTTATTGTCATAAAGTTCGTATCGGCCTCCAATATGCTTATTATACAATCAGATGAGAAGTGTACTTTTGCAGCAAAGAGAAATTGTATGTGTGTATTTGGGAGGCACAGTTGTTTTGAAGAGTCTGATTTCAGGTTTGTATGAGGCATATTAAAATAATGAATGTATTGAAATATTTGAATATTGTAGCTTCTCTGTTCATTTAAATTAATTTAAGATTTATTTAGAAATAAGAAGGATGTAGGAGATTATTTTAAAATACATTTCCAGGCTATTTTTCTGTTTTTTCTTAAACATGAAAGTCATTCATTCCAGCCAATGCATAGGAAATTGGTGCACATTCAGGAATTAATTATAAAAATGTGATACTGCTGTAATTGCTACATGAGGATATGTATAGAGTGAGCAAATTAAAGGTTAGTTTTAATGAGATATTTGAACTTTTCTAAAAGCTGGCAGTGCTGTTTCCTCTTCCCCTTTCTCACCATATGCTACCACCTCTCCTTTCCTGTTCACCAAGCTGATTCAGCTTACTCACTGAAATAGCACAAAAGTAGTTTTTTTCTTTGAGTTAACTTTTTGCTGGTTTAGTGAGATAAACTGTCCTAGTAGAAGATTACTGAGGATTTGAGGGAAGGAGAAGGGGAAAGGAGGCTGCAGCAGCTGTAAGATGTTAAACTGGCTCAGCTGTCTTGTGAAACGTCACTGTCAGTCACTGCAGTTTAGTTCTCCTCCTCTATTGTTTAGATTTAAAATCATCTTTTTAATTTCAGTAGTACATTAAATAAACATTTTTACATTTTATAACACGACCAGATGTTCAGGTATTTGTTTACCTTACTGTTGTGCAGGATCTCGGCCAATCAGTGATAGTGACATCTCAGATTATGATGTTGATGATGGTATTGGAGTTGTTCCTCCAGGTGCGTGGGTGAACAGCATGGTCCTGCTTTCTTCTTCTTCTTCTTCTTCTTCTTCTTCTTTTTGCTTGTTTGGTTTTTTTTTTTCTTTATAACATTTCGGAATATTGAGGATACTGGTTTCGGAGAGTGCATTGTGAAAAAAACAGTTTTCCTGATTATTCCATGGTACCTGTCCTAAATCATGGTGAACTAAAAGACTCTACTACTCATTCACTGATATTTATTTTACATATCATTCTTCATATGTGAACCACTGGATGGTTCAAATTGTTTAATTGTTTACTGCCTAATGTTCCAAGCATTATTTAAAGTATCAATTAAATTCAAAAAATCATTTTAAAATAGTAATTAAGATTTCAGTGTTTATTGCAAGCATTTTTTTTTATTTTGCTTTTTGCTTGAAACTTAGATATAATGCAGTCTCCCATGGACTTTATTGAGAATGCATGGCTGTAGATTAAGATGCATGTAGCATGGCTATATCTTTTGTAGTTTTCATAAGACTTCATGAACTATCATTACCTAAATGTTCATAAATATATACTTGTAGAGACTATCGTTGTTTGATTTTTAGTTCAGCATTCCTTACATACTGAAAATCTTGAGCATAATTTTGGATACCACATTTTTCTACTTCTATTTGACTGTTGCCACAAGTCAGATGACTATGTTTCCCAATTGTCCCAAACTAACTGAAGAGTCACTATGTCATTGCCAGCACTAAATCAGTTTTGCTGTGGACTGATGAAAATCGCTGAATTAAATCATGGTGGGATTTGGAAAGCTCTCTGTCTTCCTGATCTGTGTTTAAAATAATTTGACAATTTATTTATTCGTTATATATCCATACAAATAAATCACGTATTTTATTAACGCAATACCATTTTGATGTTTAGTGAGCCAAATTCTCCTTCCTTTGATGTTGATTGGGTTCTTTCCTTACTTTAATACACTTACCACCTGACTTACTAAGAGGGAAATTTGTTCAGGTATGTCTAGTAATGATATTTGCTTTAATGAAGTGATTAATCTTGATATTTTTACATCAGCTGAGAGAGCGAACATTTAAAATTAAAATAAATCATAGGTTCTAAATATTTTTTCCTGTTTATTATTTCATTTGTTTAGTTGGCAATGTAGATACTGGCATATCTGTGTAGACTTATTTAAGTTTAAGGTTTCAGTATACTGTATTAAGAATTGGGGCTTTTTTCAGCTGCCAGTTCTTTGAGGCATCCATTTGCCATTTGAAATAAACCTGTGGTGGGTCGACCCTGGCTGGACGCTACGTGCCCACCAAAGCCACTCTACCACTCCCCTCCTCAGCTGGACGGGGGAGAAAAATATGACGAAAGGCTCCTGGGTCGAGATAAGGACAGGGAGATCACTCAGCAATTACCATCACAGGCAAAACAGACTTGACTTGGGGAAAAATTAATTTAATTTATTACCAATCAAATCAGAGTAAGATAATGAGAAATAAAAACTAAATCTTAAAACACCTTCCCCCCACCCCTCCCTTCTTCCTGGGCTCAACTTCACTCCTGATTTCTCTACCTCCTCCCCTTGAGTGGCGCAGGGGACAGGGAATAGGAGGGTTGTGGTCAGTTCATCACATGTTGTCTCTGCTGCTCCTTCCTCCTCAGGGGAGGACTCCTTACACTCTTCCCCTGCTCCAGCCTGGGGTCCCTCCCACAGGAGACAGTTATCCATGAACTTCTCCAACGTGAGTTCTTCCCACGGGCTGCAGTTCTTCACGAACTGCTCCAGCGTGGGTCCTTTCCACAGGGTGCAGTCCTTCAGGAATAGACTGCTCCAGCCTGGATCCCCCATGGGGTCACAAGTCCTGCCAGCAAACCTGCTCCAGTGTGGGCTTCTCTCTCTCCACGGGTCCACAGGTCCTGCCAGGAGCCTGCTCCAGTGTGGGCTTCCCACGAGGTCACAGCCTCCTTCAGGCGCACCCACCTGCTCTGGCGTGGGGTCCTCCACGGGCTGCAGGTGGATATCTGCTCCACCGTTAACCTCCATGGGCTGCAGGGGGACAGCCTGCCTCACCATGGTCTTCACCACAGGCTGCAGGGGAATCTCTGCTCTGGCGCCTGGAGCACGTCCTCCCCCTCCTTCTGCACTGACCTTGGTGTCTGCAGAGTTGTTGCTCTCACATAGTCTCACTCCTCTCTTCTGACTGCTGCAGTTGCTGTTGCACAGCAACTTTTTCCACTTCTGAAATATTCTATTACAGAGGCGCTACCATCGTCACTGATTAGCTCAGCCTTGGCCAGCAGCGGGTCCATCTTGGAGCCGGTTGGCATTGGCTCTATCGGACATAGGGGAAGCTTCTAACAGCTTCTCACAGAAGCCACTCCGTTAGCCCCCCTGCTACCAAAACCTTGCCACACAAACACAATACAAAACCATTTTCCATCTGACAGGAAACATTCAAAAATGTTCAGCCGAATGCATTGGACTCTATTCACTGGATCAGCACTTGAGTCACTGATTCTTACGGAAATTTCTTGGGTCTGTGCATGCTCAGTTGTGCCTTTGAAGAATGCATGGGTCCAAACTTTCTCAGAGATCACTGTAGAAAATTGCAAGATTTAATCTGTAGGAATAGGATTTACAATGATCTGAGAGTCTCTAAACTGAAACTCAAAGGGCTTGGTGAGGAAACTCCTTCTGAAGTCCACCTAATCAGAAACAGTCTGGCAGCTGACCTGACCAAGCACAAATTTGTCTATTTTGAGTTTAATGGATACATGTTTGGCAACTGTAAGTGGAGTTCATCTGTTTGTGATTCCTATGTGAAGTGGATATACATGTAAGTGTGGGGGTTTTGTTTGCAGGTGCAACCTGAATTCTTAAAAGGGGATTAGACTTTAGGCACACAGGGGCAAAGAAAATTTCAGTCATCAGCCACAAAAGTGTGACAGCCTAGACAGCATATGAAAATGTGTTTTGCAGTGAGAGCTGGAAAAGGTTGCCAGTCCCACCGTCTACTGAATTGCTCAAGAATCTTAGACACAGATTCACAAATGTGCCTGGACACCAAGTTCAGATATGCATTTCTACCCTCCTGTCTAACCTTCCTTACTTATCACATTGCTAAATCTTCTAAGACTTTGGACTGCTACCTTAATTTGCACTGAATGAATAGTGCAGTATCTTCTCCATCTAACAGTCTTCTCTGTTAAAACTAAGTTGCATGCAAGTTCCTTGTTGTGCTGCAGGGCCTTTACCCCTTCCCTCCTCCTGTACCCCAATACCATGGGCCTCACCGGAGTGCACTGCTGCTCTTGTCTGGTCTAGATTTCTGACACATTCTCCTGCAAGGTATGTGTGTGGGAGGGAACAACGAATATCCATGTTTCCCCATAATGTAGGATGATGATGCAGCTCAGATCCACTCTTAGAGCATTTTGGCATAGACTCTATTGGCTTCAACTAGATTAGTCTAGGATTAAGATATTACTTCTCACCAGGAGTAAGAATATCAAAATTGAGTTTACATGTGATGCAAAAGAAAATGTTTCCCTTTAAAGCCCCTTTTCCTTCCTTTACCACTTACTTGCCAATGTTACCCACTGTGGTGCTTATATATGATAAATAAGCACTGTTACAGTTATTAATTTATTCTTTTTCTTGAAATATTCAAAAGAGAAGGAAGTTATTTTGTCTTCTTAATATCTCAAGATTTTCACAAAGATTATTGCTCATTTTCTAAAAAACAGACACATAACTGCAAAATGTAGAAGCAGTAAAGTTCACTTGATCACCACCGTAAGCTAAAAAAGGAATGATGAAAATATTTTGGCTAATTTAACTAGCCAAACACTGGAAATCCTTAAAACTATAATTTCAAATGTTTTACCAATTGCTAAGGCAAATGCAGTATTAGCATTTAGTAATAACAGAGAAAACTGTTTTCCTAGGGGTTTCAGCAGCTGCAAAGAATCACTGCTTGATGATGGAAGTAAAGAATGCTACATCAAAAATAATGACACTTTGATAACTTCAAGAATATTTTAAGAAAATAATTTTTCCCTTGTCATATCACAAATGTGTCTTATCTTTCATATAATTGTACTTTCCTCATTTATTATTAGTATCTTGCAGTGATATATATAGTTTTTTTTAAATCAGCTCATAGAACTGTTCATAAAAGGAGTTTATATCAACAGCTGAAAGTAGCTTTAATTTGAAACTCAGCTTCAAACAGAATTGATTTTTGACAGGTTTTTATGGTATGCCCACATCTATTTACATGAAGAAAATATTATTTTAAATCTCGTAGCCTCTCCTCATGTGAGAGATGCTCCAGTCTCTTAATTATCTTTGTGATCCTGAGCTGGACTCACACCAGTAACCCCATGTCTGTCTTGTACTGGGGAGCCTAGTACTCCAGATGTGGCCTCACCGATGCTAAGTATATAGGAAGGATTAGTAAAGGATCAGTAAAGGATTTAATAAAAACCGATAGTGTTTTGAGGCCTATCTTTTTAACCAAAGCTTCAGTAACTTTCTTAATTAAAAAGAAAAAAAGCTTATATACAATTGGCAATATCCCAAAGGATGTTTAATGAGCTGTATTGCTTATGCTATGGGTAACTCTTTGGAAATGTTTATGTTTCTATCATGTGTAATCTGCATAAATGGTTGCATTGTACTTACCTTCCTCCTGTAGCAGCGGGGTGACAGCAACACAACACCTTGTTGTTGTCTGTATTGTATTTTAAAAAAAAAAAAAAGTCCTGGTGTCAAACATTTGCTAGAACCATTTTCATCATCCATCCAGCTTCCATTTCATGTCACACCTGACAGTTTCCCATGAGCAGCTGAGAAACTTCTGCATAAACTACCATAAGCTTGATTGCTGCTATCATGCTGGTCCATGCAAAAAAATTCTCTGCTCACTCTGGAGAGCACAGAGCCTTTGTATTTGAGGATATGAGGAAATGCTACTGTTGCTGTCACTGTCATGGTCACTATGGAAATATGGGTGTGATTTGACCAACTTGACAATACTTGAGCTAATACTTAGGATAAATGTGAATTGTTATTGCTCTGTCTGTTCTGTAAGCTTTGTGTACACACTGCACAAGTTTTAGATATTGTTCCCTGGATAGCTTGGCTATGAAGAATATGTAGCATAAAATCATCTTTCTGTACCAGATTTTTAAGTGTACAGGATAATCCTAGGTGTATTTTTTTAGGCAGACTAGAGATACTCTAGAAATATATTTTAAACTGAAATTTATATTTAAATTTTTTATATTTAAATTATATGTATTTCAGTACAGTTGCCTAAAGCTTGGAAAGAAGTTTTGGATTTCTTTGATTTTAGTGTTAAATAAATGTAAACTAGTGTTCCTTCTGATAGAGATGACAGGATTTTATCTAAAACAAGCTTGTTTGGAAAATGAAATATCTTTTAGCACATACAGCTTAGTTTTAATTATCCTGGGAAAGGGAACACATCCAGCCTTTGTCATGTGTAGTCTTTTTTCTTCCTCTGACAAAAACCTAGACATTTTCTGCAGCAACCTTAGTACATGAGAAGAGGGAATCCCCACTGAAGTCTGAGGGAGTCCCTTTTTTGTCTCAGAATTTGCACCTTGTCCTGAGATCAGGGAGATCCTCGTATTTCTTTCTAATTTTATTACACAACTCTGAAATACTTTTACAGCAGATAAGGTACTCCAGCATCACAGTGCATCAGAACCTCTGAAATGTTGGAGGCCTTCTTTGTTAAAAGGTTTATAAACCTTGGTAGATACTTTCATGCATGCCATCAACTTTTACAGGTCTATTTTGCAGTCAATACTCAATACAGCTTTGCTATTAAAAATGCCTATTAAGTGGCAAGCATTTGCTGTTTATGAGCTCTCCCAAAAGTTTTTTCTCCGTGTCCTTCTCTGGTTTTCAAATGATAGCCCCCGACCTCCCCAAACTTGAGTAATGCCACATTTTAAATATGAAACTATATTCATTATTTTTGTTTGACAGGTCTAAATCAGTGTTTGGGAACAATGCACACATGCACACAAGGTTATGGTCACTGATGTTTGTTTCTGAGCTACATGATATGCTCTTATTACAAGTGCTTTTCTTTGGGCCCAAACCTACCCTCGAAGATCTATCAATACTCATGCTGCTTCCTGTTTCCCTGATTTACTAAACTCATCTCACCTCTCTGCTTCAACAAATGGAAGAAAGAAGTTATTTCCCATGTTTTCACACGAGCTGCTATACTATGAAGTATAAGACACGAAAGTTGGACAAAATGATCGCAGAACTTGCAAAGGTCTTTCTGCATATGTTTTCTAGCTGACAGTAACCATAGTAAAACTGTCTAATCATCTTTTGTTAACCTTGTCTCCTTCACACCTGCCTTCCCTATCATATTTGTAGTGGTAAATATATTAAAGACAACAATAAATTATTGAAGCCAATCTTTTTTTATTTACTACAGTTGCTGCTGGTGTAAGGCTGGAAGCTACTGCAGGTTACTACAGCACCTTGGTGCTCATCTGTTATCTTTGGATAACTTTTGCTATTCTGCTCAGTACAATATAAAATGTGTGGACACAGTTCTGGAGGCTGTGATATTATAAGCTGTATAACCAGGGAAAACAGACTTAGAGTTCCTTGGATGATAAAATGCATAATCTAGTAGGTCCCTGTTCTCAGTTTTGTGTTACTAAAATAATCTGTTCTACGGTGGAAGATGTTCTTATTTTAGGATTACTTATCACTTTTTCAACAAAGTGTTTTTCTCCTGGTCTGATAATGAGATAGTGCATTCAAATAAGTTAGATGTCCATTAGAATAGGTTGGGAAACCAATGTACAATTTGGGAGAAAGCGTGAATGCTTTCTTGATGTTTGTGGTCAGGGTTCAGACTGGCAGCTAAACAGGTTATTAAGTGTCATTGAATACATGACCAAGCCTAATACAGACTCTGTGTATGGGCCATGCTTTTAAGAGGGCTATAACAATTCGTTAGAAGGTCAGAGAAGAACTACAAGAATTATACAAAGTATGAAAAAAATCCCAAACTTGAAACTCTATAACAAGATCCTTAAAAAGTGCAACTTATTTAATTTATCCAACTGACAATTGAGTGACTAAATCATAGTCTTTTCCTGCATGGAAAGAAGATTTCTGATACAGGCTGTGTTTTTACCTGAACAAAATAACACATTACAGGAACGTAATGCTAGACAAATTCAGCGAAGCAGCAAAATAATTATTTTGGAATCTAAACAATAAATTGTGAAGTCATTAGCGTATGACTCAAGGAGTGACCCTTTCTGTCATTAAGGGATTTTCTGTCAAGGGATTCTTGTAATCTAATTCAAATGTCTAGAAGTGAGCAACTGAAGTCTGAGCAAATCTCCTTAGGCTCTTTTGCAAAGATAACAGGCACCTTTTGAAAGCTGTTCATCTTATGGAGCTTCATTGTCTGTGTTAGGATGGGATTCAAAGTGTGTATCAAGGCAAACAGTGTGCTACATGGAAAAAGGCACAGGAATATCAATGCTTTAAAATGTACTAACATTCTGCTGATTTTTCTTTTTGAATCCTATGTAAAAATGAACTACAGGAAACTTTGCATCTCATTCATAGTATTCGGAAAAAATGTTCTGCAGAGTATGGAACACCCAATATTCTATACAGTATACTAAATGCTCGTAATTTTTTAAAGTAGGTGGCTTTGGCCAAGTTCAGTAGAGACTATCTTTGAATTTAACTGAAACAAGAGTCAGAACGATGCTTTATATATGAGCAGTCCTGGATGAGTCTGTGCTGCTGTACACAAGTGCGCCTTCTCCATTTTTTAGATGAGGTAAACCTACATTGCTTGGATTCCTTTCAAGTGTTTGCTACTGTATGACAATTTTGAAATACAAGTTACTCTGGGTACTCTTCCCCAATTCAGAAAACTATTTCAGTCCTCTCCTCCACATCTTCCAGTATGAAAATCATCTCAGTTTCTCTGTCTCTCTACATATAGACATTTAAAGGTAATGCTTGTAATTTATCCTGGCTGCATGATACATCGGGATGTACAACAGCTGAATGACGACTTGAAAGTTGTGTAAGCATTTAGATGTGTGTTCCTGGAAGGACTAACCATCTGAATTCTTTCCAGACCCAGACTTTTATTCTCTAATTTCCTTTTGTTGCCCTCTTGTCAGTAGGTTATAGATCTAGTACTAGAGAAAGTAAATCTACAACGCTAACTGTGCCAGAACAGCAAAGAACAACACATCATCGTTCACGATCTGTATCTCCTCACCGTGGCGACGATCAGGGCAGGACCCGTTCACGTTTACCAAATGTGCCATTACAGAGGTAGGCACCACAAGTTAGTGAAACACTTAGTGGTTTCAAGTTTTTATGATCTGTCACTATTAACTTTTCTCTTGTTCAGCAATTTTTCACAATTTAAAAACTTTTTTTGTATCTTAGTTTAATAGTGTAGTATTTGAACTTAATGTATGCTTTTATTAATCATTCAAGAGCACTCATGAGATGAATCATAACTTTGTAAGACTTACCTCTTCTTACTGATATTTTCTCTGTGATTCATCATCTGTGTACAATAACTAATATGCAGGTTTGGAAGTGTTTTTACAGTCAGTGGCTGAATCTTGTATGAAGCCACTTAAGTATATTAGTAGGATAATAAAAGTGGCATGTACAAATTGTATAATAACTATGAATTGAGCTAATTTTGAATTAACAGCAAGCTGAAATTACCAATTGTATTTATAATGTGACATGTTTAATGGAAGAAGTAAGAAATACTTTACAGAATCAGACAGTGGTTTATAAACCTCTATTTTCTGCATTTACTGCTTTTAATAGATAACCTATTAATAGGAGAATCTATTTTGAGCTTTTCATTTGTATGCTTTATGCTTTTTTTTTGAATAGTGCCATACAGACTCTTTAAGCACAAAACTTGACCCACTTGATTTTGCTTGTTTTGTTGTGCAGGGCAATAAGCTTTTCTTGCAGCCTCTCATGGAACCCTAAAAATCAGCCAGTTTTTACCAGTTTTCCTTTCCTCCAATTTCTAGGAAGCTTTGTTCTTGAATTACCGCAAGAGCTTGAAGTGTTGCACTAGCAACATCATTGCCCACTAGCTGTGGTAGTTTACTGAAAATCTACCCTTCTTAGCTGAATTTTGTGTACAAAATTCTGTGCTACAGTACTGTCCTTATCCATTGTTTCTGTGTCTGTTTTTTTGGAGTTCCATCACTTTGGAGCTCCATCACAGAAATCTGTGATGTTTCAAAGTGATGCTATATTCTGGAAAACCAGCTTCTCTTCCCAGTTGAGAATCCTGATGATCTTGCTTCTGCCTTTCCATCCTCCCTGCCATATATACTGTTCTTGTGTGTTGAAATTTTGTGTGCTTCTTAAGTCTCTGCATACATCCCCCTCTGTTGCATCAGTTCTTACAGATGAAGATCAGTTCACTATCCACCAAATCACTTGCTGTTGCATTTCTCAGTAATACACCCTTAACAGATAGAAGAGTATGGCTGTATGTAAAACAGACAGTGGCACTGACTTATTTTTTTTATAGTAGAGAGAATGAGAGCTCCTCATTCTGCTTTTGCAAACAATTGTATGTGCTCTTGTTGTATCTTTGTATCTACAAGCACGATGCACAAATGAAATATTTCATAGTCAATTCCACCCATCCTTTCATTTTATACTCTGAAAAACTAATGCTTCTTGTTCCAATGGAAGTTATTAAACTGAAGGAAGAATCTGCCCTTCAAGTAGTAGTTTCTTTTCTTGTTCTTTTCCATGTGGAGAGCTTTAAATTACTGTCATGGAGGTCAGAGCCTACCTGCATTTATACAAAATCATACCCCTTTTGTATAACGCTTAGTCTGAGATTGATAAAATATGCTGCAAGTTCCCATATCCTATCCCAGAATTTTTTAAAGAATGCTTGGAGATACCTGCAAAAAGTTGACAGCCCAAAATCAGCCCTTTAGAAATCTGGCTATGAATCTACAAATGCATGAAACTTAATTTCATGTGAGTTATTATCAGTTCTTGTGTTATCTCAGTTATTCTTTAAGTACAGGCTTTGAAAATGCCATTAGTGAATCCATCAGTGTACACAGAAACAGGCATGTGCTTCTAAATATGGTAGAAATGGCTGCTTTCTATACTTAGAGGTGGTTTTTTTTAATCTTAGGAACCAATATTTTTTATAGAAGTCATATATTAACAATGTAATGAGTAAAGACTTCCTTCAACCAACTTGTACTGTAATCCATTAAGCTGTGTTATTTTTGAGAAAACAAGATGATCATACATATTTTTGCCTTTCAGGAGTTTAGATGAAATTCATCAAATGAGAAGATCACGTTCTCCAACTAGACACCATGATGCCTCCAGAACTCCAGTTGATTACAGATCCAGAGACATGGATAGTCAGTATTTGTCTGATCAAGAAAGGTACATTGTCAGCCTGAACTTGGAAACAAGTTTAGAAATGTCTTTGTTAGTTTCCCTAATTTTCAAGTATTCAATAGAAACATGACTGATAGTAATGGGGAAGGGAGAGAAATCATCCTAACTGACAATTCTAGTGTCATGGTTAAATTATCTATGCCTCTGTTTTGGTAAAACTGTGCTCTGGATTGACAGTAATAGCAGGTATTTAGACTAACAGTTCTTGGGTGTTTGTCCTAGAGTATTCTGCTGTTTGTTTCGTGAATGAAGCCCAGAGATTTTTGCTAGAAAACCATAAATCTACATGTATGCTCTAGCTATTCTTGTAACTCAGAATTTTTCTGTTTTGGTAGCCAGCAAAATACCAGACATGCCTTCCTACTAGTTGGGAGTTGCATATGCTATGATTTGCATTCCTGTGCTTATAGATTTTGGACATTTATATATGCAGCCTCACAGCATCTTATGTAACATTCTGGTGAACTTGGTACCAGTACCCAAGCATAGCAAGGATAGTTGCGGTGCTTCTAATTAGCAAAAATCTCCAATCTTAGATGTGTGACATGTACACATCTCTCCCTGGGATACATGCAGTGGCTACACTCCTCAGAGAATGCTTGGTCTCTCCTAGTAGGCATTGTTTTCAGCTATCTAGGAATAACTTCTAATAAAATGGAAGAAAACGAGAACATCTGTTTAGTTTATAGCTGAAAAAAGTTTAAAAAGGTATTTCAGTTCAGTAGTTGGGAAACATGATGACAGTCATAGATTATCAATGTTTGTGGGTTGTTTCTTTACTTAAAAAAAAATCATATAGCTAAACTATAATGGCAAACTTTTACCATTCATATGCAATCAATTGTCCTAGTAATGTCTTTTGATTTTTTTTTTTGCAGTAAGTTACTATTTTTTATGAGTAAGGATGACAAAACCTTTCTAAATGATCCAGTAAATTCAATACAAAACATACATTTCATAGTGATGTGAAAACATGTAAGGAAGGAATAAACCATAAAAATCTCTGGAACTCTTTGTCCAGTTTTGAAGCAACATAGAAATTTAATAACAGATGGCTTTTGCAGTTAAACTAGTTCAGTTTTGTATATGATCTTGCCTGTTTTGCTTTCTTAATGCGATAACATACATATGGGAATTAATGAGTTATTTGGAACATTTAAAAATCCCACCTTACAGGCAAGAAGTATGTACAGAATTGTCTAAGTTGGATTGTTGTACTGAATTTCCTTTCAGAGGTGAATTGAAATGCTTTTTAAATGTAGTAGTCAGGTTTATAGTTAAGCTAATTCAAGTAATTTCCACTTGTTGCAAATGTTTCATGTTATTGTTTATTATAAGTAGTGATACATTTATAAGATTCCTGAAGCTATTTATTGAATAGATTTCTTATTCAGCAGATCTGAAGAGGAAGAGACATTAAAAAGTAGCTTTTGTCAGTAGAAATACAAATAGACAGTTAACTGTCCAGAAAATTTTCTTCCAATAAAGCCTCAAACCATGATATAAATGATGATATATGCATGGATTATGCTTGGAGAGCAGGGCTTGCATTGAGGCTTCCTTGGAGATGAGCCATCAGACCAGAGCCACAGCAGCAATGGGCTGCTGGATTTGTTCAGAGGAGTAAGACACATTCTTCAGTTATTTTCAATGTTCAGAAAATGCTTCTCAGAAGTTTAAAGATCAGACATGAAGGAAGTACGTGGCTTATTTGCAGGATTTAGAGATGAGACCATGTACTTACTCTCCTTGAGTAATAATCTTGTCTGCAGTGGTCTCCTTCTTCCTGTTTTCCTTTTCATCTGTCCCCCAGATGTCTTCAGTTGTGGAGACTGTTTAACTCTTGCAGGTTTCACTGTCTTTCAGTACATAAGAGCAGCATCATAGGGAAGATCAAAACCAGCTTTTGTTGAGGAAGATTATCACATCCAAGGATTTAAAAAAATCTTTTTTCAGTATTATGTATTAGTATCAATAGTAGTATAAGTATTATGTGTTGTTCATTTACTGAACCCTTCATCTACACAAGTACATTCATGTAGATACCTAACATAAACTTGGTTTGAAAGGTGAGTAGTTACCTGATAGTTACATGGCAGAAATTGCAGTTGCTGATTATTTTTTATCATTTTCTCAATGATCTGTTATTGGGCCCAAATTAATATTGAATATTCTGAATAGATCTTTGTAAAAAAAGTTATTATAGTCTCTTACTAAACCATCTAGTGTGATAAATTTCCAGTGGAACTGATTTGTCCACTATACCTTTTTTATATATATTTATATACATATATACACACGTGTATGTGTGTGTATATATATAAATCTGTTAGGAAAAGCTTTTTATTAGGAAATCTAGCTAAGCAGTATACTTTCCTCTGAATTTAGGATCATCATCTGATTTTAAGGACATGGCCCTTATAATTTTTTTTAGTGTTTCTTTTATTCCTACATAAAATCTGTTAACGTGAGTACTAAAATACTCACATTAGAAAACACTTGTTTTAGAATAATAATCTTTATTTTAAAAGTCTCCAAAACAGTCTTAATTTATTATAGAACTGTGAGTATCTTCTTATATTATCGGTAATCTACTATGATGGATTCTTTTGCTTTGTTTTTTTAACTTGAAGATTTCATGGTGGATTTGCTATTTTGTATCTCTTTTCTGGATGAATTTTATATTAGTGTTTGCTGTGGACCAATTACAGTAGATGCTCTTTGGCTTAGCAAAGGTAGAGTAAATATTAATGAAATACCCTATGATTTAATGTGGACTTTGCATCTACTTCGGAACTCTTAAGAAAATGGTAACTTTTTTCCTAAAATGCATATTTATTTGTAATTTGGAAACCTGCATATAAGTTCTGTCAGTCCTCTGAGCTTATGAATGGAAATTTTGCTTAAAAAAAAAAAAACAATTCAGTTCACCTTTAATACATCTTGTTGCATCAAAATCAGGCTAGTGGTTCCAGATGCAAAGTTAAATCTCACACGTGACTCACAAGACATTATTTCAAGCTGCCCTGTTTAGAAATTTAGATAAATATTGCCTATACTGCATCAATTATATAATCATTTTATAATGGCATGAAGCACAAAACACATTGAACAACTGCTGCTTTATCTATTTTGTAATCTTTTCTCTCTTTGTCGCCATAGTACTTCACATGATTCTCTGCTTCTTTTAAAATAGCATGTTTCCATGAAGTTTAGCTTTAATTTCATATTTATGATAATTAGGAGGTTTGGAGCTTGGTCTTTCTGACTGTATTGAAGTGTGTAAAACTACAAGATTAAGTCAAGGGATATTTCATATCACAGTCATATTTACCATAGGCATAAATATATATTAATTTTACCATCTTGCCGGCTGTAGCATGTGTTTGGTTACAGTAAATTAAAAATAGAATAGATGGCTGATTTTCTCAATTGGAAACAATAAGAAACAAAAAGTCTAATGGCTGATTAGCAATTTTTTTGTTTCTTTAGGATTGCATTACAAAATACTGTCACGAGCTATGAGTCAGAATTTATATTTGTCCAAATGTAATATTTCCAATGAACATATATTTTTGTTTTTCCTGAAAGGGTGACTGGTTACTCTTCCCATAAACTGATTTGCAGTAAATTAGTAGCAAACCCTCCCTGCTTTTTCATGTATGTTTTTGTGGCTTAGGAAGAAAAAAAAAAAAAATCCAACAAGCATCATTCTTTTTTTTCCTAAAGTATTTCTTCATTAATTAGTTCATGAGAAAGGAGGTTATTAGAGAAAAGTAGCTGTTTTATGGATTCCTTTTGTCATGAAAAGCTCTGAAACAGTACTTCTGAATTTTAAAATAAGAAATCCCACAAAATTAGGTGCCACGCTAAAAGGAATTTGTTGAAAATGTAGTTATCACAGGCATTTTTTGGCTCATATTCTTTGAGAAGTGCAGTCTGGGTTTGAACATTATCAGACTATCTATCTGGGTGGAAGCTTCTTGTTTCTTTTTATGTTTTCATTTGCGTATCATTGGCATAACCCATGTCATCTAATGCTTCATAATTATATCTGTTTCACTCACCACCCATCCTGTCTGTGCAGTGAGCTTCTTATGCTGCCCAGAGCAAAACGAGGAAGAAGTGCAGAGTGCCTACATACCATCAGGTAAATACAGGAGTTTGGTAATCATGAACACGTCTGGTTAGTTGTCTATACTTTGTGTGCCCGACTTTTTTCCGTAGAGGTATTTAGTCCCAGTAAGTAAAGAACTTCCTAGTACATTGTGATGGAGGTGTCAGTTGTTCTTTTTTGTTCGTTTTAATTCAGATCGAGATGTGTATATATGTTTGTGAGCTTCAGTAGTAAGGATTAAAGCAGTTGAAGAAATTCTGATTTTGCGGTTGTATTTTGTGGCAGATTTTCTGTCTAGTCACAGAAGTCCTGATCTCCCAATGCATGACAGTGTTATAATTTCAAACATTCCTTTTTAGTTGTTTTTATGTTTTCTTTTGTTTGCATTTTTGTGTTTATATTACAACTATGCACAAGCCAACAATCTTTACTTGTTGTGACACCTAATCTCATGCTGATTTTTGTCACTTGTAGAGGAAAGAACAGTGATTAATGAGGGCTCAGTGGGAACCCCAGATTTAAGGGGTCTTGTATTACTTGTGTTTCATCTACAAATTGTGCTATAAATTAGATCCAGGCATAAACTTTGTAGTTTGGGCTCATCTTCAGTCTTCATTAATCTCTTGTTCCAAAGCTTGGAGCTCCCTGTCTCAACTCTTCCCAGTGTTGTGAAACTAAACGGGACTGAAATATCTTTATCTAACAAATCTAACTCTCCCCCCCCCTCCTTTTTTTCACCACCTTGTTAACCTTGTTAAAAATATGTGTCAGATTGTGTAGAAAATCTTCCAGTTAGAATCAGTAAAAATGTAGGTTGAAGTTAAAGTAGTTAACCATTCAACTACTTCAACCAAATAGTTAACCATTTTTCTGTTCAGGATCTGGGTGTTGCTAAGAGTTTTACATCAGTGCTATATGTTTAAAACCGTCAAACTTTTAAAACCATGTTGTCTAATGTACTTATTCATTTACTTGGTGTAGGATTTTCCCCTACAGAGTAGGTTTTTTTTAATATGCCTTGGGTTTCTTTAATTATCTTCATTGAATTTGAAACAGCATCGAAGATAGGGTTCTATTACAAGGCACAATAGTATAAAGATAAAATAATAAATATGAAAACTTTCAAAAATAATCTGTGCATCAGTGAAGCTGTTAAATTAAAATTTAAGTTTTCGTTATCAGTAGAAAGAGTTTCATTCTCATACTTCAGCTAAAAAAGCTTTTTCCGCACCATTTCAAGTTTTAAAGGTTAATAATTTATTTAACTCCCTGTTATTTTATGTCAGTTTATTGCCATATAATAGCAATTTTTCCTGCCTCCTTCCTATGGCCATTCTTTTTCTGCTGCATCTTCTATAGCTTCACCTCTCTCCTTGCCCCCAGCTCTATGCTTTTTCCTTTGCCTCTTAAAGATTATAATTTTCATTAAAATTCTTCAAAGACAATGCTTAAATTCTAACTTAATTAATAAAGTAAATATTGTATTATGAACTTTTGATGCACTTTGCCCAGCCACTATAGATTTCCAATAGTTCTACAAATCTGCTAAGCAGTCTGGCCAGTTAACCAGCTAAAAATTGTGCATGGGCAGCAATACAGTTAGGTAAGAAAAAGCTACACTGAATTCATAGATACAGCCCTTTCTTGCCTTTTTCCTTGTTGTAATTATTGCTGTTATTTTTTTATGATCAAGAAAAGTAACAAATTCACCCCTTTAAAGTAGCAGTAATGGTATATTATAAAACAGAATGGTACTTTTAATAATGTATTGAAGGTGAATATAAGGGCAATAGAAGACAATAAGTTGATTTTTTAAAATTTAACTCTGAGGCTTATACAGCCTAATCCAATTGTGAATAATACCCAGAAAATTGCCAATATCCATCCTTAACTGAATAGTCTCAAAAACCCTTTCAACAAAAATTTGGTCTGCACATTGGTTGCCATCTTTTGACCTTTCTCATTTGTGCTGGCCTGACATTTATTCATGTTAGAAACATTATAAGGCTTTACCCTTGTTTTCTAGACAGCTTGCTGAATAATGTTTTAATTAATTTTTGAGACCACTTCAGCTTAAAATGGCAAAGAAATGTTAAGGGTTTCATGTTAAATGAAAGAAATATTAGTATGAGATAGTCCAAGCTACAAATTTAAGATATATGGTTAGTTTAATACACCAGTTTAGAATAATACTAGTCCTAGCTGTCCTGTCCATCTGTATGCAATTATTGACTAATAGTAGAAATGGTGGAAGGACACGTACCTATGCCATAGACCATGCGTGGTCATAGTCCATGTCTTAGGTCACACCCACTTTGATTGGTAATATCTGCTAGTATGCCAGGATTGACCTGATGGACAACCATTCCTTTATTCCAACTTTGCAATATCACAGTGACCTCTGATAGAGATGTCAGCAGTGATGACCGCTAAACCTGTACAAGAAGGGTCAAAGCGCCTCTGTTAAATCCTTCAGGGTTTTACAAACACTAGGGTTTCCAGGCAGAGAGTTGCTTCACCTGTCTGTGACACAGCCAGGTTTGTAATGTTGATCTGCTGTGCCTAGGTCCAAGCCTTAATAAATAGGAATCAAAATGTCCTATTGGGACAGACTGTTCTTGAAGCTGCAAAATCCTCAAGGCTGCTGGTCCTTCTGCTAGTAGCACCACAGCTGTGCCCTGGTAGGGTATGTGGAAAATTGTTAGAACTTGATTATTAACCCTTAACCATTAAATGGCCATGATTCCCATTCAGCAGCCACTGTCTGCCTTTAAATTTCTCCCTTGTTCATTGGGTAGAGCTGGATAATAAAGCAAACATTTCCGGTTCTAAAATCTCATGTACTGTAAGTTATGATATTAGACAGTTGTCATATAGCATCTCAGACTGCTGCTATGCTGGCTGATGTAGTAGATCTCCTCATTTTTTTAATTAGCTAATCATTAATAGCATTTAATTACTGTTAGATTTGGAAGCTGATACACCACTTCAAAAAGACTTCCACATTCAAAAATATCAGATGCTAATACATCTATATTTGAGTTTGTGATACTATATGTCACTGTTTTAACAAGCTTTTCATGCTTAGCTACTGAAGAGGTTAAAGTCTCTGTAGGTCTAAATAAGGCATTACTGAGAGAAATAAACAGCAAGTTTAATAACAACCTAATCCTTTACAACAGCTTGTATATTTTAATTAAAAATATCTAAAAATGGAATTTAGATTATTTTCATTGCAAGGAAAAATCTGAGCTGTACTAGTATTGTCATGTGTTCATGGACTGTATTGACAAAAGTGTAAATACAAAAATTTGTCCCCCAGATAGCTGTCACAGTAGTTGAGTTGAGAAAAACATATATTGAGAAATCTACTCATACAGCTATTAAATGCAGTAGAATATTATGCATTTATTTTACGTTCTGGTCAGTCTTGCCTTATCTTTACCTGTCTTTTTATTTCTGGCATGTTTTTGTGTTGTTCTGTTTTCTTTTCTGTTCCACCACATTCAAGAAATTCTGTTAGGCACTATAAAACATTACCACCCAAGATGCCTTTACTAGAAAATGGTACTCATTGGAACCTATACAGGTAAGAAGTGTTTAGAGTCTGCTTTAAGTAGTTAGTTCATTTTTAAAAAATAAATAGTCTTGCCTTGTTAAATAACACAAAAAAATGTTTCATACAGTTTTTATAAACAAGAGATAAGGCATATAATCCTAAAATAACTTCATCTAACTATCTAAATTAACCCCTACGTTGAAAAAAAAAAAAAAGAAAAAACAAACCACTTTGTATTAGGTAGAGTTGTCTCCACTGTTAAAATTATATGTTGCATGTTTTTCTTTGTTACATTCTTTTGTTTATGCATATGATTTTGGTTACATGTCAAATTTATTTGTATTTTGTTTAAATAATTTTAATTTACAAAGCTCAACTCTTCCTGCATGTGCTAAGACCAAATCAGTGATTAGACAGGATATTTCACTCCTTCGTGATTGCCTTAATTCACAAACACCGAAATTTGGAGATGGTCTACTGGTTAGGTAAGAAACTGAGGATTAATTCCCCACTCCTGTTTGGTATCTCATATGGATTTGCAAAATAAATGAGCTTCACCATAAAGTGATTTCACATAATATGTAGTGTATCACATCCTTTTATGTTGGCCTAAGATTTGCTGCTGTTAATAAGGATTTAAATTTGTTGTTTGGTATTTCTCATTCCACTTTCTTACAAGTGGATGTTGTTCTGTCTCATTCAGTTTTAAACATTTCAACGATCTTAGCAAAAAATTTCTAGCAGTCTTTTTTTTGCTTTTATTTTCTAAACAAATCTTGGCACTGTCATCCAGTCAGCTCTTTTACATTTTCCTTAATTAATTCATTGTGGTTCTACATTTTCTGTAAAGAAAGCATTATTTTATGAGTTAATATCTAACATTGTATTCCTTTCTTTGTTTTCTTTTTCTTTCTCTTCTACCATTGGATGCAATGCACTGGCACTAGTGAACTACAGCCCTCCCTTGACAGGGCTAGGAGTGCTAGTACCAACTGCTTGAGACCAGATACTAGTTTGCATTCACCAGAACGAGAAAGGTATAAAATAAAAACTTACGCATTTCTTGTCATCTGTGCTGGTGATCTTTATCAGTTTTGTTTTTCTTCGTATGAGTACTCTACATTCTTGTACGTTCATGTCCACTTTGGTATTTGTAGACATTTTTGCTCCTATATTCATGTATGTCATGTAACTTGTGTGTTGGAGTTTATAACCGCTTCTGGCTTCTTTCCTTGTTTTAGTTCAAGCTGATGTCATTGCTTACAAAAGTCCTCAGTATGCTGATAATAGCATTGCAGTGTTAAGTATTTTGACAAAGTACCACTTGATTGTTAATCTTCATCATCATTTGCTAAAATGTATTATGTTTCTTGCCTGTTCTGTGGACTGCTAATAAGGCGGTGACATAAATTATAAATTATATGACAAAACTCTCATATTTTAAACCAGAACTGTAGTTTGTATCGTGATGTATTTTCTACAAAACAGCCAAACTTCATTGCTTCCTTAATCTAATCTGCTGCATCTGCTTTTGCAATTACAAGGCAAATCACTGCATTAAGCTTTTTTTCACTCTGTGACATTATATTAAGGCTTACATAAGTCTTAAGAAGACGTTTGCAATTTAAATGAAATATTATTGTGTCACATACATTGTGCAGGCATTTTATGGATGCTTTCTGAATTTTTAATATTACAATAGCTTGGTTAAAAATCTTAGGTGAACCAAGTACTGTTGGTGTGTTTGACAGATGGGATTGTTCCACAAGGGAATTTTTCATCACCACCTGTGTTTTTTGACTAAGAATTATACCATTTTAGACTAGATTTTAGCTTCACTGAGGGCAATAATAGGCTCCCATTGAGTGGGAATATGGTGGAATTATAATTTCATCTGTGCAATACATATTAACTAGTGTGGCAGTTAATAATGCAAAGTTGCTTTGTCAATCAACCCATAGTGTGGTTATTAAAACAGTTGCATCACTTTCATTATCATGGGAGAGGTCCTGTGAAGAAAGGCAATAAGAACCTACTTTTCTCTTCGAGATAAGGTTTCTCTTGGGGTTTTTTTTGTGGAATTTCCCTTTCCCTTCTCCCCACTTCCTGCCACTCCTTGACTGGACCTTGCTTCTCAAGTCATGCCCTTGTTGCAGAGGATTGACTAATGTTCTGCTGAGATATCTCAGGTAGATCTACAATAGTTCATTCCTTCTTCAGATCAAGCTCAAGATATCATAGATAAAACATATACAGTTATCCAAAAAAAGTATGACAGAAATACTTTGTATGACAAAAAAAAAGTATGACAGAAAAACTCAGAGTGAAATACAGGGTACCATTCTAGATGTCTAAAAAAAAATTATTGTAGCATCATATTAATAACTGTGTCGATATATACAGCTGTATTCATCTATAAGCAGCTATTTAACGCAATAACATATGGACATAAGCAGTATATGTTTTGTACTTTTATTTTAAGATGCCACCCATCAAGTTAAATATGCAGTGAAACGGAAGCTGACAATTGTAAACTACCTAGTTTGAATATTATGCTCAAAACTAAAGCTATCACTGATGTTAGCTAGGTCTATTATGTCTTTATAAATCACCTCCAGCAACCTCTGTCCAGTAGGCACTGAATAGCATTTTTCAAAAATGCAATAGCATTTTTCATGAGCCTCCTCATAAAGAGAAGTGTTTAGTCTGTGTTAATGGCCTCTGCTAAACATGAGGTTTTGCCAGATCATCTGTGGGCCTGATCCATAAAAAATGTCCATCACTATGAAAGTTTTATGTCTTTGCTTTTAGAAGTCCTAAATAGTGACTAAATAGGTGCTTTTGATTTGGGGTCCTTCATGGGGATGTAGAAAAGCTCTTTATTATTAAATTATTATTCAAAATTTCCATGATGGTTTTGTTGCAAATTAGAAGATCTGTGCGGCTCTGTCAGAGGATTAACAACATGCTTTTTTTTTTTCTTCAGGCATAGATGATTTTCCAATATAGCCCAATTTTTGGAGGAAGATGCTATATTTAATGTATAAGAAACACCAAATTAATCTTTTGTTTTGGGGGAAGCTAATTTTGGATTTCATTCTCCACTGTTGAATGTATCTGCTTAAGCTGTAGAGTGAGGTTAGTGATCAGTTGTGTGTAATGATAGAGGAGTCTTTAGTTTGAAGAACACAGAATTAAGTTCAAGGTATGTAGAAAGCATTTTGTATATGTGTGGACAAGATGGTAATAAGTGACTTAAAGTAAGATAGTTTCATCTTAAATAGTAGGAGAGCTTTTTTGAAGACTAGTATAAGGAAATGCTGTAATAGATGATATGGAAGAAGTTGTCTAGACTTCATTACTGGAGACTGCCTAAGAAGAGATTAAACAAATACCTGTCAGGTGTAGTTGGTCCTGCTTGTAGTGAAGAGAAACACTATATGGTTTTGTGAAGTCCAATCTGGAAGCACCACTTTATGATCATCATATTTGAGGTACCTATGTTGAAGGTATTGTTGGTTGTTTTCAAGGTGTTGTTTTGGGCTTTTTTTCCCCAGAATGGAATTGTATATTTTATTTAAAAATTTAGGCATTTAGTCCTCAAAGCATGAAGATAGACTTCTAAATGTGGCATTATGTATTTTCTTCAACAAAATGATAAGTATACTTACGTATAGAAAATTCTTTCTACTCATTCCCTCCAACCTTTTGTCTCAGAGGGTATAAATCAGATTATATTTGGGATCAAGAGTTAAAATGGTCCACTTGACTTTTTTTAACAAAATGGTATTGGCCCTGTGTAACTGATAGACAGTAGAGCCCTATTTCTCTGTGTTAATGATTTATTGGAAATGGTTTTGATCCTTAAACACTGTATAACATCATTCTTGTCATTTGGAATGTTTGGAGTAATTATTGTTTTTTAAGATGCTGCTTTGCCAGTAAAAGTCATTGTGTTGACACACATACTCCAGCAGAAAAATACTTGCAGCAGTAAATACAATTTTGGGATATATGACTTGTTATTTGCACAAAACCAAAAACAAACCAACAAAAAAAGACATTCTTTTTCTCCTCTTATAAGCTACATCATTTGAGCAAGGAAAGTCCGTATAACTTGACTGGCAAACTGACCTTGCCCTGAGACAAGCCTGCCAATGCTTTTTCGTAAATGGACTAGTTTGGTACAGAACATAATCTTTCAAGTAAGGAGGGGGGTCACCAGAACTGCTCCTGTGGACTTCTGGAGGTCAGATTTTGGCCTCTCTAGGAGACTGGTTGACAGAGTCCCTTGGGAGGCAGTCCTGAAGGGCAAAGGAGTCCAGGAAGGATGGACGTTCTTCAAGAAGGAAATCTTAAAGGTGCAGGAGCAGGCCACCCCATGTGCTGAAAGACGAGCCGGCGGGGCAGACCAGCCTGGCTGAACAGAGAGCTCTGGCTGGAACTCAGGGAAAAAAGGAGAGTTTATGACCTTTGGAAGAAAGGGCAGGCAACTCAGGAGGACTACAAAGATGTCATGAGGGTCTGCAGGGAGAAAATTAGAAGGGCCAAAGCCCAACTAGAACTTAATCTGGCTACTGCCATAAAAGACAATAAAAAATGTTTCTACAAATACATTAGCAACAAAAGGAGAGCTAAGGAGAATCTCCAGCCTTTATTGGATGCGGGGGGAAACATAGTGACAAAGGGTGAGGAAAAGGCTGAGCTACTTAACACCTTCTTTGCCTCAGTCTTTAATAGTAAGACCAGTTTTTCTCTGGGTACCCAGCCCCCTGAGCTGGAAGAGAGGGACAGGGAGCAGAATGAAGCCCCCATAATCCAAGGGGAAATGGTTAGTGACCCGCTACACCACTTAGACACACACAAATCTATGGGGCTGGATGGGATCCACCCAAGGGTACTGAGGGAGCTGGCGGAAGTGCTCACCAAGCCACTTCCAGTCCTTTATCAGCAGTCCTGGCTAACTGGGGAGGCCCCAGTTGACTGGAGGTTAGCAAATGGGACGCCCATCTACAAGAAGGGCCAGAAGGAGCATCTGGGGAACTACAGGCCTGTCAGTCTGGCCTCGGTGCTGGGGAAGGTTATGGAGCAGATCATCTTGAGTGCCATCAGGCGGCACGTGCAGGACAAGCAGGTGATCAGGCCCAGTCAGCATGGGTTTATGGGAGGCAGGTCCTGCTTGACTAACCTGATCTCCTTCTATGACAAGGTGACCCCCTTAGTGGATGAGGGAAAGGCTGTGGATGTTGTCTACCTAGACTTTAGTAAAGCCTTTGACACCATTTCCCACAGCATTCTCCTGGAGAAACTGGCTGCTCATGGCTTGGATGGGCATACACTTCGCTGGGTAAAAAACTGTCTGGATGGCCAGGCCCAAAGAGTTGTGGTGAATGGAGTTTACTCCAGTTGGTGGCCGGTCACAAGTGGTGTTCCCCAGGGCTCAGTATTGGGGCTGGTTCTGTTTAATATCTTTATCAATGATCTGGATGAGGGGACGGAGTGCACCCTCAGTAAGTTTGCAGATGACACCAAGTTGGGTGGGAGTGTTGATCTGCTTGAGGGTAGGAAGGCTCTACAGAGGGATCTGGGCAGGCTGGATCAATGAGCCAAGGCCAATTGCATGAGGTTCAACAAGGCTGAGTGCCGGGTCCTGCACTTGGGTCACAACAATCCCATGCAGCGCTACAGGCTTGGGGAAGGGTGGCTGGAAAGCTGCCTGGTGGAAAAGGACCTGGGGGTGTTGGCCGATAGCAGGCTGAATATGAGCTGGCAGTGTGCCCAGGTGGCCAAGAAGGCCAATAGCATCCTGGCTGGTATCAGAAATAGTGTGGCCAGCAGGAGTAGGGAAGTGATCGTGCCCCTGTACTCGGCACTGGTGAGACCGCACCTTGATTACTGTGTTCAGTTTTGGGCCCCTCACTTGTAGAGAGACATTGAGGTGCTGGAGCGTGTCCAAAGAAGGGCAACGAAGCTGGTGAAGGGTCTAGAGCATGTGTCTTATGAGGAGAGGCTGAGGGAGCTGGGACTGTTTAGCCTGGAGAAAAGGAGGCTGAGGGGAGACCTTATCACTCTCTACAACTACCTGAAAGGAGGGCGTAGAGAGGTGGGGGTCGGTCTCTTCTCCCAGGTAACAAATGATAGGACAAGAGGAAATGGCCTTAAGTTGCACCAGGGGAGGTTTAGACTGGATATTAGGAAATTTTACTTCACTGAAAGGTTTATCAAGCATTGGAACAGGCTGCCCAGGGAAGTGGTTGAGTCCTCATCCCTGGAGGTATTTAAAAGGCGTGTAGATGTGGTGCTTAGGGACATGGTTTAGTGGTGGTCTTGGCAGTCCTAGGTTAATGGTTGGACTTGATGATCTTAAAGGTCTTTTCCAACCTAAACAATTCTATGATTCTATGATTCTATATATTTCTCTTTGGCACGGTATACACTAGGATACTCAAAAAGACCCAGCCCCTACTAATATATCTCTACAGTTGCACTATGCCTGCCTTTTTTTTTCCCTCTTTTTTTTCCCTTTCTGTTTATTCCTAGGTGTTCAAAATGATAATCTCATTGATGTTTCTGTGATCTGTGAGACATATGTTAGTTTATAATATAGTCATAACTACCCTCTAATGCCATTGAAAATGTTTTTTGCTGTCACTACTTCCTTTAGTATGATTTTTTTGATTGTCCTCTTCCCTGTGACTCAAAATTTCTGATTTTTTTTTTGTTTTAACTTGGGTACCTTACAATGGATAAATCTGTATGTAACCCCCAGCCTCAAGTCAGGAAAGCACATTAATAGTAGTTAATGGGGCTTTTATTCACCTTCTAAGTTTCTTGTGTTGCAAGCAATTGTTGTGTGTATTAGCAGTTATCACAAGAGCAGTTGTATGGATCGGTACTGCTTGTATGCTTTGGTCCTGAGAGGTTAGTCAGTGGACATCTGAGCAAATAAAACTGAGAAGCACAGCCCGAGGATCAGTTCATGTATAACAGGGTCAGCATATCTGCAAAATGCAGCCCAGCAGCTGTGTTAGATTTGTTCTGAGGTGCTTCACTGCAGTAGGAAACAAAACATTTCAAGGATCTTCAGGATGTCTGCTGTCAGCTGGTCACTACCACCTAAACAAGATACAAAGCTGAACAGGTACCTGTTACCTACTCATAAATAGGTAACAGAGAAGTTGGAGCTGTCACTTGATCCAGCTAAGATCTGTCCTGATTTCATGTTGATTTTTCTAAGGTTTTTTTAGTAAGTCTGAAGTATTAGGTGTTTATATTGCATGCCTTTAACAGTTACATTGAATATTATCTTTTACATTTAAAATAATGTCCAGTAAAATAACCGTTTGCATTAGGTATGCAACGTATTGTGTTTCCAGTTCTTTTCAACTATGTAAAGGAATAGGTTATTGCATGTTTGTCTGTGTTATACTGTGGCTCATGGTCATTCAAAATTCAGTGAAAGAGAGCATGTTCTCGAAGTTCATACTGCATGACCTAGTTAATTCTGTCAAATGCGGTTTAATTTTTATAGTGGATATCAGCATATTAAGGGCTTTGACTGAGTGCACTGATGCATTAACATTTTCTTTAACTGTTGCTTTGGAGAGAAAAAGAAACTAACTACTAACAACCTATTTACTCTTGAAACTTCTGAAAGATCTACCTAACTGTTCAAGTGATGCTAATCTCCTTGAAACCTTTGTTATTTGCATGTTCCATAAATCAAACCGTTTTCCTTATTACATGGACTGGAAGGATGCCTCAGAAAGTGAAATATTAGATAGTCGTGCAGAGTTTATGTAAACATTTTGCTGCTTCTAAATTAATCAGTATATTTTGATTTTGTAAATTGTTATATATACACTTGTACTATTACAACCGCATAACATCCCAACAAAATAAGCAACACCAGTCTATAATATAGTGTATATCATTCTAAATTAAATGAGCTTTTTCAAGAAAAAAATCACTTAAGACACCAGGTTTCATTCACAATTCAGGTCCTTTTTGTTAAATTTAATTATATAACATAATTTGCTGGCATGTACTGCAGGGATACAGAGAAGTGAACGGAAGAGGAAGCTGGCTGCACACACTTTGAAGATATATTTTTAAATGAAAAAAAATCACCCCAGTACTTGTACACAAATGTGTGTAGCTTAGTTGTAGCTAATTAATTTACCTTTACTCTCTCATTGTGTTCCAGAAAAGGGTCACTTTATGCCTTAGAATTTTTCTTATAATTTTAGTCCTGTATTTTTACTGAGAATGCATTTTTCAGTGCAAAGAGCTAGGAGAGATGGGCTTAACAAAATACCAGCCAGTAGTCAACAGAAAATGACCATCATATGGTCTTTGAAAAGCTCTTCTAGTTTGGAATTATGACTTTCTATGTGAATGACAGGCTTTTAGATAGTCTAGCATTTGAGAATATTTGAAAACTTAATGGTACACTATGTACAAGATATATATCGGTCTAAATTCTGCATCTTTGGGCACACATTCTCTTTGTTTCAGCTGTAATGTTTCTGCAGTAAGCAGCCATAAGAATAGTATACTTGGGAATTAGAAAACTGCTAGAAAAAATAATTAAATGACACACTTTCATTACTTTTTGGGGTATTTTTCCAGTCCCAAATCCCATATATTTAATTTTATCACAAACTAAATATCCTATTTTTTTCCTGTTTTATTGAACGGGCAAACAGGGATAGATGGTCCCCCTCCCTAGAGAGGAGACGACCTACTAGTCCCAGGATTCATATCCAGCATGCATCTCCGGAGGATGACAGGTACTAGTCAACTCCTCCCAGTTGAAAAGTAGCTTACTGCATCTTGCACTCTCAGAGGAGTATACTGAAATTTAAAAGTATGCATATATGTAGAGAGAGACTTACAACCTCCAGAAGCCCAAAATAAAACAGTAGCTTAGATATCATCTCTGCATTTTGTTGAACTGTTATAAAGCACCTAGGAATTAATGTCTTTTCAAGTTTTCTGTTTGCCTGAATGGTCACAAGCCATGAAATGAGATGTCTAATACAACAGATCATCATCTGTGTTAATGTTCTTTAGTCTGTTTTTACGTGCTCCTGTAAATTTTGGTGGTGTTTTCACTGTGGTGCTTTATAATATGATAAATATTTGTTGTAGATCCTTTTCTTGTCTAGGTGTTTATTTTTATTTTTATTGGGATTTTTTTCCTTTTTTTAACAAACTGTTCCTAAGGGGGAAAAAAACCTCACAAACTGATATGTTGGAAGTCTTGGTAACAATTGCTAGTTGATGTATGTAAAAATTGGTACTGTTCGTAAATTCTGTCCTGCCTCAGGATGGTCTCCATGGAGCAGGTTTTCGTAACAAGGTAGGTTTTGGTTAAAAACACCAGTGCTTTAAGTAAATTTTTATGCTGAATACCACCTATGATTAATAGAAGCACCTTTGGTTTTTTCTTGTCATGAACTTTCTACTCAAATCAGTTTTAGTATTCCATTGCTTTGGCAGTAGCAATTTTTTGTTGTTTTTTTGGGTTTTTTTTTTTTTTTTTGAGATAGACCTGGGGGATTTTTAAGCAGACATTATAATTTCTATTGAGATGCAAATTCAAAATTTTCCCTTCAAATTTTTTTGTGTTATAGTAAATGACAGGATACAGATGGTTCATGTAAATAATCCATACATGCGTAAACTCTTATGAAGTTGCACTTAAAACTGTAAGACTGGTATATTGATAAAACTCAGTTACTGTAGTACTAGTGCTTACCTTCTGAAGTCTATCCACAATACTTATATTTGTACTGTAATTTGTCATGCTTGCTTGATACTGGATGTATTCCACTAATACAGGGTGGGAAGAGTGTAATTGTGTTTGGATAGCATTTCTTTTGTTATTTGGGTAAAGCAGGTTTATAAATTATAAAATGAAATTTGTGAAACATTATTTCAGAATTGTCCCTCCTTACAGATACTGCATTTCTAGAAATTTTGCCAACACATCCCTGATGGGACAGATTTTAATAGTTTATAAATGTACTTTGTATCTTTTAGGCGTTTTTAAGTAATTTTGCTTCCCATTTTTCAAGTCGATGGAAAGACTGTCTTTGACTTCAGTGGATCAGACTTGATAAAACCTTGTTGACATTGAAGTTATTAGAATTAAATCATAATCATATCATATATCAGTGAAATGAAGTTTTCATCTAAATACTGCCATCCTTAATGCAGAATTGTAAGCCTTTTGATGTCAGCTGAAGTTTTGCTGAGAAAGACTGAAATCATCTAATACCTGTTAGCAAACATATTACAGTGAAGCATCTGTAGGATATAGACTCTATTATGGGAAAGATTTTGAGTTGGAGAAACAACAGTCTAATTTTCTTAGTGAAATCAGTGCCTCCTTCTGCTTGGAAGTCTTGCACGTAATCTGGTCACCAAATCCCAGTGATGCAGTCAGTGATGAACCTAGGAGTTTAGGCTAATCCCAATCCTGATGACTGGTTGCAGCCTCCCAGTTCCAGGATCTTTCTCCCAGATTAAGAGAAGTTTAGAGAACAATGGGCTCTTTGCATTGCATTCCCAATACAAAATAATAGCCCACCTTGTGTGTAGCGAGAATATCGGTGAGGGAATCACAGGTGCTTTACCTTTGTTTTCTACTTTTTAAGATTACATTCATTCTGATTATTTTCCATAGGTTTGGCAGTTGGCCAACACCATTCAGTTCTATAATTTATATTTTTTTAAGGTGTGCTTGTATCAATTTGACAACTGATGCAGTGGGTCTCGGGGAATGAGTGTCTGATGGATCAGCAGGGGTAACTAACTAACTGCTTATCACCACTTTCAAATGATATTTTCACAGAATAATTGACTTTGACAGATGTCATCTTACTCTGTGTTTGAGTACATTCCAGATTTATCTTACAAATTGGCCCAATTTGCATGTAGGGTGTAATCAAGAAGATGTATTTCTGAATACATTTCTTAAACATATGACTAATGCATTATTTCTAATTTTGATAATTTAAATTCTGGTTTTGCAACATTGTATTTATTGATAATGATTCATAACATAAATTTTAGTAAAGATCTTGGCAAGATTGTTGTTATTCTGGAATTCGTTCACTTGCCATATCAGAAAAAGTGACTCCTTGATGTACCTTGACAAGATGAAGACATGGGTTATATGTTATTTCAGTGTTAAGAATTAACAAGTGTTTGGTTAGTATTATGTATTTCTTTAAGACATTTTAAAGAATAGTTTTTGGGTTGAATTTGATAGCATCGTTGCTGGGAGGTTTTTTGGTTTTTATATTAGAAATGAGAACTAGAAAGTCTGTCTAAAGTGAAAGACTTTCTGGTAACTGGGGAACTGTGAAATTGTGAAATTGTAAGTGATGATAAAAACAAGGAGAATGAAAGTTGAGCATTTAATAGTAGGTGGGAATTTTATTCAGACTGTTCTTTTTGAGAAGTCTGCATATAATTTCAGCATATAACCAAGACTGGATAAAATGATCCTTTTAAAAAATTAATTTTCATATACTTTCATTTAAGATAAGTAGCTCTTGGCATCATGCATGCATCTGTAAGAATGCTTGTCCAAGAGTCATCCTGAAGCCAGGTGCAGAGCAAGTACCCTTCTGGTACTTTCATGAAGAGAACTTGAGGTGTGCTGTGCACTGCCAGTGACAGACTGGTTTGGCCTGGATGATCCTTTC
This sequence comes from Mycteria americana, assembly GCF_035582795.1. NCBI lineage: Eukaryota > Metazoa > Chordata > Aves > Ciconiiformes > Ciconiidae > Mycteria > Mycteria americana. Next base: position 34,680,062 of record NC_134367.1, read on the forward strand.
CTGTCTTTCCAGCAACGCTATGTGTCTTGATCAGGGAGGTGGTTTTGCAAGACATGAATTGAAGTGCTGGGAATGAGTGTGAGGAGCAACCAAGCCTTCAGAGTAGTTGTGAACTCCCAGCTCACATACCATGTAAGATCCAGCCTTTCAGAAATCTTCAGGAAAAATCAGGAAGTATTGAACATGACATTCTTGATGGCTTTAAGGCTACATAAATGAACAGACTCACTGCAAAACACTGAAGTCTCTTGTACAAGCCAGTAATAAATCACTTCAAGTGTTAGACACTGAATTTTACAAAAATATTATTTTGTCACTTTAGGAATAGTAATTTTTAATTTTGATGGGAATATTATCATATTTCTGTGTGTAGATTTTGCTTATACTCAACAGTGATAAATATTTTGAGGCACATGGGTCTTTGGAATATGAACTGTGAATAGCTTGTCTGTATATAAAATAATATATAGTGCTTGTCTATATACGTAACAAGGCCTTATTGATCAGTGATTTGGTGTGCCAGTTGGTAGATTTATGACCTTAAAGAGAAATTTTAGCATTTCCTCACAATAATGGAGGTATAGATGCAAATTTATTACATACCCTAGATTGTTAGTGGACTGCAAATTTTGCTGAGTTTTCTCGTTAAAAGCCAAATTTGTTATTTGGAAAAAAATCCTACATTGATACACCTTATTAAAAAAAAAAAACTTTTTACCATATATTCCATAAAAAACTAATAATAAACAAACAAGCTAATAATATTTATGCCAAATTGAAAGCTGTGAACAAATTCTGAGGTTCTTAAACAGCTTCAGCAGAAATGAAAATAATATAGAAATTAAGAAATATTCTGAACTTTATTTGAGTTTAAAAAAAAACTGAGTCAGTTATTCTACTTTGCTATTGAAGTGTTAATTATTACTGTAGCAGACAGGCTGGCAACAGAATATGAAGTTTTCATCAAAATATATCAAATTATGACATTTACTTGCGTTTTCAGGAGAATTTCACAATATAATGACAAAATATGCATTTTTCAAATTCCTAAAGGAAGATGTTCTGTATAGGTTTATATATTAATCTAATGAACAATACTGTAGATTAATTCGCAAGAAGGACAGTGGCAACTATTAAGCCACAGTGCTGCCGTTCAGCCTGTAGAGTATAAAGGTTTTAAAAAATATTGTTGTGGCGTTCATCTTTACTTTATTGCATCTTAGATTGTTGATATTATGTCTAAAAATTTTAACATTTCCTTAAAGTGTATGGATTAAGTCACCAGAAGAGGAAATGAGAAATATACCCTTTCTCAGCAGCTAGTGCCTTAATGCTGTTGGTTTATATATTTGACTGCATGTCTCCACCTTCACTGCATGTGACCATCTCTCTGTTTCTGCTCATTCTGTCCAAATTCACATCCATGTTTCCAAATTTTGTGAAGAACAAGGACGCTGGAGTCTTGCATTCCAAAACAGGACAGTGTAGACCACCTAAGTGCTAAACCTGGAGCAGCACAGAGGTATCCTTATTTACTCAAATCATAGTTCCAAGTAAATGAGGTATTGGTTATAGTCTATTCTTCATATGCTCTGCATAATACTTTCACATATTCAGTTTTTTTCTCTTTTTATGTATAAGTACATATATGTGTATATTGTTCATAGATAATATTTAATCCCCTATAAAGTACGTTTAAGAGGTAAATTTGAGTATGACATGAGTGTTCTTATCCCCAATGCATTCTTTGTACATTGTATATGGGCATGAAAGGACACTTACCTGTAAATATGTACCTGCAAATGCCCACAGTGTGCTCAAGCTGAGCCAGAACTGCGAGTAGTAGGCTGTTGAGCTATATGGAATTGTATACAGCATCATCTGAGCAAGAGGAAGGAAACAGAAAGGAAACTGTGATTTTAAACATATTTCTAATGTGTGCTGCTCGCAAGGACAGCACAGAGAGCAGAGAAATAAATATATTCAGTTCACTGGTGCTATATATTACTTTGTCACTTTTCACAGGAAAGCATGGCCTACTCTCAGTTTTCCCATCCTACAAAGGGTAGTCACTATGTGTGCTTTTCCTCCATTGCACGTAATGTCAGTCTAAGCAAGTGACATAAAGAGTGAGAGGAAAATAAGCCCCATAACCAACCAAACAGAAAACGAAGAGGGTGACATCATTTGAATAATAAGGCTGCTGCATGCAGTGGATCTAACCATGACTTTAAGTACTTGGCTAACCTTAGGTTGTAAGTAAAGCTGCAGCATTTAGTACGTGTTTCCCTGTGTATCCACCTTGTATTTGTCCTGGTAAAGAAAAAAATTTAAAACTAATGAGAATATACAAAAAATAAATCTGGAGAAAACAGTTTCAGGACAAAGGGGATTTTAATCTTTAATCTGAGATACTATTTTTTGGTAAGAAAATGTATTCTTTTAAATCTCAGAAAGCATCAGATAATGAGCTCTGCTCATGCAAAAAACATTTTGTATTTTGCTGCAGTATTGTCTTTGTTGTGGAACATACTGCATCACAATATAATGCTCATCAAATATCGCAGTGGGTACAAAATCCACTGTGATTATATTCTTTGGGTATAATTTGGTGTTACAGCTGTTTAGGTATCTTCCAGTTCAGACACTGGATTGCTCTTTATAACCACAAAGGTTTAAAAGGAAAATTCATTTTTTTTAATATTATTTTTATCTATTTGGTTTGCCCACAGTAATTCTTTTATAGCTTAATATATGACATTGATTATATCGTTGCAAGTTCCTATACACGTTTCTTGCACGGGTGTAAGATGCAAGTTAGGGTTTGTCAACATTTCTGGTCTATCAATGAATAATCATCACTCCTGGTTTTTCACCAGTGCTGAAATACTGCATGTAGTTTTTATTCTAAAAAACCTAATAAATATTGATGATTATCAGAGATTTAAAATTGTAAATCCTAATTTGTAAATGCTCACATTACTATGGATAGTAATGGAAATTTTGGAACACAGAAGACTTGCAGAGATTTTCATAGTATATTTGTAGTCCTGGGTCATAATGGTATCTTCTTCATTCTTGCATTTATTGACTCATATTACTGTTCATTGTTCTTATTTACTATCAGAGTAAATGCTTAGATTGTCAGAGGTAACTAGTGCCTCACTATCCAAATGTCAGATGAATTCTATAAAGATTAATGTGGGAAAGGAGTGAAGGAATGAAATAAACTTCTTATTTATATTGACTAGAAAAAAATAGAATTGTTTTAAACTTTCTCAAAAACTTTAACAAGTTTTAATACAATGAGATTTTTGATAAGCCTTTTTTATTAATATAGTGACAGCATTATTTAAATCTGATATGATGCAGTATTTGTTTTGCTTTTGAAATTTAGATTTAAAAGCAACTTTTAAAGTTGAAATTTGAATAGTATTTTCTGGTCCTTTCTGCAACATTTTTTTCCTGCTGTCTACTCTGCATTTGTTTTTCATGCTGTCAAGAGAGGACTAAATGGCCTCTGAGGATGCATTGTTTCTAACCACATACAGACTGTGAAGTGGGAACTAGCTGCACCGTTCAGTCAGGATTAATGTTATCTCCCCTGTTTTGGTACCTCATAACTTTCACACCATCAGCCTCAATCAAACCTAATCAGGGCCATGTGTCTTAAACCTCGAGTAACCAGCCTGTTCATGAAGATAGTTGTCACTTTTTCATCTGTCAACCATTTCTGTTATTAGCTTTGCAATACATTAATAAATATATAATTTTCATATATTTGTATTCTTTTTCTTCTTTGTTTCTGACATGTCATTTCACAGGCAGTCCAGAAAAGTGGAAAGATATAGCAGCCAAAAACAAACTAGAAAAGGCTCCGCAACTGAAACAGAAAGGTAGGATTGCTGATTGATGAGTAAACATCTCTTATGATCAATCTGATTCCAGTGTTTGGAATATACCTCTAATATGACTTTTAAAGCAGAAAATCTGTGACAGTACCAAAAGCTATGTTGTTGTAATTTACAGTATTATTTACTTTGTATCTATATTATTAGCACTGATTGCTGTGTTGCATACATGTGGAATTTTTCTGGCATTCTCCATCATTGCAGATAAACTCAACGGTAAAGACTAGCAGTCAATACCTTTTGTGAGCCAAAATCTGAGACCCATTGCTGCTATCTTGATCTCTGTAAGATGAAATTTGGAAATGAGTACCATATTTCATTAGTATGGGACAAACCTTTTCTGTGCTTTACCACTGATCTTTTTTTCAAAAAAATCTTGTCTATTTTACAATAACTTTGAGGATGAGAAAAACAGATTAACAGATTAATAATTCAAGATGCCTCTGATCAAATTAATTTCCCTTTAGAATATAAAAAACTTAAGTTACACATTTCATTTAAATATATATAGAAAATTTTATAATCCATCATTACATATTCTGTTGTCACAACAGCCCAGTTGCTTTTTCAGTTTAGACCACAGAAATTACCTAAATGACGGCTGAAATTGTTGCTGTGTTTAAACCAGGGACAGTTTTGCCATTGAGATCACTAAAGCCATTATTTCCCCTGTTTTTTTTTCTAACTTCTGAAGAGTAAGAGGAGCCACTGGGACTGAGGTCCAAGAGGCTCACTGTTCTTGATAACTACATGGTTAGAAAGCTTGGCACAAAAATGAGAAGGAAGAGAAGGTAGGAAAGAGATATGAAGTAAATGGGAGGGGAAAAAATGGGAACATAAACATAACTAGGAAGTACGGCAACAGAAAGAATAAGGAAGGAACAGAAAATGTAAGAGATTCTTATGGCAAAAGGGCAGAGCAAAGAGAGTGAGAGACACTGGCAGAGTACAAAAGGTAATCCCACAACACTTGCAATGGGACAAATCACTGTATCTGTATAGGCGTTTACATTTCAAACCTGATATTTCAGTGTGTGAACTGGGGGCATCTTTCTTCTACAGATGTTAAGATCACTGCATAGATCAAAAACATATACCTCAAAAAATCCTGTTTATACTAATTAGTGTTTTACGCTAATATCAATATATGGAAGGTGCAAATCATAATCTTAAAATACTTAGAATTTCAGATATTGCAGGTGATAGGAACTGATTTGCAGGGACTGTGATTATGAGGTGTTATGCTGAATACATCAGTAGCACATGGGCTCCATCTCTAAGGATAAACATGTAGTTATATTTAGGAAGAAGAGGCCTTTTTGAGGCTTGGGCAATGTGTTTCTGTGCTTGAAATGACCAGCCCAGGTCTGAAATTTTAAGATTTTTTTTTTCCTGGATATTTCAAAGCTTCTTTTTTTTTTTTTTTTTTTTTTTAATAACGTACAATTGAGGATTTATTCATGTATATGAGAAAGCGTGAGTCTGGAGGCCACTGTGAAATATTGCTACAGTGTCTCTATATAGAATTTATATGGAATTTAATAGATTGGAAGTTGATTCTGCAGTCATTCCTGTGCTGAGATAAATTTGGCATTGATTTGGTAATGATTGTAGTCACTACCCCGTGCTAGTGTTTGGGGGGGGAGGGTGTTGTTGGTTTGGGGTTTTGGGGGGTTTTTGTTTTTTTTAAAGCAACGTGAAATCGCTTTTCACAGGTGATTAGGAAAACTAAATATATATATATATATATATATATATATATATATATATATATATGGTGGGTTTTTCTCCTCCAAAGTAAAGCAAAGTTACCAAAAGTATGAGTCCCCATAGCTACATTTTTACTTTCCAGAAGAGAAAAGCCAGCTCTGATTTCTAATGATCTTCAGAGAGAGGAAGCCAGTGCAACAAGAGCATAGGGAAACATGAATTGTGCTGCTTCTTTTTACATCTCCGTGGCACATGGTGTAGGTATCTGTTTCCGTAAGATGATTCACTACTGTTAGATGTGAGACACAAATGTCTAAATAAGTCTGAGTGCTGTAGTTTAGTATTTCTTCATAGATATACTGTTGCACTAGTGCCAGAAAGTTTTGACAATAGTACAGGCGATTAACTTTCTTGTCAAATGGCAAATATAACTCAAGACTATTTCTTCCTCAAATATCCATTTCTTAGATTTGGTCTTTATTTTGCAATTTGCAGATCTTGTCTGCTATTAGCTAAGCAGATTACTGGAATAAGATATCAGCATGCTATCAGCTTCTCTATAAAGCCTTTCAACATGCTATGTAAGATTAAGTTCTCTACGTATTGTGATGGTTTAGGAAATGTACATAAAAGGAAAAAAGCAAACCTTTTCAGGAGAGTTTACAGAGCCTAACAGTTCTCTTAATAATCTGATGAGATAAGCCTTCAAGATGGGATTCAGTAAACTCTTCTGAAGGAGTAGAATTGATTACATGAAAATCAAACATTTTCTGTGCTTGTATGAATGAGCAAAACTGTGGTAAAAATTGGTTCATTCCAATCCTAAAATGTTTTCTTTCAGCCCTAACTGCTCACCCCAGAAATGCCAGATTTGAGGTTACCTGTCATATATGTTATGATACATACAGTCTTTAACTGTACTTGGTATATTTTACAAAGGACCCCGTGCCACGAGTGCACTGGATTGGCGATGCTCTCTTATTCTTAGTTTCACTTTATAGTTTCATAAGTGGCAGCATGTTTTATTTAGTATGTGCCACTGAGGCATCAGTCTGAAGAGAAAGGAATTTTAGTTTTCTTGTGTGCAGGCAGAGCTAGAACCTGTAGGATTCCTCTGTAAACCATCGCCAATTGAATTAATAGGTTTGCTGCTTTCAGTGTTACCTTCCTCTGTGAGGAACCAGGAGATACACATGTACGTGCTTGTTGCAGTCTCATCGCTTACCAGGTATCATTTCTCTCCCAAATTCCTTTCCTCTCCATACTTCTCTCATTTCTGTCTCATTTCCTCAGTCATACACCAGCTTTTGTCTCCCATGCTCGTTCCTTTTTGTCTCATTCCCCTGATCAGCCATTTGCAGACTACTTCCTTTCAGCAACTGGTCTTTCTTCTAGGCCAGCAAGTCCTTAACTCCATTCTAGTTTTTCTCCAGTTCCCTCTTAGCTTTATTCTTCATTTGCACCCCAAGTAGCATATTCGTCTCAATGTAATACCCCAGTTAATGCAAGTCTTAAGCCTAATTTGTCTTCATTTTAGTTAAGCAGATCCTCTATCTTTCTTTAGTGGAAGGGGACAGGTCTGTAAAAAGGGTATTACTGAAAGAGCAGGAGGTAAGTTTCTGAGTCTCAGGTAAAGCGTGTGTTCTGTAATGGCAGGACAGACTCTCCTAGTGCTTCACTGAGCTCTCAGATAAATTCCAGGATATTTAGCATCTAAAATGAGAAAAATCAGAAGTGAGAACATGATGACTTTGTTAGATTGGAGCCTTCATTCATAGGAAAAGCAAGCAAGCACTTTCTAGCACAGAGTGGGATCCATGCTTACCTTATGGATGTTATGATGTTTAAACATCTGATAAAGCAGATACTTAAAATCTGATTGCGTGCAATAGTTGGCATGGATTACTTTTACAGTCAGCATGGAGAAACAGGCATTTTCAGAACTCAGCTTGTCTTTGTTATCATAAGCATCTCTCAGAATCAGGGGAATCGGTCTCTGCAAGAATGTTACGGTTATCACCAGGGCAAGCCAGGAGTTAAGCTAAAGAAGTGTTAGGGTTTGAGAGAGAATATAGCGAGGGCAACAGAATCCTGGTTTTGTTGCATTGTGACTGGACTTCCACATAAACTGTTACTGATTAAATGGCTTTGAAACCAAACCTGTTTGTTATCCTTGGTAGGCATCTGCATGTTACCTCATATATACTTTTTTTTAGTATGACTTTCCAGTGTATGGTAGTCATGTGAACGAGACAGTCCCTTAGTTACTTTGACTGTATCTTGTGGGAAAGTTGTACTGGGTGTATGAAGGGAAACTTCATAAGTCTGCAGAAATTAAAAAAAAAAAAAACACCAAAACCCCCACAATTAAATGATGTCACAGGAAATTGAAATTTCTGAAAAACAGCAGATACAGTAGTACCATTTACAAAATTCTGCACTGTTGAGAAACCAAGGAAGAGTAAAAAGGCGCAGTTAGAATACCTTGTCACTCTCCAAACTTGAAATGTTTCAGGTTATCTTATACTTGCAGTGTGTGCATTTATTAAACTACTAATAATTATGCCTTATTATATTAACACAATCATTTTACTGCACATTTTAATTATATTTTCATTAGAGTTCCTTCAGAACTGTATTTCTGGTTTAGGGATTACAGCAGAAAGATACTTAAATAGATTCCTTATTTCAAACTCCTAAGGAAACCAAGGGAATTACATATATGTGCTTACATATTATCCTTTTTTAGGACACTAATTGAAATCCGGTTAATACTTTTAATAAAGATAAAAGGTATGTTTTAGAAACAGAAATGCTTTGTGGTAAAACTAGGTATTCATAGCCTAGTTGTGCTAGTACTTATGTCATACGTGTTGTTAGCTTGTGTTTGCTGTGTTTAAGATGCAGCTAGAGTTTTTGGCCAACTCTCCGCTATATGCAGTGCAGTTCAACAGTTCCACAATTAGGGTCATGTGTATCTGCAGTGGTGAGTGTTCTGCAGTTTGTCATTTTGAAAATGGATTTGCATTCAGAACTAATAACTTCGATCTGAAATATCAACCCTGGTCCTGCAGCCAGGATTTGCAATGTTCTTTGGTGGAGGGGGGCATGGGAAGGTGTGCCTAACAACTGAACAGTTTCTTTTTGGCCCTGATGTTTTAGGGGTCTGCTACCATGTCTTTCTAGAAGGGGACTTCCAACCCCACGAACGACTGAACAGCCAGTCATTAGGGGAAAACATCACACTCGCTCAAGGTCGAGCGAGCACTCTAGTATCAGACCCTTATGCTCTGTACATCACCTAGCGCCCGGAGGGTCGGCGCCACCTTCTCCACTTCTGACAAGGTTGCTATTACGTGTACAGCACAGCTTTCATGTTCTGCCTCCCAGGTGTCAATGTGGTGTTGTACTTTCCTGAGCATACATGGCGCGTTCACTCATTCTGGCACTGTAGATTATCCTCTCTTCATGGTATTTACACTTCTCCCATATCCTTTACACTGCCTATCTTCACCATCCAGATGGTACTTCTTGCTGTTGATCTTAAATAGTTATGCAATGTAAGAGTAAAAAATTGGCTGTGTTTTGTCCTTCCATTGTTGTGTTTTGTTCTGTATCCATATGAAAATTATCAAAGTATTTTGCTTAAACACTGTGCAGGAAATCACGTGCTGTTCACACAGCTAAGTCCGATCTTACAGGCTAAGAGAAAGTCAGTTGATCTATGTAGTGTGAAAGCCAACAGTATTTTGAACTTGCTCAAATGTGTTACTTAAAATTGCAGATTATCTACTTGCAACCTTAGTGTAGTAGATAAACAGCGCTTATCCAGTAGGGTGAGTGTGATGTTACTGTAACTGGCAAGCACATTTAATAGTAAGCTCTCCCTCTCAGTGGTCTCCTTCTTCTCATCTTTGTTTTACTTTCTTAAACTATTTCCCTAGTTATTAGAGGTGGCCCTACTTATTTTAAATGCAAACTTACCAGTGTTCTAAAGGTGTTTGATGTGTTACACTCAGATGCTGTATCTATGTATAAGAAATCAAGTAGCCAAGGTGCTCTGAAATAGCGCTAGCTAGAATTCCGCCAAAGGGGTTTAGGATATTTACTTAGGTAGGAATATTAAAAATCTTGTACATTCTTCATGCGCACACACACACGCATCCCCTCAATACCAAGGCTAAAGGTCTCTTTTCTTCTTTGACCTCAGGGAAAAACAACACGTTACCCCATGGGAATAGATACTTGCCATCCAGTTCTCTGTGGCCTTGTGCAATTATTGCATCAGCACAAAGGAAGCACAAAAGTTAATGAAATATAGAGGTGGCATTTTGTATTGCCCTTGTACTAGTGCAGGAGAACATACATAAATTGTGAGTTATAATAATAAATGGTTCTTAGAAAACTGCTTTTCATTCAGTGGTTTTTGACTAGTACTTTATTAAAAACAACAAACAACAGAAAAAAGGAAAATATTTCTCCTTAGTTGAAGGTAGTTAGAGAAATTAACTGTGAGGCCTTATAAGTTTACTATGTATCCAGACCTGAGTATGTGCATATGGCATACACCAAATGCAAACTTCTTCAAATCCATCTTCAGTATATACAACTTAATATGTGTTTAAAGTTCAGAATATAAAATTTCTCTTCATTTGGGTAATTTTAATTTTATCTTCGTTTCATTTGCAGAATACATCAGCAAGGAAGTCCCACACAGTCTCCTCCTGCAGACACATCCTTCAGCAGTCGCAGGGGAAGACAGCTACCGCAAGTTCCAGTAAGAAGTGGCAGTATAGAGCAAGGTATCAAATAATGAGCTTATGATAGCTCAAACTCTTTGATTTCTTACCTTTTTTACTTAAAGTCTACTTTCACAACTACGTGTTCAATGCTATAATTCTACCAATAAAGCAATAGAAGAGAATGAAAGCATATTTGTAGTCTGGGAAATCCAGTAGACTTTGACCGGTGGCTTACTACAGATGGTTTAATTGCCTTAATTTTCTAGTACCCTTTTATATTTGTCTACCTTAAAATTTCTATTAGAGTTGTGGTAGTTTCCAACACATACCTAGTTTGTGTTCAGCTAAAGAAATCAGGGACAAAGATTTTGACAACATTCTGACAGTCTTACTCATTTCTTATTTTGTGGTTTATATTAATTGTTGTGCATTGTTAACATAGATTAATAATAAATATCACAAATCTGTTTTTCTTCTGGAGTTCATAGCTCAGTGATTAAAGAATGAAAATAATCACCATGGGAAATGTGAAAGCACAGGTCATCAGCTCTTTCTTTCTTGAGAATAAACTGATCAGGCAAAGGGTGCTGCTCTTTTCTGAAAAAGACAATGTAGACCTAGTGGTTGTGGAGGATGTTTTTTACATACTAATATCAAATAAGTATGAATATTGCTGTTTCCTTTTCTAGCAACATACTGCACACAGAGTATGAGCTATTATGGTAAAATGAAATGGCACAATGGATAATATTTGCACATTCAGGTTCTCTTCTGTGTTTAAAAATCCCGTTTTCTCACTGACTACAAGCAACAACTGAGATTGCCATGTGCCGCAAGATTTTCTTCTACATGGAAATTAAAGAAATGCTTCTAATGATGAAATATTGTAGTGCTTTATAGAACTGTTGGCAGACCGTTTTCTTTAATAGATAATGTTGCTGACCATGACCTTCTTATCATGCTAGATTACCATAGGGGCTTTTATGTATGATGGCTTACATTAACATGCAATCAGCTTACATTAATTTTATGGCTTTGAGCTGTGATGGCATACTACACCTTCAATTAACACATATAAAAATGTATTCTTGTTTTATACATGTCTTTATTCTGAATGATTAATATACTAATACAAGTGAGTTTTATTCATTTTAAACTTTATATTCGAGTCTTCTCATTTTCTTTTGTCGTGAGTCTAGGACTGTCTGGATTATAAACTAGTTACAAACTACATTTGCAGCTTCTATTTCTGCATATTAGTAAGTTGGAAGCTTTTTAGGGAAATGTAATAACTAATGAATTTCAAATTTCTTTCATGTTTCTTCTGCAATTTCAGAACTTGGTACAATATATAAAGATGAATCGGCTTTTAATTTAATTTTAAGTTGGCTTTCCTTTGGATATTCATCTATCATCTTTCTGCTGTTCTTGATAACTGGTGTGTTGAGAATAAAATACTAGTTTATGTTTTGTTAAAGACATTGGAAATGAATGTAGAACTTACCATGAAAATGAGTAGAGATGGGATGTATACAGAAGAGGAAAGAAAAAAAGAAAGTTGAGCAGAAGGGTAAAGCTACTCTAGGTTTAGAAAGCTGTTGATATTGTGTACGTCTGTAAAGTAATGTTTCACTGAACTCTTACTTACAATTGTGGTTGATATGCTTGCGTCTTATGTATAAAATGTACAAGTAGGATGCGACATATCGTTTACTTTGTTGTTATATGTCATACCGCCTATGTCAACATGGCTGTATTACAGCACATGGAAATGAAGGCTAAAGAGATTTACTTCTCCACATAGTACTTTGGTTTTGTCTAGGTGACTGGCTTGTCCTTTTGACGGGGAGGTTTTCTGATTTTACCTGTGTTTAACACTTTGTTGAAGCTGAGAATATATTTGCAGAGAATTACTAAATTGAATAGATTTTATAAAATATTTTAAATTGCTTTCTCAGTATCTTCTGAAATAAATATGATAGTATATATAAACTTTATACTACTCTAAGAAATTAAATTCAGTGAGGCTGTAAGACCATAGCATTTGCTCTGATTTACAGTATTAAATTTTAATATAAATTTCACCTCTTTAATCCTTTCCAAATGAGTATCAGGGTCAAATGGAGTGACTAGTGACAAGTGACAGTGACAAGTGATCTGACCCTAATGTAGGATTGAATCCAAAGCATATTGAGGTCTGTAAAAGATTTCCATTAACTGTACTTGGAACTGAATTGTGTCCTTAATGGTTTAAATTCACAGTCACCATGGATATAGATGATGTCAAAATCTAGTGCAATATACAAATGTTATAGGGAGCATTTCAAAATTCTTTGCATTTTCTTCATTTATAAATAAAGCTACTTCTTGGTGGTCAGTATTGACATCCTGTGTTTCAAGGAAATCCTATATGATATACCATAACGTATCATTTTTAGAGCAAAGTACTTCTTTACACTCTGTACAAATTCTGTTGTTTCAGGAGGGTTGAATACACATCTAAATATATACATCTATGAATCTATGTCTGTTTTACAAATCACAGTAATTGCTGTAAAAAGATTGTCTGTATATCAAGAGTGGGGTTTTTATTTGCTGTTTGCATATTCAGGAGGCATAGAAGAATCCAGTAAAGTAATTTTATTACTCCTTAAAGCTCTCATTATGGAACACATGAGAATTAATGAAGGAGCAAGAGACTGGTAGTGGATTTCATCTTGAGAAACAGAGTGATGTTTTAATTCTTAATCTTAGATGAGATTTTTACTTTTTAATCTTTAGCTCTCAATCGTAAATGACCATATCCATGCTAATAAGGCTTCTTCTAGGACGGACATTGCATCCCGGACATTCCATTTTGTCATTGTCAAGTTTAGAACTAAAAAAACGGTTGTTTCCTTGTCTCTACCAGATAACGTTGTTGTAGTTACTGCTCTGGGCGGCAGTTTGAGAATCATAAAAAGCCAACTTGTGAGAAAATAAGGTAGTTTTAAAAGGTCCTTATTAGTAGACACACTTTATTAAAAACAAATCTCGTAGGAGTAATTCTTACAGATAAGACCAAAGTAGTGGTCCCTATTCCATTACAGAAATGGGTTGGTACTACTGATCAGGAACAGAGAAAAAAATCTTAAATGTGGAGGAAAAAGTCCAATTTAAGGCCTAAAACCTCAAAACAGCATAATTATGCACACTAGCAAAAAAAAAAAAAAAAAAAGCTTCTTGGTGATTATGTTCTAAAGGGGATAGCAGCTTTGCCTAGTTTTGGAGTCGGGGAGGGAGGTAGTTATTTTCACTTGGTACAGTTCTAACTAAATAATATTTTTAGCAATTCCAGGACGTGCAGACTTTTTAAAGTAATTACAGTTAAGATGGTAGGCTTCTGTAGTTTTTAGGCAATGTGATTTTTATTTTAATCCCAGTGATATTGAAGGAAGACGTGGCTGTATTTCTTTCCTTTGCAACTCCATCAGCATTATTTCCTAGAGTGCAAGACACACTGGGATGTTATTGCAACTAAAGGTCTTGAGATGCTTGAATACTGAAAGTTAGTCTGGTATAGCTGTGTCTGTGTGTGTTTTCAAAAATTCATGATTTAGTAGTCATAACCCTAACTTATGCTATTTAAGAAGCGTTTTTTATTTCTTTGTTTCAACTGATAATTTTATAAAAGGACCTAATAATATGAAGATGTTTTGGCTCAGTGACTAAAGCAGTGAAATTCTAAGCCATGGTAAGGACAATGCTGTGTTTTCAATATGTCGTCCCGTGCCGAGCTGTAAGAGATTTGCATCAGTGTTTCTTTTATTTGCATCACGTTTGAGTGGAACTGTGCAAATCATTAAGAGGGGTGGGGATTCTGCGTTGACTTTGGTTTTCAACTGTTTCTATAACAACTTTGTTGTATAGTTGTATGGTTTTTAAATGATACTTTTGTATAAGGCATATTTCTGCCGTCTTTACTCAGTCCGTCCTCTGTCATTGCAACTATCAAACCTCACAGGAATTCTTGCTTGAGTAGGATTTGAGGGTGGGTCTCTACACTTCTGTGTAATGGTTAATCATTGTATGGATCGAGGAAATGACTACAGCCTGAAGATCTGTAGCATTTTTCTACACTCCTTTTTAGCTGCAGGAGATAATATTAGGGATAATATTAGGAAATCTAGCAAGTGAATAAGAAAAAACATATTATGTGCTATTGAAATTTATGAACCAGCAAGATAAATGTGCAATGATTGTAGTATAGAAATGATCTTTAAGAGCTAATTCATGCAAAACAGGTCTTTCTCCCTGTATCTGCTTCTATTTGGCTCTTCACAGCCTGATTTCTTTTTCATAGCCTCAACAATGTGGTTTCATGTTTCGGAAGTCCTATAATGAGTCAGGTTTGTGATAATCAGCAGCCTATTTACACATAAAGAGCATCTGTAAACATAACTGAAGTAGTGTAGTTGTATGTGTTTCCAGTGGCGTCTGTTTACAGCAATAGGCCTTATGCAGTGACCTTTAGAAAAGCAAAAGTGCAACCAGCATTAAGAATTGCTGTATCTTAGCTCATGTTAGAAAACGCTGCATAAGCTTTGTACATAGCTTGTATGCAGGGTGAAGTGCATGCATGAGTGTGTGCTGCTGTTTCATGAGGGAAAGCTCCGTTGAAGACTCTACTGGTACTGAATGGGTATTACTTGTATAAAGTTCACGTGTACAATATATGTACAAGTCTTTAACGGTAGTCACATCACAGAGGAATGAAGTGTTTTGATGTCCAGTGTTTCCTTTTAACAAATAAGAATCAGAATTTCGTACAGAAAATCAGTATGTTGTCAAATGATACATTTGAGTTGCAAATATCTTTTTATATTTAACCAACTTAAGAACCTAAAAAAAATGAATAGCTAGTGAAAACCATTCTGTGTATATGTACTTGATCATTGAAGTGTCATTGCAGTGAGCGTATGGCTTGAGTAATGGTAAAAGATCAAACCCTTTCAGTTAAAACCTTTTTTCAGATCCATCAGTATAAAACTTGAGTGGCAAAAGAAAAAGTCATTTCAATTTTAGATTTGAGTCTTTTAGCGTTGTTTTCTCTTCATATTTCTGGTTTTATTTTGAAATTATTAGGTGACACTGCATATTTTGAGGCAGCTTGTGGAATCTTTACTCACGCTGGAGGGTATTTTTTCTCAGTATTGCTAACTCTTGTAAATGAGTTTAAGCCTCATAATCTTTTATGTTTTCCTTAAAGACCGATTTTCAGTAGTCCAGTGGTTATTGAGTATTACTGATTTCAGTTAATAGAAAATAAATTTGTAACACTCATTATTGCATAAAAGGCTTCAGAATCTAAAACAGGGCTATGTGGTTCAGCAGTGAGAGTGATAGTTAAAGCAATTTTAAGATTTTTATGTCATCCATAAATTTGGATATGACAATACTGCTCAAGCGGAATACTTAAAGAATCCACAATCTGGATCTCAGTAATTTCATTGTTCCTGTTAATTTTAAAGAAAAAGTCATAGGCTTTATTATTTGTCATGGTTTATCATTTTAATTTTCTACATTACTTTTACATATGCTGGAGTACTGCCTATTGTACGTGCCATTGTCACATGTAACACATTTCTTTATCTAACTTTAAATTTGCTGATTTCTTTTTCTGTTCCCATCATTCTGTGCATTTAATTCATTGAAGAGCAAGAGACTTTTAACTCTTCCACAAAAGGTAAATATTTATGTAATTTTTTACAAATGTTTGGCAACTGTTAATACTGGCTTTTCCCTCAATATATTCCATGTCAGTATATAGTATTTAGTTAACAGTGTTTAACAGGCGAGAAGGTTGTTTCTCAAATATCTGTATGCTATCTGATGCCCCTGTTTACAATCTGAAAATGGTTTCTCTTGTGATTTCTAATTTTCCTATTGAAATTCAATATACTGGATTCAACAGGAGTAGTCATGGTATTTTACATGGCTCAGAAGCTGCTCGATTGAGTTAAAGTTCACTCAAAGACTAAGATTTTACCTAAGCTCTTTCTTGAGCTCTGCACATCTGCTTCTAATGATGCAGCCTTGGCTCTTGGTATCTGTGAAGGAGGTTTCATAGGTCTAGGTTTAGGAATAGTTGAAGGTGATGATGGCCAGAAACTATCCTTCATGTGCAGAGGCATTCTGAAGAACGAGCTGTGTTTTATTTGCATGACAAGCCCTTGACACTCAGAAAGTTAGTCATGTTGTAGGGCAGGTTTCTGGGGGGAGACATGCAGAGAATTTGACCTCCTATGAATTCTCCATGTCTGTCCTGATACCGGTGAATCAGTGAGCTCAAACAAAAGGTAACTAAGGCTGTCCAAAAGGTATCTAAGACTGTCCCACAAAGTGAAAAGTGTAGTCTGTTATGTCCCTATTGAGGCAACATTGCAGAGAAGTCCTTCTTTTTTTTTTTCTTATTGCTGAAAGTAGGAGTTATCTCAAAATCAGAATGAACCTTGGAGAGAAAAAATGAAAAAATTAATCCCTTTTGATGTTAACAGCAAAATACAATGCTGCATAAACATTAATAGCACAGCTTCACCTTTTCTGACCTTTAGTCCTGAGTCCTGCAGATCTTGGGAAATTCTGGTCTGAATACAGGCTTTGGTGGTCAAAGCCAAATAGTGAGTTGAAGTTGAATCAGAGTATCTCCTACAACTTCTTTACTTTCTGAAAGGGTGAATCCCACTGATGCATTCATACTTGCTTAGGTAAAAATACAGCAGCTGTTCCACTAGCTACAAACTCCAACACCCACGCCAATACTCAGGAGTATGTTTTCATGATAATGTTAAAAAAAAAAAGGTGAAAAAGAAATAGTATTTAACTTAGGTATTAGCAATTACAGGTTATTTTGCAGTGTTAAGAATGTACTATGAAATGTCTTAAGAAAGTGCTAAGAATGGTTGATTTTACAAATTATTTCTGTCATTTTTGCTTTCTTCAGTATTTATATTTCTCTCAAATAGAGCAATACAAATCAATCATGCCAGTTTGTTTTTTGTGCCTCTTTCAAGTTCACAAACCTTGCCCTGTGATTTGGACTGCACTGGATGTTACTTTGTTTAAAACTATTGACTTGCCAACAAACCAGACCATGCCTGTAACAGGTTTGTGAAAGAGCTTGTTTCCAAAAGATTTGGATGGATCTGGCCCAAGATTTAGGGGTGTTTAGAAGGTGGGGGGATCTCTACGCACACAGATTCCTCTGGCTCAAGGGAGCTGAAAGCAGATGCAGCCTGGAGGCAGAAAAAAGAGTTGGGCAAAACAAGAGAAGCAGGAAGAAGTGGAGTGCTGGCAGCTCTGGGGGACCATGAATAACTTAATTTGAGCTGATTTACACTAGTAGCCCACTGCCACCTCTGACTTTCCCCAGTGCAGAATAAGAGATAAAAAGAATAGACAGTAGGTGAATGGGAGATGGGGATGGGGGGGGTTACAAGATATTATGTAACGAGACATAGGTACGAAGGAAAGCATATACTACAGATAGGGACAATGCTGAACAGATAAATCTACAATAAAGAAATCAAGCATCTATTCCACTTAGTCAATGGGAAGGGTTGCAATAAGGTCTTCAGCAGGTTATGAAAATGCTGACTCGGATTGCTGCCAAAACCAGTGGTTTACTTTTTTCAAATTTTAAGAAGTACATGTTTGTTTTCTTGTTGTTTTCTTTTAAATAGAAGCTTCTGTTTGGATCATCCTTGAAACGCTTTGAGGAACAACTGAGTATTGCGTCAGCCAGTTCAGATTTTTATATTGGTTTATCTTCCTTCTGGAGTGAGTTATTAAACTCAAGGTGGCCACCATGCTTCTGTGTGTACTGGGGGATCCAAGCTCATTTCCCAGCTTGGCAGTCTGAGTACGTGCTTTGGTCATGCCTCAATTCTGATTTGGGAGGAGGCCCAGAGTGCTATCAGCTCCCATGGAAAGGAAACCCGTGCACACAGGCTTAAAGGAGCACAGCATGTTCTAGTCAGGTACAGGGATCAGGGCTGCGGAGCAGGCTTCAGAGCCCATCTTCCTCACTATCTGCATGTTGCCGATAAGTACTTTTTGAAGTCGTATATGCAGAGAAGTGGTAACAAATTCTTTATCTTAGCAACAAATTGATTTGTCAGTGTTACTGACATATTTCAAAACATCCATGTGCTCATGATTTCAAAATTTCGTGTGTTTTTTAAATTTTACAGTAGAGTTTGCTGTGGATTTTTAAAGTCATGAAACCTACCACAGGGATACTTTATGTGTGCACATTGCAAAACTCATCCTGAAGTCTGAACAGAAATAACCTGGAGACCCTCTGTATTATTTCTGAAACGCTTCATCCTGGTCCAACACCAGTGTGAGTTCTCTCCCCTGTGCAGCACAGCCAGCTCTCCAGTGAATGCTCCCCTGCCCTCTCATTTCCCTTGCCCACTGCACTGGGGGATTCTCCCATCCAAATCTCATCACTGCTTTATTCCTCTGCCTTTGTGCTGGACATTGGTTCTGCAAAGTTTCTTCTCCAGCTTCCACCTCTCACTTCCTCAAACCAGATACTGGTTTTTTTCCCCTGATTCCTATCCAGAGAGCATCTAAGCAGCACAGAGAGATGAAGCTCCTGGCTTTTGCACTGTAGAAAGGCTAAATGTACATACCTCTAGGTAGCATTGTAGCTGTAGCTGTTTGTCATTGTTCAACTTTTCTTCTTAGTATGAAGACTGAGAGTGAAGAATAGATTAGATCTCTGTTGGCTTCTGGGATAAGTGCAGTTCCCTGTTGCCCTGCCAGAACCTGCTGTTTGTGCCCCAGAACACTGTTACTGTAAAATAGTTTTTATGAGATGAATTTTCATTTCAACTTATTTTTCAGTAGCTTCCTTATGTAGGCAAATCTTCCTATCATTTTAGACTTTTAGACTTCTTCCCTTGAAGTTTGCATCATAAAGGGTGTGTAATATCTTCTGGTAAGGGTTACAGCCATCTGAAATTTTTATGCTGATTTCTTTTTGTTCTGTAGCTTACTCCAGCAATTAATAGTGCGGGTAAGACTTGGAGGATTTCTGAATAGTACTGTTTGCCTGCACCTCCTTTCTGTCTTGACCATCTTGAACAGAAATATGAACTGCATAAAGAGCAAATTCTGTGTTTGTTGCAGACATCACAGAAAATGGTATAGCCTGTGCTAAGGCATCCATAAGTTTTCTGTAGTTTAGAAAAGACCAATATGGTTATCAGTTTTGATCATAGACCAGGTAATGGCACCAGTTGTTCGTGGCATTGAGCCCATACTTGGGTTTGAGCAAGAATGTCCTTTTAGAAAGGTATTTTCACTTAATGACTGCAAGTGATGGAAAATTGTTCCTTCTTAGCTACTGGGCATTATTATACCTGTATCTGCTAACATGAAGAGCCTTCTACTGTTAGAAATCTTCCCACAATCAAGCCATATTTGCCCTCTTTTTAATCATTTCTTAAATCTGTTTCTGCAAGACCATGTCCTGGACTATGTATAATTCTCATGACTTCTCCCTAAATCTTTTTACCAACAGTATGCTTTGAGTGAAAGTCTTCCTTAGATAAATTGAGTATCTTCCAGTTTCCATGGGGTTTTTTTAATGTCCTAAAACTCCCTATCTCTGTATGGCATTTAAGCATTTGTTGTTCTTTTTGTAAGCATGAAGGCTTATTTTCATGTACCTTGCCAAAATTTCCCTTCTCTTTTCTTGCTTTATTATTTGCTAGATAGCAACAAGTTTCCACTTCAGAGAGAGTGACATTTTTCTGGAGATACATGTGTAGCATGTACAGAAGTTCAGTTTTGGGTAGAAGGTGGTTTTTCTTGGATTTTGGTGATGGTCAAGAATCCAAGATGGTCACATTGCTACACAGAAGGTAGTTTCAGTGTTAAAACAATTCTAATCCTTTTTTCCAAAAGGAAAAAAGTGGGTTCTTTTTAGATGTTAATTATTGTCAAGATTCAAAGCTTTCCAAAGTCTACAGAATGTAGAGTCTCTTTGATGATTGTTGTAATGTGAAAGAGGTGGATATCTAAACAGGTAAGCTCAGGAATTAAAAACTAGAGCTAGAAAGGCAGCTACAGCATTTTCACTGTTCCTTGCTAGTTCAGTATTGCTGCATGTGGTACAATCCTTATTTAAATGACCTCACGTTTCATCCATTCTGCAATGAACTTAATAGATAGGTGTTTATAGCATCATGCCATTTAAGAAATTTTGGAAATAATATAGTTTAGTCCCTCTTTTGAGCCTTAAATAGGGGACTGAAAACCTCAAAATGACATCATTTTCTTTTGCACTGGTCACTACTGTTAGTGCAGCTTTTGTAGCTCTCACTGATTTTCATAGGATTGGTCTGTTGTTGATACCAATGCAGGTTGAATTTATTTTAAAGTCAGATTTCGTGCATTGCTAGATTCACATTCTAGATTCTAGACAGCTCTAACCTCTCTATCAGTTAAACAGCATATAGGGGTTGAAATGTGCCCATACTAGTTCTCTGAGGACAGAAATAAAGATGAGGACTGTCAACTAGTTAATGCCATCAGATATAACTCTATAAACCTTACCATAGTGCTGACATATTAAAAGGAGTATATAAATTCTTAGTAAAGAGATAATCTCTTAGAATAATTAAGAAATGGCCATCTCCTTTAAGAAAAAACAACTGTTGGCCTGTCATAATTTTCTCTGAGGCTAGTTTGCAGGCTGAAAATGAGAGCTGTAGCTATTTTCTTTAGTTTATTCCCTATCTCCTTAAGTAATGTATTATGGATTTGCATATTTTAGACAACTGAAGGAGAGCATGTGTTTTATAGGCTGTCAATAAAATAGGAAAAGCACATTCCTTATGATGGAAACATTTACCAAGAACTGCCTTTAAATTAATCAAAACTTCTTTTACCACAAGAAATACAAGCAAGTTTTTAAATTACTTTATGAGTAAAACCCCAACTATTCTATTATGTGCATACATTCTTTTACTAATACTGTGATCATCTCTGCAAAGATTGGAAATCCAGATGTTTAGTTGTACTTCCAACATGTAGCATGTTTAGAATCCTGTAACATCTGTTACGAATTACAGTACAGGGTGCACAATCTTCACAAGGATGTTTCTTGAATGACATGTGAGGAAGAGATGCAGGAGGAGCTGATGGACCTGCTAGCCTATGGGATAGGAGATGGTCTTAATCTTTGTAGACTATGTCTTCTTCCTTTGGATATCATTCACAGTGGAAGCCAGATGGGACGTAGCAGTGAGCTGAGTAATAAAATGAGTAATAGCTAAGGGAACTTTTGTTTGTTTGACAGAAGACCACATTGGGCAGTTAATTCTTGGTAGCTTGGTATGGCAGGTTGACCCAAGCCAGCAATTAAGCACCCACCATCCATTCACTCACTCCACCCTCTGCAGTGAGATGGGGGAGAGAACTGGAAGAGCAAAAGTGAGTAAATCTCATGGGCCGAGATAAAAACAGTTTAATAAGTGAAGAGAAAAAATGAAAAAAACCCAACCACAAACCCACCACCAAATGATACAAAAGCAATAACTCACCACCTCCCACCAGCAGACCACTTCCCAATCAGTCTCTGAGCAACAGCTACCTTGGAAAGACTACCCCCAATTTTATTGCTGAGGATAATGCTATATGGTCCGGAACATCCCTTTGGTCATTTGGGGTTAGCTGGCCTGGCTGTTTCCTCTCCCAGTCTCCAGCCTACTTGCTGGGGGGTGGGCAACATGAGAAACAGAGAAGGCCTTGGCATTGTGCAGGCACTGCTCAGCAATTGCTAAAACATTGGTGTGTTATCAACACTGTTTTAGTCAGAAGTCCAAAACTCAGCATCTCCAGAAGAAAATCACCTCCATCCCAGCCAGACGCAGTACACTTTGAATTACAGGAGTCAGACCAGATAATAAATATATTAATGGAGTTGAAGTGTAACATTTTGATTCCATTCGTATGTCTGTCTTTTCTCTCCTGCATGGCTTGATTGTTTATGTACATCATTGTTGTACAACCTTCACATGGTTTACATAAGAAGACCTGTTGTAGTAAAAGCTGTAGCTCTAAACTTGTGCTCCTTATCTAAGCAGTCTGCTTAATGAGTTCTCTTCTTTCAACTACTTCTTACACTGATTGATCTCACATCTGAATCAGCAGCTCTTGAAGAGATGAGTGTGATCACTCTTTCAAGTGTGACTTGTGACACCAAAGAGAGTAACATGTTGGCACGACTGATACTGATGGTAGTTCTACCACTCATTTCAGACGCTAGTGGTAAATCTCCATATTTTGAATTCTAGGGCCTCTGTAGAATTTAGAGGTCTTGGGATTACAGTGCTTCGATATGTAAATTACTGTGTAGTCCTACCTCTCAAGAGCTCCAGGAGAAGCACTCTGTAAATACTGATGTCCTGAAAGAAAGTAGAACCATATTTTTCTGAGAGACAGGTTAAGTTCTTGAAGCATTGTTTATGTCAAATTTTCATTACCTGTGGTAACCAGCTGTGTTCCAAGAAAGTAATGTGATCGTATGGTGGTGTTACCTATGGTTGTTACAGCTTCTGCTAATGTGCTTTTGCTCCTGTGTTAGACTTTTTTCTGCTTCTTGTGATTAACATGTAAAGAGTATAATAAGCTACTTACCAGGCAGACAAATTTTTCCATCACAGAATTAAGCTAGATACAACATATGTTCAGATGTGCATGGTAAGCAAACCTGAAAGGAACACAGTTGTATTTTCTAGAGCAGACTTACATTTCACACAGTTGCTTGCTTAGAAATACATTACCAGCTAATTGGTGAGCTAAATACATTTTACTCCATGCACGAAACTAAATTTCTCCATTAGAGAATTTAGATTTACTTCACAGTCCTCATTAATTGTTCTCATGTTATTTTATATAATGATATCTAATGATGCAAAACAGAACATAAGCATGGGGTTAAGGTTCAGGATTTAAACGTAACAAAAATCAAGCATTGCTGAGTTAAGGTTGAATATTTACCCAACCTTGACTGCAGTAGTTTTCACGTATAGTCACTGAAATAGCATCTCATTACATAATAGAATATTCTTTCTCAGGTATCATAAGTAATACAGAGTAATATTCTTTCATATAAATTATTTAGTATAACGTACAGTTGACAGGGTGAAGCACCTAAAAGTCACACAATGAAAGGGTTATTTTTTAGAGTAACTGTAATCTGTGCACCATACACATTTAGGGCTAAATTTTTAAAGGGGTCTCAATTTTCCCTCTGATTTTATATCCTCAGTCTATTTCATGCATGTATGATAGGATTAAGATATCTGAGTTTTTGACTTCAGTCACTAATTGATATATCTTAATCCTTTCATATCTGTCCGTAAAATAAGAGGCCATCTTTAAAAATTTCACCTAAAGTGCTCAATTTTGCCTTCAGATACCTCCATGCAACTTCCATTGAAGTAATTGGAGCTGTGCCTGCATATCTGATGGTGGAACTGGACTCATTGCAATTAAGGTACACATTTACCGACATAATTAGTCATCTGGAATAATCGCTGGGCCCAGTGTGACATTCTGCATGTGCAGAATTTCCTAGATTGGACCCTCTGCGTGTGGGAGGTTGAAGGTTACAATAACTTTATTTCTTGCCTTAAATTTGTAGCTATAGCAGAACTTTAATGTCATTTGCTGTATTTAATTTTCCTATTTTAAGTAAGAAATGTGGAAGGAGGACATGAAAACAACATATTTTTCACAGTGATGTCTTTGTATATTTTTTCATACCCAACCAGCACACAGACATTCCATGGTTTCCACGAACACTTTACAGATGGTACGTGCATGCACAATTGTGATTTGTGCAATAGCACAAATTTAAAATATGCAACCCCGAGTGTACTGCTTTCTTTTCATATCTTTGTGCTCGCAAAGCACAGACAAAAAGTAGATGTGTAAAGAATCCCACAGTTAACTAGCAGCATAAAACCCAGATATGACAACATTGGTACCTCTTAATTCACAATAAAGATCTGTAAACAACATGATAGAGTACTTATTTTCCCCTAATTTAAAATTCTCTGTGTTTTGTCATTGATTTCATGCAGCTTTTAAATTGGCGTCTCTCTCCTGTCACTGATCTGGGGAGCGGCCGTTTACAAAAATCTTGACTTTTAAAACTAATCGTTTTGGAGAGAGTCATATAAGTCCATGGTTGGCCCAAAAGCAGAAGATTTCGTGGAGGTTTTCCCAAATAAAATGCCAGTCTTGAATTTGTGACCACACAAAAAATTCCAACTAAAATAAGTTGTTCTGGGATGTTATAACCTGTTAAAACACAATGAACATAGTGAGTACTCCTGTGATGTAGAATAGTGACTGATGAATATTTGGGTCTTGTTCTAGAACTGTTAAAAAAGTGCCAGTTTTCAAGGTATTGGTTTTATCGGTATTCCATTTATAGTGCTACCAAGTTTAAGAATGGCAGAATATATAGTATATAATATCCTCTGAAAATTATCCACTACCACAATGGTTAACTTATTTTAAGGAAGCCTTAGCCCAGGGGCTTTCACACCACTCTTTCCATTAGTGCAAGGTCATCTTCCTGTGGCAAGCACAGCCAATATTAATTGCCATAACTCGTTCAAATTGAAGAAGATGCTCTTTATAGCACCACAGCTTCTTGAAGGTTTAAGATTAGATTTTTTTTTTAAACAAACATTGTCCAGACAAACATTGGAAATTGAAAACACAAGAACAAATAATTTCTTTGAAGTAGAAGTGAACATTAGAGAGCAAAGTAGTGCTTTTAAAGGACTTTCTGTAAAAAAAAAATACTAGAAAATTACTGTATTTTTTACTATGACTGGTTGAATGGAGAAATTATTCCTCTCAAATAATATTTAGCTATGGTAAGCACTTATGTTTTAAGATAGAAGTAGGAGTTAATTACTTTAAAAATAAATTTTAATACCTGTTTAATGCATTAATTCTTAGAATGCTACTGTAATATTTTCTACATTTAAGCAATTACATGGTTAGATGATCATGGATTTATGTCCCCTGCATCCAGAGTACTTAACAGGTTTATAATTCAGCTTATCACCTAAATTCTTTCACTCTTTTCATATCTGTTGCACCAGCTTGATTATGTATAGGAAATTGGGATGTCTGCCCATTTTCAGGTAAAGACTCTTGCAATGGAAGTGGTTGATTTCTTGACATTAGTGTTCCTTTGTTCTGTGTTTACACCCTGCTTGTTCTACATGTTTGTACATTTCTTTGTTTCGTTGAGATGGAAATAAGTTAAAATTGTTGCTAAACCATTTGTTTTTCCAAAAGGTTTTCACTATTTTTAATTGATTTTCATTGTGTGTTTTTGCAGCAAGCTTAGTAGTGGAGGAGCGAACGAGACAGATGAAAATGAAAGTGCACCGTTATAATCAGACATCAGGGTCTGGTTCTAGCCAAGAACATGAGCGTGAGCAATATACCAAGGTAAAGTCAGTAGTATTGAAATGATACTTTGGCTTGAAAATTGAAGGCATAAACCTGTTTATTTAAAATATTATATAACCCTCAAGAACACTGTGTTATAAAGCCTGACAGAAATGTCTTCGAGTAATAGCTTTTTAACATCGTTTTTACCCCCATCTGATGTGCATTAGACTTAGTCTTTGATGTCACCTAAAATGAATCTGCAAAAAGCAGAACACTTCAAAACTAGCTCAGGGAAGAAAGATCCTTCAACAGCTGTTAAACAAAGCCATGTCACCTCTAGCTTAGGAAATCCCTGGGCTGCAAATCCCTGGAGGCTGGAAAAGTGGGCCATGAAAGTATCATTGTATGTTGGCCTATTGTATGTTGGCCATTGTATGTTGGCCACTGTATGTTGGCCATTCTCTAGGCCCTTGCTGTTGTTGGACGTGTAGAGAGCTAGGCAGAATTAGATCCAATCCCATGCAGCTGTTCTTATATTTGTATAATTTTTTTGCATTCAAATAATGTCACAGATAAAGTATTTCGTTTCGTGAAATACATACTTGATTACTTTGATCTCCTTTTCTAATGAAAGTGTAAAGATTTCCTCTGATAATTAAGTGTACATGAAATTACATTAATGAAGTTATATAGAGGGACCTTTTTATTTTCATTGACAATGCTAAAATGATATCCCACAACCTTGTAAGTTTAAAACTGTATAGGCTTCTGAGCAAACTGCTGAAAACGTCTCACACATCTCCACTGCCACTTACAAATCAAGTTGTGAGGGGCTGGAGCTGAACTTTCTCCTAAAGCCATTTTGCCTTGTGGCATCTAATGGAGGGGGAACATTTGCAGAAGTCAGGAGCGAAAAAGTTTAGTTAGATTCTGTGTTTCCTTTTAGAGATACAGCACTGTGTTGGTGTAGGCAAAGTAAAGGGCAGGGACAACACCAGTGGTGACTCAGTTGTGTGGGAAGCATTCCTGCAATTCTCTTCATCTAGTGCTATGGAGAGTTACGTGCTTTCAACGAGTGACCACAGGATGGCAGTATGAATGTAAAAGTCCACGGTACAAAAGTCAAAGACACACATAGCAACTGTGTGCGTTAAAAATAAGGTCTCAGAATAACAGTAGTTGGAAACAAATCACAGCTTATATTAATTTAGACTTTCATGCTTCAAGAGCCACATTTCAAAGACTTTCTTCACATCAATAAGAACTAAATGCTTGTATTTTTATTTCTATCTTTTAAAAGAGAAGAACTTTCCATTTGTGAACTGGTGCCATACAGAAAACAACAAACATTGTCAAGCTCTCAACAGCTGCGGACATCGGAACGCTCCTGGCGTTTATTGCCGTAGCGCAGCCACTGGACTTTCTGTCCCTGCCCCTCCAGGGTCACTTCCCTGTGTTTCACAGAACTGATGCATGCTCCTGGAGGCAGAGGTTAAAATAATGGATAAGTGAGGTACTCAGCAGAAGCAAAATCAGAAATGTACTTAGGAATGGGTAAATAGGCAATTGAGCATCTATCTTGTACTATCTAACAGATTTGAAAGAGTTGTTCAAGATCTTGGTACAGTTAAATATGGAAACAACTTTAATAACGATGTTTCTTTTTTGAGACCACCCTACTGTGAACATAGAACGTAAATGAAATAGTTCTCAAAGGGAAGAGGAATAAGAGAAACAGGGCTTTAGGTCCTCAATTGCCAAATTGTGCAATATCAATGCTATTAAAAAAAACCCCAAAACAAAAAACTATTGGGATGGAAATTTCCAATGAGATCATCTGTCAGAAACCAGAATTTGTATACTAATTAGAAAAGCTCATTTGATATTGGGTTTGCTGTTACCTTCACAAGTCGTCAACTCAGGACAAGAGGGTGAGATGCAGTGTGTCTCTGTGGTACTTCCCAACCAGTTCATGTGTTAAAAAAATAGTAAAAATGCATTTGATCAAGTTTGCAGGAGAGAATGGCAATGTGTGATCTGGGCAGGTTGACCAAACATATACCTTTGTTCATTGTCAAAGGCCAGTTCTCTGATTTGGATTAACTGTGCTTACAGATTGATTCAAATGTTCACATTTTTTCATTATGAAACATTTTTTATCCTGACTCTCTTTAATGTTTATCATAAGCATTATTTTTGCTCCTCAATATATTTTTCTTATTGTGCTAATGTAAGTCCCGTGTATGGTGAAATAGTCATTGGAAAACATCAATCTGCAATGTTACCAGTTTCCCCTATCCTCTAGTAGCTAGAGTTTTCTAGTATCATCTTTAGTTTTTAAATATATGTGGAAATGAAATCAAAATTGAAATCACAGCATGATGAGTACTAGATGGAAGGAACTCTGTTGAAGTATTGTTTATTCATAATTTTTAAAAAAGGTATGACCACAACTTTAAGGAAGCAAATTCCCTGTCCATTGTTACAAGAAAAATATTTTTGAGGTATCTGGTGTTCTGAAAGACATTGGCTCCTTTCCATGCTAAAAACAGTAGTAAGGAGAATTAATGACTTGTACTGGACTTTAAATCAAAAAATCTTTAACTTTTCATGTATTTTCTACATGATAATGGTGTAGTCCTAGATAGGATGGTCCAACCTATAAGAAATTTTGAAGTGCTGAGAACAAATTATATTAGCACATTCTAACACTCTGTACTATATTCAATGATGTAGCTGTTTGCTTCATATCACTATGGTGATAATCATCACTAAAAATGTTACTAAAGCAAACTTTGTGCTACTGTCTTTCTTTACCCTCAGAAGATGCTGAAAGAGTCAGGAAAATAAACCAGACAGATGAAGATTTAGACAGCTCTAATGAAAATGTAGTAAGTCATATCGGGTGGTACAGTAAAGCTGATGACTGAGACTTCTAAAGGCTTCAGACTATACCTAATTTCTGCTGCCAAAATCTGTGAAAAGTCTTTGAAAGCTGCAGGAGCAAGACTTCCTTTAAATGAAAAAGAAAAAATGTTCAGTGGTCTAATAGACATTTTGGAATAGTGAGAAAGAAATATTAAATAGCTATTAAAGGAATGGCAGTTACAGGCAGAGTTTGTCCCTCTTCAACAGAAATGCTTCTTTCTTTCCCAAGTAGCAGTGTTTGCCCACTGCTTCAGAAAATAAGTATTTATGTTTATTAGAGAAATTACGCTGTGCCGTACATTGAGAAAATATTCCTTTCTGCTTTTCAGAGCAATCAGCTCGCATTTGATTCTTCCACTATTTTAGTATTTGCAAATATGCTTGTTTTATTACACATAAAATTCTCTAAGCCTTTCAAAAATTTTCCGTCAGCATGGACTGGATCTCCTTTGCAATAGTTAATTATGTGTATGCAAAATTAATTTCTTAAATTTAAATATGTTTTCTCTTATATTGAAACAAGCCCTTTTTTCAGAGGTATCGTAACATGGCCGTTGCAATTTCCAATCCATTTCTGGTGTATTTCTTCCATTTTTGTAATTTCTCCCACTCAGTTTCTCAATCTTCTAGTCTCAGTAAGCAAGCACTAGTTTTTCAAGCATGCACCATGCAAGTTATTGTGTAAACGTTTTTGAACATCTGTGTTTTAAACATCCATTAATGGATTTTGAATGCGTAACTGTCTGCTCTACAGCATTTTTGTAGGTCTTGATGGCTGTTCCACTCTGTTTTGAGACCCTCACAGAGTTCACATGCTTATTTCCTCCAGTTCCAATGGCAAGACTCCATAATTTATGTAAAACAGTTAAATTCTAAAAAGCAAATAATAATAATAAAAAAAAACAACAAACCCTCTGTGGATTTGGCAAAAGGGTTTAAAGAAGAGCTTGAAACATCTCTCTGCCTTCTTTCTTGTATACTGGTAAGGCTGTAGTGGCTAGGATGCACATATTTGTGCTGTTTCAGTGTTTGAGAGAATCAAAACACTTTGGTAGCATAATTCTGTATTTGCATAGATATAAATGACAGTATATCTTAATTAAGCTCTTAATTCAAAATACAGTAAGTTTTTTATTCCAGATGCCACACACAAACACCATGTTGCAGCTGCTCCGGCTTTCCAGAGAATGTGCAACACATTTTTTTGGAAGGTCTGTTTATTCAAGAGAGTTTCTGATCAGAGCACTGTAGTATGTACTTAAAAGGACATCACTCTATATTTAGATGCACTACCAACTCAGTTAACACTGTATGTGATTGGAAAGCATTTAGCATAAAAGTGTAATCATAGCATTAGTTCAGTGGCACTCTGTGGACTTAACTTGATAGTTAATGTCTACAAGGAAGGGCTGGATAGGAGATTCAGGATGATAGGGGACTGATTATGTTAAGTTTTATGTGATGCTGAGCAAGGCACTTAGGGCTGTGTATAGAAAATGCTCTTGGACATTGATGTGATGAGTATCTTGTTTTGATCCCCCTTCATCCACTTTCAAGAAAAAAAGATTTACGATCTATCATATTGATACAACAGTCACTCCAGTCCAGTACTGGTAGGGTTTCACAAAATTCAATGAGGTCCATTCATTCAACTCGTGGGCTTCACTGCAGTTTTCCCATGGTTTGACTTGCTTGTTTTTACTGTTCCCTGTTAGGAAGTTGAATGATGTTAACAGTAGTTGAGTTGGATACAATTATGGGAAGAGTTACTTAGAATTGCTGCTGCTTACTGGGCTCTGGACCATCACGTGAGCTGCTCCTAAGACACAGACCCAGATGCTGATAGGAGTCAGAGATGGGACCTGGACGCACGAAGGTGCTGACTGCGGGGCCATGAACCCCAGCAGCATTTGGAGGAACCGTGTGTGAGCAGTAATAAAACTCGAGGTGTTTTGTGCATGATTCAGCATTTCCTGACAAAATTCCTTGTTAGAGTAAGGTGCCTCAAAAGATAGCTGTGATCTCAAGACTTGCATAAGCCCCTGGATGAATCTAGCCCTTAGTGTTTCTGGTCTGGATTTCTCTTTCCTCATTTTAATTTCCTCATTTTAATCCCCATTTAATTTTCCCATTTAATTTCCTCATTTTAAGCATTTAATGAGGCACATATTTTCAGAGATTAGTCACCTGAGGCTTTTTTGGTAGTCAGAAGAGGGCACACTCCTTCGATTTTCAAAGCTCTAAATCAGTGTATTCTCCATGCTTTTGGGAGATAAATCTAGAAATAAAATTACCTATTAATATGGAAGATAATATAATTATAATGGACTATTAAATGACTTATAAAATGTGCCTTATAATTAGTAAAATTGCTAACATTGTTAGTCATTGAGGAAATGTAAAAGTATTCATGAAGTACACTCTTTTGGTTTACGTCTATGCTCTTTCCATTGACGTTAACACATCTGCAGTTCATCATACCCTTTTTTTTTTCATTTTGCTGGCATAGAAGAAGCAGCAACTCCACAGGTGGTAAAGTGAATGGAAGAACTGCATTTCAACTGTTTATATTTTGGATAGTTATATTGAAAAAAAATCTGTCTTTGTATTGCAGAAGTAGACAGTGCAGATAGTTTGCGCATTTGAAGATAGCTGCTATTAATGTTTGAAAAACCAGACCTACTCTTTAGGAATTGCTATCAGAGTTGCTGCAAACTTCAGCAACTCTCCTAATGTGATAAATAGCGCACCTCGGAATAGAAATGTTACATAAGCTTTAACTCTGTAAGACACAGAGTTGAAGGAGAAGTGATTGCACTGAAAATTCACTTTATTTTGAAGCTTCAAAATTATTTTTATATAATATTTAAATATAACATGGCAGGGAAATTTATTACAAATATATGCAGAGTTATGAAGAACAGTAGTTTTCTAGATGAGCAGGACTGCATCATATTACTTTTGAGCCCAGTTGGAAGCCTGCAGGCATTACTTTAATTCAGATACCAAATAAGTGGACCTTAGGCCAGGACATTTTTCTTCTGAATGATAAGATCAGGTGTATTGCAAGAGTAAAGTGTTCTTCTTTTAATGGTCACTGATTTGTGGAAGAGTACTGTTTACTTCTGTCTATATTTGAGGGGAAAAATGTTAACTTCAAAATTGCTTTCGTTTTGTTCATCTGTTAGATAAGATGACTGTTTGATTATCAGATTTTACCAAAAAGGGGTAGGTAGGGAATAAGCGGGAAAAGTTGTATGCCTCCTGTAGAGGACACTGAATTCAGTAGAAGCAGCAGCTATAGGAAGGAAGAACTAAATCTGGAAGAAGAAGTAGTAAAATGTAAATGCTGCAGCACTCAGCATTAACTTTCAACATCACCACTTTTTGTGCTAATCTCTATTTCTGTGAAGGGAAGGGTTTTCAGTTTCTTGGGAATCACAGCCCTGGTATGCAGTATAAAGGGGTAGTAAAAGCTCAACCGTACCATGAAAATCTCATTTAGGAAGGGAAGCTCCATGTTTTATGCAGTAGCGCTGTGACTAGACTACCAAGTCAAGTGGAAGACATGGATTCAGTTTTTTCTTTGTCTCCCATCTCACCATAAAATTCTCTGCTTACCAACATATGAAAGACTGGCTGTTAAGCCAGTCTGATAAAGCAATTCCATTTTGTACAGACTGCTGGACTATAGGGAGCAAGACAGAGTGAGGATAGCTACATAGCCCCCACTCATGGGGGATGATACCTGGGCTGAAGACCCTACAGCAATAAATGGTTTCATATTGATACCAAACAGTCATTTGATGAGGCTGAGTCCCTAAACAGTCACTGATATACAAGCTGGGACTGCTGACTTCTCTCCCAGTATCCTAACCAGTAAGCCGGACAACCATGCTTGATGCTTTCTCTCTCTCCTCCCCATCTTTCCCAGCCCACGTATGTAGGCATTGAAAGGTGAAGCAAATTCAGTACAAGTGAAACAGAGGGTCTTCCGCTGCCCCACATGGCATATATAGTCCACTGTGTTCAACTTTGTTATTCTGCGGTTGAATAATTAATTGGGTGCTAAACAAACAGCCAGATTCAGGTGTGGCTTGGTACAAAGGCCAGCAGCCTATACCTCCCTCAACACTTAAGTAGAAGAAAGGCTTCCAGCAGGAGGGAGGAAGGAAGTCACTGCATCTGGCCTTGATGGTTCCCCTGATGGGAGAGCTCAGGTGGTGCCAGCCTTCTCCAGCAGCACGTCGTGCTTGCTCAAGGACCACATGAATCTTCTTCTACCATTCCAGATTCGCTGTATGCACTCTCAAACCAAGGGCCACAAAGAGAATGTGGACTTCTTGGTGAGGAAGGAAAGTAAATAGACATCATAATGACAGAGGGGGGAAGTCAGATTGTCGTCAGCAAATACAAGTAAAACATGGAGATATTTCTGAAACACTCTGTTACCATGCATAAAACCCCATGTATTTGAGAGAGACTGCATGGTTGTATTTTAAACAAAGTATTTTAAAAATCTCACCTGCAGAGGAATGATTTCTAGATATAGTTTAAATATATAGGAAGGGTGAAATCCCTATTTCACTGAAATCAATAGAAATTTAGTATTTAATAGGATCATTATTTCTTTTGCAGATTGCAATTCTATTTAGCTCAATGGAAAACCAGAACATTCCATGTTTTCAGATGCTTTTCATATTTTTAGATGCCTCATTTTAGGAAAGCTTAAAGGATTCATTAGGAATTCTGTGGGAATTTTGCATAAAATATCAGAGCTGGCTCAGGAGTGAGACAGTTTAACTTGAACTGGAAAAAATTAACCATTCAGTTTTCCAGCCTCTGAACATTTATGTTTAGCATAAGTAAAGTTTTCATAGCTTATTCTTGCTTTGAATTTTTAGACTTTAGAAGAAAAATATGTCATCTAAAGAAATTTAAATGTTTCATTATTATGAAATAGAGCTGATAAGAATTAGTATGTTTTGTATTTCCATTTCAGAGAGGTTTATTTTGCAGTCTCAAGGAGGGCAAGCAGCAAAATTATTTCACAGACTCTACAAGCCATTTTGAAAAGGTGGTCTGAATAAATGTATCAGCATAGTCTCACCTTAACTCCATTGGTCATTTATATTCAGATAAGTCACACAAAGTCACTTGGAAAGAGAATCTCCAAATAAATCCTTGCTGTAGTTGAAAGTATTTTTAAATACTGGAGTTCTTGAGTTCTCTGTGTTACCCACTTTATTAAGTCAGAGTTCTGCTGCATCTGTTTCCATGTCAATGCCTGTTAGATGTTATTTGAGCTCAAAGTCATCATGCTCCAAGCTATTCTGAAATCATCTGCAGAGTTTCATTTAGTATTTGAAGCTGAAAATTTACCTTTAGTAAACCAGAGCTTTCTTTCCCACAGATGTTTTTATTCAGTCAGCCAGTGCAAGCCCCTCACAGGGTATTGCTGATAATTTCCTCAATGCACACTCCTCAGGTCAAACCCCCAGGTTTTTATTCATAAATTGGTTTGTGTTTTTAATCTTGGTGTATGCCATCCAGGAGCTGTGAGTAACCCTGAAACACACGCTGAGACACTAAATTTGTATAACCTCCATTTCTCCTACAGATTTCTATATTTATAGTCAGTGCTTAGTACGCTCTTTATTCCCTCCCCTTGTCTACTCCCATTAACTTCCTCATCTTATCTTAGATGTTTTACCAAGAGGTTTCCAAATGTGCTGTGTAGACCTCACACATAGTTACTGAAAGGCACCGGAGCAATAGAAGATAAACCTGGCTTAAGGACAGGAGGCCTGATACATTCATCTGTACAAACCCGAGCTTGTGTTTGCCAGCCTTTTAAAGTTACAGCATGACATTTGCCAACTGACTCAGCCTGCAACCCATTGCGTAGCTGAGCTGAGGATATTCACAGACTGTCACAGCTTTGTGTATAATTCATAAATAAACTTTTATGACTTGAGATTTTACAGAGCACAGATCTGGAAAATGAACTCCCTAGAGTGTCTTGTCAAAAACTGCCTCGTGTTCCCACATGTTAATAGTTTTCCCATAATATGCCCTGGGAAGTATACCACTGGTTTAGTCACTTTACAGCCAAGGATACCTTGCTCTCTAACGATAGTGGGTTTTAGTTTTGTGAACCTGACAATGATTTGATCCTCGTATCTGTGTGGCTGAAGATTTAGGTAAGTGTGACATTGCTAGGATTGAAGCTTTCTTTTCATAGAGTCATAGAATCATAGAATCATTTAGGTTGGAAAAGACCTTTAAGATCATCAAGTCCAACCGTTAACCTAACACTGCCAAGTCCACCACTAAACTACGTCCCTCAGCACCGCCTCTACACATCTTTTGAATCCCTCCAGGGATGGTGACTCAACCACTTCCCTGGGTAGCCTGTTCCAATGCTTGACAACCCTTTCGGTGAAGAAATTTTTCCTAATATCCAGTCTAAACCTCCCCTGGTGCAACTTGAGGCCATTTCCTCTTGTCCTATGGCTTGTTACTTGGGAGAAGACCCTTTCAGGTAGTTGTAGAGAGCAATAAGATCTCCCCTCAGCCTCCTTTTCTCCAGACTAAACAACCCCAGTTCCCTTTATATATGTCTGAACGATGATGTGAGTAATACGAGCATTATGTAATAGGCGGTGTGATGTCACAGTTGGTTTTAACTAATCAAAGCTTCTGCTGTTAGCAAAAGGGTAGTAATTTCTATCCCCATCCAAATATTCCTCCTGCTGGGTCTTCTGCTTGTTCTCACATGTGTGCACATGTTAAAAGCAACTAGATTAGATCTGCCTGAAAACAAATACTATTTTTGCTGCCTGACTAGTTAGCTTTCTGCCTGACTATCCCTCTAGTATCACGATACAAAGAGATATTTTGCTGTAGAAAATGTACATTTTTCCTTTTCTGATAGAACTTAGGTATTGAAATCAATCCTTAATGTCAGCTTCACATAGCATTACATTTCAGTCAGACTCATACACAGTTCTCCTGTTCCAGACTAACTCTGTACAAGTATTTCATAGCATATTGTTTAGTATTTGAAAAATTGAAAAAAGGTCTGTAGCCAAATAGATGGTATGCATGTGCTTGAGAAGATGTCTGTCCACTGCATAAATATTTCAGTATTATAGTTCCAGTGTACTTAAAGAACCAGCAGCCTATTTCAATTCCAATACTGTAATTTATTTCAAGTGTCTTATTTAGTTCATAAATACCATGTTTGATTTCTTCACTAGACATAAAGACATTATTTAATATAGGCGTTTCTCTGAATTTCATACAATTTTGTTGGATCTAAAAGCAGTTAGAGAGAATTGTCATACTTAGGTCATTTGTCTCAATATATGCGTTATGTTTTGATGAGACTCCTCACCCTTTCTTTTCTTGATCTCTAGTATAATATACAAACAGATCAGTACAGAAGTTGTGATAACGTCTCTGCCAAATCATCAGATAGTGATGTCAGTGATGTGTCAGCCATTTCCCGAACCAGCAGTGCCTCACGCCTCAGCAGCACAAGTTTTATGTCAGAGCAATCTGAACGCCCTCGGGGCAGAATCAGGTGAGTTCTCAGTGCAGCTTCAATTGTATCACACCCCCTCTTTCATTTAGTGCCAAAATACAACCAGAAATTACTGAAATTAGATGACCACAACATAACAATTTATGAAAAATGTCTATGCACATACAAATCGTCTTCCATTGCTAGCCTAAGATGACAATATTTTTGCAGTTGTGTATCTAAAATAGAAAGCAAACTTCCCATGAGGAGATGACAGATTAATGTATTTGTGGCAAGTGGAACTTGAACACACACTATCATCTCATTGCTGGCTATGAATCAGTGTAATCTATATGGCAATAAGGTATTACAGCAGAAATATTACTAGATTTTTCATCTAACAACGTTTCTTTCATAAAAGCTCTGTTTGTCTTTCTTTCAATCTATGTATGTATTTCCCTACCTACCTGCCTTTATTGTGCTGTTTTCATGCATATGATAAATTACTAGCTTTGAAACAAGTATTTGTATAGTAATTTTGATATCTCTGGTTCAAAAGTAGTTTAATTCATTTGCATTATCAATAATCAAATATCTCTTTTGTCCTTGATAATAATCTATTCTTGGTTTAATGCTTTTTTAGATACACAGAGTGGTTCCTGTCTTTATTTAACTTGATGACAAAACTCCCACCAGCTATAGTGACTGTAGGATTGGCCTGGTAGTCTATGATTACATCTACCAATGTCTGAACTCTCAAAAATTTGACTTTAAGTGTTATAAGACACGAGAAGAATTAGGAACTATAAAAAACCTTATCCTTATGGAGGAAATCAGTCTGATAAAAGTCTGGATGGCATCATTTAGTACTTCAGAACATTTCTAGACAGACTCACTGTCTGAGAAGTTCAGCTGCAGGCTTTTTGATCTGTTCATGCAATGGGAAGCGATGTTAGGGAAACTCAGAAACTGGCCTCTATGTATGAACTAGCTCCACCTCATTTTTTTGTTACGGAAAGTTCACAAGGGTATTCAAAGTCATGTTTCAGATTGGTGAAATTATAACCTGACAGCTGCAGTAATCCACAATCCAGCAGAACACTGCAGTGGAACTGTATATGTATTTAAAGCTATTCAAGTGTTTAGTTATTTCAGTTCATGTGTTTAAATGCTGCATTTCATTATGTCCTAGCTTTTCCATACTTGTCTCTGTAAGAGGGCTTTAGTCATACCAAAATACCTGCATTTTCTAGACATTGAATTTTCTCAGATAGGCCCTGTCACAGTATCTTTGGCAGGTTGAACGAAATAGGATTTTTTCTCATAAATGTCTCTGTGTTGAACAGATTGTATCAGAAATGTTCCTTGGGTTCAGAATGTCTGATCACAAATACCAGAACCAGGAGAACCACTAACCTCATGTGAGGCTGGAAAGGGGGAAACATAGGGTCAAATCCTTGCTCTCATTCAACTTCTTCCATTCTAATGAGTGGCAGAGCACCGTGGGTACAGGATTAGCTGGCGTAGTGTACAAAGCCAAGTATGTGCAATGGGAGCTCCAGTTCAGCTTCACTCTAGACCCCTAAAGTGAGATGTAAGTAGAACTCAGGTGTCTTCCCTTTCTGATACTGTCCACAGAATCCAAGAGTTTAGATGCTTTATACTTGCTTGCTTTAATTTTCTCTAAAGTCAGGTAGTACTTCCATAGTGAACAAAATGTATAGTAATAATATACAGTACACCTCATTCAGTAGAAATATGAGGGAGAAATTAATAGATTCATAAATTACTCATAACTTCCAATATTTTTTTTCTAAGTTGGCAGTGGTTTTGCTCCCCTGAAAGACCTGTTAAAATAATAAGTGGGAGATCCCTAATGTACTATCTTTGCAATTAGCCTATTTCAGCCATTAATTGCAGTGGAGTGAAATTTAAAATAATTTTGATGTTATGTTGGAAAACATTGTATCCAACAGATTAACATCCGCTGTTCAAAATTTTCCATTTGAGTTGTCCACAGTTATTTTTGGACGATTGCCTATTATCGCTATAAAAAGGTCAAAGTCTTTGGAGACCTGCAAAAATGTTGTATCATGGGAATTAGATATGGACAGAGGTCAGAATGAAAGGAAGCTGGGTGTTGAAGAAAAGAAAAGGAGAAGGCATTTTGCTGATGAGCTGAGCCAAAGTCAGCTTCCTACCCTCCTGTGTCTGTACTGGTAGCCTCTGTCACATAGTCTTTAGTCAATTCTTTGTGCAGCTTACTTATTACATGGAAATGAAGAGTTACTTTGGGGAAAGGGTTGATTGTATTATGAACAATTTTTTCAGACTGACATTCATGCTGTTTAACTTTAGCCTTAAAAACTACGTATCTACAGTGGAATTAATGTAAAAATTAGGTTTTTGTTAAATTATTTGTCTAACGTCCCTAAGTCATCCTTAAAATGAAGAAAACGCCTATTATCTTGGATGGTTCACCTCATCTTCAGATAGATGTCAAAGACAGGTGAATTGTCCTTTTCTAGTATTAATTGTTGAAGGAACCCTAGATGACTTGTTTAGATTGGTTGGTTTTATTTTAGACATCTAAAATTAAGTGAAGTTGATTCTTTCTCTTAATTACTAATGTTTCTTCAAGTTCAAGGAATTAGAAAATTGAAGTTCAAGTTTGATTAGTAATCTGAAGTTCAAATTTTATTTTTGCCTCCAAGGAACCTGATGCTAACATATATCAAGCAGGATGGGGTGGGATGGGATGGGATGGGATGGGAAGGCTGAGCAGGAGGGGCAAGGAAAAGAGCATTTTTTAACTTCCTGTCTTCTGTCTTACTGAAACCACATATCCACCATCATCTTCATTTGGAAGTGTGTCAGCCCAGTGCCATGGCAAGTGTGTGAGTGTAATGTTAAGTTTAAAGACAGAAAGTTAGTTGAACTGCCTTTTTATGCACCTACTTTTGTTCTCCAGATATCTTCTGGACATGAGAGCTATGAAGAACCTAGTAAGCATATAGAAACTCAAAGGAGGTAGCCCAGTTTTAGCCATCTCACTAAACTAAGTCATTCAACTAGTATCCTTAGGTGCCTTTTGTATCCAGAAGAAAAATACACAAATTCAGTATACACAAGCAAGATTCCTGATCTGCTTCACCTTTGGAAAGGGTGTCTGTCTCTTTCTCCATTGAGTAGAGCAAAATGAATCCTAGGGCTATTGACCAGCAAGCTGAGTTAAAAAAATTAAATGGAGAAATGTGACTGGAGAGTACTTCAGGGTTCAGATTAGTAACCTGAAGTGAAACTGTGCTCCTCTAACATTTCTACATGAGCTAAAAAACACTGGTTAGTTATTCATATTAAGAGTTGTGGTGTCAAATTTCTGAATGTGAAGTGTGCCAGCTTAAGACAGCAGTAGTTTTAGTTAATGTTGTTAGTCAATATAACCCCATCATCCCTCATATTAATGCATCTGTGAAGAAGGGTACAAATTAAGCTCCTAGACATATGAAAATACAAGATACTGTCCTCTTTAGGGGTATCATTAAGAAAGGAAACTTTTGTTGTAATTTTGTACAAAATATCGTTACTTTTAAATATCAGAAGGACAGAGGTTTCAGGTCATAGTGAGTGTAGTTTATATGCACTAACTTCACCACCAGTTCTGCCAGCACAAACAGCTTCCTGACCTTTCCTCTCAAATCCTAATAGAGGAAAGATGCTTAAAAAAGCTTGCTAATGCCTCTTCCCCATCAATCCAGGCAGAATCAATCAATCTCTCTCTATTCTCTCTCAATTTTGAAGGTTTGAGATTCTATCATTTCAGACAATGCATTCTATATTATCCCATGTTTATAAATACTTATTTCTTTATTCAAGCAGTAAAGATTTTAAAACCTGGAAGCACATCTCTTTATCTTGTGGCCCTAAAGTGTATGGGTATTAGCTATAAATTTGTAACAATATGTGTTTTTTTCAGCAATTTTTAATTTTAATTAGTAACTCTTTCAGATGCATTATATGCAAATTACATTGTGCTTTTCATAATGTACAGCTTTTATAGAATAAAACATTATCTGAATAGCAAGGAGAAAACCAGTGGATGCAGAACAACACAGAAATACTGTGCATCTTATTTGAATAGCTAGGTAACACTCTAGCTGTTCTTTGGGTCAAAGCTCCCAAATTTAAGGTTTTGTAGTAATAGGAAACTTGAGCATGCTGAAGAAGTTAGTAACATAGGGAGGATGAAAGCAAATCTTCCCGTTCCTTTAATCAATGACAAGACTGTGTCTAAACCTTTTAAGGCAGAAGTCTAATTTCTTTCCTACAGTATATTTGTAATTGAATTACCTGTCAGAGCTGTGACATGACATGCATGGAAAATACCATTAGCCTGGAGTCTTCAGTCTGGAGATTTTGTTGATTAACACTTCCAACAGGCTGCAAGGGGAAATTATGATTGATGCAAGTTCTAAATATATTTATTATAATCTCATATATATTTTATATACAAAAAATAGCTTCTTAATTTTTAATTTGTTTAGTATTTTCAGGTGGATGTTATAACAAATGGCTATGCTTGAATAAATTAGTCTGCATACGAAATTATTCCAGACATCTTTCAAGTTACTACCCTGGGAAGTCTGGTTGACTGCCATGCTCTCTAGTGGAAGTGCAGGCAAATAGCAGAAATTTTTGTTCTGGGAACAAAATGTTCCCTGAATTTTGGGAACAAAGTGTTCTGGGACTTTTGACTTGAATCAGAATCAGACTTGTGAATTTGGCTTGCCATAGCATTTGGAGTTGGTGTGTATTTCATGACTGAAGTCAGATTACCAGTCGTTCTTTATGAAGGTTTGCTTTCATCAGTCATGGTCTTTATGCATTCATAATACAGTCAAGGAATACTTTGTGCCTGTGTATGCTACAGATGTTACTGTATATGACTCGGGAACATTTCTCACATCCTAAATGAAGCAGAAGGAAATTCTTCATGGTTTAATGCAAATGACTGATAAATAAGAGTCTATGTTAAATGCATGGTGATTAATCCGCACCATATGGGCTTGATCAGACAAAGAAGGACATTTCCTTGCTTCATTAAAAATTATGCCCAATGAAGTCATTGCATCATTTTTCATTAGAGGCCTGTTTATGCAAAGATACCAAAGATACCTGGACTTCTTGGTGAAGTCAAGGAGGGAACTGTCATGCATGGTGGAGGTGAGCTAGAGGTTTCTGTTCTGGAGGATTTAGCAAGTTGGCTACCATAAGACGTTTCACTTAAATCTGATTGAACAAAATCTGCCAAGTATATGAAAGACTAGATAACTACTTCTAAGGTGAATTTCTCTCCGTGTATCTGGATTTCAAACAAATTGTCCCTGCATTAGGAATATCACAGTTATTCCTCATTTTGAATTTGAAAATCACGTCTTTAGTAAGAACTGTATTTAGGATCATCACATCTTTCATAAGAATTATATTTACTATCTTAATAAATGTGTGGTATACAATAATATAATAATGTAGATACTGTATTTTCATCTGGTTTACATGCATTTCTTAACTGAATGCTTAAGTTCAATGAAAATATTTTAAATAGGCCTAGCAAAGAAAGAGGATAATATAATAGGTTGTAATAGTGGACTTAAACCAGTCCCAATGTCTTTCACATATAATACCATGCCACTGAATGGTTTCTATCTCAAACTTATATATGCTTCTTGGGATTCAGGTATGTTCTCAGTATATTACTGAAGGAAAAGAACTTCTTTGGTTCTCTCTGACAAACCTGTTCATTCTCAATTTCCAGAACAGCGCATACAATTTGCATGTAGCTGTTATTCTTTCAGTACACTAGAACTTTAGCACTACTACACTTGAGCTTTGAATCAGGAGCAATGGGGGAGCAAAATGACAACACATGATCAAGCGAGGAAGTGGTTGATGAGTTGGCAAGCAAAGGGTGCAGGATGATGTAGACAAGCAGGACCTCATAATCAACAAAACAGGGCAGGAAGGAGCCCACCCTGAGTGTATGCACACGAATAAGGAGGTGCTTGAGAGGAGAGCATTTGAGGGAAGCTCTTAGACCTTTTCTGGGAGATCTGTACAACTGGGTGGCTCTCTGAATGGCCTGTGCGCTAATGCATGGGGAACAAATGAGGAATTAGAAGTATGTTGTGCAGCTGCAGGGCTATGATCTCATCAGGATCACAAAGGTATGGTGGGATAGCTCACGTGACTGGAGCGCTGCGATCCATGGAAGCATGGCAAGGAAGGAAGGGGTGTTGCCCTTTATGTGAGAGAGCAGGGAGCTCTGCCTAGAGAGGAGTAATGAACCAGTGTGAGTTTATAGGTCAGGATTAGAGGGCCAACCAATGTCATGTTGTTGTGGGTGTCTGCTATGGACTTCCTGATCAGGAAGAAGTAGATGAAACCTTCTTCCAACAACTGGAAGAAGATGCACTTTCACAAGGTCTGGTTTGCACGGGGAGCTTGAACCATCCTGATATATGCTGGATGAGCGGGCACAAGCAATCCAGGAGGTTTCTGGAGTGAGCTGATGACCAGAGGGAAAGTCTAGAGCAAGGACTCAGCAGAGGATGATCAGATCAGGGAACATTTAAATAAACTGGACATGTACAAGTCATTGGCACCTGACAAGATGCACCCATGAGTACTAAATGAGCTGGTGCTGACCAATGTCATCACTCAATAATCTTTGGAACGTCATGGCAACCAGGTGATGTTCTTGAAGACAGGAAGAAAGAAATTGTCACTACTATCTTCAAGAAGGGCAAGGGGGATCTGGGGAACTATAGGCCTGTTAGCCTCAGCTCAACCCCTGGGAAGGTGATGGAACAAATAATCCTGGAAACCATTTACAAACATACAGAACAAGAGTGTGATTGTGAATAGTCAGGATCAGTTTACAAAGAGGATATCATGCCTGACCAGCCTTATAGCCTTCTTTCATTAGTTGACTGGCTTGGTGAATGAGGAGAACAGCAGACGTTCTCTATCTTGTCTTTAGTAAGGCTTTCAACACTCTCTTCCAAAACATCCTCACAGACAAACTGAGGAAGTACAGCCTAGGTAAGTGAACAGTGAGGCAGATTGAAAACTGGCGAACACCAGGCTCAGGGGGTTGTGATCTGTGACACAAAGTCCAGCTGGAGGCAAGTCATTAGTGTTATATGCCTCAGGTCAATATTGTGGCAGTACTGTTTAACATCTTCATTAGTGACTGGGATGATGGGACAGTGCATCCTCATCAGGTTTGCAGACAAGAGAAAACTGATAGGAATGGTTGATAGGCTAGGTGGGTGTGACACTATTCAGAGGGACCTTAACAGGATAGAGAAATGGGCCAATAGGAACCTCATGAAGTTCAAAAAGGGAAATGCAAAATCCTGCATCTGGAGAGGAATAACCCCATGTACCATTACACACTGGGGGCTCACAACTGGAAAGCAGCTTTGCAGCTGGAAAGCAGCTTTGCAGGAAAGAGCCTATGATCCTTGTGGACACTAAGTTGAACCTGAGCCAGCAATGCCTTCTTGCAGCAAAGGCCAACACCATCCAACACACATTAGGAAGAGTGTTGCCAGCAGGCTGAGGAATGTGATCCTTTCCCTCTACTCAACTCTAGTGAGACACATCTGGAGTGCTGAGTCCAGTTCTGGGCTCCCCTGTACAAGACACATGAAGCTACTGGAGCAAGTCCAGCAAACGGCCATGAAGATGATGAAGGGATTGGAGCATCTGTCATACAAGGAGAGGCCAAGAGAGCTGGGACTGTTTAGCCTCGAGAAGAGAAGGCTCAGGGGGATCTTATCAACATGCATAAATGCTTGATGAGAAAGCATAAAGACAGAGCCAGACTCTTATCAGTGAAAGGATGAGGGGCAATGAGCACAAACTGAAATAAGGGAAATCCCACTTAATCATAAGAAAACCCTTTTTTCTGCAAAGTTTATTGAACAGTGGGACAGGTGACTCAGAGATGTTATGCAGTCTCAGTACTTGGAGATATCCAAAACCCAACTGGATATGGCCCTGAGCAACCTGCTCTCGTCGACCCTGCAGTGAGCAGGAGGATTGGACTAAACAGTCTCCAAAGATGTTCTCCAACCTCAACTATTCTGTGATTTTGTGAATAACGTATTGGGTAGGTGAGTATGCTGTATCTGGAAATGACTTCTAATTCAAGTCAGATTGGCAGTGAAGCTAAATGAAAGTAAAATACTTAGTTATAGAATGCAAAGTAGATGACAGTTAAATGTGAAACAACATAGGTGACAGGAATGAAAAATTTTTTCATCTGTATTTAACTCCCGAATTCTTTCTCCATTTTCACATCACCTGTTGTAGATGCTGACCCTTTACCTCACTCATATGCATACTTTACAAATAAAGTTGCATTCATCAGAGGCAGTCCTCTGTAATCATAGCACACTAGATTTTATCGTCCATCCTTTCCTCAGGGTTTCCTTACAGTTTCATTCAGGTTCAGATCTTATT
The DNA here is from genome assembly GCF_035582795.1 of Mycteria americana. Lineage (NCBI taxonomy): Eukaryota > Metazoa > Chordata > Aves > Ciconiiformes > Ciconiidae > Mycteria > Mycteria americana. Next base: position 34,724,890 of record NC_134367.1, read on the forward strand.
CCACACATGCACACACATGCATGCACAACACTATTGATTCTTGACCAATTTAGGAGGCTTCTCCTCAACCCTGTGATTTTTGTTTTACTTCTCTGAGCGTGCATGCAGACACTTTAATATGCATGTACTTCGGAAATGCAAATGACCCTTTGGCAGATTAGGTTATCTCCTGCCTTCCACTCTGCTGCTCTCAAATCATTATCACACTTAGAGAAGGAATATTGGTTTTCCTACCTGCTGAGGCAACATGTAAATGTTACTAGGAAGCTTCTCCCTGTGCTAAAATCATCCTTTTTGTATCAAGCTTTAAAATTGACCACGCTACGTGGTATCATGTGAGTAGGATTAAAACATACAGCTTACTTCTGGCTCGTTGTGACAACCTGGTAAAATAGTAATCAACCACTCTGAGCTGATAAATGAGCTCGTGGTGACCAATCATCAGGCTTATCTTTAACAGATACCTAAACAGACTGGACATAAGCAGATCTTCAGGAATGTTGTTTCATTAAACCTCAGCTTTATTAGGTGACACATATGGAAGCATTTGGTCGTAATTCAGTCCTATTTTGTAGTAGGTGCTGTCTGTAAGCAAATTTTCCCTACATCTGTTCTGCTCTATATATAAGAACATGGGACTGGAAGGGACCTCTCTGGAGTCACTGAATGTAGCCTCTGCTATCACAAAGAACTGGATCACATTAATGTATTTTCAGGATCCATCTTCAACTTAATTGGTTGCTTTTGCTCTCACCCACTTATTTTAGAAGGTTTTCCAAATCTAATTTCTTTGATGCTCTGAAAATTTCTTTGAGTTACAGGGTAAATTTATTCACAGGGAGTTTAAACACATTGTTCACATTTGCCCCTGTGCCAATATTTGCATCTTATTTAGATAGGTTTTTCCTCACTTCTATTTACTCCCTGGGGTATCATAGCAAGCAATCGTAGCTCAATGATTTAACTAGCTGTTGTTTTACTCAGTGACATATTACATTCTTTCTATTTTGTTGGTCATCTTAGCAGCCCTTCTCTGCCAGTTTCCAATTTGAATGCAACCTTGAATTCGTGTGATCAGTAGTGTAGATGAGGTCTCTTGCACAGTGTCATTAATTGTGCCCTAACCAACACATGGAAGAGTCCATTTGCTTTTTTCATAACCATAATACTTGGTAGTGCTGGTCATGTAGCAGTTGGCCAAAATGGTCAAAAACTGTAACCATGCCAGAAGTTGTGCCTTTGGGGGCATAGCTACAGCTGGATGGTTTCCTTAGTTCCCTGCATCTCCTTCAGAGTCCTTTCTCCTTGGATATTGAGCATGCATGAAGAGCTAGCTGATATCAGTATGGACCACAGCACAGTGTTCTCTTCAGCACCCTGCTCCTGGCCTTTCCTCTGCAGGCTCTCTTTGCCACTTCAACCAGGAGGAAATCTGAGAAACTTAGGTCTCTTTTCTGTCTCCTCACAGCTTTGATTAGCAATACTTACTGAGAGGGAAGATCCAGTGAATCCAAATTAGCTTTCAGATATAACTGTAGTTTCCAAATATCCTTAATTTTTTTACTGAAAAGGAACTGTCTGCTAATTAATGAATCTGCTGTTCATTTCTTTCTTTTAAAAGGAGTGAACTTATTAAAGTTGCGTTTGACCATGACTGAAGATTTGCACTGAAAGTCTGAATGTCACTGTGAAACTGAAGATGACACAGTTAGCGTGTTGTGCAACGTTAACTTTTTGGATCCACAGTTCTTGCCAAACTCCAACAATTCTTCCAGTTTGTCAGCAGGGATTAGAAGTACCCACTGCTATGTCTACTCCAGTCTCTGAGAAATAACTTAATGTTCCTTCTGCTGATGGTACTCTCATGCAAGGAGCTAACTAGAAATGAGGCCATTTAGTTTATTTTCAAAACATTTGGGGACTTTCCTAATTACTGTGAGAGTTCTGGAAACTCACACTTCTGGAGGGCGAGTCTGCTGGCTTTATATAAATGTGGGAGACTCCCTAGCACAGGATAGGGTCCCCATCCTTATGCTGTTGTACTTTTTTGTCCTGTTAGTTACTGTGGAGCCAGCTTCTTCAAGCTCTTAAGTTGATGAGCTTGCAAACTCTAAGCCAGGCAAAGGCTCCTAGTGACTCAAATAAGACCTCTCCCTTCCCCGCTTCTAGACCTGCCCAGAGACATTCTGCTTGGAGTTCACTGGGTAATGGTGAGTGCTGACTGGCTGCTTTTCTGTGCTTGTAGCTCCCTCTTATTTAGTAATATTTGTACACATAGATCCCTCTTTCTTTTCAGAGTTTCGTTTCATGCTGCTTATTATACTATTTTCTTACATAAAACCCTCGATGTCTTTAGGGTGGAGCCAGATGAAGTAACTGGAGGTTTGCTTTCTCATTGAGGACAAACAGCAGTGTTGATCTGCAGAAGATCTCTCAAGGAAATGTAGGCAGAGAGCACTCTCTGGATTGGAAACAGATTTTCTCCCACTGGTTTTCCATCCTCCCACATAGTACATTGGAGCTAGTTTAATACAACTTATGGTGGTGAGGGAGAATGGAGTAGAGAGAGTCTGAAGGGTCTTCTAACCTCTTCTCAGCCTTCCCAATAGTGCTGCCTGTTACCATCATAAATGTATGTATGTGATGTGACCTGTGCAATAAAGTTATTCAGTCCTTCCCCCACCTTCTGTTTAGACTAGCACTACATCCATCCTTGTCAGCTCATTAATTCACTTGAAATGCAGCAGTACTGCACCACAGAGCCAGCTGAGCAAAGTTTAACTTCATGTCATGACAGTCAAGGAAAACGTAATACACCAAGGCTTTTCATGCATTTCAGTTGATGAGACTGAGGTCTCTGTTGAAATAAAGAAACCCACTCATTTCATGTTAATTACAAAAGTAATTAAAATCTGTATATTGAATTTGTGCTGCAGTGTACAGGGTGTAGTTAAGATTCTTCACTCATAGAAAAAACAAAATGTAAAATCTTTTAATTATTATTATAGATATTGCGGACAGAACTAGTAGAGGTAACAACAGAAGAACACTGCAGTTTATTCATCAATAAAAGCAAATCATCTGGAAAATGGGAACAAATTCACGGGTAGTTTCAAACTGGCTTTGTGTGGGATATTCACTATGCCACATTCATGAGCTAACCCTACAAGATGATCCTGAAAACGTGTTGAATATTACAGATTTCTTTTGTACCTTGCGTATGTTTGATCCCACGTTCCTTATACAAACCTGTGTAAGGGCAAGTTCACATTATATAAAGGATTGAGCTATATAAGTTTGCAGTGAAATATGCAGTAGTGTAGCTTAGCATGAGAAGGATCTGTTTGGATATAGTAGGCCAAATTGGATGTTCCTGATTTTTATAGCTCTTACTACCAGTATTCTGTATAAAAATAAATATTATTCTAATTGTGCAAGATGCTATCAGCCCAGATCCTTGTCTGGCAAAGGAGACATTGTCATGCACTTGGAAGCATGCTGGTTCCTCATTCTAGGATTTTGAGGGCCTTCAGGATGTCATAATAGAAGACATAGTAGATTCACCTTGTATACTATATATGCTGCAGCACTGCCAAACAGATTAAAAAAAAAAATCTCATTACTTGTGTACCTCCTGCATGCCTAGCTGTCTGCCATCAGGTGTTAATGAACAGTTTTCTAGCAGTGTGCTCATCTGGTTCTCTTTCTCAGTAGAAGTAGATGTTAGCAATATATGAAGGGCTAGATCCCAGCGACTACAAATCTCCACAGCTCCACAAACAGCAGTGTGGCAATATCAGTCTGCATCACGTTGAAAATCTGGTCCTTAATCAGCATTTTCAAAAGGGTATTTCTTGCTTTTGTAGTTAAATTCTGCCACGTGCAGCATTTCGAAACATCACTCTGGAACGTCTGTTGCACATTTCTCAGGCCTAAAGCACCGCACAGTCAATTACATAGCTTTAGCAGTACCAGAAATTATGAATTCTGCTGCATATATATTCACATGTGAATCAGATTAGCCTTTCTTTTTGGAAATTTTAACTCCAGATTATTACAGGTTGTCACATTTCTAAAGAATCTTGGACTAAGTTCTCATTTGCTATTCCTCTTCCATATTATATCTGCTTCAAAGCCTGCATAACTACGCACTTGCAAATTTATATATGGCTGCAGTTGTAATTTATCAGCTGGACTGTGGATCATCAGAATCCATACTTCAATACAATTTTTTTAATCAACTGTCAAAGCCCCAGTGCAAAGGCACTCATTGAAACAATACTCATTTCTGCTCATAATATGAACTGGCATGGCTTTGGGGAGATAATACTGCAGTTGTCCTCTTTTCTGAAGCTTTCTTTTAATTTTGATTATTTTTAATGTTCAAAAGGATGAGAGAGTTCCCAATTTATTTTTTAAATTATGTCTCTGAAAATTAAGTTTGACTGAAGAGTATTTCTTGACCTGAGAATTTCTTCCTCATGACAACTTGTAGATCCTGTAATTTTCAGGTACAAATTTTTTTAAGGTGACTAGGCTGTACTTCACATAAGTATGAAATCCTTTATCTTCTATATAAACAGGAATCCCTCCTTTCTAAGAAAGAAATATGAGATACTAGATCTGAGCTACATTGATTAAAGTAATTCATATATTTATAATGCAATAATATATTTCTTTTGTGCTAAACGTACAAATAACAGAAAGATTATCAGAAATAAGTGGTTCTTCCTTCTAATTTGAATAATTAAATCATACTGATTTTAATAGCTATTATAGTTCTGAATCAAATTTCAAGCCTCACACTTTAACCTACAAGATTAACTTTTAGGTTTTGAGTTACAGTTCAGTAAGCTGTAACTGAAACACTATGTAACATTTGTAAGCATATAAAGTCTCTCAGCTTCCTAGGAACTAAATATCTGTTTTCTAACTTCAATGTGTAGCAACTGCATTTTATTATACTAGTCTGTTACATTATAGTCCTCTAGTACTAGATGGCTTCAAAGGCCAAATTTTTTTAACCTATGTAATTTCTCACTTAATAATATATTGAGTGGAACTGAATTCTTTAAAGGTAGATAAAAATGTACTTGTTTCTTTTGTTGGCCCTTCTTCAAACATGTCTCCTGCTAGTGGGGACAATGCACAGTGCTCCCCAGGATGAAATTTATTGAATTACTTTCTGTTTCTAGAACCTCCTGTGGTCCATTTTTTCAGCTTAGACTGGTAGGGGGATTTTGTTTGCTTCTAAGTGGAAAAGAGAATTGCCTTAAACTGCTTAAAGAAAAATCTATTGCTAATTTTCATTCTTCCCTGGAAACATTGGGCCAGTCTCTCCACCATTTTTTGTCATGCCCAAAAAATAAAATAATGCAAGTAATATAAGAGAGTTTGATTCTTCTCTTTTACCCAGCTAACTTCCACAGAAATCCAGGGTCATACTCTGTGTGTGACCCAGAGATTCTAATAGAGCAGAAAAACATAGAATTTATTTTTTCTTGCACACTCTTTCTGGTTTAACTTCACAGGCCCTTAGAATTTCGAGTAAGGAAGGAGAGAGTTTTGCAGAGGCAGATCAGACATCCAGCTCAGAGAGTCATCAAAACAGAAATACTATCAGTTAACAGCCCAGTTTGACCTAGTGTTGAGGCCAGTTTCCTCTTCATGGGAAGAAAGGAGTTTTTGGTTCGAGGCACTATTACAGAGCTCAAATTTCTGGGATTCCCTGGTGAACTGGGATCTCGTTTAACTAGTCACTCTGTATATTGACAGTGAACATCACGAAGGGATAGCCAGCAGAGCACAGTGGTCTGATTCTTTGTCGGAAGGTCTCTCTTCATGCTGTTTGCTTTTGTCGTGTTGACGTTTGTACCAAGATGGATATTTGGGGGGGAAAATTGCAGGGAATTGAGCACATGAAGCATATCTTCATATCAGCAAGCTTAGCTGTTCATGAGGAGGGGAGAATAAATGGGGAGATGATTAATAGCTTTTTCTGTTGCATGATAGTAACAAGCATTAATGAGTGACCATCAGCTGTAAAGGGAAGGGAAGGATAGTGAGATACAGACTACGTGTGCAAGAAGAACCAAATGGTTTCACTGAAAAAGGAATGTGAGCACTGTGAGCACTCCCCACAACCAAGGAAAGGCTGGGCTTAGTGATTTGTACACAGGTTCAGTGAAGTACATAGCCTGTGCAGCACCACACATGGTTTTACTGGAAAGAGAGATGCAAGCCCATGGCAGCGCTTATGCTGAATCAGGATGTTCACACTTGTTGGTATGTTTTATTCTGGCTGGCTGGAGTTCTGCATTGTGTAGAGCACTTGCATGGAATTGTCAAGCACTTTTCCATTCCCATTAGCTTCAGGAATTAGACTCTTTCAGCACTTCTATTTACAAGCTAAATGAGCACATGGCAATAGTGACCATCTGCTTTGATTTCCCAAATATTTTTTAACAATTATTTATTTGTAATTTATAAATATATGCTATTAAAGTCAGTATTAGAACTAAGATATTATACTGCTTTAGCTTTTGTACAGCATGACTAAAACAGTAATGGAATTCCAGTTTGGTATAAAAAAAGACTGTTATAAATACCAGAAGACAACTTCTATATTTATGACACAATTATATTGCTGATAATTTGCCCATTTATGACTGTTTCTTTGTAGTCAAGGTTTCTGCTGTAAACAGGACATTTAGGGTCACTAAGTAGAGACTCATTTTCCTATATAATGTAATAAGCAACATTTATTGTGCAGTTGCTTCAGTGGTTTATAGTTCTGTGTTTAAATACTGAGTGAGATTAATTAGTTGATATTGCAATGAAGGACATCTTCCCTCCCATAGCTAGAACGGGAGCATCCATAATGTAGCCAGTGCTGCTGACAGACTGAAGACTTTCCATGGGTCTTACTATTACAAATAAACAATAAAAGCCTCCATTGGATTCATAGCCATATGTCTGCTATGTTTTCAGAAGATTCCTTTTCATCTTGGAATTTTCCATTGCAAAGTCTTTATTTAAAAATAGGATTAAATTAACATTTTATTATGTGACTGGTGTTAGCATTTGTTCAATCCAAAGAGCCTCTCACTGTTAATAATGCAGAGAATGGCATATAGGGTAGCATTATAAGAAACAGTGTTTTTCAAAGGATAGGATGCTTTAAAATAATCAATGAAACTTACCCACTCCATAGTTGCTAATCAGACTCCTACTGATAGAATAAAATGAGGTGAAATCAAGACCCTCAACAGTGGGTACTAGATTCCATCAGTTTTTTTGATGTAGGCTTTCCACATTTAGTATGTGCTTTTGCACTGTGTGTTGCATCCCTAAGCACGTGTGTGTGTCCCCCTGGTATGTTTGCATTAGTCCTGTGCTCACAAAAGATGCATAAGTAATAACTAAAACATGGAGGGTTGATAAAATAAATTAATCAATCTCACTTCAACTTTAATATTTATTGCAGTGAAAAGGCCATGCATACAAGACCTTTTGGAACAACTCAATTAGTGGAGGGCCACAACCTAGCAGCCCAGACTGCAGTCACCTCCCTCCTCCACTGTATCTCCATGATCTTCCCCTATCCAGAGTGTCCATCTGGCAGACCAAAGAGAATAGATAAATACTGAGATCATACAGCAGCCTTTCTTCAGCAGGACATCTTATTTAATGTAGCTCTTATCTGCCTAGTTATGAGACTTCACAAAACTTGTAAAACCTTGGTATCTTCAACTCCTTCCCAATGGATCAGTTCTGGTTGAAATTCACCACCATGAGCCAGTAGGGGAACAAGTGATAGAAGGTGTAAGGATTGCATAAGGAACACAGGAAACAAAGCTAAAAGCTCAGAAATTTAATGTCTGAGTTAAAAAATGAAGTTCACTAATTTTGTCTTTTTTATGAAATGGAAGTTTATAAGCCAAAAAATAATTTGACTTTCAGGGGAGTGTGTGCTAAATAGCACTTGAAACTCTTTAACAAGTCTGTACTCAAGATAGTGATATATTTTTACAAGCATTAGTAAATTTTTTATGATTAGTTAGAACATTATGGTCTGGAAAACATTAGCATAATGGTAACATTTTACATCTGGGTTTAAAAAGCACACTGGTTCATCTTTTTATTTACAAGCTAGGAGTTTGACTATTTTGTGAGCTTAACAAACCGGTATCTGTATTCAGATTCCCCCCAGAGGGGTAACTGATACTTGTCAATACAGAGAGGTCTTTTAAACAGTTACACTACTCTTCAAATTTTCACACACACCAAAAGTTCAAGCTGATGGAAAACTTGTCAGTCTTAAGTATAACTGTGTGGAGTAGTAGTGGTACGACTGCTACTTTGCTTAAAATACAACAATTTAAAATTGAGAAACATGGATGTAAGACCAAACAGTCCAAGCCAAATTGTCTTGAAAGATATACAATTTTAATAGAGTGCAAAATGCAACTTGTGGCTAATGCAAATTCCCTAGCAGGGTTAACAAAGACTAAGAGCTTCACAGATGTGGACAATTGTGTTCTAACTGTCATCAGATCTGAGAAATGAAGAAGCATCTTTTTAAAACTTCAGGGTGGTAATAGTGTTCATTCTTGCAAAGAAAGAGTGTTTATTCAGCAAAAAGCCTGATCAAGACTTATAGGCAAAGCCGTAGGGGTAAAACCTCTCTAGGAACCTTTTCAGCATTGGGCAGCTTTAACACTTGGTTGTATCATCTGCATTCCCAGCTGTCAGAGAAGTAGGGAGTATGTGTACTTCTTTCTCAGTTTTTGTGTAGGGGCATGGTTGACATACTCTGTATGTGTTTGTATATATGCGTAGATAGATGCATATGCAATAACATCCTCTCTTCTTGTTTCTGGCTATTAGTATAATGCTGTTAAGTTAAAAAGATAAATGTTTTTGATAGGGGTATACTTAGGTAAAATTCTGTAAAATTCTTCCTGATCTAAATGACCTTATGTTTGCAATAAACTATCACATTGTGAGCTGGTCAGAATTTAAGAAAGCTAAAAGAATATAACTGAGGACAGGTTACCCAAACCATAACACAGCATAAGAAACTCACATAGAAGTAGACAGTGGGAAGAAAAGGAAGGGATTTTTCCATCAACTCTGACCCTGGACTACCATCATGCTGCCTATGCTGGACTTATCCCTGCTTCTGGATAATCCCTGCCATAATATCTGAAAGTATTTGTCTATATTTTGCAGTTTAATTCCCTTTTTCAGTTGATATAATCACATAGTGCATACACAGCTATTCATATACAACAGCTTTATCCCAGCATATTATCTCGTGTCAGCAACTCGCTATGCCCAGACCAGGAGTCCTGCCTTCCGGGGCTCATGAGGCTGGGCACAGTGCCACTAAGCGCAGCTCTGTGGCTTCTCACTCCAGAGCTAGTTTGTTTACAGGAAGCCTTTGGTCCCTGTGTTACTTCATGCCTTCATATCAAAAGAAGATATGAATAGTAATGGAATAGTAACCATATGGACTGTTTTCTTTTGAACAAGTGCTGGAAGAGAGTATATAGTAATTTGATTTGAGAGTGATCTTTTTCACTAGTCTGTGATTTTATGGTTAGTCTCCGTGCCTCCAAATAACATAACTTACAAGTAGCTGGAAGATAAATTCAGTCACAGTGAAGTATAAAAGTTCAGCCAGAATAGTGAAGGTATGTTTAAGTTCATCAATAAAAATTACTCAGATGCAAAGAGTCAGAAAACTACAATTTTAACAAAGTTTGGCTGGCTAAGCAATTCACTGAATTGGCTGAATTTGGCTGTCTAACCAATTCACTGAATTTCACTTACTGAAATTGATAATGACCAGAAATGGAAGGATGACCAGCAAATTGGCTTAAAGAGCTGTCAGAATAAATTTAAAATCACGAAAACCCCTCAGTCTACAGTACTTCAACTGAAAACAGAAAGGAAAAACTTAACAGTTCTGATTTGTTAAGTTTATGGCTGTTCACTCTTCAGTTCTTGATATATTAGATCAAAATGTGTTTTTATAAAAATTCAACTGATTAAAAATGTAGCCTAAAATGGAAAGCAAAAAAACCATAGGTCTTAGATTGATGTATATGTTTTTAAAAAATCAGGAGAAGGTGACTGAAAAATAGCAGGATTATTGCTTGCATATATGAATAAAATACTACTAAAATCAGTTCTACTGCTTACATGTGAAGGTTTTAAATGACATAAAGCACTAAATTGAAATTTATGTAATATAAAGAACACTTACTAAAGAAAACTTCCACAAAACTTACATGAAAAGAATACAAAGAGTGTGAATCTAAGTGCTGAAAGATAGGAAATGCTAGAACTGAGCCTACCTGTGTAAGCCTGGCCTTTTTGTGTGTAGGCATACTCACTTAATTAGTCTCACATTTCTCCATGGAAATTGCCTCGATCAGTGCATGATATGGGCCTGTTCCAGGGATGAATGAAGACAGCACACATAAAGAGTCAGTCACCTGTAAAACTCAAATTCTCTTTGTTACAGAAGCTAGAACTTGTTTAGAGAATGAGGGGGGAATTGTAGGAAGAGAAAGGATGGTCTCCTGGCTCAGCTAGTTAATTGCTGCTCTGGGAAATGAATCTCTTCAGATCTCTGCCCCATAGCTTTTATGTGATGATTGACAAGTTGCTTCAAACGTGTCTTCATTGGTGATCATATGCTGCCTGTTGCATGTCAGTTTATTCTGGCCTGATGCCGTGGATTCAATCCCCTTATGTGGAAAGTTTGTTGCAAAAAACATACATGCTCTTTAACATTCTGGTTTGTTTAACCCAGTTACATAGTAAAAGATTGCACAGTTTATATGATTGCTGGGTTCACCATGCAAAACGGGATGAATGGCCTATGAAAAAGCAGTGTGCTTTCTCTGCAAAAGCGAGGGGATAGTGAGTGTTTTGTTGGTACAAAAGATAAACTGACCATCTCATGGGAGGGTCATAATACAATAAATACTTGTGATGGTATGTTGGAAAGGCTTGCATTCAGTCTCAGGAATTTTTATGAACCATTTTGTCTTCAGAAAGAGCGATGAAAATAATTTATTCCCCAAGTTTTCTTATTCTCTTCCTACTTGAGTATCACCATGAACCAGTCTCTTTCCTTCCAGGGATTATTGTCCATCTCATTTCTCTTTGGCATTCCAATCAGATGACTTTGTCTTGGGTCATGCCTGATGGCCAACAGAAAAGATGCAGCCTCCCTGCATCCTGGACAGTCCAGCTAACTTTCCCAGATCCAGAGTAGCCAAGAGAAGCAGTTTCTGGGAAATACTGACTTTCTGCCTCTAGCCTTGAGGTGAAATAGTAATATTCAGGAAATGTACAATCTATTTAGCAATAGGAGCTGTGAATGAGTGCAATGCCACTTTGTAATAGAAAGACTCCTGGTATTTTAACTGTTGATCTCTTCGAAGCCTCTTAACATGAGACTTAGGACTTAAAGATGTTGTTTTACTGAATTTACAGATATTCAAAAGAACAGAAAACAGTTTGTGCCGAATAGAAGGATCACTTCATTAACATCTTTCAGTCAGGCACCAGCCATAAGTACATCTCAAAGCGAAGTGAATTTATTCATTTGTTTATTATGTGACAGTACAATGTGGATTTCTTTTCTTTTTAATTCCTCTAAAAGGACCGGACAATTTGCCATGATATTTCAGCTGGAACTTAGAATAAATAAAAGAAGAAATTCAACCTTGGGCAGAAACCAGGCGCAGAAAATTCCTCCCTAAGTTTTTAATGTTTGACAAATTTGAAGAATAGATGTAACTAACAGCCAAGCCAGTAACATTATAACCGACTGGCATTTTGCATCTAAAATCTCCACGGTGTAAACATCCACTGCCATACTTGAAGTAAATTGGCAATCCTACTTTGTTTCTGATTATCAAAATCACTGCAGCTCAAAACCGAACACCAAAACTGTTTCATGAACTAGTGCACTTCTCAGTTTCATTAGAGAGAAAAACATCTTGAACATGTATGGCGGATTAATTAATGTTGCTTCTTAGGTAATCTGTCTTGGGGCAAGGGCGAGGAACTGATGTAACCTGAGTCACAACTTTTGCTTTTTGGGGGGGGAAATAGAGGATAATAGCCTCCAAATTATTATCATGGAGGCAAGTTATATGAAACAGTTGAGCTAAGCTGCTTAAAAAATATAATGTATCCTTTTTACCCCCAAACAGTATATTACAGATGGAAACTTCTGGTTCTGAGGTCATTTATGTACAAAACCAAGGTGAAGGCAGTGTAATTAATGTTCTAATTATTCTTTATCTAAATATAATTATTTTTTCAAATCCGTCTTAATAAACTGCTTTATATGTCTGTCAGAGAGGGAGGGAGATGGAGTCTTTAATCCCTTCAGAACATCTGTACATGAAAAATGTACTATGGAGCATTGCTTGTGCATTTTTAATTATCTAATTATGCTTCCTCTTTCAAAGAAAATGGCACGTTACCAGCAGCCTTTCTTAATGATTTTAAAACGACTGAAAAGTAATTTTAATTGGTTTTTCATTTAATTACTGCAGTTGATTAAGATGAAATATCATTCATAAACTTTTTGTGTAAGAACATTACACTAACATTTTTAACAGGCAGTACATGTTATTTTTAGAATGAAGAAATGTAGGAAAATAGTTTTAGCCATGGCTCAGACCTCAGAGTAGCTCTCACTTGCTTTATTTTCATCTCAGTTTATCTTTTTTAAAATGTTTTCTGTATTTTCTTTGTTAGTCCTGTCCTTCCACTGCTCCATTCAGCCTTTGAGATTTTCCTCCTATTTTGTTTCTATTGCCTGTTGCTATTATTTACTTTTGTAAAGGAGCAGTGAGCAATCTATTTCATATCAATGATGTAGCCTTTTTACATGAAGAGCAGTCAGATCACAGGTACTTCAGTACCTCATGCTTTGGAGGGGAAAAAGCAATACAGCATGTTGTAACAGGGAGAATAATATGTTATTGCTGAATGTTATACAAAGAAAGAAAAACTGGTGAATTCAGCTTTCTTGCTACTGAAGAAAGTCTCTTCCATTCAGTGGTGAGCATAAAAAACTCCACATCTTTGTAGTTGTTATACACACACCCCCAATACCTATTTTCTTGATACAGATTTAACATTTATGTGCTTGCTATGTTTGGTGCACTAGAACTTAATATATACATGGCTATTTGCAGTCAAGTTTGGGTCAACTGAGCTGTTTGCCCTTTGATTCCCATTAGCCTGTCCACATCAGCATTAATAGCAACACTTAACCCTGAGCAGCATCCCTGCAGTAACTTAACTGCTTTCATGTTGCTTTCATTTTATGATTCATGTGATTAGTTGGCTGCAGGCTGATAGTGCCGTGGGTATGCGCAGGCAGACACACGGGCTCCTGCATACAGAGGCAATTGCTCTGCTTGTTTCAGAGAATATAAATTAACTTGCTGAACTGTTCTTGGAAAATAGTGAAAATCTGCTCACCTTTTGTAATATTCAGACTTAGATTCTGAATTATTATTCTTTCATTTCATGGAGAAATGCTAGTTTTACAAGTTTAAAAAATAGAGATCTGTCAGAGCTGTGAAACTTGCACAATTCACTGGTTAGCGTGTTACTGAAAAGGCATTTTCACAAAACAGATTCTGATATTTTATTCCAACATGGAAATTTCCTGATCTTCTGAAGGAGGATGTCAACCAGTTAAGCTCCCAGGGGAGACTTCTGTAATGAAATCTTCCCCAACCCTTACCTCAGTGAGAGTTTACACATTGAACACAAATGGGGCTGGGACTTTGTCATTCCAGAGGCAGTATCTGTGTCACTGAGTAGCATTACAGTATAGGAATATTGTCAAGAACAGGTATAATTTACAAGAGGTACTGAATTTCAACTATCTTTGTACACCAATAGGACTCCAATATGGTGACTTTACGGGAGAAGCAAGTTTTTTTCTGATTCTAATAGCCATTTCATGGATTTAATGTATGATGGATGTGCATGTTAGATCAATATGTAATTCCAGTTGGTACAGTCCGTACAAAGTGGTTGTTTCATTGAATCAACTAACTTCTTTATGGTCTAAAAAAGTCTCTTGACTAACTGGAGAGACTTTTAATATGGGATATGTGTTTGCTCTTTGGTTTGTAAAGCACTATGTTTGAATTAATTTATGAAATACCATAAATTGTACAGTAATTAATCTTGCAGCAAATGTTATATATCACATGTAAATATAGCTACATATTCTAAGACTGGCAGAGCAATTTGTGGATAGGTAATTTAGAGTTTGGATTTATTAATTATATATCATATAATACTAATAACAAGACTTAGTTTATTTTTAGAAATGTTCCTCATTATAAAGGAGTGCTCATCTTCCCTTTGGTCCACAACTATTACATGTTTAGGAGGTTATTAGTATTCATGAGCTAACTCATTGCAAAAGGGTGCCATAGGGGCTACGAATTAGTACGTGATTCTGCATTCAGCAGAAGAGAAAGGAAGCTTACTAGCTCGTGCTGGTGAAGGCCAGGGATTCTGTCGAATGGTTCAAGTTACTGCAACTGTGTGGAAAGAACTTATATTAAAGTATCATCTATACAGCAAGGAATACAGGGGATTATTTATTTACTCATGGCTTGCATTATTGGAAAAATGGACGGAGTAAAAATGAGTGATCATGAAAATAAACACCTAAAGTATTTTTTTATAAATCATCAGTAAGTCTAAGAGAATGAAGGAAATACTGTAATTTTAGCAATGGCTAATCACTTAAGATTTTTTCCCTAAAAGGATATACTTCCAGATATTATATAGGTGAGTTTATGGGCAAAGTTTGTTCTAGCTTCCTGTGTCTTACTATCTTTCAGGTGATATGTACTCTTGGCAGGTATTTTATGTAGTGTATACCTATATACTAATTTTCTCAATCCAAATAATTTGTCCAGTATAATTTTATGCATCTTGAATATATGTATTAGATATCTGTATGTAGAAAGCTATACAGTGTTTTAATACATGTAATTGGCTTTGTTTCAGTTCTATATAGTTGTATATGCTATAGTTTAATATAAGCAAGTATAATCCACAATGTCCTTGTAGTGTGTTCATTTTATAGAATTTACCTCAAGGTTAATTTTTATGGCAGCTTGTAACTCAAACTACTCTTTGCATAAGTTTTTTATCTTAACAGTTCATTCTTCATTCCCACAGATACAACTTTCAGGTAGCAGCAGCTTGCAAAACTGGAAGTGCTGCTCTCTTTCACAACTCTGATGTCTGACATGTAAATACGGTCTTGATTTTGCCTTGTGTAGTACAGATACCACTTTAGATAGGATCTGTCTCAACTGTGTAAGTTTCGGCAGGAAAATGTAAGCGTTTTTCCCTTGGTAAAGGGAACGGTGGCTTCCCAGCTGATGCGGGAGCCCGGGGGTAGTGGGTGACCCTGGTGCTGAATGACAGCTCTGGGGAGCCGGGGCTGGGGGGGCGGCTCTGCTCCTGCTGGGGTCACTGGGGTTTTGGCTTTAGTGGTTTCCTTCAGTTAAAAAAAATGAAACATCAAATGACTCTTCTTCCATGCTAAATATCTGTGAAGTAAAACAGATAGATTGTCTGTAACTATTCTTAATATACACATTGATGTTGTTATGCCAATAATTAGAAATAGCATAAGACTTTTGCTGAACTAGTCATTGAAAGAATTGCTAAAGACAGTAAAATAATTTTAAATAAAAATGTAGTGAATTATTGCATTTAGAAATAAATGAAGTATACTGATAAATATGTTACTCTTAGTTATCCTTCTACTGAAAACTGTATTTATTTATTGTGTTATGATAACTAGGTTTGAATCAACAATACAACTTAATAATTTACCAATTTTAGCCACAGGCCTGCAGAAACTTGTGTCTGCATTTAAATGAATGTGTCAATAATCCCAGCAAGTCCAGTAAAGGAAAATAATATTTTAGGTATGTTATTATTAGAACGGTTAAGTGCAAAAGGATATATGTAAATTCATGCAGGTCTTTTGCTTCTTTGTGCTTCATAAATTAAACTCTAACCATATTGCAGAAAGTAACAGTGTGAGCTAGGAGCTATTTCTCCAAGTGATAGCCAGTAATGGAATGGAAAAATACTGTGTTCTAAGGGTACTCAATTAGATGGTATAAGAAGACTGAATTTTCAATGCCCATTCTTTTGATACTGTTCCAATTAATGTCAAATAATAAGCTAGCCCAGGGATTAAATGAACGCAAAGGAATCTTAATCTGTTTGCTTAGTTGCGACAAGGGGAAGTATTGCACAGCTGTAGGATTTGATCCTTGGTCTTATCCCATTAAGCCTGTTTCTAGCAAACTAATAGCTATTTTGTTCTAGAAGTATACTAGAACATACTTCCTAGGAAAGTAGGACTTGATATTTGCAAGGTAAAAACATGTACAAGATTAATCTGAATTCCAGATATCTCAATCTTTTTTTTTTTATTAAGGTGAATCTTCTAGGTCCCTCTACCTGTCACAAAGAATGAAAATTGAAATCTATATGGGTCTTTGAAAAAGCGGTTTATCTATTATTCAGAAAGTATTCATAGTCCTTGAATTAGGGACTTAATACATCAAAAATGGGATTTTCCTAAAGTTATGATACTATCAATTCTTATTTCTCAGTTGATGGACATCATTGTCTCCTAAACTCTTATTAAATAATGTGAGATTAAAGCATTTCAGCTCCGTTGTACAAAAAGGTGAAGATTGGCGTAAAAACAACACAAGATTAGTATTTATTATATTCATAAACACTTGAATTTCAGTAGAGCAAATTCAGTAGAGCAGAGCAAAGTATGATAAACAAGTATTTCTTTAATTGCATGGCAGATTTTATAGTCCATTAAACTTCATTGCTGTAAGTGATATATTTATAGATTAGTATGTCAGCAAAGTACATGTCAATATAGCTCAAATGTCAACAGATGCTCTGAAAAGAAGTATTTTCAGTTTGTTCCCTGACTCTTACTAAAGTATTGATGCGTAAACTCAAGAGTTCCAGAATTGACAACAACTCCATGGTTCAAAATGGGAAGAAAATGACTACAGAAAGCTTTGAGTAGGGGGCAGCATCAGCATCGCAGAAATAGTCACTGAAATCCAATTCCAAGCGCTGGTGGAAAGCAATTATCCATGTCAAAAGGAATTATCCATGTCTAATCAAAGCAGAAAGTAGGACCCCTGAATATGAGGCCTGTGTGATTCTGCCCCCTCCACGTATCCGACTGTACTTTCGGCCTGCCCTCTGCTTGAAATGGCAAAGTGTCTCCTCCTCCAGGGAAGCAAACCGGTCAATGGTCTTGCCTTCTAGCACCCTCTGGGCATGAGTCTGGGGCCTTTTTTCCTCAGCAGAGGAGGAAAAGGGACTCAGCATCGGAAACTGGCTGATGTAGGAATGATGTTGGCAAGCCCTGATATACTGAATTAGGGATCAAAGTTTCTGTTTGAATACGGGGATTGTGTGACAGCATTCCGAGCTAATGATGCAGGTTGATTGCATATTCCAACAGTATTATCACACTGTACATTTGATCTCTAGGTTTAAGGTTTTCTTGATAAGTGTGCAAGTTAGTAACATCACTTCTTCTTAAAGAGAAAACATTTCCTGAGATTCCCTGGCCATAGCCAAAATTCTGTGCTAGAGCTATGGACCAATATCCAGCCCCCAAATTAAGAAAGGTAAACTTTACTAAATCTTCTCAAATTGTAGAAAAATATTTTTATCAGAAGTTTCAGCATGAATTTTGTGATGTTCATCACTGCTTTTTAAAATTAATTTGCTATTTGAAGAATAATGTGGCAATCTCAATTCATATTTTTTCATGCTACAGTGTTTGTGGAGAGGTAAAGAAAGAAATCTGTGTTACTTAAAACAGCAGTAGCTGCTAGGTTAGGTATTTTGTAAAGATGAGGTTATTGCGTTCTGTGAACAACAATAAAAATATTGTTATTTAGTGATCATTGCAACTTTAAAAACAGCAGTATATGTAGCCTATGAAGTAAACACCTGTACTATGTTAGGGACATGATTTATATTAAAGCCAAGAAATTAATATTCATCTCCCTCAAGAAAATTGGTCTCTATTTTGAAAATGGAGGAAAATGGAGGAAATTAGGGCATTTTTTTCTCAATTTCATATTATTTTTAACTGAACAGAACTAGTTTGCCTTACACAAAACCTTTTCCTTGATACTTGCATATTTTTGGAAGATGGTCTTTTTTGAGTTTTTTTTTAAATGGCCAAAAAGTGCAGTTAAAATTCTTCCTAGAATGATTGAATATGTGTGTGTGTGTGTATATATGTGTGTGTGCTCACATACATGTGAGGGAGTGTGTTCTGGGGGAGATCTACAATGAAATACAAAGAAATTTTACATAGAAACATCAAAATACTTATGTCCTTCTGTTTTTGCCATGTGAACCCAAAAGCCAGTCGCTAAAGGCGCAGTGGGATGGGAGGGAACAAGAGAGAACCTATTGTAAGCTCAGTGTGCCTCAGGTGGTCCACTAAAATGTGTTCTTAAGTCCTTCAGTGCATCACAGCACCTTGTTCTGTGTGCAGGTGGTAGCTGGTTTTTTATCTGAACTTAACAGGAGCAGATCCTAAGTGCTGAACACAGTTAAATGCCTATGCAGAGACTGATAATGACCTTTTCTAGTAAGTGTTGTCTATTCAAGGACTTTACTTTTCCAGCTTCTTCTTCAAAAAATATTGTCTATTTTTATCTGCTCTTACCTATGGTCACATATTAGTAAATCTTGGTAACTGTCAGTAAAACATAATTTAGGTATACATTATTTTACACTTTCCTGGATCTGTCTTCAGACAGGACTGATTTAAACTTTAGCAGGGCCCAGATCCGTAGAAGTCACAGGATGTCAGTTCTTCTCCCATAGACCCCTTCATTTCTCCCTGGCAAGATTTCCTATCTGTCTGAAACTTGCCATGACACAAAGAAGCCTGCATCTCTAACACCTTTCTTTCTTATTTGGTGACGGGGGCGGCGGGGGGCAGGAGCAGGCCATCACATCTGCTGGGAAGGGAACCTGCTGGGAAGGACAGCAGGACTGTCGCTCAAGAAATACATTTCAAAATTTGACTTCAAAATACAAAATTAATGAAAAAAATCCCTAAAATTAGTATGTTGCCAGTAGGTCTACTAATCAGCAATACAAGATCAACGAATTTCCCACGTACTAGGCTGATTTAACAACTACATCTGAAGTGAGTCGGGCTGCAGCTTAAATTTCTGGGTCTCTGCAGAGGGATAGCTAACTTCGTATTGCCATTAGAGCTAGGGCATCGCTTGGCCATAGCAGTGTTAGGACTGTGTGTATTAGTATGTCCTGTGTGTATTTGAGATTGTTCTCTAGAGCGTGTTTCTGAATACTTTATTCAGCCTCTATGTGCAGGAGCAGAAAACAGATTTGTATAGAAACATTCAAATGCAATGTGATAGCTAAAGGAAATCAAACAGAACTGACAGAGCAATTCATCTTTCTGTCAATCAATGAATGTTCTAGCGGGTTATTAGGTTTTTTTGCCTCAAAATTATTTTGCCTTCATACTGCGATTATTGCATTTACTTTTAAAGAAGTGAGAGAGCGAAGACCTAAAAAATACTACATACTATATTATGTCTTTCTGTGAGGTATTAAAATGTAGAAGATGATATCTTCATATCTATTAGGTCTTAAGGCTTTGGTGAACAGCGCTGATAGGATACATGTATTAACCTACGTATATTCTCTTGGCCCATGTTTATCTTCTTTGGTTGTAAAATTGCTGGTTTATTGTTTTCTGTATTCTGGGGATATAGATAGGAAGGCTCCACATGACTTTTAAATGTTGCGTGTCTCTCTGTCACTCTAAAAAAACATGGGAAAGTGTTCATTTTATTTATTTCCCTCGAAGAAGTGAAGCACAAATTATAATACTGGAAATACATACTCTGAGGAGCATCAAATTAACCTTTTATTTGTGAACCAAATAAACGAAAATGTATCAAGACCTAAAATTAATTTACTAATTAAAAAAAAACACTTTTGGAATTGCTGTTACACAGAGAAATTAACATGTTTGTTTTTACTTTGTAACTGTAGTACATTTACTCCTAAAATGCAAGGCAGACGGATGGGGACTTCAGGGAGAATCACTAAGAGCACAAGTGTGAGCGGAGAGATGTATAAGCTGGAGCACAATGACGGGAGTCAGTCGGACACGGCTGTCGGCACGGTTGGAACAGGTGGGAAGAAAAGGCGTTCCAGCCTTAGTGCCAAAGTGGTTGCCATAGTGTCTCGAAGGAGCAGAAGCACATCTCAACTTAGCCAAACAGGTGAGTGAGACACATGCTCTTCGGAAACAGGACTCTCACCAAACTTGGTTTACCATTATTTCATCTGTGGCATCTGTGTTACATGTATATGGATATAGACCACTCAGGAGAGAAGATTTTCCAGCTGTGAATAAATTTCTGAGATATTAAATTTCTTTGATCATTAGGCATCTGCAAGAAACAATATACAAATGCCTTTTAGAATATGTACCATAACAACTTTGTGTCCTGATCAATGAAAAATGTTTTTATCTCTTAGAAGCCTTGTTTACAGGTAGGCATGGAAATGCAAAGAGACATATGTGGGTATCAACAATGGATAATGGCTTGGCTAAGAGCAGCTTTCTATATATAGGAAACTTCTTCTAGCAGAAGAGTGGAGTACGAATGGGGGAACGGAAATCTGAGCAAATGAATGGCATTTACGTAACTCGGATAAAAGATTGTACCTGTAATGGCAAAAAATACGTTTTTAAAAACTACCTTTGATTTCTTAGTCAAGAGTAAATCCAATACTTTTTCTTTAAAAACAACACTGGCAAATTGGGGTCAGTGATTTCAGATAAATTAGACAACAGCATGATGCTTCATTAGGAACGTAAGACTTCCAAGTCTTTATTGCGACTTCAGAAATCTTAAAAGCTTCATATCTGCATAGCCTGAAGGAACAAAAGCTCGTACGGAAAGATACAAAAGGAAAAAAAATGTTTTAAAGTCACTGTCCTGCTCCTATTGAACCCCAGTGAAGACTTTTGCTCTTGTCTTCAGTGGGAGCAGGACCTGACCTTAAGGGTTCTTTCTTACTAAAAGAAGGAAAAGAAAGAGGAAAAGCTTCAGCCTAGCGTAGAATGCACGCATATTGCAGCACTCTTCTCACATAGTCAGGGTAATCTAAACTAGAGGTAAGTAACAATATTATTTATATCATCAAATATCTCACCCTTTTCCCTTGGTTTTCTTTTATTGCCAGGTGAGCAGTAAAAGTGATTCTCTCAAGATGTAAAGCTTGGTCAGCTTCAACAAAAAGATTGTAATACTTTTCTACACTACTCATTTATGAATTTTAAGCCAGAAAGCATATAATCATGCAGTTGGACCAAATGATAGATGTAGTAGGCGTATTTGAAGCCCAGAATTGTAATTAATATTGTGTTGCTCAAAAATGCACTCTGCCTGACTATTAGACTAGAATATAGATAATTGTATACAGTAAGATGTTATTTTAGATGCATCAGAATCAATGACATGCTCTTAAAGTAATAAAAAGTGGTATTGTATTATAGAAAGGATTTTAGGTTGATGTTTTACTCCACTTATTATAAAGAACAAAATGTTTTAAGTATTTTACAGAATGTTTTTGTGGTTTGATCTGGTGTTCCTTTCTAGCTTCTAAATCTCATTGAAATAGGAATTGCTGTGACAGAGCAAATCTTTGCTCCATCTTACTCAGTAGTCCAGCTCTGACCAGGAACCAGGGCTGTGTGCCTAAGAGGAAGGCACAGGGGGCTACCAAACATAGGATGATTTGCCTTGCATGAGCCCTAACTCACTCTTCTCAGTGAAGTTAGTAAATAACTTAAAATCTAAACTGTGACTTCCAAACACTTCTCAGCATTATCTATTTAAAGCTCAGATGTTCCCGTTCTTCACAGAAAGATACTACAGCTCTCCAAATTTTGCTTGGTGTAAATTTCAAAACAATAGGAGTTTTGCAAGGAATGGAGCACCTAAAGTTACAATGAAACTCAAACAGCAAATCAAATATGGAAAGTACAATTATGTATTATTCATGATTGTAAAACAGAGCTGAGAATGATATTTACTTTGCCTTACTGTGGCTCAGGCAAACAGTACTATCTGTGGTATAAGCAGAGCACATGAAATGTGGCAGGTTTTGTCAGTCACTATTTTTTTAGTTAAATTATGTCAGAAATCAGTGAGTTGAATTAATGAATTTTTTAGAACAATATACACATGAGACTTGATAGGTTTTCCAAAGAAAATCTGTTGTTGGAGACTAAATACTCATGCCCTAGATCAGGAACCCACTTTCCTTCCTTCCTGTAGTGTACAAGAGGGGAGAAAAAATCTAAACATGTCTAATTCATCTTAATGTGTTGTGCCTAAGTAACTTAATAATGTCTCCACTATTGAGAATTTAAAAAAAGATCTGTTTTGAAAATATAATATAAACTAGGTCCTTAAAACTGATTATGTGAAAATCGGTTCTAATAGCCAAATTCCGAAGTTTTAAAACTGGTGTGGAGATGTGTGCGCCTCCAAAAAGTGCTGCCAGGTATGAACTTCTGCTACCGATCGTCAGTAACTAAAGGTGTGCTGTTGCCACATAGCATGTATTTTAAAGAAAGTATAAAAAATACAGAAATGTATGTGTAGCCTCCATAGTTTTTCCTGAATTGGTCAGTTTACATTTTTTTTCCTATGACTTGCATGATTGTAAGTCAGGTACACATGACATATATAGTTATTTGTTTCTGAAAACTCAAAATAGAAGATCAGAAATAAAACAAAAGGTCAGATATTTCTTGAAAATCGGAGGTTCCGTATTTTTGTGGAACGTGTAGATCTGAAATTCTAGTTTACTACTGTCTTCAAAACTGGTAAAAATAACTTCCATCTTGCTTTTTTTCATTTGAAGAAATGGTTAATAAGGGCTGAATTTGACTTTTTGTAGATAATTCTTGCTTTTAGCATACTGCATAGGTTTAATCTTATATAGAAATAGAAGCGGTGTGTATGAAACTGCTACTAGGTAGCTATTACTCCTAAAAGTTGATTTTCTTTTCAGTTGAAAAAGGAGTGTGTGTGTGAACCTGTGCATGCATGTATGTGTCTATATATACACACACGGACCTCTTTGCATAGACGGGGCAGATGCACTTGCATGTTAGATTTAGAAGGACCAGCAATCACATTATTTTGTGCACCCTTGTTCAGTGCTGTTGGAAAATATTTATTCTGAATATGTGCCTTATAAGATTGTCAGTGAAAGAATTGGTTCTTATTGTTATGTAAATCTACAAGGAAAAGTATATATTTCTGCTGCACCTTCCTTTTGATTATGTTTAAGATTTCATAATACTTTCAGTAACTGTTCATTGAAATAACGAAATCCTTACTTACTATGGTTTGTTCATTGTGCCCATAAATTGGATAGATTTTGTAGTTCATCAAAAAAAGCTTGTAATCTTCTGGCAGTATTCCTAATGAAAATCCAACTCTGCTTATGCTATCATAGTTAAAAAGAACAAAAGAAAAGAAAAGGAAAAAAAAGAAGCAAAACCTCCAGAAAGACCACAGAAGAATGAAAATAGCTCCAGGCATATTCTGTACAATTTTAGTTATAATCCAACTTTTCTATCTTTCTTTGCCAGCCTAATTTTTCTACATAAATATATACATATATACAAAAAAAATATATAACTGCAGATTTTCTAAATAATTACAGCAACTAAACTTTAAATCATAGGAAAATTATAGGAAAATAGATTATGATAAGAAATCATCATCTATTGTCTTGATTTTGTGATACAACACTTTATTCCTCTGCAGATATTCTTATATTATAGTTTCCTGACCAATGAGTGAGTGAGGGCAGTATTGATCATACTGCATTTTGATTTGGGGTTCTGGGTTTGTTTTGAAAGAGGTAAAAACTGCTGCCATAGGAGGAAAGAGTTTTATTACAGGATTTATACCATAAATAGAGACATAATAATGCATTTCAAAGTGGATGGAGGTAATGGTAGGAGTATTACCAGTGAGATGAGTTCTGGAGAAAGGACAAGCTCAATCTCAGATAAACAGAAGTATTCCCATCCCTGGATCCCTCTCAGTTCTCCTGGTACATGCAGAGGTGTGCATTAAGAAGGCCATAGAATTCCTCCCTTTTGCTTTCTAATGCCTGGTCAGCAGATAGGGATTCAGAAAGGTCATCTGCTAGCCGGAGCACACTTTTCTTGTTCTTTTTAAGTGCTAACAGTGCTTTGCAACCATTCTGACACTATATCTTCACCATCTTGCTATCAGAGATTTCGTGGTGTCACATCTCTGTGACATATTCAGCCTGACGCAATTGGCTGCTGGGTCAGCAAGACAGATTTTTCTCTTTAAGGCAAATGGACAGGATGGCTGGCTGTGTTTTTGTTTGTTTTGTTGAAGGACTTAGAGGATTTTCATTCTTTAGTCACTTCTAATGGAGGCCAACTTTTCTGTCAAAAGCATTGAGAGTAAGAGTTCAAAAGGAATTACAAAATAATTTGGTAGTGTTTACTTAATTAAGATATCCAAAACATGATAACCAGTACAGATAGAAAGACCGAAAATACCAGCTTTGAGAGAAATATGAACAAAACTACCAGAGATGCGACTGGTCAGCCTTTTGAGACATGGGCTCTATTTTTTCCGAATATGAGTTCTTTGAGACTGCTTTTATTTTCCAAGGTGCTCAACACCATTAACATCAGTATTCTGACTAGTTTTCCATTGACATTGCTTGAAAAATATTAATGATCTCATATAAGATCAAGGTGAGACTTTGCCTGGGATATTGTATATTGTTCCCATTACTGGCTCAAAACAGATGAGAGCGGATGAGATACAGAGAAGGAGAGCTAAGGAGCTTGGAAGAATGGGGAGCTTGTCCAGTGTCCGTTACACTGATATCGGGTCATTTTTCTAAATGGAAATACCTTGCCATGTTTATGGTATGAACCACAATGAGATATTTCTACATAAGAACCAAAATTATTTGCTGTCCATCTCCTGTTTGTGAGGTTTAATGTCAACAACTTGAAATGAAGCCATACGCATTAATGTTTCAGAGAGAGGTTATGTGCCGTGAAGTGGAGCTGAAATCAAGTATTGTCACAAGGTGAAAACAGAGTGAAAAAAGACTCTCTTCACTTATGTGCATCTGTGAACTGGATACTTGGAAGGAATCTTTAAGTGTCTGACTGCTTCACGCAGGAAGTAACTGGCAACCTGAGCAAAACCACGTGAGAATCTTAACGTATTTCCCTATGTAAAAATTGCACATGTCCTCACATGGAATTCCCTGCTACAGTATATTTTCTGTAATTTCCTGTAATTTTCCCGTTAAAGAAGTGGCTTTCTGAATGTTCTTTTGAATTAAATTCCAGATTCCCAATTTCAGAAAAGATACCATCATCTAAGTGAGGAAATGGTCATTGAGCAGTGAAGTCCTGATAATCTTGTACTCCACAGTACAGCTGTGCTCCTTTTGTGTGCTCACTGTAGCTTTAAGAACACTTCTTCATCTGGTTGACTGCCCCACATTTCACCTTCTAAGACTGATCTTAGGAAGGCCTTCTCTCATGGTTTTGTTGGATGACTGAAGTTTAGGTAAATGTTTAAAAAAGACAACCCCATCCATTACACAAAGTGTCCGCTAGTGGTGGAGAATATGATGGTTCACTGGAGGTACTGAGTGACTGATAGCAAGCACCACTGTGCTGTGGTAAAAATAACACTGCCTGGGAAACATGGAAATTAAGCAGAGTAAAGCAATCTTCCAGGCTCAGAGCTACATCATTTCAGTGTAGACACTGCTAGGAAAAAAACCTCTCGGTTTTTCATTTTTGCAGTCTTTGTTTGGTAATGCCAGCAGGGATAATTTTCTGTCCATCCTTGTAGTAATTTTATGATGCAACAAGAGATTTCATACCTGTCTAGGGAGTATGAAAACAGATAAGCAGATAGACAGATAAAGCAGATAATAAATCAGAAATAAAATATGCTGGAGGGTGTAGGCCTTTGGGATAAGGAGGGGTTGTTTGTTGTCTTTCTTGAGAAAGCCATTGCTGCTTCTCCATGATTTTGTTACTTTTTTACAAGGGTCATGACAACCTTTTCTTGCAGTGGTCAGGCTTTTTTTTTTTCCCCCACATTTCATTTTGACTGATTGAGTCTCAATTATAAACAATTACAAGGATGCATTTCTGAGCATGTTTCTTCTACCTCATAACCTCTGAGTTTATTTTTTTATTACTGTAGTGAAAGAAGTTGTTCTTACTTAAAAAATTGCATTTGATAAGAAAGCTGAGTGCTAGACAAAAGTTCAAAAGACTTATTTTGTCTATACTTCAATAAATCATCTATTATTATTATTAGACTTGATGGAAAGCATGGAGATCAGTAAGGAATACTGGGTGTCAGGAAGAAACTGGTTAGGAGGGAGGCATCAGCTGGTTTTATTAACACAAGAGCCGGGGAGTGCTTACTTGTTGAGTTTCTAAGACAAGAAACACAGGCATATCTTGTTAATATTTTACTGAAATGTAGTGTGTATGCTGCTAGAATATGCTGATGATACTGATTTGGAAAGTATGTCACTTCCAGGTGAAATAGAGGAAGGACTGATGAACTTGAGGACCAGAATAATAGAACTTGGATAAAATGTGATAATGCGGATTGCAAGATCATTCTTTTCAGAATGACTAATGAAGATTTCCAGATGCAATCTGGGAGCTGTCATCTAGAAAAAAATAGGAGGAGGAGGAAGACATGGATATAATAAAAATCACAGGATGAATGTAAGCTATGTATAAGATCTGGCCAGGGAAAAGGCAAATGCTATCCTGGGTGCATCAGGCAAGGTGTTTCCTTGGAGAGCTAAGAAAATGTTAACATCATTGAATGAAGCACAGCTGACAGCTCATCTGGAATACTGGTCACTCAGCATTCAAGAAAATGAATGCTGGATGTTTGTGGGAATCAAGACCTTGAAGGATGATTTATTGCCTGATTTGTTCAGCCTGTAAAAATGAAGGTTGAACAGAGGTATGATTGTTCTGTAAGAATGCAATGAGAGTAAACATCAAAAAGGCAAAAGAGTTTTTGAAGCTAAAGGGCCACACCATCGGAAACTGTAGTATAAGAACAAATGGGTATAAATTAGTTATGAATAAATTTTGTATTTGTCTCGAAATTACAATAAAGTTTCTAACAGTCAAAACAGAGAGAGGTATCTTAAACCTCTCAAAGCATTTAGCGTGCTAGGGATGGAACAGCCCTTTTTTTGTTCCTGATCTAGCATTGCTGTTTTCATAGGATTTCTTTTCTGACATTGTTCTTTTGTATTGCCATCTCCTGTTCATACAGATGAAATGCTACAAGATCTCAAATTTTTTAATGGTAGATTCAGAAGATTATCTTGGAAGTCAGAATTACTATGAGTCTTACAGCTGTACAGTTACCCCACAGGTTTAGTTTAGTCTTCTGTAATTCACCTGTTGTTCACTGTGTTGTAGAGGAGCATTTCCAAATATTTGCTTGCATTGGGCGTTTATCTCTGCAAGAATGCTTAGCATTTACACATGAGCTTCCTTACCTACAGATACCTCCGTTTTGTTATCTTAAGTCCGCACACTTTGCAAATCTTTTCCTTAATGTTAGACCGTGTGTACTTGAAAAGTAACATTCTGCAGCCTAGCAGAAGTGTGGTGGTCCATCCTGCAGCGCACTCATTAGCCTTGTTTGGCTGTTCAGTATTATCTCCGTGAGAGTCTTTCCTATCCAGGTTGTTATTTTTCCCAGAGCAGGCCATTAGAGCTTGCTTTGCATAGTTGTGGTGATCTATGAGGACAATGGGTCTGTTGCACAAAAAGAAGAATGGAGAGAGACTAACATTAAGATGGATTTCTCTTTTCAGCCAATCTAAAAAAAGTCTGTAGTGCAGCAGCAGGGATGGTAGTGGTGCCTTAGGGATGGTGACAGGATCTGGGCTCTAAACCTGCCACCCTGGCAGCGAAGAGCACCCCCCTGAACCCAGCAAAAGCTTCATACCAGTCCTGCATGCGTCCGCATGCTTCTGCAGCAGGAGGGGGGAAACGAACAAATAGATGAAGAATAATACTAAAAACAAAGAAAAAGACCTGATTATTTTTGTAAGAGGAACTCTTTGTTCTAGTAATGATATTTAATTCTTTGAAACTATTGGGTGAATGTAAGCGTGTTCTCTTTTATTTACTGTTGCAGTCTAGCTGAGGAATTCTCTACCCTTAATAGAAACATAATTCAGTTCCAGTTACTCATCTTCCAAAAGATTTCCTAATAAGGGCTAGTATTTTCAAACAAAATCCCATTGCTCTGTTGAGTTAGTGTTACATGTGGCTCTTTTCCTTTTTCCTGAAATACAAATTTTGACTTTGTCTCCTGTTATGTAGTTGGTTCACTTGTACTCAAAACTAATCATTTGCTTTTCTGTCTATTTGCATTTTCTCCCTAGATTTTTTAACAGAGATATTACTAGAGTAATAACTGTACTTTGGGCTATTTCAAATATATAAGTAGTGTGGGGTTTAGGAGAATTTACTCCTTTCCAAAAGTATAATTTTGATTTTAGCTAAGCCATGACATACATGTCTTGTAGAACTATAAATTCAAAATATGTCAAATGTATTTAATAAGTATAGCTGCACTGTTATGTTTCTATTGTATTTTTTAATGCAATGTTTTACAGAAAGTCCTACTGATAATTCTGACTGTATTTAACTGAGCTTTGTTTAAAGAGGATTTTTATTTGCTTTTTCATCTGATTCACACTGCGTTCACAAGTTTTACTTTGTGCAAGTATAAACACTGAGTTGAAATAATATCAAAGTTATGACAGAAAAAGGAAATAGAGCAATGCCAAAGTACTATCAGGAGGGAAAAAAGTCTACTATCTTCACATTAAACATTTCTACATAAATGCCTATCTGTAAGAGAATATCAGCCTTAAACTTGAATTTTATTGCTCTTCATATACTTCTTGACTGATCAGGTCCACAGTTTGTGGCTTTCTGGAACTTGTGGGATTTTGTAGAAAGGTTTAGAGTACCTGCAGTCATCCAGAGGAAAAATACTCTTATTCTCTGGCACAGAAATGAATTCCTCTCTCACAGAAGAATAAAGCCCCCTTTGTTTAGAGTCAGATGATCTAGCTTAATTTTGGTAGATCTGAAATTATTTTTCTTCCTTTCCAAAACAGTCCTTAACTAACATAAACTTAAAGTTCTTAACTAACATAAACTTTGATTTTCGTTTGAATGAGATAGTCTGTTCAGCATGAAACCACTCATTGAATTTTAAGTATTGACTTGGGAGCTCAGGCTATCTGGTTTAAAACTAGGAAGAATAGAAATAGCTGGATCTGCAGTATTTGCTTCACAGGGTTGTTCCAAGTGTCTAGATGAAGTTTGGGGCACAACTGACTTGTCATATGCAATCGTCTGCTCAAATGGCTGCACAAGACTCTGTTAATGTCACTATTTGTTGTTGAATTTTGCGGATTCTCACACTATGGCCTTTTCCCTGATACTTTTAGTAAATGTAACACAGAGTTCCAGAGAGCAGATCAAAATATTTCATAGAAAGAAATTTTGAAATCTGGCCTGTACATTATAGTATTTCTTACAAACAATTTATGGTGTTATTTTTTTCATGTAACTGAAGAATTTGCAATAATTTAAAAAATGTTTTAAAACTATTCTTAATTCTTCCCTGCAAACACACAACTGAAATTTTCTTTGCACTGTTTTCTATTACAGATCACCTTTAATATTTTGCTTGCTTGCTTGTAGCTTCAGTGTAACTACAGTCAAGGACAAACTGGGTCCTTGCATCTAAATATGGGCAGAGATTCTTCTTTGATTGCAGCATAGTATTTCAAATATGAGTATCATATCTCTAAATCCATTAGGGGCAAGAAATTATTTAATTCTGGATCTTTTAGAAAATAAAACTGACTTTTTAAAATCTTAAAAGTTTTTTTTATAAAACATTTTTTAAAATGTGTGGTAGTCATAAGTTTGATGATAAGATATTGGTGGGCTGAGTTTAAAAAAATGCACTTAGCTGAATGCAAAGAAACGTTAGATTCAGAGACGCTGTTTTAATCTTATTTAGCACTGTTATATGTGAATGTGAAGATGAGCTTTGAGGGATTTTTCAGTAATTTTTTTGGCTAGGATTAGAACTGTTAGCAACAGAATCCAAATGAAAAGGCAGTAAACCTAAACTAAGACAAGAGGATCAACAGGTGGTTTTAAGGGATTTTCAAGGATAAGAATGATAATAATTATAATGATTATGATAATCATAATAATAAAGCTTGCTGCTTTTATTGCAGCTGATGATGTTAATGTATTTATAGCAAATCTGTATACATATCTATAATGTAACTAATAGAGTCTGCAATACAGATAATGGCCCTTAGATACTCTGAATTGCGTGTAATAAGTAATGAAATATGCAAAACTCAGTAAAATTATGAAAGAAAGTTCATAGGATTTTTTAAAAATAATTTTCAATTTTTTTGGCAAGTCATTAAGTTGGATGAAAAATGATTTCAAATCTAACAGCTTATGATGTCCATCTTGAAATGACACAATTCAGCTTGAGTATTTCCTTAAATACGAATGACATTTTAAAACAAAATGCTGACAGCATCAGATGGAGCAGGTAGTGGTTCACAAAATATTTCAGTGTTGCTGAATCTCCTTTTTTTTCTGAAAAAAAAAAAAATACTCAGCTGAAAAATTTCACCCAGCTTTGCAGAGCCGTGTTGGTACATTGCTTCCCCATGTAGGTGCTCTGCATATGAATAGGAAAGAGGGTGGGCAACAGCCACCCTGCACAGCATATCTTCTCTCTGAGCACACCTAAGGTACAGTCCTAAAAGCAACTCCCTCCTCCAATAATTTTTACAGCTCATGAAGGGAGGTTGGGTTCAGCTGGCTGAGATCCAGATAACAGCAGCATTGCAGGACAGGAAGGGACAGATGATAAACGGGGACAGTCACTGGCCTTGTTCCCACATGCATCAGTCTGGCAGCATATCTGCTAGCCAGGACTATTGGCCAGTCCAATGTTGACGTTGTTTCCAAGAAGAGAAGGAGCAGCAGTCGAATATAAACTGTGTGACAGAGGAATTTGATCTCTCATTGTATAACATTTATTGCCCAGAGTCCTCTCCATACTTTAGATGGCATATAAATTAAATTAACATAAGTAATAACCACTTTGGCAAGTCTTAAAATAGAACGAAGATAGAAGAGATGAAAACGAGCACATCATATTACTTGCTAGTCCAAACTTGCTTCCTGCCAACCAATCTCATACACAAAGAGAAGGGAAAAAAGAGATTGAGGCACCCAATGTATTTGTGCTTCTTCAGAACAAAGCTTGGCTCTTCAGTGGCATCCACTTGCACTTGATATGTAAACGCTTCTCATGAGCAGTGGGGTTTATCCCATGGAAATGACTGCTTTCTATGAATATGAATGACTTTCACCATAACATACCAGTTCTGATTTCTTTTTAAGGAAATCATCAGAGGCCAGTGAAAATTTAGCAGAGGTTTATATTTGAATACGCTTCTTTTATTTTTACACTATCTTTTTATTTTCCTTTGTACATGTACTGGTATTTCAATTCCTTAAATTAAACTTTCAGTGATTTTTAGCCACTATTTGACTAGCCAGTTTGTTGCATCTGCAAAATTTTCTTCAAATTGCCAAGAAAAGACAAAGAAAGAAAATAGCCCAGGAAGTTAGAGATGTTCATATCTCTAAGTCATTGGCATGTTGTCAAAGTGCAAATATTTTTATCAACTGTAGCACATGTTTACAGTTTCATCATCGTTTTGAATGTTGTGCCAGCTTTGCTTTGGTTTGATAAGCGTGCGATTTTTAGAATATGATGCTCATATAACTTCCAAAAGGGACCAACAAATGTGTAAAATGTTAACTTTGTTTAAATCTGTATTGATTTCTATTGCAGTGTTGGGTGCTATGTATATCAGTTATTTGGTATGACTTACTCTAAGTAAGGCATGAAAATACTGTGCAATATTGAAGCTGAATTACTGTTTCCTGTTGTACAGACCTCAATGTAGTTACTTACTTAGACCTCAGTAAACAGTACATGTTGCCTCTATATAATCCTCAGGTCTCCATTGGAAGGTTCATCCCTGAACTTGCTTGAATTTACTAAAATTTGACAATCTGTTTAGATTTTCAGACTGATGTCTACAAATATTTAACTGCAGTGTCATAGAATTAAGACATTCAAAGAACCGAAAGAGTAAACTACAGTATTTTTTTTTATGATCTGTTGGGTGTTTATCCTCATAAGTTACCTGAGAATTGCTTTGAAATTACTTAGTATTTATAAAAGTCCTTGATGCTCACAGACAGACACTCATATACAGTTTATTTCATTTACCCATATAGTAATTTTTCATATTGCTAAAATTCAGTTTCTGGTGCCTGATAGCTTCAAAAGCATTGCTTTACAAGAAGCCTTAGACATGAGGTGTTTTTCTTCTGGGAAGCTCTAAATGTCTGGCAATCCCAGCAGAAATCCCCTGTGTGATGGAAGTTTGACCAGTCAGAATTGCCCACCCATTCCTGCTAGATTCTGAAAAATGCAAGATTCGTTATTACTGAAGAAAGAAACCAAGGCAGAGGAGTCTGTATGAGAAGGCAATGTGAGATACTGCCTCTTCGCACTGTCGGTACAGAGGAGAAACTGGCTTTACTCTCCTTTGAGCACTCTTGCTGCCTCCTCTCCAGTTTCTTCATGGCTTACAGCTCCTGAGTGCAGTCAGACAATAATCATCCAAGGGGGTTAATGCTAAGCCTAGAGGAAGCAGTTGTCTTTCTGCTTTACTTTGCTTCTGTGATTTGTGAAGCACAGAAGTTTCATGGCTAGATAAGATAGGGTGGCTGCCCAAAACAGACACCCAGCTTCTGGTTTTGAAGCTTGGGTTAACTGGGTAACTTACTTCAATTTTAAATGGTGCTTGTAAAATATCAGTGTGAAACAGTATTGAAAATTGGGGTTTTTTTAATGGTGGCTTTTGTGTCTTTGGGATAAAAATCAGTGTCTTGGGAATCCATTTATTTGTAATGATTTCTCTGGTCTCAGAACAGAACTTGTCAGATTGACAAGTTATCTTAACGCAGGTCCATGCAAATGAATTTCCTGTTTATAAAGCAGGTTAAAATATCTGAAAAGCTCTTCCAGGGAGGAATCTCAGGGCTGCTGTTTTGATTAGTTTTGCTTTCACATGGCTGATGATGGCTTTATTTATAGCTCTGCCATTTGATTAGCTTTGATGGTGCAAAGTGTTCTCTCTCAGAGCATGGCCAGACTGAGACACTGAATTAAGTATAGATGTTATCTAGTATTTATGTATAAAAGTAAATCAGTTTTACCCATCACTCTCCCTTTGAAAATTATCCTACTAACCATCTTTTCTCCTGCCTGAGCAGCTCTTTTCTAGAGTTCATGGTCAGGGCAGGGTGGGGGGATTTCTTTGATAAGACTCATCTACTTTCTTCAGTCTGGACTCCAAAGTGACTAAAATGTTAATGGGGAAAGATGTTCAAGGGGCATTGAAAACAAACTCCAGGGTATATACATGGTAGGGTTGGCTTGCTTTTTGCATGCTAAAAGTACTCTGTTGAAGTTTAGTATTTATTGATAGGAAAGGAATAATTTACGAGGAAAACATTTTGAGGGAGTCACTGGTCTTTACCTAAGATGCATACCATGTTAAGAACCAGGTTCTTCTGCCCAGGTTAGAGGTACTCCACAGCCCTGTGAAGTGGTCACTTAAGAAAGGTCACACACAGGATCCAATTGATCTAGTAACCAGACTCTTTCTCCGGACTCTCAGTAATGGCCCTTGTGAGGCACAACCACTCCAAGAGCTGGGCGTGACAGAACTGAGTTGCATTTGTATTGCACTTATTTCTCCTCTGATGTGGAAAAATTTATGGCTCTGGCAGCAGGCTCATATCACAGCAAGAAGAGAGCTATCATCTCTAGCATGTGTTGGAACAGGCAACTTTGATATATTTATGCAGGGATTATAGAGCCAGGTCAGGACTTAGCTCTTAAGAGATGAACCATTGTCATTGACTGGGGAATCCAGGAGAAAAAGTGACAGAGAAGGTGACAGAGAAACTGTGGTGGGTTTGGGTAGCAGTTCACTGTTTTACTTTAACAGCACTTACATAGTTGAAAATACAGTTTTATTTATTTTTGTTCAGGCAGCATTTTTATGCTCCATGCCTGGGTACAGACCTTTACCCTATACTCTGCTTCAAGGGGATAGACATGTTTATTATGGCCAACTTGGGAACAATGGCAAGAAATTTGATGGGATCTCAAAGTTTCCCTTTTAGTCAAGGTTCAGGCTCTCCCGGTCTGCCTCATAGTAGTTTCTGGTCCAAAGTTTGCCCATGGCCAAAATCCAAGGTCCATTAAATTGTCTTGCATTTATTTTGGAGCATGTGTTTTTAAACATCTGACCGTGTTCCCCAGGTACTCAGAAGAGTGACTTTTCCCAGTAACCACCTCCAGATTGTAAGAGGCTACTCCAATACCACTTAAAGTTTACTGACTTCGGCATGGGGATCCTCTGAAGAGGGCAAAAAGCCCCTCTCCAGTCCTAGTCATTGTGGTCCAGAAACACATCTTCCTGTGCAAATGCTGGTGACTGAATATTTGACATCATGGATTGTTTCATTTATGTGGCACCATTCTGTTGCAAGTGGCAGCTCCTTTCATTGCTTTACTTGCTCTGGATCAAAAAAAAAAAAAAAAATCTGAGGCTGCATCTAGAAAGACTTGAGCACAAATGTTCCAGCCACTAATTCCCACTTATCCAGCTTTTCTCTTCAAGGAATCCCGTGTGCCCATGTCTCTCACATGCTTTTTCAATACACCTATATGATACAAGCTGTACTTCAGGTACAAGCTGAAGAGGGAGTGTGGGATAGAGAGCAGGAACCCTGCCAATGACAACTAGAGAGGCACCGTTCTTCAAAGAAGCAGACCAGGAGCTGTAATCACAAAGAGTGGATTAGTCTGAGCAAGTGTAGGTGTCCACAAAGTAGCTGTCAGTTCATCACTTCAGGTTTTCTTTCTAGCCAGCAGAGAGAAATGTACATTTCTGCACATGGCTTATCCATCCTCAAGTAAATATCTGAGATAGCAAAAATGAAGTGCACCCTAAAATGTCTGTTTCTCTCTATATGCTCTAAAAGGAGTCTGGCACGACTAGCTCCAGTACAGCATCTACAGATCTAAAGTTCAGGGAGCTAAGTCCTACTTAGCCTGTGCACAGCCCCCTTTCTTTCTGCTCCCAGCCCTTTCCTTGGTTCCCCCTCAAAGGCTGGCAGTAGCAAGGGCTTCATCTCCTGTAGCTGAATCCTGCAAGGTTTCCTGTTGCCCCTCTTGCACAGAGGAGAGGCACACAGCAGAGTGGCCTGGATAGAAGAGGTCTTACTTAAGAAATGACCCAACTGCTGAGCTACACAAAATAGACACTTTCTTGTTCTTGCAGCTTGGCACGCAATAAGCAAACTGTCACAGCACCAGGTTTGATCCTCATCTTGCTGCATGATAGCAAAGTTCAAATTACAAATTCAAGAGTGCCTTTGGCACACTTACAATGAAATTACCACTTTTTAAATAGGACGTGTTTTCATTGGACTGTCTTAAGTTTTCTGATGCTATTTTTGTAGGAGATCAGATAATGATCTTACTGAGACGGGGTAATTCTCTACTCATAAGCAGTTTCTCTCATTTGCTCTGCTGACTGCTCAGCATCCATAAGAGCAGCAGGATTTGGCTGCAGATGTAAAGTCAGAGTTTTCTAAGTCTCCATGTGAATGCTAATCAAGAATTACATCTATGTGTGTGTCTATTTTATATTTTTGTATTAATTGTTTGCATGAAGGGAGCCATTAATATGTTTCTGTAAAGGATAGTGAGATTGTCAGCCTCAGAAGAAAAGTACTGCCATGAAAAGCCTTTAAGAAGTCCATTGGTTAATTGTTTTAAATGTGATCAAATCAGAAGAAATAAGGAAAGGCAGTTTTATGTCTGATGATCTCCTTAAATATCTTACCTTTTCTGATAAGCAAATATCATAAAACTAACACTATGTAATTGGTATAAATCTTTCCAGTCAAACCAAAAATTGAATAACCGTGTAGATGGAAACGGCACAGTGAGTTGTAATTTTATTGTAACTCTGATTAGTTGCGCTCTCAGCACAACGGTCATTATCCAAGCCTTTCATACATTGTCATCAATCAAGCAGAATATGTAATAATAGCATTGTCCTGTGATACCTTATTTATGATGAAAATGTAAGTACTGTCACTAATAATTTTCTTTTTTTTAGTGTACCATTAACAAAAATATGACTTTTTTCTATTATGTGACACTGCCAGTTTCTACAAGCTGAATATGATAATGCTTTTCGTCTTCAAATGGCTATTGGAGAGCACAGCAAGCCGCAATGTGCTGTTATTCATCTAGTGCTGCCATGTGTTTGGTGCTGGTATAATGAGCAGTAAACATGCTATCTTAGTTTTATTCGGGGGGGGGGGGGTGGTGGTGGTGTAACTTTTACATGTTAATGCTTTTATTCATACTATGCTTTTTTACTATTGTATTAATTTTACTTTTCACATATAATTGCAAATAGTCTGTTGCTGAAAGAGCAAAAACATTTGGACAACGTGAAGGTTAGTTGAGTTAAAAGCAGGAAAGAGAAACAGTGAGGCAAATCGAATGTCCAGTTGGATCAATGATTGGTCCCAAAAGGATGGCTGAATGATGTCCGTTTAGGGTGACAGATATGACATCTCCTGACTTTCTTCTCATCTTTTTATCTGTGTTCATGTGGTACCCATGACTACCATATTGGCAGTACTTACGACAGAAGCCGTGTGCCATAGAGAAGTAAGATCATCAGTGTTTTGTAAAAGAACTGTGAATGAAATGAAGTTGCAAAATTGAGAAGTGAACCTTGATGCTTTGCATCGCAGCATTCCTTTCTCACTTGAAGACCCTCCTTCCTTCCCACAGGCATGCTAGTCAGCATGTTGCATACAGAGGTCATTTCTCTTTATGCATAAAAAAAATTCTCTTTGTTGGTGGGATATGCTTATTTTTAAGAAATCAATTGCTCTTGAGAGCTTGGTGCTGAAAAATCCCATTGATTTCAAGGCTTAAGAATTTGGTAACCCGATAAGACTGTTCTGTGGAATAAATGGATGACCTTTTGCAGATTGTTTTTTTCTGTTTGTTGTCCAAAATTTTCTATCCCATTCAGAGTTGCAATAGCAGTATAGCAATCATTTGGCAGTCCCAAGTGGAGCAAGAACTGCTATAGCTACTATGTAAACATGTACTGTTGAACTTCGCTTTGTAGTGCAATTTATTTTATGCGCTCTTAATTTATGTTCTGACTTCTATAGTTCATGTCAGACCTCTTTAATAGTAGCAATGGTTCTTTGTTCTTTGCATTTTTGGCAGTCAGAGACCTTAAAGCATTCTACGAAAGAACAGTAAGTGCCATTGTCCCATTTTATTGAGGAGCAGACTCCAGGACTGGAAGTGACCTACTGAAAATCTCACAGTCTGCAGAAGAGCCAAGACTTCCTAAAAACTTATGACTGTAATTACCACATTAAAAAATATTTGTGAGTGTTTACAGTACCTAGGAGCATGTTATAAGAGATGTAGTAATCTCATTGAAATGGTGCTGGAAAAGAAACAACCCGGAGTGCCCAGAGAGTATGCATGTATGTGTGTGAGCATGTGTGTGTAATCTTTAGTTAGGGGTATTGTTTTAAGCAAAGATTCAAGTCTAAATATAAGGTCCCATGTCTAAATATAACTACATATTAATCATGTTTAATAATGTTTACAATACAAACTAGGACAGTGTTAGCTTTCTTGAAATGGGAATCTATGGCTGAAATCAATATAACGTTTGAGCCCTACAACATGTTATAATAGGACTCACCTCTGTGCTGCTGGGCTATCATGTGGGTCGTGCATACAATCATCCTTGGCTTCATTTAGCATCTTCATTTCTTGAATCCTTCTAGTAAGAATGTTTCTATTTGGGGGATTTCAAATCTACCAGGAAGGGCTTGCTTTAAAGGGTAATACAATAGATTATTCTCTTAGCTAAATGAGCAAGTAGTGGTACCTGATTACTTGACATATTTTAGTGTTATTATTATAAAAGATATGTTGACCACAAGCTGAGTCAGGACTTCACTGCAAGAAGATCCCTAAAATCTTTTAATCTGGTGAATTTAGTTGAACTGTGAAGAAATGCATAAAATATGTGAACAGCTCATTAACTAAATTAAAATAATTACAAATAGATTCATCCATCACTGGATAGCCTTGAAAATGTGTATGTTTATATTCACATCCTGCTGACCATTCTTTCAGCTCATGTTTTGTACTTCGGGACATAGCATGGTGACATTTGTTATCTTACTTGATGGCACAGTGCTGAACTTTCTGTAACAAGATCTTTTCATGCAGATTGCTAGTTTTTCTATCAAAATAATAGCTTATCACTGTCATAAGTTATCTTTACAAAATACCTGAAAATACTGTGGTTACCTGCCTTGCTGTATAGGAAGATGGGAGAGGAATGAATAGGAAGAGATCACTTAAGTGTACAACAAATGTTCTCCTTTCCCTTTGTAATTCTGAAGAAAAGCAGACCAGAATTTCACCCTGATTCTGGGTTGGTGCTTTATTTTTTATTGTGTCGTTGGGATGAATAGAACAGAAAATATTATAAACTCATGGATTGTGAGTTATACTAAAAACATAATATTATTTCATATAAATCATATCTTAGTAGCTAGGTAATTGTAATTATTTCAGATTTTCAGGCAGCATTGTGCTGGAACAGGGTTTTATGGGAAAGTTGACTTTGGTTTCTAAAGTATATTATTTTCCTCACTGTTGAAATACTGTAATATTGTCACATTACAAATATATTGAAAGTTTTATTTAAAAATGATGCATTAAGTATCCAGATGAGGGTGAGGTCCAGTCCTATGTATGTTTCACAGGGAATAGTCCCATGGAGATCTACACATGATGAACTTAGACCTTGGTGAAAATTCTGCATGCTTTTGTGAATAAGTATGTAAGACATAAATGTGAATGACTGTGTAAGACATTAAAAACCACTTCTTCCAGATATAGAGGAAAAGGAAATCTTCAATAGGACCGTGTACTTTGGATTTGTTTTAAATTACCCATGCGTTTATGTTTAGTTTTATATAGTCAATGAGCCTGTGTAGCCCAAAGTTCCTCTGAATATGACAAAAAGGTGTATAGAAAAGTTAAGGCCTTCGAAAAAGCTTGGTTCTTCATTGTGCATCTTCCTCTTTCCCAACTTGGCATACACATAATGCAGTCTTCAGAGAAAGACCACCGCTGGACAATGGTGTCCAATCAAGGGTTAGAAAGATTGCTTTTACTTAAAAATCTCTGTGGAAGAAAACATAAATTATTCTAAGAACTTTTCTGCCTATATATGGGAAGTTCTTGACTTGAGAGAAATGCCTTCAATTTTCCTCAAGAATACATTCTTTTTGTTCAAAATTAAATACATGTATTTAATGCTGAGGAAAAAAGGAGTTATTGTGAATATATATTCTTTTGGAAACTGTATGCAATCAGGCATATTGTATGAAAGAATTATAAAGTAAAATAATTTTTAGATTTGAGTCATCTTTCGGTGACATTGGCTCCTGTTGCCACTGAAATGCACATCAAAACTCACTTCAAAAGAAACTGGAGATTGCCTTCATTACATATCTTCAGTACTGCATCACTAATGGATAAGGTATATCCTGTGATTGCAGTCTCTTTTTAAAAAATATCCTCTTTCTAATACCTGGCATGCTAGTTTTGATATTTTTTGTAGTTAAAGATGGTATATTTAATAACATATAATCATTATTATTTAAAGGCTCTGAAATAGTTATTATACTATGTATGTTACTTAAGCTTATTGAAAGTCACTTCTATATTGGTTCTTATTCTGGCAGTAGCTATATCATTTAACTTATCAAGGAGCTTCCCAAACTTTTTCTTTTGTGATATTTGCATGCTCCTGACGTCATCTTTCATTATGATTTTATTAGAAGTTACCTGCC
Organism: Mycteria americana; assembly: GCF_035582795.1. Taxonomy (NCBI): domain Eukaryota; kingdom Metazoa; phylum Chordata; class Aves; order Ciconiiformes; family Ciconiidae; genus Mycteria; species Mycteria americana. Next base: position 34,765,352 of record NC_134367.1, read on the forward strand.
AATTAGCTAGTTTTGTTACGTCCAGCCAATCTTTACTTATTTAGGAAGGTAGTAATATCGTTTTTATATAAATGAGCCAGGGTTTATGCACATTTTATTGTTTCTTGTTTTATCTCCAATATTCCGTCATGTTAGATTCTGTTGTACGCATGGAGTTTTAAAATCCGGTATATTATAGAGGCTATAATAACAAAATTGCATGTTTCTTTAAAGAGTATTTCATAATGACAGAGCAAGATCGTGTTTTGATCTTAAGTTTTACCTTATGTGGTTTTGATTCATATTGTATATGGCAATCTTTTTTTCTGAGCGTATATTGTGTTTAATCCTTATTTTGACGATGTCTTACCTGCGTAGAATTTACCTGTCTTATTTTTGACTACTATTTAACTGTCCATTGCTATTTTTGTAGCAGCCTGTACTCAATAACAGCTAACCTCTCACAGTGTGAACACACCCTAAAAGCAGCACTCTCATTAATGATCATAGTAATCCTGAGCAGCAAATAGAGCTTTATCTGTCAGTTCCAAGAAAAAATACTATCTGAAATAATTTGTGTAATATACAGATAATAAGAGATTAGCGCATATGTTCCAACAAGCCTGACCTTCAAACCATTAGCTCTGCAAGATTCAAGCACCATGGTGTAATCCTGCTATGAAAGGCAAGTTTGTTTTACTTTTGTATTTTATGATCTTCATCCATCAGCTAATATATATTGAAATCCCTGGAAAGATGTAGTACTGCTTGGCTTGAGTTATTCTATGCTAAGATAGAGACAAAAATGACTGTAAAAGGCAAGTTTCTATTTAACCAATAGTAAGCCTAGGAACATGAAAATAAGGTTTGTTTATTATATTTTAATTTTGTGCCGTGTACTTGGGGGACCCATCTTTCTATCTGCTATCTGCAAGTAAATTCAGATTTTGAAATCTGTGGTTCAGACTGGCTGATTGATTATTGTAGATTTTCATGTTTGTTTCTATGATGTGGCTTTCAAAGTTTCCCTTCATACCGAGCTGTCTGATTTTCTGCTGCCCTTTCTCATTTTCTTCGGTCCTGAAGTTCATGTGCAATTTTTGTTTTCCAGTTTCTTTTAAAATGATTTTCATCTCTTCATCTGTGATAGGTTTGTCAGTGCCCTCTATATCAAAATGACAAGAAAATTTAATGCTAATCTTAGCCTTTGCTTTTGGATAATATAGAAAGAGGAAAATGACCTGTTAAGTAGTTTGGAAGTATTGGAATTAGCTTCATATTGTACTGTAATGTCCGTTATTAAGATACGTGGAGCAACATTTGCAGATATTGTATTATTTCAAGAAAAGTGCATTCAATCATTGAACTTATTAATAGGCCTGCTCCGTTGCATTAAAAATTGTAGTTAAGTAACCCTGTTTTAGATGGCATAGCAGTTTGGAAGTGTTTTCACTTCAGAAATAACTAGAAATTTGGGGGGGGGAGGTTTTTTTTCTATAGAGATAGGCAGTATTAGCACCGTTTCATTTTCTTTTTCCATCTCATCCTGCCTTGTGTTTGAAAGGGCTTTAAAATTTGGTAAACACTTGCCGTCTGCTTAGATATATTGGCTGTAATTCAGATGCTCTCAAATATTCATTTATAATATATGGCTAATTCTCCCTTGCGCTTACATTTTTTGTAGCTTTTAATCATGTTTGTAACGGATTAATTATATGAAAAATCTATTCTCGCTCAAGCGAACAGTTGCAATAAAGACGTCTTGCTTTGTAATGAAAAGTTAGCATAATTTACCAGAGAAAACAAAGAAAACTCTTCCTGCATTGGTACCCTTTCTGCCTGGTGTCTGTTGACCGTTGTCTCGTCTCCTTTGCCTTTGAGAAAGGCAAAGCCTTTCTAAGCAAGGTTTGCAACCCAGAAAGGAGTGCTGAGGAGAATGAGAAATGGGCAGACCTGTAAAAGTAACCTGGATTCATTTTTAATGGCAAAAGGCAAGGTGTTACGGAAAACCCTGCTCACTCCCATCTCTCTCTACCTTGCACAGTAATCAAAGCAATACCGATGCTGTGACAAATTTTTGTGCTGGTGTCTGTCTGCAGCACAGTTGAAACTTTATGTCTTGTCAGTAGAGTTTTCCTCAGTGCATATTTGATAATGGACATGAACCAGCAATATTGGATGCAAACCTTACGATTTTGTAGCAGAGTTATGCCAGAGCATTCATTTGGGCAGTTTGGCTGAACAATCTGTTTCTAAACTGAGTCTTCGTGTACAGTTGTCCACTTTCAATAATATAAACACAAAGGGAGCAATTATATCTTACAGTTATGCGGTGTTTATCTAGCACAGAGCCACTGTCCAAGTCCGTAGGTGTTTTTACATACTGACTGCTGTAACTAATGTCAACCAGTTTGAACGCAATGCCGCAAACAGCTATTTTAAGACGGAAACATTCAGCAACTGTCTCACTCACTACTTACCTGTCTTAACTACTATGGATAAAAACCTGATTAAAAAGATAAATTTCGCACCAGGACTGTCATTAAGTGGATTTGAACTGACCAAAAGAAGGAGCCTCTCCTGAGTTTTTAGCCTCTCTTCTGGCAGCTGTTATCTGGGCTGACCTCAAAGGTGAGAGGGGTAGGTACTTATGTCATCGCAACACATCTGGCTTGGGACTTTATATAGTCACATTTAAAACTGCATTCAAAAGTGATGCAAAAGAAATTCAAAAGCAGAGTAAACCTTAACATAGGTGCTTTGGCTCAAGGAGAGCACAGCTGCATTTTACTGTAGCTGAAACTTCAGTGGGATCACTGATGGTGATACAAGGTACAGCAGTGCTAACAAGGTTGTAAAAACAACATGCAAATTTGTGTTTAGGAATGTAGAAAGTTTAAATGAAAGTTTGTTTTAGGGTGTGGTACTTTGGAGGCTGCCCAGAAAAATTTATTCTGTAGAGTGTCCAAGGCTAATATTTCAGGAGGCAGATGAGCTTGAATTCGCTCTTCCTGCAGTGGTGGAGGAACAAGCCAAGCTTTTGGTCAGCCTTTCTGTTACAGATCCAGAAGAGCAGGTCAAACAATTGTAATCCTGGAAAGGCCTTTTGGTCATACAAATAAGAAATATAAGGACTGATTTTTCCTGGGACTAGGAGAAGGAGCGTAAAGGAGGAAAGGCTGTGACTGAAGTGGGGGCTTTCTAGGAGCCTATGGCATGAAAGCCTTCCCTCTACGGGTTTTTTATTTAAACTTTAAACCTCTGTTGAGTTTCCCAGAGCAAGAGGCTGAGTGGGAGGGAACTTCTGTACACTTGACATAAGTGCAGCGCTTTGTGTAAAACTGCTCAACATGGCAGCCTGGTCTCGGAGCCTTTGCCGTGCCCATGCTGAAGGCATGTCTCGGGAGAGTGACATGCCCACATTAGCAGCTACCAACGTCAGCATTTCATTCCTACCATGGCATTGTACTGATCTTTGGAAGATAAATCTTGCCATTTAATTGTATTTTGCTTTTTAAAATTTTTTAACATATATCACAAGAGCATTGCATACCATACGACTACATATTTTTCAGAAAGGTGGTAAGCCACCCTCTCTGTGGTGTTCTGAGCATCATTTCTAAATGCGTACTGCAGAGCAGGAAGATACAAATTACTTCAGCCATTGCACTATGTAGGAAATCTGTGCCTATGCAATGAAAATAGGTGGACGTTTCTGCATAGGTGTGACATGAGATATATTGCATCCCTACTGTGGAGGATTTTGAATTTGGTAGTCACCTATACAGTATTTGCAATCGTAAGTCCTGTTATATGTTTATTAACCCAAATGCACAATATGATTTGTGGCATTTTTCTCATTAATCATTTTATGATACTTTAAATAATCAGAACTTCATCATGACTTGAAGATCCACTGGAGAGAAATTTATTGCATGCTTGTTTTTCATTTCTTTCCTATTATAATTATTTTTGAAATAGTTTTCTTCTTTTTGCTTGACAAATGCTGAGTCATTTCCTTTCTCCTTTCTGTCTTTAATCAACCTGATATCCAAATTCACTATGTACATTAGGTTGGGTACCTCTTTTCTTTGTAGAAGAGAGTGAAAGAAAGCACATCAGTCCCTACAATGCTTGAATGCCAAGTTGATAAAGGTGTGTTAAATTAATTGATTCTTAACCAATTGCAAGAGGAAAGCATATTACATTTTTGGAATAGAGTATCAGAAAAATGGAACAATTTGACATGGAAACAACCATATGGCAAAGTCTGTTTCCTCAAAATGAAGTTCAAAGATGAAAGGAGTAATTCAGTAATGAAGTTCTGTTCTCAAAATGCACATGGGCACTTAGGAGGCAGTGAAACTTTAACTCTGGGATGCTCAAGTCCCTCTAAGACAGTAGCATCATTAAGACTTTTCTGTAGTGTAACTGTAATTTAGTATTTAATGCTAATTTGATGCTTTCTCAGCTTTGCAATCTTTCAGGTGGTTTTGTACCAAAATTCATGCAGAATGAGTCAAAATCACCAGGCTAGAGAAATGTGTTTCTGGGTTTCTCTGACTCTCCTCATCCAGTTCTGAAGAGCAGCCTTAAAAAAAATGCATCAAACAAGGTTGCCAAGAATATTTTGTGCTCTTCTCTACTTGCACATCACTAGAAAATACACTGCTGACTGAATTTTTTAACCTTTCAGCAATATATTATGAAGTGCTAGCTGGCAGGTAGTTCAGTACTTTTTCACTGCAAGGCCCTATAATGTAATCACAGTTGTAAAAGGAACTTGTGAGTGAAGCAACTTGATCATTCCTCACAGTGCTGCAGTGCCAAGTGGTTACAGAACAAGGGAGAGGCAACGCCAGGACCCCAGAGATTTATTCTACCCAGAAACAGCACGAGATATTTAAACAAAGGTGAAGCTGCTTTAGGTGCTGGCTGCTTGCTAAGGATTATATCATAGCCGATGTTTAATTTTGCTTAAACCAGAGGTAAGCCTGTATTTTCTGTGTGTTACTGTGATAAGCCTACGTATTAGTCTGATTTAGCAGTGTGTGTTAGTCTGGGGCTATAACTTTGCAATGCTACAGTCACTACAGAAAAACCTGTGTCAGTGTGATACTCCCTTGGTCTGATACACTAGAAATTATCTCTAAAGGCAGGTTAGTAACGTTTTTAAAGGGAAATGTAATACCCACCTGGAGGTGCTGGCAGTTGTGGCATAAAACTTGAAGGGCTTGAAAGTTGCATTCCGAACAAATCGAACTACAGAAAAGGTACAGAATATTCAGATCAATCAACAGGATGCTAATTGTTGTGAGAAAAAGGAGAGGACTCTTTCTGAAGCTGTAACATCTCCTGATTAGTATGCTGTGCCGTTAAATTAGGGATGAGTTATTATTCAGAAACTTTTCAACTGTACAAAAAGGCATGTAACATCTTTTTCCTAGAAGATGCTTTGGCACCAGTGGTTTTGACAGTGTTTCACTTTACAGGTTTTATGGAAATTATTAAAAGAATTAGACTTTGGGTTGCCATTATGTACATCACATAGTTCTCAGGAAATTTTTTGAGGACACATAGCAATCGTAAGTTTTTTTTTTTAGTGATGTCTTATAAATTGTCCTATTGGTGATATCATCTTGTAAAACACTGTGTTTTAGTAATCATACTGTCCTTTTGTGTTTTAATAATAAATATTGAAGTATTTGTAATTGTGAAGACTCTTATTTTAAAAAGTCTCAAATTTACTAAAATTGTAATGGCTGCCTATACCAAAAAGACTTCATGCAGTTACTTAAATATGTTTAAATTCTTAAAGAAATAAAATGTTGGTTTAGTTTATCTGAAGAATCTCTTCTGCTTTCTTCTGCATTACAATTTTGTTTTCCCCTCCTGTATTAACTGGCAGCTGTGTCCCAGCACCCTTTCAGTGGCCAGATGTTATCTCTATACCATATGTCAGTTCTCTTCTAAGGGTTGGCTGGTAATAAACAACATTGTAATATAATGCTGTGTTTTGGTGTAAAAATGTTACTGTTGAAGTGCAAACAGCTCTTCTGAGCTTCTTATTCATTCCGTCTCGCTTTCTCCTCCAGTCTAACAAAGCCAAGAGTATATGAGAAAATAAGTGCTTGAAATTTTATAAACTGTTTATATAGTAAATAATTTGTTGGAAACATGCCTTTGTTGTGTTACTAATTGAATTTCACTGAAATAGGCTTTAAGAGTTGAAAAACTAAGCATGTATACCTATTAGCAGTTTCATTTACATATTCTGCTTTTATATAGCTCTTTGCATATATGTGAACAAGGTAATTAAGGTGCTGTTATTTCATATGTTTATAAAGAGTGTTTAGTGCAATCCCAGCAGTAAAAACTCGCTACCATATATCATCACTGATTGCCTCATTTTGGCTGACAGACAGCGGTTCATTTCACTTCATTGCAAGTATGTGGACAAAACTATTAATTTAAAAAGCTTTGGACAAAAAATACCAGTAATTTAAGAAGCCATAACTGAACTTCTTCTGACCAGATATCCTTGGTTTTCCTTAAGATACATGTGTTCTGGTTAGACACAGGTTTTCTTCCCTGACGTGGGAATATCATACGTATCAGGATAATCACACAAAACCACATGCTTGTTTTTACTTTTTTCCAGCAAATATGCCTAAGACCATCTTTTCTTAAGGAGGCAAGATTTGTAAAAGCAGTTGCTTAAAGTTTTGAGGCCATTGTCAGGTAATAAATAATGGCCTGATTTTCAAGTTCTTGTTTACTTTTGTTTTGAGCGTGGACCTTAAGCAGTTCTTGTCATTTGTTCTCAAAGTACTACTTCAGCTTTGCAGAAGTCAATAGGACCTGTTGGATAAGTAAAGTTACTTTCCTTTGAAATCTAAGTGCAAACTGTTAAGAGTCTGAGTTTGCAAGTTTGCTTTTCAACGAATAACAGAGTCAAAAGCTGAGGTTCTGCAGTACACTGGCTAAAGTGCCATCAAAGCATTAATATAACCGTTAACAGCATTTCAGTGAAGCCTCCGTTTGTTAGGATTGGAGCTTTTTGTTCCTTTGTCTCTAACTGTGTGAGATAAAAAATACCATGTATATTAATGGACTAATTGCACTATCTGTTTTGTGTTATCTGAAAATATTTATTGGGAATGAAATTGGTTTACCAGCTGAATGTGTGAATTTATAAATGTAGTTATGAGATACCGTTTTTTCCTAACTCCTGAAAAAAATACATCTTGATAGATTATCCAACCTGAAAAGGGGAATATTCTTTCTAGAAGGTTTTGTTATTTATAATAGTATAAATGTTGTTTGTGGATTTGTTTTAATAAATAGAAATGGGAAAAAGTACATGATATTTTATATTTGGATTTTAAACCTCGGGATCTAATACAACAGAATATAAACAGAGTTCTCCTTTCTTTGAATATATTGTGTGATAGTTGGAGGAAACATTTAAAAGACCATTACTGCAATATTTCAGGTGTCTTTTTATAAACAGCAGTATATATTCAGGAGAATATAGCAGAATACACAAAATAGAAAATACAGGGGAGTGTTGCAGGATATAAAGTTTAGGAAAAAATTGTATTTAAATGTCATAGTTTTTACTGTTTATCTTCTGTCCATAGTCACTGTGCACTTTCAGTCTTTGAGATCAATCTGCTGCTGGGTTCATCTGAGAGATGTACACATGTAAAAGAACAAATGCTGTTTGAATTATTTCTTCTTTTCTTTCTCTGTTTTAGGACTATAATCCAAGGGGCACTTTGTCAATTCATGTGTAAATATATTTTGTTGTTGTTTAAAAATGCTACATGCAGAGTGGGATGCTGCAGAACTTGTAAGTCGGCAGGTCTCCAAGCAGCCAAATTTGAGGTTGTAAAATCAGTAACACATCAGAAAGGACCAGAAGGAAATGTGCCCCTTGGCTTTTCTTTTTATAGTCCTTTGAATTGAGGATGACCCTTACTATTCCAGCTGGCATAATCTTGGTGTCTCGCACAGTCAGTGTGCAAACCAACCATATGGTCACAGTCCTGCCAGGTTTCACTCAGAGCTGGCTTGGAGCTGTAGTCCTTTTAGGCTTTCTTTGGATGCATGAGCATGCTCGATACCGTGAACAATTTGCCCTCAAGTCATGTGATGACATTGAGTATTAGTACCCTTCTTGTTATGCCTTTCATTAGTGGATTTAGCAGTGGTGTATGCTGTGTTCTCTGGAGCGTTCTTTTGAACCAGTCACAAATTTGCCATGCCACATACCCAGGTGATGCGTGTGTGTAAATTTGCTTCTTTTTTTGGTGCTAACCAACCAGTTGCCCTCAGGTATGATTCTGGGCAATACTTGCTCAAGGCACCTCTCCCTATAGGCAGTACGTAGAAGACCATGTCAGGATTGTCTTCTTCTGCCCTATAGAGGTCTCTAACACTGTCCTATTGACTAAGTCGCCAATCTTGTGTCCTTGCATGTTTTTATATGTCCCCTAGCCTTGTCCCGTGGCGTGTAATACACACCTTGGCATCACAGGATAAAAGCTTTACACCAGCAGGCCATGGCACAGCCCCTCCTGTTATTTCAGACTTACTATACTGAAACAAGAGCAAAATGTAGTAACTGCCTCCAGGCACCACGTGGAGCCCAGAGGAAAAGCCAGGCCAATGGTGATGCCATGTGCCGTCATGCCTTTGCTAAGGGCAGTCATGGATCCAAGTCATTTTGGGCCGTTTGTCCTGGCATTGTGCTGTCTGAATTGGATGGCTTTAGAAACATAAAGCTAGCCTTGAGGGATCTCTAGTAGGCCATCTTAATTCTATGGGTACTATCACTGACCCTTTCTCGCTAATATAATAATCTTGTCCATAACTTTTTGCTCCTGCCTGCTACACTTGAAGGTGATTAGGAAGTACAGAAATTGGAACACATCAATTGCACTGGTATTTTGTGCAAATGTAAGATAGTGCATACACTAACAAGCTTGCTTTTTGCTCTTCGTCATTACTTAGATCAGGATCTCCATTAATTTATTTCTGTTTGAGAAAACCAAAATCAGGGACCAGGTTCTTGTCAGACTAAAAAGGAATCACTATAGGCTATATTTATAATAGGTAGACTGAAATAGCACATTGCACACATTCATCAGTGTGTTGTAGCAGGGGTGCTACAACAAGGCTGCTGCTGAATTGCAAAATGCTTACAAGCTTTTGTAGCTGCAGATGGCTGCTTTACGATCCTTTTGCATCAGTTATTAAATCTGCAAAAATGTTCATCACAATTGCTCTGTAATAGTTTTTCTCTAGCTTAAACTCTGTTAAACTGTGTGTTTAGACGCAATTTATGCACATCAATCTGCACTTCTGCACACAGAAAGCCTTACACAATTGACACAGCAGACAGAAGTGTACCGATCATTTTGGAGTAAATTTTGCCCCTAAATGGTATTCAGTATAGAGCCAGTTTATCTTCAGTCTGCACGTTGAATATAATGTAATTTACACAGTGCAGGCAAATAACTGGAGCATATTATAAAATTTAATTGTACATATCAAACTAATAAAAATCAGGAGCAGGACCAAGCATTCTCCCATAGATACCCAGACAAGAGTAGAAAATCTTCTCAATATATCATAGCATAGATATTGAACTTAAATATTTTATGAACTTGTACGGTTTGTATAAAGACAGAGTTCCAAAGATATATGCAGAACTGCTAGATTACAAGTAATACGAGATGAAAATGAAAGTTTAAAAAAAACACATTATCAAGAGCAGGAGAAACACTGGTAGTTGTTCGGATCCCATATTTCATTGTGCAGTCAAAGCAGGACTGGAAGTTGTACCCCAGAGTGACTTCACATTACCGGGGCGCTTCTAGAAATAACCGCAGTTCCCAACTCAGCTGTGTGCTAACCACCTCCCTCCCTTGCAGAACAGGGTTTTGCTGAGAAGTTTACAGGAGTACACCAACAAGATAAAATGTTCTCATTACTTTTTGTGCTATAAGTGGATGAAAAAAATATGATATGCATAACTGACCAACATTGAAACTTCCAAAACTTGTGCAATGTGTGTTTTGGTTCTTAGTCATGGGCAAAAGCAATTCCCTTTATGCCATAAAATTCTTGATGTATTTTACTATTCTGTCTTGGGTTACTTTTATGTTACATTTCTGATTGTACTGCAAGATATTAAGACTGAGGTTATAAAATGGAATATGCAGGAGGACTCTAGTTTTCCCAGGAAACATTGTGGATATTAGTAGCAGTTACAAGAGAAGGCAAAAGATTTTTTTTTAATCTACAACCTGAAAAAAAATGTTGACGAGAAAAAAAAGAAGTGGAATCCAGCACAGTAAGACAGAAAGCAGTGACTTAAAGAGTATTCGGAAAAAGACAATCTGGTATTTGCAGCACAGTGAGACAAGGTTGTGGACTTGCTTATGGCCATGCACGAGGATTCCTATGTCATGGTCTGTGCATTTAAAATCTATGGGGCAAAGAAGTATGTTCAAGCAGCAATATGGGTGTTATCCATGATAATATAAAATTACTCTTTCAAAAAAAAGGCTTGCTTTTTCAATCTCTGCTGTGGCTCAAAGCTAAAATACTAATTTCTGTAATTTAGTCAATGGATTCTTTTACAGTTATTATTCCTATGAATATGTTCTTCCTTATGCTTTCCCAACAGCCTGGCTCTAATCCCTAAGTTTCAGCACCCACCATGTTGTCCAGGTGGTCCAGAGCAACATCTCTTTCCCAATTTGTGCCAAGGTCATGATGATCTTGTAGCTACCTTTAGTGTCTCTTCTCTCCCATTTCCTGAGCCGTGAATACTCACAGGCGACCCTATTCAGCTGCCCACATTTCAGGTTCTGCCATATTATATCCTTCCAGTCATGCTGCCTGATCTGGCTGGCTCCAGAAAAGAAGGCAGGGGATAAACCCCATAATCTCACCTGCTTTGTAGGAGCAGATGGAAACAGAGGCACTTTCAGACAGGTCCCAGCAAGAGAGAGAGGCACAAAACAACATGGGCAGCGAATGCATAGCTACTGAAAATGTGAGAATCCTGCTTTTGCGTAGGGCTCTACATGTGCGTTATACTGCCTGGGCTGCCTTTTGATTCATTTTTGATGCTCAACTTACCTTTCAGCATTGATATGCTGGACACACCATCTATTTTTAAAGATAAAGCTCAGGTCCAAAATGTAGCATTTGATTTTCTACATACAGGAGTCACTGAAGTTCCAGCAAATACCTTCCATAGCCACCCGCACTGTCTAAGAGTGGAGCCTGGTCTGCCTGGTGTACCTTGTCTAGCCTAGTCTACCTCATGTTTAGCAGCACCGAATAATGTGTTTTCAGCTGACCCAGGACCGGGAATTTGGATGAGTTGCAGTGGCCCACAGCAAAACCTCAGAGCTGTTGGCCTCAGAAGAGAGTAAAGGATCTGTGGAAGTAGCTGATTTCTTCCACTCAGAGGCATTTGTTTCTCTGCTTCTGGGTGGCTATAGATAAACAACCCCTGGTCCAGAGGCTTAAAAGGAAAACCACAGCCCCTTTTGCTGTGGCACTGTCTCTTCTTAGGCCACTATACGAATTATTTCTGGTTTTGCTTTAGCCATGTTTTCTGTCTGTCTGCTAGCTCCAAAGAGGTTACTGTGATAACCCCGGGAGAGGGGGAACTGCTCTCCTGTGTGATTTCTCCCTGCCCTCCACCAGCTCTGCAGACCCAAAGAGCAAGGGCCAGCTATTCTCACCAGCACGTTTAATCACCCTGAGCAATGGGCAGGCCATGCAGGGGATACCAAATCCATAGCTTTTATGTGAAGAGAGGTCAAGATCTGTCAGCTTCAAACATCAACCTCATCCATGTGAAGCAGGAAGGTGAAAAAATTTTCAGAGCAATTCAGTCTCCACGGCAGGTGGAGGTGGAAGAAACATTTACTTTTTCAGATGCTCCCCTGAGCAAACTGTGAAAAGGAAGCGGAGACTTTGCGGAGAGCAAATGAAGGAGCACTGAAATGAAGGGGAAAATGCAGGAGAATGTTTTTGCATGCGCTTACGTGAAACTTTATAAAATCTATTACTTCCTGAGAGAAAGTAATATTACCCATTGACTGACAGGCTGAACTAAATGAAAACAAACAGGACACTGAGTTTGAAGTCAACACACGCTATTACATCACTAGAGACTTTGGTGGAAGTATTTCACTTAAAGGTCCTTGAGAATGAGTATTGTCATTTAGAAGCATGATTTCTGCCATACAACAGCAGAATTCATTGTAGATCAGCCATTGCACCTTGAGCCTGTAACCACCCCTGTAAAGGACTGGAAGCTCTCCTTGCTCAAGGGTAACATGAAACCTTCCAGGTGGAACTCAAATTGCATTTTAAAGAATGTGTGATGGAAGCTTTTCCAAATGGATCAAGTCTTTAAACAATTTCACAAGATCTACATTACTCTCCAGTGTTCAGTTGCAAGCCTAGACTCTGTGAAGTCCATCATCTTCCACATGGATTCTCCAAAGAGTTAATTCTACTTAGGAAGTGCTGACATGAGAAGTTATGTAAAACTCATTGTTTACTTTGAAGAATTTCTGTGGTGAAAAGTAAGATTTTTCTGGGTCAAAACACATTATTATATTTTTGATACTAAGTAGTTTCGTACTTAACATTTTTCTGTTGAATGCATGAAGGGTTTTTTTCCCTCTTTTTTCCTGTGAGAGCTGTAACTTCTTTTGTAGTTACCCAACCTAACTAACAAGGTGGCTAGAGACACCTTATGGAGTGTATGGTTAGCAGACACTATCACAGTCATCCTGTCTACATTCTGACTGTATAAAGGTTATTTTAATAAGACACTTGATTTCTAAAAGTTTGCCCTAGGCTGCAGCCCTTTTAAAGAGAAGTCTTCACCTGTTTGCAGCTGAAGAAGATAGATTCCTTCTTCGATCAGAATAGTCTTTTTGTATTATTAAATAGTAACGGTCAAGTCAGATCACTTGTTGGGGGAAAACTGCAAGGAAAGGCTTTGCTCTAAGTTGTTATTCTAACTATCACTTCTTTTTCTCTGCTTTCAGAGGCTGGCAACAAGAAGCTAAAGAGCACGATACAGAGGAGCACAGAGACAGGAATGGCAGCAGAGATGAGAAGTCGTATGGTTCGACAGCCAAGTCGGGAATCCACTGATGGCAGCATAAATAGTTATAGCTCCGAGGGCAAGTAAGTGGCATTAAAAACATCAGTAATGTAGGAGAAGTTTCTTGTCTTTCTAAGAAAACGGGATGTGAACAGAGGTCCCAGGTCTGGCTGAAGGGGATAGCTCTGTGTACAGATTCTTCCTCTTGAAACGTTTGCAAAACTGAACTATTTTAGGCACATAACACAAATTTATTGAAAATTGAAATTGAAATTGAGAGAGAGGACTTCTTAGGGATTCACATTTTCCCACATTTTCATCCAGTGAGGCATTTTGTTCATCAAAATACAACTAAATTCAGACCGCATTATTCAAAACAAAACATAGGGGTACTTTTTCTTTGAGTTATGTTTGGATTAACTCAGAGTTAAACTTCAGAAGTATGTAAATCCCTGTGATATGAAACTCTGTTCAGTAATACTATAGACAAAGTTTAGTTTGGAGCTGGTCCAAGTCTCTTATTGAAAATTGTAAACCCAGAGTCCAGCTGAAATCAGGCAGACAACTGTGGGCAATGGGGCAGCTGTTTTCATTCACTGCTGAATGACTCAGTATGTAGGAAAGGAGAACAAAAACATATCTGACACAAAAATGTGCATGAATACTCCAGCCTCCTCACAGCTCTTGGTGGGACTAAAAAAAATATCAAAAATAGTGTATCAAAAATAGCGTGGCCAGCAGGACTAGGGAAGTGATCGTGCCCCTGTACTCGGCACTGGTGAGGCCGCACCTCGAATACTGTGTTCAGTTTTGGGCCCCTCACTACAAGAGAGACATTGAGGTGCTGGAGCGTGTCCAGAGAAGGGCAACGAAGCTGGTGAAGGGTCTGGAGCACAAGTCTTGTGAGGAGCGGCTGAGGGAACTGGGGTTGTTTAGCCTGGAGAAAAGGAGGCTGAGGGGAGACCTTATCGCTCTCTACAACTACCTGAAAGGAGGTTGTAGAGAGGTGGGGGTCGGTCTCTTCTCCCAAGTAACAAGTGATAGGATGAGAGGAAATGGCCTCAAGTTGTGCCAGGGGAGGTTTAGACTGGATATTAGGAAATTTTACTTCACTGAAAGGGTTATCAAGCATTGGAAGAGGCTGCCCAGGGAAGTGGTTGAGTCGCCATCCCTGGAGGTATTTAAAGGACGTTTGGATGAGGTGCTTAGGGACATGGTGTAGTGGTGGTCTGGGTAGTGTTAGGTTTACAGTTGGACTCGATGATCTTAAAGGTCTTTTCCAACCTATACGATTCTGTGATTCTGTGACTCTACTGTGTGTGCCAAAGCACAGTGGTCACTAGGGAATTCTTAGAAGATGCCTCCCCACAAAAGGGGAAACTGGGTGTAGGCAAATCCACCCTATAGACCTGGAAAAAATGAAAGATGGGGACTTCTTTTGGCTTCATCTTTTTATGTGCTTACTGTGTTACCACCAATTGCTACTGCACATTGTATAAGACACGAAGAGCCAGGGGCAGCCATGGTGGTGGTGAGGAGCTGTGTAAAGGTGCAGCTTCTCCATCATCAGATGATCTTGCTACCCTCATTTTTTTACAGTGAGGGTGGTGAGGCACTGGAATCGGTTGCCCAGAGAAGTTGTGGATGCCCCACCATTGGAAGTGTTCAAGGTCAGGTTGAGTGGGGCTTTGAGCGACCTGATCTAGTTAAAGATGTCCCTGCCCATGGCAGGGGGGTTGGACTAGATGATCTTTAAAGGTCCCTTCCAACCCAAACCATTCTATGATTCTATGATTATGCTAAGAATTGCAGGAGTCATATAAGAAAAAAGGCTTCATCATGAATAAGTCAAAAACAAAGTAGTTAAGCAAGCAGTTAAGAGTGAGGGACAAAAGTAAAACACCCCACTATTTTTTCCAGTATGATCCCACGATAGGGCATTACCTTTACCCTTCAGCACTTCATCCTGCCATCCTTCTTCCTTTGTCTAGGCTGGAGTGTCAGTCTGTAAGGGACCAGTCACCACGGTGACGAAGGGACCCATAAACTGGACCAGGCTAAGGAGGAGCTGGGGGAGCCTGTTTCCCTGGTTAGCAATACAGGAGAGGTGGGAGCCCAGCACTGACAGTGAGGAGCTTTTCAGGGGAACAGCCTAATCATTTGCTCCACCTTCAGAGTGTGGAAACAGATTTGGCAAGGCTGGGGCGGCCAGGGTCTGGATCTGGAGGTCACAGCAGGCATCTGGAGGAGAGAAACTGCAAGGTAGAGCCTTAAATTGTTGACTTTAGAATCAGACTCTGAGCAAGGCAGTGAAGAGAGCAAGCCTGGGAGGTAAATGGGGTGCTTGCTTCTTGTTGGGACATATAGCAGGCTGGGTGTGTATATTGGGACTTAGTTTGAAAATTATCCTTTAGAAGTAGGTCAATCTTCAAGGTAAAGTGAGCTATCATAAGCTAGTAGTCACACTACCTGCATCTTATGTCTTGTTTCTGCCTCCTTAGCTCCTGTGCCTGCTCCCCATCTTTTGCTGCCCCAGCTCTCTCATACAATAGATTTCTTCACATCTGACCATGTTTGTCCTGCTTTTCCGATCCATACTTTTGGCACCAGCTCCCTAACTTTTCACTATGTTTCTGCCCCAGGCTTCTAGTTTGATAGAGTTACCAGCTCTTCTGGTTGATTCCTGAT
The DNA here is from genome assembly GCF_035582795.1 of Mycteria americana. Taxonomy (NCBI): domain Eukaryota; kingdom Metazoa; phylum Chordata; class Aves; order Ciconiiformes; family Ciconiidae; genus Mycteria; species Mycteria americana. Next base: position 34,781,172 of record NC_134367.1, read on the forward strand.
CCTCATTATACCTCAGCTTCATTTCCTGACTTCAAACCCATTGCACACTTGACCTTAGCCTTAACCAATGTCCCTGATCTCCACATCCCTATTCCAATTCCTGGCAAGACTAAAGAAACAGTGAGGCCAGTGAAGTGAAAACACCACCAATATCTAACAGTGACTCTGAAGGGAGGCCCAGGAGAATGGGCCAAAGGAGGCAGATAACAAAACTCAGGTGAAACAGTTAAATATATCTTGGTGCAATGCAGGAAGAGAAACATTCCCTAAACAGGACATAATGCCAAAGGTAAAAGGGGTACCAGAGGGCTCTGTTCATCGTGGTGCTGTACTTTGTGGCTTAGAAAACTTCTCTAAAGTCTTCTGTTTTTCTACAATTCTGTGATTTAGCTGTAGATCAAATCCTCAAGTGAATTCACTTGAGTTTGATAGAATAATGTTAGTTTACAGAAGCCCTGGGTTTAGTTCACAGTGAATGAAGAATGTTAACTACAGAGATTCTTGTAAGAAAGATTACCAATTAAACAATCTTCTACTGTATAATCACTTCCCCTATGTGCATCACTGCCCAATTTTTAGAACATGAGTTGGACACAAATGCAAAAGGAGGGGAAGCTGCACAACTGCATCACATAATCAGGGGTATATGCACTGTGCCAGCTGATCCTAAAATCCTCTCCCTCTCTCCCTCCTTCTTCCAGGCCTTTTTTGAATGTTAGAAATGTCACCTTTAACTTCAGTTGTTATTTCTAGTGTGAGCATGAATCAGTTTTTGATAGCACCTTGTATTCAGACTTCCCCTACATTTGAATAGTGAAGCTGTTTGCTAGTTGTTTCCTGTATCCTGTGAGATTCCCATCAAAATCAGCAAGAGCTTGACTTTGGTTGCTTGAGTAGTATTTTGTCTTCCGTTCACTCTTGACATTACTGTAGGTGGGTAACGCTGACAATTAGGAAGTGCTTGTGTTAAGTTTGGACAGGCTACTTTTCCTTCCTGCTGTGTGTACATTATGATACTGACTTTACTTCCAGGATGCCAGTTTATTGGCAGTATCATGCCTCATCCTGCATTTCATAAGTCCAATCAGATGCGTAGCTCAGCTGAGAATGCAGAGTCCTACAGTACCATGGTACCATGTTAGGTTCTTCTGCTTGACCCGTAACCTGAGTTTAGTGAATTAGAATTAATGCACTTTAAGGTGAATAGAGTACTTCACACCCTTCATTATTTGTATAGCTAGAGGTGTCTGAAAAGTGAGAAGGCTCTCAAGTGAAGATTTTCAATGTTGTTAGTCATTCCACAGCAAAAAGGTAACAGGCGTTTTGGGGAAAAAGGGCAAAGAAATGAGCAAGAAACTTTTCATAGCAGGGGCAAGAGTGAACGGGTAGTGCCACTGGGGAGAAGCAGACTGTGTGTCTTGTCAGGTGGGGTGGGTGGCTTGAACCTGCATCTCAAGGTTAGGTGAATGCTGTAACTGGTGGGCTGATGGTTGAACTGGACACCTTGAGGTTCTTTTCCTCCTCCATCTAAAGAAACCTTCTTAAATATGATTTAAAACTAAACTTCTGTGAAAAGCTTATCTTTTGGTAAATCAGAGTTTTCTAGTGAAAAGCACTCTGCTGATATTTTTTGGCCAGCTTTAGTTACAGGCAGTCTATACATTTATGCAGGCATAGTAAGATCAGTTAGTCTTGAAGAGAGGAACGGACTTTTTCTATCCAACTAACTGGGGTTTGCAGAGAATTTTCAGTGTGAATTGAATGACTGGAGCACATAAGCCTGATCTGTGGAAATCAAAGCTTTTCATGCTAGGTGTTTTTATTAGGAAGTTTTGTGATTATTTGCTCCAGTCTAATAGGGAATTTCCTTTGAGGGAGAAGCAGATACAGAATGGTGGATGGCCTGCCGGGTAAGATGCTGTCTAGATTTGATTCAAAGTCTGTTCTTCTGTTCCTCATAATTGTGATGAGGAAGTCAAAGCTGAGTCTCCCCACCATGGATCATTCTCTCTCTCTCTTTTTTGTTGTTTGTTTCTTTTGTTATTGTTTGGAGAATGTATATCTATTAAAAAGAAAGTGGAGATTCTGGAATACAAACAAGCAGCTTGGAAAAGCACATATATTCTGTGCCGATGTATTACAGTTCAGTTTGTGTCCTGAAAGAGGGGTGGGTACCAACTGTAGATCCAGATGTGGCTACCAGAATATTTTGGCTAGGGAGTGGCATCAGGTTTAGCTCTAATCAACACTAGCAGTACCTGCCAGTTCACTGCTTCATTAAACAGCTGCAACAATCAGATTAATTTAGCATATACATCTGTTTTCCCTGTTCATTCTAACTGATGCGGATGGGGTTTGGATGTATGTATAGACATAAAACAGTATTACAAGGTAAATCAAGCATTCAAGAATGAAGAATGATAGGCTATTAAATTTCATGAGGCATTTTATGTTTTCTCATACAAGGTCACTCATAGTTTTTTCACCTGTCAGGCTCTTCGCTGCTCCTGGAAAACTCCTTAGCAAGAACTGTTTTATGGACTGCTTTGGGTCCATGTGCAGAATTTCACTACACTTCTTTGGGGTCCATGGGAGACAGCTCATTCCTGATGCTGCAGATCAATTTGTGGTTGCACATCCTGAGCTGATTGCCTTGTACAAGTGCTTTTGAGGTAAATACTGTAGGACAATAGAAATTAATCCTGTTCTTATGCTTAACCAGCTTTTATTTTGCTTCAGCTTAATATTTCCTGGAGTACGGCTGGGCGCTGACAGTCAGTTTAGTGATTTCCTCGATGGACTTGGACCTGCACAGTTAGTAGGCCGACAGACACTAGCAACCCCTGCCATGGGTAAGAATAATATGTTCTCCTCTGTTAAATGAATAATAAGCCAATTAACTAATGTACACACTGCCAGACTACAGCACCAAAAAGACTTTTACAAAGTGGCTTCCTTCACTGTAAACATGAAGGTCCTATATGCAGTCACTGGTATTTCTAGCGTGCTAGCATCCAAAATGGGGTGAGAAACAGTATTTGCTCCGTATGTGAGGTGTCTGCTTATCTCATTTGAAATTTGAAGATAGGAGTTGCACTTTACTTCCCACTCAAAATTATTGTGGCTTCTCCAGTTGTAGCTCACTGCAAAATCCCAGCTGTTCAGAGTTTATATTTACTTGCCACAGATTATATTGGATGTGACAGTTTCTGGCCAAACTCTGCACTTGTCCAAGTATAGTTCATCCTGAAGTAACCCCAGAATGTGAAACTTCTGCCCACATTTGCAATGCCCAATAACCAGTTGCTGATAAAACCAGTGTTTGTCATGAAAGAGACAAAATCCTTTTCTACAGTAGCTGCCTGGGCCTATCTGTGGTCTTCTCTGTATTCCAGACCAGTCTGGATTTCCCTATAGTGGCATTAGCTGTATCTTAGTTATGACTAGGGTATGAGTGTAGAAGGTGTACAACAGCACAGTACTGTGTAAGTATCTGTGGAAAGATTTGGTAGTTTTTTACTTATATATGAGCAATTCTTAGACGTGCTTTAGGATGCTAAGTGACGAGTCCTTGATCCACTACCGTAACCATACTTTTTCTGCTGGAAATTATAAATGGCCAATGCTTCGGTACAGCTGTCTTGGAAGAATCAGCTTCAGGAAGGGCTACTGAGACTCTTCGGAAAAAGGAGAGAGAAACAGAAAGAAAAATTGCAGAAGAGAGTGTTCCCCTCCCAACTCATGAGCAGGAGACAAAATTTCTTGAGATTGCTTGGAGTACCCCATAAGGCAAGGGTTGCTGTATAAGTCCAAATAACTGCCACTTTTCTATTGCATTAATAAGCACCAAACTTGTTAAATACATTTTTTTAGCTGTTGAAAGAGAACATATTTGTGAGATGATTTGCCCAATAAAAATCCAAGTGGCTCTATCGGTATGAATATAAGGGTCTAGATTTCTTCCATCTCTTTATTTTAATCTTGTTTTCTGCCTAAATATTTTTCTGCAGATTACTTGAGTAATACGTTTATTTTCACTTCTTAGAACTGCTTTATTTACTAGAGGCTCAAGTTTTGGCCCCCAGAAAAGCACTCAGTCATGCTTTTTAACAATTTTCAGACGACCTTCTATGTTGCATCCTTTCACTAGTGACGATTTGAAAATGTTTGTATTATTGCTCCCCCTTCTGGTTCCCTGTCGCATGTTTTATTTTGGATATGCGATACGGAGATGTGCTCTTAAAAAGGCTGGTTGGCATTTTCCTGTGAACTATTTTTAGTGCAACACAGAGCTCTGTTTATTCAAGCAAGGTTTGATTGATAAAAAAATCTTCCCTGCTACTCTGTCATACCTCAAATACCAAGGCATAAACACTGCTTTAGTACACTGTTAGACAAGTATGTGAAAATCTCATGCCCAGTTAATTTCAAAATGCTGTCTTTCTAAATCTGGGCCCCAAATTCTACAGTTCAGGACTATCTATTTGTGAGTGTGGTTTTTTAGACAATCAGAGTTTACATGTCAAATATATACATACTCACGTGTTTCATGGATATATATATAGTTCATTTATTTGCACAGGCATCACGTAGCTGCCCATGTCATACTGTGCATTTTTTATCCTAAATGGCCTGTTAGATTTCTACCAGTTGTAGCTCACTGCAAAATCCCTTCTCCAGTTGTAGCTCCATGATATATGATTCCATGATATATGAAACCATACAGATATAAAGCTTTGAGCATCAGCCCATAGTTGACTTCCCTTGCATTTTATTGATCTAGATCAGAACAGTGCTTGGTCTCGGACTAAACAGTTTCCTTTTTCTGCAGAAAATGTCATTTGTCAGAACTCAGGCAGGGAAACAAGTTTGACTATTTAGTAGCGAAAGCAGCTTCTTATTTTAACATGTTGCATCATTTTATTCACACCAAAAATGGGTGTGGAATATTGATGAAAACAGGAAAATTGTCACCCCTGTACTTGTTGGAGGCTTTTGCAGAAACAAAGACCTCTTTTGAGCTCCTGGGGGGCAGGACATCGTTCTCTGAAGCTGTGCTATACTGCGTGACTCGTCCAGTTGGTGTCTCTGCCTTAGGCTGAGGATCCAAGTCAGGCAATTGTAGTTACAGAAGGTTTCAATGTTAGCCTCTACCAGCAGTTCTCCTTCCTGCTACATCAGACAAGGAGCCTTCGCACTGCCAGCTCTTGTATTTCAGCTTGGAGGCAGAAACTTCCAGCCAAGGGGATTTCTGAACATGAGTTTGGCTTTTAGGCTCTGAGTGTGGGACCACTGTCAGGGCAGCGCACGTCAGTGACCAGCACACTGGGGCAACAGTCCTAGGTAGGACGTCTCTGGATAATTCTCCAGTGCAAAATTAAAGGTGTGGTGGTTATACCAGAGTGTTGCTGTAAATTTGCCTGCCTCCATGGATCACAAATACTGAGCTCTGGTATAAACCACACACCAAGAGAGGGCACCGTGCTCCCTAAGTATATATCTTTTAGTCCTGGTTTAAAGGTGGAGAAATTAAAGGGATCAGGAGGAGAGTTGACAAGCACACTAATGCAGCAGACTAGTAGCAAACTAGTGTTTCTGTTTCTCACTCTCATACCCTATCTCCCGGGCCGTACTGCTTCTCTAAAATGTGGGCTTCTTTCTTCTGCCTCTCAGGTGACATCCAGATTGGAATGGTGGATAAAAAAGGCCAGTTAGAAGTAGAAGTCATTAGAGCCCGTGGCCTCACACAAAAACCTGGCTCCAAATCTACCCCAGGTAAGGAAAAAAGAAAATTAACAGAAAACAAGAATATGAAATATGCTGATGAACGGGGGATCAGAGACTTTTTGAGCTCCTCATTAGCTGTCGCTATATTTGTTTAGTTTGCTTTTCAACAAGGAATGTGTGCGTGGATATATCCTTGCTACCAATGTCCACTTCTTACCACCTTGCATCTGCCAGTTGCATGCCACCTTTCAAGGAATGATTTTCAGCAACTCAACATCTGTTCTGGAAGGAACATTTGCAGAAGTATTTCTGCGTATCTTAGGCAAGTAATATATATCAGAGAGGATTTGTCGATGTAGATTAAGTCCTTTGTGTTTGTTCCACATCAAAACAAGAGATGGAGAACAAATGAAAGTGCTTTGAACAAACAGCTTAACGAACCTACATGCCGTGGTCTTCTGTACGCAACAGTGCTTCAAGACAGCAGGTTATGCTAGTGCCAGTGTCAATAACTTGTATAATGAATGAGATTTAATATTGTATCATTTTATAAGGGCATTTTTGGAAGTTCTGGTTATTTATAAAAATCTTTATTAGAAGAGGTGTATCATCACCACAACCACTGCTTATCATAACAACTGGAACAGTTGTTTTAGATAACAATTTGCCAAAATGGTACTTTACTTCCTCCTTAGGAGCTGCAGACGAAAGCGCAATTAATGTCTGTGTCATCTGAGTGACTTAGTTTTAAATATTCCTTTCAATGAAACATCAGTCTTTTGTTTTGAAATATCTCTGACCCCTAACCATACATAGAGACTCCAGAGTGACACTTAATTCCTGGCAAAGGGAAGTGTTTTTAAAACGACAGACATGAAACAGAATTGTTGTTAGTAACATCTTGGATAATTAAATTCAAGGTTTATAAAAATAAAATTGATTTCTTACGGGCTGTGTCATTTATTTTATAAATATAATTGTATTCAGATTATACAGTGAAGATAGCATGTGTCATTTTCTTTCCACTCAGCTTCCTTTTAAGGCATTTGTCCTCCAGCTCAGATGTGCAATGTAGAAGTTTTTAAATCCAAACATAAAATTCATGATGTTCTGTTTGCAGCTCCATATGTCAAAGTGTATTTATTGGAAAACGGAGCATGTATAGCTAAGAAGAAGACAAGAATTGCACGGAAGACCCTTGATCCTTTGTACCAACAGACACTGGTTTTTGATGAAAGTCCACAGGGTAAAGTCCTTCAGGTCAGTTGCTTTTTAATCCCATTTTAGGCTATCATTAGGAGAAGCCCTTGCATGTTTACTTAAGTTTAAGCAATATGCATAAACCCATTCGAACTCACAAAGCATTTAATTTTTTAAATACCAGCAAACACATCCTTGTGGCTTGTGGTTTCAGACCTGTGAAATGTCTGGCTGTATTAAACATTTCTCTTTTGTTGACTCTCGCTCCTGTCCTGCCATTAGGTTTTCCCTCAAGAGGGAGCAATCATTCACCCTTAAGAATAACATTTTCCTTACATAAACACATAACGAAATACAGCAGAACTGAACATGTAAGCACGGGTTTTGGGACAACGCTGAACCTGTATTTTATGTTCTTCCAGGTAATAGTTTGGGGAGACTACGGCCGAATGGACCACAAATGCTTCATGGGAGTTGCCCAGATCCTTCTGGAGGAACTGGATCTGTCCAGTGTGGTAATAGGCTGGTATAAATTATTTCCACCTTCATCACTAGTGGATCCAACCTTGACTCCCCTGACACGCAGGGCTTCCCAGTCATCTCTGGAAAGTTCAACTGGGCCTCCCTGCATTAGATCATAGTAGCAGGTGCTGTCTAATAAAAACGTCACCCAGGATAACAATTGGAACCAGATATTCACATGATCAAAAAACACTGTTGGAGAGAGACAATCACTTCTGTTTTTGCTTGTAGTAGTTATCCAAAAATATGTCTGTTTGTTGAGACATGGCTTAAATTGATAGAACAAAGGTATATCACATACGGCCAATCTATTAGCGGCTATCACCAATGATTATAACGTTAAAAAATAAAAGAGAGAGAGAGAGAGACACCTTTAGATTTGAACTAAGTCAAAGATGAGCCAAACTGGAAGCTCTCACTCTGTTAACAATGTCGTATTTTTCACATTTTGACAGAGCCCTCAAGCAGTGTTACCTTCCTGGTGTTTCAGCAGTTTTTCTGTACTTGTCACTTCCACTAGTTTTTTGCCATGTGATTCTGCTAGTTTTGTAGAAGTCCTCACAACGCTAACAGAGACCCTTCCTTTCTTCTTCTAAACCAAACAAAAAAGGGCTGAAGCATATCTCTGTAAGCATCGTTAAAGTGTTCAACAGCCACAGTTACGATTCCAGCGAGTTCAAATCGTTTCTCAGTTCTGGTACTTCCAAGTCTCTCACGTGGGAACCCAGAACAAATGACCAATCTAAGTTATATTCTTAAAAATAAATAATCATCACAGTGCCACTTTTCCTTTGTAAAAAGCAGATATGTTTGCATTATATATAGTAACTTTTATGTTTATGATGTTTTGCATGGAAGAATTTTGAAGAATTCTGCAACTACTGCTGGGGACTGGTATAAAGCAGCTTTAGTCTTAATTTTGACATTGAATATGTTACTGGTAATGCAGTTTTCCTCTTAGAAATGGAGAGGAAATATTTACATTTCTGTGTATAAATGTATATTTGACTTCCCAAAATGTTGACCAGGAATGGATTGAGCATATGACACTTTCAGCTGTACCCAGGCTTCTCTGATGTGTGTCGCTTCAGACGCACCTGTCTGCCCTGGATAGAGCATGGTATGAGTTGTTCAGTGTTTCACTGGAAATTCCAGTTGAAATATTCTGCACTTACTAATGTTTTTATCAAATTTTAGTTTACATTTCTTTGAGATTGATGCAAGCACAAGGCTTGATTTTTTAACGCAAGATATCTTACTTTTTGGAGAAAAAACAAGTCAAATTTCAATTTGCTTTTTATTCATTTGAGTTGTTCTTGGCCTTGAAATCCCTTGTGATATTCTGTAAATGTGCGAACAACTGCAGATTCCTGCAGGTGCATTGATATGTTTCCCCTCCTTTTACAGGCCATTCAATTTTGTGATCACACAAATAGAGCAGCATGACTTGGAACTGTTCAAAGCTGCATGCACGTTTTGTAAAAAGAGATGAAAAAGGTTATTTAATAATGTATGTTAGTTCCACATAGGCCAGCTTGTATGTTGCATGTACTTGTACAGTTTGCTCGTAATTACTATACTGAAGTAACCAAGAAATCTAAGCCATCCATTTTTCTTATAGACATTTTGCAGGTTTTAGCCAGGCTAGGTCTGTGAGTCTGGTGCTAAATGTCTATAGATGGACTTTATTTTTTACCCTATGGAAAACGTGATGTAGTACGGACCAAATTCCTTCTAATAACTATTTTGGTGTAGATTCCTACTGTGGGGCTGTAACACATGTAGAAACTGTGTACACACTAGGTTTTAATTCATAGACATACTGCCTGCACCAAGTGAACTATTTATTATTACTCAACACGTGGGAATTATTCTGCCCATCTTTCCATAGGGCGCAGATTGGTTACTGCTCGACCTGCTGAGCAGGAAGAACTCAAGCATTGGTGCACTACTACTAGATCCTGTTCTGTCTTAGTGGCCAAAAACCAACTAGTTATAATTCGATAGTATATTTCTATATTGACCACTTGTCTTAACACTCCCCTGTGCTTTTAAATGAACTTCCGACTCATGTTATGTAAACATGTTTAATAAAATTTCCTTTTCATGTCCAGTGTAGTAGTTGTGCTCTCTGTATGTTCTGAGGTTCATCTGTGATTCTGCTTGCTGCAGGACTGTGTGAAATGTGTTAAGGAACAGTAAAATGATAAGTAATTTCTATGGTTCTTTTGATCGCTGTAATAGTGTATGTTGAAATCTGGGGCCAAAAGCTGAGGCCTGGTGAAAGTTGTGTTTGGTTGGCTTCCTTTTCACCAAGAAAGGAGCCAAATTGTGCTCTCATTCGTTGAAGCAGGCAAATTGAAGTCAAAAAACAAATGTAGCCAAACGGCAATCTGGTGAAATCAGATCAGCTTATTGGAGTTGAGTGATGCTGCGTCTGCTTGCACTAGGTCAGCAGGGCGATATGTGTTAGAGCCACACACTAGCTCTCCATTTGGTGTGTGCTGAGCCTTTATGACATGAGAACTCCAAATCTTTTGCACTTTTTAAACCCAGAAATATGTCCTTCTATTGTAATGCCCTTATGGACAATGCTTTATAGAAATTTACCTGAGAGCAGAATTTGGCACTACATTTTATTAGAGAAGCAAAGATTATGTACTTTGTTTGATTTTTAGTTTTCCATGTCCCACAGATACCTGATCACAATTTAAAAATAACATAAAGACAATATTGCCTCACTTTGAACACTTTTGTTTATTACTTTATTTATCTGAATACATGGTTAAGCTACTGAAAAAATGAATAATTAAACATGGTAAATCTCTGAACAAAAGGCATGTTACATTTCTGCTTCTGTGTGGTGGGAGTGATCTGTTTAAATATCAAATTTGTCATACTGTTGCAAAAAGCCCTCAATTTCATAAATCTCATGGCTTTGAATATTGTGTCCAATACTAGGACATCTCTTCCTTTCTGATCCTGAGCAATAAATAAAGTTTAGCATTTCTGATCCCCCCCTAGAGCACAGAAAATATGGCAGCAGAAGAACACGCTGAACTATTTCATTTATGGTGTTTCTGATGAACGGGGATCGCAGACGCAAAGACGTCAGGAAGGAAGCAGTAGACTGTGCTAGGACAGATAGGTTGTGTGTTGGTCTCCTTTCCCAGGGACTGCTGCCTTTTACAAACTCGTTACTGAGTGTTGGGATTATAATACACAGATAAATCAGCTTTAGTCCCCTCCTGGTCTTCCCTTGAGAATGCAGTACTGCCTTATATGTCACAACTTTGGTTGTCACAGGGGAACAGCAAAGATACTAAACTCATAATCCCTGTCATATAATCAGTTCTTTTCCTCGTGATGAGTAAATGTTCTAAATTTTGTATTGAAATGCAAATTTAGTGTCCCTCTTTGTGGGCGGAGAAAAAGCTTTTGGCCTTGACCTTTGTGTTAGAGAGACATCAGAACTGCTGTGAGTGGGTAGGACAAACCAGAGCTTCATGATCTCATTCCTTCGTAATTCCCAGAGGAATGATCCGTGCACTTTCATCGCCTATTTTCACTAACAAATGACAGTCCCAAAAGTCAAGTTCAGCCCAGGTATGATATGTTTCACGTACAAGAAAAGTTCAGAGTGGATCTTCAGCGGCTGTTCTGCGTACTCCAAGAGTTTACTTATAGCCTGTGACTTGTCCCCTGTGAAGTCAGCTCTTCTGCCTGTGGCTGTTTGCTGCTCCCATGTAGTCCCTACCTCCCTACTCTACTGTCCACAGCCCATTTAACTCTAGGAAAAAGGATTATGGGCCTCATACTCTTCTTTTGCCGTAATTGAAGACAGTCACAGCAGATAGCAATGTGGCTCTTTCTTTCAAGCCCTAAACGCTCACCCCGTGTTACTGTACTATAATTCTGCAAACGTAGAAGAAAGCAATCTGCAAGAAAGCAGATTGTTGTTGAAGGATGTGTTTTCTCAACTCAGGTAATGAATATTCTGGCCATCTTGAGTGATTAAGAACTCTGCTAACAACTATCAAGGATAACGAGTCTCAGTTAATACCTCACTCCCAGCCTGTCCGCTTCTCTCCAGGAGAAAAAGAAAATGCACAGGTCATGTATGTACTTTTCTCAGTGTCTGCCTGGATGACCATGTATGCTGGTAGTTAAATACCATGGTTATGAAAGAGGTTGTGTGTGGCAGACATGTCACATAGGTCAAATGTTCTTCAGAGTTTTGTGATCCAAATTCGTCCTAGCTGAGGTGCCAGAGATAGGAGGGGAAGCTGCCTTCACTCCTTCTAGAGTCTAGTTGCTGATGATGATTCAGCACCTGAATGCACAGCCTGGTGTCTAACGCCCCTGGTTAGGTACTTTCTAGTTGTTGGTACAATTCGAAGCCATGGTTGCGCATCAGGACATAAAACCTTAGATGTTCTGCCTTGTTGGGTCAGTGTCTAACACTCAAAGCTGGTAGTAACTGAGGGAAAGGGTAAAAAGGTGACAGACTCTGTAGACGACAGTGTACCAATGCCGCAATTCAGGTAAGGCAAATATTATACCACTGTATTTATGTCTCAGCTAGTACAAGAAAGGCATCCTCGAGAGCTGAGTCTTTTGGAGGTTTCAGCTGCTGGCTGCTAGAAGTTTCACAGAATCCCATGGGTGGCCTCTGAAAAAAATTACCTTCAGAAAGTGATGAGTAGCAGTTCATTATTATCATGCTCCTTGGACAACTCAGAATTATTCATTCTGATCACTGTTCTTTAATATGCCTACAGTTTCAGAGCCCTGTAAAATGCAGTTACAAGTCTGTAGTGGCCCACTTGGTAAAGCACTGTGTCCGTAGTGAAAGGATGTGTGGTATCACCATCTGCGTGGATTTTTCACTATGTCTGCAACAGTTCATTTAGGTGAAGATTTAGGGTCTTTTTTCCCATTTCCTTCTCATTTATATCAGTAGGATGTAGGCTTTTGGCTGACTTTGAGAACCTAGGTGTCAGTCTCTGCACCTGGATTTTGTGATGAATAAAATGGGGGTAGGCGCAATACCCTATTTCAGAGACATCACATAGATATGGAAAGAGCAGGGCATAAATGTGGAAAAAGCAGTTGTGAGGGTCCTCAGAGACTGAGATGCCATAATAAGATCCCATCTTCTTGTCCTGGCTCCCGCAGTCTTTTTTACACTGACAAGTATCAGGAAGCAATATCTTCTGTACTAAACCTTGTCACTACATTTCAGCTACAGCCAAATAAAAATTCCTGAGCCACACACCTAAGCAGGACACTGCTGTTTTCTTCAGTTTATACCATCCCCTGTACAAGGAGTCTTTCATACAGATGTCTCCTGTCCCAGTCTCCTACTCTTCAGGAAGTACAGCAGTTTCCAGCACCACCACTTTGTCTATAGTCACAGTTGTCTGGTCTGACAGCATGTCTCCACAGAAGAAAGCTGTCCATGTACATGCTATGGCACTAATTATAGAAGACGGAATAATCCTATTTAGAACAAGCTCATACAAGGGTTGGTAAGACAGTTCTAGATAGTTTAAGAAATCTTGTCATGCAGTTTAACCCAAAAACCTAAGATTTGCAAATCCAGCAAATACTGTAAAACAGAACTTCGATTAAATGTTATGGTGTGTACTCAGAAAAGAAATCAGTTTTGATAACTGTATTTGCATACTGCAGGAACAGTGTCCACACACAATGCAAACATGGCAGTATTACACTAGCACATAGGAACAAAAAAGACCAATTATTATTTTCAGTAATGCAAAGGGTGAGGGATGGCCAGGAGGGAAATGTTTTCTAAATATTTAGTTACTAAGCAAAGTCTGTTAGAAGCCAGGAGCAGCATTATCCTTGAGCTACTGTATGTTAAAGCTGCCACAAAAGGAACCAAGAGAAAGCCCAAGAACTTCACCCTCCAGTTTTAGAAAGGGCTGCGTTTCTTCCAGTGACAGACTCTGAGGCTATGTGAGCAACTCTTGAGTGCTCAGGAATGAACAGGCAACCCAAAAGAAAATAATGACAATTGCAATAAAGAGGCAGTGCTTCAAAACCATGTGGAAGACTGTCTTATGATTGTGAAGGACTGAGAGTGCAGCTGTCCCTGGACCAGATACAGAACAAGAGTCTGGATTTGGAACGAGGCCCCAGATGTCCCCCTCATACTACAGGTTAGAAGGGCTGGATGCCTGTTAGCAGCCAATGCTACAGAGCTTCTGAGCACGAGTCAGCCTTCCCTAAGGCAGAAGGTTGCATGTACAGCTTGGCCACACTTTTCTCTTCAGAGATGGTCTGACATGTGCATTGAGTGTGAGCTTAACTTTAAGGGGATGTAAAGGGTATATTTAATTTTAAGCTAAAAAAACTATGTTGTGGAAGAGGGATCTTGCATCAGGCCTCATAAAGTGTTGGCTAGGATGGTAAAGTCTGGTGCTCTGTAATGGGTAAACCAATGAGTCAGAACCAGAGGTCCCCATGGAGGGCAGGGCAGGCTTGGGGAGCACAGAGGGGGAGGAGGGAAGGGAAGGAAGTGGCACCTCTGTTCCCCTGGGGAGACGAAAGAGGAAGACCCAGGAAAAAACCCAAAGCATAACTGCTTAGCTCCTGTCTTTTTGACTGAAAGCTCCAAAAGAAGAAGAGTGGACAACTCCTTAAAGCCTCACAGATGGCAGTGGATTTCTTCTTGAAGGGCTGAAGGATTTGGCCCAACTTCATTACTTCAGTATTGGAAACAGACTGTCTGGTGGCAGCAGGGCTGGTCAAAAAGGTATGAGGTGCTGTTTTCCTTTCTGATGGGTGAATCCCTAGGAGTTAACCAGGAGAGGAAAGTAAGCTGATGGCACAAATAATCTTTGAGTTTCTCCATACCTAGTCTCAAAAGGCACATAAAGGCAGTAATTGCTGGGAATAGGGAGTATCAACAAGCTTCTCACAGGCAGCTTAAAGTGGCTTGTTGACATCTTTTGCTTCTTTTTACCTGCTAGGAAAAAAGCCCTAAGATTTGGGAGGCAGCTGAAGTACAGTATCTGCTCTCCTAGAAAATGTAAGAAATGCTGATTCCCTCCTCTCGCCCTTTCCCTGGTCATTGCTCCTGCAAACTGTGAAGCAAAGTTTAGTGTAGTTTGGTGCTTGGACTAAGCTCTCAGTTGCTCTGCTCCAGTGCTGCCAGCAGCTCACTTGGTTCCCAAGCCTGTTGGTGGAAAAGACCAGCATTCTTAAACCATTTATGTTAAAATACAAAAAAAAACCCCCAACCCTCAGGCCTTTTTCATTCATCATGTGCGCGAAAAGACATAGGGAAGAAACTCATTGCATTTTCTTTCGTCGGAGAGCTTGAAACGGAATTAAGGTACAGCCGCACCAGAAGTCACTGCTGTGCTATCTATCTAATCCTTCAGCTCCGCTATACATGAGGGCTTCTTTGTTCGATTGCTGTTAAGCCATTCAAATATTCCCTAAAACAAATCCCAAAATGTAAGGGAGGAGAAGGCGGTACGTTGCCATGGCAGTGAGCCACTCTTCTTTGTTCTTTAGGTGGGTATCTCCCCCCCCGGTGCTAATCTTAGCCTTGTTCTCCCATCACTTGTTTGCCTGATACCAGCTCAGAGCTGTATCTGTTGTCTCCAGAGAATACCTGTTGGATTTGATAACATTTACATTTCTTCAGCCAAGTGAGAGTGAATGGAGGAAAGCAGAGGAGGGTTTTTGAATACCTCACCTCTCTGGTGCTGCTCTTCAATTTGTATGTGGCTGGTTTAACTCTTCCCCCCCGCCCCCCCCAGCCCTGTACTTGCATATCTCATGCACACCGTGCATTTCTTTATGGACTCAGGATTTGCTTCATCTGCGCTGAAGAACGTGGGACTTTTGCCACCGATTTCAATGAGACTGAACCCAAAGTGCTTTTGTGACAAAAGGTGACTGATACAGCGCAGCGAGGCTCTTTCAGTGACAACAAACCCCAAATAAAAGCAGGAGGCCAGCCAGCAATTCCAGCTGCGCAAAGCACAGAGCCTCATTTTCTCTGCAAGGAGGTGGCGATCCATGCAGGGACGGACGGCGGAGGTGACAGCCAGCGGCAGCACATCCAGCCGAGGCACTGCATCCGTGACAAGAGGACATTGCCTGGTCCGTAGATGAGCCTCACTTTTTAATTTTTGTAATGCATATGCCCTAACAGACCAAAAGCTGGCATTTTCTGAAAAGCTGCCCACTTCAGAAGAGCCGCCACAGAGCACGGCTCTGGCCTGTGACAGTTGAGGTGGCACTGGACTGGACGGCGCCTGGCCCAGCGTGACGGTGCCAGGGTGGCTGAGGGGCAGCGAGATGGAAGACCTGCTGCTGTGGGCGATCACTAGCCAGCCAACTCTTGCAAATAATGTCATTTATTTAGAGAAATAAATCTACCTAGGGACATTTATTTAGTGGAAAGCGCCCCGCTGCTTGCAGGCTGCTTGCAAAGAGCGGGAAAGGAAAAAAACCTTATCTCTCAAACACCTTATTCAGGTGAGCGAGCTCCCCGCGGAAGGGCGGGAGGCCGCCGCCACCGCCGCCGCTCGGGCCGCCGGTACCTCACGGGGCCGCCGGTGCCACACGGGGCCGCCGGTTCCACACGGGTCTGCCGGTGCCTCACGGGGCCGCCTGTGCCACACGGGTCTGCCGGTGCCTCACGGGTCCGCCTGTGCCACACGGGGCCGCCGGTGCCTCACGGGGTCGCCGGTGCCACACGGGGCCGCCGGCTCCACACGGGTCTGCCGGTGCCTCACGGGGCCGCCTGTGCCACACGGGGCCGCCGGTGCCTCACGGCCGGCCGGCGCCCCGCCCCGCCGCCCGCCGCTCCCCCTGCCGCCGCCGGAGGGCGCCTCAGCACTGCGGGCCGCGGGCAGCCGCGCAGCGGGGCGGTGGGCCGGTGGCGGGGGCGGTCCCTCGCCCTTCAGCGGTTTCCCGCCCGGGCGGGCTCGGCTTCGTCTAGCCCCCGAGCTCGCCCCGGCTGTCGGGCTAAGGCTAAGTTTTAGGCCGGCCTGGCGGGCCCTTCACAGCGGCGCCGGGTTATCCAGCCGCCCCCCGTGCGCCCGGCCTGCCAGCTGAGGCCGAGGAGGCCGCCGGGGCGCGGGAGTGGAGCTTGCGGTGGGCAGCGCTGCTGCCCCTGCCTGCCTCGGAGCCGGGGGTCGCAGAGATCTCCGCTGTGAGGTGGAAAAACAGGCGTCTGCTTTATTACGCACTTCTATATGAGATTAAAAAAAAGCTGTAGTGTTTTTCCCAAGTGTTGGATGTATACCTGCGGGTGCAGTGAAACCGGGTGTGTGATCACTGGCTGTGCTTGTCTGCTGCTTTCACATAAGAGGTCTCAAAACAGTCAAAACTCAAAAGTTTTGAAGCAGAATTCATAAAGCGTAAAAAGAAATAATGCATATATTTAACAGCCTACCCTTTTCTCTGATTCAGTAGTGATTATGGACTCACTCAAATCAATGCAGCTCCACTCAGGAGTGTTAAAAAAGCACATTTGTCCCTATTCCTCCGTTATTTGCAGGGGCTGCTCTGACAGATTAATGTCAGGCTACCAAGCGGTTAAGCGACAAGCCTCATTTTGTTTTCTGAGCACTACTTTTGTTGTTAGACTGTGCTGTACCCTCACTACACCTTTGTTACTTTCATATTAAGCTGCGAGTCAGATAGATACATTAGGAGAATTTCTTGAGACCAGTGAAAGCTTGTGCTGGAGGATTATTAAACTTTGATGATAACTTGTTTAAGGAGGAAAAAGAAGGTATTACTGCTGACAGCCAAAATGGTTTGCTAACTCAGGTACTGCTCATCTAGCTGCTATCTGAGGAAGGTCAGCCGACAAGGCCATAAAAGGAAAGGTCTTGCTCAGTCAAGAAAGCAGGCTGGATTTGGGGGAGCGAGGTCTAATTTGATACCCGAGCCATAAAAAAACATTCACTGTCATGAAGGAACTGAAGCAGGGAACTGCACAGGGCTCTTTTGTGTAGCCTCGTATAGCTACTGGTGGCATTTAAATTGCCAAATGAGTGGATTAAAGTCTTCGTGCCTTCAACTCGCCAACATCCTCAAAGACTAACGCATCCTTATGTCCTGGCAATCCTTGGTTGCGAGAAAAGCTTCTCGAGTTGGTGGTTGGCATAGCTCACAGCAGCCTTTAACCTGCTATAACATGCTCTGAAGTGAGGAAAGCTGCAGGCAACACTTAACTTCTTTTGAACTATGCTCCAGTCCCATGCGCACATGCTGCCCTTCAGCAAAGTAGCACAATTGCAGGCAGAGAAGGGAGGGCCTTGCCTGCAAGCTACAGCCTCCAGTTGTGAAGCCCTCTCACTTCCTCGTGAACCGGGCTGGCGAAGGCCTGCCAAGTTGGCTTCACCTGGGTATGCGAGCAAGATTCAGCAGGACTTGTTCACAGAAGTTGACACCAGACCAAGTCCTTCAGATGCACATTCCTGAGCCCACTCCTCCCCTTTAGGGCATTTTATGCTAGCCGCTCCCAGGTTTCCCCCTCGCCTTAATTACCTTTTTGTAGGGATCAGCTCTGCGTGTGTGTGTGCATGCTAATGCTGGGAAGGGTGTTAGTGTAGCTTTGCAGCCCAATCTCTTCTAATATGATCCTGGCTTCAGGCTGCAGGTTTTTTTCCAGTGCCTAAATACACCATGTGTGGATATTAGGTGAGGGCAAGGATTTGCTTTTTTCTTACACGCAAAACAAAGAAATGCATTCTGCCTCGCCACAGCTGCCGCAACCACGACTGCACCGCTGAACCAGCTGCGCTTGCTGGCCTACAGCGAGGCAGCCAGAGCAAACGCAGGAGTCACTCTGCCCCTCCCCTCGTTGCCATTCCTCCACCAGAGTCCTCTAGACACCAGTCCCACAGTGGGGACTGCAGAGTCTGTCTTGAGATGGACAGAGGAACCTTTGGTTAAGTGAGTTGCAACCATGTGCAGAGCACTAGAGATGAGGGCTGGTGTGATCCTGCAATAGTGGTCACAGCTCTGCAGCCAAGAAATGGAAGAGGAAAGGGGGAATATTGAACCAGATGTTGTTACAGGGCAGCCTGAGGAAACGCCTCCTCAGAAGTCCACAAGTAGGCTGGAGATAATGGTCCTTGCCCTGCAGCCCTTGTAAGGCCTCACTGGAACCTGGCTGTGGTAAGAGGGGCTGAGAGAGCAGAAACTCAAATTATTAGCTCCCGGCGTGATTCAGAAATATCTGTCCGCACTACAGGCAAGACTCAGAGCCTAGAAAGGTCTTTGGGATCTGTGAAGATAACCTGAAGAGGTCCAACCCTTGAGAAACACTTTCAGACCTTAGATTGGTCTTGTCTCCAGATCTGAGCTAATTTTTGGCGGATGCAGAATTTCCTGGATGAAAGTTAAACAGAGCAGCTGAACATACCTTGCCATTGGCTTTCTTGTTGTTGGTTGGTTTGGTTTTGTTGGGTTTTTTTAATGCTTCTGTCGTGGTTTTTTGTATCTTTGCATGTTTCAAAAGGATTGAAAAGAAGTGGAAATGCTAGCGGGTGTTTTGGCTCGTTCTGCCGTGTAGAGGGTTTCTGTGCCAAAGCGCTAGTTACCTAGGAAACTGCTGTAGGATTGAATTTGGATAGATGTGTTGTCAACTACAAATGAGTAGAGTGGCTTTTCAAGAGGTGGGGAAGAGTATAAAATGCACTGAAAACATGAATGCCTGTAACATGATCTCTAGGTAAGATGGTGGTGGTCCTGTCTTTTCGACTGCCATTTCGTAGGCACCCTGACAACTGCACAAAGGGATTGCAGATGGAGTGTACGGCCGTGCCTCGGCACCTGAGCTTGAATGCCCTTGTGTTTGTAAGCTGGGTGAGCATTCGTCTAAATGTCAAACCACAACTGTCTGCAAAGAATAGTACTAAGGTTGCCATTAAGCATTTTGCCCATTTTATTACAACAGAGTTATGATGATCCAAGGAAATTACAGCCTTTCTAGAGATTTGAACTGCAGCACTGCATGGCCATTTGCAAAAAGAAAAAAAGTCTGATGAAACATTTAATGATTGAGATACATCTAAGGGCATATGCAATAAAGAAAAATGTGATTGCAGAGCTTTTCCTGGAAAACATCAATAATGGGCCTTTTTTAATACAGCAGTAAAAATGTGAGAAAGCAAATAAATGCTTCAGTCTGAGGGAGTTATACTGATGTCTATTAGTTCTGCCATGATGGCTAAATCTGCAAGTGGTTACTTATCCCAGGGGAGTCAATACTTAGAGTGGTCCGTGGCTGAAAAAAATGAGCAAAGCGGTGGGGTTTACTCGGTTAGAATAGATCTCCCACAATTCCTCCTATTCCCTCCCCGAAACACGTGCAGCATTAGCGTCTGGGCTTACACTGAACACCAATTTCCTTGTAGTTCACCTACGAAATGCACTTCAAATGGCAAATGCAAACTCTTAGTAGTTTATTCATGTTATGACAGGTGTCACCAGTTGGCACAGCTACACATGATCTTCAAAGGTTTGTGTTCCCCTCCCCCAAGCAGGTGAGCTTGAAAAGCCAGGTTGTGCTGCTTGTTTTGGGTTAGGCAAGTGCACCAGGTGAGAAGAAGGCTGAGGTGAAGCAATCCCCTTTTTCCTCTGGCTAAAGCTCTGAGGCAGGACCTGCTTCCAGAGCCGCTTCTGAGGCCGGCTGGTCCCTGCCGCTGTGCACCACCAGAGCGCTCACATCCCCTGCATTTCCCTCTGCAGGTGCTTCTCTCCTCCCAGGGGTGTCAAATAAATGCCCAAGTCACCAGTCCTAACCTCTGGCCCGGCTGCAGGGCTGCGGAGGCTTCCTGCAGGGAGAAGACGTGCATCTTGCTTTTCCTCCCTGCTGAGCACTGCCAAGGCTCTACCTTCAGGGCAGAATTGGTCCCTCAGAGCTGCGGGTCAGATGAGGGTCCCACCAGCTGTTTGATCAGCTCGTGTCAGGCTGGCACATCTGCACGACTAAGAAAAACCATCCTGTGGACACATCTGGACTTTGCCCCTGCCTACTTTGCTGCCAGCAGGCCAGGCTACACAGATCCAGCCAGCTGCCGCTGCTGCACCAGAGGTAGACACCAGAGTCCAAAAGAAGCTGTGATATCTCATCTCTCTTATCCGTTGTTTATAAGAATACAGACACCCCTGATCACTATTCCTTCAACGACATCTTTAACAACATTTACATTGGAGATCAGCCCAAACCTACGAAACTGCAGGCTGCCAGGCCTGGAGGTGGCTGCAATACAGTCCGTTGCATCCAAACTTTCTCTCTGGCCTCTGTCTTCGGAGAGGGGCTGAAGTGACAGCCAGGGCCGGACACCCTTCCTCCCCGCTCGAGCCTGTGTGCGCTGGCAGATGTGCACACAAACCTAAGCAGACTCCTCTATTTCAGGCCCATCTGTAACCTGCATAATGAATAATGTACAATGAATTTGTGGTCTACATGTTTATTAAGTGACTCAGTATTTCCAGTGGAGATTTTGTGCTCATGTTTCACTCACATCACAAAACCCACTCACTCTTTTATTATCCCCAGCAGCGGTAGGCGATAATAAATTATACAACTGCAGATGATCGTAACTATATCAACAAACAAATTGTATCAATTTTCAGTGTGAGTTTAAAGCTCCTTTTACTGGTTGTGCAAACTCTGAAAAAGGAATTTGGGAACGCTGCTGCTGTTATTAAACGTTCTTACAGGGCTGTAATCCAAGCCTTCCACAACGCGTCTCTAAAGAAGATTTTTGCCTACTGTGTACCACTGCTTTTACATACGGGATTAGGCATTTACATACGTAAAAGCAGAGAGCGAAATGTAATTTACGCAATAGTGACAGCTCCCATTCGTTACTGCCTGAAAGGGCTGAAAGATAAAATGCGCCTTGGTGGTGGAATTCAGAGCTAATCCCCCTCCGCTGCATTTGCAGAAACACATTTGTACCCTCCGAAAAACAAAGGCTTGTAGCAAAACATCAATCAATCACCAGTGCAGCTACATTCTACGTATCGAAGCAAGCTCACATGCTCTCTAAATTACTCCGGATCTTGTTTTAAGCTTAATAAGCTACTCAATTAATAATTTATATGGCTGTGGGAAGATGTGAGCTTATGCCACAGCAGCCATTTTGAAACAGCCGACACATCTGTGGCCAGGGATCGACTTTTTGGAGAAGCAGGTGTGGCAGTATTTGGAAAGTTACGGTATCCTTTCCAAGAGGAACAGAGACTGTTCATGGAGAAACTCGTTTCTATACAATAAAGGTCCTCGTCAGCCACAAGACAGAACACATGGGCAAATGTAAGCGTGGCTCACTTACCACGCCACATGCTGTGTTTGGTTTTAATTGAAGATTTTCCATTTTTAGCTGTTCATGCTTGGTGGCTATGTGGAAAAATGGGCCTGGAGCTGTGTCTCTTACCTGAGTGACCCTCACCACCTAGGTGCTGGATGGGGCATACAGGTGAGGGAATAAATATGGCTGAAACTTTCAGCAAGAGGAGACCGTCCCGCAGGCTGGCTGATGGTCAGACTTTGCTCTGAACTTCCCCGCATAGTGATCCTAATCCCTCTAGGTCTGGGACAGGCTGAAGCAATGCAGAGCTGACTAAGCTGCTGCATGACTAAGCCTCCCAGGCCTCACCAGGCTCAATAACTAATACTTTGAACTGAGCTGCTGATCACCGTCCTGACACGCCAGCTGGGTTTTGCACGTTTTGTTGCCCATAAATATGGTTAGGGCTGTCGTGAGCCTCTTCTGTCTGCTCCTTTTGTGTCCTTGTTCCCAGGGGCTGCGACGAAGCCCTCTGCCAGTGGAGCTGGGGAGGTTTCAGCCCAGGAAACTCTTGGAAAAGGACCCTCAGAGAGACTGAACTCAATCCCCTCCCTTGTAACTGCTATTGGGACCTGGCAAAAGGACTACGTATTTGCAATTAAGGTTAGCTGTTAAGGTGTTCTTGGAGCTCGACACCATTAACTTTGACACCGAGAGCTTGAGGCCAGCCTTCCGAGCATTTCCTCCTGCAACATCACCAATCTTTGCATGAATACGTAAGACCAACTACAGACATTAGTCAGTTCTTGTTACTCGGATGTCTCTTATCCACAGCCTATACATTCCTCAGCATCTTTTTAAAACAGTGACCGGTCACTATAAAGCCAGCAGTCAGGACATATGAGTTGTTGCTGTTGGGCTTTTATAAGGATTTAGCTGTGTTGTTACACAAATTGCCAATTAAACTGGAAAGTTAAAATGAAGAA
The DNA here is from genome assembly GCF_035582795.1 of Mycteria americana. NCBI lineage: Eukaryota > Metazoa > Chordata > Aves > Ciconiiformes > Ciconiidae > Mycteria > Mycteria americana. The sequence goes on from NC_134367.1 coordinate 34,803,910, forward strand.
AAAAGTCAGGTAGTGCCATTAACTTAGCTTCAGACTGCAAGAACCTACTCTCCAAATAAACACAGTATGCCTGGAAATCCAAGCGCATTCAGAATGGCTCCCATTTTAGCATCCATCGAACGCTTGGCCATTTTTAAATTTGAATAGTTAATTATTCACTCGAACAGGCTGCAGTGTTCTCTTTATTTTAATGTGAGCCAAGCATTAGTCTTCCCTTCTGGAGGACACAGAGGTAACCTTTACCTAGGCAAAGCAACTCACTTTATTTTGATGGGAGGGATATTAATTGTGCTTCTTTTGTGTTGCCATTGGCTTGCTTTTTTTTCTTCTCCCTGAACACCTGTCTTCTTGCAAAGACCTCTGCATCCTCAAAATGACATGATTGCTGTGTACAGCAAGTGACTTTTAAAGCAACCTGATACTCACGGAGATAATTAAAATGTTTTATTGGACTCTTTCACAAGAGCAAGGTGCCTGAGGCCACTGCAAGGGACGTCTCTTCAGTCCACGCAGAGGCCCTGCTGCCGCCGCCCCGGGGCTGGCAGCACCCAGGAGCTGCTCCCCCGGCCGACCCTCCTGCCCTGGACCGGCTCTGTGCTCCCCTTGCTTCCCGTGGCTTCCAGCTGAGGAGCAGAGCTCGCGTTACTGCCCACCTCCCTCTCCAGCAAGAACAGCCTTTCTGAGGAGATTGCTTCATGCTTATTTTGAATTATTGTTGATTCTGAGGGGGTATCTACAGCCAGGCCTGGACTAATATTGATTTTTTTTCCTTATATCCAACTCCCTTATGGTGAGAAACTCCAGAAGTTAACATCTGAGTAAATTACCCTACAGTGTATGAATAAACATAAGGATGATCAACAGGAATAACGTAACATGTTCGCCTTAATTTCATAACAGCATCTCCACTAGGAACATAATATACCAACAAGTGGAACTGTTACAATTACAGAGGTAATTTTAAATAAGCTTTTTTATGGCCACCACTGGGGTTTTTGTCATATCCTGCCTTCCGTTTGTATGTCCTTTACACCAGGTCATCTTTCCTGACAGAATCCCTGTTTGCTGTGTTCCTTCTTCATGGCTTCTAGAAGCAAGAGAAGCGCTTGGAGACATGGAAAGTTACTCTTCCTTATTACAATAATGATATGTAAATGTATGCTACATCCTCAGCCTCTTCTGTAAATAGAGCCGGGCGTGTTATCTTTACATTCCAGGGCTGCTGTTATTAAAACATCTCACACAAACTTACACTCAGTACTCAGTTTGCACAGAAATGGCCTTGCTCGTTTGCTTTTGGGTGGAAAAAGAGCAGGCTGGTGTTAAGTACACGAGAGCCTGGGCAAGACCACAACAGCAAAACAAGCTGACAAAGTGAGAGAGCATCTTTGGGAGTATGCCTTCACTAGTATAGGAAAAAAGATATCTTCTTAATCTAGGTTCACTAACCTGATTTCAAAGAGCTGTGAATAGCAGGTTGTTCAGTTTTAACTTGGGTCAGCAGCTCAAGTTCAAACGTTGTCGTGAACCTGATACTTTAACCTAGGCGAGCATACTAGGCGCTGGAGGAGACGGAGCAGGTTCTGCAGGTGGGAAGCGTGGCAAGAGGCTGCGGTACGCTCCCGTGGGGTCCCAGCCGAAGCAAAGAACTGCGGGTCTTTTCCAGCCAGATCTGTGCCCATGCTGCCCGCTCTGCTGGGACGCGCTGGGAGCGGAGGCCAAGTGTTCCCTTGGCCGGGCAGCAGGCAAAAGCCAGCTCTGGGCAGCCGCGCTCCTGGTTTGAAGCACGCCTGCGCGACGTAGCTGCAGCAGTGCGGAGAGTGAGTTAGCGAAGAGCAAAGCAGCCCATGTGCCAGTCTGGGCCAGCGTGGTTTACCCACAGCCGGGCTAGGTGGCTTAACCAGTGTAAAGTCTCTTCACGACACCAGTGGAGGCAATGAAGCTCTGCCATTTCCATCACTGTGGAGGGCACCGCCGTGAAACTTGACAGGACACAGCCCACCTGGGGCGAGGAGGACTTCTCTGAGGGTTCAGAAATACTCAGTGTCACTCTTGCCAGAGAAGTGGTAACAACCCCGTTAGGTGATGTGGAAATGCTTTTGGAAACCTCACCCTAAATTTTCCTGGAGCTCAGCCTTTCTTTGCATAGTATTCACCCTCTTGCTTCTTTGTCAGCTTTAAACTGGGAATATGGAATTTAAGTGGTTTGGGTATGGGGCTGAGAAAATAGTTTTTCTTTGTAGTAAAAGGTAGGGTATTCATTTAACTACATTTAGTTAAACGACAGCTGTTTGGTAGTCAACTAATTCTATTTATCAGTCTCCATCTGAAGTATTAAGAAATTAGGGCCAGAATGATTTATGCATTCTTATTTAATCCCTCTCTGGCTGGTCAAGCACTGAGCAGGCAGGTTGGTAAAGGCTCTGGCAAGCTGATCTGTCTTGCAAATTCACCCTTGCCTGCTCTCCTGCAAAAACACTCGCATCCCTTTTAAAAGAAAAGGGCTAAAAAGGATAATAAACTGTGAAATTGAGAGAATGAAGATGTACTGTACCACCAGCAAGGACTAAACGATGACCGTGCCACAACAATATGCTTTAATCTTAACACATCAAGGTTAAAATCCGAAGATTAGCTCCACCACTATACATCTTTTACTATGAAAGTTTCCATTTCCTTCCTGACAAGTATGAAGGTCTGTTACTGGCTCTGTGAGTATGTGCCTTTTTTCAAGCCAACACTGTTTGTAAAATTTCTTTAAAAAAATTACTTAAAGCAGGAGTTAACCCCTTGTTAACATGAACTGACAGATTCTCGGTTCAAATCACTTCTTCTCTACCACATTGCTTTCTCCAACTGATTTTTCTCTGCAGCAGCTTACATTTCCGTGACATATTTTCTGACCTCTGTGCCATATTTTGCATATAGCCCTGCCTAATGTGCACTTCAGCCTGTAAGCAAATCGTATTTGTTTTCTCCTGTATCCATCCATCCTCTGGAAAATCTGGTTTTACAGCCAAGGTTTTACAGACTTAGGTACTCTATTTCATTGTAATGTGGCTGTGCTAATGCCAAGATATGTCAATTGCCTGAAAATATTGGTGTCTGAAGGGTTTGATTTTCTCTCTTTGCTATAATTAAATACTGTGCAGATGGAGTTAAGGATTTATTTATGATAATTACTGAATTCTTTTCTTCATCTTTCTCACTATTTTTTTCTCCTTGTAAAGTTTTGTACCTGTTTTGGTTTTCCTATTTTTGTTAGGCTACTTGCAGGCCACAAAAAATATTATGCAATTGGGGATCATCCACTCAAGAATGTTAGACAGAAATTTCTGTGAAGGCAGCTATAGAGCTGCTATCCATTTAAAATCTTTTTTGAAGTCTGTGGTAATAGATTTCAAACTAGTCTGGAATTAAAAAAATAATTAAGAATATTTTTGTGGATTTTTTTTTTCTTTAAATGGATAACTTTGAACTTCAAAGACAAGCATTTCATCAAGTATTTTGATGAAGAATTTCTTGTTCTCTGAGTAGCAGGACTGTGCATGTCCCACGATCTGCTAAGAGATGGGTTGTGCTATGGGAGTGGGGCTTGTTAGGTTTCTGCTGCAAGACTCAGTAGCTTTGGTAATAAATGACAGTAATCTCAGGAAACTACCCAGGCAAAAGACTTTCTGTGGCTCTGGTGCTGCCACTGAATGGAAGGGGAATGTTTATTTAATGACCAAGCTGGCTTGTCCTCAAATGTGCCATTTTGTCTTCATAAATTTCGGGAAGAATCTGGAGAATGTTGCCAAGGGCAACCACTGCATCTTGAGGAACTGGAAACGAAATACAGGAAGAAAACAGAACAAAGATTCCTTAAAGGAGTTTACCCTCCTGTATTCAGTGCCTTGTAAGTAAGCGCATGCTACAACACCCCTGGTTATTCCTCAGCAGGTAACAGCCCTGGGGCATTAAATGTCAAGTAAAGTTAAGCTGCAGGCTGAGCACCCCTTCCAACATCAGTCAGTGCTAAAGGGCTTCAGGTGACACTGTTAAGGGGCAGGGTGCCTCCGCAGAGCACTGCCCTCACTTGCTCCTTCTCCTGCACTCCCTCAGACCATTGAGGGGATTTTCCTAGCCTTCCTACATCTGCAATCCCCCTCCCAAGGTGGTAGTGTATTCCCCTCCTCTCTCCTCCCCCTCAGGACTGTACAGCTGGTGTTGGGTAAGGATGGGTGAGTGGAGGGTCCTGTAATCACGGTTCACTAACATATTCTACAGACATCATCACTTGGGTCAAACGTAGCCAAAAATCCCCGACAGAAAAGGCAGAGATCTGTGATTTCATCTGCAGTCCTGTGAAAGTGGTCTAAATTTCACTGAGGGCTTGAAAGAGTCATCAAACATGGAGGAAAACTCATGCACACATGGATGTGGGAGAGGTGGATGAATGGTCATCCAGATGAGAGTTCAAACAGCTGCTGGTCCACTCAGCTGACCCCTGTAGCCTTCTGAGTCAGTAAGAGCAATGCAAAAGAGAAGCATGTAGCATAGTGCTGGCAACTATTTTAATAAATGACCTTATTGAGGGTGAAAACCTGAGAGATGGCTCCTACCCAGTATTATGACTGGACCCTCCTGACTGTCCTTCTAGAAGACGGATGACTGTTCCTCTATGAAGAAATCAATTTATAACTCAGTTTCAAGCTCTGCTACACTTGGGATGGTTTGGCTCTATGGTTTGCTGTTCAGGCTCATCCCTATTAAAAAAAAATATTCGGGAATTATTTTCCCATACTTGGACAGCTATATGGACTGACGCTTCCAGACTCTCTCCCCAGAGCAAATTCTGTGAATTCATACAGCTCAGGTGACCTTTCCAGTTCACAGAAGTGACTAAGATTCCCAGCATTCATGCAAGCTTTGTAATTAGATATACATATGCACATGTATACATATTTATACACAGATCTATACATATACTACACATACACACATAGAGAGACAGAAAGAGTATGTATGTGTGTATGTATAAAAAGACTGCTTAGAATTTCAGCTCCTGTGTTCCCGAGCTCTGTGTCTATACAAGTTATGGAAATTCTGGCAAAAATCAGAGAGCGACAAGGATATTTTATATTCACTCAGCTCATCTGTTGAAGCATAATTTTAAGAGCCTCTAGCTATTTAAACACTTACTGTAAAGCAAGTGAGTAAATGGTTTGCTGGATTAGGATTTTAGTCAGGTTGTAAATTTTTAGAGATTGGGTCTGTGTTTGCCTGATTTTGTGCACAGGCAATAGATTTTGGTCCCTAGGAGCTGTCTCTGAAGGAATAATTAGAACCGCTCCAAGAACTGAGAAAATGCACTGAAAATTGCTGTACTATTTAGTTTCCAGTTTAATTTGGTGAAATTTTCCAGACAGCTCCTCGAATAATAAAAGCAATAATAAATACTTTTTTTTAAAATTATATTTCTCCTTTTCTAGGCTTCTTTGACAAATACTTGAAATGAACCCTCTGATTTCTCGGGGCAGAGAAAGCTATAGGGTCTGTTATAGTTTCAATTGTTACTACCTTTTTTTTTGACATAGGTTGCTTGCTGGCAAGAAATGTTTCAAGACGAAAAACTATCCAATCCAAGCCAATATAATCTTCCTCAAACTGTTGATAAAATTTGATAAAACTCTCTTTTTTTTCCCCTTGGGTGGATATGAGTAGCTCTAAGGAGTCTTCAGCATATGCATATAGTTAGGTAAATGTTTGGGGTGCTATTCAGTTCAAGAATGAGAAACCTGAAGTTGAATGTCTATATTTCTGTAGGTCTTTCAGCTCTGAGCATTACGCTGAGCGAGGGCAGGTCAATGCAGTCAGCGGAGCCTACAGCTAACCAGCCACGGGGGATGAAATCCAGATGCCGATGTAGTTTGAGACACCAGGGGCACCACAGACACCCAGGAGCTGCACAGGGCTGGCAGATCTAACGTGGGGTGGAGGAGAGGCCACATGGGGTATCCCACAGTGCCTAAAACAACATAACATAGATGCCTACGTTTAGCCAACTTGACTGAGCCCCAGCTGCATACCAAAGGCAACCTGAACCATGCCTTATTCTCCACCGCTCTGCTGATTAAAAGCTTAATTCAGTTGCCTGTAGCAGGCATCTCAAGCCATTTGAAAAGCCTTAGGGTAGCCCAGACATTGGTAAGAGGCCAGCAGATGTGACCCTTGCCTTTCCTGAAGAGCAGCTGGAGCAGTCGGCTCAGATGACGAGGGCATTTCAGTTGCCCATCAGTGACCTGTTGAACTGCTCCCTAGATCTCAGTGACAGTAATGGGAGCTGAGACCCCAGTACACGTATAGAAGCCTTCAAGTATCTAAGTGGCCTCACAGCCCTTTCTGTACCAGTCTGAAGTTTTCCAGTAATGTTTATGCAGCTACTTCGTTCTTCTACTGTTTATCCACCCGCTGCCCTGCATTCTCTCTTCTGCGTATATGTACTTTGGCTCGCATATTTTGCCCGGACATTTTTAGACTTCCGCAACGTCTCCTCTGCTGGCTCACACACTCGATCCATAACCTTTCCTTGCTGTCAACCAGCTTCCCACCAGAAACTCTCCACATGGCTCCCAGGCGAGGTGTGAGGAGCATTCGTCCTCCCACCCCACTTCTCGTCCTTAGGGGGAGAGCGGAGGCTGGAAAGCAGCAGTGGCTGGAGCTGGAGACACCACCTTATTCCTCTGACAGCCACCCTTCGCTGGGCCAAGGACATCATAACTGCTGCAACTGTCTTTCTGGCAATACTCTCATGCAATGCATGGTTTTGGTTTTGGTTTTGTTTCCATGGAAGACCACAGATACAGTTTCTTGTAAAATATATATTGTATTTAAGGAGACCATTACAATCAAATGATTCTTGGCCTTTCTTTCCTGGGGAATTGAAAAACAATTAATCTGGTGTTAGTGGCCAGGTGTACCAGGTCAAGTTGGGCTAAAAATTATTTGAGTAAAATATACTTATGAAATGCTGTCATTTTACATGTTCACGTCTATATATTTCTTCTAACGTCTGTCACGTTGCCATCAAGGCAGCAGTTGGTAGGTTTGTGCTCTGCAGTAGAACTCCCTGGAGAGATTGATGCCAGCAATAACCCAAAGAGGAAATGGAGGCAGCAGCAACTGTGGCCAGAAAGAAAGAAATAAAGAAAGAAAGAAAAAATAGAAGCAAAGAGTACTGTTTATAGAATTACAGTGTCCTCTGTGCTTTCAGACTGAGATGAACATGTCACAGCATTATAAATTTGTCTGTAGGCTAAACAGTACCTTCCAAGTAGTACAGCTAAGAAAAGTGGTACAGTCTAGAAGGACCCCAGTCCCTGAGCAGCCTTCCCTGACCCCCCTGCCAAGTCTTCCTCCAAGATATTTACCTTTCACCACACAACAAACATTGTTCATGTTTCATCTCTGTCTCGGTTTGCTTCTCCTTGAATGCACAGCCGATGTCTTCACCTGTCCATTCCGACAAATCAGATTCTCTTTCATACTTTTTAATAGATTCCTGCCACATATATATTAGTGAGCCCTGAATGTTATGTTGATATTTTCTTTTTCTAAAAATAAGGTGATACTGGTTCCACCGTGTTTAATCTTCAACCAGGCCATAGTCATCTCAGATTTCAATTTAAAATTATCCTTCTGGAGTTAAAGGTTCCCCAGGGACTCCTCAGCTCTATGACAGCTATTTGACTTGCAAACCAGTGTGCTTCCAAACAGTGGTGACTTTTCAATTTGTCCTTACCAAGGGTGCTGATATCAGCTTTAAAAAAAAAAAAAAAAAAAAAAAAAAGAAGAAAGGTAAAAACAAGGTGAGAACAAACTGTGGGCCCAAGGAATGACATTTACAGCAATCATGATGAATTCACCAGGCTCATTGCATTAATTATCATACTGAAACATCTAATTTCTTTTGATCATCACAGTACCGTGGCAACCTCTAAGCAGGAAATAAAACCAAGGTTTTTTAAAATAAGAGCCTAATGTGTTTAACACAATTGAAGGTAGTTAGAAAGAGGAGAGTATGTCACCCTAACTGTCTGAGCTTGGGATGTATTTACACAGTAGTCGCTTCAGGTTTTGGACAGGTAAATAAACTCACATTAAGTTTCATGTTGCTGTGGAAGGTCTGCCGCTGGTCTCCGCGGCAGCTCATGTAAAGGTAGCTCAGGTGCTGCTAGAATTAATTGAAGCCCCTCCTGCAGCAGCATGGAGACGTGCCCTTCCAGTCGAACACAGAGTCCAAAAGCTCCAGGCTCTTTGTATTGGAATTTGACTTCAAAAAGTGGTTTGTAAGATGCTTAAGGCTTTGGCTAGAGAAAGTTTCCATTAGCGGTATTCTGGCACTAGCACATCAAGGATTTTTCTTTTCCTGTTGGTTTTACTGTGGTATTTTTATTATCTGTTTTGCTCGTGACCCTCCATTTCAGCGTGGCTGTTGTTCTGCGTGTGTGCATATTGGCGACACAGGGCCGCAATACGGCACGCAACTCCTAGTCCCAGATTAGCAGCAACCTGCAGTCTGGCTTCAATTAGCTGGAAGGATGATGTTTCTTGACTGTCTGGTGTTTAAATGAACTGAAAATCAAAACCCTGTTTTTCTTGGTTCTGTTCCAAATTGCACACTAAGGTACAGTTTGCCTCATTAAAGATTAAAACAGATGTTGGTAAAAGGAGATAAGTCTGAATCAAATTTGAGATCCAAATAGTCCCGAGCTCGTGGTTTGAGCTCTTCTCTTCTGAAACGTAGGAGGAAGCACTGAACACTTCAGATCCAAGGGATGAAGGTAAGGGGGGCTGCAGGGGCTTAGCAAGACCCGTCCTTCATTTTGGCAGCTCTGTGAGCTCTTTCTGCCTGTGGTGGCTGCAGGTGAGGTGCCTGCTGTAAATCAGCAAAGGCGCCCAACAAGCTTGGGGAGAGAAGGTCCTGCAGAAACACCTTTCCACCTTTGCCTTTGAAGAGCTGACCCTGGGTGACCCAGATCCCATGTCCCAGACCCAGGGCGTAGGTGCTTTTCTCTTCCTGCAGCAGACTGTAAAACGGCCAGAATAGTGCTGCTGTCTCTTGCAGTTTAGCATCTGAACTGAAAACAAGAGAGAGAAAAGGCCAGGGAGAACACACAGTTACAATGAAATAATTACAGCTAATCTAATACATAGTGGTAACAGCATCTAGGTGCCTACTCACTGTGTGGAATATAGGTATAATCATGGGGAAAACTTGGGGTTTTGTTTCTTGGGAACACCATCCTGCTTCACCGTGACCTTCTCAGTTAACTTAATAAGCCAAGTATCTTTGTATGAAAACAGCTTCTTAGTTTCCACGCTAGAGAATACACTGCCTTATCACTTGCTATAATTTGATTATGAAACAGTTGTTTTCATAAGCTTCACTTTTCTGTTGCTTGGAGCTATCAGAATCTTCTTTTTTCGGGCTACCACTTCCTCATGCTTCTCAGTTCTTCAGCAAAAACACATTGTGCAGGTGAAGGTTATATTTTAAAGAAAACCTCTTTGATCATGTTCTAATGATAGTTTTTCAAATCCTTGTCATATATGTATATGATGTTAGTTGCAGAGGTCAGACATGTAGTTGGTAAACATATAGGTCAATGCAGATGCCCCATTTGGCCGAACGTTTGTTCTTTAGGGTAGCCTTTCCCGCTGGTCATAAAGTCTTTCGGTACAGCTTCAAGGGAGCCAGATACCTCGGGCACAGAGGGGTGCTAGTGAACCCCAGAGCTGCTGTAGGCTTGTGAACCCTGATGGTTTTCCCTGGGGTGGAAACAAACACCTTTGGCCCTGGGGAGTAAACCTGTTGAAAAATAGTCTCGTCCGTTATCTATGAGCATTCATTTCACTTGTATTCACCAACTTTTGGTTTTCTTCCAAAGTTGCTAGTCTGATCATGCACCCCAAAGGGTGCATCACCCCTCAGGTCCCTCCGAAGCTGGGGCTCCTGCCTCCCCACCGTGCCTACGCTCGCCACGTGGGCTGGCTGTTCCCACCGCCGCGCCGTAGCTCCCCGATGGCACCAGCGCCCTTTGAAAAAGCCACCAAGCTGTAGGCCTGATTTCACTCTCGAGCTCAGTAGGTGATGCTGATCTTGTGAGAGAGTAGGAGGCACATCAAGCTGAGGATGCAGCTGATCAGAAAATGTTTGACATTTTGTTTTGGTCCAAATGTTCTCTTATTAAGAACATGCTTCCCTTTTGACTAGTAATTGAGATTTCTCCTCTTTAATATTAATCACTTGGCAAAGAATTTGCACAATTCATTTTCTTAACCACGTTTTAAAAAATGCAGTTAGAGCCAGCTATGCTTTCATCCCATATCACAGAGGGCTGTGATGAGGAGGTTTCAGGTGTTGCTTAGAGGTGTATGCTGCTGAGCGCTTTCATACTGTACTTAAAAAGGAGGTGTTTATAAAGTCCTGGCAAAAGGACTGAATGTCCCTCCTCCAGATTCTGTGAAAAAATAATTAGATAATATCGTAGATCTCAGGTTCGTAGCCACGGCTGTCTGCACTGCCTCCAGGCCATCTAACATGGCAATTTTCTCTGACAGTAGCTGATACATCTGATACATCAGGGGTACCTTGCCTTCCTCTGGGTGCTGTCAGCCCCAGCCTGCATCAGCCAGTGTCCGCAAAGGATAGCTGGGATGAAATGGGTTTTCTAGCCCCGTGAATAAGGGTCGTATAGTTGCTTTTTTCTCAAAAAATCCAATTTGCACAATCCTAAATTCTCTCATTATCTACCCAGATGCCCACCCCAGCCTGAACTCTCAGCCTCTCTAAGACAGGAAGACAAGGAATTTCACTTCTGAATCATTTTGTCAAAAATACATTAACATTAAAAGTTGCTATTCTGACAGTCATATTAAAAAACTATATAGTACTTGAGCGCTCTCTATATTTGGCTTCTGCTTCAATGCAGAAGCTGTCCTTTCCCAAAGAATAAGGAGCAAAGCTTGAGGCCAGGGGGAGGTTAGGAAGGCAGGTGCAGCGGCTTTGCAAACCAGCGAGCCACTTGAAGAAGCTTATTAGTGTTTTGATTGAAAGGATGCAGTGTTTGGTGTTCAAAAGATAAACAATGTTAAAAAAAAAAAGAGGATATTAAAGAAACTCTGCATAGCAGCAAATCTGAGTAATTAATCACTACGTTTGCCTCAATGCCCAATAGCTACTTGTGCCCACAGGAGTCACAGGGGATATGTAAAACCTCCAGAGGCACAAAGGTCGTTCCAAAGTGGCATTTCGTGGGTGACGCTTGTATGTTTGAGTACTGCAATTATGAGGCAGTGGGGAGCCGGGGGAAGAGGGGGGGTAGGTGCCACCCAGCCCCCGCGCTGCGGATGGGCACCACCGGTGCAGTGCCACCACCGGCGTGAAGGAACCGCCTTTGTGGTGAAGGCCGAGGGCCGTGTCCCTCCTCTCCTGGGGTGCTCCCTGTTGTTTCGCTGGAGGCAGGTCCCAAAACCCATCTGGGTCTCCTCTGCTCTGCTGAGCCCAGGGGAACTGCAGCTGCAGTGGTGTTTGTGGCTTCCTTCCCCCTCCGGCTCCTGCTTCTGCGTGACTGAGAAGCTCTGTTTCTCTTCCCGCAGGAACAGCCGTGGATGAAAAGGGGGGCCAAAGGGGTGATGTCCGCTCTGCCCCGACCTGTGGACCCCAGACGGACCTCAGCCGCCACAGCCTGGCCACCCTGGGTTGCAGCTGGCTGGACTGACAAGCGATGCCATAGACAACAAGTAATTTAAAATAATTTTAAAGGAAGTAGTTCATATTCTGTAAAACTTTCAAAACGCTGTACTACTTACGAAAGACCCTACATTTCCCTTTATGCTCTTCTGTATCCTTGGGCTGTGCTTGTCCAGCCTCTCCTACGCCATTTCATCTGCCCCGCGGTGGTACCAGCCTGGGCTGTAGCACCCAGAAAAACAACAGCGGGGGCCTCAAAGTAAAAAAACCTCCACTGTCACCAGATCTGAAAATCATAAGCATTTTCAAAATGATAAGAATTAGGAGATTTGTAAGTAATCACCTTGGAACTTAGATGGTATTTCTCTTTTTTAATTCAGCTACCATTTTCCTCATTGCAAAATGAATGTAATTTAGGTTATGCTATTTTATTTAATTTTAAGACTACAACATCCATTAGAAAGTACATTATAAAGTATGTTTTGCCAGAAACACCTCCAATATTACAGTGAATAATCCCGTTACATCCTTCTATGATTTATAGTGCTTTTTTTTCTTGTCTTTAACTTTAAACAATTCCCAGTAAAAGATGGTAGTGTCAGGCTAAGAAGCTCCGTAAAGATTTATGCACCTGGATAAAGAGGATCCCTTTCATAATTTCTAGTTTGACTCCCGTGTGTTATTACTTTTTTCTGGAATTGTTTGCAATTTGGCTCAAGTTTCTTGCAAAACATGAAAGTAGCACTGCAAAAAAATAGTCCTCTGAATGGAAAATATGAGAACGAAAAGATCCCCTGAATTGAGGGGGAAGAAGACTGTAGGAACAGTGGATTATAGGTGTCGGTTCTTGGATCTTCTTTCTAATTCTGGTTTGACTCACTGTATAGCTTTAGTCGAGTTAAATAATCCTCTTTCACTCCCTCATTCAGGATCTGCGAGGATAATAGTCTTTTCCTGCTTTGCAGGGCTTTTGAAAGAGATACATGATTAGACTACCACAGAGGTACAAGGCCAAATTAGTAGCAGTATAGTATGTAGCAGCTAATGTTTTACTAGTAGGGAAAACACTGTACCTCACTGCATATCATTTGGACTGTGGCTGTATTGTAGGTATCTTCCCTTTTAAATTTGTCACTGGAAACTTCAGAGGACAGCATAGGAACAAGGTATTAAAAATGCCATGGAGATCTAACTCTTCATTCAGTATGAATGAGGAAAAAAGTATAATAGAAGAACCAACAATGAAGGAAAACTTCTTTTTTCTAATTGAAATATTCCATGTATGCAGCATTTCTGTTGTGTAAATACATAAACAGAGGGATTTATTAAATAAAAAGCCATTACAACTGTGTAAGCCTTCGCTACTTTAAGACCAGCACTATAAGGGAGTATACAAATTGCATACTCTGACAATTGACTTTAATTCTTTAGCTTCATCCTACACAAATGTTTAAATCATTGGTAGTCTGTAAAAGATATACTTCCCCTGATAATATAAGTCAGCAGAAGCTAGAAGCCTTTACTGGGATTAAAGCAGGGTTCACCGGCTTTTTCACTGAGACGCAGCTTGATAAAAAACAATCTTGGAGGACATACCTCCTTGGCTTTGCAGGCACGTACACAGGACTGCTTCTCCATTCCCCAGCACAGCCTCCCCCCTCTCTGGTCCAAGCAAATGGAGAAACAATCTTTTTCTATTTTTAGCTTCCTTTAATGAGATTTATCGGATAGACAGGCGATGGAAGCTCAGCAGCCTCGAAGCCACAGGTATGCTGGTGTTCCGTGCCGGGTCCCCCTCAAGGCCTAGAGATCTCACGTTGAGAGCTGCTGGATTGTCCCGGGGAGGAGCGGGATGGCTTCTGGGTAGTAGCTCCAGCGAGATACTTGAACTTTGCTATCTTAGCTGTGCATTTAGGTGACAGCTAACATACTCAGTGAGCTCTTGTATTTTGTTAAGCTCTCCGCTTGTAGCTGCCTGCTGTACTCAAAGGCTTGTCTCACACCTTTCTCGATGCTGAGCTTTGGTCATTAAATGGTGGTAAACGCAATGAATTTCTGGAAAAATCTGGGTGAAGGATCCTGGAGAGCCTGCTGGTCTTTGCCAGCTGCGTGCTCCCCGTTGGGGAGTGGCCACACGCTCCCCAGGAGAGCTGGAGACCTGGGGCGGCAGTGCCAGCAGCCAGCTCTGCTCCTAATTAATTGCAGCTATACTGCAATCTGTTAAGGAGCTGTGCGATGGCAACTGAACAATGATAACTGGCACCCACTGATGCCAGATCATAAAAAGCCGAATTACGTGTTTGGTTGTCCTAGTATTGGGGAGGGGGGGAAAGGGAAAAATACCATATGTTGTTTTTAATCTTTTTAGAGTTGTTTAATGTTCCTCTAGCACAAAAATGTTTTTCTAGGAGTACTTTCCTTTGCAGAATCTCTTTGTGACAAATTATTTCCCTTTTTCCCTTTCAGCCTGAATGCACACTATGCAGTACCACATTAGATACCATTTTCTTTTTCTAAGTATTGTTGTTTAGTAAGTCTCAGAATTCAGAAAAAAAAATAGTCAAGGAAATTATATTTTATGTGATACCTAGGAAACTTACAGAAGGAGCTCAGTCTTCCTTGAAAAAACATTTAAGAAAAAAATTGGAGAGTTGAAGTATTGCCTTGAGCAGGAGTGTTCCCCCCTGCCAGGGGAAGGACCATGAGGAGAGGCTCTTTAGCCACTAAAAATTGTGTCTGAAGGAGATTCAACTCTGAGATTTTGCAGTGTGGGTGCACGAGAGGCACCTGGATGGTTACGTGGGCACAGGGGCAGGTATTGAGGGGCCTTGTATACGCATGCACCTTCTAAGTTACCTCCACATACTAAACAAAGAAAAAAAAATCACAATTTTATTTTTTTATTGAGATTTTATTGGCCATTATGAACAAATATGGTGGCCAGCTGATAGTCATAATCAGATCTTGCTCACAGTTAGTTTTATTAGATTAGGGGAGCATGGTGGGGGGGACCACCTCAGGAAGCCGCACAGCTGGTAATTATTATGTATCCTTTTTATCTGGATTTAAGAAACAGTGCCTGCTTATTTCTCAAGTTAATGCACATGAAAGAGAGAAGACAAGACCAAGATCTTGCAGATATTAAAGTGGAAAAAAAATGCTGAGCAGCCACGGTTTTTGCAAGCGGTGCACACTGGAAAGGCAATAAAACAACCAACATGGGCATATATCCCTGCTGCAGAGGTTTCCTTCTTAGCAAGGGCAAGTTTATCCATAAACTGCAGCGAGCAGAATATTGCTGCTGAATGGGAACGACATAAAGAAAGGAAACACACAGGAAAGATGAGAATAAATGGTTTGAATGCCGACATTTCATTTTTCAGGAAGAAAACCCTGACCGGCAGGGTCCTCCTTAGCTCTCCAGCTCTCGGGCACCAAGAGGGGCCTTTCATTCCTTTGCAGAGGCCCTTCAGCAAGCAGGGCCCTGTGAGAGCTGCATGGCCTCCAAAGCAAAGGGGGCCAGGCCCCCACGAGTTACGCTGTGGAGCTGGGGGGATTTCCAAGGACCCTCCCTCAGCTGCCAGGGCAGGAGGGGACCCTGCTCGTGCCAACATCTGTCTCTGCACCCTCCATTCTACCAGACCACTGGTTAGACAATCTCAGTCAAAACTCTTTTGAAGTTAAATTTCCAGTTTTCTTTTCACAAAACAGTACTTGCTTTTGACGGAAAATTTATATTTTTTTCTCTTCCCTCTAAAGACTGAACAGTAAAAGCCAAAACATTTTGGCCAGATGTGTGGAAAAAAATTATTTGGCACTGTTGCCAACGGCTTGTGGGAGTCACTGTTTGGCTGTCTCATGCCTCTGCTCTCCTCACCAAGCCTCTGGATGACGGTATCTCCTGAAATGCACTGTGGCAAGCATGCTGCTCTGGCATCTCTGCAAAGGAGAGGGAGTGCGTGGGGGAAGAGCCTGGCCCCAGGAGCAAACAACGGAGAGCCCCTTTGCAGCAACACCTTAGAGCCACATGGGCGCCTTTGGTACGGGCAAAAGTCAAAGTTTCAGGTTCCGATTTTTCTTTAAAAAGATAAAAAGTGTACTTAGGAGAAACAAAGCCTCTTTCCAAGCAGCTCTAGTTACAATATTTTTTTTTACCTTTGCTGAGGGGAAGAGGACAGTGAAAGAATCATCTTATCTCCATCAGCTCATAGCAGTGCTCTTGCTCGGATGCCCTAATGCTCATTCTCTCCTATCTCCTATGCTTGCCTTTGCTATAGACCTTCAAAGGCAGCAGCAAGGTACCAGACTTTTGATTTTTCACATGCTGAGATGAAGACAATCCCTTTTCTATTCCCTAGCAACTGCCTATATAAACAACTACCAGATGAGCAGTAAAACTGGGTTTGAGAACTATAAGCAAATTGACATTGTAAATAAATTGTTTTCGTACCTGAAGTGGTGTAAGAGAAGCAAAAGGAGAGTTACATCCAAGTGGAGATCACTGTTGTTTCCTTTCATGAAATGCACATGTGCAGCAGAGTAGAGCACTAAGTCCAGCCATCTTTTCCCAGCAGCACTCACCAACTTTCCCAGTCCCAGCTTCTTCACATTGCCATTTTCCAAAACTTTTCCTGTAAAATTAAACAAGCTTAGGTATTTCACAAATGCAGAAATACTGCAGATTTTGACTGATTTTAGTTTGCTTATAGTTGCTCCCATTGTGTGTGTGCTCCCACTTTCCATGTCTGCTTCTCAGCTCACCCCTCTCACCTCTTGGCCATGTTGCTGCGGCACCACTGATGCCGACCTTGCAAGTGCTTCCACTCCTCTGGCTCAGAGCTCTTTGGGGAAATTGCCTTTTCTCCTCCTCATGTCATGACCTGAAGGGCTACCCAGCCTGCAGGTGTGTAGGGATCATGACCATGGGTGTGCTGGTTTTGGCTGGGACAGAGTTAATTTTCTCCACAGTAGCTAGTATGGGGCTATGTTTTGGACTTGTGCTGAAAACAGTGTTGATAACACAGGGATGTTTTCGTTACTGCTGAGCAGTGCTTACACACAGTCAAGGCCTTTTCTGCTTCTCACCCCACCCCACCAGCGAGTAGGCTGGGGGTGCACAAGAAGCTGGGAGGGGACACAGCCAGGACAGCTGACCCCAACGGACCAAAGGGACATTCCATACCATATGGTGTCATGGTCAGCGTATAAAGCTGGGGCAAGAAGAAGGAAGGGGAGACGTTCGGAGTGATGGGGTTTGTCTTCCCAAGTAACCGTTACGTGTGATGGAGCCCTGCTTTCCTGGAGATGGCTGAACACCTGCCTGCCCATGGGAAGGAGTGAATGAATTCCTCATTTTGCTTTGATTGTGTGCGTGGCTTTTGCTTTACTTATTAAACTGTCTTTATCTCAACCCACATGTTTTCTGACTTTTACCCTTCTGATTTTCTCTCCCATCCCACCAGGGAGAATGAGCAAGCATCTGTGTGGGGCTCATTTGCCAGCTGGGATTAAACCATGACCGTTGGTTTGTAGGATTCTGTAATACATAAGGACAAGGAGGCTTTATCCTCTAAATTTCTCTGGTTTATTAGAGATTACCACAAATACCACAAAAATCACCACTAGCAAGTGTACCTATGACTAAGAAAGGGAATATATATATCTCAAGCTATTACAAATGACTATCAGCAATTAATAGTATGGCAGCAATCGATAATAGTAGTATAGCAATCAGTAGTATAGCAACTCTCAATAGTATAGCAACAATCGACTATAGCAACCATCAGTATTACAGCAACAACCAAGTAGGTACATAGTATTACAGATTACTACGAAGTTATCATTAGTGAAGCAACTTACCAACAATATAACAGCAGATATACTTATGATAGAGTACTTATATGAATATATGATATCAGTATTAAGCAAATTAGATAGATCTCAGAAGGGGCCAAACCATCCCAAAAGTGGAAGGACAAACCAAACTGACCCCAGAAGAGGGTAAAAGGGGGACCAATAACATAACAGAGAGAGTCTCACTTCAGAGATGCTCTGCGTCACGGAGGCTGGAGTCAGCCAGGCATCCCCAGTGAGGGTCCAAGATCTCATAGAAAGTTCATGTGGAGAATCCAACCTGTTTAGGGAATTAAAAGTACATGCACCACAGGAAGTTCTCAGAGAAAGAGCAGCTCCCTTTTGCATTAAAAAAAAGTCAATTTTATATCACAGAGACATGATGGCATAGGACACTACCACTTTGAGCAGCCAATAGATGCCATTCATTGCTGGTTTTCACCTGGGGCAGCCAATAGATGATTATATTTTCTGTTCTTTCAGACCAATTTTTATTTTCCCAGACTGTTTTCTTCTTCTTGCAGTTAGAACAGCCAATAGCAGCTACCAATTCATACTTTCTCAGGATGTTTTCCCCTTTTTTCCAGACTATTTTTCAACTTTTCAGATGATAAGTTGCTGTTACAGTTCCTTGTTTTTGCAGTTATTGACGGTATCTCTGGATGTCTCCGGTTTCTAGGTACCCAGCTGTACTTCAGAGATGCCAGCTGCGCTCTTCTCAAGGATGCTTCTGGTTCACAGGCCTGGTTCCCAGGCTCACAGTTCCCAGGCTGGCAGGCATTTCCTCTGTCAGTATTTTTCCAGCAGGTATTTTCTTCTGTTAAGTAATTTTCCTGTTCTAACCAGGCCGCTTTTGTGGCTGATCCCATCACCTCACCAACCAGTGTAACTGCTTGGTGGCCACCATGTTAAGACTGCAAGCTGCTAGGCTTGTCTGTGGAAGGGAGAATAGTTATTTTGACAGTTGGCTTGTCTATGAGGCTGAAGTGGTGTTGTCAGTTTGGTTTTGCTTTAAGCCAAAAAAATTAAGCAGGAGCTAGCTTGAACCAGAGGAAAATGCTGTGAGGGTTTCTGGGAGGGTCTGAAGACTAAATGCTGTCTGTGCATAGGTTGCAAAAACAGGTGAGCTGAGATTTGTTGTTTGTGGGGTCGTTTTTCCTCCATCAGAATGTAGGTTCTGAAATTTTTTTGTTTAACATTTTAGCCAAAATGGTGCATAGGAAGAAAATTACAGAAAACATGTTTTTACCTACATTTCCCAGTTATCCGTTTTCAAAAAGGAGCTGCTTTTTTTTCTCTAATCTGAATCCTAGTGAAAAAAAATCCCTAAAAGTAGAAGCCCCAGGCTAGACTGTTTTGCATGACATGAGAATGGAGAGTAAGACTCCCAGCTTGGGCCTGCTTCAGTCCCCCAAAGGGAAGGAGGTGGGACTGTGTATCTGGTGCTCTCCATCTTGCCATTGCAGATGATCCGGACACAAGCAGAGGTGGTGCAGACTTTTTAATATATTTAGACCTTGCTCCTATCTGACAGGTCCAAATCATTTAGAAGGCCTTTACAAAAAGAGATACAGATGCTAGGTTCTCATTGACAGTCCATGAGTGTTTTAAAATCTCTTAGGACCATCAACGAGCCTTGCAACTTGAGAAAAGCAATACTTAAAATACTTAGTGAGGCTGACTCATTGTGAGGTTGGAAGTGACTGATGTCTTTGACAGCTACATCTATCTCTGGGCAAGGTCTGAGGCCCTGCAAAAACACAGAGCACAAAGAAGCATAAGGCCAAAGTATGATGTAGACCAGAGATTTTACTGTTACCTTGTAAGAGTAATCTGGACATAAAATTGAATGTCTGATGAGGATCATAAAAAATATAGCTTTTACCTAGTCTGCTAGGTAGGGATTTGTATTTATGAATTTTTATTGTGTTTATACCATTTTCATCTCCTTCACTCATTTATCTGTTCTTTTTTTTTCTTTTCTTCAACAGCATTTGACTAGATGCTTTATCATGAGAGAAAAGTGTGAAGAAATATTAGTTTAACAACACTGAATCTAAAATATATTTTACAATTGTTTGTACGTTATAGTACAGATTAATTGTATCTCAGTTGTTCCTAAATCTGGCTTTCATAGCAAATATTGTTATCAAGAGCTGAATATTTCTTTGAGACAATTCTACTGAAATCAGTGTCATTTGCAGATGCAGGTCTGAAATCCATGGCTTAGCTTTCTTCTGTTATCTAGTAACAGTCTTCTATGTTTGATAGTATACTTTTTCCAATTGCCTATCCAGAAAGTGACCAAAAGGTAGGGTCTGGAAAGCTAATATGAAAAAAAAAAAATCACTATCTTAAAAAAAGTCCACATTTCGTTTCCACTAAGCAGCTTGTTAGAGGAAGATGAGATGACAAATCAGCAACATGGAGGCAGAAAGGCCAGGCTGTGCAACGGTCAGCTAAATCCCTCCCATGCTGCATCAAACATCTGAGAAAAAATACTGCAGCAGGAAGAAACAGTAAATCTATTTCTGCTTCTCATTCAGAAAATATACTCAGTGTTTCCCTTCTGATGGTTGTCAGCTGGATAATGCTACTGGATAATTGAATTTATAGCTTTGGAAAAAAAATCAAACCTATTTAGGGACAGTAGGATTCCTTTTCAGAAGGCAAACAAACAAACCAACACTTATACAAGCAGCAGGATGCCTTCTAAGAGCCCTTTCAGTGACAATCCTCTGGACTGAGGCGAGGCTGAGAGCGGGTCTGTGTGCGCAGGGTAACGGGCATCAGGCTGGGAATGAAGCAGCGTTTTCTCTGCAGAACTGGCTCACCCCCGACACCGCTCCTTCCAGCTCACTTTTTGAAACACCTCGCATTTGCCGGGTGTCATGCCAGCCACAGTCATAGTAACCTGCAGCAAACTGTTATCTTACAAAAGCATGGCGGTAGTATGCAGGCAGCTTACCTTCCTGTAGTTCCAGTGGCACAGGAGAGGTTTACTCCTTGTGCAGCTTTGAACTCTTCAGCAATTATCTTAAAATGTGAATTAGCTAACTGGGTTATTCTCTTTCTTGTTGTGACTGAGACTTGGATCAAGGGTCCCCCAAACAAATTCCTCTTTACCTTTACGGGCATGTGTTTAGGATCCTGATTGGGACTGATGAAGCTTGCTGATTTGCAGTAAGTGGCCAACAGCATCTTTAGGTAGGTATGTATATATATAAATTCAATATTATGGATATTAAATAATAGCAAGATCACCTGAATTTTAGATAAAGGATATACAGTGATTGCAGGTGGAGTACAGCCTGGCTGTCTGAAGAAACTGACTGAATACACTGTGGACCCAAATGTCATATTTCTGTTACCCGTCAAGCACTGTACCCCTTTGCAGGGACAGAAATCTCGAATTCCAATCTGTAAAAAATAAGCTGCATGAGCCACATCCCATTTCAGTCTTAGGAACTGCACTAATGAAAATGTATCTGATTTGTAGGCATATGAGGGTAAGAACATTGTCACAAAATAGGTACGTCAAAGCATCTAGGGCATAAAGAACAATTAGATTAGGAAACATGCTATATAAACCATCAAGATTTTAGCAGAACGTTTGCCTTTTTCCATGATGGTATGTCACACTGGGAACATGGGCCACCAAGGAAATGAAATTCTAAACATATTTAAAGAGCGACGTTGATGACAAAGACAGTGCTGTGTTGGTGAAATCTCAGAGGCAAGCACAGGAAAGGATGCTTTCTGGTCACAGCATAAAAGAATCCACACGGCTGAGGCCCAGGCCAGGCTTAAATGGAAGGAAATATTTATCACAGCGCAGATATAAGTTATAAAGTGCATCATGTACAAAGCATTTGTGTACAAAGCCAAGGATGAGCACAGGAAAACAGAACTGAGCATGGCTCCCTAAGCAATGCTGGCATTAGTAAGATCCTGCTGTAGCTCTGAAATACAAACATGTATAGGGAAATGAGATACGGAATAGCTCCATTATTTTCTGGCTCATTTAATATTGTGTATTTTTCCTTTGGTGAAAGTAAAGCATAAGCGGCAGAAGCCAGCGGCCAGTTTAACTGTGAGAGGGTGAGACCTGGGACCTTCTGTCCCTCTGATCCTCATCATCCCACCTGGTGCCTGGCAGGTCCCATGGCGGTGGTCGAAGGGCTGCTCCCGCTTACAGCTCTCCTCAGCCAGAGCTCACCCCTGCATAGCCTCCCCTGGGAGGCTACAGGGAAGTGCCTGCTGGCTTGATACCAGGAAAAATGCCAGAAAGCTTATAGGGGCAGCTTTGCACCTCTAGATAACATGAAGGCAAGGAGACCGTGCTCTTTCCCATGCCTGCATTCGGTGTCACGGTGAGCCCACACTGTCACATCAGTAAGCCTAAAGGGGTGTTTCACAGCTGGGTCCCCACAGCATCCCCAGTACCTTCGTACTTGATGCCAGAGGGCAGAAGGACTGTCAGAGGAAGAAAAAATATTTAGGGATCTGTAGATGGAGCAGAAACAGGGTGCCGCAGGACAGAAGATGAAGCAGATGAACCTTAAGACAATCTGAAAAAGAAAATAGGGAAAAGGTGGAGATTATTATTGATTTATACGCTGCCAGTAAAGCTACTTTGAGGCTGATGCTGCGCATACCCTTAAAAGAACCACATACAGTATATAACTATTTACATGCAGTGACTTTCCCTAAAATTTTAGTAGAAAACAGAGTACAAATATGACAGGGAACTGTGATTTTTTTGTTCCGAGGTTACTCTGTCCAGAAGATAAAAGCCATAGATCCTGAGGAGGGAGAAAAAACATTGAAAATAAAAGTCAGTGTTAACCCAGTACCTGAAAGCTGTACTTTCATGCTGTACTGCCGTAGATGGCTTTTAATCATCAGAGAAACTATATATCTAAGCCCCCATGCAGCAAAGTCAGCTTGTAGGGCTGATGGGTGTCAAGCTAGAGGATTTGGGGAAAAAAAATAAATTGACAGTTTGGAAGCAGCATAAATTTAGCAAATAGTTTCAAAGAAGCTTCAAAAGGTGGCTTTATGGCTGATACCTGTAGGGCCAGGTATCTGGTATGCTGATAACCTGGGACATAACTTCACCCTTAACCTTCCTGATTAGAGACAGAGATTTGAAGTGAATCTTTGCCCTCCCAGCAGGATCATCCCAGTAACCCATCTGCTGTGGAGCCTCTCTTCTGCCAAAACAGCCCTGTTCTGCAGGAAATGGGAAACACCTGCAGCTGTGGTTGGCCAGGGAGCTAATCAGCAGGTCATGGCCCAGCCTCCGGGGAGGCCCGGCTGCCAGTCCCTGCTCTGGGCAACAGTAAGTGTTCTATACGAATTGGAAGCATGTTGACCAGTTGATATTGAAATGAACTTCCTACTGTAGACTATCCTACATGCAATCTGTTCCAGAGGAGGCAATGGGAGGGATTGAAACAGGTTTCCCAAGTCCAGATGGAAGTCTTAAAGGAAGGGAAGAGTAGTTTTTTCTTTTCTTTAGACTTCTTCCCTCATTTTGGCCAAACATACTCAACAAAATCAACTCACATTTGGAAATTGGATTGATTCAAATTAACCCAAATTTTCAGGGAACAAGGTATTTCATAAATATTATAAACTGTTTTCATGCAAAAGAAGATATAAAGTTAGATAAAATAATTAAAAGCGGAGTAGAAATCCAGAGTATTTGTGAGATATTTCTTCACCCAGGCTTGTTCTGTAGCCTTCTGCAGTGGACCCTTCTTGCTCTGACTCACAGAAGTATGACTACTTACCTGAATTACATCTGGGATTTAGATACCCAGCTTGGGATCTCCACAGGCTGTCAGATGTTGTATGCCAGAGCTGTGCTGCTGTGCTCTGGTCCCAGACCCCTGCCCTACCTGAGAAGAGAAGTCAGGCAACTCCCAACCTAGTCCATTTGATGCATGCTCCCACGGAGTATCATTCTCTGAGCCTAGCCTGACGTAGCAGAAAGAAGAACAATAAAACCTTGTATGAACTGCTGCACAGTGGAAATGTTCAATTTTAAAACAGGTATCACCTTTAATGTGTTGCTTCTCTAACAAGTCTACAGGGCAGCAGTCAATAGCGGCATTTTCTCTTGTTCTTCCTTTACCAATTTTCTCCTGTATTTCCTGTCTCCAAAAGCTAATGAAAAGACATACCAGGATGTCTAATAAAGTACTAACAAATGAGTCTTTCTGATGTTTTTCAAGGTCTTGGATAATAAACACCAACCAGAGGTCTCGCCTGAGTTATTTACCAGCCATTGGGTACAGCAAGGACTCCTGGGCTAGCAGGAACCAAGTGCCCACCATGGTGGCCCATCAAGAAGCACAGCATGGTCTCCCTAGCCCACCACAGTCATTGCACAATTACCTTTTGTTTGCCATATGCCTCTGTGAAAGGAAAGTTAGATAGAGACCTTTTTGCTGTAATTCGCACTGGCTTTTGGTGGTTTATATAAGGCAAAATAAGATTCTGTAATATGCTGACCCTTTTGGCATAACAACATATGACCCCGTTATCTTTTTCTGTTGACAGTTCAAGGTCTGACTATATTGGGAAGACATGACAATCCGTAGTGGGACTGGACATTTAGGGTTGGGGGTACTCTGCTTATTTCTGCCTGAACTCTGTTTCAGTTTTGCATCTGTAAGAAAACTGGTGCCCGTTTAGCTGCCTTGCAAAGAGGACTGTTTAGGATTGGGTGGAGACAGCTGCGGCAAGGCTGAAAGGCACCTTTCATCCCCTTGCGAGAGAAGCAGCAGAGAGGATACGTGATGTAATTTAGTGAGGGATGCCATGTTCCTCTTCCAGCTCCCAGCAGACCCAGAGGAAGTCTGAAACGAAGACGGGGGACTTGGCTAAAATGATTTTTTTGAAAGTGCCTGCAATGTTAGGAACTTCCATGACTATCTTAGGAAACCTGGTGGGTTTTGTCATAATACTGCAGGCTCACGTAGGACCTAGGAAGGAAAATGCACCTGGTCTCTGGCTGCCATGAGTGACTTGGGCTGTAGTCCTGTGGCCACGAGTCTGTTCTGGGTCCTGGGCTGCTTCGGCTGATTGTGGCCACAGGCCAGTTACTGCCCTGCCTCTGTCCTATGTCCTTCATTTTGCCACTTGATTGCAACTTAAAATAATGCTCCACCTTCCTTCCTTTTTATTGTACCTTTATATCACTTCTAAAGAAATGATGGTTGCTTTTCCTTTTGCCATTAGGGAAACCTGGAGTTTCTTTGTCTTTCCTTAACTAACAGTCTTTTGAAACCTCTCTCACTTCTCTTCCAGCTTTCTTTTACTATTAACATAATGTGTGTCTTTCCATCTCAACTGCCATTTTAGTCTGAAAAGTGACTGTGAAATTGCTTTTATCTGTAATGTGCTCTCTGTAAGAGTTCAGTTGGATCTTATTTTAGTGACAAAAACAAGCTCCTCCTGCTATAGCTGCCAAATTAACATGGCTAAGAAAAAAGCAAAGTAGAATCTGTTTCTTCATTGGTATCTTAAAAAGAAACCTATTTATGTAAAACCTATCCATTTTGTTCAGACTTATGCGATTCCAGAGCCTGCTCATGTAAATAAGAAATGACACAGGTCCTAGTTTTCAGTTGTCTACAGCTCTGAAAGCTGTCAACAGACCTGGATGGACAAAACTTGTCATCTTGGTGATTATGAGCTTACAGAAGAAAACTAGTTTGCGGATCACAGATTGAATCTGCAATTAGTTTAATGCCCGGAGGCAAAAAAAAGCAAGCTGCTTATTTGTATGCTGGGCAGGCTCAGTTCCAAGGGATTGAAATCTTCAGTGTCATTTTGGTAATAGTTTTCCATTAAGACACGAACATTTTAAAAAGTCTGGGAAGTTAAATTCCATAGCTTTTTATTAACTTAGGCCAGGCCTTCACTTTTCCAATATGGTGTAGAAAAGGAGCCCTGAAGCCTCATGTGGCATTAATGAAGGCAGGGTGGTGGGGGTCACAGAGCCCCTGTGTGCACCACGCATCTCCCACCCACTGCCCTCTGAACAGGAGTACCCCCTTGCCTTGTCAGATGTATAACTGACGGTCTTTATTGACATGAATATACAAAGGGATAAAATTGGGCACTATCTTGTTCTTATACAACTGTCTCTGTAAGTGCATTTGATAGGTTTTTCCTGATACTGTTAGCTTGACCCATTTTTTTGCATGACCTGAGCTTTGCAAGGTACATGTCACATAATCTTGCAGTGAGTAAAATAAATTATTCCATTTTAACTTGCTAAATTTAATATAAAATGTGTTTTAGCTGCATGTTTTGGTTTGAAATCCCTTTTAACAACTGACTAATAGACAGTACTGTATGTTTTTATTTTTTTAAATCAAAAATACTCCTGATTCAAGTCATTAAGATTTATAGAGTTAGTATACTGTCTTTTGATGCTGCTATTTTCTTGCTTTACTGTCTCTTTGTAGCAGGGATCCAACTTCTAAACTTAATTTGCCTTCCCAGTTTTTACCATAAACAGTGGTGTTCTACGGTGTGTTTTTAGTGATGTGGCAGAAGACCGAATCATAGAAAAAGGGACTCAGAAGGATCTCAAAAGATCACTCACCCCTACTTTGAAGAAGGTTCAACTGCATTTCTGTCGTGACTCACAGATATTTGCCAAAATATTTGTTTTTGAAGGTGTCCAGTAGTGGATCTCCCAGGGCTTGCCTGGTAATAAAGCCAGTGCTTCACTATATTGTAGGATTTCTCATTAGGGTTTTCTTCTTATGTTCAGTCTGAATTCCCTTTCTACAATTAAGCCCACCCATTCTTGCCTTCTCTGCTGTATGCATATAAGAAAATCTTTTTTCCCTTTCTCTGAAACATCTTGAGTACCATCTTGTTCCCTCAGACTCTTTTTCTGTATACTGAACATCTTCTCTTCATTCAGCCTTTCTCAGAGATCGTGTTTTCTGGTCCTCTGGTCATTCTTACAGCTCCCCTCTGCAGTCTCTGTGCTTGCTTACCGGCTTTCCTGAAGCAGAGTGTTCTGAGCTTTATTTATAATAGAGCTGAGCTAGCACAGTACTGTTTTAAATCATTTTAGGGAGACAGCAATACCAGAAAGAAACCCAGTAATATCTTCTTAAAAAAGGCAAGTAAGGAATAAGAGAATATGTTTTGTGATCGAAACCAAAGAAACAAGGAACCAAAGAAATGGTTAAGTTTTCCAAATGGATTCAGTACTAAAATAAAAAAAGAAAAATCCCATATACAATGCAAATGCAGTGAATAAAATATAGCTAATATTTCTAGACTATGAGGCAGCTTGTATAAACTTGGCTGAAAAAATCTGCAGTAAGGAGTTTTAATGATATGAGGGAAATAAAGTGTGTAAGCAATTTAAGGAAAAAAGAAATCTCCTAAGTGGGGAAATGAAGCCTGTGCTGCTTTGGGGGGTGAGGGGGTGGGGAGGTGTGTACTTCAGTGAGAAAGAGAGAGAGAAATTGCATTTCTGTTGGTAAGTCTTAATGAAATTGAACTATTTATAGCAAGACAGTTGCTATTAACAGTTCAGTTGCCAAAATATTAAGGAAAGACCCTAGGTCATAATAAAAGATAGCATAACTAGCATCTGAAATAAAGAATTTACTTTGTAGGAGAGAAAAGCAAAGAATGTGTTAATTCATACCACATATGCCTACTGTCATTTGTACAGATGGATAATAAGGATATGTTTATATGGATTTTTTTTTTTTTTGAGATGCGTTTAGATTAATAACTGCTTGCTTTCACCGAGATGAAATGTGCATCACCAGGGCCAGGCTGGTTCATCGAGCCTGGACAGCACATAATACTGCCAGTGCTGGGATTTCCTGGCGAGGGTTCGGCTGCCTGAGGGTGGTGGGAGTCCATACTGGGGTGCCGGGCTCCCTGCTGCTCTCCCTGGCTCCACCCTGGAGAGCCTCATGCAACATCTCTTGTCTCTATTTCTCCTTGTATAAAATGAGAACATATTTTGAGTCTGTGTCATCCCTTGGGTTCTGTGGACGACAAACAATTTCTCCAACAGGGAGTTTCTAGTTCTAGAACTATTTCTCGATGGATCTACCAGGCACACCATTGGGGTATGTATGCCTTTCCAACATGAAGATTACATATGCGTTTGTCCTGAAGCCTCAGTAAAAGTGTAACTTAACTAATCTATTCCACACCCTGCCCCCCAAACACTAAAATGTCCCATTGAAGGGACAGTAAAGTCCTCACAAGTTGCAGTTCAGTCTGTGGCCCTGCAGGGATTCATCTCCTTCACCACCATTCAGGTTACTGAGGCTCAAGAGGGTTTCTTGTATTTGTTTCCCTCTTTGACTTATCCTTCCCTTTGAATTATCCTACTGGGCTCTTGAGTTGTCCTACAAGCTTCTTCTGGCCTCTGGTACCTCAAGAGTAATTCAGGCAATTAGCTGCTGTCTTACAGAGCTGCTGATGCAAACCAGGTATCATCCATGAAGACAGCAAGAGAAGTGCTAAAAAGAAAAATGCTGTAGCCTAAAACTGATATAAGATGAATGAGAAAAGGCAGGACTGGACAAGGCTGTCTTTACTCCCCCATTTGTGTTTCCCTCCCCCATATGTTGCTTATGCAAAATATAATATTCCTTGCTGCCAGCAACAGACTAACCCGTCACACATAACTCACTGTCTGGCCATCACATCTGTAACTTGTGTCATATGATATTATGCAGTCTAATACCAATGTTACTGCAGTCTAATACCAAAATATTATTTCTGTGGAATCTAGTGCAGCAGGGTAGATGTGTTTCAAGAAGCCACAGAATAGGAGAGAAATTGTTTTCCAGGTGTTAATCAAATATATAAAACTGTGCTTTTGCCATCCTGAACTCAGGGTAAAAGAGATTCAGGTTTGAGTATTTCTTTCAAAAATCTGTTGCCAGAAAAATGGGATCAAATCCAGGACTTCGCTGGGGAAATGAATGGCGGAATTCCTTCTGGCTTTGATACCATGAGAGTCTGACTCCTGCTTAGGATGCAGCAAGGGTGGGCTGGTTCGCTTCCCTGGAAGATGGAGATGCCTTCCCTTGCCCCACACAGAGGAAGTGCATTGGAGCTTATGTGGAGTGAATTAATAGTTCTTAGTGGTTTTGGAGACATTCAGACTGCATTTGTTCATGCTTCAGTGGGCAGCTGGATTAGTTTGGGGGTTTTGCCAATGATAGCTGGTCTTTCACCATTAATGTGTCAGACTAATATATTGGATTTTCGTAATTCTGGCTCTCATCCCTTTATGTGCAAAATAAGTTTTCGGATCTCACGTAAATCTGCAAGATATAATGAGTGAAGGTAGAGGGAAAGGCAAGCAGGAGTGGGGGACAGGCTGTGAGAGAAGGTTAGTGACAAGGGGCTCCTTGGAGAGAAGGAAGAGGATGAAGAGGAAGGAAGGCACAGGGCTGGCCAGATGGAGGATGCTCAGGATCAGTTCCTTGAGACCCAGCCTCCTGCTGAATCACAGGTTTCGCTTTTTGGTTTAGGCATAACGTCTGAAAAAATATTAGTAACTGGTGCATTGCTATCAGATAGCAAACGATCCAGTTCACTTAAAAGTCTAGATGCACTGCTGTGGCAATGCAAGAGTTAATCATCAGTTACACAGATCCTCAGCAACTGAAACAAATAAGCAGGCCGATAGATGGAAACTATCTGTCTCTGCTGGGTCCAGGGAACCATTATTTTGGCACAAAGAATGAGAGAGGGCAGATAATGGAATTGCCCATGCTCCAGGGTGCAAACACACAATCCTCACACATTGCTTCATGCAACAAACTCCCTGATAAATTTTGTTGGCTTGTTCCAAATGAAGTTCATCCAGATAAAAGATGCACTTCTAAATTTCGCGTCCTTCACGCACACCATAAATGCAGTTGGTGCTATGGACAGGATTTAATGGCCTAATCTGCAGCATTATGATTTCACCTTCTTCCTTTAGGGAAGATGCAAAATAATCACAATGTTCTCATCCGTTTACATTTTCTGGGTCATACTGGGGGACCCCTTGGGCTGGGCAGGCTGATCCAGATTCTCTCTCCCATCGTAAAACATCTCTTTTTTTGTTGTTGGGAGACTGTATGAGCATTTCCCTTCTTTTCTGCTGTGACAGGATTTCCAGAAGAGCTGAGCACAGGTCCTAACATGGTGAGCTGAGCACATTTCCTAGCATGGTGAGCTGAGGCTGTCCCTCATCACTGGAGAGATGAAAGCCATGCAGACAAGATGCTCTGGCAGGATGCTCTTCATCCTCTAGAGACCCCTAGAGCAGTCTAGGTCCCTGGGGCAGCAGCAAGCAGGTAGCACTTTCTAGTACCCCACACCTGAACCACAGGAGCCCTGCCTCAGTTTTAAATAAACATGAGCAACTTCAGAAGATCTCATATATTAACATGGTGTCGGCAGATCATGGGAGGTAACTTCTCTAGGTTCCCTTCAGAGGGAGCAAAGAAGCCAGGCTGTTGGGAAGCCTTTGGCTAATGTTACACTTTTGTTGGCTCCTATATATTTGTATGTGGGAAAGACTGTTTTTAACTCTGATGAGAGTGTTGCCTCAAACACGGTAAAAGCTCATGACTGTAGCAGAGAACACAACTACTTCTTAAAATGTAGGTTGATCAGTGCGTGGAAGAGCTCACAATCGTGGGGGCCTGGCCTGTGGTGCAGGCAGTCCTTCCATCTTTGTTTTCATACCAACAAGCTCAGTTACACAGTGAACGCCCTCACTCAGCCACTCAGCTAAAGGGGAAAAGCCTTTGAAGTGTCCCCGTCTGATCCCTGCAGGAGAGCTGGGGGGCCCTCTGAGAGCTCAGTCCCAGAGACATGCTTTAGGCTCAGGTTGTTCTCTCCTTAAAAAGGAGTGTACCCCAATTGCCATACAACTAAAGATCCCTGTTAAAAATATTGACGAACTGCATGCTGCAGTTGTTATATGTGGAGAAATCGGACTCAGTATTTTACCCAGAGATCCTCAAAGTATCCCTAGATCATAAAGCAAACACTCAGTTGATATTTATTGTTTTTTCCCTTTATATTGCTTTGCTATTTCAGGTGTGCTGATATATTCAAATTTTATTTCTCCCCTTATGACTAATCTGATGAAGACATCGTTGTATTTGCAAGGAGAGAAGTAGCTCCATAATGAAAAAGGCCTTACCAAGTAAGGCAGGAGGGAAAACAATACCTGAACACTTCTTGTCTATCATTCACCTGCCCTCCTACAATGCAAGCAATTCAATGAATATCGATTAGTATCATTCTTATTAAAACTTTCCAGATTAAAGTGCTAAGTTCTTTCCCCTACAGAGATTTCTCTTTCATGGGAAGTTTGATGTCAAGGTCTAATTCTGTTTCTGCCTCAGACTCAACCTCATACCCAAAGCCACTTAAAGTTACCAGGAAACTTCAACTGGCTGAAGATCTTCAATGGGTTTTTCCCCCCACAGAATACCATTGTAATCACTAAAAATTTTGCTGAATAAATAGAGGAATAAAAGGTACAGCTGCTTAGCATACATTAAATCTAGGCTCTATAATGAAGGGCATAATAAAAGTCAAGGTAACAGGTAAGAAAAACATATGGTTAAAACCCAGGAAGCAATGGAGCTTCAAGTCAGAAGTTACACTGATGTGGAAATTTAAGCAGGATTAGCATCAGGCTTAATCATTATTAATGCAATACTTAGTCTTCATTTTCCATTCCTGTCCAGACTTGCATTTGGTAAAATACTCTCGAGAAATAAGCACTGTTACCCTTATTTTGTAGTGAGATTAAGCTTTTAAGCCTTTTCTACAAAAGCTCTTGCAATGGCTGAGGCTAGAAACTTTAGGCTGCCGTATCTACCTCTTCGCCATTGAATTGCTCTCATTTTGCAGATGTCCTTGGAAAGCTATAATCCTTCCCATCAGCAGCCTCTTGTGTAGGAGGTGGACAACCAGTAAGGCAGGTGAAGGCACCAGAACGATGCCGCAGACCTGAGAATGTACTGTGAAACTGTAAAAGCTTTGTCCTCTGCTCTTCAGCCAACTCCCAGCCTTACTTACAGGGCCTGGCTGCAGCACGCTGCCAGCCAGCCTCACGCCGCTCCGCCTCGCACATCACACGAGGACTGAATCAAACAAGGTCTACAGTTAATATTTTCACCAAATAGATGAACTGTGTACTGCTCTGTATATCATCCACAAGTGGCACATCATGAAAGAGTCACTACCAAGGTCCTAAAATACATATGCCTTGGCAGCTCTCCTCTGCCAGGCGAGGCCACTTAAAGGTTGCTTTCAGCGCTTACACTAACGCTTCTCTGTGGGTGGCAGGAGCAACATGCCAGCTCAGCAGCTGCTGCTTGTCCCAACTTTCAGGACACCTCTAACCATTACAGAGCTGTAACTGGAAATCCCAAAACTATTTTCCAGTTCCATTTTCACAGCCCGCAACCCACATTGTGAAAATCTTTGAATCCCAAGCAACATCAAAAAACCTTCACCTTCTCTAATAGAGGATGAAAATACAGAGCGAGATGCTCTTTTTTTAATACTGTAGCTTTTTTGAATACTGCTTAGTGGTCAGAAACGAAATTACTACCTTGGCTTCATCATCGAGGCCATAGTGTAGTTCTTCCCTCACAAGCAGATGCTCGTGGAGCACTAGTTGCATCAGCAGTTCATGACCACTCTGCACAGTGGTGTGTTCCCTTGGGGTACTTTAGTAAACATAATTTGTGGCCCTAAGCCACATTTTATGTCTTTTTAGTGCTGCATATGAATGCCAGTCCTTTAATTTAAAGTGGGACATTTGAAGTTGGATTTTACAGGGAATCAGGTTTTCCTTTGGTACCTGGAAACTACTCTGGGGAAAGAACTATTTCCACTCCAAAGGCACCCTAAAGTCATTTGTATCCTTCCAAACTGAAAGCAGGGTGATGGTGGAACCTCAGACTGCAGTCCACTGTGTGAATTGCTAGTGATTTGATTAATTTTCCTTCCATAGGAACATTCATATAAGAAAAATTGTAAAAGGAATGTTTATATTCATACAACAGGGACATTTCTGTTATGCTTTACAACCTTGGGTTAGTTACAAAAAATTTTACTTTACATGAAATTATGTAGTTTTTCTTACTCTCTGATTCAAGGTCTTTTGTCTTATTTGAATATTGCAACATCTTTACAATTGCCACCCACGGTTGCTCAGAGATTCCCCTTTCTCTGCTGCGTCCAACGTTTGAGACCGTCCAATGTTTGAGACTTGCCCTCAGATTTATGTCCTTCATACCCTATCATTACTTTGCGTTTTCCCTGTTTTCTAACATTGAAAGCCAGTTGCCACCACTAACTTGCTTCTTCAGATTCCCCTTTCTAAAATTTTCAAATACCAATTTGTGTGATCTTCTCCATCCTGGCCCTCAGGTTTGGAGGAGCTCTCTAAATCACCTGCAATGAGGCAATGTTGAGTCTTTCAGGCTCCTGATGCAATCCACCTTTGTAGGAAGGCCTACAAAAGCCTATGTGAACTGTCAGTTGTGATCATGGGACCTCTGCCAGCAGTATTTACTCATAATTTGTTTGTTTTCCCTATATCTGTCTTCTATCTGCTTCACTTCTCTAAGTAGAGCAGGGCATTTCCACCTCTTTGTATAGTCCTTAACACAGTGAGGTTTCAGTTCATGACTAGGGGAGCTATGTGGCTATGTGCTGCACTACTACAAATAGCAAATGATACTTGTTATTTAGACATTCTGGCAAGCAAGACTGAAAATTTCTCAGGCCAGGATCTGTCTTTTGTACAGCACCTAAAATCACTTGCTTTTGAAAGATGATCAGAAACCGTCAAGTAAATATTTTGTCTATCATTGATCTCAATGCAGCAGTGTAAATGATCAATATCTGTATTAGTTTACCTGAAACAGCTAAGTTTCTGCTCTGTCTACTTGTTTTGTCACTCTTGAGTCTTTTCTTTCTGCCTCCTCCATCCCATCCATGCTTTCTGAGTACCTTCTGTGTAAAATTGCAGCAGGAGGGACAGCCTGGAGTAGCTGCTAGCTGGTTCCTCAGAGCTCCTGCCAGTTTTCCTTCTTGGAGTTAGAACTTTGCTTTGGTTACTGCACTGGTTTTGTTTTCTTTTGAGGGATATTCTGAGATATGATATTTCTGATGTCTTTCCTGCATGGGAAAAATTTTTTGAATCCAAACTGGAGCTATCTGTAGTGTGTATGGGAGAAGAAAAAAAGGGGAAGGAAATGAGGGGCATAAATCCAGCTCTTTGCTTCTGACCTCGAGGGGAGTGGAGAGGCTCCACTGAACACGAAGGCAGTGTCTTTCCTTCCTAAGTGCCCAAGAGCCCTCAGCAGGCTCTCAGTTCAGCAGCTATAACTCACTCTAGCAGCTTCTCTCACTGACAGATGCAAATCACTGCTAATGAGATGGCTGGCAATATTTGGCAGCTGCCGATGGCAGTGGTTCCAGAGGCAGCTTGCTAGATTTGGCATGCCCACAGCACTGGCAAAATTGCAATCGGTCCCGTTGCATTCCCACAGATATTCTGAACACACATTTCTGTGTTTTTCTACTGGGGTGTGGCATGCTATCCTACTTCGAGCACGGAGTGTTTCTATCATTGTTCTTCATTTTTCTTTGTATCATGTTACATCCAGAGATCAGCCCAGTCCTTTAAGGTGCTGCTAAGCACACCCACCCTGCTATGTACATTCCCAGGGGGAGGACAAAAGTTCAATTGTTTTCTGAGCGAGGCCCAAGCTCAACACTGGCTGATGTACCAGGCTCTCAAAGCCTGTGGCGCTAAGACTTGAAGCAGATAAGGCCTGTTTTTCTCTTTGCCTTGGATATTTGTTCAAGAGCAATGATTTATGGCAGTGAGCTGAAACATGAACCTGACTGGCAGTGAAATTAAAGTATGGGTAGGTTGGTTTAGCAAAATCAGATCTCTTCCCTGTCAATGTAGCTACATTGGCTTGAGGTTGCGGGCAATAGCCCTAGGTCATTTTGGCCCAGGAAATAGCTTAGTTTGGGCATTTTTTTGTGAGCTCTCTGTCTGAACAATAAAACTGTGCTCTAAAGGATTGGGATGATGACACTTTTTTGAGCAAGGGAGGTGAGGAGAGATTATATAAACATGCACACTTACTTTCTCTCTTCCCCTGTTGTTACAGCCCCTGATCAGCTTTGGCTGGGACGTAGCTGACCAGCCAGAGGTGAAGCTGGGTCACTTTGAGACTCAGCTTCCCATGGCGGGATGCCACATTTAGCAAGCTTGGAATTCGGTGCGTGGAGGGAAGTCCACACCTTGTTTAGGCCATCTGGAGCACAGGGCCTTTGCTGTGCTAATTTAGACAAAAAATTTTGCTTCAGCAAAGGGAGTTTACATCACTTGGTCCTAGAGCAGCCACGTGTTCTGTTCCCAAAGTGTTGGATGGTGACTGTACATATGCACGTGTTACCGACGTGCTTGGCATCCTTCAGTATGGACAAAGTGTTGCAGAGTGTGGTACTTTCCGGGCTTTGTACTTCCTAGGTTGAAAATGGTCTGGGCTGCTCTCCATGGCTGGGAAAGACGCAAAATATGGCCAGTCCACCTGGAGTTTGTATTTGCTAAGTTTTGGAGTATGTTTTATTCATTTGTGTATAAATGGCAGAATGCCCATGTTCCACTGAAAAGCTTTGGAAATCAGTTATAATGTTGTCCCTCCAGAAGCCGGTAAAGGTAGATCCAATTTAGGGAAATATTGTGTCAGCTTCCCATAGTAGATAAGCAATTGCATTTTTTTGTTTGTTTTCTTCAGACACTAAGTTTTCAAGGCGATCCAAGTGAAGAGAGCTTGATCCTATTTAGCTCTTCAGGAGCTGTTAAAACTCCTTTAAATCTGTAGATGATAGCGCAGCAGTGTGTGTGTGGGAGGAATGAAAAGAGAAGCTAGCAGAAGAAACCTTCTGCCCTTGCTTTGCTCCAAAGTCTGGATCTACTTTCCTGACCTGATAATGTGTAGCCACCACGCAGCATAAACCCCACAATCCAGACATTTTTCATGTCATTTCCACTGCAGTTTCAGCTCTGCAGGTCAGGGAGGGCCACAGCATTTTGTACAGTGCAGCCCTGCCAGCATCAGCTGTGTCTTTCAACTATGAACTGGCCGTTCACATCTTTACAGCAGGGCAATGCTGCAAGGGACACTGGCTGTGCTAGCGCACGGGAGTTGTGGGCTGCACCTCTGCTTTATTCCTCATAGGAAGAGCGCTGCCTTTTCCAGAGCTCTTGCCTGGCTGCCCAACTGCAGGATGGCTAAGATGTCCGTTGCCACACACAGGGCAATTGAGCCCTGCACGCATCCCCTTTTCCTGGTTCTTCCTGTTGTTAGCATACCCCATGTTTGCTGATTCTGTCCAGATTCATCTTGTTCCCGGCACCAGAATGGCTCTGTGGAAAAAATAAGTAAAGACATAATTAGCAAGACTTAACATCAGGCTTTTAGAGACAGTTTTGGACAAAAGTTGCAAATAAGATAAACATAAAAATGTGTTTTTTATTTGTACTTAACAATGACATTCTTTTTTAGCTATTTTCTATACCTGTCACCTACATTCTTCTGGCATGTCCTAGCTGCAAAAACTGGGGCTTCAGACATTTTCTAGGGCTTCCAGATGGCTCCCTAAGTTTTATATGACTCTACCTACGCCCTCTGACATTTCTTTCTAGTTAAGATTTGAGTACAAATGGAAATATTCCAGATGGCTTTAGCTGGAGCCAAGTGCCTTCAGTACTTCAGAGCTGCCTAGACAGCCCACTAACTAATTGTCCCTTCTCAGTCTGTTCATGTTAAATTCCTCAGAATTCTTTTGGGGTTACAAAAATGTTCCTCTGTGATATACAAAATCAGTAACTTAGACTTTGTTCAGTGACATCCGTATCCTCAGTTTCTTTAAAAGACTACATATAACCCATTTAATAATAGCATGAATAGCAGACCCAGCAAGAGATTTGCTTTGCCCAAACATGTCTGGCAGTTTCCTCCTCCTCCTACCCTCAAAAACCCCATGGTTCTTGTGCGGCATGGTATACCTTGTAGTTTTATAAGAATTATAGATAGTGCTCATGTAAACCAAGGTATATTTCCAAGATTTCCAAGTCTGGCTTCTCATAGTGAATAATGATGTAATCTGAATATGATTAATTATTGGAAAAGCAAATCTGGAGATACAGATTTAGAGTGATTTACATTGAGGGCTGCCTAAGATTTTTAGAGTTTAATTCTCTTTACTATTAGTTGCAGCAGTGTTTCCTATCTCTTTTCATGTGCTTTTCCATGGAATTCTTAAGTATGAACATAATGAAATGAGCACAATGGTCTGCAAAATTCTAAGACTAACATCTTCCTAGCAAAAAAGAAGCTAATTCCCAAGCAAGGGAAGCAACTGAACACTTCAAATCCTTTGTTCCGCACTGCTACCTAAGGAGTGCAGAGTGGCTTGCCTCATTAGACTTCAAAGCATGACACAGAATTAGGAGATAAAAATATCAGCAAGACAAGCTTTGCTAATGGCATGTTTTTCATGTTTAAAAAACAGTTTTGTACTCTACAAGAGATTTAATCAAGAGAGAGTACCAAGGTTCATGCAACTAGAAATTAGCATTCAATTCGTCTGTTATAAAAAAAAGAAAGACCTCTGTCTGGTCAGGGCTTTAAAAGTTGCCGTCCCACAGAACAACACAGAAAGGAGAGCAAACTCTTTTAGGGCTTAGACCCGAAAGTGCATAAAGCAGAAACCACTGCTGAAATGTAAGAAGACAGAAATCAGTGTCTCTTACAACCTTTTAGGTGAAGTTGACATATGCCTTTTTTTACCCTACATAAAAAGGCTAGCATAATTATGTCTATGGTATTTGAATGCATGCTATTAGAGATAAAACATTCATCAACTGCTTTTATTAAAGACACTGTTAGCATTTTGTTAATTAGATGTATTATTACATGAAGCTGATTGTACCACTTCATATTCCTGGAGAAAAATATTGAGATGGGCATGAGAAGCTATACACTGGCTCGCAAAAGTGAATGAGCATGGGATGAAGCCAACGGTGAGAAAAAAATGAAGCTGATGCAAAAGAGTCAGGAAAATCATGTTCACTAGTTCATGCTGACTTCCAGAGGAATATAATCTGTGATTCCTAAGTCTTCCTGTTCCCTGTGATCAGATTTCTATACCAGTATACCTTTGTCCCTACTAGAGCTGGTTTTCTGAGTAAGTAACAAGTTAATGCTGCTAGCTGTTACTCCATTGCCTTCTTGTGCAGCTCAAGTGGCAGATCTCTGTGTGGTGGATCAAAAATTTCCAGCCTTGGTGATGACCTTCCTAAGCATCGATACAATTCCACTTGAGAGAGCTTCTGTTTTGAATTTGCTGTTTCTTCAGTTCAGGTCATTATACTGATATTCATAGGAATATACAATCACTGCCAAAAAGCAGTGTTAAAAATGGTATTAAGCTGGCAAAGCCCACTACTTAAAAGTTAGGAGATGTTGAGAAATTAAGAAGCACAGTGGCACCGTATTACAGCTCACACCACATTACAAATGTATCTGGCAGTAGTGGAACTTAAAAGCTGTTTCACATGAGTCCCAGCACATGAACACCTAAATTCCCAAGGAAATTTTGCTAAAGGCTTGTGAAGCTGTCCAGCACCCTAATTCTCCTGACCTCTGGACTTGGACTGGTAGACCCCTTCCCAAACCTGGTGTCACAGCACCTTTTATTGTACCAGGGACTTTTATTGTAACATGGAAGAAAGGTTACCAAGTAAATAAAGGGAATCTACTGTATTAATTGAAGAGAGTCTACCAGCACAGCTCTGAGGAGCTTTATATAAAAGCCTTGCAAGTGAACTAGAAGTCAGACTGAACTGTGCCTCTGGCAATGGGAGCAGAGGGAAAAACAACTCTTGACCTGATTTTCTCTCCCTCTCCTGTTACCTTACAGCCATGCAGAAGCCAGGTAGATTGTGAGTGTGTGCAGTCTAGGCGGGAAAGGAATACTCATTCTGAGCCAAAAGTTCTCAAAGCTTGACAACAGCCTTCGCCAGAAATTTTGCTTTTCTTATACAGGAACCAGGTGTGGCTTATGATACAGTGATAAAATCTTTGATTAGACAAAATGTGACGAAAGTTCTGCATACACTAGAATAAAGCTGAATAATCTCTGCCTCTAAAACAACCTAGTTTGCTGCCTAGGAGATAGGGAAAAGAGGAAAGGCTGTTATAGAAGGCAGCAGATGTTTTTCTTATCTATATATCCTTTAGATGGCCTCGTTACAGTAGTGTCTGGGTATATTGTTCTTCTTCCTGAAGACTCTCAGGGGGTAAGGAAGTGATATTTTACCCATTTTCAAGGAGAATGAAGGCACAGGGGATAAACAATGTCTGTGGCATTGTAGGAGGCTGACCCCAGCTGCTCAGTTTCTATTAATCTATCTATGGACTTTCCCTCAGTTCTGTTTTTGCTTCTTGTATGTGCAGCTCCATGCATAGTTTTAAGCGTCTGCAGGGAGGTTGCCTTCTTTTATGTGTATAATTACATTTATCTAAAATACAATGTTCTTCAGTAAAAACAATCAAAAGGGCAGAAAGAGAAGAATGAAGTATGTACAATCTTATTTTGACTTCTCTGGGCACATGATTATGAAAGTCCAATTGCATAAACACAAATTCTTTCTTCTTCTCCAGACCCAGCATTATTCAAGCAGCAACGATAGATGGTGATTTTTGTACTGGAATGTGCTGTGTTTCTATTCACCCCTAACTCTAAATTTTATAACCCATCTTCAAATTTCTCCACTAAGCAAAAATTATTATATTCTTTGTGGACTTTGCTGTGCTTTCATCACTAGAGTGCTCCACCACTGAGGAAGATCGACCCAGACTCCCAGAAGTGCCCACTAGGTTACAGTGCCTGATCATGAGAAACTTCTGATTTCTCAGAGATGTAATCTCCTCTCTCCAACTTCCATGTCATACCTTTGGGGTCTCAAACAAGCAACCAGAAAATGAGGAACATGATTCATGGTCATGAGTGAAAGTTTTAGCCTATATTATATAACGGACATCTGAACCATTCAGAAGGATGTGGTCTTTGAACAAGGGATTTAAGCAGAGTGTTGCTGTTCAAATCCCAAACTACAGTTCTGAAACCTCTTAATTCGGTCACCATCCAACCTTTCAGTGTCAAAATGCCATAGGGAGTTTATCACCTTAGAGGCTCAGGGTCACTGTGGGTTGTACTTCTATAATGCCTCAGCTATGACAAGGAGCAGTTTGTTACCTGGCTTATTCCTGAGCTTGTCTGGCATCTAGAAATGGGATTGTGGCAGTTAGCTAATTTCTCTCAGTAACTGGTAGATCCTCCTTCTCAGGATCATGTGTCATGTGTTACCTCAAAGCCAAGGAAACTGAGAAATCAGAGCCCAGAATTCCTTGTCAGCCCAAGTGGTAGCAATTTCAAATTAAATATTACCATTTTTCATACCTACTGTATACCGGGTAGTGGACCTTGGTGTCCCTGGGACATGGGATGGTAGGAATGTCTCTGAAGTTATGGGTTAGCCTTAATAGTTTCCATCCTCTTGTGTCATCTGAGCAGTCACCTCCATTGTGGGTTGCTGTTTCTTTCTCCCTTGACTACATGAGCAAACAAGGTCAGATGACAGCAAGTCTCCAAATAGTTATGTATTCCCCCACTCCCAAAAAACTGTGGATGTGAAACTGACAAAAAGCAGGGGCAGAAACATAACCAGCCTGAAACCCTGCCTATGTTTTGAGAAAAATGTTTGAGCTCTGTCTTGGACAGCTCTAATTTAATTAGGTGGAGGATGCTGCTCCTGTTGTCTTTGGATACCTTTTATAGCTGAGGTTGGGGTGAAGGAAGGTTAAAGCCGCAGCAGTGTAAATAATGTAACTGTATTTCATCTTGACTTGGGATCTTAAAAAAATATTATCTGGATGACCATCCTCCTGTGATAAGAATCTGTTCAAACAATACTATTTGTTGAAATAATTTTTGTCTATTTTCACTGGGTGTGCTTTCTGAAGTAAGAATTTCAGAAAAATTTAATATGAAGCACTTGAACAGCAAAGGATTGAGCTGTTGTCTTTGGTATAATCCCAAATTTTATTTGTTTATGCATTAGCATTAAAAAAAAAGGAAAATCAAGTTCCATCCAGGGAAGCATCCACTTATAATTCTATTCATAAATATTCAAAACATCACTTTATATTAAATATTTAAAGTGTCTAAAGTGTAGCCACTGGAAGGGTTTCAGCACCATTTTTGTAAGTCTCACTTCATGGTAGAACTTCATGGCAACTTGGACTGAGACTAAGCTACAACACCCAGCGCCATTGTATTTCACAGCTAGTACTCTTGGGACTGTCCACATGCCTGCCCCAGTGCATGACTTTCATTGACAGGATCAAAGTTTGCAGGGCAGCAAATGCTGGATTTCCCCATTCTGGCCCAACTCTGGTTTTTGTTATTAGCTACAAATCAAAGTTGAGAGAGTGTGTTAAGATGGCAAATACTTGATGGCATGCTTCTCCCTAAGCTAAATTAATATTGAACAATGTGAAACTCATTGAATGAGTCAGCCAGTGAGTCAGCAAAGTAGTTGGTGGCAAAAGTGCAAGCCTATGGCTGATAGACATGATTTAGAATCTAAAATCCACAATCAGTTTTCTTTATGAAACTTCAGAGATCTCAGGAAAACAACTTAACATGATTGCCCAGGCTAGCAAGAAACCTTCTCCTTTATCACATAAACACTCCTCTGTGTGAATTGAACCATAAAAGTATATCCACAGAGAGCTCGTCTACTGCTAGAAAAAGTTTACACATGCTTCATTTCATTATATTTTTTTTCTATGAGATAAGAATATCTAGGCTTGAGTGAAATGATTACACTGACACCAGCTAATGCAATTCATACTTCTTGGCTTCTATTCAATATGAAAGCCCAACAGGAATACAAAACAAAGAGAGGATGACTGTGTATGAAAGTATGTCAATGAATTAAATTATTTTTTTTCGAAAGGAAAGAGTAAAACACTCTTTGAAAACTATGATCAGTTGTTTTTAAAATGTGCCCTGTTAGCAGTGCTCAGATAGGTAGTGCCAAATGCATCTTATTAAAGTCTAATTTTATACATTGACAATACCTGGGTATAACAGTTAAATAATGAAAACCATGAAAATTTAAGATCAGTGTTTTTTAAAAGGGATTTTTAAACAGAGGGATACTTGTCCTAGGCTGTGATTTATGGTATCTTAAGCTGTTTGGACTTTTTGAGTTTAAAACTGCAACTTTACACATGATGGAAAAAGTTTTCAACCAAAAACAGAGTTCAGATGTGCTCACCAGTGTTGGGCCAAAATATTCTATAATTAATCACTGTCTAAAAGGAAAACCTCAAACCCAAAAATGTTTTAGCTGGGGAATGTGTGTGTAGGCAGGTGTCGGAAAGAGGAGAGGAAAGATCTCTATGTTTCTGTTTTTCTTCTTTTTCTGATAAAAGATTTTTTAATACCAAAATTTTGACAAATATTTTGTGGAATTTGTCACAGAAATATACTCCTCAATGAGGAGGAATGTCACTGAACAGTCTAAAGAAAATCAGCTCTCTTGAATAGCCAGGGAAGCTTGTATTACATGCCCAGGTCCTTCATGAATAGATTTTCTTACCTAGCTTGTGAGTCTGTCTTGATCCTTTTGCTGGAGCCTCACATGGCTGTTGAGCTGATGTGTCTGGCATCAGCATGGCCCTGCTTTGTTATCTGTGGTAATGCTCTGTTTCAAGTTTGTCATAAGTATCTGGTAGCCTGTACACATCACTGGTGTTACTGGAGCTTATGAGGGGGAAATTGGTGCATATATGGGACTGTTGAGGCAGTTGCCATGGGCCAGTTCAGCAGCATTAAAAGGTTTTGAGATTTCACCCTCCCTAGAGAAAGTGCGAGAAGTCTCCCCCAAAAGGCGCTGGTTATGAGCTAAAAGCACAGTTGGGTTCAGGAGCTCAGAGGTGAAATGCCTGTCCTTGTTCTCTCTTTCCTCTTCTGCACACTACCAAGATGCTGCCTGAGCAGGTGTTAGCCTGGAGCTCTACAATAATTAATTTGGGTGCAGTTCTTATTGTGAGGGTGACCGAACACTGGGGCAGGTTGCCCAGAGAAGTTGTGGAGTCTCCATCCTTGGAGATATTAAAAACCCGACTGGACAAGACCCTGAGCAACCTGCTGTAGCTGATCCTGCTCTGAGCATGGTGGGTAGACTAGGCAATTGCCAGAGGTCCTGACCGATCTCAGCTGCTCTGTGTTTCTATGAAGTACTAATCGTCCTGGTTAGCAGTTCTTCCTACACTAGCTCCAAGACCATCTAATTGTTCCTCCATTCAGAAGTATAGCAGGCCCATTTCAAGGCCTTGCTGTCTCACTATGCACTGTATAAACTAAAGTGTCCCAAGAGACACATTAAATATCAGGCC
This sequence comes from Mycteria americana, assembly GCF_035582795.1. Classification (NCBI taxonomy): domain Eukaryota; kingdom Metazoa; phylum Chordata; class Aves; order Ciconiiformes; family Ciconiidae; genus Mycteria; species Mycteria americana. The sequence continues at coordinate 34,847,101 of NC_134367.1, forward strand.
TTTAATCCCTGCTAAAGCTAAAGTTCCATGGATTTTATTTTAACAGAAAATTAATTTACTGTTTGTATTGGTGGAGCTCTCGGGGTATCATTATCAGGACCTAGTCATGGCAGACAATGTTAAAATACCAAGCCAAAAGGGACTGCCCAGCTCTAAAAAAGAGCAGCTCAAGCATAAACCAGAGAAAGATGGATGAGAAATCCATGGAAAAAACAAGCAGATATTAGTAAACCGTATCAGGAACCTAAACATTATCAAATTTTTGTAGGTATTTTGGGAATTTAGGGAAGACTTCCTGAGCATGGGGGAAAGAGATCAGCATGAAAGAAAGCACAGTAGTTCTTGTCTGAAAATGTAAGAAGTGAGTGTTGGTGGCCAGGAGATGGCCTGATAATTTAGCTTCGCAGATGTGAACAATTGGATGAGTATATGAGAAGAAGGTCAGTGCAAGAATAACATGAATACCAAGGGCGAAGAAGCAAACGATGTTGGATATGAAATTAATAAGAAATGAATATGAAATATAGGTTTATGCCAAAGGGAGGGAAATATATAGGTGAAGAGGAAAATGGTGGTCATAGCTGAGGAGGGAGTTTGAGGAAGTGACCAGAAATGGGAGTTTGAGACAGCTATAAAAAGAAGAAGGAGAGAAGAGATGCAGAAAAACCTTTTCTTCTTCCGTTTAGAAACTGATATGGTAGTCATGCTCCCAGAGGCATCCCTCTGGCAGCTGGAGAGCACTGTCCCAGCTTGCCAGACATGAGATTGTGTAGCCACATCCCTGTGGGTCCTGCAGAGCTCCCATGTTGGGAAAAGGAGAGATGGCTGAGCCAGGAGCACGTCACGCCTGGCCCTGCAGGCATGTGGCATGTGGCATGTGGCTTCGGGTCTTTGTCTTTTCAGGGCAAAATAAGGCAAATATTTTACGAGCTAAATGTCATAGTAGTTAACTTATTTTCCCACTTATATTGTTAAGATTTAGCTAGAAAATATCCCATACCCATGTCACTTAGCTAGCAGATGGGCAAGAGATCAAGCATATGGGAGGGACACTTGCTCACATTCACAGTGAGCAAGCATAAGACATCTTCTTGAAGAAAAGCACTGGTTTTGTTCATGTTAATAGGTGGGCTGTCTGAAAAGAACCAAGGAAATGCACTATCCATATATGCAAAATATGCTCTATGTAAAAGATCGCTGTTGACCTTATTTGTATTAATATTATGGTGCTACCTAAAATAACAGAGTTCCTGAGACAAGCACTGGTGGTAGGATAAATGGGGTCACTGTATGAGCTGGTCTGTATGGCTGCCATTTTCTGAACTTACCACAGACATTGTCACCTGTGTCCTGTGTTGCTCTGTTTGTTGCTGTCCTCATTGTACAGCTGAAGTGCCCAGATTTGCCCAAGGGCGCACGAGGAACGGGGCAGCTGGGAGAGACACAACTCCTCTCTGCTTCCCTGACCCAGAGCTTTGATGCTGGGTCCACATGTCGCTTCAGCTGCAGCAGCAGATCCCGAAACCCAGTTTCAGAGGTGTCTGAAATGTTACCCCGTTAATCATACTCCTTGCTTTTCTTCCCATCTCCTCATTTCATTAATGTTTCCCAGTAAGAGCTGTGGCACTTGCTGGCTCCTGCACATGGTGGTGAGCGTGCGGATCAAGCTTTATTTGGTTTTGGAGCAATTAGATCTCACCACCATCCTTTTTTCGGCCGAATGTTGTCTCCTCCAGTGCTCCCCAGGCAGCATGTGTGATGGAAGTGCTGCGGGTTTATGTCTTCGCAGCGTCTGTGACGAACTTCAATAAAAGTGTTGATGCTGTTGCGCGGGGCTGTTATGGCAACTGCAGAGGAGCTGCTGGCGGCACTGGGGAAGGCTGCAGTGGAGGTCTGCGGTCGCTATGGAAACACACGGCCCCTAATCTCCTCAGGGAAGACGATCTATGGCATCCTCGCTCCTCTGTCTTGAAACACCTGGGCAGAAGCAGGTGCGTGAGGTGACCGTGCCTATAGGAAGCACCCGCAGGTGCCCACCGGCCCGGGGACTTGGGATCCGGCCCTCTGCGCCCCGTGGGCCATTCCTGAGGAGCCCCTGGTGCTGCGACATCGGGCCCACAGGGCCACGTCCCGGGCTGTCCTGGGTGAGGACGCGCAAGACAGGGGCACCTCCATTGCCCTCACCTACAAGCGCATCTGCAACGGCTGCAAAATCCTGTTTCCATCAGGCAGGTCCCCATGAAACCACCGTTTCGGCCTGCCTTCCTGCCTGCCTTCGGGCCATGTAGCATGTCTCCCTACACTTAGCAGAGGCTGCAGCGCTGCCCCTCGTGGCCTCTGAAACTCTGCTGTTCCATGAGAAATATCTTCTGCTGGAATATTACACTTTTTGTCTCCAGAGGAAACTCGTGACTTTTATTAAAAAAAGATTTCTAGAACTTTTCTATGCGACTTCAAAAAAAAAACAAACAACCCCAAACTAACAAGAACGAATTAAAAAAAGTTAGAAATTGCTAGCTCCAGCACAACAGTGAAGATGGTCAGTGAAACCAGAGTCAGCACCATGCTCTCTAGGCCTGGGGAGTCCAATGGGATTTTTTTCACCCTTAACAGTTAGAGAAGATGATGAGCAAACAAGGGAAATACACAGATTTCTCTTAGTTTAGACTTAATTAAAACACCCCCCGTTCTTGCTTTAGCTTTTCATGTTTTGTTATGTTTTAAAAGTCCTTCAAAATTGTCTCCATGTCTGTGCAGGCATTAATGTTTTTGAACAATCTTGCACATTTTTACATCCTCCATTAAAGATATCAATTTAAACACTCTTCATCTTAAAAGACTAAGTTATTCCAGTTGACAAAGTCTTAATGGGGAAATTAAAGCTAAATATTTTAGATTCTCACAAGGGTGTGGATTGCAATAGACTTCTGCTCTATTGTGCATTAATTCTCCATGATAAGGCTTTTGATCCTTCTAACACCTTGTATGCTAGCAAACGCATGCATATCAGTAGCATCTTTGACTTATGCAGAGGTACTTGTGCACGAATGAGTTTGAAGTTCTGGATAATATTTTTCTGTGGTGGCATTTGGCTTGATTATCTTCATCAATTATGAAATACTTTTAAGACCATCTCAAGAATGATGGATTTCCCTAGGGGACCTAAATCTACCACAAATTTTACTCTACTCCAGGTGCTAGGTACCTGTCTCCAGACTCAGTTTTGCTCCCCCCCTGACCCACCAAGTAGTCCACTATTTTTAATTGCATGTGTTTTATATTCTTTTGGTTTTAAGCCACATTCCATTTTCTCCCATGGTATAGAAAGGGAAACAGAGAGAGGTAATATTTATGAGTTATACCACAGAATGAACTTGAGAAAGAATCCCATCACTGCACTAAAGTACAGCAGAGTACAGGGTGGGACAGCAAAGTGGGGAAGCAAAGCGTAGAATAGAACAACAAATCTCAGGAGGGTCAGAAGGCTGTCTTCTCTCCTGTATACAATGGCCTGGATCCCACAGTGAGGAGATACTGGTGCCAGAGGAGTTCTGGATTACAGATGACCTTCTTAATTCACTGGCCATTAAGCTCTCACAGAAAGCTGGATGTCTGGAAGGTATTAAACTCCTACAGATTCTACAGAAACTGCTTGGTGGTTAGTGAAGAATGGTACCCATTGCTGTCCCATTTAATGTAAAGGTTGCTGAGTGAACTCAACACTTACCCTCTGTGTTTGGCCTCCTGGTTGGCAGTCAAAAGCATGTCCTTTCAAGCCAATCACTGTTCATGCTGCCCATTACCCCTTTGGAAATTATGTGACTTGCAAAGTAGATAGAAAGTCCTTGCAAAGTAGATAGAAAGTGCTTGAGGGAATATGCAAATAAATATAGGAGTACTGGGAGGAGAGGAACATATGTGGGAGAAACTGGAGGTGTGAGAAGATGAAGCTGGGACAAAGAACAGAGGGACAAGGAGTGCATTGGGGATGGGCAGAGAACAAGAACTCTGCTAGAGTCAGCTTCCAAACTTCTGCTGATCACTTAGTATATAAGTCTTTGAATATAAGGTGGTGGAGTGAGGAGAAATGTTACTTTTGTATATTTAATGGCTATAAAAAACAACTGGAGCTCCCAAAAAGATACTGCTTTTTGGAAGATTGAGTAATGAGTCCAAAGCTTTTTGCAATAATAAGAATCTTTCCAACAGGTTCAGCTGACTTAGATTTGCTACATTTTAACATAATTTCTTCGATGCTGTGTTAGAGGTCCCTGCTCTTAGGAGCTCATGACTGAAAGGACAGATGTTGAGCTAAGATACAATGAGAGAATTAGAGAAAAAAAATTATATGGATTTCTTTTTTGTTTTGTTGTTTCACAAATATGTAAAATCGAGGGTCTTCAGCTCTAAGCTACTTGGAACCGTAAGTGTTAACGATAAGAAGATGTAAGCTTGTTGAACTCCAAACCCTACTTCCCTCACAGATTAAAGTTTCTCTACCGTTTAAAAATGAGCGTACATGTTACTGTGTATATTCTTAAAACCAGTTAAAGACCAGAGTACTTAGGACCTTTGCTTTCTCTTTGTGCTGTCTGCAAACAGCATGAGAAAGTTAAATGAGGCTGTTGGGTTTTCACCAGTTTTAAAGGTCACCATTGTACCGTATATTCTTTCGATGAATCATGAAATTCACTGTAACTGTCTCTTTCTTGCTCTGTGTTTTCCAAAGTATTGCTGAACCTGAGCCACATCACTCAATTCCCTAAACCAATATAATTGTGTTTTGGCTGTATATTCTTCTCCATAGCAGATTGATTTTGTATAGCTCTGTTCAACAAAATTTATCTTACCCATTTCAATGCTGTCCAGTCTAGAAGAGCTGTTTAACAGTAACAGGATGACACAAAAGGTAACCATCTACTGCCAAGTTGGAAATTTCAAAAGAAAATATATCTGTACTGAATTCTGCTCTCTTACAGCTAATTACTGGTATTTAGTTACTTATGGGGAAAAAGACATTGGGATTTTATGGGATTTGTGAGGTCAGTTGCTCAGCATATCTGAAAGTCAGAGCATGTGTTTAGTATTTAAAGATATTTAAAAATGATCAGCCTTAGGACTCCATGTATAAAAATGTTGGCCAACATATACATAATCACGTAGGGATGGAAAGAATGCATTCTAACGAATCTTTAATCTGTGCAAAAAACAATGGTGCCAAAAAGATTTCTATGTAAATCAAATTCATTTTGTTCTTGAAAAGCTGTCTGGAAGGAGGGAATATGAGACACAGTTCACACGCATATCTAGGGCTTAAGTAACCAGTTCTGATTGAAAGGTCTTATGTTAATTTACTTCCAAAGTCTTTGACATATAGAAGTTTTCAAATGATGATGCGCTTATAATAAAGCAAGGAGGTAAGGAACATGCATGGATATGTTGTTTTAGGGGATCCAAGTCATCTATATTTGGATCCTTGGGAGCCTGAAGAGTACATTTCCCATGTGTGTCTGTCTGGGACAAAGGCAATGAACCATGTTTCCAGTTCTCAAGCTAACTCATTCTGTGAGGAGAAAAAACAAACAAATGAGAGTTCTATTAAGTACGTGCATGCTGACAGCACCAAAACAGTTTTAGAGGTTTGTCCATGTCGTGGTTTAACCCCAGCCGGCAACTAAGCACCACACAGCTGCTCACTCACTCCCTCCTGGTGGGATGGGGGAGAGAATTGGAAGAGTAAAAGTGAGAAAACACGTGGGTTGAGATAAAGAAAGTTTAATAGGGAAAACAAAAGCCATGCACACAAGCAAAGCAAAAGAAGGAATTCATTCACTCCTTCCCATCGGCAGGCAGGTGTTCAGCCATCTCCAGGAAAGCAGGGCTCCATCACACGTAACGGTTACTTGGGAAGACAAACGCCATCACTCCGAACGGCTCCCCTTCCTTCTTGCCCCAGCTTTCTATGCTGAGCATGACGTCATATGGTATGGGATATCCCTTTGGTCAGTTGGGGTCAGCTGTCCCAGCTGTGTCCCCTCCCAGCTTCTTGTGCACCCCCAGCCTACTCGCTGGTGGGGTGGGGTGAGAAGCAGAAAAGGCCTTGACTGTGTGTAAGCACTGCTCAGCAGTAACGAAAACATCCCTGTGTTATCAACACTGTTTTCAGCACAAATCCAAAACATAGCCCCATACTAGCTACTATGGAGAAAATTAACTCTGTCCCAGCCAAAACCAGCACATTCTCCACCCCTTATTCCATACCATTTACGTCATGCTCAGGTACCACACTATCCAATACAACCTTATTAACCAGCACCTCCATTCCCATCCTTTGATATAATACACACAGATATAATTTCCTTAGTCTATGGATCACCCCTGTAAAATGTCCATAAAATGCCCATAAAATGTCCACAAAGTGTCCATTGAGTTCATTTAGTCCATGACTTCAGGCTCCATTTGTTATGGTGGTCACTCAGGACAGGAGAGGTGGTGTATTACATGGAGTTATTGGGCACCAAAGCCAGCTCAGGTCAGGTCGCTGCTGCACTTGCACTGCTATCTTGTAAGACTTGTCCTCCATTGCTTTAGGTGGTTCCTGCTATAGTAATTCCTATTACATGGAACTCAAATCATGGGTTACAACAATTTAAAGGTATATCCATTGCAATCTCCACCCCTGGTCCCTTTGGGCCAGGTTATAGGGTTTAACATTGCAATGAACTCCTCCCCTTGCTCCTAGCCCGGCTAGTAACAAGAGCTTCCTGCTGTAGTAATTCCCGTAACATGCAACTCAAATCATGGGTTACAACAATTTAAATGTATTTCCATTACAATCTCCACCCCTGGTCCCTTTGGACCAGACCATAGGGTTTAATGTTGCAATGAACTCCTCCCCTTGCCCTTGCTCCAGCTTGGACTTATCCACAGACTGCAGTCCCTTAGGGTTGTACCTGCTCCCAGTGAAGCCTTATCTATGAGCCACAGTCTCTCCAGGGGTATACCTGCTGTGGCATAGACTTATCCACAGCCACAGTTGCTTTGAGATGCACCTGTTACAGCTTCTCCATGGGTCACCATGCCTTCAGAGATATACCTGCTCCAGCGTAGCCTTACCCACAGCCACAGTCCCTTCAGAAGAAAACCTGCTCCAACATGGCCTTACCCATGGCTGCATTCCCTCCAGGGGTGTACCTGCTCTGTCATGGCCTTATCCGTGGCCACACTCTCTGAGGTGCTCCAGCATGACCTTATGCACAGCCACCGATGCTTCAAGATATACCTGCTGCAGCATGGACTTATCCACAGCCACAGATGCTTTGAGGTGTACCTTCTCCAGCATGGACTTATGCTTGGGCCACAATCCCTTCAGAGATATACCTGCTGTGGCACACACATAACCATGGCCACAGACACTTCGAGATGTACCTACTCTGGCGTGGGCTTATCCACAGCCACAGACACTTCAGGGTGTCCTGCTCCTGCGTGGACTCATCCACAGGTCACAGTCCCTTCCACTCAAGTTCACACTGGAGTTCCAGCCTGCCCAGTGCAGCAGCACAGAAACAGCAGCGATGCCCTGGCCATCTGCCAGCCCAGGCGCATTGCCATTGCTGTTATCAAAATGTTCCCAGGCACAGCAGAGTAAGACAATAAGCAGTACAGCAGTACAGCAGGCAGCAAAAGCAAAAAGCAGCCACTAACGAGCACTGGACTCTAATATACAGTAAGGGAAGCAAGTCCCATGGCAAGCACAGGAGCCTGTCAATTAATAGCTAAACAGCAATAATAGCTATAAATTCGATCTAGCACATTCCAATCAAATCTGTCATTATCTTAAACCCTTCGAGCCCCACGTTGGGCGCCAAAAAGGACTGTTGTGATTTAACCCCAGCCGGCAACTAAGCACCACACAGCCGCTCACTCACTCCCCGCCGGCGGGATGGGGGAAAGAATCAGAAGAGTAAAAGTCAGAAAACTCGTGGGTTGAGATAAAGACAGTTTAGCAGGGAAAGCAAAAGCTGCACTCACAAGTAAAGCAAAGCAAGGAATTCATTCACTCCTTCCCATCGGCAGGCAGGTGTTCAGCCATCTCCAGGAAAGCAGGGCTGCAGCACAATTACTTGGGAAGACAAACACCATCATTCTGAATGTCCCTCCCTTCCTTCTTCTTCCCCAGCTTTCTATGCTGAGCATGATGCCATATGGTATGGAATGTCCCTTTGGTCAGTTGGGGTCAGCTGTCCCAGCTGTGTCCCCTCCCAGCTTCTTGTGCACCCCCAGCCTACTCGCTGGTGGGGTGGGGTAAGAAGCAGAAAAGGCCTTGACTGTGTGTAAGCACTGCTCAGCAGTAACGAGAACATCCCTGTGTTATCAACACTGTTTTCAGCACAAGTCCAAAACATAGCCCCATACTAGGTACTATGGAGAAAATTAACTCTGTCCCAGCCAAAACCAGCACAGTCCAGCGTCAGAAAAATGGCCTAAACCTTTTAAAGGTCTGTAAAGTCTGTAAAGGTACAGACTTCTGAGGTTTGTTGATACAAAGCTTGGTGCTACAGTCAGCCCCTGATCAGTAAGATATTTTGAGCTACTTGCTTCTCTTTCAGGTTTTCTCCATGCATCAGAAAAGTTGACAAATAGAACAAACTTACTCAAGAAAAAACATGAAAGAGACTTCATATTCCTCTTTCCTTCTCTCCACCATAAGTGCTCTTTATGACTTTATGTTTCAGACCATTAACACTGAAAGATTTTAAATATGGCAAAGTCACATTGTCCAGAAGGTTAACTAAGTCTCCTTCATCATTTTTCTAATCATAATGTTAAAATTTGGTATATTTGTCTCCCAGGCTTTTGGGTGAGTAAGTTGAAGTGTTCATGTAAAGTTCAGAATTTTTCCATATCTTTCAAATTTTTTTAAGGAATTTATTTCCTTAATAGCAGTTATTTTTTTTTCTGCCAGATGCCAAGGCAAATATGGATATGCAAGACAATGATAGTGTAGTAGGTGCTTTCAGTGGTGTGAGCTGCTCTCTGTCCCTTTCTCTCTCAAAAGTGTTTAGTAAACCTTTTTCAGTCAGGGCATCTCAGGCCTGTGAAAATCATGCCAAAACTTATATTTGGGTACCTAAGCGCAAGTTTAAGAGCTTAACTTTATTTTTTTTTATTCTGGCTTTCACTGGTATTACTCAAATACCAGTCTGTTTCTCTTGGAGTGAATTGTTGAAATGCACAGTTATCAGCACGCATTGTTAAATTCATCATAAAGTAACAAACAGAACAAAGCCATACCGTGTAGTCCCAAGGAGAGAAATCTGATCTTTTCTCATAAAAGAAACTTACAGAAAGGAAACCTGCAAGAAAATTTTCCATAACTGAATATGTGAAGAAAAGAAATCAGAAATCAAAAGACAGGTAATGAAAAGACAGGACAAAAAGCTAACCAGCTCATACTAGTTTTCCTTTCTTGGAGGTGTGAATTTGCAGAGCAAAAGTGGATCACTGTTGCAAAACTCCCTTTTGAACTATTGAATACAAAATATGGTAAAGTAGGTATGGAGGGATTTACAAATGACAAAGCTTGGAAGTAAGATTTAGGATCTCAAAAAAATATTAGTCCAAACAAGGTATTTGTTGTTCATCATCAGGTAATTTTGCCAATGGTAATGGAAAGTCTTTTATCTTAAAAATGATGACTTAGAAAGTTCTGCAGCTCCAGACCAACTTAATGCATATTATAGGTCTTTCTTGAAAGACAAATATTTTATTTCTAATTAACGAAGAAAAAAATGTTGAGGTACTCTTGCTTACAACTGCAATTAGTCTTGTTCTCTAGTTAATGTCTACAATGAAATCAGCCTATGTCCATTCTGTCACATCTTCGTTTCTAAGAGAAAAGATACTTGATCAGTACCAGACATCCAGATTAACAATTAACTTTATTTAGCTACGTGCCAAGTTTACCGTGTACTGTCTATAAAAAAACGTAGGTAATAAGTGCAGCAGAATTTGATAAAGTACTGGTTATCAAATAGGCAGTGAAAAGGTATAATCCCAAATGTGAACAATATTTGAAAAATCCAGGCCAAAAAGATTTATGTGAACAGTTTAATATAAAAATATCCTCAAGATAAATACTAAATGAAATGTGCAGATCAAATTTGGGATGCAGAAATTGTTTCCTTTCATTTTGCAATAACAAGATATGGTATAAAGAATCTCTTCCTTCCCTTCCAGCTAATCTATTGCTGTGCACTTGTTCAGTGAGATAAAAAAGCACATGCCCAATTTTGAACACGTGAGTAGTTTCTATTTCAGAGGGACTATTCTCCTGAGAAGGTTAAGCAGGAGCCAAGTGTCTTACTGAACTGGCCCTTTTGGGCTTGCTGCTCTGCCCACTGGGGTCACTGGAAATCTAAACCTATGCCTTTTTCCTTTTCTTTTTCTCCTAGGAGCTTGAAACAAGATTTAGGTAGCCTTTAGGCCCACAAATTCAAACTTGTAGTGCAAAAAATACTTGTGCATCAGCAGCTTTGTCTGGGGAGTAGCTAACCGTCGTGATTATTTCCATTGTTTCTATTTCTGCCTTGAGACTTTCCCTGATGCCCAGATTTGCAGGTGTGGGTATGCCTACTCAGGTGATGCCTGGGCAGGTAGTTCCCACCCAAATGCTAGCCAGGTCCAATGCCAGGGTCAGTCTGTACCTTCATCTCCCAGAGGGTCTGGCACTCTAGGAGGGCTCACCGCCCCCTGACCAGACCTCATCCCTGGCAAAAAGGAAAAAAAAAATCTCTTTTCTTTTTGAAATGTGGAAGTAGTAATCCCCTGTTATCTGAGAGGTTATAGCTGGGAAATAGTAGGTCTCCTAGCAACCTGAGAGCAAGCAAACCCACATCCTTTGATCTGCCGGGAAGCTCAGTCTATGGGCTCTACCGAATACTGCAGGCAATGTGAGTGGGAGCTGGCACTGGTGTTAAAGCTGAGCCGCCGAGCAGAGAGAAGCACAGGGCCAGGGGAGGAGAAGGCAGAGGCAGCGTCAGTCCTGCCTGCCCCTGTCCCAGCTGCGCAGGCGCCTCGCCGTACATAGCTGCTCGGTACAAGGGGAACCGGCTATGGGTGCTGGACAATGCTTCTAACCTGAACTTCATATTGAATTTTGCTCGGCTGATTTGTTAAAGACCCGCCAACGTTGCCTGTGTTACCTCTGCAGATGGGCGAGTGCTCCTGCTTTGCTCGGGGTCCTGCCGGGGTCTCGCAGAGCCATACTGTGCTCTCAGGTGCCACATTTCACACCCAGCTGCCGAGATCATGGAAGTAGAGAGCAAAAGTGCAAACACAACCAAGCTTTCTGTTTGCTGGGTACTGCTGGAGAATTTTTCACTTATTTATTCCTAAAATTATCTGGAATAATTGAGGTGGAGTTCTTTGGAGAGGGTATGACAGAGGTATGTTTTAAATCGTCATGGCCAAAACTAACCCCTTCAAGGGAAGGATTATTTCTTCTTTCAAATGCTGCTCCTTCACCTTCCACACTCCTCTGCCAAAAAAAATTTTGGAAGCAGTATCCTAAATGACCATACATGCAGTACAAGTTATTTCAGATCTCAGCTGGCATCAGACCAGGAGGCTGGGAGATGTACAAAGTAGATTTGTAGCCTTGGTGTTTTGTATATGTTAACACCTCTGGGTGGGTCCTGGTGGCACATTGCGTTGGTTTGCTCTCCATCAGCACGCTGGCTGCCTGCAGAGGAGAGGGTGAAGGTTGCTGGGACCTGCCAGGGGAGTGGGGCCAGCTCCTGCCCACAGCCCACAGAGGCTGCCACAGCTCCTGCCCCCTGCCCACAGCCACAGAGGTGGCTGCAGAGAAGCCAGTAGAGGAGCTGGAGAGGCATCACGTCGAGCAGGACACCCTCTGCTCCAGGGCTGCAGGGGGAGTGGGCAGCCGGCACACAGCCAGCATCAACAGAGGTGGGAGGGAAGGCGTCCTGGGGAGCCGAGAGGAACGGGCACAGTATGATCCCAAGCAGAAAGCTTTAGAGTTGGCCAAAACAGCTCCAGAAAGCGAGGGTACAACGGGTGGAAGAAAGATTTGTTTATAAACTCTTTTACTTCTGCTCCATCTCACCCAGTTACTTTGAGTGCTTCTCTATTTATGAAGTATTTATATCCTAATAAGACCTGTATTTTTGAGTTTAGAAGCCTTTTGATCTTTCTGGGAAGTTGCTATAGTGAAAAGTAAATCCATTTGAAAGTGCTGGCTGGGTCCCACCACGTTCCACTATCCCAAATTTTCAAATAATTTAATTTGGATGCTAATATTAAACTTTGAATTTTGAACATATTTCTGTAGGAAATTTTTATATTATTTTGGCACTGGTTTTGATGTTACCTTTTATAGCATTCAGAAAGAAAATTAATTCTGATTTTTTTTAAGAGATGTATAGGCTCTGATTGCTCTCAGTTTTCTGTGGTCCTTAGTATTTTGAAAATGCTAAGAGTTCTTAGGACTACAGAAGAGAGAAGGTACTGAAGGTTGAAGGTGTTTGTGGTTTGTGGTTAGATTGCTGGTGGAATATATCTATCAGGACTTCCCCATTATAATGCCTGACACCAGTTCTAAGGAGAGAAAGGTATGTTCCTGCTGTGTGTTTCAGGTAGCTTTGGGCAACTAAGGAACCTGAAAGTTAGCCTTGACTATTTATTTAAGAAAGGTTGACAATATTTCCTAATCATTCCTGCTAAGCAGCTTGTTTTCTTGACAGTCTCCAAGACAGAAATTATACAACATCTCTGTAGACTTGGTTACAACAAACTCAGAGACTGGGTGGCATTTAGTCTTAACTACAGTTGTTATTACAGCATCACTATAAAACCTGCAAGAGCTGGTCCTGGACTGGGGGCCCATCAGCCAGATGCTGTACAGAAAGTGAACAAAGAGATGGTCCCTGATACCAAGCACATCAATACCTTGAGAAAACATTATAAAGCTTCAAAAGATCTGGAGTGAAAAGGTAGCTTGTGGCAGAGAGCATCATGCTGAGCCCGTAACTAACACGGCCGCAGCTGTTTTGTTATTCAGCTGTGGGAGGGCAGAAGGGAGAAGATGCCATTTTCTGTATTCTGGGACTGAAAAAAGACCAATGATGATCAGTTACCGAGCTTCTAACCAAGGTGAACACTTAAGGAGAAACCTAATGCAGACCATGAAATGAACATTTGTGTTCCTTACCTTAAAGAGAGCAAGAGCAAAGATAAAGGAAGAATTAATGAACTATTTTGGGCTTAACCAGCCTCACTGCTTCTGCAACAGCACCTTAGTTTAAAAAAAAAAGCAGTTAAGAGGAGAGAGAAACACCTTTGCTGGGACCAGCTAGAACAGAGCAGTTTTTTCTTTGCTTTTTGAAGGAATATCTAGCTAGATTCCAGAGGCTCCCCAAGGAGAGGCAGCCTGGTAGCGACCTGTTGTTTCTCTTTGTTTCCTACATCTGCTGTGTTCTGTTTTTGACTTGGTTCAGTGTTTCCTGTCCTACCTGGGAAAGCTCGAGAGAGACTACTGCAGTTGATTAATCTTCCCTCTGTAAATTGGCAGGCTGTTGCCTATCCTCATCCATTGTTAGGAGCTGCAGCCCATCAGGTCCTATCATCTCGGAGAATCAGGAGTCCTAAAAAGACAGCTTCGCTCTTCTCCCTAAGTTACCACAGAGGAACATTTTTCCCACTGGGATTAAGCAATATTTTCTTAGATTCTTTAATATTTGTTCCTTTGTAGGCATAACAAGGATTTTTTAAGACATAGACAAAAGCTCCTGTTGACTTTGGAGAAAAGAAGCACGTGTTGTGCCAGAATTATTCAGAACCAAATTTATAAAACTATTTAGCTGTTTAAGTGTAGTTGTGATTCTTAGGTGGGATCTGCTTTTTCTGGTGAAAAGTCATCTTTCAAACTCCTAATCTTCTTCTTGCATTCCTGCACTGCTCTTCGCACAGTCAAGTACAATAACATAATGAATTCTACAGAATCCTTTCTCATGCTAGCAGGAACACAATAAAAATATCTGCACAGAAGAGGTGAAATACAGTAATGATGACTAGCCTAAGCAGATGGGGCCAAGCTCAATTCTGGTTTCATGGAAGACAATCAAATGTAGACTTACACCAGGATAATTCAGCTGCACACAGCTTCCAAGAATTTCCTTTAATAGAATATTACTTAAGAAAAGCAAATTTACAGCGGATGCCAGTTAGAGCTAAAGAGAAGAAGATAATATAATGTAGTGGAGAAACATTAAGCGCATAGGTTGGTGGCATGTAACAACTGCATGTTAAAATGTTTTCTCAATGTTGTCATATTAAAGCCACCTATAATCACAATTGTCTGCCTAGAGGACTTCTGATAAGATTCTGTCAGAGCTGCTGAGAAGTGTGAGAAGCCTAAAGCAATTTGACCCAGGGCCTGAAACAGCTCTTAGGGACCCTGCTCTCTCCAACTTTTATTTGGAGAGTGAGTGGCAGCCAATGAATTGCCAAGAAGTCCCAACTCTTCCACCAAGCGCTGTTTCTGATCTTCAAAACCAGAAACAAAATCAGTACTGGCATCACGCCCAGTGCACTCGTATAAGGGACAAGAGAGGAACAGTGTTGGAAATCAGGATGTAGAGGGTTACTGAAATAACCCAGCAGTCATGAAGGGTGGGGAACAGTTTAAACCTTCTGAAGAAAAGAATACCTTGTCCTGGAGTAGAGGTCTCAAAACCCATCCAAACTGGCAGATCCAGTGGGATTTTTGTGATCCCTAGTCCAGATATGCATTCCCATAGCAGAGCTAGGCTTACACATGCACTGGTCCTCTCTCTTCTTACACCTTTGTGCTGGGGGCAAACACAGGAGCTCTGGGAGGTGTCAAGATCCAGCAAAGTCCCTGCCCTGGTTGAGGGTGGACCCACTGTGCAATGCAACAGGGACTTGTTGCTCAGCCCGCCAGAATTATCTCTAAATCACCTATCCAAATATTTAGGGGGGTTAATATTTGATATAAGCTCTCTGCAGATCCAAGCATAGACCACTGCATAGATTGTGCTTGAGACTCATCAGACTCAGCTTTACTATGCAATAGTGGTGACTAGAAGTATGTAAAAAATCTACCATCATCATAGAGTGACTGCAAGAAATGGGGCCAGACATATACCTGCAGTTACATTGGGTTTTCATAGTCTATCACCTATTGTGACTCCTTCTGCCAAAGTGTAGTTTAGTTGCTCTACCATTCCATGTAAGCGTGGAATCATTTCTTATTAGAAATATTGTCTGACAGCTCTAATACTAGTTCTGCTACTGACGATAATATCTTGGTTTGTCATATGGTCTACTTTTTACTTATTAATTTCCTTTTCTCAGGTATATTAAAAACACATTTAAAAGTGCATCATATTAGATTATCATTGAAAATACTTTTTATTTTCATGGTTGTACTACTTCATAATCACAGATTGAGAACATGAAGTAGCACAGCCAGGTTGTGGAGTTTCCCTCCTTGGAGATACTCAAAAGCCATCTGGACATTGTCCTGGGCAACCTGCTCTAGGTGGCCCTGCTTGAGCAGGGGGGTTTGGACCAGATGATGTTCAGAGGTCCCTTCCAGACACAACCATTCGGTGATTATATTCTAAAATTCAGATTCCCTTTAGGTTTTATCTTTAGGAATAATTCTGTATGTCTTCTTGACACCTATTTGGTAATAGCACCAGTGAGACAGAAAACAGTTGATTTTCAGCAAGGGGACGGACTTACATTCTACAGACACATTGCTTTCCTTTTCATGTGCCTAGTTCTTGTTTTAGCTAGTGAATGAGTACAATGTGTTCAGCATGAATTTCAGTGAAGAACTGAATAATTTTATTTTAGAAAATCTTTTCCAAATGCGCTTACTTGCCTAAGCATCTAATTTATTCTGATGTACTTTATCAGTGTCCTTTTTCTTTTTACGTAATGACCATTCTAAAGCATTCCGTGGCTTCTCTCAGTAGACTAAAATGTGCCAGTGCTGCCTAGCTTTATACATCACCTATTTTTTATGGGTTTGTTTGTGTGTATGGTTTTTTGCTTTTAAAATGTGAGTTATTGTTTTTGTCAATATTTTCTTCCAGTGCTAGACATGGATTTTTAGAAGGATAATGTAAGTTGGCATAAATTTTTTTTGTTCTACATACTACCTCCAAACAGAAAAGAAATGGCACTTTTTTTTGTTTAGCACAACTTATAATTTAAAAAATTGCTTCATTTTCATAATTATGTGTGTATAAATATGTCTATGTGTGTGTATCATACCGATATATATCAGTACATATTCATACTAATGTTTATATGTGCATATATGCATACAATTATTATATGACTTGCGCAATTCATGTCAAGGATTTAGAGCTAATTTTGCTGTCTATGAGAATAGCTGATTACAGATAAAGTGAAAGTCTGTGAAATCTGGTGTACGTGATTTCATGTTAATGGCATGTCCTTATTTTGATGTCCAATTCCTCATCAGAGGGACATGAATTTATGACGCATCTTTGATACTCTTCTGCTTTCTAGTCTTCTCTATTTTCTGTGCAAATCTAAATGGCAAATGGGAGGATATAAGGGCATTTGATGGTTTCAACAGAGAATAAAAATAATTTTGAAAGATGAAAACTCCCTGAATCTTGAACAAAGTAGAATGAACACATAAACAGAAAGAGTCTTTGGGGATAGGACCCATATGACCAAATACAGTTGTCTGCTTGTGAGTTAGTTACCCTCTGCACTGTTTATAGTTGATGGAGATAATTAGACACTTTTAACTGGGGTTCAATTCAGCATAAAGTAGAAGTTCAAAATAGATTGGATGAATCGCATCCCAAATGTTCCTGTTTATTTCCACTAACTATAAAATGGCCCTTGGGCTCTTACTGTAGTTGTATGTATCTCCATTGTAGGCATATAAAACTTGTTGAGATAGATCAACCTGATCACAAGTGATAGAGGGGCCAACAAGGAGAGGTGCTCTGCTGGACCTCATACTCACAAACAAGGAAGGATGTATTGGGGATGTGAAGGTCAAAGGCAGCCTTGGCTGCAGTGACCATGAGATGGTGGAGCTGAGGATCCTGAGAGGAGAGAGCAGGGCAAAAAAATAAGATCACATGCCTGGACCTCAGGAGAGCGGACTGTGGCCTCTTCAGGGATCTGCTTGAAAGACTCCCATGGGATAAGGCCCTGGAGGGAAAAGAAGTCCAAGAAAGCTGGTTGATATTCAAGGATCACCACCTCCAAGCTCAAGAGCAGTCCACCCTAACAAGCAGGAAGTCAGGCAAACATGCCAGGAGGTGCATGGATGAACAAGGAGCTCCTCTCAAAACTCAAACACAAAAAGGAAGCATACAGAAGGTGGAAGCCAGGAAAGCTAACCCGAGACAAATATAGAAACACTGTCTGAGCATGCAGGGATGGGGTTAGGAAAGCCAAAGCCCAACTGGAGTGGAAGCTGGCGAGGGATGTCAAAGGCAACAGAAGGGCTTCTGTAAGTGCATAGGTGACAAAAGGAAAATGTGGGCCTGCTACTGAAAGGGGCAGGGGCCCTGGTGACACAGGACATGGAAAAGACTGAGGTACTGAATGCCTTCTTCGCCTCAGTCTTTACTAGCAAGAGCAGCATTCAGAAATGCCAGGCCCTGAAGACCAGGGGAAAGCAAGGAAGATGTGCCCTTGGCCGAGGAGGATCAGGTCAGGGAATACTTTAGCAAACTGGACATAGATAAGTCTATTGGCCTT
Organism: Mycteria americana; assembly: GCF_035582795.1. Classification (NCBI taxonomy): domain Eukaryota; kingdom Metazoa; phylum Chordata; class Aves; order Ciconiiformes; family Ciconiidae; genus Mycteria; species Mycteria americana. Next base: position 34,864,906 of record NC_134367.1, read on the forward strand.
GATGGGAGGCACCCACAAGTGCTGAGGGAGCTGGCTGATGTCTTTATGAGGTCACTCTTGATAATCTTTGCATGATTGTGGTGACTGGGAGAGGTGCCTGAGGACTGGAGGAAAGCAAATGTCACTCCTATGTTCAAGAAGCAGGACTGGAGGGAACTACAGGCCAGTCAGCCTCATTTCAACCCCTGCACAACTAATGTTGGGAACTATTTCCAGGCATATGAAGGGCAAGAGGGTGACTGGGAGTAGTCAGCATGGATTCACAAAGGGAAAGTCATGCTTGACCAACCTGATAAACATCTATGATGAGATGACTTGCTTGGTAGATGAGGGAAGAGTGGTGGATATTGTCTACCTTTCCTTCAGGAAGGTTTTCAACACCAGCTCCCATAGCATCCTAATAAAGAAGCTGATGAATTATGGGGCAGGTGAGCAGACAGTGAGGTGGACTGAAATTGGCTGAACATCCAAAAGGGTGCTGATCAGCAGTACAGAGTCTAGTTGGAGGCCAGTCACTAGTGGTGTACCCCAGGGGTCAATACTAGGTGCAATCCTGTTCAACATCTTCATTAATGATCTGGATGATAGGGCAGAGTGTACCCTTGGCAAGTTTTCAGGTGACACAAAACTGGGAGGAGTGGCTGATACCCCAGTGGGTCATGCTGCCATCCAGAGGGACCTGGACAGGCTGGAGAAATGGGCAGACAGGAACCTCATACAGTTCAACAAAGGAAAGTGCCAAGTCCTGCAGCTGGGAAGGAATAACTCCATGCACGTGCTGGGGATCAACTGGCTGGAAAGCTGCTTTGCATAAAAGGACCTGGAGGTCCTGGTGGACACCGAGTTGAACATGAGCCGGCGAAGGGCCACTAAAATGATTAAAAGACTGGAGTATCTCTCCTATGAGGAAGGGCTGAGAGAGCTGAGACTGTTTAGCCTAGAGAAGAGAAGGCTCAGGTGGCATCTCACCAATGTGTATAAATACCTGAAGGAAGGGTACAAAGAAGATGGAGCCAGACTCTCTTGAGTGGTGCCCAATGACAGGAAGAGAGGCAACGCGCACAAACGGAAGTACAGGAGGCTCTGTCTGAACATCAGGAAACACATTTTTACTATGAGGGTCACTGAGCACTGGCACAGGTTTCTCAGAGAGGTTGTGGAGTCTCCCTCCATGGAGATATTCAAAAGCCATATGGACATGGTCCTGGGCAGCCAGCTCTAGGTGAGTCTGCTTGAGCAGGGGTGTTGGGCAAGATGATTTCCAGAGGTTCCTTCTAACCTCAACCATTCAGCGATTCTGTGGTTCTGTAAACCGACCCTTAGTTGTTGTGATTCCCAGATTCTTGCTTACTGGGGCTACATACCAGGAGCGCTTCACTGGGGATACATACCAGGAACACTTTGGTTCTTCCACACCCCTGAATCACAGTGGAAAGGCAGGACACTCACAAATTCCCATGTTGAGAAGCTGTGTCATTGTACCCCAGGAGAGAAGCAGTTAGAGCAGACTACACAGGAGAGTAAAATATTTGGCAACAATTAAAGCGTATGCAGAAAGGAAAACCTTCATGAGCCTACGCAAATGATTCAGGCTGTTATCATAGGAATAACAGTAAACTCTGGGGAAGAAGAAGGTCTGTTGAGATTGAATTCCCACTTCTTCGCATGTGCTAGTGAAGGGACTACCTCACTTGTAGTCTTTCCCTGGTTAAAATCATGTTTTCTGTTCTCTGTGCCAGCGAGAAGCAAGAGCATTTCTTCTCTATCATATTGCTTGCCTGTAACTAATGTATGAAACGAGGTGTTTTGAATGGGGGTGGTGAAAATCTCCAGCAAAGAGATGGAGGCAGGGTCCTCACTTTATGAACACTGTGCTGTTTGCAAGGGAAAAGGGTTGACTCCAGAAAATCAGTGACCTTATCTGCTTGAGAAGTTTTCATCTCTCTGTGTCTTTCATATCCAACATGGAAGGTTGTAGGCTAAATTGCCCAAAAACCTGGTATCCAATTAGGAAGATTTCTGCACTGATGGATCTCTTACAGGTCAACAAAATCAAATGCTAGACTAGTGTTGGACCAGTCATGTTGCTACCTCTCCTGTGAGTATTTTGGGGATATTAGTGGAGCATGAGAGCAACCAGCTCTTAATGCAAGATGGGGCAGGAAGGCCAGAATGAAGAGAGAGAAAAAGGGCTGGTGAACCCTGTCTTGTTCATCTGGTGATGGAGAAAGTGGATGACTGCTCTTCGAGGACTGCAGTCTGTTTTAACTGCAACTGAAAAAAGCATTAATTTTCTAGGGACAAAAAATGCCATTTTTTTCATGGCAAAACCAGTTAATATTGTAACAAAGACTGTGGAAAGTCAATCGTGATCTTTTGAAGAGGTGTGACTTAAATTCAGAATGTGAATAAAATGCAAAAGTAGGGAAGAAGTGAATCCTGTTCCCAAGCATAACTCTCAACATACCCTCACTGAAAAACAATATTCCCCACCTCCACAGAGCTGCAGCTATACCTGTGTAAATAGCCTGCTAGCAGGTAATCGTCCCATATCAGAGAGGCATCACAGGCAGTATTGCATGCCTGTGTATAAATGCAGGATACACTCCCCTTCAAGATATGTTTCACCTTACTCTAATGTGAGACACTTTCCAAGGATATAGCAAGAGAAGGCCCTCCAGACACCTTGCAGCCAGTCAGTGCTGCCCTGTGTATGCACTTTTCTAAAGTCTGCCCTGACAGCCAGCTTTCAGAGAATGGGAGATGGGCACAGCCATGTGCTTGATGCACTTCCACTGCCAGACAGCAGATGATGAACATCACAACAGGATCACAACCGTGGGTTTGCACCAAGCTGCTTCTGGTCTAAATGTTAGGATTGAATCAGTGATGCTAAAAGGCCAGCCTGAGGCTTCAAATAGTTCAATTATTACTGGAAGGAAATAAAGTTTTACTATGTTTGCATGCTTGTTTTTTCCTTAGTTATGCAAGTAATTTTCCAGATTTTTCAGGCATGTTTGCAAGGATTTTTCCAGATTTCTCAGGCATGTTTGCAAGTATCCACTGATGCAATGTCAAAGACATACACCTTAAAACTGATGGTTGCTATGATGAAGTCATGTAAAAAAAATCGGTTCTGCCAATTCATTTAACTGAGCATATATTCCTATATATGCTCTTTTTTTTAATTTTTTTTTTTTTTTTTTTGCTTGCACTGGTTAAGCTGTGTTTGTAGAAAGCTCCTATTTGGCCTCTCCTCACCTTATATTCATTATTCTAAACATAGGTGTACAGAGTTTTGGTCTTTAAGTAGATCTGTGATGCATTTGCAGTGAAAGTGTGTATCGTCCTTTGGGGTGGCACATGAAAAAATAATTTGTTCTTGCACGAATGGTAGTAGGTGGCAATATTTTGTATTACTGGAATGGCAGTTTTCAGTAGTGCCTCTCATGAGCCTGCAATAATTTAGATCAATGCCTTTGGCCTTTAAGTTTGACCTGTACCTTCAGTCTAGATCTATATGTTAGCTTGGGATTCAGGACTGTGCTTGAATCCAAACTCTCTAATTGACCCTGGTGCTTATAAATTAGCACTCACTTTGCGGAGGGCAAATGGCTGCCTGGGCAAGGAAACTGAGGCACAGGCTGCTGCGGGGGGACCAGCCCACACTCAGGCTTGGCCCTGAAGTGGGGAGGGGGTATCCTCCCTTCAGACCATTCAGCTTTGAGAGCTGGAGTCCATAATCAGACACAGATATTAAAAAAAGGCAGTGTGCATCCTGGTACTCATATTTCCCCTCTTTAAATGAACAGTTTTCTTTTTGCAACTCAGAAAGCATACCATTTATTCATCTTCTTTTTTGCTGTGTGCTTAGTGTTGGGACTTAGCTAAGGACAGTTGTCTCAGTTTACAAGAAAGTCCATTTTTTCTTAAGGATTTTTGTTTTTTTGTTTGTTTGTTTGTTTGTTTGCAGGCTGTTTCCCCCATTCCCTGCACACATTCTGCTATCAAACAGGCAGAGATCAATACTGTGTTTTGGTGTCTGAAGTGCAAAATCAGTAGCAGAATAGTCCGAGACTTTCCTATGCTGAATGCAGGCTAGGGAAAGGAGTTAAGTCTTCAGGCAGCCAAAGCATCTTGCTGATCTTTAAAATGAACCAGTAAGGTTTTCCTAGGGAGAGCATCATTTATTAACTGGACAGAAGGTGTCTCTGACAAGTAGAAGTTTACTGTTGCTACCCTACTTTACTGATTTTTTTTTTTTAATTAAAAAAAAAAGGTCTAGCATCCTGGAATTTACAGAGCCTTACAGTTGTAGCAAATGGTGTCTTTCTGCAGCACCAATTCAGGGCACTAGCAATGACAATTTGACCAGGATCCATTTCTGTGCTTTTTCTCTGTCAACAGACTGTCATATGCAATTAGGACAAAAAGAGAAAAGAAAAAAAGACTGTGTTTCCAGGCCTAACCCTACAACAAGTGAAGTGAAAAAGAGCAGAATAAAAATCACAAATCCCTCCTTATTTTTTGGGGCGAATGGTGGACATTTGAGAGGCATTACATTTATTACTTGGTTTGAGCTTGTTATGAATAAGCAGTAAGAAACTTGGCACTGATTCCTTTTGGTATCTATCTCAAGTGCTGAATCTAGCCAGAACAAGTATTCATGAATAGCAGTTTTAGACAAGGACTTGCATATCATTTCTTCAAAGACCAATGCAAGGAAAAGAACATCTTAGGTGAGGATAGGAGATTCTTTTAAGTGGGGAGGTGACAACTGCCTAATCCTTTAAACAGCAAATTGTCAAGAAATGTTCTGCAGAAGACTCTGGTTCGCTCTATCCTTCCTGCAAGTGTAGTTTGTGTCAACAGATCTTACATTTTGCTTTTTCCTCAAAGGACTATGAAGGAGAGCTCAGAAAAAGGCCATTATATCCACCTGCTAGGGAGGAGGTACAAGCATAAATAATAGTATCCAACTGATCATGGCTTTTAAGAGGAAGAGTGGTACTGCCTGTCTATAGTGTGGGAAACTAGTGTAAATCATTGAACACACAGAAATGTTAGTAGTAGGTGGCCTGAGTTCTAGGTATTGCTTAGCTTTTGAGAGCTCAATCCATTCTTACCACCTTCCCAAATTCACAGACTGACATTCGGGTACAGACCTTTACCTAAATAGCAGCTTAGGCAGAAATAAGACTAGGTGAGTCCTGCCCAAAAGGTCAGAAGTCACTTTAGAAAATGAGATTTTGGATTCTAAGACATTAAGAAACTCCTGAAAAGTTTATGCAGAGCCTAGTGGCATCCACCTTCAAAGTCACTGAGCTTTGCGTCAGAAATACTGTTGACCTTTCAGTTTTGTAACAAGAATGTTGCAGTCTTGCTGCTGAAAAATAAAACTTTCACCAGTGCACAAAAATAATGTATACCCAACCAAAATGGATGTCTTCCATGTCTTCTTGCTACCTGAATTTTCAGTAGTATATATTTTGAGATTATTATAGTTCCCATGGGGAAAATTATGAAAACTGTCAGCTTAGGATATTTTTGAATGAGACTAACAGCTTTCTTTGTCTTTAGATCAGAGCCTTTAACAAACAGTGGGCTTGTAGGATAGGAGTTCTTGAGCATTAAAGTGATTGTGACTGACAGTTTAAAAATTACAAATAAGAAGATCTTAGACTCTTTATTTGCCAGTGAGACTCGGTGCTAGCTGGATAGCTAATACTGAAACCCTAAGATTTCTTTGAATATTCCTGCTTTGCCCCTAGTGACATATGTTCCACCCATAAATAAATGTTTTGCTTTCGGGCAGCTTTGCTCTCAGACTAAAGCTGCCAGTGACCCCTGAGAACAGCATTTCTTTTTTACAGAGGTACTGTATTTTAGCGGGACTGTCTCTGCAGGAGGGCTGGAAGGGAAGGCTCTGGCAACTGTGAGTGCTGGCTGTGCTCTAAAACCCACCTGATGCTGAAATCCTTACCAGAGCACGCAGGTTTTGAAGCTGGGTTCTGAGGGAAGGACATATCAGGGTCCTTGTTTCTTTGGAGCCCTGCTCCAAGACTGACAAGCACAGTTGCTATAGGAAGGGGCTAGAAACTTTGTTATTTAAATTCTGAAGTCTTTGTGCAGTAGAATGTTAACCTCGAGACTGAAGAAAATTACATCACAAGGAAGAGAAGTCTGCGGTACTTTGAAAAGCACAAATGACATCATAGGAAGAAAATATCTGCTAGGGCTAATAGAGCAAGAAAAAAATGATATTTGATCCTAATATGATCTATAATTTTAAAATATTAGTAGCAAAAATGCTAACAAAGATGTTACTGACACATAGCATTAGGGCCTTTTGTCCTATGGATGCCATCTCTAATGGCAGTCTCAGTATCCTCAAAGCAAGCAGAATGCAGAATACGTGCTTTTTTCCCTCGGATCTACATAACCGGTATTCTAGTTAAAGAGTGTCAAGAAAAAGAAATAGGAAATGTTATGGGAAAAGAAAGAAAATGCACACAAAAGATCCCTTGTCTTCTCTTTTCCTCTGCCTTTTCATTCTTTTCTCCTTTACTTCTGTCATTCCTTTACAGAGGGAGGAACAAAATCATTCAGTTGTAAACATAAATAAGTGGGTAATATTTTTAATTTCTTTGGTAGACAAGATGTACAGATAAAGAAAGCCCACATGCAAGGTGCACTGAAGTCATCATACTGTGAGTGTGGGACTAGGGTTAAAGGGACTAGGGTTAAGTCCCTTTGGCCTCTGCCAGGGTCGGGCTCCCTGAAGCAAGAGAAGAGGGCCAACAATTCATAGTTGATGTAAGAAAAAGAGGCCAGTTCAGTTTCCACTGCAGAAGTAAGAAGGTGGATGGATGCATTCCACTAAACTGCCAAAGAGGTAGGCTTTTTTTGGTCAGCAGAGCATGGAAAAGCACCAAAGCAACACTGGGCTGCATGTTCAAGAATGAAAATCCTAAGCAAGAAAAGCAACATTTGTAAAGTCAAGCAGAAGGTGTCTAGTTACAAGAATAGTTGAGAGACAGACAAATAACAGGATATGGCTGGTAGAATAAATAGGCAAGGAGTCTACAGGCGTTTCCATGAGTCACTACTGGGCTGCATAAAGTAACCAAAACAGCACAGAGAAATGATTCAAGGGGATGCAAGGGAAGTGGATGCAGAAGAAATGAAAAGGAGGATAAAAGCGTTGTGAGGCTGAGGAGACGGGGAAATTGATGGGATGGAATGATGTCATGGAGAGATACCTTTCTTGGCCAGACATGTGGAAAATTGAGGTACATAGATTACAGTTCTGTTTATGATCCGCTGCCAGCAACTGCTTGCTTACAGCACTGAGGGTTAAGATGACAGTTGTACCTTAATATGACAGGAAACCTTATTTCACAGTAAGTCTGATTGATGTGGCAAGGGATCATGCCTGGTAGCAATGGAGGTCTGAAGAGACTTTTTAAATCTAGTACATATCTGAAAAGAACCAAAGTGGAAAAGGAAGAATATATCTTTCTTTTTCAGATTTATGGTACTGAAAAAGAAAGATCATTTTTTCCAAGAATCATTGCTAGATGCTGGTGGAAGCAAACAAAATCAAATGGGTAACTTGGAAATGAAAGCATATTTTAAAATGAAGGATTTGTTTTTATCCTCACTAGGAGTAAAAGCTGAAATGAACTGGAGCCTACTGTTACCATGTAAGTGTCTGAAATGAAATAAACAGTTTTCTGACTGAATGGCTATCCCCATGGCAATAGGAGAGGATCTTGCACATTAAAGACTGAAAGGAATGAATAGGAGAGAAGGAAGCACAGTAGATCCTGACACAGCCCAAGGTACAGCATGTATCCTTAGAACTGAGCTGTGAAGGATACATGCAGAAGGAACAGTCCCTGTATTTCCAGGGTTTATAAGTAATATGAGACAGTAATATAGATAATATGAGACACTGCAAGTCAGGCAAGGACAAAAAGAACCCTTGTTAGCTTTAGAAGCATTTGGATTATTGTGTCTGCAGCATTAAAAGTGCATTATTTAATGGGTGTCTAAAACTTTTATTAACTCCTCTTCAGTTACATTTATTTTCTATTCCATGGCTCAAACACAGCCCTGGATAGTTACCAGGATAAACTTTAAAGCCAACAGGAGCTGTGCCTATTTATTCCAGGTTTGGAAGGAGCTCTCTAGCTCTAAACTGAATAACCCTTGCAAACCTGCAGCGGAGCTCTATATGAACTACTTTTTTTTTTTTTTTTTTTGGTTCTGCTATAAAACAGGAAATGAGAAATAAAAATGTCATTGGCACCAACCAAATTCTAAGTTCTTATTTTGGCAAGAACAGAAAAAAGATGTTCTGACACAGAATGTTCCCATTTGGCACAAACAAAACCATTAAGGTATTCGAAAGAAAAGCCAAAGAAATAAAGCATTAGCTTCATAAAATATGATGTGGCAATTTCATGCCTTTTCTCCATAGGTTCATGGATCAGATTTCTCACCCAAGCTATGACCAGCTGAATTCTCTCCTCTCCTACATGTCCCGTACCTTCACAGAGCACCCCACTCTCCAGCCTGGTAGGACAACTCTAGGTTGAGCTTTCTCTCGAATCCCTGTTGATATTCTTACATTCCATTAGAAGGATATATATATTCTTTATATCACAGAATGTGAGTGAGGGCAACGTGTTTGCTTGGTTTACACCAGGAAGGCAAGAGGGCAGGTTTCCGTTCCCTCAAGCAGAAAATGGAACTTAATTCACATCTCTAGTATCCTGCATATTCCTGAAAAATCCTGAAAAGGTCTGGTTCTTGAGGCCTTATGTGACTGAGGAACATTATTCGTTTTTCTTTTATTCTGGTTTTGTGCGTCTGCTTCTTAAAGCAAACAAACCAACCCACTTAAAACCTTTCAGTACAGCTGGACTGAATTTGTTATTTAAATTCAAGCAGATTGAAATCCTAGTTTTACCTATTATTATTCACTAGAAAAAAATGTACCTGGCTAGTGTTGAGAGGGACTAAAGTCTCCCCATATGATCTTTACAAATCTCTCCAAGTTCATATTCAGTGGGGAACACCTTGGTCTTTACCCCTCCTTCCACCACAAAGTCTCTAGCACAATAAAAAAAGAGATGATGGATTTTCTTCTCCCATAAGCAAAAGTATCCTCTGGAGTCATTTGTTTTCCCTGATCCTTTTAGCCCTTTCACTGTTAGTGAGGGTAGAGTGTGCTACCGTGCCACGGGGTCAGGGGAGGGTTGTGGTGAGATGTCTCATGTTTTAAGATCACTGGACCATCCTAAATTTACATACATTTCTAAAAGCAAGAAGCTGAAGCAATAATTGGCCTGGTCCTAATTTCCTCCACAGTTAGTTGCACATTCAGATTTAAAGGCAGAGGCTGGAAATAAAATAATCAATTTTGGTAGCACTATATGACATCTTTGGAAACCTCAGTGGAAAGAGCCATTCCCCAGCAATCCATAGTTGCAGGGATCGGTATGACCACTTATTTTAAATTGCCATGCAGGATCTGAAACAAGAACTTAGAAATCAGAGTGATCAATTTATTTCAGATGGCCTTTGGTTTGTGAAAGTTTTTCACTGAAAGCAGTTTAGCTACAGGAGAAAGCACAAATAGCTACCTTTGCAACCTTTCCGTGACAATGCATAAATATGATGCATAAAGAATAATAAGGTTACAAAGTCAAGCAGTCTAATGGAAGATAAAAGCAAATTCATGGAATCATAGGATAATCCAGGTGGGAAGAGACCCCAGGAGGTTGCTAGTCCAACCTCCTGTTCAAAGCAGGGTCAGCTAGAGGGTCAGACCAGGTTGCTCATGGTTTTATCCAGATGGGTCCTGAAAATGTGCAGTCCCCAGGAAACCTGCTCCGCTGGGTTGTCCTCACAGTGTAAAAGTTTCTCTTTCCATGCAATCTGAACCTTTCTTGTTGCGATTCAGGTTCATTCTCTCTTATCTTGCCTGTCTCTGTCTTCTTGATGACCTCGTCATAGGTCCTAGAAGGGTGCTTGTAGGACCCCCTTAAGATTTTCCTTAATTAACTTTAGAAAAGTTAATTAAAGTTTCCTCCTCGACTTTATTTTAGTTTCCTTGTGTATATGCATATGGCATGTGCTATGATAGAGTCTCTAATTACCTGAACAAATGCTACTTCTTTCTCAAGATTTCATCCTCATTTACTGAAAAGGATGGGTGGCATCTCACTTAAAGGGTAGCAACTTATTAAATTTTTATTCTGCATTGTTCAGCATGTGGTCTTATTCCTTGTTTACAGCATACTCTTAAAATTAACCCCCTAAGGAGGTTTTTCTCATTATCATTAATTCCCTCACAAATTTCTAATAGTATTGACTGTGAGACTTGTGTGGGAATTGGAATTTGCATTACATGAAATTACATAAAATAGTCTTGTATTTTTAATTTCTGATTTAGAAAACAAAGAAAAATGTTCCTACAAAACAGTTTTAAATTAGAAATTGACCCATTTATGTGGAATAGTTCAGACTGAACAAACCTGTAATTGTTAAGTTACATGATTTGTTTTCACAATTTCATAATTTCAAATACCAGGTGGCCTGAAGGTGTATTATGCTTATTTTACAAGTAGGAAATTGAAGCACAGAATAAGAAAGTTCTAGGGCAACCATATATTTTATATGTCTAAATCGAAACACCTGAGAATGTGGTTAAACAGAGAAATGAGAGAATTTTATGGAGTCCTGAGCCCCTGTGCTCTTCCAAATAAAGAGATGAACACTTGTGAGCGTTAAGGAGATTGTCATGCTCTAGAAAGAGAATGGAAGGGACTTGAGTCTTCTCTGTTAGTCCATGAGGGTCTACACAGGGACAAGCATCTTAATTACATTTCCAGCTGTTTTGGAGGACAGAGTGCAGCTCGTACATCTGCTGGGAAGGAGAAGTGCCAAAAGTTGACGCTCTGCTTACAAGTCCTGTGTCAAACTAAAAATAAATCATGGTTTTCTGATTTGGCTAGTCTGCTCCCAGACACAGCAGGTTTTGGAGGACAACACACAGAGAGGGCCAGCGTCTCTGCTCAGAACAGCATCCGCATCCTCTGCAGTGGTGGCGATGTGTGGCAGGGCATGGTCCCCAGCTCCCCAGGACCATCTGACCCTGGCACATCAGAGACCTTGGACCAGAGTGAGCTCCTAAGGGTGGATGCAGCTCTGCGGCCAGGGGCTGTGGAGACACCAGAGGCCTCTCACCAGGGGCCCAGCTTAGATATGTTCCTCGCCTGCAGCACATGGGTGCTGGGAATGGCCCATGCTGCCAGCTGAGGGAGCTGCAGGAGGGGGTCCACAGGCTGCGCAACATCAGAGATGGCAAACGAGATTGACTGGAGCTTCTCCAAAACCCTGCAGGTACCAGGCCTGAATGCCCAGCTGCATCGATGGAGGGGGAGGCAGAGTCCATGCTTGTGGCACTGGGAAGTGGAGACTGCTGTGATGGTGAAGGCTGGAAGCTGGTGACTTCTGGCACCAAGAGGATGGCTCCAGCCTCACCTGCAGATCTGCAGCTCCAGAAGAGGGTCAGTGCCCTAGTAGCAGAGGAGAGGCTGGGTGCGGTGTCCATGAAGCCTCTGAGCTGGCAGCATAAGATGGTGAAATTCAGGATCCTGAGAAAAAAGAGCAAGGCAAAGAGCAGGATCACAACCCTGGACCTCAGGAGAGCAGACTTTGGCCTATTCAGGGATCTTCTTTGAAAAAACCCATGGGATACAGTCCTAGAGAGAAGAGGAGTCCAGGAAACCTGGCCAGTTCTAAAGGATCCACCTCCTTCAAGCTTGAGGCTGGTCCTTCTCCACATGTAGATAGTCAAGAAAAGGTGGCAGGAGGTCTGCATGGATGAACAAGGATCTCCTGACAAATCTGAAACATAAAAATGAAGTGTACATAAGGGGAAGCAGGGACAGGTCACACTGGAGGAATAGAGAGAGAGATACACTATTTGAGTGAGCCCGGATGGGGTCAGGAAAACCAAAAGCCACATGGAGTTGAATCTGGACAGGAATCTAAAGGGCAACAAAAAAGGCTTCAGCAGGTACAACAGCAGCAAAAGGAAGACAAGTGAAAATGTGGGCCCGCTGCTGAATGGGGCAGGTGGCCTGGTGACAAAGGACATGGAAAAGTTGAAGTACTCAATGACACTTGCCCTCTGTCTTTAGTGGTAAGAACAGCCTTCAGGTATCCCAGGGTCCTGAGATGAGTGCAAAATTCTGGAGCAATGGAGACTTACCTATGGTGGAAGATGATCACATTAGGAGGCATTTAAACAAACTGGACATGCACAAGTCCATGGGACCTGACAGGATGTGCCCATGAGTGCTGAAGGAGCTGGCTGGTGTAATCGTGAGGCCACTCTAGATTACCTTTGAAAGGTCATGATGATCAGGGGATGCTCCTGAGGACTGGATGAAAACAAATGTCACTCCTGTCTTGAAGAAGGGCAAGAAGGAGGATCTCAGGAACTACAGGCCTGCCAGCCTCAGCTTGACCCCTAGTAATATCCTGAAGCAACTAATCCTGGAAATCATATCTAAGCATCCAGGGCAAGACGGTGATTGGAAACAGTCAGCGTGATTTTATGAAGGAGAAATCATTTCTGACCAACATGACAGCCTGCTATGACGAGATGACTGGCTCAGTGGATGAAAGGAGAGCAGTGGATGTTGTTTATCTTGCTCTGGTAAGGCTTTTAACACTACCTCTCATAACATCCTCATAGACAAACTGAGGAAGTACAGATTAGATACGTGGACAGTGAGGTAAATCAAAAAACTGGCTGAAGTGCTGGGCTGAAAAGGTGATGATCTGTCTGTGGCATAAAGCCCAGCTGGAAGCTCATCACAGTGATGCACCCCAGTGGTCAATACTGAGGCCAGTGCTGTTTAACATCTTCATTAATGATCTGGACAATGGAACAGAGTACATCCCTCAGCAAGTTTGCAGATGATACAAAACTGGGAGGAGTGGCTGATACATCAAATGGGCATGTTACCATTCAGAAGGACCTTGGCAGGCTGGAAAAAAGGGCGAGTGGTTATCTCATGGAGGTCAGCAAAGGGAAATGCCAAGTCCTGCCCCTGGGGAGGAATAACCCCATGTGCCAGTGGGGATATACCTCCATGCTGGGGGCCAACAGGTTGGAAAACAGTTTGGCAGAAAAGGCACTGAGGGTCTTGGTGGACACCAAGTTGAACATGAGCCAGCAATGCACCCTTGCAGCAAAGAAGGCCAAAACCATCCTGGGCTTCATGGTGGGGAGCATAGCCATCAGGTTGAGGGAGGTGATCCTTCCGCTCTACTCAGCTCAGGTGAGACACATCCAGAGTGCTGGATTGAAGTCTGGGCTTCCGTGTACAACAGAGACAAGGACATACTGGAGCAAGTCCAGCAAAAGGCCACAAAGACGATGAAGGGATTGAGACACATATGAGGAGAAGCTGAGAGAGCTGGGACTGTTCAGCCTGGAGAAGAGGAGGCTCAGGGGGATCTTACCAATGTATATAAATATCTGATGGGAGGGAGTGAAGATGGAGCCAGACTCTCAGTGGTATACAGTGACAGGACAAGATGCAATGGGCACAAAAGGAAATAAGGGAAATTCCATTTAAACATAAGAAACAAATACTTTACTGTGAGGGTTATAAAGCACTGGCACAGGTTGCCTAGAGAGATTGTGAAGTCTCCATCTGAGGAGATGTTCAAAACCCAACTGGACACAGTCCTGGCCAATGGGCTGTAGCTGACCCTGCGGTGAGCAGGGACTAGATGATCTCCAGAGGTGCCATCCAGCCTCAAATGGTCTGTGATTCTGTGATTCTGTGATTCTGTGATTTTATGACTTTTTGCTCTCTGAATCTGACATTTCAATAAACTCTCTACAGAAAACAAAACGGATGGGGCCTGCTTTCATTACAGCTCTTTCTGTTCCTCCTTAAAATATTCTCAGAAACCTCTTGCTTGTGGTCTTTTGGGTCTTCATGGATTTTGTGGAGTTTTTCTCCATATATTCCAAAGTGTAGGTCCTGGACACTACCACTATTCAGGACTGTGTGGAGTTATGCTCAGGCTAAAGTAAGGTGTATATACAGTCCATAGTCCCGCCTGTGTTCTCAGTAACAGGTGGTGAGAAAAGGTCAGGCTTCCCTTGCTGTACCTTTGCTGCCCCAACTTCCTGCAACCTGGCAGCTGGCAGTGGTTTTACCTGTGTCTTTAATGGTTCTCAATGGTCTTTTCACCCATGCATTTATCAAAGTAAATTTGAACCAATTTATCTTTCTGGATTCCCTAATGTCCTGCAGCAATCATTCCACAACACTTATGTTTTTGACTACCTCTGTTTGCTTTAAAGTTGCTGCTTAGATTCATTTCTTTATTCCTGTGTTGTGACTAGTGAATAATCACTCCCTCTTCATGTTCTCCATAGTGCTAATGATTTCATCACTCTTAAAATATTCATCTAAGTAATCTTTTTCTGTGCTAAAGAATGCTAATCTATCTACTTATAAAGCAGTTGTTTCATACTCCTACTCATCCTTGCCACCTTCCTCTGTCACCTTCCACTGTCTTTATTCTATTAGACATGTCGATGGGCTGGGAGGACAGGAACATACGTAATGCTCAAGATGTGGACAGATAGTAGCATCATATCTTTTCTTTTCTCTTTTCTTTTCTTTGGTTCTTTCCCTTTTCTAATAATTTGCAATGTTTTATTTTAAGTACTGAGCAGACTTCTTCCTAGAATGATCCACAATGCTTCTACAATCCGTTTCCTGAGATGTAATAACTGATTTAGAGCTTTTCGGTGAGTATGTCTAGTTAGAGTTATTTTTCTCCATGTATTTTATATTCATCTACATTAAAACTTACCTGTGATTTACAGTTTTGCTACACCTATGGCTCTCCCACAGCAATACCCCAGTTTTGTTAGGCAGTGGCACATTCACTCTTTCTGGCTTTGCTGTGCTTTGGTTCAGCTATCTCATCCTGCTGTATTTGTGGCCTGCCTGCAGCCGCCTTCTTCACAGTAGATAACTTGTGGCCATTCTTTTGGTGGTAAATTGAGGTGTTTTATCTGTTTCTTTATCGTATTTATCCATCCTGAGTAACCATCTCATCAAAAGAGAGCTAGTTCTTGCTACCCCAATGCTATTGCAATGCCATTTGAAGGAATTGCATTCCAAGCCATATGAAATTTTATATTGTTTTTTTTGCTTGTTTCCAAAAATTTCCATGCCTGATATCAGTGTACAGCAGTGAAGGTATCTTGTTTCAGTTTTCTGTGGGGAAAAAAAGTCCTATACTTCCTTAGTGAATAGTATTAAATACAGATGCATGTCAATCTCAGTATCTTTTTAGGTACTATATTTGACTATATTTTTGTCACTAAGTTATTCCAACTACTTAGGCTAGAGTTAATTGGAGCTAGTTAATTATATTTTTAAATTCAAATTTCACTGCAAACTCATGCCTACTGAAAAGCATGCTGTAGTCAGGCCAGAAACATTATATTGCACAAAAATAAATGGATATGATCATTTGTTTAAGCATGGTTACTGTCTAGTATTGTAATCTCAGGGAAGGCAGAACAACTATAAAAAAAGCCTCATCATAAACAAATATATATAATGTAAAAAAATCTCTACCTGTAATTCCTTAATGGACCAAGTCTTCCTATATCACCAGCATTGGCTCTTTCAGATGACTTGCTATATATGTTCTTTGTACTTTTTGTAAGCCAAACAGCCTTAATGAAATCAATTGTTCTTTTTAGGTCAACATTAAAGTCTTGTCCTACTCTTAGGTTTTTGATTCTGTAAATCATCCTTATACCTCTCCTTTGAAGCAATTTTTTCTATAATAGCTTGGCAGTCATTATCTTGGTGCTTTCAAATAAAATCTCAACAGTACTGAAAGCCTTCCCTTACAATGTGGTCTAGGAATACACTGTACTGGTTCTCCAGGGCTATTTTTTGTAGGGTCTTGCTCCTAACAATAGTGCCAGGAATAATAGTCCTCATTTTCACCTGAAACCAGACCACATTTTTAATCAAATTCACAGTACATAACATACCTCTTGACTTAGGTCCACTGCACTGTCAAAATGCTCTGAGTGCATCTGCAACCACTAATTCTTTCCCCACTTGGTATTCAATTTGCAAATCATACATTTGTAGCTGAAAAAACAAGCCCTATTCTTAGCAGCAGCAGAACAGTTTGCCAGGCCCATTTTGGCACTGTCAACAAGTGGTTTATAGTCAGTGTCAGCTAATAGTGGCCTCCCATAAATAAAAACATGAAACATTTTTCACCCATGGACTGAGACCAAAGCCACATTCTTTATTTGAGTTTATTGAAAGCTTGGTTTTTGTTCATTCCTATGATGATTATTCTATTGGGGTTTTTAAGTTTTGACCACACCATCGTAAAGGATTGTGCAATGCTTTTCTTAGAGCCATCAGTGAGCAAACTTGTTTTGCATTTATCATCATAGCAACTCATGACTGAAATCTCATTGACCCCTTTAATCTCTTCCTTTTTTTAAGGGCCAGGATGAGTGGTTTGTCTTTATTGGGATACCAATTTACTACAGCCTCCTGGTTCATTAAGCACAGAAAAAACCACTTGTATTTCCCATTTCTCTAAATATTCCTCTCCTTTCTAGGTAATAGAAAATGTTCCATTTAATGTGGCTATTTAACTTCTTGGAGTTGACATCTAAATGAAGGGTCCTGGCACTGAATTGCACGTGCCTGGATGTTTGTTGGTTCTCCTCGTTCCTGTATCGTTCTTAGGCAAAGAGCCTACTTCCCTATGTTCTTGCCCCAGACTTAGGGGGTTCGGTGAGATCACTGGGATTTTTCAAGTGTAGTACATAGAACATAGGTGTGAACTTCTTTTTCCTCTGTATATAACCTTGGAATGTGTTTGACACAGCTGGTTCCCCTGCCACCTCCAGCGAATGCATCTGCTGGATGAAACCAAGGCTTTTGGCACAATTCTAGTGTGTTTTTTTCCCTTAGTACTATTACAGAGAATGTCTTTTCCATACTCTGTAAAATGGAGTGTAAACGCCTCACACAGGAAAAACCTGGAAAAAGTTAATGAAAAGATATTACTACCATACCCTTCCTTTTGCTTTTTCACACACACACGTACACAAAGTTGAGACCAGAGAAGCAACTAGAAAACCTGCTGCAAGGTCATGGTGAAGGGGCAGTTGCTCAGTGAGCTGCAGAGTTGCAGGGGGAGAGCAGCCTGTGGCAAAAGGAGATGGGCAGCAAAGCCAAGAAGCCGCAGCCCACAGCTGGCTGGTGAGCAAACTCAGTGGGAAGCAGAACGGGCTGTGATGCCCAGCAGCAAAAGGCCCCACAGGCAACAGCCTCCCACACACAGGAAGCCAGAGCCCGAGGGAGCCATGCTTGGGAGTGTGCATCAGGCTGGGCTACCACCCATCAGGGACTTCCCTGGCTCATGGGTCCTTGCCCCAAGGCACACAAGGGACACCAGCGCTGAGCTCTGTGATGCTCCCCTGATTATAAGCATTGAATTACGGCAGTCTGTTTTCTTCTGTCCATAAGGTTGTTGCTGTTTTTTCCCTCGGAGCAAACATGTTTGCTTTTGGCACCACGTTGGCTTCTGCTCCTCTGACTGTGTTACGAGTTATGTGTCCCATTAGCTCTCAGGCTAACTTTCCGTTTGTCATCTGCTGCATCGTTGTCCTACGAGGCTTGTTTGAGCTAGCAATACGGTGACGTTCGTTGTTCCTCCTGGGCATACACACCACAGAAGTGTGCGTCCAAGGTTTTGTATCTTTTTCCATATGCTTGGCATTGGCAGTGCTGTTTGGCAAAGGATATGCAGCTTTTTGTGCTATTTCCTTGTGGAATTTTGTTTTGAGCTCTCGTATACTTTTCTATCCTGGGTCACTTTGCATGTCTTGCTGGGCTTAGGTGTCCACTCCTAATGCATGTCATTCTGGACAGGTAGGCTCCTTTCCTTGAGAAAATCTATTGGCTTTGTCCAAAGGTTAATTCTGGGAACTCCACAACAGTCTTGAGGTGTTTTGTCTTGCATCTAAATCCAAATTTATCATTTAATATGTGATTTAGTTAGTGCCACATACCTTCCAAACTGCAGCCTTCAGCTGTCAGCCTTTGTTCAGTCTTTTTCACTTTTTATTTCTTCATTGTTGAAACCTGTTTCTCATAAGTTTCACCTTCATGTGGAGACACAGACAAGGTAAGAAACAGCAGAGGACAAAGTCAAGGTGAAATTAAGCAAAATCAGTAGCTACACTATTGTTTGTGTAACACAATGTGTGAAATGCACACGGTACTACACTGCACTGACTGTAAAAAATTTTATCTTTCCTGTTTTTTTTCAGTTACTATTGCTCAGACTTTCCTAAAATTATCACTTTCAGAAAGTTCAAAACATGAGTAATTTCAGCCCCCAGACTCTGACATCTATGAAGAAACACATGTATAAAGAAAGGGCTGATTTTTAGTAGAAATTGTTTTAGTCTCTTAGCTGTCTAAGCATTGACAGGAATCTGCTGCCTCTTTGTACTGTCCCTTAAAAATGATATTTCAATAAACTTCCTTGTCTAACACAGGAAAATGTAAATAAAATTAAATTTTGAGCTACCAAATGATGTTAAAAGAGTATGTTCCCAGTCTATGAACGGGAAAAGAATATATTTGTTGCCTGCTTTCTCCAATTCTGACCCGAATGACCCACTCCCATGCCTTAGCATCTTAGCAGAGAATATGAACCAGCTCCTCCTTCTGAAGGACAGTCGTATAATTTCCATCACTCAGCATCACAGTTTGCCTCTCCATAAAGCTTTTCTTGATGGAGGGCTAAGCATGCTGACTTGAAATATTGAGTCATAGAATGGTTTGGGTTGGAAGGGACCTTTAAAGGTCATCTAGACCAACCCCCCCTGCCATGGGCAGGGACATCTTTCACTAGATTAGGTTGCTCAAAACCCCATCCAATGTGACCTTTAACATGTCCAGTGATGGGGCATCCACAACTTCTCTGGGCAAACTATATGCTTCAGTTCTGACCCTAAAGACATTCATATTTAATTTTTATTGGTGCTTTTTCATGCCCTCAGTAAAACAACTCTTCCTTTTCAGGCTGGGAGTGTTTCTTCAGAGGAGTGCTCACTTGTACATCGGTTATCCTACACTGACCCATGAACTCTGTTCCCATACAGCACCCCTCCACTGCAACCAAAATCCTCCTCTGGCTTTTGCAGAAAAACAAGCATCAAACGACATGAGAAGCAGGAGCTATTCTACCTCTCCACACCACCTATTAGTAGAGAAAAACCTTCCTACCATGAGTCTAACCACTAAATAAGAACTTTCCAGCCTGACATCTTTTACCACTGTGAATTTTGTGGTCTGCAAGCACCCTCCCAGCTTCCTCGGCAGTGATGTTCAGCGATTATAGCACCCACCGATGTTCTCTGAGGTCCCTCAGGCCAGAGCCCTCCCTGGCACGTGCAGGTCTGGGGCTGTCGCTGCACTGCGGGGCTGCCGCAAGGGCTGGGGCTGTGCGCGGGGCTGTGCCGTAGGCAGTGCCAGCTGGGAGCCGGGCACAGATGGCTCCCAGACACCATGTCCTACATGCTGGTACAGTTGCCTGCACTGGATCTGCTCACAGTTAGAGAGGGTTTGATTTTCTCTGCATATCTCCCTTGGAAATTAACTGTTTCTGTTTCATACATCAACCACTCTTCTAAATTACAGGTACAAAGTCGGTGGTGGCTTGTGCGCTGCCATGGCCTGCTGTCAATGCATTACTGTTTGAACACCTGCCTGTTTAAAAAACCCCTGCTTGTTCTAATTGCAGCTTTGGGCAGCATCTTGGCACAAGGCACTTTTGAGGTGTGATTGACTATTTTGTCTATTTTCATCTTCTGTGGAATGATTTTGCTCCTTTACAACAGGCATGGTCTTCTCTGGAAACATCTAAAATTACAGCCATACGAATTACTGCAAAGACCAGAGGGTGAGACGTTCTCCCCTCCCAACATTGCCGAGTGAACATGTTGGTTGGTTAAGTGCAATGCTCTTGCATGCAGTGGAGCTGGGCTAGCTGACACCACTTGTCAATCTGGCACTTTGCATTTAGGCAAAACTACTGTTTCATGCAGAATCTACTTTTTTCCTCTAAGGAAAGAGTCCAGGAACTGCAGTCACGAAGGGGTTTACAAATGAGTCTACAAACAGTTGAGCCTTACAGTTGCAGCTTTTTCTTTTCTGTCACTTCTAGCAGTTAGAGACTCTTATTTATGACTTTAATATAAATTTCTTCCCTAGTGTATTTGTCATTGTGATCATGTCGAAACTTTTGTTTTAAGTTGTAAAAGTTCTTTATCCCCGAAGGCATTATTCTGTATCAGAATTTTGTCTTTTCTCAACCCTAAAAATGAAACTTAAGGTTTTCTTGATACTGTGTGTTAACTCTCTCCATCTTTGCCATTCTTTTCAGTAACTGTGATCCCTCTTAATTTTTACACATGTGCTTTATTTTAAACTTGTGATGAACTCAAAGAGACTGCAGTTTGTCTGAGAGGCTGGTGGGATGGACAAGAAAGGATTTGTGCCCCTCATTTCACAGACTTTGGGCTGGACACAGAGAACGATACCTAAATATAAGCAACTAATCTAATTTGAGATATCAGATGTGTTTTGAGATGTCTCAAATGTCCTAGGGCATTTCAAGTCTATGGCCCTTGAAATGGCACTGAACGTCTACGTTCAGGTAACTGAACTCAATCAGGTAACTGATTCCCACCCCAAAGAGGTGGGATTAAGACACCTGAAGTTAGGTAGCTAAATATAGGTGTTTACATGTGAGCTAGGTGCCAAGCTTGCATTATAGTCAACAGGGCTCAATTCAAACTGGCAGCTGGAGGCACGCTATCTGATGCCACACGTCACTCCACGTTTATTTTTAACCTTCATAAAGAGTATGCAATGCAGCTCGTATGTCGTGCTGGGATGACAAGAAATCACTCCTCAACCAGAGGTGTGTCAAAGGCATTGTACAATTGCCCTCTTTTCAAACAAAATGGATTTTGATGGGCGTGCACGGCAGGTGGGCTGTAAAATTAGCCAGAGATATACAAAAGCTTTGCACCCAAAGCCCATCATGCAAGGTCCCATGGCAGAGTATGACCCTTGCAGGCTCCATGTCCTTCTTGGTTCCAGCCATCATGGGTTCCCACACTGCTCCTGCAGCTCAGCAGCAGCATCCCCCCGGGAAGCAGAGCTAGGGGAGCACCGGCACCTCCAGGAACGCAGAGGCCTCTCCAGCAGAGACAGCAGCATGCACCAGGCACGTGGTGACGATGACAGGCAGTGCTAGCAGGTGATGCCTTGCTGCCGCACATGCTAAACAGACTGTGCCGGTGTGCAGTGGACACAGCTGTGCCCTTGGCACGATTACAGGGCTCATGTGGGGCTGCTGAGAGCTGAGCGCAGGGCACGTGCCAGATGCAGGAGGTGGAAATATTGTGGGACGTGCACAGACCCACCACAGGCACATTTTGCTCTTCAGGATGCCGAGCAAGAGCAGAGTAGGGAGTAACCAACATGCACAGATTGACCCAAGGGCCTGAGTTTGATCTGCGACATGTACCCCTGTGAGAATATGCACATCCTCAAGCAACACTTGGAGAGAATAGGTGGACCATGAAGCATCCATCCTTCCTTTGTAAAGCTGAAATTTCTCTAAGTCTTTAGTCAAAAAAACCCAGACTCCCTGCACAAATGTTCTTTCAATTTAGTTTTGTGATCAAAAATACTGTCCTGCTATTACTTTTTGGGTAACAAATCATGCTAGCTAGTGCAGTGAGGCTGTAGGACTGGGATACCTAGACCTGCCAAGATATGTATGCTAACCAGTCAAAACATATCAAAGATTAAAATTTCAAATAACACTTTTCACTGAAAATTGAATTTTGGCACAATTTAAAAAAACTGGTAGAGCATGGGAGGGCTCAGTGATGCTCCCACAAATCTTTAATTTAAAGTATCTGTTCTATACCTAAATAATTATAAAAGCGTTGGCATCACATCTGGACTTTTTGGTTACGCATTCTCTCTTAAAATGGGGAATAGTTAGGGTCCATATTAACCATATTAACTACTTGGAAGCCCTAAAATATGTCCACATCTTAGGTGTTATAAGCCGAAGCCTTTACCTGACTAGATATAGCTCAGATATGTGTTTTAAGGATATAATTATGACTAGGACAATAAAGATACTGTCTCAACAACACATTTTCATTCCCAAAGAACTAAGCAATTCCTCCTATTTCCATAGCAAATACCTTAAGGAAAGTGAAGAAACTAAATAATTTCTAACAGCTTCATTTTTTTTCCTGGGGAATCTTGAAAACTGCTTTTAAAAATCACCCACATCTATTCAATATGCAACACATTACATGAATGTCAAGTTATCACCACATTAGCAATGGAAAGATGTTTTTCAGTAGAAATTTATGCAGCAGAACAAACTCTGAAAAGTGCTTGCCTTGTCTTTTATGCATTGTGGATTTATTTTCTGGAAAGGTGTGAATGGCCTCCTAACATTGAATCCCAGCTAACAATTCTTTGCAAAAAGTCAGACTTTGATGGCTTTTTTCCTTAAAGCACCAAGAGTGAGACTCACTTCATATAGGGAAAGGGAGGGAGTTGTAGGAAAGAGGTTCCTTCACAGCATTGCTAAGGTAAGACCTGTTGGTGCTGGGCATGCAAATGTACGTGGGCTGAATAGCCGAAACCACTGGCCTTGGCAGAGCTGAAGTCCCTTCCCCGTGGCTGCCCATAAACTGTGGCTGTCAGCATCCGCTGCCACCCCTGCAACTGATGTTGGAGAAGTCAAGAGGTTCTGACAGTGCAACCCGAAGTGTGAAGACAATTATTTATCTAGCATCCTTCCCCAAAATTTCATTGATATGTGACTGTGTTGTGACCTTTATTAGATTTTTTTTTTTTTTTTGTCAGATGGTAAGATTTGGAAGTAGATGAAAGAAGCACAGGATGATATGGATATGAAGAGTAAGGCAGGAGAATGGAGAGTTACAGTCAAAGACGAAAGAGAAACATTAACATTCTGTTGAAAAACCTCCGAAGTAAGTTTCCTCACAAAATTATACGAACAAATTCAGACTGGTTTTAGAGTCTTTTTTAATAAGCAGTTTGGACAGTCCACTATTACTGGTGGGACAAATCAGGTCCTTAAGTTGCTAATGTTTGGGGACAGTTGAAATTTATTTCCATTGTGAGTCCAGCTTTATGTCAGCTCCTGTCTGTACTCTTGAGGGTACCAAATGATGTCTTTCAGAGTAATTTTCAGAGTTACTGAAAACGGTGTAGAGGTATGAAGAGAAACAACAAAGCTCAATAAAAAATAGAAAATTCTAATTGTTTATTGTACCTGCTGATCTGGGTACAATACAAGTACTATGTGTTGAGCGATAACCGAACATTTACCTTCCAAAGAGGCTGCAGAAATGAATATCATAACTCTATGCCTCATCCTAGGAGGGATGATTACCAACTTCAGGTTTCTTAGTGGCAGCAAAACTTCTGAACTCTCAGATTTCCCTTTCTAAATGTTAGGATGAAACTGCCAGTTTGCAATTCCACTCCATGAAAAGACCTGTAGTATCACCTAGGTCAGGAAAAACAGTCTAAACACTCTAAATTTAATACATTACTAAGCTACAGACTTTCTCCTGGGAGAAGAAACACGTACATCAGTTTCTATCAATTTAATCTGTGGCAAGTTTCTTAGTGGAAAACAAGCAAGTAATTGTGGTGAAGCAGCTTTAGCTTTAGATTTTTTTGTTTTTACCTAGCAGCAGAATATTTTGGTGAAAACACTTGAATACAAATCTTTGAAGACTGTGACCTCCTCTTTATGGCTTCTAAAAGATCTGTCATATCATTCTCCTTTTTTTTTTAACAGCACTCAATTACATTTTAAAAGGCTTCTATTAACCTTTCTTTTTGAGTTAGACTCAAACCATTCCCACCAAAAAATTATTTTAAAAAACCCTTTAAAGTCTGATAACTTCCCCTCAAACACAGAAGAGGGGAACCCTTGGTTACCCCTACAGAAAATTGCTATAGGTCATATAGTAGTAATATCCAGAGGACACTTTGAAGACCCACAAACAGAATTTCCTTAGGTAAATCTTTTTCCTTCAGAGCAGGCATTGTAGGTTTATTTTGAAACCCCTCAGATCATGTTATTACTTTCTATTGAAAAGCTGTAAAAATATATTTTGTATAAGCAAAAAAATTTAACATATTCCCAGCACTAGCTTATTTCTAAATGCCTTCAAAGAACAGGGCGGGGAGGAAGGAAAAAAAGTCATCTATACCATGCTGTATCCAGTGAATACTGCAAGGTTAAGTTCCTCAAGCTACTGTAGTCATGCCGCCTCAAAGCTGTGTGTGTCACGGATGCTGCAATGTATCCCACTTCTGCTGATGCGGGCGCCTTTTTAGTAGCTGACATTTTTGCTGCCATGAGAGCTGGAGGGAATCTCTGGCAAGCACTAGACATAATTTCTTTAGACAAGGGACATATCCCACTCAAAAAAATATGTATCAGGCTATGCCTTACAGTGATTCCCAATTTTCTGCTTTTAGTTCTCCTTCATCAGAAGTCACCAGGATATGATTGAGGTAATCATACACTTCAAATATTTTAGCATGAAGTATCTTCTTATATCTTACCACCAGAATATCGTATTCTTTTGTCAAGCTGAAATGGATGGATATTTTGCTCCCACCTCTTGAAACAGATGGATATTTTGCTGTTCATTTCAGAGGAATGAAGAATTTCCATATTGAGCATTTCTTTATTCTAAAAATATTGAAACAGTCCATGAGGTAAGGACTTACATATCATAAACGAAGACTACCACAGTCTAGTCATTAATTACTGAAGCTATACCTTCTTGATTTAAAAAATAGAAAATTGTCATAGCACAAATAAGCTCTAACAAGTAGCATTCAAAGTCCAGGGGAAAGCAGTAAAATGCATTGTGTGATTAAGCTGCTGAAGACTGACATCTGATATTTTCTGAGTATCCATTATAAAAAAGGTTTAAATATAAATTGCAAATTGGAATAATGCATTCCAGATACTTGCTTGGTTGAAAAGAAAAATATAAATCCAGCACGCAAGTTTTTTCCATAAGAGGTGAGAATGCTGCGGTCCTGCCCCTGCAGCAAGGGCAGGAGGATGCCCAAGACATTCGCACAGGCTTCTATCTGGAAGAAGGAGCTACACCCAACTGGTGGTGGCCTCTCAACAGAAAAGAGATCAATAAAAGAGTTGGTTGGGGATGTGAGGAGGTGAGGGGGCCCTCTTCTGCTTGGTCTGCAGGTTGGGAGTCTCTGCATCTCGATTTAGAGCTAGCCTGGCAGCTGGAGCTAATTCAAGAGAAGCACAAAAAGCTTGGAGGAAAAGTCAGCTTCAATCTGGCTGCTGTTTCTGGAGAAGACGGTGCCTTCATCTGCTAGCCAGCTCACTGGGTTGATGTGCGAGTGGGCCGAGTCCACAGGGGCTGTCTGTTAGTAAGCCTCCTATCAATGCTAAACAAAAGATTTGCACTCCAAAATAGGGAGCAAAAGAAATCAGAACAACAACCACCACAGAAATTCTGTGTGTTGGAGTCTCTGCATTTCAAGTAAACAAATCACAATCCAGATTGGACTCCCTCCCTATGTAGGAAACTCTTAAATTGCACAGTCAGCTTTATTCAACGTCATGAGATTCCTCTGGCAGTCCCTCAAAGTCACCTGCCACAGAAGAGGGATTGCGGATTACACGTGATTCCATCAGCATGTGGGTTTTTCAGGGTCTGACATTTGATTGTGCTCTCCATCCTTTTCAAATAAAAAGGCTGTACATATTTTTAACAAGTGCTAACATGTGTGTGCACATACATTATATATGTAATAATGTGTATGTGCACTGAATTATAATATATATCTACAATATATATGACATGAAAGGCATTACATAATTCCAGGAAACTGTCAAAAACAGCCTTTGAACCACTGCTGATTATTGTTCAATGATTTAAAAAGGTGAGCGATGCATCCCAAACTGACGTTTTTCTAATGCGTTTTGTAGATAGATGCTGTGCCCAGGCAAGGCACCTGCAAGATGCCACTGTTACAAGGCAGGTGGCCAGTTCCCTCATGTGGGCAGTAAAAGGCACACAAACCTCTAAGCAGAAGCTGGAGAGTGGCAGCCTTCCCCAGCCCATTGCTATGTGGAGGCTGCGTTACATCTGCAAGGTGGCGGCAGGTCGTGCGCAGACCTGCGCGTTCACTCTCCTGTGCCCCTCGCCTCTTTCCAGTCATGCGTCCATTTGCACCTCTTCATTAAATCGTTGCCGTGCTCTGCAACAAGGCCTGGGAGGCTCAGGCTCTGCCCTCCCTGCTGGCCAGCACCCCCCAACCAGTGTCAGCTCTGGGAAGAGCAGGAGCAGTCCAGCCCATGCGGACAGAAGAGTTTAGGGAACTGCCTTCGCCCTCTGAGCTATTGCACCAAAGGCCTGACTGAGGGCATGCTGCCAACAGCTTACCTCTCCTGCAATCGTTCTCCCTAGGGCTGGTTCTCAGCACATTGGCAGCAGGCAAAGGACACTGTTCCCAGCCGGAGACGACACAGAAGTGCTCTCAGATGACACAACGCCTTTCGCTTTCCCTCTTTGCTTCCGCAGAAGGAAAGGGAAAACACAGCTGCCAACTCCTGATGCACAGCCAGGTCCCAAGCCAGGTCCTCCCCCACCTCCAGCATGATGTGGCTGGCAGTCAAGATCTAACATGAACAAGTCCAGACCATTGCATTTCCCCTTCCTGATCAAAGCAGGGAGTGCATCCACGTATTGAGCCACTCTTGGGTCACCAGGCTCCTCAGCAATGAGATGCCTTCTTTCTAGAGATGGAAATAGGAGAAAAGGAGAAGGGAGGAGGAGGAGGATAGGCTTCTGTAAAAGCCTCTCCTTTCTTCCATGCTTGGAAATAAGAGGTAACTATGGTTTCCCACAAATCAGAGGTGGTGCAGGCAGGGAGCCCGGCCACAGCCTCCGGTCCTCTGTGCTCAGCAGTGGTGTTTTTCTGCCGAGGGATGGAAGGAGTCGTCGCCAGCAAGTCAGCTGGTGTGTTTGGGGAAAGACACGGATATTTAAGAAGTAGAAGCAGCATCGCAGTGGATAAACATGTCTTTCACTAATATCTAAATATTTTCAGAGTTCAGTGGTTGTTTAGTGTGGAAAAGCTGTGGAGAACTGGTGCCAGATTTGGCATCAGCAGGGATTTGGGTGGGAATCGCTGACAGAAAGTTATACTGCTTTTTAAAATAAACTTGGCACCAGACCCAACAAAGTTTACCATCACTGCTGCAGAAAAAAGATCAGTGGAAGTATGAGAAGATATTGGAAATGAATATTTTATGTGTAGGAAGATTAACAGGGAAGCCTAAGAAAAAAATTACAGTGTTGCCCTCATCTTAACTTGTTATTCCACATCTTAGATTTTCATGTAAGAAATTAGACAGAGTTTTTATATTTTGGCCTAATTTGGAGATTATCTCAGAACATTTTTAATGGAGTACTCTTTTACTTGTAATTTGGTCTTGCCTGTATCTCACACCTAGGTGAGAGTGAACGTTTTCTTTGATTCAATAGTCATGAAAGATCACTGGTGACGTAGAAGAAACTATGCTCATATTTCTTCTGTGCCCTTTAAAACCCGCTCACTTAGTAACCATTAAAAGCAGAAAAAACCACTGGAATTGGCAAAAAAAGGTTTAAATGTCTTTACTGGTTTTTATTAACCTTTCAATAGATGACTAGTTTGATTTTTTTTCCAGAAATATCTGGTTTAGAGTTGCACCCCTTTTTGGTTTGTTTAACTGTATGGGATGAACTAGGCTTCAATTTGAAGAACACTTTTACTGTCTGAAGAAATTATATTAATATCCGCCTCTCCTTCTTATTAAGAGGGGTTTCCAGAGGTTGGCTTTTGAGCACTGGTGTATTTTTTTCATTTTGTTTCTCATTGATAAGAAAATTAATATATGGAAAAAAGCCTACATAATAAGACTAATCATTAAGATGTGTTTTGATGCAGTGAAATCCCTATAATTATAGTAGCCTAATATGCTGTTTAATGTCAATTACATCAGCGAGGTGTCATGTATTCAATGAGATGTTTTATGGCAGGGGAAAACAGACTTTTTTTCTGTTGTTTGTATTCACAATTAGGCAAGTGGGTCCTGTAGCTGATCTTCATGTCCTTCATATCTCCAAATCAAATTTGAAAATTGGGTTTGATAACAGACCTAATAAGATAAAGCAGATTACTTACTTAATATAGCATGATGCCAAGTTTGCCAATTAGTTGTGTTTCTAAATCACTGTACAAGAAAGTGGCTATTACCAGGGAGTTGTTTTTACCTCTAACTGGAAAACAGTTTTCATGAAGGATAATTGCCTGCTAGAGCAAATGCGTTGAAGTCCTTCAATCATTAAAATCCCTATCCTTCAAATATGCAGGCAACTCTCATAGTTCCATCAAATTCAGTGGCATAAGCTACATGTGTTACTATAAATAGATTGAAAAATTCCAGTAAAATCAACTGGAAAAAAATATACAGTGAAGCATCTAATCTCAGCAGTAGAAAATTTTTCTTATTAAAAAATTTCTTTAAAAATTCAGACTCACATTTGTTTGCTACCTACCAGAGCTGAAGAATGTCAGGAGGATTTGTCCTTTGTATGTGGAAAATCAGTGAATGATGGATAATATAAATGACTGTTTGAGAACTAAATTCTGAAGTAGATGCTATTATACACTCTATGCCAGTTAACTGAGTGCTGCTGTATCTTATTATTACATGAGAGTCTCAATTTTTTTTTATTTTAACAAAAACAAAACCTTCTATTATTCTGATTACCGTTGATAATCAAACCACTAGCAGAACATGTTTTCATTAAAATAGTGTAGCTCTCTAAACACTTTGTGAGGTCTTGTCTTTTTTACTGAAGTTTAATTTATGTGAGGAAAAACCAGGATGAAAGGCTCTGGCAATGTCAAAATAGCTCATTTTGACATCTTTAAATGAGTGTCTTATACTTTCCTTTTTGAAATGGCTTTTTACTTTGATTTTTATGTTTTATACAGACATATGTGAGATGTGTAAAAAATCTAAATTGGAAAGAATTGATCCATCTGAAACTAGATATTTTTCATTTTGCAGAACACTTTAATATTGAAGTTTTCTTGAACTGGGACAAAAATGTCTCTAGAAAACTCAAAGTTCTGGAAGCATTTTCATTCTCCATATAGTTCTAGCTTTGCTTTAAGTTACGGAACAGACATGTTACCAGAGTTACAAGTAAAATGGCCTATGATAACTCTCTACACTGATGTCTACTCTGGAAATGTGAACAAACATGAAAGCTTTAAGAGAAGCAGCTGTCCAAGCACTTTTGGGGTGTTACTTGGAAACTCAGAGACAAGCACTTCTCCCTGGTGATTCCATTTTGCAAATTTTTGAAGAGTAGAGCTGAAACAGAGGAACCACATCCTCTGAGTATTTTCTTCAAACAACCAGCATCCACCCTTGTATGATGGAGATGTTCTTTTGGAGAAAAGGAAAATTAACCCTTTGAAACCCGAGAAAGGTTCGAGCCTTGCTTTTCCCTTTCAAGATTTCTTGCAAACCGTGAAGTGGTCTGTGGTTTGTGCAAAATGAGGCTTAGCTATCTCAGAGTGGTTTTCCATGGTTCTCCCCCAGGTTGTCCTTGAGACAGCAAAGAAATGGAAGCAGAAATAGGTGAAATTTAAGGATGTCATTCTAAAAATGGAGGCAAAATAAATAAATGTCTTAAGCTTTGGGATGGCAAGATTACATTTTTCACAGATGCCATAGTAGATTCGCTGCGGACCAGACTTCCCAAAGAGACCCAGGTCCCCTGGCTCCTTGGCCACAGTAACATGGTAATGGCAGGTTGTGGTCCAAGCTGCCACCAAGCCTGGTCCTGTTTTGCGGCTGGTTTCACCTGATTACATGGGCCTTGTACTGCCCAGACAAGGTCTGATGCTGGCCAGGAGGAAGGGAGATGAAAAGCTGCCTGCTCAGCTGCTGGCATGACCTGCTACCTCGCCTCTCCCACAGGACAGCGAAGAGGAGTAAGACAGCGTCAGTGACAGAGCAGCTCCGAGCACAAGTTTAAGTTTTTTACCATTACGATTGCCTACAGTATGGCTGGGGAAGGCACTTGTTGTCCCCATCCTGAATGTTTTCAGGGATGCTTCTGTGGAAGCACTTCTGAGGCAGCACAGTCCAGCACAGACCATGGCCAACGATATGAGACAAACAGGGTGTAGATGTTCTGCTTGATGTTGTGGTTTTGCCCACCTAGACCTATGCCTACAGCCAGCAATGGATAGTCCTATGTGCAGCATCTAAAAATGAGAAGCAGACTTGCATGTTTCCCAGCCATTAAAAAGTTGACAGCCCATGCTGTCCCTTGTGCTGCAGCAGCTGCTTGCATTGACAGTGAATGGACAAGGGGAGGGGACGACATGCCAAGGTAGGACGTCAGGCAGGCCTTTTGGAGGTGATGAGTGACAGGCAATGCTATCACTGGGACATTTCTCACAGGAAAGAGAATGGCTCGGGCAACTCTGCCTGCCCAAATGAAGCTCCTGGTCAGGGGAAATAGAAGTTGCTGATGTGCTGAACGTGTCAGCACCCACTGCAGGGTTTCCAAAAGTGAGCCGTGGTTGTGCAAGCCTCTGTGCCCTTCTGTCTTCAGAGAATAAGCAGATACTCACGACTTGTTGAAAATCCCTAAAGACTGGGAGGTGGGATAAATCCAGGCTTGCACGATGCTGGTTTGTAACGCGAGTCCTCCCAGTTCTGTCCCCAGAATAGTTTATCCTCAGGCTGAGTATCAGCTTACCAATGGGAAAAACAGAATGATTTAAAATGTGTTATGTAAAACCAAATACAGAAACAAATTGAGATAATCTCTATGTTTTCCTTGGTTTCTGTTCATTATGAAGTATATGGCCAATTTCTTTCCTTTCACTATTTTTCCCAATAACCTAGCTAAGTAAACACAGTTCTGACAGTATTTATAATATAATAATACATGCACATAAGCTCTTGCATCAATAATTGAAGCAACCTTTATAAAAACAATAAAAAAACCTACAGAGTAAGTGAAATGTCTATCTTTTTCCTTTTTTTTTTTTTTTTTTTGTGAGTGGAATTCATACCGTTTGGATGGTGCAGTTAAATTCCACTTTAGAAGAAGTTTATAGTACTGTAGTGAAGCCTATCAGGAGAACCAATTAAAAACTTTTCTATGACTTGCTGTTTATAGTAGTCCTGCTATATTATAATAATAACATTCAGGTATTGGAAAGATTTCCCACATGACGCTGTATAGTTGAATTCCGATTTTCAGTAATCTTTCTCTACTGTCAAGCCTTACTGGAGCAAATGTGGGGAGAGGCTACAAACTGTGTCTATATACAACTCATTCCATGTTTGGTCTTGATTTTTAATACTATGCAGTTCTACCAGAGCAATACAAACAAACTGCAGTACAGATGATTATATGGACTACATTTAGAGCTAGATCTCTAGAGATGAAAAGCTGGAGAAATATCCCATTGGATTGACAGGTTTGTGCTCAGAAAACTTTAAATTCCCCCATCTCTCATAGATTAACTACCACCTTAGTAAAAATACCAAGTCACTGGAAAAATAAACAAAACACAATAAAAATAAAATAAACAAAAAACCCATGAAATAAAATTTTAAGATATAGGTACTACGTACTTTATGTTACACTATACATCAACTGTGGTTTGAGGTTTGGAACAAAAGCAATGGCTCAGTAATATCTCCATAATAATAATAACCTTGTATCCCCGTACCCTGCCTATGAACTACGGCCAGAAACAAGTCCCCAGGTCCATATTCTCAGCTAACTGAACGGTCAGAGGTTCTGCATAGCCAATAGTTCACAGAATCATAGAATCATAAAATAGTTTGGTGTCCTGGTTTCAGCTGAGATAGAGTTAATTTTCTTCCTAGTAGTTAGTATGGGGCTGTGTTTTGGATTTGTACTGAAAACAGTGTTGATAATACAGGGATGTTTTAGTTGTTGCTAAGTGGTGCTTATACTAAATCAAGGACTTTTCAGCTTCCCCTGCTCTGCCAGGTGCATAAGAAGCTGGGAGGGGGCACAGCTGGGACAGCTGACCCCAACTGACCAAAGGGACATTCCATACCATATGGCATCATGCTCAGCATAGAAAGCTGGGGAAGAAGAAGGAAGGGGGGACATTCGGAGTGATGGCGTTTGTCTTCCCAAGTAACCATTACGTGTGCTGGAGCCCTGCTTTCCTGGAGATGGCTGAACACCTGCCTGCCCATGGGAAGGAGTGAATTAATTCCTTCCTTTGCTTTGCTTGCGTGCATGGGTTTTGCTTTACTTATTAAACTGTCTTTATCTCAACCCATGAGTTTTCTCACTTTTGCTCTTCTGATTCTCTTCCCCATCCCACCAGGGGGGAGTGAGCAAGCGGCTGTGTGGGGCTTAGTTGCTGCCTGGGGTTAAACCACAACATTTGGGTTGGAAGGGGCCTTTACAGGTCATCTAGTCCAACCCCCGCTGCAATCAGCCCGGTCCAACCTGACCCTTGCTCAGAGCCCTGTCCAACCTGACCTTGAATCTTTCCAGGGATGGGGCATCTACCACCTCTCTGGGCAACCTGTTCCAGTGTTTCACCACCCTCGTCATAAAAAATGTCTTCTTTATATCTAGTCTGAATCTACTCTCTTTTAGTTTAAAACTATTAGCCCTTGTGCTATTGCAACAGGCCCTGCTAAAAAGTCTGTCCCCATCTTTCTTATAAGCCCCCTTTAAGTGCTGAAAGGCTGCAATAAGGTCTTCCTGGAGCCTTCTCTTCTCCAGGCTGAACAACCCCAACTCTCTCAGCTTTTCTTCATAGGAGAGGTGCTCCATCCCTCTGATCATTTTTGTGGCCCTCCTCTGGACCCTCTCCAACAGGTCCATGTCTTTCCTGTGCTGAGGGCGTTCCCTTATTGTTCATAGGAATTTGGATTTAATACATGACTCAAGGCAGCCAAAGCAGAAGGAAGATTCTGAGCATCTTCTACATTGCACAGTAAAATCTACATTGCACAGTAAAATAACAGGGCCAGCTGCTCTCCAAAACCCAAGAGCCTGACACTGAGCCAGAGGCACATCATACTGCATCCCTTGACACCCCGCGTAATCTACATGGGGATATCCTACCTCCCCAAAACAGTGTGACTGGCGAATCTCCCTGCCTCTTACGGCTCCAGCCACGCAGCTTAAGCCATCTTGCCAGGTGAGAAAAGGGACAAACACAGAGCAAAGTGGTGGAGGAACCTTGGCTTGTTCACATATCAACAAGGTGCTTGCGGGCTTTCAAGTATTATATTAAACTAGTCGATAAGTAGATAAATTACTTTGGTGGAGAGGAGAAGGGAATGTCAACATCCACTGGAGGAGAGAGGAATATCACTCAAGTGAGCACACACTCAGAAGATTGTACTTCAGACTGTAATATTTCCCAATAAAACAGCAGCATAACTTGGTTTCAATATAGGTTTAATCCACTCCTTGTCATCTTGCTATTTCCACTGTATGCTTCAATTCAGGGTTGTTCTTTTTTTTTAAGTGGTGTTCAAGTGCTTAATGATTAAAATTTTTAAGGCATTTTAAAATTATCTGCAGAGTAACTGAGTCAGATTTTGATTGGTTGTGTATAATAACAGGTGTTTGTTAGTACTTAGAGTAATTAACAACATGCTACAAAATGTTCCATTAGAAATGCATACTTGTTACAAGAATAAGAACTTTAATTGATTTACCCTGTGGTAATAAATTTTTTACTCTTAGTCATGCATTAAAATAGATGTATTTTACACAGCGTCAAATGTACAAAACATCCCACTGACTAAACAACATCCGCTTGTATCAGAGTTATCCTGACTGTGAGCACCGTCCTCTCCATCTGTGGCAGATGACTGAAGAGATAAGCAAACTGTGTTGGTTTTGAATATGAGGGAAGAGTAGATGTATTTGACCAGGGGCTTTTAAACCATCTTAAGGATGATAGCAGCAACCTTCCAAAACTCGAGGGGGATATCGTTATAACAGCATCTGAAGTAACAAATTATTACTCCAATTTTACAGTTGGGAAACTGAGGCATAGACATGCCATGTAATTTCCCCAAATCTGCTCGGGGAGACTGCTGGCTGTGCTGATAAGAGAACACCGAGCTTCTGGCAAACTAATGGATTTGCTGTAGTATCCTCCATGCACGACACATCCGAGATAAATCAGCAGCAGTTAAATTACAAAACAATCTTCCTTCCAACGCTTTCTCGTGAGACCTTCCCTTTTTCTAAACCAAGAATTAACTCTTCGTCTTACCTCGTTCCATAAAAATACTTTAATCCGAAAGCTGAGATCCTAACACTACTCTGGCCAAGATCTGAGTTGCTTTTATGTCCTGTCCCCCAGCTAGCTTAGAAAAGGGGAGGTGTGCATTTTGGGGGTCTTTCCTGCAATGCGTTATACTGCCTGCATAACTCCCAACTGAGCAATTAATTAGAGAACTTAGAGTTTTTCAAAAAAGCTGAAACAAAAATCCCAAAGACTCCATTGCTCTGCATGCTGAATAACTAGCTCAGACAAATGCTTTTCTGATAAAAAAACTACAAGTTTACAGCCCTGTAGAAAAATGATTTAATATCAATATAAACCTTTCCCTTGTTTATTGAAATTTTGTAAAACCTACATCCTAAATTGTTCTTAAAAATACTGCAGAGAAAAGCTTTTCTCAGTCAGATATCTCTATTGATTCTGCTGTAAACTTGATGCTTTCATGCCATAGTAAAATTACTTAGTCAAGTCCCATTCTGCATGCCTCTAAGGAACATAACGTCTAAAGTGAGCAGCAAATCACAACTTTAATCACCTGAAGTTGTCTGGAACAAAATGGGCAGAAAGCTGAATGTACTAAATGGCAACATGGAAGATGCTGAACCCCTTTAGTAACACACGTACTGAAATCGGGGAACTTGGTAGGACGCTTCTAGTTAAGCTCCCTTCCAGATATTTCCTGAAGGTGTGATCTTTGCCTTTCTGTCTCCTTAGAAAGAGTTTGTGCCCTCTGAACAAATGAGCAAAGTTAAGGGTAGGAAGTGGAAGCTTCTGGGGGCTTCTTCCTTCTGCAGAAGGACAATTTAGGGATCAATAATTGGCATGAAGTTCTCTATTTAACTTTAAAAAAAAATGCTATTCAATACCATAATTATCACTTGAAAAGGGAGTAGTAGAACTTTTCAGGATGTAAAGCAAGAAGAAAACAAATTTAAAGGCGTTACAGTGTGGTAGAGCCACCACTTGTAGCAACCACAGAAGTAATAAGGGAATATTTATTTTATGTCAAAAAAGAATATTAGATGTGTTATTAAGCATTTTACTTTGTCAAAGTTCTGTAACAAGTCACTGAAATAATTGCACTAGAAGTCAAGAAAGCCATGATCCTCAGGGAGACAAAGTGTTCCAGACCTGTGGAATTGCTCAATCTTCATAGTATTGCTCCCAAAGCGGATACATGCTTCTGGTAATTGGGGTAAGTAATATAGGTATCCATAGTTACATGCAAAATTGAAAGTCAAAATCTAGAAGGACTGTATTTCCTATATGCTACTGGTATAAGTGCATAAGGTAAGGCTACATTTAAAATAAAAATAAATAGATGAGGATAGTCTTCTTTATACTATTTCGGCAGAAGAAAGAGGACTGCATGTAAATATTAACTTCATAATTTTAAATAGTCTGTTTACCTGCAGTTACATGTGTTTCAAGAAATCTGTAAGCTGCAGATGTCATTTTAAGTAACTGCAAGCATCTGATCCAGTGCAACAGTTTGACAGCTGATAAGTATTGCATGGAAAATGTGTAGGATTTTGTGTTTCCACAGCCTAACAGCAGTCAGGCTTCCACTACTCTGCTGCCTTTGTACCCGCCTCTTTCATCAGAGCATGCATTTTAATGAAAAAAACATTGCAGTAATCAGTTTGAGACGACTTAGAGCCAGGGATAGAACCTGGCTTCAAAAAAGCAAAAGCCTGGGAATATTCTCCAGTGGGAAGCAATTAGAACAATACAGAAAAGTTAGGTGTTATTGAATGCTACAGGAGGTACACAGAGCAGCGCAGCCATGGAAACCACCGCACCGGCAGGTCTCCTCTGGTGGAATGCGCAGAACCTCAGAGGGATGCACACAGCTACCCCACCTGCACCTCCTTCCTTTCTCTGCTTCCCGCTTACTTCCTCTTCTGTCTCGATCCGAATCATCATCAGCGTGCAGGTGAAGAGGAACTGTCAATCAATATGCCTCTCCGGGCTCCAGAGATAGGCTTCTGAAGCTCTTGTCAATAAAGATAAGCATGCTCTTCCCCCTGTAGAAAATGTATTGTTTCCTAGTTGCCTGAAGCCCCAAATCACAAGACCTGTCATTGCTTTTAAAAAATTTGAGTCCCACTTGAAATCATTGACTAGCCAGCACAAGACTGCACCAAATTGCTACAGTTTGAAATAGTGGATACACAGCTTCTGAAAATAAACAGAAAAGCTGTCAAACGATATATGCAAATGAGCCAAATATATAAAAAGATGTATTTTCATAATTTATAAACAGGTACTAGCAAATAAATAGAACCTACAAAATACAATACGCCATTACTCTTGCCTTATTCTCTCTTAACTAGAGAACCACGTGTGCTATACAAAAACCTAAAATAACCAAAAATAGTGAGTGGTATTCATTACTGATGTCATTCCACCAAAGTTAGCACAGACACAATGGGGAACATAGTCTGGATCAGCATCTCAACTACCCTTATTTAGATGAGTACTAATTAAACAAACTCCATTCAACAACTGTTCCTGCAAACCCTAATCCTCTTGATATGTAATCGCTTGTGGTAGTCATTAAAAGAAGAGATGTATTTAACTTAAGGCTATTTTAAAACACTTAAGATACAATACGAAATTATATTACAGAAACTTACAAAATACCTCAAAAAGAAATAGAAAACAAACACAGACACCATTTACCATGGCTGGCTGTATAAACTCAACATGTTCACACGATTAATATTTTGGAAACTCAAATGAAGAGGGATTGCCCTTGTCTGAAAGTTAATTGTTTCAACATACTTTTACACGGGTACTTCTTTATGTATCTGCTCCCTTCAGGGAATAGCTCAAGACTGGCACTGCTTATAAACCATTGTGTGAGCAGTCACAGAAGTATTTAATCATAACAGCATTAAATTCACGTTGACCAAATTTAACAAAAAGATGTGTTTTTTACCACGATGTTTTTACCACCATTTACACACAAGTTCAATCACAGCCGTGATGGTGAAGGGACTGCATGGATAGATAGGGGAGCAATACTTTTCATTTGGCTTGGGGGGGGTTGTGGAGTTTTGGGGGGTGGGTTGGTTTGGGTTTTTTTTTCCGGATTGCATCAATTTTTCTTTGAAATCCCTTTGAGGACCTACTTAACGTTTATTAAAAGAGCCACACTGCGTGCGGGGGAGGCGGGGGAGAGGAGGACATCTCCTGCCACCCGCCTGCGATCCCGCTCCCCGGTAGCCGCTGCAGCCGCTCCCCGGAGC
This sequence comes from Mycteria americana, assembly GCF_035582795.1. NCBI lineage: Eukaryota > Metazoa > Chordata > Aves > Ciconiiformes > Ciconiidae > Mycteria > Mycteria americana. The sequence goes on from NC_134367.1 coordinate 34,902,797, forward strand.
CCCGCGGGGCGGCCGCCTCCCCGCGGGCGGGTGCTAGGGGGGCTCCACGCACCCCTCCCCGCCGCGGGCCGCCACTGCCACCTGCTGAGGGCACCGAGCTACTGACGGTCCCGGCCCCCGGCGGCCCCCCGGTCCCCCGGCGGCCGCCCCCGGGGCGGCCGCCGGGGGACCGGGGGGCCGCCGGGGGCTGTGCGGTGCGGAGGATGCAGAGGATGCGGAGTGCGCGGTCAGCCCCGCACGTCGATGTTGGTGTTCACCAGCAGCATCACAGCGCTAAGGACGGTGTCAAATAAAGATAAATTTAGGGCCACCGGTTTTCTTTCCTCGCAGCTGGTCAGTCTGTCAGCTCCAGCCTCCTAAAACGGCCTAAACCAGTAGTAGGTCTTAAGCGAGAATAAATGATGTTTAGTGGCCTCATGATTGTGGGGCATTTCTGCAACGTGTGTTTTGCTGTAAATTCTTCCCTTTTACCAAATATATTGTTTGATTTCATAGAATCATAGAATGGTTTGGGTTGGAAGGGACCTTAAAGATCATGTAGTTCCAACCCCCCTGCCATGGGCAGGGACGCCTTCCACTACACCAGGTTGCTCAAAGCGCCATCCAACCTGGCATTGAACACTTCCAGGGATGGGGCATCCACACCTTCTCTGGGCAACCTGTTCCAGTGCCTCACCACCCTCATAGTGAAGAATTTCTTCCTTATACCTAACCTAAATCTACCCTCTTTCAGTTTAGAGTAATTAGCCCTTGTCCTATCACCACATGCCCTTGTAAAAAGTCCCTCTCCAGCTTTCTTGTAGGGCCCCTTCAGGTACTGGAAGGCTGCTGTCAGGTCTTCCTGGAACCTTCTCTTCTCCAGGCTGAACAACCCCAACTCTCTCAGCCTGTCTTCATAGGAGAAGGTGCTCCAGCCCTCCGGTCATCTTCATGGCCCTCCTCTGGACTCGCTCAAACAGGTCCATGTCCTTCTTATATTGGGGTCTCCAGAGCTGAATGCAGTACTCCAGGTGAGGGTCTCACCAGAGCAGAGTAGAAGGGGAGAATCACCTCCCTCAACCTGCTGGCCACACTTCTGATGCAGCCCAGGATATGGTTGGCTTTCGGGGCTGCAAGTGCACCTTTCTGGGTCATGTTGAGCTTCTCATCAACCAACACTCCCAAGTCTTTCTCCTCAGGGCTGCTCTCAATCCATTCTCTGCCCAGCCTGTATTTGTGCTTGAGATTGCTCCGACCCGTGTGCAGGACCTTGCACTTGGCCTTGTTGAACTTCATGAGGTATGCATGGGCCCACTGCTCAAGCCTGTCAAGGTCCCTCTAGATGGCACCCCTTCCCTCCAGCATGTTGACTGCACCACACAGCTGGGTGTCATCAGCAAACTTGCTGAGGGTGCACTCAATCCCACTGTCCCTGTTGCCGACAAAGATGTTAAACAGCATTGGTCCCAATAGCGACCCCTGAGGAACGTCACTCATCACTGGTCTCCACTTGGACATGGAGCCATTGACTGCAACTCTTTGAGTGTGACCATCCAGCCAATTCCTTATCCACTGAGTGGTCCATCCGTCAAATCCATATCTCTCCAATTTAGAGACAAGGATGTTGTGCGGGACAGTCTCAAATGCTTTGCACAAGTCCAGGTAGATGACGTCAGTTGCTCTTCCCTTATTCACCAAAGCTGTAACCCCGTCGTAGAAGGCCATCAAATTTGTCAGGCACAATTTGCCCTTAGTGAAGCCATGTTGGCTGTCACCAATCACCTCCTTATTTTCCATGTGCCTTAGCATAGTTTCCAGGGAGATCTGCTCCATGATCTTGCTGGGCACAGAGGTGAGACTGACTAGCCTGTAGTTCCCTGGGTCTTCCTTTTTTTCCCTTTTTAAAAATGAGGGTTATGTTTCTCCTTTTCCAGTCAGTGGGAACTTCACCTTACTGCCACAACTTCTCAAATATGATGGATAGTGGCTTAGCAACTTCATCTGCCAGTTCCCTCAGGATCTGTGGATGCATCTTATCAGTTCCCATGGGCTTGTGCACCTTCAGGTTCCTTAGATGGTCTCGAACCTGATCTTCTCCTGCAGTGGGCAGTTCTTCATTCTCCCAGTCCCTGCCTTTGCCTTCTGCAACTTGGGCAGTGTGGCTTGAGCACTTGCCAGTGAAGACTGAGGCAAAAAAGTTATTGAGTACCTCAGCCTTCTCCATATCCCAGGTAACCAGGTCTCCCATTTCCTTCCAGAGAGGGCCTACATTTTCCCTAATCTTCTTCCTTTTATCACTGATGTACCTACAGAAGCTTTTCTTGTTGCCCTGGATGTCCCTGGCCAGATTTAATTCCATCAGGGCTTTAGCTTTCCTAACCTGATCCCTGGCTGCTCGGACAATTTCTCTGTGTTCCTCCCAGGCTACCTGTCCTGGCTTCCACCCTCTGTAGGCTTCCTTTTTGTGTTTGACTTTGTCCAGGAGCTCCTTGTTCATCCATGCAGGCCTCCTGGCATTTTTGCCTGACTTCCTGACTTCCTCTTTCTTGGGATGCATCGTTCCTGAGCTTGGAGGAGGTGATCCTTGAATATTAACCAGCTTTCTTGGGTCCCTCTTCCCTCCAGGGCTCTATTCTACGGTACTCTACCAAGCAGATCCCTGAAGAGGCCAAAGTCTGCTCTCCTGAAGTCCAGGGTAGTGAGCTTGCTGTGCACCCTCCTTGGTGCCCTAAGGATCTTGAACTCCACTGTTTCATGGTCACCGTGGCCAAGGCTGCCCTTGAGCTTCACATTCCCCACCAGCCCCTCCTTGTTGGTCAGAACAAAGTCCAGCATAGCACCTCTCCTCATTGGCTCCTCTGTCACTTGGAGAAGGAAGTTATCAACACATTCCAGGAACTTCCTGGATTGCTTATGCCCTGCTGTGTTGTCCCAACAACAGATATTGGGGTGGTTGAAGTCCCCCATGAGCACCAGGGCTTGTGAACGTGAGGCTGCTCCTATCTGTCTGTAGAAGGCCTCTTCCACTTGGTCTTCCTGGTCAGGTGGCCTATAGCAGACCCCCACTATAATGTCAGCTGTCCCTGCCCTCCCTTTAATCCTGACCCATAAGCTCTCAGTCAGCTCCTCATCCATCTCCAGGCAGAGCTCCATGCCCTCCAGCTGGTCACTGACATAGAGGGCGACATCCTGTCCTTGTCTCCCCTGCCTGTCCTTCCTAAAGAGCCTGTATCCTTCCATTCCAACAGTCCAGTCATAGGAGCCATCCCACCACGTCTCCATGATGCCAGTAAGATCATAGCCCTGCAGGTGTGTGCACGTCTCTAACTCCTCTTGTTTATTCCCCATGCTACCCACATTTGCATAGAGGCATTTAAGTAGGACCCCCAATGAAGCTGACTTAATGGCTGGAGTGGCTGGAATTCCTTTGTGCTGCTCTCCTGCTGACCTGTGATCCTTCTCCAGGCTCTGGGCATCTGTTGCTGGCACTGGCATCAAACTGGTAGGAGTGGGATGAATTGAGGTTCCCCTCCCCCAGCAACTTTAGTTTAAAGCCCTCTTCACCAGCTTGGCAAGTCTATGACTGAAGATGCTCTTCCCCTTCTCTGACAGATGGACCCCATCAGCCCCCAGTAGACCAGGTTTCTCAAAGCAAGTCCCATGGTCTAAGTAGCCGAACCCCTGGGTGTAGCACCAGTCCTGTAACCATTTGTTGATTTGCCAGATTCGACTGGCCCTTTCAAACCCCCTCCCTTTGACCGGGAGGACTGATGAAAAAACTACCTGTGTTCCAGAGTCCCTTACCACCACTCCCAGGGCTCTGTAATCCTTCTTGATCCTCCTCAGACTGCTCCTGGCTGTACCATTGGTGCCCACGTGAAACAACAGCAGCGAATAATAGTCGGTGGACTGTACGAGGCTTGGTAGTCTCTTGGTGACATCCCTGATACGAGCCCCCGGTAAGCAGCACAGCTCTCTAGAGAGCACGTCGGGTCGGCAAATGGGTGCCTTGGTACCTCTCAGAAGAGAGTCGCCTACCACTGTCGCCTGTTGCCTTTTCTTAGTTGCGCTGGTTGTTATACAGGGGCAGACCGGGCTGCCTTACGCAGCTCCAGCATCTCTCCACGTGTGACGGGTCTTTCCTCTTCAGTCTGCAGAGCGATGAAGCTGTTCTGCAAAAGCACCTCAGGCTTCGGGGGAAGTCTCTTCCTCCTGCTGGTCCTTGCCGTTACAACCTTCTGCGTTATTGGCCCCCCTCCCTTCTGTGTGTGCCTGTGGGGGAGTTTTTGTCTGTTTGGCTGTGGGATGGGGGTCCACTGCAGACTGCGCTTGGAGCAGCTATCTAACTAACTCCTTCCCAGCCTCCCTGATGTTACGCAGCCTTCTCACCGCCTCCTGCAGCTCAGCCACCTGCTGCAGGAGGTCCTCCACCTGGGCACACCTTTTGCAGGCAAGTCTGCCGCCCATCCCTGCCCCAGGAGAAAGGTCCAGGCACTTCCTGCAGCCTGAGGTCTGCGCTGCAGCCTCTCCCTTCAGCAGCTCCGTCTGGGTGGAGGCATCGGCCGCTGCTGGGGTAGACGGTGCAGATACCCCGGCCAGAGGTGCAGACCCCCCAGCCAGAGGTGCAGCCTTTTCTCTCAGACGAGTGCCCACCATTCTGCCTTGAGGGTCAGGTAGGATGGGTGCCCTTGACCTGTGCAGATGGTCACAGAACGGTGCCCGGTTGCTGGGTTATGTGCACTTCAGGTCTCCTACTCGGCCGGTGGAATGCCCTTCCTTCGTAGAGGCGTCCTCCCCGTACGCCCTCCCGCGCAAACTGCTGCGCTACGCCCTGTTTGCCCGTCCTGTTCGCAGTGCTCCTCAGAGGTATGCTTTAGGAAGAGAATGTACCGGTTCAGTAGGCAGCAAATAATTATGCAAGAGGAGGTAAGGTTACACGGTGGAAATTATTACTCCTAACTAATGCGGTGCATGAAACCAAAATGCCTTTAATAGGCCTCCTCAGCCAAAGGCAATGTATGAAAGAGATTGTCATATATTATATTAAAGAAAGAAAACCTGTTTGTTTTGTAACGGGGAGTAAGATCCTAATCAATATTACTTGGACAAAGCAACATTGCTCTTCTGAAATTATCATCAGCATTGCAAATGCTCTCCTCATTAGAAAATAAAGTCAGTAATTCTTCATCAGTTGAGCAGAAGTAAACAATATAATGTTTGTTACTATCTGGGGCTCATTTGTTTCAGCAGGAAACTGCCTCCACTGTTACGCTATGCAAGTGTACAGATTCGCTCTGGTAACAGAGAGGTATCCTTATCTATATGGATTTAAATATGGAAAGAGACAGTGAATGGAAAGAACAACTTCAATCAGATATTTTAAGTTACAACTGAATCGTGTGTTTATGGCCCCAGACAGCGTGCTCTGCAAAATGTTCCAAAACACTCATCTTTAAGCTTTCAACTATTTCTCACTTCTGCTCCAGTGAAACATTTTGAGGGAAGAAAAAAAAAAAAAAAAGGTTTGCTATCAAGATCTAACATAAGGAAGGTGGAATAACAGTGATAACCATTTCCAACTGAGTTATGAAGGTAGTTTGTTGCTTTTATCACCCATCATTATCACCTAGGCCATCATTTCTTTTTGAAATATGTAAGAGTTTTGCTTCCAGTACATGATCTTTACACTATAAAAATCATTTTAGAACCATAGTTATATAGTGCACCTTTTAGAAGATAATGGCTTAAATTTCTTGTTTCTCTCTTTATTGCAGTGATAGGATAGCTGCTTCTATAAACCAGTCTAGATAATATGTCATATCTCCCTTCACCAGCTACTGCACACACGATATAGGAAACTCTCCTGCTACTGGTTACTCATTAAAGTTAAGTGATAGGGATCCACATGGCAAGGTTAAATTTCAACACTTTAAACCCTGCTGAAAGTTGCTAATAATAATGTTTAATTTTCATTCCAAGCATTTATGGTATCACCAACTTGAGCCAGTTATTTTCTTCTTCTCATTAGTTGGAACCAATGAACCTCCCTGCAGAATAACAATCTTCAGGCAGAATAACAAAATAGAGGCAGAATTTGACCCCTGCTTAATTTAAACAACCTAAATGGTTTTAATGTGAATGTTCTGTTAACCAGAGACAAAGTCAGATCAAGATTTTCAAAAAGGCCTAGAGATTTCAATATCCTAGTAGGGAAATGCTGACAGAAACATGATTTTCAAACCAGGAGCACTCAACAGTTTCTTAAAATGGTCCATTATGTAGGGAAACTAAAATAACTACTTTAAAAAAATAAAAATTTTGAAATGCTGCCTTTTATTTGGGGAAAATAAGGCTTGCAACTAATCATCCATAATCTCTTGACACTGAAAAGTCTTGCTGAAAAAAAGTCAGCCAAGTTCAGACCATCTCGCAGAGAAACAAAGAGATGAGAAAAGGAAGGATGTTCGCTATGGCAGAGAGGGCTGGAGAAAGGAAGGGGAAGTCAATGGGCTACAGAGTGGTGGGACCCATGGCGGACACAGGGCAGGCACCTGGTCTTGTGCTGTTCCTTGCGGTTATGCTCACATGGGACTGTGCTTCGATGTCTCTCTCTGCTCATTCTCCCATCCCCCTCTTTTTAGAGAAGCAATCAGAGGAGCTATTACATCAAAGGCAGAAACCACTGCTATCCTTTCAACCCTCTGCCCCCTGCACATGAGGTTTGTGATTTTGCAGCGGGGCAGGATATCAGCAGTGACAGATGCTTATGTGTCCTTACAGTATTGACCAGGTCAAACTTATCAATGGGTTTTTATTTCACAGGGTAGGTCATAAAGTATTCATTGCCCTAGGTCATCTAGACTCATGGAATAATTTAGGCTGGAAGGAACTTCTAGAGGTCATCTACTCCAACCTGCCCAACGCATGGCTCTTGTCAAGGTTACGTCAGGTTGCTTGAGGCCTGCTAAGCTTTGAAAAACTCCAAGGGCAGAGATTTCACAACCTATATGGGCACCTGTGCCAGTGTCTGACAACCCACATGGTAAAAGGTTGTGGGTTTTGCCTTATATCTGTATTTGTACATCTTGCTTCTCATGTAAATACTCCCCTAGTAAATCTGGCCTACGGTGTTTAATCACCTTCTCCCCAACCCTACAAGGATATTAAAAATCACTTTTGGCTCATGTGTTTCCTTGCAGACAATGATATATGTGGAAACATAAAACAAGCTAGCTTTAGATACCTCACAGCTTCCTTTTTATTTTTCTTTTGAAATGAAATAAATACCTCCAGCCTTTCTCTAGGAATACAGCTGTTAGACCATCCCTTTAAGCTGTGTGGAAAAAGCCCTGTTCTCTACTATTATCTTATTCCCCGTGTTTATGATTCCTGCTTACCTGTTGTTGTAAACTGTCTTATTGTTGTTGTCTCACAACCTCACTAGATCCCCTATATTCCTCTTAACCTTTGTTTTCTTGTTTTTCATCTTTCTCCTGATGGAGATTTTTGAAGTGCATGCTTTAGGATGAGATTTAAGAACAGGGGTAAGTCAAGTGCCTAACCATGCCTGTAGAAGCCTAAGGAACTCCTTTCTGATGTGCTACAGTTCCAACAGCTCTGACTGAATCTCATTACTCATCCAACAGGAGCTCTTGAGGGCCCTACTGACCTTAGACACTTTCCCCTCCGCCTTTATGATTTACCTAAAGACAGGAATAAATCTCACTGAAGTCAACAGGAATGCAGTAGCAGAAAGGAGGAGCCCCAAGCATATAATTCCTACAAAAGGTTTCCAATGACCAGTTGTCCTCTGATACACCAATGGAAGCACACGCTGTCAGAGTTCGTATCTATTCCAGCTTTCTGTGGTGCCTCTAGCTTATGAGTAAGTTCTCGTTATGTCACTTAGGTAACTCAGAGGGCACATCTTACTCAAATTCTTTCAGGATCACAGATGCTGTCAAATTATTTGAACAGGCACATCGAAAAGGCCAAACATTTTTATGTTTTCTGTGAAAAATGGAAGTAAATTATTTTTTATTTTAGAATGTACCTGCAGAATATATTAGGTTGGTGATTAACCATCTAATTTAGAAGGAATATTACTCCAGTTACAATGAATTACAGTCATTTAGTTTTGAGTCCTGTATTTATGCTATGAATAAAGTCTAAGACACAAGAACATTTGTATGCAAGATGAACAGCGATGATCTTTTGAGAATATTAAATCACTCCTAGATATCAACAAAGACTTTAGATGCCAGGAAACTCTGTGCTTTAGCCCCTAAAATTTTAAGTCCTACTCCAAGACTCCTATGGTAGGACTAGGCCATCTTAATAATGCATGAAGCGTATAGGCACCTCCATATAAGAGTCGCAGAAGCCAGGGCACCAAACAAGGAACCTTTTTTAAACTGGCCAGAAACATGCAGAGGGTATCTCCTCTTTTGTCCCGTATGTGAGATTAGTGATGCTGCCAACCTGTCCTAGTGGTCAGTGGTCAGAGTACTCCCTCCAGCCTCAGCATGGCTCTGCTGCCCAGGAGCAACATCTAGAGATGTTCAGCATTTCTGAAGTACAAGCACCCTGAGGTAGGAACACCTGAAGCAGTTGGCTCTCTCCATGTTACTCCGCATAGATTTCTTAAATTTATTTGGGACAGAGAGCAAAGGTGAGCACATCCCCTGTTATCTACAAGTTAGTCTGTGGAAACAAACAGCATAAATGCAAATTATGTTCCAGTCGACTCAAGTGAAGACTGATGGGCTTCTAGGTATTTTCAGAAGAAAAATTTTAGGTGATTCTGAAATATTAATGTCAAAAATTTCAATGCTTCAAAGATCAGGCCATAGTTGAATAGGAATTTTCAAAATCAGAGCTCCTATAAAACAAGCGGAAAAGATGTGCAGAGAAGGGGAACGAGGAGATGGCCAGAAGTTCATGTCTGGCAAATAATGAAGGTCATTATAGTCTAAAGGAAAAGTTCATAAGGAGATACATCAAAATATCAGCCACCAGCTTCTTTGAGGTACATCTGTAGATGATCTAATGCATAAACTAAGACTATGAATTGCTGTGTCTTAAAGGAATTTTGTTAACTCTAGGGATCAAGCTGAGCTTTCACAGAGTATTTCCTCCATACCGAAAGAAACCAGAAAAAAATCCAAACAAAAAAAATCCCTGTCTCCTGCACTGGAAACCTGAAAAAAAGAATGTCCTCTTGCTGAATTCCTAAGTAGCCGTATTCTGACCTTGCCAGGTTTCTTCAGGTCTGCTGTGGGTTGTTACAATGCCTGCTCAAAGGAACTGCTGACTTGCAAGCTAGCCAAATTGCACTCTTCTCCTTGAAAACAAGCAATTTGGAAGACAATATCCCAAGGATCCCAAGGATCTCTTTTCTTATTTAGAAACTGTGTTTGGCTACAAAGGACTGCATTAAACATTAACATTTTTGATTGGCATGTTTTCTCCAAAACTTCTAGGTGTTTTGGGGAATATGATTTTGAAAATCTAAATATTTTCAGAAATGAAACCTTTCTATCTGAAAAAATGTTTCATTTGCTATTCTATTTATATTATATTCCCAGCTCCTGTATGGTAAACTGCTCTGCAGTTCTTAGGATAGACTCGTGGTTGTTTTTTTTTTTTTTTATGGTCAAATGCTTTGGTTTCACTAGATTAGAGAGTGGGAATGGTCTATGGAGGAGGCCCTGCACCTGTGGCAGGGTTGGCATCATTCAAGACATGGTCTTGTTTTGTCACCAAACTGTTTGCTCAGGAGTCTAGATAGTTCATTCAGAGGGAGGAAGCTTAGGAAGGAAGGAAGAAAAGCACCACAAAATAGTAAAAAAAACCCCAGAAAATGAAAGAGAAAGTAAAAGAGATGAAGAGAAGAGCCATTTAGGAGAGAGGGTGTTGGGGTCTGGCAATGACTTTACAGAGAGGCATACCTTATTAACGGAGGGTGGTGTTTAGATATTTCATTAAGTGGGAATGAGTGGAATCGATTCTCTTATCAGGGATACTAGAATGAGAATTCATAGTATCATACCCAAAGGAACCTCTGACGAGTGAGAGGAAATACTAGATGTCAGGAAACAAAATTAACATTTTGCTAGGACAGCCAGACAGCACAGAATCAAGGCCAGGAATTTCTGCTGTTGAGCTGGACCAGCCAAGGAGAGGAGGCCAAACTGTTCCTCTAGCTGGGCAGGAGCAAACAGCTCCTGGCAGAGGAAGGGGCCCACTAGAAACAGTTTGGGAACTGGCCCTGTTTTTTGCAGATGTAATAACCAGGCAGAACTGTTTCTAGCATACCTCCGGCCAAGGAGGCACAAGTACTGCAAGTGAGCCATTCACGTCTTGTACTCTGATTAAAATTTAGCCTGCGCTGGTAGTAACCCAGAGTGATCATCAGTGCCGGCCATGGTCTGCTTGGAATGAAAGTCTGGTCTCAGGACAGCTCTTTGTGGAGATAGGTCTTCCTCAGAGTTAGCAACCTCATAGCAGTCTAACAGCAAGGTCAACACATGAAAGGGACATCAAAACTAAATTACTTTTGAAGGTACTCCCTTGAGTTCAAGGTTAAGGGATCTTATGAAGAATGCACCGGGGAGGTTAGGCAGTCCTTTCTTCTGTGTTCAGTGCATGAATGCCTCATGCTACTGACAATCTTGCTTCTTTCATTTATGTGAAAGAAGCTTGCAGGAAGACATTCCAACATCTTGGAATAATAATGAAATATATATAATATTCCAACATTTTGGAATATTAATATCAGAGCCCTGCTACAGCTGCTAGCATGTTACCTGCGCTGATTAGACAGCTTGTAACATGCATCCTAACATGCTGTTCACCTCATCTGACATTTTGGCAATGATTTATTATGCAATAGTGATGCTCAATTTGGGGTTTCCTGGAGATGCATACCATGTATTACAGGCCATACAACAGGTCCACATAGCAAATGGATTGTTTCTAACATCTAAGTGCTTTGAAAACTTATTCCTGACTCCTGCATGCTCGGCACCAAGAATAGCTGTGTGCATGCCCTCTTCCATATAATTCGGCAGAAAGCTGAAAATCTTATGAAGAGATGCAAAACTAGAGCGTACATGATACCTCACCATATTATATAACACAAAAAAGGTTATTAACAAGCAACTCAAATGAACTCAAAACATGATACCATGGTAAACTGACCTTTGCAAAGCGTTGCTGCAAAGGCCTCCAGCTCGCACTCTGGCTGCTTTTCTGTTTAAAACAGACACTGTGTGTACGTGATTTGCACCATTCCCCCTTTGCAGCATTTGAGTGTCTTACACTGTTCCATGAATTTATGCTAACAACCCCTCTACGAACCAATTGCTACCACCCCATGACAGATATGTAATCAAGGCACAAAGACAGAGAGGTTTTTCAAATCCATGTAAATACTAAAAGCTGCATATAGGTACACAACTGGTTTTCAGCAACTCGATAAGCATCTGTCTGTGACCTGAGGCAACTACTTGCTCAGGTACTTTGGACTTGATGTGGGCAGGCTCCAGCTCCTACCTGGCCTGGCAGCGCAGAGTGAGACAGTGAACTGGACATCCTGAACTCCAGCCAGTGCCCTCCAACACCACCCGTCGTCTTTGTTTCCCTCTTTTTTTGCCCTGTAACAAGTTTCTTCTTCTATTAATATCTACCCTGTGTCACGATTACACCAGTGCATTTCAGTATTCCTGTTCTGCAAATTCCTGTTCTTATTCAGTATTCCTTATCTGCAAATTTAGTCCTTGTGAAGGCCTGCTTTAACTCTTAGTGTGGCTAACCCCAAAATCGCATTAGTAAATGTCTTAGAAAAGAAGTTTACATGCTGTTACAAAACCATATTTTATTATAAATAAGGGAATAAGGGAATATCACTGCTGTTTAAAGAATTTCCTCTCTTTTATTAAAATGGAACCCAGAAACACTGATTTAAGACAACATAACACAAGTAACACATTGGAAAGAAAACCCTGAAAATCCCAAACATATGTAACATTTTGTTCCTGATCAGAAAAGATTATATGTATCAGCTGATCCTTCCACAAGTCAGGATACATAACATTTGATGTATACATTTGGAATAATGCAACACGATCTTAAAACCCGTGATTTACAGTTTTGGAAGAGTATGTTGTTGGCATTTGCCATAAAGCACAGTAATGCCTACTCCCCAGCTGCACTTTAGTGTGCCATTTTCCTTGTCCTGCCTGCAGGTGGGATATACTGTGCCTGCAGCCTGGAGAAGTCAAGATTCCTTGGGATGTTCTTGCCTTGGAGATTTTGTCAAGTAGATCCTCTTACTGACACCTGAACCCAGGGCGACCTTGGACCATGTGGACACACTAGAATTTCACACGACTCATCTCTGTAGGTATTATATAGTCCAAAGCCAAAATATCAGAGGAATTTGTTGTCGTATAAATGTAGACCCACATTTTGCAATAAATACTTAGAGGAGGACTAACTTTTTTACATAGTATAGCTCCTCTGCCTGGTACAGGGCAGGCAGCTGCCCAAGTACTCAGCATTCAACCAGCATATCATGCCCTGGTTATCTGACATATTAACAGGTAGGAATTAGAATAATTACCATCAATCGCTTTTCCTAATACATCCTTTTTAAAGCAATATTTAATAAAAGATAATAAATGGGAAAATACTTGTGTTCACACACTGTAAAAATGAAATACTTAATTCATCACTAAGAGTATTACTTTTGTTTGCTTCTAGCTGTCCTGGCACCTATGGCTACATTTCAATATTGGCCCATACTATTTGTGCTTACAGACTGCTTTCCTTACTATTATTTAAATTAATAGATGATTTTAAGCGCCACTAGAGGGCACAGAATTATAACAATATTTCTTAGTGCATCACAAAAAGTACATCAGGAACAAGAGTTCAGTAATTTTCATAGTTTATTGTCCAAATCCCCGGTTTAAAGCCTCGATCCTATCAACAGTGATGCATGTGTGTAGCTCTGCTGCTGCAAGCTGTGCCATTGCCTACCCACGGCAATTAAATGAAGCTCACGGGTGAGCGCTTGCGGGATGGGCGCCTTACTGAGCCTTGCTGAGCGGGCTGGACCATGTGCTCCCAGGTGAGCGGCACAGTTTAGCTTTCTGGGACTGGAGTATCAAGCCTCAAATATTTTACTCAAGTGACTAAGGCCAGTAGAGTATAAATCTAAGCATGGTGCCGAAGGCCCAGCTGATGTGAAAGGCATGCTATACATCTTCGGCTGTAAATGAGTGCATAAGGATGAGAAAAATGACGAGTATAAACACTTGCATATCAAACCAGGGAAATGCAAACAAGTAGTAAATGAAGGATTAGCTAACCCAATTTACAATTCAAAGAAAGAGGAGTAGAGATGTGCCACTGGAAAGCTTAAATATTAATGGGTTGCTGTGGATACTTATATCAACTACTTAACATCTGTTTTGACATGTGCGCTGTTTCTGCCATCCCTTATCAGGAGCGTGAGTGGCCGCTGCGGTTCACATGTTAGAAAGTTCTTCTTTCAGGCTGCCTGCATTGGAGGAGGAGGTGCAGTGAAGAAAGGAAGAAGATTAAGCTCTTTACTTAAAGACAACAGATTGAGTGGCTCTGGAGACACTGTAGCAGTAAATTAGTACTGTTGATGTTTTCACGTTGCTTTAGTAGAGGCACAAGTTAGTGTCCTCAGCCAGACTTCACCGCTTAGATCTTCTTTTCTGGAACTTGGAGACGGGGTGTTAGTCAAAGGCTTGAGAGCCCGGCCTCAAACTAGCCAGTACGAAGAAAAAAAACCGAAACTGAATTGAATTTCAGAATGCCTCTATTGATTTTCGCGTCACATTAGCGTCCACATTATTACTTTTCATGAACCCTTCACGAATTAGCATCACATTTTCACACTGCGGTGCTCAGGCTGCAAAGCCAGTGACACGCAGCTATTTTTCATCCAGTCGGTGCCGAAGTGCCCGGGCGGCGGCTCTCCCTCTCCCCCGGCCAGCGCGGGGTTCCCGCGGCCATCGCGGCGTCCCCCGGGGCGGCGGGCGCTGCCGAGCCCCGGGGAGCGGCACGGGCGGCGGCTGCCTGCAGCAGGCAGCCGCGGGGCGCGGGGGGGGAGGGGCGGCCGGGGGGCGGCCGCCGAGCACCGGCAATGAACGGCGGCCAAAGCCGGCGCGGGTGCCGCCGGCTGCGGGCGGGGAGGCGCGGAGCGGCCGCGCCTGCGGCGTGGTGGGGTGTGTTTGTGTTTTGTTTTTTTTTTTTTTTTTTTCCGCAAGCTCACCTTGATGCGGCGGGGAGTTAAAGGCCCGCTCTCGGCAGGGGGAGCTTTGTTTTGTCGGCGCAGCTCGGGCACCGAGCGGCGGCACCGCTGCGCTCCGACCGCACCGCGCCGGGGCCGGAGCTGCCGGGGACTGGGGGGGAGCCCGCCGGGAGGGCAGCCCCCGCCGCCGCTGGGATTTGCTCTCTCGCCGCCGCGGGGGGCCGGGACACGGCGGAAGCGCCGGAGCGGCGTGCCGGGCTGCGCCGCCCCCCCAGGGGGACACCCGGCGGCTCGCCTGCGCTGCCCCGCCCGGGCCGGCCGCGCTCCCCGCCCGCAGCGGGGTCCCGCCGCCGGCCGAGCCTCCCCCGCGCCGCCGCCGCCGCCGCCGCGACTTACGGCAGTTTTGTTACTTTCTCGGACTTAAATGGACATTTCCCGGGAGCGCGCGTAGCCCGCGGGCGCCGCGTCCCGCCAGCCGCCTGCCGCCCGCCCCGCCGCGGGCACCGCCGCTGCCGTTGCCGCCCGCGCCCCGGGACGCGGAGGCGCCCGGCAGCGCGGCCCCTGCCTGCCCCCGCCGGCCCGCCTTTCTCGCCGACTTTCTCCGCCGCCGGGAGCGAGAGCAACAGCTTGCCCGGCCCGGCCGGGCCAAGTGCCGCGGGAGGCAGCGAGGGAGCGGGCGGCCGCAGGCACCGCCGAGCCGCGGCCCGGAGCCCTCGCCCCCGCGGCCTCTCCGCCGGAGCTGCGCGGAGCTGCCCTCCCGCCGCCCCGTCCCGGGCCGCGGAGCCACGCCGGGCGGCGCTGCGGGGGACGGCGGCGGGGCGCCGCCGCCCGGGAGGAGAGCGCGCCCGGGGGGGCGCCCGCTCCCTCGCCGGGGCCCCCGCGAAGCTGCCGCAGCCCGGCCCGCCGCGCCGGGCGCCCAAAGTGGCCCGCGCCCCCGCGCCCCGCGGGCGCCGCCCGGAGACCCTCGGCCCCCGCTGCCTCCTGCGGCCCGCCGCCGCGGGGTGCCTGGCCGCCGCCGCCCGCGCCCTGCTCCGCCGCGGCCCCGGCGCCCGCCCCGGCGCCCAGGGTGATGCCATGCCCCGCAACCACGGCGGCGGGGAGGAGGGCGGCTCCGCGGGGCTCTGGGTGAAGAGCGGCGCGGCGGCGGGCATGAAGGATGTGGAGTCGGGCCGGGGCAGGGCGCTGGCGAGCGCGGCGGCCCGCGGCGACGGCCTGCTGCTCCTGGGCACCGGCGGCGCGGCCGCCCCCGCCGG
Organism: Mycteria americana; assembly: GCF_035582795.1. Classification (NCBI taxonomy): domain Eukaryota; kingdom Metazoa; phylum Chordata; class Aves; order Ciconiiformes; family Ciconiidae; genus Mycteria; species Mycteria americana. The sequence goes on from NC_134367.1 coordinate 34,918,319, forward strand.
GCTGCGGGAGGGCCGCCGCGGGAAGCACGGCGCCCGCATGAGCCTGCTGGGGAAGCCGCTGTCGTACAGCAGCGGGCCGAGCTGCCGCAGGAACGCCAAGTACCGCCGGCTGCAGAACTACCTGTACAACGTGCTGGAGCGGCCCCGCGGCTGGGCCTTCGTCTACCACGCCTTCGTGTGAGTACCGACCCGCTCCCCTCTCCTCCCGTCCCGTCCCGTCCCGTCCCGTCCCGTCCCATCCCTCGGGCCGCCGCCCGCACCTGCCCCGGCCAGAGCCGCGCCGCACCGCGCGGCGCGCACCTTGCCTCCCCCCGCCCCGCTCCGCTCCCCTCCCCGAGCATCGCTCCGCGGCCGGTCCCCGGGGAGGGCAGGCGCCCCGCGAGTCGCGCCGAAAGTGCCCGGAGGCATCGGCGGAGGCGGGGGAGCCGCTGCCACCTGCGGCGCGGCGCTCCGCGGGCGACGGAAAGTCCGCGCAGCCCTCGGTGGGAGGTGATGGGGGGAGGCTCGCTTCACCCGGGCGGAAGGCGCCGGAGGAGAGCACGGCGGGGAGCACATGCTCGCTCGCCTCCCGGGCGCTTGAGGCCGCCGGGTTGCGCGGGGGGCTGCGCGGCGCTCCCGCAGCGGCCGCCCCGGCGGCCCCGAGCTTAGACGGGGCGAGGGGTGCCGGCCGCTCCCGGGCCCCTCCCGCTGGCACCCCCGGCCCGCGTTTGGCTTCGCGGAGACCCAGCGCTGCGCGGTTTGAAAAGTTAGCGCCGCGGAGCCGCACGGCGCCTTTCTTCCTCCCGCGTGTTTTCCGAGCGCGCGTGGCTTCCGCCCCGCAGGGAGTGCGGGTGGCGGCGTGGGCCGCGCCGCCCTCCCACGCGTGTCCTCCCCTCGGGTGCAGGGCGCCGCGGGATGCTGCGACCCAGGTGCGCCCACCTGCCGCTGCCAGCGGCGGGGCCACCCCCGCGGAAGGGCGCAGGGACCATCCTCTGCACCGACAGCCCGCTCCCTCCGCTCCTCCGGGATCTGTCATTTCTGCGCTTTTTCTTTAGCAAGGGACTCCTGCTGTCGCCCTCGTTCTGAGAGCGCCGGGGACTAAAATACACGTCCCGTCGCATCGCTCTGTGGACAGCAGTACTGTCACCGCGCTGCGAAACTTGGGCTGCCTTACTTACAGAGGCAGGCCTGGGAGAGCTGAGTGAGGGGGACCCGGACTGTAACTACTTCAAGCATCCCCAGGGTCCCTGGTGTGCCTTCGCTCATTAGCAATCCCCCGTGTTTATGGGTTTTGGTAATATTCGGGGGAAAGGCCCGACGCGAAAGCCTCTCGGACGGCTGAGCAAGACGTGCAGTACAGGCTGACAAGAAGTCGTTGCACTGGATCATAGTCCTAGACAAAAACGTTGTGATAAATTACAGAGGAAGAATGATAGGTGTTACTGTATCGGGGGTATAATACAAGGTATTTCTGTGTTTGACTACAGAAAATATACCGGAAACAAACGAGACGATCTAATTGATAGGCTGTAGGTAACTATATTTCCATGATAGTTGCTGGAATCAAGCTAGCGGTTACAGAAGCTTCGGTATAAAAGCAACTGTTCCCTAAAAGCTCTTTGATAGCATAAAGAGTACTCCCCTCCCAGCAGCAGGGGAATCCCCAAATCCTACTTTAATAAAGTTTTTATAAGTGAAAAAATACTTTGACAAAAACATGGCACTCTGATTAATAAGATACTTTGTGGATAGATTTATTTAGCAGATCAAAATTGCTATAGATAACAAGCAGTAGAAACATACTTAATGTTATATTTTATTCAGTAAAAGGATTTTTGTCCACTGGGAAGGTCTGCCTGTTCTCTCTGTTTTGCTGTGAAAATCAGCTCTTGCAGATTGAACTTTCTTCTTGGAGGGCATTTACTTGGGACATCGTGCTGTTTGGGTTCTTACAGGTGTTATCCTGCGGTGTAGGTGGGTGTTCATTAATGTTGTGAGAATCACCGGAGTATTTACCAGGAATTGTCTTACTGCAGTGCCTGAAGTTGCCATACGAAACCCGAAAATTGTAGTTTTGGACCTTTCTCTCCGAGATCGTGATGAAAATCATTCAAACAAGGAGAGTTTAAGTTGGAAATAAAGTTGACAAGTTTAAACCTTAAAAAAAGAAAAGTAAATTTCCAAACAGAGTGAAGTCATGACACAGCAGCACTGTAAACAAGGAAGATTGCCAGCTGCGTTTAGATAATTGCCTGCATAGAAAGAGTGCCAGTTTTAATTTTTAATTGCAAATGGCAATTTTGGCAGCTGTAAATGCCAACATTGTATCTTTTATCTGAGCAGATCTGTGTGAAAGAGCTTGAAACATTACTGTAATATAAAGCACCTAGTAATAATATTACCTTTAAGGATCTGTCACTGATACAGTGTTTAAGGTGCATTTGAAGTTCCATTGGATTTCAGTTTGACAGCCATCCTCATTGCCAGTCTATAAATTATTTTAATGTATTTATATAATTCTAATTTAATGACTGCCAGATATTCAGTTAATATTTTTGGTGTTTCAGGCTCAATTTTTTCCAGCCACCTGATCAAGTACACTTGCATCTTGGAAAACATACTTTCTTACAGAATTAAAAAAAAAAATAGAACAATAAAACCCAACTATTTGGAAAAAAGTGTTGAAGCAGGCAAGTAGCTTAGAGTTGCAGAGACATTACGAAGTACGTGGATGAGATGTCTGCTCCTGCCTCTGCTAAGCTATTCTTGACTGCAGTAGAGCCCGTTATAGCTCTGTACTATTCCTGTTACAGGAATGGGCTATCTGGTGTGAGACCTTGTCTGTAGATCATTGGTCTCCTGAAATGAAGCACATTCTCATATGCAGGTTGAAATAACGCAAGAGTGGTTTCAGAGTTTCAATGTAAAGTCTTTGATCTAGAAGGTTATTTAGGTTTGCCTGTTTGTTTTTGAAATAAGAAGTGGGGAATTAAGCACCGGTTATAAATAAGAAACCATCCCTGCAGTGATATTTTCATTTCTCATTTCCATAGGGAAAAGCACTTTAGAGCTGAGAATTACGCACAGTTCACTCTTCTTTTTTCTGTTTGCCCTTTCAAATAAGACAGAAAAATAGGCCAGCCACCTGAGGAACGAGTGTTGTGACCTACATTCAGAAGTCAACTGGTTAGTTTATTTGTAAATATAAACTTGCAAAATGCTGGAAAAGACAACTGTTCTGCAAACTTCTGCTACTAGAGGAAGGATTTGCTCTTGAGCAAAGGCCTTTGACTTCAGTATAGTTGTGCTGGGGAGTAGAACCATAAATTACATGGGTTTTGGCTCCTTTTTGTGCACCTCAGTAGTTCTTTACATGGAAGCCCTGGTTAAAAATCTAAGATCTTTACAGGAAGTTTTTTAAAAACTGCTTTTCAAATACCACAGTCTTCTGTTCTTAATCATTCAGGAACACCAAAAATATGAACACGTATAAAATCAGAAAAGAACATTCATACCATTTGTGAGTAATGAGTCAGTAACTTAAACTCCTGCTAGTAAAATATTTATGCCACACCACATCACCTACACATGGAGCATGTGCATATTTAACACATGCTCACCTACATTAAAATGCTGTGATATTGTAACTTTTCAAAAGCATTGTCTTGGGATGTCATAGGATTTCTTGCTGTTGTTGCTTATTTAGATTATTTTGGGTTGTTTGCTTTGATAAAAATGTATAGACATTGCCTTAGAATGATCAAAGGGGAATTCCAGATTGGTTGCAAATTTAACTCTGGGTTTCATCTTCAGTTGTCATAAGGATTTTGTATTATTTTCATTCTTAATTGACATTCTGAAAAAAAGATGGCTTGAAAAGTTCAGAAAAAAATACTACTCTCTGATACTGTTTATACTGGTAGGATATAATTAGTCGCATAAGTTTCCTACTTTAACATGTTGGATTTATTTCAGAATAATAAAGTTTTTGTTTCTTACTGATGTCTTTGTAATATATTCCATGCAAAAGTCTTTAACGTTTGTTGTGGAGATGCCCTTCTCTTTACAAAGCCACCACCTTTTGCTCTGGAAGCTTCTGAGTCACAAACCGCAGGGCTGGATGCATGCACAAGGGCAGTATCACTTTGCATTACCTGTATCAATAGGTTTCCATGGGCATCCTCTGTTGGCCACTGCTGCAGATAAGATACGGTGCTAGATGAATTTAAGAGCCTGCATGATGTTCTTGTCCTTTGCGTTATTGATGGAAAAAGACTGAAAAATTATTTCTGAAAAAAATCTAATTATGCCATCAAAGATTTAACTAGCTATTTTAGTTTTCCAGATCTGCTGGAAAGGACATAGCTTACTAATGATCAGATGGCTATTGAACAGCAGCGTCTGTGCGTGTGAGCTAACAGCGCTGCATCATACCATGCCATTTGTGTAATTAGGGAGGTTCCACATTCTGATTAGAAAAAACAATAATGTGCAACAGCCTAAATACTTGCTTTTGCTCCTGCTATCAGAAGGTAGGAGAAATGATTTTATCTCTTCATTTTATCCATCTCAAGGCATCTAATGAACTGGTTCCAGGTGCTCTGTGGGTAGATCTATGGCTTTCATCTTTTCAAGCACCACTTCAGAGTCAGGGTCTGATGTTGTTAGGCTAACGATATATTTTTATATGCTTTAAAAAACAAAGAACAGCTTGATATTTACAAATAACAAATAATAGGGTTGACAACGTAACCGATGTGGCAAAGCAAATCTTATTAGGTACTAAGGAGGTAAAAATTTGAAACTTTTTAACTGTAACACCTAAACTTTAGTAGGCATTTTCTTTCAGGGAGTGACAACGAATGATGGTGGATATTTAGACGCACTTCAGTATAAATCTGCAGCTGTTTGCCGCATGTGAGGCTGTCTGTGATTCTATACGCGTGCGTATTTCTCACTTAAATGTTGTTTGGAAGGGACCTTTGAAAGTCACCCAGTCTAGCTGGAAGATACATTCTTCCCAGTTGTGTCAGCCGGGCTTTGTCTAGATAGGTCTTAAACATCACTGGATGGAGGTCCCACCCCCTTACTGGGCAACCTGTAGGTCTGCAACACCCACCTGTTGAAAAAAGAGGGGTTTTGGCATGGGGAGAGAAGGATGGGAGAGCCAACCAGAACCTCCCAAATGGCAGTTAATGGTCATTGCCCCTTTATGTATCATCTGGCACTAGGAAGAAGAATTTGGCTTCTTTATCCTTGTAATTTCCCTTCAAGTAGCCATAGGCTGCTAGTAGGTCACCTGTTAGATCATCCTCTTGCTAGACTGAACAAGCTCAGCTCCCTCTATGTAACTCCTCAACTTTTCTATGTAAGACACAAGCTCGAGGCCCCTGACTATCTTGGTTGCTCTCCTGCATCTCTTCCAGCTTCTGCACATCCCTGTTCAGCTGCCGGGGGGGGAGGGAGGAGGGGCACAACTGGGTGCCATAGTCTGAGGCCACATTGAGTAGACAAGAAAAATAACTTTCTTCAGCCTGCTGGCCCTACGCCTCTAATGTAGCTGTATGCTGCTTGCCTTATTTCTGATGAGGGCATGCTGTTGGGTTGTACTCAACCTGCCATGTCCACAGGAATGCCAAGACCCTTTTCGGAGGGGCTGCCGCCCCAACAGTGGGTTCCCAGCCTGGATGGATACATGGGATTATTCTGCACCAGATGCAGATCTCTGCTTTTCTCTTATTTGGACTTCATAGATTTTTATGTTCACGTCCTGTATTTTCTTGTGCTATCTCCATCACTATACACTGAACAAAGAAGTGAAGATACAACAATCTTTAAAACCGTTTGCACTTTCTCTGTGATTGGCAGAGAAGATAAAATGGTCAACAGCGCTTCATTCCTTCTCTTTCCTGGCGTTGTTCATGGACGGCAGTCCTCTCCTGGAACCCTGTCACAGGCAATAAATAACATCTAGCTTCTTTTTCACTTGGTTTTTGTTGGAGAGCTATTGCCCACCTCAGGATTTTCAATAGATAAGTGTCAGGAATGTTTATCGTGTGATGTATACTTACCTTAGTAAAATACTGTTTCACATTTTATTTTTTGAGGCTTGGTCTACTAAGTTTTCTCATTTGTACTGGCCTTACTTTCTGACTCAAGAGTAGTGATACAGGGGAAACAACTAATTTGCCATAAAAATCAAAACTGATCCTCAACCTTCTAGAAAGAAGAAAACAAAAGGCTTTCTTTGAGAAAAACTCACCAAGACCTGGATTGGGGAAAGTTCATGCACCTGGACTTCCTTCTATTTGTTATAAGGTTTATTTCTCAAATGGGATTAGGAATTGTATATAGGAAGGTGGACAGTATCTTAGGTTAGTGTTTGGGTTTCAAATTTTTAGATAAATGCACAACCTTTGTGAGCAGTCTTCTCCATCTTTTCTCCATCTTAAAGCAAGAAGTGAGTTAAGAGCTTTCTTTATACTTATTTTGCTGTAATTTTTTCCCCTCATGCAAAAATCATGCAATTAGCATTATATTTGGGGGTGAGAGTCCTATCTTAGTTCTGTTTTTTTTGGAGTGCCGGTCTTGGGCATGACATTTCTTGGCTTCCTCATTCAGTGTCTTGTATGATGTGAGGACTCTTGGTGAACTTTCTGTGGTCTCATATGGTGCAAGAAGTTGCCCAAAATGATAGATTTTGTCCAGGGGTTGGATGATCTATGAATACATAATGTAGCATTAAATATGTGCTGTCTCAAAGGGGTAGTTGTTTTAGAGGATGCAAGAAGGATTTTGGAAAGATTTTAATTGCCTGTGAGACAGTATTTGTGTGACAGATTTTCGGAGTAGGCTCTAGACAGTTTAATGAGCGAGACACCTTTTTTTTCCCAATACTTTTTAAGTTTCTGCGGTATTTGACTTCTTAAAGCAAAAATAAAAGTCATGATATCTACACAGACTTGATGCTCTTTCCATGCGCCAAATCTGACTATGTTTTTAATAGCTGTTCACCCAGTTTTACTGTTGTTGTTTGTAGCTTAATTAAGTTTCCTGAATTGGATGAAAGTACAATTGAACTAATATTTTTGCAATAATTGCAAATAATTTCTAGCATCAAACAAATGGAATACCAATGATCATTCAGTCATTAATAGTGATTTCCCTATTCATGAGAATAAACATCATTAATATATTTACCAATCATAAAAATGCAGGGAAATTTTTCATAATAGTTTCAGTGGAAAGGAAAAGCACATGGTTTGTAACTTTATTAATCTTTTTATGGAGAAAATAAATAGAAGAAAAAACTTTTATTCCTAGACAATGTAAACTCCTGACATTGAGAATAAGACTCACTGCTGTAAGATAGTTGTTTCTTAATGATACAAAAGTAAAACTTAATTGCCAAGTGTTTAACATTTTTATATGGTTAATATTTCCATTACCATAAATGCCTGATGAAAATTAATGAAATTTGCCAGTGATTTTAATTGAAGCAAAAGTGAGTCTTCTGACACAGGTAAAAAAGATGAAGTAGAAAGCATAAATAATATTATCTAATGAAAAATCTTTAACATGTATACATAATAGACATCATTTGCTACATTGTTCCTAATGAGGCAGATGTTTACTCTTACAATAAATGTTGCTTTTACCCTTTGCAAACCATTAACACAACAGAGCATTCATTCTTGGCTTTTTTAATTAATGCTGGTGAATTGAGATTCGCTTCTAAATATGTATTATATAAACCATACTGAGTTTGGGGAAACTTGTATTTTTTCTTCTCCTTTCTTGTTTTCTCTGAGAGATTTTTTTTAAAGTTTGGTTTACAGATTTCCTGTAAGAGAGCAGATCTAGATTACTCAAGGGATTCCCACCACAGGTCAGTTAAGGTAGAAAATTCATCAGCTGTACGGTTTATCAATTGCAAAACAATTTTAAGCAGTTGCTGTGCTCATGTGCAAAGTAAACTTCCTTTAAAGATACTGATTAAAAGTTCAAAGGCTATCTTACAGGTCAGCTGCACTTAATCAAGAAATATTTTCAATTTTCTGTTGAGCGTTAGATTTATCTTGTGATAGCTGTCTGAGTTGCAGTGTAATTGTGTTACAGGAAGCTCAGCAAAACGTTCATCACTTTGGGCACTGAAGTGTAGTCTCAGGCAGTGTCTGCTACTTGAAAGACTGTGTGATTACTTAATATATACGGTCTGGTCCACTGCTGCAGAGGTGGACACAGTCCTCCAGCTAGATGTATCTGAATTTCTCTGTTTGGCCTTCACGCAAGAAAATCTTCAAATGTAAATGTGTGTATTTTTGTTAACAGAGATGGACATAAATATGTATGTAAGCATTTTCTTGAAGAGTGAATGATTTTCAAAGGCATGGAGTACCTGCAGCTTCCTTTCATTATCCTATTGTGCATTCAGTGGGTAATTCACTTATTTCTCCCCACTTGTATAGAATGAAGTTTAACAAATGAATCATGCCCTTAAACTGATTAGAAATAATGAAGAAAGGAAGTTCTGTACCTGCCTACTTCTTGATTTAAGCAATATATTCCTGTTTGTCTTGGCTTCCTTCTTGCTTTGAGACTCCCTAGTTCAACAAAGCAAACACACTACCCCTTTCAAGATTTCTGTAGAGTTTTAATTATTTTATTATAGTCATACCCAATATCATATGGTAGCAACAGACTGGTGCCAGGAGTCAAATATGACCAAACCAACAGAGGAAAATCTTTCTGCTTTGAGAGGAAAAAATGCTACCAAACACATTCAGATGCCTCCCTAGTTCACTAGTGTCGTAGATTAGAGCATCTGCACACACCCTTTTGAGGTCATTCAGTCAGAAATAGCATCTAACTTCTCCTAGGGCATTAAATTTAATTGCTTTGTACGGCCTAAGCTCATCCATAACCATGGTATCTGAGAATTACCCATTAGAAGCAAATGCACAAATCTTCATCTTCCAGGCTCTCGTGGCAGGAATGCACTTAAAAGTTACTGCTGGGGCCTTTCTAAATAAGCGTAAGGATCCTGACATACTTGAGAGGGCCTTTTGTGGGAAAATTAAGATGAAATATTGTTTTGGATGTGCTTCTGTTAAGTAGTGGGGGTGGAGGGCCACTCATCCTTGGCAGTGAGCTTGGAAATGTAGGTCAGTCTCCCCAGGAGACAAGTCTGTATCAGTAACTTAATCAGTAAAAGATTGCCATCTTTTCAATGGCAAAACTGCCACATCTTCAGAGAATGACAGGTGATGGCTCAGTTGAAGCTGGCGTGGTGAGGCTGGAGCTGTGTCAACGCTGCAGCCGGGGCTGGTGAGCGGGTGATGTACTCTTCCCTTCAGGTGGCCCAGCACCGGAGAAGGGCAACGTGGCATTTCCTGCCATGTTGCCAGGAAATCACGCAGTGAACTCATCAGCTTGAAAAACTCTTTTACATCCAAGAAAGTTATGCTGGCTGAGGTTAGAAGTAGTCTCTAAAATCATTAGGAGGAAAGAAGTACCTGTTTCTGCTCTTCTCTCTGTGCAGTTGATACTCTTCTGTAGAGTCAGGTTTTTTCACATGCGTTAGATGAACCATTGCCAAAGGAAGGAACACAGTCTTGCTCTTTGCTGCTCTCTGCAAAAGGATGCGTATAGGTGGCAGGAAATGTAAAGCAGCATGTGTATGAAGGAATGAGCTACTTACAGGGATCTGTGCAACAGGGAGGAAAGATGAGCTTGTGCTGGCAGTTGGGGTGTTTTTCTTAGACCTCTCCCTCAGACCCTTCTGAAGTACAGTTGGGAGGCAGAACTTCTCATGCTTTTGGCCTCACCTACTTGTTTTTACTAGAAATGTTAATTAAACGTGGGGTTTTTTGAGGAGGTTCCAGTACACTTCCTGTGCAGTATATAGTTAGTTGCAGTAAGTATGCAAGCTCTCAAGTGATTTATTCAACTGCTAGTCATTTAATCTGTGGATGTTTCTCTCTTTGAGAAGATGTCCCAACTACATCTGCAGACTGAAGATGAAGCAGAACGTAGAATAAAAGAGGAATGGCTTTGCTAACATCTATAATAGAACAGTTTGTTCAAACAAACGTATTTCTATCCCCTTAAGCTTAGAAACAATGGGTTTCATTTGAAAATGTGATACAGGGGTATGTATCCCAGTGTGACTTCCTCAAAGGTCACACTGACTGCTGACTAAACTTATGATTTGGCTTCCACAAATAATCTGTTTGCTGGGGTATTGGAATTGAGAGGTTATTGTAGGCAGTGATGAGGCAGGTGGTGATCCTGAATTATAAATGCCCTTTGGAAGGAATTTTGATTTTCATCCTGAAAATGCTTGTAGACATACTTTTTAGTGGTATTATGAATAGTTTTAGGCACTTACATAGTAGTTAGTAGAAAGCATCAAACTAAGCATTGATAAAAGCTCTATCTTTCAATCAGGGATGATGGGGAAAACCCATCTGAATTAGAGACATGTTTATAAAGATTCTGAAGTTATTCTTGAGAAATTCTTGTATGGAGGAATGAAGGCCTAACCTGAAATCTTCAAAGCTACTACATTATATATGTGCGGGCACTCCGCATGAGATTTCACTATTTGGAGATATTATGATATTGGAGAGTTATGGTGAGAGCACTTGTGGAATCGCAGAGGCAGGAGACATTATCTAGGTGGGAACAAAATCATCAAGGTGAGGGAGAATTTATTAATATCTACCTGACTGTAGCAATACTTGACTGATACTGAATATTACCTTAAGGTTAGAAATATGCTTGTCTTATATTAATAATATGTTTTTAATTCATATTTTTCCCCTTTATTACCTGCTTTCTGTAGAGAGAACGCTGAAGTATCAGTGTCAATCAATTTATCAGATTTATATATAAATAAAGCACGTTATTGATCTTTACATTTTTCTTCCATTGAGGTCTTGACCCTGTGTGCAGACCTGAGGAAATAATCAGTAATACTTTTACTACAACATGAAAGTTTTATTCACTGCCTGATTGTGTTTCTGATCACTTTTTGTTTGGTAAATATTTGTGTATTTGAGGGTGGGGGGGTGCATGCACGTGTTCTGGTAGCCAAAGTGAAGAAGAATCTGCTGACTTTTTATTCAAGTCCAGCAATGACCAGGTTTTTCTTTAGATTTAAAGCCATAGCTTTCAGTGTTTTTCAGGTTTTTCTGCTGGTATGGTGAATAGCAGCACGATCCATACCTGCAAGATAAAGTTGCCCAGCAGGCTGTAGAAGATAAAATCTCTTCTAGACTGTGGCTGATCTTGGCGATGGGTCTTGTGGGTTGAAGTCGTGGGGAGGTAACAATCCCTGCACCATCTGCACCCTCCTCTCCCTGCTTGCTGAGATGGAGCCTCAGCTGGTTTAATCCCATCTGGGTCCATTCTCTGATGGGGCTTTGGTCACTTCTTCGCTGCTCTTGCAGGTCGTTTGATGGGAAGGGGTGAAGCTGGGACAGCACAGTGCAGCCCAATCTCTGACTGCCAGCATGGCTACACTTAGACTTGGAGGAAAACCTGAGGAGGTACATCTGAAATTCCAGTACTTTTGAATACCCTTTATCTTGGAGAGAAATACAGTCCTCAGGGACTTTTTCTGCAGGAAGGAATTCAGTCAGTCTTATTCCTGTCCAGGGAATTGCTCCTTGAAACCATAGCTGCATTAATGATATCCATAAAATATCAAAGTCATCTAAAAATATGATAATATTAGATTAAATGTTGTTCTTGCTGCTGTTCATTAATGGGAAAGCTGGAGCTGAAGTAGCTGTAACAAACTGAAGTGCGATATCACACCAGTAAGTGTCAGAAGAGAAGTATTTGCTTGGAAAAATCCTTTGTATGATTTTGCTCTCCAGTATTTTTTCACCTTGCCATATCTGTAAATTACCTCATCACAATGAAAGGTCATGGCATTCTTTTTGGCTTGCCTTTATCACCAGCTTTAGGAGTTAATCATAAATAATATAATGGATAGTGACTGAAAACTTGGATATATTAAGACAGTGCAGATAGTGGCATTTCAGATACGATCTGTATCTGGAAGATAAAATTAACTAGCAGAGTACTCAATATTTTAAAAATATGATTTTATGAAATTTTGATTGTGTTTTTCAGGTTTATTAATACCTGGCAAAATCGTGTGCTTCTCTGTCTTGAATGTAAAAGAAGCAAATCTCTGTGAAATAAGACTAAAACAAAAATGATCGTGGATGAAAACGTGAGCAGTTGTAAAGATTTTGAAGTAATTTAGAGAAGAGTCAGTCAAGAGATCTGAAGTGTATTTTGATTTTGGGAATGGGATAAGTATATTAGGGAGGTCCACTCACCTCCCAATACCTACATTTAGCATTCTGCACTGAACCAGTGTTTGCCTTCATCACGGTCTGGCATGTATCGCAGAGCCGTGTCTTATAAACACAGAGGGTATCTGCTGTATTCAGTATGTCGCGATGGCTCAGTAATAAAGTTCTTTCAGCCTCGTCTTTAAACGTGAGGCATACTGTAGTGGATACGTGACGTTGGCAGGTTATGCTGTTCCAAGTATGGATCTGTGGATTAATTTCAAACTGAGGTCTGCCTTGCCTACCTCTAGAGGGTGTGCAGGTGACGGCAACAAATCACTACACATAGAGTTCATGCTGTTTTCTGGCAGGACGATAAAACTGGTATCTCACAGTCTAGCGCTGGGAATTGCTGGTTACATGTTCTAAAAAATCATTAACATTTTTAGTTTTATGAAAAACAATAGTTAATGCAGAATACTGGAAAATTGTTAGAATACCTTGTGAAAATGATGGCCCACCCAGCCAGAGCTCTGCAGGTTGTCATTCACTAATCCACAGAGTTCTTTCATTAACAAATGCAAGAGATGCAAGTTCATGATTCAATAATACCAAGTATTTGTATCAGTTTTGTTCTTGGGTGTTCTAGTTACCTATCTAGCTGTCTGTCAGTGTCTGTGATGCTCTGCAAACAGTGAAAAATCTTCACAGAAGAAATCTGTCTTTTCTCTTGGAATAATATGGAAAGGCAACACAATGGCATTGGTCAGCATCGTAGGCAAGAGTGTCAATTCTCCCCCTACCTTTTTCTAAATTACCACAGACAACAGTGTCACTGTCTTTTATTCAGGATGGTAACCCAGGCATCATTGTTGAGACGGACCTTTATAATTCCTAATATGATTTCTGTCTACCTAATATCTCAAAGGTATGACCTGTCTGTCGCCACAGCTCAATCTATCACTCAAACTCTTAATATTTCCGTTTTTGCAACCCCCTTCTGTCTGGATTCAGCAGCATGCTCTGAGCGCTCATCCCTGTGACTGTATAACCCCTGCCCCTCAGCCCAGATTTAGCTTCTCTTAGTGCCTGGGGAGAAAGTTATTTGTCTTAACTTTCAATAGCTGTAAAAAGCATCTGGCTAGTTAATTTTTAAAATTACATTTATAACTGAGTAACGAAAACAGAAAGCCAACTTTGCATGATTCATTAAGTGGAAAAAAAGAAACTGTTCCTTTTTGCTGGGTCTGACAACCTCAGCAGCACGTGATAGAAATGCTGTTCATTCAACAATAAACTCCTGGCAGCAGAAGACTAACATGGGTGCATTTCTAACTTGCTGCAACTAAACCCAACTTTGGTAAACGTAAAACTGTGGTGTATTTTTTTTCCAGTCACTTTTTGAAAGTGACACTTATTTTGGCAGATACTGAGCTGTTACATTAGCTGGGAATTTCTCTGTGTAACGATTTTATGAATGTTATGTGTCAGTGGTTAATGAGAGTTTTCTTCCTGCATTATTTGTCTTTGTCTGAAGATACTGAGTTAGAGAAATGGATGACTGGTGGAAGAACAAGCAGAATGGCAACACAGCTTCCCAGCACGTGGCAGGGGTACCAGGATGCAGATGAATTAATGGTGGTAAAGATACACCTAGTCTTATGACTTTTTCTGAGGTTGGGAGCTAAAAAACCAGCAGATATTAAGTGGCTGACGGAGAATAGTAAGAACGTGGGGAAAATAATCAATGGGGTGCCCTGGGAGAACAGACTGATACCAGCCTTACGGGTTCTTTGAAACAGGCTGTTGTCAAAATCCTAGGACTTGACAAACTTTGAGAAAGGTAGACATAGAGTAGTTTGTTCATTTTCAGGTGTGTTTTTAGGAAGCTGCTTCTCTCAAAACAGGCTTCTGTATCTGCATACTTTAGCAGTCTGTAGTATGGAATGAGGATGGACTTAATGCTCTTGAGCTGGTTTAATTAATTTCAGCTGATCATATTGCTGTGATATGATCACTGTGTCTTTCGGGACATTCTACCAAACTTTTAAAGCCTTATATAAATTTTGCGCAAATTCTTCAAAAACAGGAGTAAAAAAGAATATTTTTGCTTGTGACCTGCAACAGCAGGTCAGATGGAACAGCAATTCAGACCTTTGCAACCAAAAGTCTTAAATTGTTTTTCTGTCTTACCAGCCAACCTCTAGATGACAGGTGTTTAAAATTGATATATATTGTGTCTAGGTAGGCTGAATCTACTGTGTCTGCTGTTTCAGTTCTGCATTGGATCATTCAATACATTGCGTTCATTAAAACAGAACCTAGAATTTGTTGCACACGCACACGCTGAAGTCTTCTGGTTGTCTTTTGTGTTTGCCTTTTTAGTGCCTCAGAGAATGTGCTGGGAAAGGTGGAAATGTACGGCCTTTCCCTTTGTGCAACCATAGCAAACCGAAGAGAACCCACGTGTTCCTGAAACATCACCCTTGTTCATGTAGACACCTTTGTCTTCCCCCAAAACAAAGCAAATAAGACTGTCAGCTCTTTTATCCTGGGGGGGAGGGAAGGGGACGACACAGGTCCCCACTGGAAAAACATGGTTATTCCTCTTTTTTATGTGGAGAGTCGTGGCAAGCTTTTGCGTCTGAAGTGACGTGTTTCTAGGTTCTTCTTCCAGTGGAAAGGTGAAGAAAAGCTCGTTTTTCCTCTTATCAGATTTCCGGTGTTTTCTAAAAAGCCACTCAAAATAAAGACGTTAGACTTCCCTCTGAGTGGCTTTTTAGCTACTCTGCCAGTCAATTTTTTCATCTTTTGGTTGTGCCCAGTTGGTTTGCTAAGGGACTCTAATGATCTTTTCCTGCCTCTGTGCTCTCTGATTAACTCAAGTCCTCCCTCAGAGGACCATGGAACTGGAACCTGAGGGCTTGCTAATGGTCACCCTTGTAAGAGGACCCCATGGACATTGTTGAGGGGTGAAAAGAGCACAGCTTTTATCACAGTGGTTTATTTCCTTTGAAATTTCAGCACCAACCTGGCATTCAGCTCGCCCTGTTTTGGGCTTTCAGAAAACTCTCTGATGCATTCAAGCATGTAGATCTTTACAGATATATATATAAAAGTGCTGACGTACATTGCTGTCCCCATTAATAAAAGCAGAGAACATGATTTATATTTTGTTGAGTCAAACACTAGTACTTTTGGATAGAGAAGTCTTTAGCAGGTACAAATGGCAGGCCAAATCCTAAAGCTGTTTGCTAGCCATTAATTCCAGCCTCAATCCAGAAGCTCTTACTCAAGCAAAATACCAGTGAAGTAATAGGATGCTTTATCTTCGTATTCTTGCATTTTCTAAGAGTGCTGTGTAATTTAAAGAAAATTCTACTTCAGGTTTCTATCAGCACTGTGTCATTGCTGTCTTGTGCAGCCTCACGAGTGATTGCTTGTGCTGTGTGAACTGTGGTATGTTATATGGTAAATCATCGGCAGCTGCAATGGATCACAATATGCTGTAGACAATGTTTTTAGATCTTCGCTTTAACTATTTGCAATGAATAACAGAGATTCTAAGTGGCAAAATACTTTTCCTTGAAAAGTAGCCATTTAACTACTGCTGCAAAAGTAACCATAGAGTTTGGAAAATGATATGGTACAAAATAATGTATTTTGCTACATACAGTTTTATTCATTTCTGAAAATGATTGTTCTCTTGCAGGCATGGAAATCTGGATATGTTCCTAATCTAAAATCAATAGGAAATACTTCAGTTGTTCAAATAGCTCTTAAACATATTTTAGTTTGATAGCTGATTGTATATTATGTTTGCAGCCTTTGTGCAAAGCAGTGTTTAATAGCAGAGTTTGCTTCATAGTGAATATAGATGAAGACTGTTCTTTATATTATCAGTCTAAAAAAACCCATGTGTTCATACAGTGCAGTTGATGTTAAGTTGCCACATTGCTTGGAATTTATTGCCACATTGCTTGACACATAGCTATCAACTATAAGAATTCCTTGCAACTCAAACTCAAGACTTCTCACTTCCCATTTAGAAAATGACCTTACAAGTTAGTCAAATGACTGGATTAGCAAGGTTATAATGGTTCTTTGGAAAAGCAGCTATTAATGGAAAGTTCTCGGTATTGGCATGGATCACTTACTGATTTCCCCTGTAACGGTTTCTCCTTCTCTGGCCGTTGGACTAGATAATCATTGTAGGTCTCTTCCAACTGAAATAGTCTATTCTATTCTAATTGCTGTCATCGTTGTCTACGTAGGCAGTGGTTATCAATGACTATAGTTCTTTATAAATCTCAGCCCCGTTCTCTTACTGTTACGATTAATTTTTAACGTTCCTAAAATCTAGGCAGAAAATATGTGAGGAGTAATCTACTGTCTTGTTTTGTGCTTTGTCTAGCAACTTTGTGTAAGTTGCTAATTATTAATGACCACCCTTGGGGCATGAAAACAAATACCCTAACATTCTCATGATAAAATACATTTTCTTTTGAAATCTTGGGGACCAGATTTAGTCCAGTTGATTTACATAATTTACTTGCATAGTGTTGTGAAAAAGAAAGAGTAGATTAAAACAGCTCACTGCACCCTTCATCATAGTGATGTTTCAGAGTGAAGAGACCTGGAGAAGCGTGGGTTTTTTGGTGTCATCTGGTCAATTACCCACCTGTCCTGGACCACTTGCAAAATACAGTGCCCCCCGAGCTTACCTTTTTAGCTTAAAGTTAATGACAGAGTCTCAGCATGAGTTACTAGTTAAGTCTGGGTTTGTACCAGTTCTGTGTTCATCAGAGACATTAAAGGAATTAAATCTAGCTGGAAGATTCTGCCTACAGAGAGGGATGGTTATCAAGCAAAAAACCTTGCATTTATAAAGGTTTAAAAAGGTGGTAGCTAACAGTTGGCAATGGAAGATATCACTGCTTTAGTGCACTTCTCCTCATTTTATGTTTAATCCTGTTCTGTAACATTCAGTTTAGAATAGTTGGTCCTCTGACTCAAATTGCGTAAAGTCAGAGTTGCAATGATACTCTTGGCAGTACCGCGCACAACTACTACTTTGAAACTGTTTCCTGTTGTGATCTTCTTCCTTGCAGTGTGGTGTATGCTGATACGTTACAACTTGCTGCTTGCAGTGTTTTATTGCTTAATTTAACCATAGCTTGCACTTCTTATGGCTTGATTGGTTGGCAAAGCATGCAGAAATTCTGAGTCAGATACACCTATTTCTGGATGCCCAGTATAATTAGGTGCAGCCCTGAAGCAACACGTTTTGTGCAACTTTCCAGGCACACAAAATGAAGAAATACAAGGCATGGTTTAAAAAGTGTTTGGAAAAAAATAATGCCATTTAATTTTGAATTATGATTGTACTTGTTCTGATGAGCCTCTTGGTAATGATGAGATTCTGCTTTTTTTTTTCTTTTTGTCTTTTTTTCCCCCCCCTTTTAATAATTATAATGTTGATACATATGAAATATGCCAGATGGACATTCCTGGAAATGTAGGTGGCTAATACAGGAGTTATACACTCCTGTATAACCTCAGAGTGGCTATATAGAACCAGCATTGTCATTAAATTCCACAAATTTCTGTTTTCTATAGCCCTGTCCTGGGGCATTGCTGTTGAAAGTGAGTTTTGTTTCTGTAGCTTGTGGAGTCTGGTTTGCATGACCAGCCTGCTAAGAAGTGTGCTAATTAGTGGTATTGAAGTTGGGTGCATGGTGCCGATTGAAAACAGGACTGAAACCAGCAGCTTATATTCCAAGGGACACAGGAATTATTCACTGCTGATAATTTTTGGCTCCTAACAATTGGGCTCGAGTCTGTCGCTAGGAGAAGGAAGCAGTTTGACTGTAATTGTCTTACTGAAAAAGGAAAATTATCTGAGAAATGTTTCCTTATATTTGAAGACTAAGATTCTCTTGAACAGATAAGTGTTAACTACATCAAACATGATTACGTGCTTAATTGTTTGTGTGTAAATAATGGAGTAAAATCCTTATGGGTAGTAACTGAGACATACCTGGGAGCAATTAAGTACAGCAATATGCAATACTGGTTTCCTTGAAATACAAGAAATATACCAATACTCGTGGCACAAAATTGCACACCTCCATGTACTGAAAATATTGCCTCCTGAGAGAATCAGGCAGAATTTATATCTATAAGGAAAAAATTCCATTTGTTATGCACTTTTATAAAGAAACCCAGAATCTACTT
The DNA here is from genome assembly GCF_035582795.1 of Mycteria americana. Taxonomy (NCBI): domain Eukaryota; kingdom Metazoa; phylum Chordata; class Aves; order Ciconiiformes; family Ciconiidae; genus Mycteria; species Mycteria americana. Next base: position 34,936,846 of record NC_134367.1, read on the forward strand.
TTAGTCTTTCTTTAGATTTATCTTTTGAGGTCTGCCATTGTTCTGTCTGCTTCGTTTGAGAGCTGATGTCCTGCATCAGCTCTGTCCTTGGCTGAGAGCGGGCATGGTTTTCTCAGGGAGGTACCAATAAATGTCTCCCGAGGAGTGGCCGTGTGGGAAGCCTGGCTGGGGCTCTCCTGGCATGCTTTTTGGTGCTGTTAAGCTGCTGGTCTGCTGTTGTTGTGATAGTTACTTCAAATCTGGGTACTCAGTCTTGAAGTCTGTAGTGATGTGAATACTAGGTTTGGATCACTATGTTTTTATATTTATGGTTAGTTAGGCTTTTTCCCTATTGTGTATCTTCTTTTTTTTTTTATATATATATACATGATCTTTTGAGTCTTGTTTATTTTCCCTACTAAAAATCCTTTGCACGTGAATTTTTTTTCTGTGAAACCTTAAGATTAAAAATACTCCATTTAAAATATACATATTGCAAAGTTGTACTAAATAGTTAAGACTAGATTATTCAGTTTCTTTTATTTAAAATACATTTTATAATCCAGTTAAGTAGATAATAACAGTAAATGCATTCCCTAAAATTCCAGTAAATAGCATGGACAACATCTTGAATTACCAAGAGAGGAAAAATGAAGTGACATTGGAGACGCAAAGAGTGGAAATATAAAGCCAAAGCTGAAATTTTGGGAAATTGCTGTGGTATTTTTGGTTTATTTTTAAAAAGGGCGGAAATAATTTTTATAAAGATACCATTCTAAAACCCATACACAGTAATTTAAAAAAATATATTGATGTGAATGAACATTTATCCCTTGCTGTGTAGCTTTTGAAACTTTGGCATTTCTTCTGTGTTTTAACCTTTCCCTTCCTTTCTGTGGTGGTGTTTCTTTCTTTTGACCTAGCAGCCGTACACTGGATAGGTGCACCAGTGCAATGTGAGCATGTTTAACTGTTACTTAATGTATACGCTGGTTTATTCTTCATGCTAAATGCATACCAGAAGTACCACCAAGTGAGTCAATTCCAGCAAATTGCAGACCCGCCTCAGCATGCGTCCATACAATGGACTTAGAGCTTTTATAGATAAGTATACGTGCATGTATGTACAAACATTCTGTTGAACGTAGCAACTCCTGATCTCAAGGTGAAATGGTGCAGGCTTTCCCCTTTCCACACCACGTAGGGCTAACTTGCACCAGAGTTGACGGGCTGCATCTGTCCTATCTTGTACTTGACCATGGGCCTCTTCTCGGCATTAGGTGGTAGTCCTTTAGCCCTTACACATAGTCCATATTTTTTTTGGTCCAAATTATCCAAAAGAATGAGGAAACTATGTTGCAGCCCACCAGAACGGTGGTTTTTATAGAATGAAACTTAAATAACATGTTTTATGACCTGTCAAGTAGCATATGAGCCAGATCTGTGGCCCCTTCATCCATCTCGTGTCCTTCTCCCCAAAAATGAGGGGTCGTGGGAGCAAACTGTCCCTGAAGACAAAGAGCAAACCAGAGCTGGGGGCTGTACAGCTGAAGTGTTCAGGAGTGTGATGTCCAAAACCTCCTCCTGGCCACCTTCTCTTTAGCAGTATAGGCATACCCAAAGATACCTATAGCTCTTTCTGCAGAGCCTCCGCTGGGCCATAGTGTAGAAAGAGTGATTGTCAGTCAGAGCTGGTAGAGAATGTTCTTTGTCTTGTGAAAATGTGGGATTTAAAAAATTCCATCCCAAATTGCAGTTAAGAGTTGGCTTTCACTGTTTTCCAAATCAAATGTAAAAATATCTTAGATAAATGCTGTGCTTCAGTGTTAGCCACTTCATACTCTTTTTTAAATGTATTGAGCTTCACTTCACTAAGAGGACTTTTTCACCTGAAGTCAAAATGCTTTGCAGACTCCTCAGCATTCCTGTGAAGCACAAAGAAAATCAATCATTTCCTTTGATGGAAGTTTAGATGCTTGTGAATCAGTATTTTTTTTCAGGAGAAAGTTTTGCTAAAAATTCCCAGCCAGCTATTTTCTCTTTTCCGCTTCCCCTCTTTCCTTTGCGGATGACCAAGATGTGGAAAGGCAGTGAGAATCCCACTAGAGATTTCTTGCTGCATTTTTAATGAGGAATTCACAGAGGGAGGCTGATACTCTAAGAGATGAGCTTCTTCGCTCTGGTTGGTGCTCTGGGAAGCACAGTTCAGTATTAAAAGTACAAAGTAGAGTGGGGAAGCTGACAGAAAGGCTGGAGAGAGAGGGTGGAAGTACTGCTGAATACTGGTTAAAAGCATTAGAAGCTGTTAAAAGAATTTGGCAAGCTGACCCCCAGCTTTAACCTTTAATCACCTACTTCTACCCCTCCAGAAAGGCAAAATTATGTGAAAAGGTTGGTGAGTCTGTCTGGGCTGGTTTCTGAAACTTGGTGAGCAAGGGCGCTCTGCTTTTAAACCGTAGGAGTTATACGTGTAAGCACGTATTTCACCCTTTTTTAGACTCAGACTTCTGTGTTGTTGGTAATAGTTTCAGTTTGCATCTTAGTGTTTTCCAGGGCTTCTGCTGCAAGGGAGCCAAGGACCATGCAGCAGTGCCTTGCGGCAGAGCTTTATAACCAGCATCCTGGCTGGCTGCAGCGCGTAACTGGGCTTGCGCTGCACACGCACCAAAGAGGCTCTTACCCCTCGTTACTGCAAACATAGCTCTATACTGTGGAATGATCAATATTTGCAAACCTTTAATGAGCCAGCTGCGGCGTCATCATGCTAGCTGTTCCAGGCTCCACCTGTCATCCCACTAGAGATGCAGATGTCCCAGAAGGATCCAACTAAAATGAGATATTAATCTTCCATATAGAAGCGTAGCGTCATAGAATAGTTTGGGTTGGAAAGGTAGATGACCTTTAAAGGTAGATGACCTTTAAAGGTCATCTAGTCCAACCTCCCTGCAATGAGCAGGGCCATCTTCAACTAGATCAGGTTGCTCAGAGCCCCGTCCAACCTGACCTTGCATGTGTCCGGGGATGGGGCCTCCCCTGCCTCTTTGGGCAACCCATATATTATTTGCTTACTGTTACCTGAAGCCTCATATATCTAAATAATGTTTTAGAAGTGTATTGTATCCCCTAGCACACATTAAAAAAAGGTAAGTGACTCCCTTCATATGTATTTCTTCATATATATGTAATTCTAGTTTTTCTATGGTTTTCGATATGTTTTATTTAAAGAGCTCTAATCAAAGTGAACAGTTCAGATACCAAATGCAGCCTTTGTGGACTTTATATGAATGTACGAAATGTTTGGACTGATAAATAATGAGTGTAGTAGTATTTTTGTGTTTAGTAGTATGATGTAGTATTTTTAACCTGTTTATTTTTATCTGTGCCTGAAATACTTTTAAGATAAAGAAGCCTTTTTGTTATGTGACTAATCAGAGGATAATTCAAAGCAAAGTTGCAGTTACAAGTTAGAAACATTCTTCAGGTTGTTTAACATTTCACAACTCCTTGTTGAGCGAATGCAAATGAAGCAAGCCAGTAAGTGAAGACAAGTTGATGTCACACTCTGGTGTTGCTTCTTTTAAATTTGGCTTAAGGCATAAAATAACAGCTTGAGAAGCCAGTGCAACAGCCACTAACTTTTATGATTCATTTAAAGTAGTCACATTTTTAAGCATGAAGGAGCTTTTTGAGGCTATGCTCTTGATATAAAAAAATATTCATAGGAAAATGTGCCCTTAAATGCGCTTATGTTTTTCTGCCAGGTGCTGCTGTAACAGTAGTGCGGATTTCTTGGATCGGGAAAATAACCTAAAGGCTGTAGGGGTTTTTTATGTTATGCTATGAAATACCAATCAAGCGTCATTCAGCACTGAGGTCTGGGAAAATAATATGTTTGTTTGGCGGCTTCTGTTATTCCTAACCTTACTAATCTCAGTTAATAGGTGTTTCCAGAGGAGAGCCACAAGGAAGCGCCACAGGAACCTGTTGATGGTGCTGCAGTTCTAGGTGCAAGGGAGGCAGATGGCTGACGACTCTCCATACCGCTTTGCTTCGCACTCCTGCCCACCAGTCTGTCCTGCTGTCTGCCTGCCTCCTCGGCTCCCCGCGCTTCCAGCTTGCCACCTTCCATCTATATTTCCTTAGTGGACCTCTCTGTAGGCGAGCTGAAGGGAAGCCCACTGAGCAGAGACATCCATGAGTTTGATAGCAGAGGATGTGGAGATCCTACCACATTCCCATGTACTTTTTAAAAATGAAATAATTTAGGAAAGATTCTGCACTTAATATTTCTCCTGATTAAATTCAGAATTGAAAAATATTTGGATTTTTTTTTTTAATTTCTGTGGGAATTTTTATATCCACTCCAGATCTTGAATATTTTGTAGTTTAAATAAACATCTAAATGTTTTGATTGAAATGAAAATATGCAACATGCTGGAAAGAGACTGTCCCAGACCATTTCCATAGTTTCTATGTTTGGTCTGTGGGGAACATTTGCTATGGTGTTGCTTGGAGCTCCTTGGTAACCTGCTACCCAAAGTTTCAGGGTGAAAAAAAAAAGGTAGCTTATGCCCTGTGGCATGACTCTTCCCTTGCTTCTCCTGTCTCCTAATGATCCCCACTCTCTACATATGTAGGGGAATTGGGGGGCAATGGCAGCTGACAACTCTAGGTTGCGCATTTTTTTAAAAAGTTGAGGTTAGAAGCTAGTGCTAGCTATCACCATTGATGGGTTTGGGCTACCACGTGGACTGCGCAGGTTAATTTTTGTAATATGCAAGGCACGCAGAACATACTGAAATTAAGTGGGAGTGAGTTGTTGAGACTCCTGATGTTCCTGGAAGTGCCAGGCAAACGCAGAGCAAACCCTCGTGCTGGGCTTGGCAGGATGCGGGCATCGCGCGGAGCCTACTCATCAGCAAACAGGTATTTCTGCTGCGACTTTTACTGCAATTGACAAGCAGTTATTGCCGCGCATTTTGCAAAGGTATTTGGCAGCCGCACAACTTGCCTCGTGTTTATTGACTGATTCCAAGACAATATTGGTTACTGTCTTCTCCAAGTCTCGTTCCTTGCATATAAAGTTAGCAATTAAAAACATGCAAGAGATGCTGGGTGAATGGAGAATGAGTGTGATTTTAATTAACAGGTAGCTCCAAAAGCAGCAGAATTAATAAAACCTGGAATTACATTTCTGGATTTATTTACTGTTTTGGTGCCTTAAGCTGATCAGAGCTGAGTCTGATGCTTTTTCTTCAGCTGTGGCATGTTGCAGTGAGAGCCGTGTCGCATGCTGCACCTTTTCTTTGGCACAGGATTTGCACATAGTTTCTTTCCTCTGCCAGGTCATTTATTTTCATTAAATATGTAAGAAGGATACAATTTTGTGAATTCCCCCCTCTGTCAAGTCTGATGGAAATCAGCTACCGGGTTGAAAAGTCGATTTGTATTGAGGGGAGGCTGGAGTGGATGAGCGTGCACACAAGCCACCTGATTGCAGAAGTCTTATTTCCGTAAGAATCCGGCTTCACTCCCACTGCTAGCCCATCTGCTACTGAAGAGGACTAAACTGACCGTATTGCCAGAAGCATCACTAACAGTTCAAGACTACATGGCATTTTTTTGAGAACACGCTTAGTTTGTCCAGGGACAGCTGACTTAAATGAGTGGTAATAGTAACACCGATTTTCTTGTGCTATAAACATGCATTGTGCTTTGCAAGGAAAAGATGAGTCCTCTGTCTCAAAGGTTAACCTAAATAAAATGCAAATCACAAAATATTAAAATTGGCTTGTCACTTAGGTTTCACCGAAGGCCTTTCCACCGTGAAGGAGAACAGCATTCCTGTTGAATGAGAGTTCTCCTGGAAAGATAAATGTTAGGTACCCCCACGCCTTAATCCCTGGGGACAAAAAAGGTGATGAATATGAAGATGAGAAATGACACCCTTTTTCTTTTACCAGCCTGGAGAAATGTTGATGCTAAGCAATGATAGTGCTTTCTGCATAGTTGCCAGCATTTAGAAGTGTTATCCAAAGAAAACTCTCTAAATAAACTGGGTGCCCGCTGGGCTGCAAGGAGTGAATAAACAGAGAGGGGCTGCCAGGAAAGCAGAGTACAGGGCAGCGCTTGGACCAGGCCAGATGTATGGGGTGGATGGAGGAGCCATAGGGGAAGGAGGTTTGGCACCTTCAAAACCTTCCAGAAATACTCTCGCTCCTTAGGGAGCTGATACAACCTTGCTGTGGGAAGTACATTATATTAGATTGGACAAATACTTGAGACTATGTGGAAAACAGAAAAACCACTAAATATACTCAGTATTTTGTACAGTAAGAGTAAAAGAACGCTTGCACGTTTCTCTTCTCTACCCCTTTGTTGAAAGACAAAGCATAAGCGTCAGACAGCAAAAGCATAAGCATCCTACTTTTTTGTTACTGAATAGTATCCTCTTTTTATTGATTTGGAAAATGAGGCTTTATTAGTCTTGAATGGAGACTTTCCCTTGGGTAACTGTTCTGTAGAATAACAGTTTAGTTGTTAGTGTTTGAACTTTGCTGAATAAATTGGTTTTGGAGTAAATTATTTTAGTTTTAAATCAGCATGTTTTAATACCAAGTGGTTTAGAGTGACTTTGCTGATCTGCACTGCACAGAAAATGCAATATCCTGCTTCAGCAGAGTAACATGTAGTCGTATCTCTCAATTAAATTTTCATCAAGGCTGTAGACATTTTTGTTAATTATTACAGTGTCATTCACAAGGTTGGTGGCAAAATAACATATTGGTGATAAAGAATGTTTCAACCGAAGTGACTTTGTTTTTCATTTTATGGCTTTCAGGAGAATGATGATTTTAAACTCTCCTATTTTCTACTGCTGATTTGTACCTGTAACTGAGAAATGCTTTTTCTCTTGTGGTTTTGGGTTTTTTTTCCCCAGCTTTAGCTCCAGCAGATTGAAAACTAAGCTCTTGGTTTGGGTGTACAAAACTGGAGACAGCATTACAAAAATACATAGAAAAGCAATGGATGGGATTAAAATTACTGGTCTGAAATAAAAGGCACACATCAATAATCCAGAATGACCAAATGCCTTAGAAACAACATACTTGATGTTATGTACATGGTTTAGCTGGTTAGCAGAAGGGGAGAGATTGAGTGTATGTGAGCATACAGTGTATATGTATATAAACAAATTCAATTCTAAACTTGGCAGGCAATGTAAACGTCAGACTTGGTTGCCATAATTCACATACCTGAAGTTCAAAAAGCAGCAGTATTTTTGTTGTATCCCACCCTGTGCATTTGAATGCCATCGCATCTACGTGTGCTGAATGCTGTGGAAATTGGCAACACGATAAGGCACGTCCCCCTTCAGGGCTCCTTGTTTGAATGTCACCTATTCAATGGCTAAAGATTGGCTGTGTCAAAGGAATTAGATGATGTCTATTTGTGGGCATGTGTCTGCATCACAAAACAATCCATTTTATTTGTCACTAGTTGGCAGGATGGCTAAAAGCTCTAGGCAGAGAGTTTAAGAACTGAAGTTATATGAAAGCTGAAATGCCAGTTTCTTCAAGAAAAGGTCATTGAAAGGCTTGGATGGAAAGGAAGCTCTTGGAAAGAGGATGCTTGTACTGGGTTTTGTTGTTTTTTGTCGGGTTTTTTTTCCCCCACTAAAGAAAGAACATCATTGCCTGTCTGAAATGAAGAAGAAAAACAAGCCACTAAGAACAAATGCCTAGCATTCCTTTTTATTCTACGTATACTTTCCTTGTCATTTTTATAAGAGAATATTGGCATTTTAACAAGCTGGTTAGTAATATTTTAGAGATACTAAGGAAAAAAATTAATGACAGAGCATCCATTGTTTAATTAAGAATTAATTGCTAGATACTGATGATTTTTGAAGGACAAGAAGAGATTCTGAAAAACTTAAGTAAATGCCATATCTTTTTATCAGCAGTAAATATGCAAGAAGTTAAAGTCTGTGTCCCTTTTAGGTTTCTAAGATTTGTAGAGTTGTAAACATTCTAGCAAAATTGCAGAATGCCAACAGAATCCTATTAAAAATATTATTATAAAGTTCTTTATAAAAACTTTTTTCCTATTTATGTTTTTATTGGCTCTCTGTAGGATATGGGTTCATAACCCAGTCATAATCAGTTCCACTCTGAAATTAGAAATGGGAATGAAGCCACTTTTCCACAAGTTAGAGAGTGAACGCTGGTTTTGTGCCAGCAAAAATGCGACTAATAATGGTTCTTCCTAAAGACATGAAGTACCAGAGGTGATGTATAAAAATGGTTATCTTGATGAAATGTGATAAGAAAAGTCATTAAAAAATATATTGTGAATGAATGCAATTCATTTCTATCTACATCTGTAAAGTAAAAAATGAGCATTTTGCCCATTTATTTTAAAATATTTAAATACTGTAAACATATGCCAATATAATTTATATTGTCAGTTAACATTTTATATGCTTCTACCTCTAGAAATTTCCAGGGATTATTTAATGTCTGTGGACTTCTAAAGCAATTTAAGCTGACAACAAATACAAAGAATTGTGGAGCAGCTGTTAATTATTTCTTAGAATTCATGGTTTTTTTCTTCTTGGAATAAAAATCTGGAATTTAAGGGAACTGGAAAACTAGACGGAGAAGAGAATTCCTATCTTAACATGCCAAAATATGATCTTATGGGTATGCCTAATTTTGTTAGACTAAGCTGTATTTGTGTGTTCAGGTTCCTCGTGTAGACAATATGGACAGAAATACTCTATTCTGGTTGTGTTGTAGAGAGGGAAGTGATGAGAAATTTGAAACAAGTGATTTTATTTTAGTTGCAATGCATGTTGAAAATGAAAGACAAAGTGTAATTAGTGTATGAATTTCTGTGCACTACCGAGCCAGGAGGTAGGCTGCATGGACGACCTTTCTAGTAGGTTTTTCACAAGCTTGTTGCCCCAACGTGCAGATTATTGAGGAAAGGGTTTGGTGGTGCTTTGGGCCGGGGCATTGTTCTCTGTTGGTTCCCTTGGAGCCTCTATGGCAGCAAGATACCTTTGAAGGAGCCAAGGTGATAGTTTGTACACCATAAAAGATGGAAGGAAGTCATTCCCATCTCCAGAGAGCTATCTGAGATTCAGCAGGGGTCTCAACGGGCCAGAGTGTTGAGGGACCCAAACCCAAACTCCAGCAAGAGGACTGAAAATGAACTTCCTTAAGGTGAAACTCTTGCAATTTCCACTCATTTATAGAAGGATAATTGCTGTGGGAGCCTGGGGAAGAAGTGATGTTCAGATTTTAATCTATGGCAATTAATGGAATAGATCGAAGAAACCATTTGCTCTCAAGCACCTCAAGGTAAATAGACGTTAGAAGAATAGTGCGATTTGAGCTACATTTTTGAACTAAATTATATATGCTGAAATACTTGCAATCCTTATGTTTTTAATATCTGAAAAGTGTATGCCAGAACCAAAAACACTGTTTAGAGAGTCTAGTTTATGGCATGTTCATCAGTGGGGATTATGGAGGTTACGATTTAAAAATTGTAACTAGAAGAAAATGGACAGACAGTTGCATAGTGCTTGGATATAATTTATCTATCTTTGAGGCATAGATCCCAGACAGATGCAGAAAGATCCATTCAAAGAAAGTCATAGTCCCAATTAATAATTCATATATATATATATATTAACAAAAAGTAATGTTAGGTCATGTCAGAAGAAAAATTGTGCTCCGTGACACACTGTATTTTGCAATAACTCACCCAATAAACATATCCTCACATTGACTATATGACAGTCTTTTAGGTTTTTTTCTCTTGGCTGTTCTGGTCCTTTGGCAGACTTGATCAAAGCATTTATTGCAGAATAGTCAACAGAACCCCAGGAGTTGAGATGGACTGCGAGTCTTTACTAGGTAATGGCTGAAATGGTTTAAAGAAGGTTTGAACTGAGATTACAGATCTGGCTCAAAGCTCCAAGCATGCTGAATGTGGAAAAACAATAAGGAAAAGATCAGTTTCATTAGAAACGTGTTGTTTGTTGCAATTATAGCAGTTGAATATCAAGTACCAGAACAGTGGATAGTTGAGACAGCAGATGTGTGCTCTTGGTAGACGTGCTGGATTCAGATAAAATTGTTCATTGGCAAGTAGCAAATAGCTGTGCTGAGGCAGAGTGATGTTGTGCAGGGTGCTTTGTCTTGGTTTTATTTCACTCCTTTATGTGCTGATCTGCGTTTCACAGAGCAGCGTGATGCACCTCACCTTCCTTGCTTGCTGGTGGGATCTCTTCCTGCTACCTCTCCTAACCAGGTGCATTTCATGATAATGTTATTTACTGAAGACAGTAAATTCAGTTCACCTCAGTAACATTTGAGACCTTTTCGAGTATGGTCTACTTTTTGTCCTAGTGTAAATTTTTGTGTATTTTGGGCATGTTTTCTCTTTTGAAGCATTTTATGTAAGTCTTGTACCAAAACCACTGTAGCTCTTTTCTTGTTCAGAAAGTCCTGTGTTGAGTTTTATGCTTCTCAACAGGGACCACAGTGACTGTATCCATTTTTTTAACACTCATTGACATTTGCAACCCTGGATTTGTGTACCCACCACATTTTTTCTGTAGGCATGTCTCAATCCCTTCACTCCTTTCCCAGTTTCACTGCCTGTTGGTGCTTTTCTGCCTCCCTGTTTTCTTTCCTTTCTTATATTAACCAAGGGCATTTCTTTTTCCTCATAATGACTCTCATCTTTTTCTTTCCACCTTATTTTCAGGGTATCTTAGCATCAGTAGACAGTGCTTGGGTATGTTGTATGTCATTTAGTGCCACCTGTGCTAGTGATGCCAGCTTTTATAAGCTTCACATGGCTAAGAAGAGACCTGCTACATGGGTTTTGTGGGAGTCCACTGAATCCCAGGCCTCTGCTGCGGGAATATCTAAATACCAGGAAAGGAGTTGGAGGTGGCCATATAACTTGGGTAGATATGGAAGAAGTTACCCTGGAGTTACAGTGAGAGCTCCATACATTTAACATCATTTTGATGACTGGCAGCAAGTTTTTCCAAGCACTGTGAAAGAGCCACGCTGAGGAAAAGCTGATGTGAGTCCCAGTCTGAGGACACTGGAGCAGAGGGCTCCTCCTTGCACAAAGTGGGCTTAAAGCTTTGCGTTAAAATGGGTACCTGCTATGAGTTGCAACACGCTTAACGGTCCATTTATATTCCTTGGAAAGACAGCAGCGTAACTTAACTACTGCCTGATGATGAGCAGACAAAGTGTGCCACCTGTGTTGCTAGAGAACGGCGTAAAGGTCAGGCAAACTCAGCCGGTCCATCGCCAAGAAAAGAGAGACAGTTGCTTTCCAAGACCATGGCGACTGATTGTCCTCCCCTCTCAGCTCGTTTATGCTGCGTGATTGGGTTAGCACTCCTCCATAGCTTGTTAAGTGTACTGGTGTTTGGCAATAATTGGAAGCAGTGACTGTTGATGTAAGGGAGACGTTAGCGGTACTGCGAGCACGGCTGCTGGTCCTGTACCTCTGGCAGCATGTTTGTTCAGCAACGTTGAACCCTGTCTCAAAAAATAAAACGAGCTTTGAAGTACATCCTGCTATATCTGCTAAATTTGAACTTGATACTCTATTCTGAATAACCAAATGGCACAAATTGGCAAATTATTTAAAAACAGACCTTCCTGTATTTTGTGTTTCTTCAATATAACTGAAACAACTTCTTTTCAAATTAAGGAAGCTGTCATTGATTAAATATGACATACTAGGGCTTTTAGAAAAGAAAAATCAGAGCCACATGTGTCATCCATGCAGAGAGCAGTTGTTGGCCGCATTGGCCCAGCTGCAGTGGGTACACCTGTGCTCAGCTTGGTCTTCCTACACCTTGAAGCTCTTGGCTTCAGTCTTTAGGTCTGTTGCCTAGCCCACTCTGTGTACCTTGTCAGCAAATTGTCAAGGTAGCATCTAACAATTGTGCTTTCAAGGTATTTCCAAGATAAAGGAAGATATGAACTACTAAAAACTGTCACTGTGTATTCAAAGTGTAGTCTAGGTGTGCCAGGATGGCTAAACTCAAGTTTAGTTCTCCTCTCTGAGACAAGGTATTTATTCCCCTTTTGTCCTAGCAGATCATGCCATATGAGTCTGAACAGGAAAAATGAGTCAAGGCCATGTAAAATAAAACCAGAAATTCCCGGTATTTGCAATGTAGTTATGAGGAACATCCAGCAAATTGGCATGTTCACATCATCTAAGTTGTATACAGATCACTGGTTTTCACATTATGGAAAATCATGTCGTTCCATACAAAGGCTGTACATAATAAAAGAAAACAAATGACAGTGCACACACATTTCATGTCCTGGGAAGAAATAGCAGGGCTGAATTGTATAAAGGTTAATCATGTCATTTACCCCATGCCAAAAGGTTTTTGGATGCTGGGGTGATTAAGACTATGAAAGAACACGTTCAAATTACAGTAGAATTTATAAACTGACATTAATGAAAAATTAGTGTTACCTGTCACATAAATACTTGCCATAATGAATACAGATTGTAAGGCAGGAAAAATATGTTGCTTTAGAAAACAGCTTTCAATAATAATACACAGTGAGGCTAATATAATGTTCCTAAAGATAGATATTTTTTAATTGAAAACTTTGTTGCCCTTCCTTCCTATACCATCAATGTCATGGTGAAAAAATATGTTTTCCTCGTATTTATACTCTTTCCAGCTTGATTACAAAAAGAAATCATCATAGCCAAATTTTTAAGATATTTATTCTTTCAGCAGTGGAAGATTAGGTTAAAAAACCAAGAAGTATTAATTCAAATTTTGATGAAGATTCTTGAAACTGTTCATGTAGATTACCTACATGTTCCCTGCATTTTTAAGAAATGATTGTAGAGTATGAAGCAATCTCCTTGTTCCCTTGAAAACTGGGGTATTTTATACCTTTTTTTTTAAAGAAAGTTAGATGCTTGTTAAATCACTTTTAGTTAATCTCGATTACCTTTCCACCAGTAGCCAATGCCACCAATGCCACCAGTAGCATTTCCTGTAGGGAAATGGGCTTTCTACCCTTGGCTTAGTTCTGGGTCAGTGTAAAACAGAGCAAATGAATTTAAGTAGTTGCAAATCACAGCAAAGAGTTTCTGGATCTATAGATAATCTTCCAAGTGTTTTAGGGCTCAGTGGTGGATGCATATTTGAAGTTTGTGCTGCTGTGTGGAGAGTTTTGCTTCTTCATTGATACTGTGACTTTTTAACATGTATGGGGTCAGGTTTAGAAGTTAGGTGTTCAGTATAATCACTTTGTCTTTTCTTTCCTCTTGGATTAGAGCTGTACAAATTGTCTACTTCTGTAGCTTAGCAAGTTGTATTGGAAGGATTTTGCCATTAAAGTCTGAACTGAGAGCCATATCATGACAACACAATGTATTAATCCGTGAGGAGTACAAAAGTACCACTGCTATCTGATAATTAGGAATTTTAAACATCAGTAGATTATGATTTTGGATGTCATTGGAGCTGGACATTTTCAAATTGAGAGGTCTGGTATGTACTGATAGCTTTAGAGGTGATCTCTGCTCAAAAGCTGTATATACTATATAACCTACAAACGTGAATTAATAAAAGACTATTACCTACATGTTCTGACGATAAACTGTAAATAAGCAGAAATGTGAAACTTGTAGCCTGTCCCTGTATTCTGCTGTGTCAGTTTACTTTGCTTCTTAGTGTGGAAGCTTTCCTGTCTGGTATGTTCTACGGCATGGAAACAAAATCAGGATAAATCTCTGGTCTAGGAATCCAGACATTCTAATTTTCTTCTGTTGTTCGTGTTTATCTCGTCACTTAAGTCTTACTCTGTGTTTGTGCGTGGAGGTGCACATGCACACGCGTCAGCTTCTTTTTCTGTATTTTTGGGGTGGATTTTTAGCACTTGTCATAGCACAGCCTTTGTGAAAGCTTTCTTTAATTGTGTCTAAACCCACACAAAAGTGTGTTCCTTGTTTTACAAGCTAGCATTTAGGAAATACTAGCTATTTTTAAATGGTAAGATCTTCTGAATGGTCGGGAAAAAGATGCAAGGAAGTAAATTCGAAGTTCGTAGTATCAGCTTGCCATGCTGACCTGTCTTCTTATGAGACTGGTGACCTGATGAGTAGAGAAAACAGAAGGTCACAGGGGTATTTTAGTTTAGCAGATAGTTTTAGAACTTGAGGAAAAAAATTCTGAAGGACAGAAACATCTCTGAACTCACAGAAATATGCCTACTAGTTTTGTATCCTAAAGCAAATTTTAATTCAGGTTTCTTCTGTGTTCTAGACAATACTCATTTTTCCAGCTAATAGACATTTTGTAATACCGTTTATACCTCTGTTGTACTTCTGGTTGTCCTACACCTTGCCTTATGTTTCTGCTAAAACAAAGGGCAGAATGACATTTTTTTCTGGGTTATTTTTTTCTGGGTTTTAGGAAAAGAAGGTGTTACATGTTATGAAATCTTACAGCACTTGTTTGATAAAGTACAGTACAGTTTCTTAGGGAGCAATAAAATATAGCATTTGCAACTATGGAAATAATAATTAGGGATAATGTCTTAAAAGAACTGTCTTGCGGTTCACTTTCTCCAAATGGGCTTTTCTTGTTTTGTTTCTGCTAACTTAGGTACATGAAGTTTAGACAAAACAGTCCTACACATAGATCTTTTCCTTCTGACCAGGGTGGTCTCTTAGTCCTGACACATGGTCTCCAAATACATGTTTTTGCATTTCTTGAATGCACTCTGAACACCATGGCAGCCTCAAAATAGACCTGAATTTCCCCTGCAAGAAGCAGCCCCTGAGTCGTCACAGCAGTAATTCAGTCTCGGTATCAATAGCAAGCTATCTCCAATGTTTCCAGCAAGACCCGTAACTTGTGTCCCAAATACGAGAGGTGCCACAGTCCGGCTTTATGACCGATGGCTCCCTCTCTTCTCCTTCACGGCTCCCAGTGCCATTTTCCCTCTCCTGTAGTTAAACCTCTTTCTTGCCCCCATATCTTGTGGGCCCAGCTTTCGCCTGGTGAGCGTGTGGAGCTTCCCAAACTAACTGTTCTCCATGGACACCCACAGGAAAGCTCCTGAAACAGCTGAGGAAATGGCTGGAGTGTATTTTTTGGGTCTTTTGGGCTTTTGGTGAAGTTGTCCTTCTACGCTTGTTGCATGTATGCCGAGTTAGGACCTAATTAACCTCTGCATTCTTCCACTGCTCTTTTCCATTTTTTATTTTTAAAAAGAAACTGGAACCAAATGCTGACATTTAAGTTCTTGGTCAGCTCTGCAGCTGGAGAGTAAGCGCCGCCTTTATTTGCAAGTGAAACTTGCAAGAGGAGTTGTGGAAACAGGACTCATGGCAAAGTTTTGCTGTACTACATCTCCCTAAATGACAGGCAACGAGAGGTAGGTAGCCAGAAAATATGTACAGACTTCAGGCATTTTGAGGATGACATTTCAAAAAAAGAAAAAAATATAAACTTGACACTGGAGACAAGGACATGTGGCACTCGTCTGGCGTTTTCATTTGGGATTGATGAGTTGAAGCCAACACGTTACTGCCTGCAACTTGCAGAGAGATTTAACCATCTGTACTCTCATGTTTCTAGAGATTGCATCTGGAGCCTAAAAGATGTAATGGGAGGACCGGTGATAATTCAGGATGTTGTTTAACATTTTGATTTGCAAAGCAAACTTTGGGCACCACATCCTATGATTACATGGAGAAGGTTTTATTTCAGCAGCAATCCACACCTGGTTTGAAAAATAGTACTTAATACTAAGAACTGGCACAGAAATATTATTCAAAGTACAGTATAATTGTCAGAGTTGGGATATGTTTGCTGGTGTAGAAAAAAAACCACGAATGAAAGGTTCATGCTAAGTTGTTTCAATTTAATATTAATACTTGAGCTACATCATGGTTTTTTCACTGTGCGATCTGTATTAAATACTTTGTTAGAAAAGGCTTTTTACCGCTAATGACTCAAACCTTGTAGTCCCCAGTTCATACAAGACGTTCTACCCAAATCAGAGAATAGTGTGGGAGGAAGGACGCTCCTGTGAGTTTGGCTTTGCAGAACTGAGCACAATTAAATGATTAAAATCATTTGCAGTCTGTAGCTTTGAGGAGTTTTTCAGCTTATTCCAGTTTGCTTGAAGAACTGTGATTTCCTTGTGGTGCATGTTCATCGTTGTCTTTTTTATTGATGAATATACATATATTCTGGACTTTTGGCTTGCTGCAGATTTCTCAGACTTTGTGGGAATTATTTTTAGGAAGAAGTTTAATATTTGGTGGTTCAGTGAAGGTAAACAGGCTGGGGTTCTTAAAAGTGAAGTTACATTGAAAATGAGATAAATACTATAGTTAAATGAAAAGTAAATCTTTGATGTCATGCTTGCACAGAACATCTGCAACTGCAGTGTCGCTTGGAAAGCTTTGCTGAGAGATGGGTAATAAGTTGAAAGCTTGGGAAGAGTGGCTTGAAAGCTTAGGTTTTCTGTGATGCACTGGGAAAAACTTGGGAAAAGTTGAGTGGGATGAGATTTTTTTTTTGGAGGAAAAGGCTTCTCATATGTATGATGTGGCAAACCTATGAGAAAGATGCTTAATATAACTTCATATTTTGTGTGCTTTCCTTTGGCATTATTTATTTTCATTCTCTCATTTTAGCAGAGATACATGGAGCGAGGGGAGACATAAATGTTCTCAGGACTGGAGATGCCTCTGAATTGTGATAATGTGCAAACAGTCCTGAACACTTCACTGTTTCTGTATTCAGAAATGATGAATTCGTATGTCTGTTGTTGTACATATAGCTCAGTTGTAATGCAGCATAAACTTAAGGGCAATTAATGCTCTTTCTCTTTTCTAACTATAGGTTGAGCCGGTTAGAAATCATTGCCTGACCTCAGATTTGCCTGATGTTTCTCATCCATGTCTCAAGGATGTGTTCTCAGTCATATTTTTTAGATGTGGGCCATGCTAGCTGAGATTTTTTTCTAACCACGTTTCCTTTCATCTGAATTATTTTGAAAAAACATCAATTAAAACACTCCAGCGTACTTAAAAAACAAACAAACAAACAAACAAAAAAGGAAAGAGAAGGAAACACAGATGCTTTTCTTTACATTTAGCTATCAGAAATAAATGAAAACAAGTAAGCAGGAAAGAAGCTGTAGCTGTCAGAGTTGCTTTAGAGCAGAGGTTTGCAGTTGTAGATGGCTCTGGCCTTTGGGACAGACCCTGTGAATATCTGCTGGCATTTGGTGACACTGGAAGCCTTTGAACGGCAGGTTAGGAAGTCACAGGTCGATTCTGCTAGGTTAGTGACTCCGGGATGTGCCGGCCGGGGCCGCAGAGGGCCTTCCCGAGCTGTGAGGGGTGCAGGGAGCTGGGAGCGAGCCCCGGGCTTGTCCCCGGTGGTTGCTGCGGTGGCTGGATGCCAGCTTCAGCGTCGGAGCAGGTGCTTGGCAGGGCTTGGACATCTGCATCAGGGCTCGTGGGGAAGGGAGCCAAACAGGATGTACAAGCAAGGTGTCTCTTCCCCCATCCCTTTTTTGAAGGTCCTCCTGCCTTTCCGTAGCCTGGAGCTCCTGAACAAATGCCTTGCCTCTGGGCATTTGCTTCGCAGCTAGGACATAGCTGTTAAATGATGTTCACGCCTGGAGTTCTCTCACTAAAATTAATTACCAAAGCTAATTTTTTTTTTTTGATCCTTCATGAGATAATCAAAGAAAAAGGGGCTAACCTGGCCACGGACCTTTATGTTGTGTTAGGGTAAAGGCGACGCCAATGGCATTTCCACATGTCTACCTTGGCTCGGTTTCTTAATTAATTAATAGTGCAGTGATGGTATGAGGTTGGCTGGATTTCTTTCCCTTTCCTGCACTTCCTCTGGCACGAGAGCTTTTTCCTTCACCTTTCTCAGGGTGAAACGTTGCATTTCCTTCAAATCTCGAGTCTGTCGCACGGTCCAGGCTGATGTGTTTAACTGGATTTTGAGCCTTCTGCCTTTCCTCCCCTGGGTATGTGTGACGCATGATACTGGCCCTCTTGAAACAAATTAACGTAACAAAATCATTTCAATCGTTCAATGATTTAAACAAATAATTTAAAAACAATGAGCATACGTTGTGCATACTTAGTTCCCATCTAAATTAGACCGTGCCCTAATTAAGATGAATTGGCTTTTCTCTTTATTTACAGGAATTAGACCGAGTGAGGTTTTGTTCTCCCTAGCAAAACCTGGATGGCTCATGTGGCTGTTTCCGTCCAGTGCGACCGACCCTGCCCAGGCTGATTGATTTCTGTTTGCCACCAGGGCAGGGTAATAGCAATAAGGAAGCTTCTTCTGACCTGACCTGACGAGAGGCTGAGGGTTAACCACTTCGGCGCTGGCAGAAGGGGCCTTGCTGCCTCTTTTGCTGGGGAGGGGGATCTGCAGTGCTGTGGGGAAATCCTGATTTGGTGACAGATCCAGAGGCGGTACCAGAAATTGTTAAAGAGAATGCACTAGTTCATGTCACGTGAGTGTATGGAGTTTTGGAAAAGGCACATCTTAAATTTTATTATTATTAATATTAAATTTTATCTAAGATGGTTTTGTGGGTCTCCTTGGTTACGCAGGTGATGGGAGGAAAGCCATCTGCTTCTGAACAAGGTGATGAACCGGTTTTCTCCCTGCTGCCTTGCTTGCTAGCATGCATAAAATAAACATACAAGGTGTGATGAATTACACTTGTCCTCATCCTTACATTGGTGAGGGAGAGGGAAACCTGTTCATTTGCTTTAAAACGTCTCTGCTTTCATCCTTTTCCTCATTTTGCCATTTACTCTTGCTAAAAAGAGAGGATGAGACTGCAGAGTTGGGAGCAATTTGGGTCACTGTGACTGTGTTTGCAGCGTATTGGGTAGTTAATGGGTAAGAATTAATTCTAATTACCTCCTTTCCAGCTGCCTGCTGACTTGAATCTCATTTCCCCTTACCTTTCACATCAGTCCTTCTTTTATTTTCTTTTTTTACTTCCCTTGACCTTCAGAAAGGTGCTTCCTAAATGAATATTTAAATGGGCCCATTGTGGATATGTGAGTGAACTTAGACATTGTCCAGAGAAATCGGGTGTATTAAACTGGTACCCAGAGATACACTCAGGGAGCTTTCCTCCCCCAAAGGCACCTGTTAGGGTTCTTCTCCTTTGTTGTTACTGCTGATCACACAGAAAAGTAACTCCTGTATAACAGGCATTAAGATCATTGCCTACCTTTATGGCTGGTTTTATATAACAATAGTTCCCTAAAACCTTTGACCGCTATTAAGACATGCACACCATAAATTTTAAGCATGCCAAAATTAAGATCCCGTCTTAAAATTAGCCAAGAATATGTTGAACAAAGCCACCCCAAAGAAATGTGACGCTTGCAGTCGGCTCACATTTTCAATAACATACTTGAACTGCCAGAACGTTAGCATACTTGTAAAATTTGAGGTTAACAGTGTTTGTAAAAATTTGTATTGCTTTGCATCAGTTGCCAAGCTGGAGCACACAAACATTATTATAAATAAACAATTTTGCATGCCGCTGGGAATTTTAGGAAAATCTTTTAGCAAGTCCTGTTTACACATGTAAATTGTATTTCTTTCTTATGCACACATGAAATATGGCCTGGGTGTTGCATACTTTTATTGCACATCTTCAACCTCTTAAATGTGTTTGAAGGGTAGATGTTTTCAGAAAAGATACGTATCATTTTTAAACAATACAAATCAAGATTCCAGTGTGAAATAGTGCTGTTTCTCAGTTTTTACCACCAAAGTGCACAGTCTAAAAATAAAATTGCTGGCAAGTACTTAACTACAATAGCATAAGGAAGTGTCTCCAGAATGAATAAATAAACTAGCCTTTAGCTAAAGCACTGGAGTAAAATGAATGTGTAATTCATCTGGGAAGCCACATATTTGGAAGATGGTATGCTATGGCTGGGTTGTCCAATTTATCAAGACAAAACATTTTTCTGAATGTTGCTTGGAACTGCTCTGGAAATCCTTATGATACCACATTTTCCACTGCGCAGGGGCCATTAAAACGAAATTACTTGGAAAAACAGTAGCCACTAAATTATGGCTGTATTAGCACCTAAACATGCAGTAGTAAAGAATTCTAACTTTGTAAACAAATTAATAGGGTTTTTTTTAAAAATGAAAATTAACTATAAGATACTTTATATACTAGGATGTCTCAGAGTAACCATGACAACAGTCTGGGCTTCATGTTTGTTTGCTGTATCTGAGCATGTACAGTTTTTTCTTAACTGAAAAAAGGGATGTGAGGGACTACGGTGCAAGCACTAGGAAAAAGAACTATGCTCTTGTGAACTTACACGTGAGAATAGAGATATGTCACCGTACGTATATTCCTATGCTTACCAATAAAGTTATTTTTTGGTTGTTTTTTTTCCTGTCAGTGTCAGAACTATTTCTTACTCATAGTGTTGTAACCCACTGGCAAACTACAAAATGTGTATTTTTCCCAATATCACTAGATGTTATATCAAATATTTTTAGAACTGGAATTTTTCCTTCAACTCCACCAGTGTTGTGACCAACAAATGAGACCCAAACTACATATGTATAAATGTTGGGGGTTTAACACAAAAATATGGATATGGGTTGTGTTTTGTTCTGCTTATAATTACAAAGAGAAATTTGAAGTTAAAATAAAAATGACTGTCGTCTTCTATGACAAATGCTTATATTTTGCAGCAAATATCTGAATTTTAAAAATAAACTGTGTATAAAAGTAAACATTGATAAAGTAAACATCGTCTGTACTGTATGCAAAGATAGTGAAACTAATCTACCTTCTAGGAGAAATATTTTTATTTTTGCTCATAGAAAAGTAACTAAACAGCGATAGCATAAGTGTCAGGACATACTTTCAATGAAAAGGTGATGTGGTGGCCCGAAGGAACCAAATGAAACGTCCCAGCCAGTTGCGCAGCCTGTTGAGATGTGATACAGGACACAGCAGACTTAACGCCTTCCGCCTGGCAGCATAGAGCTATAAAGCATAAGAATCAGTAAATTCAATCCCATAAAACGATCGTTTTGTGGCCCTACAGCGTGGGAAGCCTTTCGCCATTTTGGCATACTCTGCGTAATAAATCTCCCGCTCTGGCTGGCAAATTATCAAAAACAATGTGCTACAAATTGAAAAATTCACCAGATTATTCCTTTACTATGATGTGGAGTTTTTTCCATGACTAATGAATTAAGTATTAAAATCAAAACAACTCTGAGTTCACTGTCCAATCTGGAGTACACATTTCTCTGCAAGCAAGCAGCAAGAATACATTCTTTATTTCTTTCTCTTTTCCCCCTTCTTTGTCCAAATGAGGGGGAAAAAAGGAAAAAAAAAAGAACACACAATAGGCAGTGCAGTAACAAAGGCTGTGTCAATGATAATCTTTTATTTTACTTATTTTAAGGAACTACCATCACACAGAAAAAACTTAGAGGACATGCTAAAGATACATACATAATGGTCACATACCAAAAGCACTGAGTTTTATGCCTCTAACTTCACGCTTCAAGTTTTACTTTTCAAAGCAGTATCTCTGCTTAGAATGGTATAACTGCAAACAGAATTTGTTCCCATATTTTAAGCAAGAGCTTAAAGATATAGTTATCACTGTTTAAATGTTGATTTCTATTTTTTAATTCTGTGCAGTAATTACAATTTCTACATACTTTTTATGTATTAGTTTGCTTTTACATTTTTTCAGGTCTTACATATAATACTTCTATTGTGTACGTATATATTTATTAAACACGCTACCTGTGATGTTTCCTAAAGTTCAAAGTTGGATAAGTTTTTTTGTGGGCTCCCTAACCATACCCTTATAAATACTGGCTTGTAGTGTAGATCTGGGGGACATTTTTTTGACTGGTAGTCAAACCATCATCCTGAAGCTATTTGCAAGTATGTCCCCAATTTGATGAGCTGTTTCATCAAACAGGGTGGTTGGTTTTAGATTCAGAAAGTCACCAAGGAAGGATGGTTGTGGTCTCTGGTTAGTCGTGCTTCTATCCTTGTATTTTCCTGGAGTGAACTTTAAGCTACAAGTTTACAAAGCATTTTGGGGGAGGTTCTCCATCTCTTCTGTGCATCTTTACATTTTGTATGTATGATTATCCTTCATGGGAACTGTTATGTCCTGCTTCCTGGTTAGATCTGTTGATCTGTTTATCAGTAATTTTTTAAGTATAGATCTGTTGATCTGTTTATCAGTAATTTTTTAAGTATTTTGTGTAATATGGAGCTGCTTCAGATGATTTTTAGCGGGGCCTGTTGCGATAGGACAAGGGGTAATGGTTTTAAATTAGAAGAGGGCAGATTCAGACGATGAGGGTGGTGAAACACTGGAACAGGTTGCCCAGAGAGATGGTAGATGCCCCATCCCTGGAAACATTTGAGGTCAAGTCAGGTTGGACGAAGCTCTGAGCAACCTGATCTAGTTGAAGATGAACGTGCTGATTGCAGGGGGGTTGGACTAGATGACCTTTAAAGGTCCCTTCCAACCCAAACTATTCTATGATTCTATGATTCTACGATACTGTTTGCCTCTGCTGACTGCTAGGGTATTCACTCTGACTTTGGGGAAACTCAGGCGTAACATCCAGTATCCTCCCTGAGTGGTCTTGCTACAGAGCTATTGCACAGGTGGGAAACTATTACCATTTTATCCTCATTTTAAAAATCTAGTACTTTTTTGTCCCAGGTATTTTTACTTTCCATATGTCCACAAAGAGAAAGTGTTGGGGTGTTTTTCTTGTTCAGCTTGGAAATAACTGTCTTTGAGCAAAGAGCCAAAAAGATTTTTTCCGGTTGACCCCACGAGACACGGTCACTGACTGAAATCAGAGAGTGAAACTGAAGCTGTGTATGAAATATGCCTCCCCAGCTCCAGCTTATCATTTCAAATTGTAAAGTATCTGCCTGAATACTACTTTTGCACCCTTTGTTCTGGGCCACTTTCATAGTGAGCATGCTGGTTTTGTGGCCTGACTGCTTGAGACACGTAATTTCAATGAAGTGCACCAACCCAGAACAAAATATAATATACATGCCTTTTTAATGTTTGCAATGACAAAAGCACTTTGTCTGCTCTGCTACTTGGAAGGTATCCTGAAAAATGGGAATTAATAAATGGATCAAATCCTTGCAAGAGGTCCAATTTTATCCGAACAAATTGACATTAATAATCATTAATGTCATACTAATGTCATAGTAGCTCTAATTAGGTCCTGTTGCGCTATGTGATATGTCCCTGTAATAATAGAAAATATGATAGTATTTCACTTCCTCCCATTTCCCAGCAACGCGGACAGCTCTGTTTATTTGAAATCAGTCTTACTGAACATGAGGTCTTTGATAAATTCGGCAGTTTCTTTGTGCGTACGCCGCAGACTCACGTAACCAGCAATTTATCATCAGCGTGAAATTTGAGGTAAGTCTGACTGTCACAGTTAAATAGTTCTGAGATGTTTACAGTCGGTTTTGCTCTGAAGTGTAGCCCAGAAGGCTGGGGATTTGTTGCCCTTTCCGCAGGTGCTGGGGGGGTTACCGCTGCCAGTGTTTGGCTGCCGTGGGGTTATTTGCCATTTGATACGTCTGTTCAGTGTAGCCTTCTGCCTCCAACAGGCATTAAAAAATCAGCATAACCTTACTTCTTAGCATAATGCATTGTGAGAGGGTTTGTCCTGTATCTGTATGGTATTCCTGGTGAAGTCTTATTAGGCAGATTATCTAAATATGATTGTTATACTTGTATTAGAACAGACTTATTACAGACTTGTAAAACTTGTCGAGAATTGAGCAAGCAGTACGGTTTCCCTTAGCTGAATTTTTATCACTCTGATAAGGACTATATGTCCTTCTAGGTTACATATTTGGGGAGGGTGATAATTACTGCCATATCTGTCAGCAGTGTTGCAGTGGTTTGATAAAAGGCTATTCTGCTCACAATCAAATGACTAAGAAGTTATTTTTGGCTTTGTTTATGGAAAAAAGACATTTTGTGAGATTATAGTTGGAGTCTGTGGAGCAAAAAAGACGAATAGTTTCTTGGCATTGTAACTTACAGAGAAGCAGGCAGAAGGAGGACCTCTGAGATCTTCAGTCAGCATGGGGAGCTGGTGCTCTGGTCTGAAGATGCGAGCGGCCGTATGCAAATCCTCATCATGCTTGCGCATGGTTAAAAATTAAAAATTAAGTAAATTTTTTTAAAACATTACATACCGTTCTACTTGAGGATGACGCATCACGTTGGAAACTGAGTGCTTCAACCATCATTATTGTTTCACAGCATTGTAGGATTGTTCTTCCTTTATTCACTTCCAATTGAATTGACATAATGCATCGTGTCAGGAATGAGGACTCCCCATTCTGGACAGGAAATTTAATGGGATATTATTAACAGTTGTGATAATTTACATTTTTAAAATGTTAGTCTATGGGTTGCCAAAGTGAGGTGTTTTTAAGCAAAAATGGTCTTAGAAAGACAAAATTATATGGTAGAAAATACAATGCCAGACACAAAGCTGGACTTGATGGGGTACAAGAGGAATATAGTTTGCCCAAATGCTATTTCGGGAATAGATGATAGAGTCAGACTCATCCATGCAAATGGGGCTAAGGCTTATCCTCGGTGTCTAATAGCCTCTTAACATAATACCAGTGCATTAATGGAAGTACCCACTAACAGAAAGATAATCTGTGTCAAGAGACAGTCTTCAGCTAGTTCCAGTTTGCAATAAACTTAAATTTATTATGAAATTACAATTTTTTTAGCATTTAAACAAACTTCAGAGCAAAAAAGTGGCTTGCTTTTTCATGGCAAATAGAGCTCAATTTATTGTCTAGTTCGTAAATTTTTCTCTATACATAGTACAGTTCCCTTATGCATAGACTGATTGAATGTCATGCTTATTTTAATAAACTTTTTTGATATCACCCTGGTTCCATGAGGGATCACTCTTTTTTCTGTGGTTGATCCTGAATGTGTGTTTGGCTTTGACTGGAGTACGAGACTGTCAGAAACCAGGGAGGTCGTCTTCCAGGAAACAACTCTGTTGCTGGGCCCAGAAGAAGATGCTGAAACGTTAAGTGAGGCAAATTCAGAATGACCAGGTCTTGTGTGGCTCAGGACCAAGTACAGAAGCTGCTGTCCCACATGGTGCTTGGCTGTTGTGACCCGATTTGCCCACTTCTGTTTTAGGGCTGTTTTAAAACTGAGGTTATTCCTGACACCAGAGACTACAGAGAAATTATTGTATGGTTTCTTTCTTGTTGAAAAGAAAGCACTGTACTGATAGGTACAATGCTGGAAAGCTGGGAAGCTCTAGGATTCACAACACACACCCATCTGTTTCAGGAGGTGGATATAATGTGTGTATGTGTATGTGTGTTGTGGTGTATAACAATTTGAATTGGTTTTGTCTACTTTATTCAAGTAAGGGTTTTTTTCTATAAAGTTTTTCTTCCTGTTTAAGATTGTGACATATCAGTCAATATTTACTATGCTATACTATTTCTATTTTATTTAAAAAATGTTTAAGTGCTACAAATTTTAGAGCCAGCGTTTTTGACATACCACCAAATGTGAAAATTTCAGGCTTAACATCTCTGTAGTAGTCTCTAGTCTGTTCTGTGGATAAAAAAATAGTATTTTCGTCTTGTTCAGTTAAATAGCTAAAGAGATTCATTTGGAATTGAAATGTAGTTGCATTCTCTCCGATTTTATATATAAAAAATAAGTCTCTCTTAATCTTAAATTCCTTAAAGATGTGATCATCAGGAGTTTCATCTCATTTAGCTGAAAATATGACTTCCTTTTGATTTATAGATCATTTTCCTAAACTGTTTTTTAGTAATCTTGGGGAGGGAGGAGACTGTGTTTGTGTATATGAATCTAGAAGTCTGATAAACACACGTAACTATTTTTAGAACATTATTCTCTACATTTTATGATTCTAGTTTCCATCTGAATGCATTTTGACACAAATTACTAAAAAAAAATTACTGTTTCACTGTTTCATAAATTAAAATGCAAAACGTCAGCAAATTAATAAATTTTCTGATACAAAGCTGTGTAAATATGTTTTCATTTAGATATAGTTTCTGTGTGTGTGAAAATGTATATAATCTGTGTAGCCTCCTGGTTAGCAACAAATAGTGCCAAAAAGTTGTGGTTAATTGGAAACCAACAAGTTTTAGTAGGTAACAATCAAGAAAATAGATCTTATATTAGGAAACGAAATGAAAGAACAAATATTCAAGAAAATATTTTAATAAAATTTAAATAAAGGTTTCCTATTAATTCAAAATCATGCTTTTTCAATTATTAAACTCAGTTCTTTAAATTGATCCACAAATGTTGTATTACCTTTAACACTTTCATTATAACATGTAAGGAAAACATTCAGATTAAAAATAAGAGCATTAAATGGGGTATTGAAACTCTTCTGTATTGGCTTTCCTGAAAAGTAATTGTTTCAAAAGTATCACAAACAAAATCCATTTTGCTTTTGGATAAGCTCAGCTCTTTCCAGCTCTTTTCATTGGCTCTGAGCATTAGACTCTTTTGATAAAAGGTAAATCCCAACAAGAAGACAAAAGTGCTTTCTTCACCTCCTGTGCAATTTGGCTCAGACCTTGGAGAGACAGAGAACAGATTATTTCTCCTTTTTTACACAGGTTGGTTTGTGCCCATGGGTATGAGTTAGTATCATGAGAAGGGGAGACCACATTGAATCAAGTCTAGGCTATTTTCCAATAAACTTTTGCTTTCTTGCAAGTGTTTAAGGAGTAGCACTGATAGATATGTTCTTAAGTTTAAAGGAACAACAAGAAGGAAGCTGTTCAGTAGTCTAAAACAAACTTTCAAAAAAGCAGGTCAAAGTGGCAAATGTTTGCATAAAAAAGAAACATCTGCCCAATGGGAATTGAATATGCCTTCATAAGATCAGAATAAGCAGCCTACACTTTCAATCCAGCAGTTCACATGGGCAACAGTTTGCCTTAGACTTACCTGTTCATATTAGTAAGAGTCCAGAACTTGTATATGTAAATGTGCCTTCTGTGTGTCTCTGGCACTGTTTCTATGGTCATCTATAATCGGTCTATTTTCCTTCCTAGAAACGAAGACTGAATTGATTTCCATCCACCCAGGTTTTAATAATTCTGCGCCAGTGCAGACATGTAACGTGAAGGTGTTGGCCCTTACGCCTGTGCTTTTATAGTGCTTTGACACCTGCAGCAGAGGCTGTGTCCTGGCTACCCCGGGATTTTCTCAAGGATTATGAGATGTAGTTTTAGATAGTATGTAACACTATAAGTGTTAGTTTGGGGTTTTGTCAGGAATTTGTAATCAAATTTACAGAAATATATTTATCTATCACATACATTTGTCTATCACGTATATGTGTGATTTGTCATAGACGTGATTTATCAGTTGGAACAAGATAAATGAGCATTCACCAAAAGTCAGCTGGAAGGTCAATCAGAAGGACAAATGTGCTTCTAATTAGGAAAAAACTGAGAAGGATAGTATTCTAGAAGCAGATTCTTCTCAACTGACAATAGAAAAATTATAGTATTAAGTAGAAAACCCACTGGTCATTCTTTTCATGAAATAGCCTTATGGAATCAGCCTAGGGTTTTATCTACCCTAATTTCCGATTTCTCAGTACAGGCCAGTAATGGATTCTTAGAGAAAGAGTGAAGGAGGTGAGGTCCTCCTTGATGCCTCCCCTAGTAACCACCTTGATTTCTGATAAGGAAGGGTTCAGGGCTTTCTGAACTGGAAGCTGAATTCTTTCTGTTGTGCTCAGTAGACCCAAAGCATATTCCACTGCAGAGTTTCAGTCTATGTCCCTAATTTTTGAGCTGTGAGAAATAGTAAATGTTTTCTTTTCACTTCATGATTGTGTAGATAGACATCCCCACTTTAGTTGGGTTTTTTCCCCACCCTAAAGACCTATAGTCTGTTATCACACAAACTCCACTGTATCATCTTTCCTTGTTCTTTTTCTACACAAAAAGAAGAAATGTGAATCCCCATATCTGAATTTTTAAAAGTAGGCGTTGATTAGGTTTCACCAGGGAAAAGTGCACTAGGCTACAAGAGCGAGTATTTATTGCTGATCACAAGTGGGTAGAAATATAGCTTACTAATTTTATCCTAATGCACTTGAGAGGGAAGAAATCCAAGCACTGAAAATAAAAGCATCACATGTCCTCCATTATTTGCTTATGGAAGCAATAATACACAGTAGATGGTATTGCAAACATGAACTGATCCTTTTTCGTTGAAATCAACGTCAGTTGATTAACTTCAGTAGAAGCAGGTTATGCCCAAATGGTAAATATCACGTGTGCATTCTTCCAACACTTGTGAAACAAATAACTGCATGTCCCGATTCTATTTTTATAAATGCAAATTAAAATAAAAAATAGCAGTTGATATTTTTGCTGAGCAATGTTGACCTATGCATGCTTGGTCAGTAATTGCAGTGCTGCTCACTGACTAAAGCTATTTCCTTGAGAGAAAGCAATTTTAAAATTATATTTTCCCATGTACTTTTGATAAGTATAAATAAGAAGCTCCCGTCTTTCAACCTAACTGCTCCCGACAAAAACAAAGCCAAGACAAAACGATGGGTCTGGCCATTTAACTTCAATTGGTAGCCATGATTAAGTGTGTCTGAAGTATCCAAAAGTGAGAATGAATGTAAGTGGTGTTTCTGGAGTTGCCTTGTTTTGAAATTCTCACGTCCCATATATAAAGAGTCAGAAATGTATTTATCCTTAGAAATGTGTGATCCTCATAAGCCAGTTAAAAGAAGAATATCTATTTCGGCTTTCAACTTATGTTTCAAGACTTTCAGAAGACATATCAGGCTTTCTCTTTCCTGAGGTGAACCCATGCTTACTCTGGCTTTGGAGTGGGCATTATGTCCCCTGGCATTAGACACTGTGCTGGGCTGTGGATGTCTCGGTGGGAGACAGTCATCCCAGGCTCCCTTAATAGCCAGTGGAGAGAAACGGGCATTGGGGTGCAGTTCATCTGGCCTGCCTTAGACCTCTAGTTTCTAATGAGATGAACTGCCTTCTAAAAGTATCAGCTTTTCTACGCTGATTTTAAGGGTCAGGTGACATGTTAGGCAGTATCTGGCTTTTGTCAGTCGAATCCCATGCTGTATGCTGCTGTCATCTAGAGCTGTTTCTATCGCTACCGTGTTATTGGCTCGTTCTGCCTTGGCAACATTTTCAAGGCCACCAGGTGCATAACAGATGACAAAACTTAATGGTACCAAGCCCACTGTCATCAAAGGAGGGGTTTTTTTCCTCTGATCCTGGGAGATTTTGCTTCAGATGATCCAAACCAAGCAAAGGTCTCATTCCCAGCCTTGGCAGGAGATACTCTGTTCTGCTTTCATGTCTTTATGGAGACTCACATGTTGTGTCTGCAGCAAGCACCACTGCTCTGCAAGTCGACAAGCTGAGTCTCAGGTAACTCCTATATCAATTGTTTTACCATTTTCATTTGCTGTAGGACCCATTTTTAATTCCGTGTTGGTATTGCTTCGTCACAGGACTACTTTGTCTAAACTCAGCAAGTATAGCACACATGGGTCTCAGGCAAGGAGAAGGGTGAGATACACTGTGTGGATGTATGTATACCGATGTGTCTCAAACACACTGGATTTAAAACCTGTGTCCTTGTTTCTAGGTTTTGTAATTAGACGGTGTGGTTTCTTCTTATTTAAATTAAGTCAGTATGTATCTCATACATCCTTGAAGCTTCTTCCAAGTGGGTGTGCTCCTTGAAATGCAACGCTGTTGCATCCTTTTTTTAAGCGAGCACCAGCATGTCACTATTTAGGGGGGGTTCCCCCAGTCATGTGACATAATTTGTTAAAAAACCTAATCTCTCTTTGACATTTGAACTCTGCAAATGAAAGCAGGCACTTTATTGAACATTTTTCAGGCTTAAGAGCTGTCTTCTTGCATTTGCTTTGCAGTTGACCCTTTAGTCCTATTTTGAGTTACTAGATGAAAATAAGGTTTCCCTTCAAAGGTTGGTTGCCAGGGGTAACTGGCACTGACGCCAAAAGATGAATACTCTACCTACTTAGGATAATGCCTACTTTGTGAGCTAAATAAAGAGCTAAATTACAGAGAAGGAAGTTGGATAAATGTGAAATATCAAGGGAGAAAAAACAAGATTATTAGGGACACAGAATTCAGAAAGGATTATTGCCTTTTGCGCCAGTAATGGCCTGGTACACAGATCATGTACGCTGCTCTGCAGCCAGGCACTTGGCTCGCTCGGTCCCGCTGATCCATTGAATGGTGTCCGTACTTTTACCTCTGCCTGGATAATATATAGAGCTGTGGAAGTGAGAGGCAGGGAGGCGGAATATTTCGCATGAAGTAATTACTTTGAATTTTACAGAGGAACGATGGTGACTGAGATTGCAAGAAGTTTAATATTTTGAGCTTGAGGTTGAGAGGCTCAGCTGCTGCTGGGGGAGTTACTGTTGGAATTCAGAATTTCTCAGCAAAATTCATGCACAGTTCATGTTAATGAAGGAGAAAAACCTCTCTCTATCTAATATTGTATAATGGAAGGAATTGATTATTTTGATATTTGATTCAAATGTGGAAGCAGTCTTAGTCCCTGTCCCCCAAAAAAGCTTCTGATGCTTTTGGGGATTATGGCAGAAGGAAGTGTTCAAAATAGTTCAGTGATAATACTGAACAATATCATCAGAACTTGATGTCTACTGATCTTGTCATATTTGAGCAAAAGAAGATGAAAACCCATCACCCATATAATTTAATATCAAAAGATGTAAGCTCTTGGTTTCTTACAGTTAGTTAACACACTGAGTAATTTCTCAGTAACCGGGAGTTACACCATATGCAGTTACATACACTGATGTGATTTTCAGAAACTGTGTTTCGTGTGATTTTACTCTAAGAAATATAGCAAAAGTTGGGGTACGGACCTCTGTAAGTGACTTGGTGGGCTGAGCAGTCAAGACTGTTCCTTATAAATCTGTTTTCTGCTGTGGTTGTTAAGAAGTTTTAGGCAGATCCAGTAGCTTGTTCATCAGATTTGTTCTGAAGTTACAAACCAGTTCTTCTCCCAGCCAATGCACTGCTAATTTTACCAAAGAAAACAAATACAGTTGTTTGACTAACCGGAGACCACAAACCAGAGTCTAAGATGGCTCAGCCTACATTTATGCTGGAGCTTATATTTACATTGGAGATCTCTTCGTTGCTCTCTGCAAAGGCTGTCAACGCCCATCACGGTTCTGTGAGGAGAAAGATTTCTGCAGGTTGGCAGCAAGATAGCAAACAAGCTGCTGCTTTCACTTTCCATGAGCTTTTATTATTATAAACCCTTTCCACTCTGGAGGCAATAGAGTCACACCATACACCACAGAAGCATGACCTAAAGATGACTCTGTCAGCGATACGTACTTCAGTGAAATGCTGTGTGCCGAGTCCCCCCACCTAAAGTCAAAAAAGGGAGCAGAAAGAAGTCTTTTCATTTCAAACGTGCTTTTAGTGTTCTTTATAGGCCCTGTAACATTCTGGTTTGTTTTGAGTACTTATTTGGGTTGTGGAGTAAGGGTCCAGCCTTCAGCATGTTCACTGCGTTGGTGGTGTCACATAACACGTGATCTAGGGAACGTGAGCCCGGGTAAGTACTATTTCTAGTAACTGTGTAATTTCATGAAATTCATTAGCTGTATCTCAGATGATAAGAAAAATAGCTTTGCATAACTAAAAAATATACTAAGAATTAACTTAAGGATATACTTGAGCACTCTCAACTATCCTGTGCTCCAGTGGATTTCTGTGGTGCTCTGAAGTCGCCAGCAGTGCTTTTCATGGACAACAGAATGGCCAAATGAACATATAGTTTTTCTCTGTGAACTTCACTTGCAGTTTTTGCTCATCAGAACAGAACTAAAATTCTCCACCTACAAAACCATCTGATAGATTGGAAACGTCTACCTTTAAAAAAAGCAAAATACACCATTCTTTGCCATGTACCACACAGAATAGTAGAAGAGACTCCTGGCTTGTTTCCTGTGCAAACCATCCTCAGAAGCAGGGCCCCCGCTGTGGCAGTAACTGCCAGAAGAGACCAGGCAAAGCCTGTGATTGACTGTTTCTCATTTCTAACTGCTACATGATTTTGCACAGCAGACTTTCCAGGGAAGTTCCAGGACTGAGAGCTAAATGTGTGTACTTTTGCTTAAAAAATACACTAACCACATGTAAGTAAGAATTCATAATTCACTCAGAACTTTACAACATATTCATACAAGTAATGATACTATTTGGGATGCTGAAACAAAATTTCGAAGATGAGAGAGTGGTAATTGTAGAAAGTCAGTTTTCTGGGTTGAGGTGGAATTGTAGCAATCATCCAGAATCCTTTACCAGTTTTTGCAGTACAGACAGAGCTTTAGTCACTGCAGTTTAAACCCTTCTTAAGCTTATACTTATGCACACTGAGAAGTTGACTTAATTTGTATCTTAATTAAAAACAACTGTAAATGTAGAATGCTTTCAATATAAAAGGGTCTTCTCCGGTTTCACATGTCAAAATGTTCAATGTTTTTGTGACATTTTAATTTTGATGTTATCTTTGTAAAATAATGATCTAAGGAAAATTCCTCTAGCTGTAAAGTTATATCAAATGTCCGTGGATCTCATGGAGGGACCTTGATTTCTTACAGTTGTCAGTAGGTTTATAACAAACTGAAATATTAGATAATTATTGAAGTTTAATATGCTGTCAATGTCTAGTGAAAACAAATGCCAAATGGCCTGTTATCTTCTTGATATTATCAACGCAATGTGCCTATGTAGACTTTCTTATTCACTGTATATTAAAAAAAAAAGTAGTTATTTGTAATTCTAATTTTGCATTCCTTTAACTTCTTTTTTTTACTTCAATGAACACTATCTTTCATCTTAACAGTACAGCTCCATAAACTCTGCTTAACAGCTTTTTGGAAAGGAACGACTCCTAAAATAGTAAATACAAAAAACCCTATGTGCATGAAACATGAGTTGTGGGACTATTTTAATTCTATTTTTTACACTCTTTTGCTACAGAGGTTTTAAGGTTCTAAAGTAACGATTAAGATTATCTAGTCCTCTTGTAGAATTAGCGATGGCCGTGCATGAGTACCTGAATGAAGGCATCTTCTGGTTGAATTAGCTGACACCTTGCACAAGGATGTTCCAAAATCCAGCTATTTTTATGGTTAGAAACAGACGTCTAACTTGAAGCTTGAATTTCTTCATTGCTAGTTTATATGCATTTGCTTTTGTGCCAACCATGTTCCTTTGTCTTTTGTCTCTCCTCCCTCACTGCCCCCAATGTATCCATACACATGGATTATACTCCCTTTGGCTTGTTTTTTGCTGTGCCAAAACAGCCGTTCTCTCTTACCCTCTTCATGTAAGAGGTTCTCAGGTTTCTTTTTTGAAAAAGGTTGACTAGATTTCTCTGTTGTATTCCAGAAAAGACTCTCACCTAGCCTCTTGCAGTTTCCTTCTCTGTCTCTATGGGGGATGCTACTCAGGCTGTTAATTTATCCCTCTATAAGGCCATGCTGGTCAGACCAAAGATACATTACCTATGATTGCCAGTACGCACAGGTATGGAAAGATGATGTCCTTCTACGCTCCAGTGAACTGTGGGTGTGCCTCAGCAGGGAGCTGCATTGACAAATACTCTAATTGTACTTTGAAGCTCTTTGTACTTTGGCATTCAAATCTCTTCCAGCATTAGATTAATCAGCTTGATGTTGCTTGTTGTCGGCACTTACATCTCTAAAAGTGCTAGACATGGTATTTCTTTCAACAAGTGTCTCTTGTAGATTAGTGGTTAAGAGTTTGGGAGTTGAATAACACAAGATTAGATTTATTACTGTATAAAAGTGCATGCTTCTGATTAGTTAGATATTCACACAAGAATGTTGACCTCAAGGATTTACTCTAGTGAATGTTAGTGGTAAATTTTGTAGCATGATGCTGATTTATATTCAAGTAAGTCCAAAAGAATTTTGTATGCATAAGTAAAGTTCAGTGTGGGTTTACACTGATACTAGTGACAGCAGTGGGCGTTAAAGGACACGTGTTAAGACATCAGTGTGCTGGTAAAACACGAGCAAAATAACTTATTTTAAGACTATCACTATTAATGTGGCCTCTGAAATGAGATTATTTTCTGATCTATTTTATGCAATCAGTAAGCTGGGATCATCTCACCAATCAGAAGTTGGGTATCTAGACTTAAGACATCTACCTTAGACTCAGCAAGACTAAAGGTTGTATGTTAACCTGTAGAGGGGAAAAAAGGCACCTTGAGAGGCAAAGATATCATAACTATAGTCTTTGATATTCATTTTATGTTTTATTGCCTGTATTTCTATTTTCTCATCATTTTGTGAGTTATTAGAATCTCACATTCTCTTTTAGAAAATTGCATTTTGCAAAAATCAGAAATGCTAAACATAGCATTAAGATCCCTTATTTAGATGAAAAATTGCTGGTACCCTCATTATAATTCTATTATGGTAATCCTATGCGTGTGCTAATAGTCTTATTTGAGAATCAGCAACCTTTCCCAGTTTGTCCTGTACCTACAGCAGAGCAAAGATATAATATAAAGGGTTGTCTGTATGTGTTTGGAATTGTAATGGAGAGAAATTTCTGAATCGGATCTCTTTGTGATTTGGTTTTAATATAACACGGTGGCAAGAGCATTTTAGATGCTTAGAAAGAGTACCGATCGTAATTTTTTTTTTTTTCAATTATCTATCAGTTTCTGGAAAACAATTGAGAACACAAATCTGTTACATTTCTCTGTGGCAGCTATGATTCAGCGTGCCAAAAGTGGAACCATGAAAGTATTTCCTTGATTCTGTATTCTTTGGCAGGAGCACAATGAATAATAAAATACAATCTCTTTAGAAAAACACGTGCTATCTTTTCACCCTAATTTTGTATGATTGTAATGAGAAGATTACTTGGTGCTTTTTATTGTCATATCAAGTTGCTAACTGTTGAAATACAAGGCTGTTGCTATATATTACTGCTAGGAAGTAGAGCATGTATGTGTGTGGCCTCATGTCTAACATTGCAGCTTGCCATCTTCTGTCATTCCCACCACCTATAATCAGCTGATTGGTACTGTAATGTTTTCATAATTTCTTTAATGTATGAATTAAAATTTATTAAAATGTTGATAAAGAAATATGTCCGTTTTGCTTTAGAATGAGAAAATTTGTCAGTCTCATTTCTATAAATGTTTGTAAGTATATTTTTCTTTATGGAGTGTAGTATAATATATACACACATATAAGCAGTATTTCTTTTTCCTAGGTAATTTCTTTCTGTCTGCAACATAAGCTGAAAATAATTCTCAGGTTGTCCACTGTGACACCAAAATAAGGACTCTAATAAGTCTGCATAGTGTTAGGGAGAAAAAAGTACTTGTAACACATCAGAAGAACTGTAAGGCCATTATTCCCTTTGTGTGATGTTCCTTTTCCTGTATTCTTTTTGCTGTGGAACTTTTGAGTTATTGTAGTGATGAAAGGGACCTTTGGCAGCTTCTTCTCCAGGTCCTCTATTACTGCATTCATGGATCACTGTGTTTGTTATCAAAAGGCTTAGACATTTGAGCCAATAAGTTAAAAACATGCCTCCGTTTCATCACCCAAATAATTTTAATTGATTTAATTTAGTCTTTAAAGTTGGCAATGCCCTTTCTGAATTTGTAGGTGTCTTCCAATATTGTTTCACAGAAGTGCAAATCCTGTAGAAAGTTCCAGTTTGAATAATTTAAGTGATGACGGTAACTAGCGTTACCTAGTGCCGCAGTGGTCTGTAGGTGAAAGGAGGTGGTAGCACCTTCCTTGGTCACTTCTGTTTATTAATAGCACAAAGAGAGAATCCACAGTGCAATTGTGATTGAAGGAGCGTTTGGTGGATCAGTTACTAAATCTACCAAATTCGGGAGTAGGAAAACCTCTGGGTTTCTTTTTCCTTCTTATCTGACAGGGTTCATTCTTTTTCTAATTCAAATATGTTTAGAGTACTCCACACAGCATCCTAAGTAGGATACTATTCAAAGCTGTGTGTAAGAAGAGTTATTACTCCAGAATTATTTTTTGGAGTCCTGTCTTTTACATGCTTATCTCTTCTTTCAAACCATGCCACTGAAACACTCTTTATTCTTGAACGGACGTGAGTCAGTGGCCACAAACTGAAGCGCACTAAATTCTGCTCAAACATAAGAACTGTGGTGGGTTGACCCTGGCTGGACGCCAGGTGCCCACCAAAGCTTCTCTACCACTCCCCTCCTCAGCTGGACGGGGGAGAGAAAATACAACAAAAGGCTCGTGGGTTGAGATAAGGACAGGGAGAGATCACTCAGCAATTACCATCACGGACAAAACAGACTTGACTTCAGGAAAAATTAATTTATTACCAATCAAATCAGAGTAGGGCAATGAGAAAATAAAACCAAATCTTAAAACACCTTCCTCCAACCCTCCCTTCTTCCCGGGCTCAACTTCACTCCCTATTTTCTCTACCTCCTCCTCCTGAGCAGCGCAGGGGGACAGGGAATGGGGGTTGCAGTCAGTTCATCACACGTTGTCTCTGCCGCTCCTTCCTCCTCAGGGGAGGACTCCTCACACTCTTCCTCTGCTCCAGTGTGGGGTCTCTCCCATGGGAGACAGTTCTCCATGAACTTCTTCAATATGAGTCCTTCCCATGGGCTGCAGTTCTTCACGAACTGCTCCAGCGTGGGTCCTTTCCACGGGGTGCAGTCCTTCAGGAACAGACTGCTCCAGCGTGGGTCCCCCATGGGATCACAAGTCCTGCCAGCAAACCTGCTCCAGCGTGGGCTTCTCTCTCTCCACAGGTCCACAGGTCCTGCCAGGAGCCTGCTCCACCATGAGCTTCCAACTGGGTCACCCCTTCCTTTGGGCATCCACCTGCTCCAGCGTGGGGTCCTCCACAGGCTGCAGGTGATATCTGCTCCACCGTTAACCTCCATGGGCTGCAGGGGGACAGCCTGCCTCACCATGGTCTTCACCATGGGCTGCAGGGGAATCTCTGCTCCGGTGCCTGGAGCACCTCCTCCCCCTCCTTCTGCACTGACCTTGGTGTCTGCAGAGTTGTTTCTCTCACATATGCTCACTCCTTTCTCTGGCTGCAGGTGCGCAGGGTTTTTTTTTCTCCTTCTGAAATACGTTATCTGAGGGGTGCTACCACTGTTGCTGATGGGCTCAGCCTTGGCCAGCAGTGGGTCCATCTTGCAGCCGGCTGGCATTGGCTCTACTGGACATAGGGGAAGCTTCTAGCAGCTTCTCACAGAAGCCAGTCCATTAGCCCCCCTGCTACCAAAACCTTGCCATGCAAACCTAATACAAGAACATAAGAAAAAAACATTTTTTACTGTGAGGGTGGTCAAACACTGGAGCAGGTTGCCCAGTGAGGTTGTGGAGTCTCCAACCTTGGAGATACTCAAAAGCTGTCTGGACAAGGTCCTGAGTAACCTACTCTAGGTGGCCCTGCTCTGAGCAGCGGTTCGGACTAGATAATCTCCAGAGATGTCATCCAGCCTCAACCGGCCTGTGATTCTTAACATGGATGTGATTATACATGATACCATAAAACCGTAATCAGTATGTTCCTTCTCTGAAGCACAGCCCTGCTGCATGATCAAGTAAGACTCAAGTCTTGCTACTGAGAAGACTGGTAGATGAAATGGCACAGCAGCTAGGCTAGTTGAATAGTTTTAGATATAATTCAATGCCCCAAAGCTTCCCATTGACTTCTGTGGGCCCAAAACTTGGAGATCCTCAATTTCTTTATACATGCAAGCAATTAAAATGGCTTTTAGTGTTGATTTTAACAACTTATGTGATAGGGATCTTTCAGCATTTAAATTGTGGCAGGAAATGTAGGTTTTTTTCTAAGCTTTGCTCCAAGTGTTTTAATTCCTGCTTCCCTGTTCAGGGTCTTTTCCCATTACACTCACCTCTTAAAGGCATAGTCTCAAGGACCAGAGGTTTGGCCCATCATGAAGGTGTTGATGGCCTCTTGAAATACACATAATGGTAATTTTGTGATCTGAAAACTGGGTATTGAAAACATGTTTGGGAAAATTGAGGTATATGATAGAGATAACCATCACATCCAACTTGCTATTGGTAGGTTGGGTGGAAAACTGTACAGGTAGTATATTTTGTCAGCTGAAAAGGTACCAGGTGAGAAATGAAGAGATAGGTTTAGAGCAGATTGCAAAACCTGCTGTCATTGAACGTGCATGCATCAGAAACTGAGATCACAGCTGAAGAGGCTGGTCAGTAAACCACATCAAAACATACAGGAGAGCAGTGGGGCAACCTGCTGGGTGCAGGACCCCGGGACAGGGAGTGGGGCTGGCAGGGTGGAGCTGTGGAGGTGACTTGAAAGGCTTTGGTGCCACCAGGCACAGGCGTCTCAGCCCCAAACCCTAAGTGTAAGCTGCCATCTCCCACTGGGTCTGAACACCCAGTTTTAGCTTATCCTGCTAAGACCCAGCCGGCTCTCCGTGGCATGCTCCAGCGGTGGTAGTAATGTGGTGGGCAAAGCGAGTTATACTCTGCTGGTTTTGGGCAAAATAGGAAGATGCTTACATAAAAGCCACTGGACAAGACTCTCATAAATTATTGTGTAATTTTGAATCATGACATTCAAATAACGCTGTAAAAGCTAGCATTATCTTCTGATTTCAGATTTCTGACCTGCTTTGTAAAGGCTTCTGTGCACAGCTGTGTAGCCCTGTACTTCTGGTGACTTCTAGGCCTGTAGCAACAGCAGAACATGCATATATGTTATCTGTGGATTTAATAAAATTGAACTGAAAATTACCCTGGTGACTCTAGCATCATATGAATCAGCTGCCAATCTATGAGGACATCACTGAATCTTTCTGGACTCTTTGTGTTACAAATATTTTGTAAGAAACCTGGGTTAGTTATTGTTGTTATTGTTTTAAGACTTCCTAGCTGAAGAAGTTCTAATCTGGGGCTGGAAAGGCAGCTGTGTGCCTAAAGTATTGTGCTGCTCCAAAGCAAATTGAATTCCCTCTGCCAAATCTCTCCTTCCCCAGTAGCTGTGTAAGTAATGCCATTAAGATGTTTGCATAATCCTCATATTTCAGTGATTGAGCTTCTACTAGAGTACTGTGCAATTCTCTATGTGTTATCTTTGTTCCCGACTAAGACTTCGGTAGCATAACGAGAATATCTGGGAGAAAGAGCAGTATTGCGTAGCTTGCAGCTACTTTGTCCCGCCATCAAGTCCCCACAAATTAATTAGGTTTTACTCTCTTGAATGCTCTGGGAAACCAAGGCATCTACAAATGCTGCAGGAAATAATAATGATGAACTAGTGGGTGGCTCAGTTAATTAGCAAAATCTTTTGAGTACAGAACATTAATAATGAATTTGCAACTGCAGATCTGATATATGTATGTAGACCTATGCATTGCTGTGCAGAGATACCCAAAGTAACTCTGACCATGTTACCTCAAAAAGAGAAGCAGCACAAACATGTTAGTCCAGCCTTTGTAGGGACAGTAAAGTAACGCACATCTTACTGCTCAGTCATCCCACAGTAAACTTTAAAACAAAACCACCCCAAACAGCAACAAATCAGTTGAATACGTAGGTATCTGTAGCAAAACAGATAAAGGGGGTGAAAAATATTAAAGTGGGTGAAAAATATTAACTCCCCCATTGGCTATTTTGAAAGTACAATGATAATTATCTGTAATTAGTATTTTCTTTGTATTCAAATGTTAATGACTGAACATATTCTGAATATGTGGTAAATAGAGTGATCATGGTTAAAAACATTTTTCTTGATGGATACCCACTATGAAATGACTGGTGCAGCTGTGCCCTTTGAGAGCTTTACTGAGGTTCTAAAATTATTTCTAAACTAATACTTATGACATTTCCAAACTATTACCTGTCACAATAAATTTGAAAATTCCAGAGTTAAAGAAAATGTGGTATCAAAGTATCTGCTTTGCATTCATTTACCGTCCCATTCCTATTCCTTCTACCATGTTTGCATTAATATGGGTTAATAATGCGTTTTACTCGCAGAAGTTTGCAATAGGAATGTCAGCTCTAATGGTCTGTGCGTTCCGCACCTGCATGGTGGCAGGGGACACTCTGAGGAGTTGGGGGTGGTACCACACACCCCTCAGGCGTCGCGGCACTCCTGCTCTACAAAACTTTTAGCATTTAGGAAACCAACCCAAAATGCTTTGTGTTTGTCATACGCATATCATGCCTGCCCCCAGAGGGGTCAGCAGCTCCCGTGTCGCGTGGCAGTGCTCCCGTGTTGGTGAAATGGTGTCTGTGGGAGTGGCGGCTTTCTCGTGGTGATGTCCAGGGGCTCTTGCAGGGGTGAAATAACTTTGCAGAATCCAGCGCTCTTGAAGGTCTGTTTCTTTGATCTTTCCCACAGTTTCCTAAATATGCAGCAATGTAAATATATGTATTAATGTCACTGTTAGTAGTAAAACTATTAGAGTTGACAGGGTACTGCTGCCACAGGGGATACTAAAATGAGCATGTGAAAGGCAGTAATGTTCTGTAGTGTGCACT
Source organism: Mycteria americana (assembly GCF_035582795.1). Taxonomy (NCBI): domain Eukaryota; kingdom Metazoa; phylum Chordata; class Aves; order Ciconiiformes; family Ciconiidae; genus Mycteria; species Mycteria americana. Next base: position 34,977,677 of record NC_134367.1, read on the forward strand.
TCTAGAGTGCACTCAGCTGCTGGTTAATGGTGATTGTCTTACACAGGATAGAAAACTGAGACCAAACAGTATATACAAAAATAACTGCTCAAGAACAAATAATTTCTGCCATTTACTGCCCCTAGGCATCTTTTCATTCTGAAAATAACATGAGATGGAATGGCTGCTGCATATCTCCTCTCCAAATTTCAACATTTTCTCAAGGCCTGTAGGTCCTCTTTGGACTTTTGGAAGTTTTCCTGTTGTTTTCTAAAATGTGAGTTAAATTGGCTATCAGTAGTGGATATTTCTGGGACTGGATAATTGCTAGCTAGGCATTTTGTAAGGTACAGCAGAAGAAGAAGCTAGTCTCTGTCCAGCTGTTTCTAGGAGAATAGAAGAAGAGATTTTAAAAAATTCATGTTACTAGATAAAAATATTACTGGAAAGAGTAATGTTAAAGACTGTTTTATTCAACTTCAAGCATTCTTTCAGATCCTCACTGTATATATGTTATAAGGGTAGTCCTGCTAATTAGTTTGTGCACAATGCTCACTGCATTCCAGAATCCCATGTGTAGTTACTGTTTATTATTTGTTAAGGCAAATAATTATTTTATCTTACGGTACCAATACCAAAGAAAAGATACTGGTACCTTAACAATCAGACCCTTCCTAGACAATATATGCAGTGAATGGTATTCTGGAATTCTTTTATGAGAAGTAGCTGTACTTCCCACTGGTTTAAATGGTCAGTTATATCAGAATTTCTCTTCCCAGAACTGACCGCTTTTTGTTTTAATGCACAGTGTGTTAAGTAAACTTAAATTACATACTATGAGAAAAGACTGTTCCTTAGGGTAACATTCTTTCAAAATGAACTCAGTGCTAGAATATGTATTTTAATGACAGAGAAATTATAGGCTGTCAAATAGTCATTTAGCAAGGCTAGAGTATTCTGAGTTTCTGCTGCCATTATTACCGCTTTAATAAAAATACACGTAACTAAAAAGAAACTTTTTTTTAATACAATGTGGTGAAAAGAAAAAAGTGCTTCAAAATCTAAACATATGAACTCTAGAAACTGAAAACAGGGTAATGTGAAATACAGTTTAGGATAGCAAAGCAATTTAAAACGGGTGTAAAAATACCATCAATAAACTACATAAGGGGAGATTCTGGAGTCTATCCCTACCCTGGGAAATAAAACCAAAGTTGAATTTCATTTTATGGTAGCAGTTTAGTGGCAGCGTAAGACAGATTTATATAATGTAATGCTGAACTTAGTAAAGCATTTGTACACGCAAAGAAGAGTGAAGAGAGACCATGACTGGCTCTGGTAATCTACAAAATGCAGCCTTCAGAGGGAGCAGCAGTGTCTTCTCCTCCTTCAGAAGATTGTTTGCCATCACAGAGAGCTTGGAGGGAAGGAGCTGTGAAAGGAGCTGTGGAGTTTCTAGACGTGATAAGTAATAGTTTACATTTTGCCAGAGTTATTCTATAGAATCTGACAGCTGTCTGCACCTACTCCATTCACTGTATGTCATTATTAATGTCTTCTATGTATGGGGCTATCACACCATTCGGTACTAATGTCGGAGTGTGTAAGACTGAAATTTGTAGAGAAAACATTGAGACTACATGACATTCAGTTTATCTCACCTACTTTTCTACAGAAACTAGATTCTTACAGTTTTACGCTACTTGTAGGCATTTCCATGAAGGCGACCTGTGTGGGCAGATGCTGTACCACAGTCCTGCGCTTGGCCGTGACCAGGCGAAGAGCAAGGAGTAGAGTAACGTCAGGGAAGAAAGCTGCCCGGAAAAGGGCTCGAGGCTGTGGTGCATTATGCCTGACATGCTGTGATAGAAAAAGCTTTTTTCTTTTTGTGTATATGATCTCCCATCACACTGAAAAGTCTCTAGAATCTAGCATTTTCATGCCGGTAAAATTTAAACATTCAAGATTAGGCATTATTTCTGAAGTCAGTTGGGTATTGGTAGAAGTCCTTTTATTAAATGTTTCATGCATTCAAAATAAAGATGTTGTTTCTCCTCAGAGAAACACATGCCTTTAACTTATGGACAAACTTTTAAAACAAAGGGAGAAGCTATTAAGTGCACATCAGTGGTCCCAGTCCTGCAGAGGTCTGTGCATGAGTTTGTCTTTGCCTAGAGGACCAGTCCAGAAAAGGTATGGTTAGACACCAGTGGGATCCTCAGCTAGGCCTTACAAAGTCATTGCAATATTTTGGGGGATGTTAATGAGATGGTAATGGGAAATATGAAAAATTTCAGATAGTGAACAGGGATGGGGAGAATACCTATCTTTTGGACAGTATATCTGCCAATATTCACAAGGGACTGAACTTGTATTCTCTTTTTAGTTTGTTTTTGGTCTCTATGGAATTATTTTAAATGTTGTATAATATTAAAGGAATTAGCAATGGAAGAATTATATTTCTTAAGAAGTTGATAACCATGGCTTTTAGATCATTTGGGGGATTTTGATTCATCTCAGAAGGGATAGATGGAGCTCTTGCTGTTTTTCTGCAGCCTTTGTTCTTTATCTTACTGAGCAATTGAAATTCAGATTTCACACATATTTGATTCTTCAATATATATTTTCATTAAAAGCTTGCCAGTAATGTGAGCTATGTATGTTTTTGAGATATTCATTAAATGAGATTTGTAACAGTTTACATGGTATTCTGACAGTTTACCAAACCTATCAGTCAAAAGCAGGTGGCCTGCGTTGGTAGGATTTTTCTGTTATAATGAATATATTTTCAACATATGTACTTAATTTATAATATATTTGCTAGCAAGATGTTATTCTTAAAAATCAGTTAATCAACCCGTGATACCCTCCTACACTTCAGCTTGATGCTTGAACGCTCAGATGTCATCTGTCTGCAGTTCATTTCAGTAATGTATGTGATTACGCAACAAATTAAATTGTGTCATATATCGATCCTAAAACACTGAAAATACAGCTGTATTCTGTTGTCACTTCTTCATACCTACCCCTTCATGAACGTATTTTGCAGTTAGACATCCAGGTGTCCTTGGTTTTGACGCTTTGCTGTTTGGGGTTGCTTTTTGAGCATGGCTGTGTTGGCCATCTCACCTTGAGGTGAGGCCATCCCACCAGGCACTCTCTGGATCATGGCGCAGTCCGGCCAGGAGAGGAAGGTGGGGAGGAAGGGCACAGAGAGATGAGGCAGACCCCTAGGAGGCCAGATAGGCTTGAAGAGCGGCTGCCTGGTGGCCACCAGGGCTTGTCCCATGAGTCACTGCACTTGGGACCTTGCTCAGTGGGTTCCCTGTGTTCCAATTTTCACAGCTGTAAATGCAGTGAAACAAAGTGCAGGACTGTGGCCATGGCCCAGGCTTGTGGAGATGCCAGCAGCTCTGATTGCAAGTGGATTTCAGCCTTTACCGACCCTGGGAAAGTGGGAAACGCCAACACTCACGCACAACCTGTGGCATGACCAAGGGAAGTTTGGCTACCAGGGCAGAGGCACAGCCATGTGAACAACTGCCTCGGTGCGGACAACGGTGGTGTCAACAAAAGAAGCGTCTGTGAGCATTTCAAAATAGAGACAGTTCCTCCTGTCTGCAAGGGCAATATAGGCACTCAGTTCTCAAAGACTGGGGCACAGATTTTCAGTCTTTTGTAGGCATCTAAATTGTTCAGAGCTATTTTGAATCTTTTCCTTTTGATCTGATTTGTGTTATCCATGTTTTTGCTATAGTCAGGATACCAGAACATGTTTGCAGCATTCACCTTTGCAGGTCTCTGCGACATGCCAGAGCAGCACAAGGAGAAGGTAGATGAAGGCCTGGCCAGATCTCTGCACCACGCACTGCTAGAGCATTCTGGGGAAAAGCAAAACCAGAGTAATCCACCATCCTGACAGTTTGCCCATGGATGACTGAGACTTAGTCATTTATATTTCTCATTTGACCACATCTGACAGTAATGTTGGGCTCTACATATGTGAAGTGTGATGTAGACTTTCTGGAAGTGAACTTACATTGAGCTACGTTTAGCTGTTTCGTAGCATCCAGTTCAGGACACAAGTGCTTAATCCAAAAATTAATTTATGAGATTAACTGTGTTAGGTAAAGAGATGTTGTTGAAGGTTGCAGACTTGGAGCTGCGTTAGGTAAGGTAAAAGGTTAGGTTAGGTAAGAAAAACCCACTAAAGGTGGGTCTGATCCACTAAAAGTCTGATCTATGTGGTCAGTCCTCATGCACGCTGGGAACAAAGGATTTTGTTTATTATTTCCATTGTGGCTAACTATTGGGTTTTTTGCATTTAATGTAGGTTTTGGTATACAAAAACAACTATTTAAATTGCTAGCTATTAAAGCAGAGTATGGCTGGATAGCATACAAAATAATAATAAAAATGCAAAATTCTAAGTAACATATTGATAAGAAATTTTGATCCATTTGTTTGGTAAAAGTTGTTTTTGTAGAATTTTTTTTATTTAAGTGATCTAAAATTACACATCTAAAGTTATGGGCTTTGTTCAATTTTTAATTTGTTAATAAAGTGTTGCAACTTTCTTGTCAGTTACAATAAATTTGCTATAGGCTAACAGTGGTGGTTGCAGTACAGCATATAAACATCAGTTGTCCAAGCAGATTTTCATTTTTAAAAAGAATAATAATTGAAATAATTTAAAATACAAGAAGGCATTACGTTTTTCATTATACTAGGGACAACTATTCTAAGGAGAAAGATTTGAGGTTTGGTTTTTTTTCATTTAAGAAATCTTTTCTCATAACGCTCTATGGGAAGTGGCTTGGCTTTGAAGCTTTGTCTAGAGAAGCATTAGTCACACACTGACCTGGGTGTGGGTAATATCCATGATATTTGGGATGATGGTTAATATGGCTTAAGATGAAATCCTGTACCCTCCTAGAAATACTACTTTTTGTTATCAAGAAATTTGTAAGAGAGTGTTGTCAGTGAACACACTTTCTACCTTTATACAGAAATTCATAGCATTGGTAATTTCCAGATTTAAGTAATCAGAATATCTGTGCTGGACTCACAATAAATGTGAAGCAGAAGCAAATGGATGTGAACTTACAAAGTAATTCAGAATCATCAAGGTGTGTGTGAGGATGCCCTCGCATCATCTGTGCTTTGTATGACTTGTTCTTATATCGCCGTATGGAAACAGGGAATGGGGGATGTTATGGAGAAGTTTATCATAGCTGGAGAACCGCTTTTCTTGTGCCTTGCTCTGTGTGTTAGATCATTAGAGTAACATGATCAGCTTCTTAATTACATGTATAAGGACAAACATACAATGTAAAGGTATTTCTTGGTTTTGTATTAGAAGTATATCTTTCAAGGGAAAAATATTTGTCTTATATGTAACTAAGGAAGACAGGGCATAGGAATTGTGTAGATTTGACCAAAACAGTGTAAATTCCTAGTTATCTTCTAAGTAAGCTGTGATTTAAGAAAAATAGCTTGAAAATGCTCACGTTTCTTTCGTTATCTGAGTCAGCTTGAATTAAATTGTATATTTACCTTATCGTAAGGCAGGATTTAGGGATCATCAGTTATATAGCTACAGTTTCTAGCAGTTCAAGAGGTCACCTATTTTCACAAAAACTGTAATGCAAGCTTTTGTACAGCACTAGAAATAATGTAGGTAAATCAACTTGGTTTTCATACAATTTCTGTTCAGTTGTTAACCAGTAATAGGTATCCCGTTTTATGTTCTGTATCACCAACAGACATTAAACTGGGGAACTTACTAGAACCAAACCTTAATGATACATGCTGGTAACTTAGCAACTTAGTAGGTAAATAGCAGAAAGTATGCTGAGAGAACATTTTAAATAAAGATATATATGTATAAATAGATAGGGAGAAAGTGCACTTTTTCTGGCAGGTGTTGCTTTTATTAGCATACTGACTTACATATTTATGTATGTCCATCAAACAGTTGATTTAAACTGAAAACAGTTTAGAAAAGATTATTTTATCTGTGTAAGACCTGTGCATTTTTATAATCCGAACTATTAGAAATATACATTTACTGTACATGGACAAAACTTTTAATTTTCCAGTAGCCAGGTAACGCAATGTTTTTCCAGTTAATGTTAATTAGAAAATGAAGTGAGTAAGAAAGGAAGGTTTATTTGGGTTTATAAATCTGGGTTTATAATGGCTTAAGTTTTTCATGAAGGAACTGCATTAGCCAGATCAGTTTGTAACAATTGATACCACCGTTGCATTGTCACTTAAATTCACATTTTTGGGTGAAGGTTTTGAAACAGAAGGTTTTGAAAGGGCAGAATTAAAGAGTGTTCCTAGACTTTAAAGTCACTTTTTTTATTAACTCAGGTACCTAGTTTCTCAGTTCAATATAATAAATTGCCTAGTGGGGCTTTCTCCACTCCTTGTAGGTTTCTTTCGATATAAATGTAAAGGGAAAATTGTGTGGAAACCCAAAATCTTAAAAAAAAGTATTTTTGTTTCTGTGGGTTTTTTCCATGAACCATCCTGAGACATTACATTTTTGCAGCAGAAAGACTTATTCTAAAAATAATTTTATTCTCATTCATCTACAAAGATATTCAGATTGTTCTGCTGTATTGTATAAGTTAAGTCATTCTCTCAATTTTTCTCTGTCTCATGGCCTGCTTTCTTAAACTGGAATACTGACTTAGATGAATGTTGTTAGTCAGTGTGAAGAAATGTTTATGATTTTTTTCCAAAAGCATCTCCCCAAGAAGAAAAACTCTGAAAGCCTCTCACTCACATATGCTTATTGAGAGGACCTTGTCAAACCTGTTCTTCACTGCTATTAAAAGCTTTGTCATAAAAAGCTTTGAGTTTGGGAGAAAAGGTAATCATGCTTAAAAGTGTCCATCACATCTAGTTTAGCAGCTCAAACAGTTTACAGTTTGGATAGTATGTTTAGTTAGCTTCATCCCAAACTTAATTAAATTGGTACTACTCAATACAACATAAAATACATTACCCTAAACTCATAAATGATAACTTTGCTTTGGACAAACTATTACGTAGTATTACTATTTTGAACGTTCAGGATTAAGGTAGAAAATAGATAAAATATTAATTATGTTTCTTCAGGAGAAAATACATGAAGTTTGGGGAGAAGTTTTAAAAAAGTAAATAGGAGTAGGATATATGTGTACAGATAGGCAGGTATTTGTCCAATGGTAAGCAATTTTAAATTTATTACCATTTTAATGGTAATTATATATAATAGTAGCAATTTATGTTCATTCCTGTTGCTCCCTGTTCTGCCTATGAGAAGTCATTACTTTTAAACCAGTAAGACTGGAGAAGTCAAATATCAAATACAGGTTTCCTTACCTTCCACTCTATTCAGTATTACAACTGAAGCAGATGTCGTGCAAACCACCTGTGGGTTTCTTGTACCTGAATATTATCACCTTCCAATTTTACAGCAGTTTTTATCCATTCTTTGGGTACCAACCTTGGTGAGGTTAATATGACCACTCCCTTGTTCACTTCTTCTGGTAGGAGTCTTGTTCTCCCCATTAGCTCTCGTGATTATAGTCTTTACCTGGTGTTATTCTCTTCTATCTTCCCTACATATCCTTTTCCTCGCAAAAGGAAGAGTGGTGATTCTTCTGTAGCTTAGTATGTTCTCAAGTAGGTGATTTCAAGTCAGGGTCAGAGCCCGTTTGTGGTTGCAGGGGGTCACAGCCCGAGGTGACTCTCCTGGCTGAGCGAGGATCACCCATCCCAGCACCTCCACCAGCCAGCCAGAGAGCGTGGCAGCTTCGTCGGAACCTGAGGAGTTGCAGGGTGTGCAGCAGAAATAGCATTGTACCAAGGAGCACTGCATCAGTGAAGTGATGTTGCTGTAAATCCCATAAAAGAAATAGGAAGGCCAGGCCTGAGCTGCGTAAATCCATCTTGGCTTTCCAGGAGGCTGTCCAGGAGAGCTGCCCCAGAGACTGGAGACACCTCTTCATTCTCACTCGGCTGCATCCCGGTGATGCTGCTGGCACCCGCGGTTTGGTTACACTCCCAACATTCGTTTTCTTTCCTCGGTGTCTCCTTGCTTCCTCCTTCCTTGCAAAACCAGGATCATGCAGCTTATAGTGACCGTGCTGATCAAAAGCAGGACCTTGGAAAGCAGCAGATCAGCGGCTGTTTTGTGACACTTCAGTTAAGCTTAACCCTCAAATGCACACTTCCACTTCTGCCACTTCAAAATCTGCTTTGTCTGGATAAAATGTATGTGTTGTTGTGAACACATTCTTGAGGCAAAGGTGCATAAAAGAAAAAATGCATGTCTGTTAAGAATATCCATGTTTAAAAAAATTCAACAATTTAAGCTCAGCATGGAGCGTTGGTTTTCCAGAACCAAAAATAATTGCAATTGGAAAAATGGGTTGCATTTCACCTAATGCAACTTGTGAAAATTGTAAGAACAGATGTAAAAAATAAGGCATCAGGTAACCTGATCTTGAGGGAAGCAGCTGATGCAAAGACTTGCCTAAGATATTGTCACAGCTCATGTTACATTTTGTAAATTAAAGCTTTCTTTCTATATTGAAAATAATAATGCTGCTTTGAAATGTTACTAGGTTTTGCTAATTTCCTATGGTAATAATATAATAAAATATTATTAAATAAATACTTTCTTAAAATATATCAAATGTTTAGAAATGCAATACCTATACCTCTAATGTCAGAGCTCCACTAAAAACCTGCAAACAGACTGTAAGCAGCTGCTTTTACTTTAGCTCAAATCCTCTGGCAGTTGCGTCCTCTCTGGTCAGCTATGTGGGTTTGCCCTTTCTGTGTCTAAATGCAAAGGCTTTTTTTCTGTCCTACAAAACTCTTCTCAGTCATCTGAATTAGAGAGCAGGGGACTCCTGATTCATCTCCGGTTGTCCTGCTCTAGTAGTGCACATGAGAAAGTAGCTGAATTTATCATCAGAAGATTTACCCCATGAGCAGCACCGAGCATCCATGCAAAGCTATGGCAATTGCACCCCACATTCCTTTACGGATCCTGTCCTGGAGCCATTTCAGCCAAGTACCTGACAGGTTGCATGCTTCATACATATGCATAACTCACAGTGTAGGGAGAAAGAGCCCCTTTGTGGTTTTAAAGGTGCCTCCAAGCTGCATGGGAACCTGAGGAGCTCTCTGCTCTGACCCTGGCAGTCCCGTGGGCCTGCCGAAGGGACAGCAAGTTGCCAGCTTTCTCCTGTGAACTGCAGTTGCTGCACTGCTCAGAGCCTCCCCGTTGCTGCGCCTCAGTTCCCATCCTGCCTTTTCTGCCGACAGCATGTGCCCTTCTGAGGTCTTCTGCAGGGATTCCTGGAAGAGGACTTTGCCTTCCTTTTTTATATATATTAAGTTATTCTGTTAGAGGCATAATGTCTGGTGATCTGAGAGAGTAGCAGTAGTACTTTGGGGAGAAGATGAGGTGAGAAAAGAAGCCCTGACAGGATCAACTGCTGTGGCTATGCAACATCCAGATGTTGCCCCTATGCTTCTGGCTCTCCAGACGTGGACAGAAGAGCTGGCAGGAGGCTTTCGCCACCCGCACTGAGCCCTGCCTTTTTATAGAGTGAAAAGAAAGTAGGTAACTGTAGATAAGTAGGTGTACTGTGCTTAATTCTTTAACCTCGTAGATGCCTCACATAAATGGCTTGTACTTGTACTAATATATCTTACTGAAGATACTTGCTGTCCTTACTGCTTCTACAATACATAAATGGTCTTAAGAGGGATGCTAATTACATTGGTCTGCCTTTTGGGAGGGTGTATCCAGTACAGAAAGCTGTATCTTCTCAAGGTGACTGTTAATTTCTGCTTTTCAAGTGATTTATTGTCCCTTGAATATTTAATCTTTGTGCTTAAAGGCAGGTATCGTTCCTTTTGGTCTACTCTCTCTCTACTACTAGCCTTAACTGACTTTAATTCATCAGTTGCTGCATTAAAGCAATGAACTTGGCGCTTGCATTGTGTAGTAAGATATTTTACAGTGTTTTCACAAATTTGGGTATTTTGAATGGCAGTTCCACAATTCCAAATACCTTCCAGTTAATAAACAAAATAAATAGATGTGCAATAAAGTAGTAAACAGACCATGAATCTGAATCACTTCTTGTTTTTCAAGCTGAATTTTTCAAGGAAATTAGTTTATGAACTAGATTTTGAAGTCTGGACTCCATCAGTCTCGAGGAGAAAGAGCTGTAATTACATTCTCTCTCAATTTATGCCATGTATCTGCACTCCTCTTTTAGAATATTTCTTTTTAATTCTATTACATTGAACTTAATTTTACATGACAAGTAGCAGAATCATGCAGATAAGTAACAGCAGAAATATAATTGTTCTGTAAAGACCCCACAGTTTGCTGTGAGGATATGTGTACATTGTAGTCACTTACTAAGACTGCAGCTTTTGAGGATGCATCAAAGCTAGCTTTGCACTCTTGACTAGAGTCCTGCAAACAGGAGTTTCTCACTAACCCAAAACTCAGGTGGACTAAATTCTTCTTGTTTTATCCATTTTCATGGATTTTATATTGCAGCTCACACTGAGCAACAAACTACTGCAATGGGTGCCCTGTTTCCAGTACAATGTTGTCACTTTTGTTGTAAATGAGCTGAAGTCCTAGGACCAGGTTTAGTATGGACATACCTCTTAGCTAGAAGAAAGATCCTCCACAATTTTGTCAGTACAATAGCTTTCTCTTTTGTGCTTTCTTGAACTCTGAAATATTGAACTTTCTTCTGTTACTGATGAAAAAGATGTATTATAGTCACATATTAATCTACAGTTAATTTTTCCCCCCTGGTTTAGAATCATGGCTATCTTAATTCCACTGATAAAATTATGTTTTTGTAATTTTAAAAATCTGAATAATCTCACGAGTAAGATGTTTTCATTGTACACTTACAGTATCAGTGTTTTCTGTTTGACGTTAAGAACAGGTAAGGAAAATGTTCAGTGAATGTACTCGATCCTCAGTTACTGTGAAACAATTTGCCAAGCTGTTTATCCCTGCTGGAGATCAGTTAGTGGTAGCAGCAGACTCAGAGTGTAGAGACTTAGGAGTTTTTATCCTAACAATGGCTTTTCTGCCATTGAATATACTGGAACTAGAATTCTTAATTTAGCATTACATCTGTATTTTTTTCTTTCAATCTTATTTCACTAATAAAAGTTGCAGGAGTTCTTCTGTTGAATTTTTATTTATTTTTTAGGTGAAATGGGTCTTTTCTGAAAGTGTTTCCATCTGTTCTGTGGTAGCACAGTTGCTGGTATTCATGTCATGAACTTTTCATCCTCTCTGGATAACTTTCCAGGAACTCTTAACTTTTGGAAATGAGAGATGCATTTTTTATAATAATTTTTTTAAAACCAGGTTGTCTTGTTAGATCTTTATTTCAAACTTTCTTTAAAAATTCATTTTCTTATTGGAAAAGGAGAGGATAAGCTCAGTAATGGCATAGCTGGTTAACTAGGCAAGTTTTAATGTACAGTAATCTCTCATTTAATGAATAGCACTTAATAGAATTAAATGTTCTCTTAAAGTATGCTTCTCTGCTGTTCTTTACTATTAATGCCCAAAGGACTTGTGATACTATGCTTATTCATAGCCACTATTTGTTAGTAATTCTGCTTTTCTTCCATTGTTACAGAAGGTAACGGTGAAACAGTGGTTTTTTTATCATATAAAGCCAGAAAGGTGTATATGGAAAAGAAGTGTGGTTTATACATCTAAGTGGCCTAAAGCACAAATTTGTGATGAAGTAGGATACAGAAAAAAAGCTGCGGGGAAGAAAACAGACCTTTTTCTCCATCACTTCAAGAATGCACCATCTCTTCGTTGTGCAGTGAGCTGGGTATGCACAACAGCGAGAACAGCTCTAAATGGATATACTAGCTGGTCACAGTATAACTGGTCCCACTAAAATGTGGCTGTGAAAAAGATAAACATGGTCATAAAGTGACAGGGAAATGTTGACTGGAAATCATGAGATGATCTTGAGGCTTTTGCAGGAGTGTTCTCTGAAGTTCTGGCCACCCGCATTCAAGAAAGGTCAAGTCCAGCTAATGTGTGCTCAGGGCATCTGGCAGAGTGATCCTGTACAAAATGACTGATATGTAAAATGAAGCAGACACTCGGCACTCCAATTTCGGGTTGCATTTACATTAGTAAACTCAAGAGCTGGGGCACCCATGTCAGTGCTTGAGTCCGTGTCCTTGGTCACTGAGTGTGGGATTAACTGTGCTGCACAGCTGTCAGCGGTGTCCCGTGCCAACCAGTGCTGTCCCAACAGCCCTGGGGTTAGCATGGATCAGGGCCCCTCCAAGGCAGTCCCCTCCTTCTTCTCCACTGGTTGGCCCCTGTCGTGGTTTAACCCCAGCCGGCAACTAAGCCCCACACAGCCGTTCACTCATTCCCACCCCTGGTGGGATGGGGGAGAGAATCGGAAGAGTAAAAGTCAGAAAACTCATGGGTTGAGATAGACAGTTTAATAGAGAAAGCAAAAGCCACGCATGCACACAAAGCAAAACAAGGAATTCATTCACTCCTTCCCATGGGCAGGCAGGTGTTCAGCCATCTCCAGGAAAGCAGGGCTCCATCACACGTAACGGTTACTTGAGAAGACAAACGCCATCACTCCGAACGTCCCCCCTTCCTTCTTCTTGCCCCAGCTTTCTATGCTGAGCATGACACCATATGGTATGGAATGTCCCTTTGGTCAGTTGGGGTCAGCTGTCCCAGCCGTGTCCCCTCCCACCTTCTTGTGCACCCCCAGCCTACTCGCTGGTGGGGTGGGGTGAGAAGCAGAAAAGGCCTTGACTGTGTGTAAGCACTGCTCAGCAGTAACGAAAACATCCCTGTGTTATCAACACTGTTTTCAGCACAAGTCCAAAACATAGCCCCATACTAGCTACTGTGGAGAAAATTAACTCTGTCCCAGCCAAAACCAGCACAGCCCCCCATCCAGAGAATAAGCCTACGTCTGTTTTGTTTGCTAGCACAGACTGTATCCCACTGTGTGCTCTTCAGGCCATATCCACCAGCTCCAGCACTGTAGACACAGCCCACAAGGTTGAAGCATTTTTTCTTCTTGGTACCTCTGGCCCCATCCTAAAAGATTACCCTTTTTACTCAGCTAGGGTTCGGTGCTCCCAGTGGTGTTGGTAATGCACGTGAGCGCTGGTGGTCACATAGAAAAAGGGACCAACCCACTGCACCTCTTTCCCCTCACAAAAGAATTAAGGCATACAAGAAAATCTTGCATCTGGCCTACCTGCAAGGAAGGAGGGCTTGATTAATATCAGCTCATGCTATTTCTGACACTATCAAAGAAAATGAACAAAATGTGAGTTTAATTATGGTGAACCTGTCAGTACTGTAAGAGAAATGCTGTTCTTTGTGTAGAGGAGGTGCAGTGATAAAACACAGTAAATAGCAAGTGCAGATAGTATACCACTTTTAGCAAGTGCAAATCACAGATATTACCATCTTTTTATTAGTAGCCCATAAGATATATAGCCAAAATGACAATATGTCTTTTATTGATTACTAATGAAAAGATAATATCCATGATCTGTACTTCATATTTAGCATGAGATAATTTGCAAATAAAAGATCTGGTATTCAGTAAAACTGAAAGGAATATTATTCTTTCCCTGCACAATGATTTTCTTATAAACAAATTGCAAATCAAAGACTTTAAGTTGCTAATATGTCATCCAAGAAATATTAGACTTGAATGAGGATGAATAGTTTCAATTATGTGTAAATAGATTCATTAAGAGGAATGCAAAGGTCCGGCAATTATTCATTCTCTGAGATTAGATTAAGAATATTGTATTTAGAGTCTTGTATCTTAATAGACCACTTTAATTTCTGTTTATACCTATTATTCTATTTAAGATGCACATTAATCTTCTTCTCAATGAAGTGTATCCATTTATCTAACAAGAAGAAATGTTATACTTTCCTAGCTATTCATGCAATTATTTGAAAACAGTGGGGATTTACATTTTAGGTTGGCAATAAATACATTTCACTTTGTACTTGCCATTGTTGCCTTGAGTGTCTCTAGACACTGTTGAGCATGAGAAATTCTCTGCTGTAGAGGAGAAAAATGACTTTATAAATCAAGGGATTATTAATGGCGTTTATATACACCTTGTCAGTGTCATCTGCTCAAATATAATAATAACTTTATTTCTAATGTTTGCTTTCCTGTGTGAACTTATTTAGCTGAGTTTTAGTTTAGCTTCTGATGAAGAGACCATTTGCACATATTTACAAGACACTTCTTGTATGTGATGCAAATATCTATTCTCATACACAGGATCATTTACATACACATACAAGTAATACCTATAGGTGAGAGTTCAGAAACAAGCTAGAAAGCACCCATTTTTGAGTACTGTAGTTGTGGAAATATGTACTGACAAGTGGTAATAGTGGTATAAAGGCTTTCTCTTAAGTACTGTCACTCTTGATTATACAGGTGTAAACATGATCAAAACCAAGCCTATTACATTGAGACTTGTTAATCTAGGGTAACATTGCAGTCTCACTGGCAAGTTAGTTTTAATTATAGTTCTTAACGTATTCCCACACAGTTGCCTTGTATGTTTTTGTGTTTCTCAGGGGGCTTGAATATCATGGTTACCAAAAGACAGAAAACACAACACAGTAACAGAGAAATGAAAAGTATTTGGTGCCCCCAACCGGCCTCAGTTGAAGGGAAACCGTTGTAAGAACACTCACTTTATTTCCTTGTATTAGTCAACATTTTGTGTCTGAATTTCTTCAAAGATCTGGTTATACTGTCAGGTATCACAAGAAAAAAGACAAATACACACTTCTATTCTGTATTGCTGTTTTTGTTGCATCTCTCTCTCACACCATGCCAACTTGAAGTCCAAGTCCAGGATCCTGATGCAACTCCTGTCTGTAAGTGCCAAGTTCCACCTCTGGATACCCATAATTTAAATGTAGTGTGCGTGAGGGCAGTCAGAAAGCTGCCAGAAACAACAATGGGATGGAAGGAGGCACCCAGAAAAAACAAATAGTCTTTCTTGGGTTCTAATTCTTAGAATTATAATTCTAGAATTCTGATTTATTCATCTTTTTAGTCAAATCTGACCACCAGCTTTCTACTTTTCCCATTGACCTTTCCGGGACACTTGAGACAATACAAGAAGTATCCTTGTAATTATTACCTCCCTTGGATTAACTAGCTCCACAGTCATCTGTTTTTCTGATGATTTCTGTCTCTTCCTCCCTAGTTCAGTTTTGTGTGAAGGTGCCCAAAGTGTCTGTTTTTTCAAGTCATTTTTTTTTTCCCTGTTGCTGCCACATCAGTGAATGATCTTCCTGAACACAGACTCAGTCATCATCTCTGTGCTGATGACTCACAGATCTGCTCCAGACCTACTTTCTCCTATCTAGGACCTATTTCCTGTCATCTCTTCTTGCCCAGTTGTCTCTAACTGAAATTTGAGTCGAAATAATTTTTTTTTCCATTCAAAAGCTGTCCGATACCTCCTTTCTTGATGTGTATAGAAAGCTTTATCTCTAGCAACTAGCACATTGGCTAATGGCCTGAGTGTCATCTTTGACTCAGTCTTCTCCATAGCAGCTCATTGCCAGACCATGAGAAGTCTTGCAGGTCACTTCTGTGTGTGATCTCCAAGAGACCTCTCTCTCCCTTTCATCCACAGACGTAAATCCCTTATTTGCATCCTCACTGTCTTGCATTGTGATTACTGCAAAATCACTTTCTCTTGCCTTGACAGGTTCTGCCCTTAGGATATCCATGTAAAATAAGGATGATACAATGATCTGTCCAGCCAGTCTATTTGGCAGTCTCACCCTGTGTCCAAGAATCACTCCACTGGTTCCTGTGTCTCTATTGCATTAAACTTAAATGCTTGTCTTCGCTTTTAAAGCTGTTTCTTAAACAGTCTGAACATAGTTCATCAAACTTGTGTCTAATATGCAGTAGTTGAGTTCCTTGATTAATATATACAAATTATATGACAAATATATTGTTTTCTCATCAGTTCAAAGTTTTCACTTATGAGTCACAAGTTACCTGTGCATTAAAACCTCTCTGATAACAAAATAGGTGTAAAACACTGAAGGAAACAGCCTTTCATTTCAAGGACAAAAAAACCCCCCAAACAAACAAACAGAAAAAAAGGGGTTTGGTAAAACTGTACTGAAATCGCAGAAATGTTAGCTGGAAGAAACTTCTGGAGGTCATCCAGTCCAAGGTCCCACTCAAAGCACAGGTATGCTCAACACTGGAACATGTCAGCCATGAATTTGTCTAGCCAGGTCTTGAAAATATCCAGGGTGAGGTTCCACCACCTTTCTGCGCAACCTTGTCCAGGCTGCATTACCCTCGTGGGAAGGTGTCTAGTCTGAAACTTCCAAGCCAGATTTGAGGTCATTGTCCCTTATTATGCCATCTGGCACTGCCAAGAAGAGTTTGGCTTCAACATCTTTGCAACTTCCCTTCAAGTAGCTGCAGGCCGCTATTAGATCACCCGACAGCCTCCTTTCTGCAGGACTGAGCAAGGCCAACATCCTCAACCTCTTTCCACAGGTCACTTGCTGTAGGGCCTGACCATCTTGGTTGCTGTCTGCTGGGTCTTCCTGAGTTCCTCCACATCTGTCTTGAACTGGGTTCCCAAATCTGCATGCCATATTCCAGATGCAGCGCCAGCAGTGCCAAGTAAAGGGGGATAATAAGTTCTCCCTGTGATGTCTGCGCTTCTCGTAACGTAGCCCAGTGTGCAGCCCTCTGCAACGGCAGCACGCTCTTGGCTCATATTCACCCTGGCATTCACTGTAACCTCCAGGTCCTTTTTAGTAGAACTTAAGCATGAGTATATTATGCCATTGCTTCATGCCAGCAGTTTGCCATCTGTGGCAAACTGTATGATCAGTGTCATCTTGTCTCTTCATTTATTATGGCATATTGGGTTTTTTTGGTTTGGTTGCTTTGATTCTCTTTGAGTTTCTTTGTAATGTGAAGCAACGAAAAATGTTAAAATACCGTTCCCCAGTATGTTGATCATAGTGTTCTTTGTTCCTTCTTTTCTTTTTTGGGTAATTGCTCTGATTTTTTTCCTGTTTTCAAGAAAAATATTTTCATTATAAAACAAATGAAAAAATGGCCTGTCAAACTTTGTCTCCTTCCCCAAACCTACAAAACCAGCTCTTACTTAGTAATTCAGTTTAAAAAGGAATACAAAATGATTGTTAGATTTTCTTATAGTTTAGTTGCAGCATTGAGATCTGTTTTACTCATTTAATATTTATTAAATATGTGCTGCTGATGTTGGAATAGCATAGTACATGTGTAACTAGTCAATGCCCAACAGTAATTTCTTTTAGTCACCTAGCCAACTGGGCAGGAATGGTTTTGGCCCTACTGGGATGAAGGGAAGTTCATGCCCTTTCAATGTTGTAAGCCTTGGTAGGCATGTTAAGGATATCAGACTATTCCTGTCACCTCCTTTGCCTTGAATGTTCAGCAGTTTGAAGCTCATACCTGTAAGGGATTAGCACAATAGCGATACTGCTGAGCTGTGATAACATAAATACAAGTAGACATTGATATTAATGTAGTGGTATCACAGTGCCTTTGTACAAATTCTTTCTATTTATTTGCTTACCCCCAGAATCTATGCATAGCTAAAACAATTTTCTGTGCTTCTGTGGCAGAGGATGTGTCAAAACCCCACTGTGTGGCAGAGTGAATTCAAGGAAGCGCAGGAAGAACAGATCCCCAGGCATCCCCGTCTGCAGGTGGATCTGCAAGAATATTTCAAAAAATACCTAATTAATCTAAAGTGTAAGAGGATTAGAAATTAAGCAGAACAAATAGAACTTGCATTTTACAAACGTGTTTTATTACATTAGCTTTTTTTCATATCTGTGGACTGACTGTGGGTAACATTATTTTCTCACACTTGCTTATTTATGCAAATTAGTTTGCATTTTTGCAACTGATTTTTAATTCTTTGGATCTATTCAAAACATTTTGGGGAAGCATTCATACTGATCTGTGCTGAATCACTGTGTGGCTGATCAGATGGGAGAGGCATGATATTACTCATCCAATTTAACAGTGGCAACAAGCAAGCCTTTCTGCCACTCACATTTCACTCACGTACATAAAACCTGCTCTAGGTGCTGCTCACCCAGTCACTGTCACCCAATATTTAAGTGTTTGTAGTGAACATCAAAGGAAACAAACTTGACTGAAGTTAATACTCCTAAAAATCTTAAAGCTTCTTTGTAGTATGTACCATTTTCTTTTCATTCTTTGAATGTAAGCCACCTCTAGGGATCAGACTTAGTGCCAAATTACTATTTTGGCTTTAAGATTACTTCCAGTTATGTCGGCTGGAATACCTCCCTAAAAGTCCCCAAACAGCATATGTAATCACTACTTTATATTTCAATGTAATTTGAAATAGTTTGGATATTAAAATGGAGTTCATAAGGGCAATTGTGATCGCCTTCAGTCACAACACTGAAGATTGTTTCTGTGGATCTGAAAAGTTCTGCTTGCTGTAGGTATTCTTCTGCTATCATTTCCACATATGCTTTGTGAGCTGAAGCACTAGAAAAATCTGATACTGCACGTTAATTTTCTTGTTTTGCTTTGCACTTCCCGTATTCTGACAGTAATTCATCATGTCATATGTTTATTTAAAAAAAAAAATGCTAATTTTCCTGCTTTATGAGGGTCTTGAATTTTTAATAGCATTTCCTCCTATTATTGAGGCAGTATCCATTCTCTCTTGTTGTAGACCCACGTTTTTTAAATTCTATTCTGGAGTCTTTCAAACTTACTGAAGTTATTTCTGCAAACTCTTGGCTAGTATTAGGCATGAACAGACATTTCCTCTGTTTTGATTTGTGCTTTACAAAGCAAACTAATGAAATTAATAATGTGGCAGGACAGTTAAAACATGCTTACTACTTACATATCCATTTAAAATTTTGTATGAAATTTGACATTTTTAATAAACCTATTCACTGTAGATGCTGCCAAGGAGAAAAAGTTCTGATATTACTTATCATAACTTTTAATCTTTTGGTTGATTTTTTTTCAAGTATATCTAATTCTTGTTCATCCGTACAATTTCAATAGCAAAACCCACTGAATATTAGCCATCCTAAATCTAAAACATTACATTCTGCACGGTGAAAAAACCTTCACTGTGTTGTTCGGAGATCAGCCTATTTGGTGGACATTATTTTTTCAGGGTAGGAATGCTATTGAAGAAACATGGAGAGTAATGTAGGCTTGCTCGTGGAGGAGCACTCCTGTTGCTTCTTGAATAGATGTTGCCAATGGCTCAACCAAGGTTAGGAGAGAAGAACAAGCCTTCAGCTGCACCAAGGCTGAACCAAGGGTGCTTGGGGCTCCTAGAAAGCAGAGGGGGACAGAGAAAAAAACAAGACTTGTCCTCACATCTTCCCAAGGTGGCAGTGACCATTTACTGCCAATCCTTGGGTTATGTGTTCTTGTGAATACCAGAGGAGACCATAGGCAGGATGTCTGTAGATGCTTCTGGGTTCAGGTGTACCTCTCTGCCATGGCTGAGGGGTGGCTCTGCTCTTCATTTGTTGGTTATGGATATGCAATTAGTGGAACCAGCCTACAGAGGAATTTTTTAAAAAATTGGGAAGGGAACGGAAATCCTGCAGAGAGTTGTATCTTTAAACATAGCCAGGGAAGGAAGGGGCCGAGGTCACAGACCTGAGTGGCGTCTGAAAAACATTTGTCGTGAAATCTTAGTTCAGTGCTTTACTTCATTTGTACATTTGCAAAGTAGACGTTGCATTGGACGTGTTTCTGCATCCAGGCAGAGTACTATTGAGTTTTGGTGTGCCTCCTAAGTTATTCTCAGTCTATAAGGTCCCAGTGAGGTATCCTACATGTTATTTAATTGACTTGCCTATGTAAGGATGCCTTGAGATGCATCAGATGGTGATTTGTCTTGTGAATTTTTACCAGTAGGTAAAAAGTAACCATTACTCCTCAGTCAGTAAAAGCTGAATTTTGGTATTGCTTCCTTGCTGAACATCTTCCAGAAAATGTGGTGTTTGTACAGCTTTTTGGAAAAAAAAAAAAAAAAAAGAGGTTTCTTTTTTATTCTGAGGAGTCTGTTGGTTGTTTCCTGTTTGTGGCTTTTGAGGCCTAACTAGACCAGTTACAGTTGGTAAGAGGATGTAAATGCACTTAATCATACAGAGCCCATATATTTCTGCAGCACTGTAGCAGGAGCTAAAGAGTGGAAAATGGAAAATACTAGAAAATAAGGCTCCAGTGTGGCCTGTCTCTTTGGATGATTAAAGTATTCATTCACACATCTTCTCCTTTGTTGTGATTTCTTCTTTCTCTGACACAGAAGTTAAGTATTTTAAACAGATATTGCCTCCCAGTCTGATGAAGATTTAACAGATCAATTCATTTGTTCATCTTGTGATATGTTGAAAAGAGTAGTTGACCTTTTCCCGATGTATGTTAAGTCCCAGGTTTTTGGTTTGCATCTGGCCAGGGGGCATATTCCCTCCAAACATACTCTGTCTGGTTGTGTGTTACACCTGCAAGAAATGAATCGTCCCTTTCCATTTGAACCTCAGCAGGCAGGTGCCTCTTCTGAAAATACCACTTATTACAGCTGGAAAGGAAGGCCAAAAAGGGATCTTAAATTCTTGTAAGCACAGTACCCTTCCAGGTCAGGCTGGTTTCAAACACAGCCTAATGATGCCTGTGTTGTATGTGTGCAATGTGTAACTGGGGGACTTAATTTTTCAGACCTGATAATGGCCACTCAGTTCATATTAATATGATTTTGTGGAGGTTTGTTCCCAAGTTTTGGGTTTTGTTTTTTTTTCTCACAAAGCTAATATATTTTGTCAGCAGTCAACAAGCACAATCTTTAAGATTTTACAATATTTGGGTTTATTTTGAAATCAGCATAAAATATAAATTTATACTATTCTCATGCTCTTCCCTAATTTTTATTTCCTCTCCACTTTCTTTTGTTCTGTCCAACTCTCACAACCTTTTGCAAAGTGTGCAGATATCTGAGGGAAGCAGGTACGGAAGAAAAACCCTTCTATTTTCTTTCGCAGGTTTTAATTTAGAACGGCTAATTCAGCACCTTATGGATGCTACTGTTTTAGTTGCCAATGAGGAATTAGCAAGTAATTATGGTAAGGGTTTGCCTTGTTTCAGAGACTGAGAAGGATAATGATAGGTCTCAGAGAAGATAAAGATAGTGCTGCAATAATGGACTTCTTCCTTTCAGAATTTCCCCAATGTAAAAGTAAGTGCTTTTGCCATTGGACTGAAAAGGTGAGTAAAAGGTACCTGTGAAGGAAGTGAGAATTGGAAGTGACTATGTCATTGTAGTAAATTGGTATCATCCTTATTGTCCTGGTTTCGGCTGGGATAGAGTTAATTTTCATCCTAGTAGCTGGTACAGTGCTGTGTTTTGGATTTAGGATGGTAATAATGTTGATAACACACTGGTGTTTTAGTTGTTGCTAAGCGGTGTTTACACTGGTCAAGGCCTTTTCAGCTTCCCATGCTCTGCCAGGTGCACAAGAAGCTGGGAGGGGGCACAGCCAGGACAGCTGACCCCAACTGGCCAAAGGGCTATTCCATACCATATGGCGTCATGCTCAGTATAGAAACTGGGGGGAGCTGGCCGGGGGGCAGCGATCGCTGCTCGGGGACTGGCTGGGATCGATCAGCGGGTGGTGAGTGGTTGTATCACTTTTTTTTTCCTGGGTTTTGTTCCTCTCTCGCTCTCTTGTTGTTTTCCTTCTCATTAAAATTTTTTATTATTATTATTATTATTATTTTGTTCCAATTATTAAACTGTTCTTATCTCAACCCATGAGTTTTCTTACTTTTTGCTCTTCCGATTCTCTCCCCCACCCCACCGGGGTGCTTAATTGCTGACTAGGGGTGCTTAATTGCTGACTGGGGCGAAACCACAACACTTACTTCTTTAGAAGCTCTAGACTTGGGTCTATGTGAAAGAAAACCGTGTTTCACATACAAAGAAACAGCAGAACAATTTAGATGTCAGACAAAAAAAAAAAAAGCATTATGTTATTTTTGAATGCCTCATTTCTTGCGATCCAGGCCCTCAGGAAACTCTGCCCCTGTCATGGTTTAGCCTCAGTCGGCAACCAAGCACCACACCGCCGCTCGCTCAGTGTGCTCAAATGAACCATCAGGATTATCTCTGTGTGCCACATATGCTTACTTCTAGGTGGGTATTTAAAATCTTCTGTTCTTCTGTGACTTATGACCATTTTGGGAGAGGAGAATGTAAGGTCCCTAGTAAAAAATTTTCTGTGTTTTAGAAACTCCAAAGCAAACACATTTAATGTAGCTATCAAGCTTATCAGCTGGGAAATGTTATATATTATGGGAACTCGCATATAGCATACAGTAGCATTTTAACATCTGCGTAGTCGTTCTTTTTTGCTTTTCGAACTTGTTATCTCTGTGTACCAACGTGAAAGATAGAGATCAGGAAGGGACCAGCTCTGACAAATTTGAGGCCAGTTGTAATTCTGTACATCTGCACTCACTTCTTTTCCTAGCTGGACATACAATTACCCAGTGTAATCCCTGGCATCTCACTCCTCATTAAAAATCAGATTTGCCACTACAAAACTATTAAAAAGTTCCGAGAAATAGAAATTTTTAGTCTAAACCCTAGGTTACCAATCCTATCCATCACTGCTAGCGTGATTATATCTGCAAGTAACATGAGGATTTTAACTGTAAAACTGCAGGTTTTAAAACTCAAGTGTTTTTGCCTCATTTAGATGCAGATCTAAAGAACAATGAATCCTGCTGGCTTAAATAATTTTATATCTTCAAGAAATTTATGTCCTTTCCTACAGAAAAGTCAAATGCAGTTGTTATTCTCAATTTTTTTTCAAGATACACTAGCATTAAGTTTTTCAGTTTGTTTCCGATTTCCAAATGTTCCTATTTTTCATGCCACTTACCACTGCTGTTTATTTTCGCTGTGTTCTGACCTCCTAGTTTCTCCAAAATAGCCAATATTGTAACTGAAATGTCCTTAGTGTTCAAACTTGCTTACTCCACCTTTGAAGTGGATCAAGCAAAAAGCATTCTAGCAAGCTTGAACATTATTATTTGAACTGCTCCATCATTACATTGTAGGTAGCTTATTGGTTCTATTTGTCGTCCTTTGTGTTTTCTACATTCTGTACATTTTTTTATGATTGCTTTTTCTTGATCTTTATAACTAGCTCCTGCCCATAGCATCATTAAAGCACCTAGACATACACATTAAAGCACCCTAGACATACACATATTTTCCTGAAGTTATATATCTGTTAGATGTATCTCTTCTGTTAATCTTTGGATGAAGTTGTAAAATAGCAGGGGTGGACCTTCCATGTTCTAGTACATCTTGTATCCAGACTTCCCCCACAGCCCAACATAATTCTTACAGAAGACCTACATTCCTCAAACGGAAAGAGACAGAACATCCCAGGTCACTTCAACCTGTTAAATTGTCTCCAATAACCTGCTTTCTCATATGCAGAGAAGCACTTGAAGATAAGAGATGACAAGCTGTAACAGAAGAAGTCACCAAAGACCCAGACAATAATGGCACCTATAAACTTGTCAGCTTGATGGCTAATCACTGATGAGGTAAAGGCTAACAGTAATGTCCAGATACAAAGACTCCGAAACAAAAGTAGTAGAAATGTAGTCAACTACAAAGGGCATCCAAATCTGGAAAGATAAATCTCCTTGGATACAGAAACAAAATGAAGCCCAAGCTCCTGGGGTCAAACAGAATCATTAATTTTCTAATTACACCATAAAATGTCATAGCCCTTTCAATTCTCTCTTTTCAATTCACATTGTGCTTCGTTCACAATATCCCACATGATTTTGCCATAGTTACTAATGTACTTTTAGCATTATTGATAAATAACCACAAAAATGGTACAAATTCAAAGTTTTTTGAGGCATTTAGCCTTTATTCTATCCACATAGCCCTTTTTTCCACTTTTGGATAATAGAAGATTTCTATGAACTGTTCATTTACAGACATTCAGAAGTTTTACAATGTCTGGGTATGAGAATGCTCTTTATCTGACATGGAGTCCTTCTATTATGTATTAAAATATTCCTTCAATATGGAACCAAACCAAATGAATGTTTGTGTTTCTTGCTTACAGCATGTATTACTGGATTTAAGAGACAGAGGGAAAGTTAGGAAATTGCATTAGAAATGAGTGAGTATACACTGAAATAGAACAGTAGGTTCATAAAGAAAATGAAGAAAACCTATAGCTGGGACTTGTCAGGTAATCTCTGCTTCTTTGTAGAGGCTATAGGTTGATAAATCTGAAGTTTTCCATGTAAAAGCCTTCACTTATATTATAAAGAAACCAGATAAATTTAAAAATTTACATCAGGGTTTCACGCATTTGTATGGATCTTGGACAATCTCTGCAAGGAGTGCCTTCACCTCACAATGATTTTTAGATATTGCTGGAGGAGAGGAAAAGAGGACTTGTGTTTTTATTTTCTATTCTTGTTAATTCTATTCTTATCTTCTAATAACTTACCATATAAGATAGTGAAGTCTGCTCCAGTAGTGTTTGTTATGCTAGAGTGTTTACTTCTACTTTTGTCTTTTTTATACAGAGTCTCAAAGCTGACATATCCATTCTAGCAGATTATATTTTTCCCTATATTAGGAAATATCTAATATGAACTGATGTTTAGGTACCATACTGCTCAGCAGAAATGTCTGAGAAATACTCCAAAGTGCATATTTTAAATTGTCTCCATTCTTTGCATAGTCAAATTTGACAATCGTATGCCCAGGAAATGTTCTTTCAAACGAATGACAAGACAAGATGTGTGAATGAAATGTTTGCCCGTTCTGGATAAATTCATTTTAAGGGGACAGTTTTGTTAGACAGGGACATATGAAAGAACTCCTTATACTAATTTATGGAGCCTGAGGAAAATTTACCTCTCTGTTTAGTCTGTAGTAATTGCCTTGTTGAATGATAATTTAGCAAGCATTTCATAGTTTAACAAGAACTTAGTTGTCACTGTTATTTGATGGGTCATATAAAAGTGTTACTAGTGCCATATTTGTTGTACTTTGCTTCCTATATTCTGATTTTCTCAGATTAAAAAAGAGGTGAATTAAAGTTTTGTCTCTTGCCTAGCACTCCCAGCTTTTTATTTTTTTCCTTACATCTGTTGATGGGTATGTTGTAGTTTGTCTTTTACTGCTGAGATAGGTCACCATATTAGCTTCGAACATTTAAGCTTCCTGAAGGATTTTATTTTTTATACAGAAAAGAAACCTAGCAGACCAGTTAAAATCTCAAAGGAGGACTCACAGTTTGACAAGCAAGGATTGAAGAGAGCAGGTTATATAGCATCTAATTAAACAGTGGTCTTGCTATTTTGGTGCTCGGGCAAATTAAATATGACATGTATAGCTTAAAGACTGGAGCTTATCCTTCAGGTGTTCTGTCAGAAATCGCTCTTTATGCCATTGATGAAACCTGATCTCATTGTAAAGAAGATATTAATTTTGATTAATGCCATGTATAACTCACCTTCTAGCATGAATTCATTGATTCATGCATTTGGTAATGTGCTTTAGTGTTATCAGCTTTTAAGTACAGTTTTGCTAACTTTTAAGTACAGTTTTGCTATACCTAAAGCTGTTTATCTATTTCACTAGTTGTTATAACATCAAGAATTATTCTATGTTAAAGTATTACCTAGTCTATTTATCTCATTCCATATACATAAAAGAATGGAGCCCTTAACATCCTGAAGATATCAGAAACGGGTTTGAAAACACATGCTTTAAAAACCTCCTGTACCAATTAATTAAAATCGTTGAAACATTTGAACTCATTTGAAGAAAGACGCCAAATGCTGAGAAAGGAGAGGAAAAGAGAGACCAATGCCTTTTGCAGGGTCTGTGAAGAGTCTAGGTCCAATTTTGACTTGTGTGGATTATAGAATGTCAGTGGCGACTGCTGGTTGACCGCTACATGGCAGCGTGTTGAACTGTTCCGAAGTGCATTTTGGAATATTATTTTCCAGTCGATACATATTCTATCTGCAATAAATGTGAAAAGGATTACTGTGCTCTTGTTGTCTCAGGTTAGAATGAATAATGCCATTTTAGATCCAAAGAATGTGTGAGGGAGAAAATCTTGAAAGGCAGAACGATTTCTTTTCATCTTGCTGGAAATTGTTCCATTAGGATTATAAAACAGTAAGTAAAATGTTCAAGTTCTATTGTATTGCAGGTTTTTGTACATATTCATTATTCTTTATATAAGCGTGTACAAAGAGGTGGAACTAAAGCAGACTGTCTTGCATTCTAGCTGCTGTGTTTCACCAGCTGCACGCTCATTTAGGCGGTATTTACCCTGGTAATGATTATTTTAATGAAATCACAGTCTAAATTGGTGGTATCAGGGAGCAATTCAGGAACAGTCAAATGATTTAGTACCAAATTAGCAGATAGAGAGGGAAGCACTGAGCAGTTCGCTTGCATGGTTCTTCAAATTTGTATGTTCTGCACAAATAATCAGGCTGAAGTGCAAACAGTACATAATCTTCCTCATCTGTCTTCTCCGGTACTCTATTCAGCAGAAGAATACTGAGCCCTAAAACATCTGAAATGAGGGGGAAAGCGGAACTTGAGGCTGCTAGCATCAAACTGGCTTGAAAATTAACGAGGCAGAGTCAAGCAACCTTTTCAAACTGTTGCAAACGAGCAAAAGGTAAAATATATAGTCCCACTTTCAGCTGAAACGTTTTCACTAGTACAGTTGCTTTAGCATGTCTCTTCTAAAAGTAATTATGGTGAGACTTTTAATGAGTTCAATTGACATTCACATTTTCTATCAGAAAATTTGCTTTGGGAGTTTTCTACATAAAGTAAGAAGAAAAGAATAAAAATTGTCCACTACATATATGTAATAGTAAATAATCAGCCAGACTGTTCGGGAGTATTTTACACGGCAATGATACTCAGCTAGATCCCACCTAATTTTAGGTACATAACTAAGAAGGCTAATTTAGGAGTACTGACCATCTGCCAAGACTCTGTCCATAACTTATCAAGACAGATAGGCAACTCCAGCAAACAATTCAGATCTTAGCAGGACTGAATTTCTTTGGGAGGTTTCTCTTTGTCTCTACCAACTGCCCCCCTAGCCTAGGCACCGTGGTAACTGAAATTAGTTTTAGATGAATCTGGACTGGAATATGTTCTCGTATGGACAAAGTCAAACTAGGTTTATTTAATGCACCATTGTACATTTGCCACAGCGTTCATCGTTTGTGATAACACACTTTTATCTTGGTATGTCTTTATCTGAGGGAATTGTTAAACCTTTGCCTTTTGCAAAAAATACTCCAAAGAAGATACACTGAACTAGATAATAACACTAATTCTGATCAAGTTCGAACCTTGGTTTTCCAGTGTTGCGTGCATTGGACAACAGACTGCTCTCTGTTGAACTTAGAACAAAAAGTGATAGAAGAAGTGATAGAAGACTATTTACCCAGAAAAGTGTTTAGTCATGTTTCTATTTCTTGTTCAACAGGAGATAGCTTTGAGTAAGAGTATACTGCAACATTTACTCTAAACTACATTTATATTCAGCTAAAACCAAATGCTGCCCCACTTTAGTTTCTTGACAGGGGCAGAAAACTTCCTTGTTGAGTTATGGCATAAATAGGCCAGTCAGCACTACGCCAAAGCAGAACTTGAGAGCTAGTAAAAACTACTATGTTAAACATGCATTGATTTTTGCCTTAAATTTCCTGCTACATGAGTGAACTTAATTATGCTTCTCGTGTGTTCTTAGAAAAATAAGAAGAATTTTTAGTAACACAAGTTCAATCACTGTATTGTTCTGGTAGTTGATCAAAGATAACAGAAAGTGGATCCTTCACTTCTTTCACCATCTGAAGTTGATCATGATTTCAGCAGGATGGGTACACAGCTTTTTTGATCGTGAGTAGTTTGATGCTTATTTAGCATGGGCGTTTAGCTATAGGCAGGGCAGGGGAGTGTGCATTTATACCTGGAGAACAGATAGTAGAATAGGTGTTTATTTGTACTGTTTAAACAAATGGGGAAGAATTCTAATGAACATTTGCATCCATTTTGTCTGTCTGCTTACTTTGCTTTATGTGCCTTTTGTATTTCTTTCCCCAACAGATTATCCATATAGAGTAAAGGAACTGGTCTGATATCCCCATGTGACTTCTCTGACCTCTAGATTTCCTTACATCTTCTATATTTAGGACTGTGTAGTGTTCAGTGCCCAAAGCATGAGTATGTGACTGCTAGGACACTTGAGTCAAAAGAAAAAAAAAGCAAAATTAGGGCTAGATACCGTAAGGATAAATCTTAAACAATTTACAGATGCTATCTTGGAGCCTGGATAAACTTAGGGTGGATTTTATTTCTGGGTTCATGATCAGGATATTGTGATAACTGTCAGCTGAGGTAAGGGAGGAGGCAAAACCAGTTTCTGGTGTTTCTTTACTTGAACTTCTTTTGTAATTTTTCTTTTAAAAGTTCTGTGAAGGACAATAGGAAGCCTGGGCTGTAGTTTATCTGTGTGAAGTCTTTAAATATAAATACACATAAAGGCTTAGCTCTCAAGGGTTATTAAGCAGTTATTATTCTACAGGACTTTTTGCAAATGCAGGCTCTGCCTTTTGATCAATATATTATAGGACTGTTTGAATTTTATCAGTGCAATACAAACATTGCAATGTGCTAGATGTTTTAATTTCTAACTGATCAGTGTTTGAGTGCTTGACTGTTTGTAGGAAACACCAAACTCTGCCAACCATAAATTCTTGTGGTTATGAATGATGGCTTTCTTCTATTTGATGATTGACGAGTACATTGATAGTTTGAAATAATGGGCTTCAAAATACTTAGTAGTGAACTTCTGATAAGCTGCAGAAGCATTTTGAGGTAAAAGCCTTGCTTTGAAAAAGAAAGCACCACCTTCTCCTTTACTACAAAAAACTCTTAATGTGATACCCAAATTGTTAAATTAATTTTATCTACGAATCAGTGTTGAATATTTTAGAGTGGTCCCTTCTTCTACAAAAGGATTGAGAGGTGTTCTGCTAATCTGAAGTGGTTTAAAATGGTGTTTGGATAAGATGCCAATTCAGATGGTAAAAGTAACACCACAGTTGAAATAATAGCTGTTACCTTTCATATACCAACATTGCCCCCTTAGGGGGGTCTAAGCAAAGTTCTGCAAATTTCATACGATTTGAGTCACCAAAAAAAGCACACATATTTTTTTTTCCCCAGAGCTGGCAGTGAGTTTGCATTCTTTTCATGGTTTCAAAGTTATTAAGGCTGGACAGTGGGTCATGAACATCTTTCATAATTCAGGCTATAGACTTGCGGCCCCATGTCATTACTAAGCCCCACCACTCATGATAGAAACAGAACCTTCCTTTGCCCATTTGCTCAGTGATACCTTACTCCAACCTTCATCGTAAAAGAACTTTCACATCATTTCCAGGTTTCATTCTTCTCTCTTCAGCTTGCAGTCATATGATCTTATTATGCCTTTCCCTCTGAAGAACTGACTGGTATGAGAGGTTATTCTTCTTGCTACAGATCTCTAAACCTGCCTTTTGATAAGCTGCTTAGCCTGAACTTCCACTGAAGATGGATGACGTAACCTGTGTTTTCCAGACCTTGAGTTACTAGGGGGTTTTTAACCTTCTCTGAGGTCATCTGTCTGAAATGAATAAAACAATCAAGTTGCACTCAGCCTTCCAGCAGAAAACATAAAGGTGGATTCGGAAGAACTGTTATTGTCATTCTCCTTTTTAACCCAAATAATGTGTCACCTGCACACCCCACCTCAGAAATAAGGTGTATATCCATTTATGATGAAATATCCATGTACATCATTTGATGAAACAAATGAACAACACTGGGGCAACAACCAGTTTCTGCAGTATCAGACTGATTAGACCCTAATTTGTTAATAAGTCTGGCAGTTAATTCATTAATATGATTGTGGTTGTTGTATCACACTTTTTTTAATAGTTAAACTGTTGTGAGTTACTAGAGCAGCATATAGGCTAATATATCTAATCCTAATGCATCAGTATAGCTCCTTCTGTCAACTGAGCAGATACATTTATTAGGATAATACGTAGTATGTTTTTCCAGTGTAATTTCAGTTAAGTCATTCTAATATTCCCCTGTTTCCATAATATATTTATTGAAGTCTGTATCAGTTATCCACTCAGGTTTGGGGGGGGTGTATGTGAGCTTAAGAGCCCTACAAGCCTTTAATTACCTATGTCAGCTTTTCTATTCTCACTGGCTCACCTCCAGTCCCTTGGAACTTGCCCAGTTTTTCAGGATTTATTAAAAATAAATATCAACAGCCCAGAGACAGATATTTTTTTTCAGGCCACAAATTTGCTTGGACATTTCAGTTGCTTAATTCAACCATCTGAGATGAAGGACTCTCTGCTAAGTCAGTATGGAAAATGTAGGGTTTTGAGAATGGTTTGGTTACCCATTTTAACTCTAACCTATGTTAAAACCCATTGGGATATATATAAGGGCAAAGGCAAGAGCTGCTCCACAGGGAGTGGAAGTTCACTCTGTCAGTGCCACTCCAGAGACCAGAGTGTCTGTGAGGCATCTGCATCACACACTTCCTTGTAACGCTGTACCTAACACCAACATAGATAATAGAAATAATTGTTATAATAAATAATAATATAAATAATATAAAAATAATTAATAATAGAGATTATGATAATAAATAATAATATAAATAATATATAAATCAGTAATACAACTGTCAGTGCTGCTGAAATAACAAGGAAATATGGTGTTTACAAACTCAGAGAATAGTCAGGAGGAGAGAAGGGGCTAAAAAGGAAGCAGATAATTTTCATTAATGAAATAGCAGTCTGTGTCTTAGGTCTTAAAATAACATCTAACTTAAAAGGAAGCAAAAGAGAAGCAGTTATTTATCCCAAATCAGAAGGAACTGGATTTCCAGTCCCCAGCACTTCAGCTGGCCCTTCAGACACGTGCATTCCTTGGAGATCTGCAATAGGGCTCACAGAGAAGTGCCCCCAGCAGTAAGGAACAAAACCACCTTCAGAGGAGCTTCATTGTCTTTAAGGCCTTACAACCTCAATTACTATACAGCGAAACATTTTATACTGATTGATGTAAGAACAGAAAGGAGTGAACTATAATAGTATGCTGAAATACAAGGTTGGCTATATGCTGACCCTTAGGAAGGACCCGTGAGTCAGGCTTAATCATAGCACGGCAACGCTAAGCAGAGAAATGTGACTCACAAGCCACTGAGCAAGGGGGTGGTGAAATTTTATATGCTTTTGGGTTAACAAGGAAAGATAATGTTTAGAAAGTCTGAGCCTCAGACACTTAAAGAGTTATCTGGGAAATGTGTGCACGCACACAAAGTCTGTATTGTGTTGTTAAAAGTAAATAAAGAACATAAAACATTCTGTGCACCCAGGTTGTTGTCTTCAAGGAACGAGGGGAAAGCATCATGTTCCTTAATCAAAGTAACTGTGGTAGCAGGTGAAAATGACTGAAATTTTCCTGCTTGCTTCGCTAACCCTTAAACCTCCACACCTTTCAGACAAGTCGCATAGCAGCAAAACTCTATTTCCCTAATGCAGCAAAAGTGATTCTAGGAGTCCTGTATCATATGGCATCAAATTCTATCCATTGAAGTTTGTACTGAGCCCACCATGTTGCCAGTGACATAACTTACATTAGGTCTTTGAGGAAGATGTGCTGAAGCTTGTAAGTCATCAAGAAAAAAAGGAAAGTGATTTTTTTACCTTTTATTTTCTTGCTGTGATTCATCACCCTTGCTAGTGAGAAACGTTCCTTACTTCTGGTCTGTGTGGATGCAGTTTCCAGGCATTTGTTCCCTATATGCCATTTTCTACAGTGTGGAACTCCACAAGTGCCCCTGCTTTGCTGCACCCCATCTGTGAATCTCAAAATGAGTTATGTGCTTGACCTCTGTTCCTCAAAGAATACTTGGCCAGTGCGAAAAATGGGAATCCTAGCATTTTACTCGTGTGAAAACCAAAGGTAGCAAGACTTGAGCCCTGAGAGGGGAAGTGCAATGATTGCTCCTTTGTAACACGTCTGTTTGGCCGATTGACTTCTGCGCTGTTTCCATTTCCTACAAGTGACCAGGACAGTGACTGATCTTGCCAGCTGAAATCCAGGCATCTGTTGTTTAAAATGTGTAAATATATACTTGCATATATTTGAGCTCTTTCACTTTTCAAAGACCATTGCAGAGCATATCAGTAATTTGCTGAGATAAAAGTGATGGAGAAAAGAATTGTTAACACCCGAAACACCTCCCAACTCAGCTGGTTTAAAACACAGCAATGAAGATTTTGGGTGGTACCCGACCCCCAAGCTCTGATACTCAGCGGCTTGTGGCACACAGATATAGCACAGGCTGAAGAGCTCTGTAGTACCTTGATTTTGCCTCTGAAGAGATAGAATAATCAAAACAAGTCTCAATGTTTTGGGCTAAGTTAAAAAATTAGAAATATGCATTTTGGTAAATTCAATCTTTCTTTAAAATCCTATCCTTTACTTCTTTATCAGGTGACCTCCCTTTATTCATATTTTTCAGTTATTTTTCTAGCATTGTTAATAACACCTTCCAGGTACACTATTTTTTAGTTGTTTTTCTTTTTGAATAATCACTGTTTCAGTCTTCTGGAATTGCCATGCTATTGCAGATGTTATTAAAACAGAACATCTGTATGTTAAGGTTATTGAGTTTTTTTGGACTCTTGTCCAGAATAAAAGATGCATATCCATAGTAAATATTTTCTAACATTTATCCTAAAATATCAATCTCAACAGAGTGGAATGAAAAGTTTTATGTTTTATGTTTTATGTTTCTGTTTTCTGTTTCTGTTTCTGTTTCTGTTTCTGTTTCTGTTTCTGTTTCATAGAAGTTTCTGTTTTATGAGTATCTTCTAAAATAATCACTACAGAAACCAAATCATATCTGTTTTGTTGTGGACAAGCATTATACACTTATGGACGACTCAGCTGAAACTGGCATCTATATTACTCTGTGAAAGGAATGTTAGCAAATAAATATAAAATCAGGTAGGAATACAGAGATGCCTTTCTTTTGAAAACAGGCTATTTGTTAATCCATCTACTTTACTATGAATATCAAAAGAAATAACCCACAAGAATGGTGATGATTAAAAAAACA
The DNA here is from genome assembly GCF_035582795.1 of Mycteria americana. NCBI lineage: Eukaryota > Metazoa > Chordata > Aves > Ciconiiformes > Ciconiidae > Mycteria > Mycteria americana. The sequence goes on from NC_134367.1 coordinate 35,011,113, forward strand.
TATTTACTTTTTGATTTTTGGGCAGTCCACCTCTTCAGGGATGTAGAATTTTGTGTAGTTGAAATTACTGACAGTTCTTAGTTCAGTAAAACTCAGTGAAAAATAACTTCAATTACTATAAAAAACTTGCATTTTTCATTTAACTTTTTTTTCTAGTTGACTTTATCCCAAAACTCAAATTTTTGCTCTGGAATAAACACACAGAAGGCACATTTTGAAATATAAGCAATTTTGAAGTAAGGAAACTATTTTCCTGGGGAGAAGGGAAAAAAAACCCCCACATTTATTTTAAATACACTTTGGATTGAAAAGGTCATTCAGCTGTAGCTATTATATGAAATCTGTTTCTGTGTTTAATTTAGTTTATCTGGCATTTATAAAGTACTTGACATAGTTGTACAGCATCTAACTTTGGACTTGGAAAACACCAAGTCTACCTGAAATACTGAATTAAAGTCTGTTTAAGAATGGGATTTTGTTACAGTTTGATAGGAAGGAAAATATTCCAGTGTATTCAGCCCCCTTTACCAATAAACATTTGATTGCTAAAATTACTGAAATGCTTGTATCATGTGCTCTTCTTTTCTGAGTCCTCGTGTAAAGTAATAATTATTCTGTTGGAAAGGAGGAAGAAAGGTACTAAACTTCTCTAAATATAGTTTTGACTTGTCTGTGTAGCATTTTCAAGACCTTTATTAAATGCCCTACTGCACTGAAGTCTTGAGAGTCCACAGCTCATCATACACATATTCATCTGCTCATAATCCTTCAGCTCTTCTGTGGACATAGAAGGAGGGTTATGAGTGTTTAATTATGTATAACATCAGTTTTAGAAGCTGAGTTGAAGTTATATTGGAAAGTGAACCAGAAAAAGCATTTTTGCACATTATGTGACCGGACGTACCTTATGAATCTATAAAGCATATGGCTACTCTGCAATCAGATGAATCAAATATAGCCCTCAACAGCTGGTGATTAGACATGAAGACCCAGTAAGAACTAATTCTTTTGGCTATCACAGACAGTTTTTGTTTAATATTAAAAACCTCTATTTAAGGCTGAACAAGTTACTCTTCAATTCACTATCCTTGTCAAGATAAAAATAGAGATCCTATATGTGAATTAAAATGAGGCACCTTTTGGGATATTTAAATCCTCCAAGAATAGTCCAAGATTTTGACCACAGCTAAATTCTTATTTAAAGTCCTTGAAGACTGGATTTGCATAAATTATTTTTAACTTCCTTTGTTGTCCTGATTGTGCCCCCTTGGAAACGATTTATGAATTTGTGTTGAATCCTTGGATAGATTTGGCTGAAATATCTTTGAAAAGAGTAGACACCTTTGAAAAGGTGAATTGTGCCATTTCAGTGATTTCTAAAAGAAATGTTTCAGCTTTTCATTTTGAAAGAATGTGTTTTGAAACCAAAAAAAATTTGAAAGGCTTTTAAAAATTAAGTAACACAAGAATAAAATTAATCATTTTATTGACTGAAAGTAGGGTAAAAACTTGTGGGATTTTCCCATTTCGTGCCAAGGGCAAGTCCTGCCTGACCAACCAAATGGCCTTCTATGATGGAGTGACTACATCAGTGGACAAGGAAAGAGCTACGGATGCATCTATCTGGACTTTTGTAAGGCCTTTGACACAGTCCCCCACAACATCCTTCTCTCTAAATTGGCAAGATATGGATTTGATAGGTGGACTGTTTGGTGGATGAGGAATTGGTTGGATGGTCACATCCGGAGGGTAGTGGTCAACGGCTCAATGTCCAGATGGAGATCAGTGACAGGTGGTGTCCCTCAGGGGTCCGTGCTGGGACCAGTACTGGTTAATGTCTTCATCAATGACACAGACAGTGGGATCAAGTGCACCCTCAGCAAATTTGCAGACAACACCAAGCTGAGTGGTGTGGTTGACATGCCTGAGGGACAGGATGCCATCCAGAGGCACCTGGACAAGCTCGAGAAGTGGGCCCATATGGACCTCATGAGGTTCAACAAGGCCAAGTGCAGGGTCCTGCACCTGGGTCAGGGCAACACCCAGTATCAATACAGGCTGGGGGATGAAGGGACTGAGAGCAGCCCTGAAGAGAAGGGCTTGGGGGTACTGGTGGATGAAAAGCTGGACATGAGACAACAATGTGTGCTTGCAGCCCAGAAGGCCAACCGCATCCTGAGCTGCATCAAAAGAAGCATGGCCAGCAGGTCGAGGGAGGTGATTCTGCCCCTCTGCTCTGCTCTGGTGAGACCCCACCTGGAGTACTGTGTCCAGCTCTGGAGTCCTCAGCACAGGAAAGACATGGACCTGTTGGAGCAGGTCCAGAGGAGGGCCACAAAAATGATCAGAGGGATGGAGAATCTCTCCTATGAAGAAAGGCTGAGAGAGTTGGGGTTGTTCAGCCTGGGGAAGAGAAGGTTCCAAGGAGACCTTATTGCAGCCTTTCAAGACTTAAAGGGGGCTTATAAGAAAGATGGGGACAAACTTTTTAGCAGGGCCTGTAGCGATAGGACAAGGGGTAATGGTTTTAAACTAAAAGAGTGTAGATTTAGACTAGATATAAGGAAGAAATTTTTTACGACGAGGGTGGTGAAACACTGAAACAGGTTGCCCAGAGAGGTGGTAAATACCCCATCCCTAAAAACACTCAAGGTCAGGTTGGACAGGGCTCTGAGCAACCTGATCTAGTTGAAGATGTCCCTGCTCATTGCAGGGGGGGTTGGACTCAATAACCTTTAAAGGTCCCTTCCAACCCAAACCATTCTATGATTCTATGATTCATTTCATCAACTGGGTGAAAAAAAACCACTATCAGAATTTCCATTTGGAGTCAACAAGAACCGATTATTCCTCTAGTCTTGCTTTGGTTTAGCTGCCTGTGTAAGTCCATTATTTACATAGTATTACTCCTGGGTTGTTGAGTCTAATCAACAGCTCCTACAGGTAACTATGACGTATGATCTTTGGAAACTTGCTTGTTTATGAACTCCATCTTCCAAGTTGCTTAGGTTTTCTTTGCTTCTTACTCCCACTGAGTGTTTCTAACCTTTGATTAGAAATCTCATATTCGGTCTTAGTTTTCATAGGTAGTTTACGATCATACAGTTTGTGCAATATGTGATAGCACTGATTATTGGTTAAATATCTCTTCTTCTTAATTATCCCACTCATGTTTAGAAAAAAAACCTGTATCCACTTTCAGCTATTGCTTTGCTGGGCCAAACAAGCCAAGCTCTTTCAGTTTCATCTTGTGTTGAATACACTTCCATGACTTGATCATTCAATTGGGCCTTCTTTGCTCTTGCTTCAGATTAATTTCTTTCTTGAACAGTGGCCAAAACTGTACATGGTATACAGGATGTAGTTTCCAGACAGTGCTGCTAATATCCCCCCGTCTATACTGGAAATACTTCATCTATTAAAACCCAAGGTCATATTTAACATTTTTTCCACAGCAACCTGACACTGATGGTTTTTAGCCATTCTTGACCCACCCATATGCCTCTTTTTTCTCCTCTGCTATTTCAGTTGAATATCCTCAGCTTAAAGCCAAAATTATTAATAGGATGTAGTCTTTTAGGACTCATATCTAGCTCCTGCTCAGTGGTTGGATATTTCTGAATTGGCATTGACATGTTTCCTCTCTTTGGGAAATTGCTACTTTCAAAACTGTAAAAGAAACCTCTGGATTTAGTCTGCTTTCATCTGTCTAATTCCAGTCAGCTTTCATATATTTCCCTCTTCCTTTATTTTCTTCATATATGTCCCTCACAGGTATGTTTTGTATGCTTTCAAAATACTGAAATCTTTTGCTCCAGCTCAGACTCCCCCTCTCCCTTTTCGGGGAGAGGTAAAACTCCGCCATTCCCTCGACATGACTGGCATTATTAAATGTCTGTGTGCAACCATATATTCATTTCAGGTGTGACTTCTCTCGGTGTTTTGTAAAGGTTACCAAAAGGTACTAGCTCCCCCATGACAAGGGTGTCAAGCTTTGCAATTCCTTCCATGTCAGATGTGGTAGTTTCCTATTAGTTATGCTTTCACCTTCTGTTCTTCAGCAAAAAAATTATGTGGAAAACAAGTCAAATATTAATTTAGGTTTTGGCTCATGCTAAATTGTTCAATATTTTGCTCCTTGTCTCATCCCTTGTAAATGCTCTTTGTCATCCCAGTTTTGCTTGAGCCCATGTTCAGACCATGTAGTTCTGCAATGGTACCACAAGGTCCCTCACATCATGTGGGATACAAACTCTGGAAGTTTTTCATCTTTAGCTTAAACAAATTCCACGTCCCTGCTCCACCTTCTCCTCCCTTTCAAGTCTCTTTTCGGTTCAGAACAGATCTTCTCACTCATCCCATTCTCATGGTTTTGACTTCTGTCAGAAAATGCTTTCAAGACTTCCAAATTACACGTTCCAGTTATAGTCTCTTAATGCACTCCTTCACCAGCTGTGTGACGCAGAGCAAAAATCTTCAGCCCAGTTCAGATGCCTTAGTGTGAAATACGGCTCTTTTTTTCTGATTATTTCTTAATGCACAATATATGCACAATATATGTGTAATGGATGTTTACTGTGAATTGTTGATGATAAGGCTGGATAAATTTTAGGGTTAATTTGCACAGGAGTGAATGCCACCAGCGAGTGGTACTCCAGATGTGTGCAGCTTGAACTCAGCAGTACGGCTGCTCCAACAGGGAGGGGGAAAGAGCGGGGAGGCAGTTTTTTGGCTCCATATCTTAGCTAGTAGCGTTTGCTGTGGGAGCTCATCCACTCCTCAGCAAAGACTTGAGTCCAGAACTCAGAACACCTCACTCTCTTACGTCACATAGGTGACTAAAGCCAAGTTGCGTTTAATCTTTTAATGTAAATACCTCCATTTAAAATTTAAGGCACTTCTTTCTTCACCATTCCTTCTGCTATGTGCAGATTTTAAAAAACGCTGAATAAATTTTGCATATTGGTTATTTTGGGAGTAAAATGAGTAAAATTAAAGACACTAGACAGATGCAATATTACTCAGTACTGAAGTCATAAATTTTGTTCCAGGATCCTGAAAGTAGTGCCTCACAGAAATATCTGTAATACGTACAATGTCCCCATAAGTGTTAAACTGTGGGCACACAACCTCTTCCATGGAAGAGGCTAAATAGTCCCTATATCTGTATGTTTACATCTATTACATATTAACATTTCTGTGTATTCTGTGGACATAGCAAAATCACACCAGGTTCAGTAATTGGTTTCCATAGCAGTTTGATTAGTGCATAACAGAAAATGGATAAAAATAGATATTTTGCAATTATGGAGGTAAGACACCAGCTGTGTTCCCCCTTCTGCTTAAAATCTGTTTAGTTTTGGTTACCTCTTACGGAGCAGTGTAGTGAGGATAGGGAATACCACTGCAGCGTGTAATATTCACACCCTGCCAAGGAGAATGCATTCCCTCAGCCTTCCTGAGGCGAGCTTTGATTTTGGGACCAGGGGAGAGGGAATCATTGCTGACCTCTCCCGAGTTACAGAGAGGTGGTCAAAGGCTTTTATGAAAAGCAAGTGTGAGCATAGGCAGATGAAAATCACATTTCTTCTTTCTCACTCCCCCTTTCCCTACCTGCAGAGGTAAGGCTCGAGGGTTTTATTTTGCTGAGCGTGTTTCTCCTGGGAGGGCTGTTCCTCTCAGCAGGGAGAGCGTTTCTGTTCGCCTTCACGCAGGGGATCAGGAAAGCAGCTGTGCAGACCCATAGAAAGCCTTTCTGATGTCTGCCTGCCCAGTCCCGTACACTATAGAGACCAGCCTGCTGCACGCCCCTGAGCTAGACCTCCCTCTTGGTCCTCTTCTGGAGCACCATGTAGCAGCTTCACCTAGAGCTGCAGGTGCTGTGGGTGGCCTGTTCTCATTTGGGACAACCCTTCTCATCTGCTTTTGCTGTGACCCTTCTGACAGGCCTGAAGCATGGTCCAGGGTGTCACAGGGTGTGCATACATTAACATTTTAGTTCAGATCTTTTGAAGTGAATGTCCTGGTTTTCCCCACTGGCTGTTGTTTGGTTTGCACCATGAACAGTGTTGCAGCACCTTAAATGGTTTTCTCTGCAGTGAAAGAAACTGAAAAGATGTGTCCCAGGTGTTTGCATCTAGTGTGCTCCAGCCACTAAGAGCTGGTGTTCAGTCCCCAGGACCAAGCTTGATTTGGGATGCAATTAAACCCCCAAATTCCCATGTTGTAAATACCAGGCCCTCAACACCAGCTGTTTTGCTATTGCACCACCTTGTTTGCCCCTTGTGCATGTCAACACAGCTGTAGTTTAGCAGGTCAGTCTTGTAAGGAAGCTGAGGAAAGGTGTTGTCAATGCGTGTCAGAGAGAAACAGCCCCTTTCTTCACGCTCCTCAAATGAGTAATGGCACACAACGGAGGTCCTCATTGCATATTCCTGTGAACAGTTATAAAATGAACAGTTCTGTGAATGGCATGGTCTATTGCTGAGCAGGAGCGGGGCAAGATAAATTAATGAAATTGTGACTTAAACCATACTCCGTCCTGCACCCATCCTGTTTTTGTTCGCACCTTTGACAGGACTTATTTCAATATCTTTTTTTGTATCATGTCAGATTTATTGTGCCAGAAAGGAGTTCATTTGTTTTCCTGAAGGGGTAATAAACTACCTGTGTATTAAGTTAGTTATTGAAGACATGAGTTTAGTCCAAAGCATCTCTGAAGGCTAGTTTAGAATTAAAGGGAAGGAATGTAAGTAGCATGCAATAATGCGTGACTCACTCTCAAGACAGATACAGTATGGACACTAATAAAATTTTCATTTCTTAGGAAGGGGAAAATAGTTTAAGATACAAATACTAAATTAATCATAAATATGTGCTATATATGGAAATCTGAGATGGGGGAATCACCTCCATTTTGTCAAGTATTGTACTATTTTTGGAGACTGTATTGGTAGGATATACTAAACTGCTATTCTTGCATTGCTAGTTTCCTAATTGGTAGTTACTTTACACATACTGACACAATGATAGTTACGTTGGTTTGTTGCTGAAAGATTGTTGAGTGGTTACGTACGTTTTATCTGGATTTGTAATTTGGTGGATCCAAAAATTGGAGTGTGGGTCCCATCCCCCATTGTAGGTGTGCTGGTTTTGGCTGGGATAGAGTTAATTTTCTTTATGGTAGCTAGTATGGGGCTATGTTTTGGACTTGTGCTGAAAACAGTGTTGATAACACAGGGATGTTTTAGTTGTTGCTAAGTGGTGCTTATACTAAATCAAGGCTTTTTCAGCTTCCCCTGCTCTGCCAGGTGCACAAGAAGCTGGGAGGGGACACGGCTGGGACAGCTGACCCCAACTGACCAAAGGGATATTCCATACCATATGGCATCTTGCTCAGCATAGAAAGCTGGGGAAGAAGAAGGAAGGGGGGATGTTTGGAGTGATGGCGTTTGTCTTCCCAAGTAACCTTTACGCGTGATGGAGCCCTGCTTTCCTGGAGATGGCTGAACACCTGCCTGCCCCTGGGACGGAGTGAAGGAATTCCTTGCTTTGCTTTGCTTGCGTGCACAGCTTTCACTTTACTTATTAAACTGTCTTTATCTCAACCCATGAGTTTTCTCACTTTTACCCTCCTGATTCTCTTCCCCATCCCACCAGGGGGGAGTGAGCAAGCGGCTGTGTGGGGCTTAGTTGCCGGCTGGGGTTAAACCACATCAGTGGGGAACTTGAATAATTCCAGGAATAGTTTCATGGAAGTCAGTGGGATCGGTCAGGTGAGAGTCCGCTGCTTGATACTATTGATTCATCATCTGGATGAAAACTAGAAGAAATATCCTCAAAGTCTGCTTCAGCTAAACATTAATGAATAAGTACAAATTTCTATTGTGCATTAGCATACAACATGAATTGTACAATTTTGCATGCAAGTTTGCTTTTTCTACGAGTGCACTGACAATTAGGCCGTCAATAGTAGCATGACTGCAAATGTGCACACACTTTACTGGAGGACTGTAAGGCACTGTGTTAGCATAAATGAACATTTTGTTGCTTTTGCCACCACACTTCCTCCTGAATACACTGCTTGCTTCCTGAATCTATGAAGACAGCCAGATTCTCTAAAATGTGTATTATTTTGTGGCGATAGAAAATAAGCTTAATACTTAACCACACTGAGGATGTGTCGGCCTTGAAGGCATGAGGTACTATAAACACTATCACCACAGACAGTTGAAAGAAACAGTGTGGGAGTCACAATTATGGGTTCAAGAACCTATTTTTCTTTTTTCTCCCACACACGCTCATCTCTTGTCATATTCTCTTTCAATAGTTTGCAAATTTCAAGTGTTTCTCAGAATGTCCTTCTGCTAAGGAGATTAATACAAGTATTAACAGCAACCCAGAATCTGTTATCTGCATTTGTTCAAGGCTCCTCCACAAAGCAGTACTGCAATAATATTTACGTGGCAGAGAAGAATAGCCCAAGTTAAGGTATAGATTTACATGCTGACCAACATGTGGGAGTTAAGGCCATGAAGGAGACATTACTTGAAAGAATGCAGTATACTGCCTGTGAACCCAGAGTACCCTTTTGAATCAAAGTACCTTAATTTAAATACGTTTAAATTGGTTTCATTCATGAGAATGTGGTAAGTGCTGGATAGATTGTCTCTGTTATAACTGAACACAAGATTTGCCCCTTTATGGATGCCCTTTCATGTGTTACTGCCTTCTTCAGGCGATGCTGTAATCAGTACGTTGCAAGCCTTTAGGATGTTAAGTGTTCAGTATTTCTCCTCTGGACTTAAACTATGCGTGTTTTGAGTAGTTCAAATAAGGGGTCTTCAGAACTTTTTACATGAGCAAAGTACTATTATTTTCCCTAGACTATGTGGTTTCAATTCACATGGCTAAAGTCTTATGTAGTTCTAATTAAAACAGAAATACCTTCTTGTGGCCCTGTCAAAATTAAAACAAGACACCTTCTTGTGGAAAATGTTTGACATCCTTAATCACAATCAGTAATAATTGTTGCAATCAGTAATTAAAAGACAATTTTCCTGTATTCCAGTACCTCAAGCACCTAACTTCTCTTTTGAGCAATAACTTTAAAATTAAGAGGCAATACAGGGTTGCATTTTCTCATGCCTTAGCTCCAAATGAGCCATTAGCATTCAGCAGCAGACAATTTGGCCCTGAGTTGCAGTTTGCTTAGAGAACATTTGCCAATTGAGCAAAATGAGCCTCAGAGTTGTCAACAGTGCACTGATAATGTAGCAAGTGTTTTCGGTGGGGTCATCAGCTCTTCTAGGAAATAGGAGGTGCCTGAAGAACATAGTCTGACAAATCTGTACTTGGCGGGATCATGTGCAAAGGAGTAAGTCAGAAATTGGAAGTCAGATGATGAACTAGAAGTAAACCTAGTCAGCTTTATATGAAATATTCTCATCATAAGCTCCAGTCAGCCTAATGTCTGCAGTCAACACAAGCCTGCAATATATGCCTAAGAGAATAAGAGCCAGTACTTGCTCAGACTTGTAGTCTCACCGCTAATCTCTGTCAGTAATGCTTGAGGATCAGAGTACAAGACACTGAAGAGCCATCATAGTCAAGAATAGCTGTCATCCTTTGGAAGTTATACAAACCAGTGACCATGTCTGTACTGCCAGTTAAAGGTTTCATCCTCATCTTTTAAATACTCAGACAGTACCTGTAAGAGGAGATCGCTTCACGTTTTCCTGTTTGTTTGTCTCTCCCCCTCTCTGTCTTTCTCCATTTTTTACCAGCGTAAGGAACTGGAAGCAAGACAACTCAGCAGCTCTTGTAGCGGTAGAAGAATGAAGAAGAGCAGCTGCTAATTTGATTGAAATGGGAATGTGGCCAGAGATCTCAGGAAATAATTACAGCAATTGTTCTGAGAGGCCTTACACTGTCCTCTTCACACCACAGAAAAAGCCATGCATGGGGCAGTTGAAACCATGCTGAATTTGAGTTAATGTAACCAGTTGAGGAGGGATGTCTGGAATGTTTCACTTAAATCACCAGCATTACTTTTAAAAGAAGAGAGGAAACTGGAGGATATATCTAACTTAGTAATTATTCTTTTTTTCTTTTTTTTTTTTTGAGTGCTATGACATTATACTGGAATATATAGTAATCAGGAATTAATTAAAAAAGAGTTGTCAGGTCATTGTACCATTTTAAAGATCTTAAAATAATTTTGTACAGTTTCAGAAGAAGACACAAGAGACAGAAAGATGGAAATTTACTTACAGTTCTGGATCTTGTAACGTTTCAGATAAAGTGCATTTTGCTTAACTTCAGCTCTGAGTTGAGCTCCCTCCTAGTCCATGGCAAAAGAGAGTTGCCAGTTCATCCAGTGGCTCCTAGACTGGTTTGATGTTACAAAAGCATTGCCCTCTTTGGCTGCAAACAGTAGGGGAACTGATAAATCTTCAGTGTAAGAACCACTGAGACACTTTTCATCCAGACCATTGATTTCCTCACTCTGTGTCACAGCCTGGCAGCAGAAACCACGGCGATACCCGTGTGGCTGCAGGGGTGGTGAGCTCCTGCATGGAGGCAGGAAGAAAGGGCAGTGAGGGGCAAGCTTATGTCCATCTAATGTCCTACTACTAACTTCCTCATGTCAGATCATATCTTCAACATATGTTTTTGGAGGAATCAACAGCAGGAGATATCTGTGTCCTCGTATTTCAGGGAGCCTGGGTAATATTAGACAATATGACTAACCTTAAGATGGATGAAAACTAACTGAAGTGAATACTACCCTTTCTGCTAAATCTTTTTTTTTAGCAGAAAAATGCATTTTTGATTAAAAGTTTTGGGGTTGGTTTTTTGTTTTGTTTTTCTTTCTTTTTTTCAAAAAATGCTGACCTTCCATGGAAGCTTTTGGGCTTCCATCAAAAATAAAAGTCTCTGAAACCTTCTCAAGGAAAGCTGCAATGTTTTCACTTGGCTGCTCCGCCATACCATCTCATGGAATTTATAGAGCAGTTTGTTTGTGGTCTCATCCTCTAGTCAATACATGTTCCTTTGATCTCCTGTTCTCAGTTTTCAAAAACATAATCCATCAGAAGGTATTGTGGGACTGGGGAATCTGGCTTATAAAGGAGAATGGAAATGAGAGATATGGGAGTGACACTGACAAGCAGAAACATTTCCTTGGGGGAAGGCAGTGACCAACTTCTGGCTAGCCACAGTCATGCCACATGGGGCTAAGTTGTGCCCTGGACAGTGAGTTTATGAAAAAAGATTAAAGGACAGAGATCTCCTCCATCATAAAAGATGGACGACAAGAGAAAGCTTTAGATCCACGTCCCCAAAGCAATGACTAGAGAAACAGAGTAAGCTAGCAGCAAACTGCTATTCCTGGGAAAGAGAAGGCAGACAGGACCCCGTTCCTTTGCTGCGATATTCCCTGTTTGATTAGAGCCCTGTCTGAACACTATCAAGATACTGTCATTGCAATTAAAATGAAATTAAATTTAAAACTTTTCATCTGGACCAGGTTTTGGGTTCATTTGACTGATGTGAGAGACTGCATTATAACCTTTGAATGTTTTCTCCATCGGGGAAAATCAAGCCCAACTCACTGTGTCCCGATAGACTGCCAAGAGGAAATGTCCCACATTGTATTTAAGTACTAATAGGGGTATACTTAGAAAAACTTTAGTCTTTCCACCATGAACGCCTTCATTTACAAAGCGAAATATGTTTACATTTGGATAGCTATGGCACCAGTGTGGAAAGACTGGAGAAAGAAAGAGAACTCTCAAGTTTAATTTAAGTAAAATTAAACCTGACATCAAGAACTGTAAGCCCTTTAAAAGTCTTTTTTTTTAAGCCTTAGTATCTTGTATTTTTATAGCAGTTTCAGAATAAATTGTGTTTCTTGTAGCCACCCTTGATATCCATAGATATTGTTTGATTATCTGTTTTGAATGGAAAGAAACTAGAAAATATTACTGTGATCTCTATGACAACAGGCTTAAAGTGACTATCGCAGTCTTGGGAAATCAAGATTTCAAGGATTCCAAACAGAGTTAGATCAAGAAAATTTGCTCTTTATTGAAACTTAACAGAATAAAAAGATAGAGTTAAATTAAAAAACATTGACAGACAAAACCTTCTGTGCTATCAGACTATTTTTTGGGCTCAGGCAGGGAGCAGCACACTGCTATGGACATGATGCTTTGTTATTTTCGCAGTTACCTCAAGAACTGCTAAAGTGAAATCTTTCTTTACAAGTTCTGGTTGAACAATTGACAATTTATTGTGAATACATCATCTAACTATTCCTATCCAAAGTTAGTATATACTTGCAAAGGCCCCATTTAAGATTAGCATCCAGCCTCATTCTTTGGACTTATTATAGAGAATACCAACAGTTAAATCAAGTGTGGAAATACTGTTAATGGAGGCATACCTCTCTAAACAGACAGCCCCATAAAAAGATACCATTTTCTATGGTATCTTTTCAGGGTTCATTTCAGTGCCCTGCCACAGGCATCTGGTGCTGTTTGAGATGCTCTCGGGTCTTCTCCAGGCCACTAGCTGTGGCTTCTGGAGGATGCAGGTCTCCTGCTGATTGTCTGTCATCTGCCAGCCCTGTGCAGATGTCTCAGATATTCTAGTACGTCTCCAATGGCAATGGATGCCAATGTTTAGGCAACTGAATTGAGTCCTTAGTTACTATGCATTTGGCCTAACTGCAAGTGGTTGTAATTTTCTACTGTTCAAGTTTTCTGTCCTTTTTATATGTCTAGAAATAAATATGGTTCACTGTTTAAGTTAATGTCACACCTAATAGTAAAATAATGTACCCACAGGTTTACAATGTCTCAAATCTGACAGTGGCTCTAGGTCACACGTCATCTTGTGAAACTGGAATAGCACTAGCAGAAGTATGCTGTTGTTTATTCCTACAGCGCTTGGCCAGCATGATGACCACAAAGATTTCCTCATTTGCTGCCAATCTCCTGTGGCTCACTTGTACGGATTATTGCTGATGTGATCAGGTGTAAGTTATTCTTATCGTCTGCATTCATATACCCCTATTTCAGAAAGTGGCATGCAAGTAAACTACATGCTTTACTTAGTGTGCCTGAACATGACTTAATTATGTCATTCTTTAGAAAGTAAAGAAAGAAAAGTGGAGAACAAAGATAGCAGGCTGTTCTGGCAGTGTGTGTTTATTGGGGAGAAAGAATTTGCAAATAAATAGCATTTGAAGTAGAGACTAATAACCCCTCTAAATACAAACAATTAGTTCCAGGAGCTGCCAGTTCAAAGCAGAGGAGTTGGTCCTTACTGTCCCACCTGGGTGTCTAATGGTCTTTAGATGTGTTTGGGTCCTGGTGGCGAGGGCAACCCTTGGGAAACTGAAGCACTGTCTATTGCTGGCAGTCACCTTTGTGGTGAGCCCCTGGCTGTTCCTCACTGACACCTATAGGTTTTAAACTACACAATTTACCTTTTTAACAGAGAAGACCATTGTAAATATATTGAGGATGTGAGATAAAAGAGAAAGCAAGTAGAGTTAAGCTTGTTAAGTATCTCTAAAAAACACTTTCCGATTATGCCAGTCATTCTACTGCAGCCAAGCAAGCCAGGAAAACTAAACCAACATTTCCTGAAAAGTGTAGAGGAAGATGTTGAAATGTTGTTATTATGGATTTGTTTGGCTTTGTTTTGTTCCTTTTTGGAAATTTGTTGGGGGAAAAACATCACCAGGACTTCTATGCCAGCACCTTGACATACGGAGCCCTGCATTCTTTTGCAGGGTTTTATTTTCTTCCTGTGCCTGTGTGGCTGCCATCCATGCTAATCAAACTCAATCAGTAGAAGGAGGCAACTGCTTTGTATTAACTATTGTTCTCCTGACTGCGGTATTTTACAATAGATTTTAAAGACCTGCACTGACTCATACAATGCATATCTAATCAAAAGTAGATTAAACTGCATACACTGACTTGATATTAATGACAAAATAGCATTTACAACAGCAGACTAGTGACGCTTTTTATTACATAAGATTAAAAAAAAAGTCCAGTGTTTTCTTTGTTTTCTCGGTATATATTATTGTGTGTCCTTAGACTGAACTTTTAATTTTTAATTAGTGTTTTTATTCAAGATGATTTAATATATAACAGATACATGTTTTTTTAATCTGAGTCCTTAAAATTTTCTATTTCATACACTTAAGTGGAATAGGAGCTCATACATATTCATAGTTTGATGAATTATGCTAACAACAGTTCTTTGTATTTTTAGGGAGTCTGTCAATTTTCGCAAGCATTTTAAACATATTGTATAGTACTGACGTTTATCTAATTTCTATAAGTACTTGTCTATCTGGTCATCACTAATACAACTATCTTTTCTCTGCTCTTTTGATACTTTCATTAAAAATGTGTGTCAGCATTATTTTCAGGGAGTTAGAGTTTAACTATAAATATGAGTATTAAACTAGTGTCTACAGAAGTGACACCAGTGTAGTAAATAAAGAGCCAAGGTAGGTTTAGCTGGCTGATACAGATGCTGGTCAGTGTAGATATCTGCATGAGCTACATAACCTGCTCAAGAAGCCAATTAATTCTCCTTAACACACAGCATGGCATATATTGAGTTACAGGACTTCAAGGTAGTTTCTGTCCACTTCAGTCGCTGTGGCTTCAGACCGAGGTGTCGGGCAAACAGGGGTGTATTAGATATTTAGCAAGTGCTTTCTCTGTGTAACAGACCCAGAATGGCCCCGTCCCAAAGAAACGTGTCCTACAGTGTTCCAGGACGCTTCAGCTCTTGACTCACCACAGAATTTTTGCCTTCCAAAGGGGCTGAAGCACATTTTGTTTTTACAAAAGAAGGAGCTCTTCGGTCCCTAGCTACAATCCCTGTGAGGGTTTGCACATGCATTCCGACACTCCCCCCCTAGATGCCCTGTTCCCTAAGCCCAGTGCCTTTGAAGAGACACGTCTTCCTGTCTTTACTCAAGAAGTGATCGTTTTTGTTCTACATGGCTCTTGCCAAACATAAACCAATAATCTTTTTATTGACTCTGTTGGGAGTCCTGAGGGTGTAACACCTATTCTTTTGATCTTCCAAAAGATTATCCTTGTCTGTTAATATGTAATGCTTGTGCAGCATTTTTAAAGTATTGCCTGACCATTAATCCCCACAGCAGCCCCAGGAAGTAGGTAACATTATCCCCATTATTTATATTTGAGGTCTACCTTTGAACTCGTTGCAGCATCATACTAGTCAAGGTTACAGTGAAGGGTCCCAGATTCCCAGTCCCGCCTCCTCCCTTCCAGAAGCCCTACCATCTGCTGTGCCTTACTGAAGGTTTCTGCTTAGGATGTGCATGTTTGATGCAATCAGAACAGTGAAAGGTAGGAGGGCTGCAGATGGAAAAACTGTTGCCTGTATTTCCTGTGGTTTTCTTGTGGTTTTTTTGTTCATGGTTGTAGGAGAAGACCATTATCCCACTCATCATAATAAGAAATTACTCTTAACTTAAAAGACTGGAGAACTTGGAGAGTTCCCTTGAGTCAGCATTTGTGCTAAGTTAGCTGATTTGTTTCTGAATTTTTACCTCTTTTGGATTCTCTTTTTTCTTTTGAAACTACTCGGAAAAGAAAGAGCTAGAAAGCCTGTCATGATGTCAAGAAGACAATTAAGAGGTACAAAATTAATCTAGATTGTAATAAGAATTCAGTACTTTTATTATTAAATTATATAGGAGTTTAAATGAGGAAGAAAACAGCTAATATGTGCAACAGCCACTAAAGAAAGCAAATCATTCATAGATATTAGTATCTGCTTTATATTAATAAATCTAAAGCAAATCATTATCTGAAGGAAATAGCAAAATATTATTTTAACTAAATCTCCACAGGAAGGTCTCTTATTTGTTCCTTCAGTGGGTAACAGTTTTGTATTATTTATCTTCAGTTCAGCTACACTAGTGGAAGTAGTGGAATTGCTTCCGTGAATTTACCAACCAAAGACTGAAAGAAATGACAAAACTCTTACTGAATTGCTTATATTGTGGTATAGTGACTTTAGAAAAAATACAAAACATAAAGCAGTTTTAAAATCGCTGTTGTGTCTTAGCATGGTTTTCCTAAACAAGCAGTAATTCTTGAGGTACAAATATGCGAATGTGTACCAATGGCATATCATCACTCCTCTGGCAAACTGTTTCTTAAGATCATAAAAAAGAAAACAAATCCCAAAATATTAATTAAAATGTTTTACTAACTGGCTACTTTCTTTTCTACATGTGGGAAGTCCCATTGGCTTTTATGCCAAGTTATCTCTGCACCCTCTAATTGTGCCAGTGGTTGGTTATCCTGTTAGACCCAAACATGCATTCCTTAGGAGCTCCTAGATCCTCAAAACTGATAGCAGATTGACATACATTATGGCAGGATTGGACCAAAATCTATATTTGACCATGCAGATACGGCCTTTATTTTCCTGTGATTTGGTCCCCGGATGCCACTGCAATGAATTCACAATTCACTAATCAATAATAGCAATACAAAAATGTTTTCAATATGCTTTAATGTTGTGCTGCATATACCATTGAACAGGAACTACTTAGACCAATTTAGTGGAAAAGACTTAATTTATATTGCCATTTTAAAATATCTGAATGTTACTGTATTAGAACACCAATAACATTATATCACCATTAGCTGAGAGATTTTAATGTAAATCCATCTAAAATATGTCTCATCTTTAACGAAACAGCAGTGCCTTCTTCACTTTTTCAAAAATCCAATTTAAAGAAAAAAATTACCTTGTGCTTCTTTGGTTTTTATGCTCTGTTGTTGTGGTAGGCTTCAGAATAAACAGCAGCACTTTCTCCTTGCTTGCTAAAAGCTTATCTAAGGAGATTATTCTGAATCCCATACACCTGGAGATGAAAAGCTTTTTCATTCCATCTTGATAGAGACAATAAATTGCTATTGTTTGTCTCCTGTGTTTTCAGAAGTGGTGCTTAATGATGATTTATTATTACACTTACAAACATATGCATGCATATTTATTGCACCTTTTTAGGCCTTATTAGCTCTGTTTAAGCAACTCAAATATCACAGAGTAATTCTGAAAAAAAAATAAAAAGAGAATATTCATGCTGATATAATTGAGATTTGATAATGAAGAAGCTTTTGCACCTCTAACAAGAAATCTAAATGATAGTTTTACATGCCTATCAAATATTCTAGACTAACACTCAGAGCAGGTAAAATGAATGTATTTCTTTGAGAAAAGTATCTGGGCTGTACAGTGATTTTTTTAAATGCACAGTTTTAGAAACAACAGAATTTTAGAAATATAATAATTGCTAACTGTGAAGTAAACATTAATGAGGTTCAGCTATGCAACACAGAGCAGTCTGAAAGATCTCCTTCCAAAGCAGAGAAATCCGTACT
The DNA here is from genome assembly GCF_035582795.1 of Mycteria americana. Taxonomy (NCBI): domain Eukaryota; kingdom Metazoa; phylum Chordata; class Aves; order Ciconiiformes; family Ciconiidae; genus Mycteria; species Mycteria americana. Next base: position 35,028,578 of record NC_134367.1, read on the forward strand.
GTATAAAGGTACCTCTTTTGCTATATTCCCACTTGTAAAATTCTGCCCTTAAGTCGCAAATTCATCTTCTGCCAGTAAGCTAGAAATGGAAACACAGTTGCCTGGGAGTGAATAAATTTTATTTGGATGCAGTTTTATTTCTCTAGTACATTTTTAAGCTAACTTTTTATTTTTATAGACTGAGGGAGTGAGGAGGAGACTAAGACTAAAATTTCTTAAAACAGAGTGTTTCCTTCAGATGCGTGTTGGCTGCGAGAGCCTTGCATAAAGAAGTCATTCACACATGCCCTGGTAAGCTGGAGTTCATTGAAGTGACAGTGTGCTGCCCATAGCAGTTCTAGCCCACAGGCAAAATATTCTTCTGGCAAAACGCTATCAAATTCCCACTGACTCTGTTCACTTAAAGAGCAATTCATAAGTAAGTGCCTTGTTTTTTAAAAAGAAGAGGAGCTCTATGTTCCTGGCACTCCGAAATGCCCAGCCCTGGAGAGCAGAAGGTATTTCCTCTCACAATAGCAAGTCAAGGGCAGGTTATTTTCAATTAGAATTTTTTGAATTTGTTTTTTTATAACAAAATATGCTATAGTATGAATGCTCTGCATGAAAAGCTCACACTGCATCAAATATAAGCTATCCTTCATGGTATGATATCTGAGGGACAGAGAAGAACACTGCAATACAAGGTGTTCTCCCATTCTACATTTTGTATTGGTATTCACTCAGCTGTGCGCTTTAAAGTAGGAGATGAAGAATTAAATGTTCCCTCTGTTTGTTTTTATGTCTTTTGGATTTACAGTCACAATGTGTGGAGCTCAAAATGTCATTTTGCATGATCTGAACATGGAGTTAAAACATTCGAGAACATAATTTGAATTACAAAACTGGTAAAAAAATAGGATTTATTGAAAAACCTATAATACATAAAAAGCAACAAATTCTGTCTGTGCAGTTCACATGTGTTACCAAAGGTTAGCCTGATTTCTGATTTTACATCTTTTTAGTTTTAATTATGGTATTTTTGTCTTCACTTCAAGGGTTGGATTCTCTTTAAGTGAATATTAAAGTAGTTGCAATGATGGTATGCTTTACAGTTTTGTATATGCTACACAATAGATCACCAGTATACATTTAGAGGTGGAAACCTATCGACTGGACAAGTATTAGGTTATCATTCCACATTAATATTATAAAATCAGATGGATTATTTTGATTTGAGTTTACATTTACCCTTATTTTATTAAATATATTTTAGCACCTCCTGTATAGCTCTATATCTTCTTTAGCCTTTGCTATATACTGAGATACTTAGCATAAAGTAACTTCTAGGATGCATTGGTTTGCAGTGATCTCCTATTCACATCATCTCTCTCTGAATAAGTAAATACTTACATTCAGTTTCATTGGTATACCGCCATTGAAATATATGCGTCTGTAGTATTATAAATGGAAAAGGAAGTTGGTGCAAGTTTTTGAGTTCTTTTTTTTAATTCACTGTTTGTTTGCCATAAGTTATTCTTGATTTGTCCTTGAACAATGATGAAAAAAACCTGTGTCACACATCTGTGACAAGTTCTGGAAGCTAGACTACTTTTTCAGGTGGTGCCAATATTAGAGTCCAACTTTACTCTGCAAACTGTATGAGAGTATTTGAAGCCACTGAAGTTTTGTACCTTGTAATTCATAAGATAATTTGATGAGGGATTGTGATAGGGCCACAAGATAAATAGCGTGAGAATTAAAAGCTGGTATTTCCACAGGTAATTATTTTCTCATCATGTCAATGCAGTATTACGTAGAGTGTGAATTTCCTATCAGTTCTCCTAGTCCAGGGACTCTCATCTTCCCTGCGCCTGTTTCACTGATGACTAAATTCTCACCTGTCATCTTCTCCAGCTTTCTCCTTATCTCTCATCGCTGTTGTCCTGTGCCATTTTATTATCTTTATCCTTCCTCTCTGCTTCATTAACTCTTGCTCTTCTCAGCACACTCTCTTCCAAATTCCCGATTTAGCCTCAGCTCCACCGCTGCTTCCTCTGTTCTCTGTCACCTACCTTTTAGTTCAGGATTTTTTTTGTTTTGTAAAAAGTAAAATAAATGTAAAAAAAAGGTATTTGTTATTATTTAAAACACGTACTCTCTACATGTTATGGTAGATACCAGTTAGGAGCACCATTGTATTTGTAAATCACACTGCTAGGTGCAACCTGGCGCTGAGGTGACACATTGCCAGCCTGGTACTCGTGGGTCCCGCTGACGCTGCCTGTAGAGCTCTGGCCTAACCCATGTCCACAGTCAGATCTACTTGCCATCCATGTTCCCTGTCTACGAGGATGCATGACAGCCGGGCTGGTGTCTGAAACTCCCGCGAGGACAACTGCCCAGGCACGTTCAGCATCTTTATCCCAGGCCACGAGGCCTCGCTCCTCTTGGCTACGGGAGCAGGCGCTGGCAGGATCGAGTGTTGTACGGCTGTCCAGCAGCGGATATCCGAAGTGCCGCTGCCCGGTAGCGCAGCGTGAGCCCTCTCCTCAGAGCAGCGGGCTTGCCTCCTGGCAATAGCAATGGGAAGAGGTTCAGGTTGCAGGACTGGCAACCTGCAACACGCTTTTAACTTTGCGGTGTTGTCACCAAGGGGACAGTTGGTCCCAGGGAGGCAGGCACAAATGCCACGCTGAACTCCTCAGAGTTCACAGGCAATGTTCTTCATAGCTCTGGGGGGCAGAGGTGGGCTGGGGATAAAAGCTGTAGTGCCAAATTCTCTTCTCCTACTCCATTTGCTTCCTGCATCTGCTCCATTTGATACCACTCTGTTGGAATCAAATTTCCTTTGTCGCCATCTAATACTGCATATTTCAAAATAGGAAAACCAGATACCGTTTTTCTGATGTAACTCCCTTTGCAGAAGGGAGTCAGGCTGGTTGAGTTCTGAAAGTTGCGTAATTGCCATTCAAAGTTCCTGTAGTTGCCAGAACTCTTATATCTTAATAAATTTTACGCTGTCCAAATTCTTGAAAGTCACCGAGGTGCTTCTACAGATCACAGAAACAGGTGGTTTTGTTGGTTCAATGCATCCTTTTGCTTTCTCCGTAAGTTTTGTCTTCATTACTCTGTGAGGCTTACAAATATGCTATTACTTTGCAGTAAGCAGCTGCTTCTTGGGAGGAACTGATTTAAGTATGCTTAGCCAACCACTGGAATTGTCAGTGTGGATCTATGAGAAATAAATAAGTTAATCATCATTATCTTTAGCATATTACAGTTTATTTGCTTACTCATTATCTCCTTGAAATTGAAAACCCTTATGAACAATACAAACAATTTCAAAGAGACATCTGATACTTGTATAATAGCTATGCTTGTTGCTTTTTTACCAACTCATATCTCTGATGATGTGAATTTACTAACCCTTGTAGCTGGAAATTAATCATGAAAGTATATTGAGTGCCACAAAGCTAGGATCAACATCACAGTGAATGAACTTGCCCTTTTCCATTGTCTAAGTGGTAATTCCTCGTTATTCATCTCACAAGAAATGGTGTCTTGTCTTACAACTTAGAAAAAAAACGATTGCTTAGTAATGCCAAAGTATTCCACGAAGTGATATGATTAATGCTCTTCTCACTAGATCTGCTGAGGGAAGTAAAGTCTTATTCAATTTCCCTGTGGAGACACAGTGAACCAATATCTTCAGCAATAATTTTTAAGCAGGAACCTTTCTGCTTATCTCAGCTGTATTGTATAGTCATTTCTGAATGCACATTAAATAGTTGGAAAGAGGTTATAATGTGGGCAGATTTTCCCTAAGTCACTGAGGCTTCTTTCACTGAGTACAGGTTGTGGTGGAGCTGTTTCCCTTTCTACCATCTGAGATCATTTAGACTACTTCAACTTTATTATTGTTTAGTATAACTAATGCCAGATAATATGACACTTCCTTAATTGAGTGCAAGTAGTTCTGTGTTCCTCATGTTTTTTATTGGTTTTGGCCAACCATGTGCCACAGACAGTTGTTATATCTACTGCGAATATCAGTTCAGATAGCTGACAAGACCCACAGCATTTCATTAAACTGTTACTGCAAGTTAGCTTCTTGATTCCTTTAACTGGTGCTTTTTTTTTTTTCCTGTGGAAAATCATAAAGAAACATTAAACAACTCTTCTCTTTTACATGTCTTTATTTTAAACATGTACCACAAGAGGAAGCAGTAAGGCAGAAAACTTTTTCATATTTGGAAATTAGCTACAGAATGCAATATAAGCACCTTGCCATTGAATAAGCCTTGCAGTTTGTGTTGCCTGCTATTGGGGCAGTTAATGTGCTGAAGGTGGTTGGTGGCCAAAGTGGGCAGCGGCACAGGGCAGCCTTTCTCCCCACCACTGCACGCTGGGCTCCCGTACAGTAGACGGTCTTGGTTTAGTGTCCTGCTCGGTGGCTTCTGCCTCCTTGCCTTGCTGATTTTGATTTCTCCAGACTGTTGACTAAACTTATAAAATAAACCTAAAAGACCAGTTCGTCTTTCTCAGCTTTTTATTTGCTTTATTGGGAGTCAAAAATGTAGATGAAGCTATCACATATGGCATTCTGAAAAAAAAAAAGCGCTTAACTTTTCTTACAAGTTAAAATAAGAAGTCACTTCCAATCTGCTACATACTGAGAAGAAATCAAGCAGACACTCACAGGGTGAAAACACAGTATGTATCTGGTGAACTTTTGGAAATAGTAGAATCAGTCAACTTGTGGATAGACTTTCACTGTAATTTGCAAAAAAGTGGTTATTTGCAAGCAAACTTCTGCGCCATGTAAAGCACTGTACAGTGTTCTAGCATGTAGTGACAGCGTTTTTATTTGTACCTCTTCTAAACCTTCCATTCTCTATAACACGAGGTCTGTAACTGAGTCTTTTAAGGCTCAGTCCTATATATTATAAGCAGCTGGAAAATTTCACACACCCACTGAAGGTTCCAATGAACACAAAATACCACAGAACAGATGCCAATAAGAGGTATTTTTAGCGGCTCATGTCACAGTTGCTGTTTGCCTCTCCCGTGACAGCTAATGAGCTTTGAATGGCTGGGAGAAATAGTGCATCCTGCAGTAAAAGCCTGAGAATGCCTCTCCCTTCTTCACCACAGGCAGTAAATGTTTGCTTGGGGTCTATCTGAAGCTTTATAACAAACCATTACAGCGTATTCTACACTGGTTAAATGGATTACACCACAGACCTCCATTTCATACATTTATTTCATAAGAATCTGGCATGACAGTTTATTGTTTGTTTGTGCTGTAATATCGGCTGCTAGAGGTAATGTTATTGTAAACAGAGCTTGACTGAGTGAACATTTGTTACTAGTAGTTAATATAATTTTCTTACATTTTCTTGGCTTTGAACGAGGAGTACTTAAAATGTAAGGAAATCCATTCTGTACATTTTAAGCTGAAGTTGAAGCTGTTTATCATTACATAATGGAAAAAAATTCTAAAAATGTCATCAGCTGAGTGACAGAAAATCATCCTTATGTTGGGGTTCCTTGTTCTTTCTCCCTTACTTTGCACCTTTATGTTACACAGAATGTAGCATGTTCCATTCCCAGGAGAAAGCCAGATTGATACTGAATGTGTAACCAGCTGGGTGTTTACCCTTCATTATTCATACTGACAAGGCATGAGAGGAAGAAACAGAAAAAGAAGGAAATCTGAAGTTGTTGGAATAATTGCTCCTTTTTGGGTCAAAAATTGCAATTTGAAAATTCAGTTCAAGTGACTTAGGAGGAAAGCTCCTGCGTACTCTCAACTTACCTGCTGTTTTTATGGTATATGTTCATAGAAATTGACGGACATATTGAGGTGTGTGGCAATTAGCCCTTTTTCTTTAGAAATGCATTTATTATTCTTGTGTTTCCTGAAGAACAGACACTGAGTGTGCAATTACAGAAAGCACTAGATGGACGTCCTTTCACTAGTCCAGGGTGAAAATTGTTTTACAGTTGTTAACCAAGTGTAAAAACCTGTGTAAACCCAGAGAACATTATTTCACAAGATCTCAGAAGACGAGCGGAAACAAATCAGAGCAGAACCGAATCTCAAATGATCAGATCATGACACCTTTCATATGCACACATTCAGGAGGTGCCTGTGGGATTAGAAGTATACATCCTGGAGAGGTGCTGCCCAGCATCTGACATGGGATTTTAAACATGCTATTTGTTCTTTCTCAGATGGCATACAACCAACATATATTTCTTGACAAGCACTCTTTAATACAAGAAATACATAAGTTTATAGTAAATAGCTTCTATCCCCTTCAAGTCTAGTGTTCAAATTATCAGTGAGAAACACATGAATAGGACTGTTTGCTCTCATTTTATAGACAGGAAATTGAAGTTCAGTAGCTAGGGGATTCCCCTGCTACAAATACATTTCTGCATACTGTTCAGTCTGAGACTTGTTACTTTAAGCATGACCGCAAAACGTTACTTATTCATATTCAGAAACTTTCTTTTTGTGTGTATTTTTAATTTCTGCTTTCTTTGTCTTTTCTTTGCAATCTTCAGAAGTCTAGTTTCTCAGTTTTCTGTAGATTTCAAAGGTCATAGGCTCATCTGCACTGCATTTTGAACTGATTTGGCTGTGAACAGTTCTCTTAAAGTCAGATTTCCTGGCTGCTAGCAAGCAGTAGGAGAGCCTTAGATTGTCCTGAATACCTATGTCAAGCTTCATCCACAGAAGTGAACTAAATTGGCCAGGGCAGAGGCCAAACCTTGCTTCCGGATCATCCATATAATTAAATGTTTGAATGTTTTTATGGTTCATGGGGTGTTTCTACCAAGGCCAACTGGATCTCTTGCAGACATGTAAACATGAACCCCATACAATGCACGCTTTGGCTAAAGATGTGGGTTGGTCAGTGGTAAGAAGTGGAGAAGGAGGTTGGGATCCCACCGTGGGTCCTGGTTGAGTGGTAGGAGAGCGGGAGACATCCGAGACATAGAGTTGAGGTCCAGCTTTTGGTCCAGGCATTTGCAGGTTTGCATTTTTGCACTCACTAGGGTGGTTCACCAGGATGGCCTCACGTAGGCAGAGGCCTGATTTTGGATGTGACGCTCCATTAACGTCTGACCATGGCTCATCATATAACTAGGGACATGAATACCTCATGAGACATGCTTGTAGGAGAAGCGGAACGTGGCAACTTTAGTCCCTTAGCTCTCGCTGGTAAATGTGTCACTAGTATCTAGAAGCATCATGATCATCTCCCTGCTCAGAGTTTTGAATACGTAGCCAAAACTGAGCTTTTGCTTTCTTTTGTGCCTGAAAAGATTTTAGTTTGTTGTTGACTTACACTAAATTGTCTTTTGGTCATTGCTGTGGAACAGCAGCATGTGATGTTTTCAGTTATTTCCCACTTTGTCCAAGACTGTGTGCCATCAGTGCCAATCAACTCTATCTTCTTTTTTGTTTGTTTCCTAGTATCTGTAATGTCTCTTTATGCTTTCATTCTTCTTTGTTATTCTATTGCCTTTTAAAACGTTTTCTATTCTTTACCATCTGTGATATTCAACAGTTTGGCTCTTTTTTCCATATCATTTATAATGCTCTAAGATTACATCTCAATTCTTACTGCAAATTACCAGTGACATATGCCAAACCAGTGGCGCTCTTGCTGAAGATGATGATAAAATTTCAGTAATGTTTTCAAAAAATTTTTTCTATATGTTCATTATCACTGCCAATATCTTCTTGTTTAGTGGCAGGAATTTTAACTGGTATGAATGGTTAACTACTGCATAAACTGGCATACCTTGAGATTTTTAGTAAACCCTGGAAATTACTTTTCTGTCTACAGTGGTCTATTTTGTTGGCCTTCTGCCACCATCTTGAATTTTTCACAGTTCTTGAGCTGCCAGATGTTGGCTATGAAGTGATTAGTTTTCTGAGAAATCCACTCTTGGCCTCTATAATGAAGATAAATTCACTGGACTTCCATATCTCTAAAGAGTACCTTTTAAATAAAGGATACAGATTCTGGTGAATTCTGCTTGGATCCAATTTTAATGACTAGTTTAATCATTCAGTAGCATTTCTATTTACCAAAAACAAATGTAAACTTTATAGAGAGAGCCACAGATCAAAAGGAAAAAAGGAAACAGTAAGTTAATTATTGTTCCTACCATCAAAATTGCTTTCCTTTGAATAAATGCAGTCATGTCAAGTAGCAGATACAGCAAACATTGACTGTGTCTTATCATATATAGTTAATTCTTCTTTTTAAAGGGTAAAATTGTTAATTTTTGCTATTAGCAAATGTGAGTGTTTCATGAAAAGCACTTTGGCACTATCAATTGCCTCATTGATTGTTTTAATTTCTAACAGCCCTTGTCAAAACGCTTTTCATATGGTACAGCTCTGAACATCTTCAGCAGGCTTAGCTTGTGAAATCATCTGTGTTTTAGGACTGTAACATAACTAAGACAATAACGGAGACTTCTGCAGAAACCCCAGTGATCTTTCTCCTTTCCAAGAGAATGAGATTTCAATTTAAAAAAAGATTTTCCCTTTTTTTTAAAGACAGCCGACCAAAACAACAGAATACATCCATATGTCAATAAGTGTGATAGTAAATGACTGCATACCTCCAGCATCACATTTTGACCAACATTTTACAAAAGTTGAACCAAAACATCAGGACTAGTCCAAGCTCATTTTTTTGGTCATTCAAATAACCAAACCCTGTGAAAAGAATATCACCATTGTTTTTATGTTAGCTTTATTTACAATTTCCCATCTAAATAAAGGTTTTGAAATGCAGAGAATGCAATTAAATATAGCAGGGCTTCAGAATTTTAGTACTTTTCTTTCTTCCACAGCAGCTGGCTGTCTTTTTATATTCCTGGGCAAATGTGAGCTGAAACTGTTGCATGTAAAGATTTTTAGGTTTTATAAGGTGGGTTTTTTTAGCCTGTACAACCAAGGTTTAGTGCCTACTTATGCTTCTGTGAAGTGAGCCTGAAATTTATCTTCTGTACTAGCAGTAAACTTAAAGGTTCTCAGGAAGAGGATTAACAATTTGTATATTGTAAAGGTGGTGCCTTAGAGGCATCGTTCTTTAAAAATAAGGAACAGTGGTGGCTGTGTTTACTTTGTACAGGGAGAAAATTGATTTCCCTGAATTAGCTTTCAAAGTAACTTTATGAAGTGTAAGGAGAAGCAAAAAATGTCAGGATACTAGAAATCTACAGGAAAATAAAAGTACACTCATAAATAATATAATAGGAACAGTGGATAGAAAAAGTAAGAAGATAAAAGCCTTTTTTTATATTTAGTGGAAATACAGCAGCATATGTTTGCAAAGAAGGCTCCAGTATCTTCTATCTGAGGGTTTCCTAGTGTGGTTGTATTTTATATACTTTCAGTAGGAGCTGAAAACTGTTCTCTCTCATTAGCAACTTGTAAAATAAGTAACAGATGCTTTGGCTGTGTGTGGCTGAAAGAGAATCAGCTTCAGGTGTTCCACTTTGTCTCCCTCTAGCCAAAATAGCTGTTTTTACCAAGTACTGACTGATCTGAATAGAATCAAGGTAGGTTCTACACTAAAAGCATCTGAACGGTGATTTAAAGATAAAAAGAGGTAAATGTGTATTTCTTTAGATTCAGTGCAGTTTGGAGAAACTGGAGAAGCAATGGGATTTGCACTGGAAAACAGTGAGGTGAGGTTGGTCACTTGGCTGTGGGGTTTGGGGAATAATGTTTTTTTAAAAAAAGGAAACAAAGAAATCAAAATAAAAATATAGATAGTCCTTAGAGATAAGGACTTATGTATGCAATAAAAGCTTCTAATATTTCTTACACAAATTTTCTTCTTGGGATGAAAACCAGTTGGAAAAGTGTCTTTTATGTGATTCTAATATGAGCAAAACATATTTTTTGTTATAACCCATTGAACTTAAAATGTACCGCTATAATATCAGTGGCAAGATTAGTCTTGTGCACCTTTTCTAAATTCTGTTTTTATTTCTGAATTCATTTCATCATTTGGAAATCAAAATTTAATTAAGTGAAAAATGTCTTACTTTTTAGAAGCTGGAATATTCATGGAAATATGTGGATTTCCTTTCCATTTTCATTTGTTGCTTTCATTTGTTTTCTTCTTTTTACTCTGATGATATTGATTCGTTGGACTGGCTGCTTTGTGGGGCTTTCTGCAATTGCTTAACATTTTATAAAATTAAAGCAGTTGCAGAAAACATCAGAAACAAAACTAGAATAAAATTAAGAATTTAGTGATGAACAGGGAAAGACATTTTTGATTCTCATTTGGTGTCTGGTGAGCTCTAATTTTTCAAGATCTCTGTATTTCCACTTTACCAGCAGACTCTATGTAATGTTTTAAAAATGGCAGAAATTATTCATGAAGTACCTAAAAAATTATGTGCCGTTTTGGCACTAAGTAGTCAAATATCAAATTAACTGGTAATATGAGTATGGTGCAGGTCTCCACATCATCAAAATAAGCAAAAGGATGAATGAGCAGGAAGTCTGATGGTTTGGGGTTTATTGCTGGCCCATCTCCAGCTGGCCTTGTGGGACAGCAATAACGCTGCAGCAATGCTGCCTTGGTATAACATGGAGGCCTGTTATTATGGCGTTGATGTCGCTCTTCTCTTGGGGAAATTCATCACAGGTGAAAGACATGAAGAGAATAATCTGAAGAAAATGTGTCTTTTGGATGCCCATTCTTGGGATGAAAAGCTTCGGGTGTACGTTGTGGTCCCAACAAGTGTTCTGTATTTATAATGAGGTTCTGTAGGTTTATAGTAAGTTTCTATATTTACAATGAAAAAGACTTTTTCATATCAAAAGTATTGATAACAAAGACTACAGCATGGTGTTTGCAGTGAATGTAGCAAAAAAAAGAGATGTACAAAGGCAGTGTAGCCAGACTCCTTTCCAGTGCTTTGGCAGCATCAATGGATTAATCATGACAAGGTCTGTGCTAAGGAGGATGGTTTCTTTTTTCAGGATTGGTAAATGAATGCAGAAAGGCAAAATGCCTGCTCTTTCAAAAGCCGTCACTGACAGCCCCTGCCTGATTTAGAGCAGGTTAGGCTTGATTCTGAGAAACCAGGGCAGCTGCAATTCCCACTGAAGTGCTGCCAAGCCGAGGACTGATTATTACAGCAATAAATCAAGGTAGGCTGTTTGGAACCAGTAGAACACATCTCGGTAGGGTTGTAGCATCCAGTGTAAGTGGTAACAGGAGAGGTACTGACACCACAGGAAAGAATATTTGAGGTAGGTTACTGTCTCGCCGAACGCCTGGGAAGTGGCCTTATCTGTTATACATTTTGAATCTATCTGCTAACGTGTTCGTGTTACCTGGGTCATAGGATAAAGTATTCAGAGATACCTGTTATTTTTTTTCCTTTTCTTACAACAGTGCTGTGTCATTTCAGCCGCTCTGTTGCACTTCAGTTGCGTAGAGCACATAAACACTTTTTCTTTAAAGTAAAAGATTACTAATAAGAATACTGTCTGTCAGCTTCTCCTCAACCTCCCCCCGCCCCTTTTCTTTCTGTAATGCCAGCCCTGTCACAAGTATGGCTGTGATCTGGGAGCTGCTCCCATGTGGTTGATACAGCTTCGGAGGTTGCTTTGCTGTAAAAAGGTGGAGTGGTTAGGGGAGCGCCCCTTCCCTATTGCTTTCTGATTCTCAGGCAGAAGTAGTAAGAAGCGATGCCAGTCAGAACGGCAGAAAGGCAGTTTCCTTCTGCTACTCGTAGTGTGGGGTGGTTCGGCAGGTGGCTCCTCTTCTACTGCCGCTGAACCGGCACATCTGGGAGGCTTTGGCCAGCCCCTGGAAGGGACAGTCTTTTCCAAAAGTCTGATGGGATTGTTTAAATTCTAGTGGGCACAGACCGGGAAATTAGGTATTATCATTTGGTGTGTGGGAGTAGATTTTGTCTTTCACCATGGAGGACCTGTAACACCACTAAACTTACAGCACTGCTATTTAAGATTTAAGAAGAGAGGGCAAAGATCTGCATGTATACTGCCCAAAACGTCACGTGTTTTTGTGGATTGGAATTAGTGAGTTGGGTAGGTCCAAACTAGTAGAAGAGCTGAGGAGGACCCATGGACATCTGACTTGTGCCGGCAGGATTTGTCCTGTAGACAACAGGAGGAGAGGTACTTGGGGAAAAGAAATGGCCAAGGATATAAATGGCCTTAAGACATAAATCTTCCTTTCCCCCCCCTAATCACAGCTGTGTTCTCCAGGTATTGAAGGGTAGCCTCAAGGAAAGACCCAGGAAGAAAAGATTAATTTGAGAAATGCTTAGAGCAAAAATAATGAAACAACAGTTCCCTACACGTGACATTTCCTCTCTGCTTATTGAAATGCTGTTAAACATGCTCACACACTTCAAGGCAAGATCCTCTACAGTCAGTAGGTGAAAATCGAGTGTAATATAACAACTGATCTTTGCCAAGCAGTTAAATGCAAATGAAAAACTCTCTAAACTAAATAGAAACTTAATGGGAGATGAAATGTAAGTATATAATCTTTCACTCTGTCTCATCAGAATAAGAATTTAATTTAACTTACAAGGAATATGCAAATGGTTTCTCTGTGCTATCATTCATATTCCTTCTAATGGGAAGCTAATTAAAAGAAATGGAGAAGACAGAGAGGAAAAAACCATCAAAGATAAGTTTAACCTAAAATACAAATTTTACATATCAGGTTTACAGACTATAAGAATATTTCCATTTTTAAAGTAAACAGTGTAGCATTAAGGGTGCTCAAAATTCAATTGATTACAAATTGATTACAAATAAAAGGAATTAACTATGCTATTGTCAATTATCAGGGACAGAATTCAAAACAGAACTAATAACCTAAGCAAAACATGTAAGAATCTTATTTATCTTCGTTGTTTAACTTTTCCTAATTAAACATAAATAAAAGAATATTTTATCTTAAGATATTTTTCTTATAATTGTGTTAATTAAGCTAGGTATGTCCATGCTAGATTTACTCTGTAAGGTTGTAGTATTTTATAACAGGTGTTTGTAAATGAAAACCAAAGCTTAATGCAAGACATCTCTTACTTTTAAAAATAACAAGTAACTTTTTAGCTAAGTCTACATCCTTCATGTTTTTTCAATATAACTCAGAAGTCATTCAAATCAACAGTTTCATGTCTGCTTTGGCCTGTCACATGTAACACTTGTAACTTCTGACTCAAAATCTGAGCCAAAAAAAATTTCCATTTGCAGAACCAGTAATTGTTAATTAAAACTCTTTTTCTCATTTTCAAGAGTTGTACTAAGAAGCATTATAATTTGGCTGGTATTTCAGTAATTAATAGCAGCATTATTACATTAGATGCACAAGATTTTTGGCTTGCATGAGTCAATAGCTTGTTTGAGAGATTGTGAGTTGGTTAAAAGAGTAAATTCTTAAAAAATCAATAGCCAGGCATGGCATGGATTAAAAACTGGCTAAATGGTAGGCCTCAAAGTTAATTTTAACTAGCCAGTGATCATCAAGGGGATGCAGGATGGTGCCGTAGAATTCCCCATGATTCTTTTCTCTGCACTATTTAGTAGTCTTACCAGTAAACAGATGCTACAGGTGGAAATGAAAATTGAAATATAGAAAAATTTTGTGAATAATTGTTTCCTCCTATTGCTATAGGTTATGACATGAAGATTATATGATTTTATGGCATGGATCTGCAAAGATTATTTTAATATCTCAAAATCAGCTAATTTGGTAAATCTGTGGATTCTGTAATTTGCTAGGCTCACACTGCAGTTACATACATCTCTTTCAGCCAGTTTTATTCCTTTTTCCAAAGGATGTCTACAGTCTTCTTGGGGCAGCAGCACTGGTACTCAAAAGATACATTGTAACTACTTGTAATTTTTGACAAAAATTAAAATTGCCAAGAGTAAAAAAACTCTTCACAGAATGTGCACTTACCTTACTGTCTAATAATTAACCCCCTTCCTACTTTCAAAGATGGGGGGAAAAAAAAAGAAGGGCTGCACCCATCTTCCTCCAATACTGGGTCTGTACACTTCCTACACTGAATGCCATTACCTCCCACTTGTGAATGGATGAACCCCTTCAGCCAAAGGCAGGTACCCTTCCTGTGATCAGCTGGTTTATGGAATTGTTACTTGGTGGTTGCTTTCAAAAAATATAATGCTTTCCTGAATAGGAGTTTGTTTGTTCAGAGTACTTTGTCCAGTGGCTCGGTACATATGTGTGTGCTGGTATGGACCGCAGGAGAGGAGATTCATAACGACAAATCCTGAGGCTCATGGAGGTGCAGAAGAAAGCTAGGACATGCATGTGCATGCCCGTGTAAGAGACGGGAAGGAGGCTCTAGCCCACAATAGCCAAGTGGGCCACCACAGCAGAGCCCAGGTCTGTGGCTGCCTGTCTGACCGGCTAGTGGCCCGTGCGTGGGCTGCAGGGATGTCTGACAAGCGGGCTGTGGAATCAGCCTCTCTCCTGCCTGGTGAATACTGAGTTATTTAGAGCAGAGCAATTTCAAGACTGAGGTAAAGAGTCATACTAATACCGTACGTGCCCAAGACAGAAGCAATCGGAGTAGAGATTTGGAGCTGATTCCCGTCCATCGTCTTGGGCAAATATTTGATCAGTGAATTGTTCTGGAGTAGTTAACTTTCTTTCTCCTTCCTTTTCTTTCTTTTCTTCCTCCTCTCACTCACATTCTTGTTTTCTCCTATCTTTTCTCTGCTTTGGAGCCCGAGAAATCTTCCCAATAAATCAACTAACAGATCATGACCGTTTTGAAAAACTTGTTCTCATTTTTTTCATCTGGCAAAAAGTATGTTTTATTGAAAAATCTGCATTTAGTTCCCAGTGTCCACATACCTGGGCTCCTGTACAGATGCCTCAGCTGTACTTCCTTGCTTTGCTTTGATTTATCCCTCTGGGCGCCGGTGGTTAATCTGTGTTTTTTAAGTTTTCTTCATAGCTACCTTTCTCTTCCTCTCTTAAAGAAAGGAGATACTGCATCTGGAATGAACTCTGACCAAGAAATTTTCTGGGAATCCTGTCACCATGTAATTTTATCTATATTTGACAGACAGGCAGGAAAATCAAGGGAACTTGTTTTCTGCATGTGTTGATTAGTTTGAAAACGGTAATTAAATATGCCATCATTATCCATATTTTCCATTTCACTTTCTTACTTTTTGCTATGTATGTCATCTTAAACATCCTAATATGAGGGACTTCATTGAGTTAGTCTTATTTTTTCCAGAAATGTTTTACTAACAAGTAAATATAATGGTAAGCATTTTCCCTTTGCATCTGTCCTCTGTTTAGGACAGGTCTACTATTTCAAAGGTTTTCGGTGAGCAATGAAATGGGAAACAGAAGGTTGTTGCTCACTTACACCAGTTTTTAAGGAAAAATTCTTTCATGATTTCTTCATAATTAGGTCTGCTTGAAGCTTATGAATCATAGTATTTGACTGCTGCTTTTCTGTTTGATTCTGTAACAGAATATGAGCTTTCCATTCAACAGTTAGTGGCATTTTTGGAACCAGACAGCTCCACTTAGGAGACTCACTGAGACTGGAGAGAGGGAGAAATTTTTCTTTTTCATGCGTATGTAAGAAATCTTAAAGGGTATTATCAAGTTATTCTTGGCTTTCAACCCCCCTTTTTTTTTTTTTTATTTGCCCCCAGCTTTCACTGTATTTCTTGAAACTGGGAAACTCATCTGACTGAGCCACACTGTGCAACCCTGTGGAGGAACCTGTCTGTCTCCACTGATGACAGAAATGGAGTTAGGGAGGTTAGCACCACTGGGCTGAAGTTTGCTTTTGGAAATCCCGTACTGTGAGTCTCTGCTAACATCTACATATTTAAATCAGATAACTGTGCATTGAAACAGATGGTTTACCATTGACTCAACTTATGCATCCAATTATATATGCAGTAATGAGATGACTTCACATTCTGTCATTTGCTGTTGATTACACATTTTAAAGGATGGCCTCTTGTTTTAAAATTGATACTGGACCACCATTTACAGCAGAATGAAACTGGCTAGGTAAAGAAGAAAGACAGTGTGTGGTAAGCAGAAGAGGAAATTTTAAGCAGATATACACAAAACGCAGCCAAAGGCTTAGAAGGGAAATGAAGAAAGAGATAGGGCAGAAAGTAAAGGAAATAATTTCTGGTAAAACAGAAAGTGTGAACTGGGGTGATGAAGTGAAGACATTCAGAAACCAGACAAAAAGCTATTGGCACCTAGTGTGAGAAGCAGTGTATCCAAAATGCAAGATAGTGTTGATCTTTGCAGGGAAACCACATCAAGCTCTAGAAAAATATGTGACTTCCATTGCTGGTTACTATCCCAGTGCTGTTTCAGACTGAAGCCTTGCAGTAGAGGCTCCAGCATGGGGTGTGTCTTGCAGAAGAAGATCTGAAGATCTTCTTGCAGGAAGATCTGAAATGGGGCCTTTGACTGTGTGGTTTGCTGGTGAGGTTTTTTTGTCATTTGTTAAAATAATAGTTCATACTCTCTATAGTTTGATGATCGTGTAAACTGTTCTCGTGTTCTGAAGGACAGGAGGGTTCTGAATTACGAGCAGTGGTCTCTGACCACTTGCTTAAAAACACACCAGTACTGGAGGATAGGAAAGTGTCTTAAAGGACACTTATTTTTCAGAGGACTCCAGAGAAGATCCATGATATCACAGATGAGTAAACCTGTTCTCTGCAATTAGTACAAACAAACTAGAAGGAACTATAATAAAGATTAAAATTAGTGCATACATGAATAAAGTGATATATTGTGGTAGAGTCAGCACGACTTTGCAAAGGAGAATTGAACTCTGTAACCCACTGGCGCACTTTGAGAGTTTCCATGGTCAGATGAAGGAGAACGCGTTGATGTGTTCTCTTTGGATCATGTCAAAGGCTTTTGGCAGGATCCTTCACCAGAGACTCTTAAAGTTACCCTGGGATAAAAGGGAAGTTCCCCACAGAAGAAAACAACTGACTAAAAGGTAGGAAACAAAGGCCAGGAATGTATTTTCAGTTTTTACAGTATAAGTAGATCACCAGTGTAATCCCACATATGGGTATGCTGATCAGAATACTTACGAGTGATTTGTAAAGGGATGAATAAAGAAATGTTAAATGTCATGTTATTTAGAATAAGGACTGTTGTGAAGAACTGCAGAAGGATCATATGATACTGAGTGACCACATGTTGGAATGATAGATGAAATTCGGATGTGAAGAGATGCACAGGGGACAAAGAAGCACTCCTTCCTTCAGACACTGAGCGATGGGCTATTAGCTAACAAGTACCACACAGGAATGAGATATTGGAGTTATAATAGACTGTTCTGCGAAAAGGTGAGCTGAAAGTTCAGAACTGATCAAAAAAGGCAAATGCAATGTTTGGAATTATTAGAAAGAAGAGAACAAAACAGAAAACTTTATGCAGCTGGACATACGTGTGAGTGTCATGAACGCTGTGCACAGTTCTGGTTCCCTGAGTCTCCAAAAGGATCTTCTGAAACTGGAGAAGATTCAGAAGTGGTCAAGAAACATGATAAAAGCTTTGTGGACAGCTTATACATTAAGGAATATGAAAGTGTACTAGGACTTTTTAAGCTGGACAGGGTATGAGGGTGGGGTGTGGCATAGCAAAGGTGAGTAAGACACTCGGTCCCTTCGACTAAAAGTAGTAGGGGACATGAAAGAAAAACAGACACTAGCAAGCCAAGTGGAGCAGAGGTGGTGGTTCTTCACTTGGAGTGGAGCTGAGCTGGGGAACTCTGTTGTGGATGCTAACAGTTTAGATGGATTGGAAAAATAACTGGACTAATTCATGGAATTAAAAACTTAGGCTGTAAGCTGCAAAGACGCTGTGTCTGGCTAAGCCCAGGACAGTACTCTAAGGAAATGACATTGTGCATTTTGTTATTCTTATATAATTGCCTAGGCTTCTTCCATTGGGCACTGACAGATACTGTGCTTGAACCTGTGGTATGTCTCAGTATGGTCATTATCATGTTCTTGCATCACTTTGGTACTATTTGATGTCTGCTATGTAGCTGTATTTAACCTTTGAACACAGAAGGCATTATTAATTTGGCTGCTGTGTATCAGTTAGAAGTACAAATATGGTCCTGTTCAGTGTCTGTAAAAATAGTGTAAAACATCCAAAATATTATGGAGTGATTTAGAAACCTAAATAAGGTACAGACCTTTCCTTCTTTTGATGTCCAAGAGACCTTGATGTATTGCGCAAGATTTATTGGCAACAATTTGTTCATATATGGTACTCTATGAACAAATTGGTAGGCATTTTATCCCATTACATCACCACATACTAAAATCTACATTTTAGAAAATACACGTGCAGGAACAAGATTTTTAATTTGCCAGCATGTACATATAAGGAGCATGCTTGACATGGCATGTGGAAAATGTGGAAAAATTAAATACCTGTAGATATTTTAATTACAAAAAATAAATTATTCTGTAATTATATGTACTATAGAATTGTAAGCAGTACCCTTAACAGAATTAAGGTGAATTTGATACGTTCATTTTAGAAAATCAATATATAAATATGAAAGGTTATCATGATGCCATTGAGTTGCTTGCTTGCAGATTGCAATTGAGTGTCAAATGAATGAAGACTTTTATTACCCCACTGACATTTTTATTCTCTGAAATGATAAGAAAGTAATAATCAAATGATTTAATTAAACTGTTGATATACATAATAAGGCCCTAGGAGATTATTTAAGTATAATTCAGTTTTTCCTCTCAGACTGGATCTCCTGATATTATTAGCCTATTCAACCATAGAAAACAGAAGATTATCCTATACTAAATTTAGGTACTGGTCATAGTTAATGGATTAGAACTGGTGAAAGTAAATGCATCTGTCTGAGGTTTTCAGAGGTTACTAGCTAATGAGTCAAGAGAAACCCCGTGCAGAAAATATCTAAAAACCTGAATCATACAGAATTAAGGCCCTATTAAAAACCTGTCTCTGGAAAGAGTGACTAAATTCACCTTGAAGTGATATGTACGAGCTTAATCCATATATGCTGCACTGCTGTCAGCGGCATTGGCCTTGGGATGAGCTGAGCTTTGTGTACATGGGCATATGTCACATTTTCTTCCAGCTGAGATTTTATAAAGACCAGCTGAGTGCTGTGTTAACACAACCCTGTCATCCTTGCTGTATCGAGAATAGGAGTAAACTGCAAGAACACTGTACGTTGAAAACGTTCACAACGTCTGTGTTAGGTTAAAAACTCATCCAGAAGACGAGCAGAGGTCTCTGCGACTTTCCCCCTGCCTTCCAGAGAAGGGTTAAACTGCCCCGGTGCCCATGGCGTGTGGCCGGGGGCAGTCAGCCTCAGAGGGAGGGCTTCCCGCAGCGGCTGGTGGAAACCCCCATGCGTGGATCCTGCTGGGAGAGCTGCTCTCCTATGGGAAGCAGGTCGCAAAATGAAATGCCTCCAGGTCCTAATCACGCCTGACCTCATTTGTGCCTTCTGCTTACACAGCTGTGGCGCTTACCAGTTTTCCAGAGGTGCACACAGATTGCGGGACATGCATCAGTGTGGGAAACAAGGTTTTCTTGTGCTCCCCAGGCATATCATGAAATAATATAAGATGAATATGAATTTATGAGGTTGTGGATTTGGTTTTGTGGGAGCTTTTTAGTCCTACTAACCCAGCTCTTTCTATATATCTGGACATCTGGGCCCAAGGTAATTCTCCACTTCTGTTTTAAAATGTTCCTTAATAGAGAGCTTATGAACATTGCTGTATTAAGATCATAACGCAGCCTGAATAAGTGTTGCCTCTGTCTTTGGAGCTACAAAAGATACTTGTTTTCATGAGGTGTTTACATGTTTTTTGTTACTTAATGAAGACCTTTAGTATTCTCTTAAGTGAAAGAGAAGGTGAACCTGTTGTATATCAATTAATAAGTAAAAAATAATGGAGAACATGTACATGTGTATATACATATAACATACTTTGTATCACCACCAACAGGGCAAAAGCAAAGGTTTTGCTGCAATAGCTTTTAACATTCAGGAACAGCTGTGCCACCCCTATGCTGTTTGTTAAGTCTGAGCTGTTGCCAATCAACAGTTGTGCCGGGATAAGAGAAAATTTGAACATAGTCATAGCTGGCAGCTCAAATCTCATCACCAATAAAGCTCACAGCCACCCCTGTGCATTTTCTTGTCAGTTAAATAAAATGTCACTCTCGGACTGGCAATATCCATTATTCTCAACTGCTGTCTGTCTGTACCGCTGCCAGTGGAAACTCAATGTAGATGCAGTTCCCAGCGCCGTGGGGCTGGCAGCAGTAGCGGAGCGTGCAGGAAGGACAGTGGCCGGCAGGGCTGTGCAACACTGTCCGTGCTGGCGGGGACTGGTGGGATGCAGTGATGAGACCACGTGCAAGAGGGATGGTGGGAGCATTGCGTTGGCACCGAGCAGGCGGGCGACGTGACAGGGAGCTGGGTGCTCTCTCAGCACTGCAGTTCCTGTTTCCCGTAGTGCTGTGAAACGAGGTGGCTACAGTGCAGCAATCGACTTCTAACAAATTCAGATCCCAAAGCTCAGTTTTGTCTGCCTTTTTTTAGTTTTTTTGCTTCTTTCCTTTCTCCTTTCACCTCGTGTCCATGGTGTAAGTCATCCCAGACCTCTCCGCTGGCGTTTTCTGCACCACATGTTCTTTGTCCTGCAGTGCTTTACATGACTTCTGTGCTTCTCTTCATGTGTAATGCCTGTTGAAGATGATGAGAGGTCTGTATACATAAAAATTGTCACAGATTGTTTTACAGGAAACCCAACTGTCTAGTTATATATGTACATAGGTTTTCACTACCATCTTTGGCTCAGAGTTTTCCTACTTTAGATAAGCTTCATTCTGATAGTAGTCAAATATTCTTCTCCTAGGCAATGAAGGCAGGTCACTGAGTTGCTACCAAAAATGTCCTATATCAGTGCATACGCCTTTATGTTAGTATAGCTTATCCACCACATGTGAGAAGCACCTTAGCATTATAAATAAAAAGGATTAAACTTCGGAGGACTCTGCTCTAGTGTGCAAAAATCAACTGGAATTACACGCAAACTATTGGCAGAATTTAATAATGAAGCAATAATATTTTGTTGCAATTACTGTGAATAGACACCGATATCTTTTCCATAGAGATGTTTTCAACACATCCGCTAGAAAACCACACAACTCAATTATGCTCCGTGGGCTTTTTCTGGTGTTGATTTCAAAGTAGATACATTACAGGTTTCAGTAGAAATTTTGCTTTTGAGCCCAAGGGAAAAAACAACAGCAAAGAGATCTGAGATGAAAAGTGTTTTTTTTTCTTTTACTACAAATCTGTTAGAGAAAAGTACCGTGTGTGAGAGGATAAAGGGCAGCGTTTCCAAAATTATCTAAGCATCATTGCAACCTTAGTTCCATTTTCAAAGCAATGTAGGCACATTGGAGCCTAAAGGCTCCAACAGGTTCAGATAATATCCTTATTGTAGTCTAAAATTGATAAAGTACTCTAGGTGCCTAATTCACACTAAGTCCAAGTGCTTTGATGCTCTCATAAGCCCTGCTAGATACCTCTCTGAATCAATACAAACCTAAAGTCTCCTGAAAATTGGACACTCGATTTCACCAAAATGCACTGGGATGTGAATGCTAATGTCACTTCTTAAAATAGACTTTAAAATGCTAAGCCACATAGGGCCTGATTTTTAAAAGCATGAACTCACCGACAGATGCAGAAATGAGTCAAGGGGAATTTTCCTAAAACCCTGAGGATCTCATGAGGTTTTCAGAGAGGGCACAAAAAAGCAAAAAGGAAGACAGCCAGTTTGCATATCAAATGTCTCTCCAATAATAGATTCTTTACAGATATTCACTGAATGGAAAGGCAGATAACATCCATACAGGCAAATATTACTCCATCAAGGCATTAATATTTTTAGTTGCTGTGAAGCTTTGACTTTTAAAGCTGCATAAATGGCTGGACATGAAAGCAGATGTTACTTGTAGATGTATGCTGTAATCAGCTTCATAAACGTCTCGCAAATATACTTCCTAATCCCACAGCTAAAATCATTTATCATGGTCTTCGAGAGAGAGACACGGGATCTTAACTTAGGCTCACCCAGTGGTAGTTGAAGGGGTCCTGATTAGCACATCCCATTCGTTAGCAGTCAAGGACACGTAGCAAACACGTGGGAAAGCAGGAGAACTAGGATTATTGCGCTCGGGAAGTGCAGAGATTACATCTCTCCTAATGAATTACACAGTGTCAGGCTGTGAACCTGGATGCTGGTTTGAGATGTTGTTTTCTCTGCGACTGCAGGAATGGCCTCTGGCATAGCTGAGGGCCACGATAAGGAACCTTTTCCCAAACAATTGCTTGGCCCTGTTGGGGCAGGGAAGTGCAAGCCACTGACCATTGCCAACAGGCAGTTGGGATTTGCTCACCTTGCTTGGTAGGGTTTGCTCTACTGACATGATCCAAGCTGTGCCACCTGGTTTGAAAGCTGGAGAATGGTCTCTGGACCATTGATTCACTGCTATAGGCATGGCTAGAGTACAACAAAGGATATTGTATTACTGGAGAGTAGATGTGAGAGGGAGCTTCAGCTATGGAATACAGCTGTGAGGACATCACTAGTTTTGCTGCTCATCAGCTTACTTTTTCCATTAAGATTTAGCCTTAAAAACAATTTGACATGCTACTTTTTTCCAGGATCAAGAAGGTGACAGTCCATGAGAGTACAAAGTCAACAAACACTGTTAGAAATGTTTCTGCTTTGCTTGTCCCTATTTTTAGTCCGTTCCCCTTGCTAGCAATGTGATGCTGCAGTACTACGTTACTTCCTTACAGAAAGGCACCAAATTCTGGGAATGTTTTTCTATTTTGCCTTCTCTTTGGAAATTCAATAAAAGAGTAAAAAACGGTTTACCACATATAGGTGTCCTCTAATAGGTTTTGCCTTTGATGTCTTTCTGCTCCTCCCTAGCAAATTGATTTGCTAGTTAGTTGTAGCAATAGTCAGTGTCATCGGTGTGGAAAACACAGAGGGCAAAGAAGGCCTCAAGTTTACAACCAGTGAAAATCTAGTTCAGTTTAATTATCACCGTATTAAAACCAGTAGAGTAGTGTTAATACACTGTAGTGTCTTTCACAAAAGTGCCCAGTGCATGTGCTCTGCACAGATACTTTTTTCCTGCTCTGCCTTAGAGAAAAAGCAGGCTAGTTTTGGTGGCTTCAGTGTAGCAGTTTGGAAGACCTGATTCCCAGTCAGCACGAGACTAATTTCCAGTCACTGTTTGGTCCTCTGATAGGGTGGAACTGGAAACCCAGGAATGAACCTTCTAGGGAAGTGGAGGATGAGCAAGTGGAGCATGGAACGAAGGGCACGGTACCCCACACTTCGCCCTCCTTACCTTCATCTGAACAGCTGCGGAAGGGGTCTCAGCAGTGGCTAAGATGTCTTCATAAACGCAAAGATATGTGGCACTATCAACTACACAAACACTTTGGTTTAGTAGATAAAGTTAGATCGATAGAAGAAAAAAGTTTCTATAGTTGCTATAGAGATAAAAGACAAATCTTCTGAATGATTTAATCGGGGGCAAAAGTTCATTGGCCTGTGAGTAACTTTGTTAGTCAAAACAGATTTGGGTTTATAACATTTGTGGTTGGACACAATTTAGCAGAGTGTATACTTCTACTTAGTCTGTACAGAAAACTGACTAATAAGAACCTCATGTTGGGTATAATCCAAACCCTCATTTAAAGTTTTTTCCAGGGCAAGATTAAACCTGCTTCTTCCTACTGATTAATATGGTGCCAAAATAATTTATGTCAGATTCATATGACGATAAAACTAAAGGGAGCTCCACTGGTAATATGTTGTTATCACAGTGGCATTGCTTGACTGTATGCACACTAACACATCTTTGGCTTGAAGTTTTTCTTTTCTAGCCTTTATCTGTAATGCTTAGATGTATATTCCTGTAATAGAGAAGGCTGCATGAGGGGATTCTACATTCTGTCTAGAAATGCGCTGCAGAGAATGAGGGAATTGCCAAATCCTCTTACATGTAGTAACCACACATTTGATAAACAATATCCCTGGGTGAACTCACTAGGTATACTAATGGGCAGGGGGGAAAAAAAGCAACCAAAATAAAAGCAGCTGGGTTGTCCCAGTAATCTGACCTGTGGAAAAAAGCTGTTCTTGATCCCATATTTGGTTGGGATCACTCGGCAATGATCAAGTGAGCTGAACACACCAACCACATGTCTGAGAGCTGGAGAAGGCAAGAGAATAAGTGGTTGTCTTAAATGGCTGATCTCCAGCTTCCAAGTGAGCATCCCCCTTCTCCTGGTCTTCTCACTATCTATTTTTTCCAAGACAGCTAAATGTTTTCCTAAATCCCATAGGGAGCTATGGTTGGCTCTCAGTATGAGATTCATACAATAAACATTATAATGAAGGATGTTATGGTCCAGTCTCCTTTTAATTTGATGACACAAATTGGATACACAAGACTCACATTACCCTCTTTTGTCTCCAGAATTTCTCCTATTTATTTTATATAGTCCCTTTCATAAGCTTATGAGACTCATATTAAAACAATTTAGGTTTCTTGACCTGTACGACCATTTCAAAATTCTAATCCTCAAATGTTTAAATATCTTCCTGTAATTTTAAGTTTAAATTTATTCATGCCCCACTTATAACCAATTTACAGTCTTGTATTATATTATGTTGAACTTATAAACCATTTACATGAAGTCAGTAATTGATATATATATATTTTGATTGTATTTGTTACAGATATATAGTTCAGTTCAGCAGGCTGCTTACGAGAATAATTTGTAAGGCCTTTGACTGATGTGTACTTAAGGCCATTAAGGATAACAGTATCTCCACCTGTCTCCAACATGCTTTTAACTTCTAACAACCATTTATAAACATTTATATATTATATATCATCAGCATACAGCTCATTTGTGAAATAATTAATGTCATTTCACGATAAGATCCTGGGATATTACAGCTTGTGTAAGTAACGCTAAGTCAACAGGGAAATCTTTTATTTTTTAATCAGAATAAATGTGCCCTTAGATTTTGATACAGTAAATTCCTCACTGTGGTAATAAAACCAGCATTAGAAACACCTCTGTATGCATGGATGCTCTTTGAAGGGTTGGCTCCCTGACAATTAACGGAACAAGAAGGACCAATACACTTAATTCAGCAGCTGCTTGCAATGGTGCTGCTTCTGTTGTTTCTATAATGACACAAAACAATTACCTTCTTTTTCCAATGCACTGCAATTCGTATAGACCTTTGTACTTCTGCACAGAGCAGAACAGTGTTTTTCATCTGATAACATCATATTATGCTGGATTTGTAAAGTTAAAAAGCTTATGCAAGCAGTGGGGAATCTGTACCTGGGTTATTCAATGCAAAGGAAGTGTTTCTTCTTCATTTGTTTTCTTCCATTACGTTAGGCTTATTCTATTTTGTGTGATATTTGAATTTTTGAATATTTGGATGCTGATGTTAAAATAAAACAAAAACGCTTATCCAGGGCAGAGTACTTTTAGCTCTAATGTGAGGGTTTTAAAATATCGAATGAAACCTATCCAACATTATCCTTGTTATGCACGTATTTAGGATTTGAATGAGCACCTTGAAAACAGCGTAAAATTAACTTCTGGAAAATAGATATTAAAATACTGCATTTTGGACATTTTAATTTTTACATTTATGATGATTTTTTACTATGCATGATTTCAATCTGTTTCCACTTTTAAGATGGTTTTTCAGATACTTCCTTATTCTGAGCAGTAAATCAATAAAACAGACAGAGTATCTAGGCACAAATCGCTGTTCCCAAAATAATGAGATATGGAATAGAAGCATTTTTATTTTTCACAGCAAAAAGAAATGCGTTGTATTATAAAAATACCAACTTCAGTAGGGTAATAGCAAAAAAAAAAAAAAAAAAAAGAAGATAAATGAGTCATTTGGCATTACAAATGAGATAACGTAGATTCTGCAAACTTAGAAATTTGAGGAGTCAGGTAGCAGAAAATACCAAATAAGGGATGCAACTGTTAAAAGTAAGCATGGAAATAAATAAATACTGCTACTAAAATCAAAAGAAAATGTTAAACACCATTTGAGATACCTTGATTAACATAATATATGTTTTTATTTTCTTGCAAGAGCACATATACCTAGGAATTCAACCTAGGGTTCCTAGGGTTCAGCAAGGAACCTAGGGTTCAACAAGGCCAAGTGCAAGGTCCTGCACTTGGGTCACAACAACCCCATGCAACGCTACAGGCTTGGGGAAGAGTGGCTGGAAAGCTGCCTGGTGGAAAAGGACCTGGGGGTGTTGGTTGACAGCCGCCTGAATATGAGCCAGCAGTGTGCCCAGGTGGCCAAGAAAGCCAATGGCATCCTGGCTTGTATCAAAAATAGCGTGGCCAGCAGGACTAGGGAAGTGATCGTGCCCCTGTACTCGGCACTGGTGAGGCCGCACCTCGAATACTGTGTTCAGTTTTGGGCCCCCCACTACAAGAGAGACATTGAGGTGCTGGAGCGTGTCCAGAGAAGGGCAACGAAGCTGGTGAAGGGTCTGGAGCAGAAGTCTTATGAGGAGTGGCTGAGGGAGCTGGGGTTGTTTAGCCTGGAGAAAAGGAGGCTGAGGGGAGACCTCATCGCTCTCTACAACTACCTGAAAGGAGGTTGTAGAGAGGTGGGGGTCGGTCTCTTCTCCCAGGTAACAAGTGATAGGACAAGAGGAAATGGCCTCAAGTTGTGCCAGGGGAGGTTTAGACTGGATATTAGGAAATTTTACTTCACTGAAAGGGTTATCAAGCATTGGAACAGGCTGCCCAGGGAAGTGGTTGAGTCGCCATCCCTGGAGGTATTTAAAGGACGTTTGGATGAGGTGCTTAGGGACATGGTGTAGTGGTGGTCTGGGTAGTGTTAGGTTTACGGATTATCTTAAAGGTGTTTTCCAACCTATACGATTCTGTGATTCTGTGAATCAGGGTGGGGAGGGGGTCATTGTTTTTTAAAGTAATACTTGTTTAAAAATGATTTGCACAGTTTTCATACCCTTTGGCTCATTTTATACACATTTGCTTGTGTATAAAAAATGTTATTTTCCAGAAGACTGAACTCTATTCTAATCTTTTATCTGGATGTTGCATTAGAAGATTCCTTCCCCTTGGCCCATCAGTTTGACGATGTGATAAATTTAGCTGTTACACAAATGGCAAACACAGTATGCAGTCCTTTTTTTTTTAAGGAAGATAGAAATTAATAAATATGTATTTGGTGCCTCAGGCTTATCTTCTGCTTGGTGTAGTAATCCATTTTACATTTTTACATTAGTAATTGTTCTTATCCAGAACATAAAATGTGTTGGAGTGACAAGCCATACAAATATAACTGATATCTACTATTATTACCTTGAAATGCTGCACAATGGATATTTCAGTTCCATAGTGTTTCATTGTCATAGATTTGGGTAAGAAAAACACCAGTAAAAATGATAAGCAAAATGATCTAGTTTCTATGTAGCAAGCTACCTTTTGTAGTGCTTTTAAGAAGGGGAAGAAAAATACAGGAAGGTGATTTTGGTGATGAAACCTATACTAATAGCGTGCATTGGAGCATCCTTGGCAGTGGGCAGGAACGTCTGTGCTAGCAAACTGTTATCACGTTCCCTGGCCTGAGCTGGTGTGGCCCAGCCAGCACTCTTCCCAGCAGGATGCCAGCACGGTTTGCGATTAAAATGGTCCAGAGACCATTCCCAAAAGGCAGTTTTCACGCAGCGAGAGCCATGCTGGAGGCAAGAGGGTTTTACTAGGGAGGATACAAGCTTTCTGGACCAGCTGCCCTTAGTGCCAGCAACTTTCCTGGGCTTGCTTAATTTACTAGTATAGACGTGAGAGCCAGATGTGCCTCTTTTACTGTGGTAGTACCAAGGAGCTTTAATGAAGTTGTGGGCTCATTTTGTACCAGTTGTTTGGAAACAATAATCGACAGATCAGTTTAAGAAGGCTCAGTTAACACAAATTTCCTGCCTTACTCCCTGTGATTCAGTTATATCCATAAAACGGGAATTAACATACCTTATCAGCATGCTATAATATTGTTTTATTAATATTTGTGACATCACCACCATAAGCAGCCCAGAAAAGAGGTAGTTGATAACACTGTTAAACTAGAATGAGAGCTGTGTTTTCTTTTAACACAGACATGGGCCACACAGTGAGAACGCAAAATACTGAATAGCTGTTCGCTATATGACCATTGTCTCTGCTTTGGGTTGAAAAACCAGGGATCCCATCAAAAATCAAGAAGTATGTGATTACATGACTATGCAATGAATGCCAGTAACCTCATGCATAGACACAAGGGGTCCAAATGGAGGTTGCCCAAGGAGTCTTAGCGCCAGTATATCCCAAGAGGGAGCGTTCGACTTTGAAACCTGAACTTGGTGTGTGCGCGCATGCACGTGTTTGGAAAGAAAGTCGGTTTCCACTTTTAACGAACGAGATCTTTCCACAGAGGATGAGAGTTCTGTAATAATCACATGCCAGTCAACAGTAATTAAGAAAAGTCGGTGCTGTGGCAACGCTCATTACTTGTCTAGTGCCTTCATTAGAATTGCACAGTGAGTGGGAGTACCTGGCTCTCCGTAGGCTCACAGCTCTGTGTAGTACCGGTCCTAATAAGCTGTGCAAATATGTTCCGTGTTCATTTATTGTTAGAAAATTGCATGAGTGTCATTCAGCAGGTTGAGTACTTTGTAGCAGCGCGACATGTGTTCTTTTCTTCTGGAGAGGTCCAAAGGGAATGAGCAGCCCTGTCCCCAAACAGATTTGGCAAGGCTGCCGTTTTCGTAACAGCTGCAAATGTATTCCCATTGTATCCAGGAAGATTTTGAGAAATGCTCTTAGATGGAAGGACAAATCATGAGGTAAAATGTGGATTCACGAAAGGAATGCATTTTGGAACATGTGGATATTGTACAGTTATCTTAGTGGACAAAGCAAGCAGAAAAATTGTAGCTATTAGCATACAGTAACGAGGTAATTAGTTGGAACTATTGTACCTGGAGTTCTAAATATAGCTTTACTATAGCTACCTTAACACAAACCAAGCTTCAGCTTAGTTGATATCACGATGACATAAATAGATCTTTTTTGTGTGTCAGTGCTATTGTTGCAAATATTTTGCTCTGCTATGTCTCCTGTCATTACAAAGATGATTTATTAGGTGGGGAACTTCACAATTTCTTTCAGATGGATTTGGTTCTGCTGAATCCCACATCTCTAGACCATTAAACTAGAAATATCAATATCTTCTTTAATGTATAATTCAGCAGATGCTACAAACATATATAACTTTTATCAGAATGTAAACTTTCAGAGTCATGCTTTCATACTTCTATCCTTTCAACCTTCCTATTTTGACCAGCTGCCTTCACACCTCACAAAATGAAGAAAAGAGGACTCTCTAGGACATATTTAAAATAACTTCTAAGAATATTAACTTTTAGTTCTCATAAGAAAAGGATATTTCCTCTGTGAAACAGTAACATAGTAAGGCGACTTCACCTCTCCACAACTTGGAAAAAATTTATCCTATGTGTGATGTAGATGTCTTAGATTTCACTGCATTCAGTTTGGGTTTAGGTGTTTTATGGTTACATATATACAATGATCATTGTCTTCTTTGCACCTCAAATACTACGTATCATAGGGAAAAGATATTATACAGGGCTGTATGTCTCAATGTAATATTAATAATTTCATGGATGCTGGCTCAGTGCTTACCAGCAAGTACAGCACAGGAGTGCTTACTGTAGGCTGTAAATGTTTTCCCATGCTCAGATGCTCTGGCAGTTAGCAGTGGGATGCCAGCATTTTGAGAAGTCAAGGCTGAGTGCAGTGCTAGGATCAAATAATACTCACAGACTGAGGCATAGGGTGGAAGAACATCATCAGAGTAGGCTGTCTTCAGGGGCATATACTCTCCTCATTAAGGACTGATCTGAAACACATTGAAAGCGATAGAAAAACTTCTGATAAGCCCATAAATCTGCTAATATAGGGTGTAAAAGGTAAAAGACATTAGCCTCTAGGCAATGATGCTGAGATGTTCCTAGGAAGCATCTCTTTCACTCCATGACTTGCCCCTTCCACTGACTGGGTTGATAAAGATAGTGCTTGGGTCCTTGTAGACCCACAGGATACAACGGAGCTCGTAACAGTTCCCAGTGCAGTCAGGTTGTGCCTCACCATCTTTTAGTAAATATTAAATTATTACAATATGCCCTAACCTTTTAGTATTTGTACACCATATTGTCAGCAAGACTGACAGCTTCTGAATTTTTATCAAGGCAAGGCGAAAAGTGTGAATATCAGTTTTGTCTTAGCTATCCGTTTTGGTTGTGTACTGCTCCAGAGAGCACAAACGCAGTGCTAGGGAATGGGTGAGAAGGCAGAAGTCTCAGTACTCATCTCTTTTGTAGATTGCCCATCCTAACTGACAGAAGCATTTTGGTTAATCAGCTCAAAATCAAATTTCTCTTTTCTATGTTGCAAGTTCCACTAACATATCAGTCGGAGCCTGCTCCAGCTATGCTATTCCAGCTTAATAGCTGCTAACGAGGATGTGCAATGGCAGCCAGGAATGTGGTATTTTCACTGGATTCCAACTTCACTTTATATAATTTTCCAGCTGCAGTAAACCCATCAAATTATACCCTAAGAAGTATTGCTAAATTAGGAATGCATATGCATGTAAGAAAATGGTTTATTCTTTTATGTTTCCTCACTCATAATGTTTAATGTTACATATTTTAGTAGGCCCATCTAGTAAGTTTTCTGATAGAGTTCAGAGAGCAAAACAGACTGAAAACCCCAAAGGGAAATACAGTGCCTTGTTCTTACCTTCATTTAATGCCATCTGCCTGTGAGATAAAGAACTGATTTTGAATTCTGAGCAAATATTCAAGGCACCTTATTTTAGAATCTGGACTTTTTCATGGTTCATACCTATCAATAAAGTCCTTCAGCATTTTTATGCTGAATCTTATTTTCTTTTCTTCAAAATCTAGATAGCCTTTGACAAGCTGCCCTTTAATAGATTCTAGTGTATAAGCTTATGCTGTGCTGGAAGTGAATTTTCTTTTGCCTTTTAAATTGCAGCCTAGAACAAAAAGTATGTATTTTCAGCAGTGGTTCATTAACTAACTTGTAATGTTTCATTGATTGACAGCTTAAAAAGTGAAATTTTATAGAGTACTTTATTTAATATTATTGGAATACTCTGGATACAGCTGATGCTCTGCAAAGAAGATTATCAGGATTATTATTTATTACAATTATTGTTGGGATTTTCATTAGGGTAGTAAACAAGATAAATGTTGATTATGACTGCAGCAAAACCAGCTTTGCAGTTCATGTATACAACTACTTTGTAGTGTGTAGAGCTTTCATGAAAAAACAGAACAGGCAAAAGTATTTTAGCCAATTTATTTCAGAAGATGAGATGAAAAAACAATCCACGAAGATCCAGACACTTGAGAATAATTGGAATATTGAGTTTAGTTCTGGGCATCTCATCATAGATGTTAGCTATCTTTCTAATACTTACGCATATTTCTTATAAGAGAACAGCTTAGGCATTGATTTAGAGCAGGACTGTATACTCATTAAACAGTCACATCTGTGCTTTGGCTGCAAGCGAATATGCAATTGGGACATCATTGAAAAATTATGCAAACAAACATTACTCGTGTGTTTAAATTCCAGTGAGAGTGTTTAGCTGACCTCTGTTCCAATTTGACTCTCTCCCATTTTTATTCTGGAGTCACTTTTTACACCAAAAAAATCCACTTGATTGTAAACTAATGCTTTCCAGTTGTAGGTTTCACATAACTAATGATATTTTTCTTCAAAAATTCGAATTTATCAATTTGTTATTAATTTCTAGAAAACAGACAGAAATACTCATAGTATAATCCCTCTTGCATAAGTTTCATTTTGGTGCTTTACCTAAAATACAGACAATGTACAGACAGTGTCACTTGCGAAAATATTAACAAGATAAGCTTGCTATTTAAGGTAGGTCCAAGTGAACTTAGTATTTACCATAGTAAGTAAATATTAAATAAATAGTATAGTAATACTGATGTAATCTAATAATATTTACTATATTAAGTAAATATCAAGTGGTTCAATTATATAAATTTAATTTTATTGAGCTGTCTGTGGCTGGTGTTTTCCACTATACTTTTAGCAGTAGCAGTATGAAAACACTGAATTTGGGAAAAAATGTCTTTCTTTTTTGATGAAGACACAAGATTTACAAAGCAGATTGTCTCTGTTATTAATATAGTACCCATTGTGTATTCAACTGTTATAAAAATAAGCATGTACCCAACCTGGATAAGCCCACTGATGTTGTCACATACAGCCCTTTTCCCACTGTAGTTCACTCAGTAGTTCATCTGTATGTAGCCGTATACTAATTAAAATAAGTTTTAAGATTACCTGCTTTATTGGTGCCTTATTTTTTGAGGATTGGTGGTAATATGGTGGTGCTTTCTCAAAACATAGCCAAGGTGCCAGGTGGTGGCAGGGAGGTACAGATGCAGTCACCCCAAGTCAAGCACATTAACATCAACCCATATTTCTTATATGAAATATGGTTGATGGATGTTTCCGCCCCAGGGGTGTTGAGGAATGTGTAAATTAAATAGCTATTCTCTCTCCAACTGTGGGTCTATTTTCCTCTTAACACAACAGTAGCAAATTTAGTCTAGACAACGGCAGAATAGTCACCGTAAATTGAAGTAAGAGTAGTGAAATATATTATTCTACCCCTCATCAGTTTTTAGTGGAGAAGTCTTTACCTTTTCATTTTTGCATCATGTGGTAACATATGAGAACTAAATTCCATTTTTTTTAAACAGATTGGAACATAATCCTTTTTTACTTTCTCATATAGCATGGTATGTTCATTATTCCTACTGAAAAAAAGGGAATCCTGTAAGATTTTCACTGCATTTGCCATTAATCTAGAGGAGAAAATGAGACTTTATAACTATGATTTGTAATACCGTTCCACCATGCTTTGAAGGTGGTTGGCATGGAAAGCTGAGCTTGTCAGTGTGCGAGTTCAATCTGAAAGCTTAGTAGTTCAAGCCCAGAAACTCCTTTTAGTGTAAGGGGAGTGGCTAGAGACACAAACTAGGCAGAGCATGTGATTCGTGCTAGCAGGAATTGAAATAACTGAAGGTATCCTAGGCTAATAGGGTGGAAGTGCCAGGCCTGTCTGATTAAATGTTTTCCCCCATCCTTTCAAAAATACAGTGTGCACAGCCGTAGAAGCAAACCCAAAGATACTGGAAAAGGATGAGCCATTAAAACTTTCTGTAGTTTTGATGCTACCTATTTGTTTAAACCCCAAATTTAATAAATATTCATTGATAATTATTCATAATAAGGATATAATTCTTCGAACACTAGTATTAAATAATCAGCTACAAAGTTATTCTTAACGATGCCCTAGAATGCATTTAAGTCTGCATTGTTCTTGTGTTCAAATATCATCTAAATATTACTGAGTGGTAAATCCCCTGTTGGGGCAAATTTCCATACCTAAAGTAAACTCAAAGGCTGGGATGATGGTCTGCTGATGGTTTTTTGTTGACAGATTGGTTAAAGAAGCATCTCCTTTGCAACATTACAAATCTGTTCAGAATAAGGGGAAAAGACATGCTTTAGGAAACGTTTTAGCTCCGTGAAACCTCTAAGGACTTCTTATTAAACTCTTAAACGCAGCTTGTAAAGCTCCTGCTCCAACTCCCACTGAAGTCAGTGACAAGTTTTTCTACTGACTTCAACGGCAGCTCATGTTACAACTGCCACTGTCAAAATAACTAGAAATCACTCATAACATCAGCCAGCACACAAGTATAGATTCATCTTAGCAGAAACTATACTTTGGGCAGCTCTGAAAAGAAACCAAATTGACCTTATTGTTTTTGAAGAAATGCGTCTCCCACCGTACTGCGCTGTGGAGGAAGTGAGAGCTGTCGGGACTCTGCTTTGAGCACTGAGGCATGTGAATTGGCACTAAAAATGTGAAACTAAAAATAATAATAAAAAAACTTACAGAGCCAGTAATTTGAACTCTATTTTTGTCTTCAAAAATAAATAAGTGCCCATTACATTTTCGAGCAGACTCATGGGAGGTAACAATACCAGTTCAAATTGGTCAAGAACACTGAATAACTAAAAATTGCTCATACAATTAAGGACAGGCCTGATACTAAGTATAGTTACCTAAGTGTAGTTGCTGCTTGTTCTGTGTATTGTTACAAGGGTGATTAACCTCTTTATTCTGTAATCGGGGCCTTTTTTGCAATGTAGTCTTTGCAAGGCAAGTGCGCTTTTGCCCAAACTGACACATATTTCACTGATTTCAGATAGGTGCTAATGCACTTTGTGAAGTGAACCAGAAAAGGACCTGAATTTTGCCTTTCACAGCTAGACCTCTGTACCCATACAATTTTTTTTTGTTATTGATGGAAAAGAAAAAAATCATTTGTAACACTCTGTAAGCTTCAGAGCAGTATTGCTTTTAAAGTAATTTTCCTGGAAGGGCTGTGTGGCAATAAAAGAAAATGTGCAAACTTAAAAAAAAGAAAAAATCCCTACTTTTGTTTCCTTTCAGTCCCAGTGGCTTTCTGAAACCAAGCTCCTACCGCCGCTGTTCAGTGCGCTACTTAAACGGGTGCATTACTTAAGGCACATCTGTAGTTGCACTGGGTTTTCAAAGCAGATGAAACTGAGGAGAATATGCCTCTCCAAAAAAGCCATTCTAGGACATTCCTGCCACCATCTCTATACTCCCAACCACTCCCTTTCCCATATACAAACCATAGTGTGTTGCTTCTTTTGTTCCACTGCCACGCATGGGACAAAAGGATGGAAAGAGCAAGAAGGAACTTGGGCCAGCTTTGCGGCCAAAACCAGTGTATCAGGGTGGTACGGTATTTCAGATGTTATATATATTTAGTGCTCATATCAAGATGCTCAATATCAATCCAGGGAATTAAGAAGCATCTCCTAAAAAGAGTCAAGTAATTAAATCTGCACAGTCTAGGAAATCAGGATCTGTACCCAGAGACTGCCATGCCAAATCAGAAAGCTCAGTCTGAGTAAAGTAATATTTGCAATGAAGTTCCTTGGTGTGTTCCAAAGTTTACACAGTTTTTAAACAAACATGAACATGACATTCAGCAGTTGAAGTTTGGCAGCTCCCGTATAAAACATAACTTTGTTCTAAATTTGATTTTAACTGAATATTTTTGTTTCTTTTTTACTTTGCTGTAATACTGTGGAAAAACAGAGAAGTATCATGTTGCAAAGGTCTGGTTCTTCAAAAGGGAGGGAAGGTGGGTGGTTGAGCATTCCCAAAATGTAAGAGCAATTTTGAGGTGGGCAAATTCCTTGCTGTTCTGCTCACAGTAGTAGGGCAGGGAGCTCCGCTCCTGTGACCATCCTGTGGGTGCAGAGCCAAGTCTTGCTGCCTACACCCCTATCGCACTAGTGACTTGTACCCCACGGAGTGGCTTAAGCAAAGGGACAGATCACTTGAGGGTTTCCATCAGGTCAAGGCAGGACACCAGTAGCAATTCATTCAGACAAGACAGCAACAGTTCTGGAAGTAAATAAAGTATTTTAAAGTAGGAAACTTTATGGATTACAAGCAAATTAATTAGATGAAGTCTTGAGGATTTTCCTTTGGATCTAAAATCTTATATTCCAACTGTATTCCACTAAGCTGCCTAAATCCTACAGCGAAACTGCCTGAAGTTCTTGATAATGAGGTAACCGAGAAATGTTAATGCTTAGCTGAATTTGAAACATTGAAAGCAAATAGTTCTTTTTGCTCTTTCAAGCACGTATTACTGCAGACCACTGAAGTATTAGTATTATTAGCATGAGTACTTAAATCATGAGCATAAAATAGAAAACTGAATGGAATGTAAAATTCCCATGAGTACCATTATGGAGAATAAAGTATGCTGTAGATTATCTGCTAAAACGCATCTTTTAAACCATAGTTCCAGAGAATGTAGTACACAAATTAGCTGTATCTCTTAAGATAATGGATCTTAATGTGTTTACATTTTAAATAAACCACATTTCTGTATCAAGATTGTTATGAATTTAACCTTGGTGTTACTAGTTAGCCATCAAGAGTTTGAAACAGAACATATCTTAAAGACTCCATTCAGACAGAGCAAGACTCGGAAAACTGGCATTTGTTGTCAAGAAGCAAAAGCTCCTATACAGTGAATGGCTGACTGTGTGAGTGATAGACTTTGCATACTAGGTAGGATCTACAGTGGGAGAAATATGTTTAAGGCTATTTTTACTTATTTAATTATCAAGAACATTTATTACCATAACTCCTAATACTCCATTTTTCACACATCTATACCCATCGGGAACAAGGACTGAGTGGATTTCCTCTGCAAAGGCTGTAGGAGCACTTTATTAGCAGTTAACCTATATTAGCCAACTTCTCTGGGAGAGAAGAAAAAGCCTTTAAAGGGATTCCTAGTGTGTCAGTTCCTTCAGATGTGCCCATTGCTGAATTTGCTGGGACCTCTGTACCTCTTCCTATTTTAGAATATCCCTTTCCAGGTAGTCTGCAATCCCTGACCCACGGCCAACTGATGATCTACCCATGGAGTGCAAGGATCAAGCAATTCTAAACAGAGGGTCTACATTTTATTTGAAACAGGCAGTTTAGCTCTAGTCAGATAATGAATTAATTTGGAGTATATATTTTTCCGATGTCCATTCTGGCAGCAGTTTTCCTGGCACTCTTAAAGACCCTATGACAACTACTGTAATCTGCAAGGTGCTCTGGATTTTCTCACTGGACAGAAATCGGTACCCGAGAGTAAATGTTATATCCACTTCTGCTTTTTTTTCCTTCTTATATTTATTTTGGCAGTGTCTGTCTCTTAGCAGCCACAGTTGCAACCTGTAATCATTCCTTATTTCAAGAGTGCTGGCCTTGTTACCCAGTGCAGCAGATTTCCTTGGTGAGCAGAGGTATGCTTATGGCTGTATTAACTGCATGCAGTTATGAATTTTTCCTTCAGTTGCAAGCTGTGAACTGTGGTCTTCCAAGGAGAGGAAAAGCTTCTATACTGGGAAAGTACTTTTAATTTTACTTAACTCAATTTGTTTTCTTATTTTTGTTGTTTTGTTTTACTTTAAGGTAAGGCAAAGCTTTAATAAGTCTGAATTGATCAAAATAGTCCATCAGCTGATGCTGAAAACACCCTTTATGGCTCTGACTATAAGACAAAATAATTATTTGACAACTGACACTGTATGTGTTCTTAATATCCATTAAAACCAGTAGTTGGCTCGAAGAGAAAAGACTTGAAATCATGGAAATACCATTCATTTCTGATAATTCTCAATGCAAGTATATTATTTGTGAGTTTACTTTTTAAACTGTTTTGTGTAATGTCATATTCTACCTCTTTAATGTATATTACCAGTTAGCAGTATTATGTAACGTTCCCTGTTAATATCCAGCCTTTTTGTCCAATTATAGTGTAATTTATTCAAACCCTGGCATGTGAAGTTTGGCAAGGCAGCCTGTGTTGCAGCTGTTGCTGTTTTCTCCATATTACAATCTGTACAAGTACTTCTTTTTTTTTTCCTATTACCACACATTGGTTTTCACAACTTTGAAATAATAGTGCTGTGAAGTGCATGAGAAATTCAAAGTATAGCTTTGAACTTCATGTAAAAATGTAACTCTGTATTTAGGGAATAGAAGTGAGAATAGCACCCGCACCAGCTGAGGAGTCTGCTTGGCCTCTAAAGTGCTGCTCTGTCTTGAACAGGATCCTCCAGGTTGGCTTCTGCTTTGTAGGAAAACTGCATCTGCCTGGGGATTTAGCAACAGGAGATAAGCAGATACGCTGCTTGTAGGAACTTTAAAAAGCATTCACCAGTGTTAGCAACATCGTGAAACAGTTTTCTACATTTTAAGTGGAGCACTTTTCTTGTGAAAGATATTTGGAGAACAGTCTGCTCTTCATTCTTTTTTTTTTTTTGATAAAATTGATTGAAAGCCATAGTTTTAAAATTTTTCTTATCTAAAAACTGGAGATCTCCTAAAAGTAAATTCCTTTTGAAAATTAAATATATACAGTGGTTTTGGTTATTTTTAACATGGGTATGTATACGTCTATTTGTAAACATTAAGATAGTATCTGGAAGCCCATTGGAAGGAGCTTCTTCCAGTTTTCATGTGAATAAGAAGCCAGAAGACAGGATGCCACCTGCCATCTTCAGACCATTTAGCAGAAATTAATCCGTGAAGAAACTGCCATGCAAGGAAAGGTGGATCCTGAAGCTGAAGCCAAGAGCTGGATCAGACCCCACCCTGTTCATTTAGAAAAAGAACTTTTGAAAGATAAATACCTCTCCACTTTCTTAATCGATGTCAGCAAAACTGATGTTGATAGTCTGGTAAGATGGTGAAATATAGTATCAGCTGTGTGTGATAGTAAACAGCAATGTAGATGACATAATTCCCCACTGAATTGTAGAGCCCAAATCAATTGGTTTAAGAATATGAAGTGTGTTAGACTGCAGAAACAAGCAAAGGCACAGCAAAGGGTAACAATCTGCCACTGTCATTCTCTGGCTACATCACCCTTCATAAAAGAGAGGTTACATGTAAATCTTTTATCTTCTTCAGGAAAAAAAAAAAAAGGGAAAAAAAAAAAGCATTTTCTGATCAGTAGAAGTTTATTTTGTAACTTAATCCTTGAAAAAGTGCTTCTGAAGCCCGGAGTATATTTTTGTGGGCGCTGCCGTCTTGCTGTATGGATATAGCACATTTAAAGGCCCACTTACGTCCCCTAGACATATTAGATTTCCAGACTGAACTATTGTTCAGCTGTATCCCTTCAGAAGGTGAAAGATGCAGAATGAATACCAGTTTTTTCTTACATTGTAGCTACTGGTTGTAACTTAAAAAAAAAAAAATGCACTGAAATATTGTTGACACACATAAACTGAAATGAAAATTCACAGAATTGTGATTAAATATATATCTAGCTTTAGGTAAACTAACTGAAGTCCTATTAAGCCATTATCTGTATTTTCTTATTAAAGAGAAAATAATATTCTAATAATTTCTTTATTACCAGAATAATGTGTACTTTCATAAACACGTACGTTGTAACCAGTATAACACTCACTGTATGATACAGTTGCATGAGTACATTTCCTCTTTAAACGTTTAAATTATTAGGAACTCAGGAATTTTGAAGTAGATCTTGAAGTAGCTTTATATTTTTAATAAGTTAGTTTCTGTTTGGGAGACAGAGCTACTTGAGCAGAGTTTGCTGTAACTTGGCTTCTTGTATATGCGATGGCAGGGTACCCCAGAGAGATGGAAAACTGAGAGAGGGGTGGATGATGAAAACAGCTGCTATAATTTCAAGATCTTATGATGGTACTTGGGCTTCCTAACACCAATACACATAGAAAAAAAAAAAAAGGTGTGCTCTTTGAACCGAACAGCAGAGCATAAGTGTAATTGGTTCTTCTCTCTCCATTTCTTCAGATAAAAGCCAAAGAACAGGAAAAAATATAAAGCTGGAACCAAAAGAATCTCAGTTATTTTCTTTCAGTGCATTTAGTGATGAAAACAAATAGCTGTGTTATTAGCAAGCCGTAGCTGAGTGTTTGCAGTCAGTAAGGGGTACATATGCCCTGCTACAGCCTGATGTAAAGATAAAGTCTCTTTATATTGCTCTGTAATAAAACTTCCTTATCATTCCTCAACAGTTTTTAAATTATATGGTTTCTGTCCGCCCTTTATTCCATTTACTCTCTAATTTGCAGTTACATCAATGCTGTAGGCTTGCACTGACTTTCACAGTATACCTCGGTCTGCTTACAGCCTGCCAGAAAATGAGGTAGGAAGAGTGTCCCACAAGCTTCAAAGTAGAAAATATGTCCCAAGGTGCAGGAGGATGGAGGGGGCTGGTGGGGTCACCACAGCGAGGGCAGGCAGGGCAGCGGGTGGCAGGAGTTTCTGCTTGGTTAGCCAGAAACAGTGCTTCACTGAGCAGCTTTGCATCCTAAATTTGTGAATTGCTTTCTATGGAAAGAGAAATGCATGATTTATGAAAAATATAATATTAGAAAACAGTCTAACTGCCTTCTATAAAAACCTTGGCAGAACTGTTGTAAGCAGCACTTTATTTTCTTAAAGGAGTAGACCCAAAGTGTTAATACCAGATAGATTGGACAGATTAACAGGAAGAATGGCTCCATGCTGCTTTATATCTCTTTTTAAAAAAAAAAAATGAAGGTGCTAACTGGAATCTGTCAAATGACAACTATAACAGGGGAAATAAAGCACAATACAATAGACTATATTTATTTATAATTATTATAAATCAGAGGGATTGTGGATGAAAAAATGTTTTTAAAAAAATATGTCCTTGGTGCTCTGTGAACTGAAATCCTTACCCACAGAAATATGCTGGAGGAAATGTATACGTCCTATGTTTGGCACTTATCGTGTATTTTCATCACATCAAGGGACACTGAGTTCCTCAATTTTTAGAAAGGACAAAACCAAGAAAGTGATAGTCTTTATTGTATCTCTAAATGTAGCTTGCAAAGGCATCGTTCCAGTTTACCAAGAGCAGCATGGTACAAGCAGGGGGGCTCCCCAGGGGTCCGTCAGGGCAGGGCCCGGCAGCCAGGCCCCGTCCCACCGCCCCAGCCCGGAGCAGGGCAGCCGGGGGCACCGGCACAGCCCCAGCCCCGGGCATCGGGCACCTCCCTGGGGACAGGCCAGGCCACCTGAGTTCCAAGACTTTGCTGCAGCGTGTGAACCTCTGCTGACAGAGCTACACCCGGATGCCTTTTAGCTATGCTCTCTTTATGTACTCGAGTGTGACACACCACATTTCTGGAAAGTTAAGATTTCCCTGATTTTTCTTTTTATGCTATAATTGCTGAAAGCTACACAGGAAATTGTGGGGGAAGGTAATAACTGCTCAAGGTGTTGCATGCAAGTCGTGTTAATTCAACTGGAGACAGGAGAGTCGCTGTGTAAACCAAAGGGGCCACTTCGTTCAGAGCAAGAGCAGAAGGTCTTTCATGGAAGCAGTGGCTCCTTTACCCTGAGAGCTGTTTTAAGTTAAAGCAGAAGGAAAGTGTGGCCCATGTCAC
This sequence comes from Mycteria americana, assembly GCF_035582795.1. Classification (NCBI taxonomy): domain Eukaryota; kingdom Metazoa; phylum Chordata; class Aves; order Ciconiiformes; family Ciconiidae; genus Mycteria; species Mycteria americana. The sequence goes on from NC_134367.1 coordinate 35,070,014, forward strand.
CTGAACTGATGGGACCTTCTTTAAAAAGGAAAGGGCATGGGGAAGGTTTGAGTTAAGGAGTGCATCACGGTTATCCTGCTGTTCAGAAGAGAAAGGAAGGAAGCCAGCTGACAGCCTTTCAATGACTTTTTTGCTTTTGTCATTGAAATTTCTCCGGAAAGACGTGGGGTTTTGAAAACTTTCATTGGAAGAGCTCCTTCTGACTCATATCTTGAGCCTGTCTCCCCCATGTCCCTGACGAGAGTCGCAGACGACAGCCTGCTGACTGTGCCAGGAAAGCTGTTTCTTCTGCTTCGGCTGTTTCACTGTGTACAAACAAGTCAATACACTTTTTCCTTGGAAGGAAAAAGTTCTGCTGCCTCCTGATTAAGGCAGTTACTGAGGGACTGAGATCAAAGGAGCTGACCTGTGATTCTTACTGTGCCCCTGATCAACAGAACATCTTTTGCTATGAGACTACCATCAGAGGAGTTAATTTGGGACATTTTCTGAAGGTACATAAGGCAAACATGAAGGTGTTTAAATGGAGCCTCATCTCCAAATGTACTTTATGAGAGGAGAGGAAAAGCATGGGCCTGATAATGCTGGGGAGAAAAGTTTGAGGTAGCAATGGCAGGCCTGGCTCAGCAGATATGCTGCAAAGTAAAGAGGAATACAAATCTTGGTCCTGACAGGACGGGAGTTTCATGGTCAGTGAACCAGAAGAGAGTACATTGTTCCCAGAATGAATTTGCTCTCAGGATTTAGCCTGTTTGAAAGTTAAGTGATGGAGGGCCAGGTTCAAAGTCGCTTATCTTCTCATTATTTCTGTAAACTGCAAATAAACCTGCATGATCAGATACTTGGAAAGCTGAAAGAGCTTAGCTAGAGGCATAACCCAAAAAACAAGCCATGCAACTGAAAGCGTAGGTTCTAGGAAAGGATAGAAACCTGCTAAAGATCCTTGTATAAGCTGGCAATGATCCTGTAATCTTTTACAAATATTTTGAAACTATGATGGCACCTAACCAGCCATTTGTCAGTAGGCCAAAGACTCAGAAATTACAGGCCCAGTTTCAGTCAAAATTTGTACTTTTTTAACTCTGGCCTATACTCTTTCTTTTGTTAAGCACAAACAGAAATACATACACCTTTGCTGCTTCTACTTGACATCACCTACCTCTGCTGAAGTGGCCCTGTTGCTGTTGACCCCAAAGACCAGTCTTGGCTTTGGTTTCTTTGTTTGCTTTAAAGCCTGGAGGTGTTAGCAGCTGTGCCTACTGAATCCAGAATCAGGTGAAACTCAAAACCATGCATCAGAAGCATTTCTTTGACTCTCTGTGCAAGACCTTGCTCTGAAGTGTTGCAAAGCACTATGAAGCAAGCCCTATTTTTCAGCATCTGGAGAAGCTATCCACGTAGATAATTCTAGTGTCATTTAAAGCTCTAAAGTTTTATTCAACCTTTATGGATCAAAGTAGTACTACTGACAATGGTCATGGATGGTAAGCCAAATTTAAAAGCCTTTATTTAATCTTTGCTCCTTGGCTGGCTTGTTTTGTCAGCCAGCGTAAAACCCCCAAAACCTAAAAATTAATTTGGCCAATTAATACTTAATTTCACCTCCTCCCCACCCCAAAGAACTACAGAGTAACTCTTAGAATCCATCTTCCTCCCATAAGCATTAAATATAAGGACCTTTTATAAGGAAATCTGCTCTTTCTGGAGCAGTGGCTTCTGCCTGTTCCTCGGGAGGTCGCTGGGAGAAGGAAGTCTCCTAACGCCCACGTGTGTCCTCCTGAGACTTACCCAGTGCTTCCTGACCACAGGCATTCCAGCAGCCCAATCACCATCTAATGAGAGTCAGGAAAACACTGCTAATTGATTTAATGAAGGATGTTGATTTACTTCAGATGAGAATCTGCTTCAATAAATCTAGAGCCACTTGAAAAAGCAAAAATATCAAATCATGTATTAGTTGTTTGATCTGAGATATGTATTTTAAGCACTTTTCTCCTCTCGTTTGACATCCTGGCTGCAGGGGATTGCTCCTGTGTTCTGTAAACTTTATCTTCTGAAGGTAGATTGGGGGTGGTTAGTTGTCTTTGTGATTTATGTGGTTTGATATTAGTAAGTTAATTTTATCCTCCATAGATGGGTCATGCAGTATCTCAGTGCAAATCCCTTATTTTAAAAGTCCAGGCTGTTCCTGTCATATCTCCAAAATATTCTCGGAGACTGGGGATACGTCGTGGTTACATAGCTGTCGCAGTCATGGCCTTCTCATGCCTAGGCATCCTAGGAATGTGGAAGCCCGTGACCCAGGGAGGCCAAGTTCTGGTCTTAGATGAGATCTTGGGAAACATTTATAAATTCATTCCATGCATCTGTTGGATTATAGCTTTCAGTATTTTCCAAGAATATTTTCCACTGTCATGTCTTACAGAGAACAACTATCCACATGTTGCTTGTGAAGATGTCTCTGGAGCTGGGACATCACTTGGTAACGCTGAAGGCTGCTGGGGAACTCGGGCTGTAGCTGTCGAAGTGGGCAGCAGCATTAGCCCTACCTGTGCTTTGTCACTTGCTATAGGATATGTGCATTAATATCTCTTTCCCTTTATCATGTGCTGAATCCCACAGCATTGGCAGACTGGTACTGACAAATCCCATGTGCCCCATGCTCCGAACTGGCTGCAAAGAAGGCAGCTCCGGTCTGTGAGCCACATGGCTGTGTTGGTGAGATGCTGTGCACAGATCTCCCCAAGAGGCAGCACATCCTACCCAAGGCAGGCGCTGTGCCTGTGTGACGTGGTTTGTAAAGTGGAGCTAGCCCGTGCTGTGGCCACTCAGACTGTTAGCAGAGGTGCCCAAGTCTGGCTGGAGGCATAGTCAGTCATAAGGGAAAGGGGTAAGCACACGTGAAGATGAGGCTGAATTTCACAAAAAATTGCTGTAAATTCTAAAATTTAATGTAATATAATATTTAATTTGGGCTTTCTCCTTTCTCACATTGCTGACTCTTCTATTGATCTGCTGAAGGGCTTTTGAAAAAGCTCTTCTTTCTCCTGGGTGCTGGTTCTTACATTAAGTAAAATGACCCTCTGCATTATACTGAGAGTCCATAAAGTGATTTGGGTTTTCCTAATGGAAAACCCCTATATAAGATTTTTACCTTTTTCTTTTTTTTTTTTAAGAGGAAAAATCTGTGCCAAATATATTGCCAGATTTAGTCATTTATCTTTTTATGACAAAGATAATGAAATTCATAGCTTACCACCTGAATAAATCCTTTATTTCTAGTTTATGTTGTGATCGATGCAGGAAAATTGGTGCCAGTTTGGCAAATTCCACATTTATTTTGACTTTAATTTAAATAAACCTGAGCATAAAGTTAGGCTGAAAAGATGAGCTGTGCAACTTGGGATTATATGACTTGCCATTCTAACATCTACCGCATAGTTTTCTTCTTGCTCTGGCTGTGCTATTGCTTCTGAAGAAAGTGAAGATATTATAACAGACAGTAAAGGACTGGCTGGAAATTGAGAATATTTCTCTTAAACTTGAGTCGGGTAGTAGTTAGCTTATACTCTGACCAGTGGAATGTTCTCATCCTTTCACAGAAGCTTTTTCTTCTGTAAATATGAGTATTCCTGGGGAACACATCTGAAGTCAGACATCTTAAATCTAATTTTCACTGCTTTAAGAATGTAGGACTGTGCGGGCTTACTTGTGTCCCTGAGCCATTTCTCAGCTATTGCAGACACCATTACCATACAACTAAGAAACAGAGGATTGACAGTGACTATATGCAAGGGATGAGTTACACAGATCAGTTATGAGTATGTCCTAGTTGTGCCATTGACCTGAAATATCATACTCCATATACCTTGACTCTTAACACGTTCTGAATGCCTGAGGCTGTGCAACTTGTTGAAAAAAGCATCATGTTATCTGAGTGCCTGGAAAGCTGGGGATCACTGCAGTGTGTTCATGGAGCCTAACCTGGGGTCGATTTAAGCATTCCTTTTCATAAAATAGCCACTCCATGACCATCCCGTTGCCTTCATTAAGTGACATTTTCAACTATTAGTTACTCTTTGTGCAAATTCTGGCTCAGATAGGAGTTATACCGTGACTGAGGATGCCGTTTGCCAGCAGGTGAAAAGTATTCACATTATTGAAGAGAATTACCTCTTCTGAGAGGTTATTTCAAGGTCAACAACATAGCAGTGGAGCCTGCTTGCAGCAACGGGTTTTCATTTCTGTTTGCCCTTTCATAACACCATCAGAAGACCAAGGGGTGTGAAACACTTCAGTGCTCTAACCCAGTGGTTTCCAACAGAGGGTCCCCAGGAAGCCCCTGCCCGTGCTCCTCTTGCCGGTGGCTCTTATGGCACTGGATGGTTCCCACTTTGGGACCTCTTGCTGCTTCCAGCTGTGAACTCATGATCCCGCAGGTATAGATTGGTTGAGATAACAAGAGAATGAGCCCTACTCCCTTCCCTTCCTACTAGCACCACCTGGAACAGCATGTTTTCTTACCTTCTGTGATAAAGTTATTGCATTGTATATCTTTTCCGCTTTGATCCTCTCAGACATGTAATTTAAGCTATCACAAGAGAGGACACAGTATGTATAAATGACAAGAGAAGAGTATGTAAGCCACTGGCTATACTAGGACTCTCATAATGTATGTAAGCATTCTGCTGCGTTGGTATCTGCTGCAAATTATGCAGCTTTATTTATGCTGAACAATTGCTATAAAAAGCAAGGTCTAGCAAGGTAAATAACTATAATATTTCTGTTTATCATAGGGACTTTAGCTTCATGAATGTACATTTATGCATGTTTGGCTTTCTAATCTTTAAAATTAGATGTATTCTGGTAATATTTTAAGTTTTCCTTGGAACAGATGTCATCTGTCCCCTTTCTGAATGTTATTTAAGATATTCATTACATAATCATTGCTGAAATGCTAATACCTCAGGGATAAAAGCTGGTCAAACTAGTAATAGATGTTAATAGAATACAGTCTGCTTGTTGAGGATAAAGGGGTTGTAGGAGTGCAATTCACGGTGTCCTTATAATCTGGGGTTCCAACATTATGTTGTTACCTAGAATTGGATTTATCTGTTGATTGGGAGTTTTGCCTAAAAAGAGGGAAGGTATATGGTTTTTTCCCTTCTTTTTTTACCTTTTCTGTGCAGTCAGAACTATTGCTTTACAGTCTTCAAGCAAAAGCAGGTAAACAGTGGTTGGTTATAAGGTACTGAACATTGATTAATCGTCTTGTTGTCTCAGGGGAGCTTTTACAATGTTCTTGATGTTTTTTAAAAATCTACACAAAATCCCTTTTCCCATTTGTTTATTCCTTCTTCACAGAATCAACATATGGATTTCATAGTCACCAGAGTATTAGCAGTTTATACGGCAAAATAAATACATGTCTGTTAGGATTCATAATTTCAATTCATTGAACAATTTGCCAACAAAAGATGGTGCTTACCCTGAAGGTCAGCACAATGTTCCGTTCCTTATTAGCCATTTTATCAAAACTACCCTTGATGTAAATCTAATTGATGGCCAATTTTGAAATTTTAATGTTACCCAAAAAGGCTGCGTACATAACAAGGTCACATTCTGCCCCAGATATGTTTGTGAAACTCCCACTGACAACAGTGGGAGTTCTGCACACAGAACACGGGACAGAGGCTGGCCCTTGATCTTTAAACCGTTAATACTTAAAAATGAAAAAAAGGCAGCGTTCCAAATCCTGAGTTTCTTCCTGCAAGTTTCACTTAGGCTAAACCTTCACTGTGGGTCACCACAATTTGATTTGAGGAAGAACTTCACAAAATGTTCGCTAGCTGATGCAGTGTTTATGCTGGGTGCTCGGCATTCAGTCTATCTGCTTCTGGGGTGACTTTAAGTAGGAATAAGCTTAGACAATGTACTTGTCTCAAGTGACTTGAGACTAAGTCTTGAGACAAGTCTCTAAGTGACTTGAGACCTATTCTAAACTCCACTTTAAAAATTAGACACTGAATCTAAGACTCAGTGTCTTAGTGAAAGGCTGTGTGCTCCTAAACGTCTAAGTCATCCTTTAGTACTGCTTAGACTGCTAAGTAATGTGTCTTAAGTTAACCCTACTTCTCATTTTAAGCATTTTGGGGATCTTTGTTTACAAATACTGTTGAAAGCAACAATTATTATTTCTGCCACAATACTTCCATTATGTTTAGAGCAGTTTCTAGATAGCATCTTGTGTGACATTTCACAGAAGAAATCTAGATTTTTAGGATGTTTAACACCTTAGGATATTGGTAGTTATTTTTTTTCTTAGTTTCTTAGTGAAAGATTGTTGGAGTACAACTAGTTTTAATTGACTCTTATTGATCTTTGTGAATCTTGAGGAAATGTGCCTCTCCCCAACTTTCTGCTCGACACAGAGTGAAGGTATCAGGTTAGAAAGTCACAGCCACTAGAAATGAAGCAAAACTAGGTAAGTGATTTTTCCCTTTGCAAGCTTAAACCAGAATACAATATTGCAATGCTTTCTTGCATAAGTGTTTTAAAAACATTTCTTTGGGGATTAATAGACTTTTATATGAGGTACAGGGCTATATTTTACAGCCACAAAAAGATAAAAGTGTGAATTTGTGCCTGTAGGGCATTACATGTGCAAAACTGAAGAGCTGAAAGGAGGGTTAACAGTCTAGTCCGCAGAAAGCCAACTGTATTAATGTTTCTCATAAGCTGTACAGGAGTTAACTACAGTTGTTGATATGGTGCACCTCTGTTCCTTAAAGGATGAAATCCAAACTCTACTTGGAGATTTGCCATTGACTTGGGTAGGACCAGAATTTCACCAACTGCTTTAAAGCCTGTAACTATTCATCCCGGGTTTTCTGTCTGGCCAGAAAAGCAGCCGCTGTCATTAACTTGAGTGGTACCTGCCTTTCGTGAGTGAAGCCCCTTTCTGCAAGATGTGGCAGTACTTTTATTTTTCTGCATGTAAACCTATTTCACAAAACTGTAAATGGCAACTTATGAGGACAGGCTGAAAGAGTTGGGGTTGTTCAGCCTGGAGAAGAGAAGGCTGAGGGGAGACCTTATTGCGGCCTTTCAAGACGTAAAGGGGCTTTATAAGAAAGATGGGGACAAACTTGTTGGCAGGGCCTGTAGCGATAGGGCAAGGGGTAATGGTTTTAAACTAGAAGAGGGTAGATTCAGACTAGATATAAGGAAGAAATTTTTTACGACGAGGGTGGTGAAACACTGGAATAGATTGCCCAGAGAGGTGGTAGATGCCCCATCCCTGGAAACATTCAAGGTCAGGTTGGACGGGGCTCTGAGCAACCTGATCTAGTTAAAGATGTCCCTGCTCTTGCATGGGGGGGTTGGACTAGATGACCTTTAAAGGTCCCTTCCAACCCAAACCATTCTATCGTTCTACAAACTTTACCTGCAAATTGTAATACAAAAAGGCAGGGGAGGAGTTCCAACTGAGCTCAGATTTAGAAAAAAAAATTGTAGAAATATCCTCTGCCCTCCAAAAAGAGTTTAGTCTAGACAGTCTAGACAAACTCTAAAACATGTGATTGTACAGGATCAGGGATAAACATAAATTTTTAAAAGGGAACCAGAGAGCTGACATCGTAACAAAGATGCAAAGGCAGGAGTGGAGCGGTCAGGGACCTATATCAAGACTGGTTGCACAGATCTTTCTGACTGCTCCTTCTTTCTTTGCCATCCTCTGTTTAGCCATCTGCCAAATGATACCAGAGTACATCAGGCTTTATTAGGAATGTTCAGAAAAGAGTTTGAAGAGTCTTGAACAAAAAATCTCTGCATATATTCCAGAAACATTAACATATACAGTGCAAATGTAGGTATATTTGAAAGAGAAGAAAAACCAAGAGCTTGGAAACTTTTAAATCTCTTGAGGCACATAAAAACATTTTTGGGTTATAAAATTGATTATACCCTCTCTGGAAGCAAAGAAGTAATTAAAATATTACAGTATCTAGTAAAAAAATGATAACATATCCTTATGTTCCATTAGTTGTATTGTATTTATGAGGATTTCCTGTGAAGATTGTTTTCTGTAATATAAATTATGTCATACTCCCTGCTGTTTTTGAGATGGGGGAAAATTAAACATTGGTAAACAAACAATTCCTTGATCTCTCAGTCTCCCTAGTAGATAATAACGATGATAACAGGTATAGTCTTCATTAACAGATACTCATGCTGAATTACATCCTCAGGCTACTTTCTGATTTTAGACATGCAAGCTTTCCCCAGAAGCCCCAGAGAAGTTTCTGTAGTTAGCATAGTTTTTAAATGAGAAGGGACAGACAGGAACAAATGTAGTAAGTGCTGTGTCTGACTGCTAAATCTGCCATTTGTCAGAAATCTGTTTTGCGATGATTAATCAACAATAAAGGACAGAAGTGCAGTGCTATTTTGTGGTTCCTGGGCTTCTGATTTTGAATTGTAACACGATAGGAAAATTACATGGTTACAGTAGATGTAGGCTTTAGAACTATCACTAAAATCAAAGCACGAGTATATTCAGGATAGTAACTGGAAGTGCATACATAGGTACGTTTTAAACTAGCATTTTACAGTTCTTTTAGGATTCATCTCAGTACAACTGCACATCTAGTGTGTTTCTTTGTTGTAGTTCTTTCTGATAAGTTTTTTTTCTATTCAGTGGTGCTTCTGAGGTATGAAATCAAATTTTTCTTTTCTTACCAAGTATGCAATCCATTTTTATCTAGTAGTACACCAAAGGAAAGAGAACCTTATGCTCAGTCTTAGGCTTCCTAATTGCTGATGAGGGGAGGAAATGGCTTAATGTGGATTTCCAGACTGAAAAATGACTGTAAATAGCCTTGTGGAATTCTGTGCGTATTATCACTCAGTGACTTCCATATCACATTTTTTCCTTTTACAAGTAAGAACTGTTTACTGCTAACTGCCAACACTATGCACATGACCTACAAACCTAAAGTCAAGCTGGATTCTATCACCAAAAGCCATCACTTCTCATTATCCTTGAACCCTTACTAATAAAGTTAGTGGGAGTTCATGATATAAGAGAGGGCAGAATTTGTAATCTAGAACTTAGATAAAATAAATAAATTCTCTTGATGATGTGTATACATCCTGATAGAGTCCAGTTCCCTTTTCCATGCATAGATACTGAAAAAATTGATGAGGCCAACAGATGCATACGAATACACAGAAGGAATAATCCTGTTGATAAAGAATTTTGAAATAGAAATCTGTCTCACAAGGACTCTTGTGATGAAGGTGCAGTTTTTCATTTGTAGTCACTTCTCAGGACCTAGCTGGTGTTTCAAAATGGGGTTCATTATCTCCTGTTGTGGGTGGATATTGCTGGTCATGAATGGAGGGTTGGAGTAATGGTTCACATCTATTTGCAGAATGGGAACGCATGCTAACAACAGGTCATATAATAGGGCTGCACCTCTCCAGGCTGCCAGGAAAGCATGTGGGAACAGGATGTGTGTGGAGTCAACTGTAGCTTCTCTCTGCCTTTGGAGGACCCAGGGAGACTGTAGCACCACAGAGCTTCCAGGAGGGTACAAATTGCATATAAGACAACAGGAGAGAGATAGCAAGTGGTGTTCAAATATAACACAAGCAAAATAGCAGTAGGAGCTGCAGCCAGCTAAGGAAGCATTGCCTGCTGCAGGGCATGTAGATGTTGGCCTTTTCCTCTTCTTGAACCTACTTCTCTGCGTTAAGCCTATGTAGTAGGAAAACTGTAGAACTCTGGAGAGGCTGTCCTACATGAAGGTTGCGAAGCATGGCATTGGAGCAGAAGTTTGGAAAACAGACAAGTGGTATGGGATTAGTTACAGAATCTGGTTGTGTTTCATGAAGTGTGTACAGTGTATCTCAAAGAAAAATGATAGTGAGCTCCTCACTACTTATGAACACCAAGGAAAGATGAAAAAAATGAAGGCAAATGAAAGTAAAATATATTGGGACTATGATGCAACTGTTTATTAGAATTAACTTTCTAACTACATCTTCCACATTAATATAAGAAACTGTCAGCATTTTATGCCCAACTTAGAAGTAAGTAACAAAACCAGACAATGAAGTATTTCTGAAAAGGTGTTTACAGAGAGAAAACTTGTGCTCCAGAAAAGAAACATCTGGAGATGTACTTTCTTATTGCACAGTTACACTGAAATTGGTGAAATGTCCTGTCTAGTCAGACAGAGCTAGCACACCATCTGCTAAGCTGACAGGACAAGTGCTTGATCTCTCACCAATTACCTGTCAGGACCCAAAGTCTGCCCAGGTAAACTGCAAGGGTATGAATCATACTCCAGAATGTGAATTATACTTTACCAGTGTTGTGCATTGCAGATAAATACCGAGCTAAACATTTTTTTCATAGAAATTCCTAACCATTAAAAATTAAATGGTTTCACGGTCATAGTAACAAATATGTTTGTGAATTTTTGTGCTTAACACCTTTTTCCAGATTGGAATAACAGGAAAAATGATCCAGAAGCAACCTTGACACCAATCAGAGAGAAATACTCATGCTGTGTTCAGAGCTAACCTGATTTGAAATGAGAAATTATTGTTCAGGCTCCCCAGAGATCATTGCTGCTACCTCAGAGAAATTTTTCTACCTCTCAGGTATAAAATTTTCTACATTTGGGGTATAAACTTCAATTCAAGATCAAAGAGAGAAGGGATATGTTAGAAAATTGGAGAAAGGGAAGCAGCATCTAAAGGAGACTGTGCATGTTTCTGGGACAGGCACCAGGAGGTGTGATGTTAGCGCATATAAATATACCCGTGGTAGCTTTAATTCGTTTCAAGTCCTGATGGCAATAAAGATTTGCTGAAGAATTTTCGGGATAGACTTCACAAGCCTTCCCAGGTACCTGGGTACCTGAGCTTTCGAGTCTGGGCTGGAATTTGGCAGGAGTCGTTTACTGTAGCTGTAACTGAGACGAGCTGCAGTCACAGACTTTGTGTATCTGGTATCTCAGAGAGGAGAAGGAAAGAGCAGCCTGCCTGGAGCTGATGAAATAAAATTAAGATTTATGAACTGAGTAATTTGGGAAGGTTTCAATTTGTATATGTATTATGACTAGCAATGCTGAACTCCTACCCAAGGGCTTCAGAGTGTGTATAACTTCATTCTCACCATGTGCACTGTTATTCCATCTTGATAGATGAAGACATGGAATCAGAAAAATTGGATATGCCCAAGGCTATTAGGCAAGTCTGTAGCAAAACACTGGGGAAAATCTGACAATGCTTTCTTTTCAATGACAACTACAAACTTCACACAGGGGTTTGTACACCTTCATTATATACATTAATCATTAGGTCCATCTGATTTGTGTAGTTTATCCCTGAGTCTTACCAGATGCATCAGATCAGAGCCATGCCAAAGTTTCTGTCAGGCCTCCAAATGTTTACCTCTTTGTGATTTTTCTCTTCACTGTCGTCTCCTGTATCTTTTAACAGTTTTTTTAATGAACACAAAAGGTGGCTGTCAACTGGCTGGGACTAATGCAAGCCCAAGAAAAGCTTAGGTAGCCAAAGCCATCCAAGCTGCGTGACATGGGGCGTTACAGTGGTGAATCACCTTGGACAGAAAGAGCAGGGAGAAACACTGGAGCTATGCGGGGGCTGATTTCTGTAATGTAAAGGAAAGTAATTTCTTAATATCAGCTTCATGCAGCAGCTGCTAATTAATGATTTCACAGTTTTCTGTGCCAAAAAGAGATTCCAGTCTAACACAAGTGACTTGTCTTGAAGTGGGATACTACTGAGTGGTGTGTTTCAAGCAGAAACAGAAGACAAATATTAAAAATAATTTTAAAGTACAACAAGAAAAGCAAGAAAAGTCTTGCGGGATTTTTATCTTGGTGTAAATAGTTCTTAGGCTATAAATGAAATATGTTTGGTTTTGGGGGGAGACACAAATCCGTCAGCAGAGACAATAGGCAGAGGGAGGATGTTTTGTCCTTGAATCATTTGTGCTTTTCTCTGACGAGCTATATTTAAAAGCATTTAATGAGGAAAAAAAAAAAAATCTGTTTATGGATTCACTTGATACCAAGTGTCATTGATGAATGGTCAGCTGTTGTCCAAAGCCCTGGCTTTCATTATTGAGTTATTTAAATACGTGTATGAGAGTACTAGAAAGAATTGAGATTTGTCTTATTTATTGAGAGGAAAAAAATGTCCCAGATTTGGAACACATCTGTTTTTCAGTTCTTGCTTCCACTTCAAAATCAAGGCTGTATTGTATTTACAAAGGACATCTGATCTGAAACTGCAATACAGGTCCTACCTTAAGAGGCAAAATACACCTTCAGTTCCCAGGGGGACTGGACAAATAATCTGCCCTAGCTTTAGTAAAGTTATCATTGAAAACAAAAGGTGTGTGAAGAAGAAATGTAAGTCTGCATTCAGTTGACCCTTGAGAGACAAGCTTCAGATTTTACTTGTGGCTGTGAACAAACCTCTTGGGGCTTGCTTGTTAGTGGATCTAAATCAGCATAGTGCCATTGGCTCTGGGGCATGCAGAGAGTGAATTTTAGTCACTGTGTTACTCACTTTTGTACGCATAAAATGGAATAAAAATTTTCTAGTGTATAAGGTTGATGTGACCTTATAATCATGGCATGTTTGTATGCTCTGAATCTCAAAAGACAAATGTAGAAATTTGTGTGCAAAGTATTTGGCTTTCCCATGCAGGAAGGAAGCCCACACAACCCTATAGACAGACAAACTCCCTCAAACTGGTGATTCTTAATGCTGGTATGAAGCAATAGTCCTATTGCAGGGACCAAAAGCTTGAGCTCTGTGTTGCTCATTGATCATTTCATTGATATGAAAAAAATCTGTATTTTACTCCATACCCCACTCACTACTTCCCAATCCCATTTTTCCACTTTTTTTCCAACTGTTGTGTCTTGTCAAACTATACAACCTTTCTTGGATATATTAATATTTACCACTGAATTCTGCTATAATACAAATAACAAATGCTCATAAAGCATACATTCTAGAAAGCTGAAGATCTTTTTTCTTCTATTTCTTCTTTATTATATTATTGGTTTATTTATGATAAGCCATTCTTTGATTTTTTTCCTCCAGTTCTAAAGATATTATTAGTCCATGGATATTCTAAATTTTATATGTTTTCTTCATTAGCATGTTCAGTGGAGGAATGGACAGTTGCACTTTCAGAAATAATTGTTTGCCTAGCTAGTACTGCTCATAGTATATTTAGGACATCACCATCAGAAACATCTCTTGTGTGATTAGGTCAAACTGGAGCTCCTAAGTGAGTCTGTGCAATTCTCTGTGTTAAACTGGCACAGCTGAAGATTACCAGTTATTTCTGTGGGAGCTATAATATGCAGTAACAGAAGATTTACCCTCTGGAAACTTAGTTGAGCAATACAGACAGGTAGGACTGTCATTCCCCTCTAGCTCAGCTAAGGGCTGTTTGACAACTAACAGAATTTTCTTTTAGACCCTTATCTTATTTTTTTCCAGACCAGATAGATAGATAGATATAGGCAAGTTTCCCAGACTTCCTAGTAGGTGACTTCTCAAAAGTTGTTTTAGTTTAGTTGCGAAGGATGCCACTGCAGACAGTCTTTTATTATTGTTATTAATCAAGACACCTACACATCCCCCATGGCAGCCGGACGAAGAGCATAATCTCAGGTGTATTAATGATTTCTTCCAGATATCCTCTCCTCAGTCTGCTACGATCTGTCAAGATTATAGTGAGATGAGTACAGGTCGATACCTTCAGACTTGCATCCCCTCAACATAATGAATTCTTAATGGCAAGAGCAGATGGAACAAGGATTTTTCTGTGGGAAAAAGAAATATTATAGAGCAAAACTATGGTATGAATCGTTACCTTTGCACAGTTTTAATACAACATAAGAACACAAAACAAATTGTGGACAAAAATGGAGTACTTTGCATAATTAAAAGTCCACCACAGCTAATTTAGCCTGACTTTAAGAAATAACGTGAAGCCCAAATGTCTGTTACCTCTACTTTTAAAATAATTGCAGCTACCAGCCTTAGTTGACAGGTTTTATATTGATTGCTATTACTACTTTCTTTGAAATCTTTGAAGTGTAGTAAGAATTTTTGTATTTTATAACAATTTTTGGTTGTCAGAATAAGCATTTTTTATCAATGGAGTGCTGAGGTAAAAGATATTTTATGTTTCTCTGGCAAGATCCAACCTATGTAGGAATTTTCATTTCCTTTAGTCAAATTCAGACTACACAGCACCACGGTCAAAACTTAGGAGAATGGTGAAGACCTGAATTTTATTAAAATAAGAGCTGAGTATATTCCTTAAAACAAGCATTTAACTAAAAGTCTGTGCCATTAGCTTGCTACACTTTTTCTCTCACCTACTCTGTAGATAGAGGTACTGCAAAGATTTCAAAGGAGGTGGTAATAGCAGTCAATACAGCACCTGTTAAGTAAAGCCAGAGTGACGCAAGAATTTTAAAGCAAGAAGCCCTGTGCGTGTTGTGGAAGGCCAAGAGTCACACAGTATCCCTGGCTGGAAATATTTCAGTTTCTGGTTCTGAACAGCCATTTATTTGCTGTTTCATTTGTGTAAGTACCTGCTTGCTTGACTGTGCCACACAACTTACAGACCGTGGTGGAGTGACTCTGAGTAGTTTGTGGAGGCACACAGGATCATTCCACACAAGGGCACAGAAAAGGGCATTATAAAATCTTGGCTTTCGTATTATCATGAAATTTATTTAGAACGTGAGGAAGGGGATGGCATCAATATGCTGCCCCAAAAGTGGAGATAAGCACTGCAAAAGCTCAAACATATCTAAGTAATGGTTGGGTCCCTCTTACTGCTTAGTCGAAACTGCTAAATCTCTCTCTTCAAAAAATGCTAGAAGAAAATCCAATTTATATGGATTGCTACATCTGTTTGTTCATTTAGTAGAGTTATGGATGGTTGATAAGAGAAGTTGAAGATACAAGAAAGCTATTCTGATGAAGTGAAACTGTTTTAGGAATTTTGTTTATCGTAGTTAAAACACCGCTTCTTATGAGTCTCTTCAAAAGTTGTTTAGGCCTATTACGGGATGGAAATTTATTACCAATGTTGCCAAAAAAACCAGATGTCTTTAATAAATATTTTTTAGGTATTTGGAAGGGGAAAACATATCCATTACATAAAATCTGACACAGGATCAAAGATTTTAAACAATATCTACTAGGAATAAATACTATTCCATTAACAGACCCTGCTGGCTTGCTCCATGTCCTCAATGGGGAGACTTAGGTTTCTACCATTTTGGTGGTAATTCCTCATAATTTCTTAGAATTCAGCATAAATTGAAAGGAATCTGAAGTGCCATTGCTTGAAAAGTGCAAGTGGGAAGACCCAAATGTGACTAGAAACTAGTTCTCTTGATTCAAGAGAATCAAGGGGCAAAATAATGGGTGTCCATGAGTGCTTTATTGGAAAGAATAAGGCTCAAGAACAATTTGTCTGATAAAACTCTAAGGGAAGTTGTCCACGGAGACTCATAGATGAATGAAGGTGTTTCTAGTGGTGGTAGAAGAGACTCCAGAGGTAGTGTTCATACTTCTCCATTATCTGGAAGGAAAAAAACCAACCAACAAACCAAAAACCAAAACCAAACCTGCAGGTAGAATTTGTAGATAACGCATACTGATATGGTAAACAGTGATTAAAATATGCAGTACTTTGTATTCAAAAATGTGTATATCTTTATAAAACCAAATACAAACTTAGATAAGGAATTTGAGCTGTAGCTGCAGAAATTTGTATCCTGGAGAACAGCATTCTGAAAAGGCTATAGAGTTCATTGTTGAAAAGTGATGCAATACAAGGCAAAACCACTAAATATTTATACACATATGTACATGTAATACATGTTTTGTATGCTAATTCATATAACTTTCATATATACACATACACACATATGTGTACGTGTATAATATAGATGGCATATATACATATGTATAAATGCATGCATTACATATTATTATGTATCATATGCATGTATGTGGATGCATACACTATCATATAAATAAATATTTATGTAGTAGTGATTGTATAAACAGAGCAACAATGAACAGAAGTGAAGTGATTTCATTCATATAAGGTCAGTGGGGAAGGTAGCTTGGAAGGCAACTTGACAGTATAGGCCTTCATGGGGAAAAATAACAAGTTACTGAAGAAAGCCTTAATTAACTAAGCACTATAATAGTGCTATATCTTTTAATTTACACATAAATATATTCCACAAAATCTGTTTGCTTCTGTGCACACCAGACCAAACTCAAGGTATAAGCACATACATTGTTTAATTAGATGTAGGCATTTTAAAGAGAGCTCCCTCTACTGCAGTAGCAAAGAAATAAAGACTTGATATGCAAAAAAAAAAAAAAAAAACAAAACAAAAAACCAAAACTATGGCACATGTATAACTGATGTATTTTTTTTAAAAAGGGAATAGCGTTCCAGCACTAATCTTCTGCTGAACAGGATAATGGTAAAATTGCTTGCCTGCTGATATGCTTTAAAAAAATTCAATGTGATTTATTACTGAGTAGGACAGAATGTGAAATGTCTTTAATAAGCTTAGTTAATAACCTTCCCTATTCTTTGTTTAACCATGTTAGTAGTCATTTGAGCATTTAATTACATTTCCAAAGGTCTTAATGGGAGTAGCAATGTTAGCTTATTACATTTAAATGAACCTGAAAAATACAGGCCATTACCTTCCTTGTGCAGCCTCATATTTCTGACAGGACATCGGCTTTAACAATTATATGTCTGCTAATTAATGCTATTTTCACTAGGATTGAGCATATATATGAGAAACTTAATGAATCCACCCTTTAACTATTAAGAGATTTTTCAGAGGTTCCTAAATGTATAATTGTGAAAGAAAACCAACCTAAACCCAAAGAGAAAGAATATAATACGATGTCTTTTTATTCTCATGCAGTCATATTCATTCGCCTAGCTGCAAGCTACCAGGGGACAGCAGAGTTATCAGATCCCCAGGGGATGAGCAGAGTTAAGCCAGCAATGAACTTGGCCCTAGACTTTCTAAAATTGTACAAACCCTCAAAGACCCTTGATCTCCAAGGATCTCATCAAACTGCCTTCTTCCCAGAGAGATACTAGGCAATTTTTAAAGTGTTTTGGTTTTTAGTTTTGGTCTTTGAGTCCAGCATGGGAAGTCTCTGAGACTTCAGATGCTGTCTTGTGACTACCAAGCTAAAAGATACCTGCACGCAGTATGCAAAAGTAATGGAAACTTGTGCTTGCACAGTATCACATATTCCACATTTAAATCAGCTCCCCTTAGCACTTAAATAAGGCTTTTGCTTTGTCTTAAATACATAATGATTAGAGATCTCTGTAGAAAATTCAGTAGAATATGAACTGAAATTAATTTAATCCAAAATTTCATCCAGATTTGAAACTGACTTTTAGACTACGCATTTTTTGAGGTTCAGAAACATATGGAAGAAGCAATCTCCTCTCATTTGACTTACACTCTGGAATCCTGTGCTTCTGCTTAGTGGTCAAAAATAGTGTCAAAATAAGCCAGAAATATTCTCACACTCTAGAAAGCTGAAGAGTTTGACTAAAGGTGGATACCTTGGGATATATTTATCCAAGTAGAATTTTCTATATCCTGTAAGTGTTGGCATTGCCATAACCATGCCAGGCAACTCATACAATCTACATGCTAGGTTGGGGTTTGGCTGTATTCTGCTTGAACTTACAGACCTTAATATTTTTATTATCAAAAAAAGCAGTGGGAAAGATTCAGGTCATATACTTTGCTCTTTTGAATTCATCAGCTGAGCATTTGGTCCAACATGCCTAAGAAGCAAATACACATCTCATACCCTCTGACTATGAAAAATGGCTCTTCCACTGAACTCCCATCTAATGGTAGTCAGTAAGTAGAGAAATGTGGGTAGTACAGCATGAGAAAGTTAGCTTCTGGCCACAAGGTATGATAATAAGAGGAATGGACACCTATATATTGTAATATATGTATTATAAGAAGGGATTGATTTTTTAAAATGTAAAATAGAGTTTGAAAACAAGAAGAGGTCAGAAAGCTGTAGTTACACAGGGGTCACAAATGGAATATTCTAACTCTCATATATAGACTGCTTTCAGACAGACTCACCCTTTTGATTACCATGCTTCATGCTCTGTGTGTATATTTGATTGCAGTTCAGATGTCGTTCAAAATATGCAGGAGGAAATATTGCGCAATGTTGCTCTCCTTTAATAAATTGCCTCTTATGCTTTCATGCCATACTCCCTTGACTAAGTTTACAATGACTTATTTCTGTGAAAGCTGAACATGATCTTGCTTGGGAGCCCTTGGGGCAGCTGTTGAGGTGCGAATTCGTTTTAAAGGACTGCTTGCAGGGAGTGGAGGAAAGAGGGAAAGAGTTGAAGCTGTGGCAAAGCTTTCTAAAAGCAAACTGTAGTTGTAACTGGGACAAGCTTTTCATGTGGGGGAGCAGACAATACCTGTCACGAAATGGTTTAACTTTTTGTCTTCCGGCATTTAGGTTCAGCAGCACAGAGTGCCTCAATATTTTATGTAACGTCCCTCTACAATATTATTGAGAAAATAGGGCAGCGCAAGATTTCAGGTGTGGGAGGAATCACAGTGTTTCAGTACTTTCCAGTTTTTCTCAGTTGGTTTGGGAGTTTGCTCCCCGAAGAAATGAAAAAGGTATTTTATTGTGAAGGTGCAGAAAAAGAAAAAAAAGAAAAGTGTGCAATGTCAATGAAAATAATTTTGCTTGAAAGCAAATTCATAATAGTATAAACTGTCACAAAAATTGGGTTTTGACTGATTAGGAAAGACAAGGGGAATGACAAGGTAAGCAAATCAAGTATTCAGTGCTTATTATTTTCAGCTACCTCTCTTGAAAAAATATTCCTTACTGTTTTAAGCACTGAGAAAACATAAGGATTTTATAGTTAATGGAAAATAAAACAATTTACAGGGAATAGCAAACTGGAAAAACTTAAGTCCCTCCAGACCCGTAAACATTGCAGTATCTCTTCAAGGAACTTGTTGATAAATTTGTGCCAAGTAATACTTCTAGTAGCTTCATTATATATAAGTAGCAAGAGAGGAGCAGCTGTAATACTTTTAACCCTTCCATAATTTTGTACAACGCAGTGTGTCTTCTTGAAGAAGGACTTCCACTTTGCAGGAGGCTGATCCTCCCACTTTGTTTGACAGTACTTTCTGATTCATTCATACAATATTCTTGAACACGAATATACCACAGTGTTCTGTCCTGTTAAAGTAATTTTCATGAAACGTAATTTTACAGCCTCTGCTCCTACTGCAACCCCGTTAAATGTTTTCAAAGTCCACTGCCATGTCCACGTCGTGCAAGGATTATATAGGAGTTTTGGTTTTTAATCAAGCACAGCATTGAGAGGGGAATGTAGGTGGCTCAAAGGCTCGTTTTCATACTTGGCCGCAGTACAGAGGCAAGCAGTAGGCGTCAGAAGACACTCTTTGCTACCCTTTGCAAGAAAGTCACAGATGAACTTAATTTTAAAATAGACTGAGGTTTCAAGTTCTTTCAAAATAAACTGCAGAGCCAGATATAACGGTGTCCAGGAAACTGAACCGGCCATCAGTGCAATACATTCAAAAGCAACAAAACTATGTATTAAAATCATGATAAACCCCTGGCTTAGCTCGTGGATTAATATATTGATTTATCTTACTTATGTTTATTTTTGCTTGTGTTATATCCTTCATTTATATCTCATCTCTCTACAGTTAGAGTTCTCCTGGGGTTTGTTTTCTTACTCTGGAGGGATATTTCCTTCATTACTCTTCTTGTTCTGGGGACTGAAATATGCACATATGTAAAACATGTTTACTAACAGTAAGAGTACTTCAACCAATTCAAAGGCAAGGAATGATCTCACCGATTGTTCATACATTTATGTGAGCTCCTGTGTAAAGAATCCCGTCTTCTGCTAAATACGGACATATCCCCTGGCCAGCTGCGTGTTAGGCTTATTTTTATGAGCTCTCCACAGCAGCTTCTATATTAGATTAACCTCCGGCTGCACACTCTATAGAGCCTCTGTTGATGTTAAGATAGACACGTTTCTAGCCTTTGAATGTAAATTAAACCAAAGCAAATGTTCAGAGAAGAGCCATTCCTTGCAAGAGTTAAATTCGGCACCCCGAATTACATTGTCCTCTTACTGCTGACCAAGAGACAACCTCAGCAGGGTAAGTCCCTTCAAAGTCACATCAATGACCTGGCCTCACAATTTCAAAACCTTGTGTATGGCTATTCAGTCTTTAAGCTAGGACCTGCCCAGAGACCAGGACAGATGCATGGTGCTGCCGTGCCCCCAGCTAAGAGGACTGCCCTCCAGGAGCAGGGCCGGGGCCTGGAAGAAGAACCACATCTCCAGCTCTGTCCTTCTGGGCAACTCCTTAGATTGTCCTTAGGAGAGGTCAGTCCTGCCTGAGAGTGCTCTCTACCTCCCCATCAGTTATTCAAGCAGAAGGTTAGTGTACTGGGATGCTGGGAGAGATGCTGTTTTGGGAGAAAAAGAGAAACAGCTCTAACCATTAAGTCTGAAATGCAAAAACTGAAATACCTTGGCTGTACCACTCTTCCTTACTTTCTCTTCCTTCCCAGCCCATTTTTGTGATTTCGTATCTGTAACCTTTAAGCACCAAAGTATTGACCTTTCTTGGGGGGGTGCAGCCTCAAAATGGGAAAGAATGGAGCACAGAAGAGGCGTGCTCATATTTTTAAGATATAATTCTTTCTTACAAAGATAGCAAGGCTAGAGAGAAACCCTAAATAGGACAAGAAGGCCAAGAAAGGTTTGGATGCTTACAATTTACACGTAGAAAGTTGCATTTTAGTCAGAAATTATTCTAAAATAAACTGCCTCCTGTCAGGGAGCAGCAAGGGCTGACTGCACAAAGGACATGCCTTCCCTGCAGGGTGCATCCCTCTGGGGCTCAGCACCAGGCTGGTAGTGACGGGACCATCAACAGCACCAGGTGAGGGTCTGGTGCCAGGGTCTGCCAAGGGAAGCTAAAGAAGCTGGAGCCAGAGGCAGGGCTGGAGACAAGCTTACATGGTGGGGGGGTCCACCCAGAAGACCAGCTACCTACAGGGAAGGGGATGGAGCTGGAAGCTGGCCCTGCTGCAGCATCACTGGGGCAGGGACTGGTGGCCTCAAGGGGCTGAAATGGGGTCCTGGGCTGTGGGCAGGGTGGGGGAAGTGCGAGAGGGGTTGGGCAGGGGTAGTCAGGGCTATCCGTGCTCTCAGGGCCATCGCATCTCTTTTAAGCAAACTTTTTGTTAATTGCCATTGCTCGTAATGGTTACACACTGAATGAGCAGTGAGTTTGAGACAGAATAAGGCCAATGAATGCACTACTGTGAATGTATTTGTGTTTGTAAATGAGAAGAGGGGGAAAGAGACGGCAAGCTATCACGAGATGATTGCTAGGGAATAATAAAGGGAAAGAGACCGTAGCAAACATGTGGCAATTGCGGCTCAGGGACTCTTGCACAGTCTGTGACTCCTGCCATAGCGAGCAATGAGCGTGCGAGAGAGGACGGGACAGCTGGCTGGGGCACGGCGAGAGGCAGGGGGGCAGATGACACTGTGGGATGCAAAATGAACAGCAAAACAAAGATGCTCAGAAAAGCAACCACTGCCAGAACAGGGAAGGCAGACTTTCCAAAAGATGCCTTGGCAGCGGTTACCTGCGGTCAGGCACAAGCTGGACAGATGCAAGATGGAGGCGAATTCTTCCGCCGCCTCCATCCCGTTTACCTCCAGCTCTGCCCACTCCATCCCTGCTTCTTTCCCCCTCTGCTCTGGGGCTGTGCCATCGCAGCTATTAGTTTTACTTTCCCTTCTCTTTCCAGTTCTGCTTCTGGCTTTCTGCATCCTGCATAATTCAGTGAAAATGTTTGCGATAAAAATCAGCAAAAAGACTGAGCTTTTACTGGTATTTTACAGCGATGGCTAGAGCACTCTGGAAACACTGTAGAGAGAAATATAAATACTGTAGCAAAGGGCTATAATTTTACCTGAAATGCCAAGTTCTATAACCAGCATAGCTTGGTTGTACTGAAAAGCTAAATGATAGACTAAGCTACTGCGGGAAGCTGTAAGTATCTACTTACGAGAAAGAGAAATGTTTGAATTGTTACACAAAAGTGTTGAGTAGAGGCATTGTCTAACACTGTGATGAGCACTAGAATGCAATAACGTTTAATAACTAGCAAATTATTTGAAAGTATTTATAAAAATAAAATAAATTGCAAACCCAGAATAACTTGCTGTTTAAAAAATTAAATTTAGAAATGTTTTTTTCATATGTTATTGAATGAAGCAGGAAAATAATATACCTACGTTATTTTAGAAGTTCTTATGAATAGTCACAACTATCTTGAAGAATCTTAAATATGGCTATCTGGTATTGGGCAGGTGTTTTGCGTTTGGTTTTTTTTTTTTTAATAGGATTTAGCATCAACCTATCTGAATGGAGATGAGACTTCCCCTGGCAAAAGAAGAGTTCTGCTCTGAGAACAGCCTGCTCCCAAAGTGAAAGAAACCTACCAGCAATAAAGATGTTTTTGTTCTGAAAGTGTTTATGCTAAGGATTTTGCTGGCATTGCTTTGTCACAGGAGGGTGTTAAGTAAAGGTGTTAAGTGAAAGTGAATTAGTTTAAGTGCACAAAAGCCTTGTTTAGATGCTCCTTTTGAGAGTTAAAGTAGTGAGGAATTAAGACAGCTTTGTTTGTGAATGAGGGACTGCACCTTAGGGATTAATACATTTTTACTGATGCATTTTTATTTAGTATGTTTAGTTAATTCAGCTTAACTTTCCTAACCATACTGGTGCAGGCAGATCTCGAGGGACGGAGAAATGAGGCACTGCAGAAACCTATTCAACTACATTGTCTAAGTGATGACAAGATGAAAGATGAGTTAATTGATTGCAGATTTTTATTTTTGGTAAATTCGAAGAGGCATCTTCTCTATGGTTTTGTGTACACAAGCATGTTGAGGAAAGTTAAGTCAATTTAAATGAAAGAACGAATTCAGAACACATTAAATCACTTTGCCTGAAAAGCCCCCACTAAGGTCCCTTTAATTTTGAATAACAGGGCGTAGTGACGTGCTGTTCTAGCTACATGTAGCTTGGCTTTCCTGGTTGCATCTTTCTACCTAAGCTCTAAATGTGTGACACAAATGTGTCTCACCAAAATCAATAAATATTCTGCTGTTGGCCTCCTTAATAAGAGTAGCAGACACTAAAAGTCCAGAAATGCAAGTAAACCCATTTATATGAACTAATGTAGATTTTTTCTATTTATTTTTTAAAACTTTGGGCTTCTGACAGGTTTGGAGTGTATTCACGGATCAGGCAAATGTTTTCCTTCTTTCTAAACATTATTTCCTGTTTGAGAAACCCTGGGCAATACCACTTTTTCACCTTGATATTTTGCTGTTGCTATGCTGGCAGAATGGGTTAAGGGACACCAGAATTGCCTCCGATAATCATGATTGATGGGCAGCAAATTTGGATTGGTTTGTGTTCTAAGATTTTGTATAAGCCCATTTGTTGGCTGTTGTCGCACTTGCTTACCTTAGGCATCTAACTTGGATACCTAAACTTCAAAGTCTGGTCTCTTGGCTCCATACATAGACAGAAAAGGGAAAAATGAGCTTTTTTGGAGAGCAGTTCAGAGAATCTCTCTTTCTCTCTCGACTACACAAGCATCCAGGGGTGATTACCTGTGTGAATAACCTCCTCCCATTTTAGAGGGTACTGGTCTTCCAAAAAGTAAAGGAGAAAATCAGTCTTAAAAGCTGGTAATAGTTTACCCACTAGGTCTGCTAATGACCATGTGCCTCACCCTTCACTAACAGTGCAGTACCTGATTGAGATAAAGGTTATCATGTCATACTTGGTTAGGTACTGTGTGATCTTTGTCACTGTGCTTAGCATCAGCTCTCAGCTTAGAGGGAGGCTTGTACAAAGAACTCAAAAATAATTATCTTTTAACTATACAGCAACTTTCAGTTGTTCACTTAAATATTTGGTCTTCAAGCTGGAGAAATGTCTAAGATGCCACCAAATGAGCTGCAGCTGAGCACACACTGTTGTTTAGTTTAGCTTTCAACAGGAAGCGAGGAGCACTGTGAGATTAGCTGCTTGATCAGCTGTTTGATGTATAACGTATAAGCGTGCCTCTGAGGATGTGGTCTCGTAGAGTACGGGACTGCTTGTTGAAAAGAAGCTTAATATTTCTGTATTGAACCTGCTTTAGCGGCTTCAGAAACTCCCTACTAGCAATGGGACTTGCTGCAAAAACATTAGTTCTTTACACAATCTACAATTCATTGATGATAGATTTATACCCATTATATGCTGATGGGACTACTTATGTGGTAGAGCACTCGGAGAATTTGCAAGGGCTTTTTTTTTTCAGTAAAGAAATTCAAGAATGTCCATGGTTTTACACAAATTTCAAGTATTAGGAGCATATTTCATATTTCAATAGTTTCAAAGATAAGTTTCAGTGCTGGTGTGTTGCAGACCTCCAGGGACTGCATGACAGCAGCTGGGCAGTTGTTCGGTTACTGAAATGCCTGCTCTAAAATGGGCAGTTTGAGCAAAGAATGCACATCAGCAGATGAAACATGGCTGCTTTCTGTTCAAGTTTGACAATTTGACTTCAAAAACTGCTAGTGCTACTGAAGTCATTACGACAGTATTATCCAGAAGGAAACTAGCTACAAGATGGGGAATTGACCTGTTTTCTGCCTATTCACATCACACTTCTTCATAAACTCTTAAGAAGTGTAAAAACCATTCTATGGTTGATTTTTGAAATCTGTTAATAGAGGGTATAGTTGGTTTATCTCTTCCCTTAGTGGCTGAGAGATGTGTCGGTAATGCGTGTTAAGATCCTTGAATGGGAAGGAGGTCTTAGAGTGGTGCCTGATGTTATTGTTTAAGAGTTTGCTCAAGCCTCCCCTAAAGGAACCTGATCCCTTCCCCAGATACTGCCTGCCGTTCTGCTTGTGGTTTCCACCACACATGACAGATGGTGCTTAATGTTGTATACGTTCCTTATATGCAGCGTACCCAGAAACTAACGTTGTCTAAATTGCTTATGACAGAAAATGTTAAAATATCACTCAGTTATGCATACTTGCTTTCAGTTATGCATGCTTGCTTTCCAGTGCTGCTTTCATTCCTTCTCCTTTAGTTTTATTATGTGCCTCTAAAAATATCATTTGCACTTTTGGTGGCTGGTAGCTTAGACTTTTGCCTTGTCCTTTTCAAGAGTTAGAGGACAATTATCACACATGTTCTTCTGTAGTTAAGAATGAATAGAAAGTCTGTTAAAGCCCTCCGCTGTACAAAATTTACTACAATGCTATTTTAGGATATCTATTCTTAAAAGTTTTTGGCTTAAGCTATTTAAAGAATTGTAACAGTTCTCAGCGTTTGACGTTGACTTTTACAGTGGTTGTAAAGCTGATGGAAAACTGGCGCTAGTTCTTCTTTTTTGTATCATTATTCCACCACAGCATTACCATTGGCGGAATCTCATCATCACTTTGGACACTGATATGAGCTTTTTGCTCAGTTACAAAAATAAATTGACTAATCAAAAGTTGAAAGCCAAATTGTATATACTAAGCAGAAAGCCAGCGAAGTTACCTTGATGTTACACTGAAGGCAGAATTTAGGTTGTTCCTGTCTTTCAATCAGAAAATGCTGTTGCCATGATAAGAGCCTTGCTTACTGAAGTATTTTTCATACATGAAGATTAAGGAAATTAAGATCTCATACTCTTCCAAAATTGCTTGAACCACACAGTGAGATTTATTGATATGCAGATAGTTTAACCTAACATAGACAAAATATGTCCTCCATGCCATTAAAGAGGGAATGCAAGCAATTGGACTTTTTGAGATTAAAAAACATTTTCTGGGAATGTGAAGTGCTTGTGGATATGATACAAGTATCTAGGCTACTGTAGAATAATCCAGATGTCAAAAGGGTGGGAAAAGGGTTTCCTTATCACCACTGAATATATGCAAGATGGCAAGATGACTTTAAAAATACAGTCATAGCTAGTATAGAGATAAATGAACTCAATCTTTCATATCACTGAGGTTTATTTTACAAATTGAAATAAATAATCCATCCCTTCAATATGCATTAAGTGTGGTGCTGTGTTCTTAGAAGCACATCTCCAGCTCTTCCTTCGCTTTTTGTATCTTTAACCTTGGGTCTTGGAACCGTACTAGAAGTGGGATATCTGTGACACAAGAAAACAGAAGCAAACTACTCTTTTTGTCAATTTTAGTGCAAATTAGGAACTGGACAAGCAGGAGAGTTTACCTGAAGTTATAAGAGAATAAAAATAGAAAGGTTACTAAAAGCTTCTGGATAATACATAATGGTAAATCACTGTAACTACAAAGAAGGAATTTGTAAAAATTTATAGATTATGAGTACATATAATTGGTACATACAATGATTGTTGTAGGAAAACTAATAGGGGCATTTAGGGCACAGCAAACATAAGACTGAAGAAAGGTATGATCCAGAGTGACGTTGGGCAACGCAGTAAGAAAATGGAGTTAAAGTAGTATCGCTACAGGAACAAGGAAAAATAGAGTACCAAAATTAAATCAGAGCAGGGAAGAGGGGTTCACAAAACCCTTTTCTTGGCCAGAACCATGGAAAATGGAAGCACAAAGAATGTATTTTGCTTAAGTGCAGTTTGTGATCTTATGCCAGGATTGCTTTGCTGTCAGTGGTGGAGCTGAGAGAAGGTGACAGTTGTGGCTTATGTGGTGAGATCTACCAGGCAGCACATTTTTCAAGCTGAAAAATAGCACAAACCCCGGACTGGTATCACAGGAAACATGATGAGTGTGAAACAGCACTGGTAGATGCATTAGCCACTATCAGTACTGCACCCATTTCCCCTTTCTGCAGACAGAAGAAAATCAGAATACTAAACTTCGAGAAAAGCAATGTCAGTGAAAACAAAGCTCAATTAAGTTAAAAGTAGTAGCAATAGTAGTAGTAATAAGTAGTATTAGGAGTAATAGTAAGTAGTACTAGTAGTAATAATAAAGGCAATAGCTTCTAGATGCATGTGTATATATTCATTATGTTTTCATTTCAGAAGGAAATAGCAAAAAAGGTCAAACCTGTATTCATTCAGCTGCTATCTAGATACTTTGTCACTAATATATCATCTAAAGAAAAGCCCACAAAGAGAAGGAGACTTTTTAGGAGGAAATGTTGCACAGACCTTTTCAGGAGTTTTATGAGTGAAGGCTAATTGCCCCTTCCTTTATTTTGCAGCACTAAAATCTGGCACTATACCTGCGTTTTCTTCCAAAAGCCTAATGAATATTTCATTAAATCCCTTTGAGGTTTAATGACGACAGCAACGAAGCGCCTTCCCCATCCCCTGTGACCTTTGCTGTCTGGACTGCCGCACAGCGTGGCGTGCCCCTTCAGAGGGATGCGATGCGAGGATGTGCTGATGTAACGCATCCAGCAGGACAGGCTGAGCCCGTCTGATGGTCGCACAGTATGTGCTCATATTTTCTGTGTCTGAGGCAGACAGGATTGGCTATTTGTTTGCAGGAGCTTTGAGTAAATTAGATTTAGGTATTTTCTATGTGGCACATTTCTAGAGCTTATTCTTGTATGTTGCTTGCATCCCTTGCTTTCTAAACGCATCTCTTCAGGCTTATTTATTTTTCTGTAGAGTTACATGGTTACATTTGCCTTACCCAAGTGACTGTTGAACCCATGGTCCAGTTTTGTTTATTCCTTTGGGTCAAGCTCCTTCACACGTCTCCTGCCAGCGGTCTGGCACTGTATCCCTTGCTGTAAGGGAAGGAGTGAAATACATGGGGTAGTCTGGCAATGGGAACTCAAAGGCTGGATATTGGAAGTCAGTTGTTGGTACAGTCTCTCTATATAAATACCCTCAGACATGTCATTTAACTTTTCTGCATTTTTTTTCTTCCTCACCTTTAAAGGCTTGTGTCCAATATCCACCAGGAGTGCTGTGTAAAGTAAATAACTCTGTATATGTTCATGCATATAGTCATTTGCAGATTGGAAATGCTCATAAATGATCTGTGTTTGCTGAGTACTCACTGAAGCCATTAAAAAAACAGCAAAAATACTGCATTTCCAACACAGCCCTTCCCTGCCACATGTATTTCTTCTTATGTAGATTTTGGCAGGAGGGTTTCGTTGTAGCTACAATGCATGAGCAAACCAGAATCTGTTGTATGCTTCACTCTTTGGACAAATCAAACAAAACAGAGAGAAACACAGTCCCATTTTTTACAAGAAATATTAAGCTCTGTATATTTTCTTTAAAGATTTTTGCACTGTTCAAGCATGGAGATTACATTACTTCTCTGACACTTTTGGTGGTGGCTCCTGTTTTTAAAATTATTGCTTAAGCATAAGTATAGCTTAAGCATCTTCCCTTGATTTTGGCCGTATACAGCCTGTCGCTCTCATTCTTGACTGCAGTAAAATATAAATTTATAGGATAAATTATAGAAAATAAATACGCTACAGCAAGCTGAAGTTTATAGAGCATTTTGAATAATTTTAGTAAGATTGTGTTAGCAGAAGGTTAATGCAATTGCCAGCCCTGTAATTACAGATTGCTAGGAGGTCAGGAGAAACAATTAATACCACCTAAATGGTGGCTTGG
The DNA here is from genome assembly GCF_035582795.1 of Mycteria americana. NCBI lineage: Eukaryota > Metazoa > Chordata > Aves > Ciconiiformes > Ciconiidae > Mycteria > Mycteria americana. The sequence continues at coordinate 35,098,910 of NC_134367.1, forward strand.
GGCTGAAGAGTTCATACAAACCGCTTAGTCCTGCTAATATCAGTTCAGAGAATTATATCCCAGAAGACTGCTTTTTTCCTAAGGGCTCCTCTCCCTATTACAGAAGCCTATTTCCTTTCTCCTTAGTCTTCTCCACATGCTGGAAGGTCTCAGAGGACCTCTCATGTATTATAACACCCATTCACTAGGCTCCTGGGGCCCCACGGGGCAGGCTTTCGTTCTCCATCCTGTCTCCCAGGGTGGATCCATACCAGCAATTGGACTTGCTTCCAGGTTTAAAATGGTAGTGAAAGTAGGTTCAGCAGTCATAGCTCAGTCTGCGCAAGTCCCTGGGCAACGCACCCAACCTTCTGTCCCAGATCAGGGCATGTACTGCCCTCTTCTGATATCAGACCTTCTGATAACGTTGTGCCTGCCTGTGGCTATGAACCTATACATCTGGGAGTTGAATCCTTAAGCTCTTATAAAAGGCTGGGACCAATGAAACCTTATACAAACTTCCACAGAATAAACAAGGCTGGAATATAGTGGAACCAGTTTCTGAGATAAAAGAGAGATCTTATGGAAACAAAACTTCTGTGGGGTGTTTCCACTATACTCAGCTTGTGGATTGCCATTGTCACTTAACCTTCACTGAGACCCCTGCACTCCTGCAATGAGTTTCAGCCTGTCTCTGCATTAGGGTTAATAATACATCCGTCATGTGGTAGGAGAAGGCAGATTCTGAAGCACATCTATGAAACAGATCATTAATCAGGCTCTTCTCTGACCAGAGACATCAGGGAATGAGAACAGGGGAATGGTAAATCCCTCTTTGAGACACATATGTTGTTTGTTGTGGTAAAAGACCTGGTTCATTCTGCATCAGCCTTTGAATGGGGGTGAGTGTCAGGGACATCCCAGCTACTTGTTGGGATTGACATTTGTTTCCTTTGCTGCTGTTTGTGGTCTGCCAGCATGGCTCCATGCCTATTCCAAATACAAAGTGAAAAAACAGAGGTAACATGGACATACACACTGGTGAAGGTTTCCAGGATGTTATTGCAGCTGTAAATGTTTGGAGTCATTTAACTAGAAAGTTATTAGTGAAGTGTTTAGTTCAAGAACTTGATATGAGCGATCCAACTACTGTGTTTCTAAAGCTGACAATAACGATACTGTCACTGCAAGGGTGCAAAAAGCGAGTGACTATGGGTCTTGGCGGGAGATCAGAAAGGTGACCTTGGCAGCAGAAATGTTGCTGGGTCTGTACTGGAGCAAAATGCACAGAACTGAACTCTTCTCTGCAGCAATAACTGTACCCACGCATGGGCTTGCACTGGCCCTCAAGCACACACAGAAAGGAAAACCTGTGACCATATGCACTTGTGTCCTCTTCTTCATGCATAAAAAGTGCACTGCACACCCACAGAGAAATCCCTCAAAAAGAAAGACGTTGTATTTCTCAGTAAATTGCAAAACTCACAGGCTTTAAACAGACAGTGCTTAACATGGTATGGAAACTTTCTCTTTATTGTTTTCCCCTTAGAATATTTAAAGTTAGAAGAGTATTCTAGTTCTGCATGCTTCAGACTTAAGTTTTGAAAGCTGATAGCATCATCATCATCATCAAATATATTCATTCAATAGCTTTCGTCTGTCTCTCCAGCTATTGTTTTATGACATTTTTTTACTCTCATGATCCAACTACTAGTATAATTTCTGTTGCAACAAAACTTAGAATCTCTAAAATAATGATAATGGACATATATTTTGCCTGTCTTGGCTCCATGTTTGGTTTTTGGCCATTCTCATGTGTGATGAATATCAGCAGCTTGGTTCTGCACCGGCCACATCCTGGAAACATTATGAAACCTTCTCCAGAAATCTTGATACTTTCAAGACAGGGAGACAGTGCTGATCATTGATTTAATTTCAGTTTTCATTTAGGGGGGGTCATTAAAGGTAATCCAGCCTTGAGTCTTCCTGACACACCACATTAAGCTAAAATACTTATGGTGGAGCTCAACACCTCATAGAAAACTTCCTCAAAATGTTGCTCTTGCAATCAGCGTGGGCTCTACAGTCTGCCTTGTCTATTCCCATCCCCTTGCTTCTTTGTGTCTTTGGGTTTGGTTTTTTATTCTGGCAATAAGTTCTGAAGGAAACAAAGCTTCATCCTTAGCACTCATTTGATCATGATTTACCATTTTCAGAATCTTAGTTTCTACCAATTAAGAAATTTAAGAGAAATGTACTTAATTTAAAAGGAGAAAGTAATAAATAGCTGAACTAGGTCCTGGAGACACCGACCCTATATCATCAACTGTGAAGAATTTGGGGGGAAAAGAAACAAGACAGATAGGCAACCAACATCTACAACACCTGTCTTGTACCTGTCTACATAGGACACCAGTTGTTTAACCTGCAAAAATGTTTTTTTAGTTACCTCAGAATTCTTTCCTAGCTTCCACAAAGGAAGATTAGATCCTGTTTTCTCCTGAGTAATATAAGAACAGACTTCTCCTTTGCTGGAACATAAAGCTGGCTTGAAAAAAATGGCTTATTTTGTTATACTGAGAAAATTATCAGCTTATGAAAGTCCAAACCATGGTAATTAATACTATGTGTTTTCAATGTGTATAAAAAACATTAGTCAGTATGTATACAGGCAATAGTTCATCTTTCATTTTCAGGGAACTTTTTAAAGGAGAAGTTTTGAAATATAAATGTAAAAGGTTATAAATCTTTTTGACTAATGCTTGTATTGACTGACTAATTTAAAATTATCTTGTTGAAATATGCTTAATGATCACCTGATATATATAACATGGTTATTAATCACAATACTGTGATGAGTTTGTTGGGACATTTTCTGAATGAATCTCAGCTCTGCTACTAATCTTATTTGTGCATACATACAGCGTGATGGAGATGGATGCAAGTGCTGTTGTCAGATAAACTTGCTTGCTTACTTAAACTGGATGCCAGGAGATTCTTTAAAATTTTTGAGACATATTTGAGCTAATGAATAAATGCTTTTCTTTCAAGGTGTTTAGACTGTTAATTTAAAAATCATACCACACTGACCAAAAGAATCTATGTCAAAAAGGAAATCCAAAAGCTCCTGAGCCTTGGGAATCATGCCATGTGAGTGAGAACTGCTTCAGTATGCTGTGAGCTTCTCCTAGCTGTACTGGGAAAATGCTAAATATCTGAAAAAGCAAGCCTTGCTGTTGTAATATGTCAGAAATCTCTGGCCAGAATCCTGCTGAAATTGTCATGTACTTTTGCTGTGACAAATGAGTTTATGAAAGTTTATAGGAAATCTGTTCTTATTCACCTCTTGCTTTTGCAAAATCATTTTGATTATATTTGCACTTAGAGATGCTTGAGCTTGTCTCTTCCTAATTTGCTTGCCTTCTTCTAAACATTTTTTATGCAGTGTGGGATTTTTAAGAACTCTGACTAATTTTGAATGTTTTTAAGTGTTGGGTTTTTTTGAAGAGTTTAAGTTGAACTCAGTATTTGCATTCTGTTTAGAAAAGAGCATGCAAAGGAGAACAGCAAAGGAAAAAAACCCAAAATTCTGATGAAGAGACTAATGAAGGTACACAACACAGAACTGAATGGACATCAAGCTCACGTTTGAAGTCCTGATGCACTGCATGGGGTCTCATATTTCTGTCCGGGGTTTCTTACACTACACACCTTCTCAAAAGCTGTACATCTGCTTTGCTTGCATACAGCAAGTCAGATACATTTGGCACATGTCTGATTTCTCGAATCCAGCACTGGGGACACAGGAGATCCACCCAGTATTTCCAAGGCATCAAGCCTGTCATAACTGAATGACAGACCACAATACCGGTGTGCAACCTGAATGGCTATTTCCATCCAAAAATCCCAGAAATTACTGCAAAAAGAGCCTCAGGTGTCTGAGCTCTTGAAGCTATCAGTTATCTATAAATTCTAAACCTGCTTATAAAGAATTTACAGACACCTAATATGGCAGTAAAATGTTAGTTTGGATTTCTTGAAATTTGTAAGAACTTTTGAAAAAGTTCTTGTAAGTGTTTATGCCTGGATGTGTCTTTGATTCTAGAAACATTTTAAGAAGAATACAACAGTTGCCTTATTATTTTACCCAGATATGTATTTGGGTAATGATATATGGCCATATATCATATATGGTATTAGATCACAGAATATATGGTCAAAAGGGACACTGCGAGTTAGCTAGTCCATTATTCTGCTCCAGGAAAGTTCAACAAAATATTTTTCATGGCATATTTTATACGTAGCTGATTCAATTATTCTCTTATAGTGTTTGAATAGAAAGCTTATGTTCGGAAGCTTAAAGTCCAAAATTTTGAAAGCATGTGCCAGTAGCTAGACTTGTATGAAATTCCCTGATGGGATACATCATATCCCATCCTTCCGCACACTGAGAAGCAGGTGGTTTCCTCTGGCTTTTCACTGCGACAATATCAAGGCAAATCTAGTCATGCTCAGAAATCTACAATGCATGAGGAGAGAGTGCTGCAAGATGGAGACCTTCCTTCCTCCTCTGGCTCTCCCCTTGCTCCTCCTCTCCAGGCTAGTGTTTGCCCTCCTGGCCTCAAAAACAGTGTTGCGCTCACTTTTTTTTTTATTCGAATCTGTTTATTTTTGGCCTTCATGTTTCAGAGGAAGTACCTGTTAAATTGTCTGCGAAATGGAGTGGTCCAGAAAATTTGATCTTACGATATTTACATGAAGTAGCATTGTAATAATAACACTAGCTGGTGTTAAAAGAGAAAGGGAAGCTTTTTAGTCAGTACAGCAGGAAAAGTGTTATGACAGGTGAAGGAAAAATTCTGTAATAATAATCAAGCAACCTGGAAACTTCTCTGTCATTAACCAAGTGTGACGTATCAGGGGCAGTAATTTTTAAGTTCTGCATTTTAACAAGGCTTTGTTTTCTATATTTACATATTTGTGAAAATAAACAAAGGATTAATATATATGAAGAATAAATAGAAAACAGTGAATTTACAGAGAGGATTTGACGTCAATGATACAATGCAGTTAACTTCTGTAATCCCAGGCAACATAAACGCCAGTGGTGCCAAGCTGCTGTTAAAATTAGACCTTGTAGATCTTGCTTCACACAAAAGTGACTTGACCTCGTGTGTGCTTTTGGGTTATAATGCATATATTCATGTTTTGAAATTGCTTTGGGGATAATTAACATTAAAGGAGGAGTCAAAACCTCAGGTTTAGGGTGTAAAACCTCAGAAAAAACTTTGGTTTATTTCTAAATTTATCAACTGCATCAGCATGTGATGCTGCAAAGGAACAACTGATTATTCATTTCTTTCTAAAGGTTTGTTTTCAAACAGTCATATATTTCTTTAACAAAATTCAGGATTTGTATTGACAGGATGGTGGCATTTCAATCATAGAAAAATGTCTTATATAGCTGTTGCATGATCATTTTCAACTGGGCCATGGAGTGAGTGATCCCACATCTTCTTTTCATGCACGTGCATTGGGTAACCTTGACTTGGTTATTGCAGACATAGGGAAATTGATCTTTCCCTGACCGTATTCAAAGACGGACCTGACCCTTATGAAGCATTTATTATAGGTACGACCAGTTACTCTAAATGTTTCCAGCAGTGAGAAGTCTTTTCTAACACTTTTTCAAAGGTAGAAACAAAGTACATGCTTTTCTGTTATGGAGATGATGAGAGATGAATAGTACTTTCCAAAACGTGTTTGTTCACCTCCATGGAGCTGTACCACACCTGGCCCTGTGGTTCTGTGAGACTGACCTTCCCTCCCGCAACACGAGGAATTTCTCTGGCTATTTGTACAGAGGCCTGTCATTGTCACTGTATGAATGCCATTCACTAGTACAACTTCATATTAAACCCATGGGACCGGGAAGAATTCTTCCCGTTTTACAGAGTTTCATGGAGGGTTTAACCCAAGAAGATGTGAAGAGCTCGTTTCAGACACTAAGTTTAGGTCGGCCAGTTCATAATCCAATTACTTAAAAGATGAAACTGTTCTTCTCTTTCTGCTTTTTTAGATTATAAACCAAAGTATATAGTTTGTGATGGCATAATAGCTCAAATAACAGCTGAAAAAGGTAGCCGTATTCAGTTAAATGTCACTGCAGGCAGCAAGCAGGTGAAGTCAGTGCTCATGCAGTTTCTAACACAAGTTTCCAACAGCTGCTGCTACAGCCACAATAGTGAAATAGCTTTGACATACACTATTTTTTGCATTATGCTTGAGTACTTAGCTTCTGGATGGAAGTTCTCCTTTCTTGAAATCTGTTCAAAAGCTAATATATAAGGATTTTTTATGTGTCATGTTTCTTTGGCATTGGCAGTTTTTTTTCTGGAAGGAAGGAGGAGATTCATTTCTGCGATAGTTTTAAGAGGATTTCTTAATTGTGTTAGAAAAGTTGGATCACAGTCTCTTTGGCTTTGATTAGGTTATTATGGAAAGGAAATACAGTCCTCTGGGTTTTCCTCCTTAATTCTCAGGGCCTAATTCTGATTTTTCTCTAAGAATAAAAACAACCTTGGTGGATTTAATTCTATTGCTGTAGTCACATAAGTGATACTAATATTGGGCCTAGGGGTGACTTTACCATAGGGAATTAGTTTCTGTGGTCTTTTTCTCAGTCTTCTGAAAATTCTGATTTGACTTTTAACAGCATCCTTACCTTAATGAGAAAAATTTTGTCTTGTATAACTTGCTTTAACTTGCTTTTGCACTAAAAATATCTATAATCTATCAGAAGCAACTTTAGGCATGCACTTTTCTCTTTCGATGTTGTACTTCAGTCAGTACAAATTTCAGAGGGATAGTTTAAATGCTGACATTATCAGAAGGATGGGATTAAGCTCAAGTTTAAGATACTGTAGTAACATGCACGTAATTGTCTGGAGACATAGTAAGCACTTCATTCAGTTGCCTAAAATATGGGTATCTAGTGACATTTGAAATGTCCTAGTGTATCTTAAACATCTGTGTGGCATTGATAGGTATGACTCATAATCTCTAGGAGACTTTCAGCCTTCTGGTGCCGTAGCTGGAGGCTAAATATACTTTAAGGTACCTTACTGACACTAGCAACAGAATTACATCCAGGTGGCTAAGCTCACAGTGCAGACCTGGTCATACATAGTTAGCCTGAATATCAATTTGGCTCACCCAAAGATCTACTTTAAGGGTGGAATTTACATAAATATAAGCATTCGGATGAGGTGCTTATGGACATGGTGTAGTGGTGGTCTTGGTAGTGTTAGGTTTACAGTTGGACTCGATGATCTTAAAGGTCTTTTCCAACCTATACGATTCTGTGATCTAGTGCCATTTGAGAAATCCTAGGATATCCAGTCCATCACCATGGCACTCATGTGGGGGTCCTTCAGCACAAGAATGAACTCAGAACTCTTGCATGTCTAACAAATTGGGACATACTTAGAGTAACTGAGGTGCCATCATTTTTTTTACTGTGCATTTATTGCTGTCTAACCATGATGTCTAGATCATGCCTGTATCTTCTGATTTCAGTGGTATAATTCAAGATCTTGATGGTTTATTTTTAAATTATGGATCTGACCTGTCTCTCACTGACAAATTGAAATCTGAATAGATAAAAAAAATTCTGCCCCAAGGTATATCTTCTGTTGAGTCATGTTTGAACTACCTGCCAAAAATCTTATGATTTAAGAAAATAGCCAGAAGGAATATTTTAAATCTATATCAAATGTGAAAGATCATGATTAATAAGAATAACAGCAGTCAGACATATAACTTGCAATAAGGATGTCTGCATATGAATGGTCGAGAGTCTTTACAGTCAATAGAGAGTGCTGGAGCAGCTTTTCTATAGTGCTTTACATTGGCACAGGGTTTAAAAGAAGAGGGGAAGAAAATAAGCAAATTTACTAAAGATAAATATATTAATGGATATTAAATACAAAAATACTATGCCTGGTGGTGGAAGTCTGTGACCTGCACTGGAGGCTGAGGAAGTATTCTGCATGCTCCCCCTATTCTCATACCCTTATCTATACAGCTATTACTGAGAGCTTTCAGACACAAAGGTCAAATGGATTTTGGCTGGGACATGCCGTTGCTCTTACGCACAACACAGTTCATTTCCTAATTCCTAAGTTAAACATCTAAAATTTGTTAAACAAATCTCATCCTAAAAGCACCTGTTCTTCAGGAGACCATAGGCAGCTAACCAAGCTGCAGACCTCTGTGTTAGTTGCCTAAAGGTGAACCCTCCACCTCATGTTTCAAACATAAACAGAAAAAAAACAGTTAAAATATGACTTAAAAATAATTGAATTGGGCTATAGTTTAACTTGTGGCAATAAAGAGCCAAACAACTGCTAATGAAGAGTGAAGGTTACCTGAATACTTGGTGATTCCTACGTGTTTGCATGCATAGAACAGGATGCTTATTGATTAGAGTCTTTCTTCTGTAGCAAAAATATATTTCTTGGCAGAAGTATTATACTTTATTTTAAGACTTATATTTAGAACTCACCAAATTATGGTTTGCATCAGTAATATAATAACCATATATTAGATATCATTAATTTCTGAGATGTCAAATTGCTCAATATACAAGTCAGTCAGGAGGGTTCCCTAATCCTACAACTCTTATGAGTCTCACACTATGCAAATAAATCTGCAGCTCACCAGGGAATCTCCTCTTTGTAGGATCCATCTTTCTTTTTTACTGGAGAAAACATTAAAATTTGTTGTGCTGAGTAAGGATGTAAAGAATTCTCATTTGCTGTAGATTTGGCATTATGGATAATGTGGAAATAGTTTGTAATTGTCATTTAGCTATTTTCTGTATCAGAATGAGGGAAAATCATAACTTGCCTAGTAGGGCTGGAAGGGATTTCTGCCTTGGAGGACTAAGGTTCTTGGAATGGGAAGACAGAGCATCAGTTTCTGCCAGAACAGGAACAGGTAAATGAATAAGGTTGAGTGGAACCAAACCAGGTCGTGGAGGATGCTAGTGACTATTGCATAGCCAAGAGCTGTTCCACCTGGGCCATTTCTGGCCTTGCACAGAGCCAAAGCAGCTGCCATCTTTTAAATAAGAGGGTAGGATAATTACTGATATGAAGCAGCACATGGTTTAAAGAATTGCTAGATCAAATTTTATACATAGGCACCAGAAGACCATCTACCTACCCCATTTTAGGTAGGGTCTTTTGCAGGGGAAGGGGAGGAAATGTAGTGACTTTGTTTTGAATGCTAGACAAGGAATAAATACTTTATCACTGAAAGTGCTACAAATGCTATATATGCATAGCATGCAAGACAGTAAATGGGATTCGATGTTGATTATATCACACCATTCAGTATGTTTTTAAAAATATGATAATATAATTGAACGTTAATCCATGCAGAAAAGGAAGAAGTCTTCTTGACCTCACAGAGAAAGTACACCTGTCCTGTAGACAGCCACTGACATGCTTTTTTCTCTCATTTCTGTAGCGAAGAGAATTCTAAATATATGTCTAAAATCTTTATTTTCCTCTATAAAAAATAGTTTATGGAGAAAAAAATAATTTGCAAATGCCACGGCATATAATTTTGCAAGTTTCATGTGGGGCTGTTTGAGATTCTCCTGGGAAGTTGAGGGGGGCAACTGAGAGATGCTGGGTCAGCAACACACGCTCATTTGTGCATGGTTGGAAGGAGGGACTTCATAGGAAATGGTAGTTGTTAGACCTTCACTCTACAGTGCTGATTATGTATTTGCTATACTGCCTGGAAAAGATAGCAATTCACTGGGAATAATTTCTCAAGGTTAGCAAATGCCAGATACTACATTTGTTCCACATCTTTTTAAGGGTTTTTTTCAGAGGCAGGCAGAGGAAGTCTGTTATAGTAGCTGAACTCCCATCTCATCACATTCTTTAGGTTTTCTAGATATATTTTTCGAGACATTTTCTCACACACCAACCCTGAACCTTTGTTTTAAAAGGCTCATGCTGTCACCTGGATGAGTGGAAGAGAGCATTTTTAACAAGTGACTATTCTGTTGACCTGCCTTGTCTAAAACAACAAGTATGGACCACAAAATGTGTTCTAATAAAAAGTACCATCTTTTCAAAAAGGCTTAGCACAAAGGATAGCTTGGATGCTTGGCTCTGCTAGTGCAGTAAAATTGTGTCTGACATCTGTTTAATACAACTACATGGAGCTTAAAAGTGAAGGGCAAGCCTGAGGATTCAAGCTGATGGAAACCTGCTGCCAATGCAGTGTGTGTGCTCATGTAGTTTATTAATCTTGTCAGTTGTTATTACCTTTTTATCTGGATCCTGTTAACTTAGGATTTGTATGTAACTCATGGAAAAGATCCGCTTTTGTTTTCTTTGTTCAGATATGAGAAGTCTGTTGGCATGAGTCTTCAAAGGCATTAAGTCAGTAGCATCATGGAAATTTGGCTATGTTTTGAGCACTTGAGTAGCTATAAAAATTAGACTAGGTTATTTTAACAGGCTATTGTTCCACATCTTTCTTTCTATGTTTTTTTCTTCTTTCTTTTTATAACTTTCAAGTCATTTAAAGCTACTTTGCTTTTATTCCAAAGTTCGGTAAAAGCTGTTACTTAGTCTGTGGGACTTTCCAATTTCGACATTATATATCCACTAAATATGTCAAGAGTACATAGAAACACAATCCAAAGAGCTGAGACCTTTGCATATGGAAGAGTATCACCCTGTAACAGACAACTTCTCTTACCTTTATTTTCTTAGAACAAAATGAAATAACTAAATATGCTTATGCAATAGAGAACAAAATAATAGAAGACATCGATTTGACCCTCTATTTCTTTTATTGCTCTGATTCAGTTACATCTTGTTGGATGACCTCTTTGCTGTGGTCCCTTGGCAAGTGTTCTACTGTCATCTAATCTTTACATTTCCTCCCTTGATCCTCCTGACAGGAATAGACAGTTACACTCACATACCTAAAGCAAAGCTATGATCAGCACCCATCCATGCTCCCAGAAAGATCTTCACTGCAGAACCTCACTACATACATGCTGAGTATCTTTACAATCTTCCCTTTATGAGTCCTGCACTCTCATCTTGCTGTTATTTTGGGGACCAAAGTCATGCCTTCATCTCTTACTATCAAAAATATTCTTAGCTTGTGCAATGTGTAAAATCATTTTATTACCACTTGCAATACTTGAAGATAATCACTGTTGGTTTGGGTTTTGTTGCCGTTATGCAATATTATGTAAGAAGAAGCTTAGTGATGATTTACTGAACTACTTTTAATGTATTTTTAAATGAACCTCTCTTATATTTTGTGCCAACAATCCATATAATTCATTATTACCAGTACTACCCTACATAATATGCTACCTTTAGTTTCTTTCAGTTTGTTTTCAAGGCTGTCTAAACAAGAAAATGGCCTAAAGACTTTCTGGGGTTTGATTTGTCAAGGTTTTTAAAGTGAAAAATGAAGTTATTTTTTTCACAGCCCACACAGGGGCTCCGTAAACATAGTGCTATTCTCTGCACTCCACCTCGAGCTCAGCAGCATCAAGTGTCTCCTCACTGGGAACTCCTCTCAGAGTGACACTCGGGTCTGGCAAGCTAAGCCGATAGTCCTTCACCCACACTGTTAATAACTTGGGTGGAAGCCTGCAAGATAGAAAATGAACTGGAAAAAAATAGATTTGATGTCCTTAAATATTTTGGGATTGTGATTGGCTGTTAATGTCATATCCAGGTCCATGATACTCCATCCAAGACCATGCCGCCTACATGTGGAATGCTTTCCAGACACATTCAGGGAACCACAGCTTGCCTCCAAAAGATTACCTTCTCAAGTCTGGTTCCTTTTCTTTGTTTTAATACTGTAAAATGCATTTTTTAGCAATGGGAAGATATTTGAAGCTGTACACTTCATTTCAATCATTCTTCTTTGAAGTTGCGGTCTCTTAGTTTTAACCAGTATCAGTAATACATCACTACTTATATCACACATTATTTACTGTGTGATATAAGTCAACACTCTTATTTAACTGTAGTCAGACCATATTGTCTTTCATAATACCACATTTTAAATCATTTAAATGTCTTTCAGGGCAAAAAGAATTAAACTCTTATCACGTCACTTGGGTTAGATTTTTAAGGAAGACTGTAGAAGGTGCACACAGAAGGTTTGCATGCACACGTTCCTTTGACTTCAAGGTTTGTCTTGCATCATTTGCTCTCATGTACAAAAATACTCATTATCTCAAAAAGTAGAGGTTTCTCAGAAGAGGCTGGAGCCGTACCAAGAAAGTAGTTTCCCTTCATAAACCAAGCTGATTAGTGGTGTACTGTATTTATTGCTGCCTAGCAATCCCACTGTAGCAGGGATGCTAACGGAAACAGGGAGACAGTTGGAAGTGCTGCTGAAACACTGTCCTCAGCATTTTGTGGAGGCATTTTCTCATTGAACATCAAGGTGTGTATTGTATAGTCTTTTATTTCTTTTGGGTTCATTTCTATTCATAGACTTGCAGGGACCAACAGTAGTAAGAAATAGCTCCTCTGTATTTTGGTTGTCCACTGATGTCATGTAACCTAATCGATACTCAGTATAAACCCTAAGCTTTGCTTTTCCTGATGCACAACATTTCCTGAGTTCCGTTTCATTGAAATTTTCATACTTTTTCATAGCATTTATTAAAGACATTCTGGTATTTTTTTAAAACCTACATTTCCTTAGGTCTACAAATAATTTATTTGTAGGTGGGGTGATGAAGAGAAACCAAATATTCTTCTGTAACAGATTCTTTGAGAAATTTATTTTGGATATTGTATTCCAAATTGTATTCTTACGCCTGAGAAATCTCTGATTAAGTCAGCAGGAGCTTTTGTGGACACTCGTGATCTAGTTTCTATGCAGTCAGCCTGGGTAATGATAGTTGTGTGATTGTGCCAGGCTAGAGTGCAAGTACGAACTACTCAGCCTGTCTGGAAAGCTGGGTGAATAATGGGACAGCTAGCCTGAGCTAACCTCTGCGCTTCTTTGGCTGCACTTTGTCAGAACTCGAGCTAGCTTGTTTAAAGCTGACCTTGGCAGGCTGATGTACGCTACGGTCTCACTGTGTCTTCACACCTTTAAGTGCAGCAAAGGCCCATCTTTGCAATGGCTTACTGCTGTGAACACAACATGTTTCTCAAACGCCAGATTTGTCACAAAAAAAGGAGCCCCTTTCAGGGGTTTCCTGAAGGTTTCCTTTCAGGAAATCTTAACCTTATTAATGTCAACAGCAAAACTCTTACTTATTCCAGCAGGGATAGGATGTCGCCCTACAAATGTGTAACTCGTGTTTCTGCATCTCTTAGCAAGTGTAATGCATCTAGGAAAACATGACATGAACCCTCTCTGTATGGCAACGGCAGTCAGGAGGGGATCTGCTTATGTTAAGCCCCTTTCTTTACTAAACCAATGGGACTGAAAAAAATACATTTCTATGGCCTTATGTTTGATAAGGAAATGAACTCAGAAGGATGAATTTGTGTGAACCTAAAAGGTTGGCCATTTCCTCTGATACTTTTAAGATGAAAGAGACGAAAGAAAAATAGTGTGTTTCTGTCTGACAAAGTAAAATCGTATTGATTAAGGTATTTTCACAGTTAAATGTTCAAGAACTTGGTACGAACTATGCTGTATGTCTCTGTTACTGAAAACAGGCAATTGCTTCAGTCAAAAGTGAACACATCCAGTTGTTGAATTAGTTGCAATACCAGAATTGATGGCTTGTTTATCCAAATGTTACAAATTCTCTGGTTTTCAGTTTTCCTTTTGTGGTGGCTGTTGCCTTTGCTATATAAATGTGGTTACCAAAATGTGGTAACTATATAAATGAGGGAGAGAGCCTTTGGTGATACTGATGCAAAATATGCAAACAACTTCAGCTAAACATAGCTTTACTATGGTTTTGTTATATAAATGTCAACTTGAAATTAAATGTTATGGAAACATTTCTTTTATCTTTATGGACTCTACCAGCTGCACAGTTACAGTTTTCTCAAGTACAGTTTACATTTATGATGTTGTTTAAATCTATCACATACATTCAACATGCACAGAAGAATTTTTTAAAAGCAAGCTGTTTGCGTTTGTGCAGTAATTACGTACAGTCCGGCTGCAGTCTTCTCATATGCAAGACAACTTTGTGCTGACTCCAGGGAGACCAGGAGTCACTGAAGCTGGTAGCAGCAGTTTGATTTTTCCAGAGACTGATGAGCTGAAGAATTCTTATACATGTGTGTTGCAGGACTCACACTGTATCATTATTTTACAAATTGTGGGCAAATTCCACAGTATATTAGCCACTTAGACAATTTTTTTCCTTTGGATATTTTGCCATGCCATTGCAAAGATCGCATTTTAGCCCTTGTTTTTCTCCATACATCTGATTTGAGGCTTACCTAGTAACTGGAATAATAAGAAAAATGGCAATTTTAGAATAGAGTTGTATTGTCCCAACCAACTCCTCTTATCAGGCAGGTTGCAAATATATTTTAAAACAGTAGTGTCCCTTTACGTAATAACAGTATGTTATTGTCCCTGTGCTGCAAAGTGTGAATATTAGGTACTATACATGCAGTTAAAGCATTGGACTAGCGCAGCCTCATAGTGTAAGCTGTCTCCAGTCAACAAATCTGGCCATGAAGCTACAGAAGCAGGCAGACGGAGATTATTCGAGACACGTCACCCCACTGTGAGTCATGAAAAATAGACACCGTCATTCACTGCCAGCCTGCTTGGCCTGACATGGGCTGGGTTCAGTGGTCATTGGATTAGAATTTGGAAATTAGAGCTCACTTCTGTCTGTATCTTCCCTAGTTCCTGAAAAAGATTTATTCTCTACCCACATATAATACGGATTTATGAAGTCAAGATGCAAACAGAGCAGATGAACAGGAATGGTGATTAACTGCCTCTCAGAATGACACCCAGAGGTGGCATCCCTGCAACTATTAAGGAGTAGATTCAGGCAAACAAATTAAAAGATACATCTTCATAGAGCTCATACTCAAACTTTGTAAATCATTCAAGGTTTGTGTACGCATGCTAAAAATACACATGGACTCCAAAACTGTGATTAGGCAACCTGATAGCAGCACAGTCTGTCCAGGTCCAAAGCCTGAGGTCCGGGAAGCCCCTGAGCCCCAGCCTGCTGGTAAGGAACTGGCTTACCACTTCCTCAGGGTCTTCTCTTGGCATCCGCTACCAGCCACTGCTGCAAGGGCTGGACAGGCTTTGGTCTGGTCCACTGTGATTGTCCAGACAGTGAATGGCAAAGCACTTAATTGCAAAGTTTGTTCCATGACAAAGCAGACTTGCACGGATTTCATTTTTTTAGATTCTGAAAAACCAAACTATTTAAAGAAACTTTCGGGTGCTTCATTTAGCTGTTAGCTGATGCACATTCAACCAGCCAAAGGCTTCCTGAGGCACTAGGCAACAGGCTGTAATAAGAGAGCAAAACTGAAAATATGGGAACGATTCAAAATTGTCATTTTACCTTCAGTCTTTATAAGTGCTTTCTGTCTAAAGACATTCTCATTTTATTTTTTCCTGCTATTGTAAATTGAATTTTTCAGAAGAAGCTTTGATAATACTGTCATGTCCTCAGCAAGATGATTAGAAGTGAAACTCAGGCCTAAGTGCTTCAGTTGACAGCAACTGAGTGAGAGGGTTTGGAGCTTTTTCTTTTTGTCCATGAAGCAAAATCAACCAAATACTTTTGGTTCCCCCCCTTCCCTTTCCTCTGAAGCAAAGGGCTGTGACAACAACTAGGGACAGGCCACTAGATGCATGCAAGGCAGATGTCTAAAGTAGTACCAAGAAAGCTTTCCTAGATGCCTGCATTTTGCTTCTTCTTATTTATTGGAGATCAGATAGGTCAGCCTGGAAAAAGTCTCCTGCAGTTTGAATTGTCAGGGACTCAGAAGGTATTTTGCACTTTCTTAGCAGCCAGGCCATGGTCTGCCCATTGCAATCATGTGGTCCTTCCTATATGGTGCATGTAGCTGCAGGGCCCTGTGGGCAGGCTGTGCTCTTCCCAGGTCTTGAAGGAACAGAAAAGTTCAGTCTCCTGAAGCGCAGCATTGGCTGGTACCATTCAGAAGCCCAGCTAAGTGAGCTCATGGTCACTCCCAGTCATAAGCTCTAAGACATATGTGAATATTCATTTTTTAAAGTGATTCTCTCTGTTTACCTACGTACTTATAAAAGCACTACAGCCACCGCTGGATACGTGTGCATTACAGCACACTGGCTGAAGTGGCCTTTTTGTCTTTCAAATAAATCCTGTAGGTATCTCATTACAAATCTCCATTCTTCATCTAAAGCCGAAACAGCTAATAAGGTGTGTGGGTGCAGTGTGTGACCTACGGGGCCACGGCCACAGGTAGAAGAAACTCATTGTGGAAAGACAGAACACAGCCTGGTAAAGAGACGATAAATACATTTCCAAATGAAAGTGCTGTACTACTGGGCATCTTGAATCATTTGCCTGGGCATTTAATTACTGGCTTGAGCCTCAGAAGTGCTCCACAAGCAAACTGGGACTCCTGAGTATGCCTGCCCCTCAAAACAGCTACACAGGGCTTCTGGATCTGAAAATACCAGCTAATAACTGGAAAATCCTTCAGTGCTGGGCAAAAGAGAATAATTTATATAATCGAGATACCATTAACATGCATCCTGTTTTTTTACTTCAGTGGCCCAGGTTTGGTGGGATTTTTTGCATTTTCAGTAATATAAAATACAACCCTCTGACAAACTAAAAAGGGTATTAACAAATAAGTCGAGTTATATACAAAGTAAACCATGTCTATCATTATAGTAAAAACAGCATTTTAGCTTTGTTCTTGCCTGGGTTGCAGGAAAAATAACAGGCAAAATAAAAGGAAAGAGAGTGCCAAGAATAGCAATCCAGATAATGAGGATACTGCAAAGAACTGTGAGACTGTTTTAAGTTGAGAGGCCTTGATATCTGACCTCATTGCTTCAATGTTAGGTTTACAGATCTTCAACCAAAAGGTACAAAGTGAGGTTATTGGGGTAAGGAGTCAATAGCTATAAGAGATTAGCACCAGGAGGACAAGGATGCAGACCATCCTGTCATCCCAGCCCATCCCGTCATCCCAGCCCATCAAGCCCACTTGTTCTTAATCTATTAGATTGAGTGATGCAGTCTGGTGACCTGAAAAAAAAAAATCTGGTGATTATACTTTGAGGAGTAAAGTAATGTGATGCTGCTCAGTGTTTCTTATGTAAGAATTGCAACTTGATATTAAGAAAAAATTGTAACAGTGCAGGCAGCCAGGTGTTGTACCAGGCTGCCCAGAGAGGCCATGGAGCCTCCTTCCCTGCAGATATTTGCCACTCGACTGGACACAGGCCTGAGCAAGCTGATGTAATTGAACTTGCTTTCAGCGGGGCATTGGACACGATAACTGCTGGAGGTCTCTTCCAGCTAACATGAGACTGTGATTTTTATGAATTCCCTTTGTAAAAGCAGCCAGTGTAACTTTAGTTTTGTTAAAGATTAATATGATGATTTTAACAGACAGTTCCTTGGTTATTTATTTGCCTGTGATTGTCTGAGCTCAGTGACGCTCTGGGCATACTGCAAAACTATTTATCTCCTACAGTTTTATAGGAAGGTTTGACTAAATGATCTTGTTAAGTCGAAAAGGGTTTATGTTGCTTTGATATAGTGGTTGATTGGGTTACTTTTTCATCTGTGTGCTCTCATATGGCTGGATGGATACTATCGCATGCTTTTTCAGTTAAATCAAGATGCCTAGTCCTGCTCAGCATTTATTCTTTAAATCTACATAAATAAATGTTCATAACAGGTCACAAAATACATGAAAAGAAAAAGGTTCAGCTAGCAGAACTTGTTTTTTACAGACAAATATATACAACATTTTTGGCTCACCCTGAATCCACTCTTTTGCTTGTCAAGTTTCCTGAGCAATTAGGAGACAGGCAGCCATGCATCTCTGCTGGAAGGAGAAAAACACGGCTCTCACTACAAGGAGGTGCAGTCAGCTGGTGTATCTCAGCTAAGAATGATTCCTGGATGCGTGAGTGCTCTGTTTGGGTCCCATCCATAGCTTGAGTCACTCCTAGCCTAGGAAGGACCAATTCTCAGCTCTCACAAGCTTCTCGTGTACACTTGAGTCAACTTTTTGAGGACAGTTAAGCATTTTAGACTCTCATAGACTCAGAATGTGCAAAATTTGCCCTACAGTGCCTATCCTGTACTATTTTTTAATGTGAATCTCTATGAATTGTAGGAGGCCAAAATATCACGTATCTCTGCTCCGCATTGTTAATATAGGGAAACAACATTACTGTGTCTTGATGGAGTTGTCCTGACTGAGTACACTGAAGGCTGTGAGATGCTGGTGGTGGGAGTCATAGAGGTACAGCAGAGAGATGTTCCCTTGGCACTTGCACAGCCAGGAATCATTCTTAGTCGAGATACACCAACTAACTGCACCTCCTTGTAGTGTGAGTGGTGGGTTTTTCCTTCCAGCAGAGATGCACGTCTGCCTGTCTCCTAGATGTGCGAAATTACAGTCCTGTTCGTTAGGATGTTCCACGCAACTACTCAAGGCTAGTACTTTGTATATTGAAGCTCCAGAAAACTGACTTTAACTGTGTGGTTAACAAAGGGATCTCCAGGGCTTCTTCTCCGACCTTGAAGCTTGGAAGTATGTACTCACAATCATCTCTGATTAAACTATGCACATAGGTCATGGAATCATAGAATGGTTTGGGTTGGAAGAGACCTTTAAAGAGCATCTAGTCCAATCCCCCTGCTGTGGGCAGGGACATATTCCACTAGATCAGGTTGCTCAAAGCCCCATCCAACCTGACCTTGAACACTGGAGTAAGTGCTTACAGGATCAGCATCTGTGAAAGGAAACTGATCTGCTAAAGTAAAATCCACATAAAGTTATCTCTATGCCTACAATGTGTCTTAAAAATGCAAACTTGTTTCACACTAATTTCTGAGCAGGATGATTTTGGCAAGGAGTGCAGGCCACCGTAAGATAAAATGTTGGAAAGTAAAAGCACCTTCATGTGTTGTTTCAGACAAGCAGCTACTTCAACGTGTTTAAGAAGCTCAAAGGGCAAGTTTTTCCCCATATGGAAAATAAGTGATCACGTTGTGTATTTAACTTTCTGCATAAGCATAATAGTTGTTCCAGAACCTTTGCAACTCAGCATTTAATAAAATAACTCATTATCGAAACAGAAATATTACTGTTGCCAAAGCAATGTATAAGCATACCATTGGCACACAGAAGCCAGACGCGTGAGCAGCAGCCGACTTCCTCACAAACATCCCAGGAGAGGCAGGTCCAGCTGTGGGCACACACGGTGCTGCCCTTCCACGCCACTGCATGCAGCCGCTGCTGGTGTGCTTGGCAGCGGTACATTGTAGGGACTTCAGAATATCTTGTCTGATGCACAGAAGAAATTATGTAGCCCTCTTTCCAATTGCAGTGATCATGAGATAAAAGACCCCGAAAAATAGAGGAAAATGAGTCACATCATTGGGCTTTGACTGGAGAGACTCAGGCAGAATAAAGCCTCATTTTGAAAAGTAAGTGTTACATCTTGCTTTATCATTGGGCTTTGACTGGAGAGACTCAGACAGAATAAAGCCTCATTTTGAAAAGTAAGTGTTACATCTTGCTTTAGGTCACTGTGAGAGCTGTTCTGTTCTCAGAGCAGTGTGTGATATAAAACCACACACAAGCTGTTTGTTGTACCCACCTCAGCAAGGCCTAGTGCTTGACAAAGTGCCTATCTGCTCTTTGCTTTTAAACATTGAGAAACTTAAAGCATACAAGCAAATAGGTGAACACCCCACTCCCCCCCAGAATTGAGACTTTGTGCTGCTTTCATGTTGCTATCATATGGATGAGCATAGAACCCCATGGAGAGAGAAGATAAAGGTTGCTATAAATACATTAAACCCAGGAAATTCTCATCGTCATTTGAACCCTTCAGGATGAGGTGGTTCTTCTTTTGCAATCTGACATGCTTCTGCCATCAGGTCCTGGTCTGTTAGTACTGCTGCCTAACGACTAGAAAAGGCACTTCAGATTCCAGAAAGTGCAGAACTTATTTAGATTAAGGAAGACAAGAGTAATGGTGTGGTATAAAACTGAACACCCTTGAGCTAAAGTGCAGTGATTGATTTTTAGAAGTAAGTTTAATACTAACAGTGCATTATGTTGGAAAAAAAATTCTGTGTTCCATTTATATCCTTGTTTACCACTGGGAGAAAACTATAGGAAATTAACAGGATTTTCTTTGCACTGGTGATATTTATGAGTCAGCTCCTAATTCCCAACACAAGCCATACTTTCACTGAAGTCAACTGTAAGGTTTCAGTAAAGACCAAAATCCAGCTATTAGTTAATAGGAGTAAATTAAATTAGAGAAAGAAGACCTAGATCTTGGTACATTGAAGAAATTTTCAAAAATGTTTATTCTTGATGCCATTATAACGTTATTCTGCCAAGTTTAATGAGCCCTTGCATTTGTAGCTGCTTAGATTTCTGTGGTAGCTGTGAGGGGTGTTGGGGCTATAAGGTAGCCTGGACTTTTAAATACTGTTGTTATGCTTGCCATTTTTTGAAATTCTGTCATGAATATATGGTTTTGTTCAGGACAGACTTACTCTTTCATCCTTATTCTCCTAAACAGAGTGTTTAAAAATATTATTCTGTATTTCAGTATATTGAAAGGTGACAAATTGTTCCTGTCTTAATCAACCTGCTGAATGAAGGCATCATAAAGTGAGCAGATTATTTTTCATTTTTAATCATTTTGTACCATTCCTCCCACAGCCATCACAGGCTGATATAGTGGTGTGGTACAATACACATCAATTACACTTAGGAACTCTGACGTTTCCACTTAAAATACCTTTTTCTATTAAAAAAAAAAAAGCGTGGTTTATTGTCTTATCCAGTATTCTGGTAACAAGTGAGACTTAAGAGTATTTAGTGACAGCAAATAAATTGGAATCCCCATGCAAAGCCAAGTATCCCATAGATTTTTCATCCATATCATGAAAGTGAATGTTGCTGCCATAATAATTGTGTTATTTTGCAGTCTGGAAAGCTATTTTTGAAGGATTTGTGGGTACTGCTTTGTTCATATGTCTAGAATAATAAAAAATTATAGAGGTAGCCAAGGGTTACTGAGAGGCCTTCTTGAGGGATACGATGAAGAGGAGCTCCCTTTACTCACATACTGCAGCAGTATTTTTGCATGAATATATTTGAGTGGTCCTTTCCCCTGAAGAACTCCTTTAATTCTCTATGTTACTGGCCACATACCATTGAAAAACAAATTTAAAACCAAAGCAAAATCCAATATATAATATACAGTATACTACTGGAGAAAAATAGGATAAATAAGGAGATTGATTTATGTTCCAGAGCTCTTTAATAGGATGGAATATTTTAGGTGAAAATGCACAGCTGATCCTTGGGTGCTGCCCACAGTATCAACCTACCATAGTCATGTTAGGCTAGTTGTCTTAATCCCAAATGTTGCAAGTAGTTTAACCCCAAATTTTTTGTTAAAATACGCCAAGCAGACACCTGAATTTGAATGATTAAATTTTCAATAGACTTTGCCTCCGTCCTTACCTTCAATTGAGATGTAAAACAATACTGAAATATCCTCAATGATCATAAATTACAGTTCACATTTTAAATATGCTTGTTTGATAGTGCTTGGGCATGGATTTAAGTATAATAACGGTTTTTCAACACAGTAACTTGACATCCAGAAGTGCCTGTCCATAGTAAAAGATGTACTAGCAAGCCCAGAGAAAAATTTCATCCAGATACATGCTAACTCCCAGACCATACCCAGGAATTGTCTAGGAAAGTGTTATTTGACCCAGGCCAAAAGGATGCTAGTGGCAGTCCTCACAATGTAATGATGGAGACCATTAGGAGCCATCAGGAGTAACAGTGCTGTTCCCTGGCACGGTGTGATTTACTAGGGGTCTAGCTGAGTCACACTAAGTGGGATTAACTCCAGAGGCTAAGTTAGACTGGCTTTTTTCCCCAACCCAGTGTGGTTTGTACTTACTTTTAGCCACCAAAGCCGTGGCACTGTTGGCCACTGATGGATGATTAAATAATAAGGGTGAGTGATGTCTGGCCCCATTACAATCAATCATGCCTTAGCTTCAGCGGAGCCAGAGCTGCACTCCCAGCACTGAGCAGAGAGGAGACTGTTACTCGTGACATAAAAAATACCCAGCAGTCCTACAATTCTTCTGTTCTTTTGATTTTGCTCTCTTACTTCAAAAAAACAAACATGTGGTAGTGGCAGTATTTCTATCTTAAAATCTGAAGACCTGAAAAGCTGATTTTGAAGTGGATTATGCTGGTGATTACCAGAACACATTTCTTTCCTACACATCTACGTATTTCTCATATTAAGGATTATTTTTCTGGTTAGCAAGAGATCCAAGTACAGTGTGTTAGCAAACACTTTTACAGAAAAAGGTTATTTGAGTATTTCCCTTTGCCCCAGATTGTGGACAGGGTTAGAATAAATAGACTGCAATGGACAAATAATTTTACGAAAAAGATTATGCAGTGGTTTTCATTTCTCCAGCTTCATACTGTAATTCTTTTAATTTTCTCCATTGCATTATAATGAAGTTTTTACATTAGTTTGGTATATGTTCTAAAAAACCATATAAATTCTGCAACCGATGCTTAGTGATAAATATAACAAAGTTTCTATTAATATTTTAAATTCATTTCCTTGCGGAATATCTGTTGTGAAGCAAAGGTTGCTAGGTGAGCTACCAGACTTGTCATTGGGAGTTAAGGCTATTTGATGCAAAAGAAAAAAAATACCTACAGAATTGTCTATATACAGGGGTTTTTTACTAAAGTAAGCATTCACATTTGAAAATTTCGGTCTACAAAAAGACCTACTCTTTGGGTGTGATAAAAGGAGAGTTTTGTCATTTTCTACAGATCTGAGGCACCTGTAGGTGCAAACAAGAATCCTGGGATGCAAATCAGTATCACGCTTAAATAGTTAAAATCTGGAAGAACACAAGCTTTATTCTTATTTTTGTGTCAAAAATGTCTCTTGTTGAAGCCAGTGAAAACTTTTTGGAAAATATCTAGGCCACAAGCATCTCTGAGCATTAAAGCCGTCAGAATAAGAATAAGAATTTCTTGTTTTGGTTTGGTTTTTTTTAAGCTGATGTGCTTGCTCAAGGAAGAATGATGCCTGCTTTACAGATCCCTGGAGAAATTTACCTTGATGTTTTATTTTTTGTCTATGATGGAATGGGTTATCAAATGTGCATTTAATGACACTTTGATTGGTGTCCCATAGGTATCTGAGCTATTTCATTTCCCTGGTTTTGATTACATCTCCTGTTATAGCCTTTTCATTGCTTTGTCAATATAAGCCAAATACAATCATTTAGCAGACATTGCTAAAAATCTGACTCCTTAAAAGTATGACAGAAAAGGTCAATTCAGGTTGACAACAGGTTTTCTGACACTGCAAACTTAAACTCTTTCATATTTGATGAACTGTTCTAATTTTTAGAATGAATAAATATCCCATAGGGGAATGAAAAATAAAAGACTGTTTGAATAAAATTTATTCATCAGAGCCTGACAAAACTCACCTTTCTAAACAACTTGCTTCAGCAGCAAGTTCAGTTCTTAAAAAATTTCAGACATGAAATTTAGTTCAAATTTCTATATGTCTGAAAAAGGTAACAATTAATCCAAAGAAAGAATATATAAAAAGCTGGTTTTGTTACCAATTAATTTTTTTATCTCAAAAATTGTTTTCAAAGTTTCCTATCCAGTTTATTTTCACATTTTAAGACAATGAGGTCTTCATACTCCAGCTCTCCATAGACAGGGTTTTGTTATTTCTGGGTAGAATGCAGCACAGTATCAAGCCCTTAACGTGTTACACTCTTCCACTTGAAGAAAAAGTTGAAGTGCAAGTCATTTTAAAGAAAGCCTACAGGAGAAATTTATGAGCTTTTTCTATGGGAGAGCGCTTATGCTCCATGCGGCTTTTGTCAAACACTTTTAACAAATTGTAATAACCTTTGTCATATCTCATTTTCTTGCATAAACAAGTCACATTGAAACTATAAATGATGGAAAATTTAATCCACATGGCTTGCACTATCAAGACTGTTAAACTGTATTCTTTTCCACCATGTCAGCAGTGCATTATCTGTTTTGTAGAAATGTTGAAAAGATTACTTTTTAAGGGAGATACCACAGGACCTGCGTAAATGTCCTCCTCATGCCTGCACGAGCCAACGTTTTCACTTTCAGTTCTTCCTGGAGCTAGGAAAATGCTCCAGGGTTCATTTCTCTGCATCCGATTGGAGAGGATATTTCCACCCACCTCCAAGAACTGTCTGCCCAGAGACACCGGGAAGCACACTGAGGCTGGCAGGAGTTGTCAGGCTTCTGCTGCCTTCCAGTCTTGACTACGCACGTCTGCTCCAGGATGCAACATGGTACACACCAGCTCTCAGTCTAACAGGAGGCAAACTTTCTGCTGTACGGGAATTCAGCGCCTTGCAAATTGTGTGTATCCATAACAGTAACTCCTAGTCCAGGAGATGCTGTTTTTCTTTGTCCCCATCAGCTCCACGGCACACTGAAGCTGTGAAGTCTCCCTTTCTCACACACCAAGAGGGGTGAGAGTGCCAACAGCATCTAGCCGAGGTAGGGACCTCATGTAGGGCAACCCACTCATCAAAAGTCTGTCTCTGTGCTTTTTGTGAGAACTGTTCACCAAAACTAATAGTCCCAGTGAAAGTATTACAGTGCCATGAGCGACCGCCTCTTTCCTTCCTTTCTTTATAGGGCTTTTACTGGGTATTGTATTCACTTATCTAAACCTGTAGTGGATCTACTGGTGCTATATAGTATAATATTCAGCACATTTATTTATCTAATGCCTCACACGGATTTTATGCATTCAAGAATTAAATAGTCATTAAAAGGTGATACTGGGGTACTCAACTCAGCAAGGTCCTCATCACTGCTAAGAAAACATGGGCACTGCTCCTGGCTGTGGGAAGGAATTACTTACGGAGGGGCTCTAATAGCTTCTTCGTAGACTCAGACCTTGTGAATGCAAACAACTTTCTGCAAGTTTGCAAGCAACTGTGTTAGTTCTGACTTTGTACCAGTGGGAAAAGTAAGAGCTATGTTTTGGTCATAGTTAAGGTTAGCGAAAGCTTTCAAACATTTTCTACCTTCCATACAAAATCCAGGATAATGGCACTGCCAAGGGTTTGCAAACAGTTTTGGTCCTAATCCTGAATGTCCTTGAATTTATGGGGATTAAATCAGACCTCAAGTAATACTGGAACATAACTCTGGTGGTCTAATGGCTTAATTATGCCACTTTAACAGTGATATTTTTTTATTATTTACAGAAGAGGTCATAAAACTGTTTGCAGATGTTTAACTTTTGATTATTTTAATTCTAGCAGTAAATAATGTAGCAAAATAGCTTTTAAAGATCTTCCCTGTGTGTATTTTTTATGCTTAAAATATTCCCTGAGTAACATTTTAACAATTGCTTTAAGCTGAACAGCCTCTTCCATATGAACAGCCCTTAAATCACAAACTATAGTAAAATTCTGTTGAAAATTAAATAAATGGAGAATTGGTAGTTCCTAATTAACCAGTTAGAAAAGTTTATGAGAGGTGGATTGAATAAATATCAAAGCTTCTGAGTTATATTATCTTTCATAAATTGGCTTTTCTCCAATTAGTGTATGCTTTCAGAAGCAGGGCAATAAGATGAAAGGACCTGCATCAAAACTGATTACTGCTGAAACAAAATGGAAGTTGCTGCTTTTGATAAAATACAAGACTATGGCAGTGCTTGAATAATTTTATGGGAAGTTACTGCCTAAGGCATATGTTTTACTGTCTGATACTGAATGCATGAGGAAAGACCATCTGTTTTTTTCAGCCTGAACAAATACATGATCCAGATTGAACCACTAGAGGCCAAATATAATTGCTTTGTGTTTTGCTTTGTACTACTCTCTACCTACAGCAGCCTCTTCTTGTATAGCATGTATCATAGCACACAGTTCAAATGCTGGCTTTCGAAAAGACTTTTTCCTCTATCGATGCTTATGAAATGACTATCCAGGGCTTAATGTAATCCTCTACACTTCATCTGTCACTGGAGAAATAGTTCAAAATAGGAAAGAACAACTTCTGATACACTTTGACCACCGTGGTGTTTGAACCTTAGGGATTTATTTTTGCTGGACAGATCCTTGTTTAA
The DNA here is from genome assembly GCF_035582795.1 of Mycteria americana. Taxonomy (NCBI): domain Eukaryota; kingdom Metazoa; phylum Chordata; class Aves; order Ciconiiformes; family Ciconiidae; genus Mycteria; species Mycteria americana. The sequence continues at coordinate 35,125,337 of NC_134367.1, forward strand.
CATCCAGCCAGGTGAAAGGCATTGCTGTATCCCCCATGCCTTCAGTTCTTGCTGGGGAAAAAAGAGAGGTGCTTTCATTGCATGGCCTAAGTAAACAGACTAAATTTAAAAAGGTAAAAAGTGAATCCTGACTACTGGTTTACTTTGCAAGAAAGCGTGTCGGTGGTAAATAAACTACAGAAAATATTCCAGAACGCTTAGTCGTTTTACTTTTTTTGCTAGTGTTGTGTTTTACAGCACCTAAAAGTCTGCTTTTAGTTTTGCAAGGCTAATAGGACTGGGTTTCTCCCCTCCTCCAAAGTGCTTACAGTCTAATTTTAGACATAATATGCTGAATGGCGGTAAAAGAAGTGTTCAGTGTTGGACGGAGGAATGAGGGATAGAGGGGCAAAATTTGAGTGCGTGGGTGGATAAATGCAAACATTTTTCTTTTGTTCTTTAATAATAATAATTAATAACAATGCTCCATTCCTTGTAGAGTTTCTGGAAAAACTGAGAACAAAAGGTTATAGAGGTTTGGAAAAATATCTTTCCAAGACTATTCTTATGTATTGCTGTGAGGATTATTTCTGCTTTTCATGGATAATCTGCAGAACTATGTCTACCAGGTGCTAATCTAAACAGCACCTGGCTTTCCTGAATATTTACCTTTATTTTGATTAATACACTGCTTAACTGTATTGGTTCCCTCTCCTGACTCACTTTTCCCGTCTATCGTGAATTAACACTTTGCCCACAGTGATCTTCTAAATCACAGTCCTGAGGAACTATGGCAAAGCAAGAGGTGGGTGAGTGGAGGATGGTTTTGTGACTACAGGACTGCCTGGGACTTAAAAGGTTCAGGTTTATTCCACATATAAAGACTTTCCATGTAGCCTTAGGCAAGTCCCTTACCTTTTCTGTGCCGTGGTCTCCAGCTGCGATATGGGAACAACAAGCTTTTTTTTTCCTGCTGCGTCTGTTTTCTATAATTGTGCTATAAGAGATCTCTTCCAAGTGAAAACTTCTATTGTGTGTTTGGACAAGACCCAGTAGAACTGGGCCTCCAATTTAGTTGGTATTACTGGAATACAACTAAACAAGAGCAATTTTTAATACCTAAGCACAAAGGAAGTAAGAAAATATCATTTTAACTGATTCAGGACTAAAGAAATTCAGCAAAAGGAAATTACATCCTTTTACCATAAATTCTTAGTCACTTCTTAATTTTATTTTGCCCTCCGTGCAAGCCTTAACGAGGAGAAACCACATTTATGCCTATGCTAGTAGGATGTAATTATAGGGAGGTTGTATCTGAAGACTGTAGCAGCTGAAACTACCAGTAATGTTCTGGGAGATTTTCCTTTTTTAAAAAAGTGGGGGGAAGGGGAGCAAAATTGCTCACAAGGTGGATTTTTGTCACTTGAATGGGATTTTTATGAAACCTTTAAGCATATATGTGCTGATCTTTATCTTTTTTTGGTCTGGAAGATAGACTTGCCAATGGTATGTGCCAAGACACCCTTTACCCTCCTGGATACTGTTTTATTTACAGTTCTTGGTAGAGCTTATATGCAAGCTCCTACCAGATTTGATTTCAGAGTAGAACTTCTCCCCAGCAGTTAAGTAATATGCTACAAAATGTACCTCCAATGTCTTATCGCATTGCGCATCAGATTTTCTACTAGAAATTCTGAAGAAATGGACTTACATTTTTGTCTAATGTACTGGGTATATTACAGCACTACTATATTACAGCACTATGGAAAGTCTATATGTTATAAGGGAAAGAGCAATTTTAGCTCCTGAAGCGCAAGTGAGGGCAGATGCAATAATACATTAATGTTTGTATTCAGTAGTTAGAATCATAGAAGAACTTAGGTTGGAAAAGGCATTGTCAGGTCATCTAATCCAACCTCCTGCTCAAAGCAGAGCTCACTTCAAAGTCAGACCAGGGCCTTTTCCAGCCAAGTTTTGAAATGTCCAGGGACAGAGACTTCACAGCCTCTCTGGGCAACTTGTTCTGGTGCTGAACCACCTTCGCTCTGGCTTTTTTTTTCCTTATAGGTAATCATAAGTTTCTTTCCTGCAAATTGTGTCCTCTCTGCCTTCTTTATAACCAGAACTAGATAGCTGAGGACAGCAGTCAGAGGTCTCAGCCTCTTTTTGTCCAGGCTGGACAAACACACCTCTGCTCAGCCCCTCCTGTATGTCATGAGCTACAGCCCCTGACTACCTTGATGGCCCTCCACTGGACTCGCTTGAGTTTGTCCATCTCTCTCCCATGTTGGGGAGCCCCAAACTGGGCACAGCACTCCAGATGTGGTCTCTCAGATGCCAAACAGTGGGAAATAATCACTTCCCTCAACCTGCTGGATACGTTCTTGCTAGTACAGCTCAGCATGTAGTTGGGTTTCATTGCCGTAAGAGCACGGAGTGATGATTGCTGAGTGATGTTCAACTTGGCCACCAGGAACACTCCCTCATACCCCCCAGTACTTTTCTGAAAAGCTGGTTTCTGTGTCTTCAGAATTCTTGTGTTGGTTAACAGAAACATCATATTGAAGAGCATATGCACCCTCTACATGGATCAGTAATTTCTATGCTTTTTCCTTTTGTCCCTGGAAGAGATCTGAGTCCCTTTTGTATCAGGAAGGAGCCATTTGTGCTTTCTTGCAGATATATACCTGCATTAGTTGCAATACTGTTCATGGTGGGTTAGAGCATCTGCTAAGAAGAGTCCTAGCAATTAAGACAAAAGCAAAAGGCCTGCCCTTTTTTGGTTGACTCATTGCCCAGCGTGACTGACAAGTGTTTTAAGAAGGAAATTAGCAAAACATTGATAGAATCAATTATTACTACTTGCAAAATCCAGTTCAAGTGCTAGAATTTAAAGTATAGAACATGCACCGCCTTGCACTCACTCGTTGCTGGTTAGTCAGTTCATGGTATTGTCGGTGACGTGAACTTCTCTTCTGATTCATTTCATAGATTCGTTTCACCAGCACAGTGGCCTTATTATTGGCAATGCAGTACAATAGGAAAGGGTATTCCTTATCATCCATAGCATAGGCCTCAGAGCAATACCAGCTCTGCAGGCTCATGTCTGTACACACCATGTGTGCTGTATGCTGTAAGGATCAGACATGCAGAATTTCTAGTGATACCAAGTGTTTGCATCTTCCTTGCAAAGAGATTTAGCAGCGTGTCGGTGCTTTGCTTTGCCTGCGTGTATTCGTCCGTACCATGAAACGTGCAAGTTCATGCAAGCTCAAAATTTAGGTCATGTTTTCCTGATTGTAATCGCATGACTTGTGTAAGACTTTCTTGATTCACTCCTTTTTTTTAACTTCTTCACTGGATCGTATAATATTAATTTTGTTGCTAGAATGGAGCCTGGTCATTTAGGGCAGTGATGCCATAACTCAACTACCTCTCAGCTTCTGGTAGTTTGTACATGAAGCCTGTTGCTCCGAAGGAAGTTGGTTAAGATGGGTAAAGTCGTAGCAGTTAGGTGCAATGTGCATCGTAGCTCTTTGGTAAGCTTATAGAGCAGATATCTGTGGTCAATTGTGGGAGAAATGATTTTTCAGTCTGGGGAGAGGACTCTCCCGTTAGTGATCTTTCTTTAGAGCCACTAAGAGTATCTGGACTGCATAAAGGTACAGGATTGTGATACCAAAAGTAGTGTCTGTGTATATTGGGTCATTTCTCCAAGAAAATTGTGTTTCTTGTGTTTGTTTCCATTAATTCTATCAGTGCTGCTCAGAAGCATATGGATTTAGTAACAGGCTATTCTAATATCTTTAATGACCTAAGTTAAGTAGTGGTTCCTTTCTATTAACAAAGACTGTTCATTGATAGTCTTCTATTAATGTTGGTGAAGTAGGATCAATATAGATACTGGATCAGGTTTCTGAAAAATATTAACAATTATTAATATTCTTTCTTTTTCAGTTTTCTCCTTGTGTTTGGTTGCTTGATTTTGTCCGTGTTTTCTACTATTCCTGAACACACAAAACTTGCCTCTGGTTGTCTCTTCATTTTGGTAAGTGAAACTTCTAAATACAAGACAGTTTTACAGATACTTTTATATACAAACAAATCCTCTCCCTCACCATGGAGAAAATAGTATAATTCCTGAATGCTTTAAGAAACCAGACTTTTCATCAGGATGATGAAAAAATAATAAAATAGAGGATTCCACCATCTTTTTCTTTAAAAACAGGTCAGAATGTATGAAAGTGTTAATAAAGTACTGTATTGCATCCTCTTCTTTGCTTGAGGATTGCTGTGTTTTATTACCGATAGTTCTTCTACTGCAATTTGGCAGTGACTGAGCATGAAAGACCTTTGATCCTGCTGCTGCCATTTATAAAGTCAGTATGTAGTAAGAGGCACTTATACTTAAAATAGGAAATAATTTTGGTATCTTAGATACCAATTTGTGCTAGCTATTGGTAGATACTCACATTTTAGTGGCAGTTGCTGCAGTTCGATATGGTAGTTTCATTATTTCTTCATACTACATGCTTTTGTATTATGTTTATCTCTCCTTTTTCCTTTCTGAGGTAGATATAAATGTCTTTAATCCCTAAAAGTGCTTAACATTTTTCATGCATTGTATGGACGCCACTTTATTCATCTGCTTCTGGATGGGCCATTTAGTTCTGCAAGTGGTAGCCTGAGGATAGGTGGTAGTGATCATTAAAATGTCACTATATACCCAGAGTTACCATGGTTATTTCAGTCCCATGTACACAGCAGACTGTGGCTCGTTAGGTAGTGCCTGGGGTGAAGTAACTGTTGAAAAATGCCAATATTTTAATTGTCATCACTGTATACATCCGAAAGCCCTGGTCTTCAGAACAGTTCCCTAATTAATTATGAGCAGGCCGATAAGCATAATTATGGTGTATGTTATGTCTCTACAGCACAATGTGCTACTGCATCAGGATACCTGAACTAAACGTCCAGAGCTGGCTAGGTGCAGAATTGTGGTGCTCTGCTCCATCCGATGGTTTCTTAGCAGAGCTAATTAGGGAGAGCCGTGCTAAATGTGGTATTTTGCTTTCTAGCCATATTAGCCCTTTTTCTTGAGAAAAGATCAGGTGGCATTAAACCAGCTAAAAGTGATCAGATTTAATCCTATACTCATACCTAGTCCCTTTATTTACATATCTGAACAACACTTTGCAAATGGAAGTTTGTTTGAATGTTCTGCAACTAGTTATATTATTGCAATTACTACACTAATTGCTAAGATTTTCTGGTATAGAAAACAGGAAAATGTGATTAGTCTGAAAATACCCTATTTCTAATAGCAGGTGTTTTTGTGACAAGTAATCTGTTTCCCTGTATACTTATGCAAATTGGTTGTAGAAATGCCATTTGTTCTGACATAAAATATGCATTTCCCATGAGCCACATATTTGTTGATTGGGTTGGTATGCTTACTGCCACTGATTCCTCAGCTGGCAGATAAACACATTCACTGTGCTTTGCCATGGCTCGTCCAGGAGCCTGAATGTGGAGGAGCTCTGTGCAGTCCTGGGTTTGATCCCACCACTGGGGAGAGGTGTGGTGAGCTCCGCTAGCTGATACACCAGTCCTTGCAGAGGTGTCCATCAGTGGAGCGGAGCTGCTCGGGGTCTGCAGTGGGAAACTGCAGGACTTCCTGCTACTGTGGCTTCAAAGATGGGCTTTGTCGGTCTTAACAGTTCTGACTGTAAATCCTATAGCATCCTCTGAACACAGAAATGGCCTTAAGGAGGAAGAGGGTGGATGGTTAATCCTGGAAGCATCAATACTAGCCTGGTCCAACATTTCTATGCTATAGCCTAGTGTGTTCAACAAGCCCTTGGCAGGAATAAATCTAGTGATGACAAATTTTACGGCTCCTGCTGTGGGTCTCTAATGGAGAAAAATATAAACACAGCAAAGTATGAAGTTCCAGAAGCAGGCTAAAGCTGACTGGTTTATTCCAGTTTGCTGATGCATGATTTGCTCCTTCTCTGCATACTGAATCATTAGCTGATATTAGCAATGTTATCAAAGCAGGCTTTTGTAACCGCAAACCAAGAGGAAAATACATTTCTACATTAACTCAGGAGCAGTTGTTTTGGCTGTGCCAGCACATAACTGCAGTCACTAGAGTTTTCGCAACCTTTTCCTTACAGTGATTCACACAACTCTTACAAATGTGTCATTTAGTAGAGACAGTTGTATTAACTATCTGAGATCTGGTTTAATACTGTTTTGCTTCGTGCTCAGGATGGAAGATATATGTTTATTTTCTAATGAAGTACCATACAAATACAACAATCCATAGAGCTGCCTGCTGGGTTTCTGTGAACTGTTTGCTTCACAAATTTATTCCAGATGGTCCCCCCTACAGCCATGTTAATTGGCTAAAAAGCTAATGTAATGTTCCTTCAACTTAATACCTGAGCTGCTGCCTGCGCTGGCACCTGTGGCTTTTGACATATTGCAGCTATTCACAGTTACACAGGGAGGTGAAAGAGGGAAGTGTAGATGAGGTGAGCAAACCTTTCCCTCCTTCTCAGAAAGGCCAGAGGAGCTGAGAAGATTATTGTTCTGCAATCAGTCAATTCCATTTATCTCCCCCAGCCTTGCCTTACAAGGGAGCAGAAAACATATCTCGTAATCACTGCATCCTAAATACTCTCTCAGAAAAATAAAAGTGTGCCATAGCTCAAAGCAAATAATTGTTTAGGAAAGCAGTATTAACTGAGGGCTTCTGAGCACCAGCAGAGGTTAATGGACTCACCTGGACTGCAGAAATGCCTGAGCTCTGCTCCCAGAGCCGACGCAAACCTGCCCCACTGCGTCGTGCCGTACCCAGCCAGGGCTTCAGTTCTGGCATCTGCACAAGTACTACTGTGTTCCTAGGCATCTTCTACTTATCAGGGGGCCTGCCAAGGGAAATGCATTTAATATTTGAATTTTATGCTTAAAATGAAAGTCCTGCAGATAAGTTAAGTGCATGTTACATACAGCAATGTTGGATTGTTACTTCAGTAATTAATTTGGTTAGATTTTTGTCCAGAAATAATAAGCCTAACCAGGGGGAGAGCATCAGATAAAACTCCTTACACCTACAATTATAATTATGCTTTAGCCTCGTCTGTGCACACAACTTCTGGCACTGAAGCTGTAGCAGTGATATAGCCCAGACAGACAGTAGAATAAAATCTACTTCAACATCAAAAAAGCCACAAGCAGCTTAAGAATCCAACTAACACAGCAAGAAAATAATCTTTGGTGTATTGCTAATCTCCTACAAGTACGTTTGTTGGCACTTTATCAAATAATAAATACAAGGGGAAGTAAAACTTAAGCTGGAAAGGCAAAATCAAATCTTTTGGGGAAGATAGCCAAGAAGGAATATATCTGGAACTGGAGGTCATTCGCTTTCATGACCAAACTGCCCATATTTTAAGATCATTTTCAACTAAAGCTGTGTGAATAACTGGTTCACTTCTACTTGTTTGCTGTCAATTCAAGAAAATAAATACAATATTTTGAGTTGACCCACAAAGATTTGGCAAATCAAAAAGTCCAAAAAAAGTCTTGGATCAGATTAAATGTTTCATTTGACCTGGCATAAGGTATTATTTACATATTTGAGCATTTTAGAACTTTTGGCCTAAAAGTAAAATTGAGGCTGTAGGAAAGAAATGTCATTTTTATTTGAAGTAACAAAGCATTCAATTTTTTTCATAATTTTCATTTTTAATCAAGATGGAGAGATTGCAAAACTCGTGAATTTCTGCAGGACTGGTTATGTCAAATCTGTTTTGGTTTTTTCTCTGAAAAAGTCTGGGGTAGAAAACTGTACCCAGTTCTGTAGGATAAGGGCCTCTGAAAATGTACTTTAGGAACACATTCTTCAGGCAGAAATAGCTCCCAAAGACAAAAAAGCAGGCAGTGTGCAGTAGATGAGGCTAGCTTCTACACGTACTGTGGTCACTTACACGAATCCAAAAGGAGAGTCTAGTAAGTGCTTCTAGCAATTAAGGTTTTCCTAAGATTTTTCTCTTCTAATATTTTCCCATAAAAGAAACACAGAAAGAAGATGCACGTTGATTAAAAAACATAGACTATAGCTGCCCCATAGCAGGCAAGCACATATTTAATTTGTCTCTGATCTAGGAGAGCGAATCCATCCACAGGGATGTAATCATACAAATCCTCTACAAAATTTTAAAGCTGGGCAGAGTGGATTTTAAAAAAGGGAGATGGATAGTGCTTAATTCAAAAAGTGGCATTTTTTTGTTGGATTTATTGTCCCAAAACTTGAATCCTCTTGCGATGCTCAGATAAAAGACCACCAGACCTGAGCAGAGGACTGGATGGATGGTTCTGTAGGACCAGCTAACAATGCATAAAAGGAAAAACTGAATAATCTTGAGAGATTTCAATTCTAGATACGTTTCTAACAAAGGAAGCAGGGTATAGACCACATGTTAATTGCAGTTTTGGTTGTTGGGTCTTCTCCCGAGAGAAACAGATCAACTGATCCCTGAGCTAAAAAATCAGTGATTTTCAAGTTAACTAGAGCTTGTCAAAACTCAGAATAAGTGCTTCTCAGGAAATATTAATTTTCAATATTTTCTTTCATCCCAAATCAAAGCAAGGCTTTGAAATTTCAAAATTTCTGCATAGAAATCTCTGAAAAATTACATCTGTTAGACATACAAAATTGATGTTATCAAAGACAGAATAAGAGAGGGAAAGGTAATGTTGATAAGGTCAAAGTCTTCATGTTTTCAGTCTTGTTTGGATTAATATACACTAATATTATAATAAGGTGATAACACGAGCATAAAATAATTCAACCATGTCATAATAAACTACCTGTTAGCTTTGAAAGAAAATATTCTTACCTTATCAAAATAAATAATTTCATGTCTTTGCTGATTAAATTGATAATCTCCTATTATTTATACTGATTTCATCAAATCAGTCCTGAGTGTTGTTATAAAAATTTGGACCAGATCTCATTACAACTGCTTGAGAATCTTTGTGTGCAAACAGAGCAGACTTCCCATTGGAAATGTAAGTGCTGGTTGCACTTTTCTGAAACTAAAAATTATTAGGAGGAAGTCTGACAGAATGCAAAAATGTAAATGAAAAGGTGAAGTTATTTGAAAACATAACAGTAGAGGTCCCCAATGCTGTAATTCATCTGTCAGAAGGCAGCATTGGCACTACCAACCAACCAACCAAGCTCTAAAACAAGTAAGCACACACTGTAGCTATAGAGAGAGATGAAAGTAACAATAAAAATTATTTCATAACAAAGGAACATGGTACCACACATAAAACTGTAAAGGGATCTATGAAAAATCTATTGTCAACTGTGCTGAGGATGATAAAATACACTTCAAACACATCAGAGAATAAAGACGTCTCAATACTGGCATAAGCCTATTATTGATATGTTTCTGGGCTTGATTACATTGTCAGTAACGTTTTGTCCTTTCTTTTCTTTTAGTCTTCTGTATTAAGCAGAAATAACCTTTGTAAAGAGAAGAATGAAAAAATCACACATTGAATGGAATAATTTTTCTCTTGTAATTAAAAAGTGCAATATATTATAGTTCTACCAGGAAAGCTTAAATGGGTTTGATGACTAAAGATGACTAAAACAGCATTATTATACATGATCTGCAATCAGAGCAAAGAAAAATCGCATAACTTAATCACTTAAAGAAGGTAGGATAACTATGAACGGTTACCTCAAGTGCTACAGCATTCAATAGCAAATGCAGTAGAAGGCAAGAGAGAGTTTCAGAGTCGCTGCCAGAGCATTTCCCAGGCAGGCAGAACTACCAACCAGGTACACTCCAACAAGTAATCTCCATTTACTGTGCAATGTTAAGATCACTAGAGTTGCCAGAAGTCAATGGCTGATGGATTAAATACCATACATGAAATTATTTTCCATTCCCTCTGAATGAACAGGGCATGTATAGAGAAAGGTGTGGTACTATGCAATGAAGAAAGATGGATGGAAGTAGCAACCCACAAGCAGTGTTAAATGTAACAGAACTCATGACCTGCTATAATTTTAACATTAAAATGACTAACCTGTAGTAAGAAAGTCAGTGTTGATTTTTTAAATAGGTACATTATACTTTTTTATATTCTTGTTATCTGTTCCTATATAAGAGCTGTCACTTAGGTTATCTTGTCCATGACATTATATGGCTATATGCAGAAAGTCAGGAGCGAAGATACTAATACTGTGAACAATCAGTTTCTGATTCCCTTTGTTTCCCAACACAGGGAGGACTAGCATTAAAAGGTGGAGAATGTATTCTTAAGAGGGAAAGGACTGTCCATGTTATTCGGAAAAGAACCTTTTAGCCAGCCATTCAAGGGGCCACTTTCTCTAGGAGAACACAGAACCTCTACAAAGATTTTGCGATTAAGAGTGGAAAATGGGGAGGATTAGATGTAGTGATGTGGTGTCAGGATTCAGATTAATAAGGATATCATTCTTTGAGGAGGGAAAAGCACGTCTCCTTTTAGGCTAATCAACACATTTTGCTAAAGGACCAAATCAGCTGCCCTTGACCTCCTTCAAGGACAAACGAGCAACACTCCTTGCACAACAACTGCTCTTCCATGACATGTCTTCCTTCTTGTTTTATCAGTTTAAGTGATAACAAGGTAGCATGGGAAACCACTTCCGAATGTAACATTTTCCATAGATGTAGATTTGTAATAGTTTATGCTGGACTCTGCAGTATTGAATTTTATTGGCTTCATGCCATAATTTGATAAGGATCCAAACTTGTTACATGGAGACCAAGAGCTACCTCCTTAAAACAGGCAACAAACAGTTTAGCTTGCAACAATAAAAATGGATAGATATCAAACTCTCTATCAGAAATTCAGACCTGACCCTTGTTAGGGAATTACTGATTTGCCAAATGGAAATGCAGCATATGTCTCCAGAGGAAAGCCAAAGTACATGGTTATAAATATTATGTAAGGAAAAAGTCTACAAAACACTAAATTACAAAAGGAAAAGAATGCTGAAAAAGGCAGAACATCAGTGATATGAAAGCTGTTTGGAAACCTAGGGAACACCCCCCATCTGAGTAACATATAGAAACCATAATTCACTCAGTCATTTTGCACAGATGTGACAAAGCTTGCGAAGACATAGCTTGCTACAGTCAAAATGTGAACTTTCCTCAAATGAGAGAAGAAATCTGTTCACAAGATTCAGTATAAAAACTGTGAAGTTAAGCCAATGGGTATCAAAATACAAACAAATATCAAAAATGTCTGTAAGGATCCAGAGCAGGCATACCTATCATACAAAACCCCAAAGAGAGTTCCAAGTGTGGACGATAGTAAATGCACAGACACACACTGAAACTAAGTCCAGTCCTGAGGACTGTGAACTGTGGGTGAGCTACAAAGATGAATTAGGAAAATAAGTACTGGTAATTTTAAACTTATAGGCTTCCATGGAGGGCCTAAGGAAAGGGTGTATGTCATATGGACAGGATAACAACTTTGGTATCAAATCTGAACCAGACAGGAATTGGCTGATTGCACCATATGAAGATACGGTCACAGGAAATGAATGTCGCACAAAGATATATGTATGTTTTTGAGAGGATGTGGAAGGGGTTTGTTCTTTTCTTTTTCCAAGAGACCAAAATTCCATAAGCCTTGAAAAAAGACAGGAAAAGCTGCAAAACATTCAGCAAATGGCATAATTTGTAAAACACAAGGCTTGGTATACCGGCTCTCAAAGTCTAGTTATTGGACTGAAAAGAGGGGACCAAGTCAATGTTTTCACTCAACCTAAGGAACTGAATAAAAATATCGTAACCAAAGGCTTGTTCAAGTAACATAAATATTTGGTGAGATGACAAAAGTTAATATCTTCAAGAACTGAATGCATAAGCAGGATTTTGGCAGTTTGGGTAAAGTGCCTTCCAAGTCTAGTTTGCCAAAATTTACCAATTGTCAGAAAACACTTTATTAAAATTGCTTTCTGAACACGTTTGGTACTGGAAACATTTCAGTGTATATCATCCCAGGTGCCCATAGATCTCCCAGTGGCCAAAACATGCACTCATGTACTCCTAGGGAAGCTCTGTTGATGAGCTTTGTGAACTGGAAAACTGCAGTTCATCACTTAAAAAATCACTTAAAAAAAGAAATCACTTAAAAAAAGTGCACACCAAATATCATTTGCAGAGTCTCTAGGATTTAACAGCAAACATGCTAAGACCAAAGAATAAAAGAATAACTATCCCGTCCCGCTCTGCTATACAGCATGTCAAATGCTATCAGTTAATTCACATACATGTGTTCAGCCGTAACAATTAGCCTAAACCGCTTGCATCAATACAAAAATAACATGGATGCCAGAGCATAAAAGGATTCAGAGTCTGTACTGGCTCTGGCACCCATTCCACATTTCTTTTGGACACAGCAAAAGATATCAAATTCTTCACAAACATTTCAAAAGGAAGATTTGGGAGCTGTGTTGCTACAGAGACATGTGCTTGAACGTCTGCCGGTAACATGTGACATCAGAAACGTGACTACAGCAGAAAAAAATGCGTGAAGAATTCACAAAGGAAATGCAAAGGCCTGGGTACAGCTGTACAGAGCTTCATTGTTCTCAATATGCAGATAATTTTAAAACCAAAAAGAGACCATTAACTGCTGATATCTCACCACAGAGAAAGACAATGTGAAGAAGCACAAAGCAGGATACAAAAATATTTGGAAAGTAGAAAATTATTCTATAGTGTGAGTTTTATGGCTATCATCTTCTTTCAGGAATTGTCTCAGAAGTGTAGTTGTACCTGACACATAAACAAATGATCTGGTGCAAAGCAGTGAGTGTAAATGGGAGGGACTGGAAAGAGCTATGTTTAAGTGATGCTCTATCTGGGGAAGAGCAGGAGAGACGTGATGTCTGGTGAAGTCAACATTTCCCATTGCCATTTTCCCAGTTTGAAAAAGGGTTTCCAGTGATCACCAGGGTCTTCCTAGAAGAACCACATCCACCAAAATCCAAAAGGAGTTTTGGGCTGTGTTTGCCCACACGTGCGCCGACATGGTAATGGCAGTAACGGTGATGGCCAGCGGCTGGGAGCACAGCTGCCCAGAGCACCTGCGTGGCACGCATTCCTGTGGCACCAGCAGATCCTCGGCAGCCAGTCCGTGGTGGTGGCGTGAAGCGGGTCTGCTGATCTGGGGAGGCAGAAGGGTGTCTGTCCTTCCTTCATGGATGCTGAGGAAGATTAGCACAGTTTCAGCGCTAGGAATCGTGTATTGGGTCTGATATGGTCAATACTTGTATTTACTCTATAAGAGATAATGAAAAACATAATTAGATGGCAGCTACCTAATCCTGGTGCATGCTTGTACTGTCCGATTCAAAACTGAGTTTACTTGACATAAAAATTCTGGGCTTTTTTCTGTTGTAAGTGAATAAAGAAACATGACTGATAGGTGCCATTTCAAGTAATAAACACAAAAAGTTAAAAGGGAGTTGGATAGCAGAAGTCCTATATAACATGTGGTTAATTAAAACTAAGCATATCACTGGGATTTTAAAATTATATCCATACACTTGTAGCTGTGTATTAGATTAAAAGGCACAGAACTGATTTCTCAATAATCCTCTCTTAACGTAGAATCAACATGGGAAATCTTAATCATAATTTGGAAAAGCAAGTATAGTAAAAGTATCACATTCATTATAAAACTGATAAATGACAAAAAGGTGCATAAATTTCATTTCATGCTTATTGTGTATTGCACTGGGAGCAGAACTGAAGGCTCTGGCTGTGATTTATGTGCCACTAATAGGGTCTATTCTGGGTTATGTTTTCAGATTTATGGCTGCCTCTCCCACTGTTAAAATGCAGTTGGAAAGAATTAAAACATTAGTTCCTTAAGTGTATATACGCATGTGTAGATATACTTGTTAGCTGTTTAGATCAAAGATCTCCCCTTCTAATGCTGAATCAGGAATAATACAACTGTGTATTCAAATTATACTGTTATCTTGAACAATAAAGTGTGCACATATTCATATCTGCTGATTTTAATCCGGAAACTGGCCAGTATAACAGAAGGGTCCCTAGTCCTTCACCAGCTTCTGCATCACAACTATTTAAAGCTCAAACCTTCCTCAGGTTTCTCTGAGACAGACTAGTGTTGTGCTTCCCCTCACATCCTGATAGTATCTGTTTAAAACGTAGAGCCCAACTCTGGTGCTCAGTGCTTTGAATCAGTAGAGGTTTTTTTGCTTGAGAGAGGGATGCAGAAGGTGAGGTGTTGTGTTCTTGCTTTAACTGAATGAGAAAACAATCTCATTCTCTTTGATGATGAATAATAAAGCATTGCTGTTTGAATAGTATCAACTATTCATTGTGCGTCACCATAAAGAGATTTTAGCAGCTGGTGACATCTTTAAACCAGTCAGCCATAAATTAAAGAGTGAGAACATGTTTATTCTCCCTCTTTTCCAACTGATTTGGAAACACTGGACTTGCCTGTTTATGAGTTTTTAGGGAAGAGGGGGCACTTCCCGAGCTCTATTAGATGACATTGCTCCTCCTATTCCTGCAGTTGTGCTAGTGTAGTGAGTCTGTGCTGACTTACACCAGATGAGCATCTGCAGTGCAGCTACACTGCAGAGATGTTGTCTTCAGTAGGGAAACACTTGTGGCCTTATTAAAGCTTATTTCAGGGGATTAATTTGATTTGTTCTAGTCCATTTCCCAGGCTTCTGACAATGTCACTTGTAGACCCAGTTCTCCTAAGAGCTCGAGGCAGGCAGCTCCTTACATCAGTCTGCAGCCCTGTTGTCCTACTTTGCTAGCCTTTAGAATACTTAACAACACAATTTCCATACAAGAAATATAATTAAAATAACAGTAGAGCCATTGTCTTGTGGGCAGATTTCTTATATCCAAACCTCAGCTCGTTTACACGTTGCAAAATAACCAGGAGTATCCTAGAAGAACAGCGCAGATTGCTCAACTTTGGTCATTTTCTCGTCTCGAAAATCATTCTAATTCCCAGAAATGACGGTCTACAACCAAGGCACCTGATTTCAGCAGCAGAAAATTATTTTAGGTTTTAATAAGCAGTTATGTTAATGAACAAGAAAGCTATGATAAAAACAGGTTTTTGCTGTTATAATATTATGGTTAAGGAAATCCTTATCATTAAAAACTACCTGAGAAGCATATTAATGCAGACAATTTCAATAAATCATCACTTGTATCCTAATTAGATAGGGGAAAAAAAGGGGAAAAAAGTGCTTATCGTAGCTCAATTGTACAAAGTATGCTTGGTTTAATTAATTATGAACCCATTCATTAGAGTCCTCCAGGACCGTCTGCTAATAGAAACCTTGCTCTGGATGACCTCTTATTTTTCTTTCCTGCCATTTGTGTGACTCTCGTTGTTCCAGTGGCAGAGCAACCAAGGCACATGCAGATACAAAAAACTTCAGGAGCATCCTGGCACCGGTACTCCTTATGCCAAAAACAACCGAACCTTTTAAGCCCATGTGTTTTAGCCTTGCTTCTCCTGCATATGTATAGATCCCTGTGACAACTGGAGCTGCGCATGCAGAAACATTTCAGAATTACATCAGTCTGAATGAACTGTGCTTTGAGAAGGAAGAAAGACTTTCCACTGTCCGAACCACCAATGCATTTGCCATAGCAGTTACTGCGGGGGGCTAACTGTGAGCTTAAATATCAAAAAAAGTTACAGATTGTGGCAACTGTGGTGCAAGGCCAGATGCTCTGTGATTTGGAAAAGGATGACAAGATAGGGGAAAAGGAAGAAATGCAAAGGCCAGGGCATCCCTGCTCTCCCTAGGAAGGGAAGAGTTAGGTTTCCAGTAAATCTAAACTTGCTCATCAGCTCAAATTCAGCCTTGCTGAAGACAGATTTATCAACAGCACAGGATTTTCCCATTCGGATGTAAATGTTGTTATTAATATCTATAAGTAATCCCAAATTAATGAGGTTCCATCATATTATACATAGGATAGAGATACTTGGAATGCATCATTTCTACAGCAAGCCTACAAATCATATGAGGTCTAATGATTTATTCCATCACATGCCTTTTCAATTATGTTCTGGTTTTCTGTTTCAATTGTTAAGGAACTAAAACCAAATTATTCAAAAGCCTAGATTTATGCTTAATTTTGTAATAAGCCATTCCGAATGAAATTTAAAAAAAAAAAAAAATCCTGATCTTGTTTGGGATGTATCCTTCCAATTTTTGTCCATGGAAAACCAAGAACCTCGTGACTGTGCAGCTGCCATAGGAAAACATAATGTCATTCCCTGGCCTGCATTAACCTCGACATAGATTTGACTTTACATTGTGACTGAGTGCACTGATTACTAAAACATAACTTTTTTCACAGTGGTGTGGGATTCTTTGTTTGTCTCGGGTCTCAACCTGGACCGATCCAAAATACAACAAAACTGTCATATATACTACTATGAAGAGTTTCTGTTTCAATGCATTCACATTTTCTAGGAAAATGCTTTTCCTTTAGACTTTATTCATTATGATATGTATTCCCTTCAAAGTCAGTTGTTCTTTGAGGAAGTAGGAGTGACCAGGATATAAAGATCATTTTGAAACATCACTGTTTCAGAAAGTGCAACAATAAGCGTGAAACCCCATCTCCACTTTGTTCAATGTCCTTTCTGTTATTCAAGCTTATACTGTATTTTAAAACCTCCAGAAATTTGGTATGTGTGGAAGAAAATCATATACAGTATTTTTAAAATCAGCAGTTCTTTTAGCATTCCAGTGCACAGAGCCATATTTACTGTATTTGAGCTCACTTACTATAACTACAGCAACTATGGCTAAAATTTACTTAAGTGCCAGAAACTTCAGTTCATTTTGAGAGAATATCACCAGGCATAAATTCATAATGTTGCTAGAAATGGTAACTGTTTTCCTCAAGGAATGAACAAAGATATTTTACATTGTTTCTCCAAGAAAAATCTTATACTCTTACCCCACTCTCCAAAACAAAAAAATTTGAGAAAACATCCTTTTGCTCTTTTTCTCTCTCAGAGTAGATATATCTCCATGAAGTTTCTCTTTGTAGTACATCTGTATGCATTTGTGCGTGAGAGACAAATAGGATTTCTGCCTCTGACACACAAGTACGCCATGTAGTACAAGAGACTCTCAAACACGTGCTTTCAGCACACAATGACTTTTTTCATCTTCGTATAACTGAGCAAGCATAGCAAATAGTAATTGCTAACGGTAGTCCAGATGACGAATACAAAACTGCATAGCCCTAATAGGAACCAGCATAGTGAACTACCAAAAAAAAATTGCCTCTTTTCAACTTCTACCAGCAGTTTTGTCATACCGATCTAACTGAATAGAAGCTGTAGACGAGTGATTCCAGAATCATTAAGTACTTTCTGTTCTTGCCACTTCTCCATCAGAGGCCCTGCTGGGGTCTAGGGTATGATAGAGGACATGCTCCTGTGTGTGGGGGTCAGCTCCTGTAAGGTGCCGGTGACAATTTCAGCGTACTTACAAAGCAGGAGGTGTGTCTCATGCATCTGTACACACAGTATGTTTTCCAGGGAAACAACAAACTTTAGTCAAATGAAATGTGATTAGATTTTAACAAGGAAAAGATCTTATTGGAAGCAAAGAATGTTTCATGCTTTGCTGGCCTCCTCTCCTCCGGTATCTCTTACCCCTGCCCTAAAGAAGAAAATTCATCAGGAGAATCAGATGTCAAATGGCCTGGATGCCTGCCATCAACCCCCGTAAATTCAGAGACATCATCTAAGAATGTGTAAGCCAGATTTGACAATTCATGATTTAACTACCACTATAAAAGTGGTGGTTAAATAACTAAAATACATATTCTTCCTTCTTTTCAGTTGGCTTCTTGTCCATTTTATTCTTGGCCTACACAGAATTTCCTACAAGGAAATGTACCACATGGCAGCCAACTATTAAGAATTATTGTTACTATATGGAGAACTTTTTCAATTTTGCACATAATCCTTTCTAAACTTGTGCAATAACTCTGTCCATGTAATTAAGCTGAAATTTCTTGTAGTAGAATGAATAAAAAGAAAACCTTAAACAGTCACACTCATTTTTCCATGTGTTCTTTTCTAACAAAAAATATGACATTTCCTTTAGCCACGTTTTAGCAAGGGGATCTCATTCTGCTTTTGTGATTTAGGCATTCAACATGGGATTTACAAAACTGGAAATGAAGACATTGAAGAAGGTTCTAAAACCTTTTTCAAAGTGATGTAGTTATACAAGCTGACATGTTTTAGGAAGGAATACTATGTTTTCAAATTGTTCTATGACAGCAAAAGCAAATTAAATTCACCATGTTTCAATGTACTGCCAGTGATCATAAGCTAGTAAAGCACCATTACATGACACAATGTTAATGATGCCATTTGTTCAGGTAAACTAATGCCTGAGTTGACATATGTGATATTTACAGCCTTATTGGCTTCCAGAGTTGTAGAGTCTCACAGTCTAAAAACATGCAAACTGTTTCTTGAGAAAAAGTCAATATTGGATCAACCCTACCCTTGCAATTATTCCTCTATCTAATTCATTTTCAGTGTTTTCTTACCAATACCACACTAGTCCTCATCCTGTAGAAATAATAAATAAATTGGCTGACAAGGAACAGCTTTCTCCTGGACATGGAAACACATTCAGCTGCCAAATAAAATACAACTTTCATCCTCTTCTTCTTGATGAACTGCTTAAGAAGTTCCTTCAAGCACTTTTCTCCTTCTTTTGGTTAACACACAAATTTTTATTTAATTATTTCAAAACCCATAACTTTATGATGGCATTGCAGAAGAGAATCTAAATTAAGTTTATAATTTCATACCAGGGTGTATGTACTATATCACTGCATATTATAGGGATTCAGATTTCCTTAAGGTATGGAGCTGAATTGTGCTCCAAGCTCTTTTGCTGCAACTCTGGTGACCTTACTGTTGTACTGAAAAATTTCTTCCAATAAAAGTTGCATAAATAAAAGTTGATGCTATTGAAATGGACAATTTAAAGGAGGTTCCAATGTGAAAGAAAAGCAAGCCAGACAAAGAAGGGGAGATTTTTAAAAGCTTTCATTCACAAGTTGTCCAGGGAAAGTTATGCCTAGTATGAACATTCACTTAGTGTCTTACAAACAAATACATACCCATTGTATGTAATTGCACTTGCACGTATCTTAACCTACTTTAGGAACAAATTGATTTCCTAAATGCTTTTGCATCATCTTAATCCCTTCAACTGTATATTGCTACAATGAGAATATATCTACCAAAACATTCAGCCTTCAGACTAAGAACTAATTTTATGGATGTGGATATGTAACAAATATTCTTCACTGGCTGTCTAAATTACCTGTGGTCTGATCCTCAATATCCAAAGTCACTGAATATTTTGCTTTGGTATTTTTTGAGTATGATTCAGTCCTTCAGTGTTTCATAGTTAGTAGCCAACCTTAGCAGATATTTAATGTTATTCAGGTTAGATTTGGACCCTTCACCAGGAAGCTCTGGGGACTGTGTTTTGTGTGTAGATGTGCAACTGTCCTGGGGAACAGGGTCCCAAGTTTGGCTTAGGATCTTCAGGTGCTCAAGGTATACTGGTAGACACACACAGTGGTCATAATTTTCCTGATGCTTCAGTGTTGGTTATCTGTAACACACATTTTTCTTATTTTCCATCTCTAGGAATTTGTCATGATTGTTGTCTTTGGTTTGGAATTTATTATTCGTATCTGGTCTGCTGGATGCTGTTGTCGATATCGAGGATGGCAAGGAAGACTGCGCTTTGCAAGGAAACCATTCTGTGTAATAGGTAAGTGTCCCAGCTCTAGTTTATTTTAAGAAAAAATACCTCCCCCACCTTCTGTTTTGCTTCTGAATGAAAACTAATGGAATCAGACTCTGTTTACAGTAACCACGTGTAAATCCAGAATAGCTGTGTGTCACCTGTCATCTGCCCAAGGCTTTTCTAGGTAAAAAAATCACAAAGTCCCTAAATACTAGTCAGCCCATGTTCCTTATCTTCTCCAAAAGAGACCTTCCTATGCATGTCATACAGCTGGCATGTGTATTGGAAGAATGAGGGACTGAGAGCTAATCTCCTTGAAAATCATGGGAGCTGTATGCATTTAATGGGCATGAATATTAGACGACTTGTATATACATGCACACATACCATGAACATATGTGCATACATTGTGTTCTTCTTATTTAACCTCTGTGATCAGACATGTGTACGCTGCAATAAGTTTGAAAACCTACCTAGAAATGTCTTCTGACAACATTGCTGCTTCCTGTATTGCTGCTCTCTGCATGACAGTCCAGGTATCTGCTCTGCCAGTGACTCTGGCATAGGATATAGCACACTCCTACAACTATTTCAAGAGACTCTTCCTCCCCTTCTTTGCTCTAGAAATTCTCTCTGAGAATGGCGAATAGGCCCACAACCAGTCAAAACCCTATTTTTAAAAAAACCTGCAGGCAGTTTCCGAATAAAGAGAGAAATCAAGGATGGCTAACCAAAATAATTTGATAATTTCTTATTTTTATAATGATTTGGAGCAAATGCTTTTTACAGGACATCTGTGGAACTTCAGGATATCAACGTCCCAACTTCTTTCTCAACCTCCTTCCTCTCTCCAGCCTTTAATTTCATCTGCTTGTATCTTAAATTAACTTATAGATCGATTGGGGCAGGAAACACATTCTCCCATGCATCTATACAGCAGCTCGCACACAGAGTCACATGCTTATAGCAGTTACACACACAGGTCTCAGTGAATAACAATATTGTCATGTAAATGAATCCAATCCTGGTCTAAAAAACAGTTATGCAGTATCCCGTGGCATAGCAGACCAGTGCACTGCTTAGGGCTAACGTGTAAAGCAAGCTTTCGCCTTCTGCCTCATTCCCTGGTAAATCCACACCTTCTCCCACTGAGGAATTCCTGCAATGGAGAAAGGGGCTTTAGCAAGAGGTGCATGAGTAGGTGGAAAGGCATCGCAGACTGTCTCCCCCTCAGAAAGAATCACCCCATCTACGCTATTGTATGACACTGTGGGAGAGGAGGACGTATGGGGATTGGCAGCTGTTTTGTTCAGGCAGCTGGGGAGGTGGGTAGGCACCTTACCCCACCCCGTCCAGCGCCAGGTCACATACTTGCCCCGAGGTTCCCACGTCTGGCCAAAAGGAAAGTGGAAAGAAAATTAAAAAATATTCCCAGCTTTTACCAGCCACCTGTCAAGGGAAAGCTAGAAATTCAGACATTCACTCTCCCTGGCATCAACACGGCTACCCTCCTTAACCAGACTTACCATTATTCCAAGATTTTGTGGTGAACCTGAAACTTTGTAGTCAGGTTTTATCAGCACACAATCATAAGAAAGCACCAGACTGTTAATTTAGTAAAATTAACCACTTCAGCCATTTAGAACTTACTAGAAACATATAAATCTTTAAAGAATTTGAGCTTACTAGAAGCATTTGACATCCCAGAGTGGTTTGCTGCTCTCCCAAATGCTGTTGTGTGGGAACAGTAGCAGTTTGTTCAGTTCAGCTTCCATTTCTCCTCCCTTTCCTGTCTCCATTCAACTGGCCAGTTTTCTGCCAGTGATTAACTTCAGCCTGAGGTGTTAATTCCCAGCAAAAGTGAACGGAAGGGTTCTTCCTTGTCCAAAACTCTGCATGTTATCATGGAGTGACTGAAGTAGATTTCCCCCCTTTCCTTTAAACAGCTCATAGCTACGCTCCTACTGATGTGAAATAGTTCAGGCAGGTCCCCTGGCACGGGCCTCGGTGAGTGTTGGAGTTTACTTCACTTGACTGTGGTTTTTCCTCCTTTCTCTGGAGTTCACCTGCTCTTCTTATTGCACCTATGTTCATGTAGGCAATCTCTAGCCTTAAAAGCATCTTCTCTGTCGCCCTTGCAATTCCATCACTTGCTAGTAGAATTAATTAGTAGCCAATAGCCTTTTGCTTGTGGATTTCTTCCTGTGCTGGCTCACTGGATGAAAAGGAAACTTTGTTCTGTAAAACACTGTACAGCTACTAGCGCAGCTTCTGGAAACTAAACCAGTAGCTTCTTGCCATTAATTATTCTGTGTCTCTCTTCTTCTGCTGATTGTCCATTTCTGGACTTCAGCATCCCTGAAGGGAGTTTCTGATGTTCTGCATCTCTCCAGATTTGATCTTTTGAGGAATAACCTTTAGCAAGTCACTTTGCAGCTCTTGCTACATAAAGTACCTATTTGCCTGACACCTTGGCTTTGCAGTCATGGCAAAGTGTGCCCTAGCAGCAAAGCCCAACAGGCTAGAGCACCATCAGTAGGCGAAAACACATGATTATCTCCCTTTACTTGGCATTCATTAGACCACATCTAAGGTACCGCACCCCATTTGTCCTCTCCAACACCATACGTGAAAGATGTCAATAAACTGGAGTGAGTTCAGTGAAGGCCACCAAGCTGATCAGTGCTGGAGCATTTGCCCTGTGAGGAGAGGCTGAGGGACTTGGGCTTGTTCAGCCTGGAGAAAGGATGGCTTCAGGGGGACCTCAGTGAACTCAGTTCTAAGGTCTCCTTAAAAGCACATGGCCAGTTTCAGCCTATTACTTTTCATGTGTTTGTTTAATCACTTACTTACTCATCCTTTCAGTTATTATTTCTGCTTATTGTTACAGTGGGACAATAATATTTTAGAAGACTTAGTCTGTTTACTATTACTTAAATTTGCTATATATCTCCAGCAGATCTGTTCTCTGATTATTTTTGTGATCAAACACAAATTGCATAGGGGAATGGCCTAAGAGCTAGAAATAATAAATTTGAGGATTGCCTCAAGGGTCACATCCAGGTAGCCTTTATTTTTTTCCATTAATAACCTAATAACCAGAAAAATTGTATTCAGGGCCAAAGCTCTGTGCTTATGTTAGTGTGCCTACAATGTCACTACCCTGACAAATTAGTTCATCGAGCATCACTGTGTGCTACTAGGTTAATAATGATATCCATCAAATTATTTGACAGTTTTGTGCCCTTGTTTATTTCTGTGAAAATGGGAATAATAGTGTGTATTAAACCTTGATTTGTATTCTGTTCCATGTCAGGAGTTACCTGCCATCCCTTATTTTCTCTGCTTGTATATGAGCTTGTGTACGTAATGTAAAGGGCATACCAACATACTCTCCCAGGTACTTAATGTACTTAAAGATGTACTTACTTCTGCAAATCCTAATTTTCCTGGGCATATCAGTCTGAAGCTTGGCTGTTAGCGCTGCAGAGCAATGTTGCTGTGTTATACTGTGCAGAAGAGTAGCAATCCAGGCACCGGGTCTCCTAACTGCTGCCTTCTGGGAGGCCAGGGACGCCGACACCTGGGAAGAACTCTGTGTCTGCCTGTGCCTTAGGAGGAGCCGTGCTCCCTGAAGACCCCTGAAATAAAAGAGGACATGTCTGCTAATCGGGAAGAAAGTATGGCATCCCCTCCCTGTAAAGCCACTCAGGGACACTGAAATAAATCAAGTCCTTTCTCTGGCAATGGGCCTCCTAGATGGTTGCATGTGACCTGACAAAATTAAACTTCTGGCCACTGTCCTGTGTGTATGAGAGGTTTTACCATCACGATGAAATCTCAGTCTGTGAGGGCAGCTCCCATGCGGTGGCACATTATAAAAATAATGAAGAATAATAACTAACAAGCTGTGGGTCAGAAGAGTAAGATTCTGCCAGTCTCACCTGCATGTCTGAAGTCTGCTAGGCTTCCAGAGGAACTTCTTTCTCTCCACTGACTCTATAGGAGACTTTGGGACTCCTACATGAGGAAGCCCAGCAATGGCAGGTGAAGAGCACATAAGCATACTTCCCTTCAAACACTGGAAGCAGTGAATTTTAGTGCCTAAACTTTACGTGACTTCTCGATTTAAATGTGGGGTTTGAAACTCCTGTTTCAGAATTTTTTCACCTTAAATTTGAGCCCACTTCTAGTAATACAACATTTCTCCAGGGCAACTAAACTTCCTGGTGGTCCAGCCCAGTGAAAGACTTCATGTATTTCAGTTAGTCCATTAGCAATTTCCCCACAGCTGCTTCTATTTTACCTCTAGTCAAGCTACAGCATGTTGGAAATGTCACAAGTTCAAATTCTGTTGAGGCTGCAGAATGAACATATTCCCAACAGGAAGCTTAAGTCCATTATCTGTAATCAGGCTCTTGAACTTCATGGCTGGCAAACCTTGTTTCAGGACATTAAATGACAGCAGCGGCTGTTGCATATTACTGGATCTATTTTTCATTAATTAGAGTGGTAATGAACCATCATATGGCACTTTTGTGAAACCTTTATAAACAAATCCATATCTAGTGTGTTACAAGATCTCCTGAACCTTTAATTTGAATTAATTCATTATATTTATGTAATGATACGTTGTGTGTCTGTCACCTTGGTATTTAGACACATTATATAGTTTAAATACAGACAGATAGTAAATCTGCTGCTCATGATAAACAATATAAACAGCCCCTTTCCAGTGTAATTTGAACTCTAAATAACCCAGCAACGGTCTGTAATTAAGTATATACTTGACCAAGGAGACACATCTCACATCACATCTCATTATAAATCCCAGTAAAACCAAGTTCCAGCAGGAGCAAATTCCACGTTGGAGAGTCTCCTACCAGCCTGACTTGAACTCATCTCAGGAACACACTGCCCACTTCACTCCAGAAAATACTCTGATAGTAGTAGTAGTAGTATTAAGACTGGAAATTGAAATTTCCTCAGCAGCCATAATTATGAGCAATGAACAGAGGTGCTCTTCAGGCTAAATCGGTCCCAAATTAGGTTTTTAAAACTAATATTTAGTGGCATATCTTCATGTTTGACAGTCCTGGCAACACAGTTTTTAGAAATGCGTAGGAAAAATAATGTCGTTGGGATATCATCTATGGGTCTTATTGGGTCTTATTGTTTCACATTTACTTTTGCTGACTACTACCCTTCCTACTGAGTAAGGTACCATTTGCTATGAGTAAAGACATCGGGCTCTAATCTTCTCTTTGTAGAAGTTGCATGTCTGCTATTCAAAAGAAATCTGCTAGTTTAGTATAATGTAGTTCATGTTGAAATTCCTTTCTAGTATGTGCTAAAGAATTCAGCAGCCTACATTTGTTGATTGGCATGGTTTTTTGACCATGTGTCACTACCATGTTATCTTGAGCAGAGGAGCACCTACCATGAATTGGGCAACCTGAGTGAGGTGTGTCTAAAGACTTCTTTCCCACTAGGGAGCTGTGGGTAGTGTCACCTTTCATCTTCCTGAGGCTTGGAGATTGAGGTTTTGATCTGAGGGCTGAGGGTTTTTTGCATCCATATTCTGTGCATTTGCTGAGGTATCTGCTGATGAAGGAAGTCAACAAGGCTAGTGTAAGATTTCTGATGAAATGATTTTTCATTGAAAAATATTAATTGAAATCAAAGTAATTAATGGAAACAAACCAATTCCTTTTTCCTGAGGAAAGGCGTTTTACATTCAATCTGGATCTTTTTCTGTTTGTCATCAAAATTAGAAGCACTCTCTCTCCCAAACATGCAGAATAGCCGATAACACAGTTTCTGGTTTCTGGATCAAGTATGGTTAAATTCTTGCTCTGGGAGATTTGCAGCAGGAAATTACAATCTCTCGGCCCCATTGAAACCATCCAAACATCAATAAATAACCCTTAATTGGTCCAGAGAGAGATGTTGATTTGCCCCATCACCTGGTGTTAATTGTAGTCATCTGCTACGTGAGAAACTTTGATTTTGTTCATCCAAAGAATAATCAGTCATTCGTAAATAGACAATTCCAGCAGTACAAATTAGAAGAGATCCACACCAGAATGGATGAAATAGGTTACAGCGCTGGGATGTGAAGAATCAGAGAATGAAGACAGGTTTGTGATAGAAAGCCTGTTAAAAGCCAGAGACCTTCTACTAAAAAGAATTTATTTGTGATATTACAATTACTTTCTTAGAAGGCTATTGAAGATATTTTCCCAAGCATGAGGTAGTTATGTCCATTCCAAACAAGACTGATATAACTCAGTACCTGCACTAAAACATATAGTGAATCCTGATTCGGTTCAGTTCTGTTAGGAAAGTCTCCTGAAGTCAAATGTCACAGTCAAATGATTTAGAAATAATGAGGTTCTCTGTCCATACTCACTCAGATTCTGTAAATGATTTATGGAGTCTTTCAGATGATTGATGATCTCTCATATTTGAATCTCAGAAAATATATTGTAATATAATAATGATAGTAATAATAACTACTTAATATTATTAAATACTATACATTATACACTATTATACATTATAAAATATTATATATTATAAGTGTATTACAGAACTTCCAGTGCTGCTTATGAGACACAAGGTTTCAGTGACTTGGAAACGTACAGTGCTCACATTTTTTAGGGACTGGCTTTAAACTTCTTGCTACTAGAGATACCTAGTATATGAAGATGCTTACAGAAATACCTTTCTTTTCACTACCTGTCTTTATTCGATTTGAGATGTTCATATCCTGCCTTACTACGCTGAATTCCCATCATATCCATAGACAAGATAGTTGCTCAAATTCCCATACATATGTGTAAACTCTCCAATCCACAATTAAGTAATTGTTAATATAAGCACTGGCGTGGAAGTTAGAGGTAGACAGGATTGTGCCAAATTCACTTATCTGCCTACCTCAGCATACGGAGTCTCAAAAGCAGTAATATAGTTGGTTTGTTTTTCAAATTTTATCATTCCTATCATCTAAAAAAATGGTATTTTTAATGAAGTAAGTGAATAGCATGTCAGAGCCTAATTCATATGCAAGGAAATACTCAGCTTTCTTGGCTTCCTTCCAGATGTTGTGCTGCAGATTAGCTGCTTCGGTGTGTGACATTCCTTGTGACTCCCATCTCAGCTCAGCAGCAGCTCTTTCCCACAGCTCCTCTGTGAGAGGAATTGCTGCTTCGGTGGCTGTACAGGTTTTGCTGTTGCAGCAGTGAATTATGCTCTCCAGGCAGAAATCTGAATTGTTTAGGAACATTTCCATATTGGTCCAAAATAGCATCCTATTAGACTAGGTGTTTGCTATTTTGGACTTCTGCAACCGCCTGTTACTCCGTCCTTGGCATACGTGCCTCTCACGGGACTCTGATATCCCTAGCTTGTGGTACCACTTTATTTCAAAAGTCACTTTCAGTGTGTCTTCTGTGTTACTAACATGCCTATACTTACTTAGGGGTGTTTTGGCAGCATGTTAACATAAAGTTCAATGGTAATGCCTTGGTGTGGTACCTTAGACAACTGTCAATCTGGCTATTTCTAGCCATGATTAACTACTCTTGCAGGTGTTAGTCAATGAAATTGTGCTTACTCTCGTGGTGTCCCAGTGTTACCCCTGTGAGCCCAAATGAAGAAATTTGAAGAGGTCTACGTGGAGTTATCAGCTTGGTGTATACTGCAGGAATCTTTCTAGAATGGTTTGAAAGCGCTATACAAATAGGGGAAATGTAGTGAGAAATGATCACCCTCGGTATTGTATTGTGTGCAACTACCTCATTCACATTTTTCTGTAATAATAACACATTTAATAATCCCTTTCCACAGATCACTTTGTTCCTTTGACATTCACCCTGCAGCCTATAACAGCAGGCAGCATGCTGCTATCTTATATTTGCTGTATGTCTTTCCATCTCTTTGGTGCTTTTAGTTTACAATTATTACTCTTATGCCTGTTTTAATTTTGCGACTTTATGGCTGTCTTTGCTGAAGACTAGCTTATTTCTGTTCAGGCCATCTGTGTGTGAGCCAGGTCTCCAGGAAAAGGGTCATAGGTGCAGTCAGTTAAAAACAGTGGTTCCATTTTGCTTGGCTGTATTGTCATTTAGAAAAGTAGGCATTTTCAGTTGCTTTAGAGATAGTGTTGTTTTCTTCAAATGCAGTTTTCTGGTATCTGCTCAGCTTTAATTTATTAACTGGCAATGCTGACAGTTTAAAACAAGCTTTGCCCACTGTTATGTTCAGTGTAGTCAAATTGATTGCCAGGTGTCTTCATCCAGCCTTGCAACTAGCTTATTAGTGATCACAAAGCTTGAAGAAATTCAGTTTCTACAGATGTTTCCATTCTTTTACGTCCCTTCAGAGAACTGCGTGTTGCCACCAGCGCTGCTAAAGTAACTGATGGGCAGAGTATTCCAGTGGGAATCGCAGGAAATCTCTATTTTTATGATCATGCCTCGAATGGTTACACTCCAACAGCCACATTAGAAAAAGACTTGTGTACAAGAAGAGAAAGTACAGTTTTTTAATTCCTCCTTTTTACAGCTGCTGTGTTAAATACAGCAATTAGGAAGGATTTGACAATGTAACAACATTGTTACATTGTGTAACAGAGTTACAGTATTTATATCTCAAGTTTAATATGGTTAAGTGGAAATATTTGCATATTTCTAGATGGAATTGGGCATGTTCTGCACATTTTAATTTCCTCCCTTCCCTTCCATCCCTAGCACTTAAGCACCTGGCTCCCATAACCTGTAGTCTCCTCTTAAAGAAAAATTACATCTTTTACCTTTAAGCTTGTGCTGATAACTCTCAAAAGTGAGGATTTGACCTTTCCGCTGACAGATGATATTGCTGTTAATAACAGAGCTAAGCAAGGTGTCCACTAGATCTATTGTACATCAACCTAAGTAAGCTCTGAAATGGTGTAAATGCTTGTTTGAGTCTGGCCTAAGCTGTCCCTGCCGCAGAAAGAGGCAGCTCCAGCGCTTGCTTCCGCTCTCGTGCCGCCCGGTCCTGGTGCCCCAACGCACGTATGCGACCATCTGGGGAGCAGCCAGGGCGAGGGCAGGGCCCCTTCGGCCCCGGGGCTCCCCTTCGCCAGCCCAGCCTGCTCATGAGACCCCCACGCTGGGGCTGCTTCGTTTTAGATGAAAACGTCATGAGGCAGAGCGGAGAGGTTGTCACGCAGAGTGGCATGGTCTACTATATTTAAGATCTCATTTTGGGATCGCCTCCTGTTGGGTTTGCGAGAGGGCTACCAGATTATGTTTTTTCCCTCTAGGACAAGTGCTGAACAGAGTTTCTATTTCTTTCTTCACATCTCCCACACTGGGAATTCTCAAGGGTGGCTGCAAGGTGCCCCGCACTAGTGTTCTCCAAAACATATAAAGCTTCCTGCTGGCACAGTAGTCCCTTTTAGGCTACCCACCCACAAATTGCAGGCGGGATAGCAGCTGAGGGTAAAGAGTGGCTGGAAATCTCTGGTTCTGTATCATCTGAGTAAACTCTGTATTTACAGAAACAGAGGAGTCCCAGGAGGCACTCACACTGACTGTGCAGACATCCAAAATAGTTGTGTAGGTTAGGAATGTGAGTTCGGGTTTTAGGCGGCGAGGAGAGTTATATGCCTCTGGAGGATGGCTCAGAAAACTTAAGGTAGGAATTCGTCTCTTTCAACACTGAGGGACCCATGTTCCTCCATTCAACACTTGCATTAGATAACTCAGGTAGATACTGGATACCTCCTGTTTC
The DNA here is from genome assembly GCF_035582795.1 of Mycteria americana. Classification (NCBI taxonomy): domain Eukaryota; kingdom Metazoa; phylum Chordata; class Aves; order Ciconiiformes; family Ciconiidae; genus Mycteria; species Mycteria americana. The sequence continues at coordinate 35,155,017 of NC_134367.1, forward strand.
CCCCTACCCCGTGAATTTGAGAGCAGATTATTAATACTGTCTCTTCCCTCTCCACCTACAAAGGTGGAGGCTTTTCCTCTCCCTCAGAGACATGCTCTTCTATCTCCTGCTCTTTTCAGCATCGTTACTTAATTTTTGCCTGTCCGCTTTCACCCTCACACCCAGGATTCTTCTGTTCCCACGGTTTTTTGGCCTTTCCACTCCCATACCACTGCATCGCCTTCATTTTATGCACAACCTGGGAATGCGCTAGACGGACACTTCCAGACACCCTGCCCGCTCGCCTCCCCCTGAGATTTTACAGTAGGATTGAAAAGCCGTGAAAGCGCAGGCTCCTGCCTACAGATTCCTACCTGTGAGTTTACAAGGACCCAGCACAGAGATAGCACTGCTTCCCCTGCTGGGCTGGATCACATAGGAGCCCTGTTTGGTGTCTTTCCACACGCTGACTAGTGCCAGATACCTCTAAAAAAAGTGTTAGTACCTGTAGCCCAAATAGCCAATCACACTGTATTTTTGTTCGGACATTGGGTAATCAGTGACTGACTCATATGGGAATTTGGATCCCCTGAAAAATCTAATTCCAGCAATTCAGGGAGAAACATGCAATCTTGTCTTTAATTTTCCCTGGTTATTCCTTTATATCCCATGGCAATGAATTTTACAAGTTAATTGCATGTTGTATTTCTTTTTATCAGATTTAAATTGTCTTTTGATCTCACTTTTATAAGGAAGGGTAAATAGAAGGCATCCAACAGACCTTCTTAGCTTCCACTAGTTTGCATACCTCTATCTGCCATCTCATATTTGTCTTCTGACTAACCACTCCTAAATTATTCAGCCCTTTCTCCATACACAAGTCTTGCCATGCCTGTAGTTATTTTGTTTTTTTCTTGCTGATAACTTTGTGGTTTTCTTACAGTCTGATCTAATGAGCCTCTTTATTCATCAGGTGTGTGTGTGTCTGACTATCCATCCTGCTGCCTTTCTCTCCAGAAATCTTCAGGTTTTTTTCTCTCCACAACAATAGCCTTTTTCACTAAGGTCTACTATCATCCAGGAAAAAGCCTCGGATGTGGTAAAGTGACCAGCAAACCTTGTTTTCCCAGGGCTTCTAAGGCACAAAACACTTACTGGGCAGAATAAGTGAAGATTTATGGAAAGGATCTGCGTGTGTTACTCGTGGTTTGTTTCTTTGGTTGAACACAAATTGGGTTGGTGAACACTGGGTCAAAGATACGGTTTTAAATGTGTTTCTGTCAGCCTGTCTTAAAGCCAAATAAAACTCCTACTGAATAAATAGTGCTTTATTCCTTCTGGCAGGGCCATATTAATAATGTTAAAGATCAATTATTGGAAAAGGCTAATAAAGTATAAATCCATGAAAGGCTTGCAATTGAACTTAATCTTAGCTTGCAGGAGGCCCTTAGATTTTTAAGATTTATTGAGCCAGCTGTTAATAATATAAAGATGTTTGCTGAGGACTTATTCAGCCCATAGAAAGAGTGTGTACTCAACAGGGCCATGAACTTTAATTGCTAACAGTACAAAGACAGGTGAAATGTTCCATTAATGTTGTTATCCTTATCCGGACTGAATAAAAAATGGTAACTGAATAAAAAATGGAAAAAAAATTGTAGTTCCTACAATTTAAAATTCCCTATTTGTTGAGCTATTGAGATGTTCAGCCCTCAGAGAAATATTTTAGTTATCTACAACAAAAAAGTGAAATGACATTATTTTGATATATTTGTTCATCATGGCCTGAAAGTGTACTTCTTTTACACAGGAACAGTGTACGTATACTTTTAGTACATTGGCATATTAATGAGTAACATCAGTTGATCCATTTTTGGGTATGAAATTAGTGTCTCATTATAAACTTCAATTAAAAAGTGACAGAATAAAAATCTGACCCATCTTCCTCATTCTGGAATTTCATAAGGCAATATTTAGTTTTCACATCTAAAAAATGTCCAATATTGAATTTTTGAAAATATTCCTTGTTTTTCTGTTTCAAAAATTGACTTACTGAGTCCTAATTTCTTGTATTTGGTTAGTTTTACTAACAAGTGCCTTTGACTTGTTTCCAGTTTTGTTTTATTTTGTTTGGGGTCAACATATGATTGCATTGTACGGTAAAGAGCTTTACGCAGGGTGTAGCAAAGGCATACTAGGCTGCCTGTGAAGAAAGCGATTTACTGGTGCTGCTTGGAGTATTCATAGATAGAGGAAATGGGATAGCTCTCCTCCTTGACTTAGAAAGACTATATAGCTCCTTGCTGTGGTTGACGCAAGAAATTTTAAGCTAATCGTTTTTCATTAGGATAGGCTGAAGAAATACGCTAAGCATGGGCCCAGCTTAAAAACAAATGTTTAGCAGAAGGGTGTGTGACTTCAGTTTTAGGTGACAGGTTTTGTTTATGTTCCCCTGGACCACTTTGCTTTGCAGTGTCTGTGTGTGTGCGTGCTGGGAGTCGGTGGCAGGGATTTGCACGCTTATTCATCCTGTTCAATGTGCCACGGCGGAGTAAGCTGAGCTGCCACCGTATCACATTTCTTCAGCTACTGCCAACCTCAGCCGAGCGGACGTTCTCGTGCCGGCTCAGGTACGTGCTGGGCTGAGACCGGCGCCGGGGTGCAGTGACACCTCCAGGTGCCAGGGTGAGGTCCTGCACGGCTTGAGCCTGCGCTGGGGCTCGACGTAGTCTGCCCTTGCATGGACAGGCTCGCCAGTGACATGCCATGGGGTACGGCCCCATTGGCACACAGCTGCTTTGCAGAACTGACCTCGTCCCCAGCGCTGGACTCTGGGGGCTCGCATCGAATCTGGAGTTTCGGCATCAGGACACGGTGCTGTAGCTAATCCTCACAGTGTCTGCAGTTATAAAACCTTTGAGCTAACCTCCTAAAGCACACTTGTTGTTTAATGCAGAGTTTATTTCCCATGGCACTGAAAATACATGAAACGTGACCTATTTTATATTATATGGTGTCATAGTTTAACTCCAGCTGGCAACTAAGCACCACACAGTGGTGCTTTTATAATATAAAATATATACATATTTTATACTATATATTATTACATATTATATAGGTTTTATATATCATGTAAATAATACTATGTATTATTTTATATACATGTTTTAAATTTTAATTTAATTTATCTTAAATAATTTTAATTCCTACCATTTTCTTCTTGCCAGAAAAGATAGCTTTACATGTTGGTGAGCTGCTTTTCTAAATAGACCCACTTTGGCTATGTAAAATGAACATGTATCCTAGAAAGATATCTGTACTTCCAGGCAGTTACTTTCATTTCATATTAAAATATTTTGCTACTTTCCAATACATTGCAAGTGAAAAATAGGGATGGAGAGAAGGGTTCAAGATGGTTCATCTCTTTTGATCTCTTCACTGGAGTATTGCTCAGCTTATGAGTAGGAAAAATCTAAGTTTCTGTACACAGATCCGTTTTAGTGGAATCCTTAGAACTGAAGCCAGTGACTAATGTAGCCATTTTCCATTGTTAGAAGAAAAAGAAATCAATAGAGTGGAAGTTGTAACCTCTGGATTTTTTTTTTAAATTCCACTTCAGTGCCTAAGCAGTATTACACATTTTTTTATAACTTCTTTCTCTTCTATGTGCCACTGCCATACATCCCTATCTTCCTGTTTTTCAACAGCAATAAAAGTCAATTTTCACACTCATCTGTGTTTATCTCTGCGAATTATCTTGATGCGCAAAACTATTTCACTTTCCTACTTCTAAAAATAACAAGTTGTTTTGCATCTTGAAAAAAGATTACAAAAGGAAGCGAAATCACCAACTTGTTTTGCCTGTAATGACAATTAAGATGGTTTCCATCCAGAGAGTGTTATATACTTGAAAACGCAAAGACCTTTTGGCTGGAGTGACAACAACATCTGCAAAAATCAAACAGCGTCATCCATCCCAAGAATTTCCTGAAGATATCCTGCCAATTACTTTTACTAGTAGGTGACGATTAATCATAACCTGTCTGGTATCTGAGCAGAGAGATCCGATCCCTGACCAGAAAGAAAAGCTATATTCAGACATAGCTGAAAGCAAATTTTGCCAAGACTCAAGATCCTGACCACCATTATTTTTAGCATATGCAAAACTCAGATTATCTCATATTGCTTGGGGTTTTTTGTTGTTGATGTTGTTTAGGCTTTTTTTTCTCTGTAAAATTGAGGCCTTATTGCTGTAAATCTACTCAGCTTTTTGTGGGAGGTGCAGAACTCAGCTTCCTGCCTCTCCCAAATTACGCTAGAGATGTTCAGGTGATATAATTCAATGGCTGACGTTAAACGGCTTTTTTAATAGGTGGGGAATAATGCTCGAGCGTATCGTATTTCAGAGGGTGAATTCAGGTGACCTCAAAAGACCGTATGTCTCCAGAGTAGTCTCTAAAAATCCAGGTTGCAGATTTTTACAATCTTGCACATACTGAATTGTACTTTATCAATAGCTAGTTCTGCTTCATCCAATGGGAAAATTTACAAAATATGATAACATCCATCATCTTTCTAAATATGGTAATGTTGATCATCTCTCTATTCAGAGATGTAATTACAGGTTTAATACTTAAAAAAAAAAAAAAGTTAAGATTCTAGACATTTTAAAGATAAAAATACTGAAAATTCTTGGTTTCTGGAGTAAACACTTATGCAAGGTCACTGGAAGTTCAGCCCATATTAGACCAAATTTTGCTGCCATAACTATGTGAAATATCCCACCGATTTCATAGCAAGGGGACTATTTGCAGAGCAAAGGAACTGCACCTGGTAAAAACATTACAATTTGCCTCTTTTCAAATTAACTGTTGCAGCATGCTCTAATCATAATGTTTATTCTTTGCCCTGTTGAACCGGTGGAGGGAAGTGGTTAATTCCTTGTTTGAAGCTAAAAGCATTTTTGCAGCCAGTTATGATGAAACGACCTTTTCCATTCTATGACCTTTCTCAACAAGTGCTCAAGGAATAATGATACAATTATTTCCCTCTCTGAATACCCCTCTATTAGGGTATTCAGAAGCCTTAAACTCTATGAATGTCTTCTTTTTTTTTTTTTTTTTTTTGCTAACCCACAGGAGCATAAAATACACGAATGCCAAAGATGTTACTAGGCTGTGCAAAAAGGCTACTGTTCCTATAGACAAGTTTGTATAAACAGACTTTTTCTTTTAGGGATCTGAAAAAGAGTAACCTTATTTTCACGTACTGTTGTATGGCTTTATGTCAAGTGTTGGTTATCAGGCTATACCTTAAACTGCTTTAAACTGCTCATTTATATCAGTTTAGGCTAGAGTCTATTGAATATATTTTTGTTATCATGTTTCTATAGTGTGATGTGCTCAAATACAGTGCTCTGGAATGTGTGTTGTGTTAACTTTGTGCTGTAGTGTCTGATTAAAATTCAAAGAACATTTCTACATTGATGATACCCTCTGGCCCTGGCCAGCTGGCTGTGGAGATTATTGTAGATAAATTGAAGGGAGTTCTGAGAACAGCAATAAACACGATGAAGCTACTGGAAGGACCGATATACGAAGAGATATTAGAAAAACTAAAATGCTGGTTATTCCCTCCCTTCCACCACTCACACTTTCTTGTGACTCAGAATAGAAAGTTGTTAATTATTTCTAAGTAGTTGTTGTAAATCTGGATTAAAACTTCTGTAAACTCCTTAGCAAGTGAGAATAATTGCTCGCTGTGCTGCAATATGCATGCATACCCTGTGCCGCTGTAACCAGACGGAGCCGATGTCAAAGCACTCTTGGTGCTCTTAGTCAATTATGGAGCCCAGTGGCTCTATAACACCACGGAATCAGAGTGCTGGTTTTTTCAGGAATAACTTTGAAATTTAGGATAATGAACTGTCCTGAGAACTATTCACGAGAAATGACCACTACAAGCTGTGTCTTTTCTCTGGGTCGTAGATAATTACTCCAGCCCAAAATTAGACCTTAGAAGGACAGCCTAAGGGTAGCCTAAATTTGGTCATACTGTTGCCAGTTAATTTCCTTTGTGAGTTAGTACAGCTGCAAGCTAGATAAACCACATTCTTGAGATTTTCTGCTTATTCCTGTAGTTTTGGGGGCAGATGTGTTCTACTGTTGTCCTAGCTCGTTGCCTCTCTGTACTGTTCTGTAGCCAGAGCAGACCCAGTAACTGACAGCCATTGCAGTTTCCTGCATATTCGTAACAAGGATGTGTAAACTGGGAGCATTTTCTGTGAATTTATAGAAAACGCTATTTTGATGATATGATGATGATCCTAAAATGATTAAATATTGTTCATTTTCTATTCTGACAAAATCAGAGAAAAAATATCACAAGATTCATTCAACCTGTATTGGCTCAAAGTGCCATTTCTGTTTAGAAGGAAAGGACATTCCAACATATCGGCATTAAATGCAGGCAACAGGAAAAGCTCTCACTAACATCTTCTTATACATAAGACTTTGAAGAATATGAAAGAGAGAAAGATAATGCAGGTTTGTGTATTAGTTTGAGCATGTGCATGAGCTTTGATCAGGCAAGAGTTGATCATGAATTGCATTTAGTATTCGCATTGTAATATTAGAGATTGCCCTGATGGCACATCAAGGCTTCGGGATATTTTGCTATATCCAAGTAAAGCTTCTGTGTTCACCCTTTTACCTATTCCAATTAAGTTCTTTAACTGGGCCCATTAGCATGATACCCAGTATTCAGTATTCAATTCAGTATTCAATACTGTAAGATCTCACAACATTCAAAAAGTTCATGGTAGGAATGTTACATTGAAAAAGTCATTACAAATAAAACAATCCATTATAATGATCTGTGATGCCTCCCTTTTTATCATTATGAATGTCTCAGTCACAGAGTTGCCGTTGGAAGTGCTTGTAGCTTAGAAAGGCTAACCGCTCTTCCAAGAGACCCAGAGTTTCTCACCGAGCTTGAGCAGGGTACAGCAGCCCAACGTTGGCCTTCCTCTGTGAAGTGGGTAACTCGGGCTGGCACATCTCTCATGAGCTAGCTGAAACTATTCTTGAGTTTCAGGTTGTTGCAGTACTGGGCTTCAGTTACTTGTCTTTACTTACATGTCACTGTTTTAGTGAGATTGAACAATATACAAGGGTAATCTATAACACACATGAATTCTGGGTTCATTTTTTTCCATTTTTCAGGCGGGGCCCAGTTGCTAACACAGCGGCTATCAGCTAAAAAAGCCTATGCTAAGTTACCATGAACAAAATTTTCATGTAATCTCAGGGGTTTCTTGAGTGGTACTAGGTGAAATGGAAGAATTCATTGTTTGAAATTTAATTTGAAGTGAAGTTTTCAAAAGCAAATGTTGCAAAAGCTGCTGAGAAGATCTGAAATCTCAGACTGGAGTTAACCAAGAAGGACGCTATCTGCAAGGATAGGAACATGAGAGATATTTCTAAAGAGTGTATAAAATCAGTCTGATAGCTGAGGAGATGCTTAACATTTTGAAAGATCGTACACAAGATATTAGCTTTGAAAAAAATCAAAGAAGTAAAAGTGCCTCAGAAACTTTTGTCTTCTAATAAGTTATTACAGAGAAGTTTGGAATTATACTGCCCATTACTCACTCTCACATTCTAAACTTTCCTGTTGCTTTACAGCAAGATATGGAGTGAAACCTTAGTCCCAGTTAAATTAATCAAAATGTTGCTATTTACTTCAGTAAACTTGGGTTTCACCCATAATCCACTTTCTGGGTTTGTTTTTTTCTTCTTGATTTCCCAGTCTTGCCACTAAAAGACAAGAAGGAAAAACATTGATAGAAGAGGAAAATATTGATAGAAGAGGAAAATATTGATAGTTGTTTGTTAAAGCCTTCTTGAACTGCAGAAATACTGTGAAGATTTTAGCTAAATTCAAGTGGAATATGAAAGGAAGTTCAGAAAAAGATTTTGCTCGCATAGTTACAACAGGGCAAGTGGCACCTGAGGTATGTTGGATAAAAATGTGGCAAGGAGAAAATCATAAAGTACTTAACTTTTAATTTTCCCAGTATAGGTATGCTTAGATAAGAAAACCAAGCAAGTTTAACGTATTCAGAAGTGACTTTCAACTGATGCAAACTTTTTTTTGGACTCTGATTTCATTCCACGAGGGGTTTGTTTTGATTTATCTTACACCTGTTCCTGGCAAGTTACACTGAAAAAATGTGCCTGCCTGCCTTCCCTGCCTCTGAGGGAAACACAGCCAGGGGGGGCTGCCCTGGGCCATGCACACACTCTTTCCTTCCCTATTCCCAGCCTGAGGAGTTGGGGGGGGGTGGTTTGGGGGGGGGTGTATTGTGAAGAGGTGAAGAAGATGAGAGAGCAAGGTGTAAAAAAAATGCCAGCAGACTGGGAAGGCTCTCTTCCCTCCTCCAACTATTTTTTAAACACGTGCCAGTGCGTTTTCTGCTCCCCTGTTTCCTGAGCCTCTCTTCCCTTTGCCTCTCCCCATCCTACCCTAGAAGGGTATACTCAAGTAGATAACTCCCTTGGATCAATACTTTAAAAAAGGGAAGAGAGCTGCACTGCTGTTGGCTTCTTCATCTCTTGCAGTCAGAAGGGAGCAGAGATCCTCAGTGGGGCAGAAAGTTCCCAGCAGCACAGGGCAGATGCTGTGCAGTGCTGGCAAAACTGAATTAATTTGAATTTTTTGCAGTGGGAGACCTCTAGTAAACTCCATGTTCTAAGGAAAGCCATCAGAGCTCGTGGAATGGGAAGGAATAAAGGCGGGTCAAATCACTGGCTTTTGTAAAAAACTGTCCTATTGAGAGTTGTTAAGGGTAACCAAAACCCTCAGTAAGCAATTTAATAATTTCCGGACCAAATGCTTAATTCATAATATTTGGGTGACCTTACTCTTTTTTAAGTTGCAAGAATGATTTGCAGGAGTGCACGCTGCTTTTTTAATGATATCTGATTTGCTGGTAGCCAGTCACCACTGATTACAAATGGCTGTTACCCTGCTGCGCTGCCCAGAGCAGCGTGGGACAAGCCAAGCTTGCCCCTCGCCATCGTGTTAGTAACCAGGGACACTCTTTCTTCAACACAGTCTGTATTGCTCAAGGCTTTCTAGTACGTTCTATGTGAGCCTCAGATCCAGACAAACACGCCTAAATATAGAAGTTTGCTTGTAGGTGGGTACGTGTGTGCTACGTGTCTAGACTTCCAGTATAGTCGGTCGAGATCTAGGGCTTAGTTCAGTGGAGTACATAGAGGTGTCCCCTGTTACATGATATTCCCTGCTCTCCAGTGACTTCTCCTGAAGGGCACAGCCTTCCCAGGTCTGAGACCATAGCTGCTGGACCTAGGGGATGTCTCAGATACCTTAGGGCATCTCAAATGGCACTGGACAAATAAATTCTGGCAGCGGAATCAAGCCTTTTTTTGTACCAAGCCCAGAGCACGAGTCAGCTGAGCAGCCAGCAGGAGCCTTCCTGAGGATTAGCTGCAGCTCTCTCAGTTAACGGGATTTCCTTGTGTTGCAAGGAGAGTTCAGACACCTGCTTCACATGTACACACCTAAATTTAAATGTCTTCACATGGACCTGAATCCCACCCCATCTATTTTTCTGATCTCCATTAGAATTTGTGATGTCTTTAACTCTTCCTGGTCAGTTATCCTATTTCTGAATTCTCACCCAGACCTGCTGCATCTGGTTGCTGTGCTCTTGAGACTTGTACTGTGCAGAGATGCCCTAGGATACTTTATCCATTTCTGGCTCTTCCTGATCTCTGAACTTGTTGGATTTACACCTAGGAGCAAATCAGCTTTTTTGGTAGCCAATTATATGGTAGCCACCTAAGATCCACCTATGCAGTAGCCAAAGGCATTTTAAAATGTCGTAGCATAAGACAGGCAGAAGGTCAGCCTAGCCTAACACACTACGTCCAACAGTGACACTAGTCAGCAGTGAACGGTCAGGGAAGATTACACAAGCAGGGCAAACATACAGCGATATTTCTCCGTAAGAGTCTCTCAGCCTCCAACAGCCTGCTACTCGGAGACTTCCTGAGCCAGAAGTGGGCTCTTGGTATTAATTAGTCCGGGATTAAATTTTGTCCCATGACATCACCCTGCTAGCTCTGAACCCATGTAAACTTCTAGTATCTTGTGACAAGGATTTCCACTATTTAACAGGACACTCCTTAAACCACAGGTTGTCTGTACACTTAGTATTGTAATAAGGGGACAAAGCCATCCATAGGTGAGTTCAGAGAAACCCAGGATGTTGGCAGGCAGGGGTATTTGGACCTCAAGCTACTTTGGTGGCTGAGCAGAATGAACACAGGCTATTTTCTACTGTACTGGAGCAGGCTAAGGAAACAGTCCCCTGCTTGTAGGTACAGCCGGCGTCTCTCGCCACTCGCCTGTGGGAGGGCCTTTTCACTTACTGAGTCACTCTTGACTTGTAGGAGCTAGGCTTGGGACAAGATGAGTGTTCACACCCAACACAAAAGAAGCAAGACTCATGTCAACAAGAACCTGCTTTCAGGAAGTTCTTCATTGGCAAACATGGGTTTAGATTATCCTTGCATATAAACATACAAACACCACAAAATCCTAAGATTTAAACCAAGTGTTTCTTACAAAGGCTCTTTAAGCTTTTAAAGAAGGTCAGGAAATTAATGATGGGGGGATGAAGTAACACAGCGCTTGTTCTGTCCTTTTCCAATCCCTGCACACCAGTGTGTCTGCCCCAATCATCGTAAAAGAACATTATGCATTCTCACAGCCTCTGTGTGCCATCACCGTACCTCTTCTCCTCATCTCCCTTTAAATGCTGTTCTGGCTCAAAGGGCAGTTGGCTGATTAGTTCATGCAGAACAAACTCACTCTCACAGTTTGAACCTGTGACCTGAAGAAATAAATCCTAACACTTGCTGGGCTTCAACAAACTTTCCAGGCTGCCAGCTAAAAGAATGCTTCTGAGTACCCAGCACTGTATTTCTTCCTTTCCAGAAAATGCTGCATCAGGGGAGTTTTGTCCAGAAACTACATGCCTCAACCACACAGCGTTTGTACTCATAGGAAATTAGTATGTGTGCTTGTAAGTCTGGTTCCACTGGACTCTCACCACTGGGGCTGCTCTATTTTTTTCTTAACTCTTTTTTTTCTTTTTTGCCTTTTCATAGGAAAGTTGCTATGGGAAAAGATATGAAGGGACAAAGTTCTAGTGCATCTACTGATTTGTACAGTTTGCTATATCAGGCTTCAAAGCTCCTGCATGAGGTTACTTCAACACTGCTCCTCTTATCCATACGTTTTCAAAATTACTACCCTCAGTTTTCAGCCTGGAGGCTTCCGAGGCAGTTTTTGACACCAGCCCTGACCTCACATCCCTTCCTCAAACAGGAATCTCAGTGCTTCAGATTCCCACCCACTGCAGGAGGGGTCTCTCTTTTGTCCCCTCATTCAGCTCATGTACCTGTATGTGTTATTTATTGGTACTTGGACATTAATGTTTTCTGTAATATATTTCTTTCAGACATCATTGTTCTCATCGCTTCAATAGCAGTTGTTTCTGCAAAAACTCAGGGTAACATTTTTGCAACATCAGCACTGAGAAGTCTTCGTTTCCTACAGATCCTTCGTATGGTGCGCATGGACCGAAGAGGAGGCACTTGGAAATTATTAGGTTCAGTAGTTTATGCACATAGCAAGGTACGTAATCCTAAATGCTGATTTTGTCTGGTTGATATCTTCACTTGATGTGATTCAACAATAGGCCAAGGAAACAAACATTTATCAGTTTTGAGCAGAATATCTAAAATTCTCTGAAGTGACATCAATTGTAATGGGCATTAGCACAGATACATTAGGGCATTATGCAGATGCATGTTAAACGCTAACAGTTTTTAGAATATGTTGAAAATGTCCTTGATATGCTGTTGTGATTCGATATATATTGGTGAAGTTGCTGGAGCGTCAAACCATAGGAGTAGATTCGGTCCAGTTTTAGAGAAAATTTGCATCTCTAGGGAAGCATTTGACTTTTAACTGCTCAAATGCCAAAAAAGTATATAGATCTTTTCATTCTGTCTTCCTTGAAATGCCATTCTGTTTGGTCTTTCAAATGGATATTGATCTCTGATTTCTTTTATCTAGGAATTAATTACAGCCTGGTACATAGGATTTTTAGTACTCATCTTTTCATCTTTCCTGGTTTATCTGGTGGAAAAAGATGCAAATAACCAATTCTCCACATATGCAGACGCTCTCTGGTGGGGCACAGTAAGTACAGAAGAATAATATGCACTGTTTAACCAGAATGCTAGAGTGCTTTGAATTTCACCTACTGTGGATTTTAACTTAGCGTGCTCTTCAGTGAATTGTTTTCACCAGCAGAAAACTGGTCTGAGAAGCTCCCTCCTCCAGCTATTCATTTGCACATCCATAGTTCATTTCAGCCCATCCTGCAGAATAGCTGTTTATGCGTTTCTGCTGCAAACCAGACCACTGAACCTTCAAGAGAAGAAAGCATTTTATTTTTTAACCCAGATCCTCTCAGTAATATAGTTTGTAATATGGTCCCACAAAGAGTTGCTTTGATCCAAATCAGAGGGCTGTAAGCTGCAGTGAAGGAAAAGGAACAAGTGTCAGAAAAGACAAAAGGGAAAAAATTCTTACATCAGCTTTGTGGTGAAGAGTGTCATCAGCACCCTTAGAATGATGTTGTTTCTCCTTCCTCTGTACCTTGAGCACAAAAAGCAAGAATAAATATTCCCATTCTGGTTCAGCAGTGTTCTCCAATTATTTTACAGGTGTAAAAGCCCTGATTTAGTTGAGCTCACGCTTAACTATCAAATCAATTGTTTTTACTTTCTTGAAATCTGTGGGATCTAAGTACATGCCTGACTACTTTTCTGAAAAAAGGAGGATTATATGAATTCTTACATGTTTAAATGAACTAGGCTTTAAATGAATAATGAAAAACTAAGTCTGATTTTTTTTTTTTTAATGGCATAATGGGTATGGGTTTTTGCTTAAAAGTGCCCTATGGTGAGCTAGAGTCCTGCACTGCGTGGGAGTTACTTAGGCAGCTTAGGAAATCTGCCCAAAAAAAGCCTATGGCAGAGCTATTGCCAGGCAGTATAAAACTGCTTTTCTTTTCCTTCTCATGCAGTAGAACAAACACCATGAGCTCTGACAGTGTCTGGGTAGTGAAACGATGCCTGCAATATCATTAAAGCTGACATAACCTAGAGCACTCATTAGTTTTCCTGGAATAAGTGCGAGACCTGAACCAGCCTCTGCCACCTTTCCTCATCAGAGGGATGCAGAAATGAAGCTTTCTCACCTCAGACCTTTTGCTGACACGACTTCATCTGAACTCAGTAGTATCCGCAGATTCAAAGCATGCGTCGATGGACTGTGCAAAAGCCTTTTCTGAAATGCTTTGCATCCGTGAAAAATATTTTTAACAATTTTGTTTACATTTTGAGCAAAGGTCAAGGTCTTACCCTATTAGTAGGACTAGTTTGTGTATTTGAAATTTGTTCATGTAAGGGTTAATCATTTGTTACATGTCTTCCCTAGAGACTATATTTCTGTGTTATTGGTGCACAAAATTGGGAGCTTGAGAGTAAATGCAAATTACTTGTGCATTTACAAATATACAGAAATATTTTTCCTGAAACTTGTTGCTTTAGAGCATCAATGCAGCTCTCTAATAAAATACATGATTTTATCCTGTAATCCAAACACATGTAAAATTCATGTTGGCTAAAGCCATGAGAGAAGTTTTTGCCCTCAGTCACACTAGTGCAATTTATTTTGTGGTTTATCTATCTGTAACTGAGAGTAGAATTTGGCCCATGCAAGAGAAGTTTCATTTCTCTTCAAAAGCTCAGATTCTCTTCAAAAGTCCAGATTTGGCTTAAAGCTTTCTGACCTGCCCGTACTGACACATTTGTGAAGCATCTGGCTTGGGATGCTGGTGTCCTCGCTGGCGGGTACCCTGGCTCCGGCAGTCTGCAAACACCATTTCCCCTTTGGGGGTGGCAGTGGGGATATGGTCCTGCAAGAGACCCTCCTGAGGTCATGTAGGTGGGATGTGGCAGTGCACGGGTGTGAGAATATGTGTTTTCAGCCACTCGCTTCTCCAGGAAACACCCTCTACCGCTCTGCAAAGCCGTAGGTGGGATGTGGCAGTGCACGGGCGTGGGAATATGCATTTTCAGCCACTCAATTCTCCAGGAAACACCCTCTACCTCTCTGCAAAGCCGTGTTTGACTTAGCACTGCATAGGCAGGGAGTTTGGACTAAGCAGAGGATTGTAGCCACCTGCCAGCAGGCAATAGTGAGGGGATACATATGCATGAGGAACGGAAAAGTCCCAGCAAACTCAGACCTCAACTCTGATATCCGACTGAGGCTCATGTCAGATCCAGATCCTTCTCCCTGAGCAGCTCTAGCAGCAGGAACAAGATCTGTGGTTTAGAATTTGCTTCTCCACTACCTGCAGACTGCTATTTTTTAAGGAAAAACCTGCTAAGAAATAATCATTGTATAAGTGGTGCTTAAAATATTTTGTACACTATGAAGAGAAAATGTATGACTCATAGGTCAGATAAGTAGTGCAACTGAGAAAATAGGAATCTTTTCTTGTCATCAGCAGGAAAAACAACAAATTATAATCAAAAACCTGAAAACAATCTATATTGTATATTTCTATATCTTTTCTTCTTTCCCCAGTGTGACATGAATACATTTAAATTTTTAATGTGCTTAAGTGCACAAAGTTACTGAAAATCAGTGTTCCCTCTTACCTGTTATCTCTGCCATTTTAATAATAGTATTTTTTGTATAATATGTAAAACAGTATGTGGGAAATGCATAACGTGCTTCTTAGTCATCGTTGTTTTTACTGCCAGAGTAACCCACATGCAGATTTTGAAAAGGTCAGATGGTGTGGCTTTCTAGGGGAAATCAATGCTTAGTCTCATTGATTTGTTTATTTGCAAAAGTTGTTCTAACTTAAACCACAGAGTATCTACCAAATCCCAGACTGAATTCTGTGATGGCAGAGGTACAAGAAAGAAAAGACTGCACTGAAGTCAGGCACAAACAGTCAGCTTAAATTCCAAGCTTTTAGAGGCACTTATGCCCCCCCCCCCCTTACAGGACCAGACCCAGCATGAAGCAATTAACCCATTCATTAATTCGGATTATTTGAAGGCCATACCCTGCTATGGTCATTTCACTGAGTCCGTTTTTGAAGACCATAGTTTTACACTGAAATGAAAGGCAGGATATGGCATCCTAATTTACACATGAATACTCCACTGTATTTGCAATTGCACATTGTACTGTGCAACCTGCAGTTTAAACATCATGCTAATGTTACTATTGTGGATATTCTTGTGGTTGGGGTCCCCACCCACAGTGCTGCCTAACACAGCAGCACACAACAGTGTGTGTTATATGAAGAGTTCAGGTTCAGAATTTGCTTTGGTAGAGAAGGTAAATTCCTTTAACAGAACAAAATAACTAAACTATATGGGAACAAAAGGTCAATTCAAAAACTTAAGTATTTCAAAACCAAATCATGCATGGTTTTCTGAGAACCGCTAGTGTCAGCTAGAACTGTGTGTGCTTACAGCGGCATTTAGTTCATACATTAATTAGTTTTACCTGCAAATGTAATGCAGGTAAATGCAATTAAGATTCCTGTCTCTCTTACACTTTTGACGGTTTCTCTTAATAAGTCATTATTTTCTAGTAGTATCCAGTAGTTACAGCTGGGTACAGAATGGCTCTGGTACTCCACAGTGACCTGTAGGGGAACAAAACGTCTTACGATGAATAATAGTGTCACAATTACTAGCTCAAAGGAGTTAATATTGATGACGTTTTTCCCATTTAATGTAATGATAGCATGAGAAAACTACATTTTTTCAGTTAATTGATGTCAGGTAAAGATTCAAAAGGTAAGTACTGCTAGCAGAACATAAAATGACATCAGAAAGAAATATTAGGGTAGGGGGGGCCTCCTGGGCCCTATCTCATCTAATTGAAGGCACCTAGGTTATATAATCACATTCATTATTATATTACCTCACTTATTATTAGCATATTTATTAGCTCCAGCAATGAGATATAACAGCAGTTCTATCATCGTTGTGAGTTTTGAGTCTAGCCAGGTGACACTGTCTGCCTTTGCTGGTCTGTCCAGAGACCTCATTTATAGAAGCAACCAAAATAGAGTGTTTTGCGTCTGGTACGAAAGATAGGACTCAGCTAGCCCATTTAGCCATGTCGGAGTGTGATTCAGTTGCTTGAACATAGGCATGCAACGCCATGGAACATCTGTTGCAGGGTCTGCTGCCGCTCCTGCGGGTGGTCCCCAATCAGATGCCCTAGGGTATCTCAGGTGGCTCTAGACATTTGTTTTCAGGCAAGCCCAAGTCCTACATTTTAGGATAGGGTGAGTTACCTGCTGGAGGAATCTATTTCCATTGTGCATGTTGCGGTGAGCAGGTCATGCTAAACATCCAAGCATTTTATTTTTCAAATTGGGTGAAATGAATCCTATACAAATAAAGGTTTGGTTTATTGTTCTGGTTCAGGCTGTGGTGACCAGACACCAGGCTGCTCAGCAGGTATCCCCAGAAAGACATGACTTGCACGCCTTGTTATTTCTTTTACTGCATCTTGATCCTCTTTTTCACCCCTTTGCTTCCTCTGACCAAGTCTCCTCTCAAATAAACAACCTGTCCCTAATTACCTTCACAGGTTTGCTACAGATTTTGTAGTTCTGTTACCTAGTCACTCTTGGCCTTGTATGGTACTGCTAATGCAGTCACCTAGGTGCTGATGTCCTTGAAAAGACTGTAATCCCCAAAAGCTCCCAAATAATTTCCTCCAGTCACCTTTGAGCTTTGGTCACTTCTCCCTTAACCACCCATGGGATCCAGCCTTCCCTCACAATGCTAGCTGTAACTTCTGTCTGCTTTTTACATTATTATCAGTGACGTCTGGAAATTTCTCATGTTGTCATGGTCTCACATCCAGTAGTTTTCCACACCCTGTTCAGTTAATTTAACCTCAGGATTATGCCAGTCTGGGCCTGGCCAGTGGTTTAGTCATTTGCTTGCAGCACTAACAAAGGTACTGAAGATTATTCCTGAACTTAATCCTGAAGTTGTCTGGAAAAATATTTTCTTAGTTGTGTGATGAGAGGAATATAAAACAAAGACCAAATCCATTTGTTCAGTGTTGAGTAAGATGATAGGGCACAGTGCTGACACCCATCGCCCATGTAAAGACTGTCCTGAGATAAAACAGCTCAAAGTAAGCAAGAAGCCACTGATACTCTTAATCATATACTGATACCATCAAGTCTTCAGGACCTAAAAGAATGGGGGGAAAGGCTTTAATATGGTCCTCTTATTTTCTTTGGAGAAATTCCAGAAATACAGTCTATGTGACTGCTCCTGGTTTTGGATCACTCCCAGATGTCAGATACCAAAGGTTCAAGTTTATCTTTGACTTCTTCGGAAGACAGTTCGGTGGCCAAATCATTAATATGCAGATGACACTTAGCTCTGTTTCCTTCTTGTCAGCCCAGGCAGGAGATATCTCTGTACTTTCCAGCGTCTGGCAGAGATAGGGAGCTGGACAGAAGCCAAGAAACCAGGCTTGTTCCAGAGCTTCAAACTGCTTTGCGATGACTGGCCTGGAAACAAATTTTGAGGAATTTTTATTCAGGGATTCATTTGTTCAAGTGCTTTGTTGCTGTCGGGGTCTTAATAGCCTCAAACTGTTCTGCACTTGCCTTCTGATGAGAAGAGCTGGGAATACCCTCCTCAGCAAACAAAGGAAACCAAACCAAGTCCCTCTGCCAGGCCAAGAACGTGGTTGCATCAGCTCACCTCTGCCAGAAAGGAGGGAGCTGCGTTCCCATCTCCCTTCCTCTTTATCGCTCAATCTCAGCCACGCAGGCTCTGGAGCTTGTTAAGCACCTCCATGAGCTAACACGACTCACCGAAAGAGCAGATACAAACCACGCAGAAATATAGATAATTCTTTCCACCTTCCTGGGTTGCGTTGGCTCTCCAAAGAGTCCAGCAAAAGCTGGGAAGAGGGGATGGGGCAGGGAGGTGAAGAGGAGCAAGGAAGAAGAGTGAGACCTGATAAGCATGCAAGGTGGTGTGCCTGCAACCAGGCTCGCATTATAGAACTTGAGACTTGATAACCACTTGAAATTTCAGCTGCGGCCTTAATTCAGCTCACTCCCTTTTAGTCACTATGGCTTTCTCAGGGTAAATTACACCCGCAGCTTGTTCCCAACAATGGGAGCAATTAAAAGCACTGTTTACTATCTACAGAGCCCTAAATAGTTGAAATCTAATTACTTCCAAAAGACTTTCCTTCTTTGTCTTGTGGTGACCCCGGCATTAAATAGAATTCCTTTGGCCATCTTGCCTAGGAATGAACTTTGAGAAAGCTGGAAGCAAAATAATGTCTCTAGAAGGCATTTTCCTGAAGAATTCGTTCCTGCCAGAGTATTTGCTAAGCCTGGACTTGCCCACATTTGGTACACGATGTAAAATAATTCTCTGTGCACATGTTCTCTGCTAATAACAGGCCCCGGAGTCCTTGGTATTCAGCCTACTGTTGTCTATCTTTGTCCTTTAACATCGTGTGCTGTTGCCTGAGCATGCACCCCGCAGCCTCCCACACGGCCTTTGGAAATCCTCCGCTCTGCCCACACCTCTTCCCTCTGCCCGCACCAGGCAGCGGGGTGGGTCCAAACTCCCCAAGAGGGAAGCACAGAGACGTGACTTTCTCCTGCCAATCCCACATTTGGGACTGGCACGCTTCCGAAGCCAGGAGCAGCCTGGAGGACATTTCCTTGGGTTGGGGAAGACCCTAAGCCACACACAGACATGAAGCCATAATCTTTTGCTTTGGAGATACGCTCAGTAAACCACAACCACGCACCATTATCCCAGCAGCATTTGCATATGCGCTGCATTTCGACGTGGCCTGCAGTCAATGAGTTGCACGTGGAGAGCCCTCCCACGTGCACCAAACTCTGCCGTCATCTGCGCTGGTGCTACACAGCAGGGGTGCTGGCCTCCGCAGCACGGCTTTCGAAACATCTGTATGCTAAACCTCTGATTGTACTCACCACATGAAGGGATTACAGATGCCTTCCTCTTTCTCTTTGACCTCTCCCCACAGAGGTCTGAGCTAACGTTGTCCAACAGCCTGAGGTCCTTCTGCATCTGCTGCTGTGTAGTAGTCTTTGGAGCTTCATGTCAGGAGTGATGTAGGTATATCTGGGCCTGTCATAAGGAAGGGGAAAGGACCAGGAACTTCTTAAAGTTCCTTCCAGCTTTTGCTTAGTGTTTTTTGTGTTTCAGAAGATGATCCACTTCACATGGTGGCTTGGAGAAAATGCAGCTGCTTCTTGCTGTTCCTTTGACTTTATCTCATGTGTGAACTTCAGCTTCCTTTTAGTGCTACTATGTTTTTTCAATATGATCCCTGTGCAATTTATATTTGTGTAGTCATGCAAATAGATACAGTTATATTTCTCTAGTGAAAACAGGTGAAACACCTTTACATCCATGGAAAAGAACACTTTTTTCTGCCTGATTCGCATAATTTCCCATCATTTGCCTCAACTTTGAGATCCCATACCTTCTGTTTTATTATTTTTAAAACTTATTTATTGCTTATTTAGGTATTTTTCTCACATTTATTAATCTCCGTTTCATTCAGTCATAAACAGTATTAAGTTTTCATAGAAAAATGTATTCATATTAATTTATTTATGTTTTTCTTTTAGAAACAACTATTTATATTTCATGTGTCTTGAATTATTTAGTGGAAATGCTGTTTCATGCCATGTAAATAATCTGCAACTAATCTCTCAGTGACTTCTGGTAAACCACCACGTTCATTCATTTCTTTTTAGATCACATTGACAACCATTGGCTATGGAGACAAAACTCCTCTTACTTGGCTTGGAAGGTTGCTTTCTGCAGGATTTGCTCTACTTGGCATTTCTTTCTTTGCACTACCTGCTGTGAGTATGCTTATAAAATTTGGAAACAGGTAATAGAAACTTCCATAGCTCCTACTGCTGTTATGATACAACAAAGGTGAAGGAAGCTCTCTACATAAAGAACAACTGCTAAGGCTTTTTGCTCTGTGACAACACCGGTGAACTGCTGTCCAAAATCCAAATGAAAGGTTTGGTGTTGCTGCCATTGCTTGAGTTTTGGGGAGTTTCTTTGGCAAGGATGGAACTGGGAAATAATCCTAAATTAGGTAGCATACTATTGTGTAAGGTTGAAATTCCTTTCTTTTGTTATGAATTGTGGCTCATATATTACTGCTTTTCTTTCAGGTTTTTGACAAAAATCAGCTGATATGTTTTTCTGAATTAGATTCTATCGGAAAAAAAAGTGAGATATTTCTAATAGGTTGTCTTGTATGACCATGTTCAGGCTACCAACAGAGAGTAGTAGAAGGCATTAAATCAACCAAAAGCTAATGTCATTGAATGTAAAAATGCAACTATCATTTTTTGGGAATGATTGTAAATAAACATGACAGTTTATTTATGTTGCTTTTATCAATGTTCAAGAGTTTTTAATGGAAATTGGAATCATCTAATGACCAAAGTATAGTGTAGCTTCAGAAAAAACTTCATTTTTGTGAGTGAATTTCATTTCTTTTTTAAATTAGTATTGAATAAGCATTAAATCAGAAGTGGCATTTGTATATTGCTGTATTGCATTCTGTGCAACATATACAGAAAACCAATATTTTAATACTCAGATTCATTATCTATAGATCACTATAAAAGGTGTATGTTATAATAATAGATTTGTTTTCAACCATATAGGCAAACCAAGATTAAAAGTTAGTATTTGCCAACAGCATTGAATCATCTAGTGTACTGCTTTTATTTCTTATTCTAAGTACAGGGAGTATTTCAGTATCTCTGGCATATTATAATGCATTATAATTATAATACATTACCTGTTTGTGAATCTTTGACATTTAATAGCAGCTACTGTAATTAATTCTCTTTGTTACCTAGTCACCACTAACAAGAAAGTTAGTGTTAGCAGGACTACAATGAACATGTTAAAGATGAATAACCTTACATACTAGAGATGCCAGAACTTTTGTTCCTCATGTTGTATCTATGTACAGATACTCATTTTCCTCACAAACACTTTTGTGTTTAATCTGTCTGTAAAACAAGATATATGTGGGAATCTTATGCATTTCTAATATTATTTTATCCTGACTAAGAATCAAGTGGAAATATTCTTCCTTATAATGCAGACATGTCCAGCAGAAATATTACACTCCTTGCAAGACAAGGAGGGAAACATTCTCAGTCTTTGGGTCTGGTCAGCAGGACTCAAATTTGCCTTACTTATTCAAAGGTAAAAAAGCCAAAAGGGGAGACGTTTCACTGTCAGCTTTTTTCATAGGCTATAGAATGAACAATGGGGATTATTTAGATGGGAAAGAGTGAGAAGAAATGGTCTTAATCTCTTAAGCAAGACATTTTCTAACTTTTCTAAAATCAAAAGTTATGATAAGCACTGCAGATATGAACTTTGAAGTCCATATATATCTGGCATATCTGGCAGCTGGTCATTTCGTCATTCCTGGCTTAAATTCCCCTGAATGTTCCTGCCTGATGTTTTATATATAGATATATATCCGTGGCCCTTAGAGTTGCAGGAACATAGTATAGCACAAACCCAAGCAATGGTTGGGATGAGTGATCATTGGTAGCACCACAGATGTTACCTCTTAAGTATGGAGTCTCCTGCCTCACCACAAGCAGGCACCGTTGTTAAGCCTTATAGTGTCATATACTGTCATAAATGTGTTACCAGAAGCAATCATATGGCGTAACATCTTCACAAAACCTTTGTAGTTGATTGTGTATATTTGTTGAAAAAAGTACCTACATAATGATAAATGGCATATTGTATTGCAGGGCATCCTTGGCTCAGGATTTGCGTTAAAAGTGCAGGAGCAGCATCGTCAAAAACACTTTGAGAAAAGAAGGAATCCAGCTGCCAGTCTAATTCAGGTAAATATGAAATCAGTGAAAAGATAACAGTAGGTCATTTAAAGTACACATTGGAGCAAGTTTTATTGTTGCAATTTGGAAAGTTTTGTGGAAATAATGTTTAACAGATTGGTTAGTTTCATGAAATAAGTTTGTTCAGCGATTGCTGTGTTTTGCCATAATTGTGTATATAGCATTTCTATGCGTAGTTTTTCAGTTCTTCTACCCATGCTGAAGAAACCAAGTCAAGGATGCCAATTGCATGCCTACAGTTATCGAATTACTTAGAAAAATAGAATTGATCCCTAGACAACCCAACTGACAGCACAGCACTCTTGCCTATATTAAGCTACTTTTCATCTACTACAGGGTTTAGAATGCTCCAAGGAGTGATATACTTGGTGAAAATGAAAAGTGTCCTGCCCAGAGAATTGCTTTCACTATTAGTCAATTCAAAAGCTGGAAATGCAGGTGCTAGCAATTCCAAAATGTCTGAAATTGTCTGAAGTGGTTTCAACTCCAATATTGACATGATGGTGCAGATCCATGATCTAGAAAGATTTTTTTTAAGCAAAAGTGGCATGATATTTGTTAAACAGCTCTTTTGCATGTTTTTTTCCCTTAACTTACAGTGCCAGTTAAAAATGAGAAAATCCTCTAAAGAATGATTTTGCACCAAGCTTTACTCTACTTGATACACTGAAAAAAAAAAGGGGGAAATAATGTTCTAGCGCCCTAGTTTATTTTCTTGGGATCCCAAGTGTTTTATGTGTATCACACTGTTTTTTTAATTCTGAAATAATAAATCCAAATAAAGAAGCTGAGCATGAATATACTAGAGTTCCATGATAAGTTCAGGATAGATGCCAGGCTGCCTTTGAAGCATTCTTAAAGTTAATGAATGTTTTCCATTACTACTGTTCAATGATTATTGAATATTAAATACTTGAGATGTAATATTTATTAGAATAATTAATAAATATAAATCCACTCCTTTTGTATCTATTGTATCTAATGAGTGTCTGGGACATTTTCTAACACGTATATTCTAATCTGCTTCTTCCAAGTGTGGCTGTCAGAGGAAACACACAATAGATTTAGGTTTTGGATGTAGCTCTTCTTATTATTGTATGACAGTCCAACCAAAATACTAGTAAAACAGCATGCTAAATAGATTAAGAGTAGCTAGCTGACTGATTTCAGAAAGTAACTCTCAATGGGCAAAAACCTTGTGAAAGGAAGACATTTGTGGTGGGATCCCAATGATGAAGGTTGTCCAGCATTTACATGTTCATTTTCATGTTCAGCATTTTCAGTGATCTGGAAACTAATATAACGTTGCTGATGGAGATATTTGCCAATGGCACAAGGCCTGGCAGAATAGTAAAGATGAGGGCAGGCACATGGGAATGAACCCGAGGATGATGTGGGTGACTTTATCCAAATAGCTTAATATACCAAATACAAAACTTGATCTAGAAACAATGATTCAGAGTATTACAAAAGGACAATATCCTAATAGTAGTGACTCTGGACAGGATGTGACCAAGGATGAGAAACACAGAGGAGAAAGAGTGAGGAAGAAGGGCCAAGAGCTTCATACAAGTTCCCAATATGTTACTCCAGATGGTTTATTACAGTCCTTAGATGCAGAACCAGAAGGGTAACAAGTAGGAGAAGGCTGATATTATCACTGTGTATGGTGGTGCTGGTACTAACATGCTACACATCAACTCAGCATCTACAGTTTGTAAATGAGACTGGAAAACTGGAGAAAGCAATGAAAACTTTGAAAAAATTAGTCCAGGGCTGGAGAAAATTTCTTATTCATAAATGCAGGATGCGTCTGAACTTCATGTCATTGTCTACTGTAACCGTGCCTGGGCTTTTTTAAATTGTCTGATGTGGATATTGATAATGAACTACCATAGAACTCAGTGTACTCTAGTTTATCAGGATAATGTCTATTTTCTAATCAGTTACTCTGTAGAATTAGTCTGTGCTAACTCCTCTGTTGCCATAGATATACTGTCTGATAGAGCCTTTAGCTGACTTAAAGACAGCTAAGGTATCACTATAGAAAACTGGAATGTTTCATAGGGACATACTTTTCTCAATATGTTTAGCTTATAAGAAATATTCAGTGTGAATATTATTTGAACATAAAAGTCCAGAGAGGAAGGACGGGAACCTGGAAGCAGACAGAAACATAACAAATATCTCTGGCTACAAGCCAAAACCAAAGAGTTTCAAATCAAAAATAATGCAGATATTTTTGACAATGAGAATGATCAACCAGTGGAACAATTTACAGAGTAAGTGACAGGTTCTCCATCTGTAGATGAAGACTAGGTATATTTCTGGGAGATATGCAGTAGGAAAACATAGGGTATTAGACTCCGTACAGGAATACCTGCATGACATTTAATGGTTGACAATATACAGGAAGCGCAGATACTCAGCTAGTACAAATTAATATAGTTATGCTGACATCAGGGAAGCTGTTCCACTTTGTAGAACTGAGGATCTGTCTTGCTGTCTGCATGCAGTTATAAATCCAAATGGTGAATATATTTTCAATGCTATGCCTTGGTCACTCACCTTTGAAATGATTTATTTTGTGTTTTTAAACGTTTAGCAGTGTTTCAAACCACAGAGAATACTTCACTTTTCTTCTAAATGCTTTTTGTCTGGTTTTCATTATCATTTACAAAATGTATTATGACACTTTCTTTACCTCAGACTGCAAGTTTGTAGGGGTGTCCCCTATGGACTTGTCACAAATAAATCACTGTGATGCTTTTTTGAGCACCTTTATATGTTGAATATCTTCTGGTGCTTCCACGAAGCCAGTAACTCTTACCTCACCATGTAAAGTGTACTGTGATTCACAAAAGTTTTGGTAGATTTTTACTGGTATTTCCTTAATCAACCTAATAGAGCACATCCCAATCTGAGCAAAATCCCCTCTCTTCGTAACCAGTGCGGTGGCATTGTCACTTCATGTTCTTGGTTCCTTTGTGCTTTTCTATTGTTTCCCCATACCAGGCTTCTTGGCGGTTTTATTCTACCGACGCCAGCCGAACAAACCTGACAGCCACCTGGCGATATTATGAAAGTATTCTTCCTCCCCTCAGGCATGTATCAGTGCTATGAATGATAAAAGAAAGCCATGACTTGTATTGGTTACTAATCTGCTTTTCAATTTTTTGTTTCATCCCCTGCTCCCTCTTGCCTTGTTTTTTCTTTTTTACCATATATCCTGCACGTAGTGTGTATGGCGTAGTTATGCGGCTGATGAGAAATCGGTTTCCATTGCTACCTGGAAGCCTCATTTGAAGGCCTTGCATACCTGCAGCCCTACAAAGTAGGTACAAATATGGCAGCTGGTGCTGTTCTCGATGTCTGTTCAAGCTTATAGAGAATTACTATTTGTCTGTTTCGTCTTGTTTTGTCTTCCTAAGTCCTCTCATTAAAAATTTCAACTAACAAATCATATCAATATTATCTAGGAGCCTAGGACAGTGGGATAAATACAAATCGTTGCCATTTATCTGAGCACAGGCATTAGAAACATTTTCCCAAAACCCTACTCATATATCAAGGTTAATGTTTCACCCATTTCCAAATTATCTCTAAGGAGGAAAATATTAACTTTAATGCAGAGCTTGTTCCTTGATTTAATGGTATTTTTATGCCTGTGCTTCTATATAAGGCTGTAGCTACAGATCTGTCTTTGTGAGGGAAGAGGACCTTGTGGTATTCTGCAGGTGAATGCACCTTTTGGGGAATTTGCTCCTTTTCATCATAACTTCTGGTATATTCAGTATTTCCATAGGGCAAATTATACTCTCAGTTATACACACAGTTAGTGGAAGACAACTAAAAAGACCTGATGTCACAGTTTGGCAGACAGGAAATACCTGATGTCCTGGTTTGGGTGAGAATTCACAGAGCACTGGCAGCCCAAGACCCTTCAATAATTCAGCAAAAGATTTACCAGAAGGTAGTAAGTTGACTGATTCAATATGGGGCACAAATCAGGAAGTAAAGGATACGCGATAAAGATCAAAAAGGATAGCGCTAAGAGCCTTATGGGAAAGCTCTGATAAGCATCCTAACTGTTGTTATTGCAGACAGTGCAAGAGAATTAGTGGTTTCTCTCAAAGCTGGGTGATGAACATCCACATGACAGTAAAAAGGTAATCGTGTGCCAAAAAGCTCAGCCAAAAAGAGGTTTGGCTGGGTACCCAAAGCTGATCTTTGAATTTCAAAGAGCTGACAAGAACAGAGCCATAAGTAATCCATTACCATAACTGTAATTCCAAAATGCTCCAAACTAAAAGGAGCTTTTAGATTAAAAGTTACATGGAATATTGATTTTTGACATATACAAACAGGTTGAAGGCAACATTCGTATAAATGGATGCATATAAAATTACATAAATAATGAAGCTGTATCCCACCTAAAATATTCTAAAATATCACTGTCCCTCAAAAGTGCATCTATTTGTTATTTTAAATAAGCGTATTGCTGTGCTATCCTAAAATTAAACCTTTTTATTTACCAGAGATAACTTTATCTAATAAGAGCCTACAGCTTTCTGTTAGATATGTGTCAGCAATGCATTTTGCCTAAATGCTTTGCCAACTCAGTCTGCAGTGGTATGTACTAAGCATGTTATGCATGTGTTAAAACAACTGAAAAGTTTCTTTTTCAGAAGCATTGTAGTTACGAGTCTTGCTTGAATGTTTTTGTGGTTGCAATGTAACGTGTATGGTACGCTAATTAACATATCCATTTACGTTTATCATATATCTAACATCATCTGTAACTAAGTAATGTGATTACTATCTGCATAACAAGTATGTTTTTCCCTCCCACTCCCTGACCTGAAGAAAAGAACAAGGGGAAGCTTCTAGCAGGTTTGTAGTTTCTTTTATTTCTTTTATCTGTGAAATCGCTGCTTCTTAATGGCTTTTAGATGTTTCAGGTTCTGTACAGTAGGTTCAATGAACTGTAACTGTTAACTGATAATAATCACAAATTGCATTTTTTAAAACTCATATCGATAGACTAATGCTGCTGAAATTTGCTTCTTTGTCCCAGTTTTTGTATGGAAAAACTAGGCAATTTTTTACTTTTTAACTTTGAGGGGGAGCTCAGCACAAACGGTGGCAGAGTAGCGAGCAGAGCAGCCTCCCCAGACCCAGCTCCTGGGCAAGGATGCGGCCCCCAGCTTCCACCATAAAATCGATGCTCAGGGTTTCCAGGAATCACAGTGGAAGCTACAGGCACGTAGTTGAATTTGGCTTTGTGAACCAGCCCACCAGCCCTCCGTCTCAGAGGGAGGACCCCCCCGCCGGTGCTGGCTGGCTGTCACCTCAGCAAGGGTCTGTGCTGCCCTGCAGGAGTATCCTCAAAGCTTCCTCAGTGCCACGTCTCCATGTTTTCCCAACCTTTGCCTGCCGACCCCTCCTAAAGAGCGTTTTAGGACATGGCGGGTGGGGGGAAAGCATCACCACAGCGGCTCACCTCCCGGCTGCGTGGTCTGCACTCTCGCGTGGCCCTGTTGGGGCGGAGGAGGCAGCCTGGCATCTCTCCTTAAATAAGCCCCACCGCTGTCAGGGCTGTCCTCCCAGGATAAATAAAGCCCTGGAGATGCACAGGCCTAAGGCAGTAAGTGGAAATGCTGCTCTTTGCTGTACTTCTAGCTCGAATCCTTAGGGACAGGAAAGGACTCAGTGGCTACAAGAGAAATTACACTGCCTCCAAAACTCATTAGGGATGGGAGTCAGCACGCGTTCGGCAGCCGGCACTGCGGTATCAGCACGATCAGAGAATAGTGGAGTTCACCTCCGAACAGAAAACAATGAAAAACCGAAAGTGTCGGTGACGCATCAACCCCTGAAGTACATCCACCCTCAAGTTGTACTGTGGTTCACAAACTCTTCTGGGTTATTCAGTCAGGGGTGGAAAGTCTTCACATCAATGACCCACGTCCCGTTCCACTTTCCAGATTGCTCCTCTGGCGCCTGGCTCCATCCTTTTCCCCGATGTGCACGTAACTGCTGTTAGTGTCACAGTAACTCGAGGGGACTGGGTTTGCTGTGAGATGGCCCTCGAGCACTTCACCTGCTCTGTCAGTTCTGTGACTTTTCATATACATTACCTCCATAGGCTTGCTAGCAACGTAATGATCTCATTAAATTATTACAGCCTGATCACAACTTTTTGCACTCACCAGCCATAGTTCCTACTCCTTCAATAGCAACGTTTAAAATTGACTTCAGCCTTTTTAAAGATGAGACTGAAGTTGGCAGTAAATGAGTACATACCTCCAAAAGAGTGGTTTGTGCAGAGGGGAGAGGTTATTCCCACTTGTACCTGCGAGCACTTAAAGAGTTAAATTTACTTACAATAAGTAGAAGCTAGATGCAAAAAGAAAAAACCCCAGCTGTCAAAATTACATTACATGCTCCACGTTAGTGGTAACTGTTGTGGTTTTAAAAGTAATCAATGATTTAGCCAGATTTTTTCCCTTTATTTTCACTGAATGGAAGATGTCTGTCCCTTCTGAAACTCTTAACTAATATGTGCACTGCTGCAAATTAGCGTAGGTATAAAAATTGTCTAGTCAACTCCTGAGATCCTGGTCTACAGTAAAAACCCTACAGACCACTCAGTGCCTTCTAAAAAAGGTGTGTTTTGTTGGTGGCTGTTTACCATTCTTATGCTGATATATTGCTGTATGTTTGTATCACTTAAAATACATGCGGTGTATGTGGTCTTTTATGGTAAAAATGTAAATGCAAACTGCTGCAACGTACTTCGAAATAACTGTCCCCGACTATTTAACTTCTTTCTTACTGCAATGCTGAGTGACTTGCATGGGATGCTATGTGAACTAAGTAAGCTGCTTCTTGTTTCACTCTTTAAACGAAGATGTGTTTGCACAAGTCGTGCATTGGATTGCTTTCTGAATACGCTCTTTGCTCTGTACTCCATTCTAATAACAGTGGAGAAAAACTTTTGTTACTTTAGGTAAAAGTTAATTATTTTCTTTCCTACCAAAATGACTTTTATATTTACAGAAATGAATTCTTGCATTTTGTCATGCATAGACCTACAGTCTTTCATTAGGTAACTAAATGTTGCTGTGCGTTTGAGTTGAGAGAGCTGTGCTTATGAGGCTCTAGCTTCATACTGATTTTAAGAAAAATATGTATGTTGTATTTCTCAAAATATTACACACAAGTATTCTAATTAATCATTTATCAAAAGTAATGGTAGACAACCTCTCTGGTGTATCCACGCTGTAAAAGAGATATTTCTATAAATCAGTTCTAGAGTTCTGCAAGTCATTTAAAAAGCCTGTATGTTAAATTCTCCATATCTACAAATGCACACACTGAATGCAAATAGTATTTATTTCTGTTCAATTATACAATGTGGCTGAAATTCTTCCTGTGCAGGAAACTAGATCAAGACTGATGAATCTTACAACATCCTGAGAGTGTAAGCAGTCTTAAGCTGTGTGTAGGACATGCATTGGGTGTCTGCAAAGGATGAATGTCACCCATCTAGTGTTGTAACTAGTGAGCCTGAATATGAATTCTCTATTCAGACAACTCTCTCTGGTGCAATAAGGAACAGTTTTGCTAGTATAGGAGCTTGGGGGAAAAACTCATCCCTGTTCTGAGGGAAACAAGTAAATTGTACTCTGGAATTCCCTCCACCTCCTATATCATATCTGTTTCTAAAAATAGATTTAATGTAAACTGTCTGCATGCACCATATGAAAAAGAAATTGCCAGTGATGCAGAATTTAACTTGAGGTGGAAAGCCTAACCCCTTACCTAGCAGTGGAATGCTTAGTAACACGGTCCTCTATCTCCCCTCACTCCTAGTAAGCTTTGTAGTAATAAACAGAAGCTCTTCAGGAGGTACACCCCTCGGAAACATAGGTATTCAGCATCCTGCCTATTCACATGACGTTTGAGAATGCCAACTAACACCAGGTGCATGATTCATTTACTTCCCCTCCTTAGTGCTTTAAAGTTCCTTACTTCTCCAAAGGAGGTTTCTTGATTTTTTTTTAAGTGCTTGTGATTCCCCTCGTTGCTTGTTGCCTGCAATGACATTAAGACAATGGCAATAATACCGGTTCTTTGGATCTCATCTGGTCAGACAATTGCAGTGTGCAGCACGCCGCAGTTTGCCAAAGCCTGGTTCCCCTTCTCTGCCTGAGACTTGAACTTTTGGAATGCATTACCCTGCAGAGATCTAAAACTGGGGTTGACTATTTGAGTAGAGACTTTTCCCCCAGTCCAAGAGGATTTTTATAACCATGGCAGTTGAGTTCTCCATCTAATAATTAGTGGGGAATATTAATCTATAACATGCTAGGCGATACCAACAGTCAAAACATGCAATTGTTGTTGAGAAGAATCCCCTTGGACACAGCCTGTGGAAGCTGTGCCTGTGCCCTGTACTGGAAGGTAGAGGAATGCATGAGAAATCAACCATCTGCTTCAGCTGAATTCTGTGGAAATTGTGTCTCTTACCAAAAATGGTAATCCTTAGATGGATGGATCTTACGGGAAGAAACCCTTGATTTATAACTAAAGCTTATTACATTTTTTTCTTACTTTTTAAAAATAATTTAAAAGACAATAGAAGTACAAACTGACGATAGAAAATGGAGATTAAAAAAAGTTTCTCTTCATCCGGAAACTGTTTTGAAAAACAAAAAAATACACAAAACCCCTGAACTTCATTTATTTTTTTCTGTTTGACAGTTGAACTTTAAGACATTATGTCCCTGAAATTCTTGTTATTACTCATTGAAGGTATGAGATATAACACTACATTTCTTGGTTCATGCTCCTGGCATGAGACTGGTGGAGAAGTCTTGAATGTTTGAACTTCAGGCCTCGCTGTACTATCCATTGCATTTGCATTTGCTCAACTTGGCTTAATTTCAGTAAAGTCGTCTGTAGGCTTGGTAAGAATCACCATCTGTATTTATTGGAAGTTAACTGCTGAAAATTGGCACGCAAGTTTGCTTGCTGTTGTTTGTCATGGGTGGTAATTTTTGCCGGTTTCAGCTTCTGTCTCGGCTCAAGATCCAAAGCATTCTCCCTCACCCTCAGGCCCTCCAGTTACTTCTGATTCATTTCAATTTCTTCCTATTCCCGCTTCCACCAGCTGGCTCAGTACGAAAAGCTGAAAAACAAATTGTAAATTGTGACTAGTAGCAAGCAATAGTGCTGCAGGTCTGAGGCTGAAGCAGGGCAGAAGATAAACTTGACCAGAAATGCAGGAAATAGGCAGGGAAATAGGGGAGTAGGACTGGGATGCAGAGAGATGCTCAGTTAACCAAAAAGTATGGTAAGATGGTCCATGGAAGACAGACAGAGCTGTGAGTATGGGAGAGAAAAGCAAAGGTTTGTAGGCATTTATCAATTAAAACAAAATCTTTTCAAGTCTAGTCATTTGGTCCAGCAGAGAAGTGTTCGTTCCCCTTGCAGTGAAGCTACAGTGACCTCTAGTGTCTCTAAACACCTATTCCTTCATAAATCAAAGGTGGAAAAGACAGAGTTTAAAAAAGAAGTAAGAACTAGAAAGTCCTTTGCTATCCCAGGGAAGTGAACGGCTCATGCATGTACTGATGGGAAGAATAAGCACTAAGATCTTACAGCTGACCTTCCAGAAGGCAAACAAATAGAGAAAAGTCACTTGCTTTTTTCCCACAGGTGCCAGTTGTAATGAATCTCCACTAAAAGATGCTTCAAACCTTCAGTGTTGTCGATATGAATACATTCCACAACTAGCAACCTGCAAGAATAGGTCCAAAGAGATTACCATTGCCAGGGAAGATTGTAATAGGAAGCAAATATGTATATAAACTAACTAGGATAAACTATCAGTCATGTAAGGTACAAGAAATGATGGACAGACACACATCTAAAGGAATATGGAGATGACTGGAGACAGCTGTGGTTCTCTCAGATCCTTGTCTTTAGGTCTGATTCAGGAACTTGTACAATTTCATTTTCCTGATTCTTTCTCATGCTTTTGTCTTTTGGACCAACATTCAACTTAAGGTTCAGGAGTACTTACGTGATATGTGGGATATGTGAATTTCCAATGGCCATTAACAGGTTTACATTAATTCAAGGGATTTCCTTTGGATATCTTGTAAAAAGAGAGGAGAAAGGGACAAAGAGAAAAATATAACAGGCTAGGTCCTGCAAGCGGTGAAGGATTTTTGGCATGGCTCTGGACAGTGCCAATCCAACCATCATTAAATCAGAGTAAAGGGCCCTAAAGGCTTCAGTGGCCACTGATTCAAGTGCAGAATGCCCAAGGATGCTTGAAAGGGCATAAGATTATCTCCACTCTGTCTCTTTAATACCCTCTCCACCACTATTGCAACAGAGAATCAAGAGCCAGGAACTATATAACCTATAAGGAAAGGGACTTTCACTGTGGGAAAAAGCCTGGTCAGGATGCCCCCAAAATTTCTGATGCAGTTATTCCTTCATGATCTGTTATTTATCAGATCTAGAAAAGCCCCATGGCAGAGTGCTCTCAAGGACAGCAGCTTTCTTCTCCCAAGCATGAATTCCCCACTGCTGCAAGTCATACGATTTATGCCTACGCTGAGTAAGGCCCAGTGACTTCAGGAACATTTCCCACCAGTCTCAAAATAGGAACAGGGATCCAAGCAAAGAACTGCTATAACCAGTGTCTTTGGAGAAACTCTCAAGATGCAAAACAGAGTTTCCAAACCACGCTTCCTTCAGGGGCTGCGTTTCTCTTCACAATGCAGCATCCTCTGCATGGACCCTTGGCATGCCATTACATTGCCATTGCTACAAAGCAGATTTTTTTTTTTATAAAGTATGAGATCTGCATTTTAAATTAGTATTTTCATTCTCAGTGTTGCACTTTTGAAAAATGTTTCTAGTACAGATGAAGTATCTACTGTTCCTTTCACCATTGCCTCATTGCTTTGATTTGGAGAACTAAAGATATTCAGGTTAAGTAGACATTGTGTACCATTCAGCTTTTGTAAATGAAATAGCCACGTGTACAAATCATTTAAAGGCAGCCATTGCTTTCATTAGTACAAATTAATTGACAGAACATGTGTGCTTTTTTGTTTTAATTTTTGTTTTGGAGTTAATGGGGTTATAAAAAATATGGTCCATACTGATCATTTTTATGGCTATTTTATCAATTTTCCTTTCATTTTAATTAGTGCAAGAGGAACAGAGCTGTCCAGAAACTTTTTTATTCTAAGATTTGTCAACAAAAATATAATTTGATTTCATGCTTCAATAGGAAATACAATTTGAGCCATAAGAGGGGTTAAAAAAAGCACAGGGGATGCACGCCTAGGAATAATATCTATAATAAGAAGTCCATTTTGATTCTGTTGCTCATGCTGTGTAGTATGACAATGCAATAATGTGGTTAATAAATATTTTACAGCTTATATTCTCATTAAGTTATACAATGCAAAAGATTCCTGAGCTGAAATGTAATTCAGTCTTGAAAAGTAATTTTTATTGAAAATTAAATTTTAGAACTCACTTTTCTTTCAAATAGTAGGTTCTGTGGGTCTTTTGTATTGCATATGCAACAGCACACAGTACTGCAGGTGTGGGTAACAATTTGCAATGGAAATAGATAATATTTCCAGCACCATCATGTGTTTGTTTCAACAATTGCTTACTTTGGGCAAGGGAAGAAGGCGATTGCATTCAGAAATTATAGCAAAGGTATTCTTTCAAGTGATTCAACATGCCATATAGAAATACATTTATCTAATAATCTTTCTATTGATGTGCTCATTTTTTAGCATTCTTGAAAATTACCTCATTATAAGCTTCCCAGCCTGTGCTTTGCCTGCTACAAGCTGCATGCTTTCTGCTCTCAGTGATGTTTGTATTCAGAATGAAATGCTATGCTATGCTATGCTATGCTATGCATGGACAAAGATATCTGATTATCTCAACTTTTCACAGCCGCAGAAGTTTATAACTACGTTCCATTTCATGTAATTACAGATTAAGACTGTATTTTCAGAGTGCAGTAGGTTAAATATGTTAAGAACCACATAGTCCATGTTAGTATTAGTTAATTAGCTGCAGAATTCATTTCTGTTGAAAACATCTTATGGGCATGCTGAAGTTAAATGCAAAGACTTTGAGAGTACTAGGAAGTCTCTTAACTTCAGTTACAATTATAATGTGCAGGTAGACAGGTTTTGCTATAGGTTTTTTAAAAGCACCCCCAAAGCGTATGCCGGGGCAGTAAGACTGCAAGACCCAGTAACATCATACCATGAGCGGCTACTGCGTTGCTCCCATCATCTCTCCCCTTGCAAGAACAGGACCACTGACCAAGACAACCATTCCCTTGTACAGGCAATTGAACTTAACCTTGTAGATAAAACAAGGTTTCCAAACTTTCGTATCAGACTTGCTTTCTGTTTCCCCCTTGTGCCTTCTGCTACAGGAAGAGACAAACAAAGGCAAAAATGTTAAATAGTGAAAAAGCATAGGCAAATAGTCATGGTGACCACAGGATGTTCATCAGATATGTTTGAACATGAACAAAGGTAATTTAAGCACTGGGAAGCAGAAAATCTACATATCCCACATTTAGCTGACTGGAGGGGAGGGTTATAAGCACAGGAGGGAAAAAAATCAGCTTACAATTGGCCAACTATAAGACCACAGGGCCACCATTGATCCAGCAGTCACAGTCATGAGCTTGGCTGTGCTCTTGTACCTCTCCTAAAGCGCTTGTCCTATACCACCTGCAGGTAGTCAGCTCCCAGCTTAATCTCCAGCAATGACTTTAGTGAGCACACAGCGTATCATTACATTTCCATTAATTGGTCATCACGCTGTTTCTTGGATGTTTTGTTAATTTTGGTTTCGTCTTGTCCAAGTAAGTGCTGTAACAAGGAATTCTGGATATGTGTGATCACTAACAATGCGTATGAAATGTTGGAAGTGCCACATTTTTAAAAAGCATGACTATACTAACAGTATTTTTGCCTGCTTAAAAACAAAAAACACTACATGGCATGCAGTAATAATAGAATACATTTTGTTCTTGTTTATCCAAAGACATGGCCAGAAATGCACTGAGCTGGGCTGACTAAGATGAAAATAAACCTATTTAAAAGTCAAGGAATAAAAAAAAATCTTAGATATTAATCTGTAACAATTGCGTGAAATCTGTTTGTCTTTGTTAATTTGAATTTCCTTTACAAGTTTATTCTGTACTGTAAAATAGACTGCCGCTGATAATGCCTCTGTCAAAAAACAATCACATCAAATCCATTTCACTCCCAAATGAAATATATTCAATGAAAATAAAAACGCGTCAGAAACAGATTCATACTATTGAGAATTTTTAGAAATTATTTCCTAATATCATATGGTAGAAAAAAAAAGGAGTGGAGGAACCATGAAATAAAATACATTTCTCTTCTTCACAGTCAAAAGCTAAGTTTTAAGGAGCGGGTCCGGATGGCCAGCCCACGAGGTCAAAGTATAAAGAACAGGCAGTCTTCAGTTGGAGATCGCCGGTCACCAAGTGCCGACATTGCCACCGAGGGCAGCCCAACCAAAGTCCAGAAGAGCTGGAGCTTCAACGACCGAACCCGCTTCAGGCCCTCGCTGCGGCTGAAGAGCTCGCAGCCCAAACCCGTGGTCGACGGTAGGAGTTTTTCACGCCTCGTTTGCCACTGCGCGCTGCTGCCAGCCTGCTCACGCTCTTGCACACCCGCACTGCGAACGCGATATAAGAATCGTTATATCGGGGCAGAGATACTAGAAAGCTACAGCCTGCTTCAACGAGCATGCCGACGGGATTTTTTTTTAATAAGAAATCTTGTGTCAGTGGTGCTTAGGGAGCAACTGGTGGAAAAGGGGGTCACTACGGAAAATCGCAGGTGGACTAAATGCATCCTCCGGGTTTGGCTGCAGCAGCCCCTCTCCCACCTCTGGGTGCAGCTGCTGCCCAAACCCGCTGCCTCTCGCTGGTGGGCCACGCACCACGGCCAGCGCTGCTCTGCCTGCGGCTTTGCCAGCCCAGAGCACAGCTTGTAGGGCACCGGCCCCCCAGGCAGAGGAGCTTGCTGAGGAGCTGGGAGATGCCCTCTTACCTCCACTGGGAGTACAGCCACCTGCCACCAACAGATACACTACTGGGCACTTTAAGTTTTACGGGGTTGTACCAGGTTGGGTAAGGCACGTGGCTCTAGCAAACAAAACCAGTGTTATTGCTTCTATGTATTGCTTTCTAAAGGGTATTTTAGATGTGGGAAGGATTCCTAGCATGTGAAGAAGCAGATCTTGGTGCAAATGGCTCGCTGACCCCGCAGCAGGCAGGAACATAGCCTTTCCCACACGCTGCCTCCCCACGAGAATGGATGCTGCCCCTCTCCTCTCTCCATTCGCCAGCTAAGGTCCTCTCTGGCATTAAACTAGCCAGTGTTCAGGCAAAGATCTTCATCCGCAAAAGCTTGCCAAAACAGAGACAGTGACTGCCCCTAACCAGGGAGCACTGAAGCTGGTGAGAGCAGCTCCCAACAGGCAGGAGCCGAGAGCACCAGGCGAGCCCAGCCCCTGCAAGGGACGGGTCCTGCACTGGAAGGTGCACTCACACAGCTCTGGGGGTACCGCTGCCCCAGTGGATTTGGATTTGGGTTTCGCCATTCGCATTTTTCCGAACTTACGAACGTTTTGTTCTTTCTTGTGGGACTCCCAGGTAGAAAATAAGGGAAACAAACTGATCGGCCACAACAGGAGGCAGTGACCCTCACTTTATGGGAAAGGTACAACGTAAATCATTTGATCCAAGTAAAGAGATATAACTTTAAACTCTTTCTACGATGGCAATCGTACCACATCCAACAACTGTGGTAAAACTAATGAGGCCGAAGTGCGATTTTGGTGTCTGCTTCCTTTTTAAGAACACATATTATCACAGACATGTAGGTTGCAAAATACCCATTGAACTGAAATGCCCCATCCCTCAGCTGAGGATGTCCTACGCAACACATCTCTTCAGGAAAAGGCTGGGTAAATAAACATTTCCTGGAGGGCAGACAAGACAAACCAACAGTGTTTACTAAGGTCATCGTTCCAGGCTAGCCCTCCCCCACGGAGACCTCTCAGATGCATAAATCCTGAATTTGGCTGCGTTACAGTGAGCTGCTGGGGTGTACCAGCCACCAGGCTGCTATCCAGGTTGCTCACAGCTCCTCGCTGCATTCTGGGGCACGGGCCCTGGCTCACGTCCCGCGGCAGCTGCGGCACAGGGGCTGTGTGACGCCGGCCTGGGTCTCACGCTGACGTGGAGCTGGGACAAGGCCACTGGCTCCACGTCGGGAAGTGAGAAATGCTCTAGGTACCGGAGGGGTTGAAGCTACCCTGTCTAAATTTAGGCTTCCTACATAATCACTTACATAGTGAGAATACCTCGCCAAAACCACGCCAGAAGTGATTTTATAGGTTAAACCCCCATAACTCGCACTGTGCCTGGAAATGAGCACGCTCCCGGGGTATCAGTGGACCACTTCTGCTCCAGCCCCACAGCCTGCACCTCGCTCAAGCACCCGTTCAGTTTTTCATCAGCCCATTTGTCACAGAAACATTTCCTCAGTGTGTCCTCTGTTTTGTCCTGTATGTATTGTCGTTACTAGCAATGATCTGCACGAGAAGATCACGTTCCCTCTTATTGTCTCCCTTTCATGGAAAAGGTGGCATAAACGGCACCTTGGGTATTTCTGTAGGTAAAAGATAATAACAGCAACAGAGCGTTCATTCCTGTGCGTAAACCCTTAAAGATCTTCCCGCTCCTCAGGGCAAGCACAGCCTGTTTCCTTGTCAGCGGTTTCCAGCTACCAGTCCACCCTTATGAACTGGGGCCAACAGATATGACCAATTTCTCATCTGCGGCAGGAGGAACAGCTTCCATTGTGACCAGCTTTTAGGCAAATGCCAAGTTTCCACTCTGGGACCTGGTCCAGCTAGTTCTAGAACTGGAATCAGCAGGGAGATGTCCAGTGTGCTGAGAGACAGCTCCCTGGTACCTTCCCCAGTCCATTGCAGGAAAAGTCAGGCGCTACTAACCTTGGTTTCTTTGGTTTTTTGGTGTGTTACCAATTTCATAGTTTGATATGCTTTCTGAATTTGACAGCTCAATGAAAAGGATCTGGAGATCATGTATTTAGTTTAGAATATCTTGTATTTTTCACTGGATGAAAATTCAGTATTTGCAGCATTTTATTAATATCTCTCAGTTGTCAGGTCCTCCAGTTTCCTCCTTGAGGCATACTCCAGCCAAAGGATTAATTATTTTGGTGTGCTGATATTCCAGCCAAACTAGAAGCCGTCCCTTTCTACATGAAAGTTTGAGCACAAAACAATACCCTTGAAAATCTGGTCCTTCTGGCGATTCTTACATCTCCATAGCATGTTTGGGGGGGAGAAGAAATGACACTTGCAATAGACCTTTTGGACAGAGACAACATAGTACTGGGTACCCAGTAGAGTGTCAAAATTTTGCATCAGTGATCTAATGAAAAAATAAAACCTCTTGCTATGAAATTCCCCTTCCAAAAGAAAAGACACTCGTATTTGCTTGATTTTTCCTTCACCCTATGGCATTTGGGGTTGTAAATATTCTTCCATTAGCACAGGCAGAGGAGGAACTACCTCATTGCGAAGGTCAGGTGCACTGAAGTCTGTGTAAAAATAAAGCAAAGAAGTAAATATATAAGTAGAGGGTTCAGAAAGGAAGAGAAATTGTTAGCGTAGATTTCCTAGGAAAAGGATGACCTAAGGCAGATAGTCAACACAGCAACTTTGCAGGGCTGACCGAGTTCTCATAAAAGACGTGGTTAGAATCTGGGCCAAAATGGTCAGGAAGAGACTGCTGGAAAAACTAAACATTAGCAATTAGACGCTGGCCTGTAAAGGGAGGTTCTAATCCAGACAGGAGCTTATGGAGGCAGCTAAGAGTCTAACAAGATTGAAAATGTAGTAGCCTTGCTCTTAGGCTACCCAGTAACAAAAGCTTACTAACGCTCCCTTGCTGCATACTAAAACCACAGAAGGAAGGTTTCTGGGCAGTAAGCAAAACACTTAAGCTGGCCACAGGTATCTCCCAAAAGGATTTTGGCATAGCAGCCTTAGAACAGTATGACCAAAACTGTTGCACAAATGCCTTTATTTATGGGTAGCAACAGTCCTCTGAAACTGCCTATAAACCATTTATTGCTGTTGCCAAAGCGGGCCTGGCAACAGCAGCAATTATTTCAGCTACATATGTGCATTTGCAAATGGAATCCAAACCTGAGAGAGCTTTGATGGCTGGAGAGAGCTCTGGTGGCGTGGCTGCAGACACTCTCTGGAGCATTTAACAACAGTGCAGGGAAGCAAAATTAAAAACCAAGAGTTATGTAATCTGATTTAAAATACGTGTCCAGTCTCTGGTGAAACAACTGCCAGAACTCTTGTTGAAGAGGAGACCCTGCACAAATTAATGAAGGTGCCAGGATGCTGTATTTCCAATCCCTGTTATCAGTTTAAAAGGGAATTATCAGGACCAAGCAGATCAAAGGGAAATCTTCACCACACAAGGACAGTAAATAGTGAATGTAAAGCACAGTAAAAGCACTAGTAAAAGCACACACTTAAGAGGTTACAAGAATTGTATAGGGTAATGCAAGAGCCTCTCCCGAAGGGATGCCACGTCACACGGGTGAAGGTCCTGCCTGACCTCGGAGCTGCATGCAGCCACCGCCATACCCGTACGCCGAGCGAGCCAGGAGCCACTTCTGGCCCCAAGGCCTCCTCATGCAGTATGGCTTGTGTCCCTGCACCAAAAACCGGGAAACCACAGCCAAGCTGCCCATGGGGAACGGCCCCCAGCACGTGAGAATACCCACTGGCAGCGGCCAAACCCGTGCCAGAGTCTGTGCAAGCAATTAAATAGTACAGGTGATCTCACGCCATTGCTTCAGGCGCTGTGCCTGTGCCTCGTTGTAGTTAGCATAGGTCCAGCCACAGAAACTCACCTCACAAAATCTCTCCTTTCCTCTTTTCTGAGGAAGAGAACCTTTTCTGCTTAAATTGTGCTCCGGTCTTGCACAGCCACAGCTAAAGTAATGAACGGATATTATGTTGTGCATGCAGTTCTCAGTGAGGGACAAAAACGCCCCATTATACTTGTTTTCTACCATCCCATGCTTCTAAGCCTCTGCATGAGTTATTGTGCTTGTACTGTAACCAAGAGACATTGTGTGGCTTTTTGAATAAAACATCAAAAGTGTTCAGCACTGGAGATATTACAAACATATTTCATTTGATTAATTAAAAAGAACTCTCCAAGGAAATACTTGATTTCTTGCACCATCCCTGAACATTATACACTCACACGACCTCTAGCCTTTCATTCCCTACAGAGTACTTGCACAAAATCCTCAGGGTAGAGTATATTATAATAACCACGGAAAGAATGCAATTGTGCATTTCAGCCCCCATGCCCTCAGTTACTACCATGTAATTTATGTATTGCAAAAATGACAGGTTTTCCTTTCAGTAGCACAAACATCTTGACTTTGTATGAGGTTGACTTGATGTGGCAAAGGTCCTTAGTTTGGTTGCTTTTACATCTCGGTTAGCTTAAATGTGCTGATTCAAAATGAAGCTGCATGATGTCAAAAGAAAGCTGCTCAATTTATATAAACCCCGTATGATGTGACGAAATGACATTTTATTAGCAATATATCAATCTGTGCTAGACAGGAGATTTATTTTCTTATGATTGTTTAACTCCATGATAGATCTCTCATTTATTACCGTTGTCACTGTAATTAATTAGGAAGATCTTGTAAAAATAATCTGGCATTCTGATCTGAGCTCCAAGCCATTTTTTCATTTTGTGTAAATAAGTACAGGCTATTGGTTTTGAGGCATTATGTTAGTTTATTCCAACTAAGGTCCTGTCCATATGAGTCCATAATTTAGTCTCTCTCTTTATGATACGTCTTGAGGAATGTGCTGTGCACCGTTGCTCGCTGGACTGAGCGCTTACTCGGTGCTCACGGGGGACTGATTAGCCAGCTCAGTTCTGTGAAGGACAGCAGCAGACCACCCCACAGAAGTATGATTTGCATGGATTTCAGATAACCTCATGTGCAGTGAAGAGTAAACAAATGAGTTAAGAAGTCATTTTGAGAGGATGCTCATAAAACTTCCCAACCACCATGTAACCCACTTGCACCAAATCTGAAACATGTGAGGAATGTTTTCATTTTTAACAAACATTGTTGGGGAAATCCTTCATGGCTTTTTAAAATACAGGACTGTCCTGTGGCTACCTGAATCTAAAGCTGCAGTCCTCCTCTCTTCCTTTGCCCACAGCTACCACCTCCTTCAAACAACAGGACCTGGAAATCTCCCCGGGTGTAGGACCTCTGTAGGCCTTATGGAATATCAGGCATCGTATCAACTGGTGTGTGCTACAAGGTCTTGCAGAGAGACAGTCAATTAGGCATGACATTTAGCTCATTAGCCCACAGTTTTAGATCTTATCATATATATCTGCAATTTCTTTTACAGTTTTATCTTCTTGTAAGCGGTGTATATAAAATAAGAGAGATGTGTATCTAAAAATACACTAAAATCATACCTTTAGAGTCACCTACCACTTTTCTTTCTTACTCTTCTCATATGGCCATCTAACCTTGCTGTGAATGTGCCACTATTTATAAGATCAGCCATTTTAACTGCACAATTATTGTGCGCATAATGAATTGTTTTTAGAAAGTCTCCTGGTTCTCCATATCATCACTCAAAATGAAAAGGACTCCTTTTTAATTAAGTAGTGGGAGCTGTTCCATGAAATATTGCCAGTGCAGAAAATTTTTGAGAAGTTAAATAATGACGAAAGATAATGGAGAGTTGTTAGCAGGGAATGCTAGAATTTTAGATTTTTGGAACTTGCCTGCATTATATGATAACTGATATAAATTAGGTTTCTGACCTTAAAAAATTGTATTTACAAAGAAAGGAGACTAGATAATTATACTCAGAACATGTAAAAAACTTTCCACCAATCCTATCTTCCATTTTGGCCAAATCAGAGCTTTTTTAGAAATTCTTTCACATCTAAAATGTCATTAGGGATAGTCTTTATGATATTCTGCTTCACACTGCCCTGCAGCTACCAAATTCCAGTTCTGATGTCCTCTTCTCTTCCCCATCTGGAAAGCTTTGCCTTTTTCAGGAGAAAGGCCAGGGAGAAAGGCGAGGCTATGGATCCAGCACTACTGCACTCCGCATAGGTACTGCCTGCGGGGTAGAGGCTCAGGTCGTGCAGAAGGGAAAGGCAGCTCCTACAAGCTGGTGCAGAAGTGCTCCTCCTTCCAGGAGGCACCAGTTTCCTTCCTTTCCTGAGAAACTACTTTCCAGCATGGAAATGGCAACCATTTCATAAAAGCTCCCCGTAAACAATGTTCTCAAATGTTGTCATCCTTATTCCCTCTTTCTTAATTTTGCCACTCGAATACTGTTGGGTACTACCAGGGATTTTTGGGTCATTTTCTAGGCAAATATTAAGCATCTAACGTGAAGACCACATCATGGAAATTTACTAGTCCTGCCTCCTACCTTCTTCCATGATTAGAAGAAAGCCTTTTCTTTTTTTTTTTCAGGGATCAAGGAAAC
Source organism: Mycteria americana (assembly GCF_035582795.1). Lineage (NCBI taxonomy): Eukaryota > Metazoa > Chordata > Aves > Ciconiiformes > Ciconiidae > Mycteria > Mycteria americana. The sequence goes on from NC_134367.1 coordinate 35,197,891, forward strand.
AAATACCTGATTCCCTCCCTTGGGCCTCCTTTTTCTGGCCTCTGCTCTGGAAAGCATGTTAACAGGGGCTGCTGCCTTTCCCTCTTTGGGGGAGCTTTGGGTGTTCTTATCATTAAGCATGTGATTAAGTTCCATCCCAATTAGTGTTGCTTTTTTCAGTTGATTTTTCCTATGGAGCTTAGCAAGCAATCACGGTGAAACGATTTATGTGAACTCTTTCCTGAAAAAGAGTCAGCTTGTTGATGGTTTAAAGCAAAGGAAAATTTGAAAGCAAATCATTTCTAGAGGTAGTGAAGAGAATTTGTATTCATGGTTCAACAAACAGGAAAATAATGAGAGCTTGTGAATAGGTGAGAAATTTCATGAAACAAATTTAAACAAAGGCACTAGGCTGAGACATTACATTTTGATAAAGGGAAATTGCAGGAGTTGTATGAAGATAAACCATGCAGATGTTTGTACTTAGAATAATTTTTGAGGGAAAAACATAACTGAGATATTGTGTAACATTCCGTGCATTATGACATTTGTGGAAATACTATAAAATACATACAGGATATCTCCTTTTTTTAGGGAATATAGGCTAAATCCCTAACTTCCCACAGCAAATGCTCAGGGTGAAGAAAGGTACTTCAAAGGCAGCGTGAAGCTGAGTGAATACACCTATCTTGTGGGCATCCTAGGCATTACCTACAGTAGCGTAACAGAGGCTCTACATTGCTTTCAAAAGGGGCTGAAAGAGCAGAGTAATGAGAGTATTAAGCTGCCAGCATTGCTCCTTGAACAAGAAGGATGACCTGAGTTCAGCAGCCATTTAACGCTAAAGCAGCTGCCTGGGCACCCCTGCTGCAGCAGACCTATGCGCCCGCACCTCCCATAGGGCATGCACAGTGTGTGACGGGACAATCTGTCCTCCAAAAGCTTTGAATTTATGTATAACTTTACTTGCCCAGAAATTAGATGCACTGAATTCTCCACTCATTTTCTTTCTGACCGTTCACACAGAAAATGAGCTTGGAGATGAGTGTGCCACGCTGGGGTGCCCTGCACTGCTGCCCTGGGCAGCCAGAGCAGCTCTGCGCTCGGATGAGGCTGCTGAGCAGGATGGAAAGCAGGCTGTGGAGCTGCGTTACGAATTGCTTGGACTTCAATTCCCAAGTTGAACTCTGGATTTTGAATGATAGTTACAAACTATGGCTTGATGTAACTCAGCACCTGTGAAAATTAGTCCACCATCCATTTTTCACCTTGAGTCATGCATTACAATGAAAATCAATCAGACTTTTTTTCCAAATCTGTGCTTTTTTTACCAAGTAGACACAACACTGTGCTGTGACATGAATAATTGAGAGTCATTTGCAGACTATCAACTTCAGGCACCTATTTAGGTTTTGCCGTGTCTAAAAGGTAGGTACTCAGCCTCAGCAGAATGATTTAGATCACCCACATGAAGAGCCCTAACTACCTCCTACGCAGTCAGAGTAAGATCTAAGTGCTTCTGAAAGCTTCCAAAAAACAAGTCAAAGGGTCCATGTTGGGATCACCGTACTGCTGACTACACTACGAGCACTTCCATAGGAATATTCATGGTGTCGACACATGCACTTATTAACACTGCATTGTTGTTGCTAGCATATGGCAGTTCCCAGAAAACATTAAAAAGTACAAAATCTTTTCAATTCTGTTCGATAGGCACATAATTACTTGAATGTTACTGACACTGAAAGCGTGGAGCTATGAGGCTGATCCGAGTAGTGTCACAGTTTTCCTGACGCCAAAGCATGTTATTAAACAACAGAAAACACTTCTAAGAAAGGACGCATGATATTTACAGAAATAATAAATCAAGCCTTGTGCATAACTTCTGCACAGAGCAATATGAAATGCAACTACAAACTCGTAAATTTTTTGTTGGTGACATATAATGTTTCAGAACAGTGTAATTTTTAGCCCATTCATTTGGAGTGATCATAAATGACTGGAGTTTGCATGAAGAATGCATAAATATTGTGACAAACGGGGAAATATCAAGACAATTTTAATGACTTGTGCATGCCTCTTCTATTTCTTGGTAATTGCTGATTTGCTGTGTGATTAAATCAAAGACTGCTCTTCAGGAAGAAAGAGGAAGAAATTAAAGTGGCAAACAGAAGACTTTAGCCCAAAATAAATAATGTCAAAGATTGTAAGATAATGGCAGATGCCTCATCAGTTGTGAAATAAACACTTTCCAGATTGACATTTAGGATCAAAACACATCCTGGATTGTAAAGATGCTGGTATTAGAGAAGAGGAATTGTTTCTGGGTTGTCAGACTGGCTGACATCCCTTCTTAGGGAGACTTGCAGGGCTATGTCTAAATCTGTATTAAGAGACGCTTTGGCCATGGTCACAACAGGATTCCTGAGCTGCCCAAGCGACAGACTTGACAGGCCTGTTCAGCTGGTGGTAGAGGCTCCCAGAGAGAAAGAAGGACCAGTGCTAACTCTAGGAAGGCCTGGCAGAGTGGCCAGGTTCATGCAGAGCAGCTGTTGCCTAAGGTTGCCTGTGGAGCCCGCTTGGACCACGCGCAGCCACCCCTATGGAGAGCAGGAGATGCAGCTGAGGGGTGTGGGGAAGGATGAAGAAGCAGATGCCCGCAGGGATAGGCATGAGCTGGCACTGGAGGGTCTACCTGCCCCATTAACGATGGGGAGGGCTCTCTCTGGGAACAGGCAGCAGCATGGAGCGGGGCTCATCGGAGGCCGTAGCTTAGCCCTGTCTGGGAACTGGCAGGGATTGTAACAGCTGGAGCTGCTGAAGCAGCCAAACTGACCCCAACACAGCCCTGACCTCGAGGATGAACTCGACAGGGACAGAAGCGATACAAATACATCTCACCTCGTAACTATGTCGTACACAACATGAGCTTCCACTGGAAAAATTCATCAGAATGTGAACTCTGATTTCAGTGGGGTTTTAAGCTGGAATTTTTTTTTTCCAAATTGTTACTCTGCATTTCCCAAACTTTTTCCCAAGACTGCTCAGTATTATAAAGCAACATGAATGTTTCCCATATGAATCAAACAAAGTTTATAGCTTTTCACAAGTTTTATTGACATGTGGTACCAAGTGCTTGCCATAATGAAGGAAATTCATGTCAGTGGGAATATTAGAAAGAAAAAAAAAGAAGGTGATTTATTAGGAGCATGTCATGGTTTAACCCCAGCTGGCAACTAAGTCCCACACAACCACTCGCTCACTCCCGCCACAGTGGGATGGGGGAGAGAATCACAAGAGTAAAAGCAAGAAAACTCGTGGGTTGAGATAAAGACAGTTTAATAGGGAAAGCAAAACCCGCACACACAAGCAAAGCAAAGCAAGGAATTCATTCACTCCTTCCCATGGGCAGGCAGGTGTTCAGCCATCTCCAGGAAAGCAGGGCTCCATCACACGTAATGGTTACTTGGGAAGACAAACGCCATCACTCTGAACGTCACCTCTTCCTTCTTCTTGCCCCAGCTTTCTATGCTGAGCATGACGCCATATGGTATGGAATATCCCTTTGGTCAGTTGGGGTCAGCTGTCCCAGCTGTGTCCCCTCCCAGCTTCTTGTGCACCCCCAGCCTACTCGCTGGTGGGGTGGGGTGAGAAGCAGAAGAGGCCTTGACTGTGTGTAAGCACTGCTCAGCAGTAACGAAAACATCCCTGTGTTATCAACACTGTTTTCAGCACAAGTCCAAAACATAGCCCCATACTAGCTACTGTGGAGAAAATTATCCCAGCCAAAACCAGCACAAAGCAGTATCTCTTCTTAAAGCTGGCTTAAATTTATAAGAATTTTCCAGCATCTGTCTAAAGATTTTGCTGATTTTTGTATCCACATGTGAGCAACATGGAATACTATAATTGCACCACGCTGTTCTCAAAATGGTTCTGGAAAGATACACTGTGTTAAGGAAGCCCTTTTATTAATGATACTGTACTTGGCAAAGGACCCAGGAACCGTATCAGTGAGGCAACCATTTAGAAACATGTTTATTTTAAACTTTCAAGTTGGAGTCTCCTGTTTCACCAGGGTTACATGGTTGTAGCTCTTGTGACCTTAGCAGAATTATTCCTAATTTACACCAGCATATCTGAGTAGATTCAAACCTTAGAGAGCCACTGGCAAGCCCAGTAGCATAAAAAGCTCTGGCTTTGGTATGGTACTTAGAAACGAGCTGGGAGATTTCAGCACTGGGAGAAGTAACTGGAGAGGCTGATCAGACATGACACCTGGAAAGTTAGTGTCACGGAATACTTAGCACCTTTGGAGATAAGAGTTTTAGGTAGTTTATATACCTATCAAACTAATTACATAGTTTATTTTAGCTAATTACATTTTTGGGCAGGGATCCAAATCTTAGTTATGCAGGACAGGTGGAGAGACTTATCTATTTTAGCTGTAAGATAAGCCGAGTCAGTAGCAAGGCTTGTGGAAGGGGAGATTTCAAAGTTTTGTATGAAAATTTCACTTTTACAGTGTTCAACTGAAACTTTTTTAAGGTTGCATTTAATTGTTTCATGTGTACTTGAAGACATTATTAACTTGGCTATAAACCATCTTTCTTTCTGTATTAAGTTGATCTGTCAAAAATAAAACCTCCTGCTCTTCAAAGATACAGTAGACGTTCCTCATGGATGTACCAGTTCAGCAACAGTCAAAAAAGAAGATATTCTTGAGGGTAATGAACTAGCCAGAGTCATCAAAATAAATTACTATGGCCAAATATTAAATCTGTGAAGACAACAACGCAGCAATACCAGTTTCTGAAGATGTAGCCTAGTACGATGCTGTTTATTCTAAGATAGCATTCCTATTAGATTTAAAAGGTACTATGAAATTTCCAGGTAATTCTGACTGACAAAGAATATTTTTCATCTTTAATTTACAGTCTTTGTGAAAAAGGAATTTGCAAAAAATGTCCTGCAATCATTTGTGTCGGTGCTTCAAATTTGCTTATAATAGAAGGCCCTGCAATGGTTTACTTCCAGTGTTTCAGGATGACTAAGCCTATGTTTTAAATAACAGCATGAATGTAGGTAGGGACATAGAACTGGGAGGAAATGTCCTCCGTTACTGAGGGTGACTGAATCCCATTCTTTTTTCTCTATTTCATATGTCACTATTTCATTTTACACTCTCTTCTTTATGAAGCAGAGACATTTACATGTTGAAATACACTCATCCCGAGTGAAATTCTTCACCTGGGCACTTGGACTTTATGCAGGTGAAGAGAGATGGTTTGGAAGGGAAAAACACCCACTCTCAAGACAGGTTTCCGGTATTTCATATATGAGACATATATGACACAGGGCCATCCACGGACCCTGCCCTCCTTGCTCCGTTCCCACTCCAGCACATTTTAAGTTTGTAAAACTTCTTGGTCATGCATCGGTCCCTGTTTTCTTGTGTATTGAGGTACACTGGGCACTTCTGAGATTTCTAGTTAATTCTCAAATGGTAACTGCAGAAGCGGTGTTAGAAAAGGGTAGAGGATCCATTTTTTTCAGGCAAATAAATACAGTAACTTGGCTTAAGCTCTTATTGCAAAGGAAGGCTGCAATATCTATATGGCTCTGAGGTGTAAGGTGGCAATTGATCCATCATGGATGTCATTCTCTATGCATTTCTGGCAAAAAGGTACTTTGTTTGTTTTCACCAATAATAAAGCGCTGGATCATTCCACAGCCTCCTTAGTAAATGAAACGGATCTTCTCCTTTGTCTTCAATGTCAGGTTGATCCACAGTGGTAAAAAAATAACAATTTAACGTAACTTCGGCATCTTTTGATTCTGCCATTACATCTGTTAGCTCACCACTCTCCCTTAAGACAGAGAATGTGATCAAAACCAGCGAGATAGCAGGAATAGACATACTGGTACTAAACTATTAATTTGTTTGAAAAATAACAGGGCTTTCTTCCTCTCTAACTTCTACTGTTTACACTGGGGACTACCCAGGCCTTTTATGACACAAGCGCAGACACAGACAAGTGCATCATATAGTTTGTAAACTGATGAAGCTCTGTCTTATTTGATTTGTAGTCCTTATTTTTCCAGAACCACTGTGCAGACGGTTAGAAAACACTAAGGAAGAGATTTTTAAATGCTGCTGGCTTAGTCTGCTCTTCTATTTTGCAGCTGACACCAGTCTTGGAACAGATGATGTTTACGATGATAAAGGGTGCCAGTGTGATGTGTCAGTAGAAGATCTCACCCCTGCTCTTAAAACTGTCATCAGAGCAATCAGGTGAGTAAAAAATACTGAATGAATAAATATGTGAGATTTCTCTAATTAAGATACTAATTAACTGCATGTCAATTAATAAAATGGTAGTTAGTTGAACTTATTACATGGTTGTGTTTTTTACATGACTACGGCTAATATCGTTTATTTATGCTTCTTTTTCATCAGTATTTTATTTATAAGTCAAAATATTTTATCTGTTCTGTTATCAGCTTTTCAAGGTCTAAAAATGTTACATGATTTGATTCAGAAAAGAGAGTAATGAATGCTGGTTTCCACTATATTTCCTGTAATCCAAATTACTGTAATCCAGTTTGATGTAGTTTTACTGAATGTATATCACCTTGCCTGGAAAAGTTATTTCCTTTAAAAGTTTAAGTTTTTATTGCATTTCTGTATTCCTGAAACTGTCTGTCATACGGCTTTTATTTCAACTTTCTTCTGGTAACAGCAGAATAATTACATTCATTCAACTGTGCAAAGCCTTGCCTGCCACTATCCATTGAACTAAATATAACCCCAATAATTTAAAACTAATAGTCTCCTTCTTTTCCAAGAAAGTAGCAAACTGCATTGAAACTTATAAAATTACCTGTATTGAAAGCTTAAACTTAGCATTCACCCTCCTGAGACTGCCAAGGCTCTTCACCTTCCTGAATATTTTGAAGTGCAAATCCTGACAGGCAAAATCCCCACCATGAAGAGTGCATCGACAAGCAAGGAAAGAGCTGAAGCATTCCCTCTCCGCGGACAGCAAACCCGAGGTTATTGCAGGGCTCAGCCCACTGGCTCTGCACCACAGTCGCATCGGTGCCCGGCACCCTTCCTGCAGGCAGGCAGGCAGGCAGGCAGGCAGCAGCCACAGCGGATTTCTGCAAAACCCTACGGAAAGATGATGTTTTCCTGCAGGGAGACTCTCGCCCGAGTTTTCTCAGCACTACGGGAAGAAAGAACTCAAGCTCTTTATCAAACAATTTCATACAGTGATAACCGATGGGCTACTTGTATTTCCTTCCCTTTTTTCCACTGATTGCCAATGAAGACAGATAGCTAGTAAGGCTGTTTCTAATACTTTCCTACTAGCACAGACAGCTCGACAGATCACTTGCAGACGTCTGTTCCAACCATTTTTCCAACCTGCCTGGAAATGACCTCACAGATACCAGGTCTGTCAGATACCAGGTCTGTGTCCACGGCCACTGCAACTGGCAACTCAAATGTCACCACCAAGAACCATCTCTTGCCAGCAATGTTTCAGCAGGTGACAGAAATCCTTCTACACAGTGGACACCCACCTACAAGGCAGGCCTATTCCTTCAAATGGAAAATGCTCAAATTAGGAACAATCAACATAGTCCATTGGCTCTGGTGCCAAAGATCCTTGTCTGTGATGTTGCATTTTAAACAGACTGGTTGACTCTTGGCTCCAAGTGTACCTTGCCACCGTACTGGCAAGTGATACCACCAGTCATCCCATTCTTAATACCGTCCAAATTCCTTAAGATCAACTTGATATTTTAATACTAAATTCATGGAGCTTGTTTTCAAAGGCACCACTGGATTGTTCAACGTATCACCTGCATCTTTGCTTGGTTCACTTGGTAATTATCAGCTCAAAGGGAAAGTAACCAAATGTGAAGGACGTAGTTGGCAAACTTTCTCCACAGTGCCATCCACAGAAATATTCTAATAAGAAGAGCAAAGATGCAACAATTTGATTGTTTCAGACATGCACTATTTAACTGATAAAAGTCAACTTTTTAGATGACCTCCAACTTTTTCTCTGCACACTTGGCTTACCAAAAACCAACTCATTTCACCACTGAGGCTGAGAGTAAGAATCCTGCATCTCCACTTGCTATCAATTAGCCACGAATCTCTCCCATCTCTCCCTGCAAATGTTAGCGTTTCACTAGATTACAAGCGGCACATACATCTTGCTTCAGAAACATACCTTTGTTTGAGATCTGTAAAGCAGTAATATGCCATGATCTTCAGACTTCTGTTAAATGCTATACCTTAATATCTCAAAATCAAGAGCCTGATAATTCAGCTTGTCACGTAGCTGATACTCCTCTTTCTGATTATTCAGGGTGTCTGTTACCTGACTACACTGGGATCTATGCAAACATCTGAAGAAGGATCTGAGACACTATATAGTAACTGTAGAATTTCAAGATGATAATGTCTGCCTATATGGAAACTTTGTGCCTCATTTTGAAGTTTGTTTTTAGCAACGGCTTTGAATTGCAAAGGCAATGGGGGAGGGTGGAGGCTGTTTTTCCTTTCTTGCTGGTATACAGGAGCAGATGAAGGCAGAAGGTACTTGAATAGCTTCATGAGGCACTATTCAAAAGACCCCAAACGTTAAGCACAAACAGTTGAATCTATTCTGACTACATCACCTCGAAAAACCGCAGTAAGGGAGAGCAATTATTTTTTCCTCCTTAGAGCTGGGTACAAATTGTTTTACAATGATACAAATGGTCCTTTTGTTTTGAGGAAAAAATGAAATTAGCAAACTTAATTCATGCCTGTGTGTTTATAGAGGTAGGGCCTCTCAGTTTTAGAATCAGAAAGAACTGGGGGTTTTTTCTGTGAAAGGAGTCTAGAATATGCTGGTTACTGCTGGTTAGACAGCCTTGAAATAGCAAAAGACAAAAAACTGGTTTATTTATAATCTTTCATTTTGGTAATTTCAAAGTGTACTGCTTCAGTTTTGACCTTGCTTACTTACATTTTTCCCAGGACTACTTTATTCTTCAAAACAACTTCGTGATTTTAAACAAACAAACCCCCAAACTTTCATTTTGAAATGGTCAAAACAGGAGATGGAGAAAATAGTCCTTTCCTGGAAAAGTTCTTAACATATTGGTCCTTTCCAAAAATAGGACTCCCAACCAGTCCTACTAAAGACCCACTGGGCAGACCTGTCCAGTAACATGTCAAGCTGTCAGCCTCCTCTCGAAGCCCCCCAAGCTGAGTCTTCCACAGTCTTCCACATCTCTTGTGCTGCCCTCTCCATCCCCCTTACTACTAACTCTCTGTCAGGGAAGATCAAGTGAGGCAGTAGGGAAAGAAAGGAGAAATTGCTCAATGCATTTGCACGATGTTGGGTGAGTAGGGAACAGACGGGTGGCGTGGTGAAACGCGGCATGCTCCACAGCGTGCCTTGGGCCAGGCCAGCATCAGTCCTGCTCCTCCGCAGCCTCCGACTGGGATCAAAGCAGTGCACAAAGCAGTTCTTGCTAGCGGTACACTGAGCCTGTGTGCCAGCAGGGTTTGTAGCACTACTCAATCAGCCCTAGTCTTGTCGTGAACAAAATGCCATTAATATCCTTCAGAGTTCCTGGAGACTAACAAAAAACATTGCATTTTCCAGCTCTCTCTGTTAGTTCACAATGATGAATGTATATAAGAGAGACTAAAAAGAAGATGAGGATACCTTGCTTCCATATATTGCGATATCTCTGATCATTTTTCATAGCAAGAGGCACTAAATTCTGTAATACTCTCCACAATGGAACTGATGGAATTATTTTACTATTTATGGAATACAAAATTAGATTTGAGAAGCCTAAATAAATATGCAATAGGAAATAACTGCAATGGCAGGAAGATGAACTTGCTGACCTTAGAGGTCTTTTCTCTCTTTAACTCTAGTGATTGCATAGATATATTTTCATTTGTTGTTAATAAGGAATAATAATAAATAATGTAGCTAAACATAATGAAATTTGAGAATTCTTGAGCTGATAAGCTGTATAGTTGAATAGTCATACATATTTAATAGCCAAAGAAGGAAAATATAATTTACCATTTATGCTCAGTCTTCAAAATGTTTCTGCTACACCTATAAAGTGTATTTTTAGCAGCCATTATTAATTTGTTCAATGGTGGTGTTTCAGAATCCTCTATTTCTTTTAAATCCCAACACATTGTGTATTTTCTGCCCAGATGGCCTTCAGAGACTAGGCAAGGCTCTTAGATGTGTCTTTGGCTACGACAGCACTGTGCTCGGGAGAAAACAATGTCTCTGGCTCCTAGGGGATGGTTAGTCCAGGTCAGGACCCGAGAGAGGAGGCAACATTGACCCACTCACCCCACACGTAGTGGAACTACCTCTCGGCCACCTTTGTTGGCTTCTCTATTGGATCCTGATCTCTTCTGCACGTTGCAGTTTACCAGGCAGAAGGGTTATTTGGCAAGCTAAGGGCAGAGAAACAGAGGAACCAGCACAACTAGATCTGTGTGCACCTGCTTTCCTGATGCAGTGAGTGAGCAAACCACCTGTGGGCATCTCATCTAGCTATGGGCAAAACAACCTACCTGGCTTTTAATCTTTAAGGCAGGAACCATGTGTGAGTTCACCTGAATCCTAGTAGAATGAAGCTCCATTTCTTCCTGAGATAGCAACAAGACTGACAAGATACAGGTTTAAAAAAATAACATGAGTACAACAGGGCTGCACGGAGGATCAAAGAAGGTCTGACTCAGTGCCAGTCTCAGTAAAGTGCAATAATGACAAGCAAAATAGCTTTTAATTACTGGAAGGGGCAACATGAATGGAAATTAAAATGCAACAAATGCCAGGAAAGCGATGCAACCTGCACATTCAGAAAACTGTAATTCTAGCTCTGTGCTGATCCTGCATTTGACAAGAGTTAAATGAAGTGGATGCTGCTTTTGGCTGCTAGGGGTCAATAAGACAAAAGTTGGTATTTGACCCGTAACTTTCTACAAATTACCAGGCCATGTAAAGATCAGTGGGACCTATGGTTTAGACATTAACTATAGACAAAGCACTTTGATATATTGGTCTAATTCAACACAAAAGATTTTTTTTCTGCTCTCCTCTGGGTGCATCATTGAAATAGCCTGCTTCTTATGGCTAATTCTCACCAGAAAAGTGTCACGCTTGTGACTCGAGTATGTTTACAACCGTGTATCGTCTATCACATTAGATTTGAGTTTTAAAATACCACCTCGCTACACGGCATATGGCGATTTAAAAATACAAATAACGTTTTAAAAACTCATGGGGACTACACTCTTTGTTCCTTTGGGTTACTTCTTACTTCCAGTTCCTGCTCTTTGGTCAGCACTAGCAGTTTGGCGACTCAGTTCAGTTTCTGACGAGTCTTGTTTGCCCCCGTGTGGTATGACTCGAAAAGACAGCCCGAGCTGTGCTTGCTGTTTGCCCTGTCCCTCCTCTTCGTGTTAAGGGCCGGTGCTTCAGCTACTTGGGGTATGAATCACTGTGGGCTCATTCTCCCTTTTTTGTACAGGTGGGTTACCCACCTGTGCCCGCATCACTGAACCCTTCGTTTTTATCACGCAGGAACACACCAGAACAGGCAACTCTTTATTCTAGAAGCACAAATGAAGGAAGCTCAAAGGGTTTTGCGTCCACAATTCAACTACTACTTTTGAACATGCTCTATACGGTTGTAATACTCTCAGGATGGGTGTTCAAGCCTATCAAGTTCAATTACATAGTTATTTCAAGACATAGAAAGAGCATTGAACTTTTAAAATTGACAGTAAATAACTACGGAGACTCAACTAAATTTAATAACTGCAAAGCAGTTGCTAGGCTCCATCACTGAAAGAATCTAGGTTTTCTGTTTCTTAATTAACTTTCAGGCTCTTAAAATGCCAGTCTTTTATAACCGTTCTTTTTTTTTGCACAGTTCTTGTAAAATTTTATATATTCAAAGCAAAATTTTATATATTCGAAGCATGTCCAAAGAAGGGCAACGAAGCTGGTGAAGGGTCTGGAGCAGAAGTCTCATGAGGAGCGGCTGAGGGAGCTGGGACTGTTTAGCCTGGAGAAAAGGAGGCTGAGGGGAGACCTCATCGCTCTCTACAACTACCTGAAAGGAGGTTGTAGAGAGGTGGGGGTCGGTCTCTTCTCCCAGGTAACAAGTGATAGGACAAGAGCAAATGGCCTCAAGTTGCGCCAGGGGAGGTTTACACTGGATATTAGGAAATTTTACTTCACTGAAAGGGTTATCAAGCATTGGAACAGGCTGCCCAGGGAAGTGGTTGAGTCGCCATCCCTGGAGGTATTTAAAAGACGTTTGGATGAGGTGCCTGGGGACATGGTGTAGTGGTGGTCTTGGTAGTGTTAGGTTTACGGTTGGACTTGATGATCTTAAAGGTCTTTTCCAACCTATACGATTCTGTGATTCTGTGAAAAAGAAGTAAGCAATATGGGTCTGTTCCAAACCCTGATGAAGTTAATTAAGATGGCAACACATGAGCTAACAACTAAACCAGAAATAGTACAGTTACACCTCACTGATGTAGCCGTGAGGCTTTCAGTCCTGTGTTTGACTTCTGAACATTATGAACAAACTGCCTTGATAACCAAAAAAACTGTTATAAAGCTGCAAAGCAGTAATGAAGACTTCTGTGCACACTGATTAAGAAGCTTCTGTGGCTGTTAATAAAAATTAGTCTTCTGTCTCTTCTGTAAAATCACCCAGTTGTGGTAAATTCCATTGTCTTCAATTATGCTATTAATCCTCTGGCTCTGCTGTTCTAATAGAGTTTCATATTTTTATTTTATCAAGACCATGAAGTACAAAATTGTGACCGCCAAAACAGAGAGAATAATAAAAAAAGAACGATACTTTCTTGTATGTCAGCTACATCATTTATTCTTTGTAACCTGAATAAAGAACTAGATTCCAGGAGATTGTCTGTGCTGCCAGACTATTATGAACAGAACATCTTGGCATCATTTGACAGCTAAAAGAAAAAAAACATCTGCATCCCAGCTTCAGAGGCCTTCAGATTACAAAAGACGCCGAAAGCCATTAGACTGTAGAACTGGCTGACAACGGAAAAGAGGAAAGTGCATCATCTGACATATTTAAAACTGCATGGAGATCAGTCCTGACCTGTCAAGGTGATGGAGTACTCCTAACAAGCCTTTTCCATTTTTAATTTCCATAATCAGAATCATACTTGGTTAATATTCAAGGATCACCTCCTCCAAGCTCAGGAGCGATGCATCCCAAAAAAGAGGAAGTCAGGCAAAAACGCCAGGAGGCCTGCATGGATGAACAAGGAGCTCCTGGACAAAGTCAAACACAAAAAGGAAGCCTACAGAGGGTGGAAGCAAGGACAGGTAGCCTGGGAGGAACACAGAGAAATTGTCCGAGCAGCCAGGGATCAGGTTAGGAAAGCTAAAGCCCTGATAGAATTAAATCTGGCCAGGGACATCAAGGGCAACAAGAAAAGCTTCTATAGGTACATCAGTGATAAAAGGAAGACTGAGGAAAATGTGGGCCCTCTCCGGAAGGAAATGGGAGATCTGGTTACCCAGGATATAGAGAAGGCTGAGGTACTCAATAACTTTTTTGCCTCAGTCTTCACTGGCAAGTGCTCAAGCCACACCGTCCAAGTCACAGAAGGCAAAGGCAGGGACTGGGAGAATGAAGAACTGCCCACTGCAGGAGAAGATCAGGTTCGAGACCATCTAAGGAACCTGAAGGTGCACAAGTCCATGGGTCCTGAGGGAACTGGTGGGTGAAGTCGCTAAGCCACTATCCATCATATTTGAGAAGTCGTGGCAGTCAGGTGAAGTTCCCACTGACTGGAAAAGGAGAAACATGACCTGTGCCCGGCAAGATCATGGAGCAGATCCTCCTGGAAACTCTGCTAAGGAACATGGAAAATAAGGAGGTGATTGGTGACAGCCAACATGGCTTCACTAAGGGCAAATCGTGCCTGACAAATTTGATGGCCTTCTACAACGGGGTTACAGCTTTGGTGGATAAGGGAAGAGCAACTGACGTCATCTACCTGGACTTGTGCAAAGCATTTGAGACTGTCCCGCACAACATCTTTGTCTCTAAATTGGAGAGACATGGATTTGATGGATGGACCACTCAGTGGATAAGGAATTGGCTGGATGGTCACACTCAAAGAGTTGCAGTCAATGGCTCCATGTCCAAGTGGAGACCAGTGATGAGTGACGTTCCTCAGGGGTCGCTGTTGGGACCAATGCTGTTTAACATCTTTGTCGGCAACAGGGACAGTGGGATTGAGTGCACCCTCAGCAAGTTTGCTGATGACACCCAGCTGTGTGGTGCAGTCAACATGCTGGAGGGAAGGGGTGCCATCTAGAGGGACCTTGACAGGCTTGAGCGGTGGGCCCGTGCATACCTCATGAAGTTCAACAAGGCCAAGTGCAAGGTCCTGCACATGGGCCGGAGCAATCTCAAGCACAAATACAGGCTGGGCAGAGAATGGATTGAGAGCAGGCCTGAGGAGAAAGACTTGGGAGTGTTGGTTGATGAGAAGCTCAACATGACCCAGCAAGGTGCACTTGCAGCCCACAAAGCCAACCATATCCTGGGCTGCATCAGAAGAAGTGTGGCCAGCAGGTTGAGGGAGGTGATTCTCCCCCTCTACTCTCCTCTCGTGAGACCCCACCTGGAGTACTGCATTCAGCTCTGGAGACCCCCACATAATAAGGACATGGACCTGTTTGAGCGAGTCCAGAGGAGGGCCATGAAGATGACCGGAGGGCTGGAGCACCTTCTCCTATGAAGACAGGCTGAGAGAGTTGGGGTTGTTCAGCCTGGAGAAGAGAAGGCTCTGAGGAGACCTGACAGCAGCCTTCCAGTACCTGAAGGGGCCCTACAAGAAAGCTGGAGAGGGACTTTTTACAAGGGCATGTGGTGATAGGACAAGGGGTAATGGCTCTGAACTGAAAAAGGGTAGATTTAGGTTAGGTATAAGGAAGAAATTCTTCACTATGAGGGTGGTGAGGCACTGGAACAGGTTGCCCAGAGAAGGTGTGGATGCCCCATCCCTGGAAGTGTTCAATGCCAGGTTGGATGGAGCTTTGAGCAACCTGGTGTAGTGGAAGGCGTCCCTGCCCATGGCAGGGGGGTTGGAACTACATGATCTTTAAGGTCCCTTCCAACCCAAACCATTCTATGATTCTATGGTACTTCAAGCTCTATACCAGTGACAAGCAATCTCATTTTTAACTGGAAGTTACCAGAATAGGAAATACCAACGACCTAAGCACTGTGGGAAAAGGCTGATATTATTTGGAAGAACATTTATGTATAATACAGAAAACAGTAGAGGACCACTATATATAATTAATCTGACTCTACATAGCTATTATCATAAATGTCTGTCCTAACTATAAAAAGTATGGTTTTCCTAAATTCCACTAAAACTAGTCTATTTTTATCACAGAGTGAGAGCCTTGTTTTGGTTTTTATTATCATTCATTGTCTTACAGCTGCTAAATACATACGGAGGGAATATATTAGCATGAAATACTGGGATTTGGAACAGGATACCAATTTACTGTCTCTGCTTTGTTAATTGCAATAGATAGCAAATATCAGCAGTTTGGCCCTAATGGGGATTCGTAAGCTCTGTAACAGGGACCAAAATGGCCAACACACCTGATCCCTCGGCTTCTCTCCCAGCTCTCCCACAGTTCTCTCTTCCACAGTTCTCATGTAAACCAAGGAGAACTGCAGGTTTTACCAGCTGACCTAGAAAATCGGCTCACTGTCATTTAATTTCATGAATTACTGTCATTTAAAATTTGCAATTTAATATCAAGCTTTTTATTCTAAGAAGAGCTACTCAGCGGACATCACATATTCACATAAGCATCACAGAAACTTGTGCAAGTCTCACATAAAAAACATACACCATTCATCAATTTTGGATATTTACTGTTATCTGATACTTAACTATTCTGCAGTAAAATTCAAGGAAAAAAATCACCAATACTAATTAAACAGTAATTCCCATAGATTTCAATGTGGAACAAACATGAAAACTTCTCTTTAGCCCGCAAAGTTTCATCTTAAGTCAGCAAAATAAATTAAAAACAAATACTTAAGCCTGAATGTTAATTAAAAATAAAAAATTACAAAAAATTAATTGGGTGCATAAATTTAAATTTTTTACAAAATGGAAAGCAAAGAACTTAAAATGAGCACCAGAAAAAGAATACTATAATTTATGTTTCTGTAATCAGTTTGTTAGAGGAATTTTCCCTCTAACAAGGACAGAAGTAGCTTAAGCACAAATGTACCTTACAGGATATCTCACTCAAGTCAGTGGGACTAATCCCAGGTTTAAGTTAAGCATGTACTTCAGTACTTTTCATATGAGGCACCTAGCATAAAAAAGCCAAATAGGTGTATACTCATAAATTAAACATGTTCTGCACTCTTTAAAATAGTGTTACCTGATCTTTCTTAATAACAATTCAAAGAGATAGCTACAACGCATTTGTACTCACACATTTGTACTTACAGAAACAATTCTGTAAAGGGAAAAGTTCACTTGCACAAGCTTTATTGAAAATATCTTCCATGTAAAAATTAGCTGTCAAATTTTGTTAGTGGTGTATATCTTATTGTTTCACAACTGTTGAAGATTAACCTGTGAAATGCGTTTTCCCCACAGAATTATGAAATTTCATGTTGCAAAGAGAAAGTTTAAGGAAACACTTCGTCCATATGACGTCAAAGATGTCATTGAACAGTATTCAGCAGGTCATCTAGACATGTTATGCAGGATTAAGAGTCTTCAGTCACGGTAAGGAAAGAATAATTTCTGCTCTGCATAAGCATCTTATGTCATTCACTGCATAATGAATATTGGTAACATTTAACATCCCTGTGCTATATTTGGGTACAAATTGCCCAAATTGTACAAAAATGCTTCAGCCCAGCCTCTCTTTCTGTGAACACAGCTGAGCCAGAAATTACATTGTGGGTAAAAACAAACAAAAAAACATTTATCTATATTGTCCCCAGAAAATGGAAATCTGAACAATAGAAAACATAATCCTTTATCTGTAAACTCTCTTCATAAACAAGGAATTTAGTCATGATGTTGCCAAGAGGATGAGGTCGACATTGAGAACTGCCTTTCTCCCATCCCAGACTTTCTCTTTTCACATAAAAGAAATCGGGAACTACTGCTAATGTAGTATTTATGTAGTTTTTATGTTCTAGATTCCCAGCAATAATAATTAAAAAAAAAACCACCAACCCACAACATTGCATCATGTGTATCATTACCAGCATCAGGGCTGAGATTCCTGCTTCAAACTGACGACTTTCCCAGGACTCGATGCTGCTGTTAGGACGGGAGAGCTGAGGGTGGCACTGGTACATCTGTTCCCCCCCCAACATCAGGCTGCTGGAAAGGCCACCTCCTCTCGCCCTCTCAGCAAGTCTAGCTCTGGCTCTCCCAGATGATGGCTAAGTTCTGGCCCCCGGTTAGTGCCAACAGAAAAGCAAAGCCGTCTCTGAGCTAATCTCCAAATGCTCAAAAAGCATTCATGTTTTTTTTCTTATTTTTTTAATAAAATTAGGTTAATTTCTTTCTCAGGTTCTTTTCTGAAACCCTATGATTTTAGTTTTTAATGTACAGATTAGCAAGCACTTCCATATCATCACTGTTTTCAGGAATCACAGCAGCTTTTGATTTCTCTTACAGAGTTGACCAAATTCTTGGGAAAGGACAAATCACAGCAGATAAAAGAAGCAGAGAAAAGAATCCTGCAGAGAATGAGACAACTGATGACCTCAGTATGCTAGGGCGTGTAGTCAAGGTGGAGAAACAGGTAGAGAGATTATCTGTGTCACTTTGTCTTGCTCTACTGCTCATGCCTTTTGTGTATTTTATTGCCAGTTTCAAAGGCTGAACAGGTAAAATATTATTTGTCTAATATCTGCTTCATTTACATGTTGAAATAAAATCAATATGAATCGTATTACCTTAACTGTCTTCCATGTACAGAAAAATAAGGCAGGAAAACTCACAGGTTACTAATTTTTTTTCCCTTTTATCAGCTTGCTTATGAAAAATCTACATGGCTTTTGACAACCTTATTTTTCAAGAGTCAATAGTGTATACCAAGCTCCTCCCATTTTTCTCTTCAGCAGTCACATTTTCCCTTTGCTTGGTTCCAAATATTTTAAATTAGTATTTGGCATTAATGCTAACCTTTTCCTCTCCTCCTGTAGGTACAATCCATTGAGTCAAAACTGGACTGTCTATTAGATATCTATCAACAAGTTTTGCGAAAAGGATCTGCATCCGCGCTCACTTTGGCTTCCTTTCAAATGCCAGCTTTTGAGTGTGAGCAAACTTCTGATTACCAGAGTCCATCAGACAGCAAAGAATTGTCTAATTCTGCACAAATTAGTGGATGTGTATCCAGATCAGCTAGTGCCAATCTGCCTCGTGGCCTACAGCTTATACTGACACCAAATGAATTTAGCACTCAGGCTTACTATGCTTTTAGTCCAGCTATGCATAGTCAAGCAACGCAAGTGCCAAACGATGGACCTGCAACAGTTAATAATACATCAAACCAAATAAACCAAGCAACTAAGCCAGCAACTCCAACAACATTACAAATACCACCTTTCTCATCAATGAAGCATATCAACAGGCCTGAGCCCGTTCATATTATTCCTGTAACCACACAGGAAAATATTTCCGATGTCACCGCTTGCCTTGTTGCATCAAAGGATAATGGACAAGTTGCACAGCCCAGTGCGACAAAGGATCTCACATGGAGAAAAAGTCTGGATACAGAAGGGGAACCTTTGCTCTCAGTTAAACCTGTGGTGCAAATGGATTTAGGAAAATCTTTATCTGTACAAAATCTTATACAATCAACAGAAGAACTGAATGTACAGATTGCTGGCAGTGACTCCAGTGGTTCCAGAGGTAGCCAGGATGTATACTCCAAATGGAGGGAGTCAAAATTATTTATAACTGATGAAGAGTTGGAGACAGAGGCAGGAACAGAGACTACTGAAGCCATCTCGCGCCCGTTAGTGGAAACAACTCTCTCTGCTGACTCTCTAAGGACTGGAATATCAAGATCATCTCAAAGCATTTGCAAGCCAGGGGATGGTACAGAAGCACTCAATCTGCTCCACGTCAAACTTAAATAACAGCTTGTGGGCTTTCTTCATTGGCTGGGTCATTCCTCTAGTCACACATATCATAGCATGAACTGTTTTGAAAGCCTTTTTAATAAGATAAAATCACAAAAATCAGGATGAATCTGAGAAGCAGTTGAATGAGCCCATATCTCCTAGTTGCATGAAAGTGCATGTTTAAGTGATGGCTAACATTCAAATTTACACCTACAGTACGGCAGCCTTTATGTAGTACAGTAGGTTTAAATGACGAGTTGCCTACAAAGCTAATGCTGCAGGATGTATCAAAAAGCAAAAATTTGAGCATTTAGACCTAGGCCGTTTCTACAGGGCAGAAGTAAAAATCGTAAGGTTTAAAGCACTTTGCTTCTGAACTAATTAAATATATATATATATAATGTCCTGATTTAGATGATAGTTTATGTTTACAACAAAAAAATTATCTACAGCTGCTAGCAAGGTACCAAGGAAACCAGTAATACGGGATTAGAAATGGCTGCCAGTTGCAAGATACACATATTAGCTCATCAGTAATCAGTTATTTTTAACTCTGAAAAACAGTACATTAATATCCATCTGATTTTTGGTGATTTAGTGCTGTGGCAAAAGTACCTGACATGCCACTATCACATTGTTCTTTATAATGAGAACATAATTTTGCTACGAAAAGTTTGTATTTTAAGGATTGGGGCTGGCCTCAGAAGTGGATAACCTCGGTGACTGCACTAAAAATTATGGGGAATCTCTCCTTCTCCCAGTCTCATGGAAGAGGAGCTACCTTGTGAATCTGAAACATTTTGGCAGCAGTAGGTGAGGGAAGGAAGCAGGCGCTGCCTTTATTGTAGAAGCAATATTTCCTTCTGTGGAAATTTTGGCAACTTTCCTTGCAGTCCCAACCTGATACCATGACAGCACTTCATAAGGCTGGGAAAGGAGGGAAAATGAGGAACTGAAATACAGAGTAAAACTAAAGAGGATAGAACTGGGAAGAGAGAAGGACAACACAGTCAATGAAGAAAAAAAAGAATATGGATTTAGACGGGCAGGAAGGGAAATGATCCCAGAAAATAAAAGAAGGAAGGTAAAGACACAAAAAGATTTATTCTTTTTAATTCCGTCCTGTCAGTCACAGATACTGAGTGCTATTTCCAAAAAAAAAGCCATGTAGGCAATCAGAAATGGCAATAGAAGTAGAGAAGACCACCTTAACGGAAAAAAAACTGAAGGCAAGAGGTTTTTTGTTTGGGGTTTTTTGTTTGCTTTTTAAATAAAAGGGGAGGAGGAGAGAGGGGAAAGTGGTCACACTCTCATAGCTCAACACTGTGTCCCAACTGCAGTCATTTCTTGTGAACTTTCCAAGAAAGGACCTTCAGACTTCTTCCTCCTAATACCCAAGTTTTCAATTCAAAGCCTACCTGCTTTGCTGGTAGACCGAGCCAGAACTCGGTGACCGAGTGACTCGGTGACCGAGCAGCCATTGCTGCTTTGACCGAGCATTCCTGCTTGATACATCCTCTTTTTTTCTTATCCTAACCTACACTTCACTTCTGCTGAGACGCAGGAGCAGTGTTAGTGCCTGTCTGCACATCCCCAGCAAGGCTTCGCCACTGGAAGAACCCTTGCGGAGCCTAAATAGGCTTTCGCTCTTCCCAGCTGGACGAGGTTTCTGTGCGTTGCCTCCCCCCAGATTTATTCCCCGCCTGCACCACAGGCTTGTAGACAACCTGACTTGGGCTCAGCTTCCCTCTAGCAGCAGGAACACCGAATGTATGGGGGTGCCAGTGCCAGCTCACTCAGGGCAGTGTTTTCTCAAGGCCCAGACCTGCTGGGAACTTACTATGTACATCAAAACCATCACTCCAGTCTTAACCACGGCTAAATGCTGTAGATTGTATTGTGAAGGACTTGATCTGTTTACTATGAAACCATTGTAATTTCTGCTTCCGTATTTCCTTTACAGAAGTATTCCTGGATGTTACATAAGAACCTTATTATGTGAAAGTACATGCAAACCGTAGAGTGTATATATTGTGTCGTTATACGGGGTCCACGGATGGTACACTGTGTTCCATGGCTTACGCCAGAGCAAACTTCAGCTGTTAAATCCTGAAAGACACCTTGAAGCACAATTTCCTCACCACTGATTTGCCATATAATTTACCACATTCAGTCTTTCCTGTTTTCTTTTATGTGCAGTCTGATCATACTGAAGCCTGATTACAAGAGTAATTTTGTGAGGATAAATAGGGTTTTTTCCACATCTCAGTTCGTTTAACTATTGACTTATTTGAATGTCTGCCATTTATCCAGAGAGATCTGTAAGTTTAAAGTCCTATCCAAAATTTTAAAACTTACAAGCTTTTTGCAGGCTTTTCTTTCTTTTTCCTAATGGTTTATGGTGCCTTTCTTGCCTTTCATATGAACCCTCCTGCTGGCCTAAGCATAAACCTGTGCTTAGGTTCAGTTAAGGAGCAAGAGATAGGGCACACAGCAACTGTGTGCCAGTAGTGAAACTCCCTTCCCCTCCTTGAGGAGATCGAAAAATCACGGCATCATGAATTGGACTCCACTCCTTCACCTCCATCTGCATGAGCAGATGGTTGCTCCCCCATTGAGCCCGGAAGGCGTCAATGGGAGAACTGAGCATTGGCCGGCCCTGCCTGTACAGGTTCCGTACAGAAAGAGGGCCTTGGGGTTTGCTGATAATTTATCTCACGGAAACTTGGTATTTTTGCCTTAAATGACATGCTTGAGTCCTTCTAATTTTAAGTTAATTTATTTAATACAATTTTGTGCACAAAAGAATGAGTTCTATAAATTATGTATGAAAATGTTAATGTCTTTACAAAGTACTAATAAATCCAGAAGATAGTATCTTTTCAAATTATGGTTTAAAATCCTAATTTTTTTCTTTTATGCTCACCATTATTATTTTTGTAGCTGCAAGTCTTATCATATAGGAATTTTTTAACATAATATTGATAGAAAATAGAAAGAGTAGTGAATATATGAAATTCTGGAGAGGAAGAATTGCTTGTTTGGATTTTTATAGGTTTTGCTCATATTTCCTCAGGAGGAATTTCCTGTTTCTACGCTCTCTCTTTAAAAGGCAGTGTCATGACTGACAGTCTTTCATTGGTTTCACAAAAGAATGAGCTGTCTGGCTTTTCCAGTCTTGTCCTGAGCTGCTTATTAAAGTCCAGCTCATGACAGCTAATAAGAATTGTTCACGAGTAGGGACAAAGGACAATTTTCTTTCTGATTTAAAGTCTACTGGAGGATTGTTGAAGAGAGAATTTGAGCTTATGTAAGAGCAACTTAAGCCTTATCCAAATAACTGTTTTCTGATCAGCATGTTTCTTGTACCTGATTGAAGAGAGAACTGAAAAGAATAGTTTTGATGATTATTATTTGTTTAAAAATTTGTATTTGCTCCTGGCTTATATGATCTATACTTTTTATTTAAATATGAATATAGTGTTTTAGCCTAGGGTTCAAGATTGCAAAGATCATACACTTTTATTCACAGTGCCCACGGTTGTTCCACATGTTTTTGAGATAATCCTACTTAGAGTGACTGCTCTCATTATAGTATGGTGATGAGTAATTCACCTGCTCTTCTGTGATAAGTCAAATCATACTGAATTGCTGATGTATTGTAGAACATCTGATGTACAGTAGTATTTCTGGATTGGGACCTGCAATCCTTACTCAAGCAAAAATTCTATGGAATTCATTCATTCTATGGAATTCAAGAATTTTTCTTGAATCGGGAGCTCAGATTCAAATCCTTATTTTGTTGGGCATCTGTTTAAAGTGAAAATGGTAATATTCCAGTTATTTCCTGAGGAAACTAATTACTTAGCTGAATTTACCCATGTCACATTGACTATATAAAAAATAACGCACAAAGTATTGATGTAAGAAGGGAAGAAGAGAAGGGACATTTTTTAAAAGCACAGAGAAAAGGAGAATAACCAGAAAAGAGGAGTAAGCAGGAAAAGAAAATATAACAGCAAAGGAATGAAAAAGGGGTTTAAACACCTGAGGCTAAATTCATCCTTGGATGGCTTCACTGACTTCAATGAATTCACTGCCCAACTGGGTGAAGTTCAGCCTCCATTGGGATAATCAGGCTCAGTTCCACTGACCTTAAAGGAACTGAACCCACCTATACCAGGAATGAACTTGCCTCTCTGGGCCAACTTTTATCCTGACTCGTATGTCATGCAATCCTTTTGGATTCATTAGGTTTGAATGAAATAAAGGTCAGAAAAGAATTTGCCCCAGATATTTCTGCTTCACATTTTTTTTCAAGTGTGTTAATCGACTTAATTCAAATGGATTACAACATCACACAAAGTGCTGTCACTGTCTAAAAAGGTTAATTGGTTTTTGAAATAAGAATTGTCCCCTGCAGCGTCAGTGGAAGCATGTAATATTTTCCTGCTCATTCATCTGGATGTAAATGTGGCCATTTATTCAGCTGTGGCCACACACAGGACAATTCCAGACATAGCCAATATCATCTGCTATTGGAAGCATTTTTTACTACTTTGAAAGATAAAAAGCAAGTTTCGTAACAGGCTCAGGAAGCACGAAGGCTGTTTCCACTGACACTGCAATGACATTAGCCAGTACATTACAATGTTAATTGTAACTTCTTGACAAAGTTGAATCCATATTGTTGTTAATAAAAATGATTTGAAAAGTACCATGCTTACTGGTTTTTTCCTTACATAAATGATTGTATGGTGTAAGCACATAGCAGGCAAACAAAAATTAAATTTGCTCATTGTTTTCCTTTTGAAGTTTTGTAATTTTTTTATTAAATGGACCAAAACACCACAAAGGAAGTTTACTAGAATAAAACATGCACAAACTAGTCTGATACGTTCCGTTTCTGGTAACTGTTTACAGCAGAGTTTACTTAAACTTCAGATGTTTCAGCACCTCTATGAAAATTAGTTTGGACGTTATTATTACCTTCCCTGTTAGATAAACGGGAATTGATTCAGGATCGGCAATCAGGGGCCCGTGAGGGGAGCAGAATTCCTTAGGGAAGGCCCATCCACTACCTTGGTTTAACTTGAGTCCTAGGTGAAGCCCTTGCCTCTGCGCTGAATCATGAAAGTTGCTCTAGAACGCTACTGCACCAAACCTACAGCCTTCTTTCCCCACTTAGTTCTTCCTGCAGTCCTGCTGAAGATAAGCTTTAGTATTTGAGTGTCAAGAATTAAATATAGAGAGCCTGTCCTTGTGGTGAAGTCACTGCTTCCATGGAGGCTTCAAAATCAGAGCAAGATACTTCCATGTATAGGCCACCCCCTACCTCTCCAACATACATCATCTTAGATATTGAAATTTAAAGATGCAGTCTCCAGAAAGGCAGATTTTCCAAGCAGCCATTTGTACCCACAGGCCACGTGAACACTGCCAAGCTCTGCCTAAGAAAAAACACAGGACAGGAAAAAAGGCAAATATGTACGCACACTCTTCTTTGGTAAAATCGGGTGGTCTTGCTTCGTGTGTACATAGAGATAGTAGGGAAGGATCAGAAGACAGCAGTATGAAGTTTTTCCTGTTGAGTTACCCTGCTGATCACAATAGCCAGGCACAGGCAGTAATCTGCATCTAAAAATATATATATATATAAATATTCACCATTCAGCTCTGTACAAGAGAAATACCAGACTGTGCCTAAAAGGGAAATGTAAACCCTCAATCATTTCGCAGATTTTCAATGTAACTGAAGGGGTGGGTGGGGAGAGTTTTTTCTCAGGGTTTTTTTTCTACTTTTTTAATGTGAGGGTGACTGAGCACTGGCACAGGTTGTCCAGGGCAGTGGTGGAGTCTCCATCCTTGGAGATATTCAGAAGACGCCTGGACATAGTCCTGGGCAACTGGCTCTTGGTGACCCTGCTTGAGCAGAGGTTAAGGGGGTTGGACCAGATGACCTCCAGAGGTCCCTTCCAACCTCAACCACTCTGCAATTCTGTTTCCAGTACTGTATCAGCTTTAGTACATTCAGTCATACTAAAATCTTCATTAAAGCATCATTAAAGCTTAATTTGAGATTAAATATTAAGACTTCCCTAAAAAATTCAGACCACAATGTATCAGCATGACACGAGCCTAGACACCTAGCAAAATTACTCACTGCCACCCTCACTCCCCAGCCACCCCTTGAGGCTGCCTGCCTTCCCCCTCCCCACCCCACAGCCTTCGGGAGCTTCCCACACGTTCAGTGCCGAGTTCTTGCCCCTCCCGTCCCAAAACACCGCCTGCTCCTGAGTGGAGCCCACCCAGGGCTGCCCCGAGGCCGGCAGAGGAGAAGGGGGCAGGCAGGGAGGAGAACGCAGGACTCGGGACCCCGCCGCCCTCAGCGGCCGCGCAGCGCGCGCCCGAGCGCGGCCCCGGCCCCAACATCGGTACGTGGCGGGGGCGCGAGCTCAGCCTCGGCCGTGGCAGGGCCGGCCATAGGCTCTCCCACCCCCGCGCGCCCTCGCCGAGCCAGCCAATCACTGCTTAGAGAGCGGCCCGCCCTGGCCAATCAGCGCGCCCCTAGCCTAAGGCGCGCCAAGGCCCGCCACATGGGCCGCGGAGCCGGTCGGGGAGCCGCCATGTCTGACTGGGACACGAGCAGCGACGAGGATGCTGGCGCGCCGAGTCGGCCGCCATCTTCTGCCGCCGGGCGTCTGTGGCAGCCGCCGGAGACCCCTTCGCAGAGCCGCGCCTCCCTAGAGGGCGGCGGGGTACGAAGGAGTGGTGACTGGCGGCGGGAGGTGGCGGCCAGCCTCGGAGGGGAGGAAGGGGAGCCTCGAGGCGCGGCAGGCTCCCGTGGCCCGGGAGAGGCGGCGCGGCAGCGGCCGCCCCGAGCCGCCGCCGGCCAAGCTCGGGACGCCGCGGGGCCTCTCTGCTTCCACCTCGACAGCGCACTGGTTGGGGCTCTCATAGGTAATAACGGCCGCATCCCCACCCCCCGGGGTGCTTGGCCCGCTGAGGTAAGCGGGTGCGGGAGGAGGAGAGGACCCGGCCGCGGAGAGGTTTGTGCCTGTGGGCCCCTGCCCGTCCCTCTGTACCCCATCACAGCCTTCCATCTCCCTGGCCGTGGAAAGGCCCCAGCCCCTCGTGATCCCCTTACATCTTTCTCGCCTGGGGATGGCAGGATGCTTTTGCAGGCTGACAGGTGGAGCTCTCCCACTCGCCAGGGTAGCTGAGCTTTTCCTCCCCAAAGTCGTTCGGTTGATGGCTGTTTCTCATGGCCAGCAGCCTGCAAGTGGGCTGAAGCCCCTCTCTAGTCCCGTGGAGGAAGCGTGGCTCTTTCTTGAGCTGGTTTTGCTGCTCCATCTCTTCAGTTGAGGTGCATTCCCCACCGCCACACCTTGCGTTTGGTTAATTGCCAGAAAAGTTACCTGCATCTTCCAGCAGTTTGGTGTCACAAGTTCTTTTATTTATGGATGCATACACTGATATGAATGTCTTAGGTTTTGGTCACAACCAAAATACTTACAGTTACCATGTGTAGTTTTTGGCAGATGGGCCTAAATCTCTGTTAATACCTGCAGTGTATCTTTATAACAGGTCGGGGCGGAACTAAAATAAGAGAACTTGAGGATTCTTCAGGTTCCAGGATAAAGGTACCATGTGCTTTGTGTCATCCAGGCCTGGGCTCTGTCAGGAGCATCCTTGGTTTTGCTTCCATGTAAACCAGAGTTACTGCAGCAAGTTGAAGGGTGTTGCAATAGCTGTAATAACTCTACTCTTTTACAAGAATTGGTTACAAGGAAGTGGAATTGAGGGTGTAACTTGACTGGTATGTGAAAGTAGGAAAAGCTTTCTGATTATTTTTTTTCCCCTTAAGTATGCATTAATTTCCCTATCTTTTAGATAGGGAATTAAAGGGCATTTTCCTGAGAAGTTGAAATTCAGAAAAAAATCAGATTGTTTTCAATATATATTCTTACATAATGTTTGTCTTTGCAGTATTAAAAAACTCAGTAAGGTTTTATGAACATAGGTTATAAAGGGAACCTATGAAGCTGAAGTAAAGATTTTTGGCAGTGTTGCTGTGCAAAACAAAGCCAAGATGTTGATTGACGATGCTGTTACAAGATCCGGACAAAACTACATTAGAGGTGGGACTGAGAAAGGTAAGAAATGTGTTTTTTGGGGAAGAAAAAAAAAGTGTGGATTGTCTTTCCATATATTTGGTAGTTTGCTGGAGTGTTTTTATGTTGTTAGTATTTTACCAAAGTGAGTTAACTTTCACCTTGTTCTTGGACAATGGCATACCTCCTTAAACCAGAAATTTCTAGACATCTTCCTTTCTCAGCTATGAACCATTCCCCCCACCCCCCCAAACTGCCAAACTTCTGTGAAAATCTGTTCCTGTGGGTTTTCAACAATTAATGAATGCAGAATGTTATACTACTTGGTTTCTTGCATTATCAGTCTGATTCCCCCAAAATACAAGTATTGATTCTAGTTTAAGTTTTATGTAGTATCTGCGCAGTATTAAAATTCAGTAAGCTTTTATAAATGTAGTCTATAAAGCAAACGTACTGATTATAGCATGGACAATCCTGACTTCTTGCTACTTTCATGGGATATTAGCATTTAAGATTTGACGTTGCACATCATACCTTACTTTGCTAGGCTTTATTGTGTTAACTTTGTCTGTTACGTGGATATATAAGTAATGATTATATGCTGAAATGCTGTTTATGTTATTGGTATTTGTCTTGTTTGCCTGTGCAAAAAGTCGTTGGGAGCACATACAACATCCATTATAGTTGTTGATCTGAGGCACGGATGAGGAAGAAGGGATCTGAGAGTTGTGTTCCGGCATCAGAATAAGGAATGGAATAGTTGTGAGTTTTGATTTTTTAGAAGTGCCCCGGAAGGTGGACAAGTATGTTTCAAGAGGCTAGAAATAGTTAACACTTCCATAGTATGTGCGACTGTGGTTTTCCCCGTGTTTCCTGCTTTTCCGCTAATACATAATTGTGTTGCCATTTCTGTCTTCAGTGTAAAACCTTTCTTTCTTAACAAGTGTTAACCTCCTCAAAAAAGAGGTATAGAGTGTAACTACAGAGACTTTATTGTGGTGACGTTGGATGCTTTAGAAGTAAACCTTGCTCTTGTAGCTCTTAAAGCTTTCTGTCTGCGTATCATCTACTGAGTTCACAAGTTCTTCAAAAGCCTGCTGCACAACAAGCCTTATTTTTATAGCTGGAGGAGCAGCATTTCAGAATCTGTCATTGCTTTCTTTAAGTAGCTAAAGATGTTGAAATGCTTCTTTTTTTATCAGAGCTGGATTTTTATAGGTTTTACCAACATTTCAGGCTAAGACCTAGGTAAGAATTTTCTATTTAAATGCTTTATGTCTATTCAAAAATCACATAAGAGGCCTTACAATAGAGAAAGAAAATAAGGTGTTTGTTCTGAGGGGGGGGTTGTCCCCTACCCTCCAACAGATGCCATCCAACAGCAGCATTTTGGTACTAACTCTGCAGGAAAAACCTTGGACACTATCAAGCCTGAAAATAACCCAAAGAAATCGGTGATTAACTGGGCCTTTCTTCGAGAAAACAAAGCTAAATATGAAGCTATGAAGTGGGCAGGTTAGTTTTAAGATTTTTATTGTATGGTACTTGTCTTCATGTGATAAATCTGTCGAATGCTTAAATGTTTTTAACTTTTGCTTTAACATGACTGAATCTTTCAGTGTCCAAATTAGTTAAGTATTTGCAGTGAAGTGACCATGCCAGCATTTCTCAGCGTGGTTATGGAGGACACTGTAGTTGCTGGGTGAAGACTTAAACTTACTACTCAACTGGTATTTTGACTTCACCCTTTGAAAATGCTGTTGTTTTGTATGTGGCTGCAGCAAAAATCTGATAATTGTCAAATATTGTACTATATATGTTAGTAGAAATTACGTTAGAACTTGAAATATGGAGAAGTGGTTCTTTTGCAGATACTTAAGTGTTTGTCTCAGCCTTTGTCTTTTACATGAGCAACAATAGTCTTCAACTGCTTTTGACTAGTCTCCTAGTACAAGGCACGGTCTGGGTTTGGGGATTTCCATCTTAAGCTTTAGCAGACTTACCCTAAATCTGTAGCATTTCTTACTGACTCAAGTTTACTGTTTCTGACTGTTTAAGACTTGCCTCCAATTGAGAAAAACTTCTATAAAGAATCGTCAAGGACTGCATCTATGTCACAAGAAGAAGTGGAACTGTGGCGGTAAGATCATTTCTAT
This sequence comes from Mycteria americana, assembly GCF_035582795.1. Classification (NCBI taxonomy): domain Eukaryota; kingdom Metazoa; phylum Chordata; class Aves; order Ciconiiformes; family Ciconiidae; genus Mycteria; species Mycteria americana. The sequence goes on from NC_134367.1 coordinate 35,227,394, forward strand.
AGGGAATCATCTGCTTGGCAAAAATAACTATTAAATTATAAAGCCCAGAAGGTGGGAGGTGAAATACTGAGGCAGAAGCATTAATGTTAGGGTCTTGTAATAACTTAGATCTTCTTAGGAACTCTTTCTTAGGAATTAAACAATAAGTAGCAGATGAGATATTATTAGTTGCTTGGAAAGCTAACTTTAGGGATTAACTGCTTCTCTAAAAGTGTTTGATCTAGTTGACTTTCAGGCGGGGAAAAAAAAATCAAGACAGTTCATTGGCTTTTGGCTGTTTCTTTGCATTTCATGAGACAACATGTTCACGTTTTCTAGGTCCTTCCAAATATTATTGTTCACATGTTGAATATCTCTTGGCTGCCATTTTTTTCCCATATATTTTAATCAAATACCATCTTCAAAACAAATTTCGACTTCTGTTACTGTTGTTTTCTTATCTATCTTGTCTTTACAAGTACATCCTGGTGAGTACATGCCTCAGTTAACTGTATCCATTCATTTTGATCCAGTAGTCTATATCATTACTTTGCAAGAAAAGCAGATCGTCTCTTTAAAGTGATTCTGTTCAGGCCTTGGTAGCAGTTTCAACCCTTTTCAGTAGTTCTGATGAAGTTAGTGAATGTTCTTGAAGTGTTACCTTTTACTACTTTTCTTTTTGCGTGCTGTCTGTTTTTCCTCTTGCATGCCTACCAGAGAAACTTTGCCACAGTGAGCGAAGCATGGAATTGACACCTGTTTCCTTAAAGTATATGTACGTGTTATTGTTAGAGCTAGTCAAGAGCAGCAGAACGGTGTTCTGTAGGTTCAGAACATGTATTGAGGAATAGCACTTGTGTGATAAAGGAATGTGTTTCCTTTTTCATCTGTTTGCTTTAGGGAAAAAAACCACAGTAACTGGGAAAAAAAAAGTATTTTTGTAAACACGAGGAGAGGTTGAATTACCTGTTCTTTTCCTAGCCCTCACCCCGCTTGAAGTAAAACTGTTTGCTGAATGGAATCTTCAGAAGAGTACAAGACTAGAATGAAGATAAACTACTCATGCATATTAACACCTCTTAATTGGGGGGAGCCTCAGAACCTCAGTTTTTATGTAGCATTTTGTGTGTGGTGTTGTGTTTTGAGGTTTGGTTGGTTGTTTTTTTGGGTGGGGGTTTTTTTTTTTTTTTTGGAGCTTGTCTTACTGATCACATTGTTTTTTCTAAACTGTTGTTTTTATTTTCTAGAGCATCCAGGGAGCTGCTCTGAAAATATTGTCAGAAGGCTTTTGTCAGAATATAGGGTTCTGACAAAGAAGCCCAGTCCATTCCTATGAGTTCTAGGTTGTCTTGAGGTTTAAAAACTTGTCACAGTTATTTAATTTGTAATAGGGTATAATTGAAGTCTGATATGACAGGGCTGCAGTTCATGTTAATATCCATATATAACTTCAAATTAGTCATTCTTAAGAAAGAATGGTAATTGATGGCTCCAGGAGAAGTGTTTCTGTAGTAAGGCTTTCTTAAAAGTATAAGTCTCATTCAAGAGCCTAAACTTTTTTTTTATTGTTCCAGTAATTAAAAAAAAAAAAAAAGTCAGAAAGGCAGTCTTTTGTGTTAGCTCTACTTTTTCAGATAATGAGACTTTAAAGCAATTGCACTTCTTTAATTCTATACAGGAAAGAAAATAATAATATAATTTGTGATGACTTAAAAGAAGGTGAAAAGCGCTGCATTCCCAATCCTGTTTGTAAATTTGAAGATGTATTTGAGCATTATCCTGATATTATGGCTAATATAAGAAAAGCTGGTTTTCAAAAACCTACACCAATTCAGGTACTTCTTTAGTTTTGATGACTCTCTAACTGAAGCTTAAGAGAAAAGTACATTTAAGTATTTGTTGGTTTATGTTTTTGTTTTAGTCCCAGGCATGGCCGATCATACTCCAAGGAATTGATCTTATTGGTATAGCACAAACTGGTACTGGGAAGACATTAGCGTACTTAATGCCTGGATTCATTCACTTGACTTCACAACCAATGTAAGGACTGCTCATGTGTCTGACTTGTTTAGCTGTGAACACTTCCCCCCACCCTCCATGTGATGGTTTTCTAGTAAAGGTGATAAACCATAAATTGCAAAAAAAATTATAAGCCTGGTGGAATAAGTACCAAACCTGTCACCATAGATTCTGTTAGTAGCAGTGTACTGAGAAAGTCTAGAACAGTATAAAAATATTTAATGTCAGATGTGATGGACTTTGCCTACCTTTATATACCCACATTCTAAAGCTGGTTTATTGCAGATCCAAAGATCAGCGTGGGGGGCCAGGAATGTTAGTCCTTGCTCCCACTCGAGAACTGGCACTTCAAGTAGAGGCAGAGTGTTTGAAGTACACATACAAAGGAATTAAAAGGTAATCTTACTTCTCGCTTGCTTGTGAAGTAATTTTTTTTTCCTACCACTTGTGGCTTAATTCACCTACTAAAATAATTGCATTTGCTAAGAGGGGCAGGGAAGGTAGTAAATGCAGAGTTTGTATTTTCCCAGTTTTTAGAATGCCTGTTTTTGACTACTTTCATAGTGAAAATCTGTTTCTTGTATAGTTGGAGTTCTCTGTATTGTAGCTTTGTCTGTTGCTTCTTGTCCTTCTGTGTGAGAAGAGTCTGGCTGTGTCTTCTCAACACCTTGCTGTTAGGTAGCTGTAGACAGCAATAAGATCTCCCTGAGCCTTCTCCTCTTTAGGCTGAGCAACCCTCGTTACCAGCTTCTCATGTCACGTGCTCCGTCCTCTTGACCATATTGGTAGCTGCCTGCTGGACTTATTCCAGTTATGGATATGTCTGTCTTGTAATTGGGGGGAGCGGGTACAAAAACTGGATATTGTGCTTGAAGTGTGATCTCACAAGTACTGAATAAAGGGGAATAAGGAGTTCTCTCAACCTGCTGGCTACCTTCTCCATAGTACACAGCTGGCTTTTCTTTTCTGTGGGGTTACACTGCTGAATGATGTTAAATTTCTTGCCCACCGAAGTCTTTTCTGCAAAGCCATCTTCTAACATGTTGGCCCTCAGCCATGGAGTAATTCCATCCCCATCTTTGCTTTTGTTAAACTTCATGGGATTCCTGTCAGCCCATTTCTCTAGCCTTTTGTGGTCCTTCTGAGTAACAGCCGAGCCGCCTCTAGTGTATCGGCTGCTCCCCCAGTTTGGTTTCATCCACAAACCTGCTGAAAGTGTAGGTCTTCATTTATGCTATTAAACAGGCATTACTGTACTCTGAAACTTACTTTTAGGGCTCTCTGGTAACTTCGTATAGCATTCAGAATTAATCTTGTAGTCATCATACTGAAATGTACATTCTGCTTCCTTCCCAAAAATACTAAGGAGTTTTACAGAGTGTGTTAAGTTTGTGTGTAAGCCTGATACCTTATTGAGTGCCTTATCAATAAACCTTCATTGTTTTAACAGAAAAACATCTGACTTTTAATGGTACTGTTTAGAAAATCATGCATCCTGTCATACGTTCATCTATTTTTGGTATGAATATTTTCAGAACCACCCAAAACATACTCGTAGCTTAATAGCTATCTTCCTTTCATGATTACTTTCACTGCAATTTCAGCAGAAAGCTATTGCTGAACTGTTGAGGGAGTATCATTCAGTGTTAGGTCCGTTATTTACTGTGATACTGTCAGTCACACAGCATTCCTTCCTCTTGGTAATACGAGGTGATACTTTTAAAATGGATCAACATGGTGGCATTTATTTGGAAAAGATTGACTTTAGTTGAACCTTAATACACTGCTTCTGTAAAACATTTTATTTTTCAGTATTTGCATATATGGTGGTGGGGACCGAAAAGGACAGATAGACGTGGTTACCAAAGGTGTGGATATTGTTATTGCTACTCCTGGCAGACTGAATGATCTTCAAATGAACAACTTCATAAATTTGAAGAGCATAACATACTTGGCAAGTAGCTGATATGGAATGAGTAATGCACTGCTTGGGAAATGGTTGGTTTAGTGTGAACTTAGGCTTTAATGAAGTTTTCTTTAAACTTTAAGTCTTAATTACAACACATCTTAACATTGAGATTGGTGTTGGAGGGATGGTTCATGCTTACCATAATTGCATTGCAGATGTGGACTATTCCCTAGAAAAAAATAAAATAGACTTCTGGCACAGTAAGCATTTTAAAGATGCTAAATTGTTATCTCCTGTTAGTAATGTTTACTGGTTTAAAGTTCATTTTGTCAAGATCAGTTATTAATGGATGAAATGCCTTTCCCAAGTTGTCTTTTCCTTTTCTTTTAAAGGTTACCAATGACTCAAGTTCTTATTAGAACTTGTGCAGTAAGCACCAGAGTTGCAAACAGTTAGATATTTAAAAGTTTGAGTGACTGACTTTTATTTGATCTCAATGTTTACATGGGCTATTTTCCCACTGTTATGAATCCTTATGTCTTAATTTCATTCTTGCCTTTTGCTGTGCCGGACACTGAAAACCATTGCTATTTTGTAAAATACTTTTCATATATTTAAATTATTTCTGAGTTGTCTGTTTAACTGGTGACTTGTTGCCTAGTGTAACAATTTGGCCTGCTTTCCCTCCCTTATCTCCACCCCCACTTCCCTCTAAGGGTTAAACACTCGTTGTGCTGTAAAAAGTTAGCTCCAATTCTAGCTAATAGTTGTGAGCTTACTGGCAAGGCCAGTGGTTGGTATAGCATCGTTAGAAATTTGCCCATCTGGGGAAAAAAGAGGATTATTGCAAGATGGGAGAGTAGCCTCATGGAGAAAAGTCACATGTAATTGCTAAGCAGGAAGAAAAAAGGCCTGAAAACCTGCTTTTCGAGAACTATAGGAACATTAGGAATCTTTCTCTACCAAGGTGAAGTATGGTCATACTACAAGCACACGCTGCTTTGTAAAGCAAAGAATATGTATGTAACCAAAACTAGCTGTTTCAGTATGTGCAGGATATACTATAGTATGACATTACTAAAAATAATTAGCTATCAAATTGGAAAATATGATGTAAAGCAGGAGAAAAGCATTTGTTGTTGTACAACTAGCAGTTAAATATTTTCAGAAGATTGAAACTGGTGCAAGGGCCATGTTTTGCAAAGTGGTTCATGTCTCATGCCTCAGACTTTGTGGAAATGCTCTGCTTCTTTAGGTCCCATATAAAAAGCTGGACATCCAAAATTCTGTGTTTTTAAATTTTACCATATATTTTTTCCTTGTAGTTTCTTCAACTTTTTAATATATAAGATGCTTTCTGTTTCCACAGCTTCATTGTCAGTTTTCAGCCAACAAATAATTTAATCTTGCAGCCTTATTTCAGAGAAAAGAGAGGGGTATTAGATTTCAACTTTAACACCTTGGATGAAGAACGCTCTTCATTGAAGAGCTTTGTTTACAGTTTTCATTTAAAGATATTGATGAGTCTTCTGAAAGCACCCAAAGTGCACTGAGTATTATTTGCTGGTATGATATAATTGTTTCCCAAAGGACTTCCAGGGCCAGAGACTGGGATACAATTGTTTGTTTAAAAAAAACCCCGAACAAACAAAAAGCCAAACTCTGTTAGAGTTAATTATATTTGAATATACACTGTACAGAAGGTGAATTGGAGGCAGGGAATTTGTCTTCTTGCCTGACAGAACCGTCAAGTTAGTTGCAGTCTTGATTCAGATTTTTAGGAACCCATTTATTCAAGACAGGCTGCTGTTTTTCATCTTTTCAGAAGACAGACTGGGAAATTCTGTCATACACAGTCTTTTGATTGTTTACAACACATGTCATTTGAAGATTGCTTTCTGTTTTGCTGTGTTCAGTGTAAATTGGTATTCATTCATCAGTAATCCAAGTGATTTTTTTTTTCTTTTGACTTTATGCTCATAAAGCAGAAGTAACGAAATTGGAGTTGTGAATAATGGGGAAGCATTTAGGGGAAAGAGTATACTAAAAATAAATATAAATCATGAAGCAGGATATAGAAGGTAGATTAGAGTAGTCCCTTTATTCTTCAAATACAAAAAAATAGTGTAAAACTTACCAATAAGTTATTTAAAACAAAGGAAAGAAAATAATTTTCACATGAAGAACTGGCTTGTAAGAATTTATTGCCAAGAAATAGAACTGAAATGAAAAATATTAACAAACAAATAAATTGTATAGATAACAAGAAATCTAAGATTATGTCAGCTGGGAGGAGATTTAGCTTATAAACCAGGACCTGGCTATGAGGTGTTTGGAAAAAATAGTGCTAGTATCTATCTTATATCTACTAGAGCCTTTATTCTTTATTAAGCAGCTATCAGAAATGAGGAAAGTAAACTTCAACTACTCTGATCCATCTAATACACATACTTACATGCTTTCTTCTCCCTTTCCAGCAAAGTACCAGTGTCCTTAATAGCTTAGAAAGCTTCTGCTGCTGAAAGGGGTGTAGTGGCCAACTCTGTATACAAAATCAGTGATGTTTCAGCCTTGCCATTGTATTAGAATACAAGTAGTTAATGAAATCTCCATGAGTCCTTTGAAAATAAAGAGAATTAAATCAAGAAATAGAATTCCTGTCTTCTATCTCTCAGCTGATGATTTGTTATTATTTCAGAGTTACATAGATAATGTACTAAAACCCTTTAATAGAATAAAACATCTGAAGAGAATGGAACAGCAAAATCAGGACAGTAGAAAAGGATTATCATCAAAGTCTTATGTTTCCACATAAGTGACTAGAAAATGTCAATACTTAAAAGCATGATCCATATAACTTTGATTTATATAAACTGTATTTGAAAATTAAAGGAGCAAAATCAATCTTGGATGGCAGCCTTTTTCCTTTGTATGTGAATGTTTTCAGAGTCTCAACTGTGCTTGTATATTAGAAAAAAGATCAGTTCCAAATAGTTGTACTCAGAGCTTCAGCTCAATTGTTCTCTGTTGGCTTTTTTACCAGATGAAACAAGTTCAAGCTCTGTTTGTTCTGCAGTGTCCTAGTGTGAGCCAGAATGTACAGTCTGGCTTTTTTCTACTTCTAATGAGGAACTAAATTGATAATGGATATTTTTGGTCTGGTATGAGATCTCTAACAAGGTAGAAATGAGATTTCCCCTTTAAATGACTAAACATGTCTTATTGAAAGTGTGTTGTGCTGGGTGCCCCCCAGGTTTGGTTGGTTTTGGGTTTGTTGGTTTTTTTGTTTTGTTTTTAGTTCTGTGCTAATTTTAGGTACCAACCAAAATATTGTTAAAACAACCAGTTGTTGTTTCTTTTTTGTTGACTTTAAGTGCTCTTAAAGGTGCTGTGGATTTTCTTGTTCTGCCTGCAAATGTATTACTAAATGAAAAAGCTTCAAGGAAATTGAAGAGGTGAAACAGAAGTTGAACAGGTTTTGCAATACATTCCAGAGTGGATTTTGCAATTAAAATTGTTACCATTAAAATGGTCTGCTATGTAATGTCTTGCTGAAACCCTTATCTAAGGAACTAGACACAGTAAATAACCTTGTTCTGAGCAGGTTTTAGATGAGGCTGACAGAATGTTGGATATGGGATTTGAACCTCAGATAATGAAGATCCTAATAGATGTGAGGCCTGACAGACAAACTGTTATGACAAGGTATGTAGACATAATAGTGCTCAGTATTGAACACTGTAAACCTAAGGTTATTGAACAAGTTAACTTCAAAACAAATGTGTCAGTTTATTAAAACTTTTACTAGCCTAAATGGGAATGCCATCAGTTTTCTTTCTAATTCTGTCTCTTCAGTCCTAATGAGTCATTTGACAATTTTATTTTCATTTCTTACCCCTTTTCTGATGTTTCGCATCAACTATAAAAACAATGGAGTTCTTCCCAAAAAGGAAAGTGTCCTGGGAGTGCTAGAAGTTGCCATATCGATTTGAAATGCAAACTTCCAGTTCCCCATCTGGGACCAAATATGTATCCTAACCTTCTGATCAGTATCCGTGCTAGTCTGTACCTGGATTAATTTTGAAATTATGCAGCTTTTGGGAGCTTAACAATAGAATATCCCACAAAATAATTTGTTGGTTTTAGAGATAAAAACAGACTAGAAGCTTGCTTTTTAGTTATCATTGAACTACTAAACTCACTTTTGGCTTCATTAGAAAGGCTCCATAACTGTTGCCTCTACTTTTAAATTAGAAAGGGATCTTGAAAGCTTCAGTACTGTTTACTAATAACTTCTTAAGATTATTTCTAAATGTTATATAAGCTCACTACTGTTATTGCATGCTCAAGTGTTTCACTGGTGTATAAGAAAGAAAAGAAAGAATGTGATTAAAATTAATTAATTGGAGAAGATTTTGCACTCTATTCTCATGTGTGTTTTCTTCTTCACTTCCTGTTTAGTGCTACTTGGCCTGATGGTGTTCGTCGCCTAGCGAAATCCTATTTGAAAAATCCTATGATTGTGTATGTTGGCACTCTTGACTTAGCAGTAAGTTGTTCTGTTCTTCCTTTTTTTTTCTTTTTCCCTTTTCTTTGGAAGAAGAACCTACAGTTAAACCAGGAAATATTTTGCTTGCAACTATAGGTAAGTAAATGCATGTAACTTTAAGATAAATCCAAACTTTCAAAAAACAGCTCCATGTTGTTCTTTTAAAGCTTCATTAAAAGTTTAGAAAGAACTAAAAAAAAAAAATGTAGAACAGAACTTTGTTTTTATGTTTCTGTAACAAGAACTTGAATTCTTCGGTAGAAGACGTCACAAGTGACAAGTATCAATCAAATTGAAGTTTGAATATTGTACTTCATAGTGCCATGTCTTCTTGCCTGAACCCTTGTTTTAGCAGCCTTCACTTCTGTTCAGCAAGTTCTTGTTTCTTACTTACTTTTCCTTCTGAAGGTCGTCTTTATAATGGGTACAGCTCATTATCTGTATCTGTGTTTATTAACTGCTGCTTTTTCAAAGAGTGGAAGCTCTCTGCTAAACTCCTGGAGGGCACTTGTGTAGACTAGGAACATATGTGTTAGAGTAAGAACTGTCTTTAAAGTCCAGAACTTCTAATATGTAGATGTAGTTGCATACTTGTCATGCTTGTGCAGCTATGTGTAGCTGGCTTCAGTACTAGCAGAATTCACAGAAATAGTAGTTCTTGCAAAATCTCTGCATCCTGGTCCAGAGATTGCTTTGAGTTCGGTTTTTAAATTATGAAATTTTCCTTTTCAGTTCCACTTTTTTAGTGATAGGGAATGAGGAAACTTAGTGTCCAATACACTTTTAGTAGAAATAGGTGGAAAATGTAATTTTCATCTGTTCTGTTCAGAACTATGCTTTCATCAAAGGGCATTACTTCTCAAAGACAAGAGGATAGGAAAATTCGAAAGTTACCAACTGCTATTGTAGCTCTCTTGTCTAATGCATTCATCTCTTATAAGAGCTTTTCTTAATTGAAGAGGTGACCTCTAGGGGGAAGGGGAAAGGGTTCCCAAGTGGAGGGAGAATCTTTCTATGTACTTGATTGATTCTTCAATCCTTGCCACAAGATTATGATGCAGTGCCATGAGAATGTCTAGAACTTTATATTACTTTTGTGGTATACCTTAGACATTCTATGGCAACCTTCAAATATAATGGAGTGAAGTTTTTATGAACAAACTGTTGTTGGAAGAATTGGACAGAGCTGATCATTTCAAATGATTACAGAATGTTCTTTAAAAGCTTGTCCTCTCAAGTAAGGCTGGCATTGTTCCAACTTGCTCTGGATTAACATAAAATACTCAAATTGAAGTACTTCAATCTGATTTTCACTAATATTAGGAATATTTCTTTTGCCTCACTAGTCTGCTAATCTGTACTCTTTAAATCTCTGCAAATATATGATTTGGCAAACTGCTTAAAGATAAGTTTTACTATTCTCCTAAAGCAACTAGGAAACAACAAATAAGTCTACATTGTTTGAACTCCAAACTGATGTATATTGTGGTTTTAAAATAGTTTTTCATGGTATCATATTACTAGTTTTATAATATTGTAATATGGAAATTAACAGAAAAAATATTATTCTAATCTGTTTCTACTTAACATCCCTTTTTGCTGTTTAACAGGCAGTAAATACAGTAGAACAGAGAGTTATTGTTATCGCCGAGGAGGAAAAGAGAGCTTTCATGCAATACTTCATTGACTCTATGAAGCCAAAAGATAAGGTCATCATTTTTGTGGGAAAAAAACTTACGTATGTAATCACTTGCCAGTATTATATCTGTTCATTTTTTCTAACAGAAACACTGGGTGGTTTCTTAGTTCACATAATTACCAAGTGTAACAGCTCTTGTCAGCAGTGTGCTGGTAGTAGTAGTATTTTTATTTATTCATTCCTCCAGACTGACTGGTAGTTTGTATCCTTTTTAATATCATTAGTGGTAGTGGTAAATCTCATTTCACATAGTTAAAGTAGTTGTTAAGATTCTTGGGGGTACATTAATGTTATGTACTGTTTACTTGCATATGCAGCTGGTGCATACAAGACCTGATTGGTGGGGGGGTGGTCATTGTACCATACCTGAGCTTTTTGAGTGAACAACACAAAAATCATCTATTATTTCTCTTTTATATAAATAAAAGCAAATGTTTATGTGGGGAATAGTCTTACTGTCATACTGTTTTATAATAAATATCAGCTGACCTAGGTAGGGTTTTGTTCTTAGGCACACATTTGGCTTTTGTTGTCACATTATTATCTTTTGGATCTAAATCTAGATGCTGCACTCTTCCCCCCCCCCCCCCCCCCCCCTACTTTTTTTTTTTTCTTTTTAAGAACCATTGTTTTATTTCATCCTAGAGCTGATGACTTAGCAAGTGACTTTGGTCTCCAAGGAATTCCAGTACAGTCACTTCATGGTAACAGGGAACAGTGTGATCGAGAACAGGCTTTAGATGACTTCAAGAAAGGTACGTTTGTACCCAACTACTGGTTTGTTTAGCCCGGGTTTGTAAGGCTTGTCATGTGCAGAACTTTGTCTATTTGTAAGTGCCATGTCTCTTTAGTACCATAGAAATGAAAATATTAAAGAGCTGTGAATATGTTTACTTTGTTAATTTGACAAGTTAAAAACCTAGCAAACAAAGAGATTGGTCTTCAATAAAATTTGGAATGTCTAAGAGTTAAATAATTTGAAGTAAGGCTTACTTTATTTTTGAAATCTCTATGGAAAAGTCAATATTGTGTTAGTCCACAGAAGTGTCAAATGATGGTGCTTTCAGTGAAACAGTTCTGCTCTTGATTATGCCAGTAGGGTTACACTTTGGGGTTATGTGATCACATGCTAATAAAACAAAGAGTAGCCCTATGATAAGGATGCCAGCTGAGAATATAGTTGTCAAAGTTTTGTTGTTTTCACACTCTTCATATCAGCTAGGCATGTTTCTTGCTTCTCCTGCACCCTGCTGTTCTACTTGTGAAATACAAATAATAGTAAAATGACATTTTGAGTGCTTACCTACCACCTTGTATTTGAAGCTAACTCAGTGTGACGTGCAACAAGCATATTTTTCCTTTACGTGTTAAGAATAAGTGCATTATACACTAGAAAACCAAAAGACTGGAGTATATTTCCTGTTTGTTTCATACACTCCCATTTTCTCTCTGTTGTACTTACTTTAGGCAAAGTCAGAGTACTGGTAGCTACTGACTTAGCATCCCGTGGCCTTGATGTGCACGACATTACTCATGTTTTTAACTTTGACTTCCCTCGCAACATTGAAGAATATGTTCATAGAGTAGGTCGTACTGGAAGAGCAGGGTAAGTGTTTACAAGAAAATAGTAATATGTCATCAATATTTTATGCACTGCATAGATATTTCTCTTGTCAAATGCTAGAGCTACAGGTGATGGGGAGTGGGGGAGTGAAGACTCCAGAGTCTCTCAAAGTATGTTTTAGATAACAACACACTGCTTTATGTTTTGAAATTAGTCACTGTTAAATTTAAGGCAAACAAGTTTTCCACTTTTCTGGTATTTCATTGAAGTGGATGGGAATGAGGGATGTTTGAAAGCTGGTTTAAATGTGGGGAAGAATTACAGTTCAAACCAACTTCCGTGTAGATACTCTGAAATGTCACTTCCTTGTTTGTCTCTTCGTGAGCTGCTGAGTTGTTTAGTTTCCTAGGCAGCCCATTGGGAAAAAACCATATATAAATTCAAAGTTTTCAGCCCATCATGGTGGTGTAGTTTGGTGTTAGGACTTTTGAATGCTGCTTTCCCAAGTTGGCACAAGTGTGATTTTTTTTTTTCTCGTGTATGTGTTTGTTTTAATCATGATATGAGTTTATGTCTCTTCATACTTAAATATGCTGCCTTTATGCTAGGCTTATTGTCTAAAAGTCTAAATTAGTTGTGCCTTTGCTTCATTTTAGGTGAATTGCCATATTTTGATCTTTATGAAAAGTTGCTGTCATGTGCATAGTAAATATTCAAGCCAGTTTTATCTACCAGTTCAATAACATTGTCTGTAGTACAGTTTATTACTGTATAGGTCAGTAGGAAGACCCTAGCAGCAGTTGTTCTGAAGATCAACAGTTATTTCATTCCTTGTTTAGACGTACCGGGGAGGCAGTAACACTTGTCACTAAGAATGATTGGAGGGTTGCATCTGAACTGATTGAAATTCTGGAAAGAGCAAACCAAGTAAGAATACATCTTACTGGGTAAGATTTATATTGGTTCTGAGTTACCACCTGAAACAGTTTATAAAGGTCTAAGCCTACTTAGACCTTTCTTGGTGAGTGCTTGTAGTGTCTCGGGCAAAAAATGTGTACTTAATTCTCTCTTGTCCTGGATATCCTTGGCTGTATTTTACCTTACAGATGAGTCCCAGAAAAGAACCGGGAATTTTAATCAAAGCCTTCCATGTCCAAAGAAAAAGTAACTAACGTGCACATAGAGGTCTGCAGAAGAATAATAGTATCTATTTTATTTCATAGTATTTTATTTCGTTTGTATTTCACTTCTGGATGTATGTACCAATGTTCTTGTTTAATAGTGTAAATATTAACAATGTTTATATCGGAAGAAGCTCAACTATCTATCAGTTTATTGTATGTGGATGTACTTTTCCAAGCTATCTTTCTTACAGATGTTTGTAAATAGTATGGGAAATAGGATTGGAATGTGATTTGTTTCTTTATTTTAAAGAAACTTTTTTTTTCTTGTTACCATATCTGAGAAGCCAGAGACAACTATGTTGCTGTTTCTTGCTGTAACAAGAAACAGTATTTTGCCTGATTTGTAGTAAAACCCCAGTTCATGCCCTGACTTGAGTTGAAATGTTAAATTTGGGGGGAGTTTGAGTACAAACTAAATTGCTTTTACCTAGGACCTGTGGTAGTTACTGTGGACACTTACTCAAACTTTAAACCCTGAATTAGAGCTTCACCTAAATCTCTTCTGTTTTACAACTCTTCTTTGAAAGATGTTATGCCACTTATTGCAAACCTGGTAAGATGCTTTTGAGGGAGGAAAAGAAAAAAAAAAAAAACCGAAACGAGTTGTCCCCTAATAACTTCTTAAAGTTGCAGGTTTTGGGGGGGTGGGAGGGGCTATTTGTTTGAGGTTTAGGTTTTTGGGGTTTGTGGGGGTTTTTTGTTGTTTTGGGGGGTTTTTTTGTTTAGAAAGTGTAAGAGATGAAAACAGTAATGATACTTTGAAGCCACTTAAATAGAACTTAGAGGTGCCTTGTTCTGTATTATGAGTCAGCCATTACTGTCCATGCCTTGTCTCCTGCTGCAGACTGTGAAGTCCCCAAACTTTTTTAATGTGTAATAGTTCAACTGGGCACTGGTCTCTGAGTTCAGAGGAGAAAAGAGCATCTCTGAATCCTTACTTTCGAGGGTAACTGTTAGTCACAACATTATTCTCAAACTTTTAGTTATAGCTGATAGAAGGGAAGTATCCATACAGCCAGGTTTTTTTTCCTTCATGACAATGAAAATATCATTACTTCAGTCTTAAAGCATCATGTAAAAGGGAAGGAGAGCAACTGAAAACATGGTCTGAATGTCCAGAATACTTCAATTTCAAAACAAGTAAGGTGTGTTTGTTAGCCAGGTGTGTTTTGCATGATTTTGAATGTACAGATAATCTCCCTAAAGAAAAACAGGTACAACAGAAAGGTATCTGTATCATGCTGCAGGGATCTTATATATATATATATAGCTTATTAAGAAGCATGGACAGATTTATTAGGGAATCAGATGGAAGAACACTGTTCTCTGCAATACCAAGAAGAGTGTTACATATAAATTATGGCTTTATCCTTTTCTGTTCTCTCATTTGGACTACCATACCTAGCATATATGTTTAGCAGATACACAGATTGTCCATGTAAAAATCTTAACAAACCACTAGATGCTGGAAATTACCGCACTGAGATTTTTATGTTCCATATCCTGGCTTCTTCCCACTTCTTTGTGCCGGCTCCAAAACCACTCTTGCAAGAAATTGTTGTAATTTTAGTTGGAATAAATTCTGTGTCATGCTGTAGGAGAGCATCTGATCTGATACTGAGGAAGAAAACTATGCAGTGTTTCAGGTGGATAGTAATGTTGTCTCATTACTTCTGTCACTAGTGATACAAGTCTGCAGTCACTTTCAGCTAGAGAGATGCATCATTTTTTGCTTTATTTTTAAACAATGTCTAAAACTGAGGCAGAATAGGTTTCCTAGACATAGGAAACCTATGTTCCATAGGCATCCTGTTCTGTGGACTCCTGACAACCAGGGCAGTTCTATACCAGTAAGAGCAATTCAGCACAGAAAATATATCCTAGCAAGCTGACTCTCATGCCAGCTTAAGAAAAGTTGCTGATAGCAAATGGCAAGCATTGCTGAATTATAAAGCCTGACAAAAGAAGTTAGAACTGGAGGAATATACCTTCCTGCTCCACCAGGCCCTTTGTCCTGGCTGCATTCTTCACCTGTTTAAGCATTGCCAGGTCTAGGTGTTTCTAAGCAGACTTACCAGTATTTAAATTTGTTTGTACTGTACTGGTTGCACTGTATTTGTACCACTCGCGGAGGGACAAACCACAGAGACTGAGCAATTGCATTAACACCATGGTGACACACACTGCAGAAGCTTGCTCTTCACTCTTTGATCAGGAAACTGGTTCTGGACTGGGTATCTTCTACCTGCTGCATGGCTACATGCTGTAGCAGATTGTTGAAGGAGGCTGGTTTTGGTAGATTAGTGATCTAAAAACTCTTCTGACAGTAGTCACCCATACTGCTTTTTGCAGTAAACATTGCATTAATGTCTGCATTATGCCTGATCTGGTTTAAGACGACTTGTTGGACACTGCCTTTGTTCCATGATCTATAGGAATGGTATATGTTTTTTTTCTTTCATCCAGTGATCAGTGTCACTCGACCTGATAAAGTCTGTCTGTAATTCTTTGCATCTGACCTCAGTCCTTACAAACGTGAGTAACTCTGAGGTGACAAAGTGTGCTGATGATACTATTCACCTCCTTTTCCATATAATTACAAACATGCTGGAAAGCACTGTGGATCTTGGTAAGATGGTCTTGTGACCTCCCAGTGGTGGGAGAACTGACCACTTTCTCCTGCTCTTCTTTTCTTGTCTTTTAGCTTTGTTTTATCCATGTGAGAGCCCTTCCTATGGCAACGCTTTCTTTAAATACCAAAGTTTCTCTTCAGAGGCTCTTAAAACTTCCAAAAGGAATTTAATATCAATCATAAGTGTAACATTCAAATATATATATATAGTATGGTATCACCTTTTAGTGATATTGATGTTTTTTCCAGCTGTTCATTATCACTGAAAGTTACATTTCTATCTGAAATACACATGTTTTAATTAGCTGGTTATATGTTGTCATCAGATACGGTGATACTAGCATACATACATAATTGAAAATCCAGGGACACTGTGCTGATTATTTTTCAGTATATTTCAGTATAATTTTATGTTAAAATTTCTCTGTGCATCTCTACAGAAAAGACAATCTGCAAAGTGACAGGAGCCAGATAAATAACAAAATCAAGTTTGGGAACACACAAATCAATAGCATTTTTGTAAAACAGAGTCTAAAAGTTTAGATTTATTTAAAACAGACCTTGTTCTTTTGCTGCTGTCTTATCAGGTAGTTCCTAACGAGCTTATTGCAATGGCAGAAAGATACAAGCAATTTCAAATCAGAAAAGAAATTGAAAAGGATATACGAAGACCTCAGAGAAAGCCCTCAAAATAACTAATCCCTTGAAGTAACTGAAACAAAGTAAGTGTTTATAGTTAGTGTTAGCATCTATGGGCTTGAATTTAGAAGTTTCTTTTCTCAGTTGATTGTTTTCTGTACCTGTCCCATTTAAATAAAATGCGTTTTTAAAAAATGGCTTAGAAAAGATAACTGGATTAACTTCATCTAGAAATAAATCTAGTTTTGTGCTTGGACACTTTTCACTTAAAAATTAATTTCATTATTTTTTCTTGTGTGACGTGCATAACTTCTGAAGCCATTATCTACTGGTTTGGTGTTTTTCTGGTTTGTTTTGGGTTTTGTTTTGTTTTGGGGTTTTTTAGTTAAATGCACTATTAATATCTAAGAATGTAAAAAATAATTTTTCCTTTTCTTTTCAGAGAACTGGATTAGTGAATGTAAGCAGTGTTTGTCAGCATGGCTTCAAAATACTGTACTCTTGCATTGATATACCACATCTGCCAGTGGCATGCAGAAGTATTTCCAAGGATAACTTAGTTATTTGAAAACTGCTCTGTTTGCAGTAACTGATGTTTGCTGAAGCAAGTAGTTTTGTTTTGGTTTTTGTTGGGTTTTTTTTAGTCATTTTTAAGAGTTGTGTCTCAAGCTTTTTTTGAGAGAAGTCTGCATTTCCTTCTAATGGAGGAGAGCATAACAAGATGATGTATGTGTTCGTGGCTAACTGGAAGAAAAACAGCTCCTACTTTTGTTCTCATGGATGTAATTTTCTAGCTTAAGGAAGAAAAACAGAGTTTACTAGAGTAATGTTAAAGTCCTGAAGAAAAAATACATTTGAAGGTCAGCTTTTATTTCTTTGAGATAAAATTGATTCAAATTTTACATTTGGATGTTCAGGTTCTGTCACACAGACTGCTAATAGTAATGGGGTATGTTCTCACTCTTCAGAAGTTACATGGGAAGGAGCTATTCCTTCATGTGATGCTTGGTCTGAACTTGTGTTTACTCATGTCATACGAGTAAATGAAAAACTAATAAACTGAATCTAGTGAGATTGAGAATATTTTAGTAAAATTATTTTCTAAATGTTTTTCTGGCCTTCCCTTTTTTTATTTGTTCATAGTTGAGGTGAAATTTGGACATTGTTTAAGTCAGTAGGTTATTTTGCCTTCAAAAAGTAGGCTAAAAATACGGACTTCCCCTGGCTTCTTTAAGAAAAAGCAAAAGATGTATTTACTTACAGCACAGCAGTTCCCAAATGCTGCATATTTATCACCTGTATAATTTTAGTAATAAGAAATATTATAATTATTATTTTTTCCTAACACATACTCTTCAACATAAGAAAAATTGAGCTGAATTCTGATTCTGAGAATGTCAGATTCATGCTGCATTTTGGTCTTGATAACCTTTCACATGGAGACTCTTCCTCTTTGATAGGGGTTGAAGATACATTTATTTCTACAAGATTTGTCACCCAAATGCTTATTGGCACAGGAACTCTTACTCTGTTGCAGCACATTAGCTAATGATCGCTTCCCATTCAAAGTCCAGTGAAAATACTAATTTCCAAAGCAATTCTGAAGACTTGGAAAAGGCACTTCGGGAACTTCATATTGTTTTGATACCATATTCTCTCTCTGCTCACTGTTGCTGGTGATTGTCCTCTGCAAAAGGTCTTCATCCACCCAGCTGATCTGGAGAAGGTCTTCTGGTTTATGTCAAAGTAACTCCAGCGACTTTTTTTCTTTTGAAAGCAAGAGTGTATTTTGGATATTCAGCAGTGGATTTTCATTTTAAATAAAATTGTCATTTTTCACTTTACCCAGTCATCGATGCCTTTATATTTGGAATCGTATAAATTTGTCCTGATTTTGGCTGGGATAGAGTTAAGTTTCTTCCTAGTAGCTGGTATAGTGCTGTGTTTTGTATTTAGTATGAGAATAATGTTGATAACACGGTGATGTTTTAGTTGTTGCTAAGTGGTGTTTACACTGGTCAAGGCCTTTTCAGCTTCCCATGCTCTGCCAGGTGCACAAGAAGCTGGGAGGGGGCACAGCCAGGACAGCTGACCCCAGCTGGCCAAAGGGATATCCCATACCATATGACATCATGCTCAGTATAGAAACTGGGCGGAGTTGGCTGGGGGGGGACAGCAGTTGCTGTTTGAGGACTAGCTGGAGGTTGGTCAACAGGTGGTGGCGGTTGTATTACTTGGTTGGTGGTGGTTTTTTTTTCCCCCTGGGTTTTGTTCCTCTCTCCCTCTTATTGTTTTCCTTTTCATAACAATTTATTATTATTTATATTTTTTATTTTTCCCAGTTATTAAACTGTCTTTATCTCAACCTACAAGTTTTCTTACTTTTGTTCTTCAATTCTCTCCTGCATCCCACCGGGGGGGGGGGGGGGGGGGCGGGGAGGGTGAGCGAGCGGCTGTGTGCTGCTTAGTTGCTGACTGAAGCTAAACCACAACAAAATTACATGTAGGAAATTAACTATTGCAAATTCTTCTATACCTTGAAGATATTTGCAGGTGATATCTACATTTGGATAGGAAAGATAAATATTGCTTAAAATATTCTATTTCTTTTGAAGGGTTACAGCTAGCAGTGTGACTGCAATACGCAATTTTCTCTTGGTGATCTTGATTTTGTTTCCATTTTTTGTAGTGTCAGACTGCTGAGGAGTAACAAGGTGAAGAACTTCTGGTTTTAAATATGCAAATCTACATGATGAGATAGTTGTTGTAAGCAATGTTTTTAAGGTATCTCATGAAATATTGGGAATCTGTTGTTCAATTGATGCTTTATTTGTCTTGAAAGGAAAGCACTGCTCGCTTTATCTTCCACGCTGAGCAAGTTGTATTGGGGAATAAAAAAGTGTGGCAGCTGAGACTTTTGCAGGCAATCCAGAAAATAGCCCAGATATTTCTGAAAGCAATGATCCAGGTCTCCCAAATGCCAGTCTGTGTCATTTGGCCACATGACGCATGAGTGAAAAAAAGCAGTTTTGACATGATATGAACAGAATGTTTCCAACTGTTTTGGATGTTTCATTTTAAGTTGCTCAAGAAGATACTTCAGTAGCTTAAGACAACCTTTCCTGTTAAATAAATAAGAATTTATTAGGTGCTTTCTACATAGTCAGTTCTAAATACGTATTTTAGATATTTAAATACACATCATTCATGAAACCAATAAAAATGTTCTCACTAATAGAATAATAACATCTTCAATAACGTTTTGAATAAAACTTGAAAATAAGTGCAGCAGTAGGCTGGATAATCCTTGAACCTAGTGCATATGAAGTCAGATTTGAGCAATGAAGGATTTCCACTTTAAGCAATAGTTTTTGTGCATGCACCACTTCCACTGGTAGCCACAGCAACACAGAAATACAGAGTGTTGGGCAGCAGCATGCTTATACAGTGCAGTCTCCCAGCTGCAGATGCTACCGGTATAACATCAACTTGGAGCACTGCTTCAGATTAAAGCTGCCCTTTTGGCTTGGATTTACACTGAAGGAAATGCTACTACCTTCCTGCGGCACACCACGAGGGGAAGAGGTGTATATAGTTCAATACACTGCTAGGTAGGGGCATAGCATGTCTGATAGTATTCGTAAAGCAAAAGCAAAGAATTATGCATTAGTTCTCTTGTGACTTTCTTGATTCAGTTTAAGATGTAATTAAGTAAACTAAGAAGTTGGTTTGCCATTAAGGAGGTTCTGTACCTTGTGGGTTTTGTTCTTTCTCTTTGAAGAAATGTGGAAACCAGTTTTTACTGGAGTGAAAAATCACATTTATTCATCCTGATCCCATTCAGCAGTTCTTTTCTCACCATCAGTTTAGAAATTGCCTTGGTATGAAGTGTAATTTTGTTCCCAAAGCTCAGAAAGCTGAGTCATCAGACTTTTAAGCTGGTTCTTTTAAACAGGACTGAGTTTGGAAAAGATTACTTAACAAGTAATATCTTTTTGCTTTCTTAGCCAAGTCTGGAGTGTAAACCTGCAATGGGATTTGTTTCCGCTTCTCGTTGAGTAAATGCAAGTCAGATGTTCAGTGAGTACATGCAATGTTGTACTGCTGTAGAACAATGATGCCTAAAAGCCTTATTCTTGCTCCCTATAAGTAATTACTCTTAGATCAAATTCTTAAATGTTAAACTGAAACAGTGCTAGACTGGTTCACACAGGCTTAAAGTAAAATATTCATATGAAATACTAACCTACAGCACTTTGGTCCATCAGATTCACAACATGTCTTTGAGCTGCCGTGGTTGTTCATCATGGCCTTCTCAATATGTGAGAAAGAGAGTCGCCAGGTGTTTCCTAAAGTTGAGTACAAGATGGTTAAATTGTTACACAGAACTAAGTACCGCTGTCTGTAACTAGGAAAAAAAAGACACTTTGTAATTGACTTAATTTTAAATATCAGCAATTTCTTTGCACTTTACTCAGTGACTACAATTACTTAATTCCTCCTTAATTCCCCAGCTGCTCCACACAAAGACAATTAGAATGTTAGGAATATAGGACATAGTTAAAGCATCCAAACAATTAACTACATTCTTGAGGATGCTTGGATTTACTTTAAAATTAAGCTTAATTCTGAACTTTCCTGCATTTGTTGAACAAGATTTGTGGAATTACACTACTCATAGAAATCTACTTTGAATCCTTTGAATTTCTGTTCTGTATTATTAGCCTTACTGCGTAACCATTCTGGTTTTGAATAAAAATCTTTGCTATTGGTTTCAATTTCTTTGTGCAAATAATATGCTTGTGAGTTTGTCTCAGGTAAGGTGACTATTCTAAAGCATTTATTTTTGTTCTTCTGGTAATGTTTCTGAAAACAATGATTAGCATAGATCAACCCCCTGTTTTCAAAATGCCAGCAATCATTTTTGTCTTCCTTACATAACCTGATATTGCCTGTTTGGTTCAGTTCTTCTTTGCATTTCATTTTCACAGGAAGATATAGCCCAGTAGAGCAGTAGTGATTTATTTGGCAGTGTTAAGATGGGCATGCTAATTAAAAAAAAAAAAAAGATTGCCTGAACTCTTTTTGCTGAAATTGTCTGTTCTCATAATGCAATGACAACTTTGGATGTTTCTGCTTTTTCCTTTTCACAGTTACTTCCACATCTAGTAACAAAGAAGAAATTGATTTTTTATATATATATATTAAACTCTTTTTTAAGAACATTATGGGTTTTATTTAAGAGGAATTTATAATCAATCAAAAGAAATTCTGGGTTCAGTCACTGGCTCTTTATGCTACAGGATATGGATTTAAAAAAAAAACTAATGTAGGCTTGGTGTGACAGTGGTCTGGAGGAAAAAAAGCAATGTTGTAGCTATACCAGAGTTCAATGAGAAATAATGTATCTTGCTAGAAAAGTACACAGTTTACTTCCTGCAGAAGTATGTAAGTTGTGTGTACAGTCCCACTTACAGGGATGTTTCCTGCTTTTTTAGAAATCTCCTTTTAATTTATTTTTTTTTCTTACAAAGCAAAGGAGGGGATGTTGCTGTTAAATACAGCACTAGCACAGGAAACGTCCATATTCATGTGTCTGACTTAGTAGATTTAGTGTAATGCTTTTCGGAATGGTTAGTATACAGCCTGGCAGAGCAGTTTCATCTTTAGATTTTAGTACAGGACAAGCAGCATCACAAATCTGATGTTTTAAAGAGGGATTTCAATTGTCTTTGATCTGGATATACCCAGGATAAGATAAAGATCTGTACCTCAAAGGGAGAATACTGAACAGAATCTGGATACCCTTTTTTTAGCAATTCTCAGTGATCAAGTTGTAGAGAAGATAATTAATAACTTAGATTATTGTCTGTATTTGAGGTACCTCTTGGAACCTTTTCTTTTTTGTTTTGTTTGGCTACTAAGTAAAGTGATTTATTTCTGAACTCTTGTCTGACTTTTCTTCCCAGCCACGGTTCAATTTTGAGACCATCCTGTGTGCTGGGCGGCCAGCTCTGCTGAACTTCCAAAGTCAAGATGATGTCCACTGATATTTCAGCTGAAGGATTTTTGATCTGAAGAGTTATTGCAGGGCTTCCAGGCTTTTTCCTTTTCACAGTTACTTCCACATCTAGTAACAAAGAAGAAATTGATTTTTTATATATATATATTAAACTCTTTTTTAAGAACATTATGGGTTTTATTTAAGAGGAATTTATAATCAATCAAAAGAAATTCTGGGTTCAGTCACTGCCTCTTTATGCTACAGGATATGGATTTAAAAAAAAAAAAAACATTAATAAGGCCTGTCGAGTTCTATGAAATAAGGAACACTCCTCTTGAACTGCTGTGTCTACAGCATCAGAAATACAGTAATGTTTTCCAATGAACAGCTTCACTGTTGAAAACACTGAGACTGAAGAGATTTGGCCGCAATGTTTCTGAAGGCTTTGGAGAATTAGCTAATGTATAAAAGCAAGCTCTTCCTTTTGCTACCAGCTCTTTGTAGGTGGCAGATAGATTAAAAATATATAGGTCACATAGGAAGTACCAAGCATGCAACAGAACCCTTAATATTCATTATTTTCATACGGGAAGAGGATTGCATAGTAGAGCAATGGGTTCCTCATGTAATATGATTAGCTCTGATGTATTTGTGGTGATTCTTAGCACAAGAGCAAACTTGAGATACTGGGGAGTGGAGGGGTTACAGTTATAGCTATGAAGAGACAGTTAACGGGAGGGGGGAATCACATTTTATTAACAGGGCAATACATATGCACAGTGTGATTTTTAGCACTCTTAGGTAAAGCTTGTTCTCTTGGTACTTACTTGTAATGTTTTTTACTTCTTGTTTAATAATTTGTCTTAGTGCTTGAAGCATTTTAAGGGCTGATAATTTTCCATCTTCATCTAAAAACTTGAACAAATGCTTTTCTTTTGGATTTCTTTTGGGTGTTAGATAATAATAGGCTCCAGTGTCATCACACTCATCCAGCTGAAGTCTTGTAACGGGCATTACAAGCATGATGTCAAACTCATTTGGCTCAGATATCTGCAAAGTATGAGAATACAATAGTCGATGTGCAACTTAGGTTTTATTCTCTTTAGGCTTTTCTACCAGCTGTGGTTTTATCTACAACTGCCTTGGTCTACTTTTCATGTCTGGTGTGAAAGATGAGCTTATTTTTGTGGATTTGTATTACAAGATTGCTGTGCATTCGACTGGAGAAGAGCAATTTACTGATAGCAGTTCATTTCCCAGCTTTCCAACTTAATAATTTTTAAGAGAGTTTTAAGATTCTTAATGCACAAACGCTGGTCTTAGTCATCCTTTTGCACATAGGAATCGGCTGTGAGGGGGAAAAAAATGCATTGCTGTGCCTGAAGCTGGGTTAAAAAAAAAAAAGTGTCCCTGTGTTTGACTTCGTTTCAGGTTGAGCTGGAACCAGAGAAAAAGTAGTGATATTTCTCCTGCTTTTTGAAAAAACTATAAACTAAAACGACACACTAAAAATGGGCACACAGCCTTTCATGCAGAGCTGTACCCGACTCGTCCTGCGGTTACACTGGCCTTACCTGCGTGCTGGGCAAGGGCAGGGGCTTGCTGCGGCTTTAAAGCAAGTCCCGATCAGGCAGCGTCTCTTACTAAATGCACACGCGTTCATCTTTCGGTAAGTTGCCTGTTTTACAATTAATTTTCGTTAATTAACGTAGTAATCCTTAAAGTCTTTCTCGTCGGGATGGGCCAGCTTACAGCCGTTCTCAAGCGGCAGGAGCAGGGCGAAGCCCGCTTGTGCGAGCCGCCCGCCGCGCCCTCCACTTGCCGGGCTCCGGGGCTCCACCTGCAGCCGCCGCCCGTTTCCCCCCGGCTGCGCCGCGGCACCAGCCCGGAGCCCGGCCCGGCACCTGGGGTGCGTGAGGCTCGGGCGGGACGGCGCCGGGACGGCCGCAGGCCCGCACCCACCTTGACGTGCTCGTAGTAGCTGCCGGCGCCCAGCCGCTCGATGGAGTCGAAGCTGCCATCCTTGCTCCGGATGCCCTGGATCAGCTGCGACACGACCTGGTTCACCAGCCCCGACGCCTCGGACACGTCCTGGCGGCCCAGGGTGAGCCGCGACAGCACCTCCCGGAGGCGCAGGGCGCCCGCTGCCGACGGGGCGCGGCGGATGGCCGCGGGGGCCGCGACCGCCCCGTCGGGCACCTCCGCTCGCCTCTGCGCCGCGGGGGCTCTGCCGGCCGGTGCCCTGCCCCGAGGAGCGGCGGGCGCCTCTCCGCCGCCCGCCGCCGGGTCCCTAACGGCGGAGGCTCGCCGCGCCGGGCGGCCGCGCCGGGCGGTGGATGCGTCCCTCCGCGGCGCCCGGAGGGTCCCGGCGCCGTCCGGGCTGCCGCCTGCGCCGCGGCCCCGCACGGAGCTGCGGGCTGCGCCCCTCGCCGCGCCCCGGCCCCGCGAGGCTGCGGGTGGCGCCCCCCGCCTGCCCCGCTCCCCTCTGCCGCCGGCGCCGTCCATGGCCTCCGCTGCCTCTCCGCGCCCGCGGGACGGCGAGCGCGGCCCCGCGGAAGGGGGGTTCCCGCCTCTCGCGTAAGGCAAGTTCCTCCTCCAGGCACCGCACATCCGCCGAGGAAACGAAACCCCAGCCGAGCGCGGGGCCGAGCCGCCCGCACTCCCGTGTGCTGCCCAGCCCTACCTGGCTCCGCCCGGCAGCCCTGGCGCGGGTAAGCTGCGGCAGGGGCAGGGGCAGCTGAGCCGAGCCGGGCTGAGCCGGGCCATCCCGCAAGCGCGGCCGCCCGCCTCCCACCAATCCCCTGGCAGCGTTTTCCCGCTCCCGGGCGGCCCCGCCTACCCGCGGAGCGAGGGCATGCGAGCACCGGCACCGCCAGGCCTCACCAGCCGCTCGCTACCGCCAGAGCGGTTGGTCGGGCCCCCGGCGGCACACGCCGCGCGCCGGGGCTGCTCCTCACGGAGCGGGGGAACGGGCGGCCGCGGAGAGGCACCTGGCCCCGCGGCTGCCGCGCCTCAGGCGCCAACGGCCCCGCCTCTCCCGCCCCCGAGCGGACGTGGCGCGGAGGCGCGCCCGCCCCTCCGCTCCCGGTCCCACCCCCCCGCTCCCGGTCCCGCCCCAGGCCGCTCCCCGCTACCGGCCGGGCCGTCGCTGCTGCCGCCGCGCGCGGGCGCCATGTTGCTGCGCAGCAGCTGGCGCCGCCTGGCGCTACCCCTGGCTCCGCGCCGCGGGCACCGCCGGGCGGGCGGTGAGGCCGAGGCGGCGGCGGCGGCGGCACCGCGCTACGAGGTGGTGGTGATCGGTGGGGGCCATGCGGGGACGGAGGCGGCGGCGGCGGCCGCTCGCGGCGGGGCCCGCACGCTGCTGCTCACGCACAGGATCGGCACCATCGGTACCGCCGGGGGGTGCCCGCGTCGGGTCGGGGCCAGGCTCGGCCGCGGGCGGAGGCGGGGAAGGTACCGCGGGGAGCAGGCCCGGCCTCCCGCTGCCGTCCGGGCCGGGCCCGCTTCCCGCGGGCGCCTCGGGTCTCGCCGGTGTGGGTAGCGGCGCTGAGCTGGGGAGGTTGCGGGAGCTCTGGGCGGCGGTGGTGAGGGGTGTCCGTGTGTCCCCTCCCTAGGGGAGATGTCCTGCAACCCCTCCTTCGGTGGCATCGGGAAGGGGCATCTCATGAGGGAGGTGGACGCCCTGGACGGGCTGTGCGGCCGGGTCTGCGACCGCTCCGGGGTGCACTACAAGGTGCTGAACCGCTGCAAGGGCCCGGCGGTGTGGGGCCTCCGCGCCCAGATCGACCGCGGCCGCTACAAGGAGAACATGCAGGTGAGAGCGGGCGGCGGCCGGGGCCGGGGCCGGGGCCGGGGCCGGGGCGGGCTGCCAGCCGGGGCTGAGCCCCCCTCTTCCCTCTCGCAGGGACGTTTACAAGTTAAACTCGGCTTTGGGCAGAGGCAGGACGGTGTCTGCCGGAAGTGTCCTTGTGCGGAGCGGGGAGGCGGCCGTCCGGCGCTGCTCCGGCGCCGTGTGGCTGGCTGGGCGCTCCCCAGGGGAGGGAGCGAGCGGGCTGGGCAGCGTGCCCTGGGCTCCTCTCCGCCCCGCAGCGCCCTGATGGCAGCCGGCACCTGCACGCCCCAGCTGAGGCGGAGGGGTTAGAGAGCATCAGCTTGGGAACGGGAGTGCTCGTGTGAGCGGCCCCGGGATTACACTGTTTAAGGATACGTAAACCGTGTCTAGGGATATCTGTGCATACAGTCTGGTAAAAATGGCAGCAGCTGTTCAATGGGTGTGAGGGTATTTTAAAAGAAAGTCAAGAGCGATGACTAGTTTAAAACCACAGTTTTATTTCCAGGGATTTTTTGTGTGCGCGTTTGTGGGCTGGAGTATTAGAATGAATTACTCGACTCTGAAGTTTTAGGATAAACTACGGAGGATGATAGGGGCGGGGGTTGTTTTGTTTTTTTAATATTTTCCTATCAAACCTAGATACCTTTCTGTTTGGTACTTTAATGCAGTGTAGGTTGTTGGAGCTCAGCATAATTTAAAAAATGCTCTAGCATTTTATATACAGGTCAAGCTTCATGACCAAAGAGTTTCTTTTGAGCTTAAACTCTTACCGGTGAGTAGAAAGTTCTACTTGATAGATCAGGGTGGTACGGTAACCGAGTGTCTGCCAAGTGGCCTGGTAAGAATGGAAAAGGGAAGAGGGTGACAGATGTTTTGGAAATCAGCAGGGTTTGGGACTGCCCATATGTCTCATAACTTCCTAGATTTTTGCAGTAACTCCTTTCATGACAGAAAGAAATCCTTAACACGCCACTGTTGACAGTTCATGAGGCATCTGTGGAGGATCTTCTCTTGACAGAGCCAGAACCAGACCATCCTGGGAAATGCCGAGTCACAGGAGTCGTTCTGGGTATGTGCTAATAACTCAGTAAGCACCTACAGTTACTCTACACTAAGAGCAGCTTTTGGGGTAAACATTTCTGATTCATCAGTGAGAAAGTTGAATTAGCCGATAGAGTTGATTTAGGCCGAGTGTGAACTAAATTAGGTTAATATGTGTAATACGATGAAAAACATACCTGGATTGATATGATATTGGGAGGTTACAGAAGTTTAATTTTCTTCAGGCTAGTGATACTGAATTCCATGCTGTGTTTTGGGATTTTATATGGTAAATGGTGTATGCTGCCAACAACGTTACGGGGCAGCGGTGTCCTGTTACTAGCAGACTCACGCTTTAGTACCCCTTGCTGTTCTAGTAAACAAGCTTTCCAAAATAAAGGCCTGGATAGGAATTTTTCCGAGGAGTGGGTTTTCTGTGTTAGGGATAACATTCTTAGGAACAAGAAAAATACAGGAATAACTACATGCTGCTTATTGCAGTTATTACTATTAATGCTTTTATTATTGAAATGCTGACTTTGTTAAATAATAAAAGATGGATAAACCCTCAGTGAACACTGTTAGCCTAGTTTTAGACAGAAGCACCAGAATACCAGGGCTTTGTTGATACTAAAATATGTGCATCTCTGCAAATTTGCTGTTTCAGGGGATGGGAGCGCAGTACATGCTGGGAGTGTTATCCTGACCACTGGTACGTTTCTGAGGGGTATGGTCCTCATCGGACTGGAGATGCACCCGGCTGGGCGGCTAGGGGACCAGCCAGCCATCGGGCTGGCTGAGACTCTGGAGAAACTGGGATTTGCTGTGGGCAGGCTGAAGACTGGGACGCCGCCCCGACTTGCCAAAGATACGATTGACTTCAGTGGTCTGGAGGAACGTGCAGCTGACAATCCTCCGGTGCCGTTCAGCTTCCTCAGCAAGGCTGTGTGGATCAAGGTGGGATAGCACACATCAAATGCATATAGAGCCAGGTGGGGAGCAGTTCCAGGAATCAGCTCGGAATCAGCTCAGAATCAGCCAGGGATTTGATGGCTGGGAAAGGGAGCTGGGCAGTATTCATACTGGAGGTGTTACGTTTCTGGGGACTCTCAATGCAAGGGGAGAAATTGCTTGTTTTCTTTTGAAAGCAAGTACCCTTTTCCTCCCGCTTCTCAACTTGAGAACCAAACTTGCTTTACTTTTAGAGTCAGAGTTGCGTGAAATATGATATTGTTAGTAGTATTCTTTGTGTGCTGGTTACATGGGTGGTTTACAAAATTATTCCAGTATTAGACCTGTATTGTGGAGATTTATGATGTCTTGCTTGTTACCCCAGCCTAGAATAAGATAAAAATGTTGAGATTAGAGATCATTAATAGTGTTCACTAGGAAAGAGAAAGGATGGAGTTATCCACAGAGCTCAGAGGTGGCATGTTAACAGTAAATTAAAGGCAGAAGAAACTCAGTTTTCCAAAGAAAAGCTTGGAAAATGGATGGCCGCCTTACTTAATTCTGTGCTGTTTAACTGCATTATGTATCAGGAGGTAATTTGCCCCAGAGCATATAGGAATTGCAATAACCTATTATAATCAGGGGGGTGAAAGTAATGTCCCTTGAAGTCCTTGGTATGTGTACGAAAGTTTTTAAGGAGCTGAGGTGCAACATTATTACTATTTTGAATGTGAGTCTATTGACTCTTTTTCAGAAAAATCAGTGAAATACTTTACATGGTGGGTTTTTTTCCAAACCTTGAATTTTTCATGTTAATTGCAGGGTTTTGAGAGATTTCTTTTTTTTTCTTCACCAAACTCTTTAACTGGCTGTTAGTTGTAGGGTCAGCACTTACGCCTCTTAACTTCAGAGCTTAGAATTCCTGTGGTTAATTTGAATGCTGTGATACTATGTGGTGCTTAAATAGGAATATGCATCCTGTAATTAGGAATTCAGTGTATAGAATATAACTTGAATTCTGGACTCCCAAGTTCTGTTCTGTTCTTGGTCTGCTTTTGGGCATGTTGCTCAAGCTCTCTGATTGTTCATGTTCTGTCCATAGAGTGGGTATGACAGCACTGCCCATCTCTCCAGGAAGTGAGAACCAACTGTCATGTAAAAGCCCTTGGAGATCATTGAGTTGTTCAGTAAGAGTACAGTGATGTGACTGGATTAACTTAAAGTGAGCTTTGGCCTCTTTCAGCCAGAAGATCAGTTGTCATGTTACCTGACTCACACTACCCTGAAAGCCCAGCAAATTATCCATGATAACCTCCACCTGAACAACCATGTAAGGGAGACAACGAGGGGCCCACGGTAAGTATGTGGCATCATGCCAGGCTCTCAATGGCAGGAGCTGACAGTCTGTCTGAAACTGTGGGTCTCCCCTGCTTTGCTTCTGGAAAGTTACTTTTTCTCCATGTCAGGTGGTGCTCATGGCTATTTACTGTTGCAGGTACTGCCCCTCTCTTGAATCAAAGGTTCTGCGCTTCCCAAACCGAAAACATCAGGTGTGGCTGGAGCCCGAAGGCTTGGAGTCCAATGTCATTTACCCCCAAGGCATGTCGATGACGCTGCCGCCTGAGCTCCAGGAGCAGGTGATCAAATCCATCCCAGGCTTGGAAAAAGCCAAGATGTTACAGCCAGGTGAGGGAGATGAATAGTTTTAAATCTATTTGCCATATTGGTTACCAGATAATAAAAAAAACAGATTTTGTTTAGAGCATAACAAAACAAAAGAAATATGAAACAAAACTAATTCTTGGATGGAGGGATTTTTCTTTGGTTGTTTTTAAATCGTAAATAAAAGTTGATAAGTCATTCTGCCCCACTGATTGCCTTTGCTGATAAATAGGGACCTTCAAAATCCCTCCCATAAGAGCTGTCTTGTTGTTTGTCATAGGCTACGGGGTGCAATATGATTTTTTAGATCCCCGTCAACTGACTGCTTCTCTCGAGTCTCGTCTTGTTCAGCGCCTCTTCTTTGCAGGCCAGATAAATGGTACTACAGGCTATGAAGAAGCTGCAGCTCAGGTGGGTGAATCTGATTGTGTATACTCAGCGCTCAGAAAGGGATATTGCCTTGGCATTTGTCTTTGATACACAGTCTTGCTAGGCCCATCTTGTGCTAATGAGATGTTCTTTTTTCTGTTGCTCGCTCCCATTCCAGACTTGCCCAGATATTTTTACTTTTAGTATCTACAGTTGCTGTTACTGAGATTGCAGTAACAAAAGCAATTGGAAGCACTGTCAAATGTTTCAGCGTGGAGACTGTGCAATTGGTATAATTGAAAACGTGGGAATTGTCTCTAGTCATGTCAGCAGGGGCTGAGAAGCCCTTCAGACGCTCGTACTATCACAAGAAAGAAACTGCCTAGATTACTAGCACAGACTATTGCATTTTCCAGGGTACAGTTTGACACATGAGTCTTTGGAGACAGATGTGCTGATATTTTAGCCACAAAGAGGACGATAAATGTTTTTTGTTTTGTTTTATGTCTGCCTAGGGTGTCATTGCTGGGATCAATGCTTGCCTACGGGTTCACGGCAAGCCCCCTTTCATTGTCAGTCGCACCGAAGGCTATGTTGGTGTCCTGATCGATGACCTTACCACTCTGGGCACCAGTGAGCCATACCGGATGTTCACCAGCCGCGTGGAGTTCCGCATGTCCCTCCGACCTGACAATGCCGATGCCAGGCTCACTCACAGAGGTACTTTTTTATGGTGGCTCTTGCAGTGAGCAGCCCTGCCTGGTTGTAGACCTTTGTGTCATACGCCATCTGTCTCTGCAGGTTTTGAAGAAGCTGGGTGTGTGTCACAGCAGCGATACGAACAAGCGGTTAAGATGAGAGCTGCTTTAGAGGATGGTATTGCAACACTAAAATCCCTTCAGTTCAGCATATCCAAATGGTCCCAGTTAATACCAGAAGTTTCCATCAGTAGCAGTCGAAGGTCGCCTGTCAGGTAAAGGTTACAGCTGAGGCTTTCTGGTCTGACCTGTGCTTGCTTTAGCACATCTGGCTAGTGGTTTGACAGCATTTGTCCATCCTTCCTGAAGCTGTTGGTTCCAAGCCATCCTTGGAAGTTCCAAGATTCCATCTTTATCGCCTTCAGGGGACAGACATCTGATGTTTGCCTATAGAATAAGTGCGACGTTGATGTTTTTACTGTGCCACGTTTCCTGGTGCTGACGTAGGCTCCCAAAGTAAGGGGGTACTCCACTGGCCCAGTCAGTTCTTGCTGAGAGCGTCACCGAGTGGTGATGGTTTTGCAGTGGGTTGCTGCTTTGCTGAAAGCTTGATAAAGTGGTGATTGATTTCGGGCTAGTGTCAGATGGTAGCTGTTCTTGTACACAAAGGCACTTGCTTCCCTTAGCCATCCTTTATCTCAGCTTATCTTTTCTGTTGTTTTAAATCAGTGACTAAGAGCTGGCTGACTCAGTCTGTGTGAAAGGTTCCCCTTGATGCCCTTACCTCGTCCCTTCTATCTGGCTGTTCATTTTTCATAAAGAGCCCCTCTGCAAGAGCTGAACTGCTCTTGTGTACACTGAGAGGAGATAGTAGGGAGGTGAGCCTGGCTCTGCACTTGTTCTGGCTTATGCTGAGATCTTTACGAGTTTGAGCTGGGAACAGCTGTAAATCTGCCTTACGCAAGCGACTCCTCCTTACCATAAAATCTTCCTCTTGTTCTCTGCAGTGCCTTTGACATCCTTCAATATCCGGAGGCCAACATGGAGGTTCTGGCAAGGGCTGTTCCAGAGCCCCTGGAAAAGCTTGCTCAGTGGAGAGAACTGGCAGAAAGATTGAAAATAGAAGGTAAAGTACAAGAGTTAGTGGGATCTGTGTAGGTTTTGTTCAGTAAGGGGAGAGCCAACCCATTCATCCCAGTATGTTTGTGTTGCTGCTTAGTGAAATGAAACACTGTTATTGGAGCATGCACCTTTTACCATAGGCCACAGCCCTATGAAACCACCTGTGTTTCACTTTGTGGGGTGAGATCAATTATTCATGTTCATTCCTGGGTTTTTCCTCCTTACTGCTCAGCCAAATAGACCATCCTTTCCTGGGATGAGAGGAAAAGCCAACCCATGTATCTTAATTCCTGTAACAAACTAAAGAGTATGACTTCTTCCAAAGTAGTGATGTGAATTAGTCTCTTCAGTCTGTGAGACTTCCTTAGGAGCTTTTGACCATCTCAGTGGAATTGCTCATTCTGCTTCCAAGAATTCCTGCAAGTGACCTGTTTCCCATGAACATCTATATCTGGCCGTCTTGTTTCCTTGATTTTCCATTGCAGCTGCTTACGAGTGGTGTGTAGTCAATCAGCAGCAGGAAATAGAAGAAGTGCGTCGTGATGAAGCCCTCCGACTGCCAGAGGACCTAGATTACTTTGCCATTGATGCATCGCTCTCAGCAGAGGTGCGGGAGAAACTGGACTCTAACCGTCCCCAGACGGTAAGATATTGGGCCACAGCAAGGTTGAGCAGCAATGAAATCCCTTCTGTGTCTTCCCAAGGGACGTGGGGGGTGAGGAGAATCCGGGAAAGGAATACCCACAGGTTTTGATCTCATTTTTCACTAGCTTCAGTGTGTAGGTTTGTTCTTGGTTAACTTGCTCCTGTTTCCACATGCAGATTGGTGCAGTCAGCCGCATCCCTGGAATTACACCAGCTGCTATCGTTAACCTGCTAAGATTTGTGAAAACCAATTACCGGAAGACAGAGAAGCTAAAAGCATTACCTCAGACTGGCAGGTATTTACCAGGGAAAATGTACTCAGAGAAAGCAGCTTCCCAAAGACAGATTTCAGCAGAGTTTTCTGAAGAGGAGCCAGAGAGTACCTTTGTTAAAACACCTTTGTAGAGAAGCGTACCCCTCCTACCAGAGAACGTGGCAAGATCAGCTGTGCTCATGAGCCTCTTCACAGATAAAACCGATGCTGGCTGGATCCAAAGCAGTTCTAGTTGCGTCCTGTGGCAGCATCATTGAGTAGAACAAAGATGACGAATGCGCAAACCTTAAGTAAATGCTCAGGAACGTAACTACAGCCTTTGATTTTGCCAAGCCATATGAAAAGACAGGGGAATTGCTTTAAAATTCCACTCACTTGGAAGATACCAGGTAGTCAAAATCTATTCTAAAGCATCTTGGGAAGGATGGTATTTTGCTATCTGAAATGAGTAAGAAATGGTACCATGCTGAACCCACGGCAGCACAAGAGGATTTGAGCTGGAAAGTGTGCTCCATTGACTTTAGTACTTGTGTTCATAGCTGTGCAGTGACTACGCACAGTCTGATGTTTTAGTGTGATGTCAGCCAGTAGGAGACACTTGGTTATGAAAATGTCTGTCACAAGAATATTTAAACTTATGGAGGAGACCGATTGAATGTAAACACTGTATCCTGGGCTTTTTTTCTCCTTTAAAATAAATAAAGCTTATCTTGAAACTTCCCGAAGAACTTGGTGGTCACTTAGCTTTCAGTTTAGCCTTAGCAATTCACTGGGTCACAATTCACAGGTAAGGTGGGGCGAGATTTGCTACAGAGCTGGTGAAGGCAGCTGGAGCGAGACTCAGTGCCTGGGCCAGGGTGCTGAGGAAGGCAGAGGGCATGTTGGAGCCTGCCCCAGGAGCCCCAGTGTGGGGGGGCAGTGTGGTGACTGACGTGCTGGGGGCCAGGGGGTGGGTGGCTTGGCAGCCCAGGGGAGCAGGACTGGGGGTTTCTCATCAGCACTGGTCCTGCAACTGACAGTAATATAACTTCCATCTGAATGATACACACTTTGGGCAGTCAATTAATCATGTGCCATCAAGAAACCAAACAGCTACATTCAAGCTGTTGCTGCGCACCTACTGAAACCTTGCCTGACTTTGGCAGAGGTCTCTGATGCTAGTCTCATTTCTGAGCATCCTCTGAATTGACTGTGCAAACAGGCTTGGGAACAAGTTTTGTTGGAGTTAAATACAGCTATCTTTCTGAAATGATCCTGGACCCTTCTCTGTCTATTTGCTCTGGGTGAGTGGTTCCTTTCCGGTCCAGAGAAAGGAGTCAGAGCAAATCATTTTTGTTGACAGAGGCCCTATCATGCAGCAGGAGCTTGCTTTGGGGCATCATCTGCCTGCCTGAAAGTGTCTCCCTGTCACCAGCTATTGGTTTGTACAGAACAGCTTTAGACACATGATTCGTAGGTCATTTTGTGTCAGAACGACTTGGAAAAGCTAAGTGTATCTCCCCCTTTAGGGGGGCAGAAAATAGTCTGTAGCATATTTTCCTTTCAGCTTTTTCAGCTCAAAGAATTACTTCAACTTTGTAGTTTAGCGTAAGGAAGGCAGCTACGCTTTCTGCAGTGTAACTTAGGCTGCAGGTACAGTGTTCTTGAAATTCCAGCTATGTGAATCTGAAGCAGCCCTGAATGCCATGCCTCTCTGCCTCTTCAAAGCTGCAGAGCTTCTGATCAAAAGCATTTTCTTTGTTTTTGATGTACTGATGTCTGTAAAAACTTAGATCTAGTTTTTACAGACTAGGAAGGAAGCCCTATTGACACCTTCATCCTCTCACTTTTAAGCAGATTGTGCAATGTCTGGGCTAGTTCTTGTCAGCAGTCATTTGACAGGAAAACCTTGCTTCCAATAATGTGTGTCTTGAAAGGCAAGCCCCTCACGCCCTGCTACAAAAGCAAACACTTTTTCCTCAGCTTTCTGTGCTAAATTTCTGTGCTACAAAGGCCTTGGTCCTGGTCTTGCACACACCAGTGTAAATCAAAGGGTGATTCTGCTGAGCTGGGCTGCACCGGTGTCAAAGGAAGAGCAGAAGGAGTGAGCTTTTGCTTTTTTTACTTCTAGCAATTTAATAATGCACAGCTGTGGTCTAAGAGTTAGAAAGCGGGGAGAGAGTAAGTTAACTCTGGCAGAAATTGAAGTCAGAAGTGCGTGGATGCATTGCTTTCCAGCAGATCTTTTGTAACAACTGCTCTCTGTATTTCAGTGTGAAGTGGGTCTTTGGCCACCAAGCTCCCTTGTTAAGGCAGGGTGTCCTCTGCTCACATACGGGGGTTAATGATGTCCATCGTTGCTGAAATGGAAAACCTGGCACGTGCACAAGTTTGAGGACTGGCTGTCCCTCAGGTATTAGCTTCATGTGCATAGGGCTTGCCACATCTTGTGCTTGTTGAACAGTTCTTGTTCGAGAAGACTTCTAACATGAAAAGAAATCGTAGTTACAAGTAGTTCTATTCGTTTTGTTAAGAAAACCAAGCACAGGAAGGCTAAATAATCTGCTGTAAATAGCATGGGCAGATAGAATGCAGACATCGTGCCATCTGCTTCCTAACTCCAGCGGGGATTTGTTACAAGGCCCAAGGTTTGGTTTTTACACAAAGACGAAGTGAGCTTAGACTCTCACAGGTCCTGCGGTCTCGCTAAGCCTGACAGGGTGGGAAGGGCAGAACCGGGGGAGCCTGCCTGTAACGTGCATGTCTGCTTGCTTTTCCCTGGCTGTGCTGTAACAAATCGCATTTTGTCCTCCTGTAATCCTTGCTGTGACCAGGCAAGCAGGGAGGGTAGGATGCGTGGTGAGGTTGGCCCAACTCATTGCGCATACCAAGGGTCTTTGTGTTCCCTGTTTCAATGTGAGTCTCTCTTTTTTCCCCTCCTGCAGAACACAGGCCTGGTGAGCAGCAATTTTCTCTAAGCCAAATTTCCTTAGATCTGTACCATTCTATCTTGTACCAGATTTTCAAGACAACTGTTGTCTTCCTTTCCTATTCTAGCTTTCATTTTATACGGTACTTGGACTGCCCGGTTTCTTCATCTTTTTTTAATTTCTGCCTGGAAGATGAGAGCAAGAGAAAAATGGGAAGGCATTTTACACTAGGAGACACTAAAAGCTGTCACCACCCAATCTTTGATGGTCTCAGTGCTGCTGGAATGGTTGTGATGGTGCAGCAGTGGCTGTGCTAAATGTCTGTCCCCCACTTTGCTGGCCCTCGCAAGTACAGATGTGCCTCCTAATTGAGCATTGCCTTTGCACTTTGGTAAGTAATGCTCTTCGCTCGTATTCATTTTAGATGCTCAGGGGTTCATTGGCTTTGATGCCTACACCTCCCAGGCTGTGCTCCTCCACCCAGTGACAAGTATCTCAAGATCCATTTAGTGGATGCAGGAGGAATCCGCTGTCCCCTAGGAGCTGCCATTTCCACCAGGGATGTGCTCTGGGTGCTTCTCCCCAAACCATGACCTGTGCTGCTCAGAGTCCTTCCACGTGTTTGTTTCCCTCTCTTGCCATGGCTTCACGGGGCTAGTGAGAAATAAAATGCATCTTTCCCCTCTTGTGCTGGAAGTTAGTGGTGGCCAGGGCATTCAGCTGGAACACGGGAGACTTTCTCTGCAATTGCTATTATAAAAAGGGCAGAGAAAAAGGGGTTGATTCTTGATCTATTGTTTTAACCACAGGGATGCTTTAGGAAAACAAAATCGTGCTGTTGTCTCTTTTCTTTCTAGACTGCTGTGTAGGCTTAACCCTGCATGTGTAACTCTTGAGGGAGGAGACAGATGTGGCTTCCCATCAGAGGCTTTCTGACTCCATAGTCACCATCGTGTACTCGCCACACGTGGTGTCTGGGCCTTGACCGCTGTGCCAAGGAGTCCGGTAGCGGCAAATCTAGCCTGAACGCTGGAGGCTGCAACCTCTTCACCTCTTTGCAGACTCAAGTCTAGATACTCTGACAGCCTGCGATGTCTCCTCGGGGTGCTCAGCTGTGAACCACAGGCTCCAACGTGCCCTTGTCCTCAGCTTCCCCGTCTGTGTCCCTACAGAGTCAGCATCTCCCCGCTGCAGGAGTGGGTCTGCAGGGCCACCACGAGTGGGCTGCAAACAGCCCCCGGGAGCAGGGTTCAGCAAAGCTGATGCTGCGGTGGAGATGGGAGGCAGATGAAGTGAAGGGTGAAGGTGTTCATTTCCAGCATCAGCTGCCGCCCCCAGCACAAGCCCAAAGAGGCGTGTTTTCAGGCACCGCTGGGGACCGATAAGCACACGCTGTTCTTGTTCCGAGTGACTTAGAGCTTGATGTGGTTAACTGAAGAGCAGGCACGGAGCCAGGTGGGAAATGAGCTCACTCTGTGCCTTCAGGGCAGCAAGAAGAGCGGGGAGCTGACAACAGGCTCGTGACTAGGCTCCTCAGTTTCAATTTTATGTGGCTTTACTTGAAAGTTGCCGTGTATGACCAGATGGTGGTTTGTGTCACAAGCATACGCGAGTTTTGGAGTCACAAGTAGAAAGGCTGCTGTGGCTGGTACTGCTGAGCTGGCTGCTTCAGTGGGGTTTTGTCCTTGTCCCACGGCACCTCGTGGGACTTTGGCCGGGTGGCCGCGGGCCAGCTCGGTGGCACTGCCCCGGAGCGGGGCCGGGGCCGGTGGTGGGCGTCAGGCACGAGCTGGAAGTGGCTGTAGCAGATGCAGAGCGGTCGTGTCGCACGCTGTGATCTCCGTTCTCCTCAGCGTGGGGAAATGCCGGGGATTCGTGCCCAGAAATGAGTCGCAGGAGTTACCCTTGCAAGGAAGTGACCGTGGCAGGGCAGAGCAGAGCCGCTCTGCTCTTGTTCGGGGTTGCTCTTTCCTTTCCCCTGGTCCCTGTGCACAGCCGAACATCCCCTCCTTCTCCAAAGAACTAGAGTACTGCCATCCATAAAAGCACTTTAGCAGCAGACTACATAAGGCTAGTTATTATTACTAGAAATAACACTCAAGTAGGAGCAAACCTATAATTACCTTTAAATTCATCTACTCTTTTTTTTTTTTTTTCCTCTGGGAAAGGCTATTTAAGGGCTTGTTTTACACAGAGAGAACTCTTAACACCAAACAAGCCTACATTTCTTTTCTTTCTCCAAAATACCCATGTCCTGTTAGCAGAGCCACAGTCCAGCTTATAAAACTAAAAATATTTACTAAACATTTAACAATAATAACTAAATATATAATAATAAATAATATAGATAATATATATAAATAAAAAATAAATAATAACAACAAAATATTCAGTCATTTGGGGTTTTTTTCACCCTATTTACTAAGGAATTAGCTTAGAATCCAGCTTCAAAACAGGAACTGCAGAGTTTTAAGTCTGGCAACTGCAACAATTAAAAACAAGAGAAAGCAGGCACCTTATGTGTATATGATATATGTATAATATATACATGTAGGGGGGTGCGTGTGTATATACACACACATATCTATCAAAGAAAAAAATGGGAGTTTTGCTTAAGATGTGCCCAGGTGGCTGCAGATAAGCAGAATCTGAAACTTACTTTCTTTTAAATTTCAGCCCTACCTGCAATAAAACCCCTCCTGGAGGGGAAGGTTGTCTTGCCTTTCCTCCGCTGTGCAGGTTTGGGATCAGCTGCCTGGCCAGCCAGCTGGCTGCGCTGAGCTCTGCAGAACAGGGGCCTGGGTGGGGAAACGGCCTCCGCTGCGGCTCTTCCCCTTTGTGTTGAATAATTCAGATTTTACTGGGCTGAAAGGGAAAAGGTGACTGTGACTGCTGCTGGCAGGGCAGGCAGGGCCCCGAGTTAGGGGCGAGCTGGCTCTGGTTATTTCCAGAGACTATGTAATAAAAAAAAAAAAAGCATTAGTATGCTATAATATGCTGACGTGGTTTAGCCCTACTCTGCAACTAAGCCCCACGCAGCCGCTCGCTCACTCCCCCCTGGTGGGGTGGGGAAGAGAATCAGAAGAGTAAAAGTGAGAAAACTCGTGGGTTGAGATAAAGACAGTTTAATAGGGAAAGCAAAAGCCGCACACACAAGCAAAGCAAAACGAGGAATTCATTCACTCCTTCCCAGGGGCAGGCAGGTGTTCAGCCATCGCCAGGAAAGCAGGGCTCCATCACGCGTAACGGTTACTTGGGAAGACAAACGCCATCACTCCGAACGGCTCCCCTTCCTTCTTGCCCCAGCTTTCTATGCTGAGCATGACGCCATATGGTATGGAATGTCCCTTTGGTCAGTTGGGGTCAGCTGTCCCAGCTGTGTCCCCTCCCAGCTTCTTGTGCACCCCCAGCCTACTCGCTGGTGGAGTGGGGTGAGAAGCAGAAGAGGCCTTGACTGTGTGTAAGCACTGCTCAGCAGTAACGAAAACATCCCTGTGTTATCAACACTGTTTTCAGCACAAGTCCAAAACATAGCCCCATACTAGCTACTGTGGAGAAAATTAACTCTGTCCCAGCCAAAACCAGCACATATGCTATATGCACAAACACAAGCCACTGACTTGTGTGTGTGCTGGGCATGAGCTAGCAGGAGCCCTTGCAGAAGAGCAACCAGGTTACTGGATTACTTTGCTCAGAAAAGCCAGCCCTAGCTCGGTATGTCAGCACGCTGAGGGCAGACCTATTGCTACAGCATCCTCGAAAGCATGCATTTGGCCCATGAGGGATGTTTCACCAATGAAAACTTAGATACCTTTGAGGTTTGGTTGGGTTTTTTGGGTTTTTTTGTTTGTTTGTTTGTTTTAAAGGAAGAAAGAAGCAAAAACTGCACAAAGTCAGAGCTGTTAAGCACAGGCAGTGTCTTGGCAGCTACCCCTTGTGCACCCCACTGCTGCCGCGCGTCCCCCCACCCGCAGAGACTGCCCGTAGGGGAACCGCACTCCAATTTACCTCCACGTTTCCTCAGTACTTCGCCCAGCAGCTTTCAAGGAAAATACATGTTTAACTGTCTCCTTATCAATACAGAAGCTAGCAGGTTTGAATTATGTTGTATAAATATTTGAAACATAAAGGATTAAAGAATTATCAGGAGGCAGCCAGAGAAAGCAACCTTTGTTAAAAAAAAAAAAAAGACAATGTAATTGATTCATAACGCAGAAATAATCTGAAAGGACTAAAGAAAAGGCTAAAAACCTACAGCTTCTGTTTTGGAAACATAGGGTTTTCCTGTCTACCAGGTTTTCCTTCGGCTCTTTGGCACCCTGGGTGCTCTCTTCTTCCTCCTGAAGCGAAGCGGTTTCAGCCTTCCCCTTGGTATGTAGTAGCTACATTGCAGGAGAAGTGATAATTAGGCCCAATATTGTTTTCTGTGGTCACAGTTAATTCTGTTTATTCCTCGGTTTAGCTTATGATTTGGCTATTAAGATTTGCAATTTCAGAAGACTAAATTCCTAGACAGAAATTACTATTTGGTGGGGTCAAACAACATGAAGAATTTGAGGACTTGAAAGTAACAGAGCTCTGGAATCTCGTAAACTCAAAGGTGTGAATACTGTCAGGAATTTGCACTGAAAAGAGAGAGAGAAAATTCTCCCTACAAAGCTCCCGGCTCCCTCCAGCAGGGTCTTTTCCCAGCGTCCTGCCTCGCACACCCAGCCACGGCACAGCTGCCCTGCAGCAGTGCAGGTAGGGAAAAAATGAGCTTGGCCAGCACTGAAGTGAAGAGGCTTTAAAAAAAAAAAAAAAAAAGGAAGGCAGGCTCAGCCTCCATCCTTCACAGCAAGGCTCCTACACACGACCACTTTGGGGACAGGCAAAAATGAGTATTTTCTGTCTGGAGCTGTGCTTTGCAGAGCCTGGCACACGGCAGCCCTCCCCTGTCCTCCTCCCACCCCTCCTCTGCCCCCCAAGCCCCCTCTAGGCACTACATAAACATTTAACTAATTAAACTAAAAACAGGCAAGTTGTATTTGTGATCCAGATCAAACTTACGCTGTTCTTAAACAGACATTGAATCATTTAGCACCAACGAGGAAAAGGATATCCCCATACAGCAGAAAGCTCAATTTGTTTCTATGTCGTTTTATCTTGACCAAATCTAAAATTCAAAGTATGCATTTATAATGAGTAATTTGTCAAAGTTTGTCAATACCTTTCAAAGTATATTGAGCCAGCTACAATCATAATGTGAATTAGTCTTTCATCTGCAATTTCAGTAAAATTAACTATTCCAGTTACTAGCCTTGCACAAGGTGATGCGAGATACAATTAAGACACTTTGGGGCAGTAGCCTAAGCAGAGCCCCTTGTATTCCAGCCTAAAATATTCACCTAGGGAAACAAAACTGAGCAAGATGTTACTTGGCTACAGCCGCTACGACCGTGCTTCTCCATTTCCCTACGCAGACCAGACTTTGTTGTATCCGAGTCCCCGAGTACCTCACCACATACATTTTTGGAATATTTCTGTGTACTAAAAGCCCTCTGGACCCCCAAAGCATGCATCACCAATTAAAAAAGGAAATTACGTTTCAATCTTCCAGCTCCCCACTGCCACCTTCAGTAATAAAACTGAAAACAGATTCAACAAGGTCAATATTCTAGCCAGTTTTCTGCCTTCAGCTAGCTACATCACCATGGCCGTATGCTTTCACACGGCTGTAGAAACATCACTAGCATTGCCGCACAGTATGGAAAGAGTTAAGGACAGCTGTAGAAGTTGCTTAAAGAAATAAGCAGTCAAAAGACAAATACAGTTCTCAACTATTAACATTTATTAAAAGTTTGACCAAAGTAGTTTTATTCCCAAGTTTTGTTTACAAAAGTCTAACAATTTCCCCAGGTAGTCAAAGATTAATAAAAGAACTGAGATAGCATTGCCTTAGTGCATAGAAAGCAAAACTGGTCTACAATAGTAAAAAAAAAAAAAAAAAAAAAAAAAGAAATCAGAATTTTTGTAAAATTGAGGTTTTAAATACTTGAAAGCAATCGCTAGTATCACAGGCAGAGCATTCACAAGTGTCTGTTTTTACTGTGTACAATGGGAAGTTGTTAGCTGCAATACTGTCTGTTCTCTAGGCTTTCGCTTTTTTCCCTCCTACAGTGGCAGGACCACCCCCTCTGCCCCGAACTGCGAAGCTGACTCTGGCACCTGATCAGCTGGGCAGTTTCACCATGAAACACCTTCCCAGCAGCTTTTGCAGTTGCCACACTTTGCAGTTTTTCTGATCTACGCACAGCCGATCAGAAGCAAACGGCCTCTTGAAATAGCTGCACAGCCTGCCTTTAGCCCCTGCCGCTTGTCATCAGAGACACTTCCAACCCCTAATGTTATTTCAAAACCTTATTTTGCCTTAAGGCTTCAATTTGAATCAGTTGCTTATTACAAGCTAATTTACGAACTGTAATTGAGCAAGTACACCCAGCTGAAGACAACACTGTGCAAAGAGCGCAGAGGAACTGCGAACGGACTGGGTATTGTACCTCCAGGCCGTGGCCAGCCAAACCCAACACCCTGCACCTACACAGGAATGTGTAAGAAATCTAACAAATGCATAGCCGCACGAAGGACGCAGTTTGTGCCAAAGCTATTTTTCTTTTCATCTGAATTAGAACTTTCCACTTTGCTTAACCAGTTTGACCAAAGTATCTTGGAAAAAAAGTCGGCGGTTTAACTGAAAAGCATGCAAAGGTTTGGCAAGGTACTTCAGCTTTATTATGGCAACGGTACATCTCCTTAAAGTTACGTACTTCCTGTTGTCTTGGGGAAACTAACAAACCTTTGGAAGTAGAATTAAAGAATCACAATGAGATTCCATTACTAAATTCCAGAATCTTCTACAGAGACCGAAGCACTCTAGCCCTTGCTTCCACCGTACTCAGTACATCTGTACCTCTAAAAATGGTGTATAATGCTCCAAGGTTTTACTGTAGTTAAGACACAGCAGGTGAGCAGAAAAAGAGAAAAGATCCAACCAAAGCAAACAAAGAACATGAAAATAAGTAATAGCAGTTCAGGATTATCCAAGCATATCCAAGCAGTACAGATATGAGCTCCTGCAGAGCAAGCACATAGCTGAAGAAGGAAAGGAAAACAGATGAGAGAATATAGCCGTTACAGACAGAACAAACATACTGGTGTCATGGAACAACAATCCTTCAAAGATACTGAATTCTTTTTGAACTTCTGTGGGGATGCTGTGGGGAAATAGTGTTAAAGGTTAGTAAAACAGCTGCATCGTTATGCAAGCCAGATCTGATTATCCATTAACTGCTTGACTCCATCTACCAATTCAATGCGAGACTTTTAACTATATTCTGGAATCCCAACTTATTACAGCTTGTATTTCTTGTAGCCCAAAATGTTTTACTTGAATTATTTAACTAGTAATTAATAGTAATCCTCTGGACTAGTCACCCAATTCCACTTCAATGGACTGATCCACATCTTCAACCCCATTGTTAAAAAGATAGGAAGTAGACAGTCCCGCCATGTCCTTTGGTGCTGACACAGCAGCATGCATTTATCACATCGCTCCGGGAAACACACCAGTACATTCTCAGACATCCTAGAAACATCCTTGACCCAAAGCTCAAAAATCCAAAACCACCAAGCAGGACAGGTACAAACACCATCCTGTTGAAAGTCAGTGGAAATACCTGCCAGCTTCTCTCTCAGCTTTGTTCTTGAAATAAAAACGGAGCAAGATGCTACAATGGTGGGTCATTCAGAGATTGCCTGACAAGCATCAAAGCCTCCTTCTAAACAGAATTTTTGAAGTTTAGCTATTGAATGTCTTACTATATATATTAAGAAACATTTAGATATAAGTGTTTAATCTTGGAAGATCTACACAACAGTTAATCAATTCCCCACAAAAAAAAAAAAAAAAAAAAATCTGTTTCTGCTGGCAATTAGAAAAGCCTGTGTACAAGACTTACGGGGAAACCCCAACACTTGATTCTTTGTTTATACTTTTTCAAGGTTAAATGTCTTCTTGTTTATACTATTTCTTCTTCCCGATATGAAGTTTTCTTGGTTTACTCAATGCATCACAGAATGCAAGAAAATACCTTGTTACACCTGGTATTTGTGCTATCCAATCTAGAAACCATCTTTAAAGAAGAAAGCACCACAGAAGTAATTTTTTTTTAAGGCTTAAATCAGTTAAAACTAAACCTGCAGCTGAATTTTGCTCTAACTCTTCAGAAACAACAAATTTTGAGTATTTGCTTTGCAACTTCTGAACATACTCAAGTAACATTCATCCTTTCTGATCCCACCAGGACTGTATATAGGTTTTTCTATAAACTTAACATTAACCCAAAGAACACAGAGACATAGCATTGAACTTTTGTTTTAATGGTCTCAAATTCTGTGACAGATTTTTGGTCAAGTTTCCATTTTAAAAAATTTATCGATTTTAAAGACTAATAACTTAAACTGCCACGAAACAAATGGTCCACAAACATTCCTTTCCTTCTGAAGCTTTTACGATGCATT
This sequence comes from Mycteria americana, assembly GCF_035582795.1. Classification (NCBI taxonomy): domain Eukaryota; kingdom Metazoa; phylum Chordata; class Aves; order Ciconiiformes; family Ciconiidae; genus Mycteria; species Mycteria americana. Next base: position 35,271,634 of record NC_134367.1, read on the forward strand.
GTAATCATTAACCAGTCTTTTACTATTAAACTTAAATGGCCAATTGAGACAAACAGTTCTGAGACCGTTCTTCCACCACTGATTAAGACTGAGGTGGCAGCTGATGTACAGAATTTTCATTTAGCCTTCTGGGCCTTCTGGGCAGACTTTGTGACCTTGCCAGCTCCACCAGCCTTCTTGTCAACTGCCTTGATGACACCAACAGCAACCGTCTGTCTCATGTCACGCACAGCAAAACGACCTGAAAACAAAAACAGGTTTTATGACTTTTGCCTAGGGCTAAGTACCCACAGCATTACCTGCACAGCAGCAACACGCAACTTGGGGTAAGGGGGCAAATACCGCTCTAGGACGGCGAACTGCATGAGACTAGGACAGAGATACATAATTATCTAGAGAGTACCCCTGTACTGCTGAAGTTTTGGTTCCACTTGGAAGCTTCTGTTGAAGTCACAGCTTTTAATAGCATCTTACAGAACACACTACATCCCGATACTGGAAGTTGAGGAGCATCTTTTCTAGAGGTGAGGATTAACGCATTTTAAGGAGATGCCTTACCCAGAGGAGGATAATCGGAGAAGCTCTCAACACACATAGGTTTGCCAGGGATCATGTCGACGATGGCAGCATCTCCAGATTTCAGGAATTTGGGGCCATCCTCCAGCTTCTTGCCGGAACGACGATCAATCTTCTCTTTCAGCTCAGCGAATTTGCAAGCAATGTGAGCAGTATGGCAATCCAGCACAGGGGCATAACCAGCGCTAATTTGGCCAGGGTGGTTCAGGATAATAACCTAGAAAACCAAGAAAGCTAAGTTAACACCGGGACAATTTTGAATACTGATGTGTCTTACAAAGCCAGGGCTTTCACACAATTTGCTTCAAGCACATACACCTCAGAACACAAGCCTATGCCACTTTATAGCTTAGCCTACTAGTAAGAAAGAACAAGACTCTCCTATTTCACAATCCAGAGCTACATTTCAAACATCTTCCAGCAGCTGCAAAAATTACCTGTGCAGTGAAGCCAGCAGCTTCCATTGGAGGATCGTTCTTGCTGTCACCAGCAACATTGCCACGGCGAACATCTTTCACAGACACGTTCTTAACATTGAAGCCAACGTTATCACCAGGCAGAGCTTCGCTCAGGGCTTCATGGTGCATCTCAACAGATTTTACTTCAGTTGTAACATTGACAGGGGCAAATGTAACCACCATGCCTGGCTTCAGAACACCAGTTTCCACACGGCCAACTGGTACAGTACCAATGCCTGCAAAAGAGAAGCAACATTAGCAATTCAGCTCAATGAATACATGCCCTTACGGGAGAAAACACTCGAGACTCAAGTATTCTAAGTTTTCCACTTGAAAAAACAGCTCTCAGGCAAACAGCTGCATTTCTGTCCCATACATTAGCTGTTGCTGGCAAGTGAGAAGCATTACAGAGAACACATACCGCCAATTTTGTAGACATCTTGAAGAGGCAGACGCAGAGGTTTGTCAGTTGGACGAGTCGGTGGCAGGATACAGTCCAAAGCTTCAAGGAGGGTGGTTCCACTGGCGTTGCCGTCCTTTCGGGTAACCTTCCATCCCTTGAACCAGGGCATCTGTAACAAAAAAAAGCCCAGGCATAAACTGTCTGCCAATTTTAACGGCACAAGGCTAGAAAAGACCAAGCGGTGTATTTAGTATTATCTCAGTATACTATTGCAGAGTAAGAATTTGTCAAGTGCTTGGGTTTGATTTTTGACCTCAGCACTTCCAAACACAACTATTTAAAAAACCCCATGCATTTTACAACTGTGCAATTTATCTCATTAATCCTCCTACTTTCATTTCTTAATATAAACAAATGTCAAACCTACATTAGAGCTCGGCTCCAACATGTTGTCTCCGTTCCAACCAGAAATTGGCACAAAAGCTACAGTGTCTGGGTTGTAGCCAATTTTCTTGATGTATGTGCTGACTTCTTTGACAATCTCTTCATATCTCTTCTGGCTGTAAGGTGGCTCGGTGGAATCCATCTTGTTGACACCAACAATCAGCTGTTTTACACCCAGGGTGTAGGCCAGAAGGGCATGCTCACGGGTCTGCCCGTTCTTGGAAATACCAGCCTCGAACTCACCAACACCAGCAGCAACAATCAGGACTGCACAATCAGCCTTTGAAAAGAAAGAAAAAAACCTCTCGTTACAATGCTTGCAGATGTGTCAAGGTATTAGGGGAACACCCCCAACCAACCAAGGAACAACCTGCCTGAACTCCCCAAATCCTCAGTTCTATTAACGTACCTGAGAAGTTCCAGTAATCATGTTCTTAATGAAGTCTCTGTGTCCAGGAGCATCAATGATGGTGACGTAGTATTTGCTTGTTTCAAATTTCCACAGGGAAATATCAATAGTAATACCACGCTCACGTTCAGCTTTCAGCTTGTCCAAGACCCAGGCATATTTGAAGGAACCTTTACCCATCTATGGATTAAAAAACAAAACAAAAAATCCAGAGTGTTTTTTCCCCACTGCCCTTTTTTTAAGAATATATATTTACATTTACTTCACAGAGATCACACACTGGCTAAACAACAAAATCTAAGAATAGTAAGCGGTTTAATACTGAAAAATGTTGCTGCTTGTACAACAAGCAACAAGATACACTTGGCACTACTGGTGACAGATGCCAGCTGTTTTCTGTTATTTAACCTGTTGACAGTTTAGCCCTCTTGACAGCTTGTTAATTGCACTAACACATCTTTATGATAGGTCCCTTGAGCCTAAGCCCTACTATCAAGTGTCCTTTACAAATTTAAGTTCTCTTACTAATGCAAACCCTGCGATAATCAACATTTTAACTGCCACTCAGCCTAACATTCGCTACATTTCATTCTGTGATGTGCTTATAAGACCCATGCTGTTATTACACAGGAAGAAAAAAGTATGTTCAGTAAGACTTTCTACAGGTTCAAACACCAAAATCCATACCTTTCTCATTTTCAGAAGTAAACCTTCCCAGAACAATTTCTTGAAATTTTATCCTCAACTACATGTAGGGAAAGACTGAAGCTGAGAACTCTGCTTAAATGATGATTCCAGACATAATTATGTAGATGTAGCTTTAGGCTACCTTTCTTTTCCCCCGTTCTACACTTCACAATTTGAGCTTCGCCAACTAACATAATGGCGGATTCAACAGTTTAGCACTTGTTCAACTACGGGGACAACTGCAACCTAACTGCCGCCCTGTGGCCACAGAACACTTACACACTTGTTCAGCTACTGGGACAGTTGCAACCAAGCCGCCTCCCTGTGGCCACAAAATAGTTTGCAACTTAGTTTTGCAACCAGCTTGCTCTTTATTCATTCCTGCACCCTGAAACTTTGCTGGACGTCATAGGCCCACACACCTCAGCAGCTTCCTTCTCGAACTTCTCGATGGTCCTCTTGTCGATACCACCACATTTGTAGATGAGGTGGCCGGTGGTGGTGGACTTGCCAGAATCGACGTGGCCGATGACGACGATGTTGATGTGGGTCTTCTCCTTTCCCATTTCGGATGTCAGTTAAGTTCTTTCTTTCGGCAGAAGAGAATCGACACCTGGAAAGTCCCCACAAAAATACCGGTCACGCCTCGGCTGCGAGCGCCCTCCCCGGGGCGGCCGGCGGGGACCCGGCCGAGGGGGCGGGAGGCCGCCGCGGGCGGCGATGGCGGCCCCGCGTGCCGGGCGGCGCGGGCAGGCCCGGCCGGGATGGCGGCCCCGGCCCCGCCCCGCCGGGGGAGGGGCGGGCGCCGGCCGGGGGCCCCCGCCGAGCGCCCCTCGCGTCGCCCCCTCCCGGCGCGGCCGCCGGGCTCGAGTTACCCCCGGCGGCCGGGGAGCGGGGCGGCGGCGCGGCGGGCCCGCCGGGCTGCGCGGAGGGCGGGGCCGGCCCGCTCCTTTGTGTGACTCACCCCGCCCGGGCCGCCGCGTCCTCCATTTTGTGGAGCTGGCGGCAGGCAGGAAAGGCGAGCGGCCATTTTTTTACTCGTGCTCCATCCCCCCCTCCCCCACCACGACCCAGGCGGCGGCCGACGGGCCCCGCCGCCGCCCGCCACGCACCTCGCGTCCCGGCGCCACGGCCCCACCGCCACCCGCGCGGCAGGGGGGAGGCGGCCGGGCACCTCGTGCCCCACGCCGCCATGGTCGCGCCTCTCCCCGGGCTGGGGCCTGGGGGGGAGGGAGGGAGGGGTCGAGGGGGACGATGCGTCGCCATCTCCCGGCGTGCGCTCTCCCGCCTGCCCGGCTCCCCCGGCAGCCTCCCATGCCCCCCCGGCCCCCAGCCCCCGCGCACCGCTCCGCCGTGGCGGCCACGCCCGGGCTCGGCGCTCGCCGGGCCCCCGGGGTGCACGGGCCCCCGGCCCGGCCCTGCCCCTCCCCCGGCCCCGGCCTGCCCCGCGCGGACGCGCCTCACCTGCCAGGCGGCGGCAAACCCGGAGCGAAAAAGACCGACGGCGTGAGCGCCGCCCCTTATATACCCTGCGCGGGGGCGGGGCCTAAGCGACACGTCACCACTCCCGGCGGCCCCGCGGCCCCGCCCCCAACCCCGCCCGAGCGGCCGCGCGGGCAAAGGGCGGTCCCCGCCCTGCCCCCGGGCTGCTCCGGCGGGTCCCTGCGGCCGGCACCGGCACCGGCACGGCCCGGGCCGTCCCCCCTCCCCCCCGCCCGCGGGGCCTTTCCTGCTCCCGCCTGTGCGGGGAGCCCCCCGCGGCCTCCCTCGGGGAGCGGACAGCGGTCACCCGCGCGTAGCGGGGCCGGGCCGCCGGCTCCTCCGTCCCTCCGGGCCCGCGGTGTGCTGTGGCAGCAGCGCCGGTGGGGCGGGGCCGGGCTGCGCCGGGGGAAGGGGAGAAGTGGAGAAGTGACCCCTTCCACCGCAGGGACGGAAAGCGGCCGAGGTGAACCGAGGGGAGTAGGCCCCCTTCTCCGCGGTGAGGCGGAGCAGCCCCAGAAGGCGCGGCGGGAGCCCCCGGTGCTCGGTCAGGGCACGCGTCTGTCCTGGCCCCTGCTGCAGCGGACAGGCCCACGCCGGAGCCGCGGCGATGGGGACGAGAAAGCATCACACGTTGCATCATGGCCCGGTCCGGGGGGGATGCAGCAGCTAAAGAAAGTGCCCGGGGAATAGCCCCAGGCAAATTAATTATGTTTCTTATTAGGGACACAAAAGAGCTCAATCAGTGAGATTTCTGGAAGCGGTCAGTTAGCTGACTAGCCTACATTTGTTACTTGCTTAAGACCATGAAATGCGAGAACCCCCCCAACTCGTTATGTTGCAAGTCTCCCAGAAAGAGAGGTGGGGAAGGAGGGGGAGAGCAGGAATTTCGGGAAGCTTATTACACCAGAATAAGAAACAGCATCGTCTGGCTTTAAATTAAAAAAAAAAAAAAAAAAAAAAAAGCAAGCTTTTTCTGTCTGTCTTGCACCATTAGAGAACAAAAGTTGCCTCAGCTCAGAAAACTTTGGCACAAAAATACAAATCAAGACAGACACACCTGAAGCAAAGATGCATCTGAAGTGCAAATGTATTAAAGAGAATCCCGTAAGCATTCAGGATATGTGACTTCTGTGTAAGAAACCTAAACTGCAGGAAGTGCTCCCATAGTGTATTTTCACATGAGAAAACTGGCAGCCCTAGCCACTTATTTTTGAAATCATGGCAATGAGGACTCACAAAACAGCTCACAACATCAGAAATAAAAGCCCTCGTGATTCCAGTGGATTGTTCTCTGGTTTGTTCACTCCTAACTGATGTAAGAAAATCCATTAAATATTCAACACCTCCTATACCTATTGAAGTGAACAAATATCTGTGTTTGTTCTTTTCAAATCATCTGCAAAGGAAACAAAGCTACATGCTCTGTTTTCTTCTTCAGGTACATTATATGCCTCTGTTAGAAACAGTTACTTATATATATGCAACTATAATCCCATTCATTTGTTGGTATGCTCTTCAGATTGCAGTTGTAAAGCATGGAAATAGCTTCTTGTTCAAAAACAAACAAAAAAGAACAAGAACAACAACAACAGAAACCACTTCATGCATCCACACTTTGACTTGACTCCAAGTTTCTGTAGCTGAGATACACCCAGCGTCAAATTCACTACAGTAGAGCTGTAAACTTAATATTTCATGGATTGATATGGAATCGAAGTGTTTCCACAATATCTGGTATTTTTCCACATGCAAAATAAAAAAAAGGGTGCATTTTGTAAAAAAAAGGTGATTTGAGAAGATCCTGAGTTCAGAGTACATATTTTACACAAAAATCCAGTTTCAGAGTAAAACCTGCAAAAAGGTTCAGATATTGTTAAACAAATGCACAAATTTTTAAGAAAGGAATAAAGTCATCAAGTTCTTTCTCTTTCCCACCTATGTTTTTAGGCAGAGATTAGTAGCAGGGGTGGGGGGAAGCTAGAGATGGTTCAGCTTTCCTCAAAACTAACATTTAGGGGCAGTTATTAGTGAAGACATTGCATATGAAGGCACAGTAATAGAAGGGCAGGAAAAGAGAGATGGATCACTTTCTGGAAATGGAAATGCATTATCATAAAGTGATTTAGTGGCTCAGGTTTAGGATTAAAGGGTAATATTTGGTAAGAAAGATGAGCAGCACTTTTTGGGTCTCCTATAAAGCAAAGACTGTTTGTAAACACAGCTAAAAAGCTTTATTATTCAAGATGGCTTTAAGTTACCTTCTAAAACGTGTATTTCAGTAGGGGGTATTTTTAATGGACTGATCTGTTAAAGTATCCATTCTCATAAAAAGGTAGTTTAACACTTTCCAAATGTAGTCAATGACTTGTGCCTCAACACGGAGAGGAAAAAGGAAATGTGTTACTGATTTCTTACATGGCCCATACTAAACTGCACATCTTTTTTTAAGGGACTTTTTTTTTTAGAAGACTATTTCATAAATAAAGGCATTTAGAACTACACATTTCTTAAGACTGCAATTTCTGTGGTATGTACATAGCTGAAAACTATGAAAGCTGAATTTGTTGGACAAACTTTTAACCACGGTCCTAGTTCAAGTCTACAACAGTTGATTTTTTCCCCCTCCGTTTCTTTGAGTTTTCAAAATAATTTTATGATTTCCTCTTTAATCTGTCCAATACATGCTTTTGTTCTCTCAACAACTAGTATATCTCTCATTGTCCATTCTATTAGGAACATTCCTATTATCAGTCTCACAAATATTTATACAGCTGGGGAGCTTCAGATATATGAGTAGGCTCACATAATTCAGTGGAAATGCATTCTGAAGAATCCTCTCAGCTAACACAGACAGGCATACACTGGACTAAATCCTGTATGCAAATAGCCTGTTAAAAATTTCAGATTTTGTTCATTTGGCAAAACTAATCTCTTTGATATGAAACATTTAGGAAGAAATGGAGATAAGAGATTTCAAGTAGTCAAGGTCTTTTGGGCTTTGGAGTAGCACTTATTAAATCCAGACTGACTTCAGAAACAGGAGGACTTTGTGGGGAAAAATTACTCATTCTCCCTTGACCACTGGTGAACATATGCTAAACAAATAACCTATGTCCACATATGCCTCCAGTGTAAGAATACACAGAAGGGTTCTCTAAAGCATTTGTATTGTAAGAACCTATAGAATAGCCACCATTTAAAAAATGTTTTGAATCTCAGACCAAATGATATTAAAATGAAAGTTATGCTGTCAGTATATCTAAGCCAAATATTCTAACTTTTAAAAATAAACCTTAACTGGATTTTGAGATCAGAGAAGCTACTGCGGCATTACTTTCATTTTAGCATGTGGCTCCAGTGCATACAGAATGTACTATAAGCTTAGAACACAGTCACAGCCAGTGAAATCATGCTAGAAAATAAAAGATGTACTCACTGAGCACCTCTGAAGAATTTTAACTCTCTTCCACATACATGTGGAAGTGGCATCTTTTTTGGTCAGACTCCTGCACAAAGATTGAGGTAACTAGCACTTACACAACTACTTTAACTGCAATAAACAAGGTCATTCAGGAGTGTAAGCAAACAGACTTTATAAGCACAAGACTTTAAACACAGATCTGATAAATACGATTTATCAAGCTCACTATATACGGAAAAGGCACTAAGATTTCTTGAGGGCATTTTCAGAAAGTGTGATGGAAAAGCAGTCCAAAATTACCAATAGTAATTGGTGATTAGCAAAACCAGATTCTGGTATACAGCATTATTTTGTAGTAAAATTAACCTCATACTTACTGTGAAATGTTTTCTAATCCCTACGTTACAATTATCATTGCATGTACATTAGTCCAAATGTTCAACATAAACTATAGTATGAGCACAGAGCTTTGCTTCCATCTATGAGTGTTCTTTAATGCACTGATTCTTAATAGAATTAAAAAGCATCTACATCTGTTATGAAATCCTTTTCCCTACATGATCCTAAATCTTACTACCAGATTTTACAATGATCTGTTTAATAAATAAAAGAACAATTAATAGAATAATGGTGTTATCCATGTATGAAGAGATTAGACAGAAAACCTGCTTCAAAAAAAATGGTTTAACTGAACCAGGTGAGGTAATCTAAACTACTTGAAAAAAGCTACTTTTGAAAGTTATTTAGCTCTGTACTAGTAGCTGATATTTTCATATAAATTAAATTACTTGGTAAAAGGAAGACACAACAGTAAATACACTTTAAGTTACTGTCTTAGGAGACAGCACAAAATAAACCCCTCCATCCTTGGAAGTCTTTAAGACTTGGACTGGATAAAGCCCTCAACAACCTTGTCTGATCTCATAGCTGACCTTGCTTATAAATTCAGAAAATAAGGTCTTAGAGTAGGAGGTATATATGGCCTTCAAAACTATAGAAAGTATTACTGGGATGTATAAGCAGCTACAATTTCAGAGGCTTCTGAACAACTTAACATGAGCCTCTTAAAAAGGCATTGTTTCCCCTAAAACAAGTTTCCTCTGGGAAGCGCTACTGTTCCAGTTACAGCATTTACAACGGGTGAAGGACTAACGCTTAGAGGACAGTCTGCTTTAAAAAAAAATCCTTTGGACAATCACTTCAAACCACATTTACCCACAGCATGAGAAGGCTAATTTATATTGAACGTTGAGTACCAGTTGAACCTTATATTGAATGTTCAGTAGCAGTTGAACCATGATACTGAAGGTTGAGCAGACAGAGTGGGTACACTGCAGATGCAACCAGAACTAACAGCTGTATTTAAACCTCTGTTCTGTGGAGGTCTGCATTACTGAGCTAGAAAATGGAAGTTATCCGATTTAGAGCAGAAGTGTCCTAAGTGGGAAGAAAAGAACCTCACAGGTGGCTGCTTCAGTAAGAGTGTTCTGGAACTGAACAGTGAATGGGAAGATACATGCAGACAACTAGAGGACTTCAGATCCAAGAATTCCTCCTTTAGTTTAACCAAAAAGTGGCCCTTCACTTGTAGAGACCTGACAAAGCTTCATATACTTCATTAGTGCTAGGTAATTTACACCAGCTGATGACCTGGCTCCAGGCAAAAAGCAGAGTTGCTAGATACCAACGCAGAATAAAGGTGAAAGGCTGACGAAGTAACCACCATTACGGAGAAACAATATAATTTGTTAAACTGTTCTGTGGTTTTGCATTAGTGTTTTCCAACAGCAAACAGGCTACAGCATTTGCTCCTCTTCCCCAAATGGAATCACATTTTTACTATATTGCACCACCTTTTGGACACTCTAAATGAATGGTAAGCCCTTCTAAGAGTTCAGTTCAAAGAATACCCTAAATGGGAGCACAAAAAAGAAAAAAAAAAAGGTGCATTGTGCATAAAGAAAGTGTCAGTTACTGAACAGAAATCCACTGGGTGAGGGCAGTTTGGCTCTTGTTCTCAATTTATCATGAACTTCCAAAATTCCATTTTAAAGCTCTGGTCTCTCCTGCTAAAAATCACTTTGCCAAAAGCAACGTATTTGTCCTTTTGTGCTGATAAGCCTGCAACAAAATCTTTAAGTGGGACCTCCACTCCTCACCCACTGACCGTGCATTTTAGAGTTCTCTGAGCCCTCACAGCAATTGAGCTATGCTCCAATAGCTTTGCTAAATGTCCACTCATATGGTTAATTTTGCTGCCTCTTGCTATAGTAGGTTTGGAGCTGGCTTGTGCACTTAGCAAGCTGGAAATTTGTGAACAGAAAACTTGTAATTCCCCATTCTCATCTTGCAGACCTTTTGCATTCCCCCCTTTCTGCCTCTCCTACCGACCCAAGTAAAGACAAGTTTTCAAGGAGGGAGACAAAGTCTATAGGTAGGTTCCTAGAAGAGGTTTATATGAATCAAGAAAACACGAGATGCAGCTTATGGCTGCAAGGGAGAGAAACGTAATTGGTGCAGACTGCAAAAGTATGTTACAAACTGGAGACAGTGGATAGATAGGCCAAAGGAGAAAGAAGGGCAGTACCTGAGACTTGGGCTAGTAAGGATGTGCGGACACATCCAGCTGTTCAGCTGAAGTGCCATCCATTGTTCGCTCTCCCATTTTGACATTGCCGTGGTTTCGAGCCTTGGCATCACTCAGGCCATAGGATCAGTTTCCACTGCAATCACACGTACATCATTCTTGCTATGTGGTAACCGCAGTAACCAGAAGTGGTGCAAGTCAAGCCATTTAGAACCATTTAGAAGCCTTGCTCAGATGTGGTAACCGCAGTAACCAGAAGTGGTGCAAGTCAAGCCATTTAGAAGCCTTGCTCAGATTTAGTGTATATAGCATATGCTTGACATTTATTCAGTGAATTCAGATTTGAGACGATTAAAATTTGGAAAGGTTTCAGAGAAGAACTATGGGAATAAATCTAGATCTGGAAAAGTACTTATACTTGACCTATTGAATCTATATGGAGTTTACTGAAAGGCAGTTTGGCTTAGTCTCCAGAATTCCACAAGACAGAAAATCCCGTAAAGGAAGAATCATGAGTCTGGGCACAAAGACATAAGAAGATTCAAGATTGTTGGTAGTTAAATTAAGGTAGAAATAGAAGCCAATTATTTGTAATTGGCAATGAACAGTGGGAACAGCTTGCTAAAAGTAGTAAGCCAACAGATGAAGTGCTCAATATTTAATTATGTTAGTAAAAAAACCCCACAAACACAATAAAGGAGAAAGAACTTGATTGGGGAAGAGGGGGAACAGGAGGGGCCATTTACTTAAAATGATGCTTTTGTTTTTAGTTAGCCGACTCTAATACAGTCTCTCTGAAGTATTTGGCCAGATGAAGCTATCTCAGAGCCACTACTGATTATCTTTGAAAGCTATGCAATGGGAAGGTTCCAGAACACTGGAAAAATAGAAAAAGCATCCCTAAACTGAAAAAAGACGGGGCGGGGGGGGGGGGGGGGGGGGGAGAAAGAGCACATGCATGAGTTGGGCAGTTATGGAACAGGAGGTCTAATTTCAATTCCTGGAAAAAATATATTGGAACAAATGAACTATTTTTAGAAGATAATAGGTTGATAAGTAACAGCCCCAGACTTGTTAGGAGCAGATTGCATCAAACTAATCTTTTCTACTGTGACGGGTTTGACAGGCTCACGGATGGGGAAATGTGGATATCATTTAACTTAAGGGAAGATTTGATACTCCTTACAGGCAACTTGCATAAGTAAGCTCAGCAAACTTTGGACAAACTAATGGATGTGCAGGAGACCAGCTGAAGATGAGATGTGCTCAAAGTAATCGCTAATATCACTATGAAAGGTTGTATCAAATCAGTTTCTATGGGCACATACATTATTGCACCATACAAACATACAGTTATAAATACACACACATGTAATTTTAAATTGCACACTTGGGGGGAAGAGGGGGCTAAGCACTTCAGAGGTCAAGAACAGAATTCAGAGTAATATGGGCAAGTTAGAGAAATGGTCTAAAACAATTAGGAAATAAATCAACGTTAATATTTGTCCTTTTTAAAGAACAGCTCACTGCACAAACACAGGAGAAGTAGCAGCTAGCCAGCAGTCCTGTAGGAAAGGACCTGGAGTTAGAGTGGATCACAAACTGAACATGAGTCAACACTGCCATACTCTTGTGAAAAAAGCAAACATACTGCAATGTATAAACAGAAGTGCTGTAAGATACGTAGAATAAACCTTCCACTCTACTTAGAACTCATTAAAGCCTCTACTGGGATACTTTGTCTATCTTGGGAGCCATTCTTCAAGATGATACCGAGAGACAAAAACACTGGAACATTCTGTGGGCAGGTGGTGGAACCCCTGTCATTACCCAACTTCTTACAAGCACCTAAATACCTATCAGGAATGGTTTAAGTATAACTAATACTTCCTTATCTATGGATTAGATATCCAAAAGTCTCTTCAAGCCTTAATTTCCACAGGTTTACATTACTTAAAAGATCTGTGCGATCATGAATTAATTTCTTATACCATAATTCCAGCCCACGTTGTTTAGCTTGGTAAGGAAATCTCCTCAGGACTTTAATGTGTTTGTATCAGCTGAAGGTCAATCTTTTTAGTTATAGTAGTCACATCTGAATGGAAATTCACAAATATTTCAACCACTAATCATGCATCTCACTGTATAAATGCCATCTTCCACACTAGATCAGTACATTTTATTGAAAACCAAAAAGCTAGCCTGATATAACTAACAGAGAGGTGTGGAACGAAACGGAATAGTCAGTCCTAAACTCTAACTAAGGAAGAGTCAGGCTACAGAGAGGAAAAAAAATTTTGTATCACAAACTCTTCCTGCCACTGCATAAGGCAGGTAATGTTAGAGCTGTTAGGAACTGAGTAGATTCCTGGCATGATGTTATAAAGCATTCATTCAGTACTAGTTTCTTATCAAAATGAAATGCTGGAAAACATGTTTGGTTTCTCCAGCAGTTTCTAAACAAGAACCAGAAGAACGCTAAAAACCAGTGCACATGACTTTCCCACGGGCAGTGATACCATGACAGGAACTATCAACTAAGAAACATTACGGGGGAGGTCAGTCCATACACACTGCTACTCCTCGTAGTCCCTTCTGTAACAATACTTGTGAAAAACAGCAGCTGTGGTTTTGCAAGGCAGTCCACAGAGAAATGGCATTTCAGAGGTTAAAAGCTTGTACCACATGTTGTATAGACTTCGGCCCCTTTAAACTGGGAATAGGTGTTGAGTCAGCTCTCTGCACCGAGGCCAAATCTCAGAATGAAGGCGAGCCAAGGCTGACATGCCATCCCATCAGGCCACAACGATGGAGGATACGGAGGGGAGGACAGATGAGGCGAATACGAACTGTAAAAGCCTGATGCTTGAGCTTAGAGATGTGGCTATCCCACAGGCCAGAATAAAAGTAAAACATGTAAAAAAGACAGTACAGGTTAGAAAAAGATTGCAGACTGATTCATATGAGCGAGTCATGTGTTACTGTCCTCTGCTTCTACTCTCAGCAGGAGACAGCCTGTACAGCTGAAACTGTGAATAGCAATCAAGGATCTCCTTTGTGCAAAGCAGGAAGACCTAGAAGGTCTATCTTAGTTACCAGGCAGTCTTAGTTACCATATCACAGTCTGTGCAATTCCTAAGGTGACCTGAACGGTAAAGCACTCTGAGTTTGTAATTCTGTATGCTGTTTTCAATTCAGCACAGAGGATATTAAATCACCCCCCAGCTGTTTTATGTACATACATTGTCATTCACCATAGAAAACCTAATTGTGTGTACACACTACATACAGGTACAAGTACTGTAATAAGAAAACATGTAGGAGTGCACACAAGCAGTGGCTCCCCAACTTCCCCCCCACATCTGAATGGGGTCCCCCCACCGTCTAAGGTAGGAGTGCCTGTGTATGTGTGAATGAAATGGCATTTGTAGAGAAATGCTGCTTTTTAGAAAGTAAATCTTGGCTCCTTCTCTAAATTTAGCTCTGTAGAGTCATTAGAGACAAAGTGCAGTATCACTATTTATGGGAAATAGTTTATACTTGCTTTGCAAGCTAATGCAGTCCCATTTACTTCACAGAGCTGTGCGGTGAGTCATGTTACCCAGCAACATTCACACACCCATATGAACTAAGGAAGTAGAAACTCTTGCTCACTTGCTTTCCCCTTTCCTTCTGGGATATTCTTGAGAAACAGCATCCACTAGCAACAGTTCAGAATAATGACATTCCTATGAAGCAGACAGCAACCGGTGTGGGTAAAACAAACTGTAATATAGAAAATATGAAACGAAAAGAAAGTCTATTCCAAAATAAGTTTTTAATTCCTTCTCTTGAACTTACATCTGAGTTCAGAAATTTGAAAGGTGTTATTCCTTGTCAAAGCTAAACCTATGCAGCTATGAATACCTGCCAGAAGAATTGCTTTTCTCCTCTATCCAAAGATTTCCTGCATTGGATCTAGCGATTGTATAGCTGAAATGGGAGTGAGAGCAGTGAAGCTATCCACAGGAAAGCTTTTTTGTTTGTTTTTTTGTGCATTTTGTTTTTTTTTTTTTTTCTATTCAATCACCCTGTTGACCAAATTAACTCCATGGCCACGTGATCCCCAGATACAACCCACAGGAAGGGGGATATATCATTTAGGTGGCAAGGCTCAGTTACATCAGATTAGCTACAAAGTGAAATTGCACTCTTATTTATTCTCTCAACTAATCTATGTGGTCATTGTAACCATCAAGGCTGGTCTAGGCTGTGTCACATACTACACACATACCTAAGAAGCCCAGACCTGTGTTTCATGCTTAAACCTTGTGAAAATATACTTACCTCTTTCAAAAAGATTCTGAGTATTTTTCCATGGCAAGTCTATTTCTCCACTGCTAATTCTTAAGTATTCGTTACTCAGCAGAGAAGTCAATGGTAATACGCACAAAATAAGAATTATAATTTACAACTTCACAAGTTTACAACAATATTATATTACTTTTCACTGTGTGAATGACTAGGTAAGGTCAGACCATCTTAGTCATCTTAGTGTGACCCTAATCTTGTGACAACCTCTATAGTCTCTTAATTCTGAGTTCTGAACCAGGAATTGCATGTTGGTTTTTTCCTGTTGTTTTTTTTCTTTTCCTTTTCTTGCTCTACACATGTACAATGCCTGCTAATGGGGGCTGGTACTTAAAGGGTACCATCTCAAAGCATACAAGCAACAATAGACAATACCTAGGTACACTCATTGATCTATCAATGGCAATATGCAACAATTACATCTGATCATGTGCTGTTCACTTTCTACTCAATTAATTCTTTTAATATGTTGAATAAACAACAATTACAGAAGTGTCCAAATGAATCCAGAGTTTAAGTTTCATTGAATTTTGCTTAATTTTTTTAAAAAAGGAGGAAAAGGAGGAAAAAGAAAGAAAAAGAAGAAAAAGAAAAAGAAAAAGAAAGAAAAAGAAAGAAAAAGAAAGAAAAAGAAAGAAAAAGAAAGAAAAAGAAAGAAAAAGAAAGAAAAAGAAAGAAAAAGAAAGAAAAAGAAAGAAAAAGAAAGAAAAAGAAAGAAAAAGAAAGAAAAAGAAAGAAAAAGAAAGAAAAAGAAAGAAAAAGAAAGAAAAAGAAAGAAAAAGAAAGAAAAAGAAAGAAAAAGAAAGAAAAAGAAAGAAAAAGAAAGAAAAAAGAAAAAAAGAAAAAGAAAAAAAGAAAAAGAAAAAAAGAAAAAGAAAAAAAAAGAACAAAAAGAAAAAGAAAAAAAGAAAAAGAAAAAAAAGAAAAAGAAAAAAAGAAAAAGAAAAAAAGAAAAAGAAAAAAAGAAAAAGAAAAAAAAGAAAAAGAAAAAAAAGAAAAAGAAAAAAAAGAAAAAGAAAAAAAAGAAAAAGAAAAAAAGAAAAAGAAAAAAAAGAAACAGAAAAAAAAGAAAAAAGAAAAAGAAAAAAAGAAAAAGAAAAAAAGAAAAAGAAACAAAAGAAAAAGAAAAAGAAAAGAAAAAGAAAAAAGGTTTCCCACCACCGTATCTTATGCTGTGTCTTAGAGAAGCCAAACTAAGCTTTTGGCATTTCAAATTGGTTAAGCTAATATACATACTCTTTAAGCAGTAGTTGACAATACTCTGTCATCTATATTCTTAAGTAGCTTTTTAAAAACATATCAACCAAATATGCTTTCCATTTCAATTTTACAAACCACTCCATTCTTCCATATTTTCTCTCTTCCAGACATAATGCATTTTGATATCCAGTGATTGCTTAAAGTATAGCCTAAGGGGGGGGTGGGGGTGGGGGGATCACTGCAAAAGAGATAGAACAGTGACTTTTTTTGGATTACAAGACCAACTACCTCAGGGCTTCTTTAAAATGCAGTACAAAAACAAAACTATGACAATAATCTGTGCCATGGCTTTGAAATTATGATTTCAGCCAAACGAGCAAAGTTTCCAAACTGTTACCGATGCACCTTCGATGTCTCCCAGAATGGCAGCAGTGAAGTGTCTCACGTACTTTCTCTCTGACTAGGCTCAGAGAAAAGGAAGGCAGACCACGCCTGCAACACAGGCAACACCTATATCACACTTACCAGAGGGCCCCTCCTACTATCCATAGGATATAGGGGCATCTCCCAAAAGTTACCCATTTGTGAATGAGACCAGAGTACTCTTGTTTTAAACGCAGAAAGTACAGATTAATTCAAAGTGAAAGAGAAAAAAGAAACCACAAACCTGTGCAAAAAAGCCCAAATCTGTTTTTCACTAAGCAGATTACCAGAGATATCCAGCATAACATACAGCATATCAACCTCATCTCACCTTAACGTAAGTATAGGATAGTTTGAGGTGGTTCTATCCAGCTACTCTCAACGGAACAAAAATCACTCCTGCTACCATCCAAGCAGCAGTGGAACTGGTTTTCAACAGTGATTAAGGTAAGCCATGGTGATTAAGCATGATTTATAATCCTGCTGTTCTTATGACATGGTAGGCAATTATCAGTCCAAAAGTACCCACAAGGTTTAAAAAAAAAAAAAAAAAAAAATCTGTCATCACTGTACTTGAGAGTGTCAGTATACAGTTCTCAGTTACCTTCTAATACGCACATGTCAGAGGTTTCAAAACAGACACAAAATTCCCAGTGGATGAATTATAAAGCAGGGCTCGTATTACCGCAGCTGGAGATGCAAGCAAAACATTTATCAGTATAACCACACTTTTTCTGGTTAATTTGAGGCATATATAGTTTCTACTTCAGTGATACATTTGTTGAGGATGTAACAGAAACTGCAGACTTTAAAAAAAACAGAACAAAACAAAACAAAAAAACCACACACACATACACAAAGTAACCATCCTGAGCCCTTTTCAATCAGATGAGAGAAAGCAAGAGCAGGGAGTGCAGCCCTGCCTACCAGGAAGTGACTGTTTGCAGTGAAAGTGAGATGAAATGCAGATGTAAATGTAAAACTAGCCACAGGTGCAGTGATTTTAAGGTTTTCACCTCCATAGCTTGATGGAATAAAATGGCAGAAGGTTTGGTCACCAGAAATAAAGAAAAATTAACCAGAATAAATTAATCACTTGGCTCTAGAAATATAAACTTACCGCAACTCTATCGATAACTCATCTGCATGGGGAATTACTGTAAGCAATACCATCTGCAGTATACAATACACAAACTTCTGTCTTTTAATTCCCTCCTCCTTGTTAAGCAAGACAGTTTAATCCAGTGTACCTATACCTGCCTTTTCTCATATTTTATACTTTGATTGTTGAATTTTGTTTTAAAAGTGAAAAGCTGCAATGTGTGGATGTTAAATAAAACATCTAGTTATTAGGAAGAGTCACATGATTGACTCACATTCTATTAAAAAAAAAAAAGAGTGAGTACTATTTTCTTTTTCCCTAATACTAAGCAGAATTACACTATAGTGGAAGTTATTTACATAGTTGCCAATTTGTCACTTAACTGAAAACCGAGACTTGCACCATACCAATATGCTTAAAAATCTGTCATTTTTACCTTAGCTGACACATAAAACATGAAGCTGATTTTATGTAGACAATGGAGACTGCACTGGCCAGACACCTTTGCTGGAGGAAGCGTTACCCTGTGGCTGGAATCCCTTCCCAGTGACACTGCTTATCGTTGTGCCAGAGCCTCCTGCTTTTCAGACCCCTAGTTTGTGCCTTCATAAAAATCAGCCAGTATTTAGCTTTCAGTTCCCCTCCTGTGTTACCTGTTTTCTAGATGTGAGAACCTTCCACAATGGAACCAACTGTATATTTAGTCTGACAAAGAAAAATAAGAGAAAACTGTTCACCTTTGCATCCCAGCTATCTAGGACTGAAAGCACATAACCCTGCTCATCTAACAGTCACAAGCCAATTGCTGACTTTTCTAAAGCTTTGGGGCTGCAGAGCCTCATTTGCATGGTACGGCAGCTTTGAAGAGCAGCAAGTCACTCACAGTACTGGCTCCCACTCCCCAGCTGCCTCACCTCCCCATCTCTTCCAAGCAGCTGTCTGTTACACCATCTTATGAACAATGGCAATAGGCAACATAATGCCAAGGTACTTGGGAAGTGATTGTAGTCACTCAGATAGAAAATACTGGACATGTAAGGACTAGCTATTCATACCTCATTATCGTACCATTAATATATCACTAACCAGTACATTTCTGCCTACCTATTTAAGGTCATTTTTCTCTCTGAAGGAGTCAAGTAGGTCTACTCAAACCTTTTTACAGGCGCAGAACTACCACTGGGCCTCTTTCCTTTTGAGGATGATAATAAGGGTTAGGGTTCAATGTGAAGCCATTTTCATTTAAAGCAAAGGCTCCAGGACACAATTATAGCTGGAGGCAGTGATTTCAAACAAAATGCATGTGGGGGGGCCTCAGAGGATACTTTGGGGCATGACTTAGGCCTATTTGGGAAGGTTTGGCACGTAGCTTTACGAGTAGTTCTCAAATCAAAATCAAGTGCAGTAAAGGCACTATGCAAAAAGTGAAAATAAATAATCTTTATTGACTGAGCTAATTGACTTGCTGATCTTGAGATTTTTGAAGGATCAGCATTTTAGGAGAAATTATTTCCAACCAATTGCCTTGAATTCTTATAGTGCCTTATGTATATTGTCCTCTGTGCCTTATACATGTGTGAACTGCCTACCCGGTGGCTGGTAGGAGAGGGGGTGCTGGCTGAGGACAGCCGTGCTGGGGCAGAGGCCTGCCATGGCTCTCCATTGCTGCAGAAGCATGCACCAGCTCAGCACTGCCCCACCACGCACTCTAAATCCCTGCTTTTGTGTTTCTGCTCTGCCTGAGATAGCTGCTCTGAACAGCAGCCTCCTTGCCTGGCGCACTGAGACAAAGAAATGTACAATTGCATAGTTATACTTCATGACTCAGCTGAAAAGACATGAGTCAAACAGCAACCTCCTCAGAACAACAGGAGCTGCATATTAACCATCCGTCTGTGCATGCGGTTGTGATTTTGCGTCATATTTTGTGATTCAGAAGGCTTAAAACAGGCACAGAGGAAGAGGAAACCTGTAGAGAGATTTATTTTTTCCTCCTGTAGGAAGACATCTGCCTTTGTAAAAGTGTGTTTGTACAGGTTGCACATTCTCTGAACAGTGAAACTTTCATCTGGGCTTCAAAGTGACACACTTACTATTTAACTTTCATTGAGTAGAAGCAGACAGATGGATTTAGTTTGGAATTTTGTTTTTGTCTGTTGCCTTTTTTTTTTTTTTTACCATTAGATCCTCAGTTAGAAGCAAAGCCAGCTGCTTATAATTCAATTCCAGCAATTCAGACTGGTTGCTTGCATTTTGACTGCTTAATAGAGTCGGTATTTCAATGGTCAAAAGTAACCTTTGAAGTTAGCACCCCGTTAAGAGGAGAGCTGGGGGGAGGAATCACAGCTTCTGTGGCTTGTGATTTTAGTGTATTCTTAAATTGATTGAAGATGACTGCTGTGGATTGATTTTCACAGCCTGTTTCAGTAAGAAGGGCTAATTTGAATCCCAAGAATGTAGCAATGCATGCAAAGTTATAGATATCTATTACATCTAAGCTTGAGTGAACGCATTTTGCACGCACTTTGACTGATGTAGTCAAAACCTCAACTGCTGCCCAGCTCTAGAGTCAGTTCTGGCCACATATGTCCATTTTTTACATTAAAGGTGCTGGCTGCACACAGGCAGCTACGCAGATCTTTGATATACAGCTGCTTGGTACCCCTGTTTTCTTTCTAAACCTTTCACAGTTCCACAAACATCACGCAGTCCTTGTTCTCAGCTCTTGAGGGTGAGAAGACTGACGAGGTGGGCTGTTCACAAAATAAGCTGCCCATTTTCTCTTAAAACAGGGAGTAAGTGCTGATTATTTAATATCCCCACCCCCCCTTCTGTGATAAAAGGGGGAAGGAGGCTGATTTCCACCCTCTGCCTGCAGGAATTCAAGCCCACTTCTCCCACGGGAGGAAGAGTTTAGGCCAGTGACAGAGAACTGTGGGTTCTGTTGCTAGCAACATGTACTTTACCAGTTACATGTGACAACACAGCTTTGCCACATGCCATCTCTTTTGCAGATTTGGCTTTAGATCATACTACAGCAAAATAATTCGGCAGATGCTTAGCTCTCAATAGCTGCTTAAAGTACCATTGGCATCAACATGACTCTACAGAAAGATGTTAAATTAACACCACTATCCCTGTGTAATATTCTTCCACAATGTGATCCTTCTCTATTGCTATGTACATCTTGTATTTGCCAGTTTTCTCTACTTTCAAAACCATGCAAAGATGCTTAGCAATTCTACCAGCTATATATTAACAATTCAAATATCTTGATTTCTCATTCTCTCCACACAAAGGCTTTTAAGCTTAAGCAGAAGCTATTTTCATAGTAGGAAATATTAACGTAAGTAACTGCATTGGAAGTAGATTCCAAAATATGTACATCTGTCAATCCGAAAGAAAAAAGACAAAGACCGCACTAACTAAACAACATTCCAGACAAGAAATTAAGCCTTTCCATAGCCATTCCAAATGAATTTATAGTTCAGCTTACAGTTGAACCAGTTATCCAATTATGGATATTTTAAAAAAACCCTTCAACTTCAGTCTCAGGCCTTTAATCAGGCCTACTGAATGCAGGAGCAGTGCTTGACTGTGCAAAATGAATGCCAGTTATGATTAAGGTAATGACGGAGACTTGATGGCAAATCAGACTGTGGCAGATAATTAATTCCTCTGTAATTGCTATGGGCTTTATCTTCCATCCTATCTGAGCAGAGCAACAAATTATTACCTCCTTCCTACTGGACAGCAAAAATCACCCTCCCCTCCCCTTAAAGTTATTATGTACTTTCCCAGCTGAACAAAACAACCATGCAAGATGCACTGACCATGCATAGCATGCAAACTTGAAAGCATCATAAGTCAGTCAAGTCAACCCCAAATTTCACTTAGTGACATTTTGTACATTCATACAGTTTAATTTTAAGATCATTGGGAAGACAGACATTTTTTGGTGTTAAAGGAAATGCCCCCCTTTCTTTTTCTCTACACACCCCCCCTCTGCCCCTTCATGCAAAAGGCAGTTGAAGTGGTTTTTCTTACATAATAGCATTAGAGCTACTTAATGCTCAGTGGCACTGACAGACTTAGGTCTTAGAATACAATAGACTATTTCAGTTGGAAGGGACCTACAATGATCATCTAGTCCAACTGCCTGACCACTTCAGGGCTGACCAAAAGTTAAAGCAAATTATTAAGGGCACTGTCCAAATGCCTCTTAAACACTGACAGGCAGTGTCAGTCTTGAACTGAGCTGCAAAATATACTCCATTCCAGTTTCCTTTTAAAGATGGCCACAGCAATGATTCTCTTTATATTGTCACATTACCACAAAAACTACCTGCGATTTTTACAATATTGTGTTTTCCCTAAATTGCTTACAAATTATCAGTTGTTGCAGGACTCTTGCTTAATTTCCTTTTAATGAATACATGGAAAACTCTTTTTTTCCCCTTCAGCAGAGACTGTTTAAACTTGTAGATACAGAAGGCACTTGTTGCTTCTTGTTTTCCATGAAGCCCAGACAGTCAGGGAAAAAGGAGTGGGAGGAAGATCATTGGTTTTTTTCACCACCACCCCACCACCCCCAAATCAAAACCAAACAAACCCTCTGGCTCCTCATCTATTAAGTCTTCTCAGACAGTAAGATAATTCAGAAATAGAAGATTAGCCATTTACTGCTAGAATGCTTCAGCAGAAGAAGTAGTCAGAGAAACATCAACAGAACCATGTTCTCTGTCAGAAAACACGACAATATCCAAGTCTGGCTGAGCTAAGCTTATTAAGTGTCTACAATGGAATTTAATTTTGGAAAAGACCAGAAAAATTAATATATTCATTTCCTATTCTGAAGCAGCCATATGGAAACTTCTGTATACTACAAAAAAGATTTTAAGAAATTCCTTTAATGAAATTTCCTTCCAAAAACACTTTATGAAAGGCTATTACCACTCTTCACTCAGCTCTACTCTACAGCAAATGGCTATCCTTTAAAGGGAGGGAAGGCAAACAGAATTTTGGCTTAATAAGCCACACTTTCTTTCCACTGCTATGCCTTGGGCAACTCCCAGGCACCCTCTCTCGCAGTGTGTTGCAACCTTGTACAGGTTATATTGCAATAAGAGCAAAGTTACCATTATTCTAAAGTTAATCTGCATTCACCTGAAAATGCACATCAGTATCTGAACCTTCTTCTTAATTACTCCACTACCTGAGTTTTCATGTTTTGTGTCTGATCCAGGCCTGAACTCTGCCCATGTGTAATCTTATTGAGCATGCTACTGAGAAGCAAAAATCAATTCAGCATTTTTGGAGCTTATACAGGACAAGGAAAATTACTTCTCTAAAATAACACCTGCAACTCTTTTAGGACAGCACTGCTTAACTGATAAGGCCAAACAGTTAAAATTTCATATGGAAATAACTGTTCTCAAAGAAATGCAATTTTCACTGGGTTGAATTATGACTCTTTCGAGAATTACATTGTCCAGATGTATATTCGAGCTTCTTAGAAATTCCATTACGTTAAGTCAGATCAGTGGTTTTACACACAACAAAGAAATGATTTCTGTGTCAAGGACTTGAATCACATAGATGTAGTTTTAGTTTAAAACATATGACCAACCACTATTATGGAAGCTTTATAAAGGAGGGGAAGTAGAAAGGTTGCAATGGTGATTTAATTGTGAGGGTCTCCAGTTTCTCACTCAAGGTAGCAGGTTTTTATCCTCTGGCATGCCTTTGTGTGCCCTCCCCCATTTGCTACACAACTGGGATTTAATCTTACAAAATGTTAATAACTAACACCCTGACATAAAACAGTTACTGGGGCTACAGGCAACTCTGCTGGGTGGAGGGCAAGAAATTCAAATAAATATAACTCATTGTTTTACTTTTGCATTAAACATGGCAAGAATTACTTCTGCAACAGACTATCACCATCACATAAAGTGTAAATAAATGAACCCTTTCTTAAGCTGTTTTTCAGAATTATAAACATATAGCCCATTATATACAGAATTGTAGAAATATTAATAACTGTTGTATGAGTGAAGCATGAAGTAGGCAAATCAGCAAAGCTTTAAGTTGACTCTAGCATGGTCTGATTTGTTAAACAAATGCATTTTAAAAAAATGGCTCATTGTATTTCTTCATAGAAAAGAGACCAACATGAGGCTAACCAAATTCTCTTTAAGTATTTATCCCCATGAGATACTCTTTATATCTTTGGGATTATCTACTTCATTGTTGGTGAATACAGTACTGCTAATGAGGTGGTTTCCTCCCAGTGGGCACAGAAATAGCAAAATGTGTTAATATCAAATCATTCATGTCAAATTATATCCTTTCCTTAGCTTCAAGTCAGACATATCTTCTTCAGTATAACAACTCAAGCCAGTGCCCTTGTACTAATAGAGACAGTGTCTTTACTGACAGGTCTCAGAAAAGGATTTGGCCAGCCAACAACTGTTTGAGTGAGAATAATTTTGATTTATTTTGTTTGATTTAATTGCTCTTAAATCATGTGATTTAAGAGTAGACATTCAGCTTTTTGAGATACAGGTACACAGGAGAAATGGGAGACCCTCTTAAGATGCTACGCACTGTAACAGCTTACAAAACACAATAGCAGTGTTTTAGTTTTGATGGTTGAGCTTGTAATGTAAAAGAGGAGGCTTGAATTTTAAAAGCATGTCTCTCTTTCCCAGATGTTCTAAGTGATCTAACAGAAGACACTACCTTTCCGTATGAACTTTGTCTCACTTATCTTCATAACGTGTAGGCTTCCTCATCCACCACTTTCCTTCCTGGCAAATGCTAAAAATATTGGAACACCTGTTAAACTCAAAGGTTAGTTCATTTATCATGGAATCAAACATTCTCAGAAAGTAGAAGAGGAGAAATTGGCAAATAAGTGATTGAGAGGAGAAGCTAGAAAAAAGACACATCACAGGAACAATTCAACTTCTGGGAAATACTGTGTCAAATACTTCAGACTTCTTTAAGGTGCATGACTGACAAGTTCCAAGTTGGTACCCTTGGAACAAAGAAAAAGTGAGTTGAAAAACATACCCATTACTTTGTGGCCTTTCCTCTTTTGAAAAGCATGATGAAAGCACTTTTCCAGGCTGTAAAAGACCATGGTTCAGATCTCAGGTCAATACCCATGTCACATGCCATAGGATATTCTGCGAAGAGTTGTTCCATCTCTGTTACTAATGTTGGTAGAACTTTGCACTAAATGTTCCAAAAAATATTTAACCAGAACTGTGTCAGAAGGAGACATTGAGGAGAATGCACTTAAAAATACCTGGCAACACTAAGACATGCCCCCAAAGCAGTGGTTCAACTCCTGCTCTGAAATGGGTGAAATCTGGTTTTGAACCGAGTTTCCTCATTCCAGGTGGACATCCTAGTTAGAGGGTTCTTGATGGAACGGAGAGCACAACTTCTTACTCTGGTATACCTGTTAACGAAATGCAGCAAAAAATAACAATCACAGGAAAACAGTCACCACAAAAAACCTGCCCAATTTTTGTCAAGATCCTGCGTCACACAGGTGAACTCAGACGAGAGATACTCAAAACCCTTGTTACTTCTGAAAATACAGAATATGAGAAATGTTTTTGAACAGGTGAAACTGACTGAGAGAGCTGTGCAAACACGAACATGGCAATGCAATAGAAACAGTATCATGATTAGCAGAAAATATTTTGACAGCTTTTTCCTACAGATTTTCCTTTTTGTGAGCATGATGCAGAAAGGTAAAACGACTGTTTTTTGGGGTTTTCTTGTTTGTTTGTTATGTGTTAAGAGCCTTGCTGAATCGAGAGCAAGAATCCCATCCTATGTTTTGATACTTTTAAAAATAAAATTGGCAATAGTTATGTACTACTAAGTTAATTGTAGCCTGTTGTCTAGAAATAATATAAGGATTTATAGAAATTTTTTCAGTCCCACTTTCCAAGCTCACTTAAAAGTTATACAGTATACAAAATGAGTACTAATGCTGCATTAGATGAGGAGAAAACAAAATCTAGTATGCTGGTCAAAAATTTCTAGACTGCTCAGCTGCTGATATGCCTAAAATTGATTCAGTTTTAACTGAATCCAGTTCAGGCTCATGTCAGTGATACAGAGAATGTCTACATTCACTTCTACTGCATCTACTCCCTTAAGTATCTCTTTTTTTAATTTTCATATTCAACTGAACTGTTTTCAAGGAAAAAGACTAAAAGCATGGGAAGCTGATGTTTCCAACTTCAGTACAGGTGAAATAGCAACCCTGTCCATATGTTGCCCTGCTCATGATATCTAGAAAAGCAAAGGCAGAAATTAATTTAATCTATATCCAGAAACTTTTTTGTTTATTTTTTTGAACTTTTTTTCCCCTCTCCTTTTTAACCAAGGCTACTGAAAGAGTACAAATTTCTGTAAACACAAAGTGAAATTATTCCTTTTAACAGTGTGTCAGGTAGAAGATAGTACTCACCTATAAAGCTAGACAAGAAACTTCTGAAGCAGGTAATTTTCCAGGAAAATATTAATCATCCCTTAATCCAGTCACTAATCTTGTTCAGCATACTTTGAGAATGGCGTTCTAACTTCAGGGAAATAGTAATTTCCAACAACAGATGCACATGTAAATATTCATTCCATTTATTGTGGAAACACTGAAGACACAATATAGCTTTAACATACTCCCACTGAACAACTACTAATTTAATCTGAACTTCGCACTGTTTATTGTGGAAATGCTGCAGACACAAACACAGATTTAAACACAGTTCCACCATCAGAGAACATGACACTTCAAGGAAGGTCAAAACAAAATGGCTCAAAGCTAAAAAGAAGAGGCAGATGCCATTTCCTAGAAATGACGGAAGGTAGGCTCCACTGGAGCAGCTTTAGTACTGGGCTTTTCTTTTGGATTGGTGGTAAATGAAAAACCCAGAGCTCAGTGATTTTTCTTTTTTACCTAATTGCTCCAGTCCAGGAATCTTTGGCACAGGAATTTTCCTTTGCTTTGTGACTACAAGCTTATTCAGCCATTTGTTCTTAACAAGGCCACTGTTTTCACAGACTTCATTTAATCCTATTGTGTGGCATTTAATTGCATGTTGTGCAAAGGATGCTCTTGAGTGTCAAATTCTATGTTGATAGGAGACTAACAGCATCAGGTTATTGCACTAGTTCTTTTTTACTCTACTTTTATCTGACTAGCAAACAAGGCTGTTAGAGAACTGATTTTCCTCATTATTCCCTACACTGGCCTTATTTTATTGCATTTACACTGACAAGCTGACAAATAGATCTACATGCAAGAGGAAAGAATTCCACTGCATTGATTCAAAGAGACAAAAAATGAACTGCCAAACTGAAAGTTATTTTAAGGTAAGCATGCGGATATTCTATTTCTAGTTCACTCTTGCACACTGCCTAGATTTAAACCAGAGTTGCACTGCTTCTTCTTTGCACAGATGAATAAAAATAAGGCCTATTTAAAAAAACCTGCACCACAGAGAACAGTAACACATGGCTTATTCTGTCAGTCACAACGGTACATTTTACTTCCTCATTGCTCTGTATCAGTTGTGAAGCTGTATTCATAAAATAGGGAATGTTTATACATTGAAAACTTGTGCGTAAAATAGAATAAAATCATGTGTGCATTTCTTAGGTATCAATTAAAACACTGACCAAATAAAAGCATTATAAAAGATTGTAGAAAACTAGAGTTCTTCTAGACTTTTAAACACCAAAAAACCTATCAAACTCATCATGGAAATCAAAGCACTTTTTTGGGTACAATTCTTTGCATGCCATTATTCCTTACAGTGCTACATAATTACTTTGCTTTTTCCTCTCATTTCAGTATCAACAAACATCTGCCTACATATTAATTCAGAAAATATTAATTAAAAACTGGAAAGAATTGGAGCTTAGCACACCGATTTAAAATGTTGTCTCTGATCGTATATTTGATATCAAGTCCTAGCATGAAACTATTATATTTAATGCAAGTAGTTTCTTGTTAGGAAATAGCACACATATGCTGTCAAATGATTTTCAGTACAAAAGATATACAGATAAAATAGTTTAACTGAAAAGCTCTGAAGACTCCTAGGCATCAGTAAGGAAGGCACTTTTCTGGTCACATAATTCTAGCACATTGGGATTGAGCACAGCTTTGGTATTTTAACATCTCCTTCAGTTTCTATGCAAGTGATATCCACTGACTGCCCAGTCCTGAACTTCTCCACTTGCAAATAATGCAAAGAAAATTGCTCCAAACAGATTAATAGAAGCAGCAATATAGAAAACAGTCTGCCATTCTCCCACAGTATTCTGTGAAAAGAGGGAAAAGAAAAAAAAAAAAAGATGCAGTCAATTTGCAGCTCCACACTCAAGAAAAAGTAATTTTAAAACTGATGCTACATGCCTTGCCTATTTAAATGTAAATGCTATTCAGCATGACTTCATAGCAGCATAAAAGCATCATAAACATAAAAGATCAAATCATCAGTATAGTCAACTTCAATTTAATAATACAGCTTACACAGATAGTCCTATCAGAATTGTAATAGACTATCTGGATCAGTTTATCATCTGAGATGCAGAAGCTTCATATCAAAATTCACATTTGCATGAAGGCTACACAAACTCACAGAGAACGTTACTGTAAGGGGAAACACTACCTTGCTTTCAAGTCAGGTGATCTAAGAGCTGAAGTGCTCTGCACTATGCAGTAAGCTATTCTTAATAACTATTATGTGGCTACTCCAGAATCATAAGCTTTTTAGCCCAAATAAGGTAGCTATCTTTACTCAGATTTCAAGAGGAATCCTCTAAACTGTTATTTAAGAAAGGCCTTAAGACATGGGTAGCAAAGAACTGTGGTTGGTTTTTTTTTTTTTTTTTTCTTTTTTTTCTTTTCATTTTAAATAAAGAAGTAATATCTGTAGATGTCTTAAGTTTTTTTTTTTTTTGGCTTTTTTTTTTTTAGTTCCAGATGACTACTGTAACAAGCCTGTAAACAATTTTACTACAAAAACAGAATAATACTAGAACAGTGCTGCATTACTATGGGGGAAAAAAAACCCCAAACCAAACAAAAAAAATCCCACTTGTTAAGATGTCTGGAAGAACTAATTTGTTTGGATTCATGTATTAATTAATATTTTCATATATTTTTAAGGAAATCATTGGAGTGATCACCAATGCCAAAAATTCAACTGTATCAATAAACTTACTCCTCCCATCTTCCTTTCTTAAAAGATTTTAGAATAATTCATATGGTTGATTTAAAAACAACAATGACAAAAAAAACCAATCAAACAACTCCTCACTCCCTTTTTCAACTCCAAATCACCCTTTGACTAAACCATCTTGGAAGTCAAATCTAACACTGTTCAAGCTAGGTGTCTTGTGAAACTAACACAGCTTAGAATGTCCTAATCCTGTAATGTACATACAAAGGGATGCATTATAAAAACCACACATTTGAATCTAGTTTCTCACTCATCTGACAAATGCTGACCTTACAACTCAACACCTCACGTGAGAGACTGATTGCAAAAAAACAAGTAAGAACTTGTCTTAATTTGCTAAAATAATACCACAACTGTCTCATCTAGTTGGGATTTTAACAGAGTTTTACTGTGATAAAAACATATTAATTTTATTCCTAGAGAATATAAGGGGTGAGTCACTAAAATTTTAAAGTCCTACACAGGTCTTCAATTTTACCTCTTGTCCTGGTTTTGGCTGGGATAGAGTTAATTTTCTTCCTAGTAGCTGGTATAGTGCTGTGTTTTGGATTTTAGTATGAGAATAATGTTGATAACACACTGATGTTTTAATTGTTGCTAAATAATGTTTACACTAGTCAAGGACTTTTCAGCTTCCCATGCTCTGCCGGGTGCACAAGAAATTGGGAGGGGGCACAGCCAAGACCGCTGATCCAAACTGACCAAAGGGCTATTCCATACCATATGATGTCATGCTCAGTATAGAAACTGGGGAGAGTTGGCTGGGGGGTAGCAATCGCTGCTCAGGGACTGGCTGGGCATTGGTTGGCGGGTGGTGAGTGGTTGTATCACTGTTTTTTTCCTGGGTTTTGTTCCTCTCGCTCTCTTGTTGTTTTCCTTCTCATTACAATTTATTATTATTATTTTGTTCCAATTATTAAACTGTCCTTATCTCAACCCACGAGTTTTCTTACTTTTGCTCTTCCAATTCTCTCCTCCATCCCACCGGGGGGGGTGGGGGGGTGGGGAGCTGACTGAGCAGCTGTGTGGTACTTAATTGCCAACTGAGGCTAAACCACAGTTTAGTAAGAAAAAACCTCTATTTTCCTGATCAGAATCAGAAGAATAAAGGCTAGGAATTAAGTCATTCACAGCAACGGAACAGTACAGCTTACATGTATAACCCAGATTTCATTTAATGACTGCAGACTTGAGACGACAGAATTTCCATTCAATGGAGATAAAAATATAACAACTGAAAAAATAGTAAGCAGACTTACATTATGAGTGAGGTTCTTGGCAATAACTGGCCCCACCATTCCTGGGATAGTAGCAAAAGAATTTGTGATCCCAAGGAGAATTCCAGCATACCTGCAAGAGAAATTGTTAATGCTGCTTATTAACTTATCCTGCTTATCAGTCATGGAAACAATTTTGCCTAACCTGATCACATAGGCCTCATCCTGATTACACAGACAAACTAAAACACAAATATTCCAGCAGGAATGGCTTGCTTTTATTCTAGTAACAACTCACTGACAACTTGGTACATACATTTTTAGGGACATGGTTTAGTGGTGGACTTGGTAGTGTTAGGTTAACAGCTGGACTCGATGATCTTAAAGGTCCTTTCCAACCTATATGATTCTATGATTCTATATGGCTCTATTTTCCAGAGGCTAGTTATGGAATTTAACATAAATTACTCATGGCTTTGCTCAGGATCCATAATCCAAACCCACATCCCCTTTGCTAAGCCACAACCAAACTGTTTGGAATGGATCCATCGGAGAAGTTAGAAAAGAAACATTGCATGCCTTGAAGTGGAAAGACAACAAGGAATATGACAGAGTGCTGTTTGGCAACAGTAAGAGTTGGTTCAGGTATCATTGCGAAAAAGTGTCTGCCAAGAAGGCAATATCACCAGCACTGATGGATATCCCCACTTACGCTACAGAGCGTAAGTTCCAAAGACCTGAGTTCAGAGAGCTGTGACGGTCCTTCGCTTCAGCTTTCTGTGGGTCAAGGCCGATGGGACATGGGTCTGACTTAACCAGTTCTGCTGGTTGCCATTCCTGCAGCTCCATTCTTAGGCTTCCTGTTCCATGAACATGTTGCTCTATCACATACACATGCATGCATATGCACCAGCGGCCATAAAAACTTGCTGGGAAAAGCTGGTAACTTGCTTGGTATCTGAGTCTCAGCACCTCATCTCTAGGCAATTAAAGATCTCTCTCATAGGAGTGTTGCAATACCGAAAGATCATGTTTGAAACTGTACCACAAGCGCAGACTTGTGAGAGAGACTGAAGAGAAATAAAAGCTAGACATTCTTCAGCAGAGCTCGACCTTCCAACCACTAGAGCACAGATTCCTGCGGTTCAGATTTTCAAGGTGGATTTGCTGGCTGAAGAATCATACAAAATACTAATAGTTGCAGTTTACCACAGGAGAAAGCAGTTATGTCCCAGTGATCATTTTAGGCTGTTTAGCAGAGTGAAATTACGTCCTCACTGATTTTAACATAACAGAAATATAATTTCATCTCTAAAGAGAGATGCATAGCTTTGACATTTTATTTACCAAAACAGGAGAATTCAGCCATACAGCTTTGTTACAAAAGGTTTTGATATGTGTATCCAGTACAATGACATTAGAGGAACATGTGTGTTTTCCTGAGAAAGAGAATCAATTATCTAGCTTACTAGTTGATTTTTTCCTAAAAGTCAACACTACATATCAGTTTGAAGCATGGCAATGTATTTTATACTGAGCTCCAATGCCTTAATTAAAATGATCCTTATTTCTTACAAGTGTAGCATGTAGTCTTCTTATCTTGGAAAGTGTTTAAGAATTAATAAGCCTTTATGAAGCTGAATGTGAAAGTTTCCCTTAGGCAGATAAGCATATATAGCAAAACTCCATTTAAAGCCTTTAAGTAGAACGAAATGCATTTTGTTTTCAACATGTTTAAGCGCTACAATACTGCTAACACACACTTTCAAAACTAAACACAGTTTAATAGTTTCCCTGATCACCAAAGATCTTTGGCAATCAATTGCTGGCTAAATGCCTCTGGTTATGCCCAGTGTTTCTGACATAGGTTGCATTCTTGATAACACTCGCTGTTTGATGCAGATAACTGCTATGCCACTCCCTCAGCACAGTGGAGACTCCCATATGAAATGGGAAAGCAAAAAGTGACACGTCTGTAGAGCAAGACTAACAGTAAGCTGTTGGTAAGGTTCTTATGACATAGTGGGGATAACCAAATACAAATCGATTTGCAGAGCAGTTAATTAGTAAAATCAAGAGTAAAAAACCAGCTATGTGAAGCATTTAGTATATAAGAGAGCCACGGGAATATTACGAGGGCTCATGGTGACAGCAATACTAAAAATTGTAATCATGGCAATATATTGATGTAGATTTAAAGAGCTAGAATAGAATACATTTTCCCCACAAGAACAATCCTGTCTCCCTCCCGGCCCTGACCCCCCCCAATTCAATACACTGATGACACAATAAATACATGTTAGAAACCAAAACCACATAGCAAATATTGTTTTTCCTTCAGTATCAGTATTTTCATTCACTTTTTCCTGTGAATATAATCATTATTTCTTTGGTATAATGCAAGTTTTAGTAGCAACAAGGGACCCTTTGCTATTCTAGTCAGCATACTCTAGTCAACCAATTAAAGTCAGCATATTCTAGTCAACCAATTAAAATGGACATTTAAGTGCATTTTCAAACTGCTTTGAATAATTTCTGGTTATTCTAATATCTTTCAGTAAATCAAAAAAAAAATGGAGCTCTGGGTAAACTCTTTACAGAGGTTTCCTTCACAATTTTATGCAGACCCTGTTTTCAGATTTTTACAATTATGTCAAGCATTTCCTTGAAATTGTGAATGTCTGCCCTGGTCATTTCATCCAACAAAGTTCAGACAGTCACAAAAAGTTAAGGAGGGGGAAAAAAAAGGCTTCTTTTTCCTCTTGTCTTAATGTTTTTGTATTTCTGTGTTTGAAGAAATTTTTTTTTCTACAACCTTTGTTACAAGAACATGCCCTTTTCCTTCTCTGTCTCCATTTGGACAGATTTACCCTGAATTAAAGCATGCACGTGCTGAGTAGAGAATCACTCATTTCAATAAAACAGCATCCACCCTGACCATGTTCCCATCCAGGAAGGTTTTCTCACATATACAGCCATTTGTCTCTTGAGGCAATGCCGGGCCAAAGTTCCTGAACTATCAGCAAGACACTTGCCTCTCCTGCACTCTTAATCAGTACACTCCCTTCAGCCTATCTGAGAGGAAAGAAGGGCTAAAGGGACTTGTATGGTTTAAATGCAAAGGGAATAAAAGCAGGACTTTGTTGGGGGTAGGAAGAATAGAGTGGGATTTAGTCAGAGGGATCAGCAGCATTTCATGTTGTGAATCTAATTATGCCTGCTGACATATATCAGTGTCATGCCACATGATTTTTTTTCTTGTGGCTTTTTGCAACACCTGAAATACTCTGTATACTGTCATATATAAATTCACCCCTGAAATAAACACGTTAGAAACGCAAAGTGAAATACCTCTCAAATTAGAAAACACACACAACATCCTAGTTCTGGAAACCTCAGCTGTCACCTGCATACAGAAGATCCTTGCGCATATGCTTCACAGAGGCACACACCACAGTTGCGCCATTTCCTTTTTCCTGTGACAGCTCTGTTGCACTCAGTGGACAGGATGAATTGTACTCACTTCATGAACACCACTTAATATTTTGTTTCACTTCACTTGCTCAATGCATGGACCCAAGCCTTACTTTCTGCATATTATTCAGCTGTTGCAAGCAGAATTTTAATCATCCCAAACCCTTTCCGGTAGAACTCTTCACAATACTAGTTTATTTTCACAACACTCGAGAGATGGAGATGACAACGTAAAACCCATCCTATAGATAGGAAATGAAAACATAGGCCAAGAATGTACGTACCTACTGGATGCTTGATTTGAGATCCTCAGGACCTTATCCTGAGAGTATTTAACAGCATTGTTCATATATTCAAAGCACAGCTCCGCTGACTTCTGCCCGCACTCTGAGTAACACCATTTTTGCAAACCAGAACTTAATAGTTTGAAGAGGCATACGAAAACAAGCAATAAATCAGCTAGGCCTCAATTAATCTCACTGGATCCAACATTAGCTTCTCAGCCGAGATGTTTAAGTTTGGACTCCAGCTGCTGCAGACTTCCTTTACATATTATGGTAGTCTGAACCAGCCTCAAGATGTTCCCATCACTCTTCATAACTAAAGAACTCTTAAGTGTCCAGATTCCTAAAGCCAGAGGGTACAAACATGGTTCTCACAGATGTTCACACTAGAGTCTGATCCAACTGACTTACCACATACAAACTCTGTGCCAGAGCACTGAGAGAACCGAATTCCCAAGAGCAATGTTCAGCTACCTTAAACATGACCCATCTTTTCTCCTGTAATGCCCTGCCTCAGCCATTATATGCTCTCCAACTACTACAGCTATGAGGCAGAGGGTTTAGGAACGAATGCCAGTCTCCCTTTCTACACAATGCTAAGTCATTTCTAGAGTAGGATCCATTTCTAGAGTAGGATCCATGTGCACTGAGTGAAGAAAAGGTCCTCTGCAGGGGAATGTTACAACAATGACACAAAGACTAATTTGTGATGCACAGAGAAAAGGAGTCAAATCAAAACTGCACAAGTTCTGTCATTAAGTAATTTACAGTAGTACTGTCTTTTGACATTAATGCTTATGTTTTGTATTTTTAAACACAGAGACATAAAATAAATAATTCCAACTCCTAGGCAATGTTTTACATTTTCAGGAAACTAACTGTTGTAGTTCTGCAAAGCTAAGCTTGAAACAGAAGTTATATAATGGCCCCATAATAGCCCAGATGCACTGCCTTAACTACATCATCTAAATTCATAATTCTACTTGATTTAAAACAAAGTGCATCACAGAAGCTATTCTTCTTACTTTCATATTCAATTCATAGTACAAGCTGTTTATATCTGGCCACTGACACCTTCCCTCTTGCTTGCTACCTAATCTCACCTGCAAGATTAATTGGGCTCCCACTATTTCATATCCATCTGTTAAGTCAAAACTTGTCCATCATTGTAGACATGACCACCATCCTTCCCGTTACCAAAGCCTGGATACCATCTTCAATTTGGACCCGAGGTTGTCCAGATCTTAAGAATGTTTTTCTAGGTAACATTTCTACAAAATGTTTTTCCCTCTTCACTTACACTTTTCATTTTACACATTAATACAGAAACACTCTCTTCTTTGGTCATAAAGTCATTTGACCCTGATCATATCTAAGTGCTACTGCCAACAGGTAAATGAAGGACAAAGCAAAGTACTTGACTTTTACCAGTGCAAAGAATGCTTATGTGGACTTTCAAAAGAATACACATACATCCATGCTCTTCAGGAAACTGATGGATCTGTCAGATTCTGAATTTGTAACACATTGGAGAAATTACAGCCTGGAGTCTAACTTTCCATTCTTAAAATTTAGTCATTTAAGAGCAATTGTACGTATCTGATTCGTCACCTACTGATAACCGGTCACCTACTCATAACAAGATTTTGATACCAGTGTATAGAATGTTTTTCAAATACAAATAATTTGGCTGTATCACAGTGCTTAAATATGGTAACGTTCATGCTAAAGGTTGATAGCTCTGATGGAAAAGTTTAAAAGAGTGAAACACTTGATTGCATTGTGCTGTTCCAAAAACACTGTCCTATTAAGATCATGAATCAAACAGGACAAAAATCTAGTAAATATAATTACAGGAATTGCATCATTTATTACTGCAAGATCAAAAATGGAATTATTCTAAACTGTTGTTCATATCATATCCTCTGCCAAACTTGCACTTTTTGCGAATACAGTGCATAAAACTGTAAACCTGAGTCACTGACAGTGTTTACATTCCAGGTCTGTACAGCACATGGTCCGCAGCTATATCTCCCAGGCACCCCAGCAATACAAAAAAAAAAGTGGTCATAAATGTATCACGTGCACTAACAATAGCTTCAGCAATACTTACGAAGGTGCTATGTCCAGATGGTTGATGCTGTAGCCAGATGTACAAAATCCTCCTAGTGTTGTTGATATAGTCACGAATGCAACAGCCAGTGCATAGTTGCAGCCTATGAATCCAGCCGCTACTAAGAACACCGCAGGTCCAATCATTCCTTTAAGACAGAATCTTAGAATCAATGGACTTTTAACATGAGAGACATTAACAGGCTCTAAGCTGTATATACATTTTCTATACAACTTCCACCACCATCTAGTGTACAGAATCCAGCACTGCACTACATGCATTACAGTGGGCTTGTAAGGAAGAGCAGATGGGTTACAAACCTGTTGCTGCCTCAGGAAACGGTAGCCAGACCAGAAAAATCCCACTCTAGCTGCAAAGAACAAACTTCAGCTAGATAAAAAATTAGCAGAAATCAACAGATACTGAAAGTGACTTCACAAATTAATTGTATTTATTTTTATAAAAATAATAGAAGCCGCACTGACACTGGTAGGTGAACAGTGCACTGCAAAGAAATTATCCCCATTTAACTCTTCAGGTTTCAGGAACAAACACTGACTTCTGCAGATCATAATAAGGTAGAGCTGGAAGGGTTAATACAAATACATACACACATATACATATATATATATATATATGCATATTTCTCCTGCAGGCACCTTCTAGAATGAGTTTTATTTCACGTTTACAAGATCTGAATGTCTGGTATATCTATACTGGAACCTACTGTACAATTTAGAGAACCCAGGCTAGTTTTAGAGATGCTACATCAGGTATTGGAAAAGTTTAGCAGCCATCTAGCATGCTGCTTCCTGTCTGCAGTCAACTCTGGTACCCATTTCCTAGTACCAGAGCCCATTTACATGACCCCATCATGATCTCTGTAGACAGCTCCAAGTACATGCTTTTGTTGATGAAGCCAACCTAACAGTCCTGCTTTTCGTAATACGACAGCATGTTTTCCCCTCAGTCGTACATACTTGGGTGTGAGGCCCTGCAGTAAACTGGATCACCAAAATGGTGTAGGCTTAAAATTAAAAAAATGCTTGAGAGTTTATTATAAGAGCTGCTTTAAAGAAAGCAATTGAATCAGCAGAACTGAGAAGGCAGCAAGGATGGGCATACATCAAGCAGGCTGCAACTTGTGTGGATCCTGTGCCTAATATCTTTTTTTTTTCCTTCTTTCCCCTTCCCCCTCTTTTAAATCAGCAATCAACTTCTCCTTCCCAAATACAGCCTTTTACCTGTATTTGTTAAAAACCTGATCTTGTTGATCTCTTGGTGATTTCAGATCATCTCTCCTCCCAGTTAGTCAAGACGGTTTTGGGTTCTATTTGGTTTTCCTACCCTGGTAGCAACTGTAAATTTTGCAATATTTGTATTCCTATTCAGTTACTTAAGTCTTAAATAAACAATATGTTGAACAACACAGGGCTGGGAATAGGCTCATGCAGAATATCCCATCTCAGTTTGAGAAGCTGTTCACAAGGTATCATTCTGTCAAGCAATTATCACCACTTTAATGGTGATTCTACCCAACCATTTATTTAATCAGTTTGCTTGTAAGAATGATGTACCTTGACCGAAACAAAGCTTTCGGCAATCTCTTATCCAATAGGCTTACTTTTTAATGGAAAAAGATGGGATTTACTCTTGACAAATTAATGTACAAATAAATCTGCTCCTCTCAAGCCATGCACAATCCTGCCTAATCTCACAGCAGAATGTCACACTACTCTCCTGAACCCTTCATTTTTCCCAGACTGGTACTACGATATGTTCCGAACAGAGATGATACTTGCTTGCACTTACCTATTAGGGTAAAACATTTGCGAACACAAACAGTGGACAAGTTCTGTTTTTCCCGTAAATAATCAGCAATTTGCCCAGACAGAATTATACATAACCAACAGCCAAAATAAGGTAGGGCAGATAAAAACCCATTCTGTTAAGGAGATTAAAAAAAGACAGTTAAAACACTGAAATGACAATTCAATATGCTGAAAAATCACTTGTGCTAAAGCATTAACAGAGACTGAACCAGAGGTGTCAAAACCATCCATCCACATAATTATTGTTGGTATTACCATAAGAGAGAAACCTAGGGACAGAAAAAGCAAAAGCATTTTAAATTTACCAATGTATAAACTTTCCATTACATGACGTACTCCATAACTACCAATGCAGCCAGACCAAAAACTCAAAGGTTTAAATCAGCAACTGTGTTCAGGAGAAAGAAAACTATACATGAAGGTATCTTGTGGACATTAACCTGGTCATACAAGTTTCCAGAAACACCAATTTCAAGTAGGACAGGCTATCAAGTGAGTTACTAAAGTAAGTAGAAGCTGTAAATATTACTCAGAATTTTGAAAGCCATATGGAATCTCAGGGTTTTGTGCTACTATAACTCTTCAGCATTACGTTATCCTGTATCTATCTGCTCAAACATCTGATGCTGGCTGTAATCAAAGACAAGACACAGAACTAGGACTTTCATCAGATCCAGGCTGGACGTCCTATGATTCCAAAGCAAAGCTATTATTCAGGACCTGACATTACTTACACTGAAGTCACCTGTTAACTCTCATTACTTTGAACAAGAGCTGTTTAGAGACTTCTCTCTGATTCTGCATGTTTTTCTGATGAGGGGAAACAAAAGGTACTACTAAGCTGCGTAAGTTTACAGCCTTTCCATACCATTATGGATAATTACTGATAACAGAGCTATAATTTGACCTAACCTGTGATTAAAAAGAGGTATCTGGATAGCTATTGGATAGAAATACTCAAACGTTATACACTCTTGTAAAACGTATGTTTGTCAAAGAAGAAGCAAAAGCTTCCCTAGGAAATTTAATTTGAAATGAGACCAGAAACACATCCTCACATTTGGAGTTTTGTCTTCCCAAGTAACCATTACGCGTGATGGAGCCCTGCTTTCCTGGAGATGGCTGAACACCTGCCTGCCCATGGGAAGCAGTGAATGAATTCCTTGTTTTGCTTTACTTGCATGCGTGGCTTTTGCTTTACTTAAACTGTCTTTATCTCAGTCCACAAGTTTTCTCATTTTTACTCTTCTGATTCTCTCCTCCATCCCACCGTGGGGCAGTGAGCAAGCGGCTGTGTGGGCCTTAGCTGCTGGCTGGGGTTAAACCATGGCATCCACTCTATCAGCACTCAAACATGCTGTCTGTTGTGTTTCAATGCTCAGCTTTCAAAAGGAGTAAGTAAAATTTTGAAAAACAGAAGATAGTCTCAGTAATAAAAAACCCAACTTCTTCTGAAGCACTGTTCAAAGACACAGCATTATTTTTAACCAATCCCTTTATTATAGGATGGAAACTAGTGAACTATACAGTACCAACTGTATAATAAATAGTAATGCAATTTCCATCTAAAAGTGTGGCAACAAAGTTAGTCCAACACTATTATGCAAGCTTTTTCTTTTTTTTTTTAAATGTTCACCACAGTCAGTACTCTAAGTCACTCCAAAAAGAAGAAACATAACCCAGAGACACAGCAAACCACTTCACAGCAGAACCTGTTAGCATTTAATGCAACGGCATTTTACAAAACACATGCAATCAAGGGCTGTTGTAGCAAATTACTTTCATAGATGTTTACGCAGGTATTCCCTCAAGGTGCATAATAAGGAACCCAACCAGCAACTTCAGCTAGTTTTTTCCAGCCATTTTGCAGCTTGCCCTACTGCAACCTTCCCTTCCAACACTGAGATTCCCCATTTTTTCCTCCCAAGATTGCTGGCATCACCTCTTTCTTGCATGGTGTGCATCTTCAGTTTGCTCTAAACCAGACTCATGTCTTAAACCAGGAAAAGACTATGCTAAACTTCTTGAAATTTCTGAGCACCTTTTTACTTGAGCTGTACCAGCTTCTCCAGGTAAACTATGCTATCACTGAAACTTTCTTATTAAAGAAAAGCCAGTACAGTCAAGTAATAAATAAGAATGTTCCACCCCCCATCCCCATAATTGTTCCCTGATAAATAATTACATTTTTAAAATGTCCTTGAAAAGCACTATTTCTGGACTTTAAGTCTATGGTTTTGTTTCATCCTATTTACCTTACTAAAAAAAGGTATTTTACCTCTGCTGCTCATTGAGGAAAGGAAAGAAAGTGACAATTTGGAAAGAGATCCAATCTGACTGAAGCTCCCCCCCTTCCCTTAAAATGCTTTCAAAAATGCCACTTGTCCAATGCTTTCCTTAGTTTTAATTTTCTCTTTTAACTGGAAATGTTCTCCTTTATGAGTGAGCAAAGAAGAAGTAGAAGCCAAGTAGTATTTCAGAAGCCATAAAAGAAGCTATAAAATCTGAAGCAATCATATAAACCATGTAACGGAGAAAAATATTTTTATAGTTATTGTTTTAAATCAGAGCAGTTAAAAATGGGTAACATGCATCTTCAACCAGAAAAATGAGCTCGAAAGCTAGCACTAAGCTAAATGCCAAATAAGTCCTGAAAAAAAGTGGAAATTACAAGGCAGGCAACATTTTCGATGCATCCGCTTAATTGTGGGGATTTATTTTACCATTTCCCAGCTATACATTTACTTTCCAAGGTTCTTAAACAGGTTTCTCTATTCTAAACAGCAGGGAAGATCTCTGTTACTTCATTTCTTTAATTCAGAAGAAAGTGACTATATTTTTATTTATCTCACCTCCTGTGCATCAAACCGCAGGATCTCCTTCATGTATGTGGGCAAGAGTGTAAGAAGTGTATAGAAAGTCCAATTATAAGAGAAGTGTGCCACAACGATAGCCCAGAGTGGAAGGGACTCCAGTATAGGTCTCCAGGGAACAGATTTCTGTGTAGAAAGCTAGCAAGCAGGAGGCAGAGAAAAAGGGAAGAGAAAGAGTGATCAGGACATCGACATGAACATTTACTAAATACAGTGTTTTGATCCTACCCAAATCTATGCTGATCATTCATTCTGAAGGGCACAAAATGAGTCTCAGTTGATCGATGCAAGTCATCAGCAGTGAATGAATTACCATGTTCACTTCTCACTGAAGGTATACTAATGTATGTTACACCTCTGTTGTTTACTATTGCAAAGTAAACCAATTACTATTATGTTTTGTAATCAGAATTTCAAAAAGTATGCCTTCCCTTGTTGAGATTCTTTGCCTCCTGCTTTTACTATAAATGATTAAATATTTAAAGTCACCCCTCGTGTTTATTTAGCTGAATCTTTCCTACTCAATCCTAGATATTAACTTTGGCCTCTCAGCCAGCTTCACAGGTTGTAAACACACATCCCCAGTCACAGGAATAAACTCTTATGTACACTTTAGGAACTGGTTCATTAGCATTTTCAAAATGTTTTCTCCGCAAACAGTAATCTCTTTCTTACTCTAGAAGACACTTTGAAAAAAAGTTGTAAAATGTTCTATTGCAAAGTTTGAAGACATTATACAGGTCCGGATCTAGTTTAAAGAGAAGTGATAGACTTGAGCTTTTTATTTAAAAAGCACTGCAACAACATCTGTGACAAAAGGCACTATTACAAATGCTTTATGTGATTACCGATTGTTTCTCACTTACACAACTGCACTGTATTTGTAATTTTTTGTCTGACAAATTCTGCCTCTATCTCAGATTACGGATGTTTTTCTAGACATCAATACAGCATGATGCTAATGACAATATTTGTGGTTTATGTTCTTACTTAAGTCAGTACGACTATGCCAAAGTGCTGTACCTGATCTTTTAAAGAAGAGAGTATATATTCTTTTTCAGCATGTGAAATGCTTCTGTGAGTTTCTGGTGTATCACTAACCAACCACATCCAGAAGAAGAACCATAATACGCCAAGTGTACCTATTGTTGGGAAAAGATGGGTAAAGAGATAGAAATAAAAACATAAGCAATTATATGGAGTGAATAACACTCTCAGATGATTTAGTTAGAAGCTTTTTCCAAATACTCTAATTTTAATTAACGTTATTTTTCTATCTACTTACAAACAGTTGTTCCCCAAAGCAGCTCAACAATGCACATTTAGAGGTAATAAACAATAAAGAGAACTAAGCAGGAAGGTGGGGTTTTGTGAGGGTTTTTTTTTCTTCTTTCTCTTGGAAGTGCCTCATAGAGCAAGAAAGTTGCATACACATACATACTGTATTTTTACCAGTCACATGGAACAGCCACAAAGGATATGGCTCACCCAAAGGAAATAAAAATTCACATTAATTTTAATCACAAAAAATACTTTGTGCACATACACAGAGTATCACTACATGCAGCTTAACTGATGTACCAATCCTCCTTCTCTTTTTTAAGCCAAACCCCAGAACTGTCATTTGAAAAAGGTAACTTTTCAATAATCAGTCCAAATCAACTGTACTTTTATATAACTATAACACTGTAACTTATTTCATTTTGTCCAATTCTTTGTTTTGAACCCTTTTTATTTATGCAAAAATTGGAGGTGGTTTTGTTGAGGAAAGTGTAACCCTTGTCTTTTATCCTGATTCTCACTTCCCCATGAAGAATACAAAACGGCTCAGACATGTAAATAGACCTATAAAAAGCGTCAGACCTATGACATGCTGTTAGAAAGTATTTTCTGTGTTTGAGCTTCTTCTAGAACATAACTCACAGTAAACATGCTATGCCTTGTATTTTGGGTGTTCCTTCAGGGTTCCTGTGACTGCTAGAGAGATTTTCCACACAGTTTCCATTTAAAGCAGCAGTAACTTTCCACATGTTCTTTCATTCACAGTAGAAGTTTGTTCCTGGGATTAAACTTATTAACTCAATTTCACACTTCAAATGAGAAATTTCAGCCTGCTGTTTCCAAGTGGCGGGAGAGTTAAGAGCATTTGACTTGTACCAGCTTTTGTCCAACTCAGAGACAGCTTTGCTCATTGGAAACAAGGCTTACATAGCCACACACAGTAATCTGCTTAGCTTTAAATATCTCTAATTTCCCAGGAGGAATAAAATAGCAACCCTACATGTCAAACATGTTTTTAAAACTTTAAATAAGTTTTATAATATACTATGCTTTTCAAAAAGAATATGGGCTGTACTTTTAATAATTAAAAAAACACAACACTTACCAAATATGTAAAACACGTAAACCCAGTTCATATAGTAGCAAATTAAACCAGATAGTGGCAGAGACACAACAGTTCCCAGCTGTGCACCTACCGGAGGAAAGCAAAACAAAGTGGAAAAACAATAATTAGACCTCCTGTAGACCCCTTAAACTAAGTGGCATTTCACAGTTATTTTATTTTATTTTTCTATAATAAATCATGCAGAAAAGATTTGTCACCACCACTAGAGGGCTGCCATTTCACCTTAAAGAAACAGGCACAATAAGCTGCTTTGGCAGCTCCAAGTCACAAAGCCCTAAGCATCCAAAATTACAAGCAAAAGGCAATAAAAGAATAAAAGACAGGCATTCTTGACACATTCATCTCCAATAAAGTGATGGACTAGTACATCCAAAACAATGCAAATTAGTCAACTGGCATTGCTGCAAAACAAGAGAGAGCTGACCACAGTACAATTAAGGACTTGGCAGGGGAAAATATTCTGACTCGATATAATCAGTTTGTATTTCTCGTAACTCCTACTAGCTCCACCGAAACAGGAATGCTAGAAACCAGAGCCAGAAGGCAGCCATATAACCAGCAGGTTCAAATCCCATGGTCCCTGAATTCAACAGGGTGTAGGATCAGGCAAGGAAGAAGGGAAAGATGAGCAGATTCCAGTTCAGATACAAGCCAAAAGCAGGAAAGAGCTATTCTTGAGTTTATAATTCAATATACATTTTACAAAGGATGGTGGGTTCCACCTCCGCCCCCCAATTTAAACCAGAAACCCAACCCATATTATTTACATACTTAGGAACTCTACTGGTGATAAATAGTAGACCTTGTCTCTCAACGTTAGTTATACGATCACTTCTCCAAACCTAATCTCAACTCAGAAAACATTGTATTATGTTGATACACTGGCTGCCTAGATTCCATCTTCATGGAAACAATAATTTTTATTTGAGGCAGAAAGCTTCAACCATGAACAACAAAAACACATACTTCATGCAAAATATAAATTAAAATAACAACTACATATAACCTCAATCATAACTTCTCTTAGAAAATCAACATGATCATGATTAAATAAACCACAGACCACATGACTACCAACCATGAAACTGTGGGGAAAAGGAAATGCTCTGCTAAGTTTACACAAGATGCCTTAACCATCCGTGAATGCTAACAATCGGCAGTTCAAGGCCACAGCCTCTTCTCACTAGTACACTAGCATATAGTTTCACAAGATACTAAAGGACAGTTTAAAAGCTCCCAATTGTTAAATGCAGTAGATGTCAATCCCAACTCTGTGCTCTCTGCTTAACTTGTGTGCTGGCTCTCACATGAACACTACTTTTAAAGCAGATTTAA
The DNA here is from genome assembly GCF_035582795.1 of Mycteria americana. Taxonomy (NCBI): domain Eukaryota; kingdom Metazoa; phylum Chordata; class Aves; order Ciconiiformes; family Ciconiidae; genus Mycteria; species Mycteria americana. The sequence goes on from NC_134367.1 coordinate 35,315,987, forward strand.
TTCACTAATATGGCAGAAAACAGATACAAAAAAAGATAAAAAGCTTTCTGCTGCGTTAGGTGGGTTAAAGTGGCTCATAGAAGGGTCTGATGAGTGCCTGAAATAGCACAAAGGAAGGAATGAGACACTTGGCTAGGAGGGAAGTGAGGAAATGTGAGGAAGAAAGGATTAAGGCTTCATTTCTGTTGGCACAAGTGAGCCACTAGACTGGCTTAGCTGCTTGAGAAACTGTAGCTGCAGTTTACGTGGTATAGCCCTGTATTCTTGATGAAGCCCAGGTCAAATAAGAAAACTGTAACAGAATCAATACTAACAAGACTGAGTAAAACAAATCATTGCTTCATTAAATGAATGCAAAATTTGTCATCCTCGAAGAAATAAAATAAATTTTGACTAGTAAATTTAGAAAGCTACATTTTTCACCTGTCCCACAAATACTGCATCAAGCTATGAGACTGACCAATGAGTCCCTAAAACAGACGAAGGCTCAGTGGAGACGGGCAAGAGCAATATGCCCATGAAGCTCAGGGAATAATACAGGGTGTGACTGACCACAGCTGTTGCAAAGACAGCTGACTTTATCTCAACACAAAGGGGACCAGAGGGTGGCCTTTGTTTTAGATAAACAGCTATGTCACTTGAGTGGATCAGCTGACTATATCAACTGTTGAGTGGATCAGCTGGTGGTGTAAATGTTTCTCCCAGAGTTCATTAAAAATGTGGCTGTCTCCCTGAGTTAGCCAGACCAGCGTGAGGGGAGTGAATATGTGGCTCAGCCCAACATAAAGTATAAAAACTAAACAACTAACAACAGAATTTCTAAGAGAACAAAAGACTTGAGCTGCCTTCAACCCACATATTCCTTCCCAGTGACTGGGGATTCCCAGCGTCATGACGGCGAGCATATTACAGACCAGCAATGCAAATGTGTATTGCAATTGCTATATTTTTCTAACTGTTAACTTACAGTTCTACTGTGCTTTCAGTATATTTTCTATCACTCTGCTAAATCAAAAATCCTGTGTAACATCAAATCTTCAAATAAATAAACTTGCTATCAAACTTACACCTTCCATGCGTAGAATACCTAAAAGAACCTGGTCAGGGAGTAGTGGACTCTGACAAGGAGCTCTTGCAGCAACGCCTGGGACCTTGGACATTTTCTTCCTTGAGTTCCTCCAAAAACACTTTAAAAAAAAAACCCCTAAACCAACCAAACACCTCTGTCCTGTGATTCTGCCCCAGCTTTTTTGTTCCTAATACTAAAACTCCTTTATTTACAGTATCTTCTATTCTAATCAGCTTCACAGTAACTCTTTGCATGACTTTATACCAAAGTTAGTCTGAAGCTTATATTTAGTTGCAGATCAATACCTTTTCTCAGGGTTATAAGAGCCATGAATCGATGCAGATTATGAGTGCAAAGCAAGATTTAATTCAATGTTATGCTTTCCAGATTAAATGCTGATTAAAATTTATAATATAAATCCCTTTGATTTGTCAATCCTCCCTGTTACTGCAGTAAAAATGTATAATCCTGTTATCAGCGTGGGAATTTCTCACCTGCATATGAAATACTAAGGAGCTTGCTGCGTTCCAGTGGAGGAGCCCAAGAAGACCACATTGAATGCATAGCTGGGAAGGTAACACCCTAGAAAACAACATTTAATTCTGTTCAAATGCGACAATTTTAGAACTCACTTCAACTTTGCGTGTTTCAAAGCATATTTCATTAAAAAGCAGTAGTACAATCTGTTTCATGTTTAGCAAGAAACCACTTTAAAAAAAGTGTGCAAGGCATGAGAGAAAGTAGGCAGAATTAATTTCTCCTGCTTTTGATTCTTTATATACTGGAAAAGCTGCAAGAATACAAACCATACTGTTGTGAGCTCCTGGTTTCTGACAAATGAGAAGGGATAATTCCAGTTTTGTCTCAAGTGTCCTTACAAAAACCCTTTTTCTTATTCAAAAAGCTTAGGCTAAAATACAGGGCAAACTTTTTAATTATTCAAAAAATTAAGATTAAGCTACTCAAAATGAAACAATCCATATACTACTCCAGCATACCAATACCCACAGGGTCTAACCACTACAATTTATTAATAAATTATTCAGAAACATTTTCAAGTTACATAGAGAAAAAGGATTACCTCTCCCAGTCCTTCCAAGGCTCTGACAGCTATGAGGTAGCCAACTCCCATATCTGCAGCTAAGGGAGTAAGCAAGGTAAACACAGAAGTACCAAAGATGCCAAACCCCAGTAAAAGCTTCCCTCCAATTTTGCTTGCAAGATATCCTCCTGGAATCTGAGTAACGATATAGCCATAGAAAAAAGAACCAAGGATCCATCCCTGAGTATCAGCGTCCCAAGAATATTTTTCCCCCTAAAAAGAGAAAAAAACCCCAAAATGCAGTAAGTTCAAAATAGCAGTTTTTCTGACCATATTTTATATAACTTTGATCCATCATTTAGTCCTTTACACTTAAATTACAAATCCTTCATGGCCTTCTCCCTAGGGTCTCCTTCCTCTACACACATCTATACTGCAATCGAAGTTATGCTGAAAGCTAATTCAGGTAGTTTAGTCTGTCCAGATATATCTAGCCCAAGTATGAAAATCATCATACTGTGAAATGTAAGTGCTCAGGCAGTTATCCCTTTTTGAGTTCTAAGCAACTTGGGTTAGGTGACACAGGTACAGACTCTGTAGTCTGCATGAGTGTGAATCCCACTTCTGTATCACAGTATGGACATCCTGTCATGCTCTAGAAAATGGCTTTTCCTGCAGAAAATGTATGGACAGAAAAGCAAACAAGGAGATGCAGATGCTTAAATTTAATAAGAAAGAGAGCAGCCAAGGACAGGACTCACAAGCATAGGTGGAAGAATGGGATAAGCACAGCACAGGGAAGATGAGTTTAGTGGACAAAGTAATAAAAGCAAAGATGATCAAGATAAGGAGCCTGAAGCTATAAAGGAAGTCAGCAAGAAGTCATGAACTGTTGCCCAATAAAGTGGTTTTGAAGTTTAGGATCACTTCCAAAAGCCCAATTTATGAGCATGTAAATAAGCAGCATACATTTCACAGCAGTGATGAGACAAAAATCTTCTTCCCATAAAGTTTGCAGTTATAATTTGCTCATGATAAATAATAAATGACCTCTAAACAAGCAAACAAAGTGAAGGCAGGAAGATGGCAAGAGCGCTTGTTAATAAACTTCAATTATAAGGTGAGATCTGTGCAAGTCCAAATTCATGAAGTTGTTTTTTTGGGGTTTTTTTAAAGCGTTTTTTCATATCTAACAGTTCTGTTCCATTAAGAAATGTGATTTTAAGGATTACTGGAAGGGAAGTCAGAGATAAAGGATATAAAGACAAGAATCATGATCTGGGAAAGAGATCAAAGAAGTGAGGAGAAAAATATTACATGTTAATTTGTAATGAAATTTCATGCCATTGAGACCGTACGAAGAACAGGCAAATACGGACAGTGATGTGAGCTCTGACGCAGATGTAACAGTAACAGTTGATCACTGGCATATGGAACAGTGAGTCATAATAGATCTACAAGGTTAGATTAGCCAATTTGTAAGGAATAGCACAGAAAGGATGTACGTAAAAAAACCTGACCCTGAGCACAGCACTTCTAAATTAGCTAGTCATTTAAGGCTATTATTTTTCAGCATAGCTTTAAAAGAACCACTGAAAAGGCCATCCGGTAAAGAGCAGCCTGTTCTCTTGCTACCTGAGCATGAGTCATCAATCACAGACTTCTATTAAAAAGACTTTTACATGCCACATGAGACCTCACCGTTGTGTTGCGAGGAACATTTATGGTGGATGAATGCTCTGGACACACATTGGAAGTTGTATTCTTTGCTAAGCTCATGTTAGGTTCTACCATATCCACCAGAGCAACGCTTAGGTTCACACGTAACGCGTACAGGAGGAAGAACCCAAAAAAGGCCAGTAGTGCTAGATTGTAGCGAGCTGAGCAGCATGCAGGGACTGAAACGAGAGTAAATGAAAAATTTTTGGTTTAAGAGAACTTAACAAAATAAGAACAACTGATAAGCAGTTTTTACTAATAATCTCAGAAATATATGGGTAAGAAAAAAATAGGCAAGAAAACAAGCTAACTGTTCTAGTCTTAAGGGGTGTATTCAGTAGGGGTAGAGGCTGGGGGGGGGGGAGGGGGGGAAGCCCACTTTTCTACCAATGTGCAAAACAAACGTAATTCTTGTTCAGTCAATTGGTAGCTACCCGCACAAGTGTAGGGGCTGCAGCGGAATTGTGGTGTGTGGTTTGTGGAAATGGATTTAGAAACATGGTTTCAGAAGTCCTCTCCAAAATACAGTAATATTTATTCAAATTAGAACTTCACACTAAAAAAACTCCAAGATTAGCAGGAAGCCTGTCATATACGTGAAAACAGTTCAAGAAAAACAGGGACTCTTAAAGGAGTGTTAAAGAAGAGTCATCGAGATTCCAGGCTGTTTTCTAGGGCAAGTTTTCCGTCTATAAGTTTGCTTATAAAGGCATATGCATTTGCTGACAGCTGCCAAACAGAGAAAACTAGCAGAAAGGGGAATGGCAAACACTGTGGTGGCACTGTGAAACAGCAAGTTTCCCTGTTGCCCATTACGCCCCTCTTCCGCAGTCACTATATAACAATGAAGCTGACAAAGGAAAACAAGTCTTAGATTCAGCATAAAATCTGTGTTGTGGCATTAAGTTGACTCTGTCAGCTGTTTAAACCCAGATACCAGGCTTCATAGTGTAACACAGTTACTGATTCCCTTCTACAGTAGTATGCAGCAGCATTTAGCAGAGATCATTCATCAGTACCAGGAGATTCAGATCAGAGTTGAGCTGTAAATTGGCCAGCACATCACCAGTGGCAATAAATTTTGTATCTGTACAAAATATAGTTTATAGCTCTGCAGATACTCTTTATGAACTGGGAATGCCTGAACCTACTGAGCAGAAATGTCAAATTGTTGAGAAACTACTTGAAGAATCTGTTGAATTTACAAATAGTTAGGGGGTAGAGTTTCCCCCTCCATAAGGAAACAATGGTGCCAACAGAAAATTTTATAACCTGGACGTCTGAAACTCTGGGAGGGTTGGGGATCAGCACCTGCAGATATTACATCAGTCTACATCTTTCTCTGACTATGCAGAATTCAAATGATGAATAGAACAAATATATCTATGAATAACAGGATCTGCTACTGCAGTATATGTCTTGACTGGATTCTCTGATCTGCAGTAAGAAGCAAAAAGCATGCCCTGTGGACAAGCTATCTAAAGACTCTCCCCTTCCCAGTAACTTCTTTGAAACAAGGAATGAGCCTCTGAAATTTTGTATTTTTCAGTGGGGACACCAACAGAGCCTTTGTGCAAGACTGTATTTTTCATGAAAGTGGTAGAACTTTCCCATTTTTGAAGTCTCTAATCCTCACCGACTTTATGTTCATTATGGCCGCACAAGTTGTTAAAATGACACAGAGAGGCTGTGTTTGCTATGTTTGTTTAGTAAATGAGTAATAAGTGAGGTTACTGTGCAAATACACAAAACGTCTTCCAGATCTGCGGTAACTGCAAGTCTTGCCTCAGCAGCATTTGAAAAAGGCATATCTGATTTTTAAATGACATGAAGGAGAGCAGCCAAGATTTTATTGCTTATTTTAAAAACAATAAACGCCAAAAGCAGGAAGTGCTTACTGCATAAAAACTAGTCAAGCAGCTTCATTGTCCTTTATTGTTGTTTAAAAAGCAATTTGCCTTAAGTAGAAAATGTATAGTCATATAATTTATAACAATGAATATAATTACAGGTAAAGCTATATAACCTTTCCACTGCCTGTATTTGCTGGGGTTAAACAATAATAAGAGAAGGCTGAATATCACACTAATGAAGTAACCCTTCCTTGGAAATGCAGATTAACTGGAACATCCGTTACTCTTCCTCTGGAAACCTCTTACTGGTATACACCTTGTCTGGAGAGCAAGCTCCACAAAACAGATGTGCAAGAACTTAAGATCATTAATGTCACACTTTTTAACTGTAAATAGTTTATCATAAAAATCTAACAAACATGTAGATCTGTAAGTCTAAAACAAATGGCTGCTAAATATTTGCTTCCCTGTCTCTCCACTAAGTGCATTTGCAATACCTGAGCATATTAGATCAAGTTAACAGAACAGAAGATTCGAGATGATTCCAGACGCGCTTCGGTCACCCACCTCTTCAGGAGATTACCGTAATCAGAGACACAGACATTCACCCCCCTAAAGTTTAAGGCAGCTAACCATGATGTTCAAGGTCTTACCTTGATTGGTGGTCTTGGGTTCTACATCTACAGTTAATTCTGATTTCAGGGGCATGTTTTATAATACTAGCTATAGTAGTAGCTATAATTTAACAATATTCTTAAATTGCAGTTAAAAAAACAGGTCTGTGCTGCAAGTTGCACAGCAGTTAAAGGAAGTTGCTCTTCTGCTGTATTTTTCCTTGTGGGTGAGGTGAACCACCTCAACTAGAGCATGATGCATTGTGCAAACTTAAGAATGTATTGCTTTAATAACCGACTTGAACTCAAATTTCTCTCTTTCTGGCACTTTTAAGTAATTTTGTTAGCAGCCCTCTTGCTGCAGTTATACGTTTCCCAAGTAGGTTAGAGTATTTTTGCATGGCATACTGAAGAAACTCAAAATCTTACTTTACTTTTTATATTTTTTCTGTTCTGGGAAACCAAACAGCACAGACAGCCCCCTAAACGCATTAGCTCTGTTGTTAAGCCCTGACCCCATAACGATCCTCCTCTGCTATAATTATCTTCGTGCCTTCTTCACCTTCCTTCCTCTCCATAGTTCCATAACAAGCAATTAGTCTTACTCAAATTCTGTCTTGAAATGAAATTCTGCCATAACCTCGGTGGACCCCAGCAATCGTTAATAGCTGGGCCGGCATTTTAGCTGGAATTACCCACCCGTCTTCACTGAGGAGACACCAAGCCCAGGGCAGGTATTTACACGTGAATTAAGTAACAGGGCTGCACGCCTGTTCCCCGCCAGCAGTGCTGAGGACAAAGCCCCCATCCCTGGCAGGACGCAGGGCCGTGCTTAACCTAACGCTCTCCGACACGGCCGCGTCCTCAAGATCAAACGCATTTAACGGCGCGGGGCGGGAGGCGAAGCCCCCGAGGCCGCGGACACGGGAGCCGCCGCCGCCGCGGGACCCGGGGCGGCCGTTACCCTGACAGGGGGGCCGCGCGCGCCGGCGAGCAACGGCTGCGGCAGGAGAGGGACCGGCCCCGCAGGGACGCTCTCGGCCCGGGCCCCGCGGCTCCATGGCAACGCGACGCTGCGACACACGGCGCGCGGCGCCGCCCGGGAAGCGCCACGGCCCGGCCCGCCCCCCAGGGCGCCGCCGGGCTCCGCGGCCCCGGACCAGTAGGTCCGCAGCGAGGGGGGAGCCCGGGTGAGCACGGCCCGCCGGGGCAGCTAGCCCCGGTGCGTCTCCCGGTCCTCTCACCCGTGCCGGGCTGGGACTCCTTCAGCAGCGGGGTGCGGTCCTCTCCCTCCTCGGTCTCCATCTCGCTGCCACCCGGACCGCGCAGCGCGCCCAGGGCCAGACCGCCGGCCGCCACCGCTGAGAGGACGGGGGCGCGGCTCGCCGCGCCGCAGCCCACCCGCCCGGCTCTGCCCCGCCGGCGCCGGGCAGTGGCAGCTGCAGTCCCCGGCGGTCATGTGACTGGCGCTGGCGGGCGGAAACGGCCTCAGCCGCAGCGCGGCGCCGCTCCCGGCCGGCCCTCGGCGGCCATCTTTGGTGAGGGCAGGGGCTGCGACGACCCGCCCATCTGCCGCGCGAAGGCGGCCGCTCCCTCTCTCCCTCCCGCGGGGCGGGGCGGGCTGACTGACGGGGGCTGACGGACACGCTGACAGACGGCCGGACGCCGGTTGTCGCCGTGCGGCCTGTCTCGGCTGTTTTGGGGAAAGCTCCTCATATTTAGGACAAATCTCATCAGACGAGTCACACCTTCCCTTCCCCGGGCCGCCTGCCGCTTCCGTGGCAGCCGCGGGGAGGTGGCGGCTGTGAGCGTTTTTCGAGGTCTGCTCTGGTACAAACGCTTCAGGTCGCGTGCCGCAGAGGAGCGCCAGGGCAGAGGGATGTTACACGTTGAGGGCTCCTTGGCATGGCGGCAGGCGGCCGTGGTACGGCGACCACGCATGACCGCGCGTGAGCGAAGGCGAGCGGCTTCTCGGTGCGAGTGAACTGCGGCAGCCATGTCCGGATGGGGGAAGACTCACAGTGCAGGTGTTGGGTTTCTCTGTAACCACTAAAATGCCCAGCCGCCTGAGCAGCATTATAACAATAAATTACAGTACCTGCAGCACAGGACCTTTTTATTCTGTGTGCGTGAGCAGTGCCCGATTCCTGGACTGAGGCCTTAAAATGCACCAATATAAATGAATAAGTGTCGTAGCATATGTAATAGAGATTTTCCTCTCGGAATCAGTGGTTTTCAACCTCAGTCAAAGCTAACAGTGGGGTAGAGGTCTTTAAGTTTTACAGGCTTTTACATAGGAGCCTACCTGTGCTTGTCTGTGCCCTTGCCAGGACTGAGTGCTGAGTCATTTTGACAATACTGCCAGTCATCCGCTGAAACCCTTTAGATGCCTGTGCCATCATAGCGATGTGTAAATAACTGCCTGGAAAATTCTGCATACTGGAAAATGGAAGAATGCAAAAGATTCCTGGCAGCATATTCAGCTATATCATTTCACACCAGGTAGATATACCGAGTTTGCAAGTATCAATAGAATGACTGTGGCTGTGTGCTGGTCATACAATATTACATCTATGCAAACATGTGAAGCAAACCAGGACTTCTGTTCTGGTTCTGAAATTTAGCCTAAGAATGTCTTCTGTGTGTCAGACTTACCTGGAAGTCACTCTTGCAGCCAAAATTACAGAAGGAAAACCAATTGCTTTATTCTGACAAAGCACACATCAAACATATTTTGCAACATTTTATGAGAAGAGATTTGGTCTGCCAGCCTGACCAGGGAGCAATGGTATCCACCCAGCAGAAAGCCATGGCCTCTCTAAGCTCTGCACCCACTACGACGGACACAGCTCCCCAGAGCGAGCTCTGGTGGGAAGACGCTGTCACCCAGGTGTCAGGCTGCAGGGTGTGCCCTGCTCTTCTGCCAGTACCAGACAGCAGCAGTGAGCACAGCTGTGGGAGGTGCGCCCAGGTAGAAGAACTCCTCTGCTTTGTGACAGAGAGCCGGGAGGAGGTGAGTAGGTTGAGGAGTATCAAGGAGTGCGAGAGAGAGATAAACTACTGGAATTGCACCCTACCTTCCCTGAGCCAGGCCCAACAGGCAGACAGGACATGAGATATGGAGGATTCCCTATCTGCCTGGCTGAACACAGTGACTTAAGGGATAGGGGGCAATGGTGACAAGTTCCTGCCCAGCATAGCAGGCGCATCTCCTCTGTGACTACCCCACCTTCCCAGGTGCCCTTGCATAACAGGTATGAGGCTCTGCAAGTGGAACCGAACAATAATGAGGACGATGGTTCATCTAGCTCAGAGGTGTTGCCGAGGTTAAGTCAGCCTATGCCTTGCCTCAAAACTGCTTCCATAAAGACAAAAAGATGTGTCATTGTCATAGGAGACTCCCTTCTGAAGGGAACAGAAGGCCCAATATGCAGACCAGACCCACATCTTAGGGAAGTCTGCTGCTTCCCTGAGGCCCAGGTTAAAGATGTGAAGAGAAAACCTCCTACCCTGGTACAACCCTCAGATTATTATCCATTATTGATTTTTCAGGTAGGCAGCGATGAAGTTGCAACAAGAAGTCTAAGGGCAACCAAGAGAGACTTCAGGGCCTTGGGATGACTAGTTAAGGGATCAGGAGCACAAGTAGCGTTCTCCTTTATCTTTCCAGTTGCAAGGAATGATGAGGGAAGAAACAGCAGATCAATACCTGGCTCCGAGCCTGGTGTCACCAGCAGAATTTTGGGGTTTTTGATCATGGGCTGGTCTACACGACACCAGGCCTGCTGGCAACAGACAGGGTACACCTGTCTCAAAGGGGGAAAAAGATCTTTGCAGAGGAGTTAGCAGGGCTCACTGAAAGAGCTTTAAACTAGATTTGAAGGGGGAAAGAGATAAACCCAGGCTTGCTAGAGGTAAGCCTGGCAGCATGCCAGTGTTTGAGGGATGGCATGCTAGCGAGGTCTAGTGGAGGTAGGGGATGGAGATCCATGCGGCAGCAAAGACTCAAGGGTTATGGATGCGTTAGAAACCACAGAAGAGCCTGAGAATGGTCATGTAGGAATTAGGGTTTCTCCCCCCAAAAAGGTGACAGGATCAATAGCCCAACTAAAGTGCATCTACACCAACACATGCAGCATGGGCAACAAAGAGGAGGAGCTGGAAGCCATTGTGCACCAGGAAATCTATGATATAGTTGCCATCATGGAAACATGGTGGGATGACTCCCACAACTGGAGTGCTGCAATGGATGGCTAAACTCTTCAGAAGGCATAGGCAAGGAAGGAGAGACAGTGGGGTAGCCCTGTATGTTAGGGGGTGTTTTGATTGCCTAGAGCTAAATGATGGTGATGATAGGGTTGGGTGTTTATGGGTAAGAATCGGGGGGAAGGCCAACAAGGCAGCTATCATGGTGGGAGTCTGTTACAGACCACCCACCAGGATGAAGAGGCAGATGAAATATTCTATAAGCAGCTGGGAGAAGTCTCACAATCGCTAGCCCTTGTTCTTGTGGGGGACTTCAACTTACCAGATACCCACTGGAAATACAATAGAGTGGAGAGGAAACAGTCTAGGAGGTTCCTGGAGTGTGTGGAAGATAACTTCCTGACACAGCTGGTGAGTGAGCCAACGAGGGAAGGCACCCCACTGGACCTGCTGTTTGTGAACAGAGAAGGACTTGTGGGTGATGTGATGGTTGGAGGCTGTCTTGGGCAGAGTGATCAAGAAATGATAGAGATTTTGATTCTTGGAGAAGTAAGGAGGGGGGTCAGCAGAACTGCTCCCTTGGACTTCTGGAGGGCAGACTTTGGCCTGTTTAGGAGCCTGGTTGACAGAGTCCCTTGGGAGGCAGTCCTGAAGGGCAAAGGAGTCCAGGAAGGCTGGACATTCTTCAAGAAGGAAATCTGAAAGGCACAGGAGCAGGCCATCCTTCCCCATGTGCCGAAAGACGAGCCAGTGGGGAAGAAGACCAGCCTAGCTGAACAGAGAGCTCTGGCTGGAACTCAGGGAAAAAAGGAAAGTTTATGACCTTTGGAAGAAGGGGCAGGCAACTCAGGAGCTCTACAAGGATGTCATGAGGTTCTGCAGGGAGAAAATTAGAAGGGCCAAAGCCCAACTAGAACTTAATCTGGCTACTGCTGTAAAAGACAATAAAAAATGTTTCTGTAAATATATTAGCAACGAAAGGAGGGCTAAGGAGTATCTCCAGCCTTTATTGGATGTGGGGGGAAATATAGTGACAAAAGATGAGGAGAAGGCTGAGGTACTTAACGCCTTCTTTGCCTCAGTCTTTACTAGTAAGACCAGTTGTTCTTGGGGTACCCAGCCCCCTGAGCTGGAAGACAGGGATGGGGAGCAGAATGAACCCCCCATAATCCAAGGGGAAATGGTTAGTGACCCACTACACCACTTAGACACACACCAGTCTATGGGGCCAGATGGGACCCGCCCAAGGGTACTGAGGGAGCTGGCGGAAGTGCTCACCAAGCCACTTCCAATCCTTTATCAGCAGTCCTGGCTAACTGGGAAGGTCCCGGTTGACTGGAGGTTAGCAAATGTGATGCCCATCTACAAGAAGGGCCGGAAGGAGGATCCAGGGAACTACAGGCCTGTCAGTCTGGCCTCGGTGCTGGGGAAGGTTATGGAGCAGATCATCTTGAGTGCCATCAGGCGGCACGTACAGGACAAGCAGGTGATCAGGCCCAGTCAGCATGGGTTTATGAAAGGCAGGTCCTGCTTGAGTAACCTGATCTCCTTCCATGACAAGGTGACCCCCTTAGTGGATGAGGGAAAGGCTGTGGATGTTGTCTATCTAGACTTTAATAAAGCCTTTGACACCATTTCCCACAGCATTCTCCTGGAGAAACTGGCTGCTCATGGCTTGGATAGGCATACTCTTTGCTGGGTAAAAAAACTGGCTGGATGGCCGGGCCCAAAGAGTTGTGGTGAATGGAGGTAAATCCAGTTGGTGGCCGGTCACAAGTGGTGTTCCCCAGGGCTCAGCACTGGGGCCAGTTCTGTTTAATATCTTTATCAATAATCTGGACAAGGGGATGGAGTGCACCCTCAGTAAATTTGCAGATGACACCAAGTTGTGCAGGAATGTTCATCTGCGTGAGGGTAGGAAGGCTCTACAGAGGGATCTGGACAGGCTGGATCAATAGGCCAAGGCAAATCATATGAGATTCAACAAGGCTGAGTGCCAGGTCCTGCACTTGGGTCACAACAACCCCATGCAACGCTACAGGCTTGGGGAAGAGTGGCTGGAAAGGTGCCTGGTGGAAAAGGATCTGGGGGTGTTCACCGATAGCCAGCTGAATATGAGCTAGCAGTGTGCCCAGGTGGCCAAGAAGGCCAATAGCATCCTGGCTTGTGTCAGAAATAGTGTGGCCAGCAGGACTAGGGAAGTGATTGTCCTCCTGTACTTGGCACTGGTGAGGCCGCACCTTGACTACTGTGTTTGGTTTTGGGCCCCTCACTACAAGAAAGACATTGAGGTGCTGGAGCGTGTCCAAAGAAGGGCAACGAAGCTGGTGAAGGATCTGGAGAACAAGTCTTATGAGGAGCAGCTGAGGGAACTGGGGTTGTTTAGCCTGCAGAAAAGGAGGCTGAGGGGAGACCTTATCGCTCTATACAGCTACCTGAAAGGAGGTTGTACAGAGGTGGGGGTCGGTCTCTTCTCCCAAGTAACAAGTGATAGGACAAGAGGAAATGGCCTCAAGTTGCGCCAGGGGAGGTTTAGACTGGATATTAGGAAATTTTTCTTCACTGAAAGGGTTATCAAGCATGGGAACAGGCTGCTCAGGGAAGTGGTTGAGTCCTCATCCCTGGAGGTATTTAAAAGACGTGTAGATGTGGTGCTAGGGACATGGTTTAGTGGTGGACTTGGCAGTGTTAGGTTTATGGTTGGACTTGATGATCTTAAAGGTCTTTTCCAACCTAAATGATTCTATGATTCTAAGACTTTAGCTTTGCATTTCACACATGCTGTACTCTTCTTGGCCTTTCTGTTCATACCACCAGAGGGAGACCCCAGTGCGCTAGTACCTAGCCCATGAGGAAGGAAGGAAGTCTGGGGGCGTACGGGCAGGACTAATGTGCTGCACAGGGTCATGAGTGTGATCACTTCCATCCATAGGCTGAACCTCAAGCTTTCCCTAGACTCCTCTCATAACACAGGGAGGACAAGGCACTTCAGGGACAGGAGTGATAGACAAAGCTTTTCCTAGGCTTCCCCTTTTTTTTCCCTTTCTCTTATTTCTTCTCACCAAGGCAAGTTGTATCTTAAACCTACCTACACTTTTACTATGGGATAATGGCAACAAACCTTGCAATAGCGAGGAACATAGATTTCTCTGCCCTACTGCCTCCTTCTCAGATCTTGCAGACCCTCACTGGTGAGTGAATCTTCCTCACTTAGTGACATGCTGCACCAAAAGCAGTTTGATTGCGAGGCTATGGTCCCAGCGTCAAAAGGTGACACCCATAAATACAGATTTAGGAGTGTGTGAGGAGCATTGTCCTTTGTCACAGCAGATAAGAACATCATTCCTTATTCCCTGGAGGCTGACTTTGTGTATAGCTGTATGTAAACAGACATGGTTTGCCTCTGGCCAGCCTACCAGGCAATGCTGCTTGTTGCCTGCGTTCTGCTCTGCCAGGCTCTGTCTCATACTTGTGATGCAGTCCTTATGTGAAGTATTTGAAGTATTTTCTGACTTTATTTTGTTTCTAAAAAGGACTGTTGTTTGTATTCAGCCACTTTTGCCCTGGTTACTTTCAATGCTGGATGGAGCTGTGCTCTGGGCTGGGCTGGGGAGGTGGTGGATAGCACTGCTCAGCACCCCACTTCCCTTGTCATCTGGCTCCACAGCACGAGAGAGGAGAACAGCAAAGGTTTGCACTTCCTTCCCTAAATCCCACCCTGACATTTCACATAATCAATCTGCAAGGACACCCTGCAGCATGTCTCGTGTAAAGCAGCAGATGGCTCTCTTTCCTCTGAAGTCCAGTTGGGAAAAGAAAGCTTGGATGGTGCCTGGGTCTTAAGAGAAACTCCAGCCTTGTTCCCTCCAGTGCCATGGCTCCTTAGGCAAGCTGTCATACTCATGCAGTGGTGCAGAGAGGATATGGCTGTGATGACATAGGAACACATTTTAAAGTGTTTAACACTACCTATACTAAATAGCAACCCTTAACCCTATATTTTGAGGGTTGCTTAGAAGATGAAGAGAGTGGCCTGGGAAAATATATCAGTGATGATAAACTAAGTCGCAGCATTTCCTCACGGAGCAAGATAATGTCTCTTCTGTCAGGTTCTGAAGTTTTATGGGATATAATAAAAAAATTGTCTGTTTCTGGGTTCCCACATCTTTTTTTCAGTCTTTTTTTAAAATTAATATTACAAGATACCCTTATTTATTTATGCCCTTTTAAAGAATCTGACTTTTGAAGTCTTGTTTTTCAAGGTAAACAGAAGAAGCAGAGAAATACAGCTTGTACTCACAATATAAGAACCATTTGGTTATTCTTAAATAACTGGAAGTAACATAAGCAGAGTTCAATGAGTGAAGACTGAAATATCTACTTTTAAATTTGTCTAAGTCTCCTTATACGCAGTACAGTACACAACATTTTTATGTTGTAAATGCCTAACAAGAATATTTATGTTTTAGACCAATAATTTACAAAATGGAAGAATATAAAGTTAAGGTATCAGATCATTTGGACAAGAAAAGATATGCACATGCATCTAAGCAAAATATTTCCCAGGTTTCCCACAAGAGAGAAAGTTACAGTCAATCAAAAAGGAAAAGAATTAGGATACCTTGAGCTGTGCAGTCTTTCTACTGTAAAGCTGAATACAAAATCATTACTAAATCATGCATAAGATGATGCTGACCAAATCAGAAATGGTTTATGTGACTTTGGCAGTACAATGTGTTTTCATCTGTCTGGAAATATTCTGTCTGTTGCAAATGCCTCAGGGCTCCCTGTTGCCGTGGATATTCTTCCCGGGGGGTTTATGTTGGGAGGGGAGATATTCATCATGCCCGCTTTTCTTATGATCTGTTAGCAGAGGCACTCCATGCAGTTCAATTTTTGGCATTGGGCATGACAGCAGGAAGCTTGGGACTTTCCTCAGTTAGCAGCATTGCTTTCATATGGAAGAAAGGAAGCACGTATTGCGTCCTCAACAAAGTACTCCTCTGGGTTATATGGCAATGCTGAAATAGATTCAGAGAAGTGACTTAAGCTTTGTATTGCTTAAATTTTAGTGTTGTGGTAGCCAGTGGAAGTATAGATTGGAAGTACAGGCAATCCTGATGTCTAGACTCCCTTACTTAAAGGTATTCTTCCTAAAGGAAATGGGAGTAGCAATGATGCTGGACATTTCCTATTAAACAGCTGGCCTCTGTTCAGGGCACTCATCTGTACATGGAAACATGGACTCATATTTCTCCTCTGTCAGTGGCATTTAGTTTTACGTCTGCAGTGAATGCCGAACCTCAGGCAAGACAATGCACTTGGGCTTTGTGGAATCTTCTTTCTTTTTAACTATAGTTGTTTCCTCATGGGTAGAAGCCGTGAACGTCCTTAGGGAAAAGAGTAGATTCCCCATGAGCGCTGCCCCTCAGCCCTGTGGATGAGTTCTGTATTTGCCGGGTTAATGGCTTTAAATACTTCGCTGTGGATCTATGGACTACTAAGGGATGTTGGAGAGCTCACTAAGACGTGAAATTCTTTTGTCAATGGGCTTATAAAAACATATGAATACCTATAGTGCATCAGGCCAATGGTCCATTTCCCTCAGTATCCTGTCTGTCACAGCAGTCAATAGCAAATGCTGAGGGAAGGACTTGTACAGACCAAATGTAGGGTGATATATCCTCTGAATAGTGTCTGCATGTTTGAACACACTGACTGGTGACTCAGGCCCTTCCTGAGCTGGGTGTGGTACCTCTGTACTCAGTGGTCCCTGACAGATTTGTCTGTCAAGAATTTATACCGTCTATTTTTGAACCCATGTAAAATTCAGTGTCCATGTTCCCTGTGGCAAGGAGTTCCACAGTTGAATTATATATTACGGAGAGGGGTATGCCTTTATGCTCTTAGACTAAGCATGCTCTGAGAAGCAATGCTTATTTTCTGAATCCCTGGTGAAGACTTACCTCTCCCTGTGCACATGCCTAGCCATAGAAACATTGGCTTTTAAGGCATTTTACTAGTGGAGAGCCAGGTGCTGAAATATTAGGGATTTACAGGTTTTGGGCTGTATTTTATGAATTCCAGTGGTGTGCATAAATGTTGGACTTACGCTTTCAGCTGTGTGGCTCAGTCTTGCGAAACCATGGCTTTGTACCTGCCTGGTGCTAGGCTAGAATGATTCTTTAAGAGTTTCCACCCCATGATGTGGTGCATTATAATACTGCGATGTTGAGGCTGTTCAGATCTGTGGCAAAACAAAATTAATCTGAGTTATCCTGTCATGAAAGATGGAACGAAGAGGATAAAAGGTGCTGGTATTTCACAGGTTATCTCAATAGAGTTTTGCCCTGTTCCTGCTGGGAACTGGAATGGTAGCTGGATTTGCCAAAGCCTGGAACTGCCCAAGAACATGCTGCAGCTGTCACTTAAGTGTTTTCTAACTTTCTTTGAATGCAAACTCTGTAGTGAAAGTTAATGATAAAACTTTAAAAAAATATTTCCAGGGGTGAAGAAGCTTTACTTAATCTTGGAAGTGCTGCTATGTGCAAACTTGCATTATGCGTAATAGGTGAGAAATCCTGAAAGATATGTTTCTCTTGTCAACAACTAAGTAAATAATTTTTGCAGGGATCTCAGAAACCTGGGTAGAACCCCTCATGCAGGACAAGATGATGTGCTTTTTTATGCTGAAGGAACACAATATGCCAGTTAAGGTAAGAACCTGTGAATTAGATAGTTAATAACTGGTAGTCTCTTGCATAACAGCGAATCTAGGAGACTTGAAAATGTGTGTGATAGTGTGGCATCTCTTAGACTGGTTAGGGAAATAGAGAATGACTTTACTAGTTTTTACCAACACGTATCTAAGGAAGACAGAAGCCTGAAGATTCTCAGATGTTTGGTATCTAGGTGTGCCTAGCAAAAAGAAACAAAGCTTCTTGCAACAATAGAGACACTTCTCATTTGATGTTGATTTGAAAAATGTTGAATTTTGAAAGAGTAAATGTGGTGTCTTTTTACTAAAGTGATTTTTTATAATGTTGCCCAAAATTATGCCTCTAATTTATCACTGTCCTCCAAAATTATGCCTAAATTTATGGTAATTATAATATTTTCATAACAGAATCAACCTGCTTTTTCTTTTGCAAGTACTGGCAGCTATCCCCAGCTATTACATCTAGACGATATACATAAAAAATTTACATAAAAATACAATAGGACTATTACAAAACACATGAGAAACAAAGAGGGAAAGGGAGAGAAATAAAGAGAGGGAGGGAGGGAGAGGGAGAAAAGGAGGGAGGTCCCAGTTAGTTAACTTCTAAAAAGCTGAGCCTATTTGTACAGCAGTGCTCATACTGTTTCAGGTGAGTCATTTGCAACTGAGGAGACTTCACGTAGCTTTTTGATGTGCTGCATGGTGACTGGTGGTAGGGTCCAGAAGTTGCTACGTAATCCAAGTCTCTGGCTGTGGAAGCCAACCGTCCCTCAGAGGTGCCAACATCATTGGGGTCTCTGGCACCCTGCTGCAAGCCCAGCCTCATCCTGCTGTGGAGTGGCGGAGCCTCTGTGAAGCCCTTGTCTTTTCCCTCCTGCACACTGGCTCCATGTCCTCGCCTGCTGCAGGACATCTCTCTGGGACCTCTCTCCAGGTTATCTTGCAGTTGTTGATCCCATGAAGGTTTTGGTGTATGACTTACAGCCGTGACTCTCTCCACCTCAGGATTTGGAAAGTAATATAAATGTTTAAATTCAGCTTTCAAAATTCTCAGCTAAGGAGGCCAATACACCCCTTATGAACTCTCAGTTTCTTCGTGGGGTTTGTTTTTTGTCTTACCCTACACATCAGATAGCTGCAGGCAAACTGTTCTTTCTGGCTAGCATGGAAAATTATTCTCCAGTCTTTCATAACTTTTATATGTTCTTTAAATACCTTACAAGTATTTTTCCTTCTATTTGCTGGGGAGCATCAAGCCTCAAGGGCTGGAATTTTTTAAGATAGATATAAAGTATATCTATACTTTCTTTGTGACCCATGTCAGGGAGTAAACCCTGGCTTGACTCAGCTGATGTCACAGAATCACAGAATCACAGAATCACAGAATCGTATAGGTTGGAAAAGACCTTTAAGATCATTGAGTCCAACCGTAAACCTAACACTACCAAGACCACCAATATACCATGTCCCTAAGCACCTCATCCAAACATCTTTTAAATACTTCCAGGGATGGCGACTCAACCACTTCCCTGGGCAGCCTGTTCCAATGCTTGATAACCCTTTCAGTGAAGAAAAATTTCCTAATATCCAATCTAAACCTCCCCTGGCGCAACTTGAGGCCATTTCCTCTTGTCCTATTACTTGTTACCTGGGAGAAGAGACCGACCCCCACCTCTCTACACCCTCCTTTCAGGTAGTTGTATAGAGCGATAAGGTCTCCCCTCAGCCTCCTTTTCTCCAGGCTAAATAATCCCAGCTCCCTCAGCCGCTCCTCATCAGACTTGTTCTCCAGGCCCTTCACCAGCTTCGTTGCCCTTCTCTGGACACGCTCCAGCACCTCAATATCCCTCTTGTAGTGGGGGGCCCAAAACTGAACACAGTATTCGAGGTGCGGCCTCACCAGTGCCGAGTACAGGGGCACGATCACTTCCCTAGTCCTGCTGGCCACGCTATTTTTGATACAAGCCAGGATGCTATTGGCCTTCTTGGCCATCTGGGCACACTGCTGGCTCATATTCAGGCAGCTGAATATGTGGATGTCAACACATCCACATTGCTCAGGATCACTCTTGGGACAGCCTGGCCATGTACACGTTGAATATCAGTTGGATTGAATCCTGGCCTGATGCCTATCACGTAATCCTTTGTACCTGCTCACTCAGAGCTCTTTCTAGTGTGCAACACATACCATACTGCCATACCTCACTGAGAGAGCTGAAACAGCGGTATCACAGACTCTCTGCTTCCTTACCACCAATTCTCATTTTAATTGTATTATGCAGTGTATAAGAGCTGTTTGTCCTGTTGTCAAAACTTCTGTTTACTAGAGAAGGGGAAACAAGGCAATAGTAATTACTGCAGTTATTCAAATAGCAACTTTGTTGTGGTTTACATTATTTCAATTAAGGTGAAAATGTATGAGCATTGCAACTAAGCATAAGTAAAGTGCAGTTGGAAAATTCTAACAACTCTGTTTTAGACATAGTAAGGAATGTAAGTGCAAACTCCTGAGCTCTGTGTCATCTAACCATCAGGCTCAGTCCTTGGAGGTTTTCAAGATCCTTCTGGATAAAGCCCCGAGTAACCTTGTCTGACCTCATTGCTCACCCTGCTTTGAACAGCCGGCTGGATTAGATGACTTCCTGAGTCCTCTGCCCTGAATTTTCCTGTGGTCCTGTGATCCTGTGACCCCTCTCAGGAGTAAAAAACATCATGTGCACTAGGTGTTTTAAATATAGTTTGTTTGGTTTTTTTAATATCCAAAGTAAATTACTGCTAAGGAACAAAATGAGGAGAAAAGAAGAAACTCCCAGAACTGCTGTTAGCGGTCAGAAAAATCACAGGGTGAATCTTTAGCCTAAAAACATGGCTAGGAGGCCTTGGAAAGTTGTCCAATATAGGACACATTTCAGACATATAACAGCAATTTCCAAACATTTGGTTGCTACAGTAAGGTTTGGAAAGATGTAACTCTTGGGTCCACACCCTCTTCATTAAAATAAACACGACTGCTGCTGTGGGTGGTTGGCAATGGAACAAACAGTTGCTTTTTGAACAGCATGAATGAATATCCTATAGTGGCATTACTCAAGGGCTAAGTTTATTTAGACTTGGGCTTATTTGGTGACTTGAAACATGAAACCTTTACCAGGTCCTTCTTAATCACTGAGATCGGACTCCTCACCCTCCCTCCTTTCCTGTAGGCAGTATGTGGTAAGAGTTAGTCCTCAGGGAGAGACGGCCGGTATTTACCTGTGTCTAAACCAACACAAAGTTTTGTGCACATTTTATAAATAGTTTGAGTGTATTTTTTTGTAAATAATTCTTAATCACTTCTGTCTATAGAAGCCATTTTAGCTGCTACGGAAACTGATTCTGTAAGAGGCAACTTGTGTAACATAAGGTTGACTGTCATGTTATGTGATTGTCAAATGGATGTCATCTAAAATAGAATGGAGGTTCTGAGAGGTGTTACTTACATAATGAATGTCTACCTGTCTCTACTCTAAAATTGCTTCTTGATACCACAGTGTGGACTTGGTTGGAAAGTGAAGGATTTTTTTCTCCTTTTTTTTTGAGATTAAAAAAAAAAGACAAACTAAATTTAAACATGGTCACAATTTTAGCTTTTGACCGATTTCCAAGCAGAAAGTTTGGCTTTCATTTTTAGAAATTAAAAGAGCTGTCCTGCAAGAGATCACATCCTACAAAACCTTTTTATTTTAACAACTACTTCTAATTCTGTCTTCTTTTTTCTGGTGTTGACCTTTTCTGGACATGCCAAGATGGAGGAAACCAGGACTGATATAGTATAGTCTCCACCGTTGTTAGGTGCTTTTCTTTCCCTCTTGTCAATTCTATTTAATTTCCTTGGGAGCAGATCCCTGCTCTGTCCTTTCTGGGATACATTCATCTCTCTGTGTATGATTTTGGTCCCTCAGCTCAAGAGCAACCTCATGGATTTTCGTCATGCTGTCTGGAGATCCCCTAGCCTGATCTTCTGTATGTCATGGAGTACAGAATTTTAGCAAGTTGCCCCACTATTTAGCCTAATTACCTGGTTTAGACTTTTGAAAAGGCATTCAGGTTTGATGGGAAGACAAAAAGAAGCGGCAGCCACCGCTTTACTCGATAGTGTGTTCAGGAAGATAACCTCTGTTGATAGTATGTATGATGTGCCTCATTTCTAATTTGCATTTGATTGACTTTAATGCCTGACCATTAGTTCTTTTTACACTTTTCTCCCATAGATCAGCACCTGTTATTTTCTTCCTATGAAAGTGTCATGGAGGCCCCTCTCAGTCTTCTCTCTCTGATGAATTAAAATATGCATCTCTTTTGTCTGTTGGTTTAGGGCATTGTCTCCACACCTTGACTTACTTTTGTGTAAAATGTGGGAAATGAGGTTTTTCTACTATGAATTGCTCTCAGGTCAGTCTGCTTTTAAAAGGAAGCTGCCTCTGCCTGCAGGGATACACTGGTCTGTAAAACAGACTGCTGTACTAACATCCCCTTTTTTATGGGTAAATGAATGTCATAAATAGCTATTACAGAAACACACATTCATTAAAAAATCTGCCAGTTTTTATGTACTTAATTAAAAGTGAAGTTACAATGTATGAATGCATGTACTCCAGAATGCTGTGATACACTACTCTATGACATTATGGGAACACTGGATTTAGAAATTCCTTTTTTGAAAGCTGTAATTTAAATTTACAGTTTAATTATAGGCTATAGTTTAAGATAATTGAATCCTCATGGAATTCTCATGTTCTTTAAAATGAAATAGTGTTAATGCACACTAAATTGTTTAATAAAAATAAGGTTTTTCTTGGCTGTTTCAGCAGTATTTGCAATGAGGAGGGGTTGCATTGACCTTTTGAAAACCCTCTGAGAGCAAAGGGAATAAGGGCAGCTAAGATAAAATGATTAATGAAGCTTGTAAATGGAATTTCATCACATACAATTGTAAAAAAATACTGCCCTAGGAAAGCAGATTTTTGAGGACACCCTGTCATCATTTGTAAAAGTTTTTAACTTCTCTCACTTTCATAAAAACAGCATGTTTGTACATGTTTTAACATGCCCCTACTGTACGGTTGAACATTTTACAATCAGAGAAAAATGCTAAACCAAAATAAAATTAAGGCATAACTTCTACTTTGCAATAAAAAAGGCATTACATGAACCTGCTTCTTAAATGTTCTGCTCATATGTATCAGATAAGATACAGTGTATCAATCAAAGTTAAGGGGCTAAATGCAGCAAATAATGCAAGAAAACTCAGTTCTTCATATCAAAGTTACAGAGATTTGAGCAAGGTGGAGGATCCAATTTTGAGTCCTGACCTCACTGAAGGCAATGATCTCAGTGCAATTGATTTCTGTAAAGCCACGTGTCTACTTTGAGGATGCCTGCAGAGGAAATGGGAAAATTCAGCTACACATAAAAACCTGTTATGGATACCACATTAACTTGCATCTTGGAGGACCTTCAGCACATCAGCAACAAGAACATAGGGTAATTTCACAGTAATTCATTATGGTTCTGTGAGATCCATCAACTGCCAGGAGCTATTGTTCTGGGAAAAGCAGGATGCAAGGTCCTCATTTTCATTCCATTATGGTCCTTCTGCACTGCTCAGTCAGTTCAAAAGGGCTGTAAGGCCAGGGAACTTGGTAACTGAGGATTATCTTTGCTGTAGGGAACTCCTAGGTGTATCACTTGTAGATTTGCTCCTCAGACTTTCACACTTCCCATAGTATAATTTTGTAATTCCTTCTTTAATACCCTTTCTTTCTGAATCTCATTTCTAAAAGTGAATCTCTCAAAACCTCATGAAGTCTTAACCGTGATGTCCTTCTACATTTGATGTGTTTCCTAAAAGACAGTGCTTTACTTTATTGGGGTACTTCAAAGCACACATATAATATTGCATATAATGCAATAATACAATATTTACAGATTTGATCACATTAATTTTTATGGGTATGGTTAAAATGTGTACAGGCATTTTAATACTAAAAGTTAAAATAGTATGAAAATATAACCATATAAGTCCAAGATAATAAGCTCTTTCTGTGCTATATTAACAAAGAAGAAGCTTTTCTCCTATTTGGACATTGCTTGCTTGTTCTTATGCCAGCCTTTGAACAAATAGAAGCAAATCTGATACCTTCAAACAGGCCCTGATCCAAAGCTTGTCAAAATTAATGTCTATCTTTAGGTTTGATTCAGTGAATACTCAATGAGGACACTTAAGCTATAGTCATCTTACATGCTCTGGAGATAACAAGATATAGTTCAACTACTTGTCTTGACGCCCTGTTTAGACATTTAATAGAAATCGGTACTTTTAGGATGGGATTCACTTGATTCATTTAGAAGGCCACTTTTGAATGTCTGCTCATTCAAACATTGGTATCTTAATGAGTCATATAAATCTGCTCTGAAAAGTGCCTACTTCGCTCCATTGTCTATCCAGCAAATGTAAGTAACTAGCTGTAGACAATTGCAGAGTCCACATTTGACCAGGCGAATCCTACCTACTATGCCTGGAATAACAGTTCAAGTTGGAAGTGAATTTGCAAATAACATTATTTACCAAGAGAGATGTCTTCAGGTACTAGGAAAAAAGATCTTAATTGCAGTGCAGACCAGATTTTCATGAAACTCCACCCTGATAGCTCAGGGCAAGTTTCAGTGTGTGGCACACCCTTCGTCAGCGTAATATAAAACATTTTGACGCATTCCATCATCAGAACCAGCATCAGAAGTGTTATTACTGAGCACTTCTGGGAGAGCTTTATATCCTATGCTCCTGCCAGTACTTTCCAGCAAATGCAAAGGCTTACATCCAAGCAAGGAATGTGCCCTCCTACTACCATGGAATGATCTTCCACCCACCTATTTTCAGTATTCACTATAATTCTTGTCTGCTCACTATGAGTGATAAAACAGACTTTTGCTTCCTTCCTAGTTCCATGAGCTGCTGAATCACAGTTTCTGCTAGGACCTCATCCAAGCCTGTTGAGATTAATTAAAAGATTTATCCATCCCCTAAATGAGCTTTGTTGCAGGCCTTGAGTTCAGTGATGCATAAGGCAACGGCTGAAACTTTTCAAAAGACAGAATATTGTACTGGAAGAGACTATAGTGATCTTCTAGTTTAAATTTCCACATAATATAGCTCTTCAGATTTCCCTGAATTTGCCTCATTTCATGGGAACACACTTTGTTTGCACCACAATCTGGTTGAATGCCTGCTGAATCCAGCTGAATATCTGACCAGCCAGGTTCACCGTTTAATGCTAAAAGCAGGACAGGGCATTGACCATTCAAGTCCCTGCTGTCGTAATTTTTGTTGAGATTTTCCCCAGTATTTTAAGTACTGTAGTGCTTAGGTTTTTACATTTACCAAACAGTACTATTTTCTACATGTGATATTAGAGAAAAGCAGACCTTGCTGTGCATGTGTTTATTTCCAGCCAATCTTTGTACAATTAGTAGGGCTTGCTAGGTGCTGCAATCCTTCTTATTTACCATGGCAGAAAGTTGCTTTCCGGACTCATTAAGGAACTATTCCGGTTCTCTGTATTTACTTAAACACATTTTTACTTAGAGTATACGTAGGCTGCAACTCAAAGGTGTGATTTCAGCTGATACTGATACATATATTTGGGCTAGACTTAAACTAAGTTGTATAGGAACAGACAACAGTATAGTTGTTAGCTGCCTGAGACCATAGCCAGCACTGTAGATGACTTTTGCAGCCTTTACAGGCTCTGTTTGTAAGAGACCATGAAGGATTAGCAAAATTAGGTTCCTGGGGAGCAGTGAAGGTGGTAAAAGTGGAATTTTCATTATGGTGACATATCACAGATGGGTGTAAAACTTGAGTCTGGTAATGCTTACTTAACTCCAAAATGTGAAAACTGAACAGAGAGGGATTTTTCAGCTAGCTTCCCTGGCTGGCATGCTGAACACAACGACAACCTGTTTTACCTCCCAAATTGTGTCTCCAGAGTATCCACTTCACTGGCTTGGAGCAGTTGAAGATTATTAAATCCTTTCATGCTAGGTTATACTCTTTCAAAATTATTCCTAATGTGCAGAACTCAGGTCCAAAACAAAGTTCCCTCACATGGTGATCTCAATAAGTTGCTGTGCAGTTCTCTGCTTCCAGTTTTGTGCACAAATTAGTCTCTCAGGTGTTTGTCAGAGCCAGGCATTTAAAACCTACTTAGGCCTCAGACACTGCCAAATGATTGTTTGTATGGTCTTGAAAATGATGTGTATCCCAGCTAAGGTCTTTTGTTTAGTTAAACACAGATCTCCTAGCAGTTTAATAGGCCTGTTGTGGGTAGACAGGTATTTTTTAGCTGAGGATGTTTTGTGCCCTCTAACAGAAGCCGGTGGGTATGCAAAAACTTTTCAAATCTAGGCGCCCCTAAGTTTAAAATTGACCATTTTAGTACAAACTGAAGTGCTGTTTGTTTTTGTTTGAGTTACCAGTCTGACCTAGATCAAACTAAACAGTGACATGTAACTGCATAACAAAACCCTAGTGTAGACAAACATAAATGGAAAGGAGCAGATTAACAGAGCTCAGGGGAATGTAACAGTCCTGTAATTGGTAAGGATGCATGATAAATTATGCTTACCTGACACATAAGTCAAGTCCAACAGAACAAATAGTTTAACGCTTAGTGAGCGTGAATAGGATATCAGCTTAGCCCAATTCTCTGTAAGTATGCTTATTTTCCAGTTACTCCTGAGTAATTTTTATTCTCTGTGTGCAGAGGAATGTGGAGAGGAGGCTTGAGATACATGCTGTAGTTATAGCATGCACTGGCTATAGGGCTGAATTTGGCTTAAAATTTCCTTATTTCACCTCATATCTGCTCATACTCCACAGTTTCCTATCTACATACTGTGCTGATAGCCACTTGTGGGGCTGTGTTGCAAATGGGGCCACTGAAATGAGCTGCGTTAGAAGTAAACCTCTCTCCAGAAAGAGCTGTATGGCACAGGCTGCAGAGTGGGGCTGGGAGGGCTGCGGGCTGCAGAGCTGGGAAGTGCTGAGTGGAGAATGGGAGAGGGAGCTCCTGGGGCTGGCTTTCTCATGGGAACCATCACACAGTATAACTACTCCCTGTTCAGGTTCGGTATTTAGTATCATTTGGGCACCAAAGGAGGACCACATTTGATAAAAGGATGTAGGAGCTGAAGTGGTGTTTTGGGGAAATCACAACTTATGTTACAGTGAAAATTAGCAGCTGCAGAGCACTTTTGAAAATCAAGACCTTGTTTAGAAGCTGGTAAGATGTGACTTAAAATTATATCTGAAGTGGGCTATTATGTGTTTAAGTTTTCAGCTAACTGGGAACTAACTTCAGCTAATTTACTGAATCCTTACGTACCACATTTGATTGCTAAATGGTATATTTAACCATGAAAACTCTCTACATGTACCTACAGCGTAGTATATCCTGTTTGGAAATGAAATGATGAAAAGGGGCTTTAAGTGTCTTCTGAAAAGGCAGAGGGAATCAGAGGGTAGTATAACTCCAGCAGAGGAAACTCCATGTTGGATTAGGAAGGGAATGAAGAGGGTATGTTCAGAGGACTCGAGGCTTCAGAGATCTCCAAGTAGTAGGATGGTCCTCCATTAATTTAACCTGTCTCTGAGTACATGAATATGCCTGTAAGAAATGGAGCTTGCATGTTGTTATGGAATGGCATCTAACAATTTCTGTTTATCCATTTCTTATCAGTGATAAATCTATTCAGGACTGATGAAATCCTAATATTAATAATCTGTTTCTTCTCTTACTTACTGTTGTAGGATTCCTTTATTGGTATTTTTGTAGAAGAAGAGATCAAATCCATATACAAAAGTATCTTTAAATAACAAGCCCTTAGGGAAAAAAAAGGAAGGTGGGTGTCTACAGTACTGTTGCACAACTGGGCAAAATCTGTGACATTTGCAAGCACTTTCACTAATGGACTTTTGGGCTACATCCATGCTAATTAATTAAACAGTGTCAGCAAATGTTCTTGGGACTGACAGTTGATTGTCTCTACCCTCAAGTTGACCTTGGCATGATTTTGCCCTGGCCAGCAAGTGCTCTCTTGAACAATTCACAGAGCGGTTTGGGGGTTAGCATGGGCCATACCCAATAGGAAGTTTGGATGTGGCCACCTTGTTTCGGAGATTAAGAGAGCTGATTCGTATTGACAGGTATGGTGGAGTGCCAGTTGGGCTCAGTGCCAGAGACTGGAGAAATGTGTACTATGAGTAGCTTTACCATCTGAGGCTGGGGTGCTTGGGATGCAGCACTACTTGTATGCACTTTTTCCCATCATCTCCCAGAAAAGCAGCGGCAGTGACTGTTCATCTTCCCTGCCTGTTTCTCACAAGCAATGAGGTAAGGACTTACAAATAACAACAGCAAACATCTCCCAAACTTTGCCTCATCGTGCACCTTTTGCAGGTGAGGAGCTGCCAAGACTCACCTTCTAGGCATCAGCTGTGGTTGCTGTAATATCACCCCTTCACTAATCTACAGAGGTGGCACCCTCTCTCCTCTCACTGCAAAGACTGGTGCTCCAAAAAGAATCAGCAGAGGTATGAAAACTTACAAAAGCAAATTTAAAAGATGTGAAAAGACTGCATGACTGCCTGGGATACCGTTAGAGCACAGTGTTTATGTATGTTTACTGTTCATATCTGGTTTTCATAAGAACAAAACATGATGCTTCTATTCAGGGCTATACCTGACTATATTTTGTCTGTGTAACACACAGAGGATGCCAGCCCAGCACTTCTGAAGGGGCAGGCTTGAAGACCTGGGTGGAATTTCTAAATGTATTAGAGTTGTGCAGGGATGAAAGAATTCAGATGAATGAAAACGTTGTTAGATGTGTCTAGCCTACACAGTTACAATGAACATGCTAAGGGAGCAGAATCTCACCCAAGCTGCCTCAGTGCACTTTTTGGACTCTGAAAGTAGGTTAAGATGCATATGCAGACATGACCTTATTTTGCAGATATTGGGCACAAAGGACAGTCCAGCCGGAGCTACATTACCAATCGGTTCACGTTTACGTAGCTACGAGGCTCCTCGAATGTCTGCCAGCATCGTTCTCCCCCTTCAGAGCCAGAACCGTTCCCAACTTGCTGCCGAGGCTGAGCCCCGTCCCAGCGCGCCTCGGCGGGCTCTCCCCGTCTCTCCAAGTCTCTGCAATGTAAAGCCTTATCGCTAAACGGGCAGTTCTCGGCACCAGACTGCCACTCTGCTCGATGCTACGGGCGGAAAACATTTCTCTCCGTGTTTATTTTCTAGGATGTTGTGTTCGTCTGAGAATGCCGCCCGCTCCCCAGCTGCATCTGCCCGAAGATGTGGGGTGCGCGGCTGCGGGGCGGGCACAGACGTCTGTGTGTACACACCTCGCCGCCTGGCCGCCCCCCCGCTCCCCCGGCCGGCCTCGGGCACGCCCCCGCGGGCGCCCATGCGGCTGCCGCCGGCGGAGCGTGCCTGGCGCGGGGGCCGCGCCGGCCTCCCCCTTCCCTCCCCCGCCCGCGAAGCGCCTCCCGCCCGGCCCCGGCCCCGGCCCCGGCCCGGCCCTGCGCACAGCGGCGGAGGCACCGGGCTGCGGGCGGCGCCGCAGCGCGCACGGAGCGCCATGGCGGGGACCCGCTTCGCTGTCCGCCTCCTCCTCCTCTGCCTCCTCCTCCTCTGCAGCTCCGCGGCGGCCGGGTACGTGGGGCCGGGTGGGCCAGGGGCGGGCGGGTGCGCGGGGCGCCGCGCCTCCCCTCTCCGCCCAGCGCGGAGGCTGCGCGGGACAGCGGGGCGCTTCCCCGGGGGCTCCCCGGCGCCCGCCTGGCAGCCTGTCCGGCAAGCGGGCAGAGCAGCGCTGCCTTCTCCCCGTCCTGCAAGCCCTGGGTGCGCTCGGTAGCGGCTGGTGGGTGAGCATCACCTCCAGCCTCCGCAGCGGAGTGCAACGGAAGAGCTTTGCAACATGTATCGTGCGTTATTATGTGGACTCTGTTACTTTTTGGGGGATTGTATTTCACTCCCTGCCCTTTCTCCCGCTGCCCGTTTGGATTTTCCAGACCTACGTACTTGGTGGCAGTTCCCTGGAACATCAGGCCTGGAGCAAACGTGACTGTTGGGGTAGCTCTGCTGCCGGACAGCCCAGGACAGGTCACCGTAAGGGGAGAAGTGATCAGAGATAACGAGACCATCTTGAGCAGGGAAATGGTCTTCGAGAAAGGTAAGAGAATGGAGTTGGCCTGGAAGGATTTAGATTTGCCTTCTCCCACAAATATTTTGTTGGTCCCAAAATATCATGGCTTCTAAATGGTACTAAAATCGAACTTTATTTTACCGAGTAGGGGTCACTTACAGGAAAATAATCTTGTACTCTGCTGGGTTTGTGTGCAGGTGGGCAACTGAGCTGGATAGTGAGTGGTTGTATGGGTGTGCTAACTCATTGTAAACTCCGAAAATAATCAGATAGTAGCGAAGTGTGATGGATGTGGGGTTTCTGAGGAGCCAGGAAGTACTCTGGTCAATGTAGTGGGGCCACTGAAGAAGAAGTGGAGGGAGAAGTGCTCACTGGTAGGCTTGTTGTTAAGGTGCAAGGTGGAAGCAAATGGGATAATAGTAAGGTTGGAACAAACAAGGTGATAAAGCATCTGGAGCTGGCTGCTTCTCATGCCCTAAGAAAGGAAGGACCTGAGGACAATAGGAAAGTGGAGATGACCATGTCAGACTCTGTTACATGGAAGCTCTGTGCATTTGTGGCAACAGAAATTTTTTAAGGATCAAGAATTGAATTGTGGGACAGGTTGGGGATTGAAGATAGGTAAACCTTTGATCAGGCTGATTTAATGTCTGCCCCCTGGGCAGCCAAAGGGGACATGGTGGCAGTTCTGAGTAGCTGGAGAACTGAGATATCTTGGTCACTGCTCCTTTTCATAAAGGCCAGCTGGGAACAGAAGCATAGAGATGTCCTGCCTGAGATTTGCCCTTGTGAGAAAGAAAATATTTTGTCAGGATAATCCAGCTTTCAAACTGCTCATAGTATGAAGCAATATAAACCCAAACTCTAGCTTTTTATTTGTCAAAAGTAGAGAGCCTGGGGGCAGTATGAGGTCCTAGAAAAATCTACCCTGCTATAATGCACTTTCTTCTTGTTGGTGTCAACTAATTTTTCTATTAATGTCTTATAGTTAATGTAGATGCCTTAATTGGAAGCATCACACCTTCATTTCAAAGCCTTCATGAAAGCCCACCTCTCTTCACAACCTGTAGAGAAGACTGAGGCTTTGAGTGTGATGGAGTGCATTTGACCAGATCAAAAAATTAATGCCCCCATGATGCAGAAAACCATATCTGATCAAAACTCTTCTTGCTATTTCAAATATTCTTAAAAAGTTTTCCAGAACTATGCATTGGCAGGTTTTACTTTAGGCTGAGTATTGTTTACCCACTCTAATTTTACATTGTTATCAGGTATATGTCCTCCAGCAGCCAGTGTAAAAGCATAAACCTGAGGCTAATTAAAAAAAATTAATCTAAGTGTTCACTCCTGATTTAAATCAAATTTATACACCTGATCTGTTAGTGTCCAAATCTAACACTAACAGTTGTGGTGATGTATGCCTAAGGCAATTACTTTAGGAGAACAGATTTGCTAGCACTTAACATCTGCATGCAAGTAAACCAGACTGGCTGTCATGCCTACGGTCCTTAATCTTAAGCCTTCATAACACACTACATGCCATATTTAGATTTTGCTTATTCAAAAGTACTAGACATAGCGGAGGATTCAGCAGTGGATAAAGGAACATTCTTATTCTGTGGAGAAAATAACTTTGATGTATTTATTATGCTATTAGTAGTGAGCTTGCCTTTTTAAGTTCACAATTCCTCTTCAAACCTTTCCTGGCAGTATTTTGATACAAAACCAAAACCAAACCAAAACAAACCCAAACCAACTGATTTATTGTTTCTGAAAGAAAAACTATCTTCTCCTTTTCTTCCTCTAACTCTACAGCCTTTTATTTCCTGCTTCTGTTCTGCTTAACATCAAGTTAAGTGAGCCTTGCATGAGTTTCAACCTGTCTGTTGTTGTCCTTTTCAACATTAAAATGCAGACAACCAACTGGTAATTCCAAGCCTGTGAAAATATGTTATGTCTCTATCTGCACAGCACACAGAACAATGCTTGACACTGGGAGTTGCTGAAGTCAGAGGGAACAGTGGGTGATCAGGAACAGGCATGGCACTGTGTCAGACTGGATACAGTGAGGAAAAAGGAGAAATGCTATAGTGCATACTTGAAGTGCATGTATTTATTGTTAATTTTTAATCTTTTTTCCTGTCTTTTAAATATCTATTTGAATTTTCCATGCTTTTTTACTCGATAAATGGAACAGCAAAAAAAAAAAAAGGTGCTGAGCATGCAGTATATTTTCTCTTGCAAAAATCTTAAAGTTTAGTATGTGGCCATCCATTCTTTAAAGTCAAGTTATATAATTTGTTAGTCATTTGTTTTCTGTGAACAAATATGTAAGCAAAACTGTTACGGGCTAGGAGCAAGGGAACTGCCCTGTAACAGAGGATGTAGTGTTCAAGACATGTATCTGAAGGTGCTACAGAAGTGGATCAGTTGTGAATAGAGTTACTCAGAGAGAAAACAGTTTGTCAGAGGGGAAGCAGTTTGTCTGAATAAGATTCCAAAGCTTCAAATTCTTCACTGAAGAACAAAACAACCTTAAGGTAAAATATGTAGCGATATTGTTGTAGCTGTGTTACTCTAAGAATGTGACTGAAGGAAGACTGAGGGAGGTTTTATTAGGCCAGCTGTTGCAGTTGAAGGAAAAAACCCAAACATATCTCCAGGCACACAAAATCTTCTTTAAATGACATCATTGCTGCATATATTAGTGCCCAGAAAATGTTGCTTTATCTGTTGCTTGGGCCCATTAGGTTACACAGAGCGGCTAATACAGTGGTGTTACTGTTCCTGTGGTGCACATGAGTTTGATGACTTTTATTGCCATGTGTCTATGCAAAATAAGTATTAAGGGAGGCAGGGTGTAGCTGAAGTTGTTGACTATGCTGAATATCCAGAAAGCTGGAACTGACTGCCTACCTTGGTTAGGCTGCAAATTCAGTGGCACTGTTGCCTAAGCTGGCTCAATTATGCTCTGTATTTTTGTATTTTTCCTTGCATGGTGACGGCAAAAGCAGGGGATTAACTGCTTTGAGAAACTGATCTGACTGAAAAATAAAGTTTTTATTTTACTGAATATTTTTTTAGGCAGGCAGGTTCCCCAGTTTGGTATGCAAACATTTGTGCTGATGGAACTGAGATGGGCGCAGAGTTGGGAACTGGATGCTGGGGACAGAGGACAGGATGAGGACACTGTTTTTATTAGTGCTGTTTAATCTTGCAGGCTGAGTTCAGCCAAGCAGCTAAGCATAAGAGCTATTACATACGTGCCTGGAAAAGTGCATCTGCAGTCGCTTAAGGTTAAGGATGTGCTCTGGTTCTCCAGCACCAGCTCAGTGTGGTACATGTACTGGTCTAAATTTCTGAGTTAGCTCCGTAAGAGGATCTTGTTGAATTAGAGGCACAGTTATTTTTTCTTTATAGAATCATAGAATCATAGAATGCTTTGGATTGGAAGGGACCTTTACAGGTCATCTAGTCCAACCCCCCTGCAAGAGCAGGGACATCTTCAACTCGATCAGGTTGCTCAGAGCCCCATCCAACCTGACCTTGAATGTTTCCAGGGATGGGGCCTCCACTACCTCTCTGGGCAACCTGTTCCAGTGATATGATTATATGATATATTCCAGTGATATGAGTTATATGATATAACTCTTGCTTTATATAAGAAATAGAGTGCTTGCCCTCTGATGGTTGATAAAACATTCACTGTTTTAATGTTACTGGAAGTGGAATTTTGATATCTGAGTGATTCTTGGGAAATTCTCCATTAGAGAAAGGCTTTAGCAGTGGAGCTTGGTTCACATCTTTATTGTGCTTTTCATATAACAAAGGGAAAAGAAATACATTTATTAATAAGTGGCTAGTTTGTATTCTCTGGAGTGAGGGAGAAAGTGTGCATGCACATGCATTTAAAGAAGTGGTGATATTTTGAGCTTGGCTCAGTATTCCAGAATCCAAATGTACTGTAGCAAGGGAGATTGTTTAAGACCAATGTTTTGGTACAGAAATTAAGTTAATTAGATTAAATGTAGTGAAAACAGACCAACTGAATGTCTGCAAGCAGGTTGTTGCTGCTACAGGTAAACTTCATGTGAGCAGGCACAACCAAAAAAAAAAAGTCAGTGCGTCACAAGGAGAGAATAGGTTTCCATTGTCTGCAGCAGACTCCAGAAAAACACAAAGCACTAACCTGAGCTGTTTTGGTGCACTGTATCAAGCCTTTACACATTTTATGTGAAGATGCAGTATCAGAAAGATCCTCACCCTGATTGAAAATGACTGCAGAAGATAACAATGTCTTATGTGCAATTTGAGCTGTTGGGTTTTCTGGGTCAACAACAAAAAAACCCATGATGGGAATAACAGACAGGCAAGTTAAATTTTATGCATGAATGGCTTGATTTTCAGTGATTACAGCGAAGGGTGACTCTTGCCATGCATATTTATCCAGTCATTGATCAATAAAGATGCAGTTTGAATTGGTAAGAGGTGTTGTCTTACAGAGTTTGCTACCCAGACATTGCAGTGTGTGTTAGTGTATGAGAAACCTTATACCTTAATTGCGAGAGCTTCTGAAAAGTTTTTTTCCTTGTTCGTGCTAGAATGATTTGGAAAGAGTAAGTAGCATGTAGGTTGAAAAAACAAATTAGTTTTAAGAAAAGCTTGCATGTGTAATGAGATGTCATCATTTACCCAACTGTGTGAACGTTTTTAATTCTTAAGAATAAGATTTAGTTAGAGCTTCTGGTATTTAAGGTACAACATAATGTATTTAAGGCATGGTGAGTGAGAACTACTTTGTGAACTGAAGAACCTGGTTTACAATAGCATGTGTAGTTTGGGTTCCCTGTAAATTACTCGTACGTGTTAATTAATTTGCACTGCTTTTCTGTACTTCTAGAGAGGAGTAAATGTACTTGTTCACAGAGGTTACTGAGCTAGAGCATGGTAAATACTCAGCTAGGTTTTACGAAACATAACAGAGTCTGTGAGAATGTCTGTCAAGCTCAGGCATGTAGTGATCATCCACATAGACAATGGAAAATCTGCTTTTACCAGAAGGCATGTTTTGCATACTTAATAATATGGTTCTGACCATGTTAGTATGTGGAACAGTGAAAAACACTAGGAATAGTAAGTTTAAAGTAACAGCTAAATGGGAATGAATGGCCTAAATATGGCAGTCTCTTTTTTTAACCTTGAGTTGCCTCTGTACCTTATTTCAGAATAAAATGACTGACTCATTGGTGACCACAGAACCTGTGCTGAAGATCTGTGGGTTAAAAGGTTTTGCTGGCAGTTTAGTGGGACACCTCCTTTCTGCCTAATTCTGCATCAATGCCTAAAAAGCCAAACAGCAAGAGAGCAGGAGTCCCATGATTTTGCGTCCATAACCTCCACCTCCAAATGTATGTATGACTGTGCCTAATGAAAATAAGTTGCCAAATAGTCAGCACATGCAGATAACCTATGCAAAATCAGAATGAAGGAAAAGTTTTGGGGAAGGAGGTGTTGGGGCTGGATCCAGAGACAAGGGAGCTAGTAGAAAATG
The DNA here is from genome assembly GCF_035582795.1 of Mycteria americana. Lineage (NCBI taxonomy): Eukaryota > Metazoa > Chordata > Aves > Ciconiiformes > Ciconiidae > Mycteria > Mycteria americana. The sequence continues at coordinate 35,351,017 of NC_134367.1, forward strand.
GGTGCTCTCTTATGGGCTTTCGTATTGCTGGAGTACCTATAAGAAAAAAATACAGGTTTCTGTGCCTGTTGTTGAATCCATCCTGCTAACGGGCCCATTAAGTAGTTTGCAGAAAAATGGAAGTAGCAATCCCATCCAGTACTTGAGCTTTATCTTTTTCATTGGATGCTGTTTGAGATTTGAAGGAGGGTGTCCTTCTGTGGCTCAAGGCTTACGTGTTTGTATGCGAGGTCGTTCTGGTCACCATGTTCTTCATCAATATCCAGCCAAGGAGAGTGTGGCAAATTGAGCGCTAGAGGCTGTTTCACAGTACACAGTACCTTGAGAAGAGTGGAATAATTCACTTACAGCAGAAATGGTGGCAGTGGGGCAACTCTTACAGAGGAGGGAATATTACATGCACCAGTGTGGGGTTCCCTGTTGCTACTGTGAACTGGAGGGGCTTTACAGCTTTTAGGAAAGGGAGGAGAGAGAAAAACAAAGTAACGGCTGTAAATTTGGGGGGAAAAAAAAGTGATGCCAATAAACAACAGGAATTGGGAGGTAAGATGCTACCAGAAGCAAAGAAGGAAGAGAAGCAAAGGGAGAAAGCCCTTGAGGGATTCATATCAGAGGGATAAGTACACATTACCCTAACAGAAGGGTAAGAAGGGTAAGAAATAAAGTAACAAAACACGATATTATCACTAGCCAAAAAACAACAGAAAAAAGGAAAACTGTGTGTATAAACTGAAAATGAGATCAGATTACAAAGGTTGAGCTTAAAGGAGTAGCATGGGTGAGAAAGAACAAAACTGGAAAGGCCAAATCATGAATAGGAAAGAATGTGAAGGATAATAAGGCAGGATTTTTAAATATATTGGTAGCAAGAAAGTTAGCAAAGGATGTGGCTTGCTACTCACTCTGGTGAGAAGGGCATTGGTCAGTGATGCTGAGAGGCAGTATGTGTTCAGTCTTCACTAAGAGGATCAACTAACTGCCATGGAAAAGGGTTAAGAATTAAGGCAACAAAAAGGGAGGAACAGGTTAAAGAGTACTTTGGTAAAGTAGATGTTTAGGCCTGATAAAATCGCCTGTAGAATACTTAGGGAATTGATTGAAATAATTTTAAAACTGCTAGTGAAGTTTTGAGAGCATGAGTGAAGAGAGAGGCTCTGGAAGATTGAAAACCTGCAAATAAAACGTGTTCCACCATGGGCTGGCAGGGGTTGTAGGTGGAGATGAAGCAGAATATTGTTATATTTTGACTTTAGTAAGGCTCTTGATAGTCTGGTGTGGCACTCTGACAAGCCAGCTGGGGAAGCAGGGACAGCATGGAACTCTTATTAAATATGTTTGTGACTGGATGGAAAATAATATTCACAAAGTAGGTCTAAGTGGTTCACTCTCAAACTGGAAATGGGTTGCCCTGAAACTGTATTGTTCAGTATGACCGACATGGATGGAAAAGGGAGAATGTGTATTAGATTAGTGAAGGGGTGGCAAGGATGCGCTGGAAGGATTAGATTTTGAACTCATTTTGGCAATACGGGAAATGATTAGGGGAAAAAATGGAGTGTGATTCACTAGGGCAACTGCATAGTTCTGCTCATATTGAGAAATAAAAGAGCATGCTTTTACTGGATGGGGAAAAAGGTGAGGCAGCAGTCCTGCAGAAAAGGGTGTGTGTGTGTGGAGAGCATGATGGTTTAAAAGTACCAAAAGGTGAAAGCTTGTAAGTAATACTGTGATGCTCAAAAAAGAAGGCAAATGCTGTACTCAGATGTATACACAGAAATATTTTCTGTAAGCTCTGAGAAAGTATTCTGGTAATCTTCACAGCTCTAATTAGGCATCCTGGGGAATGCTGTGCCTGATTTGGGTCACTCCTCATGGAGGCTGTGAACCAACTGGAGAAATTCCAGGGAGAGCAGAGGGAAAGACTGGAGATCTCTCAGGAGACAAGTTCAAACCAGATGGAAGAAGGTGGGCCTTCACATGAGATGGAAATAAATTGTGGAACTCTGTGTCCCAGGTGGTGTGAATGGAAAATGTGATTGCACAGATTCATGAGACAAAAGTCCATCAAGGGCTGGTCCAGTATAAAGACACTAATTTTGGCTTTTCAAGACCCAAGCCTCAGATTGCATAGGCTGGGAAGAGTACCCAAGGAAGGGTTACTGTGTACTTGTTCTGTTTTTACACTGTTCAGATGTCTGTCCTTCACCATTGCTGGAGATGGGACCTTGGGCAAAACAGACTTTTGGTTTGACCCTGGGAGTCTCTTCTACATTCTGGAAAGTGTTTGAGGAGAGATGGGAGGAATTGGGAGGAAATGTCAGGAGAAGTGTGCTTATGCACCTGGTTATTATCCTTCAGGTAATAGGTAACTTTAAAGAGAAAGGGGTGGGAGCTAACAGTGGATCTCCAGGTGGGTCTAGGCAGATGTTCTCAGCGGTGTCTAATTAGAAAGAGATCCAAGCTGAAGTGTTGAGGGTTGTAGAATTACCTGCAGAGGCAGGAGGCAGTTGGGAAATTCATGGGTCTCCAGTCATACACGGGTGACTTCTCTTTCCATGAGACTCTTACGACTATCTGCACTGGCAGTGTTGCTGGTTCCTATGCTGTGCTATCCCTGACTACCTGTTTGCGAAGGCAGAGTTGAGATCCTGTCTGGAGAGGTTGAATAGCACATGGCAAGAGATGATGCTGGTTCACCTAGATTCACTGAAGTCCAAATAAGTATGTGTGTAGAAAATGTGGCCAGAGTGACAGACCCCTTCTCTCCTACTTCTCCAGCTTCCTGGAGGTGCAGCTGTGAGGTCCAGGTGCTTATTTTATATGGTTAGGGATTTGTATTGCCTTTATTTACAGATGAAGGAACTCTCTGGTAATATTTTTACATATCTAAATAATTTTGTGATCTCAGAAAAGTTATGTGGCTTTGTCATCACAGACTCTGAATGCATTTCAGAAAATGAAAGAAAACCAATATGAAAACAAACCTTCTTCTTTCACTCCCTCTAAGAGGAAACTTAAATAGTTCCTGAATGTTTTATTTGCAGTGAATGAGTATGAGAGGTGACTTGACTTTGGAATTTTGCCCCAGTTGCAGCAATTGATGCGATGAGGGTGGTATTAATACCGCCAAATCTCTGGCATAGACAGGCTTAGCCACATTTCGTCCTAGTATGATTTCCCGATGTTTTAAGTTGGAATAAAAACTGCAGCTGCTTTAAATCGCAGTAATAGTGGCTTTGTCTGTGTTTATTTCATGGACATCAGAATGGATAATAGTGATGGCCCATAGTGCCTTGAAAGCAGGATGTGCAGATGCCTGTGAATTTGTGTGTTTGTGTGTAGTCACCAAAGGAAAACTAAGTGAATGAAATGAATTTCCCATTTAGTGGTGTAAAAGGCTTAAGTCTGAGATTTTCTGGATTGTCTGCGTAGTTTCATAGACTGGATCTGACATCAAGAAAGTTTTCTCTGTAGTATTCAAAACTTGTCTTGCTAACAGCTGTAAATTTATAATTCATGGGAATATAGTTGGGTATGGTAGGCAGTGATAATGTCATGCGCATGACAAAAAGTCTGTGGATGGCTCTTAGAGGCTGGTCTCCGGAAAAAGTTGAAAAGAGCCTGTACTTGTGTTTAACTGTCTGGGATGGTAGCTGCTGGATAGCTGTCAGAACGTCTCTGATTAAAGAGATGATTTAGTTTTAGAAATATGAAGCTGTTTTGTTTTCCTACCTGGCATGCAGTCTTTCAGATAAACTACAGAGCACTTTAGGTATTGTGTTCTTGCAACTGGCCGCTCTCTGACCACTCAGTTGAAAGTGGTAATAATAGTATAATCCATAGAGTTGGTTGTTTTACTTTAGAAGACTCAGTGGAGAATTAAATACCTGAATTATGACCTAAGTCTAAAAAGAAATAAGAAGGGTCAGTCTGCAGGAAACTTGGTGCTTGCTTGTGGAAGGGATGGTGAATGCGGCAGGGCAAGGGAAGGGTTGCCCAGCATTGGCAGTGACTGTCTGTCTGTCTGAGGGGGTTGGAGATGGTGGTTTTCCTCAGGGGTGGATCTGGCAGTGCTGGTGAGAGAAGAAGGGCTGAACCAGTAAAAGGAACAAGCAGGGAGCTACCACGACTCCTTTGCCATGTGAAGTAGAAAGACACAGGGAATGCCATAGTGAGGGAGCAGAGGACAGCAACCTTTCTCTTCATACCTTCTAATAAATCTGTATCTATTCTGTCCTGGCCATGAGTGTTTCTGGTTGTGCTTTCTATGGTTGGGTTTCCACCACTCTTCTGATTGTGGAGTAAAAGCAGGTTGGAGAAAAACCTTTGGATTACCTGGAGAAGGGTTTTTTTGTCATGAGTTGTCCTGGTTGTCAGGAAAATATCCCCACACTCTGCATTGCAGACTGAAGATAGAACTTGCTAGTGACTGCAGAGTTTGGTAAAACGTGGCTTTAATTGCAAAAATGTCCATGCATGTTGCCTTTCTCCTGTCCTGTAGAGCTATGGTGCCCTGTCTCTTGACTGGACCCTCAGGTGATAAATTCTGGTCCAGTTCAGATTATTCCTCCTGTCCCTTTATGCCTTTTTCCATAGGCAGCGCTGCTACCCTGCCTCTCTCTCTCTCCTCTTATAATTTCTGAATGCTTTTAGCCTCCAAAATTGCAAAAAGGACTGAAAAGTATAAGGAGCAGTGGAAATAGGGAGTAGGGTAATGAGTGGCTGTGGAGGGAAGTGTGTGTAGTGCTGGCAGGCAGGGAGGGTTTAGGAGGCTTTGTGGAGCAAGTATGTACCCCTTTGCTACAGGCCTGTTGGCTTCATTGGGCTTTGGATGTCAGCCCATACACTGATGTCCACTAGCAATCCCTATTGCATGTGTTTTGAGTGCTGTATTGCTCCTCCTTCTATCGTCTGGCCCAAATTTAGCCATAACTGAACAGCAGTGGCTCACGCTGTGTATTTTTGGCTACTTGCATAACTGACTAGTGCTAATTTGGGTGCTAATTTTAGGGCAACAGAGGAGGAGAATAACACATTTAAAGAAAACTGAACTTGACAGATTTGCTTGCCTTCTTTTATGAAGAAAAAATATTTTTCAGTCCCTGGACAGTTTAGGCCTTGGTATTTATGCTTCCTTCCTTTTTTTTTTTTTTAAACACAAAAATAGTATATATTTTGGATAGGAAGAAAGATCTGGAAGGACATTGAAGAACATTATTTTTTATTTCTGTGATGTGATTTTTTGAAATAGACTCCGCAGTAGAAAAAATTCCATTTACCACTGCAAAGAAAATGCTTTTCTGTAAGCATTTCCTAAGCATGGATATGTGAACACAGCTGCCAGAAGAAGGACGTGGCATCGTTTCAGTAAATCAGTCTGAAGTGATTCCAGTTATATTTTTCCGTTCTCACACAGGACTAAGAAGGAATGAGGACACAGGTAGAAAAGGTTAAGTGCGAAACTTTGTTTGTAGCGATACCTGCCACATGAGATAGAATATAGAGTCAAGACCTGAGTTTGTGTAAATTAGTTAGAGACTGAAGTGCTGCTGTACTGATTTATATTGGCACAAGCTCTAGTTCACTGTGCCAAGCCATACAGTCATTTTTCTGGAACCTCTCTCCTTTTTGGGGAGTGGAAGCTGAAACATTTACATCTAGTCCTAGTGCTGGTGGTGTTAGCTCAAGAAGGGGTAGCGTTAAATTTCTGGGTTTGGGTCAGGCCCATGCAATGGGAATAATGTAAAATGCCATCATTTGTGCAGCTCTCCATAAGTCTGAAAAAACATGCATGTATTTGGCTCTGTAGAATTTTTTCCTATTTGCTTTGCTGATAACAAGACTATTAGACCTCCAAAAAATGTCATGGTGGAAAGGTACATTAAAAAGATGACTTAATTTCCCACTGCTGTCTATACTGGTGACATGTCACTACCACACTGCTTTTGGTTCCTCTTCTGCTGGACTGTCCTAAATGCCAAGGACTCTGAGGAAAAAGAGGCAGGACAATGTGGTGTTTGTTTCCACAGTATTTCCATGTATTTCCTCAATGCAGCATTTATTGAATGAATACAGTACAAGCTTCAGGAATTCTGTGAGAGAAATGATTTTGCGAGTGATGAGCAAAGATATTTTTTATTGAAGGATCATGTGACTTCTCTGGGAATTTTTTTGGTTGTTTGTTTTTTAACTTTCCTCAAGATGAGTCTGGAATGGTCCACTGAATTTTTCCTGCCTTCCCCTGCAGCTAGGGCATGGCTCCCAGCTAGGAGATTTCTTTAACTAATCCCTTGTGGTAGCAGGGACCCGTGCTCTCGCCTGGTCTTTCCCCTCTGTGGCCCATTGCAGTCATGCTGGTTAGTCCATTGCTGCGGAGAGCAGACGTGACGAGTCAGGAGGAAGCATTTTGTGGTCTGTGACACTTGGTACAGGTGGTGCAGCTGTTCTGGCCTCCTTTCTAAACCTACTTCTACTGCCTGGAGTTAGTTACCTGTAATCTTCAGGAGCTTTATTTAATAACTGAAGGGATCCCTTGCAGGTATATGCTGAAGGAGGGTGACAACTGTTGCCATTTCTGGGGACGGTGGACTCAACTGATGTCATGTGTAAATCACGTGGAAGTGTTACACACTGCACGTGGGTAAAAGTGTCCAGCTGCATGATAGCAGAGCTTCCAGCAGAGCAGTGCCACGCGCTAGCTGTTGGACCGTGGTTAACTCTTTATAAACCTGAGATTGCTGTATGATTAAATATAACTTTAATTAATCAAGTGGACAGAAAAATGTGGTGAATTTCAGCAATTCAGCATTAGCATAAAGGAAATATTTTACCTACGGCTCTTGTTTGAGCACATCTGAAGCCATCCCTGGGCATAGCTGAGCAGAGCTCCAGGGGATTGATTGCAGCTTGGTAGTCTCTGAGAACATGGGAAAATCTTGCATGACAGGGAAATTCACTGCAACGCCAGAGTTTCGGATCTGCCCAGGCTGCTCAGTTCCTAACAAAATAATTACACAGTGACATGAATTGGAAGATTACCTCATGCCCTGGAGCCTCTTCTATGATTTTCACTGGCTGGGAATGAGGTGGCTCTCTGGGCTTTATCGAGGCAGCTAGGGAGGCTGTACCTACCTCCCTAACACCGCCTCAGAAGGTGAATGCTTTCTGAGTTGCACAAAGGAGAAGTGACTGTGATTTAAATCTCCCTCCTCCCCAACTGCTTCCTCCTCTGCATCACGGCTGTATCTGGCTCAGACCTGATGTTAGGTCTCTCAGGCCTAGGAATATGGAAGAAACACAGTATTTCTACCTTAAGATTTCTGTCTTTTGCATGCTAGTTGTTCTCAAAATAGGTGGGGGCAACCAGGCACTGCCCTGATGAGAAAGCTGCGAAGTACCTGCCCTGTTATGTGAAAGGTTGCTTTGAAAGCTGTTAGATGCTGTGCAGAGTGATGTGTAGCAGTCTGCTTCGACGCTCTGCCCTTGTGGTGCATGTGTACTAGTGTGTTTGCATTGGCGTGGGTAAAGATGGAAATAGAAGCCCCGTGGTGTGGGCTGTGGTATGAATATCAGATTTGTGCTTGGTGTCTCCCAACGTACTGAAGTAACTGCTATAGCCGTTGCTATAATTAGCTGTGTTGAATAGATTAAAGCTAGTGTAGCAATACTTACCATGTGCATATCCACTCAGACGCATGTGGTAAATAAAATTAAGTTCCTGTTCCTTGTTAATAACCAATTATCAGCAGTGACAAAGGGTTTTTTTTTTTCTGGTGACACAATGTCCTGGATTGTTGTTGTACAAAACCCAGCTTTAGCACAGCCTTATTTCACAGAGGGATGGGAACTAGAGGAGGGTTAGGCTTTTAGTATACAACCGAGAGAAATTTCAGGAGGTATCTTTATACCATCTCTGCTGTTGCTAGTTACCCTACATCCAGCCTCCCTTACCAGTGAAATATCATAATCCCTTAAAAAAAATTCTTCCTACTTAACAGTAACTCCGTCTCTCCTGAGTTAGGAAGATACAAGTTTCCTTTAGCTAAAATGATGTCTCTTTTAGTGCGATTGTTTGGGCATGGAGTTGTTTGGGTAGACGTTGGGAATAAATATATCAGTGAGTGGAGAGGTGTTTACATTGCCTACGAATTGGCTACTCTGCAGGACTGCGCAGTTCGTCCCCTGTAGCTGGTGGTTGTCCTGTAGCCCTTGTGACAAGCAAGCTTGGCTGAGCGTGGGGCTACCTGCCACCGTGCAGTGGGGCAAGTGCCCTCTCCACTGGGTACTGAGAAAAGAAGCGTGTATTTTGCCTGAGACTTCTGGCTGGAAAACTTCAAAGGTTGGTGGGGCTGCTCAGAGTCAATGACTGCATGGGCTGCTGCTTGAGTGAAGAGGAGAGAGGGATGATAGGAAAAAAATTATGGCTTTAACAGTAGCATAAACATGTTGTGGAAAGAACTGTGTTGCTTAGGGCCCCACGCCAGCCATCCCCGTTAAGCTTTTGAATACCAGAATGAAGTACTGAAGTGTGCTACCCACGAACTTCATTTGTGGGATGTGAGTCATTTGGTTTAACCCACGTTATAATTTGAATAGATGGTACATGCTGGACACGATTTTTCCTTTAGCGCTCTGGCAGCAGCCAGGGCAACCTGTGTTCAGTCCATTGAGGCTTCCTTCTGTTTGCCACTTTTTTTGAAAGAATTCCTTGACTTTTAAAATTAACATTTATTGGAGTTCAAAGGTGAAGTGATTGCTTCATCTTGGAATGCTTTTATGTCCAGGATCAAGAAGGACATAAATTAAATAAATTAATTAATTTTTTTTTGCTTACTCCATGAAACAAATGAGTAAAAGATAGGTATAAACCCATTGCTTTTTAGGAGATATAAAAAGGTCTAACTGAATGGAATCAGCAAAAGAGAATATGAGTCAGTATGAGTCAGCAGCATGCCTTGGCAGCCAAGAGGGCAAACCGCCTCCTGGGGTGCATCAAACACAACATAACCAGCCGGTCAAAAGAGGTGATTATCCCGCTGTATTCGGTGTTGGTGCGGCCTCGCCTTGAGTACTGTGTGCAGTTCTGGGCCCCACAATTTAAGAAGGGTGTAAAGGTCCTTGAATGGGTCCAGAGGAGGGCCACAAAGCTGGTGACAGGGATGGAAGGAATGTCCTATGAGGAGCAGCTAAGGACTTTGGGCTTGTCTAGTTTGGGGAAAAGGAGGCTGAGGGGCGACCTCATTGCTCTCTACAGCTTCCTGAGGAGGGGAAGTGGAGAGGGAGGTGCTGATCTCTTCTCCCTGGTATCCAGTGATAGGAGGCATGGGAGTGGTTCAAAGCTGCACCAGGGGAGGTTTAGACTGGACATTAGGAAGTGTTTCTTTACCAAGAGGGTGGCTAAACACTGGAACAGGTGGGGTCGACCACTAGAGAGGTGGTCAATGTCCAAGCCTGGCAGTGTTCAAGAGGCATTTGGACAATGTCCTTAATAACATGCTTTAACTTTTGGTCAGCCCTGAAGTGGTCAGGCAGTTGGACTAGATAATTGTTGTAGGTCCCTTCCAACTGAAAGAGTCTATTCTGTTCTGTTCTGTTCTCTTCTATTCTATTCTATTGTAAAATACATTACATAATTAAAATAAAAGCTGCAGCGCTAATGGCTCCATGACGTAATGATATCCAGGAGCTTAACAGCACGTTTATTTGGATTCTAAAAATATTTGAGGTCATATTATCTAAAATAGTTAAAATAAGTTATATTAACTCACATACATTAATATGTTGGTTACTTATTTCTATGGAGATGTAATGCAGTAAGGATGATTAATTCTGGGTGCTCCTTTGCTTAAGGCTGGTAAATCCTGTGCATGGTTTTGAAAATTTTAGCAGTGATTTTAGCAGCAATTTTGGTAGTGATTGTTAGGAAGTAGCTGAATCTGGTAGCCTGATGGTGGGGGGATTGTGTTTCTGACTAGGGTACTGGGGATCCCCCCTGCTGGTGTGCCTCTGGGCTTGCGGTGATGGGTGTGTGATGGGCTGAGTGCTCCCCTGGGATGGGCCTGGGTGTTATTGGGGTTCCCCCACCTGCTGTCCTTCCTTTGTGCTCCTTCATGTGTCTGTGGAAATGAGCAGCTTATCCCATAACCTAATGGTGGCTGACAGTGGCCTTGACAGGACTTAGGAGGAATAAATGCAGGGAATGAGATGTTGAATGAAGTATAAACACAGTATGTCAATACTGACTAATGCGGCAGTTGCTCCAGGCTGTGTATTTTTTAGTTTCATGTTCAGACGGGGTTTGGCAGCAATCAGCTGGCCGATAAGTGTGTGCATGCTGGCCAGCCAGTTGCATCCATTGCATGTGTGTTGGCTGGACGGTCCATGTGCCCTGAGCTCCAGAGTAGCCACATCAAGGGAATTTGGTTGACCAATGGGTATTACGGGCAGTGTGGGAATGGGGGAGGAGCATTGCTCTTCTAATTAACCTGATAATGTTGATGTTTTCGTATGTTTTTATAAGGTTTCTGACAGTGTGGTATTTCTTCTTTTTTATTCAGATTCCTTTGGGACTCTTGTTCTTCCAGTAGTAAGTATTTCTTTCCTTTCCTCCTTCCTCAGAAAATGTTGACTCTCTGTAACTTTTCATCAGTTGCTGTTGATGAGATGATGTATTTTGTATGTGATCCTAGCTATTTTCACATTCTCAGATGAGTGTATTTACTGACCAATAAGCCAAAGAGTTTCCAGATCAAGTGCTCTGCAGCTTGTTACAAGTAATTACAGGATTTGGGAGCTGATTCCTAGCATCAGCACAAGCTGTCATAAAACTTTAACACAGAACTTTGCTTTGTGTTTTTTTTGACTGGCTGATACCTACATCTCTATTTCAGACACACCATAAGGGTTAATTAGAGCTGAAAGAATTGTGCAAAGCAATAATTGAGAAATATTAAAATAAAAATGTATTTATACACAGTCTTCTTAAGGATTTGGAAATGCACATTCAGTGAAAGTACATAATAAGATAACTTTCAACAAAAATATATAATATTGAATTGTGTGTTGAGTATGAATCCTGAATTTATAATCCTGGATGTTAATCTTGAAAACCCTATCTAAAGAATTATATATTTGTGTCAGGAAAAAAGTTTTACCGAAGTCTTTATTTTTTTAAACATCTGTAAGTCTGAGTATCCCTAATCCAGTGGGTTTAAATTCTGATCTCAAATAAACTGTATATTTGATGAAATAATCCAGAAATGTTTGATAGATGGATAATCAATGACAATGAGCAGCTCAACATTATGAAGACTACTAGGTTGAAATGCATCTGTACGAACTGTAAATTAGCAAACATAGAAAATTCAGTTTAAAAAAAAAAAGATTAAATTAACAAGTTCCTTAATATCATCTGGCCAGGTCTTAAAGTGTTCAAGCACCTAAACTAGGCGAGGTGAATTCCTCCCTCTCTTGCTACTATCTGAAGCAATGAAAACTGACTGATTTTTTAATAGTAAAATTTTTTTTTTTCATTCGTGTAGCCATGGTAGACTTATGCTTTGCCCAAAGTGTAGTTGGCTGGTAGCAGAAGGTGGGTAATGAGTTTCTGATTTCAGCCATCATCTTTTCCAGAGGCAACAGTAGCTTCCTTGTCTGAGGTGCTCGTGACAGTGTCTGGTGTGGTCAGGAGAAGTACGTGTGATGGCCTTTTTCTCTCTTACATTAGGAGTGCCAAAATGAGGATAGTAATACCATTCACTTGGGGGATGTATTGACTAAGATGAAGTATTTTCACAGCAAGTTCCTACTACCTACTGTTAAAAGCTGCCTTGCTCAAATTTGGGTTGAGAAACAACCCTTTAGAGAAGGAGTTGGTGGGGCTGAGGTAGATAATTACCATTATTGTAGCAGTGACCTTCTGGAAGTGTTCTATTAGCGCAGTTTCTGTTAGCATAGATGTGTGAACCAGAAGGTGGGTTGCTTTGCACCTTAGCTGTCCTAATACACTGCTGTGGCAATGCAAACTTCATTGCCTCTGGCTTTTACATCAAGAAAGGTACAACAAGCAGTTTTGTCACCATCTTGCAGGAAGGAAAGATCTTTTGAAATACAAAAAGTATAAAAATCAAGGGAGCAACCCATGCTATCTATCATTATTCATGATAGGAAAAAGATACATAAAATTATGAGGTCTCTAATTGGCATTTACAGGCTTTTAAAGAAGAAATCAAACACAATCCTTGCAAGTATGTTAAAGTAATGCTGTAAGAGCACAATTCACTGCTATGATGAGACAAAACAAGCTTATTTCACCCCCCCATTTTGGTTTTGAATGTTTATAACGTTTCTTGGACTTCTTGTAGGGAACCCTGTCTGCTTTTTAGGGAATACACCTTCTTTAATAAATGGTAATATTAATAAATGTATTAATTTTGAGGTAATATTTGACAGATGCAGTAACTAAGGCTGTTCCTCCTATTTAATATATTCCAGAATACTTGGCATGGAAGTTGGAGAGTGTTGAAATATGTGAATCATATGTTCTTGGCAATGTGTATACAAAAACCTGCAGTTGAAGAAAATGCAGAATCTATTTCAGTGTGGTACTTTGCACCTAAAATTTAGTTATATAAGTCCAGATTTTAAAGATGGAATCTCTTCTTCCTGTGTCATCATACGCCTGCTCACGGGTGAAAAAGAGATCCTGTTTATTTTTCACCTTCCTGATTTTTTTTTTCCTGGCTTGTTTTTAAAAACAGAAGTTCAACAGGGATGAAATTGTAGTTGATTCCTCTTTATAGGTGAACACACAGAGAAGGAAATGTATTCGATACAGACAGTTGCATCTATCTCATTTGTCACCCTGTGACATTTTTCCCTGTTTGGGAATTTCCGTTACCTCACTGTGTGCTCTTAAAATGATTTTTGACAGCACGACAGCCTTTCATTATAGAGCTTGGTAGGATACTTTTGAAGTGCTGTGCCTGGTGAGTTAACAGCTGTAATTTTCATTACCAGTGCAAGAGGAGTGCTTCATTTCCATATGTTACACTGAAAAATGCAAGCCTGTCTGTTTCGGTTGTCTTGAATTCAGAGGTTTTACTCCAGATTTACTGTTGTAACTGCAAACAGAAGCGTGTGACTCTTAAGCTTTTTAGCAGGACTACTTGTTGGAACCAGCTGTGTGTTGTGTTAAAACCCTTTTCCTTCTTCAAAGAGACACTCCTAAGCAGACAGCAATACAGAAGCCAGCATCTGGGCTGAGATGTCCCTGGGGTCATTCATCGTCTGTGCAGGCTCTGCTAGAGGTGAAATTCCCGTATGCTGCAGCAGCTCTGCTTTGAGCCTTTTGACCCCTGTGGCTGGGATTCCTTCCACCTAACTTTAGGAAATGAACTGATGCATCTGAATTATGAGCTGTAGATTTCCTCTGTCCACTGGAGAGACAGAGAGAGAGACCTGTGCATGGTTATTCTCATCTTACGTGGTCTAAATTTCCTTGCCAGTGATGTTTACTGTATTTACTGCCAGCACTGAAGGATCCTTCAATGTCTACCCTAAATAAGTTAACCATATAAAATGTGTCTTCCTTTATTCCTTAATATTTTGGAAAGAATAATTATTTTACTTTCTAGATGAGTTGCAGTATGTGCTGTAATTATGAATCATTAAACTGAAAAGAGACAAAATCAGTGAGGTTTCTATTGAAAAACAGTACCTCATCTCATGAGATCTTCATTCTGAATTTGATTTTTCTACCCCATAGGACATGAAGCTAAAGCTTGTAAAAAGAAGTGCAAGGTTTTCTTACTATCCTGGTCATCTTGCCTGCATACAGCTTCTTAGCTCTTTTATTTTTGGAAAATTCATTACCAAAAAGCAATGAAGTCAGAAAAAAGTTAGCTCCCGAAATCAAACCCAAGAAATTTCTAAATAACTGTGAAAAGAAAAAGAGAGAGCACAATGTGTGTGTGTGTGAGTCTATGAATGGTATATGAATACATAGATACTTACATTGTTGAAAACCTGATTACTACTGAAAATTAGGTGCAAATATGTTGAAAAGTTGCTTCTGCTAGCACATTTTCAGGTAGTTGTTGAAATGACACTTTAAAGCACTGAAATCCTCTTTTTCTTTTTGAGAATTTACATAAGTTGACAAGTTCAGAAATATGTCAGATCTTTTTGTCAAATGTTTTTGCAATAATACTATCTTCAAGAATATTTTGGATAGTTAACAGACAGTCACTATTTTCTTTTTAGCTGCCTTTGAACAGTGCTTCTGGGAATTATGAATTACTGGTGGAAGGCCATGCTGACGGCCGGCGCATCTTCTCTAACCGTACCAGCTTGATGTACATGTCAAAGAGCATCTCTGTATTCATCCAGACTGATAAAGCTATGTATAAACCGGGACAAGACGTGATGTTTCGGATTGTCACCTTCTATCCTGATCTCAAACCTTACAAAGCATCTCTGAACATATATATACGAGTAAGTATTCACAGAAACCTAGGTATGCATTGGAATTTGTTGTACATTCCAACTTTATGTGACAAATAAAGATCATATGTATTGCTTCCTAAATCTTGCTAGCAAGACCACTCGCATTTAACATGCAGCCTGATTTTTCTTCTAGGACCCTCGGAAGAAATTGATTCAGCAGTGGTTGATGGAGGAGGGTGATTTGGGTGTAGTTCCCAAAAAATTTCAGTTATCAGTGAACCCTCCACTAGGAGACTGGTCCATAGAGGTGGAAGTGAACGTGAGTATTAATATTGCCAAATCACAGGGAGATTTCATTTCTCCTGATAGATGTGAATAAAATTGTGTTTACTTTGGTGAAGCAAAACCAGAAATAAGCAATGACCATGAGAAGAGGAAATCCTTCCTTCATGGCAAACCCAAGATATTATGCAAACCTCACAAGATTTTCAGAAGTATATGGTTTTGTAAGGGAAGATATAAAAAAAAGCATACATATTTTATCCTAAGATCTGTATTTTGATTCTAAAATACAAATGTTATTTAAAAAGTGAGGGGTTTTAATATTAATATAAAAGAAAGATCTTATGGAGTACTAATTTTTTTTTTTAAGGGAAATGCCCTTATGTTTATTTTGTAAGTGAATATACAGAAATTCATTGTGCCCTGCTCTGCAGCCAGTCACTGTCTCAAGAGGTGTGGAATCAAAGTCTGTCATTTACAAATCTTTGCCTAGTTTTAAGGGTGTTTCAGCAATTCACAATGACTGAGGAGTTACTGAGGAAAAAATAACTATGCAAAATAGAAAGAATGAATAGTGAAGCAGAACTATGGTATAACAAAACTGGTATGATCTAGTTGGCACGTTGCTATTGATAATAGTTCTATCAGTACAATCCTTTAAGCTGTACACTCTTCATACACTGTGGAACATGTTGCAAAAATAGCTGGAGGTTTAGCTGTCAAAACTCTGTGTGTCAGGTTTATTCAGCCTGCTTTAAATGCCTGTAATTCGGGAACTGCATTTCTGACTTGGCTTGCAGTGGCCGTTCAGAGACATTTAGCAAGTACAAACAGGATTGCTTAATGTTCCGTAATAAGGGAGATGATGGGATAGAAAGCAGAAAAACTGGTGTGATCATGTATTACTTGGGAGTAATATTTACCAGTACCAGTTATATGCCTGATAGATTTCTATAGGCTGAGGTGGGTGAGGGTGGTGCTCAAATGAGTGTCAGGACTGGATTTTTCGAACACATTCTCATGTGGGTGTGGAATCGTTACTATTGTGTTTGATGGGAAAAATGTTTTAAGTTGTTCCTGCCCTTGTCCCTGTGCTCGGCTGCTCCTTCCCACCCCTGTGCTGCTGTTCAATTGCTTCTCAGTCATGTTGAGGCAGCTGTAGTAAGGCTGAGATCTAAAGCTTGCCGGGGAAGTGACCCAGATTGAAAAGCTTCTCTGTGTTTTTCTTTGCCTAACCCAGACCAGCTCACTGAGCTGGTTGACAGCACAGCCCCACTCACAGCTGTATAGGTGCTTTTCGGGAGGTGGGGAAATGTGGCTCAGACATGGGAACCAAGGCTGGTGACAGTGGTGGGCTCCTTCAACAGCTCGCTTGCCAGGCGAAAAAGTGTTTGCGAAATTTTGCTTGGGCTTTCTGTGAAGTCTTGAGTAATCCTTAAGTCAGGAGAACACTGCTGAAGGAACTGCAGCAGCTGTTTTCAGGATGTGAATATGAGTGCCACTCCCTCCTGAAACAAAACCAAAAAGAAAAGGAAAAAAATAATTGTAAAATTGAAAGAAAAATGCCTTAGATTCACCTGGGCTAATGAAACAGCTGTGAGAAAACAGACAAGTGAAGCAAAATGTTAGTAGACCATAGCAGATGGTATAAATTTTAGCTGCCTAGTGTATACTACAGAAGGTTAATGGGCATGGAAAACATACGACAGGGTGGGAATGTCTCTCAAGTGATGAGTAACAGGGAGAAGACAAATAGGGAACATTTTGTTCACTGTCTCTTCCAATGCATAGCTAGAGGGCACCAGGTGAAGGAGGTAAAGAGCAATTTCAAAACAATTAAAACAGCATAACCAAACTGTAGAGCACAGCACTGGCAGGTGTTGTGAATACTGAAAACACAGGTGGGATCAAAAAATGTCTGGACAAATTCACAGAAGTACAGTCCATTAAGAACTGTTAACTGGAAAGCCCCGAGGCTCAGACTGGCACAGTGTCACTGCTGGCTACCCTGGTTGATGCAGTTCTCTAGGTGTTGAACCTTGGCTGCTGCCAAAGACTGGGCATTGGCCTTCGTGTTAGATCTACCGGGGTGCGCTCTTTCCTAGGTTCTCTTTATTGTATTTTATTAAGAACATCTCATTTTCCCTGCTATTACATTTTTAAAGCTCAGGGTTTTAGCATTGAGTGTGACATTGAATGCAGTGTTTGAGGTTCTTAATAGAGCTCTAAATGGTTCAGCGGCATGAAGAATATCCAGGGGCTGGGATAATGCCCATCACACTAGGCTATCTTTCTGTATTCACCATTGTTACAGGACACAGTTCAAGGTGGAAAGTACTGCAAAATGCTTTTGGTGCATTTAACAAAATGCTCTCTTGGGAAAAGGTAAACTTGGACAGAACAGAAATGAGATTCTTTTTTCATTTGCAGAGGAAACAGTTAAAATTTAAGAAACACTGCATTGAATAAGTGGATAAAAGGGGAACTAGGAGATAGATACCAATATAAATGAAAGTCTGAACTCTTGCGTATTTGTAGGAAATCTGAAGATCCCAAGGAAAACTTGATTGTTAATAAAAGTATGAAAGACTTTTTAAAGTTTGCTAGGAACAAAAGAAAATCCAGCGGTGGCAGAGCCCAGTAACATGAGGAAAGAGTGATTATGTGGCAGAGATGGAAGCATTTAATAGGGGTGATGGTTCTGTGTGGTTAAGTGAATCTCAGTGTGGGGAGATTTGAGAATACCAGCGAAAGATGAATGTCCTGAACAGAAAAGAGTAAGTGAGGTAACATGGGAAACTCTAGGCCTGTCATCTGGCATGAGAAAAACAATGACAAAGGTGATTTGGGATTCCACTGATAAAGAATTAAATTCTTTAAGGCTATTATGGATTTGGTTAATAAGGTAGATTTACTGATGTAACAGATTTTTGTAAAGGCTTTTCATTGTACAAAATCCTAATAAAAACAGCAATGTATGTAAAGTCTGTCAAAGAAGGGTGGATTGATTTCTGGGCAATCGACACTCACCCAGGGTGTTTCTAATATAAACTGATGACAGTTTGCAGATGGAGCCGGCAAAGAAAGCTCCATGGTGGGAGACTGCAGAAGTCCCATCTGTTGACTGTATATCAAAGGATCAAATGAATCAATGGATTTATTGATTACAGTCTGTAAGTGCCATTACAGGTTTTAAAAGGCTTTTTAATCTAGTGGAGAAAGGCACAGTATGAACCAACTAATAGAAATTGAAGCCAAACAAATTCTCTTTGGCATATATACGTCTTTCATCAACAAGGCTCTTACACACTGGAACAAAAAAAAAAAGGGGAGTAAGGGTTTCTCTGTTACTCAGTGTTTTAGCATCAGGAATGGTTGCCTTTTTGGAAGATGCATTATAATAATGCAGGTTGTTGGAGTAGCTGAATACTTGAGGAAGCAAACCTGGGATAAAAGCAGGTCAGGCTAAATGGTTCCTTCTGTCATTAAACTCTTCAAATTGAAAATTAAAACAGAGGGGAAAAAGAACAGTGTATTACATAAAAAAGAGAGTTGTAGGCTTTGGGGTCCAGAAAAACCTGACTATTCTTACAGTTCTTATCCTGTGGGAATAAAACAGCAACGCCAAGCCCCACACATAGAAGCTTATGTTGTTTACTTTCAGCCTCATTTTCCTTCACACCTGCTCTGCTTCACTTTTCAATTCTACATTAAAAGAATATAATTACAAAGCAGTATGCGTTATTTCTGTAGCACACGCCTACACAGCATCTTAGGTTGGATAAGGCTATCATGCAGAATATATTAAATAACTTGCAATAGTCACACTATTACATGAGGTCTGTCTAATGGGTTGTCTCACAGACTGTTATTTTTCTGATACCATGTCATACCATTGGATTGATGAAACCTGCAAGAAACCTTGCAGAATAAAGGGAAAGAACTCTTCTGATGGGAAACTCTTTTTGATTCTCTTGGTTACAAGTGAGCTTATGCCCTGAAATACAAGGTCATATGGGATGGGATTCAGTGTGAGGTTTAAGATGAGTGGTTGTCTGTATGCAGGTGATGTGATGGAGATGTAGCTGGTGTTCAGTGAAAGCTAGTGAGTGACCCAGATCACTCCGAGTGGATATTCCTAGCTATTGCCTGGATATTCCTTGCTGTTCTGCAGCTGTTCTGCTGTCCAAGGGAGGTACAGGCTTTTTCTGTGTCATATATAAAGTTGTATAGATTCACCAGTCCCTTCCTGATAACAGAGGTCACTGAGGACTTGGATTTACTGCTAAGGAATACTTAGTATATGTCTGGCATTTTTAATAGATATGCCTACCTATCCTTAAATAGTACTGGTAGCCCTGGGTCCACATGGGATCCAGCGCAGCTTATGGATCTACTCAGGGCTTTAAGAACATCTTCAGATGGCAAACCCAGGCTGATCTCTGCATGTCAGCTATCCTGATGCCACGACCTGAGCTTTCTAGTTAAATAGTCAGCTGTCCAGCCTTCTATCTCAAGTTTCCCTCTTGTCTTTAAAGAGTGTTGTTAAGTCAGTAAATAAAATTTCTCTTCCAGTGGTTACAGATCAATTCCCAGGTGTACCAAGTTTGGATTCCTGGAAGTACTGCCTCTGAATCCTGCTATAAATCAGGTTCTGGCTGCTTGCTGCTGTTAAACATCCTGTAGTACTTTTTAATAAGAGTTCAGGTGTTAGTACAGCTGTTCCAAGAAAACTCAAGACAGAGTAATTACAGTCTGGTTCCCAAGTCTCCACCCTGTATTTTAGTTGGATATCTTATATTTCCTGTTGTGGAGCCTGGTGCTGAAAGGCTTTTAGGTGCTGAGTTTTAGTAGTAGGCATCTCCGATGAGAAGTTGTTCCTAGTTATAAGGCATTTTGTAATCTAATTTATGGAAGTTTTTATTTTGAAATTTATGATCAAATGTTGAAGAGTAGTAATGTTTCAGGTGCAACGAGGCCTTTCTAAGATATTTTTGAAGAGTATTACATTTTTTTAAAAGCTTCAGCTATAAAAATCAAACTTTCAAAAAATCTAACTTTCAAAATCAACTGGAGTTGATTGTATACTTTACACTTTGAATTTTTTAACTTTTGAGGTTTTATGCATGTTATAGTGTATCCACATGAATTCTGTGATGTCTTACTGCTAGATCAGCTACAGATTTCACATTTGATCCATTGGGTTTGAGATTATGTCATTACTTAAACAAAGTGTCACCCTCCTTCAAAATCAGACTGTACGTAAAACCTTTGGAATTGGCTGTGTATTCAGTAGTTTGCAAAAGAGCACTGATATTTAATCAGGATCTGATAGTGTGAATGCTGGTGACATTGGTGGGACTCTGCTTAGTTTCTGGAGACCGTGCTGGTGGATTTGAACAGAAGTTTGGGAATTAATGCAGAATTGTATTTTGGGGTTTATTTCCTGCGTGTGAAAATAAAGCACGAAAGTGATCGTGAAATGCTTCTGTTAATTCTGTCTAGGTAAAAACCTAATTTTATTTAGCTGCAAAGCAGAAGGGAGGAGTGTTTCTGACACGGGCCGTGAGGTGGCGGTGTAGCCACGGGAATACAGCCCGTGCCAGCACTGCGCTTTTTCAGGGCAAAGCCCTGAGACCACACCCAGAGTCTTTCCTGATGTTATAAGTTGTGATGCACGTAAATGTCAGAAACAAATAAGAAAATGGACCTAGACCAGAGTCGTTTCAGGGACTTTCGATTGCCAAAGAAGAAGAAAAAATTTGGGGGGAACAATTCCTGTGATCTCACTTGTTGGATTAGACCCAAATGACTTCAAACAGGACTGGTTCATCACAGCAGAGCAAAATCTGGACTGTAGTTGTTAGTGATTCTCAGATGTCAGGATCCACAGCATCTGAGGCTCAACTGCAGAAAGGCTCCATCATCCTCACGATCTCAGAATACTTACACGGATCTCTCTTGGGCACTGTTTTCTTAATACTCTGGGCAGTGGGCACAGAATGTAATAGATGTTTTGCAGTTTAAGAAATGCTGATTTAGAGCAAAATGCTAATAGTCTGGAAGGATGAGTGTGTTTAAGAAGCAGGAGAAGGCAAGGAAGGCAAAAACTGTACTAGAATAAAGCAGCGCTGGAAACAAGTGGAGTAGGCGTGGTGTTGTTTTCCTATCTTAAAGAAAAAATCTCTCCTGGGTTGTACATATAACTAACTGCTTGACTCAAAAGCCACCACTCCTGGAAACTGGTTTAATAACTTCCACTCCAAAATATTTGAACAGTATTTGCCAGAGAGACAGTCCTGCCCTGAGGAACTAAAATGATACAGAGTGGTTCAAGTGCTCGTACTTGTCCTATTCCAAACCAGTTTGGCTGAAAAGCATGTGCTAGTGGGAAATCTGGCTTGGTGTTCAAATCATCAAGACGACCTCGTAGGGTCTTTTCCTTTCCCTGCACTGTGAAGCACGGCTTGCTTTCTGTCATAAAGGTTGTCATTTTAGAGAAGGTGCAGCCAAGAGTGCTAGTCGCACTTTAATCTCTGTTTTCTACTGCTTACAGTTCTCTTAGCTTTTAATTAAAATTTTTTTTTTGGACTTCTAAGGTAATGTGAAACAAAATCTCATTTTCAAGGGAGATGCTTTTTTATCCTGCCAGCTGGGATAATGTTCTGTTCATGGTTTGCTTAACGGCAAGGGTGACAAATATATGCTTAACATTGGAAATAAAAGATATACAGAGAACCAGACATGAGATAAATTCACTGCAGGTAATTTTCCTAAGATACCTGTTTCTAAGATTACCTGATAGTAATCTGATTGTGGACTGCATGTCAGTGCCATAGCATTTTGTGTTGTAATTTATGATCTGCACAAATGTTGTGAAAATAGCAGATTCTGCCTATATCTTTTCAAACCTAGGAACATAAATATGGCAATTACTTTGGTGATCAGTGACTTAATCATGAAATCGGTAGCAATCTGATTTTTACTTTGATAGAAGTCTTTTGCTAAGAAAACTGTAAATATAGAGGTATAAGGGGCTTGGTCTGAGATGCCTAATTTGCAAAGTTGTTGTTCAGGTAAGAGAGAGAATTGTTTCCAGCTTGGATCCTGGTCCTAGGGTTTTTCCCACAGGAGTTCTCAGTTTATCCTCTCTTGTCACAGACACTCATTCCCATCTGACATATCTTGATGCTACCTGACAATTGGTTATCCATATTCAGTCTCATTTGCCCCACATTTCAAACCGTGTTTGCTGAGATACTCCAGCACATATGATAACTTGTAGTGGTGTCACTGTTCTCAGGAATAATCAAAGTAATCCGACTTCTGAGCTCATCAACGTAACCTCATCAGGCAATTGAGCAGCAGCTGGGGATATTAACCTTTCAAAATAGCCACCCCTAGTGACAGACTGGTGTCTTTCTTGATCTTTCCCCTATTTCCCAGAAGACCCTTAAGCGAAGAGACAAAATAGTCTTTCAAAAGGAGCCTCTCCCTTCCTGTCCTTTGGGAAGTGGAGACTCCTTCGGTTTCTCAGCCCATTCTTCCAGCTGAGCTCAGATTTTCCTCTTGGAAAGTCATCAGTCCAGTGTAATCCCTGTGTCAAGAAGATCAGCTGAGATTCAGAGCTCCAGTTCTAGGCACTGCTGGTAAATCACCTCATGCCATTTCCCTGCGGATGGCAGCTTTTGGTATGATGCTGTAAAAAAAACATTGAACGAGGGTTATATGTCTGCAGACAAATGATGTACGTGCTTGGTCTTAGAATCATAGAATCATTTAGGTCGGAAAAGACCTTTAAGATCATCGAGTCCAACCGTTAACCTAACACTGCCAAGTCCACCACTAAACCATGTTCCTAAGCACCACATCTACACGCCTTTTAAATACCTCCAGGGATGGTGACTCAACCACTTCCCTGGGCAGCCTGTTGCAATGCTTGACAACCCTTCTGGTGAAGAAATTTTTCCTAATATCCAATTTAAACCTCCTCTGGTGCAACTTGAATTACTCACACTTTAGCAAGGAAGAACAATCAAGTAAGACAACAAAAAGCAAAATTTATGTGGCTGACTACCATGACTTTTTGGTCAACTGTCATTGTACTGAAGAACAAAAATAGGTGCTGAATTTTTAGTGTTCAGAGAGTGAAAAAAAACTTTTAAATTAATTTCCCAATGATGTGCCATATATGGCTTGATGTAGCACATCAAGATATTATGCAAGATATGCCAGAATATGCTTTCAGATACCCTCCTGAAGAAAATCGGGAAATAAGTGAAAAAATTAGAAAAATAGGAAAATGGAAGAGAATACAAGTAACAATATATTGTATAGTTGTTTATTTCTTCCATGGATTTTTAACTAACAAATAAACAAGACAGGAAGATATAACCCAAGAGTATCTCTGCTGAAGTAAGTATGGCATGTAGACTGTAACAAAATTTTAGCTGCCTTTTGAATAAATGAAAAACCTTAAGATTATACATGCTTTTGAAATGGTCTTGTCCTCTAGATAGCCACTGTAGGAGCTTCTCTTTTGTACAGAGATACTTGAGTTTTTACTCAAGTTTTAAACGAGCTAGTAAAGATACTGCTGGTAGGTCAGTCATGGTTCATTGTGATGACTGCAAGTACTTATGCTAGGTAGTTTTATGCTAGCTAGCTTGGATATTTGGTTTTTTTAATACAAAAATCAGCCATATGTAGATGGCTGCAGATCAGAAGCTCCACAAGCTCTTCATTATATATACTTTTAATCAGCCATATGTGAGCTTCTTTGTCCTTCTGTGGTGCAAATACATACTACTGGTTCCTACAGGAGTGTCATTACAGGAGCTGATAATGATTGAGCCATGATTTAAAATCACATCATGTCAGAAATTGTAATTTAACTTGAATATGGGTGGGATTTGGCCTAGAAGGTATGTTAAACTTGCTAATCTAACCACAATTGTCTGTTTTTTCTCATATGATTTTTTTTCAATAGGGTCAAGTTTATTATCAAAGATTTAAAGTGATGGAATATGGTAAGTGTTACTTAAGGGCATTTAGTAGTGACCAAAATGGGTAGTTGATTCTCCATTAATTTAGACTAGCTTCCCTTGGCTAGCATGAACCTTTTGAATACTCCCAGAAAGTCTAATTTCCAAATCTCTTGCTTCTCTGAGACTGACTCTGTGTCCTGAGAAAAACATCATCTTATCAGCTGCCCTCTTTATCTTTGGTAGTTTTAATGACCTACTACTGTAGTGTCTGGATGTCATGTCATCTTTAAAATACTTATCTTAAGCCTATGAGGTGCAGTTATTGTCCCTGTTTTTCCAGGATCATGCAGGCAATGTCTTCATCCCAAAATATCTGCATAATGTCTGATCATGAAGCTTGCTGATGATTCTGTAAAGGCTGAATAAGATAAATGTTTTATATTTCAGTCTTACAAGCTTGTGTGCAGGCTGCTCTTATGATGCTTGTTGTCCTTTCAGCAAAAAGTCTTAGTCTGGGGCATGCATAGGGTTGGGTTAAAAATATATCTACCTTATATTCCTTAGGAAACTGTAGTAGTCTTTATCATATTATATGTTCTACCCTTATTACTTAAAAAAAGAAAAACATATTACTTCTTTTGTGAATTTAATGCTTTCTGTAATTTTTTTTTTTTTTTTTTTAGTTTTACCAAAATTTGACGTTATGATAACAACACCATTATACTACTCTTTGAGAGAGGAAGACGTAACTGGTGTTGTCACTGCAAAGTAAGTAAATAATTGATACCATTGTCACCCTCACTCTTAAGAAAATTATTGTGGGTCTCTAAGTGTCAAAGTGAAAACATATTTAGAATGCTAAAAAAGTCCCTTCTAGTCAAAATTAGTTGGCTAGCATCCATTTCTAGTTACTGGATTTTGTTGTAACAATATTAGATAGATCTTCAGACTTCTAGTTAGTTGTTTTGGTCTGGTGAAGGTATTTCTAGACTATAACCAAGACATTTTTAGCTACATTATTCAGAAAATTTCTTGAGTATTTTGCTTATAATGTATATTCTGAGGGATTTTTTTGTTTCTATGGCTCTTTTATGGTGCTCTCCAATGTATCATGCCAAGGTCCGTGGGTAGAGTAACTATATTTTATTAGACCACTTGGAAAATTATGCAAACTACTGTGCACATCCTTCTTGATCCAATTTATCCACATTGTGGATTTGAAGTATAGGCTTCTCCTACCTATCAAAATACCTATACCTGTAAATAGGTGAAGAATTAAAAACTCTTGAGAAATTCAGAAGAGGCTTCATTGTAGACTATTGTATAAATGATATTTTATTTTTCAGCTGAACAAATATCTAGACAAAAAGTTTAGTATGCATTAATCTCAAATAGAAATTAATTTTATTTTGGGAAGATGAGAGCCAGATAGAGCTACTTGATAGATCCATTCAAGAAGACCTGAAATAAAAGGTCTTTCGTGGGTTATTTAATGCCATAAAATACATACGTTCTAAACAAGCACTCCAGTTATAAGTGAAATGCAGAAATGATGTTTAACAAGCTATTTAAATTAAATGTTTGGACTTTTGAGAAAAAGCTTCCTTTCCTAGAGGCAGTGCAACCTGATATTATAAACCATCTAGGTTTCTCATAAGGGGCAATTTTTAAAAAAAGTTTTCCTCAATTTTTTTCCCCATTCTGCTTTGCTTTTGGAATCCATTATATGCCAATGTGAATTTGGTTTCCTAAGTTGTTTTGGTCTTCTACAGGGTACTTGACTCCTTCATTAGATATACTCATAAGGTATTTGAAACTGTACCTGTCTGCTGCAATAAATCCAGACTTGGACGCCAGTGAATTGCCATTGAATCCCAGCAGTGCCAAAGTTTTACTGATATGTCATAGTTATTTGTAGGGAATGACATCATTCCTGGTGACTGTTTTTATAGGCGTAATGCCTCTGTGAACAAAGAGTTTATATGTTCCTTACGCTTGTGGATGCCATAAAACCCCTTCCCTTTCTCATCTCTGGACTATTATTAGATTAAGTTAAGTACAGGGGTGCTACCCAATGGCAGTATCATTTCAGGGTTAATGGCAGCTTATTACCGTAATTAGGTCTGCTTGGAAAGACTTAGTTCAAGTGCAAGACAGTGTTGTCAGAGTTCTTCCTGTAACTACCCTATTTGATTATTCTTTCCCTCTGCTTTTCAGCTTTGATATTTCTTAAGTGGCTGCCAATCAAATCCATAATGATTTAAAGTACTTAAAGTTATCGCATCTGAATGTATTACTACTGATGGGTCCCCCCCCTTCTCTGTCTGAATCTGATAATGTCATCGTTAGTCTTATGTATAACTTATGTATAATGTAAACTTATTATTTTGTTACTGCTCACTGACTGCAGGTTGCTAATGGCATTCTAAGAAGTGAATACGTTACAGTTTTCAGATTTGCCACAGCTGCAAATTATGTTTGCCATGTAATAATGCCATGATTTCTTTGGACTGTGATTACTAAATAATTTAGGTACAAATATCTTGACATCTCGCGTTTTGTGTTAGCAGCATTTGGGAAGCAAAACACTTGCACTTCCCACATCCTATTTTAACTCTATTGCATATTAGTTACGATGCTACATTGGTGTTCTATTCAAGAACTTGCTTCCAGGTTACCTTAACATAGTTAATTTTCCTACATTGTACAGCCCGTAATAATAGTAATAGGTTTATAGAGCTGGTGTGCAGGAAAGAGCAGCACTGTGTATCTTCTCCAGGTTTTGGGCTTCTGACTTCAGTGTTGATAAACTGGTCTCAGTATTGAAAACTCCATGTTTCAAAGTACAAATGTGTTCTAGCCATGTTTGAGGCCAGGGAAAAATATTTTAGTAGAATCTTTTGCCTTGAGAGCTCTTCAGGAGCCCAAGTCCTGAAGGTGGTGTGTTGTTTGACTTTGACTGATGTGTTTCAGGTACACGTATGGAAAACCAGTAAAGGGAACTGTAACGGTCACTTGCCTTTCTGTCTCTTACTGGACAAACAAGAGAAATATAACAACAACAATGGAGGTGAGTCTTCTGTTAGCAGTTTGGAGCATTGTAGACTTTAAGCCTGTGTCTCCTTTTGTAGGTTAAATATGCCCGGGGCCATTCTTGAGTGCTGAGTTCAGCTGGCATGGTCTATGGAGTGACTTGCATGGATAGCATTAAACTCTTTAATTTCTAGAATAAAGTGTCTATATTCAGACTGCTTGTTGGGAATGATACTTGGCCGCTATGGTCCTTTGAACTGTGCCTGGAAGTTATTTTGGAGAGTGCTGGTTGGCCCAGGTAGAAAAACTTTCCCTGAGCCACTGTAGCAGTGTACGTGATGGAGGACCCATGCCCAGGAACGCTTCCTGGCCCTGTGTGTGTGCCTGCATGCTCGGCCCTGTGTTACAAGGCCAGAGGAGGCCACTGCAATTGTCTAGGTGGAGCTCTAGCACTGTAGAGACCAAAGCATTTTGCCTACTAATTGCCTAGTAATTACATGGGAGTTACTGCACTAGTTGTAACCTGGAGCATGAAATTTAAAAAGGCATGCGGTTTTGATCTGCAGACTTAAAAGTGGTGACAGATTCATGGCATCCTTTTGCAAAATCAGGAATACTTTTGAGCTGTGGACTATGTTTAAAACAGGTTCAATTTCTGCTAAATGGTGTGCCTGTCATTTTCTGTTGGCTGCCTTCAGCAGCTGGCTGACTTCAGTGCCTTCAGGAGCACTTAGCCTACAGAAACCCTGAGCTCAGGCATGTTGGATAGGTTATACCCCCCTCCTCAGGCAGGGACCTGTTCATTCTATTTTTCTTAAAGCATAGGCACCACTGCTCTGGCCACGTAGAAGTGGATAATTCTAGATATTAGGAAAAAAAAAAGTAACTTTCTCCATAAGGCGTTGTTGACTTTAAAAGGTAATGAACTTCTACTGGATTTAATACAAATGGTACTGAAAGCAAAAAATAAAGGTCAGTGTTCATAATTTTCTGGTGTTGACGCTCCAGAACTTGTATGTGGGGAGAGCTACAGGACTTAACCAGAAATAAGCTGTTGTAGGTGGAAAGGTTTCCTTGACTTTGCTGGCTCAACAATTTTTTTTTCCTACATTGCAGATAAATGGATCTGTGAATGTGACTTGTAACAAGCTTATGTTGCAAAACTTGAACGCTGATCAGTCGTGGCACCAAGGTGACAGTGATTATGCAGAGCCAATAGAAATTATCGCGGTGGTCACCGAGTCGCTCACAGGTATATGGCTGTGTGATGTCTTCTGAGAGAAATCCAAAGAGTAGGTGATGCTGGAAGAACTTACTGCTATGTGAAAGTGCTTGGAGCGCTTGAAAAGCATCATGTGCTGATGGCAGTACGAACCATCTACATGTAAAAATATTATCTGAAAAAATACATTATCTGAACTGTTGCTTGCCTAGATTTTAAATAGTTTAACCAGCTGTTAACTCAGCTGAATACAGTTCTACACTAAATGATTTATTAAATAACCAAGAAATATGTTCATATGGGGGCTTAAAGTCAATGACTGATCACTTCTGATGAGAAGAGCAGGCATAAAGAATTGCTAGCATTAGTCTGAATGTTACAAACTTAAGTTTAATCATATACTTACCGTACTTGTTTGTTTGTAAGCCACATCAGTAGGAAGAGTTCTCTGGTCCCACGTTGTGCACTGTCTATCCTTTTCTAGACTATCTGATTTGCAAACTGAGCCTTTTTGTGACTTCATGTTCCATTGCACCTTGCGTATTAGAAAAAAAACATATGTACAAAATTTCTGCGTGTCCCAGAAACTAGGTTTCATTACAGACTTTCTGTAGAAACCCCAGCAAGGTGAAGTTGGCTGATTTAGGATTCATGAGTTCCTTCCTTGTGTCATTCTGACATAGAGTGGAGTAGAGTACTACGTGGTATGGCTTATTTAGCATTGTGAAAGACAGTACCAGTACGTATACCACCTTTTTACTGATCATTAGCCAGAAGGAACTGAAATGGTGAAAAATATGATAGAATTATTTAAAAATCATGGACAGTAAATAGTATTGCTGCTAAAGGAATATGTATGTTAAAAGCATGTTGTCTAAACACATAACGATTATTCAACAGGAATCTCCCAAAATTCAAGTACCATCATATTTCCAAAGCAAAGTGACTATTTTATTGAATTTATGGACTACTCTAGAGTTATAAAACCTTCTCTGAACTTCATAGCTACTGTAAGTTCTTTTGTTTTATTATGATCTGTGCATAAACAAATGCGACTTCTCCTGTACTTTTGCTTAGATGCCAAAGTTTGCGTCGGATTTTTAAGTATAATTTACAGATTTGTTTTCAAATTACCTCTTTTTCATGATACATATCGGCAAATACGAAACAGAGGCATTTGCTCTAGAAAAGGATAAAGTGGCAGGGAATGCTGTAGTGTTGGCAGGATATATTTGAGTATACTTTGTCAGTGTTCTTATGGAAGAGAAATCTTTTCAGTTTCTAGCTGATTGTTTTCCATTAGGTGACTGTGCTTTAAAACAATAGAGTAGTTATTGAGTCCCAACCCTCCTAATATTTGCATATGGAAGAGTGTGTATATATACACATACATACAAATATATACTTTATATAAAGCAACTATATATAATTAAGCAGCTGTTACAAAATTTAGTAAAACTCATCAAACCACATTGCTCTCAAGTGAAAGTGTCTTTTCTGCCTTCTGTCCTGTCTTTCTCATACCAGCTGCAGTCCTCTCATAGAAGTATTTCATGTTTTTCATGCTGTCCATAGTCTGCGTTCAGTATTTCTACATTTAGCAGAAATTGCATATTGCATCACTTCATTTTACTTGAAAAGGGGAATCGACTTTACAATTCTCGAGCCTTTACTGTGTAGAAATCAGACCTAAATACTGATAAAATAGCTTGAATATACAATTTCAGAGTAGATTGGCTCAAGCCATAGCTTTGTGCTAGGCTGATCATTTGGGTCTTTGGTTTTCGTTGCCAGCACCCCAGTTTGAGTCCAACTCTGAGTCAAACTCTGCTGCTTCTTCCTCTTCCAAAGATGAGCTAAGGGAGAGGTAGCTGAGGCATTTAGCAATGCTTGCAGCTAGCAGAGAGGAAGGTATCAGTTACGCTCCCAGAGGAGTGTGAAGGAACAACTGCTGCTATTACTAGTAAGTGGAGATCTGCATATGCGGTACAGAGAGATGATAGGAAAATAATGGCAGAGGAGGAGAAGTAATGGAGTGACAGACCTCTGGACTGAAAAAGAAAAGGGAAACATTAGTTTAGTGCTTTTAAATGTAGAAGTTGAATTTTTGGAGTGTGCAATGCAGAAGGAGAATGGTTTTACTATGGATGAGAATCTGCTTGAATGTGGGAATAAAGGTTGATGGAAGTTGTAGTGCTGATTGATGGATACTGGAGTGAAGAAGTTACAGACTGTCAATTTGGGGCCTGTTTTAAGACTTTTCTTCAGCTCATTTGATGAATCCATAAAGATATCTGACTCGGCACCATCTCTGCTCATCTGACATGTTTTCCTGCACATGATGTAGGTTGTCCTTTGTTGTGGTGATGAGATACAAGTGATAAAATTAAATATTCAGGCTGTAGGTAGGATATGTATAATTTGCCTGAGAGACAAGCATTTTCAACAAGAAGAGTAATTGGGAGAGCTGAAAGGCAGGTCACCTTTCAATTCCATCTGCTTTGCTTTTGCTCTTTTTTTACTCCCTGGAGTTATGAATAATTTTGTTCTTGGCTGACTTGCCTACCTGTAGTGCTCACAAGGGATTAAAAATAAAGTTACAGATGTGTGAGAAATCTGAGGATGCCCTTGGTTTTTTGATATGATGTGAGTGCAAATATATTGTTACATGTTATGCATTGTGCATTTTAGCTTTACCCTGTGTGATGGGTGTTTTCTTTCTTTTCATTTTTAGCTAAAGGTGACACGTTCTGATAGCAACCAGCTGACAGCTGAAGAGAGGCAGAATCTTGTCACAATCACTGCACAACAGTCAGACCTGCTTTTTCACCACTCTTCACTTTCTCACCTTGAGAATGAGGCAACAGAGGAGAGAAATCTGACAGTCCATGTCCTGAATTACACAGTCCCAGAAAATGGAATAATTGATATTGAGTTTCCAATCCTGTCTGATACAAAAACTCTGAGAGTTCAGGTATTGCTTTGTAATATGTTGCTTTGGAGCAGCGGCATGCCAAATTGAGCAGGCTGTGATCAATGATATGCTGTTCCTGCCATCTGCAACAGCTGTTATGTCACCTACTGTTATTTTCTTTACCTCATATTCATGTTAGAGCTGGAATGAATGTGATGGATCCTGTCTAAATGTGATCTAATAATTGCACCAAGATAGCAAGGAAAAAAACAAAACAGATACCCAAAAGCAAGCAGTGAAGTGGTCCTGGTACTGCCATAGAGGCTACCATGCTCTTGTAAACAGTACCATATATGTGAACATTACACAGATTTTGCTGTTTTCTTAAGAGCTTTGTTTTGCATTGTCTCTCAGGCAGAGTTCCTCAGCAGTAGGACCGACATAGGTGTTTATGATGTGTTCAGCTCCCCCAGCCAGACCTATCTCCAGGTTAAAACAAAGAGCCAGGATATAAAGGTACAGTCTGAGACAAAACTTGCCAAGATAAGAACCGTGCAAGTTACTCATCGTGTTTCCATACTCATCCATATGAATCGTATGCTTTTCCTAGGCTGGGAAGCCTTTTGAGCTGAGCATTGCAAGCAACAAGCCAGTGAGAGAGTTCCACTATCTGGTAAGTTACTGGTTTTACATATGGGGACAATCCAAGATGACTTTTACCAACTTGAGAAATACTCCAGTGAGTGGAATGTTATTGAATGTTAGAGAGATTCAGCATTTTTTATTGTGCTTTGTGAAAGGGGTGGCCCAAACTTCCTTTCCACTAGGATGGTCCTTTTTGAAAGAGAGCTCCATTTTGCTACCTAGCAGAAATGCCCATGGCACTGTAAGGAGGTGCTCTCTGGGAGGAGCGTGTCTCTGATTTGCATGTTGGGTTGCCGATGTGTGAGACACATCTCTGCTTGCCGATGTGTGAGACAAGGCGCAACTGTGAGAGCAATACTGTCTCTGACTGTGCAGAGCACCCGTGGTGGGAGAAGGGGCAGGGATGTCCCAAGAGCAGCCCAAGCTGCTGGGGCTAGTCAGCAGGTCCTGCAGATGCAGGTGGAAGCAGCGGGCTGGCAGAGCCTGTACAGGTTCAGGACTCTCAGGGCTGAGCCTGCAGGCACAGGGTGAGGAGAAGACCTGCCTGCCGAGGAGACAGATGGTCCAGTGGACAGGGTGGCATTGTTAACAAGGGAACTTTGTAGGAAGCATTTTAAAATAAATGGCTTGGGTAATAGCTTGTGTAATGGCTCAGCTGCTGTACTGTATCTTACAGCATCTGGATTGAAGGGTTTGTTATGTATACCATCATCAGTCTCCCATCCTGTCCTTAATATGTGCCTGTCTTGTGCACAGTCTACACCACAATGATCATGATAACTACAATTCTTTTTCTTTCAGAGACTTTAATAGTAAACTGAATAAGGAAAACCTTAGGACAATATAAAATGTGGGCATTCATGTGTATTTTCTAAACCAGAAACACTCTCTAGAAGATTTTAAAAAAATCGGGTCCATGCAGTCGAAGGCAGGGAACTGCCCTTCATGGCTCTGTCTTCATTAGTAAGTGGTATGGTCCAATATGAACAGATTTAGAATGAAAAAGTTGATGCTGTGGGCCTGAATTCCAGGTATTTCGAGGTACCTTCTGACTAGTTCGAATCTGGTCTGGTAAAATGAATGCCTGTTTTTAATTGGAACACATTAGTGGGCTCCAGTTCACACTCTCCATGGTGCAAACCGAAGTGTGGTAAGTGAGGGTGTTTGGGAGATTTGCCTTTAAAATTGCATTCCTGATCCAAACTCAAATGCTATTATAGATGACCTGTTGCATTTTTATGTTCTCATAGCATATGTTGTGCTGTGCACTCATCATTGTAGTTCTTTACTTGTCCATAGTGATACAGGAATTAAAGCATGGAAAAAAATCTATTTCTAATATTTAAATATTACATTACCTGCCTGTTCCATACCCAGTCTCATAGAACTGGTCAACCACTCAGTAAAAAAAAAAAAAAATCACAGCTACATGTCTCTTTTTTTAACAGCTGTTTGTAGAAGGAATTGCAGAGCTTATGACATATTGAGATACCAACAGACTGGGTGTTTCATTTTTCCCTTTCAGGTGTTATCTAAGGAACAAATTATGGCTTTTGGCACAAAGGCTGCAACAACATTCACTTTAACAGCAGAAAATTCCTGGGCTCCTTTGGCATGTATACTTGTATTCTATGTTGATGAGCTTGGAGTGGTTGTAAATGATGCTCTCACTGTCCCTATTCAGCCTGTTTTGGATGACAAGGTAACTATATTGAACTTGAGTCTGAGACCATGTTTTTGTGTGTTTGTTGCATGGTAAACAGTATTTTAGATCATAGGATTCTAAATGTAAAAACTTCCTCATTGAGGATCTAATCTGAGGTTTGTGTAAGTCCTTGGAAAGACTTTTGATGATACCAGTGCAGTTAGGGTCCAGCTATGGCATATCTGAAAGAAATTTCTACTAGCCCTATGCTTTCCACATAAACAGATGCACAGCATCTCCTTGTGTTTTTAATAGTTTGGTCAATTACTGAGCCAAAGATTGCTCTGGCCAATGTAGTGGAAAGGTACTCATAAGTGCTCTAAGTGGACCTGTAAACGTTTATGAAGACCTTGTTCTAGCCAGGCAGTGGTCACATTGTACGTGGTGTGTCATCAGTGAACGTGACCAGTGTTTGTGTTTCATATGACCGTGCATACTTTAACTCAAAAAAGCTTGAAGAGGAGCGGGAAAATAACTATTGCAGCAATGAATTGATTTTTCCACCTTACTTACCAGGATGAGATTTGGTCCTTTGCGCAAATAAAAGCCTCACTGTGAGTTTTTACAGGTGAGACCACCCAAAGGCTCTCAATGGGTTCAAATTCTTCCTCCCCTATGGAAACTTTAACACTTATAACCAGACATCAGTAGGGAGGCTGTTTGTCTTACTCCTGCATGAAAAATGTCTCCATTCGCTTCACGATTTATCCAAACTCAGGATATGAGCGTTATTATCACAGGATAAGGAAGTGGAGAGGCAGGATGGTGAGAGAGCTGCAGGCACACGTTTGTTGATTATGGTTATTATGTACCAGTGTCTGAAGAATCTAAATAAATAGAAAACAAATAAGGTAATTTAGTCGAAACTTGGGAGTTTTAGGGTAGATATAGGAAGATATTTCTAATGAGGAAGGCATAACAGTTTGGTTCAGCCTTCTGGAAACAAATTGAAATCTTTCCACTGATTGTGTGTCCACAAATAAGATTGCATTATATTTTGTAGCAATGATGTAAGGCCTGATCTTGAAAATACCAGTTTGATTAAATGTAGTTTATGGATGAAAAACACGATCCTAGTGTATATACAGAGAGGATGAAAAATTGAGACAATAAATTATGAGAATTTAATATCAACCTTACTGTATTTGCTATATTTCACTGGATAGTGAAAAATTATAAGATAAGGAAAGAACTGATCTCAAAGGCTTCAAAATTTCAAGCTATTTCCATTTCGCTATTTCAGCGCTAGCCACTGAAATTAATTCAGTACTGTTGAAAGCTACCTTCTCTGTAATTTGTAGCCTTGCCAAGCATTTCATTTCTGTAAATGAGTTGGTAAAATCAAATATACAGAGCTGCAGTGCCACAGTGTACCCAGAAACAAACCATTTTTCTGTGTGAATCAGTCTGATGCCCATTTACAGTGAAGCACATGGTGCTAATCCCATTTATGCTGGCAATAGTGTGTTTGCTGTTGCTCGGTGATTTTCATACTGAATGCGCTTGGAAGATACCATTACACAGATTTATCAGAGGAAGGGTATGATGGGGCTGTAGATTCAGACAAGTAAATACATGTATTTACAGGCAGGATCAGGATTTGGTTCCTTAAGCACAGACATCTAGTGTCCTCCAAGAGGCCACAGGATATTCAAGATGTCATCATGGGACGGGTGGATGTTTCAAAGGTCCTATGGGAGACCTTTTCCCTTTCTGGAAGGGGAGCTGAGGGTCAGACAGTGTGCTGTGGGACATCTCAAGTGGTTCCAGGTGCCTTCAGGTGACTGAATCTTATCTCTGTATATGAGTTATGTGTCTAAACTCAGTTTATGGAGAATCAGTTGCCCCAAAAGAGTGTGGTTTTAAGTTATTCTTCCTGGACTCCAATGCCTGCTCCAGAAGGGTAAGTTATGTGTCCCGTCTGGCAGCACCACTGGACATGTCTTGGATACCTTTGAACATCTCAAATGGCACTAAGCACCAGTGTTTATGTAACGGAATCCCACCTGCAGCCAGTATAACCATTGGAGCCTGTAGGACTGTTTTCTTCACCACCACTTGGATTTATGCTTCATGGTGAGCCAAATTGCTATCTAGTCTCCATTATTTCTTTTGACTCTGTGTGTGATGGGAGCTTAAACACTGAACTGAAACGTGGACAGCTAAATGTAGGTAACTAAAGTGTGGAGCTGAATTCCACCTCAAGACTTTGTAGTAGTGGTGTTTTGATGAGGGAAAAGAGTAAAATTGTTCATTTTAAACAGAAATTCTGCATTGTCATCTGATGCAGTGGAGATGGGATGCATTAGAAATACCTTACAGCAGGTGACCTTTCCTCTCTTCAGTACCCCAGGGAAAGCATACTGATGCTGTATTAACCTATTTATTTCCTTATTACTTACCCATGCACCTGTTACATGTATCCCTTTTCTGTATTGATCTCACTGTGGAACACTTAGTTGTGATCTTTGAGGGCTGAATTTTTTCCCAAAATAACCTTTCCCTAAATACGTTACATGTTGTGTTGTGTGTTGATAAACAGCGAATGTGTTTCTTTTACTGCCCTCAGCTGTAGAAACTGGTGTATCCTTGTGGCTCAAGAGATTGCTGCTTGTATACTAAGAACTGGTTGAAATGACAGTGGATCCTGATGCTAACTTCCCACCAGTCCAAGGAACTGATGAGCTAGGAGAGCAAAATGAATGCCGTAGTATTTTCCCAAAGATCCTAGGAAAAGCAAATCCAGGATCTTAATTATAGCCAATTAAGCTAAGAAAATGCTTCCTTGGGGTTGTTAGTGGCTGTAAATATCACTGTATAATTTAAACCAGTGCTGCTTTTTACTTTTTTCTAGATTAAAATCTCTTGGAGCAAAGATAAGGTGAAGCCATCTGAGAAAGTCTCCCTTAAAATCAGTACAACAGAACCAGGATCAGTAATTGGACTTGCAGTTGTTGATAAAAGTACAAAGCTTCTAGGAGAAAGTAGTGACATAACAGAAGATTCTGTAAGTAAATGGGAAAAAAGTTTTTCATTATTGTGTGTATGAAACATGTATGTTTATGGAAATGTTACAGTTTATATGCTGAATGAGTAATGTTCTTTGGGCAGGATTTTTAGTCCTTAATTATGCAAATATTTTTTACTTCTGCAAGTAGTTTATCAACATGAGTGGAGAAGACTGTAAGGCTTACAAGGTAATAGGCCCAGCATTTCTAATTCCAGTTAATACTGTATTGTTCTTCCATTTGATGAACTACTCAGTTAACACTTGGCAGTTTCTTCTTTCAGGAAAGAAAAAAAGTCAGAAAAACTCCCTAATGATTTGTGCTTTGTGCTCTTTAAAATTAGTAATATAAAATAAAGAATTTTGTTTTTTGAAGAGCAGAATAAATTACTCATCTTTTTGAATTCCCTTTATTTGCAGAAGCTGTAGTGCATCAACAATTTGAAAGAGCTGACAATATCCATCATTCCTAAAGCGCTCAAATAACATAGCCTAAGTGCCATAGAATATCGGTGGTCTGTAGGCTCCTATTTGAGGCCTCTATAGTCTTGGTCACTCTTCCATTAATCATGAAATCATTGCAGCCTAATCCCCCTCATCCTTTGATTCTTTTCTCTTTGACATGAGAGCTAAGCAAGCCGTTGCTTGAGGTACAGCTCTATGAATTAGCATCTACAACAATAAAAGTTCTGAAAAATGTGAGTTTGCGTTCACTCTTTGGATGATTTTGTTTTTCTTGTCTTAGGTCTTCCATGAGCTCAATTTATACAGCACAGTGCAGTATTTCCCCCTGGTCAGAGGTTCTTTTGGTGTCTTTCAGGTACTTTTTTTTTTTTTTTAATTCTAAGCTGTTTTTTTTACTGCTTAGTGATTTGCCCATCACTTGCTAGAAGAAAATGCCCTTTTTAAAGGTTGGGACTGTAGACAATGTACTGTTTTGATGGCTTATATGGGTTTTGAATTGTGAAATTTATCAATATGTAAATACTCTGAATGCAAAGAAATAAGTTTATACTTTCATAAATATGGATTGCTTTATGCTTGATATTGTCTTCCCTTTGAAAAGTTTTCAGTCATTAAGACAATATTCAGATTCAGATGATGTCAGTGTTGTTGGTTCCTGTATATTAGTTGTTTTAGTTCTATGATTGCTTTATTATGATGACTTTATTTTCCTTAAAAAGAAAGCGAAGAAAAAGAAAATAGATAATACTGTTGATGTCCTGAATGTCCTGTATTGAGATATACTGTATAAATTTTATCCAGAAATGCAGCCTTTGGGTATCAACTGATGCAATTCTTGAGGAGGATAAGGAACATTTTCTTTGTAAGTAATAAAAATAGATGTAGCTAAATCTAATTTACTGAGTGGGGAAGGAGGTCCATGGGTTAGGGCCCCTCTTAGGTCTTCTTTCTGGACTGCATACAGGCTGCATCCAGCCTTGCAAACCATTAACATTTCCAAGGTTCAAGACATACAAAATGCATATGATCAGTATTTTAAAAACTTCTTTTTTGCTGCTGTTGTGAGTGACACTACCCCTTAAAGGCTTAAGGGTGAATGGAGTTTTTATTTGCAGTTCCAGTTGATATATGTTGCAATGGTTTGTCATGTGTAACCATATTACACCAGTTCCATAAACACAAAAGAGAGGCCATGTAGAAATTTAATTTTGGGTGAAACTTTTTTTATTCATAAAAAAAACAAGCAAGAAAAAAAAAGAGTTCCTAATGTTACTGAGTAGTGTTACCATATGTAACAAAGCTATAGATTATACTCCAAATACTGTATTTGACTTTTCTTAACTGTATTAATTTGATTTTTCTTAAACCTAGATATTTGTAGGTAGGACAATGTTTTTTATTTTGTAGATGGTGGAATGATACCCATAGAAGATGGTTTCGGTGATGATATGCCAGTATCTAAAAATGGACCTCCTGATTTCAGCAATCTCTATGTGAGGACACATTTTCCAGAGACTTGGCTTTGGATCGACACTAAAACTGGGTATAAGATTAGAAGCAAATGGAAACTAATTTACAATTGCTGTTGTTATTTTGTAGGTTTTAGTAGCATTCTGCACTGGTGCTGAAGAATACTGCTTAAAAATGTAGTATTACTTATATTCTACTACCACCTAGAGGCCACAAGTGAGATGGGAGACCCACCAAATGAGGCGTTGTACAACTGCACAAAATAGGACAATGCCTGACTGAAGGCCTTGTAGTTTCAATAGAAACTAGATAAAAATCCTGGAGACAAAAGAAGCTCTCTTCCTTTTACAGATGGGGAGATACAGATAGGGAGACCCAGTCTTTTTCTCTACAGTACCTAAGAAGATGGTGATTACACCCAGAAAGAGAAATCTGTTCCTGTCTGCACCTAATTCAATAAGCAGTTCAAACTGTCAAATGATGGTGAAATCTGACCTGTGTCATGAAGCACAAATCTTGTATTCTTTCACAGCTGAGAAGTTCGGGAAGCAACCATCATCTGGGATTGTTTTAAAGGATCTGTAAAAGTTGATTACATGTAATGTAATTCAATGTAATTACCATCAATTCATGTAATTTAAAGTAATTTAAATCTTTTTTTAATCATTTTGATGCCATCACAAATATTTCTAAATTATTAGGAAGAGAAAAACAGATAATCAGCAGCTTTTCCTGCCAAGAGTTTGGACTTAAGTTTTGATGCATTTTAAACATTCGTGTCCACTTACTGATATCTGTAAATCAATGCTTTTGAAAGTCCGCTCTCCTCTTCTGCCATCAGATCTGACAGAGGCACCACAATGGAAGTCATTGTACCTGATACCATCACATCCTGGGTAGCCAGTGCTTTTGTGATGTCTGAAAACAGTGGACTTGGAGTGACAACTGCTCCAGTGGAGGTACCATGGCAGTTCTCCTTTAAACTCTGCTAACACTGTAGGTTGTTACTGGAAGCTGTGTTTTAGTTCTAACAGCAGCCATCTCCTTATACTAATAAAGTGATTGAGAGGCCATGTGTATTCAAACTGTAAAGAAAACATCATCACTGAAGACATATATGATCCTGTATCTGCCTCCCCTTCCTGCTCATATAAATATCTCAGACATTACACAGATACTTGGGTGCCTGTTTCTGTTGGAGCAGTTATTTTGTTAGAGCACTTTCAGGATAGGCCCACTTCAGAATCTTCGTATGTAGAAAGGGGGAAATGACTGCCTGAGGACAGCGTGTTTCCCTGTTTTCTTGGCTCTGCCAAGAGAGCTTTCCATGAGTTGATAGTGCATACAGGGAGGTTTGCACAGACTAGCTGGGAAGAGGTAGCTAGGATGGGAGAGGCATGATGTCTGCTGGAAAGATCATGCCGCTGCGCTGCTCCACTAACAATTACCCCAGGAGGGAGGACAGGAGAATTGCTTAAAGACTAAATTCTGGCCTCGCTTTCATTTATGTGTCAAAACCAGCCTTGGACTAAACATAGGAGCTTCTTTTTGGGTGACTTAGCTTGAGGAGCAGAGTGGATGCTGAGAGCCAGCGGCAGGATGAGATGATTCTTGCTGCCAAGTTCCCATCTCCTGAGGCTCTTTTTGTGCTTCCAAGTGTTCGAGGAATTTAGCAATTTAAGCTAAATTCAGCACTCCTCAGGTTAGATCTCTAACCTGAGACTCCCAAGGTGCGAGTGCAGTTGTCCTAGGCTCACTCTGTATTCATGGAAACAGCTACTTAGAGAGAGTTATTTAGCCTGTTTAAAATAGGAATTACTTTTTGAAGTCTCATTTAGCCAGTATTTTATACATGTTGAATAATCCTCTGAAGGTAGTTATCTCCTTCCATTCATTATGTAAAGATCCTAGAGAAACTATGTTCCTAACTTGAGACAACTCCACTTAAGTGCCTAAGGTTAGAAAGGTTGAAACTGTGCAGTACTGGGTCATAGATTTCCAACTTGATGCCAGGACTAGTGCAAGCATAGCTTGGAGACAGCCATTTACCCATTTAAGTTCTCTTCCCTCAAATTCTTGGGGAGGGGCAACTTTTGGGATCCAAACTTAGATCTAGGTCCAGATTTCATAGTTGGCTGCTACACCAGACACAGAACATGTGCTTTGAACATCCTGATCATAACTCCACCACAGAATTTGGAGCCTGATCCGGATTTTGCAGCTAAGGCTCCTTTGAGACTGGAATCATGATTCTTGTTTCTTTCACTCAGCTTGGCAGAGATGGGACAGAAAGAGGAATAGTTTTCTGATTCAATCGGTATGAAAAGATGTACTTAGCCTCTCATCCTCAAATTTGAGAAGGCTGCAAGTAGAACAGATGTTGAGAATATTATTTAACTATAATCACCCATGTGCACTGTTCAGTACTTCACCCTCATTGGGATGTTTAGATTGTGCTTAGAGTTCCATATGGCTGAAACATGTTAATCAGTACCGTACAGAGAGGCAAATAAAAGAAATGCATGGAAACTGTAATGGGGAAATAAATAAGTGACATCTGTGTGCTTAATGTCATTTACTGCTTTGCATCTTGTTTTTATTTGACTTCTATTACACAGAGTGTCGATAATTTTACCCTATTGTATTTTATTGTAATATACCTCAATTATTCCTGAGTGTAAAACTTTCGTATTGCAAGAGTTTTAGAGAAAAGCAAACCAAAAAAGACAAAGAAAATAGGTATATAGGGAAAACCTCGACTAAGAACTAACCAAAAATTCTCCCTCAGAACTTCTCTGATGTCTAATATCTAAAGAAGTTTTTTACACTGAAAACTTTAGCAAACAACTTTTCAAAGTTTTAAAGAGAAAACATTGGAATATTTGCTAGCTGGAAAGAAAGCTGAGGGGTTTTTGGATCTGAAACTCAAAACACTTGGAAGAATTTTTTTAATGAAAACCAGATTAAAACCATTTTTAGTTGACATTTCAATAATAAAGGATATCATGCTTCAGCCATTCTTATTGTACAGATGTTCATAAACAGTGAAATTTTGATCCCATTCAGCTTGATGAGAGCTTACCACTGACTTCTTAGAGCCAAGACTTCATCCAAAAAACCTCTGTTCACAGATAAAAGTAACTGCTTGCTGGTATATTTATGCAGTTTTTCTTTTAACTAAGAAAAGATGTATTTTTAGAAATATAACTACAGAAGTTATGCCAAGATAAATCTTACAAAATAACACATCATTCTAAGGTGTTGGTGAATTACAGAATTTGGGAGAGTTAGTTATTTTGTATTCCACCATGCATTTCTGATTGACATGGAGATAGGCAACTGACAGATTCTTAACCATCCATTACTTGTGCACTCAAACCAGTTCACAATTACCTTAATGAGATCTCAGGACAGATCACAACTTCCAAACTTGCCAGATGATAGACTCTTAGTCCCAGTTCAGGTGCCTCTGTTGGAACTTGCCCTGTCAAAGCTGTCAGCAGCTCTCATCTGAACGGCGCCGCTGAGTTCCCACAAAAGTGCTAATGACCAGAAGCATCTTTGGCTTCTGCTTCAGCCCTGCAGTAATACATTTTGTTAACTATAGAGTACAAGCAAACATACTTTGTCATCTGAATTTAAAAGTGATCAGAAGACAAGTGGTGTAGCCATTTTCTTGCTAGTATCTGATGTCAGGGGTTAACTGCTGATTTTGTTTTGCAGCTAGAAGCTTTTCAACCTTTCTTCATTTTCCTGAACCTTCCATACTCTGTCATCAGAGGAGAGCAGTTCATTTTGGAAGTGAACATCTTTAATTATTTGAAAGAAGAAGCTGAGGTAAAATAACAGTCTCTTTGTACTTGAATGTTACTAGACACTGCAGGGTTTTCATCACCAGTGGAGACCACGTCTTTCTCTTGTGAGAACTTTAATACTTTCTTCAGTGGGCAAACCATAAAGCAATTTCTCTATACACAAAAAAGGTGGCAGCTTATGAAAGCTGTTTTTAAAAATTAACACTTTGTATTGCAAATGTTACTGTATTTACAGGTTACTGTGATCCTTAATATGAATGATGCTTTTGAAATTATTCTAACATCCAATGAAATAAATGCTACAGAAAATCAACAGTCTATATCTGTACCAAGTGAAGATGGGAAAACTGTTCAATTCCCAATTAAGCCGAAACAGCTGGGAGAGATTCCCGTCAAAGTGACAGCAATATCGTCTGCTGCTTCTGATGCTATCATCCAGAAAGTTTTAGTAAAGGTAAACAGTCTGCAGCTTGGCTTGTTCCTGAAATAAATTGTTCCCTAAAATAGACAACAGAGTACAGCAAAAAGGCAAACCAATTTACTTGTCTGCCTCTTGCTTTATAAGGTTGGTTTTGGGTCAGGTGGCTTTAAGTAGAAAACACTTCTTTTAAAATAATTTCTCCTTTAAAATTCTTCAGATCCCTTTCCAAGAATGAACACATAGATCTGTTCTACAACAGATAGTATGTCAAATACTTCTGAAAGCAAGGTGAAACCTATTTGCGCATCAGTGAACCCCTGGTGCTACAGCTAGCTTAATAATCTGTGGAGAGTGAACCAAATAACTATGTTATGTGTAAGTGCAATCAATTTTGCCATACACCTGGCTTTAGTTCAAAGCCTATTTTATATGAACATTTCTGTATTTTGCTAGTGGTGGAAAATTAGCCCCCAGACTTTCTGATAAACCAGAAACTGCCTAACTTTGGACATCTAAGTTTGATTCATGTTAGGCTCCATTTCAGTGGAAGGTGGTAGACATTTGTACATCTCATCCTAAAATAAATGCTTAATATCATAGAATCAGAGAATGGTTGAGGTTGGAAGGGAGTAGTCCAACCTTCCTACTCAGGGCAGGATCAACTACAGCAGGATGCCCAGAACCATGTACAGTCAGGTTATTCCAGTGTCTGAACACCCTCACAGTTAAAAAAGTATGCTTTTATGTTTAAAAGGAAATCCCTTTATTTCAATTTATGTGCATTGCCTCCCATTCTGCTATTGGGCACCACTGAGAAGAGCCTAGCTCCATCTGCTTTACACCCTCCCTTCAGGTATTTGTACACATTCATGAGGTCCCCCTGAGCCTTCTCTTCTTCAGGCTGAACAGGGCCAGCTTTCTCAGCCTCTCCTTAGACTGCTTAAAACCACTGCCCCACAGGGTTGTGAGCTGTTTTCAGGTGGAGCCACTTACTGCCCTTTCTGTTGAAGTTCAGTTGTTGTGCAGAAGAGAATAAAAGCCTGTTAGACTAAGGTGTAGGCTGAGGAAAGAAACTAATTTATTTTCTCTGCTTCAAGGACAATTTTTGTCAAGGGATTTTGCATGCATGAGGAAACAAAACCTTTATGGTCATGTACCTAATTTCAGTTTAAGTCCTCCTTGTATGACAGGCTGTAGGACTGCAGACAGCACAAAAAGTACCACCTCCAGCCTCGGCATGTGCTTGGCCATGGAGCTCCGTGCTTGGCATGGAGCTCACTGGAATCAGAGATGCTCTCATTGACTTTGCGGGTCTATTTTTGTAGTTGACACGTGGTATCGAGAAGCAAATAGTGGAGGTAGGTCTTTATAAGAAAAACATTTCTGTGTCAGTTTGGATGGGCCAATACCTCAGGTTCTTGATGTATTAGCAAGCACCACAAAATACCTGATAGCGTTTTAGATCCCTCATTACAGTAAGCACACAACTCCTGTCCTAAAAGCAACAAATTGTTGGAGATTACAATAATCCTGTCTTTATTTTGATAGGCTGAAGGATTGGAACAGACGTATTCTCAGACAGTCCTTTTGGATTTGACTGGGAATAAACCACAAGCAGTGTCAAAAACTTTGGATTTCACTTTTCCTTCTGATGTTGTAAGTGGCAGTGAGAGAGTGCAGGTCACTGCTGTTGGTAAGACTATCTTATTCTGTTTCCATCTTTATTATTTACTGGTCAGCTTATTTTTATTTTAAATATTTTTTTGCCTGCTGGGCTTTTGTTGAACTTGGTATCTAAGATATATGTGTCCATAATCCAGCTGCTGGCATCTTCTGCACTGCAGGCATAGGTGGTTTTTGAAGAACAGAGCAGTTGCCAGTAGTAACTAGAAGTGGTAAACTCTGTCAAGTAGGGCAGGGAGGCTGATGTGTAATAACCTGAGCTACCCTAGCAGGATTTGCCAGAGCTGCTCTCAGAGCCTCTGCTGAAGGACCCTCACAAGATTTTGCCCAGTATGGCTGTTGCCTTACAGGTTTTTAGGGAAGTGCATTAATTTTTATTTAATTGCTATATTAATAGGTTGAATCATTAATTCAGAATAATTTACCATCATGCATTAGACTAAGCATAGGAAGACCTTATGGATGGAGTATGTTATTACTTTAATTCCTTTAATTTATGATATCATGGTATTGACTATCCATTTTCAGAGTTAGAGAGAGAGTCGGATTTTAATAAGGAAGGTCCTGCAAAGTTTGCTAGTATCTTGTTTTAATTCTGCTTGTATGCAGAATAAAAACTAAAACCCGACTGATT
Source organism: Mycteria americana (assembly GCF_035582795.1). Taxonomy (NCBI): domain Eukaryota; kingdom Metazoa; phylum Chordata; class Aves; order Ciconiiformes; family Ciconiidae; genus Mycteria; species Mycteria americana. The sequence continues at coordinate 35,395,745 of NC_134367.1, forward strand.
ATTGTTTCTTGTGACACCTAGGCTTTGATAACTGTGGGTGAGAGAAGACATACAGGAAGTTTCAAATATGTACCATTACTGAAATATTTTCCTGGATTAAATATTTTTTTTTCTGTTTTTTTTTTTTTTAATGGTGGTTGTTTGAAATTACTCTGTAGTTGGAAAGGTCTGTGGGGGGACGGGTCAGTGGGCACAAAGTTGATCAGAAGATGAAGTATCTTTTCTGCCTGGTTAGTGGTGTTCAGTACAAATGTTCCTAATGTATTATATTTTCTCCCAGTTTAGATGATACCACCCTTTATGTGTGAGGTATGCATTTATTTGCAATAAGCTTTAATTTATTTTCATTAAATTTTATCTTTCAGGTGATTTACTTGGGCCTTCTATCAACGGTTTGTCATCATTGATTAAGATGCCTTATGGCTGCGGTGAACAGAATATGATCAATTTTGCACCAAATGTTTATGTTTTGCAATACCTGACTAAAACCAGGCAGCTGAGAGAGGATATTAAATCAAAAGCTGTATCATTTATGAGAAAAGGTCTGTATGCTTAAAGGAAAGGTGTTAGATGTTTAAGAACTCTTACTAGTGAAAAGATGCCTGTGACTCTGCATTTGGTATTTGAAGTACTGCTCTGTCGGTGTCATGAGAACTGGAAGAAAAGCCCATCTTCTCTTTCTTTTCCTCTTTCTTCTGGGCTGACAGAATTAAAGAGCAAATTATTTTGTTTACAAGGGCAAGTTTGCTCAGAAAAAACATGTTGTTTTTATATAGTTACTTTTTTTCAGATGAAAAATGCATTTTAGAAGGTAATTCATATGGATTGCCTAGGTGGTTGTTATTTCTCCTTTGATAAAACTGTGTGTGAGCAAACATTTCTGACTTCTGCTTGAGGCACGGAGGTTGAAAATTAGTCAGTGGGCAGAGTGAACCATATTCATCCCATGTGTGTATCTGTCTTCAGTGACACCAACCCCATCCTGCCATGTCCTTGTAGAGCTCAAGGAGTGGCGTTTGCTCTGGTGGCTGGCTTTCACCCACCCCAGTTTTAGACTTGGTCAGAAGTGAACTCTGTGCTGGAAGTCAAAAGCTGGAAAATTTTAGTTGGAAATTGTTGTATATTTTAATTGGGAAATACTCCAGGGCATCACAAAGTGTGGAGAACATAGTTGCACTATGCTTCTCTGTGCCTTTTGGATCAGACAGTGTCTAACTGCGATGTACCATGCTCACCACATGTCAGTTTGCATGCTGAGAGCCTGGTTCATAGAGAGGAATGAGACCATCCTCATGTGAGCTACACCCCTACTAAGGCACCATGATGACATTTTCAAATTTTGTTTACTCTCTGTAAGTCTTTATTTTTTTTTTTGGTGTTTGATTTTTTTTTTAAAGTTGTTGACATTTCCCTTGGAAAAGACACAGCTCAAAATAAATTTTCCTTTCGTCAAGAACCCGGTTTTCTGTCAAAAGCAGTTAGATGATTTTTTTAAACCCTTCCTACTACATGGTTTAGTTGAAAAGTAAGGCAAGGGGGAAGAAATATGTTATGTAAACAGCTACTCTGAAGTTTGTAAGCAATCTACCACTCTTTGAAGCCTGAGTTTTGCTACCATAATTTTCTGAAGTTTTCCAGTAACAGATTTATTAAAGTTATTTCAAAGCAAGTGAAAATTACAGGATTAAATGTCACTTATATACAAAGCATTGTGTTACTTAACTTGTTCCTGGGGCTTTGAATTTAGGTACATGTTTTTAACACTGTAGTAGCCAAAACAGTAAGTATGCTGAAATATTTGTAACATTAAGATAGAAAAGAACCACAATCTAAAAAATATTCTGTTTTTTTTTGCTTTATTTTAACAATTTATTTCAGTTGTTGCACTGATTTTTTAAAAATATAATCTTAAAGTTGAAATTTATATTTAGTTTGAGATGTAACTTTTATAAGCTCAGTTTTTGAAAGGATTGTCATAAAGTTTAATTTAAAACAGACTTTTTCACATGTCAGAATTCACTAAATATTTGAAAAAGTGACCTCATAACCTGAAGTAAATATAATTAATTTTAAGGCTAAATGCTTGTGAGAAGAAGAGATCCTATAGCTAGCAGAGACAGCTATGTGATCTTTCTTTAGCAGTTTTTATTTACCTAGAACAAAGGCAAAGCAAAAGAAAAGTTGCCTTTTAAAAAAAATTCCTTCATTTGTGGGAATGACAGATCCCATCTTGAAATCACTTCTTCAGAAATAAAAATAATCCTGGTTGGTCTGAAAACTTTGGTGCTAGACCCAAAGCAAGCAATGAGTTTGAGCAATATTTCCAAGCTGTTTGAAATGTGAGACCCTTTAGTCTTTCACATATTTCTGAAGTCCTTTCCATCCTGATGCACTCCTCTTTCAGCCTTGCTCAGCAAGCCTCCTACATCTCTTGGGTTCCAGCCAGTCCTCTGAGAGTACTAGTGTACATCTTCATAATAGGATCCTTCTTTTCCTTGCCTTTCCACTTGTATGTGTTGACATTTGAAGTATCATTTTTCGTGTCTGATTGAGTGTCCGTTGGAACGAACACGGTGGTTCACAGCCCCCAGATCTCCTGTTCCAGCATTTCTGCAGGCTTCCCCGTGTTAGATACGCTCGTGTTTGGAGACTTTTGCGTGACTGCAACGGGGCTGGCGTTGAGAAGAAAGCAAGCAGACTATAGGAAATAGCCGAGTGATCGCTCCGTCCTCCCTCTGGTTCTGCTCATCTTTCTGATCCCTCCCAATCTTAACAAATTCTGACATAAATTTATCCCTGTGTAACAGCTGCTCAGCAGTCTTTGTTAAGCAGGCTGTTGGTCTTAGTTTAGTGCTTTTACACTACCAGCAGGGTGGTAATTATAGTCCTTATTGCTGTATATTGCCTGTGCTGCAAAGAAGCAGAAGACCTCAGTTTTCAGGCCTCGCAGTCAGATACTTCTGAAGAGGAAGCAATCTATTTGTATATATACATATATTCATGTTCCGCATAGCACATTATTTTGAGGCTTGAACTTTGACAGTGACTTTTGCTTTCCTTGGTGAGAAATGCCACTCATTCCTTCTTTTTTCCTCCCACTCAAGAGTGCTTGACTCCTCAAGACCATTAACTGAGGTGCAGATTTGTCTGTATGGGAAAGATTCACCAGATTTAATCATGTAATTAACCACTGTTGTTTTGCTGAATACATTATAAAACCCCTATATTTAAGTGGAAATTGTAATTTCAAACTCTTCTAAAGAGGCAAAAACTAAACCTGATGCTACTGGGATAAGAGTTTATATGAGAAGGTGCACTGGTATACTGTAGCAGTTCAGATTCACATCTTTATATCTATATCTCTTCTATTATAGAGAGACCCTGACTAGGATTTCATCTTACACTGTAACTTGGATTGAGGGACCAGGCCATTTGCTCCTCAGTAATTAAGGCTGTGGTTCAGTCACTACGTATCTATATTCAGGATAGTATGTAAGTGGGTGATTAATCCTTTATCAGTGAAAGAAAGGAACATTTTGCAGGATGTCGTGGTTTAACCCCAGCTGGCAACTAAGCACCACACAGCTGCTCGCTCACTCCCCCTCGGTGGGATGAAGGAGAGAATTGGAAGAGTAAAAGTCAAAAAACTCGTGGGTTGAGATAAAGACAGTTTAATAGGGAAAGCAAAAGCCGCACAAGCAAAGCAAAGCAAGGAATTCATTCACTCCTTCCCATGGGCAGGCAGGTGTTCAGCCATCTCCAGGAAAGCAGGGCTCCATCACGCGTAACGGTTACTTGGGAAGACAAACGCCATCACTCCGAACGTCTCCCCTTCCTTTTTCTTCCCCAGCTTTCTATGCTGAGCATGATGCCATATGGTATGGAGTATCCCTTTGGTCAGTTGGGGTCAGCTGTCCCAGCTGTGTCCCCTCCCAGCTTCTTGTGCACCCCCAGCCTACTCGCTGGTGGGGTGGGGTGAGAAGCAGAAAAGGCCTTGACTGTGTGTAAGCACTGCTCAGCAGTAACGAAAACATCCCTGTGTTATCAACACTGTTTTCAGCACAAGTCCAAAACATAGCCCCATACTAGCTACTATGAAGAAATTAACTCTATCCCAGCCAAAACCAGCACACAGGGGAACGGTTGTAGTTGGGTGGACATCATGGGACATATTTGTAAATTCATTCATTTGTGATGGTTGCCTGAGGGTTTTCCTTCTGCCTGGCTGATTCAGTATTGTGTCTGTATCTGTCAGGTGTTAGACTAATGAATATACTTTCTTAATTATAATAGCCAAAATAGTAAAGCCAAGGAAAAAGACAAGGTGGTGGGAAAAAAGAAAAGGTGTCTTGTGAAATGCTATAAATAGATACAATTATTGTTCTCGATACACAAATGGCAAGCAAAATGTAAGGGAAGGAGGGCTTTAGATATCAGAAACTACAGTGAGTAGCATCTCATAGGAAGCTCTTAATTTCTAACATTAACGAACATTGGTTCTGCACTGAAGTCAGCTCTTAAGTAAGAATGCTGCTGGTGGTCGTGAGCAGCTGGTGAGCCCTTGGGGCCCTTTTATTGTAGATGTTCAGCAGTCAGGAGAAAGCTGCACTTATTCTGGATACTGAAAAATCTTCAGATACATTTTAAATGAATCTTTCTCAGGATTTCAGGATCTTCAGGTCTTTTGAAAATTTTCATGTGTTTTAGAACAGCCTCTTCCAGCACGCTTTTTCTGATAGGTAGTCCTTTGATTTGGCAAAAGCAAGCTGCTGAAAGGGTCAGTTTTTCAGCAGCATTTGTAGCTTTGCTGTACTCTTGCCCTTCCAGTTGGAAAATACTTCATTTTTGCTTGTCCTTCCTTCTGCTGGAAAGATAGAACGTTTCTGTAGGTGCACAGCTCCAGCTCCCCAAAGCGACAAAGCACTGAACTATAGCTGCTACTCTGCTCTGCGCTCGCTGCTGTGCTCCTGGAGCCACCGAGTTAAGCAGGAGCGTGTCTCTCTGCACCGTGCTGTCGTGGTTGGGTGGCAGATGAGCGGGAGCAGGAGCTTCTGCTTCTGCTTTTGTAGATGGATCCTTCGTGTTACTGCTGCCCACTTTCTCATCTTTTGCGCAGTTTTGTGTGTTCCTACATATTTGGGAGATTTTTTTATGAAATACGAGCTCAAGTTCTGCCCTTCTCAGCCCTAGAAAGTGTCTTGCTTCACATCAGCAGTTAGTTTGTGCTGGAACCCGCATGAGAGGAAAGTGTTCAATACCTGTCTCTGCTTTTCCACTTCAGGCTACCAGAGAGAGCTGCTTTTCCAGAGGGATGATGGCTCTTTTAGTGCTTTTGGAAATGAAGATCCCTCTGGGAGCACATGGTAAGTAGTTCTGCCAGATTCACTGAGGAATTTGAGTATTTTAGATATTTTTCCTGTGACTAAAAATTTTTTGTGAAGCTGGTAAAAATTTCCAGCTGTATTAGCCTTCTGCCTGGTTTTCATTAGGTGTTTAGGCCAACTCTAAGGTCATTCTGCTGGATAACATGCTGTCAAAGCCATTATTAGGGCAAGGCTTTTTAATTTTGCAAAAGATGAATGATGAATTATTTCAGCCAGGGGAATAGCTTGGTCTGAATTTTTTTCTGTAGCTTTCCTCAAAGGAATGAAGAATAATAATTAAATGACTTATTCTTGCAGTTGACTGAAACCATTTAGGGCTATGTGATCATCATTGCTTCAAACAGATTTTCAGTTCTCTCCATAATGGAGGCAGTTCCTAGGGGGTGAGCAGAGTTACTGGTGGTAAAAATTTGTCCTGCTTACCTCTCTTACACCTCCTTTTTTTGAGACTGTAAATACAGCTGAAAAAGCCTTTTCAGTGCTGAATTTCACCCTGACAAGCATAGTGAGCACAGTAGTGGAAGCCAGATAGATAACAGAGACGAGTTCCAGCACTTGGTTCAGCTAATCCACGTTCAGTTAGTTTAAATATACGTACATATATCAGTACACACTGCTGACTTTAAATAGAACCATCCCAGTTACTATGCCACTGATTGAGTCACTCCTTCTGGAGTCAGTGATCATCTTTCATTGATGTCAGCAGGAGTTGCCTTAGACTCAGTATTGATGGATTGGAAAATTAAGATAATTTATCTGTACTGGCAACTCTGGTACTTAAATAGTGCAGTGACAGGTTACATGAATGCACATTTGGCAAAGAAGGAAGTCAAAGCAGAACTTGGGATTATTAATTAGTAAAACAACAAAGGTTGTTTCGATGATATAATTACAGGGATATTACAGGGATAATAATGATAATTAACATCACACTCATAACTGCATTACTTTGTAAACTATGATTTTTGCCACTTTAGCCTAGCGGCAGAAGGCAGGAGAGCAACATTTGAATAAAGATAAACATGTGCTGGCAGACTTGGAGTCTATACTCTGTATTTATTTTTGAAACATAACAGCTGCAAAAGGGATGATCTTTAGGAACAAGGACATAGCTTCATTTTTTGGTGGATTAAGCTTAGTCTGCTTGCTTGTCTGGGTGAGGCATGTATTTTCCTCTATGCTTGGGAGGTGTGTGTAGAACACCTTATGCATCACATTATTCTTACATCATCTTAAACAGAAGAAGCTGTAATATGTTGCTAATTTTGTCATATTTGATTAACCTTTTTTCCAAGGTTATCAGCTTTTGTATTAAGATGTTTCCTTCAAGCTCGTCCATTCATAGATATTGACCAAGATGTACTCATGGATACAGCTAAATGGATTGTCCGGCATCAGAAATTAAATGGAGAATTTCATGAGCCTGGGAAAGTGTTACACAGTGATCTTCAAGGAGGCACCAATAATCCAGTCACTCTCACAGCTTACATCATGTCATCCCTCCTAGGGTTCCCAGATAAACAGGTATTGGAATTCATAAATAGAATTCATAGTTACTGGAACATTTCATAAGTTGTCATACTACCTGGCAAACACTTGGTAGTTTGAGGAAATAGAAGGACATCTGAACAGAGACAAAATTTAACCTGGTTTTGTTAAACTTCCCGGTACTTCAGCTTATCTACCTGAGACAATACAAAGTTGTGCTGTTAGGCCCTTCAATTTTATGTGCCTCTGCAAAATCTAAAGGCAGTTGCTTTTACCAAGAATATTCTCGTGGCTTTAGTCGAAGAACTTGCAAAGAAATTTATGGGGGGAACTATCCTTAGAGATAAGGATTAAGTCATTCCAGTTGATTTCACTGAGATTACTCACATTCATAAAAGACAGTGCCAGGTCAAAAGCTTTGCCTTTGAGGTTCATACCTGTGACTCTGAAAGAGATCTTCAGTATTTCTTGGTTGTTGTTTGGTGATAGCAATGTTTCTACTTCTGTACAAATTTTTCTTTTAAATTGTAATATTTCAATATTATTTTGAGATATATGAGATAATATAATATATGATTATATTAATATAATCACTGTACATTCTTCAATATGATCTTCATTTCCAGCATGTTTATGTCATCAAGAGTGCTACAAACTTTCTGGAAGATAAATTAGAAGAAGGCATTTCAGATAATTACACTTTGGCACTTGTGACATATGCATTGTCCTGCGCAAAAAGTACAAAAGCAAAGGAAGCACTGAATATACTGAACCAGAGGGCAGAACACCAAGGTATTGCACAGTTGTATAGATGGATTTTTGTCAAATTTAAAAATACCTATCATATATCTACAGCTGCATGTAGAGTTAGAGATGAAGAGAATCCTGCTTCTGAATTCAAATCTGTTTTGAGTGTGATATAGAGAATAAGTTAAGAACTTCCAAGACAGCCTTAATGAAAAGTGTCCATAAATGAATGAAAATTCACAACAAAGCTAGGCCTTTCAGTCTCAATTACCATGTTCCTGATGGGAGTACCATGGTGCTGTTGAAGAATATTACTTGTCAGTTTTTCCATGTTATTATGTGCACTTGTAAGATCAGCCTGGTTAAAGAGGGATGGATGGGGTTAGCTATTCCAAAGTAGTTCAGATAGATCAGGAAGGTGTGTGTGGGTATTTAGTGAAAATCAGTACCGGAATGAAGAGTTGAAGGACTGGACTTTCTGTAAGACAATACAGAGCTGTGTTGCATTTTCTGTAGGGACCCATCATCTCATCATGTTTAACCTCTTCCGAGTTCAGCACGACTGAATTTTGTTCCCTGTTCTGGGGGAAGAACAGGCCATTATGGACTATAAGAAATGCAAGTTTTTGGTTCAGAATAGTAACTGTCCTCTTGAAAAATCCAAAAGAATTCATGTTCTAGCCTAGAAATGGAGTCTCTTGGGTGTCGCTCTGTGTTTACTGAGTTAGGCCTTTTGCACGGTCACTTTTGGGAAGGAAGGAAGTCACATTTTTGGAAGGCTTCACTCAAGAATGAGCCTGGTGACCAGCTATGCTGCCTGAGGTGCCTTCTGTAGTCCTGAAGAGAAAGGAGCACCCCAGCAACAAGGTGGCCTTTTCACAAGGGCTCCTTTATGTGAGCACTTGAGGCTGACAACAAACGGATCAGGGTAAAGTTCACTAAATCAATGGGAGTGACTATTTGGACTCCAGCTGTTTTTGTATCATGGCTCAGGAAGTGCTTAAGTCAGTCCTTTATGGGACATACGCCTAAACATTAACACAATTTTAAAGAACCTTGCTAGATCCCATACGTAAGCGTTAATTAGGATGTTTCCCTTAAGTCTTTCCCAGAAGTCCAAAGACTTCAGTCTGTGGATCTGAGGTTATTATTGATTCCTTTTGCAGGTGAATTTTGTTTCTGGATAACACCTGCTTCTGAAATTTCTGATTCATGGCAGCCACGGTCTATCGATATTGAACTTGCAGCATATGCTCTGCTCTCACACTTTCATCAAGACAGATTAGCAGAGGGGATCCCTATTATGAAATGGTTAAGTCAGCAAAGAAATCACCTTGGGGGATTTTCATCTACTCAGGTAATATCTTGTCTCAAGGGGCTTTGTTATACTTTCTAAATGAGCACTGTATATTTAAAAAGAAAAAGAAAAAGAAAAAGAAAAAAGGGACCATTTGTTTTTTACATAACAATTACTGAATTTTGTTTTGCTGTAACAGCCTTGGTTATGTGCAGGCTTGCATTCTTTGTGATATTGGCATCTTAAACCTGGACTACCAGTTTTAGTATTTTGGCAAGTAGAATAAAAAACAGAATTAGAGGGTCACCTTGATTATATACAATATTAATAACAAAAGATCTTAAATTAAGAAGAAGAAGTGATGCCCATGGAAAAATAATTAATCAGATTTTCCAAGCAAGTGTGATAAATATCTGTGCTTACTTTCTTTCCAAGGAGAGAAACCTCTTTCTATTCTTCCCATATGTCGGTCCTCAAACTCCTGAAAGGTTATTAACTAAGATAAGAAAGGGGAGTAGGTTTTAGAGAAACAGCATAACCTAGTCCCTCTGTTGGCAGTTGGTCTTACTAATGTACTTTGTCCTCATTATTACGTAGATTTTTGATGGGCCATGAAATTTGGAAGATCTACATTATCTCCAGGAGGTTTCCATGTTATTGAAACCACATCTTGTAAGCTGTGCTGGCATCTGGAAAATTTATATAGTACTTTGGATTGCATTAATTTAAACTAGCTTTTTAAATTAACTATAAATGCTGGTCACAGTAAAATGTCACATTTCATCATACTGCTTGGTACCAAGCTGTACAGGCTATCCTTCTTTATTTTCAAATGTTTGTTGATATTAATCTGAGAGAAATTAGTTCTACTAAATAAAATGCAAATTAAGAACCAGCCTGGTTCCCCTGAGGTTCTACTATTTTTCTAATGTACTAATTCTTGCTTATTATTTGAAGAGGCTGATTGAAGCACTAAATGAGTTGAAAAAGTTTTTCTCTGTTCTCCAGAAACCATTTTTACTTGAAAGTTTGAAAATCCAGCAGTGCACCGTTTACCCTGAGGGTGAAGTTGAGAAATGAATTTAATCCTTTTGTTCTTCCATAGTCTAAACTATTTTGATTTCAAAATTACTCCAATGTCTCTCTAGATGCCTTTTTTAATTTGTGGAAATGACCCCATACTTTTTGTTAACTTCTAAGATTACTTAAAAAAAAAAAAGTTTGGAGTGTTTCCTTCCATGTTTATTACATTAGAAACTTAATATATTGTTAAACAATAAGGAGGCAAGTAATCAGTTGCATGTGTGGTGTTTTGTAAGTGAGGTTATGATAACTCACTGCAGTTTGTATACGTGGTATAGCTTACTATGAATTTGCAACCAGTATATTTTGATTTATAATGCTTTTAATGTTTGAATGTGAAATGTACATATCTCATATACACAGGCAAACAATCCATACAAAAAATAGCATATATATAAATGTAGATTTAAATGGTAGGGAAGAGTAGCAAATTCTGCAAAGCCCGTGTTGCTGGGCAAGAGGGGCCTATGAGTCTGGGTTGAGACCGTACTCCCTAACTTTTCAGGTTGTGTATTAAACGCAGCATTGTCATACTGAGCTGTGCACCTCGTGCTTCAGCTGTGAATGTTTCTGGGTGAAAAGCGTTGGGTATGCCTTCTGCTTTAGAGCATGCCCTGGGGCATGTTTATCTTCTCTGTAAGTCGTTCTTTGCCCCCTTGTTTTTCACCTGTGTTTCTGAGAGTCATTTGAGCCTCTCAAATGTGGAAGAGCTCTGAAGTCACCTTCAGCAATGGCAGATAACATTTCTAGCCATCTTGAACTCTGTCTCAATTTAGGGTGAGAAATGTAAATGTAAGAAATGTAATTGTAAGGACTTGGAAAAGGTGCTTCAAGGTATTCCTCAGTTTCCACAACTTAGGTGAGGGCAGGCATATTTCTGCTTTCAGATGTTTAAAATCAGATTCTCCAACAAAATCTTGTAGCTCTTCAAGTCTATGAGATAGATCAGGTATATAGACGTGATAGGTCGCTGTAGTTTCATTCACTTCAGTGTGAAAGAAGTTTTGTAAGTTTGGGCTTCCAAGCTGTAGATCTTCATCAGAAACTGACATACGAGTAGTCTGAGTAAGGGCAGAGTCATTCAGATGCTTTGCCACTGCCTTCTGCAAAAGAGTAATCGAAGAGACTCTTTCAGGGTAAATATTGGCCTCCCACTGAAAAAGTCTGCCACTTACTCCAGACTATTAAATCTTCCTGTAGCCCATTAGTTACATCTATTCTATCACACCACATTAAGCACTGGAGTTGGGATCCCAGACGTAGTGCTTCAGCGTACCAGCAACTTTGGCACTGTTGCTATTCAGCTGATCTTTTGGGATTTTAATCAGTGAAGCAGGTCATCTCAGACAAGGACGTGGCATGGGAAGGAGAGTGGTTTCTAATAATTTAGAGTGAATGAGCAGCACATGCTGGTAGCTTAAGGTATGGCACAGTCACCATGTTGTAGTTAATGAGGTTCTGTTATGTTAGAATTTTGTTACTAGACATGACCTAAGAATGAATAAAGCACCTCTGTATGCTGAGCCTGCAAGGCCAATTCCTTCACTGTCGCTGTTTAAAAATAGGTGCAAAATGAACTAAACGAACAGCAAAAATCCCTGAGAAGCATTAGAGACGTATAATTGATTACTGTATGTTTTTCCAGAAAATAATGGATGTTAAAATTCTCATTCACTAAACTGTGCTGGACCAGATGTTCAATAACTGCCTCTTGTGCTCAAAACCTGGAGAGCTAAGCCTGCAATCATACACAAAGATAAACAAAAGAGAATTTTGGATACGTATATGATACTGTGTTTACAAGCATATTCTGCAATGGTTAAACAATTGCACAAAACCTTTTGATCAAATATAGAGTATAAAAACTGGGCTGAGCCTATTTGAAATTGTTGCTGGGGTTCTGATAAAACCTCATTTCAGGTTTTTTTTTTAATAAATGTTAATAGTTTTTCAGACCTATAGCTTTTGCTTTGGTGATCAAGGTACCCTGAATAGCTCCTGTGCAGTACTGGATATTTAATGCACAGTTACTAAATAAATCTAGAAAGCAGCAGTAGCATGACTTTTCTCATTGGCTTTCTCTTCACTGTCTGCATGGTGTGTGGTTCTGACTGTTGTGACTACCGGCGTGTCAGGTCTTCCTCATACCTTGCACAAGAGGAAAACTTCCTTAGCTGGCTCCCACCTCATTCTCCATTGCATGTCACAGTAGCTAACGTGTTGTCCTGTGTTACCATTCCTCTTCTGTGCTGGGATCCTTCATGCCAGTGGAATCCCAATGGAGATGTGGAAGTGGCTGCTTGAGGACTCTGGCATAATCAACAAATGGGACAATGCAGGGACTGTGAGCTCCCCAAGGCATGGCCTGTAGACAGGTAGTTCACAGCGCAGGCTGCTTCTGTTTAATACAGCAGGATTTGTTTCTCTTAACAGGACACGGTGGTGGCTCTGCAAGCCTTGAGTCTATTCGCAACTCTCACTACTGCAAGCAAAACAGAAATGGATGTAACAGTGACAGCACCTTCTTTGAAAATGCCAGAAACATTCTCAATTGATACTCAAAACCGTTTTCTGCTTCAGACCAAGGAGGTACTGTAGAAAGCGAGGAATACTTTTGTAAAGTCTGCTGACTGAAAGTACTTTGAAAATACTGGTTTACTCATCTTTCTTTCAGATTGCCCCTGCACAACCAATGACAATTACGGTGGCAGCGGAGGGAACAGGATTTGCTGTCTTTCAGGTATGCAATGCAGTTATTCTTGCTAAAGATATGCTCCCTATAAGGAAGGTATATTTTGGAAGCTTTATAAAACATGTTAATAAGAACAATCTTTTGAAATGTCTTAAGTCAGTACCAAGGCACTTTACTAATTGAAGAATGCTGTGAACCAAATATTGTGTGAATGACATATTCATGTGATTGTTTATGTCTGATGGCCTGGCCTTTTAAGTACTGTTGGATGATTGGCAGTTTTGGGGCACTTCCGTGGGCCAGAGCCATATCAAAGCAGCCCTGTCCTCCCACAGAAATGCAGTGTCCCATTTGCAAGACAAAGGACTGCAGTGGTTCATTGGCAGGCAGAAAGGTCAGAGTAAAAAGAGCATGTGGACCTGCCTCATCAGGAACCTGTGGTAAACCATGGTAAGGCACAGATCTGTACGGAACAAGATTACACTGCTAGTTATTAGAGTTATTTTCCTTTTATTGAAGTAGAATACAACAATAGTGCAAAAGCTAAAAATAAAAGAGTATTACGGCCAGGTTCTCCAGCAATTTTTACACTGTTCTGAAATAGCATGAAAGACAGAGTCAAAGGATCCTGCAAACTGCCAACAGTAATACATGCTTAGCATCAGCCAAAAGTGGGGGCATGGCAAAGAGTGGAAGGAGGTATAGTGATCCCCTCTCTGCCTGTCCTGTGGAAGAGTGTGTTTTGGTAGTATAAATTCAAACATCTTTACTTATATTTAACAAATAAAGCTGGGATCAGTGCATACTGTATTTAGAACTAGCAAACTGTAAATAGCTTTTTTATGCTTTTCAGCTGCTTGCTCTTCCCCCATAACAGAGATTATGTTCTGAAGAAATTCCACCTCCAAGATTTTCCCTAACCCTATGAGAAATATCATATGAGAAGAAGACAGCATTGGATCTGATTTGATGTGGCCACTAATGGTTCTCTCTTCCCTGCTTCCCTCCCGTCCTGTCCATGATAGTGACTTAGAACCACACAGGTGAAAGAGAAGACCTTTGAAAAGCTACGGATAATAGAGAAATATAAGTCTCTGAACATGAGAGACTCATTTTATTGGAAGTATACAGATAAACTCATAATTGCTGAGTGTATCGCAAAACCAGAGAGAGTTCCTACTAGACTCCTTCTAGTTGTACTTGGGAAAACTGAACTTAGGCTGCCTTTAATGGTCTCGAAGTTTTATGCCAGGTCAGATTCCATCTCAAGTTCCTTGCAACCTGACCTTCACTTCAGTGTTCTTATGCATCTCTGAAACAAAAAGGCATGGTGATGGTTGGTAAATATGCTTTTGGATAAAAGACCTTTACAAGGAAACCTTCACAGCTGCCTATCAGCAGTGAACAGCAGCTAGAGATACACCTCATTCATTCACCACCAGTCTGCAAAACCCACAGTGCCATAAATCATGACCCGTTTTATTAATTCCCAGAAGTGCAAATGAAGTTTACAGTGAAGTTCAAAAATTTCAGAGGATAATTTAGATTCAGACCTGCAGGCCAAGATAGGAATGAACATCTCAGCAGGACTGCATTCACACATCTGTGGTTTCAGTGTGTGTGTATGTGGAATGTAACAAACAGGGGTTCCAAACAGTTAAGACTACTTAACCTTAATCATTGTTGAGAAATACTCCCTGATATTAAGTCAACTAATTTGTCAGGCAAGCTGATCAAAAACTTTTCAGCAAATTGTTTCTTGCTGGAAGACGCTGATTTGTTGAAATGAATGCCTTTTGTGGAAGCACATTGGTTCCAATTACATTTTTGCCAGCAGGAAAATTTCACATCCAAACCAGCATGTCTGGTGAAGACTGAGCAGAAGTCTTCCACCCAGAACAGCCAGTAGTTGACTCCGTGGTTAGAGGGCTCCTTCCTGGTTTGTTATATGAACATGCAAATGTGCTACCAAATAACGTGTTCAGGAACCAACACCAGGTTACCTTCTTCATTTAGGTCCCCGTGCTGTTGCCTTTTTTCCCTCAGCTTTGAGTCAGAAATGCTGTGACTTGATTCAAAATATTGTACTTAACACACTGGAGTAGCTTCTCCAAAACCTTTTCTTTACTGGGATCAATTCTTTCCTTCTGCTTCCTTTGGCAGGTCTGGTATTCTAACAGAAAGAGCACTGATGCCATTTGAATTAGATTTCTCTTTTTCCCAGATACAAGCTAGATCTGGGTTGCATTTAATAAATCAGATAGCATATGACATTGCTATCACATTTCTTCAGCTGGGTTTCATTGTCTTAGGCCCGCCAAAGTACAGTGGTGAGATTCACTGTTCTGGGATTTGACTTTCTGGCCAAATGTAGCATGTCAAAACAGTAATTCATTTAAATATCACAAAACACGAGACTCGGTCCATTAATGGAAAAGGCTGCTTTCCCAACAGAATGGATTCTTAGAAAAAAAACCCTTATTTTTTTGTGAAATCTCACTGTCTGTGTGTGCGGGTTGGCAGTGCATTCACTCTTGACCCTGCAGGATCTCATAAAATGTATTTATTTTGGATAGTATAATTGCAAAAGCACATTTACTTGTAGCTTTGTGGTCCTACTGTCAACAAAGTCACCTAGCTCATCCCTTCATTATGTGGGTATGTACTATGGATAACCTAAGACACTGACTCTGCAAGAGGAAGGAGAGGATAATTGTAGGGTTAGGGTGTATGAAAGGCACGCTCTAGAGAAAGGAGTTGAAGAAGCAATCTTCCTTAGGTGGCCTGCTGAAAGTCTTGGAATAAACACCTCTGCTGTCTGGAACCACTGTGAACTGGGCTTGGCAAATGCCTCAAAAATTTGGTGTGGCCCATGCCTTCTGGAAGGAAGGAGAATGCCACTGAAATCCAGGGCTAGCAATGAGGGGAAGGTGGGCAGGCTCAAGGGGGATGGGTATGGGCAAAGTGGATAGGTAAACAAGATCATCTTCATCTCCTGGTCATGTGTAGAGAGGGAGTGAGGAAAAAACTGAGAATCACCTGTTACTTGTTACTGAAACATACTGATTGTTTTTTCCACTCAGAGTAGTTTCACTAAACTTAGGTAAGGGACTGAATGTTATTCAGTGTGATGGTACCGAAAAAGGTACACTGTGAAATGCACACATATTTCTCCATTACAGTTTGAGTGGATACTAAGTAGTCAAAAAGGGACAGAAAAATATTGGAGATGATTTCATTGAATTCATGCCCTCAGTCAAGCACATTTGTGCTGCTAGTTGAAGAACAAAATGGAGAGGGATAGAGGCATTGATTAGGGCATTATGAATGGGGCATGTTTTTTTGAAACGTAGTGCAGTTGATCGGGTCAGATACTGTTACAAGCATCTCTCTCATGCAGATTAGCTTTTAGTTTTCTCTTCCTGGGCCTCTCACCAGAACTGGTTGCAGTATGACAAGACTGGACAAGTTCTGTCTTTAGCTATGGCAGCTGCTTCTGAAAAGGGTTAAGAAGAAATGCAGGTGCTTGTTTTGTTGATTTAATGCTAGTTTCTAATAGCCTTCTGTCCCCAAAGTAAGAGTGTATAAAGAAGGAAGCTTTAATTAAACTCTGCGTTGTGAAAAAGATTTTTCCTTCATTGTCATGAGAAATCAGGAAAGGAAAGTCAGACCGTAACAGCAATAACTTATTCCATGAAAATACTAGCTGATTGACCTGTTCAGTATGTGGCTTCAGACATCCTGCATTGGCAGTAAATTCCCATTCATTAGCTTTTTCTGGCAAAAGTTAAACCAGCTTTGTTTCTGTGATGACAGATCGTTGAGGCACCGCCAGCTTGTCTTTACCAAACTTTCTGCGTGCCTTTAACTGGCAGGCTTTCTAGATTGGCTTCATCCTTGGTATTGCCTTCTCCTGCAGAGCAGTTGTACAGGATAAATCTTCACTGTTGCACCATGGTTGTCCTGAGCGCCTGTACAGAATTGGCTCTGTTCTCATACAGCATGCTAAATTCAGCAATGCAGGGCAGGGCAACAGGAATCATGTGTATGTAGATTGAAAGAAAGAGCATAACTTTCATATCAGGGAGTGAGACATGTAGCAGCAGAAGCAAAAATCAGAAATTAAAGACTCCTCTCTTTGCAGTCTTACTAGCCTATAACTGACTTGCTAACCTATAACTTGGACAACCCCGTCATACCTTTACATTTGGTCTGACAGTTTTCCATTTGCTGCCAGAAATTGTTGCAAGGGGACTATGATTTTCCAGAAGCAGTCTTCATTCTCTTTTTCTTAGCCAAGCAAAGTGCATGTTGGGGTCTTTTAAGGGGAGTTATTTGAGCCACTTTCTGATTATTTTTCTACCAAAATCAAAGAAGAAGATCCCCCCCTGCCCTGCCATGTGTTTTATCTTGATGGCTAAGGGAATGGATAATGATTATTAGTTTGTATGTGAAAACTGTATGCAAACTTACTGTTCTGTTGTTGGTGAAAATCACTATTTTGCCAAATAATGTCAACTATTCTTTGATACTAAATATTTTCTTAGTTTCTTGTATTTGATTTTGTTATTCTAGAATCTGAGCTTTCTGATTCATCACACTGAAGTGCTGAGTCAACAACCCATTCTCTTGTCCTCTGGCAGAGGTGGTGTCCCGTTTGTGCCACAGCAAAGGGATGCTGCAGTTACCATCAACACCACATTGGTTGTTAATCAGTCTGAAGCACCTTAGAATGCTTTCTCAAAGTTAAATTTCATTTTTGGTGTCTTTTATTGTGTATAAGTACAGGAGTATGCTAGAGCAGATGTGCTGGGACAACTGATACAGTTCATTATCCTGTATCCCATAGTGGCCAGTAGAGAGAGGGTGACCAATTAAGGCTACTAGAACAGGGCAAACATGAAGTGATATCTCACTCTTGCCCCTCACCAATTTGCAATGCAGGGCCTTCCCAATCCACAGGTCATCTCTTTGTGCTCTCTCTGGCTTGGTAGATATTTCCTTTACAGATTTTTTTTCTTCCATAAGTGTGTAACCTTTTAAATATTTCTAAGCTTTTAACAACCACAGCTTCTTGCGGCAAGTAGTTCTGCAGGTAGTGGTGTATTGCATGAAGAAGCACTACCTCTTTCTCCTCTTGAATCTGCTCCCCCAGTTCTTGTATTTGGAGAGAAGGCATAAAAGGGACTGTGTTGGGTAAGGGCAAAGCTTGGTCTAGCCCAGTGTTCTGTTTTCCACAACAGCCAGAGGCAGATGCTCAGGAGAGCGTATAGGAAGATAAATACATATAATATATTACCTGACTGTCTTCCACCTCTTACCATGTATTATTCGAGACCTTCGGCTGGAGATAGTTTCTGTGGGCTTAGAAAATTTTGATTCCATGAAGTTGTCTATTTTGCCCTTGAATGCTTGCACAGTTTAGTATCTGCAGCATCTTGTGGGAAGGAATTCCACAATTTAATCTTGCATTGCATGAAAAACTGTTTCCTATTCATCTTTCCAATGCAGGTCATTATTCTGTAGACCTTTACTGTGTCCTTCTTTCAACTTACCTGTTTATGGCTGAATTTTCATCTATTTTACCATTTCTTAAATGGTAAACAGATCTGGTGGTAATCAGTTCAAACCCCATTATTATGTACATAAAAATTCTTTCATTCTGCAACTCTTGGCAGTAATCCTAGTCTTTGCTACCTCAACTAAATTAGTATAATCAGCAAACTTTATCTCATCAGGATTCACCCTGTTTTCTACATCATGTATGGATATGTTTAATGGTGGTCACCCAGCACAGATTCCTTTAGGACTCCAGTCCTTTCATGTATGAACATTGATTCCTACCCTCTGTTCCTGTCTTTTACCAGCCCTTTACCCCTTGGCAGCTTCTTTTGTTCTGGTACCTTTGGCTAGCAATCTTCCTAACCAGCTACATGCCAATGTGCCATCCAGGTAGCTTATACTAGACAGAGCTCCATTGTCCACGTTTTTTCATTTGATTCAGGTAGCTGGTAGGTTTATAGCAACAGCCTGTTATCCAACATGTCATATTTACTCATTTGTCCACTAATTTGACTCTTTATTATAGTTTCGACCATGTTTTCTGGTACAGATACCGAGTTTACTTGATATCCACAGTTCTCTAGACCCCTAGTACTCTTTTAAAAATTGCTGTCGCATTTGTCATTCTCCAGTCTGGTACCAAGGCAGTTTTAAAGAAACACTGCAGGTAATGATTCAGCTGTTTATTTACATCATCAAGTTCAATTCTGTAGGCAGTACAGCCTGGTTTTTTACTGCAGAATTTTCCGTCATGGCTGATAACTTGAGAGTACTCATTAGTTGCTCAGTTCCAGCTCCAGCATTTCTGCTTGGCTGATGGCATTGGTAATTTTGTAGGATATTGAGATAATCAGGCTATCTCCTAATTATTCAGACATCTTCTAAGGGCTTCTGGTTTTACCACTCTTCTACCACTGTTTCAAGCATCTTATACCGTCTGCACTAGAATAATTGGAAACTTTTCAAACAGCGCCTAACAGATGAGTTTATTTTGTATGAATATTACTGTCCGCCGTTGGACATCCTGTCATACTTCCTTACTTGGCTCACTTAGCAGAGCTTGGCAGTTACTGAGCAGAAAGAGCTTTGTCCTTGAGGCAGGCTGAAGACTGTAGCTTTGTCTTTGCACAGATGAACCAGATGGTGAAACTACTTACTTAACTGCAAGAAAACTGTTGTTCTGAGCTTGGAGTAACATGCTATTCCTCATCTATTTTGAGTGTATGAATGCTATGACATGAAGACTGAAGACAAATTCTGTACATACGCTGTGTATTTGCTCTTGCTCTGCTTTCATATACAGCCTGGCTCTTTTAACCCAGTGGGTGTCAGTCTCTGAAGTTTGCCTTTATTCATCCCATTTCACGCTGTCAGGAAGTAGCTGCACACATTATAAACCAGCAGAGAGCAACTAGGAAGAAAATTGCTGGTTGTCCTAGGGCTCCCTTGTGTTTGCCTCCATTGTGTCCTGCTAATTGCATTGGTTCTGCTGCATTACAAAGTGTTCAGAAAGGATATTTCTTTCAGAGAATTCCTATGAATCTCATGTGTGCAACTGTCAGATACAAGGCCACGTATCCTGTCTCATGTGAGCACTTCTCTGGCGTTATACTGTTACAAACATAGTGTTTTAACCACACAGATTTGCCTTACATATGTCATCTAATGTCTCTACTTGCAATCCACAGCTCAATGTTATTTACAACATAAAACACACTGATCAGAGGCTCAGATCTGTCCGAAAACAAGAAGCCTTTGACTTGAATGTTGATGTAAAGGATGACAAAGATGATAAAAACCATTTGACCTTGAATGTGTGCACAAGGTAGGTAATTCAATTGCAGCATCTCGTACACCTCTTTGTCCGTACAGCTTTTAAATTATTTAAAATGAGCTAAATCATCCATTTGTTTGTATGGATTTACTAATGTATGGGATAGAAACGTATAACTAAAGACAATAAAAGAATTACTTTGTAAAAATGGCAGTAGTTAAACTAAGAAGCAATTCATAAGTCAATAAATAGAGTGATAGATCTTTTGTGCAAAATTGTTGCAGGCCAGGTCATATTTTTTTACTCATATGCATAAAGATAGTGGCACCCTAAATGTTAGAGGTATATGGAAGAGTTTGTGTGAAATACAAGAAAAAGCTCAAAGGCTTCTTTGGTGCAAGTGCTTCCTAGCTATATGGAGAACTGTGGACAGACTTAAAAATCAAACCAATGTCTTCCACATTCTAACTTCTAGTAAGAGACTGTGACAACTGCCCATTACTCTTACCTTTCATGAACAGAATGCTTTGCTTTTGATCTAGAAGTAGATACTTCTTTTTTTTGTAAAAAGAGAAGGAAGTAGGAAGTTCTGAAGTGCTGAAAACACGGTGAAATAGAAGTAATCATTCTTTGGTCATCTCTATTAATAAACTTTGCTCGGAACAATTTTGGCAGGAGTCAAAATCCATGTTTACATAATGATAAATGCAGCTGGGGTTTTGTCTTATTGTGCAAGTATCTTTGTGGTCTTTCATTTACCAATATGTCTTATAGTTATGAATTTGGTAATATAATATAATGTAAGCATCATTCTAGAGTTGAAAGAGGTGATGAGTTTTCTGGCCAGTCTAATTCCATTCTTTCTGCTGAATAAGGTGGGTGGAGGGTATGCATCTGGGATGATGTTCCTTGTTCAGTAAACACCTACTAAGAACTGAGCTGTGACTGCTGAAGCATCATCTCAGAGACCACAGAATAGCCACCAGATGTTACCTGGATAGGATTTGGATCAGATGAGAACAGGTGACATTGAACAGTCATACTGCATATTCCTAGGCCAGCCAGTCATTAAACCAAGTTGTTTCTTGACTGCTTTGCTGCCTCATTTTTACTTGCTGTGAAAGTGTTTATACATGTATTTAAAAGAAATATATGAAGATGTTTGTTCTCTGGCAGTTTCTTCAGTATGCACTTCTTATTGTAGTTAAAAAGCACTGCATATTTCACAGAAAACTCTATAGCACATTGTATCTCTCTATATATTTATGTTTTTTATCTTCTATATTTTATTATCTACAAGGATGTTGGGATGACTACATTCTTTGTATTTTAGGATTTCATCTGTTTGTGAATACTTCCTCTAGAAACACTGTTTTCTTCTTGTGACTTTATAATGGGTTCCTTGTAAATGCAAGATTTGCAAAGTACCACCTGATCCACCATGATTACTCTTGCATTCCTTTCCTCCACATCCTCTTTTTGTTATTTATTTAAACTTTAAACACTGTATGCCTAGAACTATTTTTATGATCTGCCTACCACAAGGGAGCTGTGACTGGAGATGGAGCCTCTAGGTGACACCATCATACAAATAATCAGCTATAATGAATATGATTTCAGTAGAGAGAGGATTGATTTAATTTGGGAAATAGCCAGCAGGCACAAAGCCAGAGCCCTGTTTTTATGTGTTTCTGGTAACCAATTCAGTGATACAGATGGTGGGCAGGAACACTAGAATACACGAGAGCTCTTGAAATAGAATGGGCTTTTTCTCTTTTAAAGTTTTCTATGAAGTGTCAACGGCTTTCTAAAGTCTAGCACAAACTCCTGACATGTAAAGGGCTTACATGATGGGTCTGGGATAAGTCTTGGCTGAGCATTCTGATTTTCTAGCTAAGACCTTTGGCTCAGGAATACAGACGGGAAGGGCTCATCTCTCTGGGAAGGCTCTAGGATGATGATGTTTTAATTGCAAAGTGTTCAAAAGATAGGGGAAGATCATTTGGGCATTATAAAACTGCCCCAGGAGAATATTTGGAACATTAAGATCCACCAACTCTTATCATGGAAAGCACACTGTTGTAAGTTCTAGTAAGTCTGTGTTTCTGTTCTTTAGGCTGAGACTTCGTCTCTGGTTGCTTGGCTTGATAGACTAGTAATCCTCTTCTTTTTTCCCCTATATATTGTGTATAATATATGCATTATCTATATTAAATTCCTGAATTAGTTTAAAGTTGGTCTACTTACAATCTTTACAGCATGATGTGGCTTTCTGGTAGAGAAACCAAAGTAGGCACATACAGAAAGACTGCTGAAATCTCAACCAGTTTAGCTAGCTGTGGGTATGCATAGTCAGGTAATGGAGGCTGCAGCTTTGCAATTTTTTTCTTTCTCTAATCTACAGAATATTCCACCTTTTTCAACCAGCTTGATGGTGATTGGCCATGGTCATCTCAACTGGGTATCATTTATGACACTGGAGCAGATAATGTCTCATTCAAATTGAACTGATTCTTGGTTAGAGGAGCTAACGCACTGTCTCGGAGGCAGTTACCCAGGCTGCCAGTTTCTCCTCTGGTCGGACTTGTTGCCCCCATACCATTTCTAGGCATGGGAATCTGATTGCTGCTTGTTCTACTCACTCTCTTGTTTATACTTTCTGCCTACAGTAGCTTGGTGTTGTTTTCTCCTCTTTGCATCATCTATGAGAGGGTCTCACACAGATCTCATATTGCTGAAGAGCTGAAACAAAATTCAACTCAAAACGTTCTCAGTTCTCTTCAGGTACAAGTTTCAGGTCTTCTTTCTTTCTCTTATTGGTCATTCTTCTTGCATGGTGATTTTGTTTCTTTTTTAGTGGACCATGGAGTTGAAGAGATGATACCAGGAGCCACCCCCAGGGCTGTCTCTCTTCTTGTTAAGAGAGCCAGATCCTCATAACTTCTAGGGATATATCTTATTCACTTCTTGACAATTCCAAGCTGGTTTGGTTACCTGTTGGTATTTTGGTAGCCTCCCAGGCTGGCTAGACAGCTTGGGTATTTTCCTCCCCTCATATTGGTAATTATGCAGAAATAATTACATCCAGTTCCAATTCAGTTATTTGTTTTCAATAGCAGCTACTTTGGCACAGCACATCATCTAACAGATGGTTTCATTTGTTTCTAATCTCATGAGCCAACTGAAGTCAGCAGTTATGCTGTATTTCTTTCAAAGACATATCTGTGTTCAATTAGCCATGCTGCCAGGCTTAACAGCATTGCTTTGAAAGCAAGTCTTCCCTTTTTTTAAACCATTCAGCTCTACAAAGACACAGTTTTATCCAATTACTTTCAACTACTGTCAGGCCTTCAAAATGAGGATTGGAGACACTTCTATTCTATTATAACAATAATCATTTACCCTCCATGCCAGGGAGGGGGAAACCTCTTCTGCCACCTACTTTATTTAAAGCAATACAATCTTTTGCAGGTCATTTAAGTATCACTTGTAACACAGAACACCATAAATATATTTTGATAGTTCTGTTGTGCACTATAGTATGTAAGGCTTGCTCAACAGAGCAAAGCTTTTTAGTCCAGCATCTGATTCTCATATTGGAAGAAGATGTAATAATGAGCATTATTTAGGAAAAAAGAAGGAACTCAACTTATTAAATCTTTTTCCAAAACTGGATGAATAACATGGCTATGCATTTTAAAACTGGAGCTTTGAGAAATAATCTGATGATGACTTCATTAATGGAGCCATCAATCTCTATGAAGGAAATATGAAAAGGTTTGGGAGACTTTTTTGGTGTATACCTTTACCTCACCCTCCAAAAATGAATAAAAGCAAAGCAATGCATCCGTAAGAGGAAATATGTATATTTCAGTTCAAGCGTTCCTACAGTGGTTTCTTAATTACTTCTTTTGAAACATGTGTTTAATTGCAGTATTTCCTGCATATTTGTGATGTAAACCTGCACTTATAGATGCCAATGGAAAGCTCCTAGTGGTGTCAGTGTAGTCTCTCGTGATTTATGTACTGCAGTTTTCTCGATGCTAAACCTGCTTTTGCATATGTGGTTGAAATTATCAGGCAGAATAACAGAGAAATCAATTATTATCTCTTTATCATTAGAAATCGTCTTGTCGGCATTTTGTTCCATTTGTTTCTTAAGTATTCTTAAGCATTATTGCTTCCATAGTTGGGATTTAATGATTAAACAATTTCTTTGGAGAGTGGACTACTGTATTTCTACTAAAAGTTTCTTTGTCTCTGTGTTTTGAAAAGGTACTTGGGTTCTGGCACAGCTCCCAGTAGTGGTATGGTCCTCATGGAGGTTGGCTTACTCAGTGGTTTCTCTGTGTCACCAGATTTCATTCCATTAGACAATACAGTTAAGAAGATGGAAAAGGACAATGGAAAAGTCAACCTATACTTAGACTCTGTAAGTTGAAAATAACAAAGAAATGTGTTTGTAGAGATGTTAATCTTGACTCTGCCGCCATTGTTTGGTTTAAATTTGGAAAGACATTATGATTGTATTCTTTGGGGAAGTCAACATCTGGTATTCACATTGAATTAATAGTTCCACTGTTTTATAGTGAGACTGATTGGGTAGGTACAACTCAGTTATACTTGCAAGGGGTTTCTAGATTAAGACTCTTAAAAATCATATATAAGAAGGCAGACATTTCAAGAAGTCTGTAATTTGGCCAAAATGACTACAAATGAGATAAGCATCTTTATGCATCCTGACTCCAAGTCTTTAGAAATGAAGGGGGTTACCACTGAGCTAGAAGTCCTTACCTCTTCCATGAAACCACCATCACCAAGGTTTTCAGGATGTTTCTCTTCTGTTTTTCTAGCTAAATGAAACACAGGTTTGTGTGGATATTCCGGCTGTGAGAGACTTCAAAGTGGCAAATATCCAAGATGCTTCAGTGACTATAGTGGATTACTATGAACCTAGTAAGTGTCAGTCATTCCAAATGGATCTTAGTGATTCAGAAGTTTAAAAGAAAGTTTATTTTTGCAGAAATAGGACAAATTTTAGTGAAGAGAAAGCCATATCGCATTGAAGTTTACTTTTTTCATTGAACTGCAGCCTTTTTGGACATTGACATGCCAAATTTTCTAACAAATAGTAGTGTTTTTCCATATACATGTTTACTGCCCTGATGGGTTGGTTCCTCAGCTGGTGTGAATTGTCATAACTTAATTGTCAGCTGGTATAAATTGGCTTCAGTCTGGCCCAATGTGTTCCCAAAACTACCAAAATGAAGCAGGAACTTCAGTGTGGTTCACTTCCCAAGTTAATGATTATCTTTCAAGTAGCTTTTTCATCTGTTTCTTGTTTAAACTAAGAGTCCTTCACTGGAGAAAATGCCAGTTTTTGATTTCTATAGTTATGTAAAAAAGATGTACATGGGAAAAACAGTTTCAAAGGTTTTTTTTTTTTTGTATAGAGTGTGTTTTAGAGAAAGGCAACAATGTACAAAACTCTTGGGCAAAATGAAAAGCAAAGGAAGATTACAAGCTGCTGGAGAAGATTTAGCCAGCTGAAACATTATTAATTTGGGCTTGGATTGAGATAAGTCATAAAAAAGCTGTATAAGCAATTTTCTTCACGTTGGTTTGTTTTAGCACAAGACAGAAGACAACCAAATACGCTATGATGTGTACTGCTTTAGCTAGATGAAGATTACATTTATTCTATGTAGGCTGAGATGTTTGTTCAATCACAGAAGTTTAAACTAAAATAGGAAATTAGCAGATGCAACTAAACTGTTCATTAACTTAGAGCATGCTTTAAGTCCTAGTGGCTTAACGAATTAGAGTAATTTTTATTTGAGATAAACACATAACACTTAGAATCTATGGCCAAAATGAATTTCCACATGCTTCAGTGACTAGGAGAAGAGCTCAGGACCTAGTCTTTTGTAAGAATCCTGTTAGATAGGCTAATGAATATGTGTATAAAAAAGTCACATATAAATGCACATGTGTAAATACTTCTATTCTGTTACAATACATTTAGTGTCTAAAAATCCTCACTCAATTAATAAATCAATATTAATTTAAAGACTTGAATTAATATCCTTAAGGGCTAAAATTTATATGATGTAATCAGTGCTGTAATAGAAGGCTTTAACTTTAAGAAAAAAGATTGCTTCAAATATTATTTTACAAGACGCCACTCCTATTACTACGTAGCATAGACATATTATTGGTCAACATATATACATATGCCATGATTCTGAGTTCTGAGAGAACTCCTTCCTATATAATAGAGGAACGTGCTTTTATTTTAATCTGTTATTTTCCATCATTCTCATAGTTGGTGACCCAAGCTGCAAGTGTATATTTTATGTGATGGTGACAGTCAGATTCATGTCATATTCAGAACTAGGAGATGTCTAAGGATCCCTCATGCTCTGGCATTTATCAAAAAAGTTATGTCTGTGTGGCAGATATTACAACCGGTATAGGTATAAGAACTGGGTTGGATGCCAATATAGCAGTGCTAGCAAGGAGATCTGCCAGGGTTAATATACAGAGCTATTTAGCACATTCAAATGACCGTGCTGCTTCTCTTATCTGACTTTGTTCAGAGCTAGTTGGGTGTCACTGTTGGGTAAGCATTATGCCCCGTAAAGATACATCTTTTATTTTTATTTTTTTTAATATCTTGAGGCTGGAAAGGAAACTGAATATAATTTCAGTTAAAAAATACTACTAATAAAAAAAGAAATTGCAGTATCCCTAGTTGGAATGAAAACCTTCAAACTATAAAACCCACTATGGGCATGAAACTTTGTAAAAGCTTGTTCTGTGGGCAATTACCATGCATTGATGTTTTTGAAATGAATATGGCTTTCTAGGCTTCTAGTCTGCTCAGCTCTGTAGCAACCCTTCAGGAAAGTGGGGAGCAAAATACAGAAGCAGGAGCTAGGTGAGGTGGGCAGTCCCAGATTCAGGAAGCTGCCACTCACAACCATAATAGGGAGAGAGAAAGTATCAGTGAGAGACCTAGCTCTTCAGTGTCATAGCCAGTAACCTGCCAGGTAAAGCATCCCAATTCCTTTGTCATGAGGGTGTTACTGTGTAGGTAGGGGCAAAATTCCTTTTAAAATGTTTGACTGAGGTTTCTGAACAGATTGGGGCTAACAGTTGAGATTGAGACTGTGAAAGCGTGCCTTTCACCAAGCATTTGCCTGAATATATTGAGAATGTTTTGATGTTTTGGGAGAAGAACAAATATTAATGCCTAGGCTTAAACACCCACCTGGGAAGTATTTTGCAGTGTATGATGAGGTCTGTATCAGAGTTTAGTGCATCCTTTAAAAATGCTTTCTTTGAGAAGCTAATTTGTTGGTCACTTCTCAGAAGTTCATTAACTAATGTTAACTAACCTTTCTGAACAGGGAGAAGAGCGGTGAGAAGCTACAATTCAGAAGTAATGCAAAGTATAACCCCTTGCGACTTCTGTGAAAGCGATTGCAGTCTTTGCCACCGAGACGGTTCTCCAGCCTTGCTTCAGCACTCTTCGTGGGCCTCCTTGTTCTGTGTGCTGTTTGTCCTTCATGTAAACTTGCTGTGCAGTTGGGTGCTGTAAAAGGAAACAGATTATGTTTCACATCTAAGGTTGCCATAAATTATCCAAAGAAAATTTTATGTTCAGATACCAGCCTGTCTTTAGTGATTACAGTGACCAAACTCCTGCTGTGTTCAGGGAGAGCTGGGCTGGCCCATATGGTAAATTTCTGGCTGTGCCAGAAAACTTCTTTAAGTGTCTGCTGGAAAAACTTTCCAAGTGTTAGTTTCATACTGAAGTTATTTTCTGAAGAAGCACAGAGTTAACCAAGAAAACAGTCTGAGAAAATACAAACCTAGCTCCATGTTCCCACTCCCTTTTCACTCCAGCTTTCAATTGTGCTTGTTTTTTAGGGACATATGTTAGTTTACTGTGCATTTCTGAAGCACTATCTACTTCTCCATTGGGGTGTTGGTAAGCAGAGCACTGGGAGCTTGGTATCAGAGCTCGCTTTGTTCTGTTCTGCAGACATGACACTTGACATTAATATTGAATTTCGCTGTATGCTCTCATGGGGAATAATACGAAAAATAAAAGGAGCTGGCTTCAGAGCAGATCCAAGAGCCAAAAAGTGCTGCATTCACAAACTGCTGAACGCTCCAGAAAATTGTCAGTCTTTTTTTATCATTACAGAGGAGCTAGGTGGATTTTTTGCCAATTCATAAGCTAATCATGTTTGAAAATAAGGCCTCAGGATGTTCTCATGCATTTTACTCTGAAAGGCTTTTACTGTAAATGTATCAAAGATGGAGTCTATGTTTGAGACTTCATTTTTCCAGGGTTATTCAGAAACAAACCTAATTCTCTTTCCATGTGAGAATGCTGGTGTCCACTGGCATATTTATGGCCAGCAGGATGAAGACTGCTTTGATTCTTTTCTGGTTTTTGGAAGTCTTCCAGAAATGTCACTCTGGGGCATCATTTATGTCTTGCGTTTGCAGTGTCATCTTGTCAACGATTTAAGGGGCATAACCCTATAAACAGCTGTTTACTGCTCTCTGTGCCATGTCAGCTGCTTGGCCCTGAATGCTATCGTGCATGCAGCTCCTGTTTGTTGGTTGGTGGGAGAGACTTTTAGGAGGTGTGGGCTGCACATGCCTTCAGTCCAGCAAAACAATTGACATGCTTGCTTAACTTTAAGCACATCCTTGTATGCTTATGTGCCTTGCTGCAGTGGGATGGAGGAGAGGGACAGTGAAGAGCAGCAGGCACTTTTACACCCAAACCTGCTCTTTGCACATGGGGAGCATTTCAGGTCTCTATGAATGTGGGAGCTCTTCCCTCCTGAGTGAGGAAACGTATGAATGTCTTCCCTGTCTGGCAGCTGATTTATCCTTCTTGAACACTCCCGGTAATATCTAATGCTTACTTCTTTTTGATAAGGAAGCCAAGCTGATAACGTTCCTAGTTACTAAAATGAAGTTAATAGCTGTCATGCCAACTATCAGAGTTAGAAATTTTAAAGCTATTGATTCCCTTTCTTTCATATCTTTTTGAGACGGAGTGTGTATGTGTGCACATGTAATAATATGGCAGTCACTTTCCTTGAGCAATTTCTAATTTTAATTCAAATTTTGCTACTGCTTAAAATGTATATTTTTGTATTTTATGCTCATCTATACTTTCATTCAAAAAGGAAATTAGTGCATGGTAGCATGGGAAGAGGCCTGAACTTCCTGAACTGGGTGCTTTCTAATACCGAGGTATAGGTTTTTAACTGCAAAACTAGTTTAGGTGGAGTTATTTGTTTTTCTTTAGCTGTGTTTAGAGTTTAAAATGTTTTTCACAAACTTGGGGTTCTGTTCTGTCTCTCTGGCAGAGCTTAGGCCTGGTTCTTTGTAGTCAGTTCATGCTTTTCACTTGCCTTTGGTGTACTTTGGATCTAGCCCCTTGAATAGTTGCTTAGTGCCTTAACATGAGTGCCCGTGCTGTTCTCTGACCCACATGAAGTAAAACCTTATTTATTGAAATTCAAAGCACTAGTTAGTCAGTAGGAAGCAGGATGTGACCCTCTGTAAGTCATGCCTGTGGTTACACGGGTCCAGAGCTAATAGAAACCAAGATACAAACTGAAATATATCTTTGCCTCTCAAATCCTTTACCCATGTATGGGAGCACAGATGGAATTGTGCCAAGTGTAAGATCTGGAAAACATTCACACTCTGAACTGGCATGTGTTTTGCTGTGGGTGAACTATGAAAGCAGGTCTTCTTTTGCCTTTGGGGACAGCAGCCTTGACATGTCATTTGCCTCCATTTACTATAATTTCAAGAACCCAAAGTTCACATACTTTCAGTTTTTACTATATGTAGAGCTTCTAAGAGGGACACTGATACCTGATTAACGTTAGGATAAAGAGGCTTATTTTCTAGACAAGATGTACTGGAGATAAATTACTCCTTTGCAGTAGATAGTAGGAATAAATTAGTTTTATTTTGCAGGCAGTCCCAGCTTCCTGAATATCCTCCAGAAAAATGGATTTAAACTGCTCAGCCTAATTTCAGACAGGGCAGCTTCTATTAGTATTCCCTTACATTTGTTTTTGAGACAAACAACACATGTTTTTAAATGACTCTTGGCTGCCTTACACACCCTACTAAGAAGCATCAGTCATAATGCACCGTGTCATGGAAATTGTCAGAGTCAGTGAACAAACATTCTCTTTTATTTTACTTTTTTCTGTACAGCAGGCATATCATTACAGACATCCAAACCTGCCTCTGTACTAAGCTATTTTAAAGGAACAGTGTACATCATATGACTTCAAACAAATGTTTACACTAGGTGGCCTTGAAGTTTCCTACACTGATGCCTTTGGTCACTTTGCAGTTGCGACTAGTGCTTTGAATGAGTTGCAGAGGATAAATTTTGTATTGTGTGTTGGTAGTGAGTGGAACAGAGGAAAGGGAGTATTATGTGGCATAGTGACTTTTTTTGTTTTCCTCATCATTAATATAGGAACCTTTACACAAATGCTCAGCGTATATATTTTTTCCATTGCTCTGTAAAGTCAGTTTTCGATGTTAGCGGGGCCATGCTCCCACTCAGTTACTGGGAAATCTTTGAGCAAAAGATCTTTATTAGGAACAAGGTCTTTAAGGAACTTTAAGGTGTGGTGCTTAACAGCGGTCAGGAAAAGGTATTTTGTGATGGAGTCTTCATGTAGCATTTCCTGAACATTTCTGTGTGGTTGCTCTTTGTTTGAAATTTGAGTATGCACCGGTACTTCCCATGCCCTTTTCAGCCACATGCTGTCAATGGACATAGTCAATGCAGAGCCATTAATATCCTATTAAATCAATAAGAAATTATCATTTATTTAGGATTGAGTTTTAAAAAAACACATAATGCATTTTAAAGGATCTCCCTCCCCAGATTCTACCTTTGCTGTCATCCATGATCTTAGCCGAGGTTTTCTCTACAGGTTTCTCTGTGTGTGTCAGCTAGAAACCTTCTGTACCAAATGCTGTTGTACAGAACAGGGAACGAATGCTGCCTAATGGGTTTACAGCACCTTGGAGTCTGCGTGCCAAGCCAGCTCGATGGCTAGTTTGGTTCCCGGCATGGCACTGCCATGCTCCCATTTACTTCACAAGCAGGAGCTTGTGGCTTATGCACATCGATGGCATGTGATAAAGGGGGAACTGGGCAGACTGGTGAAGGAGGAACAGAAGAACCAACGTCCAACATTATGTGCCTCTCTTTTGCCTTGAAAGTCACTGTTGAAAAAAATTGAACCTAAGATTAAAAAATTGTTTTGATTCAGTTTTCAAAATACTATCCTAGCAATATTTCTCCAAATGTGTTGTTCAAGTTGGTATGAATATTGACAGTATTTGGTTTAAGCAGGTTCCTGTAGAAAGCATATGTATCTACATAGCCATTATATAGGCTCCATGTATGTGCAATTAATAACATACAAGATCTCCACAAAGTGCCCAAACCAACAACGTTTTGTCAGGTTCTGTTTTTCAAACCATACAGTTAGGTTTTTAGGAAAGGTTGTGTTTGGAAAGCAACTGGTGCCTAGTGGCATAATTTTTCTATCATCTCAAACACTAAGAAAGAGTATTCAGATTTAATTCTAATGGCCAATAATATTTCTCTTATAGCCTTTCTTCTTCTACCATAAATCTTTATGCAGTGAACCATCTTTATGTATTTAGTCCTCTAAATACATAGAAGATACTGAAATTAGATGTTCTGACTAGTAATTGATCCATAAAATATAACAGCAGTTATGTGATCAGGTCTTTTGAGTTATTCTTAGATTCTCCTTTTCCCCATGGCAAAATATTTGACTTCAGTGTTGTTTCTTACTCAGTTTGTTATATTTTTATGTGCCACTTGGAAATACCATTGCACTAATGCTATTCTATGCAATAAAGTCTGACAGTATTGATCAATCCAGTGATTATTTTTCCTAATGGATAGCTCATTATTTTCAGATGTGTATGAGCATTAATTACTTATGTGCTACATTCGAGTCACCAGAACTCCAGTGTTAAGATTTCTCTTTAATTTCAAATAATACATTTTATTTCTGTATTCCTTAGTGGTTACCCAAAAGCTTCATCATCCTTGCTCAGATCTTATGACGTTATATTATGAATTGATTTTTTTGTTGTGGTTTTTAGTATTGTTAGGTTGGGTGGGATACTAATATGAGGAAGAAAATATAAGAAACGCTGGCTCAAAGGAAGTGTCATATAAGCAGGTGTAATGTACTATACACTAGCTATCCTACTGGCTATTGCATCTCTTCTTTTTCCATATCAGGCCTTAAGCGATTTGAACTAAAATTCTTGGCTGCCTTGAGATGTAGTCAGATAAGACACTTTGATCTAGTTTAGGATCATCATACGCATTTCCACTTTTGATCAAATCAGAAATGGTAGAAAAAGAATGCTTTTATGAGCTGTTTTGAGCAAACAGAGGTGAACTAACATGCCAGCTATGCAAATTGCTTCTGTCTTTTCAAATAATAAAACAAATGCTAAGGAACTAGACTGTTTCACAGGATTTTGGAAAATTGTCATTGATTTATTTTTCTTCAAATAAAGTTTGCAATAGCTATTTTTAAATTCTATTAAAGATGACTTTTAATAATATATGTCTCGTGTTTGCTTGTTTAACAATACATGTTTAACAATACCTGTAGTAGATCACGGCTTCTCTACTGTGTTGAGCACTGCCCATCCTCAGGATGTCTTCGAGGCTGCCTCGCCTGTGTTTTAAAGCTCATAATTTGAAGTGGTGCAATGGTGACTTCCATGGGCAGGCTGCTAACCATGACCTTACAGGTCATGGTTTGGGACTTTTCTGACTAGGGGTCACCACATTTTAAAAGCATGTTATTTTAGTCAACATGAAGTTATTGGAAGCTTTGCTGTTAAAGTCAACGGAAGTAGCATACCTAAGATTATGTGATGAACTCAAGGCAGGCCCTTTGTGGTCATGGAGAACCTCAGGAACTGTACTGTTTCTGTGAACAGGAGCAAACCTGTCAGATAGAGAGCTTATTGCTGTATGGGGCCTGAAGTGGCAGTAAAAGAGCTCCAAGCAACCTTTATACCAAAGTATTTCATAAAAAACCTAATTGAATTGATGTGCAAATTATTTTTTTCAGGTGAACTGCTATTTTAACTGTTGTTTTTCATGCTTTAGAAGTTTGGCCTTCATGACACTACCTTTCCCTAATTCTCCTCACAATTCTCTCACCGTTCCTCCTGCCTGCCCTTGGAAGAGCTTCCTGGCCCATTTCAGCTTTAAGGTCAGGTTCTGCTCAGCCTTGCTCACCTCTTTCACCCTGACCTCTCAGTGATCTCGCCCATGAACTCAGCAACCATCCCTGTGCTGGTGTCTCACAGATCTACCCTTTCTTTCAGAGCTTTTGTTGCCTGTCAAGACTAAAATCCTTTTCAGTCTTACGGATAAATAGCTATCAATGCAAACTCAGGGTGAATAAAGGACACTTGGGACTTGTCAGCACAGATTTATGAAGCTGAAATCATGTTTAACCAACCTGATAGCTTTCTATGATGAGAAGATTGGCTATATGGATGAGGAGAAACAGTGGATGTTTATATAGACTTTAGTAAGGCTTTCTCTCATAACATCCTCATAGATAAACTGATGAAGTATGGGCTAAATGGGTTGGCACTGAGGTGGGCTGAAAACTGGCTGAACAGCCGGACTGAAAGGGTTGTGATCAGCAGCACAAAGCCCAGCTGGAGAGCAGTCACTGGTGGCGTACCCCAGGGGCTGATACATGCGTGGTGCTTTGCATGCTCTTATACGCCCCTATAAAGCTGTATCACTGCTTTCCTGCTGTGGTGGGTTGACATCGGCCAGCAACTAAGCACCCACCAGCTGCTCACTTGCTTCCCACCCCCAGTCAGATGCGGGAGGGCAAAGAGAGAAAAATTTGTGGCTTGGGATAAAGACAGTTTAATAGGGGAAGGGGAAAATAGGAAAAAAAAAAAGGCAAGTGATGCAAAGGCAATCACTGACCACGTCCCACCAGGACACCGATGCCCAGCCAGTCTCTGAGCAACAGCTACATTGGAAAGTACCTCCAGTTTTATTGCTGAGCATGACATTATATGGTATGGAACATGCCTTGGGCCAGTTTGGGTCAGCTGTCCTGGCTGTGTCCCCTCCTAACCGCTTGCCCACCCCCAGCCTACTTGCTAGGAGAGCAGCCTGAGAAATGAGAAGGCCTTGACAAAGGTAAAACATTGGTGTGTTACCAACACTATTTTAGTCACAAATCTGAAACACAGCAGCATGCGGGCTACTATGAAGAAAATGAACTCCATCCCAGCCAGATGAGTACACCTGCAAGCCCCTCCAGCAGGTCTCCTTTGCTGTGATTTTTCACATGATGGTGTGCGTGAGCACTGACAAGCCTTATGCTCCCACGGCGCTGAGAGCTATTGCGACGGCCAGCGTCTCACTGTTGCTTGTGCCCTCTGCCTGTGTGTATCTGCTGCTGTCTCTTCCCTTCTAGTTAGATTGCAAGCCTCTTGCCATCTAGGTAAAGCCTGTCTTTTCCTGCGTCGGTACAGGTTTGTTGCAATAGGGTCTCTCGCTGCATGTTCCAATAATATCCTTTTACAGGGAAATACAGTAAAGCCTAGGAGTATAAATTTGGAAGTATTTTATTTTGATAGAATTTAAAATACCTCAGTTGTAGAGATCAAGAATCCACTGAAGTAAAATTGCTGTATTATTTAGCTTTGAAAAAAATCCCTATCATTTGTTTTGCTCACCTAGAGCTCTCTCTGCAATCCTCAGACCTTGTAGAAAACACACCTATTTCCAGGTGGCAGCAGATGATAAAAGTTACAGAATGTTTCAGTCTTGTTTCTTGCTTTTTTCCTCCCATATATGTAACTGCTTTAGGAGCTTCAGGTTTGTGGGTTTATATTTTTTTGCCCAGTATGAGAAGATAATAAAGCAGTAAAAAATACTGTGCTTAATCTTATTGCCATATGTCTTAGTTGTGTGTTCTTATCCTTAACACATAACTTATGCTGATGTTCCTTTAATAGAAAAGCACTTCCCAAAGTGGAAGATGCTTTCATGGTTCTTCTCTTTTCTAAAAATATTTTCCCTTACACTCAAGACAACATTTGCCTAATGTCTGCCATTTGTTCTTGCTCCCTTTCTGCCTCCTTCCTCCGCGTTATTAGCACATTGAGGACTGAGGAGTGATAATCTTTAATGGCAATGAGAACTGCAGCAAGCTGTGACTGCTGAATGGGGAGAATATAAGTTTCTAATAATATAAGATGGTGGATGCTGTTTGCCGGCTTGGCGTGCTCTGCAAATTATCCTTTTCTTGTTTTCCCTTTGATTCCTTTCATTTGAGTTTACTTGTTGCTAGCATATTACTGTGGTCCCAGTAAACACAGCACAGTCCTGAGGGGTGACAGGACTGTGATCCTAGGGGGGTAACCGAGGAGGCGAATCCTGCTCTACTGTCTGAACAACTGATGGAAGGAAATGGGTTTCTGAACAGGGTAAGTCAGAGCACCTAAATTATCTCCTGTTTGATTGATTGATCTATTTATTGTGCTTCTGCTATAGAGACTACAAGGATTGCTCTGTAGTTTTACCTTATATTTTATGTAGTTTTATAAACTATTGTCTGCCATAATCTCCCAGCTGATATATGAACAGATTAATAAACCTAGAAGTGTATCTTCTAGGCCAACACTTTTATGGCGGTCATTGAGAATGCAATAAAACTGATTCACTGTTCATGAAAGCATGTAACAAAAGGGAAACCCACTGAGTTTATTACAATGCCATTCAATATATTTTATTATTAGAAGAAATTCATATACAGTTAAATTTTCAGACGATTTAAAATTTGTAGGGTGGTAGATAACAGGAAGTTAATTTTGCACTCTGATTGGAGATACTTGGTACTCTGGTCTCCATACTGAGTCATTTATATGGAAATCTGAATTTCAATTTTGTCAATAATTGTTTAATTGAAAAATATTTTTGTATTGACTATGAAAAAAGAGAGATTGTATAAATGTAATATAGAACAACATCTTAAATCAACTTTGGCTGTCAATCAAAGCATTATATTTATTTTTTTTGTTGTTTCAATATTGATATTACCCCTAGATAAAGCAAATCGGGAAGATGAGACACGTAGACTATGAACCAGTTCCTAGAAAGGTGGCTTTGGTGCAGGCTAAAAGATAAAATAGAGAAGCAACCAGAGCTTGAGTTTAAGTGTAAATATTGGTGTAAACATACTGTCTTTTCTTGCACAAGCAGTCCTGGAAGTGTCAGGCAGATGCATGTGTAAGTGCTACAGAAGTGTTGACTCCTTTCTTTTTTTCCTGACCCAGAGACACCTTTAAAGTACCTGTTACCACGTGCAGAGGAAGCGCAAGCTGGTGGTGCTCGCTCTCAGGCCTCAGCATCCCCTTCCCTTTGCTGTGGTAGCACACGTCTGTCTGGCACTAGCAGGGTGTTCATGTCTTAAAACCAGCCGAGACCTTACGCACTGCTACTTAGGCAAGAGAGGATTTTAATATGTCTGGAGCAAAGAGTGAGAAATCGTATCCCTAATAAAGAGGAATAAAATGATATAAAAAGGAGCGTCTTGATCTGATTCACAACAGCCGCCTACCAGGGAGACTCTATAGATTTCCCTGGGGATTCTTCTGGCTCACGTTGATGGAAAGGGAGGACTGGGCTGAGGGATACTTTAGGTAAGTGGATAGACATTTCTTTATATTTTTTAAAGAGATGAATGCTTATTAAAATGCTGGATCAAGGGGCAGGGATAGTAATGCAAGCACATGTGGAAATAATGTACTGAGAAAGCTCTGTGGTTTCATATGGAGAAAAAAGATAGCAGCCAGTTCTAACTCAGTGGGCAACTAATTAAGCCAGAGATCTCTGTGTACATTGTATTCTAAGTTCACTACAAGAGCATGTATCAGCAAGGTGCCGTATGATTTTTCCTTTATAGTTTGAGTTCGATTTCAGGGATGACCTGTGCATCATCACCATAGCGATCATTTAAAGATGAATGGGTTGGCTGGAAGTTAGATGAGAGTCAATGTGGTTAATGTGTCTTGTTCCTGTGCGTGATCATTTTCCTTGGTCAGTTGTTCACATGCAGCTTAGGTCTGTTGTTCCTCCCTCCTTGGTTTTAATTGGATCTTAGTTAGAATAATAAAATATGAACACTTTCAATGTCTAACAACATTAAATTATATTGAGACAGTTGTAAGGAGTGAGTTTGCCATTGCTACATATTCTGCTTGCTCCGTTTAAAATAGAATGCTACCGTTTTCATGATTCCTTCCCCAACTCCATCCACCATGTTTCCAATACACAGAGACCAACCACAGTCTAGAAGATTTTTATTACAGGATACAGGAGAAGCAAAGCCAAAGAAAAAAGGTGTGAATTCTTTGTGAGGAAGCACAGCGTGTGGTCTCGAAATGGTACCTCTCACCAAAGGAATGTGAGACATTTAACAGTGCATTATACAGAAAACAAAGCCTGGTGTGACCTATCCGGCTATGCCTCAGCTGCTTCTCTAGTTTCATTCTTTTTCCACTTATTCATAATGACTTTATTGTTCCACATTTGCAATAAGTAGGACTGGGATAATGCTGCACAAGGTCAAATACAGGAACGCTCTCAAACCTAAACCGCAAGTCCCTCTAGATGAGCACGCTTCACCTGGCACCTGGTGGGGCACATCTGGCTTGCAGGAGGTTCGTACCTAGCCCTTTTCCCTGGAGGTGATCGAAAACAAGTTGTGTGGACTGCAGGCAAAGCCAAGTGCCACCTTGTGCTGCCCAGGCCCGGGCAGCTGCAGGCACAGGGTGACAAGGAGAAGGGCAGTGAGCAAGGGTGGCTGCTGGGAGCAAGAGCAGCCTAGCAGGCAGCGCTTGCCGCCTGCACCGTCCTGCCCCAGCGCCCGGGCATGAGTGTGGCTGCCTGCCAGCTGGGGCAGCAGCCAGCCGCTGCGCCTGCTCACTGGCCAAAAAATACCTTTAGCAAGAGGACGTGAGTCTGTCTGAGAGACACAGGGAAAGCTGGCTGTGTGGAAGAAGGAAAGCAAGAGGGAGAAGGAGCAAAGCTTTAATTAGGCTAATGTTGGACTGTTGGTGCTAGATCAATGTATTATAGATCAGCATTTACTCTGTGCTAGTGGCAGCAAAACTGACTCTTCAGGCTGACATTACATGATGTGTTTTACGGGTCACAAAACATATTCCTACATGTATTCAAGACGCGTCTTATTGGCCCGAACATGAATCTCTTGTTCTGCATCACGTGCAGTGTACGTGTAATGTAGATCACTCTGTGAAGGATGTCAAGGAACAGGACATGCTAGCATAAACAAGCTGAGCAGGAGTCAACAACGTCAAGCTGCAGTGGAAAAAGGCAAACAACAGACTTCGATGTATAAACAAGAATACAGCTTGGGAGACATGTGACGCCCTTCTACTTCTCAGCTACTGGGAATGCCATGGCCGTGTTTTGTTGAGGTCTGTGACAGGAAACCAGTGGTCTGGCTGTGGAGTTCCCAGGGGCAGAAAACAAAGGTTGTCTAGAAAGCACAGCCACCACGGGAAGGTTAAATGAATTCGGGTTGCTTGAAGCCCCTGGAGGTAGGGGTGTGGGATAAGATGTTTCTCTGTCAACTATGTCTAGCTATATCAAAAACTCTTGAAAAGTTGAGAATAATTTGTTTGCCGTGACCATGAAAGGTAAGATTAGAAGCAGGTGATTAAATCGCAGAAAGAAAGTTTCAGTTTAAACATCGGGGAGAACCTTCCTAATAGGACAAACAAACTGTGGGATAGGCTGTTGTGGGGGACAGCCTGCTTCTTCAGCAAGACACTCTTTAAAAGCAAGTTAGACAAACATCTGCTAATAATGACCTGGGCCTGTAAGAGTGTCTAGGTGGTGGAGATGGAATAAGTAATCTCTTCATGTCCTTTCCAGTGCTGTTTTGTTATGAGCTGATGTCTGCAATCTCTGCTGTACTGACACAGCATTGGACAGCTTTTATAAGAGACCTACTGAGATGTGCAAGGCGTAACTTTCTGCTGATGCTAAGGTAAGTGCTGAAAAACTGCTTTGAATTCACTGGATTTACAGTGGGGTTACGTGGTGTAAATGGAAATCTAGCCCATAATTCCTTCCATAAGTCAGTGCTGATTCTTAAGAGCACAGTGGGACTGCCAGGACATCGGACTTCTGATTTATAACAGGGTTCACAGTATTTGCAGAATGAAACAGTTGCTCTTGAAAATTCCTCATTGGAAAATATGGGATCAGGCATCCCGTAAGAAGGGGTATCAGATACAGTGATCCAAATTTCTGAGTCTTTTAGGGGTTGTCTATGCCCAATAAACGTGAGCAGGCAACCTAAGTACAGATCTGAGTTGCATAAACATACACCAGGTACCTTTTTCCCAGGCTGTTCCTAAGGTGAGGCTGAATCATATCTTAGGTTTTATAGGTTTCAAAGCCCAGCTCCTCATTATTATAGAGAGATTTAAATGATGTCTTTGTGACTGTGCTGTTTACAGCTGTGTTGTTAGATTATAGTGTGCGGATTCAGCTTTACAGAGTACGAGCAAGCTACCCAGGGAGTATTTTCATTAGTGGCTATGATTCTGCGCCAAGCTTTGTCCTCCATATCATATTTCTGCTGAACTTTCCTACTTCTTCACCATTTTCTTCCCCAAGGATAAAATCAAAATGCTAGAGGTTACAAAACCAGAAAAATGATACTGAATATACCTTGCACACATAATAACACTCCCAGAAAGCAGGACTGTGATACCCAAGATAACAAGAACACTTTTGATTTTTAGTTACACTTTTCCATGAAACCAGAGCTCATGTTTGCTTGTCCAAACAGATGTTGAACAAATGAACTCTTTATCACTGAATTAAGTGTGTGCTGAAGGCAGGCTGTTAGGCAGAAGTGCAGCTCTACACCCAGTACCTTTAAAATACATCTATGGATGAGGCTGGCATGGTCCCAATGCTTTCTATTATCATATTTCTTGCTGTACTTACAGTTTTGCCACATTTTAAGTGCTGTGCCTGGCTGTGCAAGGGCCTTAGGAGTCCAGGACTACACAAGACCCCAAAAGTCAGGGCACTTCTGGGGTGTTTTAGGCTTAGGAGTCTTCATGAACTTTCTTAGCAAGTAGCCCT
The DNA here is from genome assembly GCF_035582795.1 of Mycteria americana. NCBI lineage: Eukaryota > Metazoa > Chordata > Aves > Ciconiiformes > Ciconiidae > Mycteria > Mycteria americana. Next base: position 35,436,083 of record NC_134367.1, read on the forward strand.
GCTCTTGCTGTTCCCTGGCACCGAGGTGGTGGGGGAAAAAGACCCCTTATTTAAGTTACTAAATATCTATCACATGCAATACGTTCACTGGTGTGCTGGAAAGTGCAGTATAAGGGGTGGTTGTTTCATATTTATCAACAAACTGCTTCTCCACGAAAGATTGCGTTGAGGATTGAACCTTGAAGTGGTCAACCGTGCAACAGACTACTGTAAAGCATCAATCTAGGTAGGAGACACTGGCTGCTGGACGTGGCTGTTGGCAATGACAGCTGTCAACCATTGGCCTGATTATTCAGAAACAACCCCTGTTCCTTGGGAGGCTGACACAATTGCAAGATGGAGGTTGATGACATGGGTAATAAAACAAATAGGGAATTTCTGTGTTCCTGGTGAGAATACTCACTACCTCCATAAAGGCAACTCGGAGAGAGAACGAGCAAGGATATAGAGATGTCCTGACATCTTTAAACTTTTAGCTCTTGAAAAATTCTTTGGCACTGCTCTGCGTCTTTTCAAATAACCCATTAACATTTACAGGAGGAAGCGTATCCTGGTTGTTCAGCAACACTGCTTGCTAGAGCTGCTAGTTACTGTTTCAAGTGACTGAGAGAATGACACAGAACATAGCTGGTAGCACACACTTGTCGAGCAGAAATCAACCCAACCCAACCCAACCTGCAGGATTACGTGGGAGCAGTGATAACTGTAGGGAGAGATTCCGGACCTCTGCAAGTTACTAGTTTTGCATATCCACATGTGTATGGCTTGAATAGAAGCACAGCAGTTTGTTATTTTCTGTTCTACAGCTTGCAGCTGCATCTATAAACACTTCAAATTTGAAATCCTCCCAAATCTGTGAAATCCCCAGTGATGGAGGTCTTATATCCTGGCAGGAGTTCAACTCAACATCTCCAAATGAGTGTTAATGAGGTATGCACGCTCATCAGATACTTTCTGTATTTCCATTCTTCTGGGGTGCAGATGCCCGTGAAAGAAGCCACAATGCTGGGCCAGAACAAATACCAGAATTGCTGCCCTTGAGCCATTGTAGCTTTACCATCTGGGAAACAATTGATTGCATCCATTTTAAAAATCAACTGCTGTGTTATTAACTTTTTAAAAATTATTATTTCTTGGTGAGAGCAGTAACCTAAACATTAGCACAAACTGGTGCACGCCTTGCAGCCCTTAGAGCACAGACAGAGCCAGGTGTGGAATTTTCTTTGGAGGCCACCCATGAGTCTCAGCTGAGGCACCTTCTCAAAGTGTGGATGTTATGCTCAGCCGCCAGCTGCACATATTTTGATTTTTTAGGCCATCTTCAAGTACTTATGTTGAATATTTCAGAATCAGAAATGGAGACGAATTTCAGTTCTTGGTTTCTGAAAATCCCAGGGTCCCAGGGAGCTGTAAGTGATCTGCTCCTTTAAAATGAGCTCACTGCTCTCTGGTGACCTAACTACGATTATAAGAGCTTACTGGTAGGTTCACATTGGAAAACACATTGCCAATAGTCAAAATGAAAAAAATCTGCACGTACAGTATTAGCATAACTTGGGTAATGCCTAGTGAGTGAGCCTGGCAGGGCCTGGGAACCAGGTGACGAAAGGTTTTTTTAATCCCCTTTCTCCTGATGCCAACAAACAGCCCAGTGTAACTCTAGTTCCACTCCTCAGCGTGCTGGATTGGATTTTATCTGGTTTTATTAGAGCAGTCAGTTTTTGTGCTAGTCTTTCCATACATGAAGTTAAGCAGAGAAAATAAAGGAGGTAGAAAGATCAAATGACTATGCTGTTAGATTTTTTCCCTTTTATTACTTACAGCAGAGCATACAAAGCTAATGTACCATCATGTTTTATGAAGGAGGCTGATGCTCAAGCAGAAGAGGTTCACATCTAATTTGTGACTGAAAATCCCACTTTTTTAGCTTACTTGGGAAATGCCACTAGTTTAGAGAAAATGCACATTCAGCCACAGTCTGTTGTCACCGGATCCTATGCCCAAACCATCCTATTACAGGGTCCCAAAGCCACAGTAACTTACCGAGTTTCCTTTCAAGCTTCTGGATGATCTACAAGTATTTCAGTAAGTCTTGTGTAGACTCCTTATATAAAATTAGATCCCTTAATTAAAGGAAGAATGTGCAGTTCAGTACCCGAAGATTTTTTAAACAGGATTTTCTTTTAAATGTAATTATAGAAAGAATTTATAGATGGTTTTATAAAAGTATATCAGGTAAAGTATTTCAGATACATTCACTAAAAGATTTTGCAAATGAAGAGAAGATTTTCAAAAGCTCAGGAAGCAGTTTAGTCCGCAGCTGCTATGAGCAGCAAATGCCCATTTTGAAAATCCCCCTGTAACTGATTGTAAATTATGCACTGATTTCCTAAACAGATTTTCTGAAACCAGATTCTGCTTCAGATCAACCTCCTGGACAGCCTTTCAGGTGCAAAACTAATGGAACATGGTGTCCAGCCTCAGCTGAGTGTAGCCTAACTGAAAACTTGTCAACCAAAAATGTTCTAGTCAGATCATTAAACAGCTGCTTCATGTTCCTTTTACTGGGGTATGTGAAACTTCAAGCATGCACACTCAATATCCAATTTTAATAGGTGCAGTGGAGAAGCGGTTGTCACTTCTGCATGCTCAGGTAGGTCAGGACTTGGTGCACATGTGGTTGTCACTGATTGTATCGTTACTGTTAGCTGGGACAACTAAGGAGTCCTTCTCAGTGGCCATGACCCACCTGTGCCAGGCATCGTACAATCATGGAGCAAAAATATGGTCCCTACTCCGGAAGACTCACTATCAACACATGAAACAGGGAGGACTCAGAAGGATGCGGACAGATGAAGGAACATGAGGAAATAGCGAGACAACTAGAAAACAGCAGGTAGATCAATCTTGATTCATAGTATGTGTCTGGTAGGGCCCAGGTGTAGGTAACACTCTGGACCAGATCCTCTCGTCTTCTCTTTGAATCTCATTAAAGTTACAAAGCATCGACAACTATAAACTTACTTTAACTGTGTAATTAAATGGGGCTTATGCTGCTTTGCATGACTGGTACTTTAAGGGCACGTTAAGATCATTAAGACTGCTTTGAGTAGGACCCGGTGTCATGATCAGTTTTAAGGGCCAGAGGAGGAACCATGGTGGGATTTGAGTTCAGCTATAAACTTTTGAAGTGATTGAAAATTTGGGGGTGACAGATTGCCTCTTGGTTTAAATATAAAAAAACCCCAAACTTGCCTTCCTTTGTTTTTATATTCCCCCGTGTAACTGAATAGTTATTTGGGAAATATCCTTAAAATGGATTAAAAAGAAATGTTACCCTTAAGAGGAGTTTCATCATTGCGTTCAATTTTCTCCATGGAAAACAGTAGGTTTTTAATGTAATTGACTGTCAAAGCTCTGCAGATGTAATTGTTGTGCTTTTTAAAAGGAAAAGTTAATTAAATAGAAGTGACATTCCCCTGATTAGCTTTTCTCCCTTTTGGATGACTGCTGCTCTGCCTCTGTGTGCAGAACTAGTGAGTGGAAAAATCACACAAGAAACCGAGAAATGAAAGAAATTAAAAGCACCCTAAAATTGCTGGCTTCGTCTCCTGTTCAGCAAATACCATTTTCATAAATAGAAAGGATGACCACGGTATTCTGGAACTGCCTTGCCATGTAGAAGGTGATTCAGAAACAGAGGTCCAGAAGAACAATGGGGGCGATGAGGAGAGAGGGAGGATTCCAGATTTAATAATACTGGAAAATCTGAATCAAACCTGAACTTCATTAAAGTTTCCGAGTTTCTGTCCTGAAATTTGGAAATATCAGAACTGTACAATTTCTCCAGTGGTTTAATACTTGACTTTTTGCAGCTTGGGGAGAGATGATAAAGCAGCTTAATTCAGCGTTAGCTCCAGAGAGCTCCTGCATCTTAGGCACACATGCTGCTGAGTACTGTAATAAAGCCAACAGGTTTATGCCTCCAAGAGATTGACCTCATTGCAAGGGCTTAGGAAGCAAAGTATTTTAGGACTGGGAAAATCTTTATCAGCAACTATACTGGGAAATATTTGGGTCTAAGGGAAGGGTAACAACATAGGTAAAAAAGATATGTGCTCATCTGGCTGTACTTCAGAACGCTGTATGTACTGCTCTGTATGTGGTATGTGATGTGTATGAACATCTGGAACTAGCAGATAGTATTTTCGATAAACAGTTGGTGCTACAATCATTTTGTACTTTTTCACAAGACCAGAGGTCTACTAGAAGGTGTTACAAAAGCTGAGCATTTGTTTGCAAGGGTTGAATTTTGAAACAACAGGAAAATAAGCAAGAAGCGGATGCAGATCCCCAGACATACATATTCAGAAGGCATGTTTTACCTGCCAAACGGAGGCACAAGCACAAGGGCCTCTTGAGTGCCCAGTTTCGAGAGTTCAGGATGGTTCAGATGGCTGATTTGGCCTGAGGTTTGTTATTGCCAGTGCATTGGGATAAAAGAAGGAGTATTGATCATGTTGATACAATTCCAGGAGATATCCGCAGAAATTTCTCAGAATTTCCTGGTTTTCTCTTTCTCTTCTTTTCAGTTTTGATGCTGAATGTGAATTTTCAAACCAAGATATTCTTGAGAGATTTCTATTTTGAGAGTGTTTCACGATGAGTGCATTACATATCTTTGCAATGTCATCATTCAGCACTTTATGGCAATGATTTCATTCTGTAAAAGTTGTAATTCACCATAAAGTTAGGGAAAGGACCATAAAACATTGCTGGAATTGTAGAAAAATTGCGAAGTCTAACTCACCTAGCAGAAGCTTGGAAATTTCAGTAAGCTGAGGTTCCGATTTGATTCAAATATTCCAGATTCACTGAGTTGCGATAGGTTTCCTTAAATGATCTTCCTGACCTCATTTAATAAAAATACTTTAAACTCAAGACTGATTTACTCTTTCATATTTCAGAAACTTGGCAAGGGGTGGGAGGGTATTTGCACTTCCTTGAACCCTTTGATAATATTGAAAAAGATACTGTTTTTCTCACAGTATTGTCTAGAAGACTCCAGTTATGGTAGTGCCTATTTCTCTTGTTATGGATTAGACAATGTCTGATATGATGGAGACCTAAACACACCTGTTATGTGAAAGGGTGAGTTTTAAGACCTACATCTCATGAGACCTGCATCTCCAAATAAATACCTAAAATACTTGGCTGTTGTTATCCTCCTATGGACTGATTTTCTTTGGACCAGAAATTCTAATTGAGGATTAAAGAAACTCTTCTCCAAAAAAGTTCTTTAAATGTCTGAGCTCTGGGTAAAAAACTATTAAGCCAAAAGTCATACCTTATGGTAATACAAATTTTTTTTTGTCCTTAAACACCTCAAAGAAATCAAGACTGCACCAAGGTCATAAGAAGACTGGAAGAAGTGGCATTCAAATTAAAATAAAACTTTGGATTCTGGTGAGAGGCATTATTGAGATAGTTGCTTCAGAAGAAACAGCTACTGAAAAACAAAACCCCAAGCCCAAAACCTCCCAAGGAGAAACAGATGGTTTTGGCCTAGTATGTGTTTATCAGTTCTTAAAATTCCTGTTTCATGGCTCCAAACTCATAAAACAATGAAGAACATCTTTAATATTAGCATATGAATGCATTGCTATCAATAGGCAGCTCCAGTCAGACTATTGATGAACTGTACATTATAAATTGGTTTCAATTCTCTTGTTGTATCAACATCACATAACGTCATAATCTGGCTTCTCAAGAGCATGAATGAGGTAGTGTTAAATTAAAGCTTCTAACCCAAGTTAGTCCCTGCACAACAAAATGTTTCCATCCATGCTAGGAATCACGTGGAGCACATTTCAGGACTGACTCTGTGGATTAAGCTAAAGCAATAGAGCTCCAAACCGTATTCCTTGCACAAAGAAGATTTTCTCACGAATTCCCACAATATGTATATACTTAAAATGTGCTGAAAATGGGCTTGGCACTATGTACGCTGTCTGGTAAAATAGTCCCTCCCTTCAGCTGTCTGTAGACTGAAAAACAGATTGAGAGACGGTTAACTATTGAGAAGGCAGACACCAAAAGAAACTTGAACACATTAGAAAAACTTAGCTGCAAGTCTTGCGATGAATGACAACTACTTTGTTTCAGGAGTCTCTATGTCTATTGATTATGGCAATGACCCATTACTTAGAATTGATAAACTGAATTTATGGACTAACATTACAGGATTTCTTTCTTCCTTCCTGAACTCATATGAAATGTCATCACTTACCTTGAAAAACAGTGTCTTTACCTCATAGCATATCAAATGACTGAGCCTATTAATTTTTTCCAATTTTAAAGAATGCCTAGCAATAAAACTTGTTTAACACATTAAGTGGTCCCAGCGAGCCAAGTATCAGCCTTTGCCATTCAGTGAGAAGAGTGCTGCGTTCTCCAGATGACAATGGATCAAATTGTCATGGCATTTAGAGATTCATCCAGAGGTGCTGGGCAGCCTTGACTCCCAGGCATGTCAGAGGGGCTTAGGAGCACCCAGAAACTTGTAACTTTGGAGGCTTCTAGATGAGGTGCTGGCATAGTGCTTATTCAGACTGATGAGCTCCGTTCACAGTCTTATTTCCTTTAAGGGATGCATAAAACCTGCCGTCTAGCTCATGAACCATGCTTTCCTTTGTCTCCTGGGCAACATGCTGCCACTTACAATTCCAGAGCAATGGAACACATAGTCTTTTAGTAAATTAAAATATGAAAAAAATGGTATTTTCAACTTGCAAAGTCAGTGATGTTTTCTTTGCTGAACTGGTCAGGTTCCAGCGCAACTTGAGGCTGCCTGGAGAAAACCCTGGCCTGGGAGTCTGGTGTGGAACCAGAGGGGGGGAATCTTTTGTCTCCGTAACAGCCCTTAGTTCATTAAGTGTTGCTAGAGACACCCTGAAAATTTTTCAAAACTGAAAATTCACAAATTCTGTATTGTGGGCCACAGGGTAGGTGACAACATTTTGGCCTGCCTTCTTCAACCCCATGAAAATCTCATATAGTTCAAATTAAGCAAACCTAAACTAAACAAGAGTGAGTCAGCCTTCTCTACTGCCATCTAACCTGAGGTGATCTCTAGGAAGCACATACCTGTTTTCTGCTTCGTTTCCTTGTAGACATTTTCCCACCCAGATCGTCACCTACTCAACAGCTGCTCTCTGCCAGGCTTTTCTGTCTCTCTTCCCTTCCAGTAGCAGGTCACTCTTGGGGTTGCCCTGAGGAGTCCTGTGCAGATTTCCTCCTCCTCTTCCTCTGCCTAGCTTTTGTTGACTTCACTGCTGGGGCTTCTGCTTCCCTTGAGAGAGTTTAGGACCATCCAGAAATTACCTCTGCTAGGAAATTATTCTTTTCCTTAAAGGAATGTGTTCTCAAAAATAACATTAACCTTTCAGGGTAGTCTCAAGGGATGACTAATATTTTGGCATGCTCTCAGCAGTTCATATTCTCTCCTTCTCTCTCTTTCAGTTCGATTGTGTGGATTTTCTAACTCTCTTTAGAACATAATTGGAAAGTATATCTTTGTTTATCACTTTCACGGCACTTTCTTTTTTTCTCTGTAACTTATCTTGCTACTCTGGAAATATGAAGGACCTGAACAAATAACAATGGGTAACCAGTGCTTTGATGACCATTGTCCTTATTTTCTCTAGGTTCTTTCAGGTATGGCTTTTGTCTTCCTCATTTTTTGCCATCTGTGGTGAAGACAATGCAAGCCTTAGCATTTTGCAGTAGACATCTGTAATAATTCTCCACTTCCGTTCCTTTACCTACAGCAGTTGAGCTCAATCTATCCTCTTCAAATTTAAAGGTTTTGGAAAGCATAGACAGTCTATATGTTTGTTCCTTGTCCCTCGTCCAGCTGAAACGGTGTGGGGTTTTTCTTGTCTTTATGAAGAGGACCAGATGATTACTGTGCTGTCACCAGCATCCTCTGCTAAGCTGCATAATTGCCAACTTGAAAATCCCCCTGGATGTTTCTCTTTCCCAGTACATGCTGTTCTACTGTTCACACCATTTATTCTAATACTTTTCAGCGATGCGGTGATTTTTTTTTTTTGATACTAGTCAGTCTGAAGACCCCATGAGGATAAGTGTTAGTCCCTTTTCAAGGAAGACATAACCAGAACGATTAATTTCTGAAGGAGACAGAGGTGAAAGCCATTGCACCTGCTGGCTTCCAGAGCAGTTAAAGTCACAGAGGTGGCTTCAAGGCCAGGTTTCCAGGAGTGTTGAACTGCTGTAGCTCCTGCTGCCTTCGGTAGGGGTGGGAGGAGGTGATGGCCCCATCCATGTCTGCCTGGGGAGGGGCACGTGGAAGCTTGTGGGAGGCCTCCTTGTGATCCTGCTGAGACCAAGAGGATGCTGGGGACACAGCCCTGGAGGAGGCTCTCCAGATCATTGACCTGAGGCCAGCTGCATTAGATAATCCCTTCTGGTAGCTGACTGGACTCCTCCAAGAACAGTGTTGCAGCCCACTTCATTTGCCATCCCCCACTCCATTTAGTCCTTGTGTTGGGAATCTCATTTGCATCCACATTGTTCTGCTTGTTAGAAACCTTCTCCTAGCGTCCAGCCTAAATTTATCAGCTATGCTTATGGGCTGGGCCGCAGAAAGCAGCCAGAAGAGACAACTCCACGAAGAGGTGATCACCAATGGTGTGTTTTATGGGCTTTTTAATGGGTCTTGGATGCTTAGTTTTTTTCTAAACAACTAAACAATGCTGTCTGTCATGATCACTTTTTTTCTTTTGATTTCCAGCCAGAAGTGAGTCTTCTCTTAGGATGCCACTTTATCCCATGTCATCAGCTCAATGCTATCACAGGATGAATACTGTGCAACACACTTTCTGTGGGACAGCTGCCCTTGGGAACATGCCTGCTAGTGAAAGTGGCTCAGAGGCAGAGACATGCTTGTAACACGGAGACTCCATCAACTGCACTTTAGAGATAAGGGTGGGGTAATAAATGAGCTCCAGAATAGTTCAGGTAGCTTGGAGTCATTCAGTGATCCCACCTGAAATACCATTGCCCCATTTATTGCTATGCTGTTGGAGATGTAAACAATGAAGGCAGGTGGATAGGAGCCCCATGGAAATAAAAAGGAAAGGCATTTTCCACCAGGACCCTTTGGCAGTGCCATTCCCCTCTGTGGCCCACGATCAGCGAGGGCAGACCTTCAGGGCACACTGCAGTGTGTCCTCTAACTGACAGAGGGGATCAGTAGTGTGCTGCCCTGTTTGTTCTTCACCTGTTGTGCATGCCTTTCTGTTTGGCTCATTTTCCTTTTCCTCCCTCTGATGTAATTTTTACAGATGAGGCATAAATGGAAAGATTCCAACAGACCTCTAGTAGCTTTTTCCATTGACATAATGCTTTATGCTTTTAAAACTGTTTCAAAGAAATATGATAATTAATAGAGGTAGTCAACAAATTAGGAACATAAGGCATTTTTGGAGGATGAGCAAAGACCACCTGGCCTATCACATATTTCCCTTACACACATATCTTCCCAGCCCTACTCTAGCCAATTGCTACACAAACAGCAATTGTCTAATATTACAATCCTAACTGTTTTATTGGATATGTCTAGATTTGCCACAGTCGTAATTAAAAAGTGTGCTATATGCTTGACCAAAGAATCACAGAGCATCCCAGAAATGATAGAAAACAGGGCTGCTAGGAACTTTAGCTGATCATTGTTTCCATCGCTTCCATCACCACTTGTCATGCCTGACAGATATTTGTCTAACCTGTTCCGAAAAGTTTCACGTCAGCCATCGTGCTGCTTTGGTTTCACAGCTAAACCAGCGTTGCACTTCAATAACCACCCCCCTACCACTCCTGCTCCCTAATAACAAGAGTTCTTACTCCCAAAAATTCCCATCCTGTGCCCCTGATGAAACTGGGGTTGGGATGACAGTTTAAACTGGGGATATGTTTTACTGTTCCTGGGTACAAAATGTGTCCCTAGAGTTTCATTCCATAAAGCTCATTGGCACAAATGAGAGCTGCCATTTCTCACCTGGGCATTCAGAAGCAGGTTGGTTTTGCCGATCACAGTAGCAGCAAGAGTAGAAACCTATTTTTCAAAAGTCTTGAGAACCTGCTTCTCCTTTCTTTTCATGTATAACTTTTTATTTATATAGATGCTCTTAAGAGAAAGTGCTCCCAATGCTCTGGCACCTTTGGCAGACTTTGAAGGGTATTAATATGATCACTGTGCATTTCCTTGAGCATAGCCCCAAAACACAGCTAGATCAGAAGGAAGGAAATGAGTTCACCCCTCTGCCATCTGCAGTTTTATGTTCCTCGATTCCCCACCCACCTCCTCGCAGCGAGGAATACGATTCTCTCTCAGAGACTAATGACTGCATGTGGCTTGGAGGGGAAATAATTTCCAAGACTTTGAGCCCTAATAGAGAATTTCCTGCTGTGCTTCTGCTCCTACAACGGTGGGGCTCAGCAATAGCACGTTGCTAGGGCAGCTCTGACCAGCAGCCACGGGGAAAAGAGGACATCTCTTCGGAAAGACCTGGCTTCCTAAGACTGGTTTTAAAAACCCAGTCTGGCAGACAGCCTGCTGCCAGTGCAAGTCTATGGAGAGCCCACATTTGGTATCTTTGTGAAGGGAAATGCCTCATCAGAAGTGGAAGGCTGAGCTGATTAGCTGCAGCCTCCAAACAGAGCCGAACCATTGCCCTGTGCAGAGCATAGCACCGTCACCTCATCTCCAGCTGACACAGGCTCAGAAGACAGTTGCAAAGTTCATATTAAAAAAAAACCAAAAAAACCAAACCAAAAACGGACGCAATCCTTTAGTCATCTGGTAAGTGGAAAAAAGCAAACTTTGCTATAGCGATTGCTAATCTTCGCCTGGCGGCTGGGATGCTGACCAGACTCCCCGATTGCAAAACCAAAGAGCAGAAGGCAGGCACACACCTGTCAGGAAACGAGCACAAAGTGCGGCTCTTCCGACTGCTCGGCACAAGCAGCCAGTATCACCTACCCGGAGCCAACCCCGCGGTGTCCCAAAATGCTGTGTAATGCAACTGACAGCTCCGGTCAGTGGAGACAGGGATTTTAAAGCAGAACGTCACTGGTATATTGCCCTCGCCACATCCCATGGTTGTTCATTAATGCAGTCCAGAGGCCTTCAGAGTTGCGGATGCTCCACATATCTGAGAGTAACACTGGCAAGGCAACGTCTCAGTGCCTCTTTTATGAGCGTCCTATCCTCAGTGAGAGGACAGTGCGGTGGGAGGGGAGCAGAGGAGGCAACTGGGTTTCATTTCTGCCACCTCTGCAGTGAGGTAGGAATGAGGAGCAGAGGTGCAAGGGAGCAAGCGAGTGACCCGCTGCTCCTTTTTTAAAAAGAAATATTTAGGCTCCTGTCTTCAGGGTTATGACTCCGGAGTGGAGGGGGGAAAATCCTAAAAATCAAGGTAGAGTACCAGAAGCAATGGGGGAAGAGCAGAAGCCCCTGTCCCGAAAGCACTGGTGTGATTTGTTGGTTTCCCACTCAGTGCTGGGTTTGTCTTGAAGCTCCTGTCCTGAGGTGCCTAGCTCACCTCACGCGTTGTGCGGGGAACTGAAGCCAGACACCTAAAACTTAGATCTTGTGAGGCTCAGAGCACCCAAGACCCTCACTGGGCTTGATCCTAATGAGCGTCCAGTTCATATCTGATGAGGGGTGGCTAGACTGGCCTGCCTGAGAGCCAATGCCATCTGCAGTCCATGCCACCGATAAGAAACCAATGCTAGGCTGGTTCCAGTCAATGGTAACAACAACCCAGCCCATTTCAAAGTCCTCTGAGTGACAAGTATGCCTTTCGAGCAGGGCTGGCACGTGGGAGCTCTGGGCTCTCCTTGGCTTTCTTTGCAGCTCAGGGTGCAGCTCAAGACGATAGCAGAGCTCTGTAAAGCCCTCAGAGGCTGGGCCGGGGCAGAGCCTGCGGCCGCCGCTGTCTGCGGGGCAGGCAGGGTTGGAGCTGGCTGTCCCAGAGCTGTGCCAGGGGCTGGTGCTGCCCTTGGCTGGGGGCTCTGCCCTCCGGAGCTGCGTCCTGCTGGAAGCCTGGCCCAGGGGACAGCTGTGCAGCAAAGTCTCATCTGCTTAGCCTGGATATTTAATCAGGAGGGGATCGTTTTCTGTGGAGGGCTCTGTGTCCACAGGCAAAGGAGATGTCAGAGTGGGTTGCCAGAAAGAGGTGCCCGATGTAAGCCCAGCTCGGATGGGGACGTCTTTTAATATCAGTGGTTAAATGCATGGGAGGCAAAAAAAGTGAGATAAATCCTGTTTATAGACTTTCACTTTAACAAAGAAAAGTAAATTTGCTTTTCTGGCTTTTTGCTTCTTACATATCTCTCTAAACGGGGATCCTATCTGTAGCATTTTACAGTTACGGAGGATGGAGTAACAGTGCGAAAACTGGCATTACGTTCCCCTGATTTCCCATCCTATTCCCATGGGGATTTAGGGAGGAACTGCACCAGACACAGCATTTGGCAAGGCTTTGGTCTTTATTTTTTTCTGAGCCCAGAAAGCTGTTTCTGTTTGATCCTGATGAGACTGGTGTTGAGGAATTTGCCACCAGTGAAAGGGCCACTGAGCTTTCGGGGAGGATGAGACCGCAAACGTTCACTGTTACTCCTGGATGAGAAGGGAAAATGGCATGCACAGTAGCCTTATTTAACCTGTGCGCTGCCCCTCAGACAGCCTGACATCAGGCCTGCCGCGATGGCAAAATAGCGCTGCTCTGAGTCTGCAAAAATAATTAGGATATTCCGCTGCTGCAGGGACTGGGGCCAAGCAGCAAAGACAATCTGCCTTTGAATGCAATCAAACACGAGTTTCTGCTCTGAAGGCTGGGGGGAAATGCCAGGAGGACAATTTGAGCACTAGCGGGACGTCTGGCCCCGGGTCTGGGCAGCGTGCCAGCCTGCGCCGGCCCGCTCGGCCACCGCCGCCTGCCTCCATCCAAGAAAATGCTGGGACATTTTAAGAAGTTTGTCAACCAAGACATTTGGTCTTCCAGTATTTAAACGATACTTGAACTGTTATCGTGGCTACTACTGCTAATGGTAATAATCACAGCAAATTCGAATGAATAGAGTGGTTTACCTTGAATTATCAGGACCAAAGAGTAATGGGAAAGTGGCAATGTTCCAGTATTATCACATTTGTTTATGGTTTAAAATACATTCAGGACAGATTCAGTTTCTTTTTCAGGCTGAAGAAAAGAGGGTTTACAAGTACTGTGGCTGAGCACCTGTTAGACCTCTTGCCGGTCTCTGTCCAAGCTTGGCTCCAACCGCTTTTCACCGTCAAGGTGAAATTCCCAGCTGCAGCAGTGCTGGAAATTTGCTCCTCATTCATTTTCCCTCTAGTTCCAGGAATGAAATAACACTATAAAAAATGCATCAAAACAAGCCTGGAAAAATATTTGCTGTAGTACAGAAAGCAGGAGATAAGAAGACTCACAAATCATAGCAATTTCTGTGTGTATGTACTGAAATCAAATCAAATTCGATTGGCAATGTATGTGTTATTTCTTCCAGACTCATTTTTCTGCAACAGTTGAACTACCACATCATTTGGTATAATGTCTGGGTGCTTTTTTCTAAGACAGGTCTTGTTTGTACTCTCTTCTAAAGCAGGGAACAGTAACTCTTATACATGATGTGATTTATTGTCCCAGCTGCTCTTAAACAACACAGGCTTATAGTCAAATCAGTCTGCCGAATAAAATTATTAGTTGAATAAATCTGAGGAGTGAAAGAAACTCAGTGAAACTTCTCACCAATATTCCGCAGTCTCCTATCTGAATAAAGCCCTTTTGTTCAGACTTTGTGAACAGCTGAGTCCATAGAGTATATATTTTACAATCCCAGCATTAAATATATTATTTCTTTCAAGCAGAGATCCCAGTGAAGCAAAGGCTATTGAATACTGGATTGCTGATGTTTGCAGTGGGAAAAGAGTAAAGCAGCCGGTAAGAGACATCCATGAGTTTGTTTCTCAACCAGCAGTGCAGCCCTCGCTGCAGCTGTGCCCAGGGCTCGCTGCTTGCGGCTCCGATGCAAGGGATGGCAGGCAGCTCTCAGTCCCACCAGCCTTCCTCCAATTTTATACCCAGGCACTTGGGTCTCCTGGTTCATGGCCTGTACTGTTGGAAACTGGGTTGCTGAGCCACCACCACAGCTGGATGTCATTGCTGGTGTCGTTTCCCTGCTACGGAGGGGGACTTGCTGCTTTTTCAGTCGTTCAGGGGTGACCATTACTAGTCTGTTCTTCTGTCAGGCACAAAGGTATCTCACCAGCCCAGCAGATCAAGCCAATAGGCAGCTGGCAGCCAGTTAGAGTCCCCATTTTAGAGCTGAGGATGGAGACAAGGAGGGCTTTCCTGCTGTCCCATGCTGAATACCCTCCCATTGCCGGTCACAGACCTCCCAGCCCCTACCTTTCAGCCCTGCTGACTCCTCTCCCTTTCCCTGGCCTAGTCTCTCCTGTGGTTTAACACAGCAAAATGCTCACCAAAAAGCAAGAAACCCCAAGCTGTTCCTGTTCACAGATGCCAGGGAAGCCGGGCTTTGCCCCCATGGCACGCGTTGGGCTCCTATCCAGGGGCAGCCATGGGGGTGGTCCAGCCTTGCCACAGCGGGGCGGCTGGGGGGCTTGGCCAAGCCCCCCGCCATGCCACAGGAGATGGCTTTGAGGGGGAAAGCCCTCAAATAACCCTCAAACCCTTACCAAATACACAAAGGGATTAATCACACCTAAGGGGTGGGAATGGCTCTTGTGAAGATCAGAAGTGCCGAACAAAGGGGAAAGATGGTTTTGATTGTAAGAGGATTCATAAAGTCATCACTCGGAGAGAAACCCAGCACCTGGGGAAGGGACATGTTGCTGGCAGGGGGAAAGCAACAGAGGCTTTAATTTTCATGTGTTTTTTCTTGGGCCACAAAGCAGAGATCACGCAGGGGATGCTGTGCCCTGGCACTGCTTTGCCATGCACCGGCTGCTAAGGAATAAGCTTCGTAGTCCTGCTCTGCCCATGAACCTCTCCCTGGGGGACAAATCCTCACCCTTTTCACAGGTGCCCAGGCTGGGAGTTGTGTCCTTGGTCCAAACCGAAAGGATATGAACCAAGATTGGTTGTGGGTGTAAGCAAAAGCAAACGATCCGTTGTACAACTGTGACTCCTCCAGACCTTTGCTCTGTTTCCCTGAACCGTCAGAGCAAAGAGGAGGATTTACGTGGTAGAGCAGCAATGGGTATCTCACAGGGACCGAGATCAGGGATGTAGCTGCTTGGAAAATTTCAATGTGAAACTGAAAAAAATTAAAATTTCGTCCACAAAAAACCCCCTGCAGGTTAGGTTTCAGCCAAAAATGTCAAATGTTTTGGGGAATGGCTTCAAAAAGGCAAATGATGAAAGAATTGTGGTTTCCTATGAAAAAATAAGAGAAAAACTTCCAGGACAGTTTTTGCCTAGTCAAAAATGTACTTTTCCATTAAAAATAAAAAAGGATTAGATCAGACAATTTCTCCCCAGTCCTGGTTAGGCCCAGCATTCCTGAGAGGACCATATCCACTAGATGTCAGTCTATTGCCATGCAATAAAAACAAATGAGCCAGAAACATCATCAGGAGTTTTTCAGGATAAGGATATTTCCACTGAGCTGTTTTCTGTCAAAAATGTTGCCAATAACTCCTTAATTTCTATTAAATTCCTCAGCTTTGGATTTCCAGAGTTTTTCAAAGCAATTGCAACACATTCCATGGACTATGCCAGCCAGATATTTTTCCACTATCACATCTAACCCCCGACTGAACTTTGATTCACCAGATTTTTAAAAAGTTTTAAGCAGCGTCTGAATAGCATATAAAAAGAGTTTAATCCCCCCCGAACTCCTCCACCCTTCATGCCTCTCCCTTCAGTTCATGCTGTTACTGATTTTCTAGGGACAGAGAAACAAGCACCTTATTTAGCTGAGGTACGTGTAGACAGCAAAAAATTTCTTTCTGCAATATTTTACATAGCTGAAGTAAACGTCTTTCTCCCTGATACCAACAAGTGCAGACAAATGGGGTGTATTCCATGAAACATGGTGTTTAAAAAAATTTTGTCATTCTCCTGGTCTCAGCAATCATTCATTTTGGGCTGCAGGTATTCCAAACAAAGGCCAAAAAAGCCCTTGGAGATAATGACTACAGAAAAGAATATTCTTCCCACCACATGTGACAAATGCTGTGATACTGTGATTTGCTCACACTGACTTTCATTCCCGAATTGACTTCTGTGGAATTTGTGGCAGTTGTATCACAAGAAAATGTGGCCGTCAGTTTCTAAAAGTCGTGGTCTGGGTGGTAGGCTGTTTCAGTATATTCTGCTGCTTGTGTCTTCATCAGTATTGTTCGTGCCTTCTTCAATATTGATTCTGTTCCGAGAAAAATATGTAGGATTTACCTCTGGCATGGAATGCAATAGGAAAATTTATTTAGACCCCAGATCAGAATGGTACTTTCTTTCCTAGCTGCAAAACTATAATTTTAGGAGGCTTGTTCCCATACTTCTCCTGTTGAATTAGAACGTGAATTTTCAGAAGATCGAAACCCCCTTTCACATACACATAGGACTATAACAATGCGGGCAGTTCAGATTTGGAGGGTTTTGCATACGACAAGCCAGCTTTTCTAAATAGCACACGGAGGCAACTAGGCAATACTTTAAGTACAAAATCTGCTAGGGCATCTGGGTTCAAGCCTTTTCTTGATGATCAGTTGCAATTCCTTCATGTTCAGAAGAAACTCTGTGTCTTAAGAAAAGTTATAAAACATTTTCTGAAGAAGGCTTTTTTTTTGGGTACAATTAATTTACACCCAGTACCTGCAGCTGAATTTCATGGACTTGCATAGCTCCTACACTTTTAATACTGGATTATTGAGGGATAGATAATTAGTTGGCAAAAGTAATAATGTGTGCATCAGATTTGTGTTTGCTGACTGGACAAAACAGGAAAGAAAAAAAGATCCCAGTCAGTCATAAAACTTCAAAGCCTCACCTTCCTTACAGAATACATGAGTGAAAATTGAGAAATGTACCTCCTCATATTAAATACCCTCCTGTTCTGCTAGCTGGTGGGCATCAAGCCATGCTTCATAGTAATGGTCTCAGAGAGACCTAGGGACAGTTTTGGGTGGCCACCGGCCTGATGCTGGTAATGAGAGGAACACATTTGATTACAAATACTGAAGCCTCATCTTCCCCCAATAAGCTGTTGTGACTGATTTGTACAAATTAAACTTGTTTTTTTATTTCTAAGAGAAGTGGCTGGCATAACAAAGAGGTGTAAATAGGTAGTTAATAAACTGAGTCTCTTAGTGTTGACTAGAGTTTAGTGACGAGAAAATTGTCATTAATGAGACCTAACAAGCCATACACACATAGCTCACTCAAAAGGAGCCTAAAGAAATCAGCAGCAAAAGTTTGGGAGAAAGCACTAGCTAAATACATGTTCTGACTTGCAAGCACTATTTCCAGCCACATTTGGCTTTCATTTACAGGTCTTGCTTTGCACATGGGGTCTGTCTCACAGGTGTAGTGTGTTCCAGACAGCAGAGATCAAACAAAATTGGATAAATCTGCCTATTGAGACTTAACACATGATGTATGCTGGAAGATATGATACAACACCTTTGGTCCTCTGTAGTTATTCATAAGTTGGAACGTACTCTTATTTGAAGAGCTTCACTGGAAAACTGTTGTTTAATTTGTTCTAGCCTAACACTTACCTTCAAAACATCAGTGGGATTTTCCCTCTAACTGCAACAGTTTATATTAGCTGTGACCTCTCAGGTGGGTCTTCTTTGTTTTTCAGCTGGTCCAGGATTATTAGGCTGTCTGCTGGTGACGATTATTTCTCCCAGGTCTTTGGGAACACACAGTAATCAAGCAGTTAAAACAACAAGGGAGACAACCCAGCCCCACTCTATCCCTGTGCAAGTTTCACTGTTGCACGAGCCCTAACTTAGAGAGTCACCAGAAAGTTTTAGATCTTCTCACATAATAGTCCAGGTCCCTCTAGCAGATGGGAAACAATAGTGCTTTTGGCTTCAACGTTTGTTCAACACACTGCAAAGCCACATTTCCTTTTTAGCTATCTGGCAAGGTTAGGCTTTGCATGTAAATTCATCTGGGAGCAGACTTTCTCAAGACAAGTACTCTGGGCAGTTCCTTTGACCAAAAATGTATAGCTTCCTTTTACATAATTTTCTTTTAGATTTGGCTCTGGGGCTAGGAAGTATAAAAAAGTTTACTTTATTCTGAAAACACTCTTAATGCCAACAACAGAAAAAAATCCAAAGCTTTTTTATTTTTTTGACCTCTCACATGGAAAGAATCTGCTAGAAAAATGTGTTGATAATGATCTCTCTATGTAAGCTATCTTTAGGATTTATTCTGATACCCCTTTCCCTGAACAGTGTCCTTGGAATAATGGGAAGGCTTATATGTTTGCACAGTCCTAGAAAATATGTGGTGTGGGTTTTTCCTCATGATATAAGGCCACCTCAACTTAGATAGTTGAAAGAATAAGGGTCAGGTGAAGATCCTTCTTTGAAGGTCCCAGTGGTCCTTCAAACTGTGAATAGAAAGATGAACCAGCATCATGTTCTTGTACAGAAACCAAAGAAGTGTTTCAGCCCAGGGATGTAGTCTCCCCAGGTAGCAATTTATTTAAAAATGACTCTGTTGTGGAAGGATTCTTTGGGACAGGCACTGGGAAGCAGAGGAAAGACTGAGAAGTCTAAGATGAAGCAAACTGTTGCAAATGATAGGAATAGGTCTCCAAAATGATAGTACAAAGCCTGCAATGACAAAAGTGGTCCAGAAATGAAAACCAAGATACGGTACTGCCCTTGCACTGAGGAAAAGTGGCTGGTTGGAAGGTGATAAAAAGTGACTAAAAAAAGGAAGAAGTTTCACTCAATCTAGGGAGGCATCCGTGAAGAGGAACATTAATTATGTCTCCTGAAAGAGAAATGCCACTTCTACAGTGGAAGGCAATTAGCAGCTAATTGTTCCTCTCCATTCTTGAAACCATTCTTGAAAATAATTAGGAAATGTTATGCATTGGCAGACAATGTGAA
This sequence comes from Mycteria americana, assembly GCF_035582795.1. Lineage (NCBI taxonomy): Eukaryota > Metazoa > Chordata > Aves > Ciconiiformes > Ciconiidae > Mycteria > Mycteria americana. The sequence continues at coordinate 35,455,287 of NC_134367.1, forward strand.
TGAAGAGACTAGGTCAGCAGTTAAATGCTCATTTACAAAGCCCCAGGGATGGTATCTGCTCCATAAGGGACGATGGGGGGAAACTCCACTGCCCTGAGATGCTCCCTCTTGACTTGGTGTGATAAACAGGGAGACCAAGAGGAGTCAAGAGGTCTCCTAAGGGAGAAGCTGCTGGCTATCACACCATCTTTTTGAGGCCAGGAAAGCCTGAGTCAGAGCTATCCCTGAAGCACACACAGATGACTGGGTCCCATGAACTGGGACACATAATCTTCCCTTTGCTGCATTATGTATTTCTGGGGAACTGTGAAACTTGTTTGGGCACTCTAGAAGATCCTGCCACAGTCTCAGGACCCCACCTCAAGGCTGTCTGAGATGTTGTGATGGGCCATCTGGGGACAGTAAGAAAAATCTGGGGACAGTAAAAAAAGACCCCTAAGGACTGGATGGATGTTGTTATACTGCTGCAGTAAATGCTGCCGGTCCCCAGACGATCAAATGTAGAGTCTGAATAAGCAAAGTAATGCATAGGTGTGTGAGAGAGGAAAGCAGCCACAAGAAGCAGCAGCTCCTCAGATCAACTCCAGAAAGAAAAGCAGTAAGAAGTTTGCATAAAACAAAGGACACAGCAAAAAGATGAGAGACAGGTGGAAACACAGGGATGGTATCACTGGAGAGCTGAAGCAGCTGCTGGAAGAGGCGATAGTAAAACACTTGATCAGCTCAAGTAGGTCCTAAGTGCCATGCTTGCACTGCTCGGCTCATTCATGGTAACAGAAGGAGAGTGCAGAAAACAGGGACGATGGAGGAGTGTGATGGCAGAGCACTCTCCAGAGGTGCTGGACAGACTAATACTACAAATTGCTGCTGCCTGAGGTTAGGGAAATGCCATGTACCTGCAGGCAGACACTGTGATACCACAGACTTGAGGAGATGGAAAGGAGAGGCAGGGGAGTAGAGCGGAACATTTTATGCAAAAGCTGCAACACACTGTTAAGATATTAACTACAAAACCCCTTTGAATCAATTTACTGAGAAAAGGAGGTAGAAGTATCTGGATAGATGTTTAAGAATGAAAAAAGTTACTCTGCCAGGACAATCTGCCTTTAGACAGCTGGAGAGAAACATGAAAGGGGATGACTAGCAGTAACCTTCTGTTGAAGTCAGGCTGAGAGGGAAAGCTTTCATGTCTGAACATCAAGAGATGTAAGACTAAGAGATGTAAGACAAAGTTGAGAGAGATGACTAAGAGATGACTAAGAGATGTAAAACAAAGTTGAGAGATTTTTTTTCAAGCATTATTCTTGCCCTAAGCAATGTTTGGCAGACTAAATATGATTCTTCTTCAAGGTGTGAATTTGAGTTAGTATTCAGATCTGAGATATGGCCTGAAATGAGATGCTTAGTATCCATATTACTGATTCTCCATATTAATTATCTTTAATAAGAATATATTATCATTTGATAATAGTCATCTGGGGCAATAAAGAGTTTGAGGATGAGTTTTCCACTGCCAGGGCAATGTTTAGCAAGGGTATCTTTTACAAACAATACTCCAGGAATCAACTGTTCCTTCTGAGATTTTTCAGAATGGGAGATTGTGACACAAGCTCTAAGAAGGTCACAAAAAGAAATGAATGGGATTGTTTTGCCCATATAAAAATAACAGGGGAATGCTAAAATTCATCATTACTGGCAGCCTGAGGGCACATTGCTGCAAGTCAGTGTTGCTGGGACAGTGCAGGGAAGTTTGGACAATGTCTGCTTGCACTTTGCCGAGTTCTCATCGTTGCTCATTCATTTCTCACTTTCCAACATGCTAAAGCCAACATTTTTCATATTTGGATGGCAAAGTCCAGCTGAGTTAATTAAATCAGAAGTGAGGAGGATACCAAGTGATTTCATAGACTATGTCAGTTGTGTTTTTTGTGCAGGGGATTTTCTCAGTATGCTCTGTTTGGAACATGGCAGAAAAATGAAAACATTGTTTTTCCCCGTTTTTAGTGTGCATGTTGAGTAATGCCCTTCCAACTGTGCCATCTTTGTCAGGGGAGGTGCGGCAGCTCCTCAGCAGCTCTGTGCCTGACTAGATAAGTCACAGCAAAGCAGCATTAGGATTCAGCAAAGCAGCATTAGGATTCAGACAAGCAACCAAATTGGTGGAGTTTGACAAGTTATTACAAGTCAGCTGAGCCACAGTAATTCTGTGGATGTGTTTTAAGCGTGTGGCAAATCTAAGTTACGGTAGTAAAGCGTCAACCTCTTTCATTGCAGACTAAGAGATCTGCAGCAACCAAATTAGGAGTTACCTTCTGTACTTACTTTGCTGGGAGAGTTACAATATAAAGACAATGGGGATTTTGCATCAGGGCTATACATATGATATGGCTGTGCAATGGTTATGAAATATGCCTTCTACTGTTCAAGACTAAATAGTAGGTCAAGCTTTGTCATCAGCATGTTTTGACCTTTATTTGCCCAAAGAGCTGAATAGTCCATTTTTTACCTCTAAGCAGTCCTCCTTTCTACTTCCACTTGCTGTGTCCACTTGTTGTGGCCTCTCTCACACCTGTGTATAATCTTGCTTAGTCAGACTTCAGATTTGATTATGTGAGGACGGAGAGCAGCTGGTAAATAACTGTGATAAAGGTTTTGTAGTAAGGACATGACCTCTCCAGGAACTGCTGCAAAGGTGATGTGTTTCACAAAGGCTATTAGCAGAACCAAGAAAAGACGTTTGTTTGCTTTGCACAAGGATAGCAGGATTTGAACCCTACAAACTTAAATTTGCTCCACCTTTTTTTGTTTGTTTGTTTTTGTTAACAGCTTTTTCTTGTCAGGTGCCTCCCTTTTCAAAGTGACATTATTTAGTGAATCTTACTGTATAAGAAATGACAAATACTTCAGACTTTTATTTGAGATAGTGAGATACACAACTTGACAAAATGGAAATTTGTTTTTCTTGCCATTAGAGATATAATGAAGTTATTTTATAGCTCTGTGATCTCTTTAGTTTTTGCATGTAGTTATTCACCAACAAACATATGCTACAAGCCATTCCCATTAAGAACATCAATATTTAAGGCTCTCACAGCACGACTGCATCAGAATCCAATGAGGTCAAAACATAGTAAGCAGCTAACTGAGTCCCTCAGGTAGCATTAACAGAGAGGGAACCAAACTGCCCACATGCATAAGACAGCTTTCCATGGGTTTTCCATTAAATGTTCTGTCAGTTTGCTGAAGTTGTCTTTACTTGTTGAAAGAAGCCAAACTAAGGTTACAGAACAGAAGAATTACTTAGAGGTGAGAGAATAATACTCTGGGGGTTTCTTTCAGATTTGGGAGTTTGTCCTTGAATTTTTTCTAGTTTCCCAGCCAACCACAAGATAAACCGATACTTGCCTCGGTGCTGCATGCAGTGCTGTAATGTCTTGCAGTACCAGGAGAAATGTTTTTGTGACATGCTGAAAAACTCTTCTGGTGTTCTCTCTTTTTGTATTAAATCTGTATTGTAAATATTGGAATGAAGTGAGAGTGAGATCAGTTTAGAGAATGGTTGCTACTGCTGTGAATACAAAGCATTAAAAAGAGAGTGAGAATGGGCGGGGATGTCTGAAAATACTCAAAGCGAAATCTTTGAATATACACTGCAGTTACGTTTAAAATACACTTTTAATCTGCAGTCACTTGGTGATGCTCTTGAGTTGTATTTCAGCTTTGGAACAGATAATTGGCAGAAGGGAATATATTACTTAATTGTTCTTCCATTTTCACTCCTCTCTCTCAGCTGAATCCTGAATTTAGCATAGGGTGCCATGGTACACTCCTGAGCCCTCTCCTAGGTCTCTTCTGCATAGACTCAATGAACGAGGCTAGACTCATTGTGAGTTCTTCTGTGCCAGAAATGATCAGCCCAGGAGGTGGGATTCATCTCACTATTTCCAGTCATCTAAAAATATCCACTGAAATGAGTTGTTCAGACTCTCTTCATTGTTGCTAGAGGGACAGAGGCCCTTCCAGAGAGTACTTCATCTCAGCTCACCATAAGCCAGGTAACCAGCTCTCCTTTGACCACAGAAGAAGCCTACATGACTATCATATACTGGATTACCATTTTTTTTGTGCTTCTTCCTAAATTCCTTTTCTCCTTTTTGGCCCTATGGGCTAATCCAGTCCCATGTTGCATCCACAATACAGCACAGCTGGGATCTACCTGAGATACAGCAGTGAGCATGTCATGCTATAGAAACCAGCATAAAGCATACCACCAAATGTTCAGAGATTTCTGCAGTATCTCAACTGTAACAGGAATCTAAGGAGCTAAACCATATCTTGAAATGGTGCTAAAAATAGCTGCATCAGCTCTGCCCTGGTATTTCCAAGGCTTCTCTTCATGCCCGCCTTCCATGGATGCACTGGGGAGCTAAGTCTTCCGAAATTGTAGCTGCTGAAGATCTGCTCCTGGGACTATTCTGACAGTGCTGCTCATCTGAAACACTTAAAAAGGGTTATTAGAGTGACAATATGGTCTAGTCAATTCTGACTTGTATACAAGGCCAGAGAATCCAGTCACATTTTATTTTTCAGCATATATATCTTTCTGTAGCACCTTTTCCCTCAGATGGGTATGATCTTTAATATGTTGACTCCTTGGATGAAAAACCTGTTGTAAAGCATAAATACTTACATGTGCGCTTTATGTTTTGTGTTTTAACAGTGTGTAACAAAGGAAGCTACCTTTGTGATGCCAGAAAATATGCCTTAAATAACTGGTGTTTATAAGAAAATAGCTGCAAGTTACACAACTGATGATTTTGTATTTATGGGAACTCAGTGGGAAGTGGGTGACTTTTAAACCAGACTCAAATATGGAGGTCTTTTTATTGGCAACGTCCTGTCTTTGCAAAGTGTATGCTTGAAAGCTGCGAGTTAGATGTTATTTGTTTCTTTGGCCTCATGGTCTGACTAATGAGATAGCCTTAGACTTTGCAGATGTTGAATCAGCACCAGTTCTCCTTAAATTCTGGGCATGTTCATGTACTGTTTGTCTAGGCATGATTTTTCAGAGTTTGTTCTTGATCAACAATTTAAGCATGATGCAGCAGATCCTGTCTGGGCTGAACGCTGCATTTATATTGCTGTGAGATCTCAAGTAAATGCTATCGCAAAGTTTTATTGTCTGCTGTAAACAGTGGAAATACCAACAAGGAAAGTCAGTTAATGTAAAAAATTATTTTCATACTGTGCCATCCTGAGGGATGCTTAAACCTGGTCAACTGTACGGGGATGTAACAGAAAGAGGGTGCAGTAACAAAGTCAAAAAAGCTACTGAAGAACTGCTGACACTCCTCTATCCGAGGAATTTTGTTCTTGCAGGCAAAACGGCGCTCTAAGGGCAGCTTGCAAGCCAAACGCAGCCTCCTGTGACTCAGGGGGTCGATGGCTGAGCCTCTCCTACCCTCGAGCTGTCAGTGAGCCTGACCTGAACTTGGATGACTTTTTTTTTTTTTTTTTTTTCAGTCTGCAGTGTGTTGATCGATGCTGCTGGCAGATTTGCCTCTGCAGTATTTTCTGATCCCAGTGCCTGGAGGCCCCCCTCTGCTCATGTAGAACAGATTGTCCTGTTGCTGCAATGCAAGGGCCATGGCAGTTTTATCCCTCGCTCTAGGAACAAAAAGCAAAATGATGAATCCAGCTAGAAATGTTCCTAAGCTTTCAAAACCAAAATGCACATGGGTCAGAGTCCTCTGCCTGTGTGCTCCATCTATGGAAAGAAATAATTAACTGCTGAATCAGTGAATTCCTCTCAAGCACTATAATAGAGTCTGATACATTGAATGAGACATCTGTGTTGAAGAGTTGAAGAAATGCTTATTCCTATTTTGCCTCAATCTGTTTTTTTTCTTTCTATTTATTTTTCAAGAAAAGAAAACATTCTCAGTAGTTGTCAGCCTGATATCTGTAAAATATTCTGCTTTTTCTGAATGACCACAGGAAAAAGTCTAAAGTTGTATGTTTACTGGAAATTGTATGAATTATTTGAATTATTAGTCATATGAAAAATATTATTTTTATAAAACAAGGAGAACACATGTTTCCTATTTGACGTAAAATACAGTCGTCTTACAAAGAGACAGAAAACATTGAATTCCGTACAACAAAAGAAATAGTAATCCAGAATAGTTTTAAAATATATTGTCACAACCTATACCAGTCACTGAAGACCTTTTCCACTCCTTCCTCCACCTGTTTTTTTTTTTTCATACAAACCCACACTTTACAAGAAGAGGGATTTTATATCAGGACTTGATTGGTAACTGAATGCAAGTGGTGTTTTTCAACTAACATGTTTGAATATTCAGTATTGGCCATTTCTGGCAGAATGGGTGCCTTTAAAATTTAGATGGTTGTTCTTGCAATAGTTACTAATTTGATTCACAGGACTGCATTTAAATATAGCTTATGCTGCAGATGACATAGTGAAACCAATGATTTTAGTAACCTCAGAATATAAGATTATTTGTAGATCTTACCTTGTCTCTAGGCTAAATGCTATAAACAGACATCTTTTTACTGCATTCTAAACTATATCTGTGTGATGTCTCAATATAATTTAACCGATGCATCCAGGTAGGATAGAGCTTGTTGAAAGATGGTTGAGTGATACTTCTTAGGTTGGACTTCCCTAAACTTGAGTGGTGACCAGTGAATACCAGGGAAGGTTCTGCAAATTTATACTGCAGAAAACTTAATTGTTTGAGTCAAGTTTGGGATGGGTAGAATGGGAATGAATTGGTAAAATAATTTTTTACAACAACTTCTGGCTCATCAGAGTCTTCTCCTGGAGATTCATACACCACATAAAAGCATTGCTTGATGCTTAATGATCTGAAGAATATGTGAATTGAGCCCAGGCACAGTTACATCTGACTTACAGAGTTCTTTAGTGATCTGGGAGTCAAAGTGTGTGGATTTAATTCCCAGCTTGCGTAGTGAGCCTAGGCATATTCCCCATATGCAAAAACAGAGGGCCACTGGGGCTACGACTAAACTGTGGAGCTCAGGGTACTTCATAGCTCCCAGCAGTGGGTAGACATCACTCGTGGTCCAACTCCATTTAGGACAAGATCCGCATGAATGCTATCGCTCCTTCACCTTGCTTTTCATGGGAACTGGTGGCTTGGTAGGGAGCTATGGGTGACTGGGGGCCATGACTGTAAGGCATTGAGGTGTGCTAAATATATTAGGACTGGAGGCCAGACAAGCCAATTCTCTACTCAAATGAATCAATAAAACTGCATTCTTTGAGCTTTGAGCTGCTATTTAATAATTGTTAATGACAGATCTGCTAAATAGCTTGGAATATCAAGTCACAATATTAGTAGTCACTAAAATGTGTAATTTTGTGGCAAGCCAGGAGCTAATGGTGCCTCTGCCAGCAGCGATTGGTGCAGGAGACCAGATATAGTCTGTAGTTACATACGCTTCAGTTTCCATCTTTTTCTTTCATATGCTGTGGTGTCTTAGAGCCAGCTGGGCCCAGTGGAACCACAAAGCTGCTGCACGTTGAGGATGGCCTAGGAAAGGGGCATGAGATACTGGCTCAAAAGCAGAGATGCCTGAAAGGTATTAAAGGAACCAAAGAACAGTGGGTAGGCAGTAGGGAAATAAATTCCTTGAAAAGGTAACTATGTTGATAACAAAGGTGGCACAGGGTATTTCTGCCCAGCAGATGGAGATCTGGTCTGAGTGCCTCAGCCAACCTGGCAGGATCACACCATGTCGTACTGGGTCATTTCGCCCCAAGGTCCCTCGCAAAGGAGCATCAGGACACAGTGGCTCAGCTGCAGTAATGTGGACTCAGAGATATTGCCATGAGACTGACCCTGTCTTTTGCAATTACTGGGTGGATGACCCTGAACATAAATTTGCATAATTAGTGGGTCATTTTCACCTTCACTTTCTTTTCTGTAGAACCACTGCCTAGCTAAGCTTCTGTGCAGTTTGTTATGCCTAGGCAAGAGCATAACAGTATTCTTACTGAGGTGCATTGTTCTTTTTTAAGGTCAGCTCTTAATTTTGTGAAGGTCAATCAGAATTCCCATTCTGCCCATTGACTCCTGTGCCTTCTTGTGCCTTCCCAGCTCTTCCCTACTCCAGCATCACCTGCAGTTTCAGTGGCAGTGCCCTCTTTGTCATTGAGATCATAAGGGAGATCATAACTGTAGCTCCAGCAGATGTTCCTCTGGATGCTCCTTGAGATTTCCAGTTTGGCAATTAATCTCTGATAATTAGTATCTAGGCACATTTACGTGAGAAAATTAAGCATGTCAGGGAACGATCCTGGGATTGGGATGCCATCATTTGCGCTGTTTATGAACTGTTAGAACAGTCATGGTTGTGATTTTTGGTCCAAGCCAGCTAACACTTTCTCAAGCAATGTTTGAGCATGGGTGAGGTTGAAATGGACCAGAGATCGATTAGGCTGAGCAACAGGCACCTGAGATGTGGTCACCATGTTATGGAGGGGAAGGAAGTTAAACAATGTGGACATAAGCTGTTCTGTGCCAGAAAATGGGTCTAAGCATAGTTTAGTTCACATGTAGATTTGTATTGTCTGGATCTAGGTTTTTCACAGTAATTGAAGTATTTATTTACAATTTGTGTATTATTTATTCATTTCTAAGTTATTTATGAAAATATGATGTAGGACAGCACCAGAAAGTGTGTGAATGTTAAGATACACAACATTGACTGTATTTCCCTTATCTACAAGGTGCAAACTCCTTTTGCAGGAGGAAATGAGATGGATTTTTCAGAACTGTATTGACTGTGACTCATCTCCTTGCTATTTTCTAAATGTTATCAAATAACATGGATTTTCATTCTAGTACTGAACTGAGGTTAGGCTGACTGACCTCTAATCTTCTGACTCCCATTTCCCTCTTTTTCCAAAGGGATACCCTTGATTTGCCCTTTACCAGTCTTCTGGAGCCTCAACTATCCTCCATGAACTCTTCAAGGTGATGGCTTTGAAATGACGTCAGCGTAAGTTTAATCAAACCAGCTGTTACCACTGCTCTTTCATCAGCTATTTCCTTGCTCTAGACTGGATTCTTGTTCTCTTCTCACTCACAGCAATACCATTAGCTCCTTCAATCCTTTTTAATGCTGTTGTAAGCTTTCTTTTTCCACCAACCAGGGAATCATTCTTTGAGAGGTCCTCAGGTATTACCTTGAAATGAGACATGATTTTTAATAAATTTGAGTATTCTGTTGAGCTGTAGGAAAGTAAGGCATTCACAGGTCTGTGATCCCAGAATAAAACCTGCATTTTTTTAGTTGTTAAATACATTTGTGTGATACATTTCAGAAAATGTGGGAATGAGTTGTGTCAAAAGCTTAAATAATATTTTGTTTGCCGCAGTGATTCTTTTACCTTTAGCAATAGTTACACTGTTCCACTTAGATAGGAAAGAATGGCTTATGCATGCATACATGGCAAAGCATATAGAAAATCACTTTATCGTTTCTCAAAACCTGTGCTGAATAATTTGAGACAGTGTTATGCAGACTTTCGTTTTTGGGGAGTGATATGAGTGACTAACTTGGTAATGGAATTGGCAGAGACAGTGTTGGCTAAGTGCTTGGACCAAGAGCTTTGATGTAATAAAGCTGCACTTTCAAGGCCTTTTCTGCAGTGTTTTGGGCAGTCAGGAGATCCAGCGATTACTGTTCCATTATATCAGTCCCAGTGAGTATTGCATGCTGATTCCCACCAAGTTGCTTAAGTGCATTAATTTCTGAGAACTTATAATTTAACTAATATATATTTTTTTTCATTCTGGATTAGATTTATTAATTTGTCTTGCATGAATTTAGAAATTCCATGTATTTCATGTTTATTTCTGGAAGGAATGTGAGTGTGCTTCTGAGTCTTAATGGAAGTGGAAAAGCCACTTTAATCTCTTCTGTATCAATTTCATGTCGATTGAAACCTTTTGTTTTCACATGGAGTCTAGTTAGGAGCATTCTTAATAACATGATTACTGGTAGAATCATTACAGTCACAGGCACAGTCTGCCCACTGAGACATGATGTATTCATCATCTGTTCTCATGTGTAGAACATATTTAATTATAGTCTGACATTTCCTAAGTTTTCTGACCTGATATTCTGGAATACCATAGTTTGGGTAGAATTAGAATATTATCATCAAAAAATAGCGATCACATTTTCTAGCAAAATCCAGCAGTTCCTCCTAGACATTGAATACCTAAAATATATTGTTATGATACTGATGCTTCCACTCTACCAGTAGAGTGTTTAGCAATTTACTGACTTCTGTTATTAACGTATGGCAAAAAAGGGAAAAGATTTTATCAAAAGGTTGGTCAGTGGTATATAAGAGACTGATCAGTCTCTCAGGGTAGGATTCATGTGAGCCTGAGACACCTACATTTAGGTCCATAAATATAGGTGCTTGGGAGTTCCTGTTATGGAATCAATGGTGCTTGGAGACTAACCACTAACAGCTTAATTTGATTGCCTTAACTTGAGGTGTCCACCATAACTTGAGGTGCCTCAGAATGTATGAGACATCCACACAGCCCATCCACAGGTTAACAACTCCCCTATGGAAGACCTGAGTCCTTCTGGAGTGGCAGATTAAGGTGAAGCAGGATGCCCTACTTGACATTATACAAAAGGCAGTGAGTGTTTAATTTCTGGCAAATGAATCGAGCCCTTGACATTCATTTTGGAGCATGATGAACAGCTCTGCAGGCTCTGCTGATGGGGTTGACCAGGACGCTGCTGTCTGTGGAAAGCTTACACAGCTGGCTCACGTGTGGATGCCTACATGTAGACATCCGAATTTAGGTATTTGAATCTGGAGCCAAGTTCCACTGTGGTGCAGGAACTGAGAGCTTGCAAACAACTTGTAATATTATGCATACGAAATCCTTGTAGATGGAACAAGGAGAAACACTTCCATGTTTAGAAAAAATAAGTTCTGTGAAGTTCATGGAATACTGTTAGGCAAGTAAGTTTTTTTAATTCTTTATCTTACATCTTCTATACCATTCTTATTTTCTCCAACAGCTAGAAACATACTCTCTTACCTAACAGAACCACTTTTAAACTTTTGTAAATTCATGGTTTGCTGCAGATAGCATTTGGGCTTCCACATATCAGTCAAACCTGTGGTTAATGTAAATGGGTGAAATCAAGCACAAAATGCTGTCTTCAATCATTTAGGACGTACTCTTCAGAAGGGTTTCATCTTCCTCTTTGCATGGAAAGGCACATATTCTTTAGCCTTCATATGACCAAAATAGCCCTTTTAAAGGTATCCACAGAAATTCATTGACAGTTCTATGTTCTCAGCTTTCTCTGTTTACAAAAATCCAGAGGAGATCTTGACAGTTCAGGACAGAATTATGGAATAACTGTATGATAGGGAAGGCTCAGAATTTCCCAGTCCAGTTGCACAAAAGCCTTGGGGGGCATATAAATGCTTTCATGTACATTGGAAAACCTAGATTTTTTTCAAGAGTGACAACAAAGTTGTCAGGAAGCACTGCTGTTCCATTCCTCATCATGCAGAAGGTATGAAAATGAGCCCTCATGTATGGGAAAGACTGTAATCATACATTTATGCCAGTCACACGTACTTTAAAGGATTGGGGCCTAATTCTCAAATCCATGCAAGGCAATTTGTATGAGTGAGCAGCAAAAAGTATCTTTTAACTGCATTAAGGGTGAACATATCTCCTTACATGGGGGAGATTAGCTGCTAGAAAGACTGCAGGATCACCCTCTAATCTCCAGAGCCAGCTCCCTTGTTACTTTCAGTAAGGGAAAGTAGTTGTCCTTACTTGTGCTGGGGCATCATCACAGTGATGGTGACAGGCACTTCCCTGCTTGCTTTTCTCTTTGGGAAGAATTTAGCTGGAATGAGCTAAAGACAAAAACATGAAGCCTGAGGCAATCCCTTTGTTAGTGGTGGGACAATGTAGAATGAAGCCTCTGAAGAAAGTTCAGTGTAGGGGCTCTTTACACTGTGATATGCACTCCTATTAGACATTTCTGTATTGTTGATTCAACTTTGCTATAAATCTGTATGCTAAACTGATTACAAATCCCATCTAGCTTGGCATTAAGTTACAGACTAGTAATCCTGTTTGAGGCTTTCAGATGATGTCATGACACATAGCTGGACTGAAGAAAGTAAAAAAATTTCAGTAATGCTGGGCTTGTTTTCTGACGTAGGCTTGGTTTAAACAGCTTTCCAGATCTGTCACATTTTGGTAAAATGGAACTTGGGAACTCTTTCAAAAAGCAGAGAGATGCTTGATAGCATTAGCCACAACAAAAGCTGTTGTTGCTAAGAGAAGAAACTGATAACAGGCATTCTGCTCTTCACTGTGAAGCAGATAATACCTGTAAGGCAGCACAGTACGTAAGTCAAGGTTTTGCTCTAAGGAAGCCTCTGCCTGACATACCTTACAGCACTGGTGCTCAGTTTCAGCATGAGCTTTTACTCCTTGATCTGTGGAGAAGGATTATTTGTTCATTCTAACATCTAGCTTGCAATTAAATTGATGAAGTCATGCATCGGGGCTGTTTTAGCAATAAGCCGGGGTATGGTTGAAACAAAGTTCTCTGCAAGGCAAAGTGGAGAGTATGTTTCTAATAGCAGTGGGCATCTTCAGGTGGCACTGGTGACAGTAGCTTTGGAGACGAATGTCATGCAGGAGGTGTCTGTATCTCCGGGCTGCCCCAAGAGTGATGGAGTTCCACTGCAATGTGTAAAGAATTCCTGCTAGGATGTTTGCCTGTAAAAGAGTGTGTTTTTACCGGCTCACGTCTAAATAAATGAAATGTCTGATCTTGCGCAAGAGCTCATCAGGGTTCGGAGAACAAGCACACAATTTTCTTGAGCAAGTAACTCTCTGACCAGATGACTGAAATCTGAAATCCTTGCCATGCTGTTAATATCAACTGCATTTTAGGAAAAAAAAGTACAAAAATGCAGGGTTATAGTATTGATAAGGAACAAAACATTTGAGAGATCTATTAATTTACACTTCCCAGTTTTATATGACAGATTTTTCTTTCTTCTCCCTTGAGCTGTTCTCCACTGGATTTCCATGTCTCTACTTAATTCTTGCAAATTTGCTGTGTAAGTGGTATGTTTTTCTATGTCATGGTATTCAGAGGCTTTTTTTCCCCAGATATTCCCCTGTCTATGTTACATCCAGCTGTCACTTTCAAGCTATCTTTGGTTACAGCTATATTACTTGTATTTTCATGTATTTCTACCACAGTAGCACAGATAACCTCGGAAAAGCTACATTGTTGAGAGACTAGACTGTAGCACATGGTCATCCACCTGTAAGATCTCCTGGTTGCACGATGTAGTTTTTAAGGTTCTGTACTGCTGGTGTTGTAAGACCTTTTTTTTTTTCCCCAACAAAGCCCTTCTTATATTGAAGTCAATAGCAAAACTATAATTTCATCACAAATATTCCTCTGATGTTCATGATGCTGTGTAAAGAATTTACAAACTCTTGTGCAGGGTAACCATCCTGACCCATCGTGTCATGTCATGTCAGTGAATTTCGCTCAGATTGCCTTGATTTCTTCCTGGAAAAATCCTTCTTTCTTCACTGACAGATAAAATCCAATTGGACTGGCTTCGTGTACGTGACCAAGGTCATGCCTTTATGGGATAGAGTGACTTCTCATGCTGATTACTAGTGTCAGTTTGCTTAGCCGATATTCTTAGTCAAACTGATATCCTGGCAGTAGCCTGGGAGTACGTTAGAAAGTTATTAACAGCTGAAGAGAAAACTTGATCAGTACTGGAGTTTACATATTGTAAATGAAGATAAGATGATGACCAGAAGGCTGGAGCACCTTCTCCTATGAAGACAGGCTGAGAGAGTTGGGGTTGTTCAGCCTGGAAAAGAGAAGGCTCTGGGGAGACCTGACAGCAGCCTTCCAGTACCTGAAGGGGCCCTACAAGAAAGCTGGAGAGGGACTTTTTACAAGGGCATGTGGTGACAGGACAAGGGGTAATGGCTCTAAACTGAAAGAGGGTAGATTTAGGTTAGGTATAAGGAAGAAATTCTTCACTATGAGGGTGGTGAGGCACTGGAACAGGTTGCCCAGAGAAGGTGTGGATGCCCCATCCCTGGAAGTGTTCAGGGCCAGGCTGGATGGGGCTTTGAGCAACCTGGTCTCGTAGAAGGTGTCCCTGCCCGTGGCAGGGGGTTTGGAACTAGATGATCTTTAAGGTCCCTTCCAACCCAAACCATTCTATGATTCTATGATTTTATGTTCAAGAATATTCAGTGTTGACCTGATTGCATTATCACTGTGAAGAATGGCAAGACTGCCAAGACTCCTGCTAGGAAGGAATATAGCCTACTTTCCAAAACATAAAAGAGTTGTAGTATTTATTAGCCTTTCTCTCCTTTAATTTCTTTGATAACTTTATGGATTTACCATCCAGATATATGGCCAGATATATAAAAAAAGAGTTAATGCAAATCCTTTCATTATAACAAGCTAGAAAATATTGGAATCTAGATGGCATTTATGGGAGAATCAGCAGTTAATAATTATCCAGACAGACTGAAGCTGCAGTTTCAGAAGGAAGCTGGTGTCCTGTCACTGATGAACACAAAATCCAAATTTAAATTCATGTTGCATTCCCACAGAAGATCTGTAAGCTTTGTGGTATAAAATTATTTAAAAATCATTTTATAGAACCATTACTATTTAAGTCTTAAAAGTTTGTTAAATTTGTGCTTGAAAAACAGAGGGATGTAAACAGTTCTCTGTGGATTTAATGGTAATTCCAGTACCAGTAAAGTGCACTAAGCTTCATTATTGTACTTTAAAACTGTTTGCATCAGACTGCTGTGTGTACATGTGTGAGTTCAGAATGTGTGCATGTGATAGCCAGAGGACAATAAGCATGCCTAGGTTAGCTTGGACACTGTTTCCATTCCACAGTTATAATCAAATGAAAATATGTAGAAGTTTAATTTAAAAAGCACCATTAAATTGTAAAACATAGTAGTGCTAGGACACAAGCTGTGTAATAAACCACATGGGAAAGTGATGATTACAATCTTGCATTTCTTCTTGTGGGCTCTGTTGGGTTCATATGACGTGCGCTACCGAAGTATGTCTGTTCTCCTTTCCTTTCCTCAGTGGAACAAAAGTCTTATAATTGCTGCTTTCCTCTGCATTAGCCACGGTGTTTTATTTTGCTCTGTGGACATGCCATCAGTCCTGTCATTTAGTCCTGTTTCAGCGCAATGTTTAGGTTCATGGGGTGTGTCCATCAAGACAAGCAGGACTTTCCTCCGTCCCCTGCTGTGTAGCACGCTGGCTGGCAAAGGTGATCCAGTGGATCTCAATGGGTTCATTATGTGTGATAGCTAAAAGCACTTCCCTACATGATTTATTTATAGATGATAACTGGCAGAGGCTGGACTGTGTAATGGAGTAGATTACTTGGTCTCTTGTAAACAATATCCTATTTCTTAAGGGAAGGCATTGAAGAATTACTGGTTGTAACCCCGCAAATTGGCACTCTTTCAGCAGTTTTGGTCAACTCGTAAAGTTGACAGCTTTCAGGGGCAATGCAAGCAGTACTTTCTATTTTTCAGCATTTCCCCTAGCCTGCTACAACTATAAAGAAAGGGTTTGAATGGTTTTAGTATGAATCACTGAGCTGATGCCACGTAAATATAGACCAGAGCTTTCCACCAAAGATTCTAAGGGCTTGCTTGGGACCCTGTAATTCTGGCCCCTTACAGACTTGGCAACTGTTAAACTGGTCTGTCTCACTAGTAAAGGGTGCGAAAGTGGTGGGTCATATAAAATGACATACTTCACCACCCAATTTGCTCATCTGACAAACTGAATTAAGCTCTTTCGGGGGTTATCTGAAGTCTTTATTAGAGAGGCTCACAGCAGTTCTGGGGGAGCTCCAGGGTGAGTCGAGGTCTAAATCCTGAACAGCAGAGAAAGGAGCTGAAGACAGGGAAGCCTCGCGGTGCTCGTGACAGCTCGAGCATGAGGAGCATGCCTCCTGCTAGGCTGTGTTAAAGGGGTCACTAATGGCTGTGTTGGAAAGAGGCCACCTCTTGGGAGGCAAAAGATAGGGCTCTGGCAGCTTGTTAAAAGGATAGTGGGATACCTGGATACCTGCCTCAGGGGCAGGAGGGCTGCCAGTGTTTCTCTTGCTACCAAATAAGCGTCCTGGCTCTTTTGGGGTCCAGCCTGTGATGCCCAACTCTCCCCTACACACGGGAGTTGGAGGGGGCTCACTTGCTTCTGGTCATCACTTCAGCCCTGGCCCATGAGTCCCTTTTTGGGGGCCTTATAGACCCGCAGTGCATCAAAAGGTATTTTAATGCCAGCCCTGTCTCTGTTGGTAAAAGAAATTATTACTCATGGGAAAAAAAAAATCTGTGTATGCTGACATAAACTCATGCACTGTAATTTAGATTTCTAAATTATGTGAAGTAGCCATCACGTTGATTACACTGTAGTTATACCGTGTAGCTATTAGTTTTCTCTCAGTAGGATGTGTTTTGGTATGGTAAAGTCTGCACAAAAAGCAGATCTGCATTTTCTAGTTTTCAAGATTACTAGGCCATTTCATCAGGAGCCTAAAAATCATGGGTGTGTTAAACAGAAAAGTCATAACATATGCAACTTTCCAATAGATTTTTTATTCTACAGACTAACAAGAAACTAAGATGAGCAACAACAGTAGACTTAAAAATCTGTCTGTAATTGAAGGACTGCATTTCACCCAGTTATATACATGTAAATTCAGAGTAGGTCCAAATCCAGGAACTCAAATTTCAGCATGTATTAAGATAGAGACTAGAGACACTGTTTTTGTTTTGTGAATGGAAATATTATGATATTAATTAAAAAAAAAATCAGCTTAAGTAAGATTTCTAGCCACAGGAAAAAATAATAATTGGAACAAGACTCACATGATTTTTCTTTCATGGTTAATAAAAAGGAAGAAGGGAAAAATCACATGTGCACTTGTTCCACAGAGAAAACGAACCTTCTACAGCTCTACAGCTCTAGATACTCATTTTTGTAGCTGTGCACATAGCCATCCTATCTCCGGTTAATTGGTGAGATGAAAAGTGATTAATTTTCACACCCTATCACAATTTAAAAAACCCCACAACCCTCTATTCTTTGCTCTATTTAAGCATCATGAATGCCATAGCTTAGTGAGGTACAAAATTACTACTGAAATAAAGTTCCCAATAAGGTCTTAAAGAAAGAGATGTTTTACTTCATCACAAGCAAAAGTTAAAACCTTGGAGAAATTGCTATTATAATTTATTGAAAAAGTGTGGTTATTTCTATTGCTGAACAACCAGGAAAATAAGTCTCTCTAATGTGTTTTGACTGTAGAAAAGTCACTTCAGCTGCTCTCAGCTTATGCCATGTCTCCTAGACTTGCTCTGTAGAGAACAGGTGATTTGAAAGAAAGGAATTAATCAGCTGGCATGTGAAAAGATGCCGGACCACAGGCAAGATCTCAGCAGGTCTTTGATTTTTGAGTGTATCAGATTATTCTGAAAGAGACTCTGAGCTGTTAGTTAATCCATCTGCTTGGCTAACCGCAGCCTCATGGGGTTCACCATCATTCTTGACTCAGGTTTTTCACCTGTTCTTACCTCTTTAGAGACAGAGATTCCTTGATCGTGGAGATGCTCCAGTTCAGCCCTTTTTTATTCCTAGATTGACTTCAAAATTTCTCTCTCCTTTTCTGCAGTTCCAAACCAATGACTTCTTGTCCTGCTCACAGTCAAGAGCAGTTTGTTTCTTTCTTCTCTGCAGCAGACTTATGTATATGAAGACTGTTACCATGTCTCCCCTCTAGACTAAATATCTCCAAGTTCTTTAGTTGTGTTTTCTGAAAATAATCCTGTTTTCATTTTTTGTAGGCTTTTGCAGATCTTCTCTGAAATCTCTCCATTTGCTTGAATGAAATGTCCTAAATTGCACTGTATTGTGCCTAGAACAAATGTATTTAGGTATAGTTAATTTTAGCTAGCAACAAAAGTGGGAAAAAACCAATTTTTTGTGTTTTCAGTAAGGGTTTCCCTGAAATATGGTTTAACAGGATTCTCTCTGTCACTCTGTTTCATATTACATTCTCCCTTCCAGACAATAAAAATCAGTTTACATCTTGGACACTATAGCTGAGTAATCATAAAATAAAATGTATGATGTCAAGATTAAGATAAACAAGCTGAAGGCAATCTGGCAATATGATAAAGGACTGGTTTAATTGTGAGAAATGGCCAAAGAGATAAAAGGGGAAACCCAAGTAAGGGTAAACACAGATGAAAGCCCTAGTAATGGATTTTTTGTTAACTTTTTTACTAGAATAGTCCTTAGCTATGACACAGATTTTTTTTGATTATGTTTTCCAGAAAACATAATAGAAAAGTCTTTGCAAATCATTAGCTGACCAAATGACCACGGTAGTATTATAATTTCCCAGTTACTCCATGTAAATTATAACAGAATCCAGGTTAAGTCATGTAATTAACTTTTTATCGCTACTTATTCCTGAGGAAATCATTAAACTCCACAAAGTCCAGAGAAAAATACACATAATAATAAGTTTTATGTATTCTAGCTACTCTGTTGAGAAGTACCTACCCATTTCTAAATAGTTCTTGGACAAATAGGTTTCCCCTCAACTTTTATGGATGATAGAGCTCTTGCAGAAATCCAGGTGAGTGAGGGTGCTCTGTAGTCTGGAGGAGCAGTCTGATACCATCCCCCTCTTCTTCTTCTTCTCCCATATCTGGTATCTATTCCTGTGTATTCATTGGCTGGAGATCACCTCTGCTTGATCAGAGACCCCATTTCTCACCACTGTAAGGAGCTTTCATGTGTCCCTCTACCTTCTCTTATGTTAGGGTGGACGCTCCTCTGCTAAGCCCTGACTTGCTGAACTCTTGTGGCAGAGGACATTTTTGCAGTCATATGGAAACATAAGAATCGAGAGAGAAAGGGAATTCTCCCTTCTCTGAGACTGATTACCTGCTGCCACAGGTAGTGTATCCTAGATGGACAGTCCTGGTGGGGTTCACAGGAAATCTATTCCCCGCACTACAAACCACAAGACTACTTCACAATGTCCTCCGGCATTGTCAGCGTTGGGTTGTTGAAGCCAAAGGTGAGACAAGCTACAAAAGGATCTGAACTGTTCTATCTGGGAGTGCCATGTCTAGCCACAGGCACATCCAAGCTCACGTCAGTGCACCCTCCCTAAACTCTTGGTTTCCACAGAAAGGGAGCTTGGCTGTGTAGGCTGAAAAGGAGCTGTGGAAGATTGTGACTGCTTGTCCTGCCTGGAGGCTTGGAAGATCTGGAGCCCAGAGCATGATCACACTCATTATAAATGTAGCCTGTGCTATAGGATTATACGGAATGTTGTGATTTATTTTGTGAACCTTCAGTCAGTGTGTTTGCTGTAATTCTTAAAAACATAATCAGCCAGAAATCACAAGAAGAATTACTTCATTAAGGGGTTCTGCTGAGATCAGGGATTATGGTAATAGCAGATCTGTAGTCTATTTTGATTTTGCCGTTACATCAGATAAATGACTGCTATTACTGCTCTGGTGGTTGTTTATTCAGCAAATGAACTTCATTCCAATTCATTTTATTGTACTTCATGATTTATTTGCTTAGTGTTGTTTATAGTGTGACTGAGCTGACCAAGGCTTTATCATGTTTGCACTGAGAATGCTGTGAAGAAAGCTGGACTGGTTGGTGTGTCCCATGCATAGGGAATGTTCCACTGTGGCAAGCCACTAGCAACTTGATACAAACTTATACACAGGAAAAAAAAGGCTACTCAAAACTGATGAGTTTTGTAAACCCACAATTTTAACCTACACTTTTTATTTTCTCAAAATAAACCTCATAATCACAGCTTCCATCTGTTTTTTAGAACTTTTTGTCATTGCCAGATGAGTTAGTGTATTCTTATGATTGAGCATGCTCCCAGGTCCAGGATGACTCCACCCCTTTCTAATACAACTCTGCACCTCTCTGGGCCATTACCTTTTTGTCCACTCTAAGCACCGCTCTTGATCATACAAGCCTTCTGGGAAGTTGTATGCAGCAAGTGATGCAGGGTTGAATTCTTCAGGCTCTGCTATTTTGCAACTAAATATCCGCATGCAGTGACTTTTCCAGCCTGCTATGATCTGGGAGAAGCATCAGTCTGTATCCGTCAGAAAGGGAGGTTTGCACTCTTAAATCCAGTTACAGCAATAAGCAGCACCAAGTTCCACTCCAGTCAACTGGAAAGGCAGCTGCCTCCCTCCCACCAAGTCATCGTTGTCTGAAATGACCACGCATTCCAGAATAAATGCTTAGAGGTGGCATTTTCAAGGTTCAAAGATAACTTTATATCTGTGTCAGTATAGCTAGTTGTTGGCTTAATTAGGGCCATAGATGCTTCTGTGAGGCTGGAGAATGTTTGTCAAATAACGTAGTTGGAGTCTGGGAGTGTCTGTGCTCATTTGACTTTTCACTCATTGAACTCTCATTCTGCTGTAATGATAAACACAGAGCAAATTGGAGCTGATTAGGGAACATGACCTGCAAGAGAAAACATACAATAAAATACAGCAATTACTGGAAAATGTCAAAGCATTTTTATGTGGAACCTTTTGGATGAATTTGGTGGCTGTTTGGAGAGCTGAGCCAGTGTTGGAGCCAGAGGACAAGAGCATGTATGCATCCAGGATTAACCATGAATCAAAACACACGAAGAATAAAAAATGGATGGGATTTGCATACTGTGGAGCTGCATCTTTATGGGCCTCGTTAGTCTGGGCAACCTGGTTAGCTGAATGCTATCCCATTGCCACCTCTGTGGCTCCTGCTGACCCCCTTTTCACAAGAACTGTGTTTTAAAAATTCTCTATGCTTTATTGTTATTTAATATTATGTTTGAAACTGGTATTACTTGTTTGGAAAAAAATGCACTTGTCAGTGTTGCATTTAATACATTTATTTATTTAATTATTTTAAAGAATGGCTGCTGTAGGAGCACATGGCCAGTAAATCTGACTTATTTTTAAAAAGGAACATGTACGTTAAAATCATTGTTCATTCACATTATTGACTGAATATGTTTTGCATGCAAACTCGGATGGCAGAAACTGCATTTTATTTAAACAGTTTTCCCGCTGTCTCATGGCACTATTTGGGGTTGTAATGCATAAACATTATAATCCTGAAAAGGTTGCTATGAGGAAGAAACATGTTTGTCTTCATAGTACAAGTTATTCACTGTGCTTGTCTTACTTACGGACAAAATAATAGAATCAAAGAATCATAGAATCATTTAGGTTGGAAAAGACCCTTAAGATCATTGAGTCCTAAGATCACTGAGTCTGTAAACCTAACACTGCCAGGTTGACCACTAAACCGTGTCCCTAAATGCCACATCTACACGTCTTTTCAATCCCTCCAGGCATGGTGACTCAACCACTTCCCTGGGCAGCCCCTTCCAATGCTTGACAACCCTTTCAGTAAAGAAATTTTCCCTAATATCCAATCAAACCTCTCCTGGCACAACTTGAGGCCATTTCCTCTTGTTCTATCACTTTTTACCTGGCAGAACAGACCAACACCCACCTCACTACAACCTCCTTTCAGGTAGTTGTAGACAGCGATAAGGTCTCCCCTCAGCCTCCTTTTCTCCAGGCTAAACAACCCCAGCTCCCTCAGCCGCTCCTCACAAGACTTGTGCTCTAGACCCTTCACCAGCTTCGTTGCCCTTCTCTGCACACGGTCCAGCACCTCACTGTCTCTCTTGTAGTGAGGGGCCCAAAACCAAACACAGTAGTCAAGGTGTGGCCTCACCAGTGCCAAGTACAGGAGGACAATCACTTCCCTAGTCCTGCTGGCCACGCTATTTCTGACACAAGCCAGGGCGCTATTGGCCTTCTTGGCCACCTGGGCACACTGCTAGCTCATATTCAGCCGGCTGTTGACCAACACCCCCAGGTCCTTTTCCACCAGGCACCTTTCCAGCCACCCTTCCCCAAGCCTGTAGCGTTGCATGGGGTTGTTGTGACCCAAGTGCAGGACCTGGCACTCAGCCTAGTTGAATCTCATACGATTGGCCTTGGCCCATCGATCCAGCCTGTCCAGATCCCTCTGTAGAGCCTTCCTACCCTCAAGCAGATGAACATTCCCGCACAACTAGGTGTAATCTGCAAATTTACTGAGGGTGCACTCCATCCCCTCATCCAGATCATTGATGAAGATATTAAACAGAACTGGCCCCAATACTGAGCCCTGGGGAACACCACTTGTGACCGGCCACCAACTGGATTTACCTCCATTCACCACAACTCTTTGGGCCCAGCCATCCAGCCAGTTTTTTACCCAGCAAAGAGGATGCCCATCCAAGCCATGAGCAGCCAGTTTCTCCAGGAGAATGCTGTGGGAAATGGTGTCAAAGGCTTTACTAAAGCCTGGGTAGACAACATCCACAGCCTTTCCCTCATCACTAAGGGGGTCACCTTGTCATGGAAGGAGGTCAGGTTAGTCAAGCAGGACCTGCCTTTCATAAACCCATGCTGACTGGGCCTGATCATCTGCTTGTCCTGCACGTGCCACGTGATGGCACTCAAGATGATCTGCTCCATAACCTTCCCCAGCACCGAGGTCAGACTGACAGACCTGTAGTTCCCTGGATCCTCCTTCTGCCCCTTCTTGTAGATGGGCGTCACATTTGCTAACCTGCAGTCAACTGGGACCTCCCCGGTTAGCCAGGACTGCTGATAAAGGATTGAAAGTGGCTTGGTGAGCACTTCCGCCAGCTCCCTCAGTACCCTTGGGTGGATCGCATCTGGCCCCATAGACTGGTGTGTGTCTAAGTGGTGTAGTGGGTCACTAACCATTTCCCCTTGGATTATGGGGGCTTCCTTCTGCTCCCTGTCCCTCTCTTCCAGCTCAGGGGGCTGGGTACCCCAAGAACAACTGGTCTTACCATTAAAGACTGAGGCAAGGAAGGCGTTAAGTACCTCAGCCTTTACCTCATCCTTTGTCACTATGTTTCCCCCCACATCCAGTAAAGTCTGGAGATTCTCCTTAGTCCTCCTTGTTGCCTGTCCCTTCTTCCAAAGGTCATGAACTCTCCTTTTTTCCCTGAGTTCCAGCCAGAGCTCTCTGTTCAGCCAGGCTGGTCTCCCCCACCGGCTCGTCTTTCGGCACATGGGGAAGGACGGCCTGCTCCTTTGCCTTTCAGATTTCCTTCTTGAAGAATGTCCAGCCTTCCTGGACTCCTTTGCCCTTCAGGACTGCCTCCCAAGGGACTCTGTCAACCAGGCTCCTAAACAGGCCAAAGTCTGCCCTCCGGAAGTCCAAGGGAGCAGTTCTGCTGACCCCCCTCCTTACTTCTCCAAGAATCAAAATCTCTATCATTTCTTGATCACTCTGCCCAAGACAGCCTCCAACCGTCACATCACCCACAAGTCCTTCTCTGTTCACAAACAGCAGGTCCAGTGGGGTGCCTTCCCTCATTGGCTCACTCACCAGCTGTGTCAGGAGGTTATCTTCCACACACTCTAGGAACCTCCTAGACTGTTTCCTCTCTGCTGTCTTGTATTTCCAATGGGCATCTGGTAAGTTGAAGTCCCCCACAAGAACAAGGGCTAGCGATTGTGAGACTTCTCCCAGCTGCTTATAGAATATTTCATCTGCCTCTTCATCCTGGTGGGTGGTCTGTAACAGACTCCCACCATGATAGCTGCCTTGTTGGCCTTCCCCCTGATTCTTACCCATAAACACTCAACCTTATCGTCACCAGCATTTAGCTCTAGGCAATCAAAACACCCCCTAACATACAGGGCTACCCCACTGTCTCTCCGTCCTTGCCTATGCCTTCTGAAGAGTTTATAGCCATCCATTGCAGCACTCCAGTTGTGGGAGTCATCCCACCATGTTTCCATGATGGCAACTATATCATAGTTTTCCTGGTGCACAATGGCTTCCAGCTCCTCCTCTTTGTTGCCCATGCTGCATGCGTTGGTGTAGATGCACTTTAGTTGGGCTATTGATCCTGTCACCTTTTTGGGGGGAGAAACCCTAATTCCTACGTGACCATTCTCAGGCTCTTCTGTGGTTTCTAACACATCAACACATAACCCTTTTGTCTTTGCTGCTACGTGGATCTTCATCCCCTGCCTCCACTGAGATGGCAGACCGGAGGACCTTGCTAGCACATCTTCCCTCAAACATTGGCATGCTTCCCCCAGGCTTATCTTTAGCGAGCCTGGACTTATCTCTAGTGAGCCTGGAACAAGGTAACACTATGAGCTATACAGCTCAATTGGTTATGGTAAGAGAACTGTAGTAAGTGACAAAACTGTCCCAGCAGAATTATTTTATTGATAAATTAAACCAGAGCAGACCGTAGAAAATATGTGAATAATTTTGCCATGTTAGGATTGATAGTTATTAAGGTTTTCTGATTTTCCTGTTATTCTGTCCATTGTTTTTTATGTTTCTGGTGTTGTCAGTATTTTAATGACCACATTTCTGACTGCACTGGTTACGTTATGGAGTAAGATTCATACATCTTTGTGACGTTTCTGTACTGCGTATATGACAGATATGAAAGAACTTTAATTTTGGAGAGGGTAAAATGAGCAGCACAAGTATGTAGAGATTTTTTTGTTGAATCTCTTCATTTAACTTAAGAAATGTGGTAATGAATTGCTCAACAAATGAAGTGCATACACCAATACCTGAGACTCATGGGAACAGATTTTCCACCTTGCATTTGTCACTGTTGTTAGCATGTTTTTAGTTTGTCTTGTGTACAGAGCAATCCCACAGCAAATTTGACCTGTAACTTATTTATCCATGTTAATGTTAATGAGTGTATGTGTATAGCTACATATTACTTGTCTGTGGCTATTTCTGGAAGAAAATAATTTTCCCCTGTGCTAAACCCACAAGAACAATGCACGTATGGCTTTCTGCAGCAAAAGACTTAGTGCTATATTTCACTTTCCTTGCTCTTTTCAGTATGGTATGATATTATAATATTTTAAAAATAATCCTGTATATTTTACATTATGGTTCATAAATCACCCTTGAATTGTTATCCAAACGTTTCCTTATAAGGATACATAATTCTTGGATTAATATCTGTCCAATAATGTTTTGGGCTTGTATCAGCAATACAAAACAGTTACAGCAGAAAATAAATTTCAGTTATCATTCCTAGTAAGAAAAGGTGATCTCTGGTACATGCATGTAAGACCTTCTGCTAACACAATCCATGTACTAATTTTAAACAGCATGATGTGCTCAATATTATGACTCTCTCTCTTCAAGAGGTCCCTATTTTTCTGCTAACGTGTGCTGTTTTCCACAGCCCAAATAAGTGAAAAAATAGTGGGGCGTTTGCAAGCAGAAGCACCTGCTCTCCAAGGGCCAGCAGAGACTCAGGTGTTACTGATTTGTGTGGACAGTCAGCACATCCTTAAAAAAAATACACGGCAACAATGAAATGCTTGGTGTCTGGCACCTTGGTGGAGATGGAAACTAGCCTGATGTTGTTGGCTATGCTGGTGTTTGTGATAGCAGGGTGGCTTTCTCTGCCAACAGAAACCCAGCCCCTCTCAGGCTACTCTCGTGTGAGCTTTTACAGCTCCAGCAAGCATGCTCCAGCTCTGCTACAGTCCTAGCAAATGTGAGCTGGCTCTTGTGTCTGGTCATCTCAGAGCACAGGCAGGTCCGGCCCACAGGGGCTTACAAAAGATGGTGTCGATAAACCATTCATTTCACTGTCCTTAAAGAATCCACACATGATTACGCTAAGGAGAAAGGAAGCCTTCAGGCAGAAGGAACTGGGAAGTTAAAGCCAACTCTTTGCACCCAGTGTGGGTTTAGTATGTGATGGAAAACTGAACAGTCAAGTACCCTTAAGATCAGTTTTGTCTGCAATTGCCAGTGTAAACATCTGACCATACCCTAGAACAGCCTAGCTCAAGCACTTGACACCTTGAGAAAGAGAATTCAGGCATGCATGATAACATAGTGCCAGCCCAGGCTCTCACTCCAGCAGTTTGGATGCACCAGGTGCAAGGCAGGATTACTGCAGTCCAGTCTATCAGCAGGTGTCCTGTATGTGACTTCCTATGCACTTGGTAGATGTTTCTGATGCTGGAGCCAGGATACAGCTGAATTACAGACATCATGATGTTTGGCAGGTATAAACCTCAGCTTCACAAGACAGACATGACCTAAGGATACTCAAGTAACAGGGATTCTAAAAATTCTGGGAAACACAGGAAGAAAAGAAACACGGAAGAAATCCAAGTAACCTTTGAGAAGCTACTATGAGATGTAAATCCATTTCTTTATTGTCTTCTTATTCTACATCAGTAAATTTGTATTTTGGAGATGAAAGATGAATAGAAATGTACTGAATTTTCCAAAATGCCTCAATGTCTGTTTGTGCATACTTTGAAGTCAGCACACAAATTAATAGCTATGGCAATTTGTATTACAAAGTATATGAATTCTGTGTCATAGTAACGTTCCCTTTGGTGCAGTACCCAGTCTTTGCCAGTGGCCAACAGTAGGTGCTGGAGAGGAGAATAAAAATATCAAGCAAATGGTGACATTCCCCAGAATAATCTGGTCTCCAGAAGTCTATGACTTCTTCACTTGAGGCAGTTTCATAGTCCCTGACTCACAGTTCTTACATGAATGTGTCTAATTGCTTTTAGACTTCTGACATCATGTTGAAATGAATTCAAGTGGTTAAGTGGATGTTATATGAAGAATACCTCCTCCTGTTCACTCAGAACTTCCTCTGATAGCCCTCTGTCCCCGTACTGTGGGAGAGTTCAGAGAGGATAGTACTAGAACAGAAAAATAACCAAAAGAAGTTTTAGACTGATATACTTCTCAAGAATCCTTATGGAGTCTAATTAAAAGCCTAGTTATCTCCTTTGGCCAAATGTGAGAACACTCAAACCTGAACGTGTTTGAATCCAGGGCCCAGCTTTTGCATTTTGTACCCATTTCTAAGGAAAACACAGTCTCCAAGGCACATTTGTGACACAGGAGCTAAAGCCACTCTCCGGGTGGTTCCTGTGAACTGCTCTGAGGAGCTGTGTTGCATGGTCATGCTCAATTTGGAGGGCAGAAGGCATGCCGAACAGCCAGTGCAAACCTGTGCTGCTGGTCGGAGATAGTTTCTCTCAAAACATTTCAAATAGCAGACACAGCTGGGGATCATTTCCTTTTCTAAACAAACATCACAACCTGATCTGGCTCTTTAGATGCTTTAAAATTCCATTTTCTTCAAAAATGCATCCAAAATAATATATTAGAGAAAAGATCTTAAAAGCATTATGACTAAAAGGGCTCTAGGGAAACAAGATGAACTGATTAGACATTTTTGTGTAGTTTGATAATTCTGCAACTCTTATTCTCATATTTCTGGTGCATCTAAAAGTAAAGTATTCATTACTCTATAAATAGCTTGTCGGCTAGAGGAGCAGAGTGACAGACCA
Source organism: Mycteria americana (assembly GCF_035582795.1). NCBI lineage: Eukaryota > Metazoa > Chordata > Aves > Ciconiiformes > Ciconiidae > Mycteria > Mycteria americana. The sequence continues at coordinate 35,482,934 of NC_134367.1, forward strand.
TATATTATTTGGTTGGTTTGATTTAAAAGATGTGCTCTATTCTAACTCCTACAGGGTACCCATGTATACATGTAGTTTTTGAGGGAAGGTCTAGTGACTGCCTCTGTCTATTTACTCATCTCAGGATCCCTCAAACAACAATTTTTATCCACATGAGGGAGTAGCTCACAGAAGGATGTGATGGGGACTGGCAGGCCAAACGTAAATCAATATTCCTGTTTTATACTGAGCCTGGAATGAATCTATGGACAGACAGCAAGGACGATCTATGAAGAATGATAGCTATAAGATCAATAAGCCTTTGAAAGACAACCGTTGCTAAAAAACATTGCTAAAAACTATTTGCATCCTTAATGTTCCACTGTCTTCGAGAAAACTGTGAAACGAAGTCCTGCTGTAGTACCTCTGAACTTGAGGCTTTCGTAGCTGAACTCTCAAAGCTGTAAGTAGGGATGGTGTGTAGTCTACACAGGTCAGAGCTCTTCCACCCTTTCCTCAGTCTAAGATCATATAGATGGATATATGTACTTACAGAATCGTGCTGCTCTCAGGATGTAATAGGCAAACACTAAGAAGACATTGATTTTCAGTGGATTTGAACTCCAATTCAAACATTTCTGAGAATGTTTCCCTCAGTTTTGTTGTCCTCTCTAAGACTGTTCAACAACTGGGAATGTCTCTGAGCCACCATCTTGTAATCAGCTGATGCGATTTTTGGAGTTCACCACCAAATGTTTTTCTGCTACTCAACTTGAGTAAGCCTATGGCATCCTTTTCTCCCAGCCTGTCTGCCTCCAGTCTGTCTGTCTGATTTACTGTCCCTTTAGAACAAACAGCTTCAGTCTTCAATCTCCTCCAGGTGCTTGCTGCTTTCTTTTCTCACAGCCCCCTTCAAATTTACTACATAAATTCACATTCTGTACAGGTTTATTATTTCCTAGCAACAATAAGACTTCTATGGCTTGAGAAAAGCAAACATTCTGCCATGGCATGCTCCCCATGAAGAAAAGCTCTTCTAGTAAGTAGTATATACTGCTTCTGCTACAAAGTTTAGAAATGTGAAATAAAACAATGAACTGCTTTTTAAACTGATAGCCTTGTTCAAGTATTGTCTTCTGGTCAGAAAGTTTACTCAGGTACAAGCATTGCTTTGGTTTCCAGTAACATATCTATATGTCATCTACTCCGTAAACCAACCTTTACATAATATACATAGAATTTTAAAACAAGAGCTTTGTATGACCATAAGGCCTGTGATAGTGCATGTGGTTTGTATTTGGGTACTTCAGCACCTTTTGTAGAAATGATGTGTAGAATTGTATGTGTGGCAGCCAAAGCGGGACATTTGACTGTGCAGCCTGTGAAAGAGGACCTTTAAATAGGGGTGAACCTAATTATTTTTTGCTGGAAAGAGATATATGCCTATACAGCACCTAAAGGAGATACTGAATGTGGTAGCCTGACAGAGGCGAGGCTGCCACAGCTCCATACCCTGGGTCCAGCCGGTAGTGAGGCTGAGCATGTATTCCCAGTAGGCACACAGACACACGTGTACACGTATGCAGTACACGTATCACACAGACAGACACAGACAGACACGCTCAGCACTCACAAAACACAAAATCATCAACGTCATCATCCTGTTCCCTTCTCTGGCTGATCAGGAAGGTCTGTTAGTGGAAAATATGTATATACCTATGTATACATATACCACCCATACAATGTGGGTACCCCCAGCAGCTGGGCTTAGCTGCTGGGCTGCATGCTCTCCTGTGATGGGCCGGGCAGGAGCTGGGGCTGGGTGTTTTTCGAATTTCCTCATCTGCCATTGCTCCTCTACACCCCTTTCCATGTCTGTGGAGGTGAGCTTTTCATCACCTAAGCTGACATGTGTAGTATAGAATTAAAAATTACCTGCTTTGAAATACTGGATAGCAATGGAGTGAACAGGCATTTGAAGAAGTTAATAGAAATCCAGGGACAACAGCTGCTGTAGTATACTCACAGGCAATCTGCAGCAAATGTCAAATGTTAACAGCTAGCATGCAGGCTACAAGGGTAATGTCTCCCCCGCACGATGAAATAAAAGTGCCCAACTAGCTGTACTTGTTTTTGCCTTTGCAAGCCTTATGTTTGCTTTAGTTTTCAGCAGGAAATGATGTGAGTTCTGAATGTCCATTTGTCATCTTGTATCACAACACTTCTGTTTAAAAGGAGCTTTGGGATTCAAAATACTGAGCAGAAAATTCTCATAAAATGGAATAAATTCCGAGCTTTTACGCAGATACTCGAGAAAAAAGAATTGAAGTTTGGCAAATTACATCTGCAGATTTGAACTTTATGTCTCCCTGTTTCCTATTCTGAATGTTGAGTATATGATTAATAATAATAATAATAATAATAATAATAATAATAATAATAATAATAGTACTAACATAGGGTGTGGTCTCTGATGAAATAGCCATGCTCATGCAGAGTGGTGGCTGCCTGAATGCTTTTCCAGCAGGGTGAATCCTTGGATAATGCTTGACAGTACTTTTCCACCGGTTCCCTTCATAAGGCTTTGTGTTTCTTATGGAGGTGAGGGACTTGGAGTTGTTTGGAGACATGAAAATAACAGAAATTCCATCAGATTTCACAGAATTTTTCACTTGCCTCCAACAGATGGGTGAGACATGAAAGTTTAATGCATGCAGCTGATGTTTGTTAAGCCTGAAAAAGATGACTTTCCAGGACGTCTATGCTTTTCGGCTCGGGAACACGTTCATGAGCAGTGGAAGGTCATGGCTGACACTGAGCAGCTGGGCCTGTTTTGAAAGTTCATGGTCTGGGAGCAGTAAGATAAACAGCAGCTCAGCAGGGTCCTACTAAAAAATAAATAGAGCATGTTATCCCCAACTTTTGAACAATTAGGAAAAAGTACCATCATGTTGAGCATGGACTTTATTAGTTACAGTTTTAAAAAATATCCAGAAGGCCCTGATTTGTGGGAACTTGGTTTTGATCTGGAGGAGGAGAATAATACTGTTCATAGTGGTTAGGTTATGTATCCCACGATCTTCGTGAAAATAGCAGATTGGTTTTCACTTGAATCAGCTTCCTTTATGTACAGCCGATATCCCAAGTTCAGTTCATGGAGCTGACTCTGTATTCCAGCTAATTATGCTTAAAGATTCATTATGACTAAGTTTAAAGGTTTATTCTGCAATTTTTTCCCTTCATACAAAAAGGGCATCCACAGAATGCTGGTCTCAGAGCTGAATATGTAACTAGCGGTCCTGAACTGGACTCATGTAATTTACCATGTATTTGGCCCCTCTTCTCTTTTTTAAAAACAGATGATGATAACATCTATTGGTTTTCATTTTAATGCACTAGAATTAGCTGTAATATAAGTTTTCCAAAGCACTGTAAACAGTGCACAATATAAAATTGTGCCAAAAAGACTATGAATAATAGATCTGAAGAAAATCCTGGAAGTGCACGGGTTCCACTATCAGACTGCATTAGGCAGAACTTATTTGGCAAATTTACTATGTTTTAGGGAGCATTTATTTTTCTTTGTTCCATTTTTGCTCTGTGGAACCAGAAATCCATACACTATATATCAGCCATTGGATGGGAAATCGGTAATGTTTTACAAAAGAAAATAGATTAAAAATACCAGTTATTTTTTTTTTTTAGTAAGAACTTGTCAGTTGCTTTGTTGAATGTGAAACAAATACCTGGAGAAAAGTAGAGAGCCTTGTTGGTTTCTTCTACACACACCCTATAAAAGTATGTATCTTCAGACCTTCTCCAGAAACAGCTCCAGACCCTCAAGGGACTTCAGAACTATGTTATTGCCTTCAGGGGAGACATTAAAACTTAACTTTTTCTATATTTCATACCTTGAGTGGTTGGCAAAATGAGGATTGAAGAGATGATAATAAAAAAAAAAAAGAAGTGAGTTCACTGCCCCTTCCCAAGCCAGATGCCTGTTTGTTTTTCAAATTTAAGGTTTGGGTTGACAAGGAAGAGTCACTAATATTTGTCTTAAGGGGATAAAATAAATGTATTTGCTAGAATGGGCTTAAATGAAGTACCTCTTAAAAAAATTTCTGGAAGGGGTAAGTGTTTGCAGACATTTTTTCTCTTTTTCAGCTATAAGTCAACAAGTACATTTTTACTTTTAATGTTATTGAATGCTCCGATGTGTTTGTTTCAGTTCTTAAATGCAGCTCCAGCCTAGAATTATAAAAAAGTTCTTAAGTGGTAGTGTTTTAAATATTAAATGTTTAAATAGTGATATAATGACCTAAACCAAACAACAGTTTACAAGCTGAAACTAAATACAGCCTTATCTCATAAGGGGCTCCAGGGTAGAGGTTTTCAATTAGCCAGCTTTTGTCACAGGTTGCTTGAGGTATTTAAAGGTTTTGTTTCCCTTCTTAACCTGCTGTAACTTAGGCTTAGGCAAGTACAGGGAATAGTCATATTAAGAAAAGATGTATATTTTTTCTGAGGCAGAAGAGTTATAAAGATCTAATACAGATGCAGTAGGAACATACAAATGGACAGACTGAGTTCTCTGACTCATGACGAGATGGAGAAAATGTGTTTGCAGGCAAGGAAAGTTAAATAAAAAATGCTCCAAGGTCTGACGCAGTTTTGGTTCCATTACTGGTTCATTGCTGTGACCACATCTGTGGTTTAAGAAGAGATAACATGCTTTTTAGTGTGAATTTGTAACTTTTTATTAGCTGAAGCAGATAGGTAGCTTTAGAGTTTGTCAGCATCTGAAGTAAAAGATCACAGAATCCACCACCGACAAAGTGGAAAACCACTACAAATGACTGTTCCTGCCAAGCTGCTTTCCACTGGTTAGCCCTCAGCATGTACTGGTGCATGGTGTTATCCTCTCCAGGGGCAGGACTTTCCATTTCCCTTTGTTGAATGTCATGAGGTTCCTGTTCACACATTTCTCCAGCTTGTCCAGGTCTCTCTGAATGGCAACACACCCATCTGGTCTATCAACCACTCCTCACAGTTTTGTATAGTTTGCAGCCTTGCTGAGGGCACACTGTTCCATTGCCCCGGTCATTAATGAAGACGTTAAACAGTATTGGCCCTAGTATTGACCCCTGGGATACATCACTTGTGACTGGCCTCCAACTGGACTTTGTGCTGCTGATCACAGCCCTTTGAACCCAGCAGTTTAGCCAGTTTTCAGTCCACCTCATTGTCCACTTATCTGGTCTGTATTCTATCAGCTTGCCTTTGATGATTTTATAATTGACAGTGTTGAAAGCCTCACTAAAGTCAGGGTAAATGATGTCCACTCCTCTCCCCTTATCCACTGAACTAGTCGTCTCATCATAGAAGACTATCAAACTAGTCAAGCATGATCTCCCTTCATAAATTCATGCTCACTATTCCCAGTCACCTTGTCCATCATGTGTTTAGAAATAGCTTTCCAGAATCAGTTGTTCCATCATCTTCCCAGGGATTGAGGTGAGACCGACTGGTCTGTAGTTCTCTGGATCCTCCTTCTTGATCTTCTTGAGGACAGGAGTGATATTTGCTTTCTTTCTATCCTCAGGGACCTCTCCCAGTCACCATGATCAGTATCACACAGAGTGGCCTTGTGATGACACTGGCCAGCTCCCTCAGCTGCAGTTTTGGTTGCATCCCATCAGGCCCCATGGACTTATGTATGTCCAGTTTGTTTAAATGTTCCCTAACCTGATCCTCCTCCACTGGGGATGTCTCTATTTCTCCACACTTTCCTACTGGCTCAGGGACCTGGGATTCCTGAAGTCCAGTCTTACCAGTAAGGACTGAGGCCAAGAAAGCATTGAGTACCCTGACCAGTTTTCCTTAGTCTTCCTTTTGCAACTGATACACTTGTAGAAGCCCTTCTCATTGCCTTTCATGTCCCTCACCAGATTAAATTCTAGGTGGATTTTGGCTTTCCTAAGCCCATCCCAACATACTCAGTGTGTCTATATTCCTCCTGGGTCACCTGTTCCTGCTTCCACCTCCTGTGTGCTTCTTTTTTAGGTTTTACCTTAGTTAGGAGCTCCTCTTTTGTTTGTAAGTATGAGGTCCAAAAGACCATCTTCCTTCATCAACTCCTCAATCACCTGTGATAGACAGCTGTCATCAATGCACCCCAGAAAAGCCCTTGATTGCTTGTGCTCTGCTGTGTTTGCCTGCACATGTTGATCGTTGACCCCAGAGTCATGCAGTCAAGCTTGATATGCTCCAGGTCACCTTGGCAGCATTGTTGGTGCCCCTGTAGAAGAGCAGCAGGGGATAGCAGTCCCAGGGCCAGACAAGCCTTAGCAGCCTCTCCACATATCCCTGATCCAAGCCCTTAGCAAGCAGCAGGACCCCTTCCCTAGATGATGGGTCAGGTGGGCAGATGGGAGCCTCCATCCTTGCAGCAGGGTCTCCCACAGCTCCCTGCTGGTGCTGCTATGGTGCTCAGGCACTGCTGGCTTGGAGGCTTTGTGGATACATGTCCCAGTGCCTCCTCTACTACCAGGGCACTGACCCCCTTCTCGAACTGCAGGTGGGATAGGAGCTATCCTCCTGGTACCAGAAGTCACCAGCTTCCAGCCTTTGCCGTCACAGTAGTCTCCATTTCCCAGTCCCACAGGCACGGACTCTGCCTCCCCTTCTGTTGGCACAGCTGGGTGTTCAGGCCTGGTACCTGCAGGGTTTTGGAGAAGCTTCAGCCAATCTCCTGTTTGCCATCCCTGATACTGCACAGCCTGCGGACCCCCTCCTGCAGCTCCCTCAGTTGGCAGGATGGGCCCTCCCCAGCACCCATGTGCTGCCGGCGAGGACCTCTGGCCCAGCCTTGGCAAGAGGCTCCAGGCAACCCTGCAGGCCCCAGCCACAGAGCTGCATTTGCCCTTGGGAGCTTGCTCTGAGCGGAGGTCTCTGATGTGCTGGGGGTAGACATTCCTGGGGGGCTGGGGACCATGCCCTGCCACACATCACCACCGCTGCCTAGCACACAAACACCACCCCCAGCAGAGTTTCTGGCCTACTTCTGATCTAGGACCAGCAGTTATTATATGGGCACCTCCAGTACCTGCTGACAAGGTGTTCGGCCCTTGCTAATGAGGACCCAGCTGGAAATAAAAAGCTCAAATCTCCCTTGATCTGGAATTGCTGATGGAGCTGGTGAGAGGCTGCTGGAGCTTGCTAGCAGGCAATGCCTGCTGCAGGAACTCTCACCCAGCAGCAGCAGCAACGGTAGGGGTGGCTGCGCTGAGATTCTCCAAATAGCTCCCAGGAGTCTTCCAACCATCCCGAGAGAAGTTCCAGAAGATTGTGAAAGCAAAGCCCAGAAACTGCTGTGCAAACTGCTGTGTTGGCTGCCTCTGCTAGCTATATTCTCCTGTGGGCCTCTGCAGTGCTCATGGCTTTAGACTGTGCTTCAAAGAGCACAAATGATCCAGGGGTTTCTTGCAGATGCAGATCCAGTATGGAAGATGAAAGTGGATGCAGATTTGTAAAAAGTGAAGGGGAACTGCACTACTTGAAGGGCATTTAGTACAATCATTTAGGATGACAGCAACTTTACAGAAGGAGCTTTAATTGCCATTATGAACCTGATAAAAGCCAAACACTGAAGTGTGCAAAGATTTCTTAGATTTGGGCAACCCTGATAGCTAAGATACATATGAGCTAGAGTTTTAGCTGCTTCCAGGAACAGGAAGTGGCTGCTGATTGAGAAAGTTTTTTAGAGAAGTTATATTTTGGGTTAATAAGATAATATTAAACCTTTTATTAAGCAGTGAAGTTCTTGGATTTTGTTCCATGTTCATAAGCCTTGTTCAATTAAGGTATCAATGAAGCTTACAAAAGTACTTCTATTCAAGTCAACAACTTTGGAGCAAGCCAAGTGCATTCAAGTTAATATCAAATACATTTCTGTCCAGAGTGCCTTCCTCCATTCTTGCACATGTTATGTGAAAAGATTTATATAAACACAAGAAAAATCTGTAGGACTTTTACATTTCCAGAAATTCTAATAATCTAGAGAATAAACCATACTTGCTCACATAGATGGAATTTCTACCAATGTAAAGTCTCACTATTGCTAGCCCTTGTTCTTGTGGGGGACTTCAACTTACCAGATGCCCACTGGAAATACAATAGAGTGGAGAGGAAACAGTCTAGGAGGTTCCTGGAGTGTGTGGAAGATAACTTCCTGACACAGCTGGTGAGTGAGCCAACTAGGGAAGGCACCCCGCTGGACCTGCTGTTTGTGAACAGAGAAGGACTTGTGGGTGATGTGACGGTTGGAGGCTGTGTTGGCAATAGTGACCAGGAAATGATAGAGATTTTGATTCTTGGAGAAGTAAGGAGGGGGGTCAGCAGAACTGCTCCCTTGGACTTCCGGAGGGCAGGCTTTGGCCTGTTTAGGAGCCTGGTTGACAGAGTCCCTTGGGAGGCAGTCCTGAAGGGCAAAGGAGTCCAGGAAGGCTGGACATTCTTCAAGAAGGAAATCTGAAAGGCAAAGGAGCAGGCCATCCTTCCCCATGTGCCGAAAGACGAGCTGGTGGGGGAGACCAGCCTGGCTGAACAGAGAGCTTTGGCTGGAACTCAGGGAAAAAAGGAGAATTTATGACCTTTGGAAGAAGGGGCAGGCAACTCAGGAGCTCTACAAGGATGTCATGAGGTTCTGCAGGGAGAAAATTAGAAGGGCCAAAGCCCAACTAGAACTTAATCTGGCTACTGCCGTAAAAGACAATAAAAAATGTTTCTATAAATATATTAGCAACGAAAGGAGGGCTAAGGAGAATCTCCAGCCTTTATTGGATGTGGGGGGAAACATAGTGACAAAAGATGAGGAGAAGGCTGAGGTACTTAACGCCTTCCTTGCCTCAGTCTTTAATGGTAAGACCAGTTGTTCTTGGGGTACCCAGCCCCCTGAGCTGGAAGAGAGGGACAGGGAGCAGAAGGAAGCCCCCATAATCCAAGGGGAAATGGTTAGTGACCCATTACACCACTTAGACACACACCAGTCTATGGGGCCAGATGCGATCCACCCAAGGGTACTGAGGGAGCTGGCAGAAGAGCTCACCAAGCCACTTTCAATCCTTTATCAGCAGTCCTGGCTAACCGGGGAGGTCCCAGTTGACTGGAGGTTAGCAAATGTGACGCCCATCTACAAGAAGGGGCAGAAGGAGGATCCAGGGAACTACAGGTCTGTCAGTCTGACCTCGGTGCTGGGGAAGGTTATGGAGCAGATCATCTTGAGTGCCATCACGTGGCACGTGCAGGACAAGCAGGTGATCAGGCCCAGCCAGCATGGGTTTATGAAAGGCAGGTCCTGCTTGACTAACCTGATCTCCTTCTATGACAAGGTGACCCGCTTAGTGATGAGGGAAAGGCTGTGGATGTTGTCTACCCAGGCTTTAGTAAAGCCTTTGACACCATTTCCCACAGCATTCTCCTGGAGAAACTGGCTGCTCATGGCTTGGATGGGCATACTCTTTGCTGGGTAAAAAACTGGCTGGATGGCCAGGCCCAAAGAGTTGTGGTGAATGGAGGTAAATCGATAGGCCAAGGCCAATTGTATGAGATTCAACAAGGCTGAGTGCCGGGTCCTGCACTTGGGTCACAACAACCCCATGCAACGCTATAGGCTTGGGGAAGAGTGGCTGGAAAGGTGCCTGGTGGAAAAGGGCCTGGGGGGGTCAATAGCTGGCTGAATATGAGCCAGCAGTGTGCCCAGGTGGCCAAGAAGGCAAATAGCATCCTGGCTTGTATGAGAAATAGTGTGGCCAGCAGGACTAGGGAAGTGATTGTCCCTCTGTACTCAGCACTGGTGAGGCTGCATCTCGACTACTGTGTTTGGTTTCGGGCCCCTCACTACAAGAAAGACAGTGATGTGCTCTTCTTCCAAAGAAGAGCAACGAAGCTGGTGAAGGGTCTAGAGCACAAGTCCTGTGAGGAGCAGCTGAGGGAACTGGGGTTGTTTAGCCTGGAGAAAAGGAGGCTGAGGGGAGACCCTACGACTCTCTACAACTACCTGAAAGGAGGGTGTAGTGAGGTGGGTGTTGGTCTCTTCTGCCAGGTAAAAAGTGATAGGACAAGAGGAAATGGCCTCAAGTTGTGCCAGGAGAGGTTTGATTGGATGTTAGGGAAAATTTCTTTACCGAAAGGATTGTCAAGCATTGGAAGGGGCTGCCCAGGGAAGTGGTTGAGTCACCATGCCTGGAGGGATTGAAAAGACGTGTAGATGTGGCATTTAGGGACATGGTTTAATGGTCAACCTGGCAGTGTTAGGTTTACGGTTGGACTCAATGATCTTAAGGGTCTTTTCCAACCTAAATGATTCTATGATTCTGTAATTTTTTGCTGCTTTTTATGTATGACATGGAGTTTTTAAAACTAAAATGTATATATTCTACATTTCAACATAGAAAGCAGTTTCCAGCTGGTCTGCTAGGTTAAATGGCTCTCTCTTACAAAAATGTTTATCATAATGAAGCCATGGCCATTCTTGCTTCTTGTCTTGCTGGCAAATACACTTTCCAGAGCTTGAATTATGTTTGTTTCTTTCTTGAATTCTTTCTGGTTAGGCCGCATCCTTTTCAATGTGTTGACACCAGAGTTAGTTGCAATACTGAAGTAATGGCTTACTTATAATTTCCTTACTGCCTCTAAATCTCATGGTAGTTTTCTTCAGAATTGCACTGGTGACTTTTTTCAGCTTGATATATTTTTGAAATCAGCTTAATGCCTTAGACCATATAAAGGCTTTGTCCTTTAGCTACAGTGGAGGATTTGGTAATAGCCTGACTATGGAAATGCATGAAAAGAATGGGGAGGAAAACAACGTGATCTGTTAGTGATCTTATTTTAAAAGTGTTTGTGAATTATCCAAAGATCATACAAGATCCATACACATGTATATATGTATATGTATTTTAATAAATGTGATTTTGATACTACACATTTTTGAAATAGGGATATATTTTGCCAGTTACAATAGGTTTGCATATAATTTTAAGCCTAGAATTCTGTCTGTTTTGTGCATTCTTCAGTAAGACCCAGCTCATATTAATCGATCTGAACTGGGCGAGACCACGTCAAAGAAGGTATTATTTTCCACCAGTGAATGCAAGACGTACTTGAAAACTTTTTCTTGATGCAGCTATGGTCGCTGAACAGTAAAATGAAAATCCAACTGATACTCATAATTAAGAGATAATGGATTTTACATGCTTATACATTCAAAGCTACCTACCATCGTCTCTTGTCTGGAGTGTTTTATAAATATGTTTTGCTATGTATGTGTCACAGAAAAATGTTAGTATTTTTTTAATCACAACAGACATCCAAAAGATGTCTATAAACACTAAGACACTTTTCAGTGTCTGAACTTTAATGACAGAGTAGATGTTTTTCCAGAATTCATCTTTGCGAGCTGTTTCAAGCAGAAGATTCAGGTATAAAATACATATATATTCAGAGTTGTTCAAGTTGCCTCTGCATGGTCATGTTAACTTTCATATTGGGCAACAGTAAGTGCATTGGGAACCCAGATAAATGGCAGGGGATCTCCCATACTCTTTGCAGTTTCTCTATTCACGTTGAGGATGTGGTTTAACGATCAACTTAAACCAGCCTAATCTGGCATGGGTGCCAAAAGGTGACATTCAGGAATGTGCTTCTGGGGTGGGTGAAAGAGGAGGGTGCACTGCCCCTTCCAGTGGCAGCATGATTGTAGATGTTCTTAAACCAGCTGTGAAACTATCCCCTGGCAGGACTACAGTGCATAGGAGAGGGTGTGTGGAAGACTTTTTAAAATGAATAGGGAGTCCAGCCTTTAAAATCCCATCACAGACCTGGTTGCTGGTAATGCAGACATGTCATCTTCAGACCAGGAATGTTTTGTGTAAGTATTGTAATTTCCACCTCCCTTCTTGCATTTCAAAACTACTAGAGATTATTAGATTGATTCCAGATGATTGGGAGATCGAACTGATTTACAGCTCTGTTCCACAATATACTGAGTGCAAAAGAGTTACATCAGTTTCAATCAAAGCTGTAGTCATTATTTATTCATCCTTGTAAATGTCTGCTTTTTTTACTTTCAATATGTTGAGCAATATATTTGCTCAATATATTACAAATATGATTGACTAGATATTTCTGATATGAAATAGCTTCTGGAAAAAGTACACTGGTTAGTTTCTGTGATACATTTTGTATTGCTGTTCTATTGAAGTAGCTCTCAGAAGGGAAACCGTCACTTAAGTCATTTGTCCAATCTGGCTATAAATCAGTGGAGACTACACTGCAGAAAATATTCCTTCATTGGCAGGCGCTTCGATGGTATGACCTCATCATTTTTTCCATCTCCAGTATGGAGGTGTCTAAGATTTATTATAATCTTAATATAAATTCAAGACTATGGATATGTTTTTATGACTTATTGTTACGACAATGACAAAAAAAGGCCAACATAAGTACAAGATAGCTTTATAGTGTCAGGATATTAAAATACGTCAATCCAAGTTTATGGTGAAATTTAAGTAAGAAGCATCTGAAAATGAATATTGCTCATCTCCGTTCTTTTCTAATATATTAAACTAATTAATTTAAACTAATTAATTCTATTACAGAGAAACAATGTTTTTCCTATCAATTCAATACATGCTTAAAAAGAAAATTGCAATTTCAGGATGATTTTAAAACAATGTCATTGCTAGTCTTTCTGGATCAGATTGCAGATAACCACAGCCCATATTATGACAAAGGGTTAGAGTAGAAGCCAGACCTAAAAAAGAGTACAGGCCTGAATAAGAAGATATAGGTAGCCATCTTCAAAGATGTAGTCTGAGTACTTCTTACCTAATAGTTCCCTCATCCTGAGGTTTTTAAATATCAGTAAGAACGCCCTTTTCATTCTGAAAACTCCCAAGATTTAACCTAATGGCTAGATGCCTACCCTCCATCTAACCATCCCTGCATCCATAAGCAAGACAGGGACAAATTTAATATCCTGAATGACTTTCCTGATATTACTGAGCAAAGTAAACCCGAAAAGACTTTTAGAAATGCTAGTGCTAGGGTAACAGTAGATATTACTGAAAGGTTACTGAGATGCTCAGAGAAGAGCTCAGGAACAATAGGGGAACTAAGGGTGTGAGGGGAACCCCTCAGATAGGGCAAGGAGGCCAAAAGGACACTCCTTAGGTGTGAGAAGGCAGGCTGGACAGGGTCACAGAGTAAAGGGTTATACCAGACAATGGAGCGAGAAAAAGGAGTCTGGAAGCCATCTGCACAAAATGGTATTTGCAATACCATCTATATTCTATATATCCTGCTAAAGATGAGAAGGGGAAACTTAGGACTGGGGGAACACAGTTGCCATGTAAAGCCAGCTGTAGTTTTTCAGCACAAATCTGTGGAAGAAGACACAACCTGTGGGCAAACAAGTGTCTGCTGTGTCCTCGGCTCAACTTCGTTCCTACTGTATGTACAGGCCATGTGCTGAGTGTGAGTCAGGACTGATCTGGCCTTCCCGGAATCCAGACCTTTTCAGTGGGTGATAGATCAGACTGCTGAAACTATCCAGGCTACTGTCTACAGGATGTTGAACCAGTTTCTGAGGTCATAACTTCTCCCCTTTCTGACTTAATCACATTTTCTGTTGGTTCTGCCATGCAACAGGGAAATACGTTTAACTGTCATTTTGCCATACCCTTTCTTAAGGGTGAGATCTTGGGCCCGTTCTTGTTTGCATTCGTCAGCAGATGCCACAGTTACACAATGAATGCAATGGCCATGGTGCTTATTTGTGTTTATATTCTGCAGCTGTGGTCTCTAGGAAGAGCTTTCTCGTGCCTGGCCTCTGGATAACCGTTTGCACAGCCCTTCAGAGCCTCCTTTAACCTTAACCTTGACCATCAGATGGCCCTTTTGAGCCTCCTTTAATGATACCCAGTAGATCATCAAGATACAAATACTCTCCAGCTAAGTCACAGAAGCCACCCCAGACTACTGGCATGTCTTCAGACTGTAACACTCATTGGACTACTTTGTGACTGTGTCTCTTTTTTTCCATGAAAATTTGATAATTCATCTTTGTCTCATTTGGTTTTTCATCTGCAATGGTCCAGCTAGTCTTTGCAATCAAGTGACATTTCAAGTGTAACCACAGAGTCAAGGCCACTGTCAAGAGCTGCCTGAAGCAGGAGAGTTCAAGCATCCCTTCTCCTCAAACACCCTCTGAAGGCAGAATGTGTGTGGACAGCAGCAGCAGGCAGACTCTGAAGTGTATGCAGTGTCCTTTTTTCACTTCGTTGGGATGAGAGAATGATACAGAAACAAGAAACAAATACCCAAGTCAACACTGGACTTCCAAAACAGTGACAAATTGCACCAGGCACCCCATACACCTAAAGTTTTGTAGAATATATGTTTCTTTGCCTGTGGTTGCTCTGTGAGGGTGCTCTACATGTAAAATATATGTAGTACATACAGGCAAGAAAGCTTAAGATGAATAGCAATGTGCAATGTGGCTTGCAGTCATGGTGTCTAGGGAAACACCAGTGCCTAATGCTGCCGCCTTTATTTCCTGGGAGGGAATGGCTGATTGCACCAAGCTGGGTGGTGATTCCCCACGCACTCTCCAGAGAAGGACAGTCTGAGAGCTGTGCATTGACTAGAGGCCCTTGCCTCTGCTGAGACTCTGAGGTTTTGTCTGGTACATGGCAGACAACTCAGAATAATACCAGGGAATATCACATCCTTGGGATGAGATATTCTCATCCCAAGATATTCTCATCAACTGTTGGCACAGTTGCAGTGTCAACATGGTTGGCAAAAAGGAATTTGGGGCTGGGAGAAGACTGTTTGTAGGAATGATCTAGGAAGAAGGGTGGAATTGGACAGATGGAATCATTGTCCCCAGGCAAAGGAGGAAAATAGTGGACTCGGATGTCTGGTGATCCAGATGGCTAGAGTGTGTCGGAGACAAAAGGGAACATGAAAGGCAAAAAACATGCCAGGGACAACAATATAGCTGTGTATGAGCAGACACGGAAAGGAAAGGTGAAGGAAGAGGAAGGTAGAAGAGCAGTAGGTCACCCAGGACTTCTGTGGGGAAGACAGTTATACAAGGATGAGAGGAACACGTGGTGAAGTGTGATCCTTATAAAGGCAATGATGAGAAGAAATAAGCTCTCTGCCAAATGATTGTATTTTCAAGTTAAAATATGATTATTTATAATCAATATCATATATTACTAACTTCCAGATAAATATATTTAATTAAAGGCCAAATAAATATATTTAATTAAAGGCCAAATACATATGTCAGTGAAGTCAATGACAAAACTGTAGGTCAAACCAGTCCAAAGATGTTATTAACACAGTAGAAAACACTGCTAAAGGCAAAAAGTCTCATTTTGTCTTTCTATAAATAGCCAAAAATAAATAGATTAACTATAGTAAAAGTATTTTTCCCACCTTCACCCCTGTACTTTCCACCATCATTCAAATGCCCACACCCCTTGAAGATTTTGGAACTGGTTGTCCATTCATGAATGCCTCATTAGCTGTTTATCATAGTCATAAATGTTGGCCAAATGTTTTTCTTGGACTACCAGCGTGCAACAGTCTTTTTTATGCAGTTGTTGCTTCCATTATGTTATTTCCTCACTGTTAGCTGCTGTTCTGTGATTTTTTGCTGGTGATAATTTGTTTCAGGTCACAGTGTTCATTGGCTTAGCTTAGCAGAGGGCCAGGTAGGTAAATAGATATTACCTACCTAGATATTAGGAAGGTAAATAGATATTATCACTAACACAGAAGATGGAAGAGACACTTTCATATTTGCAGGAATGCAGTTGCAGAGGAAGAAGTCCTGTAGATTCATAGCATAGGAGCTCAGGAGAGACCAGTATGTCTAGTTTGTTTCACGTGACGCAGCGTGAAGGTTTTTGGAATGTCTTATAGAAAAACATCAGAACTCAGTGTTATCCATGAAAATGAAGACAGTACTTGATCTTTCAATGCTTATTTTCATAGGAAGTGTCTTGGAAACTTCTGTGTAAGGACACACCTGTAATGTAATGTTTGTGGTTCCTCAAGACTAACAAATTTCATTAGTGGACAAATGAAAGAGTGGTTGTTAGACGTAAGATCACTCATTGCTTAGGTGAGTTCTGACAGGTTTTTGTCTTGTTTACAAGAGGAAAAGAATTGCTTGATTTGGTTATTTTCCAAAACCACCTTCTTGGTGTTTCACAGTGAAAGAGGAAGATTATCAGCTCCACAAACTAAAAGTTCCATCATGGTTCACAGCTGATTGGTCCAATGGAAACAACATTGGTTTTGCATGTATGTATATGTGTTACAGTTGTGGTAGGATCTCCACTTTTAAGGTAATGGTTGAAACACAAGCCCGTGTTCATACTCTGAAGATTGAATCAGTCTTTTGATGCCTTGCTGCTGCTGACAGGTTTCTTTTTCTTGTGTATAATTTCCTGCTAAGACTGGGAGAAGCTTGTGTCTCTGCGAAGCTATGGCAGAACCTGGGGACTGTGGAAGGTGGTGGGCTGCAGAGCTGGAGCCACTCACTCAGAGAGATCAGCCCCAGCTGCCCTCTCATATCCTGCCTCTTTTCTATGGGGCTGGGAGGAGACTGGTTTGCTCTGATTGATGTATTTAACATCTCTCTGTCTGCACTTGCATAATGATCATGATGCAGAGTCTATGGAGTCGCTCTTGGATTTAAAGCTTCCACATTTTCCCTTCTTACCCCAGATCTCCAGGCTGAAAGTGACACAGGTTATTTCATTAGAGGAAAAGTCTGTGTTTCCTCTCTATGCTGCACTTGGAATATAGCTGGCAGCAGTACCAACTACAACACTGTAATTAAATCGCTAGTGTTTTCCACTGTACTTATTATGCCTTGCAGGATAGGTGTGTTTTCTTACAACTTGTTCCCAGGCAAAGAATTTTTCAATAATGAATTTTTCAATATTACCTATTGTATTGCCCTATGGGCACTCTTTTTTTTTTTTTTTTTTTTTTTTTTTTTAAATTTAATAATGGAATATGCTGTCTTCCTTGCAAGAGTTTCTACTTCAAAACAAGATTTCCTTCCTGGCTCTGATAACGTGGCTCTGAATTCCACCTTCGCCATGCCCATTGGTAAGACAACCTTTTTGGAAGACATTCTTTAAGGATGTTTAGACTTTAGTCATAAGTTTTCATCCAGTCTATCCTCCTGTGAGTGGGATCTTTCATGAGATCTGTCAAGTATACTAAGAAGATGGTTTATGAAGTGATAACAGCAACTTTCAACACTCCCAAATGACTAGTCATCAAAATGCATAGCACTGTACTTTGTAAAGCCTCTGTTTATAGTGTTTTGAACATGGGTGCTAAGCTATGTCATTTAAAGAGTATTTTCCTAGAGTATAACAGGAGAGAGAAAGTACTTTCCTAATTTTGCTTGACCTCCTGAGGAAGAGAGACCTACATGAGATAAGTGAAAGGTAATTTGCCAGTAACCGATTAGGTCTTGTGTTCTGATGTGTTGGAATTCCCCATGCACTCCAGCAATTTTTAACTGAGATTAGGTGATACTTGTAAACCCAGGAGATGGCATGGACTAACCTGAGGTGAACATGTTAAAAAAGAGGCTAAGTGCAGTACTTGAATTAGATTTATATCTGATACCACAGACTGGTTAAATGATAAAAGGCCTTAAAGATTGGACTCATATGTGAAATGGCTTATATATTCACGTAATACATGCATAACAAAGAATTACTGCAAGAGTCCTGTAACTCCAGAATTCCAAAAATGGCCTGTTTTTTTCACACCTCATGGGCCCATCAGCTTCCACACTTTCCATGTAGAACACATGGAGCCCCTGTGACATCTAATGAATTTGAAGTCCTACCATGGATGTGCAGCTGTCCACCTTGATGGTGTATTCTATGTATCCTCTGGTCAGAGAACTGACATAAAGCAGAGGAAGACCTGGAGGTCCTTAGGACAGCAGTTCTTAAGGCCAACCTGGCTAAATGTTGCAATGACTGCATCGAAATAAAACACTTGGAGAGTGCTTTATTGGGGAATGGAAGTTTTAATTCTGGTAGATAAATGAAAACATTTTAGGGTTCTACTTGAGTTTTATAAGTGGATTCTCAACAATTGTAGCCTTAACAGGCTTGTTAATACAACTAGCACTGCAACTGTATACATCTGCGTTTCATCAGTCTTGACCCTGTGGATCTGAGGGCCTGAAAGGACAAATACAGGTGGTGATAATCAGCCTAGGGGGTTGCTTCCTAACCTGTAAATATAAAATCTTCTAGGTCAGAAAGAGGAGGGATGGAGGAAAGGCTAGGCTGTTATCCAGAGAGGACAGACAAGGCTCCCTGATATGGAGAAGTAGGCAGTTTTGGGTTTGGTGGTTGTTGTTGTTGGGTTTTTTTTTGTTGGGGTTTTTTTTTTATTTTTGGATGGAAAATAAAACTGATTCTGAGCTGTTACACCTAAGTAGCTGTGGCAGCCATTGACCTGGCTTACAGTGGGGTACGAACAGCCCATGTGGAAATTAAACTTTCAACTAAACCTTTTATTTGGACCAGCAGATAAAAGTTGTGCTGGAATTTTATAATTTATGAGACAGCAAACCAATAAGGTGAATGTACATACCCTGAGCTTTGGTTGGTTATTATACAAATGCCATTGCTGTTAGACAAATGGACAAATTTATTTGGACAAACTGTTCAAAACTTCTTCAGAGTCAACTGAGGGCTAACCCATTAAAGTGGAGCTGATTTAAGACAGGCAGAGGCAGGGGCCTTGACAAGAAATATATATGTGGTGGCTTCTGGTGAGGTTTTTTGGAGGAGGCTGATGAATTTCATCTAAGCTCTTTTGAGGAGGGATCCCTATAAGGAGGAGAACTCTGTCCTAGTACAGAGGTTGCTTTCAGATGCGCACCTTTGTGAGATCTCAGCTAGGATATGAATGAAGCTGGACTCACACATTGATTTTGTGTATAAGATATCAGGACTTTTAAATCTGCTTCCAGTAGTAAGTGATGTGCATTTAACAAAATGCCAAAGCCAAGAGCTCATCCATTTCATTTTATGTATTCTGTTGTGCCTTAAAATGTCATAAATACCACCACTTGAAGTAAAGGAATAATTGCATCAATTACAACTGAGGAAGAGAAGTGCATGACATGAAACTTGGCCTGTCGGACCTGAAAGTATCCTTGCTTTTCTTAATGTAACTTATGCACGGGAAAGTTAGGATCCTAATTTAAATTAGACTTCCTTTATTGCCAACTGACAGAGAGACAGAAAGCTCTTAAAGGGTGATTCATCCGATTCTAATATCCTAAGATACCTGTTTCTTTGCAACAGTATTTTGCAGATTTCAAGACTGTTAGGAAGTTTTCCTTCAACCATCTTTTCTTCAAGTTAAATAACTCCATTTCTTTCAAGCTTTCCTTGTAGCATATATTTTCTTAAGTCTGTCCAGTTGGTCTGTGATCAGAGAAAAAAAATGAGCACAATAATTCAGTTGAGGACCACATCAATTCTGAGTAGAATAGAAGGTTTACTTCACATGTGTTACCATTGACTCCTGCTCAAGTATCCCATAATATTGTTTGCCCTTTTTGCAGCACTGTGACAACATTAAGTTATGTTTAGATAGTGCCTGTTTAGACTCCTGTTAAGCTAGTTGTCCCTCACCCAGTTTCTCAGTTGTCCGTCACCCAGTTGCTACAAAAATGTTGAAACTTGCACTTGTTTTTATTAAATTGCATCTTACTTTTTTCAGACCTTTTCTCCAATGTGTTGAGAGAATTTTAAATTCTTATCCTGTCATTCAATGCTCTCTTAGCTGTTGATGTGCTTATTTACACTTTTTCCCATCGTTAAGATGAAGATACTGACCAGGACTGGAACCATAACATAATCCTACTGAATACGTGTTTCCATTTTGATTCTGAATGTTTAAAATCTGTCGGAATACTGTTTTCAAGTAAGTTTTGCACTACCCTATAATGGTTTCATTTAGGCCACATTCCCCTATTTCATTTCCAAGACTATTCCCTATTTCACTTCAGGAAGGCAATGCCAAAATTCCTACTAAAGCTGAGAGATATGTTATGTATGCATTCCCCTATCTCCAGCATCACTTGGAGAAATGTTTTAGTTGATCTGAAACACAAAAAAGCCATGTTATTCATACAAGTAATGTATGAAGATAATCTGCTAAAATGACAGTGAATAATGCTACTTAAAGTGGTCTCTGCATGACCTTTTTTTAATCATGTTAACATAGTGGTCTTCATCAGATTATACTTAAATATGGCTGTGAATTTTGTCTCTGGAAAGCACTTTCCTGTGACTATTATTTTTGGCTATGCATTTTCATAAGTTCTTTTTACTAAAGAGAAGTGCTCTCCCTGTACAGAAGAGATGGTTACCTCACACTCACTCCTCTATTTCTGTTTTTGTGACACTCCCAAATCCATCTGACTTAGGGAGCTATTTAGAAAATTAATATCTCTCTCTCTTTTCCTCCTGTGAAAAGAACAATGGAAATCACTAAAAAATTAGACCACCAGGTTAGCCCCTGCAAGCAAATACATCTATTCACCACGTACAATACATCTATTGTACTTGGCACATGCAGAGACAATGGAAAAACATTTCCTTAAGAGTAGGTTTCCTGTACTTCAGTACAATCTTCCTTTCCGTTGATTTGAAGGGCAATGCAGTGACAATTTAGGAAAATAAAGGAATAAATGCTCCACAATAATGGTTGCCAAAATATCCCTGCAAATAAACTAGAGTTCATGCAAATGAACGTGAAGAGTTGAACGTTGATGTTCACACTGTATTTGACATTAATGAATTATACAGAATTTGTTTCAAAAGCTTGGTTGCCACACAATCATCTTATTGTTGTTTGCAAAGTGTCTTGAGATACCTTATATGAACATTTCTGAAGAAAATTAAGCTGCCCTGAAGTGAAATGGAATGACATATTTATTTTGAGCTTTTAAAACAGATAACGATCAAATGAACCCTGGTAATAAACCAGACAGCACTCTGAAAACAATTCTTGTAACATCTGCAATATCTGATTAAATCATTGTGGATGTTTGTGGTATGTCTTCTAGAAGCAGCACAGAATATTCCTCCATATATGAAAAATGCAATGTTGGCCAATTTTATCATGCAAAACTTTTCTTGTTTCTCTCCCAAGAATATTGTAGTAGTATGCAAGTGGTAGCTGTGTTTTGGTCCT
Source organism: Mycteria americana (assembly GCF_035582795.1). NCBI lineage: Eukaryota > Metazoa > Chordata > Aves > Ciconiiformes > Ciconiidae > Mycteria > Mycteria americana. The sequence continues at coordinate 35,504,249 of NC_134367.1, forward strand.
GTAGAAAAAGTGGTTTTCCTTGAGTCCTGGAGGACAGTGAAGGCATGTCACCTCAGTAAGAGGAAAGGGTAGATATTTGTAAGTCTGCTGTGAGGCATTAAACATGTTCTGATTTATTATAACTACATTAGAGTTTCTGAAATTCCATCTACAGGAAAGAGTATCCTAAACGTAATCCCACCGATATTAATTTTTCATAGTTTATGTATGCACATATTTATCAATATGTAAGGATAAATATTAGAGAAATGTATATGCCAAATAATATGCCTGATGTGAGACAAAGAAAGAAACACTTTATTTGGCCGTATCTTAAAGTAAGGTTGGTTGCCCTCATTTTCAAACCAAAGTTCTTTCCTCTGTGATAATTTGTCTGTCTAAATTCCTTCTTCATCACATCACATATGGACACTTCTTTGTTAGGAAAGTCGCCTACAAGGTCTGATGTAGACTACTTAAAATTTCTTTGTTTCCTGACAAAAAGCCAGCACTTCTATTAAAGTGATCTTGCTGTATAGGTTAACTATTCATGACATTCAAGAAGTATTGGCTAAATTTATACTAGTAAGCTAGCACTCGCCAAGGCCAGTCCACTGCCACAAGGCTATTTGGCACAGTCTGGTCATCTCCCTTCATCTGTCTTACCCTACGAAACAGGTGGCTGCACCCAGGTGTTTGCTGAGAATGAGCCCTGGCCCAAGCCAACTCCCTGGCTGTGCCCAGTTCTCAGCTGGGAGAGATGTGGTCTGTCTGGCCAAAACCATGCTGGGAACCTTGTAGAAGATCAAGTTCTTGTGTCTGGAAACGTTCCCTGGCACTGCTCGTTTTACTTGTATAAATGTAGCCGTGATGTCTAATTTGAGCACACCAGTAAATAGAGCCCTTAGGACAGTAAAAGTTATGCTTCCTAAACTAGACTTTTTTTTAAATTAAAAATTTAGATGATGGTGATTTATAAACATATGAAAATTGATGCAGATAGTTTATTTATTTACAAAGGTAACAGGTATAAATTGTTATAACTGCTGTCTATATGCGACTATAGCAATGCGGTTGGTACACGCAGGATGCAAAATGTTGCCATACAAAATGAATTGTGACAGCATGCTGCCTGCCCACGCGCGCACCCTTCCCCGGCACCTGATGAGGCTGATGGCTGCAGTGAGGAAGAAGACACAGGGGTGGATTGGCCAGCATATCTTCTTATCTTCTTTATCTTTCCTGCCCACGGCCTAGGAGCCCATGTCAATCCCTCCAGGGCCTTCAGCCCCTGCCCCAGCGAAGCTGCAACAGGGCTGGTCTCCAGCTCTCCCATCGCAGCCTCAGCCCATCACTGTCCCCATGGAGGTGCCTGATGCCCAGGGCTGGGGCTGCCCCGGTGTCCCCTGGTGCCCTGCTCCTGGCTGACTCTAGGACAGCATCGTAGCAATTCTTCTCTCTGCTCCTTACCCTCCTCAATAACCACGTGTTCCAGCTAGTCAGAAGGACATCTCTCTTCAGGGGAAAGCACCAAAGCAAATCAGTCTAAAACCTTTTCTTGAGTATTTTAAATATCACCATCTGGTGTTTTAGGTAGTGCTGCTCCACCAGCATTGCTCTAGGAATTAGGGAAAACAAGGTACTGTGAAGAAAATTAACTCTATCCCAGCCAAAACCAGCACACCCCTAGATAAAACTTGCTGAGTACCCTTTCTTTACTTAATGTAAATTGCTCAGCCAGTATGATTACATTAAAATCTTTCCAAAGGTTTCAACCTCCCATCAAAAACACGTACTCCGTCTCAATATTGTTCCACTTAAGGGCAGGACACCTCAAACGGCAGTTCCACCTCAAACGGCAGGACATGTATAAGCTTTTACACCAAAGGTGAGGATTGCCATCATGATGACTTAAGAAATCCTATTGACCAGATACATATAACAAATCTGGGAAAAGAAAATTCTGAACACTTCAATTTTCAGAAGGAAAGGCAATGCCAATTTTATCTGAAGTTCCTGCTGCATTTAAAATTTGCATTTCTTTTTTTGAGATTAAGCAAAGAGGAAAAATGAACAAACCCCAGCTAGAATTTAAAAAACACAAAAGGTTTGCAGAGTTAATACAGAATGTGCATAAAAAGAAAGTATAATAACCCCCCAAATGATACTTGGAATTGTATTTTGAAATGATTGTTGGCTAGTGTTTTATTTTAAATTGGCTCAAATACAGCCAAGAGCCAGGGAAATATAGCATGTGGTTATAAAATAAAGATGTTTTATGGACATTGGTAAGCTCATTAATAAGTTAAGTAGTGCAATACATTATGTGTGAAAAATCAAATCATGTTTCTGAATTCCTAGAGCACATAAAATTCAAACTTATTTAGGTTACTCAAAACAATAGTAAAAGAAATACTTTATATTTCCTATGTAATGGAATTTGGTTTACTGCACACCCTTTAATTAATTAGCACAGGGTGCGATGTGATTTCAACTTATTTTCAAGATTTTAACTTTACCATCAAAAAACAGTAATTGTTACAGAGAAATCCAAATATTTTTAAGAATATAATATTATTCCAGTTCCTGAGGGATTCTTAATTTCATCATCTGTAAATGAAAAATTGCTCATGGATTTCATACAACCTTTACAAATGACTTTTTTATATATAAATATTTCCCTATTTATATAGAATGAATTCAAGTGCAACAAACTGCAAAGGGAATGGATAATGTATTTGAATTCAGAAATATTTTAGCCCTGCTTGTGCTGAATGAAGACAGGCTGTATTGAGAAAAATAGCTTTTATAGGTAATTGATATCTCCTCTTTTATATGTTACATTTTTCAGTACCAGAGTTGGTCATCTTTCGCAAATAAAACTGCTATTCAGCTGACTTTCATAACCTTGCCTAGTCATTGACAATCATCGTTGGAAAGTTTGAGGATGACAGAATTAGTTCAGGGTACATCAGAAGATGGTTTAGTCCAGAGTTCTGCACTGATGAATTCTGAACAGATGTAAAGCAAACCTGCTAAAAATCTCCAAAGATTTTCTAAAGCAGTCTAACAGGCTTTAAAATTTTTTTTACCAACCTGCTGGCTGGAGTTTTTGTTTCATGTTCAACACCAGATCTTCCTCTTTGGAAATTATATCAATTTATTCTGCATAGCTGCTGAGTGAATGAGAACAGCTGATTTGCCACGGAAAACAGCTGGTTACAATCCTATAGCATTTTTTTAATGCACTGGAAAAAAGTTATCCTGTTTTCTTTCTGTCTTTTTAGAGTAATCAAAGCTAATTTCTTCATCAGTCATGCCTCTTAAATCTCTCAGTGTTCTTGCTACTCTCATCTGGATTGTCCCAGACTGTCCACCTTTTTCTTGAAGGATTATCCCTGGACTGGACCCAGCAGAAGCTTTCCTTCTGCCTCGTACACTCAAATTTTCACTTGCTGTGCCTGCACTGGATGCTTTGTTAATAGAATCTAGGAATGACTTTCTTTTCTTTTTCTTTCCTTTTTTTTTTTTTTAATGAAAAACTTCATTGTTATTGCTGCCTTATATTTCCTTTGTGAACCACTAAGGCCTCTGAATCTTGCTCTACCAGTCTCTACCACTTTTTCATTTTTAGAAAATTTTTCATTCCCACGTCTATTGTATTAGCCTTTACAGATCATTTCTCTATTTCAGCATTATTTTCAATGGTAATGTGCTTGCAAATCTTCCTGGTCTTGTGTCATCCACATATTTTATCAGTACAATGTCTACTCCAAATCCAAGCTACTAATTAAAATACTGACTGGGTTGGGTGCGAATAAATCTTTGACAAGCCTTAAAGAAAATGTTCTTCTATTTGATGACTATTTTTGGATACATTTTCCATCATTTTATACCCATTTCTAGGTTATTCTAGCTAGATCATATTTCCTTAGCTGCGTTATAAGATAGTCATGCAAGACAGTGTCAGAGGTCTCATGAATGTTGAGATCTACTACCTCCCCCTATTCACCTAGCCACCTACCCTGTCAAAGAAAGAGATTAAAATAATTTAGCAAGACATCTTATGGAGCAATTGATTTTAACTATTTTTTATTTTTAAGGGATTTACAAATTGTTTGCTATTTTTTTAAATTCCAGATTCTTTCTGAAGTTAGGCTGTAGTTCCTCTGGCTATTTCTTTTTCCTTTTTTTAAAAAGTTGGATACTTTAACGTCCCCTTCCAGTTCTCGGGCATCTTCACTGTCCTCAGTGAATTTATAGCACAACAAAAACATTAATGGCAATATAGGGCAAATTGAAAAGAGAGAATACTAAGAAGAAATGAGCTTTGTGAATCCCTAATGAAACATAGTGAAACATTAGTACCTCTACAAAGTGGAAATACAAGATGGATAATCACAGATTGAATGTGGATCCAGATTGAAGTGCAGCCAGAAAAAGCCCCGTTAACCCGCTATAAAGAAATGCCAGGCAATGACAGGAAGAATGAGACTGGAAGTGCAAAGAAACTGGCCTTTCTAGTCTAGGAAATCTGTGTAACATGCCTTGCTTAGGCTGTCTCACCAACTGGAAAAAATGGAATAGGAGACAGCAGTGTAATACAGACCTCTTTCTATGTTGCTGTGTTCATTTTCATTGCTTACTTTGGGCATCCTATGCTAATGTAGGTTAAGATACCTCAAATAAAGGAAAACTTGCTATGAATACCCTGCATGGTGATGCCTTGGCACACATTTTATGATAATTTCTCAATAATCTGTCCTTTCAGGCCTGCCAAAGAATTGAAGACTGTGGTTTAAAGTAAAAGCATGCAGCTGTTCTGTTTGCATTTGAAATCTCCAGCTTCATGGCCTTTTCACACAGTATTTGAGTCTCTAACTGGACAGGATTATCACATTTGATTTCCCTGTTCTGTTGTACAGCTGAAAACAAGGTGGTGATGCAATATTTGCTTAATTTCTCTCATTTTTAGATAGTTCCATATTTTTGAACATTTTCTCTAAAAGCAATCATTCCATAGGTTTTTTTGTGGACTCCATTCAGCTGCACCATTACTGATTCTCTACCGTAATCCTGACTGATACTCCCTGTTGACTAGAACAGGAGAAGTTCTGAAAAGGCGTACAAGAAATCTAAAGCAAGTTGTATGTGCTCTTGAGACTTAGTCTATGGTGTTCGATTTTGGCTGAGAATCTGGCCCTGAGCCATTGTACAGCTTTAGAGTTGTATCGTAATTCTATTTTAGACCCCTAGGAAATATGTAATGTTTTAAAAGTGTATTATCCATTTCGAAGCATACTACTGTCCTTGAGCCGACAGTTTTGTGTCTTTTATGTGAAGATTTTTAATCTTACAACATCAGTGAAGATGTGAGAATTATGTTCCCACTTTCCTATTGTGTACTTTAGAAGTTACCATCTGGAAAAGCAAGAAGCTGCAGTTAAGGACAAGTCCTTTACCAGACATGATGAGGGGAGGGGGTGAGAAAAGTGGCTTGAAGTTAGTGTTCTGCTTCCAGAGCTGAAAGCCAAACCTACTCCTGGCATGTCTTAGAACAGCCTGGGGGATGCACTAAATAATTCTGGCTTTATGCCTGCTAATGATTCATGTAAGCATTCTTATCACAAAGGGACTTCAGCAGAAGCCAAGGATCAGACCTTATTTGTGTATCTGTGTGAATGATAGCAGAAGGGAACGAAGCAATTCATCTTCTTTTTCTATAGGTAAATGCTTATCTTGTTCTTTAATGAAATGTCTTGCATGGGAAGCAACTAGGCATCAGCCATTCATTCTTAAAATGCCTTTGGAGTTGTAAACAACTTACATATGCAAGTCTTCTGCAAATGAATCTGTGAGAGTTGAGCAGAGCATGTCATTTTTGGAAAGAATGTGGACTTTTTCTAAATGGGAACTAATGAACTTCTAGCCATAAACCCTTAAAACTCCTTCACTTTAGAAAGTGTTGGATATTGCCATCCCTAAGGAATGGGAACTGAAAAAAATGTGCAACTCTGCTCTACATGTGTAATATTTTGTGTCATCACGGTGAGTATGAAAGACCTGGCACATCATTTGGAGCTGAGGAAAATTAGTGGTATACACAGCAGAGTTTATCCTGTACTCATAAGTTCCATGCAAAAGCAAGGTAGGATGGTGTTTCTTAAAACATGTTTTTCAAAACTGGAAGGTAGGCTCAAGGTAATATTAGTTGTGTATAATGAACAAAATCTTGTTTTATATGTGCCTATTAGCTAATACAGAGGGTTTTTATATAGGTCAAATGTGGTGGCTTTTTGTGATGCCGTTATTCATGTGAAGTTCAAAACTAGAATCTAACAGTTCATTTCTAGATTCTTTTTGATTTTTTTTTTTTAAAATAGATGACTCTATTCTAAACTGTAAGAGAAATAGTTTTTTTGGAAAGACAGACCCCATATTTACTTTAAAAATTATTTTTCAGCTTGGTTTAATCACCTGTGAAGTTATCTTCTTCCTACTGCAATGAAGTATTTAGTGTCTGAGAAAACAATTTTCTTTGAATACTAATTTTCTTTGAAGGAAGAGGGAATGCTGAGAGTGAATATAGGTTAATATTTCTCAATTTTGGTGGCAAATGAGAACTGAATGGCTGCTTGCTGTATAAATTTTTCAATCATATTTTTATACTAACTGTTGGGCTTTTTTCCACTCACAGTCTTTCAGAAGTGATGTTATATACCTGGAGTTTTGTTATACTTTTTGGATCAATTTCTATTTGATATAAAATATAGGCTAATTTTTAATTGCTAATTAAAGCAAAGCATTTCTTTTTATTGCTGTCCAGCAGTGACCTCTGACTGGGATAAGCTGCATGACTCCAAGGCAAGCCTTAAGACTACTTTTTCCAGGACCTTGAAGGAAGGTGTTGTGAGGCAGAATTAATACAAGTCTCAAGCTATAAGAACAGAGGGAAAGCAATCCTGTCTCATCCTTCAAGTTAGAAATTTGCATGAGAGGAAGAGGACATCATGGAAGCCAAAGCTGTGGAGAATGAAAGTCATTCCAATCCTTGAAAAGCCTCTCTGAACCTCTGGGAAGCTAATGAAGGTGAATTTGGGTGCCAGCAGACCATTATGTCCTGGCTCCAGGTTATAGTTCTACCTCTATAGTCTACCTCTATAGTCTGCTAGTGTGAGTTTTCAGACTTTTTTTTTTTAAATCTTCAGGTGTTTTACTTCCTGTTTTCCTGCTTGACTTTTAAATTGTCCATAAAAAAGCAGCATATGCAAACCTTCTCAGTTTTTTTGCATGTGCTAGTAAATGCGTATCTGTGAGCATACACCAGATTATATCCACAGAGACATGCCCTCACCTTTGCAGAGTCCTCTATATTGTGCCATTAATAGAATAAAATTTTGTGTTAATCCTTAAAAACCCTAGAGAGCTGAAGATAGCAAAATGTAATTTTCAATAAATAAAGAATTGTCAAATCTCCACTTACTAAGCAATTTGATCAGTAATACTACGTGTCCTCTGGAGGTAAAAGATCACTACAATGCCCTATCACATAAAAGAAATTCCAAGAATAAAATTTAAAACTTGAACCTAAGGTCACAGTATAGACATTTGCTTTTATGTTTTTAGCACTTAACAGCTTCAAATGACACCTGAAAAAGAGAAAATTTTTCTTTGCTGTCAATTTGCAGAACTTCTTAAAAACTTCTTCAGACACTATGGATTATTTGAATCAGTATCTTTGATGTGGTTTAACCGCAGCCAGCAACTAAGCCCCACACAGCTGCTCACTCACTCCCCCCTGGTGGGATGGGGGAGAGAATCGGAAGAGTAAAAGAGAAAACACATGGGTTGAGATAAAGACAGTTTAATAGGGAAAGCAAAAGCCACGCACACAAGCAAAGCAAAGCAAGGAATTCATTCACTCCTTCCCATGGGCAGGCAGGTGTTCAGCCATCTCCAGGAAAGCAGGGCTCCATCATGCACAATGGTTACTTGGGAAGACAAACGCCATCACTCCGAATGTCCCCCCTTCCTTCTTCTTCCCCCAGCTTTACATATGCTGAGCATGACGCCATATGGTATGGAATATCCCTTTGGTCAGTTGGGGTCAGCTGTCCCAGCCGTGTCCCCTCCCAGCTTCTTGTGCAGCCCCAGCCTACTCGCTGGTGGGGTGGGCTGAGAAGCAGAAAAGGCCTTGATTTAGTATAAGCACTGCTCAGCAGTAACGAAAACATCCCTGTGTTATCAACACTGTTTCCAGCAGAAATCCAAAACATAGCCCCATAATAGCTACTATGAAGAAAATTATCTCTATCACAGCCAAAACCAGCACATCTTAAACTTCTGTTCTACTTTGAACCTAAAGCTCTTCATGTTGTGATCTAGTTTTAGTCAGATGTCTTACTATGTTCTCAGTTTAATTTTATCTTAGTGATAATAGGTTATAAAGAGTGTGTAATGAGAATGAGAGGTGGAATTGTCAAAGCAAGGTCTGGGAAGGTAAAAGAAGGAAAATTGTCACCTCCAGGGAAGAAATTAATATTTTTGTTTGTAAAGGGTATTTATCAAGAGATAATGTAAAAGTTGAAAACGAAGATGTGTGACAATTACAAATATTTGCAATTTGCAATCCCTGTAGATGCTTTACCTAACAAAGTGAATCCCAGGGATTGTCTTTCTAATTCCTCCTCCAGTAAAGGCCTCATTATCACTCACAGGCATTTCAAAAAGTGGGCAAAGTGGACAAAGTCAGGTCCCATTCTGAATGAACATAGAGATTCAAAGTTTGTGATTCAATAGCAAATTGAGGAGGTTTAAGATTTCATCTTACTTTAAAACTTTCAGTTTCATTCAATTCCAAGCTCAAAAGAATCTTGAGAAACTTAAGAGAAAGGGTGTACATTCACAAGAACTTAAATAAAATATACAGACAAGCCTTTGTTCATATGAAAGTTCCTAGCAGTGTGGTACGATAGTGCAAACAAAATTATAAAATACTGCACAATAATACAATGCTTATAAGAAGTATAAAATGCTTGCAAGCAGCAGGGCAGTTGTTTAAAGCTCCTATCAAGGCTCAGAATAAAAGTGTATGACCAACTGGAGAAGACTTAAAGAACCAAACCAAAAAGATTCAGCGAGGCAATAGGATAGACATCCTTTGTCCAAATGAAAGAAATACAAGAGAAAAAAATCGAGATCTAGTGGACTAAATTGCTATAGCATAAAAGCAAATTATAAGATGTCAGTGTATTTTTAAATACATTGGATGCAGGAAGCCTGGCAGAAGTCTGAGGTATAAAAGAGATGTCAAAGTCATCCATGGCGGAAAAGTTGAACAAATTCTTTGTGTTGTTGATCAGACAGAGCATCTGAGAAAGGGTGTCTTCCACCCTGAAGTCTTTAGAAACTTGAGAATTAGGTCAAACTCAAGTGTCAATGGAAGTATTTTTGAAAAATTAGAAACAAATAATGAAAATAGTATTCAGTATGGGATAATAGTCAAGTATGTAGTTAAAATGGCATAAAACCCAGACTACTTCTAAGCTATCTGATGTTGCGGGGGATGCTGCTAGATGAAGGCTTACTTCATACTGGCTTTGTTTCTCACACTCTCCCTCAGGATGTGCTACTAACCTCTGTCAGATATGGGATACTGGGACAGATGAAACTGTAGTCTTAACTGATAATGGTTGTCACATTCTCCTGCATTTGCCTCAGAAAACACAGAAACAAAACTTTTATGATAAACACAACTTTTGTGATACTAATTAATAAAAAGATAGAACATTTGGAACACAGATCTGTAATAATCCTAACTTTATTTTCTGTTCATTATATGAAATCCAAAGTTTCTGTGTTATAAAAAGAGAGAAAAAGCTTTGACTCATAAATCAGGAGAAAGTAAGTGTGCTGAAGGTAGAAGAAATTCACTATATATTTTAAATGTCAATTTACTAAATGCTTCAAGTTGTTTTTTTGTTAGTTCAATGGTAGCTCAGCCTACCTCATACCATTAGCATTCATTAACATTTATAAATATCCTGAAACTCTTGTTTCTGGTAGACCGAAAAATTTTATTTGAGAAAGAACTGTGCTTGTCTTATGCATGATGAACCCTTTTCCTGTCTCTGCTTTGCTGCCTTTATTGTGGTGAATGGTTAAGATTGCTGTCTGACCATGGCAAACTCTGATTAATAATGACCTTTTGCTATCAAAGACCCCCACACACACACTTAAGAGCAAGAATGTACAAGCTGAGAAGTGCTCTGGATGAGTAATGCATATTTGATGACCCTTGTGTTCCGCACAACTCTGAAAATGCTTTAGTTGAATGCTAGCAAATTATACCTCATTGTATGAAGCAAGCCCATGGGATTAAATGAAAACTTTTTTGGGAAAGGAAGCAACCCAGCCATTGCCAATGATTGTTGGATACAACATGAAAAGTACTAATAGTAACTTGAAATTTGAATAAAGTAAATTTGTGATATTCATTGAAAAATCTGTCTGAATCTTGCTTCAAAAACGTTGAAGCATTTTGCTCGTCTCAGTTTTTCTGTTGTGCACAGATAGACGCTAACTGTCGCAATGTAGGAAGGAATCTTTGAAATTGCCTGCTAAATGGCACAGTGACCATTGAAGTAATGTACAAAACCACAGATGTAGGGGAGCTATGCCCAGTAAAAATCCTTTTTTAGTAAAAGTTAGTAAGAGGCAAGAGCTCTAAAGAAGGATGGCATTCTCGCTGTCTGCTGCAGAGTAACTCCAGTCAGTGGCAGGAAGAGAAAGCCTTCTCTGTCGTGCCTCCCATCAGCCTGCTGGTGAGATGTCCTTAGCATGAAGTCTCTCAACATTTTGTATCTCTGTGTTAAAGAGCAAGTTCGCATCTTAGTAAGTGTAAAAAAAAGAAAGTACATTGACCTGTTAGGATAAGATTACTGTGCTTTATACCAAGACCACTCAACTTTTACTGGGGCGAAGAAGGGAGGGTGTCTGCCATTTTTGTATAACTGGGGTACGATATTTGAAAGCACAGCAGGAATATACTCTCAGCCAAGGAGTAACTGTTGGTAGTGATGTCTGTGATGTGGAGAGGGAGAAGGGGAGCATTGCCACCTCCAGACAATGCCTGCCTCTGGTCTGGCTATGCTGCTGCAGGTCTGGGAGCACCTCTGCAGAAGGCAGTCCTGGAAGAAAGAGATGGTCCCACAGCTGGGTGGCCAGCAGGACTGTGCAGCTGGGGTGGGGTGTCTCAGAGAGAGGGCACCAATAGGCTACAGACAAGGGACACTGCTCCTACCCTCACATGTCGCTGCATGGAGCGAGAGAGGGAAAAGAGCAGAGGCAGCAGAGCCTTCCCTGTGAGACTGGAATGGTAAAGGAGTCTGGGCATGGCTCAGCCCAGTGCCTGCAGTTCTGGAGATTTCTATTCTGGTAGCTAGTGACTTCCAGACAGCTCTGCATGTAGTTTTCCTGCAGCTTTTTGACATCACTAAGATTGGGCAAAATGTGTTCATTGTATGAATCTGTACCAGCGTTCCATTTGAGTAGTCCAGTGAAGACAGATGTCACCTGGACAGCAGAAGGAAACAGATAAGAAAGTTATCGTAAGAAATTGAGATAAACATCAACATGTTACAAAAACATTTTCCAAATTAGAAAAAAATCAGAGGAAGTAGTATCTTCTGGAAGTTAATTTATTGGGAGAAATGGCAGGTTTTTTAATGAATGTTTTTGGTGTCACAGAAGGCCAAAATTCTTGGAGGACTTTGAAAGTGTCTTAAATGTATTTATATGTGCTATACTAAACACAGGTAGAGACTGTTCCAATAGATTCTTCATAATTTACATAGAAGCCACAGATAAAGACCTTGAGAGGAAACCTGATGTCACCTTGCAAGCTTATATACAAGTCTATATGTTTGTATATTTATATATTTATAAGTTTATAGATTCAAATACAGTCAAGAAGTATATTGCCATCAGCTGTAGCCATATAGCTTTGTTTTAGAACTAAAACATCTGATGCAACTTAAAACTGATTTTTTTAAAAAGTATGCTAGAACTGTTGAAGAAAAAAAATTATAACCAATCACTCCAAGTTTCTTCAACTGTTACAGTTACATATAAAATGCTAGATGAAAGTCCTTGTTTGGAGCAAGATAATCTTGTAAATATTGTGTAAGAAAGCTGTAAAACAACAAATATAAGAAAACTAACAAGATCCATTCCATTAAGTTCTCTAAACTGTGAGTAGAAATACAGTTGCTTACAGCTGCTTGAAGGGATATACCTTTAATTCATTAATTACATTCCAGCATGTTAATAAAGTTTGTTTAAAACTATCTGTTAGTAGTAACTAGTAGTGGATATTGATTTTTATTAAAGTCCAATTAAAATATTATAGCACATTAACAAATCTGCTTTACTTTCATTTACTTCTTTGATTTGCTTCCAGAAGTAATGTTTTCCAAATGTATCTATCTGGACTTTTCTTACTTTCTGGTAACTTGGTTCTCAATTTTAGTTATGGATTATGTAACTATTCACTTTGGTGTCCTTTGGAAAACAACATTAGCGTACCCGTAAAAGCTAAAAAACGTATCTGTATAACTTTCCTATAAATCAGGCAATTAAAGCTGGAAAAATAATTCTAATTCTGAGCTTGATATGTGCCTTTATTAAATACTGTGGCTTTAATTGTTTTCTATGTAGATGATCTGTGTTTTGCTGTTCACATCACAAACATAGAGCTAGTTTGAAGACTGATCTTCCAAACTTCTGTTGGTCTCGGGGAACTCCAAAATCTGTAAGTACTCTTTTTCTATTGCAACAATTCCCCAGGAAAATCTGCTAGTGAGCATGCCTGTGGTAATTGCTTCAAGTGGCCATGTGACGGCCAAGACGATGCCCTAAGGATCCAATGAGTTGTCTGTGCGTTATCTGAGTGGGCGTGAATGTGCCAGTTGACAGCTTATAGATGCTGCCACCTTTTGAAAAACAGTATGGATCCATCCTTGGTTTTAGAAACAGAGGGTTTAGATGACCATGGTTAAAGGTTCGTTCTCTTGAGGGGGCTGGTTACAAGTGGACTCCTTGGGGTCTCCTTCTTTGGAGTTTTTCAAGACCTTAAGCATCAAACCCCTAAGTAACCTTGTCCGAATTCAGTGTTGACCCTGCTTTGAGCAGGAGCTTGGACTCAATGACCTCCTGAGACCTTCTGAGTTATGCAGGAGAGGACATTCTGCTGTGGGTCCTGAGAGGTTGTGACAGCTTAGTCCTGGGGAGACATAGGATGCAAGATACACCCCTGTTTATACAGTCATGCTGGCTAGATCAGGCTGGTCCTATCTTAGCATGGTGGCTTTTATGGGTCTCATTCTTGGATGCCTAAGTGTTCTTTTTAACATAACGAACTGATGTTATTTATGACAAAAACCTAACTAAAACAGGCAACATAAAATTTTTCCTTTGAGTAGAAGAAACCCAGAATGGAGGCCTCATTAATTCAGTATGCATCAACCCCATGGCTAATAATTACTAACATTTTTATGACTGCTTCATGGCAAGGATGATATCACTGAAACTTACTTTGGGTGAATAATTCAGATGAGGTGGGCCAACATTTACCTTCCTTTTTTGTTCATAAATTTTATTTAATGCATATTTTATCTGCCTTATTTGCCTTAAGATATGTATGTGGATGAACATTTATCTTCCACAATTGTCCTGATAATCTCATCATCACTTACAGATTTTATCTTTCCACCAAGAGAGATGGGAACAGCCGTCATAGTAAAGAAGATGAACAGACCACAGGTAGATTACATGGTCATAGTCTCTCATATGATGACCAAATAGGAAATGTTACCTTAATCTCTGCAAATCCACTCAAATAAAGGAGCTGACATAGTATGAGTGAGAACAAACTCATAGTCTGTCTATCTAATATCCTGTTTCTGATGATGAGTCATATAAGTTGCTTCAAAATAATGTATGGAAAACTGAAAATAGATTTATAGGTGTGGAAGATTATACCAGAAATATTTCACCCTAATCTCTAGTAGTTACAGGTTTGTTTAGCCTTCTAAAGTATTTTTTGGACCTTGATAACTATGGTAACTCTTAATCTATATAAGTATCTGCTCCCTCTTTCCTGTCTGAGAATAGGAATGTGAAATATTCATGAGGGAATCCTGAAGCCAAATGGAAGACCTTGATTCCCCAGTCTTACGGAAAATAACAGTGGCATTCCTTGTATAATTTACAGACATTTCCCGGTACACACTAATTTTAAGATACCTTTAATACAACTCTATGCAATTTAAAGAAGTACAGCTACTCACAACTTTACCTTTTTCAGTTTATGCATTTCTCTCCCATATAAGTAATCAGACTCAGGTGAGACCAGAGCACATGTACATACATGTATACATGCACATCCACACCTTTCCCTGAAGACTAAATTTGCTGATCTTCCTGTAGGAACTGAAAAACATCTGCTAAATATTTTCTGCTCAAAGAGAAATGAATGGTGGGTGTTTTAACCTTTGCTTTTTCAGCCATGAAGTGATGTTTATTCTGCATATTGTTAGAACATGAAATCATGCTCTTCTGTGTGATTTTCATATTGCTTTAATATCTGAGATAAGAAATACTATACCAATTAGTCACTATCCTCAAATTGCTTCCTTCATTGCATTGAGTTGTTGAGTCAAAGACTGAGATAGAATAATCTAACTGTAGGGGAAAGTAGTAAAAAAAATCAAAGAGACAGACTCCTGGGAAATTTGAGATATTGTTCAGACTTGAGAAACCTCCCTCAAAATACCTTCAGTCTAATGATTTTACCATTTGCATCTCCCTTTTCTAAGGAGATTGTGACATCTCTAGCTCCGGGCAACAGCTTCTGGGAAAGGTGAGACTGACACAATTACACTTGTGATGGGTGCCTGTTAATTCTTGACCTCAAGTTACCAGCATACATCTGCACTGATAGACAGAGCCTGGCATGCATGATGCCTTATTTTGCTCCCCTAAGGGCTTACTGTTCTTCCATCATGATGAGCAGTTGTGACAAGTGTGGACTGAGATAGCAGGTATCTTGCAAGTGGCACTGAACTGGAAACTCCCTGAGACAGAAGAACCAGTGTCAGAACTAGGCATAATATGGCAGAATTTCACCTTTTCAGACTGGCAAAAAAATTTAAGAAACAGCCTGCAAGCAGCAGGCACAGCCTATGTGAGCCACGTGCCTCATCCTCGTGTCCTCCTGTCCTCCTGTCCTGTCATCCTGTCCTCCTCTGGGTCTCCTGAGCTGCACTGGAGTCTGGCAGCACTGACAATCCAGCACATGGTCATGACCCATGTGAAATGGGGGCAGACACAAGATTGTGCAGCCTCCCTGATGCCTGTCCTGCTTCACATATGGGCTGTATCCACTCCTGTCTTTTGAACAATACAGGGCTGCTTCTTTAAACACACAGCCAAAGCCTGCCCCTCAGGGGTCTTTGACTCCTTGAGAAGTCCTGATTTTTTTACTCTATGCTGGAGGCAGAAGGAAACTAAAATGTCTTGCAAAGCTCTCTGTAGTGAGGGGAAGCAACTAAACCTTCCAATTTACGACTATATTGCACCAACTCTGCCATTTTGCTGTAGAAAAAACAGAACTCCGTCAGGGGCTGAGCATCGTTCAGGTCAGTAATGTCCGCCAAGAGGAGGATGCAATTAGGAAGGTCTCTGATGAGCACTGATCTTATCATGAAAGGCTTAATGGTGCTCACCTTGAAGTGAAAAAGGAGTCTAATAGGGAAGCAAGACCAATAATCAGTCTCCAGCCTAGGCAAAGTGTCTTTCCCTGAGAGAGAAGCAAGTAAGTGGTAAGGAAAGAGGCTATCAAAAGGATTGTGATAGGGGTTTGGGGCAACTGAGACAGGATGCTATGTGTGAAAACAATGAAATATGTTTAAAAAGAAGCAAAAGGGGGATTAGCATACTATATAAAACCCGAAACTAGGAGACACAGTGTATATAAGGCTGCTCAGGAAGGATTCAGAAATGGCAGAAGTATTAAATCTTTAACAAAGGCCTGTTACCTTCCAACAGTCAAGCTTCTAACTGTTAAATACGTGTTTCAAAAAATGAACCAAAATGGTCTTTAGACAATTTAATTACAATTTTTTGCTCTGTTAAGTGGTTCCTCTTGATAGACCTTCTGTTCTTTGTTTCTGTTAAGCTCACCTTTTTCTGGCTGTCTAGCAATTACATCTTCTCTCCCAGTTTAATGACCTGTGGTATCATATATAAATTAAGTTTTAAGTGGAATATGAATCGTTCTGTCAAAGAAAGTCCAGGTATGGATAATGTATGTTCTTAAAAAGTAACTAGCTGGTACATTCACGAGCTGAATAGTTTAGGAAAATGGGAACAGCTGACTTTTTTTTAAAAGCACAAGGTGAAGGTGAATACAATACTGCTTATAAAAAAGTGTCCTATTAAATTAATATTTAAGACACTAGAAAGAAATTAAAGGCTCAGTCCTTGAAGTCAATGGGATAATTTATAGCATGTAATATGGCATTTTGCTGAACTGGGCTGCAAAGCTCAGCAGTCAGCACCTTGAAGTACTTGCCTAGGAAACCAAGCAGTAGGTATAATTCAAAAAGTGAATTATTTTAGTTTCATTTTACCTTATGCAAAAAAGTTTTATTTTGGAGTTCTATTAACTTTTGGGCTGATACCTTCAATGTTTTTTTATCCTTGTTTCAGCTCTTTACCTACAGTCAATTGTAAGAAGAGAAGCTGAAGGGAAAAGTGCCATTCTGAGCAGTTTCTCTCAAAATACTGTACTCTACGGCACAGGACAGTGGTGGCAAAACTTTTTACTTCATGTACTAAGAGCATTTTTCTTGCTTACTCTGGAAGATACACAGCAGCTGGTTTCCCTCTGCATGATGCCAGCAGGGGGGGCCTGGTGCTGTGCAGCATCCTGAGGAGTTCTCCTGACCTGGTCCCAAATGTCTTGTACACCAATGCCTGTTGCTTCCTAGACTCAGCATGCGTATCCCAGAGACTCCCATCCACCTTCATTACTCCTTTAGTATTCACCCAGATGATGGCTTCAGACCCCACCTATCTCAAAGACATTGACTTTTTCCATAGTTCACCTTTTTACAATGGCTGGCTCAAGGTTTCTTACCAATGTTGGTAGAATTTCATTCTGTCAAAGATAAAGTGAATGTTTCAAGTACCATCGTCTGTGAGCCATTCAGACCTGGCAAAGTGCTTGGACCATCAAGTATTAGTGGGCCTGATTTTGTGTCTGCCTCCACTCCCATTCCCCTGCCACTGCTAAAAGCTAAACATTTTGGTGGAACTAGTCCCCACCAAAACAGTACATCCTTCCTGCCAACTTCATCTTCACGATGATTGAGTTGCCTGCCATATACCTGAGGGATTAAAAAAATAGGGACATCTGGGGCAAGTCACTTTGCTTTTACTGCTGAGCTAGCACTGACCATGGAGATAACACTTTACATGGGAAACCCAAAGAGCCTCTCGCAATCAAGACTGTAATTTTTCCACAAAACTTCACCAAAGTTTTGTTTTTTCACCAAAACTTCAACCACTTCTGATACTGATCAAGGGGAAGTCTTTCTTTTGGCCTTAATTAATTTTAGGTCAGGCCTTTAAAGCAAAGAAGTGGTTTGCTAACTTGAAGAATGTTCCAATTTCTAAACATGATTGATTTTAGCAGGGCTCATGTGGAGTAGCCACTGTAATGATAAACTCTGTCAGCTGTTATGGTGCTGTTAATCAAATGTTCTGCTAAGGAATTGAAGGTTTGCCCTTTCAAAAGGTTATCATCTCGCATAGCCCACAGTTTTTCTTTTTTCAGGAAAATTACTTCACTTGTATAACTGTCAAAGGTTTAATATATGGGCTGTAAAAATGAGACATTTTCCACATTAATTAACCTAAAGCAGAAATAAAATATTTTTGCCATTATAGCAGTTCCCCATTGTTAGCCATATTTCATCATAACTCAAAGCTTGAACAGTGTTCAAAGATTTTTTTTTTGGTGCTGAGCAAAAGTACAACTATTTTAAAGAATCTCACGTAAAACACATAGCATTATTTCTCTGGCTCAGTGATCCAATTTTTACTGTTTTATATTTAGGTGAACAGTACATACACTCAAAACTCTTTTGGCAAGAAAAGAGCTAATGTGTGTGTGGTACAGTGTAAAATTTCACTAGATGGATGGATCTTTTCTTTTACATTACGACTATGATTTCAATTATTATTCAAAATTATTGCTGTGCTTTATAAACACAGAAATGGACAGGGTTATTGAGAGTTTATTTATTCTTATTTTAAGTGGTTCTTTTAGGAATTGTCATATATAAACACCAAAACCACCTGAATCAATGTAAATTTATCTGAAACGCTTTTATTTCTGAAATCAAATAATGCATGTCATCTCTCTTTCTGTCATTCTTTTTCAGTTGTATGAACAGCTAAGCTGCACTGCAAAGTTCCAAGTTTCTGTCTTTAAAAAAACCCCAGTAATAACATCACATTTTAAAAGAGATGAAATTTTAATGTAGATTTGCAAAAAGTTAAAACGAGATATAAAATGCAAATCCTTTGCTTTTCCTTTTCCTTTGCCTTTTTTTTTTTTTGTCTTTCTACTGCACAGGTATGGGTACTGTGAGAGTCACTCCAAAGTAGCATTTCTGGATAATCAAAGCTACACAGCAACAGGAATTATGTCTATATTGGTGACCAGGACAAAGTGCTTAGTTTATTCTCTATGCAATTCCACAGGTGAAAAGATAGCCCTGTTAAGCTGCAGTAATCAGACATTGCAGCTCAGCAGGGTATCCACAAGGCTACCTTACAGTTTGGAACGTAGTCTTTGGCAGGTCTTAATTAATTTTGTAGTTGTTGCTCAAAGCACTCTTATGGTCCATTGCAAAACAATGTATGGCTGAAATATTCACAAGGCAATTACAATGATTCAGGTTTTGGAAAACTGGGCTCACTGGAGGTAGAATCAGATACTCAGCTATTATAAATCACTCTGACTGCACTAATGTCAATACTGACTTATACTCTACAAGGGCCTGATAATCTCAGTTTGTAAGAAGAGAGTTCCCTAAAGATGTAATCCAAAGACCAATGAAGTCATTGGGAGGTTTTCCACTAATTTCAGTGACTTTTAGATCAGTCTGCAAGTATTTAATGTTAATCTATTTTTAAAAATAAAATACAGGTAACCGTGGAAGCAAATACAAACACACATATATTTAGAAAAAGACATATCCAAAACATTAAAGTTCAAATAAAACTTCAAACGAGAAACAGATTCAAAATCTCTAACAACTTCAGGCAATGAACTCGAGAGATTGTCACCGCTCTTACAGGCTGTGCTTTGCTCTCCCACTATACCTTTCTTTAGTTTTATCTCCACTATGAAGTGCATGTAAACACATGCACCAGTATAGCATAGTATAATTACAGTGCAAATTATAATTATAATTATAATTTAGCAGAGAGAAGGGTTTATACCAAAGACTTGGACCTGGACAATTAATGACATTAATTTTGGCTGGTGTGTCCAGCTGAATCTACTGTGATTTAACCCATTTTGATATTTTTTCAGTGTTTTATGGCTGACCACTGGAGGCCTGAAGTGACATGTTTCAAAGGAGTATGTGTGTTTGTGAGCCGCTTGATTGACTTCATATACAGCCATATGCATTAGTGCCTACACAACAGAGTAACAGGGGCGAATGGTTATTGGAGGACAGGAAGAGAGATGCCATCCATTTTAGCAAAAGTACTGTTACCCTGTGCCAGAACAGACTGCTTGTGGAACTATAGCGTAAAAGAAAACATAGATATAGACATTGACCTCATGAATAAAAATCCAGGTCATTAGGTCTTTGAGCATATAGCCCTGATAAACACATGAGCACTCTTGTCACTAGATTTCAGACATCTACTTCTGCCGTATTTGGGGCCTCTTAATTCTCCCTTTCTTTCCTCTGATGAGAGTTATTTACACTAACATTTCTAAGAAATCAAACTGTCTTGGCTATTAATGAAAAATAACTCTTCGTATTCGTAATAAAAATGATCTTATGACCATTTTGAAAAGTTATTTTTATTAATATTGCAAAACATTTATAAAGAATGTACAAATTCATTAAAATCTTGACCCAGACATGGACATTTTATGGGCAGGAAAAAGTGACTCCTTCCATTTATGAAAAACAGAGTCACAACACAGGATAAAGCATTATCTTATTCACACAGCCAATCACATATGAAGAGTGCAATAGTACTGCTAGTATCCAGTTTATAAAGTCATAAAAATTATGACTTCATTATAAAAAAATAGTTCACTGAAAATGCTTGACAGTTTTCTAGTCTTTGTCCAGCATAGGAGGAGAACCAGTATGTGTAAAACTATTACAATAAATGATTTAAGGAAAAAAATGAGACCTGTGTTTTAAAGAGACACTTTGGTTTTGAATTATTAGAGATTCAGGGCTGATTTCAGACAACATGAAAGAAAATTCAACTTTGTTGAGGTTAGTGATTGTAAAGGAGGCAGGAACAGTCCATCCTTGCCTCATATTATTATTTCTGCTGTAACTAAATAATGTCTTCATGTTTAGAGAAAGAGCAATATATTGTGGGTATTTTTGATTCATTTACACCTTTTAATTATTTCAAACTGCCATTATTTTGAAGTAAAGATCTATGGAGTTAGCACAGGAAAATGATACAGTATGAGCTTCTATTAAAAATACTCTTACTGTACCAAGTAATGTATTCAGCTACACTGAAGTCAATATGGTCTTTTGGCAACAATTACTTGTTCTGTAAACAAATTCACATTTTCAAAGGACCTTTACCCTCTTGCTGGAGAGTAGTACTGCTGCTGGCACTTTCCCTCCTTTACATTCGTGTCTGATGATATTCAGCAGAGGGGTAACGCAGCTGACTCAGAAAATGATGTGGGAAGCAGGTCCTGAGATAAGGCACATGGCAAATGGCAGGAGAAGACACTACTGACATTGCTGTGGCAGGCCAGAGTAGTCTGTCACTTCTGTGAAGATACTGCTAGCTCTTCTCTTTCCATTGGTGTCTGGAAGATTGCTCATAAGCTTTTTTCCCACTCTTTCCCATGTTATTCCTGGATTTCCCTCTTCACCCCCAACCACCATCTCTCTTTTACTGAAAAAAGTTGCCACCCCAGTAAACTTATTGAGATGTGGATCTGAAATCCAGCATGTTCCATGTGAATCTTACCCTGGACATCTCTGGCTTTGGAAGAGGTTCTAGGCACAATCAAAAAAACAAGTCACAATCAGAAAAACGTCTTCTAACCTTTAGGTCTTTCTGCTGTGACAACAAAATATGCTTTTTTCTTTTTCTTGTCTATGGCCTCTTATGATGAATCCTTCTGTCATTAACTTAAATGGAAGAATTCCATAAAATTCAGGTGTGTCGTAACCAGAGTTTTGCAGTTTTTAATTGACGTGCATCTCTGCGTTTATTCTGAGGAAGTAGGTGGAATGGTACCAAGCAGCAATGGACCTTTGCTGTCCTGTTTGGAAAATGAAAATCATCAGCTCAGCTGTAATTTTGTTATGCTATTTTTGCCAGGTTCCAGATGACTCTGAGTTATTGGTAAAATTATATATAGTTTTAGACAAAATAAGCTATATTCCCAATTGGCTTCTGCTATCGAGCTGTTTTCCTTGATTTAATACTCAGCAGTGTCATAGTAAATTGCTGAAACAAAGTTTTTTTTTTTTCTTCTTTACCAGCATACGAGTGGCATTGATTTCAGATAACAACCCTTTTGACGTGGTTCTTAGTGTATACCAAAGGCACGGTCATGAAAATATGACTTAGGGTCATGTTTAAATAGGGTACTTAGAAAAGTCTGTCACGATCAAGTGAACACAAAGATTATATTATCAGGGAAACATATGCTGAAATATTTGATTTTTCAAGTTGAAATTATTGAACATGTTTCAAAAGTTTCAGTGCTCTGTGAAAAGAAAATCTGTGTATGGAAGTTTTGGTCTCAAAAACATTCTTCCAAAAGTTGTAGAAATGAAGCTGAATTAGAAATAAATTATTCAAACCCATCTGGGAGCCTGAGCTGTACTGTCTGTTTCTTGGCATTAAGTGTCTATTCTTGCTGGAGTGTGTCATAGTTTCTGTTAGAGAGTGTAAAAAACCTGACCAGATGATGTCAGCACAGACAAGGTGGCTCCTGGCAGCAGATACTAAATAATGGCTGGGCTTAAACACTGTGAAATGCATTTGGCTAGCTGGTGGAAGCTGTACTGTGTGACCTCTCCTTCTAGGTGCGTTAGCCTCAGCCAGCAGAGTCCCTGGCACAGGGACACGAGCATGAGCTTGGGAACATGTACTTATTTCAGGCAGAGGTGCAGAGGCAGCTCCTCGCCCACTGCTGGCTCCTCTTCTCCCTCCTCTGACTGGAAACACCCCCCTGGAGGTTGCTTCCTGAATCGGTGAACATTTTCCTCTGGAAGGAGCAAAACATATTAAAATACGGGTTCCCAAAGATTTCTTTCTGGAGGGCTATGTGATAGCTGGGAAGACCATAATAAAAGCCAACTGCTCTCCAGCACCTCAAGGCTTCCCCGTTCCCTCTCTCCTCTGCTCCAGACCCCATGAGGCTGTATATGAAGCCAGATGCCTGATCCTTTCATTCTCCCAGCTGCTGTGACTATGCTGGACTGTTATCCAGTCCTGGCAACGCCCATGGAGCAGACCTTGCTGAAGCTTCTTGGGGTTAATGTAAAGGCGTAAACTGAGTTGGGGCCTGGAGCACGCGCTGAAGTCTCCAGGATCCATCAGGTGGGCCAGTGTCAGCCTCTGACCACTCAGAGACTCACCTGGCTCCTGCCGTGAGGATTGCAGCTCTCTTTTAGGAATCTCTGCACTAAAGGGGACCTGCCTTGCACCCTCAGCTGGGACTTCCGTGCTGTTACTCCCTTATTTGTTTAAAAATACCTCTCTGTACGTATGCCACAAATAAAACGATGTGTTGTAAAACAAGGAAGCAAAAACCCACCTGCAAACCAGCAGACAAACCCAAGAGTGCTTTGCCAACTAGGCAGCTGTATCTGTTTTCCGAACTTGCTGTTTGTTAGCCCCTTCCGTTATAGTTTGACACACTTGCTGCTCCTGTAAGAACTGGCTCAACTTCCCCTGCTGCTGAGGTGGGGATGTCAGCCTCACTTTCTTCTTTTAAAGAGGAAAACCAAATACTGATCCATGTTTCGGGTTTTTGCGTTATCCTGATTCCACTTGTCTCACCTGGAATCAGGCAGCATTGATACTTTGATTTGACCTCTTTGGAGTTACTCTTTGGAATTTGGAATTACTCTTTGTTCTTTGGAATTACTCAAACCCCGTGTCTTTCATATGTCTGAAAAAGAATCGGTTAAAAGATGTTATTTTCCTTGCCCGTTTGGTATCACGTGGTGCCCCGGCAGCCTGCGTGCAGCTCTGGAGAGCTCCTCTTTGTACCGTTGGTGTTATCCGACTACCCCGCAACACCAGTCTCTCCCTCAGACCAAACTGGCTGCGTGACAGAGATGAAAGAATCCTTATGAGACAGGAAATGGTTTTCACCTTTTCCTCTTAAATGAATTTTTATTGCAGAAGGCTACAACTCAAATGAGCTCAGAGGCTGCTAATGACTTCTACTTCCTAACACTCATCCAAACACCTCCTGCTGCTCTTCTAGCTTCGTTCATTCACTCCAATGCCTTCTCTCTCCCCGTTCTCTGGTTAGCTCAGGCTGTGAGACACTGTGTGATGTTCTGCCCAGGAGGGATAAGAGGGGAGAAGAAGCAGAGGGAAGTGGCCAACTAGGAGATACGAGTCCCCTGGCAGGGCCAGTATGTGGCAGAACTTTCTTCTAGGCCAGCCAGCAGTCAGGAGACGCAAATAGTCTGACTGGCACCAGCTGGGAAGTGCATAGGCAAAAGGCGCACGTTGCCTCATCCCTGGTGGGCAACAGAGACTGCCTTGTGGGCCAGACCTGGCCTGCAAGCTGGCTGCAGTGAAGGCTTGCCTTACAACCTAAGCTGGAGAACATAATTTTCCTTCTAGAATAACGAAAAAATTGCCCTTAATTTACTGAGCTATTTTGGAGCTATTTTGGAATATGAGATGCAATTGCTACATTAGTTAGTTGGATCGGTGTTGCTCCCTTATTTGAATTTTCCAGAGAATGTTGTGCATGCCATCAGCAAGGCATGCCTTTCTGGTCACCCCCCTTCTCCTCGCCTCATTCACATCCACAGTACTTTTTAGACATGTATGATTTGCTGTTCCTGCTACCTGGCCTGGAATAACAGCCTCTGCCCCATGGGCTTCTTTCTCCACTACAAAGATCTTACTTAAACCAGGGGCTGTGTTCTAGAAAATGGTAGCATTTTCCAATTAAAACACATATGTTTTCTTCCTGTATGAAGAGTGCCTTTATACTTCCTCAGAAGATCGGTTCCAAATAGCACTCCTATGCCACTCCCCCCAGCCCACTTGCTTATTTAGTGTTGTCACTTATACAGTAGTTAGCCATTTTCCTGTAATATTCTTCAGTGACCTTGGCAGGGCTCCATTTTCTACAGCCCCCCTCTAGAAGGGAGGATTTTTTCCCAGCTATTCAGGTAATATAAAAACGTGTTCTTGAAAACTAACCCAGACCTCAGCCTACAGCCCTCAGTCTTACCTGACAGACAGGTACTATTTGACAGAGGAAGAGTGTTCAAGGACTCTGGTGACTTAGAATTTGCTGGTAGGTGGTTTGTGGCCCTATTCCTCTACTGGTCTTTCCCACAGTAGTGAGCATCCCGTTTAAAATGCCCAATCCTTCTTCTTTTCATATGAAATAAAATCTTCTGTGTTATGTACAAGCGAACTCTGATTCTCTGCTCTTTATTTCCATTGGCTTGCATAGATTAGTACTTTGTCTTGCAATTTCCCTTATAAGCAATGCTCTCTGTGATCCAGCTGCTTCTGTGCTGATCCCACGCACTTTTCTAGCCAGCAGTCCAGTGTACCTTTGCTATCTGGTCTGATCGCTTTGCTGAATGTTACAGGTTTGTGATTCACTATTGTATTCCAATAACTCTTTGACCTGCGTTAGCAATGAGGTAGTTTTGTTCTAGGCTAGCCTGTGCTGTCACGTCCCACTCTCACACATTTTTCTTGTGGCTGGATGCCTGAGATGATTTTCTAAATCTCTGCAAGCTTTTCCAAGTTCTCATTTCTATACGTGTATTTTGGTACAAGAAAAAAGGGCAGAGGGAAATTCTAGTTTCTCTCTATTCCCTGATTCTCTTGTCTAGTAGGAAGCACTTAATGATCATTCTTTCTAAGGTTACTTCCTAATTTGAGCATTTTCCCTGGATATTCTGATCAAGAGAAGGAAAGCAAATGCCTCCTGACAAAAGCCACAGTGTTTTGGGACTACCTATGGATGTACAGCACACATAGAACCAGGAAGCACAGCCATTGCGCTACAGGATTTGAGACACACCAAACTCAGGATTTTGGTAGAAGAGGGGAGGAAGAGTTAGAGGAACCAGCCTTCAACTTCTCCACGAGAGTCAACCTCAGACTACAAAAAGAACTTCATGAATTGCTTGGGGAGTTGATAAAATAATAGTAATGGATGCATTTGGACAGAAAGACAGTTGTTAACACGCTCCTATTTTCTGGCAACAGGAGTGTGGGGGCTGGCGTCAATGTCATTTCACTCTATCTGTGTTTAGGAAAAGAACACAAAAGAATCTGATTTTTTATTGTTAAGCTGGCAGTACACAGACTCATAGTTTCTGAGTTCTGGAAAGCCAGACATTCTTCTTAACTGAAGAATATTAAAGCAAGACAGCTTGAACTCTGCTTTAGGCCCAGGAGTGTAAATCTGGAATAAGTTCACTAGTTTTGATGAGGATACTTTGGATTTACACCAGTGACTTAGAATAGAACTTGGCTCTATATCTTCTTCTGGTGGTAGTGAAAAATATGATCCTAATACAGACCTGCAAGTGGTCTCAGGAGTATTCTCATACTGGTTCTACACTTAACTTTTAGATGCAGGACTTAAAACTGTGGAACAACATCCAGCTTACAGAAGAGTACCTTTGAGCAACCTGGTAAAGAGGATCTATAAGAGGAGTAGCAATCTAATGCTTGCATGGCTTGTATAGCTTTCCTGTATGGGCCTCTCTTGCCTCATGAAAGGAGATTCAGAAAATATTGTTGTGTTTTATTTTTTATTTATTGAAGTTTATGGGTATAACACACAAAAATATTTTATGCAGTAATTGTTCAGAAAAAGGCTATGTGGAGTTGGAGGAACTGAAGAAGCCCAAATAGTTTTTGTTGTAATGCCTTTACAGAAATGTCAGCTATGGAGTAGATCATTATAGACACTGGCATTATCAGCTTTTGAACTGCAGCATTATTCCTTCTAGCCCAAAATTGTTTTATTGCAAGTAACTGGTTTGCAGATGAAAATGTTACAAACACAGTAAAGCTGCATAAGCCCTGTGCTGTTTTGACAAGATCTTCTCTTTTGTGAGAACGTGTATGGAAAGTCTTACAGACATAAAGCTAGAACCAGTTCTAGCCTTCAAAGGTTAATTATTTTTTTTCTTTCAGATAATATTCCATATCCTGCTATGACTTTCCAGTTGTTTACTTGCTATAGTGCAAAGACTTCCTGAGCCACCCTTCTTGGCATGATAAATCCACAGATACTGTACTCTAAAATGATACACAGATGGGAAAGTTTCTAACAGGCATCAAACCCATTAGATTTGTAATGCTTTTCCTATTGTTTGGTAATCACTGAGAGGGAGTGGATCCCTCTGTGACCTGGCTAATTGAAATGAAAGTCACAGAGTATTAAAAACAAATGGGAAGATGGAAAAGAAAATTGCAGTAGGATTTCAAAGGAGTTTTAAATCTCATGGACATTCATTGTCACTAGAGTGCCTAACTGCCTCAGGCTGCATTGGAAGTCCCATCATGAGAACTGGAAAAAACAAAACCCCAGCTAACCCATACCTCTAAACCTAAAAAAAATAAAAAGAAGCTACAGTCACAGACTAAATAGAGCATGATTTGGGGCCATGCTGTGCTTCTGCCACTGGCTTTAATTGGGCAAGCATTTTCATGTGCTTTGATTTTTCCTAGAGAAAGAAAAGAATCAATAGAAGTGTCATCAAGCAGCATATTTTGCTCTTTATTCACTTTGATAATCCCTATCCTTAGCTGGAAACTGCTGCCAGCGTACTTAAAATGTAATGTCTTAATCACACAATCCCTTAAACTCAATGAGGTGATGTTCTTTAAAGGGATGATATGAGAAAACCCAAACACTTTTGGTGCTGAACATTCATGAAACACAGTGTCTCTGGCTTTTCTCCCATTTCTGAATACTTAACAGTTGAAACCAAGCGAGGTTCCAGTCCAGTAAAGAGCTTACTGTTTGCATAATAGTTGAGGGACATGAATGGCTTTATGAAATCAATTAAACCATTTATGAAGTTAAAATAACTAGATAATGCTTTCAGATACATTCTAACCTAGTTTACTCCAAGCCAACAAATAGCTCTTCAGATTTTTTACTATTTGATACTTCTTTCAGCCTTCATTTTCCATTATTCTCTCAATGCATGAGAAATTGGGATAAACCAGTAGACTGAATTCACTAGCGTGGGCTTCTTTTGAGGCAAAGAACCATGCATCGATGTTGTAAAAGAAGTGTCTAAGCACGTCTCATTAGGCATAATGAATAGGGCTCTTATTGATTTCATTAGAGGTGATATATTTAGTGATGTCTACTTTCTAATGAAGAGTATGTTCAGTCACACAGATGGCACATCTGGTTTATATGACATTTCTTGAGAGTTATTTACGTGAAAGTCCATTACTATTCTGGATTCTATTTATATTTGTTGGGACTTTCCCACATGGGGTTGTTGGACATACTTAATGCCTACAGAACCACCAGCACTGCACAGTTAGAGTGATCATAGTGTGACATGGGTGAAACCATAAACACAAATAAGCTCAACATGCCTGTCTGATTTTTTTTTGTCTTTCATTTGCTCTGTTCATAGAAAAGATCCACAGAGTAGATCCAAGTATTACCCAGACACTACTCTTTCGTTTTTATGTTCTCAATGTTTTTTGGTACATTAAGAATTTTTACCAGTGGTCACTATGTTCTGCTAGTGGTAAGGCGGAAATATTGGTAGGAATAGACAACACTCTTATTAACCTTCCTTAACCCTTCTGTAATAATGACACAAGGCCGAAAGGTTTTATCACTGCTATGCTGATTGACAACTGTATGGCTGCATGCTAAGAAATCTGAGATACTCCAGTGGTGAGAGAGTCTTAGGTCTACAAGGGAAAACTGTAATTCCATTTTCCTCCATAAACTTTGAACCCAAATATTGTTCTATGTGCTCAGACTGTAGCTTAGGTAATGCTACTGTTTTCTTGCTTATTGGATATGTGTTTAGTCAATGTTTGTTCTATCAGTATAGATATTAAACACTGCATGGGGCAGCAGTTGGTGGGGCAATTAGTAGTGTGGCTTGCAATACAAGTTGCAGTATACCTATATTCAGTTAAAGACTAATGGAATCAGAATATAATTGCTAGTAAATATAATCATGATTGTTAGCTGATCATTCACCAGTCAGATAGAGGAACACAGCATCAGAAAAAGTGAGCATATATTCTACTCACAATTAAAATACTATTCCTTAACATATAAGAATTGATCAGCCTTCTCCAAAATTCTTCTTCAGTTAAAGCTTTGTCTCATTAGCCTGACAGAGTTTGCATTAAAACAGGATACCAGCTTTTACTCCATATTCTGAAAGCATAAAATAGGATACAGTAAGGACAGGATAAATACCTTACTTCCTTGTCAGAGGTTCCACTGGTACAAAATACTATTGGCAAGCTGATATTAAGGAGAAAAATGCAAATCATACCAAATGCTTTTGTTTAGAAAATGATGTCCAAGAGGGGAAAACTAAGTTTAAATATGGTGAACCTGCTTCCTTAGAAGACTGTCTAGCCAGCTACTTTTAATTTTAAAAGATTTGTAACAGTCTTAATATAAGGCATTTCGGTAATGAAACAAAAGTAACATTAAAAAGAGTGAACAGCACAAGTAATTAAGTATACTTAATTCATTTTACTGTTGATTTCCCAAGGTTTTTAATGGTCTAGAGAGACAGACAAAACCCCTGAATCCACAGGATTATATAAATGGTCAGGCAATTAATAAACCTTAAAGTGTAGATCTATTGCTATAGAAAAAGTTATGTCACTTCTGAGTTGGTAGAGTATTTATGACATCTCAAGCACCAACACAGCAGGAGTGCTCTTAATATCTCATTGCTGAAAAACATTCTTAATTTGAAAGTCCAAATTTGTTATCTTTTCACACTGCACAGCTGACATCAGTCAGGGTGTTGAAATCCATGGTTTGACATGCGATGCTTTGAATGTCCTGGGAGCATGGAAAAAGCTGTGTGATTGAATCTTTAACCTCTTTCAAATAAGTCTTTCAGGCACCGTTCTGGCATTATATCAGCAAAGGCTGGGCTGACAGTCATGACCAGGATCGTAGGAGGCTTTTCTTCTTCTTTCTTTCTTCTTCTTCTGTTCTTTACTGGTCCATGTGTAGCCCCATTGATTCATCCTTCTCCTCTTCTGTCTCCCAAACAATCAAGACAAAATGAAGAAAAGAAACAAATCTTGTGACACATGTAACTAAGAAGGCTGGTTGGACTTTAACCTCATTTATTTGTATTTTTACTTGATAAATCCTTCACAGCAGGAACTGTCTCCTTCCCAAGTTCATACAAGATGCAACCCTGGAGGGGGCCTTTGGGAATGACTGCCATCAATCCTAAAATAACAAGTGCTGAGTTTGATCCAGAATGGTGTGTTTGCAGAGCATATGCACTGTATATTCTAGGTTTCCAAACTTACTGTGGTTAACAGAGTGAAAGGGACAATCTTTCCACCTCTTCCTTATTTGACTAAACAAAGATTTCTAAATGGCTTTCATTAGAACTAGTAGGAAAAATGTCACAGCTCTCAAGATATGGTACAACAAAACTGAACTATGCTACAGCTTCACATCTTCAGCTGCATTTCTATATAGATCTGAGAAGCCCCCGATTGCCTGATGGTCTGAACTGGTTTCTGACATCTAACTTATTCTTGAAGATGTACATAAGGTAGATCAGTATAGAAATGCCATAACAAGTTTTGTATTTTAAACTGAATATACCAATATATAAAAGTTATTATATAACACAGTCCAATAGCTGTTGCATAACGTATACTTTTTCTGAATCTTTTCTGCAACTTGTATTCTTCTACTTGTTATTCCCTTTCAAGCTTTCTGAATGCCTCATGGATTTTGCAACTATTGTACCCACTCGTGAGAAGGTAGGCCACTTTCAGACAGTGGTAACTAGTAAGCAAAGCTACCCAATGTGTCAACCAGGACTTACCACATTAATGATGTGGAGGTGTGAGCTACAGCCCTGTCCCTGCCAGGGAGCCACTGAAGTCTCTACCACAACTTGCTAACAGCTGCAAGGAGGCTTGCAAGGGTTGCTGCACGGGACAAACTCTTACAGGGGTGTGAGACCCACTGCTGAATGCCAAAGATGAGTGTTCATGACTCAGTTGCTGCCCATGGTGCAGCATGGGACCTTCTGGTCTGTGTTCTCCAACTCTGCCTCCTGCCGTGCCTGGTTTTTCCAGCTTGATCTGTTGCCTGTTGTTGTGCTCCCAGTTTCAGTTGCCATTCTGTTGATTTGGCTGCAGTCAGCAGGGTTTATGACTGTCTTATACAAGCCCTGAGAGATAGCTTTGTTGGTGTGAATAATTCTCCTCTAAGTCCCCTAATTACTGCTAATATTTGTTTTGTTTTCATAAGAGCTCCAAGCCAGATTTTCCATGAGGGGGTTACCCATAATGCTGCATACCCTGAGGATTTCATGTGCATGCTCTCCTGCTGTGTCAACTTCTTACTCATTCTTGGTAAACAGATCTTGTCTGGGACAAGTGTGGCCCGAAAGATGACATGTGGTGCACTGATGCTCATCTGGGTTTTAGGAAAATGCATGGCCAGTTGAAATCAGTCCCATATCTGTGACTGCTGGTGGTATCAGGTTCCCCTCACACGCTGTCTCCTCTGCGTGAGCAGCCAAAGCCAAGCTGCTTCAAGGCAGCCAGATTACGGCAGTGTTGTTTAATTTCCTATCCAGCATTTAGCTCCCCACATTTTCCTCGTGGATTGCTCCAAACTGCCAGTCCAACCACGTGATTCGATGTACAGCCAGCTGGCCGGAGTACAGTCAGAGCCTGGTCAATATTTGGAAAGAAGTACACACGCTGCCTGATTTCAGCTGAAATAATGGAATACCCATAAATACAACATGATTTTTGAAGAGGTTGAACAGCTAGTCATTTGTCAGACTGGTTAACAATGACCTTAGTCTATCCATCAAACAAATTAAAGTGTTTCCACAAAAGCAAATCAGAAAACAAGCTGGTGCAAAACTGTCTCAAGCACCTTGGTGAAGGTCCAAAACCTGAGCTTTGCCTCTCACAATTAAATTTTCAACAGAAGCAGCAAAAGTTGGGGACAAAGGACATGGATATGAAGTGGTTGCAGGATAGCATGTATGTATTTCCACAAAGATGTTGCTCCAACTATTTAGTAAGGCTTAGGTCCTCAATTTCCCTCTGCATTTCTGTCTGACTTTTTGCACCCTAGTGACTTGGGCAATTTGGAACAGCAGCCTTGTGCTAGAAGGAAAAACAGAAGTAGGAAAAAAAAAAACATTCCAAGGGAGGAAGGATCTCTCACTTTTGCTGCCTGATTTACTCTTGCTTCTTTAAGAATTTACGGAAGTGCACTTTTATTTCTGTTCTACTTTGGAGTTTGAGTTTGGTTCATTTGCTTTTGTAGGAGAGTTTTCGAAAAATGCTGATCTTAGCTTTCACTTAGCGGAACTGAGCTTTGTGAATGTGAAGCTTTCAGTGTCTGTTTCCCTTTTAGTCATACAGGAAGTTATCCAGGAAGCTGCAACCAAACCAGATGATACTATGAAAATATGACAGAATATTAATAAACTCTGAAGAACGGTGAAATGGCATCTCATGAGCCTAGGTCCGTAACAGAAGAAAGTTCTATTTAATTCAATACTTAATTCCATAGAAAAAATAATGTTTGATCTACCTCCATCAATAAAAATAACTAAGGACAAAATGTTCCTGGTTGAGTATGTTAGACATGTAGTGATCCTAGAGTGTGGAAAATAATAACTCAGAGAACTGAAAGTAACCTGAACAGCGTGCAATAAGGTACTGTGTAATCTGCCAATGAACAGCTATATCTGGCATGAATATGCATCTCACCTGTTGTCCCACTTTGATATTTACGACGATGTTTCTGTGCTCCACCAGGCCCTGGACAGCAAGAGGCTAGTCCTGTCTTATGTAACAAACCACGCTACCTTAACAATGAATGTGAATGGATTTGTAGAATGAAACCGCGGGCACTGAGGTCCTGCTGCCCACACTATGTGCATTTCAGAGGCATTCACTTTGGAGTAATTCTAGTTTGTGTTCTTGGGCTGTTGGACCATAGTGATTGGAACATAGGATCATAGTCATAGAATAGTTTGGGTTGGAAGGGACCTTTGAAGATCATCTAGTCCAACCCCTCTATGGGCTGGGCATTAGGGGCATTTTTTCTTTTCAATACTTTTTTTCAATCCAGCTTGTGTCTCGGTACCACCTCACAATGTGAACCCAAGCATGGTAATGGGAGATGACTCAAAGACCCATGCAGCAGTAGGGTGCAGTAAATTCATGAGACCACTGAAAAATATCAGACTCCTGCAGATATCCTGGGACAAAGAATATACCTAGCCTAGATTATAGCAGTATTAATTCTATATACTAATCTACTTCTTATTTTTCTAGTTAATAAAATGCATAACATTTTAAAATTCTTCTACACTTGCAAATGCAAAACCACTTAGCTCCCTTGCACCTTCATAGTCTGGCTTACCCTTATCTTTATAGACAGGCGCTGGCAGAAAGAGTGGAGCAGTAAAAAGAAAAAGTGACTTCCAAACAACATTGTGGGCTGCATAGGCTGCTTTCCTGCTTTGGGTACCTCTTGACCTGATCTTATGAACTAAAAAGAACAGGAAAGTGAGGTTGCAGACATCAGGTCTGAGCACTGCTGAGGAGATGCTGTGCAGGGGAACTACACAGCAGTCACTGACTTATTTTCTTGTCACATATATCTTGGGCTTTCCATGCCACAGTCACTTGTTTTGCCCCTTAACTAGTTTCTAAACAATCTATATTAATCAGACTGCTTATGGGGTAGGAAATTCATTAATGATCTCATCCAGTTACTTGTTTAAGTAACTGGATGAGATCCTCGCCCAACTTTCATTGACCTCGATGCAAGGATTTTACCCCTCACATCTTGAAAAAGACAGTGACTTAGGTATCGTTCGCTTCTATAAATACAAACAGATTATGCTATTAAATTACCTCATCACTTTTATATTAAAGTGGGATTTATTTATTTATAAGGAAGAATACAAACATGAATGCTGTAACACAGCTGAGAAACAGTGAAAAATAAAAGCAGGATGAATGTCTTTCAGTAAATACATTCACTTTAATTCATGACTCAGGCCTAATTCTTGCCATGATTTTGTTATAATAAATTCTAAAGAAAATGAGATTACAGTGATAAAACAACATCTCTTACCAATGAGTACCTAGTGCACACATGCAAACAGTTAGGCTGTCTGCCTACTCTGCCAGCTAAAAAACACCTCAGCTTAATATTTCACTATTATTTCCAAAACCATCTTTGAAGTCTGATCTGGAACAGCTCATCCCTTGAATAATGTCTTAGACTTCCCTGCCCAAAAGAAAAAATTCAATTACAAGAAAAACAAACAATTCTATTGTTCCCATGATTAATACTCACTTTTGCCTGAAACCTATGTTCAGGAGATCTCTTCTGTCATAAATCCTTTGTTGATATGCATCTGAGTTGCTTGAAGTAAGAGATTTCTCAATTACAGCAACCCAGAAGTATTAAAAAA
This sequence comes from Mycteria americana, assembly GCF_035582795.1. Classification (NCBI taxonomy): domain Eukaryota; kingdom Metazoa; phylum Chordata; class Aves; order Ciconiiformes; family Ciconiidae; genus Mycteria; species Mycteria americana. The sequence continues at coordinate 35,538,496 of NC_134367.1, forward strand.
GAAAAGTTTATGTTCAGGAAATATCATTTCATTGAAAGCAAGTTGTTCCTCAGGAAGGAAAAGTTTAAATTAATCTTTTTATCTAGAAATAAAAATAATTCTGAAATTTTCATGATGTGAAATTTTGGCATTTTTAAAATGATTTTTTTTAAATGTCTGTACAGGCATAAGAAACACACAGTTATTTGTAAGTTTATGACATTTAATGGTATGTAAAAGGTTAGCACTAGTAAGAGGTGCTTACTATTGTTAACTCAATGCTTCCATTTGAGAAGACATCTCAAATGAATAACGAGGAACAATTAGAATGGAACTTCACATGCAGTAGCTTATTGCATTGGCTTTTTTATTGTCAGTCAAGAGAAATTGACACTATTAAAGTGTGACAATTTTACATGTCCCCTTTAGGATGAAATGTTTTACTTTTAAAAGGGCCTACAACTATGCACTTTATAATCTAGGATCACTGTCTCAACTATAGATGTCTACAATAGATGAGCTAAATCCCACCTCTAAAGGAAGAAGAATGAAGGTACATGTATTGCCGTGTTCCACCCCTTTGGCTTTCCTCATAATTCCTTTTTTTCTGTGCTTTATTTTAGTATACAATTTCAAGGCTTCCTGACTCTAGAAAACTAGGTTATTGAGAGTAAAACTGACTCTTTCACTAGTGTTTTCCAAGCTGCATATAGTGATTTAGTCACTTGCATATTGCAACATCAGCAGCAGGGAAAAGAATGAACAATTCCTGCGATATTTTTTTTTTTTACATTTAGATTTTTATGAAGTTGTCACACACAGCTACAGTCTTGCAATGTAGTGAAGGTGACATTATGAGAAAAGAGTCTGGTTATAACAGGAGCAATAAATGGGAAAAAACTAATGTGCCAATTTTTCGAAAATAAATGAAAGCAGTAAGATTTTACAATTTTATTTCTTTATTTAGTTAATATTTATTTTGCAGTACCAAACTGCATCTCAGTGTTCTAGTATAGCTCTAGTGACCATTGGCTATGAAATATCTTTATGCACAGATGATAGAATAGAATAGAATAGAATAAAATAGAATAGAATAGAATAGAATAGAATAGAATAGACTATTTCAGCTGCAAGGGACCTACAATGATCATCTAGTCCAACTGCCTGACCACTTCAGAGCTCACCAAAAGATAAAGCATGTTATTAAGGGTATTGTCCAAATGCCTCTTAAACACTGACAGGCTTGGGCATGAACCACCTCCCTAGAAAGCCTGTTCCAGTGCTTGACCACCCTCTCGGTAAAGAAATGCTTCCTAATGTCCAGTCTAAACCTCTCCTGGTGCAGCTTTGAACCATTCCCATGCGTCCTATCACTGGATACCAGGGAGAAGAGCTCAGCACCTTCCTCTCCACTTCCCTTCCTGTTCTGGTTTAACCCCAGCTGGCAACTAAGCCCCATGCAGCCGCTTGCTCACTCCCCCCTGGTGGGATGGGGAAGAGAATCAGAAGAGTAAAAGTGAGAAAACACGTGGGTTCAGATAAAGACAGTTTATTAGGTAAAGCAAAAGCTGCGCACGCAAGCAAAGCAAAGCAAGGAATTCATTCACTCCTTCCCATGGGCAGGCAGGTGTTCAGCCATCTCCAGGAAAGCAGGGCTCCATCACGCGTAACGGTTACTTGGGAAGACAAACCCCATCACTCTGAACGTCCCCCCTTCCTTCTTCTTGCCCCAGCTTTATACGCTGACCATGACACCATATGGTATGGGATATCCCTTTGGTCAGTTGGGGTCAGCTGTCCCAGCTGTGTCCCCTCCCAGCTTCTTGTGCACCCCCAGCCTACTCGCTGGTGGGGTGGGGTGAGAAGCAGCAAAGGCCTTGACTGTGTGTAAGCACTGCTCAGCAGTAACGAAAACATCCCTGTGTTATCAACACTGTTTTCAGCACAAGTCCAAAACATAGCCCCATACTAGCTACTATGGAGAAAATTAACTCTATCACAGCCAAAACCAGCACACTTCCTCAGGAAGCTGTAGAGAGCAATGAAGTCTCCCCTCAGCCTCCTTTTCTCCAAACTAGACAAACCCATGAAAATGTAGAGGTTGGGAAAAAAATCAGAAAAATGAAAGGAAAAGAAAATGAAACTATTTGCTTTGTCTTTCCCTTGAGGTAGAAGATAGTCATCAGATGATTCCAAAAGTGCAAAAAAAGTTCAAATATGATGTGTATGTCTGTGTCTGTGGGTCCTTGTGCATGCCTGTTGTTCCTAAACGCTTGCTGATCCTTTTCCATTCTTGTGAAGCTAGTTCTTCTGTCCAAAACTTCTGTTCTAATTTCAGACTTTTTTGATTGCTACTAACCAGTTTCCATTAGCACCAATGGAAACAATGTTGCAGTCTTTTTTTTTTTTAGGATCTGAAAACTAGAGGTTTCACAGGCCCATCTTGTGTAATTTTTTAGTCATCTTATTAATCTACTAAGCAATAAAGCCTAGAAGAATGAGTTCATAAAAAAGGATAGCTTTCCCAGCATTTTTCTTATTAAAAATACAGTTGAAATGTATGACTCAGATATGCCCCAGCAAACAGTGTATTTTAAGGGTTTTTTACTATATCATGAAATCCCTGAATGTAAAAAGTTGTGACTAAAGCTGGATCTGTAACCAGCTGCGGTTTTCAGCTAAGAGGCCATGAGAATGAGGGTGCTTTAGGTTTAATTAGGAAATGAACAGAAACTTGAATACCTAAGTGGCACTCAGTAGAGTTACATGCCTAAATCTATTGATTATATATTGAAAATGGGATGTGCGCTTCTATGTCATTCTGATATAATTAAAAATTGAATCATAATTTTTTAAAGTTTACTGCTTAGGTGTGGTAGTAGTAGATGTCTCATAAATACATATGTCAAGCTAGCAGAATAGATCAAATTAGAAGATACAGTGAGGGAGTAATTTTATGAATATTTGTAAATATTGTCCAGAAAATATAGCTTCATCCAAAGTAGGTATGCACAGATACATATTCCCCACCATTTGACGGCTTATAGAATCATAGAATTATAGAATCACTTGGAAAAGACCTTTAAGATCATCAAGTCCAACCATAAACCTAGCACTGCCAAGTCCACCACCAAGCCACTAAACTCTAAGCACCACATCTACACGTCTTTTCAATCCCTCCAGGGATGGCGACTCAACCACTTCCCTGGGCAGCCTGTTCCAATGCTTGACAACACTTCCAGTGAAGAAATTTTTCCTACTATCCAATCAAACTTCCCCTGGCACAACTTGAGGCCATTTCATCTTGTCCTATGGCTTGTTACTTGGGAGAAGAGACCGACCCCCACCTTGCTACACCCTCCTTTCAGGTAGTTGTAGAGAGCGATATGGTCTCCCCTCAGCCTCCGCTTCTCCAGGCTAAACAACCCCAGTTCCCTCAGCTGCTCCTCACAGGACTTGTGCTCCAGACCCTTCACCAGCTTCGTTGCTCTTCTTTGGAAGAAGAGCACCTCAATGTCTCTCTTGTACTGAGGGGCCCAAAAGCAAACACAGTATTTGAGATGCAGCCTCACCAGTGCCGAGTACAGGAGGACAATCACTTCCTTACTCCTGCTGGCCACACTATTTCTCATATAAGCCAGGATGCTATTGGCCTTCTTGGCCACCTGGGCACACTACTAGCTCATATTCAGCTGGCTATCGACCAACACCCCCAGGCCCTTTTCCACCAGGCACCTTTCCAGCCACCCTTCCCCAAGCCTGTAGCGTTGCATGGGGTTGTTGTGACCCAAGTGGAGGACCCGGCACTCAGCCTTGTTGAATCTCATACAATTGGCCTTGGCCTATCGATCCAGCCTGTGCAGATCCCTCTTCAGAGCCTTCTCCAGATCCCTCTTCAGACCCTCAAGTGGATGAACATTCCCACCCAACTTGGTGTAATCTGCAAACTTACTGAGGGTGCACTCCATCCCCTTGTCCAGGTCATTGATAAAGATATTAAACAGAACTGACCCCAATACTGAGCCCTGGGGAACACCACTTGTGACCGGCCACCAACTGGATTTACCTCCATTCACCACAACTCTTTGGGCCCGGCCATCCAGCCAGTTTTTTACCCAGCAAAGAGTACACCTGTCCAAGCCATGAGCAGCCAGTTTCTCCAGGAGAACGCTGTGGGAAATGGTGTCAAAGGCTTTACTAAAGTCTAGGTAGACAACATCCACAGCCTTTCCCTCATCACTAAGGGGGTCACCTTGTCATAGAAGGAGATCAGGTTAGTCAAGCAGGACCTGCCTTTCATAAACCCATGCTGACTGGGCCTGATCACCTGCTTGTCCTGCACGTGCCACGTGATGGCACTCAAGATGATCTGCTCCATAACCTTCCCCACTTGATAAATTGCTAAATCTACTACAGCCCCAGCAAAAAAATTGCTTTGGCCTATGGTTTTGATTATCAATGTAGGCTTACATGGTCATTTGCATGGGAGTATAGGCCAATCAACTGCTAGCCATCCATAGCAGTTAGAAATGGTAGGATGCAGATAAACTGTATGACTGACAAGGTTTTTTTCAAAATTTTAATCTTATTTAGCCAATAATCATGTGTAAAAATAACACTATTGTTTGAACAGATTAGTAAATGTAGTATAATTTTCAGTTTCTAAAAATGTAGATTGGGGGGTGTGTGTGTAAAATGTAAAACACATTTTGAAATTGTAGTATTCAATGTTGTTGCATTGTTCTTTTCTCTTGTGATTTATTGCTCCAGCACTGGTATGCATCTCCAGCATTGTCAATTAGCCATGCATTCCGATATGCTAGTTTTTTAATTTCATGAACTTGCTAAGGATTTGATAATCTTTATGTGTGACTTAACATCAACATCAATGTAAACTGAGAGCAGCATCTTGGCCTGCCACCATGTATTTCGGATGTATATTATTAAATATACTAGTAGGCAAAAGCAATTCTTCCTAGGTGAAATAACTGCAGAAAAAAGCCATGTTAAACCCCAAATCTCTGGGAAAAGCAAACTGGTTAAAAGGTGGTGTTGGATAACCAAATTGCCTTTCACACAAAACTCTGTGCTGCAAATCTTAATAAGAGAGATGTGCAGTTCCTGCAGTGTTATAGTCCATGAGTTCATGCCAGTGATTCGGAATAGCATTTCCTCACATCTGCTCCTTCCTTTTCTGTTTGCCAAGAACTGTGGAAGAAATTGTTTGAAACCGCTTAAAGACTTGTATTGTTTTTTTTTTTAATAAACCTTTTTCACATTAATGGTCTATTTAAACATGACATGGTCTGTCATAACTCAAACTGCAGTCTGGTTTTCCTATGATATGTCTTATACCACTGTGATTTTTTTCTTGGAAACATAGCTTGCAAATAAGTGATCTTCGTGGACGAAGGTAATTGTTTGTCATGGTAAATAATAGGAAAATCATGGAGAAAACCCACAATAGCTGGCTTTTTGAAAAAGGGGAAAAACAATACTCCCTCAAACCTGAACAGAAAATTTTAATTAAGGTATTTATCCCAAGGACAAGAATAGTCCAAACAACCCTGATTACACAAGGAAAATATTTAGACTCATGTGATGTTAGTAAACTAATAATTTTAAATAATTTTAACAATTTGCCCTCTTTTCTGATCTACATCTGGTATCTTATTGTTCTAATAACTTCCAGTTTACAGCTTCTTTGCTACACTTCACTGAACTACAAAGGTCGTCTGCATTCCTGTGCACCGGCTCTTTCATTGCCTTATATATGGCTGAGTTGACTCCCTTAGCCCCTTTATTTGAGGCTACGTACAGCTTTTTCGCCTATTGTCTAGTACACACTAAGGACTTTAATACACACTAAAGACCTTGGATGCGGGCTGTTTTCCAGAAAGTATATGTATTTTCAATTGTTTTGAGACATTTGTCTATTCATATTATCGGATTCTGGAATTTAATTTTTTGTCATCATCCAAAATTCTGTTTTAAGCACATGGAGGACAGGTACTCAGAGCACTCAGGTACTTTTATATGTGGACTGTAATGTTTTAAATTAAAATGTACGGCCTTAAGTGGATACCTGTCTGTTTTTTAAAGATTGCAGGCAACCTGTCAGTGCAGACATAGATGTTATACCTCTGGCAGTGTTTAAGATGAAAGGGTTATAAATTCTTTCTGTTCCCTGACTGTGCAGGAAGGCAGGTTCTGGCAGCCCTGGCTGGGTACAAGGTTATTTGCCTATTCTTTTGAACTCGGACACAATAGCAGTGGCAATACCAAAGACAGGATCTGATAATAGGGGTCTTGAATATGGGTCTTGCGCACTATACTATTACTTTTTCTATAAATATCTTAACAAAAGAGATTGGCTGGGAGTACCCATAACTCAGAAGAGCATAAAGGATCCTTCATCTGTATGATTGCAATATTACTACCGGTTTTGTGTAAGGGTTGTGTAACTTAAAGCATGTATAACTCAACAACCTTTTTTGGAACTGTGATTTTTTTTATAACAGTTTTATCCTAGCAAAGAATGTAATGTGGCTAGTTATGTTTGAAATAACAGCTAGGACAGGTAACCTAGCTTTTAAATTTTATTGGCAATAAGAGTTCAGGAATGTAGAACTGAAATCAGCCTGCTAACTTCACTTGTAAAACCCCTGTGATGTTGACTTAGCTGCTGGTTTAGCCAAGGTATGTTAAAGACGTTTGCTTGTTTGTTTTTCTGGTTTTGTTAAGCAGTGTGAACATACCCTGTGACTGAAGATCAGAAGGAATAGATAAGACACAGGGAAAGGAAGAAGGAATAAGGGATGGAACTACAGATCCTGAGAGTTCAAGTTTGTGCTGCTATAGAGTCTGTAACTATGGAAATAACTTACCATTTCTATTGGATTTTTTAAAATTATATATGTCACACAGTAAGTTCTCTTGTAGAGTTTTTTTTTCCTTTTTAATGATGTTGACTTAAGATAAAAATAAAAAGACACTGCTTTCAGTAAAATGAAACTGTCATAACAAGAGACAGATACTGGAGGGAATAGATAGTAAAAAGAAAGAGACAGTTAAAATAAGAGGAGTGCACAGGTACACATAGGGCTGGACTACTAAGTATGTTTCATGCCAAGGTTAGAAATATAGTTACCTGGAGTTTTTCTATAGTGAGTAAAAAAAAAACTTATTTCCAGTGAGTGATTCAAACCATTGGTGAACAAGAAAAGGCTCACCTGAAGTGACACATCAATACAATAGCTCTATAGATGTGAAAACACCAGTGACCTGAAAGACAGGAAGTTTGTGGTTTTAATTGTTTTGGCTGTTTAGTGAAAAAAAGGAAAATATGGCCTCACTATCTGTGATCGGTGCGGGAACTGTAAACATGTCTAAACATCATTTAGAAAATGACTAACATCTATGCGTGCTAGAAGGCTATAACCACTAACAAAGTATAAGATAATGGTCAGTGCTCACAACTGAGGGAGGTTATAGCCTGTGGTCTTTGGCTTTCAGATGGTAGATTTTTGAACTCCACTGCACTGCAGTTTTAGCAGAAATATATGCATGTATTATTGCTACTTTCCAAGTTGTCTAAATAAAGGCTTTGGAAAGTATAATTCATTTTGCCTAGCATCAGAGGTCTGCTACTCTAGGTATCCTGTGTAGTCAATGAATAGAAAAAGGCTCTTTGAAGGTGTAAGTCCTCTGAAGTACTTTAGACATTTGCCTCAGAATAAGAAGAATCAGCTTTTTCTATAACTATACAGAGAATTGCCATACCAGGTTATAGGTTGAGATGTACATTTGGTAGCATGGATCCCACCATGAGGGCTGAATGTGCTGCCAGGTTATATTTATGACTTTGACATTGGTAAGGAACGACTTTGGGAGCACCTGGCTGGGACTGGGGACTCTGGGACTCTGGAGTGATCTGTATTGCCTTGGGGTTGCTGCAAGGAGGATAGGGGATATGATTCCAGGAGGAACATGCATCAAAGAGACAAAAGTGGTCATTTTCTTAGCAGACACCGCACTTGAATAAGATGAATCCAAAGCTTAGTCTGCACAGAGCTTTCTTTCATTAAAATACTGATAACTATTCAGGGGATACCTCCATTATGCATTATGAAATTAGAATTTTCTGCCTCTTTTACCATTGACATCACTATATGGTAAAACTCCCCTATCACTCTGGAAAGGAAAAAAAAAAGAATTTATTCGGGATGTAAAAAATCAAGTGACAATCTCCACTAGGTAAAAAAAAAAAAAAATAGCCTTTGGAGCCAATTTCAGGACCTTACAGCACTAACTCATAATTGTTGAACTTTGGGGATTGCTAAGATTGCATCATATTTTTTTTTTCTGTATTCTGTGGCAGAATATGTAAGCATGTTTGCAAGTATTCTGGATACCAAAGAATTTTGTGAGCCACCTCTTCAGGTTTCATAGGGAGCCTGATGGAGAATATCTCATGGTCTCTAGAAGCAGCTGAAATAATACTGCTGTGTTGGGATTCTCCTGTTGGTACGCTCCTTTTCCATCAAGTGTTTCTTTTTGTTATAGACAAACAGACATTTAACAACTCAGTGCTACGGAAGTTTGTAATATTACATTCATACATGTGAAAAAAAGAACAATAGCTACTACATAATTTATCAATATATTTCTCAACAGGGCTGATCAGGAGACATTAGATTGTGTTGGGAACCACTTGTCAGAAATCTGGCTTTTCCTTCCGTCTAGTTTGTCAGTATATTTCTATTTGCTTATTAGCTGGTTACCTGTGTGACATATACTGGTGGTTTCAATCTATTTTCTCTTGTGCGGGCATGTATCTGTATCTCAATCTGTATCTGACACTGCTTCAGTTGATTCAGCTGAAACTGAAGACTTGAGTGGCTGGGTAAAATGAGCTTCTTTCTCCCACTAAAGCCAGTACCTGTCTATCAGAGATGAGTATAAATGGGAGACCAGCTATTTACATAATCCTGAACAGAGATGCTGAAGCACATGGCCCATCTGCAGTTCTGGTACTGAAACAGAAAAATAGAAAATACCATATGAATATTATTTTGGAAATACTTTACCTGAGAGCTGAAAGAGCCAAACTTATTGATGCTTAACTAGTCCTACAGAAATATTGAGCTAATTTACCAGTAGCACAAATGCCAATAGAAGTCCTACAGAATGACTGAGTACAGGGTGTGCAGCAAAGAACAAGGAGGCTTTGTCAGTGAAGACAAAATGTTCTTCTGAGCGTGCTGCCAGAAAACTTGGTTGAGGTAAAGATATCACCAGTAAGGAAATTACCAAAGTGGTAGACTGATTTCAACAGCAGAATAACTCTTTTTCTCCAGCTCCATAAAGCTCCCAGAGAGTTAATGATGAAGCGCAGGCTTTGTGTACAGAAGACTCAAGGCTAGACATGCATGCTAGTATGGAGAAATAATTGATTTTTTTTTCTATGAAGAATGAAAACTATTTTGTAAGGTGTTTCAAAACTTACTGTTGAATGGAATGAAGCTCTCATCCCTCATGTATGAAGTTTGTTCCTTTTGTGGTATTTCCTGAACAAGAAGAGCAAGTGTTTCAACTTCCATCTGGACACAGTTCTGAAATATGTCAAAGACACCGACCAGGCCTTGATGTGGGTGAGGTTAGTGGAAAAGAAATTTCATTATCGTACAAATATTCCCTATCACAGCAAAAGATTTACAGTCTAATACACCTTACAGTAAAATTTCCATCTGATTTATCAAGATTCATTCTATTCAGATATTAAACCACTCACTAACAGATGAACAATTATTGATGTATACATTGGTGGGTATACATAAATCCCCTGTATTGTAACTTTCATTAGAAGACATTTCTAGGACTGATATTAAGGCAAAAATGTATGCTAGACTCTTTCTTCCATTTCCAATGCCTGTACAGAAAAATGGTATGGAGAAAACTGAAAAGAAATAATTTTTTTTATACATACCTAAAATAACCTTGTCATGGGTCTTCCCTTTCTCTTTTGGAATTGCTAATAACTTTTCCAAGATGCAGTTAAAAACTAACCCCCAAAGACCTCCTCTTTTAGTTATGTTATCAGGGTTGTTTCTTGTGAAGGAAGACTTACCGCAAAACTTCCAGGAAGAATCCTAAAAAATAAATAATTTAATATTTATTAAATACTTTAATAAATACTATGTGTGACCTCACAGCATTTCTTCATTCTGGCCTCATGGTAATTTCATTACAGGATTCTTGTTCTTCCTGTTAATCTCCACTGTATGCAAACAGACAATGTAGGACACCTCTGTCTCCAACTGATGTGTTAGAGACATTCTCGGAGAGAAGGTATGGTTAGAAGCAGGTCCAATAATTCCAGGGTACAACAATGGAAGCATTAGATCATCTCAAATTACCATTAAAAATATTTTCTTAACTCGCTTTTCCAGCTGGCTTAGATTCTTTGTTTTAGCTCTGTGGAAATCAGATTCATCTTGACCCTGAATGCATTGATGAGTTCCTGGTCCATTTGTTATTACAAATGGTTACTTTTTAGAGGAAAAACAGTGGCAAGGAGAAACATCACAGAAATGTTATCTTAACTGTGGTAGACCATGGGAAATCCAGGTTTGGGTGAAACTTTAACCTTTTGCTTTCACTGCAAGGTGAGAGCATTTCAATTCTACTGACTTCTGTTATTTTCACATTTCTTTAAAAAAGCCTCTCTGTGGTCTGTAATAAATTCTGTGGATCTCCAAAACCAGCTATGTGGACTATGTGTGCTGTTTTTCCTAGTATTTCATCAGGCTCATTATTAACATTGGACATATCAAAGGAATAGCCAAAATAAAGCAAATTGTAACAGCTGTGGAGATGCACATTTCTGTATACTGGCAGGATAATTTGTGAATTATACTTTTTAACTAACCTCATTAAAACTTGTTCTTTGGAAAAAAACCCACCACATGTCTGTGTTATTTCAAAGCTTTTTTTACCCCTTACATTCCTGAAGTGATAGAAACATGGTGTGAAATATCACAGGCCAAGAGATTACAATAAAATGTTAAAGGGCAGAAGAAATGTGCTTGAGATAGATATTTAAAAAAATTGAAAACTGCAGCCATAGTGGTTGCCCCAGTACAAGAGAGTTACTGGGAAGCTGAAGCAAACTCAGAGGGCCACCGAGATGGTTGGGGTGCTGGAAAACATGGCATGAGAAGAGTAGCAGTTTGTTCAGCCCATAGGAGAGAAGAAGGTCAATGGGCCTGAAATCCTCCACTGCCTAACAGAGGTCGTAGGGAAGGCAGGGTCAGACTGTCCCCAGAGGTGTGCAGTGAAGAGACAAGAGGCAGAGGTCACAAACTGCAGCAAGAGAAATTCCTTTGAGATAAAGGGGAAAAAAAAAAAGATAACAGTCTAGAAGTCATCTGAGTCCACCCCTTGCTCATAGCAGGGTTATCTCAAAGTTAGAGCAGATTGCCATGTCCAATCACATTCTGAAAATCTCCAAGCATGGCATCATGACAGTTTATTAAATATTTATGTGAGTAATCTAAAAAATTCTAAAGCTTTAGAATTATTTTAGAAAATATATGTAAATAGCACATTGGGTAAAACTGGTACAAATTAGTGACCTTTTAAAATTTAACTGTTCATATAAGAATGCATTTTTTTACAGCCAAAACTTTTCTGAATTACAAAGATGTTTAAGTTATCTTTGGATTTGCTATGGTTTCTAATTACTTGTTCTTGAAGCAATAACTTTGAAAATTGGATAGGACTATTTTCCCAAAGGCATAGTATCTTACACCTTGTTTGACAAAGGCTGAACACATTTTCTTATTAGGCAGTGAGGCTTAAATACTTAGGCCTCACCATGGAAAAAAGCCAAACAAACAAAAATATTTGGGGTAGAAATTAAAAAAATTCTTTAAGTTGTACAAATAAGGACGCTGTTTAAATTACTCTTGTAATAAACAGACACAATTTTCTTTAAAAATCAATGCATCAAAACCAGGATGTGAATCAAAACCACAAGTAAGTTATCTACAATTAGAAATGTACTTTTGGAATCTATGGAATTTGAATTTTCATGCTAATGGGCTCTGACATTAAGTGGGTTATTTTAAACTCTTCTGTGAATGTTCCTCATACTGCTCACTGGGGCTGGGCCTTCAGATCTATGGGGAACTCAGAGGAGGAGGGCAGTGAAACTCTTCCTATCAGCTGGACTGACTGGTGACCCAAGCTAGCTGATCTGATCAACTGCTTCATTCTCTTGGATCCTTTGCCAAGCTCTCACACCACAGTGTTTGTGAGTAATGTTTTACACCACCTCCAGTTGGCTCAGAGACCATGTCCCATTCTGGTGGGCGATGACCTGGCCTCTATTATTCATGCCTTCATCACCTCTTGGCTAGAGTATAGGTGTGTGATAAACCTGGGCATGACGCCTACAGCACTTAGGAAACTCCAACTAATAGGAGAAGGCTGGAACACATCTCCACAGGCACACTGGTAACCATGGGTCCACCAAGCTTCCCTACAGAGATTTCCCATGGAATTTCAGCTCAGGTTCAAATGCCTTTTCTACTATCAAAAAACCAGCTTCTAATTCTGCAATGAAGTTTGTGATTATGAGATCTGCTCTTTTGCTATGGACAGTGCATTGTAAGTGGGATAAAGCTTATCCCTCAGAGCTTTCTTGTGTTTCAAAGTGAGACCTAGAGGTCCTGCAGGGACAAAAGAATGTCACTAGTTTCTCTTCCTCAGCTCCAAGCTCCTTTTCCACTTTGCCTTTTCTAATGTAAACATATAACAGCTTTCCTCATCCTAAAGCTTAAACCCTAAAGCAGAACACTGCTCCTTCTGGAGAGGATGAGAAAATAGAAATCATGCAAGAGATGCACAGTTCTGTTGCTTACTGCAAAGCAGGAGGTCAGGGAGTGAGTGAGGACTGCAGCCAGGAGGACCTATGTGGTGGACCAGACCTATCACGCACAGCTAATAGCAAGTTCAGAGTCAAAGTTGTGGCTTTCTTTTGAACAGAGGCAGTTACAAGCCATAGTGGCTAAATTTAGTGATGGAAAATATTTTCTGAGTTCACTCAAAAATTACTTTTGTTCGCTACCACTAGAAACAGTTGATAAAATCAGAGAAATATTTTAAGGCTTTAATTCATCAGAGTATTTACCCAGACATCTAACTCCATTCCTATTTAGTGAAGCATGTGAGTATTTTAGTGTTTTGTGTCTACTAGTTTTCTCTTCATACTGGCCACGTGAGAAGTAGGCCTGGATGTTAACACAAGAAGGAAGCAAGTTTCAGAATTTCCTGTTGTGGAAGCAGAACAGCTGACAAGTTAATGCAAATACAAAATTGGACAAACTAAGAATGCTTCACTAGTCCCTCTGAAGTAAGCAACTAGTCCTGAAAGCAGAACTGAAGAAGCCTGCAATCTATATAACTTGGACTCCTAATAAAGAAAATATTATGGCTGTATGTATGGCTGATATAGAGGTGCAATTTCTAGATCCACTTCAGGTAGAATAATAAAATAAAGTTATAAGGTAGAACTTCCAAAACTCTGCCTCCTGAATATAGTCTCTGGAAAGAAAACCACAAATAAGTTCCTAAATCTTTAGGTGGAATCTCTCCGAGTAACTATGTCTTGTCCTAGGGAACTCTGTAAATCTCCTCTTTGAAGTTTTCCTTATTTCATTCTTCTGTACATGATCCAGTGAAAGCAATGCCTTCTGCGTTTCACAGCTGACCTACTGTACCACTTCAGTTTGAGGTAAATGCAATAAAAATAGCTAAAGAATGTGCTGATGAGAACAGTCATTAGGGAAGCCGTCACGAGGTTTATAGCACCTTCTTAGTTTGCTGGTGCCTAAGATCAGCTGAGCTAGGAAAGCAGAGAACTGCAGCTGGGAATCAAAGCCAGCTTTCAAATGCAAGTGTTATTGATATTATAGAGGAATACATCTGAAGAGGAAAGCAGGATATGCCTTGACAGCACAAAAGTCTGTCCATCATATTATTTTCTCTAGACCTAAGCATTCTGTGCTCCAACTGGAAGGAATTTAAGGGATTATGACAGCTAAAAAGGCAGATATAGAGGTCTACATGTAGGTATATTTCAGGTTCAGAAGAACTATTTTTTAAAAAATGGTTGAACTATTCTGATTCTAGGCAATTCAAAGGAGTCTCGTAATGAATTTTGGCTCTCTAGTGCACTGGAGTAGCATGCACTTCTATTGTCAACATTTGAATAAGGTCTTGCAGCTCACTAAAATAATTCTGATTCCTCCACCCAAATGTTTTTTTCCATATAAATTTCTAGTCAGTGTGTCAACAGGGTACTCCAGCCATGGTTAATAAGCATGATGAACCAGTTGTCTGACAATGCTATTCTATTTTACTGTTTCACGTGGGTCAAAAGAACACAGTTCAGCTGTAAATTTCACCTTCTCACATGTCAGTGTGAAAATCACATTGTCAGTGAAAATAAGCCACCCGATGAAGCTTTGGAGATTGCTATCTGGAAGCCTATGCATTGGTATAAATTAAATACATTATGCAAACCCTATCCATGTAGGAATTCAGTAGTTTGTGCACTAATCAGGGCCACACACATTTAAATGATACAAGTAATAGGTACAGCAAAAGGAAAGAAGGAGGAGGAATAGAGAAATTAACATAGTAATCAGAAAGAATTGCTGGGAACTTTCCTAGAACTGCTAAGAACTTTTCTAATTATCCCATGGTATGTTTGAGGTATATTACTGAAACAGTTTCAGTTACGCAAAGAAAAACCAAATAGAAGAAAGAGAAAAAAATTAATTTTATTATGTTCTCTTAAGTCACATATGTAGCAGATCATGTAGATAACTACACCTCCCTTCCTCACCCCAGACAGACCACCTGTGGGTCACCGAATACTTAATGGAGGTCAGTGATAATTTGGTCAGCGGCTTTGTTCTGTTATATCACATTGTTATATAGCAAGTATATTATATTCCTTTTCTAGGCAAAAAAGGGCTGTGGGTACCTCAAGGATGATTTGCATTGATGAATGCAAAGATACACATAACTGCAGATGTAAAATGAGATTGTTAATACAAATGCACACTAAGGTAAATGGTAACATGTAGACACTATTTCATTGACATTATGCTCTTTAGAGCCTTTGCAAAGAATGCTTTCACTGTTTCCTGTAAAAGCTATTTGCCACTCAGTAACAAATTAAGATCCCAGCGGTCAGTCTATTTTTTCTTTCTTCATTGTTCTTTATTTATAACTTGGTGCATAAACTACACAGGAATTTTCCAAACATAAAGACAGACAAGAGCTATTGCTTCATACCCTTGAGCATCTAAAATAACAAAGATATTTGGAAATGCTCTCACTGTACTAAATCCCAGATGACAACATTAGCTCATTTCTATTGTGAATTCCTTTGTTTGTGTTCCTAAGTATAAATGATGCGAAGTAGTATGACTACAAATAATATCATGATTGTGCACTAGGTCGTTGCTGGCAAAAAGAATTGTAGGACTGCCTTCCTAAGGCTACATCCATACTTTTCCCCTTGGATACCCTCTGTTTACCGAAGAGCAAATCCTATATTTATCTGTTCTGACAGCCCTCAGCACAGCACCCAATGGCTTCAGGAGCTGGCCTCCGGACTGGCAGGCGAGCTCTGTTATGAGCAGATTTCTTAATGTAATTCCTCTCATGCTTTAAGAAAACATTTCCCTGTGAGATGTTCAAAACACTCTAAAAAGGAGATATAGACTTTCTCTAAACCAGGAGAAACCCACCCAGATAAAGGACTACACAGAAGTTTTTTGTGAATCGGGTATTTTGCTATGTCCTTTTTGAGTCACACAATGACACAGAAGGTACGGATGGACATGATGCAAAAGGTACAACTTAAGAAGCAAAAGGCAAATCTTTCTTCACAGGAAGCTGCATCACTCCACTAGCCAGCATGAACTTTCATCACCTCCAGATGCCGTTACAGACATTACTTGATTTAAAGACATTAGAGCACTTTTGAAGAGCTCATTAGGACTCCCAGTCTCATACACACTATACAACTATATTGTGTATAGTGGCCTTTGCATTAAATTTTGTATTGCATGTGAGTATTTCTGTATAGAAAAGCACACATAAGCAATATTACTGAACCACATCCACCTGCGTCTGCGGGATACGCTCACACAACGACCGGTGTCAATGCCCAGAGAAACTCCTGGGCTTTCCAGAACCGTTGTGACATTTCAATTCTCAGCTACAAAGAGGAGAGAGAAGGAAAAAAGCAAGGCAAGTAAGCATGGTGAAGAGACAAAATGGAGTAACAATAATACTTGGAGTGTGTGAGGGTGCTCATTAAGAGAGAGAAAGAGAAAACCATGAAGCAGAAATCTGCACAAACAATCAAGTGAAAAAACAACAATATAAAAAGGTAAGAACAGCAGAGAAAATACAGTTGAGGGAACAATGCTCAATCGAATTGAGGTACAAAACATCTGGAGGACAACAGTGGCCAAAAAGGTGAATATATATTATTTTTCTTATGTAGCTCTGCGGGTCCATGGCAACACCCACCACCAAACTTTGTCATAAGGTGATAAGTTTCATAATTCTGAACACACTTTTTGGAGTGAATTGTTTTGACTTTGGAAATCCCAATGAATTTACAATTTTTTCCAGGTCCAAAAATTATAAAACTAACAATGGAAACGAGGCTCTTCTGAGATTCAGTCAGTCTTCCTCTGCAAGTAAAACAAAAAAATAAAGACCCTAGAAGGTAATGATTTTTTTTAAAACATTGATCTTCTAAGAAGTTTTATACTAAAAGCATGAAAAAGTTGTAGCGTGACAGGGAAAAAAAAGTTGTTTTCCTCCAGATAGCTCCTGAGTTAGAAATAGACTGCTAATTTGAAATTTAAAGAAGGGTGCCAAGGATAATCATTGTGCCTAACTCCATCTGGAGCTTCATCTCATACCATATACATGTTTTTTTAAATGTCTGACGTAATATGTGGATTAGGTGGATTTAAACACTCTGAGAAACGATATTCTGAGTAAACAATATCCTAATTTATAAATATCAGTCATCCAAGGAGTTCTGTGAGATTCTAACTGGGGAGTTCATTCCTTAAGGGTAAACTGTTACAGGGAGGCAGCGCTGTTTATCCTCAAGTATTTTTGGTTTTTTTTTCCACTAGTTACAATTATTGTAATTTCATGCTGGGCATATAGTGCAGTGTGTGTATATGTGTAGAGTTAGGGGCAGGATGGAGTGAATGAGGACGGAAAAAATAAAGTCAGCTTGACGCTCTTCCCACTGAAAAAAGCCTAATTACTTACCTAGCCCTTAGACTATTCTCTCTAATTTTGCTCAACAGTTCTATTGACGTCAATGGAAATTCCAAATATAGAATGAAGAGAGAATACAGCTTATTGCCATTTTGGAGCGTAACAAAATATAAAACAGCCATTTATAAAATATTTCTAATTGCAATCATTGCAGAACACATCGTTCTTGGTAAGCTTTCACAAACATGAAGGTAGGAGACACCCAAACTGGTAAACAGTATTCAATGCAAAATAATATAAATTTGTATTTTTAAGGTTTTAAAAGCATTGGCTGTATATCTCTCCCTCGCAAATGGAAGCCAAGAATTGTCAGATGAAAGATGCATGTTACCCTGCTAATGATGTCACCAGTTTACTTTTTTATGTGCATATATTAATCATTTTGTTTATAAGGTGATTTTCCAAAAAAAAAAAGAGAGGTCAAGCTGCCTCATAAAAACAACCCAAGAAAATAAAACAAATGGACACAGCAGATATTAAATAGTTATTAAAAAAGATGTTATCATTCATTAGTCAGTTTAAGTGGTTTTATCTGATTGCTGTGCCAGTTAATATGTCTATGCCTGGAACTCTTATAACATAAAAAAACTGGAATGGGAGAGGTAAATCATTTATATATGTCTATTTCCAGCCAAACTTAATCCAAAATCCAGAAAGGAGGCAGATTTTGATCTTACTGTGACCCTGACCACGAATGCACATAAGCTGATTTCTTGGAAGTTCTTTTCAATTGTCTTTTTGGTATGTAGCAGGGGAATGCTGGATGGAAAAAATAGAAAATACTGAACTGCAATTTTTGACTCATTTCATTTGCTGTAACTGTGTTTTACTGTTCAGTGGCACACTGTCTCTATCAGAAATTTTGTAACCTCCCAACAATTTTTCTGTGAAGACCTGGTGAATGTAACCATGTCTGGACTTCCAGGTGGGTTGGCCATTCAGTCAAATGAAATGGCTTTAGGATGTGGGATTTCATAGCTGATGATGATCTAGGTTGGAATACGGGACAGGAAAGGACTTTGTAAATCAAGTTCATTGTTTTGCAACTGCAAGCAGCTATGATGTTTAGTCTAGATGCCACTGTCTCTTCCACAGGCTTTGTCTGCCCCTCCTTCCACACAGCAAATCTGAATGTGCTTGCAAAACACCAGAAAACACAAGACTGACAACATGCTCTGCTAAGCCAGTAATAGCTTTCAAGTGGCACTACCACAGTCCTGCAAGACGAGAGACTTTGGTGGACCTGCCCAGAACCTGGTGAAGAATGGATCCTGTTTACTCTAAAATAAAAGGTAAAAATATAAATATAAAAATATCTTGTTTTCTGCCACAGCAGACTGAGGGAGAATTCATTCTTGAGCACCGATCTGATGTTGGGTACATCATAAGCAAGATCCATTGATCTTGCTTATGGCACTGGGGAGATTTCTAACCATCAGTAGATGATGTAAATCCTGATTAAGCAAAACTCAGTGAAACTATTGATACTTTTTTACTAAATTTATACTTGTTCAGATGACAGTGGACCTAGTATGAACAGACTTGCTGTTGCTGGCACTGTTTACCAGCTCATGCACCACATGCTGTAGTAGGATTAAAGTAGCTCATCATTGCATTTGCTCAAAATCTAGGCAATGATGACCTTGACTACTGAGTGGAGAAGGTACATGTGACTCCATGTTTTCAAAGCATTTACAATGAAACAATTTGCTCACAAGTGTGGGCCCCAAATAAATCTGTTTCCTTTGTGAGAGAGGTATACCCCATGATCCCAGAAACCTGGGATTCATGGTAAGTTTTTAAAAAACATTACCTGGTTATGATGATTATCCCTGACTGGACAATGTCCTGAGCAACCTGCTGTGTTTGACCCTGCTTTGAGCAGAGATTGGACTAGATGAGCTCCAGAGGTCCTTTTCAACCTCAACACTTCTCTGATCTTGTGATTTTATTATTATGATTAATTGTGATAAATTATAATTACATGAGTTGCCTAATTATTATTAAGGAGGCATATGCAAACATTTAGTGCTCATGGGTATATAGATCTGTGTGTGTGCAGGTACAGATTTGTTGTGCATGGAGCCCTGAAGAGATACCAGTCCCTATCGTCTCCTGCTAGGCTACCACGGCACTGGCATCCCTCGAAATGCAAACAGGGATATTGCCATAAAAGGGTGGGTTGTCAAAAAGGCTAATGGGGCTGGCGAGACATACTTGGAGGGGGGGGAACTTCAAGGCTATGGGAACCTGTGGTTTCTGCCGTTGTGGGAGGAACCTTCCCCTGCAGTTTGCGTGCCAAAGGAGACCGAGTGCCTCGCTGCTGAGACAGTCTCCCCTGCGTGAGGCGGTAGGCTGGCTTCCCCATCCACAGCGGGCGTGATTCCCTCCTTCCTCCTCAATATGTGATGGTGGTGGAAACGATGAGACAATACATAAATGCCAGAAGAATTTTTTGTCCACATCCGAATAAAAATTAACTTAATCTAACTGCCTCCTGGCTGTGTCTCATTAAAAGTAAGCTGTATTGAACGTTCAGAAATGTTTAGCAATGTCAAAATTTAATTACTGTTTAGTGGGAAAGAAGCTACGTATGTAAATTGCACAATTGTCAGGGAAAGTCAACCTTTGGATGCTGTGCTAACAAGACCTGGGTGATCTTTGGCATTTACTGTGGAAAGAGAAATGCATTGCATAATGAAAAATAAAGCCTATGTTAAGCATGTGCAAAGGTACAGCATTAAGTAGACAGACAGACTGGAAGACATAATTATACAGAACTCATGTTTCTAGCCACAAGGGTAAACTTTCTCCAAAACACTGCAATGGCTGCAAGACCCCTAAGCCTCAGTATTCCTTTGTTGTTTAGTACATCACTGTGAAGTCTATTGCATAATGTGCCCTTCATCCTTTTCTAGTGGTTTGTCCTCATAGGGAATAACTGCCTCATCGTTGCAGCTGAGTTCAAATAGTAGCTGCAACCTGAAATATAAGAAAGGATAAAACATCAACTCTTTGAAAAATTAGTAAACTTCTTATGTCAACATATAAGGATGCTCTGTGTGTCTAAACCAGGGCACCACAAATTAATAGGCAGGTAAGAGTTTTGATCTGACATATTTTGATAATTTATGTCAGTTTTGCATCCCAGATCCCTAGTTAGCTTCAAAATGTTCACTCCTCACTTTTCCTCCAATGCCTCTTTTGCCTTCAAAGTATCCACTGTTGAAGAAAGGGCTCGTGGCTCAGCAGCACTTGGGGACTCCTGCAGCTGGATTCAGCTAAGTCGCTTTACCAGTTGCCTTCTTAAACTGTTTGCCAGCTAATAAAGTACCTTTCTGTTTCACTTTTCTTTTAATGTGAGAAAGGAATTCCACCACTAGATTTACTGGGAGGGGGTCTCAAAGAAAACAGTCAGAATCAGTCACTGACCTGAGGACTTAAATTTAAATAAAAGGTAAGCCAGATGCTCTCTGGAAGAACTTGAGACAATAATGGGCATGAGCATTGCATCTGCATTCCAAGAAGAGTATATGATTTTAAAATCTAGAAGTCCTCTAATCTCAGAATCCTCTACTGACGACTTCAATTTAATCAGAGAAAATAATCTGATAATCTTTAAAATAATCTCAGAAATCCTCTGCTCTGGAACATTTTAGTATTTTTGTCATTAATTAGAGCAAACTCAAGCTCTAGCATTAATACCTGTTAACCCGCTTTTCCAGAATTCTTTTGTCTTCTTTTTAAATTTCTTTCACTTTTCTGTAGTTCTTAATCACTGGGCAATTAAGCATTGAAATGTTCCTTTGCAAATACAGTTCACTATATATCAGGCTCGTTTATGGTACCTGCTCACACAAGGACAGTGATGCTGGTGTAATCATGCAATCTACATTCAGATCTCAGTCTTGAGAATGAGACTCCCAGGAGACGTTTCAGTGGTACTATCATTGCTTTAGTGGTTTGTTCTGTTCCACTTCTACAGATACTTAAAGTTACATGGTCACAACATTATATCATCTCTTTGGAGGACATTAAAACAATAGTAAAATACAGTGCAAGTCCATATGATTGGTCAGAAATTATTTTGAAGTGCCTTCATATATTCTTCTGTAATTGATTCAGGATGGTATTTTACTGTTGCACCTTGCATGCAAAAAAGTGCAAATACAGATGTACTGAAGTTAGTAGAAATATTAGGAAAACATTGCTTTCAACTCAAGGATTAAATGAGTTAATAACTTTGTGTTAAAGAATTCCTGTTACTGTCGGGTTGTGCAAACTCATTATCTAGGCTAGTTAAAGAATGTTTCAGGCCAACACATCTTGTAATTTTCATTATGTTTCATTATGAAAGTATTTTTCAGAAGTGTTATCCATTATCAGTGCACTATATGCACTATGTTGTGTACAGTGGCCTTTGCTTTAAATTAGGTATTGTATGTAAGTAGTTCTGTGTAGAAAAACACACACAAGCAACATTACTGAACCACATCCACCTGTGTCTGCAGGATAGTCACACAACAACCACTGTTGATGTCCAAAGACACTCCCAGGCTTTCCAGAACTGTTGTGCCATTTCCGTTCTCAGCTACAAAGAAGACAGACTGGGATTTCTGTCTTGGCCAAACAATGCCATGCAGTAAACACCATGTTTATTTATTGCAGAAGAATGAAGAACCAAATTTACTCTAAATAGAAAATGAATTAATGGATTCAGAATTCCTAGGTATTTCCAATATGGGACTTACATGGCTTTTCTCACTTTGATTTTATTTGATAAAAATAGCTGTTACAGGCCTGGGAATTAACAAATTAAATCTGAAAGATGTGGATAGGAATCACACTATATACTTATAGTAAGCACCAAAGAACCTTCTTTGATAATAGCTAGCTGCAATAGGAATATTTATAATTTTTTGTGTGTGTGTGTGTATAAAACACACCTCTCAGATTTTTCTTAGCTTCCTGAACCTACTTTCCTAGAATCTTAGCCAGCTTACAGTATCATAAACACAATTTATCCTGTTCTGCCTCAAAAATGGCATAGTACAGTGCTCCTCTAAATGTGCTAGACTTCTCCAGCTAAAAATAGTTTGAAACAAAAAAAAAATCCTCTACAGAGACACTGAAATGAAAGGAAAATAGCTAATTAGGCCTTGATCTGAACTACCGTAACGATCATGCAGATTTCCATTGTATCACTGAGCTTTGCATCCAGTCTTTGGGACTACAAACAGCAACAAACGGAAACAAATCTTTACCTCCCTATAGAGTTTCATAAATGCCTCCCCCCAGCTTCTTAAAATTAAAAATGTGCTTACTATTTTGCTTCATCCGAATCTCAGACCATGAGACTTTTGCGTTAAGAAATATTTTATCAGTACTTTGAAATAGTACAATGTTTTCTGGCTTTGAATGAATCTTTAAAAATTGAATAATAATGAAACATTGTGGAACAAAAGATAACACTTGGATAACTTGATTTAAAATTGCATGACATAGGCTGTCATAGGCTTGATTTAACCAATTTTGTTATGGTTTTTGTTATGTTTTTTTTCAGCATTGTGATAAGCTGCTAGAGTGCCATCTTTGTTTTTGAGAATTATGTACACGTGGATTACAAAAAAAGAAGGTGGTAGGGTCCTTTCAGTTTTGGTGAGACAAATTTGAAGATTCAGATGTCATGAGGTTTGTTACTAGAAACTGCTGAGCATGGCATATCTGTTTTCCATGATTAGTGAGTTGTCCTGCCAGAGATGCTACAGGAGCATCTTCACCTCCTATGACACTCTGGTCAGTTATTTCCTTTAGTTTTAATCAAGTTTATTGAAACAAAGCAAACTTTGGACAACCAAAAGGATACCACTACTTTGGGTTACACACCAGGAAATACAAAAATAAAAGAGTTCTGGTGTAGTATATGTAGGACATGCAAAAACACAACCAGAATGGCATGTGAGTAAATACACACCAAAGTCTCTATGGACTGCCACTTGTGGTGGATAACATGTCTAGCTCATGTTTTGACTACCAATTTACTGAACTGCTATATGAAATTCAGGTACAGGTTTTAATGTAGTTATGCAAACACTTTTACTTTGATGCTGTGGAAGGTTGAATCACAAGTAGCAATGATTTAACAAAAGTCATGTAATGCAGCATGAGGTCTCCTGTTAAAATATTCCACAAGTCTAGCTGCACAGCTCTTTTGCCAGCGATCAGTATGGCCACTTTCACCTGTATTTCTCGGAAACTGCTGAAAATATTACAGAGTCTGCCTGAAGTTACCCCTCTTAATCTCGTTTCCCCCCTTTTTTTATGGCGTCTGTGCAAGGAGAGTATGAAACTTTAAGTTCTCTTGCAAGATCTCATACATATTTTGAAGAAAGATTATTTTTTTTTAACTGATGGCATCATATATTAAAATACCACACACATTATTCAAATCACAACATAAAAATAAATTCAAAAGCAAACTTCAAGGTCAACAAACTAGCATTTCAGGAATCCTATCTTAGTCATAGCAGTGAAATAAAAAAAAAGCAAGAGGGCAACCATGGCAAAGGGAGTATGAGTCAGTGGTTCCTAAGTTAATCAAAGATAAACAAAACCGAGAATTAAAGAAACCAGATGCACAATTTTGTTTTCCATATTAGGAAAGTATTACAGTTTTATAGTTCCTACAGAGATACTCAAATGCTAATAATCATATTTTTAAAAAGCCAAACACTGAGAAGGGGAAATTTTAGTGGTACCATACATTAAATTTTCCCTCTTGTTACCTTAGTTAATTTGATAGTTCTTGTTCTCACTAGTGGAATCTGAAACTCTATATTTTACTTTTCTTTGTCAAAGAGAGGCCAAATAATAAATGAAGAAAGTTTAAATCCAGATGAACTACAGCATACTAGACTGCAAGTGGCATACTGCTGGAATTTGTCCTCTGATGTGCTACTGATTTTGTATCCAGTTTCTGTTGCGTCTTAGTGCCTAAATTTCATTCTTCCAAAAATCAAATATTGACCCACAAGTCAATCACTCATGGTCCAAACAGGTGACAGAGGCCTCTGAGTCAGCTCAAATCTGAAAAAAGGCAAAACAGAAATAACAAAAGATGTGCCTAAGCATGCCTTAGTTGTTGTTTTTCAATAGAAAAGGATGGAAGAGGGACGGATAGGAAAAAAAAGAGGGAACTATATTCTGTTTTAGACTGGGAACACAGAAGTTTTGCTTTTCAGGCTTGACAGTGACATGACGTCCTAGTAGCTTTAAACAAATCCTCTTATCTTCAGCTTTGTTTGCCTGTCTGTTATTGCTCATACTTCTCTTGTCTGTCTTCATGGGATGCTATTTTTTTTAAGTGGTTTGAATTGGACAAGACCTACAGAGTGGCTAAATATAAAAGTGTAATACTCAGCCTAACGTGCAGAGTAATTCCAAACAACTAATTCACTTTTAAAAGAGTAATATTAAAAAGGATGTTAAAGATACTGTAATGAAGTAAGTTTTACATTTGACACCTCTTCTGCAATAAAAGGATTTGGAAGGTTTTTCCTTGTAACTAGAATAGGTGCCAGTTAGAATAAAGTTATTTAGTTACTATGTGGTGAATTTAAAGTCAGAATTGCCTAATTTGCCTGAAGCAGAAACCCCCTTGAATAATATGTTCAATAGAAAATCAGAAATCTGATAATGATTTGGGAGCGTTGTTTTAAATAAAACTTTGTGAGATGACGGGAAGGAAACATTTCACTAATTTTGTAAGTGAGATGGTGGCTTGCTTAAGAATGATATGGAGCATTAAAATCTCCTGAAAAGGTATCTACACAGCTCCTGGATCCACTGTATTATTGAAAATATTTTAGTTAGCGCTCGTTGCACAAAATATACCTTATCCACTCAGGAAATGGAACCAAATTATGTGATACATCTTCTTTTTTGACACTGGCACAAGTTCTGCACAAAGTCTGATTCATCTTGAGTGTAGCACCTTTTTGAGTGTTTGCTCATCTTGAGTGTTTGCACATATGGCCCTTTCACCTGAGTAGACACGAGGATGTTTTTAGAATCTTAATATTCTAAACCCACGGAGAATATTCTTTGGAATAGTGGAAAATCCAACATTGCTACTTCAAACAGATCTGGTGAGCAAGATGATATATTTGCCAAAGCAACACCAATGCTTTTATAAGCACCATCCCAGAATTATCTAATAAAAATGTTGTGTTGTTTATTTGTGTCCTGGTGAACTACCCAGTTCAATTTGGAAATATGCAACATTCACCACCATGTGAGCAGAAGGAACCTAATTCTACCAGCTCTGGTTTGTTGAAGCTTTGCTCCATCTTTAGGCTGTAGAATCATGTTGTGCCTTTTTTTGGCCCTCTCTGTTAATCCAGCCAGCTCCCTAGTCCTTAAACCCTCATAAAACATTTACTTATGCCCTAGAAATGCTCTGTGCGAGAGAAACCCACAGCAAAGTCCCTGCGATTCACTGCCAAGATTCTGCAAGGAGTTAAGAGCTGACTGTGAGGGCTTCTCTGCTTCCAGAGCCAGGAGCAAAATCTTTGCCACAGGAAATAAGATAATGCATCAACAACTTAATTTGTCTTCCAATAGAAGCGCCTTGCCTTGGGAAGGTACACTGAATGCCAGATACTGTCACACCAAAATGTGAAGAAATGTCATTATTGGTCTTTCAAATAAGGAATAATCATTTATTCAATTTATTTTTCAGAGATCTATTTGGGGAGTCCGTCTTAAGGACTTACAGAAAATATGGAATCTAGACGTTAGTTGATCGCAACCATATGTATCAAGGGCAAAAAGGTACCATAAAGCCAGAGAAACAGTCTGTCAGGGCCCTGAGGGCACCAGAAGGCCTCTGCTGGGGCCACCCTCCACCCCTGCCCATGGCCCAGGACCCTGTTTCAGCCAGGCCCAGAGCTGTCAGCCCCTGTCCCAGTGACATCGCAGGAATGCCAGCCTCCATCTCCATCTCCATCCCTGTAGGTAGTTGGTCTCCTGGATGGACGCCCTCCCCTCGCAATGTGTGCTGCAGCTTGTCTCCAGCCCTTCCTCTGGCCCCAGCTCCTTTTGCTCCTGATGGGACCACCTGGTTAGACCCTGGCCCTGGGTCATTGCTTGGTATGTCTGGCATGGCTATAGACAGACATGGCCAAAGATTAAGCCAAGTCTAGTGCCAAACAACAGTCATCTTTTCTCAAAATCATTATTGCATTGGGTATACTTCAGGACTGTTCTTACGCTTATATGCTAAGTGGAAGCTTGGACAGCATTTTCTGAAGTCATAAGGTGATGAAAAATTAGTCAAGGTAAGTCATGGTAAAAACCTCTGTAGTTAATAGTAACTTAAACTGCTGATTGGTGCGAGCGTGGAAGAGGTCTTTCAGAGGGTGAAGGAGAAATTTAACAAAAGCTGATTGATAGTTGAATTAATCTACCTGTTAGATGGTCTTTTTTCTCAGATCAACAAAGTTGGTAGCCAAACTGACAAATCTGTATTTTAGACTATTTCTCTGCATAATAGCATAGATAGAAACTGGTAGTACAGAAGGAGGTAAATGTTAGTAGTAAATGAAAAAAAAGTGGCCTGGAATTAAGTGATGAGTAGGCAGAGTTGGGATGAGCTTTATTAAAAGTTTTTCTAAATTACTTCATAGCAGGAAAAGATTACATAGCATTAAATGCATTGATGATACCAAGATAATACAAACTGCAATTAGTGTACCACAGAAGAAAAAAGAATAGACTAAGGGAGAGAAGTGAGGTCAATAGAGTAATAGATGGATTTAGTGCTACAAATTAAAAACTAATTTGAAGAAAAGTAACTAAGAAAATCATCAACAATTTGAATGAAATGCAGCTTGAGGGAGCTGAGGGGGATAGAAATAATAAGCTAAATAATTAACAAAACTGCTCAAGAAAAAGCAGCAAAAGCAGGACTAAAGAAAGTAACAAATTGGTAGAAAGATTACTCATAAAGGGACTAAGACAACAGTTTGGCTATCGCCTGTGGCACACCTCAGGCTTTAATTGAAACAAAGAATGTAGGTGTTGATTCAAAATCCAGTAAAGTCAATGGAAATATTCCTTTTGAGTAATAAAGGGCTTTGGGACAGGACCACAGCTATTGGGGGGTGTCCAGATGTCAAAGAAATGTCTTATTAGGAAAAAAGGTACAAGAACTAAAGCAAATGGAATAAAACTGCAACCTTCCCTAATTACACACCATGGAGACTTGAGCAGTGCCTCAATTATATGATGTTCCAGTGGCAAAACCCTTATGCACATCTGTGTAGGGAGATGTCCTGGTTAGAGATCAGACTGCATATTTTCAACCAGAAATGTTGTTTCCATTTAGATGTGGAAAAGGAAAATTAGTGCCAAGAGGCCATCAGTATTATATGTTATGTAAACCAAGACTAGTGTGAATACGAATTCATATGTTCATACATAATTATACATATAGAGAAGCAGATTTTCAGGGGATAGAGTTTGTTTGTTTCAATCCAAATATTTATTCTTTAAAATAAATATAAAAGTGATTCTCCACTTCTCCATTCTATTCCATGTGGACATTTGAAGTTTGTTAAATTCTGCACTTTTCTACTCTTATTGGCTGGCTAATGGTATTTTTGATTTAACATTGCTCTTTCCAAATATGAATATTATTCCTGAGTTGTCTTATTTTTCCCTGTCAAAAGGATTGGAATGCTATAGGTTTGGTAAGAAAAATAACTTCCCAATGCACATAGAAATAAATTTATTAGTTATCTTATAGTTCTTATGGCCACTTTTAAGGCTATAGGTTATAAGCAAATAGCCCCTAGTAAATATTTGGATGCAAGTAGTTTATTCATATGTCATATTTCAAGTGGTCACAGTTTTATCGCAAGTCTCGAAATATTTGTTCTTTGTATAAGAGTCTCTACTGTTGAGAGAAGTCACTACATGGAAAAACTCAGCTTCTACTCACAAAATATTCCTGCCTCTCATGAATGTGGAAGATATCTTGAGCTCATGAGCTTATATCTTGTTCTCTCAGAAACAAAAAGTTAAATAATCCCACAAATTCTTTTTTGAAAAGTTTGAGCACACATTTTAACACAGCTGATGACATGGTATGATTCTGAGTTTCCTGACTGAATGACCTCACTTCTGCAGATGAGAATATTAGAAAATTACCAGTGAATATATTTTATTCACTCTGATTCTCTGAATTCATCTTCAAAAGAAGATAAGTAAATATAGTGAAGCAAAGATTACCCTGAGCTTACAGATAAGGAGTGAAGTAATAGGGTTATTTGTCAAAGACTAAATGTAGGTCAGACTGCCCAGATCTTCTGGCTCCCAGTGTAGTGCCTTAAGCACAAGAGCTTATTTGAACTTCAAATATTTCAGTAAGAAAGTTGAGAGGACTTCAGAGAAAAAAGGACATGTCAAAGTCCAAAGTCTACCTCCATGCTCCGGAGAAGTACTCCTGTAGACGATGGGGCTATCCCTCTTGGATATATAAACACATTTCTTTTGTCAGACTAGAGCTCTGCTAAGCTAAAGATACTAAAACAAATAACTGTGCTCACACATTGATGTCCCCACATTAGTGTTCTCACAGTTAAATGAGAATACAAACACAAAACAATCATAGTGCAGGTACACAAAGAGAAGTGAACCAAAATTAAAAATCTTGTACTGAAGCACAGGCTGTGTTTTCTGAACTTTTTGTGACTGCCCTCTAACTCTTCATATCTACACTTTTACAGTGAAGAGGATGCTGTAAGATACCCCTTGCTGGTTGTGACTTGGGATGGTAAAGCTACTTTGCAATGTTGTCTTTCATTTTAAAGCACAGTTAGGGTGATTTCAAAGCTTATTATTGTATGCCATGACTGCAAGAACTTCTTTTAATCCTTTTTTCTTTCAGACATTAATATATTCTATCAAAGACAGGTCAGTTTTTGATGCAATATTCTTTATTGTTATTAAAGTGAAATTTGACTTAATATCAAGGCTGACTATTAAATTGTTTCAATGAATTTAACTAAAAATGACAGTATCAGACTATAATCTGTTTAGGAATTCCTTACTCTTGGAATCCTGGAAACCTATATTTTAAGAAGAGGTCTACTGTAATGTTTTAACTTCTTCTTGGAGTTCAATAAGACATGAATGTGTAAGTACTCAGTTTAACACCTAAAATGGGGCTTGCCATTTAATCTGTTACACCAGTGAGTTTAAAAGAATATGGCACATTATTATCTCACATTTTGTTCTTATACGTGAATACATGGCTGAAGTAAAATCAGGCCTGTGTCTTGGAGATTAGAACAGGGTTTAATATTGGAGACCAGCTATCCCATGTCTATGGTAGCTGTTTAATACCTCATTCTGAGTACTTACTGATGGTCATAACTATGTAGGGTGTTGACCAGATGGCTTTCTGGTCTGATCCAGTAAAGAAAAATGTAGACATCCAGAAATTCCTCTGTTGAGTGAAGAGAGGAATTAAATAGCTATTTAATTAAGTTTCTGCACACAGTGCCATGATTGAAGCAGCTCTAGAAGTATTTTGACTGAATCATAAAATGAGCTTATGAAAATGCTGGAGAAAAGGGGGATTAGGACCTCCATATCCTCTCTCTCAAGCAGGAATCACAGCTCGCTGACATTTTTTTTCCCCTTTCTCATACAGTCTAACATCAGCGTCCAGCAACCACCTCCTGAACAAGAAAGCCTCCTGACACCCTCCCTGGAGATCCTGGGGGCTGCTGGTAGGTGCCACCGAAACCATCTCTTCTCCAGGCTGAGCAAGTCCAGTTCCCTCAGTCTCTCCTCAAAGGGCAAATACACTAGTCATAACCATGTTGGTGGCCTCCACTGAAGTCACTTCTGTTTATCAATGTTTTTCCTACACTGGGGAGTGCAAAACAGGTTGCAGTATCCTAGATGTGATAAGTAGGAGTAAAGGGTGAAGTTCCCTTCTCTTGATCAACAGGCTGTGATCCTGTATTATACAGCCTAGGATGGCTTCTTGCGGCCAGGGCCACTGCTGGCTCACGCTCAGCTCACTGCCCGCCAGAGCCCCAGGGCTTTTTGTGCAGAGCTACACCCTGAGAAGAGACTCCCAGCCTGTACTGCTGCAAGGGGCTCTTCCTTGAAGAGGAATTCCTTCCTCTTAAAGAATTTGTCTTTCTTGAATTTCATCGTGTTGGCTCATTTCTCCATCTTTTCTATCTTTCTATGGATGGCAGCCCTGCCCTACACCACCCAGTTTCTTGTTATCTGCAAGCTTGCTGTCACCTCCTCAAGCCATTAATAAAGATGGTAAACAAGACCCCACAGTACTCCACTAGCCTCCAGGCAGAGAACAATCCATTAGCCGTTACCCTCTGAACCTGATCCTCAAACCAGCTTTTTACCCATCTAGTTGTCTAAAGCGTTATTTGTTCATGTGCTATTCATGTTTCATGTATGCTCACCCTTCTCATCTGGGGAGGTGAACAAAGACACATCAAATTAAGAGACTCAGCTTTTTATATTTTTCACTTTTCACCTTCTGGATTCAAAAAATGTCTCTTAGGAAATCTTTTTCAATGCCACAGGTCATACTATGGCAAATCTTGGGAATGAGGGGGACAAAACATTAAAATAACCCTCTCTTACAAGCAGTCTTCTTCAAGTCCCATACCTCAGAGAGAAAAACCAACCTTCTTAAATTGCTAGAATGGGCAGCATACTTCTTGCAGGGTATCTTGATGCCACACTGAATAGTAACTCAAGGTATTCATGTAGTTATTAAGGTTTAATTATTTACCGAGTAATTGAGGTTTTCTGACAGTCACTGTGAACCCTGTTTCTCCTTTTTGTTCCTTTCCATACAACCTCTTTAGACCATATGCATTTCTCAGTATTATCCCAAGAATCTCCTGCCAGAGAAAACATATGATACAATCAAATGTTTTCCAACACTAAGATACTTTGGTGGCATTTAGAATTGTTCACTGCTGGCTTATCTTAATATTCACATACAGTTTCACAGTATGAGAGTACAGGCTGGCAGCTATGGTTCAGTCTACCATCAGCCATTTTATAATGCTGTACATGATTAAACAAAATAAAGGTATATCACCTTTCTTGGAACATAAGTGAGCCGGGAATGTTAAGATTTGTCTTTCTCACAGAAAACTATCTGTAGCACACAAAGCGAAAATTTATTTCTATACAACCTGTTTTCTAAAGATCCTCTGATAAGATTGCTAAATAACGTCTTGTGCATATGTATATATTTGTATGAAAATAAGCTTCTTTTATTAGGGTGTGTATTTTGGTTGGTTGTTGGAACAAGTTCTGGCAAGCATCAGTGGAGCCTGCTGACTGCACTGATCCCTTTAACCAGAATTCATTCTTGAGGCAGAGTTGCTTCCTGACAACCATTGTCCATGTACTGTTTGTGACCAAATATGTTCCATGACTGATTTATTTGTATAAACAGAATTGATTGCATTAATATCTGTCAGGAGCCACAACATGAGGAACTTGGAAACAGAAGAAAACATTGAACTATGCTCTTCAGAAACCTAAAGACTTCTCACAGTAGAAGACACTCTTCTGTCCTAGAGTGATGGGATACAAGGCCACATACCAACTTATGTCTGGATCTTAATTCAAATTCTTGCAATGCCATGATTTTGTATCAATAATTTCATCTTCATCGAAAAAAATGCCGTCACGTACCACTAGACAGACTGGTCTGCATTACTATGACATGTATTGTGGTAACTACCTACCTTTATGCTTTATGGAAACTGTACATATACAACTCTTCTGGAGAGTACAAGCCTAAGAATTCTTTTTCTAAAAATGGAAATTAGCATCTTTCGTTAGTAATATAATATTAGAAATAATCAGGAAAATGTACTACTCTTTTCCTTTGTATGCTTTTGTCCTCTTGATGCTTTTGCCCTCGAGATCTTTTTTCTGCCAGGGTCTCCAATACCATTTTTGCCAGCTCCTTATGATCGGTAGTAGATGAACGCTGCCAGTTTTCCTTTACTCTGGTGCCATGTGGAATGATTCATGTAGGATTTTCCTTAGTCTTACAAGCTGGTTGCTTCTAAGGGAGAACAGCTGTAGGGAGAGATTTGTCCTTATACTTTTTACTGCTTGAGAAATTTTGTGCTTATATGCTTTATCTTGTTTTCTCCCCTGATAGCACTTGCAATGACCGTCCTGCTGGGAACCCAGGTAACTCATTGTCTCCCCTACCACAGCACTAATTGGACTTCTTACTCCTTAATTTTTCTTTTCCAGTAACTGTGCTTTCAAAATGAAAGGTGCAGCTAGTAGTATTCTCGTGCAGTAGCATGTGAGGAGATGTGCTGAGGAAAATTCTCTTTTCTCTTCAGTTTTCCTGCAGTTCAGTAACACTGTTCCCAGACTCCTGAGAAGTTCAAGGTTTCACAGACATTCCCAGTCACTTGCACCACAGCAGGCAGCAGCATGTTGCTCTTGAGCATTGATGTAACCATTCATTCCTTCTGACTCGTCACAATGGAGAATCAAACTATTTTCGTCTTTTATATCTGGCAACACTTCAAGAAATGTATGTAGAAAGCTGCTCACGGGAAACAACTTGAAATGTAAAACCACCAGGAATTCTGAGCCAGAGAAAAACCTAAAAATCCAATAAGTAGTGTTTCCTATTTTAGAGTGTTACTGGAATATATTCTATTTACTGTGTAGCTTTATTCAGAGCCCTGTCTTTTGAAGTGCACTTTAGCAATAAAAATTATGAAGACAATTTGCTAGCACATTCCTTACTAAGAACAAGTGCTTCCAAGCAACTGTTAAGCAATCCATCACTGGTCAGACAGGCAGATATGCTGAACTCAGATACCATAATTCAGTCGCATTTGCTATTTTATGGGATGTCTGGTCATCTTCTATGTTGGCTCAGGTATCCTAAAGCATCTGTGGCTCCTGCAGTTATTCAGCAATTGTGTTAGAGCTTCTGGATCAGTGGACTTGCTTGTTACATTATACTTACCTTGTTCTACCAATGAGGCTTTACCAGGCAAGTGTTTGTTTCCTGTACAGGTAGGTTTAACTTCCAGACAAACCACTATGTACTAACCTCCCCAAGGGGGTGAAAGGTGTGCAAGAACTGAAAAGCTGTCTGACCACTGAAGTAAGAAAGCTATTGGGTCTTCCTGTATGGGAGAAGCACCTGTGCAGTGGATCAAAAGGAAAGAAATGTATGGGGCTAGATTGTATTGGTGTATGAGCATGGAGAGTAGAAATGGGTAACGGATGAAGGGAGTCTGGAGGTGGTTAGAGTGTAGGGTACCAGACTGGATGATGGGCAGGAAGCTAGGGAGCTGTGAGAACTGTGTGCGGCACAATCGGTGAGGAATAGACTTCTGGGATATAAAGTGATCAAAACGGGTACCCTAATGTGCTGAGCCCAAAACATGCTTGGTCTCCTAAACATGCTGTTGACTGAGCTGTGCTGGGCACTGAGAAAAGGGGGCAGGTGGCCTCAGATGGTGGGAAGGAAGGCAGGTTCGGTGCAGGCTGTGGGCTCTGCCAGTGAGGTGAATCTGCACCCCTTCTAGGGCACAGGCTGTTCTTAGGAGATGACCACCTTCAGCCCTGCACACCTTATGCTTCCACTGAGGATCTAAATGTTATGACAGACTTTCGTCACATACACTCAACTCACAGCCTCCCTTTTCCAACTCCTATACTTAACCCACAGCTGTCCCAACTCATTCTGCACATAACCCCATTTGCCAGGTCAACAACCCAGCCCACAGTTCTCCATCCCCTTGGTGCATCTCCCTCCCAACTCTCTGTTCCTCCCTCGCTCAGCCCATCAGTCCTGCTTCAGCCTGTATAGGATGGATGAGCTGGGGCCACCAGTCTTTTAGTATCACATACACTCAGAGTTTCTCAATGCATAACTCTTAGGAATGAAAAGTGAATTTAGAGTTGGGTTATGGCTGGTCTGTCAGTGGTCATCAAACACCATGAAATATCAGCTATACAGAAGACATTTAGCGACTGCAGATTGAATTTCATCCTCAGAGTCTGCATTAATTGTTAATATTTGGAAGCAATTTAAAATCTAGAGGAAGCAACTCTCCCAGAACAAGCTCAGACCAACAAAAGATAAATTTTCTGTGCATTTCTTATATGCTGTGAGAAACTGGTTTGTGGGTCAACCTTCATTAAAAAAGGACTTGCTACATTTTGTTGTCTTCCCTAAAGAGGGGCGTATAACACCATTCATTCTATGACTAGTTACATTTCACATTTACATTTTGGCTTGCTCATGCAGTTTCCAGTCTTCCAGATTATTGCCTGTGACCCTTCATTCCAACATAACTCTGTGGAGATTGACAACTGAGTTGCTACACGTTGCCTGTGACATACTCATTAGCCTTTTCAGAGCACTTGTCCCAGTGTCTGTGCATCCTGTATTTGTGAATTAAGCACAGGTCACTGGGCTCAGTGTTCAGCTGCTGTGAACTATCTTCAGAGGAGCTATGTTGAAATAAACCAGTTGATGATTTGTCTTATCATGTGGAAAGGGAAGCCAGAGACAGACCAAATAACTTCATGATTGCTTTTTGTCAGTAAATGCCAGTATGGTATAACTTGGTCAAGGCATGCTAAAAAGCAAAAGGTATAAAGTTTACAACAACCTTTGGTTGCTTGACTGCGGATATTTGGTAGAACTTAGTGGGGCATAATATCTGGCATAAAGGATCCTGAAATGTTGTTAAATGAAGATTGTATTAAAATGTGAAAATATAAAAAAGCAAAAAAATGAACACTGGCTATAATATTTTCACATCTTATGAATGAGTTTATTAGAAAAATAGAGAATTAGCTGGCTCAAGCATTTAGAATAACTACTGTTAGCTTCTAGCCAAGGTAATGTATACTATTTTCCTGGATAATTGCCACATCCTCTCACAGTTGTTTTTTTTTTTTTTAAGCGGTATTTCTTTAAATGTCAAGTTGGGCTGTGCTGAATTATGTCAGATTATAGAATTTTCCAGGATTTAACTTCATATAACATGGTTAACAAACAAAGTTTATATTTCACAAGAAATGCAGTATTACAAGTAATGCAAGTTTTTAGGAATAGAGCAAATTTCATCCTACCAGTGACAAAAGATAATACTTGGACAAAGCATACTAAAAACTAGGCATAGGCAATTAGGCAAAATGAAACGTAGAACTCTTTCCTGCAGGAAGGTAATTTACTGGACTATCTTCTCTAGGGGTTGCCAAAATACCTATGTAGGCAACTGGAGAGGACAGGTGAATACTAATCATGAAATCCTAGGGTAGCTCAGGTTATTAGGACTTTGGTGTGATCAGGATTTCATCCACAGGCTGTATAGGCAGGTGATCATTTTAAGAGACCCCGAAATGAAGAATAACAAAACCCACAGCTGCATTGGATGCTCACATTTCAGAGACTTCTCTCAGGCAAAGCCATTGCTGTGTTTGGCTCAGTCAGATCTAGCCACACAGAGTATGGTTCAAGTATGGTACACCGTTGATGCAGCCTAAATGTGTTTCACCACACGGCCATTGCTAGGCAAGCACTATCTGCACTCTTATAACTAGAGAAAAGTTTTGCACTTTTTATATTTGAAGTAGGACAGTTCCTGAGAGCTAGTACTAGGTATAACGACAGCCTGCTTTTTTTGAGTATGTCTGCTATTGCACAGAATCAGAAACACTGACCTTTATATCAGGGATCAAATAAAACTGAAGGAGAAGATTTCTGAGTTTTCTGAATCTCAGCGTGTGAATTGAGCCTATAATAACAGTTTCCCCCTTTTTCAAAAGAAAGATAAGGATTTATCTTCTTACATTTTTCTTCTCTACATGTAGATCTCCTGGCTCATTCGCTGACACAGTATATGTATTTTCACATGGAACATGGAAATAAATTTATTATTGAAGTATTTAATGCTGGTTGAATATAATATATATTTGACAGAGTTTTAGTTTGACAGTTTAAAGTTTGACAGAGCAACAGTATTGAACGGAATTCTTTTCCTTCTGGAAGATATTTGCTGAATTCAAATGTTTCATAACTTGAATGTGAAGAACACTAGGGTCTTGCATCAGTCAGAAAACTATATCTTTATACTGTGATAGGTGACATAATACTAGACCCCCAGGGAAACCTGTTGGAAGAAACTGTTGTTCACATTGTTTTAAAAAAGATCCTGACAGTGTCAGGATGCTGACCTTCAAAATGTGAATGCAAAGGCAAACTTTATGGGTATAGGTAAAGCTGACTGTTATATGTATACAGAAAGATGGCTTATTCCAGTGTCAGATTCCTTGGCATACTAAATCTGTTCCAGTAGGGGGAAAAAAAAAGGAAACCACACAGAAATTATATTTCTGTGTGGAATAAAGAACTCTATGTACTTTTGATTGTATCTGTTATTTCACACCATTTTTAAAAAGAAACTGAGTTAACTAATGGAATCTTATAAGGAGATTAACTTCATATTCATTTTATACATCAATAAATTGAGACAAAGCATAATTAAATGACTCATCACAGACTGTGCTAGAAATGACTTGTGAACTGATTTAAAACAGCGCGAATGGAATCTCCATCTACAGTTTTTATCAAATTAAAATGTGAACAGGTAAGAAGCTGAATAATGCTTAATTTAATGCAATGTGTTTAATGTTTCACATTTATGATTATTTACAGTAATATTTCCAAGCAAACAAGTTAGTGGTTTAGGAAAGCCCCCAAAGAATACTGTGCCAGCTGTCCTGCAGCTTTTCCTCCAAAAGGTCCAGAAAAAGGTGATGTGGACAATACTTTCTTAATCATCCATGCAGCTGGATCTCTAAATGTAATTTTCTGCTCACCAAAATTTAAGCTATACTGAAAGACAAAATCAAGCTTTTTTCAATGAACATCAGAAAGAGATAAAATCATTGATGATAAAAATCAGCTGTCTTCTCTGAAATTACATCAGAAATTCATTTGATTTAGGAATTACTTAGCTCTGTGTTGCTTCTGAGCAGTTGCTACCTGCTAATAAAAGTTATCTCACACCAGCAGACCTCACTTCTTGTTGATTCTGGGGCTTATGCTATATAACGCTAAAGTCCAACTCATGAAGGCTTGAAGCAGCCTTCTTGAAAGCTCCCCAAGTTGGAAAAATGATATCTGCAGCCTGTATTAAGTCTTTGTGAACAATTTTAGAAGTAGATTGTAACTAAAAAATGGGATACCATCTTTTTTTCTCTCTGAATTAGGGAAAACAAATATCTTCTAATAGGTCAGGTTTCTCATTTGTTTCTCTCTGCATTTCTCCTGTCAACATGGCCAAGTTACCTCTTTGTTGTTTCAGAAGTGGATAAACTGCCATTTAGCAACTTCCCTGACATCAGAAATTTTTTCTTAATATCTAGCCTGAAACATCTCTTTTGAATGTTAAGCACGTTAGATTCTTGTGCCCATGACGGACATGAGGAGAGGTAATACCCCTTCTTTGGCAGAAACTTTTCATGGCGCTCCTTTTGTTCAGTCTTTTAACATTGATCATTTGATTTTTAATCTTTCTGAATAAGTCATATTTACTGTAACTGTGTGTATTCCTGCTGTTCTCCTCTGCGGTGTTGTTGCTTGATTGTGGTGTGGTGCTCACAGATTGGGTTTTATGTTCTCTGCAGAGAACTCCAGCCAGGGCACTGCAGATGTTGGGTATAAGAGAGTCATCCTTCACATGTCCTGCAGGTTCCATTCATTCTTTTCAGATCCAGATAATGATGACTGTTTTTCTCCAAGACAGCTTGGCATTGTGAGTCATTATCCAGTTTGCAATCTGTAATAATCCATCTGCCCTCCCTTGGCCAGGTGGGATGTATCTAGGTTTGTCATCTACTTGTCTTGGTCCTGGTTTAAAGCCATTCTCAGAACCCAGCAAGTAATTTTGCAGCATTCTTAGATTTGTTGGTGAAGAAGTAAAGCTATGACAATGTTGAAGGAAACCTTCACTTGGGGAGCAGTACAGACAGTATTACTAGCAATTGGGGTGGTGCAAGTTTATAGGCCTTCTCTTGAGGTGTCGAAATTCACTAGTGATTGAAACCAGTGTAAATAAATGGAGTGTGCTTTAGATTTTATTAGCTGACCAGTTTACTGCTCAAAT
The DNA here is from genome assembly GCF_035582795.1 of Mycteria americana. NCBI lineage: Eukaryota > Metazoa > Chordata > Aves > Ciconiiformes > Ciconiidae > Mycteria > Mycteria americana. The sequence goes on from NC_134367.1 coordinate 35,577,102, forward strand.
CCCTGTTAGATGCTAATTGAACTATTAAAGAACAGCCCTTGAATGTTTTGTAAATAGTGTGCTAATCTCACTGGGATTGTCTGCTTATCACTGCTAAAGGAAATAAACATTTTAAAGATAAAATATTGAAGTTCAGAATGCATTAAAATCTAGACTTAGAAAAAGCCAAATAGCCGTTAGAAGAGCACTTCTCTCCCTGTTTGGTTTCAATTATTACGAAGTGGTGTGGGGTGAATTCTAAGAGTTGCAGAAACTTTTATATATTTTTCAGGTAAAGGTTAGACGTTTTTGCCATTAATGAGATCCTCTTATGTTCTTTACATTAAATTGCTGCCCTGTTCTTCTTGAAAGGCCCAGCTTGCTGCTAGGACACAAGGTTGTCAAACATGATTACTTCAAAGAGGATTATTTTACACTCTATGAAGATTAATTTGGGCTCCTCAAAGCCTAGGTTGCTTGGGGAAAAAAGGAAACAATTCTTCATCAATAGTCATAATGTCTCACAGGCACACGGAAAAATGTGGTGCTGGGCAGATCTTAAACACAAATTGCTGACCTTAAGTAGTGTGTAGGCTGGAAAAAGAAAGAAGCTGGGTGCAGTGTCACTCACATATTTTTTCTATATGACTGTTCTGCAGTAACCAGTCCCAGTAGTGCAATACAGCAACACACTGGGAAGCTGATTATAAACTAAAATTTCTCTAGTGTGTGGTCATAGTTCAGCTCAAACAGCTTTCTACCTGGAAAATAGCCTTTGAGCGGTTTGTTTCTTAACTCCCCAAACAGTTCCCTGTTGCAGAATGGCTGTCCCTCATCTGCCCTGGCCAGCCGTGTTCTGCAAAAGAGCCTATGGAGCTTTTTAGCCATTTTGCTTATGTTGCTTACAGAAAAATGTATTTACTTGCAAGAGAGCAAATTCATAGGAGAAAATCCCAGCTGTGCATACTGACATATGCTTGTTTCCAAGTAAAACATAGAGTGGTGGGATATTTATTCATCGTAGAACATAACATATAATTGAACTTGTCTGAGGTAAGTGAAAGAACTTTTTTCCATAGGAAACAATGACTATAGGAAGTATTTAGTTATATCATTAAAAATAAGATCATACTGCTTTTTCTTAGCTGCAGATCCTACAGCAAAATAAAATGTTTTCCAGATAGTGAGATGAAGATCCAACGTCAGTCATCTTCAACTGCTTCTTTTTTTTTATGGGAACCTGCTCCAATTTCCCATTATTTGCCAAATTTCTATCATTTGTATTTCTCTGTTGCCAAGAAGAAGATAATAGATAACCTTAAAAATCCATAAAAGAGTGATGCATTCTTCTTTGATGAGTATTCCCTTTTAGAAAAAAATATTCCTTAGTTACAATGGGGATGGAATTTTCAGGAAAACCAAATGTTTTGGTTAATATTTGGTAGCATTTTTTGTTTGAAACATGATTATTACAGATATGTGTGCATGTTTGCCTGCCACATAGCCACATACCTATTTCTCTGAAATTCAATGGAAGTGTTATTTTTTATATCCATGTTAGCAGATCTGTTTCTGCTACAGGCAAAGCTTTTAGTGCTGCCAAGTACTTGTCCCTTACTTCCTTTATTAGACCCTGCAATATTTTTTTGCTGTTATCCTTGAAAACCTAAACTGAATGGGATTGAAATTGACCTGGCTTGAATATTAAAGAAAAAGAAAAGAAAAAAGGAAGGCACACATCCCGGAGCTGTGGGAGATTTGGACTAACTTGTCAAAAAGGCTGGGACTGTGATCCAGGAGAAGAAACAGGGACAGAGACTGAGGGTGAAATTGGGAAACACACTAGGTTTGGTGGCTGGAGAATCTTAGACCATCTGGGCAAAATGAGGAAGATCTGAAGAGAGATACTGGAAAAATGGAATTCTACAAGGATGTGGGGGGGAGGCATAGGCCAGAGGGATGTGGATACTGAGACTGGTTGGGACAGAAAATGGGCACCAAGAACCATGAAGCAAGATGGAAAAATGATTTGAAGAGGTGCTGTGGGAATGGCAGAGGTGGCTTGGGATAGAAAATGAAGTGGAGTCGAGAAACAGTATGGAAAGAGAGAGAGAGAGAAAATGGAAATGGGAGGGAGTAGGTAAATGGGGCTAAGACTGAAGTATGGTAAGGTACTGAGGAGCAGTACCTGGATTTACTGAGTGAAGAGAAGCAAAATAATTGCTGGATCTCTCTGTCACAACTGCTTTGGCACCCACTTCTGCTCTTCTAAAAGAGACTTTCTCTTAGTATTATCTCTTTGGTTGGTGACCTCGGGTATCCATTGTTCACAGCAAATTCCAGTTGTGGTGTTTCCATTTTCTTTCTCAGTTTGTATCTTCTCCAGGAAATTTCCCTGTTCAGTACCTGTTGGGCCATTCCATACTATCCAGACATCTATGTAAGCCCAGCGTTGCACTCGCTCTGGGCTGTTGTTGGGATGAATTTAAAGTCTGATTCTGTGGTCTCTTAGCAGTTGCTGTCCACTCCTTGTCCCCCTGACCACTTGTTCCCAGTTTTCCTGCCAGGTTATTTGTAACTTAAGTCTTTTTGTTGTGCAGCTCCATAAACAGTTGTACCCACACAACGCAGTGGTAAGGAGGCTGCAGATGACAGCGTCAGGCAGGAATGCTTCAATTAGCACTGTTGTCTATACAGTCTCACCTCAGCAAAAGTCCCATGGCTTGCCAATGTACAGATACTGAAGCAGGTAAAATGTTCCTAAAAATACTACAGAACATAGTCCCGTTGTTTTCAGAAGGGGTGGCCTGAATGCTTTTCCCCATGGGGAACGTGGCCTTGCAGATCGAGCGATCTGGAGGTTTCACTGTGCTCCGGTACCAGCAAAGAGCTTTAAAAGGCATTGGCAAAATGCGTCGTCCCATCTAATACCCCTGATGCACAGAATGACAGGCTATTAGTGTTGGTATTGATTCTGTTCGTACATATGGTGAATAGGTCTAATGAGTCCACTCATCTTTGATGATAACCACGCAGGTGTTGATACAATGCCAAAGGATGGATCTTCTTTTCATATACATCTATGCACACACACTAAGCTCCTATACAGAGAAGTTAGTTTGTTTATGAAGATGGTGCACAAATTGCATGTGTTTTTCCACTGCTGAGGAACAGCTGATGACTCCAGCTCTTTTAATTTAATCTGAAATTATGAAGGTTGGAATTATTTTCCATGAACTAATGGGTAACTAACCAATTTCTTCAGCTGACAGCAATTATATTTCACTTAGCCACACTACTTAGTTACAAGAAAGCTGAACTGAGCTGAACTCTTGTTCTTTTAAATATGACAACTTGTTATTGAAAGGGAAGATTTGTTTTTATCTTTATGTTGCATTATTTATTTGAGTAAATTTTTTAAGTAGCTTGAAATAGAATATAAAATCTAAATTTGGAATCCTATGTCCCCTAAGCAAGCATACAGTATTAGTGAAAAAAAATCTAAACAAATTAAGAATGCCTAAAAAAGAGCATTGCCAGGGAGTGAAGTGATTATTTTCCTCTATTTAGCATTTGTAAGGATGCATCTGGAGTACTGTTTTCATTTTGAGTCTTCCCAGTTTGAAAGAGACTGGTAAAAATGGTTAGGAGTCTGGAGCACATAATGCATGAGGAACTGGCCTTGCTTTGACTGGACCAAGCTGCCAAGAGAGGCTGTGGTGTTTCCATTTATGAGGGCTTTCAGATCTCAACTAGACATTGCCCTGCTCATCCAGTCTATCTGTGAAACCATCTCTGCTTTGAAGAGGGGGTTGACCTTGCGGGGATCCCTTCCAACCTTAATTATCGTATCATGATATAATGAACCAATGCTATTAAGCATAGCTACATCTGCAGTAGTATCCTATAAATCAGCCTTACTATCTCACACTTATTGCTTACAAAAAATCTTTTATTTGCCTTTATTTATTTAACAGAGGTCCCATTGCCACTTAAATGAATTGAGGTGCACAGTGTATATGTTCTTGACTGCACAGTTAACATATTGCTTCCTGAAGCCTCCTCTTCATAGTCTTAACTTTATAGACATAAGAGGTTTTAAAGACAGAACGGACTAGTTGATTATAACGTCTCACTTCTATACTCTTCCACCTACTTATTTCATGTATTATCCTACATACTGAAGGTAGTAACATGAGTTCTTTAGTACCATATATTTTCTTTCCAGCAAACGATGTCTACATTGTAATCAAGCTGACTACAAGTTTTTTTAGTGAATCTATAAATATATTCTTTGTATGAGAAATAGTGTGGCCATCAGGAGTAGGGAAGTGATTGTCCCCCTGTACTCGGCACTGGTGAGGCCACACCTTGAATACTGTGTTCAGTTTTGGGCCCCTCACTACAAGAAAGACATTGAGATGCTGGAGCGTGTCCAGAGAAGGGCAACGAAGCTGGTGAAGGGTCTGGAGCACAAGTCTTATGAGGAGCGGCTGAGGGAACTGGGGTTGTTTATTCTGGAGAAACGGAGGCTCAGGGGAGACCTTATGGCTCTCTACAACTACCTGAAAGGAGGTTGTAGCAAGGTGGGTGTTGGTCTCTTCTCCCAAGTAACAAGACATAGGACAAGAGGAAATGACCTCAAGTTGCACCAGGGGAGGTTTAGGTTGGATATTAGGAAAAATTTCTTCACCAAAAGGGTTCTCAAATGTTAGAACAGGCTGCTCAGGGGAGTGGTTGAGTCACCATCCCTGGAGGTATTTAAAAGGCTTGTAGATGTGGTGCTTAGGGACATGGTTTAGCAGGGGACTTGGCAGTGGATGGACTTGATGATCTTAAAGGTCTTTTCCAATCTAAACCATTCTATGATTCTATGATATTAAACTATTGATGTCTCTGTCACTAAGTCAGCCCTTGAAATTATTTACTGGCAGTTCCCTACAGGGTCTTCAGTTTTAGAGCCTCCTTTTATAAAGATGGACAGAGCATTGCAATACTTGTCTATGCTGGTATGCAAGAAGCTAAAGTAAACTTTCCCCATACTGACTGTTCCCATATTTACCTAACCCACCTTAAATAACTTTTGCCGAGATATCTAACCAAGAGCTTATGTTGAGCTCCTCATTCATTACTGTTCCTTCTTCACCTTTCACAGGTATAACTCCTGTCTGCCTCTGTCCTCCGTGGGTAGATGTGCTCTACATTCAGTGTTCTGAAACTTTGCATTTGTCTGCATTTTTTGTATTGGCACAGCTTCTGAAATGATGCAAACCACTCAGTATGACTGCCTCATTCTCATTTAGAAATGGAGAAAGTTTTCCCCTTCTCTCTTCTCCCCTCCTCACCTCCCCTCCTTCCCCTGGCTACCAGTTTAATTATGGCTTATGGCTATCAGTTTCCATAAAGAATCAATGATGATGGGAAAAGTGAATGAAGTATTAGAGAAGGTCAAACATAGTCCTAACTTCACATAAAAGGAGCACTAAGGAATTACACATTGGTTAATCTAATTTGGCCTCAGAAACAATGACTCAAGAAATTATAAAGCTATCTCCACAAAAGATAGAGCAATCAGAATGTAAATAGCCGGAAGACAAGGCAAAAACTAGCCGGTATAGATTTGTCAAGGACAGGTCATATCACATAAATTTAATTTTCTTTTATGACTAAACCTGATTTTCTCCTTTGACAGGTTAAGTGGCTAAATGGATAATGGGAAGGTACATGCACAATGTGATATATTCTGAGCTTAATAAGGCTCTTCATGCTTTTCTGCTTGACATTCTCTTAACCTAAGGAAATATGATGCAGTTATAGTGACCATAAGGTGAGTACAGATTTGGTTGAAAAATTTCTCTCAGAAGACAGTTATCATTGTCAATCCAAAAAAGATGAGGTCATATTTACAGAATGATAGTAGGGAAGAAGAAAATAAATTTCAAGGTTTATAATAAATATGAATAAATTACTTTTTTAACAATGCCATTGCAAATTTTTGTCTTTACTGGGAGAGCAGAAATATGGCATAGGAAAAAGTAATGCTTAAGACCAGATGTCACTTCAGTTTTCTCTTATTCATTAGATTTTATGAAAGTATTTGCTGGACTTGCCTCTAGCATACAGGAGCATCTGCAAATGAAAGAAGGGAAATGTCAAGGTAGGAAACTACCCAAAAAATATCAGTGAAGAAAAAATGTATGTGGAAGATGCATGTTTGAGGCTTTTACTGTTTTGGGTGAATTAAGTCAAATCAAGAACTCCAAGAAAATTATTCTTATGTTGTAATTATTGGTAATCATTATCCACGTAATCATTTCTAATACGCTAAAACCAGCATTTCTTGATTCTTATTAGGATTCTGGTACACTTGTCACAAGAAGGGAAGAAAATACTATTGTTCTTCCCTAGAAAAATAAGGGAGATATACTTACTGTGGTAAGCAAAAACATTCAGTCCTGATGGGAGGGGTAGACATCTGCACTTCATTAGAGGAGAAAGCCTTTATAAGAAGTGTTTGGGTTGGGGAAGAGAACCTTCTTTCCAAACAAATATTGCAACAAGATCTGTTCATACTGACCCTTTGCTGACAGGACCACAAATGAAGGCCTACAAAGAGCCCGTTTTGCAGTGACAGTACTGCTTTCATATATTGCCTTATGAGTTGAAGGACCATGAAGACATGGGTCCCAGGAGAGGATCTGAAATGAAATCCTCTTTGCTGCCTATAGCTATATAGTACTTTGCAATATTATGCCCTTAAAATTTGAAGCTGACAAGGCAAAAATTCCCCCCCCCAAAAAAAAACCAAAACCACCCTAACCCAAAACATTGGCAGGAAATTAGAGAAATTTTCATAAAAATACAGGTAGGATGCATGATCATCTTTAAAAGCATTTCTTAAAAGTATCTTCACGTGTGTTTAATCTCACTGAACTTGAGGTGTTTAACAGTTAAACATTCACAAGCAGTTAGTGGTCTGGGATCCTACTGTGACCATATCATCTTGAGTGCTGACCGTGTCATATTTCTGCTCTATTTAGGAGCCATGTTGAGTTAGCATATGAATCAGAGATCTCTACTGAAAATCCCAGAGGTCGAGACAAGTAAGGGATAAAATTCTGGAGTAAAGGCTGTCTAAAATTAAGGCTACTGCATCTGAACCAACGTGTACTTTCTTGTTGTATAGATTTGATATCCTTCAACTCTCCCTTTGATCCTTGCAATCTTATATTTCATTTTTTCGCAGTGGTGTGCTGGTAAAATAAGGAATGTTCTATGATGGTTCATCTGTTTCCACTTTATGGCCAGCCACAAGTGTTTGGGTGGCTAAGCATTTCCAGTTTGATTAGGACTTTCTTCCCTGTTTCTGCTGTACCGACTCAGCTGTTTTTTTCTTTTTTTTTTTTTTTTGTACAGGCAGAGCACAGGAATTATATTTATTCACATATTAGCTGACAGCTAGTTGCTTCATAGCTGGATGTTTTCCCCTTCCTCCTACCCCATACTCAGTGCTAATTTCACCAAATTTAGGTTGGGAGGTACAGATATTACCAGAAACACTTACTTTTACAGACCAGTATGTATTTCATTGTATATATCTATGTTTATTTAGATGGTATAGTAATACACAGGAATACAATATTTATTCTCAATTAAGTAGCTGCCCAAAGCATAGGAAGTATTGCTATAAATGTTTATAAATGTTAACATGGAAGAAGTTGGGAAAATATCTCAAGGTCAATGGAGATTAATTCTATTTTCTAGGCTTCTTTCCATCATCTGCCAATGTCCACTGCTGGAGAGCAGTGGATGGCCCACTAGAAACTAGATGGCCCACAGGACAAACGAGCATGGATACTTTTACATTATTTTCTCTACATTTGTAATATTTTTCTGAACTGACCTGTGTGACAAAGACACACACACACACACTTCACCATTTCATGCTACCAGTGTGGAAGAAGCATTTCTCTGTCTATAAACATTTTATCCCATCCATATTCTTAATACAGATGTCAGCCTACTCTGAAATGGTGGTAATTCCTTCTGCATGTCTCTTGTTTTCTTCTGTCACTGATTATGTCTTTGAATCTCTGATGTTAAAGACTACTGTTCTCTCTTCATCTGCCTGTGCGTTCCCCTCCAGGTTTTAATATTTCCTTCTAATTACTTCCTTGTCGCACCTCTCTGTCAATGAGTCTCAGACTTAATTTTTTATCCCAACATATGATCACTTAATTTGCAGTTTCCAGTGAATAATCTGTGATAAATCAGCCTCTTTGGTGGTAATTATCCAATTACCTACCTAGGTAATTAAACTACTTGCTCTGTTTAGCTAGCACCTGCCCCACACAGTGTGATGCTCCTGGGATTATGGAGTGAAGCTCTTGTGGTCTGCAGTGCCAGGCCCTCTCTGCTTATAAACCAATTATTCTCCTGCCATGAACAGCAACAAATGAGGTTTTTAACTTGCCTGCAGCCCCTTAAATGGCCTATTTTAAAATGGTAATTGTAGGTTGCCAAAATAGTTGTATTCAATCGTTAGAGGGGAAAAAACATAAACCACTGCTCCATTTTATGACTGTAAACATTTAGATACATTAACTGTGTCCATGAGCGTGCAGAAACTGCAGCAAGAATTCTCAGTCACAATTCAGCTCACAATTCAGTTCGGTCCCTCAAAAAAGAAAACAAAACCATGGAAAGGAAAAAGTATCCAGAAATCGCAACCACAGCTAGTATCCGTGGTCAGACCAGCATGCCCGTACGCAGGAGTTCCAGCATATCAGAGCATAACTGTCCCGTCTGTTTTTTAAAAGCCCCTTTTAGAGTACAGGTGATCAGGCCAGTTAGAAATCAGCCAGTGGCCATCCTGGGAGAGGATGGGAAACTCATAGGAATTAACTAGAATAGCATTTATTTTTGAGGCAGACATCGCACCTCTGCAAAGCAGCCATACTTGATCTCAGGAAGCACTTGATCCCTGGAAGAAAAACAAATTCTTAATTGACTGAGACATTAATTGCAAACCACAGAAACACAGCACATCCTGTAGGAAAGGAAGTGTGCAGTTTTCTCCAGTCCAGGGCTATGTTAAAACTACCAAGTGTTATGTGCGACATCTGGTTTATAACCCAGAAAAGCCCAGATACTGGGCTGTAAAGCAAGGGCAACAGGAGCTGACGAAAGCAATGACCTGGACCTGGTTAATTCCATGTACCAGGAGCTGTGTCAGCCACCAACGAGGATAGTTTGAATAGCTGTCTGGACCTTTCTAAATCCACGGTTATTAACAAGAACAGTATACTTACTGCTGAACTAAGTGGGACTCACAATGGTCTCATGGTCTTTTACAGTCTTCCAGCCTGTCCACATCACAGAGCTCCCATTAATGTCTGTGGAAATCCTGTTCTCACAGGCTTTGTGAGATGATGTCCTGGGCGCTGTCTGTTATCAGTGTGTATTAATGAGCCTTCTCTTCCAGCGCGTTTTAGAAAGTCACATTTTCCCCTCTGTGTTTTGTTTTCAGGAACAGCAAAGTGGGGTATTTTGTACGATATTTGGGAAAAACGGTTGACGAAAAAGCAATTAGCACCCTAAGGAAACAAAACGAAACAAACGTACAAGTTAAAATTACAGAGCACCTGCCCTTTTTTAGATTTTGGTAAAAGACAGCGAGTCAGCGGGGACTTTTCCCTACAAACCAGCATGGGGCAGTGTTATCCAAGCAAACTCAGACCACGTCTACTGGCAGATACATCGGCACCAGTGTCTGTAAGGTTTAGACATAAACACCTGAACAGACTTGGAACCTCTTGTAAGTAACTGGCTTGGACAAATACAGCTACATAAAACAGAAAAAAAATAATCTTCAGCAACAGTATTAAACGTATTGCTTTGTGTTATATATTTTAGGGAGCAAACAGTGTGTCATAACAGGTACGCACAAGTGTGATGAAGATTATGATGATGATGATGATGATGACAATGATGACAATGATGGTAATTAACATCGTGTCCAGTAGCTGAGGATCAGGAAACAGTAAAGCTAGTCCTGTTCAAACTCATACTAGAAAGGTAATGTAGACAGGTGCGGGCAGAGGGAGGCACCAGAAAAGACAAAAGACATGGTACTCTTGAGCAAGATAAGCTGTGGACTCAGTAGGTTAAAAAGCCAGATTTTACTGGGTTAGTTTGTATGCATCTTTACAAATGAGAGCTTTGTGGAAGAATGACAGGATTTTTAAAGGTAGCAAAAGAAGTGTATAAGTACAGCTTTCAAAAGCTGTACTTTACCAGCATGCTGAACTCCTGTAGCTTCTGATTGATGTTAGGGATCTGGCTAAACATAACTAAGTTCCGTCCCTGAATTCAGAAAAATCTATTTATTTCATTATTAAGAGATGGTAGTTAAGGTCTGGGTTTAACCCATTACTGCTTCTGTATTTGTAAGGCTACATTCCACAAAAACACATTTTCTTGAAAAACAGCCATATAAATCCTGCTTTAGAGTTCTATGGACATTCAGGCAGTTATTTTACACGCTTGCCAGGATACTTGCATGACAATCAGCATCACAGCAACAAGGCTGGAAAATGCTTTCACTGAGCCTGTTTGTGCCTTTTGAAGTGGTAGCTGGACAACAACTCATCTGTAGCACACAGGCAATCGATCAAACACAGACTATTTTAGGAAGGAGTGTGGAACCCAAAGAGAAATCTTTCAGCAGCTCCTTGAAGATGCTAAAATCCACAGCCACAAAGTGGTACTTGGATGGAGTAAGAGTTACCACTTCGCAGTCCCTGCTGATCACCAGGACAGAGGGGAAGAGGAAGCCTCCGCTGTTGGTGATGAGGAGGAGCTCCTGAACCCTCCTGCAAGCCTGTTAGAGGACAATGCTAGAGCAGAGGTGATCCCCTGCAGGAATTGTACAGCCTCATATGTGAATAATGGTAAAGCACTTAAAAATAGGGCTTCTCTGTTGCTTTATTTGAGTTCTGTCTGTAAAGAGATATTTGGCCTACAAAAATAACCATTTAGGCCTTAGAAGCCAAAGATAAAAAATAGAGGAACAGGAACCAAATTCTGTTGCTGCAGAATTTACTGGGGCTGACGAGTTCTTAATATTTTATCAATTGCACTGAAGTTCATTAAGTCATTTGCAGAGGGACACACTGATTCAACAAACCAATTGTTCTGGGTGTCAAGGGCACTTGATCTCCTGGCTTTGTCGAGGACCTGAAGTTTTGGCAGTTTACCACAATATCCCAGGTCTTTTTTATACACTTTGTCACCTCAGAATCTACTGAGGGTGCATTTACATTTGTACTGTGCCAGGCACAACGGGGACTTTGTCTTGGCAGGATGTCTAGAGGTTTGTTATCAAGTGTCCTTGTAATGGTGAGCTGAATAACGGGGCCTGAACCTGTTACTGCCCAGAAGCTGAAGACACAGACTTGTGTTCTGTTCCTACCTTCTCTCCTCTCCACCCGTGACAGATTCTCTGCTCTTGCAAGTTACTTTTCTTCCTCCTGGAGTAAACTGTTCTGAAGCATGGGCAACATATATGCTTCAATGGTACAGACTAATCTTTGGCCTTAAAAGCTTAAGTGCAATATCCCTGAAGTACAGATTTATGATGTGTTTAATTATTAACCATTGTAATTTTTTCCTTTCTTACTGAAATTTCCTTTGAATATGCTTTTTAGAGGTTTTTTTGTGACTCAATGAAATGTGCCACTTGTGGAGGCACGCTTTTAAAAATAGAAGTAGATATTTTCAGGGATGTTTAGCTTGGGCAAAAAAGGGTTTCCTCATTAAAAATAAATAAACGTTGAAATATTTGTTACAGATTATACTAAATATTTTTCAAATCCCCCTCCCACCAAATGTATGTCTCTGAATTCTTCTGGTGGCTCTGTGCGGAGCTAAATGTCAGAGGTGCAGAACTGTCTGATACAAGAGTAGGAGCACCTATTAGTGCCTATAGGGTCTTCCCCAGCATTTGTACAGCCTAGTGTATCAGACTGGAAATCTTCAAGATGATAACAATTTTAAAAGCAAAATGAGGTAGATTAAATTAGGTACAACTATTGTGTTCTTAGTAAAACCACAAGTGTGAAAGAATCTTCATTCTTTAGTTGCATGTATTAAAATAATATTAAAAATTATACAATTCTGTCTTATTTACTTAGTTTAATATTAATATTAAAAATTGGTTAAAAATTAGGAGGAAACATAAACAGATTTCTCTCTCAAAAAAAGGAAACAAGCTAGATGGTGTTGAGGCCTCCTTCTTCTAGAATTTTTGTTCTTTTTGTTCCCTTTTATGACCCGATTCCACTGCTGCTGATGAGTTCAGTTAATGTGCTATGTGTTTTCTTCTTCCCTCCTAACAGCTCCAGAGAAAATGAGGTTTCTTTTGTAGAAACTGAATGCTAAATGGAGACTGTCAGGTATGTCATCGCATTTAATTTATCACATATGAAGAAGATAGTGTTTGCCCAGATGATCGGAGAGTAGATTTAGGACACTGCTAATTTGTGGACTGCTGACAAATTGACAAGTTGGCAAAACAATAACACTGTTAAAAAAATAAAAAAGAGAGGCTAAGCCAGTTTTTCTTCAAATAAACTGTGGTTAATATTGCTGGGTCTGTTTTATATTCTTAAAAATTAAACAGGAATGAAAAGTCAGGAAAAAGAGAATTATTAAAATTGATACCGAAACATCTTTAGCATGCATCTCCTGTATAAAAATAAATAACAAGATGGCTCTATGATTCAACCTATAATTTTAAAAGACATTTACAAATAGAACTGGAAACCAAATACTTTTTAATAATAGCCAGATTTCTGTGATATAATATCCCTGAGATGGAGTGACTCTGGGAGCAAGTACACTGTGGGGAAACACAATTCAATTTAAATATTTTGAGAAGAAACTAAGAAATGAGATTTGAGAATAGGAAAAAAAGACTTCAGCGTTAACAGTACATTTTCTGTAATGTGATACAAAACACAGAAAAACAGACACTTTCTGTCTTGTTCTATCCCAAAATCAAATGGTAACATTAACATTTATTTCTAAGTAACAAAGCTGTGAAAAGGCACTTGTAGCTCTTGAGATAATTAAGTTCTGAACATATTCAACACATTATTTTTTTAAAAGAAAATTAGTCCGCTTTGTGAAACTGGCTTTTTTTTTCCTCTGGAACCAATGTTGTGGTGCCATGAAAACAAGAAATAATTAAATGTCCTTATTAAAGGCCTTTAAAAATGCTTCAAACAGAATTCTTCACAAAAATTAAACGGAGGTAAACTTTTAAAAAAGAAGTTCCTGTCTTAAAAGCAAGGGCATATCAGAGGAACATAGGTCAGAACAACAACAAAGGGATACAGCAAAACCCATTCTGTCCTGACGCCCCTGAGGAACCAGACCCTGGCAAATTTTCACTTGTGGTTTGAACAGAACAGAGGTTATGGAACGCAAAGAGGTACAGTACTGCCAGCTTCCAGCAAGAAGTCCAAACTAATTGGGCCAGACAGTGAAGAAAAGGGGGAAAAAAAAAGAAAAGAGAGACTTCACATTGTCAGGGAGGAAAATTTGTAGCTCAGTCTCTCAGGTTGGATCGCTTGTGCCATATCTGTGGTACATATTTTCAGCTCAGCCTGAATTACTTTTGCAGAATTGCCCTGGACAATCCATTTGTTTAAAAGTACGAAGTCTTAAGTGTTCTTTAGAAGAATGAACAGACAGTGCAGTTTGGAGGAATGTTATTTAAAAATGCTTTTGGCTGGGCCTGGTGCCTCTGTCTTTAGTCACAGTGAGTCGTATCGGAGTGTTGCACTGAAATTATGCTAAAAACCTTCTGGTGAAGGGGCAGCTGCCTTACTTAGGGAGAAACCCTGGGTAGAACTGGACTTGTGATCACAATTTCTACTTTGGTCTTGCCCTTGGAGAAGAATGATTTGCTACAGCTCTTTACCAAAAGCTGGGGCTGACCCTGGGCTTCACTGACCTCCTACTGCCTTCCACCTTCTCCTTGCCCCGTGGCCCTGGCAGAAGCTAAGTGTTTTGCCATCCTTTTCTTAGGCTAAAGAGGTCCATGTCTCACAAGAACCATCTCAAGTCAGTACAGGGTGCTGGAAGGGCCCAGCACTGGAGCCACATTGACCACATCTACCCATTGACTAAATAGGGCAGGAACCAGGCCTGAGCACAGTCCCATGCTTGTTTATACTGTTTTATTGTTTGACTGCTCTTTGAAAAATGGCAAAATTATTTGACATTTTTCAAGTGTATTAGAGGTGATAATTCATAAATAGTAAATCACATAAAATAAACAGTAAATAAAAATTAAAGGGACACAAGTATATGTCATATACGTAGTTCAGCAATTGATATAATTAATTTTATAAAGCTCTTTTTTTAATTGCTTTTCCACATTTCAAAATCACAAATGACAGCAGGGAGTGCTATGCACAAAACTGATGGCACCACTAGTTCAAAGCGAATCTTATCGAAAGTATTATAAATAAACATTTAGCAAAATAAGCAGGACAACTGTTACACAGAAAAAATAAAACTAAGTATCCCAAATCAGTTCTTATAAACTTTACCAAACCAATGAGCACTAGCGAATCTATAAATGTTAAACTTAAATTTGATTTCTGAACAATTCTTCTTTTCGATCTGCAAATGACGTCTTCTTCTGAGCAAAAGGGTGACTTAAATTTTGAATAGCTTAGCTAGTAATTGACATTGTGGGAGGAAGGAAAGTGTGAGGGAGACTGCAGAAGAGCCTGGGAAGAGACATACAAGAGTTTAGGATTTGCAACATCACGATTTTGATGATATGGAAAGTCTGCTTCAAAACATTCTAAAATAGTGCTTTTTGTCTTTGAAACATATGAAATACAGTGTGAAAGTCTCTTAGGACACCTAGGTGGCCAAAACTTCAGGACAGAACTCCCTTAATGGGTGATATTTCCATGAGTATCATAAAAAAAAAATGCCCAAATTATGAACATAGAGCTTTTCTAAAATAGGGAAAAAATCATAATAAGAAAGGACAGAAATTAGAGGGAAATTCCTGTAATGGCCCCAGAGTAAGCATTATGCCTAGTTTGGAGTTGTGTGCCTGCTGATCTGTCAGGCCAGCAAGCACATGCTGTTTGGCCAACAGGAAGCTGCAAAAATTCAATGTATAAATGTGGAGCTTTGCTTCCCTTTCCTGCATACATCAGGAACTTCTAAACCAAACTGATTTACATGACACTTATGGGATTACCTGTTCAGGCTTCAACTTACTTTTTCCATCTAGGTAAAACTGGCTAATGGGTTCCAAAAGTACTAGAAAGGGAGGGACAGACAGGTGGTTGGACAGAAACACATAGAGACAACTAGATGTCATATGCATATTAAACTAATTTCTACGTGACACTAAATTAAAATACTGAACTACTTCCAGTGTTTTTTATTTATGTCTTTCTTAATAAGCCTTTACTGTTCACTTTGCTGCATTGGATTTAAATGTTGCACTGCTGAGTCTGGAACTTAAACAAATGTGACAAATGTGACTTGTGACAAGGTAATGAGATCTGGCAGTACCCTTTCTCTGCAGCTCTGTTCACAAGGAATAAAGTCTATTGAAGAAGACATGGTTTGGTTGATCCCTGTTTTTCTCTCCTTTCCACTAAAACAGACATATTACTATAGTATCCAGAGCTCAGGCAGTTGCAAGGATTTATTTAATATTTATGACATGTATTACA
Organism: Mycteria americana; assembly: GCF_035582795.1. Classification (NCBI taxonomy): domain Eukaryota; kingdom Metazoa; phylum Chordata; class Aves; order Ciconiiformes; family Ciconiidae; genus Mycteria; species Mycteria americana. The sequence goes on from NC_134367.1 coordinate 35,592,857, forward strand.
TTTATTGTTTTTATCATTCCATTCAAAGACAAGTTCAGAAGTTCCTGGGATTACATTTTTTGTAGTGTTAGCATTCTGACACAGTAATTTCACAGTCATTAGGGAAATAAAAATTTACGTAGTTATGAATGATTGTACTTGCTGTTCTGTTAGAGTTCTGGCACTCTTGCGAAGTAAAAGAATGTATCACTCATACTCTGAATCTAAACAACTAGAAGAGGTTTTATTTTAAATGAGTACATTTAAAAAAAGGGGCTGAATATGATGTCCATCTAGGAAAGTTCTCAACAAATAAGGGGGATTGAATAGGAGGAGGAGGGAAGAAGAAGGATGTAAAAAAAGTTTTTAAAAAAACTCATGAAGAAGTCAGTGTAACAGGTTCCATTAGATCCTTGTATTTCTGTCCTTGCAGTGCTTCTGCAAATTTGCTTCTTAGCTGTTACAGTAATTAGTAGCCTGTTTCTCTATTTACATTTGCATAATAGAGTTTTAATGTAAAGTAAAGCAAAATGCAAATATTGGATCTAAGGCCAGTGTAAATCCAAATGTCAAATATAATTTGAAAACTAGGTGGAAGATGGATGCCTGAAAAAAGTTTAATCCAAGATCTCCTGTCTCACCTGCAGTGCCTATATACTTGTATATATGCATGCATACATTTGTATTACAGGGAGTTTTACAAGAAGTGGCAAACACAATATAATGATATAAAAAGCAAAATCCTATCAGCTGTTCTTTATTATTCCAAATAAGCTTGCTAATATGAAGAAATATTTTATAGTTCCCATCAGTGCCAGTGAGGTCTTAAATGAAGCAAGTTTCATTAAAATCAATACAATCTTCCTAAGAAGCTTATGTATTTTCTTTAAAGCTGCCTGAAGATTTTCATTTACTTCTTGTAGAAGAGATAAACTGGATAGGGAAATATTACATTAAGAAATCATATTGTAAAACTTCCATGCTATGTATTTTGGGTGGAGTAATAAAGCTTGGGCCACCCAAGGTCACCCTCTGACAGACATATGATTTGTGAGTTTGTATGCTGACCCTGAAAACATAATAACAGACAGAAAAACTTTACAGTGTCTTCATATTTTTATGAATAGGTGGCCTTCATTACATTTCCAGTGGTTTCTTCTTTTTCATTAGCTCCCAAACCTTTTTTTAGTGCAATAACAATATTCAGGGATACTCTTTGACTGCCTCAAAGTTTCCCATAGGGTATTTGCAGAAATAGTGAATGATACCTATAGTGGCCAGATTTTTTTTTCTTCTAATGGTGAATATGACTATTAACTTTCTGTCCACACTGAGTGCACAGACTAAAAATTGACTTTTTTAAGGCATGGAGCTCAGGAAGACACTAACCCAGACCCAGATTAGACAGCAGCATCTTATAATTTTAATGGCCATTAATATAGGTCATGAATTGACAGTAAGGCCAAGCATGGACCAACAGGTAACAAAACAAATATCTGCTCTGCTTTCAAATGCATTCCAGGATTTTTTCCCCATATTTTCAATCATCTTCTCTATCCTTGAGTTGATTTTGAATGTTGCCTAATAACGCTTTGTTTTTTAATATTAGAACCATGCATGCTCTTGCTGTCTTTCTTTCTGTCATGCTAGAGAGAAACCACAAAATCAAACAAAGTCCAAATGCTAGTGTAAGCATCAATAAAGAAAGGGAAAAACCTATGCTCATAAGAGCTGTTCATCAACTAGTTAAAACAAAGATACTACTAAGTGCTCAAAGGATTAAAAATCTGAACTATTAATGTAGAAAATTTCCAATATTTTTCTTATGATTTGACATAATCAAGCTAAGTCAAGAGTATAAGGTTTCTACATGACAAGAGTGAGACAGAAGTGAGACAGAAAAGCTCCACAGATATATTTGAGGAAACTTGGGATAAACCAGGATGTGAAAATCAGCGGAATACTTGCTGAATAAAGTAAGAATCAGTGATGGATGGGGTAAAACTTGCTCAGCTACTTTAAAAATTTATCAATTTATAATTCTCACCTGTGACTAGGAATCTGAGGAGCTGGCAACTGCCTAATGCTAGTAGTTTTTGCTTATATAGCTAACAGTATAAGGTGATAAGGGTATACTTTCTTTTTTCACTTTTATTCACTTTGTACATTCTTATCTTGAAACTTTGGAAATCCATTTTAAAGAATAATGAAAAGTGTCCTTTCACTAAACCAATGTGAAATCAACACAGACTTGCTCTAAGCAGCCAAGTTATTGCCCCTGAAGGCTAGAAAACAAAAAGCAGGGTATGTTAAAAGATAGTACTCTCATGCCAAACCAATGAACTTCACAACTTTCTTGTGTAAAACCATATGATGAAACAATGCTCCAAGGAAAATCGATAGTGAAGGTAGATAGATCCCATACACATATTACTTTTTATAGGAAATCATGTCAGTATGTATTTGTTACCTTATAATATACATTGCCTAGGTAAGAAATAGTTCAAATATGCTGAACTTCAGGATGTATGATTTGCTTATGAGCACATGAATATTGTTTCAAGCTGAAGATAAAACAGAGAAAGATGCAATGCTCATGATGCATGATAGCCTTTATTATTATATGTTCATTATTATATTATTTGTACATGCTACTTCTAAGTATATTTCACCTAAGCCTCTAGCATGCTTAGGAAGATTCTTCCTGTCATTATTTTGTAAAGCCAGAGAATGAAAGTGACAAACTGACAGTTTATATTCTGGAGATTTACAAAATCATTTTGGAAATATAGCACCTTTTTTAGGTTTTGGGTAGGCAATAGTTGAAATAAGAAACTTAAGTAATTTCTTTTCTGTGAAAGTTCTTACAGAACTGAGGTACATTGTAAATTAAACCCCAAGATTCGTGGGCCAGAAAATTGCTTACCTGGAGATTTTAGAAGATGGAAAAGTAGAAATTCTCACCAGGTTCTACAAAGTGAGAAAGGTGAGATATGCCTCAGGAGAGGCTGAAGTGATGTGCAGGAGAGGCCTGTGTGGCAGGAACATGATGAGCTCCATGAGGCCAGAGGTTGGGGTAAGAACAGAGCGATAGGCAAGAGCTACTGTCCTGCAACCCTCACTCATGGTAGTAGAGGAGCGTGGAATTGGAGGCAACCCTGACCTCTTGCAGCAAAAATTCGGGGCTCTAGTAGAGGAGCAGCCCCATGTACTGGGAAACCAGTGTGAGCTTCACCCAACCCCAGTCACAATTCAAGAGGTCTCCAGTCTTTGTGGAAGTTGACAGAATTATCCTCTGGTGTGGTGAGATGATTTCTGTCACAGGAATGCACTGATAGTGGTACAGCAAGGGCTTGGCTTCCGCTGGCCATTGCAGAAGACTGGATACAAGGCTAGCTAAACCTTTAGTGTGAGCCAATACAGCTGCTCTTATATTTATGTTACTAAACACATCTCTTTCTTTATACATAACCAATATGAAATGTAATGAGTACATGTATAAATGCATTAATTAAGACATATATAGACAAATCTTCAAGATGTATAAATTGGTCAGCTCCACCCAGTCAGTGAATTTACACCTGATTAAGATCTACTCAGAGTATCCAACTCTCTTTTGAAAACAGTGCAACACAGATGCACAGTTCTATAAAATATTAATATGAAAGTTAATTTTCTGAGGTGTCTGTTTTTATAACTTACTAGTCTTAAACATGAAATATCTGATTGAAGTAATCAGATTTCATGAGAGCAGAGCATGAAACATTCAGGCAGAATTCAAGAAGCATAAAATGATTAATTTAAAGTAACAAATTAAATTTCCGTTATGTATTGTAAGAAAACCCATGTGAAGTGTTTCCAATGAAATGTGGATATAGATGAAGTTCAGATGTAAGCATATTTTGTTATGAACGTGAGACTTGGCCCTTATTTGCTAGGGTTTGCGAATAGGATTCCAGCTGAGTCAACATAAGTCAGTCTGTGGTTCAAATGAGAAAACAGGTGGAAAATCACCTTGACAATTTTTGTCCTGATAATTCACTACCCAGAATTAAAGTCCTGAGAGATAATATTATGTAAACAAGGTGTAAGGAAAACTTTGATTAGAGATTAGCCTAATGTGACAATTTGCATCCAAACCCTTTCCTGTATGAGAGAGAGTGAGCTGTGCAGATGTTAAAATCTCCATTTAAAATAATACACATTTTTCTTTTGACTTGAGGCAGAGTTACAATTGGAAGGGAGACCTCCAAAAATTTAAACATGATCAGTTTCATGCATGGTTTCATGAGATTAGGACCAAAAAAAATAGTATGTTTCTTATGAGAACAGCTAATTTTATGAGAATTCTACACATTTGGGTTCAAAATTCTCAAACAGTATGTAAGACTTTGGCATTTTTAAACATCCAAACTAAATATCTGCCTTTCTGAAATGACTGCTGTGCACCACTGTAGTAAACAAATCAGAACAGTTCCAAGAAATGATTATAGTGTTCTTGGAAGTAAAAGAATTACGACCAAATGCAAATTTGTAAGAAGTTATTGGAGGAAAGCCAGTGGAGTGGAAGGCATGAGGCAGAGAGGCGTCTGTAGGCAGTGGTCCACTCAAGCTGGAGCAAACATCAAGGAGGCCAAAAAGACTAGTTTTTTCTGGAAGTATTCCTCAAAGTTGTAAGATTGGCATGTCTCTTCCTTTCAATTCTTTTCTTAGACCTTTATTATTCTGATCCCCACAGACAAATACCTTTCCTAAACATTGTTGGCAGACCTCATATTCTTTTAAGAGGTAAATATGTTTTATCTGTGTAATACCTGTGTAATATTTTGTTTTCTGATAGATAAATTAGCTGCTATATTGCTTTAATTTAATTCTTTGGATATAAGTAACAAGTTTGGAATGGACAGGTAGACTTTGAGCATGTCCAGATCGTGCACATCATTCCAGATGGAGGAAGGGAGTAAGGGTTAATGAGTCCAGATGAACTCTTTTCCTTCAATTCTATTTATGTAAAGGAATAACATTTTATTTTTCAAATTTCACCTTTATTAAAAAGAAAAAAATCAAGTTACAGGCAGATCTGTACTTCATTCAAAACCAGGCTAAAACAGTACTAACAGTGTACTTCAATAATTTTAGAAGATTTGGTCTCCAGTACTCTAAAACCTTGTTCTATGTGATAGTTATCTAAAACAGACATTAGCAGAAACAGATGTTGTTGGCTTTTTTTCTCTCTGCATGGAAGGCATAGGATTTCTCCAGAATAAAAGATATAGAAACCAAGAGGAAACATATTTTCTTGGTGCACATGTTTTCTACACTTGGCCTACTAAACTGGGATATTATGATTGCCAGACGTGCCTCCTTTGAAATAGTAGATATGGAATAAAATACCCATGGTGGGAAAACACTTGAAGGTGACATCCAATACAACCTGATTTATATACCTTTGAAATTCCACACAAAATTGAATGATGCAGGCAATTCTATTGCTTTTCTGTATAAATAGGCTATGTTTTAAGGGTACCCATTTAGAAATTTGTAAATAAGTACTCGGGTACATAAAAAATAAAAATGAAAAATAAGAGAATAAAGATCAAGAAATAGGTTAATTGGGAAAATAATGCTTCACAAATATTTTAATTTCTGTTCAAGATCAATCAGAAAGAGAAAAAAGGGCCTAGTGACATAAAGCTTGCAAAGATGGAGAAAAGGAATGCAGTCACACGTTTGTATTTCTTTAAGACTAAGTACTTCTTCATAGTTGTGTAGCATTCTCTTTGGCTCTATTTAAATTTAGTAGCAGCTATAAGCAGAGAGAAGCCCAAAACAGTTGGACACAGATGTTATATTACATTATGAGCAAAAGGTTAAAATTATGAGCAGAAGAGACTTCATCCTGAGTGCCATCAGGCGGCACGTGCATGACAAGCAGGTGATCAGGCCCAGCCAGCATGAGTTTATGAAAGGCAGGTCCTGCTTGACTAACCTGATCTCCTTCTATGACAAGGTGACCCCCTTAGTGGATGAGGGAAAGGCTGTGGATGTTGTCTACCCAGACTTCAGTAAAGCCTTTGACACAGTTTCCCACAGCATTCTCCTGGAGAAACTGGCTGCTCATGGCTTGGACGGGTGTACTCTTTGCTGGGTAAAAAACTGGCTGGATGGCTGGGCCCAAAGAGTTGTGGTGAATGGAGGTAAATCCAGTTGGTGGCTGGTCACAAGTGGTGTTCCCCAGGGCTCAGTATTGGGGCCAGTTCTGTTTAATATCTTTATCAATGATCTGGATGAGGGGATGGAGTGCACCCTCAGTAAGTTTGCAGATGACACCAAGTTGTGCAGGAGTGTGGATCTGCTTGAGGGGAGGAAGGCTCTACAGAGGGATCTGGACAGGCTGGATCGATGGGCCAAGGCCAATTGCATGAGGTTCAACAAGGCTGAGTGCCGGGTCCTGCACTTGGGTCACAACAACCCCATGCAACGCTACAGGCTTGGGGAAGAGTGGCTGGAAAGGTGCCTGGTGGAAAAGGGCCTGGGGGTGTTGGTCAAAAGCTGGCTGAATATGAGCTAGCAGTGTGCCCAGGTGGCCAAGAAGGCCAATAGCACCCTGGCTTGGATGAGAAATAGTGTGGCCAGCAAGACTAGGGAAGTGATTGTCCCCCTGTACTCGGCACTGGTGAGGTCACACCTCGAATACTGTGTTCAGTTTTGGGCCCCCCACTACAAGAGAGATATTGAGATGCTGGAGCGTGTCCAAAGAAGAGCAACGAAGCTAGTGAAGGGTGTAGAGCACAAGTCCTGTGAGGAGCAGCTGAGGGAACTAGTGTTGTTTAGCCTGGAGAAGCGGAGGCTGAGGGGAGACCTTATCGCTCTCTACAACTACCTGAAAGGAGGTTGTAGAGAGGTGGGTGTCAGTCTCTTCTCCCAAGTAACAAGTGATAGGATGAGAGGAAATGGCATCAAGTTGTGCCAGGGGAGGTTTGCTTGGATATTAGGGAAAATTTCTTCACTGGAAGGGTTGTCAAGCATTAGAACAGGCTGCCCAGGGAAGTGGTTGAGTCACAATCCCTGGAGGGATTTAAAAGATGTGTAGATGTGGTGCTTAGGGTTTAGTGGTTTAGTGGTGAACTTGGCAGTGCTAGGTTTACGGTTGGACTTGATGATCTTAAGGGTCTTTTCCAACCTAAGTGATTCTATGATTCTGTGATTTAAAAAAATCATGTCATAATGCAGGGAGATGGAATTGCAACTTCATATAGTACCTAGCTTGCATCTGGAATGCTCCACAGCTCCCAGCATCTCACTACTGGAAACACATTAGCAAACTGTATGCAGTTCAGGGAAGCTTCACAAAAATAATATTGGATTCATGAGAAAAGTTTAAAATAGCTAGATAAAACATAACTTCGTTAAAACACAGACAATTGAGACAGACATGCTAACCGAGAAGTGTTTAAGGATGTTTTCTTCAATTATGTGTGGCTATGAACAACAACAGGAAAGAAAAATTTAGGCTGTTTGGAGAAAAGTTATTTCAAGAATAAGATGTAATTGGTGTATGGAAACCATATGGGGACAGTCTAGCACACTTAAAACAACAAAACAGTTACTAAATGTAGAAAACAAATCCACAATTACAGAAAGATTAAGTGGACATAACAAAACTTTTTTTGTACTTCTGACTTTATGACACTTGTACTTGTCTCTGGAAAGGACGCTTTAGCATTATTCAGGAAACTAAGATGTCTCAGTTATTGTTGTTCCTTTTGTTTTAACCTATGGCTAGCTACTTAAAACTGTTATTAGCTGTTCAGAAAGAGAGATCAGCTGTTCTTCTCTAAGTTTTTATATTAATGCTTATCAGGATGAGGCCTATGTCACGAGCATAGAGTAGGGACTAGGAGAACAAAATCAGTCTTCATGAGAACTGATCTTGGCTGATGTCCACAGTAAACATGTGCAGCAAACATATAACGGTGATCAAAAGAGGAAAATGTTTTTTCAAGGTTTACATGACAAAAGCTCTGTACCTTTAAGTTTATAATCTATAGCACATACTATAAGCCTTTTCCTCTGGGAACTCTACAGATCCTGGGGGACCAAAGTCAGCCAGAATTATCCTTCAGGCAGGCTAGTGACTCTTCTGGCACTGTGGTCCATGATACCCCTTCTTTGTGCTGTTCTTGTAAAGAAGGTTCTCCAGTTGGTGTCTGACTTGGAGACTGATAAAATGAGTTCTCAAGAAGTGTGAGGGGGGGCAAAATATATGATATTCATACTGTTATATCCAGTGTCACTCTTGGACTAATATGCATCTTTCCTAATTTACTTAGTGCCTTCTTCCTGCTTTGTGGGTTATCTTCTGGTTTACAGATTAATTATGATGTGGCTTGAGATAAACAGGGATGTTGAGATAGTTGGATAGGGTAGGATGTTTGAGATAGTACTACAAAGGCACTTGATCCGTTGTCTCAATAAAGTAACACAAAAGATTAATTAGTATGTCCCTGTACCTGCTACAGCTGTTGTGTAAACATGAGTTATCATTAACATGAACTGACCACATCTGAGTTATGAGAGTGACTTTTAAGGAAGTTTATCAGACCTGTTTACTAGATATTTGCAGGTAGATAGGCTTAATGTAAAATTACCTAATTTAAGGCAACTGAACTGAAGTGTTCCGATTTGCTGTTGAAATTGATTGTTAAGTATGCGTTTGTGCAGCTGTTTGTAAGGAGTTCCTTATGGAATACAGGATTTAACCTTTTTGTCCTTCCTCACTATCTCTTTTTTCTTCATTTATTTGGTTTCACACATGATACCTGAACTGCATAGCAGCTGTGTGCTATAGTGTTCCTCAGACTACTGATCCCTTGATCATCCAAGCCAGGGACATTACATGGTTTTCTGCAGCTCCCTACGGCCCACGGCCTCGGTTTATATGTCATGGCAGGGTGGATGTAATGCGTGATAGGTTTGACTGTGGTTGCAGACAGAACTGGATGTGGGACCTGGGAAACCATCCCAGATCCTTTAGTTTAAACAAGGCAATAAGGTGCAATGTTTACTTGGAAGGACAGAATACAGGCTCTCCTTTGGGCCTCTTTTTAATCCTGTTAAATGGCTTGATTGAGAGGAATGGTGAAGACATGGTTTGGCTGATCTTTACTCTCCTTATTTGCAAGTCCCAGTGTGTCATCTCTGCCATATTCAGACTCATGTACAGCCACAACTGGACTCAATGGTCTGGTTCAGGGTGCTTCTGAATTTGAAAGGACAGAGTTAGAAGACTTTTTTCCCCTTGTGGTTTCTTTATGCAGTTGTTTCTGGAATAAAAAATATTTTTCTTTCAAAGGTAATCCTGACACAGTAACTAGTTTGAAATCTTGTATAAAATTGAAAATAAACTATATACAACCTCTGTTTACACATCAACCTTAGTCTACCTATATTTTGTCCAGTACAAGTATCTGAAAATATCTATTAATGTTTTATGGAACAGAATGTTCATATTTTAAAACAATAAATCTGCTCACTCTGAAACATTAGTTTATTTTAGCTTGAATTTATCCCTTGTTTCAATAGTCTGAAGAGAAACTATGAATTTCTACTCCCACAGAAAGAGGTAGAATTTTTTATAACCCTCAGATTTGTGTCAGAAAATACAGGAAGGATCTGTGACTGTAAATCAAAAAGATTAGGACTCACATACGAATGAACTTTGATTTAGAAATAGGTTGCAAGGTCAAGGTTGCAAGGTCAAGTGAGATAAGATTGTTTGTACTAATGCATTTTATCTTTCATTGAATACTGAGGAGTTATGAAGCAATATTTACAAAAGGATTGTTGGTATGTCTCAGTAGTGCAGCATATTTCCTCCTAAATTCCCAGGTCAAAGTATTTGTAACTCTGCAACATTAGGTGAAGTTTGCCTTCTTCAATTTTTCATTTATAATTGTCTGATTTTAAGTTATCTGTGGAAATTCTCTGGCACTAACTGTATTGCCATGGCCAGATAAAACAGGTGAAAGTAGTCCAAAGAGGAGATGTCACTTCTCAAAGCATTATAATCGTTCAACTGAAATGTTCTTCCAAGAATCCATGTTTCAAGGAATTGCTAATAAACATTTAGTGACAGAATTCAAAATGTATCAGTAAAACCTATTTAGTAGGTTTATTAGAAGGTTAGTAGGTTCTATTTAGACACAGAGTAAAATAGACATTTAGTCTATTTTAGTAGGTTCTATTTAGACATAACTTTAACTGCTTTCTGAGATAAAATTAATAGATGGCAGGCTGTTGCTAGAAGACGATACAAACGAGGCCTCTTAGTGCTCGGAGCCTTTTCTGTGCTATTAGGGCTTTTGGTGCTGGAGCCATGATTTTCTCTCATCAATAGTCACTAATCTGTGACGTTTCTGGTGTGATGATCACAGATAGACACATCTGTCTTCAGTGGTAAGGGTTTGGATGGTTTACAGGGGAACTGTCTGTCAGTTCCATAATGAGACAGTATAAGGGATGTGTATAAGGGATTGCTCCCTGATCTTCTCAGATACCCCATTATTGGCTCATTTCCCAGTGCATGATGGTGTAGTGTTGGCCATCTGTCTTCTTATCCGATTAGCGTGGAAGTGCAATCCCTCTCTGATTTCCTGGTGGTGGGACAAGGCTCAGCTTTGCCCTCCTTGTGAACTCAAGCCCCAGTTCACAGAGGCAATAAAGGATAATGAATGGCAGTTAGATATGAGGTAAGCACCAAAGTCTCAGTTAGCCCATATATTATGTGATGGAAGGTATAGTCTCAGTTGAAGGTTCTGTTTGTGTTGTTGAGGAACTTCCTAATGACTGCCAAAGTACGATTCATCCTCCGACTCTGTAATGCAATATATCTACTAATTCTTTCCATGTCCTTTGGAGATACTAAGTCATAAAGCTTTCCAGTAACCAAATATCCAAGGTAGTAATGGCTGTTCTTTGTGCTGCTACAGTTTGCAAGAGTTTAGGGTGAAAAGGAGACAGGGCCTGTTGGAGACAGGGCCATATGTGCCAGGACCAAATGGAGATGCTCCCTCACTCGCTGGACACAGGGGCCAGGTTGCCTGGCCTCAGGTGCAAGTTCCTCACGAGTGGTATGGATGTAATGGTTCCAGTTGTTTTGAGAACCACAAACCAGCCTTGTGGCTTCCCAGGGGCCCTGTGATTCCTGGTTTTCGTACAGCAAGTCCTCTGGCTATAACAACAACTACGCTAGGAAACTTCACAAGACAGACAACCTGCGGTCTACTGTAGCTGCAGGTTTTGGTGCTAGGCCCAACTGGCTCTGTAATGCACATGCCCATCTGAGCAAAATCTGATTTGGATTGTAGCTGGCCTGTGTATTTGAGGAAGTTTCTTCTTTAGCAGATGGTAATAATTTTTTAGCAAACATCGCAAAGAGTTAGACAATTACTGAAAGACACATGCTCACTGCATGGTAACCATGTGCATCTCTTGCTTGCATAGCACTGCCAAAACCTTCCACTGGCCTGGTTTGCATTTGCATAACAAACTTAACTTTGAGTCCAGAACGCAACACGGAAAGGGGCTTGCACAGATTTCTCTCAGTACATCCTAGTAAACTTGACATTGCACAGATTTAAAAGCCTGGATGCTCAAGTGTTAGCAGCAAATACTGTAAAATCTTTCCTCAGATCTGCTCACTAACTAGTGTCAGCCAAAATCGCTGGTTCTGTAATTGGGAGATGCCACTGAGTTCAAGAAAGTGCAGAAAGCACTATGAATCTCCTTCTGGAATTTCAAACCTTATACTGTCATTGTAGGATTGTAGGATTTTTGAATCCTTTCCAAGTTCTGATGTCGAGTGCAATGTTGATGTCAGACATGCACAAGGAAACAATGCTATATGCATTCTGCATACCACATATATAATCAATATATAATGCGTTTTGCACACCACAAACCCAGCCTTAGAATTCAAACCATAGCCAAACAGAAATGGCAAGAAAACAATAGCATGGGCTGTAAGGAGCTAACAGATTTAAAAAAAAATTAAACCCTGATGTAGAAAAATTCTTAAATTAGTGAAAAAAAGTGCTAAATAAAAGTCTGTTTTGAATTCTGTAACAACACTGATAGCAAAAAATAAGAATAAACAAACCTCATGACTTTAAATGTTCTTCTGCCTCTTGCTTCCCTAAATTATTTTTCACATTACAAAAAATGAAGAAAATTTAAGAAATGGAGAAGAGAGCTCCAGAGGAAGAAAACAAGAAACATCACTTCAGCAGATGGGTTCACATTTTCAGTTGAAACTTTCCTTCCCTTATACCTCGAAATGAATGGAATGCTTCTTTTGCAGAAAGACCTATACAGTATTTAGGTCAGGTTAAATGATAACAATTGTGCTCTGTACACTTTGTACTCCTCTTGCAGAAAAAATGTTAATACCATTTGTCAGCAATATGATGATGGATGAGGCTGAATCTTAAAATATAAAAATCAAAAGCTGGAGATGAAAAGCATTATATAAAAATGATGACCATATAAATACTTATATACTAACGGCATATCTGTTTGCACAGAACTTTGGCAGCTGTTTATTAAAGAAATGGACAGGACTGTCATTCCTTTCTGCTTTAGGGTCCACGTGGTGTCCAAATTCAGAGTGTGTGGGGGAAGAAAAGTGTTCCAGGGAGGAGCCAGTTATGGGGATGAAAGAAATATGTGCTGGGAAGATCCACATGAGAGCAGCATCAGCAGGGCTAGAGGCAGGGATTAATTGACAGCAGTGGGGTTATCGGAGTCTTTTCTACAGATTTCTGCCTTGGACGTTCCCCTGCTCTGCTGAATGTCTATGTGCTTGAGTCTGTTTCTGCCTTTTCCCTTACAGACCAAATGATATGTGAGAGCTTACGAAAGAGAATGCAACATGAAGATGTATCCCCTAAGCAATGCAGCTGTGGACTTCTGTACACAAATGTCCTTGAGGGGTTTTAATGCAAGATTATCATCTCTATATTCTCATAAAGGTTTGCTCCTTTGACATAACTAAGTTGATTAAGCTAAGCCACAAGCGTGTGCAGAGGAATGATCAAACACTGCAGAAAGATACCCTACTAAAAATAAAATAACTGAATAATATAATAATTGAATAATAATTGAAGCTCTGCATGAGCAAAGCACCCTGCTTGTGAACAAAAAAACCCCACAAGTATGAGACTGTGTCTGAAAGGGGGGGAAATAGGCTCCTTAGCCTTTGGTAGGAGGTATCCTGCTTCAATGAGTCAGTCTGGTGCATCTGCCTCGGGGTGGGAATTCCTCACATGGAGACCCAGAACCAAAAACACCCATATGCAGTTGGAAATCTGGGACAGGGAGCAAAGGTAACCTAGCCAATCCCAGCTGCCTTGGAGGGACAATTGGTTGCTCAAACAGTGTGGGCTTAAGACTGAACGCTGAATGAATAGGAAAAAATAATAATCGTTCAGACATGTTTTACCTTACTTTTTAATAAAAACAAAGTTCTACTTTATTTGAAAGGATTTTCTTTATTTGAAGAAACGAGTAAATAAAACTCAGGCAAAATATTAAAATCTGTTGGGGGAAACAAACTTTAACAATTCCACATGTTTTTTAAGATATTGCTAAAAGATGCTGAATCTGCTCAAATACAGTATAACATTTTTGTGTGTGTTGTGCATTGCTCAACACTTCAGCTAATTCAGAGTATTCTGGCATTCTAATGACAAACAGACTTGATTAAATGAGAAAAGGATGTAAATGCCTGGCATTTACTGGCAGCTACTTATAATATTCCCTTAAAACAAACATGCCAACACACCAAAAGTAAAACCCTCTTGTTTTGTTTTGTTTAAAATCAAGATCCCCTATTGTGTTGAGTGAGCAGACATCTTGGGAACAATTCACAACATCAGTATTTATATCACTATTTAGTTTTGACTTACAATTATAAAAATGATAGATATTTAGCATATTTGAAAACCAAGAAATTTTTGGTGCCTAACTTTAGAAAATGATGTTTGAACATTTTAGCTGTTATATCATTAGACAGTAAGTTAAAGGAATAAAAATTATAAATTATATTTAAATTATAAATTATATACATTATAAATACAGGATTCAATATACAGCATATAGCTCTTTAAGCCTTCATTATTACAAGTATTTTTCTTACACTCAGTTGATCTTTCTGGTGGATTTCAGTACTTAGCATCTTAACACCTAACCATTTTGTGATAACCCAGCAATGACTGGAAAGAGTTGACTCTTTTCTTGTTTATTATAAACAAGCAACAAAAAAAGTAAAAGGCATATATATGCATATATAAATTGATACACTTAACTAGGACACATTTTTTTCCTACCTAGGTCTGTCACTTCTCTCAACCAAATGTGTTTCTTCATTGAATCCTGCACAGTCTCATTCACAAGTGTAGAGAAATGTACTCAGAAGAAAATCATTCCAGCATAGGAACAACTAACTTGGAGCTACCTGGGGAAAACAAAGAAAGAAAAAGAAAGATATTTCACATATTTGCAAAGATCTTAGCACAGTGGTACATGAGTTTTGGCTGGAGCCTTTGGCGCCGCATAGTGCAAAAGCTAAAAAATGATGACTGATGAAGACTGCTGTATGGTGAAATGCCTAAAGAGGCACATCTTGCAATGTCCTTGTGTCTCACACGGCCGCTAACTAAAACAATTTTGACTCAGACTGTTCTGTGGTTAATTGACACCTTGAATTCATGACCCTTCAGTGCATGCTCTGTCCTAATTAAAAAAAGATTTTCAACAGTCTCTACCACTGCATCCAAAGACTATATTGGCCACACATCCAGCAGAAATGTTTCTCTCAGCCATCTCCAGCCTTACTCCTCACAGCAAAAAGAAGAGGTTTTGTACAGTTTTAAAAGTCTTCAAAGCAAATTTCCAGAGAGTAGAGTATTTACAAAGCATCTTAGTTCTGGAGATGGCAGTAGATATGACACCAAGCTGTAACAGGTTAAATGTGCCTTCAGGAACAAAAATGAAACCTGTGAAAATTATAGGATTGCTCACCTTTTCAGGATGCACTGGAATCTCAGTTGACCATTTAATAGTACATGTGGGTGATAGAAAGGTGGTTATTTTTTATCCTGAGTTTACAATCTTTGTGTATCTAGATTGGCACTAAAACCAACTGTAGTGCAGATGAGGAATTTCTAGTGATGCAGTGCTAATTATGATTTCCAGCAGGGAACATCTGGACTTCCTGTGTTGGTGGATCGGTGTGTGGAAGGAGAACTGTCTGTTTATTTACAGAAATTTATTCACCTTATCCTCTAGCCATGATTCTGGGAGGAGTTAATATGGCTATATAAGCATAAAAGCTCAATCCAACAGTTCATATCCTGGCAGCTTCTCTAGTATAGCCAAAAGTAGCTATGTCTAGTCAATAAGTACAACAGAACTGCAAGCAATGAAAGTTGAGGTAGAATCTCTCAGTTATGTTGTTTCCTTCCATGATATTATAAAATTGGGCTTGCACCTACTCACAGTCCCTGTGCCAGTGCACCCCACTGAATACAGGGGTTATCTGTAGATTCATACTGTCAACGAAAAATAACTTTTAGAGCATAGCTATTTTGAACATTCAAATGATGACTGATAGTTTCTTTAATATTCTTAAGTGATTCCGCACATTGACAGAGAGTTATTCATCTGAATTGTAAGTAGGTGAGACTGGCAATATATCTGCGGAGGGAGTTCTGTGCTGAAAAGCATTAGAGGTAGCATTTGTCTGCATCTGAAAATCAGAGATATGGGGTAAATAAAAGCAATGAGGAATGCATCTCCTAACATCACACAAAAGACAGCAGACTGTAGCAGGCAAACAACATGCAGAAAGATAGGACACATAGCTGGAAAGAGAAACAAGGCTTTACATCCTACTGCACACCTTGGCCCTGTTCAAAACTCCCCTGCAACCCTTTGGAAAGATTCCTGCTGACTTTTGGATGCTCTTTTTTATGAGTTATTTTGAAAACAATTGGGATCTGTTGCTTTTGTAGTAAGAGGAATCTTAAACTAGGCCGTAGAGTCTCCACATGCCTTAAAGCAAGAGCTTGAGTTGTCTGGGTGGTGCATGTGGTTTATCCCTCGGGATAGTGGGGAGCTGTAGGCTATTCTCTAGCTGCCAGGCTAATGTTTATGGAGCACTTCTGCACTTACCACTCTCCCTTTTGATTACACAGTATATCAGAGGGAATATTAATGTCTGAGCTGTGGTTTTCCCCATTTGAATAATGCAAAAAAGGTAAATACTTCTAACTACTGTCTAGGAAACAGGGTAAGCGCGATGTTCAGTCAGTGGTTGAAGTGTGACTTCAGCTTGGGAGAACTTTGACAGTGGGTGCAGGCTGTCACACAGCACAGGTGGCATCAGGAGGCACCCTCTTACTCATTAAAGACAGGCAGCAGTGAACTCTGAAAGCCTGTGCCAATGGACTTAAAAGTACACACGTGTTTAAGTGATTTAAAATGAGAACTGTAATACGATATTTGCATGGAAATAGCTCTACAGACACTAAAAGACCTAATTGTCAATAATTCCCAGGATCTGGAAATTAAACCAGACTTTCTGTGATGCAAAAACATATTGAGAAATTTGGCTTCTACTGGTTTCATAAAGCCCTTGAACCCTAAACCCCACGGGTGTAGATAGTTTTGATTCCACTGAACCTATGCTACCTAACTGCGCTGTGCATTAGGAGTTCCTAAGAAAATACTTACAGCAAAGTTATGGACATCTTATTAGAAAAAACTATTACTTTTTTTCTTGTAGCTACCCATTACAATTTTATCCTTGCTATAACTGTCTAATGGTGTGTTTAAAGATCATTCTTTATTAAGTACTAGTTGTCTTTTTTTCCACTAGAGCCTTTAACCTTGTTCATTCCATATTTAACTTCTACGGGATTTTGCTTCAAATAAAGTGTCTTGTCTGTAGTTAGTCCAATGACAAGGCAGGAGGCAGTAAACGTACAAGTGAAGAAAAAAATATCCTGGAAGTAAAAAAAATATTGCTAAGTGGGGATCTGCTGGAGAGCTCTAATATGACCAGGAAAAGCACTGCTGGAAAAAATCCAGGGAAAGAGAAATAGGGACTGGTGCCAGGTACTGTAAGTGCAAAGGCTCAGGATAGATGTGCAGCCAGAGAAGTGTCAGTGCCATTGGTGTGGAAAGCAGCCACTTAAAGCTGTGATGTGGCAGGGGATCAGAGACTACTGCTGCTGCAGCTCCATGCAGGGAAGAAGCGACATCACATAACAGTTGGGCTCTGTCACACAGGCTTGATGACTTGCCTGGCTTGTCAATCAACCTTTTAAATAAAGTATTCTGCCTCTGGATGACTCTACTCTACTGTCTTTAAAATCTGCAGACATTTTTGAGAAATAACTCTGTCTTCTTCCCCCCCCCCCCCCGAAATGGAAAACAGGAACAAAATTTGCATTTTGTTTTTCACAAAATATTAATTTTCTGTTGATTGGATAATCAAAGAAGACACGTTGTTTACGCCTGTTTTACAATGTGCATAGTTTTGTGTGGATTAGTGGAACCCAGATGATGAAAATGTCCATTTGCATAGGCTTCCAAATGGTAGGACATTTGTTCAGATTTGTTTATGGTAATCATTTCCGCTGACCTGTGGATTTGTATGCTTAAGCTTTTGTTTTAAAAGCCAAAGGCAGAAGCTGACCTTGTTGTCTTGGATAGCTGACTGAAACCACGAATTTTGTTTTCATAGTCAAACATCTTCTCCAATGCCTCTCTTGCTGTCATTTGGGACTGAATTTTTGTCTTCTTTCATTAAATGCCATGGAGAGGGCCAGCAGGGGTGGGGGGATGACTATACCCAGAATTTTATTGCTTTGTTTATGAAATTGTTCAAGACTGATTCAGATTATTAAGGTTTTAAGGACCTGAACGTACAAGATCATCATTGCTTATTTTCCACTGAGGTCTATGGAGCTTATGAACCTGTCAGATTTCAGCTTTCACCCTGAGCAAGGATGACTATACAATTTCAAACCTACTTATCAGTATATGACAAGATAAAAGAAGTATGCCAAACATATTCATTATTAATATTGTACAGAAATAAACATTTCAGTGTATGGATAAGGGTGATCACAAAACATGGATGTAAATTGAGGGGGATATTGGGAAGCAGTATGAGTTTTGTGCATCTCTGGAAATAAGCAAGAAAACTACTGAGATGCTTTAATCATTTTTGTCAAAAACTCTGTTAAAATTGACAAGATTTAGAAAAGACCTGCAGGTTTTTGAAAGCCCGACTGAAAAAGCAACTGACTAGAAAAATTCAATATATTTAGTTTATCCAGGGCAAGGTTGAAAAGTTCAGCAAGAATCTCTTGCAAAAAGTGATACATGACTCATGAATCTAGGAGAAAAAGGAAAACAAAGCTGTACTGGGTCTATTGTGTAG
The DNA here is from genome assembly GCF_035582795.1 of Mycteria americana. Taxonomy (NCBI): domain Eukaryota; kingdom Metazoa; phylum Chordata; class Aves; order Ciconiiformes; family Ciconiidae; genus Mycteria; species Mycteria americana. The sequence continues at coordinate 35,611,347 of NC_134367.1, forward strand.
GAAAATGCTAGTAAATGCCTTAATAGATTCTTAATTGTTAATATAAAGTTAAACAATCTCTCACATCGGAAAAAACTTATTATCACTTTCAAAATTTATCACTCACTATTTAACTAGTGTTGGTCAAAAGCTGAGACTAAGTACTATTTAGACACGACAGAAGATAATAATGTTTTCAAAGTCAGGAAAAGGAATCATGGAGAATATATATGTATTTATAAATATATGTTTTATGTAAATAAGTATACAAAAATGTATAGATATATATTCATATACCTAAACTTATAGGTATATATTTTGCTTTTTATTGATAATGCTGTAAACTTGTGGTGTTTAGGTGACATTGTCTCTGGAAAAAATATAGATCTACATTGTCTTCAAAAATAGTTCTTAGCACCCAACCGAAGTAGTAGAGGTACACAAATAGCTGAGATGATACTATCAAGCTTAGGACAGGTAACAGGCAAAAGTTGCTGAGAAAAATGTTTTAGAATAACATAGGACTGCAGATGCTGACTACTTAGAATGACAGCTGAAAAGTTACCACTATTGAAGTTATTTATTTTATATATACTTTGCTTTATAACATCAAAAATTGTCTGCAGAACAGACAATGTTTGATCACTATATACTGTTTTTTTCAGCTTAATTATTGACTGCCATCTTATTTTACCCCATATTTAGCAAGTTTCACCCCAATGACAAAGGGGTCACCTAGTCCATATGGCAAAAGCCTGTTATTTTTCAGTTCAATATAACTCTAAGGAGACCTTACAGCAGGAAAATATTGATTTTTGAAGGTTTTTTCTATATTTTCAGTGCCAGATTATTGTAAGGGGGCTCCATACACTTTTCTTGGTATTTTGACATTCAAGTTCAGAGCTGGTTACATACTTGAACACCAAGAGCCAATAAAAACAACTAAATCTGGGATACATTAAGACTCTAAAGACACAGGAACTGGGAAAGCTGCAGTCATTGTGCATGACCATGATTTACTGTAGCTTCAGGTTTGGTTGTAAAATATTATGCTTATCATGCAGGGTATTATGTTATTCACTATAATCCTGATAATTTATCAAATGAATTGAGAAGTTATTTATTACGTGTTCTGGAGAGAAGGGCCTTTGTAATGTTTTTTCATTAGGTCTGAACCAGTTGAGTTCATGTTTTAATATTGATGTATCTTCTGTCAGGTGGCACTTTGCTTTACACTTTAGGAGAATTATTTTTTCTATTCTACTTTCCGTATAATTTCAGAAAGACTTTTTTAATTCCTTTAATATCTATCATTGACAGATGAGTGTCTATCAAACAGGACTTTTCATTAAGATACTTGCTTTTACTGCAATACTACAATAAGTGAAAAAAAGGGTAAGCACTTTTGTGTAACATGACTACATTAAAAGAACGTGGGATATAGGTTTAATAGTTTTCTTGAAATATCTCTTTTACTTATGGGCATATATAGGTATGCATTTGTGTCATGTGTGCGTGTGACTGATATGCAAATAACCCCAATTTCTAAGTTAAATTATTTTTTTTTTCTGAGTTACTAATTTGATTACAATATCTATTAACACCTTCATGAATGTGAAAGTTCCTGAATGTGAAAAAATGCTTTATTCTCAGCATCTATTGTATTTCATATGTTCTTGGAAGATAAAAGGTTCCAATAAATTAAATAGTATTACCTATAAAAATAAATTCCAATACTAAAAGATACATATTTTTACAGAGAACAAAAATACACTTTACCCTGGATACTGTAAAATATCTAGACCTCCTCTACTATATGTAGCTATTTTAGGCTGTATTCAACCTGTTTTATTTTTATGAGATTTAGGAAATAATGAGAAATTTATCTCTGCCTTATTTATTGCAAAATTGAGAAAAAAAAAATCTGGGAATTTACATATGATGCACCTAAGAAAACATAGCTCTAATTGTTGTTCTGGATTTCTGTAATGCTGAAAACCTGGATTTCCTTAGCAACTTCCACCATAAACTCAGTGACCAACATTCTTCTATCAATTTTTTTCTGATAACCTCCTGCAAAAGTGATAAAAACAATTGAACCTCCTCAAGACATAGGTTTTAGGCGCCTTCTAATTTCCATGATCATCCCTCCATTTGAAAACATGTTAAGCTCTTTTTCTGTTAATCCACAAGGGTTAGTGACCTCACATCTTTTCTTCTCCATATCCAATTTTTCTCAAGTTGTTTAGTTGCTTAATGAAATTCTATTGGATCTACAGTTCTATATTTAGTTTCAATTGTGTTGCTTCCTGTTGAGCATCTAGCAGAAAACCATATAGATTTGTTTAATGAAAGATATTATGTATCCCTACAAACTTTGCCTTTGGTGGTCTGCTACTGGCCATCCTAGTGCCCACACTCCTTTAAGAGCACATTCCTGATTGTGTTAATAATGCTGCCTAGTAGTTCAGCCTGGGCAGCATTTAAAAAAACAACTAACCCTCTAGTTCAGTCTTGCCTGTAATGGAAATTCTGCCAAAGCTGCATTGACAATGGAAACCAAAAAGTGCTGTTACCTTGGCAGCAAACTCTCTCTGACCCCTGCGACTGAGCGCCATGTCATGAAGAAGACAGCAAATGCCAGAGCAACTTCACAGAGATTAAATCATTGTATCTGGAATAAAAAAATTATCAGGTTACAAAAAAAGCTGTATGTGTACCACACAACTGTCATCACTGTTCTTGCTGAATGCCTGCAAAAATCAGTGTGCAATCATCACACCAAGCCTTTTGGTCAATTCCATATGGAAGGTCTTCCTATCCTGTCCTTGGTGGTGTGAGAATCTGGATAAGCTCTGGGATGATGTCTTAGAGCCTTGTCAAATTTTTTGCCGTCAAAACAATGTTCTCGCAGGCTTGGCCATGCTGGTCTGGGTATACGGTACACATTGGACAATTAGCTGCACAAAGCCATTTTAAACAAATAATTAAAATGTGGTGAGGAGCTGGGAATTAGGACAGTGAAATGAAGAAGGATGCAATCAAGGAATGTTGTATACCATCATGTTATTTATAAAGGGGGGATTACAGCTAGAGTGTTTGCCGTAACAAGGAACATGTACTCTGAGAGTCTGAGAGTACTCTGAGTCTGAATCAGCTGAAAACAAATTAAAATTGTAGAGGAAACTCTAGTTGTGTCTATGCACTCCTAAGGTGTTAAGAAAATTGGACAACTTCCTCAACAGTTGGATTGAAAAAGCTGAACTGCATGCACAATTGGGCATCTATTATCATATTAGCATCCAGAATGAAATGGAATGGAAGGTGTCTGCTAGAGCTCATGCTACCAAGGGGCTGTGGCATCACAAAACTGGAGATTTCCATGAATGTGAGAAGTAGGAAGCAATAGATTTATGCTGACCAAAGTGTATGCGCTCAAAGAAGAAAGTCTGGTTACAACACTCCTCATCTGTGTCTTTCTTTAGGGATTTTTCTTGACAGAATCCTTACAGAGATTTGTGAAAAGAAAGGCATTGTCCATGCTTTTCCAACACTTAATCCTCCCCGCAAAAGAAAAAACCCCTATTAAATCAAGACCGTCTTAAACATTGAATCTCTCCTTGTGTGCAGCAGAATTTCATCATTTGGGAGCACTAGAAACTTAATCTTATATTTTGTGTGTACTTAAGTCAGTGATGAATGAATTTAATGTCAGACAAACCTTCAAAAGCAAAAGAATTATTTTGGTTTTAATTAGAACCTGTCTTTTTTAGAAATGAAAATTTAGATCCTTCAGCTTTCTGAAATTTACCACTGTATTTTTGGAAATGTATTTGTAAACATTTGTCAGGATGTATATTGTCATGTCACTACCCTTCCTATATTCAACAGCTGTTTATATCACAGAGTTCATGTTGTAGTCTTGTAATACTGAATGCAAATGTACATTTTAATGAGTTAATTTATTTCAGCTGTTCTAATGCCAGTTTTTCTTCATTTACATACCCTGAAGAACTTTAAAGAATACATGCTTTTAGTCCTTTTAATTAGTATAGTTCCATCTAATTAATCTGTAAGAAAAAGACATGCTAGTTTTATATTTTCTCAAGGTTGTTTGAATTAAATAAGACAACTATTGTGATTTACATTTAATACCAGGAATACACAAAAAAGATACATACATTTATTTGCTTGTGAATATCATGTCAGAATATTTTTCTACAGTGAGGCCAAGATCCAGAAAGCTATTTAGGCATATAATTCTTATTTCACAACCACAGGGTTTCACCTATCAAGGACTTCAAAGATTCTGGCTCCTATTCACTCTTAGTTACATAGGACCCCGATACCAGTTTGGCATTTCAACTTTTCCTAAAGAGATCACACAATGCACATTCCCATGTAACAGGAACCCTGCTCACTGTTAGCTCTCTTTCTAGTCTCTCATTTTCCTATATATCTCCCCTCAACTGAATACTTTGGTCTTGGTTTGTTTCCCCAGCTAGAGGAGTGCTTCTTTTCATAGTAAACTTCTAGTTTGGGTCCCAGTCTTGACTCTCAAAGAGAAAGAAAGGTAAGAAGACATATTACAAGACTTAACTGTATTTTCTGTGTTGAGACTAAATATTTTTCACCTTCATTTATCTATTTCACTACAAAAAAATTAAGTTATAAGTAATAATAATTAATACACATTACTGGAAATGTGCAAGGAAAATGAAAACCTTTCAACAGTATCTCACTTCTTTAAAAAGACATTAAAAAGAAAAGGAGATTTTTATTGTCCATTGTTTATTGTGTCCAAAATCACAAAGACATTCTGGCATGTCTATCTGGGTAATTGAATAGTTTCCTGTACAACAATTTTGTATGCACCACCAATGTTTAAAGAAATCTTTAGAAATACTTATGTATATATAAATTCTTTTTAGAAATATTTTGAAATATAACATTGCACAATTACTAGATGCAGCAATTACAATAGGCTTTTCTAAAGATAGCTCTCACTCAAAACTATTCACTTAAGCCCAAATGAATTTTGCACCGTGGGATTTGGACCAAAAGAATCCTTGGTTCTAAGTTTTAAAGGAAAACATAAGCAAAACATAGTTTTGCATGACTAAAGTCTACTGCATAATGCACCATCTAATAAATTACATATCTAATGGAAAAGCCATTTTATACAGATCTGTGGAATATCTGTTGAAACACCATCGTTTCTATAACATTTTTGATTATACCTTTATCTGACTGTATATGGAATTTCATCCCTCAATCCGATTAGCCCCACATGCCTGTGATCCTCCTGTTTGTTTACTGTTGTACAGTTAATCTGAAGGATCAAGTTACCTGAGAGTGCAAGCTCACTGATGATTTCATGTCAAAGATCAATACTTTTAAAGCAGTATAGATCATATATATGTTATATGGTGTTATATGGTGGCCATCACAGATGTTATATGGTGGCCATCACAGAAACATGGTGGGATGACTCGCACAACTGGAGTGCGGCGATGGATGGCTATAAACTCTTCAGGAGGGATAGGCGAGGCAGGAGAGGTGGTGGGGTAGCCCTATACGTCAGGGAGAGTCTGGATAGTTTAGAGCTCAATGATGGTGATGATAGGGTGGAGTGTCTGTGGGTCAGAATCAGGGGGAAGGCCAACAAGGCAGATATTGTGGTGGGAGTCTGTTACAGACCCCCCAGCCAGGATGAGGAGACAGATGAACTATTCTATAAGCAGCTGGGAGAAGCCTCACGATCGCTAGCCCTTGTTCTTGTGGGGGACTTCAACCTGCCAGATGTCTGCTGGAAATACAATACAGCAGAGAGGAAACAGTCCAGGAGGTTCCTGGAGCGTGTGGCAGATAACTTCCTGACGCAGCTGGTGAGTGAGCCAACGAGGGAAGGTGCCCCGCTGGACCTCTTGTTCACCAACAGAGAAGGACTGGTGAGTGATGTGATGGTTGGAGGCTGTCTTGGGCAGAGCGATCATGAAATGATAGAGTTTTTGATACGTGGAGAAGCGGCGAGGGGGGTCGGCAAAACTGCCACCTTAGACTTCCGGAGGGCGGACTTCAGCCTGTTTAGGAGACTGGTCGACAGAGTCCCCTGGGAGGCAGCTCTTATGGGCAAAGGGGTCCAGGAAGGCTGGACATTCTTTAAGGAGGAAGTCCTAAAGGCACAAGAGCGGGCTGTCCCCAGGTGCCGAAAGACGAGCCGGCGGGGAAGAAGACCGGCCTGGCTGACTAGAGAGCTCTGGCTCGAACTGAGGAGAAAGAGGAGAGTCTATGACCTCTGGAAGAAGGGGCGGGCAACTCAGGAGGACTACAGGGGTGTAGCGAGGCTGTGCAGGGAGAAAACTAGAAGGGCCAAAGCTGAGCTAGAGCTCAGTCTGGCTGCTGCTATAAAAGACAACAAAAAACACTTCTTCAAATACATTAGCAGCAAAAGGAGAGCTAAGGAGAATCTCCAGCCCCTAGTAGATGTGGGAGGAAACACAGTGACCAAGGATGAGGAAAAGGCTGAGGTACTTAATGCCTTCTTTGCCTCAGTCTTTATTAGCAGGGCCGAATGTTCTATGGGTACCCAGCCCCTGGAGTTGGAAGATAGGGATGGGGACCAGACTGGAGCCCCCATTATCCAGGGGGAAATGGTGAGTGACCTGCTGCACCACTTAGACACTCACAAGTCTATGGGGCCTGATGAGATCCACCCGAGAGTGTTGAAGGAGCTGGCAGATGTGCTCACCAAGCCCCTTTCCATCATTTACCAGCAGTCCTGGCTAACTGGGGAAGTCCCTGCTGACTGGAGATTAGCGAATGTGACACCCATCTTCAAGAAGGGCCGGAAGGAGGACCCGGGGAACTACAGGCCTGTCAGCCTGACCTCGGTGCCGGGGAAGCTGATGGAGCAGATCATCCTGAGTGCTATCACACGGCATGTAGAGAATAACCAAGGGATCAGGCCCAGCCAGCATGGGTTCAGGAAAGGCAGGTCCTGCTTGACCAACCTGATCTCCTTCTATGATAAGGTGACCCGCCTAGTGGATGAGGGGAAGTCTGTGGATGTTGTCTATCTAGACTTCAGTAAAGCCTTTGACACGGTTTCCCACGGCATTCTCCTGGAGAAACTGGCTGCTCATGGCTTGGACGGGTGTACTCTTCGCTGGGTAAAGAACTGGCTGGACGGCCGGGCCCAGAGAGTGGTGGTGAATGGAGTTTACTCCGGTTGGCGGCCGGTCACAAGCGGTGTTCCCCAGGGCTCGGTGTTGGGGCCAGTTCTGTTTAACATCTTTATCAATGATCTGGACGAAGGGATCGAGTGCACTCTCAGTAAGTTTGCAGACGACACCAAGTTGTGTGGGAGTGTTGATCTGCTGGAGGGTAGGCAGGCTCTGCAGAGGGACCTGGACAGGCTGGATCGATGGGCTGGGGTGAATTGTATGAGGTTTAACAAGGCCAAGTGCAAGGTCCTGCACTTGGGCCACAGCAACCCCATGCAACGCTACAGGCTTGGGGAAGAGTGGCTGGAAAGCTGCCTGGCAGAGAAGGACCTGGGGGTGTTGGTTGACAGCCGCCTGAATATGAGCCAGCAGTGTGCCCAGGCGGCCAAGAAGGCCAATGGCATCCTGGCCTGTATCAAAAATAGCGTGGCCAGCAGGACTAGGGAAGTGATTGTGCCCCTGTACTCGGCACTGGTGAGGCCGCACCTCGAATACTGTGTTCAGTTTTGGGCCCCCCACTACAAGAGGGATATTGAGGTACTGGAGCGCGTACAGAGAAGGGCAACGAAGCTGGTGAAGGGTCTGGAGCAGAAGTCTTATGAGGAGCGGCTGAGGGAGCTGGGACTGTTTAGCCTGGAGAAAAGGAGGCTGAGGGGAGACCTCATCGCTCTCTACAACTACCTGAAAGGAGGTTGTAGAGAGGTGGGGGTCGGTCTCTTCTCCCAGGTAACAAGTGATAGGACAAGAGGAAATGGCCTCAAGTTGCGCCAGGGGAGGTTTAGACTGGATATTAGGAAATTTTTCTTCACCGAGAGGGTTATCAAGCATTGGAACAGACTGCCCAGGGAAGTGGTTGAGTCGCCATCCCTGGAGGTATTTAAAGGACGTTTGGATGAGGTACTTAGAGACATGGTGTAGTGATGGTTTTTGGCAGTGTTAGGTTTATGGTTGGACTCGATGATCTTAAAGGTCTTTTCCAACCTATATGATTCTGTGATTCTGTGATTCTGTGATATGTGATGTGAATTGCATGTGTGGATTATTGTACTGAAACAATAGAGGAATGTTACATTAGAAAATGTAGCTATCCACGTCAGCAATGTTCAGAAGCCAAGTACAAAAAATGTTTTGTGTGACCCTGTCCTCTTTCTCTGCCCATGCACAAGGGCTTTGGCTGTCCCAGATGTCAGCACTAGAGTTAACTACTTAATTAACCTTAATTATATTCTAAACTCAAGCTGTACCTAGGAAAAGATTGTTCACAGACACAATTGTATACAGAGACATACAGTTGATGCTGAAGTATGAAAACTCTTTATGGAGGGGTAGGCTGCTCGATCCAACTCACATAACTCTGTCTTGTAACTATTCTCAAATACTGGGCACGTGGGGGAGGAGATCTTGCAGGGCAAAGCTCTTTTGTGAGTTGTGGCTCGCTACGCTGCTGATCATTCATTCTGTAATGCTGTGTGATATTCCATACTTGCTGGAGCTATCATTTCCATGGCCTTCACAACCCTCCGGAGTTGATGAGCTCTGTGTTTCTCTGAAAACAGCCCAAAGAAACAAAAACTACAAACAAACCCCAAAAACTTGTTTCCTGACTTTTAAAGTGGAAAAAAAAAAAAAAAAAAGGCATAGGGAGCTCAAGCAACATGGAAATGTAAATGTATTCTAAATCTATTATACCTAGAGAATAATATTAATAATATGTACTCTTTTTATGAATTTAGCAAACTAAACTACAATTTTTGGAAGTTTTGCTACTGGCAAAGAAATCTTTATACACAGGCATGGGAAGAATCACAGAGTCACAAAATGGTTGAGGTTGGAGGGGATCTCTGGAGGTCATCTTGTTCACCCCTCCTGCTCAAACAGGGCCACCTAAAGCTGGTTGCCCTGGACTATGTCTAGGATATGGACATAGACCACATCCGTATTCAATCAAAGTGCATTGTGATCATGTTCCTTAAACATGATTTTGTTGAGTGAGGTGAAATATGAGTAGAACTATTACCTCACATTGTATGCATCCTGCAGAAAAGATACTTACGCACAGAGTAAATATCCTGCTAATTTGAATGGATTTCCTCAGTATATCAAAAACTTGGAACATGACTCTTAATTGCCATGAAAGAAGAGGGAATGAAAGAAATTTAAAAAAACCCCATTACTTAATACTGAAACCATAATGAAATAAAAAATAGCCACGGTACTAAAGAGCAAGTTGAACAAAGTAAGATGAACTCATTTTTTGGATGGAGTGAAAAATTAGAGAAATTAAAGTATTAACTTTTTGCAATACCTAATAAGTAACCTGGCACATTGCATGAAGTGCTGTAAAAATGGTATAAGGATAAATACACAAGGAGATAAAGGGGCTTCTGATAAGCAGAAGCAGCATCTGGGACATTTTCTATGCAAGTCAGCTCAATTTAAAGCATCTAAAATATCTGTGAAATTTTAACTTTTTGGGGTGTGATGGTTTGGTCTGCTTTTCCTTATCGATTGTGCTAATTTTGGAGAACAGGAACAACAAGAAGAAAGCCTTTACTGTATGTTAGGTTATGTGATAAAAGGTTCTGACCTCCACTCACAACAGCAGGCAGGGGAACACCAATAACCCCCTCAGAGATGTGAGCTCCCGACAGGGCCCCTCCCAGGGGCACTCCAGGAGATCGGTGGTCCAAGGCCCGAGGTCCATGTGTGCGTGTTACCCATGTGTTCTTCTGTGTGTGGGCCTGTTGGGAATGCGTGCTCAGCCTGGCTGCTGGCTGGACCTGGGGACTTCCAGGGTGCCGGCTGGGTCCATGGCTCCCTGTGGGGCTGGGGGCTGGGAGCAGGGCTCTCCCAGGAAGGGCAGGGCAGGGGCACTGGGGGCAGCCCCACCCACAGGCATCAGGCACCTCCCTGGGGACAGGCCGAGGCCAGGCTGGGACATAGGCCCACAGGAGGGCCAGACTCGATGGGGCCCATGGCTGGGCAGGGCAGGGCTGTGGGGAGCTGGAGACCAGCCCTGCTGTGGCCTCACTGGGGTGGGGGCTGATGGTCCCAGGGGGCTGACATGGGGTCCTCAGCCATGGACAGGATGGGGGAAGCTCTGGGGGGGCCAGGCAGGGACAGTCAGGCCTAGTGGTGCCTCAGGGGCCATGACAGGAACATGGAGGAGAGGCAGCCTCACCTGTAATGGGTTACAGGCCTCTTAGCTCTTTCATTGCCAATAGGTGTAAATGTTGACATATTTCAACCCCTCTTGTTTGATTTAAATTTGAAATCTGAAATTTTGCTGTGAAGTGTTCTCAAAGAGGAGCAACAGTCCTTCAGTCAAGCTATAAAATCTTAAAAGATACAGAGCTTAAATATAGTTCCCTACCAAGGTTCAAAAAGGAATTAAGGTACACTATAGATGCACGTCTTGTTGGTTTTGCAACTCCTGTTGTGAACATGCAAATCATATGATGGGCACTGGAATTTGAGAATCTGACTGATGACCAGGAACCATGATTCGTTGGCTCTGCTTCAGATGTGGGAGATATATTCCCTAATTATGAGCTAAGATGGTGCCATCTGTGCAAGGAGTACATCTGGTATTTACTACTTAGGTTAGAGTCTTGCAAGAAATGACCGCTTGAAGCCCATTTCATGGCTGCTGAACCTACTTCTGAATGCTGCAAGCCCAAACCTTGACTGAATGTCAATATAGTTTCCTCAGGAAATGTAGCAGTGCAGGAGATCAGAAAAATACCTGTGGAACTCCGGTTTACTGTTCTGAGACATCTCTACATAGCAGAGAACAAATAATGAAATGCCAATATTTTAGGCTTTAAAAGCCTGAAGGAGTTTAAAGCCCAGTCTGCATTTTGCATAGTGTCAACATTTTTGTCTGAACAGCCTACTCACTTCATAAAATCAAAAATTCTTTTCTGAAAAGATACACATGTCATCTCGGTCTCAGAGAAGTGAATACAGGCCCTTGGGTGTAATGAGTATACTTCCACTCAAAATGCTTACTGGATGAAAGTAGGGAAATGTTAGGAAGGATCCAGGAAATTTCTTGATACCCTCTTGAGAGTACAGGAGTTTTCCTCCTGCTATACATGTAAGGGAAAAAGAATTAACTCTGATACAATACAGCTTGAACAAATGAACTTCACAGGAGAGACAGATGAAAGCTGATTTCCCTATACACCCACAGCGGATCCAGGTCTTCAAATATTTTGCAGTTTCACCATCTAGTAGAGCATTATTTGTTCATAATGCTTTCCTGAGTTCTACCTTGTTGCGGTAAAACAACAGGCATGGAAACACCAAAAAGGCTTTGTCTTATTGTCTCTTCCGTGGAGATCCTGTAGAAAGATAAACAGACATACAAACATGCTTCAAACTGCTTTTGAAATGGTAATTTGTAAAGTATTTTATCTATTCCTTTCTGAACATTAATTAATCATCTTTCTAATGAATCAAAGGTCTCTGAAGCAGCGGCTCTCACTACATAGAAATTTTAAAATGTGTTCCGGTGATTTACTATGCAGAATGCAGTAAAAACAATTCCTGTTAATGAGCAGAAATGTTTTATGTTATTGTGGCACCATAGTTGTGTAATACTTCATAAATACTTGGAACACCATAAACATTAACTTCTTGTTATTGTTCATCCAAACCTAGGATTAGTGTGATCCAAAACAGATGAATGAGGAAAACAGCTACTGTTTTAAATAGTTCACTTGTACATTTTCCAGGCAGAAGACAAACTAGCTGTAAAACACAGTTGGTCAGTTTAACGTGGCTTTCAGAGTCCCATCAGAGTAAAACCAAACTCTGGCATCATTAGAATGTAATATTTTCCATGGGTGTGGTGTTAACCCAGCCACAGGGACAGAAAAGCACACACTATATGCTGCTTTAAGCATCATTGCAGATGATTCCCATGTTTATTAGAATGTGAAATATGTGATTAGTTAAAAAAGTGATGATTGCTTCATATTGAAAAGGACTTTATAAAATAGATTACCCCACATCATTGAGCACTATATTATAACATGTACTACATGGCTGTTCTGGAAAGAAGGTGGTTTTATTTATGCCATTGATACCAGAAAACTAATGAAAATCATTCTATTCTCACTGCTATTCTATTCTCACTGCTATTAGTTTAATGTTATCACAGTTATTCCATGTTATCATGAGATGAAGATCTTTTCCACACGAAAGCCATTTACTTTTATTTGGCATTCTTACACTAATTCATTGCCTAGTGATTTCATAAGCCGATGATTATATTATCTACTGTGTTGCACGGAGGATCTCTCCTAAGTTTAGTTAGGCTTAAGGGGTGGTAACTAATAGATTTCTCCTTGTCTGTCCAAATAAACAGACCCAAGAAGCCACTTTTTTTGCTATAATGTCTATGGCAGACTGAGGAATCTCCTTACTGGCAAACATAAAAGGTTGCATTTCCACACAGACTAACAACATTTGCATTTGGTAACTGATTTTCAGTGACCACAGTGGTCCTTTCTTGACCGTTGAATCATCTTACCTGAAGTTTTGTGCGACATATGTCATCCAATCCTATGATCTTCACTACAGAAACATTTTTGTTATTCAGGTGACTTTGATTACTAATCATATAATTTCTTAACTTTGTTTTGGAAACTGAAATAAACTCACTGAGCAGCTTTTCCAGAACTCAGATATGTCCCTTTCTGAATCTTTTCCCATTTCACATGCTTGAAGACACGCTATCAAGAAAATCCCTGAATTACCATTTACTGAAGCTGTAGATCAGTCTATAATAACTCTTAGATTGTCCAGGCTTCCAACCTTGGTACTCCTAGGAAATAAGAAATACATTTTCATTGTGATTTTAAGACTATTTTGAAAATACAAACATGGGAAATTTCAAGTTTAAGTATCTGGCCTTCTGCTGGACAATATTAATAGCAAATTCTGCCAGATTCCCTTTTCTGTTTCACCAGGACAGCACTGAAAATCTCTGGAAGTCTGCACTTATTCAACCAGTTCGCAGTTTCCTTGAATGTGAGGTAATTCCTGTCCCACCTGCTAGGAGTTAACTTAATCCTCAACAGTGCAGCAAGCATTTAAACTAGCTGTAATCAAATCTATACTGTTGCTCTGGATCGACATTGACTTAATTAAACATACTAAGTACTGAGTAAAGTTGCTGTGCTTTTCTCACTCCTTGCAGAGCATTTCTTTTCTTGAGGGCTAAGTAAATATTTTGGAGAGAAGATTCTCTTAACTGCCAAGAGCAGCATATTTACTTGTTTCACATCAGAATTCAGTTATGCCATAAGTTTTTTCAACAAATAGGATGTTGAATCTCAATTTTCCCTTGATTTGTGGTTTTATTGTGCTGGAATATATTCAAAATACCCACTTTGATACAATATTGAGAGTGTGTTCACAAACAGAATCATGTTTCCATGAATACTCTCTCAGGAGTGACCATTTTGTCTCACTCAGGATCTTCCACTTTATTGGAAGTTAAAATTTAGATTGAAATGCCTTGGTTCAGCCTCTGGAAAAGATTAAACAGTGGTATGTGGTGCCATTTGAACTTTACTGTGATACCCCAGAGCTCAAGACAAACTTCTTCCCACAGGTAACATTCAGAGTTTATGTGCAGCTTTCTGCCATTTTCTAGTGGCAAAACTAGATGAAGAGTCTGAGGCTGCCAGTGCCTGTGAGTGAATCTGCTTGTTCCAACTGTAGGTGCTCTACAGAAGTCCTTGGTTAAATAAAATCTTGCTATGGCCTGAAAAGGGGCACTGTTACACATGTATATTTAAAGTGTTTTTTGGATCTCATTAAATTCTTGACTTTGAAGATGATTTTTTTAATGAATTCTGTAATCAGTTATGGCTCTTAAAGTATTTCTTTTAATGATTTGCAAATGTATTTTCTTTGTGTATTGGTGATTGCTTCCTTGTTTTTGAAAATGAATATTTGATTTATGTTTTTGTGGTTCTGTCCCCTTATATTTGCCTTTAGACCAAAAAGTAATTTACTGTTGTCAATATTCAACTTAATGGTTTTTCTTTAATACCCCCAGTGAACCTCTTTTAATTTTTTTACATCTTTCTGAGATTAGGAATCACAGCTAAGTCAGAATGCCCGAAGAAACAGTAATATCAGTTTATGTAAAGGCATTGTATTTTCAGCATTATCCTCCACCACATCCTCAACGTATACCAGTATTTTGATTGGCTTTGGAGGGGTTTAGACTAGGTGTTCAGTGATTTTCTAGGAGTATCAAAATTCTGTTTTCCATAATTGGTTCACCTTTTTTTTCAGTATTTCATAAAGCTTACTGATCTATGTATAGGAAATAGCACATAAATCCCCAAACCACTGGGAAAGGCAGAGAAAACTAATGGAAGAGCTGCCTGGTTTTGCTATTAACTCATTTTGTTGTTAAAAAAAAAAAAAAGAGAAAAGAAAAAGTTGTGCAAATTAATTAATAAGAAGGTGGACTTCCAGTCTGAATGCACTTGAAGCTGCTTCTTCTGCATCTGCTTTTTTTCCAAAGTAAGTTTATGACCTGACTGCGTGTTACATGGTTGTGGCACATGGCAAAGCTACTTTTTTTTTCTCCTTTGCTCAGCTGTGCTGTCCATTTCCTTAAAACACTTTCTATCCAGAAGGAGCTTAGCCATTGTCATTGACATTAGCTGAGGAAAAGCCAAAAATGAGAAGAAATAATTTCTTGGTCTCAACTGTGTTGTAGTAACTCTCATAATTGTTCTAAGATGTGTTTTTTCTCATAAACCTGCAGATCATAAAGAAAGCTGGGTGATCACATAGCCAGAAAAATAATCCAATGTAAATACATGTACTCTATCAACAAAACTTGCTTTTATACCCACACTAGGAATAGTAATGTAAAAAACATTGCTGGAAAGCACAATTCTCTTGGAGGTTCCCTATTAAGTCCTATAGCTACCACTGAAGGCTTTGTTTCAGGATGCCTTTATGTCAGAAAACTGATATAATCAGGAGATTTTCCCAGACTTTCAAAGAAAGAATATTCTTTGCTTTTTTTTCCTCCATAGCTAACCAGAAAAAGGTGCCTAAATGCACTGTCATCATTCATAAATTATATTTAGGAAGGTATATTTTCTTCATAGACTTTTGTTCTACTACTCTGGGGAAAATTGTAGGTCTGGAAAACTCAATGGGAGTTTGCCAGTGACTTTTATGGAGCCAAGATTCCACCCCCTGCATCAGATTTTTGCCTCTCAGGACGGCCCCTGCAAATTTCTCTGGTATTGTAAATGAGCTAAAAGGTGGATATCGAGAATGTTTTCACATGGCCAAAGTGCTGTCAAGGGGTTCTAACTAATATGATAATTAATAAACAGTGGAAAAAGTTAATAAAAATTCTAGTCCCGATCCTCAGCTGCGATAGTTCCATGTAGGTGTGTATATTTAGCCTCATGAAGACCCACTCATACCAGCTGAGGATCCAGTCAAAATATATTTTGATAGTATTATTTTCTTAAGATTTATTTATTTTTTAAAGTAGAAGATTGAATGATATGAGATGAATATTATTATTTATTTTAATTTTGAAAAATTCAGAACAAAATTCTTTAAATGTATTAGTATAAGTCAAGGAGTAGATTCACAGATAAGACTGGTCTTGTCATTGTCAGCTTTGCAAAATCCATACCAAAACAAAGATGAGTTTTATTGGGTAAAAATTCCAAGAGTGTTTTCTTAGCAATAGATAAATGTGTGGTTTAAAATAATTTTAATTCTATACATATTTTTATTTATTTTTTATTCTCAGCAGTAGAACAGCATAATAATGCACTGAATTCTCTATGATGTGGTTGAATTTCACTCCATTCTCACGTACAATTATACTTATTTATAAAGTGGAACAAGAAGTCATCTACTTCCTTTGGGTAAGCACACTGAAGAAGTTAAACATATGAACCATATGTATAGAGGAAGAAACCTGCATAATTTGCATTATCTAAATAAATATTAACTACAACATAAAAGGTATCAGTTTTTACTTTATGTATAATATGTAAAAAAAACTTGCATGAGGACCAGTCCTTGGGCAAGTATGTATTTTGGTTTGTTATTTTTGATAAAGTTGAGTTTATAAAGAGAAAGAAGAATGTGTTGTATGTCTGCTACTTAATGAGAACTTTCTGCAGGATACAAAGTCTAACATTTAGAATAAAGTGCACAACTAAACTATAAAGAATATATTGTATTAAGCTGGGTTTTTTAACTTTATTTTTTTTTAGATGGCACAGCTTTATCATTACATTTATATACAAACGTTGAGGTTTTTGCTATAGAAGAAAGTTAACTTCTATATTACATGAGAAGAGAATAATCTGTGGGATTCCACATTTATAAATAAACCAAATGAAAAAAAATAAATCCTATAACATTGAAAACAGTTGTTAAACTGATGTGAATGGGTGTTAAAGAAAATGTAAGGCATAGACAGTTCCAGAGTAGTTTCTTATGCTCTCAGGAATGCAAAATCCATGCAAGCGCAAAAAGATTAATTTTAGCACATAAATTTTAAAGGAAAAGTAAATAAATCTAGCTCATTTAAACAAAATTACAGTCAGGTTTCTGATGGATTTAGTATAATATTTCTTTTCTAGAAGTTGAACTTTTAATGTGAAGGAGTAGAAACTTCAGGGAAAATATTGGTTATGGTTCATACTCTGTATCGGGATAAATGATGCTTTTACTTTGCAAGAAAGAAGAGTTAGAATTGTTTATAGTCTTTAAGAATTTTATGTGTAGGTTTTCAGTATTCCAAAAGTGGGCCATTACAAATAATCTTTTATTATGTCTATTCTGTCTTACATGAACATAAACTTTGACTACTATAGCTACTTCCTATTACAGTTTGCACATGTAGCTCATTATTTAAGTACCTGCATCCTTCTGGAGAGACATAGCATATACTGGCAACATTTGCATTACCCATTAGTATAGGCATTAAGTGTGAGTTTGTAGGTGGAAATAGCTGGTGCCCAGGACCAATATATACACTATACATGTTTCAGGAGGTTTTACTTCAGACTAGTTCCCATTCAGTCTAGTGGACAGCATGTCCATCAGTGGTGGGAGTTCATTAAATGCTCTCTTGGAGTGCATTTCTCAGTTTAGTTTCAGCCAAAAGGAATCCAATTTGCATGTTCTGAGACCACTCAGTGCATTAAGTGATGATTTGTGGGAGATGTCCTTCAAAGGTGTAGCCCTGATCATTGATGGTAGTTTAGTTCACTGAAATGCTAATGTAGACATAGCATAGTAAACCAAATGATGAATTAACAGTGCAAAACATGAATATCCTTCTAGCTGCAGGAGCTATACAGAAAAGTTTTTACATAGAACATGTTTCCTTCTGTATTACTGAGATGGCTGCAGATGTACTTTATTAACTAGTTATGCAGTAAATAATTTTGTCTAAAAATTCAAAGGGGAAACATCTCAGAAACATGTTTTTACCAGCATGTCTGAGTGTCTGAGTTGCTATTTTTCTTGCACTTTTTATACTAACTATCCCGTGTAGGAATAGGATAAGATTAAGAAAGTAATTTCAAAATATTATAAAATGAAGCAAAAAAATATTACTAGACAGTATATTTTCCATACATCTATATAATGTAAAAAATGATTGTGTGATAAGATTTCATGGCACAACCCCTATTCCCCTTGAGTAATTCTTAAAGGGGATGTGTTACTGAGGACAGAGAGGTCAAGGTTGCCACTCCAGCCCTACTTAACTTGATGAATTCACAGTAAAGTGTTATATTATGGACAAAGAATGGTTGAAATTAAAGTTAGAATTACACAATCAGTGTTAAAATGTCTTTTTTTCAAAGACATATTTTTTTCACCATTTATTGTAAGTGACTAAAAATGAAAAATAATTTCTTGAAGTAACAGCTGTCTGAAGTTTCATTTGAAATATGAAGTTCACAAACTATGGTTATTATTGCAAAAATAGGATTCCTTTGTGATTAAAATGAATCTTTTCCATTGAGGTGATTTATGTGTATGACTTAGTAATTTATGCGGTGTAAGTAAAAATGAGCCTTTGAGGTTTTCTTTTTGTCATAAGAATTTACAATGATAACCAGAACAGACAATAAAAATCTGGTGAGCCTGAAAAAATCTGTAATAAGGACAGAAAGAAAATTTGTTTATCGCTTTTCTATAATTCACAGGAACATCTTGTTCAGAGAAAAATTGCCAAATAAGTCTTAGTGAATTTGGCTGCTTTTTGCACAGAAATATATCTAATTAATGCATTGTTACCAATGTAGTTTAGGCCTTGGTAGGTGAGGCTTCAGTATAGAGGCAAACTGTATTTATCACAATGAGAACAACATAGCTAGTTCATCTACTGGAATATGTTTTTGAAGCAAATGAGTTAGAATGAATCACTGATGTCTGGCTTTATGTAATAAAGCTAAATCCTAATCCATTTTGTGAGTACTCATGCAAGTGAATAACATTCCTAGCTTAACATGGCTTTGAGTTTGTCCGATTGGGATCTAGATCTGGGGGGCGAAAAAAAGAGTTATAGAATATTTCTGTATGTTTGTTCATGGATAGTATGAATCAATGATTATAGCTGAATTTTTGTCTCTACAAACTAATAACACAGATTTTATCTTCTGATATACACAATCAAAATATCAGTTGGATGAGAGATGTATTATGCAGAACAGGACTGTGTATTTCTATCACACTTGTGGAACTATTAGACCACTGTTATTTTCTGCATAATATTTGACATCACTTGGGCGATTCTTGAGTTATTGGTGTGTATATAGCTGTAAATATAATTCTAGCATAATTTGTAAGGTAATTTCTTAATTTATAAACTGCATTAATTTTACTCTTTGGATTATTATTAAAAGAGTTCCATGATGTACTTCTTTCTAAAAGGCAGCTAGATGGCTAGTATTTTGTGGCTTAATATGTTGTTATAATATACTATAATTTATTCTAACATCCTCTGAGAGATTGAAAAATATTTGCCCATAGAGTAGTTATTAAATGAATGCTTGAGTGATGTGTTTGTTCTCCCATACTAACACAGGTCTAATATTGTAAAGGCTGCAAAATGAGTATGAAAGTGTTACTTTTTAGCATCCAAAGAACTGATGCTTTGGGGCCTACCCACAAACTTGGGAAGTTTTGAAGTCAACTGCTCCTTTGTAAGAGGCACTGCAAACTGTTTGCTGGAAGAAAAATTTCCATAAAACTCAACACGTAGTCTCGTCCTCACACTGCCTTTCAAGAAATGCTCTCCTCACAGCTCTTGAAGACTCCTCTGAATGTTTTTATGCTAGAAAGTACTACCTGTTTTTTCGCTCAGGAGCACAGTATGGCTTATACTTATATGACTAAACTCTCTCCTTTCCCAAGACAAAATGGCCTCGACCATATTGTCCATTTAGAGAAACTGCTGGCTCATCTTGTCCTCCAAACTGTACTCAGGTACCATCTGACACACATTAAAACTGTGCCAGAGAAATTGCTAGCAATGAAACAGTATGGATATTTCCATATCAGTGCTTGAACCTGCACCACAGCTTTTTCTAAGTTACTAATAAAGGCGTAGACTCTGTGCCCTGACCCCTCAGACATACCTAAAGATATTGCTTTGCTTAGAATCACTAAGGAGGAAAGAATGATTTATTTACTTGTTTCTTTCTTTATGTATTTATCATAAAGGAAATGATCTTTCAGATAATTTTTTGTTATCACTAATTTGTCTTTTCTCTCAAAAAGGTCAGTCTCCAGTACAGCGATTTTTAAATGTGCGAGAGGAATGTTTTTCTTATCATAGCACTTTCTATGGATTGCATGTATGTTAAACCTAACCCTTTGGAAAGGCCCATTCTCCACTTTCTCCTAGTGAGTTTCTCTTCTTGCCCTTCTTAAAAGTTAGCTACTCAATTCACAACCTCATGCATATGCCAGAGTGAGCCAATATGTGTTCAGCTCCTAGCATCTGTTCTCAGAGGACAGAAGAAGACATAAGAACTCTTAGGTGTCACAGATCAATATGAGTCACTTGTTTGGGATTTATTTTATTGTATTCACAGGTTTCTTTAAAAAGTCTTGAGTAGGTTTTCCTTTCTGTTAGTCCAAACAAGCATAGATATCACAGAGACAATACTTAGTACATATTTATTCTGTGATTTTTTTTCCACCCACTGCTTATAGTTTTGCTGTACAGCAATTTTCCTTTTACCAAGCTTATTTATATGGGACAACAACTTGGTTTTGGAAATACTGGTTGCTGACTCCTATATGACTGCCTAAAGAAGAAAAATGAATGATTAACTTCTAATGATGATATTTTTACACAAAACTGCAACTCCCTAGAAATATAGTCTTGTGTTTTTCATTACATTATTTCCCATTGAGAAAAATTCACACCTTAATTTCCAGCCACATTCCATCAGATTTTCCCCCAAACAAACAGTTATTTCCCATGGTTAGATGTTACCATGTTCATTCTTTTAAGTGGTATTTTCAAATTATCCCTTTGTACATAACTCATCGATTAACAGATAATTCTAGTTATTAAGGGTTCATTCAAGGGGTTTGTTCATTCTTTCATTCAACCTTTTTTGTTAGTGATATGACACTTCACTGATATAGTGATATAAAGGCAGGTTAGGCTAAAGACTACTCCTTAAGCTTCCTCAGAAAAGAAATTAGTGCAGAATCAGAGCTCTTTATAATCACAGGCAACATCTACAATTAACCATGTCTGAGTTCTCATCTGAGGTCACCATATGTGGCTCCCCTACATAAGGTCTTAGTCTGCCTGTGACACGTTGCATCCATTCTCATTCTTTCACACTATTCTAACATCATTACCTGACTTTACTCATATGCACCCCATACACCTGTGATTTTCCAGTATGCTCTCCATAAGGATGCCTGCCCACACTTACCTCTCAACATCTATGCTGAATTTGCTGCAAAAGCATGTTGTTGCTGGAAAAGAAAATAAGAGCCATCACCAGGAGCAGAAGTCATAGGTGCATTTGCAATGTCTGTGATAGGTCCTTGCTTAATCACCAGAAACTGTAAGACTGCACAGGTCTCCAGCCAATGAGAATTACTATCAAAGGGAGGGCTGCTGTTGTCCTTGGCTGTGGATATAGATTCCTGTACCCCTGATCCTTATCTCTCACACCCCTCACCTGGACTTCGCAGGAGGCTCTGCATACACTGCATACGGGTGACACTGTCATATCTCCTTTTCTGAAATCATCCTAGTGCTAGTCCTAACTCTACTCTCTCCCCAACAAGGAATGACCACCATTGATGCCACCTGTCTCCCTAACACCACCAATACAGCGTGAAACTGTTGCAGCTGCACAGCAGTTAAGGACCATTGCCACTTGCCTTGCAGGTCAGCCAGCTGAGGAAATATTTTCAGTCAACTTACTTGATTCCTAGAGAAGGTGGAAATGAACTCCCTGCAGTGAGGATGAATAATGATTCAAACTTACCACAACACTTCAAAGCATGGAATGGCACACTGTGCCATATAGGTCAATAGCTATAGAATACATTGAAGTAATGCTTCATGTCCTGCAAATAAACAAAGCTATGGTTAAGTGAGATTTGAGTAGATCTTGTCACTGCAGCAAAATCCAGGTTCCTTGCTGTTGCATTTTTAATGCGAGGTCAGGTCAACTTTTCCTCAGCTCTTTACTTGTAAACTTAGTACTCCAAGTGGTCCTCAGGGCCTTCTTACTATATGAGTAACAGTGCCTCCCACTGATTCTGTAAAATGCATTCATAGTTTAAGATGTGCTTAAAAATATTTTAAGGAATCTCTATCTACAGCACCTTCAGACAAAACCATTTCAAGTCCTAATCTAATTCAGAAGCTTAACTCAAATATGTCCAGCTGACCTTTCTCTCCAATGTAAGATAATTTAAGTTATTTAAAAAAATAAGCCTTATCCTAAACTTGGGCTGGTGTTGACTGTGATCAGAAATTTATGTTTTCTTACTGGAAGGATGGGTCCTGTAGCAATCATTAGAGTTAGGATTAGATTTGGATTACGTTTTGGTAACATAAAAGCTTGAAGAAGCCAGATAATGCTATTCTGCCCGCAAGAGTTTGAAATAGAGCTGGAGTCTGTTGTCAACACTTTTTTTCTGTTTTTTTTTTTTTTTTTTACTTTGTGTATAGTTCTTCTTGTCATAATTACTATTATGTTGGGGGCTTGCAAATCCAAAACTGGAGTCTAGTTCTGTCCTTGAGACTGAGCAGCCCTCAGAGAGAAGACTGAAGAGAAGTCTGGAGTCAATTGTGGTCAACAGCTTATGTTCCCTTCACTGGATGGGTGGTTCCCTTGGCTAGAATTATTTTTAAGGGTAAGGTTATTTGGGGGAATGTAATGACTGAAGAACCCATTTCAACATCTGGTGCCTTGCGCTCAGAATAAGGTACAAATACAGAGTTGTTTTATGCCAATACTTTGTGCTCTTTTTTTCTTATAATTTTTTCCATGACCTTGGTTAAGTTCAGCTCTTATGTTTGGGCTAGTGTTTGCAACTCTACAGACTGAAGAAGGCACTTAAATGCTGGATGCTACATGTCTTGAGATTAAAAAGGATGTTAAGGACAGCTGATCCTTTGTGTCCTGTTTGTTGGAGAGTTGCAATCCCTGACCATTACTAGGTTTAGAATTAGGGCTGGACTCAGGGTTTGAGATTTGGAAAGTGAAGAGCTCCTTTTAATGCTTGAAGCTGCACGCTCTTCAGCATTATGAAAGGGAATTGTATTACCTGTGTATTATGTCTTTTTAATTTTTTTTTTTTTTCAGTCTTGTCTCTGTCTTTTCTTGTTGGATTTCATTCCCGGGCAACAGTTGTAAGTTAGGTTCAGAAAAGGGTTGCTTGGGGTAAATATTCATTTTAGGGCTTGGATTAGGCTCAGGTTGAGGTTTGGGACAGTTTGAGAATTTAAATGTTGTTTATCTCATTTTGTTTCTGGAGGATTTGGGAACTTAGGGTTTGGAAAGTGGCTTCTTTGATTGGGGTCTATATGTTGTTTTGGTCTACAATGAATGTTGACAGCCAGGGTAAGACTAGGTTGACAGTGGATAACCTAAAGATTGAAGATACTAACATTTAAAAAATTCCTTCCAAGAAATATGTCTGTCTGTTACATGACTTCCTATTCCGTACTATCCTTGTCGACTGTCTGGAGTGTCCCTTGGTCTCCCAGACAATGCCCCAGTATCCAGGGCTATGTTTATGAGTAAACGTCTTGCTTGTTGGCTCCCAGTGCAAGTGGCACGGCACCAGTGACAGCCATAGAGCTAACTCTTCCCTTTCCTGTTGCCCCACAGTGTAAGGCAGCCTCATCCATACTCTATTTGGGAACAGTCTCTGTCCCACATTATCCTCTAAGCTGTACTCACACATTATTTACGATAATGGTGGATGGTACAGGCAAACCCCATACATGCTAAGAATTACATAGTGTGGACAATTTCATACTAGCATTCAACCCATGCCTTGTCCTTGATTAGCTTATTAGTATAGACACAACCCGAGTGTCCTTCTTCTACAAGAAAAAAACTGCTTTCCTCTTCCTGTTAGTAAGTGGAAATCTGTCAGTGGAAACAGACACTGTGTACAAAGTAATGATAATTGTTTTAAGAAATAGTTAAAATAAAAAGAAGAGCTTGAAAATGGAATTTAGAAGGAAAAAAAACCCTAGAAGTGGCTTAAGTGGTAAGCCTGTTGGCAATTTCAGTTTTAACTCCTGCCTCAAACTAATTCACGATCCATGAATTACACTCAAGGTGAATGAAAGTGACCCATGCAGGCAAAGTAGGGCTTTGCTTTATTTTATTGCAAGTTAGACAAGGTCTCCAAATATGTGTTATATTTAGTAATGAAGAATGCAAATGCAGATTAATTCCAAAGTCTTCAGTGGAATGATTTCAAGCATGAAAACCAAAGCAAAGCTTGGATCAAAAAGTCTATCTGTGATAACAGTGATCAGAATAATAAAGACAATCTCTTTCATTTCAGTCTGATAAAACACATGGTGAGGACTTGTTTCGGTTAGAAAATAGCAACAGTTTATCTACAGCACTGCAAATGCAGACTTTTAAAATGTCAGGAGCCAAATGTATTCTTTTGAAAGAATACTGTAGTATATAGAGTGTAACAGGGAAGTTTATTTCACCACTGCATTTCTTTGATCTTGCTAGTGCTTTCACAACCCCATTTTTTCTTTTGTTTCTTTCAGTCATGAGGTCATAAAACCAGATTTATGTTGACATTAGTCTTTTGCCACAGAATGATCGGTATGTCCCAGATTCAGCCTTGTGGGCTAAACATGAGCAACTAAGAAAAAAATTGTCTGAAAGACATTTCATCTTTTTTAAAAGAAAAATATTTTTAGTAATAAGCAAATGGGAAAACTTAAAATCAAACCAGGTAAATATTAATTCTGGGATGTTTGAAAATACTATTTATCTAGAAATGTTATAAAAGTTTTGTTTTGATAAGGATTATTCTGCAGGATTATTAAATTTTCAGTATGGTATTTCTGAAAGACTAAAGTATATGTTACTAAGAATATAGAAAACCTGTGACTGTGCTGAGAAGTTTATACAGAGGACAGCAGTGAAGCCTCACTCATATTAGCTATATTGAAATTAATGTACTTTTATGTTCAGTGGTCATGTTTGCACATCCCTAAGTGTTAGATATGCTGACAATGGTCCTGAGCAAAAAACATTTTTGGAATTATTATGGAATGATTGAAAATTTGAGTTACCATGAATGTTATGTAACGACATTTTCAAATCCAGAGTCTGTGAAATGGAAAAGTTCCAGAAACCTTTCCAGGTCAATTAGGATAGAAATTCAAATCTGTGGATTATGGTATAGGAATTATGCTGAATGATAGTATAGGAAGCTTTACCTGCTTTGAGTGGAGATGACAACATATATACAGAAGAATTGTTAATAAGTCTGTCTGAATAAACAGCCATAAATTGATGCATTCAGGAGCAAATTCTTAACTACCATGTCTTTCTAGTCTCAGCAAAGGTATTTGAGTCAGTCAACTCGGTGTGCTCCTTGAACGTCCTTATATACAGAGAAACAAATACATTTTCTGAAATATTGTGCTAATTGTTATGAAATAGTCCAAGAGTCAGCATCCATCTCCAAAAAAAAAAAAAGAGAAAAGGAATTTTTCTTTCAGATCAAAATATTTGTGTATTACTCATCCTTCTAATGAGCAACAGTGGCAATGACAGAAGTTTACATTCTTATTAAAACCAATTAATTCATTGATGGACAGAGTCATTGTCAGAGAAATATAATTTGTTAAATATGAAAAGTTTGACAAAAATGTTAAGGATGAATCAAATTCACATAGCTGAAAAAAGTGTGCTGTTCTGCCAGCTTAGCTGGCAGGTTGCTGGAGATCCTGAGCTCTTACCATGTCCAGCTTCATAGTGATATTTTCTTGAAGGTTGTGCTCAGTTGGCAATGCAAGGACTTTCATGTTCAGAGCTTCTCTGGCCCCTCTATTGCAGACTGACTCCAAGTTGGGAAGCCCACGTTTAGTCAGCATATTCAAGAGCCTCCCTGACTAAGAATTTTGAGGGTTCTCGAGGATTCCTTTCCGAGGCTGAGAAGTTATCAGACCAAACAAAGCTGTGAATCTCTGCTGAGTGGTGATGCCTAGGGTACCTCTACCTGATGCCCACTAGGCAGTACTGGAGTGGAGTAACACACTTACATAATGTCTGCTTGAGGCAGGATGGGAAATGGACGCAGGAGAGAAGACATGTGGTGGTGCTCTGTAGCTTTTCTGAAGTGGCTTCTCATTGTGCAGCCTGCCATAATAGTACGAATGAAAAGGGATGGCTGCCACAGAGGAAAACTGGGACAGCTGTGAGTTCAGGCTACGCTTTTCAATAGCGGAGTTGTATTTTGATGGGTTTGCCTTGCTGGTCATCTGTACTGCCCTTGTAGGCAACTTTCACATACAAGAGCTCTGGTCACCTGCATATCCCACCTGCCCTTGTAGCAAACATAGCAGCAGCTCTGTAAGGTGAGGTCTTATCACATAAGGTCCCAATTCAGGTGGAACCTCAAAGTGGATTTTTCCCTCTTTTTTCTTAAAGTGAGAATGTCAGGATTCTTTTGAAATTTTTATTTGTGAAGTTCCATTTTGCTAGAAAACAAAATTTATCTGGAACAAGGTAAGTTAAATAAAACTCAGAAAACTCTGCTGATGGAGACTAACTGGACAAAAATCATTCTGCTGCTGCCCATGGTGTCTTTAGATGATAAACTATTTCTTCAGTGTTACTTTTCTGACCAGCAGCTTTCAGTGACTTCCTGCTATTTGCCTTACTGATTGCTCTGTAGAATCTTCTCCCAGCTATAGATGCTGGGACAGGAGTGTGGATTTATACACTCCAGTTGGCCATATGAGACCCTTGAGTACAAAATCCCCTTACTCTCAGAGCCAGAATGTTAGTTTGAAAAGTCCTCCAGAAATCTCCTGTGTCCAGCTCTCCAGCACTGACCTTGAGTCTCTTTCAGAGGTGAGGAAGACATCTAATAATGATTCATGTGTTGAACTTAACCTTATATTTATATTTACATTTATATTTCCACTTAAACTTATAAATATAGATATATTTATTTATGTTTTAAGATGCTATGATTCTTATTTCATAATGTCTTTTTTCTGGGATGACTGCAAAATATGTACCTTGCACTCTGACTCAAAACAGCATTTCTTTTTAAAATTCTTTTGAATTTGTTGCAGAACAGAAATTCCAAATTCAATCAATGCTATAATAATGTTTATTCCTTCTCTTAGCTTTACTTTTGGCTCAGCTACATCCCTTCTGATATTAATGAAATGGAAGAACTGTCTTTCCATTGTCTTGAATTCTTAGCAGTTACTTACACATGTACATAAAGACTGAAGATGGCTGTGAAATCAGGGACGAGATTTATAACACTTCAAAAGTCATTTGCCAAAGAGAACACTCAAAAATCTCTGCTCTACTGAAGGAAAATGGTACTAGAGCAGGAACTGAGCAAGTCTGTAGGAAATGCCTTTTAAGAGAAAATAAACGGATTTCACACCCACTTTGGACTTATTGTGCAAAATGAAAACACTGAATGTAACCACTTGTCTGAGTAATGATAAATCTACTAGCAGTCTGCCAGATCAATCTCTGCTGTTGGACACTTACTTTTCTACAGTTCAACGGGAGTACACATTTGCAGTCTCTCCAAGGGGTTCTCACCTGTCTGCTGTGAAGATGGCTCGTAAAGGCAGCTGCTCAGGATTCAGAATTTCCATTCAGTAGGAAACTCCAAGATTAACCAGAAATTCTGATTTAAAAAAAAATGAAAAGCTAAATATTTATTTTACATAGGAGTAAACTTAAATATGAGAAATATACCATTCCAGGAGGGTGGTAGAACAGCATTTTTACCAAGATGTTTTTTCTTTTTCCTAAATAAGATGCTCTTTTCCTTGCAATATGTTTTCAATAGGCTAGCATTTTCCTATGACAAAATACTTAATCAGCTCCACTGATGAAAAGCTGTTTCTGGGAAATGCAAGTCTCATACCATTTTTGGATTGATAGTAACATTTTAAATGGCAGCCAAAATAAAATTAATAAATTGTAATCCCAAAATCACAGTGCAATAACCTGTGGGTGAGGGTGAGTGCTGAATAAACAACTGTATAGCTTCCAAGGGATATCAAGGATAAACTTTTAAAGGCACACTTTGATAAGTGAGGTGTGTATTCTACCAATTAATTGTAACAAGGTTTTAAAACCAAGATAAAAAGCTTGACAAATACAGAGAATAACAAATAACCTTAATATTACTGCTCTAAAGGAAGCCAATAACAACTGAGTATCAACCAAGCTCATGTCTTAGCTAAAAGCATCTCAACAGTCATAAGAAAAGTGGAAATCTAAAGAGCAGAATTTGTAAAGAGATCAGAAATACCAGATAATTCCACCCTCAATTCTGAATTTATGATAACTTAACCTTAAATTAACCAAACTTAAAGTTTGATTTCTAAAATGTGGAAAGGCACACATGAGCATGCACACCAACAGTCCAGTCACTCCTAAAATAATTAGCAGATGCAATTGCACAGAGAAACAGGAGTGTTATGCAGACCATTTAATTAACTAATAATCCAGAAGATGCTTGTAGCGTACAAAGCTTTTGTGTCTTTCCTGGCAGTTAGAAAGGAAAAGCAGCAACCATCATTAGACAGATTACTCTTTGTCTTATTACTGGAACAGGCTATTTCAGTGGAAAGTCTTTGATCCCCAGCTAATAAAATAAATTAAAATAGTCCTCACAGACCTTACTTATGTTGCAGGTTTTAAGTCAAGCTAATATTTAAACTGAATAAGGCAAACTGAAATATGTGCCTAGCCATATGGTCCAGTGACAATGTCAGGTGCAAATGTTTATAAATAAAATAAGGAGCAATAGTTGTGCACAAGTGCAAAGCAACATGGTTTGGTTCTTTACAAAAGAACAGTTTTTACAGGAGACATTTAAATTCTATGTAAGTAGCTAAACTGAAACAAGACTGTATTTCACCATCTGCAAGACAATCTGATTTCATCCAGATGGGCTTTTTTTTATAATATTAGACAATATAAAATATATATGGGCAATCCCACAGCAGGAAAATATCCTCTGATGATAGATCAGAAAATAAAATACAATAAAGAAACTTCAGCTGATGTGTCAAACTAGCATATTTCATATGCTACATTTTTTACTAGAATTCACCTCTAAACTAAACTTAAAAAAAAAAGATATTTTCTATTTTATTTTTTGCAGAGCCAAGCACTCACATATACTTATGTCTTCTTAGGACTTCAGGAAATTCTCAGCCAACGGTATGTATTTAACAAATGATTTAACTTAAATTAAGCATCAGAAATGCCCAAAGTTAACAAAAACTTATCCCATTGAAATGTTCACTTTAAAGTCAGCAATGCTTGACTAAAGCCTAGGCATTTCCTCTTTCATTAACATTTTCCTTTCTGTAGCATTCAGTGTAGAATTTCTAACTACTGTTCCTTCTATTTTCTTGACCTACTTCTTGTATTTCATTTTCACTTTCTGCTAAATCATTCAGCTTTTTACTACCGCTGTATAAATATGTGTTCAACCTTTCTGCTTGCAGTTGGTGGAAATGTATATTACTGTAATACTATCTTCCCAAACACATCATGTTTTCCCCATATGTGCCCTTGCATCCTGCTAGTGTTAGACCTCTGTAAGGCTGAAATTTTGTTCAAAGTTTGGGTTTTGGATCTGGTTTTATTTTTAGGTTTAAGAATAATTCACGCAAACACTCTGGCTGTTTTTGACACATCTGCTAGCGTCTTCTGTGGATCTTCTTTGTGTGTGCCTGAAGAACATCAGAATTATATTCCCAAAAGATTAGTATGTGGTAGTGGTGTATGAATAATTTAAAGAGTCCTTCTGTGACAACACAGGGTTATGCTAAATTGTCTCATGACTAATTCTTTCTTGCTAGCAGGGCACTGGTGTTTGCCCATGTGGGAAGAATTTCCCCCTGAATCCTGTCACCTACCAGTGCTCAAACTGAGCCTAGAAACTTGGCGGGAGACACATGATCTTCTGTGAAACATAAACTTGTTCCATGTTTCAGACGCTCAAAGGACTTGTGTATATATAATGCCTTCTTTGAACATGTTATTTCTGGAGAAACAGAGTGCCCTTTACTTGTAAAACTTCTCAGTTTTTCTTTTAGCAGACAAAATTAATGAAGAGTTAACAAGCAAAGGCTTAGTTTTCTATTACAGAACTGGGGAAAATGTTACAGAAAAAAACAGGAACAAGATCATTAACACGGTGGGTTAGAACATATTTGCAACACTTTGTCTATCTCTCAGTTAGGATTTTTCCTAGGCATGGCTTGGTCATTACAGAGCAAGGATCATTCTGTTCTTGAGATACATTTTTCAGCATCAAATGCCCTAACCTTGAACTTTTGTCTCTTTCTTATGTCTAATAATTATCTTATTACTGTTGAACACACGTGAAGTTTCAGTGTGCCCTAGGAGCTGTGTTTCCCCTTACATTATGATTTAGGGAAACATATCATCAGGTAACTTTGATTATTGATTCGTATGTATGAGAAGGCATATAAAACTTCATTTTAGCTTGATTAGTTGATTTCCTACAGTATGCAAAAAGCTTTTTGGAACATAAATTGCTCATCTGTTTTACATTCTTGCTTAGGAAGTCAATTGAATTAGAGAGTTAGCTGACTCCTCCCTTCCCAAACAATATGATGTCCACTGTGAACACTTTTCCCCTTGGCTTTGTAAGACCTTGAAAAATGTGCAAGAGGAAAGATATTAATTGTACAACTGCTTGATTATGCCACAGACTGAGACACATCATTGGCTTCCCATAGCAATCCCTTAAAATATACCAATAATACAGATCAACTATTTAACACACGAATTACTTTGCCCAATCTACCCCCTTCCATCTGCCTTGTTATTGACTATGTTAATCTTAAAATTGCATCCTGTTAGTTCTTGCCAGGGATAGGCAGAGCATGCAAAACTTCTGCCTTGGTGTAAGCATGAGAAGTAGATGTAAAAGCACGAAAGATTAAGTAATAGTCATAATCTTATATAACAAGAGGCAGAAAATTTCATGTACTTACAACCTCAAAGAGTAAAAAATCAAAAATCTGACAAAAAGTAGACAGGAAGGAAAAAGTTATGTACCTTGAGCAGTATGAACGTGTTTTAAAATATTGGGCATCAGAGTATTCTTTTTCCATGTTCCTGCTTACAGAAAAACCTACAAAGAGCTAGTAATTCTTCATTAAAGTATGAAAAGTACTTCCATATATGAGTGTCTCTTGCCATGTCCCTTCAAAAGGTTCTTGTTCATCTGATAGATAGAAAAAATGAGCTTGGGAAAGGGCTGCTGGAGAAAATCTGTTTGTTATTTGTACTTCATGAACACATGAAAGACTTAACACTGGCTTTGCATAGTGCTTTGTGGAAAAGGAATTTAGGAAGGGGGCAGAAATTATTTCATAGAAATGGCAGGGGCGGCAGAAGAGAGTGGAGATAGTTCTTCATTCAAGGTAAGCTGTCTATGTGAGTTAGCCCATGAAGAAATGATAACAGACAAACATGATAGGAAGAGTGAGTACGCTGTAGCACAAGATCATGAAAAAAAATGGAGATGGGAGGTCATGAGGTGACATGTGATGACCACATTGATGGAAATATTAAGTCAGTTGGTGAATTAGTAAAGACTCTTATGGAAAATAAGGCTACAGAGGGGATATTAAGTGTCTGTATGATACTGGGTGAAAGCATTTGCCCTTGGAAGGACAGGAAGCTGAAGAAATTTGCTAAGTCCCAAAACATAGCTGTTCATGGCAAGTACCATGAGAAGGTGCCCTGGAATGGGATCATATGAAGTTGTTGTTTATATAGGACCACTGTTATCCTTGCTGTATTTATGTAAGCAAATATTTGTTAATGAATATTTACATAAAGATGAGACAGTATTTTATGTAGATTTCCTCCACTTGCGTCACAAATCTGTGATCTCTCATTTTCTCAGAAGTCCCTAATGGCTGCCTCAGCCAGCAGCTCTTCTACCCACCTGCTTCCTGCTGCATTGGCTGTACTAGAGGTTTGTACTTGAAAGTGAGTAAAATTCTTTACAAAGCTGGGAAACAGGAGCTGGAGGTAAACCCTGTGGTTTTGTCTGACAGAGTTCATTCAGTCTGACAGCTCATTAGCAAAAGCTAGTCATTGAGCTAGAAGTACCAGCTGTAACTGCTATATACAACTGACAGGCAGACTGGGAATGGCAAGTGAACACTTTGGAGAAAAGAAGAAGCAAAAAAGGATGTTTTAGTACCAGAGGAACACGTCTTCTGAGTAACTTCTGGTCTGTAAGTGGAAAGATGGGAGTGTTTCATAGCTTCTGAAGACTGAGATGTTGTTAACTAGCTGTGACTAGAAAGATTAATGTTGGCTAGTGGCAATCTTTGAGAGATTATTCATGGGCAAAAAGGTTTATGGAAGGTTATAGACAGTAACTATAATGTGATAGGTCTGATAACATAGTTCCTTGACTTACAAAGAAGCACCCACCAGTGTTTTTTAATTTTATGTAGCTAATGCTTCCCAAACTTGGCAAGGTTTATCAGAAAGATGAGGATGTTGAAAACGTGATTTATTGCACTAAACTAAGGATAATTAGGAATCACGCACACTTTACTCACAAAAGCTTAGGATTAAGTGAAATGCTGGAAGTTATCCCAAATTTCTATAGCAATGTCTCCAGACATGTCAGCCTACATGTACACCAAAACCTTACAGTTCCTTTAAGACACGATTTCACTTAGGTTGTGTTCTGTGATGGTTATCATCTAGAGACTACTTTTGAATTTTTAAAATTCGGCTTTAATGTCTTGGGTTGTATTGATTAATTTCTTGTGTCATGCAGAATTATTCAGTTTGCCCTCTTGAAATCATTAGCATGTGGTCCTCAGAAGATCATACTATAGCTATAGATCATACTGAATGTGGGCTATACAGCTCTGGTTGCCTTGACTTAGGAGCACACCATGCTGCTCTTGCCCTTCAGGTGGACAGCAGTGGCAACGTTTACACTCGGGCAATCCCCAGCAGCCAAATACTCTGCTGCTTCAGATTTTTCCCCACCATCCAGGGACTGTTTCTGACCCTGGTTCCCCTCACTGGGCCTCATCCTGACCCCTACCCATGGGCCGATGTCCTGGCCCAGCCTTGGCTTGTCCCCATCCCCAGGGAACTGACTGATGCCCAGGGCTGGGGATGTTCCTGTTGGCCCCCAGCTGCCCTGCTCCTGGCTGGGGTGGTGGGATGGGCCCTGGCTGCCAGGCCCTGCCCTGCTGCCCCGGGGGAGGCTCCACCACTCCCAGCATCCACTCCACAGGGAGCCCAAGGCCACTTGATGAGCAAAACAGACACATAACAAATGTTAAGTTCCATTTGAATCTTTTCTGCATGTTCTGTGGAGACCCTTATGGGAGGTGTTCCTTGTGCCCTGATTTAGAAGTTTGCCTTCTAGACTGATAAAAATCAAACTACATTGTAACCAGGTGAATTTCATAGGAAATAGGGGAGGGAAAAAACAAGCCTACAATGCAAAATTCTGTATGAATCTTATTTATTTTGTTCAAAATAAATGTTTTACTATAAACAGACAGCACTAAAAAATCTTATGTCTAACCAAAGCCAAGAAAGTTTTAACTTGATTACTTAAAAGAAGCAGATTGTCTTGAGGCAAGTGAGAATCATAAAATCATAGAATATCTTAAGTTGGAAGGGACCCATAAGGATCATCAAGTCCAACTCCCTGCTCCACGCAGTAGTACCTAAAACTAAACCATATGACTAAGAGCGTCGTCCAGATGCTCCTTGAACTCTGACAGGCTTGGTGCCGTGACCTGGGGAGCCTCTTCCAGTGACCAACTGCCCTCTCCGTGAAGAACCTTTTCCCAGTGTCCAATCCGAACTTCCCCTGATGCAGCTTCATTCCATTTCCTCATGTCCTATTGCTGGTCACCAGAGAGAGGAGATCAGCACCTGCCCCTCTGCTGCTCCCCTTGAAGAAGTTGTAGACTGTGATGGGGTCACCTCTCAGCCTTCTCTTCTCCAAGCTGAGCAAACCAAGTGACCTCAGCTGCTCGTTGTAAGTCTTTCCCTTGAGGCCTTTCACCATCTTGGTCGCCCTCCTCTGGACACACTCTAATAGTTTCATGTCCTTCTTACATTGAGATGCCCAAAACTGGGCACAGTACTCGAGTTGGGGCTGCACCAGTGCAGTGTAGAGTGGGACAGTCACCTCCCTTGACTGGCTAGCTATGCTGTGCTTGATGCACCCCGGGAGACAGTTGGCCCTTTTGGCTGCCAGGGCACACTGTTGACTCATATTCAACTTGCCATCAACCCAGACCCCTAGAACTCTTTCCATGCTCTCCAGCCTCTCGTCCCCCCATTTGTACGTATAACCAGGATTACCCCATTCCAAGTGGAGAATACGGCACTTGCTCTTGTTAAATTTCATATGGTTGGTGATTGCCCAGCTCTCTAGTCTATCCAGGTCTCTCTGTAAGGCCTCTCTACCCTCAAGGGAGTCCACAGATCCTCCCAGTTTAGTATCGTCGGCAAACTTTCTTAATGTACATTCGATTCCTGTGTCCAGGTCACTCATAAATACATTAAAGAGCACTGGCCTTAAAATTGAGCCCTGGGGAACCCCGCTGGTGACTGGCCACCAGCCTGATGTAACCCCATTTACTATAACCCTTTGAGCCTGACCCATCAGCCAATTGCTCAGCCAACGTATTATGGACTTGCCTAGCTGTGTGCAGGACAGTTTATCCAGAAGGATACTGTGAAAGACAGTATCAAAAGCTTTGCTAAAATTCCAAACCACCACATCTACTGGCTTCCCTTGGTCAACTAGATGGGCGACATTGTCATAAAAGGAAATTAAGTTGGTTAAGCAGGACTTTCCACTCGTGAACCTGTGCTGGCTATGACCAACGACTGTGTTGTCTCTCAAGTGTTTTTCAATAACTCCCAGAATAACCTTCTCCATAAGTTTACCAGGCACTGAAGTGAGACTGACAGGCCTGTAATTAGCAGGGTCTTCCTTCTTACCCTTCTTGAAAATTGGGAAGACATTTGCCAGCTTCCAGTCGACTAGGACCTCTCCAGAGTTATTATTAATTAATGAGTATAGGGAACTGTACACTCAATTTAATCCTTCTACTCTCTTCCAGTAAGGAAATTTATCTTATTTGCCCTTTTCAGGAAAACTACGCTGTATATTCTGGAGCTTGGGTTGGTCCAGGTGTCAGCTGCCATTGCTCTTCCTGGGCTCAGCCCCTTTGTGACTTGAATCTCTCCAGCTCCTCTGATATAATTTCCATATATATTTCTAGTACAGCATTATGGTAGCAGCCACCTTATTTATGAATAGAAGAATTTTATAGAATGTGCATGGCCATACCGTGCCATATAATATCAAGGCCACATAATGGGCTATGGCACTGTTTAGTTTACTGTGGAGGCTTATCTCAGCTTAGGCTAGGAAATTCTCTGACCCACTTACCTTAAATATCCCAGAAATCCAGAGAATTTCAAACTAAAAAGATCTGAGTAAGGCTTCCAGCATAAGTGTTGCAGATTGACGTGTTCCATGATGGCATACTACTTCTGACCCCAAATCCTGGATAGTTTCATAGAGAGTGATACGTCTGTTCTTCTGATGTTTATTAAAATAATATTTGGCGAGAAATTCTCACTTCTTCTATCCCTTAATCAAAAGTCTTTTACTCAATATAGTACTTAAGGCAGGATCTTATATTCACAAGTGGTAGAGCAAGAAGACTGGTTTTAACTGTTTTCATGCTTGAGGAAAAGAAGTGATTAAATATGTATTTTCAGTGTCAGAAAAGTAAAGAAATAGGCTAAAATTATCATCTGCAGTACTTCTGTTAAGTCTGCTAAAACCTATATTTTGTAAAAATGATTGTTTGAAACCTGTTCCTGAAAAATTGATGTGAAACACAGCTAGTGCTTATTTGTATCTACTGTCAAAGTCATTATTAGTACAGAACCAATAATGTGTACACTAGAAAGATATAGCATAAGCTATAGAAACAATTTGGTGCTGCCTCTCCAGTTTATGTATATAGCACTTAGAGTCCTCTGCTTGCTTGTTGTGGAGTAGTGCTAGGTACAACCTGTATTTCTCAAACTCATTTTTGTGTGGTTTTCATTTGTTTGTTTGTTTTAATAAGGAACTGTAATAGGAGTCTTTGGATAATTCTGAAATCTCTAAATTACGATCAGTGTTCAGTATTTGTCTTTCATTTTTAAAATATAATGTCCACTCAGGCCACTCTCCTCACAGGGTCTCATGCAACATCCTTTGTAGTTCCTGTCATGGGGAGAGGCAAACACAAAAAATACCAGTTTAGGTCCATTATTGTAAAAGGAGACACTGGTCCTGTAGACCATTATTCATAAAAATACAAATAATTACTCCAGTTTTGCCCTCTTACATCACTAAAGATGACTTAAGGGTACAGGTTGTAATATTATAACGAGATCTAGAAAATATTTAAGATTTAAATACCCTTGAGAATAATCTGCCCTTAATTATTATCTGTCAAAGACTCCAACCCTGAGATGAACAGAAACACACCCAGAAAGAATGGCTGCTGTGACAGCATTCCATCCCCAGCAGAAAGTTTACATTTCAAGAATACCTTCACAAGATGAAGAGCTGGACTGAAATAAAAAATTCTGTTTAAGACAACTATTGAGGTTTGAAATTTTGTTTTTCTTCTGAATTAGAACAAAACCAAACCCTTTCAAATATTTTCAGGAAAGGAAGTTGTGGTGAAACATCTGTTTTCTGATCAGAAAGGTCAAGTTTTGAATTCATGTCTCTTGCCACTGGTAACAATCCAAGAATCTACCCCGAACGCTTGAAATCTCCCACTGTAAATGTTGTCAAAATCAATATTTCTCTGCGAGACATCCTGGCTTTGATGGAGCTGCTTATTTTGACCAAAAGCAAACAAACAAGTTGTCAGACCTGCTGACTAGTTCTAGTTAGAAACAAACTAGATGGAAAAGATGGGGAGGGGACAGGAACTTTGGTGTTAGCAGTGTGGCTTAACTATTCCCCAAGAGAAGTGTGTAAGTGGGGAGCCAGGGCCATAGACAGCAATGACTGATTCTGGGGTCAAATTCCATAATCACTGCAGATGGCTTCCTACTGCATGCAACTCTTCCTTTCCTGCTGCTTCTAATGAATTGTAATTCCCTTCTAAGCGTTATAAAATACACATACTGACACATGGTAATTCATGTTTATTGTCGTAATTTGGTCATACAAAGAAGGGCAACTTTAGTCAACTGAAAGTTATTACCAGAATGTGTCAAGCACCAAAACGAATAGCTAGAGGTGAGTATGCTTTCTTTTTTGCTTAATATACAATGGCATAGAATAACTGCACCATGGAATTTTATTGAAAAATGTAAAATTAGATTTTATAGAGGGCTCAGTGGGGTAACACATTCTTGGATTTTATTGAAGCCTAACATTGTCCTCAGCTTCTCAGACACAGTATGTTTCAGTGACCACTATATTATTCCAAATAACTATTGTGAACAGATTCTGGCGAAGGCTTATATAGCATTTATTGTCCTCAGCAAGCCAGCATTCCCAACAGGATTCCTCAGTTTCTCCACATTTACATTGCCTTTGTGCTTCAATAAATATTGAGTCAGCTCTACTTAGGTTATGCAAGATATTTTATGAGAAAGCATGTGCATTGAGCTAACAGAATCTCAGCACTTGATTAGAGGCAGAGATCAAGTTTATCATACAATTTATTCTGCTAAATGTTAGTGCTATGTACTGTAGCCTTTACTAGTGCCTCATATGAGCCTATATTTCGCTTGTTCTAAAGTACTGTACATAAATTTTACAATGGCACTAATGACATTATCTCACTTGAATCAGGATTACCTGATTTTTTTGCAACACCAAGCATTGTGTATTGTACATGCCATTCTAAATATTGCTAATATTGTATAATGCTCTTCAGAGGGCTTGGTTTCTCAGTCAGTGTCCCTGCTGATGTGTACAATAAGGCTGAAAAGGTTGGGAGAACAGGATGGAGTTTCAGCTGGCCTTGGGAAATGAGATACAGCTGTTTCCAAGTTTTATGAATTTCTGAGTTATGCAAGCAATTTTTCATGACACACATAGCTTCATGGTTTGCTTTTTGTGTGACCCTGCTGGAGCAGAAATAAAATTGTCAGGGACTTGGGTGATTTTGGCTGCTGTTGGTAGGCAAAAGGGAATGACTCTTTTGAGATAAAGTGGCAATAATCATCAGGAGGGTATAATAACCAAATGTCAGGCAAAGCAGAGGAACTAATCCGTAGATTAAGGTCTGCTCAAAACCATGTGCAGAGCCCAATCTTCCCCCTAGCATCCTCCTCCTGTTTTTTTCCAAGAGTTCTTCCTATGATCAGTGAGGAGGCAAAGCAGAGAGGAGATAAGGATGGCATTAATTCCTAATGTGCTGGATATCTGTTTCTAGTATCTTGCATTATGTAAGGTTCCCGAAGAAACAGTTCTGGCAGTCCTTACACAAGCTGAAGTTTTACAATAAATTCAAACATGTATGAATAGAGATCTGTGATACTAGACTGTCCTGTGTGTCTGTGTCCTCCTTGTTGGTGCTAGGAGAAACTGTGCTTGCGGTGGCCCTGTAGGGTACTATGACATTTTCTTTACGCTGTGGAAATCTGCGTGAACAGCATTGTACTGGCATTGTATTAATGCCCTTCAAACCTCCACGGAGGGTCCTTCTCCTGCAGTCTCTGACAAGCACTCTGCTGGAACAATGCCTATGACATTATAAAGGGTAAAAATTAGACTCAGACTTGCTCTTTCTGATAGAAGGAATTGCAGTTTTGCTTAAGGGAGTTTATCACAGGCAGTGCTGTGTAATAAAAGAAACCTATCAAGCTTTTCCCTTTTTATTCTACTTATATTTTCAAAATATGCGACTTCTTGCACTGAAACCATTTAAATTCTAGCTAAAGGAATTCCCCTTAGCACAGCTTGACCTAAGAGATGCGTGTTACCCTACTTTCACATTATTTTCCATTTCCCAACTGCCCTTCTGTGCAGGAACACCAGGAGGAGCTTCTGGTTGTTAGGCTGCAGGTGGTGAGGAGGAGGAAAATGAGGCAGAGGCAAGGGAGGGGAAGCAGACAGCAGAGGCCTTTGTGGGACAGGGGTGATTTTGATCTGGCAGCTTGTGGAAGCTCTTAGCTTATGAGCCAGTCTCTTGCTGCTGAGACAGCCTCACGCGCTTTTCCTTTGCCATACACACTGCTTGCCCAGGGCATGCAGCTTCGGTTCCAAGAGGCATTTGCTTTCTCTCAGCTTATGCTAAAGGTTACCAATGAAAAGGGAAGCAAATAGAAGATTTGTATTAACTGTTTAAGGAGAAAATTATATT
Source organism: Mycteria americana (assembly GCF_035582795.1). Classification (NCBI taxonomy): domain Eukaryota; kingdom Metazoa; phylum Chordata; class Aves; order Ciconiiformes; family Ciconiidae; genus Mycteria; species Mycteria americana. The sequence continues at coordinate 35,650,779 of NC_134367.1, forward strand.
TGCAAAAATCCCAAATGGATTTTATATTTTGCTCTGTTTACCTATGAAAATATTCAGTAATTTATTTTTAACAAATTTCTAAAGCAACCAAACAGTAGTTTGTCTTTGGAAAGACCTGATAGACAATTAAAGAAAACTTCCATTAACGAAATTGTTTGAATAATACTGAGATTAAAAGGGAGGAAGATGCTGTGCTCCTGACACTCAGATTTGTTTGCACGATGGGCTTCTGTGTTGTGGTGCAGAACAGGCTTCTGTGTTGTGGTGCAGTGTCGAGTTTGGGGGGACTTTATCAGCCAGATATGGGGACAATAAGAAGAAAATAGCAACATTTGCAGAAAAGCACATTTCTACAATGTAATATGACAGTCAACCTCAATTCTTTCTCATAAGAAAATACCACAGAACAGTTAAGGTCAGAGATGAAACCACAGGTATGTGTTTGTGGTATGTTTTAGGCAGATGTGAGCTGGTTCAGGAGAACGGTAGCCAGACATCATGTAGGAATGCTGGTTCAGCCCGAGTCCAGGGTAATAAGCCCTGCTTGACAGCAATGGCCTGACTGGAGCTTTAGTTACCAGTCTGCAGTGGCTCCACATGCAGATGACTTGGCATACTGTCAAAGTGACCTTGCAAAACAGCAGACAGAAGTACTCTTACTCCAGGAAATTGTAGGTGGCACTAACTGAGATTTTGAACCTAAGGCCCCATATTCTGCTGTCAGCTGTACACTTAGAAGTTCCTTTCAAATCTAGGAGACTGCTGACCTCTCTGTCTCTGCATGATGTGTGTTTGGAGAAAACACTGGGCTTTAGTGGACTGCCAAAAAAGAAGTCCCTCTCCAAAGTGCCCCTTATCTACCCTTTTAAATATTCGCCTGGTCTCTACTGAGCTCCTATTAAAGTTTCTGCCTAAAATTTTGGCTGTTTCAAATTCACTAAATTTCACTTTTGGAAAACAGCTTTTTGGGACCCTCAGTTATGCTTGAATTCTCTTGAAAATCTTACCGTTATTCTCCGTGCATCTTAATACTCTCTGTCTTTGTGTCAGGCTGCTGAAGACAGGCAAGTCTTTTAACTCTGCAGGTATATAGGACTTCATGCATATGTCCCTAGGGTAGCTGGGATTCCTACATACCACTATCTTAGAAATAAATACCAGTGACACTCCTACAGGATTTTCCTGACTGTATATTGCTTCAGCTACCACTCAACTATCTTATTTAACACATAGCTTACCAACACTTAAAAACTGTTGCTTGGAAACAGTTTGTACTCCTGTCTTTGCCCTAACCGTAAATCCCCTTCATTAATTCTAAGCCACTAGCAAAAAATTGTTCCTAATCCTGTGCTACCATCTTCAGTACAGAACCACTTTCAAAATTATTGCTCTGAGCTTTCGTTGGCTTCCCGTAGTTCTAATTATGCTGTTTTCTCTTTTTTTATTCACTGATAAAAGCCATTAAACATGCCATTTCTACTTCTTGAAAATGAAAGTTGGTCTCTTTTCCTTGGGACACTGTCCTCTTTTCTGCTTAAACAACAAGGCTAAAGAATAGTTTAAGCCCCAGGCAACGTCGTTATTATCTACACAGTGCTTCACTTTGAAATGTCTCTTTCTCCACCGTTCACTGTTTGTTTCCATTACTAACATTGTGTGCATTACTAACAGAAGCCTACACCCCCCTGAAAACAGCATATTTCGTTTAACCGCCCCACAGTTTCCTCTATTTCTCACACTCCTTTATGCAGTACCATTTGTTTTTAAGTGGCGTATTCTAAATCCTATTCAAATAACCTTTTCCTCTCTCATCAGCTTGGAAATTAAAATATGACACAGTCCAATAAGCTGTTCCATGCAGCTGGGCTTAAATCTGCTTGAAAACCACCCTGTGTTTGTCAGTATCTTCACATGGGTAGTGAGTTGTACCCTCACGAAACAGTCTGTATAGTTGGTGCCAGTGTCTTAGGCAGGAAACAATTCAATTTCAAAAAGGAATAAAAGAGTCTCTTTAATATCAAGATATAAATACTTCTACTGATATAGTTACCATGGTGGGGCAGGACCTTAGCTAACACAGCACCCGGATCTCAACTTCCCACTGGAGACAATGGGCCCAAGCTGAGCTGACTGGTGCTGCCACTGTCATGAGCAAGGGACAACCCTGGTCTCTCAGGCTTGACCACCTATACCTAAGGAGCAGGTCTCTGGCATGCCAGGTATCTCTCTCCCAACCAGTTCCCTGCTTTGGGAGTTGGCACAGGCTGGGGCTGTTCCCAACAGGCAGTTTGGGCACTGCCACAGTGTTTTGGAAGCTAAGAGTTTGACTGTGTAGAAGTGGCCAACATGCCCTATGGCCAAAGGATGGGCTCTGGAACTGTTCACACTATGTAGTTGTTTTTCCCTCCATTTTGTTGTATTTTTTCTTTCTAACCTGCCTTTCAGCTCTCAAGTGAAGAAGGAAATGCAAATCACTTTTCTGTTCATTTTCAATCCTGTTTCTTTATCACCAAGCTCTCTGTCTTTCTCTTACATAAAAGAAATGATACACATGGCTTCCAGATATTTTACATAGACATACAATTGTATGTATAATTCCTAGAGGATTTGCTTGTAATCCCTTTGAGTATCCGTGCAAATATGCTGGGTTATTAGACAATAATGCATTTGTCAGCTGGAATATTTATTTACAGCATAACAAACACTGAAGTGTAGCTGTGACATCAGAACTTGGAACAAATGAGCCATTAATCAAGAAAGCAGCCTGACCTTCCCTATTTGCATGGTACTGTTGTCCCCAAGGCGTCTGTGTTTCCATTTCCAAGTCCCAGTTGCTGACTACTTAGCTTAAAAGCTGTAGCCATAATTATGGAGAAAAGTAGATGGACTATAAAAAACCCCACTTAATCCGACATAATTCTTCTTCATAATAACTATACTTAAGAAGTTGATGGTTCAATGGCATTCCTATTGCTCATGCAGTCATAGTAAATGATAGTTTAAAATGTAGACAACTATGGAGTGTGTTAGTAGTAGATGCTGTGTGACTGGACAAAGATATTTATCATGTTAGATGGTAATTCATAGACAAAACTGGTAAACAATATGTGATCCATATGTGATAGCTGCTTTCCAAACAGAAAAATGAGCATATTTCTGCCCCTGCAGCCAGAACACAAGAAACCTGAACACAAAATAAGAGAGCAGGAGGAAGGGTAATTTTACTTTGGGCTCCTGTTGGACAAGACCTGTTCATATCCATCTATTGCTTCTCTTAGCTGTATTCCTTTTCTCCACCTCTGTCCGCTCATTTTTTGTAGAACTGGTATCCCTTTGGGTTGGGAATTTTCATTTTCTGTTTCTGTATGGTGTTTCTGTATGGTGAGGGCCTTGGAAAACGTGGCCACTTACACATTATTTGGCACTGAAGACCGCAGCTTGGTTGGTCTCCATGAACTAAGAGAATATAAATGTTGATTCATATATTTATCGAGAATGAAGAAAAGGGAAATAAATAGATAAACGGAAAAAGACTAGAATTTACAAAAATGTAATGTCATATAGTATGTATCATCCATCCTTTCATCAATACAAATTCCTTACAGCTAATCTTCTAAACTAAGAAAGATCTCATAAGACTATCAACAAAACTTTATTTGTCAGAAAACACATGATTTCTGTTTGTAAACTGAACCAAGTCTTGATTGCTTGCGTTCCATACAGTGAGTTTTTTTTAATTCAGAACTTTACTCAATGCAAAAATAGTCACATTTAAGAGGAAGTATACAAAATGTACCTACACTTTATAGGAAATATGGTTTCTTTCATGTTACCTGGTGTGACGATATTGGAGATGAGGTGGAAGAGCATTCTTTCAAGGCTTATTAAAACTGAAGTGGGATCTGACAAAATCTTGCTGTGAGACAGAGACACACAGCCAAATCTGCAGCCTGTCCTTGGCAGAAATATATTTCTTGACTCTGTGGCTGATAACTTCCTTCCTTCCTTCCTTCCTTCCTTCCTTCCTTCCTTCCTTCCTTCCTTCCTTCCTTCCTTCCTCCCTTCCTTCCTTCCTTCCTTCCTTTCTCTTTCTCTTTCTCTTTCTCTTTCTCTTTCTCTTTCTCTTTCTCTTTCTCTTTCTCTTTCTCTTTCTCTTTCTCTCTTCCTTTCTTTCTTTCTTTCTTTTTCTTTCTTTCTTTCTTTCTTTTTTCTTTCTTTCTTTCTTTCCTTCTTTCTTTCTTTCTTTCTTTCTTTAATTATTTAACTATTTGCTAGGTTAGAAAGCAAGCATGATATTTCTAAATGCCTCTTTGCAGGGAAGGATACTTACACTGAATGGAACAGAATCATATGCTCTAGAAGCTAAAGGGTAACTTGGAACTTTTTACCTTCCATTACTCTGTCAGCCATCATAACTCTTCCATTACTCTAATTGCTTTGCTAGCTCTCATTTTGCCCAGGAGAGTGTACAAAATATAACCTGCAGCTCAAGGGGGAAAGTGCTGCTCTTCAGCTTATTATAAGAACGCCAGTGCTCAGTCAAGGCTGCCTCACTTTTCCCTGAAGAGAAGAAATGCATCTCCTTTCTCCAATTTTCTCTTTCTTCCCTTTCCCTCAATACATTTATTGAATTGTCATTTTTACTTTTATTTAGACAAGCAAGCTCAAATATAGCACATAATCTCTGATTTTCATTTCTGTGTCACATCCTCATCTGAGGTAAATCAACAACAGACTGCTGCTGTCAGCAAAGCTAAATGAGTCTTTACTTGATAATGATCCAGTTTGTTGGGTTTTTTAAAGTAAATAGGATAAGGATCTAGAAATATGAAAAATAGGGAGTTTTTTTCTTGTTCTTATGTTTTTATGCTTATGATGCTGCTGTATTCTTTGTACATAATTTGTATGAAAGCAATTATGCTTTGAGACATATATCATATACTCTTCTGATAGATCTTTTCACCATATTTATTCATGAGCACATCTATCTCAGTAGGACTCATATAAAAGCATTGCTGTTTGTGAAATCTGCCGTACAGAACCAGGACACCTGGGAAGAAGGAAAAAGGAGGAGGGGTTTTCTAAAGTCTTTTTCCAACTGTAATGACTTCATACAATACCATGAGTCATATAGAAAAAAAAATCCCCTTAATTTATAAAAGGATACAATAGAAGATACATAACAAAATGTGTGCCGTTGCTTGGTACAAAAAAGACATGTCATGAAAACGACATTTGTTGGGAGATACAGTTGGATTCTATTGGGATAATGCATGAATTTTAAAATCACAGAAATTAGACCCTTAAATTGGGTGAAATGTGTAAAAGAATGCAGGCTAGAGAATCAAACTTTGCAGGAACTATTCATGTGGCTTTGCAAAAAGCCAGTCCATCAAATAACTTCAGTAGTTTGACTTTTTTATAACAGCCATTGAAAAATAAGCACATGTACAGGTACAAAAGAAAGCATCATATTAGATGCGGAGGTTTATCCTGATAAAATGTATTGTATGCTTTTATTTCAAGTAGCATGATAATTCCTTTTTGTCCCTTTCATAAGTATTTCTTGTTGTTTACATTATTTATGTGTTGCTGCTTCTCTTCCTTTGCTCCTTGACAAATTCAAACTTGCTGGCATACCAGGGCACATCGTCTCCCCTTTTTACATAAACTGTTCTTAGTAACTTGTACTGTGATGGGGAGTAGGAGATTAGGGGGTTAGGAGAAGAGAGGCAACCACTGACAATCACTTCACCATGATTCAGGGAAATCCTACATCTCCTTGTTGGCTGCTTTGGCTTTTCATCTCTATTTGCTAAATCTGTGAACAAGCACTGCAGGAAAAACAATATACCTCTCAGTGAAGATTTCAACAAAAAAATCTCTTGGCTTTTGTCTGATGATATTTGAATATAGTACTCAAACATGTCTGTCCAGTGAGTTTAAAGAGTTGCTCCTAAAATACATGAAGTAAATCCTGGCAAGTGTGGCCAAGTTAGAGTTGGGCAGGAGGGTGCAGATGAGGTTTCCAGGAGTGGTGGTGAAAACACCTGCTTTGTGCCAACAGCTGGGGAAGATATTAGCTGGAGAGCTACTATGCTTCTATCTAAATACAGAAGAGCAATCTAAGACCTTCTGGCATGGTGTTCCTCAGATAGGACCTAACCTTCGAGAGTGCTTTACAACTTGGTTCGCTATCAACATCTTCCCTCTGGAGGATACCAGTCTGACTGTTGCACAGATGTGGCAATTGATGCTTTATTTTCAGCACGTGGAAGGCTTTGTAGAAGAGAAAAAAGTATTTCAATTGCATTTGTTTCTCATAAAGTAAATACACCTAGTAGGCTTCATAGAAAATAGCTGCAACAAGTGCTTGACCTCAACAAGGAAAAGAAAAAATGAAAGGGATGTAGTTTCATTAAGTTAATTTCTTCTGGAAACATCACCTGGTAATAAATTGTATGCTTTTTTAAAGAATGTTCTTTCCAGTCCCTGTTATTCTGATCTGGTCCCTGCTGAGGCCTTATTACTTTTGTGTCTGAGGAGGCTCAAGGTTAAAGCATGCTCTTCTGTGGAGCAAAAGTGATTATATCTCCTCTGCTCAATATTAGAAAACACCCTCCCCCTATTTTCCTAATTTTCTATTCCTAGTTCCATTTCCAAGTCAGGTTTACCCTCAAACCAATGTCCCACATGCGTCATAGTCCTGTCATGGTTCCCTGCCCTTTGTTGTGACAATTTCAATAAATTACCTCTAGGAAAAAATTAGTCCAGTGGAACTTTGATATTAAGGAGCAGCACAGTTGGCCAGTGGTTCAAAATCACAATCAGCAATCCATCTTCCAGTCAGCACTGAATATCATTTATGAACCACGGGTGAGGAATATGTAGATGCTCACATGGAAAATCACCTGATTACGGTCATCAGCAAAAGATTCCAGAACTAGTGGCACTTCAAAAAGGGGAAAAAATATCATACTAGCAGCAAAGTTAGATTCCTGCGTCTCAATAATACTTTTAACAAGATAAACTGTCAATAAGCAGATAACATTACATCATAAAAAACCTCTTAAATTTATGGCTACATTATAAGCAGCCACGATTCATTGCCAAATACAGTATATTAGCTGTTTAACTGTAAATCAACTTTATAGTTTGCATGTGTTAAAAAGTTTTTCTTAAACTGCAAATAACACTTAAAATGTCCCCATTTGGCAGTAACAAGGGATGATTTTCAACCAAGAGAACACTGGGCCAAGTGAACAAGTTCTGAAGTACATTTTATATTCCACAAAAGCTCAACTGAAGAGAAAGTGATAAAAGTGTCCAAACATAGGTAACTCATGGATTGGTGTACTGCTTAGTTAATGTGTTTGCTTTCCAATAGTTCAGTAGTTTCAACATATATATTGTTTCAGTCTGGAAGCAATAAAGTTGTTGGGTTTAAAACTTAAGACAAAAGGAAGGTGTACCTTTTCTGTGGACCCCACAGACTCAATATTATTCATTCACCTGTGTGGAAAGATAAATTTTTGGCATAATTCAGTGAATAGAAAAATATGTGTAAAAAAGATAGAGATACCCAGAACCCAAATGCTAAAGAATGGATTTTTGTACAACATTATAAGCAAGTGTCTCTGCTTAATTCAATTAGATATTTTGCAGTTCATGAGAGCTGTTATACAGATTTCCATTTTTTAAGGGGGTGTGTTTAGAATCTATGTTTCAGTATCTTAGTCTGTTAAAAGAAAATTTAAATAAGTTGTCGTGATTTACATAACAATCCAAAATGGCAATGAATTAGCTATTTAATTTAACTTTTCCTAGTGTATAAACATAACACCTTTGGGCAGAGAAATGAAAAAGAGAAGCCGTATACAAAATCTTTGAAGAAGAAACTTTAACAAAACTTAAATTGGCTTTGGAGAGGATGGCTTAGCAAACATCCAAAGACGCACTTTGGAGAAGTGTGTCTCATTGTTCTTTTTTATGGGTGTGGCAAAAAACCATGATGACCAGGAACCGACTGTGTCTTCCTTCATTAAAGTGTAACTAGTGATGTCAAAATTAGATTAAATAAGAAAAATGTACAATATTCAAGATGAGTAATTTCTGAAAGAAAACGTCTTCAGAGATTCCCATTATGTATGAATGAGTCTTGAAGATGGCTTTTCTCTGTGGACCTGCTGCCGGCAGTAATATGTCTATGCTTGGTAATGTGCAAATTAACATGTGTAGCTCCTGCTGACACATTGTAGATAGCATAAGAGTCCTGCATAATATCCTAAGAGAGCAGTGTTGAAATCCAGAAAAAATGTGTAAAATGAAGAATGACTTTGTACATCTGGACTATTTCAAGAAGAGATGACACAAGGGTCCTTAAAAGAGTACTAATGTATTTTCAGGCATCAGTGATAGTAAGGTAATTGCAGAAACTTAAAGGATGTTTCTGGATTATTTCATAGTCTATCAGTGAACTGTTTGTGATTTTCAACTATGCATTCCTTCTCCTGCTTTTATAGATTTTTCAAAACACCTTGAAGTTCTTGAACATAATACTTACATATTGTTACTGTAAAACTCAAGACAATGTGTGGTTATAGTCAAACTAAGCCTGGATTTGAGAGCTTTGACCGATATTTCAAGGGTTCCTGAGGTTCTGCAATTCTTAAGAAATGAAGAAACATGTGAATTCAGAAGTACTCGTATGAACCAGGATACAGGAGAGAACTGAAATTTAAACTATGGACATCAGTATTTCCAACATTCACATCTGAAGAGTCGGCTGACCCCAAAATCATGGGAGCCAAACTCAGAGAAGGTTCAAATAAAGTTCTGGAGCACGATCCATTTTCTGTTGCATCACAGTCTCGGGATGTTTATTTTAGTATTTTTATTTGAGATTCAATTCAGTAGGTTTTCATAATTGCAGAAAACCTCTGCCTTACAAACATACAACAATATGGAGTATCAACCTCTTGTGACTGAAAGATTCATACTCCCTTGCCTCTGTGCAAGTTAAAATGCTGTGAAAGTGTCTATTAAAACATGAGTCATCTCATCATAAGAAGCTATCAGGATAGTCAGGCTTGATTTATCCTAGATAAATTCATGCTCAGGCTTCCCAACCACTGTCTTTCATGTGTTTAAAAATGGCTTCCCAGAGGACTTAGTCCAGTCTTCATGGAGTTAGGCTGAGTAAGCCTGTATCTTCCTGATTTTCACCTTTGCCCTTCTTGAAGATGGGTATGATATTTGCCTTCTTTCTGGTTGTCAGGAAACTTCTGTGATTGCTATCACCTTTCAAAGATTATTGAGAGTGGCTTTGTGATGATATCTACAAGAACCCACGGGGATGCATCTTGTCTCATCCTGTGAACTTGTTCATGTCCAAATGGCTTAAGTGTTCCTGAACTGTTATCTTCCTTAACAGTGACTGATACTGCATTCCCACAGATTCTGCGGTGCCACCACATCTCAGTATTTCCAGTGATGTCATAGATGTCTGACTGTGCATGGACTCTAATTCCACCTACTTTTTTCTCATGTGCATGTATTTGTGTACAAACACTTGAGCTGATAGGCTCCAGCTGCACTACCTTCTGAAGTGGAGTGAAAGAGACGGTCCTGTCCTTTGAGTGTTTCCTCTCTTTTTTCCCTTCTTCTACTTTGCTTTGGGCACCATCCTCAATGCACCTAGCTTAAAATCCTCCTCACTAGGTTAGCAAAGCCAGTTGGCAAACATGCTCATATCCCCCTTTGTCATATGGATTTCATGTCTCCCAGCAATTCTCATTCCCTGGTCATAAAAGCCAATGCTTTGCCTGCAATGTCAGCCATGCAGACAGGTGTTGGTCTGTAGGATGTATCCACTCCTGTGTCCCTCACCCTAGCTGCCAGACCTGCTCGGTCCATTCAAAGTTTCCCTTGGTGCTGTCATTGCTTCTCATAGAATCATAGAATGCTTTGCATTGGAGGGGACTTTTACAGGTCATCTAGTCCAACCCCACTGCAAGAGCAGGGACATCTTCTACTAGATCAGGTTGCTCAGAGCCCCATCCAACCTGACCTTGAATGTTTCTAGGGATGGGGCCTCCACTGCCTCTCTGGGCAACCTGTTCCAGTGCCTCACCACCCTCATTGCAAAAAATTTCTTTCTTAAATGCAGTCTAAATCTGCCCTCCCTTAGTTTAAAACCATTGCTCCTTGTCCTGTCACAACAGGCCTTGCTAAAAAGTCTGTCCCCGTCTTTCCTATAGGCCCCCTTTAAGCACCAGAAGGCTGCTATAAGATCTCCCCAGAGCCTTCTCTTCTCCAGGCTGAACAACCCAAGTCTCTCAGCCTGTCCTCGTAGGAGAGGTGCTCCAGCCCTCGGATCATTTTCGTGGTCCTCCTCTGGACCTGCTCCAACAGCTCCATGTCCTTCTTGTGCTGAGGGCTCCAGAGCTGGATGCAGTACTGCAGGTGGGGTCTCACCAGAGCAGAGTAGAGTGGCAGAATCACCTGCCTTGACCTGCTGGCCACGCTTCTTTTGATGCAGCCCAGGATACATCAAAAGATGAGTTGGATGAGTTGCATAGAATAAGTTGCAAAAATTCTGAGGGTTGACAGGATCTTTCCACAGCTCAGGAATCCTTCCACGATGCAGCACTTCTCTCTCCCATAGTGCTGCACAGTGACAGACTCCCCTCCCACATGGTGCTCCACAACGTTGCACTCCCCTCCTGCATGGTGGTGCTCCAGGAACCGCATCAGAGGCAGCAGCAGAGTCAGGTCAGCCAGTCAAGAGTCTCCCAGAACAACATCTCCATTGTGTTCTTGCATGAGTGATGTGCACTATGGTTAACAGATCACAGTGCTGTTTCTCTTCATATACCATCCACTCCTACCATTGCTGCAAGAGGAAACTGTAACTCTAGTATGATTGCACATATACAATCATAGGACTGTATGTCCTCTGCTAGCTTTCCTAACTGCAGGTAAACTTCAGCCTTTCCTCTTTTGTGCGCAATAAACAAAGGACATCTTGCAAATCTCTTTGATAGTGTTAAGGTTTGTTTCAAAATTTGTGTGAAGAAAAAGTACAAACATTTTCTAATTAGAAGTTGGTTAGAGTTCCTTATGGCACCTTAAAAAACTAGAGATCCAAAATTCTGTCATATCCAGATTTACTGCCTGAAATACTAAAAAAAAATCCATTTCATGATTCATGTATTTTGCAAACAGAGTAAAACTACAAAAACAAGCCAAGCAAAAAAACAGTTAGCAGATGCTAGGCTTATGGTGTACGACATACAAATATTTTCCTTCTGAGGGCACTCCTATTATTTACAAAAGAAAGTTTAGAAAATAAGTGGTGGTAAGCTTCTGGGTTGCTAAGAATTCCTAAAGAGTGAGCTAAAGACTTTAGTTTAGTACCCATAGCAACTATTGGGAGGGGGCCTCACTTTTCTTGCAATCATCTTAATTAGGAATTTACTTCACTGAAAGTAAAAAGCCCAATGTAAGAAATATAAAATATATTCCTACTGGGAGTGACCTCTAAAAAAGATGATAATTGGTTTTGTATTGTTATAAAGCTCTGCTTAATAGGTAGATTTTCATGTCGAGCCCCAGGTTTCTACAAACTTATTGGGTCAAAGTCTCTCTAGGATTCACAGAAGACCAACTTCCAACTGGGCTGACAATGAAGCTTCCCTGTGCTTATCTGTGCGATTGTTAGCAATTATTTGTGACTCTTTGCCACACTGCAGTAATTGCTGGATGAGTAAAAAGAGTGGCATACAAGCACCAAATATCCATCTAATTAATTTTTTCTTCTCCTTTTAAAATAAATCTCAAAAAAATAATAATGAATAGTCCATAGTCATCAAGGATCATCACAGTAAATAATAGTTCAGAAGGTCAGAGAAATATAAAGCTGCAATACCTAGAATGTTGCGCTGGTTTTGGCTGGGACAGAGTTAATTTTCTTCCTAGTAGCTAGTGTGGGGCTATGTTTTTGATTTGTGCTGAAAACAGTGTTGATAACACATTGCTGAGCAGTGCTTACACAGAGTCAAGGCTTATTCTGCTTCTCACCCCACCCCACCAGCGAGTAGGCTGGGGGTGCACAAGAAGCTGGGAGGGGACACAGCTGGGACAGCTGACCCCAACTGACCAAAGGGCTGTTCCATACCATATGGTATCATGCTTAGTGTATAAAGCTGGGGGAAGAAGAAGGAAGGGGAGCCGTTCGGAGTGATGGCGTTTGTCTTCCCAAGTAACCGTTACGCGTGATGGAGCCCTGCTTTCCTGGAGATGGCTGAACACCTGCCTGCATGGGAAGGAGTGAATGAATTCCTTGTTTTGCTTTGCTTGTGCATGCAGCTTTTGCTTTCCCTATTAAACTGTCTTTATCTCAGCCCACGAGTTTTCTCACTTTTACTCTTCTGATTCTCTTCCCCATCCCAGCAGGGGGGAGTGAGTGAGTGGCTGTGTGGGGCTTAGCTGCCAGCTGGGGTTAAACCACAACTCCTGTGTAGCGGTCTGCTCCAGGACTTGCAGTCTGTTGACTTGTATATACATGGAACCTTTTTGACAATTAACAATCTCTATGAATTTAGGAACATGAGAGTATGGCCAAAAGAAATAAGTGGAACAGCTCCATGGTATTTGTAGTAAAGATCTTTGGAAGCTATTTGAGGAACGCATTTCAGTGCATGCAGCTGAACACTGATGGCAAAACATACACATCCCAACAATTTACATCCTTGCAAATAGTGCATGAGGGAGAAGATCAGTGATAAAAACCTAGAACAAACAGTATTGTGTGTTGGCTGTGGAGGAACAGTTACAGACATGGAAAAGAGTCTGCTCTGACACCACTGATGTGAGAAAGAATCCAGGAACATGTTAGCAGGAGGATTTTCCATGACTCTCAAAGGTCTGCAACATCCCACAGCTGCAGCGTTTGAATAGACACTTGTTTTCTCAGTGAAATTACTTAGTAAAAATGCTGTGCAAACAACAAAGGCAACTAAGTTTATATCAGAGATTTGTAGCCAGGGTTCTTTACATAGCTGAGCATCCACAGCTGTGACAGCAATCAAGTGCACAAGGTTTTCTTTTCCTTTGGTAACTGTTATGATGAAATTGTTTCTAAAGCTTGAGAAGTCAGTAGGAAGCAACTGGGTGTAAGGAAAACGGTCACAGACTCCTGGCAATTAACAAAACAGAGCTGAAATGTAAACAGCACAGTGTAGGTAGAGACATTTGTTGCTAATCTTCCTGTGATTCTTCAGTAAAATACATAGCCTTTTTCCCAGGGTAATGATCTGAGGTAATGGTTTTAGAAGTGTTTTTCCAAGACCTAATGCATCGGAGCGGAGACACATGGGCTTGTAATATAACTGGTGAAGGAGGCAATTGACATGCTAGTGATGGCCATGCTGGATGGCTGAAACAGGGGTTCATGAGCTCACCACAAAACAGGTAGGAAAAAGAGTTCTAAGAGTCGTGAAACCTACTTTCTTCTAAAGATAACTGGCTTTTTTTTGGCCTGAATGCTAGTACCATTCTGATGGGTCGTGCAAAGGGGATGGAAGAAGGACTGGGCAATAGGTCAGTGAAATGCTCAAAAGGGTCATACCGAATTACGAAAACATTGTTTTTGAAATCATTCTCTTTCCTTTTTGCTATGCCCAGTGTTTCTCCATGCTTTTCACCTTTTTCTTCCTCCTTCAGTATTTAAATGCTAGTCCTACTGTGAACACAATAAAATGCAATGCATAAAGGTGTATTCTGTGCTCCAAGATGACAGAAGGAGTGTTAGAAAAAAACCAATCTCCTCAAATCTCCATTGCTTCATCAGATGCATATTCTAGGTATGTATCCTGTTTTCCCATACCTGGGTGGTACCAGAGCAAAACCTTCAGAAACACAACACCAGGTGGCTTCTCTCAGTCTGCAGGGATGCCAGCACAGACCTGCCTAACTTTCGTCAGTCTCCTGCTTTGGTCTGCAGCCTCAGCCCAAGTGACTGTCCTATTCACTGCCATATTTCTGGGAGCCTGGGTAATCTAACCCTTAGGACAGATATAGAACACTTAATTTTGGGTTAGCTTTACCAATTAATGTCTTTAGTTCTTTCCATTGTTCTTAGTCTTTAAAGACTTTGCTTCATATATCCACCTATATCTAATATTACAATTTTTTATATGATCACAATTTGTATCCTCATAACTTTCTGGTTCTGTATCTCTCCGTTATGTTCTCTTTTTTCTTTGTGGACACTCTTTGCCTCTTTGCTGGTATTTTCTGAGAACAACCTGTTATTTATATGGCTCTATTACCTTCTTTTTTCTTCTAACTGTACCCTAGAGCTATGTTCTGTTAGAAAAACTTTTTTTTTTCCCAGTGTGGATAAGACAAAATGTTGTCTGCTGATTGGGTACCAGGTGGATAGACAACTGGCACCAGACACTGTAGACAGATATCTGATAAATGCTACAATTCTGGAAAGAAGTTCTGCTGGGATTAGCAAACAGCTATTCTACAGAAATCCCTGACAATGGCTTCCTTGCTTCCAGTATTCACAGGATGTACCTTAATTTAGTCCAAAATAGTCAGAAGAACTTTGGGAAACTTGGTTTTAATAACTTACAGAAGATAAATTTTATTTGGTTATTATTATTTGGTTATGAATATTATTGCTTTTGGCCTTGTGATGCTTGTATTTTGAGAATTTCACAGTTTTCTGTGGAACTGAGGAAAGGCTTGGTAGACTGATTTCTTCTTCTCTTACATTTGTGCAAACAAAGAACAATGGAAGAAGAATGGCCAGTCAAAAATGTTGTCAGGACTGAAGGGGAAACATTGGAAGCAAATTAATTTTTTTGAATGACTCCTTCTCTTACAACCCTGAGGAAAACTGAGGTCAAAGTAATGTTGGCATATTGTGCATTTAAAAAACCTGTTCTAGCTTCACTCTGCTCTTCCTTTCTAAGCTCAATGAAGTTGGTAGCACACTGTAAGCCATCTGCCAGACAAAGACATCACAAATAAATTTAGCCTAGGAATGCTACCTCTCTTTCTTCTCTGGATGACAATTCAGGGCAGAGCCAAATTTTATGCTTTCTGAATTTTTTCTGTCTCCACTTACTGTAGAGGGAGATTGGGCTTTAACCTTCTGACTATCCCTTCCTTCATGCTATCATCTAGTTTAAACATACAACAGGTTATTAAATTTCCCCCAGCTACTCTTATGCTTGAGCCTAATAACTTTTGTTTTATGAGAAAAAAATCTTTAAGAAAGACATCCTGTCTTGATTTGGAGAAGACAAAAGATGAGAAATCCATCAGACCTCTCCTAGTGTACTAGAAATACCCAATGAGCTTCACTGTTAAAATGTTTGGTGTTTTTACGTGAAGTAGCTGAGCTCAGAGGCCTTCGATCACCCTTCTTTACCTCTTTCTGTTAGATTAAAAAACCCCGTAGTGTTTGGTTATTTTCCTTAAAGAAAATAATGATTCCACCTTTCGCGTGAACTGAGCAGGAAGCCTATTAGCTCTTCCTGACACAGTATCAAATTGGGAGCTGTGGATTAATTTTGTTCAAGTCTGCCATCCTTTCCGGAGTAATTTGCCCTGTTTTTCTGGTTTCTTGACTTAGAACTTTGTACTTGGATCTATTACAATGATTTGGGGGGGGGGGGGGGGGGGCTTTGCAAAATGTATACTTATTGATTGATAAACAGGTACTTGAGTTCATGAGTAAATCACTGTCTGTGCCTGATATATCATATTCTCTATTTTCCTTTCCACCACTCTTAATGTTATATCCAAATCTTATCAGCAATGATTTAATATGATAATCCTGTATAATTGTGGAAATGCTGTATAGCATTTGCTATACAAAATGCTCTAGGGCCTCAGGTTTAGTATCAGTCCCTATGATGCTATAGTAGAAATTCACTGATTTACTTTAAATCTATTTATGATTACTTGTTGTTCTAATTTTGTTAATAATACTGGCTGTAGTTGGTAGCGTCATCTGAGCAAAATAATTTTCCTTAACTGGGGTTTATGTCTTTAACTAAGAAGACAGAGACATAAAAAAGGCACTTGGGAGCCTCTGACTGTAAATTTTCAGTGACGCGAAGCCAGCTCAGTTTTTGCATCGTTAAGCAAGAAAAATGAGGTATTGATTTCCCAGGTCAGCTGCACTGCCCTTGTCCTTTTATTCCAATATTGTTGAGAAATATTTAGCCAGCTGTGAAGGAGGGAAGAGATTGAGGTGTTCCCAGGTGTGAAGGAATCCTAAGCTAGAGGGAAGCCATCTTTGTGACAGTGATCCTTCACTGCTGTCACGGAAGGTATTTTGAGCAAGGCAAAAGTTGGAGCACACTGCATTCCTCCAACCTTTAACAAAGGAGCAATGCCTATGTGATATTCCCAACAGAACAATTTTTAGCAACCTTTACACTCAAAAGTGAACCAAGCTGGGGCTGGCTCTTCTCTCTCACATTGCTTTTCCCCGTTGAGCTTATTGGAGTTGCTTTTGATTTACACTGACATATACATGAGGACTAAAGGTACAAATGGGATTCTCATAAATTCAAGCATGGTTTCCATGAATCAAAACTACAGAACACAGCCCTATAAAAGGTACAAGGCATCTGGAGGGGCAGATTTGAAACCAGATGAACTCCTCACCTATTAAACTTGATGGAAAGTAGTTCCAGAACAAAAAATGTTAGCTTGTCAGCATCCACGGGAAGAACTTGGTCATTATGCATGTTCTTGAAGAAGCCAAGTTCAGTATTAGTTATTAACATTTACAGTATATAAATGCTACTAATACTGTTGTGTAATGGACTGAACAGTCTTCTAGTTAATTATCTTTGAGATATTTTAATAATTTTCTCTATATTTCCACCTAATAAGCTTCATGCTGCACTTAACTTGCTTGGTTTTTGCATCAGAAATTCCTCCTGTCTATTTTGGACATGAAAAGAACATAGATATTAAGCTCTGTGAAGAAAACAAAAGTCATCTAAGTAAATGTGACCTTAAAGAGATATGGAAAAACACTGCTTCTAGGGAGTCCACTTCCGTAAAATATGTGATGACATTTTACCTTGCGTGTGCTAACTCTTCATGGTGTTGAAGCCTGGCATAGCATCTGAACATGCTTTTTTCTCTGCATCTGGCCCCTAAATTACTCCAAAGACAGGCTTTGTTCTGTTCTAGAATACAGAGCAAAACCTACTACCTACCATTTCATGTTAGAGACCGAAATATAAACTATAAATATTCAGAAATATAACTATTAATATAAAATGACGGTTTTCCAAATGTCTTCAGTTTCACTGGTGTCGGCTGTAAAGCCTGCTTCCTTCCCATACACTTCTGGCATATAAACTATGTTATAGATCAGTCATAAAAGGGTGGGGATTGTGCAAAAACCAGGTACAGACATAGTTTTCCTCTAGATCTGAGCACCTGAAACTGTTTATTGGTACATTTAAATTTATCGCTAATGAATTTTAATAGCTAAGCAGCCCATTCAGTGTTCATATAAGTCAGAGAAAACTACTCTGAAGCAGCACAGAAACACTGAAAAGAGCAGCTCTTTACATAGCTTTTATTTCTTTGAAATGTTACACTACTGTCTTACCAAAAATTGGCAGTGAGGTAAAAAGAGAATGTTAATAGGTTAGGATAAATCTGTGATGAAGGAAAAACCAAAAACCCAAACCAAACTTGTGTGCATTTAGGGAAATCCATTTTTAAACTGTTCAACTCTGCCCTCAGATTCTTTTCAGAGACGTTTCCTCTCAAGACTGCAAATGATTTTGCAATTAAATTGTCTTTATTGTGAGATGATGAAATCACCCTAAATGAACTTAGTCCAACACCAGCAGAGTGCAGGAACTACTGTTGGGCTCAGCTGGGCATGCTTACAGGGAGGTAGGTTTGGCCCAGCTCTTCTCCCTTGGGAATTCTGCTTGGTGTCTCAAGGGCCACAAGCAAGTTGGTCCTTCCTTGGCCCATGGTTGATGAAACAGATAGTTTAGGGAGCTTATGCTACTGCACTTCTCTCTAAAATATTTTCTGTGGGCCCCTTCTATCGTGAGTTTGGCCAAAAGAACCAAGGGCTTAAGAAGGAAAGCTTAGCTAGCAAAAAAAATTAGAAGTTCTTCCATGAACTCTGCTAGTAAAGTTTATTTCAAAAAGTCTTTCTAGTTAAAATTCTCTTAAAAATAAGGGGTAGAATCTACAGCAGCTAAAGCACAACATCTTTTCCTACAGAGACAGAAAATGCATCTGTATTAGGCCTTATAGAAAGCAAATATGGTCATTCAAATGCACATCCAATCATTTTTATATTCTTTGTTCCATTGCTACTAAAAATCACGTTCCTCCCAAGGCCATCTAGGAAGACAAATGATTGTATGAAGAAGGGTTTCTACAGAAAAGGGATACAGAGATGAAGAATTTCTGTTAATACGATTTATGAAGAGATGGGTTTTGCAGGTGTTCCATATTATACTTTTGGATTTCCAAATCTGCACCTAATATTTTTTATTTCCATAGTGAGTATGGTAGATTAATCTTTATCCAAATGTCTTTAAAAAGAACTTTTTGATTCACTTGCCAAAATTGGATATGAAGTTTGAAACAGAGAAAATGTTCATGTTTGCTGTAAGAATTGGCATCCCTTCTGTATCACTCCAGGAAAGGTTCCTGCACTAGTAGGCTGAGAAAAGGATGAAACTTAGTTTTAAAGGAAAATTCATTTATAAAAGGTGGTATTTATTTATTTTTTAGCGCTTATTAAGCAGAAGTGGCTTTCTCCTTCTATATTGAAATTAATTTTTTCATTCATCCTTTGTCTACTAGTGCCGAAAAAAAATACTGATTTTGGCACTCCCCATCCTCTCTCCGTAGCTTGTGGAGGAGAGCGTAAGCCAAATTCAGACACAGTATGTATATGATATAAGCAGCTCCCTGAAATCCAGTGTAACAGCCTGAGCGTAACATCACAGGCTGTACATCCAAAGGGTACAGAAGAACAGGCTGATGACAAGAAAAAAAGTCAAGAAAAGGTTTCTCTTTATTTTATAGTGAGTCCTTCTGGCTTTTGAGGTAATAAATAATCTTGACCCTTCAGTAGTGTTTAGCTGTATACTGGCTTTTCTTGCTCAGAGTGTGTTCAGCTTGGTCTCCTGGGAGCAAGGGCTCAAAACTGTAGGAGTGATGGTGAGTTCAGCCAAAAGGAAGGATGAGGATCATGCCTCCTGCCAGTAGGGTGCTGTACCATCCAGAACTGGCATGATGCACTGTGGGTTTGTCTCATGATGAAAGGAAATGAATTTGATGACAGCCATGGACTGTCTGACGGATGGACTTTTATGGCAGATCTGCTGTATATTACTTCACACCAGCAGGGATGTTAATGGGATCAGATATAACATTTCTAATGTGACTGTAATCTGTCACTGATGTGACATAGTAACTGCACACCAGTGCTTTTCAAATAAGACTAAGAAGCTGTATAGCAGATTCCTGGCTTCCTTTAGGAGCAATGCTTCCTAATCCCTCTTTCTTGATCCACTATTAAAGAAATAAAACTGTTATTTTAAAAGTCTCACAAGCTTCACCATATTAGCATGTATATACATCCTTCACAGAGTGATGGACAAATTAGATCGACTGGAGATTTTTGATAGCTGGAATGATAAAAATAGGCACAGAAGGGGAACCTGAAAGATTTTGTTTTAAACAGAACACTAGGAAATTACTATCTGTCTCCTCTGAATTCCCTTCCAGATATTTAAATTCCTGGGGTTACATATTAAACCTAACAGCTGTACTCACACTTCCCTTCTGAGGAAAGAACTTGCCAGTGACATTGAGGACATGCACAATGCAAGTCAATTCCGACTCCTCAAGACTGCACAGAACTAAGGATTTTAAGTGATGACAAACTTAAATTGTTGCTAAATGAAATAATTTGGTTGAGATGTATATTGTGACATGACATGTTTCTTGACTTATTTTAATTCAGATCAGAATTAGAATTTTGGAAAGCTGGTGCAGAATTTATTAACCCTAGGATTATTTCTCGAGATAGCCTAATTCACAGTCACATAAAAATTTGAATAATACAATTATATATCCAATATTTAATATTGTGGGGTAAATGTATAGAGA
Source organism: Mycteria americana (assembly GCF_035582795.1). NCBI lineage: Eukaryota > Metazoa > Chordata > Aves > Ciconiiformes > Ciconiidae > Mycteria > Mycteria americana. The sequence continues at coordinate 35,670,978 of NC_134367.1, forward strand.
AAAATTTGTTATTTTCCCAAGAAAATGCTTTTAGTCACACCTTCACTGTGACTGGAAAAACTTTGCTGAGTTCTCATAGTATTGCACTTTCCTATCAGCTCCTGGTTATTATTATTATCGCACAGATTCACCAGGAAATACCCTGGGGCATTCTGTGTATCTCCTAAGGAAATGACAAAATAGAACAGGCAAATGAGTGTTTCTTTTTTTTCTTCTTCTTTTTTTTTCTTTGAATGATATGAAATAAAATAGTCAGGTGAAATAATCAAAAATTCACTAGCAAAAAACCTGTTCCTAAAAAAGAACTTTAGGAAATTAAGTTGTCTTTATAGAAGCTTCCTATTCACTCTTCCACATTCATTCTTCTGACTGTGACTAAAAATTGATGGTACTTTTTGGGTACTTTACTATACTTGACATCACTCATAGTATTACTATATTATACACTTCACTCAGTTTCACTGTTCCATTGGTTTCTGGTTTTTATTGTTTTCCTATCAGTCTTTTTCACTTGTGAAAAAAGTATAAAAGTATGTGGTCATGTATAAGCCCATTGTATGGGCCACTGTATTGTACTTATTTCTAAGTATGTGCATGGGGGAGAATGATTCCTCCCTCTCGATGTATTTATACCTGCAAAGAACTATTTATGTACATACTAAAGAATGCAGTGATGCCTGGGGAAAGTGATACAAGCTGAAAATAATTTTGTTTTCGTGAAAGCTGAATAAAGATGAGCGTCTAATTAAGTTTAAGTAATACTTTAATTTAGGGCTGAGTATAAACTAGTAATAATAAGATCCTTCTAACTTTAGCTTGAAACAAAACTGAATTGTGGAAATATATAAAGATCTTCATTTAGGTTTGTAAAATCCTGAGATTATAACTTCCCTCCTATGCTTTCATCTATTAGGATATCGTTACTCTGAGTACTCTAAGTTCATATTCCTTCATCCAAAATACATTCCATGAGTCATTGGCTACTTGGGTTAAATGCGCCGTGTCCATTTTAGATCAGACATTTCTCAACACCATATTAACTGTCAAAATAGTTTGGAAAGCCAGTTACCGGTAATGGTGTGTTTGGCAGCTAATAACAATTGCATAATCAGCTTTCATTTTCCATTGTCCAGTGATCTAATAAAAAAAGCATTAGATACCATAAACTGTTATTTTTTTTTCTTATAACTATTTTCAAAGTGTTATTTGGTAGAAAGTACCCTAGAGCAAAGTAATAAATAACCATGTTCTCAGGTACTTGCTTGATTACAGTTAGTTAAAACATATGTTTATAAACTGTTTCCCAACTTGTGTCAGACTCCTAATTTTTTACAAGAAGTCACACATGACCAAGTAGTACTGCAGACTGGGGATAAATAGTTTTGCTATGGAATAAGAGGAATTCTCTGGCAGCTTTGTGCCTAACCTGTTTTGTCAGACAAGAGGCATGGGTTGTTTCCCAAGATTGTTCCTAGTGTTCATAAACCTAACCAATATAAACATGCTGGATGGGAGTATTCAAGGACAGGGAAATCTAACTGACATTCACAGAACAATCAACTGTCAGATGAATCTACAGAGGGAGAAAGGTGTGAAAGCTGGAAAGCAAGAAAATGAAGACATCATTGTAATACCAGTTAAAGGTGGAAAACGAAAATAAAATTTTAAAAAGAGAAAGAAAAAACAGAAATTATATGGGCTGTTCATACATTGCTTTTCCCAATAAATATGTGAAGATGTAAATGGATTTTTCTTGCAGATGTTTATTCAGTTTGCTTCTCCCTTCTTTTCCCACTTCCTTGTCTCCTTTAAGCTTCATGATATGCCTTTAGGCCTCTCCTCCTCCTCCTCCTCTTCCTTCTGTCTTTTCCACGCTTCCTCTACTTCCCCAGAGTAGAGTCTCCCTCCATACATTCTTCTTCAGATGTTCCATTCTAGAAGCTTGCTTTCATCCTTCAAGTCCAAGGTCCTTATCCCATAATCCTATCTTATACCATAAAATCTGAAGCTTCACAAGTACCTTTCCATTCAGTGACAGACATTTTTTCCCCTACCCCACCTAGTTACTGTACAAGTAACAGGAATGCACTGCGTAGCTGAAACCCTCCTTCTTTTCTGAATGTAGACAGTAAGTCTTTTTAAATTGAAAACATCCCACATAACTGAATTTGGTCCTAAACAGTGAAAATCCCCACTTGCATTCTGCTTATGTCTGATATATACAGAACTATTGCCTAAAATTCATTTATATTGCACAAGTCTCCTTGAAGTATATGGAATAAGTGAAGCAAAACATAAGGAGACCTTATTAACATGTTAAAATATTTTTGGATGCACTAAGATAAATCACTCAGAAATTAGATTGGAAGTTATCAGGCTGGGAAAGAAGACAAAACATGATGTCCACTGAATTAAACTTCTATTTTCACTCAGGTTGTAGCTGGCTTAGGTCTAGAGTGGCATACTGATTTTAGGTAAGTGGAGAGATGGAAGACAAAGAATACATTGCCCAAAGTGGGCTTCAGTTTTTTATCACTAAATAAATTTAAAAAAAAAATCTTCCTAAGCCAAACCCAACCAAAAATAAACAAGCATACAGTTGAAACAAACAGGGTATGCTAAAACTCTGTATTGCATTTTGAATCAATGAGAGGACTAGATGCATTCTAAATAAGGCAGTACTTAAACTGCAGTATCTTCAGTCATTCAGTCTTCCTAAAGTCAATCCTTCCACCTAACTGATCTGTTATACAACTTTTTTAAAGAATAACATTTAAAGTAATTGCTTAGTATTAAAAATTCAGTAAGAGTTCTTGCCTGTATTTAGCATCTTGAAGTATTATTTATGTATACACTCCTCTGTATTTTATTGTCACTTAGGTTAGTCTCCCTGATAATTAGGTTAACCGTCCCAGGGCCCGTTCTCTGGCCCTGAAGCCAACTGGCACAGTTTGACCATACTATTAAACTTCCTTGGTTTCCAAATCATGTCTGAATTACCTTTCGGGAATGGCCTGTGTCCCATTCTACCTCCTGATCTGTGTTAGGGAATTGTTATTAGATGTCCCAGGCAAAAAAAAAAAAAAAAGAAGGAAAATCATCCAACAGATTATTACAATTTAAGACTGTAGTCAGTTGAGTTCCAGTGTCTGGTTCTCTGCCATAGCAAATAGACATGACTGGAGAGTACTAGAACAGGAATCATTGCCCCACTTACATTGAGCAGACATATGATTTTCAGAAAGAAGAGAAAAAAAATTACTTCTGAATCAAATAGAAGCTGTGCTGGCCTATGCACTTTAATAGTTTTTAATATTAAAAACCAAAGAAAACTGGGAACGGAAATAACAGCAGAGCTATCTATCCTAGATGGGTTTAATTTTTGTGATTCAACACATTTTTGGTTGGTTGGGTTTTTTTTGTTTGCTTGATATTTTGCAATGCCTGGGATTCACTTAAAGCTGCAGACCTGTTAAAAACCAGTGCGCTAAAGGCAATACTTGAAACTAAAGTGAACTGCAGTCTTTGTACTGTGATTTCTGCTTGCAGAGTCTCCAGAATACACAGTACTTTACTTGCTCCCAAACCCTCCTGCTCGCTAAGATAAGGTTCACTGGAAAAGCATAAAAGCCTGCTAAAAAAACCTGTCCACATAGCACTTCTTTTTTTGACCCAGGCTGTGCTGCAGATGGTTTGCTCCAATTTGTCAAACGGGATTTTGAAAACACAGCTCATTCCTGAATACCTTGTTATGAGTCTCCTCGTGCCCTATTCCTCATTGCTCCTGCCACTTTTCCAGAATCAAGCCAGGAATGCTTGGTTTAGCAGACAGCTCCACTCTCTTCTTTTGCTCCCCAGACTTGGTATTCTTTCCATCCTCCTGCTCGTGGTGGGATCCCCAGTCCCTGACAGCTGCCTGGGCTTACTGCTACACTTGACCCTACCCTTACATAAACTGGCCTCAGTTTTCAAGCTGGGTGATAGCGAATGGGCATGGCATCTTTGTCTTTGGCTCTTGCAAGTGTTAAGTGCGGTCCCAAATCTTAGAATTAGAACCCTAATCCTAATGGCCAATAGGTCACTGGATTTAATGAAGAATTATCTGGATTTATATCTGGCAGCATTTTTGAATTGACACAAACCTCCAGTAAATATATTCCAGCTTTCTTAACTGTTTTGCAAATAGCAAATTTCCAAAAAGGTAGGTTTTTTAATTTTTAATGCCATTTAAATGTTTCTTAGAAAGGTTACAGGTTACACACATATAAAATACAAACAAGCCCCCAAGGAGAGATATTTTGTTGTTTGGGAAGCGGCAGGTCTCCCAAGACAGAAACTCTATGACTGTGATATGTTTAAATGATGTAGGAACCAAGACTTTCCTTCCAACGAAACAAAATGACACCTTAATTTTTGAAGTCATAACTCAGCTGACAATAACATTCTGTAAACCTGCAATATAGGCAGAAATCAGCACGTATTTAAAATTTAATATCTAAAAGCAACAAGTAAAGATGCACAGTTTATAAGGAGCAGAAACAGCTGCTTTTGCCTATTTCAGAAGTCATTCACAATTTGAGCACAGCAGGAATCTCCTGTCACCCACAGAGAGAGAGAAGGATTGAAGAGAAGGCTCAGGAGGGATCTCATCAATGTTTATACATAGCCGATGGGAGAGTGAAAAGAGGAAGGAGCCAGGCTCTTTTCAGTGGTGCCCAATGACAGGACCAGAGGCGATGGGCACAAACTGAAACAGAGGAAGTTCCCTCTGAACATCTGGAAAGACTTTTTTACTGTGATGGTGACCAAGCACTGGGACAGGTTGCATGGAGTCTCCATGTCTGGAGATATTCAAAAGCTGTCCAGACACAGTCCTGGGCAATCGGCTCTAGGTGGCCCTGACTGAGCAAGGGGTTGGACAAGATGACCTCCAGAGGTCTCTTCCAACCTCAACTATTCTGTGATTCTGTGATTCTGTCATCACAGAATGGGAACAAGGACTCGTGTTTCTGGGAAAGGGGAGGCAAGGACTTAGGGAACTTACATGGTGGAAAAGATGACTGCAGCATATGGACAGCATATGAACAGCAAATGTTAAGCCAAAAGAGTATATGGAGGGAAAAAGAGAACGTGTGTAAAAATGCTTAGGACACTCTTTCATCAAATGAAGGCATTATGCAAGGGTTAGTAGCACAGGATCACAGAGCAGTTGAGGGTGGAAGGGACCTCTGGAGGTCATCTGGTCCAATGTCCTACTCAAAGTAGGGTCAGCAAGTGCAGGTTGCTCTAATTGCATAATGAAGAGAGCATTTTAAGTCTGTTTGATCCATACTAAACAGAAAAGTAGAGAAGAAACCATGTCTGGTCTTTTGTTGCCTGAAATTCTACTTAGTCCATCCAGAGCCACTGGCAGCCAGAACTTTCCCCAAAGTCCGTGATCTTTTGACAATGGCCTTTTTGTTCTTAACTATTCACTGTCCATGACACCATCATTTTCTGCTCAGTTTCCCTCTTGCTTGACATTTTTCTTCAAAATTTGCAAGGTCCACCTCAGGGAAGAACTGCTCCAGGAGGGCTGAGGTTTTCAAAGTGATGGAGCCATTGGTAAAAGCATAAGCAAAGCAGTTGCCAGTTGCCAGTGAACAAACAGGCCTTCAAAGAAGGGAACAAGTTTGCTTTATGGATAAGGGCTAAGGAAAGCAAGCCATGACACAGAAGTATAAGTGGAACTGAGGACTGCAGATTTTTTTTTCTCCTTCCTTTTTTTAAGCTAATTTCCCTTCTAGAATTCCAGGACAACTAGTCTGCAAAAAATTTAATTTGGTAGAAGAACCCAGTCAGAATTATTTGCCTGTGGTTTGCAGGCACTTTTTAATGTATTCTTTGTGAAATTTCTGTTTTTCTCTGGTAGTCACCCATGTATACCTTTAATATTTCTGCTTATTCTTTCATGTTCCATGACACTACCATTTCATGTCTCATGTTTCCCCCTCAAACAACTTTTTTTGTTCATAGTCGCTCTTCTCTAAATTAATTTGATCACTTGCAGTTAGTTTTCTCATTCCATATTTGCACACTGAGATGTCTCTCCTGAGAAAACAACAAACCTGTGTTAACCCTGAAACAACTATAGACTAAACAGATTTTTAAATCTCAAGATTTAAATTTTTAAAGAGCACTTCAGGATAGCACAGGACTATGGGATGTTTAGGGGAGGAAAGGGATGGATTTAGGTGATTTGGAGAGGGACAAGTGTAGGAAAATAGAGGGGTAAGGGGAAAGTATGTGAAACTATATGTGAAGTATATGAAAGGGAAAATATATGAACTCAGAATAAAGTAACTGTTAGTGTCAAAAGTGCTGAAGGACTTTAAATAATAATGGTAATGGATACACCTGAAGTAGTTAATTCTATATAGTTAGACTTTGACAATATAGTCCAAATCTAACAACCAGTTTTAAAGAAACTGCAAAAGTGTGCATTGCTTAAGGATTTCCCCATTTTCTGTTAACAATTTTAAAATAATTTTGAATTTCAGTGTCTTTCTTATATACCTGCAGATACATTTATTTGTCCTTTCCTAGTGTAGCGAGTACGGTTCAAAATAATAAAATTATGGAATCTGTAAATATGAAAGCAAGCCAGATTATTTTGAAAGAAACCACAATTAAGACACAAGCTATCTTTTGGGAAAATATGGGTGGAATATATGAGTGTCATGGATGGAGTGATAGTGCACTTCACTCATAAGAGAGAAGCAAAAATATACTTTATTGACATAGAACAGGGAGTTAAAGTTCAATGCAACAGTGTTTTAACAAGATTCGATGGCCAGGTACACTTGATTATTTACTGCATAGAGGACAGGGTCAGACAGAACTGTCAGGGAGACCCTGCCTTTGAGTCATGAGGTATGGAAAAGGATCCCCTTGCTTTCTAAACTCCTTCTCAGAGAGGAGTCTAGGTGCAGCTAGATCCAATCCTAGTCCCAGACTTGGTCAATGGTTTATGTCTAAGGGATTATATGTGCACAATCAATCACTCATATCACTTAGCTAAGATTTCAAAGTTAGCATGCTGGTTAGTCACTTACCGAGGATCTGTTGTGGCAAGGAATCTCTCAGCCTTGAGGAGTAACCTTGAGATGCATCCCTGCCCAAGGGGAGATCCTGGCGTGCAGCCCGCTGCCGTGCAGGAGAGCTCAACGGGCTTTTGGGCTGTCCACTATTTAAGGAGTGAGATGATTGACTTGTATTTGCATATCAGCAATATCAGGTTATATTTGCATATCAGCAAGACGTTTAGATCACTGCTTTGGGCAACCCTTGGCTACTTTGTTGCCATCCATCCTCAAGGTCCAGCATAAGCTGAATGCAGTTATCAGGATGAATCCCACTGGTGGTTACTGCTTGCGCAGGGAGGGGGGAGCACACCGCCACAATGAGAAGAAGTGAAGATGGGTCAAAAAGGACTGCTCACAGATGTGAGAGATGTCAACACTGGGGATAAAAAGCTGGGAAAACATTCATCTGGTGAAAGTTATTAGGGAAAACAAAAAGTCAGAGGAATTATGTCTGTGCTGATTTTGGCTGGGATAGAGTTAATTTTCTTCATAGTGGCTAGTGTGGGGCTATGTTTTGGATTTGTGCTGAAAACAGCGTTGATAACACAGGGGTGTTTTCATTATTGCTGAGCAGTGCTTACACAGAGCCAAGGCCTTTTCTGCTTCTCACCCCACCCCACCAGCGAGTAGGCTGGGGGGGCACAAGAAGCTGGGAGGGGACACAGCTGGGACAGCTGACCCCAACTCACCAAAGGGCTATTCCATACCATATGACGTCATGCTGAGCATAGAAAGCTGGGGGAAGAAGGAAGGGGGGACGTTCGGAACAATGGCGTTTGTCTTCCCAAGTAACCATTGTGCATGATGGAGCCCTGCTTTCCTGGAGATGGCTGAACACCTGCCTGCCCATGGGAAGGAGTGAATGAATTCCTTGTTTTGCTTTGCTTGCGTGCGCAGCTTTTGCTTTCCCTATTAAACTGTCTTTATCTCAACCCATGAGTTTTCTCACTTTTACTCTTCTGATTCTCTTCCCCATCCCAGCAGGGGGGAGTGAGTGAGTGGCTGTGTGGGGCTTAGTTGCCGGCTGGGGTTAAACCACGACAAGGTCCAAGTCATTTTAATAAGAAACAAACTGCTGTTCTTGATAGTCTTGTTCTGTACGTTGTCTTTTTGTCCCAAAAAATACAGTAAGGAATAATTCCAGATTATGGAAATAATTGTCTTGAAACCAAATTCTTGTTTTATCCTGACACAAATGTCCTGCATGTGGAGTACGAAGTTGAAATCTGGTCAATTTTCTTTAAATAGAATAACAGTTCAGCTGAAAAGATGAAAAAACGTTGAGATTTCTGGCTTGTGGAGCTGAGCAGTATGTGTTACAGCATTATGTTTACATTTCCTGGTTTACCCACTTTCTACATTTCCTTTAGGTCTATCTTGATCTTACTGCCATTGGCAGAAGGTAAGATTTATGATTAATGTATAGCTAAACTTGTTGGAACAGCATGCATATGTTGCAAACTTGATGAGAAAATATCATCTGGTTTATGAAAAGAAAAATCAAACATTTCATAGAGATATTTTCCCTTGATGTGCATCAGATACATAGGAAAGTTAGCAAGAAAATACTATAACCTATTTCTTTTATCCATAATGCTGTTCTTTGGTTGTCGACAGAAGCAAAACATCATGTTTTGAAAGTGCAACAACATGTGTCTAAGGAAAATCAGATTCATTTCTGTGCTATCTGTTATGGAGCATTTAATCAAACTTTATTTCAGAAGTTTTATAATGTTGAATGATTATTTTAAGAAAAGAAAAAAGAAAAAGAAAAAAACCATGAGAAACAAAACAGTGGGCTGCTTCCACTTAAAGATCCTTTTATAAGGAGTTTGGAGTCACTGAAATGTGCTGACATTTAGGACTCTTTCTTTCCTTTCCATTTATATTGATCTCCATTGTCCCTAACCACTGTTGCATATTGTGGTGATATTTCTGTAAAATTTTTGCCAAACATCCACTTGAAACTGCTGATTATTTTGGTAGGATAGCATGAGCTATAAATGATGCACAAGCACAAAAAATGATCTAAGATCTTTATTGTTTTCAGTATTCATCTGTTGATGCCTTCGATCTTTACTTAAAACCTTCAACATAATTTAGCTCTTAATTAAACATCAGATAAGTCTTCGTGGAAGCAGATCCTTTCTGCTCCTTGCTTTTTCTGATTCCAGCAAAGTCCGTTTTCGTTTAACTCTTTCCTTTCCCTAACTTTCCAGTAGACCATGCAGCCTAATGATTCCACAGTAGCCCTATGCTTACCTTGTGTGCATTGCTGTAGGCTACATTTTCATCTGTTGCAGCATTCTTGGACGTATTAAATGTAAGTTGTGGTGCTGCTGCTAACCTCCTTCTGATATGAATCTGACTATAGTAAGTTCAGTCTCGGAGATTAAAAAAAATATTAGGACACATGACCCTGAAACTGTGAGGCTTTTTAAATGAAAGCTATTTTGGATTATATTAAAAAAAAATCTTTGGCCACTGAGCCTCTCAGAGAGCACATGGTCATAACTTTCAGATTCTCTTTGAAATCATAGACTTAGAAGTGCAATGACCTCTTAATGACACAGAGACTTATTTGCAATCATTGCACTCAAGGGTCTTTAGTGATAGTAAATGCCATGAAAGTCATGATTAAGTTATCAGTGCTCATAATGCTGTGGCAGCCTCTAATAAGACAAACTATAACTAATTACAGTAAGATACTTTTGAATGTACATAAAATTCTTGGCATTGTATGGGATCAGAGCAGTGAAAGAAGAAAGGGCTTAGCAGAACTGCAGCGGGCTGTCAGGGCTCACAGAGCTTTTGGGAGCCATCCAAATGTGGGCAGCGTGTGGTAAGATGACAAATTCGGGAGGAGGCACTGCAGCATGCTGCTGTCTTACAGGGTGCTGGCATGAGTGAGTGATTGTAGGGAAGGAGAAATTGATGAAGGGTCAAAGGGAGAGAGCAAGCAATTTCCAAAAGGTTAGTTGAGAAAAGATTTGCATAATTTAACATCTGAATGTTGGTCTTTATCCAAACTAAATTAAAGGGTTGGACTTTCTGTAGTCAGCCCACCACAAGCTCAAATCCTTTTCTGTGCTATCATGGATGGCTCCATGGCAACAAAGTGTGATGGCTTCAAGTGGGAATAAGCAGAATTCATACTTTTAAAGCAATAATCTTTGATGATAAATGATGTAGGTAAGTCTAGATTTAGAAACACAGCCTCTCAACAGAATTTTTCTCAAAATTAATGTTTCAAATTTTGCAGGAGGCATCTTTCAACAATATTAAATAGAAACTAGATTTTATGTACAATGATTTCTTGTTCTTAAAGGTGCTGACTAAAAATAGATCATCTCTATCTGCCTACCTTTTCCTGAGTGCATAATAGACTTTTGCCTGTGTATTTTCCCTTGTAGCTCATCCCATGTGAGGAATAGTTGAAACTCTAATACTCAAAACTTCCTTTTCATAAGAAGGAAAATTAAAAGGATCATCTTTTCATGCTTATATTATTGGGCACTTCTTTTTGGCTCCTAAAATAGCTGAGAGGCAGCTGGAAATATGCATGAACCTCTACCAATGTAGAAGCCTTTAAACTTATTTTCTAACTCACAAAAGTATCTTTTTTTCCCCAAAGGATTCATGGGGGACTCTCAGTTTCATGTTGAACACCTCTGTTTCTTTACCTGTCCCTCAGTTTCTTTTCTACTCTGTTTTTGTTTTGAGAGGGGAGAAGTCTTTCTCCTGATCTGCTGTCTCATCACTAATATTCAGTGTCTTCCACTCGTTTTCCCAGGCCTAAGAGACGCAGCATTAAGACCGATGGATTTGGAAGATGTTGAAGGTCACTGAAGACAACCGACTGCAGTTCTGGAGTGCTCCTTTTTTGGAAGAGAAAGTGAACACTGGGATGCTTTACTCCAGCTCCCACTGCACCCAGGTCCCTTCCTGGGTGTCCAAAGGGTGCCTGGCTCCTAGGAAGAGCTGTATGAAGTGAGGGTGCCAGCTCATGCCTGGGGCAGTGAAGTGGCACTTGAAATTAGAGCCTTTGAGTAGAGGGTGTGAACGACCAGCCAAATGGGGTAAGCTCTGAAAGTGCAATGATCTGAAAGATGCTTACATAAAAAAACCTATGTATTCACATCTACTTGCTGCCCCACAAAATCTTTGGATGGATGTTTTGAGGCACATGACTAGAATGGCATATAAAGTCATATTATCCATTGTACTGCAGCACAGTCTCTGCCACTGTCCTTTTTCCCACCTCTTTTTCACCTTTTTACCTAAACATCTCCTCCCACTGCTCCAACCCCCTTTTCTTGTTTCTGTGACCCATGCAAACAAATCCATTTGACATGCATAATGTAGTGCTTGATTCCTGGATATATTCTGATAAGTGTATCTGAACCTTGTGCTTTGCATGGTTCTGTATCTTTACTAAGCCAGAACGACGTATTGCACATTATGTATAGCAACAAGCATTGATATGTGTATGCTTTTTCTTTAATTTTTTTTCTGTGAAAACAGCAAAAGATACAGTCTAGGAGAACAGTAAATCTCTGTGGCAGTGCTGAGCCCTGCATGCATTTATTTTGCCTACAGAGAACAGCAGGAGTAACATCCAAGCCTCTAGAAATTGGAGCAGAATATAAATATATTAAATGGCCATGACACTTTTGTAATGTAATGTAACTTCTCTGAGGAATGTAAATACTTTCTTTTTTTGCAAATTCCAAGAGAAGGAAGCCTGTGCATATGACAGAGTTCATTTTCATTTGAGCATAAAGGAAGCACTTTTCTTGGTAAAAGGAACATAAAAGTTATCTGAGAGAGTATAAAAGTAAGAATGAAAAGAGCACCATTGTGTTATCTAAATCTCCCTTAGAAAATACCAGTTATTTCTTCGAGATTTAACTGCAATTCTTCTAAAAATAATCAGTATCTTACACTAAACTTCTCATGAGGCTCAAGATTTCATTTTCTGTAAGTATTATTCCACAATAAAAGCCATAATATTGGAGTTTTGTTTTACTTGTTTTGGGCCAGACCTTATGGACAGGGCTGCTCTGCCTTCTACATTTGCAGTATATGCACCTCTAACCTTTGGTGAAATGGCTTCAGAATACTGGTGGAGATGAGTCGATTGACTAATGAAGACAAAACCAAAATTTTCCATCCCACAGTTTCAAATATTACATCCACAAATTGATTCTTCTTCCAGAAATGGATTATTGAGGAATCAACACAAGAAAAGTGCCAAAAAATGCAGAAGAGACCCTCACAGTCATACCTAGAAGTTCTATACTGTATTTTTCAGGCATTTTCCCTTTGTTTACAGAAGCCAGTGGAAATGGGCCATGGAAGTTCATTATAGTGAGAGTAGAGATGTTACAATAAATTTAGAAGGGTTTTTTTTACCTTTTCATAGTGGTTCTCAGCCAAACACAGAGGATCACTGTCTAGATATATAATCTTGCCTTTTGCTTACCTGCTCGAAGTAGTTATTTTCCCCCATCTTCAAATCCAGGCAAGTTTCTGTTTCTCTTACTGTTGACTACATAGTTAAGTGAACTAGTGATATAGTTTGAGACGAGTATTGTCCTGAAGCTGGGAGTTTCAAATTGGTGCTGGTATTTGACCACCAAAGCATAGTTTAACACATCACAGCTGGGACAGAGATGAAGCATGAGCTAATCAGGACGAAATAGAAAGAATGATGTTCTCATGAACTTTCTAAAAATCAAGTTAATGAGCGGAAATGCAGAAACCACTTAACCAGTCAAACATTCCTGAAACTGAAATTCAAGAACAATAATAGCAATAATCCACACTGCAACTCTGGAAATTTGAACCTGATTGTTTTGGTTTAATTTGTTTTATTTTCCTAAGGCTTTCATTTCCTTTTGTTGTTTGCTTTTGGTTTTCCTCTCACATCAACTCTTTCCTTTACTCATTTCAGAAGAGACTTATTTTTGGTAACACAAATTTTCTTTTAATAGACACCATTTTCACATAAGTCTGCTACAGTGTCAAACCATAAATCACTATTTTTATGTATACAGGTTTCAAAAGCTCCACATACTGTGTTTGGGAACTCATTTGGTGTTTCTTTTACTATATAAGGAATTAAAGAACAAATGCCTGCAAATATAAGGCAGAAGAAAAATAGAGGCAGAGGGCATAGACTTTTTCCCTTCTGAATGTTCTGTAAATTTACAACTTAGAAATAATAAAAATTGCCAAACTAATTTCAGAGGGCAGTCTAAAGGGTAGTTTGTATGAACCTGAACCTGTAACCACTGAAGTTCCCTAACTATTTTGCCTCACAGTGAGAGCAGGATCTGCAGATTGCCTACACCAGGCATTAAGAACCAGTTCTGCAACCCATTAAATTCACTATCCATGGGTCAGTAAGCTCTTCTGTGTGATTTACAGCAGCAGTAGAACTTAGATCAGGTTTTATTCTACTCCAAAACTGGAGCGTAGAAAAACCGAGCCTTAATTTTTTGTACTACAGCTCTATATTGGCAATGCGTATCTAACCCAGCATCTCAAACTCTCTCTAGACCAGTTTCTATTTTTTTTTAATGCACTGGTGAAAGTCTAGAGTGATTGTAGCAACAGTAGTGGAGTTACTCATATTATATCGTGTAACTATGCAGGCTGGTGGACTGCAGCCTGAGCAAGAAGAGCTGTTGCTCCCCAGAGACGGGAAAAACAGTCTTCCCACGGGTGCTGAGGGCAAAAGTGAAAAACAGAGGGGGGTGGTGGCTGGAGCAGGCCAATACACAGGCAGAAACAAGTCCAACTTTCACACAGCTTGGCAATGGTATGTGACACTTCTATTAAAAACAGTTCTGTTATAAAGTTGAGGGAATGATATGATGTCATTCATAATCAGGTTGTGAAAAGCGTAGGCAAAAAATTTCCAGAGAGCCTGGGGGAGGGTTTGCAGTGTGTACTATGGCTGCAGACTGCAGCCTGGCCTGAAGAAAAACTGCACAAAGAATTCTGAGAAGTACTTTTTTGGAAAAAAAGGGAAAATACTCCATACTGAACATGTCAGCTGTGGCATGGATGCTGAATGGATCGTGCCTATCAGTGCCTCCTTTCTCAAGAGCTGAAATACTGCCAGAGGCTTCTGTGCAAGGAATGGCTCAGCAAGCCATGGTAGCAGCAGAGCAGGAGTCCAGCCAACAGAGTGGATGTTAAAGCAATGTGGTGAACCTGGCTAATTTAAGTGACTGTAAAAGGCCATGGCCAGCGAGGATGGTTAGAAGCAAATATGATTTGCAGGAATACCAGAAAACTCAGCTAGAGATGATTGGTGGGGAACTGGTGAAGGGGAGCAACCAGCAGCAGCAGCTTTGAGCAGGAATAGCATATAGTTTATCAGGATGGGAGCCATGTAGTGAGGCTTTCCCCTCCCTGAAGCCTCAAATGGGGCAGGCTGCTGAGGACCTCCAAAACTGGGCCTCTTCCCTTCCTTGGGGCCAGTAGTGAGTGAGCTGTAAGAGGGAAAGGGAGGAGCAAACAGCTGCCCAGTCACACAGTTTTCAGAGAAGGACTTGGCTTTGGGCAACTACCAGAGAGCTTTCTTGAGGTTAATGGTAATTTGCCACTTGTGAATTGTTACTGAATTATTTTTTTTCTTCCCTTCCGCCCTCGGTAGACCCAATGAACTCTTACTTGTTTAAATCCATATGTTGAACTCACGGCCTCACTGAGCATCCAGATGATTTAATTTCCTAGGTCTTTGACTGGAAGCTCAAGCCAATGACTTTTTAGTAAGGAATTCTTGAGAGATGAAGACTATCAAAAGCAAATGGGGAAGAGAAACAAAGCAGAGGAATGGGGATTTTAGATGTGAGTGCTGCTCAGACTGTGGGAGTAAGGCAGCTTTGGAGGCTCTCGCTGGGGTCACGGTGGCCATGAATTGGTAATTCATAGGGGTGGATTTAGGTAGATGTGTGCAGGATTAGGAGATTTGTGAGACGGACACAGTACGGCTATATTTAATTTATTTCCTGAAAGCGACATTTGGTTTCTGGTGACTGATGACACTTTGTCTTGAATGTCTCTGACTTTCTCGGTTATATTTCAGGCAGAAGGAGTACTTGTTCCTCCACGAGAGTGTGGGAACAACAAGCATGCAAAATAGTTCTATGGCATACAGAATTCAGGTTTTCTATGGCACGGAACTGGGCATATATTTTGTGTAGCCTGTCATATTAAAAGAGGTTAAAATAAGGTTAAGATTAAGCACAAATGCTAAAATATGCAAGACTGCAAAATTTTACAGCATAAATATGATAATTGTGAATAAAATTTAATTCATGGTATGTCCACCGTGAAGCCCATGAGCACTCTACACAGTACACATTGATGTTCTCTGACATTTTTCTGCTTTATTGCAGAAAGGTCTGTTTTCAGCTGAGAGGAAGTAGAAGGTCACTTATTGCTGTGGTCTTAACTTGATCTAAACTTTAATACCCTCTCACTGAGACCACATAAATGTTGCTTGTAGGAAGTGAAACCTGCAGTAATAAAAACGGCAAGTTAATGTGTTTTTCTGCTTAGGTCACAAGTAGAAATCACTTCGATGATCTCATCGCAGTCCCAAGTGGACATTTCTCTCCATCAGAAACAATTTCAGTTTGACATGTTTTGAAAATTATGTGAAGACGATGACTGAGGCTGGAACAGCAGGCATTTAGCAAATGAGATGTTGTTTTGATTAAAATTTATGATGGAAGAATATTGTATAAAATACAGTTCTTCCAAAGAAAGACAGAAAGAACTTTTAAAATAAGTTAAGCTCGTTGCTTCTCCTTGTCACATATAAATATGTTTAATTTAAATACAGGTGATTTATATCCTCTGTTGGATTAATTAATGAAGAACATTTGGTTTAGATCAATTTAGCTTCATTGACTTCAGTAAAGCTGCACTAACAGTACACTAGCTGACTGGGTGGGCATATATATGAATCACTCACACAAAAACTGAAACATTTGTAGTAAAGATAGGCGAAATATATTAACATTAGTACTATTCCTCATTAAAGACCCAGTCCTGTGCAATCTGAGTCTGGGGGACTGTGGCCAATATTTTCAGCGGATCCGAGATTAAATCCTGGGAGGCAGGCAGGGAGTCAACTCTCCAGCCAAAATCCTTGTGCGTGGCAGCGAGGGGTGTGTGTGGGCTGGTGGGTGAGACCTGTGCTCCAGCTGGGGCTGCTGCTGGGCAAAAGCCTGCCTAGGACATGGCTTCCCAGGCTGAGCTTCTGCATCCCCTCCTTGTCCACTGTCTCCCAGCATCCTGTCCGCAATGAAGACATGGGCCCTGGAAGACAATGCTTAGATTTTGGTTTTTAATGGTATAGTAAAGCCGAGACACTTTAATATGAGACCCTAGTCTTGGGTGTCTCCTCCATATTGTGCCCAAGCCAAATTCAAACCTTGGCAGTGGGTACATAACACTTATAATGCTGTGAATTTTGTGGAAGCATGTATATATACGCTCCCCTACTTACTGAGGGCACAACTTAAACCCTTGCATATATTTTCCAGCCCAGCCCAACAGAGACAGTCATGACAAGAATCAAATGGCTGTCAAAGCACATGTCATACTGAAACATATGTCTTCTGAAGTAGCTATCAGCTGTAAATACCTCCATTGTTCATATTAGATTCAGTGCCATAATTGGAAAATGAGTTTCTAAATTGTTATTGTTTGAGTTACATTTTTTGCTTGGAACAGTTTCCTTCTTAAGATAACACAACACCGTAAAAATATTCTAAAACAGGAAGCTAACCTGTAAAGTCTCAATAGGCACTTACTTACAGAAATCTACAGCTAAGCTACATAAATAATATATTTTTTTTCCCCTCAGAGTAGTGGGGGATGATATATGGCATGTGTGCTACTCAAGTAAATCTTAAATGCCTAATTTGAAATAAAGTAGTGACCCTATTTCCTCTTGGCAAATGAGCTCTGGGATTAAGAGGCGAAGTCCACACATTATTATTATTATTATTATTATTATTATTATTATTATTATTATTTACACAAGGATATTTCTGCAATAGCAGTCATCATGAACATCTTAAATAGGGATGTCTATAATCTGACCCAAATACAGTCAGGAGACAGGTGTGTGAATCCAGTGAGGGATTTACTTTTGACGTACATGAGATGCTGTTAGAAAGTGGTTTTGAGACTAAGCCTCATAGTTTACATTGCAGAAAAAAGGAAAGAGCAGGGAGAAAACCCAGTAGCATAGACATAAGAATAGAGACTTTCTGGTTTTTATATTAGTTTGTGATGTCAGTTTGTATTTAAATCTATATCCTACTTTGTGCCAATTACAGTATGTAATCTAGAGCTAAAGAGTTACTCTCTGAGGAGAGGCATGAAAGTAGGGCTGGAGACAGTTAGCTTCCACATTTTGGGTAAAAACATTAGAAGGTAAGGTATACCGCGAAGGTATATATGCATTAGATAGCTTGGAGATAAATCTGCCTGAGGATTTAGTCAGAGAATTAACTGTTTTCAAAAGAAGACATCTCAAATATTCAGCATCCGCTTTGTCTTTATTAAGCTATTGGGATTCTGACTATGCTAACAAGGTATCAGAATACCTTCGCTAGAATATTTATATGGTATTCTCAAGAATGTGAATTTTATTTCTTCTTGGTTTTGCAGTGCAAGCAAATGATATTTCATATAGTAACTTTTATCACATTTGTGTGACCATATAGAAAGATAATCGTAATTAAATCAGAAGTACTTAACTGGCTTATCTTTATTTTACTGTCTGTAAGGAAAACTAGATTCAGACCTTTGTTAAACCTACTGTTAATCCCTGAGTCTTTGAACACATGCAACTCAACTTGAATTTGATTCAGTAACCAACAGACAGCTACAGGTAGGAATGAAGATGGCTATGGTGTATTTGAAGGTAAGATATACCAAAAGACCTTGTCCCTGGGCTGAGTTTCCTAAATACTGAATGCTTCATGCCCAGATATATCACACAGCTGCAGGCCAGCCTAGAAAGAACCAAGGCATGTTTTACTGAGATAGGCAGGCAAGGAAGAATTCTCCAAAAAAGCTGGAGAAAGGATTAAAATACTATTTGTAAAATTTCTGTAGAAGTGAGTAGCATCTGTCAGCAACCCCCAGAACTGAATTTACTGTCTGTACACGTTCAACAAAAGGAAATTGTCAGGTGGTTCCAAATTCTTTGAAATTTCCAATAACAAAATGTCATCTTTTCTGGTTTCAGATTCAACAAGCAGTTCTTCGGTGAGCTAAACCCTGAATTGTCTTGTTATGGTTGTTGATACATTTGTTTGTACTGAAGGATGCTTTTGTTATGGCTGCACATGATGTTCCTTTTCTGTTTCAAACAGCGAACTGTTACTGCATTTCATTCCATATGGAGCTGAATTTCAGTGCCAGTAAAATAATCACAATGCAGCAACCATCTAAGCCTGCAGTGTTCACAACGCCTCTTCTATATCCTGATTAAGTCAATTCCCATCGCACCCAGCACCTCAATAGTTTGCAAAGTGTTTTGGGGCCAGGGAAATAGCAGCATAGGAATATATGTCACCCTCATATTGAGGACATGTTTCTAAACTGGTATGAGTGAATGCAGATTCAAATAAGAATATTTTTTTCATACTGAGCACAGAAGGAATTTAAGCATGACTAAAAAACCGGCAGAAGTTTAATTATGTTTTCAGAAATAAAAAGATTGGCCAGATTAAATATTGCAGTATGAAACCTATTATCAAAAATAGATGAATTGAGAAGATTGATTGATCTTGTGTGCTTTTATAACAACTCACAGACACGTGAATCATTTCTCTTTGCTCATGTTACAAGTGTACAACTTGGTAATCGTTACATGCAAGCCTCAGAGGCTTATTATCACATTTCCGTAGAAGTTAATGTCTTCTGCAGAAGGCAAACTGTTAAAGTCAATTACTCAGAGTCTGTAGAAACTGTATTTTCTTTTGAAGATCTGGGGGCAAAGTTTGACACTCCTTACTACTAAAGTGATCTGAGCTGCAAAGAAATCTTTTTGTTGTCGAGCAAAGGATGAGAGCATAGTATTACACTTTAGTCTATACACCATAGTATTACGCTGTAATACTAGTCACAAGACATTGAAATAGACTTGAAAGAGCATATTATGCAACTTCTGGAGTGGAAGAGAAATTCTCAAATGAAACTTTATATATCAGAAAACATGAATTGAGAGAGCCCAGGACTTTTGCTATAGTGCATCTATTCAGAAGGCAAAACCAACAGCAGCTGCAATAGCTATCTTCAGGCCCTAGACAGAATATCTGGTCAAAAAATCCATCTGAAAACAGACACAGTATGGGAGACTGAAGGGCCAGGTAGGGGTTCTTTGATCATTTAATAAAGTAGGATGATCTAATCATGACAAAAAAACCTTGCCCCAAACCAGACAAAGCAGAGCCTTGTCCTGAGCTGCATGTAGCCTTATGCAAGTCTCCCACCCACTGTGTATTCAGCTCACGAATGAAATGACTTTTTATCTTGTGAATTTGGTTTCCTTGTGATAGGAAAAGAAAAAATACCAGACCTGAATTTTTTTCACCAGATCAAATTCCTATTTTCGGAATACTTCTGATGCTTCCCTGAATGATTTAATCACACTTTAGGCTTACATGGAGATCAGAAAATCACAGAACTGTTGGCTGGAAGAGACCTCAGGAGTTCGTCTTATCTACTCGCTGCCTCTGACAGCATCAGTTTTGTCTTTGCTATTCCTGACAGATGTTGGAAATGTTCCTAAACATTCCTGACGCTGAAGAGCCCACAGCATGCCCAGGTTTTTTGTTACACTTTTAACCCCCCTTTTTCCTGTAGCAGCTTAAGACCATTACTTCTTAACCTATCTGCTAGTAGCCAACAAGCATGTTTAAAGGAATTTAAGTTGTTTCTTTCATGTTAATATTCCTGGCATAAAAAAATAGCCCATCAAATTTTCTCTACCAATTAAATCCTGGTTTGGGTTATGTATTAGGATTTTCTACTTCTAAAGTTTACTTCCCATGTCTCTTGCATTGGAATAAAGGCATTCCTGATTAGCAGTTTATGCACTATCACAGTTTCTCTCTCTTTTGATTCTGCTGTGCAAAACTTTGTCCCACTACCTTTTAAGCTTCTGTCCTGTTTATACTTACCTGGAGGAATTTGCTCCCTCTCCCCTCTATCCTAATTTAAAACATTCCTCATTGTATTTGCAAAGACACTCTTTCTCATCTTCTTTTGGGGGAGTCCATCCTCACTCGGTAGTTCACAGAATATCATCCCACGGTAAGGAAAGCAAAGCCCCACTGCTGACATTATTGGCAGGGCCATATTTACCCTCAGGCTGTGTTCGTCCCTGTTCGAACCCTGAATTTTTTCCTGGGAGGGCTGATGAGGGTAACCCTTGCCACTGCCAGAGTGCTGTAATCACTGGTGGTCTGCTTAGGTTCACTCTGGCCGAGGCGTTTGTCTTTGCATGAAGGAGAACGTGTACCAGAGGGCCCAGATGTACCTCTTTAGGCTGTCAATAACATTTGGGACAGCAATAATCGGGGCTGGGAGACAGATGGCTCTCTTCACTGCCAGCAGGGGGAAGTCACCAACTACTTTTACGTTTTGGTTTTCCTCCTGAGAATGAGGGTAGTGAATCTCCCAGTATTTCAGGGTTTTGCCTTTTCTTCCTCTGCCATTGGCATTGATTCTTCCTGTGCTACCCGAGCTGCATATTTATTTCTGGAAGAACTAAAAAGGAATAGCAGCCCTCCTCTGAAGAGGAGAAGTAGTCATTACTAGGTGGTGTGATTGTAGCTTTGCCCAAACTTTTGCTTTTGTGGCTGACTTTTGGCTGTGTTCTGCTTGAAATGGTGACTTAAAAGGTCTGCCATATCTCCTTGCAAATGGCCTCAACTGCTTTTTTTGTCTTCTCTTCTGGCGAAAGCAAGGATCAGGTACTTGGTTCTTATCCTTTATCTACAGACCATGTACTGCTCCCATATTACAGAGTGTGCTGCTGGGAAAACACAGACACCTCTGGATGTTCATATATTATTTAAAATGTTATTAATGAAACATTGCCACTTCAAAGTTTAAACAGCAAAATAAGGATGCATAAAATAAGTGCTCGCTTATGTAATTTTGTATTATTTTTTTCTTATTGGCTTTTTCATGTCAGATATGTCTTGATGGCATTCTTATACATATAAACAGTATTGATTTATTGCAAAACAGTACTACCCAGGAGAGTAAGCTAGCTAAATAGCATCGACAATGAATTGAAGATATTTATGTGAATAAACGCGAAAAATTTACTGCATATTTGCAATGGTCCATTATTTGTTGATCACGAGTTTTCACATAGTTATGAGGTTGTTCATAAGAATATTAATTTTTCACACATAATTACAAATTGTCTGACAATTTCTCAGAAATAATTTTTACAGTTTGCATTTTTTTAAAGTAAGCATTCTTACCTATTCATTCAAAAAGCAGAAGGAGTAGTACACGGTTGAAGTGATTAGTCACACTTCACTAGAAATCCATCACATGCAACTGAATTGGTTTTATGAGTCAAGAAACCTGAAAGCTGAAATGAGTTTGCAGCAAGCATTGTTTGAAAGTTAAGCACGCAAAATACAAGACAATATTGATCTCCAGCAAGAAAGGATTTGCTGACCCAAAGGGCTGAATTTTTTGCATGATGTGGTCATTATTAATAATTAAATTTCCTCTTTTGCCATGTTGCATTTTTGCTGTTGAGAAGGGAGTTGAGATTAGTACTTCTAATGTCTTTTTCAATTTTTCATCTTTAGAATGTTTTTCAGTACTGATATAAGAATGCTTGCAAAATAAACACCCAGTAAAAAAAACAGTTTGTGGCAATATGTTTCAAATCTCAATTGAACAAAAAGAGGCAGTTGAGGGGAGAATTTCATCTTTTGTTATGGTCCTGTTTCCTTGAGAATACATGGTACTGGTAAATCTACTTGATTGCTGTGGCAGTATTTTCACAGTGGAAGAATATAGTTTTATTTATTAAAAACATACAGTTTTCAGAACAGTACAGAAAGGGTAAAAGGAAGTGCAGAAAACATTTTTTTCATTATATTCAGAGATCTCTGTTGTCTTGGAGATCCAGCCTCATGACAAAAGCTCATGCAAATGTAGGTGGGGGTTCACCTTTTTCAGCTGTTAGCTTGTGTGGAAAAAAAGAGTTGCTATGTCAAACAATACAGCTTCTCTGGGGCATTTATATAAACCACGTGCTGGGTTATTCTCAAACACTAAAGGCTGGCATGCAAAATATTAAAGCTCTGAAGGCAATCAGACAGGATACAGGGACTGTTATCATAGTGCTTATACAGCTAATGCTTCTAAATCCATCTCTTTGGAGCAAAACTTTTAGGCATATACTGATCTGCACCTACCTGAATAATCTAATTTAAGGCTATGAAGCCCATATACGTGTTTACAGATAAGTACCTTTTTGAGTGTTTTCCTGTTGCAGAATAGGGGGTGATTCAGTTCAACAGTTACAACTCAAGGTTTTAGGACTGACGGGCTACCCATGCTCAAGCCAAGCTCCTGAGATATGTTGCACCCAGGTTCAGCAAGGAAGCCAACCACGCCACAGCCTGGCAGCCCAGGCTCACACAACACAAAAGGTAAAGATGGTCCTTGCTCTCTCTGCACTGATCAGAAGGGTCTCCTTGAAAAGCAGAGGCAAGAACACCTATAGGAAGATAGTTTTGGATAGTTTACTCACTTGGCATTGCCTGTATTTTTCTGCTTGACATCATCACCAACATCTGAGTTGGTTGGGAATGGATTTTGCAATAAACCTTAGAGGTGAGTCCATTCTCAGTGTTAAATATACCGCACTCTTTAACTACGATAATTTGTTTCAGAATTACCTCAGTTTCTGATTCAGAGGAAACAAACAAAGAACAAACAGGTATTTAATTTCTTTATGTGGCTGCAACGCTCCAGGACAAATGGTGGTGTAAGGCAGAGTAATCAGTATTTGTCTTCAATCAATTTCACTTCAGTTTCATCTCTTGTTGATGAAATAAATGGCTGCCAAAATAAATGGCTAGTACAGCCAATCTCAAATGTTAGTTTAAATGAGTCACTCATATTGTTTGCGTAGTGGGTCAGATAATTGTTATTCAGTTTATCAGCATCTTGCCTTGTTTCTTTGAAGCACTGATGAATATAAATAATTTTTGAAGTAATGCAAGTGGATAATCTCCAGTGTCAGTGTGGCGTGCTTCGTACAGCTCACAGGACTCTTGCTTTGCTTTCTGCCAGTGAGTTAATCCATGTGTTTCAGATGGACTGCTATTTGCAATTATTTTGACAATAGGGAATAAATACCAGGAGCAAATATTTTTGGCATCATACAGACATGATTTAAACAAAGGTTGTCGTGATTTTCTTACGTTCTTGTGGTTTTCATCCTTTGAGTTCAACATGATCTGGCGCTTCCCTGCCAAAAAAAAAAAAAAAGGAAAAAAAAAGAAGGGCAGGGTGGGGCAGGACAGGGAAGGGAAGGCAGCTTAATTTTGTAAGCCTAAGAGCTAGGTATGAAATATAAGATAAAATACACCCTGCCTTTCCACTGGAAGCTTCAGTAACTACACAGAAACATTTTCTACTTCTGTAAAAGGGAGCTGAGAGTTGCTGAAGCCCTAGTGGGGAGCTGGAGAGTGCATTATAACTCTGCGTGCTAGAGAGAATGCAGGAATGATGTGGCCAGCCCTGTGGCTCAGAGGGGCTGGGCAGAAAGCTACTGAAATTGCTGATTATCACAGGCCTCTGGACATTTCATAAAAGTATTGTGTCCATATGGATGTCTGAGCTTCTATACATTTAGCATTTTGAGCTAAAGCTGCATCATGGGAGCTTCTTGGTCTTCCACGATGGGACTGTGATAGTCTGGGTACTGATTAGGTGTATGGTGGTGGAGTGCTGCCGCTTATGAAGATTTGCAGGAAGATTTGTGGAAGTCTTCAGTTGCACGATGGCAGCTGAGCAGGAAACTCCGAGGCAGAAGACAGAAAACACCTGATGTGGTTCATGGGAGAGAAAGGGCTCCCTCAGTGTCACTGCTGGTGCCTGGAGCAGCAAATGAATGGCAGAGCATCCCTAAGGCTGCCTCCCATGAAAGGACAGGTCAGGCAGTCTGGCAATGAGAAGACCTATCTCCTCTGCTCTTCCTTTCCCAGCTCTCCTTCAAGGCCTTGTAAGATTTGTGATGAAAAAGTAATACTTCCCAAACCCAGTCATTACTTGAGGTACATCGCAGTAAAGAAACACTCTGAGGCATTTTCCCATGTTGGAGGCTGATGGCCTTAAAATTCTGCTTTAATATCTATGAGTGCAATAAAACTTATCAATCCATACTCCATTTTTCTGAGTAGAAACAGCTAGATCACTTCTAAATTCTTGTTATTGTCCTGGTTTCAGCTGGGATAGAGTTAATTTTCTTCCTAGTAGCTGATATAGTGCTATGTTTTGGATTTAGTATGAGAATAATGTTGATAATACACTGATGTTTTGGTTGTTGGTAAGTAGTGCTTATACTAAATCAAGGATTTCTTAGCTTCCCATGCTCTGCCAGGTGCACAAGAAGCTGGGAGGGGGCACAGCCAGGACAGCTGACCCCAACTGGCCAAAGGGCTATTCCATACCATATGGCGTCATGCTCAGTATAGAAATTGAGGGGAGTTGGCCAGGGGGCAGCGATCGCTGCTCAGGGACAGGCTGGGCATTGCTCAGTGGGTGGTGAGCGGTTGCATCACTTGTTTTTTTCTTGGGTTTTGTTCCTCTCTCTCTCTCTCGTTGTTTTCTTTTTCATGACAATATTATTGTTGTTGTTATTATTATTATTATTATTATTATTATTATTATTATATTTCATTTCATTTCAATTATTAAACTGTTCTTGTCTCAACCCACGAGTTTTCTTACTTTTGCTCTTCTGATTGTCTCCCCCATCCCACCGGGGAGGAGGGGGGGTGAGTGGCTGCGTGGTGCTTGGCTGCCAACTGGGGCTAAACTATGACAGTTATTAAATTTGACAGTATTTACTGCCTTTCAAAATATTCAACACCTGACTTGTCCTTTAGAGCAAAAGGCTTGTATATTTTTTAAAATATTGTATGAAAAACAGAGTGAAATTTATGCTGTGCCCACCACACAGGCCCCATTGTCCTGGACCTGAAAGGAGAAAACAAGATTGGAGGGATGTGGTTTATTTAGGCCACACATTTATTAATTGAACTTGCCTGGGAACTGTGCAGCAGTAACCTTCACACTGGGGATCATGTTTCCTTACAGAGCTGTTTCTGCTTGATAAACAGCTCCCTTTCCCCCTTTCCCTGACTGGGCCCCTAAAACCTTTCCTCAGACAGGCATGATGGGGCATCCCAGCTTGTTTTGGGGATGTCTTCCTCTTAATATCCTTCCAGTTCAATTTTACAAGGAGGTTGAGCCCCTTCTGGGATATGAACCCGTATGATATCCCCGAAACTTGCTGCATGACAACAACTGGTCAGGTACCTCCTTGTCTCTCCTGCTTTGTCCTTGATGTTACATGGAGCAGAGAAACCTCGTACCATGGAGGCACCTCAGTGACATGGGGTATAATGCCTTCCTTTTTTCCCAGAAAGATTGTAAGAGCAATCTCTGCAATAGGTCCCAAAAACACGTCTCTATGTTGAGCTGAGGTCTGAATGGCAAACCTGGATGTGACAGAGTTTTAGGATGGTGAAAAACACTTCAGGACTTTCTCAAAGGCCAGCAGAAACCAATGAGGTGTCATGCCTCCTACAGTTCAAGTTGTGCTTCATCCCCATTTCAAATCCAAAAAAGCCTAAGTGCTTAAAGGAATATTTATATTTTTTTCCTATCTCTCTAGAAAGTCTTGCTTGTGACATTTTAAGCTTGTGACGTTTAAGCTTGTGACATTTATATTTATGTTTCTGTGATGAAATTCTACTATTAAAATACCTTACACAAAACTTGCCTCACTTTGGTGTGCTGGGGAGTTTGCAAAAGGTGGTTATTGACTCTGAATATATTCTTATTCGAGTTTTCTGTAGCAGAACATTGGGACTACTCGATTTTTTCTTTGAGAGAAACATAGCCTTTGCTCATGCTCCTTGCAATCAGATTTTAAACATGTAAGGCATGAGTAAGGAGCCAAAGATTGGTCTCATAAAATTTGAATTGGTGTAAGACATTATTTTAAACATATTGTACTTATATGTACTATTTGTTGTATACTGTGTGAAGAAGTCTGTACGTGTATAAGTTACATATAGGAGGAAAAGGACCTGTGTACTACCCCTGTAATATTCGTCTTCCAAGATGCAATTAAAATAGAGCAATGACATTTGCACTGGAAATGAAATGTTCATCTTTTAAAATTCTGTACTGTAATTTCCATAAGCTGGTCAGTGGCGAACGGCTCTCATCTGGAATGCTGACACAGCCTCCACTGTCAGACGTCTTTCCTAATAAGGTAAATCAGACAGTGTTTGGTCAATCAAACTAAATTCAGGCAATGACCTCCAGCTTAAGCTCCTTTTGCCAAAATACACTGGAAAACCACAGGTTAAAGTTCATGTCCATCAATAATAGATTGCCAATCCAACAAGAAATGCAATCAAGATGTATTTGTTACCTCTGACAAAAACTACCTTATTATTTTTAAATGACAGCTTTTCTTTAGAGCAGTCATCTTTCTGTTATCTGAGAAAGCTTATCTGAAACAGCTGGGAAATAGTCTCGCTTTTTTCAGAGCTTTTCTTCATATTCTTTTTTTTTTTTAATTTTATTTCTTAGGTGTAGGACTAAGCAGTCTGCTTTTAGTTTGTTAGAAACAAGAAGGAAATGGCATGACTTCTACATATGGTCTGTCCTTGTAAGTCTGTCCCATTGATTCTCTGGTATTTCTTGAAATTATTACAAAGCACTATGCCAAACAGTTGTATTGTATGCTCTTTTTAAAATTTTACTCATGGCTTATATTTAAGTAAGAGTACGAGCAGGTGATAAATAGTATTCTTTATGAGAATATACCCGTGTACAAGGTGTGGCATTGTGTAGAAATAAATAGTTCAAACTTGGATCATACATAGCATATACGTGGGTCAATAGAGGTAGAGATATGTGGGGTAACTGCAGATGCATAAAAGGATGTGAGCGAGGCTTTTCTTTGGCTCCCTCAGGTTAATAACTAGCTATCTCTCTGTCTCCCTACCTATCTAATATCTGATGGTTTTATAGTGCCATGCAGGTTCATACTACTTATGAATTTTCCATATAAAATCACTGTCCATGTGAAGCTGATTACTGAGCTGTTCAAAATCTCTCATCTTTCTTCCTTTTGAGAGTAAAATCTTCTCATTTGCTGGTTTTGAATTTTTATAAAACTCAGTTTTCACTGGTAAAGAATTATAAGAAAAGGTCTTTAGCATAACAGGCATAATTTCTGTTTTGTGGGTTTTTTTCAAAGAGAAGGTTTTCCTGCACCGTCCCAACCTGTGAAGGTGCCTTATCTTCTCCAGGAGCTGGTGACATCTGTGCCGCTCACACTGCTCCATCCCTAGCTCCAGCATGGCTTCTGGCCAGCATCATCCCAAAGCAGAGCAATTCTAAAGGTGCTCATATGGAAAACTGCAAAACTGGCCCTTGTGAAATTCCTCTGAAAACTGTGATTCATGTCTTAAATATGTGCCAGAGGATCATGGGGAGCCAGGGAATGGATTTAGGGCTCCTACGCCTGCAGTGTCCTGGATCTTTAAGAAAGTAGGCAGAGACAGAAGGTGTAGACTAGAATGTGACCTTAATGCACTCAGATATTGATACCTGAATCAAGACTATTATTAATATGCCATTAATTAACAACATACTTAGCATTAATACAGTACAATTAATGCAAGGACATTGATTTCCACACCAGAATCACTGTGTTTATGATGAAGCAACTAAAATAATTCCTTTGCTAGAGGGAAAAGAAATCTTCTAAAATATTAATGCTACTTGTTACCCAATCCTAATGTGAAGGGAAATTCTACTTTGAGGCTCCAAACAATTTGACAAAAAGAGTCTTTAATGAAATCTGGGAGTGTGAAACCAAAGGAGAAACAGAATAGTCTGAATAGACAGCAGTTCCAAAAATGAATGCTTAAGCTGGGCAAAATAGTACCTAAATATGTGCAGAGCTGAGATTTGATGTTTCCTACTGTGTTATACTGTGGCTGTTTTTGAAAGTGTGAAGAATTATAGGTGGTTTTAATAATTTAAGCCAGAAGTAGCTGTCTGGGTACTCAGTTAAATAAATCATGCATGATAAAATACAAAATATTTTTGGTGCTTCCCTTACAGTTTTCACTCTATAAGCTACCAAGTGTCTTCCTGAAGCTGGTATATTCAAGAGAAACTTTCTGCAAGAATATGGATAACTTCAGAAGAAGTAAGAAGAAGACACATGAATATGGAAATGAAGCATTTGTAGTACCTCTTTCTGGGACAGTACCAAGACATTTATGGGATCCAAAACAGGACAAAGTTCTAAATAACTGTGCATGCGTATCCTCTTTTTGATCATCAGCCAGGAGGACCAATCCTATAGTGTGGTTCAGCTGCAATTGCATAGCTATGTGCGTAACAGGGAGGACACAGCAGGGAAAAGGAGTAA
The DNA here is from genome assembly GCF_035582795.1 of Mycteria americana. Taxonomy (NCBI): domain Eukaryota; kingdom Metazoa; phylum Chordata; class Aves; order Ciconiiformes; family Ciconiidae; genus Mycteria; species Mycteria americana. The sequence goes on from NC_134367.1 coordinate 35,699,880, forward strand.
ATACTCAGTACTTTGACAGACATCTGTTCAAAACATCAGCTTTTTCTCTGCTTCTGTGAGCTGCACCCCTGAGAAAGGCCCTGGTCTTGTGAATGGATCTGTGCATGGGGTTTGTTGTGTGAACCTGTGTCCAAGTAGTTAAACAGAAACAAATCAGCAACTTTCCGTAGAAACAGAATTTCAATTTTATGTGTCATCTCTACTACTTGCTTAAGTGTGAAAAAGATCTTATTGCTTCCTCTCCTAGAACAGATGTCAAGAGTAGACCACTTTTAGTCAATGCTACAGATATGCAGCTGCTTTTCCCACAGGGCTGAAATGCGAGGGCAGAGGCTGCTCCTCGATAAAAGGAATCTGAGCTTCAGGCCTTTTCGAATGCATGTAGGTGTCTCTTGGCTTTATGAACTGTGATCTAAACAGAGAAATAGGGAAAAAAAAGATTAAGTAGCAGAAGAGCTGAGAGTACAATCTAACATTCACTTTGCGTAATTATGGTATAATAATTATTTCCTTTGAAATTATATGATACATTTGCCAGCTGTGTAAATACAAATTCAATTTATATTGTTCACTGTTAATCCTACATCAAACAGACATGCCAAAACTATCACAAATTTAACACTTGGAACATCTTAACACTGCAATCATTAAACCTCTGCAGAAAGCAAAGTATTCAAAGCAAGGAGGAAGTAAGCGTGGATCTCTCAAAAAATCTATAGAAATTTGGCAAATACATAACAAAATGTTTTCTTTATGATCAGACACTAAAAAATGTGTCTTTAACCAACTTTTCCATAAATCCTACATCTGTATTATTTTTGTCTATTACTTGTGAGAGTACTTATTTGTTTTAACAATTACTAAATACAAAGTTGGATATCTTCTTTACCAAAATATCCATTTGTTTACATAGCTTGTGGTTTCCTGTCATAGCTGGGAACTCAGTTCAGCCTGGGAGGAGCCTTCCAGTCCATACAAACTGAACTGGAATTGGGCTGCACTGGTCATTGATGGTAGAGAGTCAGGCAGATTTTTTCAGGTGACTAGATAAACACTATTAATTATTAATTAAATATTCATGATGATGATATGCAGTCACCTTCAGACGAGTGTACGATTTAAGTTTTACTGTGAGTAGGCAATTACAAGGAAATTGTGATGTGATATTTTCCTGTGGCCTTTTATTTTCACATTTAAAGAAGAGGTAAAATTTAATCCCTTTAATTCAAATTAATTTTATCCCTATTATTTAATTTAATCCATATTAATTTATTTTTTTTTCCTTTCTGGCAAAGAAGGCAGTTTAACCGAGGTGTCCTACATTTTGGGTGAGTTTGCAAATCACATAGCTCATACTCACACAGCTGTGCCTCCTGTCAAAGAGTCAGCTCTGAGTCTCCATCCACCCCATGGCAGGGCAGTGGCCAGACCCCATGGCTAGGGGATGGCTCTGCTTATGCTACTGAGCTTAGGAAGATCATGACCCCACCTGTGGGTTGTTTGCTCTAAGGTGGCTAATTCTCTCCTTGTGTGGTGTAGGGAGTACTTGATCCACAGGCACCAGAGGGGCTGCATACCACAGTGCCCAGGCACAGGTCCTGGGTGCAAGGGAAAAGCCAGGTGAGACAAAAGGCTGTGGAAGGGCTGGCTGGTGGCAGCCGCTGCTGCTGGAAGTGGTGGATGGGGACATAGGGGAGAAACTATGGCCAGGCATGAAGGGGAAGGAGCTCCCAGGAAAAGCCGTCGCATGAGGATTTCCTTCCCATCTTCTCAGGAGTGATAAGCCCAGTTCACCAGATCTATCCAACTCCAGCTGGTCCCTTTCTCTGCAATTTCCCTTCTTGTGGCTAAAGATTTGCCCCTCCGTCTTGAACCGATGAAGTTCAATTTTGTTTATGCTGCTGAGAAGGCTTGAGCTGGCTATGAAAAGTCCAATTTTTTTTTCCCAACAAAAATACAGTTTCCATGAAGTGGAATTACTTGGTGTTTTTCTTCATCTAAAAGTCTAACTGTCATAAAACTGAAGTGTCTTAAGAAAACTTGTTAAAAAACTTTTTTAAAGAAAATGATTCTGTTGTTGTTGTGCTTTTCTTTTTTTTTTTTTTTTTTTTTTTTCAGAAATAAGAACTCCTCTTTGGCTTGCCTGAAGCTGTTCAATCCTCTCTGCAGACCACAGTCCATCTGACACTGTGTTACATAAACTGCAGACCATGGAGGGAAGAGGCACAAAAAGGGAATACATATTTCTCTGCGATAGTTTTCAGCACATGTTTGCAGTTGTCAGTTGTCAGAGTCTTACCTTCTTTTTATTCTTGCTTCCCTGGAAAAACTTTTTTGGGAGGTGGGGCATTTGTCAAAGAATGAGAAAGGCAATACCCAGACAGTTAGATATATCACAACCAGTCAGACCAGATTGTATGTAAATTAAGTAGTTACACAGTGAAGTAATAACCTTTTCAAATGACTGATAATAACACTTACAAATTCTTGGAACAACCCTGCTGGCTGAAGAGAAGCAAATCAAACTGAAAAACAGAAGATGACCAGCATGACAAATAAAGTCCAGTCAATCACATGTTTTGACTCAGGAAAATACTTCAATTAATGCAAATGTAGGTATAATTTAATATTTAAAACTTCCAGAAGGGTAAAAAGTCAATAAAGGACAAACTGTACCAGGAAAATATGACCGGCTGATTTGACAGCATTACAGAAATAGTCAGATTAAGAAAACATTCCATTTGACGGACCATTACTTAGAAGTGATCTGATTCATAGTTTGTTTTTGTTTTGTTTCTCTTTCACAGCATTTAGGTCAAAAGGGATCACTGGAAAATCCAGGCCGTCCTCCTGTTTGTGAAGAGACTTTACATTTCACCCAAAAGCTTACGTGTAAAACCCCTTGCTTTTTTTTTTTTTTTTCCTTTTTGTGCATTCCCTGTGTTTGGCTAACGTGTATTCAGAATTACATTCAGTCTTGAGCTGAAGAACCAAGAGGGTTATTCCATCATCCCCCTTGGGAGTTCACCTCAATGGTTTGTCATTTTCACTCAAAAATATCTTCACCAATTTTTTTACTTTGACTTTCGCTGATGATATGACATAATTAGATTTTTAGTAAGACACTTACTAAAGCATTTAATACTGGAATCATTTTATTTAGAAATTATTTAGAGAATCATGATTAGAGTTATTGATAAACTCTGAGATTTTGATGTTTGTTAGGAACGGCTTGTTTCTACTTTCCAAGTGATTTTTTTCTTTCCAAACAAATCTCCAATATTGTGCAACTTCTCCTTCTATTTTCACATGCTGTTCTGATGCTTAAATTCAGGCTACATTTCAGCAGGTTTCACAAGCCATTTGCAAAGTGCAAGTCCGGCAATACCTTTGCTCTATGCCCTATTTGGACAAGAATTTATGAAAAAGGGGAAGAGGTGGAAGGTGAGATGCTATGCCCAAATTGGTAAGCAGTCTCCTGGCATCTGAGAGATGGGTTGAAATCCTTGTACTTTATTTAGCTGAGAGACTGGGACTTGGGCATCTTGTAGTTCATACTTGCCTGCTCTAATGATTGGCTTTTATAAAGCAGCTGCCTTGTTTCTGTCTTTTGGAGCTGTTTCAGTTTCCAACCATGATTAAGTAAGCACTGATGTCGAGGCTTGATCTTAGCTGTCCCACACGGCAGAGAAGTGCACCAGCTGAAGAGCACCACCTGTCAGCAGCTTGTTCCTCCTTTTTTATAGCAAAAAATAATCCTAGAGTACAGATGTTTCATCACACACAATTCAATTATTTCACCTTAGTGAGATATCCCCGTGCAAGAATGTGGTATTGGAGCATCCCAGCTGTAAGTTAAAATGCAGTAGTTTAAATGACAGTGAAGATGAGATAGACTCATATATTTCACTTCACACCTAAGAGAAGTGAACAAGGCAGCCCTGAAATGACCTTGCAGTCAACTAAGAAGGGGTAAGCTCTCAACCTGTCACAACTGGAGAACTTTTGGTTACATGTCTATGCACCAGGTTTCGTCCTACTACAGAAAATGAAATTTTATGAAAGTTGAAAGGTTTTATAGGTCAGAGAATTTGCTTTCACTTAGACTTACCATACAATTGTTTCTCTACTTAATTACATTTTCCTCAAAATCCTTTCATTCTTGCAGAATGACTGGGAAACAGCATATGTAAACACAATTTAAAACCTTGGTTTAAAACTTTTCTACTTGATTTGTCACTTTCTAATGAAGGCATAGTCTTGTAAATAGCTTTGCCCGCTGTGAACTAGAGGTACCTGGTAAAACCGTGAACTACAGGCACCTGATTAAAATTTAGATTGAATAAGAGTTAATCAGCAATTGATTAATTCTTTGTAGCAGCAAATATTTTTCTCATTCATTGCTTATTGACAGAACTGCCAGGCACTATACTGAAGAATAAGTGATTTCTTCTCTCTCCCCACCCCTCCCCCAGGTACAGCCTGAACCCAAATGTTGGCTTCAAATACTCCCACACTGTTTCGGGGGGTGAAAAAGTAATTTTGGATTGAAACATTATTGCCAAAGCCAATTCCACTACCAGTCCAATCTTCTTTCTAAAAGACATGTTCTAGCTCATGTCAGAGTTTCCATGTTTTCGGACATTGTGACAGACAGTATAAAGGTTTCATTTGTGCTCAGTTTATTGTATGTGTATCATATGTTCTGCTTTACTAAAGATGTGTTGCTGAGCAAGGTAGAAGGTGGGCTTATCCTGTCTGTCATGTTCTGCATCAGGAAGAAACATCTGGTGGGATGGGAGGTTGCACCTTCCTGGAGAGCAGCCCAGCGTTCGCATGCAGAGAGAAGCCATGGGCTCAGCAACCAGGGCGGTGGCAACGTGTGTCAGGGCTGGGAGGCTCCTGGGTCATGGGCAGGATGCAGGCCAACAGCCAGCCTTTGGAGGTGCTTGGAAAAAGTCATCTCGCGGCTCAGGTGGGACAACATGAACACTGACACAACTCAGGAAGGTGCTGAAAGTTGCTGGGCTGAGGACAAGTCTGGGGTGAAGGGCTGGTCCTGAACAGTGGAGTACACAGAGGGGAGACTGGTTTTCTAACCTTCTTGCTTGCCCAGAAGAGCTGAGTTTTCTCTGTTTCAAAAGTTATGGGTTAGAGAGTAGTAGGGCTTTAAATTAATTTTGGTTATTTTCCATTGATCATTATGAAGAAAAAGTGTGTAGGGTCAACCTTAAAGCTCTGTGAGACACTTAAATAGTCTATATTTCATATAACCTACAGTGCTTTAAAAGAATTTCCTTTAAAATAATTTCCTCAGATAATCCTCACTGAATATAACCTGAAGTAGGATGGAGCAGCGTCAGAGAAAGTTTTCCAGGATAAAGTTCCCATTGTACCTTAACACACCTAACTAGTTCTAATACTTCATAACACTTTTTTTTTTTCTTTTTACAAGTAACCACAGGGTAGTAGGTCTGAATAAATAATAAGTCAGGAAAGACCTACCGCTTGTGTTACATATATGGTCAGATTAGGTGATGGTAATGGTCCTCTTTCAACTACTGAGTCTGATATCATGGAGCTTTGCAGCTATACGAGGTGTGAACTTGTCTGAAACCTCCATTTAAAACAAGCAGAACATAAAAAAAGGAAATGGCCTGAAAGTGTTTTGTTGCTCTTTGCTTTTTCCACAATTCCTTTCCTATGTGTATCTAATGACAGAAGGTATTAAGGACCTGAATAACTTGATCTAACTTTGAATTGAGCCCTTTATTGAACAGGGCTGGATAAGGTGACCTGCAGAGGTCCTGTCCAACCTAAATTATTTTCTGATCCTACAACTCAAATTGTTCTCTCATGCAGTGAATTTACTTGTTCTTATCTAAATTTCATGGAATTAAAAAAAAAAATAATCCATAGTCTACCCAAAATAAGAATGTATCTTTTCAAGGCTGTAGAGTGCTGAGTTCTTTCAGACAATCTTGATGACATTTTTTCATTATTAGAATTCCAGTTAATGTGTGTTACCTAAAAGAATCAAAGATGAAAGAAATCTTAAAAGTTTTTGGGTTGGTAATATATTTATTTTGATGCTTTGTTCTTTTATTAGTACAAATTCACCACACAAAGAAGATGCATGTTCTCATGTTGTAATTGCTCAGAATCTACCTACACATCTATGCTGTTGTGTGCTAATTACAGAAAGAGAAGCCCATGAGATTATCTGAGCTATACTGTTTCAACCACAGAGTTAGAAGCTTTTATGTTATTCTGTGTCAAATATTATTTCTAGCATTTGGGAATTAAGATGCATAATATGTGTTGTATCTCTCATATACCAGAGAAGTTTCTTCTGCTAGTTCATTTTGTTACCTAGATTACCAAATCTCTCAGTTTGGTTGATTGACAAATCTCTAGATTTTTCTACGTACCAACAGAAAATATTTTATATAAAATACTGAAGAAAAAACTTTTGTTTTCAGTATGTGCCAGTTTTTCACTGTATATCCAAAAATACACTACAATGTGTTAAGGATAATAATCCATTCAGTATGTGCCATTGCACTATTCACTTCATGTATGACACATGCCAGACTCTTCTTTCACTTCCTTTCTGCATCCAGTCCATCTTTGCCATAAACAATCTGTAAAACTTGACAAAAATACTCCAGAATTCTTTTTTTTTGTGGTTTAACTCCTTTGCCTAAATTTTTTTTTTTTTTTGTCCAGAGATTATCTTGAAACTGTCCTTAAATCTTTCCTCTGCATCTGTATTCATTCTCCCCATTTCAAATTATAACAAAATGCACACTAGGGTTACATGCAGTAGCAACAGCAGTAACATCCCTGTTCAGGGTGATTTCCCTAAGGTTTCCATTCCAAACAGAATTTTGGACTTTCTCTACCATTTAGTAAAGGTTCTTTGAGCATCAAATGTATTCTTCTGGAACATGGCCAGGAGAAAATAGCCATTGGTTTCTTTGAAAAACAGATCCAAGTTACTTTTAACAAGATGATTTTAAACGGAAACATTAATTACAGCTGCTTGTAACCCATTTTTGCCACGTCTGACTTCCAAAGCAGCTCGCTAGCTGCACTTCAAATGAAGTCTGTCTGAAAGATTACAGAAAGGTAAAATGCGTGAGATTAAATGGGTAACACCGAAGTGAACATTCAAGGCCAAATTAGGAATGGTTGAAAGGCACCCGTTTCATAAAGGTCACTCCAGTAATGAGCTTTACAAAACTGCTGAGATTAATAAAATTTGCCAGACCTCCAGCTAGACTCCTGCTTTCCAAACTACCTACAAAACACCCACACGTTACTGGAGAGCAACACCTTGGAATAATTCCAAATGTGTCTCTGGGTAGCAGCTTGGACCTCATAAATCTCCCTTGTTTCAGCTGTTTCAGCACTCCTACTGAAGACCTTAGCTGATCCAGAGGAACATGCAAATTTTCTAACCTAAGCACATGACATTTTCAGCGCTGTAATGATCCCCAGTTTGTCCTCCTACAAGAAACTATCTCTCCCAGTTCATGGCAGGGCTGGTCTGGGACACTCCTGTTTCATGACCTTCAATCAGGATGAGTACCAGAAGCAAAACATGAGGGTCTTGCTCCTAGCTTACTGCAGCCTACACTGCCCTTGCTCGGCACACAGGGCCCCTCATCCCAGCTGTGCCACAGATGGACTTCCCTGTTGGTCCACTTCAGTGAACAGTTTCTATCTTTTAGTATAAATAATATGTTGTGATATACAGCTGTAGTTGTAAATTTACCTTGCAATGTGGTAAACACTTTGTCACAGTAATAATTTTCCTAGAAATCCATCATGAATGAACTTTTTTTCCCCGAACTTTGTGATGTCCCTAAAGGCATTTTATTAGTATGGAAATTCTCTACATATTTTTAACAAGAACATGTAGGGTTTCCTTTGAATTATTTTGTGATGTCAATAATATGTATGCCCTTTCCTTCTTTGTGCTAAGCACACAGCTGAGTAATCAAACTCCTATCAAAAGGTCTAGAAGTAATTGCACATATCGCTATTTCTGCTGCCTTGATCAAAGATCAGATCAGTGAGCTAGCATTTAAATAATTTGATTACAGTTTCTAGAAATAAGTAATTGACATGGAAACACAATTAAGAAAAAAACTCAAGACAAAAATCAACATTAAGTTCACTATCTGAAGATTTATATACCTGAACATATATTAGCCACTGCAAATGTTCATCACCTTGTGAAGTAAATAACACTATCATCCTCACTGTCATGGTATAAGCTGTCATTTTCAGGACAGTTACTCAGGTAGATATAAATGAACTTTGGAAGTTAACTGATGAAGCTGAGACTACAATATTAAAGAATATCTTCTATAACTTTCGCTCTGCCTTTCATGACATACATGGCTCCCATTCCCATTAGCACATGAGCATATCTTGTCTCTCAATTTACCTTCATTGACTTATTAACTCCAATAAACAGAAGAGGAACCAAGAGAAAAGTGACCTGCCTGAAATCACACAGGAATATTGTAAAAACTGGAAAGCAAAGCTTTGAGTCCACAATGGTTAAGCAGACAGAAAAATCACATATAATCTGAATCCAGCAACAATTCAATTATTGTGATAGGTATGTGGTGACTTAAAGCAGAAAGAAAAGACAGTGCAGAAAGATAACACAGATTTACTAGACTAAATGCGAAAGGCTGTGTTTGAAGAATGTGTTTAAACAGTATTAACAATTTCTTGACTTTCAAATTAAAAAAGCAGTTGTAGATAATTTTTTTCTTTTATAAAGATTTTTCCTGGTAAATGTCGAGTGTATTCTAGGTTAAGTCACAATCTTGGCATTTTTATTCCTCAAGACAAAACCGCTCTGCAAAAAAAAGAAAAAATTATTAAAAGCTATTCTCATCCTGCATGGTAAAAAATCACTTACTGCTGGATAAAGTAAGAAGATAACCAATTCAGTGTGAACTATTTTAAAATAAAAACAAATTCCTTTAAAATCTCCATTTACTCAAAATTAGTGTATGTGGTATGTGATGATGGGAGTAAAATGACTTATGAAAATCAGTGATAATGAATGCATAGCAATATACAGAGAAAAAAGAACTAAATATACCATAAATAACTAAACTAGCTGCCTACACACACACACACACATGCATATTTGGTGATGGGCTCTGAGTTAGAGATTGCTGTTCAGGAAAAAGATCTTGGAGTTATAATTCTTATTTCTAGGAATAGTTCAGTAGCGGCCATGGAAGCAGCCCAAGTAGCAGGAGCTACAGTGAAAAAAAACAGTTTCATTATGTGACTTTGAGTCCACAGTACATCCCTGTCTTGACTACAGGGTACTGTTCTCTTCTCCACATCTCAAAAATGCTGAGGCAGAACTGAAAAGGATTCAGAGAAAGGAGACGAGGGTGACAAAGGGTCTGGAAAGCTGCCATGAAAGGAGTGGTTCAATAAAGTAGGTCTCTCCAGCCAGGAAAAGAGGCAGCTGGGGCAAGGATATGAGAGAGGTCTGCAAAAATCTCAGAGGGCACAGAAAGCATGAACAGAAAACAGTTTTTCCTTGTTTTTCATAATATGGGAACTAAGAGCCATCAAATCAGATTATCAGTTGTCAAGGTGCAAAACGGACAACAGCAAGGATCAAAATGATGGAATTTTTTTCCTCAAAACAATGTGGATGTCAACAATTTATGTTGCTTCAAAATGCAAGCACATTGATTCATACACAGAATAAATCCATCAAAGGCAAGCTGGAGGCCATCTAAACCCAAAAGGACAGTTTAAGGACTATTAATTATAGATCTGGTGAATCACAGGTGGTTACAATTTAGCATATTTTTGGAATATGATCTTCTACCCTTTGCTACATATCTATTGCTGTTGGTAATGGTATCAATCAGGATGGACAGCCATTTTTATGGAAAGTATGACTATGTGGTATCAGGTCTATTTGAAACAGTAATTTTGAATAAATTGCTCAATAGCTTGAGATTGCTCAATAGCTAGATTGGACAATATTCAGAAAGATATAGAGAAAGCCATTAGCATAAATGTCTGATTGAATTCTGACTGAATATTTTCTGAAACACTAAGATAAATTTGTTCTAGCAATGCCCACACTCTTTGATATTATACTTTCTGAAAACTCTCCAAATGTTCATTCTCTTCAAGCTTTAAAATTTAATGAGAAATAACTTTTCTACCATTCCTGATGGAAACAGAACTTAAAATGAGCATATTATTGCCAAGGTGACTCATGTTCACCCAGTTAGAAACACTACTTTGTACCCACTAGGTCAGTCTTAAATAGATAATTCAACCTAACATCTGAATATCAAGAGTCATCTGTTTAGCGAATTACTACCTATCTTCATGAAAGAAAAATTAATAATGCAAAAAATCCTTGTATTGAAAGAAAGAAAGATTCTGCAATCTGCTTCTGGATACTGACTGAGCATGAAGAAACTTAGAGTCATCATATAAATACATGATGTAATCTCCCCTTTAATTCTGAATTCAGTTTTGTCAAGTAGTATGGTTATAGCAGAAAAGGGAAAATACAGAATAGAGCTGTATTAGAAATGAGAAGAGATAGAGAAGCACTTCACAAAACAATAAAGGATGAAGAACTCTTGTGTAGGAATGAAATTTCAGAAGATAGGTAGATAGATCAATTGATCTATCTGAATGGTATAGACTATGAGGAATCCAAAAATCCACAAATCTATACCAAAAGTCTGTAGCCTTGTAGCCCAGTAAATATGGTGTTGTCATTGCTTGTAATATGCCACAGATTTTTGAAAATCTCTTAATGACATAGGTATGTTTTATTCTTAGTTAATTTAATTCTCAGATTCATAGAAACTAATTTAAGCACATTTCTCATTAGTCTTTCATTGTAATACTGATCATTTTTCCTATCCTGTCAAAGATGTCCCACCATTTATAAACAGATGATGTTCCAACAAAATAAAAGATCAAATAATTTTAAGTACTCAAACTTTCATTATTGTCTTTAATATTTCTGCTGTGTTTACCATCACCTATAATCAACCTTCTGATTTGATATGCCTTTATGAAGATCTTGAAATAGGAATTAACTTTTGGCACTTTGACAGATTTTGTAGAGAAAAGTCAGTTGTCTTGTAGCCCTTTTTTAATTATATGAACATATGCTAGGTAGAATAAAAATGACCTATTTTGTATTGTTTGTTTCAGTTTACTTCTTGTTATTATTATGAGAATAGAATTTGGCAGCAGAATGAGGAGCTCTTGCTTCTTTTTTTTATGGTGCAATGAGAGAAATAAAACCCTGGTGAAAGGGAAAGACGTTTTAATACTTTTGAAACCGAGAACACTGCACTCATGCCAACATTTCCTAAACCCAGAAGATGCATACAAGTTTGGATAATGAAATGACTAAAAAATAGTTCAAAATGGATTGAATCAGTCTCAAACTCAGCCAAAACAAACTGACTGGTTTTAATGATTTTTACCAAATAATGGGCAAAAGGATTCTTGAGAGAGTCCTTCAGACAGAGAAGAGAGGGCAAGTGTTAGTATTAGGGTCCCACGTTCTCCCTCTTAGCTTGTAAAAACTTCCCATGCCAGATGTCTGTGCACATGGAAGAAGGGGCTATGACTGGGGGAATCTGTTTGTTTTCCCATTTAAGTAGAATACTTTCTCAGAATTGTAAATTCAGAGATCAGCAACACAACTTGGCTAGGAAACTTCACGCTTGCTTGAATTTCTCTGGAAACACTTATGCTATGCTTCTGAAAAAAACCACGTACTTGGCCTCCTGATAGACGTGGGCTAAGGCTGGAAGCACCCATGGGGTTGATTTGTGGGCTGCACAGTGGAGCGACTGCCCCCTCTTATATTTCCTTGTGATGCTCCAAAAAATCCATCTCTCCCAATGTCTGATGCTACTTAGAAACCACAGAATGATGGTATTATAGAATGCCCTTGAGTACACTGAATTTTTTAAAATTAGTTTTTTACAATTTGGGACACTTCAAAGGTAAAAGAAATTGAGAGCTCTTCAGAAACACTCCCTATGTCCTGAAGAGTTATTTTTTTTGGAGGAAAAAAAAAAGCAGTCTCTCTCCTATCAATTGACACTACATTTCCAATTATTTTTAAGAGATACAGCGGCACCATCATTCTGTGATGTCAGAAGCTGAAAAATTACTTTATTCTTTCTGTAAATTGTGTATTCGAATTCTAAAAGGCTCCCACAAGAATCTGCCTCCTAATTAAGTTTAAGGAACAATATTTCACAATTGCTATTTATTCTGGCGGTTCTAAGCTGTTTTGGAGAGTGGTTGAAGATTTCCATCACAGTAGCCAGAATATGTCTGATTTGTAAGATTAAACTGTTAGAGTCAGTTATCTCAGAGCATTATAATGTCACTAATAAAAGTGATCTCACACAGGATGATCAGTGTGGTTGTCCATTATGCAGCACTTGTTCCATAAATGTGGCTTTAAGAATGTGCTTGTTATGCTCACTTAGGCAAGCTTTAAAGTTTCTTAATAGAGTAATGTTGCCATTTTAGGGAACTTCTTTATGTTGTTAAAGATTCAGTCTTCTTCAGTTTTACCAGTTTTAGGGGGAAAAGATTATGAGGATGTATAATGAGCTTAAATAATGAGTTTAGCTCAAATATTCTGAGGACAAATGTCAATGTTACAATACAGGAAAGTAATATAATTGAAATATGTATCTAATTCTTACTCCTCATTCTAGCCAGTCTTCCTTCCATGTGAATGACAAATTGCAATACTACTCAAAGATACTTTTCAGAATCTAAAGTGACAAGAGAAGGGAAATAAAAACTGTATTTCATTAACAGCATATAACTGCTGGACACATTATGCCTGTACTTTCTAAAAGAACCAGACTTAAGCATTGTCCCACCTGCTACTTATATAGAAAGATGAGATCGTCCTCCATTTCCACAACAAAATGTCCCTAAAGCTTTGCCTATACTTTATATTGGAGGTCTGGGATGCTGTTACTGATAGTGGTATTGTCTATTCAGAATAAAGAGGGCAATATCTGGATGAGTACGTAAGTGTCAATAACTCTGAATACACACCGTTTATTTAGGAGAAGTTTATTTTGATTATTCTAAATCGTGTTTCATTAAGATTTCTAGCCACACTGAAATTTTAGCAACAAAAGCTGCACTCACCTCCTAGGCAAGAGAAAGGAGATAATTCCCAAGCAATGGTATTTTAGAGCACCATTTAAATAAAGCTGCATATGTTATATGCTTATCTCAGTAGCATTAAGGGGAAAATTGTCAGAGTTTGGTAGGTGAGCTATAAGCAAATAACTCCTAAAGAAAACTGATGCATATATATATTTATTCCAGTGCAAAATGAACACCTGCACCTTTTAACCAATTTCTTTTTTCCTGACATCTGGAAGTTCAAAGTAATTGCACTTATCCCTGTGGAAGCTAAGGCTCTCAGCTCCTAGGGAATGCAATGGAAATAAAGGAGTCTTGCTTACCACCAGAATGGCTCGAGTAACACAGGATTGGAAACACAGCTTCCTGCAGCATAAATCACCAGTACAATAAAGTGTTAAGCATAGGCAATGCACTGATTGTCAACCTGAAATTAAGAAGCTAAAGTCAGAACAAACAATTACCTAGAATAGTCCTCAGATGAGATTTTTCTTGAAGTGCAAGAGTCCTTAAGGAGTAGCCACTTTCCCGCTGCCAGAATTTGCTTGCCACTGGGCTCATGCAGGAGGATCTGCCTCACCTGGCACAACAGTTCCATCTTCTACCCTCTGATCACCAAGGTGTTCCTGAAAGCACAGAATTATCTTAAATTACTCCTTTATTTGCACCTGAACCAAAGCCCTTGCACAGCTACTTGGCTCTTCTCTGGGTACCTAGTTTTACGGTAGGACTTGTCATGCTATTTGAAGAGCACCTAGCAAGGGGCATTGGTAACATGGAAGCAAAGAATTTTAAATAGTCTGTAAGGAGAAATGGTAACTAATACCTATCCAGGAGAAAGTTCTAGTATTGACTATGTGGTTCTAGTGTTAAAGCAGGCTCAAAACCTGAAATATCACCAGAATAGAAATTTGGATTTCAAAGCTACTGGTTTACTATTAAGAATAGGTTTTGGCATTTCTGAATACAACTGTGTTCTTTCTGATTGTTGACTGAAATCAAAATGTTTGATTTCAGCCCCCCTGAGCCTCCAGGCGGTGCTGCGAGCATGGTCGCTGAAGCAGTGCTTGCCTCTGTGCTCCTCTGGGGCGGTGTGCCCAGCCCATCACCTATCTCCATATGCGTTGTGGCCCCGTGACTATCACTCCCTATACCCTGCCTGCCCACCTATAGTACCCTCCCTCTCATACCTCTTCTTCTTCAAAGTCCCTAGAGAAGACAGAGAAATTCTGTGTCTGAGAGGAGTTTGGAGGTGCAAACATCCTCCAGGCTTTTCGAATGCACGAGAGGGGCACCAGCTTTATTCATACTCCACTAAGTATCATTATGGCAGGAAATCATCCGGCTGCAGGGCTTAAATATTGCTAGTGGGAGTGTACATTTTGAGAACATATATCAAAGAGGAATGAGTACAAGTAAGTAACTTTATTTTTTCCAAAGAAAAAATGTTTGGGGTTTTTTGTTTGTTTGTTTTTTGATTTATTTTTTTTTTTTCAGAAAATCACAGCTGTAATCCAGATGAAATTGTATTTTATGAAGTTGTCCCAGGAACAGAAAGTTTAAAAACCACTGTTCGGCAGGTACGACTCCAAGTGTAAACACCTGCTGGGAAACAATATTTATAATTATTCGGTGAATGTAACTTCCACACAGACTTTCTGTTTAATGTGTACATTTAATAAAACAGCTTCACTGCTTCACAGTAAATGAAGTATATGGAGCAGATTCAAATAGGAAGAAAAAGTATCCTACTGAACTGTTATCTTCAACAAAATGAAATTCTAACACTGTTATGTGTCTCCTAGGAATCATGAGAAAAGACTTTTTAGCATTTTGCAATCCAGAACTGTGGAAATAAATTTTGTAATTTAGTTTAATTTTTTAATACTTTGTAGATTCTGCCATACAGTAGAAAATTCACATCTTTCTACGGCTGATGTTTTTGATGAAATTAATAATGGAACAGATCAGTTTAAAATCTACTTGTTTTGCTACTGCTTGTTGAAGAAAATCTAAATTGCAACAGGATGCTTTTCATGATGGTCTACATAATGTCCAGAATGTCTTTCAGCTTAGACCATTAATATTTCATAGCTGAGCCCCCAAAACAAACAAAATTGAATTTTTTAGGACATGTTTATGGATGCACTAAACAACTTCTTAGAAATAGCCATGACGATTTTAAAATTAGTGTATCTTTTTTTACCTGAAGTAATGAGAAGGGATATTTTAACTGATATGATGCAGTTACTTAATTTGCCTAGAAGTAATCTGTAGGATAAATTGGTTGACATTACTTTGAAGGTATATAACTGGATTACAGGTGACTGCACAAGCACACGCAACAATGCAGGCAAAGAAAACCCTACACTTTTGCTTTGTTGTTTTCAGTGAGAAGGACAAAACACTTGCTTCATATAGAGAGATAATCAAAGGCAGATTTTTAGAAAATGAAAATAAAAATCTGTACCAAATGAAAACAATATTATGCATAAGCTATAAACAATTTCTTAAGTGGATAAGACTTCAAAATAAAAATTGGCTATCTGCTTTCTTTCCACCCATGTGTTGATGTTTATCTGTGTACGCCAGTTATCTTTTGGTGCATTTGGGGTTTAAGAATAGCTCACTTGCACTGACAATCTTTTAAGCAATGCATATGAAAAGCCATTTAAACCAGTCCAGGTTAATATCAAATGCTCTCTATGTCTCATGCTTAGAACAAATGCTTGTTTTCAAACAAACTTACTACCTCTGGTACTAGCAGAGGTATGGCTAGAAGTCTGTTGTCTCCATGCATTCCCAGTGCATGAATTCACATACTTTTTTTATGCTGCTGAAAAACAGTGACATAGATGCAAGTGTAGTCAGCATAGAGGATTTTCTCTACGTTCACTGCCAGGTTAAGTGGTTCTTTAAAGCTATCAAAACAGTATGAGGCTTTTTATATTTAAAGCCCTCAATACTTGCAACCTGTTATTTAACCTCCATAGCATGTCTGGTTTGATAAATGTGGTCCCAACTGCTCCAGACCATGACATCAGCACTGTGCCTTCCTCTGTTGTTCCTGGCTGGGCTTCAGCAGGAGAACAGTAGTAAGCTTTTAATCTATACATGTCTTAGTGAAGATCACTGAAGTTTCACTCCATTAGCCTGTCAGGCCAAAGTAAAGACCTTTTGTTCTGCTCAGCCACATGAACTTAGTCTGGGTTTAGGTACTTAGAGAACATACACAGCTCTTTGAAACACTTTATATTTGCATAATAATTGAAAGCTTAGCTTTGTGAAGCTTCAGTTGTAGCCTGTGGTAGTATTCATTAGACACTCTACATTGATGCTTAGAGACCCGTTAAAATATTTGTCTCATCACACAACAACTGGATTTACACCTCCTTTGTTTATAATTGCTTGAAAACAATTGTCAACAGTTTCAGAAGTCCCTTCAGTACTCTAAGGGAATTAACATGGTTTATTTACTCCAAGCCAAGTGCATGTTGGCTGAGCACACTCTCATATAATCTCTCAATATTATCCTGAATTGCAAGCTGCCTTCTTTTGCCTTCTTTATGCAACTCAGCCAGACTAGGGAATAGGGATTTTTGATCTGGATACTGGATTTGATCCTTCAGATGCCACCACAGCGAGACTGAAAAAAACCTCCACAGCTTTCAACACCCGAATTACAGCAAATGCCTGCTTCAAAGACCATTCTAAGAGCAATCGGGTTTGAATTTATATTCTACAAACTGGATGCTGTGGGAAGGCCTTACTTCTCCCTTCTAGCTTAGCGTACCCCCATGATGTTCCCTCCTAACTTCTGCTGTTTATATGGTGTCCTTCTGGCCACCCTCAGGAAGAAGAGTCTTTTCTATGCAAGTTTACTGGGAAGCCCTCTCACCCTACGTGGCAGCTTCAGAAGGTGTATAACTCTAGCTCTGATGCCTCCCAAAGCTTCTGAAGGATGGTGAAAATATTTACTATGCACAGCCTCTCCACAAGCACCTCCATGACTCAGAATTAAAACGTTATCCCAATCTCTGGTGTGTTAACTAAAAAACCCTTGAGCCATCTGCCCTGCCTGCTAACCCTAGTCATTTCACCTTTCCTACTGCTCTCAGGGAGGTTGTGGTTCCCCAACCCTACGATCTTTAATGCTTTGGAAAAATAACCAGACTGAGGCTGTGGAAGCCCCTTGAAGGATGAAATACAGTCTTAGACAACAGTTAGGAGGGAGGAAGAACATAGAAGAGAGAGTCCAGACTACAGCCTGGCTTGCATACCTATGTTGCAAAAAATGAGTGTTAGCAGAGGGAAGGGATGAATTCATTAGAGATGCTGCAGTGTCTTTGAAAGTCGGTAAAATCTCAAACCCACTTTGATTTGTTGAAGGTTTGGTGTTCAAAGCAAGCTCTCCATGTTGTGTTAATATACACGAGCTCCTCAGAGGCAACATAGGTTCTCATATTGAGGTGCAATGCAAAGCCCACAGCTCACACTCATATCACACAAATACTGCTCTTGTAGTTATTTTCAACCTCAAAAAGGCAAATATTCTGCCAAAAGCCATGGCAAGAACAAAAAGTACCATTATTATAAGCACTCATGAAAGGGCACAACATGCTGTTACCCACAATATCCCTTGCAGCCAGATCTCTGTTTGGATGAGTGCTTTGAAAAATATCGCTTTTCCATAGTCTAAGTAAAACTGTTTTCTTAGGTTTATGGTGTGGTAGGGGAGGGTTGAGTTTTGCAGCCAGCGTTGTAAATAGGCCATAACCAACATTAGGCTAAGTCTGTTTTCAGTTCATCTGGCAAACTATTTTATTCACCACCACTTCTTGCTGTAGACTGCTGGACCTGAAATAGAAAAGGGAAACAGTGTGGCAAATGCCTTTTTAAATCTTCATAAAAAAAGATTTCGTAGATGAGCTAGTACTTCAGCATACCATTCATCCTCTGCAATCTGTTTCTAGATTATTTTTAGAAGCAGAAGTCATCAGGGCAATTTAAATGTAAGGGACAAATCCTGATCTCAACTGCATGAAATAATAGCTATAGAGGCATCTGCCCATACTATAGGCCTGATGGTTTTACTACCAAATGGCCAACTGCTGAAATCATTACAGATTTCTGATTTACTGTTAGATGAGCAAAATTCAGATTCAGCGTATATTTCTCCAGGGTAAGGATATTTGCATTGTCTGTTTACTTACTGTCCCTCGTCACCATAATATCTGTATATATTAGAAACAGAGAACTGAGCATTGCAGCATCTTAACATTATTACCCCCTATTTGGGGAATAAGGATGCAAAGAAATTAAATAACATGCCACTTATTTCATAAGGTGTCTGTGGTAGAATTAGGAAATTATCCTATGTTTACTGTATATCAGTCCACAGCCTTAATGACAAAACTACTCTTTTCTCTCAAAACCTAGTCCACTGTAAATGGACATTAATGGTACACAGAAGCTAAAGAAACTTGTTAATTGGTCAGCTTCATGGCAAAGTTAGTGTGCTTAGTTAGGGACTAAGCTCTAAAAGCTCTCTCCTTTGGGATTTAGAGATGCCTGTTTACAGCCCTTGCTTTTTAATTCAGTTTTTCCAATTAAGCTCAGTTTATTTAAAGGGACTGAGCCAGTCCCCACATATGAACTTGGTGGTTATGCCTGATCACCACTTTCTGCCAGCTGTGGGTAGCAGCCAGCGAGAGCCAAGCACTAAAGTAGGTGTATGCTGAATCCCAGCGTTCAGAGATAGCCTTGTCTGCCCCAGGATGAATGGGAACAAAGCAGCTGCTCTTTAAGTGCCAAGGATTCAGAAAGCCATTATGTTATGCCAGCTCTGTGGGGGTAATAGGGAGGAACGTTTGATATTGTATATTCTGGTTTAGATTATTCAGGCATGGAAAGCATGCATAGTCTGCTGGATGCACACATTCCTAAATAATGTTACACATTTCTGATATTTCTGCCATGCACACTATCTGAAGAATGCAGAGACGCTTGCCTCTTCAGAATTGAATTGGAATTCCTATAGAAAGGAAACAACATTTAGTTGAATATAAATCAACTCTCAAGCTGGCTAAGAAGAAAAGTGTCCTAAAATGTACTAGTACGTGTTTTGATTAGGAATGAAGGAACATTTTATTACTATACATATACAGATAATTCAAAACATATGCTCTGTACACAGTGTTTTGGGGCAAAGTTTCATCAGTAAAGCAAACTTAATCTACACTTAGTGACTTACTGAGGTGACTGACCAAAGGAAACCTGTATGGTTTTCATGTTGTGTCTAAGGAACAACTGAATATGGAAACCTTTCTTTTGCTGGCAAACAGGGATGACTGGTCGGTTGACTGACAGGACTAGACTACTAATATAAAAATTTTTGCTCATGTATAAAACAAGATTTTGAAGTAGTTATTTTCTGAACATCCATGAATCCACTGAGGAATCATGTAGGTTGGAAGGGACCATGCTTCATAATGTGATTGGTTATTTGTATGATATATACTCAAAATATTTCTAGCCATAGAAATCAACCTAAAGTATCAGATGAACTTCGGTTTTGAAGAGTATATGTCTGAATTCACACCTGAGAAATACTGATTTTGAGAACTCTGACTAGAAACTGAGAATCATCTTTAAGCTTTCAGTCTGGTTTATTTACCTGCAATACAGAAGAAAGAAAAGAAAAATTTTCTTTCTAAGTAAGTGGGGATTGTTAAAAAGTCCTTAAAAGTTCATTTTTATGTTCTTATGGTGCTGAGGGCCAATTTGCTAATCATTTTTACAGCTGATAGAGCTTAATCCAGTTTATAGCTGGGAGAACTTGGCAAAGCAGAGGAGAAGTATAAAGGTCTGTTAGTCTCTGTTATGTGAAATAATTGGGCATAGCAGGGATAGAGTGCTATCCTAGAGACACAGTTTACCAATACACTTCTTTAGTTTCAGTGGAGGCTGGATTAGTCCACACTGCTTGAGTTAAGAGAAATCAGATAATTATGTGGCACTAATATTGCACCCATTTCCACTGAAGTCATGGGACAAGAAGTCTGGGTGCAGACTCTGACAGCTAGTTCTGTGGCTGTCTGAAATTCTCATGTAAAATCATAGGAAGTTAGGTTTGCTTCCTCACTCACTCTGTTGCTAATTGTCATTACTCCAGGGATAATGTTAAGGTAAAAAGGGCAAGGTATGCACCTGACCTCATTTCAGGGATTGATAGCAGGCTACCCCCCAAAATGGTGCTACTTCCCATCTAGTTACCAAGTATTAACTGTGTTAGAAATTACCACCATGACTCAATCCTGATCACAGTAACCTTGACAGTAAATAATGACATTGAGTAAAACCTTTTCTTGCCCATTACCTTTAGTTAAGCAATGTTTCAAACCATTTTTTCATCTTCTGAAGCAAATAAGAGGTGTGGTTCAGATGTCAGATTGACATGAGTGCCAAATCAGACTTTACAGGGGCCTTACACATTACACACCTGAATCCACTCATTTATCTGAAAATCTTTTAGAGTAAAACGTTGGACACAGTATTGGTAAACATTAATAAGCCTGAAGCAACAGCAATAGCTAAAGATGGTTGGCTTGGAAAAAATAGCGTAGAACTGGTATGGGTGATAAGGATGTTTCATATGCTATGCTACTTCCTGCAAAGACATCAAAAGTGAACCCTTTCTCTTATATGATATTGTCCGCGCTACTTAATTACGTTATCATATTGTACTATTAAAATAGCAAAAAAATTAAATTTTGAGGCACATTTTTATAGATTTCACAGACTTGGAGGAGTGTTACAATTGTGATCTCTTACATCATCATTTACTGTAATAAATAGATGTTCCAATTCATTCCCAAAGTCTCAAACTTCCAATAAAATTTTAATTTGATGAGAGTGCCTTATTTTTTGTTTTATTGGAGAAAGTTCATTTTGATTTATACTTCACAGCAGCCTTATTTTGATTAGTTATTTTAGAGTATAGCTGTAAGGAGTTTGGTAGATGAGAGAGCTTTATATTATACATATGTAGCAGCAGTGGTCTGTAGGGATTCTTGTTGCCTCTCCTGCATGAAATGAAGATTAAGTCATTAACACACTGAGAACATCATTCTGGCACATGCTGATTAGCTGTCACACTCTTGCAGAACCTGTTGATAACCCAGTGTAGATGTAGACCAGTGTATCATGATTTAATATCATCCCAATTATTTCTTTATTCTTCTCTCTAAATAAGTCAGGGAAGCTACCCTTTAATATTAAACAGAACCTGAAGATTTTGTTAACATTGTCATTTAATATAAACAATAGACCATATGAAGTATACAAGACACTTGAAAATAAGTCAGTTAGGCCCTTCTAAATGTTTATTAGCTCTCAAACATCTGATTTTCTACCATTGGCTGTAACATAAAAATAGGAGAGTTACTTAGCTAACACTCTCTCTCCTACACCCAGTACTCACTAGATTTTCTCACCAGCTAGCAAAATCCATAGGTTTAAAACTGGAAGAAATGGATAACAGGAAAAGTGACAAAGAGCTGCCACCAGGTAGGGATGGTAGACCATTCTGTCATAAGGCACATCTGCAGGTTGTACTACACTACAAGCTGTGTAGTGAAGTGGCAACAAAATTGCTCAAATGCAATTTTCAAATATTAACCTACATTACCGGAATAGTTTATTGGTTCTGCCGGCTTCTGTGTTCCCCTTCCACGACTCTGAGTCTAAACAGTGAGAAAGGGGAAGTATGTGTGGAGTACACTGGGATTAACCCGTCCAACTCAAATTAGCCACTGGGAGGTTCATACCTATGCTGGATTTGGGCAGAATATGTGCGATTCATAAACTACTTGTGACATTCCCTGTGGAAGCTGGCCACCACAAAGAATTAAAACCTTCTCCAGCAGGTCTGTTTTGGTCTGATCCAAGAAAGGAAAGTACTGTTTGCTGCTGAAAGTTAAGAAACCATCTCTCTGATATTACAATTCACAGCTTTATTTGTGTGCC
Organism: Mycteria americana; assembly: GCF_035582795.1. Classification (NCBI taxonomy): domain Eukaryota; kingdom Metazoa; phylum Chordata; class Aves; order Ciconiiformes; family Ciconiidae; genus Mycteria; species Mycteria americana. The sequence continues at coordinate 35,722,134 of NC_134367.1, forward strand.
CTTTTTTTTCTGAGGTTTTCACTGGTAAGGCCTGCCTTCAGACCTCCCAGGTTTCTGAGCGTAATAGCAGAGTCTGTGAGAGTGAAGCATTACCCACAGTAGAGAAAGAGCGAGTCTTGGAGCATTAAGCTAACTGTAAAAATACATGCCCATGCAGCAAAACAGGATGCATTCAGTGGTGCTGAGGAAGCTGGATCAGTAAATGATCTGGATTTTACGGTAATAGTGGATTGTGGTAGAAGCTGAATGTGATGTGAAACAGGATATTGTAAGAATGTAAGATTCGTTAAGTTTAGATGGAGAGTCGACAGGAGGTTGCTATAATGTTTGCCAAGACCTAGGGCATCCAAGTTGCTTCTGTTCCTCTACAGTGAAAAGGAACTCAATTTCCCTGTTTGGTGCTTTGACCCATAGGCCAGCAAACTGGAAATTACTTTGGCCATTATTTTCAAGAATGAGTTTCTTTGAGTTAGATGCCTTGCCTCAGGAGAGAACCCTGGGCTCTGTCTCAAGGGAATAACATGAAATCAGGAGTAATCAAGTAAGCCTCAAAGGAGGAGAGAATTCACATATTAAAATGTATTTAGCTTTTCCCAACATCTGGCTCTGGATGTCTCCTTAATGAACATGTAAGAACACTGAATTGTTCCATGGAGTCTTCTAATCTAACCTGCTGTTTTAGAATATAAGTTCTTCTCCACGGGTTGTTGCTGCAATATGATACTGATGCCTATGGTTTGCAGGTGGCCAGAGTAGACAATCCGGCAGTCCTTCAGCAATTCATAGTGTATGATGCATATATTGTATCCCATTACACCTTTTTCTCTCTGTAAGTTGCCCATAAATCAATCAAGATAGTTATTAATTTGCTTGCTATTCATGGTTGCTCAAGGGATTGTATTTATAACCATTCTTTGGACTGCAGGGATTTGGCAGCTACTACTATAAGAGCTCATTTGATTATCAACATTAAGTATTTGATTGATGAAAATGATTGCTTAAATCCTGCAGAAAGCTTTTATTTCAATTGAATGAGAGAAATGGTTTAATGTGAGTGTTGAATAAAAAGATTGATAGGTATTCTTCTCTTGGAGAGAAGGGTGGGCCTGTCTGGAATATGCAGGCCAAGGACTGGGGATCAATCACAATAAATATGTTATTATCCCAAAATTTGACTACATTTATGGCTGCTCTCAATCAAAAACCAGTAATAAGCTAAATGCATTACTCCAATATCAATGTTGTTGTCAGGATATCTGTTTATGTACAAGTTGATATACATATAAGGCTGAGCAGATGGATGTCATTCACACTGAAATGTGTATACTGAGGGTGGGATCATCTGTCTTAGCTTAGACATCTGAATTTCCCTTTATAGCCAGTGGAGAAAAATAGGCATTTCTAGAAAGTGAGTCCTTCTATGAGAGATTTCTTAAGATAGGTTATGTAAATAAGTTTTTGTATTTTCATTTTATCTTAGGTCAACTTAAAGGGGTAGCCAATGTTAAAGCTTCCTCACACAAGCAAGTGATGGCAAATCAAACAACTGAACACATTAAAAGTGGCCAGCTTTCCAACATACTACCAATTCAAGCTGCTGTATTCAAGGTGAACATCCCAATCCGTCTGTTGGCATTTCAGAGATCAAGTAAGGAGGAAATGCGGTCCAGTGATCAGGGGTATCCAGGAAATGAGGCAATTTCTGATATGTTATGAGGTCATGAGGTCCATGCCAGAAGCCCAAGTGCACCTAAGATATTTGTCACACTAGGACAAAACCATGTTTTGGTTAAACACGTAAAGACATATGATTTTCAAATTTTTGGGGGTCTGGTTGAAGACAAAGGAAGAAGATGGGTCAGAAGGCCATTGAAGTAAGCTCCTGCAGTTGTACAAAGCAATACAGATGCAGAGGGAGACAGACAAATGTTACAAATGCCCTCTCCATTGCTGGCTTTCCCATTTCTACCCTGTAGAACTTACCCTGTAAGCCCTCATTTTCATGGCTCTGAATATAAATGATAACATTAAAAAGGAGTAGCTCATAAAAAGTAGTTTGAAAGTACATGTTTCAGCACTAATAATTTACTTGACCAGCTAGTGTGGTCAGGCTACCATCTTCAGGGTCACTGTCTTGTCCTCATTTGTGAAATAGAAATGGGAACATTAGCAACCAATTAAAACCAGAAAGCAATCCTCACAGTTTAATTAGGTGTTTATTGGGTCATGTCTGTAAGAAAACATTGCTAAAATCTTTCCAGTAAAAGGGATGTAGGTGGAGAGGTGGGGAAGAGGGAGAAGTTAATCGCTAAGGAGAAGAGAGATGCATCTTGTTTGCAACTTGTAGAACACAGTAATAGGTGGAGGGAAAGAATACTCTCTCAAAGTTTATGTGTTTTGCTATTCAGTAGGCTTGTGGATTTTATTCCCCACATTAGTTTTTGGAAGGTGTTTTTTACCCTCCTTTAAGAGCCAGACATGAGAGACCTGAGATGGAGTATTGTAAACTGTTCCCTTGCTGATAGCTGAGTGGCTTTGTCTTTTATCAGGCCTTTCTGTAAGATCATTCTGCTGTATTGTGGTTATTTGGTTTCACTTTCATCATTATCATGAGGGTTTTTCAGTACATAATAAGAGCAAAGTGCAACTATAAGATCCACAGATAATTTTGTTGGTTTTTTTAACTGCTTATACATATGCTGAAATTTTGTTGTTTTTTTTAACTGCTTATACATATGCTGAACTCTATGTATGTTATCTACCTTTTCCATTACATTATTTTGAGTTTTGAAATCAGCTCAGCATGTCAGTAAGTCAAAAGAATCAGAACGTGAGATTCAGCAGTAGATCTAAAACCAAAATTGCAAGGAATAACCAAAAAGCTGCAATGGAAAGCTTTCAAGCCTAGCGTTTTAAAATCTTGCTAACGTGGCAACCTTTGCTGTAAAAAATCAAGCAACAGTACTTTGTTATACTGGCTTAAAATACATATTCCAGAACATTTCTTAAGGCCCTACACAGATAGTCGGAAACTTGTCTTGACATTTAAAATGTGTAACAAAATCTTTTCAGATTTTATATGTTTTAAAATGCTTTTACTTTTTTAATTATTCATACCACTGACATTGAAAGTACAGTGTTTTCAAAGGCTTTTCTAAATTGCTATTAGATATGCAATCAGAGAAGGACTTCAGGCAAAACTAATCAAACTTTGTAACTGAATAAAAAATCTGTTAGTAAAAAATCCCTATAAGCAATGTATGAGCAATGCCTTTTTCATGCAGAAATTAGTGGTAAGCATATCCAGGTTACCAAGGATTAGTACCAAAGATTGACAAAAAACTAATAAATAAATAAATTAGGTATTTCTCAAGACAGTGCACAGGTTTAACCTAAATCAGAAGGTCTTAAGGACACTATACTGCTTACACATTCTAAATGGAAAGCACAAATCAGATGGAAAATATTTTTCTTAGGGAGGGTTACATTTCATTCCAATTTTAAGGAAGACTTGGGTGACCTGAAATTTCCAGTGGATGAGTTGCTGACATTGATAGAACAGCTGATGCAAATGTTAATTTTACACCAGAGTTCTGAGAACATTTGAGACCTATTATTTCAGAGGCTTTTGTACATTTATGGTGACATCACATGGTGCTCAGAACATAAGCCTGCTCTTGTCTCCTTGGCTATTTTTTTGAAAGCATGTATTTAAATTAATTTTAGAATTTCTGTTGATTTCAGTGGTATAGGATGAGGCAGTTAGGCTGAAGAAAATCAAGAGCAATAAAAAAATGCCAGTAAAGTAAGAAAAGAATCATGGGCAAATGGTCTATCACAGCAAGACTCCTTTGCAGAAATCTGTCTAAAATAGTACAGTGTATAGATCTGAAAAATAATAATAATAACAAAAAAATCTACTTTCATATAACAGGCAGTGAGCTAGAAGATATATAGTCCAGAACTGAGTGACCCATAAATATCCTACCCCTCCTTTAGTGCTGGGAGACGCTGCAGTACAGGCATGGAAAGGTGAAGGAAGTGGCCAGCTAATCCTTTTTTTCCAAGTTATTTAGTGCTTGATCCCTACAAACAGGCTGACGGGGACAAGAAAGGTAAGGCAAATCCTTCACTCCTCAGTGTCCAGAAGTCTCAGGCAATGGCTAGGCAATTGATGCAGAAATGCTGTGAGGACTGAGGGTAACTCCTTTCCACTGCCTCTGTCTGCCAGATGTTTGCTATCGCTCCCTTGCTGGAAGCAATCACTCCCACAGCAGGGTCAGTGGAAGGAATTGTCTCATCTGCTTCAGCCAGATACAGAGGCAACTGCTTTATTTTACAGGGCCTTCAGAAGCAGGTTCAACTTAGGAAATTAATTTTTCACTGACATGGAGGAGAATTGCTCACTACTTGTTCTCTGGGTTCATCTGCAAAGGGGATTGTCTCCAGCAGAGATGTGATTAAAAAAACCTGCTTAAGGTTCAGAGAACAGGCGTAACATAAACCAATGTGGTTATTTTCTGTGGTCTTATTAGCAGCATCCATCTTAAGAGCATAGTATCAGCAGGTGTGCACTGTGAAACCAGTGTAAAATGGAAATAAGAAAAATCCTAGAAATCAGAGCCATCCCTGTGGGATTTCTAGCTAGCACCCTTTGCAAATCTTATTTCTTCTGGCTTTATGCCATTAGGAATTGAAATAATAAGACCAATTAATCTTTCAGAATATGTGAACCAAAAGGGGCACATAATGTAATAAAAAATATACTTCTTCCCCTAATTAATATACAAATAGGCATTAAATAGTGCAGTGCTTTCATTAAGAGTATTTCTTCAGTAATTAATTGTTTCTAGGCACATACTAGAAAGAATATGAATTATAACTTGTTATTTATAGTTTATGAACCATTACGAGTGTTCATGGTATCGTGCTACCGATGTTCCTGAAAATAAAGATATAAATTCCTGACCTTTAAAATGATCGTTCATGGGAAGGGATATGTCTAAAGTATTAGTATTTGCACAAGGAGTCTTCAATAGTCTGTTGAATTTTTTACCTATGAAGACTAGACAGGAAGAAAGAAAAAAGAGCAAATGAGCTGCTAGCAAAACCCCATTGTGTGTAGAAGTCAGTGGGGTGATGAGGCTCACAGCTCCTCACTCCAACAGTTTCATGGTTTGACAGGCCATTTGTTTATGCCTTTTTGGGTAGGTTTGGCTAATAGGCCAAATTGTGGCCAATAGACCTCAGTGATGGCCTCAATAGGCCTCAATTAGGCCAACAATTAGGCCTCAATGATGAGGAACTGCTGCTAAAAAGACATAACAACAGGGACTCAAAACATGGTATGTTTAAGAGGAGGAAAGGAGAATTCAGCTGTGCAGCCTCTAATAGAGAACTAAATTTTCCCAGGTATTCCTTGAGGACTGCAGGAAAGGAGTGGTTTTAATCCACCCACTAGTCTGCATAGGACCTAGAGACCTGCACTAAGAAGTGCTGTTATTGTGTTTCTGAAGCTTACAATAACATCTCTATTAAACAGGAAGATTTTCTTCTCAAGCAAAAGACTGGAAGCTTGTAAAACTACTGGCTCTGCCATGTAATGCAATGGTTTCTCCAAACTTCATAAATGTAGCGACAAAAATATACCATGTAGCAGGAAGTACCAAAACCTAATTTTTAGTGCCCTCTTAAGTTTCACTATCTTTAAAAGTTCACATCAGTGGAAAATGTGAATGACTGTAAATGGTATTAGCATCAGAGTATGCCTAATTCATAATTACCTACTTTGTGCACAGCAACAATTTACAAGCCCTCTATTCACTGGCAATTCGAAAAGAACTTTCAGATGGGATATTTGGTAAATTTCAATTAGACTAGAAATGCCTTGGAGGGCCAGTTACATATTGTGGTATTTATACAGACATCAAAGATTTAGTTGTTTAGACAAGGAAAACAAAGGCCATCTGACTATTCAGAGTATTTAGGAAGAGTTCTGTTTATTTCAACCTAGAATTTTACCATAAATAGACGTCCCAGTTACAAAAAGTGTTACCCATTCGGATAATCCAAACTTCTACATCGGTTGTGTCCATAATTTACAATCTTAAAATCTTCATTTTTCTTTTTTTTTTTTTTTTTTTTTGTAATGTACGCTACTGCATAGATAGAATAATACTGAAGAAAATCCCGCACTGTCATTTTTGCTGTAGTTTTCATGAATAGAAGAAATTCATGTAAGTTGGAAGGGACTGTGCTTCATAATATGAAGTTACATTATGATACACTGGAGTTCAGAATAAGTTCAGATATTTTAAACCTTGGAAAATGAGTAGGCTTGGATTTTTTCTGGACCATTTGATAATGATTTGAGTAGTCCATTTTCTAAACTATGTGGACGAGTTGCATTTGAATTTGACTCTCCATGCTTGCAATGCTTTTTCCAATTCACTATTCCTCCTTCTAAACTAATGCCAGCCTTTGCCAGAAAAGGCAGCAGACTGACTTGGGTTTATCACTAAATAAACTGCTAAACTAATAAGCTGTTAAATCAAAGAAACTCAAAAAAAAAAAAAAAAAAAAAAAAAGAAAGCTGAGTAAAAAGTCAGTCAGCTGCTAATCTGCTAGGTGCTAATTACTAATACACAAAATTGCATTAAAAATCAAGCACTTCCATTGCAATGTTTTCTGGCATAAAACTATGTTTTGCCCTTATTACAGGTCACATACTTTCATCATCAGCTTTGCTGAGTAAGGTGAAATATGGATCATTACGACCTGTACAGTGGCAGTCTGATCTTAAATCCTTGAAAATCAAGGGAAATATAATATGAATATTGAAGTAACCGAACCTTAGTCTTTCACAGCCAGTTGTTCTATGCTTGTGATTGCATGATAGACACCTCTGTGTGCCTGCTTTTATAAGGCTGCTTTTATAAAGAAGGCCTTCTTTCATAACTAATTTGAGCATCTGTGACTTCAGTTGCATCTCTATAAAAACACTAACATAGAAAGGAACTAATAAAATAAGCCAAATCCCATTGTAGGCTAAGGGCAGGGAGTTATGAACAGCATGATCTGTGATATACAGGCGTTTTGCCACCCTATAAATGCTGAGGGAATGTATTTCTTGTTTCTTAGTAACCAGTACATTTACCCATGTGTTCTTTTCGGTGTGATGAAGTAGACTTTGATTATCGTTGGCTCTACTTCTGTGTATACAGCCAAGAACAGAGAAGACACTTATAAGAGTTCAGCACGGTGTAGAACTTTACACTTTCCCCTCTTTTCTTTTTCTTTTGTTATTCCCTGGAGTCCAAGGATGGCTTCCCGAGGGGACTGGTGAGTAACTCAGCAAACCATTCTTAGGTGTCCCACGGGACTCCCTCTGCACGCCGCCATGCACCCTTGTTACTCACTTCCAGCGGCAGCCACTGCAGAGCCGGGAGACAATTTGCGTTTGTTCATTTCTCCTCAATGCTGCTTCTAAAGAGATAAGACATCTGGTACAAGGTGGGAGATGCTGCTGCCTAAAGCACATTAATGCTCTACTTTTTGAAATTCTTATCTGGTTATAATTTCAGGGAGACTAAGCCACTTCCAGTGTCATCAACCACTTTTATATCTGAGATGGGAAAAGGCAGAACTCGTCACACAGCCAACTTCTCAGGTTCCAAAACCTTTATTTGGGTCATTTCTAATATGCTGTTGAAACATATCTGTCATCAGTACTTCACTACTATTATTTTATCTGCTCTCTGTGTATGGTTTCTTGGAATGAATACAGTTCTTTGTGGGAGGTTAAAATAAAGCAACTGTTTTTATCTTTTCAGGTAAAAAAAAAAAAGTGTTCTATCTTATCTAACCAACACTGGGCTTTACAGTAGCTCTGCTTCCTATTCTTTTCCTTCGTAGTTTATGTAGTCATAACATTTCCATAATTCTTCCCTGAATCTCAGGGAGAAAAAAAAGAATAAGAACTAAGAAGTACAAGCCTGTATAAGCACCCTGGGTCATGTCTTGTCCTTTCATTTGGGACCACACTTGGAAGTGGAAAAGTTACTAACACAGACTATTCTGAAATTTTCTGTTTGCTTCCTTCTAATCTTCACCCTCTCTTTATTTCCTTGAACTTTCCCACCTTTTGCTCTATTCTCTGTAATCCCTCAAACCCATTACTTTATGACACTATTATCATCATGTTCAGGCTGCTACACAAAGTCTTACAGTAAAGTCTTCTGATTGCTGCATTGGTACCATTTTTCAAGCACAGGCTTGTCACTGCATAGGTTTTGAATCCTAGAGACCAATAATATTGTTCTACTCGGATGAGACATTTACTTTCCTCCTTCAACATCAGAGTACAGGACATGTTACCTTTGTTTCTGTCTAGCTCTGTGGAGTCTGTCTCTGCCAATGTTAGCCCCCCTACCTCCATCCTGCAGAGCAAGATAAATCAATAGGGTCTTCCATTAATTTTAACTATTTTGTTTCTGTCTCTTTTTTCCTGGCAGTCTGATAGGTGGAACTTCTCCTGAAGAAGGGAAGACGTGGAAGCTCAGCTTCTTCTCGTCTTCAGCAGCGCTGAGAGACAGTGGTGGTTGGTAGAAACACAGGACATGAGAAAAAAAAATCACTGGGAAGATAATTAAGCAGGCTACCCACAGAGGCTGTGCAGCCTGAGTGCACAAAGCCCTTAAGTAACCTGGCTTAACTTTAGTGTTGGCCCAGCTTTGAGGCGGGGATCGGACCAAGTGGCCTTGGAGATCTTTTCCTGGCACGGTGCTATGCAATCACACTATGTATGTCCCAGCAGGGCACATGAACTACCAGGCGATGGGTATCCTTACCTAAAACACTGTCTGTGCAGCAAGGTGAGTGATCTTCCCACTGTGCCAGAGTCAGAGTCAACCAGCAGCCCTACCAACTCTTCTCTTTCTGTCTCTGCAGTGGCTCAGCTTGAAAAGGCAAGGTGGGATTTTTCAAGTGTGCCTGCTGATACAACATCTTCTGAGGTAAGGTTTAACCCTGTCTTTCCCATCTGAACTGCTATTGCAAAAAAGCAGACGATTGGCACCTTTTCCATTAAAGATCACTTGTTAGCATGTGAAAGCACAGTAAATCATTTGAGGAACTTTTTGGCTAAGTGTATAAACACTGAATGGACAAGGGAAGAACTAGAGATGTCTCTTACCTGAACTTGCTTAAGGCCTTTGATACAGGCCCCCCCCAACGTGCTTACCTCTAAATTAGAGAGATACGGGTTTGATGGATGGACTGTTAGATGGATAAGGAAGTGGCTGGATGGCTGTGTCCAAAGAGTTACAGTCAATGGCTCAATGTCCAAGTAGAAACCAGTAACGAGTGGAGTCCCTGAAGAGTCCATACTAGGAACAATACTGTTTAATATCTTAATCAATCACATAGACAGAGAGGTTGAGTGCACCCTCAGCAAGTTTGCAGATGACATCAAGCTGAGTGGTGCGGTTGATTTGCTGGAGGGAAGGGATGCCATCCAGAAGGACCTTAACAGACTTGAGGAGTGGGCCCATGGGAACCTCATGAAGTTTAACAAGGCCAAGTGCAAGCTCCTGCACATGGGTTGGGGCAATCCCAAACATGGGTACAGGCTGGCTGATGAGTGGATTTAGAGCAGCCCTGGAGAGAAGGACTTGGGGGTAGTGGTGGATGAAAAACTGGACATGAGCCAGCAATGTGCACTCACAGCCCCGAAAGCCAACCGTATCCTGGGCTGCATAAAAAGAAGTGTGGCAGCAGGTCAAGGGAGGTGATTCTGCCCTTCTACTCTGCTCTGGAGAGAACCCACCCGGAATACTGTGTCCAGCTCTGGAGCCTTCAGCACAGGAAAGACATGGATCTGTTGGAGTGGGTCCAGAGGAGGGCCACAAAAATTATCAGAGGGGTGGAACACCTCTCCTATGAGGACAGACTGAGAGAGTTGGAGTTGTTCAGCCTTAAGAAGAAAGGCTCTATGGAGACCTTATTGCAGCTTTCATTACTTAAAGGGGGCTTATAAGAAAGATGGAGAGACATTGGAAGGAAGGAAGAAGGAAGAAAGTTTTTATTATGAGGGTGGTTAGACAATGGAACAGGTGGTCCAGAGAAGTTCTGGATGCTCCATCATTGGAAATGTTCAAGGTCAGGTTGGATGGGGCTTTGAGCATCATGATCTAGTGAAAAATGTCTCTGCCCATGGCAGAGGGATTGGACTAGATGATCTAAAGGTCCCACATGATCAAGTAGGCCTGGAAAGATCCATCAGATCAGTTGGAGATAGGGATAGTCCCACAGCAGGCAAGATTCAGGCAAGTTCATGATTTTCTATAACATCTGATAGCATAGAATCAAAAAGTGTTATGAGCAAAATATATATGGATATATCTCATTTCATATACCCTGTGATTTGTATTTGAAACACCCTGGACTAGAAAATGAACATGTCTGTACAGAAATGAAACACATTTTGGAAAATTCCTGAGTTTTACCGAAATGTGTTGTTGATTCCTCTTGTCCTACACATAAAACCATGTCATAGAAGACATTTATTTTCACATTACTATATAGCTAATGAGAGATTGGATCTATTTTGGGGCCACATATTGAATTTGTTTAGTGGTATGGCAGGCTGCTTATATATAGATCAGTTGAGAATAATTTGACATGAACATGTGATATTTCTGGACAGTAAGGAATCAAAACAATATTTATAAAGAAAGATAGCTGTGAAATACGGGAAAAGAAACATGCAAATGAAAAACATGACAACACAAAAAAACTGGGATAAAATAAATCCATCTACCATCCAGACCAGTGAGTGCCTTTCTGTAACATGGTCCATTCCACCCCACATGTCATTTCATTAGAAGAACTAAAATATTCCTTATTTTTTGTTTACAAATGTTCTTGGAACTTCAGGATTTCTCTCAGATTCTTTGGGAAACATTGGTTGTTCATTTCTATGAACACTAAATCTAGGGCTACATACTAGTAAATGAAACAATCAGAGGAAAGGACTGTTCACTGGCACACAGATGTCCACATTAAAAAATTGGTAGCTTAGTTTGGTCCAGCCCAGTTAGGTCTTTAATGTCTGGCTACATGTGGGGGTTTAGTATGGGCTATTGGTTGTTTTCTAGCAGGTAGTTTAGATGTGGATATCCTGTTTCAGCCGATAAGAAAGCTCAGCTGTCCATATGAAAGAGAGCCAGGTTATGCCAGTTGGCCTCAGGGCAGACAGTGACCCCTAAAATATGTTATTTACTTGTGTGTGTGTGCTGTGGGGTTTGAGGCATTATGTAGGGTTTGGCTCCTGGCTCATCATTTGGCTCATCAGCAGGGATGTGGAAATCCTGAGAAAGCAAGCTGCTACTTTTGGTATTGCCCTGTTCTAAGATGCAGAATTGGACCTTGGACTGACTTCTCAAATTTGGGCTTAGGCACTCCCAAGTAGCTGAGCTACCCAACCTGCCCCAAAGTTAGCTTCTTACTAACTTCTTACTAACTGTGAGCTTCTTACTAACTGTCCAGTGAAGCTGATATTCATGACGCTGCTTTAGCACTGTCTTCTGATTTCACTGAAGAACTGAGGCTCTAGCAGGCTGGCTTTCGGTGGTGGTCATGGTGGGTTTTTTTGATTTATAATCTTGTTGGGTTTTGGATTTATTTTTTTTAATGTGGGTATCAGGTCTAATTTCTGTGAATGGAAGTTGGGTTGATTTTCAACCATCTTGAATGCTGATGAATTGTAATTAGCCACACATGTGTTATGCAGTACAGATTTTCTTCTTCAACTGGAAGAATTTCACTCCAGACCAGCTGATAAGTATATTTATTTTCTCAAAAGTCACATCAAGCAGACATTTCAAAATAATAATTTGAAATGTGCTGTTACCATGAGCACTGCTTCCAGAATAAATGTTTGTTAAGATCAGGGGTTAAACAATGAAAAGAACATAGAGGAATGCAGATCTCTGTGGTCCAGGAACCTGTACTTCTCCATAATTCTTCCTTCTCTTTGGCTGGTGCAGTGGGAGCTCCCCCTTCATAAATATACCATTTCCCAGAAAAGGAATGAGAAAGGGGGAGAAATGCAGCCAAAATGAACTCAGTTTTTTTTTAACTAAGTATTTCTGGAAAATATTTTGTGGTATTTGCTTAGCCCTATTAGATCATCCAAACCATTTTATTGACTCTGAAGTTTATCCATATAATCATTATAGCTGCACTGACTTCAACAGAACTACTATTAATTGTTGCAGCTGAGGATCAAGATTAGGGAATTAACATGCTGGCAAGTACATTATCAGATGCTCTCAGTGATACTGTATTAGAGGTTCATAACACAATGAAAAGAGCTGTAGGTTGATAGTCGGTCTATATTGTCCCTTTCTGTCTTTTACCCCCACTGGTCTTTGTCCATAGCCATGATGCCACATGTACAGCCCTCTGTCCTTGGTATTTATTCATGTTACTGTCATGTTCTCATTTACCTAGTGTAACTATTCTGTTGTATTGGTCTTCTTTTTTAAATTCACTCCTTCCTGACACCTAAATATATTTTCATGTACTTTTCTCTGAACTTTTTCCCTGTATATCCTTCTTGATCAGCAATGAAAACACCATAGGTGAAGAGAAGGACAATGATTTCATGCTTTCAAAATGCACTCCACTCAGAGAAGGGATTGCAACACTGTCATTTAGCTTTGATTTTTTTCTAGACCAATTAACAGAGAAGGGTGTCACCGGGAGCTGCATAGCACCAGTGAGATTCTTGGATGGGTGAAGACCATGACAATTTACCAGAAATACGTAGATTACAGCTCCCAGTTCCACTGGTGCATCCTCACCCCAGATAGGATTTGGGTGAGCAATCACAAGAAATGCCCTTTCCTACAGGCAGTGTCGCAATTAATACAGGGATTTCTCTACAGATCAGGTCTGAAACTCATCAAAGTCAATGGGAATATGTCAGCAGCTTCAGTGGAATTTGAATCAGGCCTTGAATTAATCCTGAATATACCCATTTGATGGCATTACAAGGAAAGACAAAGATAAATATTAAACTTGTTTAAAATTACTATTTCTTATGTTAAGTGGAGATAAGTTACTGTCACATATAACCTCATATTCTTTCAAATTTGAGCTGGCTAACACCACAACAAGGTTTAAGATTGGAATAAAGACAGTGGTCTTCCAGGTAGTCCAGGATAGGTACACCATACCCACTGAAGAAAATAAGGGAATTTTTATAGAAGAAGCAGATAAGTGGCATATACCTGACTTTGATATGTATCCAAGCACAGGAAAGAACAAAAATTTATCTCCCATTTTTTATGATATTATTTTAGCAAGTGTGAAAAGGGATCCCACAGGGAACATGATTAATGCCCAGCAGAGAGGTAAAAACGGATACCTTCTACTACTGTAGAAACTGCCAGGGACAGACTTTTTATTGTAAAGAAATTAGGAACCCAGATCTATTTTAACTAAAGAAAGGGTGAAGTATATCTAAGCAGAAGACAAACTCGACATGACTAATAAAGGGTCTACCTACCCCTACCTATGCCTTTTTCAGTGTATAGATTATTTGGGCTAAAGACTCAATATGATGAAAGTGGGTAAGAAAAGACAAAAAGAAAGTCTGGCTGTGGAAAACTCTTTCATTCCTTTGCGTGTTGAATAGTTGGATAGTTGAATATTGTGCTTCCTCTGATCTTGGATTCACAAATTTTTTTTTCACAGGTGCCTAGAAACAGTAATAGGGAAATTCTATGTTGATGTTGCCTTTTTAATAGGTTTCTTTTACAATATTTATGACTAATATCCAGAGAAGCCACATATTAGACTTTTTGTTCTTTAACAAACAAGGGTTCAGTACTTTTAGTAGCACATATCCTTTTGTACTTGGAAGTCAACTCTACACATTTTCTAGGTAGTTGCATTTTTTTTACTGCTATTATTTTTGTCCAAGGCATCCCTAGGAGCAAAGTTAGGGTAGTAAACTTCTTTATGATGAACAAACTGTTTTGTTAGATTGTAAACTTCCTGGAGAAATGTGTGTGTTTAAAGCTCTAAGATAGCACAAGTAGCAGACTTGCTCTTCCATTTGAAGTGATATGTTGGTTTGATATCATATGGTTGATATGTTATATAACCTGTAATATAAGTGCCAATGCATAAAAAAACCCCAGTAAGGATGGAACATGTATGTACATACAAGTGTTATGAAGCCACCTATATTCAACATGTAGCACTTCAAAACAACTCACAAAATCACGCTACAATCAGACACTCTTCACTAGCAACTGGATATTAACAACACAATAGTTAGAAGACTTGATGTTCATTGTGAAAAAAAATTATTTTTTCAATTTCAATACTTTATCATCCCCAACCTAAGGAAGAGAGTATTCAAGAGGAGTGATAGATCCAGTGGTATTTCTGGCAAGTCATTCCACCATTCTGCACTGGGGTTTCCTCACCAATTCAGTGAAATAAAGACTTTGTCTTTGAAGTACTTTGTGGTCAATGCAGTTGGCAAATGTAATCTTCAGAAAGATTTAGGATCAATTTCTCATAAAAAGTTGTGAGATAATGTTACCACTATCTTTTCTTGTTAATATTCAGCACTGCTAGTATATGAAATTAAAGGGCAAATTCTGCAGCCGTAAATCCCACTGAGAAGCAGATAGTCATGTGATGAGTCCCATACCTCCTCAGTCTTGTTTCTGTTCATCAATTTCCCACCTCTTCTATAGAGGAATGAAGGTAGTAGCATTTGTACGCATCTGTTCCTAAACTTCCCATAGGATCTGTAGAATTTATCTCTAAGATAGACAGATGGCCTCTTATAGATTCATAAATTTTTAAGGCAATAAAACAGACCAAAGAATTCTTCCTAGTGTTTCTATATTAAGACCATAAATTCTGTTTGAACGAAAACTGTAGCTCTTAGAAAGTCACTTTGTCTTTATTTAAATAGCCCATATAATGAAGAAATCCCTAAATCCCTAAATAAATCTCACAAGTCAGAGTCCCAGTGTGGCAAGGACTCAGACTAAGGAGTAGGAAAGTTAAAGATTACTTAAGAAATAAAAATGTGGGTAAGATCTAATTGTAAAAATATTACAGTAGTGAAGCTATCAAATTCTGTCTTCTGAGATAGGAGCAGAGTTGAATTAATCTGTTAACATCAACTGAACTAAAAAAAAGTCTTCACGTCAGAAATCTGCAAGGGTCTACACAATTTCATTATCTCATCCACTTCTGGTCAATCTATGTGTAATCTTTCTGATTTTGCTATCACACATGTCAGAAACTTTTCAGAACTTGAGATAAAGAGATAAAAATCTCGAGAAATTAAAACAGGGTCACTGAGAAAAAATAGGATGAAATGCCAGCTTTCAGCAGAATTCAAATCCACTGAAACTGCTTTGAGATTTTAAAATGTCTCATTAATCTGCTTCGCTATTTTTGTTTGTCTTTGCTCTTCTGGGCTTTGGTCAGGTCCTGAAGCAGAACAAGCATTTGTGGAACATAGCTTATGTTTATGACATATTTAATAAGGTGTAGTGAAGTGTATTATAATTTTATGTCAAGTGAACACTTTCAAAACATGTTATGTTTGATTGTTATTTCAAGTCTTGCAATTTAGACCATATGTGACCTAGTAACAGGGATTTGAGAATTAATATCTTACTTTAGACTATTTCTAATTATTTTTGAGATGTGTTGAAATGCTAAAGGACATCAACACGCCCTTCAGAGACATTCATAAAATAGGAGGCATTATTTGCAAAAGAAAACACCTACCTTGCCAAAACAATGGAGATTCCACCTCTACCAACAACAGCTCTCCTTTCAACATACGGATATGCAGAAGAATTTTCCAGAAGAGTCGTCACTAAGCACAAAGGTAGGTCCTTTGTAGAGACAAGTGTATGCCCCATGCCCATAGGAATGGCATTCAAAAGCTAGAGGAAAAGAATCCTCCAAAAATACTGTTGAGTAACCGTGTGCTTAGAGTGCCAGAAAATTGTATTTAGGCCCATGGCTTTGCGTAGCTGGAGACATACACAAGAGCCCCATCCCCTGATCACGGATAAAAATATCGTCTGAAAGAGAGACCTTGCTCTCCAGTAAGACTTTTCGATCCTACAGCTGGGATGGGCTGCTCTATCTTAAGCAGATCTAGGGTATACCTGAAGTCTTTGGTTTTTTCAGCTGAATTTGGGAGGGAAAATTAATTCTTGGATATGCTTGAGCATCTTCTTAGGCTGTAGCAATGTCACATTCTCTGGCAGTCGTCTTGGGTGATTCTGCACCTGTGGGAACATTCTGCTCTTTATTTTGTTTCCTTTCATCCTTTGATTTTATCCCATTCCTATTAAAAATCTGAAGAGCTAATGACAAAGGAAAATGGAAGTGTCATAGTCTTACAATAAATCATTAGTGGGTATTGCAGTTGGAGGAAGATGGCAATTTGATATGAGAAGTTGTGACTCTCAGTTCTCTCTCCTAAGTACACTAGTTGGCGCACTAGTTTTTTTGAGATTTGTTTTTCTCAGAGTTTCTGAAGCCTCAGGGGTTTCCAGGCAAGCCAAATTCATTGTGATATTCCCCTCCAGAAGACAAGATGCAAATGGCTTCTTCAAGATCACTGCAAGGCTTGAAGAGGACCCAAACCCTGAATATCATATTCCTGAATATGTAGCCTAATTCCTAGAATATCATGGAAGAAACAGTCTCCACTGATAACACCACTAGTAATAATTATAAAAACGTGAGTCTTGATGAATTAGGTAAATTCACCTAATGAAGGTGAATTGGGGCTCTGAGTACCAGAATGTCCAAAGTGTAACACTGAGTTAGATGGCTAGGCTGTGCCAAGGAGTGGGATTTCAGATGTACCTCTGTGCTCAGTATTTATTACTGGTTAGCTCTAGGCAGCCTGCAGCTCAGAGTGGCTTTCTCATGACCATCTTTACAGGTGTGTGGACAACAGACAATAAGCTACAATAGGTAGCTTATCTGTGCAGGCCAACTGCAGATCACTGCGATGGGATTGTTTCCATGAAAGACCATCTTGTACCTACATCAACATCTGGAAAAGACAGACCCTTCAGTTTATCTCTTCATTCTCTTCCTTCGCCTTTTTGGGGAAGGTTTGTGGGATGGAGATGTCCTGTTTTGGGACCTTCCCTAGTGTTCTTTGGTCTGAGTTTCTGAAGTGAACTCGTAAAAAAAAAGTCCTGAAGTTATCACAGGTCTTAGTGATATAGATTATGCCAATAGTGTTGCTTCAATTCTCTCTTGCTGTCTAGAATTTTTAAAACTAATGTGTAGGATAAGTAGGTCAAAAGATGAAGCAAGAACATTTCTATTTATTTTGTCCGAAACAATGGATTCAAGCAGGTTTTCTCAGTAAGGAGACTTCTGTATTTCTTTCATGGGATACTGTATCTTACAAACATTTTGTAAAGTTCAGGTTCTGCAAATGCAGTAGGAACTGGACAAGAAGAAGCAGCATCTTTGCTCATGCTTCCAAGCCTTTTTTAATACAATTCATCACTTGGCTCATATTTCTCATTGAGCTTTTTTTGTTGCTGCATTTCCAGTATTTATCTCACTGTTCCTTTGCATTTTCTGCCCCTACTCTTTCTTTATTCTTGCTTCTCTCCAAACCACATGGATCAGGAGAGGAGCAATTATATGCTACTACAGTAACAATCATTCTTAAACCAAGCTACAGCAATCATAAAAGGTTTAATCTGTTAATATTATTCAAATAGATTTTATGTTGCTAACTCAATGATCAAAGCCAGTTATGTGACTTCAGGTTGATGAGAATGACTATGCAAGAATGCAGCTCATGGGAGTCTGTAGGTAATGATTTATGACTGTATTCATTTTTTCTTGCTTTATCTTTTGGTTTCCCGTCATTTGCCCCTGCATCCTTAGCAGCAAATGTGTCAGAATTACAGTAGAACATATAATAAGTAGCAAAGTGTGATGCAACAGTTTTTCAGGTAAAAAAATTCTAGTTAAATTATTAGAATTCTCATTGAAGTATTTACATTTTGCATCTCAATTTTTCAGTCATCTTTTTCAGGAAAAATAATTGCCTTGCATTACATGATATGTAGAAGAGTTAATGTAGTAAACAATACAGCATAATAAGACTTTCCAAAATTCTTAACAAGGTCTTTTATTGGGCCATGGATAGTAATAACTTTACTGTGGAAACAGCTGACTTAGCAGTTGCAAAATACATTCATACATTCTTTTGCTTGAAATGAACTAGGTGGCCAGAATGCTTTTTGTATGTTTCTCTAATGCATGCCCAATGTCCGGCCTCAGCCTCATAAAATAGGCAAAAACAATACTGAAAACAGGAGTGAAACACGAGGTAATTGAGTTAACAGATGGAGCGTGTCAGAACTTCCTCTGTGTATCGTGAAGCAGGGAAACAAAAAGTTAAATGCAAAATGGAAACAAAAGATGACTGGAAAAAATTCTGCCCGTTTAATGAAGGAATTAAGATTTTCCTTAAAAATATTGCACAAGACTTTTGAGCAGATGACTTACTTTTGCCCTCTGGAGACTCCTCTGAAATGGAATCTCATGAAATTTGAATTGGATGCATCGTTTTCTAAAAATGCAAAACATTTTTTAAAAAAATTTCCAAACATTAAAACAAAACTATCATCACAGCCCTTAAGACAATGTACCTCTACTTTAAAAATGCTATGCTAAAATATTAAAGTGATACTATGACTATTATTTATAATTGTTTAGATCACTGAAGTCTTGTGTAATAGAACTATGATGGTTATACCTGTACAGTTAAATAAAGAGCGCCAGGAAACATTCCCAGTTACAGAAACTGGATTGTCTATGTAGCTAAGTTGTTAGAAGGGTCCATGGCACATTTTTGGTCCGCAATAGCTAGCTCACTTTCTGACAGCTCCTGATGAGGCTCAGGGACTAGACAGACCAAGGATCATTCCAAACAGCTACATAGTTTCTCCTAGGCAGTTTTGGACACGGGCTGTTGAATGCCAGCTGGCCTCATTGCCAAAAGAACAATCCCAAGCACCTTTAATTTACTGCTATTGACATAGTCATTGTGTCTATCCAATACTTTTGACTATGTGAAGAGTCCAAACCCAGCTGTCACCACAGGGATGACAGAAAGTGGCACTTTTTATAGATTTGCCTTCTGCCTCCATACAGGTCCCCCTTAGAAGTGGAGTTTTCTTCCCCTACTCACACCAATCTGGAATTTCACAGCTTTCCCACTTATGGACTGAAGTTTGATTAAAACCTGATTAAAATTGCCTATTTGTGGCAAGCAGTCAGTACTACGCAATGCTACAACCATTTCTTTCTTGGAGAAGTTTGTGATAAGTGCTATCGCACCAGCAACCTCCTTTAAATAAAAAGCCCTCTTAAGAAATGGACAAAACGTTCAAACATTATATACACTTATAAATACACTATATACCTCATCAGATGATACTCTCTTTGGAGTGCCAGTAGCAGAAGAAGTGCTGGATGTCTTCTTTTAGCTAGTCCAGGAGCATTGGGACCCATTGCTGTCTCTGGTTTGCCCTCCATGGAATACTTCCTCCAGTCTGCAGTTCCTTGCTTAAGGAAAACTGCCTTTTTCATAGACCTCAGGCTTCTGAGTCCTCTTACCATGCACCTTGTACAAGCAGGGGTAGGTGTTCAGCATCCTTTTGCCAGTTACCTAGTCAAGACAGAATTGCTTTATTCGGGCAGCCTTTGTGGGTTGTAATCATGAGCCTCGTGTCTATGGGAGAATGCACTGAGACACTCTCTCCCTGCTCCCAACTAGCCATGGAGAAAACACATTTTGGCATATAGATGGATATTTATCACCTGACATTCCTCTGTCTGTCACAGCCATAAGGATGTGTGCTGTGCTCAGTCCAAATATCTCTGCAAGCAGAACTTTTCAAAAGAAAAAATAAAATATACTCAAATAACAGCAGTAATGCCTTCCTACAGTATTTCATAAATGCTTCACAAAGGCAATGATTGGAGACTTTTATATTATTTTCAGCACTCAGTTGCCCAGAGGAAGTGGTGAAAACTCCATTATTCAGCAATTTTAAACTAAGATGAATAAAGTGCTAAGAGATTTAGTGTAGAGAACAGTGTAACTTTGAGAGGAGGATGAAGTACATGACCTTCTCAATTTCAAATAACTACAATTTTTGACATAAGTATCATCAATGCTGAGTCTTTAGTACGATGTTAAAATATAATTTTAAAATATTCATTATGGCTTAGGAACACCTAAAAATATAGGGAATCAGATACCAGTTTTGAAAAGCATATGAAAATGAAAATTTGGGTTGAAGCAAAAAAGAAGGTCAATATATCTTACAGAAAGTTTTAATTTGCTTTTGGTGCCTTTAAAGGTATTTACATCTGCTAAGAACCATATGCATTTCAAATAAGGTTTGTGGGTATAGTTGAGAAGGATGATTTCTCAGATATTTGGTTGCTTATGATTCATTCTAGCTTAAAATAAGCTACTTTTGTGGTTTACGTTTTGGTTTGAAAAACGTAAGGTTTTGCAGGTTTTGTTTTGAAAAAAATGTACCCATTTGTATACCTAAAAGGAACCCAGCTTGTGGCAGAATGCTCAGATTGTGGCAGAAAGAAAGTAATTTACACTTCAAGATAACATCTATGCCTAGAAAAATATAGACTGAAGAGTAAGTAGAAATGCTGAAAGATCTGTAGCTACCAAGAAACACATTAAAACAAGCAAACACCTCACAAAAAAATTAGTTCTGGAAGTGCTATAATGCAGTTCATTAATAAATATTATCATGAAATATTTTAAGACTCCCAGTAATGTAGGATATATGGTAAACTAAGAAGTCAGTGAAAGGGAAGTTAATATTATTACTTTAACAAAACCTTGCAATAAAGGCTGTCTGGTTAGACTACAGGTTTCCAAGCAGCATCTTTTGTGTATCATAGTTACAACCTCAGGCACTGATACTGCTTTCGGCTGTAAGCAGAGTAATGAAAGCAAAGTCCAGCAGGAACAATAATAATGCTGTCTGTCAGTAGGTCTCTGAAATGTCTTGTCTGGTGATGATGGTGTTAACTCTGAATGTCAAAGATTATTTTAGCTAAGGTTCTCGCTGCTATTTCAATATCATATTTGTGTCTGTGAGTGTGCCCAGCTGTTTCCTTGAGGGAACACTTGCACAGCTGAAGTAAATGGATGAGCCAGCTCAAGGGAACATCATGTTAACAACTGTCCATCTCTCTATATTTCTGTGTGTACCTGTGAGTGTAGCTCCTCACTCTGCCTGTCACAAATCAACATAAACAATCAAAGACTGAAATGTCTTTTGTATAAGGTACTCTAAATCTCACTCGGTCCTCTCATGCTCCCAGTCTTCTCACTTTACTTGCAAATTGAAGTTGAATGCAAACTTAAAATGTATCTGTTTGTCTTCCTGCAAGCTGTGTTGTAATACTTTTGCAAACAATATTATTATTAGTGGTATAACTACCAGTTGTATAACTTCTTAATGCAACACAAAGGAATGAACTATGTCATTTGAAGGCAGGTGGATGTGACATAGAGAACACACAAGGATTTGCTAATAATTTTGGAAATTATGAAAGGACGTAATATGAGATGAACTAGAATGTCACCAAACCAAATAGCTAATATAAACTGATATTGGTTTGGATTATGAACTTCAAATATGTCTGCATGTAGTTGCTCACAAGAAATATGTGCATTTAGACTTAGCATTGGAAAATGGAATTCAAAGGCTAAAACCTTGACTGGGAAAGACAATAATGTCAGACATTAATTTCTGCTTAGCACTGCAAGATTATGGGAGGGGGCCAATAACACAAGTTATGTCAGCTGGTGATGTTTGTATTATATCAATGAAGACCAAATATGTCTAACATACTAGTGAGTGATGCCAGAAGAACTGGGAATTTGCTAACAAAAAAAGAAGAGATAGGTAAAGCCAAATAAATGAACACACCAATAAATGTAATCTGGAGTCCTGAACCGCTGACCTCACTTCCAAACAGTGACCATACCACTTCGTCTTTCTGATGGAACTGGTGACTGCAGACAAGCCAGGTCTCACAGGCAGTGTTTAATTTAAATTGTAGATCTGTTTTTTGATGCATGTTGTTGTGCACTTCTGAATCCTTTTCCAGATCAGGTCCTTGTTTTGAACATGTCATGATCCTCTCTGAGCCATTCACTTTAATTTCCTTAGCACAGAAACTGAGGTGTGGAGAAGAAAAAGGGAGAAGCACCAGAACCTTAGTCTATCACAGAGGTAGAATGTGGTTAGGGCGCATATATGAACCCAGGTTTCCCAGATGGGAAACATTCTTGGGAGTATAGGTGCAGGCGTCTTACATTACAAATAAAAGGATAAAGAGTCTGATCGTAGTCTGGACTACCCTTAATCATCTGCCCTGTCTGAATCCAGAAAAGAGTCCACTGTAAAGGCCCATAATCTTTGAAGGATTTAAACCTAGCAACAGCAGCTATTTTTGCAAGTGGAATTGACTTTTTTCTAGAATCCATTGTTAGATTTAAAGGGAAATTAATAATGAAACTGAAGGTTCCTAGTGTAGGACATACCTGCAGCTTCAGACTAAACAGTGATTATTTTAAATCCCGAGAAATAACCTCTAAAATGCATGTGATCCCAGGGCAGAGAGAATAAGTTTCTGTTAAGTATGAACCTCCTCTCACATAACTTAGTAGACTGGCTTGCTTAGTATGTTTGGCTTTACTGCTTGTTTCAACAAATTAATGAAAGGGCTGACTTCATGACTGCGGTTCTTTTAATTTGGCCACGAGGGATGTGCTGAAGTTCTGATACAAACTGCTTAGGAAAGACTACCAGCTTGTTAAAGCTAGCCCCATAATCCCATGGGTCAGACCGTAAATAAAATAATCACTGAGGCTGTGCCTTGCTAAGCCTGCCTACTGCCTTCAAGTCAGGAGACAAGACCAGCACTAAATTAACAGACCCCTTTCTTGCTGTTTGGGCCATTCAGGACTGAAGGACTTTTTATTAGACTGTTTTTGCAATAAGAAGTTAGGAACTGATCCAACAAGATGTTTAAGTGTAGGCTTTATTTCTAACACCTGAGTGTTGGTCCTTGGAAGTGATACTCACATGCATAAAGGTAAGCATGTGCTGAAGGGTTTTGCTGAGTTGAGGTCTCAGGACTCTACCCGCGCTGTCCATGATGAGTTTTAACTTACCTCTGGGACTACTTCTCTCCACGCAAGAAGAGCCAGGATATGGTGCCCTGGAGAGGCCTGAATCCTTTTCACTGCTTCTATTGAACTCATTAGTGTAATTGAGTTGAGACTCTATAATAAATTTAGTTTCTGTTTTCCAAGATGCAGACTGGACCGATCCTTAGTTGCCGTATACCGCTTTGCCACATCCACATAAGCTGTCACTTAGGCTGTGTAGAGCATCCTCTTGCCAAGTCTACCATGCATGTATTTAATAGGAATATTCCAGACAAAACCCTGGCCAGCTGTCTGTTATAACTAATATTTTTTCATCTTTCCTTGCAAAACTTTTCCTATCATCTAGAGAATTCATTTATCTCCCCCCCCCCCGGTAAAATATGTCCAAAATTATGCTCTAATACACTTTAATTAAATTAGATTTTGAATCTGTCTCTGATGTGAGGCCTCCATACCTATAGTACTGAATTACACTGGTCTTTTTAAAGCTGGGCTCTCACTACCCGTTGCTAAAGTAATTCTCTCTTCCTTTCCTGCAGACTGAAACTAAGCTTGCATGCCTCCAGCTTGCCAGACTTTTCCCTTCAAAATTCTTTCTGACTTTAGAAATCTCCCTAAGCTTGGGCCTCCAGGACTTACAACCAGGTACAGACAGCAGTTGTCGGAGGCCACGTACCCCAGCAGCCTGTGTCCTGCTGCTGCTGCCATCTCCAGCTCTCCTCAGGAGCAGTTGCAGGCTCCCAGAACCTTGTATTTTGATCCTGCCTTCCTCTTGAGGGGAACGTTGCCCACTGCTGACAGCTGCCATATGCATACTATGGTTATACAAGATCAACAAACCTTAATGTCACCAACATTTTATTTGTTCTTACTGCTGGGCAGGATCTTTGATGCAGCCAGTTGACTGAGAGGCAGGGGTCAGGAACCTTCCTGTCTACAAGTTCAGCAAAGACTGAGATCCTCCGAAGTGTCTTATCTTGCAATGGTAGGTACTGGCAAAGCACCCGTTGTTAGAGAAAATTTGGAAGATCAGGGGATGAAAAACCTCAGTTCCCCCTCATCTGAATCCAAAGGCATGAAGGGTTTAGATAGCAATTGTGCTTTACTGGTTGGCATTTCTGTAAAATTGTTAATGTCTTACAGAAGTGTCTTGACCAACACAGTAGGAGAGTTGATAGTATCATAATCTGCCAGTGTAAAAGGAAAAGCTGTAAACGCATTTGCAAACATGTTTTAATTACGTGTGATATCTTCCATCTCTTCCTTTTCAGGTTAGCTTGTGCCTGTTTGTGTTGGCAATCCAATTGTGTAAATCACGTTACATGGACTGGATTACTCCAACACTCTGAAGCCCAAACTGTTGAAATGTACAAACAGAATCATCTGGCAGCCAAGAGCAAAGTGTCTCCTCTTTTCCAAGGCAGAAACACACAGCACCTGCATTAGCCAAGATCTTTTTCCTTCACCCAGGTAATTCTTCCCCGTGAGAGCAGCAAATGTTATTGCAGCGCATATCAAAGCAGGGTGTTGCAGGTGCCTTTCAGACCATTTCTCCATCAGAGCATGTCCCAGCCTCTCCACTGAAGCAGCACCTTCCGTGCCAAATGGGCTGGGAGCCCACGCTGAGCTCTTACGTCAGTCTGGCTCCTGCACATCCCCAAACAAAACGGTCCAAGTCTACAATGTCTGCCAGGCCTATTTACACATTAAAGTGTACTGCTCGTCTATCAGTTTCATCATACAGCTGTGGAGTCCTTGGGGCATACCAAAATAAAATCACTGCTGGAGTGAGATTGGGATAGTCTCAGCACCACCAGCAACATACTCAGGTCAAAAACCATATGAGAACAGCTTGATGTCTTTTCTTCTTTTTCTTTAGACTTTTAATTACAGATGTGTTGGCTTCCCCTGCTTCCTTTTTTTTATCTGCCTGCTGTTTCTCACAGGGTTAAGACAAGGAGCAGGAGAAGGCATGAGTCCCAGAAGCAGAGGACAACCAGCAGTCTGGAGGGCAGGCAGGGCTGTGAAAATGGAGGCCTGGGGATAACAGCAAACCTCTCCCACAGGGCACTCCCCTTAATGCGGTAAGATGTTTTGCTGGGTACAGTAGTGATCTGTCAGAGTGTTTAAACAGTACACAGCATTTACGTCCAGTCTTGGCTTTTACCCTTGCATGCCCAAATTTGACCAGGAAACTTGGCTCAAAAGTGGAATCTCCTTGAAGTTTGAAGGGACTCAGACTTGGGGTTTTGGAAAAGCCTAAGTGGAAGATTGAAATCCAGCTTTGAATTCCTGAATGCCCAAACTCTGTGAAGTATTTGGATGCAGCAATATTTTTTCAGCTCAAATAAACTACATGATAATTGTGGATATTCCACTCTCAGGCACATTTGGGTAAGAACTTTTCAATGTGAACAAAGAACCCTGTTCTTCCATTTCAGTACTGAAGATGGAACAAGAATATTTATTATCTTCTCTATTACACATTGTATTCATAAATTTTTGAAAGCAATGGGAATATATATGCATTTTGCAGAAAGTCCTCCAGGAAGGAATTTTTTGGATCATGGTTAAATGATGTGAGAAGTTTTTACAGAGGCCAAGAGACCCTTCATTTTTTGTTCATGTGAATGCTCAGTAGTAGAAACATCCTCTGCCAAGCTAAATGACCTTTCAGTAAACTAAGAAAATAATACAAGTAAAGGAACCAAAGTCTTGCAGACATCTGAAATCTACAAAGATACACAGAGAAAAGTGTTTATTTTATTTTTTAAAAACACCCTTTGGCTGAGAAATATCTATAAGCATCTGTGTGTGTAAAGCATCTGAATGAACTGAGCAGAAGTGACTGTGAATTCTGTATTTTTGAAAATGCTTTTGCTGAACACTATGAAACCCGAGAGGGTTCTGCAGAAGTTCCTTTCTGCTTGAAAAAGGCACCACAAGATGGCACCTTCTGAAGATAATATCTAACATTTAAATGAAAAAAAAAATCATCATTTTATAACAGACTGTTATTGAACATATGGTGGACATGAATGAAAAATGCAACAGGGACTAAGCAATAAAATGGGGAAGCATAATATAATCTTTGGCATTTACAAATATGCAATCCATGACTGAAAACATTTATATACATGTTTAGCTTTGTGACTAATCCAGTAACTATACTGTACATGTATACGTTACATACTTGTAACGAATGCCGGGTCTCAAAGTACATTTTTCACCCCTACATAGCAGATTTGGACATAAGCTACTGAGCCTCCAAAATCTATACAGCAGACAATGATAGCTGCAAAATACAAACATGTCCCAGTTCCTTTAATTAGGAGATCAAAATTGTATTTTGGTGAATGATTATGGATTTAAATAAAAATTATGAAAATTCTGGAGACAGTTTATAACTTAACTGGCAACGAGGTGTAGATGAAAACCAATACTGTTTCTTGCTGCCACACCTTTTTCTCTCTCTAAATAATGTAGCTGTAGGTAAGAGTGCACAAACACATCTCGTATTTCGCATACACACAGGGCTAGTATGTACACAAGCACACTTCTTCTCTTTGAATGGCATTTCTTTTTTCACCTTTTTCTCTCTGAACAACTACTAGTAGTGTTCCTGAATCAAGTTGTTTTAAAGATACTATGACTTTTAAAGTGTTTGAAAGAAGTACAAGTAATCTAATCACCTTCCCTGGCAAAACATCAACAGAATTGTATTTGGTAGGTGTGCCTTAAAGCATTGCCATTTAACTTCTCTAATCTCAACATTTACTAATGTCTAATCCTTTTGCTGAGGGAAAGTCTCCCACCTCCCCATCACAGGACAGAGGGGGTTTCGGTGGCAGGGTACTGGGGGGAGGCAATGGCCAGTAGATCAACAGGCCAGAGCTGCACAGCACTCCTTTGCACAGGAGCCTCTGCTGGGGTGCAAGGGATGGGATCTGCGCTGCCCGAGCGCTGCTGGCAGTGGTGCTCAGCCCCGGGCTCCCTTCCAGCAAGCCGAGCTTTAACAACCTGCTGGTCTTGAGGCCCCTGAGAAGGAGGGTTGGGGTGTCAAAGCAAATCTAATTTCATGCTGCCCTGGTTTTCCAAACTGTCCAGGGGAGCAGTAGTGGATCAGAATCAAGAGTGGCCTATACAAGCTGATTTTCAGTCCAAAGGAAGATTTTCAATAAATGTAGTTATCAATAGACTGGTTCAGTGTTTTTGTCATGGATTCCTTTTTTAGCTCTGGAGCTCCTTGTGTCTTCTCACAAGTATGAATAGGATAGACGGTTTCCTGTTGGCATTGGTGTCTCTTTCTATTTGGAAAGCATTTTCTTGTGTTACTGATGGAGCAGAAGTTGGCATGGTTTTTCAGATGTTTACCAGTGTGGCTGTTAGCTTGTCCGATGCCAGGAATGATGGCAATATATCTGTCTCTGGAAAAGGAACTGTTTGTTCATTCAGCCTTCCTCTTTTTACTGTGTACTTCCACAGAAATAAAACAAATGGTTTGCAGTGATACTTCTTAGATAATTGACCCCTGGAGACCTGCCACACAAGGCAGTGAAATACACTTGAGTACCTCAGTGTAAACCTTTTGAAAGACCTTTTAAGCCAATATTATTAGGTCATTGAATCAGAATACAGCAGAGAAGAGGTTAAAATTGTGTGTTATTCTTTCCACTTCCATGTGCAGACTTCTAGCTCAGGGCATTTCAGAACAATAACCCTTTATGAAAATTTTTATATTAAATTTAGACACTAGAGAACATCCTTTGCCTAATTATGAAAGGTTTGAAATATTTCAAAATCTGAAGCTGAAAACTTCTTGCTTCAACTAATTTAATTGAATATCACAGTTCTTAGCACATCCACTTGCTATGAGGTCCTGTCATAAAAGCCAGTTGCTTCATAGAACATTTTACTGGCAAATTATCTTTTGTAATATTATGGGATGAGTAGAGCAATAACAATTCAACAGAAAGCAGGTTTTCTGAAAATCAGTTATTAAACTATGTTGCCACCATCTGTAGAATGATAGTCTTTTTCCTATATACTGTAATTTTACATCTCTGCAAGACTAAACAGATAAATAAGATAATCGATATTGCATGTTTTTAAAGACATTGTATTTTTAGATCAAAATGTCAAACACAAGATTTAAATGCTGGTTGAAATGGTTTGCCAAATGGTTGAAACCACGCAGCCAGCAATTCTTCCTTATGATGAACAGAGGTCTTATTTGCATGTATGGAATTTATGGTTTCTGATAATGTGATAAGATAATATATTTGCTTTTGTGTCAAGCACAATAGGCAAAAGGCATATATACCTGGATGATTCATGGAGGCAGAGAAAAACAAGGAAATAGATAAAGGCAAGAACCACAACATTGCAAAACAAAATGTGGAAGACCGTATTTAGTATAATCTGAGGTTCCTATCAGTCACACTGACCCCTTCACAAACTTCTAAATTATATCAGCCTGTAAAAATGTATTGCTTCCCTTTCTAGGTAAGTAAGTGATATGTGAGTTCAGTGAACACAATGCCTTTATAATAGCCATTAATCTTCATGGAAAAAAATACTCTATGTGCTCTGGAATGCACTCCATCCATTCTCCTCTGAAACCTCATCTTTGTTCCTGGTACTGACTATCTGTTTCTAATTTCTGATATTCTGTGTTGGTGGCAAAGACTATTCAAGCTTCTATACACAATATGAGCTAAGATAGTTAATATATTTTTATATAGTAAGGCCATATTTCTAAAAGCAATACATAAAATTTAGCTTGTAAAGCAGAATATAATGTACTTCTGCTGATGCCAGTTTAAACAAAAGTAGGAACTGGAGACCATTTACAGATCTTGCTGTGAGCAGACCATACATTCTGCTTGCATGTATGTCAAGATTACAGAAAGTCTTTACGGAACAAAACTTTGTTGTAAGAACAAAACAAAACACATTTTTCCAACGCAGGTAATTAGTTAATGCAAATAACATTCTTGCATAAAGGAGTCAAGTTATATTTCACTCCTGAAAGAAAAGGTTGGACAGTCATTGAGAAAATGCCAAGATTTGCACTTTGGTCTTTGAACCAAATTGGGCACTCTAGAATCTCTATTTTAGCATGAATCAGACGGCTAAAGGATCACACTGTAGCAGTTTTGAGGTAGAGGCTTCTTTGTTCCCTGGCTTTGATTTAAACTCTTGCAAAGCTTGCAAACTTGCAAAGATTTTTCAAAAAGATAGAATAGCTTGACCAACAGGTGGCTTCTATCCCAGGGTTCCTTGCCCTGCTTGAAGGTTTACTTGGCTTGCTTGTTTTAACCCCAAATGGTAAAGAAAATCTACATAATGTACCCTTCTAACCCACATGCCATCAACTTAAAAGTAATGACTTCTCTACTGACTGATGTATTGGGTCAAGCTTTGAGGAAAACGTAAAATTCCCCAAAGAGCTGCTTGCGTCACTGCAGATTCCATAAGAGATTCTAACAGTTAAAGAAAACATTTCAAGAATATGAACACGGTGGTTTTGGGGGAGTAAGTGGAAGGATTTCTCCCTTGAAGACAGCTGGCCAATACTTCCAAAAAAAAAAGCACTTCCTCCATCCAACGAGCCAAGAACCTGCGTCATTCTGGCACGTCAGGTAGTTTTGGGGCCTGATCCAAAGCCCACTGAAATAAATGGAAATAATCCAATGCTGAATTTCCCAGTTGGCTCAGCTGAGCCTGTCTAGTCCAGGTATCTCATGACATCTACAATCTCTACTTCACATACACACACAAAAAAAAAGAAGGAAAAAGTAGAAGACAAGACAATATCATAGCCTCCAGCTGATAAGATTTTACTTGTTCTTACAGGTATATTCATTTTATACAGGCCTAGAATGCCTCAGCTGCCCCATTTTGATGTGCTGATGGACCCTGGCTCTGCCCTGAATGCACCTCTGCCTCCCTTGAAGAAAAGAGCTCCAGGGCCTTCAGCAAGATCCTCTCCTCTGGCAGCACTTTCCAGTGTTCGGAAGCACTGAAATATTGTTCTTTGGATCAGGGCAACGATGAGTAGGATGGATAATATGCATGGGTAGGGAGATAACAGGTATTTGCCAGCCCACATATTTCACTTATTTGTCCCAGCTTGACAATGAGAATATTTTCTTAACCTGATGCCAAAGTATCAGCTTATCTTGGCTTTTCTTTGAATTGGGATCTATATAATATATCTTTGGAGAAATAGATAAAAAAGTTGTTTGTTTTGTCCTTTTAATTACTGACTCTGAATACATCAAGAGATTAAATAATGTGGAAAGGGAAGGGATATCTAAGTTAAAGAACAATGTTGGCACAAGAACTATCATGCATAAACCAGCCAGGAACTTGGTCTGGAAACCATAATAATTCAAATAATCAAAGCAATACTATTCTGTAATTACTTTCCTGGGGCTGTAGTATGGACTAGAAATCTAACCAATTTTAAGATAAATTTATGAACAAGATTAGATGAAGTGGTTTCTGAAGTAGCAGGGGACTTGAATCAATGACACAAGAAGTACTTTCCAGTGCTGGATCATAAGATCATAAATTAAACTACTGCTGTTCTACTTCTCTCCTTCAAGTAGCAGTGTGGAGCAAGAAATTAATTTCATGTCTCTATAGTCAATTCTGTTATCCAATATGTTATGAGATTGAATTATCCTGGATAATGGTAGTGGAACATGCTGGCCAGGCCAGTTTAAGGCTGAATCTGGCAGAAACTTCTGCACTGAGCTTCCCACATCCATATCCCAAGTAAATAAATTCTGACAGACCAGAGCTGAGCCCTGGAGCTCCTGGCTGCTGGTGTTGGGCTTCTGAATATTCCAGGTTGCAGGGAAACTTAACGTGGGCAAAACACTTAATGGTGTGGAACCACTACCCCATTTAATGCACCACCATGCTTGAAAATGCTGGGGAGCTCGATGCAGAGACCTAGGCAGTTCTATAGGACTGAGCTTCTTAACTCTGGCTTAATGCCAGTCATGCCAGACCCTGCTATCAACCCAGCCGTGCCTGTGTTTCCTTCTTCCTGCTCTGCATTGCAGGGGCTGCTTTTGGTCTGAAGCAGGGCTGGACCTGACCTAGCTCTGTGCAGCTACTTGGCTGTAATAAACCCTCTCAAAACACAAGACCCTCTCAAAACCCTTGCAAAAAGGGAGCACAGACCCCAGTGTGGTCCTTCAGGGTCCTGTGTCCTTTGCAGACTTTTCTGGTGTCCAGTGAGTATTGCTGGGAATAGATTGTTTCATTGCCTACAGATAATGATGTAATTCCTACAGTTATGATATGTTGATGATACAGGATGCATACATACATTATGCACCATACTGCACATAAAATTTTAAAGCTGATAGACATTCAGCTCCTAAGGAACATCTTAAATTTGCCTCTTACTGGTCCTGCCAGTGGCAGAGTCTTTGTTTCTCTGCTTCAAATTGTTATTTTCATTTGATCCCCTTCCACCCTTAACTATCTTGCCTCATTCACTACACAGGATGCATGGGTGCAAAGATGGGTGATGTATAACCAGCATGCACAAACCTCCAGTATTTTTCTTCATTCTGTCTCCTGAGGAAATGAAAATCAGAGTTCTTTTAAAGCTTCCCCTCCCCGCCCCCCCCTGATGGAAAGACTACCTTCCTGGAAAATTTGAAGTTCCTGTGCAAAGACTGGTGGGTAGAGGTTTTTCCCTTGATTTTTGTTTTATTGATGTAAATCAGTATTTTTCTCTATCTGTTTTTCAGCAACAGCTGAACTATTTTGTCTGATATTTTCTAAAACTATTCAGCCAAAGGAAGACACCTGTCACAGAAAATTTCACATATATGGTTTACATTTGCAACATTATAAATCTCTAACTATTAGAATGTGGAATGTGCCAGACAATCTGACAGTCCTCCCATACCCTTCATTCCCTAGACTCTCTCTCAGTTTACTTCCAGTCAGTGTTGATCAAAACTTCAAGATAATTTCCTTCTCTTGGGAAAACCTTTTAGTGTTTTTAAAGGTCTTCTCTATAAAGCAGAAAGAAAACTTAATTTTAAAAATATTTCTCTGGAAATAACTTTTTGTTTCCTATAGACAGTTCCTCTTCATGGACAAAGGCTCCTGGAAGCCTTGAGAGCCCTGGCCGGAGGACCAGAAGATAGATGCTGGAAGCTCAGGAATTCCCAGCCCTTCCATATGGCAGAATTGCTTGTGAAATTTGAATCCTGGAAATTCAGAGTTCCTGAACATGATCTGACAAAAGAAATAGTTTTACTGGCAGAAATCCTAGCTGGCCCTATTTTTACTGGCAATTCAAGGCACTGGTCTGAACTGTCCAAGACAGCAGGTGACTGGAGATCATCTCTCCGGTCAAGACCCGCAAAGCTGGCTATTCATGAGATTCAAACTGAAGAGCAGGTCTGTATTTCTCTCCCTGGGAAAGCAGGTGCTTAAGGGTAGTCAAATGGAAATACTAGGCAGAGATGGTAGCTGGACACACTCCTCCCTGGAGCTGGGCATCCTCTTCTGAAGACATGAATGCCAACTTTGGCAAACAGCCTCTCATTCCTAGGTCACAGACCTAATTTCTCTCTGAGTCTCAAGGGATTCAGCCTCAGAGCTCCTACTTCCCAGAGGAGTATCTCTAGGCTATACTCCGGATTGCAGAGCAGAGGCAGCCTCCAGTGACTGACACGAAAGGAATAAACAGCCGGGTGACCGAGGGTTGCCCTGCACAATGAATGGAAGGAGAATGGTGGCTGTAACTCCCCTTTGCTACTGCCCAGCATGGGTCTCCTGCCACCCCATCACTTGATGCAGTCGCTTCCAGCTAGGGCAGGTCAGAAAACCCCGGGTGTGTCTCCGAGGCTGATTAATGCTTGATACCATCTAATGGCAGGGGCTATTCTCGCACAGGTTAGCTTTAGCTGAATCGAGTCCCAAAAGCAGACTTCGGCACTACAGTAGGACAAGATTTGCAAAAGATGCCTTCATTTTTTCGTCTGGCGAGGATGTGAGTGCTGCATCTGTGAACTGAAATGACTAGATTAAAGGACTAATCAAGCCAGGCTTCTCTGTTAGCTAAATAATAAGTTGGTGAAGCTAAAAGTCTCTAAACAAACTTGACAGTTTTTTACACATTTCCACAAGGAAGAATTTTAACATGTGTGCCTAACTGGCTTCATCTTTGGTAACTCATGAAAAATGATAGGTGGATGGTTAACAGTTGGTGCCAGAATCAACATTCTTTCTTTTCCTAGAAGCTGAAGATTTAAAGATTTTCCCATCAGAAGGATTTATGCAAGGATTTATGGATCCTGAAAAAGTTGGCTTAACCTATATTATTCCTCTGTCTTTTGGAAATTTTATTTTTAACTAACTTTTTTTTTTTTTAAATATTAAAATAGCGAACACTTCTTCATGAGTCCATGAGACCACATTGTAAGCCTGATGATTATCTTTTCCTTTTATTTAACACTTTTTGCAGACTGGTTATAATGTTTATCACTGGAAAAGCTGCTAATTGACACAAACTGCATACGATAGTAATAATACTTTAATCAGTAATGAAACCTAATTGCACTAAATCCACACATTCAGAGCTCTAGAAATTGTTATTCAAATTAGTTTCCTTTCTCTGGCAGCTGTTTCTGCTTTTCCTCACCTTAACAACAATGACCTGGAGAGCATGGTCTGTTGATCTGTTCTGGTGTAAATGACATCAGAATTATGTCTTGATCTATTTATTTGTAAAAGGATTAAGTTTTCTTATCTTTTCTGAAACATTTGAAATGGAGATAAACACTGTAAAAATCTTATGAATGGTGGCAGTAAGAAAATGTGAGTCCACAACGGCACTGCTTTGTCATGCAAAGATTAACTGTGGTCAGAAGTTTATCACAATTAATATCAGTAATAAAAAGAGAGGAGTTGAAGATAGAATAGGAAAAAAAATGACGAATACTCATCCAACTAGGATGTTGTCAAATCAGCTGGCCTGCTATAATTCACCTGAGGACACTTACAAAACTGACTGAAATAATTTCCAACTACTAGCGATTGTCTTTGAGAACACACAAGGTAATGGTGAAGTTCTGAGAGCCTGGAAAATGGCAAATACAGAGTCTATCTTTAGAAATGGGAAAAAGAAAGAGTCAGGGACTTGCAGAGGAATCATCTTAACTTCAGTTCCTGGAAAAGTACTGGAACAATAATCAGCTAAACTATTTGTAAGCACTTGGAAGATAACAGGGAGATAAGTAAAAGCCAACATTGATTTGTTGAGCATAAACCTCTCCAAACTAGCTTCACATCTACTTATGACGGAGTAGGAGGCCTTGTGGACAGAATAGTCAATAGATTCCAGATACCTCTTGACTTTAGTCAGAATTTTGACAGTTTCTCACATAACATACTCCTAAGCAATTTTAAAAAATACGGTCTTAGTAAACTATAGTAAGATCAGTGCAAGACTAAAGTGTAATGGTAAGTAGGGTTTCTATTTGTCTTAGAGCCAGTGTAGGGGTTTGGATAGAGAGTGATATTATTCTTTTTATGGATAACACCAGGTTGGGATGACCCTCAAGCACACTAGAAGGCAGTAGTACAATCCTCACAAACTGGAAACATAGTCCAAAAAAATAGGATATAGGTCAATAAACATCCTCAGGCATACAGAATAGTCTGTGTAAATAATCTGATCAACAGGTTGGGTAGCAATTCTTCAGGAAAAGCTCAGAGGGTTATAATACATCACAAACTCTGCATGAAACAACAATGTCATGTTGCTGTGGAGAGAGGCGAATATCATTCTGAGATGTATAAACAGAAATTTAATCTATAAGGTATGCCTACTCAGTATGATAAGACCACAGCAGGAACACAATGTTATGTTTTGAGGTCTTTATTCAAGGGATGTATAGACTATTTGGAAAAAGTACAAAGAAGAAGAATGATCAGAGGTCTAGAAAGTATGATCTGTGGAAAAAAAATATGCCAAAGGAATTCGGAGTGTTTAGACTGGAGGAGGGGTGGCTGGAGGGGGTGATAACACTCTTTAAATATGTAAGGTAATAAATAGAACAAACTGTTCTGTCTTTAGCAGGCTGAGATTCTAGGCACTGTAGCTCAGACCCAAGTGACGAAATCCTGTCAGTGAGCAGAGCGAGGACTGGAACAGGCTGTCCGAGGACATTGTGGACTGTCTGTCACTGGATATTTTGAAGACTGGTGTTAGACAATTGTCTGCCAAGAATGGTTTGGACATAGCCAGTCTTCTTGTGGAGAAGGATTCGGTGACTCCATGAGGTTTCTTCCACTCTGTTTTCTATGGGCTATGATAAATATAATCTAACAATAAAACATTGTGTTTTGGCCCTTTAAATTCAGTATGTGGACAGTTCTTCCGAAACAAGAGATTTTCATAGTATCATGTTGCTAAAGAGACCACATTTCAGGCAAGGAAAATGGGGCAGTTGAAAACATCCAAAATGTCTTCAGTACCTGCTGTGTTACACTTAAAAAGAAAACAAAATGTTCTCAAACTAAAGAGTACAGCACATAGTTTGGTTAGTTAATTTGGATGTGGCTTTCAATGAGAAGTTAAGCACCACATACTCAGTGGTAGTTTCTTAGAAACTTCTGGGGTTTTATTAACCATCAGCGATAACTGGACTGTGTTGTTGAGGTAATGCTCTGTAGCAAGGATTCATCACCCCAAGATCACAATCCACCTTAAATGATGAGAAGCAATATGAAGCCTCTGGCTCAATTTTTCACTCAATTTTTTAAATACATTTTTATAGTTACCTCAGTACACAACACAATTGTTAATGATTAGTAATTACATCTTTTATTACCTTTGTACGGTTTTACTGAAGTTTATAATGCAAGACAACACATCAGTGCAACTACAGCATGCAGCCTTCAGAAGGGGATCAGTGCCCTGGTAGGAGAGGAGGTCCATGGTCCGTGAAGCCTCTGAGCCGGTGGCACCTGAGCCCTGTGGCAGCACTGGGAGGCAGTGGTGGGAGAGTCCCTGCTGCGGGGCAGAGGTCCCTGACCTGCTGCCTAGGGAGGTTTGCTGCATGCTGGGAGCTTGGATCAGGGATGTTTTGGAGAGGCTGACAAGGCTTGTCCAGCCCTGGGACAAGCTGTCCCCTGCTGCTTTTCCACAGGGGCAACAATGATATTGTCAGGGCAACCTGGAGCATATCAAGCATGACTGCATGGCTCCAGAGGTGATTGTCAAGGTTAAGGGGGGCCCAGGTGGTGTCTTCTCAATCCTGCAGATGATGGTGGAGGACTTCAGGAGGACTGGATGGATCCTGCAAGTAAACAACTGTTTTCACTGCTGGTTTTAACAACAAGGATTCATCTTTTACAACCATGGGACCTCCTTTGAGGACCAAGGACTGCTTGGAAGAGATAGAATACACCTGACTAAGTGAAGCAACAGGCTGCTCACCTTGGTGATGAGAGCTTTAAACTAGGAGTGACAGGGGAAGGAGAGGATGATCAACAATGAAGTGAGGAAGTGGTGGACTGTTTGGCAAGCAAAGGGTGAGGGGTAATAGGAACACGGCAGGACACAAGCAATCCAGGAGGTTTCTGGAGTGCATTGGTGACAGCTTCATGACACAGGTGATCAAGGAACCAACGTGGGTACATGCTCTCCTGGATATACTTGCAAACAAGGAAGAACTGCTTGGGAATGTGAAAGCTGGAGGCAGCCTTGGCTGCAGTGAGCATGAGATGGTGGAGTTCAGGATACTGAGAGGAGGGAATAGGACAAAAAGCAGGGTCATAGTCCTGAACTTCAGGAGAGCAGACTTTGACCTGTTCAGGTACCTGCTTGGAAGAATCCTCTGGGAATTAGTCCCGGAGAGAAGAGGGGTCCTGGAGAGCTGGTTGATATTCGAGGATTACCTTCTTCAAGCTCAATAAACTTCCATTCCCATGTACTGGAAGTTAAGCAGAAGGAGCAGGTGGCCTGCATGGCTGAGCAAGATGTTCCTGATAAAACTCAAACACAAAAAGGAAGAGGTGGAAGCAGGGGCAGGAAGGAATATGGAGACACTGTTCGAGTGTTCAGGGAGAGAGCTAGAAAAGCCAAAGTCCACCTAGAATTGCGTACAGCGAGGGATGTGAAGGGCAACAAGAAGAGCTTCTACAAGTGCATCTCTCACAGAAGGAAGACCAGTAAAATTTGAATGGGGCAGGGGAACTTCTGACAAGGGATATGGAAAAGTCCAAGGTAGTAAATGCCTTCTTGGCTTCAGTCTTTACTGGTAGGAGAGGCCTTCAGGAATCCCAGACCCCTGAGACCAGAGGAAAAGTCTGGAGCAATGGAGACTTATCCTTGCTGGAGGACAATCATATTAGGAAATATTTAAACTGGACATACACACATCCACGGGTCTTGATGGTATGCAACCATGAGTGCTGAGGGAGCTAGCCAATGCCATTGTGAGGCATTATCTTTGATTATCTTTGAAAGGTCATGGCAATCGGGGAAGATTCCCAAGGATTGGTACAAAGCAAATATCAGCCCTATTTTCAAGTAGGGAAAGAAAGAGGATCTGGGGAACCACAAGCCTTACTTCAAACCCCAGTAAGGTCCATGGAGCAAAACCTCCTTGAAACCATTTCTAAACACATAAAGGACAAGAAGGCGACTGGGAGTAGTCAGCATAGATTTACAAGGGGAAATCACATTTCACCAACCTGATAGCCTTCTATACTGAGATGACTGGCTTGGTGGATGAGGTAAGAGCAGTGGATATTTCTGACTTTGATTTCGGTAAGGCATTTAACACTCACTGTCTCCCGTAACTTTCTCATTAGCAAACTGATGAAGTACAAACTAGGTAAGTGGACAGTGAGAAGGACTGAAAACTGGCTGAACAGAACTGGATGAAAGGGTTGTGATCAGAAGCACAAAATCCAGCTGGAGTCCAGTCACTTAGATTGATACTGAGGCCAGTACTGTTAAATTCTTCATTAATGACCTGGACAAAGGGACAGAGTGCACCCCCAGCAAATCTACAGATAATACAAAACTGGGAGGAGTGGCTGATACACCAAATGGGGTGTCCTGTCATTCAAAGGGACCTTGACAGGCTGAAGAAATGAATTGGCAGGGATCTTGTGAAGTTCAACAACTGGAAATACGAAGTCCTGCCCATGGGTGGGAACAACCCCAGGCACCAGGACAAGCTGGGTGTACCCAGCTAGACAGAAGCTTTGCAGAAAAAGACCTGAAGGTCCTGGTGGACATCAGCTTGAACATGAGCCAGCAATGTGTCCTGGCCAACAGTGTCCTGGGCTGCATTAGGAGGACTGTCACCAGCAGGTCAAGGATGGTGATACTTCCTGTCTGCTCAGTGCTACATCTGGACTACTGGGTCCAGTTCTGGGCTCCCCAATGCAATGTGGAATCTAGTGAAAGGCCACTAGGATGATTAAGGAACTGGAGCATCTCTCCTGTGAGGAAAGGCTGAGAGAGATGTCACTGTTCAGCCTGGAGAAAAGATTGTTAACAGGGGCTTTTATCAATGTCTTATCTATCAATAGCTGAAAAGAGGTTGTACAGAAGACAGAGCCAGGCTCTTTTCAGTGGTAGCCAGTGACAGGACAAGAGGCAGTGGGCACAAACTGAAACACAAGAGGTTCCTCCTGAACATCAGGAAAAACATTGGTTTTTTTTTACGGTGACTGAGCATTGGCACAGGATGCCCAGATAGGCTGTGGGGTCTCCACCATTGGAGATGTTCAAGATCTGACTGGACATGGTCCTGAGTAATCTGCTTTAATTGCCCCTGCTCTGAGCAGGGTGGTTGAACTACTTGGTAATCTGAGGTCCCAACTTTCTTAGGAGAAGGATTCAGTAGCTTCACTTCCCTTCACTTAGAGAAGTGATCGTGCCCCTGTACTCGGCACTGGTGAGGCCACACCTCGAATACTGTGTTCAGTTTTGGGCCCCTCACTACAAGAGAGACATTGAGGTGCTGGAGCGTGTCCAGAGAAGGGCAACGAAGCTGGTGAAGGGTCTAGAGTACAAGTCTTATGAGGAGCAGCTGAGGGAACTGGGGTTGTTTAGCCTGCAGAAAAGGAGGCTGAGGGGAGACCTTATCGCTCTCTACAACTACCTGAAAGGAGGGTGTAGAGAGGTAGGGGTCGGTCTCTTCTCCCAGGTAACAAGTGATAGGACAAGAGGAAATGGCCTCAAGTTGCGCCAGGGGAGGTTTAGACTGGATATTAAGAAATTTTACTTCACTGAAAGAGTTATCAAGCATTGGAAGAGGCTGCCCAGGGAAGTGGTTGAGTTGCCATCCCTGGAGGTATTTAAAGGACGTTTGGATGAGGTGCTTAGGGACATGATGTAGTGGTGGTCTTGGTAGTGTTAGGTTTACGGTTGGACTTGATGATCTTAAAGGTCTTTTCCACCTATACGATTCTGTGATTCTGTGATTCAAGTTCCAAGTTCATTACCAGCAGCTTTCTCATTTGCATGTGAGCATATTAAGATTTGAAAAAAAAAAAATTTATACTTGATTAAATTGAGCTTTTGTATTGGCCCTTGCTTTCTTTTTGCTGCTAGAAATAAGGCATACACTGCCATCATAGTTGTTCAAAGAGGTAATATAAGACTCAGGAGGTAATATAAGACAACTCAGGATTTAAGGACAGTGCTTCTTATGAGATCAGACAACATTTTCTCTGCCATCACAGCAGCGTTATTTTAATCTCATGGGTGATTGTAAATAGCTTTAAGTCACGTCATTACTGCCCCATCATTTGCAAAGCAGATTTTCTGAAGGCTTTCAAGTCTGACTTCTAGTGAGAGTATATCTAATTATTAATTTAAAAGTTTTTGTTTCCTTTCTTGAATTTTAAGTAATTCCTCCACAAGCAAAGTCAACAAAGCACTTTCCACTGATCTTTCTTATGTGACATCAACAAATTATTTAACAAACCTGTTTGGAACCAGATTATGCAGAACAGATGTTTTTGTGCACACTTCTTTTTGCTTCTCCATGGTGTTACAGCATGTCACTTCTCTTAGTCATCTTCAGTCTTCCTGGAATGACTCTTTAGACAATACAGTTACTGAAGATATGTGTGACTGGAATATGGAAAAGCATGTAAACTTTTCCAGGAATCTCTCTACTTCGGGTACTGGTATTTGAAGTACTGCTATTTGTGTTAGTCTCTACTTTGTCATTTACTCAGATGAATACATTCTTCGGTTAATTTGCACTATGCTATTCACGAAGTAAGTAAGTTCCAGTCTTGCTAGAACAATATTTTCCTTTTTTATTTCCTTGCCATAGTTTGAGAACTGTTTAATATGCTCCTCCTGCTGATCCAGAGCCATAGTCCAAGTTGTGGCATCATTTCCATCTGCTAGCATGTCTGCATTTTCCTGTGGAACACTTCTGGTTCATCTGAGATACCACAAGAAATGTTGTTGTTATCCAATAATATATCACATTTACTCATTAGTGATGTGAAAATACGTAAAAATAAAAACTGGAAATGTAGTGTTTCCAAAAGAAGAAAGATCAGAGTCTGACACCAGCTGAACAGAAGATAATGAGCTGAGTCACATAATGAAGCATAACATTCTCCCTAATGGGTGGAAAATGTTTATAAGCTATATGAGTCCCTGGTTGATAAACTCAAGTGCTAGCTTCCCCCCATCCCTTAGAAGCATTATGATATCTGATATGTGGCAAAGGCAGACCACAACTTCTGCACAAATACAGATATCCCTCAGCAAGGGCTGAAAGACTCTCACAAGAACTTTGATGCATGTTTAAATAAGAGAGCAGTCAGCAAGTGCAGAGGACCCAGCAGATACATTTATTGAAGAAAATGTGAAAGCAATTGGTAAGGAATCTCCTTGACGTGCAATGTACTAAGACCATATGTGGCATTGACACCAGGAAGACTTGCTGTGTAGTCAGGATATTTAAGAATTAGGCCACTTAATCTTGGTATCAAAATCAGAATCTAAATCTGGACCTCTATTCAAAACCTTGTCCCTACGCTGCAACAGCTGCATGAATATTGTTTGTTTTCTTGCTGTTTTTACTGTGTTCAGTATTAAAACCAGATCCTCATCTACTGAAGCTGCTTTAAAATGAATGACCACAGCCTCAGTAAACTACAAGTGAGAACCTGGCCGATAACATTTAAGCAGAATAAAGCAGTTATCACAGTTTTCACACACACATGCCTGACAGTACATAACTTCCTTTTCCCTGATTTTTTTTTTTAAAGACATGAATAGAGTTAGAAGAGCTTTTATAGTTCTCCCTCTTAATTAACTAGCATTATTTGTCATTATGTGCCACTGAAGTTATGGCCTGAATGGTAAGCTTGTCAGTGATGGCATCTTCTTTAATGCACTAGACAACCATACGTGTCCTCACCAGTACTGTTATCATGCAGGTGCACTGGTAGGACTTCTGGGGACGTTTCCTGTATTGATATGCTGAACCACTCTGCTGCTTTCCCAGTGGACAGTGGGAGGAGTTCCTCTGTTCTGGACATTCTGGGAAAATGCTGGAGATGTAGCATTTGCTTAGTTTAATGCATCCACATTAAAATGGGGAAGATTACCAATCTTACCAAAACAGCAGCTCTCAGCTTGGCCATTGAGGCTGATCTGAGGGATCATGTAATTGAGAGGTTTGTTTGTGCAGCAAAAGCAAGGCTGAGGAATACCACTAGAGCAAGAGTGCAGGCTACTTTTGCCATGAAGCCATAACCGAGAGAATAGAAGCCTGTAAAATGATTGCAGATAGTTAGACTTTTTTTTTTTTTTTTAATATCCAAACACTGGCAAACTGCATTCCAGCCTAGAAAACACATCATGCCATTGTTTAAGCTGTCTTGAATCCCTTTGGGCTACAATAACCACTTATATTTATGAGTAATCTAGCCAGGAGGTTCCTTTCCACCTTTGCCTACCTTTGGGATGTTGCTTTGACAGCAGTTTGTTAGTCAGGCTGAGGCTATCAAAATTACATCGCTGAAGTTGTGGTGGTGGTTTTCTTTCTCTAGTGCTTGAAGCTGAACTACAGACTTATAGCTGGCTAGATGCTCACACATAATACAAGCCAAAAAAAAAAAAAAAGCCGTTTCAACAGTCTTAAGTAATTATAGAGTTATCTAGGGAATGAGAAGGTAAACTCCAGCCAATAATAACTAATTGACCTTAATTCATTAACCACCACATAGAATAGTGCATACACAACCAGTGTAGTTGCTTTTCTGTGTCTCCTAGACACAGAAATCCAGATAGCCACAAAATCAGTGAAATGCTTAGGAATGTGTCCCTTTGCCTCACTCTGGCTGCCTAAGCCTGAAAGGACAATCTTGTACCTAGCCCATGAGGATCAGAGCAAGAGGGTAAGCAAAGGAAATGCTTGGCAATGATTTCAAAGTGACAACATTTTGGGAATAGTATGTCTGGATAAGTAGGATATTTTCAAGGAGGAATCCACAGATGCCAATTTTGCTGCTGACCTGCTGGGTAGTTTTCAGGAGGTCCTTTCAGTTCTCTGTGATATATTTGCACCATTTGTACATGGGGATTAAAATGTCTCTCCAGAATGCTTTAAGATTGATGAGAGCTGTAAAGATGATTTTCACAGTACCTACCCACAAAAGAAACAGTGCAGGCAAAGAAAGATGCCTCAAGCCTCCAGTGATGCCATGCTAATCAAGGGTCTATTCCAGGTACAACATGTTCCCTGAGTTCATAAAAAATTAAATCTACCAGACAGCTGAATGTATTGACCCTGTGAAAATAGGTACTTTTTTTTTTCCTTATGTTGTCATTGCTTGAGATTTCTTTAGTAACAGAAACTTATAAAAATATATACAGCTTCCTAGCAATTTGTCTTAGCAAAACCTGCCATCTGGGGCTAAGATCAGTGTTTATAGCAGCCCCTTCATTCCAAATTATGACCAGAACATGCTATTGATATATCATCAAAAGGCAGATGCACACAATTTAGCAGGTGAATATGTTTCAAAAACATATGGTACTTACCATGAGATATTAAATCTTACTAGGCAGATACTTGGTGGGTATCAACTTGTAAGCAACAACATTTCACACTTGAGAAATACTATGATGCTGTTCAAAAGTGTTCCTTTAACAGAAAGAAACTTTATTTAAGAGTCACAGAAAAAATATTTGTTAATACCACAATGATGACCCAAAAACAATAAGGTACTTAAATGTGGTACTGAGGGCCAGCCACAGATTTATGCTAAGCACTAACAGAAACTCTCATCCATTAATGTCAGCCAGTGCGCTCACAGACTAGATCACTGGACAGGAGAGCAGCTGCAGAGTTTTCTTGTTTGTGCACAGCTGCATCCAACCTCTCTGGATAACTGCTCTGATTTATAAAGGGTAGCTCTTCCCCATTAATTGAGTGCTAAGCTGTGTTATTTTAGCCAGTTTGCTTTTTCAGTTCTACCGGTGTACTAGTGCAGAAGTGACACAATGCACTTAAAATACCAGCAGTAACTCAGTAACTGAGCAGGTTTTGCCCTAGACTAATAAAAACAAGAAGCATTTAGGAAGTCCCTGGATAAATGAATACACAGTGTTATTATAAAGTGGTCATTCATTATAAGAGAAGACTAAACTCGATGACCTAGCAAGCCCCATTCTGTTCAAGGTTACTGTGAAACAAGAATCAAGGCCAAAAATTTTACCAAATAGGTAAAATGAGTGTATCTCTTAAAATAGTTCTCAAAATTCTTAAAATGTGTCTCAAAAACAGCATTTCACATATCCTTGTTCCATCATTAATTCCAAAAAAAATTAATATTTATGACATTTACGTCTTGCCAATTACAGTTCATGCATGAAACCCTGGCCTATTTGTCTGTGATTTCAATAGGGGTAGGGTTTCACCCCATACTCTTGACATGCTGTCAAGAGCAAGAGCATTGATCCAAAGTATACCACAAAGTTGTCACGCAAAAAAAAAAGAGTTTTCTGCATTAAAACAGTGTTTTTATTTTCTAAATATTCCCATGTTAAGTAGAATATTTCTGTTGGTGTTTACTGAAGTACACGTAAAACTGATTAATAGAAAGAGTGGTTATTTTAAAAATCTAGTTCTAATCGGAAGATATCACTTCATATTATTTGGCTGACATTTCAGCAGCAAATAGTGAGGTTTCTGTAATGGAGAAAGAGTGTCAAATGTATGCTTTGTAGACTTGTCAACAAAAATGATTTTACTAATCGTATTATGACCAGATAATAATACTACATTTGGGCATAATGTTCCCAAGTGTCCAGTTTCTTGGTCTCTCACATAGGACCTCCAGACCTTCAGAATGCCATACAAAACATGAGAGCAGTTAAAACTAGAAGAAGAAAACTCAAACTGAAAGCATTTTCCAGGAATACAAGGCCATAGGTAGGACACTGGCTTGGAGCAATGAAGCTCTTAACAGGAAGAGGTGGTAGATCTGAATGCCCTAATGTAGCAGCATGCAGAGACACCAGCTTGGGTGTCAGAAGTTGTAAAACTGTGTTAGGTGGCACTGAACAAAAACTAATGT
The DNA here is from genome assembly GCF_035582795.1 of Mycteria americana. Lineage (NCBI taxonomy): Eukaryota > Metazoa > Chordata > Aves > Ciconiiformes > Ciconiidae > Mycteria > Mycteria americana. The sequence continues at coordinate 35,767,081 of NC_134367.1, forward strand.
GGCTGAGCAGGCTGAGCACAACACCCCACCAACACAACCTGGCTGCTTTGTCCTAGAGCTGCCAAATCACTGCTAGTTTACAGAGCACAGACCCACAGGTCGAGGCTGGACGACACCTCTGGAGACCATTGAGTTCAATCTGGGGTCAGCTACAGCATCTTGCACAGGGTTGTATCCAATGGGGTTTTGAAAATCTCCAAGGATGGAGACTCCACTACCTCTCTGGGCAACCTGTTCCACTGCTCAGTCACCTTCACACTAAAAAAAGCCCACCTTTTTCTACACCTAAATGGAATTTCCTGTATTTTGGTTAGTTCCCAAAGCCTCTTGTCCTGTCACTGGAAATCCCAGAGAAGATCCTGGCTCCATCTTCTTTACTGCCCCCCACCATCACATTCATAAGACTCACCCTGAGCCTCCCCCTTCTCCAGGCTGAACAGCCACAGCTCTCTCTGCCTCTCCTCATATGACATATCTCTGCACAGCACTGCGCTGTACTCCATAGCATAGCTGTGCCCTGAAGGAGATTTTTAAAATTGCATCTTACAAGAATCTTAATTTTGCAGCCACATACGTCCTGATTGCTAGGATCCATGTACAAGAATATTATAAATCCATTTTCTTAAAATATCAGGAGAACATTATGTGAAGAGGAAGTACAAGTTCAGGGCTCCTGTATCTAACAGACCAATATCGGGGGCTGCGCTGGAAGTTAGTGATTTCCTGAGAAATGTATGCCTGAAGCTGAGGATAAGGTTTCATCCTGTGCACATCTGTAGATTCCTTAGTCCCATACGTAAGCAAAACGGGTTTTTTTCTTAACTGATGTCCTGAAAACTCCTTTTCTCTCCACCTTCTTCTGTCATTCTCTGGATTATGGGCTCTTTCTTCAAGCCACATCTGGCTGTGTCTCCTGGACAGAGTTCAGAGACTGGGAAAAGAACCAGCTATGCTGGTTGGTTAAATCCTTATTGTTGTCTCTCTTGGTTTCAAGTCCATGTTACAGAGGCCTTGAAATGCATTATAAGCATATCTACTGTATGTGAATGAATGAGGCTGGATGGGCAGTTATCCAACAATGACTGTGCCTAGCTGCAATTCTGACCCTAACCACTTCACTGCAATGCTGTAACAGAATGGCATCCCCTTGGCACTGCGCCATAACTTAAAAAAAATATGAGTCTGGTTTCAACCCTTTGGGGATTTACAGTTCCTACCAACCTTCAGTTGCTAGATGTCAGGGCTTTTTCTGGCAGTACCCATCCTAACCAAAATACTGTGCTTCTGTACTTCAGCATACTGCAGGCGTTTCTTATCTGCTCTGGGCCCCAAATGAATTGACAGAGTATGCTGGCGAACGTTCTCAATGCAAAGTTAAAGTAATGATTTTTTTTATTTGAGTATGTGAAAAAGGTAAGAGTCTTCACACTAAAATTTCACTTTCAAGCACAGTGCTTAATGAACTAAAGAATATAATTGAAAATATTGAGCTCTTTGCAGCAGCATGCTCAGTAGCTGCAGTGACTCCTGTACTTATCTGAAGAGCGCATCGTGCACCGCGAGGCAAGCATCCTTGACCCCAGAGTTTGCCTATGTTACAAGGCCTTCGCTCTGTAGCACTGAATTCCTGCAAAATTTAGATAGTTGGCAGCTGGGTCCTCGCTGCCTCATGGGGAGCGTACTCTGATACAATGAGGCCAGTAAAGCTAGTAAAAAACAGAGCGAGGACCATTCTCTGGCCATAAGACCAATAGCCCAAGCTGTCTCCTGTCCCCAGATCGGAGCTCTCTTCCCTTCCCAAACTGGGGAGTCCCCATCCAAAACTCACACTGGGAATGGAGCCTGGCAGGGGCTACACCTCCGACTATGCCCAGCAGTGTCTGGGAGAGGGATGGTGGCACGGACTGGGCACCATGTGGGCCGTTGTGCAGTAGGGCCAGCCAGGTGCCAGGACGTGAGCCTGTGCTTTGAGTTTACCAAATTAACTACTAACAGGGGCTGTGACGTGCCTGGTGTAACAGCATGGCCGTAACAGCCTGGTGGCTGATGTGAGGGTTGGGTCATGCTGCCCTTGCAAATCTCAAGCTACCCTTCAGAGACAGGTGTGCCCACTGGGTGGCTAACACACAGCCCACCCACTGGAAGCAGAAGGGACTGGCATTGCCTTTTAAGCTGTGAATCGTGGAATTGGGCATCCTCCTGGTATCTGCACTGATAGCCTGGGTTTCTGCCTCCATCCTGGCTCAAGTGTGCACACAGCCTGTTCCCTGCCACCTCAGGCACTGTGCCATCCCTCAGGAATCATGTTTTCTTCTGTGTCTGCTGTCACTGAGCAAGGCTGAGCTGTTCTTTGAAAAATATGCAATTCGGCTCTTAAGGTCAGAGAGCTCTCTGTATGTCAGTAGCCTCTAATCCTACTTTAGAAAGTCGATCCTTTTTTCCCTTGATTGCTGCTATCATTTTATTACCATTTGCACTTGGATTTATGCTTAAATCACAGTCACAAGCTATGTATATGTGTTTATCATTAATATACTTTAATTGCTCAAATCATTATTAAACTTTATAGCAGTAGTATAGTTTGGTTTCCATACCCATCCAGGCTTACAACCCCTTTCGCAAAACACATCACTAAGATCCAGGTATTCGAGCATGATTTGTACATTTGTTGAGAAGAGATTGGAGCATAACCCCAATTAATTTCACACAGGCTGCTAAAAAAGTGACACATCTCCCACATTGATCAGGACTGAAACAAAGCCATTGACTGAGGCATAGAAGCTTCTGAAGGCTGGTGCCATTCCCATGAGTCGTTCATGGTATAAACACTTTTAGGCTTAATATTCTTGTATATTTTTATACATACGCACACATATACACATATAGCTATCTATATGGACACAACCTGTATACATCCTCAACATTAGTATGTTTTAATTGCTCTTGCATTAAGTCGTTTGAAAACTGACTCTTTTCCTGACATAATAAGACATAAATACAGGTAGTCGAAGAAGAGATGAATAATACTATAGAAAGAAGTATTGTGCATTTTAAATACACAAACCAGAAACTTTATAATAGGCAGATATATTTTAAAAAGACTCTGAAATTTGGGACTGGAAAGGCAGCCATTGGGCCTCATGGGACTGCATCACTATGCATAGGCTTCCCTTCCCTCTCTAGCACATGTGGTCCTAATTGCTGTGTTGGCGAGACTGTGAAGCTGGATTCTTCATGAACTGGCTGTAACATTGGCAGACATTTACTCATCCACTGCTAACAGTTTTTAATGGAAAATCTGTATCCGTTCATGCTAGAAAAATGCTTATGTTAAAACAGAGGAAAATTAAGGAGAGAAAACCAGATATCAGTAGCTTTTCCAGCTGCCAATAGTAGATATTCTACTACCTCATTAGCATTTATTGTATGAAATTTGAGGACAAAACAATGAATGTGATCAAACATAAAAAAATATTTTGCAGAATTGCACATAATTTTGTCCATATTTCTGATTCTGCATAAGCTACAACTTGAGGATTATACAGCATGTGATTATAAATTCGAAAGTTGTTTATACCTGACTCAAACCTATCAGCAAGATACACTGGAAGTAACTTTAAGCTTGCAGAATGGCAGCTGCCACATATGATGACTAAGGCACATATCCTTAGGGACATATAAGCACTTCACTCATGGCTGTTGCGCATAATGTATATCTGTTTGACCAGTGGGATATTCATTCTCAGTTAGAGGCCCCACTTGCCTTTGCAACCAGGAGCTTTCCTGCACTTCACAGCTCCAAACACGTTCCTGGTATTAACCACTGATTACATTGCCTCTGCTTAGACAGATATTACTGCAACCACAAGAAGACAGGAATTAGGAAGAGAAGTCAGCAATCTTTCAGGTCTGTTACTCACTGTGATGTGAGAGATCACATTAAAATCTCTGATACATTAACTTGGAGCAGAAGTTCATGTCTTCTAGTAGTAGCAGAAGTTGAGACTATAGCCGAACATAACAGTAAATTGGTATGGATTAAGAGTAATTAAGAGTGGTGCAGAAAACTCTGTGTGGGTGAGGGGAAACACAAGCAGTATGTGCTAAAAAGGGCAGATTGGGCTGAAAAGAATTTACAGCTGGAGCTCCTCAAGGATCAGTCTCCAGGCCAATATTATTTCATATTTTCAATATTGAACTTGGCACAAGTAGTAAAAGCAGTCTAACGAAATTTGTTGATGACACAAGCATCATCAAATACAGACATATATATATTACCGGAAAAATCAAATTACTTGAAAATTGAAGTAATAAAAATGGGATTAAATTTGACAGTAGAGAATTAGGGTATACACTCATAGACCTGAAGTAGAAGGGTTTTCTTACCTTTCCAGTGGTTCATCCATCAGCAAGGATAAAAGAGAGGACCAGGGCCTATGAACAAATTGCATGCTGGCTCAGAACTGTCAGTGATTTTCCATATCGGGAAAAGCTGAGGGATCCTAAAGTCCATCCAGCAAAGTATTAACGGAAAAAGATAGAGAAGTATTAATCCATTTATGTGGTGAAAAAAAGTCACATTGGCAGATGTGTGGAGGAGGGCTACTGGAATTTGCAGCAGAGAGAAACTTTATTTACAAAGGGATAATAAAAGAGATTTCTTGTCTAACCTAGAAAACGCAAAGTTTAGAATGAGTATGATTGTTAGCTCTAGATATATCAGGTGCACAAATTCCAGTGAAGAAAGAAGCTATTTAAGTCAAAGGTTAGCATTAGTAAAATGGTAAATTAATACTTTTTGATTAATGGATAAAAAAGGGTGTTTGGCAATCAAAGCAGTGAGGTTCTGGAACTGTTCCCAGTCATATAGTCTCTTGGGTAAAATAGCTTTAAAATCTAGTTTGATTGTTCTATAAAACGGACCAGAAGACACAGTTGCCAGCTATGTCAAGGTGCTCAATTCAATGATCCAAAGTCTGCAGCCTTGGGAGCAGAGTGTGAACTTGAAACTTGGTTGCCCACACCTTCTCAGCATCCTTTGCCACTAGTACTCAATCACAGTGTATTTGTTCCCACCACTACTAAATGTATTAATTTTCGAGCTGTTATCTTATCTGTTGATGGTCTGTAGTTGGTGTTTCCATATCTTGTTCTGACATGTTCTCTGGCCTCTTTGTAAGATTAGACCATACAGTCAAACTGGAAAAAATGTGTATACGTAGTGGGCTTAGACATTCAACTCCCTTAAATAATCTGGACCAAAGCAACTTGTCCAAGATAACATGGGAAGTCTGTTGCAGAGTAGGGAATCGAGTCTAAACCTAATGGTCATCTTTCTGTGGGAATTTATTAGGGACCCAGAAGAACTAAGTTCAAATCTCTTTGTAAGGGCAGTTTTACATCTTAGATGAGAAATGTTGCCCTAGGTTTGAAAATTATTTTAATAACATTGTGCTAAACAGATTTGTTTCCCATTTTAATGAACTGCTGTTTTCCAACAAAATACACTTTATTGAAAATCTTCCAAACATCTTTTACTCCAACATCCTAACCACTGGGGTGTGGGCTGTTTTGGAGAACAAGCAAGATGGTCTCTTGTATTTTAAATTAAATATTTCAAAGGATGTCATTTTTATTCTATTATAAAATGAAACCAAATGTTGAAACTTTACCATTTTTCTCAAAACAGTATTCTTATTTTCCATCCAGGAACATTCCAGCTGCCGTTTGATTCACTAGGCCATGCTTCTTATGAGTAGATGAAATGAAGTAAATTACAAAATTCTCGGCAAAGCTGGTATCAGTATTTCTACAGCATCTTTGTGGCCGAGGCTCAGCACTAGCTTCTTAGCAAAAATGAATTGGTTATTTGGGGTAAATGGAATGTGGTATTTGGTACTGACATTTCTTTTTAAACTCTATTATTCCTTTTAGTCATAATTACTTTTCCAAGGATCAAATCTAAACATAAAAAGATGGAAGCATAACAAAAGTCTTCAGAACTCATAGAAAGATATACTTTCTGACTTCCCTGTCTCTCTTCATTTGTACTCCTGGCTTTTGTCTCCTTATAAATTTATTGTCAATCATCAGGGTTTTTTTGCCAAAAGGTGAAATGAAAGCATATTTAGTAATAAAATAATCCCACCAATGCTTAAGTAGAAAGCTGTAGAAACACTGAATGCTGTCTTGATGTAAAAACTGAATATCAATGTTTGCTGAGTTGCCAGCAGGTAAAACTCCACTTGGACAAAGGGAAAGAAGAAAACCATATTCTACTCTGTACATTAACAGTTTTTACAGTGAATCCTGGGATACTGGATGCTTACTTTGAGGACTAGTTTCTTGAATCATGAGGATTTAATCCTTCATTTCTAATGACAGATCTAGCCTTCATATGAAATAAGTAATTCTTGCTCCTCAATGCTTTCCTACGTATTAAATTAAACTTAGTTAATGGATTTTTTTCTTTAAGATAGTGTCCCTATCTGTCAACTGATTCATTAGAAATCATGCAGCCACAATTCTACCCTCTTGCTGCCTGCAACAACACTGTTTTACCTTAATCACAATAACATAATTATTGCATGATATCTCTATATGGAAGCTGAGAGGTTATCTGACTATCCCACAATGTATTTCTGTGATTTTGAAATATTTAGCATGGTTAAATTTCTTTTCAATATAATCTTCATTCTTAAGGCTCTCACTTTGTAATAGTATGCTTTATTTCTGCATTTTTCCCTGTGCTTTTTACCCTTTAATATTTGATATATGCTTTCACCTTCAATTCTTGTTTTTGAGCAGCTGGCTATGACAAGGCACAGCAGTGCTAGATAAGAGGTGGTATCATCTCTAGGAGCTCAGGAAGAGATGTTGTGTCAGTGAAATGCTCTGTATGACCACTTTCAGCTCAAGAGATGTCTGCTACCTGCTGCTGCAGTCATCCCTTTCACTGGGCCTTGGTGGCAATGGTGAGTGGTAGGTACGCATCCTCTTCCCTCTGTTTTAGAAGCTTAATTCTTCAAGGGAAGCAGCAAGAAAGCAGTGTTTGCACTTCAAATCCATGGCTGAGCTTGCAAAGTTTGAAATACAGTCAGTGTTGTGTCTTGTTATGCTTCAAATGTCTGCTCAGAGAAAGAAGAGGCTGCCCAGAGAAATACACCTCTCTGACGTTTCTGGGTCTGGACCACTAGAAAATACATGTGCACAAGTAACACGGCAGACAAAATCCTACGAGAAAGGTGACTTTTCTAGACCCATTACAGATTACATAGTGGTGTATCTACTTACGAATATTGCAACATTATGCTGGAAAATAAAAACCAAAAGCAAAGCCCCTTAGCACCTATGGTCACTGTACATCTAATGGAAAAGATGAAGAAACCTACATACCAGTAACATACATTGTTCGGTCTTGGCATCACTGCTGTGGAGTCTTCAGTGATACACAATACACAAATCATCTGTTGTATATTTTATGATGCAGATAACCTCATTTTCCCCTCCAACAGGGCAAACCCACACAGGTAGAAAGTGTCCTCATGGAAGAATAAAAAGGGTTCAAAAATTACCTTCCGTCATAACAGCTTTGATGGAAACTTCCCAAGCTATCTTTCTCTTTTTTTTCATCTTTGTTGACCATGAATGTCAAACTTGGTAAAGGACTTTCCAAAATATGGCATAGCTGTGGAATGTAATCTCCTATGCTGCAAAAAATGGGCAAAGGCTAGTAGTCAACACTAGTCAGCATCAACTGGGAACTAACGCTCATGCCTTCCAAGCTCACAATTTGGCTTTGCAAGCAGGTGAATATCTTTGTCAGTGCAATAGGGTGGTGCTGAGTAAATTATACAGTGAATTGGTAGCACTGCCCAGTATTAAGGCTGCAAACATTTCCTGTTATAAGACCTAGTTGCTTATACTTTTGCCAAACTAACTGTTTAGGCTGAAATTTTCCAGGCATGGCATTTGCCTTATTAAGAAATCTTTTGGAAAATTTCAGCCAAAATGTTTCTGCTGTGAAGCAAGAGAAAAACATGCTAATTTTTGCTGTTAAAAAAATAATCCTGTAACCTTTACTTTGGTGGCTCTTGTGCCCTCCTCACATGTTGGAGCAGGATCTTGACACCTGGCAAAAGGGTAGTCTGTGTGTCACTGATGTGCTTTTTGCTATCCGTATGAAAAACCACCCATAATGTAAATCTTGGAGAAGTCCAATTTATATGAACTCACTAGAAGTTTACTAAAGCTTGACCACAAAAATCCCAGAAGTTTCTGTTCTTGCTGAGCATACTCAAGCTCCCCCCCCCTTCTGAAGCTGTCTGTCTATATGTCATTCCCACAAAGCAATAGGCTGTGCTGCTTCTCCTCTTATTTGAATGGTTCATTCACTAACCCCAGCATGGGACTGTGCTGTTATCCCACATATACTCGGAGGATTCTGGGCTTTTCTTAACATGGTTATTTCCAGGCTAGGATGGGGCCAGACATCAGAAGGGAGAAAAAGAAGCTCCTGTCTTCTGCACTGTGAATGATCCACTTGCTGACACCCAGCAAGTGTCACAGGAGAAGGTGCCTTAGACAAAGGCACACAGGACAGGAGCTGAGCATAGGACACCACAGAAATGCAAGTGGAACAAACAAGAGAGGTGGATGCTGGTGCAGAGCAGAGACTAGTAGAAGATGGGAACTCAGAGTGGCTGGTCAAAAAGCTATGGCTTGAAACCAAGGAAGGAAATCTAGAGGCAAAACAAAACCCATGTGAAATGTAGGGTAAGAGAGACTGGGTGGCAGAGTTGCACTTCTTGTAACTAAAAATTAGCAGGACAAATTAAAAGATGTTTGGGTTAAAAAGCAGGAGTCTATGAATAGTAAAGTCTAGATGAAAATCTTATAAAGGAGTCAGACTTCTGAGGAAATAATGTTTCTGAGCAGAACTCCTTTAGTACCAACTCCCCTTTTCAGCATGGAATAAGAGGGCCTACAGTGATCTGTCAAGGCCACTGCCATTGTATGTCATGTTTCTGTACCACTAGTCCACACTTAGGGTAGCAACTTATTATTGCTATCCCTCACTTCATTAGCTCAAGCATCAAAATTAAGGGCAGATTTACAGGTGACAGGGAAAAGCAAAAGGCCTATTACCAGCAGGCAAAACACATCATGCAGGAGTCCACACATCAGTTAGGAAAAAAAGTTAGGGACTCACAAGCTGAAAATGGTTTAAAATTTCTGATCTAAAGGTTGTAGCTTTTCTGACAACCCATGTAGACATTACACAAAGAAATTTATAGTTTTCAGTTTGCTTTTTACAACCTAAAGAAATTGTATAAACATGATAAAAGAATAACCTAAAGTTGCAGAGTCAGGTTTTTAGCCAACTATTATTCAGCCAATTATTATTCAATTTTGCTTCTCTATTGGTGTAAGCCTTCCTTGTGCACTAAATGAGATAGGGATTCTGTATGAAAAATAGTAAATTGTGATTGAAGCAAACACCACCTCCCAACACATAAGCATAAACTGGGCAAATGTTTTCAGCATTTTGTAATTTTGAGTGATTTTGCAACTTAAATGCAGAGTTTAAGGCTCTCTTTTAGCAGGAACTTTTCATCTATCTCCCTCTTCTCCAAATAATAGACCAATAGCATTACCAGGTTAAAAACACAAGAGTCAGAAATGTCCAAAGATTAAACTGAGTACATGACCTTAAATCTGCCTGATGCGGTGTAAATAACACAGCAAAGTTTTTTTCCACTTAGCAAAACATTGTTTTCAGATATTACATAATATTTCTGAATTTCTGTTATCTAATGTACATACAACTTGAGACTTTTATTTCTTTTCTTCTTAGTTTGTCTTGTTTGTCTTCCTAATTTATCCACTTCAGCACCTACTATTCATATATTTCTAAGAAGAACACTGACATTCATGGCTTAAAGGTGTAACAATACTTCTATCACAGATTTAGGTGGATCTACCTTTTCTTGTACTGTAACGTAGTAATTTTGGGTATTTGTAAACTGCATTTGTTCTGCAATCTTTCAAGATTAAAGAACTGTCAGGGTAGTGAGGGAGAAAAAGAAATGTCAGTTGTGAGGGACAATGTCATACAAATCCTGTATGAAGTTTATGCTAACAAGTATACCACTAAATATTGTAATAATAATGAACCCATTTGAAAAGTATTAAGAAAACCTTATGGGGACTTATGGCAGTGATAAGAATAGGGAGTTTAGCAGTGGTTTTTAATGAGAATTGTAACTGTCTGTTGCCAACAAATGTTATATTATTTGACTCATTCAAAACTCAAAAAATTCCTGGTGTCCATTGATATATATGATAGATGACAGTGGAATGCAAATCAGTCATACGGCTTCCTAGACTGCTCATTACTGAATATTTATCACAGAATCACAGAGTGGTTGAGGTTCGAAGGGACGTCTGGAGGTGATCTGGTCCAAATCCCCTGCTCAGTCAGAGCCACCTAGAACCAGTTGCCCAGGCTTGGATCCAGACAGCTTTTTAAATATCTCCAAGGATGGGGACTCCATGACCTCTCTGGGCAACCTGTGACAGTGCCCAGTCACCCTCACAGTAAAGTGTTTCCTGATGTTCAGAGGGAACCTCCAGTGTTTCAGTTTGTGCTCATTGCCTCTGATCCTCTCACTGGGCACCAGTGGCTCCATCTTCTGTACATCCTTCCTTCCTATAATGTATTTATATACATTAATAAGACCCCCTTCATACATATGGAAGGAATTGTTCTTATCTATGAATTAAACCATAAATGAAAAGTATATGTATATTTAGAATACCCTATATACTGTCCCCTTCAAATACTTTGGCCATTCAAGTGACTGATTTTCAAATGTTAATAACACTGTTATACTCCTGGTAGCTTTTGCAGAGCAAAAAAAAATGGCTTGCAGATTCAACTTAGTAATATTTTTTCTTTTTAAATTTTACTATGGCTTTTTAAACAAACATTTAAAGGAGAGGAAATTTGGTTTTTCTTCTTAAAATTATTTTTAAAAAACCCTTTATGTTCAGAGTTTATTTCAGCATTTTTAACAAAGGTATTGCAAACTAGCTTTCTGTCTACAAAATTTTTTTTAATGGCCAAGCAAGCAAAGTTTCAAATAGAGGGAAGCCGGATGGAAATGTTACTGCATCCCAAAAAATTGAGTTGCGCTGGGTGTCTGCTTTCTAGAATAACAGCAGTTGCCATATAAGTGCTTAAACTTTATTTTCTTAAATTATATACTGAAATGTTATAAATTACACTTGCATATGACCACTATTATGTAGACGCAGAAAACCATTTCTGACTGAAATGAAAATACTTTAACGCTTGATTTGCTGCCAAAAGGGACTGTAAACAGGTGTGGTCACAAAGCATGCTAAACACAAAGCAGGCGCTGCTCCAGCCTGTCTTGCCATCCTTTGATTTATTTTCCATAATACCTTAAAATAACATTAATAAATCATAACTGGTAGCCTAAACTTTCCTATGAACCTCTCTTTTCCTGAGAATTTTGTATAATGTTCTTTAACCATGACCTTGTTTTCCATTGCTTCCAAGAGACATTAAATTCTTTTACTTTCCAGAACTGAACCTCGTATTGTTTTTTCTGGTTCGTATCACAGTGACTCACTCCGCAAACCTAGCTCTTCTATGGCGGTTCCCGGGCTGTGACTGGATTCGCCAGTAAGTGGCCAAAGAAACTCAATCCTAGGACAAGTTGTGAGATTTTCTCACATGGATATGGAGACTGAGAACCTGGATCTTGGAACTGGCAGGGCTAATTGGCACAAAAGCTGAGACAGACGAGTCTACAGCGTCTTCTAACCTCATCCTCAAGGTAGTCAGAAGCTGATTTTAAACCTACAGTAAGTTAAAAAGCCTTCATATTTGTGACATATAGATGCTTAAAAACTGAGAAGCACCATGAAAAATAGACGAATATGTGATATCTGTCCTAATACCAACTCACACACAGATGGGCATTTTGAATACTTTTTCCTCTGTTGATTCATAAGATTTTGTTGCAGTCTTCCTGAATCTAAAAGAGAGATGTTAATGAAGGAGCTCAACAGAAATTCAAATTAAGAATAAAGCAGAAGCAGGGAAGGAAATAACCATTCCTCTTTGGTTGCACATGCTGTGCCAGCACCCAAGACGGGCTACTTGAGAGGTGGAGATCCTTCCAGCCTGGGCAAGAAAAGAAGGCAGTACTGCAGAACTCACACTTACACCCCACAGTCCAAGAAAAGAAATGGGGTGGCCCCCTTAAGTATAATAAGAAGGACATAGCTCAAGAAAAATTCTGATCAAAGCACCTCAAAGGGTGGGTCACAGATTCTTCTGAGATAGTTACGCTGAAGCAGCTATAGAAGAATGCCTGATTTTTAAGTACAGGTGTGAGTTTATGTCTTATTCTTTTCCTTCAGAACTGTCTAATCTGCAAATAATTTTTAATGATGACCTTGATAAAACCAGTGTTATTATATCCCTGTGTTCTAGTTTAGTCTAGCAATAAAGTGATTTCTGTGTGGTCTAACAAGGACAGGGCACGTGTTCTTTTGAGAATGGTGAATGAATCAAAGGAGGGAAACAGCAAACTTTCAGTCTGCCTTTTGAAGTGGGGATCTGCAGTCAACCTCACTGAAGTAGGAACGATGTAGGAATGATGTAGGAATGACGTAGGCTGACATCGGAATTGTGGACATTCATATCTACCACTGTACCATGCTGCCTCATTAGGTGAGTGATAATCAGGACCTGTTTGGCAAGAAACAGAAGGGATGTTGAAATGGCTTCTGCCACAAGGAATACAGGCTTTTGTCAATTCATCAGTCTCTACTTGGTTTCACTGGCCTTCACTGGGATTACTTCAGCAGCCAAGTGTTGCTGAAATGAAAGAGCACTGTGAAAAGCGTTACACAGTTTGATTACCTGTTGGAGCAGATAACTTAATCTAGTCAAAGAAATTCTTCTATGCTGTTTTTCTTATACTACCCAAACCCTACTCCTCTTTCATATTGCTTCTCCAGTTGTAATTCCTGTATGCGTAGCTGGACAGTAAGCCAGCTGTAATTATGTTCTGGTTAGCAGACTCAGTGGGAAGCATCTTGCCTCATAGTCACCATAAGGTCTGCCTGGCTCTTAGTGAGGAACAGAGCTGACACCACACTGGAAACCATTTATCCACAATAGCACAGGACTGGCTTTATTGACTCCGCTCTCTCTCCTGAGAGGAAGCATGTATCAGTACAACCGCATGGCAACATGTCTAAACAGCTTCTGGACCAAAGCTGGCTTGGACCCACCAGCCCAGACTCTGGAAGAGCTGGTCTGTGCTTCTCTGCACCTGAGTATAGATGCACCTTAACTCCCACCTTCAGAAGAACTGGATTTTGAGTGACTGGGGAAGTAGTAATGTTTTCTTCAGTAAATTTCCTATTATTTTTTGCTGCTGTGTCAAGCAGGCTTACTTGCTGTTCTAGGCATCCATGTCAATAGGCACGGGTAACCAGATGCAGAATATGTATCTTTGAGTCAATAGAGAAAGACGTTTCAGTTGTCAACAAGCAGTCATAACAATAATTAAAGTTCAAACCTTTTTAATGAGGGTTTATGTTAAGAATAATCTCACACATGTTCTTCATAGTGACTTTGGTATTTTACTTCTCTCAGCCGCTTGACTTTTCAAATTAGATTATATTTATATGTGGCATTTGATGGCAAAGCCATGTGGAGGCTCTTTGGGTTCATATGTGACTGAAGGGCAAAACAGTCCCCACTCTAAGGAAACGAAGGGCAGCGTGCTAGCTTAGCTAGAGAAAACTCTACTCTGAATGTCGGGGTTGTGGCTGTATTAGCTAGCATAGCATAATAATGCATGTACCCTGTATTTCTTACCCACTTTGATTTCTAAAAGATTTGTGCCCAGGAGAAGGCACACTTAGCGTTCAAGGCCGTTGTTAGATGTGCCACTAAATCAGGCATAGGATCATACATTGAACTAGAGAATGGATATTTGATAAGGGAGCATTACTCCTCCTCTGGCCTGCTAAAGGAGAAAAGGATTCTGATGAAAAACTAACATGTGATCACACTATCAAAAGCTGCATCCACAAGCAAACATAATTCTGCTTTTTATAACTTTTAACTGCTTGACTTTGCAATTATCTTCTTTTGAAGTTTGAATATGTGAGTAGTGCACATGTGGGATATGCATATTTGCCATGAGTCATCACAAATACATATCATTCAAACCATTAGCATAATCATGAGGAAATATGTGTAACTGTTTGTGTTCAGTATATATAGCAAGGAGTACATGTGGTTTTACAATATTTACAACGTAGATGCCATTGTTGTTACATAAAACAGAAACAGTTTGCATCTGTATTATTACTTGTATACATTTAATCTAACCTGGGGTTTAGTGGGGCTGTCTGTGAAAACAACTCTGTATTACATCCATTTTTTTACATTCTGGAAAGGATTAAAATTATTTCAACAGAAAAGTAGAGTTAAATTGCTCCGTGGCTCATGAGGAACAAATATTGCCAGCTGAAATGTTTGGCAACTCGGCTAAGGTTGAAATACCAGTACCAACCACAGGCATGTGTTTCATCTTCCTCAGGACACTTTGTTAAGGAGGAAAGACTGAGGATTTCTCCCGAGACTAGCTTCATAAAGTCTTTCTTTTAAAAAAGAAATCAATATCAAAGCTATGTTGCTGTCACAACCTGAGTGATTTATGATTAAGCAGTTCACGATCATCATGGTCTTTTTACTAAATCATCTTTTGAAGTACCCATGCAAATCTGTAGTAAGAATATAATGAAATACTGTGAGAACATTGTTTAGTTTAAAGAGCAGTGGCTGGCATTAAGATCTTTTCACTTTTTTCAAGTAAAAGATTTTAAATGAGAAGAACATCATAATAATGATACCTAGGCTTTTTTTTTCTTTTTCATAGACAAGCTGTTTGTTCTTTGAGGCATGGGTGTTATATTTTTCTACATATATGAACAAAAGTTAAAAAACACTGATGATTTATCAGAAATAATAATTACTACAGAGTGTCATTCTTCAGACAAGGAAATAGTTACCCGGACCTGTTACTACTTTAGTAGCGCTTAGCTCATGAGGAAGAGTCCCTCTATCCTCTGCTCCCCCTGGGTTATCTTTAGTTGTCCACAACCCACAGCAGTTTGGACAATACCACTTTTGTATACTAACTTCCAACTCGAAAGAAATACCAGTCCTTTTGATCCCTGTTGGACCTGTGTTCCATTGCATAGTGTGTTCATCTTCAGCTACAGCACTGCCTAGCACTCTCATGAGGAACACCTCTTTACTAGTTGGGCTGCTAACATCCCTGTGGTTTGCGCTCTGCACACCGGTGCTAGTACATGCAGAAATTTCCAGAACAGATGTTATGCATCGCATTTTTGTATAAATTCTCACCACTTGGACATCCTCAGTTCTCCAAGTATGGTTTCTAAGTAAGTCACCTAAAAGATCAAAATAGTGTCTTCTTTCTGTTATGTGAATTCTTAAGCACATGATTTTCTTGTTTTAATTCAGACAATCTTTGCAAAGTTTTAATTCTGAATCCTGCATTATGGTATTGCTGGGATTATTTTTTCCAGATCTCAACCAAAACCAATTCTGTTATCTTGAATTCCTGTAAATTCTTCAACTAAAATTATAAGACTGGCTGTTCAGCCTCACAGCAGTCAGGCTCAAACTCTTCCATAATTAGATATTCCTTTTGTATTCTCTTTTAAAAAAATAAATCCAGACGTCTTTCTTTTTTATTCTGAATGCAGTACCCCACTATTTTTTGTATCAGTTTCATGCTGGTCTGACAATGAGCATCAAGGTGGGAGACCCATGAGCAGAGAGTTCCTCTGTGCTGGATCTGGCTGTTAAAGGATCTGGCTGAACAATCTTATTCAATAATATTAAGAATTTTGATTATGTACCAAGATTTTAGTGGTTGCTAGGCCTGATCATGAATTTTTCAACTAAAAACTTTTTTCAGGAAATACACGTTCTCTGAAACCCTCTGAAATCCTCTGAAACTCAATATAATTTTTCAGGTCTGGGATGGAATTTGGTGTTAAACACAGCTAAGAGACTTGGTAGTCCAGAGTAGCCAATAGCCCAGTGGGTATAGCCCTCAGCTGGGTAGTGTGGGAAACTAGGTAGTATGGGAAACTAGGCAGCCCACAAACTTGGCACTTGCCTCTTCCTTTCAGTATGTCCTGTTGATGCGCTTCTATTCTGCTGTACATATGAAATTTTCATGAAGCCTGATGGCTAGATCGGTTGATTGGCTTGAGGTGGTCTTAGGTTCACTTAGTGTCATAAATCAAACTAAATTGACAGTAAAGGTATTATCAGTTATGTGCCCTAAATTTGGCCTACTGGTACAAGCTCTCTGTGTAAAACTAAAGTCTTCTTCAGTAGATGCAACTTAATTTCTTTAAGAATTCAGGAAAATTTCCGTAAGAATTGGTATATTATTCTGTAGAGGCATATGACTTTTTGGCTAGGGACTTCTTGTGGTAGAGCATCAATGACACTTTTCCATTATGCTTGTGTTCCACCAGGAAATATAGCATGCCAGGGCCAACTCCTGATCTTTCAAATGAAGGAAGTGGCACCAAATATTAAAAATTATAAGGCTCATTTCAGTGGATATGTGTGTATCTCTTTTTTCCATTACACTCTAGAATTAGAAGTCAGTTAAAACATCTACATTTTTAAAAGGGAATGTATATTTTTAAAGAGAAAAACAACACAGTACCAGTGTATAATTAAAACTGTCAGGAGACGCATAGATTTCAATGTGATGCTTTTATGTTTGCATTTTGGTGAACTGTTCAGTGAAAAAGAGGTTTCATTTCATTTTAGTAAGTATGCTGACAGCAAACTACATGGCTCGACCACATGAGTACCTGTGAGAAAAACACATCATGGTTTTATAGTTCTCAATACCTCTAAAAGTAGAAAATGTTTTTCTAAAGAGGGACAAAAGTTCAAACTGCAATAAATACGGAAACTAATTATTTTATTTATTTCTTATAGATATTATTCTTATATATATTTTATTATATATATATTAATATATATAATATATTAATACATTAATGAAATAATATATATTATTTCTCATATATATTATTCTATATTCTTTCTTTATAAGTGTGCTGGAAGGGCAAAGAAATATATGAAAGACACAGAATAATGGACTGAGTAAAGCCCAGCCAGCTGGATTATCAGCAAAGGTGTTGAGGTTATTATTATCATATGTTGAGGTTATTATTATCATATGTTGATACCGCTGTGCTATGCTCTGTACACCACTGAGTAGCAGAGGAACCTTGCTCTGAGCAGATTATGCTCAGAGCAGATTATCAGATGCTTATCAGATAATCTGCTCAAATCTTGCTCTGAGCAGATTATGCAGATTAGGATTTAACAGACACAACAGTAGGGAAGGGAAGTTGCAACATCTGGGCCATACTGTGTGATGTTGGCAAATGTCTCATTAGTCTCAAGACATACGCTGCACATGTAGGTTTTAACAGCAAGGTTTCAGACAAGTAGAAAGACAACTGAAAGAAGTGGTGAGAGGGGTGAGTCCAGGTGAGAAGAAGATAAAGTAGTTTATGTGAGGAAATCCTGCAAGATGAAGAAAAAAAGATGTATTTGTGGTGATACCACATCAATCAAGCTTCAACTGAGCCTCAAAGTTTGATTAGGCCAGCTATATGGGCTGGCAGCCTCTTGCCTTCAATGGCACATGCAGGAATGATACAGTCAGCATTCACATATAATTGCTTCTCACCCCTCAGACCAGCCACCAGGTAGTGGTGATGGTTCGGGTGATGGCAGGGAAGATCTGCCTGAGTCCAGAGCACATGTCAAATCCATGTTATGGGCCTGCAGGAAATTATTATAACCACTCTATCACCATAATGCAATGTATACATGCTTTTTGCTTTCTTTATGCTTGTTTCATGTGGTATATATAAAAGCATCTCTAGAGAAAGATTATATAACAGATCATCTCTCTAGAGTTACTACATATATGGAGAGCAAAAATGAGAACTGGAAAAGTAGTAAAAGCAGAATTATATCCTCAGTCCTCTTCTCATGAGGTCAAACAAAATCTTAGCTACCTATTAAAGCATGGTTTCCTCTAGTTCTTGTCATTTCATTTTTATAACCTTGCTGTTTGGGAAATGCAGCAATATCAGAATGTTCAGAAACGAACTGATAAAAGCTGTTGTTATTTAAGTTAAATTAAAAACGTATGTGTGAGTCACACCCTGGGTAGCAAGTTTCTTCAATCAGTAACAATATGTTAAAAATATTTTAGTGAATAGTTATTTCAGTTCCTTCTTTGCATACCCGTATGCTAATTTACAATACTGGCAACATTTCATCTTTTAATCTTTGTGATTTATGGGGTTGTTACTGTCTGGTATGCAAACTATGTCCCAAAATCTTGAGAACTGTGAATTTCATCAAATTCCCCATCTTTCACTTAGACAAGACTCCTAATGACGTCAGTAGAACTGTTCACAGGGAAAGGCCTGTAGTTCTCAAGGCTTTGTAAAACCTGGGCTTGGTTAGTTTACTGCTGAAGCTAATCCCTTCCAAGAACAAATGGAGATGTCCAGCATAAGTAAAGCAAGTAGGATTGTACTCTTGGAAATCATGCATGTCTGTCTGGTGGATTTGCTACCAAGTAATATACTAAGTTATTAAACATCAAATTCAAGTACTTTAAAAGTCTGACAATTGCTCTCAGGAATTACCATATGTTTTAACTAACCACATATTACTTCTTCAAAAAGAAGTTAAAAGAAGAGCATATGTCAATTTTCAAGCATGTTACATTATCAATCATTAGTTTTCAAAAACCCAAAACATTGCTTTTTTTTTGTTAAATAAGGGACTATTTCAGAGTTACATTTTGGTTCTATACTTCAGCCAGGACCTCTTCATGCTTTCACCAGAGAATCACACCTTTATAAACAATAGCTTGCTCGAAGGATGGTTTCACAAGTTGCCTGATTTCATTTTAACACGCTGCCCTGCTTGACTTGCCTACAGATTTGAACTTTGATCCTCTCCAATGGAGCTGAAGACTCTGGAAAGTTTGTCTTTCCTTTCTTTACCCCCAAATTAATATTTTATTGTTTATATAAAGTAGAACTATTCTTGCAGTGGATGTGGCAAAGGTGACAAACATCTGTAATTTGATAATTAAACATAAATTTGCAAGAGAGGTAAAACTTCAGATCCGTGCTCCAAAATACATACAACAGGGGCCTCAGCCGGATCCTCACATTTGAAGTCTTGAGCCATTGGACTTTTTATTTATTATTTTGACAAAAAAAAAAATTGACATACTGGAGTGTCTTGAGCAGAGATGACAAGATAGTCAGGGTGTTGGAGCACATGAAATGAAAGGAGAGGTTGAGGGAGCTGAATTTGTTCATCCTGGAGAAGAGGAGGTTTTGGAGGAGATCTTATTGATGTCTACAGCTACCTGATAAGATGATGTAAAGACGATGGACCCGTACTCTTTTTAGGGGTGCACAGACAGGATGAGAGGTGAAATGTACAAGATAGAAAATTTGCATTGAATATAAGGGGAAAAAAATCACTATGAGGATGTTCAGACTGTGGACCAGGCTGCCCAGAGAGAATTTCCTTCCTTGGAGGTATTCAAAACCCAAGTGGACATGGCCTTCAGCAGCCTGGTCTCATTGGGCCTGCCTTGGGAAGGATGTTAGACAAGATGATCTCTAGAGGTCCCTTCCAACCTATGTGATTTTATGGTTCTGTGGAAAAAAATTACAATAGATTTGAGAAAAAAAAATAAAATCTTCTGATGAAAAAATGTTTCACTGAAGTATCCCAACTCCTCTTATTGAGGTACTAAAGAGTATGGAACAGAGGGATGTGTTCTACAAATCGAGTAAACACTTCATAATATGTTTAAAAGCAGTAAATATCTTCTATCAAAATGACACCTATTTATGGAGGTATAGTGTGATATATAAGTTAGTTTCGTATCCAATAACAGAATTCAGGATGTCTCCATTTAGCTTAATGCTTTGGATTCAGTATGCTGTGAAGACAAATAGGGAAATACACAAAATTTTTCTACCTCTGTCTCCTCCTGAGTTTTTCCACACTAATAAGATCAACCACTTATCAGTGAGTTTGACATTGGCTATTGCAGATAGCCCTTCTGAGCTTGATTAATCTAAGGTCATGACTTCAGGGTGTTGTTAAAATAGCAAAACCTGAAGACCCATTCTGTGTAAAATATGTTGAGGAGAGAAATTCCACCTAGCTTACACAGACTGGACGTTATTCACACCTTCGCCTTTGAAACACAAACTTTTAATTCTAAGGCATGGAGGCAAAATGGAGTGGGAGGGCTACTACATGGTTTAAGAACTTCATATATAGGACTTCATATATAGTGAGCAAGAAACTGCCAACTCCCTCTACCCACTGTTTCTCTCTTTTTTCTTTCTTGCTTTCCTTCCTGCTCAGGTGCAACCTGGCTGCACTGAAGAATGATGAAGAGAGAAGGAGAAAAAAGAAGTGGCAGAAAAGAAAGTTCCAAAATAACCACACATGGTCTTCTCTTTCCCTTCCTTTTCTCACCCTTGTTTCTGACACACCAAATACCTCTACCAATAAGATAGCAGAAATGAACTCCAGAGGATATTTTCTCTTCCAGTCAAGTAAAATAGCTCTTTTCCCTTGCAAATAGACAGTTAAGTAAAAGAATGTCATCTAAATGTAAGTTGATAATTCCTTACAAAAACCTGAATGTACAATGCAGGGGAGAATATAGCTTTTCAAATGGGCTGGATGCAAGCAGTCTCAAACTGCCAAGGTCAGCCAGAGATACTGCAATACTCTACGTGAGGGACTATCAAGTGTTCTTGCACTGTGGCGGCCCACGGTAAAGCCAGGTTCTCAAATGCTCAACTGGAAGGACTGGTGCTTTTGTTACAATCAACAAGGTCAACCCTTTAGCTCTTGAGTCAACAGACAGTCTTGAGGAAAAACTTGATATAAATACGCTGTTAAATTTATTGAACTGTATACAGCAGGAACTATATACTCTAAACATCTGTAGAGGCCAAATACACTCCCACACCTTAACCTGGTTTGGAAAGTGATACTGTGGTCTGAGTTCTCCACTACATTCAATCCTGCATTGTCGCTGCTAGGCAGTGCAAGGTCTGCTTATAATGATCCTGTTATTATATGATGGGATTTTGTATGCAACTTTGATGAGACACCAATCAAGTTATACACAGAGAAGAATACAATCTTTCCATATTATTAATTCAGCCAAGATTTACAGGTTTTTTTGGCCTCTTTTTAAATTTAAATAAAGTGAAAGTATTCTTCTTGGAAACGCTATCATATTTGTTTTTTCAGATGAACATGAAATTAAACCATGAAATATACAGTTCTTAATCAAGAATTCTTGAATAATTGCACATTATTTTGGCATTTCAGATCAGGTTTATGCCTTAACATTTAATGACTATTTTATTATGTTTACACACTTGGAAGGTCCTAGAACTGCATCATTTCATGACATATAGCACGTATTCTTCATGTCTGTAGTTTTTTTTTTTGTTGTAATGTTGTAATGTCTTTTTTTCCATATCAAACACAAAGCACTGATAATGAAAATGAAATGCCTAGGGCAAAGCTTTCATCAAGTGTCAGCAATTTATGGAGACCAAGTTGAAAGTGAACATAGACAGAATTATGAAAAAGTAGCATTTTTATTGGAGCATTTAAAACTATTGAAGCCAACATTCCTTCACTTTGGTGGAGGTGGATTCATTCCCTACTCTTATTTTAGTAACAGATTTTTCATCCAGCAATATTAAAATAGCTCCACACCTCACAAATCCTCTGCAGCACAATTCTCGCCCTCCTTCTCTTTCCTGGCATCAGTGGTGGACTGCTTTCTCTACTGAGATTCGGATCTACTTAGGCAAAAAGAAAGGGAGGCCTCATTCACTCCCTGAATTTTCATTTGGGTCATCCCAAATGCTTATTCTAGTACTGATTTATACCAGGTGAGATGGGGAATGAGATGTTATAGTTTATGCAATTAGATAATGCCTTAAAAAAATGTGTGCACAGCATATGAAATCAGCATTGTGTTACACAGCAGACCTTCCCCTGTTGCCAGGTAATTGAAACAGGGGGGCATTTATATCCCTATTACAGTCACGGATGTGACCATAGTCTAGTGTAGAGCTATCTAGGCTAGCTGAGAATCCTGTAGGCTGCTGAGGGAATTAAGTGTGACACAAAACAAATAGGGGGCAGCAGATTTGTCCATTATTTAGGAGACCTACTGAATACATCTCAGACTAATTATGCTTAGAGTTAAAGCTATTTTTCAAGTGTTGGATGTCTTAAAATCTAAGTATGTTTTCAGTCATTCTTGCAAAATTTACAAATTTTGTCTGAATTTACTGATTAGTTGTGAATCAGTTTGTTTTATATGTCTACATCCACATAACTGTAGGGGGGAAAAGTGCTAGATTGGGAACTAGTGCATGGAGATTTTCTTCTCTCCTTTAACCAACAGATTTCAAATGTGTGTTTGGGACTCCTGAATTTACATTTTGACATTGTTAGTGGAAAAAAAGGATTGCTTCATTAGATTTCTTTCTGCCAAGGGTTATGTGAAAATGGAGTAGAATAGGTCTGACATGAGGGCTTTAGAGGCATCACCTTTAGTGTTTATATATCCACGTGGGTACGTAAACCATTTGACAAGTAGGGCCTTCAAGTCTCAGTCCACTCTAAATGTTTGCCTCAGTGTCTTCTACCTCTCTCTTGAGTGCCATCTGGCTGTAAGATTTTTGTGAGGTGAACTGTTAGGATGCTCCTGGTGTAACTGCTGTGGTTTGCATGAACTATTTAAAGAGTAACAGAAGAAGAGTTACTTAAGTACATAAGGATAGGAGTTGCCCCCTTCTCTGGTGCTTCAGATGTTCGTCTGGCAGGTGGGACTCTAGGGATTCATCTCACTTTGCTTTAAACATCCACTGTGTCTACATGCCTCCATGTTACACTTGTGCCTCCTGTCAGGACTCGTTCCACATTCAGGAAAAAGACATAGAGATCTTAAGTTTAAATCACCTGAACTGTTGTTGCAATATGCTTAAGAAGATAGTGAAAGTTAGAAACAAACTGTGTTTAGATGTTTAGATCACACAGGTAAGTAGAATAAGTCATATATGTATTTTATTTTCTCACTTTTGTCTCTCAAAACCACCTGTAGTTGTCTATATTAGATGTTATGAACAAACATTTGCATTTGCATTTTATTTGCCCTGGCTTAAGTCTAACTGGAAAGTAGCAAGGTATTCCTCAGCCAAGAGCATGACAAATACCTAAACTGGACATCTTGGACACTTGAACAAATGTCAATATCTGCCCAGCTCAGCATCCACTGGTTTTAAAGAGTAACAGAGTGCCTGTATGATCTGTATGTAGAGATCTGGCATTGTAGAGGGCAGTGTAGACAGAAGTGTCCTCTGTGACATTAAAGGTTGTCTGGCATACAGTAAAAGAGCTTGCTGGCATAAGGAGGGGATGCACATTTAGGTCTTGAAGGTCAAAGAAAGATGTTGTGCTTATTTTAGATCTTAAGATAAGGTGAGTCAAATCCTCAAAGTGCTTATTTCTTGCTGTTATTTAAGCTGAGGATATCTAGACGTAGAGAACTGAATTTAATCAGATGAATCTGACTTTTGTGTAATGATGAATGCTATTTAAAGTGGGTGTAAAAACATCACAGGAAAGGAGGTCACTTTTTCTCTTAGAATGGCATATAGCTTGGTGGTTAAGGCTTTTTCTTGAAATGAGTTCAAAATGGAGTAGCTGGACCTATTTTTTCCAAGTATGAGTGAAAAGTCTGACCTTGAACTAGTGAGTAAAAGGGAGAGGAAGAGAACAGCAGCAGTTTAAGGAATTTTTATTTTGTGAATCCTCCCTTCTTTGTTTTACTTAGAATATATGAAATGTTTCATCTCGGGCCAAATGCAATGTGTTGTATTATATTAAACTATTTTTACCTCATTTTCATTTCAGCAAGGATGAGAAACAAAAAATATTTATAGTTTGATCCAAACTTTTTTTGCAGCTTGGCTGTTAACAGAGAAAGCATCTATTCAAACAACCATAAAATCCTGATATTGATCTCATACCAGGCTAAATCAGCAATGACTCCCATAAAGTTTTTTGGGTATGTTGGTATAAAACGGTGCTGTATAAATGAAATCAGAATCAGGCCTTGATAACAGCCCCCATGTAGAAGAAACATGCTGAAAATTCATCTAGACAGGAGGAAATGAGCAGCAAAGCTCATACCAAGAAGGTATTCCAATAGAATTTAACTGTTCCAGACAAGTTCCCATGTGAAAACATTATTTCAGAAAAAAAATAGCTTTATTCCAAGCTAAATCTAAATCAGCTAAGCTGATTCTACAGTCTTAATTGCAAAGCAATTATTCTGGATTAGTCTTTTTTATGCTGAATTAGTGTCCTCACAGGGACCCATTATGTAACGGTTATTGTGAAGTAGTTATTTCAGACAGCTACCAGTCAAGGCAACCCTTACCTACTGTACATTCCTTCCCCTTTTCAGTGGGTGACCATCTTCCCTTTTCTGTGTTCTCTTTTCTTCTTTATAGCAATTTTCCCCCTCCTTTACCTGTATTAGATTACTTTTACTTCTTCAGCTTTCTTATAAGTCTTCATTATAGAACGAAATTTACATTATTTTTATTTCACATTCAGAGCAACTTGCACAACAAAGAGAAACAAAATCTGTTGAGAACAGTCAAATAGAAAGACAAAGAGATTGCTTAGATATCTTAATGATTTGTGATGTCAGTGTCAAAAATATGAAGAGCAGTGACATAGCTAGATAAACCAATGCTCTGTTTTGAAGGTTTGCACTGACATACAACTCTTCAGAAAAAAAGGATTTAAACAGAAAATATATTTCAGATGACACAGATGGGACATAAAGCACAATACATTGTTTCTTTCTATTTTGGGCAATTGATCTCATAGTTGCGTCTTCCTCAGAATGGGGAGAACATGGAAAATTGCCATGATCATGTATTCCTCATTAATGAAGTCTTTGAACCCATTTTGGAAGGAGTCATGGGAATATAGAACTGTAAGAGTCTGAAAAACAAGACATAGACGACTGACTAGTAGCTGAAGAGAAACATGAGAAAAGCTCTATGGATTTAGATTAAAGGTCTATTTTGCTTAGTACCCTGTCTCCACCAGTGGCCTTAAACATAGGCATGAAGGAAGAAGAACAGAGCAGGCACATATAACATTTCCCCAAGTATTCTGCTGGCTGCTATTTTTTAGTGTATGCCTTACACCTAATGTGTTCTGCCTATCTAGTAGCCACAGTAGATCTGTATTCCAAGTACTTGTTCTATTTCCCCTTAAAACCATGCAAACTTTCTGAATGGACTTTCTCTCTCATGGAGGTCTCTGTTCATGATCCACAGCCACCTCCTCTTGTTTGTTTTGATCCTGACTACTGCTGGTTTTATCTGCAGACCCTTAGTTCTTGTGTTGAAAGAGCTAGCAGTCAGACAGTTTGCCCTCTCCATGCCATTCATGATCATGTAGACCTTTTTCATATCACCAGTGACTTGGAACCACAGACACACAGTCTGTGTTGCAAAACCAATCACCAGCAGGAACCTCTGTACCTCCAAAGCTAGTGTTTCCTTCTTTATGTTTAACTTGTTTTCAGACTTAACTTTAGGGGGCAGGAGGGAAAGTTGTTGTCATAGTGGGAAGTCAGACACTCAAGAGAAAATCACTCTTTAGAACTGAAAGTTCCCTGAGCTTTGTTACTATTTCTTGGGCCTGGAGTGTTTTACACCATTGCTTCATCCTTTTGTTTTTTCATGTGGTCTCATGGCATATTAGACACCTTTCCTGGTTAATAATGGCCACTAGAAAACTTTCTTTCTCTCAGACTCTTCTGTTACTGTCTCAGAAACAATACATGTGGGCCAGGGAATACTCCTTGCTACTTTTTATAATGTGAATTGGGACACTGGTTACCCTACGCTTTCTGATCATTGCCCTAAAGGACAATGCTAATACACATAAAAGTACTCATTTACACTATTTAAAACAGACTGCATAGTCACAAGGTTTAGAGGACAAAGTGAAGAGGAACAAAAGAAAGTGATGCATCTCTAATTAGCATATAGATGGATTAACCTCACTCTATATGGTTAGGCAGCCAGAATGAAAGATGCGTCTCAGAATTCCTCACTGTGAGGGGAGTTATATGAGGTGCTTGTCCTCATATCATCCGATTTATTCACATGCTTATGAAATAGACTTGGGGATCTAAGTCCATCCAATAGACTTGGGGAACCACGTTTCCTTTCCCAGTCTTATATTTGGTAATGGATTCAAATTCAATCTTTGAATCATCTACTTATGATTCACTGACTCAGCTGTGATCTGGGCCTTCCTCCCATCAGCCCATTGCGTGCTGTCTCCCAGTTTGGAAATGTTAATGTCCTTTGGGAAAGACCACATATGGTTCTTACCTGCCAAGAAAATGAACAGAAATAGCTAACAACTATTCCCTTGCTTCATCAGACATTGAAAAGTTGTTTACTCAATGTGAGGCCCAATGCTCCTTATTGGCAAGCTAGGCAAGTTTCAAAACCCATTAAAAACCCAGTGAGGTCCCTTTACTTCTTCAACCTGCACTCTACCTACAAATACAACTTGCTACTCACTCAAATTTCATGATATTACAGAATTAGCATCAATGTGGGCTCTAATCCTCCGGACATGATATGAACAAGTCATGAAGTATGGCAGTGGATTGAAAGGACTTCCCTCCTCTCTGTATTGGAGTGATAGATACTCTTGTGGAGTATTTTGAAGGCCACACAGTCTACTCCTGCAAGTAAGGAAGCGTCACTGGTATACTTCACTTGCAGGATAAGTGAAGGGGGATAGACGGAATAATTCAGAAGAATCCAGAAAAGATATCAGAAGATTGTATCTGTTTCAAGGTAAGAGAGAAAATAATAAATCATGATTAAAATACAACCAACAATGAAGAAAATGGCAGAAGGAATGTTGTCTTCTTATACAAGAAGCAGAGCTTGTATAACAAGAAGGAGCAAATAAAAAATGGCAGAAAAAAACCAGCATTGGGGGCCTCTGTCACAAAAAAAGCTGGGAATCAAAAATGTAACAGGATAAGGAAAAAACACTGATTCAGCTGTAATTGAGAATAACTAGAATGGTGCATGTGTTAACCCTTTCTTTCTTCTTAAAGTTTAGAAGAAACAGTTGTTTTCTTACACAATGACAGTGTTCAGTGTCTGAAAACTCAACCACTACCCAAGTTTTTCAGTTGCTAAAGAGCAGTTACTGGATTAAATGACCCACTTTCTAACTAATTTTGGTATTTTCAATAAAAGATAAAAATATAATAAACTTTTGAAATGGTTGTGACACTAATACAGCTTTTATTTATTGTAGGAATAAAGAATTTATTCTAGGAATAAATTCTTTTCAGACACTTAACTTCAATTAAGATTTCTTAATAATGAGGCACAGAAAGGAAAACCTCAGGAAACCTCTTGTACACATGATTCATGTCAAAGTTTTAACCTAAAAAGGAATAGTTAAAAATGTTCTTACACATTATTTTTTTTATTTCACAGAGCTATCAGATGATGCTAGCATACATTCTTTGAGTATGCTAAAATTGCACTAATTTACACCAGCTGACAAGCTGGTCCAGTGCTCTGGAAATCTCATTCAACTTGTTCATGTCCACAACACAGATTTTTCCAGAAAAATACATTTTCTTGACATTTTCTAGGCCTTCAATATACCTAAAAATAGAGGCAAAATCACACATTCAGGTTTTATGATAATATCTGCTCTTGTAATTTTAAGAAAAATAAGTACATATGAATCGTTCCCTTCAGTTGCCAACTTGAGATTTCATGAACAAATTACAATATAAATATACCTGATTTAACACCTCATTCTCCCCCTGGTATGAAGATTTATGGATGTCATCACAGCTAGGATTGTTGTGGTTACATTGTTCTGAAACTGACTTTATAATCTGTCTACACCAGTGAGAGAAATCTTACATTTTGGAGTTCTCCCATATTAGCTGAGCCTGAAAACTTTAAGGCACAGAGTAAGCAGTGGAAAAGAAGTTAAATATGTATTTTGGCTTTCCACTGCTTGTATGAACCTGGTATTTTTAAAACTTTGTTTTTCAGCAAGAAATGCCTTCCTAGCAAACAGTCTATCCTCATACAGGAAAAGAAAGAGAAAAAATCCACAATACAAATGCTTTGACATAGTCATCGATCTTCAACTTTTATATAGGCTGAGTTACTGAAAATTCTGTTAAACTGATAGAATTTATAAAGGCCAGTGCTTTCATAATAAATATCATCAATTCCTGTTCCAGGCTGTCAGCAGGCTGCTAAGTAAAAGTTACCTCATGCTGGGAGCAATGGTGTTTGGTAGGGGCAAGTGGCCTGGGGCAGCTACATGATCTTGGGTTGCTTCATGGAACAGAGAAGTGAATAACAACACCTTATGTAAGGGCTACATTTGTCGCTTCGGTGCTCAGCAGTTCCTCTCATCATTAACAACAGTTTCTTGGTCCTTATGCTCTATCACAGAGAATCAGCAGGCCCTAAGATATTTGGTTGGAATTGCCTTAAAGTGCTTTTTAAAATCCTACAGGCATTTTGGTACGAGTATGTCTGTAACACAGTAATATTAGTGTCAGTAGTGCTTTAAAAGTGGAAATTAATTGAATTCTCATATAAATGGATGCAGGATTTCTCAGTGAAATGGAGCAACCTATTTTGCATAACGGATGCATGCCTTACTAAAATGAAATACTCAGAGCTTATTCTCAATGAATGTAAACAAATTCTCTTTGTACTGTACAATTTCTATTATGCTGAGTGCATGTTAATGAACAGGGTGTTTTTTTATTGAGTCATGAATTGGAAGAGTGCTTTTTCTTCACATTAAAATTTTCTTTTTCCAAAGTCAATCACAGACTAGTTTCTGTTTGAACTTTCTCTAGAGTTTACCAGATGTTCTGTTTGGATTCCACGTTACTGCATTGTGTTCGCCGGAGTTCACAGATGGGCTTTCCACTGAACTAATGAAAACCTAATGAAATCCATATATGTATTTAGCATTTGAGAATACAGTATAATATAATGCTTTCTGTTGCGGTTTGTCATTCATGCTTAAATCGGCAGAGCAAATGCAAGCCTCTAAGAGACATTGTGAGTTTGCAAGCAGCCAGAAGATTTTGCTTCTCTGCTCTCCTTCTATTTGTGTATGTGGCCCTTGCTATCTCATGGTAGCAGATAACTGCAATTTCAGTGGTGCCTGCATTTTGGTTCTGTTTCAGCTAGTAAAATAGGAAAGCTGAAGGTCAGATAAGAGGAGTGTTCAAAAGAATGTGTCGACAGAGTTGGTTAAACTGGAGGGTTACTTGATATGAGTGGAGAATATTTTCAGGAACAGAAATCAGTGAGGAACTGGGAAAAAACATTTTAATCAGTTTCTGTTAAATAGTAATAGTGGACAGATAACCCCAAACACTATACTTCCTAGTCTGGTGTATGAGTACTTGACAGGCACAGAGGGTTTTGCAATATGAAGTCTAACCAGAAGCCAGTTCCAAATGGTGTTCCCCAGAGGCTGATGCTGTTCCGTGGTTGCAGGGGTGGAATACACCCTCTGCAAGCCTGTGGGCAGCACTACATCATGGGGAGCAGCCAGCACAAAGGAGGCCAGGGCTGCTATTCAGATAGACGTGGACAGGCTGGAGAAATTGGCAGACAAGAACCTCATGTAGTTAAAAAGAAGTAAATACAAAGTCCTGCACCTGGGATAGAATAACCCCATGCAGCAGTGCAGGCTGGGGTCTGACTGGGAAAAAAGCAGCTTTGCAGAAGATGACCTGGGCTCCTGGCAGTCAGCAAGTCAAGCATTAATCAACAGCCTGCCTTTGTAGCAACAAAGGCTAATATCATTCTGAGCTGTGTTAGCAAGAGTGTAGCTAGCAGATAAGGAAAATGATTATTTGTTTCTTTCCCTCTATTCAGTCCTTATGAGCTACATCTGGAAGCATCCGGGTTTGGACTCCCCAGTACAAGAAAGACATCGACAAACTCAAGGGTCCAGGGCAAGGTCAATGTGAAGATTAGGAGGCACATGACACATGCAAAGGGATTGACAGAGCTGGGTTTGTGCTTATTCGGAGAAGATAAGGTTAAGGGATTCCCCTTAATGCTGACCCCATCTATCTAATAGGAGGTTATAGAGAAGATGAAGCCAGACTCTTCTTGAAGGTGCACAGCAAAACAATGAGGAACAATGGCCACAAATTGCAAATTGCAGTTAGCTATTAGGAAATAATTTTTCACAATAAAGGTAGTCAAGAACCGAAATGGGTCACCCAGAGAAGTTGTAGAGCCTCCATCCTCAAAGGCAATTGCAATGCAATTGGAGATGACTGAGCAACCTAACCCAACTAGCTTGATCTAGCTTCAAAGCTGGCCCTGCTTCAGAAGTCACTTCTGGGACCTGTATAAATGATTCTGTGGTTCTGTTTGGATCTTTTTAATGCCTTCTAGTGGCGCTCTGCTATTTACAAGGGAATATTATTAATACTGAGGAAGTAATGATTAAAGTCAGTATTAATAATTTTGCTTTCCTCTACCTCCAAAGATACTCTGAATGCTCCCTAAGGAAGAAAGCAGTGTTTTGAAAGCAGACTAATGACTTTACATTTGAAAAGGAAGAGTCTTTCAATCTGAAAGTCTTTGGAAAATTCATTAAATATTCTGGAATTTGCAAATAGCCACCAACTATCCAAGTAATGCAAATGGTGGCTCCAGCAATCATACTGAACAGAACCCTTCACTTAATTCTAAAATACTCACATATCAATTGTATTATCTTTTTACTATGGGTAATAGAAAGATTTCTGCATGTATTCCTGGGATTGTGACCCAGTAACATAGAGCTGTAGCTATGTTTTCCTGCCTTCTATTACTGAAGATGGACTCTGGGCAGAAAAAAAAAACCTGTATCCCTTTCTTGTCTCAGCATAAAAGCTGGAGAATTTTTGTTCTAGGAAGATGTACTTGGAAATTTTGTGACAGACGGTTTTCACAGAGGGAAATGGGGACTCATGACCACCTGGCTCCCTAGCTTCTTGGAGGCTCATGTGACAGAGTCTGAGAGTTGGGGTCCTTGCAGTTCCTGGTCCTGTGACACCCACAGGCAGACACAGGCAGCCAGCCTCCGGGGCACTTCACCAGCTCCCAGGCTCCAGTGCTCCTCAGCGGGCTGTCATAGAGCGAGGTAGCCTGGAGAGCACAATGCATTTCAGAAACATGGACATGTTCCTGTAGTGGAAACAGAAAGTTTGGCTTTTCATCCCCCAAAAAAGCCTTTTCAAAATATTCAATCTTTTTTGCAGAAATTAACTTAAGCTTCCCAGCCAGGTGGGTGTCTGTGCTGAAGATCCATCCAGTCTTGACTAAGCTTTTTAGTCTAGTCAAAGGGCATGCAGTAGTGGCTGTGTAGCCTAGGAAGGCTCCTCTGAGGCAGAGCTGTCTTCAGATTTTCCAAAGCAATGGGCTGCGAGTGTCCCAAAGACGGTACAGGTGTCAGAAAATCGCTTTCTCCTATTTTTAAAAGAAACTGATGACTCCATAGTAAATTCCTACCACATCAACTCATGGAAAGACAGACGACCTGAGAAAAATCATGAAAGTAAATGAATATTACAGTTGTGATGCATTCCCTGGATAAAACACATGGTTTTGGTGTTCTCCACTCGTGGGAGTGTGTTTGGGGGAAGTGAGCACATTTGACTACATATATCAGTGTCTGCACCCGTTCTTTAAAATGTTTATTACTTTTCTTTATACGAAGAGTAGTTTTTGGAAATTATGAGGCAGTATTATATATAGTGCAGATGATACTAAATATGATTAACATTTAAATCATTGCAGTCTGACAACAAGGATTAGCATAATGAAGAGATGAAGATGTGCAATGCATAAATCAAGTCCAAGCATCAGCCTTTTTAGACCTCGACCAGGTCTAAAAAGAAACATACACATATGTTAGTCATACTTCTTTGAATTACAGACATGTGTTTGCACACCTCTGAGAAAACAGATGACGTTCCTATATCCAGTTAGAGTAATGGCATATATTTTTGTCTATGAGCAGGACTCTACCTCATTTTGCCTACAGCATTTCTCCTCTTCCTTTTCATTTATTTTTCATGTTCTGTATCTAAATGACTAGGGCCAAGCCAAGAAAAGGACCCAGACAGGTACTAGACAAATGGAGATAAGAGTTTCTACCCTGAAAAGCTAATTCTCTAAAAAGACTAAACAAAAAAGCATAAGACAAAGATATGGCTGATGGACAGAACATGTGAGCAGATCAGCTTCAAAGACCCAGTTTCAGTGCATTAACTAATTTGCTTTTGGTTTTGTACTTTACATTGTAAGACAAGGTTGTGAATCACCTCCAGAGTGCTTTGTTAACTGGAAGGTGGTGGAAGGTGTTGGAGATGAAGAAAGACAGGAAAAAGAAAATGGCACAACGTCTGGCATGCTGAGTGTGAAACTTACAGGGGCAGCAGTGCCTGAAGGTCCCTGCTGAAGGTCACTGCCTGGTTCCCTAGTCCAGCCTCTTTCCTGAAAGTTTCGGACTGGGAAGAGCAGAGTGACTGTATGAGACTTACTCCAGTAGAATTCCTACTCAAAGTCTGCATTCAGGCAAGGGGCCAGTATGTTTAACTATTCAAGGACTTCCCTATAAGAAAGAATCTTCTCAGCTCCTTTGAAGGGCTATTGGCACCACCAAAATAATAGAAAGAAGACTTCAGTGTACATTAATGTGTTACTCACTTAAATAGGCTTTATCTTCTCTATAGCCTTTCCTCGATTGATACACACCGTATATAGGACATTCCTTGAAGGACAGTGTGTTGTACCACCAATTTTAGGTGGGCAAGCAGTAATAGTAAGACCTCTGAACTTTCCAGCCATATGTAGTACACTGATTTATTGTCACAGGAAATAAAACAGAATAATAAAGCAATCTGTGTTGCACAAGCAAGGAATAGCTTCTTCTTCATGACCACATTGTCAGACTTTCAGTCACAGGACAGGGCGATTCCTGTAACTCGCTTTGTGATTCCTCAGTCTTCAGTTCCCACCTTGGTTTTGCTCAGCCTCTCCTTTTACTGTGTTTTTACTCTTGATTACAATATCATTAACATCCATCTGACTATATTTAAGTGTCCTTAACACAGAGGAACCCAAATAAAGCTAATTACTGTTTATTTTTAAATTTATTTTCTGGGAAATTTTGCATCTCCTTACTTGCCACAGTATTGTACACAATGTAACATTGTCTCAGATTTCTTTACCATACCTCTTTACAGTAGTCAGATGTGTGAATGAATTACACCTGCTTGTATAGACCTGGAAGGGGTAAGAAAGAATGAGGAAGCAGGTTACCTTCTCATTTAAGCAGAAAGGAGTCTATGTACACAAAATGGCTTCAGCTATGTTCAGGTCCAAAGAATCAGTTATTTGCTTCAAGACACAGCTAGAAAAAATAATCTAAACTATACTTAGGTGACATTGAGCTCATAACTGGCAGTTGCAGTGCAGGAAAGAGACTCAGAGTTATCACTGACAATTATGTATAAACATCAGGTCAAAGTGCAAAAGCAGCCAAAAAAAACCCAATAAAGAACTGGTCATATCAAAAGGACCCTTGAGGAGAAAAAAAGAAAAAAAAAAACAAACATGAAAATAAACCCACAGCAACAGAAAACCTCATCTCCAATCAGATAAAACCGTTGTGCACTCACAATGTTCACCTTCAATGTTGTGTGCGGTTCTGGTGGCCAGCCTCCGCCCATGCCCATCCTCGGGAGGTGCCCGATGCCCAGGGCTGGGGCTGCGCCCGCTGCTGTAGGACATCATGGAGGCAGGCAGTGTCAGAAGGTTAAAAAAAAAAAAAGAGTGGATTTTTGGGTGTCAGGCTGAGAGATACCAATGGGAATGCGATATCCCTATCATTGCTAACCCAGTGACAGTGGATGCTGGGGGCTGCCAGGGGGTGCACCGCAGGCAGTAGCCAAGCTCGTGTGGTCCCCTGCTGTCAGAGACAGAGTGGTTCCTTCAATGGGCCACTGGTTTGTCCCTGTCAGGCATTTGTTATGCTCTTGCAAAGGTACAGAGGGGTATCGTCAGCAAATCTGGAAGAATCTTATGTCAAAACAGCTGATGGTTGAGGTCTTAACTATGTCATTCAATCCTGCCCTTAGCACTGCAGGTTCAGGAGTGCCTGCTGCCTGCCATTAGTCCACCATTGCCTCAGTGTTGAAGCTGTTCAGCTTCAACAGCTCCACTGTTTCATGTTGGCGTCTTTATCCAGATGTGCTGAGTAATCTGCAGTGGCCTCAGACTCCTAGCTCCAGCACGGCAGTGAACTGCCCGATTAGCGAGGAGTTACTTTAACCACATCTCTCTCTTTTGTGCTTCTTCTGGGAGCAGAAGTGGGTGATGCCTCATGGGAAGAGGCACTCTGGTTTGCTGTTCCTTTACACCTCATGTTGACATTTGTCCTGGAGAAGTGCATAGCAAGGGGCCCCTGGCCTGAACAGGGACCATGTCTTTCCTTTAATCTGGCTGATAGTGCCAGCTCTGCCTTCCTCTTTACCATAC
This sequence comes from Mycteria americana, assembly GCF_035582795.1. NCBI lineage: Eukaryota > Metazoa > Chordata > Aves > Ciconiiformes > Ciconiidae > Mycteria > Mycteria americana. The sequence goes on from NC_134367.1 coordinate 35,802,037, forward strand.
AGCCGATAAGCCTGAAGGACTAGAAAAAGAAAATCCCCCATTACTGTTCTTCTTTTTCTCTCAGAAAAGGAACAAACACCCTAAGAGTAACGGAGTCACATACATTGCACAGCAAAAGCATGTCAGAGAACCCCAGAAATCAGTAAGTCACACAGAAAGTGTGGCCAGTTTGATGCTGTCCCTCCACTTTAAAGGCAAAGTTTTTTCTGTATGTATAATTTGTTCATGGCAATTATATGAACATGAAAAAGGAGACAATCACCATTAGATAACATTTCAAATTTCATCATTTAATCAGGTCCTATTGCTGACCATTGAAAAGCATTTGGACTACCTTCTCTTTTTGTTTTTTTCTTCCTTCAGAAAATCAACTGTGATATTTTCCACATAAAGCAGCAGCAGAGTGGAAGCACTGCCTGTGGTTAATCTCCTATTTTCGGTCGACATGTACACTGGCCCCCAGCTCACTTGGAGCCAGCTTGCTGGCCGGGCTAATGGGGTTTCCAGACCTGCCTCCTCTCCTTACGGTCGCTGTTCCTCACTCACCCTCAGAGCTCCCAGAAAGCATGACAGAGAAGGGGTTGCCCTTCGGAAAAGCTTATCAGATAAGGAGTTTAAGGAGGAAGATGAATCTGTACTTCCCCGATCTTTAAAGGAAGGCAGTAACCTCTCCATCTCCAGGACTGTCCTTTCTCAGCTCAAGAACAAGTCACCGGTCTCAGTTTTAGCACTGAAGCTGTCATTTGATGGTGGCTTGGGCAGTGCAATTAAATGAACCCTAGAACACATTTTCCTGTGCCAGATTTGGACTTCAAAACTATTCATATTGAGAAATCAGGCTGACCACATGCCAATGCGCCACTGTACAGAGACGCAGCCAGAAACTCAAAATTATGAGTTTGCGAGGGTTTGTGAGGGTATGACAAACAGACAGCAGCAAAGGAGGTATTGATTTTCTATATTGCTTTCAAAACTTTTCATAAAGAGAGTTGAAAGGAGTTCTACAGTCTTAAATTAATGTATCTTTTAACATGCTAAATAACTTATTCCTGGAATTTAAAGACAAATATCACTGGTCATTAAATGATAATCAAAATAAACTGCAAAATCTAAAGCTCCTACACTTACACCAAACTCAAGTGACACTTTACAATTCTACCAGTGGCACAAATATACGTCTTAGATTGTATACCTTTATGCCTCCTAAAGATTTGATGTGGATTTAACTGACTGCTGTCTTCACTTACCATGCAGCTTTACAAAAGGCAATGACATGGTGATGGCTGGTGCTTTATTCCTTCAGCAACCATGGGCTCTTAAAGCACAGCTGAATGTCACCTAGTTATATCGACACACCAACACAAAGGAAACAAACAAATCCCTGGAATCACTTTAGTCAAGATTAAGTCATGATCTTCCAGAAGCATAAACTATGTATTTCCGGAAATACTAGGCTGAGACTCAAACTCATGAATTATGTTTTCAGTTAAGGAGAGGCAAAAGACCTAAATATTTTATCAACTTGTTACTTTCATAGACATGTAGCAAACCAGACGTAGCAAAAAAGCATAGAGGTATTTTTAACCTGCAAAGAGCCTTGGTAACTGGCTGAAAGTCTGCTTGCATAATTCTTCATGTTAACAGCACCACAAATTACAGCTGGCAGTTCTACTGCAGCCTGTGCTGTTTTTTCCTATATGCGTGAAATAGTGCCAAAATATCAAGAAGACCCACATTTTCTTTCTAATGGGTTGTGCTCAACTGCAGCTTCCCAATAATTTGTTAACTCTGCAGGGTTTCTTCTCTCATTTTCCAGTGACAAACGCAAATAAAGAAACGTGCTCCTAGTTGTGCTTATTGTTAATTGTTTAGATTATTAGAACTAAAATACTGAGATCTTTCAAAAAGAATGTTTGTGAAAAAATTGATAACAAAATACCCTTTAGTAACATTAAATAAAAGGAAGCACTAACATGAGAAATCATGTATAGTTAAAACTTACTTGCCTTTTTAAAGCTTTTTTACCTTTTAAGGATTATCTCACTTTTTAAAGGCAATAGATAACCTCACAACAGCTCCTCAGCTCTATAATATTAAAGAGCTCATCTGAAGAATGATGGGCTCCTAGAAGCAAATAAGGGGGCATTTTTGCCGACGAACAAATTCACACAAGGGATTTTCCACTGCATAAACTGTGTCCTTAGCAAAGTTTTGGGGGAAACTAGGAAAGAGTATTTGACAAAGTTTTTCTAGAAGGTCTTAGAAATCTTAAGCGTCTTGTAGTCATTCAGGGGAGCTCATTTTCAATGGCTGCTCCACACTTTCATGTGTACGCTTATTCATGAATTTTCAACATATGTAAACAAAACTCTGTAATTTTTTTTCTGGATCTTCTCTGCACTCTTCACATATCTGCACCTGTTCTGATGTCTCAGTCTCTAAAACCAAAAATTATTTTCCAGCTGAGGTCATACCAACTCTGAGGATAGCAAAATGTTAATTTCGCTATCTTATATATGATAATCTTACGTATTTGCCCTTTTTTGGAGTAAGATCACATTTTTGATGTGTTGAAACTAAACACATATTTTTTATACATATATATGTAGGTGGATGTCAAATTACATTAATTAGTCTCATGTTAGACAGGAAAGGTAAATTTCCTTGTTTGTGTGGTGCTGATGACAGTATTGCTACATAGTGCAGAAAGGACTATACTTTGTAGAGTGTAGAAAGTCTAGTTAGTATGGACATTTTTGTCTGCAGACTCAGTGGGCAGGCGAGTAAGTGCATCAGAAAATAGGTGAAATTTCCTTCAGTAGACATTTTTCAGAACATGTCAGGATTGATGTGGCCATATTTGACACTACCTCAGAGAAGGAGACTGGAAGTGATAAACCCTGAACCCTCTTCATTTCTTTAATTCTATCTTGTGGTGATTTGGCCACAAAGGAGCTGTAATCCAGATTTGTCACTTCTCACTCTTTTCATATTAACAAGGCTGTGCCTTTTATAATGTATCTGGAGCCACATGACCTCCATGTTACATTAAGGGACATGAAGTTTAGGCAAGAAAAACAGACTTTCAAAGAAGATACAGGCACAGGCCTCTACAAGGCAATGTAACACAGATGAGATGCAGTGTGATGCTAAAATTATTATTGGAATTTTTCTTAAAAAGCTGTCAATGTACATGAAATATTACAAACATGATGGTAGCATTGAATCAGACAGGCTTCATTTAGTTTTGTAGGTGTAACTGATTTCAACTGAGAATCCCTCTGTGCCTTCAGAAAGGATGTCAAGATATATTCCAGCATATTGCATCTCTGGGCATTTGCCATGTGAGCTACTTTAATTTTGGCCTTTTACACATGTAATGAAAATAAATCTAACCGCTATATTTACAGTGTCTGAGTACAGAGCATGGCGTTCTGTTCAGTCCTTTATAGCACAGGGAAGCTGGACCACCTGAGACACATATAACCTGAGAATCAAGGGAGGGACGGACATGGCCTCAAGTATGATTACAGTTCTAAGGACAATATGGGCATCTAGCTCCCCACAGAATCAATGGAAAGCAGTAAGCACCTCCACCTCATTTTATGGGCCTTCAGTTAAATGCCTACTGTAATTACCATTAAGAGCGTGAACACTGCTTCTGAAAAGAATACAGATGTATAGTGCCTGACAAAAGCCCATACTGGAAGTATTTTGGAAGCTAAAAGGAGTCAACAGAACCATATCAGCGTTCAAAAAATGGTTTCTTAAAAGCTCCCAGAAATACTCACCATTCCATTAAAAGAACTGATTTGGAAAGACCGTATTTGTACCCTCAAATTAAATTTCCCACGTCTTGCTGGGAATGCCATTCCTTTGAGAAAGGAACCCTCAAGCTTGTATCATTGAAATCAAACATTCAAGAAATGTGATGGGGGGAAGCAGAGGCGTCAGCAGATGGCAGCTTGCTTAACCCAACCACTAGATGAAAAGCAAATGTATTAAGAGCTCTGACGTCAAATGGCAGGCATCTTTCCAAGAGAAATTCTGTCAGAACTTCATATAAATCAAAAGACAGATTGTGAAGCTTTTTATTGGCAATTGCACTTGTTCATGAAGTAAGATAAATTAATAGGGAGCAGAAAGGTAAGCCAAAAGGCATCTTCATTTTGCAGACCTTGCCTTGCAGCCCTGGAATTTCCTGAACTGACAATTGTTAAGAAAATCCAGGAATGGTGTGTTCACATCCACGATTAGCTGCAAAGAAAATTAAATTGCAATCACAAGAAGTGCTTCCTAACTAGATATTTAGGTGGAATTCAAGACAAAGGAAAGCATAGGGAAAAGGTGCATTTTAGCCAGCTTTGCACTTTTCTAACAGTGGTCACAGCCAGGACCTTAACGCCAAGGAAATTTAGAGTTGTTCTAAACTACTTATGCCTTTGGATGGCTTTCTCTGAGTTTTATGGTGGCATATAGTTCAGCCAGGAATGCAAATTGTGATCTTGGGTTCAAAAACTCTCTGGAGACTTTTCCAGACTGTCACTGTTATGACAATTGGAAGGCAGACAAGTGTTTCAGTAACAACAGTCCAAGGGACAGTCTGTCCTCAAAATCACTGCTGCAAATGCAACTTGATGTGCGCTGCCTAAATTGCTTCTCCAAGAGAGAGCTGACAGAACTCACAGACCACAGATAAACACTACAGCCAATATGTCAATAATTATCTTGAAGTAGGTAAAATTTATTGCTTTTTGAACGTGTAGTCAAGCCTGGCAGTTTTACAGTACCTGAAAAAAATATTGTTACATGGTTTTCCTAGCGCTGCAGGATAAATATTCTCAAGTCCACATTTTTTCTATTCAAAATTATTTCACTAAACAAAATTTAGTAACAAACTAGTAGACAGACACTGCCAAAGACAGATATCCTCCCAAGGATATTTTCCTTAGAGAGATATCCTCCCAAGGTGCCTATCTCTCTCCTCTGACTACAGAAATCTACAGAGGAAACCTGAATTTAGGCAATGAACTTCAGGTCTCAGATGTGTTTTTAGACTATTTATGCTAGAAGCTGCTGATGGAAAAAGATCATAACATTGCCTTCATGCTTACATGTCTTGCATATACCTGTGTTTTCACTGGTGGGTTACATTTGAGTTGACGGTGTCGTTGTTGCATCTGCCTGGTTCTGTGAAAGAACTTAAATCTTTTTCTTCCTCTAGTCTAAACAAACAGTTCTTCATCTATTCTAAACAAACAGAAGCATTTGCACAAAGTTTTTACCTTTACCTGGTTTTCCCAGTTATTTTATTTTCATCCTAAATTGTTTATTCATTTTATAAAAATTAAACCTCAAATTTGGAAAAATGCATAATGCTTGTAATTAAAAATTGTTGGTTTTAGGACATCTATGCTCTTGAGGAAAACCTCAAACTCAGGAACAAAACTCTGAGTATGGAGACATAAAACAACAAATACTCATTGTCAAAACAACAAATACTCATTAAAAATGAATGTTTATGAAAAATCACAAAAGTAGAGAAAAGTTAAGAAAAACTTGATATAACCATTCAAGAAATATTTTTAGAGCTAGAAATTATCTTTCTTGTTATTACTATATTATTATTATCTTTCTTATTATCATCTTATTCTTATTTATGAATAATAAATCTGTTACAGTTAAAATTCTCAATGAAGTTTCATCAGTTCAGAATCTGTTATGATTAATTTAATTTAATATAATTTTAAATGATAGGTTTGCTAGATGGACTTAGTAAAAATCTCTGTGGTGTTTTAACACACAGCATTAAAAACAGAAAAAAGATCTGCAAAGATTTCAGAATATGCATCTTCCTCATTGTAAGGGAATATGACACAGGTGTATCCTAATATTAATTGCAAACTTTCATCAGGAAGATCACTATATTTTAGGTGCTTGACATAAAGATATAATGAGAAAAAAATGGGGACACCTTGGTTACTTCATCTACCCAAGCATTGAAACAAGGTGTTTTCTACAAAACAGTCTTTGTGTCCGTGACATGCTTGTGTGAGTTCACCTGCAATCCTTGAGGTCGGTATGAAAACTTCCTAGGTCCTACCTACCTCTTCAACAACATGAAGAAGTAGAAATGACACTGACTTACCTGGGCCAACAATACAAGACTTGACTCACAGAAAATGGTGTAGTTTTTGGCCTTCTCTTTTGCTTGTTGAGGAATTATGAAGTTCACAATAACAGCATCTGAACTATGATCAAGGGCCCTTGCTGAGAGGAACAGGCAATTTATATTTTTTTGAACTGCTCCCTGGAGCTTTAACATTCTTCACAGTTTCTTAGAAATTTTTATATTAGTTGTAAAATATGTTCACCATATATGTTTGGTAGCTTTGTACTTTTTAACTTAACACCAGTGATTCTAATGAGGGCTGGAAACCTATTAACATTCTATGATTTTCTGGTCCAGATAATTTCCACCAGAATGGGTCAGATGCTCCCAGTCAACCACAGGTGATAATAAAAGCTCCTGTGTGTTGATGCTGAGACAAAGGGAGCCAGTGGGAAGCAAACTTTGGCTGGGATGGCATGGTGGGTGAAGGGGGACTCAGTCCAGTATGCAGGTCAATTAATTCCTCTGTACTTCCGTTCGTTTGATATAAGCATCTAGAGAACAGACATGCAACTGTAAAAAAAGAAGAGAGAAGGCAGATCAAGAAAAAGACAGTAGAAAGCAGTGTTTTCTCCAGAACGGAGAATATGTTCCTCCTCACTACCACCATCAGTCATACTGAAAGTGAATGATTAGTAAAAAGCAGCAATCACAATGCTGTTCTTCCCTATGGTTTGTATGTACACTTCTCTTGCTTTAAATTTCACTTCATCTTCCAAAGCCTATATGCATAAAACATGTTGCAAAACAAATACTTCTCACCTGGACAGTTAACAGTGTTGCTAAGCTTTTAGAGGGAACAGAATGCCATAGGACACTTACTCATTTACACACTTACACAGGTGAATCCTATTCAGAGGTGTCTAAGTCTACACTGGTACTGCAGTCTCGCTCTCTTTGCTATTCAAACCCAGAAGATGCTGAAATGCATCGCGCTTCCCTTCCAGTCTGCTCAGCTGGGAAATGGCATGTGCACAGGTCTTGGCTCAGCATGATGAAGACATGCAGACGGGGCATACACAGAAGCCCAGGAGCCACAGCCCAGACAAGGCATAAGCTAACTTTCCCTGGGCCTAGATACTGATTTCTAGATTTGAACTTTTTTCCAGACTTCCAGACATCAAGCACAGCAATGCTGACATACCTATTTCTTTTTGAGGCTGCAGCCTTCAATAGCCCTCACCCTCTTGAGATTTACAGAAGTACGATTAACATCCTAATTGCACAGATAATGAAGTGAGGTACAAAACTAAGGCTGTTGTTCTCTAAATCCTTCGGGTATTTAACTTTCAGCTGTCACGCAGGAGCAAAACCGATAGATTGTTGTATCCTAACCACAGTGCCATGTTCTAGCCCCTGTTCTTTTTTTTTTTCCAATAGCATGTTTTCTCAGGCATAAGAGATTGGCTTCAGCTCTTTTGGGGCCATTGACTTTGAATTAGGTTTATGAATACAAAGCAGCTGTCCAAAAAACTGTGTCTGAATGCCCTCAAAACCTACAGAATATCCTGCTCTGTGCTGAGCACCTTGCAGCAGAGATGCAAATACAGCTTTCTACAGTGACCAGTGCACTTCATTTTAAAGCTGCTTGTGTAACTAATTGGATGTGACAGAGCATAGTTTGCCATTTCTTACAAAATTAAATTTTCACAATTACTATGTCAAAGCAACCAAAATGCTACAAACATAAAAATGCTCCAGCATTTTTATCATATTTATCTATTGTACATACTCATTCCATACTAACTGCATTTTCCCATTAGCTGGGATCTAAATTTTTTTCGCAAGCAAGGAATAAGAGTTGCTGGAACAAAAAATTATTAGAAAAATTAATTCAAATCAAGTGAAGCATGAGAGAAATTAAATAAATTGGTATTTGCTTCATAATGAAAGCCCACAGATGATTGAGAGGGGCTAAAGGAGATGGGACAGTAACGGAGACTGTAATATGCTTACCTTGGAAGTATTGGCAGCTGTATAACCACACAAGAGAAAATTTCTGCCGTGAAGATTCATCACTGTGCACAGCATCTGAGTGTAACAAACAGCAAGTACGGAAAAGAAAGAGATTGCCACCTTATTTGGGCCATGTGGTTCTATAAAGCAGCTACTTACAGAGCTAGGTTTGAGTCATTCAGTTCTTTGCAAGATATAAATAAAATACAAGTACTTGTATCAATAAACCCTCTTGGCTGCCTTCCTACCTGTAATCGCCCAGAGTTAACACACGCATGTCTTGTGAAACATGCATGTCATGAAACACTGTTATTCATGCCCTTAACTTCTGAAAATTCAGACAATTTCCTAAACTCACTGTTTATTTGCAGCAAGGGTTCAATATTAAAATTGAGCATTCTTAAATCTGAAGTGGATTGGACTTTGGAAAACTCTTAATGTAAAATGTTGTATTTGTCACAAAACTGTTGGCTTAAGTACTGCAATTAACGCTGGTCTGTCTTGAAATTTCACAAAATAACAGTTTGGCTGTGCCCATGTAAAGCATTGACGGGCTATTGTAAAGCTCAAAGTGTGTCTTTACATGCATTTCATCCATAAAAGAGGTTAGTCTCTTCCAGATAAGAGTTGAGCATTTTTCCTGGCTTGATAGGTCTCTGGCTCAATCCTCATCTATAATCCAGACAATTTTTCATACGTTTATGAATCTCTACACTGTTTCAGGCAGCAGTTGACGTTTATGAACTACTGGATATTAAGTAAAATACATAAAGTCCACTATCAAGTAAAAAAAAGGTCATTAAATATAAATAGGCATTAGTAAAAAAGTTTAAGAATAGTATTGAAATAATTAGCACATAAGGATATTATATGCATATTAGGATGCATCAAAACCTAGCTGGATGGTCAGGCTCAGAGGGTGGTGGTGAATGGGTCATACTCAATGTGTAGGCTGGTAACAAGTGAAGTATCAGAGGGGTCTGCATTGGTGTGGTGGGTTAGCCTTGGCCTGCAGCCAGACACCCACTCAGCCACTCCCTCCCTCCCTCTCCTCAACAGAACAAGGGGAGTAAATAGGATGAAAAACCTCGGTCAAGATAAAGACAGGAAGATTGATTACCAGTTACCATCACAGGTAAAACAGACTTGACTTGGGGATCAATAATTTAATTTATTGCCAATTAAAATAGATTTGGGCAGTGAGAAACAAAACAAAAAAAAAACCCAATACCTTTTCTCCACCCAACCCCTTTTGCCCAGAGGGGTTGCCCAGAGAGGTTGCCCAGTCTACATCGTGAGAAGTTTTCAAGACTCAGTTGGATAAAACCCTAAGAAATTTGGTCTGACCTAAGAGCTGAAGCTACTTTAAGTAGACTGGACTAAAGACCTCCCAAGGTCCTTTCCTGCCTGAATTATCCTATGATCCTTTCATCCTAATAACTTAGTAAATTAAAAAGAGAAGCATAAAGGAAATGTGATCATCTGACAGTCATACTAGTATGACTCACACCATGAATGCATGCAGTGATAACTCCCTTTCCCACTGATGTCAGTGGGAATCCTGCTTTTAGTTTAATTTCCAATAGTCTCTTACTCAGCATGAACATGAGGAAATGCAAAATTTTGACTCCTGAAAAATGTAGAAATGGCAAAATATGTGGCAGAACAGATTAAGTACTGATAAAATATGTTCAGGCCAAAACATCTTTATGGTCTAATAAAAACCTTTTACGTGATTTCAAAATGTAACATGATTTCCCAGTTTAAGGCATGTACTTAAACTTTCATCTCAACTGACAAAAACTTCATCTTTCCTGAATAATATCTTGTCCTTTTTTGAGCTGTACCTCTGAAGAATCAGACGTGTTTCCCACTACTTCTGGAAGCAACATCAAAATCCTGTAATAGAAATGGTGGAAGAATACCAAATATTCTGTCTGTATATTCCTGCTACATTTTTTCCTGCAAATGAAATGCAATCACACATTTTATTTTTTCCTCCTGTGAATAGTTTTAAGTTTAGAGAGATTTTTAAGACAAATTCAGCTGTAGTACTTCCAGGTTGTTCTTAGATATGTTGCAATCTTTTGGAAGTTATTTGTTCCCTAATTCTTGTTCTGAATGTTGAAATCTTAAGACAAGCATTGAAATGTGGATATAAACATTTACATACCAATACCCAAACCCTTCCTTTTCCTTATACAGTTCATCACAACTTGAACTGCACAGAAACTTTAAGAAACCAGATGTTTTGTTCTCATGGACTTATTCAGTATAATCCATAAGCTCTTCACTCCTGTGCAGAGAGCTGGAAGTTGGTGACATTGCCAGATGTTACTTTGAAATTACGCAGCATGTTCTATTCTTCAAACCTACCCAGAGTGTGATCCATTTTGAGAGAGGAAATGGGACTTTTATCCCTATTGCGTGCCATTCACTGGCAATTGCCAGAGCCATCCTTCGCCACTGTAGGAACAGGAGTGCCAGGACAAATACAGTCCCACACTCCTGCTCCTTCATGCCTGTGTATAAATACCTGGTCATCTGCAAGTGTTTCTTGGTCTGTCCTAGGAAGTCTGTGCTCTCAACATGTGTAAGTGGTCAAATACAGCATCACTGTATAAAAGTATTACTTTTCAATAAGGTATGTGTCATATTATTTATGATGTAGAAATTGGATTTAAATATGCCCTAAGATTTATGAATAGTTGTTAAAGAAGAATGTTGCTGAGGTGTTTTTATAACTATAATACTCATTGTTCACATATTAAAGGAGATAACTACAATAAACAGGTACAATGAAAAATTTATTTTTGAAGGTGCAGATATGTTCATTGTAGTTTGTATTTCTACCCCCAGAAATTCTTGAGGCTATTAAATGTTCCGTTCCTGGCTTTTGTGAAGATAATCTGCTTCAGAAAAAGTTGGCATTGTTTTTCAGTTGTCTTGTGCTCTGGCACAAGGAATACACTTTCCTACAGGAAGGATTTCCAGGTCTAAGAATCCAAGGAATGCATGTGGTTCTGACAGAATTCTTCTGTTTGCAACAGTGCATCTATCTTAAAGACATTAGCAGCATGTGAGTTCTGTAACATGGGAATCACAGAGTTTTGTGATAATATACACAATTTTTTTCCTTCTGAATTCTGTGGTAAAAGAGTCTCAATTTGTTTCATAGCAAGATAATTCTGATTATATCACAACTCCTATGGATACCATGCACAAGCTCCCTTTATGATAGACTGCATCATCTTTAAGCAACACTGATATTGTAAGCTACATATGCTCTGCATTTGACAGGCCTGTCAGTGTTCGAAAGTTGCTTTAACTGGTCTCACTTCAGGGGAATACATCCAAGTATGAAATTGCACATCTGGACAGAGTCAGAACACCTGGAAGGTACTTCCAAACAGCTGAAGTAAGTTTGAAGTTTTTGATAGTCAGTGTCCAAATGAGATCTGAAATATGACTTATTTCATCCATGTCACAAAAAATGTAAAGCTCACCTTAGTTTAGCCATGATGACCAAGACGAACCTCTTCCCTGCTCCAGTTCTTTCTGGAAACATTTTTGTTCCTACTGGAAACTTTTTTGTTTAACTCTTCTTTTTGCTTGGCACTCTTCTTCATGTCTGATTGTCCTACTTTCCTGAAGGATGGAAGTAGCCACAGTCATTCTCCTACAAAAGCTACCCTTACAGCCATCTTGAGCCTACTGGGGGAGACTGATTTAAAAAATAGTCTTTGGCTAAGAAACAACGACAAAGATAAAAAAGGTTTCTTTCTACAAAATGATGCTATAAAAAGACTGAAAAATAGAGCAGCACTACCTCAACCAGACTGAAGGTCAGCTTTTCCTTTGCTGCTTGACTTTTTTATCACTGAATACAAACAGCAGTGTTGGATGCCTATTTCCAGAAAGAACATATGTATTTTTAAGTACATTTGAAAGAAACAGTATATGCTGGCTCAAACTAAACACAGTACTGCCAGCATTCCTTTTCCTGTGTGAGGCAAGTCATGTCCCTGGAAGCTCAGAAGTACCAATTTAGCAAAGGTCAGCATCATGCACATTTTTGGTATGCCCAGTGATCTTCTTGCTCATCACCAGTTAAGACTCTAGTGTTTGTAATCATAAAAAGCCAAAAGATCAGTCTTAACACAATGCAACAAACTTAAGACAGACCTTGACCTGAAAAAGATTTCTGCTTTTTCATTTTATCTGTAGAATATGAATGTGCAAAACCTATCAATGTTAAAGATATTTCAACCAAATGTTTGTTTTGGGCTTAAATGTCATTTCTTATCTTTATTACACTACTCTTTACAATTTCTTTTGAACATTGCCAGCTAGTAATATATTTAATACAGCCCTCCATCATTCTGTAACTAATTATTCTTTTTTCCTGGGCGTTTTCCTTTTTTTTTTGCTTGTTTCTCCTTCTCTGTTGTATACATGGCCAAAACATTCAAACCAGTCTTGTAAAGTCTGCTAAGCATTCAGTGAGATGAGAACATTTGTGTAACTATATGTGCTCTTTCAAACTGTCAGTGTTTACTTCCTCTGGAAACTTACATGGGAAGATCATAGGCAGGAGTCCAACACCAGCCAGAAAAAATAAAAAATAAATACGTAGCCTTATAGCATCTAGAAAATGGTCTTCCAATCCATGCCTCAATTGCAACCAGAAGCATTTATACCTTTGTCAGTCCTGATAGCAGTTTGTTTAAATTACTCTTTAGGAGCCCCACAACTGCAGACATTCCCCAGTTTCTCAAGCTCTCCGAAGTGTACTTCTACTCCTTATGGTAAGAAATTATCCTGGTATTTAAACTGATTTTCCCTGCTGCGGTTTATCTCATCCACTGTGGACCTGGGCATACTGTTCTGTCTTTCTCAAATCTTACATATTTAAAAGCTGTTATTAAATGTTTCCTCGTCTCCTTCATCTTTCAACCTTTGTATGTCAAGCTTCCTAGAGGTTTCTTTTTTTCCCCCTTGTTTTTCTCTACACTGTCTCTAGTTGGTCTACACCATTTCTAGTTGGTCTACATCAATGTACACTGCAAACCTACTAAAAACTAGATATAGCTGAGGCCTTACTAATGTTATCAAAGCAGAAGTTTATTTCATGCCTCTTGCTAGCTATACTACAAAATATCCGACAACATTGTTATGTGACATAGTTCAGTCACGTTCAGACTGGGACCTACTCTAACTGCCAAATTTGCTGAAGAACAGCTACTTAAGTAATTGTTCCCCTGTCATATTAGGATTATTTTTGTCTAAATTTTTACCTTGCACTTGTCATACAGAATTGCTTCCCTAATAAATTTAATTCTGTTCTTTTAGACTCCTCATTTTGTCTTTGCTTTTTAAGGGCATATGTGAGACTAAAGTAAGTATGATTCTGAGTTACTGAAGAACTGACTTCTATGACTGGCTGAAAAGACCTCAAAGATTGAAATATTTATTACCAAGTCTTGCAGTTTGAGGAGCTAGTTAGATTTTAGCTTATCCAAAAGTGAAAGAGTGATAACTTGCTCTGATTTGTATCTTTCTGCCCATAGTTAAGAAGCATTGCTCTACTCTTTCAAAGTTGGATGTTGCCTTTCTAACCCTTGCCATTGATTACTCTATAATAAAATACTATTGTGAGCTCTCTGAAGGGTTATACTTAAAATCTGTTTATAATCTAAATCTAGGATAGACTTTTGTTAGAGTCTCTCATCTTGGACTTGCACCAGTACCTCTGATTTCCACTAATTGGTTTTTTTTTGGCTTCTAACTGGAATTTAAAGTGAAACCATTGGAAGAATTATGATAGATGTGGACAATTGCTAAAAATTAACAGGAAGAAAAAGTTTGCTATCTTTTTTCCCTAAAATACTCTATTTCAGATACATTTTAATGTTTAGCTAAACAAGTGAGGAGGCACCTTTCTTTGCATAATTTTAATGAACAAATGTTTTGACACTTCACTAATTCATTCCCAATTTCTGTGAGGTTCCCAAATTGTTCTATCATGGGAAACACCCAAATAAAATGTTTGTAAAAGAGAAGCCTGTTTTCAGATGGCCTTCTTCTAGGGACTCCAGTTTAAATTCAGTTCCTCCCCTTGGTTTCTTTGAACTAACCATTTACACCAGTCTGAGTGCTACCTCCTCTGTGGAGGAGAGGGTTCGTGTTTGGGTGCTATCTTGAGAGGATAAGGAACTCCATTAATTGCTGCAGCTGCCAGATGAGACCAGCACACTTTCTGGTCAGCAATCTACCCGCTGGAGGTCTGATGAGACCTCATGTTCTCAACTTTGAACCACTGTTTTCCCATTGTTCACCTTTATCCTTGAGTATATCATTGAGATGCAAAGCTTACAGTGGAACAAGGAGGGCAGCTAATGCACCAGAGCTGGTCTCTTGTTCTAAAAATTTCTTATGATAGACAAATTTCTAAAACTTATACTATGAGTGCACTACAATCTATCAAATTCAATAAGCATGAAAGTCTTCCTGGTCAGGTCCAATTTTGGATGATAGTACCATATATCTTGCTAGTGAAGGTTTTTTATAGCATCATTATGATGAAGAGCTGCAGTTCACGTCTCTTGCACATCTGAGTGTGTCCAACACATTTGAGCTATTTAGTTCAAGCAGCTTTCTCAGAAATGTATGGATAGAGGACTGTAAGCTGGCTGAATCCCAACATGGCCAAGACCACGTAGAAGAAAGGCTAGGATGTTCAAGGAATACTTTAGCCTTGTGCACAAGATCTTAAGCCTTCAATTGTGGAGCTGCTCTCATTCCATTGCATCTGGAAAAAGAAATTTGAGGGAAATGTTAGGGATGGAAAGCTTAAATAAGGCAAAATTCCAAAGATACCAGGTGCTATTTCAAAAAGTTGGTTTCTCAAGTGGTCCTGTTCTATGAGAACGTGAGTACAGTGTGTGTGATCTCTTGCTGAATCTCAGGAAAATATGTCAGAGTTTACCAAAAATTCCATGAGAAAATCATCATTTTTCCCCCACTCTTTTTTAAAAGCGGGTTCTAATGGAAACACACACAAACACAAAATATAGTATGTTCCCTGTTCATGAGTTGTAACAAAAAATATTTAATTGTGCCCTATTTTAACTCAGCATCCTTAACTGTACATTAAGCCTATGGATTACTACATTATGTACCTGTGCCATGTTTTGGCTGCAGAAGGGATTACAATTTTTTCAATTCATTGTGGGAACAACGTTTGTTTTTTCCTAATCCTTTTAACGTTTATATGTTGCATTTATTTTGAATAAAATTTCATCCATTTTTACCAATCTAGGAAGATTACTGTGGAATTTCTTGTAAGAATGCACATTTTCTGCAGCCTAGAATAGAAATATTAAAGTTACATTTTATAAAGATATCCTTACACCTCCCTCCAAATTCAAAACCAAAAGGAACATCTCTTAATTAACTAGAACAGCATTTTACTGGATTTCTTTTTTGTTTTATTTTATTACAGAAACATGGAAACATGTCTTGGAAAACTATGTTTATTTACTTCCAAATTAGTAACCTCTTTCAGAATAATGTGCAATGCACATAATACCACATTTTTAAAAGATTAATATTGAGTGATTTATTGCTATCATCCTCACATTCTCACACACTTCATTTTTGTCAGCTACAAAAGGAAACATTATTCAGCAATGTCATATCCCAAGACCCGTGACTTAGGATATGGATCCCTGTTCCAGACTTTCCCTATTAATCTTCTCTAGTAAAAGTCTAGACTTTGGTGAGATGAATACGTCCCACTACGAACTACTGAAAAGTGGCAATAGCCACTGGCTCCTAGAAATGGGATGGAGTTCAAAATCTTAAAGGTTCTTCATCACAACTTATCTTGATCAAGCCTGGGTTTCTTTGTTCTGGTTTCATTATTTGTTCATTTGTTCACAAAATAAAAATGCTTACATAGACTTCCAAGACAACCTAGAATCTGACCTAATATACTTGATATTTCCTTTGCTGTTAAATACTTGCTTAAGATTCTCATGCATACTATGACAAAGAAAAAATAAATCAGTTACAATAAGAGAATCTTGTTTCCAGATTCTAACAAGGACCTGCAAAGGGAACTGCAAAAACATGTGGCCATAAGGCAACTCCAACAAAAGTTAGTCTGTGTGCAGTGTGTTTGTGTGAAATTCATCAGGAACTGGACACAGAGGCAGCAGCAGCAGCAGCAGCAGCAGCAGCCCTGTCTGTGCTTTGTCCTAGCTAGACTGAACCGCACACAAAAGCTCAATTCCAGTTTTCCTTGCAGAATCCAATGTTTCATGTTCTCCGCAATGAAAGAAATCAATAGAGGGGTCTTGTCTGCAGTTGGTAAGAGCATTCCTTTCACCAAATGAGTAAGAGCGGAGGAGATTCTCTTTCCAAAAGGAACATATTTGCCTTTTCCAGAAAATACCTCATGAGATTCATAATGTGATGCTTTTTTGTACAAAAGACCAATCTGCAAAACAAATGAGTTCTGCTTATTTGACCGAAAATTAACTGAGACCCTAAAAAAGAAACAGCAGAAGCAAAATCTCCATTTTTGGGGCAAGGGTTAGGGGGAAGAGGCTTCTCATTTTCCCCTCTCTTGCTCTGGTGTGTGGCAAACTATCATCTGCTAAGTGCTGAACAACTGAAAACACGTGTACAGGTTGGGAAAGAATCTGGGAGTGTCCTGAAAAGGTTTTCAACACATGCTCATGATGTTGACTCCATCACATGCACAAGCTTGTAAAAGTGGAAACATATAAAAGGAAAAGCTACAATTACAGCTGATGCTGCCTGAGCCTAGTGGAGAGCCAAGATGATGTTTCAGATGGTTTGTCTATCTCCACCTGATAGGGTTACAAGCCTCTGACATTTCAACAGATTTTTTCCACCAAGGCAGGGATGACTTAGCGGGCATTCCACATGCATGTGGTTTTTCAGCATGATGCTCCTGTCTCATACCTATTTCAGTGTAGCATTTTGTTCAGGTGCACACAAAACAATCTACTAGGTGCTGGTTAAATGGGAATTGTTCATAAGCACGCAGGAAGGGAAAAAAAATAGAAAACAAAATATAAAATTCTGATTTTCAGTCTAAGCACATGTCGAAGTTGGACCAGCTACTGGAAGTCTTAATAAACTGGAGTGAGATGAAATTCCTGTAAACAGTGTATGTACTTCCTTTATGATTCAAGGCCTATGAAGAGAAGATATTAGTGCAGGTCTTTCCACTCACTACAAGGCCTTTTGAGAATTGTTCTTTCTATATGGCCAATTTACTATGCTCCTACATATTAAAAGGTTGGAAATTTCTAGTGCTTGCCAGACAAAACTTTTGGAGAAGGTACTGGAAATTAATTTGGAAGGTATTTTGTGGCCTGGAAATAACTACAGATTTTAATTGCCAGGTATACATATATATTTTTTTTTAAAAGGAAAATAGGAAGAAAAGACCTACCTCTCATAACTATACATGATTCATTACTAAAAGAACAGTTGTTTCAGGGAGTTATTTACAACATCTTTCTTTAGGCATCTAACATATGCCTAGGTTAAGAGATGGGGCTCCCTCTATGGTCAACATAGAGAAATATACCTCTGCAAAGATCACTGCTAGAATGAGTTATTTATAACCTAACTTTGCTGCTCTGATTTGTCCTCTTCAGGCACAGGTCTTTCTCCGCTGACAGTAGAGATAGATGATTTTGAGCATTTAACAACAGTTTCTTTCCCACCTATGTTGGACTGTAACAAAGAGCAATGTTGTCAGGAACAGGACATCAGTTATGTGACGGACATGATATACCCTAAACTAATGCCTCCATGAGGCATAAATAGACCACCTTGTATTTATACCTTTATTTTCTTGACCTCCAAGACAATGCCCTCTGCCACATGTAGAGGCCCTGTAGAGAAAGCAGGGAAGAATCAAATATGCTCCATATTTTATTTCTTCTCCATGAATTCAGGTGTTTGAAAAACAATTCATGCTTGACGGTGTTTCCAGACATTTTCTAATTCATATTAATACCACTTCTTTTTGCAATTTAATAGTATTTCTATAGAAATAGTATTTCTATAGAAATAACAGAAAAAAAATGTCTAAAAACCCAACTTCATGTTAAATAGTCTGATGGACAGCAATTTTAATGGCAGAAGCAAGTAAAGAATGATTTCCAATTGTGAAAAATAAAAAAGTATCATTAGGAAGTCCCATGAAGATCCACTGCCATCGGTGGTGGACAGGGGCTGTACTACACAAGTCCTGGGCTAAAAGTATGAGCTGAGAGTTGTATTGTACTTTTAAGAAAGGACATAGACATCACCTTTGTGTGCCACATTTTTATTAAGGGAATCATAAAGCATCTTGACACATTGTGCTGATGGCACTCTGATGCCTAGATTGATTATGGAAATTGGACTTTAAATCACTAAGGTGAAAATGGAGGTTACATTTTCTAAAGGATGTATCTGTAATTTCAAGAAATTAAGCAAGCTGCATTTCAGCTTGATCCCATAGATCTTTCCATCCCTATTCACTCTTCCTGATCCAGATTCCAACCCATTTAAGCCTTGATTTATATCTAATTTTACAAATATCCCAATGAATTCTGTAAAGGACTTCCTAGACTAAGGTAGCATTTAAAAACAAGAAAGCAATAAAAGCAATAAAGATAACAAAATGTGACCCTGTAGTTTGTAAAACTACTCGGTCATGGAAACAACTGTTTCTCCTAGTAAAACATGAGGCTATAAGAGCAATTGCTACAAATCCTCTTTTTCACCATATTGTCTCATGTCAGATGATTTAATTGTTATACTCAGGACAACTAAAACTATCGGCACCAAATATTAATTCAAGGTTATTAAGTACAGTCTGCTGAATTCGGAGGATTTAGTATATGAATATAGCATTTCTATTACATTTGACTATCCCTGTTGAGGAAAGGAAAAAAAAAAAAACAGCTGAAACATTGCAAGGCGATCTTTATTTGGAACAAAAATGGGTTACATAGCAGAGAAAAAATGTGTACAGACACCAGAGGTCAGTGAAACCTATCTTGTCAGCAGGGATTGAGCTGAAGAGTAGGACAAAGGTGCAACTTTAAGCAGCATCTGATATTCATTATATTTCCAAATGTAAATTCCAACACACGTGGGGATTTGAGCTCTGAGTTTGTATGACATTCCATACTTACAGAGCACCCCCCCCCCCCAAAGTCATCTATTATTTTTGAATGCTTTCTTTGCTTTATTTTGACCTTTTCCATCACATTGATGTTAACTTGAACTAAATATGTGTTATATAGGAGTTAACAACATACTCTCTAATAAAACTGTTAAGAAACAAAATGTTACATCTTAGCCTGAACCTGCAAACGCCATTAAAAGAAGAGAGTGGAACACAAGATGTATATTGCTATGTATAGGAGGTGATTTACAAATTTTGTAGTGTTCTTTTTCACATAGCTATGTTTCATGGAGAATTATACCCCATCTGGTTAAAAATGACCACAAAGCAGACCAAAGTCACAGAGAGATCAGGGCTGGAATGTCACCCTGGCTCAGAATAGTGAAGAATAAGTTTTCTAAGGTATTATGCAAAGTTCTTAATGCCCCATTCTTTCTTCTCCAGCTGTCATCCCCCTTTTTACCAGATTTTTTTTTTCCTCTTTCTTTCTCACTCCTCTTTTTACAGGGGAAAAAAGGGTGCCATAAGTTCTCTTATGGGGAAAAAAAAATCAAAGAGCTTTTAATTCGAATCTAGCTTTAAAAGCTCCAAAGCCTAAGCAAACCCGAGATCAGATAAAGTTAATAAAACCCAGCTCTAACAGGAATCATTTATGATAGTCCTCATTTAAGTTCTTCCGTGGTTTCCTGCTTAAGAATACGGCTGTCATCTTTCATCTTCTCTTTTTATCTAGACTGTTCTTTCACTTATCTTTAGATGATGCAAATCACTGCAGCTCCACTGAAAGCAACTCAATTGTACTAATTTAGAGCAGCTGAGATATTTTTTCTGCTCTGCTCCTCTGCTCTGTACTTATTTGGCAATAAGAAGTCTTTAAGTTACCACTTTGCATTTTTGGTGCTTAGACATTTGCTCCGTACTAATTTTGCCAAATTGATTTTATTTTTCATTCAAGATTGCTTTTAACTTTCCTACGGTTCAAAGATACACTCCCTTTCCTCTTCTGCTTTTCTCTGCTGAACATTTTCTTTTGGAACATCCTGTAACTCTATAATGCAGCCTCTTCCTTTGGGAGGAACCAGGGCTCTGTAATAGTTATTAAGTCCTAACTTTCATTTGTCATGCTTGTGTCCACCATTGAGCTTCTTTCACTGTTTGCACTTAGTTAGAAGCACTTAATTTATTTTCCAGTTTCCTCAAAAATAATAATGATCAAGTTTTTATGATTTTCCTTGGTTTAACTCTGAATTCCTGTATGTATTCTCTATAATTGCGATATTATAAACACTTACTCAAAACAGCTATCTCCATCTATATCTATGTTAAAATACAATTGTTTTCTTCTTTCTTCACCAGAAAGAATTAGTTCTGAATGAATTTGTTAGATTTTCTTTATAATTCTTCTTTTCTCTCATTCCTACATGTGTACGCAGGCATATTAGGTTCATTATCTGCTGCTCTTACTCTCAAAATGTTGTTATGCGCAAAATGGAACATACCATATATAAGAAGCTATGAATTTATTACTAGTCCAACTCATTCTTTAATAGTCAGATAATCAAAATTCTTAGCTAATACAAAAAGCCTTTTAATAATGCAGTTTACCTTGTTGCACAAAACCATCCCAGCATCTACCCCTTTTCTTATTATATTCTATTCAACCAAGTATTATATTCAACCTTCCAGTATCCCTTTGGGTCCTAATCATGACAGTTTCTCTCTTCCTCAAAAAAAAGAGGTGTGGCGCTTACAATAGGTTGTCGACATCCCAAAGTCTTCACCAGGAGGAGAGTGATGCTTGTTACGAGGGTTTCTTTCTTCTCAGGAGGCGCACAATGTCAGTACTGATGCTGTTTTCCTCCTTTTTCTTGGGGTTCATTTTTGTTTATTTTTTTAAACTTTTTTAAGCAGCCTGCTCACATGTTCTTTCTTTGTATTGGTTCCCAGTTACACAGTTCTTCTATTCTCCTTGTTGTCTCTAACATCTCTATCTCTTTTCTTTTTCTGACAAGGCTGCACTCCTGCAGTGGCTATTGATTGACAAGTCTGATTTGTGTTTACAGCCTGGGAGATCTGATATCGTCTTGAGCCTGTGGTCTTCTGCACTGCATTTTATTCTAGTCATATACAGTTCATTCTGTACAGAATAACTACCTGTCGTTAGTGTAAACTGAAACTAAACTGCAACAACCTTAGACATTGGTTACCTGACTGCTGGACAGTTGCTGCCACAATTGAAACAAGCTAACATCACCTCAGGCCAAGAAAAGCCCAGGTAAATCCAGAAACCTGTATTGTCAGGCTAGTACAAAAGCCAGAGTAAGGACACTTATTTTGACTTCTTGGGAAAAATCATTGTTTTTAAAGAATCAGCAATTTTATTCAGCAATTACCTGAAATTGCAAGCCAAAATTAATACTTCTACAGCTGATAGCACAACCTCATGAAAGCCAGCCATAGACAAAAATTAAATAAATGTTGCTTCTTTGCATCATCATTGTACAGGAACATCTGCTTTGTTCCCACTGAGGAACAAAACTACATGCACAAAAGCCCCTTAGTGATTAGAGTGGACTAGAGGATGGAAAAAAAAATCCAGTACCTTCCCCTTATAAAACCAGAATTTAGCCATTCCGAGATGCCAGGAAAATGGCTCATGAAACCAGAAAGCCTTGAAAAGGGTACTAAGGACTTGAATAGCTCCAGTATGTTTGGTATACTGGCAGCAAAATGCCTTTTCCACCAGAACTTCTGCCACAGATCACCACACTTCTTAAGAAATATAGGCCACTTGAAGCCACATGAAAGCACATTTGAATTCCAGTGGAGAACTTTAAGCAGCAAAGAACAAATGAAGCAACAATAAATTATTATTATCTTAGGTGAAAGGGTAGGAAGAACAGGTCAAGAGCACCACTTTCTTCTCTGCTGTAATGACCACAAATCAATTTCCTGGCACTACTCGATGAAGAATAGTAATTCCACTCTTCAGAAATGGTTGTCCTGGTCCACAACCAATTGCCACACTCACTCCAAGTGAGATTTATATTTTTTACTGGTGGCTCTTTCTGCACCTTATAACACTGAGGCAGGAAGTTCTGAAAGTTCTGCAAGATATCAGATCCCCCTCTGCAAGAGATCCATATCTTCCTTTGATGACACAAAGTTACCCAGAAACTGCAAGTAACCTTAAAATAACTATGTTGTGTTAAAGGAAAGCATCTTCACACCTTCAGAAATCTATTAAGTGAATCAGTCTAAGTTTAGCTGCTGAAGCAGTGAACCTCACTAAATCGTTCTCACTGTTTGTTTCTCATTCTCTCCAGAGCTATTAGCAGCACAATGAAGGTCTTACTTCAATGCCACTTTGGCTGCACTAGCATTCTTCATCTGAAATCTATACGAAGTCTGTAGAAAAACAATGGCAGTTGGAACATTGGGATTAGATTTTATGTTTATACTACTATACAGAAGAAGGTTTGGTTTCAACTTCAAGAAAACAGCTACCTAATTAAGGATGACATTTCCATACATTGGCTGAAACGGGTTTTAATGTCTGGGACCAGCAGTTTCCTACACAGAAACCCACAGTAGACAGGGTGGAAAAATACTTCCCGACTGATATTTCTGTAGTGTTACTGACATGGGACTACAAAGGGGTAAGCAAAAGGGGTCAAATAGCTCCAGGTTTCACCTGCTGCTGCTGTCTAGTAAAAGAGATAGCAACTCCAAGGTGGGAGAGTAAAAGGGGGAACAATAGCAGATGGAAGGAGGATAATGTTACCTCTCTTGTTTTGGGTCAATTTGTCTGGTCATCTTTAATGTGGTGCAGAGACTCTGGAAGCAGGATATATGCAACTTGAAAGTGAAAAGCAATTTTTAATTGATTATCACACAAAAAATATTTAGGATTTGATGAGCTGTTAGACTAAGCATCCCTGTGCTCAGCACCCCAATACAGCACCCAGAAAGTCTTTGCTGGCTAGGCAGGAGAGGAAGGTTGGCCCTTGAGGCCCTTGAGGGACATGTTCTCAGTACTGTTGAGTTGCCATTGTCCCCCAGCTCCATTGACACTGGTGATTCTGATAACTCAATCCAAAACTTCCTAACCAACCTCAGGCAGGCTCCTTTATTTTTTCCATTAGTATTACATGCCTTTCCAAGTTGGGATTTCTCCTCTGGAACCCTTGAGCTACTCATGATCCTGACTCATCCGATTCATCATGAATCCCACTTCTACCTTTCTTCTCTTTTTACAGACCCTCTCACGGCTCTTTCTCATGACTGAGGAATTTATTCTGCAGACTGAGCCCAGGTGATACTACTGGGGCTAGTCGGTGCCTGGGATCCTGGGCTGGCAAAAGGGGAAGGCTGCAGTAGGGCTTATGGAGACACTTACACTAAGGAGGGATAAAGGTGCAAGAAAAAAATTTATATTGAGCCTCAAATATTTCTTGCCAGGACTATGTGGATTCAGTGAGAATTTGAAAATATGCTCAAAAGCAAATAAAAAAAGGAAATCATAAAGTAAATCAATTGATTCTGCTGAGAAGTCTGCATTAAGTGCTTCACCTTACACTGAAAGAGATTAGGTAAACTGCAACCGAGCTGTACACAATGGGATTTTTTTTAGTTGTGGCACTTCACAAGTATTTATAAACTTTCCTATTTTGCATCTTTCTGTCTTCATGAGTAAAGACATAAATGAAACGGTTCATTACAGTGATCTCAGGTTAGCATATATACACTTTAAATACAGCACAGTTTTAAAAAGTTTGGTATAGCAGGCAGAAAGTAGTGGTGATCACTTATTTAGTTCAAAAAGTTTTGAGTAGCCTGATTGTGACTGGCATGTTGCGTGACAGATAGCAAGCCTGTCCTGCTACATGTTGAAAATAGTTTGACTAATGTGTCTCTTCTTTTTAGGCTCAAATAGCTGGAGGTTTTTTTGAGAGAGTCATGTTGTCTCTCTTTTTTTTTTTTTTTTTGTTCCTTTTCAAAATCATTTGACAAGAAATGCCTGAACATATTTCAACTCATGTATTATATTTGTAAGATGTTTATCTGTATATTTATGCTTCCAGGTTGTTATAGTACAGAGATACCTTAGATTTGAACAGCTTTAGGTAGTTGTTTACTGTTACCCTTAGCTCTCTGGTACATGGCATACTTTCTGATCAACAGAAGGCTGTTGAAGGATGTGTAATCTAGAAACTCATGCAAGGTTCAAATTTCTCATGAAAAGGAAGAAGTGAGAGGATTTTTTACATTCTGTGAAAGTCTTTCTCTTCCTAAGAGTCAAAGGGAGTATTTAAATTTTTTGTTCATTGTCTTTCACATGAGAAAGAAATTACCCTTTATCACATATATGCATATCCTACATCAGAAAACTCCTAGACTTACTGATTGAAGGACCATGACATCCATGAGGCTGCAGCCTTTCTAAGCAGAATTTACATTTAATTTTATGTTGCTATATTCCATCAAGCACATGTGCCTGTAGGGAAATTCAGTCCCTCTGCAGAGCCATGCATAGCTTTTTCGTCTCTTATTTAATTGGGCAATACCTTAAATCCCTTTGAATTAAATTGCTTCCATTTTGGCATACTAGTGTGGTCACTGGTGTCTATCTTTCTCTACCATCTCATCTAGCAAAATGGAGAGAGTATCAATTTCCTCCAGTCCTCTCCCTGACAGCATTTTGAAAAGAATAAATACCTCATAAGAAAATTGTTCTCATTCCTGTAGAAGTGTACCTACGTTGCCCGAAAATATTGTGGTCATTGCAATCACTTTAATTAAAGAAAGATGCTCTCTAAAAATACCTTTGAACAGTTCTTCATTCTTTATTTGCTGAACAAAACAAAATTGTTTCTAACTGAGTCCCAGACCCAAAGAATTAAGCCCACATTATTTTTGTTTATAAATCATTAGTCATAACGATTCTCAGCCAGTAAACCTCCTGATGTTAACAGGCAGAAACATGCACACATTAGTCTGCTCCAGCTACTGCTGCTCTCTATTGGCTCAACAGCTGCTGACTGCTGAATACACAATTTTATTGCAACATTTGAAGTGCTTTATATTGAAAAACTTATAAAGGATCACATTTATGTAATTTTTCTGACTATATTGAAATTCAGTGTCAGAAGTAGTACCTCTTCTTTCCTCAGTAGCTTTCTAACTTACCTTCCCTCTCTTCACACATTGCACAATAAAACAGTGCTTTGTTAATATTCTTTAAAATTACAGAAGTATTGATGGCACAGTTATAAAATTTTAAACTTATATTATGTTCCAGATAAATCCAAGATTTTTCAATCAGTGATAATTCAGCGACATCACAAATTTGTAATTATATGGTAACATTTCCAGAACATTTCTGATCCCATCTTAATTTCTATGCAGTTGCTAGCTCAACATTGTATGATAGTTTGCTTTACTCCTTGCAGAATTATGTTCCTTGCTTTCAGTCTTGTTTGCTCGGAGCTTTATTATTCTCTCCAGCGTAGCATTAAGAAAGGTTTGGTGCTGGTCAGCTGAATTAGCTGTTAAAATCCCAGCCAATTCCCATATCACCTGTTAAAATCCCATTTCCAATATGTTCTGCTTCCTGCTGCTGCTGTTCCCTTTCTTGCAGGCCATGCCGGGTGTTCCCAGCCGAGAAGGCAGTGCTGCTTGAGAAGTTCTCAGCTTTGAGGGATGGGAAGAGGAGATTCATCCCTGCCAGCTTCTCACCACAGCCCCTACCACCTTTTTTCAATGTTTACATTGCCGCCCACGTTTAGAAATAGCTGATGCCCAGATAACATAGTCTGTCTGACATTCACATGCAACTCTTTCTATTGCTGATTTGCATAGTAAATATAAGCACGTATATAACTTGTAGGTAACTTTTTGGACTATGAGCCATTTGCATTACTGTGCTCATTCCATATAGTAAAACTCAAATGGTATTAATTAATTTTCTTTCTAGAAATGTGCTATTAAATCTCAGTTAAGGAGGACTGGAAATAGACAACTGTTCTTTCACGTGGATATAGGTAGGTAACATGGCTCCTACCCACATGCTGTGTCCCAGGCAGGGAAGGGGAAGAGCAAGGCAGTTAGAATGCTTGTATTCAAATTCCTGTGGCCAAGACATTTCTTGATGTTAATTTTTAATGTAAGTGTAATATTACTCATCTTTCCTACCTCCATAAATTGGAATCCTTAGAAAATCAATATGTGTAAAGGTGCTTTGAATTACTCAGGGAGAATTCATTGTATTGTATTATATTCTGTTAGTACTTTGTAGTCGAGTTTTATTGCTACAATCATTTCTTAAACTCTGATTCCAAGTATGGTAACTGAAAATGGCATATTTCTCCTCTAAGTCACTTCTGTCACTCATGAGGTCTCTTGGATCTGTGTATTTAAATAGTTCAAATAGGGGAAAACAGTAATGTTTTGACATTTCGGTTTTTTGAATGTGCTTTGGTATTAACTAGTAGGAGAAAGCTTCCTGTGTTAGGCAATAAAGCAAAGCATTTTTTTCCATAAGTGGAATGTCATGTATTATCAAACTGAGTTCTCCCTGTTTCTAATAGTTTTCCCATGTGTTTATTTAAAGGGTCTTACTGAATCACAGCTTGAATATTTTGATTCCAATTTATTTTGAGCCTTTTATTACATTTGGGTGAGCTGTAAACTTGAATCATTGTTATTATTTATTAGTATGCTGCTCCAGTGGTATGTATGTGGAATAGAATATTAAATATTTAAATTGTTTAGATGACATTTACCAGAATAGTGATCACAATTTAGTTAATAGAGGAGCTATCTTGTGATATTTTGCTTATGAAAACACAGAATAAATCTCTCAGAAGCGAAAGTCTGACATTTATTTTCATTCTTTGTTTATATTCTGTAATTTAACATTCACATGTCTTCTCCATAGATGTATGGAATAGTTGCATTAAAATCTATACTCAAGTTACATTTTACACAAATACAGCTTAAGACATAACATTTAAACTCTCTACACTTTAGGTAGAGTTTACTTGCTCACCATGTAAACAGTGTTATACAACATGCTCAGGATTTATGTCCCAGACTTTGATGTTTTATAATGCAGACATTTTTTCAAAATGCTATTGGCTCTGTGTGTTTTCCAGTAAATCCTTAGAAATCCTCAACTCAAAACAGTAGAGGTTTACTTTTTTCCATACATTAAGAGTTACTTTGTAATAAAGTTTCTAATCACATTTATCCCTTGTTGACCAGTACAATATTGCCCCACTCCCAGAACATATTTGGATGTGTTATCTCCTAGTTTGGAAACAGTGTGGACACACATTTTGGAGACTTCTCCCTCGACTGTTTATATTTACATTTTGCACATAGTTTTATTAGAGCTTTGGATAAAAATGGAGAAAACCTTCACAAAAGACACGAACAGTTACACATCTGTGACAAAACTTGTAGAGATCCTTGCAAAACTACTACATCTATAGGTTTTTTCAACCTTAATAAAGTTAAAATAAATTGGAAATGAGAGAGAAATTAAAAGCAAAAGTGATAGATGTATTTACAGAGAACAGCATAGACATATACTGTAATTCTGTGTCTTAAAGGAATGACTTGTCTCAGCTGTATTCTAGATTATGAGTTATCTTCACGGGTCATCTCTCTTTTTCATTTTATTTGAAATCTTTTTTACAGAGAAAATGCAGTCCATGAGGAGTTTCTGTACTGTCATAGCTCAGAAGCCTGATGCGCTGAGGTGAGGTTATAACTTTGCTAAAGTGACCATCACAAAGAGGTGATTCATGAGAGAAGTTAGCTTCAAAGAAGTGTTTGCTGGAAGCCATGGTAGGCAATGATCAGCCAGCAGAAGGGAGCATAAAATTCTAAGTAGGGACAGAGTCTTGCAACAGGGTAGTGCTGTCACAGTCAATAGGGCTTTATGGAGTTCTTGCAACACACAACAGGGACAAAGGGCATAGCCAGGGACAGACAAAGGACAAAAAGAAATCAGCTTTAAAAGAGAAAGAAAAAAGGGGAAACCCATAAGAAATCAGTTGGCCAAACCCAGCATAAACAGATGTGTCATCATGGAAGAAAATATTAAAAATTCTCTCGGTATGGTTTTTTTTTTTTTTTGGAAGATTTCATAAAACATAAAAATTAGCTATTTTCCACAACGCTTCATAGAGAGGCTGTGCTCAGGTCGGGCCTTTTTCTCTTGCATGCAGTCGTTTGATAATCATCTGCTACAAATGCTTCACCGCATATGGTATTCCCCAAAATGATGTTTCAGATCCAGTAAAGAAAGCTACTTGCTGTTCTTGAAATGTCATTCCAGACAAAGCAACTCCAATTCAGTAGTTCATAAAGCATCAAAGGCTGCTTATTTGCAAACAATCACTGGGAGTTAGTATTTCATTGCCTGCAATCCTTATGCAAGTTGGACTGATATTATCCCAGTTTGCAAAAAGACTGCTCCGAGATGATCTTGAGAGCAATGTAACTTTCCTTACTAGGAATGTCAGTGGATCCCAGAGCAGGTATTGGGACTAGTCACTTTAATGCATTAATTCCTGTTCAGACACCTCTGGAATCCTCAAGGAACCAAATACTTTTTTGGCTGGAAGGACATTAGGTACCCATTCTAATTTTGTATTTCAAATATGAGATGTCTGTCTTTTTTCCATGTGCAGAAGATTGCACAGATTCCCTCAGACTTTCTGCTCTATTTAGAGAAAGGACTCTAACACCTGTTTGTATTGTGAAGTCCAGTGACTACTAAAAGCTGAGCTAAGCTTTATACTTCCTGCAAGGCATTCCTTTCCACTATGCACTCTCATCTTCACAGCACTTATTTTTTCAGAAAAGGGGATCTTCCCACTTGCTTTCTCCAGAAAACTAGTTTTTGACGATGTTGGAGGCTGTTTTAAAGCTTGAACAGATTGTTCCATGTTTATCTTATGTTTAAGTAATCTTGTCTTTCAAAACAACAGCCCAGTCAGATCTTTACCCTCCAGTGGGTAATGACTTGTATTCCCTTTGAAGCAGCTATTTTTAGATGAAGCCACTACTGCTTCAGAAACAGAAACTCCTGTTTTCTGTAATGTATGTGATTTTTCAAACAACGTTTCACATCAGAAAATTCTGCCTGCTCCACAAATATAGAGGGAGGGAGGTGTGGGATTTTCAGAAGCCACCTAGAGCATCTGGATGCCAAGTTTTCATTAATTTTAATGGAAATTTGGCACCCTGACACTTCAGGCATGTTTGAACATTTTCTTTTTACAATACACACTGCAGACAATTTGCAAATGTTTTTCACTAGAGCTTTTTAAAGTTATTTTCCATAAAACACAATAATTTTATTATTTCTCACTTTACTGATGCCACTTAGCAGAAAACATGTTTGTTCAGACTGCAAAGATAAAATCACACGGAGAAGCATATTTACTGGAAATTATTAAGTTCATAAGACTTCGAAAAATATGGATGTTTCCTAGAGACACTTTCCTTGCCTTGGAAGTGTCTCTAATCTTAGAGCAGAAGATGACAGACATGTAAGAGCACTCCAGGCTGCCATTACTGTCCTCTCATCCACGTGTTTCCACATGGCCTATGAGCACTGTACTCTTCCAACAGAAGGATTTGGGAGATTTGTATAGAGCAGGACCCACAGCCATCCCACACCCCAAGCCTGTGTCTCATCCTTTGGCTTTTCAGTGCTTGACTTCTGTCACTGACAAGAAATTCTTCTGTGAGAAAGTTTAAGCGATTGAAGTTAATATCATTGCACGAAAAAGTTTTGGTTATGACGAACCAAGTTTCTTTAAAGATATAAAAATGTCACAGCGATCCACATCACTTTTATGCAGTTTCTTAGAAAGAGACAGTGGGAATCTCCTGCATGGCTAAGCAGTAAAGGAGTAAGCATACTGGGGGCAGTAAAACTTGCTCAGCCCATATACAAACATAGAGATGCTCATGATATACATGCAATGGCCTTGGTCCTTTCTTGGTCCTTCTGCAGAGGAGTATGAGTGCTCTGGGTGGGAAATGGTGTGTGGAGTGCACCTTCTACCAACCAAAAAAGAACCCTTACTTGTGGCTGGATTTAAGGGCAGCTGCTCTGATTTGGCTCTGTTTTAGCTAACAGTGTGTCATATAGGTCAGATCTTGTAAAAGGCTTCAGTAAAAGCTAGGAAAGCTGCCAAGAAAACCAAGTGAAATTTACAGCCTTTCCCAAAGTGATACTGCTGGCCTGACCCACACAACTCGCAGCTCTCCACCTTTCAGGCTGATTTCAATATTGCACCTCGACTGACCAAATTTTGCATTTCCTGTCACTGCATTCACACACTTCTGTATACACGTGATGGAGATGGAATATCTGAACTCTGGTTTTCATACCATAAATGGTTCTTAGTTCATTACCAGTGGTCACACAACATGTTGTTCTGCTGAGTCAGTGTACTTAGGGGAAAAATTTTAACATCTCTTTCAAGCTGATACATGCAAGATGGGAGTATTTTCCCGTCGCAGATTTAAGAGACGAAAAGGCTTTATCAGCCAGAACCCCATGAATGTTCAATGGCAGTTTAACAGAAGCATTGCACTGCTGGCTATCTGGCTATCAGTCTGCATTCAGTTAAAACTCTTGGCCTCGCCTTGGACCTCAGACATAAAGCTGGGTACATTCTTTTGATTCGGTGAAAATTTATATCAAACATTCAATTACACTATAGCTGTGCTCCTTCTCACTACCTCATGCTCGTGCACAGGGTCAGCCTGACACCCGCATGCTCAGGACGTAGAAATGTCTTCAATTTTTTTAGCCTTTTTTACCATGTGTCACTGGCAGTCTTGTTAATTCTCCATTAGCCTCTGCAGCTCTCACCAAATGCCTTTAGGAAGAGACTGTCAGAAGACCAGTTGCTGGGTGAAGCTATCTTCACAGTGCTACCAATTTGCTGGCTATGATTGCAGCTCAAGTCTAAAGCATGTTGGGTTGGGCTCAGATTCCAGTTAAGTCAATGGAAAGATTCTCTTTGACTTTAGTGAACTTTCGATCAAGCCTATTAACCATAAAATAAAATGTTCCTCTTGTACAGATGCCACAAGGACTTCTAGGTTGCTTGGCTGTTTTGTTTCTTATGTCTCATATTTCTTATGTTCACTCTTAACAAGGTTTTGTAATATTGCAGATAAGCAAACATTGCTTCAAAATGTTTCTACTATTTAGAAATGCATGTTTCCATAGAAAGATTACATGATATGGGGCCATGTTGCTTGTTTCAAGAAGATCTGTAGGGCACATTGCCTAAGATTAAGGAGTATCTGCAAGAGACATAAGTATGCAGATCTTCCACTCACTGTCCTCCCTTGTTCACAATATGTATGCCTCCAACTATACAAGCCAGAAGTTTTGACTATTCTTAGCAGCCTCATAAACAACGAGAACTAGCCCTTCAAAAAATGTACATACGAGAGGAAAACTTGTTTTCCTGCAGGCCATGGTTCACCCCTTTCACATGCAATTCAGAAGGGAAACAAACTGCTAATTTCTTCAGTGTTTCTTTTCTCCTTTGTGCTTGCTCAGACCATGCACTCCCTCCACTGGCATTAAAACTATTTAAATCCTTCAAATTGCCTTCTGACTCTCTCTGCCTACCAGCTTTGTGCCAAAATAAATGCACTGTTATCCACTAAGGGCAGCAAATGAACACCTCAGAAAGAATTCAATGGCTTAGAAAGTGAGCTTAAAAAAAAGGCCAGCTACTGCAGCAAAAAAACCCTTTCCCTTCATTCAGTTTTTCCTTGGGAAGGCTTTCATTCCACCTCATTCGTTTTCACACTAGCTGAATGAGTCCATGCTTCTGGGTCCTGCTGGGTTCACATGGCATCCCTTACATTAAAGACATTGTATATAATGTCAGCAAACTTATGAGAAGGGCATAAGCAGTAGGGGTCAGGATAAATTATTTAGTAGAAAGCAAAACAGTAAATGAAAACAAATTTCTGGCAGGCTGGCACTGTAACAGGATGAAGCAGATGGACTAAAAGATGTGGAGATAGAAATAAGCTGTGATGAGAAAATAAAAATTAACATCCTTGCAAATGATGAAAATGATAGCAACCTTGCCTTCAATATGACCTTTCTCTTCTCTCCCCAGATTAAAAGGCCATTGTTCTTTTTCTCTCCAGCGTGTAATTAAGCCGGGGAAGTCTAAACTCAGCAAATGAGAATGCTCCCTGGCTGCCAGGCGTGGGTGAGCACTGTGGCAGTGCCCTGGCTGCATGTCAGGATGCGGTGTGGGCATACGGCATCCACCCCATACATGCCAGCTTCTGCTAGAAAGAAACACAGGCTCATAGCAAGGGGGCTGTAATGCACTGATATAAGTCTACCAGGCTGGATAACAAGGGACTGCAGGGCACACTGCAGGGCAGACCTGCCTGCAGTACCAACAGAGGCAGAGTATTCCTCTCTCTATTTACCCCCATCATTTTGCCCTTAATAAGATGAAAAGCAACGGAAGAATCCTTATAATGGGGTACTATATTCTGCTGAAAGTACTCTTATGACACCCACAACCTTCAGATGTAATACAATTTAACAAAGGTGAGAATAGTATGCTGAATAATTAATTGGTTGAGTAATTCCTCCTTTTTAGTGTTTGTTGATTGCTTTTTAAGTCTCCTAGTGAGGAGGCTGAATAAAAGGTCAACGGGTTGTGAAAAATGAAAAAGCAGGGAGATTGTGGTCTAGGAACAGTCACTGAATGAGAGGGGCAGATCCCAGCTGGTCAAAATTGTCACAGCTCCACTGAACTTCATGGAGATATGACAACATTACATGAGGATTTGCTCAAACTACTAATTAAATGAGTGATAAAAACATCTAGTACTTATTGGTAATAGAGTAATCTTATAGGAAAGTGCAAATCCTATACAATGGTGGGTGCCGATAAAATTAATAAAGGTGAGAAATTTAAAATGTCTGATTTATTAAGATAATGACAACTATTACTCTCTAAGTAGGACTTGTGAGATAAAATATGCTGAATCAAAATGTGAGTATCTTGAGTAGAAAGGTAAGACTACCTCTCTGTACTATAAGCAGACTGAAACTTCATGTGAAATTAAAGTGAAGATGTTGCACGTCAGAATGACAGAAGACTGGTGCAAATGTATACACAGAAGTTAGAAATATGCACAGAAAACAGGATGGACAGCTGTAACTTGTAGGTATTTTAATTTGTTCCCCATCCTGCATGAACACACACAGAAAAATAATTTACAATTAAGTAAAGGAGAAACTCATTAAACGACTCATTCCAACTCAATATGCTTTTGCTTACTTTTACAACTGCTCCAAATACTGTTCCTCAGCCTGTTTTCAATCAGATCCAAGTCAGTTTGAACTGGAAATGAAATGTAATGAGATATAGAAATGTTTCTGCAAATATTTAACCTCAGACTCAGGCAAATATTGAGTTTGTTCTACTTCTGAAATTCTATTTTTAAACTATAAAGTACTATCAACTGTGTCTCTTCTTTATAATTGTATTCTGCTCATTTCTTGTGGTTTTGGCCTTCTGGAAGTGAAAAACAGGTGGTGCTTTTAACTATTTTATATTCCTTGTTCAAGACATTTCTCAGAAGATATGTCTCTTCAGTGTAATCCACAGCTTGCACTCTGTCCTCCATCTCAAAAGCTGAGACAGCAGGCCCAACGCTCCTTTCATTCCTGGCCAGGGACTAACAAGAAAAACAGCTTCTCTGAAACTAATGCCTTCTTGATTTATTCAAAGGACTTCCACAATAAGAGAAACCTATTAAAATAAAACATACAATATACCTCAGTATAATCTAAATCTTTTCTGCTCTTGCAAATTAAGACAGACTCCATTCAACACAGCTGTCCTTCACTGGACAGCAAGGTACTTATGGATTCACTGCAGTTTCTGTCTCTGCTAGCATCTTTCTCTCAAAGGTTAGTTAACATCAGCTAAAAATCTCCTATTTTTTTTTATCTCAACATTCTGAACTGTATTAAAAAGTTACTGGGCTGTCACTTGGAAGCTAATCCTTCATGACTTCAGGTTAAGTATTTGCTGGATTATGCTTTATCTATATAGTGTGCTGCTTTCCTGCTTATTTCTCTAGAGCCCATTATTAAAAAGCATGTGAATATTCTAATTTTTCTGGAAATTAAAATAAGTAGGCATAGCTTGGCACATCCATCTTTATAAGCAATTCATGTATTTACAACAAAGTTACAGTTTAATCCTGCAGTCTCCTCATTTTTACTTCTGCAGGCCTCAGCTTTGTAAAGATTTAGACACACGTTTAACATTAGCAATTAGAAGCCAGCATGTACTATCATGTACTTACTAGCAACTCTACATAATTTCAAAAAATGGTGAAAATATTAGATCATGTTGCTAGGTTTTTGCTATATGCTACATGCACGTGGAAATAAATGTACTCAACTTCTGTTGGCTTTGGGGGGAGCCACAGGCTAGTGGCTTAAGACTCCACCACATAGTCTCTTCTATAGAATTCCTTTTCTTAATACTTGTGCCAACTTTTAGTGTTGCAGTCAGTTAGTGATTACCAGTGGTAGTTAAGGGGACCCGAGGAATCCCTTTCACCATATCTGAAAAAGAATCTCTCAGCCAAATATATACCACAGCTGACAAAGGCCCCTCTGCACAGACTAGAAAACATTGATCTGCTCCATCACAAATTCCATCTGATGAGCTATGCTCAATTAACCATTAGAAATTTTGAAAAGTTGGATGTAGTCTACGGAGAAATGGTTCATCTTTCCAAATAAGTTTCCCATATCCACCAATGGCTTGAATCCATTGAAAATCACTCCAAAAGCCAAATGGCTGACATCACTCCTCTGCCGAAAACTCATAAAGAATTTTTGGCTTGATATTGATTCATCTACACTAAGGAAAACTTTGACCTAGAAAACTGATTGCAGTGCAGTGAACTAAAAATAAAAAAAGTTCTTCAGACTCTCCTCATCTTGCTGCAGCCTTACCTGGTAAGTGGTACAAAGATCCTAAATAAGAGGAGAGGAAAAACAAAGTAGGAAACGTGAAACATCAGACTAGTTTCTTCAGCAAAAAATAATGCTTTAGAATCGCAGTCTAAGATCCAACTTTCTATCAATATATAGCATACAGTGACAGATGAAACACATATGTGCTAAAGATTAATTTGCACTCTTAGTAGCATTTTCATTAGAAACAGTTCTATCCAAATTTCCCATCTAAACACATTTGCATTTACATAGCAAAAAGTTGGAAGAATTTCAGGAAGCTCAGTGTGTCACAACAAGTGGCAGAGGTGATGCAGGCATCTTTTCCTCTGAAATAATAAATAAACTCACTGTCGCATTCCTGTGCTACAGCACATTGAGCTTGGAGGCACCTTCAGCTTACAATATGTGAAAAACAAGTCAATAATCTTTTGTAGTTCCCAAAGAATTTATGGCTTTTCTGTATGAGAAGGTATGAGAGCTATAGGATGAGAAGTAGTGTGCAGAGTTAACTAATCACTGATGAGCACTCCAAGAATATTTTGGGAAAGTCTGTGCAGATGTTCTCTAAAAAAATAAATGAATCCTTAAAGATACTCTCACAGTAGTACAGTTTGATATAGCACCATTGGAAGGAATGAATAACAGCAATATAAAATTCCTCCAGACTCATTTAGAGTCCCTCATGCACTTGGTCAACAGGCAAAATTTAAAGGGTGCTTAACATGACAATGTACTGAGAAGAATCCAAATCTAAGCTGGCAGCACATTGTAAGCAAAAAGGGTGGTCAGGAGAACATGTAGTTACATTAACACAGACTCTCTCCAAATTCACCAACTCTCTTAATTTAGCCCAGTGTTCCATGTCAGTATCAAAATTTTCCCTGCCTCAAGACAATAAGGATATTTAAGAAAATGACCTCTGACTTTAACTGCTTTTTATTTTTTAATTATATAACCCAATACATGTAAAAATCTATTAATTGCTAATTGTCTTCCAGCCTTGACGATCATTATGAGTATAGTTGCCAGCTAAACCATAACATGCAATGTGGTTTGTGAAAGCTATTATGTACTTTTATTATTTGTTTCCCTTCTGTGTTTTATATACTGCTAAAATTTGAAATTCTCATTAAAGAGAGAAATTTTAAAAGATGACAGACACGTTCCTTGAAAGAGCCAGAAGAAACTAGTAATCTCATTTTAAAAATAGTAAAACTGTATACTAATTTCAGTAAATCCAGCATCAGGTATCAAGTGATCAATAACTTTTCTCCTAGTAGAGCCACAAAGAATTTTTTATTAGTTTAAAACCAATTGAACAGCTGTTATTGTCAGACTTTTATCCTGAATTTAATATGCACTCGATCCTAATCCAGCACAACATTTTAGAGCAATACACAAACAAATGTCTTTCTTCCATG
Source organism: Mycteria americana (assembly GCF_035582795.1). Taxonomy (NCBI): domain Eukaryota; kingdom Metazoa; phylum Chordata; class Aves; order Ciconiiformes; family Ciconiidae; genus Mycteria; species Mycteria americana. The sequence goes on from NC_134367.1 coordinate 35,838,876, forward strand.
TAACTGAGGATACATTTTTATGTTATTCTTTTTTTGGTTGTCATATGGAGGTCTGATACTGTTTAAAATCATAGCATGAACCAAAATCATCAAAAGGACTTTATGGTATCTGTCAGCTAGTTATTATTTCGTTCCCATCATAAAATAGCATATGTTTATTTTTCTATCTTTGTTTCTGTCTCCCTATTGATTGAACTGTAGACAAAGAAAAAATGAACTCGTGCAATAGATGCTATATTTTTTGATACAGGGAAAAGCATTCAGACAAATGTAACACAAGTGCAGGAAAAGAAACAGAAATCTAATTATTGCATAGTCACGATGTTAGCAAAGGACCTTCTCCTGTAGATGCAGAATCAATTTTTGAGCCAGAAAAGTTTCAGCACAAATTTACCTAATGTTCCAGTGAGCATATTCAAGAGGCATACCTCACATTCTTGGAATTTGGCTTCCTGGAAATTTCCTTCTTCAGTGTTAAGGCGTATTGCTTTCTGCCCATCTTCACAGGAATGCAAAATTCGCTAAAAAAAGATTTCTGCTAATTCATGTCACCAGGAAACAGAAACTACTTTCCTTTACTAGACTTGCATATTTATAGTCCATAGCACAGTGCATAACATTGTGAATTCTTAGGACCTTTTCGAAACATGAGATATGCTGATGTTAATGAGTGAGTGCAAGTGGTGTAATAAGAGTTATGGACTTAATACTTCTCCTCCACTTGTATGCAAGAATTCTTCTACATTAATGGTAGTAGTCCTTTAACCTAGAAAGAGTCTCTTGCCATGCAACAGTTTCCCTATGCCTGGATTGCTCAGCAGACAGGGGGAACTGATTTGGAAAAGGAAGACATTTATAATGAATAGATGTGTCTGTAAAAATAAGGCAGCCTCCTGATACTTGTGTTCTTCTTTAGCCAGATAGAGTTGACTATAAGAATGGCAAGTGATTTTATGAGCTTCTGGCTACCCCAGGAACTGTGGAGACCTCATGAATCTGCAGAGTCTCAGGGAACACTCTGGGAACTGTTCTGCATTTGCCCAGAGGGTAAATGAATGAGGAAACTTCATGATGCAAGCCTGCGAGGACCTCTTTTCTCTTGGCCATGTCTGTACTTTCTCCCCAGGGAAGGGTGTTGACCATGCCCCTGATTTAGGGCATAAGGGTTTGGCTCTCCAACAAGTGACTGAATATAATCTACAGTCTTAAAGAACAGAATTCTACAGAATATAACCTCCACATCATGGAACTGAATTGAAAAGCTACCAAGTAGCCAGAAGTGCACTTCCGAAACAGTCAGCTGCTTTATTTGCCATTTACTTTCTCTCCCCAAAAAAGGTTTCTTTGTAACATGCTCATTTGTGTATTCATAGCCTTCTGCTCCTTAGACTTTGGAAATCTCGTACTGCTAGGCCATGTTTTAGTAAAGTGTCATGTAAAAAGGCAAATGTAAGCTCAAATCAGAAGTAAGACAGATCTGATTCGAAAGCACCAGTAATAACTGCACTTATGTCTGTGCCCCAGTGGGAATTCACGTGTAAAGTACTGCCCATAGCATCAGAGACACAACTTTGTCGAGCGTGTGAATGGTCGCTGACCATGCCAAAGACTGACTTAAGTCAGCAGGATTTTTGTACAATCTATTTAATCACAAACACCTTTAAACATAATTTGAAGTAAATCTTTGTAAAACTTAGCCTAGATAGTACTCTGTTGAGTACACATTTTGAAGGGTCCTGAAAGTTCTTCAGGCAATTAATTGTTGCCTATCTTTTCAGAAAAGGATCTTTTAAGGTCTCTGTAGGGGTTCTAGTGCATTCTGATATAACATAATTTTGATATTTTCAAAGCAAAATTTCCAACCCCACAAAACCCAATTATTTCACAAAATATTCTGGAAAAATGGTCCCTTTTTAAACAAACCTGAATTTTAATAACATTTTCATGAATAAAGTATCAAATAATCTTAAGAAAATATCTTTGCTGTCACACAAAAGGGATTTCTCTGACATACCCACATAAATTTTCTGTAACTGTATGTATTTTTTGTTAAGCTTTATAAAAGGAACTCGCCCTGCCAAGGGGGAAAAACCCCCTATTTTTTCCTTTATGCTGATCAACGTACTGCTTTTGAAAAGTTTTCCTCATTGGAAAATACTTCTAATGCTGTCCAAGGTCAAAAAGAAATTGCCATTTGATGGGTGTTTGGTAGGCTGTGTGAAAGGAATCTGCAATCTCAGTTTAGTTCCCGGTCAACAAATGTCCAACACAGCTGTCATTAATTGGCATTCTCGTTGGCAGCCTCTGCAGAGAGGCCAAAGGCTAATGTACATGGAAGCTGACCTATTTTCTGACTGTATTAGCAGTTCTGCAGAACAGGCTTCTCAGTGTGAGGAGGTGAACACTGGTTCTCACTCCCGTTGCTGAGGCTGTAGACTTTCTTTGGATAAATAAACTCGGTTTCCAAAGCTCCCAGTCTGGCATCTTTCATACATGCTAAAACCCAGTCAAAAAGAAATATTCATACAAATAGTATCTTGATGATACACTGTTTGAAACACAGTATATTAGCACTCGCGCTGAGAAGGCTATATCTGCTATATCTGATATGAGTTTCTTTCCAGAAAGCTATTTGTTAATTAACTGTTCCTGTTTCTTTTTCCAATAATATTTTCAAGTAGATAAGGACTTCTTCTCCCAAATACTAATTCTCATTCTGTTATTCAGCTGTCTGTAATTTCTAACATCCTTAACTATGCTGATTTTCCAGGCAGCATTTCTTGAACTTCATAAGCACAGGGCAATGTCTTTGTAGGCTAACCCATAAAAAAGTACTACTTCCTAGCTAAGACACCCCATATGCCCATTCATTTTCTACATTCACTTTTCTGTAATAAGCAGTTTTCAGTACTGCTGATGAGCCTGTTTACAGGAAAAGCAGCCTATACTCCCTTCTGCTCCTACATCAATTTGCTAGCTATGCCCCAACCAACAACAAAATATTTATCACAGGGGAGAATAAAAGAAAGAAAGAGAAGTTAGCTTTTTGGGTTGTAAGTACAGTTTGCAACCATGGTATTACAGAATATTCATCCTCTAGCTTGTAAACTGAGCTAGCTTAATATGGAAAAAAGTGGAATATGGAAACTGAGAGAAATTTAGTACAAAACACAGTGATGTCATTTCTTCCGTGCATACTTGTACTTTAAACTGTGACACTACTGTTTTGCTTATAACAAAAATCCTAAACTGAATACAAAACACTACTCATTCACCAAGAAGATGTCGATATCACAGCCTAGAAGTAAAAATTAATTTACTGAATGCAAAGGACTATATTTGTTTACTATATTTCTATCTATTTGATGAACCTTCTGAAGGACTCACAGTCATTGATTAGGAGGCATATACATCAGTGCAAAGAAGAGAGACGTTGTGCAAAAGAGTGGTTCGTGTTCCTTTCCAGTGCAACTTTCTCACTTTAAAGATACCTTTTGAACTTAAAAGAATTTGGTTTTATTTCCTTTTACAAAAGGTTCATTTCCAGCTTTGTGAGCTTTAACTTTATAAGAATCTTTTTGGCTTAAATCAGCTTCTGAATTGGACATATTCATTTTCCTTTTGCTCACCAAGCAGACAAGTATAAAACTCTCCAAGTTTTTATTAAAAGCATTTTTTTTTCTGTTTATAACATAGTTGTATGGCTTTTAACATTCATGTGTGCTTTGGGCCATCAAGACTGTTTTTCATTGCTCTAAATGTGCTTGTTTATTTACCCTTCCAATAGTTTGACATTTAATGTGCTGAATTTTCTCTATGGAAAAACATTAAAGGGAAATTACTCACAGTACATTGCTCTTGCATATTTTTCCCTCATAAAGCACATTTTCGTACACAGCAGGCCTCTTGATAAGGTGAAGTCCATTAAGTGCAGCATACAGTTAGACCTTTTTAACCGCTGTCATACCACATGGCAATTTTCAAGGACAGGGTAACTGATCACTGGTCACCCACTCCAATCTCTCATAAATTTGTCTTTTGAGACTGTTCTATTTGAGTGCCACATAAGCACATGTTTTCAACTTAAAATGAATCACCAGTCAGGACAACATATCAAACCAGCTGAAATAAGCTTGATAACCTTTTCCAGCTGGAAAGGATGAATGAAATATATGCCAAACCACAGCACGTGTGCTTTTTCCTCTTCGGTAAACACGGAAGTTTTATAACTATTTCATCAGGTTGCATGAAAGTTATGAAAACAAACAAACAAAAAGCAAGCTATCCTTCATTGTATGAATAGCCATGAAATAACTGAGCTTCATCTAAGCATGAACATTCTCAATCTAAAACATTTTATGTGTGCCAATTATAAGAACTTACATGTCACAAACTGTATATCTGGTCGTCTTTCCTGTAACATACCTGTTAAGAAAGATTCATAAAAGTATCATTCAGAGTAACTGAGCATTTACATACATGCCCCCTATCTTTCTGTCTCTCTGTCTCTTTTTCCTTCAAAGCTAAGAGGTTATGTAATGCTCCATGACAACAGCAAGTTGCCATAAGCTTGTTGGATGTCACAAGGAGACAGAGAGACAATTAAACAGGAAAAGGGATGACACCAACATTTTCAAAGAGCAAATTCCATGTACCTCATCTAGGTCTGTCATTTGCCCTTCATACTTTGAACTGCTTGAGGTTTTTTTCTTATGATTTTCTCAGATTTACTGGTTGCTTTATTTTCATTGGTTGCAGCTTCAACAGCAAGCTTTCATCACATCCATACTTCTGCTCCAAATATGGTTTTCAGAGGAAAACAGGGTCCAACCTCTTCTCTCCAAATCTGAGTTTTCCAGGGATGGTCAATGCAAAATGTTTTCCCATTGCAGAGGTGCAGCCCAGGACCCTTTGCCTTTATATTGCTGATATACCAGCTGAAGTATTATTCTTCCTCCTATTGCACTCATTACCTGTCATTTTCTTTTGATGACCAGAGTTGTCCTATTTTAGATGCACCACACTGTTATCTTCTTGACAATTTAACCTATATTTGAAACTACCAGAGGCCTTGCCTACACAATGAGTTGCACAGCTTAACCTACAGTATCATTTAAAATAATTTTACTCAAGTCCACGTACCTGCAAGCCAGACTCAGATTCCTCCTGCTTATCTTTACAGTTCTTACATGTGCTGAATCACTATCTGGTGATGTTGATCTCTGCATGGTGGTTGAAGAAGGTAATTAGACATCTATCTAGGTCTTTCCATTAACTTGCAAAAGTAAGACAGGATGAATTCAAACATCTAATTAGTTTGACACTAGTTTATTTCCACTGAATTTACATCAGCTTCTAAAATTAATTTTGGCCTCCTTACCCAGGAGTTTGTACTGTACCAGATTTGTAAAAACACTTTTGAAAAATAATGCACATTGCTGTAGCTTTACAGACCAACAAGGCCAAGCTAAAAATATTTCTTTACAGATTTCAGAGAAACAAAAGTTAGGGAATAAGGAAAAAAATATTTCTGTCATTCTGTCAGAACACATTTATTGCACTCTAACACTAGTGATTTCAATATTATTATAACAAAACATGCTTGTTTCTAAGATGTTGAAATACGTTCTTCCACACTGAAAGAACAATACACGATTTTACAAAATAGACATCTGCCTATTTTCAATATTGTTCTCCTTCTTATTTGAAAGTAAAGCTACCTCAGCCGTTTAAAGCATTTGCTTTTTAAGCAGACTCTCCTGCTGTAGTGTTGAAAAGGTTCAGGTTTTAGAGGAAAATATCCTAGTCTCACATTGATATTACCAGAGTTGATGAGATGACTGATGGTAGAACTATGCTAACTTGAGATCTAGACATTCTTTCCGAGTCACCAGCAATGAAGTTGTCATACCTGCACAGCTCAGTGGCCCAGCTTAGCCAAGATAAATTTTATGAGATGTAAATCATAAGATTCTTCAGCTCCTTGAGAATTCAGACAGTAATTCAACATCTTGTTACACCATAACATCCAAGTCTGATGGTGATCCAGCCCATTCAAATAACCAGTCTTTCTGCTAGTGGCAGGTAGAATGTGGCATCATGATCTGAATGCACTTTGGTGAGGATTAATTAAGCAGCACTTATTTCAGGTTTAGGAGCAAAACATACCACAGAAACATCCACATGGCTTATTGGAAACTGTATGAAATAGTTATTACAGTGATGTGGCAGGGCACAGAGCAGCCCTTGGTGGAGTAAGGAGCAGTCTGACCATCGTCAAAGCCTCCCATGAACAAATAACAAATAGAGATAGGTTGCTAAACTGCAAAGGCAGACTCACTCACATATGCTTGCTTCCTAAAGTAAGTTCGAATCCCTGAAACAGAAGATTTCCTGTTTGAACACCACTTGGTACATAAACATCAAAAAAGTTCTGGTATTACGCTACCTATGGAAAAGATGAAGGTGTATAAAAGTAAGATCGAGTGTAAAGCCAGCAGATCTCCAGCCCATTGGCACTTGGTTGCATCCAAGCAAGGAGACCTCTGGCTCGGTATGTAAATCTTATTATTTAATGCTTGCTCAGGTCACTTAATATTTTATTATTCCTTGTGTTTGATACTTCTGTATGATATGTATATGGTAATAAATAGTAATTAATATATCTGCTCCTTGTGGCCCTGTAATTTATTGTCAGGGGTTTAATGTAAGCAACTTGTGCGTAATCCCAACTACTCCTGATTGGCCCAGGCTAAGTAGTGGAATAAGTGATCTACGTGAGGCCTATACCCGTGACAATTGGTGCCCAATGTGGGGCTCCAGGAGCACAATATATAACTGGTACCCTCAGAATAAATCCTAGATCTAGGCATGGCTCATAATCTGTATAATTCAGAGAGTTTTAATCAGAGGTTTGGATGTTGTATCAACACCCTCCAAGACACGGTGAAAATATCACCGTACGCATTACAAATGGTCCATGGAGAACTGGTGATAGATATACATGAATAAGTTTAGAACTGCAAGATCAAGGAGGGACAAATTTGCCTATCCCCCAGTGGCAACACCAGACGGACGAATAGAAAGAACTGAAATTGTAATTCATGCAAATTTTGCTGAAACGTTAAATTGGTTAGGACAACCACCAGACATTAATATTGGAGTGGATTGACATGGACCAATGGCTCATGAACCTTTTACTCCAAGAGAAGAGATTTGTGAAGGATATTTACCTATAACCTTTGTGACGGTGTGCTTCCCCCGCCCCCGACTTTTATCTCCTGCAACTCTGCTTAGGTGATAACCACCAGTGGTGATTGTAATGGATGCATCTGGTCACGATGGCTGCATCAGCTCAAAGTGGATTCAGGAGACAGATAACAACACAATAGCCTAGGGCTATTGTGCAATGCACCCACAGAAGAAACTAAAACCTGTGGTCAGCATGTAAATATGACTATGGGTCAATCATCTTATCCCCCATAAATAGTGAGCAGCCCAAGAGCCCTTTGAGCTCTCCTGCACGGCAGCGGGCTGCACGCCAGGATCTCCCCTTGAGCAGGGACGCCTCTCAAGGTTACTCCTCGAGGTTGAGAGATTCCTTGCCACAACAGATCCTCGGTAAGTGACTAATAGCATGCTAAACTTTGAAATCTTAGCTAAGTGATATAAAGGATTGATTGAGCATATATAATCCTTTAGACATAAACCGTTGACCAAGTCTGGGACTAGGACTGGATCTAGCCGCACCTAGGCTCCTCTCTGAGAAGGAGTTTAGAAAGCAAGGGGATCCTTTTCCAAACCTCATGACTCAACGGGAGGGTCTCCCTGACAGTTCTGTCTGACCCTGTCCTCTATGCAGTAAATAATCAAGTGCACCTCGCCATCGAATCTTGTTAAAACACTGTCGCATTGAACTTTGTTAACTCCCTATTCTGTATCAATAAACTACATTTTTACTTCTCTCTAACGAGTGAAGTGCACGCTCACTCCATCCACGACAACCTTGGAAGAATTAGAGCAACTAAACCAACCAGGAAATTTGAGAACAGAAGCAGCATTATTAGCAAGATTATATAGTCAACAAAGGACACAAATAGGGACAAATGTTGGAACGGGAGGAGCTAGAACTCCATTAGTACCGGTCCAAGTTGCATCTCTCCCCTTTGGTAATACATGAGCAGCAGTGGGACGGACTCCCATGGATATTAAAAATATTTTCCTGGATGGCTGAGAGGATTAATATATTAGAGGGGGTATTGCCCAATATGAATAATGCAACCAGACGGCAGCTGGTTAACTCGCTAGTTCCCTATCAATTATCATTAAATGAAGAGGAATATTTATTCTGGGACCAAATTATATCATGTTTATATGCTAAAGCTTATAGACATATTCCTACTGCTAAATTAGGAGAGGAATTACGGAGGATAAGCAGTGAACAAGGTATAAAGACAGCATTCTCATCAGGATTAGCTATGACAAATCAGAATTATGGACATATGTGGGGAACTGTAAAAAATCTAGTTCCTGGTCAGGCTCCGCTAGCAGAAATTACTCGCAGATTAGAAGTGTTACCAAGTGACCAGGAACACATAATGCAATTTTCAACTATAGTGGATACAGTCTACCGAATGTTAGACCTTGATCCTACAGGGAAAATGACAGGAAGATCAAGGGCTAGTGCAGTGAATCCCTCTCCCTCTCCTCAGGGCAAGAGTAGAAACAAGAAACCTTTTAAGAAGATATTTCCAAAAGAGGCTCCAGTTATACCTCCAACATTCAAGCCTTTTAAATCAGAGGAGAGAAGGTATCCAGCATCTCAAGGAAGAATAGAATCTACTAAAGGAGCTTATAACCTTAAACCCAGGGTTACTCCTTCACGATATGGACAATGGGCTCAGTCTTCAGCATCCAATTGCCCTGGGCCTTCTGCCCCCCTCCCCCTCCCCCGGGGATAAGAAGCCAGGTCCTTTGGGAATAAGGAAGAAAATTAACAAGATTAATAAAAATAGAAAGGACAGTGAAAGTTCTGCTCCAGATACAAGGAGAGACAATTGAGGCAGAATGGGACTCAGGATCAGAAATAACAATATTATCTAAAGAAGTGTTAAAAGGTCTCTTACCTATTAAAAGAATTAAACTAATGACCATTACTGGGGAGACTGAGGTACCTGTATTCTACACAACAATTATAATTGATGGGAAAAAGAGAAGGATAGAAGTGGCTGAATCACCTGATGGACAAGCTTTAATTTCAGTGAAAGATACACCTTGGATAGGTATAACCAGGCTAGGAAGTAGAATTAACTATTAGAATTGACACTGAGAAGATACAAAGAGAAATTCTGAAACAAACCAATTTGTCAGATCAAGGGAAAAAGCAATTGGAACAATTTTTTTATCATTTTGCCCCCTTGTGGCAGAAATGGGAAAATCAGGTAGGACATAGGTCAATTCCGCCCTACAGGGAAAATAAAACCGAAACCACAGAAACAGTTTGAAATAAATCCTCAAGCTATACCGTCTATACAAATAGTTCTAAATGACTTACTCAAACAAGGTGTCCTCAGGCAAGAAACATCTGAAATGAATACACCAGTTTATCCAGTACCAAAAGGAGAGGGAAAGTGGGGATTAGTACTAGATTATAGAGCCATGAATAAAGTAACCCCAGCCATAGCTGCACAAAACTGTCATTCAACGGGTATTTTAATGCAATTGACACAGAAAAAGTATAAAACAACACTAGACCTCTCTAATGGTTTTTGGGCCCATCCTATCACCAAAGATAGCCAATGGATAACAGCCTTTACTTGGTGTGGCAAACAACATGTCTGGACTCGGCTGCCACAAGGATTTCTAAACTCGCAAGCCCTATTTTCTGCAGATGTGGTGGATTTATTAAAAGAATTCCCAGAGGTCTCAGTATATGTGGACGATACATACTTCTCACATGATACTGAGAAAGAACACCTGAAAACTCTGCAAGGCATTTGCACAATATTGAAAGGAGCCGGATATATAGTTTCATTTAAAAAATCTGAAATAGGTAAGCATGAAGTAAAGTTTTTGGGCTTTGTGATTACTAGTGAGGGAAGAGGTCTAACAGATGAATATAAAGAAAAACTACTCAATTTACAGCCCCCAAAGACTGTAGACTTAAGCAACTGCAGAGTATTTTGGGATTTTTTAATTTTGCCTCTGCTTTTATTTCCAATTTTGCAGAATTGGTAAAAACTCTCCATGATGCCATCATTAAGGCAAATAACAATGAACCCTTTTGGGAACAAAAACAACAAGATGCTTTAGACGAATTAATCATGGCAATTAACCAAGCAGCTCTTTTAACTGAAAGAGAAACAACCAAACCCCTAGCAGTAAAAAACACCATTTGAATTACTCTTTGGGGTATCAAAGAATGTAGAATTTAATCTTACTTCAGACCTCTCCAGAGAAGAACAATTAGCACTCCTAGCAGAAATACAACCTTCGTTGGTGACTACCTCCACATCCTCGCCACTACCCTCACCTCGTTCATGGCGTCCTCTGGTTGGCCTTCTTGTCCAGGAGAGCGTAGCTACTCGACGACCACTAGAACCTCGGTGAAAACCACCCAAATTATTAAGGTACTATCTGATCGAGCTGTTGAAATTGTGGATGAGAAGGGTAACCTGAGACAAGTATCAATAGATAATTTAAAAGTAACTCCACATCAGCAACAGAATGACCTTGTCATTGGACCAGTGGATGGCGTGGGAGAGGGAGACTAGATGTAGAAAAGCACTTAATACCATCAGACAAGACAGAACAACCTAAAATACTGTTCCAGAATTATATTGAAGAATTGGATGAAAAAATAACATGGAAAACACGATGCAGATATTGGGGCTATGCTGCATGTGCTACTAGTACTAGGATAGCAATGTGGATTATATTTACCTTACTCATACTAACGACTATGTTAGCAGTAACCTGTACAGTAATACTTAGGTTACAATGGAAATATGCTATAGAGAGACAAGGCCCTACAATTACTTGGAATCAAACAATATATCAATTGCCATCTATTAATAGAATTAGGAGGGGATTATATCATCATCCATTACCAGTAAATGTGACTATTACAGGATTAAAACAGGGACTATACTGGGAACCTTTTCCAAAACTGATAGTGGCCAAGGAGAGGGTACTAGGCATATCCCAGATATTGATATTAGATTCGGATCATATGGCTGAAGCAAACAATTTAGGAGATCCTGTTGGAAAAGAGATTCTTATTCAGCTCCTAAATGAGGAAATGAAACAGCTTAAAGATATTACTCTTAGTTTTGAAATAACTTTAGATGGTCCACAAGCTCAGCAAGAATATATTCAAAAGAAACGTTACCATGAATTTGCACATTGTTACTGGATTGATTATAAGGAGCAACGACAATGGCCAGAACCCCAAGTAATAGCTGATCGTTGCCCACACCCTGGAAGTGGATACCCTCAATTTTCTGGTAAAAATTACTGGGTAGAATCTCCATTCTCTATTACAAAACAGGAATGGGAAAGGCTACAAAGGTTAAAACAGGGAGCAAGGCTACAGACATATAAGTTACCAGGGGGACATGAGACATTTACTGGAGCACTAATGTGTACGGATGATGCCTACCATTCGTGGTGGAGCAAAAATAAAATGACACAAAAAGAGCTATTCTTAGCCTATGTCACTCAAATAAAGAAGCTGATTCAAGATACAAAAACAGGGAAATTAAAAAAGGATGTCCTTCTGAATGATTGGCATGATCAAGGAAAAGGGAAATGGTTGAAATCCATGGATGACTTGTCATTTTGTAGACATCCGGAACTTACAGTATTTCTGAATGGCACATATTATAAGCATTCATACACAGAGGATGACTGTCAGATGACTCAGGCAAATATAACACAGATAAAAGGTTGTAAAAACCTAACAAGTTCACATAAACACCCATATGCATGTCAATTTTGCAAGGCGATTCAAAATGCAACTGGGGAAGATTTTCTCCAACTACAATATTATGATCAGCAATATTTACTATACCCTAAATATAGCAGGATGGAAGAAGTCAGTCATACAGTAGATATGGAACTCCTTTTACATGATCACACATTTCCCGGACCCTGGTGCGTTGAAGCTAAGCAGGTCCGGCGACAGAATTATTCACTATATTCTTTATACCAGCAATGTTTATTTCACTCACAAAAACATCCAGTGGATGATGTAATTAGCGGAATGAAGCAGAGATTATTTGTACAAAAACAAGAAGAAGGGTAGCCGTACAACTTAACCACTTGCCAGCCAGTCTCAATCTTAGACATATCATGAGGACGAGCTATCTGGGGTGCAAATGAAACCTTCCTAAATTATACAATAATAGACACCCCTAAAAAATCAAAAGGCTGCCAAACTAAGCGAAAGAGATTTATTACTAATCTACAAAAGATACAAGAGGCCAGATTGATCCTAGGTAGTTCCATTACTAAAATTGCCAAAATATCTGATTTAAATGATAAAGCAAAAGGGATACATCTGCTATGAGATAACCTTACTACATTTGATGAACATTGATGATGTGATTCAAATGAGTCAAACCATTACCACAGTAATGATATATTCTCATATACAGAATTTAAGAATCCTTTTAACTGAAGGCAAGGTTGATTGGAACATTTTAAACTCAACCTGGATACAAGAACAATTACAAGTCACAGATGAAACTATGACTTTAATAAGAAGAACAGCTAGGGGATTAGTTTATGATATACAAGAATGGGTTAACAAACCATAAAAAGGAGTCTGGGAAATCTCCCTATAGTATGACATTGTTATACCACAAAGAATATATCCTACTAATTGGAAAATTATCAATTATGGTCATCTGGTATATACTGGAAATAAAGGAGGAAGAATCTGGTTAAAACATCCCTATACCCTAATAACCCAAGGGTGCGGGGAAGTAAGATATTTAGAAGTAAGACAGTGCTATGAACAAGATTATCTTGTTTGTGATGAGGTCATCGAACATGAGCCATGTGGTAACCAAACTGGATCCAGATGTCCTATAATGGTAGAACCAATTGTCTCCCCATGCCTTAGAACTGACCTATTGAAGAATGGGAGTTACATAGTGATGACAAGTTTGGATGAGTGTAACGTACCACCATACCAACCATCTCTGATCACAGTACATGAGACAGTGACTTGCTATGGATATGAATTTAAACCACCCCTTAGAATAAATACAGTAATACAAGAAAATATACCTGTGCCACCACTGTCAGTCAGCTTACCGCATATGATAGGTATTATAGCTGATCTCAGAAGAATAAAAATGGAACTAGCTTCCTCTTTAGGACTTAGTTCATGATATGATTAAGAGAGCAAATACTTAACTACTGAGAATAGATTTACATGAAGGAGATATACCTCAAAGGCTAAATAGACTGTCAGAATTCATTGCAGACATCTGGCCTGCTGCAGCTGGAGCTATCAAGGGCATAGCTAATAGAATCAAGGATCTAACATCTGGAATTTTTGGTATGGCTTTTGATTTGTTAGCTTATGCAAAACCCGTGATAATAGGAGTGGTTTTGTTGATTATACTAGTGCTAGTCATCAAATTAATCAGTTAGATTGCTACAAAACATAAAACAGAGTGAGATGATGGAATCACAAGATCAGGCTACGTTAGCAATGTTATGGCTTTACAGACCTCTTACTGTAAAAAGTATACTTACTTATTATAAAACTATCCTGGTACCAATGCCGAGTTGTGACCAGGAGTCTACTTTTATTTTTAGACACGCTTGTCGTTATTGTGCTTATACCTATCATAGTAAATATCTAATTAAGAGAAGAGAAAATGGAGACAGAGCATACTACACCACTACCCCAAAGCCATAACTCAAACATTCGGGATGGAATCCTATCTGTACACACATTAAAACTAGACACCGAAATCGATCATGGACAGTACCCTGTGATCATGCAACTGACCCTTACTACTCTTGAAGGTGCACCACCTGTCTGGATACAGACTCTGGCGAAGGAACTAGCACCGATCACACTATCTGACGGGACTAAGATATTGCCCAGCCACATGGGATGGCCAGTCCCGATGGAACAACCACAACATCTCCTATACTTTCAGAGTCCCCATCACTGGATGTACAGCAGCTCTTCGAGGAACTGGATGCAAACCTCGATTACCACTCATTGTCTGAATCTGGTATTCCCTCCCCTGGGGCAGGTTTATTGGATTTTAACGTTGACATGCTGTAACATAGCTAGTGGATTGACACATGGACATTGCTGCATGGGTCTTTGGGAATCTGGAAACAATGGGACCGCTGAGGGATGGCTATTCTGGGGTCGGAAACAATGCCTACAAGCACAAGGTACAAATAATCTTTGGTGCCATAAGCCATTATTACTACCCATGCATTGTTATGATACTAAATTTACATTTGTTAGCTGTGGGGCCTGTCTGGTTGAAGACTGTAATGTATGTATGCTATGGTATAAAAGCTATAATTCAAATTTCAGTAAGACCCCTCGGGATATTAGATATCAACATCTAGCAATGTTAAAAAAATGGATGTACTAATGATATACAGTGCTCTTGTAATAACTATCAAAAGAAAATTGCTATACGAATGATAGCTAAGAACCAAAAAGATAACAGGCAGGCTGTGATGGTGATGAGAGGGTGTCGCAGCCCTTGGTGGAGTAAGGAGCAGTCTGACCATCGTCAAAGCCTCCCATGAACAAATAACAAATAGAGATAGGTTGCTAAACTGCAAAGGCAGACTCACATATGCTTGCTTCCTAAAGTAAGTTCGAATCCCCAAAACAGAAGTTTTCCTGTTTGAACACCACTCGGTACATAAACATCAAAAAAGTTCTGGTATTACGCTACCTACGGTAAGTGTAAAAGTAAGATCGAGTGTAAAGCCAGCAGATCTCCAGCCCATTGGCACTTGGTTGCATCCAGGCAAGGAGACCTCTGGCTCGGTATGTAAATCTTATTATTTAATGCTTGCTCAGGTCACTTAATATTTTATTATTCATTGTGTTTGATACTTCTGTATGATATGTATATGGTAATAAATAGTAATTAATATATCTGCTCCTTGTGGCCCTGTAATTTATTGTCAGGAGCTTAATGTAAGCAACCTGTGCATAATCCCAACTACTCCTGATTGGAGGCTAAGTAGTGGAATAAGTGATCTACGTGAGGCCTATACTCATGACAGTGAAATGAAGCAGTTACCCAGGCTGCTGGAAATTAGACACATGAATTTCCTGCAATTTATAGTAATAACTTGTAGATATGCCACTCAAACTACGTTTCTGTCAGATCTCATAAGTTCAGAAGGGTTGGGTCTGGTTAGCAACAGAATCAGAAATCTCGAAGGAATATCATGTGTACAGCATGAAGCAATGCTGACAAGTCAGTAAATTACTCTTTTCCCTTTGAATCTATAATCACACAACGTGTCTCAGCACGTAATGTGCCATCATGCTGAGTTGGTAACATCTGAAGGAGAGACCTTTTAATTCAAATAAGTAAATTTTGCTTTCTCGGCTCAGTTTCAACTGGATATAATCTTTTTCTTCACATCCTGCCCTCCGAACAACTCCTGTCACGTGCTGGAGTGCGTTATGAAGTGGTTGCAGTGCTTCACCCCAGAGGTGGCCTGAACATCTGCAGGCACTCTGCATTTGGTAAATTACCTACATTTTTACGAAAATGGACCAAATGACCAGATAAAATTGCATATGGTTTGACTGATACAATTTTAATCTGAGTCTGGCCGTGAACCTTTGCAATTAAATTAGTTACCTACCACAATGTTCCTTCAGGCACTTAAATCTCATTACATTGTTCAGCTTGAATTTTTTTCTCCGCTGCTGCCTTAGCAAAATCTGGTATTGATACTACCCATACTGTACTATCATCTACCTTTGATCACTCACTTCCTTAAAAAATATGGCTGCTCTACGAACCACAGGATCTCCTTTCCTGAAGATAAATGTAAATCACAAGGTTTTTGGTGGGCAGCTCATAAACTCAAAACATGAAATCATGCTTCACATCTCCATATCAACAAATGTTAACCATATCCTACAGAACTGAAACAAGCTATTTTCTAAAAGGGAACCTTTTTGCTTCATTAAGAAGGAAGCAGAGTACATCAGAAAGAAAAGAGTAAGTACATGAAGAGACAGGACAGGTATATAATTTCTTTTTTTCCTTCACAGGATTGTTACTTCATGCTAGGGCTGTCATCACCAGCACTCACTACCATTCACCAAGTGCTTAGGATAAGGAGATGTATCTGCCTATATGGTAAACACAAAGAAGAGTGTGTGAGTGTGTGGCACAGAGAGACAGTGTTTGTGTGTATGAGTGCGTGCGTGTGTGCACATGTGTGCGTGCATGCATGTGCTCCCATACACACATGCCGAATAATAACTGGCTAGCTGGGAATCTTTAATTTTCAAAGAATGCGATAAAAAGGGTCGCACATAAATGCACATAACGGACAGGTTTAGTACATGAGAAGTCATTTCCAGTCAGTGAAGAATCCTCATCTTACAAAATGTATCATTTTTGTCAGTGGTAGGAATGAAAGATGACAAGATTGGTAAATGCTGAAGACCAACCTAGTCACGATGGGTTGGTGACGCAGGACATGCTGGATTGCTGGTAAACAGGCACAGGCAAACATTGAACAGTCACACGCCAAAGATGGAAGCCATGCTTACGGGATAGTAGATTCTACCCACGGTTGCAAATTATGTCTCTGAGCAATCCAGATGATGCTGGAGTATAAAGAATTAACATGATTCTTGCCTTTATAAACAGACAAAGTTTATAATATTTCAGCTCTCAACAGTGTGCCAGCAGAGAGCCTACATTGCATCCACATCTGGCACACGTATGAGTCCAGTTGGAACATTATAGACAGTTGGATTTCCACATTGTTGTGGTTTAACCCCAGTAGACATCTAAGCCACACATAGCCATTCACTTACTCCTTCCCCAATGGAACAGGGGAATCAGAAGGGTAACAGTGCAAAAACTTGTGGGTTGAGATAAAAACAGTTTAATAGGTAAAGCAAAGCTGCATGGACAAGCAAAGCAAAATAAGGAATTCATTCACTGATTCCCATCGACAGGCAGGTGTTCAGCCATCTCCAGGAAAGCAGGACTTCGTCATGCGTAATGGTTACTTGGGAAGACAAATGCCAGAACTCTGAACATCCCCCCTTCCTCCCCATCATCTCCCTGAGCTTTTATTGCTGAGCATGATGCCATATGGTATGGGATATCCCTTTGCAGTTGGGGTCAGCTGTCCCAGCTGTGTCCCCTCCCAACTTCTTGTGCACCCCCAGCCTACTCGCTGGTGGGGTGGGGTGAGAAGCAGCAAAGGCCTTGACTGTGTGTAAGCACTGCTCAGCAATAACGAGAACATCCCTGTGTTACCAACACTGTTTCAGCACAAATCCCAAACATAGCCCCATACTAGCTACTATGGAGAAAATTAACTCTATCTCAGCCAAAATCAGTATACACATTTAAGGAAAGGTGTTGATAACTCAAATTATTCAGGGAAAAGCCAAAAGAATGGCTAGAGGACTGGAAATAATATTTTACAATGAAGAACTTGAAGAGACCAATATACTTAGTTTAAGAGAAAGTTAGTGTCCCAGTTACAGCCATAAAAGCGTTGATATGGAACAACATTTTTCAATAGAGGATTCTTTGTCAGAGAAACCTGCAGCACCGGAACGTGGATGGTAAAGTTAAGCAAATTCAGCTTAGGACAAAGTTGGAGGCTTGTTTGAGGGACTTTTTTTTCTTTGAAACTAATTTATCAGAGTAATGTTTTGCTAACAATTATAAGAGCCCTTGTAGAGAAGATAAGATATAGTGCTGAAAGCCATGCTCTAATTCAAAGTGGAGAAGGCCTATGGCTTAAGTGATATAGGAGGTCAAATTAAATTATCAAAGTGATCCCTTCTGTCATTCTGGAAACGGCATCTTAGATTCAATCTTTCTACAACGGAAGTTTCAAAAGTGTCTAATATCAACATTAAAGACAAAAATATGAAAATCTAAGCTTCACTTACCTGCAACTTTACAATCCAGAGCCAAAGAACACATGGCTGTGACTCTCCTATGCTTTGTTCATGAGCCAGAGGCAGACATAAACACCTGCACAGCACATATTTTTCGAAGTTTTTTTATTTGTTAGTGTGTGATCATCTAAGACCTTCCTGTAGACAGTTTTGCCTATCAGGAGGTCAACAATATTTCTAGCTATTTTAAAAAGAATTCAAAATAACAGCCACAAACTACAATGCAAAACCGGATTGGGAAAGAAAGCAGAAAGGAAATAATATGCTTTAAATGCAATAACAAAAGCCGTATCCCACTTCTCTGATCTGTTTAGACTGCACTGTAAAACCAAAAGGGATATGAAGCTTTCAAAGCCATCTATAATGTTTTTCTTTATTTTATTCTGTATTGGAGTTTTATATCTAAATCAAGGATGCAACTTTTTATAACAGTAGTGACAGCAGTAAAAGCTGTATAATCAAATAATAGTTTAAGTGCCCTAATTTTTAAGGCAACAGAAGCTATGTTCCATCTCAAGATGTAAATATAACCCAAAACTTGCCTCTGAACCAAAGAATATTCAGTGGTACCTTCTTTTTTATGATTCACCTTAAAGATGTAGAGTGAGACTGAGCTCCAGATACTGTACATGTAGCTATCTACATGTGTGCTAGAGATGTTCCAGGGCCCTAGAAATTCCCAAGACATTGAGCTTATTCACTGGCATCTGGCTGCCCCACATCTCTCATAGATTTGCATCTGGCAGTCCAACATGGATGTATCAGATATTTTTCACATAGCATCTGAAATGACTCCAGAAGCCTAGGTGAGAGTAACTGGAATTACAAGATTACATTATAGTTGCTGGAGACCTAGCATGCTACTCAGTCACCTAAACTTAGAGAGGTAGTACCATTTGACACTCCATAAAGTATCTTAGTCACCTGCACAGTGTAGGCAGATATGATATTGGGGATATGTAGTACACCAAAACTGGTACCAGCTACCTCAGTTTGGACTGAACCAAGTGCCAAGTCAGTACAGTAAATGTAAGTGGAACAATTCAGTTGATAAACCATTAGGAGCAGAATTCAATTCTGTGTCAAGACATATAAATTTAAGTGTCTACATGAAGGTATATATACTGCCATGGCAAATCTCAGAGTTCCCATTATTGTCACTGGAATCTAGTCAAGGTAGTCAGTGGAGCTTAGGAGGAAATTCAGCTCACCCTAAAGTAGACACTCAGTGACTGGTCCACCTACAGCTCTCTAGGCTACATCATGGCATCATCTCTGTCATTATCTATCACCGATCTTCATTTTCTTTAATGGGAGCTTAGGCACTTATGGCATCAGTGGTACACCTAAGGGTAGACCCTTAGGTTTAGGTGTCTTATTATTGAACTGAATCATTCCCCATGGTCTCAACTTAGTTGCTTAAGTATAGGTATTTGCAATGCCTCTGCATATCTCACACAGGTTCTAGTTGCCAGGCTGGATTGACTCAGTTGTGCTGTAGGTCCTGTGTCATATCTCACAACATCAGATGGACAACTTAAACAGCACAAGGCTTCTGGTTTTAGGTAGCTGAACATTTCTTTTAAGGTGACCTGAATCAGCTGATGCTTGAAACCCCAGTGAGTATGAAATTTGTATCTTCTTAGAAGTCTCTGAACCTCAAAAGGATGAAAGAAATTCCAGAATAATATGTTTCCTGCAGAATTTACAAGTTCATTCAGGACACAGTGATTCACAAAGTTTATTTGATTTCAATAAAATTTTGACTGGAACCAGATCAAATTCAAATAAAATTCCTCTTAATTTTCTGCCAGCAGGCTCCACTTCCAGGGTCCATCATGCACTCCCACAGCACAAGGAGAGAAGCCTTCCCTTTTCACTGAGAGTGTTGATATCATTTGCTTTCATAAAACAATCAAATTGCAACCAAGCTTCAAAATATGGAAACCGTTCAGGAAACACAGTTACCTTTCTCCATGCAGTTCTGCTCAGCACCTTGTAGGAATGTGACCCAATAACAGACAGAGTGTGTTTGAGTTCTGCTATTTCCTGTCCATCTTGGGTTACTGTTATAAAAGAAATTAATGATAGAGAAATCTGCCTGCAAAAATAGGCTGGAAATAGGCATTCTCAAGGGATTTCTAACATCTTTGGCTTCCCTTCAGGCTGGAAATACCACAAAAACAACCTTCCAGTAGTGTTTGTATTTCAGCACATCTGTTTTTATGGTCCAGTGGAACCAGGAAGTTTAGAGCACATAAAAATGAAAAATCACCTCAAGAAAGTTAACCAAAGCATCAGAGGTCCAATTCAAGTTTTAAGAAAGATTCAATTCCATTGTTATTTTAGCCTATGTACTCACCCACCCCTAGCTATTGGGACTGTTGCTTGAAACCTCTGTTAAATAAATACATAATGGCATAGGACAGAACTGAGGGCCTCAAAATAATTTTCAAATGCTATTTTTTGCTAATGTTTGGTAGGTCATCATCACCTTCTATTTATAGATGGCAGAAGTAAATCAGAAATAATGGATGGCACTCCCAAATCAGTGCTAAGATCAGTAGCAGTGAGGGTATTAAAGCACAAAGGTTTCACTTCTATTGCCCTCCTAATCCTTAATTATATTCTTTCTGCTATCAGCCATTATTCACCTTCTCTTCTGTCATATTCTTTTTCCCCTTCATTTTCTACGCACACTTTTCAGTAGGAAAATGCTTACTGAAGATTGTAATGTCACCAAAACTGTGGAAAGGAACAAAAATCCATTAAGGTAATCTTATACTCTTACAAGATGCCTGGGGTAAGAAAATAATTTACAAATAGCTCCAAGCGTTTAATAGAGCTTTCCATCGGTACAGAGATGTAGGAATTTTAACCACATATATGGGTATTTATTGTCTTCTATTTGAGATCACTGTTTCAAAAATTCTGGATTTCCAGATTTTCAATTACTTGCAGGAACCTATATACAGTATAAAGTATAGTCACTTGTGGTAACCCATGTAGGAAAGGGCCTCAGAGAAGTAAACCTGAAAGGAGCAAAGTTTCTCTAGTAAATTTTCAGGATTTGTAATGGTACCTATGTTTTCTCATTAAAGAATTTTGTTGCATTTTTCAGTCATGTGTGTCCACCTTTGGAGAAAGATTTTACAGAGCAGAGGACTCCAAAACCTTTGATAATTTCTCTTTAGGTATACTGTCATGAAGTTCTAAGGCATGATCAACAACCCTTTAAGACATTACAGTGTCTAAACTAGTTCTTCTCCTCCCATAGCCAAGAAGCTGAAAGCTGTACACCAAGCCAACTCTCCTTCTGTTCTCCCTTGGATAAAAGAGAATCCACAAAAATGTTTATACTTTCTTTAAAAAAAATAAGTCTTTTAAAACGCCAGCATTGATTTCTGTCCAGTTTGCTCTAGCTATGCCAGATGCTCTAAGGAAAGTTGTTTCTTCCCTGTGATGACTAAATGTTCCCATTTTGATGACCAGTGTCATCTGCAGTCTGTTAGATGTGCTTATGCCTAATCAGAAAATAATCTAACTAACTGGATACAGTTAACAAGGTAATTTTCTCCGTGGAGGGATCTTTAAATATAAATTTCTGTGTTAGTTTTATGGATATTTTTACTACTTATGTTCAGAATAACTTACTGCATCACTGACACAGGTATTTCTACATGGAAATGCATTCAAACACCTAAGCTTGTGTTTTGCCTGTACATCACATAAAATATGCCTGTCTGGCACCCAGACATGAATCTCTGTCAAGCAGGAAGCTTCACCTATGCTACAATCAGGAAGCAGGAAATTTTCTAGTGCCAGGATAAAATATGCCTCCTTGGCATGCACAACAGATTCCAGTATCTCATCCTAACTACTTCCACCTGACACAGATTTTACAAGGCACTGAAATACCAACTTGATGTATGTGAATCAAAATATGATTCCTTTCACTGCCATGTCAATCCACAGTTGCTGTGCTATGAGGTTGCAGCTGTACTTTTGCAGGCAGGCTCTAACCTACTTCAGGCATTGCAAGTGCTGTTTGTAACTGAAAAGATGTGGCAGGTATTCCAACTTCTGCGGAAGAATTTTTGCTAATGTTTATCCAGTACATATGCATTTTGTTCTGTTTGTGGGATCAGAAAACCCAAAGGCCACAGACATTTCTGAGGTCAGTGGAGGTTGACAGAGGACAAGGAAAGAGCTGGCAGAGGAGGAGGACGTGTGCTATAGTGGAGTTGGGGGTATTCTCCATGCCCTCTCCTGGAGCTCATGGACAAACTGCTCCTCGTTTTAAGAGAGCTGGTGGCAGTGTGTGGCGTTACAGTTCAGGAAGCAGCTCATAAATGCTGGCTGAGGGATAACATTGTCAAACTGCTTAAGTATCTGAGAAGCCACAGCCACCTAAATTCATTAACAGTTCATCGTCAGGTGAGGAAGATTTCAGGCTTATATTCAATGTTGTTTTGAAAAATGGTAAACTTTCTGTTAATAGAAAGACTTTCAAACACAAATGCTTAAATTTTGTACAGCACTAAATGTCTAAGCCTTTATTTGTATCTTGCCCTCTTTCTCAAGCTTCCTCCCTTCCTTTCCTTCCTTATTCTCCCCCTTAATTAGAAAGGTAATGGATGGAAAAAATTACAGCAACAATGTTCATGGAATGATTCTTTTTCCACTGAAGACACAAGGGAACCATAATCATACATTCCCAATTACCAAAGTTTCAGCAAGTATTTGAAGAGATTAATATAGATGATCACTTAATGTTGTTTTCTTCATGAAATATTCTGGGTAAAAATTCACAAAATTTCTACTGTTTCAGGTGGAGAATGATTGCTAGCTCCAGCAATAGAATAATAGAAGAAGGAAGCAGTATTTAATCTCTTACTTTAAAAAGAAAAATACAACCTGTTTACACACACATCTTCCTCAGCTGTATCTCTCTTTCCTGCTAAAAGTCTTGAAAAGGGCAGTTGTAATGCAGTGTGCTAAGGTAATACTGGGGTTCTGCACCAGAGCTGGCCATTTTCTATTTTGGAGATAGGTTTGGAGCCAAAATTGCCATATTTACAACAGTCACTGGTTTCCTGTTGATTAACAGTACTATTTTACCATTCCTATTTTATAACACATGGATTTAGAGATAAACCTGCAGATGCTAAACAAGGTTAAAAAAAACTATTTTGAAGCAACTCCTGTCTTTCTTCATGAATGTTTTGGAGTTCAGTACTCAGAAATGGTTGGGCTGCACGGAAGGTACCCAGTGCAAGGTTCTCTCCTCTCTTTCCACCTGCCCAATGTGTTTGTAAGTACAGAAAGACAGGTTGGATATACCTTCACTGGGTTGTATCTCTACCTCATCTTACCCACTGATGGAAGATAATTCATCTTTGGGCAGAGAACAAGCTCCATTAGGTTTAGTCCTATAGCAGTTCTGCTGAAAGAGAATATACTTAGATGTTCATATTTGGGAATTGAAGTTAGTGCAGGTGAATCTGTACCTACCAACATCCCACTATAGGATTCTGATTATTGGGGTGAAGGGGGCAAGAGTGTAAGGAGCTGTTTTTTTCCAAGAACACACTGCATAGTTTAATCCTGAATGCTTCAATATAACTGTTTTTTAGATTTACTCTATGTGCAAGAGCTAAGAGACCTTCATTTTAAATGGCAGACAGTTCTTTCCAGGCATGCTACAAACTGATTCTGTTCTCACAGAATTTTCTGAAGGAAAGAAGAAAAAGGATTGAAGAATCAGTTTTCATATGATTTGATGCAGTAGGAAGAAAAATTGTATCTAATAGTCCCCACCTCTGTCCCACCCTTCCTTGGAAAGATAAGTGCAGAGCAGGCCTAAGGGAGCAGAAAAGCCGGTGATTTGAATAGACATTACAAACCTGGCATAAAAAAGTCTTGCAATTTGCATGTTGTTACAAGTCAAGTAGCAAGGCAAGTCTCTCTTTTTAGTTTCTTCTCACAAGAACGAAACAGTCAAAAAGCAACTTCCCTCTCACGCACAGTATTTCAGTGTAAATTTGCGACTTTAATTTACAAATTTTGCGCACCACTTCAAAGCCTGTTCATTCAGCCTCCACCCTAGCAGTGGACTTGAAGCCGAAATTGCTTTCTTTTCATATTTTGATGTTTCTACTACTCTTCCTCTTAAGCAAGCCAATTACAAAAACAATACTTCATCTGAAAAAGCTAAAACATTTAAGCTGTTTTTTTAAGGTTAGCTACTGCTTTTCATTTTAAACATTCTATTCCCTGTCTTTTCCTTAACACTGGAAGGAATGGCTAAAGAGAAATTTGTAAATGTGAAAATGTTAAGGAAAGTAAACTGTATTTTTGAGAAGTCAGTGACTCACTCCAGCATGGCCTGCAGAATTGTACTCAAAGTGAAGGTAGATGTAATTCCACTAACACAAAAGAATCAGAAGTTCCCTATAGCATTTCCCATGAACATGGAGAGGAAAAACATGGATTTCTGGTGATATTAATACATGAAATAAAACAAAAGAGTGTAGGTAACATAATGTACAGGTACATGAGAGCAAAGAATAAAATGGACCAGCTCCTTTTGATTCACCCATAATGTAAGTGAGATTGCTTCAAGCACTGTCAGGAAAACATATAAAACTCATGTTAAGGCCTGAATTTCTGTGTTGTATACTGCCTGAGGGGGAAGTGGAGCAAGGATGTAAAGCCTATCCCAAATCTTGACGCAATGAGACAGAATGCTATCCAGCTCTTTCTCTTAGTTTTCTACCTACAGATTAGAGCAACGTCTATGAGGCGGGCAAAAAGCTGAAGATTAGTTGGTGGGTATAACTGTAGCTTTGTGATATCCTTAGCTCAACTTGTCGTGGCATTCAGTGCCAATTTCACATAGGCATAATACTTTTGTGGAACTTGTAATGAGTCTCTGCTCAATGGCATTCATCTTTTATATCAGTAGTAAAAAGTACAGTTTTGTGCAATGAAATATAGGTAACCAAATATCATATTTCCAGATGAAACCAGGTCATTACGCTAGATTACTTTTGCACAGAAGTGTCTGCTTTTCTATTGATTTAGCAATCATCTGAGCCTGGTTTAGTACATCAGGTTTTAGCAAGCGTTTTGGCACCACCTGAATTATCTGTGAATCACAGTTTAGATGGAAGCTAAGTACCTCTGTCCCTGGACCTTGATATTCCTGAGCTTATGGGGATGTAGGATGAAAAGCTGTATTGGGTTTATGTGGCAAGGTTTTGGTAGTGGAGGGCTGCAGGGGTCGCCTCTGTGAGAAGAGACCAGGAGCTGCCCCCATGTCAGAGCAAGCCCATTTCAGCCAGCTCAAAGATGGACCCACCTCTGGCCAAAGCTGAGCTCATCAGCGACACTGGTGGCACCTCTGTGATAACATATTTAAGAAAGGGTAAAAAATGCTGCGCAGGTGCGTGGGACAAAGGAGTGAGAAAATGTGAAAGAAACAGCCCTGTAGACACCCAGGCCAGTGAAGAAGGAGAGGGAAGAGGTGCTCCAGGCATCGGAGCAAAGATTCCCCTGCAGCCCATGGTGAAGACCGTGGTGAAGCAGGTTGTCCCCCTGCAGCCCATGGAGGACAAAGGTGGAGCAGATATCCACACCTCAGCATGTGGAGGACCCCACGCTGCAGTGCGTGGATATGCCCTGAAGGAAGCTGCAGCTTATGGAGAGCCCATGCTGGAGCAGGCTCCTGGCAGGACCTGTGGCCTTCGTGGGCACCTGGCAGCCAGTCAAGATTAACCCACCACAAAAGCCCAGACTGATTGATGGATTGATTGGCTGTTGTATTTTATGACTGCTGGCAATACTTTAATGGAGGTGACTGAGTAGGGTTTTAAGGAAGAGGAGGCTGAAATCTGCCTAGACCAGAATGTAAGTACAATTGTCTGAATGTGTCCCTGAAGCACTTTAGGAGTCTACCAAAATTACCTGGACACCCTAAAACAGATGTGGTCAGGATTTGTTCTTCATAAAATACTAATGCAAAAAACCTGTAAGGTTTCAGAGAAGTTTGAAGTAGACCTTGGGTGGAGCAAGTTCCTCAGCTCCAGGATGAAATTTCTAGATAAATCCAGAGAGATGTATGATAACCATGCTGTTCATCTTTGTTAGCTGGATGAGGAAAAGCAATGGCTTTAACAAATGCATATGTGCCCAGTACATCTTTTAAAAATCTACAGATTTGGAGAAGTATATGACCTGCTTTTATAGACCCTAAAGCAACGTAAAAGTAAAAAGGATTACATTGCTGTAGATGTTGAGATCTAGAAATTATTTGTCTAAGCGTGAAGTGGTTATCTAGGCTGTCTTTCTAGTGAAAATAGAAAATATTTCAGAGGGTTATTCATTTCACCTTAGTATGACATGAATTAATTAAACATTGGCTACAAAGGGACTTTAGAATAATGTGGATGGAAATGACTATCCTTTGGCTATTTCAGAGTAGTGTAATTAAATCCCATCCTAAAAATCTTGAGGTAAGGATTTCTTAAGTTTAACCTAGAATATGAAATTCTTAATTCTAAACCCAAATAAACAGAAATATCTGAAAAATAATCACTTTTCTTCCAAGTTTCTGTGAAGTATTATAGCATTTCTTTCTCTTATAAGGATGATTTTATTGAAATCACTGTATCTTCTGTGCGTCACATTCAGCTCTGGCTCCACTTTGCTAGTAATTAAAAAAAAGAAGATTTATTACCTTTTATAGGGGGTTTTACTGTCTGGTAATTCAATCAAAATTAACAGGATACAGAAAGTAAATTTTCTTATTCTAGTGCAATTCTCTTTGTTTCATAATCTAATGTCAAAGAACATTATTAAATATTTTAGTATACATATTCACCAGTGCCCTTACAAAACAGTTTCTTTTATTATTATTATCAGGGGAAAAAAAAAAAAAAAAAAAAGAAGCAACCTCGCTAGGGGTAAGCAATTCCCAGAATGGTAAGTTTTAAATACATTTATTCTCTGATATGAATACATATTCGGTAGAACAGAAAGCTTATTCGGTAGAAACAGGTGGAATTTTTCTGGATGGGCAAGTCTATACTCAGTTAAAAATGTTTTCCATTTTGATTTACACAAATATATGATACAAAGTGGAAAGAATGACTAGGACATCAATACAATGAGCTTGTTGAACCATAGTAGAAAAACACAGACTTTGTTATCTGAAATACCCATAATACCTTCCAAACTCAGTTAAAGAATAGACTTTTGGGCATGTAAAAAGGCAGCCCCAGACATTCTCCATCAAGGTATTAGAGACCACAAGAATGTGGTCTTGTCTGAGGTCCTGAAGGGCTTGTACGTGTCACCCTTGACACTCAGCATGGATGAAATGACAAAAGACAGGGAGATGATTCTGGTTGTAGAGCTACAATTATGTAAAAGGTACCCAACTGATAACTGGTCTTTTAACCTAGCCCATACAGAAGGATGCTTGAGTTTTCATACTGCTTTTGAAAGATGAGAATTAAGGGAACAAAGTCCAAGGTTCTGTCTGGACAAGGTGAAAGCAAAGCTAGTAGAGAGGGTACTGGAAAAAAATAGAACACTGTTTTGTCCTACTGATAAATTGGTAGTCCAGGTTTAATATACAAATGTCTGTATTTCAGGTATGTTCTTAGTCCTCTGTCTTATTCTTCCTCTCCAACTGGAAAATGGGGTGATATTGTTGCTAAATGTGCTTTTTCCTGTACAGCTAAACAGGCACACTCACATTTTTCTTTCACACCTGGGTCCAGGCTTTCTAAAGCCCTGTGTGGGGCTATGCCTGAAGGCCATTCACAGTGAATAGTCACCAGGCCTGCCCAGCCTTCACACATGTGACTTGAGTTACAGGCTTTGATTTATAAAGCTGTACGAACATTTCTGTGCAAAATGAATGCCACAAGATTCTCTCCTGGCTTCATGTCTTAATTAGTCTTGTTTTGGCAAATCAGGATCTTTCAGACACCAAGACTTCTTGAAAATGCCTCAGCTGACCAAATAGTCTGTGAAGGAATAAAAAATAGTCCTTTTACAACCCTGAGATAAAACTTTTCCATACTCTCAGTAAAGACTAATTTGAGTTTTCTCCTACTCATACCTTTTATAAACAGTGATTATAATTAGATATTCAATCTTTTCTGGTCTTCTTTCTCACACAACATGAAAAGAGAGAACTCTTTTCTATTACTGGCTTCCATATGACACGCAAGGCAAAGTATTCATGTTTTTTATTTCCTGTCATGATAGTCCACCATTTTCCAGTTCCCTTAGTTCTACTTACATCACATACAACATGGTTACATTTTCATTATTTGGTTAACATCTTTGGTTTTCTTCTGCCCTGAAATGCCATAGATTATAAACAAATGATATTACAAGCCGAGCTGTGTGGCTTTGTCTCATTTTCTTTAAATAAATGCTTTTAAGCTTTTATATCATTTAGCTGAATCTTTTATAAGGATTTTGATTAAATCTCCACAGTTAAGTATGCTTCCCAGTGTTTTTTCTGACCCCATGCTCCTTTATTAATGATAACAAGTAACTGCATTTTCATGCAATATTTTCTATTAATAACCCAAAAAGTCCAGATTTTAAAAAAAATTCCCTTAAATAATCATAGACAGGGTAATACAGTTGCTGCACAAAAATACACAAAAGTTGAAAAAGGAAGTGGACAAAACTATCTTTTGCACCGTTCCTTTTCTGCAGACTTAATAGAAGCAGACAGTAAGACTATTAATTTAAGATGTAATAGAGTTCAAGCCTGCCTACAGTTCTGTAGAGGAGCTGTGTTCTTCTCAGAGCAATGAATAATTACAAAAAATGTGTTTGAATTTATGAAAGTATGCAAAAGCTTTTAATGGAGAAAAGCTACCAAGTCTTTGTTTAACATTATGGATAAAACGATCTTTGGCCAACTTCCAGATCCCAGATTATAGTCTACTGAATTTAACTGGTGCATGCTGGATAAAACTCATTAGCTCAACATAAATGTTTCAACTTATTCCTTGCTGAAGTATAAGTATGTCCTTTCCCCCTTGATGTGCTTTTAGGGTCTGTGTCCTGGAGATCCCCTTTTAATTGAGCTATATTTTGACTAAAATAATCTCAAGCCCTTAACAGGTTACTGAGCGAAAACTTAAGTGGCTCTCAAATTTTTCTGAGTATAGTAGCTTTAAACATTTGTAACAGGCGTTGGATTAAATGGTGCTGTCAAATTAATTATAGAAACCAATACCAAGCCGTCTCCATCTTTGCTATTTATGTTCCACATTCCTCCTTTTCTCTTTCATGTCTTATAAAAGCTCTCATTAAATATCTTTTTCTAAGACAACACAGGACATGAGATGTCAATTTTAGTTAAATTAGACTTCAGAGACTTCATGCTCTCTTTTTATATTTATAGGTTCATAAATCTCAACACAGCATGATACTGTATTCAACATTAAACTAATTTACATTATAGAGAAACTTCTATTTTGAAGTGCATTTTCAGTACAGTAAGTGGAATCTTAGTTCTCACACTTTACAAGCTTCTTTTATCTATATTAAAATTAATTACCACTCATAAAGTCCAGAATTTTGTGTTAGGTTATGTGATAAAAGGTTCACGTCCACTCAGACACAAAGGCACAGAGGTGCAACGGTGGGCAGGGGATCACCAATAACCCCATCAAAGACATAAGCCCCCAGCCCAGTCCTTCTCAAGGATGTCCCGGGAATCCATGGTCTAGGGTGACATCCATCATGATGAGTCAAGTCAAGAGGCTCTCTGGGTCATCTCAGTGCCTACTGCCCCATATACCCACATATGGGACTCATTATGGGTCCAGAAGAGAATCTTGGGATTGTACAAGGCTTATTATGGGACGTCGGGGGAAGAACCAAGGGTGGGGAAAGGGAGGGATCAAGGTGGTTTGTGGAGGAACAAGCATGGGAAAATAGATGAGGGGCTAAAAGGGGATGGTCACATATAAACGGGCTGGTCAGGACACTTGTCTGGCCATGTGCTTGTACAGACATGTGCCTGATCAGTGCAGCCTGTCCTGTCTTCTTATTAAACTCCATTTCTGTTTTCCTGGGTAGAGGGACTCTCTATTCTGCATGCATGCATGAGATTTGGGAGACAGATGCTGAAGCAGCCATAAGTCTCTGATGGATACTGGAGAGACCAGAGGACCTGAGAGCTGGCTACTGGAGGGACCAAGAGGTCCAAGTCAATGACTGAGGAGATTGTGTGTCTGGGTGGGTTGGCTGAGAGACCCACCCATTTGTTTGAGTATGTCTGTGTGTGAGGCAGCTGGGGATGGGAGGATTCAAGGGCCAGGCCCTGGGTAAACTGAGTCTAAGGCCAGTTACAGGAGAGATCCGCGGTGTGTTGGTGTGTGTGGGGTGTGTTAGTGTGTAAGGCAGTCTGTACTGGCAGCTGGAGCAGGGCTGTGGCCCCCAGCTATGGAGAGACCCATAGTGCACGCGTGTGGGTGCTGGTGTGCATGTGGGCATTTGAGGTAACTGGAAGGCCCGGAGGTCCAGGGCCAGGAACTGGGCAGATGACTAAGCCATTTACTGGGGCCATCCATGCTGTATGTATATATGTTGTGGTTTAGCTTCAGTCGGCAACTAAGCACCACACAGCCGCTCGCTCACTGTTCCCCCCCAGTGGGATGGGGGAGACAATCCGAAGATGAAAAGGAAAACAACGAGAGAGAGAGAGAGAGAGAGAGAGAGAGGAACAAAACCCAGGGAAAAAAACCCAAGTGATTCAACCGCTCACCACTCGCCAAACAATGCCCATCCAGTCCCTAAGCAGCAATCGCTATCCCCCGGCCAACTCCCCCCAGTTTCTATACTGAGCATGATGTCATATGGTATGGAATAGCCCTTTGGCGAGTCTGGATCAACCTTCTTGGCTGTGCCCCCTCCCAGCTTCTTGTGCACCTGGCAGAGCATGGGAAGCTGAAAAGGCCTTGACCAGCGTAAACATTACTTAGCAACAACTAAAACATCAGTGTGTAATCAACATTATTCTCATACTAAACCCAAAACACAGCACTATACCAGCTACTAGGAAGAAAATTAACTCTATCCCAGCCAAAACCAGGGCAATATACAAGTACAGATGTATATTTGCCACTAACTGGAAGGTGCCACAAAGGTGACAGGATTAGGCCACATGTGCAATCTATGTTCATGCCAGTGTTTCTGTATGTTAATTTGTGCACCCAGATATGTGTGTATATATGTGCTGTATACATGTGTGTATGTGTGCGTACCTATTGGGAATACATGCTTAGGTCCACCCTCACTATGGGAGGGACCTGGGGACATGGAGCTGTGGCAGCCTCACTTGATGGGCTGCCGGATTTGGCAGCTCCCATTGCATTCTGAAATATCACAAATGCGATAAGCATGTCATTTGGAGAGTCTTAAAAATAAGATAATACCTTAAAAATAAAGTATCTTTCGTTGATAGAGATAATACTCGGCTTTGTTATCAAGTAAAGACAATTTTCTAGTTGGGTGTTTCAGTCTTAGTTATTTTAGTTTCAAATAATTCTTTAGCTGGATGTAATTCACAAATGGAAAAGGTAAGGAAGGAATGTGAGATTTTTCCATCACTTGAAATCTCTAAATTAAGATTAGGTGTTTTCTTGAAATATATGCTCCAATTGAGCTACAAATCGTTAGTAAGAACAGATTGTGAAGTTACATAGTTTACATTATGCACCAGATTTGGTTGCATATATCCATTCCTCACTTCTAGTTGTGATAGCTGTAAAATGTTTACTGTATAATCCTACTTCTGCAACTGAAAATCTACATGTAGGTTTTGTGAAAAGATAAATTTTTGCACGTTAATCATTATTTTTTCCCAATGTGTTTAACTATTCATATATTTTACATAAGAGAGATATTATAAATTTTCACTGGCAGCCTTATAGAATATATTACCAAATGTCACTTTAAAATTAATTACAGGCTTTACTGCTCACAAGATTAATACATCACATTTATACATGCTGCCGTGCTGTCAAATTTAACTTTGTCAAATTTAACTTTGTCATAACTTTGTCAAATTTTTCAATATGTTCTCATGTTTTAAGTGGGCTGGACTTGTATGGTCTGCATTTCCAGGCACCATGAAATGGCAGCTTTATAAACAAAGATATTAAATGGAGAAAGGGACATGCATTGTTTTTTTCTGTAAGTGAGAAAAGTTCTGCATGTCCATATATAATGTCAGAAGTTGTGATTGACATTAGACAGAGCTAACTACATGTTACTGCAAATCCACATTTTCAAGGCCTGAGAAACAAAGGGATAATTTTTAATGCTTGAGGTTTGTGTGGTAATCATTAAATTATCTGGTATTTATGTGGCAAGTTGAAACCCATATGATATGAGCAATAATAAGCAACTACTCATATGTTTTCAAACACAACTCATTTTTCACACTGAAATGCCTAAATACATGCTAGATATGAAAACAGGTATCAATAAATATGAAACAGGCATCTTCCCTTGCAATAAGTGCTTCTCTGACAACTCTACCTTCCTGTTACATTACCTGTCACTTTTGGAAAATGCTGGGTTTGTAGCTATAGTAGAAATGGGAATAAATGCACAGGTTACACAAAATTAACAGATGGAAATATTACTTCTCTAGGGTGCCGTTATGCTTTCTGCCACTATTATATTACTTTGAAATTTTCTGCTATTGTCAAAATATTCTGTTGCATTTTCTGAACTGAAATTTGGCACAAGCCACCCAGCTTTCTGCTTCCATTGCAACCCTTTTGGATTTCACTCACCATCTGTAAGGACCACCAAAACATCAAGACCGGATGTGACTATCATCACCAGGGACATGTCCATGTGACAACACATCTTCTCTGTCTGCTCAAAAATTTGAGTTTGCATAATGCAGATATTCAAATTAACTTTCTTCAGCTATGGATTTAGTTACAATAAATGAATGATCACCTAACAAGCATTTTAGCTTGACTCTTCATGGGTTTAAATACTATGAGTTCCTTCTTCAGAAATGGTTTCTCCACACTCCATATCCTTTCTGCCTGAGACTCGTGAGATAGCTGGTCCTAATCACCTGCCAAGAGCTCACAGTTAAATCCCTTCCCCTGTAAGTTTACGGAATTGTTTTATTGGAATTCATTTCAATAAATTTAAAGAAATAACACCATCCTAGCTTCGGAGTTGGTCAGATTACATGTGTAAAAACACATATTATGATATGCTAATCTTATGTGCTAGTCTTCTAAACTGCTAATCATTTCCTTGTAAGAACAGCTGAAAATGACAGGCAATTTTAGCCAGTGGAATATGCACTCAGAATCAAGAACTAGTTTTTCAAAATGCTATAAATACTCAATCCTATACACTAAAAGACTATTTGGATAATATTTCTATATTAACTTAGCAGCACAGGGTAATCCATCTGAAAGTAATCCCCTCAAGTCATATAAGAGACCATAGAGATTTCATCCAGGCTTGCAACTAAAGGAACTGAGGCCTTCCCATATAGCCCTCCTTAGGGATGCACTGTCTTCTCATCTTCCCACGTTCTTTCTGGACTTGATGCAGAAGCAGAAAATGAAAATAATACAACTTCTGGACCCTAGAGTATGTTTGGGAGATTCATTCTTCAAAGAATGTGTTTATTCTATACTTACACCCTCTTTTACTGATCCCACTCCTTCAAATCCAACCACTTGTTCAAAGGGTGGTACACACTCAAGATGCTTTAGTGGGAACCTTAGGTTTTAGGTTTAACTTCTGCCTGCTGAGATTCTGTAACCAGAAAACATGATATATAGGATATGTCAGATGAGGGACAAATCTGAATTTTATGTTGGAACCAGTTTATTGTTCTTTTCTTATTGGAGCAGATTTGTTCTCCTATTGCCAGTGACCTTACCATCATGTCATTCAGAGCTCCATTTCTGTCAATGTTGGGGATGCTCATGTTAGTGGTTACCATACTGCAAATCTTGTATTTGTCACTGATATTTGCAGATTCATTCCATGGCCTATGGAACTTGTGAACAGCAATAAAGGAATAAACATAATTCATCTCTTAGTAGTCACACAACACCATAAGAAATTTTCCCAACTCTGGTGAATTTAGCAGGGCCACAAAGTACATCATCTAATCATGAAAAGTAGCAGGTAATAAGCCAAAAAGTTACAGTTATTTCAGTTGGCATAAATGAAAACAGAAGGAGAATCACTGGGAGCATAAAAGGATATTTTTTGTTTGTTTCCCTTTTATTTTTTTTGTTTAATCTTCAACACCAAGCACAAAAAACACAGCAGGAAATATGTGGGAGAAAACAAAGGCATCTGCTAAAATCCAGCAGGGGTTTATTTAATTTCTACATCTTCTTTATTAAGTGTGGAATTATTAAAACCATCTTCCCATGCATCTCCTGACTATTTTGGAGGGAAACATTTTGAGACTCATGAAACTGCCATTTTAATTAGTCAGATTGTAGGTTTCTCTGATTATTCTAGACGTATTTGCTAAAATGCTAATTTAGCAATATGCTGTCTCCAGTACTTTTCTGCAGGGCAATGTTTGCTCAGATGTTGTGTACAAGGAATGCAATGCATTTCATCAGTCCTCAAAGAAAAAAAATCAAAATATTATCAAGTTACCAGGGAAAATCAAATAGAAGTATTGCACCCCTTTTCCTTTATTTGAGTTGAATGCTTTTGAAGTGGGACACATTTCCTTATAGAGATTTCATAAAGCCTTGCAAGTTAAATGCAAAGATTTTGTACCAGATGAGACCAGCATCACTCACATTAGCATAAAACTGAATGAAGTGTATGCAAATAGACGTCTTTGCAGTAGTGTGCCAGAAAGGTTAGCCTCTATGTTTTGTTCAACTTACCTGCTGATCTACCACACTTCCTATTACTATAGGATCTTATACGTACTTCATTCAAACCTCTATAATTTCTTTCAAAAGAAATATGACAGACAACATCTTAAACTCTTGAAATAGTGCCTTTCGAAAAGCCCAAGAAACCTACACAAGATTTTTTTTTTTTATTTCACTGTATAGGGTTATTTTCCTGCACAGATATACGATATATATCCAATTGTAGTGTTTCAGAATAATATTCAGGGTTATTTATCTAAACGTTTCCTTCTTTGCATACTCTCACATGCACATTTTGTGGTCTCCTTTAGGGACAATTTCTTATTGGAACATTTCTTATTCTTCAGGGACTGTTACCAGAGAAGTAGTGAATTACAAAATCATAGAAGTGTTGGCCAGAATGGACTTTTGGACATCATCTTGTCTAACCTCTAGGACTATCACCTGCATGAGGTGGGGTCAGCAGTAGCTTTGACTAGCTGAGTACTCCAAGATGGGGGCTTCACCACCCCTCTGGGTAATCTGTTCTAGTGAGGCACTGCGCTCCGAGTTAAAAAGTTTTTCCTAATGTCTGACCTGAAATTCCCAAGATGTAAATTGCAGCTGTTGTCCCATTGTCCCATCTACCTGGGCTAAGAAGGGTTTGGCATGTGTATTGCACTTGTCATGGCCCCGAGGACACTGCCAGCCCTGCCTGGATCCCTGGGGCAACACCCACCTTGCCCACAGCCCAGGACCCTATGTCAGTGCCCCGAGGCCCTCAACCCCTGCCCCAACCACACCACAGCAGGACCAGTCTCCAGCTCCCCACAGCCCTGCCCTGCCTGGCCATGGGCCCCGTGAGCCCCAGGGAGGTTCCTGATGCCCAGGTTTGGGGCTGCTGACAAGCTGTTGATATTGGCTACATTTCCTGAACTCATGCTATGCTCATAGAACTGTATTTTCTGTATTTATGACCTGAATTTGCTAGTAATGTAAAGCAGTTGCCTCTCACCCCAACTTCTTGTCTGTAATGACTTAACTGAGGAAAGTAGAAAAGTGCTTGGACTCACAGGGCTCAGGGAACACGGGAAAAATACAATTGTGTTTGGTATAAATTCAGAATTATCTGAGCTCTATTCCTCATGTACATTTGCTTTTCTAAGTGTCCTTGAGTGGACAGAAAAATAACTGTAGCAGGTACGTATAAGTAAAGTGATGACAAGAAACCTGTAAGAAGCTGTGTGACAGATATTCAATGACAAAATAGTCATATCATTTGCTCCTTTTAACTTTGCTTCATAACATAAGCAAAAGGGATCATTCTGTTATACTGAAAACGCATCAAATTACGAATCATAATTGTGCTTTTATCTTTTACACAGCACTAATTTTATCTATAGAATTGCGTGCTGCTGGAAATCTCTGTAGCCAAGCGGTTAATGGGAATCAATAAACATCAGACTTTGATAAGGATAATGAAAGCAAAGATGTTTGTGATATACAGATTTCCTTTTCAGGTCCATAAACCAACCACTAACTGACAGGATTTGAGAGAAATATTTCTCTTTTTGAATTTCTCTTAGAGTTCACTTAGAACTGCAAACTAAATGAATTTATGGTATAGACCACTATAGAAATACCTTTCTGGAGGAAAGTTTTAAGGAAACATTAGGGCAGACCGCTCCTTTCTAGACATCAAATATAAAAGAAAAAGCAAATTGATTTGAGTTACCTATGTAGAAGCAATGTTTGGCAAACTCCTGCAGACCTGCCTCTGAGCAAATTCAAATACCAGAACCAATGAGACTGAAACAAGCTCAAATAAAATTATCCTGTAATACATTAGAAAACAGTAAGGAAGGATTGTGAAATATGCAGTATAGTCTGTAAAATGAGATCAGTTTCTGTTCAAATATATTAAGATATACAGCTCTTTATAGCGGAAAATGTTGGCGTGTGGTTGTGCTGCATCAATCTGTTCAAATATTGCTTATAATAAAGGAATATATATAGGAAAAAGAAAGTGTTTTCTTTTTTTTTGCAAATTTCTATGTTTTCAAGGTCTCATCTCCAGTAATCTCAGACTCTCCCCAGCCCATGGATATATTGCCCAGACCAGTAGCACCTTGTATTTTGAGACAGGGTATTGGCTTCTACCCCAGTAAGCTGAGGCATGTCCAGTGGTGTAAAATTTAATATGGGAGGCAGGCTGCAGGTATCATTCCTCTTTTCAGCTTTGCTCTACCCCATCAACAGCAAAACACCTTTCATCTTCTGCATGGACGATAAATTAGTTTAGCTAACGCAAAACAACAGGTCAGTTTCTCTTAGGTGGTTTAAAATGCAAAACCAGTTTATCTTTTGTTCTGACACAAAATAAGCCAATTTTCTGGCATAATGTGTGTTTCTTGTCACTTACAAAAGTGAGCATTATAGTGAATAGGGCTTTGATAGACCAGATCCATTAGCTGCGGTATCATTTTATTGACTGCTGAGCGAACACAAAACCAACCCAAGGATCTTGTAGTGTATGGTAGTGCAATTAAGTAGAAACAGCAGGAGGGCAAAGCTTTCTCACACTGGTAGTGAATAAGCGGAGCCGAGAGCCATGACAGGGAATGTAAACAGCCCTAGGAGAACAAGATGGAGCTGAGTGGGTGTGAAGGGTACTGGAACACAATTTTTGCTGAATTTTAAAGACTTCAAATATAAGAAGTAAAGCTGCAATAGTACAAATTGAAGAAAATGAGAGTCATAGCTGGAAAAATCCCCAACAGTTACATCTTGGATAAAACATTTAAAATAAGAATTTCCAAAAAGGTAGAATACAGTGTAGAAGAGAAATTTGTACTGTCCCTTGAAAGGTGGAAAAAGTGGTCCAATACATTTTTCCATCTTGCATGTGCATTTGTGCATACGTATTTAGATTTAGAATTATCTTCAATACTTTATTTCTACATCTGCTTATAACCCAGATTCTCAGCTTTCATTTCAAGACATTTTTTAATTTTCAAATGGAACACACAGGGTTTACATTAATCTAACAGGATGGCCAAAATGTTCCCCCCGAAGACAATATATGAGGTGTTTGGAAATGCTTTCTTTATGATATTCTGCTTTACTGTGTACATGGAGTCTGGCAGTTACTTTCCCCTTTTATTTTATATTTTAACCTGTCCAGCTGGAAATGTTGCCTACTATTCCACCAAGAAAGTAAAAGTTGCTATAAGAAAAATGTTATGTAAAAAGGATTTTGACCACTGCATCTACATACTTGCTACACTTAAGACTAACAGTGGCTTTCAGAGATAAAAATGTGAGGATGCATTAGCAGGAAGAAAGGGCCACATAGGCATCACTGGTAATCTAAGGATGAGAAGAAGACAGCAACTGAGAGAAGAAGGTGATGAGGAAGAAAGAAATCTGTAATCCTGACTGTGCCTCCAAAGGTTGTGAAACCTAATATATGTAATACTTTAGGTGCAGAGAGTTTAAGTGAGGATAGCGCTGTGGGGAAGCTGCAGTGTTCCTACTTGTATGCCTCTGCATAACCATATAATACCAATGTTTGATTTTCTGTTGTGCACAGAAAGGTAATCCAAGTGCTCTTCCAACTTTCCAATATTCCCTCCCCACTCAGCACATCCTTGCTGAAGGTACTTGCTGTGTGCACTTTTCTTTACCGGAGTTGCAGAGCACAGGATTTTTTGAAATGGCCAGGTAGACATTCTGGCAAGATTTGTTGCAGTTAGGCTTAGATGTCTACAGTTTAGATGACTACATTCACACTAGTTTTATAGACTCTTATTCTACATAATGGAGAAAAATAAGTGCATCTCCTAAGTGATACACCTGACTGTAAACTAGACTTCTACAACAGATTGAGTGATTTATGATATAGAATTGACTGTATTTTTCTGTTAGTTGTAAAGACAGTCAGATATAGAAATAACGGAAAGATCTTTAAACTGCAGTAAGATAAATCCTATTCTCAGTATCTTGAAAAACATCAAATATGGACTTTGTAAAATATATCTATTTTCCCTCACTATGACTTGCCCTTTTTTTTTTATGCTATTCATGAAGGGTTTTGACCAAGATGAATGATTTCAAGGATTTTTATCTCTAGACTGCTGTTATGTTTGTTTCTGTGCAATAACAAATGATCTTTTATTTGCCATTGCATTTTTGCAATGTGTGAAAGATATTCCATCCACAGTCTGGACACTGTGTCATTGACACAAGTACTGCTAAAGTTACGGCATGGACAACTTGCTTCCTCTGTTTTGTTTCATACTCTTATACCTTAATGTCAGTTTTAACTTTTATGGACATTTCTAAGTTTATTAAAATAAAGTGGCCACATTTCTCTCCTCTTCCTTGTTCTATATTACAGCTGAAAAGAATACCACCAATCTGCTCTCCCAGCAGGTGTTTCTCAGTTGCACTGTACTTTTCTGCTCTGCACTTACTCTCCCTTCCCCCAGGCACATTACCTTTCCAATAAATGCTAATCTGAGGTGGCCAAGCCTTTGCCTCCCTTTTAAAGCTACGTATGGCTGTTTTGCTGTTGCATTCAACCTCCCGATCGCACCTTTTTGTTTTATCATCTACCTAGTGCAACTTTCCTCTGCTCTTCAGATGTCATATATGCCCTGGCTAATAGTTTTCCCAAAGCCAAATTGCCTGTCATTGGTCATTTTTCTTGCAGCTATTTTGAGTTTAATCATATAGAGAAGCATTCCCCCAGCTTGCCAACCCCATCAATGAATGCAGTGTTCTCTTATGCACTGTATAGAGGTAACATATTCCTCAGAAGTTTCATCTAAGGTAGTCTTTCTATGGAGTTATTTTCTCCACATCCTGACATCAAAAGTCTCAAACAACCTGTCTAGAATTTGTTTTTTCTATGGGCTTCCTCAAATATTTTTTCTCTGGGACTTGACTTTGCATCTGCTTCAGGTCCTGTGAGGAGGAATTTGGTTAACTTTATTCACCAGTCTCATTCTCTGCAGTGTTTCCAGTATTTAATTCCATAGGCTGATTGCTGCTGGTGTCAGTCTGAATATAAGACATGCCACCATTGCCTGTCTCGTACTAGACTGACTGCAGGAATGGGGACCCACAGAGGAAAAAGTAAAGTAAACAGGATCTGATTAAGATTCTTTTAAAGCATGTGCTAATCTCAGAAGTTCAGCTAAGCAAGAAACTATCTTAGATTCAACTTCCTCACCTATCTTAAAGGCATAGATCATTACTTACCTCACCATTCATGACACTAGACAAACAGTACGTAGGTGACAGATTGGACACATTTATTAGATAATTATAATCTAAATATTTATTCTTAGGTCTTACTTATTTTCCAGTCCTGGTGAAAATTTCATGCCTTTTCATCTGCTTATGTGATGCAGTCAGGGAAAGGAAATATTTTAAATTTAATTTTTGTAATGAATACAAGTATAATAACCTGCTTTTCTTGCTAAAAATACTATGAACAATGTGACTAATCACATTTAAATAAATCTCCTATTTTAAATTTCTTGACTTTCTAGTATTTTATTTTCCAATTCTTTATTCTAGCTATGACTCTTGCATAGACTGGAGATACTCTGGAGGTTAATTAGATCCACCACTTCCAACCATTCCCTCTCAAAATACACGTTCCATGCATATTGTTTAATTTACAGGAAATGTAAAGCTGCATAAACTGTACCGACTTTCAGGTTCTAGAAAGATATTTAGAATACTGAAGTTTTATATGGTTAGAGATTTTGTGTGATTAACAGATCATAAGTATCTGATTTCATGATCTTTCAAGAATATTTTATTGAAAATATGAAAATAAAGTGTCTGTACATTACAATGGGTTAATACAAAAATATTTTTTTGCTTTTTGATGTCTTGTCTATTTGAATTTTATTTGCACATGCTGCCATTTAAATGAAACTTACCCTGAAAATTATGATAGCTCTGTGAGGAAAAAATAGTTTTACATTTAGTTAACAAGCCTGTAACTCAGACTCTAGTGCCATGTAATTGCTGTCAGTTCAGTATTAACTGCAGCCAAATGTTTGACTATATATACACATTTCCACCCGATCACTTCTTACTAATAAAGCACCCCGTTATCACCTTTCAGAGGTCTCTTGAACAACACTTTTGTATACGCTTCAAGTAGACTCTACCATCTGAATCCAATTCTGGACCATGAACTTTGGCGAGCTGGTGAAATTAAAGATTAGGTTTCTTTCTCCCCAGGTGTAATATAATTCACCCTGCTTTGAACTATTTTCTTTTCGGATTACTAAAATTACGTGTTTACTCTCGCCAAAACTTTACTGGAAAAGGGAAAATAAAAAGGGACATGATATTTGTGCAGATTATAACAAACGTGAAGCTGACATTTGCAGATACTAGCAAACTAACAAGGAGGGATGCACTTTTTTGCCAGTTTAGATAAACTCCAAGATTTTCACTGGGGAAAATATACAGGGAATTCTAGCACCTCTAGTAGGTCTGAGACGGCATGAGTGCACTGGCAGTATTACAAATCACACGTACCAGCTCACTTCAGTGAATATTCTCTCAGTTAAGGATACTCCTCACCTCCATTTGGCCCTGGTCAAGCAATCTGTATTGTTCTAGTCTCCAGTTTCCATCTGACAAGCTCTCCCTCATGAATAATTATTCCTTGTAGGATTATATGACTCACTGCTGAATTCAGTCTCCCCTTTATTTTACCTTTAGATCAGTGCCTCCTAGATAAGTGCTGTCTGCCCTTACTCTCCTCCACTCTCACCTTTCCATACTTTGTCTTTTGCTCCTGATCTAGACTTACCATCCTGTTACCGTTATGTGGCTTTGCTAGGAACATAAATAGGGTGGTTTATCTTCTTAGAGTCTGATAGAATATCCCATCATTCTGCCATGGAGTTCAGGTGGAAAAGGGTACACAAACGAGATTTTGGGGAAATTATGCAAACAAGAGACTTCTGTTGAAGACCTGTGATCCCTGTCCTCTGAATTAGTGTGTGTGTGGTCTGGTGCTGGTCAAGCAACCGTGACACCAGTTGTAAATGGAAGTTCAAGCAATACTCAGCTTCAGTAAAGGTGTTAATTTCTGCAAGAATAACATCAAATCAGGATGTTACTTGCAGGATGGCTGGCAAGTAATGCTGAACTGAAAAAAATAGAACTGAACACTGCAGAAATTTGAAACTTGGTTACTTTTAATTCAGTGATAACGTGGTTTGTCTAGCCTAGGAAGAGGGGGAACACAAACTGCCATTAAATTTTCCCTTAAGAACATTTTTCAAGTTAATTCGCAACATTTGGGGGTTGCAATCAGTAAAACCTAGGAATTCATGTGTCCTTTCCAGAAACTTTCTTTTTTCGGTCAGGCCAGACAAAATTTCCTTGAAACTGAAAACTGAATTATACTTCTTCACACCATTTTTTTCAAGTTTTGAAAGTCTGTGTTAGATTTATTTTGAAGGAAAACTGAAGTCATCTTCACTTTTACTCAGTTTTTCCATCTGATGAATCAAGACTAGTTCAGGTTACAAACT
This sequence comes from Mycteria americana, assembly GCF_035582795.1. Taxonomy (NCBI): domain Eukaryota; kingdom Metazoa; phylum Chordata; class Aves; order Ciconiiformes; family Ciconiidae; genus Mycteria; species Mycteria americana. The sequence goes on from NC_134367.1 coordinate 35,881,547, forward strand.
GAACAAGCTTTGTGGTTTGATTAATTCATGTTTCCTTGATCACTCTAAAAACCCACCACACTATTCATAAGATTCAAGCAATGAGAATTACATGCCAGAATGAACTGTATGGATATTATTTGTCAGATTACATTGACAAATCAACCTGCATTGTACCTTATCTACTTAGGGGTATCAAGGGCTCACATTCACATCCATTAGCACAAATTAAAACCATAATTTGCCAGTTATTTGTCAAAATAGTTGTGTATGGGTTTTTTTAATTGGCTGCATTTGTCTGTCTAGTTTGAATACAGCCATAAGTCAAAGACACTTTTTACTGCCTTATAGGAAAACTGTACATGACTTAATGCAGGCAGAATACTTTTAGTGATATTCAGAAAAGAAATCATCTGCACCACTGAACAAGAGCCAGCAGCATGTAGGGTACATGGCATTTCAACAGAGAATTACCAACTGCTCCCACTTATGCACTAGCGTTGCCAGCTTCTCACACAGGCTATCCTAAAACAAATGCCTGGATTCTTCTTCCAGATGCCTCCCTGGTACACACAACCCGATCCAAGCACGTGTGAAAAGTGACACATGTTGAATCTCATTCACAAAAGGCCCTCCACACTTGTACTGGAACACCTCACTGAACATGGTTTTTCATTTCTAATGCTCATTCTGCTCTCCCGGGAATCCTGCTGTTATATTTCAGGCCTGGTTTATATCACTATAGTCATAATCAAAATTATTGCTTCAGTCTGAGAGTTTAAAGCATTTGTTAAACATAGCTAATGGTGCATGACTGCATGAAAGCTGGATTCTTCATATCATATTTCAGGTGGAGAATCTGAAAACTTATTTCAGTAACAGTCCCAACGCCAACACACACATCATAAAATCTTTCTGCTTACTGCTAACAGCAGTGGGTTTAGAGAGTGATCCTTCTCCCACTGAATTCATGAATAAAAGTATTTTTGGCTTTAGTGATCCATGGTGATCCAAGTTCCTAAATAACAAATGCACTTCTTTTTGGACTTAAATAGAGGAGAGAGAGTGAGAGAGTGAGAGAGCAAGAGAGAGAGAGAGAGAGCCAGAGAGATTACTGCTTTTTCTATTTGTGGGCCAGCAAGGCAAAAGGCTAGCACAAAGGGCATGACATGAAAATTAAGAGGAGAGGGTTTAGTTCCTGGCTCGGACTGATACTTCTTTAAATCTTGGGAAACTTTGAGTCTCAAGTCCTTTTCTGAATTCCCATCTCCTAGTGTGGTCCTGGAAGGATAAATTCCCCTGAGGCTGGACAAGACTGTGTGGGAACCAGTAAGGAAAAGCTCCATCCTTATAAAGATGATCACACTTGAAACCAATTACTTCTAAACAATTGATCCCTGGTTAACAACCACAAAGGCAAACAATGAGGCAAAGATATTTCTTCCCCAAATCCATCATAAAAGTAAGTGGCAAGTACCTCTCAATGCATAAATAACTATTTGCATGTTTAGAAATCTTTATGAGCGCATACAAAGGATCACAGTCAGTCAAGGAGCTTACAGTAGAGAACAGTGGTACTGAGTGGAGCAAATGATCGGTCCAAGGACTTGCCTAAACCCTCATTTCTTACAAAGGAATTAAACTGATGTTATTCTATTGTGCCTAAAATGTAGTCATCTTGTTTTTACTGGTTGCTCAGTATTCCTGTTTAGTGGATGGACACAGTCACCTTCAAATGGCAATGTACCCTGTCTTGAGACAGGCGTCAAGAACCTGCAGACTGAGCTATCTGGTGGGCACGCCTGTCTCTCCATTCACAACAGGCAGAGCTTGGGCAACCAGCTAAGAGTGCATGCTCTAGCTTTTGGATGGTTTGTGTTTAATGAGATGAACCTCAACCCTGATCACCATTTTGCAAGCTTCCAAAAGCAGAAAATCTTACTGAGCTATTTATTTATAGTCTAATTTGAACCCTTCCCTACCAATATGTTCTTGTTCAGCACCTGACAACCAGAATGTAAAGCTTCACCATTTATGTCCATCAGACAAGGACCTGACTTTAAGATCAGTGCAGCTGATGTTAATCAAAGTTTTTATGATTTATGTGTTGGCCATTTGACTAGTATAGTGTATAAAACACATGGTATGACATGAAACAGAAACTGTGTGAATACTCAGTTTAAAGGTTTGTTGGAAATTTGAAACTCTGCTCAGGTTCATGAACCTTTTCAAGCAAACCTGAACCAAGAGATGGCTCAGGTTTAAGAGATGCGCAGCCAGTGCTGTAAATGGAAACACAATGCTGCACAACAACAGGGAAGATGATATGGTTTGCACCACCCCTTTTTAGTATGAATTCTGTTTAACTGGAAGTCTGAACAGTTTTATTATTATTACTGTCAAGGTCTGAAAACAAAGAGAAGCAGCATACTCCTAAACGAAACTCTTCCCATCCCTATCTCCTCTAAGAGAAAATTCTGAGAACCAAAAATTAAAATATAAGGCAAGAAAGATTTTGTCCTTATTTTCATATGAAAACAATACCCTATTTATTGCTGCTACTCCTTCTTCTGGCTTCTAGCCATGCCTTTTGTACTCATACTAAAATGATGAACATCTATATTTATAGTTTATGGCTCTTTAGTACTACAGCATTGTATATTACTACCAGAAAGTCAGAAACAGAGTTCCAAATCATCCTCCTGGCCCAGAAAATCCTCTCAATTATCATTTGTACAACAACAAGAGGTAAATTGGAGGGGGTGTGAAGCTTGCACCATACCTTATTTAAGTATTTAGCAGCTAAGGGGACAGTGTAAGATCCACAGCTGTTAAGCCCAGACAGATACCAGTTGCATCCAGCAGGTATTTAATGAATAGAAAAAGGGCTTTACATTTCACATCCCTGTCGAGCTCTACATTGCAGAGATATCAGACAAAGGGAGAAGTGTATTATTGAAAGATGAAGTACTTCTGGGTCAAAGTCAACATTTTAAACTTGATGGGTAACTCCAGTATAGCCCAATCATACTAATGGAGTGAGATAGGGAAATGTTCTCCTCTGGTATATAGAACACCAGCTGCATAAGGTCTGGAGATGAAAAGCAGGATCAAGCTCAGGGGGATCTCCATGGAAAATAGGTAAGTATTACATTCTCTTAGCGGTACAGTAACTCACATTCTGCACCAAGTTGTTGAAGTGATATTCAAGTGTATCCCCTGGACAGAACATTTAAATGCTGCAAGCATAAATTCAAAATGGCAATAGGTGCTTTGACCTCTTCTGCTTCACTCCTATACCCCACATATTAAAGCCTGTACTACCGAGGAGTTTGAACAAGTGATCGCTTTCAGACTAATAATAATTTGACAGCCTATAAAATGTAGGGAAGCTGTCAGTTGATCTTATGTGCTCCTTGGATTTCTATGTATTTACACAATAAGATATAGATTCTCTTGGTCAGTCCCTTTTTCCTAAGCATTTGTGAGCTAGTCAGGGACCTGAGAACATCTCAAAGTGAAAAGTGATGCTAACATCTCAGGAGAAGTGTTTAAGGCAGAGGCCATAGCAAGCTCTCTGGTGGACTCAGAGTGATCTATGTCATGTGGTTTATATGGTCGTATATTACTTAGGTAATATAGAGATACCATTCCATTATTTTTATAATATTTTTTAAAAGCAGTCGAATGTGGGTCACTGCTGTGAGTGAAAATGGTATTCACAGTATAAGTGACGAGTCATATTTTTCCCCTCTCCGTACAAAAGCTTTATATTTGTTTTCTCTTCCAACTTGATTCCCTTTGTGTAAAAATAATCCAATATGTTTTGTTGTTTGTATGTGCAAAAATAATTTATCAAGACTGATAAACTAAGAAGTGTTCAATGATTCCAAATTAAAATCCTTGTTCCAAATGCTGTGCAGTTTGACAAGATGTCAGCTGATGTCCATTTCTCCATCTGAACTTTTTGACTCTGACGACTAGCTCTTGCAGATCCCAAAACTAACCATGACACAAACATTTTATGTTGTCTTTAGAGATAAATTCATAAATGCACTACATTGCCACCTAATTAATCTTTTTCGTTGTTTATATAAATGCTAAGAAATAATTGTTCTTTCTCCTGAAAGCATCTCAGAGACAATTAATAACATTTTCTTCCTACCCATGCAGCTACATTTATTTGAAGTTGAAATAGCAGATGTAAAGTGAGAAAAAACATAAAGGTAAACTTTTCTTATATCTGTCATAAGAACACTGAAAATAGGAAAACAATTACTACAACTAGATAAGGAGCACAAAGCAAACAAAAGGTAAAAGAAAAAATGTGGGGTTTTTCTCCTTCTATTGCATTTTTAGTTTCATTTTATTCAGGGACACAGCCAGTAACAAATTGTCTCATCTGGAACATTAGGACATTTTATACAGCCATCCATTTGGTCTCTGAGGAAAAAGATCAGTTAATTTTCCATACTTGGATTAAGCTATTTTTGATAACCTAGCTAGTCATGGGAGTAGCCTAGCATTTTTTCAGTGAGTCTGAGAAACTATATCCAGTTCCAGATTTCTAACTGAAGAAATAGAAGAATCACTTGGTGTTTTGCTGTGGCTCTCAGGTCCAGACTGTACCACAGAGCTGAGTCAACACCACATCCAGGATGCAAGGAATGAGCATTATTGGAGTATTAGGAATGTGCGACACGGATAACTCTACACTCTAACCTAATTCTAATCTATTTCATCATCACTCATTCAATAGTAAATGATGGGTCGGAATTTTTATTGATATAGTTACACATGAAACTTACATACAAAAAATTCCGATGTTAACTATGTAATCTGCATAAGTGACTATGTTTACAGAAAAATGACAGTGAAGTCCAAAGTTGCACATATGCTTCTTGACATTATTCATGTTTTCAAAAAATTGGCTTATAGTCTGTTTCTTTTATGCTCTGTTTAATATAGTCCTAATTTTGATATATAACACAATTTAGAATTTACTCATTAACATGTTTAATGAGGTAATAAGATTTATTCTTTCCAAAGTTTATATTTTATTCTTTGCTCAGCTTCTTCGGACAAAAATTGTTTTGTGTAATTTTAACTGCATGCATAGTTAGCCATTTGCCCAATTCTATATGAAGTTTACTCATAGAAAGCCTTCTGCAAGCAAAATATGAAGAAGGAATCAGTGGAAACTAGACATGTGGAGAGACTAATTTTTTGTGTGTATTGAAATGAAGGAATTAGTCCCAGCTTCTTCTTTATGGTATTTAAAGAACACAGTGTTGAAGAGATTCCCTTTGTTACTGAGTCACATCCCATGTTGTTGCAGGTAGCTAGATCACCTAATCCATTCCACAGGCTGATGAAGCTGTGGGCTCAGGCCTTTGTTCTACCTACACTTTCTCAATCCATATTCCTACTGCAGCAGGCACAGGAATATAGTGAATGTACGACAAGAGGAAAGAAACAGTCGTCACTTATTTCAGCTGGCCTTAAAAAAAGAGCATAGTCTGGAGTTCCTGGGGCTTAGGAGATGCCACCACTTCTGTAAAATACAGTCCCATGCATAAGTTTACATTAAACTGTGACTTTGCTCTAAATTTTTGCTCTGTAAGATGACATTTTTGGCTCTGCATCACTGGATCCCAGTTGCCTTCCAGCACAAACATACTCACTTTGCAAGTAAAAATATTTTTTCCAGTTGCTAGGATGGCAAACAGTGTAGGAACTGAAAACTCAGGCTATTGCAGACATACTGTGGCTAGTGTGATGAAAAGATTCACTTTATTTCCTTTTTCCAAAGCTTCTCACCTCCTGCTTAAGAGTCCCCTTGCGGCTACTGAACACCAGATCTTACAGTTCTGAAAAGGTTGTGGTGATAAAACCTGAGTCAAGATTTCCATTAAAGAAGAACATACGACAGGATGAAATATCAGTGCAAAAAAGATATAAATGGCCATATAAAGAATAGGAAGTGTTGCCTCTGTCAAAAATCCATTCTGCCCTTTTTAGACATTCAACAGCCAGTCTTTCAGCTTTCTTGAATTAGTAAGATCACATGTAATCCTTTAGGAATGCAGGAGGCTGTCTTCCTTGGCTTTCATTCATCTACAGAGAGAGAATCTCATGGAAACACTGGTGATTCTTACATTCAGATGTTTGTTTTTCATTAAATATAGCTTTTATTAAAGATCCACCTGTTGACATAACAAGATAAACGTCCATTCTAAGAGGTAATTCCTGGTCTTTTATCACCAGAATACTTTTGAAAGTTTCTGGTTCAAACCTCAGTCAGTGTCTGTTGGTATCAGATGGATGGGATCAAGTGACCCCTCTGGGCTCTCCTGTGTTCAGAATTTCGGTAGTTTTGCTCTGTGGTTCCAGTCAAAATCTCAATTACAATCTTCCTAATTCAGGAGGCCCTGCCAGTTAGGACTAAAAGCTCCTAGATGAGAAGAAGCGCTTGAAATAAGACTTCATTCTATTTACAGCCAGCTGTTGGGGGAATTGAGCCTATTTCTTGAAGCATTCATCAACATACCCAATAACAAATGACAAGGCTATAAGCAGTTAGGCGGGGAAGAAGAATTTTATTATCTTTGTTACACATACTGCTTTACCACACTTCTTGCTTGTCTAAACACAATTATGTCTCTTCAAAATCACATTATACTTTTGACATGCTATATATATGTAGTTCCTTTTTAACTCTACAGAAGTGATTAATCTAAAAAGATGTTGAAGTGGGGATAATGTCTTCACAAGATTTGTTGTATAACTTCTGTTACCAGTGTTTGTACCTCTACACGCTGCTCTAACCAGAAATCTGTTTACACCACACAAAAGAGGCTGGAAACCAGATCCTACTGAGGGTGATCAGATGGAGCTATTTTTTCTCTTTTACTCTGATGTTTCTCACACCCTTGTCCACACGAGATTTTTGTTGTCTTTGTGTCAAATATGGCCCTTCAAGTAAACAAAGCATTGCTGCTATGGACTTAGCCTGAGTTTCTTCATGACTTATGTTAATCAACTACGTGCAAACCTATTGTTCTCCTGAATTTCCACAGTGCTTCTCTATGGATCATGTGTGTTCTGAAATCAGGTTTCACATTATTTTGCTGCTTGACCTGAACAGTTCTGTAATTAAATGGCTCGCTTGTCTGTTTGCCCTTCTCCTTTCCCATTTTTGCAAGGATTATCTTAGTTTACTGGATTTTTATTCAAATGAAATTTTTAAGTGCCTGAGGTTACAGACCCACAATCTCTTGGCTGAGACAAAGCCTAATACCAGCTCAGATGAAATAGCCCAAAACCATTTAAAAAGGGTAAGTATAGCAAGGCTCAAAGAAATACGATTTTATGACACTCTCGCCTTCTCATTACATGTCCTGTCACATTATTACATGTCCTGTCACATTAAATAATGACTCTGAGAAGTCACATCTAATATCCCCAAAACAAAGATTTTCTGACTTTTGCGTCATTGAACCATCCAGCAGGACACATTGTGCCACTGGCTCCATGTACCAGCCCTGTTATTTTCAAATTCTGCCTTTTTTCAGGGTTTTGTGACACCTGGTTCCAATAAGCTCCACAAGTGCAGCCAAGAATAATGTGGCCCTTTGGGACCTTAACAGTTTTTTTGGTGCAGTAAATGTAATAAAGGAACCCAGTCAGATTTCCCAAGATGCATTTGAGAGCCTAGTATTAAACATTGTTTTTTGTCATTTAGAGAAAAACAGAAAAGCTATGTGTAAGAGGTAACCTTCTCATACGGTCACTTTTTGGATAAAGTACATTTTCTGTGGAAGTCTTTCTTTTTCCTAATATATCATTGTGCTACTTTGTGTGATTCATAATATAAATGTTTCTTTTTCACATTAGCAATATCAGTGTGAAACATACACTGCAAAGAAAAAACTTCATTTTCCAAGATTTTCATCTCAGCAGCTTTCATAAGCAAAAACATCAATTTTTTCTTATATTACAATACCAGTAACTATCCCCACATAAAAACAAATTACATAATTTTTAATGTGGTAAAGTTTGAGTTTTGTTTAAATTTTTTACCTCCAAAATTATATAAAAAATAAATATCTCCATTCTCTTTCAGAGGTTGATAAAAACTCTGAAATTCCTTCCCACATTTGTTTCTTCCTTTCTTTCTTCTGGTATATTGGTGATCAGTGCTCCTCGGTGTAACATGAGATAGAAGGAACAGCACACCAATATGCATAGGAGGAACAGCAAACAGGAAATGTTCTTTGCCCTCTTGAAGGTCCTATCAAATCCATAAAATTTCAATTGGAGAAATGTGGTGACAAAAACATTTGCTACTCACGCTTACAGCAAATATTTCTAGCTCCCAAGTTGTAAGATAAAAAGAAAATTTCAGCATTGGATGAAGCATCAGAGAATATGGCATGTGCTCTCAAGAGATGTTCTCTCTTAATTGTGGCGTATCTTAAAAGAAAATACAGATCTCCTATGGGATTCAAAACACTTTCCTGAAAACAGTCATATCAGAAGAACAGAGCAATTGTGGAGACATATTATCAGGAGTAGACAGTGAAGCATTGCAGTACTTTCAACCATGCTTTTCAGCAAGACCCATAGACTGACAGAGGATAATTGGTCCACTTCATGACATGTCTCTGTTTTCTGCATGGGTCTTTCCTGTTGGCCTTGCTTAAGATTGAAGTTAAGAAACAACATGATTTTCACAATCAACAAACATGTGGTGAAAGTCAGTTTTGTATTTTATTTTTTCCAGATGCAGCCAGTACCATCACAAAGGTGTCCTGGTGCCAACTAGATATCTGTACCCAAATAAAGAACTGCCTGTTCCATGAGGGACCAGCCAACACTGAAGGCACTCTCCAATGGAAAAAGGTGCAATATTCAAGAAGGTTGTTGCGAAACCTCTTGTTCCAGCTTAAAGCACCAATAGGTCATTGCCATGCAGAGAAAGGGTCTGCTTTAAATTGGATACTATAAAAAGCCCACAGATCTATCATGTCAGATCATTTTACAAGAGAAGCAATTCCTTTCTGTTCAAGCAGAATACAAAATGAAACTACAAATTTCCATAGCACTGACCATGAAATACATCCTATTTCATAAGTACCCACTCACCCTCTGAATGAACTTCAGGATTTATTCAGTTTTGCAGACTATCTGAAGGGTAAATTCATATATCTGTTCCTTCTTAACTTCATTGGAAAAGAAGTAAAACCAAATTCATTTCACTGAAGTAAGACAAATTAATAATAGAGCAAACTTTATTTTAGGAATGACCTGAGATAATTAAATGGTGATGTGAAAATATTTGATTAACCCCCTCTAAGTCTGTTTTCTTTTAACCTCTTAACCATACCAGCAGACTGTGTGGCATTCCCATCACAAAATTAACATATGTGCTTTAAGAGCCAAAGGAATGTAACACAAATGTGCAAATAACAGAAGTCAAAAATACATGGCTTGGTAGAGTATTTTAATAACCAGGCATTATAATGATGAGAAGGAAGAAACCATTACTAGTTGATAGTGCTAGTTTCATTTGCTGTGCTCAAAAAAGGAGTTGAGATATAGACAAGAAGCATTAGTCAAAGCACAGAAACAAGCAAACAATTTCACCAAGCAAATAAGCAACTGAGGTGGCTCTGGAATTTGGATCTTCTAGGAGCCAGGCTTATGCACTTGCAAGGAGGGCATCTGTTCTTTAATAAGACCATGATCTAGCAGTTACAAAATTTCTCGTGCATTGTTTATCGACATTTTTTTCATCTAGTTTATATGCTTTGGAAGCCACTACTAGTGGGCAAAACAGAATATTTTAAATATAAGTACCCTAAGAACATCAAAGACAAACTTAGGAAAGGGAATATGGTCTGTAGAAAGAGGAGATTAGGGCTGTGTGCAAGAGACTTCTAATCTTCAATAACGCTGAAGATTACATAGATTTGCAATGACAGTTTTTAATAAATGAAGGTCAAAGCCAATTCTTCTTTGATTTAGGCACTAAGTGCTCAATTGTGCCCTGAAAAACAATCCTGATATCTAATTTATGGTACTTCTTGCCTCTCAGAACAGCTAAACTTGTGATATACCCTTTTTTATCTGGATCTGAAGATTGCCTCCCAGGTTAAACCTATTGCCTGACTTGTGCTCAGGAAAGCTTTGTTTTATGGAATAAATGGCTGGAGTGTCACTGTAGTCCAAGTTTAGGTGTCTCTCTAATAGATCTCTAAGAAGCCTGAAAAGTTAGTTCTGATCACAACTATGTCAACTGCTGTTGTGGTTATGCCAGCACTTACTTTCTGCTGCTTTCTGCTCAATTTTTAAATAAATAAAGCGCTTAAGAGATATTATCTTCTCCTCAACCTGAGGCGCTTCAATAATTGTCCATAGGGTACGGTAGAAACAGTCCTCTCTACTTGTATTAAAGCAGGGCCACTCTTCAGTCAAACACACAAGAGTAATTGGCCATGGGTTACAGAGATTCTTAGTTTACCGAAGTCATCAGTGTACTAGGCAATACTCTGTCTGACTAAATGATGTTTAAGAGGAGAAGTAGTGTTCTGAAGTGAAAGCAAATGTGCTCAAGGAAGCTGCAACTAGTTCAAGACAGTTCTCTCTTGCACACTTTCCTTCTGGCACCTTCTCATTGTCCTGCTTTCCCAATGCCCCAAATGCATCAGGGAACACTCTGGTCCCTCACAGTGCTCCAAAGTCTGGGACACCCCACGCTGTCCTGGGACCTGGGCCCAAACCCATAAGGATTCACTCACACCTCATTCTCTGGGTAAGTGCTCCGACTACTCTGTTCATAGGGTAAAGGCATGTGAAAGGGACTACTGATGCATCATCCTTTTTATCAGTTTTGTCTTCTTAAAATCCATCTCTACTCTGGCAGACATATACTCCCAGAAGAGGAACTAGTGGACTTGTGCCAGAAATCTTTGGCTGTAGAAGACTGGCAGAACCGAAAAATAATTGATATAAAGTTCAAGAGGCTGGCTTGGTGATAATGTAAGGGGCAGAGACGTGCAACAGAATAAGAGATGGAGCTGACGAAGTAGGTGTTAACACTGAGCTAGGCTTGAGAGTCAGTGCGGTGGACATATCAAGATAAAGCATTTAATGTTGAGGAAAAGTAAAGTATAGGAGAATTAACCGAGGAGGTAATTGCAATGAGGAATGAATTGAGGTGATAAGAAACTGTACATGGACTTGTGTAGTGATCCTGACTGGAAGACCATTGTGCATCCAGGAGTTAGTGATCCACATAACAGTTAACCTCAGTGAGCACAGGCCTATGCTGTGCTGTGCTGCACATGCAGCATGGCCTTCAGGCTCGTGTTGTGCTGTGCATGTTCCTTGGACGCTGGATAAACCTTGCCAGCTAATTGTTAACAGAGGAGCCTGTGGACATCTCACCTGGTACCAGCAATTACACCACCTGCAAGTCCTTGCCTTATCTAAAAGTGCAGCAAGAAGTTCTCACATGAAGATCCTTTCTGTTTGATAGTAGAAATGATGAGTAGAGTTGTTTTCTTGTAAGAAAATCCTGTAATATCTCAAATGACCAAAATGGAGTAACCCTTTGCACGGCATGCTGCACATTCATTGGAGGCTCGTTAGATGCTTCAAAACTTGGAGTTCCCAGCATCTACAGGGAAGTAAGATTTCTTTCTTGTATTAGCTCTAGCAAATAGCATTTTAAATGACACTTGACAGAATCTGAGCATCTTTCTTACTGAGATCATAACAGATGAGCACCTCCTGGTGCGAAACAGCTAACACAGAAGAGTGGTGTAATGGAGTTTCAGAGAAGGGAGAAGGGAACGGTGAACAGAGATGTTGATGAAGTAACTATGAAAGGGAAGAAAATCATCAATGAGACGAGAAGGTGAACAGGAGCTGGGAAAGGTCAAATAGACAAAACTTCAGCAAATCTATAGCCACCATAGACATGAAATGACTTGTAAATGAGCTAGCATCAAACTAGTTGGATTATGTGTGATTTACAGTCCAAAGCAAACCAAGCATGAGCTAGTTTATCATCTCTCAAGCAGCTTTAGCAACTTATTTTAAGATTTGTGTTGCTGTAGCTAGCCTGCAGTATTTACCTGAGCTTTGTCAGTGTAAGGCTTGGATATCTTTACATTATGCTGTAAATACAGTAATGGAGACATGAAGCTGAAAAATCCATTTGAATGGGAGAGCTGAATCAATGTTTCAGATTTTAAAAAGATGTAAAGGGAGGAAATATCAAGAAAGGTCATAACTGGAAAGAGGTGTTTTCAACAAGGAGGGTGGAAAATTCTTAGGACAAGAATAAGAGACAAGGCAAAATCATTCAGGAAATACTTGTGGAAGAAAAGATGACAGATGTTGGATAACAATGTCAGATAGAAGTTGGATAACAATGACAGATGAGATGGCTTTGAAAAGAGGAAGAACAGAGGAGATGGGATGTTTGGAAATTGTACTAATAAGAAAGAAGTAGTGAAGTTCAGGTACACCACGTGGTTTTCAATGAAATGCAGTTGTTAAGCATAGTTTGACAAAACCACAGAAAATTCTAGGGATTTTCCCAGTATCCCATAGGCAGCAGAACATACACTTCATGTTTTACTGTAGAGTCCAAGTTCATAGAAGTTCTTGGAGACATATGAGGAACATATTTTGTCCCAGGTCCTTTTGTTTTCCAGCCCATTCTGATTTATTCCTTAACTTTGGTTCACTGACAATACAGTGCATTAGCATGTGATACAGCTTTATCGAGATACTATAAAAATTAGTAAAACAGTGCCTTTAATGAGACAGAGTTCTTTTAGCTTCAGCCACTGGGCCTAGTCTTCGTATTTTGAATATGTAAATTACAAATAAAATAAGCACTGAATTAAAGCATACCAATTAGCATGTTAATTCCTTCATTTTGCATTTCAAATTGTAATCCATTAATTTCCCCGAACACAGCAATTAAAAAGAAGACATAATTGAACAGCATCTATAACCATTTTTGCTTCTGAGGATGCAAAAATAAATGCATAGCTGGGTAACAGGTTTAGGAATCAAAAGCTCTCACCCCCATTTCTAGCTATGACATGTCTCCTTTCTAACTCTAGCAATTTATCTGTGTCTCAGTTTTTCTGCCTGCTGCCTGTGATCATAAATAATTTGGTCACATCATTTACGAGAGTCATAACAGTGGTAAGGAGGAGTCTCCATGACATCCAAAAGTGAGAATGAGGAGGCTGCAGTGGTTGCTGAGGAGACAGCAGGAGCAGACACTGGTGAAGAGAAACTGATGCAATTTTATACTGGAAAGTCATTGTTCGCCTCAAAATGTAATCCCAGCTAAGTGCTCTGTTTATACGTTCTCATGCTGCTTAAAAACTGCCTAAGTGGGAATCCTCTGGTGACCTTCACTGACAAGACCCATGCATATACATTCACAGAGTGTGTATAGTCCTGCCTAGTCTCCCAGTGTCCAGACATTGGATCCCGGCACTGTGCCTCTACTGCCCAGCCCCAGGTTTCCCCCCAGTGCAGTCAGGTAACAAGTGAGGCATGCAGCAGAGAGAGGAGCTGGAAGGCATGCCTCAGTCCTACAATTCACATAGAGCTATTGTAACCAAAAAGAATAATTTATAATTCACTTATTACTCAGAGACTTGGGAAGCTGCCATTTTGTCTGGCACACAAGTAAACTCAAAAGCTGAAACAGAAAAAGATAAATGCAGCCGATGAAAGCTTCTGCTCTCATTTACTTGAAATTTTCATTTACTTGAGCAACCTAACATTCTCTGCTGAGTGGAGTAATTCCTGGCTTATCCAATTTAAACGAGAGAACAACTGGGCCTCATGAGACTAGCTGGAAATGTTTTGTGGATGTATGTTTCAAAAAGGTACATACTCAAAACAAACAGCTCCAGATGCTCTTCTTGATACCAAGGAAAGTTAAACTTTGTGATCATTTGTTTAATTTGGTTCACTCAAGCAAAAGGAAAATAGAGCATTAATCCTTCAATCATAGACTTAGTCATCATTGTTTGTCATATGCATCCAAAAAAACAAGCAAAAAGACCAGAAAATGAAGCAAAGCAATACCAAAGATAGAAAACAGATAAATTCAAAATGCAGCCATAGCAGAGTGCTATGGTATCTAAGTTTCTTGGGGTTTTATTTGTAATTTGGGCAGATGTTTTCAGTATGCAACAGATTGGTTCATGATTTGTTTGCAGAAAACTATCAGTCTTGTAATGCTTTCTTAAGCAATAGGGAAAGTTACACTTAATAAAGGAAATTATTATAAGCAACTTAAGCCCTCTTGCTTCAGTGAAGTTATCCAACCAAGGGAAGGGAAGGGAAGGGAAGGGAAAATGAGTAAAGCACTTTGGAGTATTTGCATTCCTAACCTATAAAATAACTGAAAATTTATGTATTTTAGGGCTGGAACACTATTGCTGGATTTGATTCTCCATTTATTTTGATCTACATATGCCGAGCTATCACTGCATACAGAACTCAGAACCAAAACCCCTCACAACCAGAACTCTAAATGTCAAGACTCCATTTCTGTGGTCTGTCTTGAAATATTTTCCTCCATTTGTTGCATTAAGACCAAAGGATTTTACAAAATTACATGCTGGATGTTAAAGAAGAAAAATGTATCCGAGACAAAGAGCTTGATTTTCATAGCTGTATGTTTAGTTTTGTGTAAAAACATGCACCTGAGCTGCTAAATAGCCCTCCTGAAAGCATTTCATGTGATATAAAATGAAGTACATATTATCTCATGAGCTAATAATGAACTGAACAGTCCTTGTTAGTTCTTTCTCGTACTTATTTTACAGGCTGTTCAAATTTTTTAACCATGTGGTTCATGTGCATGCAAATCATCAGCAATCAATGTACGAATCTATGGAGTCATAAATTCCAATATACTTCCAATATGTCAAGGCTTAATGCCAGCGAGGATATTCTTTACTAGTAGGTGTCTAAAAACCAGACTGGAAGGCAAAATGCATTCCAGAACACTTCCAGACTGAAAGGCAAAATGCTAGCATGAAAATCTAGTCAATACTGGTTCTTAACATAGTTCCCCATCACCCCCACTCCCACTCCTCCTTCTGGTGTGCTAACACCTCTCCAGAAGGGAATACAGTTTAAAAATCCAGCATAAAACTGCATGTAGACAAATACCTGCATTTGACATGAACACACTAGATCACATACCATTGGTACGTATCAGTTGCCCTTAGAGTTCCAGTGTTAAAATATCCCATTCAGACAATCAAGATAAGCATAAACAAGCAGGATAACTCAGGAACGTTGTTAAAGAAGTAGATTTCAGACTGGGTGTTTATACGCAGCGTAAAAAAAATGACTATTTAGAATTCTGGACAATATTCCCAGCTAAGTTAAGTTAAACCAGTGGAGTTTTTAGTTCCAGAAAACTTTTATAATGTTTCAGCTCATTCCTCAGGCAACACATGCTTCCACGTTACTGTTCTCCCTTCCTTCTCTCTCTCCCCTACCCTAGTGAGGTCCTGGGGCTTTCTACCACACAGAGCAATCAAGGACCAGTAAGCTCCATTTCAGCCCTCTATTTGGAGTGAAGATTTGTATGGAAGGGTGTACTGATAAGGGAATTAAGGTGCTTCTTGCTGGACTGTAGATTAACCAGCAGCATTGGTGCCGGTAGCAGCTGACAGGTTATCACACCAAGGTGTGAGGCAGTCAGGAGAGGGGTTTCACCCATTGATGCTTCTTTTCCTTCTGGGTTGCACCTGTGGGACTGGTGACATTTAAACTGGCATATATGGAAAGATACAGTGACAGAGAACAGCAGCAAAATGGGTTTGTCAGAAGGTTTTTGCCTGTGCTAGAAGCCCAGAAAGGTTGCTGGCTGCAGCAGCGGCAGCTTCTGATAGACATAGTGGACTGTATATGGTAGTCTTGGAATAGCAGCAGCATTTGTCTCCTTTCCTGCTCTACCATTTCAGCTCTACCACTTACCCTTCTCCCCCATCCCCAAAACAGGAGCGTTTTGGCCGAAACATGGTGGTAGAATTTAAATTTTGCTTCCAGTGCGGAGAAGCTCTGAGCTGCTCTGCTGGCAAGACAACTTTCTGTGGGACTGCCTAGTGACTACAAGCCAAATGATGCTGTCTCTTTTATTGCATTTGCCAGACTCAAAATGAAAGCTAAAATAATTCTTTTTGAGGGGATTTACTGCAATAATAACACCACACTGAATTTGGTTGGGATATGACATTTTAAACTGTAGAAGAGTTCTAAACTCTATAAAACCATGGTAATAGTGGAAACAATTAAGACTGCCATAATATGCCAATTCTCTTTGGAACTGATACTTATTCTTAAACAGCCTCAGTGTTCAGCCATAGTGACCCTGCCTGGTTAGGCCATTCCAGGCAGGGCTCCTGTAAAGTATGTGACTTCTTGACATCTGTTTCAAATTTATTTTTATTTTTTGAGTAGGCTGAGCTAGTGTCTGTTCAGATTAAAATAGCCACCAGAGCAGGTTTTACCTACATTTAGACTTACATTTCTGACAGCTTAATCCCCTATAGTTCTGGGGTTTTTTTAAAGTGGTTTACTTTGGAGGACTGAGAACAGGTAATCTATCTGGAATAAGGAAATAATCATCTGAAATTGTAACAGGAAGCATACTTATAAGACAGTTTCCTTTGAATTGACAAAAAATAAATTAAAACGTAAACATTATTTGTTTTCTTCTTTAAAAATGGATCCAAGTGCATAAATTTCCATTGTCTGTTCCTGTAACTTTGTGTATCATTGATTGTGCAATGATTAGAAAGCAGTCTTCTATTTTAGCTTTGCATAAAACCACACAATGATCATTTTTCACACTTTATATACAGCAGGAAATTATTTAAAAGCACTCTTCAGAAAAAAGTGTTATAGTTGCAAATTTGAACACCAAAATTTTAAAAAATGCCAAAGTTAATTTTACTCAATCATCCTTAACTTGTTATGTATGTATGCGGTATCTTCTGTCTAGTTTCCGTTAATGAGAGCTTGCCCAAAGTCTCCTAAGAGCTTTGCAGCAGTAAGCTTGTAGATAAAGCCAGCAGGGTCAAGAAGCCACTATGAAGATGGAAGCAATGGAAGGAATCCATTACCTGGTCTTCTGGAGGCCAGCACATGGACGGCATTGCCCTGAAGAGTCACTGTGGTTGAGGCAAAAGGTTTTCTGATTCAGTGTCCCTCTCTACAGGTCTCATTAGACTTCTTCACCTTTGTGTTGCCTGTTATAATCTAGGAGCTGCTTCCCTAAAGAAGGGTCAGATAGAAACAGCATGGACCCTTTTACAAGGTTAGCACATCTTATGGTGTCACTGGCTTGCTTTTGGATTTACATGGGGCTGGGAACGCAAACTGATTACAAGCTGCTCACTGATTACAAGCTTTGCCTGTTACTGGGACACAAACTTTCCCAGATACAGGCGCCAAGTGAGAGTAGAATTAGGAGGTACGGTCCTTTACACGACACACACCTTTCCTGAATCTGCTTGCTTGTTTGAAGCAAAACTATATCGGCATGCTGAAGAATTTTAAATAAAAATTCAGAAATAAATATAATTGCTAAAAACACAGGACAGTAAGAGGAACTAAATTCCAGGATGTTTCAGAATATGTTTCCATCTTTCTAGTGTCCAGAGACAAAAGAGTGTTTCCAAGAAGTAGATCCCATCCTGTCCCACATATCAATGCTGAGCTCCAGAATTAAACTAATGGTTGGTTTCAGTGGACATATTGTATCATCCCCAGTTCGCCTTTATCCCTAGGCTATAGCTTTTACAATCTTTGCCTGACACCTGCTTCCAACTTAATCATTTAGTATCCAGCATTTTTCCCATGTAACCAATATGCACTTTGTTTATTCTTCCAAACTTTTCTCCAAACAGTTTAAATTGCTTTCAGACTTTCAGTCTATACTTTCAGAGCAGGGATGTTGTTTTTTTCCAGCTGAACTAAGAAATGCCAAGCACACTTTTTTTCTCCTTCCCTCCATTTTTCTACTCCAGGCTAGAAATGGAAGTACAGAACAGGTCTTTCTACAAAGCCCTACCTGAAAATTTAGAGGCTGACAGGCCACCCAGCTCAACTCCTTGAACTACGGTTTAACAAGTTAAGTATTCCTTTCTGGATTATTCATGATTAAAGCCACCAATAAAATAAAGGAAGAGTTTCTGAACCATTTTTTCGGTCTGTGCAAAGAAGCCTAACATTCAGCTGGCTTGTGAGCTACATTTATTAGGAGCTTCTCTGCATGCCCCAGCTGGCAACTGCACTTCCATCTAAGTACCACTTTTCTCCAAGGAGGATGGGATATTGCCACTGCTGAGCACAGCTCCCATCCCATACAGGTTGTATGTTCTCATAGGACTAGTAAAACTCCCTTATTTTTCCACATGCTACAGACGAGGTGCCAGAGGTATGGTCCTGAAGGTAGAATTTGGTCTCAAGAGAACCTTCTCTTGACTAATTTGATTGCAGTCTTGAATAAAGTCTAATGTGGTAAAAGAAACCATTCAGAGTTTTGTATACGTTTTTCCTGTTGGGCTTAGGGAGACTCTGGAGTTTGAAAGGCTGCCATACAGCTTGCCACCATTGCTAACATGACAGAAGTAATTACAGGATCTCTTAATGAAAAAAATGAACTGAATGCTCTCAGATCCTCTGACCATTTCTTCCATGTCATCAATAACCCCAACTATTCTTTTCTTTTTGTTAGAGTAGTTCTTTCCACTCTTTCCTCACCTGTATCTAACACAGACCACAATCCAGATTTTTCCTAAGGAGCTTCCAGTCTAGCCACTTTTCTATAAAATCTGGCTGTGATTTATTTATTCCTTTCCTAAGGCCTCATTTCCTCCCTTTTCCCACTACTGCATTGTGCAAAAGATGATGTAACATGTCTATTCTTAACCTCAGCTATGTCTGTGACACAGTTCTTTTTTCATGCTAGGGGACTTAGCTACGTATGCTAGCTTTTTCCAGACATAAGTCTATTTCTTTTCCTTCTTCTGCTCCTCAGTATTTGCTCAGAAACTAGGAATGTGACCTAAATGCCATTTATTTTTTTCTTGTCCTTACTGAACTGTTGCCATATTAAACTATTTGGTATTATAGGTATTACAGTAAGCCTCAGGAGCTCACTGAAAAATAGTCTCTACAGTGCTTTGTTTCGTACAAATGCAGTTCCTTCTCTAACAGGCTTTAACTGCTGAAAAGACAAGAGACAAAGGGCAGGGAAAGGGACAGAATATGCAGAAGACTGATGGTGTGCAAACAGCTGCATTAGCTCCTTTTCTTTGTTAACTCCAGATGTGTCTTCATTAGAAGGCAAATTAGTTTAAAAGAGAAGGGAAGACAAGACAAGGCAAAGGCAAGGCAAGGCAAGGCAAGGAAGAGAGATCTTCAGGTGAAAAGGGGATGTTGGGTATTTCATTCCAGGGAATCTGAAGGGATTATACAGACACTGAATCTCAGAACAGATACAAAACTGCCTTTTAAGACTAAAAATAGCATCTGAGTTGTAGTTTGCAGTTTCAGACACATATGCGTACGTTGCTTCCATTCTGATGTAATGGTAATAGTCTTTTCTCAAAAGGGAGATGATCCACAAGGGATACAAGCTTCAGCTGAATTTTGCATTAAAAATTTTGCATGCTTATAAATTGTAGTCTGCCTTCTAGCAGCAGGGTTAATTTTTTCCAGTACTTGGTGGTAACAGAAGTGGTTTACGAGATTATGATGGCTGCAAAGGGGCTGTGAAGTAGCCATAATAGCACCATTTGCTGGTAAATCAAGCATACTGGCCTCACACACTTACTGAAGCTTCTATACGTAGGCTCTGTGCACTGGTCTAGATCTTCACCAAAATTAACAAACCAAAATTATCAACTGATTTTACAAAAGTGTATAGCAAATTACTATTGAAGTGCTCATGACTGAGTACAAATCAGCATTGCCCTTTTTCTTTCTCCTCCAAGGTCCTCTCCAAATGCCTGAGCACTCCTGGCATGTGGACACCTCTGAGCACCTAACTGAGGGGAAAAGCACAGCTCCCCTCCCCGAACCAAGCAGACACCTCAGCTCTTGGACACAGGCATACTCAAGACAAGTGCAGAAGGGCATGCTTACTTTAAAGCATGTGATCAGTCCCATGAAAATCAATGGTGCTTAAAGTTAATAACCGTTTCAAGTTCTTTGCTGGACCAAGTGTTAAGCCAAGGATTTGTCAGTTCAAATATCTAAGCTGATCTCCACTACCACAGTGTCTCAGGAAATAAGAAATGACTTCTCAGCAAAGAAATTATAGACCACACAAAGTCAAATTTAAAGTGCAGACAAGAGAGTGCAAAAAGGCAACCCACAGAACGTGACCTGGTATAAATGAAGTTAAGACAAATTTTGAACTCGTACATGAACACAAACATAATTTCATTTTTTCTAAAGCATTTAATCCAAAATTCTTTTATAGAATTACCATGACTTTTAGAGTGAAATACTGTTTTTGCTAGTTTATAACTTTGTATTTGCTAAAAGCAAACTATATAATCAACGAAATAGAAGTCCTCTGCAACTGCAAATAAATAAATAAATAAAATTAAACAAATAAATAAAAGCAACAATGACAGCTAAATGAGCAATCTGAAGCCATTCCAATTCTAAATCATGCTAACAATTTTACCAAATGCAAATGTTTATAGAGCAGACCCATTTTATAAAGGGACCCAATTGCCAATTTTATAAATTAAGCAAATCAAGTTGGAATGAAATATTGTGCATTTAATCTTTCTAAGAGAAAAATAGTCTAATGTACAGTTGGCATTTCTCCAGCCATTAAATAGCTATGATCTCCTCAGACCAGTAGAGTAATTTTTCCAACAATAAATACACTCCATGAGTAAACATGTTCTTTTAAGTGCCTTCAACTTCAGTGTTTCACCATCGGCTAACAGGAAAATTCAGGATGACTATGATTAATATAGAATAGTGCAACTCAGCCAGTGTAACAAGATGAGGGTCTGCTATTGGGAGTACTTGGAGAAAAGGTGAGACAAAAGCTGGATATCCACTACACTTCTGTAAGGTTTACTCTGTAGACAGATACACATACTCCAATGTAACATAGCTACGTGTTTGCCACAAGCCAGCCAATGAAAAGAGAAGAAAAACAGGGCATGGGACTAAAGAGGGAAGAGGGGAGTACATTTTTTAATTTATGTATGCATCTGAAAGTTCCTCTAGATTAAACAACCTTTTCTGTTAGTATTTCAATGGCCGGACATGGCTTCCTGGAGGACTTTCTCCACAACTTGTTACAGGGGCTGAGGTGAAGCTGACTCATCTGTAGTTCCTGATTTCTCCTTCTTTGAGGATTATTCACCCCTTTTGGAAGATGGGTGCAATGTCTGCCTTGCTGTTGTTCAGTGGCAATGGAGATCAGCCTTCCAAGGACCTCAGCCAGTTCACCACGTTGCACTCCACCTGGTCCCATGGATTTAAATACGTTCAGTTTACTCAAGCTGTGCCAACACACTATCCTCCTTTACCACAGGTAGTGTTTCTCTCCTCTCAGATTTGCTGCCAGGCACAGAGACCTGGGACGCCCAAGACTATCTACAGTGTCTATCATTCATTCCTGTAGCTGCATTACCTTCCCAGTCTTCAGTGGCAGAGCAAACTTTGTATATAAATAATGAGTCTTCCTTTCTGAAGTTCATTGTTCATAAGATTCCCTCTTCCCTTTGTCCACTATATATCTTCTCCATCTCCTAATGTGTCTTTAGACAATGGGAATTTTTCTGATTATCCTGTCAAAAGAGCTAGTCTATGAACACCACCTTCACTGTCACTAATGAAAAGCTATTCAAAACATAATAGATATCTCACATTGGGGCTTTCTCATGTCTCATTGCTAGACAATCACTTATTTCGAATGTTATATTCTGTCCCATTCAAATTAATATCACAGGTGCTAAAGCAGCATAATCTTTTCATGCTCTAAATAGTAGTTTGCCTATTCATTTTTAAGAAGTTATTTTTTAGTTCTTTTGAGAATAAAAATTTGTAGTTTGATACGGAAAATCAAGGAAACAAAAACTTGCTTAGTTACCTGATACAGAAACTAAATAAGATGTTTTATTTTAAAAATCATTGATAATTTTCTGCTGCTTATTAAACAGCAGAAAACTACTTGTAACTAAGGAGAAAAATTATTCCTGAAGAGGTTCTAAATGTCATAAAAAAGAAATCGAGCTGAACTTTTTTTCCTAACCTCTTTTACATCATATGTGGATAGCACCAGAGTGCATATGCTATTGCATGCACCTGCAATATCTGCCTCAAAAATAATATTAGGCAAATGACACCGTATGCAGCAATAACACTGGTCTTCCTTTTACAGTACTCCATGTATTTCCTCTTTGTAGCCAACGTACTCTTTGCGAGATGGAGCCAGACCATCAATGCACTTTTGCTTGTGTCTGTGATTATGTCAAACTGTCCATTCCAAGAGTGAAGATGGACTACTACGATTATTATGCAAGTCTCAAGATATTATTATACCAAATAACATATTTCTGATAAGTGATTTTTTAAAAGCTTTTTACTCCCCAAACCAACCCAGTTGGGAGTAAAAAAAAAAAAAAAAGACTTTGCATTTCTGCTAAGCATATAGTCTGTGGTCAGATGCCTGAATGTAGATTTAGTTCATGATCTTCATGTGTGCACACTTAGGGTGAAATCCTGGCTGTAAAGAGCCAATTTTTTACCATCACTTTCTTCGCATTTGTCATGCAATGGCAAGCACTTTTCATGCCTAAAAGAAGTTACTATTTCATGAGTCAGGCATGATAAACATCAGTTTTTTACACCTACACGTCCATTGAACCTGCTGCACTGCAGACGTCATTCCATTATATTGGACAATGTTCTAGAATAAACTAATAGACTTATGCAAATTTTATACTTACTTACAGTATTTTTGTTGGTTTAGAGTATCTGTCCTTACTCAGATAGGAAAAGTGAGCTTGTACAAGCCTGTCAGTTTAGAAGCTCCGTATAGTAAGCTTTTTGGATTATCTATTCAACATCTACCAGAGTCATCATCCTAATTTGAAAACTACCTATGCTGCCTCCTGGACAAGAAATAGGTAGGAAGCTGATGGAGTAGCCTTCCGGCATTCTGAGAAATCCCCTCCGTTTCTTGAGTAACAGAAGAAAAAAAGGCAGTATCGACTACAAATACAAACTTGTTTGATGTGAGTGGAGAGAGAAATGTGTAATTTGGGTAGGGTGGTATCATTTACTATAAAGATATCATTGTACAAATCAGATGGTTTTTTGCTCCGCAGCGAAGATTAGCCAGAAAGGTTTTACAGATACTTAAATAGAGCAGAATAGCATTGTCATTATAGGACGTACACTACGCTATGTACACGAAATTTGTGACCTCTTAATAATCTAAGCACAGAAGGAAGACATCCTTCTTTAACATCTGTATAACAATGTTGGGACTCTAGGCTGTTCCTATGATGAGTGGCATGGAGATGTCCATGTGTGGGAAGGTCTACAGAGCAGGTAGTGCTGCAAAGTGGCAAGATGAATCTTATTGCATGAATATTGCAACTAATCCTGTAATTTGCCTTTAGAAAAAGAAAATTACTGGAAGAGGGATGAGGGAGAGGAAGTAACAGTTCACATCAAAGATGCTGCACCCGCAGAGGACTCCAAACACTGCACTATGAAACTTTACGAACAGAAGTTCTGGTTAATGAAACTAAAGAAGGTACCTTTATGTTACAGTCTTAATCTTTCATGCACAGTGCAAACTGCTCCTTAAACCACAGCTGACATGCAATAGGAAGAAAACCAGTGTTGCCAAGAGTGACTTCAATACAAGGGGTCTTTGCTGGACATGTTGAGTAGCCAAGAGCAGACAGCATGAGGTAACTCGGTATTTGGGCATTACTCCTACTGGCAGAGATGCGGCAATTACTTACCTAAAAAAAGATGCCAGTGATCTTAATCTAGTTAGATTTCAGTTACAAGAACAGAACACAGCACTAACTCATTATCAGCATACCTGAACCCTGAAGTGGTCACTTTTACCAAATTTGAAGCAAGTGATGATAACTGACAAAGCACATGTGTTTAATGTGGAGTGTTTTAATAAAAGCCAGGAATTGTTCATGAATATCCTATTGGGTATCCCAAAAACCACAATTCCAAGGACATGAAAAAAGGTTATTCTGGGTAGGAGGCCAGCGTAGTTAAAAGGCCTGCTAAAACAGAAGGAAAGCTAATATTGAGAGGACTGGATTAGAGGTACATGTCCATCTAGATGGCTCTGGCAAAAAAAAGACTTACAATGCAGAAATGGCCAATAGACATTTATGCGCTGTATGTGGAAAGAAGCACGATGTTGTATGTATCCCAGATGCTGTTGCTGCTCTAATAGCAAATTTACCATGTGTAGCAAAAAAAGATGTAAAGGAACATCTGTTGAAATTAAACATTTGCAAATCAACAGTCCCAGATAACTGACACCCAAGAGCCCTAAGAAAACCAGCTGGGAGCTTTCAGAACAGCTCATGCGATATTTAACAAGTCCTGGGAAACTGAAGAAATTCCAAGTGATTGGATAACTACAGATGTGGTTCCAGTATTTAAGCAGGATAAAATGAATAATCCTGTGAATTACAAATCAGTTAGCCTAATTTATAAGAAGGCTAAAATAAAGAAATTTAAATAGATTAATAGATACAATTAAATGAAGATAAAACCTGGAATTTAAATAAGTCAACCTTGTTCACAGACAAAAGTCTTGTCAGTAATAAATGTGCCGTCTTTATTGACAGCAATACAAATCTGGTTTCCAAAAGCAATGGCACTGACATAGTGTATTTGGAAGATAGCACATTCCGATGTTTTACAGCCAATACTTGACATTATTACTATAAGACATTTTCAATATTGCATTATACACTAACAGCAGGACAAAAATTAAATTACTTGAAAACTGTCTTGTTGACAGAGCTCAACATACAATTTTCAAAGCTAATATGTAAAAGAGAAAGGATTACTAATAAGAAAAGTTCTTGGACCAGTGCTAGCAAATATTTTTATCTTACCAAATCTTTCTGGTAAAAATAAAATTTTTTTTTAAAAATTGGCATGACAGTAAATAATGAGAACAAGAAACTGACACAAAGCATTTTAGATCATATTCTGAAATTGTTAGAATGCAACCAGATGTGTTCAATACAACTAAACAAAAAGTAGTACCTCTGGGAACATACCGTGTGAGCCATGGAGCAGAGTGCATAGTTTTCAGAGTAGAAAACAATGATGCAAAGTCAAATGTATGGGACTGCTACATGGGAAAATGCTCAGTTCACCTACTTTAAACAAATCAGGATAGAAGCAGTTTATTGATTTATTAATGACACATAATTAACCAGTCATCAGTGAACTATATATCAGTATCAGCTATACAGCATAAACTGCCGGACCCTCATGTGGAGATGTGGGTGCTCCAGCTGTGCATGCACTCCTGCTGCTGCCAGCACCCCACTAAGGCACCGCTGTGGGCAGGTGCCCCACATGCACCCCAAGGAGGGGTTCCCCCATGCCACCCCTGTGCTGTGGGTCCCTGGCTGGGTGCAGGCTGTTCCTGTGCTCCACAGGCCGCTGCTGGGCCTGGCCCAGGCAGGGCTGGGGATGCCGTGGGGCAATGCCCCACAGTGGGCTCTGCCCACCAGGGTCACTGCTCCTCCTCCCACTCCAAGGCCTCTCCCAACACCCCGTTTACAGCTTTTAATGCTCCTGTGACACTGCTTCTCAAGTTCACAGAATCACAGAATCGTATAGGTTGGAAAAGACCTTTAAGATCATCAAGTCCAACCGTAAACCTAACACTACCAAGACCACCACTATACAATGTCCATAAGCACCTCATCCAAACGTCTTTTAAATACCTCCAGGGATGGCAACTCAACCACTTCCCTGGGCAGCCTCTTCCAATGCTTGATAACCCTTTCAGTGAAGTAAAATTTCTTAATATCCAGTCTAAACCTCCCCTGGCACAACTTGAGGCCATTTCCTCTTGTCCTATGGCTTGTTACTTGGGAGAAGAGACCGACCCCCACCTCTCTACAACCTCCTTTCAGGTAGTTGTAGAGAGCAGTAAGATCTCCCCTCAGCCTCCTTTTCTCCAGGCTAAACAACCCCAGTTCCCTCAGCCGCTCCTCATAAGACTTCTGCTCCAGACCCTTCACCAGCTTCGTTGCCCTTCTCTGGACACGCTCCAGCACCTCAATGTCTCTCTTGTAGTGAGGTGCCCAAAACTTGATGCCTTCTTTGTTTCCAAAGTCTCTGTAATTCACTGGATACTCTTTAATTGGCTTATTTTCATCTTGCTCTTTAACACAGTCAGTTTGGGGCAAACTCCCTCTCAGTTTTGGGTGTCCTATCACATATGCTGTTACCCTCCCATACCAGACATTGCTATCAGGCCATTTTGTCCTGGATTTTGTCAGAGATTTCAAGAGTGCCATAAAAATGGTCTAGAATTGTAAAAGATTTTTTTTGCCATGTGTGCTTGAGGCAGCCTGACAGCAGATGTGGGATTAAACACTGAAAGAGTTGTCTAAGGGTCATAGTGGATAGACATTTGGTTGGAATTTTTGAGGAAAAATGTGTGTAGTGTTTTAAAAAATATGGTTTGTTTTCTGCCTGCATCAGGTGAAGGCAGAGTTGAGATGGCTGGCTAGGATAACCCTTTCTAGCACTATTATGTAGCATTTGTGTCTTTATAGCCCAATAATACTTATTAATAAATTCTTGGGTTCAGAGGGTTAGTAGTAATTGCATAAGATGACTTATAAATGTGGAGAATTTTGATTAAATATTTTTTATCTTTCTCTACAACATCAGACATTGATCACAGAGTGCTAACCTTAGAGCTGAAGACTGCAGAATCTTGAGAATGATGGATCAACATTCAGCTGTGCATGCAGAAGCCTCCCAGGTGCCTGACTGAAGTATGCTGCACAAAATTTATACTGGTATTCCCCTTCTTCTGTAGCCTGATTTACCATTCAATGATCATCTGGAATCTCATATCTGACTCACTGACACCATTTATATTGGTCTCAACTATTTTGATGCTATCGATGGAATATTGGTCTCTTCTGGTTTTTGTTAATGTCTACTGAAGCTTTGCCAAAGAGAGTGGTGCATTTGGGTGAAATTACCTGAGATTAAATTTAGGAAACTTTGGAGTTCCTCTTGATACTATTTTTTGTGAAAATGTCTATGAAAGCATTAATAAGTGTTAAAATCAGAAAATAATTAAAAAGCTTGATGAAAAACTAGGCAATGGTTCTGATGTCACAAAATAAAAAATTTGGGAAGCCTGGAATCTAAAGCAGAAAAAGAAACTGCTCAGTTTCACTTAAATGAGCACAGATGGTCAGAGTGAGCACTACTTTGTAAGAAAAGCTTTACCAGAAAAAATAGTGATAAAATACTGTTTACACTATGATAGTGGGTGTTTTTTTTATTAATTCTGCAAGAGCATATCCTTATTTGAGACATAACCAACAGCCCATTAAAAATTAGAGGCTTTGGATCAGTGTCAAAATCATTGGACATAAATGGCAATATTAATTATCAACTCTGTAATATTATTCTGTATTTGAGTAACAAGGGTTGAACAGGGAAATGCCAAGAAGAAACCAGAGATCTCATCAGCCATATGATTATAGTGATTTGTGACATGGAGGGGAATTGCAGTAAACAGCAGGCAACAAAGAACAGGATGTGCTAACTAAACAGCACGACAAACAAAATATTTCAAACTAGAAAAAGAGCAAAAGAAGAAAGCAGAAGGAACAATTCAGTTTTTACAAGTCAATAAGCAAGGCTGGAGTGAATTTGTATAAAATTCTGAATTTTAGTCTTATATTTTTAGCTGAGTGTAGATATTTCATACCTTAAAATGTTTATTTTAAATTTTCCTGTAGAGAAAAAAAACTTATATGAGTAGCAATTCTATGTTAGTTACGAGTGCTATTGTATGCTTAGCCTATGGGAGCCTATTGATTTGAGAACATTTAATATTAGCAAACAGAGCTTCAGAGCCATTATTTAAATATTTCACATCAGAAGTGTCATATATTGAATTCCTCCTGTTAAATCCTAAAAGCATAGATAAGCAGCTGATGGAGCATTTCTTCCTATTTGCCTACATTTCACTGTAAATCACTGAGGTTTTTCCTTGTTCTAAATTCACCTTTAAAAGCCACCTTACCATCTTTTGTTCAATCAATTGTCAGTATGCTTTCATGTTCCTTATTAATTACCTTATAAATTCACCTTTAATTCATATTCTTTGATATTTACATCTCTTTTTCTTATTCTTCAGGTATTCATTCTTCATATTCCCCTTGTCTCTTTTAGAAGGATGGCTTCTGACCCAAAGTAAGTTTTTGCGGTTCTGGTTTTGGGGTATTTGGTAGGATAAAATGAAAAGATTTTGGCTTTCAATGCTTTCCTTATTTTAAGTTTAAGAACTCAGTTGTTTGTGTTATACGCTGTGCTATAATCTATGAGCAGCCCATATAGAGTTCTTCTCCCTGAGAAATTTACTGTTTGGTGCTATTGCCAGCTTTTTAGATCCTTTCCCTGCAATGCACACAAGAGGGAACCTAAGGCTGCCCCTACCCTGATGTGGAGTCCCAACACTCACTGGAGTGTATTAGCTGAGATTTACATTGGTGAAACTAAGGGATATTGGTGGTAGGCTGCCTGCATCCATTCAACCTTTCCAGAGGATCTCACATCCACTTGATAACTATTCCAGATGGTTTTCCCCCTCTGCAATGCACTTTGCTTCAATTTAGATGACTGTACAACTACAGTTCAAATTCAACCAAATCCAGCAGCAACCCTGAGCTCCTGTTCTACATGATCTGAACAGACTTTCTGTGTGTGGCTCATGTGGAGGGCATGATGAAGCTTGGACCTTGTGTCACCACTCAGGTCATTTGTACCCAATGGAATGAGGCAATCAAGCCATTCTTGACTAATATACTCAGAAAAGGCAGGGTTGTCCAAGCAGCAACATTTCACCTTCCCACCCAGGTACTGGTTGCAATTTTGTGTCAGAGAGAGAAGTATTCCAGGCAAGATTACATCACCCTGTAGAAATGAGATGACCAGGAATGGGTCCAAAACATCTGGCTATCCTCAACAGTATCCCCATTGTCATAAAAGAGTTCTCTAACTGTAGCAGGGCAATAGGCAGGATATTCATTGTCTGACACAGAGCACATATGGCTGCTGGAATCGCAAGGGTACTCAGTCATACTCCAAGTCTCTGTTAATCACTGTGAAAGTTTCTTACACCATGATAGGTTACACTGGCTGAGTACCTGACACCTGTTTCTGGAACCAAGGTGACTTCCATACCATCAATGCAACTTTGTTTCATTATGAACAACTTCATCTACATGTACACTTCACTTTTAAGTGCTTAGTTAAAATATTCCTGGCAGATACCTGTTTAACCAATCCTTAAAAGCCTCTAACAATGTAGACAAGTATTACACAACCTTTTTAGGCAACCTATCTTGGTATTTCACTATCCTTAGAAAGTTTTTCCTGATGTCTAGCCTAAGTCTCTTTTGCTGTAGTTTAAGCCAATTATTTCTTACACTATCCACTACTGATATATTCCCGTCCATTGTGCAGTAGCTTTTTAAATATTTGAAGTCTGTTATCATGACTCACATCAATCTTCCCTTCTCTAGACCAAACAGCTACGATATTTACGTCTTTCCTCATCCATTATATTTTGTACCCTCCAACTATGCTCACTGCTCTTCTTTTTCAAAGCAAGCTACACCTGTCTTAAAGTATAGTCCCCTAATGCCCCAGCTAAGGGGGTGCTAATGCTAAGCTAAGCTGAGCAGAAGAATTTATTCATATGTCTTACAAAAGACATGACTCTTTATGTAGTCTGGTATTCGGCTTGCCTTCCTTACTACATGCTGTGATGTTGTTGATTCGTGTCCAGCTATGATCCACTACAACCTTGGGATCCTTCTCTGCAGAATCACTAGGCAGCCAGTTGTTTTGCATTCTGCGTTTATGTAGCTGACAATTCCTGGCTAAATATAGAGCTCTTTGCTTATCCTTACTTTTCTCATATCACCTCTCCAATTTGTCAAGGTCCTGGCTAAATTCTAATCTTTTCCTCTACTGCGTTGTTCCAGCTTGATGTTGTCTGCAAATGTAATAAAGATGCTCTTTCTTCCATCATTCGTGTTATTAATGAAAATATTGACTAGTGCCAGAAACTTTGTACAGTCCTGGACACAGGACAAAACTTCCTTCTTTATTTAAGTGGACTGACAGTCAGCTTCTTTTACCTTCTGTCAAGGATAAATCACTGGGATAAATAGGCTAAATATTGCCTGTATTGCATATGCTGTTAGCAGTAAACCATACAAACTCTCCTAGGTAGAATTTTATTTTGTAATTGCTTAGTGCTTGCACTATATCTCAACACTGAGGCCTCTGAACTAAAACTTTTTACCTTTCTTAGACCCATTATCAAGATTTCCATACCACACCAGCTGGACATCTTTTCCATTCTTGAGATGTGAATGACTGTGTGGCTGGTTTGGACATCTAGACTAGACACTCAAATTTGTCTGCCTATATTTCAAGGAAATATTTTCACTGCTTCCTTTTCTGCTGACGCATGCCTCGACATGCCTAAACCTTCATGTAAACAATTGTGCACTTTTATATATTAGCTTTTCTCCAGTTATGCTACTTTTGCTCTATGAGTTCACAGGTTTCTTCAAATTGTTGCTCAACAGATTAAACTACCTTCCAAAAATAATCAAAGCAGATGAAGCTGCTTTGCATTTGGTCTGCTCTTCTTCTCCAAATGTCATCTATTCAGACATTACAACCCTCTATACCATCAGAAAACATACTTTGTATTTTCTAATTAAAGAATCCAGGGCCAAAAGAAATTCTAGTAGGATCTTTAGGAAAGAGTGAATTTTAATTTTCTAAGAACAGCTCTCAGAAAGCTCAGGTAAAAATATTTGGCACTGACCATCTCACCAGATATACATTCTCCTTTGTCTGTTGCAAAGATTTCCATTCTTTATATTTTTTAGTATTTTGAAATGAATGCACTTGTATGTATAAATACATAGACAAAGACTTCTGTCTTTTGTGTAAATAATGCCCACCAAGTTTATTGACACTGTAGGTCTGTGTTTCTCTCTGGCTTCTAGATCAATATACGTTTTCATCCCTTGAATTAGTTGAAATTTCATAACATTATTTTTCATTTACATACTGTGCAATATCATCAAACCTTTCGAGTCATTCTGGTTCCTCACCACTTCTTCTCCCAGCCTGTCAATGAGTCAGAATTTGTTCTAAATAATAGGAACCTTTTCTTCTGGTATTACTATAAATTTATTATTTCTCGTTTGCTATTCCCAGCCTGTTTAGCTGATAGTAGCAGAGACAATTGCACTATTGTGAGATACTGGCATTCATGTGAAGATTTATACAGCTCTGAAAAAAATGCAGCTGCAAAAAGTACATATCAAACCAACAGAGGATAATCCCAAAGCATAATCAGCAGCTCAGACTACAGCAAGAGCCTGCTTCATGATGAAACAGGATGTTAAAATTTTCAACTGCAAGTTAATGGCCCGGAAGACCAATGTCCAAGATTTTCATCCCACTGAAAGAAGGGCTTTACCATGATCTGATAAGCAAGTAGGATAGATGATTCGTTATTCAGAACCTGGCTGTGGACCAAATCATGATAAGAAGGTGGAAGAGACATATGATAGTCAGCAGCACATAAAAGTTTAACCAGAGCTTTTTACAGCAGATGGGTTTGGTGCTAAAAGATTCAGAAAAGAAAGGAAGTTTTAAAACAACTAATGACTCCTTCCACTCTTCACAACTTAACATGACAAGGAATCCGTAATGAGATGACCCACACAGGAGTGCAAAGAAACATGGGGCTGGCTACAGATTTATTTTATTGGCCTCGAGCAGCATGAGCAGTACAGAGCAAATGTCAGACAAGTGAGAATTGTTTCAGAAGAAAGGCTAAAAATGAGATGGCTGCCAAGCCACTTCCACAAGAGAGAGCAAAAATCGAATTGCTGGAGGGGGTTCATACAGGTGGGATAATCCCACTGGTGATAGCTAGCATTCAAAAAGGAAAACTCTTTTCTTGATTCAACTTCACAAACTTAGATGGAGAATTTTGAAACTCAAGCAACATGCTTCAAAATTACAGAAAAAAAGCATAGCATCTTCTGAAATGATACCTCTGTGACATTTCATGCAAATTCACTGGTTCCTACCACAAAGTCCAAGACAGCCACTACAGGCATACATGCTGGATACCAGAAAGGAGGGACTGCTTAATGTAAACAATTTGGGGAACTCTGAGCTCTATTCAGAATAGCTCCCACACCTACAATGAAGTGGAGTACACAGTTGGAATTTAAACTCAAGAGAGTATTAGCTGCCAGCCAGGGCTGCCAGACCCTACATTTCAGACTGAAAAATTCTCCAGTGGCTGACATACAGGAACGAGGAGTTCTCAGTTTTAAGCCCCTGCAGGAAAGGACATTTTAAAACCTTATATTGCCTTCATTTCTAGGAAAATGCCCAGTTCATCGGACTATTCTGTAGCAGAGCCTGTGAAGAAGTTGGAGCTAGGGGAGACTCTCCATCTCCACTGCAGAAACTGTGTCACTCTGCAGAAATAAATACAGACTGTATGCAAGAAGCAGAGAGATAAAATCGAAACAGAGGAGTACTCAATGATGAGAATACTCTCTGGGAATTCCTGAGTTTTTATGGCATGAGCTTTGCATCAAAGAGTCAGTAAATAAAAGTCACAAAGGATGCAGACTAAGAGGAAAACCAGAAGAGTACCACTTCACGAAGTCATACAGTGCTCAAGGCACATACTAAACTCCTATGCCTTAACATACAGCAGAAGCGTTATTTAACACAAATATTGGCACAGCCTCTCCTTTTTCTAACATCCTGTGACTTGTCAATAGCTGGAAGCTTTAAAGGGAAAGTCTAGGTTGGTTTCTTTACTTACTGATGCTGGCTCCCTTCTAAGACATTGCTGAAACTAACATTTTCTGCCTTGAGACAAATTACATTTAGCTGCTAGCAGAAAATACCTGTGCCAAATGGGTCAGTGTTTTGAAATAATAGGAGGTCAACAGGAAGACAATTAGGCTATTGTGATTATATGGAAGGGTTCTGGATAGGTAAAATACGGCCGACCTATAGGCGTTTATGTGAAATGCATGTTCTGTTTCTGCTCTTTGATTATAATACTATGACTAATTTCAATTAATGAGGGCAACATTAAGACAATTTATTCAGGCTTATGTGGAGTTTCATGTTGCCTGCCAAGTTCTCTTCTTTTTCTTTTTTTTTTTAATTTACCTTTAAATACATTCCGTAAAATTTGCTGTTAGAGAGATACAAAAGCAAAAAGACAGTGATTTTTCAAAGACTAGTACAACACAAACACTAATACTGAAACCTTTAAACAAGGTATTTTTCTTCATGAGTTCCTGTACACCAGTGTTTGTTTGACTTTTGTTAGTATCTTTTCTGGGCTGAAACACACTATGACTGACTACATTCCTCTTTCTAAGTCATGTTAATTTCAGTAAGAGATTGATAAGTAAAGAATTCAGCAAGGTTGAATTTATATAGCTCAGAAGTTTCATTTAGCATTCCAAAAATATTTGACCTATTCCAGGTCACATTCACTACGTAGGTGTAAGATTAAAAAAAAAAAAAAAATCCAAAGCCAACAACCAAATAAAACCCCTTTAAAAAAACAAAACCACAGAAAATCAGTGTTGTACATTATATTAATGTATTTCCAGCCACTACTTTTACATGAGTTCAAGGTTACCCAAGTTCACTATGAAATTTCACTATCAAAGCACAATTTTCTTTCATATTGGTAATGGAACCCATAAACAACACAGCTTAGGTTTTTCCACATCACTAATGAGAAAATTAACAGAAAATGATCCCTGAACTAACTGCTGAGGAACTCCTCTGTGATTTCTGTCCTGCCTAATTTTCCCCAGACAACACATGTCTTTGAGGGTTCTCCTGAAGACACTTCTTGTCTAACTCTGGCCCAGTGCCCATACTCTTCTTTGTGGAACTGCATTATGTGTGTTAATGAAGTCCAAATAGATTAGATTAATAGCTGGAGGGGAGGGAGTCTTGAATGTTTGTTATCTTGTCAAAGAAGCTATTGGATTAGTTTCATGTAAATCCCTGTGGCTTTAAATCCCATTTCCCTGTGGTCTTCATCCTTTCTTTCAAAATATGTTCTAGAACCCAAAATAGTTTCTCCTTCTTAAATATAGATATTTTTATTAATTTCTTTCCTAGCAGTTTGCTAAATAGCCTATTAGGCACAGATACACCTATTTCTTCTGTTTGAGGAGATCTTGATAAGCTGGTGATAGCAATCATACTTCTCATGGGCACATTCTTACTGTAAAGACAAAGATTGTAGGGAATGATTGTACCACAGCTAAAGGTAGTTTCATTTGAGTCCCGCAGAAAGTAATAGGGACCATTATACTTGAGGAAGATTTCATTAGGTTTGAAAATAAATCTGACATCATGTGAGATTTAGAAAAACTCTCAACCAAATCTCATAAGGCATGTAATAAAATCACAAGAGTTGGCAACAATCTTGATCCATCTCATAAACTCTAAATAAATACGAACAGATGTAGATAGTGTAATTAAATCAATTGGGAAGTTTATTTCCCAAGGAATCATTCTGAGAATCAGAATTAGACACAGACCCCTTGAAATCTAATTGATTTTTGAAACAACTCAAAAATACTTTAAAACTTTTTCCCCTCTGAGGTCTTTCTAATTACACTTTCCTGTTCTGAAACATTTTTCACTCCCTTGTGACTACATGAAATATTCACTTTATCAATGATAAAGGTCAATGATATCAATGATAAATGTCATTTTATCAAATGACAAAAAATTGTGCTTTAATCACTTTCAGTTACAGAAATTTTAAATGTAACTCAGAGCAATAGGTGGTTAAAAGTCCAAAACTTTTTAAGAAAGAGAAGTTAAAGGTATAATAAAGAATTAAAACAGAAGAGAACCAGAGGAAATCAGGAACACACTGTTGAAGCCACTGGAGCCATTTTCTTAAGCCTGCTGTGCTATTGAGATTATCTTCACTGGGATCTGGAGGCCATACGTTTTTAGGAACAGACAATAATCCAAAGACAATCTATTGTAGCTTTGTGTAATGTCAAAAGTTGGGAACATTCTTTTACTTAGCTCTCCCAGCAGTTCAGTCATCCTAAGTAAAAAGTTATTAAATAAAAAATGCTTTTAGTATTTTTCATATGCTTACCTCTTTCATATGTTTTTGATACTTTTTTTTCTAATATGGTACTTCTACAAAAACAAAGAGCTACACAAATAGAAACAACTATCATCTCGAATTTCATGAAAATATGAATTAGAAAATACATAGCTGACGGTTGGCTTCCCTTATGAGCTAAAAGGCTCATCTTGAGCCAATAAAGAAAATAAAAGAAGGGTGAAAAGATTATAGAGATTTTATTTCCTTCAATGTTTCTATGATAGAATAGACCAACATGAGTTCTGTCCTCAGTTAGGCTGAAATTTGTCAGACAAATGACTACAATAAAAAGAAGCTGCCCATCCACTGGGACACCTCTGAAGCCTAAAACAAAGATTCATGGCAACTACATGAAATCGCTTCAAGAGCTGGCAAAGGTGCTGAGCCTCAGTGAGGGTTATTCAAAACTAAAGAAATTTGGGGAAGGCTGTCTATTCAGGGAAGCTGGAAGAAGATCTAGAGCACATTTTAGTGCTCCAAGAATAATCTGGTTGCCTAAATTCATGTACTGGTCAATTGAAAGTCCATCTTTTGGGTGATCATTTAATCATTGTTTAGTCCATCTAGCACACTTACGTACTTGAGATACCCTGCACACCTACCATTTCTAGCCTTATCTAGTTATGATGTATTATCATCTTTTGCAATGATTTAAACTCCCTCTCCAACATCTCTTGTGCATCCTTATATCTGAGGTGTGTTTATAACATATTTCTCTGAGATCAGCTGAAAAACCCATTATAAGTTTTCATCTTTCAGGTGGCATGGAGACCTGATCTTTTAAGACTTACTTTTTGTGTACGTGATCTATTTTGCCTGAACTACTAAACAACAGATTGTGCTGGGAAAACACTCACTTTCCGTACCTCTTGTTGATGCTGGAACCATGGACAGTCAAAACCATAGCGGCAATGGTGCTTGACTTAATATTGTAATGATTCAGGAACTTCGCTGGAAAGGCAGAGAGGTGCGGTTCCAGTCATTGTTCTCTTCAGTGTTTCTGATTTTTATCCAGTGATGATCTGAAGTAAAACGCACAAACAGTTCTGGGCACATGGCCCAGAAGCCAAGCTTTTCCAAAAGCAAAGTGAGTTCT
This sequence comes from Mycteria americana, assembly GCF_035582795.1. NCBI lineage: Eukaryota > Metazoa > Chordata > Aves > Ciconiiformes > Ciconiidae > Mycteria > Mycteria americana. Next base: position 35,918,224 of record NC_134367.1, read on the forward strand.
GTAACCACTATGTTACAAAGGCAGTCTGTTCTCCTTGTGCATTCCTGTCTGTACCATAGCCCAGCATCACCCAGCGTGAGGATTGCTTGCTATGCAAAATGTTGGGTGATTGGTGCATTTCCCGGCCTGAAAGCCAGGTCTCCTGCTTCCTGGACAAGTCCTCTAATTGTCAGACCAGTGTCTAAAAGCTCTTAATAAGGTATCGGGATCTGGTCACCTAAATCCTGTAAGTGGTTTCACGCTCTGAAGTGTAGTTTTACTAAGGTGCCAAAGTTCATACAAAAGGTGAGTTTCAGGTACACCCTTTTTGGGATTTGGGGGGCTGGCTGACCTGACATACTAAAACACAACAAAAATTAAGCGGCTAATTTCCTTATGTGTAGGAATTAGGCCCCTCATTCATGACAGGCAACAGAAGAAAAGTTACCACACCTAGGGACACTTCTCATTTCAGGAATTTCTGTATATCGCTATAACCACCAGACTTCATGTCTTAACAGCGCCACCTTGCAAAACCACATGTGCCATTTTCACAGGCTTTCCCTCAAAAAAAGGTTTGTCTGGAGATATAATAATAAAACCATACTTGAGAAAGCAGCATAACCACTGGAGAAATGAAAATTCAAGTTTATTCACTTGGAATCAATGCCATTTTTAGTTTATGTGGCAGCCAGGTACAATGGTAATACCATTGTATCTGGATACAATGTCATATAAAAGGTGTTACATAGCTAGCTTGTACCATACTTGAAATGCAAATTCGTGTGTCACAGTGAATAAAGGAACTTCATAGGTTCATCTCTCCTATGAACTGTGTCATCATTCATTACTGTACATATGTTATGACAAAAACTGATTAAATAGTTATGTTAATTGATATTGTTATCCAGACTCTTCTTTTAACCAGACTTGTGATCCATCTCTCCCACACTCCGTTTTCCACTTGCACATAGCGAGTCTCGGACCCTAGGAGAATACATTTGTGCCTGTGGTTATGTGGTTGCCACACCTAAGTGAAAGAAACATATAAAAAATTTCCTGGATCTATACCAACAATTCTCTTTTGAGAATGCCTGGAAATGGTAATTAAGAATAGGCCAGAAAAGAATCTTTCATTGTAACAAGTCTGAATTTCACTGTTTCAAATAAAAAAGCCTGCTGCCGACCACAATCACGTCCTTCCAGTAACACTAAAAGAAGGAACTATTAAATGCTCCTTGTTGAGCAAAAAAAGGATATAATGAAAGCCATGGCCCAAACCAAACTGAAGGAAAACACAGGGACCAGGAATTAATTAGTGAAGCTATTTGTATTCATTTGTCAGAAGGATCTGAGAAGCAACCAGCAGACAGGAAGAAACTGAGGAGGCTTCAAAACAATCAGTGAGAGTGTAAACTTGAAAGAAAATAAAACAAAGCGGGAAAAGGAGTTTCTTGGGTAGAGTACTGGACAGAAAGTTAGGCTGAGAAAGCAAAGCAAAACAAAGGAATTGCCCTAGGTGTCTTATTCTTCCTGTATTCTGGAAAACAGAATTTTGTGTACGGGATTTGGTAAATTATTGCATGAAAGAAACAAATAATTCTAACATAAATTTGTCTTAATAAAAGCAATAAACAAAGCCTCAAATATTGGTCAGTTCCTTGCACCAAGTAAATGACACTGTAATGTACTTCTTCTGGGGGTTTACACTGTATTTCCTCTCCTGAGTCCTCAACCCGATGTGATCGTCCAATCTCAAAGTAACTTTTTGACAAGTATGTGACTCATGCACACATCCGTCTGTCATTGTTCCATAGCTGAAGATAGAAGTGGAGCCACAATACTCTTCTGGTGTCCTCTGCTTCAGCTACCAAGGAGAAGGCATGGAACAGAGCTTTGAACCATGTAGCTGCATCAGCCTGAAGTGAAAGATGACAAAATGCAACTTGGACAAAGGAGGTAGATAGTTACAGAAAGGGTTTCTCTGCATATCTGTTGTTAAGAGAGGAAAGGAGTAAACAGGAACTTTGCCACTTAATGTTTTCACTTCAAGAGACTGAAATGAAGATGAGTCCTTCTTTCTGTTCTTCAACAATATGAACAGTTAAAGCCCTCCTCCTGCTACCATGAAATTAATGAAGCTCTCCTAGAATTCAGTTGTTGAAGATCAAGTTGTCAGTGCCTGCCAAGACCCAGAATTTGGAAAATTGTCATTTATCAAGATATAAAATGCCACTGATGATGATGATGATGAATTGCATCTAGGGGACCAGCCCAGGATCTGGAGTTTGTCCTCTTTGTACCTAGCACTTTATCCTATCCTTGAAAAAGCTTAAACTACTCCTAGGCAAATGTTTCCACCAAAGATTAAGGTACTTTGCATCCATCACTATAAATATAGTTTGTGCTTTTCCCATAAGAAAATGTTGAAGAATCCCAACCAATTCAAGTTTCACAATGCACTAACGATAATAGTTTTTGCCTACACTGGGCATCCAGTTTACAGTAATGTCATGCAGACCTTATTTCCCTAATTTGTGTGTGATGTCATTCTTGTATGAAGCTGTTGAAAAATTTATTAAAGACCATCCTATTGTCCCCATCCTCTTCCTTAGATGCTATACAAATGAACTAGTCAAAGGATCATTTACCTGGGTGTGACTTGCCAGCAACAGAGTTATACTAGCTGTTTCTTGCAATCTTGTTGTATTGTAAGATCATCTCAGGGTTCACAAATCAGCTGCACCAACACCTTTCTGGACAATGAAGTTTAGAAAATCAACCAGATGCTTCTTGTCCTATTTCTAAAATTCTAATTTGCCCTTCTCAGTTCTCAGGATCTACTCCATCATTCTCTAATTCTTAAGAGATTGCCTTGGATAGTTCTTTAAATGTTGGGTCTTTAATTTATCTCATGATGCCTATAAAACTTCTTGTCCAAAATGCACATTGACTAAATTGAAACACAGAAAATTATATTCTAAATGTTGCAGAGGAGGATTTGGAAGAGAGGATAAGAGTGACTGGGACAAGAACAGAACCCTCTGGGAGTAATCACCTGCCCCAGTCATCACCATGGTTAGCAGACTTATTACTTGGTTCAGTTATTTGTGCTTTCTATAATTAAACAAAATAATAGCTTGTTGCAGAAGGTTAATGCACTGCCCTTGTATATGCTACTCTTGTAAAAAGGAAAATAAAAAAAAAATCTGAAGATAATTTTGGAAAAGGTGTAAGTTTCTTGTACAATTCAACTCTAGTGTTGGTTCTGTTTAAAGAGTTGTGGCCCATCACATCATTTCTATTTCTTAATTATTATTTTCACAGTTATTAAATTGAAGATATTAGGTTGTGGGCCTGTATGAGTAGCAACACTGTGGTGCAATACAGTAATGGAAGACAGGAAGGTCTGGGGGAGAAAATAATCATTTCAGCTGGTATGTAGGTTGGTAGTAACATGCCCGTGATATGATGATCACATTTACTACTTCACTAGCAATTAGAAATTCCTGATCAAAGACAAGTCCATACCACAAAAATGTGATTGCTTGCATTTCAGCTAAGATGATAGACAGTTCATTTTATTAAGCTGTTTTGTGCTTTTCATCCGACAACAAATTAAAATAGAATTTGGTTTTAATAATTATAGGTTCCTGCAGATCATTCATCTTGGTATGCTGTGAAAATTATCCTTTGAAGGTAAGTTAATTAAATTCCCTGCTCAGCAAGCATTCAGGCAACATTTTCTTCCAGCTTGTTCTTACTTGTGGTCAGGAGGAAACCCATCAGGGTTAAATTTGAAGATTTATGTGATGATTAATCTTTCAACCAAAGTAGTAGACTTATTATGAATCCTCTTTCTTTCTCTGTACAAAAACAACCTTTCTCCATTCAAACTAAAGTACATGTGATGAAGTCTCAGTTGATACAAATTCTCTTTATACCATAAACTTCCCCTGAGTTTTGGCCATGAGTCAGAGTTTTTCTTGTTGAACTGAGTTTGCTATTGAAGTCAATTTATTCCATTATTTCATTAGATAAAGGTAATTAGTAACTCCACATAACTTTTATATGATTTTTTTTTTTTATCTCTGCCTATCTGGTAAAATTCTAAATGATGGTACCAGCCAAAAATGGAAAACACCTTTCCTGGGGTACCACTGCTTTTCTTCAGACACCTTCAAATGCAACTGACTGACTACCTCTGAGACAAAGATGAGAAATCAGTCTCCACATCTTGAATGTAGGAATCCAATTGAATTTATTCTTTTCCTTATTGTCTACTATTTAACTTTTCTTGAGCCAAAGGCAAAGACATGTATATAGTTGAAGAGTTGAATATCTCTTGCTGGAGCCCTCCTCCATGACAGACTACTCCAGCAGGATTCAGCCATGCCACATCTGCATCTAGTATCATTTTAGACCACCAAAAGTGTCCCATCTAGCAACTAGCTCCGCTCCAGAAGGGCACAAGCCTCCCCTCTACCTCTCTGTGTCATAGATGCTAGCTGCATCTCCCTTACAGCAGTACTGGTGGTAAGAAACTTGAGATGGTTACAACAAGCAGAGTTATAACATGTCATCTAGTCCGTCTAACCTGAGAACCTAATTTATGTGTTAATCTAGGCAGTAAATACCTATATTTCTTATTCCAGCAATAGAGGTAGATAGCTAGAGCTCTTGAAGGAGAATACTACTACTGTATATCTCTGCATAAGCACCTAAGTCACAGAAGCTGAAATCTACCTTAAGTTTATAAAATGAGACTATTTTCTCACTTCAGGACACCGGGAAGTGGACTGAGGCAACAATATGTTTTTAAAATGTCAGAAATTCAAAACATTTATGTGAAAAGCAGTTGTTGTTGGCTTTCTCTCACTTGGGGTAATATGTCCTCAAACTGTTAAAGATGTCTTAAATGTGACCTCAAACTGTTAAAGACATCTTAAAGGGCAAAGTGCATCAAAGGTGAACTTCTGCTATAGGCATTTGAGGAATAGTTTCCCCCAAACCCATATTTTCACAAAGTGTGAGGCAGAAGAGTATTGTCCAAAATTCATTTCATTCTCATTCTAGCCACATGAGTATCAAATGAAGTATTTAAATAACACAAAGAAGTAAAATGTCTTTATGTGCATATATAATGCAGAATTTTACTTCCATTTTATTGCTGCATGTGACCTTTAATTTCCTCTGTTGCACAGGGGGTTTTTACCATCTATTCAGCAATTCAGCTATGGCACTGAGTGACATGACAGCACATGAGGAAATTTTTACAGCCTAATTTTATAACTCTGTAGCAATGCTTTTTTATCTTGATCAGTTCTATTTCCATCAAGTGAGAGAGTAAGCACTCAAGAAAAAATAACCTCAAATGATTAACATGTATTACTTCCACCAGCAAGTACTCAAAAATCAGTCCTTAACTGAAGAAATAGTTACAGATTTTTTTAAACAACCTTAAAAAAATTCCATAATGTGTGAAATTTGAATGTACTAGAATGTAAATACATGGCTCTGAACCCAGACATCCAGATTTAGCGAAGTACTTGTTTCTCTCTGCTGGCCAAAACTCTAATGCCTCTTTAATGCCAACAATTTTTGAAGTGTATTCTTCTACACTTTAAAGTAGGAAACCATAATTCTTCTTTCCTCTGTCCCTGAGCTATCCCATATCCAATAAATAATTCATATTTACTAAAATTTTGCTTTAAATTAAAAAAAAATACAAATCCTCATTTTATTGGGGGGAGAAAAAAAAAGCTTATATGCCAAAGTAGTCTTCCCATTAAAATTTCTAAGATGTTTGCTACTGATTAGATGGTTATGGATTTTTTGCAATATGATGAATTTCTGCTAGAAAAACATCAGTGATCAGAAAGTATTGCATTTGCCCCATACATACTGACTCTTTGTCAAAAGCTTGGTATTAATCTAAAGCTTACAGCACATAATTTAGAAAACAGGTTCTTTCAGAGATACTTATCCATTTTACAGAGCCTATTTGGCATAGTATCACAGTGGCCCTCAAATTTTTATCTGACAGGACCCATACATGCCATCATTATCATTTAACCAATGGGTAGTTGAGGCAAAGGGATATTCAGTGTGGTTTACTCAGGGTGGCACAAGCAGCCCTTGGGCACAGCACAGGTCTGAGTCATGGTCTGACAGTGATATCCTAGGTATATTGCTGTCCTGTCTCGACAAATTGTCCTGTCTGGACAAATGACAACCATATTGTATTTTTAGAGTGGTAGAAATTTACATATACAGACATCTTTTCCAGCTTATTTTGTGAGGATGTGCTATATTGCTTGCACTAACTCTCAGTGATTAGAGGGTCTCTTTACTATGTCCAAGGAGCAAATTCTGTACCTCTCTTGCTGTTCCCAGCACTGAGTTTTGAAGAAGTTTGCTGAACTCATGCATTCTAATAGAGTTTTAAAGATAAAATACTACCATTAAGGAATAAATAAGTCACAAAAAAAGGAGGACAGAGGAAAAAAAATCCAGAAATGCTGAGCTTATGCAGAGCTGGCTTATACTCAAAAAAGCCAGTATTCCCAGTGGTTGAGATTTCATTCCAGAAACTCTTGCAATCACATCCTTGATTTCTTATATCTTTGAAAAAGATGATGGAAAGAAGTAGGTTATTAAATATAGGAGCATTTCTGGTAAAACATGTCTAGGTAGATGTTAAAAGCTGTAGAGCTGACAGAAAATGTGTAAGAGTCAGTAGCACTAACTTTACACCAGTTAACTGCTGCCACATTACCAGTTTTGTGACTCAACAATAAATGAACTATATTGTGTAGGAATTTGTTATGCTTTTTTCATTAAAGATGTGTTCATTTATTTCTTTTTGTTAATTACTACATATAGAATTCATTTACATTTGGAAAACTAGCTCTTAGGACTTCAAAATTCACTTATGACAATGGCCCATCAGAAAAATTAGGTGCTATCATATGTTCTTTCCTCAAACGGTGCTTTATTTTTGTGATTGCAATTATCCCACTCCTTAGGTATCCCCATTTCTAAGAATGGACTGTTGACAAGGCTGTTTTTTACTGCCAGGCTTCATTTTTGTGGTGGCTGTAATTTGTACAGCAACTTGGCATCTTTTCAGCTCTGTGTGGTTAGAGAACCAGCACTAAGCACAGTGTACACATCCAGAACAGTTTAAAAAAAATTAAAAATTTAATTTTACAGATAAAAAACCAATGTGAAAAAAAATAACAAGCCCAAGCCACAAAACAAACTGAAGTGGCTGTCTTGTCTGTTAATAGGTCTTCTTTATCGGCTGGAACTGCAGAAATCTCAGTGACTATATCAATGACCATATCTGACTCTATCTGCTATGAGTGCTCCAAGACTGCTGTCAAGATCAAATTAATCCATCTCCTTCACTCCAGCTGAGCTGCAGAGACCCCTCTAGGGAATGTGGGACCCTACATGCCCAGCTATGTGCAGCCAGGCAGGCTGTATGAGGTGTGCACTAGATGCCTACAAGGCAGTGATGAGTCAGAAGACAGAGATTTATTGATATGAGGCATCCCAAGATGTCTTACTCTGGCACAGACATTGCCAAAGGTTGTAAGAGCCCTTCCATATCTAGATGCTGTCTACACATTTCCTGGGCTTTTTTTAATGTATTTTGGCATGACCCTCAGCTGGGCAATTCTGAGATCTTCAATTTGAAGACAGACAAATGTGGAGGTACCAAAAGAGTGAACTCTCTACACTAGTCCCTCCCTGATTCCCAGTGGAGTGCAAGAAATGAGAGCTGAAATGCAGTGTCAAGACAGGGAACTGTCAGCTTAGGAAGTGGCCAAGTTGGTAGCTCAAGAGAGAGATCCAGGAAACTGCTAACAGAGGAATAATTCAATCTCTGTCTTATTTTTAACATATGTGAAAATCTTCAAAAGTGGGGATAACTACAGCTCTGAACAAAGAGTAGCTTCTGCAGGGCAGAAAAATGCACTGCTCATTAGTATGCATGAAACCATGAAATTTTTGATTTGCTGGTGAAAAGGCAAAGATGGGTCAATACTGATGTAGTTGACATTGATATTTGAGTGCAATAAGTGAATTGCTACTAGAAACCTTATCAATAATGTTTACCAGTCTGGGATTGCTTACAGAATTCAGCCTATTGTGTCACGAAAATAAAATACCATTTATCCCTAAATATCCCTGTCCATTTTCAGTGTAAATGGCACAGTTCCTAGGTCTGCAAGGCATATCTTGGTAAGTATATGTAATACCTGGCTTGATGCCAGCTGCCATACCCTTAGAGGGCTTAAGATAAAAATAGCATGCCATCTGGACATGGTCCTGAGCAACTGACTCTAGATAGCCCTGATTGAGCAGTTGAGTTGGACAAGATGACTTCCAGAAGTCTCCTCCAATCTCAACCATTTCATGAACATCTCAAAACTGATAGTGGGACCTCCAAGGTTATTACTAAAACCAAGTATGATTCATTTGCCATCATACAATAACAAGAGAGATTTGCTTTGCTAAGGTCACGTATGTAAGGGTGTAGACATGAGAAAATAAGCAATATCTATCAGCTGAGTTTTGTATTTGGGCTGGGCAACTTTACACTTTCCTGGGCACATTGATTACATATACAACACTGTTATCACTGCCTTGGGAAGAAAGATGGAGCTCTGAGAAGGAGAGGCCACAGAAAATAGGACCTATGGAGACCTCAACAAATCATCTAGTTCATTCCTCTTCTCTAAAGGAGGATCAACAATATGTTATCATTCTTAAATGGGGTTCATCTATTCTTTTTTTAAACCTTGAAGCTACCACAACCTTCCTATGCTCTATTCAACAGTATATCACTGTTAGTTCCTTTTCTCTCCCTAATATCAAATTAAATCTTTCTCTTTAGAGTTTACCTCACTACCTCTTGTCCTAACCCATCTGGCATGAGAAACAGTCTATTCCCTACCTCATATTAGCAATCATCTAGCCTTAGCCTCTCTAAACATCCCATGTTCCATCAACTCTTCTTCATAGGCCATTGTTTTTCAGATGTTTTATCATTTGCACTGTTTTCCTCTGGGATTTCTTGACCTGATCCACCTCGTCTTGAAGTGCAGGAGCCAGAAGTGAACATCGTGTTCCAGTAGAGACTATCCTGGTGTCTGTATAGCAGAAGGATTATTTCACATTTCATATATGCAGTATTACTGCTTATACCTTTCAGCTTGGTATTTGCTTTTTCCAGATCTGCATGATATTGCAGATTCATAGTCAATGCATCTTCAAACTGTGCTGTGGTTACTCTATAAATTCAGTATTTTCCATTTGTTTTAACCAAAACAGCAAGCTCTTTTTTGCTAATTTTCCAACTTTTTGAGGACTTTTGGGATGTTGACTCTCTTTGACTGGATTAGACTGGATCCCAAACTGTTAGATAAAGTTTAGATGAGATGAACCTAATTAAACTCTTTGCAATTATCCCTAGTGAAGAGCATCCTTTTCAGAAAGTATCTCTAATACCATCAGTTAATTTTGAGTTCTCACCCTGTCCTACAGAGTTCTTTAGCCTCTCTCGATTTGGCATAGTTTCTGGTTTTAATAAACATATCTTTTATTCAAGCATGAAACTTTTCAGTAAGTAATGGAATGTGAATAGCTTTAGGCATTGGAAAAACTCAGTCCATACATCCTTCCGCTTTGACACTGGACAAATGACAACTATTCTCTGTGTGTTTCTTCCAGCCAATTTTGCACCACCTTTTGATCATTTTCTATTGACCACACTTCCTTCATTGCTTAAGAAAATATTATGAAACAGTGTGAAAACTGTTAATAAAGCCAAGTAATATCACACCGCTTATCTCCTATCCACAAGGGCTATTATCCCTTCCCAGAATGACATTAAATTGATTTATAATAATTTGTTCTTGATAAATTCATTTCGGCTCTAGTGTTGATTCAAGTCTTAAATAACTGAGACACCATGCCTTGTGTTTCCAGTTCAAAATGGTCACGATTGGTGTAAGGGGTCCAATACTAGATAGATCAAACTTACAGGTATGAAATGCAGCCCAGCTGTGCCTGCATCTCACTTGCTGTGAATTCAGTATCCTCCACCGCATCTATGCTGTGGAGCCTGGAGGGCTCCCACCTCGGTGCCTCCCCAACCACTTTCTGCACATCATGTCCCCATCTTTTTTTCTTGCCTCTCCTTGCCCACCTCCATTGAAAGGCGAGGCAGGATCCTGGTTGGAAGGGGGCTGGAGTGTGGTCCTGTGGGTGCCCCAGCCTTGCAGATCTGGGAATTGGCACAGTGCAGCTTCTCACACCAGCAATCCTCTCCTGTGGGCAGACACAGTCAGTGCTCATAGGGTGCTGGTCCCCTCCACGACTACTCAGTCACATTGACTCATTGACCTTCCCTGGTATGTTTGGCACTGCACATCTGCAGAAACCATGGCCAGGGCCTCTGGATTGCTCACTATGACCTGGTGCTGCATATTCATCATCTTCTTATCTTCTAAGTGTTTGTGCCCAGAAATAAAAGTGATGATGACTGGTCTATAGTTCTTCAGGGTTTTTTCCTGCATTTCTCTTCTTGAAGAAAGGCATCACAAGATCCTTTCTGCAGTCTTGTATAACTTCAACATCTTTTCACAATTTTTCAGAGGAAATCATTAATGCCTCCACAGTCATGGGTCTCTCCTGGAGCAAGAATACCAATATGGAAACTCCTAAGGTGATATATATCACTTAAACGATTCTGTGATTCTGTGATTCTGTGATAAGAAACAGACAGCATAGATTTATCATAAACAATGTCAGTATAAATAATTCCTTAGAGTAAGCACAACATCTGCTTTTCTGTGCCCCGCCAGCTTTCATAGCTCTGATGGGAGAGGCTGTCAAGACAAATCTTGGCAGGTCCCACTGATACCTGGTAGGGTGCCAGCCAACAAAGTTTGTCAGCTCAATTGAATTTCTGTCTTTAACGGGCTTATAGGGTAGACAAGAAGCAGTAGATATGATACAATATGATATGTATGTCTTTAATAAGCTTACAGAATCACAGAATCACAGAATCATATAGGTTGGAAAAGACCTTTAAGATCATCGAGTCCAACCATAAACCTAACACTGCCAAAAACCACCACTACACCATGTCTCTAAGTACCTCATCCAAACGTCCTTTAAATACTTCCAGGGATGGCGACTCAACCACTTCCCTGGGCAGTCTGTTCCAATGCTTGATAACCCTCTCGGTGAAGAAAAATTTCCTAATATCCAGTCTAAACCTCCCCTGGCGCAACTTGAGGCCATTTCCTCTTGTCCTATCACTTGTTACCTGGGAGAAGAGACCGATTAGTATCTTACGTTAGTATCTCACGTGACATCCTCATAAACAAACAATGGAAATACAGTCTAGAGTGGTTGTTCACAAACTAGAGTCACAACCCCACTTAGGATCATGACAGTCATTAGTGGGACTACAGGCTAAACCAAAATGCAGTTGTTTATGCAAGTATTTGGATTGCACAAAATTATCAATCTGTAAGCAGTCTCTCACAACCAGAATAAGTTTGCACATCACTAATCAAAATGAAGTCACTATAGATTAGGTGAATAAGCAGTTGAAAAACTAAATTGAAGTAGTAGCTATCAAGGGCTCACTATCAAACCAAAAGTACCTAGCAAGTGTGGTTCAAAAAAGGTTCTACCTAACTAGGTCAAATCTTATAATTACAGAAAATATTATATTTTATTATATAATTATAATTAAAATTTAGTGTGTGTTATTATTCATTATATGCTATTTATTATATATTGTTATAAATAATGTTCAATATTTATATGAATGGCTTGAATAACAAGACAGATAATTCATTTATGAACAAGACAGTTGCAAACAAAGTATGTAAGGATCATCAACAAATGCCATACATAAGACACGTGAGGTAATGATACTTCTCTAGGCTTTGAATCTTTGTGTGCAAAATTTTCATTCAATTCTTTATTTTATGCATTGTAGCAATCTTCCAAAAAGTTGCAAACACTGCACTAGTTTGAAGCAGCAGCCCCCTAGTCAAATTATGTAGACCTTAAAATCTAAATAAAATCATGGTAAGATAAGGAAAGGCAATAGAAAAAATAGAAGGAGAGGAGGGACTGAAGAACGGGCACAGAATGAAAATTAATTGCCTTAACATTTTCTCTCACTGCTTTCTCTTGAGATGAAACAGCAAGATGTTGACAAATAGCCACTATGTAGGATGTCTCTAAATTGTAGTGTGTGTATTTATTCCTTATTCATATATATATTTCACTAAATGACCTGAATGCCTTTGACTTTCTAAATACAGGAAATAAGTACACAAACAAGAAGACAGATTGAGATTAGCTTTAATTGTTAAAAAATCAACTTTAACTTCCTAGAGATTATTAAACTTTTCTGTGGTATTCATAATTCAACTAAGGCATTGTTCACCTGATGGATATTTACAAATCTTATTTCCTCAGGTCCCTTCTTTCAGTAGTCTTTGGATATATGCCACAATTGCTTTTTCATGGCAGCTTGATCTGGCACTGTTTTCTCATCTTCATGCAGATTCTCTTCAAGCACAGGTGCTTTCCCAAGTCCCATTCATGCCATCTCTCTGCTTGTGAGCCATCAGCAAACAATGAGGCAATTCAGAAAGAGAACAGGATTTGGACACCTGACTGTGTTAAACTTTTCCACTTATCCAGCAAGCAAGTCACAACGATTCATTGATTAATATACAGCTTGGGCTTTTTCAGTGATAAAAGATGGCCTACATTACTGATATTCTTGCATTTCTTATCTCAGTAACATCATAAGGCAAACAGGACACTGAGCAAATAAAAGACACAGCAGTAGAAATAAGGCCTCAGTTTTGAGAGCTCTGTAGAATAAACACATCTATTCTGTGATGCCCTCTTAATATTTCCAGAAAAGCTTTTGCTCAAAAATACACCCTAAAAAATTAAATCTAGAGACTAGTCAGGAAAGGATTGTGTTTATCCAGTACCTATCAGAGAAATCAATGTACTGGAAAAGATAAAGACTAGATAATCTACTAGGTCTTTATACTCCCTGCTTTCAATCATACATTTCTCCACTATATTATTTAACAGTTGGTATTACAGGACAAGGCCATAAATTATCCCAAATGTCTCATAAAATTACTGTTACTTTATCGAAATAAAACACCCTCCACATTTCAAATCCAAATTTAGTAAATTTGTTAAAGATGACAAACAAATATGAGCACACTTTGTACCAGCTCAGGCATCCTGCTTTGGAAAGTATATCCAGGGACATAAATTTTAAAGCTCCCATATTTTGTGAATATTAGCTCTATAAACCGTTTGGCATGGTTGGCATGCCAGGAAAAGGTCAAAAGTTATAGAGTCTAAGCATAAAAACTAACAAGAAAGCCTATAGAGTTCATTAAAAGTTTATTGTATCCTTGTATATGGGATCAAATATTTGCTTTTTTTTTTGTTTTATTGAATGAGAAAATGCATTTTTCATAACCATAACAATTATTTTTAACATGAGTCAAAGTACCAAGCACTTCCACATATGAGCTAATACTAAATAAAGATGAGGCACCAAATAAAGCTGTTTCTGTTTTTCCTTCATACATTACTTCTAACTACACAGGCCTGTCCCTCGTGCTGTAGCAGTGCTGATGCTATCAGCCCGCAGGCGGAGGGAAGCAAACCTTGGCAGACAGTACCTAGATCAAATTCTTCCCTTGATTTCATATTCTGGGGCTGTCAGCTCAAGAGTCTGGGTAGGTTTCTTACATAAAAACGAGGTCTCTCAGGACCCTCTTTAGCCTATGTTCTAATGTCAAAGAGGTTACCATCTCTGTCTAGAAATAATGCAGTCAGGTCACGGCATTTGTTCTAGCTAATTTCTTTGGCTGTGGTACAAGTGACAAGAGAGCATGAAAAAGTCAATATAAGCAAAAGTTCTAAGCCCTGATATACACTGTGTGAGCTCTGACAAATAATATAAAAATAACATAATTAAAGAGAGCTCCTGGGGGAAGGGGAAAAAAAAAACAAGGTGGGAAAACAACCAAAGTCAACAAATCTGAGTTCTGAAAATAGAACGAGGAAAGCAAACATACATTAAGGGCTTAGCATGGTAAGGACACCCCCTTGATGAAGAAAGGACCCAGGTGTAGAAGAGAAAAGGACAAGGAGAAGATTTCTCTGATAGGTTTTTTGGGTTTTTTTTCCTACAAAATTACCAAGGGCCTTTTCCGTGGAAGTAAATACATCTTTACACTATTCTAAATAATTTCCCAGGAATATTTCCACCATTTAACCACTGATCATTCAACACACATACACAGATAACACTTGGCATATCCTATCGACATGTCTGGGAACTGACAGAAAGCTGGCTGGTTTAGGCAGGGCTACATGACTTTGGAGGGACTGCAGAGCAAGATTAGGGGCTGTGCAGTTATGCTGGTACTGTTTCTTCTTGTCCATCCAAAATCTCAGACTGGTCTGAAAGCTCTGAAACACTTTGCTAAGTGTTGCCAAACTCAGCTGTTACTTACTGGATGCTCTGCATCCAGATATGTTTTACTAAAAAATCACAGAGCTGGTGACTGATGTCCCTGCTCATTGTAGGGGGGCGGGGTTGGGGACCTTTAAAGGTCTCTTCCAACCCAAACTATTCTATGATTCTGTTCCTCCAAATTTACACCAGTATTTGTACAAGTAAGAGGAGGCCACCAGAATGGAAAATTCCAGTCCAGAGAGTGAAAGCTTCCAGAGCAACCAAGCGTGTTTTAGGAAGAAACCATTTTGAACACTGATTACACTGTTCTTCCTGCGTTCCCAACATCACAGTATTGTTTATCTCAGTATTTTTAAGAGAGAGGGAGAATTTCAGTGCACTGTTCTATATATGTGGACAAGCACATACCTTTCCTTCTAGTGAGTGATTCCTTAGATCCTGGCATTCTGTCAGATGAAGCTGTTGAACTTTTTCTCTTTCTCATTCTTTTTATTTTTCTTTTTTTTTTCACCTTTTTCTTTCTCTTTCTCAATTTTGGTTTTGGTTTTGTTTTTCTTTTCTTATTTTTCTTTTTTTTCCTTTTTCTTCTTTTCCTGTTTCTTTTCCTTGTTCTTTCTTTTCCTTTTTTCTTTTCCTTTTTTTAACTCTCAGATGATCTTCAGTATATTAAACTAACAAATATTTCTGTTTTTCTTTACCTGAAAAGTGTATGGTAGACACAAACAAGGTATATAACAGACAGAAATCTGTTGCATATATTTCAATATGAAATGGTGTCTAGATAACATAAGTCTAGCTCTCCTATCAAAGAGTGAGAAGTACTAAGTCTCAGCCTCTTTAGGGTATTTCAGGATCAAAGATACCATTTGATCACCTTTGGTAAATTAAGTGGAGAAGAATGACAAGTGAATCATCAGTGAAAGAACATCTGTGGTCACATCCCTTCTCTTCCCATTGCAGATCAGCCCAGTCACAGCCATGCAGTTGGACCGTGCTCCTAGGAACAGTACCAGAGCCCAGACTGAGTCATGGGGTAGTTCACCACACCCTGCATTTTCTAAGGAGGTGCTTTCAGAGATACACAAGGGCATTCCCATTGCATGTGCTGCTGGTGACAGAAATGAGCCATTACCTGATCCTTTTTTGGCTGGGGTTGCTTTGTTGAGAAGCAGGAAAGAGGAAGTGGGCACCTGTCTGAACAAGAAATAGCTCAAGATGTAGCATGGAGACCAGGAAAAAAAGACAAATGATTCAAAGTAACTATTTGCTGCTAGCAATAACATAAAAGAATCTCTTCCAAATAAATTTCCAGCACAGCAAGCATGAGTTGGCAACATGACTCATATTCATAGAAGTTGGATGTGATTTTCTGCTTTTCAGTCTAAAAGTATCCCCCTCCAAATTTTCAAAAAGCAATGTGAGGGGATCCACAAATCCCATGAGCTGGTGCTGCCAGTCCCAGCCCCATCAGTTGCCATGCGCATGAAACTAACCTGCTTAGAGACTGAGTACAGAATGTTCTTTCAGAAAAAGCTGTGCATAGCCAAAGGGAAAGAGAAGAAAATTACATGGAAAGAAGTCAAGGGAAAACAAGAAGTTAAATAAATAAATAAATATATATATAGCTCTAGAGCAGAAGAGTGTGCTTGAGACTGAAAACAATGAAACACATTTGGTCTGTGTTGTAGAAAAAGGACATGAAGGTTTACAGACATGTATATTCACCAAAGATTTCCTACACACAGTATGGATGTTTACATTCCTTTTTTTTTTTTTTCCTCGTTTCTGTGGGTATTTCACAGTTTTTTGGACCACCAAGCAACAGAAGCAAAGATGGTGAATGACTCACACCAGACATTTCTAACCTGTTAGTCAGATACCTGTTACGGGAATAAGTATTGATTCTGTGCCTGCCTAAATGAAAGATGTGTCTGATGGCTCATGAGGGAAGGTATGTGATATTCAGGGACTGTGGTTTTCTCCACTAAATGTACGTGTCTTTCCAGGCAGAGCTTCCCAGACTGTGCTGTATGTACTACTAATGGTGTTGGAACAGTTTCAGACCAGTTCTGCACATGATGGTCTCCACATCAATTAAATTTAGGAATCCTGCTTTAGATGGAATCACTACAGCTTGCTGGTGGCAGCCAGGGAAGCAGGTCTAGCTCTGTCTGTACTGAGCCTGTCTGGTCATGGGAACATGTTTACACCAGAATTTAACAACTGATCATGAGCAATTCCCTATGTGGAGGTAGGTAAGAGAGCCACAGAGCAATAGGTTATCTAGGTCACCGGTGGGTGGTATTTGCCTGTGTGGAGATACTCCCATGATAATTCAGGGAAGAGGTGAGAGGGGATGAGGATAGTTCTGGTTTAAGAAAGAAGAGTGTGAGATAAAGCGGTGAAGAAAATAGACGTGCTAAGGGAGGGAAGGGGAAGAACCCAAAAGAATGAAAGAGGCTGAAAACACCCTACAGCTGTGTATGCACACGACCTGGCAGAGATCCACAAGCTGTCTCTGTGTAGGAGGTACTCAAGTGAATAAATGGAGAACCCCTGCTTTGAGGCTCTGACCCCAGTTAACTTTTTTCCATTTACTTCAAAGGGACTTTGCTTGGAATTAAGCAAAAGCTGAATTGTTTTCCTGGATCAGGACCCAAATTGCTAAATGGTTAATATGTGTTTATAGCTTTACTGTATTGTATTATTTAATTATTGGCTCACTTACTGACTAGCAGAGTCATGTATATTCGGAACTATGTGCTATCAACATCCCTTTGTGACTTTTGGATTTGTTCTTTCCACAGCTGAAACTGTGGAATTCAGACTTAGCTGAATTCAGACTTGCTATAAGATCGTAATGTCCGCTTAACCATTTGCACTTGAAGTCCTTATTGGAGTAACTTAGTCTTCTTTTAGGACTTACGGACAATTGCTACTGATATATAGGGATCCATTGCCATGAGAAGACAAGGAGTTTGGGGTGTTATTTTTTTTCTTTTACAATGCTTTAAGTATTTTATATATATACATTCATTTTTATATAGCTATAGCTTTTTTTACGAAATGAAAAAAATCTCTGCATGTGTGCACAAGAGGAGAGCTTGATAAAAAACAAATATGGCCTATTTATTTTAATCACAATTTTTTCCTCTCTTTCGCCAGTATTTATTATGTCCTTGATTCAATGTTCTTCATAAAGTCAATTCAAATTAATAGCATTCACAATGTCACCCTAACAAAACTGGAACATAAAAACAGAAGAATGGGAATCCAGTCATGCTGGATACTCTGAGTTGGATAAGTCTGTATCCTTTTTTGGAAGAAAGATGTTCCTTTATTAGCAGCTATATTAAGAACAAAATGTATGCGTACTAAGGTAGAAAATCAACAACAATATCTGTGCACAAGTTTACACAATGATATTCTTTGTCTGGTTCCTTCAATATTCAAGAAAGAAACTGCAGATGCAGGGTATAACTCTGGAAGGTATAGTTGAGGCCACATTAATGCTAAAAAAAAAAAAAAGTCTTTTCTATCACTGATTTGATGTTTTCAGTTGTTTATTTGTCTCTTCTGGGTACCTTTGATGTGCCATTGTTGCTCCATCTGCTTGCAGGATCCTCTGCACATATATTAAGGAAACCATGTTCTGATGTGTCAGTCAACTTTCATTTCAAGGAACATAAACACTTACACCCTATCAGTCTCCAGAGGCAGACCACTATTTAGTGCAAACAAGCCTTCCCTGATGGTTTGAAAGCCATCTCTAAGCACACTCTCCACTGTGAGCAAGGCCAGGCTTTGCATCCCCCAGCCAATTCACACGGGTGAATTATGTCATGGACAGCAGTTATTCATGTTGCTAAACAAAGTGAGGAAGCAGCATGCAATCGACCCAGGGAATGAAATCTTGCACTCTTCTTTCCTTGGAAGAAAAAGAAGACTGGAAAAAACCCCCAGGGAGGAACAAAGGACTAGAAGAGATTACATGAATCATTGAGTCCATCCCCTGTCCACAACCAGGTAACATACTGTTGGATCAAAGAACTCTACTCTTTCCCACACTTCAAAACCCTCAGAGTATTTCCCAACATCTCATAATAAGTTCCAGACCTTTACTACAAAAAGAGCTGTAGACAATATTCTTGGCATCTCCCCACATCAGAGATTTTGTACTTTCAATAAAAATGCAAAGATCTTTCCTAATCAGAGCTGGGAAAAAATTCTTTCCTGAGCCCATCACGATGATCAGTCTAACTCTGGTTACAGGAGCAAGAGACAGCAGACAGGCATGACCCCTAGCTGTCCCAGATCAGTGGGACGGAATGAGAGGCAAGGGAGAAAAAACAAATCATAGAATCATGGAATAGTTTGGGTTGGAAGAGACCTTTAAAGGTCATCTAGTCCAACCCCCCTGCAATCAGCAGGGACATCTTCAACTAGATCAGGTTGCTCAGAGCCCTATCCAACCTGACCTTGCATGTTTCCAGGGATGGGTCATCTACCACCTCTCTGGGCAACCTGTTCCAGTGCCTCATGACCCTTGTAAAAAATTTCTTCCTTATATCTAGTCTAAATCTACCCTCTTTTAGTTTAAAACCATTACCCCTTGTCCTATCGCTACAGGCCCTGCTAAAAAGTCTGTCCCCATCTTTCTTACAAGCCCCCTTTAAGTACTGACAGGCTGCAATAAGGTCTCCCTGGAGACTTCTCTTCCCCAGGCTGAATAATTCCAACTCTCTCAGCCTTTCTTCACAGGAAAGATTCTCCATCCCTCTGATCATTTTTGTGGCCCTCCTCTGGACCTGCTCCAACAGGTCCGTGTCTTTCCTGTGCTGAGGACCCCAGAGCTGGACGCAGTACTCCAGGTGGGGTCTCACCAGAGTGGAGTAGAGGGGCAGAATCACCTCCCTCGACCTACTGGCCACGTTTTATTTGATACAGCCCAGGATGCGGTTAGCCTTCTGGGCTGCGAGCACACATTGATGGCTCATGTCCAGCTATTCATCCACCAGTACCCTCAAGTCCCTCTACAGAGGGCTGCTCTCAATCCCTTCATCCCCCAGCCTGTATTGGTACCAGGGGTTGCCCCGACCCAGGTGCAGCACCTTGCACTTGGCCTTGTTGAACCTCATGAGGTTCACATGGGCCCACTTCTCCAGCTTGTCCAGGTCCCTCTGGATGGCATCCCATCCCTCAGGTGTGTCAACTGCACCACTGAGCTTGGTGTCATCTGCAAACTTGCTGAGGGTGCACTTGATCCCACTGTCTATGTCATTGATGAAGACATTAAACAGTACATGGACCCCTGAGGGAAACCACTTGTCACTGATCTCCATCTGGACATTGAGCCGTTGACCACTACCCTCTGGATGTGTCCATCCAACCAGTTCCTCATCCACTGAACAGTCCACCCAACAAATCCGTATCTCTCCCATTTAGAGAGAAGGATGTTGTGGGGGACTGTGTCAAAGGCCTTACAGAAGTCCAGATAAACGACATCCGTAGCTCTTTCCTTGTCCACTGATGTAGTCACTCCATCATAGAAGGCCACTAGGTTGGTCAGGCAGGACTTGCCCTTTATGAAGCCATGCTGGCCACCTCAAATCACCTCCCTGCCCTCCATGTGCCTTAGCATAGCTTCTAGGAGGATCTGTTCCATGATCTTCCCAGGCAGAGGAGAGGCTGACAGCTCGCTAGTTCCCAGGGTCCTCCTTTCTGCCCTTTTTAAAAATGGGTGCAATGTTTCCCTTTTCCCAGTCACCAGGGACTTCACCTGACTGCCATTTCAGCGGGGCCTCACGATCCTTCTGGCTTTTTGGGTTTTAAGCAGGAGGTGTCAGAAAAGTTACCACTCCAGTCATGGGATTTGTCCCACTAAGTTTCAGTAATGGCAACTAGGTCGTACCTTCCTAGCAACATAGTGGCTTCCAACTCCACCTGTTTGTTGCCCATGCTGCGTGCATTGGTGTAGAGGCACTTCAGCTGGGCTGTCAGCTGTGTCACCTTCTTAGAGGAACACCCCTTAATTCCTTTGAGGTATTTCACTGGTGTTTCCCTGTCGGCTTCTATTACCTCAGGACCCCCTGGCTCATCTTCATAAAACTTCAAGTGTGCTGCAGTGTAGCCAGCACGTCTCAGAGCAACAGGCTGAGGGCCCTCACTAGCACCCTGTCCCTCTAACCTTGGTGTGCCATCCCACAGCTTGTCACAGGCAAGCCTGATATTATCCCCCTCCCCCTTCAAGTCTAGTTTAAAGCTCTGTCGATGAGCCCCACTAGCTCATGAGCAAAGACCCTCTTCCCCCTTTGCGAAAGGTGAATCCCATCTGATGCCAGCAAGCCTGGAGCCATGTAGGCCATCCCATTACTGAAAAACCCGAACTTGTGACAGTGACACCAGCCACGGAGCCATGTATTATTAGGCTGGGCCCGTCTGTTTCTTCCAATGTCACCGCCCACAGCTGGAAGGAGAGAGGAAAAATTAATCTGTGCTCCAGATCCCCCTACCAACTGTACCAAGGCCCTGAAATCTCTTTTGATTGCCCTTGCACTACGTGTTGCGGTTTCATTGCCACCAAAGTGGAAGAGCAGCAATGGGTAATAGTCTGAGGGCCATACCAGGCTAGGAAGTTTTCTAGTGATGTCCTTAACCCAGCACCCAAGGAGGCAGCAGACTTCCCTAAGAGGAGGGTCTGTCCAGCATATTGGATCCTCTGTTCCCCTCAGAAGGGAGTCACCTACAACTATAAGGTCTCTTCTTCCTTGTGGAGGTGGTTGTAATACAAGGGGTAGGTCTTTCTGACGTTGGCAACATCTCTGGTGTAGATGAACCATCATCCACATCATCCATTGACTGGCCTTCCACATCCGGAGCCTCATACCTGTTGTACAGAGGCACCTGGGAAGGCGAGGTGGGCAAGGAGGGTGTTTGCCTGCCAGAGTCCTTGCCTCCCTTCACTCCTTTCCTTTAAGCTACTGCCTTCAGCCTGGCAGGGGGAGGATACAGGATCCCCTTGATCTTGTTTTTTTTCTGGTGGCTGTTCCTGTTTCTCTCTGAGGGAGGGCAGAGCATGGTTCCACCAGCCTATCTCATTCTCAGAGTCCCATCTGTCCTTCTACTCACCAGTTGCTGGTGGGAGGCGAGAGAGGGACATGGTTTTTGCCTCTCTGCTCTTCATTTTGCAGGTAAAAAACCTCACATAGCCTTAATAAAGGCTATTTCCTACAGTTCCCAGGAGTATTTCTCCCTTCTCAGCACAGGGCATATGCTGTTTTTCAGTCTTATGCAGTTCTCGGTAAGTTCTGATCTTCCTGACATCTTGTGTGTTGCCCTATATTTATCGCTGCAGCTATGCTTCACAGTGCCAATGAGAAAATCAATGTACCAGACCCTTCAGCTACAGAGTCATCAATGCCAGGTTCAGGCAGCTGCCCTCAGAGCTACTCCAAGAGCCCAAAGAAATGGTTAAAAGCTGTCCCAGACCCACTAGATGGCACTGTCTGTGGCTGTTACTAGCCCTTACAAACCTGAGGCAGAATTTAGCGTGAGCCCCGCAGCTTCAATCTCAGCTGCGTGGCTTTGAGTTCCAGCACAAGTCCCTCTGCCTGGAACCTCACCCAGCTGTTCCACCCGTTCAGCAACTTTCGGGTTCCCTCAGTCACTCTAAATTAGTGCTCTCTCAAATAATTACCACTATATTTTTTTCTCAGGAAGCTGCAAGATTATATTTTCCAATTCCTGGATCTTGCCCAAAACATTCCAGAGGTTTCAAGAAATATTTAGAAAGTCGGTAAGTCTGAGTATCCTGTCTGGCTGGTGTGCAGTGCATATGTGAGTGGAAGGGTACAAACTTCAACCGAGCCTCCCAGAAATGCTGCAGATTACAGGAATTTTGACGTGACTTGCAGGAACTTTCCATCTTGGTCGCACCAGTTCTGCTCTACAGGCTCAGTCTGGATTGCAGTGAAATCAGTTAGGGAAGAGGGTTTCCACTGGGATCGCTGAGAGTTGGATAGGGGCCTCTGTCAGGTTTCCAAACACTGAAAATGACTGTGCTGACATTTGGTAATCTTTCCACCTTTTCTGATCAAGGTTTCTACCCTTACTGTGAGCAGCGTTTGCTGGTTTATGCTCACCATGAAAACTGATGGGGCTGTTGGGAAAACTGATGGGACTGCCATTTTCAGTCTGGAGAGTAGCACTTTTGCCAAGCACATTTTTCTAACTGAAATGGGAGTTAAAATCTCCTTCTTTCTCTGTGTCTCTGCTTCTATACACCATTTCCTCATAACCTGCTGTCTCTGGTTTTTAAAAGTTTCTCTTGTCTTGCAGCTTCAGCAGCATCCTGAGCATAGCTTTCAGCCTTTTTTTCCAGTCTTTGGAACACTTTTTTGTGTCTCTCTAAGTAAAAGTGCTATTTGAAACATCCCTTCTTCATCCTCTTACATCATTATTTACTCTAATAAAGTGCATTAGGCATTTTCCAGTTGAGCCATTCAAGCCACAAACTAATCTATGAACCATACACAAAACGTGCAAGTTGAACAAATATCAACAATTCCTGAGCCTTGCACATTTGAAGCAATCTTTCAGAGAAAGCCCCCATGACTAGGCAGTGCAGGTCAGCAAAGCCCCGTGAGGAAGGGCAAATATGCTCATCAAGCCCTAAGTTGCTAGTTATTGCCCCTCATCTGAAGGCTACTGCCTCCAGACATGGCTGACAGTAAGTGACTCTATGAGGATTCTTAGACCCCTCTCATGTGGATGCCATGGCCTGCAGGAGCCGGAAATAAGCCAGATATCCCTCTAGAGGGAGGTATCCCTCTGCTTATCAAGGGCTTATCTGGAGATATCCCTAAAGATAAGTGCTGGATAAAAGATGCAAGCTGGAGAGCAAGAAGTAAGAAGCAACTGTGTGAGACTGGGAATAGAGTTCTGTGCCCAAGTCACAGGGGACTGCGGGTAAAACCCCTAAAAGGGGCAAAAAAAGAGCAAAACATTCTGAACCCCTCTCTTCTTCTTTTTCTTTTTTTGTTTATTTGTTTGTTTTATAGCTCACTGCCCCCAGGTGTGCCTGGAGCCTGCACAAAATCCAACAGTGTCATGAGAAATTCCAGAAATTGAGGTGTATCTGGACACATATTTTAGGGTTATGACTGGTTCAGTACAGTACTATGTCACACCTTTACAGGTGATTAAAGTTGGCATTTCTCTTTGCTGGGCAACAAGATATTTAAAAAAAAAAAAAAACACAAAACCCACAAACCAAAAACCAACCCAAAAACCAACCCAAAAAAACAGTGTATCTAGTCAGGTTTCCAAATGAAGAATGGTTTGCTGTAGATGGTTTCATCAAGTAGACCTCAGACCTGGGCATGATAAGGTTTTGTAAGCTCAGCTGAGCCGTACTCACTGTAGGACCTTGAGAAGAAACCCTTGGGACAGTTTGATCTACAAATGTAAGTTAAAGTAGCTTTAATTTGGAAAAACTTGTAATAAAGTCCAGAGAGCACTAAACAATAATATATTCTGGATTTTACCTATCCCATAGGGTAGGATTTACTGTAGTGGTTCAGAAGCCAAAACTTAATCCACATAGCTTCTACTACATCCATGTAACAATTTCTTCCCAATTATGAACCTATTCACTCCAAAGATGATGGGTATATCTCACTTCTGTATTTTCTCTACACCAGCAGCAAATCATTTTGATGGTAATTTGTTTATCAGCCTTCACAACTGCCAGATAATTCCTGGCGTCTCTGAACATAATTTTTGAGAACTCTGGGTCAGGGTCGAAATAGTTTGCCTCAGCATTCCTTTAGATCATGAACTTACATCTTCTTGCAGTGTTGTATGGTCTGTTTCATAAGCTTGTTTCATAAGCTTGTCTGCTTCTTAAGAGAAAAAGGTACTTTGGAAAAAAAAAGGAACCAAAAATATAAAAAACATTGCCATAATATTCACTAGGCCTTTAAAGAAAACTTTTCACAGATGCTGACAGCTGTGTCAGAACAGTTTGTCTTCAAAGACAGAAAAGCTAAACAAATACTATGAAAATAGAAGCTGTGAAACATCAGTGGTGGTTGTCTATAAGATAACTAATTGCATGCCTGCATGTTCATGTTTTATTCTGTGGCCTTTTCTGCTATTAATGACTCATATTTAAACAGTGTAGAGAACATGTATTCACTTCTCTTGTAAGTTCTTGTTTGGTCCTCTAATGAAATAATTAATGTGAGCATGTGATATTACCAGGAAAGTTGGCAAATACAAATCAAACAGGTTTTTGATGGTGAGCCTGCAGGAATCCTCCCTGAGCTCAATGTGTGCATGGAGGTTTTATAAGCAATTAAACTCTATCCCTGAAAATCCTACCTTTAAAGCTTTTGGATCACCTGTAGGCTTTTATGGTCAGCTGCAATTAATGAGGGTGTAGAAGCTTGTAGGAAAAGCTCAAGCAAAGAAAAGGAACATGAAACAAATAAGTTCAAATACACTTAACCTCTTCCCTGCTAGAGTGTTACTTTTCATCCTGTCTTGATGCTGCTTTAAACAGATGCTGCATTTGAAACTTACTGGCAGGATTACGAGGCAGCACAGAAGGTGTTTTGTCCCTTCCTGTGCTGCAGCAACAGAGCTACACTTTAAGAAATATGACAAATGGTACAAAATATTCTACAATGGAACAAGATCTCCATGGGATGGAACCACTGGAAAATTTTTTTTGAACACTACAATATTTAGGCAGTGGCTTTAAGTAGTATAAAACATCAGCCATGCTTCTCTGTGTGTGCTGCAACCTAACATATGATATCCATCACCATCCTCTTCCAGCCTCGGCTCACAGCAGTACAGACACCCCCAAGTTTTCTCTTCTTGTTCTTGTGTGACTCTTCAGCAGCAGATTATTGCCCTCCATGCTCTTCCCCCCTGGAAAGGCCTAGTGACTTCATTTGCTGGTGGTAAGAGGACAAATGAGTTGCAGCCTCCTGTTGTCATTGTGTGGTACAGTGCATGTTTTGTAAAGTAGGACAGGGAGTGTCTGTTCCCCATTAACATCGTGACTGAATCCCAGTCCTGATGGCCTTTGAATTGGGAGAGGTAGGACACTGGGAAGCTGCCTTTGCCCATTTGCCATTGTATGCCTGGACGTGAGGTCAGAGAGGAAGCACGTGGAAAGGCCACAGTGTGAGGGGAAGGAGCGTTTTGCATCCTCATTTGCCCCTGTGCAGTTACAGAGCCCAAACCATGACCTGACCTGTGGCCCTTTAAATACAGACTGTCCTCAGTTAAACCTGCCAAGACACTACAGGTCTAGCTGTTCTTTCCTTTACAGCAGCATAACACTGCTGAGTTCAACAGATCAAGTGAGAAAAATCAGATCCAGTTTGTCTACACTATTATTTGTGCATGGCTGTAAACCACAAGCGGCTGCAGGTTGCATCTGTCAGCATGTAAACATGACTTCAGCTCGTGTTCGTCGCGGCAATGTGGTTTGTTTAAAGAGTTATGTATATCACAGTTACCATTGAACACTCACCACTGCAAAGATGCTGATGGCGATAAAGGCTTGACAGCAGCAATTACGTTCTTTGCCTCTGGAGAGACAACAGGGTGGGCAGTCTCTTCTGAGCTGCTGGCTGTGGTTTCTTTTTAGGTGGACCAGGAGAAGGTGATGCAGAGGAGATTTTTGGAGCCATGCTTTGTGCGTCCTGTCCCAACCACAAGCAAAGCAAGCACATGTTTTTCATAGCACCGCTAGCCTGCTACTCCCTTCATTCCTGCGGAGCGCGGCACTGCGAGAGCACTGACGACTGCTGCTTAACCAGTAGGAGAACACTTCACTGCTGAGCCAGCTGCCTGGAAATGTTAATGCTGCTCTGTGGTTTCTTCAGGACACTGGGCCAGCATTTACCTCATCAGATGTATCTTTCCTTTGCTGCAATATCCCAGCCTGAGCTCTATTCTCAGTGCAATCTATTTTTGCATGAGCGACGAGCCTGGGGGTCCCCAAAGGTAGTTAAAGGAAAGCAGGATGCAAAATGAAATACATAGAGTATATGGGAAGAAAGAGAGGAAAGAAATGAAAAATACATCCACTGCTGACATGAGAAATCCTGGCCCCAGGGGAGGAGAACAGGCACAGGGTCCGGGAGAGGAGCATAGCAGGACGGAGGAGGAGGTCGGGGGGGGGGGGGGGGGGGGGGGGCGCACAGAGGCAAAGATTGCAATTCCAGCTGAAGCTGATGAGACTGCAGAGGAACTGAAGCTGAGTAAATTTACAGAATCTACAGAAGCAAAAATAGAGTCCTGCAGCCATCTTTTTCCACAGAGACACTATTATCATCCTTGTTGCACAAGTGGAGAAACAAAATGTTTAAGTGATTTGCCTTTGGCTGGTTTGGAGCCCAGGTTCCTCCAGCTGTCAGGCATAGACATAACCAAGAGATTTCTGTTATATTACCTTCAAGTGACTTGGAGAACCAGATACCAGATGCAGGGGGCAGGTCTCCTTGGATCAAACCTGGGTTCTGACCTCCACTTAGCTTTCTTTGCTTCCTTTAAAAAAAAAAAATACAGTGCTAAAAATGTATGAAAGGAAGCAGGAGAAGGCTAGCCTTGGCTACTTCCCTCTATGTATGTAGGTTTTGGCCTAGTGTTATTAGGCCCATCCTGTGAATCAGTTGGACGGTCCATAAATCTAGAGCTCACTGGGATTACACGCACATTACCTCCACTCTGTGGTTTCTGACTGATCCACCCGCTAGTTACCATGGCCATCAACGTGTACTTTGCTTCAGCAATGAAAAAAACTGGGGCTAGCTCTCAATCCATCAGCCTGACTCTCCTGTTTGGTCAGATGGTCTGCGATGCTTGCACATGACAGCTTGCCCCTCCATGGTGCATGACCCACTGCCTGTTCCCTTGTGACAATACATGTGTTGGTAATAAACTTCCCCTTCATAATCCAATACAACCATTTGATGTGGCTAATTAGCTAACTAACCTTTTCCATTTCTAATTTTTCAGAGTCTGTGGTGGGTGCCGCACAAGCTCCTGTCTCCCTTTCCCTCAACTCACGAACAGCAGGGAATAATCTGGTGTAAACAGATGGGTAGCGTCAGAAATGTGACAAAGAAGAAAAGAGAGATGCTGCATACAGCCTGAAGCAAACGCCATCTCGCTGCCTTTCCAGTATATTTTCATGCCTTTGTGCTACTGTAACGGTGCCTTGAAAACAGACCTTAATTTCATAATGATATATGGCAATAGTTCTTTACTGACAAGCAACCATGACTGTGGTTGGTAAGCATGTATTTGAAAACGGAAAAGCTAAATAGTCTTTACAGTAATTGAGTCTCAAAGGGTTTTCTCTTCCTACTGCAACTCCAAAAGAGAATCAGCTTCAAAACACATCTTAAATATTTCAACTGTGTATTAGTAAGGGTATTTCTCAGTAAGGGCTGAGGATTCAGAATATGGGGATATCGATTACATCCTCTTTTAGCTTTCCACAGGAGGTTTCCAAGAGGGTGGCTAACTAGAACTGAATAGACAACCACATTTGTGCTGAATAGCTAGAAAGTAAAGGAAACCCATTATGTGGTTTTTAAAAAGTTTTGTGAATTGTGGAAAAGATATGTAATGCCTCTGCTGAAAAAATGCCATCATAATTATCTATATGTTCTTTATTTCACTTCAAGAATTTTCCACATTGAATGTCTGTCTTGGGACCTTCATAAATAAATAACTGGCAGCATCACTGTCATGAAATACATTTATAAATGAGCTTACTACTACACAGCTGCTCTGAAAACTGCATGTATTACTTGTAAATAATTAAATTTTCCACCTCTGACAGGTGGGTTATAAAAATGATTAAAATAAATAATGTTGGTTTGAGGGGTTTTTTTGGTTTTCATCTTTTTTTGAGAGAGAGATTCACGTTAAACCATTCCACAGACACCTTTGGGCTTGCACAACATATGGCCCCATATGTGTTCACTTTTCAGAATTACTTCCAGACACAGAAAGGAACAGATGTAGAGTGGCCATTGCCTTGGGAGTTTGACCTGCAGCATAGGCAACGCACTTATTATCCTTCACTTTCTACTGATCATGCATCAGTTCCCTTTACGGCTTCTCTTTTCTTACACATGCCTATTCATGTCAGAACGGTTTCTCTTTGGTAATTACACTGGTCTTCACATTCCCTTCAAGATCAGAAAAAAATTTGCCTTACTTTTGCCTTTCATTTCACTGCCTGCTTTGGATAAAGCTGGGTATGGAAGTATTAAAATACCAAGGGAAAGCCTGCTGTCACAATGAGTTTGATCCAAAGTCCTTTGAAGTAATTCCTAAACAACAGTTCCCAATTATTGCTGTTGGGCCTTGGATCCACCCATGGCTTTCTACTCCAACAAGAAGCATAAGTATTAAAAAGTTTTCAAAAGATTCATCTGATAGGATTACCAGTTTGATTTCCTGCATAATGCTCTCTGAAGATTCAGATAAGCATGACACCACTTGAAAGCTCTCCCTATCACCTCAGGCCAGAATTAAAGCTCCTCTGCAGTCACGGTGCCCAAAGTTTCACAAGCAGTAGATAATTTCAGCCTTACAACCAAGTTGCTCTTTGGTCTCTCTCGGCTGAGAAAGGATACACTTTCTTGATTCTAACACCAGAACCATCCACTGCTTTTGAAAACATAGTCTTCATTATTGGAATGATTTGAATTCTGGTGCAATATTACTGGAACAGTCTTGGCACTATGTCATGCTGCAAAGATGGTTCTTAGACAATTGGTTATTTGTTATTGCCATCTCCTCTTTCTAAACCAATGTGTTTCTTCCCAGTAGTCAGACAGTTTATATTTGAAAGATATCATCTTAATGGAGGTCCTAAATTTTGTATCCACAGTCATGGACAGAAGTGACAGTTCATCTCACAGAAAGACTACCTATAGCAGGTAGACACACACACATATATAATATGTGCAGCTAATTGTTTGCACACCTAGTTTCTTTTCCCACACAATTTAGGCCCCCTAAGATATTTCGCTCAAAAAGCTTGAATTGTCTTTGGAATGCTGTATAGAGGACTAGAGGATTCAGTAGACAATTCTTTAATATTTGGTTCTGAATCTGAAATGCTACTGCCATCTGAGGAAAATTTTGGTTTTGTTGGTCAAAACCTGCACACCTTCACTCTTGGCTCAGTCTGCTAAATTCCAGTATGGTGCCCTACATGATGCATTCTGTATCATGTTCCCTTTTAAAACTAAACCCTAGGAAATGCTGCATTGTGTCTGCATGACATGCAGGAATATATTGCAATAAACTGAGTAGAATATTTAGTAATGGCCCAGAATTTTCAAATTTTAACCCAAGTGCTTTGCTGAACTGATGCAATCAAGGAACTTCTTCTCCCAGCTCTAGCTGAACACTCTACTTGGACTTTGCTAGTTTGTCTTCCTTCTTTGGGAAGTCCTTTTCTTTGAGAATAAGCAGAGTAGCCAGAGCCATTGATGGGGTAGAGCAAGAAGGCAGGATCCCTGGGCAATCCTCTGACCGACACCAAATGTGTATATACTGTAGATTCCCCCAGCAGGTTCCTGTCATCATCTGGGACTCTGAATAAGTCATAGAATCATAGACTCATAGAATCATTTAGGTTGGAAAGGACCTCTAAGATCAACAAGTCCAAGCACTAACCTAACACTGCCAAATCCACCACTAGACCATGTCCCTAAGCACCACATCTACACATCTTCTAAATACTTAAAGGGATGGTGACTCAACCACTTCCCTGGGCAGCCTGTTCCAATGCTTGACAACCCTTTTGGTGAAGAAATTTTTCCTAATATCCAATCTAAACCTTCCTTGGCACAACTTGAGGCCATTTCCTCTTGTCCTATGGCTTGTTACTTGGGAGAAGAGACCGACACCCACCTTGCTACAACCTCCTTTCAGGTAGTTGTAGAGAGCAATAAGGTCTCCCCTCAGCCTCCTTTTCTCCAGGCTAAACAACCCCAGTTCCTTCAGCTGCTTTTCATAAGACTTCTGCTCTAGACCCTTCACCAGCTTCGTTGCCCTTCTCTGGACATGCTCCAGCACCTCAATGTCCCTCTTGTAGTGAGGGGCCCAAACTGAACACAGTATTCAAGGTGCACACAGTATTCGAGGTGTCAGAATGCAAAGTACCATTACTACAGTTTGATTGAAAAGATTACTTACATGTTCTGTATTTCCTGATTCTCTCTGGAAAGAAATGTGACAAATGTCCTAAAGAAATGCGACAGCCTGGGACAGATTTCTAATTCTGCTTTTGCACTTGAGAGGATGGCCTTTATGCATGCATGTATACACAGAGCGAGGCAAGCCTCTGGTCTCTGCATAGACAGACAAAGAGCCAGAGGCACACAAAGGCTATTCAGCTCTTCAGGGAGGTCTGCTCTTCAAATAGCTGCTTCCATCCTCTCCAAAAGAAAGGACCCTATAGGCTGGAACCAACCAAGAGCTACTAGGTGGAATATCATCTAGTGGTTATCTTCTAGTCTTTAAAATTTTGCTTTAGTGTCAGTGATTAAAAATTATGCCTATAAATCTCATATGATATCCTAAAATAGGCAGCACATGTTATCAGACATCATAGATTCACATAAAAAGTGGGGTTTTTTTATGCTACTGGCAGATTCATCAGGTTATTAAAAAGACCATTAAAGAGTTTCCAAAATATTTTCATTTTAAATGGCAGGAGGCTTTGATCAGTCTACTGTTTTGATTAATAATTGAAGAGTTTCCACAAAAGCAAAAAAAAAATTTGTCTAAATGAGTTGCACTGCAGTCTTGTCCTTTGATAAGACAGGAGAAGAGGGACACAACTTTGCATAATTAGCAACTGTATCTTAGAAATTAATAGCTACAGAGGAACAATTAAGTTGTGTTTAGCTGGAGCCATCTGTTTGCCACCTTTCTGTAACCATCCATATATCCCCATCACTCAGTGAATACAATGAGAAAAGGGTGTATTTTTAATGTCTGTGAGCAATCATGAGTCCCTTAGTAAAGCACAGGTCAAGTTCAGCATCACAGACATCACATTATTTTCCACGATATAAACATTTTTTTCCTATGAAATATTATTCTTAGCATTCTCAGTATTTCTTTATTTGGACACAATAAAGGACACTGTATAATCAGCAGCATTGAATAGGGTTTCTTTCTCCTCCACCTCAGTGGCATTGCTAATTTGCTTGAGTTATTCCTTTGCTTGAAATTACTTTAGAAAATCTTTACTTGTCCTTTTAACCAATAGCACAGAAAATAAATGTCATCCAACCCAATCTGTTGCCTCAAAGAAACAGAGCAAAGAAATAGTTGTTAGCTAATAATATTGGGGAGTGATACATGAAAGAAGCAGAATTTACATCCATGCCTTGTCTTGATTAGAGTGTTCAAGTTTAATTCAGCATGCCACTATTTCCTGCTGGCTGTTGTTCTTCACCAGTAACAAACCCTCCTTAGAAGCTGTTGATACTGAACACATGGACCCAATTAAATCTTGTAATTAAATTTACTTATTTGCAGTTTCGGCCCTGATGCGGTCTCTGATTCATTCACCAAAAGGTTTCCATTTACTGAAGGAGACATTTTCATTTGTTGTGGAACCCTGAAGTATAGAACTGAATGTGCGTTCGGCCAGTTACTGGCATACGTTGTAAGGTGGACAAATTAGGCACTGAACTCTCTTTTGGCGGAGAGCCCTATTTTGCATTTTCAGGCACTTAAACTAGGACCACACTAGTTATAAATCTGTGACCTGTTCTGGTCAGTCTTGAGTCATGGGTTAGGATAAGAACATGTGTTAAATACTGCTATATGTATAATATTTTATATTAAATATGCATATACAGAGAGAATGTGTAATACATAAAATGCTGACCAAAGGTATACCAACCAAAGCACCTGAGAAGATAAACTAACAAAATAGAAAGCAACTAAAAAATCTGGTCACTTTATTCCTCTGCGACTCAAGATCATGATAATGAAATACAAGTGATCTCTTCACACCTCATATTCTGCCAGAAAATGTTTATTATTATCACCATCACAGTTCATTTGGTTATCCTTTTGCCTTTGAGGCAGATTGTAGTTCCAGTGTGGATGGCTGAGATAGAGTTAATTTTCATCACAGTAGCTTGTATGGTGCTGGTTTGGATTTGTGCTGAAAACAGTGTTGATAACACAGGGATGTTTTAGTTATTGCTGAGCAGTGCTTACACACAGTCAAGGCCTTTTCTGTTTCTCACACTGCCCTGACAGCAAGTAGCCTGGGGGAGGCAAGAAGTTGGGAGGGGACACAGCTGGGACAGCTGACCCCAACTGACCAAAGGGACATTTCATACTATATGACATAGTGATCAGCAATAAAAACTGGAGGGAAAGTTTGCCAGGGCTGCCATTGCTTGATGACTGGCTGGGTGTTGGTCAGCTGGTGGTGAGCAATTGTGTTTTGGAGGGTTTTTTGCACAACTTGTTTTTCTTTGAGTTTTTTAGGGGGTGGAAAATTGTTTTTTTTTACTTGTTAAAATGTCTTTATCTCAACACACGAGTTTTCTCACTTTTAGCCTTATAATTCTGTCCCCCATCCCATTGCAGGGGAGTGAGGCAGAGGCTGTGTGGTACTGACCTGCCAGCCAGGGTTAAACCACAACAGCTGCTCACATAGCAAATAACTAGGGTTTTTTTATTGTGGTTGCTGTAGCATCTTGGCATGAACCAGAATTTCACTGCACTCATAAACACCTTAAAAATGGGAAGTCAGCTTTCATATTGCTCTTTAAGGAGGGGGCAAGTAGAAATAGATGAGGGACCACAAGGAGGTAAAACTGGTTGATGTTAATATTACTGGAAGTGGTGTGGGCAGACACACTATGCTTGTGGAGGCAGACACTTACCTGAGGCAGCAGAAGCCCTGCTCTTTGAAGATTCAGGGCTGATGCAAATGGCAGCAGTCTTTCTGACATGTCCTGGACTCAACAGCACACACAGTGCTCAGCTGAAGAGCTGTGTTCTCCAAGCCCGCTTGCAGATTACTAAAGCCCTGTTCCCTCTCAGGAATCAGCCAAAAGAAAAAAGATAAGGTAATAAAAATTAAAGCACATGAAGAAACTCAGAGAAAGTTTCTAAAGATAAAAAACAATTATTGAGACTCTGACTAAAGTTTATATCTGATTAAAAGACAACTGTATCTATTTCACCCAAATAGTGACAGGAGACAGTGAGAGCTGAAGAGAGATATGGTATACACAGATTTTTCACTAGTTTGACTTCAGGTTTCAGAATAAAAGAAGGGATAGTTAGATTCTAGCATTTATCGAGAACCTTGAGGAAAGGAAAGTATGGATTAGGGCAACAGTCATAAATATACCTCTCGGGGGAAGCCTTTACCAAAAAGGAATCTGAAGAGGAGCAAAACCACATTACAGGAATAATTAATGAGGACAATGAGTTTCAGGTTACATAGACCCTTCTTATCTCCTGAAAGGGTAGTGACAGGCCTCATGCTGTATCAGCTTCTGGAGGGTGTGATACCTACAACTGGAGCAGGCAAAGAGGGCAGCAAAATGAGTTGCATCAGGAGGCAGCATGTTGAGGAGGTGGCAAGAAATCAAAGTGCCAGCAGCAAGCTCCAGCAGGGAGGCAGGGCATTTTATTCCTAACAATGCCTTGCTGGTAATTGCAACAAGCTGATCCCACTGCTGCCTGGGATGCAGCTGAGATATCACTGGCCTGCATTGCACACCACTGAAACGGAAAACCTCCAGTACACAGTTTATGATTATTTGCACCCAAGAGGGTGCATCCCAGGTGGTGATAATCTCCCATAACCTTAAGGATATGCAAGAGCTTTGAAAGATTTGATACAGAAGGAAGTTGCTTAATGAATGAGCAGCTGAAGGCTGGAAGAGAATTTGATTATTTCTTTTTTACCCCTTAGATGTTTGATACTGCAGAGTGCTATTACACTGCAATAGCTTATATGGGCCAGCCTACCTGGAGACCACGTAACTATCTTTAACTTGCAGCCAAAACCAAGAGCACCTATCCGCTTACACATTAATTGAGCAATGGTAAAACACCACCCAATGCAACAAATTTTACTAAGAACTTCCAATGGAATGACTCCTACCTCTGGATTTTTCATTGCTGCTCCTTCACACATTCGTGTATTTTTGTCTCACAACTCCTGCGAGCAAGGTCCTTCCTTCCTGGGCTTCTCTGTTTTGTAGAACATCCAACTGAGGCTAAGTAAATAAAAATATGAAAAAGAACCTTTCGATTCAGGTTGGAAGCTGCTATGAGAACACTAGTGGATTTAATTATTTCTACACTATTTATGTAGCCCCTCAGCCTCTGAAGAAGCATCCTTTACCAATAGCCTGGTACAAAGTGTAAACTAGTTATAAGTTGTTTTTCCCCATCATCATGACTATCTTTTTTACTTTCCTGAATAGGGTGTTGCATTCTGGAGCCAGAGAGGGTTTTTCCAGCTATTTTTATTCTGGGTGGAAAAAAGCTCTCTCTTTGTTTGCTTGGTTTTGTCACTGCTATTTTATATGGTTGTACTGAATGTTTTTGCCAGTGATTCAGGATTGCAGTCTGTGGGGTGTCAGTAATTGATAGTCCTTCCTGGCCTGTGCACTCTTAATCTTTCATCTGCAAGCCAAGTACAGAACACAAGAAGAGTAAGCTAGAAATGCTCTTGGTCTCCAGCACGGGAACGTCTATCTTCACCGCAGGCAGCTTGCAAAACCGTATTTGTTTACATGTTTATACTTGCCTTGTTCTTTTTCTTTCCCGTTTTCTGCCATGTTCCATTAAAAAAGGAAGCTACAACAGCCATCCAACCCACACTTACTTCCTGGTCAAGCCTCTCAGCTTTCATGTCTCCTACCCCTGACACCAAAGACAGGATTTCAGTAGGTGCCTAATGGTATCACAGATTCCTTAGAGAGTCCTGCCCATGTGGCATACCCCACTACCACATCAGACAGGCATCTTTCTCCAGGTCTTGTGTTGTTATGTGCCATCCCCATGCAGATGTGCCTCAGATACTGCAGAGCACCTAAAATGGCTCTGTGTTTAAGACCTAAATATCTTTCCAAAATTAAACCTTTCTAATATGACACTAGAGGGGAAAAAAAAAAAAAAAAAAAAAAGGAAAGAAGAGCATGGAAAGAAGAGCATGCACAAATGTTGAAATCCAAAGAAAATTGAGCTGGCTCCATCTTCCTTGGAAATATAGCGTATCCTGAACAGAGGTTTTAAACCAAAGTTACTTCAAATAGCTTTCATAAAATCCTGCTATGAAGTCCTAGAGAATTCTCTCCAAAGCAGAAGTAGGTGTCCTGTCTTCACAGGCACAATTTGGGGATCTCTGAGAAGTAGAAGATATTTAATGAAGATAATTTTGCAAAGAGGTGTCACCACATACTTTTTTTCAGCCAAGGAAAGGAAGAGAGCCAAGAGGCTGGAGTTTGCAGCACCTCAAGGTGATGGCATCTCGCCAGCTTCTCCTTGCAGTCATATCCATGCCAGAAGTTCTTAAGTGCAAATGGCACATAAAAGAGAAACACCTGTCATTATTGTGCTGGTTGTGTGTGTGGATAATTACGTGAAACTTTGTGAAAAAAAGTGTGCTTTCCTGTCCTGAGAATGTAATGAAAAGTTTTACTGTGTGGAGCAGTATGGCTGGAGCGGTTGTGCTGGTTTTATCAACAGTTGGCCTAGAGGCACCCAGAGGGGCATTGCTCAGCCCTCCCTGGAAGGCACTGGCACACCTGGACCTCCCTGCCTCCTTCTAGCTGCCATTTCACACCCACCTCACCCCTGTTCACCACTGTGCATCAGTCACAGAAGATGGCTACACTGAAATGAGGCTCACCTAAGAACTTTTCCTTTCATTTCAGGTGTAGTAAAT
The DNA here is from genome assembly GCF_035582795.1 of Mycteria americana. Taxonomy (NCBI): domain Eukaryota; kingdom Metazoa; phylum Chordata; class Aves; order Ciconiiformes; family Ciconiidae; genus Mycteria; species Mycteria americana. Next base: position 35,954,763 of record NC_134367.1, read on the forward strand.
CTGTCACTTAGATTGTATATCCAGATTTTTCAACAATAACTCACCACCTTATCGTCTATCTTCATCAGCAAGCAGTAAAGCTGTGCCGAGACCCTGACAGCAGTTTTGCAAAGGGCATTCACTCCCTGATTTTGTGCCAGCATGGCATGAAGCCAACCCAGCAGACACATGTTGCTCTGCAAGCAAGCAACAATTGGGCCTCTACAGCTCTTTGGTCCGTGTTATATTACAGGACCTCAGTATGTGTGTCAAGGAACTGCTCTTATGATTTGGGGCCACCTGCCTCTAGATGAGCCAGTCTTTGAGTTCAGTATGGCAAAAGAACATTTTCTTACAGATCTCCTCATGGCTGTGTGTATGGAGCGCACCTCTGTGGCACAGAAGTCCTCATTTCCCCTGCCCCCATCCCCAATCAGGTACAATGACACAGTGTTATTTTCAGTGTCGGCTGATACAGGAACAGTGTCTGGGGACAGCTGCTGAGGTAATTAGGATAAACTGTTTCCTTCCATAAACCTGAATGCAGCTGGTACTTGGGAGTGAAAAGTTCCCATCTGCAGAACATTGAAGTAGAAGTTCTGGTGGTGGCACTTAAAACACAGAGAACACAGTATGTCAGAAGGCAAACAAAGGTACTGAAGAAGAAGGAGAGGAGCACATTTTTATACCAGAGAAAAGCTGTTTAGCTGTGGGACCTGTCAAGTCAGACCTAGTTGCTCATAGTTAAAGAGGACTATGATTCATAAGAAAGTGCATGAATTGAAGAGGGAGGGTATTGTATAGCACAGAAGATGCTGATCTGAGCCCCAGGAATACCTTACAGTGATGAATAAGAGTCAGAGAAGTTTATGTTTCACCTAGATCAGTTACTGAAGTACAGCCAGACTTCCCTTGTTGTCCTGCAAACTTGATATGTAGATGTTGTATGCTCTACTTATTCCACACCTCTGCAGAAGTAACCAGTGAAACCAGGCTCCCATCTGACTGGGATTCAGGGTATGTGTGTGTGCCTGGGCTAAAAAAGAGTATGAAAGGACTGTAGGAGTTTCATCATCCATCAAATGAGCCTAGAAAAGCTGGGCACCCCACAGGTGTCCTTTGGAGAGCTTAGTTCATGGCAAAGCCTAGTCAAGCAGATTCAGAGATCATCTTTGTGCCAGACTGTCAAGCAGCATCTGGAGCTGCAATAGCTCTGGCTACCCTTCCTGCCTGCCCCCTGGCCACATTTCACACAGTGAGCAAAGGACACTTCCCTGTGCTGTAATCCCATCCGCCCCATGGGGTGCACGTTGCCCAGCCTTCAGGCTGTACTTACAGGCTCACGAGTGGCAGGGCTGGCAAAGATGGTCTTGAAGAGTGATTTCAGGGCCAGGCCAACCAGGCCATATAGAACTCTCCAGGCTATTTCAAACTTCCCAAACCCAATGCCCCCGGACTCACTAGCAAGGGACAGTTTGGATTGTGACTCAGACTCCTAGCAACCTGGAAACCAGTAGGACTTTTCATGTTTGAGAAGTAACCTAGGAGTTCAGATAACTCCTAGGAGTTCAGATAAGTTCGGTAACCTAGGAGTTCAGCGGTGGCCAGGGACTACTTACCACTTGGAGTGGACTGTTGGGAAATGACTGAATTGCTGCCAGGGATTGGTCTCTGCTAAATTTTGAAATTTAAATAGTTTCACATGCTGTGCCAGATTTTCATTAATAAGGATGTTTATTGCAATCTTCCCACAATTTTTTAGAGTGGACAAAAATATGCAGCAGCAGGGGTTCATTTGTTGGCTGATTGATTTTTAAAGTTGTTTAAAGTAAAACACCCACTTTTTAGAGCAAATTTTTCATGCCCCTGCATGAAAAAGAAGACTTTGTGCTTGGCCATAATGAATATAATAGCAGACTTTTTTTTTTGTTAGTCTTAACAATTTTTTGTTAGTCTTAAAATTCTGCCTAGCTTTCTAGCTCCTAGATCAAATAAATCTGGACTGCCATGCCTCGTGCCAGGCCGTAAAGTGCCCCTGAGTCCTGGCCCAGAGCAAATGCCAATAAAATGGACTGCTAACTCCCTACAAAGGCCCATCCACACATTTCATTCACAGAGTTGTTCTCAGCTCCATGAATGAAGATAGCTGTACAGGAGTATATGCACTTTATACACACTTTATACACGAAACCAGTCTCTCTGTTTTTTTCCAGAATTTCTTTTATTTAGAGAGTGAACCAATTTGAGATGCTGATGCTTTTGTTTTCATTCCTGTTGCTGCAGAATGCTTTCACGAGTGGTTAGGAATTGAATCATGCTTTAGAAATATGCTTAAAGTTATTTAATCTCACACAGTGGCTCCTTAGTTTTGATCAGAGTTCCAGACAAAAGTATCTCATCCTGAAACATCTGAGGGCTGCGTCTCAGTCCTGCTCTGGAGATAATGGGCCATGTACTGATCTGGCTGTTCATACATAGGTCAATTCTGCAGGCTTTCTGTAAAATCAATTTTTATTTAAATAGCATAATGAGGTCTGAATCCGATCCATTTCTCTCAGCAAGTTCATATAAATTGCAAAGAACATCAGGCACTACCAAATTCAGGGCTTGGATATTTAAAAGTTGCTCAGTACCAGTATGAGTTTTACCCAGGCAAGCTTTTTGCCCAAATAAACTAGACAATAAAGAAACATGTGAAGTAATACTTACTGGAGTTTTGATAAGTGTTTTTCTAAGAGGAACCATATGCAAGTATGTATCCAAGAATCATACCTAGGCAATCATCTAGGGTCTGGAAAGGGGGACAAACAAAATCCATTACTGGGAAAACTATTCAGCACCCAATGCCAATATAAAACAAACAAAAGGACACATATTTCCACACATGGTACAGCTGAATTATGGAACTCACTTCTAAAGGATGTTTTGAGGGCCACAGTTATAAGTGGGTTTCAAGAATGGATGAGACAAATTCACAGGTGCGTTGGCAGCTGTTAAACATGATGGGCAGCATGCCACCAGTCTCCTGCTCTGGCTGCCTCCCTGTTTCCGAGTCCCAGGGGCATGAAAGAGCTAACACTGACAAGGCGCTTTGCTCTTAAGTGCTTTCTTTCACCATCCAACAGTGGCTACTGCCAGAGGTTGGAAGAAACGGTAGAGACAGGTTTAGTCTGGCCCTGTTCAACCGTTATTTTGTGGTTGGTAGGAGGAATGGGGAAAGTAGGCTAAGACCCTCCCTTAAAGAGCTGGGGCTTTCTCCCCTTGTCCAGCATCATGCTGGGAACATCCCATGTCCTGTCCTGAGTCTCTCTTTACCAGCGAGAGAATAGGGATAATACTTCCTCACCTCACACAGGTAAGGTGGCAGTAAGTCCTCTCAGTAACTGTGGTGTGCTCAGATACAGGGGCAATGAGGACTATATAGCCACTCACAGTGCACAGTGACAGCAAAATACAACCTGTTCATGGGTATCTGAGTATCCACCAAACCCCAAGAAACCCATGGAAAAGGGTAAAGAGTCTATGCACTGAACTAGAAAAATCTCCGAAAATGTTTAGGGGTCCACAAATTGAAGAAGGCTGAGAAAGCAGCAGCATAGGGCTTTCCTTTTCCATCACCACTACCTAATAAAATGAGAGGCAAATAAACCAAGTGACATTTGCTCATTGTCTAAAAGTTTAGGAAAGTTATCTCCTTCCTGACCCCATAAATGCAGATCATAATCACTATAATTACATAAATCTATTTGTTCAGCCACAGTGAAAAGTATGGTTATGTCTTATGGGCCAGCATCTTGAAAATATCACAGAAAAAAAGCGCCTTATTTTAAATTATTTCACTTTGAAAAACCAGTTCCATGACTTGAGTTACCTAATAGAAAAGATTACAAATATCCAGGGATGATTAAGCAAATAACTTAGACTTCAGGTGAGTTTTATCTTTCATCGTTCATGGAAGTAGAATTGATGGCAGTGGGAATTTTACTCTTGGAGAGATTCAGTTATCATCAGTAAAAATTCCAGCTATATTCTGTACAGAAGTCAGAGTAAAAAGCAGATTTTAGTTCTCTTATACTACAGTAAGTGAAAATATGGAGAATTTGTAAGAGGAAAGTTAGACAAGGAATCAAAATCAGGAAAGAAGTCTTGTATTTTCAAATCTAAAGATCATGGGTGAAATTTGAAGTTCTGCTTACAATGGAATCCAACACTGGTTAAGCACCAGAGCAGGTTCCTTTAGGAAAAGGTGTTCAGATAACTCCACTCTTTCAAGACTGAGGGCTTTTTTTGAGAGAGGCCTATGAAGGACTGCTTCAGAATTTTTATTTATCAGCATGAGGTAATAATAATAGAAAAGATCAGAGATCAACCTAAAAATCGCTTTTGCAGTAGAGTAAAGCGTTCATTTTCCACGTAGTTCCAAGTTCCAGAATTGGGTAGAAGAAGAAACTGAATGTTCATTTGCCAGGCTGATGCTTCAGCTGCTTGGCTCTTTGATAGTAACTGTGGACTGTGACTTTCTCTGATCAAAAATCCCATTCTGGAGCCAAGCAGATTCCCCAACACAATTCTTGTCAAGACCTGCAAGAAATATCTGTTTCAACGGGGGAAAGTGGGGAGAAACTGTCTAGCTACAAATTATACCCTAACAGCAATAGCTTGATATACACTGTAGCAGTTCTAAGTGTTGATCATGATGAAATGGAGTTGATATATTTCTTCTGATTAAGAATTCAGTAAATCAGGATTTACAGTATTTACAATCATAGAATAATTCAGACTGGAATGAACCTCTGGAGGGCAGCTAGTTCAGCTTCCCTGCACAAAGCAAGGTCAACTTCAAAGCTAGATCAGGTAGCTCAGGTCTAATAAAGTTTTGAAAATCCCCCAAGGATGTAGTTTTCATAGTATCTCTGGGGAAGCTGTTCTGCCACTTACCCACTCTCACATCAGAATTTTCCTTGTTGCAAATTGTGATCGTTGCCTCTTGTCCTTTCATTACGCACCTCCAGGAAAAGTCTGGCTTCCTCTTAGCCCACCCATGGGGCAGTGAGAGACAACAATTAGATCGCTCTTTAGCCTGCGTTTCTCCAAGTAAAGCAAACCAGACCCTCCAGCCTCTTTTCATTCCTTGTATGCTCCAGGCCCCTAACCATCTTGGTGGTCCTCCACTGGATACAGTCACTTGCTAATATCTCTCTTGTTACTGGGGAGCTGAAAACTGGATGCAGTATTGCAGATATGGACTCACAAGGGCTGAGTGGAGTGGACTAATCACTTTTCTGGACCAATTAGCTACCGATTGCTACTGCAGTCCAGGATGCGATGAGCCTTTGTCACTGCAAGGACATCCTGTGGACTCCTGTTCAACTTCTTGTCCACCAGGACCACCAGGTCTTCTTCCACAAATTTCCTCCCTAGCAGTCAATCCCCAGCCTGGGGTCATTCCCTCCCAGGTACAGGACTTTGCATTTCTCTTTGTTAAATTTCTTGAGATACTTGTCAGTCTGCATATCAAGGTGCCTCAGTGTCAGTCTTACCCTTCAGTGAGTCAACAACTTCAGATAAGAATTCATTGATATTACTGTATGAAATCCCCTTTAATAATTACCACTCATTCCTAAAAATAATTCACACAATGCATTGAGGCTTAGCAGTACTCTGTGAAGATGCGTATGTCTCCAGGATTAAAGCTACCTTTTCTAGAAAATTCACAATTTCTTATTGTTCTGTCATTGTTCAAATTAATGAATAAAAAGCAGTAACTTTCTTCTGCTCTGGTCTGTTAGCTCAGGAATAACAATAGGGCCAAGTGAAGTCTTTCCACTCATTGGGTTTCCATTGTCAGCTATTTGCCAAGTGTTCAGCCACAGTTTCTTGGCTTGTGTTTATAGCACCCGAGACTCCCAGGTGGTCTCTCCGTCCAGTTACCCACCAAGCTGGGATTAGTTTCTGTGACAAGCTGGACATGTCTCCAGTCTGCCATAGCCACAGGCAAAATGCACTAATATGAAACATTCTATTTCAACAGTCTGTTAAGCAATACACGTTTCCCAACTTCCTTTCTGGACTGCCAAGTAATTTCTGGAATAGGAAATTTATTAGAACTTGGTTTTAGTTTTGTCAAGATCCTCAAAGTTTTATCTCCATCAGACAGTGCTTCTGTAATCTTCATTGGAATATTCTATTTATAGTCCCAAAAAATGATATAACACAGCAGAACAAGAATAAAAATTGCTCTCAGTTTCCACCGTGATGCTACTTTCATCCTTAGTAATATTCTGCAGCTTCCTTTTCTTTCTGTACCACTTACAGCAGAGTTTTCCAAATTTCTTTCAAAATGTATGTAGTGGTAGGAGAGAGACAAGTTGCAGAAAATTCAGCCAAGTTAGTTTAGGGAGGAGAGAATATGTGTCAGAAGGATGAAGGAGAAAGAGTGAAGGTGTAAGTCTTTCCTCATGTGCATATGGACCATGACAGAGACAGGACCTGCTGCTGCTGGCACCATCACTGATAATATCTACCATCTGCACAATGGTAGGACCCCAATGAGAAAACCTGGGAAGCTCTGACCTAGAGAACAAAAACACCAGAAAGCTTGTTTAAGCCATAGTGCTGCCATAATACCTGACATAAAGGCTGATCAGAGAGCAAGACCTGGAGTGTAAATAAAGTACACAACATTACCATTATATAAGTTCCACTCTCTGAAGCAGAGCCACTTACTTCTCAGGCAACCTTAGCAGATTGAATAATAAACTCTAAACCAGGGCTATTTTATAGTAAGCAAATTCAAAGAAATAATATTCTTTCACAAAAAAATAGTGATGAACTGCTTGCATTGTGCAGATTATTCCTAGCCTGCCAAGAAGTCAGCAGCATTGGAATTCCCAGTTTTAATCCAATTTACTAGTAGAATTTCAGGAACCTGTAGGGGTCTGTAACCAGGACACTCCACCCTGAAATCATGCTGAAGGACTCACAGCTGCCAGCAATTAGATTTGTTAGGATGGGCTCTTTGGAGGTTGCTGTTGGCTCATCACAATGAACCGCTGCAGATCCAAGATTCCTCTACATGCTGGTGTTACAAACCATGTGGGTCAAGGAACTGGGGCAGGGGGCTGCTTTCTATTCCTCACTTTTCTTAAGAAAACTTCAACAAGGGACTATTACTTTTAGTTTACTACTGACTCAGAGTAGAGGAAGTTCAGCTTCCTCTTACCTCCTTGCTTTGGCTCTTAGATGACACAAAAAAATCAGAAACTATTAATTTTATTCACATTTGAACTGAGACTAAAGAAGGGCTCTCTTCCTATATTTAAGACTGAACTGTGATGCCAAGATTCTCTTTTTTGTATTCTCGGTAAAGCCCAGTACTTCCTCGTGGTGTGTTTGCAAAGCAACATCTTCGTTCACAATGCATTTTTTTCCAACAAAATGGGGTGGTATATTGTAAGCAGGAAGACAAAGACTCCTTAATATGTATTTTTGACCCCTCTTTATTTGTTTTGGTGCATTCTATTCCACCAGCTTAGTCTTTAGACTTCGTAGGTTGTGTCAGAAGCAGTAGTGTGCAGTAGCTTAACCAATAAAATGAGCAGTGGGTTTAGATGTTCAGACTAATACAGCAACAGAAAGGAATGTTGCTTGCTCAAGTAAAAAACATGTAGTAGCTCTTTGTTCACAAAAAAGGCAGGCTTTTTTCATTAGTAAATTTACTAACATTGTAATCTAGAGAAGAAAGTAATGCCATTCTTACAACATTTACTGTCACTGATTTTCTTATTGGACCTGCAACATGATAAGCAGGTTAACCAGTTAACCAGGAAAAGAATAAAACACTGTCCTAGTGGGTTCACTTGACTTCTCTGTTTCCTCTGGGATGACAGGGATTCACAGACAGAAGACACAGTCTTTCTCAAGCTGAGTACTGCGGTTGACACACCTGATGTGGAACCTGGAACCTAGTTCCAGGGAGGACCCTGGGAACTAGCGAGCTGTCAGCCTCTCCTCTGCCTGGGAAGATTATGGAACAGATCCTCCTAGAAGCTATGCTAAGGCACATGGAGGGCAGGGAGGTGATTTGAGATGGCCAGCATGGCTTCATAAAGGGCAAGTCCTGCCTGACCAACCTAGTGGCCTTCTATGATGGAGTGACTACATCAGTGGACAAGGGAAGAGCTACGGATGTCGTTTATCTGGACTTCTGTAAGGCCTTTGACACAGTCCCCCACAACATCCTTCTCTCTAAATGGGAGAGATACGGATTTGTTGGGTGGACTGTTCAGTGGATGAGGAACTGGTTGGATGGACACATCCAGAGGGTAGTGGTCAACGGCTCAATGTCCAGATGGAGATCAGTGACAAGTGGTTTCCCTCAGGGGTCCATGTACTGTTTAATGTCTTCATCAATGACATAGACAGTGGGATCAAGTGCACCCTCAGCAAGTTTGCAGATGACACCAAGCTCAGTGGTGCAGTTGACACACCTGAGGGATGGGATACCATCCAGAGGGACCTGGACAAGCTGGAGAAGTGGGCCCATGTGAACCTCATGAGGTTCAACAAGGCCAAGTGCAAGGTGCTGCATCTGGGTCGGGGCAACCCCTGGTACCAATACAGGCTGGGGGATGAAGGGATTGAGAGCAGCCCTCTGCAGAGGGACTTGAGGGTACTGGTGGATGAATAGCTGGACATGAGCCATCAATGTGTGCTCGCAGCCCAGAAGGCCAACCGCATCCTGGGCTGTATCAAATAAAACGTGGCCAGTAGGTCGAGGGAGGCGATTCTGCTCCTCTGCTCCGCTCTGGTGAGACCCCACCTGGAGTACTGCATCCAGCTCTGGAGCCCTCAGCACAGGAAAGACACGGACCTGTTGGAGCAGGTCCAGAGGAGGGCCACAAAAATGATCAGAGGGATGGAGAATCTTTCCTGTGAAGAAAGGCTGAGAGAGTTGGAATTATTCAGCCTGGGGAAGAGAAGGCTCCAGGAAGACCTTATTGCAGCCTTTCAGTACTTAAAGGGGGCTTATAAGAAAGATGGGGACAGACTTTTTAGCAGGGCCTGTAGCGATAGGACAAGGGGTAATGGTTTTAAACTAAAAGAGGGTAGATTTAGACTAGATATAAGGAAGAAATTTTTTACAATGAGGGTGGTGAGGCACTGGAACAGGTTGCCCAGAGAGGTGGTAGATGCCCCATCCCTGGAAACATTCAAGGTCAGTTTGGATGGGGCTCTGAGCAACCTGATCTAGTTGAAGATGTCCCTGCTGATTGCAGGGGGGTTGGACTAGATGACCTTTAAAGGTCCCTTCCAACCCAAACTATTCTCTGATTCTGTATGGGCTTTTCCCATGTTGGAATCAAAAACTGAGCTGGTGTCTTGTGGAGTATCTGACAAGAGACAGTCAAACACTAGTGCAAAAGATTTTCAAAGGGCTTTAGTCAAGCTGTATACACAATAGTGGAAGAGGAAAGTCTAAAGCAGGGAGACCTAGAAGAAAGCTAGGAGACAGAGGGCTTTAGAATACAGCAGGAACATGGTATATCCAGGTGTGTGGGAATAAGAAGGATAAAGTACAGTTCTGTTGCAGAAATACAGTTGCTTCTTTTTCTTCCTTGCTTCAAAACATTCTTCAAATTAATGGAAAACACTTCTAAAAATCTCTAGTGACTATACTCTGTCTACCCAAAAAGCAACTACTCATTGGTACATTCCTAACTTACAAAATAAAACAAGAGAACTTTCACAACTGCACTAGTACTGCTTATCCCATAAAGGGAAGGAGAGTTTTACCCTCTGTGCATCACTAATAAGGAGACTGTGCAGATCTTGGGCTAAAAATTGCAACCAGAGCCTCAGTCTATTTGTCACAGTTCCTTAATTCAGAGAGGTCAGACTCTAGGCTCTGCACCATTTGTCTTTATTAGAAGTTCTGCAGAAGTCAGGTTATCAAACATCCCTGGACTGGCTTCTGCATACCTTGTTTGTTGCAGACAGCCAATTACATCTATCCAAGTAGTTATGCTATAAAAGGACCATGGTGGTCCACTTCCTAATTTGAGCTCTCTCCAAGCAGCTTCTTCCTTTCTTAACCTCTAGGTAAGGGACATTTTTTTTCAAGAGGCTTATAAGAGCCTGTACTTTACATCATCTTAATCCTTGAAACAGGACCATTTTCTGACCTAGATAGTCTTGAAAAATATTTCATGGTTTTCCCAGGGCAGGGGTCTAACATGATACAGATGAAAGAAAGCAAACACACTGCTCAGGCCTTGATCTCCCACTTATGTGCATGCTTAATTTCACATGCAAAAATATTCCCATTGATTTAGGACTCTTCACAAGCAGAATATGCAGTGCATATGTATCCGTAAAACTGGGGTTCATACACTATCACACATACCCAAACATTTGGTATTACTATTGGGGAAATATTGAAGTAAAGACCTGGAGATTCGAGTATAAAAAGAGAAAGAAATCATTATAATTTATAGTGTGGGAGCCATTTCTAGGGTCAAGAAGAATTAGGAAGTAATGGTTTTCTGGCTATCAGAAAACTGTTAATTGACACATAGGCTTTATGCTTTGCCAGGTCACCTCTTCAACAACGTTGGCTAATGCAAAACATTTTGAAATTTCTCATTCCCTAAATTACTCCAATCTAAACATATCAGTGATTAACTTTATATCTGCATTCCAAATGGTATAGTCCTCCAACTTTTTAGTTAAGCTTTCTCTTTGCAAAGGAACTCTTACTTGCTTTTATTGCAATGTGACATTACTTTTGGTTTAGAAGTGAATGCTATTTAAGCATTTAAAAATTAACCTGCTGTTTGGAACAAGAGGACTAAAAGTTTTGGAAACTCTCAGTCCCTTTGTCTGACTCCAGTAAACAACATAGACCATAACACTTCAAAAAATTCCAACCATTTGATCAGCTTGAAGCAGCTGTCAGTTTCCTGGCAAAAACTTCATTGACATATATGCATTTAATAAAACTTGCATAATGAGAACAATTAAAATTCTGCTATTATGTCAGAGTTCTGAGCAGGCAGCCATGCCTTCTTTTTGCTGCTGCAGGAATAACACAATTCATAACTTCAGTGCCCACTTTTCACTGTGAAGAGCAAGCTGTTTAATGCTGTCGACCACACCAGGTTCTGCCCCCGCCATCCAATCTGTATTATTGGCCAACACATATAAACAAAGCAGCCCATGTCATGCCTCCTGCTCATTCAAAATAAGGAATACCAGGCATGAAGTCTTCTTCCCTACTTGTACTGAGCACCAGAACCAGGGTAAAAAAGAGTTCTTTTTTATATCTATCCACATATAGGATATATGTACATTTCTTGCAAAAGAGCTCCTAATGCCAGGAGAATGAATTTGTATATAAATGTGACACATAAAGGAGTATGTCCTTGATCAAGTAACATTTGAGGTGAACAAGCATGAATCTACTCAATATAAATTAACATAAGTATACTAACAACATAACTAAGCTAAAAAATAGTTAGTTAAAATATACTTATTAACATAAGTATACTAACAACATAACTATAAACTAAAATATAGGCTTGTTTCTCTAATGATACTTCCATCTGTACTAGCAACAAAAAGTATGAGGAATGACTTAATGGATTTTGTTACATTGCTTGAAACTTCTGGATTCTTTCACATCCAGTTGTTGCACTTGACTAATCCATTCATTGAGAAATCTGGTTTAAGACCACTATTCAGCATCCACCAGAGAAGAGGTCAAATCACCAGGAATCTCAGTCCTCATAGTAGTTGCCACTACACCAATAGTCCTTACTGTCAACTTCTTCATATTCACCAGCATTTCCAAAACTACCCAAGACAAGTATTTCCAAGACTACTCTCCTGACTATCTTTCATTTTAGAACACTAACCTCTGTGAAATGCGGTCACATAGTGAAGAAATAGTAACAACAGGTTTTTCAGCCTTCTTTGAGCAGAATGGTTACTAATCCTGAATCATTTTTAGCTACTCTAAGGTAAGTGGTTGCACTTCTAGATAAAGAGAACTATAGAATGAAACAGGAAGGTCAAAATCAACGTGTGAATCACTACAGCCAAGTCCAAATTAAAAAAAGAAGGATTCTGTTCTTCTTGGCAGTTATCAGTGGAAAGGGTTGTTCATTCCAGCTGTGCCTCCTTGAGTGTTGAAAAGGAACAATGATTTCTGGTGAGCAGCACAGTTTATTCATCTGAGGGCTTCCTGCCTAACAGCATCGGATCACAGAATCACAGAAATGTTTCTGAAATGAACCTCTGCAGGTCTCAAAATCCTAGTCAGAGAGAACAACTGCCAGTACTAGATCAGGTCTGCCACAGCTTTGTCTAGCCAAGTCTTGAAAATCTCCAAGACCTCCATCAGCTCTCTGGGTGACCTATTCCTGTGCTTCTCTACCCTCCTGGTGAAAAAGTTTTTCCTAATGTCTAACTTCTTAAACTGCACTTTGTGCTGGTGACTCATATTATATCATCTGCCACTACTGCAAAGAGTTAAGTTCCATAACCTTTGCAACTGCCATTCAAGTATTTCTAGGCTGCCGCCAGACTATCTCTTAGCTTCCTCTTGGCCATGCTGAATGAGCCCAGCTTCCCAACCCCTCTGTAAAAGCCATCTGTTCAAAATCCCTGACCATTGAAGAAGGTCTCCATTGGACTCTCCCCATTATTCAACATCCACTTGAAAAGGGGACTTAAAACAGGTTGCAGTATTCCAGATGTGGTCTCACCAGAGCCATGCAGAGGGTTATAATAAATTCTTCCAACCTGCTGGCCACACCTTCCTAATGTATACAGCAGCCCACTATATACTTTTCCTCATTCACAATGGTAGTGCACTTTTGGCTCATATTCAAGCAGCTTTGCAGAAAAGCCCCTGGTGTCCTTGTGGAAAAGAAGCTGAAAATGAGTCAGTAGTGTGCACATGCAGCAAAGAAAGTCAACCTGCTTCTGGGCTGTATTTAAAAAGAGTTTAGCCAACAGTCAAGGGAAGTGACTCTTCCCTCTTTCCAGCTCTTGTGAGACCACATGTTCTGTATCCAGTTTTGGGCTCGCTCCAGTACAAGGAAGATACTGGCCTCTGGGCTCACTCCAGTATGAGAGTCACCAAGGTAGTCACGGGGCTGAAGCACAGGATGTTCAAGGAGATACTGAAGGAGTTGGGTTTGGTCCGTATGGAGAAAGAAGGCTGTGGGAGTTATTATCGCTACCTACAACAATGTACTGGGAGGGTGTAGAGAGGACAGAGCCACTCTTCTCAGAGGTGCAGAAAGGACAATAGGCAACAAACACAAGTGGGAACACAGAAAATTCCAACTCAATATAAGGAAAAATTCCCCACATGAGGGTAGATAAGCACTATATCAGGTTGAGATTGTGGAGTCTCCATCCTTGGAGATATTCAAAACACAACTGGACAAGGCTCTGAGCAACCCGATCTAATGGCAGAATGTTCAAGAAGACAATCTCCAGAGACTTTTCCAACCTACATGAGCTTGTAACTCCGTTTGCCCTCCACTGTATTCTGAAGATCCTCTGCAGCAAGGCTGCTAATCATCCAGCCTGTTCCCAGTCTCCCAGGTGCAGATATGTACTCTTTTTGTTGAACTTCATGCTGGCCCAGTCCTCAAGTTTCCCAAGGTCAATCTGGATAGAAACTGTGTCCTTTGCTGTATCAGCAGCTCCTCCCTAACTTAGTGACTCCTGCAAATTTGCTGGACAGTGCTTTCTGTTTTATTATACAGGTTACTGATAAAAATACTGAAGAATATCAGCTCCATTATCAACCTTGGAGTACTTTGCTTGTTACTGGCCACCAGCTGGGCACGGAGCCATAGAGTACTACACTTTGGGCGTGGCAGCCCAGCCAATTTTCAACTCATCCAATAGTCTGATCATCCAGTCCATACATTTTCAGCTTCCAGATGAGAGGTCCAGGGTCAGAAACCTTATTAAAGGCACATCCACCTCCCTCCCCTCATTCCCATAAACAGTAATTTCACTACAGAAGGCAATCAGGATGACTGTTTCTGATTACCTCCTTGTTGTGTTTAAGTTTAGATATGGATTCCAAGAGAAGATCATGCACATTGGTCTTTGCAAGGACTGAGGTGAGCCAGCAGCTGACAGTGTTCCAGATCCTCTTTTTTGCCATTCTTGAACATAACTGTAATGTTTGCTTTTTCCATTCATCACAATTTTTCACAGAAAATACACAGGAGCCTTGCAATCACAGCAGCCAACAAGGCAACTACATCAGCCAACTTTTTCAGCACCTTTAGGTCAGTCCCAGGCATATGAATATGTCTAGATGAAGTAGTTTCTAACTTGTTCACCCAGTGCTGGCTGCTTCCCAGACTTGCAGGGATCAGGGAGAAGGTTCTGCCTGTGATGAGCAAGGTAAAAAAGGCCCTGAGCACTTCAGCCTTTTTCACATAATCCACACTGTGCTGTCTCTTATACACTAGCAGCCCCACATCTTCCCGTTACAACTTGTCCTTATTGCTCAATTTAATGAAGCTATTTTTAGCTTTATCTGGGTTTTAACGTTCCTGATTTTGTTCCTACGTACCTTAGGAATCCTTTTATATTCTTCTTTTGTTGCCTGGTTTTGTTTCCACTTCAAACATGTTCACTGATTGCATTTCAGTTCATCAAGAAGCTCCCTTTCAGTCAAGCTGGTCTTGTGCTGAAACTTCTAGTTTTCCCACATAAAAGGATGGCTTGTTCCTGATCCCTCAGTGAGTTCACTTTGAAGGAGTCATCCAGCTCTGTTGGGCACCCTGCCCCTGCATGGCTGCTTCCCAGAGGATTTTGCTTAGCAATTCCTTAAATAACCAAGTCTGTTCTCTGAAAGTATAGAGCCCTAGATCTGCAGTTTTATTTCCAGCCTTCCTCCAGATCCTGAACTCCATTGCCTTGTGCTCCCTGCAGCCTAAGTTGCCACCAGCGACTGCATTTTTCGTCAGTCCTTCTCAGTCTGTGAGCAGTAAGTCCAACAGAGCAACAGCCCTGGCCAGCATCTCTAACGTTTGCATTGGAAATGTGTCACCCACACAGTCTAACCCGGGGTTGTTTGCATGAAACCACATTGCCCTCACAGCAGTTGCCTGTGGACAGTTGAGGTCACCCGTAACAATAGGTGCCTGCAGGCGGGACATTTTCAGTAGTTGTTTGGAAAAGGCCTCTTCCTCTGTTTCCTATCAGTCAGGAGGTCTGTAGCAGACTCCCAGAATGTCCCCAGTGTTAATTCCCCCTCTGAAGTTGATGCAGAAGCTCCCAATAGGGGTGTCTCTAGTTTTGCCCTATAGAGCTCTCTCAAGTCAAGGAGATTCTTAATATAAAAGATGACCCACTCCTTATCTTCCCTGCATACCACTCCTCAACAGCCTGTTTGCTCCATCAATTCCCTTCCCAGCGTATTCTCTGTCGCATGTGAACAGCCCCTAATGGAGACTGGCCTCACTTTTTGTCTCCACAGCTCGATTTCCTGGTTCATCACGAGGGGTCACTAGCGGCACCGATGCATCAAGGGCAGTGAATCATGCCAGATATATGCTCACTTGTCTGCTCGTTGTCAACGCTGCCCATTGGATTGACTCGGATGTTCTGGTGAGACATAAATAAATTGCTTGGTGCATTTTTATGAGTCTCTCAGCACTGTATCTCATTGCTTGCAATATCCTAGCGTATTAGCAGTATTCACTCCAGTGGTACATCAGGCACTATGGACTAAGGAGAACAGTAAAAATATCCTTGGGCAAATCAGTCCCTAAAAGAGAGTCCATACAGGAAACAGAACTGGAAGAACCAATTTGCACAAAATACACAAGTTTCAATGAAGGTATATAAAAGTTGTAATCAGTTAATAGCTTATGCACAATTATTGTTAGGAGCAAGTGGGATTTTTAAAGTGTACTAAAACATCTGATATTTGCATATAGTTGCACGTTGATCTAAGCTGCAGAGGCACATTCAGGCATTCAGCTTGGAATCTTAAAGGTGGCTTGGTACTCTTCACCCTTGAATTTGTAACATGGCTTCAGGACTTGCATTCTTTGTGCTACAGTTTTAAGATTCATGCAAGCAACAGCTGAAGTGCCATGCCACGATCTTAAGTCCTTGTTCTGTTAAATTCTACTAGTTTACGCTGCACTAAGAATCACTTTATTTACATCTTTTCTTTGTTTTAGCTGCTGCGGCTCTTTCAACTGCCAGATTCTTTGCATTTGCATTAAACGTTATTCATAATAATACTAAGCATTTGTATGAGCATCCATGTATTGAGTATCTTACAGACAGTAACTAGCTTTATTTGTAGCAAGTAATGTAATGTTGCTTTCAGTTCAGTTTAAAATATTTATCTTTTCCTCCTGTGATTATATTATCCATTACAACTGCTGAGAAAACAAGCTCTACAGTAAAAATTGTAGTCATATTAAAATGCACTGGTTTCCTAAATGTAATGTAAAACATTTGGACTTCATTTTCTTCCAGACACATTAAGTTTTTATGACTTCATTTTTGAAAGATTGTCCTGTGCTCCATCATTCATATTTGTTTCTGTTCTGGCACATTATCCATTTACCAATAAATTTATTATAAGATGGAGTTTGGAATCCTTGTACTTTGTGATTTTTTAAATTCTTTTCTGAGTTCACCTAGAAATTCACATTATGTCTCAGTCAAACATAAGCAATTATCTGGAAATCAACCAAAAGGTAAATGCTCAAGTGCAAGCAGAATGCACTATTTAACTCTTCTTTGGTGCTCAAAAAGAGTATAGTAACAGCAGAGCTGTATTGAGACATTCATTTTTATTTTATTTCATTCCATGTTTGAAAAACGGTATTATGACTCCAACAAAAAAATTACTATTTTCATCAGCCATTCTTTTTAGTAACAAAAATTAGGTGCCAATCCTATACAAAATATTTTTAGATTTACATAAAGTCACTATTTTATGCACAAAAACGTTTGCAGAAAACTAAATTATAGCTTCCACCATATGAAAAAACACCTTTTAGTTTCTCATAAAATATAAGGCATTCTGGTTTTTAAGAGGTGGCCGAGGGCAACTTCTATTAAAAGCATTGGCATTTACCACCTCTATGAACCTCATCGCACAGCTGTAACCCTCAGTATGCTTTGATACGCTTGACCACATGTTGTTTACAGTTAGCCTCCAGCTTCTAGAGTTAAGGTTGCTGTCAGAACAAAGTGTCAGAAAGCTTTGTTCTTAAAGGCCAAAAACAGTCTTTGTGTGAGCTGATCCTAAAGAGAGTCCAGCTCCGGCATTTGCCACCAGCACTCCTTGCGACTCTGGTCAAATCATGTTCCTCACCTGTATTTTCTGGATAATAATGCTCTTTTGTCTGCCTACTTCCAGTGCATCCTCTTTATGGCAGAGACCATCTCCTCCATGGTGTAAGAACACACCCAGTGCATAAAACAGAGCTTGCTGATCCCCAGTTAGGCAGGATTTGACAGAATAAATACAACTCTTCTTTCTTTCAGACCCATGTCGAATACAAGGTCCAAATTGTAAAACTTCAAAAAACTGTATCAATGGGTAAATTTAAGCCATATCAAATTAGATATTTTCCAGCTCCTGACCCTGAACCTTTTCTTAAAACTTGAACTCTGCAAACCAAATTATTTTTAGCTTCAAAACTCCCGGCTAATTTATTTTCATTTTGCTTCAGTTTTGTATGTCTTTGTGCTTCTGGTTTCTGGCAACATCTATGAGTAAGAATGCCAAAGTCCTCTATTCAAATCGTATGCTTCACCAAATGAAAAGGGAAAACACTCAAAATCATGCAAGGCAATCTTTTCTCATGAGTCTTCTGTTCTCATGAACTTTGTAGGCCAATTTTGGAAATGCAAAAGTTCATAATTTGAGAGACATCAGATAAGGAATCAAACTTCTGGGATTCACCCATTTGTCACTAATTTCTCTTCCTTCTGGCAACAAAGCAAGACTGCTGAAGGGAGGAAAAAACAACAAAGAAGGGAGAAAAGTCCAGAAATTTAAAAAAATGGAATGAGAAGATCCTTGAAGAGAGTCTGGAGAAAAAAAATAAAATATGACAATAGGATGGAGGGAGCCGCCTTCAGAAGGTGAATTATGGAGAGGTAAAAGGGGATGAACAACTAAGGCATCTAAGCGGATAGACATCTGTGCTTTGCCTTAAAAGCCAAAACAGCTACCTTAGACTGAACACCTCAGTTCAGACAGCTAAAGCTGAGGTGAATGTTACCTAAGATATTTACTGTCTTATCACCTTCTTTATTCTTTTTTTATACATCAGTAATTATTTTGTTCAGCAATATTGGTAGTATTTAAGGATCCTATATTTTATACACAGGTATTTAATGGAGTATTTATAATGGGCCTCTATAATTGTGATAAACTCCCATCAAAACTCTTGACTGTGATGAAAGCTACTATTACAACTTGTAGATAAAGACTGTGTATTCGAGTACTGTACTACAACATATGGGAGCTTAACGTAGTTGCATACAAATTCTGTGTGGAAGAAAAAAGTATTCAGGTTAGTCCACTTACACTCACACATCTGTACATCTATCTACCCATGCACTGCAGTCTTCTGTGAACTCACACCATGTCCTCTGCGCTTCTCCAGTTACTTAAAGACTCTTGATATAAAGAGCCTTATAAATTTCCATTGTCTTGGAACTTGGAATTACAAACACTTTAATCATATGGTTCTCATGTCATCTGATCAAATGATTCTAATCTTTTGAATTTTCACAGCATTGCACGACTTTTAGCCACATGACTTTCATCACATTTGGTGGATGTCAGGAGGCTAAAACCTCACACATGACTTTGAAAATGTACTCCTTTAAAGTGCTATTGTTAATCATGTTCATGGGTGCCTGCTGGGATTCCTTGCAGTGCTTTCTTAGGCTCACAGCTGGTTTTGATTTCTGTAGATGATGCAAAACTCTGCTCTTCTCACCCACCAGACACTAACCTTTCTTTCTTTGCTGAAGTCACAAGTCTGCAAAATCTGTATTTTTTCACTACAGAAACAATTTTTATGGCTAACCTGATATTATTTTAGTTAGCGTTTGGCAGAAATCTGTTTCATTTTTATTCTTCAGTTCTAAAACAACAGAACAATAGTGATTAATGAAAGAAACCTCTTAATAGCAATCTAATATATACACTAAATATGCATCTGTATGACATATATAGATGTCTATATAGAGACATACTTGTAGATGTTGTATATGAAAATAAGTATAAGTAAGCAGAGGTATCATATATATTACTAAGATCTGATGAATATTAAGCCTAATCTTCTCTTAGATTTGACTTGAGGCAACTACACAAAATGTGTCTGCCTGGTTCTCAACATTGGTTGTGATCTTTAACATTTACATCGAGTAGTGCATGAATGGCTCAGACAATCACAGCCCAGAGTGCCCCACAATTATTGGGGAAAAAGTAAATGGCACTACTGGCCTCATACGTCACCTTGTCTAGAAGCAACCACTTCCAGCCTGAGACTCTTTCTCCCCTTCTTTCTGAAAAGACTGACCTATCTTCCAAAAAACAAGACAAGCTCCAGCCTACTGTTGCACAGTGGCCACAAAGTAGCTCTTAACATTAGCTAGCAATTTCTCCTCTCAGCATTATCATAATTGCTCTTTAGCAACGAGCAACAGCAAGCATTTTTCCAAGAGACTCATTTATAGGGTTCTCTGATACCAGTCCATCTTTCTTTCCTTTAGGCAGTATTTATATAGGAAACTTAGCCTCCCAAAACTGCTGGGAGGAGCCCAGCAGCACTGCCCTCACATGTAGAGCTCCACACGTTCAGCTCTCTTCTCCTGTTTCTTAACAATAACTTTCAAATGAGGGAAAAGGAAAACACTACAACCATCTGTTAATATCCAAAACATTTCCCCTCCATTGTAAACAGCCTCCTGTCTGCTGTAAAAGAGAATGTTGCACTGTTTGCTGGCATTCACAGAAATGGTCCTTTATTGGAGATACCTGATCCATGTTGCAGGAATACAGGATGCTGGATGAGATCCAGTGTCCTGGATCCAGTAATCCTAACAGGCAGGTTATCTTGTTGCGCCAATGTAATACAATTCACAATAAGAAAAATCTTATCAATCACCAACCACCTTCTTTTTCAGCCTGCCATAAACCTGTGCACTTTAAGGAAGGCATTTTCATTTCTGAGATCCTGGAGACAGATTCACTCCTTCAGATGCCAGGAATTTAACTAATGGCACACAAGGTGCTGGGGTGGTCAGCGGGAGCAACAGGCTTGCCCTGCTCTGGCCCTGCAGCCAACATCTCATGTGCCTGGCAAGGCATTCCTAGGGAAAAGTTTCCACTAAACATTCACTTTTTTCAGTTAAATGCAGTTAGGAAAGGTTATTCCTTCCCTTAATTACTTCAGCATTATGCCTAATGCTCAGTGGGACGTATCCAGGCCTTGCTGACTCTGAAAGGCTCACGAGCCAGCCACTACTTCGAGGTGCATCTGTCTGCATTTACAGGGACAGTGCCAAAAATAGCAAAGGTTTAGAACTCTACAGCCAAGATTTCTGAAAACACAGACCAAAAAGCAGTGATTTTTGACATCAGAATGAGTCAACTCCAACAGATGAGACAGATTAAAATAAAAGGTTAGAAAACAAAACAGCCCTTTGGCATGCAGGTCCTTTTCACCAGTCTGCTCTCAGGCCAACAGCTTTCTCCTGGCGCCCTGGGTTGCAACAAACACTGGGCAGCCTGCGTGGGGTCCACTGGGAAGGTCTTCTTCCCATCACCTCCGAGGCACATATATTTGTTCCTTAAGCCTTTTGGAAAACTTGCAGTGTCTAAACGCTGCAGGCTCCTGCCTGCTGGCTCCCTCACACTCTCACACTGACCGTCCCATCTTCTACTCCAGATGTTCATGCCTAGATAGTCCAAGAGAAATCTTCTCCCAGGAGCTTCATCTGACCTAGAGAGCAGCATCCAGGACAAAGCAAGCAGGGGTCTCCTTCCTGCTGCCCAGCCACTCTTTCCAGCAGAAGACAACATGCAGTACATCTACAGCAAGTAGTAAGCACATCGAGTGAATGGGCTGTCACCACCACTGTTGCATTGCCTCTATGAAAGACCACAATCATTCTCATAGCAAAGGAATGCTTCTTATGAACACGGCAATCATTTTTCTAGAGAGTCTGCAGTATTGCTTAGTACCTGGATGTTTCATTTCAGTTTGATTTCTTCATTCCTTACCTTCAACACGAATTCAAAATCGCTCGCATTGGAGCTTCCCAGCTGTAGCAAAGGCAGAGGTCTCAATATCAGCAGCTGGAACTGAGGATCACCTTTTCTCTCTCTTTGCCATCCATGGGTTATTGCTAACAAGTTTTTAGCAGGACTGAAAGCCCTTTTTTTTTTTTTTTTTTAAACATGATAGGAGGAAGGTGTTGGGTTTTCTACTTCCTTCTCTATCTTCTTTGCTGACAGGTGTTTGAAACAAAACCAGCCTTTGATTATTGCCAGAGGAAATGGATGATTTGGGTTCAACTAGTTTACTTCATGTAGAAAAAGATGGTTAGGTACCTATTTGCATATCTATACCCTATTTTGGGTTTTGTTCAGAGGATCAAGGCTTGATTTGTCTTTTTTCTAGACTTCTTGACTCCAGGCATAACCAGACTGTCAAATGCAGTTGACATGTTCAAGGCTTCCCATCAAAAGGGCTAAATCTTCTTGTTTTCCATAACTGAAAGCTTAGATTATTTTCATAGTGGTAAACTTTTATAACACAGACAGGTAAAAAATTTAAGTCACCTACCTGCATAAAGACTATAAAGTCTGTACAAACACATTACTTCTCTTCCCTTTTTCCTATCTTTCCTTCCGCAGTTTCTCTTATTTTATCTTCAGAGATTCCAACTCACTTGACCAAAAAGAAAACTTTCCTCTCTCTCTGAACTTCACTTTTAACTGGGGAGTGTTTTCTGTTTACTTGCCTTTGCGATATATGCTCACAGATACTCCTCTGACTTTTCTAAACTCAGTCGAAAAGATTGCAGTCTTTTTTTACCACAAGCATTTACTTCTTCTATGAGCTGACACTTATCTATAATGGTTCTTTTTGTTTCATCATCTCTTGACGTACATACATCCTGACATACATCAAAGTTTTTATCTTTGTTATTCTGATAACCAGATGTTGTTTTCCTTACAATTATCTGTTTCAATTTACTCTAAATTTCTCATACGCTGTCTCTGGTCATAAATCTAAAGTCAGTGCGTGCTTACAAAATTGACCTGCTCATGTTTGGGGATTCAAGCACTGGACACTGAAATTGTAAGGGACCAGCTATATCAGCTGAATGTTCACAAGTCCATGGGAACTGATGGGATTCATCCCAGAGTACTGAAGGAGCTTGTTATGGAGCCTGCCATGTTATGGCAGGACCCCTCTTGATCATCTACCAAAGGTCTTGGGAGTCTGGGGAGGTCCCTGCTGACTGGAAGCTAGCCAATGTTATTACAATTTACAAAAACGGTGTGAGGGAAGACCAGGGAACTACAAACCTGTTAGTCTAACCTCAGT
Organism: Mycteria americana; assembly: GCF_035582795.1. NCBI lineage: Eukaryota > Metazoa > Chordata > Aves > Ciconiiformes > Ciconiidae > Mycteria > Mycteria americana. The sequence goes on from NC_134367.1 coordinate 35,977,388, forward strand.
TCCTGGAAAAATCATGGAGAAGATTATACTGGGTACTGTTGAAAGGCATTTAAAGAATAATGCAATCATCAGGCACAGGCAACATGGGTTCACAAAGGGAAAGTCCTGTTTAACCAATTTGATAGCCTTCTATGATAAGGTCACCTGCCTAGTGGATGAAGGGAAGGTGGTGGATGTGCTTTTTCTGGATTTTAGTAAGGCTTTTGATACTGTCGCTCACAGCATCCTTCTGGACAAGTTGTCCAACAGTGGGATGAGTGGATTCACAGTAGGCTGGGTGAAGAACTGGCTGAAGGGCAGAGCTCAAAGGGTTGTGGTGAATGGGGGCTACATCAGGCTGGTGACCAGTCACCAGCAGTGCTCCTCAGGGTTTAATTCTAGGGCCAGTCCTGTTCAATATATTTATCAATGATCTGGATGCAGGAGTTGAATGTGCCATTAGCAAGTTTGCTGATGATACCAAACTGGGAGGTGCTGTTGATGCTCTTGAGGGACAAGAGGCCTTGCAGAGGGATCTAGATAGATTGGAGCCCTGGGCAATGATTAATGGGATTAAATTTAACAAGTCCAAATGCCAGATCCTGCACATAGGGTGGAGTAACACCAGGCACAAGTATAAATTGGGAGAGGAGTGGCTGGAGAGCAGCCCTGCAGAAAGGGATCTGGGGGTGCTGGTCGACAGCAGGCTCAATATGAGTCAGCAGCGTGCCCTGGCAGCCAAGAGGGCAAACCGCTTCCTGGGGTGCATCAAACACAACATAACCAGCCGGTCAAAAGAGGTGATTATCCTGCTGTATTCAGTGTTGGTGCAGCCTCACCTTGAGTACTGTGCGCAGTTCTGGGCCCCACAATTTAAGAATGATGTGAAGGTCCTTGAATGTGTCCAGAGGAGGGGAACAAAGCTGGTGACAGGGCTGGAAGGAATGTCCTATGAGGGGCAGCTAAGGACTTTGGGCTTGTCTAGTTTGGGGAAAAGGAGGCTGAGGGGCGACCTCATTGCTCTCTACAGCTTCCTGACGAGGGGAAGTGAAGAGGGAGGTGCTGATCTCTTCTCCCTGGTATCCAGTGATAGGATGTGTGGGAATGGTTCAAAGCTGCACCTGGAGAGGTTTAGACTGGACATTAGGAAGCATTTCTTTACCAATAGGGTGGCTAAACACTGGAACAGGCTTCCTAGAGAGGTGGTCAATGCCCCAAACCTGTCAGTGTTTAAGAGGCATTTGGACAATGCCCTTAATAACATGCTTTAACTTTTGGTCAGCCCTGAAGTGGTCAGGCAGTTGGATTAGATGATCATTGTAGGTCCCTTCCAGCTGAAACTATTCTATTCTATTTTATTTTAAATTTCAGGACCAATTCAAAATGCTGCAGATAAATATGCATACAGAACTGGCCAACATCTCAGTCCTATTCTCACAATCTGTCTCCAAATTCAACAGGATACTGCAATTATTACTGGTCATTATTATCTTTCTTCATTCTGTTCTGTGGTTCTTAATCTCTGGAACTCAATTCTATACTTAATTTTGCTTTTATGGTTATTAAGTGCAAACAGAAATTTTTCCATATTATTTCCATTCAGCTGACCCCTATAATGGAAATGTAAATATTATTCCTTACATAAATTTAATCTAATTAATTATTGTTTGTTCCATAATTTTAATAATATAATATTATATAACATTAAGATTCTATATTAAAATGGATGATTTTGCTTCTTTTTGTTATATGTAAAATAAAGAAAAAGTAAATCTCATTGTCTTTTAGGCTCCCTTCCTGGTCAACGGGAAGCCTTTTTCTGTCCCCTGGCTATAGAGGAAGCTCCAACAACAAGTCTAGACCCATCTAGAATTTGATTCAACTCCTCACACATTGGTGTCAAGTGCCTTTTGAATACCCAGGAGTACACATGGTATCCACAGGGGTTGGCTAGGTGTGTCACAAGGCCTATGGAGGACGCATATCCTCCCTGAGCAGCATCCAGAGGACTGGAAAGATTGCCTAAGACATCTCAAAAGGTATTGCCTAAATACTTCCCAGATTGCCTACATGTAAATGTTGCCATCATAAACTGAATTCCACTTCTTGGTTTCTGTTCAGTTGCACCAGTTTTAGTGCTTACTGCTGTTTCTGGCATTGTCTGGCCTCTAGCTGCCACACCCAAAGAATGGCTTAGCTGGCATATTTGCCAGCCTTATGTTGCAAAGAAATAGGTGCCTGATTCTATTTGCATCACTCTAGGGTATTTAAGTCTTCTACACAAGGCTGACACGTATAGCACAGCTCCCATGGGATGCCTCATTACAAAAAATTCACCATCTTCACAGTCATCTCTCCCACACAGGCATTTTCTAAAATCTTTACAACTTAAAAAGATTTTCCCCTGGAAGCACCAACAGAACAAAGTGGGCTAAAGTAAAAGCTAGAAAGCTTTCTTCTACTTCTCTACTAGGGGTCACAGAATTCACTCTCTAAAAGAAAGAGTCAGAATGCTTTCACAGTTGGATTAATGAGCTCTTTTCCTCATTTGTGATGATTCACCTGATTATTCATTCATCAACTTAATATTGTTCTATTCTCAGTGTTCCCTATTCTCCCCAAATGTGACCCAAGAGTAAATTAAAACATATTTATTTAGTAACACAAGTAAGATATGTCATTATTTTAAGGCTGCTACAGAGAGTAGAGTTGTTCTTCTCAGACATAATCAACAGGTTTTTCCTCTGATTAGCTAATCCTGGCCAAGAACTGAAAGAAAATACACACAACAGCACTTGGTCTTTGTGGTGAAATAACTACTTATCAGATATGGCACTGTGTATTTATTGCTAATTGCTATAATTAGTCATAAGCATTAATGAGGGGGTTAGCAAGTAACAGTTGCACACACTCTTTCTCTCTCTCTCCCCTAAATAGTCTATTTGCTTTTTGTATCTTGCTGTTCTCCTTGTCGGATTCTTTTCTTCTTTGGCACAGGCATGAACCCTCCTTTGGTCTGATTTGAGGACCCAGGTCCTTCATTTCTTGTGCAAGGAACTTTGTCTCCATTGTTTCACTTCCCACAGCTGTGCCAGGCCCTTTGCTTCTGCAACTTTTTTCCTATGATCAAGTCTGATTACAGGAAAACAGTTTAAATTCCCTGTAAAGCATCATGCAGACATATGATAATATATTATTACTTGCTTAATCACCACAAGTCGCTCCCAGCTGAGAATGAACAGGACAACATAGTGTAAATAACATTAGCAATTGCGCAACAAGGGTGATGTAGTGTATGAATCTTGCTGTACTTGAACTGAAAGCCTGTGCCTTCACTAACACTGGTGCTACCTATTTGCTCCTCACAGCTTAAAAGAGTTGGCTGGCAGGTTACATACAATCAAATAAACCTCCAATGTCCCCAAGGTGTCTTTCTCAGAAGACATCCTTCCTCTTTCTGTGTCTCGGCTCTGTGTGTGGGAGCTGTGTGAGCCATGGCACTACACACTAACAGGTTCTTGAGAGTTGTTGTGTAGTTCACTCCAAAGGGTGCACTGGAGCACAGCTTATCACCAAATCGAAACAGTATCTGGGCTTGACTGGTTATACAGTCTATTCTGAATCCTTTTAGTCCCCAGGAGTGATGGTCATTTCAGAGAAATTCATTCCTGCTATTAAAAAACATACAACTAACATGTCAATGGAAGTTAAGCACTCTTTGATTTACATTGTGATAGTCTCATTCATCCTCAGTGTCTCAGGGGCCATTAACCATTTGCACAGAAGCTCATGTTTCATCTTGGAGAGATTTAACCTTTGGAAGGTCTCTCTGACCTACTGATCAATTCTTACGACAGTTTTAAACCAATTACTAAGTCTTCTTAACTCGTAACAATCTTTCTCTTTAAGTTAAACATGCACAGTTTGGGGCAAATGCATAACATTTGTTAAAAAAACTCCCACCGATCTACAGCAATTGCTTTGGGCAGTTCACATGGTTAAGTACCAAGATGTGCACTGCTGCACAAAGGTGTTGAAACAGGTTTACATACACAGAGCTTTATTAGCAAGACCCATAGCTCAAGGACCCTAACTGTCAACAGGCATTGGTTTTAATAGTGAAAGTTACTTTTGGGGAAAATAAAAACAAAAAAGGAGAGAGAGAAAAGGAAAAATGAAAGCTCTCCCTAGGGGTCAGAAAGAAAGAGAAGTGATGGGGTCCCACAGGGGCACCATCCTCAGAGGGTGGTGTTCAGTGCAGCTCTTGTGACTGTGACAAAGAATTTTCACTGTGCTTTTTCAGGAGTACTGTACACTTCTCACCAGTACCTGCTCAGGCTCTCTGTTGGTTGTTCCTGTCAGGATGCTCCTCAGACTGAATGGAATGTGTTTGACTCGGCACAAGTGTTGCATGCGATCAATTGCAAAGCTTCCATCTATATGTATTATTGGGTAACATAAGGTACTTAAATTACCACTGTCTACTTTGTTACACACTAATTTTTAGTTTAATATAAATGAAAACCTACAAAGTAAGGGGTAAGACTAGGGTAAGGAGGATAAAGAAGGTAAGGAAAGGAAAGGTAATGAAGACAGGGAGATTCCCACACCAGTGGCAGGTCCTTCCCTTGAGAATCATCATACCAGTGCTAGGGTTTCCGGGTGCAAGGCCTTAAAAGCAGTGGCACAAAAACAATTGCATGAGAACAACAAGGGGAAAATAGTGCCCCAAAGGCTTTCAAAAGACATTTCCACAAGAGCTTAGGTGAGACGTTACAGAGCTGTCAGGGAAAGGCAGGCCAGAGCCAGCTGAATATGAGCCAGCAGTGTGCCCAGGTGGCCAAGAATGCCAATAGCATCCTGGCTTGTATGAGAAATAGTGTGGCCAGCAGAACTAGGGAAATGATTGTCCCCCTGTTCTCGGCACTGGTGAGGCTGCGCCTCGAATACTGTGTGCAGTTTTGAGCCCCTCACTACAAAAAAAAAGACATTGAGTTGCTGGAGCGTGTCTAAAGAAAGGCAATGAAGCTGGTGAAGGGTCTAGAGCAGAAGTCTTATGAGGAGCAGCTGAGGGAGCTGGGACTGTTTAGCCTGGAGAAAAGGAGGCTGAGGGGAGACCTTATCGCTCTCCACAACTACCTGAAAGGAGATTGTAGAGAGGTGGGTGTTGGTCTCTTCTCCCAAGTGACAAGCCATAGGACAAGAGGAAATGGCCTCAAGTTGCACCAGGGAAGGTTTAGACTGGATACAAGGAAATATTTCTTCACTGAAAGGGTTATCAAGCACTGGAACAGGCTGCCCAGGAAAGTGGTTGAGTCACCATCCCTGGAGGTATTTAAAAGATGTGTAGACGTGGTGCCTAGGGACATGGTCTAGTGGTGGACTTGGCATTGTTAAGTTTACAGTTGGCCTTGATGATCTTAACAGTCTTTTCCAACCTAAGTGATTCTATGATTCTTAGATTTGTGCAACCTGGGACATGATTCATGTAAAATGTATCTGTAATTAAAGGAATGGTCCACAATGCCCAGTCTTTGGCATCTCCTCAGCCTAGAGATGTCTAAACATCTGATGCCTCTCTGGTTGTCCTGAATATCCCGTAAGCACCTGAAGCACATACTTGAGAAATGCTGGATTCAACAGCAGCTCTTCAGGAAAGAGCTGGAAGTTTTGATGGTTCCTAAACTGAGAGGATCAACTATGCTCTGGTGTTGAAGAAAATAGAACAAGCTAATTCAGAGGGAGAAACAGGAGTATTATCTGCAAAGGACATGGGATGATTTCTGTAAATCCACTCTGTCTTACCTATAAAAATCCTAAGGTCACCCAGTGCAGACTGCCTTTTTTAAAGTGTTTCCACAATGGACTGAATTCCTAAATACCTTAGAACAAATGATAGGAAATAAGAATTCAGCTTCCTTCCTTCCTTACTTTATGCTATCCCTAGTAATAGATCTAGTAATGCCTAGTAACAGCTGACTTTGAAAAGGGCAATATTCTTCAGCTTCTGCTCTGGATTAAAGGATGATGACCCTAAGAATTAATCTTCTACTGCTGTTCTGTTTCTTTGTAAATAGAATAATCTGCCAACTGCTACATTTGCACTCCTTGACAAGTGAAGAAGACGTCACTCTTCAAATATGTTGTGGCTTATTGCTTGGCTTTCGATGGCTTTATCACTAGCCAGTTAGTATGTAATATTTTTTCCAGTTATGCTGTTTGCATCAAACCAGTACAAAATAGCCAGTGTCGGGACAATGAGGTTATGGAGACAGCAATAATGTAATTTCTATGCGTGAAATCTTATTTAGGGAGGATTTTGGATACTTCTCCGAGCTCAGTAGGTCTGTGTTAATGCATGTCATTGATATCCAGAGAGAAGAAAGAGGCATTTCTAAACATGTTGTTTTCCAAAAATGCCTTTGAGCTAGTAAGTGGTCCAAGATGTCCAGACTGTTACAAACATGGAAGCTTTTATTCTAGACTTTAAATACATTCTGTCACTCTGACCCCACATAGCATATGGATACTAATAGCAAGGAAGTGGCATATGGACACACAGCGAGGAAGATTTCAAATCAGGGCATTCATTTGGTCACAGGCATTTCTAGATTAGATAAGCATCTTGCATGACTGAGACTCCATGAATATCATCTTACATTGAACCCTTAATGGAGCAGGCACCGTGTAGAATGGGTCCCACCTCACGGAGTCTTTGAGAGGTTATTATCCTGACTTATGAAGTACATTAACTACCTCTCATACACTCACCTCTAACACTGTTCCCGTGTATGCTCTACAGTCTTTCTTCCATTTCCGAAGTTTCAGTTCTACCTGTGTAAGAGCGTGAGCTATGGACAACATCTGTGTAAAGGGTTTCTATTAGGGCCCAAATAATTATAAAGAAAAATCCTCCCTTGAGATCAGTGGCTATTCAGAACATACAGCAAATCTGAATATAAGCCTAAAGGCATGCTAATTCCAATTATTTGACTGAAACGTCAATGACAATTTATGAGGTTGGGAAAGGGAGGGAAAAGCTCAATGTTACAAAATATCACAAGCTGACCACAATTAAAAAGAAAAAACCCACAACATATCTTCCTTCTAGGATATTTCACTACTCTTGTGATCTAAGCCAATGACAAAAAACTGTCTAAGGACAATGTCTTAACAATTCAGTTCCTAGAAAAAGTACAGTAACTTACATGTCCATAAGCCAAAAATTCAGAGCAGGGTTTACCCTAACCAAAGCATTAATATAGCTCTGTCTTTGCAGATTTTTTGTTTATCTGTGGGAAGCAGTACTGTAGTGGAAGTAGTAATTTTGGCAGTGTAAATGGCCATTAGGGAAATGATAAAAATTATCCCAAAAGCTAAACATTTAAAAAATGCTTCAGTTGTCATTCTGTTTTGATTACCTTTTTTTTTTCTCCTAAAGTCTGTATTCAGACTTTCCAGTGTCTGCCAATCACCCCACCAGTCCTTCTTGTTTTACAGTCAGCCAAGAATACCCCCAAAAGTCTCATGCTAAGAATGTCTCTGTAAAAAAAAGACTTAGTTTGTCATGTACCCTTGTGTTCAGATACAGATGACATGCAGTGGGCTGTGGCAGGAAAGATCAGGTGCATTTTATTTCCTTGATTAGCACTGAACAGGCTGCTAGTGTCAGGAGCTTGATTCAGTTTTCCACACATAAGCATCTGATGCTCTTTGAGGTGCTCTAGAGTACTCCACCTGGCCTCCAGCAGGAGGTCTCCTCCCTGCTGTACATCTTCTCTTCTGGCCCACTGAGGATGTCTCAGATCCATAAACTTAAATATCTAGAATCATTTTAGAGAGCCAAAGGTAACTGAAACTGCCAACAGCATGTCTACATTAGGGTGAAGGAAGTTGTTCTCTGGGCTCAGTGCAATGACAAGAGGCTCACTTAGGCATATTTGAGACATCCTGAAAAAGTGAGGAGAAAAATAAATAGCATAGGCAAGAAAGAAAAAAGTTAGAATGTAATGTTGAGCAACAGAGCAGAAGCAAAGCCTGGAAGTGCTTCTACTCCAGTGCCGGATACCCAAAAATTAGGACAAGGGAAACACTGGGCAGGCACTGAGTGGTTGCCCTGATACAGCAGCATATCAGAGGCCTCCTGGAAGGACAACAATCAGTGCAATGCACTGTTTGTAGGTTATCAACCTTAGAGGGGCAGGATGTATAGGTGAGGGAGTAGTACTGTACATGAAGTGCAGCAGCTCAAGTTCCACAAGAAAAAAGAAGCACCCTGAAATCTCTGTTGGTAGAAATCCCATATTCTAAAAGCAAAAGTGTAATACCAGAACTGTTCTACTGAGCCATTTGGAACAATGATAATGATCAGGAAAAGTTCAACGATACTAGAGAAGCTGTGAATTCTGAAGATTTAGTAACAATGAGAGATTTCAGCTGCCCAGTAAAGGACTGCTTCCTCAACCAGCCAGTTGCAGGACCCACAAGATGTGGCCATAAGGGGTCCACAGGGCCTAGTTCAAAAGATATTAATGGGAAAGCTGTTCTGCAATAATATTCACAATACAATTTGTTTCAAAGCTGTAATACCAGACAGTAAGGTAAATCAACACTTCACAAGGAATTTCGAGAAAAAGGACTCTCTAAAATCAGATAATTAGAAAAAAGAAAGAAAGAAGAAAAAACAACACAAAACACCAAAACAAAAAAAAAACACACCAAACCTGAAAAAAATGCAATCCAAAAAGCAAAATGCCTACAAGCAGCCTGGAGGCTGTTCAAAAACACCTGTATACTCAGGTAACCTCAATGCTGCCATTCAGAAAGAAAATAAAACCATCCAATTAAAAAAGAATTTAAAGCAAAGGATGTTCAAACAGATAGTAAAAAATACACAGGGCTGGTTGGTGCTCTGAAGTAAATCTAACATGAGGTTGCAGAGCTGCTGGCCAAGGTATGCAACCTGTCATGCAAACAGCCATGATGCCAAAGGACTGATGATATAACTCCCATCCACAGGAGACGGTCTGCGGGGAAACCTGGGCACGATAGACTAATGAGACAGATTTCCAGCCCTAGTGAGATTGTAGAATCTATAATGAAGAACAAGACCACAAAACATGTAAATAAATCAAGCCCATCACAAAAGAGTCGGTGTGACTTCTGCAAAGGGAAAATCCTGCCTCGCTAACCTGCTGCCCACAGTCATAATATATACAGATTTTTAAAAAGCCTTTACAAGGCTCCACGCTAAAGTTATTACTGCCAGAAAGCATCAGGAGCAGGGCTGCTCCATGAGGGGCAAGCCAGGAGCCAAGTGTGACGCCAGCACAAGCAATGCCCTCACCCTTGGGCACCCACAGCACCTGAGCAAGGCCAGGGTGGTGAGTGTAACAGGCACGATCAACTGCCCAGTGATCACCAGGTAGGGTGACGTCAGGTGCTGTGTCAGGCCCAGGGTCAATCCAGGAAGTCCTGCCAGGAAGACCAGGAGATAGAGTGGGAGATTACCTACAGCAGAGGTCCACCCATGAGACAGGGCTAGAAATAAAGCTACACTAGCAATGCAATAAAAAACCTCAGCCAGTAAGTCAGGGCAGCAGGACAAAAGGCCGAAAACAAGATTACCTACAACATGGCTCATGGCCAGGTCTGAAATGGAGTCCCTGGGCCCATAGGCAGAGGTGTGGATGTGGCCTCCAGGTGAAGCTGGTCAGGGCAATTAAGGCTTATTCGTGCCCTCAGGTCCTGACAATTACAGAATTTAAGTCACCAGGACTGAAGGAAATGTCCTTTAGTGGAATTAAAATTGGTTAGAGGAGAGAAAGAAGAGTTTCACTAGTGGAGTCCCTTGGCAGTAGCTGCTGGGACTGATTTTAATTGACATCGTCATCAGTGACCTGATGAGAGGAACATCTGAATTCTCCAAATCTGGCAATGATACTAAGGCCTTTCAGGCATTCAAATGCTGAGTGAGTTTCAGTGTAGAAAAAGACAAGATGGCACATATAGGTCGAAATGATGTATATCATGTCTACAGATGCAGCAGTCAGGTCTGAGTTCGGTAACGCAATGTGCAATTCAAGTGCTTGGAGTCATCTCAGCTCTCTTGAAATCGTTGGCTCAGTGTGCAGCAGCCTGAAGAGAGTCATTGGAGTGCTCTGCGTCAAACGGTGTGGAGAACAACATGGCGGGCATCGTGTTGCCACTATTGAAAACTTTGTTGCATCTGCATTTGGTATACTGTGTGTAGCCCTGGGCTTCACATCTGAAGGGTGCAGGAGAGAGAAATAAAGTGCAGAGAAAGGCACTTCAAATGATCAAGAGGATGAAGCAGCTGCCTTACAGTAAGAAACTAAAAACCCTGGGACATTTAAATTTGGCGAGAAGGTGGTTGAATGGAATATTCATGAGGTTTATAAAGTCATAATAGTCATGGTTAAAAAGAACACGAAACTGTTTTTCAACAAAATCCACAAGACTGTAACTGCGGGCACTCACTGAATTAGTAGGAGATTAGTATGAAACAGCTAAAATGAAGTACATTTTTTACACAAAGGGTAGTGAACTTCTGGAACTTGTTGCCACAGGAATTTGTGGAGGCAGACAGTATCAGCAGGCTTAAAAGGGGATTAAACAAATTCAGGGACAGCAGATCCATGAACAGATACTTTTGGGCTACAAATTGTTCTCAGAGCAGGAAGTGGTTCTTTCTTTACTGTTCTGTATGGTATTCTGAAGGTCTGTCCTTGAGGCATTGCTGTTGGTCAGGCTTTTATAACTGGCAGGCCTACAGTTATCTGCAGTGTGTGTACATTTGCTCAAACTGTTGTCATTGTTAATGCCAGTATGAGTTGGGAGCAAAAACCACAAACAGCTTTACAAAGCAGTAGAGGGTGGAGAGTTTGGAAGCCAAGCAGACAATCTGGGACAGCAGACTGTTGAGCAGATGTATTTTATCTAGGCCCCCACCTCCAACAACCCCTGAACTGCTAGATCCACATTGTATGTACCTTGCTCTGTTGGCAGCCATATTTCAGAACAGTCTTCAAATTACTACGGTTCAGTATGATGTTTGTCTCAGGAAATTCCCTGAGCTGACATAGCTGGAGGCCAGAAGAGTAATTGGGGGAAATATCTCACTTGGTTGCCCTCTAGGCTTCCCCCTGCTTCTGTTGTAAAATGATATTGGGCTAGGCAGACACCTGATTTGAGTTGGTATGGCTGTTCCTACTTTGACAAGTGATCCTGCCATAATCTGTATATTGACTACAGCAACAGAACATGTTAATATTAACTTCGTAATGAAATCTACTGATCTGTTGAAGCCAGAAAATATTCCTTTGCACCAGTCAGCTCCATCAGTTGGGGGTGTTAAGAGTTTAACATTTTGAAGCAACTTGTGCAAGAGGATGTTCATGTGCAAACCTCATTGGTTGTCTATCAGCAAATAAAATTTGGTCACTTTTTGGAAGTGCTATGTGGTAGTTTTAAAAATGCAATGGTTATTCTGTTCTTTGCTATTTTGGTCCTCTAAAAGTCATGTTCTGTGACTTGCTTGTATATTATTATTTTTACTATATTTTAAATCAGCCCATTTTTCATCTGAATGTCATTGTGCTTATATAACATGCTGAATATAGCATTCTGTAGCTGATTAAAACACATTCAAATAACATTTTCCTTTAAATCACACAGTTAAATAACTTGCAGACCTCTATAATTACATGAGTTTGCTTCTGACTTACATCAAGCCCCACTATTTCAGACACCAGGTCTTGATAGAGCTTAAGAAAGGAGAACTGTCGACTCAACATACAGATGGAGAGCCAAAGCCTGGAGATACTACGTGACTTGCTCGAAGTTACTCAGGGAACAGCAGAGGAGCTAAATTAGTGCTAGATCTCTTGGGTCCGGAACCACAACCACAACATTGCGTTCACTCTTCTTGCTACTTCTATTTAAGCCAGAGCTTCCTATATTAATCTTCTACAACTACATTCCTAGGGAAACCCAAGGGAATCTATCTTCTTTGGGCCTTGGCGTAGGTGTGCTGACAGATGAGTGGGCGGGTCGCAGATGCCGTACATCTGACTGGGCAAGACTGTGCGGTAGCCAGAGAGCAAGGCTGCCAAGCCATTCCCTGCAGACAAGGGTCAGAGCCTGCACGTATCCAACAGATGTCCAAATGAGGATGTTAACAGAGAAACTTCTGTAGCAAGAGGCATGTGTTTTGGCTCCTCCTTTTCCTTACGCCACCACGATGACTCCTCATGGTAAACCAAATTTGGAATGAGGCAGAAACACTGGACATGTAAAACTGCAGTTTTAGCCACAAGAGTGTTTTCCAGACTTCCTCTGAGGTCAATGCGATGTTTGCTTGCTCTGAACAATATTGTTTCTAACAATACAGACATTGTTTGAACAATACAGATGCAGACTGAACAATTGCTCTTAACGATGCAAGCACTTAAACTTGTCAGCAATGCACTGCTGGAGAGGCTAGCAGAGTTAATGAAAGTGGAAAACTCTGCCATCTCGGACTATTTGCTTAGAAGTGAAAAGAGGTGCAAAAAGAAGTATTCCCAAAAGCTAATTTTCATCCAGTAACCCCAGCATCCTTCTGTACAGGAGAGAAAGGGCAGAAAGCAGTAACCTGAAATGCATCAAATAGGTGGCTGGAGGAAACTGTCTCCCTTCTTTGCTATAGAGATGACCATTTGGGGAAAGCAGCTCCCCACATGTAACACAGGCCTTTGGACCTAATCCCAGGGCTTCAGACCTTTGTGAAGGAACTGCACAAACTCCAGAGGGACCCCTGGGACCATGAGCCCATGGGGCAGCCCTCTGGATTCACATGCAGAGAAGGGGTTAACCCACCATCCTTGCAGAAGATATGGTGAGCCATCTCTCTGACACAGGGGCTTTAACTTTTTTCCCACGCATATGGTGCTCTCAAGTCCATTATCAGGGCACATCATGCGGAATACATTCGATATTAACTAACTGTATGTCACACATTCCTCTCTGTGCCCAATCCCTAGATCATATGGGTGATTGCAAGTTCAAATAATGTGCCATTAGACACAAAAAAAATACTCATAGCAAATGCAATAGCTCTGGCTTACTTTATGATTTACCAAGAAACCTGGAAAATCTAAGCCAGGACGGAGAATTTACCCCTTCTTCTCTCATGATTATCTATCTATTCTGCTCATAGATCTTCATTGAGTGACTCTCAAAACCAGGTGATATTTTTTCAAAGGGCATACAGCTTTTAATTAAATATGTAAACTGAGATGGATTATACATCCTTAGTTACAGCATTTTGATAGTTAATTACCTTCACTGTCAATAGTGCCACCTGGGTTTACTTGGCTTTAATTTCCAACTGCTGGACCTTTTGTTTTCTTTTTTAAGCTGCTTTGCTTTTTAGGCAAATGAAATTGATCTGCCTATGGAGAAGTATTTCAATAAACGATGGGACATGAACAATATGTTAGTTACTGGGTAACGTCTTTTAGCCTGCAGGAGGTGATCTGAGCAATAATACTGTGAGCTGTTTCTGGGTTTCAACCTACATAATTACGCAAAACAGCAGGGCCAGGTAGTGATGACATGGCAGTTTATGTAGTTTTCTGTTGCTTTTGAGGTGAACTTTAGCTCAGAATCCCAGGGAGACAAGACTACTTCTTAAAAGTAGAACGTAAAGTACCACGCAAAAGGAGAACCATAGCTCAGGACAGCCAAAACTTATCCCTCACTGCCTTTTGAAAACCACATCCTGTGATAATTTCGTGTTTGAACAATAACTGCATTTTTACAAGAATTCCTTAGCTCAGCAGCTCAAAGTTTTTGTTAATTATCTGTTGTTAGTCATAAAGCAAAAGGTCATTTCATTGTTTACATATATGTACATATATATTTGTATATAGTGTGCATGTGTGTGTATGTATATTTCTGTGTGGGGAGAGAGAGAGAACATGATAGCTTTTTTAAGACACAGGACTGGAAGTTTAATTTAAAAGATGTCTATCCAATTCTACAAACTCCCGAAACATCTCAAGGGCCCTGTTTGATACCTGTTTCTGTTAAACAGAAATACACCTCACCTGCTGGATTTACACGTCACTTTTATCTCACCTTTCCCAAAGAACCTGTGTCCTATCTGCCACAGCCTGCTTAAATCCATGTTAAATCCAGATGTTATATTCATCTCCCTTTCCCGCAGACATGATCACTTTTCTTCTCTGTCCTGCACGGGAACCAGGATGGGTTACACACCTCATCCCCTGGCACTGGAGAACTGTCTTAGGCTCACAGAATAGGCACAATTGTCACTATTGATCTTTATTGATTATTTGCTTTGCAGTGATGTTTCTGTGTGTCAGTCATGGTCCAGGACCCTTGTGCACTGCACAATCGCAGAACCAAAAATTAAGCCAATTTGTGTAGAAGAAGAGACATTAGATCTACATAGATGGACAGTACTTAGTCTAATAGACAACTCTCTCAGCATATCACCAACTAGTGTTGAGTCTCTCAGGTACTATAGAAAAAGCACATGCTAAAATATGTGTAGTTATTTAATTTATTAATATATAGGAGAAGGTTCCTCTCTCATGAGAACAACTTGGGAAAATGCATGAAGATGCTTCTCATAAATATGTGATAAGCGGATGGCGATGACTTGTACTGTATTGTTTAGAGCTGACATCCTGGCAATAAATGGATGATACCACTGCTTCTCAGTGCAGTTGCAGAGGACAAGGAAAAGAACACTTGAAGAAGCGTTCCATATTAGGAGCCAGGATATTTGGCATGTCATTTTTAGGTCAGGTGCTAAAATACCGTAGTATGCTAATATGAAGCCAAGCTGAAATCACAAAGGAGGAAATCTAACCCTTTTCTTTATCCCATCAGCTATGCTGAAGACTGGCTCTATATCGCTTAAATTTCTGCTAAGAAAAAGGCTTACTCAATGGATCCCTTCTTACATCTTACATGACTTGCCAGCTACACATTCCCTCCCAGGAGCTGACAGACCGTTGCTGGTGGGCAGTCTAGAGACGAGAGGTAGCAGGAATTGAGAAGGAGTGACAGCTGGGCCTTTCTACTCCCAAGGACACCAGTGCATTGCTTAGTTGCACCTGGGGCAGCAATTCCTCAAAAATGTTTACCCTAGCTGGAGAGTTGGAGGACTTCTGCAGTGGACTGGACTGCCAAAAAATACAGTGGAGAAAACAAAGAAGTGAGCGGAGCAAGGGGTGAGCCCTGGCTCACCCCCCTGCAGAGGCAACCTTGTTGGAAGCTAAGGAGGAACCTGTGATGAGGTCCTACAAACCAGTGCAACAAACTTCAAAGTAGCCCCACAGAAGTCACAGCCTGCAGCTGTCAGAAGAATTAACCAATATTTAAAAAGCACTAACGTACTAACCAAAGCAGAATTTTGAATACACAAAACTAAGCCTCAGGGTCCTTACTTAGTGGCTCTGATTGGAAGCTTATATTAAAAATGGGGAGGCAAAACCCCAGAACCCTTCACTATGCTTTGCCTTGACTGTTACAAGATAAAAGTCTCCATAAGGTTGATATGACCCAGATTTGCCAAGAGTAGCAGCCCTATTTATTCCTTCATTTTTTAGATGATAGCAAAAAAAGGAGGTGCAGGAAACTATCAAATAGTAAGCACCTGCTCTGCATGCATTAGTGTTCTGGCATATACAAAAAAACTGGTGCCAAAACAGAGGCATGCTAACCTTAGAATTGCTGGGTTTGGTGCACACATCCTAAGACTCTTTATGACTGTGTGGTCCTGACTATGCTTCCAGTTGCTGGCAGGAGAAAAGGGCAATGGAAATCCTTAAATTGCCTACATGACAGATTAAACAGCCTGGTCTCACAGTAGCATTAAGAAACTTGCTTGCAGACCTTGAGATCACAAGGCTGAGCAGGAAAGCAAGACTTTGCTTGCATCATATCATCATTAAATATGTACAGTGGTATTGACAAAAGCCAGACATCCAAAGATTGCCTACATTTCCTTCAGGCAATCCACTCCAGATGCCGTCAAGTGACTTCTAGCAGTGCCCTGCTTGGAAAGAGGGATTTGTTCGATGATGCCTGCAAGGTTCTCAACTCATTCCAACATAAAAAATGTCACAAAGACAATATATAATAATTATTTCCATTTCAAACGTATCTTAAACCACATGATTTCAGAAATTAGGAAATATAGCCAGGAAAACCCCAGCAGTGATAATGTGATTTGATCAGAACACTAATACATTGTACAGCAGGAAGGAATTACTGAAAATGCTGCCATGCATATAAAGCTTTGCTTCTACTGACTAATTGCCTCTTCCTTGTTGGTATATCTCCAGAGAGCTTCCAAAAATAAATTCAATAAGCTTTAAAAAATATACACTTCTGATTATATTTCTGTAACTAAAAGGTTGTGGAAGTGATATGTGTAGAATAGGAAATTCAAAACCTGACTATTAAACAGGACAGATTTTTGCAAGGAACTTATAGTCTGAATTGACTTAGATGTAGATTCAGGAGCCAAATATCCTTCATTTCAAAGTGTCATTGTGATTTTAGGCAATTTCAATTGCAAAAAGATGGACAGCTGCATGCCTGGGCATAGTAAGAGAAAAAAAAAAAAACAAGGTTTGGGGGTGGTTGAAGCTAATGCTCCAGACTTCCTTGTGTTCCTTCTGTTCTGGTTTTCCCACAATTAGTATCTCAGGGGCATGAATGTATCAAAGATAGGATGATGCTGCACAAAAAAATGCTTTTTCCCCAAATGGGCATGTATTTGTCTGCTGCTCCTGCCCATGAAGAAGTGGAAAAGCAGGTTATAAGTCAAGAGGAGGTGCTAGCACCTATAGAGAACCCAAAGAGAGGGAGATAATTACCCGCAGGAATAAATCAGAGTATGCCTTTTCTCTGTCCCATAGCCAGTGTCTCATGCATCAGCTTCACTGTTCTCTCTCCCCACACTCAACCCTGGCTACACCAAACACTTCTTTCACAACAGCTAGACAATAGGAGTGCAGGGATCAGATAAATCAGAAACTTCCTCCTGTCCTTAACGCTGTGGAGAAATTCAGATTGGATGCACACAGAAAAGGGAAATGGGGATGGGGGGAGGAGGGGAGAGAGGAGAAATAGCCCCAAGGAAATCTGTGATCGGGAATAGAATCAAGTCAGGAAGTGTACCAAGAGATGTGCAAGAAAGGTAAAAAGAGTACAGCCTTATTATGAAGAAGGCTTTTCCTGTAGATCCAGTGGCAGCACACACAGAGCACAGGACCAGGAAAGCCACAGGGAGGATGCAGGCAAGTCTGATGTTTTCTCCCAGGAATGTCAACGTGTGCCAAGCCTAGCTGCACCATCTGCTCAACCAACGTCACAAATGCAAGGCTGTATCCTCAGCACCCATGTCACAAGGCTACTCTATCTCTACAGGTTTGGTATCTGCCCTAGACACTGCCAAAGGAGGCAGCACCACCCAGAAATCAGGATAGTGCTCAGGCTATGTTACACCTTGAAGCAGAGCCCACACACTTGCTGTGCTGCTCTGCCACGGTCTGCCGCATGCTAAGAAGAGTGGCTTCCTGCCTGATCACCACATCACAAGCTCTCAGTAGTTATTCAGAAAGGGACAAACACATAATGAGCACTTATTAAACTCTACTTTTTCAGTTGATTGTATAATTGATAGAGATGGGGAGGAGCAACACCACCAACAGCATCCTAGCCTACGTAGCAAAAAAGTTTCACGATAGCTGTGCTCAAGAACATAGGAAATTTTAATCTGATGATTCTGTACAGAGGGAGTCACCCTCTGGAAATAAAGAAGCTCTTCTGAGTGAGAAGGTAAAAGGACCTTGCCAAGGGACTGTGGCACGCATCTGAGGGAAGGCCGTGTCGGGCTGCAGAATGAGAAATGCCACCTAGCTTACCTCTGCATAGTTGCTTTGGCCCATCTTGACTCCCAGGAAAAGCTCTAAGGTTGCACATACTGCTCCAGTTAGTCAGTGTCCAATGAAGCTCTTCTAACTCTTTGTATGACACATGGAAAGAAAATCCTGACCCCAGGGGACTGCCTCGACTGGAAGTCAAGGTCCAAGGCTGAGAACACAAGATTGAATTTGACTCCACACCATTGAAAACTGTGCCTCTCATGCAAGAATACTCAAAATACTCCCATTTTTCTGGACATTAATTTGTACAGACTCCGTCTACCTGGATTGTGCAATTGTGCCTACTGGGCTGGAGTATATGGGCACAACCCGATCATGGGCGACAGCCTTTCTGATTAGGGGAAGACAGCAGTTGCTCTGCTTCCATTCTCCCAGGACTTACGGTGTCCTAAACTGACTCTGAAAAGGGCACAAGCTCCTGTTTCCTGCTCTTTCTCCACACTAAAAAGAAATCCTAGAGCTCAGACCAGTGCAACTGGGCTTATTTTGAACTATGACTTTAAGGCCTTTTTAAGATTCATGTGGTTAGAGTTTAAATGTGGGAAAAAATCTGTTTCTCACCCCCACATTCATTTTATGCTCACATATATTCCAAATCATCCATAAAAGGTTTGCAACATAATCATTACACTGGTCAACTATGAAAGGCAGTCTTGCAAAATTTTACTCACCCACACTGCCTGTGTGAGTCACCTTTTATTTTAACCAGTAAGTAAAGCATTGTTTGTCTGTTGTTGTCACCACTGATGGAAGAAGGATGAATAGATTTTCTGTGACTGTAAGGCATATTGTCCTTCAGTGCTACTTTTCTCATGGCATGTTTGCAAATCTGAAGTCAAAGTGTTTCATTCTGGTTCTATTTTATTGGGTTTTCTCAAAACATGGGTGCTTGCTAGACATGAAGAGCACCTTGTGCAAATACAAAACCTCATCGTTTAATTTATCTGCAATTTTACTTTTCAGGATTTAATCAAATAGTGATGATAGCTGGGTACACTTCTGGATTATTCTCCGTGACTTCCCTGAACAATGAATAATTGTCAAACAGATGATGCCCTTTGTGGTATGTCCAACTGTTAATACACAACTTCTAGCACTCCTCTCAGCAGCAACGGACACAGTGGTAACAAACCAAGCTGCCCTGGTTTCGGCTGGGATAGAGTTAATTTTCTTCCTAGTAGCTGGTATAGTGCTTATACTAAATCAAGGACTTTTCAGCTTCCCATGCTCTGCCAGGTGCACAAGAAGCTGGGAGGGGACACAGCTGGGACAGCTGACCTCAACTGACCAAAGGGCTATTCCATACCATATGACGTCATGCTCAGCATAGAAAGCTGGGGAAGAAGAAGGAAGGGGGGACGTTCAGAGTGATGGCGTTTGTCTTCCCAAGTAACCATTACGCACGATGGAGCCCTGCTTTCCTGGAGATGGCTGAACACCTGCCTGCCCATGGGAAGTAGTGAATGAATTCCTTGCTTTGCTTTGCTTGCATGCATGGCTTTTGCTTTACCTGCTAAACTGTCTTTATCTCAACCCACGAGTTTTCTCACTTTTACCCTTCCAATTCTCTCCCCCATCCCACTGGGGCAGGAGTGAGTGAGTGGCTGTGTGGTGCTTAGTTGCCAGCTGGAGTTAAACCACAACAGTATAGCAAACAGCTGTCCTCTAGACCACCATTTCTAAAGAAAAGATCAACAAATTCTTAATTCTTTTGGGGTTTTTTTATGCAATTATTTCTGCAGGCCTTTTCCACCTGTGCATGTAAAGGTTCCCTGCAAATATTTTACCAATAGTCTAGTTTGCTCCAGTAAACAGAATTCTTCAGGTCTTTTTTTTTCTTTTTTTTTTTTTTTGGTGGGGAGATGGGAAATTCAAGTTCAAAGCACTCACTATGTCTTAAATATTGTACCTAAAATCAACATGAGACATAACTCTTAATTTGAGACCCATGCTAGTTCTTCAGTGCAGTATGACATTATGTTGCACTTGAATAGATTATGTCAGTAGCTAATGCAGCCTACATAGAAAGCTATCCTGTGTGTTTTTGCAGCTCCCTCAGTACCTGCATACTTTGCAGTCCTCAGTGTATTTATCGTAGTATATTTATTCATTGAGCTTAGTCCCCATAACGGCAGACACTGTACCATGTAATCCCCTCCTAAGACACTCTCTGGCTACCGAGTTTGCCAGGATCAGAATGCTCCAATAAGATTCCCCTCCCTACACTTACCAAACTTCATCTCAAAACTCACTGCATTTGTGGGTTTACTTATATCAGAAGTATGATTCGGCAAGTCTCTGTATTCCTAATTTCCAGCCCAACTATATTTATGATCATTTTCAGAATAACTGTTCCCCTTTGCTGAGATTTACCAGTTCCTGCCCAATATACTTCCAGCCAGCAAAGTTTTTGTTATTTTTTAATAGCTGAGGAGTTGGATCACAGGGAAACTCAGCACTCTGGAGGACTGCAGTAGGTTGGATAATGGCATCTTTCTTTTTGTCTGTGTGACTTGGAATTGAAAAAGCTGAAGCTTTGAACTCTGGCCCATTCCCTGCATTTCCTGGTAACTACAACAGACATGGACCATTTGTGACAGCTCAGACCTTTGGACGCCACTTACGTACACAAGACTTAATCCAAAATCCAGTACAGTCAATGGAAAGACTTCTGGTTGATTTCTGTTCTCTCTGGACCAGGAATACTTCATGGGTCTAGAACATACATGCTGTCTTTTGCTGCTTTTTCTCCATGTAGTAGCACATACATATTGCCTCTGCAAATCTTTTCCAATTAATGGTTCAAAATAAGGACCAAAATGTTTTAGCACAAAGTTTCCTTCTTCACAGCAAACTTCCAAAGAAGCATAGACAGCAACTGTGAGTCACCACACCCAAAACAGCAAACCAGTAAGTAGCAAACGTTCAATAAATATAATACAGTATCTATAATGTGCAGCAAAACAAACAAACAAAAAAGCTTTGAAACAAGATTCCCATTACGCATATGTGAGTTTGTTGACATACTGATCCATTTATGAAACTTTGCAGCAACTAGAATTGCCAGGAAAATTAACATGAGAGTTATGTGGGACTTTACCCCAGAAGCCGCAAACACAATATTTTTGTTTGTATGTAAAAAATAAATTATTTATGCCAATCTGTAGTGGAAGTCATTGATTGTTTTCACTGACAAAAATTCTTATTAGAATTGCCAAAATTGTAAAATAATCATGGGATGTTTCATTAAATCTAACAATTGAACTGAGCTTCTGTAAGAATGGGAGAACTTGGCAAACTGCAAACTTTTGGCTCTTTGCACAGCCTGTGAGCAAGAGGAGATGTTCCCTGCGAGCTGTTAGGAAAGGATCTCCATGTGTTTGGAAGAGAGGAGAGCACAGGAACTTCTGTGCCTGGCAGAGCTGGACTAGTACTTTTTGGAGAGTGGCAATCCCGCAGCTGCCATTAGTACAGTATCACGGCAGTGAACAGCAGCAGTGGCCCTGCTAGGTTTACATCCCATGTAACAAGAGCAGTCTCACTGAGATGGCATGTGTCTCAGGATGTACATCCACAGCCACCTTAGCAGCGCAAGAAAAAATTAGGTTTTTAATAGTAACAGAACAGCTTGCCCAGACACAATCTCCTGAAAGGGTTAAATCCCTATGACTAAGACATAGACTTGCATTTTTTTAGTTTCACTGGCATCCTTGTTCTCTTTTGTTCTCTTCCCCTGCAAAGACAGTTTTGGTTACCTGCTGAGCAGAGTTGATGGTGGGACATTTCCTGTGACTTCTTACCTGATAGGACTAAGCAGGCCTTGAGCAAGCTCGTTAGGCTTCCTAATTAAATCACTGATAACAGGAACTCAGGACGATTGTGCCAAAGATAAGCACCAAAGAACTAGCTTAAATCGACCCCCTTGTAACATTCCAAGGCCGAAGGACTGATGAGCTAAATCAATGACTATATATGGACAAAGGAAGCCCAAAGTTCAACTAGTGGACAACGTGAGGAAGACTGTGGAAGACCACCGGGAGGGTGAAAAGACCCTAACCCTAATTTTACTGCGCATGCTTGGACTATGTAAATGAATTCCTGGAACTCATCACCATAAAACTGCCCTTTTCAGGAAATCTGATGAATATGTATGATTTTTCTGTATGTGAACTGATGTGTTGTGCTAACCTGGTGGAGCACTTGTGGCGGAGCGATCCCCAGTGCTGCCCAGCGCTGCAACAAAGAATACCTGCGAAACAGTCATCCCAACTATTGAGTTCTGATTTCGGCTTTTCACGGCAACACTCCAAATAGCAGCTCAGAGCACCAGGACCAGAGGACATGAGCCCCCTTCCCTGTGTGCCTATCTGTGAAGCTGCTAGGTAGCCCTGGGAGCCAGGCACTGGATGTGCAGCCAGTTGTACACCTCGCCCTATTGTTGCTCCCCACCGAGGAAGACGTGGCTCTCACTGCAGGATTGGGGTGTGGAGGCCAAGGCCATGTCAGCAGTTGCTCAGGGCAAGGAAGAGTGTCTCAGCTAATCAGCCTAGGTCAGACACAAATTCAGCAGATCCTACGGTGAAACAAAAGTGTGTGTGTGTGTGTATGCATGTAAGTGTGTGTGCACGTGCACGTGTGTATGAGTTCTTTAAGTTCATGATGCACTGCCCCCACCAGTTTGGCACTGCTTTGCTTATGCTTGACCTGGCCAAGCTCTGGCTAACCTTACCGTGCTTTGCAAGCAGTTTTACAGACCAAATTTATTTCCATGTTACTCTCTCTGGACTGGCCCTCAATGGTGTTACTGTGGATGTCCTTCAGCAACACAGGTCACAGCACAGACTTGACTTACTACAGTGTCTTTGTGCAAGTAAGGCCAAGGCGTTCTTCAAGCAGGCTCAGAGACACAAATCCATCTGACCTAACCAAATTAGGGAAGAGGTACAGTGAGGAATAACAGCTGAGCTGCAAATTGATATCCACACATACATGAAAAACCTCTCTCGATAAGAATGGTCTAAGTCCTTCTTCAGCCCAAGGTGGTGCCATGAAAACAACCTATTTGTTGTGCCCTTCCTCTTATGAGGCTGCTGCTGGGTTTGAAGGTAGGGCAAAGTCTTTCAGTTCATGAATTTCCAAAACACATCATCTGAAGTAGCATCCCAAGATCACATTTTTTAAACCATCCAAATTCATAATCGAAGTGTTCATCGTAAATCTGAACACATCCAAAACAAATTTTCTGAGCTCTTCAGGGATGCAAAAATAAGAACACAATAGGAAAATATAAGAATCCACCTGGTTTTCCAGTTGCAGTTACATTGAGCAATCCAGACCATTGACCAACCCAGAGCAATACTGGATTAGTGCCAAGGAGGATTATGATATCACATCAGAAAGGTTAAGATGATAAATAAAAGACTGAAAGAGAAGATGTCTAGAGATATAAAAGACAATGTTTGTTTTTCTTTTCAAAAGTATTTCTTTGGAACCCAACACTCTCCAAGAACAGACTGTACTGGCATGAGCAAACAAAAAGCAATGGGAAAACCCAGTAAGTCCACTTTCAACCACATAAACAAACTTGTCTCTAGGCATGACATCACAGCCTATAAAAGCCTTCAGTGCTAGGGTTTCATTCTGCTTTAAGAATATCATGAGCATTAATTTTAGACTTGGCATGTTGAATAACCCTGGGGAAAAAATGAAAACAAGGAATCAAGACTTTCCTCTGTTCATCAAAGATCTGAAGGCAGTGTTTCCCACCAGCTGACACAACGTATTTCAGCCTTTTTCCTGAAGAGCAGCATAGCTAGAAAGAGCTATGGGGCATGGATAGTCCTCCTGGCAGTGATGCGAACTGCTGATTTATCTGAAGGATCAGATGCTTTTGTTGACACTACATTGAATGTAGCAGAACCAAGGGGGTCCATTTAGATAAAGACATATAATTCATCCCTCCCTGAAGCTTTGTGGTTATGGTCGTGATAAATCCTGTCAATAAACCAAGCTCTGACTGAAAGTCCCTGAATCTACTTCCCCAGAAAGAACAATTCAGAGATAATGTCAAAATAGCATGTTGCATCTGAACAATAATCTGCCACAGAGCGACAAACCACTGAAGGATAGCTGTCAGTGATCTTCCCCGGATCATTACCATCGAGAGGATACTCCTCTAACAAACACCTCTTTTAATGGATGAGAAGATTCCCCCTTGGGTCAGTCACTGGTGTTCCAGTTAGTGCTCGGGTCCATGCCCTAAAGCTTTTACTGGGTGGCAGCTAATGATTAATTTAAAAGCAGAGCATTTCAGCGAGGGAGAAGATTTGGTCCTCCATTGCTTTTAGTCCCTTATAATGAGGGAGGAGAACAAAACAGGACAGAAAGAGCTGAATTCATTATTGCCTCATTTTTTTAGTCTAAAAAAAGGTCTCGTAAAAAGCTTGCTTCCCATGCTGACTACAATTATCTATTTTGCAAGGTGCTGGAAAAAAGCTTAAGAGCAGGAATTAGATGAGCACAGTCAGAAATCAGCTATTTATGACCTCCCAATGCCATTGCCCTTCATCAGTCCTAGGATGGCTCTTTCCCTAAAAGCTTTTCCATAGGTTTGATTGCCTTAATTTTCAATTCTACACATGAACCAAATGACTGTTCTGGTGTGAATTCAGGTCTGCCTGAAAGCAGCTCAGAACTGCAGCTTTTCAAACCGTAGTAGAAGTTGGCCCCTGAGACAAAGCACATAGTTCTGCTGTATGTGGGATCAAAGGTATGAAGTGCCGGATGACCTGGGGTGGGAACTTACGCTGGCCCTGGAACACCACTAGGTCATGGAGGAACCAGTAGAGATGTTCAGAAGCCACCTCTGTACACATCAGGCTCCCACCCTCTTCCAAAACTGCAGCCACTATTTAGTGCTTTGTCATTTGTTTACGTAAATGTCGTCTCTGAGGGTTCACTTCTGAAAATAAGCCTCTGTTTTAAATGCTTTGACAGTGACTGTATAAATCTACATGGCTCATGTCACGATACTTGGAAACTTGCTATGCTAATGTTGGATACTCAACATTTCTTTGAGATAAGTTTGCAGTGGGAGCTGCGGGGGAAGGCTAGACTGGCAAGGCCTCAAAATCCAAGGAGATCATAAAATGCTGCTAATAATATCTTCATGCTTTATCTCAACAACTGTTTTTACAGCATGAGAAATTGTGCCAGAAATTCCAATTACATTCATTATATTATGCTTGTCCAAGTGTTTTGCATGTAGGTATGATCCACTTTCTATTGCAGGAATTAAGGAAGAGCCAATTACTGAATCACAGAATCACAGAACTGTTGAGGCTGGAAGGGACCTCTGGAGGTCATCTTGTCCAATCTCCCTGCTCAGTCAGGGCCACCTAAAGCCAGTTTCCCAGGACTATGTCCAGACAGTTTTTGAATGTATCTCCAAGGATGGAGACTCCCCGGCCTCTCTGGACAACTTGTACCAGTGCCCAGTCGACCTCACTGTGAAAAAGTTATTTCCTGATGCTGAGACAGAGCCTCCTGTGTTTCAGTTAGTGCCCATTGCCTCTGGTCCTGTTACGGGACACCACTGAAAAGAGCCTGGGTCCAGGCTCTGGACCCAGACTGGGTCCTAGTCCCCCCATCAGGTATTTATACACATTGATGAGATCCACCCTGAGCCTTCTCTTCTCCAGGCTGAACAGTCCCAGCTCTCTCAGCCTCTCCTCGCAGGACAGATGCTTTGGTACCTTAATTGTTTTAGTGGCCCTCCACTGGACTTTCTCCAGTCTGTGCACGTCTGCCTTACACTGGGGAGCCCAGAACTGGATGCAGTACTCCAGGTGTGGCATCACCATTACTGAGTAAAGGGGTAGGATCACCTCCCTTGGCCTGCTGGCAACACTCCTAATGCAGCCCAGGATACCATTAACCTTCATTGCTGCAACGGCACATTGCTGGCTCATGTTCAACTTGACGTCCACCAGGACCCCGCCGTCCTTTTCTGCAAAACTTTTTTCCAGTTGGGTGGCCCCCAGCATGTACTGGTGCATGAGTTTGTTCCTCCCCAGGTACAGGACTTTACACTTCTCCTTGTTGAACTTCATGAGGTTCCTGTCAGCCCATTTCTCCAACCTATTGAGATCCCTCTGGATGGCAGCGCAACCCTCTGGTGTATCAGCTGCTCCTCCCAGTTTTGTGTCAGCAGCAAACTTGCAGAGAGTACACTCTGCCCCATCATCAAGATCATGACTGAGGGTGTTGAACAGGATTGACCCAGTATTGACCCCTGGGGTCAATACCCTGGGGTACACCACTAGTTACTGGCCTCCAATTAGACTTTGTATCACTGATCACAATTCTTTGGATTTAGCCATTCAGTCAGTTTTCAGTCCACCTCACTGTCTCCTCATCCAGCCCATACTTCATCAGCTTCTCTATGAGGACCCTATGGGACATAGTATCAAAAGCATTCCTGAAGTCCAGGTAGCCAACATCCATTGCTCGCTCTCAATCTACCAAGGCAGTCGTTTCATCATAGAAGGTTGTCAGGCTGGTCAAACATGGTCAAGCTATTTTTTGAATCCAGACTGGCTACTCCCAATCACCTTTGTGTCCTTCATTTGCCTGGAAATGGCTTCCAAGATTAGTTGTTCCATCACCTTCCCAGGGATATAGGTGAGGCTAACTGGCCTGTAGTTCCCTGGGTCCTCCTTCTGGTGCTTCTTGAAGATAGGAGTGACATTGCTTTCCTCCAGTCCTCAGGCACTTCTCCCAATCACCATGATCATTCAAAGATAATCAAGAGTTGTCTCGTAATGACATCAGCCAGCTCTCACAGCACTCAAGATCCCATCAAGGCTCATGGACTTATGTATGTTCAGTTTGCTTAAGTATTCCCTGACCTGATCATCTTCCACCAAGGATGTGTCTTCCTTGCTCCAGACTTTCCCTCTGCTCTCTGGGACCTGGGTTTCCTGAAGTCCAATCTTACT
Source organism: Mycteria americana (assembly GCF_035582795.1). NCBI lineage: Eukaryota > Metazoa > Chordata > Aves > Ciconiiformes > Ciconiidae > Mycteria > Mycteria americana. The sequence goes on from NC_134367.1 coordinate 36,004,356, forward strand.
GGTAAAGACTGAAGCAAAGGTGGTTTTCGGAACCTCACTCTTTTCCATATCCTGTGTCACTAGGGCCCCTGTGCCATTCAGCAGCAGGCCCACGTTTTCCCTACTCTTTTGCTGCTTATAGAAGTCCTTCTTGCTTTCTTTGATATCCCTAGCCAGATTCAACTCTACAAGGGCTTTGGCTCACCTCACTGCATCTTTGCATGCTCAGACAGTGTTTCTATATTCCTCCCAGGTTACCCGTCCCTGTTTCTGCCTTCTGTATATTCTCTTTTTATGTCTGAGTTTTGCCAAGAGCTCCTTGTTCATCCATGCAAGCCTCTTGGCATCTTTGCTTGACATCCTGCTCATTGGGATGGATTGTTCCTAAGCTTGGAGGAGGTCATCCTTGAATATCAACCAGCTTTCTTAGGCCCCTCTTCCCCCTACCATCTTATCCCATGGATTTCTTTCAAGCAGATCTCTTGAAGAGGTCAAAGTCTGCTTTCCTGAAGTCCAAGGTTATGAGCTTGCTTTGTACCATCCTCCGTCCTCTCAGGATCCTGAACTCCACCATCTCACGGTCACTTCAGCCAAGGCTGCCTTCACATCCCAAATGAGCCCTTCCTTTTTTGTAAGTATGAGATCCAGCAAAACATGTCTCCTTGTTGGCTCCTCTATCATTTGGGTCAGCAAATTATCAATATAATCCAGGAACCTCTTGGATTGCTTACGCCCTGCTGTGTTTTCCCTCTAGAAGTTACCTCAGTGGTTAAAGTCCCCATGAGGACCAGGGCCTGCAAACATGAGGCTACTTCTAGCTGTCTACAGAAGGCCTCATCCACGTGTTCTTCCCAGTCAGGCAACCTATAGCAGACACCCGCTACAATGTCATCCATACTGGTCTACTCCAGCAAAATGTGGAGGTGAGGAGTGAGTGAAACATGATCAATCTGTAATAAGCTGACTGACAGCACCACTAAGATTTGCCTCATTTTTCAGTACCCATTAAGTCATGATTGGATAGGAAGAAACCTATGAAAATTTAAATGTTTTTAAAGTGCAAGAGAAAGCAGACAGAGATATATTGTTGTTGTTTTTCTTTAATTTGTCCTTGTCCAACTACCTATGTTTCATTTAAATATATATGACAGGGAGACTTGTAGGAATTACAAAACTAATTTCATTTTTATTCATCATTTGTTAAAACAATTAGGTTTTCATATAACCTAGCTCATATACTTCTGTTCAGTGGCAGGTATTTTTAGCAGCTGTGCCTTTTGTGTGTCCTACCTGTTAGGAGAGATGGATGGATATTTTTAATATGGAAGAGACAATTCTTTTCTCTACTTTCTTTCTCCTTGGAACATTTTCTAGTTTATACCCTAAAAATAGCCCACAAGAGAATTACTCTGCATTTTACCTTTATACAATATTAGTAGCATACTTAGCTGAGAGATTCAAATTCACCCACCCAAAGATGATATTTTCCCAGTCTCATACTTGGTGAAGTTCCACATGGAATGAGGTCCCGTAACCCAAAACAAAAAAGATTACTAGGCACGGGACCCCCACTGTGGAATACTCGCCATGCAGTCTTCTCCTAAATGGCCTGGTTGGTAATCAGGGAAGAAAAGTTTTTAGCAAAAGACTTCACACTTTTACTCTTGATTGTCTGCTTTTCTGTAGGCACCTACTGCTTCCCCATGGAAAGCAGTGGGTCACTTAGTAGTACGGGTTCATGATCTAAAGTGAACAAGCTTACTGTGTATCTATGAATGGCAAACTGCAGACCTTCAGTGGCTGATCCTATAGGGAACCCATAGGGATTCCCAGGGTGCATTTCAGCTGAGCAGTACCTGGGTACAGCTCTGGTTTTCCTTCTGTTTCCTTCTTCTTCCCCCTACTTCTGGTAATGCCATCCCACTGCCTCCCTCGAGCTACCACCCTGAACCAATTCCACCATCTCATCTGGTCTTTAGTCTATGCACTTTGGGTGCCAAGGACACTTGCTAGCATTTTTTTCTCTGATTTTTCTCTGACACTATCTTCTATATTCATGTTCACTGAAGCCAGACAACAAATTCTTACATACTAGACATTCTTGAAAACGTGACCATTTCATTTAGATTAAGGCTGCGTAGTCACTTCAAGGCAGGCACATATAAACCCTACCTGCATTTGAAGATGGGTTGTTACAAGCCACCTCCAACTCAGGAGCTATGTAGATATGCTAGTCTGGCATTGAACTTCAGCAAAAAGTGCATCCTCTCAGCAGATCTTGCTAGCTAGGGCTCAGCACCATGACAGCATGGTTAACCAGCCTCCTTTAAAAAAGCTGGTTCACATCTGAACCCAGAGTGTAACTAGACTCAGTGCCTAAACAGAAGTTGAACTTTCTGGAAAAAAAACTAGGCTTAACTCAGGTTACTGAGACTTATTGAAAATCTGGTCATAACTCATGAAATTCTATACTGATCCATTTCCAAAGAGTTTATTAAAGGCAAAACCCAATTAGTTTGGAAGGAACTAGTTCTTCCTCCAGTGGAATTTCCACCACACTGCAATGTGGCTTTTCCCACAGTACAATGCACAATGCAACTAATGTTACAGGATAACCATAGTCCAATGTGATGTGCCAAAACACTACATACTAAGAAAGTGAGAAATGTTGGTTGTGAATGTTGACTGCCAAAGTTGAATTGATTCAAACTGAATCAATTTCTAAACTGAGCTATAGAAATATGTATAATTTTGCAGCATTTTGTGTAGGTGATGATCCTGGGGAAGGAATAGCAAGAATAAAATCAGATGTAGCAGATAAAGCTGGGTGAACTTTAAACTGGAACAAAATGTCATACACTATTGGTATTACAGTAAGAACTTCCCAGGTGCTATAGCTGGAGCCATTCTTAAAACTGCAAAAGCAAAATAGATAAAATAATGAGATATGTATCACATCAAAACATGACAGTGAATATACATCTTATGAATCACAAAATGCAATTTATCATTTCATCAATAACCTCATTCTATTCACTCTGTTTACACAGAATGCAAAACAAGAAAAAAAAGTCATTCTACATGGGAAATATAAGCTATTTTGATCTTTTGGGGTTCTGAAAGCACAGTTGACTGGACTTTCTTAATTGACCATATAGTAGAATATCTAAGTATCCCAGGAGCATTCTTTCATACTGAAAAATATTTTTATGAAACTTTTGGTGTTGTAAGTTACCATAAAACCAATGTGCTGTGTTCTGACTTACATACATTTGTGAAGCGTTACAATACATGCAGAAAGTCTGATAAAGACTGTTAACAGGTGATAAAAATAAGGGAGGTGTGCCTTTTCTGAGCACTTCTGCATAAGATCTACACCTTGATCTGAAATGAAACTATCTTTGCATATGCCCATCCAGATACTTTTTCCTCTCTAACATCTCTAACTTCATATTGAACCCTACAGCATTTTATGAGGTCATCTTAGAAGTACTTCTAAGAAGGGATAGATAATATGTTTTTCTCTGAGACATCATGAACTCTTCATTTACTCTAATATGCAAGATGGATCTATCAAAAATGCATAACATTACTATGCAGAAAATGAGAAAAGCTGTTCTTGTGATACCTAGACATATATGGCTGTAATATTGTTCATTCAGCTTTGAATAAGAGACATAGAATGATTCAGAAATGTGAAAGGAGATTTTTTTCATTTAAGGCAGGAATTTAAATTATAAGTTGCAAGTCTGAGTAATGCAGTTAGACTGAAGTTGAGACATATTTTGCAAATGAACTGAGTCAGTCACACAACTGAATGAATTCTCTCTCGTGCAGGACTGTTGAAGAAAACCTTTATTTCAGGAAATCTGTAATATTGCCTCTGAAGCAGCCAGTGCTTGGCTGAAAGATTATTGTCTATGTCTCCATTTAACGTCTTTCCATCTAGAGCTAAATTCCAATGAGAATTGCCTAAAATATCTATAAATAACTGGCTGTAGCTCTTATTCATTGTACATTTCTGGTTACTATTTCTATATACTGGTGCATAAAGCAGGATATAGCAATCATTATTCATATTTCTGAACATACTCCCTTTTGAAAAAAAAATCAATCACCTCCTGCTTCAAATGACTGCATTTTTAGAATATGCAGAAATTGTATCTGTATATCTTCTGCCAGAAAAGGATGATGAGTACATTTATTTAAAAGTGTAGGCCTCTTACTTTCTGTTTTTGTATTCCTGTAGATCATCAGCTATAATCTTCATCATTTTTTCCCCAGTAGATCTCAATGAATCACAGTGAATAACATTGCCTTAAATGCGAGCATGAGGCATTTGTGAGCAAAACTGTGGGTTTTCTTAAATTTTACATCTGTTCCAGTGTCTATAGTCGAAGTCTATGCCTAATACCTTGGTTCTTAATTTATTCCACTTCTCTGTTTTCAGCAGAGGCCTCACTGTCATCTTTATTTAGCGACAACACTAACTCCCTTCAGCAAGACTGTGCTGCACTGACAGTCCTCTTCCAGTGTCAACAGCCGTTGTCTCTCACAGCACACCTCCAGCCTTAGGAGGAACAGCCCACATAGTCCTCGAAAGGGACACGTTTTGCACAATTGTACCATCCAGCCTGGTGAATGACTAGCCCCAATGATGACCATTTAAGGATTTCCCAGACTAAATATTGTAAAATACTGTATGAGCAGAAAATAGTATTTTCAGAGACCTGAGGGCAGTGCTAGGCCTGACCGTCCCTGCCAAACCTCCACTGGGGCTTCCCCACCCTGCCTACGTCCCAGGATGCCATTTCAGCCCAGCCTGGGGCCATAAGGCCCTGCCCCAGTGATGCTGCAGCAGGGCCGGTCTCCAGCTGTAAAGACGGTTACCTATGCAGTGACGTCTTGCTGGACAACACAGAGCTCTTGCCCTCTTCCTTGTGCTGGGCAACATGAGACAAGTTTGGTTACTCTAATATGCTGACCTTCCAAGCTAGGAGGTCACTCTTGCATATGCAGATTCCTAAGTTTAGTTTCTTGTATTGCACCAACTGGATGAACTTCTAGAGGCTTCCTAAGGAACGTGGGCCTTCCCATGACTTTACAGGAAACTGATACTTAGAATGTGTCACTAAAAAACTAAAATTTTAGTTCACAGGCTAAAAGATGAAGTGCTTGATAAAATGGATTAGGTCCCACTGAGGTCTTTTTTCCATTAGCATACCAATTAATGGGGTGAGCTCCCCATTAGTTTACCAGCACAGGTAGCATAACTTGTGGGGCATAACATGTGGGGCAAAAGAAGGAGCAGTCAGAAAACAGCCTCTCATAAAACATTCTTTTGGTCAAGAGCAACGATGTTCCTTATGAAAATGAGCAAATTACCTTGATTTCTGGGATGACTACAAGTAGATGGAGATTGAATTAGGAGACCTACAATGAAGGAGCTCCTTACATCCTTCTCTATTGTTGTGGTTTAACCCCAGCCACCAACTAAGCCCCACACAGCCGCTCGCTCACTCCCCCCTGCTGGGATGGGGGAGAAAATCAGAAGGGTAAAAGTGAGAAAACTCATGGGTTGAGATAAAGACAGTTTAATAGGGAAAGCAAAAGCCACACATGCACGCAAAGCAAAACAAGGAATTCATTCACTACTTCCCATGGGCAGGCAGGTGTTCAGCCATCTCCAGGAAAGCAGGGCTCCATCACGCGTAATGGTTACTTGGGAAGACAAACGCCATCACTCCGAATGTCCCCCCCTTCCTTCTTTTTCCCCCAGCTTTCTATGCTGAGCATGACGCCATATGGTATGGAATAGCCCTGTGGTCAGTTGGGGTCAGCTGTCCCAGCTGTGTCCCCTCCCAGCTTCTTGTGCCCCCCCAGCCTACTCGCTGGTGGGGTGGGGTGAGAAGCAGCAAAGGCCTTGACTGTGTGTAAGCACTGCTCAGCAGTAACGAAAACATCCCTGTGTTATCAACACTGTTTTCAGCACAAGTCCAAAACATAGCCCCATACTAGCTACTGTGGAGAAAATTAACTCTGTCCCAGCCAAAACCAGCACATCAATCAAAGGAAGAATGGTAAGTCATATTTCTCCCTTCTCATTTCCTCCTCATTTAAAGAGTAAGCTTCCTTCCACTCTTGAAGGCTAACCTTTCCTCCTAGCCTACTCCAGGAAAAAATGCAGCCACCAAACTACACTAGGTGATGACTGCAATTGGATGTTTCCCTGTGCATTTTCCCATTTGCTCCTTCACATTTAATCTTTGGTTTAGTTCCTTATTCTGAACCTTTCTGGTTCACAGATATATGCCAGTCCAGTAACCCACACTGAGGGAGTGGTTAGAAATTTGTTGGACCAGGGCATTGGGAGTCACAGCTTGTGAATTCTTTCTCCTCTCCGTGATTTCATCTACCTGAGCAAGAAAAAGTTAGGAACTTTCTCCCATTACAGCTGGAGAAAGAGGTTGTGTTTTAAAGGAATTAAATAGAGACGAAGTTCAGGTAAGATGGATATGGCCTTTAGGAAGTCTCTTTTTCTTGAAATTCCTTATTGTCGTGGCTCTCTGATAATGTACTCAGTGCACTGATGATTGATAGCTCAGTGTTTGGACCCATGCTAACTAACCTATTGCCTTGAGGAAACTGTTGGGAATCCCGTTAGTGCTTCTTTCCCCTTCATGTATTTTTAATCACCTCTAATACCTCAGATTCAGGAAGAAATTAGAACAACCTGTGACCCTGTGGTAGTACATAGTTCTTGTGCAAGATGGTCTCTCTACCTGGTTTTCTTGTCCTGTGGGTGGGAACTTACATTGGGCCAGCCCTGTTCTGAATCATGGAAACACTTTAATTTTATGCTGCTGTCTAAAGTAACGCTTTTAGTCTTTGCTATACATTTAAAACTTTTTCTCTTCAAATTTCTGAAAGCTTCACCTATTTCACTAGCAAATTTCTCAGCTAGTTTTTGGGGAAGCAAGTGCTGTAGAGGGAAAAACAGATCTTTTAGACATGTCTTTGAGAAATGGGACAGATATATGAAATGTTTGGTGCTGTTTTGACTTCTGTTGCTACTGAAAAGAGATCAGCTAGGGAGATTGAGAAACATAACCTCAGGATACTACCTTGGAGGATGCACCAGCTGGGATTTTACAGTCTACAGACGTTTTCTGACAGATATACTGTACACAAGGGCATTGCCAAATAGCAACAGAGAGTATTCATGGTATTCTGAGGAACTGCCAAAGAAAACAAGTCTGCAGATTACCCTTTATTTGATGTTATGCTGACATTTCTCACATCAACAGAGTTTCTAGAACTGAAAACTTCAGGATAAACATCTAAGGATGGATCCTGGGCCAGGATTCCTTTTTGGCTTTTTAGGGAAAAATCCTAAATACATTTAAATCAGCCAAAATTCAGTAATTATAGAAAAAACCTTGAACTATGATTAAAAAGCCCTTCCCTTATCTGTAAGTGGGTGTGTATGCACATGGCATATTTATATAATTTTTAAGATTGTTTTTCTTTCCATTGCAAACCTTGGTTATGGTTTTGTATCTTTGGTTATTTACCCATAAGGTAAATTAAATTTAAAATTAAAAGCCATTGTAGTTAAAAGAGGGGTTTTTTTTCACTGTCTTTAAGTGCACAAAAATGTCCTTGCTTTGTTTCTTGTAATTACACAGAAGAAATAGATTTGTGTTAAAAACATGTCTTGAACCATCTCACTTGGTAATTGACACCTGTAGGTATATACAAGAAGAAAATAATAAAATCTACCTAGAAGACTTCCTGCTTGTTAATCTATTACAACAGTAATATAAAAGCAGGAAGAGGACTAACAGTTCAAAAAGATACAGGGAGACTTGAAAAGGCCAATAATTATGCAAGTGTCAACAATAAGGAACCCTAAAACTGTTCCTAAAAACTGACTTTACAGTTTTGAATGCAAGACAGGCAATTGCAAAATGCAAGTCACATGGAGTGCATGATCCAGGAATCCTGAGAACTTTGTTAATCATTCGTTTGTATAATGCCATCAAAATAATAAAAAAAAAGTTTTTGGAATAGCAGGAAGGCAAAGGGATTTGAAGACAGCAGAGGGATCCCTCCTGGTAAGACTTCTTTGACTAAACAAGGCTAAACAAGACCAACTCTTGCCATCACCAGGCACTCCAACCCCCAGACCACCTTGGTGTTCCTCAGTTGGACTTGCTCCAACATGTCCTGGTCCTTCTTGTCCCCAGGGAGCCCGGAGCTGCCCAGGCAGGAGGGCTGAATAGAGGGGAATACCACATAAGCTTCAGGAAGGAAAGGGGGCATGGAAGAAAGGAAGGAAGACTGTGCAGGGCATGCATGTTGTCATAACTGATAAAGAGAAAACCTTTACTGTACAGTGTACAGTAATTTTAATTAATTTGTTCTGTTCATTTTCATGAACAGAGCCCAAAGCTGCAAACATTAAATAATGTGTTGCAATTTTCCGGTGGTGGTTGCTATGAGACATAAATAGCAGGCCATTATAACTGATAAACGTCTCACATTTGCTTCAGTTTAGCAGCTGTAAAAGGAGTATTACTCAAGGTATTTATCAGTTTTATATACTTCTGCTTATCCTAGACAGGAACACTTTTTTCATGATCAATACTGGAGTTCTGGTAAATTTTAAATGTCTTTATTTTCCTCAGAGACCAATGATTCCGTTGAAGTGTATGGCAGAAGTCTCTGGATAGGTGCCCTCTCTAATGGAAAAAGATACAGCTTTTGTTTTCTCTTTTCTGGTATTTCCTGAGCATCTGAAGCTTTTCTACTTTCACTACAGATGAAGGAAGAAAATCTGTCTCCTTCAGTATTTTCAATTTAAGAACTTTGCAGGGATAACATGCTATGAAAATGAGACACAGAAACTACCTTATTTCTTCTCTGTCCTATTTTTATAGTTTTGTTCAATATTTAATATTATTCAAATAATCTTGGTAGTAACTCGGAAGATAACTTCAGGCTGGTTAAAGAGGTCAGGTTATTAGAGGCATATTGCGTTCTGAAAATAAGAGATCAATGGGTGTCTCAAAATGAGCACCCAGAAATGTCATGTTCCCAAATCTTTAGAAAGTCTTGAAAATCCAGTGAGTAGCTTCCATCACTCCAGGGAGGAATAAGTATGGGCTGCACAACAAAAAGGTACAGTGGTCATGAACTAAACCTTCAAGACATCCTGGACTGTCTATACAGGAATGAAAGACAGTGGAAGTCAAACTGGGCACTACACTATTCTGTAGGAACAGTTCAGAAACAAACAGCGGGTTTCAAGGATGAAGAAACTCAGAACAACAAAGCTGACCCAGAAATGAAACTAAAAGCAGCATCTTGGTGACAGCTCCAAATTGTCTTGCTGTGTTTCCTCATCAAAAAAACCCCAATAATTTATTGCTAAGGGCTTTCTACATCTCCAAGCTTACAGAACAGATTTGTTGAATGAAGGCAAGACTATAAATTCAGCCTCGCTAAATTCAGTGGCAAAACGTAGCTGATCTTACAGGAGGCAGGATTTCACTTTGCATTTCAGAATCACTCGCTGAGGTGCAGTTTGTCACAATTAGCTCAACGATCTCATGCATGACACGAAAGAACAAAAACAATGAGATGGAAACATATTAAACAAACAGCACAGGAAAATAACTCAATGAAAATGCAACTGAGCATTTCTTTTCAGAGGTCAATAGTGTATCACCAAAATGCCTGAGTCTATTCTTTTTAACTGAATGTCATCTAAGAAATGTTCAGATGTGGAGAAGCCTTCAAGAGAATTTCCTTTCATTCCCATCTCTTTTCTAGAGCATGAAAGTGATGGCTGTGCATCTTTTAACTAGCTGGCCAAGGCAAAAGTTCGAGGTCTTCTGCAGAACACAGAAGGAAGAAAAGCCCTTATTCGAAGCTGTGTTCTCTTGATGGCTAGAAGCTGGTCTGATCTTTTTGACTTTGAAGATGAGAAATACAACTACCTTCATATCAGTATGTTCAATGGGGCATCTAAAGTAAAATGACACAAAAGGTATTCATTCTTATATTAAAAAGCTGACACAAAAATAATTAGTGTTTTCACAGTACAACATCTTCCCAAAATGTTTTCCCATTTGTAACTTTGGTCTGAGTTGCAGTCAAAAAATATCAACATATTTCACTTCATAAAGGTAGTGGACAACCTCAAGGATTATGTGAGTCCTTTAAAGTGTTTTCCACAGTGGATTTTCTTTTGGAAACTTGCAAACAAAAATTATTGCAGTTAAGATCTATATAGCTCTATCAAGGTATCACTAATATAATATTTTTTTATACCAAGAGAGGATGCCACAGGAACAAAGATCAACTGTTTATGCTGTTGGTTGAAACTCTTCATGTCCAGCAAAATCAGTCACTGACCCTTTATCTTCTTCTTTTATAAGCATCTCCATGCAGTCAGTGCTAGGGCATTCAAAAGACTATCACAAAACCACAACAAAAGGAAAAATGAAGGGAGGCACTCTTTCAAATAAGGCACTTTACATGCTTTCCTTCGCTCCATTTTTGCCTATTATTGTACAGAGATCTCAGCAGTGTTGCATTACCATAATATTTAGCCTTCATAAAACAGTAACACTGTCCGGGTATTTGTGCGGGTATTTTGTCCGGGTATTTTGTCCGGGTATTTGTTTCTTATCCATGCTATCAGGAATGCAAAGAACTGCTCTCTGAGCAAATGTTTGCAAGGAGAAAGGCTGTCTTCATTAAGGTCCTCTCTGCAATGCTCAGTCCTAAGTTCAAACAAGCCCCTTCCCACCTGCTTGTTCGTATCCACAGTTTTTGCCAAAATGAGAGAAAATGCATATACAATTAAAACTGAGCTTTTAAAAAATGTCCCTCTTTAAAACTGCCAGACTATGTAAACAGCTCAGTTGTGCATGAGATATTCAGGAACTCAAACTTGTTTGTATTTGCTTTGCATCAGTATCTCTCCAGGATTTGCTTGGCTCAGCTTTGCAACAGCTTTCCCGGAAGAGTCAGCAGTACCCCCCCCAAGAGTCATTCCCCTGAGAATTCCTGGAAATTAGTTGTTCTTCCTTGTTGGCCTCCATCAGTAAACACTCGTTTATATGCTGTCCAAACATTTCAAGTATTTTCTCCATATTTTGGATGAGCCAGTGAAAGTCCTTTTTACTTCAAAATGCACTGTCAGAAGAAGTTTGATGCTGTCAAACATTGTGGCACAGGTGAAAGAAGTGTTAACCAGGTTTGGGGATTATAGGGATTTTTTTATTAAATGCAAATGCTTATCAGCACTTATCTCAAGTTCAGAGGTGGTCATGACATACTTTGTAATTCTGTTCCTGTAGGAAGTATACATCCTAGAGCTCGTATCCATCCTGCAGATCCGTGAGCAGAATTTTGTCATTAAAATGTACTGACTACCAATAAGCTTAGGTTTTATTGAATGTTTAAATATTTCAGGCCACCAGATAATCAAATAGCAGCCTTTTTATTAACATTGATATTAATAAAGAACACAAAGAATACAAGGCATGGTTGGCAGGCATTGGGTGTATTTGTGAAGAAATAGAAAAATAATTTAAAATATATGCTTTAAATAAGGTAAAATTTTCTGTTTGGAGGACAGAAGGGAATCTGTTTTATGAAGATACGGGCATCTGGTTAAGCTTGTCCTAGGGACACACTTAATGCCAGAAAAAGACAGATGGGAGATCAATGCAAGATGTCGTTATTTTTAAACACAATTCAGAGAAACATTTTAATCACTTCAAATTTCTACCAGCGTCTTTTTTTCTGCCAGACACATGCATTTCTTTATTGCACATCAAGCTGCAGGACATGTTTTTGATACTTAACTCTGCAATTAGAAGAAAACATAAAGAATCAACAGCTTTGATTCTCCTTTAAATGTTCCTCAGTTCAGCCCAGAATTATTCTCTTACAGTCTAAAAGGCATATGGCTTTAATCTGGATTACTCTTTGAAATGCCATTTGTTTGGATTTCATTTCACTGATAACCAGTCAGGCGGTCTATGGAGTTGTTGCATAATTTCCATTTGTAGACACTAAAATTTGTCATACAGCTTCCAGTGCGGAGTAAAATTCAGTGATCAGGAAGCCAGCCTGCATGTCTAGCTTCACTTCTGTGACAGATGTCTTGCATGATCTTAAGAACTGGCATTCTAGCTTTCTCATTGAAGTCAAAAGGCTTTGCTCCAGGTCCTATGGTGGAAGCCATACTTCTAAGCCATACTTCTAAGCCAGACCTTGGTTAAGATACCATGGATAGGAAGGATCACCACCAGTCCACTCTCTCCTCCTCAGTTAGCAAGTGATTCTTCTGGTCCCCTTCAGTTTTGTTGTTCTTCTCCAAATCACCCTGTCACCCTCTCCAGCTAAAGCTACATCACAGCCCTCACTGTGATCAAAGCTTGTGCAGGTACAGATGACCTCCTGAGCAGACAGTAACCAGCTCATGTAGGGTCCCAGCAGGATGGAGCTCAGCAAACATCAGACACTCACTTCCTCAAGCAAGCTATTTGCTAATACTGAACTCCTTGCTGCCATGGCGACAATGCTTACAGCCCCTGAGGAATTAAAAGTTTGTGTGGCTTTAGGTACTCACTGCAGTCCAAGTAGTTCCTCAGGTGGAAAGAGTCTCTCTCTCTCTGCAACAGCCATCCATCGGAAACCCCAAAAAAGACAGCGACTGAAGCTCAGAGCCTCTCTTTTGTTTTCTTCACCAAAAGCCTTGCAGACTGAATTTGTTAAAAGTCTTATTCATACCTCAGACAGAGGAAGCCTCCCCTGCTTTCATCCACCCACCTCTTGACACCACAGCCCAAATATGTATTTTAAGACTATTCCCATTCTAGCTGATTTTTGGTACCTGGAATTTCCACATGATTGAGTAAACAACAGTAATAGAATACACACACATCAGTCTCACTGTGCCTTTCAAAAAATGAATAGACAGATATAAATTTTCAGTAGTTTTATTGAAAAATGCCTCTTTCATTTCAGAAATAAATAATATAAGGCAGTGAAATTCACAATTTGCAGTTAAAATATAAAAGCAGCAATTCTATATCCATAGTCTTGCACACAATTTCCAACTGCTTTTGATAACTAAGAAACATTGTATTCTGAAAAAAAAAATCCATACTAAATATACAACATAAACATGCAATTCCATCTCTGCAGGATTGACTGCAATTTGGCATAAATGTTACTGTGTCTACAAACAAGGAGATTTCAGGCATTATTAAACTGTATCCAGTTGATACAATGATTTCGGCTACTTAATGTTTGTGGTGTTTAAAGGAGATGTATAAGAGCAGTATATGCTCTGCAAAGTGTAACTAAGAATAGAAGAAAATGACAATGATATTGGAAGGAGAGGGAAATTTTTGTTTCTTTTTTAACTAGATAATGCAGACCTGTGATCTGACTGAACTGCAAACATGCATTTGAAAAAGAAGAAAAATGTAGAGCTAAAGCAGACAGTCCTTAGAAAATTTGCAGCAGGTCTGTGGTTATTTTTGTTTTGGTTTTTTGGTTTTCTTTTTTTTTATTTATTTAGTTTTACTTTATTTTAATGAAAAGGCGGCACTGGGACAACTGAATGCACATATTAACCTGTACGCAGCCACTATAAGCAAAAGTATTTTACAAGCATTTCCAGAGCAATATGAAGTCTCTAGGTACACACATTGCTATCCCCACATAAGCAAGATACAAACCAGGGGTGCGTCTGACATGAAAAGACCAGAAAGCTATATTGCAAAAGAAATTATGCACTCTCCCTGTGTGTATCTGCAAATGCAAGTATAGCAAAAACAAGAACCACCAACCAAAAAAACCAAAACAAGACACAGATCTTTTATGGTTTTGTTTTTGCTTTTCTTGACAGCGATCTTTTCCAGCGCATGTGCTCAGGGTATTCTGGTGACTGCATTTCAACTCCATAGTCCTCATACTCGTCCTCTCTCCTTTCTGACTCCATAGGTACTATAAAGGGTTCACCTTCAGGTTGATAGGGTCCACTTTCAGGCACGTATGGTTCTGGTTGAAAATAGTTGTCCGATTGAACATAATAGTTATCGCATGTCTTTGAATCCACAAATACAATGAAAGTTAGTTTGTCTACATAATGTTAGTCCAATCTTATTTCCATATAATAAATATATAAATTAATAGTTCACTGGGGCTATTTCTCAGTTTTGTTCATGAATACTTTTTGGCAGTAAAATAATAAAAAGTTTAAAATTCATTTTGAAAGGCTTTGTATTTATAATACACAAAACATTGCAGAAAGAGTCTTAAATTATGCAAGGGACCAATTATTGTAAAAGAAAAAAAAAAAGCAAATCAAATAAAAATATTATTTTACAGCTACTTCAGTAAATCCAAGCACTGGACTTTATTTTAGACTGCATAATTAGTAGAAGACATGGAGTGGGTAAAACGAACAGGTGGGTTTGGCATATACTAATTTACTCTGAGAATGGGAAAGTAAGTGTACACATAACTATCACCAGCGGCAATATACAGTACATGTCATTTTCTCGTGCTGTTCCTCGTAACAAACCGAGTTACAGCTGGTGCTTCAGGAACACCAAAAACTACAGCAAAACAGAAGAAAAATAATTATAAAACTTTGGTATTTATAACTGCAGTTACAGAATCCAACAAGATTACATATAAAAGGCACATGCCCCGATTCAGACATGTTGATAACAAGCAACAGACAGGTAGGTTTCATAAGTTGTCGAAGATGTTATTCTGGCAAATAGCAAGCAGCAGCAGGCTTTTATGCAAAAGCATCACGTAGAGTTGTTAACAGATTTTAGTGGATACGGTCCCATACAAATCATTTACAAGCCACAATTAGTTTACTATTTACATAAGTCATTTCTCATTTACCAGGTTAAATCTGTCTCTTCTAATGGCATTACCTTTGCTGGTTAGTAGTTTTATAAGCCTCTTTCACTGCTGAGGCGTTTGATGGCCTGGGTCTTTTTTCAAAAAAGAAAGACTGTCTATTTTATTATTGAAATGCAACAGGCTTAATGAATTGACATCACTGTCCTTTATCTCATTCACGAGTTGTGTTAGTAAAAAGAATCTCCCCATTCTATGAGGCCAACATGGTTCAAAAACCATATCCGTGGTGAAATATCCATACGGACTCATTTTCTAATAAGCACGTGCGCAAACATCTCAGAAACAGGATTTTCATGTATTCAAACTGTAAGCAGCACTGGCGACTTAGAAAATGTGTTAGCCGAAACCTGAAACAGGTCAAAGATGATGTTAGTCTTTTAAAAAGTCCATCTGATGTGCAAAAACATACTTTCATCCAACTAAATACATAACAGTTAAGTCATAGGCATATATTTATATATGTATACATAGCTGCTTACTAGAAAGAACACTGCTGAATCACAGGTACAATTTTCTTTCTTTTTCATTTAAATAAGAATTTTGTGTGATATCTGCACAACCACTTGGCTCTTTAACCAGCAGCACTGAGTCTGCAAGTGTGTACATATATATATATATCTTTTTTTTTCTTTTCATGGGTACATGCACAATACACTAACAGCAAACCATATCCAATAGTAGTATCACATACACTAATTTTGAGATGTTGCAATGCATACATATTAATTTGTTAACAATACTGTGGTCCTGCAGGATCCCCATGTTAAAATATACTAGAATCTTTCCAGTCAGAAATTGGTGGCCGCTGTGACCCTTTCTTTTGATTCCAGAAGCAGCCTACTGTTTTGAGCTACATCACAGAGTGGAAGGCTGACATGACCCAGGGCTAATCAGAGACTCCATGGTGTTTAACTCGGTAGAAATTGTAGGACAGTGGTGTTTTTCAGTTGTCTGCACTGTATCACTGAATGGATTTCCTTTGTGGAAAATTTTTATTTCAATTTTGTATCAATTTTGTATAAATAATCCTGACATTGCTCAAAAAGAGACACACGGAAATTGCCAACCACAGCATTCTTTTTATTTTTCAAGAGGAACATGGAGAATTCAACCTTGTTCTGAAGACGATTGGAAGGGGTGGGGATGGAGGGGAAAAAAGAAGAAGAAGAAAATGGTCACTTAAATCCTATGAGCAACATTATTAACTACTAACCATCTATGTTTGAAAAAAAAAGACTAAAATATTTAGTTACTACTTCCTATTTACAGCGAATCACATATGATATCAAGTAAATCTGCATCAAAGTCCAAATGACTGCTCATATACCTGCACATTACAATGAGGCAGGCCTGCTCATTGCAACCATTTCCTCCTGATTCAGTATGTCCAGGCTAGCTGGACTGTCTCATGTAAAGCAGCTCAATATGAACAGCCATATCTGTGAAGGCTATTTAAGGCAAACTAAGTTGTTCATAACCTACCTGGGAATCCTTGGCCATTGTAAGGGATGCTAGCACACTGGGATGAATCACAATATCCTGGTGGCCCTGGGGGACCTCGAATACCCGCATTTCCAGGACGACCTGGTGGCCCTGGTGGTCCTCGTGATCCTGTAGAGCCTGGTGGACCAGTTCTAGATTCTCCTTGTGGACCTAATTTTAGAATTGAAAGGTTGGGGAGTTGTTTTCTTTAAGAGCCAGCTTGATAAAACAGCTAACATTACTGCTGTCTAGACTACACAGTCTAGGCTATGTCTTTGGTGAGAAAACACTTGCACTTTGTTGCTATATGGGGGTCAACAGAAAGAAAAACAAAAGAAAACTAGAAATGTGACTCATCATTAGTTGCTTCCCTGTGTGTGGCTTACTTAAGGATTTATTTACAGAAACTGATTTAGTAAGGTTTGAGCCAAGTAAGAAACATCAATGAATTCTCTGGTTTATTTCCCCTCCGTGTAAGATACGAAGATCTCAAGGGAAACTACTAGAGTAGACAAGCACACTGGATTTCAATTAAAATATAGGAGAACATTAATTCTGTTACCCTGTAGCCCCAGGATAGATGAGGTAATGTTTTTTTTGGAACCGCTCTTATTATGGTTAGCAGAAAAGTAAAGCTTCAAGTAACTGGGGCTACAATTTGCTGCAAGTATCTTATGGGTCCTGTAATGAAAAACCATGTTTAGCCTCATAAACTACAAGCAGAAACAAATGATGCAGCTGATTTCTGCCAAGGCATCAGTGAACAAAACTGCCTGATACAAAGAGCAAAACCAATGGTCAAATCATCTGTCTATCACCTGGTAACTCTGCACGTGGGACTATTTTGCAGTCTAGAGACAATTTGTAGTTCTGTAATCACAAGTAAAAAATGGAACTAGATACTGCAAAAGTATCATCTGATAACACTTATGAAAATATCTGCCAAATATTTGGACAATGTATTTTCATGAAATACATTTTCACACAAGAAATAATTCCAGATGAGTAAATTACAAGATAAAGATAAATACCTATTAGCCACATCCAAAAATCTTTCTAAATTGCCCTTTTTCGCAGGGTTTTCCAGTAAACTCTAATACACGTCAAAAACTTGAAGTGGACAGAGTAAAGCATATTCATTCACGATATGTAGCCTGGTTCCCTATGAAGAAATGTTGTCTTTTTCTCCTACTTTTCTGTAATCTGATAAAACAAGAAATATTTACCAGGTGGTCCCGGCAAACCTCGTGGTCCTTGAGATCCAGTCCCTCTTTCGCCTTTCTCTCCAGGCATTCCTACACAATAATAATAAAAAAAAAGCAGTAAAAACCAAAGGAAGGAAACCACATCAACAAATATTTCTTCATGCTCTCTGATTGATATTAATATTTAGTGCCCATTATTTAATGTAACAAGGCTGGTCAAACCTTATTGTGTACAGACATCTAAATGTGCATTTGGGAAAATAATTTGGATATAAATATACTAACCAAAAAATAAAGTAGGATGCAGAAGTAATTTAGTGTGAATAAACTTTCTCAAACATAGACAAGTCTTTGAGATACTTAAAACACCACAGAACCTTATTATTTTAAACTACAAACAGGAAGATATTTTCAAGCTTGCATACTCCTGCTGTAAAGGATGCTTTACACTTTCTTAGAAACAGTTATGATGAAATAAGTTTAAGGAAGAGCAGAATTCAGAACTTCGTTCTTCCTTGAATTTTTTCTAGTGTTTTTTAAAGATTATACTAAAATATATACTAGAAAACATAGCACAGAGTATATGCTCCAGTAGAGTAGCTGGAATAAGCAAAGGCCACAACACAGTACAGTACAGACACTCCATGTCATTGCAGTGATCCAAGGTAGCCACAAAATAGGTTTATCCATGTGCTCAAACTCAGTTCAGAGTTGCTTCCCTCTCTGAGAGTACTGCAAAAAGCCAAGGATGTAGACCTAGTTCTTTCAACTCCTACTTTTTATTCTTGGTAATGACTCATTTTCTCTCTTAATCAGGGCTCCGTTTTGCAGAGTTGTGTTACTCCAAACAGCCTTTCAAGATGTAGCTGTTTAGTGCCAGAAGAGTCCTGAGAACATTTACTTTCCTGGGATATCCTGTGGAAGCTTGAGACAGCAGCCAAAATGTTATACCAACTTGTGTTTCATGAAACATGAGCAAGGGAGAGATGGATGAAATCACTGATGTAACTAACCTTGTCCTCCAGAACATCAGGGTCCCTCAGGCAATCCAGCTGACCTAACAGGCTACTGCTAGGTATGGGCTTCCTAGTCCAACATGGTAAAGGGATCAGACTGCTCCTCTGGCAGCCTCTGCACTATGTCCACTGTGAAATACACAGCTGCCTTGGAATTTACTCACCTCTTTCACCAGGTGGTCCTTGGACCCCAGGAGGTCCTGGGAATCCTGGTCTTCCTCCAGGTCCAGGCTCTCCTCTTGTCCCAGCAGCTCCTGGGGGACCAGGTGGTCCTGGTGGCCCTGGCTGGTTACGGTTTGAATAATAATCGTTCGGGATTTGATTCAGCATTTGATTGAACCGGCTCATTTGACCTTCAAAATGAAAGAAAAATGGTTCAATAAACCATGTGAAATGAGTGAAAGTCTTTTATCAGAGTGGGAAGGAATAACAAATTATCTCTCTTCATTAAAACCTATCCTTGTACCAATTCAATAGATTAGTGTTGAACTAGATGAACAGATGAATTAGGAAGACATAAGATGAATGTCTGATAAGAAAGCTGAACATAAATGGAGGAGGTAAGGGGGATTCTGGAAGCCAATAACATTAAGGAAAATTAATTTTAAAGCAATTAAAATCATAAAATACACATTTTTTTACAATACCCTTGCTCTCAGAGTTTTAATTAGAGGTTGCTTCTACTCTGAAGAACAGAAAGGACTTGTTACATTTATAAAGGTGGAGTATGACATTTCTATGTCTTTTCAGAGCTCTGAAGCTACCACAAACACAGTATAAATTATTCATGTGTAGAGCTAGCAGCACACAGTCTATGAAGTCGCTTTCCTAAGCCTCTAGGATGCGTAGGCTTGTACCTATACACCTTCTGCATATAGGCAAATTTAATTTCCGAAGAAATGTGTCTGAACAAAAGCAACAGCATTGTGAAACTACACAGAAAGGAGACCTTAATGGGTGGCCACATGTTACCTGATTAGTCTAATGTGCCACTCCTAGCATAACCCCAAAGAGATGGGCTGAATATAAAAAAATAAGGCAGGGATGTTCAAAAAAGAGGTGCTAAAAGATCTCAGATATCACATCCTTATTCATAAGCCTAATACATTTATGAATGTACTTTCCTTCTGCTGTGATGGCTACCTAATAGACATGCTTTAAATAGCAGCCATCACAGACATTTTAAGGGGCATACTGAAATACTCCCTGTACACAAGCACTCTTAATGATCCAAAAGGTATATCTGTTTACCTCAATCAGCACTTACCCTTGTTACAGAAACAATATTAAGAACAATTTATGGGCACATTTGTCTCTGTCCTCCTCGTCAGGTCTACTGATAGCAAAAGCACTACCTCAGGGACAGTGAGAAAGTCTCTGTAGAGAACACTTTCATGGGCTGCAGAGCTGTACTGTGTGGCAGTAGAGGACTGAAATATCATTTGGAGTCCTTATCCAAATAAATATAGTTTTTACTTGCATAGCACAGCAGATTCTGTGCACAGTATTTACCCAACACTCATCTGTCTTTTCCTGCTAGCAAAGTACGTGCAGTGAGAATCCCTTTTCTCACCAATTCCTTCCTCCTGAAGATAATACATGTTTAATGAGAAAATGCATATTGATTTTTATGACAAACTGTGCTGCTTTTGGTTGGAATAGAGTTAATTTTCTTCATAGTAGCTAGTGTGGGGCTATGTTTTGGATTTGTGCTGAAAACAGTGTTGATAACACAGGGGTGTTTTTGTTACTGCTGAGCAGTGCTTAGACACAGTCAAGGCCTTTTCTGCTTCTCACCCCACCCCACCAGCGAGTAGGCTGGGCGTGCACAAGAAGCTGGGAGGGGACACAGCTGGGACAGCTGACCCCAACTCACCAAAGGGATATCCCAAACCATATGGTGTCATGCTCAGCATAGAAAGCTGGGGGAAGAGGAAGGAAGGGGGGACGTTCGGAGTGATGCTGTTTGTCTTCCCAAGTAACCGTTACGTGTGATGGAGCCCTGCTTTCCTGGAGATGGCTGAACACCTGCCTGCCCATGGGAAGTAGTGAATGAATTCCTTGTTTTGCTTTGCTTGCATGCACGGGTTTTGCTTTACCCATTAAATTGTCTTTATCTCAACCCACAGGTTTTCTCACTTTTACCCTTCTGATTCTCTCCCCCATCCCACTGTGGCGGGAGTGAGCGAGCGGCTGTGTGGGGCTTAGTTGCTGGCTGGGGTTAAACCATGACACAAAGATAAATTTTGGACCAGACTGACAAAAGGAAAGTTACCTTCCTTGTACAGAGTATTAGACTTGCATGTGTATTTCCAAAAGTCACAGATTAGTTTATGAGCAAACTAGCCATTTGGATCTGGCAAAAATTTAGTGCTACATTTTTTTCCACCAAATCATTGGCATTGGACAGCTATGAGATCACTCAAGCTCTTGGTATGCTCTGTGGCCAATATCCCTCATCTTAAATTTAAAACAGTTTTCTGTTTTAACAAACAGAGTAGTAAATTACTAGTATGGGAAACAAAGCAAGCAACACTGTTTACCATTTATCAGTTGTTCGCAAACTTGTCTTGCAACTGCTCGCATCATGTTCTGAGAAGCAATGTCACCCTAAATAATCAAAACCAAAACAAGTGTTTTATTAGCAAGTGTCTGTGCTTTTAAAGACATAGTATTTCATTAAAAATCTGAGAAAAACTGACTTTAAAGCAGACTTACTCTGTCACCTTTTTCTCCCTTCATTCCAGGTGCTCCCTAAAATAAATACAGTAAAAATAAAACAGCTGAAGGATACGTTATTCCACCCTACACAGAGGTTTGAGACATGCAATTTTAGAAAACATTTTGATTCCTTCAAGAACAGGACCAGGTCTGACCTGGTCCTCCCTGAACTTAACATTTCAGAGATGCCAAAGCAGATGCCAGAAAAGACTGGACAAGCTGTGATCTTTTGTGTATAATCAAACACACTGACAGATGCAGAAGAAAAAGATCTGAAGGAAAAATTCAAACTAGGGCCAAAGAAACTGATGTATTCTGACACTGGGACCACACTGGCAATTTGAAAGTTGAGTTTCTAGCATCACACTTCTGTAAATGGTGAATAGTCTTGTGTGAGTAATATATATTACTCTTTAATTTTAAGTTTTAAGTCAACTCATCATTAAAGAAGGTAAGCTAAGAAGAAAAACACAAGTCTAGGAAGGGTAGCTGTCTCCTTGAACCCACAAGAAACAGACTCTGTGTTAAGTGAAGAAGCACTATGCAGAGATGACACATAAGAGGGAGACAGATGCCATTAACTGCTTATTCTATTTATAACAGCTTCCCTGCTAATTCTCAACCATTTCTAGTCTTACAATAGTCTCATAGAAGTCTTAGCTTGAGCTGCTTTATAATTATTGACATTTGCCAACAGCTAACTTTTGTCTAACAGCAATTTCCATTTGCCTTTCAATACTCTAGTGGTTGTTGTGGGTTTTTTTTTGCTTTCAAGAATGCTATGTAAGAAGCCCACCAGAAGGATTGATTCCAATTTTTATATATGTATGTGTCTATGGCTGGAAAAACATCAGGTATGGTCTAAAGATGTTTTTAAATGCTGAACTGGAGATATGCACGCACAATCTACTCTGCAAACAAAATTTTGTGTGTGCACCTCTCACACAACGTTTTGAGATTTTAGCCTTAGGTTTGCGTTCCAGTGCTAGCAAAGAAAAGCAACAAGAGAGAGCAAACCATACTTTCCAAAGAAATTGTAATTACAATTACAATTGATGGTTGGTGGGATGGATTTTTAAAGATTTTCAAAATACACAGCAATGATCTCAGAAGGATGTTTTTAACTTGCTTTGGTCTATTTGACATTATTTTGGCCACAGTAGAAATTGCAGATGCGCAGTTAAAATAAGTAGAAAATTAGATTCACAGTCATTTGTTTTAGCCACTAGGTTTCCCTTTGAAAAACCTAAAAACCTGCAAAGTGTTTTAAAACTACTCATTTAATTTTGACATCAAAATACAAAAGAAAAAAAGAAAATAAAACTGCATTTACTGCAAGACCTGCTTAGGAAGCCATCATGAATAGCCCTTCCAATGTTCTCGTATGCTCACTGTGACAAATGTCACGTGTACCAAATTCCAGGGCAGTTCAAACAAAACTTTGTCCTAAACTATGGCTCCTGAAGTGGCTAGTGTAAGTTTTACAGGTGACTTCAGCGGATGCAGAGTTAGGCCAGAGCTGAGTCCTTCTAAAAATCTATTGGAAATTCACCTTCCAGAATGTGTCCAAAGAGCATATGAGCTTTGTTAGTTAAGCAAAAAGAGGCTAGCATCAGTTCAAATAGATTTTCACTTGTAGCCTCAATTACTGTTTGAACATAAGGCATATTTCAAAGGTGAAAGACCAGTTTGGTCATCTGCTGCTCTGCATGGCTCTCCACACAGTTACATATACGTCCTAAGTATTACTGCTTTTTACATCATAGTATTTCTTTAAGGAGCCTGTTTATCACCACTAACAAAGCAAAGGCTAAGTGTGGGCCGCAGCTGTTTTTCGTAGCATTCCTACAGTACAAGCAATTAATTTCAACAACACAAGACAACAAATCATTCCACTGAGGTCACAGTGGATACAATTTGAATGTGGTGGCACATAGACTTCCATCAAGGTTTTGGGCAAAGAAATTCCCATGGGGTATGTTGGGGTGTGAACTTAGTATGTTATCTGAGCTTCTCTGCAGCAGTGTTGCATACACCTACCCCATGACATGCCACAGAAAATATGAGGCAGCTCATCCATCAGTGAGTTGAGTAGTTGGCACACGGTACATTTGCATTATGCATAACAGATTGTACATGCAAAATTAATTGTACAGACTCAAATGAAAGATTTAGAATGGCAACACTGTAAATGTGCCACTAGAATAGGTTATGCCACCAATGAGACAGTTACTAATATGTACACAATATACCCATCAAAGTGATGAATATTCTTTCCCTTCTGTCCTGCACTCTTTCATCTATATCTTTCCTTACTCTGTGAAGTCCACAGGGAAAAGGTCGGTCTTTCAGTTTTAGCTTAGCACAGTCACATGCTGAAACAGACCATGGACTTGTAAATGCCATAACATAAATAAACTGTAACAATTAAAACCACCAGGAAAATAGGACATTTTTAGCCGTCATTCTCTAATAATTAACATTGTGGTAAATGCTGATGTCCTAAAACTCTAAAAGAGATGTAATTTGACTCTGAGTTCAACAGACATTAACATCTCAGTTATAAACTATCACATTTATTTGAAATATCCATTGATTAGAATTGCAGGTTTTTCACTTGCACTAGTCTGTAACATGAAAATCTGGGGGACAAATATATTAAGAAATTATTTGGTGCTTCTCTTTCTGTTTGAAACTTGGCAATTTTTGCTATTTTCTGAAAGCATATTCATTTGAAATTATCTGCTGAGTACATATTTATAATACCTGCTTATTGTATTCCCATTCTTTCTAAGGCTTTCATAGTACAATATCGTGTTGTTTTGACTGGAAGCAAATCATGCAGTATGTCTTCTTGTTTATTCACTAGGTAAGTGCAAGCATTAGAAATCAGATTTCTGGTCTACTATTCCGGCAATATTCTAATAATTACTTAAAGTGTTTCAATGAATTCACTTGCTAGAGCATTCACACACCAGAACTATACACAGAAGAGAAAAAAATGAAGCAAACTTAAAATGTTCAAATCCTATATAATGTTTCTGGAAATATTTTTGCTGGCGGGTCAAGCAAAGTTCTTCAGGCTGCCTTCAGCCACAGGCCATGTTGGTAAGACAGGAAGGTCCTCTGATAACAAAAGCGCAACATTGCTCAAAAGTATTGCCAACAAAGGTCCCCCAGCTAGAAAAATGCTAAGGCCATTCCTTAATTATAAGTGATACACAGTCAATTTTACAATTCATTGAAATCAAATGAGCCTCATTCTTCAATTTGTGACTTTGCAAAGATACACTGACTCAGCCTTATGATTGGAAATCTATAGGCTATTCCGAACTAATTCTAAAATTTGAAGATTAGAGGCTGACTGGCTATGTTAACAACAAAGTTCATTTTCCACCTGGATATTTTAGAAATATGATATCCAAAATATAATTACAACTGCAATTACTGAGTTGCTATTTGCATCTTCCTCCCACTTGGTTATATTCTTCTTAAATTTCAGTCTATTTTCTTTTAATAGACAAAAATGTGCAATTTTGCCAACTGCTTGCCAGCATTTTGAGAAGCAGCAGCTGCTGCTGACATTCTGTTTTGCGGATATCCTGCAATGAGGGAGTCACTTGGGGTCAGTGTGAGGAAAAGCTAGTTTATGCTGCATGTGGGATTTTTCTGAGCTGTGGGATGAAGGCTGGGGCTGCAGCAAAGTTCTATGGCTGAAGGAGGACAAAACAAAGGAAGTTTTGCTATTTTTACTTTAAAAGATAATGCACTCAATTGTTTTCCCCAAAAGAATGTTTGCTCCCCACAAGAACCACCAGTTCTGTGTTCCCAAAGCAGCATCTTTTTGAGAATTCATCTAGGATGTCTGCATAGATGGATGCAAGGTCAGTAAACACATGGAAGCAGAGAATGGAAAATGCGCTAAAACTGCATTTAACTCACAACAAACATCTCCCTTATGTCCTCGGGATTAACCTCTAAAGGTTTTCACAGTCTGTTTGGTCCTGGAGGCATCAGTCTAATAGCACCATGTATATAAAACATGAATGCCTTGCACTATTTCCTGGGGACCTTCTAGATCAACAAAGTCAGACCCTGTTGTCACAGAGTCTGTTTTATAAACAAGACAGTTCTATTTTAAGATTACTTAGTCTGCCTACCCACCCATTACCATTTTCACACACCTGTAAAACAACAGTGCTGGAACTTTTCTTCTCTGATAGTCCAAGATCTTATATTTCCCATTACATTTATTCACAGAAAACATATCAATTTCTTCTTGAGCTAATATCCTCTTTTAGCTTAATGACTCTTTCTTACCCTTGCTAGTTGTTACCCTATGATATATGTATGGACTACTACCAAATTCTCACTCTCTCTTTGAACAGACAGACAGAGGACAAATATTTTAGTCTTCTCTAGGATAGCCAGTGTTCAGTTCTCAATAGATTACTGACTCAGTTGTGTTCTTACTGTCCCTTTTTTCGTCATTTTGTTACTACACTGAAAAAACACCTAAGTTTCTCTTGGAAATACTTATCAACAGATAACAAAGTCAAATTTCCTATTTCCATGAAAATTCAGTTAACACTTCAAGTATCAACTTGTTCTAGTATAAGTACACATTGAGGTAGAGAACTGCTTACAGCCACATTCATGGTGTGGCCTGCCCCAGCTTCGCACATTAGTGGTATTTAAGGCATCAGGAAAGAGCTCCAGTTGACTGCATTCACTGGGAATGTCTTCGCAACACCAAGGCTCCTATAATTTGCATGTAACTGTATATCTTTTGCCTGGGGGGTAATTCTTTTGGGGGTTCCTTCTTTTGTAGGGGTCTTTTACCTGACTTGCACTGCATAGTACCAGCAATACAGATTGTTCAGGTAGAAGAAAAAATGGCAGGACCTCGTCGAAAATTATTTACTCTTTGTATTTACCAGATGCAATGTGAAGCCTCATTATTTTTATCCGGGACAGGAAGTTACAAATTCAGGCAGGCTTGAACTATGATTCCTGACACTGCAAGTTGCATTTGGCCATTAGGCTGCACCTTTGGCAATTCTAATGCCGGACACAAAAGAAAGCGTTGAAATTCTATCCACAAGGAGTCTGACAAAACATCTGTGCAAGGTGCAAGCCAGAATTCCTGCTGGGATCTGTTCTAGAAACATAAGAAATGGTAAATATAATGCACAGTGTCCCATTACAAGAAAGTGCAATAACTGGTAAAAAAATGTATTTCTAACTGAAAGGAACTCTTAAGATTAGAGTGCAGGGGAACTTACACATGGTGCTTGGACAGGAGTTGACTGCCTTGTTTTGCAAAAGCACTGAAACTGGGCTTGTAGCCAAATTTCCTTCTGTGCACATTATTTACCTGCAGAAGATCTTTGCTGCTGAACTGGGTCAGCTATCTAGTGTCTCAGGTGAAGGAAAACTTGGATACACCTGGTAGTTTGAAGCTCACTTGTGAACAAACCACAGCACCTTGTGCCCCAGCTGTCTATCAAGCATCTGACCTGGCAGGAATATCACGTTAGAAATGTATGTCTAAAGGCACGAAAGCTTCAACGCTTTCCTAGGACACTCAATGTCCTCTACTGCAAGGAGAAATGGGATTTATAGGCTGGCAAATGCAGACTGAATTCAACATGTTTATGAGAAAATGACCCAGCTTCCAGGTGCTTCTGGGAACTTCCACTTCATAAACATCAAGCTGCCCAGCCTACTATGTACTCTTCCAAATTATCCAGCTGTCATATACACAATGACATTGAAGTAGGATGGAAAATTCTGGCTGATTGCCAGACGTTAAGGTACAAGTAATGAATGACTTCCCATTTCAATTGCTGTCTCCACTCCTGACCCAAACATAATTTCTCAGAGATCCTATAAATGAATCAGTTCAAATTTCTCCTGAAACAGTTGGTGGGAGGCAGCACCTCCTGCTCTTTCTCCCTATTCAGGATGCACTTTAAAAGTTTGAATAGAACCCACAGAAAACACCCCCAAATAATTTTGAAAGCACATTGTAAAAACACAAAACATTTGCAAAACAGAAGTGATTATGTAATATCAAAGATTGTTCACCTTCAGCAGTGTACCACTTTTTTACTACACACACACACATAGACAAATATAAGACTTCCCAGTCATTTTGCTGACCCAGTTCTTCATGCTTATGCAGTGTAGGAATATATGCCTTGGCACATAATAGCCTATGATCTTTTTAGTGGAAACCAGAGACCACAATTTCCATCCCCAACTATTAAACTCAGCAAAATGACATACTGTAAAAATAAAATTGTTTGAAAAAAGGCTTGTGGTCTTACATCAGCTCCACTGTATTAACCACTGTCATAAGTGCAAGACAAGTATTTAAAGCAAGGAGAAGTCTCATATTCATCAACAGACTGTAATTTTAAATTTGATACTATAAGTGTATCATTATCTTACTGGTGTCCCACGATCTCCTGGCTTCCCTGGTTTTCCACTTGGGCCAGCAACTCCTGGAACTCCCGGAGCACCCTACAGCAGAAAACATGTAAAGTGAATTGTGGAAATCCACAACAGCCTAAGTACTAGTAAGAAATGGGTTATTGTATTGAGTGCAAAGCAATAATGAAAATGGCTTCTATCAGTCTTTTTTTTTCTGTTAGGTACATATCAGGCTTGAAAACTTTCCTCCGGAAAAAACAGTTTGTTTCTTAATGGAAATATATCCTTTTACATAACACCACAGTTTAACAAGCATTTCTGAATCTAGAGATGCAGAGAGTGTCTATATGTTTTTAGTATCACTCTTAATGACAGATTCCTAAGATCCCAAGACCATTTGGCCTTCTAACTTCATATAGGAGGTCTGTGATCCATGTAAAAGTCCACAAAAAGAAGTCCATAAAAGTCATTCTAGTGATACGAGATAAATATGAACAAATAAAAGACCAGTGTTAGGTTAGGTGATAAAAGCTCATCTGCACACCCACAAAGGAGCACAAGAAAGACAATTGTGGGGGAGCGGGGGCAGCCCAAATAATACCCTGCCTAGCGACTCCTGGCTATATAAATATACGTGGTGTAAATGCTCTGTTCTCTGTGAACCTGTGCCTACTGGAAATACATCTTCTGCCTTGCTACTGGTTGGACCTGGTAACACGGAGCTTCAGCAACTTGCCTATCTAGGGCTGTCTGATCCAGCATGGTATGTTTTTTTCTAACAACCAGTACCTTTTCTAACATGGTCTCACAAAACACAATGAAGTAGCTTTTTAAGCAAAAACTAATCCCCAAATACTCTTGTCAGGAAAAACTTGTATTAACAACGTTTGTTTTCACCAGACTACAAGTAATAAACTGGTTTCAGTAGACCTAGCTATGCATTTAAAGATCATGCCTAAAGAACCAGGTAAACTGGTTCTTCCCTTATTTACACTGGCAGAAATCAGTTTCAAAACCACTCTTGTGAACGTTTGTGAATACATGCTTTACGCAGCTGTCTGCTCACCTTTTACTGAGAGTTTCCCAGATCCATTTAGGATATTAAACAGAGGATACATTTCATATTTGACAGAAACTGAAAATGTCAATGTGGCTCTCTCTTGGCTCAGGTCTCTTATTTCAGAGTATATCAAAGACAAAATTATATTTACCGCTGCTCCTGGTGGGCCTCTGGGACCTGTGGGACCATCTTTTCCTGTGAAACCCTATTCAAAAACAAAAGCATGATTAGAGATTAACCTAAGATTGTAGCCCGATTAAAATGGCCTTTAAGATTACGTAATTGCAATACTCCTGATTACTACTAGCATGTATTTTAAAACCTATCCACAATGTAAGTTATAAAAATAGCTATCACGACTAATGCTGGAGAAGGCTATGGAACAATGAGCTTCAGCCAGTTTAGAAGATGTTCAGCTGCTGTTGATTAGCTGAAGATGGAATGAGTCTCTCTCAACATTTTTAAGAAAAGGAATCATTGTTCTATCCCAGAGGAGCAAGATCTCCCTTTTGCCATTCTCTCACTCACAGATTAGCTAGAAAATCTGAGGTTTCTACTTAAATGAAGAACAATCTGCTTCTCAGATGCTTCCCCTGCAAGAAGAGATGCTGAGAAATCCCATTTCAACAATCTAATATAACATTTACAAATTAACATTGATGGCCCACTAATGACCCACCAATCCTGTGGTATGTTCTTTGGCAACTGGCTATCACATGGTGGTCTGTTTTCATTTCCAGCTATCAACTCCCACTAAAGGATAACTATAAATGCATATATCAGCTGTCAGTTTTGACTGTAAAGGTAAGTAAGTCATTGCATCAGTCATCTCAAAGGTGATATGCCACTGTGAAGATAAAAGAGGTTTGCTTAGTTGACCTGTCCTCGTTTCAGCTGGGACAGAGTTAATTTTTTCCTAGTAGCTAATACAGTGCTCTGTTTTGGATTTAGTATGAGAATAATGTTGATAACACACTGATGTTTTAGTTGTTGCTAAGCAGTGCTTACACTGGTCAAGAACTTTTCAGCTTCCCATGCTCTGCCAGGTGCACAAGAAGCTGGGAGGGGGCACAGCCAGGATAGTTGATCCAAACTAGCCAAAGGGCTATTCCATGCCATGTGATGTCATGGTCAGTATATAAATTGAGGGTAGTTGGCCAGGGGGTAGCGATCACTGGTCGGGGACTGGCTGGGCGTCGGTCGGCAGGTGGTGAGCGGTTGTATCACTTGTTTGTTTTTCCCTAGGTTTTGTTCCTCTCTCTCTCTTTTGTTGTTTTCCTTTTCATTACTATTATTATTATTATTATTATTATTATTATTATTATTATTATTATTATTATTGTCTTTTCCCAATTATTAAACTGTTCTTATCTCAAACCACAAGTTTTCTTACTTTTGCTCTTCCGATTCTCTCCCCCATCCCACCGGGGGGAGGGTGAGTGACCAGCTGTGTGGGGCTTAGTTGCCAACTGAAGCTAAACCACGACATGACCCCAAATTAAAAGAAAGGGATTGCAACAACTCCACAGTGAAATACCTGTGCCCATGCCCTTCATTATGAAGACATTTCAGAATCCCCCATCCAAAGAAAAGTTCTCAGCTCCAGATAGTCAAAGGTTAAGGAGCAAACTTGACCTCCACAGTAAGAATGGCACAGACAGATTCTTTCAAAGGGATCCCCTGCAGCACCAACAGCGTGTGGAAGAAAGCAAGGCTGAGTACCTCAGCAGAGCCCTGCTCAGTGGACATACTGCTCCATGGGTGCAGGCATCTGAAAACCTAGTCAGGAGGTGAGCAGTGCAATTTTTACAGAAACTATATGGCTACCCTATGGCTATCTGGGAAAGTTTTCACCCCCAGGTTTTTCCAGTCCTTCCACTTTTACCTCTCTAGGTTGGATACTGATAAAAGGACTCCTTTCGAAAAAGCATTTGAAAACAAAAAGATATGATAAAGAAGGGTGGGGGGAAACATTACTCAGTCTTTTCAGAAGATAAACTGAGGAAACCTTACCCTTTCGCCTGGAGGTCCCATTGGTCCAGGTGGACCAGGTAAACCTGGGGTTCCCTAGAGGGAAAAGGAATGATAAACTGTATCCATGACAGAACAAACATCACTGCTATGCTAATCATCTAATCATGCACACATTTAAATATCTAACTGTCTTCAATGTTGTTTTTTGGCATTTACAAAAATAAAACAAACCTTTAGGAGAAACCATTTATTTCATATACATGATACAAGAGTCTTCACCGTCACCCTGCTTTTTACTTCCATTACCTTACCAGCCCATAATTCAACTTCAAAAATAGTTTTCAGTACTGTTCCCATAAAACAGATATACCTGGTTTATTGCCTTTACAAGCATGACTTACAGATGTCAGCTAATCCTTTAACACTCTGTAGTATCAGTACCACTGTTGTAGGAATTGGCTATTGAACAGCCTTGTATCATGTTGTCATGTTCTTCCCCCTTTTCTGTCTAATCTCACTGTGCACTAAAATGTAGCATTGCTTTCTACTGCTCCCTAAATGTTATTCAGGGATATAAGGACTAATAAAACAGGTAAAGGATACAAAGCCCTTGGTTCATGACTGACCGTATCTGATACATGAAACTAAATCTACAAGCATCTCCCATACAGTCTTCATATCCCCAGTAAAATCAAGAACAATATAGTAACCAAGGAACATTAGTTATATCACCACGTGTGCAGCTCAATGACCTTAGATTATTCAAATCTGGCTGATTATCCAAAAAAACCCTTATTTTTTCTCCTCAAAACCTAATCCTAGTTTACGATAGAGAAACCTGCAAGTAAGTGAAATTTAATATTGCTTTCTTCTTTCAGAAAACATACAATTAATGTCCCAAGACCATTTGACTTCCAAAAGTAGAAAGCAATTAGACAACATTGCCGAAGAAAGGTTCAGCAAAGATTCTGCAACCTCTATTTTAGGAAGACATTTAACTGCAGGTGGTCAGAAGTTGAGACACCTTCCTGGGGAGTTATCAGTGTACTTTTCCTAATCCAATGGTCTGTCCCCATGCATTCACAGCTATCCAGATGGACATTTGGCTTGACTCACTACAGCTGTTCTTTCACTCTTGCTTTTTTGAATGGTTTACTATTTCCTACATTTCAAATTCCTAAGTGTAAGATAATTATGTTTCCAAAACTATTGCTTAGGAAGGTATGAGAAGAGCCCATGATTCCTAGTGATGTCAAAGACAGCTGTTCAGCAGCCAACCTGCATCAGGAACAGTGTAAAATGACATTATCTTGTGTAAGTATTAACTTACCGATCGCCCTGGTAGTCCAGGCTGGCCAGCATCACCTTTCATTCCTTGACGACCCTATAATTTTCATAAATTATTGTTAGAGATTCTGAATTACAGAATAGGTCAGGAAAATAACTAATTTGTGTAAACGGACTTGAAATAATTCCTGCAAGATACCTAAATTGAGGAATCCATAAGCTATTGATGTATTATCATTTACGGTTGGACTCAAAGATCTAAAGGTCTAAAGGTCCAACCTAAATGATTCTATGATTCTGTGATTATGGAATAAACCAAGATACATATACCTCTTAACTGAAACAATACTGATCATCTCACAAACATTTGCAAATGCAGGATGACCAGCTGACATTATATTAAAAACATAGGCAAGCAGACATTTGGAAGGGGCACATATTTTCATAAGGAAGTAACACAGACTTTTCAGTCAGAGGGATTGATCAATATCTTCACAAGCAGGAAAGCAGGGAAGGGTTACATGTTTTCTCTCAACCTCCGTTATCTTTCTCAACTGGTGAATGGAGCTGCCTACATTCAAGAAAGGCAAAAGCTCAGTCTTTTTAAAGTATCACTGTTTTCTTCTAACCCATGGTCTAAAAGGCATTACACACTTCCAGGGCACAAGGTGTAGGAGCATATAAAGAAGCAATGTATTGCCTTTCACAACTTGCTTGCGTTCCACATATACTATAGCACTATAGTATAAATGCACAGTCTAAACCTACATGAGCTAAATTTGACAACACAATATTTATTTTCCACAGTGGCTTGTGTGGTAATCCAGCATTAATAACTGTTGATGACACACAAATAATCAATTTGTAAACATAGCCTGCCAATGTGAATTGCAATTGATATGAAAAATGAAATTATGTGACTCAAAAGTGGCCCTCTAACATTGTTAACTTATGAGAAGTTCCAAGAATTACATTGGGTTTATTGGTGCTTTCATTCTTCAAAGGTTTTCAAACTAAATGTGACAAATAAAAGTATTTATTGTATTCCACATGTAAAAGGAATGTGTTTGGCCTTTCTTGCTGTTTGGCACCTCTAGGCCATCTTGATGAAGTTTTTCCTCCCAGTATATAACAAAAAACTGAAAAGCATCTACACCGGTTAACAAAATCTTTCGACTTTGTCCTTACAAAACAGAAGGTGTACCTAATCTTAAAGCACATTTTGTTTTCCATTTCCCAAACTACATTACAGACTGAGAAGGTAAGCTGGTTTCAAATGCAAAATGAGACTGTGCAATCAGACAGCATTTCTATTATTTGTTTTCATAAACCTTGTATTTTAATCAAAGACTTCATACAAAAAGTACCTGATTATATAAAAATTCAAGCTATTCCTAAACAGGAAATGTCGAAATTATATTCCTGCTTTTGGGGTGATTACTTATTAAAATACGGCAAAAGGAGTCTTAATACATTCAGAATGTAGACAAAGGGTTACCTATGCTATCCGCTCTAAAAACCCAAATCTGGTGAAATTTCATCAGTGTTAACAGAGTTACTCTGGCTTTGAAGGCATGTCCATGAAATCAGAAGTAGCCTCTCACTAAAATATGCATGCTGTTGCCAGGAAAGCCTCCTAAGAACACAGGGCTATTTGTATGCCTAGATCTAGGCACTCATTGCCTCTCTGAACTTTCAGCTACTGATTTAAGCTCAGAAAATAGAAGTTGGACATGTAAATCTGTGAGAAAGGCTTCAGAGTAATATTGCGTTCTTAGTTTTCCTGTATCACAATCTGATCATTTTGCATCCTCGAACTTGAAGGCCTAGCAACTCTACAGAAAAGCTGTAAGAGAAAAAATGGAGTAGCACAATGTACATTACAACGCTTAGACTCTGTCCCTTCACAGACGTCCCAT
The DNA here is from genome assembly GCF_035582795.1 of Mycteria americana. NCBI lineage: Eukaryota > Metazoa > Chordata > Aves > Ciconiiformes > Ciconiidae > Mycteria > Mycteria americana. Next base: position 36,038,410 of record NC_134367.1, read on the forward strand.
AAGCACACGTAACATTCAGGATAGAAAATGCTATTGTATTGGAAGAGGCTCGTTTCAGAAAGAGATTTGTTTCATAATACTACTGCATTGCAGGGAAAAACAAATGTTAGGGCAAAGCTGCCACCCTCTTCCCAAGACCACCACCCCCATGGACAGCTCTGACTCCACACGTAGTGCCACCCACACTCAGAACAGCCACTCACCGGTTCTCCTGGGATTGACAGCCCATTGGGACCCTGCGGACCTGGGGGACCTTGAGGGCCAGGAGGACCTGTCTCACCACGAGGACCAGGTGGTCCCTTAAAGCAGAAAATTAAAACAAGATTGTAAATTACAACCCCTTCTTAGATCTGTAACTGCAAAATCCTTTGTGTTAGACACTTAGCATAAGTCAGAAGCCTGGATATTATTAATCCATTCAATACTTAAGAACAACTGTGGAAACAGTTATCCAAATGGCATATCCTTTCATAAGCCATTCTCTGATTCATGTTGGCAATCTCAGGCCAATACATGTCTTCTTGCAGTGTTAATTAGAAGTATAGCTGTCTCCCCCGTACAGAAGAAAGGACAACAATGCTGCAGAGTGTGTATTACCACCCTGATGCATGTACTCTAGTTTCCTGATGTGCAGTCAATGCCTTTGAGGCTACATAGGTTCATAGGCTGTGTATACATAGTCTCAAAAAGGTAGGCTGCACATAAATAACATATAGGCATATTTCCGATTAATTTTTTAATCTCCCTTCTTAGCTCAGCATAGAACTAAGCATAAATATTTTCATACAGGTAAGCATGTGGCAACATAGACACATTCCACAAAGATACTTACAGATGATCCAGTCAAACCCCTTTCACCTCTGGGACCTTTAGCGCCTGGGCCACCCTAAAATGAATATTTGGAAATAAAATGTATTTCATACAGGGAAAACAAGGGTACATCATACTGATAAGCGCTATGAATCCTCTTTATGAAACTCCTTTGTGAAAGCCCAAAGTTTTGAAGTGTATAGATCACATTGCTAAAAAGAGTACTATAATAAAAGATGCATCAGAAACTCAGGTAAACCACATCAGCTTCAGCCTATGAAAAATTATTGTAATTTTTGTCTCTGCCAATATAAACTTCTTTGATTTACATTCATCAAAATCTCTGGATAACTCTCTAGTAGACTGCCAGACAACTTAACTGGGCTTCAGATTCCTCATGCAGCATTTTTGAGAGCTTCAAAGTAGAAGGACTACTGGGCTGAGTATAACTCCCTTATATTCAAAGCAATTGGTAGGAGCATATCCATTCCATAGATTACTATCTCTCCACATAAAAAAAGAGAGTAACTAATTTATTTCCCCGATAGAGTAAAGAATCCTTCCTTGGGTGAAATCCTGACTCTGTATTTAGGAAAAATATTTGCACGGTCCATTAAAAATATCTTGTACATGAAGTACAAGACTGCTGAGATTGGGCCAGATTCTTTCAACCTATCAAACAATGAGGAGCTATTCACAGTGAGCACATTGGAAATATGGGAAAAGGATTATTATATAAACAAGTAGAGGTGGTAGGAGCTGCCCAACTGTGTTTTAAACTAAGATGAAAGGGGAACAGATTACCATGATGTTATGGACGTGTTGATAGAAACTCTCTCTCTGACTGACCTTTGTTTCACAAAACCACAGATCAATACAAAACTACTTCCATAAATTTAAAAATCAGAAAATCTGTCTATTGCAAATAGTTTCTTACAGCTGGTCCAGGGGGTCCTGGAGGTCCCACGCTGTCTTGAGTACAGGTACAAGCATTTGGAAGAGCTGGGCATTTTGCTTCATCTCTCTGAAAATTCAATCACAACTATTACTGTCCTTTTAAAGAAAAGTACTTGGTGGCAGTATACTTTTCTACAACAATAACAGCAAGACTCTCTATTATCCTGTTTTCAAGTACAAGTGAAACTTACAGCTAAACAGTGGTTTCCAAATGTTTCTACAGGACCTTTCATATTTTGAGCAAATTTTCTCTGTGAGCTATACAAGACACTAACAACAGAGGCACAGGCAAAATCAAATTCATATGTAATTTCTGTTGTTCTAATGTTTATATCTATTAGACAATCAGCTTGCACTAACAAAGAATAAAATAGTTTTTGAATGCCAATCTAAGAATAGATTAAATAAAAAAATAATATAGCTCTTCTATTTGTAATACCTAGGATCTTAAATATCACTGAAATACAAAATATAACTGACATTTTTTCCACCTTTCCTAAGGGATTCAATTCTAGCACATTACAGTCTTTCCCCTTCAGACACAAAACTTTGAAATGCAGTGTTGTTCACTGGCTGCTCTGACAACTGTGATTTAGTGTTGCCAGTACAAGGTATAATACCAGGCTAATATTGATATTGTTAAATTTGCTATTAATAACAATTTTCTGAATAGCTTCTGGTTCATTTATACTTACCATAGAAGGAAGATCACAGCATCTGTCTCTGCTAGTCCAAACGGGACTGCATACAATGTCAAAATTCTGGATTTCTAACTGTAAAAGACAGGAGGACTCTTGAAAAATACTAGAGATGTTATTTACGAAATCTAGTGGCATTATCATTAAAAATGACTCTCAAACAATTTCTTTCTAATGTAGTTAACATCATTCAGACTTTCACTTCTTTTTTTGACACTGACAGAAAAATGATTTTAAAATAATAAAAAATTTAAAACCGAGCCTACGTAAGGCTACAAGAATTCAGGCACTGATGCTTACCCTTGTTCTGGGGCAAAATAAAGTGACTTAAGAAATATTTTGTGATACTTAATTAATAATACCGATGAACTTCTACATTGGCTGAGTGCCTGTGCACTTCAACATGAAATCTGGCTGAAAAACTTTTGGACCAGCTCTAAGGACTGCAGTCCTTGGATCATATATTAATTCAGATTCATGTATGGACCTTTCCACTGACATTAGTGGGGAAAAGTTCTGCAGAAAAGCTGAAGTGGGGACCTTAGGTAGACTGTACGGTAAGAGCAGTTTCCTCTCTTTTTTTCACCCCAAGAGCTATGATCCTGTAGTTTGATACGTACAACCAAAAATTTGGTGGTAAGCACCAAGAACTTTCTTCAGGTGTTAGGGTTTGCACATATGGGTCAGATTGCAGACCTAAATCTTCTAATATGAAACCCAGGTAATAGCATTGATTACACATTAAGTATAGTTAATCTATCAAGATAATTGGTGTGCCCTTCATAGTAGCAGCCACTTTTTCATTATAGCCAGTGGGCATTACTCTGATCACCCAGTACAAGACAGACCATAGGACTTGCCAGAATTAAAACCTGTTCGTTAGAGTATGTCTTTTAGAAAAACAAAACAATCTTCATTTAAAGATTCCCAATGATAGAGAATCCACAGTAAATGATTCCAATGACTAACTGCTCTCCCTATTAAAAGAAAAACATTGCTGTTCTTGTTTGAATTTACCTCACTGCAACTTTCAGCTATTAGATTTTTGTTCTCGCAATTCTGCTAGAATGAGAAGCTATCAGGACCAAACTTCTCAGTTAAGTATATTGGGTCTTGCAGTACAGACACTTCAAAGCTTAGTGTGCAATAGTGGTTTCTTAGCAATCATTAATCTCTATGTTCCTCAGAAAATTTCAAAGGCTTGCATTAATGAATGGATTAATGTTTATTGCTTACTGTTGCTGATCTCCGGTCGCCTTTCAGAAGTTTCCCAAGAATTTCATAGCCATCAGTTGTGATGTTCCCAGCCTCCTTAATTGGTTTTTCCAGTATTTCACTGCAGTCAATGTAAATCTTAACATTTGATGAAGTTACAACAATATGGACCTGAAAAAAAGTTTAATGTAATATTTAGAAAAGGCACATAGGCATATTTACTTTAATACTTTAACAGTATTTCACTGTTTAGGTAATACTGTTTTAAATTTTCTTCCTAGTAATCCTGCTTTACTTTCAACTGGTGGAAAAATTCAAACTCAAGGAAAGTCTATGACTTTAGTAACCTCTTTAAAATGTGTTGAAGGTGAATAAGATGAATACACAAGCAAGCTAAGAAGTACTATTTAATATAATAGTTGTACTACAGTGATCTATTTTAAAAAGCTTGCCTGAAAATTGCTTTAAGATGGCTTAAAAGTAAAAAATAAAAAGAATTTTTGAGAGGAAGTGAATATAAGCTCTTCTTGTCCTCTTCTGATGGCTGGGACCACACAACAGGTTTAGGAGTCTGTGACTGCCCCACTGGATAATAGAGTCTGTCTGTAGTTCAGGGAGTAGATTGTTTCAGATCCAAAGATCCAGGGTTCAGTTTCCATAGATGACTCAACCAGAGGCATTAGTTGCATTAAGATACAGGAAGTGAGCAGAGAAGCGTGCCCAGAAAAAGACAAAATAATGGAAGATGCAAGAGAGAAATTTCCATGAGAGAAATTTGGCTACAAAAATATATGCCAAAATAAGGGGAAACAGGGAAGAGGAAGAGATTAATTACTGCAAATAAGGGAAACTTAGGAGAGAGAAAAGAATGACTGTAACAAAGGGAGAGTAAGTTTACCAGGAGAAGAGAATGAAGGGTTTGGGGAAAACACTGTAAACCTTAAACAGAAGAACAAACAAAACTTAAGCAAAGGGTACGATTCCAAAAATTTATAGTACATATGGTGAATGTTCTACAGTGAATTTCCTACATATCTATGAAATCAGAAGACATTCAGGAGCCTCCAAGAAAGAAACAAGGGTCTGACATTTTAATAAATCTAATATACACTTGACGGAAGAACATCTTAAGGCAACAGAAAGGTGTCAGTGGCTTTATATACCTTACATACTGCATATATTTTATATACAACATTATAACATCTATGTAATTGTTAAAATATCAACACAGTAAGACCAGCAGTAAAGAATCCTTGAAGTATGTATTTATATTGTAAAGCTTTTGTTATCACAGTACATAACCGTTCAGAAACATACTGTTATTTGATGACTGCTTAAAAAAAATGGCATAAAATTGAAACAGAGATTCCCTTAAATATCCTGAGTCAACAAGTGCCTGAACAATCTCCTGAGAATTTGTTCTTTTTTTCCATATTAAATATTTTCCCATGTGGAGTTGTCTACAAGGCATCAGCATAGCTTATCTAAAACTCTTTAAACATTACGTGCTTATGCTTTATGTAATTGGAATTAAGACTTTTGAAACTGCCCTCATTTTTTGTCATCTGAAATTCAGTTGGCATCACAGTTTAATTCCCAGTGCAGGGTATACAAGTGGTTTTTCAATGAACATTCCCAACATTGTTCATTGACCAAATAAAAACATATTGGAAAGATAGCTGAGTGTCTCCAAAGTATATTCTGGTATTACATACCAGACTTTCCACAAAATAAAATAAGCACCATGCCAAAACTTTAAATTCATTATCATTTATACATCACATACCCAGTCATTTGATTATATGACTAAATTTTACAGGTTAACTAATGCATCAAACAGTTTAAACTCATCACAGATGTAATTTACTAATTCTGAAAGGTACCTAATGTGCAAGTCCTTCTACCGGAATGTTAAGCATTTGTCACAAATTAAATAAAGCAAATGACACCTGCATAGCAAATGCATATTACTGCATTTTCATTTGCACACAAAACTTGGGAGAGGTGAATCTACATCAGAATGCTGAACGGGACCATCAATTTGAAAATGTTCAAACAGCAATGACTTCTGAGCATCATCTATCTATCTAAAGAAGAAGTGACCCTAGCAGTCAAAAATAAGCAGGGCTCCCACAAGTCATTGACTCCGCTCACTGCTGATCTAATGCCAGCTCTGAATTCCAGCCTGAATCTCATGGACCAAGCATAAATCTAATAAAAGTATGCATCTAGTGTTTACAGTACATAAAACATCTCTGTATTCAATCCTGTTGCATTTTGTTTTCAACAAAATTTTTGTTTTCAACAAAATGTTAATAAAACATTCTCTTCAATTTCTAACACATCAACATAAAGCATCACTTCTGACCATTTCCAGTGCCAGAAGGCACTGAGGTTTTAAGAAAGAAAACATACTTTAATCTTTCCCTCTGGACCCCCTCTAAGATAAAGTTGTATGGTGTTCTGATCTACTGCTAAATGAACCACATCAATAAGCTAAGCAAACTATTATCCCATATGTACATCAGCAGAAAGACATATACTCATTATCAAATTTCCTGTGGCTAACTACTGCAAAACTGCAATCTAAAAGGAAGTCTAGCATGGTAAGAATAAGAAAGTAGAAGTCATCCATCTCTCTAGAACATTCAATGACTGTCTCAGGCAGTCAGGATTTTTCCTATGGGACTTGCCAGATTCAACAGCTTTCACCACAGCTACGCTACGCAAAGTGTTCGAGTATGCCAAAGTAAATGTCCCTGCCCAGTTAGGTGTAGTTAACTGTGCTTCCCTGAATGAGCCAGTAAGTCATCGAATGAAAACCACAAAAATGTTTGATATTTTGGAAAACATCTTCTTGCATTCTAAAGATTTGTCATTTCTTTGAAACTGGATGGTAGGAGAAATTGCAAAATTACCTCCTGAAATATGTTAATCTTACTTTCCTTCCTTCATTCATCCAGCTGAAACTACTGCTATCCTTTATTAGGAGCTAATCAACATAGGTGATACATAAGGCTTTCCCAGCACATGAGCATCCCATGATGCTATCATTAATCTGACTCATACAGCAATCTCAGTAATCATCCTGGAGAGAATCCAGAGGAATCAGCTCAGTTACATGGTGAAAAATCCCAAATACAGCTCTTTAAATCAAGGCTACTCCAGTTACTTTAAACACTATCAAAATCTGAACTTTTGATTCCTTTCTGGGAAAAAAAGAAGGGGAATGACACACTGCACTAAATAACTGATACATTTTTGCTTAAGAAATAGTCTCATAAGCAAGAATTCATAGTTCCAGACTTATAAGGTAATTTGCAAATGGCTGTTACTCCTGTACATCGTTTGGCATCTTAGGATTGGTTTCTGTTCATACGTGTGAGTGTATTTAACTATTAAAATAATACAAAATTCTGGATTTTTATTTTCCCTGTAATTGTTTTTCACCAGCAAGTGTAACAAACAGTTATTCATAACTGCTAGTATTGCTGGGGTTGCAGGTTGTTCCCCATTTGCTCTGATAAATGAGCAGAGCTTCACTGTAAGTGCTGTCAGATAATTCTGCTCAGCTCTATTATGTTTAGAGGAACTACAAGGAAAAATATTACTCTGAATGTCAATGAAATTAGCAGCAGACACTGAAAACAGACTGCTGGCAGTACAGCATGAAGAGAGCTTCACACCACTGACCTGAAGAAGGGAAGTCTCAACTCTGACCCTGACATCTAAAATGAGGCATGCTACATGCTGTTCTGTGTCTTAACAGTACTTCTCGGTGATAATATGACTCAACTTTTACACCAAAACAATATCTATTCTAGCCTTTACTGACAGTTTTTCTCACTCCAGTAGATTAATACATTTCCTTAAAATTCAGTTGTCCTACTAAGCTATCAAAAGAAAGGCAGGCAAAAAGCCAAATGCCAAGGACAAAATAGAGGCTGCCTAATGCAGATGTGATCCAAGCTTACTCATAAGTATCAGTTACAAAGTCAATGACATAAACATTTCTTCATATATGCAAAAATAATTAGCCATTAAATAAATTATAAAAGAATAATTGGATATAACATAGAAGCAGTTTGGGAAATTATCCTCTGTCAAATTCTGAGGCAACCAATAGCTTTTATAGTACTGTGTAATTTTCATAGTCATCCATGTTTTAAATAGATGAAGTCACAAAACATTATAATGCTGGCACCAGCTATCTTTCCCTGCTTTCAGCCTAGCAGAACTAGGTTGGCAATGTGGCCTCCAGTATCGGCAAGTTGCCAGAGGCAACCTCTTTATCAGTATCCTCAGAGGAATGCTAGTAGTGACTAGTCATGCAGGAGAGCGTATCATAAAGAAAACAAATGTTATACTCCAGCCATATTTAGCCATCAGAAGAAATCTAAACTAAACAGAAGGGAGACAAATGAAAACATGAGAATGTGCATTTCAGCTGACCAAAAATGTTGCAATTGCAACTCACATTCTTGCCCTAAACATCTATACTTTACACAGCAAGAAAACATTTTTTAAATTGTGTTTTAGATATATAAGTAGCCTGAGTCAAAATCTTCCTGATGATTAGAGGTAAGGAAGCCCGGCAGGATCAATTTTGCATAATTTGGTGCACAACATTAGAAAAGCAAGCACAAAACTATCACAGTTGAAGGCAGATGCAGTAACATGTAAGGATTTCACTAGCCATTTTGACAATTCAAAAAAAGTGAGTTTCATTCTAAATTGCAGATAGATTATATGATCTTTTATGGGCTCTCTCTCATTATTGTTACATCCTCAGTTAACGTTACTTTGGAATATTTTAGGCCCAGGGAATTTAAGCCAAAGATATACCAATACACATTCATACATACAAAATATACACATATACATGTATTACATTTCTTAAACATATGATTCTTATTCAATATGCTATTAACCTTCCAAAACTGGTTCCCTGCCTTTATCTATAAGTCAATAGCTACTTACTTTCCATGGCTATATCCTCCCCTTCTCTGAATGATTTCAAATCATTACAGTCCCCCCCCGCAATCTTTTCTCTCCACAACTTCCTTTCCTTTTTTTCCCAGTTTATCTTTTATTCTTCCCCTTTCATGTGCCAGGAATCAGGCTATGATGTCTTGTTCAGATATATCCCTCCACTTCCACAATCTTGACAAATTCTTGACAAATCTCTTACATTGGTTCAAAGATGAGCTATAACTTCAGAGATCTTGTTTTACATGATCTGTAAGTCCCTATGTCAACTTACAGTACTATACAAAGACCAGATATAACTGACAGTGACTTCTGCTTGCTTGTCGTTTGTTTCAAAGAACAGCACTTCAGAAAGCAACATTCATAATTTCAATCCTTTACCTTATGGAAGCTTCCATAAAAGATTTTCTTTACTTCGTCACTATCAAAAGTTACAGTTTGAACCTCTCCCCTTGTATCCTTGTTAAAGAATGACAGCACTTTGCTGGCAGCTGCAATAAATGAAAATAATACATTTCATTTCATATGTACTACTGAAACCACCATCCTAAGATACACTTACAGATAAAATGTAGTATACCACTCAATTGGGTAAACACATTACAGATGGTCTTACTGACCCATAAGTACACAGATGTATTTTCCTTTCATTTTAGAAGTAATACCAAAGTTGAAACATAGCTTAGTTGAACTATTCTTAGTTGAAAAAAATAATTGATGTACAAAGTAAAAAAAATCTTAAAACTAAAAATGTATAATCCATTTACAATGTAGGAATGCTTTGAGTTTGGAAATATTTGGGAAGAATGCATGCAAAGTAATGTAACATCTAAATTCTCTATGCAATAAGCATAATCATCCTTACGATCAAGCACAACTCCAACTTGTGGTTTGTAATCTCTGTCTGTAATCTGCCAAATTGCAAAAGGCTCATTGGGGGATTCGGGCAGAAGACGGAATAACAGAATGATAGTGTACGCCTGTGGCAATCCCTCTGGATGAATCTCCCTGTTAAGACAATATGAAGATATTTTTTCACATGGAAACACATGAGGAAAATAAGATCTTCGTAATTTTCTTTTTTCCAAAGAGGAGACATGAGAGTAACAGGGAAACCACAGTGTTTAATGGAACTGAGTGTTTTAACTGCTCTCTCAAATAGAAAAGAACTTTGTGATAAAAAACACTATGTGATTTGTTAAGATGAACTCACAGCCTGTCTTCAACTGGTCCAGGCACCATGGTTAGGGAGGAAGCCAGAATATGACCAAGAACTCTTGGACATGTATTCTTGTAGCAAGATTCTGTAAAAACTACATGTATTTTAAATTCCTTGATGATAAGTACAGACAAAAAGAACTGCACCTTTATTCTTTTTTCATCTGCCCCATTTTAGACGGGCAACAGAAAACAGCACTTAATTATTGCTGCCCTTCAGGCAGAGATACAATGAAAGAGATATTTAATGTATTCTGTGCCATTGGTGATGTATTTGGGCTCCACCTCATTCATCAGTGGCTGAGGTTTAGGTTTGTGATGTTCAGACTGTTACACATTAAAAAAGCAGAAAGCCAAAAGTAAATAAAATCATGCATTAAATGGCCTCCAGCATTTTCTGGAGGGGAAGGGAGGGAATGCAGGAAGGGAACTGTAAGAAAGGAGGTAGCTTCTGTTTCTCCTTAACCATTATAATGGAACTGAGAAGGGGATTTGACCTCATGAACATAAACACAGAAACCTTAAAATGAAGAGAAGAGCTGCTCTGTATTTTAGGCAAAGCTTATGTACCCATACAATTATGGACACTCTGCAATAACAGCCATATCACTAAGTCAACAACACCACACAGCACAGTGCAAGAATGAAAATATTAAAGTAGATATAGCAGCACTATTTATAACTCGGATACCAAGTTATCTCAGATATGGAAACAACCATCCCACCAGGACCAGGATACTTTTATTGCTTTGCTGACTCAGTCTAAAGTGAGTCTTATTTTCTGGCTTCTCATGAAAAATAAGTGCCCAGAATACTCTGGCAAGTCTACTCCACCTCTTACAGCAGACAACAGACTATGTATCACAACATTCTAAAAAAAATGAAATAAATAGGAATTCTGTCTTTTTATCGTCTTTTTATCATCTTATCCTGCTAAATGCAAGGTTTATCTTAATGTAAGAGAGTTGCAAAACTGGGATTATCTGTACTTCCCTAGATCGTAAAAATCCAGGCTGTCAGAGGCCTATTACCCCCATAGCTATAATGGCACATCAATGAACTCAAAAAGTCCTCAAGTCCTCCACTTTTAAAGTTGTGAACTGAAAAGGCTGGCAAAAAGAAATTATTTCTTCATAAACCTCAGCTCCTGTGCCTGTGATCTGATCTTTACCCAATCTGGCAGGATTGCAGAAGATTTCAAAGGCTTGTATGAAAAGAAGATTAAATTTCCTTAAATTTAATAGGAATAATGGGCTATTTTAGGCATCTCCTCTGACTCAGAATTACTCTTTTGAAACTTACTTAAATAGATGGGAGAGAAACAAATGTAAAAAGAAAAAGAGAGAGGTACTGTTCTCATCTTAGTAAAACTAACTGCTAAGTCTTTTTCTTTTTTTTTTTTTTTGGTGAAAAAATGTTGGAAAGAATGACCATATATTACCCCCCCATAACCAAGCTCTGAGACCACAGGCCCTTGAAAACTCCACGCCATTTGCCAAATACAGCAACTCAAGTAGAGGAGAAACTACCCTAAGTCAATGGCGTCAATGTGCTGCCTACTGCAGTATGAATGACACCCCTGCAAAAAGTGGTGCTTATCCCTCCATATTGAAGCCTTTTCCCTCTGGCAACGTGGAGCTCGTTGTACTAAGGAGGCTGATGTTCAACTGCCTAAGGACAAACCGGGGATTATATGCAGCTCGAATGGTTAAGAAGCATAATCTCAAAAAAAGAACAATAAGCAACTGGATTAATAGTGAACAGATCACAATGGAAGAAACAGACTAGCATTTAATGAGAACAATGATAGATGTTCTTTGGAGTATATTTCTTGGAGTTCAGTAAAAAGAACATCAAATAAATGCATCTTCCATAAGACACTAATGCTGTCATCTATAAACTCTATTAATCCTTCCTCACCTGCTTGCCCTAAATACGAGTCTTTCAGGTTTACTTACCTTATTGGCTGGCTGACAAAGGCATTTTTGTGGAGTCTATATGCTACATAGCTTGGGAAAGAGCCTGATTCCAGTGATACACCTTGTACAGAAGCAAAATGCTTCTCTGTTAGATTATATGATTCCAGCATCTTGAAACCTTTAAATCCAGAGAGAAAATAAAAAATAAAAACATTGTAGAACTTTAAAAGACAGAAATGAACCTATGCCAAAATATTAGACAATTACTTACCAGGTGAAGTGTATCCCTCCAAGTAAATAAGAGGACAAGCTAAAAGACATGAAAAAACATATAATTCAAAACTATAAAACCTAACAGGATATGAACATGTATGTACTTCAGAAAGTTTTATTACCAAAAAGTCTGTGCTATTATTAATTATCAGCCAATTTTTGTTACATTTGTCATACTGTATTCTGCTCTGTGGTAGATGTACTGTTAAAATTTTTACTTGTTACTTTTAGTAGGATATTTCTACCGTGGTAAATTGTATGGAATAACAAATGAACCCCCCAAATATTTTAAGACTCTAATTCATAAGAAGAAAGGAGCACAATGACAAAGTCTTTCCATGAATATTTAAGGCATGAGTCAGGCTGCATAATAGCTGTCAGATTCACAAGGAAAAACTGCAGATTTATATGGTTCCTCAGGAGCCAGTGGATGAGGCACTTAGGGAGTACGCAGTTGCACATGACAGGCCTGAGAATTTCTCATTTTTGCCATAGAAGGATTTCACTTGAGTAAACATCTGAACTTTATTTAAATAATTTTAAAACGGCATCACACACTATAGCTGAACCTCTTTAGCACCCCTAGACCAGTGGTAAATAAGAGACCTGTTGTGTCCCCCAGTTCACATTAGGCATCATTCTACTTCCTCTTAAAGAGCAGTAGTTCTCACTGGCTGTTACTCTCTTTTTGTTATATCAGTACTTTTGAAATGTGAGACAAGATTACATAAAATGTAATACCATACCTACTTCAGAATTTTAAAAAAGTAACTTTCTCCCTTAAACTATGTCCAGTTATTATGAAACCTAACTTTTATGAACACTTCTTTTGATGTAACTTAAATGGGACGGCAACTGTAGCAGTATATAAGCAAATGTGTTAACTTGGGAAAAGGGAAATGATGTCTTCTACTCACTTGAGGTAGCTGTCTCACACACAAAGGTGACGAGGTTATCTTGAATCTTTTCAAAGGCATCAAAGTCATCAACAATAAATACATGACGCTCACTGGGCTTGCTGGCAATCTTGGCCAGCTCATTGTAATCTACATCAGCCACACCAACCACAAAGACACTGAAGCCTGTAAAAATAATGCTTGTTACTTGAAATGTAATAAACATACGTTACCATTTTTCAGGTCAATATTTCACAAACCATCTCTATCATTTATTTCTCAGGTTGTACCTAGTCTTTTATCTGGCCTTCATTATGAGCATACATTCTGGACGTCCCTTCACCCTATCAAAGCCCAGGAGGGATTAAACTGATTTTTGCATCTTTCTTTCAAAACTTTCTCCTCCTTCCTTCATTGATTTTTGTTGGGCATTATCCAACCTCACACAGCTTTGGCTACATATTCCTTTCACTCTTGCATACAAAATGTACAATCCTTTCAACTGTACAGTATCTTAAATCTATTCTGTTTCCAAAATCTCTGTGCACACTATTAGTTATCCAGTTCTCTATCTGTTGCCATCTCCTGCATTTCATGCTTCTCAGTTTCCCTTTCACTTTCTTAGGGTGTTATTCATCTCATCAATTTTTACTTTCCAAGTTAGCAACAAGTCTAAACTAGTTGTCTAGTCTGCCTCTATAACCAACGGACAGACATGGGCAGATTCAGAATGCAATTCATCTCACCTCCCTAAAACATTAACTTCAAGATAGAAGAAGCTATGGTCTGTAGGTGCCTATCTTGCTCTCTTCACTAGCCATAAAAGGACCCTACATGACAACCTTAGAGTAGACGTTTAGTTGTTAGATGGCTTAAGTCAAATGAGAAGGACCCAGACCTTAGAATTTAATCATATCACTAGGTGTAAAGGCATAATCTCCTTCTTTGTCAGGGTGATTTTCCTCTTCAAATCCTTAAATTAGCATCTCCTTGCCTTCTATGTCAAGTGTTTGTTTCCTGCTATCTTCTAGCCTTTACAGAATTCTGTCTCTGACTCATTTCTTCCTTTTCCTTCTTCCACCTAAGCCTCCATGTGATAATTTGACCTCTCTTTGCCATACCAGAAAACAAGGAAGAAAAAGTCACTGTACAGTTCAGCACTATATAGAAAAAAAATCTCCCACAAAATTTCATTGACAAGAAACTGCACAGACATCAGAAAAGCTGGTTGGAGGCTGAAAGCAGAATTCACATTTATTGCAAATGATAAAGTTATCTTTATTTAAATTTTTAATTTTTCAAAAAGAAATGGGGGGATGATTATTCCTCTGTAGCCAATTCTGGTGAAGCTTTGGCTGAAATACTCTGTCCAGCTTTGACACGACATTTAAGATGCAAAGAATCCAAAGAAGTACAGAGGAGAGCAAAAGTGATAAGAGGTTTGGAAAACATGATCAACAGGAGGTTGAAGGAAATGCGTTTGTTTAGTCTAGAAAACAGAAGACAGAAAGAGGAAATGACAACAGGTTTCAAATATGAAGGCCTGTTACAGTGGACAGTGATCAATTGCTTTCCTGGTTAACTAGGGAAATGAAAAGAAGACAATAGTATCATTAGCCTGAAGAAACACTTAAGTGAAATGTGAGGCAAAGCTTTCCAACTATGAGGGTAGTTAAGCACTGAAGCAGATTATCCAGGGAGACTGTAGAGATTTTTATTAATAGGTTAGCCAAAGATCTTTAGAAACCATCTAAACAGAGCTGATTCCTTCAGACCACAGAGGCAGAGAAGATGATCACTTGCGGTTTACATGCCAGTGATTTCTGTAAGGAAGTACAACATCTCCTTACTCAGGGAACAGGACTCCAGGTGGTTCATGCACTGAAATACAAAACTGCTGAGTGCAGGGACAGGAACAGACTCTTAGACTCACATAAGCCCCATTCAGCAAATCTGAAGAGGAAGTGCAACGCTTCTCAGCTCAAAAGGCAATGAAGGAGTCAGTTCAGACCCAGCTCCAGCAAGAGCAGTTACTTTAACTGGAGATCCATTGGTTTATACTGGATGAAACATAAAGCTCAAAAAGCCAGGTCCATTACATCAAAAGCACTAGAATGGAGTACACTTTACAATGATCCCTGGGGTCCACACAGCAAGGAGAGAAAGAAGTAACCAAAAAGTCACGCCTATGAAATTATATACATGAGGAATTACTTGAAAGTCTTGGGAAGCCACATCCTTCCCTAGAGAGAAGGCTAGAGAAAGAAAAAGGAAGTCTGGCCCAGAGAGTCTAAATTCTTTAAATAGTTTTGAGTTTTTCCCAAACACTCAGAATAAGTTTCTGAGTCCATCAATGAGATGAGTAAAGGATTCCCAGATAATTGAAGCACCACTTATAATTGCATTGCTGAACACATAAGGAATTGAAACAGCTAGGTACTGTGAATCGCTTACCAGAGTGCTGTATGACCGTTGCTGCTTTCCTCACCTCATCCTGAGACCGACCATCTGTGACAACAACAAGTACCTTGGGAACACCTCGCCTCATGCCACTCTCCCAAGTCAAAACCTTTTCTTTGATAAATGTTAGGGCTTTGCCTGTGAAGGGCACAATGAACAAGGAGTCAGCCATATTATCCACAGAAGAAATCCCTTACTTTGAAAGGGCAACAGCCACACAACTAAAACAGAACATAAATACCTAATTCTTCAGCCATGCATATTAGGATAATGAGGCAGTTTCTGAAAACTTTTATCTTAAATTTTATCTTAAAGTAATAACATTATTGCTCAGAATTACCTGTCCTTGTGTTTCCTCCTCTGTACTGAATATTTTGAAGAGCTCCCAGGGCCTGGGCCTTGTCATCAAACGTATTCAGTTTAAATTCAGATTTTGCCTCATCACTGTACTGCACAAATGAAACCTGAAATGGAATATATCACAGTGTTCAGTCTCATACCTCCACGTTCAGACCAACTCTCTCCACTGAAATATGTATTGTGGTATATTATTAAGCATTAAATAATTGAAAAATCTTTTTCATGTATGTATGATTATGCACATACATACATATTTACAAACACAGATATCATCACAGCAATGTACACACAACACTTTTTCTTTCTTTCTCTTTCATGTATGAAATGTGATGTGATCTTAAATACATATGATTAAATTATTGCTATTACTATGATGCAGTATACATAGTACCTATTCTCTTCTGAGCTGATGTACAGTATCTAAAAACCCTCTTCCAGGTTTTTTAGGAAATACAAAAAGAGCTTGGCAATAGAATGTCAATAAAGTTGGATATATACAAAATTGTGTACTCTTTTGCTTTAAATACTGGAATACAATCACTGAATGTTTATTCAGAAATCATCTTTAAATTTAAATATTGTATATGTATATATTTAATTATGCTCCCTTTACATACTCTGTAAAATTGCAATATTATATACTAATTTGATATACTAATTTGATGCTGAATAGACATCTCTCTCTATGTACATATTCACATTTCTTGAAGTAAATTCCCCTTTTTAAATTATTAATATCCAATTCAAAACCTGAGATTGTTGCAACTATCTCAACAGGTATGTGGCTTAAATATTTTATTAAACGTTAGCAGTTATATGTCTCTGTCACGTATATCAGGCCTTCTCTGTCTCTAGACCAGGGACTCATAGTAATTCACAGGAAAAAAATATTAACAAACAAGCAAACAAACAAATGGAAAGGAAAACTACCCAGTATAGATTAGAGCTAGGAAAGATAAAGAATGTCTGAGACAAAGCAAAGTATGAGGGGTACCTTTTCCTTAAAAATATGTCTAAAGAGTTAAAGGTAGGGAATCAAAGACCTAAAAATATGCCTAGAAGATGAAAGGCAGTTCATGAGCAATGTAAGTAGTTTTTATAGTTACTGGGGAAAATTACTCTTCCACAAAAAAACCACCTTCAGCTTTCTAACCAAGGAAGATGCATTGCACCTGCAGGTCATTGAAATGCTCCAGAAATAGCTTGTTTGAAACTCTCTCATGTATCATGTTATTCACTTCATCTAGTGAAAGAGAAATGGTTATGGGAACCTAGGCAGTGATCTCATCCAGCTTCCCATAAGCAGAAGAAAACCAGTAATGGTGCAAGGCTTACAGTAAGCCTAACAGGAAATGTCTCTGACATAACCATGATCAGCCCAGAAATCCTGAAAGTCTATTCCTCATTAGCTATTACTGTTCAGTCCTTAAAGATGCATTAATTCATTAAGAGGACTAGCTTTTTACCTTTTCATTCTTTCACTACGCCCACTGTGGAGTGGACCCATGTTATCTATCTTTAGGATGGGATGAAGAGACCTCCAGAAGTGCCTGTCTTGAAGGGATTCTGCCTACTTGCTTACTGCAGTGGGATTCTAGGCAGCTCAACCAGACAAGGGAAGCCAGCTGGACTCTTTACATGCACAAGACTCCTTTCTTGCACTGAGAAATTAAAACATAACCCTCACTCGACAGTCAGACTGTCCCCAAAACAGGTTTCTGATATGACACAGAAAAAAACTAGTGTGTAACAACTAGGCACTGTGCCAGCTGTTGATGCTCTATACAAAGAAATAAAAATATAAAATTAACCATACATTGACCATACATCACCCCAGCTTCTCTGCCTGGAGGATTCCCACACACTGCAACTTTTGTCTTTCAGAATAGTAACCTCTCAGGATAGACTGGATTCCCTTTGTATTTACAAAATGCCCAATATATTTCATAAATAATTGTTAATGTACACATGTACACTTGCATTGTACAACAATCTAATACAACAAAATGACAGCATTCTGAAAGAAAGGAAAAATCAGATGTAACTTTAGTAATTCAGCTTCATCGTTAGTTTGCCTTCAAAATGTACCCAACGGAAATAACAAACCTACCTGGATTCCAGCAGGATTAATCAAGTCAAAGGCTCCTACTGTATTAAAAACAAATTTCACTACTTTGTTGAAGTTATCGTCACCAATACTCCAGGAAGCATCGGTCAAGAATACTATGTCTGCTTTGGCACCTCTGCATACTGAAAGACCAAGAAAAGGAACAGTTAAAACACATCATTCATATCACTGTTAAATAAAGAGCATTACTTCAAAATTTGAAAATTCAAGAATGACAAATATTCAGCAAACTTCTATTACCACGCAGTCAACCTGGCAGATGGCTTATGCTCAATTCAAAAGCATTTATTAAAAATTTTCAAAGAAAAGTGCAAGAAATTAGGAAGAGTTCAGTAATCAAATGCAAATGTTTTAAATGACATTTCTTTTCTGAACAGCTACCATAAAACATGAGTTGTCTGCTGAGGGCCAAGCTCACAGACTTGCTGCAGAGCTATAGAATATTATTTTTTTTTCCGCAAATGTATGCACCTTGCTGTCCTAAACCAGGAAATTTTGGAGTACAGTAAGGCTCAACAGCAATTGGATGGCATTAGGAAACTGGTCTCAAACTTCATTTCCCTAAAACACCATGGTAGTTTTAAATCTATTTAAACTTATGAAAAATAGAATTAAACCCTGAAGCAGTGCAACGACTATGTAAAAATACTGAATAAATCTACAAATAAACATACCATCCCGAGCTGGAGGAATTGTGGGAGGTGGCGGAGGTGTAGGTGGCGGAGTTGGTGCCTCTGTAGGTTTGAGAACTGAAATAAAATAATATATTTTTTTCTCTATATAAATTATTTCATTCAAGGGAAAACTCTAGGTTATATATTATATACACAGAAAGATTCAAATCTTTTCTCACTAACCTAAACAATGTATAATCGGCAAGGAAAAATTTCTTGTGTTACAAGAGTAATGAGATTATAGCTGCTGTTAAAACAAAGGTACACGCTTTCATTATAACAGGAATGTTTTTACAAAAGTAACACTGCACTCTGATATAGCATCCAAATTTTTCATCCAAGTGCTAGGAAACACTTGGTTTGAAGAAGAGCATATTAATTTTTCTTTTCCTCATAAAATCCAGTTGACATTACACTGAGAGAAAGAGGAAAAAAGATCACTTAAAAGATATATTGAAAGCCATTTAGGAGCAAGACAAATTCTATAGCTGAAACAAGACAAGTCCTATAGCTAAAACTTAAGGTTCACAGTATCTATTACCTACCTGTACGCTCCCTCATAGAGACTGGAGGTCCCTCAAGGTTAGGGGTCTGAACAAAGACAGTAGCATTGTATTCTGTGTCTGGTGAGAGACCAGTAAAACAATGGCTTGTTTCTGATCCACGTACTGTGATTTCCTGTCCTCTGGAACCTGTCAAAACAAAGCCCAATGGAAAGAAAGTTAGAACCCACTATTTCCCTTTTATTATGTTTGCAAATAAGTGTAGAAATTAGAGTCCTCTTGTGAGGAGGTTGGAGTGGATGGGACAGCAGTCTTATTCTTGTCCCATGAAAGCTTTTCTAGACCAAGATTATGTGGTGATTATGCACCCTGGAGCATACTGAAGAGTAACTACATTCCAGTGTCCATGTGAAATCCAGGTAACTAGCAGATTCCCACTAAAGAATGTTAACTTGACAATAAGCAGCACTCCCTCTTTGCAGCTTTTTCACCACTCTAAAAAACCAGGTTATGTTCAGAGCTTTAAAGCTCAACCAGATGCATCATGGCTTCTGGTGGGGAGGCTTGCCACCATCCCAAATAAGTGGTGCTGTCACTGATTAAGACAATTATGTTTCCAGAAAATGCAAAAAATAAAATGCACTTACCATCAGCTGGGTTTAGCTTCAGTCTGTAGGAAGTTGCTGACCGATGAGCTGACCATCGGATACAGAAAGTATCCCAACCCACTTTGTAACTTGTTAGGTCAGTGACATTCAAGTATACTGTGAACAGAGAAAGAGATAAATTGCTCTCTGGAACACAGTATGTAATGGATGTTAAATGAAGCACATCAAAATGAAAATTATATTAGTAGTGCTGGTCCAGAACTTGATTTTTTTTAAATACTCACAGAAGGAAAGAGCAGTTCTAGTCAAATCTTTTCATTTTCTGTTATGCCCTAGAGATCCCAGCCTAGCTATTTACAAAGGCCCAAAGTCTGATACCCTTCCTGTATTGGGTAACAGTCTGTTTTATGAGTTTTCACATGAAGTAAGTTGAGTTCTTTATAAAATAAGAAACTTCCAAAAATCGGAATGTGACTCATATATATGGCAGTATCAAAAGAATGTACTGAGTCAACAAAACTCAGGCTGTTTGATTTATCTTAACTGAAGAAATTTTTGGAAGTTTCTTAGCTGAGGCCATCAACAAAATCATCTCCTTCCAAAAAGCTGAAGTTTCAATCACTGGACGTTCCTGTGAGATAAAGGCAGAGTAGCAAAAAGCCTAGAGCTGCTTAGCATGGTTAGATTCTGTAGTACCCTGGAGACAGTTAAAGATTGACTCCAACTAAAACTGAATAAAATTTTAGGAAGCAGACTAGAAAATTTTATATCATCAAATCATTACTTAAAACTGTATTTCCATTACTGTTCCCAAGCTTAGTGTTTTTAAGATTTACATCACGGGCAGATGATAAGTATTCTCCATGAGAGGATATTCAGACTTTCTAACAACCAGCTGTAAAAATCGTCTCTTAATCAGTTTTATCTCAGATCAGCATATGTATCTAGCATGACTACAACAAAATTATTTTCACTTACATGTAGTGCCTTGATCTGTCAAAGGTATGCTCATTCCAGAATCATATTGGGCATAAACATTCACATCGTAAGTAGTACTGGGAGACAGATTATGCAATGTGTAAGAAGTCACTTCTCCCACAAAAACCTCCATGGGCTCATTTGAACCTTGAATAGAAAGGAAGCATTAAGAAAGTACAGAGAGAGAGAAAGGTTCATGATTAGGTGAGCTACAAAACTACCCACTGTCTTTTACATGTCATCAGTTGTTAATCTTGTTTCTTCGAAAACAAAACATACTAATTTCTTAAATTTTAGCATATTGGGTTGTTGCAAACAGAACATACACATAGCTTTACAAGCTATTGTGCAATGTTTGTGTTTAATTCAACTTATAGAAAGGTATGTAGGTTCCGAAGGTCATTAGTACCTAAATATATGTCCAATACTCATCTCACATACACCAGTTCATATCCTCAGAAGGACAAAGAGGTATTAAAGAGAGGAAAACCAAGTCTGGTCCAGGACTTTATCTAGTCACTGTATTAAATTTTAACTGTACAATTCAGTCTCTGTAACTGAATGTATGAAACACTGTATTTGATAGTTTGTGCTTCTTATAAAATACTGATAATAAGACTTAACTTCCATCAAAATCGGTAAAAAAAGGAAATAAATAAATCCTTTAACACAAACATATCACAATATATATGATTTCTATTCTTATCTCCCATTAGCCACTCACTGTTCTGAAAGTTGTATACTCAGAATGAACAGGTTTTCTTACCCACAGGTTTGTACACAATTTTATAGCCAAGAACAGGGGATGGTGAAGGATCCCAGGAAACTCTGAATCGTGTATACCATTCATCAGTTATATACATATTTTGAGGAGGAAGCAGGCCAACTAAAAAGAAAGAAAAACATTCTAATTAGACTAGTGACTGGTTTTCAACAGCTAGAAACTTACATTGTAACTCTGTCAGGTAATAATCATATCAAAGACATAATTAACATAATGAAACCTTAACAGTGTTGGAGTGCTCAATGAATATGTGCCTTAAATTTAAAAAAGAATATACAATATTAAAACTCATTACCAGTTCTGCCATTTCCAGTCAGCTGTCCACCATCTCCATCTTCGTACACAGCCACAACAGTAATTTTATATGGCGTATCTGATTGAAGTGGTTGTAGTATCACATTATTTCTTATCCCAGGAACTGTTGTCTAGAACACAAAAGAAACAGAGGTAAACAAACTGACAGTCCTGTAATCGATCAATAATGACAGTAACTAGAACTAAAAATTTGTTTTGACATTTGGCGCGCTTCTTTTATGTCCACTGTAGATAAAGTCGTTCAGGATATCTTAAGGGTTATAGCCTATATACAATTATTAATATTTGTTATTTTAAATTATAAAACACTGTGGGCAGCACAAAAAGATAAATCAAATTGACTCTTCAGTCCCTACCCTCACATCAGACTGAGATGCTGCAGTTCCTTACCAAGATTTCAGTACTGTTCCCTCACAGAAAGGAAAAAGTCATGATGATGTGTTTGGAGACAGAATAAGAGAGGAAAAAGCTCCTAAAACAGGGATGGAAGTCAAAGTCATTCATACTACATATTAGTTTCATTTCTACCTTTTCATAATCCTCATTTTAGGATATCATTTTCTTGGCAGAAACAACAGTTAGTCTGAGAAGGAAGCTCTAAATATTTTGATATGTAAAAACATGCCTGTTTATGCATCCCTCAATCTCCTCAACCTCCTGGTGCAGCCATGCACTATTGGTCACTTCTAATGAAAAGGTAGGTATAATCCAAAAAGTGACACTGCTCCATAAAATGGCCATTAAGCACTGAAACTACAGAAAGTAACTTGAGGTATTTATTTCAAAAGCATGTGCCAGTCAACATTTTCTATTATTACTTGATAAAAATTTTCAGTTGTTTGAGACTTGCTATTTTTATGAAATGTCCAATATTTCCTGCAAAGATATGTGTGTTGAAAAATATGTGTGTCGAAAAATATGTATGTCCTGATTAACAGGTGCAGTAGGGAATTTTCAACCACTGAATTTTCAGCATGCCCTATACAATAATATATAAGCAGTAATAGCATTTAAATAGCAGTCTATACATGTTACATCTTGGCTGGTGGCAGGCAGCAGGAATTCTGTCATTGACCTCTATAGGATCTGAGTTTGGCTTTCCTATAAACACTCAGAGAATTTTATAAGCATCAGATTAACTTGTGCTATCATTAAGCTGCAGGAAATTAAACACAAACACTTACAATTCATACTGAACCTTACAAAAGCAAGTTAGATGCTGAATCAAAGTTACCATTGCTTTCTTATTAAACTCTGCCAACTCTCTTCAATTTATAAAATGCAGACTTATGTTTATTCTGTATCTTTAGCACACTGACTTCATAATGAATAGAGTATGAAGTAATAGCTGGCTATTCACTGTAGCACAATGTTTGAACTAAATGTCAGGAAGCAGGTTCTGCTCAGAATCTTCAAATGTGTGACTCACATATTTAACATTATTTTACAAGTTGGTTCATTAAACTGTATATGTTCTGTGACTTTGTGGGGTAAAAAAAAACAAACCACAACACTATTTCATACAAACCATGGCTTCTCGGCATTGACAACAATGACCAAAGAACCCATAGAGCATGCAAAGTGTACTACATGTAAAACAGGTGTCTTTGTTTTTCTGTAACCTAAAGAGTCAACTGAGAACATCTCAGTGCTTACTAAGAAATTAGAGAACTTACATATTCATCGATAGGATCTCCCACAGTGGGTGAATAAATGATTCTGTACTGCTGGACTGGCCCATCAGCATGGTCCCATTGTACAGAAAGGCTGTTTGTGGTCTCATCGAACACTCTCACATTCCTTGGACCACTGCGAGGCACTAGAGAAAGAAAATACAGAAGGCTATAAGGAGCATGTTCTTCCAGTTCAGTGTCGCTCTCACTGATTCAAATGCTGCCCTGAAGCCAAAGCTAAGGGCCCTCCCTGAAACCTTGAATAAACATATGGAGGTAGATTTAGTCAATGATAATATAGCAGTGCCTGAAGGTCTTAAATAGAAATAGGGCCTTAACTGGGGGAACTGGAACAGTATAGAAGGGAAAGAATATCAGAGGGATGTGCAAAGTGAGCATCTACATACATTCTGCTTCTCAGACTCTTGCAGACAAGTATAACTAAAGCCTGTCACATCTGCAAGTTTTAGATTAATATGGGGATTTAACAGAGAAAGCATAGAAGCAGCAAGAGGTGACCTATTATTGCCATAGACAGTTTCTTTACACGTTATTTCTAGAATGAATTTTAAAGAAGCCAAGTGTAAGCCAACCAAGATCCCACAAGCTAAGTTATAACAAGGAGGTTTTGGTCTTTAGGCATCTCCAGCAAAAACCAAACATCTGGGGAGGTTGACATATACAATTATCATGTAGAACACAGAATGTGAAGCACATTTTTTTTCTGTTGACAGCAAATTCTATCCATCTTAATGTGCAATTTTTTTTTTCCAAAAGACAAATTGCTATTTATCTGTAATCACATTCTAAAGAACAGCTTTTAAACTCTTAAACATTCAAATTAGGCTTATTTCACAAGTGAAAATTACTTTGGTGATTATGCATGTACCACAACTGCCAGACAACACAGTAAAAGCTCCCTTCCATGTAGGCCTATAATTGCTTCAGCCATAACTCAGATGCATTGATCTCAGAGTTGCACCGAATGGCCTACACTATTTGTGATTGTAAGCAATTTTATAAATTCTTCACACATCAATTTTGACATATATTTCACGAAGCAAGTACTGACTGCCTCTTACATGTTCTTCCCTGTGCTTGGCTTGGATTTCCTTCTCCATCTGCATACAGAGCTATAACATTTATTGAGTAAGCAGTGTCAGGAGTCAAGCGCTCCAGCATCACATCACGAGTGTTGCCTGGTACCACAATCTAAAACAGAAACAAAAGGCACCTATATAAAAAAAGCTTCAGTTTATACCAGGTCTTGTTAGAATGAACAATTTTAATGAAATATAGAGAAATTGGGAACATGATCATGCTGCACATTTTCCAAGAAAAATAATACAAGTTTAAAATAACCATATAATATTGATAAAATTTCAAGAGCATGTGCAAAAAAAATGACAAATACATAAGGAGCTCTCATTCTGCAAATGGAATTTTTATTTTTTACATTTTACATAAAAATAGTTCAGAAAAAAAGAAGAAACATTCGGGAACAGAAACCAAAAAAATAAATTCCGTCACGGTTTACTGACATATAAAGGACATTTTCTAACAGGTACTAACAGACAGGTTCCCACTCATGTGTGAAGTAATATGTAGTTTTACTTTACAGATGCAAATGAGTCATTAAAAATTCTTACAATTCCTTACATAAAAACATATTCATCTGTACATGTACAATATGGGTGTACATTTTGTGTGAGCACCTTCACAGGCTTAGCTGTAAAACTGCACCTATTTCTACACAAATCCAAGAACTCTTATTTCACATCTGGAGGGCAAATTTTTACCCCTATCCAGACTTCACTGCTCACCAAGACCTACTTAAACACTAATGATTTGGGGTAAGCAGACGGTTTAGTGGTAAAATCACATAAACTTGGCATCTGTTTTCATAATTAAACATTTCCTAATAAATATTTGTTGTTTCCTTCTCTCTTTAAAAAAAAAAAAAAAAGGGCGGGGGTGGTATTTTAACTCATCTTTACCTGCAATATGATAAAGGATACTCAGTCCTCAATATTCAGTTTTTAATGGGAGAGTCTTATTTCTTATTTCTTTTATTTCACCAAATTAAGCATTTATTTACAATGGACTAAATTCCTGTAGATACAGTGTTTGCATCAAGGACACTCCTGGGCAGAAGTTGGCCTGATTTTATTATTATTGTTCCACACTCATTGAAGGAAGCAATATCCTCCACACACTTTTAAGGAATAGTACAAAAACTAAATTACTTACAGATTCTGATGGCCTCGGGCCAGACAGTGGAGAGTAATTAATTCTATATTGCTGTACTGGACCTGGAGCAGGTTCCCATCGGACATTCATGCTGTTTGGTGTGGGATTGTAAACTTGAATGTTTCTTGGTGTTCCTCTCTCCACTAGATCAAGGATAATTTAAATTTTTACAAAGTTGCTTACGTAAGTTCTACTTGAATTTACAACTGTGCTCAAAGGAAGCTGAAAAGTGCATCAGCCCAAGATAAACACATTAGTTACCCCAAAATCTACAAATCTAAGAATCTCAGTGATTAGTCTTTACAAACATCCTGCCAGGGGGCAAAGTACATATGTTTATGCTGCAAATTGAAGGTATGATCGTAACACTTTGTTACCCTACTGTTGATCAGACAGGTATGAAAAGTAGCCACAAACTACACATTTAGCTCATGTGGACATTAGGAGCTCAAACTCCCTGGAAAATTTTAAGTACGTGGTATGGACGTTAGCATGGATTAACACCAATATTTGCCATTTGTTCACCAGTATTGCTACTGGCACTACAATTAAAATTTTACTATTGTGTGAAAGTAAACAGTGAGTTCACTGCACAACACTAGAGCTGAGCTTGCCTGAGATAAGTGGACTAAAAGCCTCCACCCAAATAAGCAAAGAAAACAGAATAAGTTACAGAGCTGCAACCATAACTTAGCAGGTAAACAGAAGTTCTTACACTTATGTTTTAGCTTTGGGGAAAATAAACTTCCACATTTGGTGTAAAATCAATTTCTAATGATCTGAGCCACTCACACAAAAAATCCTAACATTTTCTTGAAAAGGACTGTATTACTTACAAGTTCTTCCAGTGTCAGAGACACGTCCACCATCCCCCTCTGGGAAAACTGGAACCACAGTTACGGTGTAAGGTGTGTTGGGTTCAAGAGTCCTCAGGATGACATAGTTTGTGTTTCCTGGTACTGTGGTCTACAAATTTAAAAAGAAAGGTAGGGGCATGACATTTACATAAATATGCAAAAAGTTTAAGCTTTTTTTGTATCGCACTTACTCCTCCACCACATCTCATTTCTAGACTGGGTGTGATAAAAACTTTATAAAAGGTGAAGCTTGAAGTAACAGGGTTCATGGTATCTTCTGGAATTGCCTTTCAAGAAGGTTCTGTCTTGGACTTAACAAAAATGGTTAAGTCCTATGCTCTCCTATACAATCCCTTACAGCTATCTTCACTTTTGGGTCCAGAACCTGGTCTACTTAGTAACAGGAGCAGAATCTGCAGTGGTCTCTTTAGTAACTAGTATTTAGCAGCTTAGAGGCATTGAAAGGTCACTTTCTGAATCAAAAAAAACCCCATTACATAACACTACAACATGCTAATGACAAGAAGTAATGAGCGGCTCATGTTACAAAGTAAAACTCCACAGCATTTAAGAATATTTATCATCAGTA
This sequence comes from Mycteria americana, assembly GCF_035582795.1. Classification (NCBI taxonomy): domain Eukaryota; kingdom Metazoa; phylum Chordata; class Aves; order Ciconiiformes; family Ciconiidae; genus Mycteria; species Mycteria americana. The sequence continues at coordinate 36,065,564 of NC_134367.1, forward strand.
GAACTCCAGATGCTCTTGAAACAGTGGCAATTCATGTAGTCCTCATTTCACAGGCACATCAAATCGCACAGTTGTGGAAAAAGAAACACAAGTGGGAAAGAATAATATTTTCCCAGCCTGCAACAAGGGTTCCCATTTTCAAGATTGTTTTAGCTCTTTAGCAATTAAGTAATTTCAGGCGATTAGAATAAGACACCTATGTGGATTTTTCTGCTTTCACAAATATCATCCCAGCTGACTGCCCAGTCACATGACTTCTTAGCAGTAAAAACAGCTAGAAATGAGGTCTGCTGACTTTACAGCCTTTTGTACACCCTGAAGTCAGCTTTATATTCACACATACTGCCTTAAGAATAAACAAACAAAGAATTGTGTGTGGTATTAAATCCCTGTGCTAAGAACTAATCATTGAAGATCTACTATATAAAATCAAACATCTGTAATACATATGGGAGTAACTGACTTTCATGGAGGTGCTCTGCATTTTCTCCAGGGTAACTATGAACAGAAAAAAAGCTAGTGCATAGGCAAACAAGACCTACTTCACTCAACAGTATTTCTCTCACTAGCACCATGAGCTGCAATTCATCTGAGACAGTTAGTGATATCCACACAAGGTATTTACCATTTCTTCTGCACCTCCAGATGTAGGTCCATAAAACACTTTATACTGGCGAGGACTTCCTTCTGCATGATCCCATCGAACGTTCAGAGTACTGGTGGTTGGGTCATAAACTAGCAAGTTCTTCACAGTAGTGAGAGGTTCTGAAACAGATCAATGAGCTGTCAGAAATGTGGAGCCACATTCTCTCACCCGTGCTGTCAGATCATGCCTATCTAATGTATCATTAGGAAATTTAAAAAACAACAGCTGTAATAGTTCATGTTAACTGTTGTTTGTCTTCATTAATCAGAACACTTCAGCCCTTCCCAAAAGCATAAGGAATGCTAAATATAGTAAGAAAAATTTCCTTCTGGACGCTATTTTAGAATTATACGGTGAGTTCATTAGGATTGTTTTCCTCATTCCTCACCAAACACATTGCCATGTCTGACTTTCCATTGCAGGCTCAAAAGTAAACTAAGTACAAATTAATTAATAAATTTATAGTTAATTAATTAATTTTAAAAAGTGAATTTGTTTTTATGCCTGAAATGTCTGTGGTAGCAAATCACTCAGTGCTTTCAATAGCAGGATCAAAACAGTGCTATCAGCATAAAATGGTAGAGTCTGAAAGTGTACACTGTAAAGGTCAGCCTCTGAACCGAAAGTGCTGACAGGAAAATAGTACACTTATATTTAACAGCACACATATGAGAGTCACATGCCTTCAGATGCTTTAAGCTGTTTACTAAATTGTGGCATAAGACAATTAAACAGATTAAAATGAGGAAGAAGTTCCGTAGTAGCATTAGGGTTTCTCTCAGCCTTAAAAGATGGGCATCCAGTCTAAGGTAGCGGTCCAGGGTTTCTCTACAGCCAGTAGACTGACAGGCCTTCTTACTTTAGATACTTGAAACCCATCAAAGGACAAATGACAAATACAGATGGGATGGATTTCACCACAAGAAGTTTTTCTCAGCTAATTCAAAAAGCAATATTGTTTAGCACCTGAGAAGATGATCTCAAGAAGTTACTTACTGGTTCTGCCTCGTCCTGTCATTCGTCCCCCTTCACCATCTGCATACATTGATGACACAGTAATAGTATATGGTGTGTCAGGCTGCAGCTTCTGTATCACCACACTGTTCTGCCGCCCTCCAACCATAGTCTGCAGTAAAACAAAAGAAAAAGGATTAAAATACCTTTTATGGTGCCCCTTTTATGCTCACTGTTATAGTGAAGAATGTAAACATCTGATGCAGAATGGAAAACGCTATGATATATCATATGCTGCAATGCTTTTGTGACTGACAGTGACAGTAGACATTGAACAATAATAATATTTAGTACATATTCATCTTAGCAACTTTAGACAGAGTCCAATGACACAAAGCCAGTATTCTTTAAGACCTTCAAACTTGCAAATAACCACAATTATATATCAGCTGCCAGTTCTGTGCCAGCACAGAGCTGTTTCTCCACATTGCCTCTGACTATATCATATTGAAATCAATGAAAGTCTTTTATTCATTTTGAGAGACTTTGAATTGGGCTTTTTATGCTCCACTCTCAGGTAGAATGCAAGCATGGAATAAATTACAACACTCTGTAGATCTCTAATGTAGATTTGATACAATATCAACGTTGTCTCTCCTTGATTTCAAAAACTTTACAGCATGATACTTCAGCTTCTAAAACATCTTTGTTAAGAGTCTAAAATCATGATATATCTTTCATTTCAATTTTTCTTTTACATGTAATCCTGTGATCATAATCTCCACCAAGGAAAAGATTTACAGTGCACTGAGAATAATACTTAGATCTTCAGCATTTGTGAATCATGAGCTTTTTTGTTTTTAATTGTGTGAAATTACACTTGCTCAAGGGCATCCTTTGTACTTTTAAGACTATCTGCACATTTTCAACACCTATTCAGCTAATGCATTTGTCATAACACTTAAAAGCTTCTAATGATGAAGAACTGATAATGAGAAATCATTTATACATCTCCATATTTCATAGAAGTAGATTATTTTAATTTACAAGGAAACTTTTTATTTGTACTCAAGTGTACAAAGCTCAGTGCAAAGCATAAATGCTTTTAGCATCCCATCATGGCTGCCTCCATATTTTAGTATCTATTTGCCTGACCATAAATGACCATGATTGTCTCTGGAGTTTGGTGTGCAGTTTTTGCAGAGTTGTCTTCAAACCACCTGTGCTCTTTCTTGGTGCTGAGGCCATTAAATGTCAGACAGAGCAATAAAAAACTGCTAGAAATTCTATTTTAAATATTTCAGTGGGGACACTGCTATTGTCTACCCAGCAACTGCAGTTTAATCAAACAGCACAGTAACAAAAAAAGCAGACAAGGAATTACTGTCACATGACTGAGAATTATTTGCAGATGGACATTAAAATGCCATGAACAGAGCATGAGTGTTCTGTGTGCTCTCCTCAAAAAGAGGTGTCTTGTCCGACTGCTGCTGCTGGACTCTATCCAGTTGTGAATAATTAAGTCTATTAAGTCTATTCTTTGCACAAATTTCAACAGAATGCCCATATTTTTTTTTAAATTCCAGTACCACCAATTAATTACAGATATCAATTAGCCTTACTTCTGTTCCTTATTATTCTAGTGATTTCTCACTAAATTTGCATTCAACTAGTCAATTAATACAACAGTTAATTACCTCAACTCAAATGCATCTTGTTCAGAAGAGAGTAAAAATGGGTGCATAAGTATCCAACTGATTCTAAAGTAAACATTCCTAGATACGCTTCTGAACATGTGTGATCTCCAGTTACAGGAACAAGCTAAATGAGTGTGGTTTTCATCTAAGACTGTTCCTCTGAGTCATTTGGCAGTAACCACAACAGCCTCCCACTGCAGAATAGGGCATATTTAAGTAGCACACATTTCTGATAAACAGGCTGACTGAATTACTATTCCCAGGCTGTGTTGCATAGGCCGCCAGTAGTCTACACAGCTCTTGCTGACGGCACAGGGAAAGTTGGCTGATCATACGGTACTGTCTCTCCCTATCATTACAGCTGCTCAAACATATTAAAAGACACTAAAATACCTTAAACACTTCCCTAGCATAGGTTTCGCATGGATTCTTTTTTGCAGTTGCCGCTTCTGGGTGGTTATTCTGTCCCTAGCGTGGTAAGAGACAGTCTCAGCTGTCCACAGTATGTTCCACAGCAAAGTCCCTGTGATAGCACATGAACCACACTATGAAAACAATGGAAGTAGTCATGGTAGTTCATATTATTGATTGTTGTGATAACTATATATCTGTGACTTGTAGTCTCATGTGCTGATTGACTTGTTCCTCAACACATTTTAACTTTATTCTAGTTATATATATAGATTATGTGATTTTCAAGAAAACAGGCTGTATCCAAAATTATTTTTGCTCCATAAAAAGCATTCTATCTTGGATTTCAAAGGGGACAAAGAAAAAGGTGGGAATATATACTTATTCACTATAAATATAAATCTTCACCTAAAAGGTGATTAATATGTACAATAAATTATTCTAATGGATTACTTTACACAACCATCATTTAAGGTTGAATAACTATAGCACTTCAAAATTAGTTACCGACTGTTCAGGGCCATCCCCACTGATAGGCTGGTAAATGATCCTGTATCTCTGCACTCGACCACTGGCAGGATCCCACTTCACAGTCAAACTGTGTGAAGTTGCATTGTACACCTGAAGGTTTCGTGGGCCACTCTTTGGCGCTGAGAAACGTAATAAAGAAAAGAATAAATATGTAATTCAAGCAAAAAGCAGGGACAAACACTTCATTCATACTTTTACGGCTGCATGAATGCCTGACCAAGAGCAGAGCGTATTAAGTACAAGACAACATAAACTGTAATGTTTGTAAAATAATAAACATGTGGTAATCTAGTGTTTAGTATTCTTCCAAATACACAATAATATTTATTAAATGATCTCAGCTTTTTAATGTCAACATTTCTCACAGTTTAGAAAAAGACAGCTATGAGTTTTCTTTAACAATACCATACCTGGAAATTCAGATTCTTACCTTGTGTGGTGATAGGTACCAAGGGTACTAGAAAAAAGTAGAAAGAGTTTTCAGAATTTTTGTATGTGTATGCCTTCTGATTTAATAACTATGAATAACAACATGCAGAAACCCTTTATTTACTTACATGTTTGTTCACTGCCAATGAGGTCATCACTTTCTGATTCATCAGGATAGATGGCAGTAACTGAGACATCATATAATGTATCTGGATTCAAATTTTCAAAGACCAAACTATTCTCATCCCCATTTAAGATAGTCTTGTGGAGAAATTAAAAAAAGTAAAAAGAAAAAATAAATAAAAACAAAACAAACAAAACAAAACAAACAGAAAGTGGGATATAACTGAGTCACTTTTTACACAGTAACATCACTGCAAGTGGCTGTAACTGTATTCTACACCTTCTCACTGAATTTCCATTGAGCACAACAAGAGGGTTTGCAAGTTATAGGCCATTTATTAATTACATTTCTGATTTTAAAAATACACCCTCTGAGAGACTGCCCACAAAATCTTATGGTGACTATCTGTTCTTACCTCCTGTTTTTCCGATCTTCCATAAGGTCCCCAGGTTATTCTATATAGAGAGACATCTGGAGCTCCATGATCCCAAGTTCCTCTGAAACTATTCGTGGTTACATCTGTGATTCTGAGATTAACTGGTGCTGGCACAGGCTCTATTATGAGAAAAGGAAAAGTATTCCACAAAATGTAACTACAAAATAAATACAGTTAAACCAAGGAATTACTCGGACAAAGAATTTAGAAGATTATGTAGAAGATTCATCTCTCAGTTACCATGCTTCTAATGACTACAATAAAATGCTGTAGTATAACCCAGCCCACCTACACTAAGCAAATCGTCCTTCATAAGGTCACATCACCAGGTCATCACCAGATAGAACAGACGTACCTCTGTTCTATCTGGTACTGACCTCAGTAGAGGTCAAAACTCACATGCCTACTCACAACAACTAAAGTCCTAGCTCTTACATTTTGGAGTTAGAAGGAGTGATTATGAACTCCCACACGCAAGAGGTCAAGCTCTTGCATGAGTTTCTCCCAGATCTTAAAATTCTTTATATAAGCCAAATAAGTCATGACTGAATTACACCACTTATTTAGAAAGAATTCACAGAGGTTAACTGTAGGTTAAGGAGGCAAAATATTGTAGCCACTGGAAAGAAATGGGTAGGTAGGTAAAACCAGAGAATTAAACTAAAAATAATTTCTTTGGTAGAGCTTTCCTCTTTTTCCATACACACACATTCACACAAAACCACAGCTTTAGAAGAAAGGCTAGCACAAAAGCAAGCAAAAAATTCTCACAAACATTTTTAAATACGCCAGGCTACAAAATTAAAAATTCGGAAGAAAAAAAAGAGAGAGAGCACGTGCATGCTTTTTCTCTTTTTTTTCACATCAGAATGAGGGGCAGTGATAAGGTAAACATCGTTCATTTCTATTCTAGCTCTTCTGGTTAGCTGTCTTCTTAAATCATGAGCCTAGATCAGGATGAGGGCTTCCCTGATATCAGCTTTCTCCTTTCAGTCTGTCACCTCTCTTGTATGGAGATTGGCTCTTACCATTTGTGCAACACCATTTCCTTGCCTCTATTTGTTGAGATTACTCAAACATTGCCTTTATGATTCTCTAAAAGTACAGGCTGGTTTAGCATTCCATGATACAAAAACTCTTTTGGATCAGAAGCAAGATCATGTCTCTCTAATCCTCTAGCATATGCCCCAGTTTCCTATTCACTTTCCTAGATTCCTGCATAGACTTGCTAAACCTTTCCTCTGCCCTCATAGTTTCTTACTAATTCTACCCCTACACTGCTCCTTGAGCCTCTAAACACAAATAATTTTTCTTCAGTTGCTGGTCTGTCGCCTCTCTGCAGACTGCAGGCTCACTGTTTACTGCAGTAAGATACTGAACTCATCTGAGATTCCCAGGGATTATTATATTGCAAAAATGCTACAAATGCAAGTAAAATATTTCTCAGATAGCTTAAATTACAGTTCCACCTAAACTCAGTAATATATTGCAACAGACACAACTTAAATAGAACATAAGGCAAAAATATCCACAAGAAGGGTTATTAGGAAAACTTACGAGTGACAGCTTCTGCATTTATCGGTAGGGATTCCCCTTCATCATACACAGCAACAACTTTTACATTATACGTTGTTTGGGAGGAAAGGTCAGAGAGAGTAGTGCTGGTTTTGAGTCTGTCGATTTCCACCTAAGAATAAAAATAGTGACTCAAGAATTGTAAATTGCTCTATTTCTGACTCTGCATTTGATTAAATGGCAGAAATTCCTGTACCAAAAACCAGAAAAGTATTCCGCACTGAATTTTGCCCTTTACTCCTAAATTTACCCCTGAATATTGAGTGCTGTCTACTAACTCTCTTGCAAAGATATTGTCTCAGACACTAGTACAACTTGTGGATCTTTCACTGCTTCATTTTTTGGAAACGCAGATGCAGACTGCATCTCCAGGAAATTCTCATTCCCGTACAAAAACACATTTAATCCTCCAAGAGCTGATTCATGCCTAGCAGTGCAATTATGAAAAGCTTGCACATAACTCAAAGACATCTCTAACAATGTTCACACATGTTCTGACAGTGGGCAAAGGGGCTAACATACCTTCATTCCACAATCCTGTCCTCCTAATTTTAAACTGTTCTTAGAGCTTGGCAAGATACCACTTAGGCAGAAAATAGAAATGGCTATTTATCTAAGCACAGGAAAATTCTCCAGTCAGTTTTAGGATTTTCCCTCTCTGGAGGAGGAGGAAGAGGGGAATACACAAAGAAATCTATCTTGTGCTTATTCATTTTCCAAGAAATCAGTACCCTTTCCTGACTGCAATCACCATGAACTGATATTCTTTATTCTCAATGGTGGCTTATAATAGTGCTTTTACTATTATTTTAGTAACCTAGCCCCTCAAAATAAAACTGTCTTCTAGTACTTTCAAAAATGTTCCTGTCACTTACCTCCTTTACATCAGCTTCATCAGCTATTTTGTATCTTAGGATGTATTTTCGAACTTTCCCTGGGGCAGGATCCCAAAGGACATTCATGCTGCTGTGAGTAACATCCTGAATTGTTAAGCCTCTGGGTCCAGGCAAAGGTACTGTAAAAATAGTGACAGTAGTTAGTGAAAATGCTATTCGCAGCAGAGGAAGGAATTCCTTCTGTCTCTCACAGAAGGAATTAAATTCTTTTAATGCATTTTACTAAAATGGAAGCAATAACTTTCTGGGAAGTTAATTGTTCTGGCCATTAGAGGAGACAGCTTAGGAGCATATTGTCCCAGCAATGAGCAAAATAGCTATAAACTACGGTAGCTTCACCTTTGTAAATTACGAGCACAATACTTTTAGAAGTATCAGTGCTTAAGATCACAACTTTTCTTGACAACAGCCACTTTTCATGTACGGTTAAGGGTTTAATATTTTTTAAGAACATACGAATAACCATACTGCATGCATCTAGCCCAGAAACATGCCTCTGCCAGTAGGAAATGTGTATGGAAAGATGTTTAAGGAAAGGTATAAAAAAGGAAGCCATGTTTAGATCAATTTTTTTCTTGATATGGCATGTTTCCTTAGTATTTTCTACACTTGAGAATCTCTGAATTGGGGAACAAGGTTTCTAAGTTAATGCAAACAAAATTGAGACCTTTTAAAAACACTAAAACCTCAAGATTGTCAAGCCAACTTCCTTCATTATTCAAGGAAAAACCTTTTTTGTTCCTTTTTTAATAGTTGGTCCCTTTTCATTGAAATTGCCTTGAAGATCTTTTGGAAATGTATGTGTTAGAAAATGCATAAAACATGGAAAAGGTGGTCTTCTAAACCAAATAGAATACATAAAAACTGTTGCATTAAATAAAATTAAAATTAAATGTTGGTGAAGCAATAACAAAGCAAAAATCAATATGTCCATACATGTCACTTCCTGGGTGGTGAGTGGGTCACTGGTGATATCACCAAACGATACATAAGCTGTTAAAGTGTACTCAGTATTGGGGATGAGATCTACCAGCTGCACCTCATTCACTGATGGTCCAACACGCATCTGCACATGAAAAATAACACAACATGTTTAAAAACTGAAGAAAGCAATGGCAGAAAAGCAAGCAATGATTTAACTTCAAGGGAATTTTGTTTGTGAGATTCATAGTATATTTACAGCTTCCTGACTGATGTCATTGTATACAATATCCCAGTAAGTTCACTGCACTTCAAGAAGTACATGCCAGTCTCTTTTGACTATTATGATAGATCAAGAAAATCTATTAGTTTTTCTTAATTTATTTTTGGTAGACTACAGGAAATGAAGACAAATTCTCTCACCTCTTTCTCTGTGGTTGGGACTGTGGCATTCACAGGTTCATATGTCAACAAATAACCAGTAGCTCCATTGAGAGGCTCCCATCTCACTCGCATGGAAGTTGATCCAATGTCATAAACATTCAAGTTTCTCACTGAAGAGATTGGCACTGTCAAATAAAAAAATATATATTAATTTATTTCCTTCATCTTCTTCACCTTTCATATTCACATCACATGTAGTACCACTGAGAATATTGCACATGGGTATTAGGGTACATTATGGGTAGTAGAAAGGTGATCTGCAAGTAGTGGTATTTTAAGTGGTGCTTAGTTTAAGAATGAGGTAATGGTCGTCACATTTTGAATGTGCTATGGATTTGCTATACACAAAGCTAAAACTATCTTACAAGTCTGCACTGGAACACTTGAACATTCTAAAAAGCAACATTAACTCACATGAATGCTCTAATAAGAAACAGCATGACTGGTTTGGGATCTGTACTTGTAAAAGGATTTTTTGTACTTTCTTCTTGTTTTTTATATTTCTCAAATTATTAAATAAACCTCAAAAATTACCACAAACTTCATAAAAAATCATGTACATACTTTAAGGGTTCATGACAAGCCTAATATGAAGTGAAATGAACACCCAACATTCAATATTCTTAAAGAGTCAGGAAAGTCACCCTATGTTGCATTCAGCATAAATATACCTAAAATCAATCATGGAGACAGCTAATAGTAGAAACATGGCTAAGTTATGTCTCATAGAAGTGACGTAATTATGTTGAACTGCCTTTTTGTTAATCTTATAAAATTAGAATGAATTTCTATAGTATTCTGGCTGCTAGTAGCAGGAATTAATTATCTAGCAAAAAAATGAAGGAGTACACATTTGTACATGATCAGATTTCAGGAATTTATAAACTCTGTCTTGCAATTCATGTCTGTTGCTCTAGTCTTGTTCAGCCGTGCTTTATGAGCCTGGAAAGAGGATGGGACAAACATTTTTTACTACACTGCAGTTTCACTTTGATAAAGTTTTCCAGCCAAGATCTGAACAACGAGTGTAACACAACACAATTTGGTCATTCAAATTAAAAAATTTGTTTCCTCTAAGAAGAAAGCCCATAGTGCTAAAAGTTCTACCGGACAGTTCCCCAGATGCCAAACTGGCTGTTAACAGATTATTCAAGTTCCATTCCTAACTTACAAGTTGTTTCACTGCCGATTAGAGGTTCACTGCTTTCATCTTCTACCACAGAAAACACGTTAACAACATACTCTGTTTCAGGTTTCAGATCTTTCAGAACTGTCGTTGTTTCCATCCTACTTACATAAAACTACATAAAAGAGAAGCAATGTTAACAACTGTACAACAAATGCATTTGTAATCTTATCTCCAAGAAGAAAAATCATCCCTTGTGAAACTCTTCAGAAATCAATGGTATGAAACTAAAAATAAGCATGGTCTTAATCTTCTATGTATTTTGTCTGACAGTATACCATTATTTTTGCAAAGCAAGCCGTAGGGAAACCTCAGACAGACACTTGTTTTCAATAGAGCTGGATACATCTAGCAGCACTCACTGTGCATCCTGCTTTCACACACGGTTTACACTTTTATATTACTCAGCAACATAAATAAAGTGCTAGGGATATATGTTACCACTTTGGAAAAAGTTCTAAACACCTAGGATAATCTAGATGGTTACAGCATATGGCATTAGCAACACCTTGCAGAACAGAAATGCCAGCAAGCAGTCAAGCTGTAAAGTCAGTGTGCACTGAAATGACTGCTCCAACCTTAATCAAAGCCCAAATCCTCAGGTCATGATTTACTATGACTAAACTCTCCATGAGTCAAATCTGAGTTAAGATTTAAAAGCCACATTCAGAGATGGGAAGTTCAGAGTTAGGTACACAGAAGCGCCTAATTTCATTCTCTTAAATACTATTCTGTCTGGTTGAAGAGAGTGATGAGCAATTCAGATTGCCTAGAATCAAGGGTTGCCAGCTACTGGATCTCTGTGTAGAGAAGTAATAACCACAAGATGAGTCTGATTGTGTGCATTAAACAGATATGCTTAGGCACAGATTCAAAGTACCATTATACAATGTTAATCTAAGCACTATCTCACAACCTGTATCACCCACTGTCTTTTTTTCTATTAACAAGAAAATGTACTAAAAGGACAGTGAGCCTACCCAGGCTAAGAAAATTTCCACTACAGCCTTATTTAAACCAATATATGACAGTGGAATATGAACAGAAAGGAATTACTAGAAATATCAGTCAACTGTTTTTAAGAAATACGTTTTACTCCTGGATTCATTATTTTAAAACAACCAAAGTCATCTTTATGCTCCTACTTTTTGTAATTTTGTGTATCATTTACCGAGGCATGATATTCTTGACCTTGGGAGTCTTTCTTCATTCACTGTTATACCATACACAGCACAAACTTCAGAATGACATTACTGTGATGTGGAAGTCCAAGGTTATTATGGACAATGTCAGAGATGAACATACAGTACTAACCTGTTGAGGGCTACCTCCAGAGGTAGGGTAATATTCAACTCTGTATCTATCAACACTCTCAGGAGGTGGACTCCATCTCAGTCTGAAAGAACGAGGTGTCACTTCTGAAATAACTAGGTTAGAAGGAGGTGGCAAATCACCTACAAGTGGAAGCAAATTCAAAAATTATTAATTTATCTTATATCATCAGGAATAAAAACACAAGACAAAAAAAAATTGCTTAGGAGAAAAAACACCACTTTAGGTACTTGCTTATGTATCTGTTTCCTCAGGAATTCTTAAAACACTTGTGTGAAGAGATAGCTCACCATCACACCCTCAAGACCCAACAAGTTCCCTATCATTCTTACTCTACCTTCAACACCAGTGTTTCACTGGAGAACCACCAGCTAACATTACTGTTTTTCAATGCCAGGCTTCTCTTTTGCACTGTCAGACATTAATACTTGAGCAGGGCTGCTGAAATTTTCCTTATTGGATGAGTATCATCAAAGAACCTGCCACAACGAGCAAAAAGGTGACACACTGAGCAACATACTTCCTGATTCTGGGAGAAAGAAGGCACATCCAGCCATGTCATGCTGTGTTAGGTATAACACAGTCATTGTTGAAAGGAAAGGAAGAACCCCTGCAGGGTAGTCCAGGTGGTCTGTACAATTCCTTACACCAGCAGCTGAAAAAACAGCCCAGGGCTACACAGTGTTCCCAGTAAGTAATAAAAAGGAATTAGCAGTGCCAGCATGTAAATGGAAAAAGGATGAATTAGACTGAAAATGTTATGTACCTGGACCTTTCACACTGTTGCACAGATTCGTGGTTACATCATCAACAATGCTAGCCAGGAAGGAGAAATCTGCAACATTGTAAGCATGGATGTCATCTGGATCCGTTGCAATCTGCTTCAATTCATTTTCATCTGCATTTTTAATACCTTACAGAGAAGGCACGAAAACAAAACTTGTTAGAAATGACAGTCATGAAACACAATGCCATGAACTTAAGTCCCTAAACACATTCTCTGAATACCCTTTCAGGTACTTATGTATGTTACCACTTCCCTGTGCATTTAGCAGACAGGCAGGAGGGGGTTGGCACAGGCCACCTCTTCATATAATACTTACCAATTGCATAAAGTTCCACTCCCTCATCTCTGAGTCTTCTTGAAGGGGTGACTACATCATCTTGTGATTTGCCATCAGTGATGAGAACACCAATTTTGCGAGCTCTGGGCCTTAAGCCTGCATCTTGTTTGAAGTTGTTTTTTAAGATGAAATCCAAGGCCATTCCTAGCATGATACAAAGAAAGTAACCATCACTATAAACTACTTCCACACAGTGGTCATGGCAAAGGAGAGTATTTCATCCTAGTGATTTAACTCTGACAACATCGTGCCACATTTTACTTCCTTCTAGAAGCACTCAGAATCTAGTTGCAGCCCATCATCTAGACTTACCAGCAACTTGACAGCCCTTTCAAAGTCTCTAATCTCTTATCTTTTATGCATCACTCTCCTACCTGATCTCCTCTAGCCTCCCTTCTGGGTCCATGCCTTGACTTCATCCCAACCCTGACATGGAACTGCCTTTTCTTTTTCTCATATGCTCAACAGCAAGCCAAGCTCTTCATCACTCAAGCTCTCCTTCATCACTTTTCTCCAGATTTCCACTGAGTTTATATGTCTACATGCTATGCCTGTTCCCTTCCAAACATACTGAATTGAACTGTAAGGCCCTTTCATCATCGACAAATTTGAGCTCACTGAACAATACTGGGGTCAGCTACTACAATTATTTTTATTGGAGCTTAAGGAAAATCCTGGCAGTGTCACATACCTGTTAGAGTATTGCCTCCTTTGTATGGTAAGTTGGCTACAGCCTCTAACAAAGCCTGTTTGGTTCGGTAAGCGTTGAGATTCCATTCTGTTCTGGGATCGCCACTATACTGTGCAAGACCTGGAAAAAGAGTCGTCATTACTCAGTTATTATGTGGTTGTGTAGCAGTTACACCTCATTTTTCCTCCAGCATATGAGGACTTACCAATCTGTACTTTGTCAGGACCAATATCAAAAACTTCAACAATACGGGCGATAAAGTTCCTGATAGTTTTAAAGTTTGGCCGCCCAATACTCCATGAGCCGTCCACCAGCAGCACGATATCAGCTTCTGCTCTGGTTCTACATTCTAAACCTGCCGTGTCAACCAGAAAAATATAACCTAAGCATGATAGCTTTCAACCAGAAAAATATAGCCTTAGCATGATAGCTTTCTTTCCCCATCCTTTTATATGACATATGTCATGAGTTAGCTTCCAAAATAGCTCTAGTTTTATTCACTGGCACTCTGTCAAGTATGACCTATTTGTGAACGTTATTCACACTAGTCACTGGTTCCATGGCAAAAGCTGCATAAATTTCTTCATGTATGTTTCCTTTTATAAATAAGCCTTCGCAAATGTCAAGGCCAGTGCTCTTCTCTATTGTCACGTCATTATCCGGTTTGGTCTTTAAAGATCGTTGATAACGTTATTTCAGAGGTTTTGTAAAAGACTACTAAGCTAACCACTGACATGGCAGTGAGCATTATCAGATTATCCAGATTTACAGTATTTTAGTCTGTCATGGTTGCCTAAACTACTGCTTAATTTTCAACTATGTAATAGTAGAATTAATAGCATATATTAAAATCACTTTCAAATAAATAGCATTTCTGAATTTTCAGGGGAAAAAGACATAGTAATACAGGTGGTATAGAAGTTTGCACATCCAGGAAAGAACGAACACAATTTAAAGAAGATACACAAACATAAACATAGGTCAAGAGATAGAGAGGGAACAAGAACAAACATTTATATAAAGCTGCAATGTTCTGAAAAGGTAGGAAGTTATTTCAGACATCTTCAGTTTACAAATTACAGAATAAAATACGCGTCATATTGTTTTCATCACAAGGAAAATCACAAAATATTTATACAAAACAGACAGACACAATTATTTTATCCGCAGCCATTTGAAAAAAAAAAAAAATCCTTGCTCTCTCTCTTTTCCTGTAGATTGTGTTACCAGCTGCAAATTTTCTGGCTTCCTGCCATCAGAGCTTCTGGTCTTTATATGGAAGAAATCCCATTGAGAAAAATCAGCCACACTCATCACAGTTGAAAGATATTGTGATTTCATATATGTTCCACATAATTGATCCAACACTGTAGACTCATGAATATAACTATTCCATGTACCTGGGGGTTAAAAGCATGATCCTCTTCTGCATAGAAAATATAGATCTAGTCTTTAGTCAGGAAAATAAAATCAGTTGGGAGTAGGGTTTAAGTAAAACCATGTTAGTTCAAAAAATTGCATGCATAACTTTAATGTGGAAGTTATAGTTAGCTTCATGTACAATATAAATGTTAAACTATTTTGACTTTCATTTTTCTTCCAGCTACCATAGTTCCCCACATGGAAAATTCTAGCAAAGGCACCAGACCTAGGGTGATTTTTTTCCCCTATTAATAAATAATGTACTATTACATTTACAGTCCCAGATATAAAATTCATTTTTCACATTAACCATTACTCAAATCCATGCATTAGTAAAACTAATTAGCTAAAAGAATATAACACTGAAGACAGAAATGACAGCTGCCACAACAAAAAATCCCAAACCACTCTTGGTGCAATTATTTTTCTGCCAGACTTATTACAGCTTTATTCTAATGTCACTGATGGCCTGTTCTGTAGTTTTTCCCAGTTTTACCCTCTTGTATCAGACAGAGTGGGACAGCAATTAATTAAGAAGTTTCTAAAAATGTTGTGAATAAAGTTACATGAGGTGAGTATTTTTTACACAGCCCAGTGTGGAAACAGGGCATCAAAGAGGTTAAGCAAAAAGAATATAGAGTCAACTGTCAGAAACTTTTTTTCTTTATTTAACTCTGAAAGGCCTTTGCAGTTAGGTTCTTTCTCCTCACCAAATCCTCTCTGATGGTTATGCAAGCCTTGAAATGGCAGAGGAGGAAAATCTTTACTTCTACATGTATACTTGGCTATTAAGAAACAAAGACCTGCTTCTTTATGCTTTCCATGAAGGAGGACTGAGCCCTGAAACTCTCTTCATCCAATATTAATTGAGTATGGTGGGCACAACTATCAGCATGCAGCGGCCCATTAACCACACCAAGGGAGCTGCTATCATAACATCCATAGAAACTTTGACCGGAAGGTTTAGCTACACAGGGAGAAACTCCCAAACAGATACTGGACAGCACTCAGCAATGGCATTTCTGAACTAAGTCTCCTCCTTTTATAGTAAAAAAAAAAAAAAAAATGGTTATGTTGCATATAAACTTAAATAATACACAATAACACTGGGACATTCTCAACTATCAGATCTTTGTTCATTATATTATCTTAGTCTTAAAAGGAAAAGTTACCATATAAGGAAAAGCAAAGGGCTAAAGCTCTGCTTAAAATTCTTTGTCCTACTCCTGTGAACACCCCTGTAGACAAGACATGATCTCTGTTCAAGAATTTGACCTTACGTGATTTAACACAGATGTGGATGGCTTGAAAATGCAATGCAGATGGCTTTGAGTAATCAGCAAAACATGGGTTGCCTGACTTATCATCTTTGTAAGATCATCTAAAGGGTAGAGAGAACTAAAATAGTGAACTGGGGCATACTTAGTGGTCATTTCAGACCAGAGGTTATGTCATCAGGATAGGAAGTATACTGAATCCTGTAAATAAATATTTATGTGCATTAGAAAAATGATAAGGAAACGCTGGTAAACTTTTGGTCATTTTTTATCCAAAAGCCAAGGCTGCCTTTTCTTCAATTCAGTCATGTTTACCTCTAGATAAAAATGGCTCCGAAGTAGTATCTGAAAGGGTGGTCATCTCTTGTCCAACCAGGGGGCTGCTCTCTCCTCCTTCAAACATTCCAAAAACATTTACCTTATAGGTAGTTCCTGCCCTGCAATAGTTAAACAAACGTACTGTAACTAAAGTCACTTGGCTAGCTTAATGTTGGCACTTCACTTATTAAATCCTCACAGAAAAAATCCCCCATGGAAAAGAAGGTGCTAAAACGTGAAGCCCAAAGACTAGCTCTTCCACAAGACAGTGAAGTTTTGACAATTTAAAAGCCGATTCTAGATTCTATACTTAAATTTATAGCCTTCTTCATTCAAGTAATTTAAGACTAATAAAGACTAATATCATAATTAATGATCCTATTTTTAATATATATAGTATATTTGCATAACAGATTTTGACATGATCTGAAGCCTACTTTATAAATCCAGGCCTCTGAGAAAATAAATCAAGAACTAAACTAGGCTTTTTTTAACATGAGGTAAGGAACTTTTGGGAGGAAACTTTAGAAATCTCAGATTTCTCCAGTGCCTCATTAGCTTTCTCATATGTGAAATGCAGAACACAGCCTCTGCCCACTTCTTTGCCTCCTTCAGTTCCTGTGAGAACACCACAAGTGATGTGAATAATCTCAGAAAGAGCCCTGCCAGGTGCCTTTCAGAGGCTGCATAGCAAGATCTTCATAGCTTATTGACAAAATTACTTTCTTACTTACAGTAGATTTTGCCAGGCATTTCAATCCAAGATCATGATTAAACAAAACCCTAAGCTAAAGTTATTAAAAAAAAAAAGAAAAAGACATGAATTATTATCCATACCTAAGCTCCTCCAATACCACTGTGCTATCGTACGGCCCTACTATTAATTCTCCAAGACTCCCGTCATCTTCGGTAGGGTGGAAAGTTACTTTGTACCCCTTCACTCGCCCTGGGGCTGGCTCCCAGGTTACTCGGAAACTTGACATAGTTGAATCAGAAGTTCTCAGATTTCGAGGTGGCTTAAAGGGAGAGGCTGCAAGGATGGAAAACAAGGATTTAAATCAGGTCTGATTACAGAAAAAAATCAACAAGTATGCTTTTATGTAAAAATCTATATGCAAATCCAGTATTAGTGGAAGCCCTAAACTCTTTGTGCGTTTCCTTTGACATAAAGACAAGTATCAAGAGGTGAAAGGTGAGACTCACTTCACCTAATTTTAGCTATCTAACCAATAGGTATGTGGGCTAAGTTTGTTTTCAAGGCTCCCTCTACAGTCAACAGACTGAAGGATAGATAGCAATTCATCTCATCTATCTTAAACATCCACCTGATCTCACAATAAATGTTGACAATAGGTGGACTAACCACTGTCAGTCTTTCTCGCTATTAATTAAAGGCTAGCCCTTTCCCTTTTAAATGGCAACAAGTAGGTGAGCCATATAGACCAAAAGAGAGAAATGGAAGCAGCTTCCTCTCAAACCAACACTGAAAAAATCAGAATTTACTGCAGGTGAAAGTCACACCCAGCCAGTACTCAGTCACCAATATCACTTCTCAAGCTGCCTCCTCAGACCTCTGGGTCTCACAGGTCAGAGCATGGAGAGGGTGGAAGCGAGGACCCTTCTGTAGAAAAGGTCCTGCCAACAGTCCTCTCCCTTTACATGCTTAGGGCCTGGCAGCTCAAGCAACTTCACCAACCACAGGTGTGGCAGTGTGTCAAAAAAACATTCTTCAGAGGAGTGCCAGCCAAATAGCTTGAGATTTTTAGGTCAAGAGCAACTTCCTCTGAAGACTAATGGCTACCCAGTGCAGGTCACTCCTCACAGACAGACAGAGTGGTTAACAAGCCTACTGCTAGCTTCTGTATCACTTTTGCTTTTTTGTAAATCTAAAGTGCAGTCATAGAAAATACTGCAGCAGTGTAATCTCAAAGTTGCAAAAATGGGAATTAGAGCAAACAGAAAGTCACCACTATAGCTTTGGAGTGAAAAAATGGAGAAAAAAAAAAAGAGTTTGTCTAAGCAATTGTCTAACTATAGCTGAAAGATCATAAATATCCTCAGATTGTGAATTCTGCTGAGAAGCAGTAGATACACACTCACAAGGAAAAATACAGCCTCTCTGTCTCATCTCCCATAATACTCTTCCCTGAATTATCATGACAGCTTTAACTAACAAGATCACTCAGGCTCTGCTTGCTTCCAAAGAGTGATTACCACAATTATTTACACTGAAAGCACAGAGGTGTATCTGTATCAAGATGAACAGGTAAAAAATCAAAAGCATCTGGATGATCTGAATTTATCTCAGTATAATTTTCAAGATTGAAAAACTAGGTGATCAAGTTTTCATGACTCCTCCACATTAACCACATTTTCATTTAAAAAGAAATCTTCCTTTGGTAACTGAGATGCCAATATCTCCACTGTTACGAGACTTGTTTCTTACTTTCTGTCATCATTCAATATGACATATGTTCAGAGAACAGAGAATGGCATGAAGTATTTACAGTGTACCTCAGTGAATGGCACTTATCCCACATGGGCAGAAACATCTTGAAAACAATTCACTTTTGATAATGGCTCTCTATCTATGGAAGCAGAAAACTGACTCTAAATCTGATCTGGATAGCAAGAGAATGTTTCCTTACAAAATGAAAGACCAGCATTAGATACACACTAAAGGCAGAGCAGAATATGAGTTTTGCTTTTAACACAAAAATCCCCTCACCAGGATTTAATAAATGTTTTAGAGTTTCCATTTTTGAGAGAGAAGACAGCTTGTCGAAAAGACCATGGTCTCTGAGGTCAGGCTTCCACTGATGACTCTTCAAAATCATCTACTCCCCGTTTTTATTACCTCAGGTTTGCCACAGAAAATATAGTGACCAAAGAAGACAAATCTAAGTAACAGGATGCTGGGTAGCTATTTAATCAATACCCAGGACCAAAAGGCAAATTATGAAACAACTGACAATACTTAATCAAGTAGTCTGTGGATACACTGTCTTCCTCACAAAACACCTTGTTTTAACTTCTGATGACAGTGTTTCAAAACAATTCCAGTATTTTCAACCAGATTTTACACCATATTTACACCGTTAATATCAACAGCAAAAAGCTGTGCTCAGGCTATGCCATAGTGAAGTTTCCAAGAAATCAAATTCTCTTCTCAACCGCTAACATTTTCTTCAATTTGCCTGTTAATTCATGATCTTAGCAGATTCCACCATACTTTTCTATGTATCATGAGTATTAATTTTAAGCACAAAACTTTAATTATCAATTCCTGTACAAGCTTGTGATACATACCTGTTGTTCCTTCTGCTTTTCTTGACTTTCCTTGTCCAAAATCATAAATTGGAACAACACTGAGGTCATATGTAGTTCGCGGCTTAAGTCGTTTTAACACTATGCTTGTAGCAGGAGCATTTACTCTTCCAAACATCTGCCTTCCTCCACTGCGTGGTCGGTAGTACACACGGTAAGACAAGACTTTCCCAGGTGAAGGCTGCCATGTAACTCTCATTGTATTTTCTGTCTCATTGTCTACTGTCACAGTCCTGGCATTTGGTGACACTTTTCAGTGTAAAAATACGGATAAATGTTTACTTTGTCACATAAAGATATGTTCAAATGCATGCCTACAAAATTCATTCTGCTGTATTAAAAAAAAAATTTGCCCTCTTTAAAATTACAGTATTTGATTGTGGGGAAGACACAGGGGAATCTCACAGACCATTGTTAAATTATTTTTTAATTGTAATGGACTACACAAACATATGTGTGCTTTCCACTACAGAGGAAAAAAGAGGGAAGTATAAATTACATGACGACACAGCATAATTGGGAGTTTTATTTAGGCACACTTCTCAGTAATCTGTTAAGTAATGGATTCAGCACTCTCAAATGAAAGTGATAAATTATAAAGCCATTGTTTTTTTATGAACACAATGTCCTATAGACTTAAGATTTTCTAAGTTTCAAGTTTACAGATCTGATAAGGTACTGGTAAATACCTAAACATCTGGGTGTTGGGCTCCATACAAACTACCCTGCAAATAGTGGTGAGTGACTTTCCAAATGCTTGGAAAATCACTCACCACTATTTGCAGGATAGTATATGTGCTGAAATAAGCACATGGACTAATAAAGCATTTTCTCTACAAATTGCAGCACTCGCCTTCTAAGAGATATTTTCCAGACTGTACAAATGTTACAAATGATCTGAAGTGAACTGAAAGGTATGTAATGCTGGCTGTCAGCCGGAATAAGCCATCTAGGTTTTGGCAAAACAGAACCTTCTTGGCATGCCAGAATCGGTCAGTATTTCATCACATGGTAAGGTAGGCTTTGCAGGCTACAGTATCTCCTCCCAGTCCTAGGAACAGACAATTTCTAATTCTGTTTGCAGCAGAAAGATGCAATGTGAGTTAGTCTCAGGTCTGGGTCTATTGATAGGCCTGACAGCAAGTTCCCTCAGGCAGCACATTGAGAGAAACAACAAATGATATGGCTAAGCTGCCTACTTAACCTGGAAAAGGTTGGACAGCTAATGCTGCTGTTCTTGAAGAAAGAAGGAAGATGTGGGACAGCAGTCTGTTTTGACTCTGGGGAGTCAGCTCTTCCCAATGGCAGCAATCACTACTCTTGCAAAACCTTAAGAGCAACTATAGCGGGTCAAGGACAAAGGTTAATGTAGTTCAGCAGCCTGCCTCCAACAGTAGTTAAAACAGATGCTTAGGAAAAAGTACAAGAACGTGTAAACACACATGATGCTTGCCCAGAGCACTCCCTCAGGCTTCATTTTCACATGGCCCCTTTAGGCAAACAACAGAAACAACAAGGTTGATCCAGGGCATCCCTTCATTCATTCTGTCTCCTCTACTTGCCAGTTCTTGCTATACAACAGCAAGCTATCCCTGGCCTCTCAGTGTTTTTTACTTTGCCTACACTGCAGGAGAGGCTTGAGCCTGATTTGACTAATAGTACATAATGTTTATCAAATTAGAAAAAAGAAGAGCCTCAGGAAAGGTAAATAACAAACATCAAAATCCCTCAGTGAGCCTCAGTTTGAGGACTGTGAAGACTGGAAAGGGCAATAGCTTAGAAAGGAAATTCATTGATTCTCTGGGAATTTACCCCACCTTTCCTCCTTACTCTGTCCATAATACTTCTTCACCTGATTTCCAGCAGTCACACCAAACCTATGAAAGGCTGGCTTCAGAGTAATTTGCAGACAAAATCACATCTTAAAGTGGAAGTAATTCTTGCTGAATCCAAACCTACATGACATAGAAGAGATTTTCCTTTTTTTTAATGGTCAAACAAAAAGCCAGAATTGACTGATCTGATGTGGCATTTTGGTTTGGGGGGACTTTTCAGAAAAAAAGGTGAAGAAAAATAAGGTCCACTTTCTTTAAAATATCATAATTTCATCAAGAACAGAATGTTACAAATGGTAGTAATGTTGTACTACACTCACCATCAGTAAAAGCTTCTCCTTCTACGGGGTCTCCCTCTCCACTGCTGTAGGTTGCATATACAGAAATCCTGTATTTAGTCTCTGGCTCCAAGCCTTCTAGCACAGCATCCACTGTATTTCCAGGGACTCTCTTCTCTCCCATCGTATCATCATAAAGTGATTTCCATACTATCCTATAATCATTAACTGCTCCTGGAGCTGGTGTCCATGATAACCCCACTGTAGTGTCAGTTATGTCTGTGGTAACCAAATTACGTGGTGAACCACGTTCTGTAAGAAAGAAAACAGCAAATTGTCTCTAAAATACAAATAGCAAAAGTTAGCAAAGTACAAATGGAAAAGTAAAATTATCATAAGAGCAAAATCAAACTTTTCCCATCCATATTAGTTTCAATAACACACATTTGTAGTTCCAAGAGAAAATTGATGGATTTTTCAACAAAATGCTTAAAGCTAACTTTAGACTATGAATGATCCGGTCCCTTACCATGCAAGATACTTAGCAGTTATTCTTTAGAATATGCAAAATAAAAATGGCATTAATCAAAGGCTTGGAATGAAGCCAATGCTTAAATGTGTTGCAGCTCATTTAGGTAGGTTTTAACTCTCGAGTAAATAATTTTATTTCATTCATTCATCTTCACCCTGATGTGTGTAACATTTTTCTGGGGGAGACTTTTACCTGAGTGAAACAGTCCTTTTTCTGACAACCTTATCTTCTTATTTAATAGTACTATTCTTATCTTCCAGACTACCACTTACCAGATCTATCAGCTATTTCTTTTTATGTTGACAACTGATTTGCAGTGTGTTTACTTCATGGCGCAATTACAGTAGAAAACAGTCTCCCACCTTTTCACTTGTAAGACTTGTACCTCTTTCCTCCCTATAGTTTGTTCCAGCCAGCTTGGAACGAAGGAAACAGCTCATTAGTCTGTGAAATCCAGTTGTCAGCCGGATGCGTGAGTCTCACCTAACACACCAGCATAACTCCACTGCTTAAAAATGGAGCTAGTTGGTCTAAAGTGGTGCAGTGAAAGGAGTGCCTCTGTTTAATGTTTAACATACGTTTATAACATATGTTCAATTTTCCTATTGCAGTGGCTGGCTTTTGAAGGCAGGAAAGGAGCGCTGACTGGTGGGTTTAATGCAATCGCCTCGCTATAGCAAAATCTGCAAAAGGGATCTACAAAAGCAGATTCACATACACACAGAAGCCCTCGGTTCTTTGGTGTGTATTCTCTGTGGCCTACAGGACATTCCTGAGACACTGCTTAGCAGGAGGACTTAAACACTTGAGGTGGCCTCATGGCATCACAGTTAAGTTTTACCTGCAGTGATAAAAATATATCCCTATGTTATACCACAACAACCACAGGACCAGAGTCAAAATTCTTTGAACACAGAAAAATTCAGTACCTATCCAATTTCCACTGCTTAAGCTCATTGCGAGAACAGACCTCACTGTTTTCAGAAGCCTGAAGCAGTTTCAGTCCAAGACTGAGCAACAAGTTGCTCAAAGTCATATACTGTGTTTTCACTTTTCATATTCATTTGTCTTTCACTTCCACCACAAATCTGCAACATTTCCAAACATAATCCCAGAGGAGCAAACAGAACTACCTGTAGAAAGGCTTCATTTTGGAACTATCTCATTGCCAGCACAACTTCATTAAAACTGAGCCAATGAATCCCACTTGGCTTAATGATGAATGGAAATTAATATCAACCTATCTGAAAACAATGCTTACAGTATAATAAATATTCATCAGCTATACAGATTACAGAATCAGAGGGTACCACTCCAATGACAAAGCTGACTCTCAAGTATAGCCAGTAGAGCATGCACATTCCTTTGTGTTGTGGGGGTTTTCTGATTTTAATTCACAGTCTTGAGACATCCCATCATGTTCTTCTGGAGGCAATTCTTTTTCCATCCTAACTCTTCATCAGTTCTTACAATTTTACTCTTCAAACTAATTTTTAGCCTCACAATATAAATCACCACAATTTGTGGCATCTTCTCTTTAAGAAAAGGTTAGGATACGGAGGTTTTGGTAAAGTTCACTTGTTTATCATTTCACAACAACAGCAGTTGCATATAGTGAAAAAGTTACATTGAAAAGGCCTGATTCAGCTCATGCTTCATGCAGTCTCACTGAACTCAGTGACTGCATTAAATGAAAGCCAGGGCAGAATCTAAAGTCCAAAGACCAATTTTCCTGGAAGCCTGAAAAAAAGATTTGCCTTCAAAAGTAAATTACACCAATTTTTCTGTCTGCTCTTAAGCTTCTACTCCCAAATCTTGGCTTTTTCATACAATAAAAAAAGTACTAAGGCAATCCAAATGGAAAAAATATGGAAAACCTAACTTGATAGAATGCACAGATGTCTCACAATAAAAACCTCTCTTTCCATATTTTAATGTAATATAAATATACAAGTCACTTTATTTTGGCTACTTTAAAGCATGGCTCTGCCACAACATGATTTCAGTATTAAAGTATCTGCTACCACAGCACAATTTTTTGCAAGTCTACTCTTGGACACTACAGCTAATGATATATGTTGGAAATACTGCAAAAATAACTGCATATTTAAAACCGTTATTGATTAAGTCATTATTGAGGTTATTAAATAACAGAGGAAAATAATTTGTTTGGAATGAACTGTAATGAACACCAGTTACTGTAATGTGTTGCTTCTGAAAGAAATATCCTTTGGAACTAAATGTCTTTTTTTATAAGGCAAGGTAAGAGAGGGAAAAGGGACTGGGATTCCTACCAAACCACTAGAACTAAATGGAAAATTTTTACTTCAAATAGTTGGAAACTGCTGACAAGACAACTTACCTACTAAAGGAAATTAGACTTTTTATATGTTACACTGCAACCGAGAACATTTCTTTAACATAACACACTAACTTGATTTGCACCTCATGTGTGAGGTGGAAGTTCACTGACAGCTTTTTTTCTGCTTCACTGGATCTCCCACAAGTGTTTCTGTATTAGGGGAGCAGCTCTGTTTAAGATGTAGTCCATGTAAGTCTTAAATTATTAGGATTCCTTCAAGTATTATCTAAGCTGCTACACTCAGAGTCAAGAAACATATTTATGCTCCACAGTAACACTGGTATAATGTAGTGACTAGCAAACATACAATTAGACCTATGAGATATTTTTCCCTTGGATTAAAACAAAATACCTAGTTACCTTGCTTACATTTCACAAAAAAAAAAATCTACAACTGAAACACCTAAGCAGTCATTCTGTTGTTTGGTCCATGTGTTCAGAAATGCTTGCTGTACACCTGCTTCTTGCCTGCTTGTTTAAACAGGATGGATAAGGAATGTGGAAAGACAATGCACACTGTAAGAAAGAAAAGTGCTGGCTAGCTGGCTCGCAAGTACTTAACAGTCAAAAGACTCCTGCTTTTTCCTGACTTGAAATGGAAGTTAAAGTATGCCCATCACTTCATACATCCCCCAAGCATTCAGTAAGTGAGGAAGCAGTTGGTTCTTGAAAATTATCCCCTAACAGGCATTAGGTCCTATGATGCTCTGGAGCACCAAACCAGCTGGTGTAAGCACAGCTGTAAGCCATGGTGAGTACGTACACAGTAAAACAAAGTGCTTGCATGGACAGGTCAAACCCCTGCCTGGGCGAGCAAGCCTGTCACCAGTTTCAGGCTATCAGGTTCTCTTCAGAAGTCTAGCTCAGAGCTGCAGTCTGCCTACAGTCCCTTGTATATCTCTACCATCACTCAGTGCAGACAGACTCTCAAAAATTAACTTGGTAACTTTCAGTCAGGTGCTTTTACATCCAGTTCTGGACTTCTGCAATGTCCAGTTTCCTTATTAAGTTTTTCCACTATAGTATGCCAGAGACACAATATAATATTAAAGCAGTTTCCCTGCGTCCACTTGGCTCACTTCCATAGCTCTACAGCAATTACTGTTGTTGTTGAACACAAGACTGTGAATCAGCTAAAATTAAAATGTTGACATTCAGAAAAATCAAATGGCCTTATTCAAATGGCCTTTCCCCTCAGAAACATTCACATAACTCCAGCTGATTTCAGTGGGAGTTGTACATGCAGTTTGAGCCCAAAGTTTAAACAATTTTCTGTATGTGCTCTTAAAACCAGCTTTCAAAATCAACCTGCAGCAGTAAATTTCATGCAGAGCCATGTTTCATTTAAATTAAACATGGGATTGATCTAAGCCAGCATCCTAAAAGGTCAGAATCAACTAAATAAATGAGCCTTCTCTTGCAGAGGCATATACCAAAATTTTATGGCCTGAGTCCTGACTTGTTTATGATGGCATACCTCAGGAGTATCCTATTAAGTCAGCAGGCTAGGTCACCGCAGCCAAGGATCCAAGTGCGCACATCAGATGAGATGGCAGCAGAACCACTTTAAGGTATTACTCTAATGGTCAAACTCTCCTCAGCATTGGAGGAGGCACTCACTTTGGTTGGCTGACATCCTTGCCTCCAAGCCACAAAGTAGTTGGTTATTCCTGGGAGTACCAGCCCTCAGGCACGTAGAGAGGGGATGTGGACATGGTGCAGGGGAGAGCCAAGGACTTGCTACACAGAAAGAATGCTCACTTGACTCTGTTAGAGCACATTTCTTGCTCTTCTGCTACTGGGAATGCAGAAAAGTAAGAAGATGCAAATCAGGAGAGTTCTGACCCAAAAGAGAGGGACTTTGGCCAGAGCACTCCTGAGTCCCTGCTCTAGGATAAAGCCAAATGGAATTCAAACTCAGTCCCTTTAATATTTTATCTATTTTTTCCAACAGTTAATCAGTTAACACTCCTCTCAACTGTCTAGAAATATCTTTTTATTATTAATTCAACCTTCCCCTGTGTTAATTTTTTTCTGATATATATTTCATTTCCTGTATAAAATTAAGATAATTTTTCACAGATTATCAAAAGTCAATTTCAAATGTCAGACTCAAAAATCTTGGAATGTATAATTTTAAAAATGCATGAAACAGCAATAAATCTCCTGAGGACACTGAGTCCTTGTTTCTGTCAGGACGGAAGCAGCACTACGCAGTCTGAACATTACGTAAAGTCCCTGTGATATTCTAAAAACCTCATTGTAAGAAAATGTCACTTGAATTTGTACTACTCTGCCTGTAGGAGGTCATTCATTTCTAAAGCATTCTTATGTTACTATAGAAACAGCAAAAAGAAATCATTTATTTACCAAAGAACTACTATCCATTTTCTGACCAAAAAAAGAGCCCCCCCTAAAAAAATCCCCAAACCTAAATTCTAAGAAATGTATACCACAGAAAACACCTTAAAACTGAAAAGTGACTCAGTCATGACAACTTTTTTTAATATATCACTTTAGTACAGTCCAATTGTCACAGCACAAATAGCTACCCATCAATCGGGATGGCAGGATTGGGCCCTATATCACTGAAACATAAAGATTCTCTTTCTAAAGGGGAAGAGACTATGACATAATTTTCTCTCAAATTTATCTCCTGAATATAATACCTCCTACAGCTCTTGTTTATCTCCTACACCTCTTGTTCATTCTAAAATGTACAAAGGTAAGAAATAAAATGAGTTGACATCTCTGCTAACGTAGACTAGCAGTCTCGTTTCAAAAGAACTATGTCTGTTTACAACAACAGTGTTTCTAGCCTAGGAACTTCACTGATGTAAGTGGAAATGCTTTTAAATTTCTCAGTGCAAGCAA
The DNA here is from genome assembly GCF_035582795.1 of Mycteria americana. Taxonomy (NCBI): domain Eukaryota; kingdom Metazoa; phylum Chordata; class Aves; order Ciconiiformes; family Ciconiidae; genus Mycteria; species Mycteria americana. Next base: position 36,093,186 of record NC_134367.1, read on the forward strand.
GATGGGAATGAATCTTTTTCTGAAAAAAGGGGTTTTTTTTCTACATTTCTCTGAAATTTGTATTTAAAAGTGTAATGACTCCCCTGCTTAGAGTCAGTAACTGAAATATTCTTAAAGCTGTTCTGAAAAATATATAACTGCCAGCAAAAGGACACTCATAAAATAGATCTGCAGCTTTCAAACTTTTCAGACATTCATTGGGATTAAACATTTCTGTGTACATTTCTTAATCTAGCAATGAATTTGTTTCTCTTTAAAACAACTGCAAATTATGAAAGTTAATCTATTTAGCAGCTAATGTACAGTATGTTCTTTTCATCTGACAGCATGCCTTTCGGCAGAAAACCAAATTCTTGCCAGACTTACAACCACTTCTCTTATTAAAAAACAGATTAGAAAAACAGTAGCTCTCGCAAACTGCTCGCTGTCTGTTGCATTTACACTCACCACCCTCACCATGTTTATCATTGTATTTTATTTCTAGTGTATGATGACTTGGGTAAGCTCATATGATCCCCCCAAAAAATTGAAAGCCAAATAGTTTCTTTGGAGTGTTTGGGGATAAGAGGGAGACTTTTCCCTAAGGAATTCCTGTGGGTGTTTCCTGCTTGTTCTTCAGTCTGTGTTATGTATCATAAAATATAACCATCGGCGCTAATTTGTTTAGTTCCCCCAGTTGTCACAAGCCTTGTTCCACCACAGAGCAAATGGCAGCCTGCACTGATTTAATTTACTTTAGCAGTTTCAGTGACTTTGTATGAGCTGAGAGGAATCACAGCCAACAAAATGTGTCTGAGGAAAATTTTTCCATGGCACCTTTATAGAAGGGCTCCAACCAAAGCTGCCTAGTGATGGATCACCATGCACTTTTGAAAGTGAGAGGATAAAAGTGAAGAGTTTTCTACAGCACATATTTTGCATGTGCAGTTATGTTTAATGCAGTATGAAATATAAAGCTCCAGAACTTTCACCTCTGGATGGTACTTCATAACTGCCGACAAAATCAGCCAGTGACTGAAAGAGGCTGCATAAACGATCAGAGCACTATAAATTTCCTAAAATCTGGATTACTGAAGAAGGAAGGCACACTCCTTCAACAGAGGGCAAAAACATTGTATCCCTTTTCCCACTCCACAAACGCAAAAAAAAAAAAATCTATTCTCTGTGAATAACAATCACCTATATGGTATGGAACAGCACCCTCAGAAATTAGTAATTTTCTGATTACTCATTTGCTAAACTCTCTATACCATGTTGTCTGTGAATAGTTCATAAAATTCTGATCCTCTGGCATCTGTTTATCTTTGGGCTGGACCAGATAGCTATGCAAACAGTTTATAGAAGATATTATCTACAGTTACTTGGGGGAATATTTGTCCTCCCTATTTTATGCGGAGAAACAATAAGAGCAAGCATATACTTAGCAAAAAGAAAAGCAAAAGGAGAAGCAGAGATTACCCAGCTGGTAAATGATATCAAGTACACAGAATGAGCGTGTGGGTTGATTTTCGTGAGTATCCTGAAACAAACAAGCCACTTCAAAACACTGAAAAACTGCCATGCAGAGCAAAGCAGAGGAAGAGGAGGAACTTCCAAGAGCAATTTGTAACTGCTCCAAAATACTTTGGAGATAACATACATAACTGAAGAACCTTCAGTGAACGCCTGCGCAGACATGTTCTTGCAAATCATGTCAAAGCAGTCTAAAAATTGTCAGTTTTCTCTCTCTGCTGAAGGCTACCCTTGCAACCGAGATACAGTAACTGCCCATGTGAGTTCTCCTACTACATGCAGAGCAAAATAAATCATTACTGAAGGCAGTAAGAATGTTTGTCTACACCCTTAGTCACAGGGGACCATTTAGTGACTCAGTAAAATTCCATAAACATCTCAGAGCTTGGATTTTTCATTTCCTGCCACTTGACTATACAATAGCTGGAGAAGCTACTGTATCCAGCTCCTCTTTTGTCACTTTCCTATTAGTGCTGAAATGTTCACTACATCCAAACTGATTTCTCTTATCAATACCTTAAACTAACAACCGTCCCAGTTTGAAAGACAATCTCAAGCCTAGCTCTTGATATGATGATGAACGGAAGTGGCCAGCAACTATGGCATCACTGACTGAATAGGTTTGGTGAGAATTCATATGGTGAAGACATCAAGTAAGCCCCACTAGGATTCCTGATACAGGAAAATACTTAAGCGCTCGGTACTTCAGTGCTGTTGGCAATGAAAAGCACACACCTCACTATTTTGTTTCTCAGACACTATGGCTCACGGAAAAACTAACTGAAATACTAAACACTTTGTTATGCTTCCTTTCACAGCTTTTTGTCATTACTGTTGATAAGTTTATTTCTCCAGGAGTTAAGATCTGTCCCATTCCCAGCCTCAGACAAGTTATTTCAGCTAATAGTTAGTCAAGTATTCACTTCACTAACTTTTCAGCCGAGTCCAACCATGTTTATTTTAGCTTCACAGACAGCATGACTTCTTTTTTCAAGTAAACTTCTATACTAAGCTTTGAAGTTTGAATGTTATCTTTCAGTTCCAAAGTTGCAACCTTTTTATTCCTAACTATTTTTCCTCAAAGGTTTTGCCTTTTTATCCTTCATTAAGGTAAGACAGTACCATACAGTGAAATATTGTCTTATATGTACTTCAACAGATATTCTGAGAACCTTTCATACCATTAGTCAGAGAGTCTTTTAAAATATCTGTGGACCATGTCCAAAGAGTTTTGGCATAATTCAAGTATTTTTATTACCCCATGAAACTGCAGATATGCTGATTACTGAAATACACAGTGGATGTTCCATGAGGAAACATCATGATTTAGGCCTTTGCTGTCATGCAAACAGAAATTTGTATTCTATTCTTTACCTTTGATCACCCAGTAATGGCTGACATCTGTCTATGCTCTTACTAACATTTTATCTAACCAAGAAAAATTTAATAGACAGCTTTAATATGAAGAGTAATATTTTCTGAAGTGCACTCTGATAGGATTTTCATATCCAGCTGACTCTTCAAAGGATATGCACATTTCAGTCACAAAGCTATACCTGTCAAAATGGTAATTTTTAATTTGGTTTTCTCCCAGCTGAGGAACTGAATAAAAAGTAATTGAGTTAAGTGACAGGATACTCATTTATTCATATTTATCCCAAGACAAAATCTGTCACGGAATTTTTTAAGTAAGTTTTTAATTCAGTTGCTTAGAGTAAAACCTCTTACAGCAATGCTTCTGTGTCCTTTTAAGTGCAACATCCATTTTAAACTCCATTTGCTTGCATATAAACCCATTCCTGAGCTGTAGTCAACTATCCTTTTAAATTCTTTGACTCTCTAACCAATTTTCAGAATGTTTTTCTTCTTAGAAAGTCCAAATCAGAATCAGAGCCCTCCTGGGGGAGGGAGCACTGAAAGGACAAGACAGTCGCTACCTGAGACTGAATTCTGGTTTTCTGGTGACTCTATCTTTTCAGTTCTATCATTCACTGTTCTCTCTGTTTAGAATGTGTTTTAACTGAAGCTCTAGGCAATGCTTTAAAAGACTTTTCTATTGCTCAAGTTTTATGATAGGGTAGAAAGCTAAGCTTATTTTATGAATTTGAAACACGCTTGATCTCTTCAGAGCTCCATGTTAATAAAGGGTCTCTCACGGGTTTACTACAAAGATAATCAATGAAAACCTTTTCACCAAATGTAAACAGTTAATTTGGTCAACCCTTCACTAAAATTTGAGGCATCTCCCTATAGAAGTGGACAATTCAGTCTGTTTAACAGAGAGACAGAGGCCTCTCAAGATTTGCAAAGGAAGACCGAGGCGTTCCTCTCTCCCCTGACAGCACAGAGAAAAAAGCAGGGATGTTAGGCTCCTCTGCCCACTTGGGATCCAGTCTGCTCTTGTTCTGAGAATGAAATTTGCATCCCTGGATGTACAGTGGCTCAGGTTCAACGGAAAGAGTAAAGGAGACTCTTGCCCAGCAAACACTACAGCCTTGTGAACATGCTGGGATATGAAGATGTGAATTCAAACTCTCTCAGACTGAGTAAGGCCTACATCTCCACGCTCCTTCTTCCCCCCAAAAAGTGTTAGACCTAGTAGAATACCATACAAAACAAAATGGCAGCACTGCCACCAACAGGGAAGTTCATTAAGTCCTGATCACCTTTGGCTTTTCTGGAGGATATGGGCAGAATCCAGCTACCCATTCTCCTTTACCTGGATCTCAGCAGTGTTCCGGGCAGGAGACAGGTTCTTTTCTCCTACAAAAGGAGCTTTTTGGATCTTGCATGGGTAGTGAAAACGAGGGACTTAGGGAACTTTCAGCATGAATTGCAAGGCGCCTGATTCTCTGGCGGTTGCATCCTGTCTCAGTGTAAGTAGGTGGATATAGTTGCCATCACAGAAACATGGTGGGATGACTCCCACAACTGGAGTGCTGCAATGGATGGCTATAAACTCTTCAGAAGGGATAAGCAAGGAAGGAGAGGCAGTGGGGTAGCCCTGTATGTTAGGGAAAGTTTTGATTGTCTAGAGCTAAATGATGATGATGATAGGACTGGGTGTTCATGGGGGAAGGCCAACAAGGCAGATATCTTGATGGGAGTCTGTTATAGACCACCCAACCAGAATGAAGAGGCCGACGAAATATTCTATAAGCAGCTGGGAGAAGTCTCACGATTGCTAGCCCTTGTTCTCATAGGGGACTTCAACTTACCAGATGTCTGCTGGAAATACAATACAGCGGAGAGGAAACAGTCAAGCAGGTTCCTGGAGTGTGTGGAAGATAACTTCCTGACACAGATGGTGAGTGAGCCAACGAGGGAAGGCACCCCACTGGACCTGCTGTTTGTGAACAGAGAAGGACTTGTGGGTGATGTGATGGTTGGAGGCTGTCTTGGGCAGAGTGATCAAGAAATGATAGAGATTTCAATTCTTGGAGAAGTAAGGAAGGGGGTCAGCAGAACTGCTCCCTTGGACTTCCAGAGGGCAGACTTTGGCCTGTTTAGGAGCCTGGTTGACAGAGTCCCTTGGGAGGCAGTCCTGAAGGGCAAAGGAGTCCAGGAAGGCTGGACGTTCTTCAAGAAGGAAATCTGAAAGGCACAGGAGCAGGCCGTCCTTCCCCAAATGATGAAAGATGAGCCGGCGGGGAAGAAGAGTGGCCTGGCTGAACAGAGAGCTCTGGCTGGAACTCAGGGAAAAAAGGAGAGTTTATGACCTTTGGAAGAAGGGACAGGCAACTCAGGAGGACTACAATGATGTCATGAAGTTCTGCAGGGAGGAAATTAGAAGGCCCAAAGCCCAACTAGAACTTAATCTGGCTACTGCCATAAAAGACAATTTTAAAAGTTTCTATAAATACATTAGCAACAAAAGGAGGGCTAAGGAGAATCTCCATCCTTTATTGGATGTGGGAGGAAACATAGTGACAAAGGATGAGGAGAAGGCTGAGGTACTTAACGCCTTCTTTGCTCAGTCTTTAATGGTAAGACCAGTTGTTCTTGGGATACCCAGCCTCCTGAGCTGGAAGAGAGGGACAGGAAGCAGAATGAACCCCCCATAATCCAAGGGGAAATGGTTAGCGACCTGCTACACCACTTAGACACACACCAGTCTATGGGGCCAGACGGGATCCACCCAAGGGTACCGAGGGAGCTGGCGGAAGTCCTCGCCAAGCCACTTTCAATCCTTTATCAGCAGTCCTGGCTAACCGGGGAGGTCCCAGTTGACTGGAGGTTAGCAAATGTGATGCCCATCTACAAGAAGGGCCGGAAGAAGGATCCAGGGAACTACAGGTCTGTCAGTCTGACCTCGGTGCTGGGGAAGGTTATGGAGCAGATCATCCTGAGTGCCATCATGTAGCACGTGCAGGACAAGCAGGTGATCAGGCCCAGTCAGCATGGGTTTATGAAAGGCAGGTCCTGCTTGAGTAACCTGATCTCCTTCTATGACAAGGTGACCCGCTTAGTGGATGAGGGAAAGGCTGTGGATGTTGTCTACCCAGACTTTAGTAAAGCCTTTGACATGGTTTCCCACAGCATTCTCCTGGAGAAACTGGCTGCTCATGGCTTGGACGGGCATACACTTCACTGTGTAAAAAGCTGGCTGGATGGCCGGGCCCAAAGAGTTGTGGTGAATGGAGTTAAATCCAGTTGGTGGCCGGTCACAAGTGGTGTTCCCCAGGGCTCAGTATTGGGGCTGGTTCTGTTTAATATCTTTATCAATGATCTGGATGAGGGGATGGAGTGCACCCTCAGTAAGTTTGCAGATGACACCAAGTTGTGCGGGAATGTTCATCTGCGTGAGGGTAGGAAGGCTCTGCAGAGGGATCTGGACAGGCTGGATCAATGGGCCAAGGCCAATCGTATGAGATTCAACAAGGCTGAGTGCCTGGTCCTGCACTTGGGTCACAACAATCCCATGCAACGCTACAGGCTTGGGGAAGAGTGGCTGGAAAGCTGCCTGGCAGAAAAGGACCTGGGGGTCTTGGTCAATAGCCAGCTGAATATGAGCTGGCAGTGTGCCCAGGTGGCCAAGAAAGCCAATAGCATCCTGGCTTGTATGAGAAATAGTGTGGCCAGCAGGAGTAGGGAAATGATCATACCCCTGTACTCGGCACTGGTGAGGCTGCACCTCAACTACTGTGTTGAGTTTTGGGCCCCTCACTACAAGAAAGACAGTGAGGTGCTGGAGCGTGTCCAAAGAAGAGCAACGAAGCTGGTGGAGGGTCTAGAGAGCAAGTCTTATGAGGAGTGGCTGAGGGGTTGTTTAACCTGGAGAAAAGGAGGCTGAGGGGAGACCTTATTGCTCTCTACAACTACCTGAAAGGAGGTTGTAGAGAGGTGGGGGTTGGTCTCTTCTCCCAAGTAACAAGCCATAGGACAAGAGGAAATGGCCTCAAGTTGTGCCAGGAGAGGTTTGATTGGATATTAGGGAAAATTTCTTCACCAAAAGGGTTGTCAAGCATTGGAACATGCTGGCTGCCCAGGGAAGTGGCTGAGTAACCATCCCTGGAGGTATTTAAAAGATGTGTAGATGTGGTGCTTAGGGACATGGTTTAGTGGTGGACTTGGCAGTGTTAGGTTAACAGTTGGACTTGATCATCTTAAAGATCTTTTCCAACCTAAACAATTCTATGATTCTCTGATTGGATCATTGTCTGAGACTTAGGAAGTGGGGCGGGCAGGGGTCTGGTGCCTAGCACTGTTGCTCCTTCTATAGTCAATGGACAGAGAAATGTTCCTTTGAAGGAAAAATGAGATGTCAGATGAACTACCTGCCTTCTGGAAGTATCTGCCTCAATCACAGAAGAATCCTAGAGAGTCCATGCTGCAAACTGCAGTGTTCAAATAAGTGCCTAAATTTTAGTGGGATGAATTCAGTGCATTGGTGAATCATTGGAAATTTTTTTTTTTACAGTTTCCTATTTAAACTAGGTTTTCTGGTTTGTTTCCTAACATGTCATAAACAAACTGATGGAGAAACTGAGCGCCAAGTATATTGCTACTATAACTCTATTAGCATCAATGGACGAGTTTTAATTCCACATAATTAATCTGTAAGATGTTTTCAAGTGCCATGCCTACACAGCTGCAGTGCCAGACTTTAGTAATACATACCTGGCCAGCACAGAGCATAGTCACACTTCCTTTCATGGCCTAGGAGGCAGCTTTCCCTATCCTCTGACAATTAACAGATGACACTGAGAATGCTCACAGAGAAGAAGTCTGGGAAATTCTCCACTTGAAGGCAGAGCAAGAGCAGCCTCCCCTCCTTATAAGAAAGTCTTTGGCTCCAACTTACAGTTTTGCCAGCATTCTGTTAATGCTCAGCTCCAGATTCTTACTCCTATTAGTTAAAAGCAGGATATGATTCATTATTCCTATGCCTAGACTAGGTGTTGCTTCTCTAATGCAAAAATGGTCCCTGAACATCTTTCAGTCTCAGTACAGTAGAAACCCTGCAAATTTTCAAATGGATGAGATACTTTAACCCCGTTAATTAATCCTGTTACATTAAGAACAATCTGCCACTAAAACTGCTCAGAAGTTGAGAGTTATAAGACCAAATATTTCACTGAGATTGGTGTGGAAGTACAGTCAGTTTTGGTTGGTCCTTCTGGCAATATCTTTTTCAAGACGGTTAGACTAGATGATCTTAGAGGTCTTTTCCAACCTTAATGATTCTGTGATTCAAGAGACACAGAGTCCCCTCCACAACCAGTGATTTGACCCCACTGTTTTCTCTGATGGACAGTAGGTTTGGAAAATCCCTGTGAAGTAGGAGAATGTCTTTATGCCTATTTTTCATTCACATATTTACTTCTACAGGCAACTCAGGAATCCAGTACACTTTAAGACACCTTAAACATCAATCAATAAATGAATGACTGTACAGAAAAAATAAATAATTACCTTCAAGTGTTTCTCCCTCTCCAGAAAGGGCCTCTCCTGCTCCAGAGGCATACAAGGCAGACACAGTCAATGCATACCTAGTGGCTTGGTCTAAACCTTTCAGCACTTTAGAGGTAGTGTCACCTTTCACAGTCACTTCCTTAGTTTCACCTCCTGCGACTGGAGTGTATGTTATAAAGTACTGCTGCACTTTGCCAGGAGCAGCACTCCAAGACAGCTTCATTGTTGATGTTGTAGCATCAGAAACTCTCAAATTTCTTGGATTTCCTCGGACTGCACATGTCAAAAGATGTTGAAAACAAGTTGAAGCTAGCTTCATTTCTTGGTTTATTTTTTATGTTACCACAACATAGGACTTAATGCTGAGAAAATAATTCCTGAATAGCCTGTCCTAACACTGCTATAGTATAACTTTACTGTAACAGGATTGTACAATTCCATCCCCACCCTCCTTAGGCAAAAATGCCCAATAAAGTCTTTGTGCTCCTATTTTTTTCTATTAAAACCACAGCCTCAATCCTGGAACATTTATACATACTAGCACCTGAATATATGCTCAACTTCAACACACCAAGATCCACGTTGAAGTCACTGTCTGCAGAATCAAGTCAAAGATCACCAGTGAAATGTGAAATTAACACATTATGGTTTCCTACAGAGAGTTCTTTTTGATGATAGTTTTTCTGGTTTCTAATATTTAAAATCTCAGTGAAGTTTCACCAGTGACCAGGACATTCGTAATGTCTCTGTACTCTTTGGATTTTGTTTAGTAAGACATGATACCTGTTAAAGGATCATGCATTTTCATACAAGTTCAGGCTACAGTGGTAACTTTGGTAAATTAAATGTTTAATTCATTCCTTGCTAGCCATTCAGAACAAAGTGCGAACAAGGTCTGAATTTGCTGAAAAGAAATATAATTTATATGATTGACAATACGAAGAATTATTAGGACAATTAATTAAACATACTAGTAGATTCGTCACTCAAGTTACCTTGCCATATTAGGTGTTGCAGGTTCAATATACTGTATTTTAAAATGAAATATTATGATTTTGATAAATTATATTGTCTTAAATTACCTCTCAACTAGGCTTGAGCAATTTTATAATTCCCTGTTCATCTCGGATAATACATATGGCAAATATGGGTTATTCTCTTTTCAGTAGGAATATGTCAGCATGCAGGGAGTTCTTCTCAAGCTTACTACATTCACATCATTGATCATGTATGTACCTTCATCAGTTTTTGCATATCCATTCAGCGAATTTCCAGGCCCAGACTGATACTCAGGAATAACAGAGACTTCGTATCTTGTATCTTGGATTAAGTTCTGCAGGGTAGTTGATCTATCATTTGCTGAGACAGTCACTTGTCTCCTTTCTCCTCCAGAAAGTGGTCTATATACAAGCCTGTACCGTAGGACATTTCCTGGAGCTGGAGTCCAGCCAACTACAAAGCTATCAGTAGTTTCATCTGTTATCCTCAAGTTTCGAGGAGCACCTTTAACTACAAAAAAATATACACATATAATTTGTAAATATTTGCTTTTAATCAAGCAGTATCTGAAGTGAAACCATTCCAACCATTCTGTTAGCTCATCCATTTTAACAAAACAACAGCTTATATTGCCCTCCCGTTGTTTTAAGGTACACAAACCATAAGTCTTTTCTGAAAATCTAGGGCCAGAGTTACAATCAGCAGTGTAACAAAGTTGTCCCAAAAAGGATATTAATCCCAGTTTATACAACCGCTTCTGAAACTTAAGACAGTCTGACTGTGTTTAGTGGTAACAGTAGAACTGAACTGTGCAAGGGATGTTTGGGTATAGTGGGGAAATTTCTTAACACAACAGATCATACAGGTTTCTTTGCTGTGGCCATTTGCTTCTGCACTGCCTCCATTTACAGATAGTTGTCAGATACACCTGACTACACACAGGCACCTCTCCTATTTTAAAGAAACAATGAAGGTAAATGCAACAGGAAAAAAAAAAATCACCAAAACAATTCTATTTCTTAAAGTTAAATTTTTGCAACAAAAAATATATTCATGGCAATATGAGTTGCATCTTATGTTTAAAAAAGGCTTCTGAATTAAGTCTCAAACTCAGAGACAAGAAATAGCCTGTTATCCCAGAAATTAAGGAAAAACTGTGGTGAATCATTTAGCCTAGCCTGTTCCTTGACAAAAGACATAGCATCTCAGGTCACTTCATATGAACTCAGTGGGCACACCAAAGAAGGACTTGACTCTTCCAACATACATTAAGATCTACTGTACTGCAAGTTGCCTAGCAGCATGTAGCATAGTCTTTTAGGCAAAAAAAAGTTTTGTTTTTTATTGTTTATTAACTAACATATAATTCAACTGGAACGTTATATGCCAAAAGCATTGTTCTTCAGTGTTAAATTACAGATCTGTTAAGAGTGGATCAATTAATAATCCTAGCTCTAAAGAAACAAACTTGTTTCCTACTAATCAGAAACACAATACTCAATTTCAAATTCTTTAAAAGCCTGAAACCAAAGCTAGTTGCCAAGAAAGCTGTCTAGCCCAAATTGTTAGCTAGATCTGAATGGAGAGCTGCTGATGTTTACATGATTGCAGAAGAACTCTGTCTTCTCAGACGTGTTGGGATTTCATCAGATCAAGATACTGACAATTAGTTAAGGCAGTATCAGTTACAACATGGGAACATCAATTATTTTTATTAAAGTTATTCCTTCTCCTTTCCCTTACAATCACAAGCTACATATTCTATCAGCCAAGAGTTTGTCAGTTTTCCTAAAGGAAAGTTATGTGTGGCCAAAACATTCTGACTGGTACAGTCATGGAAATATGCACACCAACAGTGAAACCTGTATCTTCCAAACTTAAAATCCAAACTAAGCTATTTTATAAATGTGTATTTCTATCAGTCCTAAGAGGAAAGAGCAATTAACAAATTTCCATGCTGTTTCTTTTGCTCCCTTGGAACCATTTACGTCACCAAAGGTCACAAATGACAGCATGGGATAATGAAAAAGAGTGGATCAATATTTTTAAAAGCATGATTTAGACTAGACTGAGTATTCAACTCCTGGAATATAAAATCAAATTTACTGTCATCCATCTCCTTTAAATCAGTGGAAATGCATTGTGGCAACTCTATAAAGAAAAAGCATAGCTACCATGCTTGAATTTACAGCCATTGATCACATAAACTCATATTAACATCAGTGGAAGTTTTGAATCAGTAAGAGTTACTGGATCAGACCCATGAAGTTCTGATGAGAAACAGCTGACCAAAAACACAGGCCCCTTTAAGCCTATGGTATATAAAACAGCTGACCAAAAACACAGGCCCCTTTAAGCCTATGGTATATAAAACATTAATATTTCTATTAATGTAAGTTAGATGTAGACACAGCAAATTACATAGGTACATGCTTGACTTTAAATGTATTAAAGTCAGCATGTATTCCAGCATCAGAGTTATAATTATTGAATAGAATAGAATAGTTCAATTGGAAGGGACATACAATGATCATCTAGTCCAACTTAAGTGTATATTAAGATTAACACACGCCAATGAATTTATTATTGACAACACAACACTTCATTTGAAAATAGGCCACTGCAGAGAAAGACAGCATCCATTCAAGTTTCAGGGAAAATAAAATCCAATCTTAACAATTTAATGTTGGCCTGTTGTTGGAATTTTATATCTTTACTAAATGCACTGAGAGACAATAATGGTTATTCTCACCCTGCTCCTCAGCCTTAGCTGGCTGTTCCACATACACCCATTTCTCTCAATTAAGCTAATTCTTATTTTAACATATGGCTCTTTTGTGTCCGAGAGTAATGGGAAGCCTACCTTCTAAAGTAGTTTCCTCTCCATCCAAGGGAGGGCCATCACCATCTTCATATTCAGAAATCACACTGACTGCGTAAGTAGTTTCAGGTAGCAAGTTGGTGAGAACTGAGCTAGTACTTGAAGCTGGTACTGAAACAATGAATTCATCTCCACCGACTGCTACTTTATATTTAATGAGATAGGACAAAACCTCAGATCCAGCTGGAGACCAGCTCACTCTGAAACTGTCAGATGTTACATCAGAAAAGACCATATTCTTTGCAGGTACGTAAGCTGTATGGAAATAAAAACGCAGAGATGAGGCATACTTGCTAGAATATTTTTTAACACAAAATCTCTAAAATAAATGAAAAATGTCTCTCAATAACTTGATTTATTCTAATTGAACAGATATTTTGTTGCACGTGCAACAGTATTTGTTTTCTATACTTGCTTATAGCTCTCAAATTTCATGAAGATCGTATCTACGTTGTCTCAAATCATATGACAATGAGTAGAAGCACCAATTCAGTGATTTCTAGATCAAATGAGAACAGTCCATCTAAAAAAATGTACTTATGAAAACTCAAGTTAGAATCTGATAATCAAGTTGGGTTCCCTCTTTCATATGTCCCATGAACAGCAATAACATTATGTCCTCAATGGGAACTAAGAATCCTTGTTTTTTTGCAGATCTAGATTAGAAATAGGACAAAATAAATCCTAGTATTTTTTCAGGAATGGAGTCAAAGGGGAAACAAGGAACTTGACATGAGGCACAAACACAAACCTGACATCCTGGGCTTGTTTTGGTTGGCCTAGTCAGCCTAACAGTAGGGATGTTAAGACTGCTTGAGCCCTCTAAAACAAAGGCTGCTTTGCTGGTTTGTTCCTCAAAGCTATCCTGAAACAAAAGGCTTATTTTTAAAGAGAGTGGGGTTTTCAATACTGGGGACTATTCAATGTTAGTGTTCTGCTAAACATCGGTAGGGACACTGAGGGTGCAACTAATCATAAGTAACTTTAACTGACCAAAAGTTGGTCATTTAGAAATCTTTTAAATATTAAACATTATCCAAGCTCACCCAATTTGGATGCATGTGAAGACTTTCATGTGCTACTTCATTTCAGTCTTTACAGTTGGATTGAGATTAATACCACCTAGAATCTGCTGTCTCAAATTGTCTTGTCTAAGCCCATTTCAGAGGGCCATTCATTTTACCCTAAAAATTTACCAAATCACCTTCTGGAGGTGTCAGCGTTGCTCCATTGCCTTTGAAATTCTAAAAGACAAGTTTAAACTAGCTACCTCATTTTGGACAGCGAAAGAAGAATGGTCCTAATAAGTAACTGTTTTACTCAAGACATTGAGTGTAAAAGTAGAGCACATCCACCAGGTCATTCCAGACAGACACTTTAATAACTTTCTAGGTACCTCGGAGGGGAGGGAAAAAAAGTATTTCTCCAAGAATTTTTTCATCTCCCTTTGTCCATTAATTTCCCCCATTGCTTTTAATACGTTTGAAAATGAGAACCAAATCCCCAGTTATTAAAAATATCATTTGTATATGGATAATTTCATCAGTATGAATTCTTTAGGTAACTACAAGCACAAAACATTGGTTCAGATCTTTTTTCATTGCATTTTCTATGTTTCTCTAAGTAATAGCAGTTACTTACATTTTTTCCTTATAGCAGCCAGTTCCTGCTCAATCCGTAGGCAGACAGACTGTGTAAGTTCAAATGATATTCTTTGAAAAGCATCAAAATCTTCCACTGTGTAAACGTGGGTTTCAGCAGGAGGTGATGCAATTGCTTCTAACTCCGTACGCACTGCGTCTTTCACACCAACTGCAAATATTTCTACATCTGCATCCCTCAGCTTTATTGCAGGTTCTTTAAAAGCATCTGATGATTTTCCATCAGTAATAAGAATCATGACTCTTGGCACATTTGGTCTTGATCCTTTGCTGGTAACAAATACTTTCTCCCTCACGTATGTCATCGCTTTGCCTGTGTTGGTAGATCCACCTCTGTAGGGGAAGGTGTTAATAGCGTGAATTATGTCTTCCACTCTGTTGTATCTGTTCAAAGAAAACTCCATATGGGGATCTCTGCTGTACTGGACAAGACTTATCTGCACTTTTCGAGGTGATATCTCAAAGCTTTTAACTAACACTTCCAAAAAGGCTCTTACTTTAACAAAATTGGCAATACCAATGCTGTAGGAACCGTCCACTAAAAACACAACATCAGCTTTTACATCCACACCACGTGAGCATTCTGTAAAGAAAAAGAATTACCGCTATAAACAGATATTCAATAGCCACAGCATTACAATTGCATCTGCAGTTTGTGTATCATACCCTGTTGCTTATAAAGGAAATAAACCATTCTAAGCTGTTTCTCATAAATAATAAAGGTATGGTATTAAAAGAAGCATCAGAGGTTTAAACAACAAAAAACTACCATGTGAAAATAACATAGTAGCTCCTAACTCACCCACTTGAACTTTTACTTGTTGTGTTTTTTCCATTATCGTTATTGGCTCACTGGGGGTCAGTCCTTTCATTGCATAAACATTGATTTGATACTCTGTGTCTGGAGAGAGATCTTTAACATTCAGAGCAGTAGTCTGAGGTCCCACGCTCAGTACATGTTGTTTTCCACCAGCTATCATTGGAATGAACTGCAGCCGATAGCCAGTTATTTGGCTTGTGGATGGATCCCAAGTGATCCTAACAGATTTTGAGGAGATCTGCGTGGCCACCAGATTTGAAGGAGGCTCCACCACTGAAAGAAATCAAACGCAACCCCCGAATTTTTAATTACAATTATAACATATTTTCTAGCACATTTTTATTTCTGGAATAAATGTAGTCATCGCTGCTTAATCTTTACTAAAAATCACTTTTTTTTTTTAGCATAAATAAACAGAAGTGAATTACAGGACAGTCCAAATGAGGCATCAGAGACAGGACAGAAATATGAACAATGCATTTGTGGTCCCCTGAGTGTAGGAGAAGTTCCAGGAGAAATGCTGCCTTGCTTTAACACTGTTTCAAACAGAAGTGAAAGCTACACCCACAGAAACACAGTAGAGAGTGTGAAAAAATGCAGACCTGAGCAGAACACTATGACAGTGGAGTCATCTCTGCTGCCATTTTGGTCAAAGAATAACTAGTTACTTAGAACCTTACAGGGCCAGAAAGTTACAATGATACAGCTTGACGTCTGTGTTTTCTCAGTGTTCTCCAGTTTTCATTCCTTGGTCTTTAACTTATTACATATTCTGCCCCTTCACCAAGCATTCTTTTTCCCTTTAGTACATTTTTCCATAGAAGTGATGACTGTGTCCAAATTGACTGTATGAGACTCTGATAACTGCACATCATTGTGTTACCCTTGAAACTATGGAATAATGGAGCTATTCCAAATCTAATCCATCACATGTTCTGTTCTCCTGCATTTAAATGCAGAAAGCTGAGACCTGTTTTCCACACTTGCTAAATGAGACAACAGATCAAACTCCAGAAGTAAAGCAAAGGAAGCAGGGATAGCTCCTTAAATATGAATCAGAATAAACTGAAGTCAATAAATACATTTATATAAAGTATCTCACCTTCTTCTCCACTAACCAGTTCACCTAGTTGTTCATCAACACCAGAGCACACTTGCAAGATAATTTCATTCTGTATATCCACAATTCCATCAAAATTAGCCACATTGAACACATGCTTCAGTGAAGGCTGAGATGCAATTAGCTTGAGTTCCTTTGCATCTGCTGCTTTGATTCCTAGAAGTTGCAATAGACAGGACTGTGTTGAGTGGCCATAAAATACAGACACCTGTGAATGTATTCATAAAGTATCAGAACATCCTGGGGTAAAGCTGAGTTTAATTCAGTTCTGTCTTCTGTCATTATCAATAATCAAACTACAAAATAATGGTTAATGCAATGAGGTGACATACTCCATTTTCAACCTGAGAAAATAATATGGTGTCTTCAATAAGGCCAAGGTTGAAACTATGTTTGTCAGTCATCTTAAACTCCATGTAGGAGCTACAGAATTACTAACAAATTAACACAACTGGTATCTTCTGCTCTGGAGGGTGCAAATGACCCATTTCAAGGCATACCCATAGAAACAGTGGCATAGCAAAATTCTTGAAACACAGAATCTGTAAAACATATAACTTCTTTAGAAATGTTAATCTCTCATTCATTAGAAAAACTCAACGTACCCAAAGAAAAAACTTCAACTCCTATGTTGCGAAGCTCTCTTGCAGGAATTTCGACTTCATCTTGAGCTTTTCCATCCGTAATGACAATTGCTACTTTGGGAAAGCCTTTTCTTGCTCCAGCAGACTCAGTGAAGGTGTTTTGAACCAGGTAATCAATAGCCTCACCTAAAAACAACACCACAAGTTGTGTTTTATTAGGCTTGAATGAACTAGGATTTAAGACAAATTTGAATTATAAAATGAAATGCTGAATAAACACATATGTGGGAAATCTGTACCTGTCATTGTGTTGCCACCTTTGTAAGGTATCCTTTTAATTGCATCAATAAGATCACTTCTTCTGAAATACTGATTTAAATTGAACTCTGTTCTTGTATCTGAACTGTACTGAACAACTCCAACTCTCGTCTTTTCTTCTCCAATGTCAAAAGCTGATACAAGGGCAACCATGAAGTCCAGAATATATTTGAAGTTATTTCTCCCTACACTCCATGAACCATCTACCAGGAAAACTAAATCTGTCATTGCACTTATGGAGCATCCTGGAACACACAAACACACACAAAAAAAATCTCTGTTAGCAAATGATCAATTGCATTCTTACAAATCAGTGAGAAATGTCTGACAGAAACTTAGTAGGTAAAAGCCAAAACAAACAGATATTTAATAGATCGATATTCTTATCTGGAATATCTTACTTGGGGAAGCATTATTCACATAAGTGAACACCCATATGAGCCTTCTAGCTGTCATTACCAATAGGGATCTGTTACCTAGATACTCATTTTTGAGACACCTCTCACGCTATTCCACAAGATCTGTTATGCCACAGCAGATGAAAACTCAAATATAAAACTTTTTGCAACAGTTTGATGTTCTGGGAATGTTTCATGTTGTTACCGTTCTGCTTTGCATCTTTATCTCCCCATAATAGCTGTACAGGTTCTTCTGCAATGCCTTTTATCCACAGCACAATGTCTTTTGTTAATAGGACCAAGACACTCATGGACTTGCTCAGATTAGTTGCATGAAATTCCTAGTTTCAGTACCAACTTTGCACCTTGTCCTGGTTTCAGCTGGGATAGAGTTAATTTTCTTCCTACTAGCTGGTATTGTGCTATGTTTTGGATTTAGTATCAGAATAATGTTGGTAACACGCTGATGTTTTAGTTGTTGCTAAGTGGTGTTTACACTGGTCGAGGACTTTTCAGCTTCCCATGCTCTGCCAGATGCACAAGAAGCTGGGAGGCAGCACAGCCAGGACAGCTGACCCAAACTGGCCATAGGGTTATTCCCTACCATATGACATCATGCTCAGTATATAAGCTGGGGGGAGTTGGCCGGGGAGCAGCGATCACTGCTCGGGGACTGGCTGGGCATCAGTCAGCAGGTGGTGAGCAATTGCATTGTGCATCACTTCTTTTGTACATTCTATTATTGTTGTTGTTGTTGTTGTTGTTGTTATTATTATTATATTCTTCCTTTGCTGTCCTATTAAACTGTCTTTATGTCAATGCACAGGTTTTACTTTTTTTTTTTCCCCGAATGTCTCCCTCATCCCAATAGGGTGGGGGAGTGGGCGACCAAGCAGCTGTGTGGTACTTCATTGCCGACTGTGGTTAAACTACAACACACCTTATTCTTTCAATGTGGCTATAAATTCCTTTCATCCCAGTCCCTTCCCAAGTTTTCTTAACTGGACAATTTTACAAGTCAACTTTATTGCTAGGTAACACAGGAACACAGTTTAACTTTATGGGGCCTTAGAGCTAGATGTCACTTATCTCTAAAATGTCAGATAAGTTGAAAGACAAAACACCTTACTTTGTAATTGAGCCTCAACCTTCTTTTCCTCTGGTATCCCCGGACCACCTGTCTGAACTGCACAAAACACAACATAGAGAGAATTAATGGAGGAAATCAGGTTAAATTTGTTAACATCAAAGAAAAGCATGTAGGGAATTAGAGACACAAATCTGACAAGCCTCAGAACATGAAAACATAAATTCAAGTTATGAATACATCACCTGTACTTACAGATTTGACAACATAGCATTCAGGGCAACACAAAATACAGAAAATGCAAATAATTAAGAATGCTCTGTATTTGTACATCTTGTACAGCAATTTCCTGAAAATAACTGCAACATCCCTGGATGAAATACCAATATTACCCCTTTCTAACACATAGGGGAACTCATCATAAGTAATTTTCCTGTGGTTGTTTGGGAAGCCTGAGACATGCAACAAAATGTGTCATAGAAGATAGTCTGCTGTGCTTAACATATTTATTTAATTAGATTTATTTTATGCTTTATTTAATTATTAAGTATAAATTATAAAAATTTAATTTCCATATTTTATTATGCATATAGACATATTGTGTCACATTTTATTGTTTGATGAAGGTAGTTTGCTTTTTTGTTTCCCCATACACAGGAAGTCGGTCAGATTCATTTGTTACTGAGGACAATGAGAGTCTTCCCCTTGACTTCAGCAGATGCAGTTTATAGGAAGGAGGTTTAGCTCAAAAGAACCAGTGGCCTCCTGCAAAGAATTCTATAGGGGTTGGCAGACACGATATATCTGTGTTAGTCTCCTCATATCTCTTGCAAATTATCTCTGCTCCTACTAGGAATTACGGTTAATGGAAAAAGGCTGTTCAGACAGCTACATCTGATCAGAGTTTAGGTATGCGGCAATTTTGTTGAGGAACTGGAACAAAGCCAAGTTTTGTGAATGACCACTCTGTTATCTTACTTGGTTTTCTAATTGTATTACAGGTACTTACTTGTCAGTTGGCCAAAAACAGGTAGACTCTCCTCTCTTTCATCATATGAAGCTATTGATACAACATACTCTATATCAGGTATAAGATCTGATAAGATAGTTTGGGTAGTGCTAGGTGAAAGGGTAAATTCTTTAGTAGGCCCATCTGCAATAAATATATAAAACAGTTAATGCAGCCTTTAAATCCAGTAATATCAATGACAATTTGATCATAAACAAAAAGAAGAAAACGCAACAGAGAACAATCTATCTAAAATCCATTGATAATTTTAGAACAATACACTTTCTTTTTTCCTGAAGCATGAATTTTGAAACATGAAACTTCAAACTAACCTGTTTTCAATAGTGAACAAAATTACTGAAGTGTTTAATAAGTTCCAGGAAATTTGAAACTTAAAATGCACATACAAAATGTACTATCATCTAACAAATCATGGTCCAGTTCTGATTCAATATCACTTTTACACTGATTATTTCTCAAAGTGGAAGAGAATAATGGATGTCTTAAACAGCCATTATCAGGCAGTTGTATGACATCACTGCATCAGTACCTGACACATGCAATGTTTACCCTGGGAGAAGTACTTGAATGAAGTGCAATACAATTCCCTAACTTTAAGGTAAAAGCATAGAAGAGGAGCAGAGTGATGATTCTACCTTCTTTTTGCTCCTTGCAAAGAAAAGGCATCCAAAACTTATTACTTGCAGTCCCCAAAGGGTAAACATTACGGCAAGAAAAACTAATTTGGAACAATCACTCTTGCTTCCTGCATGCCCTTTGCTACTACCAAGTCTTGATCACAAACTTCAGAAAGATGTTAATAGCTACTCTCATACCTAAGTTAGACATAAGTAAAAATAAACCCAAGTTTTCCAAAACTGTAATGACATAACAAAATTTTACAGAACTCACCATTTGTTGGAACCACAGTTATCCTGTAACCCACTATTGCATCTGGTGGCCTTTTCCATGACATTTGAACATTATGTTCATCTATAATTGTAAAATTCAAGTCTGATGGTGGATTAACTGCAAAAGATTTATACCGGGTGGATGTTTAAAAGTTTGAACAAGCTTTGGCAAGTGAATAAATAAAATAATGTTGAGCAAAGCTTACTAAAATTGTCTTTGCATAAATTTGTTTCCAACAAATATAAAGATATGTTGTTGGAAAGAGTAAAATAAAAGCTGACAAAATATGACAAAACATCAAAGAGTATACGCATTACAGAGGACAGCACAGAACATATGTTTCTTGAGTTGCCAAGACATTCAAGAATGGCCAGCAAAATCAAGCACAATAGAAAACACGTTTGGATACATGTACAATGAGTTCACAGATAATCACCACATATGCAAACATTTCACATAACAATTAAAGGAAATTTTTTTACATGCTGGGTGCAATCCGTACAAGCATGCCAAATCACAACCTGCTTACAATATAATGAGATCATTTAGGACATTGAGAACCCAGTACTCTTCTTAATTAGACATTAAAGAATTGATCAGCTTTTTAATATAGTCTCTGCATAGTCATATTTCTTATCAATTTCACTGAATCTAGAAACTTGGCAGAGAAAAAATATTTTAAAGAATACAGGAAAAGATTGGACACTTAATGTTCAGTAATACAATTTCTGTTAGGGTCTAGGTAGGTATGAATATACATGTAAAATGTATATCAGTAATAATAATATACTGATGTATCATTTTATTTCAAAATATGGAGAGATCCACCCCTTTGTTCCTAGAAGCCACTAAAATGACATAACTTTGCATATGGCTGCAGAGGATTCAGGAACTAAGGGGATAATAAATGGGGTTAGTAATGGTTGCAATTTGCTGAAATATTTGAGCTGATGTGAAAGTTCACAAAAATAAGATTCTACCTGTTTACACCAGATTGCTGTACAATTTCAAAGGTGTAAACTATTGTTTTCATGTTCCCTTTGCAGCAGGTGTACCCATACTAGTAGTGGCATTTTAACATAAAATGCCAGTATGGTTCCAAACAACACAATGGTTAATTATGAAAAGACAACATCAAAATATATTTATGGACATTTATTTTACAGAATTTATAGAAAACAGCAAAGAGGGCACCAGTGATCTGAACAAATGACTGCAAATAAAACTTGTAGGAGCTGATGACAGAAGTAACTGAACAGTACAGAAAGAAATAGTTTACATACGCTATTTTGCAGCATCATGCATATGTAAATGAAATGTTGATTATTATTTTTTTAGCTTCCCACGATGGACAAAAGCCTCCATGTACAAGGTTTATTACACAAAGACGTTTCATAAATATTTTATAATGATATTCTCTTTGTAAAATCGTCATGCTTATTCATGCAGTATTTTACTGACTCACTGTCAGTGCATGGTAGGTGTATTATATATTATTGTTTAAATAGTTCTACAAAGTAAGATTAGATTCAGCCATACTTTCCTTAACTACTGTGAGACTGTTTTGCAGGCATTTTTAATAGACAGATCTTCTCTGTTTCATGGAAGATCTCCGTCATATGTCAGATTTTGTTTTCGTTTTGAATGTAATTTAAAGAGCAGATAAAGAAATAAATGCTAGAATGTATACTTATGAAAGACACTGTCCAATTGCAATAAGTAATACTGATCTCAAAAAAACTGGCAACCAATTCTGTAGGCATTTTTTTCCCTTTAATTTACTGTAATTTCCAACCATAGGATAATATGGCTTTGTAATACTGTGATACAATAGATACGCTAGTGCTGAAGTAAATGTTATTTTTCCTATTGTCCATACACAGGCAGTGAGATTAGACCATTAACCTGCATGCACAGTTTATTCATCATTGGTTTATGAGTATCACAATGCTAGAGACAGCAAGGTAGTTACTTAGTATCAAAATCATGCAACACATGTTAATAGTAAAATACATTTAGGTGATAAGAATATCATTATAAAATATGGTTTCAGTAGCAATGGCTCAGGACAAATTTAATGCAAAGGCAGAGACAACTGACCTGAGCATGCTTTTAAAAAAAATTCAGTACATGGAAAAAATAGCGCCACCAACCTTGCAAGTAAATTGGCATGTTGCAGCAGAGACTTTAGGCTTTAACTGCTGAAGGACAGCAGCAGCCCAACTTGTTGATATCCAAATGACCGGATTCCAGATAAACTGAAAAAACTGACTGTGAGGAAAAGTCTTTAACATTTTAAAGGATTTTAATCCATTTTATGAAAATTCAGATGTGGATCTTGGCAGGTAGCAAGAATAGTACATCAATACATAAGTGACGTATCCGTTCGTCCAGGTGTTCACAGCCTTTTAGAACAATGGCATTGCAGGGGACCTCAGAAAGTCCCCTCGTCCATCCCACAGCCAAGACATGATCAGCCACCCCATGTCATTCCTGACATGTTTGCTCAGATCATTCTCAAAGACCTCCACTGTTGGCAAGACTGCCAGCTTCCCACGGAAATTACTCCAATGCTTCACTCCCTTTATCATCATAAAGTTATTCCCGACACCTAACCCCAGTCTTCGTTGCTGCAGTTTAAATCCATTCATTCTCAACCTATGGCTGGCTTATTAAACCAAAGCACTGAATGTTTTTCCCATTGAAATCCAAAAAGGAACCTTGCCTGAGTGAAAAAAAGCCAGTTTGGATCCAGTGTCATCAAAATGTCTTCTGGATGGCCTGTGAGCTTTTGATACTCAAACAGAACCTCCAAAACCTCCATGGACCTTCACATGGGTCAGATTTCACCCATGTGAAACCAGCTGCAGGATGAAGATCAAACTATGGTCATATGGTGGAGAGCAGTAAGTCGATCTGAAGTACAGCAGAATGTTTAGATGATAAAAACCTTATTGCGATAATCAAAGAGGACAACTGTTACTCCACCTTATTAAAATTCTTCTTCCAGTAGGGAATTCACCAATGGAAAAATAATACATCTGCAATATGGAACCAGACCAGACTTCTAGGAATAAAATGCCCCTGGTTGTGGTGGGAGTTTGTCCCATTACAGGGACAAACCTTAAAACTCCACTCTACAAAGGCTTACATGTGATCGCAGCTTTACTCAAGCAAGCAGTCTTGATGTCGAGCTACTTGCATAAGTGAAGTTGCACATATGCTTACAGTGTGGTGACAGTGCTGATCAGTCTGATCCTGTGTCAATCAAAATCCAGGCCAAACCCCTCACTGACTTGTCAAGGTACAGGATCGTGATCGTAACATGTGATGGTATTATAGTATTGCTTTAATACAGTGATTCCACTGTTGATGTACAGAAATGTATGGCTCCCCTACAGGTTTCCAGGGTAGTAAAAAAATATCTTACTCTATGACAATAATGTTTACACAGTGTTAATTTCCCCCACTCTTAGAGCTATGATATGATAATTTCCTCAATCAGATATCGTATTTTATGCACCACAAAAGAAAAAAAAAATCAGACATAATATACTTAATCCATTGCCACTCCTTGTGTTATATACATGTATAATAACAGTATATTTTCTGAAACAAAAAATATAGAGCAAGGCATCTTTCTTATGCTATGTATGTCTTATACTAGCTTGTAGTACTTAACAGGTAATGCAAACCTAATATACAAAAGTCTACAGCTTTTTACAGATAATACCATGTGACTGGTAGAGGATCCCAGTGCATATCTTAACAAGACAGAATTAAAATATAATCAGAAGATCAAGCAATTTAAATCTAGAACCAGACTTAAAAGTGCTATAACTTGGAAGTAGCTGCCATCCACAATCCCTATGTGAAACAAAAACTGTAGTTTCATCAATGGAAAAAACTCACTGTAATTAGCATTCCACTATGATTTCCTCATTCTTTTTTCCTGTGCCTTTGAAAATCCCTCTGTATTAGGAAACGCAACACACTACACAAGCCATGACATCATCACAGCATTACCTTGAGATT
Source organism: Mycteria americana (assembly GCF_035582795.1). Taxonomy (NCBI): domain Eukaryota; kingdom Metazoa; phylum Chordata; class Aves; order Ciconiiformes; family Ciconiidae; genus Mycteria; species Mycteria americana. The sequence continues at coordinate 36,117,437 of NC_134367.1, forward strand.
ATAACTAACAGTTTATTCGCATACTAATCTACTTGGCTTAACTATGACTAAAATAATGAAAAAAAATCTTATCTAGCAAAAGGACATAGACTTCCCCCTGGCTCTTTGTGATCACAGATGGAAAAAATAGTGTGACAGAAAGAAATCTTGACACAAGGACAGAAAGGGAACGCATTGGAGTACTGCAGTGCTGAACTAAAAAGGCAAGAAAAAACTTAGAGCATGAAACATAGCATTACACAGAAGAAGTTTAAGCTGAGAAAGAGATGTCAGAAGGATTGCAAAATAAAACAAGAAGAATTTCACTATAAAATAAAAGAGCAAAAATGCTAAGCATGAAAACAGGTTTTCTTCCTTGTCCAAGGTAAACAACTTCCCCAGTGAAATGCCATGAATGCATTTAGACTATATGTTGGTTTTACCCCCTCTACTGCTATAGCGAACGTCCAACTAGAAACCCCTGCGTTGCTGTATGCATCTCTGTAGAAAAGCTGTAACACTATTACTGCAGCTCACTGCCTTGCCAACAGCAGCAGAGCACGGCTCTCACGAAGGACTCGCAGAGCAGCTGTGATGCTGATGAAGAACCAGTTTCATCCTGGAAGATTTAGGAATCTATGAACAGCAGTATTGGATAAACACCAGATCTACTCCCAGGGGAGACTGAAAAATGAAATCGGAAGGAAGGCAGAAAAATAGAACTAAGCTTTTCCTTCCCTCTGCTTTCACTCATCTTCCCACCCCATATCAACAATCTTCACCACATCAAAATGGCCCTCTTCCTTATCCTCCTCTCACTTTTTCATCCTACCAAGTGTCTACCCACACCTCAGGGAAAGAAAATTCAAACTGCATCTCTTGTGAACACCACAGGGAGAGCCAAAGGAACAAAACAAAACAAAACAAAAAAAGAGACAGGACTGACTGGTGGAGGGAGAGCTTTGCCACAGTGTGATTTGAAAGTTGGAAAAATAGACTAAAGGACAAACATCCACAGAAGAAAATCAGTTCAGCAGACAGGATTTAAGTTGTAATGATACCAGAACTAAAGTAAATAAGATCCAACATGCAATTTACAAGATGATGCAAAACTGAAGCACAAAATTAAAACAGTACAGGAGGATGACCAGTGTAGCGCAAACAAAAAACACACTGCAAAAAGCTCTACAAAAGCAGTTCCAATCCGAGCAAGTCCTAAGATACTCCTAGCTTTGAACTTCCATTTTCAGCACCACTATTTCACACTACACCTTACTCAAGATACTTTTCTGCTCTTACTTCAAAATTCTGGATCTAGGAGAAGTTTCTCTTAGAAACTTGATTCCTGTAAACTAAGTATTTTATTTAATACACATTTCTGGATGCAGAGTAATGTAAGTCCTGTCCAGAAGCGCTCTACAACTCACAAGATCAGGCTTTGTCCACTCTTTTGCTTAGAAATGGCGCATCCTTCAACATGAGATCTAAACAAGCTTGGCCAACTTGTCTGGCAATGCATCTAGTTTTGCTGTTATAAAATAACTGTGTGCTTCTCCAAATATATTTTTGTAGCTTTCTTTAACAGTACTCAAGCTATGACTGGTTTTGTCCACACTATAGCTAAATAAAACACCTTCGCTTACATTTTGAAACAACCTACTCCATACATGTAATCAGTGGTGCAGGACAACAGCAACGTTACTCCAGCTCTGAGTGAGCTCCCTCCTAAGATGGGGAAGAACGCACAAACACATCCACTCCCTTCTGCCATCAAAACTGTACACTTTCTCTGCTTTCTCTGGCATGGCAGTCCTGCATTTCAAATGCAACTCTGAAATGACTTCAAATGACCTTTTTTGGTTCCTCAGCCAACAACAACGCAGCACGAGAGGGAGGCAGAAGGCTGATTCTCTCCTAGAGTGACCAGATGTTGTACTACTGGCAGAAATGTCATCCTTTTCCAGAAAGCCAGTCTACTTTACATCTGCCTGCCCCAAGCAAGCACTGCTGCAAGGGGGGACAAATGCCTCAGAGTAATCTCTGACATGCTGTGCTTTTAGTAGCCATCAGCCAAGGTGACCAGGTCCAGACACAGGAGCTTGCGGCAGGCCACCATCAGAGAATTTGTTTCAGTTCAATACAGAAAGAGAAGTAGGGGAAAAAACCTGAATTATCAGACGCTGGCTTCTGTTTTTTCCCAGTAAATCCAGGGGAGTTCACATCCATTGGCTCGGTTCACCCTACAATGGAGTCAGGTCCCAGAGGTCAGATCAAGTCATTTCAGCACAGGACGTTTAGCATCTCTATTTCCCCTGGCAGCCACTGCTGGCAGAAATACTGTTGCTACCACCAAAGCCACACAGCTCACACAGAGGGTGACAGGGGAGGTTGCCCCCACACTTGCTGCTAATCTGCCAGGGAGGCCATTTTGAGCCGCACTGTGGTGAGTGCAGCATCCACGATGGGTCTCCCCAGGTCTTCATCCCTGCAGCTGGAGGCAGGACACTGCCACATGCTGACAGGGACCTCAACCTCCAGCAAGATTGGGCTGGGGCCCTGCAAGGAGGAGGAGGAGGAGAAGAAAGGCCTCTTTGGGGGTGACGGCGCCACATGCATGCCAGAGCCTTGGGGCCCCGGCCGCCACAGCAAGGCCTGGCCCAGGCCCAGCCACCCTTCAGCGGTGCCCAAGATGGAGGCGGTGGCATCTTCCCGGGGGTGTCCCCCAGGTCAGACCCGCCATGGAGGCTGAAGCATCCCCGAGGGAGGGTTGGCCGCCCCAGGGCTCGGCCGGGGGTCGCCCCACCGAGCAGGGGAGGCCGGTGTGCCGGCAGGCCGGCGGGGCGGAGGCGAGGGGTCCAGCCCGGACAAAACACACAGGCGCAGAGAGCCAGACTCTGTTGGAGCATTTTATTTCAAAGCTGTGGGTTGTCGGGTGGTGGGTTTTTCGTTTCCTCTCTCAACATAACTAAACGAGACTCTACAGCACAAAGCCCAGCCATTCTTGGTCTGTCAGCAGGGCAGCGCCGCAGGCCCCGGCCGTGCGGGGCTGCCCGCCGCCGGCGGCAGTGGCAGCGGGCTCCTCGGGGCGCTGCGCCCGGCTGGCCCGCATCCTGTCTGTGGGTGGTGTGGACAGCACACCAGAGAGACAGAGAGAGGGAGCTACGGTCCGGCTGACTAGCCGGGAGAAACAGAGCACAGAAGGAGCTGGGCAAGGAAGGAGAGGTGTTTCTCTGAAGGAGAGAAAGAGAGAAGGTGAAGTAGTTACACTCAAAAACAGAGAGGGAGAGAGCCGGTAGCTCAAGGCTGGTTGGGAGGTTTTCTGGTCAGCGGGGCACTGGGGGCAAGGGGGCAGGGAGGGGAAGGTTACCTTCAGCCTCGATGGAGGAGAGGAGGGCGGCTGCACACAGAGCAGCGACTGCCGAGCACAGCGCTGTCTTCATTTCTGCCCTTTCAGATCACAACAACATGAATGAATCTGCAGTGATGGGGAAGGGGGGCGGGGGGGGGAGGAAAAAGGAGAAGGAAATGATACGCGTGGATTAGAGGACTGCGTGGGTGTATTCATGAAACATAAAAAAGACAAACCGTGGATTTCACTTTGTTCCCTTATCCCCAGCCCCCACCCACGGGACCAGGTTGAAACCTCTAGACTTGAAAGCCATCCAAGACGATGACAGATCTGCATGACTAACTGGAGAGTCTCGTCTCACAATAATGTGGCTTTTGTTGCTGAACCCTTTCCAATCACGGTAAGCACATGCAGCTTTAACCTAGTTGGGGTTAATTTGATCAGGGAAGCACAGTGAAGATCCGTGCCTCTGCATGGGCAGGAGCCAGGAGGGAGCTCCATGACTTCATCGCTGAGTGTGATGATAGCTAATTCAGAGGTCATTCCTGCCTTGGATCAACTAAATGTCTCTTTCAGCTGGGGATTTTATTCGGCTCTTTTTTCATAACTGTTGAAGCGCTTAGTTAGCTGTGTTTTAGTGGTCTCAAGGCAGTTTGGAAACTGTAATAAAACTTTTTTTGAGGGGTTCTGCCTACGAATGTGCTATTCTTCGTTTCTAGAAGGTCTGAAATAGATTATACAGAAGTGTGTGTAACACACAACTGAAACCTGACACGTCTGTCTAGCCATGATGTTTCAACATCTGATAATTCATTTACACGTCCTGAGAGAAAACAGATTTAAGAAACACTATAGAAAGCAGGCAGGCAAAAGAGTCTCGCAATCACTGCAGGTTGTCTAGCAAAATAGGTGGGATTAGGCCAAGTTAGTGGTTCCTAGCTGCAAGCAGCTATACCTTCATAACTATATGCTCTAGGTAATGTCAAATCTCTCCCAATTACTCCAGCAAAACTTCCAAATTATTTCCTTGTCTAAGTAAAGGCTAATATGAATAGTCCTCTTCGCATATGCATGTAAGTGTTTCTAAAGTTTGGGGTTTTCTATCTCAGGAAGTAGGGGAGGGGTAATTTGTTTTAATAAAGTCAGAAATGCATCATATATCATAATTAGGCTGGAGGAAAGAGAATTCCAAAAGCAATTAGGCAACAGATTTTATCGGGAAGGTGACAAGAGCAAAACAAAAGAAAAATACATAAATCATTAGTCCGCAGAAACAGCTGAAGGGGAAAATAATATTCTTCTGCCATCTAGAGAACAAACCAGCAAGGCACATTTAGTGGGTAGACGCTACGGAGATCCAGGAATTTCCCAGTTACTGACACTGAACTTAACAGGCTTCTGCTGGGCAGCTGTATATAGTTGCCTTAGCCAAATGCCTTTACTGCACATAAAAATACCAAGAGCTCAAAGAAAAACTAAGCAATGGTTTCAGTCCAATGGTACCTCCAGCGGGTAAACACTACAGTAATATTGACCGTAACAACTCCCTGACACTAACACAAGAAAGACCAAGGTTAGCATTAAACTGTCCCGAGAGCTCCAAAATCTTATCACTGCTCTGCGTGGGAAACGGCTGTCCCTGAGCACATCTACTGCAGTCTGCAGGAAGTTTAAGGATCGCCTAAACTCAACGTAAATGGACTTTTGTCCCAGAAATCTTGTGTGGGCTTGGAGTGCCATCTTTTGATCCTTTTGAAGAGCAACAGAAATTAATCATCTCACAAAGGCTTCTAGGAGTTCCCTACTGCTGCAGGTCTACCATTCCTGATACACATTTTTCTTTCATGAAACAAAACGTCTCAGCCAAAGCCTTCGTTTGGCCACCTAGAAACACAAACGCTTGGTTTCCTTCTTGCAAACTTAGGTGTGTGAAAGCAAGCCTGGAGGTGGCAGAGGAAAGGTCCTCTTGCTGGCTCAGCAGGGACACAAGCAGACTTTGTGTCAGGACTAAAGGTTTTCTCATTGATCCTTAGAGACCACTTTAAAAAAAAGGGCTTTCACCAGTGCCAGTCCAATCTCACACTAATTCAACCTACAAAAGCTTAGCCAAAGCATTTCCAAACTGCGCAGCGCACGACATTTACCACTTTCAAGAATAAAAAAGAACCTAAACGAAAAACAAAAAACTCACAGGAAAAACCCACTACCTATCAAAGGCATCGAAAACTGGAAACAGGAGAAAGCATCACCGGCAGCTGCACGCACAAGGGAGGGAAGCGAGAGCTCCTGCCAAAGCCGCAGCGGTAGCGTGCCTGCAGGCGCGCTGGGCGCTGACACCGGGCTCCGCCTGGAGCCTCCGGCCGGAGCGACGGCGGCCGGGCCACCGCCACCGCCGCCTCCCCCTGCATCTCTGCCCAGGCACCCGCCCACCGGCAGCGCCCGGGGCCGGCAGCCCGCCCGGCTCCCCCGTACCTTCCCCGGGGCCTGAGCGCCAGCAGCCCCCCCGGGACGCTCTGCTCTGCGCCTCACGCCTGCAAGCCGGCTCCGACATGCCCAAGGCGCGCACACAGCCGCACGCACACACCCCCTCTTTCCCCCTTCCAGTGTCAGCCCTCAGCCCAGCGCTGTTAATCTCAGCCTAAAGTGCATCGGCAGGGGCTGCGTGCGTGGTGCGTACGGACAGGCAACGGGGGCCGGCCGAGGGGAGGGCAGGGGATCCCCGCTCCTGCGCGGGCACAGACCTTCAGGGGCGGCTGCAAGGTGCCGGGGTGGGTGACGGGGCAGCTCCTCCGGCGGTGACTCCGGCGGTGCCTGCAGCGACAGCCGCAGCCGTCGGACCTGGATAAGGGGAGGAGGAGAAAGGATGAAGCTCCGGGGGCACCTGGTGGAGGGAGCAGCAAGCAGCAGCGGCGGCGAAGGAGGAGCAGAAGCAGCGGCAATAGCTGAGCGCAGAGGAGGCGCCTCGATTACTGTAGCTCCCGATGCGAGGGGTCCGTCTGGGAAGACTTGCCTTCTCCAAGTGGGAAGAGCCTCTTCTCAATCTGCTACTTAATAGAGGGCTGTTCCCAACTCTCAATTTACCCTCGTAAGCGGTTACGAAACTGCAGGGAAGGTGGACTGCTGCCACCGGGTGATATATGCGCTGCTCTGCTCCAGCAAGGAAGGGGATCCACTTCTGGAAACTGGCGCATACCTCCGCGCATTCCTGCGGCATGAGGCGGGCGGCCGCCGCGGCAGCGCGCCCGGGGGCAGGGGCCCGGCCCGCCGCCCCCTCCCTCCCCTCGGCTTCCCAAACGGGGGGGACACGGCAGGGCAGTGGAAAAACTGAGTCCCCGGGCACGGCTTCGAGGGACGGCGGCGCGGAGGGTGTCCCCGCGCGGGAGTTTATGCGCAGTCCCCATCCCCCCCGCGCTGAGGGCCCGCTCGCCCTACCGGGGCCGGGGCTGGTCCCCGGGAAAGCCTTGCGGAGAAGCGCCGGCAGCCCCGGTGCCGCGGCCGGGAGCCTCGGGGGCAAAGAGAATACAGTCATTCTAACACAGTTCAGGTGTCTCTGGCCTCTACCCTGTGTAGCCTACATATATTAAACCACCTCCATCGCCACATCGGTGTTTTGCTTCGAGCACAAAGCGCCGCCGGTGCCGGGTGCCTCCTGCAGCAGGGCTCCGCGGGCAGAGGGGACGGGGCGCACGGCCCTCACTGCCTCCTCCCTCAGACCCTGCGGGCAAACCCGCGGCTGTGGCCCCTGTCCGAAACCGGGTGCCTTCAAAAGAAACTGCACCTCCCAAAATCGGGCAGCCCGCTGGGCGAGAGGCTCCGCGAGGGTCTCCCGTCCCTTGCTCCCGGGAGCCTGCCCGTGGCACCCGGCGTGTCCCACCGCGCCGTGCCAGAGGGGGACACGGCGGGACACGGGGCCTCTTCCTGGGCCGGGGGAAGCAGGGGCTGCCGCCGGCTCCGCGCCGCAGCGAGGTCTGCTCCCGCACCCGTGGGGAACGGCAGCCCCGGTAACGCTCTCGGAAGAGGCTCCTACGGGACCCCTTCGGGCTAAAATACGGGATGTCACCGTCTCCGCGGAGCGCGTTGCTTCCCGCCTCGGAGCGGGTCCGCAACCTCGGGAGGCGGAAAGGAAGCAGAGGTCACCGCGGAGCGGGGACAAACGGGGAGAGAGAAAAGCTGCGGGTGCCTCGCAGCGCGGCCCCCCTCGCCTCCGTCCCCCAGCGCCGCCCGCGCCGCGCCGCGCCCCGCCCGACCGGAGCGGAGCGGAGCAGAGCGGGGCCATTCGCGGTGCGGGGGCGCCCCCCGGCGGCGGCGGCGGGCAGGGGCGGGCGCGGAGCGCGGCCGGGGCCGGGGCCGGGGCCGGCGGGGCCATCCCGCTGCGAAGGGTCCCGCGGAGCGCCCCGGGACCGCTGCTGTTGGAAAGCAGCTTAGAACGGGAAGGGACAAGAAGGGCAACAAAAGACTGGGGAGAGGGAGAGAGGGGGTAAACCCTCAGCGCGGAGTTTAGGATCCCCTGTTTGGAGGGGTCTGTGACATACTGTCCCCGTGTCAGCCTTTTGCACAGGCGTGAATTTCAGAGCAATCAGAACGAGTTCCAGCCAGGGTGGAAGTGCCTGATAGTGGAGATTGATAGTTTACCGGGGGACGGCTCATGGGCACTTTTCCGCAGGACTGGGAGATCAAGGACATGTCGACGGGAGGACTTGTCTCTCCTGAGCCGAACCGGGTTGTCTTCATTTCTGCAACAGTCCAGTTATCTGCATGAGAACCCAAACGCTGAAAAGAAAGTGATAACCAGAAGACGTGCGCTGACATTTCCAGACACTTTGGAAGTGAGTCAGCTACTCTTAGGGACACGCCACAGCTTCAGCTGTCTGGTATTGATAAAATGCACTTTCCAAAAGCAACGTCTCCTCCGCTGATAAACTTTCAAATACTCTTGACCTATTAACCCCCTTGCCCAGCTGTTGAGTTGGATTTCCTCTTTTGGCATTTTGGCATGAGGAATTAAATTTCTTCCTATCCAGATCTGATATGTAAAAGCAGTATTTCTAAGAAATAATGCTTTTTAAAAATTTTAATTTAATTTCCTGAGTGAACACACCAAGAACACCAGTGTAAATGTGGTGTGAACAATAGTTTCAGAAGAATGGATATCAGGGATTACAATGAAATATCCTTCCACAGGAAGCGAATCAGTGCAAATGAGGTATTTTTATTACTTATGCACTGAGATGGTATTTTTTACAATGTGCTGTGGATTCTTTCATCATAGGATAACTGAGATTTTATGTTAATAGTTAAAATCAATTAATGCAAATAATGAGGATGGAAGAAAATATGTATTATTCTATTTAAAAGTTAAATCACTTGGAACAATTATTTTAAAATATTTAAATAATTTGGTACTGAATCTACAACTGGATTTACATGAGTGGAGGCTTTCAAATCAATGGCTCTCTTAGGGGTGCAAGAATCTCATAGACTCTCTCCCTCATAGACCTAGGTGCTGCTGAGGGGACTATCTCCTATTCCTCTCAGCGGACCAGCTTTGCTTGATTTCTTGGTTGAAATAAGACTCAGAGCTGGCAAGAGCAAATAATTCATCAACTCCAAGGGCAGCAGGATTTCATTCTTATCTTTAACTCTTTGTTCTAACCGTTCTAACCGTGTTCCTCCTAAGATCTTTTACATGTAAAATACACCAACAAATTGCATTTAGAGTGTGCGCTTCCATACATCACAGTAATTAAATGGGTTGTTTTTAATCACTCTGTTGCTATGTACATTCATAGTCTGAGTACATAATATGTGATGCAGAAGGCATTTCTGAAATGCAGAAACATTTACTAACACTCTCCTGTCTGCTTGTTTCTTAGACAAGTGTTAAACACATTAAGAACATGCACTCCAGCTCTGCAATGTTCTTTGCTATCTAAGCTGAATAAATTGAAACAATGACAAATTTAAATACAAAATCAAGATTCGAATTCATATTTATGCTTTTGATAGTATTGCCCATTTCTGGTGTATGTATGTGATAGTAATATTGCAGGTAACCAAGCATTTGTTAGAAATTTTGAACTGGTTTTGGGTCTAGAGTAATTCAAGATACTTCGTGCTTCTGGCACCTTTTTTTTGTTTCCTCAGGCTGCATTGCCAGGGCAGAATAAAACAGGACGTTCTGCATTTCTGCACTGTAAACCTTGAATATCATTTTCCATGTGGATATCACACTAGATTTGGCCTCTGTGGCTTCCTGACAGTTGCATCTGCTTTACATATGAATATGGTAAATGCCTTATTCATATGTGTATATATATTTGTGTATATGCTTTACACAGAGGAAGAATCAAAAAGTGTCAGCTCTTTGAACGTTAAACAATGGATAGATTCAGCATTAAATGTTGTTATACAGGCAAAACTGTGCTGCTACCAGTGACTTACCTACATCTACCTAGGAACTACTTTGCTGGTCGGTCTATCACTGCATCTATCACTGCAGTGTATCTGAATTAGACATTGTCTTAGTACAGTTATTTAGGAGGCCCATTCGTTCCTTTACAGCACAAAGGATGACCTTTCCAGTGTATTTTTTATTCCCTATTAATCAGTCTTTATTAATAAACTAATCAGTTTGTATTCCCTATTAATAAAGCTAACATTGCACAGTATTATATCTGCATCCATAAAATGCAGAAGGACAAAGTACAGCAAATCACTTCCTCCAGGCCTTGCCTTCTCTGAGAGATTTCCAGTTAATGGCATGAGAAGAACTCAGTCTAGTGTTTATTTATTCGGATAATTTCATTTCAGAGCTGGTATTCAGAGAGCAGTACTAGTCTGACCTCTTATAATGAGGAATGGCTTCTTATATTAGCAGTGTTCAGAGAGGACTGGTTCTATCTGAAATCTACTCATTTAGTGGAACAACTATGAAAACAGCATCCCTGGAGAGTGTTACAGCCATGAAATAATTATCTGCCTCACCAGGTATGTTTTCCTTAGCAATTATTTATTTCTTTAATTTCTCTAACTGATTTTTCCCATCATGTAATGCTCTGAAAGTCAGAAATGATTGTGGCTCCAAATAAGTTGAACTGGAAAACTAAATAAATCATTCAAAAGCAGAGGTATAAATAGAAAGGAACTGGCCTTTTAATGCAATTTGGGAGTCTTATAAAAGCCAGTTAATTTGTAGGCAGTCATTTTTTAAAAATATCAGATCTTTAATACTAAAATTGGAAAAAATTAGATGCAACGATCTTATAGTCCCTTCCGTACATATACACAAACACGCTTTATATTAAAACATTCCTAAATTAAGTTGCTTTGTTTCAAATAAGCTGGTTCGTTATTTCACAACAGAATCCTGATCTATTCAGGAAGCATTCCCCAATGAAGCCAGTACAAATCTTGCTTGATTAAAGAGGGCAAGAAAAGAAATTAGCTGAGGACAGTGACCCTGTATATTTGTCAGGTATCACATTATATCTTAATGCGACCGTTCCTGTCACAGCAATGGACTAGCCACAAAGACTTGTGGATGCAGGTCTAAGCATTCCTCTTCATGTGGCTGAGGGGTGCCCAGTGAAAGAACGATGATCCCCTGAGGAAACACACCATTTTAAAAAATCAAAACACTTTTAAAAATCACTAGCCACTAGCTGCTACTTGCAGAACATTATAATACAGTGTTCTCTGAGTACCTAATTAGATTCAACATATGATGAAAGGTTAATAGCCATGGGTTCCCCTACATTTGGTAACCCCTCAACTATTTCAGTGTAATTACTCCCTACAAAGAAGCACACAATATTAATCGGCAACAAAGTCTGAAATGGTGCAGTGCCAAGCTCTGAATAGGAACATTTTTCCAAGTCTTCTTAGTACTTCTGTATCAAAAAATATCAATATATATTGTGACAGCAGGGTCTGTGTAGGTGGTAGGTGGGCTTATGGAGAAAATAAGCTTGTGCCTGAATGGACAAGGTATTTAAAGGTACTGAAAGTTCAAGCTGCGTTAGGTAATGAGTGACCTGATCCCATTGTTGCAGACAGTGGAATAATTAATGATAATGGGGGAATTTTAAGACCGAATACCTTGTCATTAGGTCAGCTGCTGATGCTGTCCTCTCCCTGACAGGCACAAAAGGCATTGAGTATGGAGGGATGCTGCAATTCCTCTGACTGAGGAGCAGGTCGGAGGGAAGCTGTCGAGGGGGAATACTCAGCTGCTGCTGCACTCTCTCCTGATATGCATCTTTCCAAGAAGGTTTAGAGGATGTAAAGGTCAGCCCCAAACTTCCTGTCAGTTCAGCAGGACAAACATTCAAAAGCTTAAACACTCGAACAAGTAAATCTGATACCACTGCACAGAACTATAGTAAATGAGGCTGGAAAATATCCTGAAAGGCCATTTAGTTCATCTCCTGTTATTTAAAGTATGCCAGGGCTTCAAAGAGAAATCCTCCATACCATACTTAGTTCTAACAGCATACTTTGGGGAGCTGTTTCCTAGTGGCTGACAATAGATAATAAGTCATTTTAGGTGAGTCGCATGTTGTCCATAGTTGGACTATGAGCACAGCAGTCAGAAATAAGTTGGATCGACAGAGTAAAAGTCTACTCTGAAGTGAAAGGAAAAATTATTTAGGAGAAAAAAAAAACCTACACCAGAGAAGCCTGTATCTTTGGATGATTCCACAAAAATAGTTTCCATTTACTATGAAAAATTAATTGTTGACCTAACTGGCATCTCTGCAAACTCTCAGCCTGAGATCAAAGAACCAGAACTGGGAGATTCCTTCCTGCATGTGACTGCCAGAGGTACAGACCACACCAGTCTTGCTAAAAACCCTTTTGCTGTTACAGTATGTCTGCATTTGACAGTCATGTAATTTTTTGACCATTTCTAAACTTTAGAAATGTGATGGACTCCATGGTCATCATCATGCCTGCTCCCCCTTCCCCCCACCTTCCCCATCTCAGTGCCTTGATATCCAGACTGGCAGGTTGTGGCATTCACCACAGCTCTTTCCACTCCAAAAGAAAGAGCACAAGAGGCAAAACTTGGGCCAGGACACGCCCAGGGAACACACCAGGCCCAAGAAGCTGGATAGCCCAGGTTATATATACTTTCATGAGACCTATGGGGCTCTCATCTGCATGTCACCTATCACAGGTGTTGATGGATACATGGCAGTTTTGAGGTTTTGTGGAAAAAAAGAGTCAGGCAAGAACTTAGCTCTCAGGCATTAAAAGCACTGCCCAGGTATCACCCGTCAGGACATTTATGAACTCCACATGAACTAACTTTAAAAAAGAAAATAGGTTCTTTTGTACAAGCCGTAATTGACTAGTGACTAAAGGGGAAAATACACAGAGCAAAACAATGCAGATTTAAATCGGCATTACTTAATGCAGCCTTGTGGCTGCTGCTTCCCAATATGTTGAATGCTGACAGTTCCAAATACCAGAACATAAGATTTATTTGGATTATAAATAGATGTTGCCCTGTGCTTCAGTATCAGAAGCACTCTGTTGTGTAAACAGAAAACTACTGGGGTTTTTGTTTCTACTTTTAAAGGTTACTTGAAAGCTCCTACCCACTCTTTATTGACAGCTTTTTTCACCTGTTGGAGTTCAGTGTCTCTCTCCTGTATCAACACCCCTACAGCCTGCAGAGAGGCTTCACAGGAAGCTCTTAAAATGTCTCCTCTCATATGCCCTTTCCTCTGCTCTCTTGGATGCTTTCCAGCTGGCCTTGCTACTCCGTTAGTTTTCAGCCACCCCAGTTTATTGAACATGCCTTGGTTTTGGCATTGTCCTGATTTCTGTTATAATGTATTCTTCTCTGGAGGAATGTGTTTGCTGCTAGCTCCAGTGTCTCTTATTTCTTTGGTTGTTTTTTTTTTTTTAAAGGTATTAGAAAAAAAATCATCTGCTTAGGATTTTTAAACAAATAGCTTTTTAAGCACAAATTACACTCTTGAACACCACCCACGTTTTTTCCATCCTTTGCTATTACATTTTCTAGAGTGTAAATGTTCAGCTGGTAAATCTGACCTGTTGTTCCTTCACCCTCTGCCCAGTGCTCTTTGCAACGTATTTAGGTGATGTGCTGCTTAAGGCACATCACAACATGGGGCTTTACTATGTCATGATCTGCTTCTCCAGTTAAGAACAGCAGCAGCTGCAAGATTAGGTCCTTTTCTTTATGCTAGGAGTAGCTGTTGGGACCTTATTTTCTAATAAAAACCACAGAATCTGCTTCTCTAACCTCCAGAGAACCCGAGAAGGCAGGCAGGGGTTGTGCTCTTTGACACATGCCCCACCATTGCAGCTTTGCTGCTTGAGAACATTGGCTGTGCCCATTGCTCTGTCCTGCATGGTCACCTCAGGTGGCATTTGGCTCTGGGTTAAGATACATTTAGGTGCCTGCATGTGAGCCCAGAATCTAAACTTCTGCAATGGCTGATGAAGATCTAGTTAATGAACTCAGCGGTGCTTGAGCAATTTGGCCGCCCACTGTCCATGGGGCTTGGCTCAGCTGCTTTCACGTTGGGCTCTAGAGCCATTTGAGTTAAAAAAACACTTCTTCAAATACATTAGCAGCAAAAGGAGAGCTAAGGAGAATCTCCAGCCCCTAGTAGATGTGGGAGTAAACACAGTGACCAAGGATGAGGAAAAGGCTGAGGTACTTAATGCCTTCTTTGCCTCAGTCTTTATTAGCAGGGCCGAATGTTCTATGGGTACCCAGCCCCTGGAGTTGGAAGATAGGGATGGGGACCAGACTGGAGCCCCCATTATCCAGGGGGAAATGGTGAGTGACCTGCTGCACCACTTAGACACTCACAAGTCTATGGGGCCTGATGAGATCCACCCGAGAGTGTTGAAGGAGCTGGCAGATGTGCTCACCAAGCCCCTTTCCATCATTTACCAGCAGTCCTGGCTAACTGGGGAAGTCCCTGCTGACTGGAGATTAGCGAATGTGACACCCATCTTCAAGAAGGGCCGGAAGGAGGACCCGGGGAACTACAGGCCTGTCAGCCTGACCTCGGTGCCGGGGAAGCTGATGGAGCAGATCATCCTGAGTGCTATCACACGGCATGTAGAGAATAACCAGGGGATCAGGCCCAGCCAGCATGGGTTCAGGAAAGGCAGGTCCTGCTTGACCAACCTGATCTCCTTCTATGATAAGGTGACCCGCCTAGTGGATGAGGGGAAGTCTGTGGATGTTGTCTATCTAGACTTCAGTAAAGCCTTTGACACGGTTTCCCACGGCATTCTCCTGGAGAAACTGGCTGCTCATGGCTTGGACGGGTGTACTCTTCGCTGGGTAAAGAACTGGCTGGACGGCCGGGCCCAGAGAGTGGTGGTGAATGGAGTTTACTCCAGTTGGTGGCCGGTCACAAGCGGTGTTCCCCAGGGCTCGGTGTTGGGGCCAGTTCTGTTTAACATCTTTATCAATGATCTGGACGAAGGGATCGAGTGCACTCTCAGTAAGTTTGCAGACGACACCAAGTTGTGTGGGAGTGTTGATCTGCTGGAGGGTAGGCAGGCTCTGCAGAGGGACCTGGACAGGCTGGATCGATGGGCTGGGGTGAATTGTATGAGGTTTAACAAGGCCAAGTGCAAGGTCCTGCACTTGGGCCACAGCAACCCCATGCAACGCTACAGGCTTGGGGAAGAGTGGCTGGAAAGCTGCCTGGCAGAGAAGGACCTGGGGGTGTTGGTTGACAGCCGCCTGAATATGAGCCAGCAGTGTGCCCAGGCGGCCAAGAAGGCCAATGGCATCCTGGCCTGTATCAAAAATAGCGTGGCCAGCAGGACTAGGGAAGTGATTGTGCCCCTGTACTCGGCACTGGTGAGGCCGCACCTCGAATACTGTGTTCAGTTTTGGGCCCCCCACTACAAGAGGGATATTGAGGTACTGGAGCGCGTACAGAGAAGGGCAACGAAGCTGGTGAAGGGTCTGGAGCAGAAGTCTTATGAGGAGCGGCTGAGGGAGCTGGGACTGTTTAGCCTGGAGAAAAGGAGGCTGAGGGGAGACCTCATCGCTCTCTACAACTACCTGAAAGGAGGTTGTAGAGAGGTGGGGGTCGGTCTCTTCTCCCAGGTAACAAGTGATAGGACAAGAGGAAATGGCCTCAAGTTGCGCCAGGGGAGGTTTAGACTGGATATTAGGAAATTTTTCTTCACCGAGAGGGTTATCAAGCATTGGAACAGACTGCCCAGGGAAGTGGTTGAGTCGCCATCCCTGGAGGTATTTAAAGGACGTTTGGATGAGGTACTTAGAGACATGGTGTAGTGATGGTTTTTGGCAGTGTTAGGTTTATGGTTGGACTCGATGATCTTAAAGGTCTTTTCCAACCTATATGATTCTGTGATTCTGTGAGTGCCCTGCAGTATCTGAGACCTCTTGTGGGGCTGCCAGCTACAGCCCAGGACCCACACATGCTGGCACATTGGAAACTTGTACTAGACCACTTAGGAGGCAGAGGTGAGCCCCCAGTGCTGTTTTGGGTACCGCAGGCATCCTGCTAGGCCCCCAGCTGCTATAACACAAGTGTGTGAGTCTCCTGCAGGTCCTCTGTTGTATCTGCCAGCCCCAGGCAAATGCCCCAAATATAGCCTGAGATGGTGCTAGACACCCGAGTTTAGGCAACTGGATTGAGCACTTTTACTTTTCATCTCTAGTATTTTTGCCAGCCAAGTCTTCTGCTGGTGCCAAGCTTTGTAGTCTGTTCATGTAAATACCTATTTACTGGGCACCAGAATGAGACCAGCAAATGTGCCTGATGTTGATCAAAAGATGTTTAGGTGGTAGTGATTTCCAGTCTTTACCCATCTGCTTTTGGATCTCAGACCTGAACAGAGAGGCAAAGATTGTGACAGAGGTTCCTGCCTAACTCTGTAAAATACATCATATGCAGCTTTTACTGCCTAGCCACACAGTTGATGTCTCTCCTGCACCACTCCCAAGTTTTGTGACTTCCTTTCAGAAACTGCATTTACACCCCATAATTAGTTAAGCTGGGGTAACCAAAAGTTGTGATTGCCCTTTTCTTTTCCCAGAAATCTGGCTTTACATTTGAGTACTATTTCCAGAAAAAATAAAATGCTTTCTTGTTGTTGTAAGATTTTTTTTCTATTTTATTATTTTAATAGAAGAGAATTTCTTGGTATTGCTCTTCTAAAAAATCAGGCTATTTATGTAAATGTCTGAGTATGGATTTAGGAGACTAAGTTTAGGCATTTATTTCTGAAAATCTCAGCCAAAGGGAGAAGGTGTACTAACCTCCCGGTGCACTGTGCTCCAGCTCTGTGTCACAGTGGTCCCAGTGCAATGCTCCACACATAGCACATATTAGCACACCGCACTATATTTAGCAAAATGTGCCCTACTGGTCCTAAGAGATGACTGAATAAACCTTGATAACAAAGTTGGCCTGTCTCCTTTGGGACTTGTAACTTCCCACTGAGCAACAGAGATCATTAAAGTGTTTTAATTATATAATTCCCTTTTGCATAGTGCTATGATAGATAAGATTGCATGTGTGTGTCAGCCTTTCCATTATAAACTTCAGGTCCCAGGGCATTAGTCATCCAGAGTAGGTGCTCATGTTGAGATGAAACAATGTGGAACCATTTTAATATTAAATAAACATATATAACTCAATAAGTTAAAGAACATATTCATAGCTTAAAGGTCCTGATGGAACCACAAGCTCCTCCTTGCACCCCTGCAGGAACAGAAGCTGCTCACGGTTATTTGGAACAAACTGTCTCAACAGGTGAGACAAGCTCTAGCAGCACCGAATCTCCCTCTCTCCCTTTTATTCCAAAAAGCATCTCTGAGTATCTATGCATAATGTTACGGTCACATTGATGAGAATGATACCTGGAGATTTGCGTAGAAACTCTGAGAGGAATCTTCATTTGGGAGTAAGAACATTTCAGGCAGATCACATACTTCAGGTCCTGCACAGCCCAGTTTTCTTGGTTAAAAGGGAAAAATTCTGTGGAAAATGAAAGACAGCCATCTACAAGTACTTAAATTTTTTGCTGCTGTTTCAGATATTGTTAAAACTGGACAAACAAACGCGTGTCTCTTTTAGCCCTGAGAAGTCCTCTACAAAAATTTTAACCCAAAGAAATTAAGAGACAGTTCAAGTTGTTTCTGGATCCTTGTGGCAGCTGAGACACTGTTGGATTAGCACATGTAAAGTATCTCAACTGAAAACCTTACCATTCTATTCAAGGAAAACATTCTGGTGCTGCTCCTGGTGAAATCACAGGGAACTGCATCTTTAGGTGAACTGCACCGACAGCTTCAAGAAGAGAGTTATTCCTCAATACACCTCTCATGGTAAGGATACCATTTTATTAGACTGACATATCACAAGACACTCCTCTCTTACTTTACATCTCCATTAGCAGTCAAATGTGTGTTGCTCATAGAGGAAAGAGAGCACCTATGCTGCAATGTGGTTTTAAAGCAATACCATGACCTTGTTCATTTCATACTTAGTTTGTAACAATTCTATTTAGGAAGCCTTAATTTAGGTACCTCTAAACCTCCCAGCCTCCTGTGGTCTTTTCTGTTGTAGCTCTTTCCATGTTCTGGTATACGTAAAGCTTAAATATTACTGGCTCTTACCTGATCATCCCTTTCCAATTTATTTCCATGCCCACCAGACAGCATCTTGCCTTTTCTGCAGCCAGCAAAGACCCAACAAGATAGTTTCACCAATGAAAATACCAAAGCTGGTAACATAACAATAAAACAATAAAATACTGGGGAGGGAGAGGAAAGCTAATTACATGTACTGCATAAACCAGACAGCAGAGAGGAAAGATCCTTACATTTCAGAAAGTTCAGATTGGTGTATTGGGAACTCAAAGAAAGAAACACATTAGCAAAGGACAAATTCATCCCTCTTTAGCAGTTTTCTCTAGGACATAGCAGGCTATATGCAATGGGAGTGAATATTTTGTGAGCTGAGTGAACTGTATACAGATAGGGGTATTCCCCGAGGACCTAAAACCAGGACTGCCTGACTGGGGACTCAGTGGGATAACATCCTTCTCTCAAGTCCCGGCGAGTGAATTTAGCTTGTCACAACATTTATAAACAGGAATCCCGGCCAATTACCTTTTTTTGCAAGGATGTATCTTTTTGAGAAAATAGATACAAGTGTGCTTTAGCTTTACATGTGTTTCGGGGAAGCCTGTGGTCAGGTAGTCTAATAGAAAACCTGTGAATAATCAGATCAACTCTTGAGAAATATTGAGACAAGACCAAAACACATAACACAGACTATGTGCTGCCCATCAAGTTTGAAGACTTGAATACTCACATTCAGAAAAAGTACAGTACAGCCAAGAGATTCTCCTCAGGCTGTGTTTCTGGACAAGCCATTATTTTTACAGCAGAATGGACTGAGTACTGAAAAAATAAGTGGAAAGGCTCAGGCAAGTTAGACTAGAGAAGGTGGTGTTATTATTAAAAGGAACGTCTTTAAAAAAATAATCGCACAAGCATGCACATGAAAAGATATGTTGGTTCTGATTTACTCATCACCTAAATACCTTATTTAGGGTCAAGTCAGATTAATCAGATTGATTTTGTCTTTGAAAGTCTGATTCATTCTAGCAACTACGAAGGTCAACCTCCAGCTCTTTGATGTGTAACAGTATTGGGAAAGAATGGGAGAGTAAGGAAGGACAGCTTAATATGAAAGATGCCAACAAAAATTTATCATGCTTTCTCATAGTTCAGAGCAGTGACAGCCAAGGTGAACAACATTAGAAAAGTGGTATTTTTACTCTGGGATCTGCAAAAAGAAAAAAAAGTACAGATAAGATCATACACTTCGAGATCTCTCTGGTGTTTTCTTTTTACTTCTGAGAGTTTCTGAACTTTTATCATGGCGTCTTTTAGGAAGCCAATGCTGTGATATTGTGTATTATTAGT
Source organism: Mycteria americana (assembly GCF_035582795.1). Classification (NCBI taxonomy): domain Eukaryota; kingdom Metazoa; phylum Chordata; class Aves; order Ciconiiformes; family Ciconiidae; genus Mycteria; species Mycteria americana. The sequence goes on from NC_134367.1 coordinate 36,136,741, forward strand.
CCTCAGTGTGTGTCAGGCTAATTGGATCTATACATACATTCAGCAGCCAAGAAAATGTAGCCCAGGGCACAGTTCTAAGAGTAGATAGTTCTGAGGCACCTTTCCAGTGGAGAAAGTAAAACATGGTCTGTACATCTGAAGTCTCAGAAAGGATTGTGTAACCTAGAACCACAATACTGAGGATTTAATTTTCATCTGTTTCATCTGTCTGATTATTGTTTGGATAGTCATTTCTCTTACAGTAGCATGAACAATTTTTTTTTTTTATTCTGCCAAAGCTGGCACACTACTAAGCTTTCTTTGTTAGCTTTAAAACCATATAAGTTTAAAAGCTTATATAATGAAAAATAGGGTGGCAAGGGAGGTGGAAGAGATGGAGTACTCATTGCCTATCTAGCAGAAAATGTCCCCCATATTTTTGGGGTGACATTTAGAACAATCCAGCTCAGTGAAAGCCAGAACACTGTTTCCATGTCCTCAACTCCAGGAGGCTTTCCCATGCTTTAAAGCAAAATATAAAAAAATCATAGCTAACATTTCTAATAACAGTAGCTGAAAAATAAATTTTACATGAACCTGAAATAGAAAATAAAGTTTACAAGAAATCTCTTTTGGGGAAAGACACCATGTGTAGTGCCTAAACAAAATCAAAAGTAGGACTGCAGTAAGGTAGCAATATTGTACATCAGTATAATACATAACTCCAGAAAATATTGATTTAAGGATGGTAATTAAGCACTAGAGTAATAGAATCAGACAAGAAAAGCACACAATTTGAGTGTGTTAACTGCTAGCAGTCCATTACTTCATATTACCAACCATTTTATTCTTTAAAATTTATCATTTTTTCACATTAGCAAGGAGTAATAGCTATTGCTTATTTTATTTTCTTCTACTCATAAAATACCCATAGGGAGATTGAAGGTAAGATCTTCAGATACTTCCAAACACTGTCCGTTAATTTTAGCCCTAGAGAAGATGCATAGCTCTCTTTTTGCATTTTCCTAGAGAAAGGCAGTATAGGCAGTATAGGCACCTAGTTTACACCTTCTGGCAGCTTGTGATGTGGACATGGCTGCAACAAATTACACATACAGACTGAACAGTAGATGGGAATTTCCCTGTTAGCTTTGTAATGCAGTCCCAGCAAACGGTGCTGAGCAGCTGACCCTGGGTCTTGTTCGGTTTCATCCTCCTACTGCTCCTGCAGCAGAAAAAATCCCGAAGTGCTGACAGACCCACGGCTTGCGCACGCCGCCCCGTGAGCGCTCGGCAGCAGCACAGCGTGGCCGCGGCAATGCCAACCGCTCTCCCACTGCCTCCAGCTGCAGACTCCAAGGATGCGTCTTGGGGTTACTAGATCCACCTCTGCCAGAACAATTTTTTGTCATTTGTTATTTATTTAAATAACATTTCAAGGCTCTGTCTATAAATGCTGATCATTTTGTAGTATGAAGATTTTTTTCCTAGCTTGCATTTACCCCACGTGCCCTCCCACCAGAGCTGCTGCCATTCCTGAGACAGCAGACTCTGAGATGCGGTTGATTGCGAGAACAAGAACGGCCGCACATTCTGCTTCAGCTGCACACAGAAACACAGATTTACCGCCTAGCTCATCACAGGATTTTTATGATTTAGACTATTTAAACAATTGCCCTTCTTTCAATGTTCTTTGTAATTCCTGCGGGTGGGAAAGGAAGCGGGCTTTTTAAAGATTTTGATCTTTCCTTATGCTGCCTTCCAGATGCCCACCAGTTGTTCCACATCTTGGTAGTAACCCTGGGCACATGGTAGCAGCAGAAGCCTTACCGGTGTCGCAGGGAGCAGACCGATTCCTTCACATGCTGTGAAGTGTAGTTCATTGTGCTGTGAGGTTTCTCTTCCTTGGTGGCATCAATGTTCATCTCAAGATAAGCTGTACCCCATTTCCCAAACCTTCCTCTGAAACATCCATCGAGGCAGTTCTTACTCTTTTAGTCATGCAGTTGGCCAAACCCACCTATGCAGAGAGACTACCATCGAGAGGTATTCTCCCACTTTCCTTTTTTAAGATTTTTGGTTCCACTAGAGTTCTGAGTACACTGGCCCTTCTGTTCCATTTTGCCTCAAGTTTAACAAGCATACTGTGGTTCTCCAGGATAGCAATGAAAAATTCTTAACAAACTTAATCCACAAGAGGCTTAAAATAGTACTGTAGTGGGAAGCTAGGTTTTTGTGCTCATTTTCACATTTTGGAAAACATACTGTTTCCTTGAGAAGAGAAACAAAAGGATTATTTTCATGGAATTTTTTTTTTTTTTTAGAAGCTGTATTTGTTAGAGTCAACACCAGTCTTTCAGCATAATAACCTACGAGTAGCAACTTGACAGGAAGGCTACAAAGGCACAAATTGTGTTAGGAACATAAAACCTAGCTAGGGATGCACAGCTGCTACTGGTTCCCAGAGATGTTCTTCCCCAAAAATTGTAACAGTCAAGCTAGCAAGAGGCATCAGGGTAGCTTACAAGAGATTCTCATACTCACCAACGTAAAGATGCTTCCTAGAAGCAGTTTTCATAGAGCAGGCATTTTCACTGACAGCACTAGCTACTTCGGATATAAGGCTTGTTCCTAAATACAAGATAGCAGCTAATAGTTATTACTGGGTATCCCTGCCCAATTCTAAACCACAATCACATTTTTCTCTCCAGTTGCATTTGTGGTTGTCAGTGTCCTAGCAGGCTGATAAACACCAACTCAGCCACTGAAACAGGAGAACTTTGGGAAGGATCATGATCAAACCATTAGCTTCATCAGCCATTTGTTGGGTCTCTACATATGCAGAGAGCTATCATACAGTTCTGCTAGTGAAACAGAGCAGGTGAGCCCTCCATGTTATTGCTAAGGTACATAACCTAGCTTAAGGCACATAGTTCAAACTGCTGCCAGAAACGCTGGAGTGACCGAGCAGAAATTACATTGGAGCAGAGCTGACAGCTCTCCCAGAAACCATAGTGTTGTCTGAGCTCTAGAAGCAGCAGCTACTAACACCCTGACACAAAGGAGTAGCAGCAATGTAAAACTCAGCCATGCCTACAGCTTTTGCCTCGTTTTCTGTGAGAGGTCTTAACATAAGACATTGAAAGATAACATGCTTTCCCCTTTAAGTTTGTAAAATCCATGGTTGTCTAGAGGAAAGTAGTCAAGCGCAATTGTGGCTTCATTTAGAGCTGTTACAGGAATGCTAACAACCATCCTTTAAACACACATATTCCTGTATCCCAGAAAAGGAAAGACACTCTTCAGAGAAAGGACAGTGAAACCCTGGAGCAGGTTGCACAGAGGCTGTAGAATCTCCATCCTTGGAGACACTCCCCATGTGACTGGTCAAGGCCCTGGGGAACCTAACATAGCTCTGAAGTGGCACTGCTCTAAGCAGATTAGACCAATTGACTTTCAGAGGTCCCTCCCAACCCAAATTATGCTACAATTGTTTGAAACCTAATCCACTTAACCTAGTGTGTACTTATGAACTAGACCTGCTCCTCCTAGCCTACAGACATGGGGCGATCCTATTCTCAAACCACAGAAGAGTAAAATTCATAGAGACAGAAGGCAGGCTCTCTAAGCATTCAGCCTATCCTCAAAGTTACAGGGTGCTGGAGAAATTCTTCCAAGAGAAGCTTAAAAACCTCACAAAAATTAACAAGAATTTGAAGCTTTTATAAGCACTGCCTTCAATATCTTCAGTATTTCTGGCTTAATAGGGTCCAGTTCAGCCTACATCAAATTAGCAGTCAACTGCCAGAGTATCTGTCTACTTAAGAGTCTCTGTAAACCTTTTCAATCAGTAGAGAAATTCTAGCACTGCACTAGCACAGTTAGTATTAACACTTACTGTGCCCCTCCTTCACTTTACTGTTTGCTCTAGAACACTCTCAAATTCTCTAATAAACTTTTTTTTCTTACTACACTAAAGAACTGATTGCTTTATTACCCTAATGACTGAGAACAAGCTGGCTTTAGCCACCTGAAACATGAGGCAATGTTGGAAGATTACAAAGTCTTTAATCATGATTGACACATATATGTTCATTGCATGGGCAGCAAGATAAATACACGATCACTTGCTAATCATATCTGCATGCTTAGAAATCTTCATTCTTTTCAGGAAATATGATGTTCCATTAAGCTGTAGCAGAGAAAAGCCACTAAAAAAAAAAAATCTATTAGGTCAAGGTGCCGAGTTCAACTGAGACTACTTCTAAGCCCCTGAAGCTGCATAGGACAGTGTTATCACCTCTACATAGTAAAAATTGTCACCTTTGGATGGTGATCAGGAGTCAGATTCCTCTATTTCTAGATGTATTACAGTCAACTTCCAGCAGTTGACAGCAAAGATAAAGCATAATCATTAAGTCCTCAACATTTATTTCCACACATTCTAATGCTAATCATTTATTATAAGATTAATTTGCTCCACTAAAGCAAGAAGAGGAAATTTCTACAATAAAGGCAAGATACCACTTTCTCATAGGGATTCAGGGCATTTAACTCACCTTTGAAGTACTAACACAAACCACATACAAAGAAAAGAGGATCACAATTCAAAGATCTGCATATTGATCAACTCAATGTACCTTTACTGGAAGTAAAAAGCACTCTAATGTAGAACGCATGATACAGTCCAGACCACCACAACACAACATAAAAACTGCTTTATTGATTGCAGTTAACATGCTACAGTTAAGTTATGATTCCAAGCATTAAGCCAGCTGCATATAATAAGTATAAGCTGCCATCATAGTCACATGGAATTGGACGAAGAGGTGCTAGTCACTGAGGCATCTTGAACTGGAATCATTTCTGCTTCTTGGGCATTGAAGCGACAAGCAGCTGGTAAACAACATAGGCTGTTCCTGAATTCAGAGACAGAAAAGATATTTTCAGAACGTTAAACAGAATTCCTTTCAAGTCAGCCTTCCTTTCCCAGTTTGTTCCAGAAGAAATATTGACAATAAGCAGCTGCAATTCAGACAACACATTTCCATAGCCACGTCTCAACAATTTTTTTTTTTTTGGCAACTCATATTTTAGAGAAAAAAAAAAAAATCCTTAAATACCTCTCCATAGACTGCGTAAAAATAAAGAAACAGGAAAAAAAAAAAACAGGGAAAGGCATGTTTGTGGAACCTACACAGATGATCATAAAGTACCAGTTACTCATTCTTAAAATAACTGAACTGAAAATCCATTAGATCAACATATTTAAGTTAGAGGCTATTACAAAACTATGTAACAAGCAACATAAAGGTTAAATATATACAGTATCATAAAGCTTGGATATGTTCTGCTGGTTTTCACAGCATGTGAAACCTCAGCACATCAAGTATCACCTAGTACTAAAAAGAGTCAGGCTAGTGAGAAAACTGGTATATATATGTGCTATAATTACATTTTACTCCTTTTCAGAATAAGCTTTCCAAGTCGTTCTAGTTTTCTCTAACATCAGACATGAATTCTGAAGGAGTCTTCAGCCCATAGTACTATTAGTCAGGGGAAAAAAAGCCATCTGAAAAGCTAAACTTGAAAAAGCACAAATAAATATATAGTATGTCCGAATGGTTTTTTTCCCCTCTCTACATGCATTTTGCATGTTCTAAAGAACAGACTGAAGGAACTGCGTAACTAATTTACAGAGGAAACACCAGTCATGCTGGAGATTGTACCAAAGAAAAAGTATTTTCATATTAGCACGTTGGAAATTGTACCAAAGCTAAATATTTTAGTATTAGCCTTACCAAAAACAGTAAGACCCGTGGTGACTCTATACAACAGAGCATCCATTACGCCACCTTTAAGATGCACTGGGATGCCATTATCCTCCTGATGGAAACAAGTGACAAAAAGAAACTATTTAAATACAGTTCTTGCAATATTGTGTTAACATAACTAAAATTAGCCAGAACAAGAATTACTTCCCCAAATTATCTTCCCAGCTCCCAAAACAACATTGAACTTTATTTAGATTCCGCTTTGTCTTTCAAGCTTTCATTCTCGTATCAGGCGATCACTCACTAGGGCAGTATAGTAAATGATGTGCACGTTCATTTCTAAAGCAGGGATTGGCACATGGCTAAACACTTCTGACACCAGTTGCCAGCCCCCTTGGGTGCACAGGATACGATTACCATCCCTAGAAACTTCCCATCCGTCTCCAGCACAGTTAATCCCTGCTATAGGGAGTGACAAGGGGAGGAGCCTTTACTGTGACCTGGTGTCATACAGGAAATGGTTTTACTCCACCTGAAGTAAAACTCCTAGACACCAGATCCACATGATCTTTACCCTTGTCAGCAAGTGCACGCTGCTCTGGAATTCAAGCTGGCCTCCAGTGCTGGTGACCCGCAACCCAGCCCAGCTTAACTTGCTGCCCCGCAAGTAAGGAATGGGAGGAGGAAGAGATACTCCTAGAGAGCTCTGCCAGCAGAAACAGAACCTCTGACCTCACCCACTGGCAACATCCTGCTTCCCCTTGGCTCGCAATGAACACTGTGCTCCTTAGGCTGTTTCCCAACAAGACCGGCTTTCTCTTTCAGGGGAAAGGAAAGCAACGAGACACAAAAACTCTTAAACTGGGGCTTCTAACATACTTTTTCCCTTTCACATCACTGAAGCCCAGTCTACTCTATCCTCAGTATGAAGCTACTGCTCCAGGTTATGGCTCACAGTTGGGAGTATGCTCTTGAGTATCCACTGCTTTGGCATTTGAAGAACGACTAGTTCTCACTAGGTGGCCCTATCAATCAGGAAGAGATTAATTCAGAAATTATTTTTAAAGATTCAATAATTTTCTAGGAGTGAATCAACCTCTTAAGACCTTTACTGTTTTCATAACTGAGACGTACAATAATACCACATCCTCATTAAGAATTATGGGGTTCATCTATGAGCTACAGATATAGCTGTAAGATTGCAGGTTTAACTTTTCACTGTACTTCTGTCCTCTCACTTGCTGTTTTTCTCTATTTGTTCTTAGGACATACTGCCCCATCTCATCTCATTTCAGAGCAGTTTGTCTTTACCTTTGTACAGTACCTACTACTCATAAGAAACTAGAGTACAAATCATTTCAGAAGATAAAAAACCCTAAAGAGTCAGCAAGTCAAGTATGCATGTACAAATATTCTTAATCTCTGTAGAAAATAACTGCTGATTTCAAACACTGTAGTCATACAACTGATTTCAAGACCTCACCTCAGATGTAAAGAGGACTTTCACCAGTTCTTTAAAAACAAAATGTATGCAATTATGATCTACTAAAACCTTGTTATTCTACTAACATTATTCTACTATGAGTGTTCACTCAATACCTGAAAAAGCTTTTGCTTCTCAGGAACTCTATTTTCAAACTGCCTGCGTGAAGCAGTGCTTATGGTCCTCTGGGAAATTTGGCGAAGACCCTGAAATAAAAGATAAACAGCGTTTTAAAAACAGTGAAATTTTTCAGCTATATCCACACTGGGTAGGAATAGTTTCTTTTAAAAGTAAGATAGAAGTGGAATGGATAGGAAGAAAGGAAAGGCTTTAAAAAAAAACCCCAAAACTAAACAAAACTTCACCAAAACCCACTGGTTTTGAATTCAGTCAATCTTTCAACAGACTATGTAAAGGACTGATTGACTCGTTACCTAGAAAGGAAAAACTCAGGAAAATTACTTTTAGTAAGATACAACAGATTTATGGATCTGCAGCATAACCTTCATAATTAGCATCCTTTTGGGGGAAATCTCAATCTCAGCCCCTCAGATCTTGCTTTTAGGCACCATTTGCTGGTCTGACTCTAGCAATGGGCACAATAATATTTAAGACAGACATGTTTGTGCAGACAAGGATCTTCTGTCATAGCTGCATTTCACCTGCTAGCCACCAGCACAGGAGCTAACCTTCACAGAGCTGAAGAGGGCACCCCCCCCCCCGAGTTTAAAGACACCCTGCTGTGTCCTAAGCTAGAATCTGTTTTCATAGATAGATCATATCAGTGCTTGTTAGCACACGTCAGACCACCAAAACCAATAATCTATAATTCTTCCGATGGCTCAAAGTCTGCCTTCGCTAACATGTCAAGTCTCAAGTTAAGAACCCGCTGTACCTCTAAGCTGCCAGCAGTCTCCTTCAAGAGACAGTGATAATATTGATCCTCCCCCGCAAAATTACCACCACTAAAAATGCAGCCACGGGGCAAACATCCAGATGATGCTGGTTGCAAGTACCGGAACAACACACCTCCTCCCCTCACCCACCCCAAATGAACACACTAGAAAATTTGTATCTCCTTAGAGACAGGCTAAGAGTATCCTGGACCCACTGACTCAACTCCCATCCCTTCAAGTACCTCACGCTCAGCACTAGGCGGAGCGAGTGGGCCAGGACCTGAAACGTAACGCTTCCTCCCCCAGCAGCTCCTTCAGCAGCACCGGCATTAGAGCGGCCGATGAGGGGTCACCAGGCGGCCGAGTCCCGCAGCCGGGGCGGGCACCCGGGCGGGCGCCGACAGCCCCTGAGGGAGCCCGCACACCCCCGCCCCGCCGGGCTCGGCTGCCCGCGCCGCCCCGGGAGCGGCAGCCCCGCGGTAGCCGCGGCGACAGCGGGCTGCTCTCCCCAGCCCAGCCCGGCCCAGCCCAGCCCGGCCCGGCGGCCTCACCAGCAGGTTCCGCCACATCGCGGCTCTTGGTCCCGTCACCTCCCGCCGGCAACAAGGGCAGCGGAAGCGGAAGCACCTCCCCCACCCCCACGGATGGCACCACAGAGGCAGACACGCGGCGCGCCTAGAGCGTCGCCGCAGAGCCTACAGCGCCGCCCCGCCCCGCCAGCCGCGTCAGTCCTCCCGGTGCGGGGAGGGGCCGGGAGAAGATGGCGGCGCGGGCCCGGCGGCTGCGCAGGGGCTTGGGGGGGAGCGGGCCGGTGTGCCAGCGGGCCACGGCTGTTTCCAGGCTGGTCTGAGAAAGGCTGCTCCCCTCCTCGCCCTCCCACGCCAGCCTTTCCCCAGTAAAACAGAGGGGCGCGGAGGGGTGCCCGCCCTGAGGTGGGGGAGGCAGCGGGAGGGGGCAGCTGCGCAAGGAGCCGTCTGCGGGCGGGTGTGAGGGGACAGCCCAGGCCCAGACCCCGCACCCCCTGCGAGGCACGAGTTTTGTCCGGTGGTTGGTGCGATGGGATGTTCGGCCGGTTTCACGGCCCGGGAGCCAGAGACGAGCCCGACAACGCCGAGAGTGGGACAGGGAAGGTGAGGAAGGAGCGGCAATGGCTCCGGCAACGAGGAAATGCCGCCCCAGGCGGCACCTAGGCACGGGTTCAAAGCAGGAGGTATGTCTGCAGGCAACCTGGGGAACTTTGTGACGGCAGGATCCTGTGGCTGCCCGTCGCTTCCCTGCCTTCAGAGGACACTTTGGCAAATCCGTGAAAGAAGCATCTCTCAGAGCTGCTACATACCGATTTTAAAATCGCCTTTCATCACCAAGTTTCAGGCCTGCAAAGGGCTGGACGTGTGTCCCGGGACAGTACCACCATGGGCTGCTTCTGTTCACATGGACTCCCTCAACATTCCCGTTGGCCGTGCCCGTAGGACACTGAGCTAGCCAGAGCCTGGGTCCGACCCAGCCAAGCGGGTCTTGCACCCTTGGGATAGATGTGGCATCCCTTGTTGAGCCACTACACACAGAAAAAAACCAAACTAAACCATATAGCTGTCCACTGCCTCAAGTAGCAGGGATACTGCGGACTCTGCATGTGAAAAAAAAAAAAAAAAAACAACTTCAGTCTCATGTTTCCCAATATATAATTACAGACAGTGAAGTGATGCCAGATTTGTATGAAATGCAAGCCTATTTGATTCTAAAGGAAGAGTCTATTTGCCCTTCAGGAAAGTGCTCTGAGAAGCCTGTGTTTTTTCTGCATTGCAGATCCAGCCCCAGAATTGCATCTTCTCGTGCTTCAACCTTACGCTGAAATACAATGCTGTCAGGAAGACTATCTCCTGGCTTTGCTGCAGTTGCAGTGCACTCAGTTTTTGGCATTACACTGATTTTGCACTGGTGCCAAACCTCATGATGAATAATGTGTGTCAAACACAGCAAATTAGTGCTCAATCTGGTATGGAAATAACAAGGATCATATCTCAAAGCACAGCACTTCTCAATCTGATGAGCTGCCCCAGAAATAAAATAAAAACACAAAGATGAAGTATTTATAGGTATAGTCTTAGCTGAGTAGAATATTAAAAATACCATTTAGAAAGCATAGTCATGGAGAAATATGATGTGTTGTAACAAAGGAGGAAATTGGATGCATTATTTAACATAGTTTTCAAACACTCAAGCAGTGCTATTATAGAATAACACATAGAATACATTACTACTACTGCAAGATAGATTTCCATTCATTCCTCTTGTAATCTTTCATCTTAGGAGCGCATATATTTGTATTCTGATTTTTCTACACTCAGTTGTATTTAGATACTGGTAAAAGGATCATAATCCCCAGGGAAATTATTATTGCTTAATTTCTGCTGTGGGGACCATTTCCTGATGTGTCTGAATCTGAGCTTCAGTGCTATTGTCTGTCAAAATACACTTCACAACAGAAAGGCCATACTTAAAGCTTGGCATGTGGGTTACGTACCAATCAAAGCTACAAGATGACTGCTCAGAGCAAGCACAGCTGGTGTCTTCAGTGTTGACTAATTTGTGAAGAAATGAAAACTTGAGGGAAAGAGAAATGGCAGCTTGCTGCCTCAGGGTGAGGATATTTCACTAGAAGCAAACAGACTTCTTTTTCCTAACAGGATAGAGTAACTTTTGCTTGTATTGTATTGAAGAATAATAAAATTGATAATCAAAACTCATTGTTAAACACTTTTCTTTAAGCCAGAATTAAAACAGGGCTGTTAATCTTTATGTTAATAAGCATTCATCACAAAAATGTTTTGCCTCTTAAACCAATAATAGAAAGGTACGTAAACCCCGCTAAAGAGATCACACAAAAAACTGAGTTAACATTCAGCCCAGCTGTGGAAGTGGAAACCCCTGGTGCAGCAGGACAGCTGGAAATGACAATTTTTTAAACCTCCACCTGAGTCTTGCCTGCCCGCTGGTTTAATTTTTTTCTTGCAAACAAAATAATTGACTCAGTTAAAAGCTGCACTGTATACGAAGAGAGAAAATGTACTGTATTCTAACAACTTCCTGAGTTAGAGTTGTATAATACACTAAAATTCCATTAAAAGAACTTGCTGACATAAAGAACAAAGATTTGTTCCAAAGTTTACAAGCATCTATTATGAAGCATACACTAGCTTCAACTACCTAACTCCAGACCTCAGTAGGCAAGCGTGGAGACAATTGTATTTTCATTTCTTCCAAAAATAGCAGAGTCCAATCTTTCCCATTTTCATAACAGAATTAATTAGGTCATTAATTACATTCCTGGCCCTCTAATACTACTTAAAGCATCTCAACATTTTATTTTGCAAAATTTGAACACAATCCACTTGTTCAGGTGCAAATTCAATTAAACTTGTACATAACTGGTATTCAGTTTGCTTGAATGGTTTCTTTTATGTCATCTTTATCTGAAATCAGAGTCCGGTGAGGAAGAACTCCACCTACTTTTTTTTTTTTTTTTTTAAACTTCTTGAGCTTCATTAATTATTGACTTATGCTTATATTCCTCTTTATTTCATTCCCAACAGGAAATGCGAAAGATCATTTCCAACAGCAACTTCAGACTTTCTAGCAGCAGTTGGTATAACTCAAATGACGGACAGTATTACATTATTTTCAAACACGGGTTGAGCATGTTTGGAATGGGAGGCTTAGAGGAAGGTAGTTTCTTATTTGAGACTTAGGTCACATAAGAACCTGCTAATTCTTATCAGGCCATTTCGTAATGGACTTTACTCTTAATTGAAACTGTCAAGTAAGATTAGACTTCACATTTAGGCACAGAAGGTAATACGGTGATCAGAACAGATTCTGTGAGCTAGAATGTAGGGTATTTTTACATGAAAATACTTCTGCTGATCTGAGGAAAATTTAATACTACTACTACTACAAAAAAGAACTTTTAGCAACTGGGCTTTCTAATTCAGAGTCCATTTTCACACTGCTAGAAGCATCCTCTTCCATAAACTGGCCATGTTGCTACAGAGAGCAGGAATAAAATTGGCTTAGATTTTCATTTTTTCTCCTACTTTGAAAGCGAGAATTTTTGGCAGGCTGTTCAATACAGACAAGTATTCAATATGTGGAACATTTTGGGGTGTTGGATTTTTTTTGTTTTTGTTTGTTTGTTTGTTTTAAACTCACTGACTAGGTCAATACCACACCCTCATGGAAATGACTTGATTTTAAGATTGATATTACAGACCTTCCTGAAGGCCTCTGCGTTGTTGCCCTCTTCATTTCTAACTCACCATAGCTAGTTAGTTCAGTGACAGAGAACAACCCCAAGCAAGACAAATACTGAACTTCTATAAAATCCAAACTTATGTAGTACCGAGGGTAGAGCATAAATTTTCAGGCAAGATCAGAAACCATATTCCTGTCATGGGAACTTTGAAGATCAGAGTCATTTACAGTGCTTCCAGATTACTCTACGCCTTGTTCTTTGTCTTCAGCAGTTGCATTCCAATCAGTAACTTTTCTTTTTTTTTTTTAAAGTAACTGTAGGTACATTCTGCTTTCGGCTTAGTCACATTTTTCCACCAGACACTCACTTCAACTCAGTCCTGGACACTGTAAGACAACGTAACCCGTATTTTCCCACTGCAAGTAGGGCATCTGAGGGAAAGGTGCAGTCAACACCTCCTGTGAATCCAACCCAAACGCCAGCTGCTTTCATTGCTCTATTTGATGGACTCAAGCAGATACATACACTTGCAGATGTTACTTCACCCTAGACTGTCATGGCCTTTCCTCCCACGGAGATGTCTATAAAAAAAGACAGGGCTTGCATTCTTCAAGGTTTAACATTTATAATTAAAGCAAAACCATGCTGCTAAGGACCTAGTTTCAGTACCAGTGTGACCTTGGGAGGCAAAGGCTGTGAAGGATCCTTCACATTTGTTATAAGCTGGTAACTCTTCCCTCTGACTCAGCACAGCACAATCAACAACTCTCCAAATAGCCTGATGCAGGTAAAAAAAAAGCCTGAGGTGATAGTCTGCTTTGTTACAGGGATGTAGATTTTTACAAGAAACCAGAAGGAAGTTGGTCTCACACAAGAGAATTTGTTTGGAGAGCTCTTGCATAAGACAGGGACATATCCTAGTTTCCCAAATTAATCTCTCCAGGAAAGATTCATTCATAAGCAGACCCTCGTAACAGCAGCAACCTCCAGAAAGCTTATAATCTCTCACACTTTGGGCACTGCCTCAGTTGGGTAAGACTTGGAAAGTGCCAAACTGGCACTCAGAAAGCAGAGGTGTTGCTCTTTGTATTTCTGAACCCTGGTAGCGAATACCTCTGAAGGATGCCACTGAAGAACCAGGTCACAGGTGGTCAAATCCAAATTCAACACATGACACTGAATAGAATGACAGTGACACTGCCCTGAGAAAGGTCAGGCAGGGACGCCGTGGTTTCATCTTTGAACACGTGACAGATGGGCAACTTGTAAGAAATATAAAATCCAAGGATCTCCATAGTTATCAACATGACATCAAGAAAAACGAGCATGAGTGAAGGAAGAGTTTACAAATTTGACCTCATATTTTAAGCTCTTATAAGCTTTTTAAGCTCCTCAGGCACACTCTGTCAGGCATACTGCCTGCCTGACAAGTATTTACTGCTACAGGCTCTCAGAGAAAAAGTGTAACTGTAACAAAAACCAAACAGAGAGCGATTCTTATCCTGGTGCACTTCATGGAGAAGATTAAAGAAGCACTGATAGCTATAGTCAGTAGAAAAAAAGGCATTGAAAAATATTGTAAGGTAAAGATAGAAAAATACTTTGTTTTTAATTTTGAACACAGCCCAGAAAGCAACATTTCCCACTTGGAAAAAGATAGGGATTATGAATGAAGCAGAATATATTTGCATTTCAAGTGACAAACACAAAGTTTAAAAATCAAAATATTTGAATAACCAATAATTGGGAGACATCCCCTTGCTTGCTTACTACATTTTGGACTAGCAACTACTCTACAGATGAAAGCCAGTTTAACAGTCTGCCTGAGTTTTCTGCCTTGCAATATACAAAGGTACATACCCTTATTCTATAATTCCAGCAATATAGATACAACACTGTAAATAAAATCTTAACATCTTTTGACTATTTAAAGGCTTGTGCTGCCACACTGTACTACGCAAACAAATTATTATAAGGAGTTACACAGAAAGCTAGCACACTGGAAACATTGCCTCATTCCACAGTTTATACAGACTTATACAGTTAAACTGCTAGCTTAAAAAGATTACACAAGTAATTCAGTAAAAACGGTCATGTGTTTATGTTATAAATTAATAGTGTTGTTTAAAGCTGGCTGTAGATTAAGCTATTGATCCATGAATAAATAACTTGTTGTAACAAATATGCAATCCCAGGAATACAACTCAAACTGCATTCACACTTAATGAGAATATGTCTTTTCATCCATATGAAAATAAATGCATGTTCAAGAACAAAATAAAATCTCTTATTAAATGGTTTGCAGAATTTATTAGGTCTTTTTAATATACTCAATACTTTATCAAGCTAGTTGCATATAAAGTGATCTCCACCATATACATTACAATTTCTGTGCATCATCTAAAAAAAAGTCACCAAAAAAAGTAATATTTTACAGGTTACAGTTAACTTTGAATTAACCTAAAAGTGAACCCTTCTGTAATTTAATTTAAGACACTAACCCACACATTGCTTCTAACTGCAATATTTAAATTAGGTTTCACAGCAAGCTCAACCTGCATTTCAATGAAAAGAGGTTACTGCCATCTCAACTTCTGAATTTCTATAGTTTACTATCTTAACACCACAACAATTTAATGTGGTGTTTACTGCAAATAAGGAAAAAGTATATGACAATTCTTTTACAACAAAGCCTGCTCAGAATACATATGCCTCAAGAAAATCAGGAAACTCCTCCAGTAAAAGGAATTCACCCAAATTTGTGAACGGAAAAAACACCTTAGGTTCTTCTTGATTAACACTTGGAGCTGCTCATAAAAAGCAAAACCAGCAAGCACAATAGGTAAACTAGTATTGGATATGACTTAAAGCAAAGAAAATTAGAAAAAAGCCGATTCTACCTGCAACAAACATTTCTCAATTTAGAAGAAACTTTAAAAGGGACTCACACAGATAATTAACAAATAGGTTTTCTGATATCTTCATAGGATGCTAGTTTACTGGCCAGGCACATATATTGTAAATATACAAAGAATCCAGAGTGCTGAAATTTACACAGGACTTAAAGGATTTAACATAACAGACATGGGTAGGACACAGGAAAAATATTTAACAACTTATATAAATATATTAAAATCTCAGCAAGAAATCTAAGAGCCCATGCACACAAGACAGTCAATTGAAAAACCATTTAAGACTTGACTTTTCCTTTCAACAGCACTGACACCTGAATTCCAGAAAGTTAACAATTTACAGTATCTTTTAACAGTCTTTCTCCACACAATCTATATGTACTGAATCATACCAACATTACGAACACATGAACAAGCAGCAGATGCATCAAGGGAACAGGAGCTATATGCATCATGTGGCCTGCCCAGTTAGAGGCAAGTATCAGAAAAATTGTTTCTGACATAGGCAGAGATACAATCAATATAGCTAATTGTATACCCGTCATTTTCAAGAGTCAATCCACAGTATGGGAAAGGGGAGCTTTAGATAAAAATTATGTACCCAGCCTCAGAAGTGACAGAAGCAGAGATTTATCTTTCAAAAACTGGGTCCATTCTGGACTGGCCTTGATGCACATGCAGTACATTTGTTTTCAGAATGCAAGATTAATTGGGAATGTCTGCACTAGTGTTTCGATTTCCATATTTGTGATGGATGATCAACAATACAACTCCTAAGAAGAAGCATATGGACCCAACAGTGATGTAAGCAATTCCCAGAAAGGGATTTTTGCCTCCCATCCATGAGATGGTGCTTAGGATCATTCTTTTTCGTCCATCAAAACTGTGTACAGGATAATCTGAAAAACATATAGGAAAACAAGCAGCATATTTCCAAATCTAGCTTTATGTGGTCAGGGACATTAAAATTTTGGATCATTTCACTCAGGTTCCAAATACAAACTGCCACCTTTGAATACTGGAAGTGCAAATAGCCACGTTAGGAGATGTGAACCCCTTTTTAAGGGAAGAGTAAATGCACAATTTTGTGGGTTTTAAGCAACTTCAATAAAACGAGGGAAATCCAAATTTTAATTCTTGAATATATTTTAGTACAAAATTTTTCTTAGTGACTTTATGCTCATTCAGTTTTATATGCACTCCCAACAGTTTTGCACCAAAGGAAAATACTGCAGTAGCTGTTTCAAAATGATCATTAAGTGCTTTCAAATTTTAAGAATTTGGTAACTATGACAACCCTCCTCCTCTAGTCTCCTGCACTTCCACCTAGTCTTTAGTTTGTCCAAAATAGAATGACAGACCTCCCCACCTGATCCACAGCTCTGGCATTTCTCTGGCCTCTGAAGTCAGTCTGCCCTTGA
Source organism: Mycteria americana (assembly GCF_035582795.1). Lineage (NCBI taxonomy): Eukaryota > Metazoa > Chordata > Aves > Ciconiiformes > Ciconiidae > Mycteria > Mycteria americana. The sequence continues at coordinate 36,153,458 of NC_134367.1, forward strand.
TTACATATCATTGTTACCCCCTGAAGTTAAAGTTCTCAAATTTCTAGGCTACAAACTACCTCTGTTCTTTCCTTTTTCCTATGCTTCTCTCAATTCCTTTACACCACCCAAGCAATCTGATTTCCCTTTCACTATGAAGCTACTCATTTAATTTTATACACAGATTTGAGTAATTGCACAGCAGAGCAGGCTGCTCTGGAGCAAGTCTACAAGTAGAGAATAATCTGACAACAATACACAGAGCCACAGAAGGACCCAAAGCAGGCCCTGAACTCCTGAATGAATGTTAATTCTGGCACCCATGATAAATGTCTCTCCCAGATATTCAATACCCTTCAGTGTCAAAGCAGTAATTAAGACCCATAGGAAAGCACGGGAAGGCATCAAAGAATTAGTAGTGCATATGCTGATGAGTAAAAATGCACACTGCAAATTAGCCACATTATCAACCTAAGGGTAAATAAGGTGTGCCCATACATAGCATTTTGCAGAAACTAGAACCTGGCTAACTGTTACTTAGGCCATTTAACAGATTACAAGAAGGCTTATCAGCTCACCTGAAGGCTAAGCATCACCTGAACTATGCTTATGTATCTTCCTGTCAGCCAAAATGCAGGCAGACTGCCCAAAAATTATCAGATGGAAATGCTCCCATCCATAGACTTTAGCCCCTATCCAACATGAATCAGCTTTTGGGGACTGCAAGTACCCATAAACATGAACAAGATACGTGAGAAAAAAGTGAATGAGACTGACCACACACCTGTGAGAATTCACATTAAGTGTACAGAGAAGACACTAGTGTCCTCCAGAATTTGCCCACTGGGTAAATTCTACACTGAAATCTTCCCTAGGATTAACATCTCCATTATCTCCTCGCAAAGGCCTCCTCTAAAGAGTTGATTTTTTTTTTTTTTTAAACTGAACTGAATGTTTTCATCCTGGTTAAAAAAAATGTAGTTTTATATGAACTACAAAATAGCTTAAGAATGTTATGATTAAAACTGCACTTAGATTAAAGAATGTAAGTCAAACCCAGTCATTTCATTTATGAAGCTTAAAAACTGGACTGGATTTCATGTTCTAACAGGCCACACACAAGTTAATTCTATAAAAACTTGCCCAGAAGTACAAGATGGTCATCTACTCAATTCTTACTACCTGTTTCCAACCACAGCTCAATACCATCTTTTTTTAGAGTTGGTAAGAAAAAAGGCTAGTTCAATTTGAACTTGCACAAATATATATGCCCATGTAATCCAGCTAAGGTCCTTAGCTACTTTCAAAGGTTTTTCAAAGGATACTGTATGTGATATGCAAAGAATATTTTCCAGCCTGTAAGGTAGGCTGTAAATTATTCTTTCTTTCAATGAGACGATACAGCTTGCGAAATGTTGGCAAAGCAGCAGTACGCATCCACACAATGAAGTCTTCATTGATAAAGCCATTGTTGTCAGGCTCCTCCGAGTCCAGCATATACACTGGCTTGGGCCAGTTTACAGGTTTTGTTGTGCCTAGGATTAAAGAAAAATAGTAACAATAAAGTATTTCAAATACAGGACTAAGTAACACACTGACTCATCAAAATTCCTTCTAATATTACAAAAAAAGTACTAACTTCTAAACAGTTTGAACAGATAGGTTGGCTCACTGCTATTGCAAGACACTGGGGTGTTTAAGAACTTTTTATTTTGCAGCTTAAATAGTACCGCATATCCATTTATTCTCATGACAGTGCTGTCCATTTGTTTAAACAAATTTGCCTCCCCTACACATTTATATAGCTAGGAAGTCTTGTCTCAAAACATTACCTTAGTGACATAGTTCTCCATTATGATGACAGCTCCCTCTGCTCACTTGTTAGAGTTTGACTACCACTTCCTGGACCACGAGCAAATAAAATTATGTACAATATTTTAGATGATGCCATACTAATGGTTTTGCTTACTTTATTGGAAATACAATTCTACACCATATTAGGGTAAGGTGTCTGCTTTTCCAAGGATAGCATCACATTGCTAACATGTAATTTGGCTCTGACTGAGCAAGAAACCCACATCAGGTTAAACCTGAAATTATTATATACCTTGCATAAACACACACACACCCCCCTTAGAGCCCCGAGGAAGATTATTTTCAGATATTGGTAGCCAAAGAAAACTTTGATTTACCAAATTGTATTTAACCTAACAAATGAGAGAAATCAGTCACTTCTAATCACAAAAAAGAATCAGGTTTTTAGAAAACTTTGCACAATCTACCAGTAGAAACATTTAAATGAAAACTCCATATGACGAGTTTGATTAAACAATTGCAGGATTTCTTTTCAAGTTAACTCCAAGAATTATAACAGTTGTCCTGGTTTTGACTGGGATAGAGTTAAATTTCTTCATAGTAGCTTGTATCCTGCTATGTTTTGGATTTGTGATGAAAACAACGTTGATACACTGATGTTTTATTTATTGTTGAACAGTGCTTACACAGCCTCAAGGCCTTTTCTCCTCCTCAGACTGCCCCACCAGTGAGTAGGCTGGGGGTGCACAGCTGGGACAGCTGACCCAAACTGCCCAAAGGAATATTCCATACTATATGACGTCATGCTCAGCAGTAAAACTGGGCAGGTGGGGGCTGGCGGAGGCTGCAGTTGCTCGGGGACTGGCTGGGCATTGGTCAGTAGGTGGTGAGCAATTGTTTTCTTTTGCATCACTTGTTTTTTTCTCGGGCTTTATTTTCCTCTCTCTTTATTGGTGTCCCCCCCGCCCCCAAATTTTTTTTTTAATTATTAAACTGTCTTTCTCTCAACCCACGAGTTTTCTCACTTTTACCCTTCTGGTTCTTTCCCCTCCATACCACTGAGGGGGAAAGGGTGTTAGTGAGTGGCTGTTTGGTGCTTAGTTGCCAGACAGGATAAAACCACAACAGTGGTGCACATATTAGGCTTTTCTCAGTATTCAAAGTGAAAAAAAAAACCAAAAACCTATCAGAAATTAGAAAAAAAAATGATTATAGTAAAAGTCAAAAACCAAACACTTTCATATGAAATTTGCAGCTTTCATTATTTAAAGACAACCTTTCTAGATACCAGAGTAGTTCTTAGCTTGCATTTCTTCAGAAAACCACAATATTTTTAATTACCATGCTCACTAAAATGTTGTCAGTGAGGTAAAACTCACTGGAATCAAAATGTGTTTGAAGTGTTTTGTTCTTAAAATTTCACATCTTTTTTTTACCTTGGAAAAGTGCAGTTAAGTTATTTCCATCTCCTGTAGGATTCCTGAACTTTACATTTTTATCTGTCCACCATGCAATGCCTTTTTTAATCAAAGTAATAGCAGTCTTTGTGTCATTATCGATGCGGTATAATTTCAATGTATCTAAGGAGAAAATCAAATTAGAAAACCAGCTGAAGAAACTTTCATTAGACAGATGATCCTGATAGGCAGTGAAACAATTACCACCAGGAGAAACAAAACAAAAAAACTGGACAAGGCATTTATTACCTGCCTGCCACAATCACAATCTGTTCTGTAAGAATCAATGTATATTAGATAGCAGCGTATTATCCATATATGATATCTAAATGTCTATTCCACAGCAGTAACAGCTTCTCACAACAGGTATTTCCATCCTTTGTATGCTATCAGATTAAATTAATTCTGATAGCAATTTTGAAAAAAGCAACAGCAGTACAACACAAGATATTTATTTTACTCTGAACAATGAAAATGTGTTAATTCAAAACAAAAAAGCCCATGATGTCTTTACTCAGAACAATTTGCAACACAACACAAAACATCCACTAGATCACAAAAACATCTAAGTGATAACTTAAAATTCTGTCACCATACCATTAAACATACTGTTGGCAATAGCTCCACAAGGAGCAATGGGTTTGTCCTCATTTGTGCGGTAAGGCTCACATTCCTTACTTGGATTCTGATAGTTAGAAAGAAAAAAGGCAGATGAGTCTGTGCTAATTTATCCAACTAACCTGTTTTTTACTACAGTACCTCAATAACGTGCACATCTTAAATATACCACAAAATAATCTTTTCACAAATCAGGTTATTTACAAATACTTCAGCATTCAGTACTAGTTAGCACGATTGATTTTTCTTTTACAGGCAAGAATAAAATCTAAATAAAACATGAATAAAGTCAGAATCCATCACGGTCATACTAAAAATAAGGCTTTTCTTGGAAGCTATTAGAACTTTTTTTCTTTTATCTTTTAATAGAAACAGTTTTCCAACATGAAGTACTCAAGTATTTTTTTATTGAAGGTTTTTTTTAAGCATGCATCCTAGTGTTATAAAAAGTAAGACTATAGTAAGAAAACAAATGTAACAAAATGCAAAAGGTTGCAAGGACTCCAACAGCATGCCAAAAATGCAAGCAGAAAAAGCCCCCCCAAAACACTGTGTCAGATGTAGCCTCCCAAAACTCTCCCCTTTTTTAAAGTTTACAGGGAAAAAGGGAGGATCATTCTTGCTGAAGCAAGAATCCAATTGTATTTCTGCTCCGCATAAAAATTAGGAAGAGGAGAGGTCTGGCCCTAAACATTACACAGTGGCTGGAACAGAATACACAGTACTGATATTTTCCAATATCGCTGATGTTCAATATTGAACGAGAGTCTACAAAAACAGATGCATTTAGATGCATTTATTATTTTACACTGAGTATTATTTTATTATTTTACACTATTATTTTACACTGGATATTATTTTACACTGAAAATGAAAACTTCAGATAGAATGGATACAGATAGATACTACTGACTGAAGATAACAAGACAGTTAAGAACTATTCAAATTTGAGAAGTGATCAAGGTACTGCATTGCTATCCACTTAATGATTGACATGAAATTTTACAGTATTTTACATAGTTATTTTCTGTAAACAAAATATGAGTTCCTTATGGTTGCTTTCTGTTATGCAAAAATTCTAGTACCTCATTATTATTTAACTAAACACTGCTATGTGGTGATTTATGCAACAGTCAGAAGTTAGTTGCTTATTAATATCCAAGCATGAATACCTACAAGTAGCGAACTGTTATCTCCATTTAGCTGGCTGTCATCTCGAGATTTCACATAACGACGATGGTTTTGATAGAAGTTGGAAAGTCCATAATACATGAATACATTGCTCTACAAGAAGCAAGATGGGGCAAGAGGGGTTTTCATTCACACAAAGAACAGATCAATAAAATATATTAACACACTAATTAAGATAAAGCTTAAATTTTAGCCTCTTAAACTCTGTGTTTACTTTACAGCAACATTCATAAAGCAGGAGCCCCAATTCTGTCTTCACACTAAGTACAGAGTACTATCCTAATAAAAGCTAGCATCCTGAAGTCAAACAGTATCAACATGCCATGAACTATCAGAATGATATTCACCAGCACTAATTCCAACACCTATCTTGTCCAATGTTAAGCACATAAGCCTCATTATTTGCCTCCAATTTGTCAGAAAGCACTTACATGGTATTTCCAATTCTTGCTGAACTGAGTTTTTTTTAAATCATGCAGGAATAGCGGATCTACTTGCCAGCTATGACACATACAGTAAATCTAAACGTGTAAAACACAAGCATTCCATTTAATGTTGTATATTTCCAGATAAAAAGAGGCATTAAAAACCACCTCTTCCCTGCTACTGAAAAGGTACACATGAGGAAAAATGAGATCCAAGTTAATAAGAAAACTAGAAATAATCCTTTAAAATAGAAAAAAAACCAAAGACTTAAGTGATACAGCTTTCCTATCAATTATGAAATAAACCATATAAATGCTTCTAATTTCACTTTGCATACAGGGTAGCATACCTCAAATGAATGTTCCAGTGTGAAATTGATGGTGCAGGTACAAGGTGGTGTGCTGTCCCAGGACACATTTAAACATTTGTGGCAGGGACTAGAAGGCTCTGTTCCTGTATAGTCAATCTATAACAGAAAAAAGTCATTAATTTACAGTGGGAGAGTAAACAAAATTGATTAATAAGCCAGAGAGTTGACGTGGCATTTATTTTGCAATCTTATTACACCTCAACTCCAAAAGCCCATTCAGACCTATTTGATGATCTCAGCAGGTCCCTCCCAATGTAAATGATTTTGGGACTCTGTCTGTATGCTCAGTTTCAGCCTCAAACAAATTTAACACTGAGGTGAGCCATTACAGCCCCAAAAAAACCCAGACAAAAAAACCCAAAACACACCAAAACACAAACAGCAGATACTCCAGACAACATGATGTTTCCAAACACACACACAATATAACAAGCAGAGCTCAGCTTTTACATGCTTTCCAGAGAGGTTAGATTTTTAAAAGTTTACCTAGATATTTAATAAGAGAGTTTTGCATAAGAAAACTTGCTTTGCTGCCCATTTTTAGCCATCTAATTAGTCAGAGGATTAAAAAAAAATTAAAAAAAAAAATCACCTAACGCCCAAGAACTCTCCTAAAATAGGGAAGATGAAGACACTAATACTGTTTTGCCAGGAATAGTAAAATATCAGTAGATGGACAAGAAAGATGATCACTGTTAGTTTGGCTTATGCAATATTATCTGTCTTTAACAGTATAGCTGAAAAAAGAAAAAAAAAAAAAAAAGTATTTGAAATCTGTACATACAGGCTACCTGGACAGTATGTATAACATATCCTGAGCAGCCATGAGCTCACCCTACGGCCCAAGCCAACTGAAGTTGCTTGACCACATTAGCTCTCTGTCGTGGTTTAACCCCAGTCAGCAACTAAGCACCACATAGCGGCTCGCTCACCCTCCCTCCCTGCCCCACCTCGTGGGATGGGGGAGAGGATCAGAAACAAAAAGTAAAACCCATGGGTTGAGATAAAGACAGCTTAATACGACAGCAAAGGAAGAATATAATAATAATCATAATAATGATAAAAGAACATACAAAACAAGTGATACACAATACAATTGCTCACCACCTGCTGATCGATCCCAGCCAGTCCCTGAGCAGCAATCGCTGCTCCCTGGCCAACTCCCCCCAGTTTCTATACTGAGCATGACTCCATATGGTATGGAATAGCCCTTTGGCCAGTTGGGGTCAGCTGTCCTGGCTGTGCCCCCTCCCAGCTTCTTGTGCACCTGGCAGAGCATGGGAAGCCAAAAAGTCCTTGACCAGTGTAAGCACTGCTTAGCTACAACTAAAACATCAGTGTGTTATCAACATTATTCTCATCCTAAATCCAAAACACAGCACTATACCAGCTACTAGGAAGAAAATTAACTCTATTCCAGCCGAAACCAGGACACTCTCTCTCATGTGTAGCTCCAGCACGTGAATGGCAGGAAATAATTAACTTGGGCTCAGCAGGCTAGCTCCAAGTGTAGGAGGAGAAAGCCTCCATCTGCCTATAAACTATGTATTTCTACACTTACTATGAACTTCCCATTTAGAATTTACACTCACATTGGTGCAACATATACCAAGTTATGGCAACAAACTGTTAAACAGCAGTATCATTTGAACTACAATGCCTATGTAGTTTTATGAAAGACTGCTGCAAATGGCTTGCCCTGATTTATGCTTGTAGTGAAATGCATTATCAAGAATTAATATGATTAATGATCTGTCCTAATATCTGTATTAAGGTTAGCTAAAACAAACACGCAGTTTCAAGGTTCAGGGAACAACTGAATCCTGTTTTCCTCTGGATCTTCTTCAAGGCCTCTCTTCCTGTGATTTCTTCGATATCTATTAAGCTGCAGCCCTTCCCTCAGCACTTTTATTAGTATCTGCTCTGCTGCCAGATTTCTGACAGATGAGACCTACACCCTAATGAGCCTAGCTGAAACGAGTCAGCTTCAGAAGCTATTAGCTGGCAGAGAGAGAGAGAGAGTCGCATAATCTTTGCTTCCTTCGCTGAACAATATACTGAGTTTATGCTGATCTAGAAATAGCATTACTGCAGCAGTCCTGAACAGCTCTGTTTAGCTACAGCAGACAGACTGCTCCCAACCACCACTGCTCTCAACAAACAATGCATCTCATTTGTTCACGGCTAACTTGGTGGGGTTTTTTTCCTGCTAAAGCCATCTTAAACAAGCATTTCCTTTAGAAAGAACTTAAACCTCCATATCCTGAGCTAGTTCTTCAGTGTGTGGAGAAGTTTTAATTCAAGAACAAAACTCAAATACTCTAAGGTTGCAAAAAGATCTAAAGCCTTCACTTTCAATAATATAATTGACTAAAGTCTGTGGAGCATCAAATTGATATATATTGAAACAGAACCATGCTTTTGACCACTGCTATCAGCTTCAATGCTATCCAAGAGCTTTCCTGTACAGTAACTGCCAACACAAGTGGTTTTTTTCTGCATCCACATTTACAGGCTACATTCAACAGATAGCTTAACTAAAGGGATAGAGGTATCTGTCTTCATGCTTCATGTCTTGACAAAATAACAAAACCAAGACTTTGAGAAGTGAAGGACTGACTTTGGGGTCCACAGCAGGAACTTGCCTGACCCAGTGTTCTGTCCCCAGGGACTGGCCAGCAGCTGAGTATGACAAACCCACACATAGTGAGCCCTTCCCAACAACCCCTGATCTAAGGACACTAGGCATATTCACGTTATCCAGTACCAATGACTTTTCAGGCTGCTGATGTCCTTCTCAGTTGATTTACATTTTTGCAGTGTAGGAATAACATAACTGTTGCATACACATATTCTTCAAACCACTTACGACGTTGTAGACTTCACACACTGTCACATACTTATCCTACTCTGCTTGGCCACTTCTTGTATAAAAGGCATCCCATAACTCTGGTCCTCTTTGCTATCCCTCTCTGTAGATTTTATTAAGTTTTGTATCATTTTTGAGATGGGGCTACTGGAACTGCACTGGAACACTGAAGATGTATGCAACAGTAATCTACTTTCTTTCAATTCTTCATTCCTAGTCATGCCTTAAAGTCTATTTGGCTTTTTAACTACAATTATGCATTTCACAGCAGCAGTCACAGCACAAAGATCTCTTTCCTACACAATTATTGGTTTGTATATTCCTCAATTTTTATCATATTTTAATATGCTCTGTCAATGTTTCTTATCCATTCTAAAAAAAAAATTAAAAAATAAAAAAATCATGAAATACAGAACTCTTTCACCCTTTAATAACAGGGCAAAAAGACACACTTACACAGCTGATTCTCATTTTGCACCCACATGAACTATTTTCATGATAGACCCAAGATAAATAGCTGTTTATACCCTTTGAAACAGTGAGAAAATGCTAGAGAACAACCAACAGAAAACCCCTATAATTCTAGTACACTTAAGCTGTTGGAAATCTTCCACATTTGAATTCAAGACAGCTTATAAAGGAAATCAATGGAAAAGCTACATTTTGCTGCTCAGTCCTTGCACCTGTATGAGAACAGCACAGTTCAGAGAGATAGTAATGGCTGCAATACCTAGTTCCAGGAAAGGATGATTTAAACTGTACATAAATATGTATTTCAGACACATAAATTACACATCCCATTCAATTCCAATATACTCAGTTTACAGGCAGATATATATATATATGCACACACACTTAACAAGTATGCTATTGTCTAGGAGGTGGGTGTAAATAACTACCTCTGCTTCCTCCCCCGATTACATTTTTAAAAGAGCTTAGTCACTGCACCTAGCTTCTAGATGTCCTGTCTCCCAGAGCTAAATTTACAACTATTTGTGAGTAACATTTTGAGGTTACTAACAAAAGCCAGCATACTAAGTAGGGACATATCTCAGCTAAGCATATAGGTGATAGCAGTGTCTTAAACTGCATCCCTCACTGGCATTCAGAGCCCAAATGCTGGTCTGTAAAAGGCTTCATCTATGTTTTGTTGCTGCAACTGTAAAGCCTTTTTTGATTTAAACTTCTTTTCTTCCAAAATTCAGCTGCCTTTAAAATTATAATCTCACTCGCAGAATTTCTGCATTATAACACTTGCTAACACACATATGAGGATCAGAGAACAGAACCCAAGTTTCCCCACTCTTACCTGCATACCCCAGCTGTCTGATCATACTTTCTGAAGTCAAGAACTCTGTCCCTCCTGTCCTCACAAAACACTCATGATCTGACTTGGGAGAGCTTCATGTGAGTTGGATGATAGAAGTCTGAACCCACACAGTAAAACAAACAAACAAACGAACAAAACCCTTTTTAATCTTGAATATCTTGAAATTAGAAGGGGTGGAAAGCCAACGCCTGCCAACTGGTTTCCAAATATAAATGGCTACCACTGCTTTATATATGCAGTCTGATTGCGTAAGGGAGCACCAGTCACGCTCACAGCTCACCTGTGGATTTTCATACTGCACATTAGGTGGGAACATCTAGTTTTTGGCTCCTACTGGAACTTAGTAGGAATACATAACTGGGCTGCTAAGCAACAATAGTATATAAAAATTCTGTATATGCATACGGCAGCAATATAGGCACAAGGAGTCACTTACATTTTTGGACTCATGAAACTCTGATGCATTTCCTGTCATAAAATCATAGAATGCTTTGGATTGGAAGGGATCTTTACAGGTCATCTAGTCCAACCCCCCTGCAAGAGCAGGGACATCTTCAACTAGATCAGGTTGCTCAGAGCCCCATCCAACCTGACCTTGAATGTTTCCAGGGATGGGGCCTCCACTACCTCTCTGGGCAACTTGTTCCAGTGCCTTACCACCCTCATTGTAAAAAATTTCTTTCTTAAATCCAGTCTAAATCTGCCCTCCCTTAGTTTAAAACCATGACTCCTTGTCCTGTCCCTATCGATCAATGCAGATCCAGTCATAATGAACAAGAAGGAGATATATTTATCTTATTTACCTTACAGTCATTACGATCTAAGACTTTGTATTGCTTTACTATAAAAATGGCTATTTTAAATGCAATTGTCAAAAAAATCAGAGTTAGCAAGGATTTTTTTATTTCTCTCCATTGAGCGTCGTGCTGAAAACAAGTGATTGTATTTACCTTAAATATGACTATAACATGACAATTTAAAGGTCTACATGCCCATGACAACTTAGCAATGTTCTCTGAAGCACTTCTGTCAATTTTCGGATGTTCTGCATACCCTCAAACCTTGACACAAGAAGCAATTGCTTTTCAAAAATATGCTTACATACAACATTTGGACACCATAAAATACACTTCAGCTTTTGGGTTTTTTTCACTTCTGCTTTTCTCCTTGACTGGAATTTTAGTTCTTAACATAAAAGAAAGTGAACCTTAAATTGGGTTTATTATAACATTGTTTGCATGTTAGCAGAAATATGGAAATATAATACCATTCACTGCCTGCCTCAGGATTTCTTTAGTTAATTGGGGTTCGTTGCCACATTGCTACCACAAGCCAAGCCACTGTCTTGAACACTACTTATTTGAAAGTGACAGCTTACTCTCATAACTAGAATGATTTGATCCACAAAAACTCTTATTCTCCAATATAGCAATCCAACAAACAACTACACTTTTTTTTTTCCTACAATCAGTCTTGGTCGCATTAGCTCACTGAAACTAATCATAGTCATCAATTTGCTCTTCAAGGTTGTCCCTAGGCCTTTTGGGTTGTTTCCTTACAACACAGAGTGATCCTGTTGTCAAACGGACCTAAGTGTGATATATGGTTTAGTTTTCAGTTAATGCTCAGCAACTTTTCATAGCAGTGGTGTGGTTGATTATCAGATGTAAATGACTTGGGTTTTTTGTACATATAATCAGAAAAAGCCACACACTTCGATCTTTGTGTCTAGGTTTACTCCGGACACCCTGGTCTCCCACAGAGCATCTAAAACGTTAAATCAGTAGTGCACATAGGAATTATAGCAATACATTCACCACAGAGCTTTGTCCTGAAACTCCAATTACTTTGGAACGATTAGAAATCTATAACCCATTAAGAAAATTTAGAGATATATAATCCCATCCTTGGGATAAGCTATCCCAAGGATGATGCGCATACTTTCTGTACTACTGAGAATAAAACTTGCATTGGGCTGTGCTGATTAAACACCGCCATGAACTTCCCTGGAAGTTCAGGCAGGGCCACTGGCAAGGCTGACAGGACGGCTACGATCCCTGCGGAGGATACTCTGCAAGTTCAACATCTACTCAGGGTACCTCACAGATGGTTTGTTAAAGAGTACCAATGTCAAACTGAACCGGAACAGCCAGGGATAGGTGTCCGTTCATCACAGAAACCACGTAAGCCACCTCTACTTCCCGCCGACGATCGGCAGGAAGAGACGGCGGCAGATTTCGCAAGGAGGAGCAAGCCGCCTACGGGAAGGCGATCCCTAACACCGCTCGCCCGGCCCGGCGCCCCCCGAGCGGCCTCCAGGGGCTTCCAAACCATCGCCCCGCCCGGGCAGACGGCCAGGCCCAGGCACCCACCGGCCGCCGCTGCCCTCCGCTCCGCCGGCAGGAGGAGCCTGTGTCCCCGTCCCCCCTCCCCAAGCCCCGCGCACCTCGTACTCGCGGATGTTGTTGGAGGTGACGAAGATGCCGATGCCGATGGGGATGAAGATGAGGCCGATGATGAAGAAGGCCGGCAGCACCGTGCCCGCCGTCAGGATGGGCTGCCAGGCCGGCAGCCGCTGCTGCTTGAACGCCGTGTTATCCGGCTTGCGGGTCTTCACGGCCCCGCCGCCGCCCACCGCCCCGCCGCCCGGCACCCCGACGCCGCCCGAGGGGTGCCCGTCCGCCTCCTCCTTCGCGCTGTAGTTCACCGCCATGCCGCCGCCCCGACCCGCCGCCCAGCGCCGCGCGCTGCCACCGGCGCCGCCGGCGACACCAGCAACCCCGCGTCACAGACCCCCTGCCCGACACGTGACCGGAGGCCACCGCGCCTGCGCGCTCGGCCGCGGCAGAAGGGGGAAGGCGGCGGGCGCGCGCCTGACGCGGGCAGCAAGGCGCGCGGCTGGTGACGCGCCCCCTGGCCACGCCCCCCCTTTCCCGGTGGGGAGAGAACGGCCGCGACGCGGCTGCGCGTGCGCAGAAGCGGGACGCCCGGGCGGTGGGGAGTTCGAGCTGCGCCTGCGCGCTTCGCCTCTTTCCGCCGGCCCGAGGCGGGAGGGCGGGGTCAGAGCGCGCATGCGCAGTGGTGTTCGGCGCCGTGCCGGCGGGAGGTGGGCGACCGTGCTTCCCGCTCCTGCCGCTCGGTGCTTCGCCGCACCCCGGGGAGCCGGTGCCGCTGAGGGGCCGAGGCCTGCCCAGCTGCCCGTCCCCGCGCCGAGGACGTGGGCGGGCGGCGCCGGTGCCGTCAGGCCTGTCGCGCTGCGGACAGCGCTGCGTCAATTTCTAGCGCCCTCGCCCTCTTCCGGCGGCGCAGGGCCTGGTGAGGCAGTCAGGGCCCAGCCGGCCCGCAGGCCCCTCTCCGCTTGGGCGGCGTGGCCCTCTGTGCCCCCCGGAGGGTCCTCGCCGCAAAGCCCTGCTACTCCTGCCGCTGCTGCGGCCCTCTGGCTCCCTGTGTGCCGGGGCCGGGCCCAGGCCCGGGCCTAGGCCAGCCCGGCCGGCGGCGGCCACTTCTTCGCAGGGAAGCCCCGGGCCTGCAGCCTTGTCACCCCCACTCGGTGCTTCAGGAGGAGGCCCCCCACCCCTCGTATTCCCACTGCGTCAGAAGAGGGTTGCTGGAAAAAGGCAGCATCCGTTGGATTGCAAATGTTGAAGTTAACTTAAGCTTCATGTTCTCATAAACAGGAACAGCGTCAGTGCCGCTGTAGAGATGTAATAATATAGGTCATCTCCCAGCAGAGTTATAAGAGCTTACCTTAATGAAGCCATTCATACTAACGTCATACTTCTGGGAGTTGTTTTGCGCTGTATTCCTGCTCTGTTGTCGGGAGGTGTGTGCGTGAATCAGTGCAGTGAATGCGATAGGGGTGTTGCTGTCAGAATTGTTACTTTTTATTTCCTTTAGGAGCTAATCCAGCTTCAATTCATTAAATAGTCACCTTGTGGAAAGCAATGTGGGATCATGTAGTTGTATCCCAGAATACCTGCTTTATCAGGCATTGCTAAAGGGAACACAACGTTGAAAGTCCATACTGCTCAGTTTATTGGCACTTTGAAGTTTGCTTTGTGAGCATGGTGTAGTCCTTACTATACAGAGAGAGTGTAGCCAAAATCCACTTTTCAGCAAATATTTATCTATTTACTTGACTTTAGGAAAAAAATAATTAAAGCTATTTAATTAAATAATTTTATAAGCATGTAATCCAGTCTAAGACCTTTTAGCTGCTTGTGGAAAAGTTTCCCTAAAGTAAATGCCTTGTAGTTCTCTGAAGAATCGAAAGTGTCAACAAAGACCACTGGGGGGAGCAAATGACTTGTGCAAATGCACGCTCTCTGTGGAGACTCAAAAGACGTCTCTTCATAGACAGCATAGGAAATTCGGACACTTAAGCATCTAAAATTGAAGAATGAATTTGGTGCCTAAATAATTATTTAGGGTTCAAAAATTAATCGTATTCCTTGTGGCATCTGTGCTAAAGCTATCTTTCATTCCTAATTTATCCCTTCCATTATCTTGTGGGCCGTACCTTTTGCTGTCATTCCCCCTAGCTAAGCCCTATTATCCCCCTTTTCTTTATTATCTTTTGTTTTCAATTACCAGCTTCAGCTATAGTAACTTTTACTTGCACAGCCTCACAGAAAATCCAGTGAGGTGCAGCCAGGGATCCCAAGGGAACAAGACTGCTTGTAAACCTGTGCTATGAGATGGCAAGAAATTTCTCTGGCAGCAGGATAACCGAGGGGGAGTATTGGGAAGTTGGGACTCTCATGCTGCGAGGTACGAGAGGGCTGGCAAGAAAGGGCACATTAAATTTGTGTGGGAATCTGTTCTGCAATGGTTAAACTGGGCACGGGCTCTGTCAGCTGTTGGGGAATAGCCACAGTAGTGATGCTGTGGGCCACGGTGATGGATCGCTGAGGTAGTACTATCATTTGTGTGAAACGGGCAGAAGAACAGTGGGGCCCTTCCTACAGGATCTTGCAGAGAGGCCCTCAGTCAAGCAAACGCAGGTTGATGTGAAAGGTTTCCTTCAAAGAGTTTCAAAACGACCTGCAGGGGAGACGTTTCGCTTAGGGGCCAGACTAAATCCAGTCCAGGAAAACCTCAAATTATGACCGATGGAGATGAGAAGAGCCCCAGAACTTTTTATATGCTGATCTGCTCCATTTGTATCAAATGACGTGCTAATATAGCCATAGCCACAAAAGCCCAGGATAGATCTGAGAAATGTGGAGAAAGGAGGGAACAGGAGAACTTCCTCCTTTCCACCCCAGTGGAATGAGCTGCTGTCCGATTTTGAACTGGACAAATTTAACGAGGTGTGGCATGGTACACATCCTCGTGGCCAAGTTCTGATGCAAGGATAAGTACTGCCGTGTTGACAAAGCAACTACTGATGTGAGGTGTCTGAACTAATCTCTGCTTACCATTCTGCATGATGTGAAACAGAAACGCTATTTAACGTACCATACAGATCAGATCCACTATTATTAGCCAGTTATAGCTCTCTCTTTTCAACTAGTTGTATCTAAGGAAGTATGTTTGTCTATAAGCTTGGCCTACGCCTACACTTTGCACTGTAACAGCTAGGTTAAGTAGAAGCACGAGTTTTCTTTTTATCAAAGTAATTATATCCTCAGTAGCATAACTGGATGCAATGACAGGGTATGTCTTACTTCCATTCTTTAGGGAAATAAAGAATGTCAGCATAAATACTTCAATATATTGGTTTTTCTTTTTCACCAGTAAGCTAAGGTCTTGGTTGGATATTATTCCACAGTTTTACACTAAGGCAAATTCATTCATATCCAGGCAAGCGCAACCAACAAATTTCATGTTCATGAAATTTTACCATGAGGTGCTCTGTGATGTAGTGCACTTCACATTGGTTTGTGTGCAGTTATAAGACAAATGGGTACAGGAAAAAAAAAAAGAAAAATACTTATAAAAACATACATTTATAGTGTTCCTTTTTAATATGTGGAACGGCAAGCTGATTTATTAGGCATTGACTTAGCAATGAGTGATACACAGACATCTTACATAGTCAAGGCCTCAGTGTGTTACATTTATTAACCTTTAAGGCCAAGGAAGAAGCAAATATGTGTCACACTACCTAAGCATAAATGCTAAAATTACAAAATTTTAATTTGAAAACTGAAGTCTGATTTCAGGGATATAAAATGGGCCTTAAAATTGTACAAGAATGAATGTATTGTAGTTAATCTAAAAGACCACCAATTGGCATTTACTTTTTAATTGTATTCCATTAAGCCCCCAAAATGGTCATCTTCTGGCACTAATCCTATCACATTGTCCACTTATTTATAGGAAAGATGTAAATAGTTAATACTTTTTTAAATAAAATCTGAAGAAATAAAACCTTATGCTGATAAAACCGCTAATAATTAGAACAGGCAAGGCAAATAAAATGCATTAACTGCCAGATAGATTATTTCAGGGAGCAAATCTACATAACTTAAAGCATTAAATATGAAGTTTTCAAATGTTACTGTGGAGAAGAAGAGAGAAAACCCAGCGATTCACAGTAGGAGGTGGAACATTCAGGGCAGTAACCTCCATTTGGTATCTTGTTATCCATATTAGAGATGGTTCTACAAAACAGGCGGTTTTGTCTCCTCTTTGGTCCAGTTATGTTTCACAACGAGGCAAAAGGAAAACTCACTGGCTTTAGAGTTTTTATCTAGAAATCAAAGTATTTGAGATTTTTTTAATAGATTGAAACTTTGTATTTTATCACCTATAATTATACTAACACAGGTCTTTCAATCCTCTTTAGACAGTAAGAGATCTTTAAGAGAATAGATCTTTCACTGGTTTTCAATTGCTTAAAAGCTACTGATGTCTATAGCCCAAGATAGTCTCTACATTGTCTTCGTCTGAAAGCACTTCCTAATTACTTCCTTTAAAATGACAATACTTGTAGAAATTAATCACATCTTTAGTCTATATTAATAGATTTCTTCCTGAGTGTCCCCAAAATATAGGCTACTTACGTGGCTAATGCACTTTCTTTACTTACTTGTTTTAGATTCAAATTCCAATTAGGTAATGTAAAAAATTGACTAGGAATATAAATGCATTGAAGACAAAATACACCCTTTGCACATGTGAGTTTTACCCTCTGGCCATTTCTGTGAAATACTTTAGCTGCTTGCCAGGTGTCAGACCAGAATTTATTATTCTACCTGCGTAAACCATTATCAGCGATGAAATAGTGTATATCACCACGGATCTTTTATAACCAGTGTTAGCAGTCTCCTACTCCAAAGTGCTGCAGTTCATCGGAAATATTTTAAAATCTAAATTATTTCAAATACACCACGACTGTATTTATGCTTTAAACAAACCTTTATTTTTTTTAAGCTTAAAAACTTAATGTATTTGCAAAACCATAAATGTTTATGTATTTGTTTAGAAATTATAAAACAAAAGGGGACAATTTACACATATGCTCATACTGAATTGGCTTTGTATTAAAATCTAGACAAGGAAAAATATTTTCTACTTTGGTTGGGACCTTTTAAATCTAGACTCAACTTCAGAATAAGATTTTACTTACATCTTACTCATATTTAAAAGCTGAAGTTTACTTCAAGCAAGTCACTGTCACTTTCAAATAGCCGGCAATTTCATTCCAGATGAGCTCAATGTAGTTCTTAACATGGATAGGTTTTGATTCCCAAGTAATGCTTTGAAGATAGAAGATCTGGGTCATCATAATGTTCATTCTACTGCGCAGTAAATTTAAATGTGGCACACACTAAACTTTATTCACCTCAGCTCTATTACTCTCTGAAAGCTGGAATTCTTCTCGCCTCATTCTAAAATATGATCTACAGACACAGCTATGTTATTGGCATACATTGTCTGCCGTAAGAAAAAAAAAACACTCCTTGAAAAACTTGGTGTACCAGCTGAAGTATAAGATATGCCAACAAAATGACTCTTTTGCAAGGATAAGCAGCATTTATTTTGATTACTCAGTATAGCTGTATTAGCACACTCTTTACAAAGCCGATCAACTCCCAAGAAAGTTTATACAGGTCCCAGAATATCCTCCCTCTCTACAACGTCAGCATTTCCTGCAGAACTTGTATCTAGAAGAAAAAAAACTACTCCCATGGCTGACAAGCAAACTAAACCATGAAGATCAAATTGACTACATAGCAGTGCATTATTACAGCTTCAGAAATGAACTGGCCTACTCATCTCCATGGGACACTGAGTTAATGCACTCGTTCTGGCGTCCCACAGCGTACCTCCTGCAAGCAACACCATTTTCCCTTCCAAAAAATAGTTTCTCCCAGTAGCTTCTGCAATTAAAAATCTGCAGTATTTTAAATATGTGCCAATGACTTAGATTAAAAATAATTCATTGTGAAATGTATAAGAAAAAAAGACCCCGCCTAGGTTGTATCCAGCTTTATATATAATTCATTCAAAAGTCATTTTAAGTATAGCTGCCACAGAACTCTCTGGATGCTATTTGAAAAGCTACAGCCACCAGTGTAAAACGCGCCCTTCAGCGTAAGGCAGAGTGCACGGCATCTCATTTATACAGTCCTATTAGTCCTGGAATAAATACTCTGATTAGACATCAGAGTAAAGACATCTCAGAATAAAGACATCTCTGCCAATGCAGTGAAAGCGCAGGGTTAGAAACCATTAAGTCATTAAGGGCTTGATGATAGATCCCTCTCTGTATCTTAACATCTGAATCAGTTTTACTATGTCCATCACTGTGACACTGCAGTGAAATACCAGTCAGAAAAAGTAACTTCCAAAGGCATACATTCTGTCCCTATAAACAAATACATATGTGAGTACTGTCAACCTTAAGAAATGAGAGTTAAAATTCAAACACTTGATTACATTTGCATAGTTGTGAAAATTTATTAGTTACAGTGTAATGAAAATCAACTTTTTTGGTACAGGCAGAAGTAAAAACATATATTATATAGAAAAAAAATCACAGCTTTAAAAACTGGCTTACATTGTTTAAAATGAGTAAATCTGGTTGTATTTCAAGGCATTGGACTTTTTCATACTTAAATTTATGCCAAACCATCACACAGTGCAAGAAATATTCTGCAATAGTACAAATTCCATACAGCAGTCTTCAGAGTATTTAGTCTCACAGAATCTCATGGTGGCAAAAAAAATGTGTTGAATATTTTTCCATTTAAACACAAAACATTGTTGAAGTTAAATTTTTCTTTCTTTACATACTCTCTATTACAAAAATATCAAATTGCAAATTTGACAGTGTATTCTACAAATAAATGCGCCATGGACAACAGGAATTGCAACTCTGGGACAGTTACTTTACAAAGTGTATTATAAAAATAAATTATATGGCAAACATCAAACAAAATCAAGCACGTGCCTTAGGCTTTGCAAATAAAAGTGAAATTCAGCTGGCAGACAGACTGCTTCTCTCTCTCTGACTATGTACTTTCAAAATATCAGCAAGGCCCTTCATTCTTAAAGCTCTACCAAGAAAAAAATATATAAAATCTAATGGAAGCGATAAATACTTCCACGAATAATCAGTAGCACAAGTGACCCTGGCGTTGATGGTAGAGAGCTTCTACAGTGATCCATCCAACTGGCAAGGAGGGTAGTGCACACAGAGAGCGTATAGTGGGGGCGGTAACTCATCTAGAGTTCATGCGTAACTGGTGAATGATGACACTCTCTAAAAGAAAAGATAGCAAAACATTTGGTTTTATGAGACTGCAAATACATTACAAGTTACTTTAAAGAACAATTACAATGGCAGTGCAAAGCATTTTTCTTCTAGAAATGTCTCACAGGCTTACTCTCACATCACTGGTTGGTAAAAACTGTCCTGGCTAATGCTACAAAGGGAAACTAAATTAGTACCAGGCTGCAACTCAGGAGCCCTTGGCTTCCACTTCAATGTCAAGACCACCACTCGGTCGTCCATAGGGAAAAAGAGTAATACAGTTGAATGGATTAAACCACAGGGACACCAAGGTTCCAGTCCCACACCCGAATCGGGTAGAGGAAGACTTGGAGTCAGGTCTCTTGTAGCCTGTCTAAGCAAATCCATCATAAATCTGCTGGCAATTCTGAAATGGGGATGAGGAAGAGGTTTTGGGTCGTTTCTCATTTTTTATTTAAATTTGGCTTAGAAACCTGTGCTAGTTTTATTCAGCAAGTCTGCTTGAAGTTTGCTGATTTTAATGGGGACAAATTTCAGCCACAGCAAATTTATTTGCTGTGTTGCAAAGTTTTGCAAAGTTTTTGCAAAACTAAGTGTTGGCATGTCTTTGAAAGGCTGAGTTTAACTTTGCCCTGTGTGTAACATAGGAGATCCTTGATCCTGATTAATCTCTGGGCTCTGCTGAAATACTCATGACCTGGTCTTCTGTTCTTCTGTCTATATACACTGCTCTTACAGGCAACTTTCTTAATATAAGAATTTAGCTATCAATGACATTTTTCTCTGAAAAGGTGTATTTGATGCATTTCAAATAATATAACTGTACCAAAGCTAACCAGAAACATACAATAATACATTTTCAGAAACAGTCATTTTCTTAATTGAAATTATTTTTCTTAAGATTCCTTCCTCTCTTAATAGTCTGAAGATTTTTCAAATTTACACGACCCAAGAAATCACACTAATCATATAATTATTCCCTTTTACATTTTTATTGAATTCTGCCTTTGTCTGCTTCCTAACTAATATTTGCAAGATGTTTGATTAAGTTACATTATAAGAAGAAAGAAAAATCAGAATGTTTTCCATGTACTCTTGATGCCAGAATTTTGCCACTAGATGGCAGATTCCAGTGATGCTTTTCATACATGCTGAATCAGAAAAGCAGGGCTAAGGCAACATTTAAGAAGATATGTTAAGGCAAATGAAATAACAGAACTTCCCAAATAGAAAGTATTTCTTTTCCATATAATTCATCAATAACAAATTATTTCAACAAGATATGTATACCAGTTCTACCAAATTTGAGCAATGAATGTGAAAGAACCACAAACTACAGTAAGATTTTACCTTACACCAGTGCTGTTCTCTAACTTCAAGCTCTTGTAGAATATGATGTAAAAAGCTGCATTTACTTAATATCAGATTGTAACCTCAGGCGAACTCTCCCGTTAACTTCAATGGGAGTCACATGAACTCTATATGAAACAATTTTTTTCTTAATATTCACTATGCACATCATATATTAATATGGAGTTTAGATACAAAATTCTAAAACCTAAATAGGTAGCAGAAAAATATCATGCTCCTTGTAAAGGCTCAGCCACTGAATGAACAACACAACTACAGTAGGTTTCTGAATCAATCTTCCTCCTACAGACCAAATGCAGCAATTATGCAGAAGAGAGTAGGAGAAACAATAAAAAGATCAAATAATTTCCACTTCTGGTATTCATTTGTTCATGCATTTCTCACACACATATATGTATGCTCTTAGTTTGTCTATCAGTTGTTTGTATTTGAAATGCTTATATATAGATAGATTATATATATTATACACACACATATACACACACACACTCTAGTTACTAAAAGAGGTGTCTGAGCAGTTATTAAGCTAAAATTGTAGTAGGGCAGATTTTGTCAGAGTTCTGTTGGACCACCCTCTGTAGGAATATGATTATATCTGTAGGATATGATTACATAAATTTTTCTAGGGTTATAGATGTGAATATTTAAAGGAGCTATGAATTCACTTAAACAAAACAATTTATTTTAATGACAGGAAAAGAAAACAAAGTTAGTGTAAAACTTCTAATTCTGCTTTCAGTCCCACTGATGTAAATCAGAACTTCTCCAGGAAACACATCACTAACAGTTGGCTTACGAAAAATACCAGTTCATATAATGAAGCACATCAACTGACATTTTAACATATGAAGTTTAATTTCTTCTTACAATATATACAAACAAATAACACCAGATAATACAAAAATGTATGTACCACAGACAACGCACGCCTAAGCAACAGAGGAGAATCATACATCAGTATTTCCATCTTTAAACTCCTCCTGAAGAGAGTTTTAAAATGTGAAGAACCATTCATACCTGAGCGATTCATACCTGACTCTCAGAGCTGATAGCTCTGCATCTGAGAGTAGTTAACCCTGATTGCATCTTCCAAAAAGCCAAGTAAGAGCAGCGTGTAGGGAGTAAGATTCAAAGTGAAGTTAACATCTATAATGAGAAATGTTGCATATAGTTTTGCCTGAGAAAGATCAGGCAAAATTAAGGGAAAGAGGATAACTCACACTGACATAGGAGAGAAAAACATTCCCCTAAATGAAAACAAGTTCGAAAGATGAGCTCACAGAAACTGCTGCCAGCAAACTACAGGTTTCAAAGCGACTCAATGAAATTGGCCACCGATGTCTTCTGGGAACATATAATTGGTCTGAAAATTGTCCTGACTGTTGCAGCTTATGCCAAGCACCTGAAACCCAGCAGGACAGTAGCTTACTGTCTTTAAAGACATGCTCTTCCACATCTGATCAGAATTACTGAATAGTCATGTAAATACTGAGCATGTTTTAGAACACGTGGAGCATGTTTCAGGCAGTAACATATGACTTGGCATCCACTTGGCATGAATCAACATATTAACGTGACTTTAGAGATTACTCACGATGCTAATTACTATGTGCTGTAAGTGGTTTGGGGTTTAAATATGGTAACGTGCATACTCTATGGGCATATTTGGAAAAGTCACAAAGTATTATTTGTTTTTTGAAAAATCACACTAATGGGTGTCATGAAAGGAAAAAAAGGTGGGCAAAATAAATTAAAATCTCTGTTTTTCTTCTATTCTTTACTTAGCGTGTTTACCAATCTGAGAGAAACCCCCCAGGCATTAGGGCTGAAGTTCTGTGCTCCCTCATTTTCAGTCACACTTACTCAAATGTATTGCTCTGCTAATGACTACATTAGCAATACTCATATGTAACAGTAATTCAGGTGACGGGATCTAATCTAGGGAACACAGTGGAAAACTTATTAGGAACTAGATTTAAAATCACAGAGATCATCTGGAGAACTGAGGGAGCACCTTCTTAGTCCATGTGTGCTGCTCATGAATGGGTTGGCATTTTCCCTGCTCTTCCCCCTCTCCGACACCTTACTGCTGTCCTAAGCCATATGTTCCCACTGCTGGGCTTGAGTTACCACAACTGCTTATATGGGCACGCAGTCAGCCAGAACAGGGCATCTCTCCAGATGACATTGAATCCTACCAAAAAGACAAAGATTGGTTCTCAGCCAGCTCAGTTCCTGATGAAGCACTGTAACTATTGTTATTACTCTGAGTTGAGTGCATTTTGCTACTGAAACTGTTCCACTTCATTAAAAAAAAATCAATACAGAGAAAAAGGTACGAGAGAAAGCATGAGGATGAGTCATTCTAGATGATCACCTGGGTAGAGGAAGGCTTGGTTTCTGCATTGTAATCCAGACACACAGAATACACAAGAGGCACTGTAAATAAAGGCCCTAGTATTTTCCTATGGATTGGTGTATCAGATTTTGATTCTTTGGTGCGTAGTAAAGTCTGAGGTCTGAACAAAGCTTGTCCTTGTGGTATTTCTGACATCACTCTCTTGTGTTCATTCTTTGATGTTGTATGAAGGTGAGCTCATGCTACATTCTTCCACACAATGGGGCACTGCTAAGGTCTTGCTCCTCTTCTCTGTGGCCCTTTTCATTAAACTGGAAGAACTTCTTATTCTGGAGACCCCTATTGCTTTGTCAGATTTGGTTGAAATTGGTTGATGTGTTCAATGTTATTCACCAACGAAGGACAGATGGAGGGAGGGATGAACACAGACACTTCATCTTATAAGCCTTCTTTTCACAAAAGGCCAGGCTCAAAGGCAGCCTTTGGAACAGGGACCAGAATCCAGGGGGGGTTCCTCCTCCTAGTTCAATATCCTGACCACTCAACCACTCTCTTGTTTCTGCTCAGTGAATACTGAAGCCCTCCATGCAGAACAGCACAGCCTTTACAGGAGGGAATGAGAATGCCACCACCTTCCCCTTCAACTGCCTGTCAGTGCCATTGGTGAACCTGGCTGGAGCTGATGTGGGTTTGAGTCTCCTCAGATATTGGTGAGAAAGGGGACCCATCTCCTATCTTTGAAGAAAGGTTTCAATTAAAAGCTTTTTAAAATAAGCAGCACTACCCCTACATTTGTGTGGTATTTGACCTACTAAGAAGCATTCATGGTTCCACAGTCACTTTAAAACAGCCACTGGTTTCCTACGCCTGCCTTCTTTCTTTTTCTGGCCCAAGAGCCTGGAACTAAGCTATGTTAAAGCTAGCCTTTTTGCTTTTTGCCAGATTCCTTTTAGTTCAGATCAGTTCCCCAGTTAAGTGCAAACACTTGTGCCAGCTCAAGGGACAACCACATGGAAGTGAGTTCTTTCTTGGCTGGAGGTGACAAAGACAAGACGACAGCTTTTGACTCCAGTGTGGGGTTACATCCTGACTTTTAAGTGACCATGAAATTGTGGCTTGACTTAAAGCCCTTATAGGAAATACAAGAATACCTAGATTATGGATCTCGATTGGGTTCAGAGGCTGCAGTGCTAGTTAAGTCACAACTGAAACAGTGACTAGACAAGGGCAGTGGAAGAACTTCAGGAAGATCT
The DNA here is from genome assembly GCF_035582795.1 of Mycteria americana. Lineage (NCBI taxonomy): Eukaryota > Metazoa > Chordata > Aves > Ciconiiformes > Ciconiidae > Mycteria > Mycteria americana. Next base: position 36,178,202 of record NC_134367.1, read on the forward strand.
TCAGGATGCCTCTGGGGCTTAGGCACTGTCTTTAGACTTGGTTGTCTAAATTGCCTTCTGGAGCTGACCTAATGAATGGAGAATCTTACTGTAGTCACTAAACATAACTGCCTTCAGATTCAGACTAAATTCCAATATAATAAAGACAGTTAGGCTTCAACTTTTAAGACTTCTGAACTATAGGCTTTCTTTTTTCTTCATCTTACCCTTCTAACTTTAAGAAACAAGAATCTCAGGTCAATTAAAACAGATGTTAAAAATTATGACTACAACTAAATACCTATTTTTAGCTAATGGGTAAACCAGTTGCCTGATTCCAACTCTTTAGGCTTCTGCTATGGAGCAAAAGTTCTTTTTTGTTGTGCTGCCCCCAGGAAAAATAATAGGATCCTTGGTCTGACCCGTCTGGAATTTCTCGAGTCCGTCTCACAAAATCCTACTGACTCTACAAGAGTAATCCCTGGCTTATGCCCACAGTTCTGGTTCAGTTGTGCTAATTTGTGTGTCCCGGATTTCAGGTACTGTAAGGCTGGCTTGTTTCTTCGGGTTAATTAGTCTCTTAGATCTCAAGCAAAACAAACACATTTTTCAACCACAGGCAAACATAGAATATTGCCTTGGGTATAGCAACAGTTAACTAAGGAACTAAGTTTCTTTGAAACAAGGATCTGAAAAGGAAGGCTTAAGGCAGCTGTAGTTCATCACTGTATCAAGCCACATTAGCTTGGGGCTCATGTTCGCAATATTATTTAAATGACTGTTTTGACCTGAAGACTTGCTTCAGTGCCAGTATTTAGAGTGAATATCCAGCAAAAAGCTCTTAATAATGTGTTTTCTTCAAACATCTGCTCAAAAGTCTACGTTACAATAAGAACAGTAAGATCTCAGCAACAACGTATTGACAAATTGAGGCTTTTAAGTGATAACAATTAGTTGAGAGGATCTGATGTATTTCTGGCATAGTAACTCACATTGCTTGCTAATTCCAGTTTCCAAGTTTTATCTGAAATACTGGGAATTGAGTGTTATGAAAAATGCTACTAATACAAATCCGATTTTCAGATGTCATAGGAACCAGAACCTTAAAATTAACAGGTATTGCAGGTGCTACACATGTAAAAATGGAAACCTACTTCTTTTGTGATGTGGCAGCAGCTTTTACACCACAGACAAAATGCCCTTCATGTGAATAAGAAAATGCCAGCTTTACGCTGGGATAATGGTCATATCTGGATCTTAAATTGGAGAGCAATGCAAACTGCAGACTGAAGACTAAACATTGCTTGGACTGAATATAATTTTGTTGACCTTCTGTGGCAGATTCTTCCATCAAATCTCTTCTCCCAGACAGAAAGCCATTTAATATTTCACTCAGTGGTGCATTTTCTTTTCTGTGAATTGTATTTATTATTTATTGGTGGTCTTCCTGCCTTGCCTTCTGAAAGCTATTCCTAACCACTGGGTCCTTTATAGCTTACTGTGGTGGTTGAGGTATTATACAAGCTTTAAAACCCTCATTTATCAGTCTGCTTGGCTCCATTTCTTTTGGTTGTGACTTTCTTCTGTGAAAATTGATCGCTTAATGGAAATGCCCTTTAGTAACTTTACTGTTATTAAATAAACAACCATAACAATCATCAGCATCCACACCATTTCCATGCTGGAACAATTCCTTAAAACATGCTTAAAAATGCAAACATATAAATGAGGAAATCACAAAGAGGGAAGGAAAAATGATGAATTGCCATGGTATTGTGAGGCGGTCTGTATTTAAGACAAAATATTTCAAACAACTGAGAATTGATAGTAACTTCCATATCAAACCCTGTCTCTTTCACTGTCTGTACCTGAGCTGCATCTTTAAATAGCAATTTCTGCCACCAGCAGTCTGTGCTGACTTCCCCTCTAAGACATAAGGATGCTTGGCAACTAAGGTTTAAATATAGCACAAGTTCATCCAACCAGGAAAACTGAAAACCTAGTGAAGTCAATGGAGTGACTTGCTTCATAGCCTTTCATGGTCTTTGGAGCAGGCACCAATGGACTGTATTAATTTTAGCCAGATCAATGTTTCTCAAGCTTTTTCTAAAGAGTAAACACCTTTTGGCTTACTTGCCTTCATCTGACCCCTGAGCTGGCAGTAACCCAGTGTGTGTACGTCAGGGACCTGGTTGTAAGTACTGTCTACAAGCATTAACCCCCTCTGGAAGAAATAAGCTGCTGCTTAGCACTGCTCCTGCTGAACATTGTGCAACCTCCCTACGCCCTTGAATTTTGCAACCGCCTTGAGAAAGCAGCTCACCACTGAGAAATGCTGACTTGGATGGGCGACTCCTAGAGAGAAGGTGCCCATCCCTCCTCTCTTCCCCTCCCTCGCGCACCTGAGGTACTAGCTTTCATTAAAACAGGACCACAAGTGCACCGTCTCCTGGCATTGCTTCCCTAAGCAACGTGGCATCTCAATAATGTGATCACAGGCAGGAAGGAAAGTGCCCCATGCAGCAGCGAATGTGGGAAGTGATCTGTTAAGGTGGAAGACAGTCTAGTAAAAGTGACCAAACTTCCTTCGATCTATTAAAAAGTGACCAAGTCTATCATTAGGAATTCCTGAACTAGATTAATAACGTAGTGCAGTTGCCCCATTCTCACTTCCTAGGCTGAAAATCTTCCAGCGTACAACTACCTTTTTGATGGTTGGGTTTTTTTCTTTTTTAAACTTCAGTAAGAAAACAAAAGGATGTTGTTACTTCAGTAGTCGGTGCACACACTTATTAGTTTGTTGTAAGTGACAGCTGCAGGACTTCATTAGTACAGGCAAACGTGAGCAACTACACAGACAGGGGGCTGACTTCCATGGTAGCAGTAAAACCTGCAGAACATACCCCCTGAGCCACCGCCATCAGCCCTGACCCCCGCCCAGGGAGGCAGAGCTGCTGGCTGAAGATTTCTTCAGTTCTATTTTCATAGACTGAGTCTCGGCACGAGGCTCGAATTTTGTCACATTTCCTGCTCCTGGGGCTGCCACTACTGGCTTTCCTGCTTTCATACCTTTTGACACAGGAATGCGGGTGGGTGTAGGTCTCGGGGATGACCCATCCTGTCCTGTCTGCAAAAGAGAGAGACAGAGAGAAATGACATGAATGGAGGACTTTTTCTTCTCATATACGCTTGTCTTATGCTTTTCATTAGTTCTTCATTTACCTCTCAAGCAACAATATCCCAAATCACGCCTATTAGCAAATTAATGTTCACATTTAGAATCTGGCCATAGCACGTAACCGCTAGAGCAGGGCCAAAGGTACAAAGTTGGGATCAAACGAGTCTCCCAGAGCTGAGGTCTGGTGTTTTGGATCAAGATGTCACGAGGACGGGGATCCCTGCAAAACTCCCGATTCCACAGCACAACACAGTGCAGGATGGACTTAGAGGCTACCGAAACGCTGGCTTAGCTGTCAGACAGGTACAATATTAGCATCTTGCACAGAGACTAGCATGGGCCCCCAAAACAGTATAGCCACGTGAGGCTAATGCTGAACCTAAAGAGTAACTGCCATATTTTCACAGCTGGGGCACCATTTCTCAGCAGTATAGATACAATTGAATTTTGCTTCCCAAAGTATGCTGGGGCCACTTATTTCTGCACTGGGAAGTGCAGGGGCAGAGGGAAGTGAGAAGGGCTGGGAGAGGGAGACAGGGCAAAGATTTGGATTTTGTTTTCCTGTGGCTGTGGGAGGAGGGATGTGGGAGAGGGCTCCCCCTCCCTCCAAGCCCTGGTCACAGCTTGATGAACCCTGGTGAGGGTGAAGCAGGCAGCCCAGATTTCCAGAGATACCTCAAGGCAGTGTGGACATGGTTATTTTACTACCTCTGCCAGCCTGCTGCCCTGAACAACAGCCTACCAAGCACACTTATCCTCAAATTTGGGGACTTCAGAATAAAAAAAAAAAAAAAAAGGCCTTGAGAATTTTTTAATGTTTTTTTTCTTCTGGATGGAATCTGGTTGAGGACCCAAGGATGGGGCTGGTAGACCCAACACGATGCCTACCAGGGACGATGCCTACCAGGGACCAGGGACCTAGCCAGGGCAGCTATCCTATAGCTTCAAAAATGGCAATCAGTACATACGTTTAGGCAACTGAATCCCACTGTGTAAATGCACAAGGAGCACTTGGATAGGACAAAAAGATTCAAAAGGGCCAACTGGTATTTTCTATCTATCTATCTCCATTAGCCAGATAATGTTGTACATACTCTGCAAGGCCAAAACTGGAAGCTACCCCTTATGGACCATGACCTAAAGAAAATACTTATAACCATGACAATTCTGAAAGGAAAATGTGTTTTATCTTCTGCAGTGTGCAATACAGACACAAATGTTAACAGTGACAACTTCAGTGTCTCAGCTAAATTTCACATGTGACTTTTGTCTGTTCAGATAATGGACGACGACTTTGATCTCACAAAAGAGGACACTTTTCATAAAATCCTGGAATCCTACCTAGACCCATCTGCTAAATTACTAAATTCTGCAACTTATAACATGTAAGCAAAATAAAACTAAACTGCTGAAAGAGATTGGATTAGGGGATCACGTTGACTGCAACATGCATTTGTACATTTACTTAAAAACGCTCTTAAAAAATGCTCCACTAAGCAGCCTTTTTCTCTTGAAGGATTTCCAGCCAGTAGCATCAGAGCCTTCTGTCTGCATCCTGAGTACTCAAAGGAAAACCATTCCTTAATCTTCTAAGAACAGTTCAAAACCGCATGTGTACACACAAAAAAAATCACAATTGGAAAACTTGAATGCTGTCTGCTTGGCAGGAAGGAAGCCATTTTCAATAACTAAAAGCAACATTTACAATAGCAGTCTAAAGGCTAATATGGAACTCACATGTAGATGTCAAAACAAGTTAGGCCCATACAATTCTGTAGGGCAAAACATGCAAATGCATTCCATCAGCCTTGGAAAATATGTCAACATCCCAGGGAACCCAAATGACAAACATCTTGTACTCCCTGAAAGAGCTCCACAGTGTGTAAACATGAGGCAATCAAATGAAGTAGCTGGAATCTCAGGCATTTCTTCAGCTTTATTCACATGTAAATTATTAACTAAGAATTTGGGCGCTTTCAAGTTACTCATTTCAAGCCTAAATCACTCAAAAGCACTTTGAAAGGAACTCTAACTTGCTTTAAATTTCTTAGTTGCCTTCCTTACAGCATACTAACGTGTTGATCGTATGGAAGCTAATGCCTGCTTCACATGCAGCTGCAAAAGCATTTTGTGTTTGCTAAGTGAAATGGCACAAAGGTGGCTCTTCAGCAAGCAGTCCCCTTTGGCGAGAGTGACGGGGTAAGCAAGCAGAGGACACTCTCCGGTAGGCGTCTGTAGTGTCTGTGGCAGAGAACCCACACGACTGTCTGTCTCTTGGTCATTTCTTCCAAGAGCCAAGCTCTAAGCAATTCCCTCCAGCCCTGTTTGTCTGGAGGCTGCTGTCTTTTTGTTGATACAGGAATGCAGCTCCAACCAGAAACCAACTCTTACGCAGCCAGCACAGAGCGCCCAAGATGCGGCCCCGCGGGACGCAGAGTGACGCTGGCTGGCTCTGAGCTGGCAGTATGTCGTGCTGGAACAGCACAGGGGGCCAGAGCGGGGTTAGTAAGTACATTACTGAGTGTGAGATAAATACATGCAGCCGCTAAGCTGGTTAGGTCGATAATCGGCGCTCACTGCAGACACTGAGGTGGTTGCAGTAAGGTTGGACAGTCCCCTTAAAGGAAGAAAAGCAATTTGAATGTACAGAACATTTAGCATGTTTTAGTGTTTTATAACACTATCCTGCTTAGTGCATTTTATTGACACACAAAAAGAGTGCTTTCATGCACACATTTACTTTTGGAATATTTTCATAACAAAGGTGCTTTTGCAGCACTTGTTCTCAATCAGGTCAGGGACCAGCTTGCCCTGGACAGAAATGGTTCTGTTCAGTGGTTGACACAGGTATCTAGTGCAATTTGAGATGCCCTGGGCTACTCAAGCTATCTGCACAGGGCTGGTAGATAAGACAGAGGACCCAAGGAGACCTGCAGCCTCTGATAAAGCAGCTGTAAGTTAGGTAGGCTACTTGACAGCACTTAAAATGACACTAAAGAAGTATGTTTAGGCAATTGAATCCTGAAAGGGTGGGACTGGAGATCTAGTCAATACAGTCAGTGGAGCCCAGTGGGCAATTCAGCTCACACTGAAGCTAGCAGCATCTCAGCTGAACCACCCTTCAGTCTCCACAGAGCCAGCATACAGGGCTCAGTGCTGACAAGGGGACTGATGACTAGGGACTGACTCAGTTGCCTGCACTGAGGCATCTTGTGCCATCTGAGGTATCCCATCAGCTTCCACTGCAGAAAGGTACAGGTCTGGGTTATACCTACCAGCCTCGTGCATGTGTCTCAACTGCCTTAGGGCATGCAGATAGCACCAAGCATCTCTATACCGGAAAGTGAGCTGACCCCTGGATCTCTAGTAACTCTAACGGAAGCTTAGAGCATATATGGGACACCTACAAAGAGCTAAATTTAGATGCCAATCTCAAACTAAATGCTGCCCAAATGAAAGTAGCCTTATAGCTGCTTTAACGTGTGCCCAGTTAGCTCTGGCACCCAGCAGCCTTTCAGCTGTGCCTCGCTGCCTTGGTCACAGGACGCTCTGCGTGGTTGGTGCCGTGCCACTACGCTGGCCCTGCTGCAGCCGGGATTCCCTCTGCTCCCTGCAGATTTGCACGTCACTGGATTCACTCTGTACCCTGGCAGCGTAAACAGCCGGTGCTGGATGCCAGTCTTGTAGGAGGTGGGGAGCACAGGGGTGAAGTGATTATAGGACTGACACCCCTCCTGGTAGCCAAAGAAAATCCAAATTCACCAGCAATCCCACAGCCAAATGTAAGGCCTAAATCAAAAAATAGGATATAGGCACCACAGTTGGTTTTTTCCCAAAGAACATTTGTTTTTATTCTGTAGGGGGTTTAATGTAAACTATATGAACTATCTTGGGAACAGGGACTTGGGCTAATGTGCTAAGGCAAGACTAACAATGAGGCTACAGTTTCAGCCTTCAGACCAGATCCTCTGGTCTCATAGTCTTGAATTTTTGGTTGTGCTCTGGTCCATCTGTAATAAAAAAAGGATCTGCTAGGGTAGCCCAAGTATTTTCCTGGGAGTGGGTTTGACTCTGATCAAGCTAAGGAGGACCAAAACCCAGTTTTTCCACTTGTATGGTAATTACCCAAATCCATAGGCTATCATATAGAAGGCAGTTATCAGCTTAGGGTTTGGTTCTTTTTTTTAATCAAAATGGCAATGGTTCTGTGTTAAATGCTGAATTCAATCCAACTGGTCTAACAATCTCCATCACATCAGCACTGGGATCCAGGATGCACCCAAGCTTCTGCCGTGGAGACCCCTGTGGGACTGGACTACGGTGGGTGGCAGCGCTGGCGTGACGAGGCCAGCTGCTCAGCTGGCCAGCCCTGGGCTTGTGCAGCAGGCAGAACACAAAGTGCCTCCAAAACATTTGGGTCCAGCAAGTTCAGGTGCCAGTGGAGACGCAGTCACTGACCAGTGCCTTTTTTCATTGATTGTTTTGGTTAAATCCTCAAAAACTTCCCAAATTCTCCTTCAGGTGCCTGTGTCTTTCTTTGGATGAGGGTCTCATTCCGTCTAAATGAAAACTGTTGCAGACTCAGAACAGGACTTGGATCAGGGGAATATAAATCTCTAGCTACTCTAGAGTGCATGGCAGTGAAAATCAACACAACCATAACACCCCTTAATCCATGGGATTCATGGGATTCAAAAATCATCATGATCCATCATGAAACCACGGTCTCTGGTTTTGGACTGACATATGCAGGGAGACACCACAGCTCAGGCTGAACCTGTAAAAGTACCATGTGTGCACCTGAAAATTAACTTCACCTGCAGTACTGAAGCTAACTCTATAAATTCAAATTGGAAGAAGAGTGAAATGTTTTCAAATATGAAAACAGTAACTGCAAATTTGTTATAGCAACAGATGAGAGCTAGTAACTTTAGGATTATTTTCCCCTTTGTAGTTTGGCACCGCATTAGTACATTGTACAGAGCATCTTGTATGAGGAGAGCTAAGAATAATATTAAAACCAGTGAGCTAAGAAAGAAGTTTTGTATCAGTTTGTCTTCTTTGATTTTATGAACTTAAACACTCAAAATTATATCAATGTTGGTTTCTTCTAGGGTTACTGAGTAAATGATTACAGCTTGTGTTTTTCTGACTAGGGGTATTGAAATGTGTAAAGTAGTCATTTGCAAAACAGATGGCGAATATACAACTTCTGTTTTTTTTCAGGGGGTTAGGGAGGAAAAGGCACATTTGGGCTTGTTCAAAGTTCCCTTTTCATCCGACTAGGGACCTTAAAAAACAAAGGAAAGCATAAGATAAAGTAAATCTTATGGTTGAACTAGTCTCCTTACATTCCAAATCAGGGAGGATGAAGTGAAGAAAGAAGCCACTTTTTAGCCAGATGAAAACAAAACAGAAAAGTTTTGTCTGCCACGGTTCAGTGCATCATCACAGTGGAGACAGACATCTAGTAAAAAAGAATGAGGAACTCTTAAAAAAAAAGTTTTCCAAGCTTCTGAGAGACAAAGGAGTTTGTAAATGAATTAATTCAAGACTTTTTAAAAAAATGAAGAGTTGCCTCTAGTATATAGGAAAACACTGTCCAGTAAAGTATCTACAGTACATTATGTATGCGGGGAGAGAGAGAGCACACACGTGCAATTCCAAACAGATCTGTATGACGAAGGCAAGTTTTCTTAAGTCAGAGGGCTTAAATGGGAATGGCAGCCTCTCTCCAAAAGTGTGGAAGTGTATCTTAAATACACTTTGACACTTCAGCTTGGAAAGAGATGGCTGAAGAGGCATGTTGTAGGGGTCTGCAGACTCCTGAGCAGCACAGACAAATGAACAGGGGATGACTATTCAGTATTTGTCAAGATACAAGAAAGAGGCTGTAACCAATGAAGGTATTGCATAAAAGGTATCAAACAAAAGAGCATTTTTCCCAGAGCCCACAACTGAATTCACTGCCCCCTGATGTTGTGGAAACAACAGTATAAATGAGTTCAAAAAGCAATTAGAAGAATAAATAGAAGAAAACTCCGCCACGGTCTATTAAACACAAAGATGTGGCTACAGGCCCCGGTTCAGAAAGAAATACCCACCTATTGCCAAAAAACTGGGAACAGACGCTGAGGGAAACATTACTGTGTGTTTACCCACTTAAAATAATCTTTCCCTAAGCATGTGCTGCAGGCTCTGTCTAGCTAAATAAGCTTTTGGACTAATGCAGTACTGCTGGTTTTCTATTTTGGTTAAATTCTTCTTTCCCAGGGTATTTCCAACTAAAGCAATGCAAAACCATGTCCAATAATAAACCTGGGGGGAGGACTATCAATAAGTATTGTCCAAGATGTTTAAAGACAGAGGGAAAGGTGCTTTAAGTATGAAAAAGAAGCCAGGGTACCACCACACAGGCACAGAGAGAAAGCAGCAAAAACTATGTTAGAGGAAGCACTATTGTAATACAGCACTTACGGAAATTAAGAATTTCAGAGGAACGGAAAGAGCTTTACTATTCACTGGCTGAAAGAGGCTTGGAGCTGTAAGCAATGATACCATGTCTGCCTATTTATTCCTTTGGAGTTCAGTATTATAGCAGATATTAATTGAATTATAACTATAATGGGATTATACCAAAGAAATACCAGCCTGCATGATCAGACTCTAAAGACCTGCCAGCTGGGCCAAAAAATCATTACGAGTATTTTCAGAAGTCAGAAATTGCACTCACCAAAAATAAAAATAGTTTCCTCCTCTGTCATCTCCGTCATTCTTTGGCCCTCTCTGTCTCTCACTTGCAATTTTACCATGGATTGCCATTATGAAATTAACTTTAAAGGAACTTTGAAAGGACTTCCTTTGAAAGTTACTCCTTTGGGAGACAATGCCAAAAGTATACCAGCATCCAACACTGGTACAAAAATATATGAATCAGGCAAATTCCGATCCTATAGTTAAGCTCATATCTGAAACAAATGTAGGGAAGTCAAGAGTTTCTCCTCACCCCACCCATTTTCTCTGCTGGTGTCTCAAACCCAAAGTATGGTTGCCCTTCTCCTTACCATGAAGACTACATCATGAGATTAGTGGCTGCTTACCACTGACTGTGTTCCTCGGGTGGAAGACGTTGTAACAGGCGTTATAGTGATAGTACTTGTCACCTTGCTTGCTGCAGGTCGCGAGGACAGGTTGTTCCGGGGCGATCGAAGGACGGTACCGGTCACAACTTCTTTCTCTGCTGCTATGTTCACCGGTCTGACTGTTATCACAGGACTCGCACCATCAGGTGCAGCACTGGGAGAGCGTTTAAACTGGGAACCTAAGTGGATGTGGATTTTGTTGTCTTCTGTCGTAATAATGTTGGCATTGGCATTGTACTTGCGGATTGGAGTTGGGACGGTTTGTTTTTCCGGTGTTACTTTGAAGACAGCCCTTCCCATGGTCATATCTTGTGTTTGCGGAGAGACAGAGATTTCTGCCGGTGCTGCGGATGTTGATACTGTCATAATCTGAATTGGTGATGCAGGTCTGTCAGCAAAGGGTGCTCTCCCTCCCTCTGGGGACTTTTCCCTGGAGAATGTTGTTATAGTGACTGGAGACATAGAACGATCTGGGCCCATGGGACTTTCACTGCCTTTTCCTTTTTGTGGCATAACATTTGGAGAGGGAATGATTGTTATCCGTGGCTTCTGATTTCCCAAAGTAGGAATGACAGTGGTACTTGAAAAAAATTCCTCTGAGGTTGGACTGGTTATCTCCAAAGTAGCTGTGCTGTTCTCGTGGTCTGGTGTCACCCGAATATGAAGAGGTTGCCCCTGCTTTGGTGAAAGGACAACCTCCCCGGGATGCGCTGGATTACCATGGGTTCGGGCTCCTTTATCAGGAGTTGCCTGAGCCCCAGTTTCCCTCTTTCTCATCCATGGTATCCAAGATTTCCTCATTGCAAGTTCATTTGCTGCTGGAGGATATCTCTCGAGCACTGAAGAACGCTCCATGGGTTTTTTCAGACCTACCTGTCGCAGATTGCTCATGATGTGATTCTCCTCCTGGAAGGATTTCCTTATAAACACTGCTGGAGTTTCTTCTTCTGCTGCTTCACTGCTTACAGCATCTGTTTGCACGCCAGTGGACGTCACGGGAACATCAACCATTCTTCGTCCATTGATGCTGGGCCTCAGAGCACGGCTGTAACGCTTAGAAAGCTCCAGCTCTCTTGTTAGGTTCAGAACTTCCTGCCCCATGCTCTTGTTTTTATTTTCTTCTTCCATAAACCTTTGCTGCAGAACCGAATAATCGACTTGGAGCTGAGAAAGCTGGTCTTCTTTGTTCATCAGCTCATGGATTTTTTCCTTAAGAGCTTGAACTTCTGCTTTCAGATCTCTGCTTTTGGCCTCTTCCAGACGAAACCTGTGCCTCAGCTCTGCCTCCTGACTCACTGCTTCACCTTTTTCTATTGCTTTGGTTTTGGCAATCTGGAGTTTCATCTCCTCCAGCTGTTGAGAAAGAAAGTTAGCTTTATCCTGCTCAGTCCTAAATTTCTGCTCTAGCTGATCATATTCATCTTCTGTCTTCATCAGATCTCCTTCAACCACTTCCAATTGTTTGAGACGTTTTTTCAGTCTTTCAATTTCAACGGTAAGTTCTTTAATCTTGTTGTCCTCATGACAACCATGCTCTGGTCCTTTCCTGGTTCGACCTCTTGTAATTTCTCTTTCTACTTCCTCCATACCATCAATTCTTTTCTTTAACAGGTCAACTCTACAGCTTAGTTCAGAGGACTTTTCTTCTTCACTTCTCAATTTGCCAATTAACTCATCCCTTTCCTTTGTCAAACTAGACACTTTTTCCTCCATTTCGGATTTCAGTTTCAAAAATTTCTTACTTTCTTCTATCAGTTTCTCTGTTACATCCATAACTTTCCCTTGTTCAACTTTAAAATTCTTGTTTAGACCCTCAACCTTTTTTTCCTCCTGTTTTATTTTTTCCATCATATTTTTTCGTTCATCAACCAACATTACAGTAAATGACTTCAGCTTTGTAAGGTCATCTTTTAAGCTTATTTCAGCCTTTTCCAACTTGCTTTCTGATGCTTCAAGGTCTTTCACTCGAGTCTTCACCACTTCCAACTCATTTATCAAATCCTTAGTCAAATTCTTTTCTTTCTCCAAGTTTAAGTGTAGCTGGGTGCATTCAGACTTACTTTTACTGAAAGCCTCTTCCAGCTTCTCTAGTTCTGACATTCTTTTCTGCAATTTTTCCACTTCAAGTTTCAACTCTTTGCTATGGTGCTCCTCCTCTTGCAGTTTATTTTTCAGCTCTTTACACTGGGATTCGGTTTTTGTGATCTCTTCATCTTTCCCCTCCATTTCAAGCACACGCTTGCGGAGGTTTTCCACTTCTGCCATTAAGCTAGAGTTCCCACATTCCCCTTTTGCTATTTTATCTCTTAGTTCTTGAAGTTCCTCCTCAGCTTTCTGAAGATTTTTGTTAGTTTCTTCTAGCTCCTCTATTCTGCGAGTCAACCCCACTAGCTTAAGCCTTAGGTGTCTATTATGTGACTCTTGATTAGCCAGTTTAGCAGTCATCTCCTCATGTTCTTGAGAAAATGATGATGTTTTGTGTTCAAGTTCTGCCTCTAATTTCATTAGTTTTTGTCCATCCTCTTTTGTTTTTGCACTAATAATTTTAAGCTTTTCTTCTTCTTCCTTTAGTTTTTGGTTTAAGTCCTGTATTTTCTGGCTTTGTTGACCAAGTTGTTCAATATGCATTTGTCTTTCATCCACCAGCATGAGTGCAAATGATTTGAGCTTGACTAGTTCTTCTCTTAGTTTATTGAGTCTCTTTGTATGTTCCTTCTCCTTTCGGGCTTGATAGATCTTCTCCTGCTCAAGGAGTTTCTTCAACCTGAAACAAGTTAGAAGAGATGCATTAAACTAAAAAATATATTTATAAAAATAGGTGTATTTATCCATTTTTTAAATCACCTTCATTTTATCAATTTTTTTTTCATTAATAACCTAGGAGGTAGTCTTTCAAGAAATAACTACCTACTACAGTTACATTCCCAAACCAAACATTTTAAATTACAAAAGTGTGCTGGTTTTGGCTGGGGTAGAGTTAATTTTCTTCATAGTAGCTAGTATGGGGCTGTGTTTGGGATTTGTGCTGAAAACAGTGTTGATAACACAGGGGTGTTTTAGTTATTGCTGAGCAGTGCTTAGACACAGTCAAGGCCTTTTCTGCTTCTCACCCCACCCCACCAGCGAGTAGGCTGGGGGTGCACAAGAAGCTGGGAGGGGACACAGCTGGGACAGCTGACCCCAACTGACCAAAGGGATATTCCATACCATATGACGTCATGCTCAGCATAGAAAGCTGGGGCAAGAAGAAGGAAGTGGGGGGATGCTGGGACTGATGGCATTTGTCTTCCCAAGTAACCGTTACGCGTGATGGAGCCCTGCTTTCCTGGCGATGGCTGAACACCTGCCTGCCCATGGGAAGGAGTGAATGAATTCCTCGTTTTGCTTTGTTTGTGTGTGCGGATTTTGCTTTCCCTGTTAAACTGTCTTTATCTCAACCCACGAGTTTTCTCACTTTTACCATTCTGATTCTCTCCCCCATCCCACCGGGAGGGAGGGAGCGAGCGGCTGCGTGGGGCTTAGTTGCTGGCTGAGGTTAAACCACAACAAAAAGTTAACCAAAAACTATATAAAATCATCTAGAAATCTGAAAAGCAGTGAAATGTTATACATGTATAGATAACAAATACATCAGGTTTTAATCCCTGTACATTTATTTCTCTGTTAGGATGATGTTGGTAAAAGTATATAATATCCCAACAGGACAGGTATATCGACTCACCAATCCATTTATACCAAACTTGTTTTACAAGGTGGATTCCTCCTTATGGCTTGCATACACAAAAATGTGTAAAATAAGATAAAAAATGAAAACTAATTGCTATATGCAGCCATACATAAATGGATCAATCCTGGTTATAAATAAACCAGCAGGACAGAAGATTACATTAGCACACAACTGATAACCATCTGGGCATCACAGGCATAAGAAATTAGCAGGAAGATAAATTTGCCAGCACAGTGACTTATATTAAAAAGTTTCTTCTTCCAGGCACATTTCCATTTACAACAGTAGATTTTGTGGCCTGCAAGGGTCAGACTAATCAAACCTTTGGCTACAGCTAACCTCAGCTGGAAAATGCTCTGCTTTATATAGTCTGCAAAGCTGTATTTTCAGACAATATAAAATCTCGCGATACACAAATTAGGTGTATCCTCAGAAAGATAATAAAGACCCACATTTTCCAGCCTTTCCCATGCAACATTTCAATGGAGAAATTATTAGTAATAGAAGTATTTTGTATCTGTGTGATTTATATTCAGGATACCTTGACATCAGCACAGGAAGTTCCTGCACATATTGTAAGCACAGATTTATGAGGATGGTGAACCTCAACAGACAAAGAGGTACAGATAACACAGGGATATATCCCCTACTAATGTAAAAGCCTTATTGTAAAAGCAGCAATACGACTTAGAAAAGACACAGGTATGCACGCTGAATTTACTGTGAAATGACATGTTTTTCAAGCCACTGTCAAAGTACCTGCAACTCGCATATCCCCTATCAAGACACGTGTGATGATGCAAATCCACCTGCTTTGCTCACCCTGTGTCTGAAGCTTTTCAACTTCTTTGTAACAAAGATACGCAGTGAAGTGATCATAGCAGAGCAATTTACCACCTGTTAACTAACTTGCAATAACTGGAACATCCATATCTTAGCAAAGATCGACTTTTATCAGTATTTTTATCTTAAATGCTGGACTGTAGATGGTAGTGGGTGAAGCACAGATATACATTCCTCTCTGCTGCCCCAGCAATGAAGTGGTGCAAAGAGCTCCGGGGCACGATGTCGTATACAAGGGATGTCTCCCGGAGCCCTCACCTGAACTCTAAACTCATAACAACAGCCATATTAACTTGGTTCTCCAGCAACTCTTAATGTTTCACTCCTTGCTCCTCGGGGACCAGAACGAACAGGAACTGGAAAGAAAAGCTATAAGAAAAGAGAAGGAAGTCAGAAAGCAGAACACAGGATGCAGTAGGTAGGGAAGGAGAAGGCTGAAGAATGCATTTGAAAACAAGAGTCGGATAGGATGTGGGAGTAAGAGAATACTAGGAACCAGCGGGAGAGAGAAAAACAAACAAACCTTACAGCCAACCTTGCTGGGTCACAGATTATTCTCAAAAAAATCTCTTTAGTTTTGGCAGCTCTTTGGAAAGGACTGAAAAGGCGTGCTGGTGGATGCCTCATTATGGGTCAAGTTAGAATGTCAAAAGGTAAAAAAAGACCCGCTGCCACTCACAAAGCATGCACTTTTCACACTGAAGAAGGAACTTTATTAGCATGCAATATATTCCCTGCCTGCTCTATCACACTGCTTCATGCAAAAGTTTCTGCCAAGAACTTTCCCTCATCTCCCCCAGGCTACATTTTTAAAGAAACAGTATGCATCCTTCCACAAAATATTATTTGCCGCAGCAGAACAGTGTGCCCTAACCTGGTGGTGCTCTAAATGACCCATCTCCCAAAGTCATGAACATATATACGAGAATATGAGATCTTCAAAACAGAGAACATTTCCAGCCTCCCTTGTCCCACAGGAAAATTTTAAGGTGACCCCTATAAATTCAAAAAAGACAGCATTTCATTTTCTTTTTAACAATCTTGCCACTTGAAAGCCTATCTCGAGATGCTCAGGAAGCTGCGTATGATTTTGAATTCCTAGGCTGTTCATAAAGGGCATGTGTGATTTTCACCCAGCAGTTGCTACAGGTGGTACACGCCAGCCAGGCTGCTCAGCAGAGTGCAAAACAATTCATTGGCCCCGCATGGCCCCACGATTACCTGAGAGTCTACAGGGGAACACTGCCAAGAAAGCCACTAAAAAACCCCCAAGTATCTGTTAAACTAAGTCAAAGAAATGCCAGGGATGAGACTGAGCAACAGGAGAAGCAAGCACATGAGCACCGTCACTGCCTTGCTGTACCTAGCAGGAGAGCTAGCAGTGGGGAGTAACTGGCCTGGCCTCTGGGAAAAGCAAAAATAAAGCACTGTAACTGTGCCAATATGTGGAGATGAATTTGCTAACATGTCCGTGCTGAACAAGGTAGGAAACACGGTGCAGCATTTTATCCTGCCTCAGCTTTTACATGGTGAAACTAGACTGCCTAAGATTTGACAAGTGAATTTTCAAATGAACAGAAGATGCTTGACAATACTGTTTTCCATGTCCAGGGAAACGGCTTCTAAAATCTGGTTCTGTGAGGAATGGATGGGAAAGCAGCATCCAAATCTGTGCAGATGCCAAAGTAATAAACAAAATCTACACGTTTTCAGTGTTACTTCTAAACACTAAAATAAAGCTGAGTTTAAGCTTGCTCCCACTTTTCCATCCTTGTACAACTCTCATACCTCAGTGGTTAAACTGGAATTTCAGCAGGACTGCGAGGTGATCTTGTCCCCTCTTGACCCTCACAACTCATTTATTATCAGGCTTCTCATCTGACTGCTGCTGCTAATGTTTGCTAAGTAACACAGACCCGCATGGGCTCCAGTACAATACTAAAAGCACCTCAGACTCACACCACGTGTGTCTTCAATGTGTTATCCAGAGCAGCTGCACCCTGGATTGTCAAGAGGTTGAAAGCACCTGCATTCAGGTTCAAAATAAGCAAAAAATAAAAGAAAAACAAAATAAAACCAAACCTTTAATAATGAAATGTGAGGCTAGATACAGCCAAGACACTGACAAGCCAACAATTTGGTACCCCCAGTCCATTCCCTGTATTTGCTGTCTTGGTTTGTTTTTTTTAAAGATGGGGAGAAGTATTTGCATACAATTGGATCATCTGCATTCATCACTAAGAGTCTCCGGGGCTCGGCATCCGGACCACAACAGGGAAGCAGGCAGATCTGCTCCGGTTCCCTGTGGAGAGGGGGACGGTACCACCTGCTCCTCTGTGGACAGTACTGCTGAGGTCTGTGCAGCACCTCTTCTCCCCATGGGTTACCACAAGTATCATGTCAAAACATGCAGCCCGAGGCATTCCCTGAATACAAGGTCTTCTGCTGCATAAGGGTCCAGGCGGTCTCTCCCTCTCCTTGCTATATGTCCTCTCCACAGTATTTGAAGAACAGGTGCCCTACAGCTGTCCAGCGTTCAAGACGATCACACTCCCCCTTGCAGTATATTGGATAAATAAAACAGCAAACCCTTAGGTATGAATACGTGCAAACTGTTAACTGCCTCAGTTAAAAACAAACACCCCAGGACAATGCTGTTCCCTGATTTTGTACCACAAAGGAAGATGCCTGACTGGCACGGGGCAGGACGCTGGACTACAGAAGCTACTGATGCAACCTTGCGTGGTCCCTGCTGCACTGGGGAGCTGCAGCTCCTGCACCCCCGCACAGACTGCAGCATTAGCTGCTCACAGTCGCACCAGGCAGCGCTAGGGCAGCAGGAGGGAGGTCTGTGGGCAGCCATGCCGCGGAGTTAGGAGCGTGAAGACTTTCAACAACCAATCTCAGCTTGCAGAGTGGGCAGACACTGGAGTGGAGGAAGAGCGACTACGGACCTAGTTTTAACCTCCTTCATGAATGGTGTGCTGGAAGCAGCCAGTGAGGAAGAAGGTGGGAGTGGATGGGCAGTAACCAGGCCCTCCCTGTCCTCCTTCCTTTGGGTTTGGTGCTGAAGCGTTTCATTGCACAAGGTCTGCTTCCCCTTCCCCCCTCCAAGCTTCAGACTGATCATCAGAAGCGCGACAGGATGCTGATTGCTGCTGAACCCTATCCCTCCAGAGATGTGGCTTCATTTCTTTTCTTATGGTTACATTCCCGTGCTTTGTCCTACCCATTCTCACTGCCTTGCTCAGGCTGGGGCTAATCACTCCTTCAGGTTTGGATGGTAATTTTTTCTTCCAGCAAACCTGGCCAATACCATACTTTCCCCACCACCACCCCCCAGCTACATGCCAGCTGCCAGAAAGTCCAGTTATTGTGTCAGTGTATTTGTTAAGAGACAGTTCTGGGTTACAGCATAGACACAGTTTGTAAAACAGCACATTGGGTACGTTGGGAAGAGATGTCCAACACAAGCAGGGTGGGTTTGGTCTGCTGCAAGTGAGTCCCTGAGTCTGCCCTGAAGGACAAGTGGCAGAGGACATGGATGGCTGTATCTCCTCCTTCCAATTAGAAATGCAGAGTCATTGAAGGGCTTCTTGCTGGAGTCTGCTGGTTAGCCATCAGGGTGGTTTAACATTCTCTTTAAGGCTGATCAATTCATTGAATCGATGAAGCTGCAGACTTTGCTTAACCACATACATTGTTTTTCCTGTCAAGTTCAGTCACTGAGATGCAAAGGAGGAACCCCACAGTACCATTTTCACAGCGTCTCTTCTCACACCAGAGCAAGACTTCAACATGAATTATAACTTACAGCTGGAGAATAATGTTTTCGTGGTTTTGAAGGACATTGCAGTAGTTTCATACCAGGAGAGCTCCAATGGGCATTACTGGATTTTAGATGGGATTTATTTAATTTGTAAATGGTAAAAGCACTAGCAGTAGCAAGACCTTAGCTAAAATCAAACATTAGTTCTTGTGTACATTTGCAAAAGAAATTACAAATAGTGGTCAGTAGACATTTTCTTGCCTTCTGAAGGATCATAAACTTCATGACTACATTTGAAATACAAGAAATGTAGCAAACTGGGAACTATAAAAACCCTGCTTAGCACTGATAGCTGATATGAGAAGCCATTGTCCAAAGTGGCTTACAATATTTTAAGAAAATATGAAGAAGTTTCAGTTTTCAGGGGAAAGATGCTCAATGATTTCCAAAAACCCACCTCTCCCCTCAAAAAAGCATTCACTTCAGAATGTTTTAAACAGAGCATGCCAAAGTGAAAAGCCCCCAAAACATTTGTTGAAAGTTATACCAGTGTTTGCATTACCCTTTCCATTTGTACTTCCATCAAGATGAGAAAACATCACAAATGCTCATGCGACCTTCTCCATCTCTAGCGTAGAAATGGGCACTCACCTACACAAGGAAACCCTGGTAAGGCAGGGCAAGCCAGAGAATGACCTGAAAGGACATGAGCTGCCCCCGCAGTTTGTGTACGTGTGAACATTTTGGCACCACATTTCAGCTGCGTTGGCCTGGTTTAGCTCCCTGCTTGGCAAACAGGCTAAGCCAAGCTTCCCAAGGTGTCTCCCAGTGTTTAATGAAGCAATCATAGGAGGGGCTAATGTGGAGGGCAATCTGGAGAGATGTGGAGAGCTATTTCCCCTGCTATCAAGACAGGGGCAGCAGGAGAACAGCAGGTAGAAGGAAGAGGATGGGAAGGAGGGAAGCAGGTAAGGTCTCTGGAGGACCTTTTAACTGAGTTCGTACGCAGCCTGGAGGTCCACAGAGCGTCTCATTGTTGCTCTAGCACAAAGCCATCTCAGACGTACTGCTCCTGTAGTACCCTCTTTTGCCATTTAAATTCCAAAAAGTTTGTTGCGATGAGATGTAATGCCTTCTATCCTATTTTGTGGATGGCCAGAAAGTGGGGGTTAAGAGAAGCAGGTTAATGAGGACTTGGTCACTCTAAGGATGAGCTGACTGACCTGATGAAGGCAATGCCAAACAGCATTTCTGCCACTCACACAGCAATCCCAAGGAAGCACGGGGAAAGCAAATGCCTTCGCAACCTTGTCCTTCCACTTCAACCCTAAAGGGTTTGCTCCTGCATATGCAGAGTTAGAGAGACTGGACAACTTCTTAGTGGTAGCTAGAAAGCTGCTGCCCATTAAGTGATTTGAGAGGCTGCTCGCTAGAATCCCAGGACAATGAAAACCAGCAAGTTTAACTTAATAAAGGAGTTCCCTCTTCTTTTTTTTTTCCCCAGTTTAATGTACAACAGCTGATTTTGAAGATTATTTCTACAGCCACTGGGAAATCCTCCCCATGTCAGGACTGTTTCTGAGTGCTTCCGCATTTGGGGCCAGGCTGAGATACCCAGAGGCTGAGTTTCAGTGACTCTGATCACTTACAATTTCAGCTAAAATCAGAGAGAGCCAAAAGGTGGTCAGGCTCTCTAGGAAGCAAAACAATCAGGCCTAGCTCTCAAGTTGGGCAATTCAGTATTAGGTAACATTCAAATCATCAGCTTCAGTCCTTCCTTCATATCCATCTCAACTGAGAGAAGAAAGATGTAAATGAGATAGATCCCATGGCAAGGAAAAGAATAAAGCACATCTGTGTTATTTTCTCCTTTTTATCCATTAAACTTTAAAGCCAAGGAACAGAGACAAGTGTTTGAACGACCTTGCTACAGAACTTCCTGAGTTGCTGTTCAGTTTATCACAGGGTCAGCTTTGAAAACAAATAAAAACTTGTAAAAAAAAAAAAGTGATCAGTTCTAGTGAGTCTAAAGCCAAATTTTTGTGGCTACCTACTATATAAGGTTAAAGCGTAAAAACCTGCATATTCTTCATTGCTGAATTAACTTTTGAGAAGTGACTATCAAATTATAGCAAAAGCAAATTAATAATCTTGCTACTTCAAAACTACATGACAGTTCCCAAATTATACTGTAGAAAACATTTTCTTTACTTAGGAGGACACATTGCTTGTGTTCTACAACAATTTTTCCTCCTCTTTTTGTTTCTAACACTGATTTTGTAAAAATTAAAATCCAGTTTGCTGAAATAGTTCATTTGTGTTGAAACGGTCTTACTTCAACTGAACAGTGAGTAAGGGCAGTATTTTGGAATAAGACCACTTAATAGATTCAGTGTCCCACCACCTTTCCAGCACCTTGTTCACATAAGAAAAGCACCAAAGAACTTTAAGAACAAAACACGACCAAAACCAGTTCAAGCTATGAAACAGGACAGGCACTTTTTCCCAGCCCCCCAATTAAGATATCCACATTAATTTCGCAGGTCGGAGGAGGGGAAGGGGGACGAGCAGAAAGCATGCAAACAGCATCTGTGAGAAAAGGAAGCAGCAGCGCTCTCTGAGAGACGAAATTTGCCAAACCTGTCTCCGAGCTGCGGTTATCCTTCCCTGACCCCTCGCAGCGCTGTCCGGCCGAGGACGCCCCGCAGCACCCCCAGGTGCACCTTCCGGGGCTCCAGCCAGACACTGAGGGCAGCGCAGATCCACCCCTCCAGCCCGGCTGCAGCCGCAGCCGGAGCCGCGGCGGCGGGCGCGGGGGTGCCCGGGGCGGAGGCCGAGCATCCCGGCCCCCCGGAGGCAGACCCCGCTCCAGCCTCCCGCCGGCGCCTACGCTGATGCCCAGCGCGTTCAGTTAACCACTGAAGTGCGCATGTACAAGAACAATTAGCTCTGCTCAAATTATAAAAAAATTTAAAAAGTCCGCGTTATCTTACCTTATAATTAGACTTTTTTTTTTTCTTTTTCTAAAGCGACCAAAAACGCATTACAAAAGGACGTTGTGCAGCACGGCTCGCCCCGCGCCGGCTCAGCCGCTCCGCCGGCGGGAAGGCGCCCTCACGCCGCTGCCATCTCCCCCGCGCGCTGCAAGGTGACGGCTGCGGCCCGCCGGGGGGGCCGGGGCAGGGCGGGGGCCGGGGCCGGGGCCGGGCCGGGGCCGGGGGCCGGGGGGGCCGGGGCCGCGGCGCAGCATCGTGCTCCCTCCCGGGGCAGGGGGAGGGGGCGGAGCCGCCGCCGCCGCGCCTCGGCGGGGCAGGAGGGGTGGAAGGGGGTGCGGCGGCTCGGCGGCTCGCTTCTGCCAGCGCTTCCTTTTAGCACCACTTTCCCCGAGTTTATAATTGACAGCCGCCTCCGGGCTTAGAGTTTATAGGTTAACGATTAAGCAATAATAATTTGATCGCAGAGAATCCTTGCGAATTGCTTTCGTTTAACTGAGCGAGGATGCACAAAAGCGATGCTTCCCAGTCCGAGCCGCCAATTCATTCCCCTGACTCAAGAAAAGTTCCTGCTGCTTTTCTCTTGTCTTCCTGGTGTTTGAAGTGACAGTACTACTGTTGGTAAGCGCTGGCTGATCTTAAGATCAGTTGATAAAGGCATGAATACATGAAGAAAATCCCCTGTGGATTTAATATACATGCATATTTGTTTTTGAAAATTCATGCATAGTAGCAAGGCTGACTGAGAGTCTGCGTGAGGTCTGAAAAGCACCGTTCTCCTAGCTCCCTGCATTAAAAAAGTCCTAAATCAGCCCTTTTGTTCCCAAACTAACATAAAAGAATTTGAGGATTCCTTCTATTTGCCTAATGATGCCCTAGATTGCCCACGGTCACCTTTTCAGTCTTTACAAGGGGAACAAGAAACCACTCTTCCCTTTCCCTTCCCCTTCCCCTTCTCCTTCTCCTCCTTCACCTTTTCTTCCTTCTTCCTCTTCCCCTTCCCCTTCCCATTCACCTTCCTCTTTCCGTAAGAAGCTTGTAATATCCAAAACCACTGAAAGCATATCATGTCAAATATTATTACCCAAAAAATGGACCAGTGTTTGTTTATATTTTTGAGAAACTATCTAATTTTGTGTTCTTTCATTATTTTTCCTTGGGAGCCTCGCCTCATTCAGCATACAGGCTGGACAGTGCTCATTTGAAAAGCAGGTGCTTAATGATTGATTTTATGCTCTTTATTCAAGGCCCTATTTACCACACACTCTTCAGACGCTGCTGAGAACAGAATTATTCATTTCTGGCTGTGAGATAGAAGCACAAAGGGACTAGGGTTTAGGCTGGGACACCTGCTCCGGGTATGTAGGATGAGGTTTTCAGAACGCTGCAGGGTGGGTGCTGCTCAGCTCACAGCCCCATTTGCCTCCAGCTCAGGAGTGGATGCTCCAGACTCCTGCACATCAGAGCCCAGATCTCCAACAAGCTCCCCAAAATGAGAATCAGCCTTAGAGTGAAAAACGTTCACAACCCATGAAAATTAGCTTCACATGATTTAACTAGCACCATGTAGGAAATCCGTCACACAAACTCAACAGGGGTAGAGTCACATTTTCCAGGGAAACATATACCAGCCTTAATCATTCTCTCCTTTTTTATATTCCCCTACCTCATTTACTAAATACTTTCCAAAAGATGAAGTTGGGGTCCTACAGAGAAATCGTTGCCTCCTGTGTGCAAAGCTGATGCGTCTCAATGTTTCTATTTTTCCAGTATCAGAGGAAAGGTTTCTGTGCAAAACTTGTGTTTGATTATGCAATTACAAATGACCACATGCATTGAGCTGACAAACATTCTGCTTAATCTACTTACTGTGTCCTTTGCAATCCTAATAGTTCTGGTAGAGCTACATATTCTTTAAAAAGAGGAAATTGCACGCACAATGGCAAACACTAAAATAGGTATCCACCATCGAAATTTAATGATGTGGCATTATATTGGCACTTTAGGGAGATCATCAGAAGAGTTTAGATCCTTTAGATTGCCTGCATAAAACTCCGCACTCTTGGGTTAACAAAATAATTGATAGCAATAGCAGGTTGTCAGCCTCGAGGCAGTTTGATACTAGAAAGGCAAAGAGCACTTTGCAAGCAAGTTTCAAAACTATCTGCTGACAGACGGGTTTGACTGTGATCAGCAGCTGAGAGCAAGGCTCTGCCCCGCCAGCGCTGCTGGCTCTGCAGGAGGGTACCTGGTCACACACCCCGTCCTGGCTGGCTCTGGGCGCCGAGCTCACCGCACAGCTCATCCCAGTCCCGCTGCACCCACCGTTCAGTCCCAGGCTCCTCCTCGCCTCTGCACTCTATTTCTAACCCCCACCTCTCCCAAATCCGCAGCCCTCCTAGATGTCCCCTCCTATCTGCTCTGGCTCTTCTTTCGTCCGTGATGCCACGCTTGGGCCAGGCTGGAACTGCAAGCGACACGTCTTCCCTCATCTGTGTTTTCATGGTCTCAGCGCAGAGCAGAAATTTCAGGGACATCAAGAGAATCCTAATATTTATATTAGGAAAGCAGCTGTGAGTTTATAGCAGTCAGCTTTGTACAGATGTGACATGAAGAAGGGAGGGGACACTGGGGGTCCAGGCCAGAAGGGATCACCCGTCTCATGAAGTCCGACCACTTACAATCACAGCAGCCATGCAGTAGACTCCTGCCTACACCAGAGACCTCAAGGGATTACCTCTACCCGTCACAAATTTGGCAGCAAAAAACAGCAGCCAGAATTATAATGTGCCACGAGAAGACCAGAGGGTGACTGAGGGCCAGTGTCCCTACCTGACAAGGGATGTGTTAAAGGGAATGCCCAGAGGATGCCACAAAGCCTGCCCCAGTCTAAGGCACTGCCTCTCCTCTCGCCCTGGTGCAAGCGGAGTGTGGTGTCCTCCAGAGGGTGCCGCATCATAAAACCACAGAATGGTTGAGGTTGGAAAGGACCTTGGAGATGTCTAGTCCAGCACCCTGCAGGTCCAGTTAGAGCAGGTTGCACAGGGCCTGCTCTACTTTAGTCTTGGACACCTTCAAGGACAGAGACATCACAACCTCTCTGGGCAACCTGTTCCAGGGGCTGACCAACCACATCTTGAAAAAAATCTAAATTCAGCTGGATCACTAAGACAAGGCAACATATACCACAAACACTGCCTCACGATAGTCACCAGCGGCACCTCTGACCAGCAGTGATCCCCAGAGGGGACTTATCCCAGACTGCCAGCTCCCTCAGCTTACTCTGCAACTTAGAAATAAAAGCACAGGGAACATGGTGTAGAGTCACTGAAGTTGTCTGGATGTGAGCCAGCAGACAAATGGCTGCAAGACTTGTCAGAGGAAGTGCAACATGGTAGTGGTGAGCCTACACACCCTACACTAGCTGAGATATGTCTGGACCACCACCAGACTTCATAATTATTCTCCATCACCAGTCCAACTACTCCAGGTACCCACCGCTATGGCAGTACCAGAGCTATAGATGGCACCACATAGGATGTCACAGCTAAGGTCAAACAGGCCTTTAACCTTTACAACTTTTCTTTTACTGCATAGGAATCAAATTATGTGTATATATAAAAATATAAAGGTACTCCATATGTTGTTATTCCTCAAGAGTACCGTCACTTTTAAGTCACATCAAAGGCTGGGAAAATGTAACTTGCTCCCCAGAAGTTCACGAATCATTCTGTTTATGCTTTCATTGGGATGAAGTAGTCCAAGAAACACATTCCCGAGTAAAGCAGCACTTGCAACATTGTGAGACCAGATAAGAAAACCACCAAGAAGGGGAAGGAATAGATAGGAATTCCAAATTCCAACTCACCTCTGAAAGTCAGAAATTGTACTGTGCATCTGGCACAGTTGTCTGCTATAGAGGAGAGTAACTGGGAAGCAAAATATGGAATTGGTTTAACTATTTAATGATGTGCTAATAGACTACACATTTCTTTGATAAATTACTCTCTTTAAAAATTCACTAAACTCTGCACAGCAATGGATTCCTCTTGTGGATCTTAGAGACTTGTAGCAAATGATTGCCTGATTATAAAATTCTCTGTAAACAGGCCTTTGTAACCTTTCCAGCAGACCGCCCTGCTCTCTGTTGGCTCTTTATCTTCAGCGCAGAAACATATGTAACATTTATAGCGAAGGCAGCACTGGCAACTTTCTCCAAGTTCTCTAACATGTTATGAAAAGCCCAAATATTTCTGTTTGTGCAAAACAAAACTTCTCCTAAATTTATGTTTACTTACATACCTGAAAAAGTACACTGTGTTGCTTGCCAGACTTAATTTTTTTGTTCATAAAACCTTCAAAGCAGTGAAAATCTTCCATCATTATTTTGGGTGTTTTTTCCCTCTTTTTGGTAAGCCAAACTCATTTGGTAAGTCAGACCTGTCCTCCACTTTCTACTTAACCAGTTGCCTACACTGAGCATAACAGATATTAATGAATTCAGTGGCATCTTGATAGAACATGAAAACTTTGAATATTGAGGGAGGGGAGAGGCTGATTTTAACTTGCTGCTGAAGATATAGTGAACAAGGTGACCTGTTGGGCCTTTTGGAGACAAATAAATAATGAAGATAAATACAGTAAATTCTTGAAACATGACTTTGTAGGAAAAGCCTGAAAAAAAGACTTCAGGTTGGACTCTGTGCTGTTATATCTCAGGCAATACATTTTATATGGCATACGTCATGCACACTAAAAAACTTCATTTGGTGAGCTGCACTGACACCTGGCTTTGTTCACCTTTGTTCTTATTTAAAACAGGTTGTTCCATGCAGCTGTTAAAGAAACTGCACGCACATACACACACGCACACACATTTGCACACAGGCTTTTTTATTACTCCTCAGATCTTTCTAAATAAGTCATGCTGCCTAGATTTTAAATTGTTTTTCTCTTTGCAGCATGAAAATTGCCCTACGTTAGGATCTGCTGCCTTTTATGGAAGCATGATTCAAAAGTTTAACAAAAGTATTTCTGGTTTTGTTTTCCTTTTCCACTATTTTTTTCCCTTCTGGTTTTCTGCTTTCTTAACACTTGTGTTTATCCTTTTGATATCTGGGAAAGCTCATTATCTCCAGTACTGGGGGACTCCCTGAAGAGAAGGTGATTACAGCTGAAGTAGGACCCGTCTATGCCAAGGATACCGTTTTATAGTATGATTTGACCATTATTTCGTGAATAAGCACCAACAGTGTCATAGAAGCAGGCTGTGGCCCTTTGACCAAAGCATCTCTGGAGCCAGGGGCAGAGGTGTCCAGGACCTCAGCGAAGTGCCACATGGCAGGATGGTTCCTTGCTGTCCCCTGTGGACCTGCCATTTTTAGCGTTGGGTGCTTCACCTATCTGTGCTTTATCAGAGCACCCCACTAATGTCATCTTTACCTGCTCTGGTCTCCACCTTTGTTTTTCTAAATTACTCACTTTTGATGTACTAGGTGTTCATGTGGAAAAATGATGTGGAGGAGTGAGCTTGAGGCTTTGAGAGCAGGGAGAGCCATGGCTGTTCTCAGCTTACCGGGAGAGACTTAGACTTTTGGCAGTGTCTCAGCCTCTTTTGCTCAAGCTGGGTCTGGGCCATGAATTAAGCCTGACTGATTTTCACCTGTGTGCTGCTTTTGTTCTGTGGGCAGCTGGCTCTCTGTTGTTACCCCTTCTGCTGCCTCCCCCTCACCCGACTTCTCCAACTGTGTGTTTATAGAACAGAAATACTCCATCTAGAGATGAGGGTCACATTTTTAAGTGTGACAATAAGTAACTCATAAAGAACAGTGGTGAATATTCCCTTACTGGAAACTGAAAATCAAGGCAGAATTGCTTTTTTCCCTAAAGTGTATCATCTGTTGGTGCAAGCAAGTTCTGGGAAGTTCCAGTGCCTGTGCTATGCTGCATCAAGCAACATCATCAATATGATGCCTTCTGCTTCATTTTTGCTGTATTTTTCTTTATATGTCTTCTGCTTGGAGCTCGGTCTCTCTTCCATCTTCATCTCTTCACCATCTTTCTTCCCTCTGTCATTCACCTGGAAGGCTCTACAGCGCTCTACTGTCGCCAGCAGCTAGTTCTCCTCACCACTCCTTCTGTTCTCATTAGTCTCTTAATTCAGATTCACTTCCCATATTCTTTGTCTTGTGGCTGCCATCCCCTGCCCTAAACCTGCCTCTTTGCTATTCCTCGTCCTTTACCTTTCAATTCCATCAGTTCAGTTCTTGCCCTATTGCTCTAAATCCTGCTGGCCTTTTCTGGAATTTCTTTTTCTTTTGTGCTTCTCACTGACTCCTCCTCAAAGCAAGGTGATCCAGTGACTGACTGGGACTGAAAGGCACCTGAGTCCTACACCTAAAACTAAAGGTTGTCCACCTCACTGCTTCCCATTTGATACACCACTGTAAGAATGTATTTGACAGAGTGAATAAAACAAGAGGGCAGGAAAAACAAGAGAAAACAGGCTCCAAAGAATTGCTGCTTTGTTTTAGCATCAAGCAACCCAAATGATGGTGTCCGGAGTCACCATGACAGGGTCTCAAACATGGGAAAGTGTTAAAAACAAAAGAGCAAAGAGGTTTAAAATCTGGATTTGGGAAGTAGCATCATTCATATAATTGCACGCACTGGGCTAGTAAAGCATGGAAAAGCTCACACAGCTGTACAACAGCAATGCAGCTTGAGAGCAAGAGTCCGCTCAAGTGGAGTCAATATAAAAACTCCCATCTCCCTCAATGCAGGGGCTCAGATTTTCTTAGAAATAGAGGCTATGTGTGCACTGGTTTATATCATATTTGGCCACCTCAGTCAGCTTGGCATAAGGATAAAACAATACACACCTATAAAAGCGGAGAAAAATAAATAATCTCATGAAGATTCCTTCTTGGATTTTTAAACATGACTTCCTGTGAGCACCATAT
The DNA here is from genome assembly GCF_035582795.1 of Mycteria americana. NCBI lineage: Eukaryota > Metazoa > Chordata > Aves > Ciconiiformes > Ciconiidae > Mycteria > Mycteria americana. The sequence goes on from NC_134367.1 coordinate 36,206,795, forward strand.
TCAGTGATTTAGCAAATAATGAATCCTCAGTAAAATTTTCAAATGCTGTAAAAGAGCAGTCAACGGCTGCTTTTATGGACTAAAGAGAGACTGATAGATTTTAACAACATCAGCACTGAGTAATCCTGGCTGTCACACCACATCCTAATATGTCATGTCCCAACTGTCAGTCGGAAAGGCTATGAAGGTATTTCTGTTAATTTTCATGCCAGGACCCTCAGCTTTTGCCCTGAACACAAAGGAGCACACACCTGCCCACCACATCCATCTCACAACCCCACCTTTGCTAGTGCTTTTTGCCCCTGTGTTCTGGAGGTGCAGCATAAATGGACATCTCCCCCCGCCCCCCAGAAAAAAAACCAAAACCCACCACAAGCCTGAAAAAAAAAAACCAAACAAAACCCCCCTACACCTACACAAAGCTTTTCTACTACCACATAGCTAATTACTACAGCTCATGCAATTCTTAGGTGTGCTGCTTGCATTAGAAGATTTGTGTCTATTGAGAGGCAATTATAGAAGAGACTGTCCCCACTGTACACCCCACAGCACTCACCCAGGGGCCAGACTCTCCCGAGATTTGAGCCTGCTATTTTAACCTCCTACTTGTAGTTGCTTAGAGCAGGATCCAAAAAAGACTCACATAGATTTCTGAATGCAATTAATGAAGAATTTAAAGAGAGAAAGAAAAAAAAAACAAAACCAAAAACCAACACACATGTAAATCTGAATGTTTATAGGCACCTGATTTTGGGGCAGATCTGTATCTTGGTTGCCCAAACTTGCTGCTGCACATCCTTGGAAGTCCCATCATCTTGCCTGAGCTGAACATCATTCTCTACCTGAGCTTATCTGGGCCTCATGAAATACATGTCTTTACATGCAAAATGGCGAGGGGCTTGTTCTGAGGACCAGGGAGACATGGGCTGACCACAGCCATTGCACAAGGATAGGAGCTGTAGGTGCTTCCATGCAAAGGAAGATTTGCAAGGGGGCTGCCTCTTGGACCAGCACCTGAGAGCTGCATTACTTGTCCAGGGAGTGGCATACCTGGTTTTATTTCTCTGCTCAGTCTGAAATAATTCCAGCTTGTACTACCCCTTTCCAAGTTGATGTCCTGACCACCAGCCTGCTGAGTGTTTGGACAGCGAAAGGAAAGGACAGGGAAAAGTCATGTACCCAGATGGAGAGCAAGGACGGAGAAACCAGGCCAGTTTCATACAGTAAGTGTGAATTAGAAGGTGCTCTTCTCACCTCTGCTTGCCTTAAAATTTCTTTCTACCATGTCTGTATTACCCTCTGAATAACTGCAGGGCTTATGCATCCTGGCCCTGTTGTTTTCTAATCAGGTATTTGATTGTCAGCTGTTGACTTCCACTCAGCATCCTTGCTTACAAATCACTATTATTTTAAAAAATGTTATCGTTACATAAGTGCAAATGATGCCTCATGCACAAAGAGAGGCAAAATCAGTTTGGAAAAGCTTAGAGCCTCCTTGGTAGAATCAATAGGCAATACTGACCAAAAATAATTCAAAATACAAAGGCATTATTTGGCTGTAGAAATTATGTAAAAATAATATAGTAAGAAATTATTATTATCATAAACAGAAATACATATAGAAGTTATATAAAAATATAATCATACAGGAGATAAATATTGTTGATAAGTTATTTTACTGGAGAGCAAACTCTTATCGAGGAGCTGTAACTCCACTCAAGAAAGTATGCTGTATGTAATACATTTCTATATGCATGTATGTACTTCTACAGGTACATACACACACACACACACACACACAATTTTAACATTTTCAGAGTTCCTACCCTGATTCTCATTAATCCCATTAATCAAGAAGAGCTCTACTGGCTTCAAAGGAATTGCACCAGTGCCAGGTTTGTGCTCATAAAATCCAGCGTCTGGTTGGTGGTTTTATGGATTAGTTATTTCCTAAGACCCAAAGAAGCTGGATGCAGAGAGCTGAGTGTGCTAATGATGGACACAAAGCAATAATACCTGCCACCGAAAGCAAGTTGAACCAACAGCACATGGGCTGTCAGGTAAGGACATGAGCCAGTCAAACCAGGACACACTCTTCTCCATCGCAGGATTAGCAGTGCCCACAAAGCGTGAGCTGTGCGACAACTGCAAGCGGCAATGCTCCATCCTCTGCACCACCTGCCTGCCTTTCACCAGTACGGACACTGTTTTGCCCCTACTGTTTTTGGAAAGCGGGGTTACATCTCAGCCAGTAATTTGCAAAATGAAAAAATGTTGAAAGCTATGCATTATTTTAAAACAAGTTAAGTCATCTAGGAAAAGCCTGATATTCAAATGATGAAAGAGAATATATCTATCCCTTTTCCGGTTCCTCTGAAAATAAACATTTAAACGGAACTGTACAGGAACTTTCATCCTGTGATATATATACTTGTCACCAAGAGATATTTTTTCACCTATGACATAATTGCTATCATCAGAAAAGCATTGCTGTCACTCTGCTGTAATTTACCTCATTTTCTGCTCATTTCTTTATCTTTTCTCATTAGGGCATGACATAGTCAGCTACATTACTATTCATCATTCCCTAATACAAGCAACTGGATAACAGAGCTGTGCGAGTAATTGATTTTTCAGTTTCAGAGCTGAACCAAAATTTCAATAAGTAATTATCAAAGAAAAAACAACTTTATTTTTCTCTCTCATTCAAGTGGAAAAAAGTTTCATGAGGATTTCAGTGAAACATTTGTTCATCTTGAGTCAGTCATTTCATTTCCATCTTTGTCATTTTAAGAAAAGCAATGGATAGAGAGGACCATATCTTGGCACCATTCACCAAGCCCTCAAGTGAAAAATCCTCGCTTTTCAGGAGATTGAGAGACCAGGCTCGGTGAATTCCTGTGTCTGGGGGTACTTGAATACCCAGGCACTGAACTACAAGAAGATTTTCACGCCTTTGGTGAAAAGAACTCAAAAAAGTATAAAAGTGACTTGTAAAAGTGGAACAATTTTACCTGGGAAGAGTGGGAACAGACACCCCAGGAGACCCAATGACATGACCAGCAAGATCTCCTCAGAGAGGTGGGTTCGGATCCCAACAGGTTGTTGAGAGGATTGAAAGTCTCCCACAGTCCAGGTGAACGGCATAATCACATGGTTATTTGATATGTTTTTTTGACTAGCTGGTCTTGTGAATTAAGCCACCAGATTTTCTTTGGTGACATTTATAATAATTATCTTACACCCCAAGATGGCATTTTTAATGAGTTTTTAAAAAATTAGTCCAAACACTAACTATGGCAACACAATATTATAATCACAGATGCTTTACAAATATGCGCTGAATTATACATTTTGCATTCTGCATTTCTTCCCCTTCACAGTTGCACAAGCTTTGGCAAATTTCACAAGAACGTTTGGTTTGGATTTTTGCACCCCCCAGGTTTTTTCTTCTGCCTTAAGATTTTCCCACATATAAGCCTTAAAAAGAAATGAAAACTGAAATGATGCAAATATAAAACTCATTATTGGTATTCTCCACTGCTGGTGGAAATACTGCAGGAATGAGGAGGGATGCACAACTTAGCACCCTTTTTGGGAAAGAAGATGGAAAAAGCATTACATCTGTTTAGGGTTAGGAAAGCTTCTATATAGGCTCTCTGAGTCAGAATAACCCCCCAAGTCAGATGACATCTTGAGGTTCTTTGCACAACTTAGTGGAAGTTATCTGACCATGTAGAACAGGTCTTGTGTATTTGTAGGGCATTAATCAAAAGAGCAAGTCATATACTTTGCTAATCGGTCTGTACATCTCTGCACAGGTAAACTTCTATTTAAACGTAAAGCAAACATCCAACATGTTCAAGCTTGAGTGCCTATTAGCATATATTTATACTTGTAAATAAGTGGCATCTATCTAAATTTTTTAGAAATTCACTGAAACTTGGCACTTCAACTGAAATCTGTTTCTAATCTTTCTGAATGAGGAAGCAATTTTCCCTACATGACCCTGATTCAGTTCTTGTTTTCTTTGCCTAAAAAAATGACAACTTAAAAAGATGGCCTCAGTAGAGCTGTGAACTGATATTTATTTCAGTAGTATAATAACTCTGAAACATGCCAAAGGCCCCTTAAATGTTAAAATTGTTACCTACTGCACCCTGGACAGAGTTTGGGTTCGTGAGTAGATTTTGAATGAAGTCATTTTTTCCCCCGTCTGACCCTGGGAGCGTTTGAATTGATGATTTTAGCAAGCAAACTTGCTAGGAATAATGAACTACATATAGTTTTGTATAATAATTCTCTCTCAAGGGCTGTGAAGCTGATGCCTACTTAGAAATAATTTTGGAAGAATAGCTGAAACAACACATGATGCCATTTTATATAATCCCAGAAGTGACTGAAAGACTGGACAGTTTTGAGGACTATCCAAGTGTGAAGAGATGGATTTGGATTAGTCCCAGCTCATGGCAAGCCTCACATTGTGTAAGACTCACAATACTTTCATATTGTTTCTCCGCAGTCCGATGTGGCTGTTTGTTCTTTCATTTTTAAATTATCTTTGGAGCCGTTTGTTGGAACTTGGGACCAGATTCATTAGTTAAAACATAAACTTTGAGCAGTCGCTGTCTCGCAGTCAGCTAGAGCTGTAAAACAGGACCTGCAAAATGGATGACCTTCAGATTTACTTAACTGTGCAGAAATGGTATTTGTCATTGCCAGGTTTTTTCATTTATTTCTTTTAACAGACTACCACAGAATTTGTGATCTGTGATCTTGTGAATATATTACATTGACAGAAAATAGCCAGTGTTTCCAAACCATACAGATAGCATGTCATCCTGAAAGAAAAGACTAAAAACTGTACTGTTGCCCTTGTCTTCTGCATTATAAGATTAAAAGTTTAGAGCTGCACTTACTGAAAAGTAGTCAGAGAGTGACTCAGTGCTCTACTACAGCCAGTAATGTGCGGTAAGATGAGTAACTACTGTAGGCAATGGAGAATTCCCACAGTCCCATCGGGCTGGCTTTTCCTTTTTTTGGGTCACAATTTGGAAACCAGGACACAGAAACAATCACCATATGAGAAAAAAGTCAGAGTACAAATATGGCTAAGAACTCTTGGAGAAAAAAAATAGCAAAAATCTTTCTGTAAAGTAAGTTAATTTCCAGACTTTAAAGGAATCACCGACAGATTACACAGTTACAGGCCAAAATCTGTGCTATATGTTTGCACCATATGCCTCACCCCAATATCTCTGTATGGGGCTATTCTTACCACAGAATTTGATCTTAAACTGGTAAATCACAGAGATTTATTAGCCCTGAACACATCATACTTTTGGCTTGATTGTGCTCTAAACAAGTAATTGACTGATGGATACTCTGCCCCGCTGTCTTCCTGCCAGCTTCTTTATTTTACAAGCTCCATAAAAATCAAGAGAAAATGCAAACTGGAAAGGTAACGCACACAAAATCTCCAAGCTATGTCACACTCCAGCCTTTACACTTGCTTGGGTCCATGAAATAAAAGGAAACAAAAAGGCAAGCACTTCCCAATGAAAGGCTTGGTGCTGCCGTCTCGTGGGAAAAGGGAGAAGGGGAGCTTTGGTAATAAAAGCAGAAATGCAAAAAGGGGGGAAAAAAAAGATTTTAAAAGCTTGCTAACATCAACACTCCCATTTTTGTTTCAAGACGGCTGTGTGCTTTATTGCTCGCAGATCAGTTTCCTTTGCAGGTGATGCGGGCCCAGAATTACATCACCAGCAGAGCAGCCAAGAGCATCTCGGTGCCAGGATGACCAAAGCCGAGAGGAATGTATTATCACAGACCTCCGAGGGACTTGCCAGTGCATTCCTTGCTGGGGGTGCTGCGATGGGGGAGGCAGAGAGGAGACAATTTTGCTCGAAGACTGAAAGGAAACTTTGTGGAGGAAAGATCTGGGGTCACAGTCCTGCTGTCTCCTCTAAGCAGATCTAATTATGGCCATGTACTTCAAAAAGAGTGTTTAACTAAAACCAGATTTAGCAGGGCACTGCTTAGGAAGTACAGACTGAATCCTCGGCCTTGCCTTTGAGGAAAACGCGAAATGCTTCAGTGCACTGGGAACACTGTCGCTGTGCTTGTAAAGAATAATTTGAAGCTGCAGCAAGGAAAGCAAGAGCCAATTTAAAATCCTCATCACTTCAGTGAAGTCTTACAACAAAATGTGACTAAACATAATATAGATGCTTTCAGACGGACAATGCTTACATTAGATACTGGATGCGTATTTACTGACACGTTGTGTAGTGGGGTAAAAGTCTCAGCAGTGTCAGGGATCATGCTGGAAATGATCAAATTACTCACAAAGCAGTTGCACAGATCTCCCTTAACCAGCTCCAACAAAGCCTTTCTGCCACATCGCACCCTCTATTCGGCAAACCACGTCCCATGCATATGAAAGAAACTCCCTCCTCCCCTCATTTTTGAAGGCTTTCAGGCTATTTCTGCCACCGTCCTGCAGGACTGGCTCAGTGGTCCTCACCACAAGCCTGTTTCTTAACCATTAAAATCAATGGGAGCTTTCCAGTGCTTTTAATAGCAGCAAAACGTGCTGTCAACAAACGGGATTAAAAGAAGAGTACAAGACAAATTGTTCAGAGATTAGCACCTCTAAAAATGTCAGGATTTTAAACCTCATCTCCTAGGTCAATCGAGAGGTGAAAGCGGTGCTGAGGTTACACAGAGCTCTGCCCTTTTCCACCAGAAGAAAAAGCCCTGCTGATCAAATAAAAAATTTATAATTGATCCTAAAAATTTCTCTCCCCCCACCCCGCTCCCATTCCCTAAAGAGAAAGGCAAGAGGGCTGGGACTAGGCAGCACAGAGAACAACCAAGTACCACTTGATGTGAAGCCTGCTTTACACAAGAGCTTTTTGGGGTAGGGAAGCGCCAATGGATGGTTTAGCTGCGGCCAGCTCAGCTGGTGCCCAAGCTCACGCCGCCAGCTCGCTCCCCAAAGCATGGCTGAAGATCAGGAGGGTGCCGGTGCTGGGAGGACTAATTTTATCATTTTATCATTTCGGCTGCTGCTGCATGGTCTCCTGCTCTTCAGGTGTCCACTGCGAGCCACGTTGTCAGTGCAGCTCCAGTCAGATCCCTCATTCTCCACCTGCCAGACCAGAGACTCCTTACCCCACCGTCTGCCACCAAAGGTCTCTGAGGGGGCCCAGGGGCCTCCAGCTCTTCTCCTTATTCCTCAGCCTCATCAGGAGGCTCCAGGAAGATGGCTGCTTTTGCACTCCTGGGGATAGGAGATGCCCAAGGGCAACTTGATGTTACAGGAACAGCAGCTGAGGTGGGCAAGCATAGAAAAGGGGAATTTTGGTCGAATGGTAAAAATAGAAAATAGTGTCCCTAACTTTCAAAACATTCCCATCTTTAGATATGATTATAGTGTACTATAAGGAAATTTGCAAAACACTTCAGCCACCATGTCTGTAGAAGCACCTTCCACTGAAAGTACCAGATTTCTTTCATCGGCGTCTGGCAAATGGTTGTCACTACCCTTTTCCTGTAACATGCCAACCTTTTCCACCACCTTTCTACAGCTTAGTTGCACTTGGTGTTGTGGAGCCAACACCAACAGTCAGGCCCTTCAGCTTTCTCCATTTACCCCTCCTAGCTGTCTACATTTCGAATATCCCTGTGTACAATTTTCTCTTTTTTATACTTTTCATGCATAATTATTCTTGACAAATCACGTTTTCCTGTTACTTCCTCCCTGTGCAAGGCTGACCTAATAATGAGTCCCTCAAAGGGACTGTTTGCTTTCATATCATGTTGTTGTGGATGGATTAGAGATAATGTATGAAAGTGTATGTAAAAAAAAATTCCAAAGTAAATACATTAAGAGGGTGCTAGAAATATATTAGAACCGAGGCGTATTTCTGCTCTTAAAGAATTTCCCTTATCTTGTTCAAACTTTCACAGGACAGCAAAAGCAGATGTGGCCTCTAAAAGTTGGTGTGGACAACAATGGTTAGGAAAGATTGGTAAAATACTGTGAGGAAAGAAATTACTTACATTAGTTAGATCCAGGACAGAAATTATTACTGCTGTCATTGTACCAGACTGCTGTGAGATGGCTGTCCCACAGGACTGTTCTTCCTCCAGCTCACCCTGTCTCATTAACATTATAACTGCGAGTGCAGCAGAGTGGCTGACGGGCAAAGTTCACCTCCGTGTCCCTTTTCTTTTTCATGGAGACTACAAGTCTGTTCAGCTCTTAATAAAATAACCCTCAGGTCTCAAAGCACCACAGTAAAACAAATTATATATATAGTGGTACTTATAAAACAAGAATGCCTATGCAGGACCCTGAGAAATGCGTTTGGGCAGATCAGTTTTCTGTCCCAATATGCAGATTAAGTGAGTATGGGAGTTTTTTGTATGTTTTAACCTATTGCAACTTAATCTTTCCACTACAAACTCTTTCTTTTTGACAGAAATCTATTGCTGATTGCCACTGTGGGGCTTTCCTGAGAAGTCCTCCTATCACCCTCTCTTTCTCTGCGAATGTAGCCCTCAAACAGTACTATTTCCAGTTTTTAATACCTACAAAGATGTGGGTGCAGCCTCAGTTTCATGTGCACTCAGTAAACAAAGATGAGGAGTTGAGATCATTTAAGAGTATGCTTATGAGTGGTTTCCAGCCCATCCTGATTTTGCTAATCTGCTCTGCAAGTGATCTGGGAGGAGGACCCTGAAGAGGGAGGGACACGCATGCTTGGTTTTCTATGTTTAGCTACATGCCATGTTCTCTGTGCTTGGTCACTACTAAACTTGAAACGAATTTTCTCATTAGTGCCTTAGACAAACAAAGTGGATTAAATAGCAAACATCAGGTTTCTCGTGTCACTCAACATAAATCAAAAGGGCTTCAGAGCTGCAATTCTTCCCCCACAGTCACCAGTACAGAGGCAGTGGCGACTACAGGCGGTAGATTTAGTTGCTCTTAAAGATCTACTTTCAATAGAAGTTCAAACTCAAATTTTCCCTTTTTATTGCTGTTTTTGCAAAAATTGTAGCATGTAGAAAAACTGAAGTTTAAAAGACATGAAAGAGCAGGAAGAAGAGTGTGAGAAAATGCCCACAGAGATGGGACTTGATATCTCAGAAGTAGTAACATGAGACAGAAAGCTTTTTAATCAATTCATTGAAGGAAGTCAGTTCAAAACAGGTCATAATCTTAGGCTATTTAGTGGCCTTCACGAGTTGAGCTGGAATAATAAGGTGGCAACAACTGTCAAATTGAAGTGAATATAAAATGTAAAGATAAATGTAAATGGTGTTTTAATACCACTTTTACTTTTGTAGCATTTTAGTTGCCTGCATGTCCACATGTACATGGATATTCAAAATAGAGAAAAAATGGCATCTATGAGAATCAGATGTGAAATTGCTCCTTACTTGGAAATACAACAAATTTTTTATTTCCTGCTAAGAGAATCAAATTGCTATGATGCAGAAGCATTTTTGTCCTTTAAAGTTTGCCAATCAACCCAGGAAAATAGAGAGACAGAAAACCAGCAGCTATTAAACCAGGAAATATGGTCACTGTAGCTCATGTGCCACCTACTCAAAGCTGGCGCTGAACTGAGCTCAGGAAATACACTGAACAATTTAGCTCCTGGCTTTTTGCAAATGTCTGCCACCAGACTGTGGTTTCCTCAAAAGCATTTGTTCTTTCAACTTGCCTTAAGTATTTTTCTCAGAGCTTTTTTTTAAAAAAAACCATTGTGGATTGATTTCAAACAGTTTGGTATGAGCATGAAAATTTCATATTGAAAAACTGAGGCAGTTACTGATGCTCATTCGTCACCTAAGGTAGGTGCTCTTTCTTTTCTTAGAGACTCAAATTACTCCCACAAGGAGGACAAACACTTGAAGAAAAAACCTGGAGCATATGAGCCTGTGAGATAAACACTGCAGATAGTCCATCACAGGCTGGGCACGTTTTATAAAACATGAAAATATTTTCTTCCAGGGGAACATAGATCTTGCCTGAGGCATGCATCTTCAAAAATATGAAAAATAATGCAAAAGGTTTGTGGCTTTGCAAGCCTAAATGCGAATGGCATGGCAAAGTCCCTAGCACTTGTGTGCTAGTATCCTAATGTGTGTTGTGGTTTTCCTTACCCTGTCCTCTGGCTGTGACAAACAGTGCCCCGTCCTTCACAAAAGGCAGCGCTTAGCTAAGCAAGACAGCCCCAAACTTAGCCAACAAAAATAACATCTGATCAAAAGCTACTAGGAGGTGAACCCAAAATGGGCATGAGTAATTCAAAACAAATTCATTTCTTAATTCAAGCGCACGCTACAGGAACATTCAATGGTATTCCTCCAGCTCTAGACTTGCACAGTAATGTACTTACTAATAACATGAGTGAACCGACATTTACAAATGGTTTACACATGAGTTTAGTGTAATTTAAACACAGAAAATACCAGACCATGTCGCTGCTGAACCGACAAGCATCGGGACACTGGGGGTACTCTTTGCACCATCTCAGGTACTCACCTTTCCCGCTCCTGTTCCAAGAGGTTGGTAAAGTCATCGCTCTTGTTCATGTAATCTGTATGTTTATGTTTCTCATTTTCTAGCTCATAAACTGTGCGGCGATGGCACTTTTCTGCCAACAGGAGCTGTTCCAGCATGCGCCGATACGTCTCTTTCTGCTTTTCTTCAAGTCTGTCCAGCTGGATTGTAGGAAAACAGAATAGACTGTTTTAAAGGTCTTCTTGCTTACTTCATCTGATTTATTAACCAACAATGTTGTGTTTGGTAAATGCGAGTCCCATAATTTTATGTCTTGGGCTTTACATAAAGCAGTGACTAGAAATAAGAATAACTGTCCTGTAAAAGTAATGATTTCTTTGGATGGCGTGTTTGCAATAAACATTTGCACGGTTCTCAGATACACAAAGGACAGAACTTCGCTTAGTTTTAGGGTAACAAATAATATTTCTGCAGTGCAGAATTTCCTCTGTGGCAAGGTGCTGTGCATACTTCCCTCATCTCATATGCGAAAAGCTGTAGCAAATGCCAGGGCAGGATACATGCCCTCAAACCCTGGGAGCCCGAGTTCATGCACCTATATGAGGACTAGACACCTACATGTGGAGCATAAGGTATAAGCTCAAGGCTGAAATTTGAGTTATGCATCTTCAACACACCTGTAGGACTGCTGAGATAAAAAGTCTAAACTATTTAGATCCAGCATAGATTCAGTTTTACATTACCAAATACTATTAATTATAAGCCTTAGGGTTTTCCCCTCAGCCTGCTTTTTGACAGAAATTTCTCCTTTTTTATTAGCAACACTTTACCTTTTTTGTCTTCTGGGTTTTTTAATTAATTGAATATGCCAATTATTATTCAAACAAACACTAAGGCCAGGGAGGTGTGTCTAAAAAGTTGCCAGGGCACTCCGAAGCCACCATGCCTATTCTTGTTGCTCCTTTCACTGTTTCTTGGGAGCAGATGTCAAACTCCATCCTCCTCCTTGCTGAAGCAGCCCGCAGCCCTGGCACTTCTCTGCTTGCCTGGCCCCAGCACGGCAGCTGGCAGAGCCTGCTCTGCCCACCCCCAGCCCTTACCCTGCGGGAATCGCATCTTCCTCGGACCCGGCTGCACCGGGCAGTTGCTGTTTCACAAGGTGCCTCAGCAAACTGAGGGAAATAAGAGAGCAGGAGGACCACGGCGATTTGCTCTCCAGAAGTTGACCATGGCACTCAAAGTAAAACAGTCACTGCATTTTATAAAGGAGCCAGGTTGGGTTCAGCCTTTGAGAGTAGATCTTTTGCACGTACCAAATTTTGTCACCATCCTATTTTAGATCCAACATAACCTCTGTGGACCTACACATGACAAAAGTTTTACACTGAGGTCCCTGTCAAATTATCAGCTTCTTTAGACAAAAGCCCTGCTAAGCTCTTTTAATCTTTTTCGACAGTATTTCATGCATGCTTCCACATGCTAATGTTTGCTTTATTTACTATCATCCCAAAAATTCCAGAAGATGCTTCCATGAGAATACACAGTGTAAAGATATCCCATGGTAGACACAATTCCTGGTGAAAAAATTAAATGTTCTAATAGGATGAACTATGAAGATTTGGACAGGCACTACAGTATATGATATTGTACGTTGTTGCATGCTCTTTCTCTGTGCCCTGGACTGTTATGAAACTATAAACATGAGCAGTGGCTGCTTATTTTGGCGTTCATGCTGGCCTCAGAGATTCCCTGGTCTATTCTACATTCATTTATTACTTAGATTTTAAAGCAAGGGATATTGCTTAGATTTTAAAGCAAGGGATCAAGTCCTACAGGTCTCCTTCAGGGTCTGAACTGACTTTGCAGTCCTAGAGCTTAAATGACATAAAATGATTACGGATTTATGATCCCATAAATATGGTCACAGTCAACTTCTGAAGGTCTTCTTTTCTTAAGTACCCACATGATAGTGGTCTAGTATGCCAAGAAAATCAAAGAATGCTTACCAGTGCTGTGAGCAGTAGAGGTTGGAGCCTATAATTGAAAGGAATTTAAAAAACAGAAATGTAACACCCAAAGATTTTGTTCTCACTTAATGGCACTGGTCCTTAATGGCACCAGGAGCATACAAGCTCTTTATTGTTTGTGTTCAAACCCAGTGACTTTGCTTACAATTTATTCTGCAGTTGAGTGGACAAGAATATTCAATTTTTCTTTGATTCCTTGTCATTTATACAAATGCTCAGTTATCCTCTTTGCATGCTTTGCACACATCCAAAATACGTGGAGTCTCACTTCTGGTTAGGATTCCCCCTGCACAGACATAATGGTGTAAATCAAGAAGTTATTACCTCTGAAATTGGTTTCTCATAGACGTCTTCCCCTATAGACTTTTCTTGGGCAAGGATGGCATCCCTGTGTAGCACTCGGAGCACGTTCTCTGGAGCTGCAGACCCATAATGAGCTTCTAAAACTTCAGGTTTGGTTTTCTCTGTCTTCAGCATGTGGATCACATCCTCCCTTGCCTGTAACATTGCAAATCACTACCATAAGCCAACCTATTAACCAATGGGGAAAGAGGGAAAATAATAGGGGCATTTCATACGTATGCTCTGCATACACAAAAATAAAATAAATTAGAAGAATGCCAGGTTGCTAATGGAAATATAAAAACTTTGGGAGATATCAGACTAAACAAGATTTGTGCAATCCAAATGTTGTCCTCGTAAGCATTAATTATTCTATTCCTGCCTGCCATTACATTTGAATTCTATGAATTTTTATCTGGGTTGCCACTATAGCCAGGGAACATCATTACTCTTCATATACTTCACCTTATTCACTGCCCATGCTGTTTCCTGATTGGGGTAAGAAGATGGGTAGAACAAGCAGTACAAGTGGGCTGAATTAATATTTCTCAGACAGCCTCAAATCAAGTATTTCCTAGTCATTCCCTACCTGACTTTGTGACTAAATATTCTCTTCAAGTAATTTTTAAAATAAAGTTTTCTAACTTTGTTTAAACAAAACCCTAGAAACACGGCAGACCCTGGCTAACTGGCATAACTGGCAGCAGACCCAAAGAGGCTGAGCAACCCTCCCGGCAGCGGAGGAGGGCTGCTGACGCTGGAGCGGGGGGCATACCTGGGAGCAGTGGTGCTCCTGTGGCCAAGGGAAGAGTGGGTCCCAGCTCCTGCTCCCTGCCCTGGGTGGGAGCCCCCAGTTTCAGGCAGCATGAGCAGGCATCTGAGAATGATGAGACTGCTCTGCAAGGCCACCTGGCTATGAATAAGGGGCATTTTAGGGCTATGCTGTGGACAAATGCTTAATCCCGAGCTCTGTTTCTAATGATACTTGCCAACATCTGTTGAGCCATCTGTAAAATGGGGGCAGGGCACAGCTTGTCCTTCAAGGCAGGTTTATAAGGCCATGATCCAGGGAGGGGCTGTAAAAGGTACAAGTTTTCAGTGGGCATGAGGGAGGTCCTGGATTTCCCTGGACTGCATCTCTCCCATAAGCCCAAAGGCATGGGGGGGCAGAAGAGTACGGGCACCAATTTTTCTCTCACCTGCCCTTCCGACACTCAACCCATGTGAACTTGGGAAGCAAATTAAGGGCTGAGGAAAGGTTCAGATATTTTAGGAAAAATCCCTTACAAATCCTGCCCTATGTAAGCAATGACTGTTTAGGATTTATGAACTGACCAATGCTTCATGCTTTTCCACAGTGTTCATAATGGCACTCCATATTACCCCTGTAGCAAAACTTAAATCTTTACCCAGTACCACAGAGGCATCGCAGCTCTACAAAACCACCTGCTTTTAAAATGAGCAAGGAAATAATTTCAGGAAATGGCAAAGACCCTTTAATCTTGTCTTTTAATAAAATAGAGTAACATGAAAATAAAACAAAAAATGAACTTGAGGCAAAGATCATGCCACCTAATTGAGAACTAGCCCAAATATAAACAGCTAGCTATAGGGGCTTACTCTGTACAACATTTTGTAACCTTAAGTAAAAGCTTTGCACATGTCTGCAAGATACCAAATACAGACTGGAATGGTATTAATGTTGTTTCAGCACGAGTGTGGGCAAGGTGCATCACTCTTGGATGTCAAAACTACAGGTGAATTATGTGGGCTAGTCCCAAAGAGTGCCAAAAGAGCATGTACACCTCACTGCATCATGTCCTGGGAATATGCCACTCTCAGTACAGGAAAAATTTTATTTTAGGAAAGTTTTAGACAGGTTCGAGAGTATATCCTTTTTTATATCCCTGTAAAAATAACAGTTATCTTAGTGTCTTCGTTACTGTGAGGCCAATGCTTATATATTGAAGAAAAAGCCCTTAAAAAGTCTAATAGGACAGGATGGGAGTTGGGGGGATTTATAAATATCCATATTTTATGATGTGTTGTCTTAGGCCCTTTTAGGGAGAGACAGTTTTGGGGCCATATCTATGCCCTGCCCCAATGAACAAATTCGGTGTCCTGCTGTGTGCCTTGCAGCAGGGGCCCCGTGCCACAGGCGTGCTCAGGGAGAGCACTGTGCAAAGGGAGCACTGAAAACAGCGGGATAAGGGGGCAGCCCCCTTCTACCCTATGCACCAAGGGCCACAACCAAGCACGCCGAAGCCTCAATTCGTTTTGGTCCTGAGCACAGACAGCTTCAGGCCCCACACACCCCATTCCTCAGGGACAGGCACACCTCGGACCCTAGGCTATTCAGGAGGGGAGAAGGATGAGTTCCCTCCCTTCTGTTGAAGCTGTCGGGCCTTGGACAGCATAATTAAACATTGACAGGGCTAGGCAGAGCAAACAGAGACAACTCGGACTTGGTGATTTAACACTATGACTTGGGAGAGCAAAGAGCTGGACTCCAGTCCCTGCAATGGTTATTTAATACAGTAATAGCTGATGGAGGGACCGAACACTGCTCTTCCCAGTGAGTGCCCCAGCCCTTGTTCAGTTGTGCACTGCTGTGCATACTTTCCTTCCAGCCTCATTAGTCTTTAATCGTTGATGGTTAAAATGGAGCAACTTTAGCAGGAGGGAATGAGAGTCCCTGAAACAGCTTATAACTTGCCAGCTAAGAAAGGTTTCTGGAAGCTGTGGGTTTGGGTCCCCCGAGAGCCAGAGGGAGCTGAGCCAGGGGAGTGGGTGATGCTGAATGGAGGAGCCAGCACCCCAAGCAGGAAAGAAGGCACCCAAGCTCAGTTCAGAGCTTTGCAGGAAACCCCTATTCGTTGCTTCATCTTTAAAAGGAAGCAGTGACACACTTAGCTCCAGTGGACAGGGCAGGGCTGTCAGCCCTGAAAACCCCTCACTGCATCCCACAGAGAGGGTACCCAGCCCGGGGACAGGCTGGGTGGCACCATCCCCAGGGCACAGGCAGCTCCCTGCTCACATACCCCTTCTTGGGCATCCCACGCCCTGCAAGCACTCGGGATCTGGATCGTGTTAGCATGGCAAGGTGCCTTCTGCCTTTTCTGGGCTTGGCCATTGCTCCTGTAGTTATCTTTTCAAGGGTATCGGCTAATTCACCAAGTACTCTGTTTCCATGGACTTATGACAACAGTTTGTGAAAAGCAAACTAACAAACAGACACTCAGGTTGCTAGGAAGCATTGGACCAAAAGAGGGGCCTCGTGCTAATAATAAACTGGAGAGAAATTTGCTTTTATTTGGTCAGCAACAAGCCCCAGCGTAGGAAGATTCTGAAGTGCAGCTAGCCTAGGTCAGAGAGGGGCCTGGGCGACATCCTAACCTCCCATCAGCCCTGGGATTTGCAAACTCTAGTTAGTCTCTCTGAAACTCTTTAGGATAAATATAGAGGGAAGGAGCTGAAACAGGAGGCCTATATAACTCTTGATTTTATGTTTCCTCCAAATGACTGATTTTCCATTGAAACAACTAGAAGAGAGCTCATGTGGAGATGTTTTCTTTTAATGTATAGTGAACAACTATCATTATATTAAACCTCAGGATACAGACCCTTGTCAGAAAACAAGTCAGAATAATCCTGTACAGGAACACTTGGGCTACTTCAACACACATACCTGGAAAGAGATATAAGAGGCTCAAAGTGTGGGGTCTTAGCTAAGAGGAGGGAACCATACTAGCAAGCTGTTTCTACCGATGGACATCTACTGTAGGTGCCTCCCTTGTCTCAAAGCACAATGCTGTTTAGCATAAATCATAAGCTAGGAGACAAACACAAGGAAGAGATTTCGAATTGAAAGTAATCTTGTATATAAATGCCAGAGGAAAGTTGTTAGCTGTTTTGGTAGAAGGAGCATGGTGTTTGGCACAGGAAAGCCATCTCTCAAGTCCTTTTTTTTCTTTTGTTGGTGCTCTGATGAGAGAGGGTATTCAGGCATGAGAAGACCACACATTGTAACACAATGAAACTTACTTACATAAGTCCAGAAGACTACAATTAGTCAGAGAAGCTCTTTAAAGTCAAGATACAGAATTTAGAAAATACATACATCTACTTCTATTTTTTTTTATTACTTAAATTGTCCTACAGAAAACTCCAAGCTAACTTTCTATCTATACTGTTCAGATTGTGGATTCTTGAAAATAAACAGGCTTTTCTGTTAATAAAGTACCCCCAAGTACCTGATTCTCTAAACAGTAGGAGCAATGAAGACAGATTAATGAAGAGGGCACTTCTACCTCTTAGTAATACCCTCAAGGCAAGAAACACAGAAGGCCAGATATGTTGAGAGGTGTTTTTCCACACTCATTTTCTCCAGGAGCAAGGCCTGCTTAGAGACTACCTGTCCATCAAACTCATAGAACTATGGAACAGCCCAGGTTGGAAAAGACCTCAAAAGATCATCTGGTCCAACCTTCCGTGGGAAAGGAAGCCTAGATGAGATGATCTAGTACCATGTCCAATCACATCTTGAAAACTTCCAGTGATGGGGACTCTACCACATCCATGGAGATTCCAGTGATTGATTGTTCTCACTGTAAAAAATTTCTTTTGTATGTTGAGACGAAACCTCTCCCAGTGCAACTTGTACCCGTTGCCCCTTATCTTCTCCTTGTGGGTTCTTTTGAAGAGGGAGCCTCCATCTTCTTTGTAGCTGCCCTTTAAGTACTGGAATACTGTGATGAGGTCCTCCCCCAAGCCTTCTCTTCTCCAGGGAGAAAAGACCTAACTCCTTCAGTCTTTCCTTACAGGGCATGTTCTCCAGCCCTTTGATCATCTTCATGGCCCTCCTTTGGACCTTCTCCAGCCTGTCTGCATCTTCGTTGAATTGTGGAGACCAGAACTGGACACATTACTCAGTTAACTCCTTTGGCTGTCCCTGCCGATAGACGAACTGCAAAGTTGAACTGTATCTAAGCCTCATTTTATGCTTACTGGAGCTGCCAAAATGTAAAGGCTGGTGACCTGAGATTTCGAGTACCTCCATGGAGGGGCTGAAGTGCCATGGAGCTCTGCTGTCCCGCACAGCTTCGCCTGCTCTTCTTTCCCTCCTCTCTACGACCCAGTGATTAGTGCACTTACTTAAGATGTGGGGTCTGCGTTTCTACCTGGGAAATACAAATTCCCCAAGACAATGCTCCCCTCCCCTCTGGAGTGCATGCTAGCTGCCCAACTGGAAGGCTGACATGAGGCCACTCTTTGGAGGGTTACCCTGAAATACTCATTTTTTGGCAGAATAAAAGAGAAGGGCTTTATTTTGCTCGCTGGCTTCAGCAGAGCAGGGGTCTGAGTTCCAAACCTCGCTTTACTACATGCCTAGTAAAATATTTAAATGATATAGAAAGGATGTAAAGAGGTCCCTGCATAAAATTGAAACAATTTGGGAAACAATAGCGTGACTCTGCTGCTTGTAAAAGGGGACCGGCAGCCTAGCAACCAAATTCTTGGTCAACGGAAAGACTGTTACACAAGCCCAGCGTTCGGATGTGCTTCCTCCTCATGCCCTGCCCTACCAATTTACTACAGCCCTCTCTCCCCATTCCCACAGTCTTTGGCCTCTCCCATGAGACTGTTAACAAAACTCAGCACCCATTAAACGGGGAATTTTTGCCACAGCGCATTTGTCACCTGGGAAATGGGACTGAGCTGATCAAACTCATTTCATGTAAGGCATCTAGTAAATAGGAAAAAAATTTCAGTTGTATTCAAGATGGGCTGAATGGAGTCAAAGTAATCACTGTCAGCTGAGACTAAAATCCAACTCAAGATCCTTTGCCAGTACATCTCCTAAACTCTTCTGAATTTTGTTTGTAAGTAGCCTTCCTGCAAATTCACAGTGTGCCTCTCTTGAAATCAGTCACCAGTAACTACTTCCTTCATAGCTCCATGTTTGGAGCGATCTAAAATACTTCTAACTACTTCAGAGCAATCTAAATATTTCAATAACATGATGACAATCCTCTCAATTGAAAGAAGTCATGAAAATTTGGGAGCAGGAGTAGTATTTACAGGGAATACACTCATGTAGTATTTGGAAGATCTGATATTTCCAGCTTTTGACTATTTCTTTTCTAGTTATCATGACACTTTGTTATGCCTGCACAAGTGAAAGCACCAAGTAATAGAGGTTTAATGTTTATGAAGTCATACTTTTCTTGCCAGTGATTAATGGCAAGAAATAACTATCAAACCACAGACAGGAACCTTTACTTCTACTTGTGCTGTTGTTACTTGCATTTCCCACAGTTCAGGTTATTTATAGTGCAACAGCTGCTCTGTACTGCATCAGAAACTAGATAAGGTCACAGGTTCTCCATGCAATGTTGTGGTCTTACCAGTGGCTGATTTCCTAAATTCCAGTAGACTTTACAAATGTTTCACCTAGAGCTAAGAAACATCACAACCAAGGCATCCTTCTAAGGGAGATCAGGAGGATGTTCTCACACTGCTTTCTGTGCTAGCCAGGACAAGCTCACGCTGTATCGCTGCTAGGGCAGGAATAGTCTTGTCTCTGAAAATTCCCATTAAAGACCTCAAAGAGTGAATACTGTGTGTTCGTTAGTTTAATGAAGAAAGCATCTTCAGGCAGGTGCACTTGAAAAACAGCATCTGAAAAACTTTCTTAATGCTAATCCACTAATTCATGTTTAACTTCCCTTCTTTTCTTACCTTAGGAGGAAATTCAAATAATTAAAAGGAAAGTGCACTTTCTTTATTTTGTGTCATGATACTATGAATGTGAATAGAGAAAGTAATAAAAATTACCCTTGCCTGCTGGAATAACAGTTTTGTTAAAGGCCTGATTCCTCAAGCTATCCATCCCTATGTACTGCTACAAGGACTGGGTAGCAATTTGTCTTCCAGGTCAGATGTACTTAGTGTACAAAGCATTCTTCGAAGCTGGAAAGTTAGATGCTCTACTGCATATTGCATCATACAAAGCTCCTTTTTGCTAAAAACTCAAGAAATATTTTTCTCTCCTATACCAGATCTCTGAAGCAACCTTGTTTATATTACTCACTTAGTGATTCTAGCCATGCAAAATGCTGGCTAATGGCATGTATACATAGTTTTTCTTGCAAGGAAGACTCTATGTACAGCAAAGTTTTTTTCTTGCCTTTCATCTTAGCTTAATTTCCTGATACTTGAAACTGTGGAGTTCACTTGCATGAATTTCTTTTAACATTTCTGGACTCAGGTCTATGTTTGTGATTTACTTGGGAGGTAAAGACATTACTTCAGTGATGAAAAGTGACCATCGGTGTTTTTGTACAAAAGTTTAGTGAAATATATCTGGAAATGCAAGTGATTCTGCATGACTCTGGGGATATGAAACAGAATTGTCCTGTCCTCTCCACACTGTACAGAACTTTCTGGCTTTGTAGGAAGCCTTTGGAGCTATACAGTGTATTTCATTTTGTTGTGCATTATCTTAGAGTGATAACACAGAAAGTCCTTCTAAAATCAATACTGGAGGAGAGGCACATGATAGACCAGCTCATCCACTGCACAAACCCTCTGAAGTGGCTCCAGAAGAATTACATCAGAGATTAATTTGGCCTCTCATATTTAAAAAAGTCCATGCTAAAGATTGCAGAGCTGGGGAGAAGCAGCACAGAGCAATGTATTACTTCTTACAGCAAGCTTCGAAACAGATCAAATGAGCACTAGAAGACATCTGTCTGTTATTTCCTGCCCACACATCTTTGTTCTGCTTTATTGCCAGAGAGCTCCATGGATGATGTCACTTTTTTCTGAAGAAAACAGGCCACCAGAGCCTTTCACTGACATAATTAATTATCTGTAGTCTGGGCCACAGCCAGAAAATTCCCATGGCAAGGCCCCGAGAAGTATTAACTCCACACTGCTTGATGTTTTCAGTATTACTAGGGTCTGGGATATTCTGTCTTGTCTTTTCACACTGAAAGAGTGCTTTGCTCAATATTATTGAACCGTGGGGCAGTTACTGCAGCATATAGAATTACAGTGTCATGATCCAGTCAGCACAGAGAGACCAATGTGAGGGGTCACTGTCAGTTATGTGCACGAATCTGCATGTTGGGATATGCTTTACATGCTTCAGCAATGCATCACAATGGCTAAACCTGCTGTTTTGGGCTTGCCGTATCCAGTCATATAGTCTACGGCTCAGCCAACATTAACCGTATAATAACATTTTGCACATGACCTGAAGCCCGGCAGCAAGCAGAGACCACAGATTGATCCAACTAGCCAGCAGGGAGAGGAAGAAACATCTGTTAAAACACCTTTTTGGACACCTGAGCAGGAAGAATCATTAACAACAGCACACGAATGACTGTATTCGCAGTTCAGGACTGGTATGTGGCTGCGTGATGCAGTGTGCATCCTAACAAATGAGGTAATTAACAAAGCAACTTTAGGTCTTTTCTGTGAGCAGCACTAGTCACCACAATGCTTGCAAAGGCAGAGGAGAGCTCCCTGATTCAGGTACTCCAAATCAGACATGAAAACCCAAATGACTAAGTCCCTGTTCTGGTTTATTCATGCTAAGGAAATGACCTGCGGCTTTCCATATCCCAGGTGAATGGCCAATCACGAGCCACTATAGCAGTATAGGAAGTCATTAAAATTGCAGCACATTTCCCACACCTTGAGGTGTTTTTGTTTTGCTGGAGTCGTGTAGTAAGTTGCCATGCTCCTTTTGGAACCACAACTTATTTTGTGATCAGTTAGCACCTCTATAAGAAGAAAAAAAGATGACTAATGAAAGGGTAATAACAGAAAGAGCATTTCTTTTCCTTTTTCTTGTGTTGTCATCCGCCCTTTAATCTTATGTTAACCAGTCTGAACCAAGACTCAAGAGATCCATGTTCTGTTCATGGACCTCTTTCTCCTGCTTCACACATAAAATTAACCTCACCGCACTCCAATTTCCATTCGATAAAGGAAATAATATTTCCCAGGAATGCTGTGAGATTTAATTCATAAGTATATATAAGATCTAGGTACTCTATAAATACTACAAAAAATATGTCACTCTGACATCAATATAGTTGTTCTCCTATTCATTTTCCCCCATTCATTATATTCTTTTATTTCCTCCATGTTTATGTACTTCTATACTATCATCCAATTTGTTGAAATCCATTGGAAACTAAAAATTATCTTCATTAGACCTCTAATTCAAGTTGTCTAAATTGCTCTTTGAAAGTGCTTCATTGACTGTATAAGGAACTGAAGCCTCTGAAATTAGGTGCTCTGACCTGAACTTCAGGGAGGCACTTGAAGCTGCTGGCGTAAGTACCCCCTCTCCAAGAGGAGCAAACCTGCCCAGGTTTTTTTTCCCGCAGTGATCTAGCTGTCTTCTGGCAGGAATGAGCACATGTGGAGCGGGATGGAGCAAGAGACAAGCTGGTGCCAGCGGGGCCGTAGCCGTCAGGATGATGAAGTTCAGAGGAAATCTTTCTGCCTCCTCTGCAGAGACGTGAGCATAACTCAGAGCAGGATACCAACAGACGTAAGTGTGTATACATGTGTAATAAACTGTATACACAACTTTCTCATGTCCAAGCATTTTGTTGGCTTCAACAAGCTGTTTTTCAGTGCTCTGTGCTACACGGATATGCATTAAAGTTACTGATGACTGATGAATGGGCAAGAACAGTAGGACTGCATTACAGCGAGCACTTACCAGCGTAGCCAATTATTTGAACAGAGGAGTTGTCAGAGGAAATGAGGGAAGTGGTGCAAACTCTTAGAGTGAAGTAACTTAGAGAGGGCAGGCACAAAAGGCGCAGAACGAGAGCTCCCGGCCATGCCCGCGATGCCCTCACAGCCTCCTGCTCTCTCCGAAATCCCCCTGATCCTCCCTAATGTCTGTCCTTCCCCTTGCCCTCCCCAAGCCCCACTTGGACATCCTCTCCCCTCTCCATCCTCCCATTGCGTTCCCAGGAACAACTCTGAAGCCCTTCAAAATGCCACTTTGCCTGAACTGCTGAGAGTGCCTGAGCCAATACAGGGGAAACAGGTTTGCATTATGAAGCTGACCGCATCAATACTTCTGTTTCTGACTTGTTTAAACTTGAAGGTGACAAATGCCTGGAAGTTACCGTGGAGCTGTACTTGGGTTAGTCAGTTCCACTCATTTTGCTGGCATGGAAGAATTGCTAATTTTTTTGCAAAGAAAAACAATCATTTCAAAGATAAGAAAGACTTCACTTGCAAAATCCAAACCATTCCTGTCTTAGGAAAGGGCTTCCCTTCATAGTGTCTCAGCAGTGCATCATTTTGGGTGCTGCATGTGCACAGCCCTCAGAAATAAGTCACAGCTCATTTTATGTTGGACATCATGCAAAATTCTACACTGAAGCCAGCAATTTCGTAAAGATGTGGCAAGACACAGGATGTTCAGTAGGGCCAGCAGTTTTCTATGTGAAAATGTTACATTTTTCTCATTTTAGTCAACCAATAGGTGGAGCCTTTAACCCTGGAAACAAGACACTTTCTCAGATAGCCATGTTCTCACAATTATTATATAAAGACTTATATTTGCTTTTATTAAAGCTCATTTTGGATGGAAAATGATTCGTTTTGCTCTCAAGAGCTTATCTGATCCTCAGCTGGAGAATAGGAGACACAAACTTAATAAATACACAACTGGGGCAGCAAAGTTAATAAAACCAGACTCAGCTACAACTGCAATGTTAAATTAACAACTGGTGACTCAGAGTACTGGGCAGCATTATGACACATAAGACATGCTCATTGCAAGCTCTCCCAAGAATCCCAGATATTTTAAAGCCAGCGAGTCCATGCATCTAGCATTTATTGCAGAAGGGTTGGCCATGTCCTCTCCCACAGAGTGAGCCTTCTCTCAGGAAAATGAGGAAAGATACAAGCTCTCTCATTACTGTTGCACTGAGTATACAATTTCTATTAAGTAAATGAAAAAAAAAAAGGAGCCAAATGACATCAGTTGATTAAAATTATTTTAAAAAGATTGCAAAGGAGGATCAGTTAAGGACACTGATCCCAATGGGAACAAGAGCAAAACTTAGAAGTTGATCAGGGGCAGTCCTTACTGTTCTGTTTTGGACAGAAGATCAAGAATTTTTGAAAAAAACCCAAGCTGCTCATACTGTTCCCTCCACTCTAGATGAGATGTTCAATGGATCAGAGACACCTGCCAATTATTCCTCTCTCTTCTGACCCTCAAAGGCTAAATAACATGGTAGATGTACCTCTGTTAAGTACAGCTCAGGCATTAACAGAGAAGGATGTTAAACTGTCTTTGTGAAAGAGGTTTTCAGCCTACAGCTGTCCAGTGACAATGACATTTATTGAGGATAATTACGTTGAAAAACATATAATTCTAAAGCAATTTTATTACCAAAGAGATGGCTATCATCACTATGGTTGATAGTACCTCTGCCCTTAATTTCAGATGGAGCAGGAAATTGCCTGAATAGCATAATTTAACTATATTTCAGTATACTGTCTTATCAGTTTTTTTCCTCTTATAAAATGGCAGGGTTCTATTTTAAAATTCATGATTCTGGGACTTGCTAGACAAGCCTTGCTTACCTCCCATGGTATCTCCTGCACTTTGCACAGCAACGATTGCAAGCTACAGAAAAAACATAGTATTCTGGACAAATTTCATCTCTGGTTATAAATTATTCAATTAAAATAGAAGAGAGCATTTGTGGTCTGAAGTCTATCCTAACAATTTTTTTGTCCTGCAAAAGCCTGCTTCACCAGGAACACGCAAACAAACAAGCAAACATTGGGTCAGTCAGAGGTGAGAGAATTTTTTAACTCATTGTACTGATAATCTTGTGCAAGACATTTTTAAGGGTTTTTTTAGACTCTCATTTTGCTACAGTGTGGATACCATCTTTCTCTTCATTGTCTTGCCTTTTCTATGTCCCCTTTCCATGTCTCTAGCTTGGCTCCATTTATCACTGTTGTATTCCCCCTTTCCTTACACTCTTTGTCTTCTACTGCCCAACCTCTTTCCTCTCATTCCATTCTCTTTAAGTCACCTCTCTGTCCTCACATTAACCCTATCTTCTCTTTCCCTGTAGCTCTGTACATGCCAAGGTTTTTCTCTCGGGAATTTGAATTTAATCTGTATGATATGCTCAGAAAATCCTAAACCATTTCAATCCATTTAACAAGACTTCATAGTTATAAACACTTATGCAAGGCTACTCTACATGCACTTTTTTCTGTCTTTACCTATTCTTTCCACTCTGGCTCCTCCTCAGTTTCTCAAACTGTGAGATATTGCTAATGACCATTTGAAAACTCCTTCTCTTCACTCTGTTACGTACTCTTTCCTCCAAAGCATCTTGTCCAAACTTTCTCTTCTGACTTTAATATTACCTAAAAGAAACACATCTGCTTTCCACCCACCTATCTATCCCATATTCCTTGCTTGAGCTTTCAGGGAGCCTAATATTTAATAATATTAATGCAAGAGTATCAAGAAAGGCACTGAAGAAAAAATATAGGAGTTTGTACGGTGTTTTTAACTAAGCAATACCTAGGTGGCTGTCTGTCCTGGTTTCAGCTGAGACAGAGTTAATTTTCTTCGTAGCGGCTGGTATGGGGCTATGTTTTGGATTTGTGCTGAAGACAGTGTTGATAATACAGAGATGTTTTAGTTGCTGCTGTACTAGTCAAGGACTTTTCAGCTTCCCGTGCTCTGCCAGGTGCAGAAGAAGCTGGGAGGGGACACAGCCAGGATAGTTGATCCAAACTGACCAAAGGGCTATTCCATACCACATGACGTCATGCTCAGTATATAAAGCTGGGGAAGAAGAAGGAAGGGGGGACATTGGAGTGATGGTGTTTGTCTTCCCAAGTAACCGTTACGCGTGATGGAGCCCTGCTTTCCTGGAGATGGCTGAACACCTGCCTGACCCTGGGAAGTAGTGAATGAATTCCTTGCTTTGCTTTGCTTGCGTGCGCGGCTTTTGCTTTCCCTATTAAACTGCCTTTATCTCAACCCTCAAGTTTTCTTACTTTTGCTCTTCCGATTCTCTCCCCCATCCCACCGAGGGGGAGTGAGCGAGCGGCTGCGTGGTGCTTAGTTGCCGGCTGGGGCTAAACCACGACACTGTCACAATGTTGTTTCAACATCTCAGGAAAGTCAAGTTCGAAACAAAAGCAGTTCAAGGCATTACATGAAATTTTACACATTGCAGCAAGAGAAAAAAGAGACAGAGGAAAAAACATCACAACTACAGCTACAGAGTCAAACTCTCTTGCTTATATCAATCAGACCGACAAGTGATGGGAAGGCCAAGTAAAGCCATGTCAGCAGAGAAAGGGAAATATTAAACCCAATGTACAAGGCACCATTGAGCTCTCTCCTGCTGCACCGTGTGCAGTTCCAGCTACAGACATTAAGATGTAGCCAGGGTATAACTGGCACTGAGCAAGGGGTGATGGAAGGCATGGAAAGTCTGTTTTGCTAGAGGAAACTAAAAGGACGTGGCACAGCTAGCACAGCAAAACAAAGGCTCAGAGAGTGTGAGACTGCTGTTTACAAACACATCAGGCATTAAACAGTAGGGAGAGAGGTAGGCTTTGCAAAGCATGATCAGTGTATAACACAATATCATAACGGTTTCACTAGGCATAATTACAATTGCACTAGAAATTAAAAGAAATAAATTTGCTAAACGTTCAAGCTTTTCAGTTCTGGAACTATTTTCCAATAGGAGTAGTCGAGGTAAACAACCCACCTAGTCTTAAAACACAGCTTGATAAATTCATGACAAAGCTTGAATGAAGTGCTTGCCTAAAGAATTAGCTGCTGGGACTTTATTTACAGCAGATCTTCTAGAGTTTTATGTCCAGGATTCTCAGGAAAATGGGTCAGTGAATGCATCTGCAGTATGAGGATGAGGAAGTGGCAAAAAGGTAGAATAGGGAAAAAGGTCACAACTAGAGAAATAACGGAGAAGGGAAGGAGAGCTGAAGAAAGAGGCAAAGTTAGATCTCGGGAAAGAGCAGAGCAGAATGATTATAGAATAGAATGTATTAATAAAATATGTAGCTATACAAAAAGGAAAGAAAGTAGAAAGTAGAAAAATGGAAACAGTAAACAATTTTCCTTTCCCCCTTTACATTTACAAAGCTTAATTTTCTGATAGAAAGACAGATGGTAAAATACAAAAATACCTTTAAAAATGTTAGAACGCAATAGGTAGTATATCACCTATACCCATGTAGGTACCTGTTATTTGAGGTTGTTAAGAGAGAGGATTTTCCTCGTAGCAGGATGTACAGCCCCTGGTATCTAAGTGTTTCCTAAGGACCTTACCAGAGCAAACAAACCACACAGCCCTCACCCACCTCTGCTAACCCTTCTCTGATACACCCAGGTCAAGAAGAAAGTCTTGCAGCCCACCTGAAGGTGAGCTTCTCCTGGATCTGTTGGATGAGAGAGCTCCTTCCCCCCCCAATTACCCTATTTCAACCATCAGCAACCAGCTCCCCATACCTGCCCCACAACAACCCCTCCTGCAGCTGATGAAGCCACCACTGCAATCTGCAGTTTGGTAATCAGTGGCACAAATGCAATTAACCTACTAACCGCAGTCTTAATCCTGGAATAATGTCTTCGCTAGAAACCTCATGAGAGAGACCAAATCAAATGGGACATGACAAGAAGTGTTGGCTTTGAGCCAGGACCAGAGATACAGGGGGAGCACACCTTGCCATGGGGTGCATTGGCTGCTACTCCCCAGGCAAGGGGAGACATCCTTCGCAGGGAGCTATCGCTCTGACACCTTGTGTGAGCACTCAAATTAACCATTAAATGCAGTCTTAAATAAATATAGATTAAAGGAAAGGGCTTCTTTGACAGTAGAGTCATTTGGTCTCTCCCCTTGAAGGAGGGATGCTATGCAAATAGGTTTACCTCTGAATATCTGCTACACAGTGTTTCCCTTCAAAAGTGAGTCCAAACCCAGTGTTACATTAGACCATTTGGAAGTCTGAAGACTTCTCAAGAATTGTGGCTTGTGATTAATCTATATCTAACTTGTATTTTATACATACTGTTCTCCAAGACATCACATTTCATATATTGCCCATCCACCTCCTCAGGCCTACTGCAGAAGAAATGTACAGCTGATTACCTTAACATGTATTTCATTTACAACCCACGCTGCTGCCCAGCTCGGAGGAGCAAAGCTCTGCTCCTCCACAGCACCAGGCTCTCGGGAAACATTTCCCTCTGCCCTCAAGTGTGTGAGAGACCTCAACAGGAACGGGTGGCTGAGCTGCAGCGGATGAATGCCATTTCTGCACTGCAGAAACACAGTAAAACACGGGCCTCGAGTGGAGAAGTTGCTCCTGTTTGAATTGGTATGAAATATAGGAAACTATCTCCCAAGCTTAAATTGTCATCTGGCAATAGGCACAGAACCTGGCTAAGAAATTATTTTTCTTGAAAAACCCAATAATTTGTAGTGGGATGCTGTCTTTGTAAATGAACTTTTATTATTGTGGGGTTTTTTTCCAAACATGCAATAGAAGAGTGAATGGTAAACGTGTATGAATACTGCTCCTCATTTCCTTTCAGGCCCCCAATCAGGAAATGTTGAAAATCAGTGTTGGTATTGCTGGAGATTAATGGCTGCTGCTCAAAAAGTGTACAGGGAATATATTCCTGCCAGGACAAATACATAGGCTGTTGGACAAAAATCTGTGAACCACAGACAGGATTATATCATCATTGTAAAGATCCACACTGCCTGTGTTGCTCTGTAATTAATAATATTCACATGTTGGTTTGACTGAAGTCACTGTAAATACCAGGGTAATTAATACTGTGCCTTCATGGCCCAATTTACTCTACTGGTGTTTGAAGTTTTATTTTCAAATCAGTTTTGCAGTATTTAAAAATTAGAAATTTTTTTTCAGCTATAGGAAGAAATCCTTCATGGATTTTTTGTCCCTGTATATTCAATATGTGTTTAAAGACCATGTAGTCACTGTTTTTTTATATGAGCAGTGAGATCTCACAAGAGAGAAGGCACTACGGAGCTATAAGGCCTTTAAAATCAATTCCTGTCATCAGTTCATTTGTTTCCCACTCTCCTTCAGAGAGGTTGCAATTAAGAGCTCTCCTGCCATGTTTATTGGGATACATTTTCATCGCTGCAGCTTCTGTATACTTTTTCTCCCCTTTTGTTTTCTTACAAAATAAGGCCTAGGCTCAGCCATTTATGAAAACCTTTCCTCCTCTATATTCAGTAAGTGCACAGGGGCCAGCCAGGAAATCTGACGACAGGCAAAGCCATGTCCAAGTTGGCCCTAGAAGCTACAGCACAGGCAAGCTACCTGAGGTCATTATAATTTAAAAAAAAAAAAAGAAAGGAAGACAAACATCACTGCTAGGGCATGTCTCCACAGTTTACTGGCACATTCACCTTCAAAATTAAGAGCTGGGAGGTCAGGTCCCAAAGTAAGAACTCAAAAGTGATACCAACAGCAACATGGCATGGGTCTATGTTTACTATATTGTTAGATTATGTGAATAGTGAACTAAGCACATAGAAACATATGTATACATTACCGGTTTACCCTGCTAACCTCATGGTTGTCATGATCAGATTACTTCCCATGGCTGAGCTCACCATTTGGGGTTTACAAGGCAGTGTCACCCTGCTCTGCATTCGGTAGTGCAGACATAACTCTGACCCGCTCATGGCTGCTGAGTAAACAGTCATGGTATTTTATCCCAGTTTTTTTCTTAAAAAAATATTGGATCTCCCTACAGGTACAGCCTGCTGTTATTCTCAAAACTAAATCTTCTTACATATGCCTATAAAATGTTTGCTTTGCCAGTATTAAAATGGCTTTAAAATAAACCCACAGTCTGATTTGTCAGTCCAACAAAACACCAGCCAGCCACCAGAGATGTCCGAACAGATCTGAAAATGAAAAGCCACGAAATGACTCAGTGCATTAGGTCACTGTGACAGCCAGGAGGTAATACCAGAGTACTTACTTTGGCTGGAATCTTCCTTGGCTCATCTTCGTTTGTAGCGTCAAAGCCAGGCTCTCATCTCAAGCCAAAGTGCTGTAGCTTGCCCACTTCAGTAACGGTTCAACACAGGTACCAGGTAAATAAGTAACTCAAATGGTTTTGTTTTTTTTTTTAATGAAATTAAAAACTCCTATGGATTAAAAAGAATAATGATTCTCTTCCCTGCCTGGCAGTAGGGAGCAGAATAGACGTGCTCTATGGCTACCAGCGTGGTTGTCCTCACAATCCTCCCATGATGACAGGAAGCTTTAGCAGTGCCTAAGCATCTCTGTGGGGTCTGTACGTATGAATATCCCTAAAAGTATTGTCCAGGGCAATGGGAGTATCATCTTGGTGAGGATTTTTCAGCCCATATTACAGTGCAGATGGCAGCTATCCCCACCATCCCCATAGGGATAATGAGAACATGGCAGTCCTTTAAAGGTTGTGTAACTCCCCTACAAATTAAAAGACTATGGTGAAGAGCCACATTTCTGTGTATTGAACGGGAAAATTACTCAGAGATAAGAATAAAGACTGCATTTATTGCCACCCAGGAAACATTAGTGACTTTCTTCGCCTCCCCTTTCCAGACCACAAAGGTGACTTCAGAGTAAATCTTTCTGAACAACATGAGCAGGATACATTTCTAGAGGTTTGGCTCTATTCGCCACTGAAGCTGCATGCTAGCTCCATCTTTTAGGAAATGACATATACAAGTTTTTGTATAATGTAAAATGAAGCACTATAAATATAGTTACTGTTTTTTTCCTTTGCAAAATTGCATTCAACAGATTTTCTTGCTTATTTCCCCAGTTTTTCATGGCAAAATGACTGTTCTCTGTCTTTGTGACAAAATTACTTACATTGAATGCATATTTCCTGAAACTTGAAAGTACTTTCCGACAAACTGAAGGTGAATTATGTACGGGAAGAGTGATACTTAACAAGATGAAATCTCAGCGTTGTGGTAATGGTGCAACTCAGGTGACTCATATACCAAAGAAATTAACTGATCACTTCCAAAACAATTGCTTCTCTGAATCAGGTAAGATGGTAACAAGACCAAAATTAAAGCAAAAATATTATGAATGTGGGTTTCAGGGAAGAAGTCAAGCCTTATATGAAATGCTAAATAATGATGGTTAACTTGAATAAAGGGATTGAGACGTAAAAAGTTTTCACACAGGTTGGGCAGGTTTTTTCTGATTGTCCGTGGATTTAGTGAAAAATATCATTAAAGTGCAAACAAAAGAATGTATACATTTGGCAAGAAGTCCTACCACAAAAGGGGATAAGTTTTGAAAAGTCAGAAGTCTTCATATTGGCTTTTTGAAATACCATGTTTCAGCTCTTTATTTTGAAATTGCATTTCCCTGAAGGCTGAGACTCCTGAGAGCTCAGTGATTTATTAGCAATTAAGAGAATCCTCAAAACTGGATGGAAATTTGGGGGATGTGAGTTACGCACAACATCAGGCTGTCTGCCATCAAGGACTTACTACTGGGCTGAATAAACAGGCAAATCAGGACAACTGAGAAAACTTTCAAGCGAGCACTACTCCAAGAAATAAAACTAATGGGCCTTTGCAAGACATGGAAAGTGCAGAGTGCTGGAGGCCAGGCGGGACAGGCAGAGCTTTGGCTGAGCCCTGAGTAACATCTGAATATCCAGAAAGTCCAGGGGCTGTCTTAAGTCCTTTTTTCAGTATTACTGACTTGCAGATTTGTCCCCTGAATATTTACATTAAAGATTATAATTACACTCACTATATTTGCTTGCCTTTTTCCAAACTGATTCCCCTGTGGTTGTTTTCTGCCTCTTTTTAAGTGTTCAAGACCTTCAGATGCCCCTTCTTTGTCAGTTCTGACAAGTGTTTATAAATTCTCTTGCTTTGGTAGCTGCAGATAGAGATGGTAAATAAAGCACTACTTAAAACTATGACTATCCTGTTAAACACCAACTACTGCTACTGTCTCCTTATGGTCCTTTGCCTTAAATTTGCATTTCACTGTCAGTTGAGCCCTGTGCATCTTGGACAACCTAAAAATAAATAGATACATAGAAAATATAGTAAAAAAGATGTTTAATTTACCTGCAGTTCTCCTTCCATTATACTGAGGAGTTTTATCAAGTCCTCTTTAGAAAGCTCTATGGACTTCTTGTTCTTTCGTTCAGTAGGTCCAGGTGATTTTGAGTGCCGTTTGACAGTTGCTGATACCATGACCTCATCTTCCTTCCGATGAGGTTTGTTCTTTTTCTTGGCATCCTCCTGAAGTTTCTCATTCTCTGCATGGCTGATGACAGGTTTGGAACTGGAGAAGTGCCCATTAGATGAGCTTTCTCCACCTTGGTTTCGGGATCTCATCCCTACCTAGAAAGAAACAAACACAAATATGCATTTATAAACAAAATTACTTACAAAAAGCCACAGTGGAAATACTGCCTTTTGGAAGAACAACAGTCTTCCAAAAACTGAATAATACTGTCATGCTCAAGAGATGGCAGTAGAAAACTCAACCATTTCAACAACTCTGCGTGTGGCAGAGACTGAATCCAGGGAATTAGTTATAAATTTAACAGAGTCCTAAAGTAAGGGCAACCATCTTTTTCAGCATGCCAAGATGCTGATATGAGTTTAAATGTATGGAACTTAAAAGTGATGCAGGAAAATGATAAAGAACGTTTTCCAATGTGAGGGAAAGTTCCCTTTCCTTCAGTCAACATTTTGACCATTCACAATTCCTCACTACAAAACAAAGCAGGTTGTTAAGTAGATTTTATTTTAATATGAGGTTTACTTGAGAGACAGGAATGCAATTAAATTTTAGAAAAGCATATTCCTTGAATATAAATGCTCTATGAGAGTGGAGTGACAATGCATGACAAACAAAGGTCAGTCTATAGTTTCCCTGAATGAAGCAATGGTTTTATTCCAGGTAACTAAGAAAAATGGGGAATGCAGACCAAATCAAGTGGTAAACTCCCATCTTAAGCGAAATACTGCTTGAGATTATTAGACAGTAAGTGCCATAAAGGAAAGTTGAAAAGAAGTTTGAAAAAAGAGCACAGAGGGCATGAAAACACTAAGAGGTAAACGGGCAAGATCAATGCAGTCCTTCCAGAAGATTCAGGGCTTCTTCAAAATGTCAGATCATGGTTATTGAATGCTCACACCTCTGCCCTCTTAAGCACCTACACTGCACTCTTAGACTGTGTCTGTCCTAGGAAATTAAACAGTAACAGCAAATGTTCCTGAGCTCTGGCAGTTGACCTACTGTATTGCTAAATTTTAGCACGTTCCTTGGCACGCTTCTGTTCCAGGCAAACTACCACTCTCCCAACCAGTTCCTGGGCACAATTCAGGAATTAACCCAGGCCAGGTCCAGATGCAACTAGCTTGTTCTGGAAGAGAAGAGACTTTAGTAGTATGAGCATGGCTGGATTGTGCTATTTGACCCCAGGAACAAAACGGGGGCCCTGGCACTGTTTAGTTTACAAGTAACATAGCCTTGGTGTCACACAAAACATAGCTGTGAAGATCATCCTTCCTGTGTATCATCCTCATCAAACAACAGTCTTGTCTGATTCCCTCTGTTGAGTGCCATTCAGCAATATCAAATTAAACCACTTGCCCTTATCTTCACATCTTTTCACAGTTCTTCTCTTTCTTACCCATCATCCCTTTTCAAGTTGTCATCCACAAAACACGTTCAACTAAAATTAGCTTAATCTGCCTGTCTGTTGTCTTCTCCTATCAACATCTTGCTCCTTTCTTCCCCCTTGACCCGGCAGATTGGCCAGGGATGTTGCTAGCCCTTAAAACCCCATTTACCCTGTAAGGTCTGGTCCTGTGTCACTGACTAACAATGGCACAGAAACAAGATGGGTTCATCAGTGTGTATTTCATTACTTATCATTATTAAACAGATGTGCATAGGATACTCAGACATGTTTATATATGGACCCATATTGCTATCCTGTCACCTTGCTATCCTGTCAACTTCCTATGTTATGTTGAAGTAGTTCTTTGTAATTATTTTCAGTGTTCAACTGTAGCAGACCTTGATTGTTATTTGTAATCAAGGTGTTTGTCATACACAATACAAAGGCAATAGTGAATTTAGGCTTGGTTCAGGGCTAAACTAAGATGTAAAAAGTAAGTTGGTCTCCTAAAAATTAGATATTCTTCATTCTACTTGAAATTGCTTGTATAACAGACAAAGGAAACCATCAGGAGTTTATGTTGCCTTGCTCCAATTTACTTTTGTATATGGTCATATTTTCTGGTACATTAATTTTTTACTTAAATTCAGTTTACCCAAGATAGTCTAAGAATACTAGAAAGCAAGATCTGCACAGAGAAGTATCTTGCTTTAGATCAACTACAATTTGAACAAACAGACTGAAGAAAGCTGAAGAAGGGTCTGTATGTCTGAAACTTGCCTAGTTTTTCTATCAATAAATCTAATGAATAATATTCCACTGCTTCCAAATCTTTTGTCTCACTTAAATTCATCTCTGGATTTAGTTTGCAGCTTGTTCATTAGTCAAACAGATGCTTCTCAACATCACTAACATCACACACTTTTCTGAAGGATCTCAGAGCTGCAGTTCACTAGTGATGGGGCAATACCTAAAATACATTGACTAATCAGCTTGGCTAATGTTATGCTGGGCCTGCTATGGCTTGCTACTTACTTGACTCAGGCCAGTGTTATAAATCTCCTGCTCACATTAGCCTTGCATTTTGGTAGTTTCACACTCAGCAGGAAGATTGTCTTGTTATTATCATTTGTTACTCATGTCTTAACTTCATTAATTCAGTGGAATTCGTCCAGCAGCATAAATGAGAAGAGAATTAGACCCAATGTTTTCGAGTGAGAGAGTTTCATGATGAGATTCCTTGCATTGTAGGTCTGCTCCTATCCAAACAATACGTGATACAGGTATACAATGGCCTTTAACTTCCTGAATGCTTATGCAGTGTGTTTTTCATCAAACAGTTTGGATTAAACACATGAATTATGCTTTCTAAAAACAGATCTCCATTATAAGCATGAACAATACCTGAGAACCTCAGGAAATCTTTTAGGTCTCAGGTTTGTAATGGAAAAATAAACATTGTACTATGTTTCCTCTCAGATAGGGCTTTTCAATTTGTTTAACTTTAATGGGTTTTAAACTTTCCAACCATGCTTCCTCTCAGGAGAGAGCACTTGGGATTCAATCTGTCTCTATTTTCTAAGTGTTTCCTTCTGAGTCCCTGTGGGTCACAGCCTCCAGCCACTTTCATCTCTAAACCAAACCTATTTTTCATGGCTTACAGTGAATGGCTTCATGGCTCTAGAACATCCTACATGTTTTAAGAATAAATATTGCAAGTCTGTTTTACATATGTTTTCCAGTGGAAAACAGGTTATTACATTACAGTGTATTCTGCTTAGTAACATGCTGCGTTAGTGATTTCTCCATAGTAAGATGACTCAACTGTTAGACCTGAAGGTGCACAATTAATTTTAAATTTAACTCATGACTAGTTGAGACAAGTCGCCCACCTCAAGCATTGCATAATCAACCAGATGCACTTAGCTGGATATGTTAGACTTCACGAAAGGTGGTGTGCCACCCTGTCACATCATAACTCAAGACAACCACTTTGATCCATCTGTCCCTGTGAGAGCTGAGATAACAATTCATGAAGCCATGTAAAGACTGAGTAGTTGACTATAGGTTTATAAGCATGCTAACAGAGAAATAAGGAATGCATATTTAAAGGGGGCTTCTACTTGGTGTAAATCAATATAAATCCGCAAAAGAAAGATGCAAATTTATTTTCTTTAAAATTCATTAATACAGCAGCAGAGCAGCTTAATCAATTGATCTGGAGTTTTGTATCAACTAGGTAATTAGAATATGATTGTCGCTGAAGGAAGTCAAACTTGGCCTTTTTAAAAATTTCTTTAGCACTTGTAGATTTATTTTGCAGCAAGTCTTACATCACAGTAAGTGTGGCAGACAGTCTGTCAGTCTCGGGGACATTGCCCCTAACAGCATTTCTTTGTGTAAAAGCCTGCCAAAAGCAGTGTAATGCTAACACCTACTCTGTCTTCAGTTACGATGTTGATACTTTTCCAACATGTTACCCAAATGCAAAGGTGTTGTGTTCTGAAGCCAGAGATGCAGGTGAACTCAAGCTTAAATGGTGACAGAAAGGGCCAAAGTTTTGATGTTCACACAGTAATTTCCAAGGAGTTTAAGGGCCAAAGTCAACGGCATGATCCAGCTGTTGTGCAGTGCTCTAGGAATACAAAGCAGCTGTAAGGATGACTGGGTTTTAATTAGAGCAGCGTGAAGTAGCCAGAACATACCAGTGATCTTGGCTGAAATACTGTGTGCTGGAAAGGAGTGCTTAGTATTATCATTCTGGACATCCATCTGTATTTCTGATGGCATCATGATAAAGAACAAAAGTTTCTGACCAGTTGCACATTATTTTGGTATGCAAATCCCAAAACTTTGCCTATCTGTTATTTCACCAGGGTTCCAGAATTGATTCTGGGGACACTGCCAGTCTAACACTGGTAACAAATGTCCTCCTGCTGTCTGCCCTGATCACGTCTCTATATCTTACACCATTCCTGATCTGCTGAAGGGATTGTGTTCCCTGAAGAAATAGCTGGTATGATTTATAATGACTTTAGCATTTAATATTTAACTCTACTGTTTTTTTTCCACCCCTCATCATATTGCATGTTAAACTGGAAACCTTTCCTAACAGCCTCCAGTCAAACAAGAAGTCTTTATATGATCAGTCACCTTGATTTCGACATTTATTGGCTACTCGTTTCAATATGTGCTCACAACATTGGTACTTGGCATGGGAACTCTTCAGCCTCTCCTCTGTTTCACTCGTCTGTTAAGCTTTAAGCGCAAAGGACAAATGCTATGATTATTTACTTGAGTCTGTATTGTTGTTCTGGGCATGGGTCCTTCGGTTTTCACAAGTTAGCAGTCCACACAAGAGTTTATGAAATAACCTTTATGTTAGTTTTACTGACATTAGGAGGAAATCTGTGAGGAATTTGCTGAGTAGGATGTCAGGAGAGGACAGGCTGCATGCTGTTCCAAACCTTTCCCCCATTGACAGTAATTTGTCTCCCTATAGCTCTTGAAATGACAGGTTAGATTAGGCTCCATTACTAGTGCTATTAGAATCAGATAATGCAAAAGGATTCTTTGAACTTAACATGTAGTCCCTCGTGCTAATTGGACATGCTGATTTTGGCTCTGTAGTGCGTTCCTTTAAAAAAAATAATAATGTTATAATAAAAAAAAATTGATTTACAGCCATGATACCGTTGTTGCCTTTGGCTATAAATTTGTAGTCTGGAGTTCAGTTGCAGATCTAACTGATTAAGTTATCACATGAAAGTGCTGGGTTTCTGACAGGCTAACAATATATTGTAGGGTCAGTGCAATTGGGTTATTAGTGAGCCAAAACTGGAATTGTTTCTCAGCTGTGGCTTTGGGAACTGTACGATGGGGAACTGTATCTTTCAGAGGCCCTGCTGCGCAGGCGTTTGGAGTGGGGCAAAGCTCTACGCAGAAGATCCTGGTACACAGGGGAGATTGCTGAGAACTCAGGCACTGAGCAAGCCAAATCTCTGCCCAGGGATTACTGATCAATGTATAGCACCAGGAGTCAAAAATAATTTAAATATACTCAAAATGGAGACCAAGTCATATAAACCTCCATCAGATCTGAAACACTGCATAAATGAGGAGGAGAGCTGGAAAATTTTTTAAATAATATCAGTCTGTATCTGCAAGTAGTAGATACCAAGAAAAAAACATGAAACAAAAATACAAAAAAAGAAGACACCTTCTCAGGTGTCAGGAAGAGAGGAAGATAGGGACACCAAATTGATGTCGTTGGCTTAGAAGTCCTCAGCAAGTACCACCTCAGATGGGGATGGATGGCTTTAGCCCCAAGGGATCTGGATAGCCAAAAGTAAGGCTACATGGCCTCAGTGGTGTGGCTTTCACAGGACAAACATGTAGAGATGCAACAGTTCACACCACCTCAGAGTGATTAAAATTAGTTTTATTATTAGTTATTCCTTATTATTAGCTATTCTAGGATGTTTTCCTGGACTCTGCAAATGTTTGTTATTATTATTTTGTCTGACTTGAAGAAATGAAAAGGAATCATGCTACCAAGAGGTTGTCATAGGACCAGGTAGGAACTGACGGCTGCATTGTGCAGAGGCACATGCTGAGCAATGCTGCCCAGTTGGACTTGGATGCTGCATGAAGCAGATGTGTCAGACTCCGGACTGTGCGATAGCTGAACAACACCGTGCCAAGGGAACGCAGACCTCATTCTTGGTTTTGCTTTTGCAGATGACTCCAGTGATTGTTTCAGTCATGCTGGTCAGAGGAGAGTGCTAAACCAAATGACTAATACAATGAAGAATGGAATAAATATCTACCCTTAGCAATTCTGGAGTTTCCTGAATTTCTAAACATTCACGCCTAGAGCACTAATCCATTGTGCTCTCTAACCCTCCCCCAATCTCTTGCCCTCATATGCATCATGACTTATCTGCAAGAGCAAACAAGAAAAGGTCTTTGTTCCTTCTGACAATATTATACGTTACCCATGTGCTTTTGTGAGAGTATGTGTTAGCTGCTTGCCCTTGTTGTTGGAGTATCCACATAGAGCTACAGGTACTTTATGAATCAGGACAATTCTCTACTCAGTAAACAGCTAGCATAACCAAGCCACAGGGCTGTAATTCTTATACAGACTAGGAAAGGACTTGTGGCTAGTCTAGCTACATAACATCACTACTGCCTTCATCCTTTCACCTGGTCTGCTTGCTGTGCTGGAAAAGAATTTGTCATACAGGTGTTAAGAGAAGCAATGCCCAAGCACGTGTGCTGAGCCTCATGCACTGAAGAAGAAATGTTCATGTCATCCTGTTGACGCTGCCTCCATAGTGGGGTTTGCACCACCTGCATTGGGAGTGCTGCTCTGTGGGCTCCCTCCCACCCTGTAAGCCCTTTGCCAGATGCAGGAGATTGGGCTGGTCCCTGGGCTGCATCCACCGCCTGTGCTCGAGTGACGGGGAGAGGCCATGGTATTGCTCAGAGGAGCCCGTGGAGGAAGGCAATATTGCCCCATGGCAGACAGATGTCACGGTGTCTCCCTCATTTTGTCATACCATACATGGATTCTCATCAGTGGAAGAAACTTGAGTCTTTTTAATTATGAGAAAGAAGGAGAATTTGTCCCTGTTAAGGGTATCTGACAAAAATGCAGTGACTGTTTTAGATGCAGGACACATTATTTTCTTCTATCAAAACATCACTATCTCATTATTCCCTAATCTATTTTGGTGAACAGAACTTTTCTTTTTATGCTGCTTGCAAATAGTGTAGAAAAGTAGCAAAGTTATAGCAGACACACTTGTTGAGGTACAGCATGAGAATCAGCAAAGCCTTTTTGCTTTATCAAAGATTTATTTTATAGCTCCTAAAATTGATTCTTATAACAGTGGAGCATAGTAACACATGGATTATATTCACCAAGGATTATATCAACAATAGCTCCTTTGCTTGAAAAAAGAAAGGAGAGGAATAAGCATAAATGTATTCTCAAGAAGAAAAGAAAAAGATTTCTGAAAATTCCATATCCAGGTGCCATTCTGAATAGGTATCATCTGCGTGAAAGCAGAAAAGGATTTCACAAAACTAAAAGAGGAAACCCAGTCATCACTAAGGCAGATTTATACCACTTTAACACCATTTTCTTAATTCCAAGATAAACTCTTCTCTGGCTAAATTATAGCACAGATTTACAAAGAACAGAGTTTATGCTGGTATAATTCCATTCATTTTGTCATTTTCAGGAAAACTTGTGGTTTCAGCTGGAATACTTTTACTTGAGTAATGCATGCTGACCAACTAAGGAGTAACATAGACTTGCTTCACAAAGATTCATGTTTCCCAGGCTTCATCTGGAAAAACATCTTGGATGCATGAGGCATGAGGAACGATAAGCTATTAGATCATCATTCAGTCAAAAAAAATAAACTTTTATATATCACTCTACCCGTGTTTTGATTACTGTGCTTCCCAGCTGCCAGAAAGTACAAACAGGAGTCACAGAGAAGAGACAGCTCAAGTAGCTGACACCACTAGAGAAACATGCCACTAGGTCTGACGAGGGTTTAGATATTTATTCTCTGGAGTGGCTATGTGGCTGAAAGGGACTGGCCAGGAGCAAGGTAGGTGGCAACAGTGCTAATTGCCTGCAGTGCAGCCTTTCTAGCATGTTTCAGCTGAGCTGGGAGATATGGGAGTAGGTTGGTTCCTACTCATCCCTCTTCCCGGCCTGTTTCCAGCCTACTGGAGTGTCCTGTGCCCAGGACTACTCCTGATTTGAAGGAAAAGCATGGATCCTTGGAGGAAAGAGATGCCCCTGCTTCCTGGGGCTGCGTACCTTGCACCCAGCTGACGTTGCCTGTCTTGAGACACAGCCACCCCTTGAGTGCTGGATGACCACTGCGCCCTATCATGATTTTTCACGTATTGTTTTACAGTTTTCTGCCCATTTGAGTTATGCCATTTCAATTGAAAATCAAACTGTGAACTTCACATGAAGATAAAGCTAGCAATGTCACCATTAGTTTCAGTCCAAACCCACTAAACATTTGTTTTATCACAATGACCAGAATGTGCCTGGAAAATGGTAAGAGAGGTGATGCAGATTAGCTGGCCTACCAAAGATTTTTCACTCCTGCAGATGGGTAATCTTTGGTGTTAGATAAGCATTAGTCATTTCTTTTTGTTGACAGCATAGAACCAAGCTGATAACCTGCAAGATCAAATATACTGTGGACTTACGAACCACGCTATAGCTCTCGTAAGTAGTTTCTAAAGACCTCTGCTCCTATAACAATGCATTTTCTGCTTCCAAGATGGCAGAAAACTGCTGAAAGCAGCAATAGACAGGAGCAGGCTGATAATCATCACAGCTCTTGCCTCCGAATCCCTTCTTCCTATCCTTATAATGACCAACCAAAATACCTAAAACTGATACATCACTGAGGGAACACAGCATGGAAAGTAAAGTCATTCTGTGGTCCTTGCAATCCTACTTTAACCTAGGAACGAATCATGGGGCAAACAGGGAATGCAGTTAGGAAATGAGGAAACTAACTCTTATTAACTTTCTACAAAATCTATTTCAACTTTTCACTTTAAAATTATTTTTTATTTCAAAATTAACTTGGATTCTAACAAGTATGAGACAATACAAAAAGTTAAATGTCCCAAAAGCAAACTTCAGGCTTTGGGTTGAGGGAAGTATTTTGCTGTCTCTTGCTGACCAGATGTGAATCGTGAATCCCATATTCTTTTCGGTAGCCATGATTTGCACAGCTCTGATTTTGCTGAAACTAGTAAACAACTATAGGTACATTTTACATTTGACTAATTTATCCTTCTTTTGTTTTATAAAAATAATGAAAAATAATCATGATGTGGATACCCTTACAGATTTTACAGCAAAGGGAAAAAAAATTATACAGAGGACCTGCATCTTCTACAAATATTGTCTCCAAGAGACAACAGTGTAAAAACACATCTGCAGCATCTCAAATTTCAGCTGTCAACCAAAGCAAGGAGCAAGTTCCAAATCTCTCTCAGTGACTCCTTTGTAGGAAGTTTCAGTTGTTGATAGACACAGAGTACCAGCTTGCACATGAATGCCTGGTCGTTTGGTGAGAGGTGAATTTAACCCCCTCCTAGACTGGGCTGCCTTCCACCTCCCAAAAGGTTCCTCCTCTGTGATGTTTAACTGGTTTCAAAACAAGGAGTTAAAAATAGTCTCTGATACTAAACCTGCCCTTGAGTTTCACTATCAATTTTGGTGGTTTTACAATAATATTTTTCCCGTTGGGGGAAAAAAAAAAAAGAAATTCTCTGGCTACGTGTATACTGGAGATTAACCATGTCCAGGACTGTTCTCTGACTGTGAAGCCAGCTGTCCTGGAAAATCCTTCAGGCTCTTAAGCCCTCTTAGCATCCATAACACGCTGGCTGCATCCACACTGCCCACTGGGAATTGCTCCTAGCCCATGCTGACTCCCGAAACACGCTCTCAAATGGTTCAGGAGGGTGTTAAGTGGCCTGGCCAAAAGTGTGCCAGGGACCACTCCAACGGCTTAATAAGAGTACAGACATTCACCTTCCAGTATCTGTGCTCATGCCCTGGCACTGTTTAATTTATGGCTTTTCCTTTCCAC
Source organism: Mycteria americana (assembly GCF_035582795.1). Lineage (NCBI taxonomy): Eukaryota > Metazoa > Chordata > Aves > Ciconiiformes > Ciconiidae > Mycteria > Mycteria americana. The sequence continues at coordinate 36,249,128 of NC_134367.1, forward strand.
AGCCTGCTCCTTTACAAACAAAGGAAATGGAAAACTAATCAGCCATGCAAAGGGAAAGTGCAACTCACCATAAATACACAGTCTGCAGAGAGAAAATAAGTGGAGGGTGGTGGGAAAACAGAAAAGAATCCATATTTTTTCAAGTAAGTTAGGTCAAAGCACACAGAAGTATATTACTTATTCTAGAGGCGTATTTTTAAGTTGCTACTGAAAGATGGTCTGGAGATAGAGCAGTTAGTTCAGCAGGGGTTGGGAAGAGACAGGACAGCTGAAGCAGAGAGAGAGGTTGCACAACATCCCCACTTCACACCAGGCTTCTACTGGCTTTTGCTGGGCTCTGTGGCACAAACTTTGAGCTCTTCTGCTTCATGTCACTGATAAGGGGACTAGCACTGTGAGGCTCCAGAGTGGCCCTTGCATTATTCAAAGCCCTGGCCTTCACTTGTCGTTACTATTTGTAAAGAGGTAAAAGGAAAGGAGGGTCTTACTTCATTCCTGGCAGTGCCAGCCCAGTGACTGTCATTATTTCCCAGTAATCCTGCAGGCTTTCCACTGACTTCAGAACTTGTGGCAAAGAAAGTAAAAAAGTAAATGTCAGCCTAACTGATTTAAATAATACCAATGCCTCATGCTGACAGGGAGCAGCACAAAACCTGCAGATACCTCACCTGGGTGTTGAAAATGGCCTCATCCACTTTAATAGCTTTAATTTATAGAAACCTTATTTATGTGCCTCTTCTAATGTCTTGGTTTTAAAATCCGTAGACAATTTCTTCACTTGAAAAGAATGAAGTTAAAGAATTATCCTGCATCTACAGGTTGAGCTGGTTTTGATCTTTTTTTGAACAGCCTGTCAATGTTAATCTGTTCAAATCTTCACCTGGCTTTTTAGTTCAGAGCAGAAAGTCAGGCTAAGCTGAAAACACAGCATAGCTACTTTGAGCAGGGATGGAAGAGAGAAGGAAGAAGCAAATAAATATCTCTGCTTGGGCTTGGTCTCACATTAACATAACTAAAGTTACCTGCTGCCAGATTCAAGTTGCTTTAATGCCTGTGACTTCTTAAAATCCAATTTCAACAGGGATAAAATCTAAGTGAATTGTGTTTGCCTTGTTGCAACTAGCTAAACACCCTACCTTACTTAACTTTTTAAAAAAGGTTGAATTTTCTTTTTTTCCACTAAGATAGAGTAAAAAATTCTTAGCTGCTTTTCTTAGAAAGTAATTTCAGTTCAGAGCCATGGAAAGATATTATAAAGAGCTTCTACAAATGGAGTGGGTGTTTTACAAGCCTACATGAAGACAAAATCATCTGCACTGGCACAAATTCACACTGTTCAGCTTTAAGTATCTCACTTGTGCGACTGAGCTAGGAGTTTAGGTTTCATCCATGCTCTCTGAGGCTATGTTAAGACTTCAGGCCTGTCCTTGTCCTCAGTCATGCAGCTCCAGTGACCACTGCTGAAGCCCGCCGTGGCTCCCGTCTATCAGGGAAAGCATCCCCTGATTTTCTTTCCATGGAAAAAGATGCTGGGCAGAGGGCGGTGTTGCTCCACCCTCCCTGTGAGAGGACATGGCTGGAGGACACCACTGCATCCTGCCCCTGGGATGTGCTGGGAGGTCTCAGTTTTGCCCCTCTGAGCCACCACTGACCTCTCTGAAGAGGTTGTGCCCCTAATTTGGGCACATCAGTAAGATGGCTGATAAACTGGTGCTGGATCCATAAATGTGTCACCACAAAGGCCGATTTTGCTGTAGGGTGGAGAGGCAATAGCAGGTATTTGGCACCTCATTATCAGCATCTGACACAGTGCCACACTTGGTGGCAAATGTTAGGACATGACAGAGGCTGTGGGACTGTGTCCATCCCTCACAGTCCCTGCTATATCCAACCATGCCGACTTTGTGTTAATGAAGCCACAAACTCAAGTGGCTTGTGCTGTAGGGAAGGATTTTTCTACAAGGCATCAGTACACAGACCGCTGCTACAGGGACACTTCCGGCCAAGAGGAGCAGAGAACCCAGTATTTCTAAAAAGTACTGAAAAGAGTCAAAAGCTCGCCCTTACTGAGCTACCTAACTGGGAAATGAGCTCATTTGACTATCCAGCCACAACTCCTTGTGCTGAACTCTCTTTCTTGGGAGGAAAAGTTGGGGGAATTTGGCCATTGTTGACCAAAACAAGTAATTTAAGAAACAGCAATAAACAATGGATCTATGATAGCTTTCTTTTAGCTAGAGCAAGTGAAACCAGAAACTCATTTTCAATAATTAAGGTAAATCTGAAAAAAAAACCCCATAAAATTTTCAAGTTCTTATTTCCTATGAGGAAGTGAATGACAGAAAAGCTTCAGTGTTGCTGAAGGGAATTGGTGGGTGCCCCTAAATATTAAGGCATCACTATGTCTCTCAATACAAATTTAAAAGACTGATTTGACTTTTCACAATAATGCCAAAAACTTTCATCATCATCCAAAAAAAAAAAGGGGAGAGGCATATACAGATGGTATATGATTGGTAAATCAGGTAAGAAGTCAGGTAAGAAAGCAGCATATAAATAGGGAAATGACTGTTTCTCTGTATTTAGTGAAAAACTGTCTGACCCAGCAGTTATGTAATGTCTCCACATTACTTATTTGTTTACTTAAATATTTTTCATCTGCCTTCAAGGAAGTTTAGGTGACTGAGAAATTACTTTGGGCTGCTTCTCCTGTGCATGTGTGGTGGACCCATGGCCTTGGCAAGGACCTGCTGCGGTCGCTCTTGGCAGCTCTGTCACTTCTTGGCTCCGTCGGGAGCAAGCCGGATCCTGTGCTGCCCAGGCAGCAGCTTTCTTGGGTGTAAATGCTAGTTACCATCTTTCCTCCTGCCTCTGAATTGCTCAAAATGGTATTGTTATTGCCTTTTAGCTTCTCACCTGTGGTTTGGGAAAAGGAAGATTAACCACTTTTCCTCCTGTGAGGATGCAAATTCACATCTTGTCATATTAAGGTGCTATATTTAGTTATCTTAAGAAACAAGATGTAACAAAGTATTCTCATGTGCTCATTTCACATTTCACATAGTGTTTTACTTGCAGTGAGAGTAAATCTCACTTGGGTTTCTATCCCTAGTGACAATGTCTAAGTGAGCTTGGAGTACCACCTCTTTCCTCTTAATATTCACTGCATAGGCCACAGAAAAGAGCTTTTTCTTATCTGTATTTGTCCACATGCACACTGCAGGAATTTCAGAGGTGAAAGAGGTTTTTTCAGACCTCTCCAGCTGAAAGTTAAAGGGCAGCTCTCCAGAGCACCCAGTAGCTGACTGGTAAGCACAGCTGTCCAGAAAAAGCAAGCTCAGACTAACCGGATGAGCCTCTGCTGTATATATACTGAGAATACTTCACAAGGCTTTCAGAAAAGTCAGGACAAAGTCCGCATGTTGAATAAATATTTCCTTACTGAATTATTAAGAGTATTTTATATCCTTAAACCTGAAAGACTCTGCTAAACTAAATGTAATTTGAGGAATACATAAATTTGTTTGTTATTATAATATTTATCAGCTAGGAAACTAAATTAAATTCATCAGTTCATGTTAATTTCTATTCAGTTACACTTTCAGATTTTCTTTTATCAGCACAGTGCTTTAGGATTTGTATATCACTGCCTTAGAGAAATTATTAAACTCAGTCAAAACCCAAAAAAAACATTTGCCTCTGTATTAAGTTCTGTAACTCATTTAATCAAAGTTAATTCCAAACTCTGGTATCCTACTATATCTTTTAAATTCATCCCGTACAACATCATTGACTGCATGCCAAACGAACAGAATAAATTAAAAAAAAAAAAAAATCAGTCAGCAGTTTGTCAGTTGATTCTAGGACTGCAAAACTGACATGATATGAAATGGCCATATTTAGAGAATCTCTGGGAGTTTGCCACATGCTTGACCTAAGGTAGCTGTCATGCTTGAAAAAAAATCTTTATTATAATTGTACTTACTGATACAAATTTTATTACTTTTTGGCATCAAGAAAAAACAAAAGCCTGCATGGAAAAATGCTTGGCAGCACAAGCCAGCGTGGTAGCGTGGCTCAGCTGTAGCTCCGGCCTTCCAGGCACTAGAAGCACCTGGCCATACCCCACGGAAAGCAGCAAACACAGAGTATTTGACAAACTGCGGACTTGTTGAAATAAGCATATGTGTTGAAGACAAAGGATTATAATCAGAGGGATAGGAAAGCCTAAAAAATAAAAATATTGTCAGAAGCGAGCATTTAGCATTATGGCAGAGAGATCATGAACTGGTGTGCCAGCAGCAGGCTTAGCTCCCCTGCCCTCTGCTCAGCCAGGGTATGAAGTAATGTTGCACAAACAATTTCTGCAGATAGCCAAATACATGACATTATCTCTATTTAAGTAAGCAAGAACAAGGCTGGAGAGTTCTCTATAAATACTTGTCACTGCCTGATCGCTTATACCTTGAAGATGCATTTCTAGAAAGGAAGAAAACCAGAATTGTTCTTCCCATTGTATATTCAAAAAAAGCTGAAAAGTGCAATTTTATTAGGTTTTCTCAAATGTCAGAGAAACTTTTCCAAATGCCTATAAAGGTGGAGGATTAAATAAATGTTTTGTTGAAGTAATGGAACAGTTATTGCACTTCATAACATATGCATATTTTTAAATAAAAAAGAAAATACTATGGTTTTTTTTAATTTGGTTTAAAAATTCCATAACTAGAAACACACCATTAGCAGTTTGTACTTACATCAACTTTGTATCAGAGAAAAATAAAGTTTTGTTTCTGTAACATTGTTAGGCAAAATAGTAACTGTATGGATTTAAAAAAGAAAATAACTTATTTATGCCAAGTTAATATATATTAACTTAGCACTATGAATGACAATTTAAGGAGGATTATATGATGTATTGCAGGTTTCAACCACTAAAAATAGAAATGCTATATAAGCCATAAAAATTGCACAACATACAACTTTCAGTTCCAGGAAGATTGTGTTTGCAGTCCTTGACTACAAATGGAGTTGCTTTCTGACTCTTGAGATAGATCTTCTGGGGCCATAATTAATATAGACAACCCTGAGCTTTCCAAATGAATCAGACATTTAAAAATATAATATGATATTGGGCTTAAAGTTGTGAAATTTTTATAAAATCAGTTAGTGATTGCCTTCCAGTTTTTGAGCTGGGTTCACAATTTCAAAGTATGTTCCAGCACCATTAGGCATTTTAAAACTGGAAATAAAGATTACTGTATAACCAATGTGATACTAGCAATGGGGCTTTTAAAAGACAGGCAGAATCCCAGATGGATATTGTGAGACACCCAGTATGGTCATAAAAGTCAGTGGTGCCTGCTGAAGAGTTCCTCGTTACGCTAACTTGTTAACTCAGGATGCTCATTATTAACTCATTATGCTAAAAAATTTCAGGGAAAATAATGTACATTCAGGATGTCCTTGGTAATCCTCAACAGTCCCTGAGGGCTTTGACAGCTCTGCAATTCAGATGAGCCTTTGAAAGACAAGAGATGAACATAAGTCATTTTGGTCACCTCCTGGAGCTGACATCTGCGGGAAGCTCACGTGTTGCTTTGCAGCCATGCTATTGCAACAGCATCTCCTGAATGTTATTAATTTAGGAGCACAGGTCCACCTGGAAGCTCCTGCGTCTCAGCCAGACAGCCCGTGGTGTGGAGTAATACCTGTGGGTCGAGGGATGCTTCCAGAGCAGGGGCTTCGCTAGAATCTAGGTCCGGAGGGGGGAGGAGGGAGTCGAGGATGGAGGTGTCCCTCTGCCATCGCTCTGCTGCTCCCACCTGAGGCTGACTGGGGTCCCTGCTGCTCCCTAGAGAAAAGATAAGGCTCAGGGGCTGCACGCGAGGACAAAGTGAGAAGCAGCAGGTTCTGCTTGCTCTGCCTGCCAGCCAGCAGGCCAGCTAGAAAACACAGACTTCCAGACTTAAAGTGGCTTGAAAATAATGATATTTTTCAATTTAGAGATTCCCATTGACTTTCTCCATGTGTCTCCAAAACCATGACAGAGCACAGCGACCTGAAGAATCCAGAATACACTAGGCAACATGTTTGTAGGTATGATACAGTATACAAACTCAGGTGGTAAGACCTCGCACTCCTGCTGCCTCCTAAGAGCTAGGACCACAAGTCACAGCTTTCTCCTTTAATTTAGCAATGAACACCAAGTAACCAACGCCCTCCATCCCAAAAAAAAGCAGCCGTAATGAGGGAAGGAAAAAGCTGGCAGGTAACGCACTGGGTTCCTCATGGAGTAGACTAGTTCTGCAGAATATGTACAATGCAATGCAATGCAATGAAATGACGAAATGACAGCAGAGAAGTACCATGCCCAGCTTGGCCCATCTATTAGTCACACTGCACACAGTCTGCAGACTTCTAGCTGCCCAGCGAGAATGCATAACTCCCTTGGCTACTCAAGCTGGGGAATCCGCAGCACAGCAAGATCTGCAGACCAGTTTCTTTCACAGCCCACAAAGCAAACAAAGGAAGGCTGGGGACATGGTGACAACTCCAAATACCATGGAGGTACAGCAGACATGGAGGGAACTGAGAGCATTGCTACTGGAAAGCTGGGGATGTTGCAGGGCATATGGGGAACAGAGCCATAACACTGGACGGAGGCAAGGTCTCATGTTGATAAAAGCTCATTCATGCATTTGATCAGTTTGCATAAATGAACAGAATTTGAATCCACCTTGTGGATTCCCTGAATTCTGCCTTGACCTTCTCAACTGTGCAGCACGGTTATGGTATAAGCAAAGTTTGGTAGGTCAAACCCACTTCAGAGACAGCTAGCATGGAAAGATCAGAGCCAATGGATCTGAGCAGTGATGTGTCCAGGCAGGCTCCGTGAGCTTCTGAGGGCTGTGAGACTGTGAAGGTCTTTCCTTTGGCAAAACATTTCGTAAAGGAGAACATGGTGTTCTAGAAAGCTGTGATCTTTTTAAAGAAACCAGTAGCAATTTTGTTCTACTCTACAGACTGAGTGTTATTTAAATCATTTATATAGTTCTTCTAATAGCAATGTAGTCTTACTAGGGACATTACCATTTAAGGAATAAAACAGGACTACTGTGGTGTCTAAATTAATAGCAGTTAGAACAGTGTATGGCACGTTTCCCCATTATTTCTTAACAAACTGTATGTGAATTCTTGCAAAATAGCAAATACCAACTTGGTATTTGTAGATTTTTTTTTTTGTCCTTGCTCTGAATTGAAAGAACAAGATTTATTGGATTATGAACAACACAAGGATAGATACAATAATGAAATCTTAACCAGCTGTAATCACAATTAAATTGGTGCAAACACATTAAGTAAAACTTGGCTTTATAGGAAAAAAACCCATTATTTTATTGATAAATACTTTAATTTTCTTGAAAATTTGTTTAGAAAACTTCAGCTAGTTCTAGGAGAAAATTGAGCAATTACCCATCTATTTATTAATAGTAGAAAGCATTTCCTACAAGTGCAAGAATTCAGGTTATCACACTGTTATACCCACAAGCTCTGAATCACATCTGGTATGACAGTTTACAAGAAGCAAAGTAGAGATAATTTGTATGAGGCACATAGGATTTACAGAAATTAATTCTTTGCCCTACAAAAAGTTTGTCCTTCAAAAAAGTCAGTGAGAGTTTTCTCATTAATTTGAACAGAGGAAGGATCAGACTATTGTCTTTAAAAGTTAATATGCAACTATCTAGAGCTAATAAAAGAGTGAGCCATCTTCAGTGCATTTCACAAAGTATAAGAAACAAAGAATAGTTTTCTGTCAATCAGCTCATACTAATTATTAAGATTACAAAAAGGGTGGACCAAGGCTTAATGGGTCAAATTCTGATCTCATTTGTCTTGACTCTTCTGAGTTTAAAGAAGTTACTCTGGATTTTTATCAGTCTAAATGAGATTAAAAACTGATGTACTGAATGCAAAAAAGGTGGCATTGTTCATGATTTGCAGAAACCTTGTTCATAGGAGACATGGCTTAAAAATAGGCCCTTAAGAGTACTTTCCCTCCACTATATATTGTTTTAAAGTCATCTTACAAGTGTAGTAACTACCTCTAAATCTACCCAAGAGGAGACATCCTGGAACACAGTTAGGACTTGAGTAATTTAGATCTTCTGATGTTTTACCAAGCAGCAGGAAAAGGTAGATGTTTTACACTACTCTGGAAAACCTTTTTCTTCATTAAACATTAAAATATCTTGAGATAATATTTATGCCTATACATGTCCTATTCTCCATTTTAACTAAGTGATGCCACAGTAAATATGGTGAGCAAAAGAAACAGTCAGGATGAATATCACTGTATTTAATTAAAATACTTTCCATTATACAACATTGTGTTGTACTGAAAAGCCCATGGGATTTTGCTACTGACTTGAATAAAGCTGGTAGTTCACTCACAGCCATCACACAGGTACATCAAAAACCCATTAGGCTTTTGGCTACCCAACCACCCATTAGGCTACTGAAAGCAGCAGCTTTGCTTGCAGACTTTGCCTCACTAGCATCTTTGACCTAACAGGGCTACAATAACATCACAGCCCTTTGCACAGCAGGGTGCCTCTTGGGCTGTTTTTTCCAAACCAGTCGTTGAGAGTTTTAATCACATGCACTAAACAGAATAATTTTTGTTCTGTACTCTCAGTGCACTAATACGAAGCTGTTGATTCTCTGTAGATTTGTTTTGGAGAAAGCCTCTCAACTTTCCTTGTTCACATACACATGCCCCCTTTCTCCCGATGCATCACGAATCAGGGAACCAAACTTAGCAGAAGGAAAGCTGAAGTTTTCTTTGGCAGGTTGGCCAAGATACCCTAACGACAGCTTTGATGAAAGTCCCCATCTTCCCATTGATCTACAAGGCACGGTTCCCAGGACCCTCAAAGGAACAGCCAGGGAAAGCAAAGAGTTTTCAATGCTGCTTTTCACTCCTTTGCAGCTGCAAGCCCCAGCTGTCACACTGGGGATGGCAAGTCCTTCTGGACGGACAGTCTGGTGGGGCACTGTGAAGGTCTGGCTATGCACAGCTAGTCAGAATAGGACACAAACTGAAGCTGATTTTGGCAAGCACCCTACGGCCCACCAGCATCACTGAAGAAGGCTTTGGGATGCCAGAAGGGGCACCTACTTCCCACGGCCCACAGCCCACCACGGGGGCAGGCAGCATGCGACAGCTTCCACTATCAAATCTGCTAGTTGATGACGACTATTATCGTCAGAAATGTTTGTTAGAATTACAGTTCCATTTAATTTATTGTCAGGGCCCTGAGGCCCCAGGACCCCATGTCAGCGCCCCTGGGGCCATCAGCCCCTGCCCCAGCATGGCCACAGGAGGGCCGGTCTCCAGTTCCCCACAGCCCTGCCCTGCCCGGCCATGGGCCCCACCAAGCCTGGCCCACTTTTGGGCCCTTGGCCCATCCCCGTCCCCAGGCAAGTGCCTGATGTCCAGGGCTGGGGCTGCCCCCAGCCCACTAGTCCCCATGGGGATTCTCCCTGCTCCCAGCCCCCAGGGAGCAGCCACCCATGCAGTGCCCTGACATGTATTTCCTTAATTGTGTATTTAATTGCTTGTAATCATGGTTGGGATTCTCCTTTGCTCTTGCTTAAGAAATTGCTTGTATTTTAAAAGATTTTCATTTTCATTGATCTTTGTATGTGAATGCACCAGCTTAAATTTGTGCTTCTCTTTTCCTACAGCGTATTACAAAAGCTCTTTTTTCCTTATGCTACAGGACAGAGAAAAGCTAAAAAAGAAATCAGTGTGTTTATTCTTGAGAAAAGAAGGATTGTAGAAAAACAAATGCCCCCCCGCCCTCCAACCCAACAATGTCTCTCCTCCACACTAACAGAGGCATCCTATGCTCCAATGATTGCGGCCCCAAGCGCTGGGATGGCAGGCTCAGCATGACTGCAAAAAAGTTTCTGTATGAAGCTCCCCTTGAAACTTGATTAAACTATCAACTCAGTAAGGATTAAAAGTAAAACAGCCAAAAAAGATTGCTGTCACAGTCTTAACAGCTGGGAGTCAGGAGTTTCCTTGAGTTTTCCAAGAAGCTATGGCACAAGAGACCAGGGGCTTACTGGATTTGACCAAATATCCTTTTCTCTGTGGTCCTGGGAGGTGGTGGGATCTGTTGTCCACTCATTTTTTTCTGCTTTCCAGTGGCTCACAACGACAGGAGCACTCTGCTCCAAGGAACAAACCCCCTGAACTCTGCCACTGAAATTCCTTAAAGACAACGTATGAATGCAATTGTGGCTTCTCCAGGAAAGAGTCATCACATACTACACAGTGTTCATGGGCATTTTCTCAGTCTTTGTTGTCAAACAAACTTTCAAAATGCCAGACGCATTTCTTCAATGATTACTGTCACAAATCTAATCAACTGCATACTATGCTGGCTGAAGGTCTCAACCAAATCATAATTTTCATTGATTTCCCAGTTTTTGATTAAAACCCTAAAACCTTTCATACTACAATTGCAGTCAACAACTTAGAAAAAAACCCATTATTTCTAATAAAGATCCCCTTAGAAGATTTCAAAACCTTTACTCAACCTCCTAACTATTTGGCACTGCATGTCCTTGCAAGCCTGAAATTATTACTCTGTTTGCTATGGTTTCTTTTATTATGCTATTATACAAGACTGTTGTACTTTGTCATTTGTAGCACATTACCTCAGACTTGTTCAGGTACAAAGATGGACTTCTAGGATGATCAGGGGAATAGAGAACCTACCATATGAGAAGACAGAATGAAGAGCTTGGCTTGTTTAGCTTAGCAAAATAAAGGCTGTTAAGGGATCCAGTTGCTGTCTATAAATATATCATGGAGGCAAACATCAGGGAGATGGGAGAGCCATTTAAACTAAATGACAATGTTGGCAAGGGAACCAACCCATCGGCACAGACTGGCCGGAATTTAATCCATGCTAGAAACCAGAAACAGGTTCTCACTTGGAGCAATGAGATTTGGGAACAATTTTCCAGTTGGAGTAACAGGAGCAAAAATCCTAACTGCACTCACAGCGGAACTTGATAAATTTATGAAGAGGATTATAAAATGGGATTCCTGCAATATTAGGACAATAGATTTGATGACCCATTGGATCCTTTCCAGTCCTGTGTTCCTGTATAAAGCTATAGTATATCATGCAGATTCTGTAACCTTCAACCATGCATGCTTCAGAACAAGATATACCAGCATACTTTATATGCTTCAAGCTATTTAAAAACAAAACAAAACAAATCAAAACCCCCAACCAAATAGTTCAGTTTAGTAAGTGTATTTGTTCAGGGTAGTGGTAAAACTTAAATAATTTTCTCTCCCACAATGACAATAAACTCAATAGAACCCAAATGTATTAAAAATAAACATCTTTTACATTCAGTTGTCCATCACTGAAATTCCTAAGATTATTGATAATTAGTTCTACTTGTCCTCTAGCACTGTTTAAGGTTTATTACAAATTTTATACAATATTTTATCCATGACTTTAAAACATTTGCAGCTGAAGTTCAACTGTTATTTATGGTATTCTGCTCTAAGCTATAAATTAATTAAGGACAAGTACATTTTTGTGCTAATGCATTTTATGTTGGAGGGTATCCAAAAGATATAGCCAAAGGAACAGAATTACGATTGTTTCGCATTTACTTTGGTCATAGCACGGGTTGTACACGTGAGAGGAAAGACATTTTGCTAAAAACAGAGCCGTCTGTTTTTGGAGATACTTTATAGAACTTCAGTTTTTTCATGCTTAAAAGATTGCTTATGCTGAGCTTGAAGTAAAAACCCATGAACTTCTACAAAGCAGAAAACTTCTTGGGTAAAAAAAAAGTTTGGAAAAAAATCTACTTTCACTAAAAGCAGTAAAATGTTTACATAAAAATCAATCATTTACAAAAAAGTATTTCTTTCTAAATGCACACACACGTACACACACACACACACAGAGCCCCTCCGAATGGGACAAAACTATGGCCATAATGGAACTATGCATATTTTCACTTTCCTGTAGCTCGTATTTGAAATTTTGATAGAAATACCAGCACGCTATGGTCATATAAAGTAGGCAAATTTTACTATGAAGATGCCCAACACATTACTATAAGATTATATCTTATGGTAATTAATAGTATCTTAATCTGATTCACTCTACTCCACCTAAGGTGGCTTCATAAATCTAATATCAGTTTTGCTGGTTTTGTTATTAGCAGTTTGCTTTCTTAGCCAGTGAAGTTAAAAATCTCTCACCAGTTTCTTGTGAACAATGCTAATTTCAGCTCTTCAGATTCAGCATTAGATGCTCAGGAAGAAAGGATCCAGTAGAATGGAAAATCTCTCTCTGTTGTCATCAGTTAATGGATGGCTTAGGACCTGAATTATTGACTTCTAACATCTTTTCCTACCGTATATAAAAATTCTTTTGAAAGCATTCTAAGCTTCTGGCTTTAATCAAACGTGGTGAAAATCAAGCACCCATTTACATATATGTGTCTGTGTAGCTTTGCATGTATTTTTTCATTTTAATTTTGTTGCCTTTTGCTTTTACCATATGCACATTCACTCATGCATTGTGAAGGTGCATCCATCCATCTTCTCCAGCCTCTTCTTATTCAACATCCCTCCTTCATGCCTCCTTTACACTTTTTTCTCTCAACTAAGCAATCACAGTTTCACTTTTGACTCTGACAATGCTAGTGATTTTCATCATAGCCTCTGTTTCTATTCCCAGTATATATTTTTAAGGATCCAATCAGAAGAGATATGCATTTTTCAAGTTCCTGATTTACCTCAGCAGTCCACATGATATATATACATCAAAACAGTCTCATTTCCTCCTTAAACTGCTACTTTTGTCTCAAGCAAAAATAGTCCTTTATTTGAACAGAAACTGTCCATGTGTTCTGAACTCTTTCAGGAACAAATTGGCCATGAATAAATGGAGACTGATGAGTTTTCAGAAGGCTGATGTTCTGAAACATTTTTTCATACATGGGGGGGAAATGTCCTTGCTATTTTTAAGAGAAAACTTGATCCATATTCAAAAGAAAAGTTATATACTTTCTAACACTAGATTTTGAATTTACAAATCAGTAATTCAAAATTTTTTTCAAAATGTACTCCTTTGATTTGTCAAGATTTATTTGCCATCAGATTGCTAATTCTTAACTTCTTCCTCCCGTATTAAAAGTAACATAAATCGCAGTCACCTACTAATTTAAAGCATGATGTCCTATCTCTTTTCCACCATTTTACTGTAAATATAGCAATGTAGTTCTAAAACAGTAACATGTTGAATTATGCAAATCTTCAGTTGAACATTTACAAATTATTCTTAAAGGCTCGTGCAAAAAACCAAGGTGGTTAGGCATTTTCTGCTTTTTTTTTTTTTCTCAATGCTTAATATGTGCTTTACTGTGTAAATAGACTGATTTCACCAATCCATAAATTAAATCATCTCCATGTTCAGTGAAAGTGGTAACTACTCAGCACATTGATTTGGACAAGATAAATCAAGCATGGCTGCTACGCTCAGCAAGAGCTGACCAAAATGCAGCACTTAAATGTGCTTCTATGACGGTAGGCCAGGTTGGTAGTAAACAGGAGCCTGTATTTTCTCATGACTTCTCTGCTGTTTATATGGAATAAATTAGTGGTTGTGGTGGGATTCGTAACAGATGCTTATTCACATAACAAAAGCACCATGGTATCTTGCATGCAGATCCTACACAGAGCTGCCGGACACTGACGAGGCAAAGGTCATGAAATTATTTCACAAGTGAGTCAACAAAGAAGTGTCGGGGCCCTGAAAGGTGTCTGAGAAGATCCTAATGGGCCACATTATTTTGTTCAGGTTTGTTTATCAGATACAGGAGATGGCTTCACTGAGATATCTCCAGCACTGTAGGTTGTAAGTCTCCGTTGTGACTGGTGTAAGTATAGTAGAGCTTCCCTAAGGACTGCTGGTTTCTGTGCTCCTCTGAAGTATTAAGGAGAAACAGTCTAGGGATGGTCAGAAAATTTATGGGACTAATTCTAGATCTAGACCCCTGGGCAACAATTTCATGTGCAGGTTTTTTATTCCTTTGCTGTGAGAGGCAAGCCTGTTCTCAAGAATCTCCCAGAGTTACTGGATCATTTCTGTGCATCATGGCAGCCAGAGAGCATTTGCGTTGACCCTTCCTTGCTCGTCCACAGCCTGGGGAGCTGGGCACTGCAGGGCTCTGGCGTTGATTGTCTCCCATCCTGGCTGTGCCTGGGAAGGAAGCCAGGAAGGTGGTTGACTGACATCTTTCAAACCCATAGAGTTCTAGTAGAAAACTAGTCTACGCTCCTGTCATGTCCTGGCACCTGCTTTCTTTGGCTGGTTATTTTTGCTTTACATGGACTTTGAAGCAGTGTCCACCGACAAAGAGAATGGGGTAGTTCTTCACACACTGAACAGCAGATCTGCAGAATGCCTTGTCTGTGGATGCAGAAGTTAACATGGCTTGGAGGGAGACAGTAGAAATACTTGGAAGAAGTACGCACTTACAGTTGCTAACCAGATAAACCACATTAGGTTTGGGCAATCTCTTAAATTGAAAATAGCTGGAGGCAGGAAAAGTGCTCAGGGGAAGTTTCAAATCCTTGCCCTGCACTTGCTCTCCCCTGCTAGCTGCTTTCCGCCGTTGGTTTGTGTGTTGGTTGGTTTGTTTGCTTGCCCAGTGCAGAACACAAATGCAGTCCCCAGCTGCCACAAATTATGCTGTGGAGTTCCCTGCAGTTGACTGAATTGCAGGGGTTGGCACAGAGAGAGTGCAAGGTTTAAACCTCACCTTAGGAAAACTAGTCAGTGGCTTACTACTAATTTAGTAAACTTCTCTCTTTAATCTGATTGCTTATGACAGGACATGGAGCTAAAACTGAAGGACTTGATGCTCAGCTATTTTCAATTACTATGGCTTGGCTGGGGCCCTTGAAAGCAGGCTTCTTTATCCCACTGTAGTTCTGACATGAAAAACATATTGTTATCTCACCGAGGATGCTTTTATTGAATTGTTTTGAATGTAAATGTTATGTTTCCTTTATTGTCCGAATGCAAAAGACTTCTATTTTTAGAAGAAAAACTGTAATTCATACCCTGCAACAACGCAAGCTAACTGTATCCTCAGCTGAAGTACACAAAAATCATAATATCTCACAGCAAGTGCTCTGGAACTGGCTTAGCTTATGTTAGTCTTAAACTACAAAAATTTGTTGTCATCACTGAGCAGTTCAAATGAGAAAGCTGTTCTTGCAAAACAGTATTTAATGGACCTGCAAATAAGAACAGAGCAGCAGGGAACTGCAAAATGTTATCTCAAAAGCACTTGCCTCACCCTTAAATTAAATCCAAAATCAACTCTTCCCATGGACAGAAAGAAGGGCAGAGCATGCTGTTTGTCACTGGGCATGTGAATGAGTTGCATGCCATGGCTCAGATGTCACTGCACTCTTTTTTTCAGTAATATTTTTAAGCTTTCAGTAATGCCTCAAGCACCTAAAATTAAAGGTGAATATCTTGAACAGCAAGGATCTTAATCTTACATATATTTAGAGATTTATGTTTTTTGATGTAACAGTTGTTCCTCAGAAACTTTTCAGCTGAATTAATGCTGGAGTTGCAAGTTTTTCAACAATCTGTATCCAAATTTTTGTTAAGCCAGAAAGACTATTTAAGATAAAAGTACAGGAAACATAAATTACGTTTTCAGAGCTACAATTTAAAAGTGTATTGAATTGCTTCTTAGTTGCAGAATAGTCCAGTATCTGAAATCATTAGCAATGTTCATGGTGCATGTCACAACTAAAATTCCACATAAGCATATTTTTAAAATGATCTCTTCTTTCACTTAGCCATTTTTTTCAAGAATCCCTTTCTCATGGATGAGTTGGTAAAATATGCATCACTCAAAGCTCTGTAAAGAATGCAGCCTCTGCTCTGCCTTATGTCAGATGATTTCATCAGCTCTTGGAGAAGGATTTGAACAGGGATGTTGGCAGGTAAAAGTCCTTTTGGTTTGCTTTAAAGTTGTGATAAATTCATTTCTAATTTTAACAAAACATGCATTGTACACAGGGCATTGGAAACATGCAAGAAGAAGGGTGGTCTTCTTTACTTCATGCTATCACTTCAGGACGGAGTTGCCTCTGAGGTTCTGCTTCACTAACAGGAGGCACAGCTCCTGGGGCTCTAAAGCACCGGCGCTTGTCCTTTCACAGGAGAGGAGGGCCAAGGGGTTCAGCCACATCAAATCCTTACCAGTTGCTGCAAAACCCAATGCTCTACTTCTGCATAGAACAGCGTAGAAAGCCCTGCATGGCCTGATGTTCCCACTATGTAAAAGCTGTGTGTTCCATTCTGCTGAAGCCAGGGGTTCAAAGTGGTTTATTTGAGTTTCTGGTTGGTTTGTTGGCTGTTTATGGCTTAGCTGTTGATGCATCAAGAAATTCTTATTATTCTCTTCTCTGACAGAGCTTAGAATTGCCTGTATGAGCTTTTTATGTTACTCATTGAACTGCTGTTCAATAAAAGACAGTCCTCCAAAACCACATATGGTTAAAATAAGCCTTTTTGCTGGCATTTTTTTCCCTGCTCACATGTTTCCTTTTGAAAAGGAGATAGTCCTGTGAAATCCTGTGCACAACTGTGCCTATAGCTCTAAACACTGTTTGTCCATGAGGAACTAAGAAGACCCAATGAAGTGTTATTAGCTTTGACTCATCTGACCAAAGTATCATCTGCTTTGCTCATTAATTATAATAGTTCAGGTGGAAACATTGGTCCCCGAGCTTTATTAAAATTGTCTGGGTTTTTTTTTTTTTTTTACTCATCTAATGAAAGGAGAACAAGGAAACAGACATTTGAAGCAGAACAGTAGAAAGCAAAGGTGCATGCAGAGGACATACTAAAATAATGCCTAAGGAACCAACTCAAAAAAATCAGTTTAAACATGTGTCACAAAATTTTTTCCAATGCTAGAATTTTCCAGCATTAGAAGTTCAAAATATTCTTGGAAAGCAGTCACTCTATCTGTAATCTTAGAGAAGTCTGATTCAATAATAAGAAAATATATCTTTATTATGCAGACAGGGTTTTATGTGATTGTTCAGATGATCCCAGGCATTTGATGTGTTCAGATGAGTATGACATGAGGATTATGTCTAAACTAGAAGATTAAACAGTGCCAAGGCTTGGTCAAAATTTTGGCACGGACAGTGGTCTTCCTGGAATGGTTCAGGAATTAGCCCTAGCTGGGGACCAGCCTAGCCAGGGGTTGGCAGCCTGGACATAGCCAACCTGTTTTGAAGGCTAAGGAAGTTTAATAATGTAGGTATGACCAGAGAGGGACAACTGGACTGAGGGCCAGAGAACCAGCATTGGCATTGTCTAATTTCCTGAAAACAGACATAGCCGAAGTGTCACCCATAAATTCTTAACAGTTTCTGTATGACCATTACCACATTGCTTTCAAACAAGGATAAAACTGTGAGAAGTGGAAACATGTATTGTTGCTCTACAAAACCGCAGCAGAAGTGCAAAGCCCTGATTTTTGAGAGGAGGGCAAGCAAATGAGAAGCACTCAGACAGATGGCACAGTCAGATGGAATGAATTCCTGAGGGGGAGTGCAGCAGAGAGAAGAGGAACAGTGAGCGTGGTAAAAATATGGGAATAGCAGCTGCCATAGCTGTTTCTACAAAAGTAAAGCAGGTTGAGCAAATTGCTTCAGGACCCTGCCCTGTGCCCAAATCCAAAGGGAAGAACTAAGAAGACAGCTTTGCAGGGAAGTGTAGTGCCATGCAGATGGGTGAGGTTGGACTCTGCACTGTTGCAGCTGTTAGAGAGGGATTGGAGACAATCACTTCTGGAGCTCACAGCTGGAAGGTCAGCCAAGGTGGACACTGGGACCCAGAGAGAAGTCCAGCTTGCCTGGCAGGCAATGGTGAATGCCAAACAGAGCAATGACACAAATCTCAGACCACAGAGAAACATCAACTGAGATAATTCTGATTCCAAATGAGTCAGCTGAAGATTCAGGTAAATTCCTAATAAAAACTTATTTACACTGGCAAAGTGTCAGTGTGATTGTTGATTATCCTCTGCCTTCCCGAAGACAGTGTTTCCATCCCACAGCAAAGGTGATGGACAATACCTATCACTGGCAAAGAGATCCTGAGTGACAGGTACAAAGGTTTCATACAAGGGCTTGTCACAGTGTTATTCCTTCTCAGTGTCCCTCCCTAGTAGCAAGAGCAATCATGCTGTCTGCACATTATTTCCTACCATGGCACAGGCTCTGCTGAGGAAGTATTGTTGAAACAGTAAAACCAAGAGCTTTCACTTCATTTTTGTGCTGTAGTACTGTAGCATCAGGTGAAGAAGTAACTGTGGGAAGAGTATTGCTTAACCCTGTAACCCTGAGGTGGAGGTGCCCTCTGGAAATGCATGCACATAAGCCAGCTGCAACAGGTGAGATGTGAGGAGCTGGGACAGCATCAGCATATGTGGGCTATTCTGAGAAGTTAGCTACAAATCTCTACCAGGTATCCTTGGTGAAATACTTTTTTCAGTGGCTCTTAGCCTGGCATAATTTTCACAGGGATGGCAAAAGTCAATTCGCTGCCACAGAGCAGTTCCCTGGCTGAATTTCAGTAGATCGCTCTGGAACGTGGAGGCATTAAAGCTCTTCAGCAAAATGGTTATGGGATTGTTTTCACATGGGCAAACAACAATTTTCTCTCATTTCATTCTTGGAAATGCTCAAAGCATTCTAGTTGAAACTTCCAAAAACAATTCAGACTCAGCCAGACATCCAGCCTGAACAACTGAAGTTTGGCAAAGCTGTACTTCATATGAGACTAGATTTTTTAATGAAAAATGTCAGGCAAACTTAGATAGGGGTTTTATTATCAGCTTGCTCTGTAGTATGTCTTCTCTTCTATGTCCCAGCTTAACCTCATTTGTAAGAAGGCAGTTGTCATACCTGACTTTTAATATAGCATTTCATATCTGCTGACATTTATACTTCCCATTTTCATCTATTGCTAATTCCCAGTTGATTAGCTATATTTTGCTAACATGATGACAAAACTTGAGACTAATAGAAATCCTTCAAATGCCTTTGTTAACAGAGTTTCAGATTATTTTCTAGATCAGAGAAATCTGTGTCAGCCTCACAAAAGTATCTGGATGGAACATCTTGATTTTTCCCAATTTTCTCATGACTTTAAAGGAAGGGCTCACAAAGAAAATTTAAGAGAAAGCTATTGAAGCAGTTGACTTAGAAGAACTAGCTCTCTTTCTACAATTAAACAGATGAGACTCAGAATGTACCTATGTTGATAAGACTGCTTATTAACAAACGCACTCCATCCCTTCTGTGTTCAAAATAAGCATTTAAAAGATGTTAAAAATAAAAACAGAGGTTTTATTAAATACATTCATATATTTTTGTTTGTAACTGAAACATCAGAAGTAGTGTCTGTTCTGACTTCCACTATCTTATTCTCAGTGGATCTCATGGTTTCCTAGAGAGTACATCAAAAAAGGAGATGGTCATGATCAGTGAGCTGACATACACAACACATTCTCAAAGATGCCCTAAGAAATTTCTAAATATTCCTTATAATGGTTTCAGCCAAACTTGCAAAGTTTTTTCCTTTATTTGATCTGCAAATGACCTATTTTGGCAGCACTCTGAAAATATATAAAAATAACATAACGTCTGCAATTTATGTTTTCCTGCCTGCAATGCTCTATGACAGCATTTTTAAGATGAACCTATCTGACACTCTGCCAGACTTTTCTGCAATGTCCTTGGGAATTTTGACCTATTAACTACAATGGAGTTTTAATGCAAGCTGTTTAAGGCAGGCTTGTTTCCATAAAGAAACTGTTTTGATTTTAGGGGTTACACAGATGAAATGCTACCCCTCAGAGTTAGAATCCAGATGATTCCAGTGCTGCATGGCAGCATTGCAAAGTTTTTGTCATCACTGAGAAGCCTGTGGAAGGAGAGGTGTACCAAAGAAGGCAAAATAAATCAAAATTGAAATACAACAGTACCTACACTAGATATTTCTTAAACTGTCAAAGGCTACATAACCTCATATCATCACCGGACTCACAGAAAACCTAGGTTCGTTGCCTTCTTCATAGTATAGTGACACCACATTATTTATTTGTACTGGTAGATATTTGTTTTAGTGATGACTTTGTGCTTGCTTTGGTTCTTTCTATGGAGCGAAACAGGAATATGAGGTTAATACCAATATTCTCCAGCACTAAATCAGTTCCCGTGGCCTAGAGAAGGGCTGGGACACCCGCACATTATCTCTAAAGGCTCAAGGATGTGCTTTTCTCACTTAGCCCCTGGTGTTACAGCTATGCTGCCAAGGCTTTGCCCTTTGGGGATTCCCACCGCAGGGGGACTGGAAGCAGAACAGTCTGATTAGAGCCTGCAGCTGAAATTATGCTGGGCAATTTCTTCTAGTAAACATCCCACCTAAAAGCAGGCATTTGAGTACTCTGAAGCAGATTTGGGTCAAATTCAGTATAAAGTTTCAGAGAAACAAAAAATGAAAATGGAATGTATGAACTGCAGAAACAGTTCCTTTCGCTATTTCCAATCTTTTTTCCCCACACTAACATCACAAGAAGTCAGAGGTACTATCAGAGTGAAGCAGAAAAATTATGAGAAAATGGTTTCTCTGCCCTCTTTTTCCACATGTCCCAATTCCCTGTCAAAGCCCAGTAGTGTTTTAAGTTCTTACTATACAGAAGGAAACTGTTGTTCAAATTGTCTGCATGATTCAGAATGGGTATTTGAATAAAAATGAGTGAATTTTTGGTCACGCGGAGTAAGAACAACTCTATGACTTTGCATGTAGCTTCTGGTCTTTCCAAGTGTCAGCTCTTGCTCTGGTGAACATTTAAATATTTCATACAAAGTAGACATTTTTTTTCTGCAAAGAGTGAAGCAGTCATCTCAGAATACTTTGTACTTAAAGTGTTTTCCTGGGAGGTGGAAGACTGTGTTTTAATCCCTATATTGTAGCAATGAAGTATTCTAACCTTTTCCTTTCTTAGTTGTTTTGGGTTTTTTCATGGTTCCAAACTCCCACTTGTCTTCCTGTTCTTTACATTTTTCTAGAAGAGCCCCATAATAAAAACAGTATTTTGCAGTCTGGTAAAATATTTAATCCAAGCAAAAACTAATGTGCCTCACTGCAAATCCTAAAAAAACATAGCAAAGCATTTATTTCTTTTTATTTTTTAGATTCAGCCATCAATCAAAAAAGTACAGATAAATGCACAGTCTTAATCATAATTAATTTTCCTGGGAATTCCTTTGAAGGACTAACTGAGCAATGCCTCCTTCCCGCTTTTCTCTTTGGGTCTCTCTCTTACATGCTGGCTACTTCTGAAACCTACCCTCCACCTTCTTCTTCTCCTCTCTTACAGCTTCAGAGGTTCAGGGGCAGAACTGGGAGCACTGTAAATGTTCTTGTTTTCTGTCTGGGAGGAAAACAGTGCTGCATGTGTGAAAAATTCCTTTTGTGGGCAAATCACCACAGTATTACTGAGTGATTGACTATTACATGGAAACTTTTCTGAACCAAGAAATCAAAGCTTGTTTGCTAGGGGATTATACATTAAGATGGCTAAAATATTTTTTATATTGACCATGGTAACAAATATAACTAAAACAAAGATATAAGGTGACAACTAATGTAAAATGTGAAATATCAGTCGACATATTGCATAGCTATATATGCAATATTATTTTTATTCCCAGATTCAGGTGCCTATTTTCTTAAAGCGCGGGAGAGGAGATGAAGGGAAAGAAGAGGAGCTGTTGCTGCGCCATTAGCAACCGTGGGATGGCTGATGCACTCCCCCAACACATGAGCTGACTGCAGCCCTACTTCTGCTGCTCCGTTACAAGTGACCAGTATGAATAATTGCATAGTTACAGAGTTGCACTGTGATGCAGGTAAAGCCGTGAGGAGGGCAGCATTTTCAGTCTAAGTAAGGGAGCCTTGAGATAGGGTTGATGTTGGGGTGAACTGAAATGTTATCTGTCAGCTGTAGCTGTCAGCAAAAATATTAAAGAAAGAGCAGCTGCATCATGCCACAAGCAGGGGAGTGGAGCAGTCGTAGCTCCAAAATAGATTTCAGAGTCAGAGAGAGTTTTCTTTTAATGAACCCCAGTAACAGTCATGGACTCTTTATTTTCAAACCTGCTTTGAGCCAGTTGATAATGCTCCTGCTTTTAAAATGCTTTAAACAAATGCTTGAGATGCAAGTAAAGAAGAGATATTTAGAATAGGACTTACTGAAAGATATGTTACTATTCCTATAAAATGTAATTTTTCCTACTAATTATTTTCAGCTTCTGTAGCTTTAAATTTACCCTCACCATTTTATTGTATAAGTGCTGCTATAACAATAAAATTGATATGACAATAAAAAATGATAACCATGTTTCTCAGCTGGAAGAAAAATTATTGGCTTATTATAGCTTCTGTAGCATTTATTGTCCCCTTTCAGAACATTTAATTAATAAGATACTAAGCTATCCTGAAAATATTTATTAAAGAAAACATCTTACAGTCTTTTTGGGTTGCCATTAAAGAAAATAATAAGCAGCAGTCTCTTCTGGATCTTGAATTCCAAGATAAATGTAATAAAGCTGTGGTGGGGTGTTATTGTTTACTGCTTGGAAAAACTTATGCAACAGCAGAACACTGTTCTGATTTTTGAGCTGCTGCTAATGAAGTACAACCAGACAGGGTACATTGCCATGAGTCAGGAAATCTGGATGTTCCTGGACAGAGGCCAAGGGAGCTTAGACACATCAGAGATGTGATGTATATGTATCCTCTGGGGGAGATACACTGAGTTGTTTTCCAGCATTTCAAGTTGCCTGATTCAAGAAGCAACCAAACGACCACCCTGAAATGAAGTTACTAGCTGTCTGTTTCTCAGAGTCCCTTGTTTTTACACCAGGAAAACAAGAATGAATAGGCTGTCCAGGGGAGCTTAGAGATTAGATATTTGGTTCAGCCTTGAGACAGTAGGTCCAAAACCCTGAGGATTTAACTTTGTTCTTTCACTATAAAAAGAAAAAAGAAAAAAAAAACCCAAAACACACCAAAAAAAAAGAACAAAACAAACCCCCAAACTAAAAAAACCCCATGATATGCTACAATTTACTGTGAGACTTTAAACAAACCTTTTGAACTCATGGTCTGCTAAAGAATGGTATGACATTTTTGTAAGAGCATGGATGCTACGATTGTACACATGGGGAGAAGCTCCACTCTCCACAATGCTACATAATTTGCTGAAATGCTGCTATGTTTCAGTACAGCACTATGGTACCTATGCAACTCCCTAGCATCTTTTGAGCCTTTGAAATGTTGTTACTGTGGGCCCCTATTTTTCAAGAGAAATTAACTGGTTTCCTAAAGCTAGTTGGGATCACATAAAAAGGTGCCACTGGTTTCTTTTCCTTTCCACTCCTCTTTCTTGCAGCTTAACATAACCACCCCAGGAGACTTTCATTTTTCACTCTCCCCTACCCTTTTTTGGTAGGTGTGTTTTCCTTACATTCCCACAACCCTTCCCTGCATCATGCCCCAAGGGAGGATTACAGCTTTCACTGCCTCTCCCAGCAGAGCAGGACATGCAGAGCAGTTTTCTCCCTACACAGCCTGTGCTGGTACACCCAGGTATGTGGGTGGCTGCTTGGACTTCCACATTTCACACCTTTTATCAGGGGAAGCTCTCACAATAAAGACCTGACCTCCCTTTCAAGAAATCCAAGGAAGGGTCATTTATTACCCCATTATTTTCCGCCCTGGAAAGGCTCTCAAGTAAACTAGAAATAATTTCCAGACCTCCTACTTTGATCTGGATTAGCTTTGGGCCCGCCTTCGCAGTTGCCGCTGCCTTTACACTGTGGCAGGACATGGTGTGGTAGACCCGCGTTGCCTTCAATGATGTTTCGGCAGCTGTGGCTGCAAACCTTGGCCTGCCTCTTCTGTGCTTTGGCACATACGTGAGCGTGGGATGCTGCCCTGCTCTCGGACTCACTGTCCCTTCTGTCTACTGGTATTGCCAACCACACACATTCAAAATCTTGAGATAATCTTCCAAAGTTGTGTTTCAGGAGATTTTAAAGCAATACATCATGACATCAGATCATCTAGACCTCATAGACTTCAACTCTTTTGAAGCCATCAGGACTGTTTTTTCTAATTTTCTCTGGTTTTAATTAAAGCTGAGAGTCATGTAAAGGCAACCTAATCCCCTAATGGCAAAAATCTCAGTTGCCAAGAGAGTCACCTGAGCTGCCACCATTGCTTTAGCGGAGCGGGCAGGACTGGAGACCCTGGCTACTTGCTGAGCCTGCAGGAGACTGGCAGCACCGCAGGACATTTCTGTTTTCCAGGTGCTCTGTCTTCCCCCAGCCAGTACGTGGCATTCGTGTGGCCTCCCCGCAGCCCCACAGTGGCTCCGGGGCTGCCCCACCACCAGCTAATTTGGGCAGTCACCACCTGCCCACCCGTTCCCTCAAAGGTCCTTTTTCCTCCAAGCTGTTTTTTTTTCCCCAGCAGCCTCCTTCTTGTAGCAGGCAGCTTGTCCTGAGCACTCCCAAAATAACAACAAGCTCACGAACTGACGGCACCATCTTTGCCCTGTGAATTACTTCTGGTACAGCTGAACCTGAGAGAATGGTTTTGTTTTTCCTGAAACATCTTAGTATTGACACTGGTTTGGTTTCTATTTTGGTATGGTTTTGTTTTTGCAGCTTCCTGGTCACATCCCTGGTCCTCCTCTTTCCTTTTTCTGCTGTGCTTTCTCAGTATGGCTGATTTCTTGCTACCCGCAACTCAGAGCACAGCTATGCTTCCCTCTGGGGAGCTCCTTCAAAAATACATATTCTTGTCATTCAGACTAATTCAACTTCTATTCCTACTTCTCCCAGCAGAATCTGGTTTCCAGGGAGGGCTATTTAAGTCTCCTTATTCAAAGCTGTTGACATGATGATCAACACTGCAACGTCTCAGGGTGTCAAAGTCATGACTATATTTATTCTTGTAACATCCCAGGTGTTATTAAAAGTGTAGAAGTAAATAACTTGCTAAGAGTCATACAAGGAGTCACTGATGTAAAAGTCAGCCATTTAACCAGCCTTCCTGTCCCCCCATATGATACCTAGCATCTCACATTTTAAGGTAACATTATTTGAAAGGGATAAACAACAAAATGCAAACATAGCATGAATATTTTGGAGAGGGAACCTGAATTTAGCAAAGTGTTTTGATTAATAAGCTATCTATCAGATGTCCTGTCCCTCTTACAGCCTATTCCCTGCAGTGTGAATTAGTCTTTGTTTATACAACTAATGCTGGAGGTATCTAAATTAACCCTCCTTGTGTGCAGTTATGCTTGCCTCATTTTTAGATACTCACTGCTGTGTTGGAGGGATTTTTTGAGTCAACAGCGGTAGCCTGTAGAATTGTTCCCGCTCTACTTACTCTTCAACAAACTGTTACAAACTGTTGTGTTATGTTCAGGGTATTCACTGAACACTTACGTAGATTATTCAGTTGATTTCTGATATTTTCCTGTGTTTCCTTTGTGCTATCTAAGCTAAGGAGAAACTCATTACACTGTCTATAGCTAACATCACATATTTTTCTAGCACTTCATTAGTTCTCAGAGTCCTGTGGTGATATAGGTTATGTGGCTGGTAGTGATACTGAACAGGGTCTATAAACTAGTATCACTGCAGGGGATTAGTTTTCTTCGAGCCAGGCAGCTGTGTCACTGTCACAGAGAGGGCTCCGAACAGGTCCTCCTGGGCCTCCAAGTACCAAAGCAATCCTGTTGTGTATTTCCATTTACAAATAGATTAAATTCTGTGTCAAAGGTACTTACATTGTACTCCCTCCATCTTTCTAATAAAAAGCTGTTCCAAAATAATTTGGGGTTTAAGAACATGTTGTCTGAAAGCGGGAAAATATATTTTTTTCTCCAACCCATAAGCTCCTTTTAAAACCACTGCCCATATGGATTCAAGGCAGGGTAGTTAAAGATGCTGTTATCTGATTAACCCATGGTTTAGAGGCCTCTAGCTTTAAAACACTAAGCTTCCTGGCCTCCGGCTGAAGCACTTCTTGTCTGACCTAGCCTGGTCTGGTGTCTTTCAAAGCATGATCCCTTCTTCCTAAATCTCACTAACTTTCTCACTAACTTAACCCCCAGTGGAGCATATGACAGCTTTTTTTATTAAAAAATCTGCAAAGGTAATTTGTATGACCTGTGTGCATGTGCAAGTCATATTAGCTCCTCAAGTTCCTCTCTGCAGCAAGTGCTGAGCTTGCTCTAGACAAGTACAATGGGATCTGAGACCTCTGCACTCCATTGGCTGTGAGAATTCCCTAGCCTTTTTCCACTCACCTCTACTGATGATGGCAAAGTTTTAGTTACAGTATCCAGTTTTAGGGACATTACTTTCTGATTCATCTGAAGAGAAAAATACCTGTCTTCAGGAGTTATTCTTAACAGGTATGAGAAATCCTACATGGAAAGACTTCCTGCCACGTCCCTTTGAGTGCCACAAGGCCATACATTGTCCTTGCTTCATGCTACAGTAATCACCACCAGGTAAATTTAGATGCTTCCACAACCAAGGGCTTTTCTATACCAAAAGAGCGTAAGCTAGCCTCAGGTTAACCAGAACTCCATCTAGGAATCCTGTTTGCCATATGTGCATCATGCTCTGTTCCTGATTAGGATACAATTGGAAAGAGGTGTTCAGTAAGAAAAGTGAACTCAGCAGTGGAAGCAGTCTCCAGGGTTTCCTTCCTCAAAAGCAGCATCTCTGTTTTCCTTCCTTATTTGCTTATTACTTATAATCTCAATGCTAGCCTTTCAGCTTATTGGACTACCTGGAAAGATAAAGATAGAATATACTTAACCTTTTTTTCAGAATTCTTTTGCAGAGAGATGGCACCTTAATGGCATCCTAATTCTAAATGTTTGGCTTTCAAACAGAAGGTGGCAGGGAGGAGGAGGAGGGCGTGCATTCTAAAAGCTGGAGTAAACTAGGATAGAAAATTACATACAAGATTTTTGGTTCTTATTATGCTTATTTTAGGATATAACACATCAAACATAACAAAATCAAACAGAAAAACCCTACATATATTGCTTCTTTTGCAATTTTGAAAGTGCCAAAGGCCTGTGATTTATGTTACTATCGACTGTCCCTCCAGCCATCTTTTATTCAGCATATGGATTTCAATACACTAATTGAAATCATCACTGCCAGTCATCACTGGCAAAATATTCCTCAGCCATGTTCAAAACTTTGTGGTCCAAATAAGCTGTGAGACCTTAGAATAATTACAAATTTAAAATACTCAAGATAACTGAAACTAGTCAAAGCCCCAAGCAACCTGATCAGGCTCTGGAGTTAGTCCCGCTTTGAATGAGACTGGACAACTTCTGTCAGTTCCTTCCACCTAAATTCTGGTTCTGTAACTCCATAAGTGGCACCTCTCATTCAGAGGACATGCTACTGTGACCCTGCCTTTTACTATTTGCAATGTGATGCCTTTTGTGACTTGGATTCTAGCTCCTGGCTCCTGCCACTTGAAGTGGCAGTGGTTCCCATAGCCAGCTGCCTCGTAACACGTGGTTCCTCTGGCACTCAGGAGCTCTGATGCCATGTGTGTCCCTCTGTGTGGAAGGGACAACTGCGCTATGTTTGACATGCTTGAGGACATCTAGGATGGCATCATTCCCTTCCTTCTGTCTCCTGCCCAGAGTCAAAAATCAGAATGTTTATTTTTCTCTAGAGAATTTTATCAGATTGAAGAACTGAAATCCTTATCTACTGGAATATAAATTGTGTTTCTTTTTATTACAGAATTCCTTGTAGAAGAATAAAAGGAGGAGAAATAAGACACTATAGAAGAACTAGTGTAACCTTTACCTTAAAAGTTAGATTCAAGAGGTTTTGTGGTTACAGATGGTGGGACAAGTGAGATTTTGGGGATAAGTATGAATGACAGACACAGGAACTGAATAGCTTTAGCATGAGAAATATATACTTAATTTTTTTTTTAATTTTAGTCAGCCCAACACCAAACCAGTCATGGTTAACCACATGTGCTTTGCCACTCTTTCATTTATGTCCTTGCTTATGGCTTTTAAAGGGATATTTTTTCAACAATCTGGATTACATATTTTAAAAGCAAGGATGTTCTTTGAGTCACATAACTAGATAGTGTGAGGTTTTATAAATACCCTATCTACTAAGTTCACAAATTTAGCTTGAGGATAAATTGTATATGTTTTTCTTTAGTGTATATTTGTTGTCACAGTAACTGCAGTTTTCCCAATAAATGGAAATTGCATCGTTTCCTTAGCATTCAGGTTATTGCACTGAAATAGCACCATGAACTCACCACCACTTCTCCCTTCCTGTTGTCAAGCTAGATCTCATTTAGTTACAGGAACAGGCACTAAAACAGGTTAGTTTAGATATGTGCGCATTAGAAAGCTGAAGCAAGTCTGCTTAGCCCCATTACATCCTATGACTCATGCATGTGTGGGAAAGACCTCATTTTCACAGAGACCTCTTAGATAAACAAGGCAAGCTGGCAGCAATTCGATTACACTGATGTTAGCAGTCTCCTGCTTTCTGTTGCGTTCATTTGCTTTATATTTTCTGAAAAATGCAAGCAGTCTGATAAACTCTGACAAAAATTCTTGTACCAAGGACACATGAGCTTTCATTTTCAACTACTTTTTTTTTTAATAGAAGCAGCCTTAAAACCAGTTTCTAAAAAAATCCTTTTCTGTTATTACAATAGAGTCCACTTTTTCTCAGTTTTTTTTTTAAAGTTTGTTAGTGAAGCTGTAGCTCTTGCTAACTACAGCCATAACACACAAGTTAGTTAGATACTGCCCCACACCCAAACCTACAAGCGTCTAAATACTGTGGAGTTCAGGTGACAGAAAATGGATTTAGCTTCCAAAATATTACTTTTACATATGCACTGAAACAAACTTTTGAATAGCATAAATCACAAAACATTATACTCTTTGACACCATTTCCCCAAAAACGAAAAGCAAAGAAAGCAACCTTTACTGTATTAAAGAGCTCTTAAAAGTATCTAAATCAAACTGAAAAAGTTTATTGCAAATTCATCGATGTTTTTGCTCTTGTTCTGAAACCCCACTGGTTTATATCTGAATGAGTCTGGCCACATCATAGATAATTAGGATTTTAATTGCCATTTTATCAGCTTTGAAATGAAACTCATTTGGACAACGTACAGCAATCTTTTAGATTCACACACCCCTTTGCTTGTGTCAGCTAACAGCAACTAGACAGGTTGCCCATTTAAGGGAAAAAGTACAAGCTCCAGCCTATTTCCCTGTACTTCAGATGTGTTTGTCCCACTCCTTCAGCAATGCATTCTGTAATGCCAAAAAGCATTTCTTTTCTTACAAAAGGCACGCACACGTGTGCACACATACGCACATTTCTGATTAAGTTTCATCTCTCATAGAGCTGCAAAATTAAGGAACTGGATGTTGGAATTCTTCATTTTCTTCTCAGTTCTATAACACCACATAGAGCAATTTTCTATTAACTAGGGGGAAAAAAAAAGCAATGCCATTTCGCTGCCTCAGAACACTACTTGCTAAACAGCCCAAGATAAATCATGTATTTTAACAGATGTGTATCTATAGAAGAATGATTTCAAAATAAAATGCAATTGCACTTTTAGGATTATGCTTTTAATTGTAGGAATTGTCTCTTTCTCTGTATTTGTGAAGTGTGTAAACCATTTTGGAGGACACCACAATCTATGTAATCTTACATATCATCTTCAGAGCTAGAATTTGCATGCTTTCCTTGTGGAGAAGATTTAGAGATATAGTCCAGCCAAAGCAGAATGAGAATGGTAGGGCAAAGCCACCTTGAATAAAAAATTAAAAAAAAAAAAAAAAGCTGTCCCAATTTAGGAAGACTTTGTGTTTGCATTGATATTAGTACTTATTTTGCTACAATGGTAAGAATAAAAGGTAATACAGAAAGTGCAGGTTATCTGCAGAAACTGGAGGATTAGGTGAAAAGACCCAAAATAAAAGGAAAAATCTAATCAAATATTCAGAAAGGGACAATTTTCACAAATACATGAGGTGTCACACAATCTTCAACATGATTAGAGACTCCCACTATCTCTCCTGAACAGGAAATAGGCACAATTGTTCCTGTCCTTTGGACACCAGTACCTCAAAGAATAACTACAGGACTGTGTTATAAATTTTTATTTTTCTAGTATCACTAATGTGGTACAAATACTAGCTACTAAATGAGAAAAAAGAGAGGTTAAGACATCTTAATTCTTTATGAAATAATTGTTTCCTCAGTTATCCAATATCCCCCAATATCAAGAAAAGCCCTTATTCCCCAAATAATTCCCAGTATTCTGTATAAAATTAGGAAACAACTTTCAGTAGAAAACAGAGAGAAATGAAAAGAGAAAAGGCTAAAAATGAAAAGCACCAGAATAAGATGATGAAGCTGAAAAGTATAGGTGTTTGTGCTTCTTGTAAAGAAATACTTAAACTTTTCTATACAACAGTTCACCATTATTTTATCACATACACTATTTTACCTTTCTAGCTTTCAGTTGTTATCTTAGGTTTTTTATACTATATATTTTTGGTGAAATAGGAAGTATGAATAGGTGAAGTGGAGTTCCTTCTCCTTTGTCTTGTTGTTTCATCTGGCTTCTTCACAAATATTATAGTTCTATTTCTCTGAATGGCATTTTAGACATGTAGAAGGACAAAATCCCTGTCCCCAAATTCAGTTTATCTATTAAAATAGTATGGCAAACTGCAACAACAGACCTTGAGAAAGGAAGGGAAGAAACAGGAAATTAGAGAAAAAGTAAAATGTCTCCTAGGAAAAAAATTATTTGGACAGGAATATAGAAAACTCATACGTCATTAGGTCAATTCCAAGCTTACTAAAGCCAGTAGCATAGAGGATGGACCAGTTAACACCAGAGGCAAAGGTTAATAGTCTACCAGATATGAGCAGGAGGAGTATGGGAAAATCAGGGCAGATGTAGGCAGGGCCAGAACAGTGCTGAGCTTTGAAGATGAATTGCGAGTCTTTCTTTGAATTTCATGCTAAAAAGAACCAGACTTTCTATAAAGAGATTGAAAGACTGAGGTGATGACAAAACACTCAGTTAAGATGATGAGTTTAGCTGTGGCTAGATTGGCTAAAAGACACCATAAATTATAATATTGCTGTAATGAAGGTGAAAGAACGAGCCACAGGCAGAGTCTGGAAGTGGATTCAGACTGGGAGGAATACACAGTCTTTAGCACCAAGAAAGGCACCATTCACTCCACAATTATGGAAATATAAACAAAATCAAAATAATATATAATGGGGAAAATAAATGGGTATGCTATGTCTACTTGTCTTCCAAGAAAATCTCTACAATGGAGTGTATCGCCAAAACCTAAATTACTTTTTGATTTGATACAAAATTGAGCTTGGTTTCACTGTAGTCATTAGTAGAATTGGCTAGTCTTCAAATATGAAACCATCTGTTGAATAGCCACATTACATATTCCACAGATTTGATTGGAAAATCCCAGAGCCTCTTTGTGGACACCTGTTGAGAAGAGTAATCTTAGCCGCCTCCTCCATTTTGAAGTGGAAAGGAAGACAGATGTATGTAAAACCACCACTCCATGTGTTAGAGTTGGAAGTTGCTATCAGACTGTTCAAAAGTCACTTCATTTGATAGTTATCAGGCTAATAAATTTGCCTTTTGCTTTTAAAAACTTTGCTAAAAGTAAATGGTGCAAGAAAAGTAAGATTGTAAAACCATACATTATGCTGAGCAACAACTAAAACCAAAAAGCAGTCAATAGTTAGCATAGCATTTTCCCAGATTTTGTCATCCCTATATATTCAGAAGGTCAAATTTGACATTTCCCTACAGTTTATTATTTGCCAATTAACTCAGTCAAAATAAGAAACAGTAATTTTCACTCTAATGTCAAGATGACAAAAACTACAAATCATATTGTCTCAGTTTTAGTTCTCACTGTACAGCTTTCTTACAGAAAAAATAACTTTCTCAGGATATGTCTATATTAAAAAGTAATACCAAAGTTTCCTTTTGAGATTTAGATTTGGGGTACCATAGTGCTGTAGTAATTCCACAGTAATGATTATCACGTTAACTCATGGCCACCAAAAAGTATTCCTATTTAGTGCTCAAGTAGTGTGACCCTTGCTATGAAAT
The DNA here is from genome assembly GCF_035582795.1 of Mycteria americana. Classification (NCBI taxonomy): domain Eukaryota; kingdom Metazoa; phylum Chordata; class Aves; order Ciconiiformes; family Ciconiidae; genus Mycteria; species Mycteria americana. Next base: position 36,281,585 of record NC_134367.1, read on the forward strand.
AAAATGTAAACTATGTTATTTTTGCTTTTAAGAATTTTCCTCCATCTTAATACTTCATTTATCTTATTGTTTCACAGGCAGTTACATTCTCAGCCACCAAGTCAAAGTTGCTTCAGAGTATTTTAATTTCATCCAATCTGTAAGCATGTCACTGCTAAGATGTGGTGTTGATGTCATTTATATAGTATGCAGGGATGAAACTAGAATTATTTAGCTAAAGCAAGATCTTCTCATCTTCCTGAGGCAGTCCCAGAGTCCCCAGACTAAGTGTCAAACACCACAGACAGTCAGCATAGACTCAGTCAGTCCATTCCTTCTTTAGGACAAATATTTTTCACGTGAGACAATTCTACATAAATCTGTTTTTGCACAGGTTAAGTGCATTCTTTAAATCTTTGCCTTCATAACTAATTCATATTGCATATGAATTCATACTGCATATGAATTCATAATCAGTACATACTTTAAAAAATCATGCATACTAGATTTCTTTTGTTTAGAGAAAATGGCTTTAAAAGACGGGGTATGGGGGATTCATTCTTCAAATGACCAAACAGCTTTTGTCAGTTTAGACAAAGCAAATCATACTAAGCAATTCCTCCCTTAAATTACATGACCATTCCAGCAGATAAACAGGCTTCCAGTCTGCTGTCAGGGTAAAACATCTGAGAACAGGTTTCTCATTTATTTTGCTAAAAGAAACAAACACTTTACCAACAATGACCCAGCTCAAGCACACTTGGGTACAATAAACATAAGGTCAGTCTTTAGGACGGTTGCATTATACAGCTAATCAATCGAGCAGAGATTAATATTCGTTCTATGTAAGTAAGTACAAGAGGAAGAAGCAAGAGCTGTTGTCACAAGGATAGTATGAAAGGCACCAGGTGTGCCCGTGTGCTAGAAGTTAGTAAGGAAACAAAAAGTACAAATGCGCTGGGTCACAAAGTATTCAGTTAATTCAGTTACTGAATGGCTATTTCCTCTTACTTATCACACAGGCTGTCACTGTTTTTAATAGCTGCTAGACTATCACTGGTAAGGGATGATATGTATTCTATTCTTAAATGTTGGTTTGTCTTCTGTCAGCATGTAAGCAAGATACATGTCAAAATCTATACACATTTTTTCATATTACTGCTAGCTACTTGATTATGCTTGTTCTAAGAACTGCAAAAGTTATTTAAGCAACGTTTTGCTGTGATGAAAGAGTAAAAAAAAAAAAATCTAAAACTTTTATCCCAGCTTTCATCTACTGACATTTCCAGATCATGCAGAAGATTGTTCATAGAAGGAAAGAGACAATAGTCACTATAGAAAAGAAAATCACTTCTTTTAAAAATAATGCATTGGGGTGGTTAGCTCAGTCTTACCTGTCAGCAACACGAACCTAGGAATATATCCTTTACACCGCAAGATCACAGTAGCTCGTCCCACAGCACTACCACAGTAGTAGACTGATCCAGCCCAGGAGGACACAAAGAGAGAAACTTTTCCCACTTTTCTAGGTCTACCAGCAGCTGAAGCAATGAAGGAAATGGGGTAGAGAACAGAAGACCAGAGCTGCTTCTTGCAGAAATCCCAGGCAGGAGAAGTAGGAGGTATACTCTGTCTGTGTCTCACCCGGACTTTTGTTTAAAAGTTTTTTCAACTGTTGCTAGGTGGTGTTAGGCTTTGGCAGTTTAGTTCTCAGATTGTATTTCCCCTCTTCTGGTCTCTTCACACAGTGTTACAGCAATGACTTTGTTGAGCTCAGCTCACTTGTGCTATATTTAACCAGTGTTCTCAGCAAGTCAAGCCTGTCAACAGCTGAGAAGTTTGGAGCAGGCTTTGCCGAGTTCCTCAGCTGCTGAATTATCAGTGGATGTAGCACTGCACAGCCCAGCTACTACATTCACTGAAAGATTGTGGGGAAAATGTCAAATCCTTTTAAGGGCTTCCAGTGACTTCACGGGAGTAATTACTATTTAAAGCACTAAGTACAAGATGTGTATTTAGGCATATATTTTAGCCTGCTAGAGAAAGAATACTTGTGTTCACAGCAGATGAGTTCAATTATTTATACAGTGAGGATTTTCCTAGGACAAGTAGGAAGTTTATAATTTGAAAGGTATGCACTTCACTTGAGGAAAAATTACACGTGGGGAGAACTTTTTGCAGCATAATTTTTTACACAGTTTAAATATATTAAGATGGCATGGAGAAATTAATGAAAGGCTTAGGCTGGAAAGTTTTCAGTGTGATATTTATTCCAAAGACAACCTTTTTCTCCCAGACCAAGAGCTTCCTACAGTAATTCGTACTCTGTCTCTAACTCTCATTGAAGAAAAAAAGGAAAGCCACACAAATCCCGATTTGTTTGATATGAGTATTACGACCGCATTACTGTATACATTCTAATGTATACATTCTGAGGTATCCGCACTTGCTTCTGGACCTAATTACTGTTCCTAATTCTAAGCCATAAGTCTCTTAATCAACAGACCAGCAGTAACATTGGGCAGCTTGCAGCCCACCATCCACCATGATATCAAGATTCCCCAAAGACGTTGCAGATCGCAGACTCCAGAGCAAAGTTTTACCACCTCATGGCAGAACAGTCCCTGTAAATGTCTCCGGCAAGGAAAATTCCTTACCCCAACAACTCTGTTCTCATCTGAGCTGTGCTTCAGAGTGAAATGCAGAATGGGCCTCCTTTGGAAAGCTTTTCCCTAGTGATGATTTGCGGTATTCATCTGGGTTAGATGAAGAGGAAGGAAAGAAAGAAGAAAGGGAAGAAAAAAGTAGAAAGATGCTAAAAAATTTGCCTGTCAATATTTATACATGGAGACACCCCAACCTTTCAGAGCAAAAGAAGATTCAAGCAAATCATAACACTACCCTTCAGTGATGCTGGGTCACTGTGCAAATAGTAGGATGGGTAGTGAAAAGGTATCATGCCCTTTGTGGCAATTCCAACATGCAGGAACCTAACTGGCCACAACTATATGAGATACCAGGGGGTGAGCACAAGCCCTTACGGGAAGCAGCTGTAGGATTAGCTGTAGGCTGGTGCTCTAACCCTGTCTCTGGAATGACTTCTGCTTGATCTGTGTTATTGTCTAAACAAGCAAGGAACAATGAAAAAATACTTTCATTCCCAAGGAGCTTATAAGGAGAAAATTAAGTAAATATTAGGTATTATGTCAAGTAACTGATATTTAGACATTGATGACACATTTATAAATGCCCCGAACACTTCCATCGTGTCAAATGTATTTTATTTTGGAGACCAAGTAATAATCACTAATTTCATGTTGTCCCTTTCAATATTTAACTTGGGCAGAACAGCTAGAATGTATAAAAATAGAAACACTTCTATTTTACAGAAACAGCTATTTGGAAGATTATTGTAGAGACAATATATTGGCACAAAGTTTGGTGTTACATGCTTACACTCTGAACTGAAGTGAGTTACATATATCCACATTCTAAAAATAACATTTAATTTTGTTTCCTCATATAAAATTGAGGTACTCCAATCAGATGAGTAACTTTTTGACCATTTTGGCCCTAACTTCTTGCTCAAAGTGCAATATTAATAGTACTTTATCCATTCAAGTACAATAAATCAGGCAAACAAAACAATTAACTTGGCTCATAAATCTCAGAAAAACCAAATGATTCTCAACATTTCCCTCCCATTAGTTAGTGGCACATTCACTGAGTGGAAAACAATACAACTTCTTAGGAGGCAATCTCTGCTGCCAGCCCTTGTGGGTGGGTTTCAATAGTGACCTGCTGATGCAAGTTGCTCATTCTTGTACACTTGCAAACTTACTCCCCAGCTGTGCACCATAGATATTAATTCTGTAACACAGTGGGAATTTCAGCAAAAATTTGGGGAAAATAGAAGATTTTGCAAGTGAACCAAAGAAAATATAAGGACTTCCAGCATAGGAAAGAGTGTAATTAATCTGCATTACTGGAAGTGTAAAAACTCTAACTTTGTGCAGTATGAAAATGGTTCATATCTAAGTATTTCCCCTACTGAACGATGGAAAAAATAGTTACAAACAGATAGGTTGTGGAGGCTGGGAAATAAGAGAAAGATCAGAACCACAAAAGAGACTTTTTAGTTTGGTATCCTACATTAGGTCCTAATGTCAATATACAGCATCATCCTAAGTCCTACTGACATCCTACAACTAAGTCTAAAAAGTGACTTTCTTATAATTTCTGATAATTATGTTATCTCTTGATAAAGCAACCAGGATACTAGAGTCCAAAGTAAATACTTCTAAGAAAATTTTTAATGGAAGCCAAAGCTCTCAAGCATTATTTCAATCAAAACCCCAAAGGCCAGAGCAATGCAAAGCAAAGGGGACAAAATGTGGCTCTAGAGAGTGAACAAGAGCAGCAGCAGGACCTGTTGCTGTTTTTGGAGATAACATTAGTCACAAATACAGAAGAGGCATTGTCATTGTTCACACTATCATATTTCTCTGTACTTACTTTACTAGAAAATGGAAGAAAAATTTTTATGACCTGAGCTGCTCTAGAGAAATTCCAGGCTTGAGGCAGAAATTACTGGCAGAAAATCCATGGTTTTTTATAGAGAAGATCAAAACAGATGTCGTCTTCTGACCTTACTGGTCCCCCTTGACCTTAAAATGTGTGCCTGTAAATAAGCTTTTTCTGGAACACATACAATAGTATTACTATATAATTTTTATCTCAACTATACATCACTGTAGTGTACCAGTATATCTCATTCTCTTAAGTCATAGTGGCATCCAGAGATACAGCCTTCTACCTTTGTCCTTTGCAAATATTTTACATCATAATTAACTGGACCAATACATTAGAAACAAATCTGTCTAAAGGGGCTTAGAGTTTATAACTGTATGTCCTGAGGAGCTCTACTATGTGTATAATTCTGTGTGAGCAACCACTGCCAGTTCTTCATTAAGTTGCTCCTTAAAATGCATTGAAGTAAGAGTTATCAGTATTTCAGTTTCAAAAAAATTAATTATTCATTTGCTTGAAGAGTAGTGCACCATAGTCTTCTGACACCCTGCTTTCATAATACTTACTGCTCACTTCCATAAAAGCTATATTATGGTGCTACTGCTTTTAGCTTTGTTTTGGCTTTACAGTATAACTTGTGCTGCCTTACAGTATGTTGGAAGGGAGGGTGTTCGATCATGTGTTGATTAATCTGATCTTGGCTGCACCCTCTCAAATCTATATTTTGAGAGGGCTAGGTATTTATTTTTTTCATTTTTCCAGATACTGTTGTCACCTCATAAAAGCTGATATTGCTTTTTAGATATTAGGTCTGCCATATCTTCAGCTCAAGCACCTGCTTTTTTAGAACCAAAGAAAAAAACACATTTCTGCCATTTAGCTCATAGATTTAGTTTAGTTGTCTATTTTATAATCTTGCCAAATTAATGAAACTAAAAAAACTTTGTGACGTTCTGCAAATATTTTCCCAGATATGTAAATTCTTTTCCTAAGAAAACCATGTAGAATTAAAAAGTGAATTGCATAATTAACACTGCTATTTATATTTCCCCTACACTATTTACTCCCTTTTTTGACATCTGGAAAACATATGCCATTAATTTTGGTTTTGCTAGTGGTAAACATGTGAGATATATAAAAAAAATCAGTGCCTTAAGATCCTTGCCGCAGTCACAAACCTCCAGGAACACTTACTGGAGTTTTATAGTCTTTCCTGTAATAGTTTTGCATGTTTTATCAGTGAAATAAAAACAGGGTGTCTTTCATTTTGATTCTTCATATGCTGTCTTGATCTATATTCTGTCTTCAAAAAGCATTTTTGGCTTTTTTTTTTTTTTGTAATTTTAATGAAAGAAGCATATTAAGAGACTTGGCCATTTCAGTTATTTTAAATTTTGTATTTCTCCATTGTGCCAACAGAAATATTGGCATTTCATAAGTATTCTCCAGATGAAGTGAGGTGCAATTCAAAGATGACTTGAGACAGTTAGATACGTAATCACATCAAGAACATCAAGTGGCCTTAGAGAACTTAGAGGGGCACAACACTGTCTATGCAAAATGACAGAAAAAATAGTGATAACTTTAGAATCATGTTTGGACACTTTTGAGTCCAAAGCCCCAGAACCTGGCTCTTACTTACAGCTGGGTCAAACGGAGACAGTTTGAAGCATGAGTCTGGAGGAAAGTGCCAACTCAGACCTCTGGAAATGGAGAAAATAATCTTATTTGCTTTGCTGCCACACCCCAGGAATGGTATGCAACTTGCTCAAAGACTATGATAAAAATGAGCTCAACATGGATTAATTGCTTTTAAGGCCAGAATAAACTATTTTCATAATCTAATACAGCCTCCGATACAGGAAAGGCTGTGGAATTTTCCTCATGCAAAACAGCAAGTTGCAGTGAATTAAAGCACATCTTTTAGAAAGATTATATACATTAAATCTGGATAATTTGCCACAGCAATGTATAATGCAGTCCAACAGTTAATTACACTTACTGTTTCAAGCAAACCAAAACTTTGCAATTTATTTCCAGTTTGATGTTGGCTGACTTTAGCTCCTAGCCCATGAGATGGCTAGTCAGTGGCCTTCAACCTCTCTCAATTTGTTCAATTCTAAAAATGTTCCTGTGGCAATTAACAACCCTCCAGAGAAAATCTAAGCTTACAAGAGCCACCTGTGTTTTTCCTGGGTTTTGTGGCCCCCTTGGAAATAGTGCACAGGAGTCCTTGGACCACAGAGCAAAACAATTCTACACCACTTTTCACTAAGTAGGTAATTAAAAATCATTATCAAGTCAGTTCTGAGCCTTCTCTTTTAGGGACTAAATATAGTGAGCTGCTTACTGTCCCTTATTTCTATATTATGATATTTCTATATTATGAAAATTATATATTTCTATATTATGAAATTTCTATATATTTCTATATTATTCAGATATTTCTATATTATGAAAGAACCCACTCAGATTACCTACAGTTGTTAAAAAATAATCAAGTAAATAAGCAAGCATCCTACTTGTCTAATCCTGTGACATTAGATTATCCATCAGATAAATATGGATAAATACAGCTAAAAATAGAATACTATTTTGAGGCTTAAATATTTCCTTGAAAGGACACCTAGACTATGTTTCATGAATAGTCCCATGATGAGATGAATGAAAATAGTCCTGTATTTTCCCAAGATTTGTTTGTATACTCTTCAACCCTGAAGGGAGTCCAAAAGAATTGCTGCAGATTTTTGTAATGTAATTGAAATATCACCTTCTGTTTAATATTAGTATTAATCTGACTTTTATAAAGATCTATCTAAAGGAAAAAACATTTGGAAAGGAACATGAAGATATCAGCTGCAGGTAAATAATTATCAGTAGCACATGCAAAGAATATTATAAACGCTTGCTCTTAATGAATCAAACACAAACTTCACTTACACTTTTAATGGAATAAGACCAAACAAAACATTCTTCTCCTTGTAGCTCTACTTAATTGTGTTCAACCCACTTAGCACCCCAGTCTTTTCAGAAAATCTAGCAAGCTGTGAACCAGAAAACTGTAGCTTAATTGCAGTCCTAGATCAACATCTATTTTATACCAGTGGAGGGTCTGGCCATTTATCTTTAAGATGGCTTCAATTCTTTCTGCTGTCTTGCCTTCATTAGTCCAACAGCTTGCAGGAAAACTGGAATTATCAAATAGATGCAATTCCATTATTGTAATTATGTAACAGTACAGATATCGACAGAACTTGGTAAGATCCCTCTGCTGTAGATGTGATCTTTACCAGATCTCTCCCCTCCATACAAATGAGCCAACTTCAAATGAAATGCAGCAGTCTGAGGTGAAACATGGCAGTCGTTGTAAACTAAGAATATTACACAATAAATATGCAGGCCAGAAGTAATAGAATATTTTATCCAAACAAAACAGATCACCTGAACATATTATTAAAGCTGCAACACCTAAGGGCTAGATCACCAAGAACAGCATCTCTACCCTTGCAAACAGTGTTATGGACTCTTGGATGTCCATAGGAGGTGAAGCTCTGGTTTTGACATCTCCAAGAACACAGTGCCACCTATCTATACATTAGGGTTAATTCACAGTAGTCAGTGGGAGAGGATGGAGAGAGGGGGCTGTATTCCTTGCACCCAGTTCACCACCATCCGTTGCTCCTTCGCTTGGTTTCCTGCGGACGGGGGGAGGCTGCTTCCACTGCACATCCCCAGACTGCAGCTGCATTTCCCGTAAGACATTGGTTTCTGTCATCAACTCGGTGCCATTTACATGCTGCATTTCAAGTTCTGTCTGGTTATACGTTACTTTGTTTAAGACATTGTAAGCTCACACTCATATCATTAGTACTCCTGCAGATATATTATTGACAGAAGCCTAAACTCATTATTACATTATCTGTGGACCTGTAAAACTTGAATTGCTGAGGAGAAAGGAGTGGCTAAAACATGTATAAGCATCCTGATAGCTTCAAAATAGGTACCTGCCTGGAGTTCTCTGTCTAGGAAAGGGTAGCCTGGCAGGAGCAGCCTTTCCTGATTTTGTCTCCCTGGAAGCCTCAGGACAAGATGCCCCAGAGATGAGCCACAAATGTACTCCAGATGTGAATAACAGTCCAACTAACTTTTTCATGAAGAACTGTCTCCAGTCCCATGACCAAACTGTACACATACACCTCTCAAAGACAGTCATAGCATTTGGAAGAATAATTTGTGTGCACTGAGCAGGAGAACAAGAGGGAAGGGACAAGGTATTTAGATTCAAGCACAAATCTGTACTTGAGGAACATCTCTGCAAAGGGCCAGAAGCAGGGTTTTGAAATTCAAGATTATAATCTCCATGAAGTATCAAAGACATAAAGAAAAAGAAAAAGAAAAAGAAAAAGAAAAAGAAAAAGAAAAAGAAAAAGAAAAAGAAAAAGAAAAAGAAAAAGAAAAAGAAAAAGAAAAAGAAAAAGAAAAAGAAAAAGAAAAAGAAAAAGAAAAAGAAAAAGAAAAAGAAAAAGAGAAAAAGAAAAAGAAAAAAGCAAAAGCAAAAAAAAAAAGGCAAAAGCAAAAGAAAAAGAGGATATATGCAAAATAGCTTACTTCTGTCAAACTGTTCAGCAAACAATAGGCCCTGTTCTCCAGATATCTCTGAACATTTGCCATAATTTACACTTTGTGGTTTTACTTCCACAGATGTGGGGAAGAGGAATCTGCTGAAGCACTTCTTTATACTTCCTATTATTTAAGAATTTAGTGAACAATAATGAAGCAGGCTTAGTTAAATCGATGTTCTGTTCACTTGCATGAAGAGACATTGCTTGCCAGTGATAGCCAAAAAGAAAATAGTCTTTCAATATGCCTTGTTTTTAAGCAGTGATGTTTAGAACAGTTCTCTAAGCACACAGTTTACTGGGGAGTGTTAGGAGAGACTTGTTTTGCCTTTTTTATTGACTGTTGAAAGGGTAGGAGAATTTGGTTAACAAAGTTTTAACACTAACAAGTGAGGATGAAAATAGGAAATTTGGAAAAAAAAAAAAAAAAGGTTTTATTGCTTTAGGGCCAGTTATGCCCCAACTTTTCCATATTAGCATATAAACTTTCTGTATATTTTGGCACTAAAACTATACAACTACTTTTTTTTTTTTTTTGCAAATAGCAGGAGGATTTGTATTTTTAAAACATATCTGTTGGAAAACATTCTCTGTAAAAAATCCCAAATGCCACTCCTGTTATTACCAGTAAATCAGCAGTTGGAATAACAGAAAACATTTAAACTATAACATGTTTGGACTGAATATAAAATCTTCCACCTCCACTCTGACTACAAAGCACCATGCTAGAACACCACCCATGGGAGAATTTAGCACTGAAGTAGGAAAAGGAGACCAGGATCACATCAGTACATGACTGACTTAAACCATATGCTCATAGTGCTAAAGAGCAAACTGACAAATATAACTTTTTCTTCCATATACATTGACTATGCAATTGCTTAGAAAATCCATCTGAACCAAAACCTACAATGAATGTCTGATACTCTCACTACAGACTGGTGTCCAATACCTGTCTACTAGTACAAATTACTGAGATGAAAAACCCTCTAAGTTAGAAGAAACTACTTGAGGTTCCTCTCAGTCCTTGTAAATAAGAACACAATTTTTTAGAGAAACCAAAATAGTGAAGGCAGGTGAGATGGGGAATCCCTGGGCAACAGGGAAAAGTGTTATTGCACAGTGCAGAAATCAAGAGAGGGGAGACACAGAGGAAACTGAACCTGCAGTAGCAAGAGCACTGCAGAATGCCTCCTCGCAAGGCACCTCTTCCTAGAAAATGAAAGGGAGGCAAACAGAGAAAGTACCTCAAACGTTCTGCATCCACTAAACTATTGGTTTTCAGGGTATAAGAAACCTCAACAGAACGAGGTACATATGTTGCTTACTAAGTCAAATGTAAGCAACAATCACCACTGATAGCCATGTAGGTTTTCTTCTTTTTCATTACCTGGCTAATTTAAGAAGATCTATATTCAGCTAATTCCTGAGTATCCCTTCTTTCAGTACTCTAAAGCATAGCAGCACAAAGACTGCTGAGCAGAGAAGCCAGAGCTAGTACTAGCTAAAGAAATTTGTAAGGAAATTATATTATACTATTTACTTTATTAGGCCACCTTTCTGTTTACAAATTAACAATATTGCTACTTTCTACTTGCAATGTCATCTTTTTTTAAAAGACATCACAGAATCAGACAACGGTTGAGATTGGGAGGGACCTCTGGAGGTCATCTCATCCAATCCTTCTGCTCAAGCAAGGTGACCTAGGGCAGGCTGCCCAGGCCCATGTCCAGACGGCTTCTGAATATCTCCAAAGATGGAGTCAACACACAAAATGAACAGTACATCAGAGCAGATTTCATCTCACCTAAATCAGCCATGAAGTTAGGTATACAATCTATAGTCAAAGTGAATAATTTCATCCAGAGGAGATGATTAAACATTCATTTTTGGATGGTCCAAGTAATGTGAGAAGAATCTAGTCTGCAGCACAATTCCACATCTTATATTTATTATTTTTCCAGAGTAATAATTTGTATTAGTTTCTTGAGTATATCTAGTAGTATTTTCCATGTGCTATTTTATGTAACACATTTTTAAGAAGTAAATAAAGTTTAGGTTCAACAAGAAAGTAAATAAAGCAGATAATTCTTTTTTTTTTCCCCAGACATTCCTGAAATTCTAGTTATTTTTATGTTTTCAAGACTCTAGTGTGTCAAGACCTAAGTCTTCATAGTCAGCTAAATAAAACAGGGCCAGGCAGCAAGTTGCACTGCTGGTTGTTCAAACCAATAGCGCTCTCCTGGTCATATAAGTGCTACAGTTCTTCCAACCCTGAAGAGCCCAGTATCTAACTGCCTTCGAAAGTCAGAGTTTAACTTTCTAAGAGAAGTCCAAAGAATCTCTTGAACTACACATTTAAGTGTTCCTCAGGGTTCAATTGTGTTCCTCAGGGTTCAATTCTAGGCCCAGTCCTGCTCCATACATTTATCAATGATCTGGATGCAGGAGTTGAATGTGCCATTAGCAAGTTTGCTGATGATACCAAACTGGGAGGTGCTGTTGATGCTCTTGAGGGACAAGAGGCCTTGCAGAGGGAGGATCTAGATAGATTGGAGCACTGGGCAATCATTAATGGGATGGAATTTAACAAGTCCAAATGCCAGATCCTGCACCTAGGACAGAGTAACACCAGGCACAAGTATAAATAGGGAGAGGAGTGGCTGGAGGGCAGCCCTGCAGAAAGGGATCTGGGGGTGCTGGTCGACAGCAGGCTCAATATGAGTCAGCAGTGTGCCCTGGCAGCCAAGAGGGCAAAACGCATCCTGGGGTGCATCAAATACAGCATAACCAGCCGGTCAAAAGAGGTGATTATCCCGCTGTATACAGCATTGGTGTAGCCTCACCTTGAGTAGTGTGCAGTTCTGGGCCCCACAATTTAAGAATGATGTGAAGGTCCTTGAATGCATCCAGAAGAGGGGAACAAAGCTGGTGACAGGGCTGGAAAGAATGTTCTGTGAGGAGCGGCTAAGGATTTTGGGCTTGTCTAGCTCGGCAAAAAGGAGGCTGAGGGGCGACCTCATTGCTCTCTACAGCTTCCTCAGGAGGGGAAGTGGAGAGGGAGATGCTGAGCTCTTTTCTCCCTGGTATCCAGTGATAGGATGCATGGGAATGGTTCAAAGTTGCATCAGGAGAGGTTTAGACTGGACATTAGGAAGTGTTTCTTTACCAAGAGGGTGGCTAAACACTGGAACAGGCTTCCCAGAGAGGTGGTCAATGCCCCAAGCCTGTCAGTGTTTAAGAGGCATTTGGACAATGCCCTTAATAATTTGCTTTCACCTTTGGTCAGCCCTGAAGTGGTCAGGCAGTTGGACTAGATGATCGTTGTAGGTCCCTTCCAACTGAATATTCTATTCTATTCTATTCTATTCTATTCTATTCTATTCTATTCTATTCTATTCTATTCTATTCTATGTGGTACTGAGGAAACATATGATTCAATTAATATTCAGAGCTGATGCACTTTGTGCTACTTCTGTTGTATTATCCCTAGAAATTATATTAAGCCTAAGATTCCTCTAACCAGAAACAGATCCCTTTTTGGCAAATACTACCCTCACATTCCTCCTTTGACGGAAGGCGGGAGGCCAAGATTTTTGAGTGTTTTGTGCTTCCCTCCCACATATATACCTTTAAAACTTGAAGCTTACTTTATTTTGTCATATTTTTCCCACAACTCTTTCATAGCAGATTTTCTTTTTTCAAGCAGATTTTCTTTCTCCCCCAGGTCTAAGTAAATCCTAGAAAGTCAAGAAGACACTCATGAATCTCAAATTATTTTTCTATATGTCTGTCAAAAGGATACCCTCCAGATCATCCACTAAGTGCTTCTGCATTGCTTGCTTTTTAGTGTTGCATGTATGATAGGATAAGATATAAAAAATTTCCAGCAAATAACAAATCTCCAGGGCACCATCACTAAGACTCTTCTAGGGACAGTTTACCCTTCAGAAAACAAGTAATAGATAAAAAGCTAATACTCTCCAGACCATAGTGACATAGCTGGGAATTAACTCAAACAGAATAGAACATGACCATTTTAAGTTAAAAACAAGAAAAATCAGAAAAACATTGCAAAACAAGTAAAACAAATAATTCTCAATAGAGGGTAACAAAGTACCAAAGCAGAACCTGAGCACCTGAAGAAAAGATTAATTCTGCTGTTGCTGAAGGATATGGCTGGTTTGTCACATACAGCTGTGTGCTCTATAAGACAAAGAAACCAAAATAATTGCTAGCTAGTCAAAGAAGGAGGAAAATCCGATGAAGAGCTCTGTATCCTTCACTTTAAATATTAGTAGGAATTGTACCTTCTCTATTAAGCAATAAGCTGACAAAGCGGAGAGAAAAAGCTCTTCACAAACAGCCAAACAAATCATCCAAACAGGAAAGGGAAGAAAATAGAAAAATGTCCTGATGCAGACAAGATGAGAAACCAGTGAAGAGGTGGGATGGGCAGTTAGTGCACCCAATATATTTTAGCAGGAGCATAGAAGTTTCAGTGATGAGGACAGTCTAAGAACCTAACTAGACATAAACAAGCGTTTTGTGCAATCACTTCGGCTTACACTGCCAGCTGACAGACAATGTTAAATGTAAGTCTCTCCAAATCCAAGAATAATAAACATTTTTTAGTAGGAGTATGAGTTTCAAGCCTTTACTTGCACTAAGGCTTATTTCCACCATTCATAACAAAAACAGGGGCTATCACATAGAGCAAGAGACAACCACCAAGATAGACCTTTAGCTGTAAACACGGGGATTTGATTTTTATGATACATATATATATATATGAAGATAAATAAAGACATATAATAAACCAATTTGCCTCCAAACATCTAAATTAACTTCAACAATCATTAAAGCAAAAGACATGCTCATGGATTATTGTAAAATCCATGAGAAATTATGAGAAAGAGAAATATGAGAAAAAATAAAGTAAAATACTAAGGGATTTTAAATAGTTTTCTGTACCGATAATTGAAGCCAGTTAACCATTACACTGAAGTAGAAAGTAGCTTCCTGTGAACACAGATTAATGTAAACACTCTAGCTTCACTCAGGCCTGAGAGAAATAATTTAATTCAAGATGTTGAAACCCATCTGAGGGCAACATTCATTTCTAAAAGGCCAAAATACTGTACAAATGTTTTGTCTTCAAAACATTTTCTTTTTGGAAGGGAGCAACAGAGAGGAATGGGCAGCCTATCACTATGTACAGTAAAGGTGATGGGCAGGCAGTGAGTAAGCTTTCCAGCTGTTTTCACACATATAAGCATTTCACTTCTTGTCACTCATAAGATCAGCCTAATCACTCTGTTCAAACTGCAAAGGAAATATTCTTTGCAATCCTTCAGGAAGTACAGAAAAAACAGACAGAGAAAAATACAGAAAATAACTGTTTTGCATTTGCTAAATAGCATGCTTGGAGTAGGTCTTAGGAACAACAGAATGCACCAGGCAGCAGCATAGAGACAGGCACTGGAGCTGTAAGTGGGACCTGCACAGTACAGCAGCACATCACAGGCCTTTCACACCTTGTGAAGACCTAGAACTGATGGGACAAAGTGAACCTGGACAAACACTGGATTTAAGTGTAGTTGGTAATCTATGTGACACTCTTGGGCAACCAAACTACTGATCTCAAATCATCAGGATGCCAGAGGTGGAATGGAGTTGGGTGTAGAACAAGAGCTACATATGAGAAGTTTTATTAGGATGGTAGGAAAGGATACAGCTCCTCACCAGCTGCCTGCTACACATTTTTCCTCTTGAATATAAGGGATTTACCAGTAGTTGAGTGTAGTAGACCCACAGAAAGGCAAAGGATGGCCAGGGTTTGAAGTGGCACTTGACTGCGCAAAGAGAGAGAGATTCCGCTCTGCTGGCAAGGACACAGGCAGGACTAGTCACCCTCAAGAAAACACTACACCCTAAAGAAAAAGGGACTTGCTTCCTAGTGAAGGGCAGTATCTCCTTATTTTGAGATCTTTCTCCATCAAAACCAGTAAAACCTTTAAAGAGGCACTGTGGGAGGAGGTCCTTCTACTCTTGTTTCAGGTCATGGATGGAAGCAGGAGGGGTTTTAGTGAATACCCGCTCACTGTTTAGTTACTCTTTTTTTGTTACCACTGATTCCCTGCTTTTTTGTTTAATCCTAGCTAGTGCATGTCCTTTTATTCTATCCCAGATTTTTTTCCTGGATACATTACAAGAATGAATGGAAAAATAGGTTACTCCAAAAATACTAAGATCCGTACTTTTGAGAGATTCCACAAAGAACAAAATCTAGTCCAAACATATATGGGTCATATAAACTTTAAACCCATTTATAGAACTGAATATGAACATCTCTCTAATCTTTTATGTAAATATTTCTGACATCCCAGATCTCCCCTCAGGTTTCTTCAATGAATAAGTAAGTACAAGAGAAGGCAGCAAATAAATTTTCCATGTTTTCAATAATTCTCCAACATCATTACCTTCACAAATTAGAATTTTATAAATATTATGAAATTACCTCCTTGTTACAACAGAATAAGCACACCTATAGCAAACTCTATTTATAAAGACGAACTTCAGAAACCGACAATAGATTTTTGTTTTCTATAATGTTTGAATAAAATAAAAATAGATGAGTTAAAGCATATAAAAGGAAAAGGAGAAGCACCAAAATGTTGTTCTGAAAGATCACTAATGAGCAAACCCACCCAAATTCCTCTTCTTTGACTTCACCACAATCCTGAAATTAATGCCTCTGGAATGTAAACAGGTTTGTCTCCTGTTCATCTACCAACAAAATTAAGTCAGCCTTCACCTGACCTTTGCAAAAAAATGTAATCACAGTGATATACATTCCCCTGGAGTGCCCACAGCTTCTAAAGCTTCCCATTCTTTTTGTGGTACACCTCATGGTAAAACAGCAATGCACTATTTGTTAAAAACCCAGCATGGCAGTTCCCTGATTAACTTCTGTTACGTGTCTAGCTCCACCAGTTTAACAAATGGTATATTACAACTTTTCAGTGTATTATAATATGAGAATATTGCTCAAACTCTATCCCACAGCTCTGAGACTAATTCAGGATGCTAATAGTGGTTACACAGAAATGCACCATTTTATTACTGGTCAGAAGAAGAAATCCCACGATTGTTCTTCATACAAGTAGTGCGGCTGTGAGAAATCTGATAGCTGAAGAGAATCACAGAATCATAGAATCATGGAATAGTTTGGGTTGGAAGGGACCTTTAAAGGTCATCTATTCCACCCCCCCTGCAATGAGCAGGGACATCTTCAACTAGATCAGGTTGCTCAGAGCCCCATCCAACCTGACCCTGAATGTTTCCAGTGGTGGGGCATCTACCACCTCTCTGGGTAACCTGTTCCAGTGTTTCACCACCCTCATTGTAAAAAATTTCTTCCTTATATCTAGTCTGAATCTACCCTCTTTTAGTTTAAAACCATTACCTCTTGTCCTATTGCAACAGGCCCTGCTAAAAAGTTTGTCCCCATCTTTCTTATAAGCCCCCTTTACGTACTGAAAGGCCGCAATAAGGTCTCTCCAGAGCCTTCTCTTCTCCAGGCTGAACAACCCCAACTCTCTCAGCCTTTTTTCATAGGGGAGGTATTCCATCCCTCTGATCATTTTCATGGCCCTCCTCTGGACTTGCTCCAACAGGTCCATGTCTTTCCTGAAGACATTTCAGATTAGATATTCTAGTCTAACAAAACTTTGGGGGAGTTTTTGTAACTTTGTGCTTCGGCCAATGAACTTCACATTAAATGGAAGAAAAACACAACCATAATGAGCTTGAGATAACTATGCATTATACGATAAGTAGAAAGGTGTCAATAAATTGAAGCTAAAAACTTGCCCCTATTTATTCATTTGGTACCAAACACCTATTGATTTAAAAGAGTTTTGCATCTCAAACCTGAGGAATTTCTAGAGGAAGGAGGGGCAAGCAGGGGCAGGAGGCCCTTTTCCCACACTCTGATTTGAGCAGCAAGAGAGAGCCCCCATCATCACTATATTATGATAACCGTACCACAGATCATATACGTTATGATCAGATTGGGATTCAGCTCTAGTAATATAGAAATCTGTAGTGTTCATGAATGCTCTTGAGCTAGTTGCCCTGAGCTAGTCTCCCTGTGCTGTTGAGAGAAACAAGCATTTCTAAAGTGTAGTTAATCTCCTCCTAATACAGTCGGTGAAATCACTCCCTAGAAGTGTTTATTTCTCTCCACTGATCATAAGATGCTGAGGTTAAATCAGATGTCCCTGACATCTGAAATTAGATTATATGATTCTCACCCTTACCATCTTAACTGTTGCTTTGAGATCGCAAGTATCTGTTTGTACCCCTGAAAACAAAACTGCATTTCCTTCACAAACATGAAATTTTCATTTAAGCATCTATTTTAAACTGCTAATTTTCTGTTCTCTGTTTTTGTTAAATTAAGCAGCCCTATGTTTTCCATTTTTTCTTCAGCTCTTCTGTCTAGCCAGAATATCATGCCACAGCTAGTGAAGACTACTGAGACCTACTGACTAAGGGTCAATAGAGATATGTACCTTGGGAATAAATGCACTTAGCTAAGCTAATAATGTTTTTCTCTAAGTTTTGACCCAACTTTTCTACTTGAACTTGAGCTTGATGTAAACTAACTCTGTGGTCATGCTTGTATCAACTGAAGCCAGTATAAACAAGGAAGGGCATAGCACAAAATACCAAAACCTCTTGAAAGCATCCTGGTTATCTCAGGAAAGTTTAACGAGTCTGATCCAAGCCTTATTTACATCAGATCTTTATAAAGAACACTACATCATACTCAGTGCATGCAAAAAGAAAAACAAAAAAAAAAAAAAAGAAAGGAAGAAAAAGGCCAGAAAATAATTAAATTGCCTCTGACAGACTTATGTTGGCAGCAGGCAGACTTACCATACTATATTAATTAGCTACATTTGTATGTATATGTCCCAGTACACTATATAGTAGATGTTATGCTACTATACTAACCAGTGTAGACTGAATGAGTGTGACTGGTGAACAGAACAGATTATTTTTAAAAAAGAACAGATTATTTTTATTATACCTGTATTTGAATAAGACTTTATTAGGTTAATCCTAAAAAGAATAAAACTCAAAATAACATCTATTTGTATATCTTCTGCTCACATATCCTAATGAAAAATATTAAAAGCATACGAGATGGAAAGCTTCTTCCTGTAGTGATCCACTGAAGAGTTTGCCTACTCTGGCATTCACTAAAAAAGGTGCCTCCTGGATTTCAAAGACACTTGTGCTACAAATGGAGGATTTCCACCATGACCAGCTCTGGGGATTGATGTATCTCTCCACTCCTTGCTGGTACCGCTACCAACAGCCCATACGAGCTACTTATCACCAAACTGTAGTTATTATTACAATTCCTTTGTTCAGAGAAACCTATGTCATGCAGCAGAAACTGTGGGAAAGTTTAAAAAGAACAGCTCCCTTTCTTGTTTTGTAGGTGCTACTGGGGAACAACATCTCTTTTCTGTTGCCAGACCTGTCAAAGACCTTACACAGAGCATGACACTCATTTGACAGGAGTTTCAGGTTCTCCCACTGCTGCACGTCCATCTCAAAGACCAACAGCTGACTGTCACAGCCACTCTCCTGCCCCAGCACTGAGCACACCACGTGCAGCTGGCTGGCCTGTCCCAGTTGTACTTTTGCCTGGTGTTACAGACTGACAGGGACCTGCAGCAGGCACATCACTCAGCACAGTCCTAGACTCACAGAAGCCCCACTGGCAGGCACAGTCCCAGTCTAAAACTTTATGCTTGAAGCCTTCTCCACCCTCAGGCAATGTAGCATCCAGGAGCTGACTTACTGGGACAGTACAAAATTGAGAAAAAGCTTGGCCTTTCCTCACCTTAAATAGTGTCAGGATTTATTAGTCTAGTAAAATGGAAAAGGACTACACAGTTTGCTCAACAGAAGGATTGTTTTGTCTATTTAATACAGGTCAGAAATAATAAATCTTTTAGGAACTTAAACTAAAAGCATCTACAAATAAGACTTGCAGATAAGTAAAATCTGATTTTTTATCAAGATTCTTGAGAAATTTAAAGAGTAAATTTGCCCTCATTTATAAAGGTGAATCAACAAGAGCTATATGCCTGAAGAAAATTGGTCAGAATTGGGACCATTACTAATAAGACAAGCTGTTGGGCTACAGGCGTTTTCTTTAGAACTGAGGCATTTGAAAACTAGTTTCTCATGGATATTTTCTCTCATTATGAAGCCATCATAGCAACTGGTAAACTGAATAGGCTTTGTTAAAAAAGTCCCAGGGGCTGCAGTATTCTTGGTGGAGATATATGGAGTCTGCAAATTTTGGATCTGAGACTGGATTTCAAGCACACTAAAGTTCATGAATAATTGGTTCCAGGAGGTAGTCCCCTTCTAAACATGGGGAACATTTGCAAAATTCCTAACTGGAAATGAGTCCTGAACATCATCAGGGTTTGAAGTTATTCATCTCCAGGGCTTTAACTGAGACCCATCTGTAGCTGTAAGTCAAGGCTGGATACAAATGGAGGAACTGCGGAAGAAACCTTACATTGTGTGAGTGCATTGCACTCACAATGCCTTTGTCATCTGTCCCCACTTTTAGTATTACTAAATTTTCTAGAGATCATTTTAAGTGTGTATACACTGCTAGTCTGAGTTAATAAGCTAGCAATTACTAGCATGCTGTTACAAAAACAATATTCAAATATCATCTCTTGTGTCCCACCCTTACAGTGATACCATTAAAAGTTGTATGAGACATTCTTATTACCACTTGAAAACAAAAAAAATTTATTGTGGTGCAGTAATACTTACCTGTTTTCATGTTATCTGTACGGGTTATTAGCATTCTGCCCCTTTCCATAGTTCCTAAATGACTACATAATGCCATCTAGTGGTATAGGGCTTCAGTTCTTCTAAAAACTGCTAAATTTAGATTAAAGTTTGTCACTTAGGATGCCTAATTGTCCAACTTGTAACCAAAACCATCACAATTATGACTTCAGTGTTTAAAATACACTATTCCTCTAAACCTAAAGATTTCAAAGCTTATTATTATCCATTTAGAATTCAAAGTGTATTATTATCCATTTATAACAGGCACAATAACTAACCAGTTTTAGAGTCTCAGGGCACATATATAGCACCCATTCTCACGACTGATGCAAATATATTTCAGCTATTAGCAAAAGAAAACACAAGATGCACAGAAAAAAATTAATAATAATGTGATATATTTATAACTCTTCACATTTAACATATATGCTCCACTTGTGGAGGTCACACCTCAGAGTCAGTGCAGAATGGGCCACGTGGTACACAGCCCCCTGTTCTATGCCTTGTAAAGCAAGATGAACCACAGGGGCTCTTATTCTACTGGATCCTTTATACATCTCCTTTGGAAATAAACCCTTTTCTACCAGCCTTTAAATGTCTCCATTTTACCAGCCTCATTACCCTGAGACTGGGTTTCTGTCTTCACCATCCCTGGCTACACCTGTATTAGTAAATAATACCGTGGCCACATGGCTCTCCTTTACCTGCTTCCAGACTGCCTACTGGGAGTAGATCCTGGCCTGCGCTAACCTGAACCTTTCCCAGGCACTATCTAGGAAAATGCTGGTTGGCACAAACCAGAACTGTCACAGGGTCTGCTCTGATAATTTAACGGTATGGTCATGTGTCAGTGCTCAGGCCCATAGTTTGGATCAGTTTAATTTACTAGTAAAGATGTACCCTCCATTTTTTCATAGCTGTTCTTCCAGTTACATCCATAAAGCTGAGTCTCTATTGGAGAGCTTCCCACTCAGCAGGAACACAAACCTCTGATGTTCTGGAAGATGATGGGGCAGCCCCTTCAGAAATAGTCTGCTGGAGCAATAAATGGTATTTTAGAGTATTCAGACTGGAATGGAAAGAAATGGTTTATGAATATTCCAGCAGCTTTACACCAACCTTTTCAGGCCTACAGCACGGTTAACCACAGTGTCACTGGACAGCAAAGTTCCTGTTTCAGAGACTTGACTCAGAATTGAAATTTAGGCACCTGGAGCATTGCACGTGCGTTTCCTGTTTTCTTTCCAAGGTAAAACTACTTACAAGTGGGCATTCTGTCATAGTTCATGTATACTAATACAGTCCTGAATACATAAGTTACAACCATCTCTCATTGCCCATTCTTAAGAAGTTGTCAACACTTTTGGTCTTAGATCATGATATAAAAGTAGGTGGATAAAATGAACCATACATATTTCTCAAAAAAATAATTCAGAAACTCTTCTCCCTTTTCTACTTGCACCCTGTGGTCTCCAAAAAGATAACAGAGGAAGCAGCTTTGATGCTTTGTTACATGATGTTTCCTGAGCAGCCTGTTTCAGTCTAAACTTTTGTTTTAAGACGGTGTGTTTCTAGCCATTTTCACTGCAAGACTGAGTAACATGTAAAGCACATGGTACCCTTTTCAGTTTGCTAATGACTTTTTGAAACACTGTAGTTCCCATTCAGTTGTGTGCCCTCTGCCTTCTTGTAGAAATGTATAATCTTTTGCCATGAGACCAGTAAAACAGTGATAAAAATATCTTCCTAAAAATTAGAAACTAATTTTTTTTTCCACCTGTAATAAACCTACTAAATATCTTACTATCATACACTTTACATATATACATATATTAGAAATTTATATATCAGCATATATCACCAAAAAAAAATCTAAGTCAAACAACATAACCTTTAGCAACAGTATAAATGACATTAGGGCTTATTTCATACTGTGTTCAGTATGGGGTCAATATTTGAAAAGATATGAAAACAACAGAATCAATTTATCCATTAAATATAGCTTTAAAATTAATTTTCCAATATTTTTCTTCTAGGAGCACTATAACATAAAACTGAATTAAAAAACCATTTTCTTACCATTGCCTTTGTCACTGTTTTCCAAAAGTTTCTGGACATTCTACTTTGTTACTGAATGCAAAATCAAAAAGAAAAGATCAGATACACATCCTGAATGATGTTTTAAAGTGCATAGACAATAAAAAGTCCATTCACATCCAGAAAGATTTCTTAGAGGGCTCAGCTGAAATTTGCAAACACAGTATGCTGAATGTTTGCCATCTGGTCTGTATCACTGGTTAGAGTCTAGAAAATGTCTTAAAGAGTACTTTGATTCTGTTTAAGTGTGGGATGTACTGTCCGCAACAATATTATGCATATTTTTCCCTTACATAATGTCCTGGATACAATGAATAAGGCCAGTACACACCAGATTTACCAGTAGGAGTAATGGCAGCATGGAATAAATATTTGGCATAATAAATACATTTCTGTTTCTCTCATTAACTATTACCATGGGACACTTAAAAACATGAGAAGCATACATAAGAATTATATAAATTTAAATAACGCTGTTTTGATGTAGAAAAAGGCAAAGGCAAGCTGTCATCTTGTTCTTTTAAAAATAGAGCATAATTTTCAACAACAAGGCTTTTTAATGCCTTTCTTTTGATCTTAGAACAATCAACACTCTGTACTTCATCCCATGTACATATGACCTGCAGACTGAGAACAGCTATCTAAGGCATTTGCTTATTTGTAACAAATCCTGACATCTGAAGATGTATTTTTATATATATGCATGAAGATATATAACCCCATTTAAATAATGTGTGTTTGAATTTAGCATCAGAATTTGATGTCAAATACTTCAGTCAAATGCCATTTCCTTTGACAGAGCTTTTATCACTACACACATATATATTTATACACAAATAGATATATGTAAACATATATATATAGTATGTGAAACTACTAGCTACTATTTATTTCCTATAGTTTTCTCATACCTTAAGCATCTGAGCTGAAATTTTCTACATGTGATCCCAGTTTCAGGCTCAGGTTATTTTTATTTGGTTTGAGACATTTTATTTCAGAAAAAAATTCTTGCCATCTTCTAGTAAAGTTTGATTGCAACTCTGCTAAAATTCAGGGGGTTTTTTTGTCTTCTCTTACGTAAGAGACCTGATACTTCTGAAGGTGGGTTGCTTTTACAGTGTAAAGCCACCATTTGTTATCAAATTATAACCTTCTGAATTATCTTATTTTGCACATATTTAAGAGGCAAGTGCTTAAAACTTTACCTGCGTGTTAGAGTTTCGCAGATAGAAGATTCTGTCTGTATAGACTAGCCTCCATGTTGGAATCTAGAAAACAGACAGTATTTTGGTGAAATTCATCCCTGATACTCAGTTAGGCTTGCTTTCATGTCATCATCTGTCTTCCTTTTATTTTATTTTTGCCAAGTGACACCAGTAATTTCTGTTATATGTGGTCAGAAGTGGAAGATACTTTTATCTTTATCCTGTTAGCAGCTTCTTAATATATTGATTTATTATTTATATATTTATTTTCCTAGAATCATAGGTAATAAAAATGAGTCATTCTTTAGTACATAAATATGTTCTAAAAATACTTGCTCAGACAAAGTACTACAGTGCATGTTCAGTCTAAAACTTCTCAGCACAGGAAATATTCTCATGCTACAACAGAATTTACCAAGAATTTTAACAGAAATACAATTAATTTTTTTTCTCTTTACAGCATACAGTAAATTCAACAGATTTGTTACTGTTTTTCTCTGGTATTTCAGGGGGTCCTTTAACAGCTCATGTGAGTCAGATGCTAGCTTGTGCTAAGTGTTTAAGGTGTTGAGCACAGCCTTATCTTGAAAAATTCGTAAGCTGGAGCACTATTCGTCGTTCAGTATATATGTAAACATAGTGAGGCACAATCAAACAAATAATGTTGAATGCTGTTACTTTGAATTCAGTAAATATCAAAAAAGGAAACATAGAATGTTACTTTTCAGCAGAAAATGAAAAGCTAAAAATGAGTAGAATTCAAAAAAGAGAGAAAAAGGAAATGAGGAATATTGAAGTTAAATTGGTTTACACCCTTCAACTGAGTGGACTATTGAGTTATGCTTGTAGCAAATAAACAGAGAGGGATGCAGATTGAGGTAAGAATATACTGTTTGAAAAGTAAACGCTAAAAGAGAGAATAAAGATTTGTTGTTTTAAGAAAGGTGTTTATTTATGGAACTAAATTTCTGTTTTAATTTACCTTCATAAATAAATTTTATTTTTAAGGGGTACTACACATTATTATCACATGATTACCAGAACCTGTGAAAAAGTTAGAAGCTTTAGAAACAAGCTTTAATGAATCAAATCTTTTTCATTTGCATTTATAAGTTATAAAAGTTACAGAAGTGGCAATAGCTACTCACTTGCAGTGGTTGACCAAACACTACATGAGTAGTGTGATAAATAGAATGACAAATCCATTATACTATATAGTTTAATTTTATTTCTTGCATTAAAAAGTTACAAACACAATCCCCCAGAGCAAGCATTTATTCTGACTGAAATATTTAAATAAAAATCTCATCATTCAATATTGATAAGAAAGTCGATATTAGTAGGCAACAAAGTATTTCAAGATTTCCCAAATGATCAGTCTGAACATGTGTCTTCTCTTGTAGGTTGATACTGCTGATTGCTGGAAAAAAATTATAAACTTCAACAGTACTAATCTGCCCCCTTGTGACAGACTAAGAAAAATTGTTGGATCAATAAAATCCCAGAGACTTTACACTAAAAAAATTGAGAGTTCAGTAAGTGAAACTGAAATCCAAGTTGGGCTGGAAATTAAATCCCTTAATTTACTTTGTAAATGACTTGTGGAAGGACAGTGTTCCACTTTACTCTGAAGCATGGACAAGTAGTCTATGAATTCTTATGCTTGCTTAAAACTTTGTAATTCTATTCATCAAATGCACAGGTCAGCACTAAAAAACATTGCCATAACAACATAATTTCATGAGGTGAAGAAGTTGTGAAGAAATTTTCATTCCAGAGATAGCAGAATAGAGAAGTCCTAACTAAAACTGATTAAAGGTGCTGCTTCCACAAGTAAAATGACATCTGCGTGAGGAAGGATAAGAAAGAATTTGCTCTAACTTCCCTGTTCCCAGGAGATAACACAACAGTTAAGGGAAAATGTCATATAGCTGTTTCCACAGTAAGTGATGAAGCTAAGGAAAAGGGAGAATAATACTGCAGATGTGATGATAGATGCAGACTGCATGAGGTGAAGTTGCCACATGAATTTTCTGGAGAGATTAATACTTCATTTTTGTAAGGGCCATCTCACTGGAGAATCTGTCTTACTACACCCCAATGACTGTACATTATATCCTTTGCCCAATATGGGACATCCTCTAATCTTAATCACTCTGATTGCAAGTTTAAAAATAGCTTTTGTTAGTTACTTGTTACTCACACTGGTGTAACACCAAATTTTGGCTTTTCCTATCTATCTAGAAGGCTGGACATTCTTTTCTTTAGAGTTGTCTACTCAATCAGATCACACAGAAGAAAGAAGCAGCTATATCTTCACTAATTCCAAGACATCATTAGATCTTTTCTATTTTACTTATATGCTATGATCTACTCTATTACACAGTCATAATCCTAATCAGATGACAAGCAGACTGCACAGCTGCAAAAAAGATGAAAGGTTTATAACCTTTCTGCAGCTCTGTCTACATGGTTACTTTAGACAGGCCCCAGATCACCCTGCCTATGTTCTGTGCTGATCAAGAGATGTGTGCGTGCAGCAAATGTCGCACCATGCCAGAGCTAACAAGGCTGTTATGCGGTACGGTTAATTAGCCAGGGCCAGGCACTGAGTGCGCGCACTCTCAGTTAGCTCAGAACACTTGCAGTGTGAGGTTGTATCAGCTTTCAGCACCGGCATAGAAGGACTGTGTCTACTCACAGCACGACATGTAGGCATATTCTGAACATAAATCAGGGTCAAAAGCATTAGAGAAGAGAACCTGCCCCAGAAAAATCAGTGAGGAAAGGAATAAAAATTTAAATTAATCTTGAGACACTTGGACAGGGCATAGAAATATAACATTACCCAGGACTCTCCTCTGTAAGACTAGGGATGTATGCGTGATTCTGGAACTCAGATAGCCAGCTTCTATTTTATGGTAAGTCTCAAAATACAATTCATCTAATCAAATAGGGACTCCTACACTATAGAAACCTACATCTGAGCTAGACATCTAGATATCTTTTATAGTTAATGGAAAGAAACAGGAGATTTGAGGGAGCAATTCATCTCATTCTAAAGTAGATACCTAAAAATATCTCAAATGAGTGCTACCTTAAAAGTGCCTATTTCTCTCCATTAACCATAAAAGAATGCCAGACCTCTAGCTCAGACGTAGACTACAGTTCTGTAGTTATCTAAAGACAAGAAAAGACGAATCCCACTGTCTGTGCCTATGTTCCTTTAAGTGAGGATAACTACATTTCTTAATTCGTTAGAAGAATTTTAAGGCATTAGAAGCTGTGAATAGTTCAAAGACCAACTTCTCATAGGCCAGATAGCTATAACAGAATTTTATTTTTATAATAGCATTTATAAAAGAATTCTTACCTCTCAGGGTAGGTATTTTGAGATCATATATATGTGAGATATTTTGTTCTTAATAATACCTGGCTTCATCCACATGTTTTACAAATATCAGTCAGCATTGTCTGTATTATGCAGCTGTTTCCTAAACCACAAACTAAGGCCAAGTACTAATTTTCTGATTTCATATTTAATTGCCCAAGTAAATTGCCCAATTCTCCAAAACATTCAGCAGCTGGTCCTGCTGATGGATGTAAAAGCTTGATTTGGATGTCCTTGTCCTCTCTTATGTATTCTCATTCTCAATATCTTTCCCCTCACAGCTTGAGCTCTCCTGTTTTCAGTACTTCAGATTCCTTGCTCCCATAACTGAAAGATTTGCTGTATTCAACAGCTTCTGTCTGAAACCTGAACAAATTACCTTTATCAACTTCTTTCAAGATCTTGTATTAGTGATCAATTTAAAATTGAACAAGAGTGAAACTGGGTTTTCCTCTCCCCAACTGACTGCTGGTTCTTAACTTTCTTTATGGTGCATTAAAGCAAAAGAGTAGTAATCTGAGTGTTAATTTATCTCATGCTGCCAGCTGAATGTACCTTGCAGCACTGATTTCTCATTGCTAATCTTTATTGTTTGGATCTATGAGAAAACAACTGATTTAAAACTTATGTTATTGCTGTAAACAGAATAGTAATTATTCCACCAGAAGCTCCAATTAAGAAGTAGGCATGCCTCAGACAATCACAGATGGTAGATCTCTAGCAAACTAACCCTAATCTCTACTGCAGAAAGGCATCCACAAAATTTTACCTCTGAAATGTAAGTTGCCAGTTTCTGAGTTCATCTAAGTTAGAAGTGGTGGCTATTTCTTAAACCAGAGAGATCTGTATCAGAATGCCATTACACTGTTCCAAAATGGTTCTATGGTATCTCACATGCTGACACTTCCCATGGCATTATGTCTTGCAAATGTCCTGCAGATGATACATGTGGAGTGTAAAAGCATCAAGAAAATCTTCATGACTCAAGAAAGGCAAATGTTGATGATAAAGCTAACTTTATCTCTTTGCACGTACCCTAGGTGGTAGGGTATTCTTACAGGTACGTGTAAATTATGGGTAATTCAACATACCCTCTGGTACACTTTTTGCTTATGGGTTACTACTGAAATATTGTATTTGTTATTTACAATGCTAGTATCATATATATATATATCTCAACTTAAGTGTTGCAAGACTAATGTATTTATTTATATTAACCTAAGTGCTATGACCAATATACTTACAAATATCATGCATGATGAATAATGGTGGAAAAGCGTAGATGTTTATGAAGTTCGTAACAAATAGCTCGAGCAAAATAACAATGGTTTGACCCATTGCCTAAGAAAAAAGAAAAGGCTTGTGAGTTTTCCAGTTGAAAATAATGCTTATGTTCACAAGATTTGTAAATTGCTTTCTTAGAGTAACAGTAATCAGTAACACAGTGTCTATATTTAACTGTAGCTGTAACCCCAGGTTGCATTACACAGACGCAACTACGTTTTCACACTCGGCCAAAGATGCTTCCTCCCCCTTTTTCTTGACCAGCGCAAATGAGAAGGCAGCCAGAGAAGAGAGCGATGCCAGAAGCCCTTTCTTTGAGGGATGGCTCCACTACCAGCATTTACCACATGAAGTGAGGCCGGACCTTACCGGTGCGGAGCCCTGCGCCTCCGGGCCGTGCCCGTGCAGGGCAAACAGCCCTCCAGCCCCTGGAGGGCATCGCCTGGGCTCTGCCGGCGGGGAGGCCGGTGGGCGCTGACGGGGGAGCGAAGCTGGAGGGTGCTGAGGCGAGTAGTGAAGCTGAGGGGGACGCGGCAAGGGCGGGTGGCGAGGGGGCCGCTGAGGCGGCGGTTGGCGAGGCGGCGGTTGGGGGGACCGTTAGGCGGGTCCGCGCAACGGCCAGGGAACCTGCGCTGCCAGCGTTGCCCAGGCGGCCGCAGGCTTTCTGGCGGGCTCTGGAAGAGGGAGCTGGCCAGGAGCTGCCTCAGGAAACCTCACCAGAAGGCTTCCCCGACAGGTGACTTCTGTTTCTGGACCAGGCGCATCTTTTTTGGTTCTTCCCACAAGTCAAAGCTTTTCCTTCCTCTCCGAAAACGTGGGCCTTTCCCTTGGCAACGCAGGGAAGATGTTTTGCTGTTCTGTTTCAAAATCCACTTTCTCCAGGCCATTACTACAAGCCCGTAAGTAACTGTGTGAGAAGTTTAAAAAAATAAGCAACCTAAAACCCCATAACAACACTTTTGCCTGTGGACCCTCAGGGCTAATGAGGTTCTTGTCTCAGGATACAGTTACTTCAAGCATATGGCGTTCCTCACACACCGGCTGGTGTTGATGGTCGGGTGCTGCTCTCCTAGTGAGTGAGAAGCTGCAGTTATTCTTGTCTTAGAAGAGGAAATAATATGCTGTTGTCTGTGAACTTTGTAATGTAGGTTAAAGGTATATTGACCCACTATAGAGAATGTTTTGAACTGTTTCAACTAAGAGGACAAATTGGTAAGGAGGTCAAATGTTCTTGTTGCTGCTGTGTTTACTTAAGAAAATTTGCAAGGCTCTACTTCCCTGGATCTAAGAGAATTTAAATAACTTAAGGGTTCCCTTGTTCATAGCATCAGAAACCGTTTCAGCCTGCGCTCTGACATATAAGCCTTGACTTAAAACAGCAGTCACACACTCGTACTCTTCAAACTCTCAAGCTTTTTTTCCCATTATGTTTCTATTTGTTGTTTATGTATTTTCATCTGAGCTATTTCCCCACTTTGCCTTCCTGAACTGTATGTAGATGAAAGCTTTTCATTCGGAGCATTCAAATCCCTAGGATCTCATGTATTTGCTTTTTGTTTGGGTGAAAAAAAATCTTAACTTTCTCTCACTACTATCTTAAATGAAAGTTTACAATTAAATGTGCTAGTTCCAACAAAGTTTAATCCAGCATAGCACAATATCATTACTGCCTTGTAACACCCCTGTGAGAAAGAGGATATTAGTTGAATAGTTCCTCATTATTATTTCTCTGGGGAACTGTTCAATATTTGACTGCTACCCACTTTTATTTGGACACATTGTCTCATTGTTGTCTATATATTATTATGGGAAAGCAGATACTTCAGGGATTTGCCAGTCATCTAATTGTTGAGTGTCAGATTTCTTCAGAGCTAACAGTGGTTGAATGCCAGCAGTATCCACCTGCTTAGCTTCTAACAACTGTCAGAACATTAATCAGGTATTCTCTGTAGGTCTTTTTTACAAAGAAACTGAATATGGAAAATGCATTCTGCAGCCCAACAGAGGAAATGGATGACATTTCTCTTTTGTGTCAGGAGTATTTCTTTCAATGTTATTCCTTATTTTTCTTCATCATATTATTCTTGTTTTAAAATCCTCTCCAAATTAACTGATTGCCATCTGGTTTGACAGAGTTTTGTATCAGTGTCATATGAAATACTTCCAATTCCAAACATACATTTCAAGGGTACAGATAAATTACCAGGGATCTCAACTTTGTCACCTTGATCTAGATCCAACAAAAACTTAGAGTTTGATTACTTTTGAGCTGCAGCGCCTAACCCAGCACCCAGAAGTAGAAATCAAACCTCATGAGTTGGGTGCTGAGGTACCTTATCCAATACGTGTAAAGATACATTCCTAGGTTCTCCGAGACAGTCCTGTATCAAAAATGTCACAGCTGAAGAATGTGAAGTGCTGAATGAATGTTAACTCATTCTGCTGGTTCAAATACAGACACAAAAATGAAGTTAAGTTATTCCAACAGTCTTTATATATAAATCAGGAATTATTGTCTGCATCATTTTAGTATTAGTTCAAACAAGGTATAATTTGTCTTTCTGCAGTCAATGTAAACCCAGAATAATCACAGTACTGTTCTATATCTAATCAAAAGAGATGGCCTGTGTTGTCCTATCTAATCCAGAACAAATTTGTATTGTCAGGTGAACGTGAAGTCATGACTCAGACATTAATATCGGTGTAGTCTGGGGAGACTCCTGCATCTAACCCATAAGACCCATTAAGTACTCAGAAATGTCTGAAAATCTCATTCCTTTTTCTTGGACAATACAGCTTGGATTTATCCTACTTTAAGCAATAAATTGGGCAAGGAAGGAATCTTGACTGATTTCTCCAGCCCTACTGTATAGCCAGTAGAGCAAGATAGGCAGAAGGCAAATCACATCTCAGGAGGACTGGATAATCCTCTGGAGATGCTCTTCTGCCTCCCCAGATTGTAGAGAAATTACAAGGTATATATAACTTTGGCCCCTTTATTTACATGCTTACAGTTAAATGGGATGATTTCAGGCCCTGAAGTCTGACTGAAGTCTGCCTCTTTTGAGTTTCCATATGCTTTTATGTAGCTGCCTACTCTGGAAAATAATCACTTAAAATTGAAGAGTCTCCTTGTATGATTTTTTAAGAAATACTAGCAGTTTTCCTCCCATAATTATTTAGCCTTTTTATTTTCTATATATACAGGGAAATAGATAATTGGGAAACTAAAAACATGTCAAAAATTCACTTGCAGGCAGGGTTTATGTTAATGATGTTGTAACATCATGTTGAAGCTTACATGAAAATTTCTTCTAGTTTTTATATACATACAGTAGCTCTACAAGCCACACTGATTTAATTTCCTTTGAAGACATAGATATAATTTTGTAAGTCCTTGTGTAGTTAACTTGCCTATTAAACTGATGTTCTATTTATGGAATAATACAGCACATTCTCTAGCAATATGTGGTCATGTAAAAAAAGACCCTATCACACAGACACAGGAGGAGATAGAGTAAGGTTGCTATGGGAACCTTAGCTCTAAATGGTTTGGCTTTTGTTGGCTTAAAATCTCAAACATTGTGTTGCATTAATTATGTTTTTGTTGAGGTTCTTTGCACTGAGTATGAAATTTGTTGGATTGCTGTTTCAGTCTTACATATATGTATGCAACATTTTTAAAAACAAAATGACATGTGTTAGCTAATACAAGAAGAGAAGAACATGTTTTATTACCAAACTGAATTATTGCACTGAAGACAATATACTCAAGAAACAGGGACAAGATTTTCTTTTTATTCATCTAGCTAAATTTCAGCTATCACTATCCTCAGTCATTGAATATAGATCATGGATCCTAACAAACTAATATAGCAGAAGCAACAGTAGGAGGGAGCCACAACAAAAGGCAGGAATGGGGTGGCAACTGCAGGAGAAAAGGGTTGGAGAAATCTTTGTTGCAAGCATGGGAGGGATTTTGGTACTGAGAGAGTAGGTGGAAAGAAGCTGAAAACAGAAACTGAATGAAAGGAAAGAGCCAGAGAGAAAGATTTTAGGGAAGACTGAGGGAAAGGAAGAACTTGAGCAATGACAGATGAGAAGTTGAAGAATTGCATTTAGTGCAGGAACCACAGGGAGAAGTGAGACAGAAGTGGATAAACAGACTCTGAAAACAAGGTTGAGTCTGTCTGGGGAGGAGCAGAAGATGGTAGCTGATGGGTCGCTATTAAATAAACTGATGAGGACAGTAATAGAACTCAAAATACCCCCAAATTATGAAAATATTGTTAATCAGATCCTACAAATTAGAAACTACAAAAACATTGTAACATAGTTTAATATAGACATCATATATATTGTTCTAAGGCCTCTTCAAATCTTCTGCTGTATGAAAGCAACAAATTTTCACGCAATAAGAAAGGAAACATTCTACAGCATTGAATTTCTTCCCAATACATTCCAAGTGTCATTTGATGATTTTCCTCTTGGAAAACTACTTATGGGTAATGAATAAGATTTAATTTTCCTTACTTTAAATTGTATTATCTATTCTTAAGAAGATTATATTTCATTTGCTGAATTTTCCATAGAATGATTACAATCTTTATTCATCCTTATGGGTGGTACAGAGTCTGGAATTTTTATGATGAAAACTGATACAGCACTTTAAAACTTTTCTATGCTGAAAAACAATACATTTAGCTTCTATGCTACAAGGCAGCAAACAGGACAGACATTAATAATAGGTCAGCTCCAGTTTAAATGTCCTCATATGGTTACTGTAATTTAAACAGTCTGCTAAAATTTCACATTGTTTTAGCAACCATAAATCCTCAGTCAAAGTACATGTATCTTCAAACTGACAGAAAACTGATTAGTTTTCATATCTTTATTTTGTTTAAAAACAAAGAAAACAGTGCTTGTGATCTAGGTACCTCTTATAGAAATGTACAGAATTTGATATATTAAAGTAAGCAAATTCAATCACGTTACAGGTTTTTCTCAAAAAGAAATAGAGATTAATGTCTTCATAATATTAAAAGGAACAGTATCTTTCTTCTGAGCACTAAATAATCTGAGTAATATGCTTACATATGTTCACAATATGCTTACAAACTGCTGTGGACCTCATACTCCCAGAAAAGACAAATAACTACCAAAGCGACTCTCAAGAATTTTTAGCAGAAAAAGGAATGAAACACCAAAACCAGTCTAATCCACTCCTGTAAAAATCTACAGGCTGATCAAATACCGGTTATGCTCATAGTAGTTAACATCTCCTTAGCTTCTGACAAAATCAGTAGCGATACTAGTGACGTTTTTATGTGACATGAGTGTGTTATTACAGGGGCTCTAACGATTTCTGACAGGACTCAGAGTGGTAGCAGCTATTCCCTGACCCCACTGTCTTCTCGCCTTTTGGCCTCCTACTTTTAACAGCTACATGGGACTACTTGAAAAAGGTGATGACCTGATGGTACCCATTAGGAATAATACACCAGTGACAACTAGATTCATCTCATTTTTATACTTGCAGCTAATGATAAGGATGACATACGCCTGGGATGAATCAAAGACAGATACACAATGACTGACACTGTCATTCATCAAAGAGCATAAAGACTTGGATAATCTTTAAAGTTAAAACAAATGCTTGTGATAGGCAACTTTATAAACTGGGACAGCTTGTTAACAAATACTGCGGAACTCACAAATCCCCTCCCACTGAGATGTCCTTATACAGTATAACTGTAAGCACACGAGATGACTCTCATTTCTCTAACCTCCCCTGTCTCAGGGCTCATATTGCTTACACCAATCAAAGTTCTCTACAGACTCCATCAGGGCCAAGGCACTACTCTGTGAACGTTTCTTATCTCTCCTTTCATAGGGATTATACAGGGGCTAGTTTGGTTATCCATACAATTCTGGAGAAAACTTCATCTTGCCTTGAGCCTTTCAAACACACCTTCCACCATTTGACAATTACTATATGTATAACTGAGTATTTCATGTGGACTGGTGCTGTTAGGATATACCTCCATTAAAGAATGTAAATGACATCTTCAAAAATAGCAGTAGACATCCACATCCTTCTAACAGTGGAAATGTCTCAGGATGACATCCTCGTCTTGTGAAAAAGAGGAAAAAGACTGAGAAGAGCAAAGAACTCTGGACTTCTACACAGATATGAAGGTCTTCTTACACTTCTCTGGGACTTGTATTCCAATCTTCTGAGAATCACTGGAAAGCTCTGATGTCACACTACAGTTTTGTCCATCTTCATTGGAACAGTTGGCATGCAGGATCAATAGGAAGAGAATGCAGGTGATACTTTAGCGAGACATTAGCCACTGTCCTGTATGACTTCCTAAAACTGAACCAGGAAACAGGCTGAAAAAATGCACTCTCAGTGTTTCACTGAGAGTGTGAGAGAGGCACTTGATTCTACACAGGTTTATCCTAGCTATAATTCTATTATTACAGAATTTTCACTGCCAGAATAGAATTATAGAAATTTCTAATTATTTTCACTGCCGGACCACAAGTGTTGCAAGCATCTAACAGGTGGTTAGGTTAAGGACAGGATTAGAGCTCAAAGTGGTCTGGATAAATTAAAAGAAATTATCTAAAACCAGCAAGATCATATGCAGTGAAGACAAGTAGAAAATCATACACTTTAGAAGGAGAAATCAAATGAGCTAATCCAAAATGAGATATAGCTGGCTAGGGAACAACAGTACAGAAAAAGACCTGGGATTTACATTGGATTACAAATTTACCATGATCTAACTGTGATTTTGTTGAAAAATATTTTAGGATATATTAAAGGGAATTGCAGTATGTGAGAAGCAGAAGACAGTCATTCTGGCTTTATTCAGCTTTGGAGAGACCTACATAAGTACTGCATCCTGTTTTGAATGCCCCACTTTAAAATATAGACAAGTTAGAGACTCCAGAGAGATTAAAAATAATAAATGAAGGAAGACTGAAGTAACTGTAAAAGAGAAAAGACTGAGAAACACAACAGCAATCTCCCAGTATAGAAAAGTTACTCAAAAGAGCATAGTGAACTTTAATTGAGGTAGAAGAAGAAACTCATTTGTAGAGAAGATTATTTAGGTTAATATGGAAAAAAACCCCCACCTTTCTAACACACTATCTGTGGAGACTGAAGATCAATCTTAAACTGAGATTTTTAAGGGCATATGCCAGTGACATTTTAAGTGACTTTGTAACTTAACCCTATGCAGAAGGACAAATGAAATGATCCCTCTACATCTGTCAAATCCTGTATTGTGTGGATTCTATTCTTTGCAGTATGGTTATTCCTACATATGATGTTACTGGTTCCACTTCACAGATGAGATTGAGCACACTACTGTACTTAACCACTAAAGTACGCAGCCAGAAGCACATCCATCATCGTAGTCCAGATCTCTAATCTCCTTTGTACATGGAGAAGGAGGTTTCAGAAGTTCTTCTGATTAGAAGGGGAATTTGTAAGAAACAAACTCAGTGTCTTAGCTGGCAGCATGAGCACTAGGGGAGTAAGTCATGCACACTGACATAGGTAGGACATAGTGATCTTTTGCCTCTGCTTTCATTATGATTATCATACAACCACTTGTACACAACCTTGACCTTTTTCTTTGCTTTAGTACGTATTTCTGCTTGTATGTGTATGGGTTAGCATTTGCTGGTTTATGTGCCCTTGGTGTAGTTTATTTTTATAAATATGATTTGGATATATACAGAAGTTTCCTACATAAAACGTGTAATTACTTTTGCTAAAAGATTGCCTTAATTGCTCTGAAATCTAAGTATTCTTAAAGCTTTAGACAGATATCTAATGAAACAGACAGGCAGGGGAAAGGTGATCCTTCTCTAAGACGTGTGACCCTGCTGAAACAATTTCAATTAGATATTTTCTGCTTATTATATGCATTTGTTTAAATTAGATATCACTACTAACATAAAGATCTTGAGGCTAATGATTATTGACAAAGTTATGTCCAAGGATTTCAGCTACAAAACAGTGTTTCCTTTTCTGATGGGTGTGAGACCATCATAAAGAAAGACCATCTGCAAGCTCTGTTTTGTTACCTGGCAATTAAGAACACGTATTTCTTTCCATGTGTCATTGTGAGAGTGACTTCAGTATCTCAAAGTAATAGTATTTCAATATCTATTAAATGTGTTTAAAAATACTTTAGCAGTTGAGTTAGGCATATTTCCCATTGATTTGAAAGGCAAGAGATTAGAGACAGGGTCTGACCCTGTGCATATATGTATAGTCTGTTTTGTATGCTGGATGCTTTTGGATGCCTGACATGCCTTAAGTAACAGTCTGAGTCTTGCTGTACTTTTATTTTATTTTTATTGTCGTAAAAATTTCTATTACTTTATTTTCCTGATTACATAGTCTTTGATTTTAATATTTTGTGCTGTAGATGCATTCATTATATTCTTTTTATTAGATGAAAGTCTATTGTGATTATGCCATACTATTTATGTTGACAAATGCAACATTTTATATTTTTCCTCCTTTAAATCAGTTAGAACTTCTGCTCTTATTAGTAAAATGATGAAAGAGTTACACTGAAAGACAAACAAGAAATTTACACTGTTGCCTAATCATAAAGCTTGGATTGCAATCAATAAATGTATTTCATCAGTCTGTATGCAAAAACATATTTCCATTAGAGTATCACCATAAAAATATTACAGAAAAGGAAAAATTTATTTCAGATTAACAACAGAGTTGCTTCAGGAAACTTACAGCAAATATGATAAAGTGTGTCAAAATATATTGAAATATCTTTTATACAGACATTTTGATATACGCTGGGAAGTACATTCTAAGTATCTCAGATCTGATGTATTCTCTTGAGCCTTTATGTGCTCCCCTTTTAACACTTACGAAACTACTATCAACAGTTTTGCTTTTCTTTAAAGATCAATCTTTGCCTCAACATCTGTCATAAAATAATTACCCAATGTACATTATTAAGGAATAATTAAAAATACAGAGGATTATCCTGATTTTTTCAGATGGAATATTTTATATTTGATTTATAATTGGTCATTTCTTCTTTAGTATGATTCCATGCATACATTTTAAATAATTCTCTTTTATAAAGTTTTACTTTTTCTCACGATCATAATTATAATTCTTCTATTTAGGAGAGGTCACTAATGTAATGGTTCTGGGCTGTGCACCAAATTCTGCTATTTTTTTCTTCTACAAAAAATGGCCTTCCAGGTGTAGCCCAGACCCTGCAAATAGAAATGTTTATTTACAAAAGTATTATGTAATGCTGTTGTGGTCAACGATGCTGACACACCTCTCAGTCACTCTTTTATCTCTATAAATCTCACTTTGATGCTTAATAAGTCATAATTTTTTTAGCCCAACACAGCTGTTTGATCTCACTGTCCAACAAGAGAACTTGCAGATTTAAAGCAAAACTATTTCTCTTTGAATGGTTATAATGCAGTAATGACTAAGACAGTGCAGTAGATATTTAAGCACAGCAGTGAATAATGGGATTTTTATTTTCAAAATGTTTATGACAGTAGCAGGAAATCTAATAGGTATTTGTTTATTATGGTTATTCTCCAACAACACAATATTGCGTTTTGAGGTAGGCTGATCAGATTTAAAAAACAGGTCTCCTTCGAGGAAGGAATTAAGAAAACAATTTAGACAAAGTGCTGATGACCTTAAGTGGTTTGTAATTATTTACTACCTACTCGACAAGCTATCTTTGATACTAAAATTTAACAAAAAACTTCTCCACATCCTGATGTATCATTATAAATCCTAGCACATAGACAAATGGTACTCTTCCACTTGGAAATGTTCCTGAAGAGCTAACTACAGTATGTGAGCTATCCTGGAATAATATCAGGTAAAAAACCCCTAAAATTAAAACACTAGCTTTAAAAACAAGACATAGCAAGCACAAGAAATAAATCTAATTTTGCTTTAAAAATGCAGAGAGAAAAAACAGGCATCAGGTCATGAGGACAGCAACGAAACCTTTTTTTTAACAAAGGACACAGATTGTGCATCATTAATACATTCAAGGAACTGTTCTAAGAACAACAGTGAAACCAGTGAAAAATAATTCAGCCCATAACCATTATTTTCTGAAAGGTGGGACTGTTAAAAAGCATTGATTTATAGTCTGTAGAACAGGTTCATGGGTTGTAAATAACAAAAACTTATTCAGGGTGGCTACAAATTCCCTTAAACTCCTACATGCAATTTCTGTAGCAGTAAAGAAAATTAACTAATGTACACTACCACAACTACAGAAGCTGCAAAACTGCAATCCCAATTCCATTTCATTCCTTAAGTAAGGAAATAGTGTTTCTGTGGAGTAGCCACCCCCATTTTATTAGCTAACTTTACAAAACATAGAGGAAACAAGAAGTAACTGGAAAGAATCAGAAATACAAAGGAAAAAGACATATTTTTCCATCATCTCAGTACTGAATCATCTAAGCCACATTCCCTAAAAACAATTTTTTCATTGTGGGAAGAGAAGGAAAAATTAGATTTCTAAGGTGAAACAAAAATTCTTCATCATTGCCTAATGAAGTAATCAGCTTTTCAAACTACGCAGTGCTGTGCCAGCAGAGCTGTGCACATGCAAGTGTTTACAAATTCAGGATCTTAGATTGTGTCCTGTGATTGTCAACTACCCATAGTGGGACTAGTCAACTTCTAGTGGCTGCTGAAGGCCAGGAAGTAATGATCTGATGCAATTCATCCCTGGGCTCTTACTCTGTGAACACAATTAACATTTTGGCTAAGAAGAGAAAGAAAACTCAGTAAATTCTATATGATTTCCCTCAGCAGGAAGGGAAATGCTAATTTTGTCTTTCTCATTGATCACTTGGTTACTTCTTATACATAGAGAAAATCCTCTGCTTCTAAGCAAAGTTAAGAGGATGCTGAAAAGATTTTGTAAGACTTGAGTGCCATCAGTATTGCATTCCCTCACAAATACTTCTCAGATGAAAAAAAAAACCACTTCAAGGCTGAGAATAGACTACTAATAAAAGCTTAATGAAAAACAAATGAACAAGAGATTTGACTACATACTAATCTCTTGCATCCTTCAAAAGCTTTAAAATAAAGGAAGAAAGAACACTGCACTGAGATGTAATTTTGGGGCAGCTCTTCTCTGTAAAAAAGTAGATGTTAAATTAGCAATCAAATAGTCTAAAATCAGCCATGCATCTAGATGAATATTGAAAACTTCCCTTGTTATTTCTACTTTAACAGGTATTTTAATCTACTGTGCCTCAGTTCGCTAAAAATAAGGCTATTAAGCTGCATTTGATGCCTTGACTTGATCAACAAAAGCACAGTACTGTGTATCAAACATTTATTCAAATAACTCATAATCATAACTCATAATCCTTATTTTTTAAAAAATTGTGAAGAATTAGGTAGACCTGAACCAGTCTGGCATCAACTGTCAACAGGAACTTGTTTTTGTGGATTAATGCTGTAATCTCCACTGTAAACCCTCTGCCTAGACAATGCTCTTCTGAGAGACAATAGGATATTTTTTGAAAATTAGATTCTAAATTTCCTTTTTTCGGGTTTTATTTGTTTGTTTTTTAACATTAGGTTTCTATTAAACAAACATGGTGTTCTGGTTTCTGTATAATTAGCTTGCACCGATTTTTCCTAATTGTTTCCTGTTAATTTTATTACTAACGAAACAACAGTATTTTGTGATCCCTCTTTCAGAGAAAGTATTTTTTCTAACAAGATTTTGAAGATCGAGATATGTAGGTTTGCCAGCACTGTTCCAGCTTTTGGAATTCTTTCTAATTGCTCGTTAGCTCTGGTGGTGTGACATAGCATTTGGGGAGCAGTCTGACGTCTCTTGTGTCTTCTTCCAGGCCAGCTCTGCGCTCTTCTTTGCTTCTTTTTACCTCTTGCTGGGGTAAAAACTGAGCACTCTCACTTATAGTATTTTTAAACACATTGGCTTATGAATATGGTTGGTGTCAGTACAGAAAATTCAGGAATGAAACTAACAAATTTAGAAGACTTAATGGAAAAAGAATTTTCCTCTCTCTTAAATCTGTTTTTAATTTTCATATGCACTAGGTACTTGAATTTACCTAATTTAGGACTTTAGTCTACAAACTCTTAAGTTCAAGCATTTTTGGAAGCTCACTTTTCAGGGATTAGTAATTTTAGAAACTAGGTACTTTAAATTAGACATAAAAATTCCCCAATTCTGCAGTAAAAGTGGGGTCAGTAGAATTCCAGATAAAGGAACCTGTCCAAGAAAGGAGTATCTAGTTTTCCCTAACTCTAGAATGTCAGAATTTACCTTCCAGTTTTTAAAGGATGTATGGTTTTGGTACTTAGGTACTTGGGCTTCACAAGACAGCTTTTTAAAATGTAAAACCTCCATGCTAAAAATGGACTTTTTCATTTTACAAGTCAAATATACCTGAAGCCATGACTTGCAATTTCTGTACAGTTGGCTTGACAATGCTGTACATTTTGCAGAATCCAAGTTTTGGATTTAAGTATGCCACGACAGGGCCACAGAGGATTTTATGACTGATAAAAATTCGTAAGACCTTTGCGGCCTTCTGCCCGGGCGTGAGTGAGGTGAGAGACCAGCGGGCCGCAGTCCTGCGCAGTGTACTCCCGCACTCTTGAAAGTTCATTCATTTTACGCAGTCCGATCCACCTCCTCACCTCCCAAAAGCTGCTGCCTCCGAGCCGATCAAGGCGGGAGCGGGAGAGCCCGAGGCATTACCGGGCGCAGCCCTACTGCGGCCATTTTATCGTCTAGGGGCCGGGGAAGCCGGCGGGGCGGGCGAGCCGGGGGTCTCGGAAGGGAAGCGCTGGTGAGGCCCCGCCGCGCCGTTCATGGAGGAGAGGGGCGGCAGCGCGGCGCGCACCGTTTCCTCGTCCTCCCCGTGTGCTCGGAGGCGCCTCCGGCGGAGTCCCGGCCAGGCCCGTCTCCCCCGCCGAGCGCCATCGGCGGCTGCTGGGCCAGGCCCGGCTGGCAACCGCTCGGGGGGCTGCTGGTGGCGGACACGGTGAGGGAGGAGCGGGCGCGCTGCCGCCGCTTCCTCCTGCACGGGGGCCGGAAGGCAGCGCGGCCCGGGCCGCCGTGCGCGCGGACTGGGGAGCGGGAGAGGGCCGGGCCTCGGCGGCGCCGCCGCCGCTGCGGGTCACCCAGCCTTCCGCAGTGGGGGTGGGCGGCGGAGCGCGCAGGCCGGGGGAAGGGCCAGGCCCCGCCGCCTCTCTGGGCGATGGAGTGAGGGAGCGAGGCTCGGCAGCAGGAAGATGGCCGGTGGCGGCGGCGGCGGCTGCAGAGACAGCTTGTTTCTGGAAGGTGCGTGCATGGCTGAGAGGAGGGGAATGTGGCCCATGGGCTGCGTTTCCCTTCTGGCAACCAGTAAGGGGCACGGTACAGACTGGGGAATGGGGGAGGCGGGCGTGTGTGTGCATCGGGGGGGGGGGGGGGAGGAATGGGTCCCTTTTGGGGGACGACGACAATGAGAGGTGGCTTCGTGGTGGGGGAAGGGTGGGTGCCGTAAGGGGTGGTTTGATTTGGTGAAAAGAGACCTGCTTTTGAGGGAGGGGTTAGTGAGGGCGATTTGATATCTTTTTCTTTCTTTCTTTTAATTTTCTGAGGCTTTGGAAGTACAGTGTTTTCTTTGTAGGGGCAGAGCGCTGCGAGCAGCCTGGTCTCGGTGTAGCAGGGCCGTTTTCGCAGCGGGAGGAATCTTCTCTCGGAGGGGCGGTGGGCTGGTGGGCGGCCGGGCAAGGTTAGCGCCAGGTGTGGAGGGGAAGCGAGCATTGCTGTGCCGCCTCCCCGCTGCATTTCCCTGCTTTTAGTCTGCTCCCAGGCCCCGGCCTAGCCCGTACCCTTTCCCCCCACCGTAAAATGAGTCTTGTCTCCTTCTAAAATGCTACTTTAAAGGTTTGGGACTGAGGTTAATTTTGGGAGGGGGATCATTCTTACATTTGTGATACGAAGATGATGATGAATGTCAGCTGCAACTGAGAGAAACCTTTAGCGTTTATAAACCCTTGAGTAATTTTTTTGATGTACGGGTTTGGTGGGGTTTTTTTGTCACTGTAAAGCTTTTAATTATAATGCAAAAAGTCTCCTGAAATTTGAATGTCTTTAACTGTCGAGCCTTTACAGTTTCACCGATTTAAAAGAAAAATCTGCTATTGTAGTCTTGCAAAATTGCTATAAACACATATCCTGATGACATAGGCCAATAGCCTGCTAAGTTCTGCTAAATTACCATGATATCGAAGAAAAATATATGTAATGAAATAAATTACTCTTCATAAGTAGAGTTTTTCAAGTCAGGGTTAAGTTTAGCATTGGAGATTTTGTAGTACCTATATTATACAGAACATACCTCTTGCAGATTTTGTCTTGCTGCCGGATGTTGGATTTTGTTTTTTATTATTAGAGGTTCTGGAATAAAAGTACTGTGTGAACAAAATACTGCTTGTTGTTTTGAATAATTGAATAATTAATCTGAAATTCTGATGTTCAGAAACTCTTTCTGGTTACTAACAGCTGTCATGTTACTTCCCTTCTACCTTTAAAGTGTTTGGGGGTGAAATGCAGACACTCCATTTTTTCCTGAACTCTCTCCGTGGAATATAGTGAGGTTTGTGCAGACAACTAAAAGTGTCAGGGTGATGACTAGTCACTGTCTTCTGTGTGCACCTTGGCTGCTTGCTGGTTGGACAGGTGGCTAAGAAAAGACAGGTTTCATGTGCAACGCCCGCACATTTTTTACTTCTGAGATCTCTTTCCAACAGCAGGACCAACACGACTCTGGATAGCATCTCTGTTCAAAGCTTCAGTATTCCACGATTGGTGAACCGAGTTATCAGCTGGTTTTGTGTTTCCCCTTTATTTGGGGACATGTTAATTTTAGGACCGATGATATGATAGAAACCCTAAGGGTGTGTGTGTGCACACGTGTGAAGAAAACCTAATGTGGATGGTGGTGACAAAAAATTTCTGAGGGTGGCCCAAGTCCAAATGGGGTGATAGTACTATAGCAGATCTAGTAAGAGCTGGTAAACTTTGTACTGATATGAAGCAAAGGAAAAAGAAGGCTTTCAGACATTATTTGAGAAGTTCTTATTAGTGATGGTGACTTTATAGGAAAAAGTAAAGGCATAGAATATATATCTCTATGTGGGTTTTTTGGCAATCTCTAATCTGGAAACATGTAGCAGTACATTAGATCAACCTAATGATGTTAGAACCACCGTTATCCAAAGGCTAGACAAGCAAGAGAGTGCCAGACTTGTCAAACAA
Source organism: Mycteria americana (assembly GCF_035582795.1). Taxonomy (NCBI): domain Eukaryota; kingdom Metazoa; phylum Chordata; class Aves; order Ciconiiformes; family Ciconiidae; genus Mycteria; species Mycteria americana. Next base: position 36,324,951 of record NC_134367.1, read on the forward strand.
GTATAATGTGGACAAAAATGGGGATAAAAATGTATAGAGTAGGAAATATGGCAACTTCTATTGCAAGATGATGATTAATACATGAACCTAGAGTTACATCTATAACTAGTCTGAGCGTGTATATTTCAAGGGACTCTGTTGAAGTCTATGTAAGCAACAACCAAAAATTGTTTACTTGATGGTTTTGGTAGTGTTATATTAAAGGCTGGTAGAGAGGAGGGGGAGGACTGCTCTGTCCATCCCTGCCATTAATGTGCAAAATGAATTATGTGCCAAATGGATGTTAGATCTATCACTAATTGAACTCAGCCTAGTGGAAACTATGCTGTTTAAGTATGTACCTATATGTGTGTGTGTGTGTATATAGATATGTACACAGAAACTTCTGGTGCCATCATGCTTATGTTGACTATCAGTCAGACTTAAGGTAAAGATACAGTTAAATGAAGTTAATTGCTTTTAAGTATGATAGTTGTTCAGAATTTTGCGTTTGATTCCACATGTCCAGTAAGATACTGCTTTTCTCTCATTTAATGTACCAGATGTTACTATGAAGAAATATAGCTGTCATTCTGCTGTTAAGGTGCTTCCTTTTAATATTTTTATTATTTTATTCTCTAATAAAAACAAAATGGTCTTTCTGGAAGGGGTTCCTTGAGTGATTTATCTGTTGCCTTTCTGGTAATGCTGTTCTTGAACACAGTGATTCATACTAGTACATGGTTTTTGTCCAGTTTTGCATATCTAATTTGTCATCATTTTTTATGCTGCGCTGTATAGACTATTTTATGGAAAATGTGAAAAAGATCCCTAGAACTATAATGTTTGACTTTTTTAAAGCTTCATTTGTTACCACTCTGGAGCAGCACTAACAGTTGATAGACATTACATACATTGATATTTATGACCTGTGTGTTTACTTTTCTTGAAATGTCAGGACTGTTAGAATTCAGAAGTGTGGAAAGTACCTTATTTTTATTATTTAAGCTAGTTTGCAAGTGGAATTAGTAAAACTTTTCCCTCATTTTCTGAATTTACTTTCCTACAGTAAGGTTTCAAAGTTACGGGCAGAATATGCAGAAATTCATGGTAACAAAGTAGTCCTGTTGCATGGGAATTCTTTCCGGATTTGGAGGACTAGAAATATAGTGATTAGAGATTTCCATCTGCAGGAATTCCTGTGTTTTTCAATTGATAGTCACACCTAAAATATAAAGCAATGATAGGCAAATCTATTTGTATTTAGAATAGGAGGATGTTCAACATGTAGGAATAGAGTACTGTTGATCGTTACCCCTGGAGAAAAATTGTGGGAACTCTTGTTATATTCTGCCTCCTTGGATATTATTGAGTTGCAAGGAAATGGTAATTCCTTTTTTCCACCCTTAAATTTGAAGTTTCCCTGTGTTTATGCAGTAGATAACAGGCAAACTTTAAAGTATTCCTAAATGCATGTATTTTCCAGAAGAAAGGAGAAACGTTTTATTCCTTCCTGTTTTCTTTTTTCAGTCTCCTGGTGGTTACAGTAGTGATACTGAGAACCAATATTGAAGTTTCTTTTTAAGGACCTCCTTTCTAAGGAATGTTGCCAGTCCCTACCTACAGAGCTGCTGAGAGATTTCAGTGCAATCATGACAGGAATTTGCTCAATTTTCATTCCATTTTCTTGGCTACAGGTTTCATAATAACAATAGAGAAAACTATGTGGACTACCCATTAGCAGCAGCAGAATAAACTTCACAGTTGTCTGCCAGAGGACTCTAGAAGACTGCTTTGTTTTTCATTCACATGTAAAGAATTGTCTTCACCAAAGCAAGAGTTGCAGGCTTGTGTATTTTCTTAAAGGTAGCTGAGATTATGGAGTGGTACAGAAACATACAGCATTTGTATATTAGTGTACAGACATAGAGTTGCCATTTGAAGTGGTGATCAGCCTTTCCTGCTTTTTTTTCCCCTTTCTTTTAATCATGTAGAGAAATCTCTGACAAGAGTAACACAAATTAGGAGGCCAGAGTGGAGTTTATATTCAGATAGAACACTTGAAAATTTTCTACCTGCTATGACTCTTCTCTTTATTTTTCTTTTAACAGTGAGATTTAATTATTCATTTTTTGCAATTGTCTCCAAAGCAGTCTCTGACACTTTGTTTATGACCTAGTGGAGATAAGTATTAGCTTGAAAATGAGAGGAAGGGATGTTTCAGGTACCATTTGCCACCTTCCATGTCTCTCTCATAATCAAACTCCTGCTTTATGCTCTTGAATTCCTCTCTGATTTGCATCAGTCCCATCAATGTCTGGACATGTTCTGTTAGTTTCTTCTGTTTTTCCTGAGAGTAGTTTACTATCTGAAAGTGGGAAATTCGTGTGTCTTCCGTGGCTTGCTTATGTCTCCCAGTTCTCTGACCTGTTCAGAATTTCTTTCCAGCACTGCATATGTGTCTTCTCAAATCTTTGTTCAGCTGTCTTTTCCAGTGCTTTTAAGAATAAGAAACCTTTTCATTGACTTCAATGATAGATTATTTTCTAGGAATGAAACCCACTTGTTGACAACTATTTCTCAACAAAGTCAAATTGAAACTATCTTCTTACTGTCTTATTTTTTGTATATGCCAATCTAACTGGAGTGATAGGTGGCATGAAAGATTAAGAAAGGCTGCTTCTTAAAACATGTAGAAAGATACTAAAAATAAACTTCATTTCTCTATTAATGCTCTATAAACATATGTTGTAATATGCTTGGTAGCACATTCTAAAGTAATATCCTGTGCCCAAGTCCTCTTCCACATCAGCAGCTTGTTTTTAATTTTGAGACATAGGATTCTAGGAGCCCAGGCTTGTCCTTGGCTTTCTGAGTTGGAAAGCGTCTGTGCAATTTTCTGATTTTCGTTATGGGGTCATTTATTATTTGGTAGTTTTTCCTAAGTAGCTGCTGCTGTAATAATTTTGCAGAAAGTGGAACAGAAGCTTCAGGTGGAAGAGTAACTGTCTTGTGTGGGATGCCTCATCCGTTATTTTCTGGCACTTGGATTTGATAGGAAAGCACTACTCTTTCCTCAGAAAAAGTACAGAAATTCTACTGGTTTTTAGTGGCCAAAAAAAAAATTAAATTGGGAATGTTCCTAAAAGAGATTGTAACACTCTTCTTTATGTAAGTATAAATACAAAAGTAATAGTAATAACATAAATAATAACATAATATTTGGCTTGTTAGCAAGCATAAACCAACATTTTGGAAACGTCTTGCATGCACAGATACTTTTATGATGAGCCTATTTGGATATTTTAGTCTTTTGCTTCTTGTTTTATGTACAAGGATAAAACATAATGAATTATTTATTGTAATGATTTCAACAACAACTTTGGCTTTTATTACTGTTGTTTCTGTAAGACTATGCATGGATTTCAGTGCAGTGTCAGACTTCACCTTGTCGATAGAGTTTTAGCTGTGCTTCTTAACTGAGATAACTGAGGGGCGTCAAGGTGTTTTGTGTTGTAGCAGGTCCTATAATGTGAGACTAATCACCAAACTCATAACTTTTAAATATTGCTGTATAAGAATATGAGGCTTTTTAGAGTCATCTCTCATCATATGGTCTCCTCCTTTCCCACTAATAGCTATTAAACCCTTTTGTTTGCAGAGGAGTAGAGATCTCACAGGTAAATAGCTAGAAATTTTGTGAAATTTGCCCACTTCCATGAAACAGGGAAGTCAAAATTAGTGTCCCTGAAGTGAAGGTTTCAGTGTTGCCTCAGCATGGTTTGGTTTGCTGCTAACTGGTCTTAGTACATATACTGGCTGAGCAGTCAGGGGTCAGGGCAGCTAGAGGGCTCGGTACACAGGACAGCATATGCCTCCATCTCTGTGTGTGTTGCAGAAAGGAGTGGAAGAGCGTGCAGGATAGCTTAAGATACTGCAGAAGGCTAAGAAAGCAAGATAAATAAAAATGGAGCTGTTATGGTGGGGGAGGCGTAGACATAGAGCAAACAATTTCTTTTTTGGGGAAAAAGGGCAAATGTAATTCTTAACTTGGTTGTTCTAAAAGGCACTTCTGTTGGGGGTGGGAGCGGAGCAGATATGGAAAGTTCCTTTCTTTTGGCCCATGTTTTAGCACCTATTTGGTTTTGGTTTGGAGGGTTTTTTTAAGGTAGGGATATTCTTACATAGGTGGAAATCTGTCTGATGCTCTGTACTTTATTACTTCTTGCTTAAAATTAAGAAAATTAAGGCACTAGTAAAAATATTACTATTCTTACTTGTCATATAGAATTAAACCTGGTTTTCTCTTACACACTTAATTTTTAAAAGCATGTGTTCCTAAACTTCCTCTTACTGTGTTCAGCAGCCTAGCATGTGTAATATTTTCAGGTGGAGCTGATCTTAAGGCGTGGTGAAGTCAAAGTTGGTGTTTTGTGTTGGTCAAGTCAGTTGCTTATGAATGTTTTGTTCACAGGAGTAAGTGGCATTTCCATAGTGGGTGTTCAGCAGCCTGTGTTGATGGATATCATGATGCAAAAAGAATTACATGGCAATCTTTATTTCCCTGATCCTTCACGAATATAAGATAACAAATGTTCTTAATTCTGCTACTGAGGCCATGAAATTTCATTTCCTTTAGGAAATGTGGAAAAGATAACCAGTTCTTAAATAATGGGTTAAAATCAAATAGTGTATTTTTAATCATTAAATCACTGCCTACTTCAGTGACACATGGAACCTTTTTTTGAGAACTACTAACACTTTATAAGTAAAGCTTAGTAGTTCATTAGTACATAGACACATTTGTGAGATGTCTTTTGAGTACTTTCAATAGAATGTCGTAAAAGTACTGAAAACTTACTTAATTTTCTTGTATGGTGTAGTCTCCCTGCACAGAACTGGGGATTGTGCCAAATGGAATTCAGTCTCTGATTTACAGTCTAGTATAAATCAGAGTACAGAATGGCTAATGGTTATTTGGGTACTGTAGCTAACAGGAATGATTAAGAGCAGATAACTTCTGAGAAGTTGTTTTGTTTTTATTTATGGTGTAATGTCTGCTGCGAGTTAAAGAAATAGCATTTTGACAATTCTGCTGTTGGAATAACTTTTTTCTAAATAATCTGTGGAAGGAATTATGTTCTAGTACGTATGTTCTAATATATGAGGATAGTTGGTTATTGAAAGGACTGTAGTAAATACATGAGTACTGATGTCTTGTATTTAATGTACACTAGCAATTTGCAGCATGGATATCAAATTTAAAAAGAATTCTTTCAAAATAAACTGTCCAAAGAGTAGTAAAATGATTAAGGTGCAATGCTATTGTCTTGTATAAGCTAATGATATATTGGGTATATGAATTCCCTAAACCAGTGGACTGTGACGTTGCTGCTTTTATCTTATGCTCCGACTCCATTTTGGATGTAAAGCTGCATGCCAGCTATTTATTGGTTCTCTTTGCAAGGCTTAAAATTATTAACTCATTTGGGCATAGGCACTAACAGAAAGTTATTAACTGATTAGAGGGAGTTATGTGTTGCAGCTGTGCTGCTCTTAGGGCTCACTGCTGCAGGTGGGGTGGAGGGAGAGGTCTACTTCTCTTCCCCCCTTGCCCCCCCCCGATTCCGGCCTCATGGTGTGTCTTGTACTGTCCACCACCCCTGAGACTTACCAGTTTATTGCCAAAGAGATTGAATTTGTTGTGTACTGTTTTACCAGATTGGCACTTTGCCAAACCTCTGTTGAATTTGCTCACTGGAGGGTAAGTGGGAGAGGCAGGACAATGGCTTGGATTGGTGAGAGCAGACAGATTCTGCATGTGAGAGGAGTAGGACATTCCCCCTTTCATCTCTCTCTGGTGAGCTGTTAAGTCAGGTTAAGGTGTAATACATAACTTAAACTTTAGAATAAATACTTTTGTGTAACAGCAGCTTTATTCTGCCCAGGGAAATTCAGTTATTTTAAATAACAGGCTGACTTCTGCACAGAACAAGTTTATGGTGAAGGCTGGAGACTGGAGGGAATAAATGAACAGGCTGTGGTTATTCTTCCCAGGTTGGTCAGCAGGCCTTTAAAAAGTTTTTAACAGGCAAGTGCTGCATGAGGCAAGGAAACATTTCTGAATGCATGTCCTAGTAATTCCTATGAAAGAATAATTTGGAGTGAAAGACACTGAATTTGGAATATCTTTCTCTGACTGAATCTTGAATGATTATAAATAAAGAACAGTGATGATTCAGAAACTCTGTGGGAAGCCTTCCTGGGTTTTTGTTTGTTTGTTTTCAGACCATATAAGCTGTAGCTGAGCAAAGTCTCCCTGTTTTTTGTTTTGTTTTGTTTTGTTTTTTTTTTATAAGACTTGCCATAACCATATTTTAGGAATGATAAATACCAACAATATTTTGCTAGTGTGATAAAACATAATATTATATGAAATGATTAATATTATGTAATCTTAGACATTTATGTCTGTAAGAAACAGCTGCAAAAATAATTGTTATTTTCATGAGAATGTTTTTATCCAGTGCCATACAGTTGTTTCACCTGTACAAAAATTCATTCTGCTGATGTATTTTTATTAATGTTGTAGGATATAATGTTGTGTTTGTTTGGCATGTCCAATTTTTATGGGTCATTTAGCAAAATATGAATATCTTGCTGATGACAGAATTTAATATGACAGTCTAACAGAAAGATTATTCAAGAGTCCGTTAGATGAGAATTTGAACTATGCAGTAGATGTTAGGTTTCATATTTACAATTGCCTTTGTAATTTCTGAGGCTCATTTCTTTTAGAAACACTTACTAGAGTCCCTTGTAACTTTATTTCTACCAAGGCGTACTGCTCAAGAGTCAATTTAAGGATCCTTTACAATTGGGAATAAACTTTCAAAAGTGAACTTTGGACTAGTCTGGTCCAGGTTATTATGATTGCATATACCTGGTACAGTGAGGCAGTAAACCTTTAACTGAGATTACTAGTTCTGCTGCAAGGCAAATATGTTGTAGCTCAATCTTTACCTCATGAATACTACGAAAAATAAATATCTGTCATTAATGTAGTAAAGAAGTTGTTTGTTGTCTAGCAAAGCCTTTGTTAGATGGAAAAGGCACTGCTTCTTACTTGGAAGAAAGACTTACTCTGTCCCCTGTGAGAGAAAGAACTGACAGATCAAGGTAATAATGAATTTCATGTTTGGGTGAAGGTGGCTGAAACTTACCTCCAGTTGCAGGATGGTTTCTTAAGAAGTTGGATGTTTTGCCTTAGCTGTCTTTTGAGTGATATTTCTTGAAAAGTAGGTTCATAACTGGCTGGAATTAGCAAGCTGGCGTGTTATTTTGTTATATTAAAAATTAGTTGATTGATAGCACTTCCTCATCTTCTCTGCCTTTACAAGTAATTACTGAGATGTTTGTTTTTCCAGGAATGTCAAAGTTATTTTTTAGCTTTTCAAAAATAAAGCCTGCTTAGTGAATTTTAGCATGCTGTGGTTTAGTTAGCAGTTGTCAGTGTTCCTTAAACTCATTGTTAGGTCTACTGAAGTTTGATACTTCCATTACGAAGATTCCTGTGTTTTTAATGCAGTAACGTAGTTGCATTACATCATGACTCACTGCACTGATGATCTCTAGTTGCAAAGGGAGTTGAAGTATATAGTGTATCTAGTGTGAGCAGGAGGCTGTTGCCTATAAAAAAAAAACAAAATCAAAGGAATGCAACACAAATATAAACAGACACGATTTACTTGATTTTTAACTGTGTGTGTATTTGCAGGGTCGTTTTCTAACTCTTAGCAGTCCCCATGTGTGGGGCCATACTATGTGGCCATGCAAGTAATTGTGACAGCAATTTACAACACAGCCAGGTCTTCCTAACTGCTCTGTGCTGCTCAGAGTGACAGTTCTGCTGCCCCTTCCAGAGACAGCGGGCTCACAGCTTTGCTTAAGTCAACACCAGCACTTCTTTGGCTTCATGGCAAGTTGGCTGAAGAAACTAAATTGACAGAAAACTAATCCTGAGCGGGGAAGTGTTGGTGGAGCTAGTCTGTATTACTTTTCAGCCATATTAGCAATCTAATCCAGTTGACTGCCCTCTCATATGGGTATGAAAGCTTGCCAGTGTCACTAAGAATAGGGGAAAAAAACCCAGGTCTTTGGCCTTTATAGAAAGGGAAATGCAAATTTTTCTCACAGCTTAGAGTTTAACTAACTTTCATCCTCCTTTCATCCTTTCCCTACTCAGATTTTTCTGAGATGTGCCTCTTTCATTTGACCAAATTATTGAGGTTTTCTTGGTTGTTGAGTGTTTTGTTTGTGTGTGCTTTTTTTGCTGTCCATTTCAGATGAATTTTGAACAATTCACAACATCAAAGAAGTGTCTTGCTTTTTTCTGCTTTAGTTACATTTTAGAGTTTCTTCTTCTATCCTACATTTGCAAGTTATTTTCTTGCAGAAGTCATGGAACCTTTCTGGACTTTAGTTTCTGTATGTTTTTATAGAGGGGATAATATCTATCTGACATCGTCTTTGAAAGTTTGCAGGATAAATCCAGAAGTGTTAAATAATACAAATTCTTGGTTTTTTTTTTCTTCTTCCTTTTGGAACGTGGATGCAGTGCTTTATCTCAACCTGACGTTCCAATTATTGCAGCAAACCTGGAAACCTTCTCAAAGTGTTGGTTGCCTAATTTCCAGGTAGTTAGGCTAGGTTGTTAATCTTAGGCTAGGTTGTTAATCTTACTCTGTATGTAACTGCCTTTCCGCGCTTTCTAAAAATAGATTGCTGTTTGTTTAGTGCTGCTATATGCTCAGCTGCACAAGCTTAGCTTTTTTTATGAAGATGGATCCCACGGTGCATAACTAAGTCCAAAATCAGAAGTGTGCAAATCAGATACATAATATACTGTAAGGTTTCCTGCTGTGTTTTGCTTATCTTATAAAACTCTTCCAATGATCAGAATTTGAGATCGTATGTGATTAACATCACATACTGATTTTCCACAGAAATCGTATTCTGGAATTCTTGTTCAAATGTCATCTTCCTTGAAATGGCTTGTTAACTTTAGATACTTTTTCACATTTTGAGAGTAAATTGGCAGTTCAGAAATTGTCCCTAGCCCATCCTAACCTATTATCCTCCAATTTTTCCTAGAAAATGGGAAGATATCTCTCCTATATTTATCTTTCCTATAAAAATGCTGAAACTTTCTTCTTTCTTTCTGAATTTTACTATATCTGCAGTCTAGCAATAGAGGTCTTGGGTAAGTAGAGAATTATGTATATTCATAATGCTAGAGATGAAAAAATGACTTTTTTGTTGGTTTTTTTTTTCCTTTATTGTTGGATCCTGCTTTTGATGTTGTTTAAATTATTTTACTTGCGTGGAAAGTTTGAGTGGGAGGCAGACTTATTCAGGAAAAAGAAGGAAAGTGGCTGAGGTACTTCATTTTGGAAGTGTTTGTGATGATGGTGCAGTTGCCTTAGGTGATGCTTTGTATCTACGAGTAGTCACTGGTTTTACTTGACTGCTGGTTGGAGTCATGCAGGTTGGAACCTCTGGTCCAAACCAAACCCAGTTACAGCTGGTTGCTCAGGGCTTTGTTCAACCTCCATGACCTCACAGGTCAACCTGATCCATTCCTGAGCACCCTTATGGTAAGAAATAAATTCTTTCATTGAGTTGGAATTTGATTTGTTCCAGCTTGTGTCCATTGCCTCTTGTCCTTTTGCTGTGCATCTCTGTGGAGAGTTTGGCTTTATCTTCTCTCTGCTTTCCCGTTAGGTAGTTGAAAACAGGAAAAAGGTCTCCCCTCCCCCCTTTTTAAGGCTGAATAAACCCAGCTTTTTTAGCCTCTCCTTATATGTCATGTGTTCGATCCCTCTGGCTATCTTGACAGCCCATCGCTGAACTTGCTCTAGTGTCAATGTCTTTGTTATACTGGAGAGCCCAAAACTGAATGCAGTACTCCAGTTACAGTTTCGTATGGAAGTGCCATATGGAGGGGAAGGGTCACTTCTCTTGACTGCTGGCTAAACTTTTGCTAATATGTCATGTGGTTGGCCTTTCTTGCTGTGGGATGCACTGCTGACCCATGTTCAATTTGCTGGCCACTGGGACCCCCAGATCCTCTTGAAGAGCTGCTTCCTAGCCAGTTGTCCCCTAGCCTGCTCTGCTGCATGGGCTTATTTGGTCCCAGCTGTAGGACTTTGCATTTGCTTTTGTTGAACTTCATAAGGTTCTTGTCAGCCCATTTCTCCAGCCTGTCAGGTCCCTCTGAATAGCAGTCCTGGCTTCCAGTGTATTAACTTCCCCGAATTTGGTGTCGTCTGCAAACTTGCTGAGTGCACTTGGTCCCAGCATCCAGATTATTAACAAAGTCATTAAACAGTATTGGCTTCAGTACTGATTGCTGAGGGATGCCAGCAGCTGGATTTGTACTGCTGGTCATCACCCTTTGACCCCAATGGTCCAGCTGGTTTTCCCCTCACCTTCTCATTCATTTACTCAGTCCATGTCTCTCTAGTCTGGCTATAAGGACCTTGTGGGAGATGATGTCAAAGGCCTTGCAACACCCATTGCTCTCCCCTTACCTACACAGCCAACCATCTGAATGCAGTTGGGTTAGTTGGACACAATTTGCCCTTGGTAAATCCATGCTGGCTGTTCACTTCCTTGTAATCATGTAGCTGGGAGTGGATTCCTGGAAGAGTTGATCCATAACCTTATCAGGGATTGAAGTGAAGCAGACTAGCCTGTAGTTCACCTTGTTGCCCATCTTGAAGATTGGTATGATGTTTTTCCAGTCATTGGGAACATCTCTCATGCCATGACCTTTCAAAGATAATGTAGAGTGGCCTAACAGTGACATTGGCAAGCTTCCTCAACACCATCAGATGCATCCTGTCTGATCCTATGGAATTCTACATGTACAACTGGCTTAAGTGTTCCTTAATCATATCTTCCTCAACAATGGGTGATGTTGCATTCCCACAGGTTCTCCTGGTGGAGTTGGGGAACTGGGAGGTCAGAGGGCAGAATTTAGCAGTGAAATCTGGAGGGGCAAAAAAGAAAGGATCAAGTTCTTCAGTTTTTTCTGAGTCCTTTGTCACTAGGTTCCTGTCTCATTGAGCAGTGGGCCCACATTTTCCTTAGCATTCCTTTTGCTGCTGGTGTAAAGAAGCAGTCTTGAAGTACTTCTGCATTGTTTTCTGATGCTATCGTAAGGGCAGTGTCCTTGGGTGGTACGTCTACATCTCTGTTGGGAGAATCAGTAGAAAAGGTCAAGAAGCACTAGTTGTCCATTGTGTGGTTACTATCACTATCTTCCCAGAAAAACCTTCAAGGACATCGCAAAGAAAATGTTTAACATACTTAAAAGCTCTATTGTCCTTTTATCCTCCTCTGTTACTCCTTGTTAATACTTGGAAAATGTTAAACACAGTTCAGCAAATCATCGAACTTAAGCAGCTCTGTGTTAAGTCCAATCATTTGACATTATATTCTGTACTGTAAGCAACCCAATGTGTATGAAAGTCCTGAACAAAAAAAAGAAGTCATTTATCAGAATATGCTGATGATTTTCCCCCTTTGAACTACAGATCTCTTATAAATGCTTTTTCTTTGCGAACTTTCTGTCCAGGAATGGCTGCTCTGTATTTATCCTTGGTTTTCTTTTGACATCACATTCTTGAAAGGGTGGGGTTTTTATTAGCCATCTGAGAAATTAAATTGCCTTCAGGTGTGAAAGAATGTCCGTACTTTGTATCCGTTACACTGGTGTCATAGAACTTTACTACTGAATTCCATGCTTCATGTAATATCTCACTTACTATCAATTTATGATTACTGCCTATTATTGGCAGTGATTTTGACAGTTTTTTTGCATCTGCAGCTAATTTAGGGAGAGGAAAGTTAAAGCATCTTTTAAAGGTACAGATTTAGAATCTATTGCTTAAATGTAGGTTAGGTTATGGTTCTGTGCAGATTTATTTGGTATCCTTAGTGCCTAAAACAGTCGCAGTTCCTGGATGCCCCTTACCTCTTCTGTGCTGTCACAGCTGTGCTATGATAGTGTGGTTGAACAGAAGAGGGAACTGATACGGTTGAAAAATATCTTTCCCCCTCCCCCGCTGCTCAAGGTATTTTTTCCTGAATGAGTTTCCTTCTCCAGGTTTGCTTTCAGTGAAGAAACAGCTGTGCTGACATACGCAGGGTGCACGACAAGAGCAAGAAGCCCCAGCTTTTAGGAAGTGTGAGGGGGGTGTAAACCTGTTCGTGTAGTGCTGCTTCAGAACGTGAAAATGCAACCTCACGGTGGTTACACAGTTGATGTACTAGAGCTGATGGTATCAAAGCTGGAAGATAAAAGCTATTTTACATAGAAGCCTGAGAAGCCTGTCTGAAAGAATAATGAAGCAATGGGGAAAGTAAAACAATTAAAAAGAATTTCTGTGTCAGATTTTTATGAGTACTTGTATCCTCTTAACAATATATGTGATGACTCTAAATTAACAACAGATTAGAAAGCTCAGCAGCATTCTTTTTAATTTACTTAAACATAAGTCTGGATGAAGGCAATGATTCTGAGCACATTTAAATTAATTTGCATTTTTTGTGTGAATGCTGCAGTGTCTGATGAGTTGGTTGCAGTTGTGATGGTCTAAGCATTTGTAAGATGAAGCTTGTATAATTTCTTTTTTTTCAGACCACTGTAACTAGGGAAAAAGAATGTAAACTTCAGGTCCTCCTGGAAAAAAATCCTTGGTCCTGAACCAAACCTTTGTTTAATTTAGGTTTCATATTTAGGGTTGTTCTTGGAAACGCAGAAAGAGATGTGATCTCAGCAGACGAAAGACTTATAAAAGCTTCTGTGTGTTGTAACAGAAACCTTAAAGTCTCTACTGCTGTATTCTGGGTGTGGTGGGGCATTCTTCTGGCAATCCAGTGATACATCTGAAGAAGTTGCTTTCCTAGAAAAGTTGGTCTTCATGTGGCCAGTAAATGCATCTGGCATCTGTGGTGGGTTAACCTTGGCTGGATGCCAGGTGCCCACCAAGCTGCTCTATCACTCCCCTCCTCAACTGGACAAGGGGAGAGAAGATATGACGAAAGGCTCGTGGGTCAAGATAAGGCCAGGGAGAGATCACTCAGCAATTACTGTCATGGGCAAAACAGACTCGACTTGGGGAAATTAATTTATTGCCAATCAAAATCAGAGTAGGGTAATGAGAAATAAGAACAAATCTAAAAAAACCTTCACCCCACCCCTCCTTTCTTCCTGGGCTCAACTTCACTCCTGACTTCTCTACCTCCTCCCTCTGAACGGTGCAGGGGGATGGGGAATGGGGGTTGTGGTCACGTTGTCTTTGCTGCTCCTTCCTCCTCACACTCTTCCTCTGCTCCAGTATGGGGTCCCTCCCACAGGAGACAGTCCTCCATGCACTTCTCCAACGTGAGTCCTTCCCACAGGCTACAGTTCTTAACGAACTGCTCCAGCGTGGGTCCCTTCCATGGGGTGCAGTCCTTCAGGAACAGACTGCTCCAGTGTGGGTCCCCCATGGGGTCACAATTCCTGCCGGCAAACGTGCTCCAGCGTGGGCTCCTCTCCACGGGGCCACAGGTCCTGCCAGGAGCCTGTTCATGCGTGGGTTCTCCCCAGGGTCACAACCTCCTTCAGGGCATATCCACCTGCTCTGTTGTGAGGTCCTCCATGACCTGCAGGTGGATATCTGCTCCACTGTTCACCTCCATGTGCTGCAGGGGGACAGCCTGCCTCACCATGGTCTTCACCACAGGCTGCAGGTGAATCTCTGCTCTGGTGCCTGGAGCACCTCCTCCCCCTCCTTCTTCACTGACCTTGGTGTCTGCAGAGTTGTTGCTCTCACGTATTCTCACTCCTCTCTATGACTGCAGTTGCTGTTGCACAGCAGTTTTTTTTCCCCCTTCTTAAATATGTTATCCTGGAGGCGCTACCACTGTTGCTGATGGGCTCAGCCTTGGACAGTGGCGGGTCTGTCTTGGAGCTGGCTGGCATTGGCTCCATCAGACATAGGGGAAGCTTCTAGCAGCTTCTCACAGAAGCCACCTGTGCAGCCCCCCCCCCCCCCCCCCCCCCAAACCTTGCCACATAAACCCAATACAGCATCATATCCAAAACAATAAAAAGAAATAGGTATGTTTTTCTAGACAGCTGTAAAATAGATTCATATGGAATGATTGGCCTTAGAGCACAGGGTACAACATGTGCAAAAAAGTCTTCTATGATGATATCTTCTGTTGGACACTAGGACTTCACTAAATACTGTATATGTCAGTCCTCACTTCAGTGTTTTAGGCAGAATTTTAAAGGATTTTTTTTACAAATGCACAGCTTTGCTCTTATTTCATGAAGTCACTGTGAAATTTTTTCCTCCCATTTGGAATTGCTTAATGACACTGTTGAATGACAGAAACTCCTGCTAAAGGAGTTTACAAAACAGTGTCCACACACAGTAACTTGAAGGTGTTAATGTGCTTTCTCCCATTCTTCCTACAAGCATAGTTTGTTTTGTAATCCAAAATTTGTTTTGGGTTTTACACAAAAAGACACTATGAAGATTTTTAAAAGGGTGGCTTCAGGATGTGGTTAATAATGCCATAAAAGTTTTTATTAGAACTAAAATATTAATTATTTTTTCAGCAAATTTTTGTAATTGGCTTTTTAAAAATGACATGGAACTGATCACAATTATTTTAAAAAGTGGTGATATATGTTAGATACACCTGTTTAAGATGTCCATTTAAATTCCATCTAGTTTCTGGGGCTCAGAATTGCTCATCTCCCTTGGTATAACAACACCAAAGGAAGCTTATAGTGGGAGGAAAAATGATTTGTCATTGCTAGTGAAATATGCTCCAGCATGCTGCCTTTCTTGGGCAGAGGCATAGCAATTGACTTCTCTTGGCTCAATATCTTAGGGCCAGGTCTGCTTATTTGAATATTTTCACCTTCTGAGTATAAATGTGTCTTGCTGATTAAAATGGTCTTGGTAGTTAGTATACATAGTAAAAATTGCAGCATAGAAGTTCCAAACTTAAGTCTTACTACAAACTAGTTAGAAACTTAGCCTGTGTGACAGATGACTTGTTATCCCTGTTTTTAAAAAACAACAATCCTGTATAGAATCAGATCCCAAGTGACCATTCAAGTCGAGTAACTCAGGTGAACAATCTGGCTAACATGGTGGTATACTTCTAGATTTGCATTTTTGGTAGGACCAAGAATGCTAGAGAGAGTGGGAATTGATCCAGAGATGAGGGAGCAGAGCTGGGGTACTAAGACCATTCTTCCATGGACAACTGAGCTGGTCTGTAGTGGTGGACTGGATTATTGCACAAGTAGGTTGCTGAGTTTATGACAGTAGACAGAATCCGTGGCATGTTGTCTCTTGGGAGCAGAGATGGTAAACTTCATAAGACATCTGAAGACTTGTAGAGAATGCGACAGAAAAGCTGGAAGCATTGATGCATGTGATAGAAATCTTAGCATCTTCTGTAGCAGGTGCAGGGCCACAAAAATGGACAGTTGCAATCTCAGAAAAAATGTGCAGGGAAGATGAGTTAACATCTGCAAATTCTTTCTTTAG
Organism: Mycteria americana; assembly: GCF_035582795.1. NCBI lineage: Eukaryota > Metazoa > Chordata > Aves > Ciconiiformes > Ciconiidae > Mycteria > Mycteria americana. The sequence goes on from NC_134367.1 coordinate 36,340,556, forward strand.
AGAGGGAGTTCTGTGCAGTGGGGATGGATTTTCTCAAAACAAAAATAGAACCAGTCTCGTGGCACCTAGAGTGGGAGGGGGCCGGTACATGTGGAGCAGCACATGGTTTGATGTAATTTATACTCAGTGGATAAAACTATTAAAAAAAAAAAAAAAATCATGTCCTCTACTGAAGTTGGTAAAACTAAGGTAGGAACTGATGTAGAAAATCATGTACAAATAGTCTGATTTAAACAGAAAAAGAACCCAAAAGAACCACATATAAAGAAAAGTGTTTGCTTCATTTGTGTAAAGAAACCTAGAAAAATATTTTAGGTAAAATGGGAGAACTGGAAACTGACAGAATTAACTTATTTTCCTTCTATCTAATTTCAAATAGTTAGAGGGACATTATGACAAATTGAGACCAAAGGGGGACTGGTGGAGAATCAATTGTGTTGATTGAAGAAGTACTATATGGTCCACAAAATGTTCAAATCAGATAAGACTTAAATAGCTCCAGAAGTTGTATGAAATCCAGATAGATTCAAGGACTATATAAAAAATATGACATTGGAATTACGTTACCAATTACTTGACCAGGATGATGACTATTGTAACCTGTTAAGAGAAACTCTAAAAGCTGCTGGGATAGCAGACACAGATACTGAGGGAAGTCTTGGTGAAACACTACCTTCCAGTTTCCTTCTAGAGGAAAACATTGTGCACAAAAAGCAGTAGCAGTGTGCTTCAGCAATTCCCTTTCATGTGAAATTGGGACTCTTGGATGTACTTGTCCTGCAGCATATAGTGAGTGTTGTTGGGAGAATCTTGTAAGGTGTTCATGAAGTACATAATGTCCTGCAAGGATGCTGAATTTCTAAATCTGAAGGAAAACCATCCGATACAGAAATGCTTAATTAAAAAAAAAGACTACAGAAAATCTTAAGAAACTCTTTGAAAAGAAACTAAAAGATGCAGCCAGAGTGTAAAATATTTACAGACATCTTGGGAGTTATTTAAAGACACCATATTGGAGGCTTACAACACATGCGTGCTGCTTATTTAAATAGACTTCAGAAGGCCCCCCAAAATGTTGGCAGGGCTAAACAGCAGGGTAAGAGGAGATGTGTGAAATAAAATATCATCCTTCTTGCATCTGAACTTTTGTCCGAATGATGAAAATAGAGAAAAATAAAAAAGCTGGTGGTTTAAACCTGTAATTCTAATGAGGCACATAAAAAATTTTTGATGAGTAACTCCCAACAGACATAAAAACTAATGTTAAGTATTTCTTCAAACTCAGCAGAAAAGTTTCTGGAGTATCTGTAGGGTCAGTAGACAACTGAATTGTAAAAGATGGCCTTGGAGAATACAAGTTCGTAGCTGAAAAATGGAATTGCTTGCACCCACTTTAGCAACACTTAGAGGTCGTTATGCCAGAATATTTCTTAAGAAGGAATGTGATAGAGTTTATGACTCAAAACAAAACATTAGTGGAAGAAATAGTATATTAAGCAAAAAATATACTATTCATAGTATCGATCCAAAAACATTAGTGGAAGAAATAGTATATTAAGCAAAAAATATACTATCCAAAGTATAGTATCAATTCAAAGTATATATCGATCCAAAGTATAGATCCTTGCAAGGATCAAAGGCCATTCGTGCAAGTGTTGCGTGAGGAACTGGGGGACAAAGGAGCTAATGACTGTAGTGTGTTACTTGTTGGTTAGCATTGTCTTTCTGCTACAGGTAAAGAAGGTAGTTAGTGTGACACCAGCTTTTCAAAAAGGCAGTGGAGGTATTTGAGGAACTTTACATTGGTGAGCTTTGTGACCATACAACCCATATTTGTAGAAATGATAATGAAGACCAGAATTAATTTCATCGTTCCTTCTGTAAAGCCCTTTACCAAAGGCTTTTGGAGAGTTTTATCCAGAGTTGCCTCTGGATAAAATGGAAAGTTTTATAAGGAACAACTGGCAACAGATGGAGAGAGAGAGAGCAAAAATGGTTCATTTTGTTAATAGAAGGAGTAACCCATTGAATTACACAAGGTTCTGTGTGTTAACATTCGTGCACAGATACAAGGAAAAGGGTTTGATAGTGAAGTGATGAATTTTGTAAATGTTGCAAACTTTACTTGGGTTAGTATAATGACTAGCTATTTAAAGAAAATTGTAGATGCTCAGGTTTTGGGTTATGTGGGTTAAAATCATATATGAATTTCGGTGTAGGTAAATGCCAAGTAAGCTAAGTGAATGAGAAGTAGGAAGGAGAATTTTTATAGACAGTGATTGGCTCTGAACTGGTTCTTACCAACCGTGAATGAAAGATGGAATTACCTAGTACATGAAGATCAATGCAATTCTCCATAGCAGTGAAACCAGCAAATCCAGTATTAAGACTTATTATGAAAGGAATAAAGAACAAAACAGAAACATCATGCTGCTTCTGTAGAAATTCATGGCACGTATGCATCTTGAATATTCCTCATAGTGTTGGTATCCTCTTCTCATCTCAAAAAGGGTACAGTAGACTAGAATAGGTTCACAGAGAAGCATTGAGAGTGATTTAAAGGCATGAAACAGCTTTTATGTGAAGAAAAATTAAAAAGACACAGGTTGGGTTTTTTTTTCTTTTTCTGCCTGGGAAAAGGATGACCGTGAAAGAACACAACAGAGATCTGTGCAATCACGAGTGAATAGGGAAGGATTACTTATTACTATCTTCCAAAGTGCAAGAACTGAAGGAGTGGAGTACTAAGTAGGAGCAAAAGATCCCAGATTGAATCGGGACAAACAAAAGGAGATACTTGTATAATGTATAATTAAGCTGAGGTATTATCTGCTACAAGATGCTGTTGATTCTGTAAAGTAGGGTTGATTAAAAAAGCAAGCGGGGAGAAGAAAAAGGCTAGCAAAGGCTGTTAAACACAAAAATATCACCCATGGCTCAGGAAGTCCTTGGTAGTTGCAAGTAGCTGGAAGCAGAGGTTGAATATGCAATAAATATTTATTTATGCACTGTTTATGCTTCACCCTAGACATCTGTTGTTGGTTGTGATTTTTTTTTTCTTTTCTGTCAAAACATAGAGTTGCATTCGTTATTTCTAAATGCATTTCCAACTATCTAAAGAGAAACATAGTAAGAAAAGACACATTTAAATTATACCAAAATCAAAGTTGCTGCATAGTTTGTCATACAGAATTTGTGTGAGATGGCTCTTAGTCACAATAATTAGGGCCCAGGGTGAACAGTGCTTTGCCTTAATGAGTGCTGTCTCCATGCTCTGGACCTCTTTCACTTAAGAATACCCCCATGCTATCATATTGTGTGAAAATTTCCATACTGTTGAATATTGCAGTAGATAAATCTGATATTCGATGTATTGTGACTCTTCTTAGAAAGTTCATGTTTTTACTTAGTTGATGCTAACACTGAAATTTCAATTAGCATCAGATGTTAATTCAGGTCAGTGTGAGATGTTGAAGTTAAAAAAAAAAAAGCCTATTATGTTGAAATTGTACTTGGGGCAGTTCAGAACTGTTGCTTTTATATGGAAAAACTAAATATGTGCTTGGGTATTAGACATTTAAATAATAACTTTCAGGACCCTTTCTGTGTGTGGCATATAGTTCATATCAGAAAAAGAACCCTTAAATTTACAGGTGCCAGTAAAACAGTTGAAATCCTTGTAAAACTACCTCACATCATCATTTTTAATAGCTTGCTGACTTGTTGCATTAGTAATCAAGATGTTGACAGATACTCATTTGTATTTATTTAGGAAAATGAGTCACCACTGCATTGATGAACTTATTTTGTCAAATGATACTTAAACATTGACATCAACAAAATAAATACTTGGGGAAAATATATACATCTGGTTTACTCCTCTAGTTTGTGTTGATTAATAACTCAGCTTGAAATCAAGACTTATCTTAACTTGTTCTCATTTCAGCTTTGGATAGATCACAGTCCAAGAGAGATGGAGGTTTTAAAAATAATTGGAGCTTTGATCATGCAGAAGAAAGTGAAGGAGATGCAGAGAAAGAGTAAGGATGCTTTTATCTAGGCTATTGAAAGTATAAGTGTCTATTTCTAAATAAACTTTTTTTGTAATTTATTAATAAGAAACAATATATTATATAAAAAAATCAGTGATAAGAAAAATTATTTCAAATAAGTGATTATTTTAAATAGTATTGCCTTATAAAAATGCATTATAATGTAAACCTAATTGTGAACATGGTGCTTACAGCACAGGGCACAGTACATTTCAAAAGTGTTGCAATTGTCTTTGGAGCCACTGTGTAAGTCTAAGGAACACAGACAAGAAATACATTAACATGCAAAGTAAGGAAATGGAAAGGTAGGGTATCCAAGCAGCTTCAATTTTTCCTTTTAGTGGTGATCCTACTCACTGCTTCACAGTTATGATGAAGGTGTTTCAGTAGCTGTAGGCCTACATCAAGTTAAACTGAACTTAAAAGACTGAAGGTTTTTCTCCCTTGTGCTTATCTCACTGCGTAGAGTTAAGGCTGTTTTTGTTCCCTGATCGTTTATTTCTTTACGTAGTATGTTTGGGTTTTGACTAAAACTTAAACCCTATGTGTGTAGTTTGAGTACATACTTCGTCCTTGTGACATTTTATTGTTACTAATATGTTTTCTCGATATTAATGCATTTATTTCAAGAAAACCCTAATGAATTGTTAAAAGAACAAGTTTAATGCATGAAGAATGTATGTTAGGTTTATTTGTTGTTGTTATATATTTAGAGAGTAGGACCTGCAAGTTTAAAAAGGATGCTATGGTTCTCTAGTAAGGCAAAATTGAATCCTGTGGTTAAGTACAAAAATAATTCTTATATGAATTTGTATCTTGACATCTCTAATAGTCTAAAGAGACCACCATGGAGTCACATTTTTAATAGGTACCATTCTGTGAAATATTGTGTGTTGGAAGGGAGATAGGAAAGTAGACACATAACCACTTAGGCTGCAGCAGTAGGCTATGCTGTAATCTTACAAAAACATTAAGAAATGTGATGTTTTAGTCATTAAAAAATGAGTTCTGGAGTTCATTGAAGTGTGAGGTAAGCATTAAGAGCTTTTCTCAAAACAGAACTGTATCAGAAGTTAAAACCACTTTTTAAAAGGTTCTCAAACTAAGGGCATTTGAGTTTTATAAGATTAAGCTTGCTTTTTTCCTTAGCAATTTTACATCCATTTCTGGTGCACAGTAATATGTTTTAAGTGTAGTGGCAGTACATACAATACAGTTAGTATTTGCATTTTACTTGTCTTCAGAAATACAAGTAATTCACATTTGTAAGCATAGCAGCTTTTTTTTTCTTCCAGTAATTTACTGCTGTTTTCCATCCGTCTCCAGCTGATGTTGACTTAAGAACACAGAATGAGATATGTGTAGTGTAGTGATGCTAAAAAAAAAAGTTTGAAAAACTTATGGAACATCTGTTTTATATAATTGTATCTGATTTTAAGAAGGTATTTCTGAGTGATTTTTTCATTCCTTTCAAATATTCTGTACGATAAACAGTTTTCCCATAGCCACTATTGAAATTTTATTACCTACTCACATCAGTAATTCATTTTTGTACCTGTGAATTATGCAGAATCTTACCTGGAAGTATTAGATAAAATAGTAGTTGAAAATTGATTTAAACTGGAGATCCTGCCTTTTTTGCTTACCCATCCTCTGATACCATTTCAGGCAACTTCTCACTCCCTCCAAACAGCTATATGTTTTTAACTTGGCCTCATATTTACTTTTGGTAACACCTGTTGTTGTTGGGGTTGTTTTGGTTTGGGGTTTTTTTTTTTGGTCTTAATGGCATTGTAAGCTTTGAGCATTTTAAAGTAATTCGTATATTTTGCTTTTCTGCTACATTTTACTTTGTTTAACAAAATATTGACAGAAGGGAATCTTTAGAAAACAAATGATTTGACAGTAAGTTGTCCTTTCTAAATTCCCTTTATCCTTAGCAGAACATTTCAAAGATTAGCAGCTTTAGTTCATAGAGTTGTTCCAGCATAAAGCTTTGTGTCCCCCCAATATTTTGAGTATACTATGCACTAAGTATGTATTCTGACGATTTTTTTAAAATGTCATTCTTATTTGCTATGGTATGCTGATGTTTACTAGTAGTGCTTGTAACTTCTTGCATTTCTGTGTGGAGAAAGCTGTAAATCTGAGGCAAGCATCTGGATGCATCTCATGCTTGTTGTTGAGGCACTAGCATTTTATTGTCTGCCCTTATCACAGCTTTTTGCCCTCTTAGTGGCAGACACACAGTAAGTTTGTTTTGAACGGGCCCAAGAATAACATTCCAGCACTTAAAGGATTGGATTCTTGTATTACCCCATGAGATCTGTGCTAATGTTGTTGGTCAGTACTGGATGTCTGCTTGGATTATCTGTCCTCAGTGAGATGAACACAAAATACGTGGCTAATGACCTCCTACCAAAGAAATTTTTAGAATAGGTAGATTATTTTAAAAGAAGTGTGTTGTTTAACTTATTTGGGGAATTAGATGGGCTGTGTCATAATGGTAAGGTGTCAAGTAATGAACGCAAAAAGAGTAAGGAACTTTTGTAAACTGAAGAAGATTTGGAAAAATTAATGATCACCCAACACAATATATACATTTTTAAATGCTGCTAGAGTTGATACTCAGCACGGAACTAGAGTTATGGAAATTCAAAATGGTAATTGACAGGTATCCTATCCCAAAGTAAATGCCTGCAGATAATCTTCAGTCCACTTGAAAGAGTGAAAGTAACATTTTTGATGATTTACAAGATTTTATCTGCTTAAGATGGCAATCAAGATCATAGTAAGTGACTTGAGAATTTTCTTGCTTTGTACTTGGAGATCACACAGGAGAGGAATGTTTATGTAGAACAATAGAAAAAAAGACCAGTTGGTCAGTTGAACACACTGAAACCTGTGTGGACCATCACAGAATAAATGATAGAAATGATGTGTATCTTACGTAGCAGAAGACATGAAAGGATGGAAGACTTATGCAAACATGCCCAAAGTAATTTATTAATTCAATTAATTTCTGAAATTAACATGTTATAAGATGCTTTCTGGTTTTACAGATGATTGTTCTTGAAGTGTCTTGGATAATTTATATTTATTTCCATTTTCATGTCTGGGTAAATGTTTTTGGAATATGTCTCAATATGCCCCACAGTGGTTTTGTAAACTGATGGGCCCAGCTTTCTCTTGGCTGTCATACTGGTTGTTTAATAGTCCAGACTTGGGCCTTCCACTGAGATTTGTTCAATAATAGCCTTATCAAAAAACTGAATACAAATGAATCGGTCTGTCTAATTTATTTGCACTATGGTATCCTTTCTTACCTAACATTTTCTTTCAAAAAGTTTTACATTTTTTTTCCTTTTATTTAGGGGGATAAACTGCTTATTCCCTTGGATTCCTGACTGGAAAAGCAATGATACTTTTTTTTTTTTTTTTAGTTCTGTTTAGCTTTTTTCAATACTTTTTTCCTTTTTATTCATTTCTCAAAAAAACACCCATATTTATATAGGTGTTTTATGCTTCTTTTGTGGCCCTGTTAGTAAGGCACTATAGCCTTTAAATCGATAAAAAACTTTTTGTTCAGAGCCTCAGTTCTTAATTTTTAGCAGTTTTAGTTAAGGTTCTTTTTAATGGGATGGCATTGTGCATGAGTTGAATAACTCACTGCTTCTTTTGTGCCTCTGATATCAGGGCTTTTTTTAATGTGCTGCCTACTACCATGTAATTTAAAATAAAGAATGTACACAGTGCACTGTGAGGGGAAATACATCAGCCTCCTGTTTTTATATGTAAGAGTTTTCAGAAAGAAATTTCAATTACATTTGAAACGTGACTGGATCAGTTGGTAGCCGATAGAAATATGCTTGCAGCTTATTGGAGTGTAACCTCAATGATAACAGAGGTTTAAAGTTTGGGCTGCTTGTAGATAGTAGTAAAAATATGGTCTATTAAACTGAAGTATCTAACTAGCTATTGCACAGTTCTTCATGTTTTAAAACATTAAACAAATGGTAAGTGATTAGATTTAAGTAAACAGAGTATTTTTTTTTTTTTTCTTGTTCAGTGCCTAAATTTGAATGTGTAATTACAAAGTCCCCTTTGGAAAGAACTCTGTTTACCTAAATTACTTAGTTCTTTTTTTGTTGTTGTTAATTTTAGTAAAGACTTAACTTTCATTTGTTATAAAACTTTAATTAAAGTATTGAGAAGTTAGAAATTATTGTTCTAATGTGAAAATCTCTCTCTCTGGTTCCCTGGTTAAAAGGGGCAAAGTGTGGAGGCATAGCCTCCTCCCAGCAAGACTACTGAGCTTTCATTTCAGTAGTGTTAAAATGTTACTGTCTGATATGTGGGAGTGTGGTATAGTGTGGTTTTGTTTGGTTTTTCCCCCCTGTCTGTATAAATTGCATCTTTTAAGCAGGCAACTGTGAGCATGTGATACATGAGCAAATAGACATTACTCAGTTGCTATGTATTCTGCTCTCTGAAAAAACAGCCTTTCTGGTACTGATGCATATACTTTGCATTCCTTAAAATCTAAAAATATTGGTTCTTTAAAAACATGCAATTCCCAAATATTTTTCTAGTCACGTCATCTTAGTTGCATCATAAGAGTTATTCTTGTTCAGTTTGATTTAAGGATTTTTTCAGTGTTTTGTTCATTTGCAGTCTGTTACCTTTTCTTCTCTCTCACCCACACAAACACCCTTTGTTAAAATGGTTGCGGTATTGTGGCATCTTGAAGCCCTAAAAGTATAGCCATTGTACAAGGGCATTTTGAAAATCGTCATGATTTTTGTACAAGCTGGAGCTGAAGAAGGAAAATGTATCTAGAGGCAAAATGATCTGTCTCAGTCAACACAGTAGGTGAATGCCAGAGCTGCAGGTACCATAGGTTGCTATTCATGTCTGTGCTGCAGTGTTTTATTTATTCTTTAGGATCTGGAAAATTTCTGAAATTGTTAAACTCATTGTCTTCTGATGAAGGGTTGAGAAAGCTCAGTGAAACTCCCTTGAAAGAATAATCTACCCTGAAAGAGAGTTTAAAAAAAAAGTTACAGTATTATAAAATTTTAATATCTGTGGATAGTCTGTGCAGAAGTACAACTATACTCTTTTGTCTTTGTGACACTTTATATTGGAAATTAGTGATGATCCACTACACTGTTCGTTTTACTGTTACACACCTAGAATTGTTGTGGTCTGTAAACGAAAGGAAAATACAAGAGTGCCACTGGCTAAGTGTTGACATTTACATCATTCTTTCCATATCAAAACCAACTGTGTGCACAGTCTTTATCTCCTGAAGTTTCAGGCTCTGCAATTCTCACCCTATGAGTCAAGAACTTTTTTCTTTTATTTGATGTAGGGATATCTATATTGCATAAGGTGGAGGAATAAATTGTAACATGAAGGGAAATCTTGTGCATGGAAGAAGTTTTTAGGAAATTGGGGGGGGGGGGGGGGGCGGGGCGGGGCGGGTACTGAGTGATTACCTTTATATATAAAGAGCTAAAGTCACTATGTATATTGCAGTCAACATGTGATACCTGTAGCTAAGAAGTGTTTCCACCTTCACCTCCATCGTTTCTTTTGTGTAGCTGTTCCCTCAGAACTCCTGGCATAACTGCTTGTATTCTTAAGTAATTTCTCCCTGAATGATCTTAATTAAAAACCCCAAACCCATGCAATTACAAATTGGCTAAAAGTTGTATTATTTTGTTGCAGCCAATAGAGGAGTAACCTTATCAGGATTGATGAGAAGGGATTATCTGCAGGTTACTTCTCATGGAATCTAGCTGCTAATATAGATGCTATCAGTATAAAATGTATGATTGGAGTTTTAATTTAAATACTTAAGATTATTTGAGGATAATTGCCTATTACTGAAAAGAGTATGTTTTCACAGTATCATGGGGTGGGTTTCTTTTTTTATGTCTTCTTCCCCATTATAATAGTTGAAGATTATAGATACAGAAATACTAAAAAAGCACGTTTTAGTGAGCAGTTGAGCCAAACTGAATACACTATTTTTAGGAAGACATATTTTAGCAGTAATTGCTATGGGATAAAATTTAGTTATATGTAAGTTCTTCTGCTAAAGCACTGTGAAGTTTGCAGTTTTGAACCACATACTTGAACACTGATGTGCATGAACAAACTAAGACTATGTTTTATAGGTTAATTTAGTATTTGACTCAATTTATGCATAGGGTTGTATAGAATCTTTCATGATGTCAGTAACATTGCCATAACAATATTGAAGGTTCAATAGTATTCTCTATTTTGAATTAGTAACATCCTTTAAATTTTGCTTTTTGTGAAATAATTTGATGTACACTTTAAGTTCAGGTTCAGATAATACATCTGGATCACTATGTTGCCCACTTTATGTTCCTGTTGTTTTAGGCATATATATATATAATGTGTATGTGATGCATTTAAATTTAAAGACGGAAGGGAAAAAAAAAGCCCTTTGTGTGTTTAAAATGTTTTGCTGGTGCTCTGTTGCATTACAATGTATCTGCTTTTCTCTCCCACACCAATCTAGCGAGGCAAATCTGCTCAGCATAGATGACAGTGATGGGCCTTTCAGTCCCAATGAAGAAAGAAAGGCAAGTACTCTCTTGTGGTGAAAATGTATCTTTAAAGCTTGCTAGGTTCTTAAACAATGTTGCATAGTCATCTGTGTGGTATTACAAAATAAAAGTTTGTGTTGATTAGCAACATACGCTCAAGCTGTCTTATCTGCCTGCCCTTAATGTTTTTGTTCCTCTTACTCCTATAGATTTTATTGGTTTGTATAGGATTCTGAAAATATGAGCTTGAATAACTAGTTTTAAGTTTAGACAATTATCATTAATGGATTATATTTTTAAATTAAAAATATTAATCATTATATCCCATGATTGCTTACTGTCAGATTCTCAATTTTGTATGCATATAGGTGTGTGTATATATATAAAAGGAGAAGATACATAGGCAAACCCCATGCTTTTTGTGTTTTTTTTATGTATACTGAAATAGCTTACAACTGCAAGATGCTTCATAATACTTTGAAAATATTCATATTTTGTTTAGTAAGGAATCCTAGTGAATAAGGGTGTAGATGGGGTATATTTTAGATGACATTTGTACAAAAGCAGTCTGAAAATGAAGCCAAAGTAATATTTATATAAATATTTTGTAATTCATTTTTTCCTTTTAACTTTTAATATTATTTTAATATGTGTGAATTCTGTTGTTACAGTCACTTCGTTATCGGCCTGGAGCTGTTGGCACCAGTGGTGATTCCATAAAAACATATGCAAGACGAGGCAAAGCTGGAAGCTTGAGACTTTTTAAAGGGAACTCAATTGGCCTCAACATGATGGGAAATAGCAAGAAACTGAGGTACTACATTTAGTTTTATGTTTACTTACCTACTTGATCATTGATATAAATCAATGCTAAATGAACAGAACTTGTAGTACATTTCAGCAAAGACAGAAAACTAGATTGTTAAGGTCTTTCCTATTCCAAAATGTTAAATAGCACATTAGTAAAATACCAGAAGGTTATTAAAATACAGTTAGAGCATTCACTGGCATGCTTGTCAGTGCCTTACCAATGTTGTGTGCATGTGCTATTGTTTCCTCTACACAGTGCTAGCAGGTAGAAGAATATTTCTAACATCCCCATCAAGAATTTCTTCTCAGGATGCATTTTCTGTTTTCCTTACTGTAAGATATCGTTTGATTTAGGAGTCACGGACTATTCCTTTAAAGGATTCAGCAAATATCCATACTCTGATGTGATAGGTTGAGATTGTCACTTGCAGTTAGAGCTGACAGGAACAGTGGTTAAGCATTCAGTGCTGTACTTGCTTGTTACTACTGTCCGTAGCTTGTAACAGACTGATCTCTTTATTTAGTATATAATAAAAAGTGATACGTTCATGTAACTTTCTCTGGGAGTGTTTTGTATTGCTAAAGTGCACTCAATTTGGTTACCTTTGCAGGAAGGAAAAGTTCATAAGACAGCTAGCTATGGTTGGGCCAGTCATCAAATATCTAACCTATACGTAGCTGTATGAGGGATGTCCTTGTCTTCATTCTTGCATGCTGATCTGTAGAGCATTGTTGGTTAGTGGGATCGTCTTACCACAGAATCACTTGAGAAAATAAATCCGTGAAGTCCTTTGTGATGTGTGTCCTCTCCTGCTGTTCTGATCTTTGAGCCTGATGTACAAGGAACAAATCCAGAGTTTCCAGTCTGGACTGGTGGTCCATCAGTTTGATAGAGAAGAATGAATATAAGTGTTGTACATACTTCAGTCAAAATAAAGGCAAGGAGAGTCCTTATGTTGTAATTGTAACCTATTCCCACACATTAATCTATCTTGTTGAGTTTCAAAACCTAGATGACCTTTCACCCACTATCTTAACCAAATGTGATACATGCCACTCTAATTTAGTTTTTCTGTAGCTTATGGTCTTAAATTCATACATATTCTTAAATAAAAAAAAAAAAAACCAAACCCACCCACCCCCCCGCAAAAAAACCCAAAACAAAAAAACCCACCAAACAAAAAAAACCCCAAAACAACAAACCCAAAACAAAACTAACCCCCACAGATCCTGAATTTTCTGATAAAAGAAGGCCAGTTATGAACATTTTCTTGTTAGGGACTACTGCTGTAAGGACCACATAAACAATAGTTTAGCTTATTAGGTGAATGAAGGATATTATTCTCCTGCATTCTTTTTTTAGTGGCTTAGTTTTGACAAAGGACAGTGAAACTTTCACCGATGAGTAAAATTCTGCACTTGTAATAGTTCAAGTTATTGTTATTATAACCAACATGCCATTGCATAGAGGATTGTTTGGATATGTGTAATGTATGTTTGGAGTAGTAACTGCAGGATATTAAGTATTGTGTATTAGGTTATTTTGAATAAGCTTAAGTGTCTGTCTTTAATACTTTATTTACATTTTATTAAGTTTTCAATAATGAACTTGTCTCAAGCATCATGATTTCTAGCTAAATGTTGTATTAATGAAGACAAAAAAGGGCATGTAGACTTATATAAAAGTATTAATCTCTCCCATCCCATCACTGTTTAAAAATTCACCTCTGCCCATAGAGTTTTATTGTATAGGGTTTGTTCATATAAACCTAAACCAAAAGCACTGCCTTCCCAACGTGCAATGAAACGTAAAAGCAAGCATTGCGTTCTCTCCACAGATGTTTCAGACCTGATCAGATCAGATCCACAGATCAGACATGATCACACATTTACAAAAAAGATTTCACTGAGCTTTTTGGTGAGAGTGCACCTACATTTTCCCTTGCTTCCTTCAATAGGAATACAGACAGGAATACAGAGGATTCAATAGGAATACAGACTCTTTGTTTTCGAGATAGACTGATAGGATGTTATGTGGAACTTAAAAGCTTTTTTTAAATAAAAAAGATTTAATAATGGCAAGGTTTTTTTGTTACAGGTTAAAAGTTGTGCCATTGCACAGGGATCTGTTATTTTTCAACACATTCAAGCACTTCCTTGGCAGCTCTTGCTAACTCTGAACATGGGTACTTCCTTCCATGCCTTTTAAAAATTCTTTTTACTTTTACACAGATTAGCACAGGACTTCATTATCCTTGATTTGTGCTATGCAAATGATGTTTTGTGTTTCAGTCTTTAATTTTTAGTACACACAACAGATTTATAAGATTATATCCAGATTTCTGGCTTGCTCCTCTTCAAATTGGCCAGTTCTTATGGAATCACCCTGGTTACTTCCATTCTTTAGGATTTTGTTCTTGAACGTAGACATAAAGATAAAAATGCCTGTTACAAATCTGTCAGGACTTCTTTGCTCTGTTTTAGTAGTGAAGAAGCCCATGCATGTACATTAAATTTGTTGTTTGTTTTGAGTACACCTAACCATTGAAAATAAGATTCCTCTAATCCTCTGGAAACTAGAATTTTCTTCTCTCTGGTTGTGGGATTTGTAGTGAAATCCAACCTTACTATGTAATTTTTCTCCCCTTTCTATTAAAGCAGTTATACTTGACTGTGTATGTGTGTGTTTTTCTTAAGTTCTAGAAAGGTATGTGGGTTTTATTTTGTTTGTAAGGTAAATAATTGCTGTGGGGTTTTTTTTAGGCAGTCTAAGCATTTAGTTCGGACATTCTGTTACTTGGATTTACTTGGATTGGGACTGCTTTTATTGACAAATACTACATTATAAACCTAAGACCTAGTATGATTTATAAAATTCAACTAAAAAAAGTAAAATCTGTTGCACGTATGTTACCTTGCTTAAAGGTCACATCATCTACATTGAAAGCAGGCATCCACCTTCTGTCTAGTACTGAGCTGCATGCTGAATTGAAATGGAAAATATAAGTATTCACCTTCTTAATAAACTGTCATTAATGAAGGAATTCAGTTGGGAATAATGGATGTGAAGGCCACTAAGAGTGCTATAAACACTTGATGTTTGATTAAAACTCATACTACCAACATTAATTAACTCCTTTTTAGATTTTGGTCACTAAGTCTGCTTGGGAATGTGCTTATGCTATAAGTGATTATCTTGATTTAATAACTTAATGTGATAGTGTTATATCTTTCGTAACACAGGTATCACAACAAAATCCCCAAATCAGTAAAGGTTTGTGATCCAGTCACTGTCTGTAGTGAAGATTGGTGTTGTGTTCACTTTGATGTGCAGCGTGGAAGGTCCTTAATAGTTATCCTTTCAATATTTGGACTCTTCAACTAGAGAAAATTCTGAAGGTTGATCATGCAGTTAAGCTGCTAGATTAAGTACAAGAAGATCAGATACTTGAGATTCTTGAGTTGTTCATGGTGATTTTTATCACAAAGTTGAAGTCTCTTTTTTTCTACTTTGCCTGCAGAATAGGGATTAGAAACTCTTCAGATCAGTGGGGCTTGACTTAGATTAGTATTATTGTAGTGCAACATTCTCTAAAATTCTGGAAATGAGTGATAGGAAGAAGGGATATACAAGCACATTGAGAAGAATTTTTCCATGTACATATCCACTTGAATGTACCAAAATTTAAACCAACCAAAAAGTTATCATCTGTTATCTGGTTAAGCAAATCCAGTATCAAACTCTAACTTAACCCTAATAGTTTTGTTGTTTGGGTTTTTTTTAATCATGAGGTCTTACTTTAAATTGCTTTTGTCTTTGCTAGTTTTCAATAACTTGTATCAAATTTCTCATATTATTAAGTCCCTTTTAGATGTTTTTTTAATATTTCATAAAAAAAAGTTATTTGATGAACAGCAGAATTAATGTAGTCTGTAGTTGTGTCCTGCGCTCCTGAAATGTCATGCTTCCATTACTTCTAGATCCATCCCTTTGCCCAGTACAAGATTCGTCTGTGCTTTGCCTTTTGGTGTTAAGAAGGTCCTAGGATCAGCTGATAGAATGTGATAGTGTAACCTTGTTTTCATCAGAGCCTAGACTTTAAATGATCCTGTGGTTTCTGACATCAGATCAAGGAGACATATATCGTTAATATATTGTAAGTTCTTTGAGACTTCTAGAACATTTATTCTTTCAAGGAACTTTCTGACCATTACATCACCCTCGTTTTAGTGTTATATGTTAATTTGCTTGAAACTGTGCTGAAACTTGTAAACCCAGATTTCAGTTCGGATGTGCCCATTTTGCAACTTGCTAGGACTTTATGCTTAAATTTTCTGGTGATTCTGTCTGCACTGGGTACGTTCTATTCAAAGAACAGGATTATAGAGCAGATTGTATTTTACAGCTGTCCTACTTGGAAGCATATCTGACGCCATATGAACCACTTAAGTGTGCCATCTAGAATAGTCTGCTTTGACTCAAATCTGATCACCCAGCAGGCTGCGATATTCTATTCCAGCACCTACTGGAGTTTCTCACTACTTGAGTGTGAGGCAGAAAGCAGAAGCGCTACTTAACAGTTTTTTGTGCTGCGGGGGCACAAGACTTAGAGTTTCCCAATCATGATAGGCATGATGAGGTAAAGCTCAGATTCAACAAATAAAATGATAGGTGTGTTTATAGACTTGCTTGCTTGTTTAAAGTCCTTAAGTCTTAAGCATTTGAGAAGGCATTCCTGCCCTCTGCTTGTGTTTTCTTTTCTAGTGTCTCTTTCAAAGACATTAGACTGGAAGCCAGAGAGGATTTGAGACACCCTAAAGTATTTAGGGCAAGTAGCTGTCAGCTTTTTAGTTCTCAGGTGACAACATTAAACAGAAGGTTGACTGTAAATTAGTCTGGATGGTGACTGACCAGCTGGAGTTGCATAGTCTTGACTTGGAAGCATGTGGGATGAGTGTGTTTACTTTCAAGAGGTTGGTGTTTGAATGAGATGCTATGAGGTTAGTTTTGAGGAAGTTGAACTGTTAACTCAGAACATTTATGATGTTTGTAAACTTCATATTCTAGAAAAGAGAGTTTTACCATTTGGTTGGTTTTGGTAAGTCTTGTTCTGTTATGTTCATGGTTGTGTTATGATCAGTCAGATCATAACAGTCACCTTATGATTGGTCAGAAATGCTCTGAAAGCTTCTAATATTGACTTATGATACTCAATATAAGGCTCCCAAAAGGGTTTGTAATGCTAAACTGAAAAGAAATTTAAAAAACAAGCTAGCAGTTTGCTCACTTTCATCTTTTGGGGGAATGTAAAGGAAGGATTAGGAATTGGTTGTCAGCTTTTTGGGGAATTTTGGTACTTCAGTTTTTTTCATTGTTCATAACAGGACAAACGGTAGGAGCAAAACTCCTGCTGAATAATATTTCTGAGAAATACTATTAATGAATCAGAATAATTTTTCACATAATTTTTAGTGCAATTAAAATTTCCAAGCAATTTTACAAGCAAAATTTAAGCATTGTATTTCCATAATTTGAAACAGTTTGCATTATCAACTTGCTGTCTGTTAAAAGTTGCATGTGTTTTGACCATTTCAAATGTAGCATTGTGTGTCCTGTCACAGAAGTGTGCAGGGTAATTGTTAGGGTCTAATGATCTTTGAAGGAGTACTGTATTATTGATCTACCATATCTTTATGTCAGCTTTTACTAGAGAGGATAATGGTAAGTAATCTTCTCTCCAGAATTACTTGTTTTACATAGTAATGAGATTAAAGTGTCAAAAGGCAACAAATGAAGAAACCAAAGAAATGCTGAAAGGCGTTGGTGAATATACTGTCTCTGTGCAGAGTCCTGCTGAGATATTGGAGCACCTGAGAATCCTTCTCTTTTCTTTTTGAGATGTGTTGTCTTGTTTCAGTTGCCAGCCATCTTACATCCATAAATTTGCTGTGTTTATTTTCCCTTATGAGTAATAAGATGAAGAAAATCCCTGAATGTGCAATTCAGTCTGTTCACATGTTATGCCCTTTGAGTCATATTAAAGAAGTTAATACTATGCCTTAATAAAATGTAGAGATGGAAGTATAAAATTAATTATAAATGGTTATAATTCATTAAAAAAGGCAGTGTCTTTTTGCAGTGACAGGGCTGAGTAAAGGAGAGCTGGTTCACAGTGTTTTGGGTGGTGATAAAATTTAAAAAAATCTTTACCTTTTCTTCCGGGGGAAAAAAAAATTCTGTATATTCTTATTTGTCTGTTTTATTCTAGGACTGAATGTTTTTATGCCTGTCAAAGGATCCTAACAATTTGTATTATTGATTCAGAAATACGTAGTTGATTTTTGGTTTTGTATGGCTGTTATTGTAAAAGCAGGACACCACACTTTTTTTAGCTAAGACAATGTACAAATACACCAGAGTCTTTTCTTAAACCATTTTTCTGTGTGTTTGCAGTGAAAATGCTCAGAATATGTCTTGTCCTGTAACTGTGGTACATGGTAGACGTTTTCACCATGCACACGCACAGACAGCAGTAGTAAAAACAGCAGCCCAAAGGTAAGACTAAGTACATTTGTTTCTCTAGATGCTCCCATTGTAAAAAGTCCTTTCTGGTTTTGTCTGTAATGGTTTTCCTTATTCTATGAAGTGTTTTAAGGAAACATAAGTAATTACACGGTGCATTCTTGATCATGAGCTTTGATCTCAGTTACTAAAGTTTCATAAAACTTACCATTTAGGAATTGTTACTATATAATCTTGGAATTTACTAATTTTGAAGCATGCTATGGTACATACTCAGTACGAGAGCACCTGCTAATGTAAATATGTTTAGAAAATACTTTGAAATGGACAAACATAGTATGCAGTAGAAATTCACATAACTATCAACATGATCATCAAATACTAATTCCCAGCAACTCCAGCTTGTATAAGATCCATCTAAAGACTAAGTTATAGATCTGTTGATCATATGTGGTCTGTAAATACAGCATAAAACATAAACTGGAACATCTAACAGAAGCAAGGTTTTGCATTTATGTAAATAGTTTTTAGAATGGATGACTGGAAAGTGGGGAATCTTACTCAGCTATGCTGAATTAAACTTCATTGGTTTGAAAACTTAAAGCTGCATCAGACTTCTATCAATTGCAGGGTTGTGTTTTAATTTTTTTTTTTACAGGTTTTTCAAACCCAGTGTGTGTCACAAACATATGAGCTAACCATTGCCTTCAGGAATTTTCTTTCAAAGTTTGTCCATTCAGAGCTCTTCTTATCTATGAATTTCATGGATTTCCACAAGCCCACATGAGTGCTTCATCCTGTCAGCATTTTGTAGCCTCCTTCTTCTGCCCCCTTTTTTCCTCTGTTTTTTAGTGTAGACTTTTTGGGGTGGTGAGATCATATGTAGGCGTCATCCTTTTTTTCATCCCACTTCCCTCACTTTGATTTGCTGTCTTCAGAAAAACAAAGCCCATGCTAATGTGAATGAATGTGATTCAAACATGTATTAGGGTAATCTGGCATTGAAGGAACAGACTGAAAAATGGATTTTGCAGTCCTGTCCCTGAGGACCTACACCATTGTTGCCTCCTTCCATTCCAAATTGTACTGTCACCTGTAAATGGAAAATAGCACAGACATTTCCTTCCTCTTAGTAGTAGCAGGTGCAGTAGTAGGGATCTCCCTTTTCTTTACATTTCTTCCCATCATTGCAAGGCAGGGATGACTAAGGATTGACAGAGCTTTTACCACGAATTAAACTGAAAGACAAGGTTTATGTTATCAGTGTGGTTTAGGCTGAACCAGCTATGCTCTTTTCTTCTTTTTAGAATATTTTTGTTCAGTGTTCCATTGAGGAAAGCATGGGGCATATTTAAGCATTCATACCCTTACCTCCCACTATTTTATTTTTTTTTTTTTTTGGTAATACTAAGGGATAAAATCTTGATCTGCAGTGCTAATTAAAATGATTTGAAGTAAGCAAAATCATGCGAGACTGCTCTTTCTTGGATCTCTGAATGTTGACCTTAATAATATTAGCGGACTTGATTAAGCTTTGTTGTGAGATGGTTCTTTGACACAGCCAGTCAACATGGATTCATCCTGCCTAGTTAAGTGCGGTAGGCTTCTTCATGCAAGAGAGTCCACTCCAGAGATTCTTAATCTTCAGGGGATGTTAGACTTGCCTGCTTGCCTTTCTCACCTATGGGACTTCCTTCTTTATAAGCCTACAATGTAATATGGGGAAAAAAAAAATATAGTGACTTTGTATGTGTGACACGCAGAAAGAAAACTAATGCATAATATAGGCAAGCTGAATATTGCATGAAGTAATTGGATAGTAGTCATCTTGAATGTTTCTAAATATGTTTTCTTTTAGGGTTGTTATTGTAGTTCATTTACATTAACAACAGACAATTAACTCTTACGCTGAGAATATTTTTGGAGTTTCAAAGGCAGGAAATAGTCATAACAATTCCAAGCAATGCTTTGCTACTTAGAGGATGTCAGAACCAGCACGATCTATTTGATGGAGGGTGAGCTTTACAGAGGAACTGTACAAAGGATATTTACTTCCAGTATCTTTTGCCAGTTGACTCAATTGACTACTTTTTAAAAGCTTCAAAATCTGTTTCCGAGTTAGAGGATTGAAAATTAATGGAACATGACCTCCTGTCATACTTTTTAATTAAAAAAGAAGGGCGACCTCAAGGCTACTTGTTATGGAAAATGTAGGTTTATGAATAAGAAGGCAATAGTTGTTAGGAAAAAAAAAAAACTAAAATAAGACTATTTAAAACTGTTCATAATACAAAATTCCAGTGCATATGAAGTGGGTAAATTTTTTTGGTCATATATTTTTAGTTGTGTGGGAATTTTTTTTATATCTTTTTTTACTAGTTTTTACTGACATTAGGCAATAGTTGAGTTTAAAAGTGAATTCTGATGGTGTCTCCTCAGAAAGGAGTATATGAAGAAAATGTGGGTGGCAAACCAAGAATAAAATTCTAGGTATATATCAAGACAAAGAAAAGCTGGTAGCATGGAAATTGAGTTCTAAGGTGTTGGGGTTGTTTTCCTATACTAATTTACAGGCAACACAAAGTTGTGTTCTTTTACATTGTTTGCATTTGTAGAATTGTCTTATGGTATGGCGATCAGTAACAATATGGGGAAAATAGTTTTAACTAACCTAATATATTGTTCTTAAATCTATAGTGGATTATTGAAAGGATAACCAAAAATAAAAGCATGATTAAATTAGTTCTGAGCAGATTGAGTCTCTGGCACTGATGTTATAGATTCTGTTATTTATACTGGGTTCTTTGGGTGGGGATGGTGTCACATGGGGCAAGCTAATTATGAAACTCAGTTGTAATCTCTATGAAGTTGAATTTGGAGCTTGTGATGTGTACTGTATTTCTCATCTCTTTCTCCAACTTTTTTGCACGTGCATGTTAATTTAAATTTGGGCTGAGTATCTGTTGCACTCATATTTAAAATATAAGTTTCCAGTACAACCAAATTGGGCATTTCAAAATATTATTTTGATAAATATTATTTGTGTTTTTTCCAGTAGAATCTGGGTATGAAATCAGAATTTATTCATTTCTGATACAACAGGTTTTCAGATACAGCTTAGCCTAGTGTTGTGGTTGGTTCAAACTATTTTGCTTCATGTGATGGACACATAGTTCTATCTTATGCTATTGACTGTTCTCTAAGACTTGGCATTGGAATAGCATGTATGTACAGCATGTCTAACAAATCTTATGCATGAGCTGCATGAAGCAATTCGTAGGGACACTGCTTGCTATAATTCCTGGACAGATCCAGGATTCTCATTTCTTAATCTTTCTGACATGTAAAAGTGAGAATTTTTTTAAATGCATTATACTAATATGGGATTTTAAAACAAGCAAGTGAGGTATCTAATGTAATGACAGTGTACCGTATCGGGCATTCTGGAAATTTTTTTCCTGCCTTTAAGTTTCCTTAGCAGTAAAATTTACAATTCTTAATAGTGTGACTCTTTACAGCACCTGTAAACAGTTAATCCAAGTTATGCATTAATTGTGCCAAGGATACAAAGATACTGGATATAGTTCCATACGGACATGGTTTGGATCTGGCTGGATTTATAAACTCAGATGTGACCCGCACAAAACCAGTGTTTATTGTTTGTAAAGGCTAGCTCCAGTTGGAAACAATTTTTCCCCACTTTCATGCAGCATTGGCTGATTACCCCCACCCCAGTCCAAGTTGCAGTGGTCACATTCAATTTTGACTTCCTTTTACTCTCTTCCCAGAGCACTGTGGAGATTGAATGTGTTTCCATACTGCACTCTGTAGGTTTATCAGGATTACCTTCTTACCTGGTTTACTTTCAATCCTGCCGTTCCTCTGGGTAACAGAGAGTTAAGAGTTTGCTCTATTCTTGTGAGCGTTCTGTTTGTGAAAAGGAAAGGAGAATGAGTTAATATTACTCTGTAATATCATTACTCTCTTTAATTTGACTGAAGTAAAACAGGAAACAGTTTGAATTTGTTCTCTTTTAGAATAGTGTTAGTGAAATGCATTTATGACAGAAGTTTGTTAGGCTTTTGATATTTGGGAGGAAACAGCCACATAGATTAAAAGCTTACAGCATTCCATATTGCAAGTTTTGAAAAGGCAGGAGAGATAAAGATACTGTTTTCAAGTTGTCTTTGTGCTATGCTTAGTTAGATCTATTTTTAGATCAGTCTTGGTATACAAAGGACCTGAGTTGTGAGCACCAGCTACACTGATGTTAAAGGAGACACTTCTGAAACTAATGGCCCTAATTCTTAAATATTTTTGGAGATTCTTTTTAGCCAAAACCTCAGAAGGAGGCTGGTTGCTTCTGTTTTATCCTTCTCTATCCAGTAGCTGATTGCATGTACTCTCCTAAATATTTAAGTAGTGCTTTCTGAATTTTTTTTCTCAATTTAAACACTTAAATATTTTTTTAATAGTTGGAAACAAGTTGTTATGTAAATTTGTTTTGTCTTCTTTTGCATGGTGATCAAGGATCGGAAATGAGGCTTGATCTTAATTCATGTATTAGGATTCTGTCATGTCAGGTTCTACATTGCAGGGAATTAAGTGAGATGGCCAGGTTGAGTTCAGAATTAATCAAATTTTACACATTGAAAAAGAGGCAAGACAATACAGTATTTAGATCACTGAGTGTTGCTGTCTGTGAAGTAACATTTGTTTGTGTGTTTATAATGACTATTACAAAGATGCTGTGAAAAATAATAAAGCTCATTTGAAAACTAGTCCAGTGAGTGCAAGAAGCAATGAAACAGTTATAGTTTATATTTAATAACTTTTGAATTTAGTGATATGCAAGACATGTGGGGCTTTGCATCTTACGTTTTTTTTTCTTTTTTCATATTTTAAGCAATCTGGACCGAAAGGAAAGGTAAGCTTGCTGTTGATGAAATGAGCATGGCAATGAGCATTAAGAAAATTAACTGAATGAGTGCTTTATCAATGCTAGTTAAAGAATATTCAGTCCAGTCAGTCATATCTGCTCATGTGTGAGGGGGGTTGGTTGTTTTTGTTCTGTTTTTGTGGTTCACTTACTCCCTTTTACCAATAAAGGATCTTTACATCCATTTCTAAATAATGCCGTGTTAATGTGAACTTTGGGTACCTTTCCACTGAAATTTTATCTATCTATTTATATATCCAATGTGAAAATAGATAAATTTTAACTTTCTCTGGAATGTAAGAATTCACTGCTAATTCTTTTCGTAGAGCAGCAAACTTTGTGTAATAGAACGGTTCTGAAACATATCTTAGTAGGGTGTTTAACAGCTTTCACTCTGTCATCTCAACTTGGTTTGAATAGCATTAAAGGTTTTTATTGCATTACTGTGTACATTCTGTTCATGAAGTGTATATGTTAAAGCAATTAACAGAAAATGTATAGCAAAACCAGGCACGCTGTAAAGCTCATTTCTCACTCGTTTTGCATCTGTTTTACTGCTGTTAATATTTTGTTAGCCATATGAAATACCATACATTTGTTTTTCTTTCTGTATAGCTTAAATTTATAAGTGAGTGTAAATGTTCTGTTGATAGTAATGAATTTATTGAGTTTTTGTAAATATCCTGTCTATGTGGGTGTTTTTTGGCAGTATACACTTGATATCAGGTTGAATTGTTTAAACAGTGTCTATAATGTTTAAACAATAATGATATAAATAACACAGAAATCAACTGTAGATCTGTTCCTTGTGAATTCAGGATTTTCTAGATTTATTTCAAATTCAGTAGTAAAATCAAGCCTTTCTGTTTTACTGCCTTTTGTTATTTCTTAAATATCAAAGAGATGCTCACCAGTAAGTTTTGGCCCTCTAAGAGGGGATTTTATGATCTTCTCGCTGCCTGGGCTTTGAGTTAATGTATTTTTTCCTGTTTTTCTTTGTGCTGCATTTATGTCAGTAGTTAACTATTCAGCTATTAATGTTTTTAATTTGGTACTGTATGTCATAGGAAGACTACGATTGAGTTGCATGCTGGTGATCTTAGTTTTCCCTTGGGGACACCTGCTGCTTCATAATCCAGTACTACTGGATATGTTCTTTTTTTCCTTCCCTGCTTTTTGTTGCTGTCCTAGCAGGGGAAGATGATTTAGACAGGAGCTGCTAAACTTAGTTTTAATCATTACCATCATGATAAGTGCAGCTGCAACTCTTGACTTTCTGGGCCAAATGGGGCTACTGACCTGCGTACTAAAAACCCAACTCCCTGTGCTGCTGCTTCTCTCCTTCAGCCTTTGACTTTCGTACTCTGCTTTTCCTATAAGACACACTGAAGGTAAATCTCACCTCAGCAGCTTGGTGCTTCCTATCTTATCATGCTTTACTCTGTTTTTGTGTAATGATATAGAAACCAACAGCCTGCCTGCGGTGGTATTCCTCCAAGTAGCAGTCAGTATACAGAGGCAGAGTGAAGAAGGGCTGTTAGGAGTTGGTGCAGCCTTGCACATAGATGGTATTTTTGATGTGGCTCATACCAGATCATGGGTAGTTTTGAAAGTTCTGATCTAAGACAGCACTGTATCCTAAGTTCCCAGATCCAGATGTTTATTCCTTTTTGGCATAGACAGAAATTGTCCCTATCCCGTGTCCTGTTCACACGCCCCCCCCCCCTTTTTTTTTTCCTAGAGAAGAAATTTTAATACAAAAATTTCACTTTGGCTGAAAGGTGTCACAGAGGTCTGTCTACCGGGTCAAGGTGAAGATAGTAAGGTCCAATTCCATCAGCAAAGGAATATGGCAGTAATCTTGAATGTGTGCTGAAAATACTAGATCAGTGACACCATTCTGTCTGGGCAAAAACATGTTTAGTCAAGAATGCTATACCATTTAGCTGTTAAGATGTGTCAAAAGTTCAGGACTCTCCACAGTCCAGACTACTTCAGTGTTTTTGTCATGTCTGTTGCAGGAAGAGCCTGATCTTTCTTGGTCTTGTAATTAGTGTTTTGCTGTTTGATGCTTTACTACTTCTTGAGGTTTCTTTTGCCAAATATTGGTCTACCTCTCTTGTATTTAAAGGTATTAAAATCGTAACTGCTTATAATGGATGAGATAAATGAGATGCCTAAAATGATTTAATCTCCAAGCATAGAGATTCTTCAAGTAAAATCTAAATCTCATAAGAAATATCTTTAGGAAACATAACAGGCAAAATAAAAAAGTGTGTATTTTTAATATTTGCTAGGATGGCAGGAACAACAATCAGTATTGTATTTCTTGTTTTTTCTATTAGTATCTACAGTATGTAGATAGTCTTGCATCTTGATCTGTTTAGCTGTTTGATCTCTCATTTATTCCTTTTGAAATGGGAGACTGTTAGTTTAAGTTAGAATTTAACAGCAAGAAGGCATTTGTTTTGAAGTGCTTTATGTTTTTTAATCTCTTATAAGAATTTTTTTCTTTTTCAAATAGTCCTTTTGAAGACAGGTATCATATTCCATTTAAAAAAAACAACTACAGTTTCCATTCTGTTTCTGCACTCACGCGCAATTAAAGCACTCAGTGTACCAAGTACTTTACTGGAGAAGGTATCAATGGATCTGCAGCTGTTCAAATGGCAACAAACATCATGCTGAGGGGAGGGCCTTCATTTTGTCATCTGTAAAAATTTTGTGGTGGTGGGCTCTGCCTTTTTGTTTGTGTGGGGTTTTTTCAGGATAGGAAACTAGTAGGAGGCGCTTCAAGTTGCTGCCCTCTTGTGGGAGGGCTGTTATTGGCTCCAAGAAAACATTTTTTTCAGATTAAATCTACAATTAAGTAGTGTTTAAAATTGTCTTCGCGTTTGTTTCTAACTCAGAGCAACTTCAAACCTGACTGTGACTTGCTAACCAAGTAAAACTGTGTTGGGAAGCCTCAGTTGACTTGGAGCTGTTATTCGTAACTGAGATTTGGGTGCTACTGGTTCATTGTGAGCATACTAGTAAAAGTCTTATATTGTGGGAGAAGAAAGATACTAGTTTTCTGCTGGCCCTTGCGTGTTCTTGCAAGTGGCTGGCCATTTAGTAAGTATTGAGTCTATACTGTAACAAACACAAAATTCAGACAAGGGTAAATAATGCTACTGTATTCCAATTTATTGTCAAACAATTATTTAGCAATATATATAATAAAGTGATGACTTTATTATCTTAAAAAGATAAATATATGTTGCATGTTAAAAATGTAAGACAAACCTGTACGATTTTTAGAAGAAAAATCATAACTTACAGATGTCCAGAGACCTTGAATTGTCAAACTAATTTTTAAAAGAAATTTTAGTATTCTAAATCTACCATATTGTTTTCATTGCTTTCAATTAAGTGTCAAATAGTTTCAGTATTGTTTCTCTTTAATATTTCTTATATGTTTTATATTTAAAACATTTTACAGAAAATAATTTTTCTACCAGTGGTTATGTTCAAAACGAGACTTATTATTATGAAATACTACTGGAGCATAATTATAATGTGTCAGACAACAGCTCATGCATCCTTACTGCAAAGTTATTTTTTCAAAGTTATATTTTTCAAATATCCTATAATGATGTTACAGGGTTTTTTTCTACCCTTTAGAATGTCATTATCATTGGTTTTGATAGCAACAGCTTCTCATTATGTAATGGTTAGTATGAGCTCTGCCTTATATTTCCACCAAATCTGCCTTTGAAGTAATCCTGAGATATGAATTTTTAAAGAAAACATTAAAAAAAATCGTACACAATTTATGAACAAATATTCATGTCAAGTTTCTGATTTTGGTTCAGTTTTTGTGTGTGCAGGCATTAAAATAAACTTTTTTAGGGAGCAGGATTGTTTCAGAAACGTGTTTGATGCAATCAGTAACAAATAAACTACTTAATCTGTCATCTGTGATGTGCTTGTGGGCACTCATGGTAAAGTACTGTGACATCTCTACATTCTGTGTTGCAGTCCCGCCATGCTGGTTTCACAGTCCTTCTTTCTGCCCAAGTTTTCATTCACACTGCAGCCCCTCAACACAATAAAATGTATTTGTGTTTAGTAGTGGTCTAATACATTTAGAGGGCCAGGTTTGGTAAGAAGTATCCCAAAGGGCATTGCAAATTAATCTTGTTCCAAAGATGTTAGTTAATAATAAAATATGGGAAAATCCTGAGAAATATTACCTAGACATTCAGAAAATTCAAAGGTTTTATAAGCTGATGCATTAGGAAATGCTGTGCTGAAAGAAATAAAAACATGCCTAGTGCTGAAGTCTGCTTCAGCCATAGCCAAATTTTTGTCAGGTGGATCCTCAAACTTTAGCTGTTAGTTTGAGATGTTACTGCCTACAGCTGTTTTCTTTGCCCCTTTGCTGTTGTTTAATGTCCTTGTAATCAGAGGTAGCTGTATGGGATGTGCGTGACCCGTTTGCAGCCCAGTGCACTGGCTGAACTTGCCAATAAAAAGAGTTTCTGCTGCAGTTCTTGGCAAGGCCTCCTGTGTTTCAGGTGCATGCCATCTTCTGTTATAGCAGGAACAGTAATCTACAGCTGCAGAGCAGGGTAAGACAGCTGAGAAAGAGAACTGCCACAAAAAGTAACTGAGATGCAGTGAGCTTCAGGAATCTTAATTTGGCACAATTTGACATGCCTGTGTCTAAACTGAAAATATCTTTCAGGAGACTCAAAAAATCTTACTATAATGATTTATATTGCATTAATTTGCACAAAAAATGTGATAAGTATGTTATGCAAATTATACCAACAAAAGTTTACTTATCCACTAATTTGTCTATATTATTATATTTTTAAAACAAATATATAGGAACTATCTTCTGTCTTGTTCTTTTTATTTTTTGGCCACAACAATTTTTGACATCAGATCTCTTTCCTCTGTTTTGCATCTTCCCTTCCTGTTTTTTAAGTTGTGGAACTTGTGGAATCTACTTAAATATTTAAAATAATAGTTGTTTCTATTTTTGGATTTTAAAAGTATCTACCTTGTACTTCATGAGTGAGGAGGAGATGCAGGCTTCAGTCTTTGAAGACTTGGGTCTGGAAGTGAGAGACTCCTGAACTATTGATTACTATCAAAGGGGATTTAGATCAGAAACACTTCTAAGACATTTACTGCAGCTGTTCCTAGCATCCTGGTAATATTTTTTTAAGTGTACAAATAGCATGTAACAGGATAAGTTATTTATTCATAGCTGTCAGATACATTTCAGGTTTATTTTGTTCATGTATAATTGTGGCTAAATTACAATGGTATCTGTCAAAAGAACAACCGTATATCTAATTTATTTTCCAGAAAAGAATACCCCCCTCAGCTTCAGAAAGTAGAAGCAGACCACATTAGGTTACCACGGTCTCAAGGAGTGGGTAAGTTATGTTTAGGGTTCTCATTTCCTTTAAGCAGAATAATTTTTTTAATACCTACTTTGGGTTGGTGTGTTGCCGAACTTTGTGTAACCTTCAGTATATCTATTCATATCCTTATATCATGTTATTCTAGATTTATACATGTTTGTGCATGAAGGCAGGATTTTGCCCTTTTTGACAGACTTCTGCAATGTGTTCAGTCATGTTATAATTAATTTTAAATTAGGCTTCAGTTATTTTAAAACCAACTGAAATTGGGAAAATTTGGAGTCATAGGACTGTTGGAGTTGGAACAGGTCTCTGGATATCATCCAAGCCCAAGCCCCCAGCTTCTACTTGAATTATTGACGAGGAACTTCTGTAGCACTGTTAGTATGTACAAAATGTAAAATGGTAAATAACACTTAGTATGAAGTATATTTAGGCACTGAGGTAGTGACTAGAAGAGGCAGCATCAGCACTGCGCTGTATCTCAACTGAAATATGCTCTTGTATTATTGGTTAGGGGCCATTGATGGAGATGCAAGAGAGAAAATATAATTTGCTTTGAGGTGTAGAAATTGTGAAATTGGAAAAGAAAAATCACTGTATTTGTGCTTTGTCAGTATGGATACAGATACAGTTTGTAGACCTGCTGTTCAGCTGCTTAGCCATCTACATTGGCCAGCTATTCTATTATGCGTTTTTAGGTTAATGTTAAGTAGAACTTCATCAGTTCTATGCAAAAGTAAGTTAACTTAGACAAAAACCCACTTATTATTGTTTCTTTTTTGAAAACAAGTCATTCTTTAGTTTTGAGATGTCTTCTAATAGTAGGATGTTTGTGAGACTATCAGTATGTGTATTGGAAAAGTGTTCATATCTGTTTAAAAAAAAAACAGACTTAAAAAAGTTCCAATATGGAGACTGCAATTAAACTAGGGAGTGTAAATAGCATTTTAACATTAAACTGAATTCAGGCACTCTTGTACAACATACTGCACTTCTTAAAAGAAAATTTCACTCTGTACATTGTTAGTTTAAGTAGATTATGGATTTCTTTATTCTTCTACTCTTCGAGTATTCAAATGAATGCCCCAATATAAAACAGGATATGGCAGTATAGTTCACTATAATGCTGAGTCTTGTGTTGAAGGAATAAATCCTAATTACATAGACCATTTCCAATTATTCTAAATGTATTCACCAGCAGTCCTTTAGTGAAAATTACCATCCGCATGATCTAGCAGATCCCCTCCTACTTTCGGCAGTGAAGGCTCCATTGTAGTTATTGTGAAGGTAGTATAGATTTTCAAGTCCAAAGCCTCCTCCAAAGATATTAAACTACAAATTGTCACCGACAGACATTAATAAAACAACATTTTCAAAGTTACTTTGGGGAATTTTTTCTTATTCATACAACAAATCACGAGATACATGAAGCAGTGTAGTTTATTGGGTGTTTAAAAGGGTGTTTATGTTTAGTTCAAGTTAGTGTATGTGAAGAAATAAGTTGATCATAATTTTAACAGCATATGAGTAGGCATTTCTTATTAACATTTTTGCATTTTTTCCCTCCTAGACAGTATAATGGAAAACACCGAAGAGTCAGAATCAGAATCAGAATCTGAAATTAAGAGAAAGGTGCAACAGAAACGTCACTGCAATTCATATCAGTCTGATTTAACTCTGTCTTCTGCTACAAAAAAATGCTTAACCCAGTTAAAGGTGGGTTAGATTTTAAAAACATGTAAACTTCTGTTTAACTTTAAAAGTTTATGCATGTTTTTTGCATCAAAATGCAACAGGCATTCAGTTGTAAAGTAAGCTGATGTTCTAAAACTCCTTAGAACTGGGAGAAAGATCTGCATAACTAAATTTAAAAAAAGTTATAATGATACAGATATTTAAGTGTTAATATTGATACTAGCTATGAAATACTTTCTGATTTGAACAAACAGGTGCTACACTGGAAAGCAGAAGAACCTGTGTTTAAATTGATTGGCTGATCGATAAACCAGAAACTGATAATTTTGATTTGCTGTCTGTGATATAGAGGAACAATATTTTACTCTCTGACTGATTTTTTTTTTTTTTTTTTTTTTTAAGTGTCATGATTTTCTGTACTCATTATAACAATAAAGACAAAAGTACTGCAAAGATGCAAGTACTTCTTACTAAGGTGTTCTCTTTCTCAGTGAAACTAGCACAGGTATCCAAATGGCATTCTCTGGTCTAGATGCAGCCAACCAGGATGTTTTGCCTGGAACTTTTCTGAATATCCGATGTAAGATATTTTGGAAATTCCTGTAAGGCTCGCTGTATTTCTTATCATCTTCCCAGGTTACTATGGAAAACTTATAATGCCCACATACAGGTCACACTGCATGACTATCAAAGCAAAACTTCCTGTAAGGAGATCTTGGTGTTTTTTTTTTTTTTTTAAAAAAAAAAAAAGTAGATCTGTGATTATTATATATAATCGGCCTGTGTTTGCTCCTGTGTATTAGAAAGTAAGTCTGACTGTATTTCTTTGTTAGGATGACACACTTGGTACTACTCTTATGCATTTCCATTATATATTTAGTTAATTAATACGATGTTACTTGGAAATTTTATAGCTGAGTTTTTGGTCTACATATGATATCTTTATAGATGTGATCTATAAAAGCTAAGTAATGAAGTAACAAAGCAGTTAAAAACAAAACAAAAGACATTACAGTTCTGTGGGGTTTGTTTTAATCATTACATTGATAACTTTCTTTATGTTTGTTTAAAGAAGTAAAATATTCATTGCTTATGTCCCATCAGGTAAGGGACAAAAGCAGAAAACAGTCTTCTAGATTGAAATGGTCATTGAAGAAAACAGTTTAAAAATAAATGGAATCTTGTCACTGCCTTGATAAAACAATTTTCAGTCTGAAGATCTAACAAATGTCATCTTTTAGTGCACAGAGTTTCTTCCTTACAAATTATGTGAATTAGCATAAGAGGAAGGAGAGCAGCCTCATCATTTGTGGCTGGATTGCGATCTGTGTAGGCCATTTGCAGTAACTCCTAGCTCTAACTAGAAGACTCTGTGTACATGTAGAAGTGAGGTGTGCTTTCAGCATATTCCTCCATATTACAAAGCCACGGTACTGACTTCCAGAACTACTTCCTGCGTTGTATACATGTGGAAAGTGAGGGCTGGAGCTGCATGTCGAAGCACCAGCAGCTTGGTGTCCTTGAGCCAGGCTGCATGTAGCTGACCACATTGCTAAAACAAGCTGTTCTCTGTGTCCCTGATAAAAAAGTGTCAGACTCGATTACATTGTTCCAGGGGCATGATTTCATTTCCAAAACCATCAGACAGATTTCACTTGTAAACAGTATTTAATAATTACATCTGGTACTTTTTCCCATGCGTATCTTAGAAATCCGTAAAGTTGAGAACACCAACAATCATGAATGGAAACCAGTTACTTTTTCTCAGACACAAGAGCTGAGTGCCTGTGGTAAAACTGTCAAGCAGTAAGCTTAAAAAAGGCAAAACCCCGTATTTTTCACACGGTGTATTATGAAATTTCAAAAAAGGATTGATAAAATTTGTGAGGCTACATCATCATTAAACAGGTTGATTTAAAATTCAACCACTGATTCAGGAAATTTCTATATTGGTAATGACATCAAGTAAGGAGGATATGTTCTTACTCTATTCCCTGTGCTCCCAACCATCTACCGCTGGCCACCGTTGAAAGTACAGCACAGGGCTAGATGAACCTTTACTCCAGTCCCATAGGATAGTTATGATCCTGTAAGACTATGTAGTTTGTGGGTACACTTTCTGGACATAGAACAGATCTTGCTGCAACTGAATTCACTAGAACAACTCTTGGTTTTATTTTCTTTTTTAAATGGGTTAAGAGTTTTATACTTTATTAAAGGGATTTAACACAATGATTTAGGCATTTGTCAATGAACTGTATGCATTTTCATGAGTCATGCGTTGCCAAAGTGTGCAGATGATCGACTGGAGGTTTATGGAACCTCTGAACAATTCAAAAGTGTTGATTGTGGTTTTATGCCAGAGGAATTACAGACATAACCAGCTGCTTGTCAGGCAAAGTGCAAATGGTTTTCATCTTACTAGACTATAACAGGTTGCACTTTCTAATTGTTAAAAATGTACATGATTTTTAGAGGAAGGAGGATTTTCTGCTTCATATGTGCTTTACTAAAAAAAACCCTGAAAAATAACAAAAGCTTTGGATTCTGAAACTTTTTAGAGACAGGGCAGAGTATTTGTATAGGGCATATAGTATTTGTATTTTGCAGATTTCAAAGTTTAAAAAAATGCTGTATTATACAAGTTATAAGGCAGACGCATTTAGATAGAACTCATCTACTTAAGTAGTCATTTATCTTGAAATAGAGTCTAAAAAAGACTATGCCCTTAATTAAACACTGCTACCTCTACCATCAAGGTGCAGGCTCTCAAACCATGGAAAGGGAGTTGGTTTTAAATTTTTGGTGTGTGGTTGAGGTAGAGGGGTGCAGTTATTCTTTTCTTAAGATCCTTCAGGTACGATTGGTAGCTTCTATTGAATATTTTAATGTCTGATTGAAATTCTTCAATGCGATTAGCAGTATCTTTGTAAAAACTACATCCTGTAACTGAATGCTGAGGCACAACACTGGTTTTCATGTCAGTTGCTATCTTATCCCACCACTCAGGTTTTAAAGGTCTGATAGATTTTATACACTCTTGGGTTTTTTGCAACATACCTGTTTTGCTATGTTATGTGTAGCTTTGTTAAATTGCAGAAATTTTGTAAAAATAATATATTCTCCTTGTATGACTTTTGTCTTCACATTTGTTTTTAAAAATGATTGAAAATCCCACACCTGAGGAAGTCCTCTTTATTGGAAAAGTGTTTGTGGCTGGGGGTGGGGGGTGCAAATAATGATAGCTATGTTTTGAAAATTAGTGGGATGTAGGTATTTTATTTATCATCTTCAGTAGCTCACAGTGCAGTGGTTATGTCATTTGAGCTCAGTGCTCCAGGAGACAATAGCATACATTAAATTTCAGTTCTAAAGGTGTCCCATACTCAACTCAGTAGACATTCAGTAGCTTATTTGTTACTATTGAATACCTTAGACTTAGAAGTCCAAGTTCTGCATTTGTGATATGTAATTAAGTGGGACCTAGTACATGTGAGAGAAAGAAAACACATCTCTCTCTGCAGTGATAAGATATATTTTCCCTTGTAGCCCCTGCTTTCCTCTTGGAAGTTTGGGGAACTCTTTTTCCTCAAGTCCTGTTTTCTTCTCTGAGATACTGGATTGTAGAACAATGTGTTTCCTTTTCTTTTTCTTTTTTCTCTCTCTGTGTCTTTTTTTTGGGAGGGGGAGTGATTTTTCTGCATGCTTTGTCAGGCTGTTAGAAGATAACTTGGGAGGACAAATGAACTTCATGACCTAGGAGGTTGCTTCTAGTCCTCTTTAGCATTGCTCTGTGGATCCTTAGGTTACTTTATTTTCGTCCAATGAAACTGTTTTTACAGAAATTATGTTACTGGACCTTCTTGCTGATGGAGATATATATCTGAATGGTGTGCAACCTTTTACGTATGGGAAGAAAAAAGGCAAGAAGGAAAATATGAATTGTCTGACAGTAACCACTTTTTAAAAATTGCCACAAATGACATTTATTCCTCTTAAAATACATTTAAGAAAATGAAAAATATTCTAATGTTTTTGTATTTTAATGTTTGCTTTCTGTGCTTACTGTAATTGCTAATATAGTGTTGTCAATATTCATTCTGAACAGAAATTAAAGGCAAGATTTGGAACTGGTATCTTTGTGCTTATATAGTTACTGATTTTTTTTGTGTGTGTGTGTTTGTCCCCTCTAGCTTTTGGAACAAATTGATTCTTCTACTGTTTGCCCAAATTGTGGACGGGCGAATGAAAATCAGACCAAATGCCGACATTGTGAAAGTGCTTCTCTAAAGGATTTGCAAAGAGTCTCCAGACAAACTGTGACATTAAGTGAATCTGTGGGACCTTTATCACGTTCTTCAATACATCAGAATTCAACAGGGCAAAAATCTTCAGGTACAGGGTTCAACACAAAGAAGTTTTATAGTTCTGCTGTTGGGAAAAGTCCAACGGATATTCTACTGAGTAATGAAGTTGTAGGACATTCTATGTTACGACAGAATGGAAAAGTTGGTCTTATAACTGGGACAAAAAATCCTAAAATTACAGGAAGCTTAAGACAGAGGAGTACAAGACCATCTGAACTAAATGATCCAAGTAAGTACCTTTTTATGAATGTAGCATTAAACTGGAAACCCCAAATATTGTATAATGAAGGAATTGTCCTTACAGATTTACATGACTGATTTTGCATGGAATTTTTTTGTGGGTATGTTCTTGGGGAAGAGTGACAGACCTTTTTATAATTTCTTTTTCATAGGCAGAGGTACTGTCTGAGAAAGATGAACATCAGGGAAAACAAATTTTTTTTTTTTTTCTTTTAAGACTTACATGTTATAATTTTAAAAAAAGCATTCTTAGCAGAATTCCATCATTGATTCTCCCAAAGGGGAAGACAGTCTTTGATTTTTATTTTTTTTTTCCTCTTTCCTTTTGAGCTACGCATCTGAACACTAGCCAGGTTTTCCCATTTATTTAAAATGTCATAATTTGTAAAATGTTAATTTTTGTGCTTTCTCTGCATAAACTGAAATTAATTTATAAGCAGGAAGGAACTGGAATTTGGGAAACTACGTTTCTAGTTCCATGCTTGGTTTACTAGACCATGTTGTCTTACTGATTTGAACAATTTAAGTCATAATTTCTCTTGACAGTTTTTCTTAAGCTGTTTTACTCACTGTCAGTTCTTGATTGAACCAAGAAATGTATGGCTTCACTTCTGTGTCTAGAGGCGGATTAATGATACCCATTTCTTGTATAGTTAGTTATGAGAAGTAAAAAATGAGGGAGAGAGCGCCTGCGATCAGATTCCAGATAAATATTAATAAAAGCATAATATAATGATAAATGTGGACTTTTTTGGCACTGCAGGACAATTACATAAATTACTTTTAAGCCATTGCTTGAAAAGAAATTTCTGTTACAGAAAAATGTAGTGGTTGAGAATTTAATATTTTCTGTTTAGTTGTTTTGTCTAGTGATGATGATGAGGAGGAGGATAGTGGCAGCACTAGGAGAATGGAAAGCATTTCACCTCGTCCTGCAGATTCAGCCCGCTCCTCCCCAGCTCCTTCTACAGGAAAGGTGGAAGCAGCATTAAAGGAAAACAGTTGTGGAATAGAACAGAGAATAGGTAGTATAACAACAGATACAGAAATTGCAGTCACACTACCAAGAAAAGCAAGAATGAAAGATCAGGTACTATTTAATGCTTTGTTTAAAGAAAACAAAAATCAACTCATAAGTGGAAAATGTAAAGGCTTGTCTTGCATTGTTGGAAGTTGACTATATTTGATTGCTTTTCTTATTTAGCAGCTCATTGAGTAGTATTTCTGCTTACATAATACTGGAAGCATAAGAAAATGTGTTCATTATATTTTTACAAGCGTTCATAATGATTTGAATTATGCTTTTAACCTAGATGCTTCTGTGTTGAATGTATACTCTTTGAGACTGGGCAGGGTATCTCTATGAAACTCAAGGGCCTACTTAGTTTGCAGAAGAATATCAGTACCAGCTGTTGCCTGGTAAGGCTTTGGACATGCGAAGTTAAATGTGTAAAGAGGCACTGGGAACAATAGTGGCCCTTTAAAATTAAGATACTTTGACAACTGTCCCAATTAATAGCACTTATTTTAAGGATTTCATGGTGGAGCTTTTGTTTTTTAGTTAAGTACCACTGCAAGAATAGGATAAACAAAGACAAAAAATGCACCATGAGCAGACTCCTTAAGTGCTGTCAAAGGGGACAGCTTTCACGGTATGTTAAAAACTTAACCACCTCGATAGTGAGCCATTAAGAAGAATAAATTCCCTGTGGCAACTGGTGTTGAATTAATAGTGCTAATTAAAACCATTCTTGGGTCACTTCTCCAGTTTCACTATTGTGAGTTTGGTTCAACAAGAGTGTCTGATCAGATTTCCACCTGCAGTCTCAAATACTTTGTGTTTTCTGAGTTAGAACGCTAAAGTAATGATGTCAAAACCTTCATGCTATGTTGAGATTCAGAAGCCAACATTCTAGTGCTGTAATTGATGAAATTATGGATGTTTATAATATGGTGTATCATTAGTCACCACTATCAATATAAAGCTGTGAACCTCTAGCCTACAATAAAGCTGTGGGGCTAAAAGCTTGGATGATAAATAGTTTTGAATTTCAGTTATTCTGGCATTATGTGCTGGATTAATTGAAAGTGTTGTATAGTGAAGGCACTGGTGTCTAAGACTTCTGAAACTCTCCCAAATGTTTTCCTTTGTATATCCATATTTTCCTGTTCACTAGTCTTTAAGAACCTGCATATTTTAGGAAATGAACTGCATATTTTAGACAAAAGTAGAAAAGAGCTTGCTTTTGAAAACAAGGGAAACAGAATTTTTTTTTGGTGAAATTTAACACCAACTTTGCATTGTTTCAAGGAAACTACCAAGAATTGCAGGTATCACAGTGTTTGTGTCAGATATGATAGAAGAAGCCGTAAGAAGCTTTGCTCACTTGTTTTTCTCTCAAAATATTCATTGTTTACTGAAGAGGCTGCTTGAATATAGCACCACTTCAATGTCTACTGTCTTACTGTTTGTCTGTGATTTGAGTTTTGAGCTTTTAATAATATTTAGCTAGTCCAGCAGACAAAAATGAAAAGCTGTCTTCAACAAGAGTCCTAGGAAAATATTTTAACTACAGGGATTTAGAATCTCTGCCTTCTCCACTGTATTTAAATGAAACATCCAAAAGTATATTTTGAATTATGGCCAAGATAGGCTAGTGATTAGGGACTTTGAAATAATTTTTGAGATTTAGTCTAATAGAAATACCGACTCCCTTAAAATGTTTTTCTGTGGGAGTTTAATTGTATTTTGTAACCCAAAAGAATGTTTATTGATGGACAGCTTTATGAAGCAATATAAATACCAAAGTGTACAGAAAATCTTTCAACAAAGTAGAGCAATATAAGCAATACAACAAATAAATATATTAAATTGATGGCTATCAGCAAGCTTTCTTTCATGTTAATAAGTTTTTGTAAGATTGTTCTGTTGGTAAACAGGAAACTTCATTGAGAATACAGCTTCAGTCAGCATCTAGAGACTTTCTTGAACTGGAGCCAAACTCCACGTGGCCTTCTTTCAGTGTTTAGTCTTCTGACCCTGGAATCTGTCCTGAAAACATCTTAATAATTCTGTAGAGTTGCTTTAAGGAATTTTGATTTGGCTTACTTATTTATAGGTCTTGAAGATTCTACTCCTGCTAATGTGGTGATGCACTGTACTTCAGTAATAACTCAATTTTCAGTCATCAAAAGCTTGGACTAATAAAAACTGAAAGAAAAAATAAACCCACCAACATTGTGGTGCTTTTACAGCATTAGTGTTTTTATATAAATAAACAAATAAAATATAATAGAAATAACCTTGTTTTGCCAGGCTGCATAGTGTTTCAAAAGGTTGAAAACTAAATTGGTTTTGGCAATTTTAGAAGCATTGTTTGTGATTTGGAAATGGTAACAAAATGTCTACAAGTGTCAGCTTATGTTTTTTTCCTTGAATCTAGCGATATTATCATCTTCAGGTGTTCCAAAAAGTCTTTTAGGAAATTTATACCTTCTGTATATGATTGAGGTGGATGCTATAGTAAGTAATCCATCCCGTTGACCAACAGAAAAGTAGCTGAAAATTTAGTCACTAGTGTTTAACAAGCTTGTTTTAGCAATAAATCTTAGTGAGACATTCTGAAACTTTGAAAATTACTTTTCAGTTTGGGAACATTGTGTCTAACACTCCAATAAAACGTCGTAAAGTTATTTCTCAAGAGATTGTAACTGAGGCTGTACCTCTAAATTACCAAAATTCCTGTGAAAGTGTCATTCTGAACTGTCGAAGTATACGAATAGGAACGCTACGAAGAATGGTAGTGGAACCTGTGATTGTAAGTAAACTTGTTACTTTGCAAATCTCTCAGTTTTTGATGGACATTGTTATTTTCATACTTGAACAACATAATACTTTGCCTTTGTCTGTGGAACAGTAAGTTTGTCTCTAATTTCAGAGGCTGTGATTCCCAAAGAAGCCCAAAGTACTATTACATACTAACGCATACAGTCTAGTTCTGGTGTTTAGTAGAAACATCATGCCTGCAAACCCCTTGAAAACCCTGTTTACTTGGTTGGGGGTGGCTGATGGATTAGCGTGCATTTGTTAACAAAATTGAAAGCAACAGTTACCAAAAAATGGATGTTGGTAGGTGGTAGGAAGAAACATGTCTGCAGGTGAATAATTTTGCTTCTATAGAACAGTATTTTTTTTTTGTTAACCTTCTAAGTTACATGGAGACTTTCAAGGAGACATTGAATGTTAGTTGTATGCAGTAAGTCAGATAAAATGCATACTTCTTGCTGGGGTAACCACAAAAATAGCAGAGAGGTGTTACTTGCACTTTCCACCTCTCTGTAAAACCCTGTTGTTTGATTTGCTTAAATACTGATACTGATAGATGACATTCTCTTTTTAAGATTTTTTTTTTTCTCCCTATAATTTGTGATATTTTTCAGAGTATTTTAAACCTTTTTGAAAACAGAGTACTTAGGAGAGATCTTAAGTTTCAACAGTCAATATGACTGAAAGAGACATTGAATAGTAAAGAATATACTTGCTTCCTGAGTTATGCTAAAATGTACACTTTGGGTTTTTTTTAAAAATTACATTTTACATTTTTATTTTAAAATTTTCATTACTCAAGTACTTAGTCAATTGAAATATGTTTACTAACAGTTAAGAGGCGTTAAGTCAGTTTTGGTCTGGAGAAGAAGTGAAATCTTATTATTGTGTTGTCTTCCACAGTTTTGCCTGGACTATATCAAAATACGCCTAGAAAGTCAAGAAGGTGAGTACATCTTTCATTTTATGTTAATACTCAATATATACATTTTGAATGAAGTAACTTTGTCAAAGGAATTAACAGGTGAATCATAATGAAATGTCGATTCTGGTTTTGTGATCTATGTAATAAATTATACTGGGTGCCTGTAGTCAGATAAGAGGAGAAAAAACCTGAGAGTATAAATTTGACCTGAACTGACTGGTGAATAAAAAACAAAATGATTTTGCATTATCTCTGCCTTCTACTGACAGAAAGAAAATTCACAGATAGCAAGAATTAGCAATTTGTGGTGTGCGTGCAACTGGATCATTAGTTATGAGTTCTTCCCCTTCATCCTAGATGAAGAGCTGTAGATATTCTGGTGATGACTGGCAAAGGTCTTGAAAATGATTAACAAAACAATAGGCAAGAGTAACCTCCTGTAAAACATGCTACCTCTTTAACACTTTATTAGTTCTTTTATTGCAGATGCATAAGTAGAGAGCAAAAACCACACAGGTGTCTTAGACCTTTCCTGTCTATATCTCCCTTTAAATTTTTTTCTTCTCCAGCCTATAGGTTGTATATTTCATGTTACTGAAAGAACTACAGTGACATAGTTTAGGAAATGGTGAGCTTACAACTATTGCTCTGTTTCCTTTGTTTTCTTTTGTAGGGTTTTGCTTTGGGCCTGAAAAGAAGCTTTGCCTCCTTTTGTTAATCTTAAGTTTCCATGAAGATACAGTCCTATCAAATTTTGCCTTTTGTTATTTGTAAAAGAGAACTATTGTATTTTGTCATTATTATATGCAAAAAGGTGTCTCACAACCTGTAAAGATAAGCATAGCCTTTGCTCAGTCAAGTACTTAAGTTTCTGTTGCATCTAAAATTTAAATGCGTAGAAACTACCAGTTTTCATGCATTAAATGCACTTTAAAAAAAAAAAACACTAAAAAGCTTAGTAAAATTTGTAGGAAATATCTATCAGTTTTTAGTCAAAACAGCTGCATGGTTAAATTATTTCCATGGGACTTGATCCCTCAATAGCATAAAAATGGCAACTCATTAAATGCTGTGTTTATTGGAACATATAGCACTTTTCCATTTCATTTTTTTGAGTTTTGCATCTGGAGGAAGATGGGTGTATTCCCAGCTAGCTCCATTTCTATTAATTTCATAATCATAGCATGATTTGTTTTAATACAAGTAAGGGTCTTGAAATAAATGACACCTAATTTTTTTTTTCTGTAGATTGATTACGATGGTCATGCTTTTTCAGGGAGAGGCAAATGCTTTGAACAGCTGTAGAAACAGCAGTACTGTCCTGCCTTGAGCTTGTTTTTGCATATGTAAATATATGTCAACTTCTCAAAATTCTCTCCACATCCCTTGTCAGTTTTCTGCAACTCCCAACTTGTGTTTCAAGGAAACAGCTTTCTGTTTCTAACACATAAAAAAACTGTCCACATTGCCTTTAATGGATAAGTCCTATTTGTCTGTTTTATGTCTGTGTTACAGGAAATATTGTTCACTGGTTAAGGCGTTTATGGTGAAATGTATTATAAGATGCCTGTCTTAATGCAAAAGGATAAATATGATTTAAATTTACATCTGAAGAGTAGACAATCTTCCTCTCACATGAAATTCAGTAGGCTTCATCTCAGTGCAAACACAGCTACAAGGATTCAGTGTTTTCTCCAAAGACCAGCTAGCTTATGTTTTGGCAAGGGCCTTCTGTCTAGACACCATTAGAAAGACCTGTATGCCTCAGTTAAACGGGTTGAATCCAGTTTTAAGTTGGGATTGTCATTATTGTGGTCTGCCTCTGAAAGTGGGAAGTTAGGTGAAATGATTAAGGAAAGTGTGTATGTTTAGAAGGGGAAAACTGAAGCATTACTATGGAGACTGTGGTATTACAGCCTAGCCTTGGAAAGCTGTTTTGTTGTTTGTTTTAAACACAAAGGAGAGAAGACTCTGGGAGTCATCTATAAACCTTCATTTAGTTACTAGCTTCATTTTCTCCTGTGTAAGTCCCTAGGGAGATAAAGGAGAATCAGTGCAAGCAGATGGGCTAGTTAGATCCATGTAGCATATTTCTGCTGCTCTTTTCCTGATCAGACGGCAAACTACTGTTCTGAGCAGTAAATGCTGCCCAGTCAGCTTGAAGGAAGCATGTTGTTGCTGCAGCCTGCCTCAGAGCTCGGCTGCTTCTTCCCCAACTAGGGGGGGCGGATATTAGAGGTTTAGAAGGAAAGGAGAGCTGCTTTACAGCACAGAAGCTGTGGTGCCCACCACTTCCAGTCTGCAGCTAGTGGGTGTTTCACTTTAGGCAGCTGTTTGCCCTGTCTTTATGAGCAGCAGATTCCTTTCTGGCAGCGCGGGTGTGTGAATTCACTTGCCAACAAGAAGGGAGGATTTAGAGGGCTGCTGCTGGACATTGGCTGCTAAATGCCAAGAGAAGTATAGGGGAAACGGGGGGGGGGGCAAAAAAAACCCCACTCCACTAATAATAAGAACCTCTAATAACTAATACTAGTAAGATAGAAAGTAATGGTATGTCTTTTATGTCCTTTTTTTTTTTTCATCATACAGTTTTATGCAATTATGTTCAGAGTGATGCAAATTAAACTCTATGTGGTAATGATTTTACTAATTTTTGCTCACTATCTGTTTGGTCATGAAATATTTACTAGAATTTAACTTAAAGAAAGGCCTTAGTCTTTTCAGGAATTCCCTGCAGTGTCTCCTCCTTTTTATGCGGAAAGGAGGAGGAGATGGACTTTATGCATTGATTTTTATTTATTAGAAGGACTTTATGTTGGCTCCAGTTCTCCTTGTATAAGATCAATCTACAAAGAAAGTTTTACAAACCTATTGTAAAATGTGTCATAGCAATAGTTGCAAATTTAAATCGTCACTGGAAATGGTGTTTTTTTCTATGAATAAAACCTAGATTAAAGTTGGTGAGAAGAAAACAGTTTGTTTCTGATTACTTTCCTGAAAGGTGATAGTGGAGTTCAGTTCATCTTTTAAGATATTAACAGACATCACTTCCTGGATATATGTTAATTTTAAACTTTTAAAAACTTTCTTAAAAGTTAATGAGCACATAATGGTTTCTTGTTAAAGTCAAGGGGGAAATTGTGAAGGAAACCTATGTATTTTTACTATAATTTAATATAATGTCATTATTTTGTTCTAGAATCAGAAAGCGACATCCGAGAGATTAACCTGAAAACTTCAGAACTTACCAAATGTGAATGGTGTAGTGTCCGAAAATTACCAGTAGTTTTCCTACAAACCGTACCATCAACCTGTAGTAGCCTGAGAGACCAACTGAAAATGAGTAAAGATAATGTCTGGTACGAATGTAAAGGAGACAGTAAGTAAAACAATTTTAGTCTACTATTTCACTTTAAATTGTGTTTTAATGTTTTGGATCATGACTGACTGCACTTAAGAATAAAACTGGCATCACTGGCCAGGGCAGGTGTCCTGTTTTTCCAGACATGATCACTTTCCCAGGCTGAGGAGGAGTACAGTTCAGAACAGCTTGGCAAAACTGTAGTCTTCTGTTTGTCCAGACACATGCTAGTTACAATGTCTAGTCAGTTTAGTATAACTTTTTTCACTAATATTTGTACTGAATGAAAGCAAGTTGGTTTGTTTAGCTTCTGTATATGGGCCTTTACATTTATATGACAACTTTTGGTATACTTCCTTCTGCTTTCTGTGCTGTTCCGCTTCCAGGCCCTAGTTTCTGTAGAAACTGTTGTGTGGGTTGGCTTGGGTTTTTTTTCCCATATGCTTGTAGTGATGTGATATAGACAAATATCTGCTTGGAAAACAAGTGGATTGTCTTCATGTATCGTAAAATTAAGTTTAATTTCAACAGAGTTTTCCTCAAGGGTCTAGCATCTTAATATGTGTG
Organism: Mycteria americana; assembly: GCF_035582795.1. Classification (NCBI taxonomy): domain Eukaryota; kingdom Metazoa; phylum Chordata; class Aves; order Ciconiiformes; family Ciconiidae; genus Mycteria; species Mycteria americana. Next base: position 36,383,868 of record NC_134367.1, read on the forward strand.
CTATTTTTTAAATTAACATAGAGTCCTCTTCCTCTTAAATAGGCTTTTCTTCAGGTTAAATTTTGTCATTATTTATACTCGTACTCAGCTTCATAGATTCATGATACATTCAGATGGAGGAAGAATGCTTTCAACCATCTCAGAATTGTGTGCTTCCAATGTACAATACTGTTATAATAACCTCTTCTACCTCCTATAAAAAGTATGAGCTATAAGGAGTATTATAATTACAAAAGTAATTGGAGAGCATGTGGGGGAGCTAGAGACAATCCTGGGAGCAAGCATTAGACCCCAGGTGAACACAGGTGTTCACAGGTGAAAAAAGGAAAAAGCTTCCTGCGTTGTCCGGATAAGAAATCCTTTCCTTTCCATGCCTCAGCCTTTCTCCCCTCAGCTTTCCCTCTGAGCCTGCGGCTCTGAGCTAGTTTTACACCCATCTGCTTTATTGTACTGGATACTTATGAGGATTTTGTGATAACGCAGTTGATATTTGCTTTGTGAGCAATGAAATTACTTTAAGCTTGAATCCATAGCTATGTAAGCAATTGTGTGTAGATGCCTAGTTCCCAAAACAGGAACACCTAAAACCCAGTTAGACATCTAAATTCTGTGTGCAGTGAATTGGGAAATAGGCTGCTGAAGAATTATTTTTCACAACAGTTAGCATGCCAAGTTAAGAATAACCAAAAGGAAATGGCTATGTGTGTGTCTGAAACTCTTCTTCCCTTACAGAAAAACAGGTTCCTGCAGTTCTGAGTGTTAGCCAGCTATGCGAGACTGGGATTTGCAGCCTGAATCCTATTCCTGTGTCTGACTGCCTAAATAATTCCTCTTAGTGCAATTTACTGCTGTTTTATTTTTCAGATGACGTGAGTGGGTGGTATTTATAGAATAGCTGATTCATCCGACTCACATTCTCCAACTTTTGGTAAAGGTGGAGGCTGACCTGCTGAAGCTAAGCCACCGTACCAAAAGTAATACAAGATTTATTAGGGCTAGCAAGAGTGAGCATAAGAGTGCGCCTGATGGTATTCTGTTTGCAGAATGTTCACCAGGGGCAGAGAGGTTTTGGTTTGTTTATATTATAGGACCTGAAAGCAGGCCTTTGCTTTTCTAGGTGGTAAGATCCCTTTACCTGTGTATGGAGATGGAAGATTTTGATTACTGTGACATTTTAAATTCCTTTCCTTGTTCGGATGCGTACTTTTTAGAAATGAAAACTGGTTGCCAGTGAATCAGAGATCCTTAAGAGATTTCTGTTTCTATGGTAACAGAAATCTGATCAGAGAAAAATAACTGTTTCTTTTGTGAAACTGCCATTACAGGTTTTTGTACTTATATACCCAACAACACGTGTCTAGAATCAGTAAGAGTAGTTTTGTTAGAACTTTGTGCTTCTAATACATGGTATACAGTTTGTATCCACTTTTTAAAAATGCATCAGGCTTATTTTCCCATTTAAGTTTGGAAACAGTCATCTCAAAAATGTACTTCCCCCCCCCCCCCTCAGTATTCTATTCAGTTTAGTTTCTAAGCAGTTGTTTTAAGTTTTGCATCCTACTTGCTAGCTACTCCAAGTTAAAGTAGTGGGGTTTTTTTCAACCTGTTACTGCTTCTGAGAATCTCTATTGTCTGAAAGAGGTCACATGTAGATGACAGTGATGTATATCCATGTAAAAGTGATTCTTATAGACTGTTTTAGCTAAAAGGCTGGGGACCTCTGGGCTTATATGCTGTAGTGACTTCAATATGTAAAATTTTCAAAAAGCAATAATGTTTTATAGTGTAACCTTCTAGGATCAGGACAGACCATGAATCTACATGAATCATGGGGTCTCATATACTGTTTTTTCTTTAATTTAGTATATGTAGTCTTAGTTCTCTCTCGCTTTTTTTTTCCATCTGCTTTTGCAATCACATTTATTTGAAAGTAGGAGAAAACCAGGCTGAAATCTTTTAAAATAAAATACTGTGTGTATGTTGAAGGGGTTAAGTAGATGAAAGCCATTTTTATAATAAATGTTGAGACCACAAAAGCCCATCTACATTCTTAATACAGTTCTCCTTTTCTAATAAATTTCCACAGGTGAATGTATCTTCATTGGTTTTTTGAGAGAATTGCTCTAGACTTCTTAGTGTTGATCTGGGAGAAATTAGGGCCTGGTGTTTCCCTATATAGAGAGGAAATTAAGCCAAATACATAACTTCTGGAATTGTATTGAAACAAGAGGATAGGAACTATAATAAGAAAAAGAAAGTATTGATTACAGAGTCTTACTGTCCATAAGCAGAGAAGCTGTTATTTCAAAATATGTTTTGGCTTTGCATTCAGTGTCTTTTAAAAATTTATCAGGTGTAATAATTAACATATCTAGATTAAGGCAGAAGTTGAACGCACTCTTTTTGCAAATGTAGGTAGAAAGTTTTGGTAGTTAATCCTTCAGTCTGTCTGTATACATGTGTATTACTGCTTGTATGCATTGCCAGCAGTGTATACACGTGTTGGCCTGCAATTCTTTGAAATCTGTTATAATTGTGACATACTTGATTTTGTTTCTAAATTAATAATTTTCTATCTGCTTTTTCATAGGTCAAGAAGAACAGTACATCATTTTGATTTTTGAAACTGGTCTTGATCCTCATGCAAACTCAATATTTGAAAAAATTATTACTGACATTGGTATTAGAAATAATATTTCTGACTTCTTTGTGAAAATTTCTTTTGAAGAAGCCAATGGCAGGCTTGTTGCATTTACTAAGTGCTTGGAAGACAATTCCAAAGGAAGCCCATCTCACAGAGAAAACAAAATAAAAAATGTAATTATGTTTTTGTTTTAGAACAAAGTCATTATACTATTTGGGTTACAAATACACTAAAGATAGTGTGCTAGTCACTAGACAAAAAAAAAATCCCAACAACTTCTGCTGGCTTGTATTTGACAATTCCCAGACTGGTCCATGGTGGGTTGTGAGACTGGGAAATAGTCTGTGCATTCACAGTACTTTTTAGTGTGTTTAGTTTGATCATAAGGTTGTACAATGGTCCACAAGTCATGTTGTCATTTAAAAATTTTTAAGGGACAAGAAATTTATACTGTAATTAGACAACATAATTGTTTCCAAATTCATCTACTGGTAAAATTATAATATTTCAAACAAGAAATTAAGTTGCAGTGTTGTAGATAAATCCAATTAATGCTTTCTTTAAACAAAACTACCTCTTACAGAATTTGAAACTTTTGTGGCTCTGCAAGAAATGAGTACAGACTTAAGTGTAAGAAATGAACTAGGAAAGGAAAAAAAAAAACCAAACTTGAAGTCCTTAAAAGCAATGGATATTACACCGCTGGACTTCATAAAGCTTTGTTACCTTTTTGGTAACTTTGAGCGCAGTATGCAAATTAATATTGACTTTATTCTTTTAAGGTTGCTTCTGAGTCCAAAATGCAGCAGCGAAATAAACAGTTACCATATTTTGATGATGATGAAGAAATTGGAGAACCACATACAGTATTTATTGGTCCTATAGAAAAGTAAGATATTTATCTTTACCCTATAACAATTCTCTGAGTTTTTTTGACATTTCATATTTATTATTGAATGTATTTTTCTTTTCAGGTTGATAGTTTATCCACCTCCTCCAGCTAAAGGTGGTATTTCTGTGACCAATGAAGACCTCCATTGTCTAAATGAAGGAGAGTTTTTAAATGATGTTATTATTGATTTTTATTTAAAGTAAGTTTTATATTATTGATTTTTATTTAAAGTAAGTTTTATTTCAATCAGTTTTTAGTCATCTTTTACTTTGAAACTTGAAAAGTTCTGACATTAAAAATTCATAGGTCAGTTGATAACACTTGGTCTCCAACTATGTATAGTTCTAATTTTAAAGGTTGTTTTGTGTTTTTGCAAGAAATTTTGGTTCCTCTCCTATCCTGCTTGACAGTGACATTGTTGTCACTTGGAAAAAAGGTTCTTCAAAATTTCTTAGCATCTGAAGAGGAATTTTAACTGCAAGGAGGAAAAAAAAAAGCCTTTTTAAGTGCACTTGTTTTTTCCAGAGTATTTGTGTTCCCTGGAATTTAATTTGTTTTGATTAACATAATACATAAATTAAATTTTTTTGTGTGTCACTGATGCCACAGATGTTAGAAGCATATTAAATTGTTACATGCTGCTGTGTTATGCTACACATAAGGGGTGTGTGTGTATAATTTTAAGTCTATTAAAATATTTTAGAGCTGAAAAGAAAACTAGTGCATTACCCTGGGAGTGTTTGGAGATTTAGTGGCTCAGTTACAAAATATGAGTCTTTCCTAGATAGGTCATATGTAGCAAACTCACTGAAAATTTTTTTTCCTGCCATGATACAGAAATAAATACAACAGCAGCAGAACAACTTGTTGATTGAGCAGAGCACTTAATAACTTGAAATATTGACACAGATATTGCATTAATGAGTCCTGTGGTTAGTTAGCTCTAGTATTCTTATAGCTGTTTTGTGAAAGGCTGCAACAATTTGGTGGGGAGGTAGCACTGTTGGCAGTCCTTTTTACTCTGGTGATGAATACTTTGAGTTAACACCTCCATGAATTTTTCATTTTTTTTTTAACTAATTAGGTATTTGGTACTTGAAAAACTGAAAAAAGAAGATGCTGATAGAATACATGTGTTCAGTTCTTTCTTCTATAAACGCCTTAATCAAAGAGAAAGAAGAAATATTCATGAAACTTCAAACCTTTCGTAAGTCTGTTGATAAGTCAGTTTTACTAAGAGCTAAGTATAGTGAAGACTACAAGAACAGATGCTTTACAGAGATAAAATCCTTACAGACAGTATTATGATACCAACAGAACTCTAGCAAGCATCCAGACCTATAACAAACATAGAATATGCCTTGAAAATCTTCAGCTGTTAAGGTGAAAATATCTGGAAAAGTAGTCTTTCAATTAAAATAAGCCACCCCACAGATCACGTGTTGGTTTCTTCTTGCAGAATACAACAAAAACGACATGGGCGAGTAAAAACATGGACACGGCATGTTGACATTTTTGAGAAAGATTTCATTTTTGTTCCCCTTAATGAAGCGTAAGTAAACATACCTTTTTATCGCATTTGGTAAAGGCTTAAGCTTCATAATTCTAAAATTGAAAGTTATATTATAGTGTGAATTGAAGTTAAAAATTGAGAGAATAAACATGTTTTTCCAGGTAATAAAAACAAAATAGTAATGTAAGACCTGTAAGTGCACTGTTGTAGCATAAAAAGTATCAGACAATATAAAGACTGAGCAAACATGAACTTTTCCGAGTACTTTTTCTAGGTTTTACCTCGTTCTCTGGACTTCTTTCTTCTAAGCTGTTGTCATTGATAACTTTTGGATTTACCTTTTTTAGTCCTTATTGTTCCTTTTGATGAGATCTCTTTGGTATAGATGAGATCATCCTTTAGTTACAGTAAAACTATGTCAGAAGAAAATGCAACTGAAAATCTCTACTGCCCTGTATTGGGACCTTTATATATTCTTTTTCTTTATATCCTTTTGACCTGATATTTTTCTTGGGTCAGGAAGCAGACTCTTAGCATTCTAATGGTTCTTAAGGACTTTTAATGATGCTGGCTTTCCTTAAGATCAGAGCAAGTTGTCACATTTCACAAAAAGAATCTAAGCAGTCCTTAAGCCAAAATATTTAGGAAAGTTAAACTACTGCATTTTAAAAATATACAATAAAAGCATAAATAAAGTAAGGACAGAGAGACAGGAGATTTGTAACTGACTTATCTTAGGCATACCTAACTGATCTTTTGAAAATTCAAAGAATAGGTTTGTGGGTTTTTTTAATTAAAAGCTCTTCAAAATAAATTTCTCTAGATACCATGCCATTGTGCAGTGGGAGGAGAATTTCTGAATCTTCTCTTTTCCTGCCTCCTCCCCACCTGAATTCTGAGGCTAGCTGTAGAGAGGCAGTTATGAAGTAACTGACCATAGATCTGTCTTTGTTATAAAGTCATAAGTAAATCCCTGAGAAAGCTGTTCACAAGCACTGACTTTGGATTTTGAGATGCTATGACGTCCGTACAGCCATGGGAAGACAGCTGGTCCTTAGGTGATGAAAATAACTCAGGTGTAAGATATTCCTCCTGTCCACTGCAGACTTCATCCTTGCCATCCCTCTCCCCAGAAGCTTTAAGTACCAGAATTTTGAAGTGTCTGTCACTTAAATTTTTAGTTGCCTTAGAGTTTGTTATATAGTTTACTTCCCACCATCCTCTCTGCTGTCATTCACACATCCACATTGGTTATGCATAGGAGAAATGCGACAGATTATGCTGCAAATACCAGACAGTGTGACTTAGAAATCACCTGAAAATGAAAAGAAATAGTTATGTGGTTCTACAAGAATTAATTATATTACTAGTAACTTATCACATTGTAGTTTTCACTGTCTTGTTCATTCACTGTTAAGCAACTAAAGCAATGTCTACCTTAGCAAGTAGTGCAGCTCAGTAGGAGTGAATTTGTAGAACAAAACAGTTTGTACTGAAGGCATGATGTTCGCACCATGTGTGGGTTGGGGATTTTGTGTTGGACTAGCTTGGTCTCATGGACTCATCCAGTAGTGATTAGAGCATAAAAAGTATACTCTTGTTTTGTGCATCTTTCATCTGGAAATGATCCTGTTCATGCTTTTTGGAACTGTCCTTCACTGTGAACAGAAACTTGGTAAGTGGTCATAGTAGGACATTCATTTGCAAAAGTGGTTTCCTGGTATGTACAATAAGAACATTGCAGAGCAGAAAAAAAAAAGTATCCAGGGAGATGAGACAGTGGTGGTTTGACGTGGGGCAGGGGGAACAGGTTTGTTTTTTATTGTTTTTGACCTGCCTTCTGGCAAAGAAAGTGTAAGTTTGATCTTCCATATTTCTTTTTTTTTAATTTGTTGTTAGCTGCTAGTATTTTTCTTGGATGCACCTTGCTATTCTGTCTCCCCTCAAACATGTCACTTCCCCATCTCCCGAAACCCAACACTCAGTTTTGAGGAACAAAAAGCTGAACTTTTTGGGGGGAGATGCTAACATATTTAGGAAAGAATCAGTGACTCGACAATGAAATACTTCCATTATGATGAGTAATTAGTATCACAGGACAGAGAGGAGGTTGGGGAGCTACCTGGGGAAGAACACAAAAACCAGCATGTATGAAGGCTTCTCTCCTAGTAGCAGAGCTGTCACTTGCTAAGCGTCTCCTCCTTCCTTATATTGCCATGACCCAGAATAATAGCAGGTTTTACCAGGTTACTATATATTTGACTGCTCTTTTCCATATATTCTTGTTTTTCAAAATGGGTCAAGAGTAGAGAACTGGAGTCATCCTAACTTACTTTTTTCAGTGAAAAAATGTTTTGAGGTTTTGCTGGTTACCTTACTGCAAGTGTCTCTCTTACTTTGATATGTGTAGCTCTTGTCTTTACGTTGAATTGACATGTAAATCCTGTTTTATTTTCATTAACTTCACTACAGTACCACTTCAAGTGCTTCTTGCTTCTCTGATATAGAACCAGGAAGTTTTATTTGTAGAACTAAACATACTGCTGACAAAAGAGGCAATAAGTATCAGTGCTGATTTTTGTTTCTTAATGGCAAAATACTACCCTGAAGGATTTCTGATCTGGTTAGCAAGTACAGTATAGATCCTGTTTCTATAAGTTACAGCCTCAGGTAGCATTCTGTAGCTGTGTATATAATGTGTCATGAAATATATAGCCCCTGGACTTTGTCTGTTAATAGGACTGTGAAACCTTGCTTTTGTGCCAAATACATTTTATGTATTTGTGGTGCTGATTTGTATGTTAGTTGGCGTCTTAATCTGCAGTGAGTCTTCTGGATATGCAAGTCTTATGATGAAGGCTATGGGCTGGGACCTAACATCTGTACTAAGTTGCAGCTTTTTCAGAAACTCCCTTGTGTGACTTCTTTTGTGTTATGTAATTTCCCCAAATTTCCCCATGCTCCTGTTCCTCACTTGCAAAATGAGGACTGTCACGCTTTGTGTTGACAGGAATGGAGATGTTTAGATGCTATGTGTTCAGCAGAATATAAATTCCAACTACTTGGTGTTCAGCTGTCTAGGGGTTTTTTTTTTGTAATTGGGGCATTGCCTCATAACTTGAAGGGATTAGTGAAAGTGCTAGGAGCACAGAGAATCAGTGTGAGGAAGGAGAGTCAGTTAATACCTGTGGTGTATAGAGAGAAAAGTACATGCCATTCTGTGTGGGTTTTGGAGAGCCTGGTTTTCAGAATTTTTTCAACATGCCTTTGCCTGGACATCTCTATGTGCAACCTAATATAGTGTAGTAAGGCTTTCATCACCTACTTCTCTTCCACCAGTTTATTCCTTGTCTTCATAGATTATGATCATAGAACCCACGTACAGCCTTGAGTTGTCTAGACTCTCCCAGTGTTTGCAACGTGACACATTGCAGTACTGCAGATATTTTTCAGGAATTTGCCACATGGTTTGATGCTGTTAATTACCTTGTAAACAGAACTTTCTTTATGTGATACAATAGCAGATCAGTCAAAGGTATGGAAGAGTTTCTTTGGTTCCACTGAAAGATCTGTGTTCATTACCATTTATAAAAGGTCTCAAACCTTAATCTGTAGCAAAATTAGTCTGGTTGAGAACCAATCTTGGAGTTTCTTTTGCTTCTTTGTGTCTTGAATGAAATAGTATGTAAAACAAGTTATTCTAGGATTTGAGATAACTTGACAGCTTCTCTCGCGTTACAGGAATGCTGCTAATGGTTGCTCCTGATAACGTTTCTCCTGTGCTGCCCAGAATGATGCTTTTTTTTTTCTTTTAGGACACAGGTATTTATTCTGGCATCTGGTTTAAGAGTACGTTCTAAGAAACAATTGCTTTGGAGTTGCTGGACTTCAGCATCTACTTCCAGAAAGTCTTTCCAGACTCTCCTATAACCACTAGTTTAGGGAATGTGGGCTCATCAACTAACAAGTTGTCAAACTGCAGTAACTGGAGGTGGGCAGGATGAATCTAGGGGAGAATTAACTTCAGAACAATATGGCTGATTTAACTATGACTGCATCAGTGTCCTTTGGCAGTACAGTCCTTTTTGTTCATCTCCAATGGAAATAGGTTGTTCTTTTAAAAGGTACAAGCTATTTTCTTTTTAGATCCAGGTTAATTTGCTAGTCTATTTACATAATTGGTACATAAAGCCTGTATTAATACAGCACACACAAATGCCAGGGTTTGGCAATACTTAATATATTCATTTACTAAGTGTGGTGAATCATTCAAGACAAAATGCCTCCATACTTCACATGCTGCTTTGAAAGGCCACTTACTTTAACTGCCATTGAGTTTCGATGGAATTTAGGCTTCATAATAATCTAATTAATTTTTTAATATGTCAATTAGACATGCATTTTTAGCTACTGCTTTTTCTTTTTCCTAAAACACATTGAAATGTGGCTTCACCTGCATAATACATAGCTAGGTTCTGTTTTGTTATTTGCTGTAGGGAATCAGAGAACCTTCAGAAAATTTCTAAATAGGTCAGTTGATACCTACTCGCAATGTCTCAATCCCTGAATTTGCTGCTGCTCCAGTTCTGATTGAGTGGCAAGTCAGTGAAGCCTGAATAGTCAAGGAGATAAGGAGGAAACTGTGGCAAAACTTACTTTGTGTTGGGGGATATAACTATTTTTGATCCTGAAAGGGTTAAAATGTCAGTTCTCTGAAGGGTGAGGAGGACAACAGAGTCTTGGTGATGGCATTACAAACACTCTTTTCTTCCCTTATTAAATTCACTGTTGACAAGATTTCTTTAAAAATGTGAAGTGTCATATACAATTGGAAGATATCATAGATGGAGAATATGGGCAATTCAGCTATACTGTTAGATCTGACTACTGGTGTTGCTAGTGCTGAACTACTAGAGAACTTTATACAGCCATAAAACATGAATTCTACAATCTCTAATTCATGCAGTGATAAAGAAAATGTTAAAAAAGAAATAAGCTTTAATTCAAAGAAGGAAAAGAATGTATAAAGTATGAGCAAATTGAAATAAATATTTAGACAGCACCTGTTTTCAACTAACTGCATCATATTAATGAATTTGTTGGTGACTACTTGCATGGAGTGATCTTACCTTTAGAGAGGACTATGAAGGCTTGAGTAAAACCTGCTCAGAAAAGTGAACAGCTATTACAATCTATCTTTGATAAGTATGGGGGACAGGGTTTGGTTTTTTTGTGTGTGAGCACATGCACTCAGTGTTTTATTGAGTTTTTTTACCAACTTACCGTTTAACTGTGAGCATTAATGTAATGGCTAGTTTTTAATGTATTTTTTCCTTTGCAGTGCCCACTGGTTTTTGGCTGTCATCTGTTTTCCTGGTTTAGAAAAACCCAAATATGAACCAAATCCACACTATCATGAAAATGCTACAACACAGATAAAATCTTCCTCTTCAGATGGAGAGAGCAACACACCATCTCCTTTGCCAAATGAGTTAGATGCACAAAACTCGCCTTCCAAGTCCACAGCAAAGAAGACGTTGACCAAAAAGTATAATACAGCTTTAATTGACCCAAACACTGAAACAGAGGACAGTGAGTCTTCATGTTGTAGAAGAAGTCCTTGTAGGGGAAAAAGTGCTTTCAAAAAACTAAATCAAATAGACAGTGATGTGGAAGAACCTAACACTGTGGAATCAGCATGCCATAAACTTGACCATAGGACTCCGGATGAAAATGGTATACAGGGTGAATTCACAACTGCTAGCCAATCTATGGGTATGTAATTGTAAAAATATGCATATTTTAATGAAAAATTTGGAGATTTCACATCTGTTACTACTTTTGCAATTGTATAAACTTCATACTTTGAAAGTTTAGTATGTGGCTGAAGTTTGAGTGCTTGCCATATAAGTAATTTATAGCCATTGCGTATAAAAAGTTTTTGTGGCTGTTGACATAACTCTTATGGCATAAGGCTGGAGATAAAACACTCTTTTCCTAAATCAGATTAATTTTCAGTTGTGTGACTTTTTTTCCACACAAAATCATTTTGTGGATATCACTTTGCATCACTTAAGACTGTAATTGTTAAGGAAAGAATAGTAGTTGACCATGGATCCTCATAATGTATGTGCATGGGGGAGCTGAATTAAGATTGTGTGAACAACCTTAAGTCCAGTGTCTTCTAGTGTTTGAGGGTTTGCTTCAACGCCATTAAGTTCTTTAATGTCTTGATAGAAGCTATGTAAAAAAACTGAGAAGAAAATAATGAATTCTCTCACATGACCTCCGTGTTACATTTAGAGAGGCTTTCTCCATGCATCGCTGCTGTGGATGCTGATTTCAGTGATCTGGAACAGTGTGTGTACCTCAGTGAACAAGGGAGCTGATGTACTTTTAAAGGCAGATGAAGGAATTAGGAAAAGATTGTTTTCTCTGCTCACTGCAAGGTTTGGATCCCCTTGAGGCATAGAGTACAAAACATCTGGTCATGCAAAAACTTTTACTTTAGTCACCAATAGTATTCCTACTGACCTAATTTACACAGTAAGTAATTGCATAGCTTCTAGTACAAGATCTGAAAAGATTATCAATCATATGGTCTAATCTGTGTACTACAGGCCATTACAACTTTAATATCTATGTGGGTATGAAAGCTCTCCTACTTTCTAATCTAAATTTATTTATTTGTGATAATATTGTCACTTCTCCTAGAAGGTTGTGGAGGGGTATGTAGATCTGCTCTCATTTGAATTGATTTTTCATTTTATGTGTGATTGTTACTGTTTATGATATTGCTGCTGTATTATATGGTCTCATATGTCTTGAATGCTGCTACTGTTACTTGTCTGTAATTAGTTGGAATGTACTTTATGACATATTTTTGCTAGGATTACTTTTTTTTTATGGCACCATTGTATTGGTGGCTAATGGTCATTCTGCTGCTGACTAAAACACTCAGACTCTCTTGCTCAGCTATTGCAGATGATGCACCCTTTCATTAATGCAGATATTCTTTCAGGTCACAGTCCTGGTTTAAGGGTGAGATTCAATTTGAGATTGACCCTAAGCATATGTTTAGGCAGCTAAATTTAGATGTGCTGTGTATCTAAACTTCCATTTCCACCAGATGGAAGATGGGGATGTAGGCCTTGGGTTTTCTGCCCAACCTTCAGCTGTTGGTCCAGAAGGGTGTGGGTCTTGACTCTGCCAAATCCATATGTATGTCCTGGATATCCTAGGATATCTCAAAAGACAGCAGGTGCCTCTTTGATAGTATAGTCAATGAAACCAAGAGACCTCCTCTTCTTACCCTAAAGCAGACACAGAGTAGCTGTTCAGTTGAGTAGCGCTCTGCTCTGATTATGGTGTTCACTTAACATTCTGAGACCCTAGATGCCTACTATACATGGGAGCCTAAACTTAGATGTCTTGATCTCAAACTAAATCCTGGTGTTGGACTTGTAAATCAGTAGGAGTGGATACCTAAATAACTTCGAAGAAATAATCCAAAAATTTTTTTTTTTTAATTATTATTACTTAACTAATCCCCTTTTTATTGCTCAGTTCTTGTATGAGATGTGATTCTTCTTGATACCAATTTTTATTTTTTAGGAATCTGTCAGCAATAAGTCACATTAGTATATGGCCTACTTCTTGTGCTAAGGTCTTTTCAAAGATACTGAGTAAGACTAATTCCCAAGTTTGTCCCTGTGGAACTCCACTGGTAACCTCTTTCCCAAGTGTTACTTTAAATTCTCTGTTGAAGTATTCTCAAATGCAGGTCTTCTCCATTTTTCCCATTAGCTAGTTCATTGCCCTATTTACTATTCTTATAGAAATCCTGGTTTTCTTTAGTAAGTAATACATCCTCCAGTGATACCATAACCAACACTTTTATTTTTGTGATTGTTTGGATATATTATATAGCCCTTTTCTAGGAAGAATTTTCTTATGAAGATTTCAGGTTTTGCTGGCATGAGTTATTAATTTTTCACTTATTTCCACATAGTTTATTATTTTTCCCCTCAAAATCTTTTCTGAAGTCTTGCATGGTAGTATAGTAAGACTAGTCAGCCTGTAGCTGTCTGTATCTGCTTCTTTCACAGGTATAGCTATAACATTCATTATTCTTTATTTCTTCTGATGCTGTTTCCCAAGTGACTAAATATGTAGAGGGAATAGGGAGTGAATTTACAGATACTCTTTTTATGTAGCAAACAGTGAAGTCTCACAAGCATTTCTAAGCTGCTGCTCCCAGGAGAGCTGATCCTGCATTCTACCCTCCCTAGCAGCGTGTTCTCAAGCTGCCTTTTTCCCTTTTACCAGCACAAGTCTTCATATAACTGCACAGTGAATCTGATGAAGGAACTGATTCAAGTTAAAAAATAATAAGCTTGTGACTGACTTTCTTAGTCTGGTCCACTGTGTGTGGATGTATTTGGTGTCATGGAAGGAACCAGCTAGGGATGGGAATAAGCGGTTGTATTAGGGACCAAATGAGACTGCCCCTTTTGGTAGCAGTACCAATTTATACTGTTGGAAAGGCTTCATGGAACTACAGGGTAATTTCATGGGGGGTTTAATCTAGGTCTTCAGAATTTTTTTAGGCGTTTCACAGAATAAGGAACAGTTTCTGCTGTGTTACTTGTAATAAACTTTTCACTTTTGTTCATATGCATGAATAAAATATTATTAATGTCAGCTGTATCACGGTTATTGTGAGCAATCCTGACCAAATCAGAGGTATTTAGAATTAGTTTGGTCTTCAATGATGACATAGTATTTGATGTTTAAATATACTACTATCTGTGATTGATACAGATGGATTGCACAAAATCAGGCTAAACTATAGTGAAGACTCAGCTGATGGCAGTAAACTAAATGAAGATGAGCTTATAGATTTTTCTGAAGACCAAGATAACCAGGTAAAGAATTTAGCAATTTTGTTTGGGAAATGCAAACTGTTGTGTTGTATTTTGAATGGGCAGCTTAAAAGCTGTATACACACTGTAAATGTGCATTGTCTAAAACTAGTTATCTTTAAAAGTGTCAAATCCAAAGCACTGGTTACCTACAAAAATTTGCAAATTAGCTGACAGGAGAGGATTGTACGTTCGTTGATTAAACTGTTTAATAGGAAACTGCTGTACTGATCCTGCATTTAATTTTGTGAGTCTTTTGCATAGTGACAGTATTACCCAATGATTTTAGTGGAAACTCTGAAAGTCAACACATTTCTATCTTTCATCTCCCCCACCCTCATGTTTATCTACCAGACCCAAGAACAAGTTACTCTTCTTTCAGCTGCATTTCCTGGACATAAACAGCCACATTTATAAGTGGGTGCTACTCTGCTGTTTTGTTTCATTGGTGCTTCTCCTAGTCAAATGTAAATAACATGGATTTATAATCAAGTAGTTTTCTTGTTCAAACTGGAAGACGTTTAGATTTTAGAGCTGTGGAGAGACTGATGATGAAAATGTCCTTTACTGATTTGCTATCGGCTATGAGGGCATTATTCTGTAGCCCTGTTGCTTCTGCAGTGTAAGTTCAATGTGAGCAAGCTAGGAGTTACACATTTACTCTTCCTAATTGGCCTTCCTGTTCATGTTCCAGGTGTATGACTCCAAGTTGTCCAAAATAAAGAATCGGAGGCTATCAAATACACAGTCTAGGAATTACCTATTTTTCACCTTTGAGTCCAGAACAAACAATTATTTGCCAAAGTCTGCAGCTATTTGTAATGGCTTCCAAATAGTATGTATAGGTGTGCACACATATAAAAGCTCCAGTTTATGTTGAAACCTAACTATGCTTTTCATACAGACTCAACCCACCTCTCTTCTCATGCCACTTGCCCAATCATGCAGTGATTCTTGCCTGATGGAAGTGCCTTTCTGTGTTTTTTGTAGCAGTTAGAGTTTCCTGAAGATGCAGAATGAGTAGTAGAGTGTTTCCAATCTGAAGTACATGGCATGAAGGCAGGGAAGAAAGCACATAGCCAGCAGTGTTCCTTGAGAGGAGGAAAAGATGCTGAGTTCCCTGGTTGCAGTGTAGTTTATAGCTTAACTCAGGCTGAAGCTGTCACTGATATCTTCTAGAATGCACAAAGCAAGTATAGAAATGGTAGAGCATGACAGGCTGAGTGCACCTTCACATCTGCGAACGACGGAGTTGAGGCTGCAACGGAAACAAGTGTGTTAGGAACTAGGCAATAGTTTCTAATATGATAGCATCTTCATGGCATAGCATGAGGATTTCAGTCATAGGATCCTGCATGTTGGTGAAGTGTACATAATTCTCACAAAAAAATTCACAAATGCTTATATGGGGGTTCCCATTTTTGGAAAGCATCTCTTTCCCTGTAACGCAATGGTCTGTGGTAGT
This sequence comes from Mycteria americana, assembly GCF_035582795.1. Taxonomy (NCBI): domain Eukaryota; kingdom Metazoa; phylum Chordata; class Aves; order Ciconiiformes; family Ciconiidae; genus Mycteria; species Mycteria americana. Next base: position 36,399,306 of record NC_134367.1, read on the forward strand.
AATAGTAAACTTAGTAGAAGGGTAAGAAACCATGGATCATTGGGCTATTTTTAGATACAAGAACTTAGTGGTTTTGTTCATACCCTTCATAGCAATCAATATTGAAATCAAAAGGTCAAAGGATATTCCCAGGTTTGTGGCATGACTGGTTTTGCAACATGTGATATATAATATCATGGAGGTTTAACTTCCCTTGCCCTTAGAACCAAGTTGGTACAAAGATCAAAATTTACTTTTGAGTTCATTGCAGATTTTGTCTCACTTCATGTAGAAGATAATGTACATGAAACCGCCAAACAAGTTTCTACTAATCATTAGCAAGGGAAAGTATTGATAATTTGGATTATAACCAAATAATGGAGATGCACCTCTTTTAAGCCAGCAATGCTTTGAAAATGTCAAATAGCACCGTGCACTCTGTGTCATTCCAAGCATGATTTTGAGAAATCGTGTGACTAAAAGTTGGTAATGCAAACTTTAATCTGAAACCATTCATTGTTTGTAAAGCTACCACTTCTTTATTAAACTTATGTTATTGGTCTTGAATAAAAATGGTAAGTATAACAATAAATTCTTTTGCATCTGTTTGAAAAACAATATTAGCTTTTAAACACCTGTAAACATGTTCCTTCTGTAGGAAGACAGTAGTGATGATGGTGGCCTTGTAGATGATAACTGTAATTCAGAAATGGGACAATGGCACCTGAAGCCTACTATCTGCAAACAGTAAGTATTAAAGCAGTTAAAATGGAAATTTCATAAAAGGTTATGAAATTTAAGAGACAGTAATTACGGGAAATGGTCATACATCCATCTGCAAACACTTTAATCAGCATGTTAGTGTTCAAGAGAAAATTTTATACTTTGTAGTATCATCATCTTCAGTGACCAGAAAATTTAATGAATGAAACTAAGAGTAAAATAATAGCTTTTTGGGTTTCTGTTAAGCCTGTGTTCTGCTTCAGGCAACGGAAGATTGTTTCTTCAAATAAGGCTGTTCTTTGATATCTTGCTCTTAGATTCCTACAAAAAGAAGGTGCAGAAGCATGTTTAAATGTATCCTTCTATATTTAAAAAAAAAAAAGTATTTAAATGAAAATAATTAACTTAATACTAAAGAAAACCTTTGTCACCACTCAAATTAGTACAGGAAAATGGGAATAATTTTTAACTGTCCCCATTTATTATCTAAATGTGTTCTAGCTGTTTATTGTCTCTTTCTGTTCTTAGTATTATCCTTTTTTCTCTAATAAGAATGTTCCACAATACTAAGTTCAGTTACATATTTGTTTACTTTTTTACCTGTTTTGGATTTTAAAACTCTTAAAATTTATTTTTTGGTGTTTGAAACCCAGAAATTATTTATTAATAATCATTGACTGCAGTTGCTTGCATTTTGATGTGACAGAAATGCATGATTCCAAATCTAGAAATATTGTTACTAGTATTGCTGTCTTCACAATTTTGTTTGTTTTTTTTTTCACAATTTTTTTAATCAATTTTTATATTTCCTTCTTTGTGAATGTAATGGTTACTAGAAAGATAAAGGCTTTCACAATACATTCTTATGGTGCAGGATAAAATTGTATATTTATACATGATATGGAATGTGTATGAATTGTTCTTAATACGTTTTCATGAAGGGGTAAAAATCCATCTGTGTTGTGAGTTTTAAGCATATTCATGAGCTTCTGATTATAGCTTGGCTAAATTTGTCCCATTCTGATGATGGATTATCTGTCCATAATACTTTCCACCAGACATTATTTTAATCCAAACATGAAATTTCATAAGATCTTTGACACTTAAGTATCAAAAGTCATTAAGCATATGGCTTTACTATTAGCATATTTTTAAATTAATTCTATATGAAAAAGAAAATTACCTTGAAAAGGCTTTTGCTTCTCCCCGCTTCCCCCGCCTTTGTTGTCCGTCCCCCCCGTCCCCCCCCAGTACTGGATTGTGCGTTTTTAAAGAGCATTGCTTATATAAATAATAACTTTCTTTTATCAGAAATTAAAACAAGTACAAATAAAAGCAAACATCATTCAAGTGATTTTATGCTTATGCCTAAAAAATGCATATATGTAAAATAATTTACAAATGCAAACAAACCAATATATAAATGCATGCAGATATTTTTTCTGTATTTACTAGTTTACAGTTTCTATAAAGGACACCTTGTCTGAATGCATTTGAGTGTTATTGTTAGCAAAGAGAAGGCAGAGCTTTGTGAAAAGTAATTTGCATCCTATTTATCCCTCAAAATACATCTTGCATCTGATGCTGAGGTTCTGAACTCTGGAATGAGTTAGCTTTGATGTATAAATCCAGCTGTTGCAAATAAGGTGGCTGATATGATTGTTATGTTTATAGCTACTGCAAAGGTAGTATCCTCTGGATCAAGTGATAGGATATAAGCATCTGTAGTGTGCAGGAGTGTGTTCAAGCAGACTTGGTTCTCTAGAAAATGTTTGTTTATGGATACGTTGTTTTTCTAAAGTCTATCAAATAGAGTACCTGTGTGTTTTGTGGGTAACTATCAGGTAGATTTCAGATTCATTGGTTGGGATCACTTCTACAACATGTGTACCTAGTGTCATCTTAGGTGCTGTGGACTGTCCCATCTGTCCCCCAGCTGCTACTCCAGAAGGATGTTTATGGGTTCTGTGCCTTACTTTATAGTCCCTTGCCACTGTCCCAGATACCTTGTGCATCTAAAAGAGCACTAGACACCTGAGGGGGTTTTAGGCAGCTAGATTTTGCCTGTAACAAATGCTTTCAGTCTGACGGTACTATATTTTCTAAGTGCATTCTGAAGTTCTCTGTACTTAGTGTATTGGTTAAATCTAAAGATAACTTTGCATTTAGCTATCCCAGTTAGGGGATTATAGCAGTGCTGGCAAAACTTCATAGTATTGATCTAGTTTTGTTCAAGGTCGCCCCACAAATTATTTCATAGCTAGCTAGCTGTGTAACACTGTGTTTTCCAAACTGCTGTAAAATACTGTGTACTTAAAAACTGTGTTGTCTCTTAGGCCCTGCATTTTGCTTATGGACTCACTGAGAGGCCCTTCCCGGTCAAATGTTGTGAAAACACTGCGGGAGTAAGTTTTGTATCTGGGTTTTTGTTTTTGTTTTTTTTCAGCAAAATTCTGCAAGAAAAAAAAGTTTTATTTGGCATTGTTTTTTATCATAGATATTTAGAGGTGGAATGGGAAGTCAGGAAAGGCAACAAAAGAAGCTTTTCCAAAGATGTCATGAAAGGTTCCAACCCAAAAGTGCCACAACAGAACAACTTCAGTGACTGTGGAGTGTACATACTGCAGTATGTGGAGAGCTTTTTTGAGGTATGTATACCTGTTTGTGTAACTATTTTTTTGGGTCTCCTGCAGCAATCAAATATGAGCTGTTAAAATTATTAGAATAATAAAAGGCTCTCTAGCGTAGCTCTTATACCTATTTATTCGATTATGCATTATAAACTGATTTATACATTTACATAGTAATTATTTTTTGAAAATAAACTAATTATCATTAGTAGTTGCACATATGTATCAGAAATCAGAAGCCATGGGATTTTCTCAGAGAATGTTAAGAAAATATATTTAGGATCTTCCTTTGTGTTCTTATAGTGCATACCCTTTAAAATTATCTGGTAAGAAACAGAGTTCAAATTTGAGTTCAAAATCTAAACTAAAGATGTGGTACAAACAGCTCGTTCTTTTTTCCCTAAGAAACATGACTCTTAATAAATTCATTAATATGATACAGCTAGGTTTTTATTAACTTACATTAGAGCATGTAAGTGGAATCATTACAGCTAAATGCCAAACCTTGATTCCATTGAAGACATGAGTTAGAGTCTTATTTTAACTCTCTGAAAGTTGCAGCTCCTTTCACAAGCAGAGGCATTAGCACCTTCGGGTCTGGGATGGGAGGAGAAATGATGGTCAAGTGAGGTGTTGCGGCCGTGGGACACTAACTCTGTTTACCGTCCATAGTACTTTAGAGCACTGTTCCTAAACTCTCCTGTAACTAACCTGTCCTGAGAAAGCTGGTGGTTTCTTCTCCATTCCTCCACCCTCCCCTTATTCATACTTTACATGAGAGCAGCAAGGCTTTAGCATGGTGCATTCATGCAAATCAAAGCCCAAAGCTTTTGATTTACCAATGAGTTCTTGAGGGCTTAGAAGCGTCCTTGAGTGCTTCCTGTTTTGTACACGGGGAAGAGGAGGAGCAATCAAGTTTTAGTAATCTTAGCCCCTTCCTTCTTGCAAATTGATTGCTGGGTTACAGCAGGGTGAATCCCTTGTCCTGCCTGGTCTTGCAGTATGCACCAGCTTTGTCTGCCAGGGAACAGGGGTGGTGCATAAATGTGTCAGATAGCAAATCACAGGGTATTCTCAGACATAACACTAGTGGGAAAGGAAAAACTGTACTGATTGTGCAGTACTCGACTGTCTTACAGTTATTGAGCTAACAATTTCAGCTGCCAATGTATTGGAAAAATTGCACAGTCTCACTGTTTTCAGCAGCTGTACAAACTGAATGGGGAGTATGTGGGGAGGGGTGCTTAATTTGATGCTCGTGGACTTTTCAGGCACATCTTTTTCTTCTTTGTGGATTTATTTAAAGTATCTTCTTTTTAATAACAAGGGTTAAAATCATGATGTGTATTTTTTAAAACCAAGACTCATTTGGCAGGATAGGTAGTGTGGTGAGGAGCGTACCTGTCAGCTATCACAGCCAGTAGTTTTTCAGCCCTCCCGCAACACCACGCCTGTTCAGCTTTGCCCTTCGGCCCGCGAGGGACAGCTCTCTGCCCTGCCAAACGCGCGGCCCCCAGTTTCCCTTCGGCGGTTTGGGGGGGCCGGGTTGGCGGGGCTGCCGGGGGCGCGGCTGCCGCCGCCAGGGGCCGCCCTGGTGCCGCCTGTGGCGGCGCTGGTGCGCGGGGGGCGGGCGGCCTGCGGGCGGGGCTCCGCCTGCGGACACGGCTCCGCCTGCGGACACGGGCAGCTGCGGGCAGCTCTGCCTGCGGACACGGACGCGGACACCTGCGCTCGCAAAGCCCCTGCAGAAGGAGCCGGCGTTCTGGTGGGGGAATGGGTAACGTCAGCTCGCAACAAAAGAACTGGCAAAGCAAGAAGGAAGCTCCGAGGCAGCAGAATACGTGCTCACTGGCTTCTGACCCATATCCCTGCTTTTCTTCCCAAACTGAACGACAACAACAAAAAAGCCCTAGTTAAGGATGTGTTCAGATTAATTTGAAATATCTTTCTGTTGTTGGTAACCACGCTAATTAGTTTTTGTTAATGTTCTTATTCCTTTGTCTGCCTTATTCCATAATTGAAACAATGGAAAACCTATTCAGTTTTTGCCTGTGGTTTTCTGCATCTGTAGTGTCATTCTTCTGAAGTCTACTTACTGCTGGTGTTCAGGTAGCTTCATTGGTAAAGTCAGTTCAACATAGGGTTGTTTTTTTTTTTTATTGCCACATTATCTAGTTCACGTTCTGTTTGGATGTGCAGTAATGTCGCTAGCGCAACATTAGGTGTTGACATGTTCCTGTGTAGAATGTGACTAGTTTTTTCCCAGGTAGCCTTGTTAGTGTTAGCTCAGTGGATGAATGTAATTCACTCTTAAATAACCCTGTTAATGATGTAAACTAGAATACACAAAGGGAGAATTTCTTTGAGAGAAAACACTATTCCACAAACTGTTGTTTGGTTAGGGTGAAATTGTTGTGCAGTGTCACAGAAGTAGTGTAGATAATGTCTCATAGTAATCATTCTCTTAATTCTTTGGATGAATGACCTCTAGCAAGAAAACAGAATGTAAATACAAAAAGGGCTGGTGGTAGCCAGGGGCTTTTCACAGGCCCTGTTTTTTAGGGTGAAATGTAAAACTGGCTTTCCTAGTTGGTTGTGGTCCTAAAGGTATTTGTAAGACCAGGAGTATTTAGCAACAGATTCCTAAGCAGCTCTAGATTTTGATGCTAGTAATCCTTTAAAACAAAATGTGCTCTATCATTACAATAATTTTCTCTTTTTTTTTTTTTTTTTTTTCAATTAGAACAATTTTACACACTTATGCAGTCAAATGCTTTGTCTAAAAGATGTAGCAAACTGAGTAGATTATTTGGGCACTCTTGTAACCAGAACTGTGATGGGGATGAATGTTACTCTGTAACATACTGAAGCTTGATTGATTGTACCTGAATTGTACATGTACAAAACACACAAACCGTAGAAATTTTATTTCATGCTGATGGAATGAGGTGGGCAAGAATGTACTTCTTCTCACTACAGTTCTCTCCAGTCTTTTAGGTAATAACTCCTTACTGTAATATCCAAATGACCTTTCTTTTCAGAATCCCATTCTGAGTTTTGAGCTACCAATGAATTTAACAGACTGGTTTCCACGCCCAAGAATGAAAACCAAAAGAGAAGAAATACGAAAAATAATCCTGAAGCTGCAGGAACAGCAGAACAAGGAAAAGAAGGGACAAAAGGACCCAAGTTCAATGGAAAGATCTTTGCAGGAAAAAACAGAACAACTTATCAACAGCAGCTCAGACTGAATGTTGTATCTGTTGCATGTTAGCTTCACAATCAAAACTGAAATATACATTTTTGTCTGCCCAGACTAAAGATTTGGCGTATTCTCTGCTCAAAGTTACTTGGGAATGTTTAATGCCTGTATAAATGTGTGTCATAAAATGAATTAATTCCCACAAAGATGTGTATTAAGTAAGCAAGTCTGTACATATGTTAATGAGGCCAACTTTTTCAGCATTTGTAATTACTTTTTTTCCACTTGTTAGGGAGCTTTTGTTATGTATTTCTGTTAATAGAACTTAAATAGCAACTTCTAAACATAAAGCAAATAAAGAAAATATTTATAGGATAAAATGGTTAACTTTTTCTTTTTCAGTAAAGTTGTAATGTTACAGGCTTAAGTAACACATAGGGAATGATTTGGTAGTGAGATAATTAATTCATATTTTGACCCTATTTAGTTGCCCTTTACAAGATTATTCTGCTTGCGCTACAAACAATAATATGGGTAAGTGTCTCAATGTACCATGGCCTCAGAGAGGGTGATTCCCATCCTCCTGGTATCTAAGTGTAGGCAGTGTAATAGTTAATAGGACTGCTTCAGATTCGGGGTTTTAAAAGATATGCATTGCAATTAAAATTCCACCCTTGCTTTAGTGGGACGGGCTAGGGAAAGGGGGAGAATGCTCTTTGACCAGAGATTACTATTCAAACAGTATTATAAAAGTGGTTTCAATGAAGTGATCTTGAGTGATACTATTAAATCATATTTTGTGGATCCCAATTGTTGTACAGGTGTATTTTGAGACTTTCTTCATTATAAAATTGTATTTTGGTAAGTGTACTTGGAATAGCAGATTGCCCACATTACATTTTCTATGTTACAATTCTGAATGTTACATTCATATGTGCTTTATCTAAGTAATGAACATTTAAAAAGAAAAAAGTGTATGATTACTATTTTTTGTAATATCCACGCAAAAAACCAAAATACCAGTGTTCATTGCTTGCTTGTTTGTTCTTGGCTTTAGGTAGCATCAGACTAATGTTGGGATTTGTTTGGATATTTCCAGTGTATTTTGATTTTACAACAATCTAAAATGCCATCATTGCTTAAACTGCAAACATAGCCTTTTGTCCTTGTTATAGAAAGGCTTTGGTATTCAAATGAGGAAAGTAAGAGATGGTTTGTGCAAAGATATATGTGTCCAGTCTTCTACTAATATAGCTATCTTTGAAGGCAACCAGAAACTGTCTCTTCCCAGGAAGTAATCTGTTGGGGGAGGAGAGGGACCTTTTATCCCTCCTTGCAGATAGTATTTTCTCTCCTGATTTTTCTACTGGGAATGTCATTTGTCATTCCCTTCTCCCAAAGAGAAGAAGAAGGGAATTCATTAGCTGAACTCTGTGTCCCCTGAGATCCGTTTTTGTACACAAGATCAAGTCTAACCCAATACTTCAAGTTCTCCATGAGTTTTCATTCTCACTAAACCCTGAAAACACGGCTGCTAATGACATTACTGCCAGGGCATTTCTGCACAGATGACTATCTCTGTGAAACCCTCTGTTTAAAAGGGGGTTCACTCACCAAGGCAGAGTGATTGCACATAGAGCAATACAACCATGGGCTGCTAATCTTTTGCACAGATAACCCGTGGGATTTAGGGGAGTTGTTCATTCCCTCATCTCTTTCTTCTTGCGTAGACCCTGGGCCCCATGGAGAATAGGTAAGCACCACGTATATATGTTATGTTAGAGATGACTCCTACACAGGTTTCTTGTTGAAAGTATGTGGGGGCAATCTTCTGGACTACAAATTAAATACGTAATGTGCGCACCTCTGAGTTGTTTCCTCCATCAAATTTATCCAGTATTCTTGCCATTGTTGGGGAAAATCTGTGACAAAATAATTTCACATTGTTTCCCTGCAGGGTCTTGCATATCTGGCTTTAGTGCAACTGACATACTGGAATAATAGTTTATACAAACGCAAGTAAATCAGAGAAGGAAGGAACAGAAATTTCTCAGAAATACAGAGAAGAGACCATTGCAAATAGAATGTATTCCTTCCCAGTCTAGTCTTTCCCAATGGTATGTTCTAATTATATGGAATATATCCAGATTTGATCAATATAATAGTTAGTTTTCCTTTTTCTGACATTTGTGATGCAGGTTCATAATTTGATGCTGTAGAACTATTTGGTTCTCTTGCTAGGAATGGCCTGGTGCTTCCTCCTTTTCCTTCCTCTTTCCTGTCCTCCCCTTCTTCCTCCCTCCCCTTTTTCAAAGCTGTGAAGAAAGTGTTTGATTTATTCTCATTTAATGTTAAAGGTCTCGAGATCTTCAGTCATATACAGCAAGCTAATATACATGTTAAATATAGGAAACTTATTTTTTTAATAAAATGTGATGTTAATAGAAAAAACCCACAGAATTAAGAATGAGTTATTTAAAACCTTACTGACTTCGTTGAAATAGCTCACTACCACATGTGCTTGTTAGGTATCTGTTCTTAACATAATGGTCAGCTACACTACAGTGTTTTGCAATCTAACAAGGAGTTTTACCAGTGAATTTTCTGAACCAGATTTATTCAGTGGAAGTTAGTGGGGTGGGGACTAGATATGTTTGTTTGATAATTATATGACAACACATATACTCTGAGGAAAGTATAAGTTGTATATTCCTTTATAAGATTTAAGATACAAATGCTTTAAGAGTAGCATCACTGCGTTCTGCAGTGTAAGGTATCAGATGGCTACCTAATTAAATGTATCTGTTTGTATTGTTTTTCATGTCGGGTAGAATAACAGTTAAGAATTCTTATAAAAGTTTTAGATTACTTAGCATAAAAAATGCATGTACTTCTGGTGCACATTTGCAGGATAGCTGCAAAAGCAGAAGAGACATCTAAGTAGTCCCTTGTGACATTCCTATTCACTCTTTAAAGACCAGAGACTTGAAACAGAAGAACTGTGTTGTTGATTTTCGAGGTTGCACTGCATTCTCGTCTTGGAAGAATCTAACTTCCAAAACATTCAGTAAAGAAAGAGTTGAAAAATCAAGCAAACTTTGCACCATGATGAGAAAACCGTGCTGTTGATTTTTTTTTAATGTATTGCATAGCAAATGAGTAAAGCAGAACAAGAAGGTTTTGCATGTATGATTTTTAATTCCTGTTAACGTAGTTCCTCTGGAAATTGGAGTGAACTACTAGACTTCTCTGATGAACAAACTGCAGCAGTTTCCTTAGGTTACCAATCCACTGTAATTTTTTACTCAGATTTTTAAATAGAATGTCTCTTCAGTCACTGGTTAAAGCTTTACATTGCCCTTTGTTGGTAACATGATACTTGTGTTTTAGCATGTGAACAGAAGTGGCAGCTATAAAGGTGCTTGTTCTTTGGACTCCTGATTCTTGGGGCCACGATGATGAGGGGTTCTGGAGTCTGGATAAAAGATTTTATTTAATTTTGGTATGCCACTTTTATAACAGTCCTTCTTAAATTCTACATATTCAGTACCCCTAAAGAACATCTGTGCAGTGACTTGGGTTCACAAAGGTACTTCATCTCCCCAAGTCTTTTGACTCTTCCAATCTAATTCTGGAAATCAAAGGGGAGCTGATGTTACAAACTACAACTTTGAAACAGTAAGAGTGAGGTAACAGCCATTTTACTTATTTTTCGCCACTATGTTTTTAAACTAAATCCTTCCTGCTTAACTCAGTCATGCCTGCTCAAAGATGTGAGAAGGATGTCTGTTTTGTAGGCTCCAGTCTGGCTAAGTGAGGATGTAATCTGGAAAGTGACTCTTCTCTCTGTTGTGGTCTGCTGAAGTTTTCTGACAGGCTAGACTTTGCTTGCTTTTAACAAATTTGCGTGTGGACTTATGCAAACCTGTGGTTACGAAAGGAAACTTGGTAATGTACACGATACCTTAGGGATTCTTTATTCAGTTGTGTGAGTAATTGCTAGCTGCAACCTAGATTCAAACAGCCAGGCTGTTTCTTTGTGAGGTCGTAGTTTTTTGTTTTTGTTTTGTTTTTTTTTTTTTTCTTTTTTTCCTGTGAGGTTCATAGTTGACAAACAGTGCTATTTGTGATGCATGATGCTTAAAAAGATATATGAGCTACGTTCATATATGAATATATAAGAACAGAAGATACTTTTTATATGGATTAAAAAGTATCCAAATTCTAGTAAACAAGAGAGAGACCTTGTCTGCCATGTCGTGTCGTGTGTCGTCGTCCGTCCCCCCCCCCCCCCCCAGCCTTCATCCCTCCTTATTTTGTTGGTTTTGTGATCAGATTCTCTCTAGAGTTCTTTGGGGTATGACTTTACCCAAAACAATCATCGTATATAATGGTAAGTAATTCAGGAGACGGAGGAAAGAAGACTATTACTATTTTTTAAATAAAAGGTTCTTGTATATGAGAAAAACAACAGCAACAAAAAAGCTGGATGTACTTTTATAAGTAGATGGTTTATTTTAATGGAATAGTCAAATCCACGTAGTATATTCATCCGTTTGCGCGATATCATAGATTTTGATTATATTTACAAATTCCATCTTCAGGACCAGAATCTCTTTTGTGGTAAGCTGACTGAACACCTTTAAGGTTAATGGGAGCCGGACTATTTTGTTTCAGCTGAGTATTTGTTCCGCCGTAAGCTGTGAGGAGTCTGCTTCAGGGAAAAGCACCCTGCTCCAGCCAGCCTGAGCTTCTTGTGTTCAGAGTACGTTTAGACTCTGGTCTTTAATCCAGAAATTAAAACATGTTAGATTTCCCCAGTGGTTTAACTTAGTGAAATTTATCAACTATTTACACAAAACTCTATCTGTTTAACTGTATTTCTAAGTTTAGGAGCTTAGTTGACATCAGTATACGTGCAGAAGTAAATATATATATATATATACACACACACACACACACACTAAATATACTGATGCCAACTCACAGCAGTAGTTTGCAAACTGTTACACAAACCTCTACCCCCATTGTCCTCCAAATAGAACAGTTTTTAAATTGAGCTATGTGACAGTGCCTGTTTACATCGGGTTTGTCCTTCCCGACTCATATTTGGGAAACTAACATGTTTCCCTTATCTTTACATGTGTGTAAGAAGGAGTGCAGTGGTAGCCTGGATGGGGACATTAGTATATATTGGACCAAACCTATGACATTAATTGTAGGAACTCTCAGGAAATAATTGGTTGGGAACTTAAAGCTCTAGGATTAATTGACTATCTGTGCAGCAGGCTGAAAAGAGAGTAATTATTTTAGCTCTAGAGAACTTCATATTCTGTAGCTTCAGGCCTGGAAATTTATTTCATACTATACATTGGTAATATGCTGGATAGGGTGTGGGTTCTGTAATACAAGAAAATCAGGCTAAGCCCAAAAGAGCACTATTAAAAGTGTGACATGTTTCTCACAGAAAATTAAACTAAAATAGGACATAAGTTGTGCTGGAATGCAAACAAATGGAATATGTTTCTTACTTAAATGTTCCTTGGTTCTGAAAGCTAAACTGCTTTGTAAACCATACTGTAATAATATCTGTCCATGTTACAAAAGGGCAATAAAAGGCCGTGAGAAGTTGCACAGCTTCCTCCCATCCTACAAGACCACTGAAATTTCTAGACTTCAAACAAAATTTGCACTGACTCCTTCCACTGCAAATGAATGTTTAGGTTCAGGAATCAAGAAGACATTTTTAACAAATGTCTGGACTAATGTGTTGCATGTGTTTGTATGGACAGCTTATGATACGATATTTAATTGGAACACTTTTTTTTCCCAGAGAAACCAGGCCTTTGTTTTGCAAAAGCAGTGTTACCTGAATGAATGTATTCTTTTTTGCTCTATACCTTACTGTACTGTCATTTTTGTGAGCTTTTCATTCTACTCTCAATTACTCTCAATCTTTCATATACAGTTAATGAAACTGGATGCAATATAGTCAGCATGATTTCAGTATCTAACTTGCATCCCTGTGTCTCAGTCGTCTGTCTAAAGCAAGTAAGTTCGTTCTCTGAGTCAAAGGAGGTTCCCTTTTTCATAGAGACATTGTCTAATTCAAATGCTTTTATTTAGACACTAAATTTTTCAGGCTAGTTAGGAGCTAAATGGGGTGATCTTGGCTTCAGTGTCTTGTCCACAGTCAGAGTTGCTTGATGTCATTATCTCCATTTTGCCAATTAAGTGCCGAAGTTCAGGGAAAGAGGTTAAAAGCATTTTAGTTTAACTAAGCTACTCTAACTAAACTGCAGAAATTCACACTTTAGCTACTCTCACTTCTGGGTGTTGAAAAGTAAGCTTAAAAAGATGCTTGCTGTTTACTTAGCTACTTGAAGAGAGAAACTAATTTTGTGGTTAGGAGGACTGTTTGCCTAGATTGAGATTTTATTGAACTGAGATTACCAGAAGCCAGCGTCGAAGTGAGTGTTTAATTCTGTTTTCCAGTTTTTGCTCTGATCTTTACACAGGTGAGTGCTTTCTACAGTGCTTGTATTGAGCTGTCATTTTATTTCTTTGGTTTTGCAAATACTCCTGCAAGTCTAATCCTAAGCATCTCAAGTTGGGCACCTGAAAATAAGAACATAGCTAATGACCTTTTAAGTAACTTGCCAAATATCGGATAATTTTCTGTAGCAATGGGTCATGTGTTCATATCTGAAATGCAGTATTTAGTTGGTTTAACAATGAGAAATATTTTTTTCATTATCATGCCTTCTCATGGAACAACAGGAATCATACAGCTCATAGTTGTCGTTACTGTGAAATTTCAAAGTTCCCTAAACACTAGACTTAGCATCCATTGAGAGAAGTGGTATCTGGAGAAAACATCACCTGTGATTACATAGATGTTTGTACATGCAAGTGGACTAAATTAAGGTTCCTTGGACAATTTAATAATTTCTGGATGCTTCCTACCTTTTTAGTGCCTGTGTTTGTAACTGTCTTTCTTAATATGTATTTTGCATTTTGCGTATTTGGGGTTTTTTGACTTCCATTGTCAGTATATGATGGTCACTCGTAGAACTAATTCCACAATTCTGATTTTTGTTACTCCATAAGCAGTCACAGTATGTTGTAATTTTCTTGCTTACCTAGATGAAAACATGGTGCACAAATCCCAGTGACTCTTCCAGTTGTTTGCTGACAGCAGAGGAACACTGATGCACTTCAATCTTAGTTTTGTTCTAGGGAGAACTTGTTCTGGTGCTTGTTAACAGATTTTGCGCCAGCACCACTTGTCCCTTGCTGTTTTCTTTCCTTCCAAACCCCAGATGATATCTTTTCTGCACTGGTTCTTCTCCCAGTCTCTCCTGGCTCTACATCTGTTAATCTTTTATCATGTCTCTAAGCTCAATTTTTCAATCTACACTCTAGAAAAATGGCCACTGCTGTCTTTTTCCTCCGTGATCTTGTGTTGCCAAAGGAGCTTCATCAGCAGAGAAGCCGAGGAAGAACGGGCTGGATGAGCAGGCAGTGAGGTGGATTGAATAACAGCTGAACAACTGGGCCTGGAGGGTGGTGATCAGTGGTACAATGTCTAGTTGGAGGCCGGTAACTAGCGGTGCATCCTAGGGGTGAATACTGGGTCTAGCCCTGTTCAACATCTTCATTAACAATCCGGATGATGGGGCAGAGGGTATCCTCAGCAAGTTTGCAGGCGATACAAAACTGGGAGGAGTGGCTGATACACTGAAGGGTTGTGCTGCCATCCAGAGGAGCCTCAACAGGCTGGAGAAATGGGCTGACGGGAACCTTCAAAGGGAAGCACAAAGTCCAGCTCCTGGTGGGGAACAACCCCAGACACCAGGATGTGCTGGGAGCCAAGTGGTTGGAAAGCAGCTTTGCAGAAAAGGACCTGGGGGTCCTGGCAGACACCAAGTTGAATATGAACCAGCAATGTGCCCTTGCTGCAAAGAAAGCTAATAGTATCCTGGACTGCACTGGGAAGAGTCACCAGCGTGTTGAGGGAGGTTCCCCTCTACCCAGCACTGGTGAGGCCACGCCTGGAATACTATGTCCAGGTCTGGGCTCTCCAGTACAAGAGAGACATGGTCATACTGGAGAGAGTCCAGTGAAGGGCCACAAAGATGATTAAGTGACTGGAGCATTCCTCCTATGAGGACAGGCTAGAAAGCTGGGACTGTTCAGCCTGGAGAAGAGAAGGCTCGAGGGGGGAATCTCATCAATGTGTATAAATACCTGAAGAGAGGATGCAAACAATATGGAGCCAGGCTCTTTTCAGTGGTGCCCAGTGACAGAACCAGAGGCGATGGGCACAAACCGAAACACAGGAGGTTCCCTCTGAACATCAGGAAACCCTTTTTTACTGTGAGGGTGATCGATCACTGGCACAGATTGTCCAGAGAGGCTGTGGAATCTCCATCCTTGGAGATACTAAAAAGCCATCTGGACACGGTCCTGGGCAACTGGCTCTAGGTGGCCCTGCTTGAGCAGGGGGTTGGACCAGATGATGTCCAGAGGTCCCTTCCAACCTCAACCACTCTGATTCTGTCAGCTTGCTCTCAGTTTCTGTACTTGGTGTGACAAACCTGGCAGGTGCAAGGTGGCTGCAGAGGCAATCCTGGGCAGCACTGCAGCAGGAGTGCTGCAGTTACAGGTGTGCTGTTCTGAGAATGAAGCTACAGGGGTCAAGGCCAGCCCATAGGTAACGCTCATCAGAAGTTCATAGCTTGGCTAAATTTGGTTGCGTTGCACGACTAGCGGCAAAAGGCACATCTCTGGCATACAAAACAAATTGCTTCCCAAATTTAAATCTATGCTACAAGTCTGTAGGAAACTTTCTTGCAAAGCTTAATCAGTGTTACTGTTCTTTAACATTGTGAGCAGAACCATTTTAGCTAGCATTCACTTTGAAGAAAATACCTAATTTGGAAAACTTTAAATCAAGCAGCTGAAATTTCGTAAAGCTATTATAAGCAACTGAAAACAGAACTCAGCAATTTTTGATACCTGCTGTTTATCTAGAATGATTTGGATATTCTTTCTGTTCAGCAGACAGGTCTTTCAATTAATAGCTTTAAAAATTAATTAAATAGGCAACTTCAGTGTCTTGTAAAAAATATTTATAAAATGCTTAGAAAGTGTCATAACTACTCTCACCAGGAATCAGTGACTTTACCTTTATAACAGCAATGCGTCTGTTTCCCCAGAACAGCTGCAGCTTACAAGCTAGATATGCTTTTAAGCAGACCCTGTTAAATATATTAACTTTTGTGATTTATGAATTATTGCTGCTTTTTGCTCATACGACATTCGGTTTGTGTCCTACATAGTCTGCTGCTATACCAAACTCTGTTCACAGTCCTCCCATTTTTCAGCCAATGTGACACTAAATTACTGTGATCATCATCCTGTTTATATAGTCAGAAATCCCCTGAGTTCAGGGAAGTGGAGGAAATATCTTTTGATTTCAAACTTATTTTTAGCCACAAAGTTCATCCTCATTTGTCTGAGAAGCTGACCATACTAAGAAGAGCTGCTATAGCATTCTGAATCCACAGGGTTTGATCATTTATGCCAAAAAAACCCCACTTACTAGTATTTGCATTGAACGTCCACACCTGAGATGTCATTCTGCAGCTATTTCAGATACATAGTTTCACAAGGAATTAAGTAAACTAAGAACTACCTTTAGTCTTTCCCACCTGGTTCCCATTACTAGAACAGATAAGTGGTTCAGATTATTAGCAGATTTAGTAACTGAGTAAGAACTGGAGTATTTGGCACTCCCTGGGCCAAATAAGCTTGCCAGGAGAGAACATCATGCTGCAGTGGGTATTTAACGTCTCAGTGAGGTCTGCCTTATGTCGTACTAAAAGTCCTACCACAAGGGGTTGAAGAGCTGGTGGTGGAATTTAAGTGTGGGTGTAAAACCCAACTCAAGGGCTCTTCACTGAGGGTGAGGTTTAAGGTAATCTAGCTAGTACATGCATGGGAAGGGTATGGGGAGACAAGTCTAGTCTGTCCATGCTTTTGGATAGCGTTCGAGTGCATGTGTAACTGCATTGTAAAGGAATATAGGGAGATGCTGAAACAACATGGTGTTTCGGCAGCCTACTTTTCTGGCAAAGTGTTATTCTTCTGTCTGGACGACGCTCTTAGTCATATGGTTTAATTTTAGGTAGTCCTGTGAGGAGCAGGGAGTTGGGCTCGATAATCCTTATGGGCCCCTTCCAACTTGAGATATTCTGTGATTCCTTCGTGCAACAGTGGTCCCCAGGCAAGTTTGAGTGGTTTGCCCAGATAGATATCAAGGACAGGATCTACATCTTTGCGAGTGGATTTATTCAATGAGCAATGTAAATTAAACTGTCTCTGTTCTGTATAACAACCCCACAGTGATATGTGAGGGCGAGACTGCAGAGAGGCACCTGCAAGAGCTTTGCGGAATTTCATTCTTGTCTCAGCAGCATTAGTGATCTTCCTTTTCAGCCTAGCAGCATGTTCCTCATGCTGCCTTTTAATTGAGACTATATTTTTTTTTTCTTGCTTCCTTCATCAATGTGAAGTGTAGGAGAGCCACAACTGGACCCCCTTATTCTGTGAATTAGATTACTGCCAGACCTCCTCTGGTCCCTGCCCAAAGGTGTGTTAGAATTTCAAGAGGATCACTCATTCCTCTTCATTTTTTCTTTCTCGACCGGCTCAAAAGCTAAAGCTAAAACTGCCTAAAATGAAATGTTTGAAATGGAATGGAAGAAAAGTCCTCACAGTATGTTTAACAGGATGCAGTCATTTGGGAACATGCTAGATGAGCAGTGGCCTTTACAGACAGATTTAAAAATTAGTTAATATCCTCACAGAATTCACTAAAAAAATTCTCTACTTCTCTAAGAAGTGTGAGAAGCTATCAGTACCATGATCTACCTAATCCATACTAAAGTTCATTTAACTACAGGTGAACAGCTTCTGCTCCATGAAGGAAGAACAGCCCTATGCCTGACAAATATAGGTTACGTATTTACTGCAGGCTACTTTTGTTTTTCAGATGAGCCTGCAATTTTATCAACAATTGGTGTTCATTGCCAAAAAGGAAATCCATATAGGTGATCACAGAGGAGAGGGGAGGAAAAAAAAAAGCTACAGTTAAAAAAACCCCTGTGGTAATTGCTATTGTGTATTATCTGTGTGGCTTTTACTGGGTTCTCATTCCTATACTACAGCTCCTCCCTGTCCTCCAGATGAAATATCTAAACTGGTGGGGCCCATTCTACTTTTAATATGCGCGAGAGTGGGTCCGTGATATATTTGCCAGAGAGAAGCTTCAGCAAAAACAAAAGCAAATCCTTTCCCCAGAGACATGGGATGTGTTGCATCAGGAATGGAATCCATCTGTCCTCAAATACTGGGAGGACTCCAGGAATATCTGCCAGCTACTCTGGGGTACTGTAATCTCATTTTCCTGTCCTCACCATTTGGGTTCATAGAATGAATCTGCTCACAAAAGTGAAATGAAAAGCAATGGACTTCAGAAGGATTACAAGTTGACAAGTTTGGGATTCCTCTTACCTCCTTTCATGCTATTATTTATGCAAGCCTATTCCTCTGGAGCTACCCACAATTCAAAATAATCTATTTGTGTAATTGAATTATCCTTTAAGGAGAGGAAATAAAAAAATGGGGCCACTCCAAAAGACTTACTCCCAGCCAAAAAAAACAGAGCTTCAGAAACCAGTCACACATTGCTAGGGGTGGAAATGCAAAACCATCAACCTTCCTTAACTAACACATTGTCTGATAACACAAAAGAAGAAACTACTTACCAACTGAAATGAAATATTTAAATAGGAGCTCTTGCCTTAAAACATTCTGTCTAAATTTTTTGTAACTTGAACGAAGCAGTTGGAATACAGAAGGCCTGTGGAAAAGTCAGAATATTAAAAAAATTAGGTGTAGTGAAAATAGGGGTTCATGTAAAGTGTACTGGGAAGAAAGAGGGGGAAAAAAGGATCATTTCACAGCTGTCAAAATCAGAGAATTATGTATGTGCACATAACACTAAGTGAAAGGGAGCAGATAAAATAAGACTTACACACCACTTTCCAGTAAATAATTTACCTGATAAGGAAATGAAGGGCGCTTATCTAGAGTAAGCCTCCTTGGAAAGAAACCAAAGGTTGATTCTGAAAGGAACGTCATCTTGGAGCTGGTAAGCATACTACTTCTAAAAATCCCAGCAAATTTTCTTGTTCTTTCTCTGTCTCTGAACATAAGCTGCTAAACCTTGAGCCAGTTAGAAATGTTCTTTTGCAAACATATGAGCCAGCTATTCTTTATCCAGACAAATAACAGATAAATTGTGCTGGCAGGACTACATTGGCAGCTACAATAGCTACATTTGGAAACTCTGCATGGGTAATTCCAAAACAGTTTTAAAACCAGTGAGTTTAGGTTTATTTTTTTCAGAAATTAATTGCAAAACTACAAAATCATTTTAGGGAGTATCAAGGCACTAAGCTGAAATACTCAACAGTCAGGAAACTCCAAGAGCTGATGCTGACAACCTGTGAGGTATTTTGACACGACCATGTTACACAGATACAGTGTAGTTACATCACATTCATATATAGTTAGAGTATGCTAACAAAGCAATGTAAAGCAAGTGAACTTCTGGCCTCATTAAGTCATTGGCTGTGACTTAAGCCTGTGCCCATGGACATTTTTATGGGCAGAACTTTACCCATTACATTGGATGTCTAGAACAGTTGTAGCTACGTGTAATCCATGGGGAAACCCAGCTAATACCAACATGATTTAAACACAAGCTTTCCGTCTGAAGAGATACATACAGTGAAGGCTTGTAGTCGATGTCAAACCTGATTTTTGCATTTTAATTTTTCATAGTAAAGTGTGGGGAGAGAAACTTAGCACTCACGATACTAACCACTTGAGAACAGCCATCTCAGGAGTGAAATTTCTAGCCATGCAAGCGTGACAGCCTTTTTGAATGCTCTAAATCTTGATCGACTGAATTATACATAAGAATTCACTTCCATAGAAATTTAAATAGCCAGGACATTGTATGATATTCTTTGAAATGAAAACATACATAATATCCTCCCAGGGTTTTCTGAGAAGTCAGCTGGGGTCCTTTACCTGCTTATCCTTCCACTCTACCATTCATCAGCCCTGACAAAATACACTGGCTCATACAATTAACTTTTTTTTTTTTAAATATGTGGCAACTTTAATGACAGAAACTGTTTACTATAATCTGTAACAACCTGAATTCATACTAAAATATTCAGTTTTAATATCTGGGGGAACAAAGACACCTCAGACATCTGGAATATTGTCAGTTCTTTGCAGCAGGGCTGCAGCAGAGGCACGTGTGCATGTCGCTAGTCCTGTTAAAATGTCATGCTGCCTTCTCTTGGTCATCTTTCTGCCTTGGTGAGCATTCGATCCCGGATGCTCGTGGGATTCCTGGTAGGCTGCCCAGTATATCGCATTTGCACATTTAAGATGCTGCGTGCTAATATATATTTCTGGTTCATCACAACAGACCCTCATGGTTTGATGGGTACGGTGTGAACCTGCCCCGAGTGAAAGCTATGCTGACAGACCTCATCTGTGCGTTGCAACTTGTGAAAGGATGCTCCTCTGCTGCCTTTTCCCCCACCTGAGAGGCTGAGGTGCAGGAGAACACGGTGATGCTAAAGGCACTCTGCTCTCCCTCCCAGCCTTGAACTGTGTCTGTCCCTTATACATCTATTAAGCAAAAACTGGTTGGTGTCTCCAACCTAGCCGCACTGTTCCTGGTGTTCTGAAAAGTCTCAGTTAGACTGAAATTGCAGAGATTGGTCCAACATTCCTAGGAATGAAATCAGAAATGCTTCTTGCCTGCCTCCTTATATACAGACAACGGGTACAGTAAAATATATTTTGCCTTGTTTTCTCTTTCCATCTTTTTTTTCCCCCTTTGCTTAGGTTGAAGTTCTTACACTCAGATTGTACTTGTGTGTGTTTTCCTGTATTTTCCCAGAAGATTTACAGAAGGGACGCTACTGTGTCTTGGGTTATTTTTAGATTTCCCAGGGAAAAGAAAGGGGAGAGAGAGTAGAGACGTGCTCCTCCTGACGAGGGAGCAGCACATCAGATGGTGAGATAGTGCTCAGCACTGCCTGGCTTTTCCGGCACTGTGGGACCAACCGGCTTGTTTACACTGAAAATATTTTGTTGACCATTTCCTGACATTGTATCCTGTTTTGCTAACGAGGGGGGTTTATTCAGTCAGCAAATTTACATTTTTATTTCGTTGTGCAGTCTTTTTTTTTTTTTTCCCCAGATACTTATTATCCTTATCTGTCTTTTACAAATAAAAGTAAGGCTGAACATACAAAGTACTGCCCTGAAAGGTAATGCCAAAGGCAAACTCCCATTCTCTACAAGTTATACAATATTTTGATTTGTCCAAATTGTTAAACATTCCTGAATTAGGCCAAGCAAAGATACAACTGTAAAATTCACCTTGTCGCTTTGCAGGCATGTTCAATGTTTTAAAAACCCAAACAAGCTCATAGCATGTTTCATGAGTTGTAGGAATGTTAATCCGGACGCAGGATTTAACTCCACCCGTGCTCTGCTCGGGATGCAGGATTACTCATGAGCTTTGTGTACTCCCATTTTCCTTTCCACGTGTACATCCATACTGATCCTTGACAGAACCCTTTCCCTAGAGACCCCCCAGGGTTTCTCTTTACCCCCTGAAAGAGGCCAAGGCATCGTTATGACTATCATATATACAGGGGATGATATGGCTGGAATTTTGTTTAAATTATTTATTAGCTAGTGGCTGTACTCACAATGTCCCCAGTGTTCTCCAGCCACTCAAAAAGGATGCAGTGAAGGAGTCCCTGTCTAAAGAAAGGTAGTTAGGACTTTGAGATTAAGGAGAACACAAGAGATTTTGAAGTATGAACTGGTTCATTTCCCTCTGTCAGCAAAACACACAAGAATTTTATGGCCATCAAGTGGAGAGCGACGAGGCTTTGCGCATACAGTCAGGGTCATTGTGCCACTCATGAAGTATTGCATGAAGAGAAGGAAAGTGTTTACGGGAAAGCTGACAAACCAGCGGGCGACGCTAGGAATGAATGCTTGTAAAGCTGAGGGACGGAGAGGCGACACGAAACTCCAGCATGGCTGGTCAGGGAGGGGCGGCTGCAGGTGCCATTGGTGGTGACGCCGTGGCTGAGCATGATGCAATGCCATCCAGTCAGGCCACTCTCCCGAGTCACGCCAGCGCACCAGCTGCGGGGATGAATAGCTGGGCGTAGGCAGGTGCCAGGGAAATCCCGCAGAGCCACCATGGAGGCTAGCGGGAAGGCAGGCCAGCACCTGCGCTGCCTCGCGGGAGCCTCAGGGTCCGAGGGGACAGGGTTGGGGCAGGCAGATGCTGTTCCGCCATTGAGCGGTGGGCGCAAGCACCCCGTTTTACACGCTCCTGCCCCTGTAAAACCTGTCAAGGTGTGTGCCCGGGGACGGGGCAGGGACAGCACAGGGCCTGGGCCAGGGGGAGCTCAGGGGAAGGAACTGGGGCTTGAACAATCTTTGACTTCCAATGTTTGCCGCAGCCGGAGAGCTGCCACCTACTCTGTGCCTTTCTTTATGGGGCAATGGTTAATTAAGACAAAGATAACCCAAAACCTGACCCTTTATGTAACTGCATTGGTTAAAAAAAAAAAAAAAGGAAAAAACCCAACCTCTCCCAGAACAACCACAAGCCAGCCCCAAGCAAGGCGCGTCCCCACACCAGCCCCCTCAACAACAGCTCTGGTGCGGGCGGGCGCAGGCCGCGGGGTCGCGCTGCCCAGGGGGCGCCGGGGCCTGTCCTGCCCGTACCGGCTGGGACGGCCGCGGGGAGTCCCGGGACAGGCGGCAGGCCGGGGCCCCCTGTGAGGCAATATCGGTGCGGAGGGACGGCCGGCGGGCCCGGCCCGGCCGTCCCAGCCGCCGCCGCCGCCGCCTCCTCCCCCTCCCGCCGGCGCAGCCCCCGCCCCCGGCCTGCCCCTGTGGCGCTGACGTCCCGGGCGGCCGGGCCGGGCCGGGCCGTGCCGGGCCGTGCCGGGTGGCGGCGCAGAGCAGCGCAGCAGCGGCGGCGGCAGGGCTGGCAGCCGGGCGCGGTGGCAGCGGCAGGTAAGGACGCGGCTCCGAGGCGCGCAGCAGGCCCCGGGCCCGCTCGCCCTCCGCCGCCGCTCCGCGTCCTCCCCCCGCCCGGCGGGGGGGCGCCGGCCCTCTGGCCTGGCTGCGGCGTGCTGCCCCATCGCCTCCCGCCCGGCCCCGGGGCGGCGCGGCCCGGCCCGCCGGCAGGTGCGATCAGGCTCCACGGCGAGGCGTTCGCTAGAGGTTTCGTCGCGGGGAGCGGGGCTTTGCGGGGGCAGGCGTCCCTCTGGTAACAAACGCGGGCTGCAGCGGCGGTTCCTTCTTTAAGGGGCGCTCGCTCGGGGCTGGGGGCGAGCGCTGCGGGGAGAGGACGGGGACGGGGCGGCGAGGGGGGGGGGCGGCTGTTGCACCCGGTAGCTCTCACCTTACACGCCGCGGTAACGAAGGAAACGTCTTACCGCCGACGTCGCGGCACAGGATGCGTCCTGGCGCCGGCCGCGGGGTCTGCGGGCGCGGGGAGGCCGGTTGCTCCGGGGGAGAGCCCCGCGGTGCGGGCGCGGGCCGGGAGAGCCCCTGCGCGGGGTGAGCGCTGCCCGCCAGCCCGCCTCGGGGTGCGTGTGCTGTACCCAGACCTTCCCGGTTAGGCACAATCACAGTCTAAAGTGATTTTTATTCACTTCCTTAAATGAACTATCATGGGAATTTCTTTCTTGCGGTTTTTTTTTTTTAGTATCATCCTCTGTAAAATGCCACCCATAGTGAACTCCATTACAGCTGAGCTCTGCTCCTTGTTTCAAAAACATTTCCGTGCTAGTAGGATTGTCCTTCTCACGGAAAAGAAATTTTTTACAGCCTCGACCATCCGAACACAGCATGACCGGTAGTGCAATTGAAATACATCTTCTCTTGGTGTGTTTCTCATTGAAGTACTTTTGCAGGCTGCGTTTTTGGAGGGCAGCGTGCGTAAGCGTGATGTGCTACCAAAAACTGATACCCAATTCCTGTAACTTGCATTCATTACTGAATAGGAAAACTTAAAAAGGTTCTTCCCCTTAATGAGCCATCACTTGAATACAACTTGCAATGCAGCATATTTATACTTGGTGCTTGTCTGACAGAGCCCTCAGCTTCCTAATCAGTAAATCCTGATGCCACCAGAAGCCTATAAGATTGAGATAGCTAAATTAATAGATTATAGGTTGCATAAAAGGATGGTTGTTACCTGTTGTTTCATCTAAATATTGCTGATTGTCAGCCCTTTTTTATAAAGGTGGAGAGAAGTAGTATGTCATGACTTTCTTGCTCTCGGAAGGAAAAAGACCTTTGAGGCCATCTGATTTCTTACAGTTCAGTTGGCATCGCTGGGCTGCGGAGCTGCCTATGAACTGGGTTCGCAGCCATCGGAGTACAAAGGTTGGCCACAGGGCTGAGTCTGCCTTCTGTTGCAAATGTGACAAATTAACAGAGGGTAGGGATGAACTCCAAAGTTAAATGTCATCTGCAATTTTTCTTTTCAAGATAGAGGGGAATGCTAGGAAAAAAAAGCCCAATAAGAATAGAAATGATTTAATGATTGAAATTATCCTTGTGCAAATTTAAAAGTGTAAGTAAATGTGTTCTTGCAGTATTTGTTTAAATATCATAAAGCTGTGTTAATGTACAGGTTAGCTATGAAGTGTACGGTTTATAAAATAACTGCAAAAAAAAAAGGTCTGAGTTTATTGTTGAGGCGGGAGAGTAAATACCGAAATTGTCAGAGCAGAAGTTAGAAACCTTTGCAATGTTGTTTTTACTAACATAGAAATTAGGATTTAGCTTGATTGTATTTTTAGCGGATGTGTTTTTAATGTGTATAAGTTAATAAATATTTAGTGACTGTACAGTTATGCCTTTGAGTGTGAAACTATAAAGCCAGCAGAGTGAAAATAAAGGCAGTAAAGTTTGCTGCGAAGCTTAATAGCATTCTGAATTAAAACCATGTCAGTATTAGCTTGCAGAAATTGTAAGTAAATTGAACTAATTTCTCCACCCTGAGTGGGCATTGATGTATAATCTGCGCTAAGTACTGCGTCCTTCAGGATCTGGGATCGCCATGCGCCCTTGTTTTGATACTGGGTCAGTGTTTTGACCCATTAATCATAATGTTCTCACTAGGAAGGTGAAATAGCACACTTCCTTGTGCCTCGTCTGCGGGGGTGGAGAAGGTTTTGTGACCCAGTCTAACCTTCATATTCTCTTGGTATTTGATAGTGCTGGTATGAGGAAAACTTTAAGGTTTTAGAAATTTTGACGGACTTGTGAGCGATGTGGTAAAGGTGAGTAGGGACTAACTTTTTATTGTTACTTTCGGTACAAAATGTGGAAGTGTGAGATTAAGCTGACATGTTCAAAACAAACAAAAGGGATGTGTTTTGTTTTTGACCCAATGTGTAGTTAGTTAAGCTTTGGAAATCCTTCCTGAAGCATGTGGATATTGAACGTTTACAGGGACTTGAAAAGCAACTGGACAAATTAATGGAAGAAAAATGCACTAAGGCTGACTTGTACAGAATACCTCCTGTAGCTCAGGGAGTCACTGAGCTGCACCTGGAGCCTGGGAGAATATACTGGAAAAGTGCTGTCAAGTATTTATCAGATTTTATATTCATTTCAGGCATTGACTACTGCAGGTAGCATACTGGAGACAACAGACCTGCCGTCTGACCCGGTAGGCCTGCTCTTAGGAAAATTATTTATTCATCTGAAGTATTTGAGAACAGCTGAGCCAAAGGGACCAGGTCTAGAGCTAGCAACTCTGGGTGATTATTCTCACGGAGTGATTATGGGTCGTCATCAAACTGGGAAGTCAGCCTGTAATGCTGGGGGCAGTTCCGGCACCTATGTAGTTTGGTGTTGTCATTGATGTCTTTGATCAACAGAATTGTCACAAAGTCTGAAGGAGACCGAGTAGGGGTTTCAGGCCTTATTTTTGATGCTCTGTTTTGGAGGACGAGAGGTTTTTGATAAATTTGATGGCTGTATTCAAGTACAAGATAGAATTTTCAGGAAGGAGATCCCATAATGCAGATAGGTGAAGTCAACTTGGCAGCAGCGCCATGGAAGCAGATCTGAGGGTTTATGGGGGATCACAATAAGCAGCGAGATGCAGTACTGTTGAAGTTTATGATAAACTTTTCGTACTAGTAAAGCTAGTTAACAGAATAACATGTTCAGTTTTGGCCACAGCCCTTTAAGAAAGCTAAATGCAAACATCTCAATCTGGCAGAAATCATCATCAAGGCTTAGGAAGGGTTTGGAAAGCATCATCTACAGAGACCACAGTTCTAGCAGAAAGAGGATTAGAGGACAGGACAAGAAGAAGCTACAGTCTTAAAATTAGTGAGAAGTGGTCTTTGTCCTTCTGTCAGGGACTGTATTGAAAAAGATGAAACTAGTTTGTACCAAAGATTTAATGTAGTTCGTAAAATCTGTTATGCTTTGGGGAAAACTGGAACAAGCTGAGGTTGTGCAGTCTCCTTTTTGTGAAGGTTTTTGAAAGTCAAATAGGACTTGTGTTAAGGATATATTAAAGGCTTTCCTCATGACTGTTTTACTTGTTTTCACACAGGGGGTTGAACTTGATGATTTCTTCAGGTGCTGTCTGTATTCTCACCTGAGTTTATGTGGAAAAAGTAAATTTAATGCTCAAAAGAAATGCAATTTCTGTGATAAAGACGCAGAATCTTTCAATTATTGCTAGTCATCTGATGTTACAGCTTGCTGTGTTTGGTTTTAAAATAGTTAGTGTTGAGGCAAACTATTGCATTCGACAGCAAAATGTTGTGGTTTAGGAGTGTAGCCCGTAATCCCATAGGAAATGTAAGTGTAGGATCATACTGTGATTTAAACCAGGAAAATCAGAGGGATAAAACCTGAGGTATTAATCATCTACTGTAGTATATACTGTATGTGGCTTCATAACCTATGTCCAAATGTTACAGCATCTTCTGTTCTGAAACACTTTTAAAGAACTGTCAGCCTATTTTAAAAAAAGAAATCAGACTTGTTAAGTAGTGTATGTTTCTTTAAGTACCCTAATTTTGAATCTGTTTTTTAAAGTACGCATGGGCAGGTAAAAATGACCTACCATTTTAACATAGCATGCCATCTATTTAAGTTTTTGCTTTGCTGTTACTTGGAATGACTGTATTACATTTGTAGTAAATACTGGTGACTGAGACTTATGTTTCTGAAGTGTTGATAAGACACTATAATGATATAAAGAACACATGGAAAAAATACAGTTTTTGAACTGAAGTCTGTGGATTAAGCCTTCCCCCTCCCCTCCAACCCCCAATATCAGTTTTGCAAAGCTAAATGTGAAGTATCAGCAGCCCTCATGGTTTTTCCTAAGGTTTTGATGGCAAGAAAAAGACAGATAAATCCGTGGGTTCTTTAATCTCTGGCAGAATGATTTCTGTAAGTAATGACCATACGTATTTAATAGTATGTATTTTATTGGAAAGAGCATGCTAATTCTGTCTTTCAATAAGCGCCTGTCTTAGAATACCAATTACAAAAAAATTGATTTAGTCAAAGCGAGTTCTTGCTTTTTCTTTTGTTGAACAGCATGCAGAAACGGAGCAGAGGGCGATGGGGCTGGGGAGGGCTGGCCGGTCCTGCCCTGCCGCTGTGCCGCGTGCCGCAACTCAAAGGCAAAGCCTGCTGCCGCCCATGGACCGCTTAGCATGGCCTTGTGAAGGTGGTTTGGGAGCCCCCGCCGCACGCTAACTTTTTCCGAGTGAAAAAGGAGTGAGTTGCAGTCAGGTGGCTTTTACCCTGCAGACACAGGGTGCTGGCTGCAGCTCCTGTAGGCATGCTGGAGCTCTGCGAGCTAAAGTGCAGCTACTGTCAGTAGCATGGCATGCACAAATGCTTGGCTAGCATGGGATGGTATCTCTGCTGCCATGATTACGCTGCAGGTCATATCCAGAGGTTATGCGACTCGTGAAGCACTTCTGTCAAGCCAGGGGTCTTTCCTGGTCAGCTGAATGCTTCCCCTTGCTCTGCAAGGGGGTGGATAAAGGGCAGTTCATGCTTGCTTCAGGGAATAAGAGAAGGATGAGGCACTTGGAGTTAAACCTCATTTTCCATACGGGCAGCTCACAGTGCTGCTGCTGCTGTGTTCACCTGGCCACAGCAGTAAAGGCAGAACGGGGCCAACCTCCAAACTGGGATCCAGCCCTAGCAGTGCTGAATGGAGCTGTCGTGAGTGCTACTAGAGCTGGCGTGGCTGCATCTGTACGTGCATCTTTCTGGGCCCGGCCTGCTCTCAGAAAAATCAATAGAGAAATTCCCAGACTCTTCAGCTGGAAGTCTGAGTGAACCCTGGATTTGTAAATAATCAACAAAAGGCCTTTTTCGACTTCAAATAAAAGAAAACTTATCTTTGCCTTTTGAAGCAACCTGCCTTGGATGAGCTTGCTGAGTTTATTTTGCAAAGGTAGTTAAATGGACAATTAAATTAGCAGTATTATTTACATATTGGATAATTCTTAGTTTCTTGAACAAATTTGTTTTCTTTGTAATGAACAATGTTTAGCAGAATGATTTGAAATTTGGGGAAAAAAACGAGAAGCATGGAATGTAACAAAGTCAGTGGTTCACAAAAATCTCTCTGATATCAGCAAGATCTGTCTATATTGGTAGCAACAGCTTCCTGAATTATTTCTAAGTGTTTTTATGGATCCTTCAGGTCTGATTTGAAGTCATGTGACTGTTGTTATGTTTTGTATTTTCAGCAAGTCCAGCTCATGATTTGTATGGTCCAGAACTCCATCCCTCACATCTACCGTACTCCTTTTGTTACGGTGACACTTGGCAAGGTTTTGGTCATTTCAGGTTCGTTCTCAGTGCCCTGGATCCAAAGTAACCTGACTAAATGGTGATACTGTAATAGCCACGTTTCAGACAAAGCTGCCCGTGGGAGGGCAGCGTGTCCTTCTCCAGTCCTCTGGCACGACCCGTGAGCGAGGCTGTGCCTGCGGCAGGGTGAGGACACCCCCTTCTGTGTTCCCATCCGCGCTTGGCTCTTTCCTGATTTATTCAAGTGCAGCCCGTCACACCTGCTCTATAGTGGCGGAGGTGATAACAATAAAAATCTTTCATGAAATCCTCCGTGGCAAAGATTGGCTATTTTGCTGCGTCTTCCCTTTTCTCAGCTGGGTGAGCGCTGCGTGCGGACATGCTGAACCCGCTCACCGTGGTGCTCCGCTTGTTTGAGGGGAGGCACTGGAGAGTTTGGGAGGGGGATGCTCCGTAGCTGCTCTGCTGGTTCGAGGTTTAACGGTGTGTGGTAACCTCCGGTGCTGTTGGCCCTGCTTACGTATAGCAGAATTTCCAGGACAAGGATCAAAGCGTTCAGGAATGAAGAGGCTGACAAATATTTTTAATAAATTTTAATGGTTGTCTAGGGTTGCAGTTTTGTGAGTAGTTGGGCTGATGTAATTGCCTGCTGGCCCCCCGAAAGGAGGAAATCTTCCCACAGCTGTGCCCCCCCTCTATTCCTTTCCCAGCAGTGCTGATGGTCATTGGGCTCTTCCACACAGCAGTGCAAACTGCTGGCTCTGCAGAAAGCAACAAACCCATCGCCTTTCTCTTCCCCGACTCCGTGTTACAGAGGGATGTCATGAGTTTCAGAGCTTATGCAATGGTGCAGCAGGAACATGTATCAAGGAGCAGAAATGAGGCGAGGCAGGTGAAGGTTTTACCCCTCTTGGGGTGGTAAGCTGCTACCGGTTCAGCTCTCATGAAACTACAGCAGTTTTTGCAGTCTTTTAAACCTGTGTAACCCTTCATTGCCTCTACGAAAAGGTACACAAATGCCTCCAGTGGCCCTGTTGCAAAGGGACATGCAGACATAAAGACCGAACATAGGGAATTTCAGAGTCATAGCAATAGGACTGGAAAGGATTTTAAAAGATCACAGACTTCAGAGGGCCCTTAAATAACATGGACTCTTATTACTGTATAAAGATAAGAACACTTGGTTTTAGTACATGTGGTGATTTTGAGGGTGGGGAGGAATTTCTTTTGTGTCTTTTTTTCTTACCTGGGTTCCTTTACAGAGAGAGGGAAACTAATGAGATAAATCTTTGTGTCATTTTACGGACTCCTAATAAGTTGTTATTTTTGCAGTGTTTGCTGATTGCTTTAAAACTTTTGCTGTGTTTGTGCAACAAGCCTTTTTGGCAGGGCTTGGGTACATGAATGGCATTCTGCAGCATATTTCTTCTCTAGTGCAAGGAGGGTTATTTATGTGGATGCTACAGGATGCGTGTTTCTCCTTCCCTCATATTTGTTGGCTTGCCTTCAATGTGTGTTGCCAGGCCCATTTTCTCCTCTTTAAATCTTCTTCCAAAAATAGACCCGCAAGTTGTGTATTCATTTGTGGGAATATATGTGCATGTTGCATCATCACTTAGTTGTCCTTATTTGCTCTTTGCTGGGATCAAGCTATTTCTCGGAGACTTTAATGGTATTTATAAATTTCAGTAACTGATATTCCACGGTTAAGAGCATTGCTTCAAATTTCTAAGCTTTCAGGAGAAAGAAGAGAAGTGGGCTTGTCTGTCATAGTTGTGTTGAATCGGAACTGTTGGGAACAGAGCATTTAACTGCAAGTGTACAGAAGAAACAAGTTTCAGAGACTGTGTGATGATGCTTGTCTTTAATTGTCAACCCATTAGAGTACTCCTGCATCTTCTCAAGTATCTGAAATTAGTCATGGTCAGACACTCAATCTCAGGTTATATGGACCTTGAGATAGCGTTTTATTCAAAGCATGAATGTCTTAAAATAATCTTTTCTTCACGTGTTTGGAGATACATTATGGGCTTTTGAAAAGTAACATAACATCTTAGTATTTTTTAGATCATTTATACAAGAGCAAATTTTAAGCTTTGGTTAGGGGAAGGATGCTTTTTCAAATACATTTTGTATCATATTCTGATGGTAATCTGAAACAAATTTTAGATCTTGTTTTATGTTTTGCTTTTGAAGTTCTACATCCTTTCAAAGAAAAAGATTATTTCTCACTAACCTAGGGAGAGGAATCTTAGACATGAAGTTTCTTAGCCTGTTATCATGGTGTACGAGTCATGTCTTGCTCAAAAGGTCAACACCCACAGAACATGGTTTTTGCAGTGCAGTGGGCTAAGTAGCTGCTGTTCTTGGGGCTGTAACAGTCTTTCCTATTGTAAATGAAAATACAGTCTTTCCATGATATGGGATCTGATGCTATGGGTATTTCTGTGTTACATGCTAAATTATGATTATAGAGCTTCATCACCAAAGCAGCCATGATAAATATAAATAATATGTTGATGATATACTCTTGTGGACTATTTTCTTTACATTTAAATCGTTACAGCCTTTCCCAATTTTTCATGCATATATGTATTTTGAAAATATTATATCAGATTTCTTTTAACTTGGAACTGAAAGTACTTTTTTTTAACAAGTGTTGGAGGTCAGCTTTTTTATTTCTGTTGATACGGAGTTGTGTGTCTGTTCATGTAGCCTAGCAGGGGTTTTAAGATATTGAGCTGATTCATAGACTTTTTTAAATTGCCCTTTGCAACTTCTGTTGCAAACCCTTCTGTTACGGTCCTGGATCAGTTACTGAGCTTTGTAGAAGGAGAATTTTTTCTATCCCTTTAAAAAAATCCAGTTCTATTATTTCCTGATTATTTATTTTTTAATTTTTTAAGGAAAAATTGGGAATTCATGTGAGTAACAAGTACTGACTGCTTGAGTGCATCAGATGGAAGTGGAAATTTGTATGGTTTCAAAGAAAACTGGCTATTTGAGATGAGTTGTTTTCTGTATTAATCCCGGTTTCTCTATGAATCCCCGTGGGAGGGAAGAGGGCGGACAAAGGCCACTTTATGCTGCTGGCATGTTTGGTGAGTGACTCTGCTGCTTTAGCCCTAGGGAGGAGGTAGAAGCAGGGGAGAGGGAAACTAGCAGGAGGAAGGGTAGTTTGAGGTGAGCTCCTTCTTGAGGAACACGTGAAGGCTGAAGGACGATGCCTAGGTGGGAAAGGCTGAGGAGCTGAAAGGACCAAAGGGACCCCAGCAGATTTAAGAGGCAGCACGTGAAGATAATAGTGGAAGAAAAATGCTGGTTTGACTGCTTGAAGGCAAAACAGGTTAGCATCAGGGGTTGCCCTTCCTACCATGCCTGGGCTGGACTTTAAAGCTATGTTTTCCTCCTCAGCTGGAAGATGCTGTCTGATTCCCATACATGCCCAGGCACTGACCCCGGGTGTGCCTGCCGTGGGTGTAAGAAGGCCGTGAGGTCTCGCAATTTGGGTTAAGTATTTCACCCCAAGACAGGTAAAGGTTTTGGAGTGACATCTGAAGGTGTGCTGCGGTGTGGTTAGTTGTAATTAATGAAAGCTAATTGGTTCATGTTTTCCTAGGACTCGTCACATTCTCTCTAGCAGCCTCTCTTCTTTCCATCGGTCATCTCGTTGGAAATGGCCAAGGAGTTTTGAGAGGATCCAGGTGAGACAGGAGCCTTCTCAAAAAGGATGTTACTTCCTCCAAAATTCCTAAAATTTATGGAAAAATTTTAACAGGCAAGATACAGCTGTGCATGAGGCTCATGTGGCTTTGTTTTGTTTAGTTTGATCAGCTGCTCCATTTTAAATGGCCTAACTTTGTGACGAACATTTTATAGGCAGGCAAACCCACAAAACTCTAACCGGTAGTCTCCAGTCTGACAATGGAGTAAGCACATCTGTGTGAAAAATACAGGATGTTTTTCAAGTATTTAATTTTACTTTTTTCAGGCCTTTGCTTAAGGAAAAGCTGTGTAACATGCTTGAAGGTACAGGAGAACCAAGTCAAATATGAAATAGAAGCCACATTTGCAGGAAAAACAATTTTATGTTGTGAGGAATTAGCCTAGTGATGTTAGCAAGCATTTAAACAAAGTTTGGTGGTTGGTGTGGGGGGCTGTTTATTTTGGAGGCTCATGTCTTAGCAGTCTGCAAGTTACTACTGGTGAAAAAGAAGGGTGGCTTTTTCCTTTTTTTCTGCAACATCACCACTTCCCTTAAGTATCTCCTGCAAGTGTTTGGACTATGCTGAACTTTTAATACAAGCTAGAAGTTTGTACTAGTATCTAAGGAAGTTAGAAAAACTAAAGCACTTTCTCTGTTATTGTGCCTTTGTCAAGGTCTTCACATATGTTCCAATACTAACAAGAAGAAAAGGTAGAATAATGAAGGGTTTTTTAAAGATCTTCCTGTAGCTGAGGGAGGATTTCCCCTTTTTTGGGTACCATGGCTCTCCTCGAGGGGCCCCCACCCAGCTGAGATGGGAATGGCTTGGTATGGAGCTTGGGTGCTTCAAGCTATAGTGAGTCATGCGTGGGATGCAGATCTTGGTTTGGTGATAGCTGGTACACCTCTTTGCACTGTTGAATGTAATGGCAGTCAAATTTAGACCCAGATGCATGTGATAGCGTTCATTTGGAGTTCACCAGAGCATAAAATATAATGTGTACTCTCCAGTATGTGTCGTTACCACGTCACCTGGATTTGCTTCCCAGGTTGCATTTTGTCTTGCCCATCGTTCATCTGCCTGGATCACTGAGATCCAGGCTGCAGCAGAGGTGTGGTCTGGATCCTTGGGCTTCAAGTGCAGGTATTTGTGCGTGGCTTCACACTGTGGCTCCATCTGAATCAAACTTCTGTTTTCAGGATCAGCTGCTGCCCTTAAAGAAGCCCTGCGTAAGCGCTATTCCCAGGACACCTGGCTTTTCTGTCCTTTTCCCCCCCCCCCCCCTTTTTTCTTTTACTTTGCTACTTCCAGGATATCCTGCCTTTTGTGTTTCACAGCTTGCTGGAAATGAGAATGATTTGCGTAACGTCAGTCCTACAAATGAGCATGCAGCTTCGCATGCGCTTCGTGGACTGTGTATACCAAGATAAATTGCAAATGGAGTTTGTACAATAGAGCAAGTAAAACTTGCTGCATCAGTATGGTTTTCCAAGGATGAAAGAGATGCTGTTTTTTGTTTTGCTTGGCAGCCAGGCTTGGTGTCTAGTGAGAAGGGTAGTGGAGACGCACAAGGCAGAACATCTGGTGGAAGCAGAATTTACGGATTGGAAAAAGAGTTTTAATCAAAATGTATATTTTTCTCTACTCTGCCTTCCCTTGTTGAGGATGACCAATGTCATACCAGTAAGCACTGGAATGGGGATGGCTGTAATTACTTGGAAGCTGTCAACCTACAATTACCCCTGCTCGTTAGCCTGAGGTTGGGAGAGTGACGTGGAGGACACATTTGCTGTGGGGAACACTCCTCTCACAGCAGGCTTTGCTCACGTGTGCCCAGCACAGCCTGGGAAGCCCTGCAGTGCAACATGCTTCTCCCCATCCGAATCAGCAGGAAGGAGTATTTTTTGTTGTTGTAGACTACTGTGGCTTGCTGCTCTGCTGGGGACTCCTTTGGCTACTCACAGTGGTCCTTCCACCAGATGATATCGCACTGATCTTGTTCTGGGTCAGCAGAAGCACCTTGTCACCATGCCAAGAGCGTCCTAGCAAAGAAACCCCTATGCTTTTTGCTGCCCACAGTACGTGTGGATTCACTAAATTCCTAGACCAAAGCAGCAATCTGTTTTTCTGTTTTGGGAAGAATGGAAGTGGGGGGGATACTGCTGCGTTGAGCTGGAGTTCTGCTTTAGAAGCTAATTTTAGCTGTAGCTTAATGTGTAAGGGGGAGGCAGTTTAGAGTCGAAGGGCTTGAGAAGGGAAGTAAGTACCAGAGGTACAAAATTATTAATGCTGGTGTTGACCAGGGTGGTGTAGGCAGAAGCAGCCACGTGATGTAGGGAAAGCATGATCTGGAACAGTGGCTTTGTGGAGCTGTGGACACGCTGAACGAAGGATGCTGAGAAGACGTGGTTCACCTTCCAGGCGGAGCCTCGCTGGCCAGCTGAGCTCAGAGGTGCAGCACGGTGCAGGACCAGCACAGCCCCCCTGGCAGGATGGGGAGCTCCTGGTGTTCCCCAAAACCAAAAGCAATCCAGAGCATTTCAAGGAGCTTTTCTTACCTCGAATGTCATTAATTGTGGTTTTCTAGGATGTGGCCCTTTCTGCTGGCACATTTTCCCTTAAATATCTTCAGTGATCCTGCCATTTCTGTGGTTTTTGACTTGCTGATAACTGACAGTTTTAACAACAGATGTGAGTTTCTCTTTAGAAAGCAAAGAGAAACTTTAGAGTTTCTCTTTAGAGAGAAAAAAAACATTCTGAGGCTGGGAGAAGAGATAAACTATGGGATACCTAGAGAAAAGGGGGAAGCTGAATGCCAAAGATGAAAATCATTCACTACAGTCAATGCCTATCTTTTATTGCACTGCTACAATAGAAGGACAGGTCAGGCGAAAAATCAGTCCTCTGTCCTATACCTCCCTTCCCTTATGTTTTTCAGTATAGAACTCGTTCAAGAGACTCGCAGCAGTCAGAGCTTACAGGAGGGCTGCCGTAGTTACTAGAGCACTTCCTGAGTGGCTCAGGATTCGTCTCCAAAGCCGCACCTGGTTTATTAGGGCTTCCTATGTTGTTATTACAGGACACACTCTGTATACGTTTCCAGAATGATGTCAAAAGCTTCCTTATCAGAGGAGGATCATCACACAGCACAAGGTGCTGGATGCGTGAAGAAATTAGTTAAATTACAGCTTCCAGTAAAACTTGAGTGAGTTTTATAGGGTAGAAGCTGAAAAACCACATACTTTTTGAATAACCTTTGAAATATACTTGTGCTTCTCTGTTGTGCGCTTAAACTTGAATGTCAGCAAATTTTGCTAACTCATCACTTCTAAAAAAAAAAATATTTGTTATCTCTTAACAGACCAGGTACAGTGGTATTTTTCTTTTAGCAAAATTAGATTTGTATCCTTCACAGGTCATAACACTGGGAGGTTAGCCAGCATGGCTCACCCTTGTCTGTGAGAGGAGTATAGGAAATGGCTGTTGCTGCTTGCGCAGGCATTTGAGAAGGCATTTGATTAATTTCTTGTTTTCTTTGTTGTTCCCAAGTTACTGGAGTTATTCAAGAAGCCTATATATTTTCTTTACGTTTGTCAGGGTAAACCATTATAGCTATAGAGTTCTTTTTATTAGTTACCCAAATAAAGCAGAAAGTGTGGAAGATGTGAATTTCCTTTTAACAGAGCATTTGAGCACTGAAATGCAGTGTCAGGTTGATGGTTAATATTAGTAATTTTCTTTCTGTTTAGTAAGAAAGAAGTATTGGCTGCTTTTTTTTGGGGGGGGATCCTGTGGCAAAAATGTACTCCAGGTTTAAATATAGTCTTCTGAATGATAGTCTAGTGCTTGTTTTAAATATCCTCTATTTTTTAATAGAAATAATAAGATAATTCTTCAGGCCTTGTGTCCTTCAGTCACTAAAAGGAAACATGTATGTCCCTGTAATTGAAGACAGGTATGCTGTTGTGGAGGGTGGAATGTGAGTCTTCCTAAAGAGAGGTGGAGTCTCCAATAACACGGTGTGACAGGGTACTGATTCATCTGTTGATGCGTTTTGCAAAATGGGTCTGTGGATTGGTTTTTTTTTAGTTCAGTGGCTTATGAGTTGTATCAGTGGACTGCTTTGTACTACCATCTTACTCTTTTTGAACTCAATTATTCTTGAGTTCTTGCCTCAAGACTTCATATAGGTCTCTGGAAGGTGAATAAACCACATGTATTTATTGTGTTCTCTGTCTCAGCGTGAAACAAAGGAATTGGGCTTTTCTGGATTCCTGAGGAAATGCCTGACTCGAATTAAGCCTCGGAGGTAGTCAGATTTATCTCTATTCTACACATGACTTTTTTCTTACATTGTGTTTTGAATCTCTTCTAAGATGACCTTAGATCTCTAATCATATGATGTTGTAAGACAACTATACTCACAGACTTTTAGTTTTCTAGTTCCCATGAATCATTCAAAACGAAAAACTCTTCTCTGAGGAAGATTTTTACTCCAAAGAGTAAGTACAGGAAATCTATGAGGAGTTTGGTATGAACATGCTCCCCCACCCCGCCCCACCCCTCCAAAAGGGTGATCAGATCCTTCAACAGTCTGAAGAAATATCCATCATGAGAGGAGATTTGAAATATTTCTGTTCACAAGGAGGAGTTTGCATTGGTCATATCTGACTGTCATGTCGAATTTCCTGATCACTGTAATTTTAAGCTCCTATGGAGCTCAAATTTTGTATGAATATACAAGGAAGATATATTGACTATGTACATCTACAATAGAGAATATTTTTGCTGCAATGTAGGAAGTGCTGAAGACCTCCAGACTGGAGTCCCAAATAGAGTGCTTCAGTGAACTTAAGCTGGAGCATTGTAGACCAGAAGTCCAGAAAGCTGAAGAGGATGCTTTGTAAAGCCCTGCGCAAGGGAATCGTCGGGTTCTTTTCTTGTAGGTCCATTGACGGTAAATTCCACAAGATCCCACAGTCCTCCCTTCAATAGCAGCACAGCCTCTTCTGCATGTTTGATCAGTCGGTTTGGTTTAGAATTGTATTTTTCATCCTTTAAAACTAGTAGCATGTTAGTTTTCCCACAAAAAAAATCAGGGACTGTTTTGTGTTTTACTGTTTGACAGTTAGCCGTGAGGGTCTTGCTTGTAATCACAAATGCATTCATTAAATGTTTCTGTCATCAGGAATTTGTGTGTGCCTTTTGGAACTGTTTCCTAGACCTTTTGATTTACAATGTTGACATTTCTGAGTACTTGCAATATCTGCAAATGCTGAAACCAGCCAGGAATTGACTCTCAAGTGTTTCTGGCAGAAGGCACTAGCACTTATCTTTGTCTGTGTGTGTATGTGCTGAAAAATAAATAAAAAAGGCAGCTGCTTTGCAGACTGGGTGTGATGTCTTGCAAATCAGACTGAGAAATATTGAACTAGGAACTGTAGAAAATATTGAAATATTTGAAATGTTGAACTGTAGAAATATTGAACTAGGAACTATAGAACTACTGAACTATTGAAGAAAAAAAAAAAGTAGCCCTAATTTAAAATCTGTGTTATTGGTTAAAAGTAATTCTACAGAAGTTGTTCAAAATGATTGATTGCCTTTGTGTTCAAAATACTGCCTTTTTCTAGTTTGTGTGGCCTCTGTTTCCAGTGATTGTGTATTACAGCTTTTTCTGCTAGATTGAAGAATTCTGTAGTCGGTTTTCCACATAAATATTGTACATATTTAACCTGTGATTATGTGATCTTTATCCTTTTCTGTTTGGCAAAGGGTTTAAGACTTCAAGGAATTTCTGTGTGGCTGGTACCGAGCATGTACAGGAAAGTTGTAAAGATGTGCAAGAAGAAAATGTTTTACCTTGGTCTTGGAAGAATAAGGTGATGTGTCTTCAAGCTTAGAAATTAGTAATAATGTATTTTTAAGTGTGAAGGATTTTTAAACTATTCAGTTAGATTGGGCTAGAATTGGAGGAAGGCTTTAAAGGTGCCTCTCTTGATCACAGAAGGTGTTTCAATTAAAAGAAAAAAGTGTAAGAAGATTTAAGTATCTTTGAAGCACGCTTGAGAATTATTTCACATTATCCTCTTCTCTAATTGATTAACTGGATAATAGGTTTAAATGTGCCAAATAACAAAACCCATGGATTTTATAGCAACTGATCTGAATTGATCTAATTAAGTTTGGTTTTTCCTCTTGTGTCACCTGGGTGAATCCTAATGATGTATAGCAGGTTGAATTAAATTGGGTTGTGCCTGTTTCTTGGGAATTAGAAATTTCTTTAAGAATGTTAATTAAATAAGTGGAAATGGCTGTTCAGTGCATTTCTGCTCCAGCTACACCTGGTCCTTCTCACTCATTTAGGCAATTCCATTTGATTGCCTGCCTTGATGGTCTCAATATTGAGCTTATCAACTGCACTTTGTATGTGTAGACGTGTAGCTGATACATGGTTTGAATGTGTCATGTCAGCTGTGATGTCAGTTTTGCTTATTACCTTGTAAAAATAATTTAATCTTTTTGATTTCTGGACCCCCTGAAGTTTCTGCTGGGCACCTGGATTCTGTCAGAAATTTCACATCTGTGCAGTCTTTGGAATATTTTTTCTTAATCCCTTTCTGGGGGCTGCCAAACCAGCAGTTAAAAATAACTGTTCTAAAAGAGTGTTACTTAAATCCTTATGGTCATATTGGTTAAATCTCTGTGATCCACATGAAATGCCCTACTTTTACAGTTGGGAAACGTGATGTCAACCATCCTTGACATCAGATAGCTCAAAGAAATGCCAGTAGTCAATTCCAGAAGCTCGCACATCTGAACTCAAGCTGAGTCCAGGTAATTCAGGCCATGCTTGTATGTATTTTGAGATTTTTTGCAAAATGTCACAGGTAATATCAGCTGGGGGAGATGAGAAAACCTGCTGACTTTTCAGAAATACTGAACAAAATCTTCAAAGCTATGGAAAAACCATTAGGTTTAGAAAGGTCTGAGTTTTTAACCTGAATCATTAAGAAAATACCCTTAATTAATGTTTCAGATATTCTTTGTATTTCTGCATCTAGTATTTTGCTTTTAGTAAAGGGAAACTTTTATGTCTAAGAGGATTTTATGTTAAAAATGAATAAAGTTAGCCTGCTTGAACTTTGAATTACAAGTGGACTCATTTTTGTGCCTTAGGAAAGGCAGACATTTGCTCTGTATTCATTCTTTTCGACTGCATCCTTCACACCTTTGCGTGTATTTTCAGAGACGTGGAGAGCCAATGCAACAGCTTGCTGTTGCCTCAAGGAGGAGTTTCTGCTCGCATCTCCTCCTTCTCACGGCTATATGTTCTACTTCTACCTTATGCTGGCAGCGGAGCTCACCCATCTTCTTTTTGAACTGGGAGGAATTATTTAAGTGGATTAAACCATGCATTTTGGCAGAGATATTTTTCTGCAGGCGCCGGGCCTGGTAGTGCCTGAGTGGGGAGGAGGGGACCGAGCACAGGGAAAAGTGCCTTTTGTCCTTGGGGCAGTGAGCTGTTAAATTACCTCACCTGCTTTTTTGGGGGTGGTTTCTTTGGAAGGTCTTCTCCAAATCACAAAATGTTCTGAATGCTTCTTGATAGTTTCCTAGCTGATTGTGAGTGGAGCTTTATGTAGTGAGTAAGGGGGCTGAGTTGTCCTGGCAGAGGGGAGAGAGGGTTTTACTTGGGTTTTTTGGTGGAGGTATCTGTGGTTTGTGGGGAAGAGTAACATTGCACTGATCTTGTGTTTTGGAACTTTAAACTTGTGTGTGCGAGCCTTGTACGATCTCCTCGAGGGTATTTTTAGTAATGTCTTTCAGTGTGTTTTTGAAACAATTTGGATTTACATTTTATATATTGCCCATAAATGAAAGGAAAGTTTACTTTTTATAATGTGATGTTGGAACAGGAGCAGAAATTTCGATACATGATTAGATCTGCACAACTGCAAATGTTAGCTGCGCTTTTGGCTTAAAGCTAATTCAAATCTCTCTTGTCCGACAAGCAGTGGGAAGATTAATCTCCTCCAGAGAGAGGAATCCATACCCCAGTTTTAGACAAAACACGATGATTAAAGTTATTTGTAGGTTGAATAAGCACAAGCCTTTGTTCGGGAGAGCTGAACAGGGTTATGTTGAAACATGCAGGAACAGGAGTTACTCACATTCCTGTTGCTGCTGCTTCCCAGTTTCCAGTCCGCAGCATCGTCTGACGGGGAGCCAGTGGTAAGTTACCAGCTGAGCATATAAGCGATATTTTACTTTGAGACCTGTTATCTGATGAGATGACAATATCTTCGGGTGTCCTCCCGCAGCCGGGGCGAGGGCTGCTTGTCTGGTGCTTGCTGGAGCGCAGTGCCCGTGGGCGGGCTGGGGAGAGCTGCCTGGTGGTGGCTCACAGGCTGGGGGCTGCTAGGTCGTCTTGGGACAACTTAGAGGGAACTAAAGATAATTCTAATCAAGCTTTGTTTTTAGAGAGCAAGATCACTGCAATTACATAAGCTCTGAAGGGGGAAACTCGGTTTAGCTGGTATTTGAACTCTTGTTTTCTAAAAGAAGCATACGTTTAAAGTATTGAATTTTGGAGGTCTAAGGCAAAATTTTTGTGTTGTAGTAGCAATAGTCTGTCCTTGGGAAGGGAAGAAGGAAGAATAACTTAGCTTACATTATTAAAAAAAAAAAAAAAGAGAAACTGTCTTTGCATTGGTTTAAGGCCTTTTTTGCTGGTTAAGTAATGCTGTATGATTGGTAGCTGTATGTTATAAGATCACTAATGCTCAGTATTTAAAAAAAAAAAAAAAAGCTTAGATTAAAACAGTGATAAAGTTGAAGATAAAATGCAGATAAAAAAGGGGAAAAAATGCCCTAACCTGGCCTGTGACTATGTTAGAGGAACAGTCTGCAATTTCTGTCTTTTGCTGTGCCAGGAACCATCAGCAGCTGGATGAAGAGTGAGTAGAGGTGTGTCTCCGTTGGTGTTTTAGTTCACCTTAGGAGCTTGCTGTTGTGGTGAACCTCCTGGTTGTCTGCACTTACTGCGCTGCAGGTCCAGGCACCAAACCAGATCCCATTTGGATGAAACTGGAATGGATGATGCTCCTTAGAAAATAACCCGATGCTCTCCAGCTGTGAATTCATATTCAGTCCAGGGACCCAGACTAGGGCCATTTGGTACTGACTAGATTTAGTAAAACCCTCAAAATGCTTGTAGTATGGGCACTGGCCCCTCAGTGCTGCTGTTTCATTGTACAATTTTGCTCCTATCGTACTGTGTTACTTGTTAACATAGATGTATCCATTGAGTTTAAAATTTGGTTTTTTTGATTTATGTCAGGACAAGTAATGACTTGAAAAAATTCTCTAAATATGC
The DNA here is from genome assembly GCF_035582795.1 of Mycteria americana. NCBI lineage: Eukaryota > Metazoa > Chordata > Aves > Ciconiiformes > Ciconiidae > Mycteria > Mycteria americana. The sequence goes on from NC_134367.1 coordinate 36,440,946, forward strand.
TCTACACTTCTGAAATTTGTCCTTTTATTGATATAATGGATATTATTAAAATCTCTACAATTAGAAGAATTGTAGAAGAACAAAAGAAAAACACACAAAACTCCCACCAAATCAGAAGTATCTAAAAGCAACCATTCAGGGCTTCTATATGACTTCTCTCATCTTGCTCTAAAATGTGTGCAATTTAATTCAGAATATTGCAGGAAAGGCTGTAAAGCAACAAAATGGAGGAAAGGTGTCACTTAGAGTTGAAAATAATATCAATGTTTTCATGTTTCATTTTGTTCCTGAGATGAAAATTAGTGTAATGTCATCCTAGCCCCACTGTAATGTTAAATTCTGGGATAATTGTTAAAGAAATGAAAACGAAATGGAAACTAGATATTCATGTAGTTAAAGGAGGAGAAGGGAAAAGTGGTTGTGATGAGTTTCCTAACCTCTGGAGGTGTGCTTTTTGTGTAAAATGTTTCACATAGTCTGAAATGAAGGTGCAAGTGCCATCGATAAATGCTCTCGTCTTCGAGCTGTCGAGTCCAATTGGGAAGTAGCAGTGGCAGCATGACAGTCCTCATTCTCCCAGGAATTTTGTTCCAGCTGTAATTGCTCAGGAAGTTTTGAATTTAAAAACACCTGAGCCACATTTTGCAGCTGAATTTACAACCTGACTAAAAGCTTTCCTTGACTCCACTTTTGGCCTCCTTGCCAAAATAAATAGGCTGTTCTTAGCATGTGACCATGGTGGTTTGTCCTCTGCATGAGCTTCTGTACAAAATTTGTAATTACATTTAAGGGTTGGTCCTGGTAGCCGTGATTCTGCATGTGTTATTTTCAGTTTACTTTCATATCGGATTTATTGAAACCGCGTGTGCCTCTGGTTGCTGTGCTTTAGTACAATTCCCAGGCTCAGGGATGGCCCTCTTGCATGTGAAGAGACAGTGCATTCACTGTATCGCCTGCACCACGGGACTTGCTATTGAAAGCCTTAAAGCTACCCCAGATTTCTTCTGAAAGATAGATATGGCCAAGCCTGATCTGTTGTACAGGTTTTGTAACACTTTGAGAGAAAATTCATAATGATTTTTGTGGTAATGCTGGTTGGTAATTTTTAGTCATTGTTGACTTTATCAGAATCTTTTGAGCAGGGATGTACTTTCTTGCAGCGTTCCTGTTAAATTAATAAATAACATTTTATACTTGGCGGGGGTGGTGAGTAGCGTTCAGGTGATGTATTTGAGGTTTTAAAGAGTCAGTAAAATACAGCTGGACTTTGATCTCAATCTTAGATCTTCTAACCATTTTCTGAACAAGAAGTGAGCGTGACGTTCTTGAGCTGCATTTCTTATAACTCGTGGTCTGTAAAAGTATGGAGCTGTGGGAACTGCATCAGTTACTTGCTGCAGCTCCCTAAGACACTGACCCAGCACTAAGAAAAAGAGCCTGTCTGGCAGGAGTACATTTATCTTAGGCTGTGGCAAAATCTGGGCAAAGATTAGCTGTGATCCAGGGTCCATATTCTGCTTGGCCTCGTACCTAGGTTTAGGGAAGCCCAGGACTTTCTCAAACCTTGCATAGAGTTAGTGTCCTACTAAAAATGAGAGAGTTGAGCTCAGTGAGGATGTGGCTAATGTGGAAATTGTTATGGTCTGCAGTTTTCCCTGCTGCCAAGATCCTGTTGGTGCTAATGGTAGATTTTGTCTGATTTGTTGCTGTTCAGTTGCCTAGTCTTTGCAGCACTTTGCCTTCTGTCAAAATACAAACTCTTAAGAATTAAAGGTTATTTTAGAATCATAGAAAGGTTTGGGTTGGAAGGGTCCTTTAAAGATCATCTAGTCCAACCCCTCTGCCGTGGGCAGGGACATCTTTCACTAGATCAGGATGCTCCAAATCCCACCCAGCCCTGACCTTGAACACTTCCAGGGATGGGGCATCCATGACTTCTCTGGGCAACCTGTTCCAGTGTCTCACCACCCGCATGGTAAAAAATATCTTCCTTGTAGCCAATCTAAATCTACCCTCCTTCAGTTTAAAACCGTTGCCCCTTGTCCTGTCACTAACAGCCTGGGTTAAAAGTCTCTGTACATCTTTCTTACAAGCCCCCTTTAATTATTGAAAGGCTGCAATAAGGTCTCCCTGGAGCCTTCTCTTCTCCAGGCTGAACAACCCCAACTCTCTCAGCCTTTCTTCACAGGAGAGGTGTTCCAGCCCTCTGATCATTTTTGTGGATTTTATTCTTAAAGCATATGTTCCAGATCTTTTTCTGAGATTGAGATAGTGTAGATTATTTCTTTGCAGTTACTATCTCTTGCTAAAATTACTATTTGTATGTTCTTGCCTCATAATAAGGGTCCCGTTATACTCCTCTCCCCAAGAAAACTGATGGATTTACTGACAAAACATGTTCTGTGTCACTTTCTCTGGATAGCTCTGGATACTTCTGTCCTTTGCTGTTGATTAATGTCTTAAATGGCTCTCATGCTCTTTTATGTTAAGAGAAAGCTTTCAGTCTCATCCCTCAGAATTACTTTATCAGTAACATTGGTGAACTTGACAAAAGATTTTTCTGTCCTCTTTTTTTTTTTTTTATTTTTAGACAAAATTGAGTAGATTTGGACAAGAGTCTTGCTTTTTTAGTTACCTGTTTCTGAAGTGGGAGTTTCTCCTGAGTTCATTACGATCTGTAGAGGATTGTCTGTGTTTCAGCCCATTGCCTGTAAATTACACCTGTACTTTTTGTAGGAATTACAAGCTGATATGAAGAGATGAAAAAGGAGATGGCACCTGACAATGTAAGCGTTTCTAGGAGCTAATTCTGTCTCTGAAAGAATTAAGGTTTCTGTGCAGAGAGGGATGACAGTAAACAGTTCCTAGATTGTACCCGTTAATCTGCAGATGCTGATTGTCATTAGTTTCTAGTATTTTCTCCTTTAATAAAGGGGCCAAATCAAAGTTGGTACTATTTGGAAACCTCTAATGTACTTACTATTTGTTATTCTGGTAGTCAGACAGAAAGTACAATTGTCTTTTTTCTAGTCCAACCTCTCCGCAGTGGCCTGAGGTCAAGCATCTGAGGTTTCCTGCAGATGCTCCCAGCAGCCTTTGATGCTGCCATCTGCAGTGCTTAGTTTATTTGATTTGACTTGGATCCTGGCTGAGTATATATTCTTATTTTTCTAAAATACCAGTTCCATTTTCACTCTGATATGTACTGGGAAGTGGTGTTTGGCAAAGTTTTCTTATTGCTGGACTTTAAAAATGAATTATCATTCAAATGTGTGTCTCTCTTCTGTTATTTATACACATATGTATTTATCAAACGGATAAAACTCTATGCAGGTTGCTTTCTTGCTTATCGTTATTTACTTATTTACTTAGTTTTGCTTTATTACGCTGCAGTGAGAGGGTTGCTGAAGTCGAAACTCGACCAGACAAATAAATGAGTTTGGGGAAGGGACCGGAGTTGTGAATTGGTTACCCCCTGGGAGTCCCTAGAGTATTTCTAAAGCATTTGGGAGAGGAGCTGGGGAGAACAAAGTTACTGATAGGCTTAAGGTTACGATTCAACTCTTGACTTTCTGTGTTGGAATTGTAGGGTTGCCTGAACTTCAGGGGCTGAACATGACTCATCTAAAAGTACTAAATGTATGGTATTGTCACTGGTTAGGTGTCGGCTTTCTTCTTCAAACATTTTTCTGAAAAATTAGTTAAGTTGTGGAGAGTTCTTGAATTGCTGGTGAATTACCAAAAATTCAAAAGTACTCAAAAGGGTTTTTTTGTTGCTGTTGGTTCCCCCCCCCCCCCCTTTTTTTTTCCCCCCTTAAATTGGTGGTTAGGAATATGCCTCTGATTTTCTTGTGAGGGGATTAACTTTGTTGGGTTTATCTGTGTTCATATGAGCTAGAATAAATTATTGGGATTCAGTCTACATTGGCCTCTTTCTGAATCAGCTTGGCAAAAGCTGATGTAAAATGCAATATATGCTTGCTTTAACTGGTACGAGCCCCTGCTGGTTACCCCAAGATGTGCTTTTAGCTGACATTTATAATGGTCTACAGAGGATTAAAATTCTGGTGTCCCTATTATCATATGCAGCTTCTGCAGTTCAGATTATGGAAGCTGGTGACCAGATATTTACATACCAAACCAATAGTTAGGATAAGTGATAGCATTTCCTTTGAGTATTTGGGAATCAGAGGAAGGACTTTCTTACCTTACTATTTTTCTTTCATTTGTGTAATCTGATTTTCTACTTTTTATGCTGGAGCTGAGGTCCCTTGTGTTTGGCAGACTTCAGGCCGATTGGTAGCTTTTGTTTTGCCTTGTACACAGAGCTCAAAGAGAAACCAATGGGTGCGTGGTCTTAAAAGAGAATAAACGCATCAGTTAATGTATTAGGTCACCTGAAGATGAGCAATAGCTTGGCAGCAGGGTGCGTTGGGCGGGGAAACGGGGCACTCTAATTTGACAGTAGGAGAGTATGAGATGTAGAAGGTGAATGGGTGGGGAAGGCTGGAAAATGACACAATAGGAGGAGAATTTAAATTGGCCTGGAGAGAGACATCCTCGTTCTTCCAGAAGCAGTTGTTCTTTCTGATGGTTACAGTTGGAAAATGTGGCACACAAGGGTGTAAACAAATACACCGTTAAAGTGCTAGCTGAAGGGGTTTGAAGTTACCTGCCCTTGTTGAGCCTCTTCACTGAATATGATTTAAGCTAGCGTGCTTGAGCACTGCTGCCAGCGGTCACAGCCTGTGGTCTCTCAGCTATAGGGTAGTTAACTCCAGAGTTCACCTTATTAGCTTGAACTACTCCAGCTAGATCCGCAAGAGAGCGTGTCTGTCTGCCCCTCTGTGTTCTTCATCATGACATGGCTTAAGACGCCTTTGATTTTTGCTTTGATGCCTTTATCTGTTTGCTGAGTTGTGCCTTGTACTTCCTTTCTTCCCCTCTCACTGCTTGCTGGTTTCACTAGGGCTGACTTGCACAGTCTGAAAGCATTCGGTTGGTTTCAACAACCTCTTCCAGACTTTGTCTCTTAGCCATATTGGTTTTCTTCTGTTTTTCTGGTCCTCTTCTGTTTAGTAATGCTTCTGAAGTAGTGTCCAGACCATAACTGAGGAGTTCTTTCTTTAATTTTAACTTCAGCTTTTTTTTTTTTTTTTTTGTGGTCTTGCTGAAATTTGACGTTGTATTTTGCTACTTTTCCTCTTTCTGCTTGTTGCTCTTACTGGCTTAGGTATTGCTGTTGGTCAAAAATGCTTGTGCAGATCCCCTTGGCATACTTATTCCTTGGTTTGTTAGGGAGCTCTGCTCGGGTTATTGTAATTAACAAGAATTGGGACAGAAACCTCTCTATTTTGTTAGTAGGAACTAAAATAGGAACAATGTTCTTGAGAGAACAGTAGCTTAAAAAGCTGGCGGAAGAGCAGGAATCACAGAGGAAATCATCAGACTGTGTTGATCCTAATATGAATCAAGTTTAACTTCCCAATGTCATAGTCAAAAGACCACAACCTCTATGGTTAGGGTTTTACAAGCTTAGAGTTGTACAAAATTCAGCTTAGTCTTGTATAACATCAATTGCAGTTGGACAAATAGTGGCTAAAGAGAATTGGTACTAAAGTTTGACAGAATTTTTTAACTAGCTAGAATTTTATTAAGAAATTAACTGGAACGACGTTGCTGCAAATAAGAGCTGTTTCAGCCTAACTTTCGTGGTATTGAGGCAGGTTTTTTTGTTTGTTTTGTTCTCATTTTGAATTGGTACTGCAGTAGGATGCTACTGCATAAGCCACATCTCGACAGATCCAGTCAGTACTTGCCATGGGGAGCGCAGGTGGGCACAGTGCCTATGGGGGACACAGTAACATCAGGTGCCACAAAGATCTTTGGTGCTCGTGGAGTCTGGTGAGGGATGCATTTCCAAAAACCAGTAAGCCCGCTTGGGCAGAGCCCCCTGGAAAGCTTTCCCCACAAGCACCTGCTCCTGCAGCCCCCGTTGTTGGCAGATGGGAAAACTTTCCACTGAGCTTTTGCCGCTAGTGGTTTTGGTTAGGCTTAGTAGAAGTGAGATGTTGCTTTTTGGTAGACTTGAAATTCTTGAAGCTAGAACTACTGTTACATTTGTATAGGGGCCCCAAACGAAACTTTACATAAAATGATGGGTTTTTCTTCTAAAGGTCTAAGCAAATGCTTCCATACTACAGCTTGCTGAGAGCTAAGTCTGTTGGCATTGATGACAGATGGAAGCTGCTTGTTCCCTTCAACTTATTCTTTTATGTTTATAGAAATTAGCTTTTTCTTTTTTTTCCCTTCATATATGCCTTGCTCTTTCTTCATGGAAGTACATCATGCCAAGTACAAACACTGTCATGATTACCTCCGGATTTAATACAAGCCAGTATCAATCTGCTGGGTAATATAAAATGTGTGTGTTGCTGTCTTCCTTTGCTAAGTCTCTTTTGACCTTCTGTCTTCTCCATTCCTTGTCATCTTCTTACACGGTACAGTTCATGAGAGTGCTTGCTGCTTCTCTTCTACTGGTGTGCAACGAGCCATCCTTTTCTGTCTCCGGCCCCTCTTGCAGACTCATTTCTTCCACCATACCCACAGAGCTGGCGTGTTTGTTGTAATTGCCCAAACCCTCCTTCCTTTGGCTTTCTCGGAGTTTCACCGTAACCTCCAATGGCAGATTCCCTTGACCACACAGTACTTATTTTTGTTTCTTAGGGTGTACGGAGGCTCTTGGCATTTAGTAAACAATGGTGGAAAGACACTTGGCCTTTTAGAAACCTGTTCAGTTAAAGTACAAATTATGTTAGATAATCTTACTACAATAGGTGCTTTTTTAATGATCTCCTTTTTTAATGGGCTACATTTTTGTTATGTGAAAGGTGTGCATATATATACAAAAGTCATAATTGATTAAATGTGATGCATTTGAAAAAGCATGAAACAAATGTATTTCAAAACTGGAAGAGTTTCTTGCCTACAGCTCAATGCACGTAACACCTTATTTTCAGAACAGCGTTAAATATGAAACATTCATTCCTGTGAAGGGAATTTCTTACCATAAATTCAGTTAACAAATCTGGTTGGTTTCAAGAACTTGTTGGGTTGCAGCAACCATTTAAATAGTTGCAGACAAAGTGGAGGTGTTTTTTGGTTTGGTTTTGGTTTTTTTTGTTCCCCCGCCCCCCAAGTACTCGTTCTTACTCAGACCATCTCCTGCCCCGGATCAGTATTTCTAAACATGGCCAGGAGAGGAAGAGGCAGGAGCAGGGAGCAAAGCCAGGAGTGTAGCTGGGGTGAATTGGCTCGAGCAGCAATTAAGACACAGGAAGGTGAGATGGTTTAGAGTAAGCTGTACCGGTCTTTTGCCAAACCTGTCTCTACCACACCCCTTCTTCTGTGCCTTAAGATTTGTTCTTCAGGGATATATGACTGGGATTACTTGTGCCTTTTCCTTCCAATTTCTGAACTTCTTCATAAATGTTTCCCACAGTGAGGGAATTGGAAAGAAAGCATGGATGTTCCAGGTGAAGGTGTTTGGGAAATGATACGGAGCGTTGCAGGCTTGCTTTACCGAGGTCCAGAACAGTTTTTTGTAACTGGGAATGGCCACATTTAATGTGGAGAAAATAAAACTAGATTTCTCTTCTGCTTTAAGCATGAGGGATTGGCTTGTCTTTTTTTTTTTTTAATGTTTTGAGTAGTAAACACAACAGCAGAATAGGTATTTCCTATGTGAGTGCAAAATATGAAGTGACTGCAAATACTAAAGAGTGATTCTTACAGAAGTACTACAGAAATCAGTTTCTAGCTGCTCAGTATTGAAACCGTGTTGATACGTGTAAATATACAAGAAAATGAGCATGCTATGAGAGTAAATTCATCAGCTGCTGTGCTCAAATTGTCTCTGGCAATCAGAGCATGTAGAAGTTTTTATGTAGTAATTCTCAGAAAACTATTCTTGGTTTTACTTGCATACATCTACAAAATGTATTGGTGATTAACATGTCAGCATTAACATTTTCAAGGCGATTTGTTTTTGAATATACCTTTGTGCTGTGCTGTCTCCTAGCCTGTTTTCCTCTTTTCTGGGTTGGCAGAAGTCTGCACCTGACACAGTTACCTTGCTGATGTCGTCATAAGTAGCTATGAAAAAACTGCAGTTTAGTATGGCTAAACTAGAGCGTGTTAATGCAGAGAAGTTCTGTAGTAAATTGAAAAAGTAAATAAGAAATAAAAATTGAATGGGTTTAATATTCAGTTAGTGCAGTTTATGACTGTATTGCATTTAGCTAAAAAAAATAAAAAAATCTCTGTACTATCTCTGCAGTTCCTTTGAAATACTGTGTCACCTTCAGTAGAGTGCTGAATGCTGCCTAAGCTTTGATTTGTTGAAGTTTCAGTTAAACAGTTGAACTAGGGTTGAAAAAATAACTTGACTGACAGTAAGCTACCACTGTGTATCAATGTTTTCCTCTATCTGGTCTGTCCTGTGTGTTCACAGGACCCTTCCCAAAGCATTCTCATGGGCCCAGTGTAACCTGCAGAATTTTGAGCAGCTCTTAAACACACAAGTAGTATTTTTTTTTTTAATATAAAATAACCTATGTAATTCTACTTGTACTGTGATAATTTGCTACTATACCTATTCTGACTAGTTTATTTTCCTTGGGTTTAGCCAACCTAATGAAATACCGTCAGTTGTTTAATGAAGTTTTGTCCCGGTTTCAGTGGGGATAGAGTTAATTTTCTCTAGATAGAGAACATTATTCTCATACTAAATCCAAAACACAGCACTATACCAGCTACTAGGAAGAAAATTAACTCCATCCCAGCTGAAACCAGGGCAAGTATAATTTTTCTTTTGTTTTGATTAGTTAATTCAGCAATCAGTACAGTGCCCTATTATAGTAAACTGTTCATACAATAGTAAATAGATCATGCAAATGCCTACCTCTGGGCTCTGGTAACACGTTTAAAATTACATTACTGTATTTTGCCTTCCTAGAATTCTTTCACCTGATGGTACTGTTTGATTTCCTTTTGAATACCCTACAAACCCAAAATGTAGTTGTATTACGTTCTTTTAAAATCAATGGTATTTAAGTAAAGATAAGTGGGATGATAACATACCAACTTTTGATTGAGGAATTTTCATATACTAAATATACTATTTTCATATACTAGTTTTTTCATATACTAAATGTGTTAAGTAGATAACTTTTTTTGAGAAACAATATCATTAAACATTCTCCAAAAGAGGGAATAATAGTGCAAAAAAGTTAAAGAAGAGCTGGTGGGTGTTTTTCTTGCTGCTGTAATCTGTGGAGTGCAGTATAGTTTTGTCTTGCAAGTTGTTTGAACTGCTGGCTACTAGTGTTTAGCCATGCTGACTGTGTTGAATACTATTACTGATAATTAAGGCAAGGTCTATTACTATTTGCCAGTTATGAAAATATAAAATCTGACATTTGAAGGAATAGCTATTAAGTTTACGAACTTCAGACAAAGGCTTGTTTTATTACTGTCCCCCTGCTCAACGGAGAGACAAACTCCAGTACGGGGTTCCTGGTCTCTTTTTCTACTGACTGGGTGGCTTCCCGGTTATAAGCGTAACCTTTGTGAATTCTCTCCTTCCTGTGGAAGAAGTCTTAATTGTGGAGACCAAAATGACCTAGCAACTTATAATCAACTACTTTAATATATGTTGAGTACATATATACAAATACAAATGTGGAAGATGGCTCATATTGGCCTCATTTGTTTGGAAGCATCATTCAGGTGACTCCTTGTGTTTGTTGGTGTTGCTCTCAAATACGTTGCCTTAGTGCTTTTAGCCTGGATATGAGTCCTTTTGTTTTCACTTTTCAGAAACGGTGTGCTCTTTCAACAGTGTAGCGAAGTTGGCTGCATGTAGATTGGAGTTAGATGGATGCACATGGGGAAAAAAAAGTTTGTTGCCACTGATAGATATTAATGAATGGTCTGTAACCAGACTGGGGCCGTATTTTTATGGGGAAAATACGATTTGAAGGTTCTCCATTCAGATCTGTATTTTTCCCAGTTTGTACTCCGTGATATGTATGTTTTAATCAGTAAAGCATAGTTTCATGTTTTAAAAAATGCTGTTTTCTTTTTCTAAAGGACTTATGTCAGGTAGTTGAACTTCGAGCTTTTTTGTTTCTTTTCACCTTAAAATGCTGGGCTGGAAACTGGCTATTCATGAGCTGGTTCAGGAACAGACTTCATGCATCTCTCTCAAGAGCAATGGCATGTACATCAGCTGGAGGGATAGATAATAAAGCAGGTATGATCTGATAGGTTTCGGTATCCGATTTTAATGTGCTGCCTGTCAGAGTCCCAGCTGACAGAGATGGAGTGGTGCCAAAACCAAAATGTTACAACTGGTTTTGTGTCGCTTCCCAGGCAGAAGACTGTATTTATTAAAAGTAATTGTGCCGTGAATAACTACTACACTGGTATTTAGGTGCTTTCACCCAGTGGCTTCTTAGGCGCTTGCAAAGCCTCAGGTATTTTTCTTAAACGTACATTTCCTGGTGGTGGCTGAATTCAATCACTGCTCTGTCCTTCAAGAGGATTTTTTTTAACTCATGACGCTCCCCTATCATAATTTATTAATAAAGCATGAAGTAGGCTTAAGAATATGGTAAGAATGTGAAAGCCCATGTCAGCGAGCAAAGAAGCCGCCTCTGGATGCTAATTGGGGAGGTTGGATTCTAACTTTTGGCAGAAATTTTGGCAGTAATTTCAGGGTTTGTTTCTTGTGTGACATAGTTACGTCCGGAGCCCTGGCCATGCTACTCGGGATGTAAAAGAGAGCCTTGTTTTTAGTGGTTGTGTGACATATCACCTAGGTACTAATTTGAGCTAGCATTTTAAAAGCAAATGGTAGGCTTGTGAAGAAATGAAGGCCTGGTTATATCCAGAAATAAACTCAGCTGTTTAGCAACTATGCCCACGATGGCAGTTGTACTCAGCGGTCAGATCTGGCTAAAAAAAAAAAAAAAAAAAACCAACCAAACAAAAAATTGTAAAACTGTGGTGTGTACTAGATCTGATTTACAGTATCCTGAAGTAAAGAAAAAATGCCCAACAGCCAATTGTGAGTGAATGCAGACGTTGTTTTACAGGATTTATTGTACGATGCTGGCAACACATGGTGAAGATGATGATGTTTTGTGGAGTTCATGGGATGTGGCAGAAGGTTTGAAGTAAATAGAAGTGAATGTGACACTCAAGGTTTTAGAACATAAACTTTCTATGAGTAGTTGAAAGAAGTTAATATGCTCCATTCATGGGGGAAAAGTAAACTGCACATTTTCCTGTATTAAATATTACATTTTAAGTAGCATGAATTACGTGAGTAGAATACACTAGAAACATTTGTTAAAATCTTAATGAGCTTCTTACATCCTGAACTCCATTCAGGGAGAAAAAAATCTGATTGAGTAACTTTAAACACAAAACCAGATATCAACACTAAATTAAGAACTCTATAGCTAGTTTTTTCTGTCTCTTCAGAACATTACTCCATTTAAAAAAATACTTGACTTTGCGTTCTGAATCTTTGCTTTAGAATTACTTTTTATCTTCTATCATTTCACATTAAAGTTAACAGCAAATTGTGTTATCCCTTGACAAGATGTTAAGACCCAACAGCGTTCTCAAAGCGGTCACAGCAAGCCTTTTCCTTCTCTTCAAACCTTTCTAAAGTCCTTGGAGGCAGCAAAAAGCAGATCATGTGCAGCACGTCCTGACAGATCCTCTGTGGGACAAGAGTGTCCTTTTCTGCTCGTGGTTGTACAACTTTCTGGTGGGCTGATGACTCTCTTTCCTTGCTGCTGCTTATGGCAAAGGGGCTGCAGCCTTCCCTGGTTGTGAGAAATTTTGGAGCTCCTTTTTCCTTCAGATGTGGGAAAAGAAAAATGTGGGACATGTTTCCTAGCTTACAGACTCTTTGAGTTTGCTGCCAGTGTTTTCTTTGCTGCTTGGCAGGCTCATTTTGTTCATGCTGAGAGAGGCAAGTTACACCTAGGTGATATGACATACTTTTTACAAATTTTGGAATCACTAAAACACGTCAGTTTAGTATGTGAATGAGTTTTGGAGTGGAGTAAGAAATGGCCAGGAGGAGTGAGCCTTTCAAGCTGTGTGGACTCCCTATTGTTATTAGGGTCAGGACTATAAAGTAGATTTTGTTTTGGTTTTTTTTTTTTTTTTTTGAAGGACTAATTCAGCATATTTGAAATGGCACTGTTAGCCATTCAGAGTGTGCCAATCCTGGCAACTTTCCTGGTTAGTTCAATGAGCATTGCATGCAATCAAATACTCCTTTTAGTTGGGAGCTTATTTAGCTGCATAACTTGAGGAGCCTAAGGTTTGAATGTCTTGGCCTTTGCATCTACCTCACTTGTAGACTGTAGATTCCTCTAAAATGATTTACACATCATATTTTTATAGAAAGTAAGGTCGGTGTTCCTTAAGAGGCAGAGTTGTAATGTCATAGTATCAGAGGTCAGTCTCTGAAAAGCTTGTAATATGATAAATCAATCGTGACCGAATATATTAGTGGGTTATTTAAAAGCCATATGCCCAGCCATGTGAAAAGAGTGGGCACGTTCATTCGTCTGAAATGACAAGAGACTGCAGTTCTGCTCACATGCCTCGACATGTGCCCGTTAACAGAAATTCAAGTATTTGCACCAAATCAGGTACAGACAAGTATCCATTAGTCATATGACCCACTGTGTGCATATAGATATATGTGTGTGTGTGTACATGTGTACACACATGTGTACCCACATACATGTATGTATATACATACTCCTAGTATAGTCTTAGCTTTGAATGTCTTGTACTTCTATTTTGATTGTGAAATAGACTCCCTTTTTGGTTCACAAGTTAGGGAAATTGGGGAAGGAGCTGCAGGGATTAGTCTGTGGACCCCCCCAAAAACTGATCTGTTTTTGAATCTTCTCCATACCCAGGTCTGAGGGGGGGGTCCTCTGTAAGCCAAGTGTCACAGGTTGGAAAAAGGCTGGAAGAATCTTGTCCTGACAGGCTGGCTACTTCCACATGGAATAACAGGAATAAACATAATAAACTAAGTCTGTATAGTGAATCCTGATAGCTTACTAAATTTATATACAATTTTTTTTTGTTTAATTTTTATTTTATTTTTCTTACAGGGTATACTGGATAGATCCCACAATGGAGGACGGGAAGCCCGTTTGGGCTCCACACCCAACAGATGGGTTTCAGATGGGGATGATTGTGGACATTGGCACTGACAACTTAACTATTGAACCTTTGAATCAGAAAGGCAAGGTAAGAGTCTCACAAGCAAAGGAATAGAGAAAAACCTCACAAAACCCATTTTACCTGTACCATTACACGCCACCTGAAGGAGTGGGAAGTCCGTTTTCTCTGGCTAAGGATCTTTGTTTAGCTTTAGCTTGCATTGCAAATGAAATATCCCACTGATAAGAAGTGCTTGCTTTCTGTCAGTTATCTGCATGTGTGTACGTGCTCATGAAAGACAGAAGGATTGATTCTCCATAGCCATTTGATTCAGTACTATATACTTTATTATTCTAAATTAGAGACTGGTTAAGAGTCTACTGTTGAGATTAGCTTGTCTCTTTTTCCCTTAAATGCATAGCAGAGTGTCCTGCCGGGGTGTCCTAGACTCTGGCCTAGATTAGACTCCTTACTGTTAGACTGATGAAGATTGAGAGATGAATCCTCTTATTTCAAGTACCTTTAAAAGTAACATGATGTCAAACAAAGGTCCTATGGAATTGCTACATCAAATTAAAGGCAAAATAAATGTAACTTTTTAAAATGAAGTCCTAATTCATCCTAATTAGTGTGTTCCAACTGCTTCATTTATCATGACATCTTTCAGATTCAGTATGTTGTAATTAAATGTCAGTTTTTATAGGAAGTTCCTTGTATCTATCAATTATCCTAATTCAGATGGTCAGCATCCTGGTTTTTACTAGCTGGAATAAGATCAGACACTGTTTTAAAAGTTGTGGTTTTGGTCTTTGTGAATATGTGGTATGTGCCCTTTCTAACAACTTTGTCCATTCTGTATCTTCAGGTATGAAAAAGACAAAAATTTTTTTTGTAACTTCTTTTTTCACATCAACAATAATAGAGAATGCCTTGTCACAGGTCAAAAGGTTATGCAGCAGTCCTTCCTTTTGGGAATAATGTTTATAGGCTTTTTTTTTCCCTACATCTTGGAGAGGAAGTTGATTTTGCTTTCCTTAGAAATATAAAGCAAGTGTAATGTCTGATTTTTGTGTGTGTGAGAGAAAGTCTGTAGGTTTAGTAGTAGTAGTATGCATTCTTCAGTTCAGGGAAGAAAAAAATATTCAGACAAGAATATTAAATATTCCAAAACTATGACTAAGTAGTCCTTAACTGACTTAAAAGGTTTTGACCCCCACCACTATTTCTGTTTATATCCCCAAATGGTTCTGTGATAAAGAGCAAAAGTCTGTATATTGAAACAGAAACAGGCAATAAGGAGATTCCTGAGTCACTATTTATTTCTGACATATCCTCCTTTCAAGGAGCTTTTTTTTTTGTGTGTGAAACCAAAAAATGATCCTAAAATACAAATATTTTGCTTCATGATTCACAACGAACAATCTCTTTTGTCTAGAAAGTTTGTTATTCTGCTGTCGACTGTTTTCTTGAATTAAGCAGATCAATTAAGGGCCTAATGTTCATTCATCTAAGGGAACAAACTTCACAGTTTAAATACCATAGAGATTATGGTCCCATACTTATAATTATCAAACTTCCTTATATTAATAGAGGTGGAGTAAAACATTTTCTTGATTACCTTCTCAGTCTTTCCAAGGTGTCACTGATTTCTTTTTATAGTGAAAAGTTTCTCATTGCTTTTTGTCTTTTTAAGGAGACTGTTCTTGTGCACTTAGACCATTAATTTGAAGTAGTCAGCATCAATACCCATTATTATCAACTTTGTTTACTTGAAGTGATAGTTCAAAAATGCTCTTCAGTAAGAAGGAGTGATCCAGCAGCTCCAGAGTTGCCCATGATAATTACAGGGAGGAGAGGAGTAACCTGATCTTGTAAACATATCTGGGCAGTGTAACTTATTATTATTTTTTAATCTGGGTCGTTAACATGTCATACGTATTCTCTGTAGGTGCTGATAGTTTACCAGAGATCACAGGCTGAAAACGAAATGTGTATGCATATGTTTGATTATTGCCTTTTGTACCACTTAATAGTTAAATAAAATATGTTGTTAATAACTGCAATAAATGCTTCAAGGCAGCAGTTTCATGATGCCTGAAAATCTTCCCTCCCTTCCCCACCCGTAGCTAGCTCTGGCGTTGCAGAGTGGCACCCTCTGAGCTCTGCTCGCTGAGCTGTGCATGACACAGCAAATGAGGTCAGAGAATGGATCCACCTTAAAAATGAAGAAGTGGAAAGTTTCCAGGATGGCAGCAAGCAGTGGCAAGAAGACGAGGACCTGAAGCCAGCGTAGCCATAGACTGCTTTGTATTATGAAACCAAGTTACCCAGTCCAGACTGGGTGAAGGTAGTTGGCCAACACACCGATTTACTTATAAACCAGTAGTAGCAGTTTTGGGTACTGCAGCCCATACAGAGTTAACAACGGCATTTACATTTCTGTGTGGAGGCTGAGTGTTTAAAGAGAGGTGGGGATCTGAGTCACCTCACTTGCGTTATTCGAGAAAGAGTAATCCAAGCTGCAGGAGTGTGTTATCAGAACAGAGGATGCATGTGTTACACGATGGGAGCTACTCCCCGAAAACTAGATCATCGGCTTGCAAGGCTGATAAATGCCACGACTGGAAAGAAAACAGAAACTGGAGAGGGGTTTGCTAATGAACGTGGTCCCACCTAGGGCTGGAGTGCTGCCCTGAGGATGGGCTCCGAACCAGAGTGGGGGCCGGGGCTGGGAGCCCTGGCCCCTGTCCCACCAGCGGTCGCACGCTGGTGTACAAGGAAGGAGGCAGGTAGAAGGACAGACAGTTGTTGACTAGTGTTGCATTTACACTTCTACTTGGAGTGCACTTCTCTGAACTTACCGGGAATCCTAACCTCAGATCCTGTTGCATTTATATTACTTTGTTGTGTTGCTTGATAGTGTAACAAGGAGAAGGCAGATGACAGCAAAATTGCCAAATGAGGAATTTACTCTTTTCCTGGAGGGAGCCAATCTAAGTAAAGCAATTAGGAAGAGATGCCTCGGAGGGACTTGCACCCTGAAACGCCATCCTGGGATCCTCGTGGCACTGAGGAGTGAGGGGCCGGTGTTCCCTAGAGTGTTTCAGGAGTGAGTTTCTGGCAGTTGTTGGGAGGGCGTGTGGTGCTGCAGGCACTTGCTGACACCCCTCCTGCCATCAACCGAGAGGCACCTTACGGCTCTGCGCTGGTTCTGAAGGGTCATGGAGGGCTTTATGAGGCACCTGCTCTGGTATGCTGTGAATAACCAGAAAGGTATTTTCCCGGGCTAAGTATAAATGAATAAATGTACTTTGAAAGTAAGGATCAGAACGTCCAAAGTTCAGTGTTTCAAGCTAAGGGGGTTTTTTTAGCAGTGAGCGCAGCTTGCTTGCGTGAATGAGACACGTTCTTGTCTGTCTTACGCACCATTTGTACTGCTTTAGGTTGGTTTGTGAAATACAGCTGAGAGTAGGGATGTCTCCTCTGTATCTGGAAGGTATAAAGGAAGGCATCGTTACACGTATTGGATTACATGGTAGAAAGAAGATCCTACTCGAATGGAAAGATATCTTTTTTCACTCGTCTAGTTTCTGGGAGAATAGTTAAGATTGCCATTGGATTTCAAGGGCTGCTTCATTACAAGGAGGAAAAAAAAAACCTACAAAAAAACCTAAACCCTCTGTTTTGCCTTCTGAGACCACTTTACTGTCTCATAAAATTCATATCCTCTCCATTTTCTTAGAACAAGTTTGTCCTAAGCTATGTCTTAATGCAAAAGTCTTCCACCAAATGCCTGAAATTCTCCTTGCAATAAAAGTTTAAAAAAAACCATAATGGGACAACATAGTAAAGAATTTCTTTGGATATTTTTTTATCGATAGACCTGGGATATCTTGCCCATTTTCTTATTTAATATGTTAGATTTAATAGTAATTGACAATACTGAGCTCTGCACATCTAGCTAACGTACTTACCTGCAAACAAGTAATGACCTTACATAAAGCAGTAGTCCAAATGGAGTGAATACAGGAGTGAAATTCTTTGTTGATGTAGTTGGAACTAGGCTTCATGTTGTGATCTAAAAAAGTCCAGCAGAATAGCATCAGCTTTCAGATAAGTCGTCTTAATATTGCTTTATCACTTCTGAAATATTCTAGAAATTAATTCACAATTCACACTGAGTGAAAAAAATGAAGGAGGGCATAATACAGCATGAATTCCCTTTTTTTTTTTTTTTTTTTCCATTGAAATTTATCTTGGATCAGAAGGCTGAGTGGTGAGGACATTGAAAAAGCTCTTCCTTCCTCTTCTGGGATAGATCTGGTATGGCTGGCTTTAGATCCATGAAATGTTAAAGTAGCAGAGATTTGTGAAGAGTCTTACAGAATAGCTGGGTATCGTGTTCATTCTCTCCTGTGAAAAAAAATTCTGTCTTTGTTAGTGGTTAAACTTGGGTTACACATCAGTAGACAAGAACAAGAAGTGAAGTTAGATTTTCGTGAAGCCAGTCGTGCTCTTTTTAAACTTTTCCACTGTTTCATGCACAGTGAACTGATTACATGGGAAACTGTTGTGTTCAAGTATATCTTTACCCAGTGAGATATACCTTTATTGCTGACAAACTTGCAGAGAAAATTATTAGGATAATATGTTCTAACTGCAATATTGTGAGAGGGAGGAAAGCGGGGAGAATCTCTGCCCTGCTAAAACTCTGAATAGCAGCTGGCAACTTTCTGAGGTAGGTAAAGACGTTCAGGTCCTCCACAGCTCCACCAAGCTCTGATAAAGGATATTTTGCAGGAAGTTGGTCTGATGGACATTCAGACATTCCAACGTCATCGAGCAGCTCCGTTCCCCTTAGAAAAGCTTCTTGTGCATATTTTTCTGCATTACATCCTGATAAGAGGATGACAAAATATAATTTATTATGACTACAAATTGCATACTTTATGATAACGTTGTAGGGAAAGGGATATCATAGTCTTACTGTTTTCTGACTGGCAGCAATTAGTTCTGCTCTGAGACATTTTTAACCCTTCCCACTTCAAAGGAAGTTGGAATTTGTGGCTGTTCATGGTACAGACTGTTCATAAGCTACAAGAGCTCATATATTGTGTCTGTTGTGCTGAAGCACAGATGAAGCAAGTCGCTGTATTTTGCCTAAACTTCCATGTGAGATGTTTCTCATGGGACTAGCTTGCTGAGTACAATGTTAAACAACCAACCATGTTTGTTTATTAAGGTCATTCTTTAGATCCAGTTGGTTGCCTTTTCAAATATTAGACTAGACTTCTTGTCTCCATTTCCATGAGGAAAAGGAGACTGTGCCTGCAGCAGCATGGCAGCTATCGTGTTTAATTGGTGCAACAGGATTTTTGTTCATTCATAGGTAACTCAAACAAGCTATTACTACGGTAAACAAAAAAGTATAATTAAAAGCCTACCTCTTACAATAGGGTTTTTTTTTTGTGCAGATGCTGTAATAAGTCTGTGCTAGGATGTTTTTCCTTCCTTTTTACAACAATATAAATTATGATTTCTAGAGAATAAAAAAGAAGCAAAGTTGCTTTTGTTATTAATTTTTCCAGTTGGACATGAATGCTTGATAAATGGCTGTTTTGTATAACTGGGATACAAGGGTTGAAGGAAGGTCTTGTTTTCCTTTAGTGTTGATTTATTGAAGAAAAAAAATCAACAAGTAACAGCCAAAGCTACAGTATTTGGGGATACAGAGGATATTATGTATTGAACATTTATATTTTAAGTAGGAATGTTTTAAAACAACATATGATAATGACAGTACAGTCCTTTGACTGAACTAATAATTTGATTTTTATTCTTTGTGCTTCTTTGCCAAACTGAGGAAGTTGTGTGTCCTTTACAGTGCTGTTCCCTTTACAGTACTTTTTTTATCCTTATTTTTTTATTACGCAATATTACAATATTACATGCAATTTTGGAAATGAGCATCAGATATTATTGCAATAAAAATATATGTTACAGTGACTGCATTTGTGTAATATAGTGTAGTAATGTAAATGCAGCAGCTCTGCATTTACTGCATGTACTGCTTCAGTACAATGTAATTCAGTAAAATTTCCAATGCTGAAGTATAAAGCTGGCAACTTCATTTTAAACCGTGCACAATTACAGCGCACTCACTTGTATCATCATATCAGACATTTTTGAACTACATTTATATTTTTATGGAATTCTGACAATGTTAATATTTTTCATCTAACAGACTTTCCAGGCTGCTATCAGTCAAGTGTTTCCTGCGGAAGAGGACAGCAAAAAGGATGTAGAAGATAATTGTAAGTTATGAATTTAAAAATAAATTATGCATTTGAAAAAAAATCTGTATAGGAGAGAATATTGTTTCCTTACAAGCTTCCTGTTTCTTCCTTGTAGTCTTTGTTTTGCTTCTTTGCTTGAATTTATGTATGACCTCTACTAGTCCTTTAAACTTCTTAAAGTAAGCACATTTTAAACATAATTTATTGTGGTGTTTAGTTTTCAGTTGAACACTTTAGAGGAAGTCATAATTACATTATTCCCACATACAACTGTTACTTCAGATATATATCAGTTGTCACCTAACTGCATCAGGATCAACTGCATTCAGCATTATGGGAGTTAACTATATATTTTATAGTGCAGCAAAGAATTAGTTTATCAGCAGCTTTATCAGCAGCTGTCTTGTACAGCATTTTCCTGCATGTAACCCATTTGTCAGATAGCATTCCTGTGGAAGTACAGGTAATTGAAAATAAATTTTAAGATCACCTTCCCAAAACTGGAGACAGGAATCTGGACCCATCAGGGCCACTGAAAGAGGAAAGAGGTTGTAGTGAATCGGATACAAGAGTGCTGCTGGAGAAGGAGTTTTGAGATGAACTTCTGTAATAAGCTTCAGTGTTGATCTGCAGGGCTTTTCTTTTGTTAAATATTGTATAGTTAGGTGTGTGGAAACAAAGATAGTATTTAAATCTGGGGAGAGGGGAGAGAGTACCAAGAAAGGTGAGTAAGCACTAGCATCAGCTTTTAGAGAACTGATAAACAAATATTTTGCTGCTGGTGCTCTGTGTGAGCAAATCACAGAGACTCTCCTGTCTTGAAAACCTGATGAAGGCAATTCTTTTAAATGTTTCCTGTGGTGTTTACTGGTTGTTGAAAATACTGCTAACCTTGTAAATGGTGAGCAGAAGTATCTTCTATTATTCATTTAAAATAGAGGCTAGGACTTTGAAAGTTGTTTAGATGATTTAACCACAATTCCTGTTTTGGAATAGGGGTTAATATTTATATCCCATGACAGGAAATACAGCTGCTACAGCTGCTCCATAAGGAACAAGATGATGAGACCTGAGGCTTATGATCTGGCTTAGATGGTACAGTGTCATTACAGGTGGAACCAAGCTGGTAGCCTTGTTTCCAGTTGCTTATATTTTTGCAAACATTACGTGGTTTGAAACTTTTCAAAGCTGGTATCTGTATTCTCTGCACATGATGATTGTTAGGGAAATGCATTTAATCTGTGCATCTGTCACAGTGACTTTACTGAGATGTCCTGGCACCTCAGTGTCCTAGTGTCAGGGAATTGAAATTTGGAATGACATTATGGAAATAATTTGAGATTCCAACAAAATACTACTCATTTAAGTTAAAACAGTCTTCCTATCAGAGAAAATGTCTTCTTTGGCTTACTGAGTAAAATATAAGACTTCAAAATGCTTTATCCAGTAATCCTTTCTGTATCAGACATTATTTTGAGACTTTTCTAACTTATTCTCACTTTTTGTTCACTAGTTGAGGTTTATCTCCAGGATGTGTGAAACCCAAGTTCATTTTCCTTTCTCAGAGAGCATTTGGGCTGATCACATTGATCTTTAAGAAGAAACTTTATAAGAGAAACTTTATAAGACTGCTTTCAGTCTCTCCTTATAATACGCTTCTGAAAAATCCTGAAAAACTAGTTAATAATACACTTACCATTCCAACCTATGCTTTAGTGATTAACTCCCTTCTAGGAAGTAATTTGCTGAAATACTGCTTTTTTACACCCTTAGTCTTTCATATCCCAAATGCATTAGCTGCAAGAGACACCTTTTTGAGAATCTAGCCCTTCCTTAAATGTGAATTTTCAGTACATATTGCAAACAGTACAGAGACAAAGCACTTACTACTTTTTTTTTTTTTTTTTTGTGATTCACACTCTTCTTCCACCCACACCCCCCAACCCCACTCAGTTTTGCGGGGTTGTCACCATATGTGGAATTTTTATTTTTTGTGGCCAAGAAAAAGTTTGGTGTTTGTTGGTTTTTGTTTTTTTTTTTTTATTTCTGGGGTGAAACAATATTAAAAAAATGAAGGGGAGCAGAGTATCGGATAAGAACCTTAAAAAAAAAAAAAATAGTTCTACAGATGCAGAGCCTTGGAATTACTTGATAAAATTATTTTCCATAAAAACCCTGCTTCATTTTGTGCACAGGAGTGCCAGTGTGAGTAAATTTGACATTGATATTTCCTAGCTTTTAGTGCCTGACTTCACTTCTGTGAACTTTATGTGTGTGTGTATAAGTAAATATATGGTCTATTAAATGCACGTACATACACTGGTTATGTTTAGGCATGAGCCATATGAATATTTAGATTTCTCTCTCTGGTGACTTCCTTTGCCTCTGGATATAGATGCCTCTTTTAAAGGATTTATTCTAAAGAAGATGCGTTATAAAGTTGCTGACATAAGCCTTAGTTTGCATGTCTTGAGTGAAGGCAGTGACATTCCCTCGGGGAGCAAGCTCCCATTACGCACCGAATCTGCAGGTATAACTGCTTTAACAAGGGCTGGAGTCCTTTTGTGAAGAGGGTACCGGGGACGCACTGAAATCTGGGGTCCTTTGTTGTTTAGATAATTATCAAGTTGTTATTAGGATGCTTAACTGATGACTATTTCCTTTAAAACATACTGCAAATCCTGAGAGGTTCTTACGAAGATAGAGTCAAGGGAGAGGATCGTTTCTTTAAGTGTATGTAGACAATTACTATATAGTAGTTTCTCAACTTAGTAGTGAGAATCCAAATGACTTAAAAAATCAGCAAACTTCAAAAGTTAACACCCTTCACCCTCCCCCCCCAAGGCATACACAAGGGGAGAAGGAGATTTTAACTTTCATTAGAGCAAGCAGGAGTTTCTGTTTCTGGCCCATTTCCTTTTAATGTCTCTTTCTCTTGGGACGACCTCCTTAAAAAGACGTGAAGGCAGAAAGAGGTCTGTGGAGGCAGACCTGCAATTTGTGGTCCCAGCGCCATTTTCTCAGGCCCGTGGACTGAGCGCGCCTGGGGAGGGGAGGAAGAGGAGAAGTCCTGCGGCGCAGCGCCGGGCGCCTGCGCTCGCTTGCCGCACGTACCAGCGACTGCGTGGTTAGTGGGGATGTAGGTCTGCTGGGATGACAGGGGAAAGGCTGTGGGGGCCAGGGCCAGCCTGCTGCTTGATGAAGGTATCGTGCACAGGCCCCATTTCAGGGCTGTTGTGACCCAGATGAAGATTTCGCTTAGCGTAAAGCTAAAGCGCGCCTTGTGTGCCTCCGCCAACGCAGGGGTGTACATGCAAGGGATTTTGCGGAGGAAGACGGTTTCTTCTCAACAGCCCAGAAGTTGCAGTGTCCTTTGAGGAGTGTGAATGACTCGAGCCATATGAAGCGAAGCTGTATTTAGCCATGTAAGGGAAGGAAGAGCTGTTATTCAGTGGAGCTACGCAAGCCAGAGGGAGGCTGCACGTCGCTGCTGAACCTGCCTTTGCTTCAGCCCGATCTGGTGTAGGTGGTAGGAGGCAGAACCACAGCCACTCCTCGGTCCACTGTGGGAGGAAGGGTAAAAGATTGAAAACGAAAACACAGATGCTCTTGAGAAGCTCCCATTATCCTTTGGTTCAGCAGGAGGAGCATTGAAGGAGATGTTAAGAGCTGCTTACTGAGCTTCAGGTGTCCTTGCAGGGCGAGGTGGCTGGGCAGGTTGACTTTAGGTCATAAGAACTGGCAGCCCTTCTTGCACATTTGTGTAAATAAGTTGGAATACATTTTTCTCTGCTGAAGCCCTCGAGAAAGGGCATCAGTCCAACTTGAGAAACATTGTGTTGGTCATTACAGATGAGGTGCATATGCGGCCCTCGTGTGAGGTGTGGGGTAGCAGTTACAGGCACAGTGCTTACTCCATCAACAGTAATCAGATGTATACAACTTCTTCAGTGACACTAATGCTGTAAGGTTTACCAGTATGGTAGTCAGTCAGTTGTAACTAGACGAAATAGGGTTGTGCACTTGAATATTAAGTGGCGACAAAAAGAGGATTGAGCATATTTGAAAATGGAGGCTGCATAATGAGTAGTGCCTTCAGTTGGTTTGGGGCTAATGTTTTTAATATCGTTACAATGGGAACTGGTAATGACCTCTGTAATTAAGGCTGCTAACACTTTCCAGTGCTTTATAGCTGAAAACAAGGACCAGCTTTGCCAGAATGTGAACCTGTACGGTCTGAAGCTTTCTGTGGGTGCCTGCTTGCTGCCTTGAGCTGCTGCCTTGTAACATTTCAGTAGAGTTGGTTCGGTTATATTAATGAGCTAAGGAGAAAAATAAAGCTAGGTTTTGTTGTGTTAACATTTTTTTTTTTCCCCTGAACAGCTTCTTTGAGGAGGCCTAGTAGCAACAAAATTAAGAATTGAAACATGAAAGGTTATGTTGGTGCCTGGTGTGGCCATGGTGCCTGCCACCGCCTCTAGACAGTATTTCCCGATTGAATCGGTGAATATAAACATCTAAAAATCACCGGGAGACAGCAATTATTCTAAACGTCAGTTAGGTGTCATTACCCTGGGGACACTGTGGCAGAGATTGGAGAGGGGAGCTGGAAGGAAGGAAACGGTCAGTGTTAGGGATTTTGGTAGGCACCAGTTTGTGCAGTTAGGGGCCAGTGTGGAAGGAGACACACCGTGTTCGTCTGAAGGGAGCTTATGCTGAGCAGGGCCTGTGCAGGGACTCCTGGAGTCTGACTCTGTGTTCAGCAACTTTCTGTAACTCAGTTACAGTTGTACAGTGAAGAGCACGTCTATGGTTTTTAAAGCATATATTGAGTCAGCAGTTCTGCCTCAAGACAGTATAAAGAAATGATAGGATTAAACTGTAACCAAAGAGAGGGGAAGTAAAATTCTTCGTAATCCTAAGATTTAGTTTTTTGTCTGTAAACAAAGGTAGTCCTGAGCTCTTAATGCTATATGATTGTCTTTTACTTGCAGGTTCCCTTATGTATTTAAATGAGGCCACTCTCCTTCACAATATCAAAGTTCGGTACAGTAAGGACAGAATTTACGTAAGTATTACGTGTCATGACAACCGGTCTAATGATAGATGTCCTTTCAAAAAATCAACCAAACGAGTGTTTCCAATTCTATTTTTTCCTATAACAGAAACCAAACAGAAATGGTAGGTTCGGAAGGTTAGGAAGAAGAAGGTTAGGAAGTTTTAGCCTTCTTTTTCTTTCTTTTTTTTTTTTTTTTTTTTTTTTAACATTATACTTGGTTTGAGATCTGAATCACATTAATGTTAGCAGATTTTTACCAGGCAGAGCAATAGACTTTTCTCTATGTGATAGTTCATGTGCAACCATAGCACAGTGTTGTATCACAAAGGTCTGTTCCTGCAGGTAACTTACTTCGCCGGTAGAGTAGCTGTTAACAAAGATGGTTTTCTTTCTTCATTATTTTTGAACGAAGCAAACAGGTGCCGTCTTTGACACCTCCTAGCTCAGATGTCCATCTTAATCTTTTATATTGCTATCAAATTGCCTAATTGTACTTAATGAATTCTGACTAAATTACATTTTGTCCTTGCCATCTGCCTGGACACTGACAGCTGTGAAACAGAAGAAAGATAAGAGTTTTCTTTCTTTTTATTTTTTTCTAATAGAAAGCTGCCTAGTAATAATACAAAACAGTTCTACATATTTTCTAAGTGTCTGTGTTAAAATAATCAAGTTTTGTGTTAGCGTACTGTTCTAAAATGAATAGAATTAGTTAAACCGTTTTATATAAATATAAAAAGAAAGTATAGTTGTTTTCCTTTGTTGCAGTTAATTCTACATAGCTATAAATTCTTTATGGCTCAAGATCAAGCACCAGCTTTAAAATAACTAAATAAAAATGGCCATTTGAATGCTGTTCTGGAAAAATAATAATTAAAAAACAACCCCAAAAACCCCCAAGGAAGTAAAATTCTAAAACTGAACTGGTTATGAGGTAAGGTAGTATTTAGGTTCATAAAGCCTTTCTTCATTGTAAACAAATACTACTAATATGTTGTCCTGAGCAGGTGTATTTTCTGGAGGAAAAACAAACAAACAAACCAACTAAGGTTCAATTTATATTTTAACTACTTTTCCCTTGTAACTTTAAGATACAGTTTGAACCAACAATTTTTTTTTGCTTTTTGTTTAATGCTGCTTGACAGTATTTGTCTTGTTACTAAAAGGAAAACTAATGTTAGTACTTGCAGCTCTCGAAGAACTCTGTGCATATGTTTTTCTTCAGTGAAATAAGTGCTGAAAATTAGAAACATCTAAGAAAATTCATATATTGTGTGTGATCCAGCCTTCTATCAACATATCACAATAGTGTCCATATTTCAATTGTCTAGGGATATGCTTAATAACTTACTTGGTTTGTTGTTACTCAAGCTGAAAGTTTATCTGATTTTCTTCAAACTTTTTCCTGCAAATCTGCTTTTTTCTGTGATTCACACACCTGTTCTTCCTTGTATGTAATCTGGCTGTTATAACCAAGCTATGAAAGTGGGTTTGGTTTTGTTTTTTCTTTTTCCCAAAACCTTAAAAAACTTATCTTCCATCTTCCTTATTCTATGGAAAGGTAAAAAGCAGTCTTGGTTTGAGATTCTTCTTGAATTCCTTCTCTGTTAGAGAACATTTGCATTCTGTATTTCTCACTGTGGAAGCAGCCATAGCTAATTTCTCTCGGCTGAATGCTTTTATTGCCTGGCTTGAGTGCGTTCCCAGGCAGGATCCTGTCAGTCCTTCCTGCTGAGTTGTTTCCATTAGATATTGAAAAATTATCCTCCTCACTGGAGGAGAGTGCATTATGCTAGCCAGGAGCTTAGTTTATTCACTTTTGAGGAGGAGGTTGTGGTGTCCTATCCTT
This sequence comes from Mycteria americana, assembly GCF_035582795.1. Classification (NCBI taxonomy): domain Eukaryota; kingdom Metazoa; phylum Chordata; class Aves; order Ciconiiformes; family Ciconiidae; genus Mycteria; species Mycteria americana. The sequence continues at coordinate 36,467,419 of NC_134367.1, forward strand.
GATCCAGTAACTTGGACAATAGGAGATAATTTAAAAGGAGATTGGGAGAAAGGTCAAATTCAGGACATACTCCACAGCTCAGTGGTTAGGAAATTCTCCTGAGAAGTGCTTATTCATAGAAGTCCTGAGAAGATAATTAGAGGAACTCTGAAAATATATCCGTTCTTGCATCTGCATTAGCTGGAGAGAATTGTAAATGTAATTTACAATTGTGTAAATGTAATTGTTGTACTTAGACTGTAGTCTTTAGTAGTAATAGAAAATTGCTGTTAACCACTTGGTTGGATACTAGCTAATAGTTTGCTGTTAATTGTTTTTCTTCACAGACCTATGTAGCCAACATTCTTATTGCAGTGAATCCATATTTTGATATACCTAAGTTTTATTCTTCAGATACTATTAAAAAGTACCAGGGTAGATCACTTGGAACATTGCCACCACATGTTTTTGCTATTGGTATGTATTGAGCCTGTATTTGTCTTTTACAAAACAAACATTAAATACTGTGCAGTTATCTGTAAATTGCCACCTGTAACAGTAATTAATTTACTTTAAACTGTTACAAAATAAAAACACTGATTGCTAAATCTTCTCATTCTCCATACGCAGTTTGAAGAACTTGGAAATTAGCAACCCTGGCAACCCTGTTGTTATTATTCTGTACCTCCAGTGTTTTATGTCTAAGTGGTTTAAATATAATTTACAACCATTAAATACAGATTTTAGAAGTGAAGAATGACATAATTATGATTGGCACTATCTTTCAGTGTAGTGATTTCCTTTGCCTTTTATTATGTTGCCAGAGCAGATGCACTGTTTCTTTTTATATGCTTGTGTTATAGGCAGAAAGTGCATTTAAATGTTATTAACGGGATAAACCTGATTTCAGTCACTTTGTTTAAGAAAAAAAAATTTGGAAACTACAAATCAACATTTGACTTGTTAAAAGCCTTCTCACTGTGTTGCATTTTGTTTTGTAATCAAAATTGTGAATACCTGGGTTTTTAGCACCTGTTGCATAACAAGAAAACTACCCATGTTTTTCAAAGTTTCCTTGTTTCAGATGTTACTTGTTACAAAGTGCAACTGAAAGTTTCCCTTTAAAGGACACATTAAAGTAAGATTGGTTACAATTTTGTAAATACATTTAATTCAAGAGATTTAGTTCTAGGTGATGGTTTTTGTTTTATTTTGTCCTGGGCATAGTTAAGTAGGTCTTTGTTTTCAAAGACTTTAAGCTCTTCCATGTCCATGTTTGAGGGTGAGCAACTATAATATAATTTAAAAGGAAACAGACTTTAATAAGTCGTAATGCACTCAATTGTAAAGGTTTACTTTTTTATTCCTGAAAATGTTACATTTTAATTTTTGTATTGTAGCTTAGCTTTATGCTTGCAACTCTCCTGAATATTAATTTTTGTCACGTTTAACATATTCTTCTTTTTAAGCTGATAAAGCATTCCGTGACATGAAAGTGCTCAAGATGAGTCAGTCCATCATAGTCTCTGGAGAATCGGGAGCTGGCAAGACAGAAAACACTAAATTTGTTTTGAGGTTTGTGCTTTTGGACTGAAGTTATTGATTGAATTTCTTGTGTTGATTTGTTTGGTTGACATACAGACAGAGCAAATTGTAAAGTAATCGGTAGGTTTAATCCAGAATTCAGTAAGATACTTCTATGTACACTTTCATACAAGAAATTCATAGGGTTAAACTTAAATGCTGACATGATAACCTATGGAAATGGCTATATATTCACAGAAACCTTAACTTGGTTGTAGTGACATCATGTAGTAGTTATGGTTTATCATGCAGTCGTTTTGGTATTGCACATCTGGTATTGTGGTAGATAAAAACGTAACTAGGCATTTTAGCTGTATCTTGCAAGATGCTGTTGGTTTTGCCATAAATGTCCAGTTCTATGTTTTCCCTGTCTTTGTTTCTTTAGTTTGTGTAAGCATCCAGGGTTTTTAACTCTTGTTTTTGAGATCACTGCAGAGATTCCGTAATATACTTTACCCTAATTTACTGAATAAGAGTGAATAATGGGATTTACTTATTTATTGATGTTCATGTATGGCCGATATCAAATCAAGCATATTAAACTACATGGAGGCCATGTTGCTGATACATATCAGCCTTGCTTCCTCTTATATGATTTTAATGTCTTTGATGATATTTGCTTTACACATTTGACTGCTTTATATCACTCTGGAACATTGTAACTGGAAAGCACTGCTCCATTAAATTCACCTATATTATAGGTGGCCTGATTGTCCAGGGAAGCACAGTCCAGGCAGTATGAATATGCTCCCTTCCCTGCCTTGTCCTTGTTTCCCAGTATAAATCTTTAATTCCCTTTTCCCTGACTTCATGTATTCTCTAGTATGTATGTACAGTAGCGGTATTATCTTCCACATCCCATGAATAATTGTCACGGCTGCCTGTCCTTCATACTGCTCTTCTCTGCCCCTATGCAACCTTTAACAGATAGCTGTAAGAATGACTGCAAGGTGCTGGTAATGATTTTTACAGGGGACATCCTAACTTTGATCCTGGTAAGAGTAAAAAAAGATGACAGGCACTGGGAGAACATCTCCTGAGGAATGCTCTGAAAGGAGGTTATTCTTCCGCTTCTCGGCAAAGGAAGTTCTGATTATACAGCAGGCAATATCGCTGCTGCTGCTTCTCCCACCACCTGCCCCCATAGAGTCCGTGTACAAAACATCACTGACTTTTAAAAGCAGGAAGGTTTTTCCCGTGTGTAATCAGAAAGCAAAAGGTATTAATACAGCTCTGTTAAGCACTCCTAAATTTTTTTTGGAAGGCCCCATTTTTGAGAAGTTGTTTTTAACTTGTCCCAGATTTACTTCTGAATTTCCAGAAAGCATGCCCTGTGTGTGTGGGGGGGGGGAGCAAGCTGCAACTTTGGAACAAGTATGTTGTGGATTTATTCTAAAATTCTTTCTTCAGTTGCTAAATTGAATTTTACCTTGATTATGCACCTGCAATTTGCTATCTCACCATCTCCATGTGGGATTTTTATTAACAGGGGTAGTTACAAACGCAGAAGCTGTATGCATGGAAACAGTCTTTAATTCAGGAAATACATATGAAACCTTATGCGTTTACTAAGATTATGAATAAATACAGATAGTACAGTCATAGTTTCATTATATTTGTATAAAAGTGTAATTTCCATTTGCACGTCTAGAAGAAATTTCTAGTGTGTCTTAAGTATTGAAAAAATCTGAAGTCTGCAAGAATATTTTTGTTTTAACAAAACAAAAGTCAAACTGCATTTATTTTAAAAGATAAAGGTATTTGGAACTTGTAATCAATATGCTTTCCCTTTAGTAAATGGTTAGTAAGTATGGTGCACAGACATGCTAAATGCTGTTGAATTGAGGTAACCTGACACATGAAAAGTACTAATATTTTTATCTTGCTTTACAGGTATTTGACAGAATCCTATGGTACTGGCCAAGATATTGATGATAGAATTGTAGAAGGTATTGAATTTTCTTTAATTGAATTAAAGGTTCCAATGTTTTGGGGTTTGTTTTTTGGGTTTTTTTTGGGTTTTTTTTGTTTTTTTTTTTAATTTGAAATGTCAGTCAACAGTAACTAAATAAAAGCTAGGATGGAAATACTATCAGACTTCCTAAGGCATCATTTACTGGTAGTTTACCTTGATCCTAAATTCTGAAAACATATTTTTTTATTTGTGATTCACTTTATTTTTATTTAGTATAGTGTCATATAGTCCTTGATCTAGAAAATGTTTAAATGTCAGTTTGAGTTGAACTTCACACACATGTGTACCCAAGATTGGATTTTATGCTGTATGAAATATGCAAGGACAAGATTATGTTCTCATTACTGTCTTTTAGTACCAGGAAGGAGTAATGCCTCCTCCTCACCATAAAGTTCTCAAAGTCAGATAAAGCAGAGAAGTTCTTTTGAATTATAGTTCATGTTCTGTTATGTCTTTTTTGTTAGAAAGCACATAATTTGGATTAACACTTTCATTGTGTCTATCTTTATAATAGACTCCCAAACAAGGTCAGAAGAGATTGTGTTGATCATCCAGTTGAGCCTCTTTAATGTTGCATGCACTTCCTAATTGAACAGAAAATAACTTCTTGAGAAAATATAAATATCTCAAAACCAAACAACCCTCAGCCAATCTAATAATGCCTCATATGTCAGTTTTAGTCTTCTGTAGCATATAGTAGATTTATTTTGGAACTTCATTACTTTCTGTCTTTCTCTTAAACCAAAAATTTTTACTTTTGCTTTAAATCTTCTGTTTTCAAATTCGAGCCACTGGATTATTCAAGAGAACTACTGCAGGCTTTAATCTCTTGTTGCTGTAGGTTTGCTTAAACCAATTCCTTAGTGAAATCCACTGTGTGCTAAAGAACCTCAGAAAGTGGCCAAGAGTTGGATAATGCCTGACGCAGTATGCCATAAAATTAATTGGTACTTGTAGGTATTCTTAGAATTTGGGGTTTTTACTCTAAAACAGCATCGGATGCATGAATTTTGAAGTTTTTTAGGCACAATTTTAATGAGCACGCTTACAGCATATGTGTTACTAGGGAAACTTTTAACCTATCTGAAAGACCTCTTGCAATTTGTTTTTATTCATAAGCTTTTCTTCAAAACTGTTACTGTTATGTAAAATACCTGAATAGGTGTCAAAGATCTCTTAAGAAGTCAGTTTTGAAAGTCAGATTTACATTTTCATAAGCTTTAAGTATTAAAAAGAAAACCTAGCCAAAACAAAAAAAGTTAATGCTGATGATGTCCTACTAAATGGTGCATTATCGTGCATAATTTATCCAACCATTGTAGTTATTCCTTCATTCTTTAATTTTTGTAGGAACAGATTTGTAGATGGTTGTCAGTGGAGTTTTAAATCAAAGTTTCTGCTCACTTGTTTCCAATGCATATTTTTTTAGCTAAAAGCCTTAAAAACTCTTGCTGATATTTTCAATGGTTTATTGTTAGCGCAATTCAGTAAATCGGTTTTCTTTGATCTTCAGAGCTACTAAATGCGGTCTTTCAGAGGCCTTGTGTTTCATAACTACTAAGCATTTTCAAACTGCTTAAACTGTGCATGATGAGTAGGGAGAGAGATATGTATGCTTTAGATTGCTGCCACTCTTTCTGTACAGGCTTTAAGGCGCTTGAAAACCGCAGCCAGTAAAAAATAAAATCACTCAATCACCTAATTGACCTAATCTGAAAGGGCATTTTTAAGTTGTTTTTGAAGTCAACACACTCTTCTAATAAATTTTTTTTATTCCCTAATCAATCTAACATGTTGCATGCATGACATTTAAGTGGCACTTTTGTCTGTGGGATAAGTGGGTAGTTTAGATTTTATGAATAACAACTCATTGGGAAGTGTCAAATTGTGTGTTGTCTCGTATAGTTTATGTATCAGTTATTTACCTACTTGCTGTAGAAGAACATCACTAAATAATTTTCAGTGTTTGTCTCTTACAGTATCAGTTCAAATGCTTTGTAATGTTATGTGATATTTAAGTACTTCATTGTAAGTTCCACCACAGTATATCCAATACAATGTGCAAAATTGATTATTCCTAATAGGTAATATTTTTCCTTTAATTTTCAAACCTCATTCCCAATCAGTTCACTAAATAATTGTATGTATTTGTTCTCTTTCTTTTTAGTAGTTTATTGATCAAATTTTAACACTTTAAAAAATTTTAATTTTTTAAACAGCAAATCCCCTATTAGAAGCCTTTGGAAATGCAAAGACTGTTCGCAACAACAACAGCAGTCGTTTTGGGAAATTTGTAGAAATTCACTTCAATGAAAAGGTACTAGAATTTTGATACAGATAACTGGTGATGATTTTTTTTTGCCATAAAATGGTAATGCTAGACTGGAAGTAGGCTGAATAGACTTATTTATCTTGCACCAAGTAGCTACTGTCCTGCTTTACAGATATCATTTGTATTCTATCACCTTGAGAGGAAAACCAAAGCCACACAGTACTGTGTCACTACTGGAAAATGGTGGGTCAAGTCAGTAGGAAAATTGCTTCCATCTGCAACAGAATAAAAATTGTTCCCTTCATTGCAAAAAGGCTTATCTAAAGAATAACTCGCTTGCTGTTAAGTATTTATGCATTCCTTTAATGCACAAATAAGTGTGAGTTGTATATTAGGTATAAACAGATATAAATGTATCTTAATGCTTTAATACTTTAATTATTGATGTTTTATGTATTTGTATGCAATTTTGGGACCTCACATTAGTATTATGTATGTGACAGAAGTCATGGAATTGTTTTTTGTCAGAAGTACTATTCACTGTGTAGCTTATGAAAAATTTTCTTTGTTTGGGTGTAGTTTTGCTTGGATAGTGTATATATATACACACATTCCACAATTAGGATGACTGTATAGCTGTCCAGCATGTCCAAGTTGAAGACTTTTGTCGACAGTCCCTGTGGAGATTATGTACATGCCTCCTCATCTTTGTGATTGAGGACATAAAGAAACAAATTCTTGCAGTTCCTTCCTGCAGAGTTTAAGATCATCATCTGGTCTTGAGCTTGTGGTCTTTTCCCAAGTTTTCATCCCTTGGTTTTGTAACTAAACTTCAGATCGTTGGTTAATAGTTTAGACAGTAAATAACTAAATTCGTTTAAGGGTAGAGGGACTTTATCTGTTGGTCCATTTCATGTTAATGAACTTACGGAAAGGACCCAAATTTCTACTTGGAATGATGCATTCATGACCTGTCAACTTACCTGTCAACACTTACATGGTGTTTTAGATTAATTGCTTCATCTGAAGCAGATAGCACTCAGAGTATCTTCAGAAACTGCTTAAAAGCCTCTTTCAGCTTTCCAGGGCAAGATCAGCCTGTTTACTTGAGCACCTTTTTTACAAAACTTAATACTTTACAAGACTTCACTTAATGGTGACCTTATTAGGTCTGATTTCTCAAAGGAATGTAACTACAGACTGGGGCATTCTGAATGAGTAAATGACTGCATAACCATAGTCAAATTTGTCAGTCAGTAAGTCCTTCTTGGTTGCTGTAATGGCCATAAGCTCAGGAATTTCCTTGCTATTAAGCTTTGTCTAGGCACAGGGAATTTTATCATAGGCCAGATAACACATGGCTTTCGAAACTTGTGTCAGACTTCATCTCGGAAAAGAAGTGCAAGTGTTTGAAATAAAATGTTTGCTCATAATTAGTCTGCCTAAGACGATGACCAAATATGTATTATTTAATTTTAACCCTTCCTTCTCCTTTGCAAGACTCTCAGTGAAATGCAGCTAGAAAAGGTTGTAATAGCACAGTAATGGCACTTGCTGCCATCCAGAAAGTGTAAGGGTGGCTGTAGCAGTGCTCTCTGCAGGAACTACTGGAATTCTACCAAAGATTTCTGCTTGTTGGGGTAAAGCGGACCTTTCTTTTAAGAGGAATGCATTCATGTACAATACATGAGCTGGGGGAAGAAGTTGCGGTAAAGGCAATGGTTTCTATTCTAAGCTTAAGATGTATTAGATATAAATACATTTTAATCTTCCTTGGAGCAGTGTCCATTGAGTGAGACATGATCAGACAAATGTAAATTGAAAACTTCTGAATCTCAAATAATCCAAAAAATATTCAGATAATCAGAAAAATATTTCTTCTTCCTAGAACTCGGTGGTTGGTGGATTTGTGTCACATTACCTTCTGGAGAAATCTAGGATCTGTGTGCAAGGCAAAGAAGAGAGGAATTATCATATCTTTTACAGGCTTTGTGCTGGTGCTCCAGAAGACATTAGGGAAAAACTATATCTAAGCTCTCCTGACAACTTTAGGGTGAGTATCAGAGTCAGTGTTTGTAAAGCTTCTCATATTGCCATACATGGATTTTTCATATAGATCTTATTAAAATCTCTATTTATTATCTTTGATAGACTCTTTCCTGTTACAAAAATCAGAAGATTTTTTTTGTTAAATCTATTTGATCCTAAAATAAAGCTGCCTGCCATTTTTCCTTATTGGAAGATTTCCTGTACTTTTTCTGTATGTCTTAAAATTGAGGAATCTTTGCTTTTTCTAAAAAAGTACTGTTGCATACCCAGCTGCTAGTAATGTTGTTATGGGCTCTTCTAGAGGTGTGAAGTGTGAATTTCTTGAATGTGGTCTAACTGTTCTGTGGGTAACCCATCTTTGAAGTCCTGAAAACTGCATTTATTTCTTCCTATTCCAGCAATGTGTTTAGGAAGATGTAGGAGTTGTCCCATGATTCTCTCTCTTTAAATTATTCTTCCCTTATGCTTCCCACCAAAGATAAGACCACGGTGACAAGGTTGTTGTGCTTCTCTGTTCCAGTCCATGTGCTTTCACATCACTTGTCTTTTCTGCTCTGTTGCACCTTGTTCCTGTTATACTATGCTCATTTGTACTGCTCCAGTTTTGAGCCTCTCCTTTTCCTTTCATCATACTCCTGTCATTCTTCATCACTCCAGGTTACATGATAAGACTCACCTGTCCCTTTCAGCTGAAAGCTCATCCTTTTATCTCCAATTTACCCAAAGCCCATGCTCAGCTCTTCCTGCCAAGATTACTTCTATTCCTCAAGCATGAACAAACCTCCCTCTTAGGTTTTTCTTCACCTAATTTGTTCTTTCCTGAGGACTACTTACTGTTTCTCAATTTTGGCTGTCTTTCAACAACCTGTTACTGGTCCAGTCAGTCAATGGAGAAGCCAATAAAATGCAAATAAAATCAGTGCTGAAGGTAATACTCCTAACTATACCTAAATGAAAGTGAACTTAAAATAAACAGTGGGGAAATAAGACTTGAATCATTGTGCATAGTTCTTTACAAATGTTAGGTTAATGTTCAGTGGCAGGGAAAAAGCAGAGTAGAATTTTAGGAGTTGTTAGGAAAGGAAGGGAAAATGAAATAGTGAGTTATGCTGCAATGTACATACATGTTTGTAAATAGCATAGACAGTTTTGTTATCCCAACTCAGAAAGGAACAGTAAAATCCTTGGGTGAAGCAGAGGTCATGGTTGAAGACAAGCTCTTGGATGGTACAGGCCTTTTAATTCAATCCAGTGTGCCTGTTCTTATGACTTCTGATTTGTTTACTGCCTTCCCTTCTTCTCCCCATGCTTTATTTTTAGGGTTTTTTCCCTTTTCTGAGATTATGTGGTTTCTCCTGGTTAACCCTGATCCTGTGTTATGTTTCTAGTAGCAATCCCACAAACAGGCTGGCTTTCTGTCCTACCATTATGTTCTTGTGTTCTTTTCTTTCCATTTTTCCTCTGAATGGTTTTACTACAGTTTAATTTTTAACTTTTCCCTGCAGGTTTCCTTCTTTCTCCTCCCCTTCTCTGTGTTCAGATTTCACTGGATTGTTTTCAGAAATGATCAACAAATAATGTCATGTTACCTTTTGCTTTCTTTCCTTTCTTGTCAGTCAAAATTTTTTCTCTATTTTGTTTTCTGTTTGCCTAAGTGACTCCAACCCCATTTCCCTTATTTTTAAATTATCTTTAAAAAAAATTCTCAGTGTGTTAAGTCTCGATTATTGCAGTAATTTCTTGTTTCTTGAGAAACAAATATAATTAAACTCTTATCCAACCAGTGCAGCTTTACTGATACAGCTGTTTCTCATTGGCTTCCTGATTGTCCCTTCTCTTTCTCTTAAAAGCAAGCTTTTGCCATCACTTTCAAGGTCCTTCTAAGCCTATTCACATCTTATACTGTCATCACCAATTTTACTAGTAAGGTGAAGACTCTTGCCTTCAATCATTCATTCCTGCTATTTAATTATATATAAATACATCAGTAGGTTTTTGTTTTGTTTTGGTTTTCTTTTTAAGTGTGATTGTCAAAAAGAATGGTAAATATCTACAAATATCACCAGGTGCTTTGTTGACTTGCATTGAAAAGAAAAATATTGGCAAATCAAATCCTAATGGTAAATACTGGTCAGTTTATTGTTTGCGTTCTGTCATTTGTCTCCATCTCTCCACTGTCTCTTGGCTTATGCCTGGCTTGGAATCTCACAGAAGCAGAATTTTGTGTATTTCTAAAAAACACAGACCACATCACTGTCACAGGTTTGGAAGGGTTTTGTAACACAACCCTGGAGAGCATGTGTGATTACAAGGATATAAATTAATTGACTGTCATCTTTTTAGACTTCCTTGATCTTAAAGGGGGTGAGGAGCACTGCTAACAAAGAATTACATTACTGTGTTGATTGTTTTCTTTGTTGGTGTATCTTCCTACTTGGTTTTCTAAATAAAACTTGGACTGTGCTTATCTGTTACTTTCCCCAAAATCTTTTGTACTCAGTTTCATGAGAATTCAGCAGAGGGGTAGAAGTCTTAAAGGTACAAAGCTCCTACCAGTTTTGTGCAAAGCAGTGGTTGCGTAGGTGACACCTAAATTAGTGTATTCATTGTAGGGAAGGCGGGTGTACACTTGTGGCCAAACAGGTTGCTGCTGCCTCTTGGCTTGGCCAAGTCAGTCTCTGCTTACTGATGGGCTGGGAAGTGGCCACAGAGCTGCAGTTCCATATTGTGCACATCATACATTTGTACTGTGGTATCTAGATGATCTTGTTCCCTGAAAGCCATGGCAGTATTTTAGGACAAGTTTCCTTACTTCCTCAAAGGTATTCCTAGGGGCCTTTATAGACCTTATATTATTTAAATATTTAGTTTGTATCTTCTTATAGTTCATATGTTTGTACTCAGTTGTGCGATGGAAACTTGATCTGATGCTTATTAAGAAGGAACTGCTTCTGTTCCCTAGAAGAAAAGCTTTTCTTTTGAAACACCTGACAAACACAATACTTAAAAAACCCCAACACCATTTATTTTCACATAATACGGAGCTAGTTTTCAAAACTTTCTTCTTTACTGTGCAGTTATTCTATGCAATATTCTCTTGTATGTTTTAAAGCTAAAATCTTGAACAAATTTTCAAATACATGTTTTTATTGTGCAGCCACTTTTCCATTAAAACTTATTTCTTGTAGTTAATAGATTTTTAATTCTGGAACTGAATATGCCGCGTGCCCACTCTTGGGGATTTTTTTTAATCAAAAACTCTGCTCGTGAGAGCACGCAAGGTTGTAGATGTCAAGGTCACAATTATAACCTGCTTAAAATCAGGCTGGTGCAGTACAGTACTGAACAGCCTGAGTGCCTTTACAGGAGGCACTCACTTGCCTGTTTCAATTATAAAGAGCTTACAGTCACACCAGCCTTATCACACTGTGACATAATTTTTTTGACTTCTACTAAGTTTGCAGCAGGTACTTTCATTTCCATTAAGAATATTTATTGCTTTACCATAAGTTAGTACTTGAATCCTGAGTTCCTTCCTGCATGTGAAAGATCAACTCTGCATGTTAAATTTAAAAATTTTAACACTTCTGAAATATTTTAAAAAATTTTCCTGTTCTGAAGTTGAAGGAGATTATCTTTAATTAAAAAAACCCAACTTAGGATCATTTTCATCTTTGTATGTATGTAAATTAATATAAAGATATTTAAAGTTTATTAGTCATATTGCACTAAGTTTTCATGAAGTATCACTTTATCAGAGATCTTTAGAAAATAAAAAAACAACACCTGTAAAAGGTTAATTTTCTTCTGAAACTTGTATTACTTTTGTCAAGATTGTTTTTTCTGTGTTATTCATTCTCATTTGCTGCTTCAGGTTGTATCATAAAATGGCTGTGAATAGTCATGCTTGTCTCACTTTTTTACCACATTTTTTGTTGACTGCGTGTCTGTCTGGTTCAAATTTCATGGAAATACCATCTTTCAACCTTCTAATAATAGATGGTGATATTATACTAGGCAAGGTTTGATGATTGATCACTGTTTTGATATTAATGCTAATTTTTTAGACAAGAAAAACGTTCAGAAAAAAATCATGCTCTTAAATTGGTTCTTTAGAAAAACCCATCCCTAAAGTTGCAGTTTTGCATCGGCTCTTTTGTGCCACTTGTCTTGTGCCTTTTAGCATATCAAGTCAAAGTCCAAACTAGGGCCAGCTTGACTCCTAACACTCAAGCATGTTTTGCTCAATGCCTGGTTTCTCTTAACTGCATTCACTTGAAAATAGGACCATCTCAAATCTAAGGTAATTCTGATTTTTCACCGAAGTGAAACAATTATAAAAGACGAAGGATAACTTAATGCTCTTTTTCCCCCCAGTAGGCTTGCTTCCCTTTGACTTAAGTGAACCCTTGTAATCTCCTCCCCATGCATTTGGCCATCTTGGCATAGGCGCACAGTTGCTCTGGGCATTGGAACCAGGACGGCTGCACTGGCTGCACCTGCCTGACCTGTCCTCTGGATTTCAGCAGCACTGACGGGGGTTACCTCTCTGTTAGTTCATCCTTCCCCGGCAGTTCCCCTGGGGAAGCGTGAATTTACTTGGCAAAGGACTATGGAAGGATGAAGGTTTCTTGCACACCCCTCCTCTGAGCACACCCACACAAAAGCATGCAGTCCTGGGTGCTCATGTTTTAGGCTCCCCTGCAGAAGTTTTCAGAAATTCAAAGTCATTAGGGAAGTCTGTGCTGAACCTTGTAGGCCTAGGTGCCTTGGACTGCAGCACATGGCTTTGAAAGTAAAGCTGCACAGTAAATCTGTGCCTGGAATATAGTTGATGGAGATGAGAAGCTGAATTTTTTTCAGCTCTTAATTTCCAGAACAGAAGTTAGGTTGCCTTATATTTGGGTCACTGATGTTATAATGGGGTGTTGTACTTCAGAGTTTAAAAAAAAAAAAAAAAAAAAAAAAAAAAAAGTACAATGGTATTTAGATGTTATATATGATAACCTCAAGCTGTGTATTTGTGTTTATAAATATAATTTCTCCTAGGTTTAGTATGTAAATTTACTTGAGTTTTTAGCTTTTACATGGAAGCCATTGTCTTGTGATTAAATGTCTCCTGCATAGGCTGTTATTGAATACCATGCTGGTTCACGTGCTCAGCCTGTCAGATAAGTTTCCACACTCTCTCTTCTTGAAAAGTATGACCTTTTTCGCTTCCCATCCCCAGTTTCTGGGATCGTGTTACTAATACTGTAACACAGGGATATATTGTTGTGTTTAAAATATGCTGTGCTTTGCATTCTTTTTGCCTGAGAAAGAAAACTTTTCAATATTTTGTTAAACACCAAGCTAACTTTGAACAGTGCTTCTTGTCATTTTGTTTTAATATTAAATTTGTCACCTAGTTTTCTTCCGCTGTTAGAAATACTTTGAAGAAGAATTTAGTATGTAAATTTTAATCAAAGTGTAGGATTATCTGTGTTCACCTAGTTGGAAACATCTTTGTTCATGGGCTAGAGCAAAGAATCAGTTCACTTCCTTTAGACAAAGGGCTCTGTCCAAGCTTTTGGACAGAGTTCTTACTTTCAGCTGAACAAATCAGAAAGAAAAAGCTGGTGATCCCATTTTGCTGGAAGTGTCAGTCATTATCTGAATGCCTGGTCTATTCCGTTTACTATACAACGTAAGATGGATATCAGAAGTCGGATTCTGAATTAGGCTTCTGCTTGTACCATGTTAAAAGCTTTTAATACTCTTCAAACTTTTTAATATGCTATGTCTCTTACTACCTATAGAAATATTTCACTAGTGAGGAAAAAATGACCATAAAACTACACTGGACTTAGTACCACAGACTCTTTGATCCTGTCCCTCTCACCCCCAGATACACTATATAAAGCCTATATGTTGCTGAAAACGTAAAGATTATTGTGATTTTTTTCTAATGTTCTATACAGCTTGCTGGAGTAAAGTTTGGTATTATACATAGGCCACAAAATTTATTGTCTTGGTTCCTAATTTTGATTGTCTTTTCTGTAATCCCAGACTCCATTAATAGGTTTACTAGAATCAAATATTAAGAAAAGATTGTGGGACTTAAGATTACTATCCCACTAAGCCAAAAAGTATTTTAGTTGTCAAAATTGAAAAGCTTTCAATAGAAGTTTGTTACTGTTGCACTTCTGTAATTTTGTAGATGTAAATAAGTACATTTTCAAGGAATGAATTCTGAATACCTAGCGTGTTGTTGGTACCATATGATTAAATCAAGCTATGTAGAGCAAGCCTTAAATAAAAGCATATGTTTTCTTTACTTCTGTCTTTAAGTATGCATTTCCACTTTTTTATTGTTACAGTATTTAAATCGAGGCTGTACCAGATACTTTGCTAACAAAGAAACAGACAAGCAGATTTTGCAAAATCGCAAGAGTCCCGAGGTATGTTTGTATCTTTAGTTGGTTTATATTATTAACTAATGCAGATAGAGTTAAAAATTATGATTACAGTTTTACAGTGTGGAATGAAATGTTCATTTTACACATCTCTATACGTCTAAATGGGTACTGTCAAAGCTGGTATATTCAGAACTCTGGTTTTGGAGTTCAGTCTTAGAAACACATTTTAACATGCATCTTAAAATCCCAAATGGAACAGTATATAAAATTGTTTTCTTTTCATCCTTACAATAATATAATGCTTAATGATGCAGCTTGTCTTCTGTGGAAAACAGAAGACTATCCAAGACTTTTTGTAATTTTCTTTTTAAATCTTACTACTGCTGGGAATAGGTCAGATGCAGTAGTTTTTTTCCAGAGCCATTTTTACTGTCTGGATTTTTGAAGTGATGCTCCAAACTGTTTTATAAAACATTAGCGCACCCTCACTTCTAGCACAAGTATATCCCCCTCCCCAGTAAACTGCTTTCTTTATTGTTTTTTGTTGTCCCCTTGCTATGAACTGTTACTTACAGCAGAGTGTGGCATTTCCTGGAAGAAAGTGTGAAACTTCGAAACATTTCTTTCCTCTTGCTCCATCTCCATTTACATTTTTTTAAAACTGGAATTACCAGAATTTGTGGCATTTAAGCCTTTGAGCTTGTTCGCACGAGGACACTAAAGAATTTAATCCAAATTAATAGTATATGTGAATTGGAAGTTGTTTAAACACTTCATTAAACTTCTACTCTGCTCTCTAGTACAATTTTCATCTATTCATACCTAAGTTTGAAATTTTCATTTGTATAGCTGGAAGATATTTAAAATCTTAATCAAATCCATACCAGGGATTCAGTAGCAGGGCAAGCTGCATATACATGTGGCATAATACAAAGATGAATTTACTCAAGAGCTCCTCTCCCCCAATAACTGTGCCATCTCTTTTACCTTTGAGAACTTGGGCTTGAGCTTGTACGTAGCTTGTGTCTAGCTATGAAAGACAGTACAGATACTTCCTTTGCTCAGGTCAACATTGTAAAGTCTACTCCTGGATTTCTAGTGCTTATATGTTGTAACACTGAGCACACAACGCCAATTTCTTTTGCTTGAATGTAGGCTATTTTCTATAATCGGGGATAGTGAAGAGTGGGATACAGAAATGCTGATTTGATATTAGTGTGAAGCAGAAAGCCAGTAGATACTTAATTCTTGCCAAGCATATAGGCTAAGAGATGGTTGGGAGATTTTGCTTCAGTTTGCCTAATTTGCCTTAAATTAAGACTTGTAGTGAAGTTGGTAATTTATTCTTTCTACTGGAAGATGAACCTGTGCAATCATCTGTTACTGATGTGATTTACAGGCGGGTGTTCTGTCATAAAATGTGTCCTCTAAAGGAATTAATTTGAAATAAGTGTTTGTCTAAACCAAGACATACTGAAAGAATAATTCTGAAAATATGAGTTGGACATGAAATAGTGGAACATATGATGCCATAATACTTGTATCTTACAGCCATGTCAATTTGAAGGCACAATAAATGATCACATTTCTATGATATTAAAACTTAGTCTAGCCACTTAAACAGGAAATACATTGCATTGTTCATTTTTTTTAAATCGGAAATTTAATATTTGCTCTGTAATTTTGTGAAAAATATTAAGATTGTTTATTTTAATAAAAGTAGCTGGAATAGTGAATTAATACTTAAATTATTTTTGTGTTTTCCTTATCAGGAAGATGAGGTGATCATTTTACATAATTAAGATGGAGTTTAATTTTATTGATGTGTCTAAATGTGTGTGAAGTGAATTTTTCAGATGCATGTGGTGTTTTGTTTTGATAAAAATCATAATAGCTTATTTGACATTAACAAAGCTTCTATTTAAAGTTAATTATTCTTTTTAGTTGAAAACATTTTAAAGTAATTGTAAAACCTGAGATCAGTCTGTGCATGTTCAGTTAGTCTCTTGATTGCATGCAGATGTGTTACTATCTACTATTTAAAACCATTAATAATTAAAATGGCTGCTGATGTATTTAAATTAGGAAAATCAGTAAAATGTTAAATTGGTATTTTAAAACGTAGCTGGTATTCTTTTAACCCGTAGAACACTGTGAACAACTTTACTGTTTCTTAATCACCAGCAAACTTTAACAAGTATATTTTTCTAAATAAGTCTGTTTGGGATAGGGATAACTCTTCCAATTCTGATTTGTTCTGTACTCCTTTCCCATGGCCTGTCAAACTTTCTGTCATCCTATTCAACTGCTAGGAGCTAGAAGCACTCCTCAGTGTAAGTGCTTTGATAGCTTCCTTAACCAAATCTTCCTTTCCACTGCTTGCTGTCCTGTGTTCCCCTGTCCTTAGCTGTCACACCCTCCAACTTCTGCTTTCTGAAGATAGTTTGAAGTTTGCTTTGAAGCTGAAGTTTGAAGATCATGCTTTGAAGTATCAACAAATTAAAACAAATTAAGGTTCTTGCAAAGCCTGTACTGTATGAAGAGCTCGAATACCTTTCTACTTAGTTTGGCATGCTTTTTTATGCTTTTTATTGTGGTTTATTCTTGACTGGAAATAATTGCTTATGCTTACTTTAAAATCACTTACTGAATTTTTGGTTTATCTTGTTTTATAGTATCTCAAAGCAGGTTCCTTGAAGGATCCACTCTTAGATGATCATGGAGATTTTAACAGAATGTGCACAGCAATGAAAAAGATTGGACTGGATGATGCAGAAAAACTTGATCTTTTTAGAGTAGTGGCTGGTGTCCTTCACCTTGGAAATATTGATTTTGAGGAAGCTGGGAGCACTTCAGGTTAGATGAAACATAAATTGTTTTCTGTAAAAATACTGAAAAATGTCTCTTGATTATAGATGATTCCTTTCCATGTGAATTATTGCTTTAGAAAGCTGCCTTGTGTTCAAGGGTAATTCAGTCTTAATTCACACCATTTTGAAGTAAAGTTTACCTGTTTGTTTTAAAGTTGTACTTCTTTACATGCTCTGAAAGCAAATAGGCTCTGACTGAAATTGTTCAAGAAATTGTTCCGTGCAGAGTTTGATATAAAGAGACATTTTTGTATTCTAATAATAATTTTTAAAAGTCCAACTTTTTGCTAATGTCATGAAAACATCTTGAAAATAGCAACTCCGTCTGTAGGGAAAAGCATTATGTCCTTTGGCTTCCAAAAATACAATCATGTTAGTATTTTGAGAGGTGAGGAAAAAAAGTTACAGCAAAAACTTAGGTAAACGTAAACTTCCTAATTTTAAGGTGTCACTCAAAAGATGAGTTGGTACGAGCGTAGCTGGGACTTAGTAGCAGAATGTACAGGAAAGCTGAGGAAGGGGAATGAGTATTTTGGGAACAGTTGTTCTTACCTTACTACTGAAATCAGCCTCTCTAAGTTGAGAACTGCTGTCCATATATTCCTGAAGGACTGAAGAAACTCCCGGTCTGGACATACTACAAATATAACTAGAAAAGATATATATGTAGATCTTTATCTTGAGTTGCAGATACACAAGATACAGTGAAATTGGTTCCTCTTAGTCCTACTTCAAGTATGTATAGCTGTTGCCAAACTTTGTAAAGTTGTTAGGAAGGGCATACCAAAGAACATTTTAAAATGTGTTTTGAATGATGAATTAAATGAGTACTAGCCTTATAGGTTCACTAGGTCCCAACCCCAAGCACAGAATCGCCACAGAGCTGTATAAACGTTCTGTTCGGAAGAGATCGTGGGAGGTCTCTAGTCCAATGTATCCTGGTCAAAGCAGGGCCAACACTGAATTCAGACCAGGTAGCTTAGGGTTTTCACAGAGGAGGTGGGTTTTTTCCTCTCTTTCCTCTCTTTCCTCTCTTTCCTCTCTTTCCTCTCTTTCCTCTCTTTCCTCTCTTTCCTCTCTTTCCTCTCTTTCCTCTCTTTCCTCTCTTTCCTCTCTTTCCTCTCTTTCCTCTCTTTCCTCTCTTTCCTCTCTTTCCTCTCTTTCCTCTCTTTCCTCTCTTTCCTCTCTTTCCTCTCTTTCCTCTCTTTCCTCTCTTCTTTTCTTTTTTCTTTTTCCCCTAGGTCAAATCAGAACCTCCCCAGTGTCAATTCATGATGTTGCCATCTTCATGAAGATGACTGAAATGATTAATGTGAATGAATCTGGGAAGACGGGAGGGTAGAGAAGGGTAGTGGCTTCACAGGGCTCAGCAGTAAGCTGGCAGGGAGCTTCCTTGTTTGGGCCTTCTGTGAGTTGGGACTTTGGGGTTGACAAGGTGGAACAGAATGAAAAAGGTGCAAATGTGAGTGTAGAGGCAGTTTCAGGAGGCAAATGAACAGGGAGAGGGGGAACCTCAGATGGTGAGGAAAGTCAGTGTTTAGAGGAGGGAAGGAGGACACCAGAAGACTTATTTTCTCTGAATGTTGAAATTCAAACCCATTTTTTCTGGAATAAATTATTACATTTCTAAAACGCGCATTGCGAATGCAGGCTTTATTCTGCTCTCACCTTGTATGTGTACACACAGGGTGTTCATTTGAACTGCTCCAGACAGTACGTCTCTGTACCAGAGACCCTCTAAAGTTTTGTTGCTGCTTCAAAAACCTGGGAAACGCCAAACAAAAGCTTTTTACTACAGGTCAGATGGTGTGTCAGAGCTTCCAAAATCAAGCGACAAAAGCCTTAATCTTTTAGGGACTCCTTTCTCTCTCTTTTTTTGCTTCATGTCACTGTAGAGTTAAGGAGTTCAAGCAATGTTTGACTAGTTATTCATCCTTTTTGGTCTCTTCACTTACCTGTAGAAATAAATTTTACTGAGAACAACACGAAATAAATATCTTAGTCCTGGCATACGTAACTGTTGAAGTGTTAGATTTTGCTGAAGTGTTTGAGCGCTTCAGTTAAGGATTTATGAACCTCTAGTGGCTAGATGAGCTCTGGCACGAAGGCTGTGATGCAGAGCAGAAGGAAGCACACCTCTCAGCTATTTACATGAGAAAATGTACATACCATTTTCTGAAAATGTAAGTGCTAGGAGCCTGCCGTGCCAGGCACTTCTATTGATCTATGCATACATAGCAAGGAAGTCTGGAGGGTTACAGGAACATGCAAATCCAAAAGTTTTTACATCGCTACAAGTTAGTTACTAGGTATTAGCACTTCTACATTTTGGGATAGTTCTTTCACTTGAAAGCAGGTTAGCTTTTGAACAACAACCAAGTGTTCTAGAAAGACAGAATTTCATGCATAGTTTTTGGATGGTTGGTTTGTTTGTTTTGGTGTTTTTGTTTTTGAGGACTGACTCTTCACATTTAATATACAAAGTAATTTCCAGAGGCAAACTTTAATTCCTTCAAAGTTGATGTCACTTCTAGTCGTCATGGCAAGAGCATCGGCAGTTCAGTGGGTTTTTTTGTTTGTTTGTTTGTTTTTCTCGAGTTGTCCATAAAAATGCCAACCTCGCAGCATTTTCATTAGCAACAGTATAAAATAGCGTGTCGGTGCCTGCGTGCACCTGGGCAGAGCCGACACCGAACTGAGGGGCTTCGGGGCAGCGGGGCGCGGTGGGGTAACGGCTGTGGCGGTTGCTCGCAGGGGGCTGCACGCTGAGGCCGCGGAGCGAGCCGGCGCTGGAGTGCTGCGCGGCGCTGCTGGGGCTGGACCAGGAGGACCTGCGCGGCAGCCTCACCACGCGCGTCATGCTCACCACGGCAGGGGGCGCCAAAGGAACGGTCATCAAGTGAGTCCCGCGCGCCGCCGGGCGGCCGTTGTCCTCCCCCTGCTGCCGCAGGCACGGCGGCCCTGCTGGGAAGGGGGGGGGGCCGCGAAGCGACGGGACGGGACGGGGACGCGTGTTGTCGTCAGGCTGCTGAAACGAACCCCCCCAGGAATGCCCCCGGTGTGTTCGCGGAGGGGCCTGCAGTGAGTGTGGCCGGGGGCTGGGAGACGCTGACCCCTCCCGGGCCGGCCCCGCGAGCTGCCGTCTGAGGTAACCCCTTGCCCAGCCTCCCCCCCCCCGCCCCGCCCCGCCCAGGACCTCTGGGATCTGCCTGCTTGATCTGCCTTGTCTCTTTTCTTACCCACGGGGGAAAGGGAAAAACGGCCTCAAACCCCCGCGTGACCATTTTCAAGTATGAACTGAGTTGCACTTGGCGTAAGTGCAGCTATTTAAAACGCTTACTTAATGGTTTACAAAATATGAGTACAAAAACATGGTACTACAAAAATATGAGTGCAGAAGACTAGCAGACTTACATTGTTAGTCCCTTCAAAACAGAAACAACGTGCTATGCTTTTCCATCGTGCAAGTGTTTTGAGATGACAAATTTTTAATGGGGCTTTGATTTTTTTTTTTTAACCAGTGCAAATTTTTAGATGCTCAGGGTTGCTTGTTTTGCTGTTGTTAGGCCATTGGAGGTTTTTTGGTTTTTTTTTGGAAGAGTGGCAGTTGTACAATGTCTGACGAAAATGGCCTTTTTTTTCCAGGAAAAGAACAGCTTTGAGTAAGTCTCTATCACATTTTATAAAACCTCTCAATGTGTCAGTGAGTACGCTGTGTGGCCAAAGAAAGTATAGCAGTCAGCCTGTTAAATCCATAACCTACACAGAAAATCAGGTATACTAATAGATTTAACAGATACACTGTATCAAGGAATGTTAATGCTGTGCCTAAAGTATTTCAGAAGATACTTGGATGCATCTTTCTTGTCATGGGGGCTGCACAGTGCTCCCATGACTGCTGCCCTGTGACATTAGGTCTGGGATGCTCTAATTAGAGGGTAGTGTATCCACCCTTCTCAGAGTCTGGGTGATCATTGTTCCTGTGTTTGCCACATCTATTTCTGCTGAAATCAAGTTTCAGCTTTAAAAACACCACCACAAACGGTAATCCAGAAATGTGCTGCTGCTTGCTGTTGCTGGTAAACAAACATTTAATCTTGACTGCGAAGTTAACATTGTTTCATAGAAACATAAAACACAGTGGAACAGGATAAATTTAAGAGAAAGTTGGTGTGGGTTTTTTTTTATTCCCCCTATAGCTATTAAGAGCGTATCACTCACATATTGAAGTAAATAGTGACCTTAAAGAAAAAGTGATTATCTCTTTCATTTTGACAAGAAGCTATTACCAAGGTAACTTCCTAGACACAGAAGTAGGATAGTGATTTCTTTTTGTATGCACATGAAGAAGGAATAATTGCAAAGAACATGTTTAAACGTGGTACTGATGATAACATTTCAATACCATGGAAGTTATGACTCTTGTGAAACTGAGTTTTATGAAAATGATTTCACTGCAGTTGCCTTTTGCTTATGAAAAACCTCTAGCTTCCACCACAACTTTTGTTGAGATTGATCCTTCTAGCATGCAAGCTGTCAGGGATGCTAGCTAAGCTGCATGAGACTGAATTGTGTTTTTTAACATTTGTTTACCTCTGTTGAGTATTTTCTGGAGTTAAAGAAAACGTTGCATCAAAAAGTGAACTTGGCCTAAACAGTTTTGAGCACGTTAAAAGTAATTGTCAATGTTTAGCTGAATGCATCCATCTTTTAATTAGGAAACTAATTAACATTCACTTCACTCATTGAAAGAATGCACGGGTGCTTCTTATTGACTTATGGAAACAATCAGATTGTTTTAGTGAATCAGAAATACAACTTTATACACATTACACCAGAAGTTTAATATATGGAAGCCATAATTAATTATCTGTATTAATGTAGTTTATATAAGTTCCTTGCATTTTTTTTGTCTTTTGAAATTTATTACCATTATTTATGTCTTATAGTGTGAAGTATTTGTTAACATTTCATAAACTTGTGGACTGAGACAAAGTAACAGCTGATTGATGTAACCTTGGTATGTCACTGTGGCCAGTAAAGGTGGCAGGTGTGAGTTAATCCATGCTTAGGTTATGTCAGACTTATGAGGTGAAAAGTTGATCTTTGAGTACTTGAGAGCATTGGCTTTTTTAGTCCTCGAGGGATGTAATAGATTTGAGTAATGAAGGTTTCCAGTGGTCAAGAGTTTATTCTGTGCAAGAGAAGTAATCTTGATCTCTATGTAATTCTAACTAATAATGATAAATTAAAAGAGAATAGCTGTAGTGGAAATACTGTTCAGTGCTGCTTCCTGATCTCCAGGGTGAAACTGATCTTCCTGGCCAAAATTTGAGCATAACAAACCATCAGTGACAGCCTGTGCTGTTTGAACATCATATCTTTTTAGGGGCACACAGAAGCTCTTCTGAATTAACTCATATTCAGGAGTCTTAAGTTTAGCATGGGTATGGGCTGTTGTTCCAGTAATATATTATTACTGAATAGCTGACCTTTGAGGTGTATTTCTAGGCAGAGCAAACAAGTAGACTTCTTGGTGATCTCCTTATTTCTGTACTTTGAAAGAAGGGATGTTCAAGAGTTAGAACTTCATAGCAACCACAGTGGAAAAAGTTATAATGCAGTGTCAAATGGTAAGTAGTGATTGGGGAGGGTTTATTCTCCTTCAGTTAAAAGCTCAAGATCTAGATCTCTTCATAATATATTCAATAGTGCATTTCTGGGAAGTAGTTATAAATTCCTGCTCTCCCCCCAACATTATAAGAAATTGGGGATTCCTTGTTACTATCATCTTGCTGCCTTATCAGCTGATATGGAATGTTACAAATCATTTTTCTCTTTATAACAACCTTTACATGTAGGAAGACATGGGTCTTGCAGTACAAACTACCTCCAGTGGCCAATATTTTCCAAGTTTTACTATTTGCTGTCTTCCAGACCATGTCTAAATTGACAGCAAAATCTTTGATATATTCATCCAGGAGAACCTTTATCAGTATTACGGATAACATTAGAGTAGAAAATTATATATTATACAGTACAGATGGTATTCATATTAACGCATGGCAGTATGAGAACTGCAGGTTTTGAAAGTTAGTAACATTTTTTACTTAATTCAGCTTGTGATTCACTATAACTGCTGATCTTTCTTTGTTGACTCACTGCTTACCTGGTTATTCTCCATTTTGCATTTGTACTTTTGAATTCTCCTAAGTATACGATCGCACACTTCCCTTTACTGAAATCTATCATGTAGATTTTTAGATCATATCTTCAATTTGTGAAAATAATTTTGTATGCTAATCTTGCTACCAAGATTTTCTGCTTTCTTAGTTCAGTATTGTCAGACTGCTTTTTGAAAATACCCTTACTTTCACATTCCTTTTAAGTGAAAGTGTTAACTAGAAGCAGAAGGGATTTGAGCAAATTGCATCCATGTCAGATTCAGATGGCACCCCACTGGAAATGCTCTTAGTGAACTATTGACTCAGCCTCTGAGAACAGATTAGTTTTGGCTGTTGTACCCCTAACATATAGATAAAGCGTGTCTTTGTAGTTTCCTTTTGAGAATGTTTGGTGGGACATATCAAGCACTAAAGCAAAGGTGTATCATAATATACTGCTTCCCTTTCACCACATCTCAAGTGACCTTGTCAAGGAAGGTTTCTTAAGAACAAATACAATTTTTGTTATAGCTTCAAATTCACTTTGGATTAAGACTGTAAAGATTTTCTGTTCAGCATATTTATCCTGATAAGCCTGGGGCGTTGTTAGCAGTGTACTGTTTCAAAAGTCTGCAAACACAAGGAGCTATGCTTTTGTGTCAGCAGATCTTATTTTCCCCCAGTGCTTTATTTTGTGAATGGCAAAAACGAATTCAGGGGACTCCTTCCACCATCTCAAAGGATGAATGCATTAAGCCTCTTTCTCTAGCCTTTTCTGAACTTGTGCAGTTAAAAGCAAACATACGCTAATAAACAGACTAATATCTTCTTCTCTTGTGGCTTACTGCATGTACAAGAATAGTGGATTGGACTGTTTTAGATATTTATTAAATAGCCAGCAGGTTTTTCTATGGTAATGTAGTTTAGAAACTATTTGATTACTATCAATATTAGAGTTTTGACAAGTACATTGTTTTATTTTGTTCCAGCAACCCAAAGAGCTACTCATTTCTCTGTCTCTTTCTTAGGGACCTTTTGTGTGCAAGTAGATCATGTGAGTCCTAATAGGTCACAGTGAATAAATAGCTCAGCTGAAATCACTGTGCTCAGAGTATAACAAAGGCTTTGTTCTGCTGGGCACAATGGAGCCAACAAGGAACGGTAGGAGGGTGATGCTCAATGCTATCTCCATGGATTTTTTTTAAATACTAATGTGCAGTGGACTGCCAGGGAGACTTGACAGCTGCACTACATTTATCTGTCCTTGTTAGTCTCCCTAAAAGAGCATAAAGATCCCCTCGTTGGCTGATGATTTTGCCATCCATGTAAAGTGTGTTTACAGCGAGAAATAATGTATTCAAAAGCTGGTACACCTCTTAGACTGTAAATGCACTGTACTAATCTCTTCCTCAGTTTCTCCCTTTCCAAGAAGACTTTCAAACAGAACTCCATCATCACACAGTAAATTATTTCACAGTGCGAAAAATTAAACTGACATCATTCCAGGTCCTCCACCTTCTTTTGGAGTATGTTTTCTACCAAAATGCGGGTTTTTTTGTGTGTGTGGTGGTATTGAAGCTTCTGTTGGAAAAACTCTGGGAGGCTAGTCCCTTCAATAATTACGTTTTTTTTAAAAATATTTTTCTACAGTTTTTGGAACTTTAACTTTTCTCAGATTACAAATGTGCTGCTTGTATTCTTCAATTACGTAGGCCTTTCACTAAGTAGGGTTATTTCATCCAGGCCGTTTTATTTGTGAAGCAGTAACCAGATTGGGTGACAGTGACTGATGGGTCTGGCTTCACCTGCTCTCTCTCCCTTAATTGTTGACAACCATGGGCAAATTATACATATTTTAATTGCAGTTTATTTGTTCTGGAAAATGTTTGGGGACTGCATGGAATTGTCCACAGGATAAATCCAGCCCATGAGAGTGCTTTCTCCTAGGCCTCAGGCTCTGTGGATCACTGGAAACCTTGCTGAAGAAATTAGTATGAAGACCAAACAAGTTTTTTTGTGGCAACTTTACCAAATAGCTTAGAAAATTGGAAGAATTTCTTCTCTGTTCCTTGCAAGCAGCTGATGGATAGAAGAGAGGGGGAGAAGGTGAAATGGAGGAAGGAAAATATATCTTTTCCTGTTCAGACAAGAATCAGACAAGAAACAGGAGCAGGAAGGAAATTGCTTTGTCAGTATGCAGACCAGAGGAAAGAGGAGCTCAGGGAAAGCAAGTTCACAAGAAGGAAGTTGCTCATGCTGAATGTCAGTTCTGTAATAGGGCTCTTCTGTATTGACTGGCTCAGTGCAATTTCAGCATTATTTTGTGGTTCTGTACTTTCAGCTGTGCAAAACACATTGCAGGGTTAAATTTTCTTTCCATGGGTTTCTGTTGCATACTATGATAGTTTAAAATAACAATAGGGTTTTGTGCAGTCTCCAGAATTCTACTTCCTAATGGCAGAATTTGTTGTTTTTGAAGAACAGGGCCATTTTATAAATACATGCTCTAGAAGCATGACATACTTGAAAAAAAAAATTGAAAGCATAAATGTGTATTGTATTATGTAATAGGCCTGCAGCTGACATGTGCGTATTAGTATTCTGATCTCTTAAACGTATCAGAAGGGAATGTAAAGGTACCTTCCTTCTATTTATAAGATAAGATTTCTGTCACTACTCGTTACCTTAAGATAAGTGAGGAGATACTTAGTGGAAGACAAGATTGTGTGTTAAAGCTAATTACTATCTAATGTAATGTAGCTGCAGGTGTCCTTAGTGAACGGAGTCTCTGGTTCCCTGACTTACCAGTCACAATAGAAAGTGATCTCCATCAGTCTCACATTTCTGCATCAGAAGTATCATCCTTGAAAAAATACAGAAATAGTAATTATGAGTTAGTTTAGTGCTTGTGAGTCCTGGGAAGTGAAGAAAATGATGCAATATGGGTAAGCTGTTTAGCGCTAAGTTTTCCTTTTCTGACCTGCCAGTTCTTTGTACTCCTGTGCACAGAAAACTACCTGGAGGGGGCGACAGGGCAGTTCTGCAGCGGTGACATCTTGAACCTTGTACATAGGGCTTACTTAAACAGTTCAGATAAGAGGTATTTTTTTAAACATAGATTTGCTGCATACTTGAGAAGTTCCATAACTGGTTATCTACCACCATAGCTGGACAGTCTATCCTTTGATTATTCCTAATTGTTATTGTAGTGCTGGTGGTTCAAGGGTATGAGAGGCAAAGTATATGGGGAGAAGTGACTTGTTTTAAGCCAACTGATGGAGACATTTAGAAAAAGCATGAGAGCTTTTGGCATACAGCCATCATCCTGTATTCTTCATGACAAAGAGGACTGGTGTGATAAAAATCTTGACATTTTCTCCCTGTTCCTCCCTGCAGATTTTATCAGTTTGGTTAGCAAAGGCTCTCTCTCTAAAAACCGCTTCTTTTGATTTACTTCAACATTGGATATATCTGTATGTCATGATACAGTGTTGTGCAAAGCCTTTGTATACCCACAGTCTTTCTAAATTGTAGGCCTTCTTTCCATGCATGAAATTTTGATACTGTCTGGTCAAGGGGCTATCAGTATTTCAATTTAAATTTTTTCCCATTTTTTAATTGACATGTAAAAATGCATTGGATAGTTTTGATCTTTGACAGTCTGATTCTGTTCTGGTCTGATTCTGTTCAGATTAGTGGGACTTTTGCTTTTGAATTCTTTGGCAACATGATTAGGACCCAAGGGCAGTTTGCAATCGTACCATAAAGCAGAAAGTTCATTTTTCCTACTTCTTTCATGTTGTTTCTTAAGCACTTCCTTAAGGCTTTATCCTTGTATCAGTTGTCTTATTCTGGAGACTTCTACAGGTGCTTCCTCAGCTGTGTACAATGTAACTGTTTTTTAGTTTTGGTACTCTCATCTGTTAATCTGAAACCTGTTTAAAAAAAAAAGTCTTGTAGAATGTATTTATCCAGGAAATGAGGCGCTTTGAAATATATGCATTCTAAGCATGTCATTGTCATACTGACTTTAGAAAATAGCTAGATACATATTATTATATGTATAGCTAAATATGTAGTTATATTTGCCTGATATTCCCACAGTTTTGTCATGCATTTCATAGGCTTTGAAGTTGTGACTCGTGGGTTTTTTTTTTTTGGGGGGGGGGGGGGGGTGGTGGTGTTGGTTTTTTTGTTTGTTTGTTTGTTTGTTTTTTAACTAGTAAACTGGGATATAAACTTGTAATAAATAGTCACAATGGAGAATAAAGGTTTATAAATAAAGGACAGAGAATAAATCCTCATCTCTTAAAAGGCCCCTTCTTCCAGTGTTCAAAAAGAATACTTATTTTGGGGTTGCATCTAACTTTCACCATGAAAACACACTCCTTTATCTATGTTTTTTTATTTTTGTTACCAATTACCCTACAACCTTATAGTTTTAGTTATAGCCCTTATGAAAGCATGGGGACAAAGATGTCGGAGCAAAACTGAACTATAGGTTTTATTATAGTTAGGCAGCTCATAAATAAATAGTTGAAATATTTTTTTGTAGAGGGGAATGTATATATTTTAAATATTTTTCTTTGGCAATTATCAATATAGTTTCTAATTATCTAATGAATGAGTATGAAAACATCTGCATCTCACTTCTACTGAGGATAATGAAACATTATTCTTTCTTTTTACAAGTAAGATAGTTAGTCTAACTTTGCAAGATTGTTTCCTACCGGGGCCTAGAGCTCAGGTTTTTTTTGTGGCCTAATTTACAGTAATTGGAAAGCCTTTTTTTAAGTTTAGAGTCTAATCTCAGTATTTTGGAGTAAGAAATTCTGAAAAATAAGACCTGTATTTTTGTTTTTTAGGGTACCCTTGAAAGTGGAACAAGCAAACAATGCTCGTGATGCCTTGGCTAAAACAGTGTATAGTCATCTGTTTGACCATGTAGTGAACAGGGTAAACCAGTGTTTTCCATTTGAGACTTCCTCTTGCTTCATTGGAGTTCTAGATATAGCTGGTTTTGGTAAGTATACTTTAAAAAAAATATTAATTTTCTTTTTGTCTATTATTGCCACCAAAGATTCAATGATATTCTGTAACGGAGAGTGGGAGGGTTTTCTTTTTGGTGGTGGTGGGTGGGATGGGTTACAAGGGCTTAAGAAGATATCAAGAGAGCAGATAAACCCTCATTTTTCTGAGATATAAGAACGTAGAGGAGGTCTAGAGCTTCTGATGACCTAATAACACTAACAAGCATTAGCGTGAAACTAGGCATCTTTGTAATGGTTTCAGATTCCTGTAGTGTCTACATAGACACAGCTTTTAAAGGACTCAAAATTTGGAATAGAATCTTACTGTGGCCACCCAGTAAAATTAGGAAAGATACTGCATGTGCATGCTGTTTTCCCATTCAGTCCTGAGAAGATCACTGCATACTGACAGACAGGCAAATGAAGTCTCTGAATTAAGATACTGTTTCCTGGAGGCTCGATAGTTCTGTTACAGAGTTGGACTTCAGGCTCCTGGTTGCTCCCTGGAATTGGTGGGTGTTGATGGTTCCCGTAAAGCTTTTGTCCTGTTTGGCTCACTGAGATTCAGAATAGGGCATGTTTTCTGGTGCGCTCTAGCCCTGCTAAGGTGGTCCAAGAACAATGAAAAAGGGAACCTTTGGTTTTCAGGTCTTTAGAGCTATGATATCCTGTGCCAGCCTGTTGTAGCATGGATGTATTGGTATAGTTTCACTGTATGGTAGCATCTTGCTTTGGTTTGCTGGCAGATATGACTGCCATTTTTCTTAGAAATATGATCTGCCACAGTATTTTTGTCTTATGTGCAACTTGAAAATCTGTAGAAGCTTTTTTTTTACTGAAAGAAACAGATATGGATCAGAACACGTCTTTAAATATTAGCACTGTGAAGCTTTTCTTAGTTACTATGTAATATAAATTATTGGAACAGTGGTTTATCATGGAAGTTTAACTTCTGTTTTTCAGAATACTTTGAACACAACAGTTTTGAACAATTCTGTATTAACTACTGTAATGAAAAACTGCAGCAGTTTTTTAATGAAAGGATTCTGAAAGAGGTATGTTATATTTAACGTTATATTTGAGGATTTTTTTTTTTTTTTTACTAAAGAGACACTTAAAGTAGCATTGCTTTCTATAAGATTGCGCATTATGCTTAGATTAAAAAAAAAATCAGTTGACAAACTGTTTTCCTACTGTGTGACATCTGGTTGTGCCAGAAAAGAATATGGCTTTTTGAAAACCAATATTTTTTTTTCTTCTTCTTTTTTACCATTCATTAAAATGAGGCATCCAGATACTGGACAATATCTCATACCTAATGGGAATATCTAATTGCATGATTGCATGGGCATATTATTAAGGAGGTGAAGTTGGAATGTATTAAGCTGTGGAAGAAAATTCTAAAGTTTGTGTTGATTCATGTTGTAGTTAAAAATGTCTTCCTGTTTATTTAAAAAAAAACATTTTTGGTGGGTAGGAAATATTTTTTTTTTCTTTTTTTTAGGAACAAGAACTTTACCAAAAAGAAGGCCTGGGGGTTAATGAAGTGCGCTATGTAGATAATCAGGACTGTATAGGTATGTACTTCTTGAAATGTCAAGCTATTTGGTAGTGTCATGGAGGAAAAACGCTTCAAGCAGAAGAGGCAAAATAGCATAGCACTAGTAATTTTATGCTTTTAATGACTGTTGCAACCTTTTGAATTCTTCTAGCTTTGTATAACATTCCAGTTCTGGTTGGTAATAGAGCTATGTTGTCCTACAGTGTGTAATAACTGCAGCTGGGGCTTGTGGATTTCTTGGGCATTTTCCTAGAAAACTAACATCTAAATAGGGTAAATAAAGTGAAGAAGGGTGTGAGAGTGTCTGGGGAAAAATATTCCATGAATCAAAAAAATCCCATCCCATTCCCCCCACCTTTTTCAAGCCAGTGAGCAAAGAAACAAAATGAACTATTGGCAACAGACTGTAGATGGTACTGCTGCTTTTAGGCTTCCACAGACTGATATATACCAGAGGCTTAAGATGATGTTGTTATTGTTTTGTGGTTTTTGTTTCTTTTTTTTCTTCCTCTGTGTTCAACTTGTGTTCTCCAAATTGGTCTGTTGTGAACAAAAGTTCATTTTGCTTTTGCATTTACAGTAATTTGCTTATGGTAACTAGTCAGTCCTGGCTGAGCAGAGAGTGACAGAATTTAACATCTGTTGCAAAATGTCTGGTTCTTCTGAGTTTCTGTAGCTGTGCTGAAGAAGCTTTTACTTTGATAGATAGGACTGTACAGTCACAAACTCTGACTTAACGAAAGACAACCGTAGTCAAGCAAACCTCTTACCCATCTTCTGAAAAAGCAACAGGAAGGTATTAGGAGGAGGGAACAAAGCGTAGCAACAAGAAATAGGTGACTGCTATACATACAAACGTATCTCTTCTAGTGGTTTAATAATGTGTTTAGTAATATGTTTGTGAGCCTGAGCCTGTTCCCAAAAGTGTTACAGTTCAGAGACTGTCATGTTTCTATAAAAAGGGTTGCTTCCATTCCAATACATGTTTTTTGGGTTTTTTTTTCTTTTTTTTTTTTTTTTGAAACATATTTCACGATCAAAAGGGGTTCCCTGGTGCCTATTGGAAGAAAGGTCTCTGTCTGACTCATGGGGGAAAATGGGTCAGATTGTAGAGATTGTTGACAAGTTGTTGCCTTCTCATGCCATAGAAAAGGTTTGGGCATCTTACGTAAGAATACAAGTAGCAGTCCCTCGGTCATGACCCCTTTTACTATTCCAACCAACGTATGACACCCCGCCACAGATTTGACACCGTTCTTCATTGTATGAGTTATTCTTAGATACGTTAATAAAATTACAGCTTAGTTAAACCGCAGCATGTATGTCTTTTTCTGTTCTTGCATAGCCAGGAGAAAAGGATTTTCTACTGCCTTTTGAAGTGAGTGAGAAAAATAATGTTGCTTTCTGTTGAAATACGATTTTGTTTAAGGTGTTGGACCAGGCCAGTGACAGCAGTGAACATGTAGAAATATTAAGTGTCACAAAAGAGAGGGACATTATGTTGACATGGACAATTTTTTAACACTATGAAAGAATCTTAGAAACAGTCCTTAGTGTGTTAGAATGTTTTGATGGAATGGTCGTCATCTCTGTAGCTAAATTTGCTTATTCAGATTTTATAAGCATAAATTCTTTGGATTGCGGCTGTCTTTGTGTTTTGTATATAGCCTCATACTGTTTACGATCTGTGGTAAGAGTTCATAGGCATTGCTGCAGTACAAGCATTAGTCATTTCTTCCTTTCCACAGAAAAAAAGGAGGTAGTAAAAATTCCTCTTACAAGAACAGTTTCATAGATAATACAAGAAAGTTTTAAAAGCTGCAAAATTCTTGTGTCTAATAGTTTCAGGAGCATGAATTTCTATGTCAGCTTTCAAGGGCTTTTGTATATGCGTGTGAAAGGTCAAGGCAATACACTTGTAAAAAGTTGTGAAACCACCACTGCATGCTCAAGTCTGATCTGCCTTTCTTAAAACAAATGCATTTAATT
The DNA here is from genome assembly GCF_035582795.1 of Mycteria americana. Lineage (NCBI taxonomy): Eukaryota > Metazoa > Chordata > Aves > Ciconiiformes > Ciconiidae > Mycteria > Mycteria americana. Next base: position 36,499,290 of record NC_134367.1, read on the forward strand.
TTTCTCCCTGGATCCTTTTGTGAGTGGAAGTATTGTGAGTGGAAGTATGTTCCTTTTCATGCTTTTAGTTTTGACATGGTGAAACATGGATGAAAAACTTAAACACCAACAATATAAACAATTATCCTATAAAGACCTATGGTTGTACCACAGAAACATTTAGGCACCTTTTGGGAATTATATGAGTAAATTCAACTTGAGACCCAGAGTAGAAATCAAACAATCCATGCCTGATCTTTGTCCCTTTTATTCCTTGTGTTAAAGTTAGAACTTGGTATGTATAGGATATCAATTAAATCAACAATTCAGATATGTAGAATTAATTTGCAATGACTTTTTGTATTTTGTGTTAACAGCTTTGCCTAGGTACTGTTATACAGAATCAGATCAGTAGCATTTTAAACTTGTAATGTTCAGTTCTGATATGAGGCTATATATTCAATTTTTGTAAACGTATTTTGTTTTATTAATAGATTTGATTGAAGCAAAATTAATAGGTGTACTGGATATTTTGGATGAAGAAAATCGTCTTCCCCAGCCAAGCGACCAGCATTTTACTTCAGTTGTGCATCAAAAACACAAGGACCATTTCAGACTCTCTGTAGGTTTATTTTTGCTGTCTGTCTTGTTTTAATAAAACAGTTCATGGAACAGTTGATAGTAACACTTCAATTTAATGAAAACCTTTCCGAAGAAATCTCATACCACACCAGTCTGCACAATCCATATTCTTTTGTTAAGGACAAGTTTGGTTATTAGGTTTGTTGAAAAGTTCACTGAAGGCTTAAGTCTTCTAGCAATTCTAATATCCTGCTGAAACTAAAGCCATATTCTTCACTTACATTTTAAGTTTGTTAAGATGTAATGTATGAAAAGGAAATAAAAACACATTTTAATTTAGATTATTTCATATCAGATGAGCTATTTTGTTGTTCCTTTCAAAAATTGCTTGCTTTGGAGAATATCTGACTTGCATGGAGTGTCTAGCTAGCACTTCAGAGATTAAAATAGGGAACACACAAGGAAAACCTTTTTGTTGTTGTTAATTCTTTAACATACAGCACTTTGTGGAAGAATAATGCAAATCATTGCAATGTATGTACGTGACTTCTGTTGAAATGCAAAAAAAAAAAAAAGGTTCCCTGCTGAAAAAATGCAAACAGAGGGAGCCAAATAAAATTGTCATCCATTTACCTTTTGTTAAGCTTCCTCATAATCTTCCTTAACTGGATTGCTGTGCAGTGAAACATTTTTGTTGGTATGTGTACAATCAACGAGGTAGTTGCCTTTTAAAATATACCATCTAAACCCATATTTTAAGCTTCTATCTGATCCTATTCATATGACAAGGCTATTCATCAGCTGTGGAATGAATGGTATAGAAATTGTTGATTAAAGGCAAAAAGAAAATCAACTAGCTGGTGTTAGCAATCCTGGTGACTTCTGTTTTGAATGTGAGGTATCTAAGGGTGTGAATGAGAATCAAAATAGGTTTTTGGAATATGTTGGTTTGAATAGGAGTGGCAGTGGTCATCACAGTTGTAGTGCATGAAATGTCATTTTTAACACCTAGTGCTCCTGGCAGAATCATGGAGGTTTTAAGAATAAACTTTTCCTCGCTCTCCAGTTTAATTCTTCTTTGTAATTCAACTTTTTAATTCCAGATTCCTAGAAAGTCTAAATTGGCTGTTCACAGAAATATCAGAGATGATGAAGGCTTTATTATCCGACATTTTGCAGGAGCAGTATGCTATGAGACGGTAATTTTACTTACGCAAAACTATTTTTGTTACGCTTTGTAGTATTTATATGTAGTATTTATAATTTTTAGTGTATATAGGTTAAATAACAAAATTTCCTTTCATCAGAAGAGAAATTCAAAAGTTGATATGTTTTAGCTTTGAAACTAATTTTGTGAGTATGTGACAGAATTGACAGTTTCTTTTAACTTCTCAGATTACAGACTGTTTTGGTGACATATTTTGTGTAAGAGTGTGTTATAAATCTAAAGGTAATGCTGTCAATATTAAATATATTGATTCATAATCTACTGCAAATTTTACACCAACAGATGTTTGCATCTTGGGGAGAGGAATATATACTATGTGATATAAAAAAAAGTATTGTTTTTGCTTTTCAGAAGCATGCTTGTCCTTGTACGCAATCGCTGTTTATGTTATTATTAAAAATCACATTTTATGCTTTTTGTTTTCCATTTCTACTGTCAATAGAATCATTCATGTAAGAATACTAAACACCTGAAATTGCTACCCTCAGAATACATTCCAGATTCTTGTACTTTTTTGACTGTTCATCATACAAAAACATTGAAACACCTGAAGCTAATATCTAAAACCTAATTGTTTTAAAAATAAGAGTTTAGGGTAAACAAAAGATCCATAATGCTATGTTGTTCTGGTCTGTAACTCCAATGTGTAAGAGGCAAGCTACTTCCAAAGATGTTTTTTTTGTCATTTGAAAATGTGTACTTAAAGTACTTGTTCTTATTTACTTCAAAATACTCTAAGAATGATAATGATTGCTGTGCTGTTTTGAAGTAGGCACATTCTGTAGGTCATTTTACAAATAAGAAAATTGAAGTCTGTGTGTTACCTACCTGATTTTTCTGAGGTCACTCAGAGAGTCAATATCAAAATAATAAATAAAATCAGAACACATTTATTCCAAGTGCCCTGTGTTTAACTGTGTATCTCATCATTGTATGTTAATAATACTTTAGAGTGTCTTCAGGAACAGAGGAGGCAGGTATGAGCACATAAGCTCTGCTGTCAGAGCTGATCAGATAGGAGATAGCTTTGGTCTAGAAGCTGTGCTAATGGACTTTGACTTAATTTATCCCCTCCCTCAGAGGGACTGACTTAGCTTGGGCCTTAAAACTTTTGGACTATAGCTGCCTTGTACCTTACCTGTTACTTGTTTCTCTTTCTCACTGCACTTGTGGCAGTTCTCACAATCCGATTTGTGAGGACGCTCCTCTGGCTGCATTCATATTCCAGTCTTGTGTTTTCGTAGTCCAAGGGAATTTCGGAGGCGTCTGTTTGTCCTCTGATTCTCATCACCATTAAATCCCTTTATGGGATATTTGGCAAATTCTTATTTTCTTTGGATTAGTCTTGGCCTCTTCTGTTCATAAATATCAAAGTCACTATTAAAGTTGCACCAAAAGCTATGGAGAATTTTGTTAGTGTGAAATTGGAAACTACTGTCTTGATCTCTGAATTTCAGTGTAATGTATTGTTCTTAACTTCTAAAAGTTAGTGAGCCAATTTAAATAAACCAGAGAGGTAAGGTTTGTAGGAAGGGACAATATCTTTTATTAAATCAACAGTTCTTAAATAGTCAGTACTATTAAAATAACCAATTTTCATTTCATTTTCCAAACTGTGTAGAGGCACCAATTAAAGTGTACATGTTAATTCCCGTTTCACAACAGATCTTAAGTAATATTACAAGCAGTGAAGAATTAAGCTTCTCAGAACTCCCAAGTTATGATGCGCTGAGTGCTGGAAATGGAAACAAGGAGGATAATCGTTGACAAAAACACAACTGATCTCTTAAAAGGCACTAAACCTTACCTTGGGTTTCATGATTCCAATATCCTTCAAATTTAAGAATATCTTTTCTCTCTGTCATTAGTTTTGTGTGTCCAGCTGAAAAGTTGTTTGAAATAATGTATGAATATTTACCCCACGTATTCTTGCTGATTTTTTAATTAAGTATATAACATTGTTTTCTTTAATTTTCTTTAAGACTTAAGTAACTGGGGCAGTGAAACAAATGTACTATTATTTTTTCGGTTGTCTTTTCAGATGCAATTTGTGGAAAAAAACAATGATGCTTTGCACATGTCTCTTGAATCTCTTATATGTGAATCCAAGGACAAGTTTGTTCGACAGCTATTTGAAACGAACACTAACAACAACAAGGATCCCAAACAAAAAGCTGGGAAACTTAGTTTCATCAGTGTGGGAAACAAATTCAAGGTAACATAATATAGCAAGGAATCTTATCTTCTTGTAATATTTGCCGCTTTTAAGTTACCTGAAATAAGTAGAACCTAAGGTTGGGAGAACTAGTGGTAACTTGAGATTCATACAAAGAAAATTTTGTTAAATAGGTGTTTTTTCTATTGAATTATAAGAAACCAGTATATTCAAGCTAAGTGCTATACGTTTCTGTCAAAAAGATGTTTCATAATAGTCCTTACAGAGATTATACAATAATTTTTAAGTCAGAATTTTGCAAAGCCCCATGGAAGTCTTTGTTCAAAAGGTTTAAAGTCTTGAGATCTAAACTTGAATTCTGTGGACTTTAAGGGCTTCTAAATGTGATTCTAAATGTGACAAAAGGTGTACTTCTACCTTAATTGTGCATTCGAGAAGATGTATCAATTGGCTACAGTTTGCCATTCTCAAAATTCAATACCTAACCTAACCACTGTTTTTCCTCTTCTAAAATACAAAGATAGTCATGGCTTTCACAGAAAGATGTTCATTGTGCTGAATGTTTCCTTTCTCGATACCTGAATCTGATGCTTCTCCTCATTTTCTCCTTTCTTCTGCTTGTTGTAAAGCTGACCTTCAAACCTTGTCTTCTCCAAATGTTTTCTGCATCCTTTTCTCATTCAGCAGTTTTATTTTAGCTGGACTATTCCAGCTCAGGATGGCTAGAAAGAGAACTATAGGGGAGTTAAGAGATGAAAAGCAGGCACAACCATGGGCTGCAGGTAAATTTTTCAATCTCGTGGATTTACCGTTTGTAGAGCTGCTGCAATTTCAGCAAGAGCTCTTCTCAACACATCTGGGCCAGATCCAATGAAGGATTTGTATGCCTTCAAGTCAAGTGCCACAACTCTTTTGGTATGCTACCTTACCTAGGGCACCTAAAACCCCACATCGCGTTCCTAGCTATACTCCTTACACAGTCCCTGGGGAAAGCAGGTATCTTAGACAATCCAAAAACCTTCTTGTAGAGTGGGGCATTGCCAATAGCAGAAGAGCGTTTCTGCATTTCTGCTCCATGTCAAGGTTGAGTGCTGAATCAGGACTGCAAGATAAATTCCTTCTTGCATAATCCTGTCTTGTGGCTAGTGTTTAGAACTGTTCTCTAAAAACACAGGGGCTGAAGAAGAGGAAGGATATGGTAGCAGCACTTGCTTTTTGTATAGCAACAGTAATCTGCTTCAGGTCTATACTGTATTCAGTGTTTTATGTCTGCTGTATTTCCCGTAATGCCATGTTATTGGTCAATCTGACAAAGGGGATTCTCCTTATACCCTTCTGGAGATGGGTTGCTATGTAGCCAGAAATAAAATTTTGATGGGGCCAGGAAGAGTAGGAGACAGAGCATGACTTGTAAGGTAGTGGTTTTGGTATTTAACTGGGAATTGGGCAGCCTGCTCTCTTGGGTTTTGCTCTGATGATTATTTCCTCCTCCTTTTTATATAGTGGTTGTAGAATTAAACTGTAGCAATTGGTTTAATATAACATGCATGATCAGAAGGAAGACTGAAAAATGGAATTACATACAGATAAGCCATCTCCTGAGCAAACCCTGCAACCATGAGTCTATTGTAGGTGAAGCTAGGATCCGTTGTTTTTTGTAAGTGCATTTTCAAAATGGAACCAACTGTGGGATCTTTGAGATAGCTTCCACTTTCTTCCATCTGGGTTTTTAATTCCTCTTGGATTTAGCACCCCACATCAGTAGATGTGGACATGCGAATGATACCATTGTCCAAGGAGGGCTGAAGTGAAAAGCGAGGCATTTTTTAAGTTAAGCAGCAATTGAGTGGGGAACTTTTTGGATTGCCTTTTGGACTTTGATGTTCACCTCTGCACCTAGAACGTGAATAAAGTCCTCTTTGGATCTGGCCCATCAATCTATAATTCTTTCAATGTTTTCAAGTTTCATGGCATTTTGAATGTATGTGTTACTTCCAGTAATTCATTTAGTGTTACCTTCCCAGACACAACATGTGCTGCTGATGAACACTAATAGCCTTGAAAATTTAACTTCAGATGACATCAAAATAAGTTCTATTTTCTTAGTAGAAATTTCATCTCTTTAAGAATAAGAATTCTTAGCGTGTCAGTATGTAAGTCAGTCTCATTCTTCTAATTACATCAATTATTAGATGATGTTGCAGGGACTTCTCTTTATGAAATCCTTCACACATCCCTTCCTTATAACTAATTAAAATTAATTCTCATAAATCAGTTGAGGAAATAATGATTAATTAGTTCATCAGATTACTCAAGAATCTTTGGGATGATTTGACCATACTACAGTAATGATGGATTAAATTGTGATAATTCAAAGAGCAGTAGTTTTAGCAATATGTTTTATTCATATGATCATTTCATTAGTGAAATTTACCTGAGAATGGCTCTGGCTTATTTCTTGTCAAATCACAGAGTATAAGGAAGGGGTATTTTTCCTCTAGCAGAAATGTATTTTGTTGATGGAAATCAGGCTGTGCCTTCCAAAATTAAGCATTTCTCACTTAAGAAAATATAAAGATTATATTCAAGTAGAGATATAAAGTGTAAGTGAGAACTGAGCAGGAGGTTATTAGTGTTTGTCATGCCTCTTTTGGCACTCCTCTCTTTCTAACCATATCCATGATAAGTTAAAAAAAACCCAAACCAATTTTATCCACTGGAAGGATGACTGGCAGCTGTAGGTGATGGGTATTGCCCATTCAAATCTAGTTTCTTGGATTCAAGGTAATTGAAAGATCTGGTTAAAAAAAAATAGTCAAAAGTCAGATCCTTTCAATTTTGGTTCCAGTTCAGAAAATGAGGAATATGTTAGGACATACAGAATTTTGTCTTACTGTAGTCTATATACTTAGTGCTTGCTAGTAAACTAGAAAGGCTGGCACGGCAGTAATCTATGTGGTAAAACAGGGACATCTGTAAAGTAAAAGTATAGCTGTTTTCCTGATGTGGTTCTGGAATATTTTAAGTCCCTACCAATTACATTCAATAACAATTGTAACTCATTTTCCTTGATAGCCTTAAGATCTTGTAGACTTGACCCCAAAATAATCATAAGACTGTCGTCTTTTCTTATCACAGTATGTTTAAATTCAGCCTCAGTAAATGTGATTTTAAAATTATAGGCTGTTGTCATCAACGGAGAATTAAAAATTTGGAATTTTGGAATTAAAAATAGGTTATGCAGGTTCATTCACCTAAATGTTAAATTAGCTTCAAAAAAACCAAGAAAACCCTGAGCATATCTGTTTTCTGTGTTAATTATTTAACATACAAATATATGCTTGTTATAGATTAAATTTGGGCTTTCAGAAATTTTCACTGTTGTTTTTTTTTTTTTTTTAATTATTGCTGATCAGTTGCATTTTCTTTATAATTTTATTACATAGGCATTATTTCCTTTATCTTCCCAAATGGGCTTGCACCTTTTTTTTGATAACTATGTTGTAGTAACTAACTACTCCATACAGTATTGTTGTACAATTAAACACAAGCAATTTCCTCAGGACCATTCATGCACACTTGCATGAGTTTGTCTGTTAAAATTTGTGAACATTTAATTTATCAATTCTGTCTGATTTACTAACAATAAACATGCATGCAGTAATGCTATACCACTATTCTGTGTGTATATTTCTGTAGTTGTTATGGTAAGACTCTTGAAATACCTGTTTTCTTTTACAGACACAGTTAAATTTGCTTCTTGAGAAGCTTCACAGTACTGTAAGTATATATACAGATACAGGTTCATAATTTTCTGACATAAATCATAATCAATTATCTCAACAACATGTCTTACAATAAATGTGATAAGTAATTGCTTTAGCATTTGCAGTTAGATGGCACTTTTGAAACATCTTGCTGTGCAGGTGATGATTATTGAGTTACTTTAAAAAAAACCCAACCACCTTTAAAAAAGTTGTTGTAGAGTGAAAGTTACACGATTTGAGTAAACAACATGAAATCTGTCTGCGTTGCAATCTCCTTTTTTGTCGCTTTTATTTTCCTCCATTCACTCATTATCATTGATGACTAATTTGCAGAAGATTTAGAGATGTTATTTAGAAGTAAGGCAGATGATAATTTATTATTAATTACTGTTTTCAAATTCCATAAAGCCAGTAAAAATAATTCATTTCACTTTTGTGATAGGCTGTAAATGCACAGATGGTCAAAGAACCCAATTCCCCTAATGAGTATTTGCTAATTTAGCTGATGTAATTTGATAGTTTGTGGAATTCTCCATGTAGTTCAACACACCCATTTTTTTTTTTTTTTAGAACTTGTAGTTATAGCAACACATTCTAGTTTCTCTTGACTGCATGTTCTAACGAATTCTAGAGATGATGTTATGCTCTGTCAAAAAAAGAAAAAGGGGGAAAAACATGGGAAACAAATGGGACAGGTGCTGGAGTGTAGCCGACATCAAGATTTTACTCATGAGGCTGGTCTGAAAGAAAAATGATCTCTTTCACACAGAACACTCTGGAACTGAGACCCAGGCCAGTGAAAAAGTATGTAGCCAGGCTTGCTGTACTCTGAGTTTAGCTAACCCATGACTGAGGATGTATTGTTAATATAGAGCTCCCTTGGCAGGTGCTCTCTCTCACTCTCAGCTGAGAGATGGAAAGAGAGAGAAGACACTGCAAACCAGGAGTTATACTATGTTTTCTGAGTCCCAGTTGTGTTTTAGTATATAAGGTAGGTTATCATTAGCAGCCACCTGTTACAGGAAAATCTGAATAATTGGATGGTGTTTTGCAAAAATGTCATCCTTAATGAATGTGAAATGATCAGAGAAAGCAATGGTCAAAATTGTAGAGATAGCACGCATGGTGGCAAGAGAGGAGCAGACTGGTACAACATGGGGGAGGGGGAGAGTGAAGCCATGAGCCAAAAGAAACTGTAAAAAGTAAAAGTTAGAAGAAAGGAAGGTCAAGTTCATCTGGCATGAATCCAATGTCAGGAGGCTGGTAGCATGTTCACTGATGTGAACTCTGGAGAACTGAGGCATTTAGGTGATACGACTGTAGAAGATAATGAGGGTAGTAGAATCTAGACTGCTAAATCATAATTAGATTGTACTAATGTTAAGAAGAACAGTTGAGTGAAAAAAGCTGAGGATCCAATTAATAGCTTGAGCATTGAGATGAGTTACATCAAGACCAAGGCTAGGGTGCAAAACTGATACATGAGAGAAAAAGAATCTCAGCGTTTCTCTTTTAGAATACTATTATTTTGTATCTTTTTTTTTTTTTTTCTTCCCACCCATAATTCTTAAATGACTAACTGTTATTTCAGGAGGTTTAAAAATGTGTAGATTCTGCTAACTTCTTGTTTTGGTAATAGGGGTCTAGCTTTATTCGCTGTATCAAACCGAATTTAAAGATGACAAATCACCATTTTGAAGGAGGGCAGATCCTCTCTCAGCTTCAGTGTTCAGGTAATGTATACCTCTGATATTTTTCCCTTTCTTTATTACTTTGGGCATTATAGATTGACCTAAGTTTGAAATATGTGAGATGGAAGCAATATTTCCTTGTTTGAACTGTTGCTTTCTAGAAGGTAGCTTATTTATGCCTTACGAACAGTTATTTAGATTCTTAGTAACTTAGCTCTCATTTTAGTCAACAGAACCCTAGAAATAATTCATCTGAACAGCCATAAGGTCTCTTCTTTGCAAGAAGAGTTGATGTAATTTCTGTCGACTGCTTTTCCATTGATTGTAATGAGAGTTCAGACACCAGGTGCATATGTAAGAAGCTATGTAGCCATATATTGGTACATACATTTAGATTTCCTGACTTGGAGCTGAATCCTATCTCTCTGTGTTGCCCACAATGTTAATAGGTCAGCAGTTCAGTCCAGAACAATAGAATTCCTTTAAATTACTGTGGCAATTGAAGTGTTAGAAACTCCTGTGTGCATTTAGAGGCAGTCAGTATTAGCTGAGATATCTAATAATTGAAACACACCTTTATAGATTTGATTTTATAGATACTATGGTAGAGTTGAATTGTCTTGTTTTACTTCTTCAAAATTTCTTTATAACACTGTTAATTTGATTTGGAGCTGAACTTCCAACAAAGGCACTTCAGCATAGTCTTTCCTGTTGCTTTATATACTAGAGATTGCAATGCTGCATTTTCATTATTCTTGAAATGCTAGGCGCTTTCCAATTTTACAGCTTTATTTTAAAGAATAAGTATTAGCGGTTTTGCTCATGCCCCACTGAACAATGGAAGGAACTGCTTGCTTGGGAATTAGAGTGCTAGTATTGTCATTCTTCATAGGATATTTGTTCATGAGAGTACTTCGATATTTATTTTTTTCTGTTTTCTGTAATTTTTGTACTTTCAGTGGCTTGTGCTTAATTTTTTTCTCTTTTTGAAGTCAAGATACTTCCAGGTTCTGCAGCTGATGTTTTGACAAATCCACGTTTAACATGTCATGTTATCATCACAAAAGCTTAACTTTTCAGCAATTAGAATTCCATTAACATCATTAGCAGTAGGTTTCTTCAGGTTAACAGCATTTGGCATGTCAGAGAGGAAAAAATAACAAAAGAACGCCTCCCCCCCAGGCATCCCCCCAGTAATTGCAGTGTTTTACAGTAGTCTTACAAGCTCACTTTTCCATGTGCTCTTACTTTAGCAACAGCAAATGAGGCTTAATCTAGTAAAATAAAGTTATAATATGTAATGTTAAAAAAGCAAAATGTAATGCTATAAAGTCTTTTTTTGAAAAAGAAAGACTTAGTGTAAACAAATAAAATTTCCAAATATGCAAAAGATTAAGTTTAAAGACGGTAACCAGAAGTTAAAGGCTGACTTAGAAACTTATATGCAAAATCTGTTGATAGGGTTATGTAAAGTAGCAGGCAAAACCTGGTATGGCCTGTGCTGTGCTGCTTGAAGTAATTTGAACCTTTTACTGACTTTGTGCTTTACTGATGTCCTAGTTGCAGCCAAAATGTAGTGACAGCATTCGGGACATTAAAATTACATCTTAGCAGCTTATACCTACTACTGCAAGTACACGAAATGTTCTAGCACTGCAAATGTATTTGACACTGTATCTGTACCACATCTCACAAATATCAGTGACATGATGAAAAGAAAAGCATGGCTGGGCATTGGTTGTTGGGTTTTTTTGTTGTTGTTTTTTTTCCTTTAAAAATGAAAATGTCAAGTCTGCTAAAAAGAAAAAATATTTAGAAGAAATATTAGAAAAAAATTCTCTGCATGATTGGGTGTTGCTTACCTCTCAAATAGGGAGCGAATTATATGCACTCTTCTTATCTGTTCAGCATTAACTTTTTTTGTGAATGATCACATGATCGAGAAATGTTAGAGGCTGGATCAAGTCCCAGCCGAACTTTGTAGTTTAGTCTCTGAACCATTTTGTTGAGGCTTATGTCATAAACTACTGCTTATCATAAAAATTACTGCTTCATTTGCATTTTACTCATACCAACTTTTGTGCATGTGTTTCTATGAATCTAGGAATGGTGTCTGTTCTGGATTTGATGCAAGGTGGTTTCCCTTCACGAGCTTCATTTCATGAACTGTATAATATGTACAAGAAATACTTGCCTGAAAAATTGGCTCGACTGGATCCTAGGCTCTTTTGCAAGGTAAGAAATAAATTAATTCTTCTTCTCTATCATCCAGGACAGAAAATGTATTGGGGGGGGGGAGGGAGGGGAGGAGGGAGCTGTTTTTTGAACTTTTTTTTTTTTTTTTTTTTTTTTAAGGAGGCAGAATATAATCCTAACTTTTCTGTGTTTCAGGCACTATTTAAAGCCTTGGGACTGAATGAAAATGATTACAAATTTGGGTTAACCAAAGTGTTTTTTAGACCCGGCAAGGTAATGTTTCTCTTGGAGTTCATGAATGTGAATCTTAGAATAATTTCAGTTGGAAGGGACTTCTGAAGGTGACATTGTTCAACACACTGCTAAAAGTGTGGCCAACTTAAGGAAGGTTGCCCAGGGTTTTTTTTGTAAATACTGTTAATTTTCTGTGAAAAAAAATATATATATAACTGATATAATTGGTTTCATAGTCTTGTTGCCAATGCTGCTGTATTCCTTATGCAGTGTTTGTATTCCCAGATGTTCTACCAGTCACTTAAGACTTTTGTTGACTATTAAAAAGAGCAAGTCAGAGCAAAGGAAAAATATTTTCTAGTAAAATCTATTTATAGCTGAAGTCTCTTTCTGTGATTCTGAGCATCACTGCTGCTATGTAGAGAAAGGAGATGAAGTAGGGAGCTGTTGTGACTAGAAAAGGAAATTATTATAGTCCCAGAAGAATGTTCTTACTGTCATAATTACCAAAAAGGAGAAGTGCAGGATTTTCAGAAAAGGTTGCATTTAGTTGGACTCTTATACAAAGCTTAAAAACTGAGAAGTGCTTTCGGGGCTTTATTTTTTCCCAGATACAAAATTAGAGGTGTCTTGAAGTTGTGGAAGGCCAGAGTAAGTGTTCAGGATGTAGAGAAACAATTGATTTTTAAAAATTTTGGCAATAAATATTTTCAGTGATTAATACATGGTTGGATGATTAAAAATGCTAAGTGTTGCACATCAATTAAACAAACAAAAAGCCCCAGTAGTCATTTCTGTTATCATTAAAGAATAAAGTGATGCCACACATACCTGCTCACTTGAATTAATTGAAAGCTGATATAATGATGACATACAGTTTACATTAAAAATATTTAACCTTTTTAACTCAGTGAGCTCTTAAATAATAATGTCTAACACTCTCTGTTCTCATTTGTAAAACTTTTTTTTTCAATTTAGTTTGCAGAGTTTGATCAGATAATGAAGTCTGATCCAGATCACTTAGCAGAGCTAGTTAAACGAGTGAATCGCTGGCTTATCTGCAGTCGTTGGAAAAAAGTTCAATGGTGTTCTCTCTCAGTGATTAAATGTATGTATTTTATGTTTTATTAAATAAAAATGTTTGTTAAAAATATAGCAAAGCAATTATCACTTTGAAATGTGGCTATGGACATGTATAGCAGATGGTTATATACTAAAGTCTGAGTAACTGCTTTCAAGGATGGTGAGGTTTTTTTTTTTATGCTTTATGTTAGGTACATATAGGGGGGCTTAGAGCAGAGGTTTTTGAAAGTGGGGCATACAGCCCACCACCATTCTCCTGTGTCCAGTCTGCTTGGGTGCTTACTGAAGCCTGGGTAAACACCTGCACAGAAATAATTATCTATCACAGGTCTTGCGGAGAAGAGACTTCTACATCAGCAGGACAGAACAGTAGTTAACTCTCAGCTGACAACATGGAGTCATTTAGTTCTGGGAAATGCCTGCACAGAGGTTGTCATCTCTGGACAGAAAGTGTGTGTTTGAAAGCACTGACATGAATTACGAGGCAAACATCACTCCAGCAATTACTGCTCATCAGCAAATAAGTGCCTAGCACTACTGACAGTGTGGCACTATTGGGAGGGTGCACATGCTTACTTCTTTCTGTTTGTTTTGGGTCAGAGCCTCTATGCCTGTCTCAGGATTGTGAATTCTGTTGTCTGCTGTGTCTTAAGTATTGTGGTTCCAGTATAGACCTAGCTCTCAAGCACATGTAGTCTACATACAGTTTTGAGCCATCAAGTGTGTGAGTAATATAGGAGTTGCGTTAAATTGTATAAACCATTGAGACTCAGTATCTTCTGTGTGTTTACAGTGAAAAATAAGATAAAATATCGAGCCAGTGCCTGCATTAAAATACAAAAGACTATTCGTATGTGGCTTTGCAAGAGAAAGCACAAACCACGGTAAGAGGATATTCCTTGGTTGAAGAAAATGGATTTTTAATAATATTTTCTTGTGAAGGTAGAGAGGAGATTTACTATGCTTAACTAAATATATTGAAGTCATAGAATGATGCTAAGTACGACTGAAAGAGACTTTGAGAGGTGCCCTGTTCCTCCTCTCTTTCCCAAGGATGAATAGACTAAATCTGAACCTTTCCTGAGAGATGTTTGTTTAGCTCTTTGTTCATAAAATCCTTCAGTGATAGCCTAGTTAGAAATCCTTAGTTAAGTCTCTCCAAATGAAATTTAAGCTAATTCATTTTTGTCCTTTACCCATTCACACCTTCCTTTATAGCCTCCCCTCCCCTTTCTTTTTTATCTTAAAAATAATTGTGTGTTCTGTCTGTCTTGTCTCCTCTTGAAATTAAGTAATTTCATTAGCTTTAATCTGACTGCATGGAATACTGATGGAAAAAACACTTCGATCATTAAGCTCTGCTGACACCTTTTTGCTCTTTGATAGAGATCCAACTCTGTTCTTTAATAATGGGGTTCTTATAAAATATTTTCTTTTACATCATTTGATAGTTATGTTTCATTTTGTACCTTGGCATTTCTGACCATGTCCCTATATTTTTAAGCTGTTCTGTACTCATCTTTAATGATTTGATTTAGTTTCTACTTTTTGTGTGTTGTTTTCCTGAATCCCAGTTCAGTGATTTCTTTCTAGGAAGACTGTCTCTGCAGAGTTGTAACTTGTATGTGTAGCCTTCAGTATTGGTTCTTCAAAAAGCTCCAAGTTTTCCTGAACTCTTCTTTTCCCCAGACTCTTTTTTTTTTTTTTTTTTTTTTTTTTCCTCCCTGTGGGGTCTAATGACTGGGTTCCCTGCTGTGCAGTTAAGTTTTATCTGATTCAGTCCCATTTATTGCTCTTTGAGTAAGGGGTGCAACTCAACCTTTATCTACTCCAGTCAAAATCCTCTAGTGAGTACTAATGATTTGTTACTGAAAAAACCCCAAACCCCACATTAATTCTCAAAATAAAAATGCATTTTTCCGTTTTGAGTTACCACTGGCTAATCAGTTTTAATTACTGTTTGCAAAAGGCTCCATTGCTTAGTTACTTCATGTGATAATGTTTGAATTTCAAAAAAAGAGGGTGAATTTTATCAGAAGGCATAACTTGTCTCCTCTGTCTGCCTCTTTAATGTGAGTGATTAGTGATAGTTTTAAAAATATCACCTTGTAAAAACATCTCAAGATACAAATACACTGTCTTACCTTCATAGCATTGATGGCCTGGTAAAAGTGCGTACGCTGAAGAAGAGACTTGATAAATTTAATGAAGTAGTAAGTGCTCTGAAGGAGGGGAAGGCAGAGACAAGCAAGCAGGTCAAGGAGCTGGAGTATTCTATTGATGCTTCAATGACCAAAATTAAGGTAGGATAATAATCAGAGAAATAGTTTCTTATTACTGGAGTCTTTTAAAAACTTAATCTAAAGTAGAAGGCCAATGTATTTTTCTTAATAGAAAAGACATTTTAATATAGAGGTCTTAATTTTCAGAGGCACTGGGTAAATCCTGTTTAAAATTATTTGTGAATGTAACTGAAGTGAATCCTGAAACTGGGTGCATACATCTAGACTTTGGTATTATTATCTGTGTTTCAAAATCGGCACTGGAGAATTTAAAGAAGAATGCATGTTGATATTGTGAGACAAGTGTTGTTAATAATTTGCTTGTTGCTTTTATTATTGGAAAAATGCAAAATTAGCAATATTTTAAATTAATCAGGGCTGAAACGTATAAGCATTTATCACAGAGTGAAGAGATTTATATTCCAGTTGCAAGTTTTTTTCCAGACTTGGTAGTAAAGAGAATTCAGCTTACTGATTATGCTTCAGGGACTGTAGTTCTCCATTTCTTACCACAAGAGCACACAGACAAAATGAAAGCACACCGGGATTTATTAATGTTAGAAAAAATTTGATGTGTTGAATTCTTGTTTCATACAATGTTATAGCTTTCTTAGTGTAAGATTCTTCTATTTAAAATCACAGTTGAAAAGATGAGTTAACCTGTCAGCTTATGATTTTCCTTTCTAATAAAAATAAGATACATGATACACCCTCAGAAAAGGTCAGCAAACACCCTGTATCGCAGTTTTATTAGTATACATCAATGTGAATTATAAAAAGAAATTAAATTGTAGCTATCGATGAGGTTTGAAAACACATGTAGCAAAGGCTATTGTTTTTAAGTATTTTCAACCTGTTATTTCCTACTAATTCCTACTTTTTAAAAAAAGTTAGTCACAGCATGGTCCAATATTTTTTCTGAGTGCTAGCACACATAGGAAGAGAAACTATTCTGTGCTATGACATAAAAGGCAGAGCTGTAAATAACTACTATAGAAGCTAAGAACACGACACAAAATGCACATAGGAGGTCCTTAGTTTTCATCTCAGCATGGTAAGAAGTAATTTCTGTTGCTTAAAACTGCAAGGTTTAAAAAACGAAGGCGTGTTTTAAAGGGAAGTCATGTTTCATTTCAGTGATAAAATGGAGATTACTTTGTATGGTTTTATACGAGAGAGGAGAGTAATGGATCCCCAGGATTTTAGGAAGGAAGGGAATGATGTGTTCAAGCTCCTCCCCCACCCTGAAGCATATATATAATTTAATTATACTGCTCAATGCTCTCATTTCACTTAATATTTTTTCAATATACATTTTTTAAAAGTGAATTACAAAGGTAAAGGAATAGCATTCTCTCTTATTATTTCATTTTACAGACCACTATAATGACTAGGGAACAGATACAGAATGAATATGACGCTCTAGTTAGAAGCTCAGAGCAGCTTCTGAGTGCACTGCAAAAGAAGAAACAGCAAGAGGAGGAAGCAGAGAGGCTAAGACGCATCCAGGAGGAAATGGAAAAAGAAAGAAAGAGACGTGAAGAGGAAGAACAACAACGAAGGAAGGAAGAAGAAGAAAGACGTCTGTGAGTCTTGAATAAGTTGCTGGTTATAGAATGAGAAAAAAATAGGAAGGGCACTTTAATGAGTTTGGTTTTAATACTCCTACGCTCAAAGAGAGTCACTTGGATTGTACTCCTGGCGCGCTCTGCAGTGTTAAAACATTTCCAGTGATTGACAAGGTTAAGTGTAGTCAGAATAGAGTATGGAAGAAATTATATGATGCAGCTGGAAATACAGGTAGACTTTGAAAGTTTCTTGACTTTACATGTAGTGTCCTGTCATCAGGACTGTGCTGACTTCTGGATTATCATGCAATTTTATGGAAGATGCTTTCATATCTCTTGTTCATTTGCATCGTAATAACATGTTTTCATTTCCTCCTCCTCTTTTGTAATAGGAAATCTGAGATTGAGGCAAAGAGAAAACAGGAAGAGGAAGAGAGGAAAAAGAGGGAAGAGGAGGAAAAGCGTATTCAGGTAATGTTTGAGCTTGTGTGGGGGTTTTGGTTTGCTTGTTTTTGTTGTTGCTGGGGTTTTTTGGATTTTTTTTTTTTTTTTAAATCTTTTTCGCAGCTTAGGTTGTCCACTGAGTCTAACGGCTTCATTTTATAAATGTGTGTCTCAAAGTCATTCAGCAGTGTTGCTTTAGTAGTAAACGTAGGCAAAAATCATGATTAGGGCATCCCAAGACAGAGCACCTATTCCTAGTCCACTTGCAAGTTCAGGTCTTCTGACTAGAGGTGCATTTGTTTTTTAAGGATTTTTAAAGTTAAAAATACACAACACTGGAGAATCCTAGTTTAGCCTTCAAAGTTTTTGCAGATGTTCCATGTCAGGCCCAAGTTTGGCACTCTTTTACTAGAAGTCACATCTGGGCTGAAGCTGTGTCATGTACCAGCTTAACCGTAAACACGTACAGAATATTGGTAATAATGAGAGGATACAGGACTGTCTGTAGTAGCCCCTTTGACTACATTCACGTAGAATAAATACATGCAGTTCTAACCCTGCTCTTCAACCCCACCCCCTTGATTCCTGACACTTCTTACTTACCCCGTCATGAACTCTCTCTCTGGAGTGTGTTTGGCCCCTAAACCCTTGTTTTCCTCTGTCTTGGAGATTGTCTGTGTGACCTGGGAGAGCAGTCTCAGAGAGAAAAAGCCTTTCTGTAGGGGCAGTTGTAGCAAGCACAAGGCAGCGGTCACTGATGTTTACAGACTCTTTTAAGCCCTGTCCATGATTAATCAGAAGCAGAATTTTTCTCCTATATCTTGTTATCCCTCGAGTTAGCCTAGCACTGCCTGTCCTCCTTGCCTCTGCATACTCTTTTCTATCACTCTACCCTCGTTCCTGATAAACAAGTCTCTGGAACTAACAGAGAAATTATAGCCTAACCGATGAAAAATGAATCTTTCCTGTATTACTGGGTCTGTCACCTGTATCAGAATAATAAGCCCTACCAGCTTGCTGGAGATAAACATAAAAAGAGTAAGCTGCTATTTGGCTAGTCTCTAAATCATTGCTTGGAGACTATTGCAGATGTGCCTAGTGTTTTGTCAGAAATTCATAGGATAAGTTTCCATTCAGGGACAGTTTAAATGGATTAAACTTTGTCCACTGAGGAAGCAAGATGGACTGTTGCCAGAAGGTTTAAAAACTTGGTCTGCCAGCACTATGAGCATCTCTAGGGATTGTCTTTATGTTTCTTTGTTTCTGAGACGTGGATATCTGCAATGCAGAATGTAATTTACACTCGTACTTAGAAACGCTGTGTTTGGATACAAAGCACATACGTAATCCAGTAGGGTATTTCTTTCTTCTGCATGCAGTTAATTACTCATCTCTCCTTCTGGTGGTTGTTACTATCAGCTATTCTAAAATGGGATTCATAGGGTAAAGTCACTGGTCTTACTACACTGGTTTAGTGGTGCAAATTCATGATGATGAGTGGGAAGTGATTTTGTCTCCTTCAATGACTTTTGGGCACCAAGAAAGGCATTGCTAAGACTTGGCATGTATGACTTTCAGAAGTATGATTTAGATGGTCGCATTTTACTTACTCTGTGTGCAAGACCCTTTAGTTTTGCTCTGAAGTGGCAGTGTATCTGGATTGTTTCTGCGTTGCAGTAAGTCAGAATTTTACTATTTGCTTAAATTCAAAGCCAGATCAGGTCCACAGAGGATTCCAGTGTTGGTCTTGATCCCTTTTCAAAATGAACCACGGACCTATATGCACAGCAATGCCTGTTGCAAAGTCCTATAATGCCAAGTGCAGAGTATCAAGGGAGTTTGTGTTAGTGCTATGGAGGAGTAACCATATTGCTTTGTATCATCTGAGTTTTAATGATTCTAAAAACTTTTGAAGACTAATTTTCATAATAGTTAACAGAAAGCTTCATGTGTTTTTTAAATAAGGAATAATTGATTGACACTTTAATTTGAAAAGGTAGTACAAGTGGTGGACAACAATGACTTGATAAACTATATGTAAACCAAGATGCAGTCTGTAGCTGTTTTGTTTTTCTTGGGTCAAACTAAATACTAGTGCTGTTACTTTTTCAGTTCTGTAAATTTTGCATGTTTTGAAAGCTATAAGTATACTACTTGGCATATTTTTCTAATAATTTGCTTATGTAGCATTTTGGGTTTGATTGGCTAAGTTTAAAGGTGTGTTTTTATAAAACAGGCTGAAATTGAGGCTCAGCTAGCTAGAGAACGAGAAGAGGAAACCCAGCACCAGGCAGTTCTCGAACAGGAGCGTCGTGATCGTGAACTTGCAATGAGAATTGCCCAGAGTGAGGCAGAACTCATCAGTGATGAGGCTCAGCTCGATTTAGGATTGCGCAGGTATGGGGCTAAGTAGTTAAATTCCCCCCCTCCCCCGCCCTTTTTTTTTTCTCTTTCTCCTTCCTTCTTTCTCCTTCCTTCTTTCTCCTTCCTTCTTTCTCCTTCCTTCTTTCTCCTTCCTTCTTTCTCCTTCCTTCTTTCTCCTTCCTTCTTTCTCCTTCCTTCTTTCTCCTTCCTTCTTTCTCCTTCCTTCTTTCTCCTTCCTTCTTTCTCCTTCCTTCTTTCTCCTTCCTTCTTTCTCCTTCCTTCTTCCTCCCCCCCCTCCCCCTTTTTTCTTTTTGTTTTCCCCTTACTATACTGATCCCTTCGAGAATATGCTCCTGTTGGTTTTATGTATTTTTATGTTAATTAAATGGACCTTTTAAGTCAGTGTATTGGAATATTTTTCAAATTAACTTGTGAAATTTGTTAGATTGCTTTTGCTTAAAGACTTTGTCCATTTTGCGTCTTGCTACTTCAGTAATTTAGTAGGTGCTTGTGAATACAACTGCAGTTCTCTTTCTCTTTTTGAGTTCTGGCAAGGATGGTAACCAATCTAAATCATGATTTTTATGACTCATTTAAAGTAGTGAATTGAATTTCTTCAGTGGTAAGTAGTAATAAAATACACCCTTTCTGGTACTTGATAGTTCCAGTAGTATAGTGTGAATTTGTGTGTGGTTCTTTTTTAACAAGAAGCCCTCTTTGAATGCAGAAATAGTAGTCATTTCTGTATCCTGACTGGTAAGTTTTTTTTAAAGTGGAATGAATACATTTAACATAGATGGGTTTGAAAATTAAATGT
Source organism: Mycteria americana (assembly GCF_035582795.1). Lineage (NCBI taxonomy): Eukaryota > Metazoa > Chordata > Aves > Ciconiiformes > Ciconiidae > Mycteria > Mycteria americana. The sequence continues at coordinate 36,519,701 of NC_134367.1, forward strand.
TGTCTTAAACGTTTTGTTTTGTTTGAACTTTCTGATGTGTCACAAGAAGTGCTTGGCTTTTGGTGTACAGATCCACACTGCCTGCAAAGCAAGAGCTCTTCATGTGTAAAGGGTGATGCCTCAGAAATTTTATAGCCAGAAAATGTACATGTAATTAATTGATGTATTTTCTAACTTTGTTTCTTCCCTGGAAAGCAGCTTTAAGATGTGCTCTCTATGTAGTTCTCCTAAGGAGAAAAACAATTTGTGCTTCCCCCCCCCAGTTGATAGAGTTCTGATTTCAGATTACCCAGTTCAAATATGATCAAGATACATATATGATTTAATGAAGTTTTGCTGCCCAGCCAGGGCACTTTCTAAAAGGGTCTGTATGTTAATCAGCGTTCAGTGAAAAGCGAATTAGGGCTCTTGGCTTTCTGTTTCCATATCAAGAACACAGCAGTATTGGGAAAAGTTTAGGTGAGAATTTGGCATAAAGTCCGAGTAAAAATGGTACTTACTGGTCAAATTGCATATAGGGACCTATTAATGTGATCATGTCATTGGTGACTTCATTAGTACTTGTCTACTCAGTTTGTTGTTGAAAGAAGGGGGTGTAAGAAAATCCCGTGTTCCCATGGAATTTCAAGCTCCCACATGTGTTCTCTTTGCTACTCAAATTTTATCTAGATGTATACTTTTTTTTTTAATAACTGTATGCCTACATGAGATAGCTAGGTAACTTTTTTTTTGTCATCTACAATACTGGTTTTTAGATGCTTCCACTAAAATTATTGTGGTTTTGCCCTCAGTTATACAATAGCTCTCGTATTGTCTCAGATAAGACTTTAACGTGCTCAGTTGGATGTCCAAGTGCTTCACAGACAGCATTCTGGAGATTTTCATACTTTCCCTGTTTGAATTTTGGTGCAATACTTTGAAGGTAAACCCAAAGTGCCTCTAGTGTTGCAACCTGACAAACTTCTCTTAAATATGAAAGAAGGAAGGTGTTAGACAAGAGGGGCTCAGAGAATTAAAAAACTTCTCTGTCAGTGAAGTTCTAATCTCCACGGTGTTTCCTACTGCTCATGGGTGATGCTGGTATTTGTCTTCCTTGCGTAGTCCCAGAATGGATGATCAACTAACTGTTGTGATAGTTATGACTGCCAGTTTCTCTCCACTGTGTAACTAGTGGTAGGAGAATGAAGAGTCTTTTCTGAATGATTGGAAGGTGCAGAATGGTTTGAACAAGTTAACATAGCGATGTAAATCCTTTCTTGAACAAGATAATATATAAATCTAGAAAAAACTAGTAGAGAGATTTTTCTGCTTATATGAGATTTCTTTTTAGCTCATTAGCAGATTTTTTTCTTTCTGTTTCTGCAGTCCACTTCAAAGAGTTTTAAGCATGTCCAAAAATTCTTTTAATTTCACCTTTGATTTGATTTTGTTTTGGTTTGTTTAAAAACAAACTAAAATGTTCTCCAAACCCCACTATCTTCTACTGAAATCCAAGGGCAGCTTTCCACATAACTGCAGGAATTGGCTTAAAGGTAGAAACTGTGGGAATTCTTCTCTGAAATGAAAACTATTTATTGGTTTGCACAAAATATGTAATTTAATAATTTAAACATAAATTCTCAGGACTTATTTTAACGGATATAAATTAAAATTTTACTAGAGTCTAAGGACGTTTTATTCTGCCATCTTCTGGATTCAAGACTTGCATATTATCATATGATACACTGAAATCACTGTGACTTTTATGTATGTATATTTACCTTTTCTGCTAAATTTTGCTGTAGTAAGATAAAGCATGTATCACTCCATACTGGGTTCATGCTGTATACTAGTTCTACAGTATTTTCACACAATTTCATAAAAAATCGTTTCAAGTTTACAAGTTGGCATGAATAAAAGGGTATTCTCCATTGTGCTGTGCTACCTGTGGAGTGAAAATAGTAAGAACAAGGTGATTTTTATGTACCACTTTGAAGGAACTCTTGTATTTTGCTCATTTTTAAGGAACATGTGATACTTGCCTGTTGTCCTATTTGAAAATGGGTAGCCTCTACTTTATTTTTTTTCTCTTCAATACATTGCTGCATTCACCATTAGTTTTCCTAGATATTTAAAGGTTCATAAGTATTAGTAGTTTCTTTGAGAAATATACTCATTGGCTCCTGTCAAAGAAGAAAAGTTGTTTGTTTTGGCAGTAGATCCGGCATTTTTATTTTTGTGCTTATTCTGTGCTGGATATGCTGGACCTCTCCTAGCTTCATCCAATTTTATTATCATCCACAATTTGAAAGCATGTGGAATAAGGGATTTACTGCACCTAGGGGTAAATTAACAGAAGTGTTTAGTACTTAAGTAAAAAATCAGTTAAAAAATAGATACCTGTTTTCAACTGTGCCATATTTTTAATTTACGTGGCTTATTGAAACACATAGTATAGTATATAGCACCAAAATAAGCTAGACTCAGTGAAGGTGTTGTGAGTATATCTGTTCTGTGTATTGCGTTGGAACAATCTAAATAAGTTCTGATTTGTATCATACTCAATGCTACATGTCTGTACATGTGGGTCTTCAGTATGGCAGTTAGACTCAGTGTGTTTTCACAGCTTGCATGAAGAAGCTATTTGTCCTGTTCTGAGACCAGCTACATGAAGATTGCCGTTATTTCTTGTGATATGCTTATCCAGGCATAAAATATATCGGTAGCATGTCTCAAAATCTTTGATTTTGAAAGATGGGTTGGGGGGGTAGAAAGGGTGGGGGAAGTTTTTGCTTGTACATTTTTTCCAGATTACCTTAATTTAACTTTTTAAAAATAATTTCACACTCATGATTGAATGAGAAAGGTGAAGAAAAAAGATCTATATAATCCTGTTTCTCAGTTAAAAAAAAAATAATCCTAAAATGGTAAATAAGATGTGAGAGAGCAGGAAATACTATGACCCACCTTTTCCCACTTCAGTTATTAGAAAGGTAACTAGGAAGTAGTCTATCTAACATAAATATCTTCTATTTGCAGAGCCAATGGAACAAAGCTGCAAATGACTGCGTATGGCATTTTTCCCATTTGAATGCTCTAATAGAAAAAAAAGCAACACTAATTAATTCAAAGGAAATTGATACTGTCCTACACTAATTAATTCAAAGGAAATTGATATTGTCCTCTTATTAACTAATGCCCCATAATAATCTTTATTAGCATGCATCTGTAAACTTTAAATCAGTTTGTAATACCTTATATCCACTACTTTGCTTATGTCTAATAAACAAGTTAATAATCTAATATACCTAATAATATCTACTTAAAGATGATTATATAATCAGTGTAAACTCTTTCACATACAATCCATTTTTCACTGCCCTGGGTGATTTATTGCTCTTTACAGAATCAGGACAGTATATATACATGAGAATGGAAATTATTTAAAATAAGTAGCCATATTTTTTTTGTGCACTTGCATTAGCTTCAGTTTGGTTGGCAAGAGACTATCACAATTATAAAGGCTGTTTTTATATTAATATGTTTGGTTTATGCTTATTTATCAATTTTCTTATAGGGAACAAATGGCCACAGAAATGTCAGAAATATTGTCTAGGTAGGTGAGAAGACATCACCAAATGATTCAATCATTTTATAAAAAGAAATCACACATGAAATGGGTTGAACTATTATGGAATGAAAAATAATGGAATCTGGGTTTGGTTTTTTTTAAGTGCTAAGCAGATAAGTAAATTATTTCTTTCAGATAAATTTCCTTTATCAACACCTTTTTTCCAGCAATTATTTTTCTGCTATTTTAATTTATTATATAAAAAAAAGAATAAGAATAGTTCACATACCTTGGTATTTTGTGTAATTTTGATAATGTTCCTCCACCTTTCTTCTCTTTTCACCTTTCTTGTAATGATAATAGAAAACTAGGCTCCACATCTTTCGGAGGAGGATTTCTACAGATTCAATACAGAGTTAATGAAGTTATTTAATGTTAATGTAACTGTTAGTGCTTTTAATAAGAAAATATTCTAGTTACAATTCCCTTCAAATAAAAGCAGTTTTGAAAATTACCATGTTAAAAGGATATTAAAACCCTTCTTAAGACATCTAAACAAAATCCCCTTCTGAGATTTCTTGAATGCTAATGCAAGATTTTATGCACAATGCAGGAGGAAAGGAGAATGCAGGTTTATATCTGAATACAATTCTACTGTAACAGTCTCATACCAGTTTGTGTTAGAATACTAATTCTCTGTTGAAAGAAATTGTTATCATGTCCTCCATATCAGTGAGTAATTAGAAAGTGTTTTGTGCAACTTGAGGACAAAAATAACCTTTTGACATTCATTTTCTGAAGCTCACAGAAGAAGCAAAATTTCTTAAGAGTTTTAAAAAGCAAATCTGTTGTTAGAGAAGCTACTATGCTGTGTATATATAGCCTGAAGATGATTGGTCTTGCATGATTGATGGGTTTTCTAGTTGTAGCATTGATAATTGGGAACACAGCTGTTAACTAAATTTGTTTCTTGCAGTGGCATTTTAAGAATAGAAATAAATAATGTTGTGTGTAATTAAGTTAGCATGTGAATTTAGATGGCTAGATTATATTGCATATATTGACATAGTTCCAGTGACAATGTCCAATTCTTAATGTGCAAAAACACAAAACTTTGGGGCAAAATCAGAGGCTCTGTGTTTTGGTTGAATTCAAAATGCAATACTTCTTACTGCACGCTTGTTTAACTAAATTTTTTTCACTTTTCATATACTGGAAGTTTTTGACTTGAGGCTGGTTTTTTAAGTCTAAAAATACTGTTTATGGTACATAACTTTGTCAGATTGAGCAGCGAAGACTGATTGTCAAGTATGATGCTCTTCTTACTGCCAGACTGCTACGCTTAAAGTCATGTAGAAAACAGAAGAGTGATCTGCAGAGTAGTACTGTAATGGAAAGGCTAAGCCATTCAATTGGATTAGCTTTCTTAAAGATTACTAGTTTAACCAGAGATCTTACAGCCTAGTTCTGCTGCTCTAAATTATGTAGCAAACTCTTAGAGTGGTGGGTAGTATTGCTAATTAAGGAAAATCCTTAGGATTTGTCAAATTACATTCAAGAAGGTTAGACACCAGGCAACGGAAATTAAATTTAGCAGCAAGCCTTTAATGTCCTACAGGTATGCCAGTGATAAAAAAAAAAAATTAAAATATATATTTTGAAGGAAACTGTCTGTCTAATGATTTGTTTCACACTTACGAGTAGTGCTAAGGGTGAGGAAAAGCTCCTGTCCCTCAGCTATGTACTGATTAAGTCAGAAGTCATTTTTTATATCAGACTTCTCACATACCATAACTGGAAGCTGTGTGTTGACTCAGATTAGTAGTATGAGTAGGCATAATTAAGCTGATGCTGCAATAAACAGTAAGATTCTGTAGTTTTAATTACATTTGAAGAGATAGTTCAGTTGCTATTAAGAAGAACATTTGGTTAAACAGATTGTTTTATTCTATGAAACTTAAAAATAAATTGCATTCGATATCTCTCCTTTCAGAACTGCTATCTCTACATAGAGAAATTTTTCAAAGAAAATGTATTTATAACCTATTAAGTAAAAAGGGAAAATAACATAAAACTTCATATTCCCATGAGACCTTTATGGAAAAATAAACTTTATTTATAATCCAGTGAATATTATTTTACTGTAATAATGTAACAGTTCCACAAAGGTATTGCTGCACAAACAGACTTTAACTGAAAAGGGCTGGTTTCTTCTGTTTTTCTCTCTTGTGATTTTTTTAAGTGACATATTGCATCAAGTATTTTGCTACCCTGTTAAAGATCTAGTTTATTCTGAACAAATCCTCTCGGATCCTGAAAGATAAATTCCGTTTGCCTCATGTTCTTAGTCATGGGCATTAGCAGAGGTTGGTAAAATCATGTGTCTGTTCCTGAATTCCTTAGTGTTTAAAAAGTATTCTGATCGTCACTGAATGCTGGAGTGTTTTGAACTTAGTTTATATCCAAATAATTCATGGGAAGTTTGCCATTCCTAAGGGAGAGTTGTTCCACTTATTATCCATACCATTTTTAAGGAAAAAAAAAATTTTTTTTCAGGGTTATCTTTAAACATATACATGTAATGTTTGTTTATGTGTTACATGGATAACCTTATACATACTGTTAAAGATGATGGAATTTTACTAATAATTTCTCACTTGCATTTGCTGTTGACTTTACTACATACTACCTACATGATGAATACCTTTTGCCTTTGAAAAACAGTTTCTAGATGAGTCTTTTTATACGCATACCCTTTCTTCTAAGAGTGGTCTTTTTTTCCTTGGTATCTCTTAATGATCCACCCCCCACCCCTCCCACCCCCCGAATAAATATTGCTGTTCTCAGACAGCCACTATACAATTAATATAGAATTAATTTGATTTCTTCTCTCAAATTAGACTTTTGTCAAAGACATGGAATATTTTCTCTAGTCTTTGAATAAGGATTTTGTCCTAATCCAGTTTTAAACAGAGGAGAAAATGCCTTTTCTCCCTTCTCCTTGTCTACTTCAGAAATATTTTTCCTTGTCTGACTTTCAAATGGAACTAAAAATTTATATGGCCACTCTTTGTTGTCTGTATTCTACATCTTGACCAGTATCAAGAAAAATGTACATCAGCATGGGGTGAGGTATGCATGAATAGAATATGTGTCTATTCACACATAAGTGCTAACTGTTAATGACAATTCCTTTTAATCTCTAGACAACCAATCAGGTTATTATATGATTTTGGATGTAAAAGATGCTTTCACTTTTTCTTAATCATTTAAACATCTTGAAAATAATGTGGTACTTTGCCTTTGAATTCAGTCCCTCTGCTGCTGATTTTCATTGTAATAAGTGTGCTGCATTGTCAGTTGTGGGATCTGTTCCTCCTGTTGTAACGATTCCTGTTCATACTTGGAAAAATACATATATATTTTTTTTAATAATTGTAGGGGTCCTTCAGTTCAAGCCACGAAAGCTGCTGCTGGTACTAAGAAGCATGATCTCAGTAAGTGGAAATATGCAGAGCTTCGCGATACAATCAATACATCCTGTGGTAAGTTGGGGTTTTTTTTCTGATTTGAGAAAGAAGTCAAGTTGTAGTTGTATGAAAGGTGCCACTTTCTTCCTGTGACAAAGATAAAAACTTGCTCATGAGTTTATTCAGGTTTTAATGAATGTCAAATTAATTTTAAAAAGTTCTATTACGCTAAAGAGAACAGTGAACTGAGCTATTTCCATATTGAGGAAACAGAATTTCCTTTGTTACCTCCTTTACTGATTATATATTTATGATGTTAAACTGCTTGGGCCATAAAATACATGTTATAATTTCGTAATTAAATTGTCTCAGTTTTATGTATTTCCACAAAGGGAATAATAGTTATTACGCTTTACCTAGAATTTGCATGTTCTAAGAAATTTTTTGCTATCACTTCTTGCTGTAACCAAATCACAAAAAAGCAAATATGTCATGTAAAGCACAGCATAAAATATTTTCTGTCTTAGGTGTTCAGATTATTCTTTAATTTTCAAAATGTCTGACTTCATTTGGGAAGCTCACAGTTGGGACATTAATTACTTTTCCCCCAATGTATGAAGATAGAAACAGATAAGAATTATTCCTTTATTAAATATTTCTGTTTCTTCCTGCTTCTGATTGAAAGCAGTTGGTTAATTTCTGATTTAAGGTAACTCAGATTTTTTCCCTGGATGTAGAAATTGGAAACAAACCCATTCTGTCTACTTGTATTTAAAACCCAAAGTTAGCTCCAAATTCTAACTGTGTCTCTATTAATAGTTTTTACATATGTAAGACTGGAGCAATGTTTTCAGCTGAATAGGTGGTGCAGTAATACATGGTGCTAATGTGTGTTCATCCCTAGTGAAGCCAGTTTGGATAATCTTAGGTGACTAATAAAAAAACCCTTGCAATCATTCAGTCTCTTAGTATCATGAAATTCAGCAAAATTAAAATATATTTAATAAAGTGGAAAAAGAACCTAGATCTGAGCAGTCAAATTGCTGATTTTTTTCAGTTGCAGAGATAAAGTGCAGCGATGAAATTTTATCTGTTTCTGTACTGCTTGGTTTGTGATAATGTCAACAGACATATTTAACAAAATGAAAATTTTATTTGTAGCATTTCACTGCTCCAAATCTCACAGTAGAACAACTACTTTGGGGGCTGCCATTCTTCTAAAGGAGAAAAGGATATATAGCACTCTAAGGATCTTTCTGGGCCATAAAATACAGGCCCTGTTGCTGCAGAGAATGAGGATTTATTGTATTATAACATATTAGTGTTGCAAACTGATCTAAAATTATGTACCTATCAATATAGAAGAGCATTTCATAAATAGTTTTTCTGATTTTTCTCACTCCTCCCTTCCTTCCTCGAGACAGATATTGAACTGTTGGCGGCTTGCAGAGAAGAGTTTCACAGAAGGCTAAAGGTATATCATGCTTGGAAATCCAAGAATAAGAAACGCAATGCAGAAACAGAACAGCGTGCTCCCAAATCGGTCACAGACTATGGTGAGGAGAGATAATTTTTTGTTTATAATAATTTTGGTGACAGTATTCTAAATAAAACATTCTAGAATGAATTTTGGTTTTGCTAGGTTGAAGGAAATTCTTGGGGTTTTTAGAGTATTTTTATATTGGTTTAAGGTATATATTTTGAAAAGATTGTAACTGGCAAATACTTTGCAGAAAGTAGAATACTTTCAGGAGACCCAGATACATGTACCGAATAGCTCTCCCTAAAACCTTTTCTCATACCAACTCACATCTGTTAAAAATAGTTCTTGATTTGGTGTTGCAGTTGCTGGCATTTTTGCTAAATGTTCATCGCTGTACTACTTAAGACTAAGGAAGATAATTTTCCATTTATGAAACTGGTTTGCATTTTGAGACTTTTGAGACTTTGGTTTTAAGGTTGTTCATACTAGTTCTGACCTCTGCAATTACAAATGTTGCTTTCTGAGAGTAGTTAGTGACAGTTCAGAACAGAGAATTAAGCATAGAATAGAGATTCTAAAAATAGTTCTCAAATAGTCCATCTATCAGAGTGTGATAGAGCATGTGATTTTTTTTTTTTTTGGTGTTATAAAAAACAAGATTGGAAGGAATCATGCTCTGTTATGTAATTTGCTATTACATTTGGGGTCCAGACAAAAAAAGTGTTGGTGATAAGGGTTTTTTTTCTCATGCCTTTATTCTTTCATAAGATACAGATATACAGACATAGATGTAGGTACTTTCAAAAAGTGCTAATAGCTTCCTCATTTACATTATGGTAAGACATATATTTCAGGTTACATTCTCTCTTTAAAAATTCTGTGAGTGTTGATATTGCAATTTTTGATTATGGGATGACAAATTCTGCGTAGTCCCTGCTTTCTTATTAGGCTGTCATTCTGATGATTTCGCAGATGGATGTTTATTGTCAAAGCAATGCACTGAGAATAAGTGACTGCCTTTTAAATTCAACAGGAAGGTGTAGGAGTTACATGTTTAGCACTGCCAGACTTGAACATTAGGTGCCCAGTTTCTGGAGTGGTATTTACAGAGTGGATTGTTACTCTTTCCCTGGCACCCCACTGCCAAGTCCAGTGATCGTCTGTTATAAAAGGAATCTAAGAAATGAACAGCATCACAGCAAATGGATATAATAATTTAGTCAGATCTTTCCTGCTGTCTTCTGGTTCCATGATCCTTGTGTTCCTGGCCACACAGTTAATGGGAGAGGCAGAGGAAAGGGAAGATGGGGAGAAGATGCTCTCCCCAAAGTCCCGTTAGCCTGGGATTAGGGCATTGTCCTGGGACTTGGGGGATACAGATCCCAGGGGATACAGGTGCCCTACCTACTCTCAGTGTTAGTCCTTATACAAAGGTGTCTCCTTCCCCTTGATTCATTTACTGAGTTATGCATTGCTTGAGCATTACCTGAGAATTTGAGCTTTTCAGGGAACTTTGGTATGGATATATGGCAGGTGAAACCTGGACCCCTAGAAAAGATGTTATCAAAGAATGGGTCCTTGTGGCCATGCCTAGTAACATGGTTTTCAGTGCTTAAGAAAGCTTATGACTGAAACAGCAGGAAAAGGCATTTGAAGCACTTCTGCAAAGTCGTAAGTTGCTTTGAATTTGAGCTTGCAAATTCTATCTGGAGCTAAATGGGTAAAATAAATATTCATGCACAGTATTGCTGATGGGAAGTATCAAAGAGCAGGAAATCTTTGGATTTGTGCAAATAAAGCTTGGAATATTCATGATCTCATCACATTTAGTTAGGCGTTTACAGCATTCTTTTCAATGTTTTTCATTGCATTTTTTTACTTCTTGAAAGATGGCTTCATATTTCTGAAGAAAAGTTAGAACATTGCAGTTCAGAAGAAAGTCATTGATAGTGACCTTTAGAGACGCTCGTTAATGTCAGAAGTAATTCCTCCTATTGCAAATAATTATACTACATGGGCAATTCACATCTATATATTGTAATGATCTGAGAATGTAGTAAGAAGGAACTCTGATTTCTTAGATATTTAAGCTAGAAGTCTTTCAGGTGTCAGTGGATGTGTGCTTCAAATGATGTAGTTTCTTCTTTCTGTCTTTTCACTGATGTCATATAATTTTACAGGTGTCCTTTAATTAAATTCATACATTCAGTAAAGAAACTAAACACTGGTTTGTGTATTATAATTGGAATAGGCAGATTTGGTATTAATAGAGGTCTGGAAATTTTTTCCTAGCAGAAATGTCAAACTTTAAAAGTACTATGTTAATTAACTAGCAGATTTGTTACAGCAATCTGTGCTTAACATGTATACAACTGAGGTTTTGTGACAGGCATCGCAAATCATTGAAGTAATCAATTTCAAAATTAAATCCTGATGAAAGTAGAAGCAGTTGGAAATCTATGAAACTTGAGGAAAGGAGACATTTTATGTATGTCAGGGAACAGAAAATGAATAGAAATACTTAGCTCAACATCTGTGTTTATTTTGTAACTAGAATTTCCATTTGTCTATCATCAGCATTGGTGAAAAATGTTGAGGTAATGAAACTATAACTTATAAAGGATCAGCACTCTTACGTTTTGTTCAACGTGTAATATTTGTTCACAGATTTTGCACCATTTTTGAGCAACTCACGTAAGTGGGGAGACGGCTATTTAAGTTAACTTTGAAGAATAGGAACACTTGAGAGCTCTATACTAACATTAATTAATCCAGTGTTTTGCTACACATATACATAGAATTTAATTGTTCAAAAAAATTCTATTTTACAATTTGGCAACGTTATTCAACTGATGGTAATTATATGTTACTCCAGTAATTTATGAATGTACTTTACTGCTTATCTTCATGAGATCCTACCCCTTTGAGCAGTCATGGGAAGGGAGAATGAAATAACCTTTTTATGTTGGTTATTTGAAGCTGCAACCTCCTATTCCACCCCCCCCACCCCCCCCCCCAAGAAATACTGTGCTTGTTCTAAGATTTTTTTTACTGTCTGCACATGTTTTTTTGTTGTAGCAAAACTCTGGAACTAACTTAATATAATAGCTATTTTCCTAGCACACAAACTAACGTTCAGGTGATGGTTTCTTTTCAATAAAGAACTACAATTCTGTAGCACTGAAAAGTAGAGGCTATACCGGCTGCTTAGCATTCCTGTCCTCTAGATTTCCTCTTGGATTTAGGTGTGCATAGGGGTAGAAATAAGCCTTAGCAGTGCAAAAAGTGTTTGACAATACTGAAGCACTGATCTGCTGTGATAGGTGTTCAGACAATTTGCAGAAGATAGAATTAATTTCCTATAAACTGTAGACTATGTCTCCCTGTAAAATACATGCTTTATCAGAGTTGATGTATAAAAGTACCATTCACCTATTAAAATCTGTTTTGTTTTTCTTCTCTTTGTTTATGTAGACATGGGAAAAAAAATTGGGGGGTATGATTTGTATAGTACATAAAATTTTTTTAAGATTCTGCTCTTCACTTTTAGAAGAACTATTTTTGCTTGAATCTAAGTGGAAGAAATTTCAAGGTGCAGCTGCTAGTCTATTAGTGTTGCTCATAACTGTAAAAATACATTATTAGAAGTGATTGTAATTTTTCATTTTATTAAATTTTAGCTCAAAAATTAGCTTTGCTGCTTAATAGACAATGGACAAAAAAGGAATTCACTTTTAATTATTCCCTTTATGCTGAAACATGGAACCATTAATACCAATTTTCTTTTGTAGAAATGGCATAGATTCAGAATTTCTTAAACAGGGTATTTGTAACAGTGATATTGTAAACTACTAAAACAAGATCAGTAATAAACTTTTGCAGGAGGAAGTTATTAAAGGAAAGGATCTTGCTTGTAATAGTATTTACTATTTAAAACTGATTATGATAGTATATACATAACATTAAGAAGGTCGATCAGTTGATGAGTTAACATAGGGAGTATTTGCTTTTATTAGAAAGAAAGTTTCCCTCCGAAGTCTGAAATGTGTGGGACTCTGAGGGAGTCCAAAAATGCACATGGGAAATGTTTACCAAAAATATATATGAAGCTTTAAAAGATTTCATATAACTCTGTCTCCTCTAGAAGTTTGGTCTGTTGATCTTAATGGTCTGAAATAAACAATTTCTTTTAAAAAGAAAGCAGCCAGAGAGTAGTTCTAATGGTGGAGTTTAGTACACAGAAATCTAGGCAGAAAGTTACGTTTGGTGGCAGCTTTGTAATAAGCAGTATTTGTTGTCAGCATTTCTATTAACAAATCAGTCATTTCTAACAGCATTACACACCCTTCTCTGTTGACTGTCAAAAATCTTCAAGTGGTGCTTTGTATTTTTGTAACTGAAAATGCTTCTTTGCACTGTGACCTTGATTTACAAAGAGATGGACTGAACTTGAGCAGTTACTGATTAATGTTTCTGGTGGGTAAGAAATTTTATATGGGAAGTTTTACCTTAAATATTGATTTAAAGCAGAATGTGTTATTCTACTCACTTTGCTTTGTCTAAACATACCCGATGCCACTGAGCAATCTAGTATTACCTATAGATACAATAGTTAACATGAGCCTTTCCTCACCAGTGTTTTAGATGTAGTGATTAAAAGGATGCACATTATATGAGATGGGAGTGCTTTTTAGGTTTGATGAGACTTCAGATGATCTTGTATTCAGAGAGAATCTCTCAGGTTTTGGGGGGTTTGGTTTGGTTTTTGGGGTTTTTGGTTGGTTGGTTGGGTTTTGTTGTTTTTTTCTTTTTTTTCTTTTTACTTTGCTGATTAATCAAGCAAGTCATAATAAGGCTTTCTTGTTTTCTGTTTTTCTGTTTGCTTGGTTTTTGGGGTTTTTTTTGTATGATAGCTCAACAGAACCCGACAACCCAGCTACCAGCCAGACAACAAGAGATTGAAATAAACAGACAACAGCGTTACTTCCGCATTCCCTTCATCCGTCCTGCGGACCAATACAAAGATCCCCAAAACAAGAAGAAGGGTTGGTGGTATGCACATTTTGATGGGCCATGGATTGCTCGACAAATGGAACTTCATCCTGACAAGGCACCCATTCTTCTTGTAGCGGGTTAGTAGCGGGTTGAAAGCAAAATTCAAATGTTGAAAAGGTTCAGAGTTGATAACTTACTTTAGAAAAGGAGGCTGATGATACAAGTTTCCCAAGTTGTAGCCTCTTTTTTTCATCAACAGTTCTTGTCTGGGCAGAATTTGAGGGTTTGGGACTGCTGTTGATGGTAGCCAAATGTTACGGAATATCATTTGGAGATGTAACTTGTCATGTGTTTTACTTGTACATGTAGTTTAATCTGGGAAATCCAAATGTAAATGGTTTTTTTTACTGAGTGTGCTCAGATTATTCACTGAACTGGAGACAGCATGAAGATAAAACATCACAATTTATCTGGGAAAGTTCTACTCATTGTATTGGCTTTTAGTTAGCTTTGAAAAATTACAGCAGTTTGTATGAAAACAATTTGCGCATATGATATATTGTCTTTCCATAGTGTGGTGCTATTAGCAAACTGATGCTTTTACCATATTTATGCTGCCTAGGATGGGAGAATGGCTTTTTAATCTTAAACATTTAAAATAAAAACTAAATGTGGCAATGGATAGGTAGAGATTTATCTGGTAATGAAATGTATCCTCCTTTTCTGGAGGATAATGAAAGGGGGAGAAAACAGTGGAGAAATGCTGTTTACGGTTCTGTGTTTTGAGTTTTTGTATTTAACTTGAGGACTGAGGAAAAGGCCATAACCAATTTGTTTAGCTTCAGAGTGATGCTTTACTAGCAACAAAAGTTCCTTTGTTTTCTGCTAATGATTTTTAATAGAATTCCTTGTACCAACTGTTGCCTTGTTCAGTGTCAAAGCCCATAGCTAAAAGTAGCATTGCTGTCATGAATACCACGTTCAATGGATTGCCTATTAAAAATAAGATTAAAATATAGCAAGTGAGCTACACCTGTGTCAGTCCCATTTGGTAAACACTGTTTGTTTAGCATGGCAGGCTGACAGATTAAGATTACTGGCTACTTGATCAAAAGTCTCGAGTTCTTAGTCGTTTTGCTACATTTAAACAAGTTAAATAATAACAGCAGTTCACTGTAAAACTGTGTAAAACTGAAAGTATGTGTAAAACAAATGCAGTTGTCATCCCTTAGTGGATTTCAGGAGAATATATCAAGTTGCTGATCTCTTCGGCTTCTTTCCTTTGTTCCATTTTGCTCGCTTTTTAAGCACCATGTTGTCAGTTGCAGCATCTGTTACTAGTTTATTCTGATACCCTTTTCTGTTGGGGGGGGGGGAGCGGGGGGGGATCTGTGTCCAAGGACTGATTTCCCCATAAGCTCTGAAGTCCAGAGCTTGAGAGAGGAAATCTAATTAACAAAGATCTAATCTTTGTTACTGGGACCTTTGAATGATGTAAAAAGCTTTATAAAGATTTTTTCTTTTTTCCCTTTACCATTTCAGGTAAGGACGATATGGATATGTGTGAGCTTAATCTTGAAGAGACTGGCTTAACTCGAAAGCGAGGTGCTGAAATTTTGCCGAGACAGTTTGAAGAGATTTGGGAGCGCTGTGGAGGTATCCAGTATCTTCAAAATGCAATTGAAAGCAGACAAGCTCGTCCTACATATGCTACAGCTATGCTGCAGAACCTATTGAAATAAATAGTCATTTTGCACAGTAGCGTTCGAAATGAGAACCCTTGCCTGTGATACAAAGGGAAGAGTTCCTCTGTGCAACAGAGGACGTAAACATTCTATAATCATATTAGAGATGTTTAATATAAAGTGAACAGATTTTATTAATCATGTGGTTTGTTAATTTGTACTTTATGATGTTTAATTTGTGTAGTGAACTTTACTAGGTATGAGGACCTTGAAGAAATTTCAGTCAGTGTAGTTTGTTGCATTTTGTTTATATGTTGCATTTTCTTTAACAGTTTCTGTTATAACTCTTAACACTTTTAAGCAATCTGTCTATACTTGGGTACATATTACAAAGAGCTGCATTGCAACCACCTTTTTATAAAAGCTCCTCTTTAAAACACTGAATAGTTGGCTTCAAGTGGAGGCCTAGTAAAGAGCATATGCTGTTTCTAATAACTGGAATTGTGAGGCCTTAGCTTTGACTTCTGTTCTGGAGAAGTTGGAGTATACTTTTATATAATCTGAGGCATTTTATGTCCTGATTTGAAAACTGCTTAGTGTCTGTATTTACTGACTTTTTCAGAAACTGATGGGAAATCCTCCTAAACTTGGGACCCATAAATTGCTATTTAATGCATTCTCTGTCTTGGTTTAAGAGAAATGGTTTTCTGTACATTCTGAGAAGAGTATTCGTATATGTCAATAGTGTATAATATTAGAGGTACTCAAGAATGTACTGCTCATTAGGGCTTATACCACTTCTCTCTTAGTTTTTTTCTTTTTTCTCTTTAAGTACAAATTTCCTTTAGACTTTTTGTTTCTGACCAAATTTCCATTAGGAATTCTTGGACAGTTTGTTTATCCAGGTAGTATAATTTCAATATATTATGCAAAAGTGTCCAAGACTTATATCTGGAGGCATATGAGATTAAGGATAGCATAAGGGAAATACACTCAGCTTTTTGGTGGCAGTATAATTTAACTGAATATTGAGACCTGAGCCTCAGACATCCTGTTTATTTTAATTGTAACAAGATGCAAAAGGTCTGTACCTTTTGTTAGATTGTATAAAAATTTGATCCAATAACACAATGCATCATCTTAATCCTATGTGCTGATGAAATAGAATCATAGAAGAGAATCATAGAATTGTTTAGGTTGGAAAAGACCTTTAAGATCATCAAGCCCAACTGTTAACCTAACACTACCAAGACCACCACTATACCATGTCCCTAAGCACCTCATCCAATCGTCTTTTACATACCTCCAGGGATGGCGACTCAACCACTTCCCTGGGCAGCCTGTTCCAATGCTTGACAACCCTTTCAGTGAAGAAAAATTTCCTAATATCCAACCTAAACCGCCCCTGGCGCAACTTGAGGTCATTTCCTCTTGTCCTATGGTTTGTTACCTGGGAGAAGAGACTGACACCCACCTCACTGCACCCTCCTTTCAGGTAGTTGTGGAGAGCGATAAGGTCTCCCATCAGCCTCCTTTTCTCCAGGCTATAATTTTTAGTATACTGGAATATCATAGTGATTCAGACACTGAGCTTTGTCTTAATCTCCTCTGTCAAGTTTCATAGCTTGTACAGTTCCCTTATTAGTTTGTTTTGGGAGTTTTTGTGGGTGGGAATTATTGTTTTCATACAGTTTTCAGATGCTGCTTGTTCACTTATGTGAACATTGTTTCACTATGCTGGCCATTATTTCAACAAATTAAACTTAATTATTATCTCTCCTATGGGAATTCAAAATATAAGTAGCTTGATGTCCAATTACTTATTCAATCTGATTTAAAAATGAAGACTTGCTCTATGAATTGTCAGAGTTTGCTTACACTATAAAATAATTTCCTCACTGTTTACTCAGTTTGAAACCTCTTGGAAACTTTAGTTTTTAAATGCATAACTGTACTTAATTAATAACTTTCAAGAGGTACATTTCTGTAGCACAGAGAAAGCTCACAATGTGTACATTCTTGCTGACCTTAGATTGTGCTTGCGTGCCACAGTCTGCTTGTTGCTGTAAATGCACTCCTTACTGTAATACATGTGGAGACGTTTGAGTAGTACATTAACTCTGTGTAAATCTACTGCATCACGGAATCTCAGTGTCCACTGCATACCCACTCTACTTTTTGGTCCTGTGATTGCAAACAAGAAAATGTTTTCATTTTACCCAAACAAATTCTTTACTGAAGCAGTAATTTTTGGCTGGAAGATGAAAGTGCATCAGACTGCTGGCTAGCAAGTTGTGTACAAACCTGTATAGTGTTGCATGATTTTAAAGGTGCTGCTTATGAAATTTAGATTACTGGGTTAGTGTGTTACTGAATTGGAACCAAAGTTTCAGAACTTCCAGTCTCCAGAAACTTAGCACTGCAAGAAGCTATGATCGTTCATGCGATACAAGGAAGAAAAATCACTGAACTGACAGGGCTGAGGTGCCCTACCCTGTATTTATTACTATCTAGATTTAAATTCCTGACTTAACACATTCAGTCTCAGTTCATGTGTATATATATATATATATATATATATGAATATATATATATATATATATGAATATATATATATATATATATAAAAATGGATCTTATGAGACTGAACATAGTAAGCAAAGAACCTCAATACTTAAGTGTGTGCGTGTGTATGTATATACACATATATATGCGTAAATATTTTAGTAGATATATGTGTAAACGTACTTGTGGGGAACTTAAAATAAATAAAATTGTTAACTGAATTTTTCCAGTCTGTTCCTTTGATTATGTCAGGATTTCCTTGACTGGCATCAGAAAGAAAATTTATTTTTCAGAATGGGGTCTATGGGAATTCTTGTTAACTAAATGACTAACAAATCTGAGCTATCAGGAAAATAAAATTGACTTCGAAATAGTGGAAGAGGAACTGGTGGCTGGATGTTCTCGAATGAGGTGTTCCCACCTCTCTGCATTGCTCCAGCAGTATGCCTGAGGCAAGCAGAAGATGCATTCCAAAAATCAGGGTGATATTTTTTTTTCTTTTCTTCTTCTTCTCTGCACCAAAAATAGCATCTGCTTTTAGTTTTACTGATCTTCTTGTGCAACAAAATTAATTTTCAATTCATTTCAGATTTGTTTTGGTTTTTTTACGTCAGGCAATATTCAACTGCTTACTGATTGTTTCTGTTGTCCCATCTACTGTGTCAGATAATTATACTGTTGGTTGATTTGGAGAGGAAATTAAAAAAGGGGGGAGGAGGTTGATCTGTAGGATTGTAGTATTACCTCATGCCCTTCTGATCTACGGTTATAGAGAAAAATGTAATTTGGTTTTTAAGCAAAATGATGAGGTAAAAATGTTGGCTTGGCTCTGTGTGTTTGATTTTTAAGAAAAAAAATCTTCCTGCCTCTCAGTGAAGTTCTCCATTATAGTCGAGATCTTCTGCATGAAACACTCCAGAAAACAAAGGGGAGGAAGAGAATCACCATGCCAGCGTACATTCCTGACTAAGTGTATGACCAGGTCATGACCATATTCCTGACCAGGAATATGAGTTGTCTAGAGAATGCTACTTCAAGGATCACAAGGTCATTAAATACTTGTCTTTCATCCACTGATAAGGTTGTTTTTCTTTACCTAGTTGAATCCTTTGGGTTTTTCTCCAAAATCTTTATTTAAAGTATTTAAATGACCTCCTGCCTAATACTGTACTAAAAATAAATAAAAAAAATAAATACATTCCATGTTGAAATCTCAGTTGTATCTCTCTTACCATTTTGTCTTTTAAAGATTTAAAGTATAATGAATAAGGGTAAATTAAGTTATGAGAAGGATAAAAGGATTTCTGTGCTGGAACTGCCTAATGCTTTTCTATCAGATGTTTATGGTGCTTAAAGCTACTCTAGTAAAGATTTTGTCTTTACTTTCTAAGATAAGTGTTCCTCTAAAATAACATTCTAATATTAAGAAATTTTGATTTTGTTATCTCTAAGTCTCATACCTCATTTCTCAATATTTGTTGAAACAAGAATCTTTTTATTACTATTTTTTAACCTTTATTGCTATCACTTCCAACGTATTAATCATTTGCTATGCTGTGTACTCTTTGCATCTTTTTCATCAGTGACTAGTGAAACCACTTCTGATGCTTCAAGTTTGTATGCTGCAGGAAAAGCTTTATGGTTGGGGTGGGGGTGTGGTGTTGCTTTTGTGTTTTTGGTTTTTTTTTTGTTTTGTTTGTTTGTTTTAAAAGTGTTATCAGACTTTCCTATCTTAAGGGCCAAATCAAAGTGGTATTTTTTTAATTTAAGAAGATTGAAGTAATTCAGACAGTGACATCTAGGAGATGTAATTTTTGTTTCGCTTTCCTTATGGCTTTCATTTCCAACTGCAGCTTTACATCAGTTTTAAAATAATGTGATGCGTCTTAGCTCACACTAAGACACAATTAATCTCACAATTAAATACCAATTCAATTCCCTGTGAAATTTTCAAGTAAATAGTTTTATTATATTTTATTGAAATACAAAAGGCTTACATCCCGCAAATATATTTGGTAATTAATAATTGAGAGTGATAAATACAGTCATGAATAATCATTATTAAAATACACATTTTAAAATTACTTCTTTTTTAATCTGACTAGTGATAATGAGTATGAAGTGAAATACACTAAACACATACAAAAATACATTTGTAATGGAAAGAAATGGAATGCTTTCAGCATTCTTAATGCATTCTTAACTTACATGAGCAGTAGTGAAAAGCTAACATTTGTTGGCAGGGATGGCTTCCAGTGCCCTGCAGGAAGTATTTTTAAAGTAGAGTTTTATTCTGAAGTGTTACTGTGTAAAACCACATCTTAGGTTTCTTTTTTATTTTTTTTTCTAATTAAGTAAAGTAAGTAAAAATACTATTTCAGCTGTAGAAACTCAACCTTGTATTCTTGGTGCATTGCCTTCATTTGTACACAATCACCAGTTTTGGTGTTTTTGCAGGCAAATCTGTCTGTGCAGTTAATCGTTTGGAATTTGTAAACAGTTCTTTTGAGCGTACGTAATAAGGTAAACTAGAGGTCAGTCTTTGCTGTGGTAACTGTGTGGTGCGAAGTAAAAAGGATTGTCACTAAAATCAGCTACTCTCCTGAATGTGTGACAGTTTCATATCTGAATGAGGAGCTGTTATCCAGTAGAGTCATGAACTTTGTAGAAGCTCAGTTTGAGCTGTAAGTACAACTTCTGGTATGCACCAAGCAGCAAACAGTGCCTGAATATTATACAACACTGGTGCAGCATATAAATATATATATATACTCAAGAAAAAGATGTTCAAGGTAAAGTAATGCTCATATGTGAATCAGGATTGTGGATCCACAGAGCATAAATTACTAAGCCTATAAAATACTTCATGGCCACCCATTGTCTGCTTATATTTCTTCTACAAAAACTAATAGTAACCTCTCAAAATTATTTGTGTGTATATTGAGTTTCAAGCGTACATGCTTATGTGCGACTCCGTAATCTACTTGCTACTGAGAGGGTGCTAGTGAATATAAATCTCATGTTCTGAAAAGATGAAACTGCAGGTATTGTGCCTCAGCAAAATGTTTGAAGTCTCAGGATAAGACAGTTTAACTGTCACCAGAAATTAAGCAGTGAAGTGTGTATGTACATATGTATACATAATGTGTTTATTAACAGAATAATAGGATTCTGATGTTCATTGAAACCATTAAAAAAATAATCCCAACTTCTGTGTGATTTGCAATGTGAGCATTGTAGGGAGAAAATGAACAAGTTGCCAAACACTTTTAATGTGGTCTTTGGTCAATGACAGCTCTTATTTCCGTGTTTTCCACTTACATTAGTGTAGGTAAAGAAGGTTAATAAAAGGGTATAGAAATGCGGTAAAGTTTCATTGACATTTTTACCAGAATGGTTGTGACATACAGTATTGAAAAAAGTCCCTTCTCGGCAAAATCTGTTTCTAGCACTCGGCTCTTAAAAATACAGTTAAGATGTGTAAGCGCTGAATGCTTAATGCACGCACCTTAACACTGGTGACTTCTTACTAGACAAATTTTAGACATGGTCAAATAGTTGGTTAACTTGGTCATGTTGTTTTTCTTTAATAAAACAATTTGTTTAATATGTGCTGATTTTAGAGCTAAAATGTTGTATCTTTAGGAATCCTTGAATTTTTTTTCACATGCATAATCAACCTGAAGTCCAGTCTTGAATAATGCAGACCTTCTTTTTTGAGTACCTGTAAGAGAAATTCTCATAAGATATTTGAAAAGCATTTTTGAATTTGAAAATGTATTATTTATCTACTGTTAATAGGCAAGATCTCACTAAAATCTGTTGAGATAATCTCCAGTTCATTGTAAAGAGAACTGAGTTAATCCTGAAGTTATTTTACACACTAAGTCGTTGAACTCAGAGTAAAATTACTATTTTTCCTCCCTGGTATAACAATGCTGTGCTTCTGTATGAAATAACAAACAAGTACCACCAATATCATCATAATCTGAAGAACATATTTTTGACTGTAAAATAATTAGAATGCAGTGTGCTACAAAAGCAGCAGTATCTAAACTATCTAAAAGATTCACAGTTACAGCAGACCTGGGATAAAATAGTCTTTGGGACGTGCAGCTTCTATGCATTGTTTTAACTGTAAGAGCGGCAACTGTGCCATGCAAACTTCTGAATTTGTAAAACCTGACGCCTGGTATTCTCGGACTAAGAGCACAGCACTTCTGTCTCTGTATGGTATTTTAGGTCGTCTTTCCCCCGTGATTCTGGTAACGAAACACTACATTTCTGATATTGGTGGGGGAGCTCTAACAGGCTAGCTTGTATTGTTTTAATCCAAAATACTGTTTGCTTGATGATCCAAGTGACTGACACGAGGATGAAACAAATGGCAGTCTTTGTTTTCTCCTCAAATTTAATTTCAGTCATCTTTCTTGGTGGCTGAGAGTCAGTTTTTCAGAGGATCGTGCTATATGTCAGTTGCTGGTTTTGATGAGCAACAAATCATGTATTTTATACATTTCTTAATGGAGAATCTTTAATGACTTTTAGGCTTCATCTGAATTACATCAAATGAAGCGGTCTTTGTCCGTGCCAGTTAGATTCAGCATTATGAAACAAATTATTCTACCGTCCTCTTATCCAGTCCTTTATTTCCAATGCTTCTGGGCTATTTTGTGTCAAATATTTCTGGATCCTCTAAGGTTTTATCTAAGTTTGTTAAAACTGATTTTCTGTGGTATGTGTTGCAGCACAGTTCTTTTGCAAGCTTAGAAAAGTTTCTGAAATCTCTTTGGCTGAGATCCTTTTTCTTTTCAAGGGTTAGATCCATTACTGAATTTTACCAGATAACGTCTGGAAAAAGAAGCCTACTCCCCCATGCCCATATACGAGCACAGATAAATGACAAGTTTCTAGAATAGCATCCATTAGATCAACTGAAAAATAATAGACTTTACAGACAGCTTGACATAAGACCCTTACAGCTGAAAAGCAATGCGCTTTATTTCTCAGAACCTTTTTCACTGAACAGAGAGCGTCCAGCACAGTCACTAATAGGGACAGCGGATATTACAAGAGAAAAGTTGCATTTTGAATGAGGTGATGTCTTCGGCTTTCATCGCAGAGGAGCAGAGAGCACACGTGTAGGTGAGGAAGGCAGCAGAGACTCAGATCAGCAGGATCATTTTAGAGAACTTTGGCATGTTTGACTCTCAACCATAGCAGGCCAACTGGATGTGGACTTGTTGGCCTTATGTCTTGGTCTGAACGAGCTGATCCACTTGAATGTGTGAATTCTAGCTCATTGTCACGTTCTGCTTTGGCCCAAAGAAAGATGACTCTCTCAGTAATTTTATTCCTTGTATTATACTCTGTGTGGAGCAAGACACACCAAGTTCCCAGAGACCTAACCATGTAGAGAGGTAGCTGTGGTTTTCAGCTGCTTGCAAGAACTTGTATTTTCTACTGAGCTCAGAGAGAAGGAAGAGCAAGTTCTTCACCTGGACGTGAAACATGTTTGTTAATTCCTGGATGACTAATTGGGTAAAAAACCCAAGCAAACAAAACCCCCTCTGGTAACTAAGTTTTGCAGTCATTTTCCATGTAGTGACCCTATAACTAAACTGGAGACATTTTTCATGCCTAGGAAGGAATTGGAGGTTATTTTAGCTTCTACTGGAATTTTATGCTTATTTTCATAAACACCTTTATAAATACAGAGCTGTACTTACTGTAGGTTATAGATCCTAAAAAGCTGTCACTGCTGTCATTACAGGTTGCAAAACAGAATTTAAAGACTGGAATCTTCAGTTCGGCCTGAGTTCTAGATATCCACCTCCTCCTGAAAATTCAATTCAAGTGCTATATTCTGTTTTAAAAATCCTAGCTCCGAAGGAGTTTTCCAGATTGTGATATGGAAGTCATGCTCTTAGTTTCACCTAATGAAAGCTGTGTTCTACATACATTTTTCTTCCTCCTTTGTCTTTTATCAAGTCATTAAAAATGTGTTCAACCAATGTAAACACTCATTTTGAACTTAAGTAATGGTGAAAAATGACCAAAACCAGCAAATATTTTTTTTAAACCCATTTCTGTTTTGCGGTTGCCTCACTTCTCACTAAATTAATTTCCTTAACTAGATCTTGAGAAGAGCTTTGTCAATATACTTTTGACAATTCAAATAGTCTAGAATGACACAGGCCTGGTTTTCTCCCACAGATGTGCCATTTTATTCCTTTCATGAAATATTTAATGTTTTTGTAAGTAGTAATTTTAAGTAGTTCAGCTGGTGTGAAAGTTTATTGGCCTACAATTACCCACAGACACATTTTTTTTAATATGGGTGTAAAATACTAATTGCAAACGTCTGTGTGCTTGTTTTTATCAGCAGCAAAGCCAATTCATTTTTGAGCTTTTCCGAACTGCTGCTCCCTGCTGACTTGTCAATCTCTATTGCCGCGTTCCAGTCCCCCCACTTGTCGGCTCAGTCTGTAGCTGTCATCTTGAGCGCTTGAAAAAGCCAGACATGGGCAGGAGTCCTCTGTTCGATGAAGATCAGTGAAAATAAATCTTTCTCTATGGTATCATTACTTGTTCCTTTATTTACATAACAGTGTATGGGCTCAAGCCAAAGATTCCTGTAGCCTGGTATCCTGTCTCCCATAGTGTATACCTCGTGCCAGGGCAATCCTGTACTGATATTTCCCTCAATAATAATGGGTACTAACAGCTATAGTAAAATCTTTTTTGTTCCTAATTGGGCTGTGATTCAGAAAAATGAAAATGGCAAAGTAAAAGCTTTTTGTCTACCTTTGAAGAGAGCATACTCGGATACATCAGAATTAAGAGACAGTTTGGCAATTTTAGAGACTTTTTTGACTCAGCTTTCCTCCTTTCTGTCTTTTTTCCCCCCCTAAAGATACAAGAGGTTTCAAGTTGCAAAACTTGAAACAATGTTTGAGATAGGAGCAGTATTCTGCTCAAATTAGAATTCCTACTTGTTCAAACTCTATGTAGCTTAAACAGACAAGTTATTTTTAAATGATCTGTGTTGCTTTTTCATTTTAGATATTCCTTCTTCCTTCATGTGCTTCAGTGACTGCCACATTAGCGAATGAGTATACAGAATGGAACTTTGTTGCATAAAAGCACTTAAGAAGGGATTGTTGTTGTCATATCAAGCATCCAAAGAAAAATGAGCTTGTCTTTGTATGGAATTAGTACAAAGAAGCTTCCTGGTAACATTAACAAACAGGAAACTCGACAGATTTTTAAAGCTCTTGAAAATAGTTACAAACCTTGGTTTTGTCTGGCTGATGCTGGAAATGAAGAATTTTGGAGGCTAACTTGTCAGTCTTCGCTTTGTAAACTGGTCCGGTGACCTACAACAGTTTAAAAAAGAAAGAAAGAAACCAAAACACTAGATTAGTTATTTCACTAAATCACAAAAAGCACCCTGATAGGATGGACCACCAAAGCCATGCAAGAGAGCTGTAAGAAAAGCAGTTCTACAGTCCTGTTAGGAAATCTACACAGCAGTAGATGTGGAAAGCAAATAAATGAATTAGTCTTTTTAGTTCTGAAATTGCTAAGCAAGAGATTAGAATCAAATTTGATTTAGTTGTAGAGTTAATACATGAAGATGGACCTGTTATTTGAGATGGGGCCATTTGTTCAGGGGTAAGAAAAGTATTTCCATGCATTTTACCTCCACGCTGAATTGCGTTTTCAAGTTCATGTAATGCTTCGTGATCAGTGATCTCTGAGGAACTGACACAAGCACTTACACTACAAGCCGTATGACAAAAGCTAGTTATGGGTTCATCGTGTTCAAAAGCAGGATTAATCCTTACAGCATTCTCTGAATTGCAGCTGTTGAGAGTAGAACTTCTACAACGCAGAACATTTTTGTTTAAGTAAGATTTTAAATTGCAAAAGAAAACAGGAATATTTTGAAATGTGAAGAAAAAGATCGTGAGCAGCTTACTGCAAATTAGAGTTTCTTTTGCTTTTTCTTCTTAACTTAGTAATTAAAATGATGAAAAGAAAAACAAGGCTTAGTAAGCCAAGAATGAGAGCTTTAAAAATGAAGGGTTGTGTGGGTTCTGGAGCAAATTTTGCACAGCGCTGTCCTTGGTAAAGCTTGTGTCTACGTACAGGGCATCTAAAATAGGGAGAGGAAGAGAAAAATATACAGAACTTGAAGGCAGAAAATACAAAGTACCTCAAATGAAAACAAAGGAAAATCTGCAATTAAATATGAGCACAGTGTTCCCAATACAATTACTTGTTATGTGTCTGTATGAAATAATGTGATTGATAATAGAGGAAAGAAAATATTCTTAGATACATAAGAGTGAGTGTTAAACGGATAACATTCTTTGCCAACCTACAAATTTTAAGGAAATGATGCATTTGGAACATCTCTGACAAATTTCTAGCCCTACAGGTAAAGTTGAAATAACATTTGTGGTTTAGAACCTTAGAAGTTCGGGTGTGTTTTGGAGTAATGTCTAAACATATCTTCAAAGCCTATATGCTGTTTATGAGTTATTTTAATCTGAGTAGCAAGGTCTGAAATAAGAGTTCTACTACAAATAGCTCCCTTTAAAGCAAGGGAGAAGATTGCCATATTTTATATGAGAACACAGGGGTTCCAGTTAGGGGAAAAACTAGCATGATTCTGAGTAAATTCACAAGCAAAATGAGTGCTTAACCAAAGCAAATAATAGGCCATAATTTTCTCTCTGCAGACTGTACAAGTTTGCCAAGCCGTCAGTCTGAGACTGGCGGTAAGTTTGTTTGTTTGTAACTTGCTATAATTCGCAAAAAGTTTCATTTATTATTTTTAACACTTTTATCATTCCAAATGATGGCTTGGTTATTACTGTACATCAAGTCAGGGCTTTTCTGAAATGGAAAGGTGTTATTTTCCTTAGTGCGTTGATGTTGGAGGAGTAGGCTATACCCTTTGCTACTTGAGTAAAGTTTTGAAGAGGACCTCTTTAGCTCACAGGCTGATTTCTACTACAAAATACTGCAGCTGCACTACCGTGACTCTGCAAGTCAGGAATTTAGCAGTAACTGTGGTGAATTCAATATAATCTTCTATTATAACTTCTGTGACGCCCACTGCAGAAAATGAATTATGGCAGTTATGTAGTTACAGTGAAATTATCATATGAATAATTTGCTCAGTAGTCTTATTTTTTGACGTTAATCCTAAATACACTAAAAGATGTATCATTAACCTGGTAAAGTCAATATTAAGAGAAAATAAATAAGTGCAAGAATTGTAACTTGTCTCTTGCTTATACACATGGCTGGTCAACTACCGTGTGCCGGTCTGGTATACAGAGGTTCACATAATGCCCTGGATAATCTAGACTTACAATAAGATGAAACCTGATACTTTTAAAAGAGAATTAATGTGTTCAAGTACTGTGGTAGTTCTCAGTATCAGCTTAACATCATTTCATGTAAAAATCCTTACGGAATGTGTCTGCAGTTACGTGGAGCTGCTAATCTTCAAGTCTTTCTCAGAAAGCCCTGAAAGCAGCCGCAGCCTTCAAGTGCTTTATTGGGTGGTCTGGAACCAGAATAGTGTTCATAGGTGTGTTTATAAGAATATAGATTTCCTTTTTAATACAACTTAGAAAAAAATAATTTCTTAAAATACTACTATGTAATCAATAGCATGAATGTGTTATTTCATTTTTCCAACATGTATTTGGAAATCTGAAAAGAATGCGTGGTTTCATACTTGTCGTCTCTGCCAGTGATGCTGAATTTGTAATAAATTTCTAAAGCATCTCTAGAAAAATAACTAGATCATGATGTTCTGTGTGTATCCACAGGCAGAAATGGATTTATCGATAGTGAGACTATTTATAATGAAGAAGGGTGTTGCAATGTGGCTTAAAGTGGCTGAATGTTGAGGTCTTGGCTTATTAGCATAGTTTATACTGTTGAAAAGTATATACTCAGCCCTGCTTGTTCATGCAATAGACATGTCAGGGGTCCCTTAACAGAATTCATGTTAAGCACCATTTATTTACCTGCAGACAGCTCCTCTTCCTGGAACTAACTCACATTTCCCACCATTGACGCAAAGATGGGGTTCCAACTCACACAGGCTCCGACAGGGTAATCCGTCTTGGCTTGTGTAGCCAGGTTTACAAAGGCAGTCAGCCTCTTTTGTCCACTCGTTCATTACGCATTCGGAAAACTCGTCACACGCCATGAATTTGCATGGGTCTGCCTGATCAGCTGTAAAGGATGGGTAAATCATTAATTGGTGCGTTACCCCAAAGTAACTTGGCAGGCTTTGTGGCAGCTAGAGAAAACAATTCACATTTACTGGCCTGTTACTTGTGCTTGTTAATAGGAGGATATGGTTTAGCATAAAAGGACATACATACTTTCTGTAGATGACACAGCAGGCATGTAAGCTGATATTTACTTGTACATCACTGCAATTTCATTTTCATCTCACTGACAAGGATTTTCACATTCGGATATTTTTATCCTTTTTTTACTGTAAGTAACTAATTTTACACTCATGGATACTATGCAACAGCCTTGCATATGTGTAAGAAATAATTTTGACTATAATCATCTTAAACACATAATTTAGGACATGTCAAGGGGAGGGAATCAAATGATTGAATATTGCACAATACTATGAGGACTGCAACCTAGAAACACTGTCTAGAGAAAATACGTGCTTGCAGAGCTTTTTTGGAAGTGATGTGTTAGCATTGGGAAAACTTGGGTTTTTTTTGGTTTGGTGGTTTTTTTTAATATTAGTAAGGGATGTTTCTGTGAGATTAAGGGAAAATGAGTCTGCTGATGTTCATAGGAAGGCCCAGATCAGAGGCAGCTTAGCTAAGTCCTAACTTCACCTGTCACACAAGTCGTCTACTCCTTTCCCATTCTCTGCTTCTAACTAGAAATGAAAAAAAGACCCAGAAGGAGTAATTTTAACCCAGTGCTCAGCCCAGCTGTGTGCTGATGGGATGGTAAGGAGGGGGGGCTGTATCCACCAGACTTGTCTCATGGAGACAGTTTCCTGCATACTATGGGGTAAAGCCCTTAGATAGAAAGCAGAAGATGAGAAACAGACCAGGGGATACAAATTTTGTTCCCCCTCCAAAAAAAAAAGAGTGTACAAAGACAAGAAAAAAGAGCACAGGAAAGGAGAGCACAGAGAAAGACATGAAAGCAGAGGTACAGATATGAGCTGGGCTACGCAGGACAGCAGGTACTGAGTGACCAGACCTGTTCAAAGGAAGTTTGCACGCGTAGTCTTAGCTGTAGAGAGGAACTTGATCTCAGGTCTGGTCTATAGAAATCAAAATCACCTAATACATCAGTGTGGAAGAAAAGCAGCCCTTTTTAGTTATGTGGGCTTAAAATTTCTTAAGAAGAAAAATCTGTAGTTTAAAAAGAAGATTCATACTGGATATTGCAGCTAGTACCTGTAGGTGCTATCTGGGCTGAGAATTTTCTTCTGGAGCCCCTTCATGGCCCTAGATGGTCTGTAACACCAATTTCAATGAAAAATGAGCATCGCATTCTTTATAGTAGTACTGGAAATCTCAGACACACACTAGGATATGCTTAACTAGTAGAAATTAATCCAGCAGAGCTGTTCGCTTTTAACCCCTCTATAATTCCATGGCTAGTTCTGGTTTTTTTTTTTAATTTAAGACCAGTGAGTATTAGCATGCTCAATTTCCCTTTGCTATATACAATGTGCATGTTGGGATCTACTTTGCTCCTGGACTGTAAATGTATGTACATGTGAACTCTAACAACTGGGCCTCAAAGTAATGCAATAAATTACAAGGTAACTTTATTGTCAGGCACACTCTTGCGTATATGTAAAAAAAAGTATATATATTTCCAAGTATTTTGCTGTGGTCATTGATACTACTGATTAGGAATTACAAATTTTAGTCCCTAATGAAAGAAAAACAGCTGGCAAATCAAAAGGGGGTATTAGTTCTTACAGATTCTTTTCTTATCCCACACAGAATTGCACTCCAACCAAAACCAGAACACTTCTGAAGGAAAAACGGTTAATAAAAGAGTTTGTACGATTGAGTAATTGCTTAAAGCATTAACAGCTGCATTAGCATGTCTCCTATAAGTCTCTCCCCAGTTTGATGGTCACAGTTTACCTTCATGTTAGTGGAAATAAAGGCTGATACTGCTAGTAAGGAGACACAGGCTCTGCCTAAGCATCACCCCGGGTTGTGTGCTACAGCCCTGCAGGTTCCAGAAGCTGAAAGGTCTCAGCGCATTTCTATTTGGCAAGTAGAGTTTGGCATGAACATTTCGCTGGGTTAGAGGGTCATTTTTGAGTGATAATGTTTCATTTTCCTTAATAAAGTGTTGGGCTACATACCTGCCATAATTTGCCATCTTTTCTGTGTTTTCACTTTGTTTAGATTAAAAAAAAAATGCATGCAGGTATTTTTAAAAGCCTGCTATATTATTCTTTATGGTATTATTTATGACCAATGCAGTCAGCCCTTTGCAGCTGCTGAGTCTTGGTATGTATTTTGGCTTGTCGGTTCCCATCAGTATTTCAATGTGGTATAACATTATTACCACTAGATGGCTCTTACTTTCACAATAAATAGGAATTTGCTTAAATTACCTTAATTTACTAAACAGGTTGGAGTTTTTTTGTTTGTTTGTTGGACTTTTTCTGAAGTGAAAAGACAGTGGGGCTTTGAAACACCTGTATGGGAATATACTGGCTTTCTAAACATAATTTCTCCTATTTTGACATTTTACTACTGCTCGTAAGCCTTGAAAGAACAGCTGTCGCAGCAAACTCATTGTGATATAGTTTTCTTGAGTTAATGTTGAAATACCATATCAGTAAAGCAGCTGATATGGATGAAGATGAAAGATTTAAAAAATTTTCTATATTTGCATTTTAGCAACTTTTTCATTTTAATTTTTATTTAATGAAAATTTACTACTGAAGCAGAGAAACTGTGGTAGCCCAACGTTCACTCTTTCTAGTGAACTCATTTATTACTTTATTCAGCGAAACAACAGTTTATCATGGCAATATTTGACAGTTTAAATACTGTGATTTTATTAACTTTCTTTACCACACACTACCCATTCTCTTAGCCACAAGGAGTTACTTAAAATGAAAACAGATTAGAAACTGCCTCCATGAATTGTAAATGGATTTTTTTGTTCTGGAATTGTCAGAGATCTGTACGTAAAAAGACAGCTTAACCAAAACTGCTAAAGGCATCTGCATGCTAAGGTACTGGTATTGTTCTTCTCCATGCCAATGAAATTAAATTCAGCCCTGAAATAATTACCAGAACCTGAAAATAGATCCAGGCTTCAATTTTATATAACAATATAGTTTTTGAAATCTTTAAGCTTCTGATATTACAGTAGTGTCCAGATATGTCATTACTGACTTTCTACTGTTTAACAAAGACTACAGGCTTATTTGAAAGGTATTAAATCAGGAGAGATTCTGGAATTACAAATCTATGGATTGCTACATATAGTAATGCTCTGGTCAGTGAGTCTCCGTAGAATCCAATTATTCCTATAAATTATCTCCTTCTGTCTTGAACTCTGTAGCCTTTTAAAAATAGATTTAATGATGCTCTAAATTATGGTTTGCTCACAACATTGCAAAAATCATCAGAAATTACGTTTACATACTCAGGTGTAAGATTTACATGTCACTCCTGTAAACTGCACGTGAGCATTCTTTACACCTGTATTCACCCAGCCCTTATTCTAGAGAATTTTTAGTTCCCTATATATGGCTCTGAAAAGCAGTTGGGGTACATGCACAGACCAACACCTCCACCCAGTATTTCATTATAGTAGGAAAATATGTCTGCAGATAATTTGCAACATCTTGGATTTTCTTATGACTCCTGATCACTGGGAGGCTATTGCTAATGTTGTTATTTCCAAAACTAATACTTCTGAAGCTGTAACAATCTGGAAAAGATTATCTGCTTGGTTTTGGTTTTGCACATACATTATTAATCTTACCTGGCTCAATGTCCAGGGAATAGCTGTCAATCTCCAAATTGAGGTGTTGGGCTGCAGCATCACAGAAATCTTCCAAAACACAGTGTACTGCTTCTGTGATATTGTATGGCACTGTCCTGGCAAATTTCATTTTGCTATTCACAATCACACTTCCGTTCCTGAAGTTAAGTATTTCCAGGTGCTTAAAACCTGTAAGGTTGGACTGAAGGTATGGAAGTAGCTGCAAAACAGAAATTTGCTTTTATTTTAAATTTCTGTCAATGTCTACCTGCTATTAATGTCTCTTATAGTCACTTGTCATTATTAAGTACACACATCACACACTTATTTCTCTGAATTTAATACAATTGTTAAACTCCATCAAATTCACTTTTCTGTTTAGGACTATCTTTTTCTGGACTTTTGTATCTTTCTCAATAATGGATTGAGATGGACGGGCAGCAATTTCCCCTGTAATGAAATGCACAGCGATTGGGGAGTTTATTCATCTGGAAGAGAAAAAAATAATCACTTCACTCAAAAGCCAACTTTAATTATTTTCAAACGTTCAATCCAGGCAGGTTAGGACATAGCGTAATAGGCATGTTACTGAGCTGACCTGCTGCCCTATTGTATCCATAGAGAAAATCCATATCTAATCACGTTCCCCCTGCTGAGCTATGATATATTTTAAAAGGCCTGTTTTTAAATGTGGCGTGTAGACACAAGCCTTAGATGTAATCAGCACAGCTATACTGTTGACATGAATCTAAGAAAAAGCCAAATAAATTACATGCCAGGCATATATTTGGAGTCTCTTGAACAAGTAAAAACTTTCATCACTGACTTCATAAACTCTTTCTGCATACTCTGAGAGCATCCCAGGCTTATCTGTCCTTTAAGAATACAGCTTATCAGACCTAATTGTAGTAGAGTCTGATATTGTTAATACACTGTGCTCTTCAGTGTATTTCTTTAAACTGTGCCCAACTATTGCATATGTTGTTCAAGTTGATTTTCACCCACCAATTGCATGAACTGTTGTTCTAGTGCTTTGTATTCTGGCGAACTCCTGTTGAAGAGGTCATCAGAAAAGTGCATGTTGGTTACCCTCAGGCTGAAGAAAACCACTAGCTCTTTGCCTTTGGCTGCAGTTGTCATGGAGCTGGTAGTTACATACTTCAGCGTAGGAGCTGGGGTGGCTTCTGCAGGCTCAGTTGTCAGCACTGAGATATAACCGCTGCCATGCTCCATTTCATCCAGTGCTGCTGTGCTCATCACACTGATGTGATCTAACTCGGCAGCAATATCCTGCACCCCTGCCCCGGTGCCATCGGGAGGAATGCTCTCAGATGCGGGCACTGGGGAATCTGGTACTTCAAGGGACTGTTCGATGATCTGAGAGTGGCTGTAGGATGGGCTGGTTGCTGCAGGCAGTGGTGCTGTTTGGTCTGACGGTAGCATGTCTGTAATAACTTCTTCAGGCTCTGTGGTAGAGAGATCACTTGAACCAATAAAGAAAGGCAACGTTTTGTAAGTGCTGGCTGTAACTGAAATGTCATCGCCTGATGATTCTGGTTCATCCATGATCTTAACTGATGCAGAAAAACAGGGGAAAAACAAATAGCTATTTTGAAAAGCAAGCATAACAAACATCAAGCATGGAAACAACACGTATATTGTATTTCCACTGAAGCATTTTTAAAAACAAGCTTTAACACTATCTAAACATGAAAATGTTATTTCCATCACCGAGGAAGGACTATTGGAATAAAACACCTCATCCACGTGTTTGAGTGATGGGATTTCTGTGGGTGCTGTGTTTAAATAATAATTACACTTGGTAAATATTTCCTGAGCCATTCCAAAGCGCATTCTCGTTTTGAACGTACATAATCACACTGTCAGTTTATATTGACTGAAAGAGTAGATCGTAGCTTTGAGCTGTCTGGTCAGATCAGTTACATGCTGGAGTCATTGTGTTCCCTTCTGCGAGAGGTTAAAGCTATTATTTGCCAGTAATCATAAAATGTGGTTAAGAAAAACAGTACAGCCTCTTCAGGTGCAAACTGTGTCGATTTACCTAAAAGACAACAGCACCAGTGAAAACAAATTCAAACCTTAAGAAATCATCTGCTGCACCTGAAGCAGCCATTTGATCCAGATGCTGAACTTTTAGGAGGTCTCCATTGGGGCTTGGTGTGAATCTAGGATGTGTGATAGCTGTGGCTGAAATCCAAATCTAAAGCATGATAAGACTCTTCGAATTTGGCTTGCAGCTACCTGGCCACAATGGCTTCGCAGAAAACGATAGTCTCCAAGCACCAGACATCTACCCAAGCTGACAACTTTGTCCTTTTCCAGTAATACACATATGTGGGCTCTTCACGTGGGACTTTTAGCAGCCCCCTGCAGGCAAAATCACTTCTCAGCTGATAGGAAAGAAATTTTTCTCCAGTTGATGAACTCTTCCATTCCCTACACACTAATTTCCTCCCAGTGGCCAATGAAAGTACTAAGAGAGAGCAAACTTTTGCATTAGGAATAACCCCGACTGAAGAAGGTGGCAACTATGCTGTCCATGGCATAGGAGTTGCCCGTGGATGTTCTTTGTGTCCCTTTCTGTTTCCTTGCTTCTAAATGAATGAGGTCCAATCTTCTGCTTATTGTATTGCTGGTTTTAGAAACAAATGTACATTTTCAACAAAGAAAAGCTTAATACAAGATAGCTGTCTATTTTCTTGACACTGTTAATTTAACAGCACGTACTAGCTCTTTGCTTCCTCCCTACAGATACACCACCTTGGTCTAATGTGGATTATTTTCTATATAGCCATATATAGCTCCATTCTGCTAAGCTGACCATACTTCTCAAAACAGCAAAGAATTGCTCTAAGGCATGGTGTACGGTTTTACTAGAATTAGATGCTTGAAAAGAATTTTCTCCCATCTGGTTACCACTTTGCATAAACTTATGTTAAGAGCTGCTACATATATATTTTTTCCCCTTTATCATTTTTTTCATTATGTATGTTGTAGTATATGTATGGTGATTCAGTGATAGTAGTGTAAAAAGATAAATAAAACACATGCTAATAAGTTAATAATATAAAAATAATAAATAGTATAATATATAAACATATCTAAAATTAATGTATATAAACAATAAATAGTATCAATAGATACTTTGCCATCCAGAGGGACCTGGACAAGCTGGAGAAGTGCGCCCATGTGAACCTCATGAGGTTCAACAAGGCCAAGTGCAAGGTCCTGCACCTGGGTCGGGGCAACACCCAGTACCAATACAGGTGGCAGGATGAAGGGATTGAGAGCAGCCCTGCAGAGAGGGACTTGGGGGTACTGGTGGATGAAAAGCTGGACATGAACCAACAATGTGCACTCGCAGCCCAGAAGGCCAACCATATTCTGGGCTGCATCAAAAGAAGTGTGGCCAGCAGGTCGAGGAAGGTGATTCTGCTCCTCTACTCCGCTCTGGTGAGACCCCACCTGCAGTACTGCGTCCAGCTCTGGGGTCCTCAGCACACGACAGATATGGACCTGTTGGAGCAGGTCCAGAGGAGGGCCACAAAAATGATCAGAGGGATGGAGAATCTTTCCTGTGAAGAAAGGCTGAGAGAGTTGGAATTATTCAGCCTGGGGAAGAGAAGGTTCCAGGGAGACCTTACTGCAGCCTTTCAGCACTTAAAGGGGGCTTATAAGAAAGATGGGGACAGACTTTTTAGCGGGGCATGTAGCGATAGGACAAGAGGTAATGGTTTTAAACTAAAAGAGGGTAGATTTAGACTAGATATAAGAAAGAAATTTTTTATGATGAGGGTGGTGAAACACTGGAACAGGTTACCCAGAGAGGTGGTAGATGCCCCATCCCTGGAAACATTCAGGGTCAGATTGGATGGGGCTCTGAGCAACCTGATCTAGTTGAAGATGTCCCTGCTTTTGCAGGGGGGTTGGACTAGATGACCTTTAAAGGTCCCTTCCAACCCAAACCATTCTATGATTCTATGAATAGTAATAAAATAAATAAAACATATAATAGACTGACCAGTGGTTAAATATTGGAGTAGGTGGTAAGAGAGTTAGATTTACTTTTTGGTTCCTCTTC
Source organism: Mycteria americana (assembly GCF_035582795.1). Lineage (NCBI taxonomy): Eukaryota > Metazoa > Chordata > Aves > Ciconiiformes > Ciconiidae > Mycteria > Mycteria americana. The sequence continues at coordinate 36,555,603 of NC_134367.1, forward strand.
TAACTCCTCAGGAGTCTGAGAACACACCTTTGTGTGGTATTGATCTCACTTCTAGAAGGCATTTAAAAGTGAGATGCATCCTCTAAGTCAGTCACCTTTGTTCCCTTTTTAGTGAATAGAGAGACTTTTATCTCACATGAAGAAAACCACCCAGTCATATGCTGGATCTTCTGAAGTGCTTGTATCTTTCTGTTGACTTCAGAACATACACAATGAATTTATGTAAGACGCCTGATTTTCCCCTTACGTAGTTTCTGTTATCTCTTCAGCTCCTTGTGGCATTATTGAGGTTCAGTGATTTCTCTGAGGTGCTCAAGTATTAGAGCAATAAAGACTATTACAGTTTTTTGAAAAAGGGAAACACGTTCCATTGTGTCATAGTTTGACACTACCAGCAGGGCAGTGTGGTTCTGGCTCTGGTGAAAGGTCAGTGTGTTTTACTCTGGACTACCAGTAACATGGTGTTACTGGAGTGTTCCTCCTCCCAGTCTCAGTTCTAAGGTTTTCCATTTGTTACAAGTGTTTCGCATGCCTTGGCTAAGGGAAGAACTAGGGGTTTTTGTCTGTTCTACAGGGAAGTGAACTTCTAGAAACAATGTCCAAAAATAACCTGGGTACTCTGAAGCAGAGCTCCTCAGATAAAGCAGCCTGGAAGGATCATTACTGCATCTGCTTCTATTTATGCAGTCACTACCTCAGTAACTAGTGCAAATGTTATTCCATTACAAATAAACCTGTCTGAAAGCACAATGTATTTTAAGACCCTTTTTAACAGATATTGAGTAACAGATGCTAACATTGTATTTCAGCAAGGTGCTGAGGAATATCAGGCAAATTCTTGCTAGAGCAGAGTTTATCACAGCAGCAGTGCATGTTCTCATAGCTACACATGAAAAAGCATTCTAGAAACAAGATGTGGACTACTCTGACAGGGTTAATCAGGGAAAGGACAGCTTCCACACTGCTGCTTTCTGAATGCACAAAATATTGCAAATTTGCAAGGCAACTGCCTGCAAGATGCTCCCCCTCTTTTGAAGACCAGGTTATTAGCTACTGTTACATGTTCTCGCAGGATTCCCTGTTATCTTGCAGCTGAAAGTAGAGCAGTCACCAAAGATGCTTCTTCCAAACAGTTCCCAAACTGGGCTGGACAACTGCTGATGATAGACAAACATTTTGTTATACTTTGGCACATTGGAACAAAGCAGTAGGAGCTGGGTGCTGCCAAGGTTTTCCAGAAACCACGTTTTAGGGGAGGCAACTGCAAAGCAGTGGCATGCCACAGGGGATGCCTATTTTGCCCTTAACAGTAGCTGGCTGATAGTAAGTTATTGAGGATCACTCATCTCTCTCAATATTTAGTATCCCTTTCCCATTTTGGACAAGGCAAATTTCTATAGTTAGTTTTGTTGCCTTCACCTGCATGCATGAAAACATTTTCCCCCAAGTGCCTCATTTTAACTGGCAGAATATTTGGAAACCAGAATGATTTAGATGACAAAAATTCCCACTTGATAAGAGCCTATATTTCACCTATTTTGGGTTTGACATTTAGGGTTGATTTCTAATCCCATATTTATCATCAGTGAACTCACTGAAATCCATGGAACGGTGGTAGCATAAAACCTGAGTAAGTGGGATCAGGATATTTGTATTTGCCCTGAGGATCAGGAGTGCCCAGTCCTATGGCCCTTAGGGGAAAAGCAGATTATAAAATAGTTCCTTACCTTTCCCCTGATGAGGTCCTCCCACCTCCCTCCCACATCCCCTGTGGCTGTTCATGACTGAAGTCTACAAAATAACAAGTGAGCCTATAGCACTGGTGATCCTGGAAAAGACTCTGAAGTACACTGCTAAGATGAAGCATCTGTGTTGGATGGGATGCGGAGAAAGACCAAGTGCAGCATTCTCCTTTACTGCAAGGCCAGACTGTGGTGATCTGGAAGCACAACAGGACCACAAAGTGAGTGCAGCAAATTCCCATTTAAACTAGCACAGTTGTGTGGTCTCCTTTTATTTGTTCTGATATGTAATTTGCACTGCTGTCGGTATAATACAAGGACTACAGTCCCAGTCCTTCCAGTCCTACAGAGTAGCCAAAAAACAATAGCAAAGTGCTGCATGGAACCCGGGGTTGTGCATGCTGCAGGTAACATCAAACACTGCACCACAGCTTGATGCCCTAATACTTCATTGAGAACTTGAGATGCTTTTCTCTTGGCATGTCCTTGTGTTTCTTGTGTAATCAAGGATACGGACAGATTAGAAAACCAAAGCCTAATGATGTTCTCTGTTTACAAAGCTCTTGCTGTTACTTGTTACGCTGATAAGGAGTGAGAGTCACTTATTAGTTAAGGGAACTCAGAACAGATTTCTTAGCATTAGTGCTTGAGGCATTAATGCAGGATGATCTACTGATGGGATGAACCTGCAGCTCCACAGAGCAACCTTCTCTCAGCATGTCAACACACACTCGAGAATATGATCGTGATGGTATTTGTTAGGCAGATTATATTTTAGAAAGAGGTAGCTACAGGAGAAAGAAGTACTGAAATGGCTTTGAAAGCAAGTTTGAAGCAGCAAGTTTGAAGCAGAATAACCATATCTATATTACACATTTGGCATATAGTTGTGTATACGTGTGTGTATATATATAGTCTGTACATAGACTATAAAGGTCTTCTGGCATCCTCTTATTACAAGCAAAGTAACTTAAAAGGCCTTGAGGGCATACCAAGATGATCTCCGTGCACATATCACCTGTTTTCACAAGCTGCCAGTTCTTATCAGTCACTGTCTCTCCAGCTGAGATAGACCGTGACTGACCACAGAGGTGGTGTTGGTCCCCTGCACTGCGAAAGTAAACGGGCTGACCTAAAAGGCTGCTGAGCGCTTACTGGAGCACACCACCAGTCCTGAACCCAGGGGTTACTGACCCCTTCTGTTGGTTGCACTTTGTCTAACGCATGTCATGTTACTGCTGCAACACTTGCCTACACAAGTGACATGTTGAAATCAGCAGTAAAATTATTTGCAACTGGTTTTGCCAAGCTTTTCCACTGTCTACATGAGGCTTTGATAAAAAACAATCCTAAGGAGTTAAAAACTATGGATGAAACAAAGAAGACCTAGACATTTGGAATGAAAAAAAGAAAACAAAACAAAAACCAAACCCTGTGCATTTAAAATATTAGGTTTATATATAAAACCAATATCTATTGTTTTTCAGACCAGATATAAGGAAGAAATTTTTTATGATGAGGGTGGTGAAACACTGGAACAGCTTGCCCAGAGAGGTGGTAGATGCCCCATCCCTGGAAACATTCTAGGTCAGGTTGGACGGGGCTCTGAGCAACCTGATCTAGTTGAAGATGTCCCTGCTGATTGCAGGGAGGTTGGATTAGATGATGTGTAAAGCTCCCTTCCAAGCCAAACTATTCTATGATTCTATGATTCTATGATTCTATATGCGCATATATATATATAATTTTGAAACGGAACACAAAATACACTTAAACTGGTTCATCATAAAGCAATTATTTGTAAAACTTCACCCAGTTTTCCTTGTAGATGAGATTTTTACAGCAGAAGGTTAGAAAAAACACAGACAATTATTTTATGAAACCTCTAAAAGTACAAACAGTGAAGATTTAGACATTCTCAATCTCAGCATATTTCATTTCAGCATACAGTTTGGTCTGCAACACTATCATTCAGGTGTAGGGAACCCACAGAGAGCACAAAATAAGATGCTAAACTCAAATATAGCCCCAGAGTAACCATATTGAAGGTTAAAAAATGGCATGGAATTAAGAACTGCTGTCAGCAATAAAAAACTCAACTCTAACTCTCAGCCAGCACTTATCCTCCCACAAAGATGTTCACTGAACTCTCCAGATGTTTTTTTGTATTACATGGACAAGGCAGGACAATATTGTACCGAGGAGAGTTTTATATCTAAAATTAAACTGCTGTTGGCAAGGATGTGTAAACACTAAATTAAAAGGCAATTTTCTGGGCGCACTGTTATATTAAATCTTTGTAAAAAGAATGCTGCATGCAGGCATTGATTCCCAACTGAGGGAGTAAAATACATAGGTTTGACTTATCAGAAAAAATCAACTGCCATTTCAACAACTTTATTTTAGGTATCTAATTAGTTGGTCCTCATACTTTTTTAAGTGAGGCAAACCCTCCTAATTGACCATGAATAAGGAATTATTGTTTGGGAAAGGTCAAATTGTCATGAAACATTTTTCTAGTGGTTTTTCTTTATAAGCAGGCCGAGAAGGTTATACATTAAGAGGTCCTGGCATTTCATTTCATTCATCAGCTTAATAAGTACTGACATTTCCTATTGGCAATAGGCAAATTTTCCAAGTCCACAGACAGATATTGTTCTGTATATGAAAGTTACAGTATTACAATGTATATGTATATATTTGTATAATGCTGGCTGAAGAAAATAACTAATAAAGGAAAAAGTGTGCAATGAAGAGATTGGTCCATAATGCAGGGTAAGAACCTCCTTATGGGCAGCTCTGCTGATATAAATACCAGATGGACTGGTACAGCAAGTAGCTGGATTCATATTTACATACTTTGTTGGTGTCTGAAATGCTACAAAATCCCTGGATGCAGTACTGTTGTGTACAAACAAATATATAAAGTGCTGAATTTGTCTTTGAGGGCTTTCATTTTTAACTAGGGCACAAGTAAAATGAGGATTAAGAGAATTAAGAGAAGAGGATCATTAACCTAATGTGTCACAACAAATGTCTCGCAGCACATAATTACTGATTAAGTTTGTCTTTTTAACTGTAAAGCCAAGCCAGAAGAGCCAGAATGATCTATGGCTGTCATTCTGTCTGTCTGTATGAATTCTCCAGAAGCCAGGTTCAGTGTCCAGTGAAACCAACAGAATTCCTTCTCCACTGACTCCAACGAACCTCAGTTCACCAGGGGTGAACCCCATGTCTTATCCATCTCCAGTCCTAAAAATTCTTGTATCTCTTGACCTTTTTTCCTTAGCATCCTGGCTGAAACTTTTTGAGTAGTCTAATTTTTCACAGAACAGCCTGATAGCTGCAGCTCTAGCTCCACTACTATGTAGTGCTCTGTGTAACTTAGATAAGAAGCCTTCAGTTTATTCTGAAAATTTTCATACCTTGCATCTGTGCTTCATCATCATGTTCTCACCACCAAAGGTGCAAATGACATGATGTCACAAGAGGAGTATGTTCTATCCTAATAGATAGAACTACTACTATTTAGTACTGATAATCTCTCATTATTGTCAGAACAATTCAGTTCTACCTGACACTCTGAAAACTAAGAGGATAATATAAAATTTGCAAAATCAAGACCTGAAAAGCTGAAACACTGCAGAATTCAGGGTGTTGAGCAACTACAGCTGACTAATCTTGTCTATTTTCTTTATGAAAGAATCTTCCAAGAGTGCTTCTTTAGCTGGGCTCCACACACTGGCATCGAGGCCCACCTTCTATTTGGTAACAACTGGACAACCTGGACAACCCTGTTTTACTGACTTTCATGCTTAGCTGAGTAATTTGACCGAGGCAACAGACTGTGTGTTTGATTTGTGACATTTGCTCCAAAATAGAGTTATGACATGGCCCTCATCTCACTTTGGGATCTTTACCATGATTGCTTTTTTTGGAGGTCAGTAGTGTTGTATACTTCTGCAATGACTGAAGAAATAAAAAGAAAATAATTCTTCACTTGTTCCTCAAAATCATTAAGAACAAAGCCAAGCCTTGACTATTTTTACTCTTCTGCAACTTTTCCCTCAGTGCAGCTAATTCTGCCTGAGAAAAGCAGAATGATGCATCTCACAACAGTCTGCCCAGAAAATTTTCACTGATGTAAGTTAGGTGGTCTTACTCAACTCACACAAAGTTTCCAGTACAGGGCAAGAATTCCCTTTATGGAATGCCTGAGGGTTAATATTTTCGTTGATTCACCTCTCCTGTGGAAATGCAAGCTCCCTTAGCCTTCATGGAAGTCAGTCAGTAGCAAAAGGGAGTCACGTCTGCCTTAAGCAATTTCAGGTTTGGTCACTGTACCTGTAAGAGCCCTCTGAAATATTGGTTTCTTTCGCGATTACAAATTCATTTTTTCTTTGATTATAATTTTCACATACATCGGCCAATGCATGGCTGAAAAATAGTAATTCAGCTTTCCATTTTCTGTTTTATTAAGGACTTTCTTTACTCCAATTAGCTATCTGCTAATACTTCTCTCATTAAAGCTTTTTGCATGTTTTTTGAATAAGCCTACTTCTTTAAAGCTTTGAAATAATGCAATAAATACATTTAGTATATGACTTTTTTAACTTTTGCAGCTTCAAAGTAGTCATTTAAGTACAACAGGTGGACATACAATAGATATTCAATTAATTGGACAAGCTTACTTTATAGACCTGTGTCAAATTCATATACTGAGAGACTTGACTGTTAAATTTTAATGACTGCCTTTGGCATTCTCATGTTTCAGCAGTTCTAAAGGATTAAGCATTTCAGAAACGCATAAGTAGTTTGAACAGTACAGGAATAGCTGGTGTTTAAAGCATCCCCAAAGCTCTGAGAAGCAATGTTTGATTTCATTCCGCACTGAAACTATGTAATGGAAGTATCTGCAGAAAAGAGACTGGAGAGCAGTCAGTGATAATCTCTTAAGCCTGGGCCTGAACCATCATCCACTACAATCTCTCCACTGACTTCAAGAGCTGCTGCACCTGGTTATGGTCACTGTTCTGCCTCTCTACGTTAAGACTCGGAACAGATGCAGAAACATCCATTTGCCTCAGCACTCTTCTGACCACAGCAGAAGTAAAGTCAGTATTTCTATATTAATTGCTTTAGGCAGTTAACAGTATTCACACTTGTAATTAAGGGATTATAAAGTTGGATGTTAAGGCAGTATCCCTGTGTTTTATAAGAATGCTATATAGACAGGGGAATAATTAGATACTGTGTATGGCCAGTAGGTCAGTGGTGGGTTATTTCCATAACATGACAAGTCACTTTTACCATTTACAGAACCTTTACCTCTTCTGCTACTGAGATTGCCAGATAAAATGACATTCTAGTGCTAAAGCGCTCTAAAAGTCAGTTTTCTGATTAAAGTCCTCACTAAAGAAATGATTCAATTGAGATTAGAATACTCTTGTGAAGTAGGGGAATTAGTAAGTACATTTACAATGAAAACATGTTAAAAATGCCAGAGGCTGCTGTGACTATTATTTATTGTAAGCTATTTTGTATTGAAGTTCTGCACTATTTGCTACCATAGTAAAATCATATTAAAATATATCTTAAACAAGTAAGATACCATGCTAAAGTGAGAAGTCTGGACTTGATTGGTATTCACATCAACAAACTGAACAGAGAAGCAAAACTGAGAAGTAGTGAATTTGCAAATATGAATACACTTCTACAAAGGAATGGAATCAAAGCTGAATAAGAAACACCTTGCTTAAAACCGTAGCTTCAGGAGAATTCTTATTCCCTTATGCCTGTTGTTGACTAGTCTATAATTAAATTTGAAAAATTTGTTTCATCAGTTTAAAATAAAAAAATCTGTGTAAAAATAACCTAAAGCTTTACGAACACTGGAAACATAAAGAAGCATCCATCTAAATGTTGCAAATACTCCTGTGTGCCACTGTAACGATTTTGGAGCTCCCCAAATGGAGAACCTGGAACCTGGAATACTATGTTTGATTTATTTTACTTTAGAATAATTAGAAACAAAATCTGACAGGTTACAACATCTATCCTTCAGAACTGAAAGTACCCTCCAAATCCCTGCCCACTTTCTCTATTTTTCTCAACAGTATGATAGGGAAAAAAAGAGCAAGCTTTTGTAGGTGATGGGACCATCAGACAGTTTTGTAGTATTGAACTTTATTAGTTTGCAAAATGGTAACAACAAAATAGAAGTCACATAATATAAATTCAAGTAATGTGTTGACCCAAGGACCTAAAAACAGAAAAGACAAACATGAAATTAGAAAGTTAAAATCCATGACTCTCTTAAAATCTTGTCATCAGATGAGCACTTTAAGACTTGCCAAGAAAAATGAAAACACTGAATACACATTTTTTTTTTTCATACTATATAGTCACTTGTATGTGAAAACCATGGAATTAATAGAATGAAAGTCACAGAATGAGGAGTATTTTATTCTCCTAAACTGTTGTGCCTTGGATGTAGGTAATCTCATTTTTCTCATAGTTTTGGAATGGAACAAATGACTCCCTGAGAGAGAGTTGGACAGAGATATTTAACTGGGAAGATCCTGCTGCTTTTGCACTATGTTGCATTGTAAGAATACAATTCAATTTTATTAATATTGATAATGATTTTCAACCAGATGCCTTAGCGCTGACATGGCTTGTTAAATCCATCATGGTTGGATTCTGAATCTGAGCAGCTCATAATAGCCAGAGCACTGTTGTTAAGGAGCAGGCAGTTTAAATGTTAAAACCAGCAATAACTACACAGTACAGTAAAATGGATCCATGCAGCCTTTAGCTGTATGTTTGCTTTCCCTAAGAGACCTTCATATAACACTGAGGTGCAGAAGTCTTAAGACTTATGCTAGTTTCTCAAAAAATGACATTTAAATAAATATTTGGGATTGTTCTCATGTAAAACGTTTGGATTAAGGTACATGGATTGCATTTAACTTTTCTTAACTGTTGTTGGCTAGCGGTGATAATACAAAGATGAAACATGATTTGTTACTGTAACAAAAAGAGTCACTGATCATAGAATGTACAGATATAATGGAAAACTAAAACAAGGAAAAAATAACTAGTTAGCTGTCTGTAAATGACCATGCTCTCTTCACATGAAAGAAATACTAGGTATAACTAGTACTAGCCTTACAATAAAGACAAATTGTCAATAGAAGAGGAGAAAACTAGATTGTAATGTGTCTGCACAAAGAGAAACCGATACTTTCTCATTAGCCCTTCCCAACAGAGGAGAAAGAATTTTTTTGTTTGTAACTGCACCTGATGCTGAGTGTATTCTCTTCTGCCCTGCCATGTATCGCCAGCAAAGTTGTCTGTCCTGACGCTTTCAGGCATGCATTCTCCTCAAGCCACACTACTTTTTTCTTTATTGGAGCTTTGCGGTATCATGTAGGCATATTCTGAAGTTCTTCAAGAATTGTTCAGTGTAATTTTGATTTATATTGTTTCACTTTAGAGTGGCAGTTAACGCCCAATTCTGAAATGAGGAATAAGATATTTAATAGGGATGAGAATGGAACTTATCTTAATGATCTAAGACAAGTTTGGCCAGGTCTTCAGCCACTGCTCTAGGTTACATATACATTTAGGGGAAAGGACTGAAGTGTATTACTGCTGCAGTATTTTTCCAGCCTCACTCCTCCTGATCTCTAGAAAAATAAATCAAAACAATGGCAAGTTTTATTGTAAGGTATTGCTTAGGAATTGAAATCCTCAGGTACGAAGATGTCATTCATGAGTAATACTTCTTGTTTTCTCAGTCAGCCCCTGGCAGGTTTTGATATACCAACAATACCCCCCTCCCACTCTGCTTGAAAGCCCATCATTCCAAACTGCGTGGCAATAAAGATGGTTATTAAAGGAATATTTGGCCGTATATAAAATTTTGACTGTAAACTCAGTTACCTGTTATTGTGTGCTGGTTTTGGCTGGGGTAGAGTTAATTTTCTTCATAGTAGCTAGTATGGGGCTACATTTTGGATTTGTGCTGAAAACAGTGTTGATAACACAGGGATGTTTTCGTTACTGCTGAGCAGTGCTTACACACAGTCAAGGCCTTTTCTGCTTCTCACCCCACCCCACCAGCGAGTAGGCTGGGGGTGCACAAGAAGCTGGGAGGGGACACAGCTGGGACAGCTGACCCCAACTGACCAAAGGGCTATTCCATACCATATGGTGTCATGCTCAGCATAGAAAGCCGGGGGAAGAAGAAGGAAGGTGGGTGACATTTGGAGTGATGGCGTTTGTCTTCCCAAGTAACCGTTACGCGTGATGGAGCCCTGCTTTCCTGGAGATGGCTGAACACCTGCCTGCCAATGGGAAGTAGTGAATGAATTCCTTGTTTTGCTTTGCTTGCATGTGTGGCTTTTGCTTTCCCTATTAAACTGTCTTTATCTCAACCCACGAGTTTTCTGACTTTTACTCTTCTGATTCTCTTCCCCATCCCACTGAGGGGGAGGGAGCGAGCGGCTGTGTGGGGCTTAGACGCCGGCTGGGGTTAAACCACAACTTATTGGTACCACTATTCTACAAGTATTGTATTCTACAATACTTTAATTTTAAAAAAATCCACCAATGAGGGAAGAATGAAAAAGAAACCTAAACACGTAAATGCAATAAAATGAACAAGAAACTAATTCATTTGCATCCAGGCTTGGTCTAATCGTGTTCTTACTGACACACATAATGATCTTACCATTCTACAGAATGAAAGTGAAACTTCTGCCTCCTTCTAACTTACACCTGGCTATTGTTGCTTGAAATTGTGTTTAGTCCTTTCCTCTATATACCTTTCTATGAAGTTACATTGAGAAATCAATGTTAAGAACGTATTGGAAAAAAAGCTATCTTCATTTTCAACCAGAATTCAGAACTTTTTTTTTTCCTTTTTTTTTTTTTAACTGCAATATGCAAATATATGAGATCTATCCTGGCAAGAGTTTTGCACAGTCTAGATTTTCACAAACACAAACCCCATTAAATTTAGTATAAATGTGATTGCAAATTTGCATCCATTTAAGGGTTTTTTGTCTTCTTGTCTGTTAGTTTTAAATACTATGGCATCTTTCAAATTGAAGAACATGCAGCTTAATTTGATATTAGCATCAGTACCATCTATGTGAGGCATCTCAGGTATAGCTGAGAGAATCAAAGTTGGAAAGCCAAGCCCTCTCTGTAGCTAGCAGACAGAGGTATAAACCTCCATCCAGAGGTGTGATTCAGAGCACACAAGTTACAACTTGCCTATAATTGCCTAGTACAGGTGCCATGAGTTATGCCTTAACAAGGAATTCACTATAGGCGTGGCAGTTTGCATGGCAGTTCATATGGAAGGGCATGCAGGAAGAGTGCTGAAGCTTTGCCAGCCTGACCAGGAAGCAATGGTATCCACCCAGCAGAAAGCCATGGCCTCTCTAAGCTCTGCACCCACTACGACAGACACAGCTCCCCAGAGCGAGCTCTGGTGGGAAGACACTGTCACCCAGGTGTCAGGCTGCAGGGTGTGCCCTGCTCTTCTGCCACTACCAGGCAGCAGCAGTGAGCACAGCTGTGGGAGGTGCGCCCAGGTAGAGGAACTCCTCTGCTTTGTGACAGAACGCGGGGAGAAGGTGAGTAGGTTGAAGAGTATTGGGGAGTGCAAGAGAGAGATAAACTACTGGAATTGCACCCTACCTTCCCTGAGCCAGGCCCAACAGGCAGACAGGACACGAGATATGGAGGATTCCCTATCCTCTCTCTGCCTGGCTGAACACAGTGACTTAAGGGATAGGGGGCAATGGTGACAAGTTCCTGCCCAGCATAGCAGGCGCATCTCCTCTGTGACTACCCCACCTTCCCAGGTGCCCTTGCATAACAGGTATGAGGCTCTGCAAGTGGAACCGAACAATAATGAGGACGATGGTTCATCTAGCTCGGAGGTGTTGCCGAGGTTAAGTCAGCCTATGCCTTGCCTCAAAACTGCTTCCATAAAGACAAAAAGATGTGTCATTGTCATAGGAGACTCCCTTCTGAAGGGAACAGAAGGCCCAATATGCAGACCAGACCCACATCTTAGGGAAGTCTGCTGCTTCCCTGGGGCCCGGGTTAAAGATGTGAAGAGAAAACTTCCTACCCTGGTACAACCTTGTACCCTTCCCTGGTACAACCCTCAGATTATTATCCATTATTGGTTTTTCAGGTAGGCAGCGATGAAGTTGCAACAAGAAGTTCGAGGGCAATCAAGAGAGACTTCAGGGCCTTGGGATGACTGGTTAAGGGATCAGGAGCACAAGTAGTGTTCTCCTCTATCCTTCAGTTGCAGGGAACGATGAGGGAAGAAACAGGAAGAGCCAGCAGAACAATATCTGGCTCTGAGCCTGGTGTCACTGGCAGAATTTTGGGTTTTTTGATCATGGGTTGGTCTACATGACACCAGACCTGCTGGAGACAGACAGGGTACGCCTGTCTCAAAGGGGGAAAAGGATCTTTGCAGAGGAGTTAGCAGGGTTCATTGCAAGAGTTTTAAACTAGATTTGAAGGAGGAAAGGGATAAAATCAGGCTCACTAGAGATAAGCCTGGGGGAAGCATGCCAATGTTTGAGGGATGGCATGCTAGCAAGGTCTAGTGGAGGTAGGGGATGGAGATCCATGCGGCAGCAGACGCAAAGGTTATTGACGTGTTAGAAACCACGGAAGCACCTAAGAATGATCACGTATGAACTAGAGCTTCTCTCCCCAAAAAGGTGACAGGATCAATAGCCCAACTGAAGTGCATCTACACCAATGCACACAGCACGGGCAACAAACAGGAGGAGCTGGAAGCCATTGTGCACCAGGAAAACTATGATATAGTTGCCATCATGGAAACATGGTGGGATGGCTCGCATAACTGGAGTGCTGCAATGGATGGCTATAAACTCTTCAGAAAGGATAAGCAAGGAAGGAGAGGCGGTGGGGTAACCCTGTATGTTAGGGAGTGTTTTGATTGTCTAGAGCTTAATGATGGTGATGATAGGGCTGAGTGTTTATGGGTAAGAATCAGGGGGGAGGCCAACAAGGCACATATCTTGTTGGGAGTTTGTTATAGACCACCGATGAAGAGGGATCATCTCTCTTTGCGGGATGAAGAGGCAGATGAAATATTCTATAAGCAGCTGGGAGAAGTCTCACGATTGCTAGCCCTTGTTCTCATGGGGGACTTCAACTTACCAGATGTCTGCTGGAAATACAGTACAGCAGAGAGGAAACAGTCTAGGAGGTTCCTGGAGTGTGTGGAAGATAACTTCCTGACACAGATGGTGAGTGAGCCAACTAGGGAAGGCACCCCACTGGACCTGTTGTTTGTGAACAGAGAAGGACTTGTGGGTGTTGTGATGGTTGGAGGCTGTCTTGGGCAGAGTGATCAAGAAACGATAGAGATTTTGATTCTTGGAGAAGTAAGGAGGGGGGTCAGCAGAACTGCTCCCTTGGACTTCCGGAGGGCAGACTTTGGCCTGTTTAGGAGCCTGGTTGACAGAGTCCCTTGGGAGGCAGTCCTGAAGGGCAAAGGAGTCCAGGAAGGCTGGACATTCTTCAAGAAGGAAATCTGAAAGGCACAGGAGCAGGCCATCCTTCCCCATGTGCCGAAAGATGAGCTGGCAGGGAAAACCAGCCTGGCTGAACAGAGAGCTCTGGCTGGAACTCGGGGGAAAAAAGGAGAATTTATGACCTTTGGAAGAAGGGACAGGCAACTCAGGAGGACTACAAGGATGTCATGAGGTTCTGCAGGGAGAAAATTAGAAAGGCCAAAGCCCAACTAGAACTTAATCTGGCTACTGCCATAAAAGGCAATTAAAAATGTTTCTATAAATACATTAGCAACAAAAGGAGGGCTAAGGAGACTCTCCAGCCTTTATTGGATGTGGGGGGAAACATAGTGACAAAGGATGAGGAGTAGGCTAAGGTACTTAACGCCTTCTTTGCCTCAGTCTTTAATGGTAAGACCAGTTGTTCTTGGGGTACCCAGCCCCCTGAGCTAGAAGACGGGTACAGGAAGCAAAAAGAAGCTCCCATAATCCAAGGGGAAACTGTTAGTGACCTGCTACACCACTTAGACACACACCAGTCTATGGGACTGGATGGGACCCACCCAAGGGTATTGAGGGAGCTGGCAGAAGTGCTCACCAAGCCACTTTCAATCCTTTAGCAGCAGTCCTGGCTAACCGGGGAGGTCCCAGTTGACTGGAGGTTAGCAAATGTGACGCCCATCTACAAGAAGGGCCAGAAGGAGGATCCGGGGAACTACAGGTCTGTCAGCCTGACCTTGGTGCTGGGGAAGGTTATGGAGCAGATCACCTTGAGTGCCATCATGTAGCACGTGCAGGACAAGCAGGTGATCAGGCCCAGTCAGCATGGGTTTATGAAAGGCAGGTCCTGCTTGAGTAACCTGATCTTCTTCTATGACAATGTGACCTGCTTAGTGAATGAGGGAAAGGCTGTGGATGTTGTCTATCTAGACTTCAGTAAAGCTTTTGACACCATTTCCCACAGCATTCTCCTGGAGAAACTGGCTGCTCATGGCTTGGACAGGTGTACTCTTTGCTGGGTAGAAAAACTGGCTGGATGGCCAGGCCCAAAGAGTTGTGGTGAATGGAGTTAAATCCAGTTGGTGGCCGGTCACAAGTGGTGTTCCCCAGGGCTCAGTATTGGGGCTGGTTCTGTTTAATATCTTTATCAATGATCTGGATGAGGGGATGGAGTGCACCCTCAGTAAGTTTGCAGACAACAAAAAGTTGGGTAGGAGTGTTGATTTGCTTGAGGGTAGGAAGGTTCTACAGAGGAATCTAAACAGGCTGGATTGATGGGCCGAGGCTGATTGTATGAGATTCAACAAGGCTAAGTGCTGGGTCCTGCACTTGGGTCACAACAATCCCATGCAACACTACAGGCTTGGGGAAGAGTGGCTGGAAAGCTGCCTGGCAGAAAAGGACCTGGGGGTGTTGGTTGACAGCTGAGTATGAGTTGGCAGTGTGTCCAGGTGGCCAAGAAGGCCAATAGCATCCTGGCTTGTATTAGAAATCGTGTGGTCAGCAGGACTAGGGAAGTGATTGTGCCCCTGTACTCGGCACTGGTGAGGCCGCACCTCGACTACTGTGTTCAGTTTTGGGCTCCTCACTACAAGAGACATTGAGGTGCTGGAGTGTGTCCAGAGAAGGGCAATGAAGCTGGTGAAGGGTGTAGAGCACAAGTCTGATGAGGAGCAGCTGAGGGAACTGGTGTTGTTTAGCCTGGAGAAAAGGAGGCTGAGGGGAGACCTTACTGCTCTCTACAACTACCTGAAAGGAGGTTGTAGAGAGGTGGGGGTTGGTCTCTTCTCCCAAGTAACAAGCCATAGGACAAGAGGAAATAGCCTCAAGTTGTGCCAGGGGAGGTTTAGGTTGGATATTAGGAAATTTTTCTTCACTGAAAGGGTTGTCCAGCATTGGAACAGGCTGTCCAGGGAAGTGGTTGAGTCGCCATCCCTGGAGGTATTTAAAAGATGTGTAGATGTGGTGCTTAGGGACATGGTTTAGTGGTGGACTTGGCAGTGCTAGGTTAACAGCTGGACTTGATGATCTTGGAGGTCTTTTCCAACCTAAATGATTCTATGATTCTATGTTTCTATGAAAAACACCAGGCTGAGCAAAAATGGATCTTCTTATGCTGGAAGGATACTGAATCCTCTGAAGAGATGACTAATAATTTTAGAAAATAAAAATTTTACTACCATTTGATCATAACAGGTTATTTCTCAAAGCCAGCATTTCTAGCAACACCATGGATTTTTAATGAGTGAAGGAAATGCATTATTTAGGGCATGTTAGTCTCAGCAGTGCCACTTTACCTGATATTTTTTCCAACTGGAGTATATGACATGTATACTTGATTAGCTTCGTTCACTTATAACCTGGCAAATGGTAATCTTACACCTCAGCCTAAAAATCTGTATTATTTGTTTTAAAATATTTTTCTTATTTTACTACTGCATTGGTCACAGGTTTTTAAATAATTTTATTCAGGACTTTAATATGCTATTTTTCAGCTTTAAATCTTGTCTCTGTACACAAGCAGAAAGGTGATCATGGATTGGTTTTAACATGAGATGGGATCTGAGACTGGAATGTATGAAAGCCTGTATTACGTATGTTAACATGTCACTCGTATTGGAGGGTTACCTGCAACAAATGAAATGCTTAAGTTTTGAGTAGTGGGCTGATTTTAAGTCAGCAGTATTATGATGAATTTGGAGGGAGATGATTAGTTTGGAGTGAAATAGCATTGAACAAGGAAAGGGACAATTGTCAGGGAATGCTAATTATAGGAGAAGTGATAGCATTTGGAAAACAGATGTGCTGAAGGATGGCTAGCTTTGAGACCCTAAAAGGCAGCAATGGAGTTTACTAGCAACAGTGATGACTGTGAGTGAGAAACCCCAAGTGTGTGTGCAGAATATGAGCATCTGGTGCAGGTGTGCACCTGTGGAAACAATGGGATAGCAAAGTGTGCCTGCGTCCGGGGAAGAGGCTTCAGAATAAAAAGTGTGAGTGAACAAGTGGCAGAGCACTGAGGTATATCTTCCTGCTATCTATATCGGTAGAGAATGAGGCGTTACATTTTTCCATTATACACGTAGCTCAGAAGATTTGCCTCTGGATTAGCAAATTTTCTTAGCAGAAATATAAACTGTTTTCTGTACTTCACACAGTAATTTCAATGAGTCATTGGAATTACCAATTGCATATAAAGTAAAGTTTCACTTGTTTTGGTTAATGTGCATTTATATTGCATATTTGGGGGGGCATGAATAAGAAATCATATTTGAAGGAAGCAAAGCTTAACCTTAAAGTAAAACTGAACTGATTGGATAGTTTAATAATTTAAACAAGTGATGTGTTAAATTGGGAAAATAGGTAGTACTCTGTTTCTCTCATACCTTTTTCTTGGATTAGTCATTTCATTTTAGCATTTTTAAGTATGTTTTGAAGATGTGATGCAGGCTTTGTTCTACTCAGGTTGTTCCTGCTGTACCCAGCATGGAGATAGCTGAGCAGCAGACTGTCATTAAATTTTGGCTCTATGCTAATCACATAGTCTAGTATCTTTAGGACTCTTCACGATACCTGTAGTACTCTGAGTGTGCAATTCTAACTTTAACATACTATGAACTTTTTGTGAAATCTGACATATCCTAATAGGGGCCTGCTGAAACTTTTGCATTCAGCTTCGTCTTCAATTCACAGATAACTGTTAGGCTAATCAATATCGTATATAATGTTTGAGGAAAATCACGTAGCTAGACCTACCTGTTCACTTCTCCAAGCATCAGACTGAAGCGGCACCTCCATGAAAAGCATTCTTTGCACATCTGAAGTGGCAAGCAACAAGTGAAAGGGCACGGAGAGGAGCTGATGGGGGAGAATGTTGAGAAAAGCCTGTCAGTTTGTGGTCAAAGAAAACATAACAAAACCAGAAAAACATGAAAGGAAACAGAGGAGTTCTTACCCTGTATAATCATCGATGTGAAAAAAATGGTGAGCATTCCTGGCACAAAGAATGGGTGAATTCCGATCCTGGGAACATCCAGAGCGGTTCTTGCAAGAAGTAATGGGATTTTCTTTTCCATGACAATGCTGGTTATGCCAAATAGAAAGCTATGCTAAGCACTGATGGTGCTTAGGCAGCTGGGGATGAAGCAGAGGCAGAAAGAATCCCCAAACATCCAGAAAACCGAGGTATTTCTAGAGATCGCTTAGCAATAGTAGTGAGTGAGGAGTGCACAACCAAATTAACTGTTGGGCAGGAGGAAGATATCAAAGGGGAGCACTCACAACAAGGCTGTGTGAACATGAGAGTAATTATGGAAATTAATGAGGTTCTTATCAGTTACACATACAGAGATAAGACCACCATCTACTCCTCATCAGTGTTTTTTTTCTCACAGAAACAACTGTGTTACACCCTGCAGAGTCGTCTTCTCTCAGAGTCTTTGAGAGCTTGAGGGTGATCCAGGCTGGTGAGACTGAGTTGTAGTACAACAGAATAGCTGAAGTATTTTACTGCTATCTTTCTTTTGTTCTATGCTTCTGGAATAACTTCTCCAGAAATATTGCTTCCTCCATGATGGTCAGGATTTTGGGATAACCATTTACCTGGATTGTATAATTTGTTAGTAGCTACAATTAAAACAAATACAAATTCAAATTCTTCTTACTGTTTAGGAAGTAAAAGTATATCATTATTGTTGTTACATACTTAATGAACACTTTTATCAATTTATACATTTATTTGCTTTGTTTTACTGCCGAAATTTTCTTGGTTTTTGAAATAACAATCTGTCTAATATGTTACTCAAGTGGCTTCCTTTCTGAATGTTCATACTGCTTTAGATAGAGTCACAGGAAGAATGCAAAGAGAGGGAGAAGAAACTTAACCATACAGAAGAGATATTGATGAGTTAACTCCAGAGGGGAAAAAAATATGAAGAAGAAAGAGGAATGCTAGAGAATGCTGAACAGGTATCATCTCAGACAGTAGAAAAAAGCAGGTTTTTTTGCACTGGTTGCCAAATGGAAAAGGGAAATAGATTAGATTTTCAAGGTGCTACAGCAAAGAAAAACCTTTTTGAGTAGTCAAATGTTTAAATCGCGACATCCAATCCAGGCATTTCAGAACTCTTCAGGAAGAGGTCTGGAAATTTGTACCAGGTTTTTTCTCTTAATGCTATTGAGAAATCTCAAAACAGAATTTGAAATTCAAAGGTTAGGCTTACTTTAAAGACAGCTTAGCAACTTCCTAGTAGTTGTGGGCTACTTCAAGGGGTGGAGTAAGTGCCATCACCATTTGGCCAGCAGGACTGTCTAATCCTCACTGGCCTGCTCTTTACTGCCCATGGACAGGATCACTGCCCAGAAGGAGCACAGTACCATCTGAAAGAAGCTTCACACCTGCTCTGGGCTCATTCCTCCCACTGTCTGCCCAAGCCTGACAAATCCCAGCCTGCATGGCTTAAAAGAACACCTCTTGTTAGTTTGAATCCTTGTCCCTCATCTGTTTTTTACTCTCCTTTCCCTAGATGTTGTGTGCAGAACTTTGTTTATTTGTATGTGTGAGGCTGAGTCTGATTATCTCTTTGGGAGCTGTGAAAGAATTTTTTTTTTATTGCTTTCTCAGTGACGTCAGGTAGGCACAACTAAAGTAGTTGGTGTAGGTTGTAGGCATTTAATGTTCAGGAATCTGTAGTAATGTTCAGCCTGTAGTTACACATGTGTCATAACCAATGCAATAAAGTCCATCTGTGAAACATACAGCTGGTGAGGACACCTAAAACAATCTCAAACTACATTATTTCTGCTAGCCAGCTCTTCCTTTCGTGGTATAGAAGAGTCAATTTAAAGTTCTAAACAGGTGATGAAGAAAACTTGCTCCATCTTCTGGACTGTAGGATGGGGAAATAGCTGGAAATTAATGTAGTAGAATTGCAGGCAACTGTTTAAACTCTGTCCCTCTGTCCAATCTTATACAGCACTGTCTAAGTAGTTCCTGCAGTTTCAAACCAGCAACAGTTAAAAGTGTTTTGTGGTTTTTTTTTTTAATATTACTAAGAAACACAGCTATGAAATGCAGCCAGGCACAAAGTGTGAAAAATTCTGTACCTGCTAGTGAGGAATTCTGCTTGCCATATTAAAATTTATCACCGACACTGTTGATTTTAATAAAACCTCTGTCATAAATGTTGTTAAGTCCTGAATTTCTGGATCAAATTCTATCAGTTCCTATGAAATATGCAACATCTAGGGAAATAAAAGAATACAGAGGGTGCTGTACACAGGACTTCCAGAATTGAAAAAGCTATAAAAAGAGAAAAAGTTTTAAAGAGTATACACTATTTACTCTTTTAAGAACTCAGTAAATAGATTTTCAACATCTCTCTTCTGTTAAGCATGCAGTATGTTTTGTGTGCTATAAGATTTTAAGCAAATATAATTACAGCTTTGTGTCATTGCTAACACAGCATCCCTTCTTTTTAGACAGGGAACAATCATTTTTCTCCTTCTACTCAGTTGCAGAGATGATGATGGAATTCTTATATTCTAGTGCTTGTGTTCATAATGTGTTCAACAAGGAGGATCAAGATAGTGGGCCTTATTTTGGGGAAGCTTTTTTTTTTTTACAGCTCTAGGCAGTTCATTCTGTTTTGCAGATTGACAGGTTCTAACCCAAATATCCAACGGTGTTTAAAGGGTCAGTACCAGGTGCTTACAGGATCAGACCTGCACTTACAGAATATCCACACCTCTTTATGCGAACAATTCCACGTTCTTTGGGCACTGACAATAATGGATTTAGGAAGAAGAAAAACCTTTATGTATTTTTTTTGACTTAATTTCAAATTATATGAGAAGAATTTGTTGAAGAAATCTGGGTTAGTAAGCAGTGAACTTTCCATTTGTATTATCCTTCCTAAAATGTCCTTTGGTCCTGATATTTGTCTGAAGACATTGAAACTCATTAAACTATGCAATGTATTGTCTCTGAGGGTCATTTAGAAACACATAATCTAATCCCCATTTTGATCTGAGGTATCAAAGCCTGTGTGAGAGACATGAACTGTGGTCCCACACTATCACTGGGGAACAATCAAGCAAGCTTGAACCTTGGGGCCAGAGAGAGGTCCATCTCCTGTATCCCTCCTCCTATCCAGTGAAAAACAGTCAGGCAGTAAGTATAATAAAATGCAGTAAACAAATTCTTTGTAACTTTTGATCTGAAGAAAAAGAATGGAACTAGTATCTTCGTCATAAGTTGCTCTGCATTTTTCGTGAGTCAAATACCCTCTGCTTCTTCTCTTCAGTCATTTGGAGCTGTTAGGCTACAAGGCTTTTCAGCTATTTAGCAAATTGCAAAATAGGTATGTGGTTTTATGTGGTTTTTATGACATCAAATCCCTAACCCGATGAGTGAATAGAATGAAAAATGCATATGACTACTTCCCCTGCAAATGTAACACTTTTCCATAGTTATAATGAATGTTATTTAAAAGTATGCTGTACTGTTATTTGAAGGTATGCTGTGCTTTTATCAGTAGTGCTACAAGACTTCTCAGCATGCATTTGAAAATAGTTAACACTTGTCATCATAAACTTTATTTTCAGGAACATTTCACAATTGATTCTTATAAGAAGTGATTTTTCTGATCTTTAAGTCACTCTGCTAATCATAAAGTATTTGCCTTTCTCTCACTTCAGAACTCTGTGTATAAAGGCAAGACTATAGAACAGGAAGTTCTTACTTGGTACATAAACTACCAGGTGCAACAATATGACCATGGAATATACTATGCTCTTCCCTGTCTGGAGCTGATTAGTGTATGATCTCAAGTGGCAGCTTTTACATTCTTTATTCTTTAAAATGCTGATATTGTTATTTACTGGATCCAGAAAGAACAATACTATAGACAGTACACTACATGGGCATCCCCCCCCCTTCACATTTCTGCTGTGTGGGCCCATCGTGAAGGATGTTACCACCACACAGTGGGATATTTTCTATCAGCTATGCAAACATTGCCTGCTTGCCTTACAGGATGTGGCTTAGCAGCAGGGATGAAGGTGCCTTTTTGCTGTTTCTGGGCATGCTGGCTCAGGAGGAACATCTTGAAAGGGGGAGGGGGGTTCATTATGCTCACTCCAAGAGGCTTCTGGAGTGCAGGGTGGGACATGAAAGGCCAAGGACTGAGCAAGGAGGGAGCTGGCAGAACAGGGACAAAATAGAGCCTCCTATGGGAGCAGGGGACTTCCCTGAAGCAGGGAGCAAACTTACAAGCTTTGAGGATGACATTCTTGGGGATCCAGAAGCACTGCACAATCCAGAGTGTGATTGTGCAAGCTGATGTGGGAATTTTACCACTGAATTTGTTTTTTGTTTGTTCTTCTTTGCAGATTTTTTAGTATTGCTTAAAGACTACGTGGGAACTTCAAAGAATCCCGCTGATTCCTATGAAGTTCTTACATACCCTCTGCTTTTCTGTTGAGAGGGTCAGTCAAAAAATCTGAGACAAAGCACATCTGAATATTCATCAAAGAACTAATTCCTCCCATGAGTTTGTAGTGACCTCTTGCATCTCACACAGCTAGCACAGGCTTCTTAGAACTGTAAGTAAAATTAAAGTTTACTGACCTAATGCTGAGTTGGTGAGGCCAAGTTGGGGAGCAGGAGAGGGAGCAGGCAAGAGCTGGGACAGATAGAGGGCAATGGCAGGAACCGTGCTCTCGCTGCTTTGCCAGTGGAGGCTGCTGCCCTGTAAAATCCAGTTATCCCCATACCACAGTTCTCCACAGTGTCTAGCATGGCTTTCCAAGCTGCTGATGGTGGTGATGGAGGCAGCAGCCTTATTGACATTTTGCTGTTCTAGGGGAAAGCATAACTTGCCTGTGCCCTAGTGATGACCCTACTATATTTTACTGAACTTTTTTTCATCTGCAGGGTCAACACTTTTCTGATAACTGTGGGAAACATGTCTATCATGTGTTCTTCATTTTAAAGGCTAAATTATAAAAACTTTTCTCCACCCAGACATATGTATGTATATACTTTTTTGATTTATTATGGTTTTTTTCTCATATCTGGGTGCCTCAAAAACCCTACTGTATGGATAAAACTGAATAAACAAACATTGAAAACAGAAATTTTTAAAAGTTTTTCACATTCACCAGACCTGTAGATATGTAAACTTTTCTGAGCCATGGTACTCTTTGCTTGGAATAATTTCATGATACTCTTGCTGCTATCATCCAGATCTGTCTGTAGAACCCAAAGTAATTTTCATGTTTTAAATACCAGAATTTTTTGTGTTAGCCTGGGATTTCCTTTTTTTTTTTTTCCCCTGACATGTCTTTTTGCTCTGACTTTTTGAACTTTTACCATAATACCCTGTAGAAAGCGTGCCTTATCCTTAGGCATTTGTTGTTGGGTTGGGGTTTTTTTTTTTTTGCTTTGACAACCTTGAAGTTAGGTACATTAGGATTTTCTTGAAGTGGGCATCAGAAATGTAAATTTTTCACCTTTGATGGTCCAGGAAAATTTCCGTCACAACTGAAAGGAATGCTTACTGTACTTATACGTGACTGTATGTGTAGTAACAACTGGATCTCTCCTACTCTCTCTTATGGAAAAATCTTTTGTGTCTTACCTTGTCCAGACAGACTGTCTTGGTCAGCTTCCTTGAAAGGTGGTTCTATTATATCATTCAGTTCTTTCTTCTCCTCAGCTTCACTACTCTCATCTCCAGCTTGCAGGAGATTAGGTGGGGTAAAGCTACCTGTGGTATAAACTGCCAGTGTGGTAGCCTGCTCCGTTGGAGACTCATAGCCATCGGTGATTAAGTCATTGCTAGCAGAATCATCTGCTGGAGGAGGCAAATAGAAATCCTCTGGTTTTGGAGGACTGCTAGTGCTACCCAGAGCATTGAAAGGCACTGTGAAACTTTGGTGGTCAGTAGCAGTATCTTCTGTGTCTGGAGGAGATTTGTCCTGAAATGGTTCTCTGGAGGGTTTGGTAGGGAACACAGGTTCAGATGAAACAAAATTATTAAAGTCTTCAGGGGCACTGATCTCTCCACTTAGCACAGGGATTCCAGTTGTAAATTCATTGACCAAGATGTCTCCTGTTTGGTCCACTGTTGCTGGGCTGGGGTAGCCTAGTGGGAGTTCCATACTCATGGAGTCCTCCTGAAAAAGTTTTTAAAAAACAGCTTTCATCATTATGTTTAACTTTCATTGCTTAAAAAGCCAATGATCTTTAGCCATAGGAGCTTGCAAACAGCTAACTCAGCATGAAGTCATGGGATGTATAAAATGTTTGGCTTGTGCATGTGATCCTAATCACAGTGCCTGTAATTTGAAAATGGTCAAAGAAAGATGACTTTCACTATCCCTGTTAACTGCTCTCCTTCTGTCATTGAGATGTACTACTGAACTTGTGAGACAGTGTTTACTTTGTAATTAAAACTGGAAAAGGAAATCAAGCAGTAATATTCACCTGTAAATGCTCTAAACAGTATCTCTGTTGCAGCATAACACCACAACATTCATCCTTACAGCATTTATAAAAGGCAGATACATATTTTAGCATAAAGGCCTTTTTCTGTATATTTATGTACATTCTAACACTGTTTAATTTCATTTCTCATGGAGAAATAAATAAATATAAGAACCAGTATTAACTTACCAAATCAGGGCCTGCCAGAGGAATAGTGACCATGCCCTGGATATCATTATCAAAATCACTAGGTGGTATAATAGATTCTGAAAAACAAATAAATTAGAGAGTGAAAGCACGATATTTCAGCAGTAGCACACTGAAAACTGATCAAAACACATAAACTCAGCAAAAACCAGTATTAAAACTATTCTCCATCAAAAAATTACTTTAAAAAATCCATGTTAAGAAGCAAGAGGCATAAATTTCCATTTAAACTGGCAATTATGAGGAAAACAGGAATTTTATATGCAGTATTCTTTGTACTCTTTATTTAGTATAAATGGGGTAGTTCTGCAGAGAGCTGAACCATGGATGAATGCTTAAAATCGGCTGAAGTATGAACCGCTCAGTTAAATCCACATGGGCTATGATGACTCATTATACTGTGCTGTTCATTAAGCCTAAATTCTTTTCAGTTTTGCCCAGAGTCCACACCATTGTTACTCTCAGTGTTTTGGCTTTGGTGCCCAGTTGCTCCCTTCACCCCCTCAGAGGAGCTCTTTAAACATACTTGCATGCAAGCTGTTTTTCTAAAACTGGTTATTAAAAATAACTAGTGGGAAAAAGTTGATTAAAATAGTTATTATTAAAGTGTTCTATATCCATTAATTTTTTTCTTGGGACTTTTGATCTACATTAAAATATAACATTTTACTCTTACAGAAAGTATTAGTTCATCTAAATATTTTTTTTTTGCAAGAAAAAGCTGCTGTTTGTAAATGAAACACTACAGCTAAAATTTGGTGTGTTTAAGATTGTTTTGGTAAATATACATATTAAAAAATATTTAAAATTATTTTCCCCATTTTTAACCCACCGCCCCAAAACTAGGGCTATGCTAGCTTTGAAAAAATCATTGATGGACTAGAAGGGGATATTTATTAGCTGGATTACTGAACAGGATGCAGCCCTTCAACCTTCTGCTGGAGGTCTTCACACCCAGCTTGTCGTCTACACTTCCTCTGTGTTTCAGAGAGCAAAATGCACCTTTACAGTGAGATTCACACCACCGATTTTAGCTTGGGATCAAATGGTCTTTAAGGTGTGTGTCTCTCTCACTTCACTGGGAAGTTAGATGGCTTGCTTACAATTGAGACTTAGCTTTCAGAAAGTTAAATTTAAGTTAGAGGAAGCCTTAACTTTTTGTCTTATTAAATAAAGGAGACTGTCCATACTGAGAAATTAAAATGATATAGTGAATATTCACACTTATTTTTTTTTTCCTCTTATTTGTCTTAGTGTGCAAAATATCCAGCTTTTCTAAACAAACAATCAAGAAAAATAGATCCTCCGATATGATTGAAAGTTAGGCTGTATAATTATAAAGGTACATTTTGCTATAAAATTTAACTTAGATCTGTGCATCCTTTGGATGTTCTACAACATTTATGAGAATGGGATACATCAAATGAAAACAATCTGTTAGAGAAGCAAAGGAGACCTTACTGAAATTGCATCAGTTTGAAAGGGCAAGGTTCATACTTGTGCCTGGCACCGGCCTGCCTACTGACCATCAGTAAACTGAAGTGTTCCAAGGTCCATTGGCAGGGACTGGTCTTCGTGGAGTGCTATAGCAACCAGTTGCTGAAGGTCTGTTACTGTGAGTTTAGTTGCTGATATCTCCCTCTCTTCCTTTGGAGAAAGTGGAATTTTTTCATTTTCAACCTTATTAGATCCAATAGTTGAGATGTCATCCACTGTGCTTTTGATTTCTGAGCCATCTCTCTCAAAGTTTACCACATAGCGTGCTATAGTGCTGCTTGATCTGCAAGGGGAAGATGCAAAAATGCCCGTTGCAGCAAAATCAGTTACTGGCCGAGGACTGATCTTACAAACAAAAATATATTGAACCATAACATATTAACTTCTGTAAAAATAATGCAGATAAACTTCTTTCTAACGAAACTGTCATCTTCAAATTACTTTTGCTATACCTAAACCTTTTTTCTTCTATGCATAATTTTTAATAAAAATTCCAATATTGAAGAAAATTATAAAAATGGTCTAACATAATCCAGTTTAATCTGACTAATCAGAGATCTGTAGAACTGGTAATATAGTTTGAAGTCATTGATTATTGGTTCAAACAGTCATAAATGCATGCTGGGGTTACTAGAAGCCATAATAGCCTATTAATTATACAGGAACCTATGGAAAGGGATTAGACAGTTCATAAAACTGCAGATAAGCAAAAATCCTATCACATCTGGGGCAATTTTTTACTCTTTGAAGAACAGCAAGAAAGTTAGCTAATGTGGCAAGCAAATCACTTTTCATGATGGGAGTTAGCTTTTCCAAGTCCAAATGAATGTGCTTCTCCCTAGATGTACTTGTTTAACAGAAGTCTCAAATTTTCACGGTTATTAATACATCACTTCTCATAAATGCTAAATTCACCTAATTAAAATGAAAAATAGTGAGTACATTGTAAAACGTTTGCACTCCACTATGTTGCTTTTTATAATATCAAATAACTGGACAGAGAGGATTTTCACTTTATCTAGTATGTGCTATGTATTTATATTTGACACTGCAAGAATTCAGGAAAAGCATTAGACAATTCTTCCTTTTAAACTATGAGTAAAAGAGAAATTCTGGGAACTGCTAGACAAATTGTTCCCCAGCAGCATGTTTCAGCAACAACAACAGACTCTGTAGTTAGCTGTATTACCAGTCAAAAGCTCCCTGCATTTTAGCAAGCTAGTAACTGGTCTCTTTGCCATTCTATCTGGCCTGATAATGGAGATAACAAATCAAATTCTACATACTTATTGAAGATAATCTGTATATGGGAATACAGTTGGGAAACAGCAGATCAAAAATGAAAATTTAAATATGAAGTTTCCCTATTGTTTTTCACTTTCAGTTTATGGCTGATAGAGATCTTTAGTCATCTGAATGTGAATTTTCTTAGGTAAAACAATTTTCTTTCCTTCAGAGAGATCCTGACAAAATTTGATTACATGAACCGTTCAGATTAAGGTAAAAGCTGTCCCTGCTGCTTTATATCACAAATTTTGTACTTAGACAGAACACAAATCAATTCACTTTTTGTCACATCAAGATAAAGAACATTTATTGATGTATCTATCTACATCTAATAGTCTACAAAATGATTCATCTTAATTATGAATTACAGAAATTACCCATCTTTCTCCTTCTTTTGTCTTCATTTCATCACAGAAGAAAGGGTGTGATAAAGGATTGCAAAAGAAAGAAAAACAAAGATTCATGTATACTGGTAAATCAATCATTCGTACATAAAAAAAATCTTTTCACAATTTATCTTCTCTGTGTCGTCTATAATTTTTATCTCTGTGTGAAAACGACAGCCCACTCTCCATCATTTCACTTTTTTCCTTCCAAACAATAGGAATCTCCATGTTTTGAGTGGGGACACAGGAATTTTACTTTACCTTGATAGTTTGAAATATCTGCTTTCCTATTTCCCGCTACAAATGGTGCCATTTGACCACTGTCATCGCTAATCTATATCTTTATGGTGGCAATGAACACCTGTGACAGTAGTAACAACTATTACTGTTACCACACATGTTGCCTACTCAGATCCTAGTCACAGGGGTAACTTGGCCTATTAATTGCCTCTGGAAGACATGCCTATGTTGACCTTCTGTAATATAATGCCCTGTTATTTTCCCTGATGAAATCTCTAGCATATTTCTAAAGTTGTCCTTTCATATTGCCTTGTGGGAAATGCCGGTAATACATGTGACAATATGGCTAAGAGAGAATGGACAGCAACACCTGTCTTAGCTGATCTGTAACTCTCAGGAGCTAACTAAATTATTAGATGATGGGAAGCAATCCTGGTCTTCCATATTGATGAATGTACTTTCATATCAGCTCCTAAGACCAAGGTACTAAACAGAAATGAATCCCAGATCTCCTGGAGTCACAATTGAAAGAAGTTAGTTATTGCAATTTGTAACTATGAGATGTTACTAGAGATTTTTCTCTGCTTGTTCTGCAGTAGCCAACTTCTTATTTTATTACGTTCATTATCAAAATGTAAGCAACTAATTCTCACTCTATTTTGCTCTTCTGTCTCCTTTCCACCAGCACTTTTGCAGAGAGAAAACCTATGAAGAAGTATGCTCTTGTCTAAAATTGCATTGCGATATGAATGTTCTTCAACATGTATTAAATATTACTAGGACTGAATGCTCCTGATGTTCTGCTATAAGCCCGTGTGAATTTATGTCTTTTTGCCTGCTCTTTTTATTCCCTTTCAATTTTACGTTATTTCTTACTATTAGTAATTTGTTTTTCCATTGATTCTTTCCCTAATGTGCTCTTATCTACAGAAGCATAACCATATCAAATACTCAGTTTTTGAACCCACCCTTCCCCTGTAGATTCTCTATTGAAAAAATACTTGTATTAGCAGTAAACATACAAGGAAGATAAAACTAAAAGAAATGGCAAGACAGAACACAAATTTATTAAAAAATGAAACATTTTTAATTGTTTGAAACACCTGGGAAACACCTATTGGAAAAGTTTTATATGTGTGAGCATGTATCCTCCTGCAACCTTCTCTCGCCAAGGCACCTTCACTGTGATCTATGAAGGGCACAGGATCCACACACAAAAAAGTAACCACCAAAATAATCATACTCAAGTCTCTTTACCTTGTCATTTAAGAAAGTCTTTAATACAATGTTGCTAGCAAACAATTTCAAAGGATTTATTGATTATTTCACCCCTCGGGGAATCAAAGCTACTTCTACTTAGTAATTCAAAACCTCATAGTCTCACTTGGGATGTGTTTGCACTTCTCTCCATATTATCTCTATGTTGTTCCCAGAAATCTATTTTCTGTTTATAGCAATACACTCCCCCTATTATATAGGTCTCTTCATGTTGGAGGGAAAGAAAGAAGAGGAGAATCCTAGTAGCCAATAGAAAAATGAGTCCCATTTTCTTACTTACTTAAATCCTAATACGCGGATTTCTTTGAATCCTGGAAGTCTCTCAAATATTTTTTGCATCTGTAGAAAAACATAAAATCACTAATTCAGTGTAAGTTCTATCACTAAAAAGCAAGCACAGGTTGACTACCTAGACAATATTTTTCATATTTCAGAAAGAGGTCTGGGAAACAGTCTCAACTGCCCTATTTGTGGTATCATCATTGCTCAACTTAAACACAATATTTGGTTTGTATATGCTGCCTGTATTACCTGTTAATAGGCAAAATGAAGTACAAAATACAGCTTTTTTTTTAGTAATGTAATTATGTAAATCAGTGATAATCTAGTTCATAATAGAGCAAGTCAAACAACATGAATCAAATGTTTTTCTCATTTTCAGCAGTTTTGGTTCATGAATAATTTTGTGATTCAAGTCACCTTAACTGTAAATTGTTAATTATTTAGAAATATTAACAAAATGCAGATGGATTTAGATTATTTGACAAATAATTTATAAATTAAACAGTTTTATCTGTCTTGTACAAATAGAATAACTTCATATATTTTTAATTCTAATGTAAACAATTGTACAGTTACATGGTTTTGAATAGGAGAGAATACGAAGAATAAACAATGAGCAGAAAAGGTGAATTCTATATACATTTTTCAGACTTTAGGATAATAAGTGTTTTTATCAGCACCTCAAGAATTAACAATGTTTTGAGATTGAGCTGATTGGTCTTTTGGTCTTTTCCAATTGTAGCGACATTTATACAGCTAAATCAAATGAAATATTTTATGTAAAACTATTATGTCAGAGGAAAAGGATTTTTTTAAACACACAGTTCCACAGTTCCTTTCTGATTCACTTCCTGGTCATGGTAAGTACCAGGCAACACATTGTCTAAGCCTTTCATCTGCGAGCAAAGCCTGTGGAGTTGAGGGAACTCAGCACTTGAAAAGAAGTGAAAAATCCTTTTGAGGAATTAAGTCCTTTTAATTCATCATATCACTTAAAAAGTATATGAACCAATGTGGAGATCTTTCCTCTTCCTTAGCTATATGATTCTGTACAAACCCAGCATACATTTAAAACTCATTCATTCATGCGTGAGAGTTTGTCAGAAGTGGTAGGGAATGGGCAGTCAGACCCACAGCTTTCTCTGCATCTCTAATATAGGTTAAGTGAAGAAGAAGTAGCAGAAGATCAGTATATTATCACAATATCAGGTATCAGCCACACTGTATCAGTCTAGATGTCTTTTTCATCACAGCAAGCAGAAGAGAAGCTGAAATCTAGTGCAGAAAATGGTCTACTGTCTACACTCCCCTTGCCCATCTCCTGCAGGAGCATAGGAGGAAAGGAGCTGAGGTAAATACTTCATTTTGAGCTTGATCTGACTTAGTAAAAGGGGTGCAGAAGTAACAATTAGACCGTGGGAAGATTTTAAATGTTATTCATGTGATTAACGCTCACTGAAAGTAATGGAGATTAATGGCCTAAATCACTAGGATGCAATTAATTTTCCTAAACTTAGGCAAGCACTATCATTTTAGATGTCTTACGGTCATCTTCTGCTCAGTTGCTGGTTCAAAAGAGTGCAGCGCTCTCATATTTGAGAGACCCTTGCAAATGTGTTGGATAACCTGGGGCACCTAAAATGATACCAGATGTCCATGTTTAGGCAACTGAATCCCATTTTAGCCATGTTCTGCAAGCTGACTCTCGGCTTGGGCTCTGTTCAGTCTCCTCTTGGTTCTGTTTATATCATAATGAAGTTGATGCTTTCTTTTGACTGTATGCACATAGGTGGCTTCCTATTTCCTACTTTTGCCAAATGAATCTTGATTCACTGAGTAGCATAAGCATCTGAATCTGCATTCCGTTTTTTATGTGATTTTAAATGTCTGTTGTGGTATACAGATGTACTTCTGAACATTTGCACTGTAATGCCTGCTGTAACTCTTCCCTCTTGCTGTGTCCTGGAATGAGTTAGAAACTGAGCTTGGAACTCCACGGTCCCAGCCTTTGCAAGGGCTTCTCTGGAATTTGTACAGGAGCTTATGTAGCTGGATGAGGTTTTAATTCTGAATCCAATCTCCTCACTCTCACCCTTTGAGTGCACCTGTAAAACTGTCTTGTATCAAGATTGCCCTCTGCCTCCTCCATGACCTATCTTTGGAGGAAAGCACATCAGTTGTATTTCATGGTACTGGACTACAAATCATCTTCTATTCAACACTGCACGTCAAGAACAGCTTTGGACTCTTTAAAGTGATGGATAAAATTTCATGACAATGGAAAATAATTTAACAATCAAGAAACTTTGCATTTCACCCCCTCTTATTAATGAAATTAATGAAATAACTTAAAAGTCAGATTGCTGAATTACATCATTATACGTGTGGTAAACAATGTCTGCAGGCAGTTCAGTTTGAGGATAATACTGAAAATCTCCAGAGAAGCCACTTTTTATCAGCTCTGCCAGCACATCCTTCACCATTTTTCTATGCATATCTGAAACTGAACCAGGATAGTGAAATAGCTTGCACTAAGGAATGCTCGTGAAACTGATGAGAAGCTTTAGTTAATTTTACTAAGAAAACCTTTTGAGAACCTCAAGTCATTAACTGCTATCTATTAAATTGGTAGCTGAACATTCAGTTAATATTATTAATTATATGAAAACACTACAGATGTTCCAGTTCTTACAGAAACGGTGGTAATGCACAACAAAATGGCTGGAAGTCCTTTGAAGAATAGTTCAGACAACAGTAGCTAATTACTTTTAACATTCATATTACATTCCTCATTAGTTTTATTGTAGAAAGTAAATTATGAAAAAGTACTGTCCATGAATTCCTGATTAAGCCCAAATGGTATTCCTAAAGTTACTCTTCATCAGTTATCTGAGGCTCTACTGCTGACAAAGATGTTGGCTTGTTAGCTTGGTGGCTAAACAGATGGCCTAAACAAGGGGAAAAGCTGGCTATACATGAAGGAAAACTGAAGGTCTTGAGACAACAGGAATTATCTATTTCAAATGAGGGCAGTAGATTCTAGTTCTGTTTCATGGTGAAGGTAGTTTCCTATTATGAATCTCAGCCAAGGTACAAAGCCAACATTTTGGCATTCAGTCAGCCTCCTTACCTGTAGCTGAAATTTGGCAGCGAGTTGTTGGTACTGTGGGGAGTTGGGATCATTAAGTTCAGCTGTGTACTCCTGATCAGTGAGAGTGACACTGAATTCTACCATTTGCTCCACAGGCAGTTCTGGGACTGTATTTGTTCCCAGCTCCTGGAAAAGAAGAGGAGAGGAAAAAAAGGGGAGAAATAAAATTAAGTGATTTTTTTCCCGACATTTCAGTATTTAATATGTAGAAGGATTTAATACTTTTAAACCTGTCCCCAAAATAACCATATCCTTTCTGAACCATATCCTAGAAAAGGCGAGGGTTCCTAGCCACACCTGTTGGCTTAATTCTTCTGCCTTTGCAAACAAGTTTCTATTACTGTGACTTGAGAGTTGCCTTTGATATGCATAAGTGAAGGCGATGAAGAGAATCAAGCCATTTCTTGCACAGAGACTGTTACCAAGTCTTCTTATTTCCATCATCATTAAAGTCATATAGCTTTACTTGCCACTGTGGAGGAAAGTGTGTGACAGCAAGGACAGTGACAAGCAAATGCTAAAAGCTGGTTGGTATCCTACCCTCAGAATGCCCGTGGTCAACCAGAGCAGACTGACAGACTCTCTGTTACTGTTTCATGTTCAGGCATTTGCATTTGTTTTTCCCTGATAATAAAGTAGAATTACCCCTACCTCTGTTACACTTACTGTGCAGCTGACTTTACTGCTATTAAAAGTACTCTTATTTTGTTTATTGTTTCCTGACACTATTTGCAGTTTTGGCCTACACTTACTAATTTTTTCCTTTAATAATGTTAAACTCCAAAAGCCAATTCATTTGTAGGCTATGATGTGCTGGCCACAAGGAGGAGAGCCACTATGGGCGCATTCAGAAAGATTTCCTAACTCCTCTTAGATATAACAATACACATTTGCTAATTTTAAGATCAGGAGGTATCTCATATTCCTTATTCACAAAAAGAGCTGAGCTTCAAATTTCAAGTCTTGGAACGCAAGTACTTGAAGAGGTGATGCAGAGAGGCCACCCAGGAAACTCCTGCCTTCTGCCAATCTCTCAGTCTTTCTTCACAAATTTTGTTACTAATGTTAACACATACCATCCCTGTGTTCCACTGTCAGTGTATTTTATTACACAAAAAAGCTTTTTGTTTTTTCTTAATAAAACCTTTCAGGGTTCTATAAAGTTTGCCTGTTAAAAATATAAAGGTCTTGGAACACAAAACAAGTTTTTCTTTACTGCATGTACTGCATATGCATTGCATGTTTATATGTACTAGCCATACTTAGATATTTGGTATTCCTTAAACACTAGTTAATATTTTTATTTGCTCAAGGACAATTCTACTCTCAGCCAGGCTTTTTATACCTTGGATAAACAAACAAACACAACAAGAGCAAGACAATGATCAAGAAGAAACTGGCCCAAAAGAGCAGCAAGCTTATCAGACTGAATCCCACAGAGAGGTGGGGTTTCCGCTTCTGCTGCCAGGTGGGTTGGCACGAGGCTGCTAGAGATATCTGTCCCATACATAACACCTAGGTTTTGATAGCTTCCAACAATAAGCAGAACAAGAAATATGTGCAGTTACAGTGTGTCAGGGGATAAGAGAGAAAATAAGACGTTAATATAATAAAGAATGAGTGGAACAGGAGAGAATGCTTCCTGCACCCATCATTCTGCACAACTCAGCTCTGCTAAGTCATTCCTTAGCATGCCTCAGTTTTAAAGGAACCTATGTTTTGTGCTGTATATAAAAATATGGCTCATCAGTTAGAGAAAGAGCATTCTGTAATGTTCTGTCATACAAGCAAAAGACTAAGGAATATGCACTTTCTATATAGCTGCCCTATGACTTTTGAGGAGCCAGCCTTTAGGGAGCTAGTCACAAAGGACTGGGCCGAGAAAGAATGAGGAGACCTATAAGATGGAGGAACGGGTTAATGCCAGTATCCTGGTACGTCTCAAACATCACAAATAAGCCATTTTAAAACCATTTTTTCCTCATATTCTGTCTGCTCTTTCGCTTCAACAGCTATGACAGAGGTAGGTAATACACAGTTGAGAATATTAAGATTCCTTTGCTTTCTTAGATCCTGAGGATGTAATCATTTCAGACAGTAAAAGTAGCATTTATCTGGGATCAGTCCGGTGCAATTCCTGTGCTGGAGCTGAGAAGCTTGCAGAGGTGGGATGGAGAATGGTGCCAATTTGCCAGGGGTGTGATAGGCGAGGCTTCAGCCGGCATTTCTGCCCTCAAATTCTTGGCGGCGGCAGCATCGAGACCTTGAGCTCACCCAAGTGGGGAGGAGGCAGCATGAGCCTCTTCCTACAGCCAGTATGCACAAACAACAAAAAAACCCCAGAGTGGCTTTTCGAGGAGGTGCTCTAAAAGGGCAAACTTTTTAGAAATTGAAAAAAATCTCAGAGCAAAGCAGAGGGGAAATGCAAGCGACTGGCTCCCACCTGGTGCTCCTTGGCAGCAGGGTCTACCCTGGGCTCTCGGGCCCTGGTGACACCTTGGTCTCTCTCCAGAGGGAGGTTCTGGAAGGTTCCCTGAAGCCACACCGCTGTGCTGAGGCCAGGGCCACCTCCCTGCCACCCCCAGGAGCAGTGGCCAGGACAGGGAAAATAACTGTCCCTCCTTTCACCTCCACCCCTGTCTCAGACGTAACCTGTGGCCTGTGGTATTTGCAGTAAACCTGTGGAGGAGAGGGTAGCCCCGGCACCGTGCTGCATGGCTGCTCTGAGGAGAAATCAGCAGAGATCCCCTGTTTGACAGCTGGCTGTCTGGCAGGAAAAAGGCAAGAAGGTCCAGTCCTATCCCCTGTGTTGTGGAAAGCTCAGAAGGCATGCATTTTTACATTATTTAATGAAGAACAAGTTTACAAAATGGTGGAAAATAGGCAACAGGCCCCTCATTAAAATAATGAAGACTCTGCCTAAAAGCTGGTTGCCATATTTTTATATTTTCTACCGCATACGCAATAAACTTCATGCACTATTCCAGTACAGGACAGACGCTACTAAAACCCTTCAGTCCTACTAGCAGTAACAGAGGGGAGCACTCATAGTTTATAAACACAGTTTATAAGGCTTCCCCCTCTTTTCTGCTAGCTGATCTCAAAAAGAAGAGGTGAGTGAAAAAGTAGGATAGGAAAACAGGCTGCTCTCACCTTCACAGGAGTCTTCGTGTCGTTAACGATTTCGTTGAGCAGCGTGCCGTTAGGTACTGGTGCATATGGAGAGAGGGGTGTGCCAGGGGAGCCTGAGGGGTTTAAAGTAAAATCAGGCAAGAACAGGTTAGCACATCAAAAATCTTCCCTTTCTCTGTTGGTCAGGTGTCAGCTCACTGGAGAAGCTTTCCTTATGGAGGGTGTATTTGACCGCAAGCCTGCGCCAGTGAAAGGTGGTCGTGACATGACTTGGGTAAAGCTGCTACTTTTTATACAATAGACAGCCTTTCTTTCCAGGTCAACACATCAGTAGCGTTGCATGTGGATGACTGAAGGCAAAAATGCCACTGACTATGCATCAAGGAAATTGTGTGAATTAAATAATAATAATGTTTGATCATTTCCTGTCATACTCCATTATATATCACCAAATGTCTAAGCCTGATTTTGCCAATTGAGATCTTTGTCTCTATGATAGCCACCTTTCTTTAGGGCTCAATTTAAAGTAACAAGAGGCTTTGACAGAGTTTTCCAGCTAGAGGCACAATTACCATGCTGGAAGTCGTTATCAATAAGATTCTGTCATATTTGGCCCTCATAAAAATATGTGTGCAGGGTGTTTCCTCCTTGAACCAAAATGCTCATATTTACAGATTTTTATCACTGCATAAATTTCTAACATTATTTTAAAGAACTGTAGTACACAATGCTGGAATAATCTGCTCAAATTAATGTCTTGGCATCACTGTGACTTTCTGGCTGAAGTCATTCTTTATTTTCATCCGCTTGCTTATTTTGGCTAACAAAATGCAGCAGTTGACACTCTAAATGCTATTTCATAACTGAAGCAAAATTAGCTCTACTGTCTACAGGTGAAACTAGGAAAACACATGCATTTAAAGACTGTGAAACAAACCTGGAATGCTACATTTGAGTAGCAGACATGCTGTAAAGAAATTAAAAAATGCTTCTTATAGATTATTTTGCTAAAGCATTTTCATTGTACGTCACTGAACTTGTCATGCTTCTACTGCATTCATTAAATTACAGCCTTCTAAGATCTATGAATCACTGGTTTTAGCAATTCTATTTAATGGGCAGATGCACAGCAAGCAGATTTGATTTTACCTGTGGAAATGGAAGGAATGTCTTCCAGCTTTTTGCCACCTGTTTTCTCTGTGGATATTTCATCTTTCCTATCAATCAAATAGAAATGAGTGATTTAATGATCAGCATGCTGTACTGGCAATGGCAAAGGTGTAAAAAAAATGTAGAAATGACCCCTATATTAAGTGTACTTTAAATGAGAGAAGTTATTTCTAATGGAATATTTGATAAGCTGGTTAAACAGGCAATGGAACAGTAGATCGTATTTTATATTCAACAATTTATATATTTCCTTTCCTCTACTTCAATATGGTATTTGCTTTTAAAATTAACAAAAATACTGATTTGATATATTCCTCTACCAAGGACTCCCAATCCTGTCAGGAGTCTGCTCATGAGGTTTCATGACAGATTTTCTCCAAGCAATCAGAGGGATGGGATCACAGAGATTAAATCAGTGCACAGGGTCTGCTTTTTCTCTCTTTGAAGTCTATGAATGGTTGACCACTGAATAAAATGGAAGCAAGACTTCTTGTACATTATCTAAACCAACTATTGTCTCCTTTGCTATATCTCAACCTATCAAAATAGTTCAGTGAGGTCTTTGGGCTGCTTCTATTTTTAGAGCCAATGGACATTTCATGGTTCCAAGGATATTTCATATGGTTTGGCATGAGGAGAGGATGGGTGTACTTTGGTACATATGGTTTGGTATGAGGAGAAGATGGGTGTACTTATTTTCAGTTGTCAGCCTGCATTATAATATCATAAGGACACTTCCAACTAATGATAGTTTCAAATCAGATTCCTGAATCGCGATTTTTATGAATTGTAGGGAAGTTTATGTTTGGATCTGGATTTAATATTCATGAGTTAATGCCTACCACGGTCCCCATGGCAGCCAGCTGAAAACTCGAGGAAGAATATGGTGGGTGTGATGTACAGACTGTCTGCCTTGCATCGCAGGATTTGGTTTTGTATTGCTGATATTATTTTCTGGTTTTAATTTTACAGTCATGTACTGATGAATAAATTTTGTAACTGCGATGGTAAGCTTGCCTGAAAAGCAGAAGTGGTATGTGTGTATAAGTACATTTTATAATAGATGTGTTAAAAGACTCCTGCAGTTAAGGCTACAGAATAATTTCTGCTCTAAACCCAAATTTTTATTAATTTGTAGCTTTTGGAAACATTTAGATTCTTAGATAAGAATCTTCTAAGTGACATTTTGAGATTTTTCTCTCCTGAAATTGGGGGGTGAAGAATTTCAGTTGTTTTGCGTTCTAAGTAAAGTGTGGAAAAAAACCCAGCATAAAATAAAAAGCCCAATCATGGAAATAAATGAGGATAGAATTCCTAAAAATTTCTGTAGAAATAGCTATTATTAAGGCAGTGCACACAGGTGGAGTGTTCGTGAAAACTGATATGAGTGAAAGAACTAAGGGCACTGCACATGCGTAGTGTGGTGTTAACTGAGACAACATGAGGTTTGTAGCATAGACAGAAAAGACAGCTGGGCTGCATTCCTATACAGGACCAACCTAGATGTTTAATAACATAAATAAAGAACATGAACAACTCCTGATTTACCACATCCTCTGGATATCTGGTGCGGTGAGAACTAAAGTATTATTTGTAATGTTTTCACAATGTTAACTAATTATGTGTTGTGTCTTTAACTGGAGACTGATCTCTCTACATGGCATCTACAGAAGATACAAAACATTTCCCAAACCACACAGTAGTAAAGGTGTAGTAGTAAAGTCCAACAATGCATAATCACAGCTGCCTGTATTTCCAGCTAAAATATGAGTAATTTCATAGAACTTACTTCACTTTCTGAATTGTGTCTAGGGAAAACTGTACTGTTCACAAAGAGCATAAGAACTCTGAGATCAGTCACCTCACTTATTGCCTTGCTGCTGCTGTTTGCACTAGACTGAGTGAAAAGACCTCCCTTTGGACATCCAGGGGAGTTTAATTAGGCCCTACATTATTAAAAATACATTTCTGAGAAAGAAGAACACTCAAAGCTCCCATGTCATAATGAATATACATAAGACCTCTGTGATCATGAGACAGTATAACTTATGAATGGAAGAGATTATTTGCTACACCTGAAAATCTAAGAAAATTTGAAGGAAAAAATAATACATTAATTAGAGAAATTGTGGACAATGATTTGTCTGGCTGTACTATAGTATTTATATGCAGAGAGACAGAGTTCAGTATTGTAACTTCCGTCCTGCCATTCTCAGACTTCTGAGCGTTGCCAGGAGCATACTTTTTTTCCAAGTGTTTATGGAATAAAGCATCATATTAGTTAACACTATCATGATGTGTAAAAATACAGGGGAAAGCTAAAGTGAAGGCATAGAGTTTTCATATTATTGCTTAATGTAGCCTCCTAGATAAACTTTTGTTAAGCTCTCTGACTTTATTTTTGAGAATTGTAGCAATTGTGGGTAATCTTTTGTCACACTCCCAGTCAACACTAGGCTGATGCAAAGCCGGGGCTCTGTCAGGGTTTCATGTTCACATTAGTCTAAGAAGACATTCTGTGGTGTCTCAAAGTGAACAGGGAACTCAGACATTTGGCCACCTTCATTATTTGTGATTCAATTACTGTGTACTATGATACATATAGTATACACATCTCTCACAGCACACACCAAATACACCACAGTGCTATCTGTATATCTGTTCACATCCACGCACATCTACACATATATTTTTCAAAAAAGGCAGTAACATCAAGTGGCAAGGTTCTACTTGTGCTACTTACCTTTCCTGGAAGGTTCTATGTTTTACTCGCTGCAAAAAGATTAAGAAAAACAGCATTTTACTAGTGGGTGTATCCAACCATTGAGCAGAAGCCTGTTAGCTCTTTCATTTACTGTACTTTTATGTTTCCCTTCTAACACATGCCCCCTCCTCTTCCTGAGCAATACTTTGCCCTTATAAAAAGCAGATGGGGAGGGACTTGGAAGTGTCCCCGAGTTTCTAAACAAATGTCAGTAATTCTTACCCGCTGGATTATTTCCAGGTGCTCTTGGGAATTGCTGAAGTTTTTGCCAATGTCAAATATGCAGAAGGTTTCCCTCTGGCAGGCAGTAACCCAGTTCTGATATTCAGAAGTATCAGGAATCCGATCCAGAAAAATACGAAAGGCTTCCCACACAGCTTCCTGGCAGACTAAGAAGAAAGGGGCTGGGGATGGATGCTTTGTACCAAAAAGTAAACTTGAAAGCCTTTTTAAAGTGACTTGGGATTTACACATTTTACTGTACTTAGTAAACAAATCCAGCTTCTAGGCATTTTTAGATATCTAGCTCTTTCAGGTATTTTTGAGTTGACAGTCATTTGCCTTTATGCTGAAGGATTAACCGTTTTTGAGTTACGGATTGCTAATTTCCCTTGTTTTAAAAGAGATTAATTTGGCCTGACTTCATCATCATGAATGCGGAGCAAACACAAAGCACGGTTCCTTCACCTCAAAGGTACATACATACAAAGATACATACATACTGCATGTTCTAGTGAGAGCAAACAGGAAGGTAGAGAAAAAAAATCTAGCAGTCACCATGCTTGAATAATCATATTTTTAACTGTATACAAAGGTTTTGTACATTAGTATGGTTAACTATGCATAGAACAAGCTAAACAGAACATATTTCAGATTTTGATATTCCCCACACATATTACAAAATATTTTAATGGAAAAAATATTTTTTAAATGCAGCAGGCTAAAATGACTTGATTATAGTCCGAATTTTCAATGTAATTAGTCTTTTCAGAATCTTAAGGACATTCTACAGCAGGTACATGCTTTTATGTTTCTTTAAACACTTCTGGAAAAATTGAATGACTTAGAATAGGTAAAATTCCTTTGGAAAGAACATGGTTTCCTTCCTCTCTACACAACTATACACAGTGATTTGTTCAATGTTAAGTATGTCCTCCATGGTGATGAATCACCCAGTTAAATGCCAGGCTACACCAGACAAGATTAACAGGTACTGTGGCTACAGAGAGAACAGTAGCATTCTGCATCATTTGGGGAAATGAAAATGAACATACAGAGAATAAGACAGTGGGGGAGATTTTGAAAAGGTGGTGTTCACGAATGCCTCTAAGGGAGCTTCATTTACTGGATGCAAATTGACTTAATTACATGAGATTATGTAAAAACACATAATATAATAATGGAGACTAATAGTTTTATATATTCTGTTGGCTCAGTCCTTATGCAAGAAAGCTGTGAAGTTCAGCTGTATTATATTACAAAATATATTAGAATGCATATTTGGGCTTGGCGTCCAGTTTTTTGAACTATTTTCTAGCAGTCAGAACTTTGTCAGGCATTTCAGGGAAAACTTGTAAAAGATAAGTTCCTGCTACAAAGACCTTGCTCTCTAGTACTGTGAGTGAGGATCATGACATGCATGAGTATGTGAGGGAGGGGAGAAAGCAGCAGCAGCTAGGTTATAAAATGACTGCTCAGAAATACTTTATAGGGTTTACTTTCCCTTGATGATTCTGATAACATAGGTCTTAGATATGTCTGCAGAAGTGAGTTTTTGAGAGTCAGAGATGGCCAGGTGGGCCTATACTTCTGAGTGCACTTTTACCAACATCTTGCTGAATTCTCCTCTTTTTTGTAAGTTGAAACTATTTCTGAAAGATTCTGGAGGATAAACTGTTCCCTCCTCCGGACAGCTACTTCCTACCTGACTAACTATACTAATGTATCTTTGGATTTCTCTTCAGATACCAGCCCTTCCCCACACCCAAAATATTTGGGTTTCACTTAACTCACTTTGCACAGCCTCAAACTAAACATAGAATGAATCCTGGCTGCACCTGAGTTATGTTTAAAATCACTGAGTGGTCCAGAGAGATCCTCAAGCTAGCACAGAGCCAGCCAGGCAGTGCTGTTCTGGGTGGACTTTCCTGCTTAGCTGCAGAAATACCCACTTACGCAGGTTGTCCTCTGCAGGGTCTGTGAACTCAGTTGTGTAGGATAACCAACATGGCTCGGTGGCTGCTAGAACCAATGTGTTTTGAGCAGAACCAGTTCAGTTTATCTCAGCTGTTGCTGTAGCTTCCCATTCACGGGTGACTGCCTGTGTCACTACTTGTTGATTCTTCTAGTGTTGTTAGAGTCACCTAAGCCAGCTGTATTTTTGGCTTTGTGAAAACATAATGTACACTCACTCAAGGTGAAGGAACACACTTCAAAATGTTGTTTAAAGTTAAATGCTTTTAGAGAAGGGGATTTTCAAACACATTCGAAAAACCATTTTAACAAAAACTTGCTAGCAATTTAAAAGCTGTGGCCTTTAGCACTTTACTTTACAAAGTTCATTACTGTGAGATGGGACATTTATTTTCAGTACTTGATACCTGCTTTGACTTAGAGTGAGATAATTATCTGCATTATCTAAAATATCAGTGGCTCTGAAATTAGTGTAGTCAATTTCTCTAGGTATTCTCTAAACTTGCTGTAGGGATGTAATCACCTAGCTGTGTTAGGGCACCTCAATAATAGCTCGGGAATGACCTGCCCTCCCAGTAGAGAAGCTGCATGTGGAGCAGATGTGGTCAGATTATTAAAAAGGAACAGGCTGTCTTTTGAAGAGTTCTATTCATTATGAGCTAGCAGTTAAGGCTAAGTTTCTGTCATCTTTTTCTCACTTACAACTCTCTGGTATCTGTTTTTCTGAGCAGTAACTGCTGAATAAAGATATACTATCTGATGAAAAATAATCCAGTTACCAGGGTTTAGAAAAACATGACACATGGCCAGCTGAGAAGGTGTCGTAGCTAATTCCACGCATGCTCCCAGTTTGCCCCACATGAGGGACTGTCTTCAGGGTGACTTAAGCTATGGTGTGTTATTTCAGAGTTGGTGTAGGGTCACAGTAGGCTCAGGTTATCCAACAGCAACTGTCTGAGCTCCTGTATCTGAGTTGCTTTGTGTTGTGTGCTCATTCCTGAAAGCATAGAATATATATATATATATGTATGACATAAAAAAGAAATTGTGTCATTTTTCTTAGGCAGCAGTAAAATTCTCTAGAGGACAGATATGATCCACAGTGCTGTTACAGTTCTAAATGTGTCATGGGACTTGGTGGGGTGGAAGTGGTCTTCTAGACTTTAGATATGGAAAAGAAGGGACCTAAAGGTATGTCTACAAAACAAAATGAAGGTAAGATTGTCCCACAGATAGGCACAGGCTGTAAGACTTCAGCGTGGCTACCAGATTTTCATGAAGGCTTGTACTGTGATTACAGCTTCAAGTATAATGCTTGCATCACCACATTTTCACTTCTGCCTTTTTTTTCATTTATCACTTTCATCAGGTATGTTAGCATGCTTAGCTGGAATTGTAGAAGTCTTGGGTTCTGATCTTTCCTTAAAGGACAGATTTTTTGAGGTTTTAATGAAGGACATGGTAGTGGAAAATGTGCAACTATTCAAGGGAGCAGAAACACCTTTTTCTGAATGAGTGTACAAATTATTCAGCTGCAGTCATCTGTTCTCTTGCTTACTTTTTGGGAAGTACTCCAGCTTCAGTTGAAGAACTGGATGACACCTACTCAGAGAATTTTGTGAGTGTAGGACACTGCTGGGAAAGAGGAGCTGTAAGTGTAAACCTGGTTGCACTACAAGACTTACAGAGCCCAGTATCCCAGCTGGTGTGCTGCTCTCCAAAAAGGTGGTAGTATTGTCGTCATCAGTTTTTAAATGAAAATGTCATAGTTGCCGTTCTTTGAGTTCAGGTCAGTGATACCAGCCTGTCCCAGGATAGCTTGTTTTCACCCCAACCAGGGATGTGGCCAGTGAGTTTAGGGGCTTTCAGGATTAATTAATAATTAAGAAAGGCTTTTTGGATCAGCCTCTTTAACATGTTTCAGAATTCTGTCTAATGCCCATTGGGTTGGAATTCAGTCCCACAATGGATACTAAATATGTTTGTATCTACAGGAATGCCTGCAGACATTGGTGTAGTTTGCCCATGCTGCTTATAGAAATTGGCTGCTGGAGTAAAATTTTTGCAGCACTACATCAGATTTCATTTCAGAGGGAACTAGCTGGTTCCCTGAAAGAGAGCTGAGGAGCAGTCAAGTTACATACATGTATGTAAATGGTTGGAGACCAATACAGAGGACAAATATATAAGCAAAGTTGATTTAGAGAGTAGATGTTGCCTTAGATACTTGCATCCCAGAAGTGCTGACTAGGTTTTAGAATTAGCTTTGGACCATCTAGCTGCGGCACAAAAATATGCATTTTTCTAATACAAATGGGAACAGCCACAGAATGAAAGACTGGGAGAGGTAGAGGGAGGAACAGAGGAAATAT
This sequence comes from Mycteria americana, assembly GCF_035582795.1. NCBI lineage: Eukaryota > Metazoa > Chordata > Aves > Ciconiiformes > Ciconiidae > Mycteria > Mycteria americana. The sequence continues at coordinate 36,599,378 of NC_134367.1, forward strand.
AAAAACTGGAGGACTACTTGCACCATGCTCTCTAGGGACCTAAAATCTGAGTTGTAACTATAGGCTCTCTACAGTCAAAGGAGGTAAAGAAAGGGCTGGGGAGGGAGTGAATTAATTGGGAAAGGGGAAAAAAAACCATTCTGGACTTTTTAAAAATAAGACTAAGGTCTTTGCATGAGCTGCTAGCAATTATCTCAGTGTTTGTAGCATACCAACACTGCCACAGACTTAATATAACTACAGATACACCAACATATTTGTGCAGTGACCAATGAATAGTTTCATCACTTGTCTTGATTGGTGGGATTCATTCTGAGTAGCAATAATGGTACCTACTGCACTTTTGAGAAAGGTGGTACATCTTTACACAGTAGTGCAAGCATAATTTGGTCTTCACATTCTGCTGTGCTAGAACACTATGCAATTACACTGAGTTCATTAGTCCTTTGAGTGCATTGTTTTATTCTGTTCTGGTAACTGTCTGTCTTGAACCATGATGATGTACATGTAACATTTGATTTTCTATGTAAAAATGAAGCATAAAGCAAATAGCACATACACTGCCTAGAGCTAAAGAACAAGATTCTGGAAAATTATTTTGTTTCCTCAATTAAAAGAAATCTTTTCAAGGATGAAGTACATGCATCATCTTACCTCTTAATCTATAGTAAGCTTGGTGGCTGGCTAAAATCTGCTTCACTGATTCTTGTGGGCAAACTTTCACACCAGTTGAGAAAAAGGATGACCTCTTTGTTCGGTGTTTTGCCATGTCAAATATTCGCCTTATGGTTGATACTCTGGATCTCTTTGTTGTTCTTTCTGTTTTGTCTGACCCTGAGGCGTCTGCAACATGTTTGGCTTCACCACGGTTTATTTTGTTAGGGATTTCTGGAAAAGATCAAAAGTAAGCATGTACATAAACATACACTGCATAGGCAGTTAGGTATCCAATGCAAGATCATGTCTGGAAAGCGGGCATGGACCTGAGTTCTTTTTGTTATATTATATTGGTGTCAATAGCCTGACTGAATTAATGTGCTGAGGAGAAACATCCTAGGATCACATGGGGGAACTGGGACTCAAGAGACCTGGTAACTAATTTCCTCGTATCTCAACGCATGACCCCAGGACGCACAGGGTAAAAGTTTCAGAAGCCCTAAATCTTGTTTTCAAAAGCAACTTTGGGTTAGATTCACAAAGGACACTTAAGTGCTTGAACTTCATGCTACAACATCTCATTTGTATATCACCCTGTAGGGAAATTTACAGTACCGTGATAAGTAACCGTCTGGAGCTTGGGGAGAGTGAAGCATAACTGTATCAGCTTACAGTGTAAAAAAGTGCCTATGCTAGCAGATAAATAAACTGAGAATATATAAATCAACTGAAATAATAAATAAATAAAAATATTTGTTTACTGAAATAATATACTGAAATATACTGAAATAATATACTGAAAAATATTTATATACTGAAAAAATATATAAATAAACTGAAATAAACTGTTGCACCTTAAATCTGCACCCTTTTAAGGTATTCTTACCTTTCGTTTGGGCTTCAAGGCACATCTCCCTTCACATCAGGTTCATAGTCTTGAACCCATCTCAAGAAGTGCACCCTGAACCACTTTCTTTCAAAAGCTGAACAGGAGTTTGATTGTCTTTGGGGAAAGAGGGAGTTGTTTCCAGTCTCCCTCTTTTACTCCACAGTTCACTCCTCTATCCTTCCCTCACATAAACTGAAGTATTAATCAGAACAGACTGCAATCATGGTTTTTTGGCACTGGACGATAGATAGTGTGAACGCGCTGGCATTGTAGCTCAATAGAGCTTTAAGTATTCCTGGCAAAGTGGAACAGCTACAGTAGGAAAAAAATGAAATCAGTGAGTGGGAATTGAAGTTCTAGGCTTAAGTTTTACTTATGGAGCTATTCAGTTATGAAAAATGGAAATGCTTCCAGGGTGTCAAAATAGCCTCAAGCGTAGGAACCCCCATCTTAAAAGGCACACAAAAATTCAGGACATTTGATTCCACTTCCTAAGTATTTGTGATGCAGTCTTACATGACATAGCAGCTAAATTTAATGTAAAAATGTTAATGATAAAAATAGCCTATAAGGTACACATTTAACGGAGCTGAAATATAGCATTTTGCAGGATCGTGTGACAGCAGCAATTAGTATCTTTTAGATTATCTTCCAAAATTTTGCATACATATTAATAAAGATGTTAAGGTTAATTTGGAAATACCTTTTTTTGGTTGCATTTTCATACATTTGGTAAAGTCATTACAGATGAAAATTAAAGAAAAATGTAAACAGAATAAAAGATGTTTTGAAAGAACTGTTTTGAAAAAAAAGTGTAAAATTTGTAGATAACTGGAAAACTTCGAGGGAGAAAATGTAAGAAAGACATGGTATATGTGTATCTGAATGCTGACAAATCAACTGAAAAAATTGCTTTGAAGAATGATTTAAAATCTTGTAAAAGAAGAATAAAAGGAAATAATAGGGTTCAAAAGGAACAAGTTCAGTGAGAGTAATACTACCAAAAAAATTAAGAGTAAAAAATTATCAGTTTGCTGGAGAAAGAAGAAATGTCATGCTGCATATAACGAACACTAATTAACATGTTCTTAGGCAAATCAAGAGAAAATAAGGAAGGTAAAAACATATTATCTTGACAATTTGGAACTGTGTTAATTAAATGTTTAAAGAAAAGTGGGTAGATAAACGATAAGAGAAAAATAATTGAAAAGCATACTGTTACGAAAAGAATCATACTTGAAGTAAAGAATGGGAAAAGTTCTACCATATATTTCAGTATACGTATATATATGTGTGTATATATATGTCTCAGTTCTTATTTAACTTCAGAATGAACATTCAATGCTTACCGTGTAGAAATCATAATAATGACATATATATTATGAGGTAGGTGATACTCTGATACTGAAAAAAGTCGACTGCTTGATTATGATGAATATTGTATGAAAGACAGGAAGTTATACAATGAAGGCAACAGGTGATTGCTATTCCATTGTAAAGCATGCCAGAGGCAGCATCTGGTAAGCCTATAACTGTCTAATTGTTGCAAGATAATTTAAAATGATGATGCAGTCATATAGTGTTTGTCATTAAATGAAATGGAAGTAATTTTTCCACAGTAATGTCAGATCATGAACCATAAACTGCATAAAAGGAATTTCCCTGTGAAAACATGGCTCTGGGTCCATCAGAAACCACAAGTGGCCAAACACCAGATCAGATGAGACACTGAATTATTTGAATGATATATGGGGTGAGAGCAGAAGATCCAATCTGAAATCTCAAAGCAGACCCCTGAAATCCTCTAGAATAAAATACCAAAAATCTGCATGGAAAGTTGTAAGTCTATTACCTTTTACAGGGTATATTAACTGTGATCGATAGACCAGCTGCCCAGGCAGTCTGACCAACTGGGGCAGAGGATTTTGTCACTAAGCTCTTTGATAGCTTTTGTATGGAGCAGAGGTCTTGAAGGATTTGCTTCTTCCCCAGGATTTATCCCTAAGTCATTAACTTGAGTTAAGAATTATACTATTCATAAGACTGACAAAGGAGATTCTTCTCAAATGATTGTTGTAATGATTTCAAACTCTCTGTGTTAGGGTCACTATTTGATCTTTTCAGTCTGAGAAAGTGACCATATATTAGCTGCTTCCAGTTATCACTGTTTTGCTAGCCTATATTAGGGTAGGTATCAATTTTTTCTCTTTTCATTCTTTCCCTTCAATTTCCATTTTTTTGTGGGAGACATCTGTTGCTTAAGTATGCTTATTGCAATAGGTTTAATTTTGTTCATAACTTGTGGTTAGTAAATTTCCCTTACTAAAGTAACTTTTATTATGATCAGTTCTTGAAATCACTTTTTTACTAAACTTAAGCAAAATTTGAATTGGAGAAAGCATCAACCCCTTTCTCCACGTGATTGTCCAATACTTATTTCATAATATTTACTGAACGTGAATGGAAGAAAAGCTGTCTTTGGCACAAACATTATTTGTTCATAATTCTTCAGACCTGTGCTTTCCCCTGTGTCTGTGGAAATTCTGAACTGAGAAATTTTTACCTAAGACTCCCAGATGTTTCAGCCATATACTTTACTATAATGTGCCTCCATCTACAACTTTATAGATGCTTTGCTTTCAGTGTCCTGAGTTGAAAAAAATAATCTAATAAGACTTGTGCTATTATGAAATTGAACCTGTATATATTAGCTGATCCCTTTTCTTTTTGCCATGCAACATAGTCATTGAGTAAACTGGAGTGGTGCAAATTTTACAGGGTACATCATCTGATCATGTAAAAAATCCCAATAATACTAGGCTGTTTTACTTTTCTAAAAATAAGTAATTTTTGTAATTTTTTTTTCTCATTCTCTTTTCTGAAACAAACAAATGCAGTTAATATATTTAGTGTTTACCCTGCCCAATTTGACTTTTTTTATTTAACTCTGTTGTTTCACAAAGGTCACTGTCTGTTTTACCTTTAAAAGGTATGTCTAAGATTTTTAGTTTTCTTTGATAGTTCTAGGGCAGAAGGGCAGATAACTGTCAAAGTCTGGTAATATTTTACTGTACTTTAGCTTAATATCCAAGGTGCCTTAAACAAAGCTGTAACTCTCCTTCTTTATTCTCACATGAAAGAATCTGCATCATTGTCCCCATTTTCCAGGTGGCATACTTGAGGAAAAAAGTCGAGGTAGTTTTACCAAGGTGATCTACAGAGTCACTGTCAGCCATTATTAAAATTTGGAGTTCCTGACCTCTAGTCCTGAACTTAGACAAACATAACAAAATATTTTCAAAATAAGTTATAGCAATCTTATTTGTATGGGACCTAATCAAAGTGCTTTGATGTCCATGCAGATCTCTCAAGAACATAGTACTGTTCTTCAGGTTTTGTTTTCAGGTGGGTAAGTAGTATTCATTTCTCAAATTAAAAATCTGAAATCCTCGGAATTAGACCAGGCCTCTCTCCTGCGTCTCTTGAGGCCCGCATTATCAAATTTATGCCCTCACTAAAAAAACAAGGCAGGAGAAATAGATTTCAAAGGTGAGAGTTCCTATGTGTTTTTAATAATCTGCATGATGAAAAAGGAAAAGTACATCCTTATTTAACTGGATTCTAGAAAAAAAAGTTTAAAGCCATTCAGATAATTGGTCAGTGGTTTGTTTTTTTTTAATTTGCTTTTATAAACACAGGAGAAAGAAGCTTGTATTCATACCTTTTTTATATAACTGTAGTGGATGCTTTCTGTACAGCTTTATTAATTTCTAGCTGTTAATAGTATCAGTTTTGCAAGGCCTCCAGTTTTGGTGTGGGTTGTTTGGGGTTTTTTCAGCAATGTGGGCAATCTGTCTAGGAACATTTACCTACACCATTAATTTGGAAGTAAACTTTTAGTTTTATTTGACCTCAGAAAATTAAGATATCATTGTATACAAAGAGAACAATTTAAATTATGGTAACTAAAGGTTTCAGTAGCAAAATTCAAAGTGACATCAGGACAAAACTGTTGAAGTCTGAATAATTCATCATTAAAATCATCACAAGGTTTGACATGTATGAAAAGCAGATTAGTCTGAAAAATAAGTGGATGTGCTTAGGGTAGAGAGAAATGCTTGATTGATAAATGAGACATATTGCTGGGCTGGTTTTGGCTGGGGTAGAATTAATTTTCTTCATAGTAGCTAGTATGGGGCTATGTTTTGGATTTGTGCTGAAAACAGCGTTGATAACACAGGGATGTTTTAGTTGTTGCTGAGCAGTGCTTACACACAGTCAAGGCCTTTTCTGCTTCTCACCCCACCCCACCAGCGAGTAGGCTGGGGGTGCACAAGAAGCTGGGAGGGGACACAGCTGGGACAGCTGACCCCAACTGACCAAAGGGATGTTCCATACCATATGGCATCTTGCTCAGCATAGAAAGCTGGGGAAGAGGAAGGAAGGGGGGATGTTCAGAGTGATGGCGTTTGTCTTCCCAAGTAACCGTTACGTGTGATGGAGCCCTGCTTTCCTGGAGATGGCTGAACACCTGCCTGCCCATGGGAAGGAGTGAATGAATTCCTTGTTTTGCTTTGCTTGTGTGTGCGGCTTTTGCTTTATTTATTAAACTGTCTTTATCTCAGCCCACGAGTTTTCTCACTTTTACCCTTCTGATTTTCTCCCCCATCCCACCAGGGGGGAGTGAGCAAGAGGCTGTGTGGGGCTTAATTGCCAGCTGGTGTTAAGCCACGACAATTGCCTGCCCAATAAAATAGTTATTAATTAAAATACAAGGCTTATTTAAGGGGAACTGCTGAAATAGGATGAGGAAAGCTTATCAAAGACGATTAATGCAACAAAGATCCCATAAATGTGTTGTTGTGATCTAATTAAATATACAGCGGAGCCAACAGCCCCTGTGTTGATAATTCAACCAGTAACAAAACCAAAGATGACTAGTCATGGAAAGTTGATCTTGAGATCTCTGAAAGGGCTGTTCCATGTAAACACCAGATGGAGCACAGAAAGTACAAAGAGGGGTAATTTCCTGGACTCTTCACTTAGAGGCAGTCTTCTCCTGTCATGGGAATAGTGAGGACCCCAAATTCTAATGGCACTTGCCAGTGCCATTGACATGGGTGCCCATGACATGTTCTCTCGTTATATTCCTTTTTAAATCTTTTTTATGGCACATTGCCTCAGTCCCAGTTGCATGGGAAGGGCCTGACTGGACTGAAGGGGCTTAGGTGAGCAGGGACAGATTGAAATACGGCATGGCTTATCATCAAATGCAGCCTAGATCCTGCATATGAGTACGAGGAGCAGCACCTATCTTCTCCCAGAGAAACACTCAACAGCCTCTATATTCCCATGCAGATGTGGAAGTAGAGGCCCTTCCCTTGTACTCTTGCTGATGTTTGGGGCTGCTTTGCCGGTGCTTTGTCTGACTGTGTTTGCATTACATTTCCAAGCTTGTTTTCACAACCGTGAAGGCTCACAACTTTAAAAACTTGAGAGGATGGAATCCCATATTAGAAAAATTACTACTAATATTTAATCTGCTAAGGTCTTGTCTCTGAGAGCTCAGTGCCCTTAAACACAAGATTATATGCCTTGCTTGTACTATCTTTGGTCTAATATATTCTTTAACTATTTTTAATGCACACAGTAAAAGAACTTTGAGAGGAATTGCTGAGGGGACTTGGCCCCAACAGTTCTTGCATCTTGATGGGTAGTGGGTCTTATCTGGGAGCTAACTGGGGTAACTAAGGCACAGGAGAGAACTCAGTTTGGATCTCACTTCAGGTTTAGTGCACTTAGCCAGTGAACTGCTGGGTAGGAGGGCAGTATCCACTACTGTGGGGATGTTTTGCTGAAAGATAGGGAGCTGACATTGATGCCTAGCTTCAGAAGATGAACACTGGCCAGAGGAGAATGCCTATGTTCCTAAAAGAGAGGAAGAGGGCTAAGGCATTTATATTAAAAGTAATTAATTTTAATTCCTCAAAATGAATATTGACAATGATGAGCTTTGTAATTCCTGTTTGGTATGTTGGCTTGTGTGAATACCATTCTTAAAAGTCACTAAATAGTAACATTACCTGTGGAATGAGGCCTGGGTATCTAATTGTGGCAAAGAGCTATGGGGGCCAGGTTGAGGCCTCCAGCTTGGAAGACCCTGCGTTCAGCTGACCGATGTCCACTAGCAGACTTCCTGCACAAGTATTGCAAAGCTGGTGTCTACATGCCCAGCACTACAGAACCTTTCATGTACCTACTAACAGCTTGTGTTATGCAAGACTCAGCATCACCTTACGTGTCAGGGAAGTGCTAGGCCCTGCCTGTGCAGTGGGGACTTTGTATTGAAGACAAAATACATCTGATCCCTATATCTCTTGCTTGGATTCGGCATGACAAAACGTTGCCTGCACAAGTTCACAATCTATGCTCAAGCTCTCTATGACACAGGAGAGGAGCTCCAGGCTTCTGCTTAAAAGGGAAGTTCTTTAATTTTCAACCTTTTAAAGACTATGTTCTTGTTTTGAATTAGATCTGTACCAAGGGATTTTCCTTCTTGACAATTCAGAAAAATGGTGGTTTTTCATAAATCCTGCTTCTTGGCAGGAATGTGTGATGATGCTCCTTTAAACATTTATGGAAGATTAAGAACTTAGTTACTGTTAACATAGTACTCAAATAAGGCAAGGCTCCCATGAATCCTTATGTGATATATTCCTGTTGTTATCCTTATTTTAAAAATACTAAATGTTTGGTTATAATGAAACAATCTATACCTCAGAACATATATCAAAATAAATCTGGAGAAGAATGTGATAAATTATTTTGAAATATATGGTATAGCAATGACAGTGGTACATATCTAAATTTTAATAAAAACCCCCAACCTTTTTGTTTTAATGGTGTTACATTCAAAGCTAGGAGATGGCATTAGATAATGGTTCTTTTGCAGAACCCTTTAAATTAACCTGGATTTATATTTTGGTACCAAAGATCACTGTTGTCATCAACAAATGTGCTTTGGAATTTCAGTAAGTGTGAAGAATTTAATTTCTGCAAGTAGGTAACACTGAGAAACTAAACTAGATATCATAATCCCTCAGCTGTTCTCCTCCTCCCAGATACTCACACAAATCTGTGTGGTTTTCTATGCCAAGTGGAGAAACATAATTGTTAAATCAACCAACTTCAGAAAGAAAGCTGAGAAGATAATTTGAAACAATTTTTATGAAATTTATGCTTGGGCCTTATAACAGATAAACATAATTTTTTCTCCCTCTCTAAATAGACAATTTGGTAACATCTTTGAACTATGCTAACTATACAATTCATGGCAAAATAACTATGGTGAATTATCTACCTATTATAGATGAGAATAGAAAACATAATATGCCACTGGTAAGATTCTCCTGCTTTTGTGAATATAGTTGTCATATACTGGCTAACAATGAATCCGTGTTCACAATAGATGCAGTCTGTACCAACCACAAATACTGAATATGCTGAAAGCTTTATGAGTCAACACATGTGATTTTGACACATTTCTTTCCTACCTGAAAAAGCATGATAAGAAACTCATGTTTTCCTTGACATCATATGTCTCATTTAAGGTAGAAATATATACCATCTCTTTCAGACAGATAAGTGCAAATCCTGGTGAAGAATTCTCCTTGTTATTCATCAGCTCTACTAACCTCTGCTGCTGGAATTCATAGAAAATAACAAAGGCCATCAATGGTTTCATTGCCAACATCTGAATCCTATAACAGTCTGCTTAAGGTCCAGGACCCAGACTAGAAACAGCATTGAAGAATGATTGGTTTTAATGTTGACATATGAAACGTATATCTATTTGTATTTCCTTGACCATCTTAGAAGCATTTGACCTGAAATGCTGTTCTATTATCTGATATGGTTTGCATCAAAGGATGCAAGAAAATGCTTTAAATGTTTGAGTAGTTCTTGGAGGGATGCGTCCAATCTGCAGTGATGAAACACTCATTTGAGCACCTCTGCTATTCATTTTCTCATCAGTCTTACTCAAGACATACAGCCATCCTCTGAGAAAATCAGTGAGACAGGGTAAGTTCAAGTTCCAGTGATATTTTGCCATGTATGTTAACATTTCAACAATTTTGATGGTGTGAATCAAAGAGTTGCAGTGCAGAATGGGCTTATTAAGGTAACTGTATTCAAATATGATGACGATTAGGATGGTTGGCATATGAGAAAGCTTACAGGAGCCAGAAGCCACAGTGCCATCTCTTAACTTGAACTTGTGTAATGGGAACCGGTCAATTTTACTCATAGTTTAGAGGCACTCATCATGCAATAAAATCTACAGTCTCTGGCTAATTGACTCCATCTCATTTTGGCAGAGAGTGACTTGGACTTAACCTTACTTAACTTAGTTATGTGTCAAGCTGTGTAGACCAAGTTGGGTTGGGAGGACACCTGAAGGTCACCTAGTCCAACTCCTTGCTCTAAGCATGGCCAGCATCTGAGCTAGATGAAATTGATCTAGTTTTGAGGCAGAAGGGGAAAAGAACTTGATTAGAACTGTCTTCATTTTGTGCTGTAACCACAAAATCACAAAACACAAAATCCCACACATCTAACTGTTCATTCTCATATAGTTCACTAATCACTGTGGTACAGGTGTGATTATATCTGGAATTAATCTTTAAGATTCAGTGACAATATTCTAATATTTTTATTCAAGTTTGGCTTTTAGCCAGGAAGTAGATAAGATTAAAACCCACATATAATCCAGTGTTACCTATAATCCATTTGTTTGGGAAGAGGGAAAAAAAAAGGTTTACTTTTCATTTGTTTATAAGGACAACGAGGAAAGCTAACTTTAACTTGGTAATTCTTATTTTATGGACGAAAGCAGAAAACAATCTTAGTGCAAAAAGCAGATGTCCTTTTTTTCCTTTCTTTGAAGCTTTATGTTCTTTGACTTCCCTTTCCTTTTGGCACAAATTTGCTTAACCCTTTTTTCAAGGGCAATTATAGTAATGAAGATCTGCAACACTTATTGCTGAATTGGAATAGCTGAGCGGGAAGGGGTACGTCAGAATGAATTAAAACGATTTCATAGAGCACACACAAAGTCTTTGTGTCCTAAAGAATGGCTGAGTAAATAGTGGATATTTGCTTGCTGAATAAAAAATAACACTAAACAGCCTTGAACACTCTCTGGCTCCCTTACATTCTCAGTATCAAGTGCTAGGATGTAGTCAGCATCAATGTATAGTTTTGGGAGTTCAAAGCTCCTCTGTATTTTGCTACTTAGTCTGGGTTTTCAGTGGTTTACAATTCAACAGTTAAAAATTACTCTACTGCCATATTTTGCACGTAGATTTTTTGCCGTTGCAAAGATTTTCTCCCCCTCACTTTCCCTTCCCATTGTTAGACAGTTTGTGTCAGGATGGTGGCAAAGACCTGAGTTCAAGTCCTGAGGTAATTTCCTGGATTCTGGCACTAGTCATGGCCAAAGATAAACACTCTATCTCTAAAGTCTTTATTTTGCTCCCTACAGTTTCCTGTTTGTTTACTGTGGAATTGGAGGTGCTCCTGGACAGCCTCCAAATGGCTGGGAGAAGGACTCTTTTGGTCTTATATAGGGACAAGGAGGAAGGACCAAAAGACATTACTGAGCAAGCCCCACTTTTGTTAACCCACTTTTTGTTGAATACAGATGTGTGTAAATCAGGAATTTGAATTTAAGATAGTTTTGTTCATGAGGGAAAAAATCAACTGATTAACCCTATAAATATTTAGAGATTATTAGCTCTATGTTTTTTCTTTTAACATGGGTGTATTTTATGTCTTAGTCTCTTATTTCCTAGTCTGTCACAGTTGACATGTACTGCAAACTTGAATAGCCATAAAAGCCTCAAATAATTCATGTTAGGACCACTAATGAGTGATTAATATAAGTATTCAGACTATTGGGAGAGTCTGTGTACTTTTGAAAATATTTTCTGTAATATCTGACCCTAATGCTAAGTCATAAAATAATAGTTGTGGAAGCATCCCTGCTCTGGTAAAGAAGTTTCTTAACACAAGAATTAAGTCTTTTGAGATCTGTGTGCATATATTTCAGATAATGTAGTTTTAAAATATTATATATGGCATGACTACCTGGCAATAAAAAGTAATTATTATGCATTTATGCATACCACATGTACTTTATAAAACTGGTGGGAAGGAATTTTTCCAATTATCATTCACATGCATGTACAGAAAAAATATTTTTTCCCCTGAAAGCCATCAAAAATGAGAAAATTCCAACACTGCTACATAAGCAAGATGCTATGGGAAGTTTATTATTGGTCATTGTTTCCTGACTGTTGATAAACATTCTATGCACCAAGTCTTCTACTACATCTCTTAGGGAAATAATATACAGTTCTGTATTCCTCTCTGTCAAGACAGCCTCCCAGAATTTTGCTGAAGTCTTTTATGGGAAATGTTTTGTAACATACAATCACAATTTGCGATGGGTGGAACTGTGTGACCCCACTTTTTACATTATCACTTTCTCAGTTCATAATTACAAATATGGACTGTAAGGATACCATCAAGCATGCACGAATTTCCTGGAATTCATTATATCTCTTTCCATCATAGAATACTCAACTTAAATGCAAAAGTAGTGCATTTTAATATAACTTTTCTTCTTATCAGACATAAACTATCAGTCATTCTCTCATTTTTTGCCACATTTCCAAAATATCATTAATGATTAAATGACACTGTTTACATGGAATTAAAAAGTAAAAACAAAGAGCAACAGAATATAAATCTAGTGTTAACTAATACGTTACTTTTTCCCAAGGATTTTTTCAGTATTGTAATTGTCCACTAGAGAAGATTTACATCATTTCAGTGAGATACAAGAACTGTGTTCTTTATTTTTTAAAGAAAATCTGTGCAAAGAAAAGCAAGGCCAAAAAAACCCCAGTAAATAAAACTTTCCAAGTAGTATTGACAGCAGACTATGTTTCACCATGTCTCTTTAACAAATATTTAAATACCATTGAGGAGACTTCTCGTTTGTCATTTTATGTTCTTTGTGTTTAATTAACATGCCTGAGATTGACATAAAATAGGAGGTCATTGACTTGGGCAAGCATAAAGCAGTGGTAATGTTGGTTTTTCATTCAGTTATATAAATATCAAAGCATAGATGGAAAAGTTAGTAAGAAACCTTGCCCAAAATTAAACATGTTCCCCAAAGCTCTAAATCTATTGAATATGGAACTGAACAGGGAAAAAACACATCACCATCTTTTCTTTTTTGTTGTTGAAGAAGCTTTAAAATTGCTGTGAACTTTTAAATGTTTTTAAAAGGAGCAATAGTTAGCTGTTGTACTAAGTACAGAGGAGTTGTCTGTATTTCTGTTTTCTTGAAAATAATTTTACAATTATTATTACAGTAATCCTTACTAATATTGCCATTTTTTGTATATTTGCCAGTATGGTTTATTCCTCCAGAATTTGTATATCTAAAAGTTTTGGAAGTAATTTCTGCAAATGTCTAGTAAATACAAAGATATACTTTACTACTTTCTTTTCATTTCAAGGATGATAGCAACAATGTCAGCACTTAGGTGTTCTTTCAGCTATTTTGCTCCTTCTTTATAATTGTTTTTTAAATTATATTTTTTCATAACAGAACACATGCAGGTAAATCAAAACTAAATGGCATCTCTTACAGAGATTGTAAAGCCTGGGAAACACACATAAGAAATCTTGCCAACGTTTCCTTTTCCAACTTTATAGCAGTGTCAGTAACTGTACTGTCTCTAGCTGAATTGTCGAAACACCAAATTCGAAACAAAAAATTCTGTAATGTGAAAATACTCTGATCTTTCAAATTTTTTTTTCAATTTATGCAATGTAAATTCATATAAACCTTTAATATATGAACTTACCTCTGCTTCCCTGAACTTGGAGAGCAAGGCAAATGATCAAAAATATTAATCCAGTTTTCAAATGCATGCTGCCTATTGATCATTCACAGTTTTCAAGATCAGTCATGCAGGAAATAAGAATATTTAGGTCAAGAAGAAGAATTTTGTTTTCTTAAAGAACTAAAATCCCCAAACGTCTTCCCTCTTATTATTTTCAGGTGTCCCCAGCCTTGGACTGCATTGAATTGCAACTAGGCAAAGAATGCAACAGGTGCCAGAATGCAAGAACCGGACAAACCCCTCCAACGCACACACTTCTAGCCTGGGGGACTGGAGTGGCAAGATAAGAGTGACGAAGTTATAAAAAAAAGCAGTGTCTGTTTCTGGAATAATCTGTTTATCTGCTGCTCAGACATAATCCCTCTTACGGTCCAGCTGGAAGAGCTTTCTTCATCTTATTAACCTTCTGGAGCAGCATCTGTCAACCCCAGAAGACTTCAGCAGCACCATGATAAACAACGGAAGTCTCTTCTAGGGCCCGTTGCCTTCGAATATTGATCCTTTCAGCATTCCGGAGGTATGGCATGTGAGCAGAGGCAAAATCACGGAGAGACCTAATTGAGCTATTTCCAAACCAGTGATCATAAAACCCAGGGAACTTCCTTTGAAGAGGAAGACAGCTTTTTCTGAAAGAACATACTATACTCAGCTTTTCCACTGCATATGTCTTGGAAGCCTCTCCCCCTTCTCATACTAAAAGGTTGCTGTTGCAATATTCCCATCAGAGCAGTGATGATGATGTTATGTGACAACGGTGAAATGATGTGACTCAGCAGTAAATTGCAGCAGTGTTCAGGGCTGGCACAATCTGATGCCAAACTGGGAGTGGGGGAGGGAAGGTGCTGCATGGAGGGAGAATAAGAAATGGTTTTGAGAAATGCTGTTTCAAGCACATAGCTATAACCAGGCCAAGAATTGGCAGTGAGTGAATACACTTTTCAAACAGCTCTGCTCCAGTTTCCCAAATAACTATTCCAGTTACATATTTGGCATGTGCAAGTGTTCCATACTTACTTTTTATTTTCCAGGATGTTTTTTACTGTTGCATTACACCTAAAAAAGCTACCAGATAGGCATTTGTAATGGTCTATCCCCCTTAGAGATTTTTGTGCAACTGTGCTTTAACATAGGAAGGATCTAGACTGGCAGAAAGAACCTGTAAGTACAAGTTACTTTAAGAACAACCTTCATTTGAACACAAACAGTACTCTGCTTTCACTTAGGATTCAAACAATGGTAGCCTCCCTCCCTTCCCGAGATTGCCTGATTTTAACTACTCAGACCAGCTACTACAGAGACTGGGCTGGGACCAAACAAGATCTGCTTTTTTGTATTTTCACAATCTTTTTCTGATTTTCAGTGCTCATTTTAATGCTTTATGTATATTGTTTCATGCACTTTGTTTTATTGTTCTAAGTGTTGTGGTTTAACCCCAGCCAGCAACTAAGCCCCACACAGCCGCTCGCTCACTCTCCTCTGGTGGGATGGGGGAAAGAATCAGAAGAGTAAAAGTGAGAAAACTCATGGGTTGAGATAAAGACAGTTTAATAGGGAAAGCAAAAGCTACGTGCGCAAGCAAAGCAAAACAAAGAATCCATTCACTACTTCCCATGGGCAGGCAGGTGTTCAGCCATCTCCAGGAAAGCAGGGCTCCATCATGCACAATGGTTACTTGGGAAGACAAACGCCATCACTCCAAATGTCCCCCCTTCCTCCTTCTTCCCCCAGCTTTCTATACTGAGCATGACGCCATATGGTATGGAATAGCCCTTTGGTGAGTTGGGGTCAGCTGTCCCAGCTGTGCCCCCTCCCAACTTCTTGTGCACCTGGCAGAGCATGGGAAGCTGAAAAGTCCTTGATTTAGTATAAGCACTGCTCAGCAGTAACTAAAACATCCCTGTGTTATCAATCAACACTGTTTTCAGCACAAATCCAAAACATAGCCCCATACTCACTACTATGAGGAAAATTAACTCTATCCCAGCCAAAACCAGCACATCAGTGAATCACTGCACATATCTAGAATAGTACACTGATGTGCTGTTTAAATACAACTAAAGCTGTTTCCTTTGCTTGCAGAAAAATGACAATTTAGGCCATCAAGGACTCTGTTTAGAAGACTTTTGATGTAAATTGTTGGTAAGTCTGGGGCTCAACGCATTGTCACATAAAGATGATCCAAAAGTTGCTATGCATAGTGCTGAATTTTAGGTACCCTACGTAGGTATTTAAATCAGGGTGCCAGCCAATTCATGTTACCCATAAAGGCAAGTCAGATTCTATACCATCAGAGTCAGAGCCTATATCATATAAGTTTGAATTCTGGTTTTAGTTGTCCTGAGTAATTTCTCCTACTGGTCTAGCCAACTGTTTTCCTTATAATTTCCATGCTGCATTTACCTGAGAGACCTGTCCCACCCTGAGGAAGGGGAGATATATAATTATGAAGTACATTTTAAGTAACCTCAAGTCTTTCTCTGGTATTCATTATTTCCATAGGAGCCAGATTGGTACCTGGCAGCCAGCACACACCAGGCACAGCTTTAGGCTTCTGATTAAAAGTGAGGAAACCTGGGTTCTTCTGCTCCCTTCTTTGCTGTTGAGTTTGGCCAAACCAAGTGCTGTCTCTCAGCCTCCATATCTGCAAATGGAGGGGATGACCCTGGGAGAGCTAGAGAAGCCTCTGTAGAACAAACAAGATAATACGTGTAAGTAAGAATGGCTTTTTTCCCCCCTTTCTCATGCATTAAAATGTAGATAAAATATTTCACACATTATTATTTTAAATTTTAAAAATAATATTTTATTTTTAGATGTTCTGGTTTGCATATCAAAGTTAGGCATCAGCAGTAGTCTGTAGTGGATTTAAAGAGTTTGTAATGAAGAACAAATTGTCTTTTTCCTCTTTGAGCTTTTCTAGTTGGGCAATATTTGTATTTTGCCCTCTACTGCTGCCCAGCCACCATGTTTTCTTTTCCATACTGAACTAATACAAGATTTATATTTAGTCAGTAAATTAAATCAAATCAAATACAAAAGAAAAATAAATATGTATCTCTCAGCACAGGTAAAAAATACCTATGTTTTGTGTACTGTTTTTGTTTATATTTTATAGACAATTCCCTTTTCTGGTGTCTCTCCTTAGTAGCAGGGAACAAATATGATCACATCAGGGAAAGCCAGTTTGAAACTAAGCAAAATATTTTCTCCCTGGAAGAACTGATCAGTGTCCAGACATTGTGCTTGCAAATGTTCTCTTGTTTTTCAAGAGAAGACCTATTTCTTCTGGAAATTCTTACATTCTTCCTTCAAAACTGAACTCAGTCAGTATATCCTGGAAGAGTGCCATATAACTCACTTTGCTAATAGACACAGACAGTGATAGCATTGAGATAATGCACTACATTTCTATTGGGGTGTCATTAAAATAATAGTAATGCAGCAAATGCTGTGGAAATGAAGTTAGTTTTTAGTCTGAGTAAATGCCAGAAGTGGAGTAATAATTTGGCTTAGAATAAAACAGTAAATTTGAATTGTGAGAAATAGACAGTAACAGGTATCAGTGACCCAGGAGTTCAAAAGAAACTCGGAGATTAAGGTTCGGAGTTGCTGACTGTGCAACTGAATGCTTAAATCAGCCTCTATACCAAAGGAAAGAGTTTTCAGAAAGGTTTTGGTACAAATCTGCAGAATTGTACTTAGCAAGTCGAACTTCTGTACTAGGCAAATTGATAGAAACCATAATAAAAGAAATAAGCACAATAAAAAGAATGATCTGGCTGATACAATACCCTTGGACAGCCAACAGTTTTTGATGAGGTCTGCTCTTAAAGAAACTAAGCTGTCATGGAGTGAAAAGAAAAATCTTCTGTATTAATAGCTTGTTAAAAGATGAGAAATAAGGGAAAGAAATATACATTTCAAATACTAGGTGTTACCATTAGGTTTTATGCTGGAAGAGGAGGCAAATTATATGGTAACAAAATTTGCTGATGGTACAGAATTGCTCAGAATCGTTAAGATTTACACCAATAGTGAAAAGATGCAGACCTGTGTCCTACTGCTGAACGTGGATTACAAAGCTGGAGATAAAATATATCCATGGGAAAAAAAGAATTTATCAATGAACAGATAATTATTTACTCTAAATTAGGAATAGCCACTTGGCAATGAGAGTTCGAAAGAATAATTTTGTGATAATGGCAGCTCAATCTTTAGCCATGATCAAAAGGAGAAATAGAATACTAGTGCTTTATTAGAAAGGAATAGAAAGCAATTTTTTTTTTTTAAATAAAATGGTATATCATGCATATTTAATGATGCTCTGGTCCTGCAGTAGCAATAATACCTAGTAAAACTAGAAATGTTAATGGGATGGTGGTGAGGATTATCAGAGGAATGGAATGGTTTCCATATAAGGAAATATTACACAGACTAGGAGTCTTTGGCCTGAAAGAGAGATGACAGAAATGTTGAGGAAATGATTAAATTACTTAGTTTTTCTTGTAATATGAGAACAGGAAAATACCAAATTTAATTTTCAGGCATTTATTGTCTACCTTCTTCCTGAGCCTTTTATATTTTTGGTCTCTGCACCTTGATGGGACAATAAATTTTCCAACTTAATTATGCAGTTCATGAAAATTTACTTCCTTTATATAAGAATAAGAAGGAATTTGACAAATTCATGAACACTGGGTCCATCAAGGAATGGGGTTTGCATGCTGTTCCAGTTGCAACTTCTTGCACAAAGTCCATGAATCACTGATCATCAAACACTGTGAGGGCAAGCTAGGAACTGGATCACTTTTGCTTGCCTGTTCCTTATATTATTTCACTACCCATTTATTAACCAAAAATGTAGATAAGATAGTAGATTAACCGGGTCTTTGATCTGATCCAGCATAACTACTGTTAGGCACTGAGCTGTAGTCCCTAACTTGGACTAACCTGCCATTAAAGTCAAGTTTACGTAGTAGTTATAACAACTGCTGCTCGTACTGAATGGTGCAGCAAACTCATCCATTTTCTGTGATACCTCTCTCCTCCAAAACAAGGAGCCTGATGCTCTGTTCTGCAGTTGCAGCAAGCATTGTGGAATTCTAGTCTGAACACAAAATTGAAGCAGGTGATGCGTTAATGCAGTTCTTTGTCTCCTTTCATGAACATAAGCCTAGACCTCTTCTGCAATCAAAAGATATCTCCAAGATTCTCTGGGGTCTTTAAAAAGCTTTGCTGTTTTGCTGTTACTAACACAATTATGAAGTCCTCGCAACTCCTATTATTTAGAATGGGAAAAAGTATTGTGTGCATACATTTACATGACGAGTTACAGATATATCTGACAACTGCTTGACCCCATCATCTGTGCTTTCTTCTGAAACTTTTTATACTGTACACTCTTAAAAGGGTTAATGTATTTAGATGCTGTTTAGTGTGATAAGGGTATGAAAAAAACATGGTATTAACTGAGTAATTGAGCATAATTATGAGGAAAATACATGAGCCTGACTGCTGCTTCAGGGTGATCACTGATAAACAAATTATGCTCATGTTGATAGTTATATGATCTTTCTTTGGTATCATCAAACATCTAAATGGGGTTAAAATGATTTTTTTTCTAGTGGGCAGCAATACAGCAAGCTGACCATTAGCTTCCAGTCAGTGGAGATAAAGACTACAGTACATCTGCTCAAACAGATTATCATTCACTTGCATACCAATACACAATTTCCGGTTATTCCTGGAGCTGCTTAAGCTTATATCATGGGGAGCCGTAATGAGCTGAAACATGTTTCTTCCCATGCTTGACAAGTTGCTTTTCTCTTGATGCTTGGAAAAGATCTTTCTAGATTTACCTGCCAGAGCTAACTGATGGATTTACTATTCACAAAACTGTCCTCAGCAGTGTAGCGAATTAAGTTGAACATTGTAGTTATCAGCTATTAAAAATTCAAGCTATCAAATTTGTCTCTGTACATGAAGCAAGCCTGCAGAGATGTGGTCTTTTACAGTATGTGTTGTCTAATCAGAAGCAGGAAACGTAGAAGTAGCTGGTAGATCGGTTTCTTTTTACGGTAATGGGAGAAGACGTTTAGTAGTGAGTGAGAAGGCAAGAAGGGAGATATCTAAAGTGTTAGGTAGGCTTGTATCTTTATACTAGCTTAGTTTTTCCCTCTTTCAGAGATTTGGCATGAGATAATAATTACTCTTTATTGTTTAGCCTAACGCTGTTCAGTTTTTTCTTTCACAATTTTTCTTTCAAATATTCCTTGTCATGCACAGTGGCTGCATTTGTTCATCGGTGTTTTACTTGCTAGATTTACCACATGAGAGTGAAGTATGAAATGACCATATTTCCTGTGCACAGGACTGATCTGCTAGGTAAGAGTTTTTGGCTCAAGAAAAGGTCTTGCAAAAAAAACCTAGTATGTGCACCAGTGCTATGTGGCACTGAAGCTGTTGAAAGGAGAGAAATTAAAAACCTACCCAGAAAGATAAAAACCTGTGCAAATGTATGGAAAATTATTATCTTTATGGTGCAAATTGTATTTTTTTTATACTTATCTTAACAGTTTCTTACTCTCCTTTTTCAGGAGGGGTAGGTGTTGCTTTTGTTTTCAGCAAGGGACAGGTGACAGTCAGCAGGACTCTTATGGACCTGACCATACCCTGGAACTTCCTGATCTGTATGTGTGATGATAACTGTCATTAACAAAGTTAATGGCTGTGATAACATGTAGTTCCAGCAAGAGTAAATATCCAAATTAAATTCCAATATTTTCTTAACAAAATGTAGGAAAATTGGAAGAAGTAGTGTGGAGGTTGCACTTAAGTAGGTCTGGCAAGGCTTGGAGAATTATTTAAGTAATTTAAACACTGCTGTTATCTATATTGTTGGTCTTTTTGCTTCAGTTACTTTCAGTAATAAACCTACTGTTTGAACTCAGAGAAATGCTGTGAAAAACCTCTTCTGTCAAAGACACTTTGAGAAGCAGGTTATATGTCAACTTTACAAGTATTGGCCTCTCATCTAACGAGCTTGTTTTATGCTTTTGATAGATTCCTATCTCTTTTCTATCCAGCCGACAGTATCATACTTGGCATTGTTTACATAATAGATTCTGTGTATGTGCAGAAGCTGTTTTCCCAGTAGTGTTGCTGCTAGATCCCTCCATGGAATCTCACACAATTAACTGTGATGTTGTGGTTACCACTAATAAACTCCTTTATGGTTTATTCAGTATAACATTACCAGTGTGACATTGCCATTATTCAGATCATGCTTTGTTCCTTGTATTACTAGTCACTTTATCTTAGAGTGTTAAATAAAGTTTTATTATTATTATTTTATATTATTTTCAAAGGGCTCTGTGCCAGTTGGGACTTATTCTGCATCTCATAGCTACATTTTTGGAAAGGCAGCCGATGCAGATGAAGGATATGGAAATATTTGCACTAGTTCTTTCAAACCATGTTATAGTTCTTGTTTGTATTTCTCAGTTGCCCTTTCTCATTTTGATATTTTGTTATTGATAAACTTTAAGGGAAATATCAGTCAGATGAGTTCTTAGTCAGTGTCCATTCCAAACAGAAAAATTTTGAGAACTTTTTGACTATTTTTTGTGACAAGTATATTTTTATTGTTTCCAAAAGTAGTAATTGTGAAGTTGTTCTCATGTTTAAAAATTGCTTTTTCACTTTCATTAAGCAGCTTGAGAAGTTCTCATGTATTATTTAGTAAGGTTGCGACCTTGCTTTTCTATGAAAATGCCAATTGCCTCTCACTTCCATTTATTTTTCTTTCTTGCAGATTTGTATTTCTGGAAGTGTTTACAGTTTCAGTGTACTATTCTACAAGGCCAAATGTATTATACATGTGTTATTCTGCATGTTGAGTAGAGCTGGGATTGTTTAGCTTTCAGAAGAGAAGACTCAGGAGGGGAATCTGAACAACATTTTTAAATACTTGATGGGAGGGCGTAAAGAGGCAGAACCAGACTTCTCAGTGTTGCCCAGTGAAAGGATAGGAGGCAATGGGCACAAACTGAAATACAAGAAATTCCATTTGAATAAACTTTTTTAATATAAGTGATCTCTGGAGAGGCTGTAAAGTCTCCATTGTTGGAAATACTCAAAACCCAGCTGGACATGGTCAGGAGCAACCTGCTCTAGCTGACGCTGGTCTTACTGTGGTGTTGGACTAGGTGATCTCCAGAGGCGCCTTCCTACCTCAGCCATTCTATGGTTCTATGATACTCTCATAGTGAGCGAACAGAAACAACTCCCCGTAAAGAGGCAAGTAACTATTTTTCAAATTTGTTTGAGCACCACTTGAGCCTACTGTAGGGCCTCTATAAGCCACATTCAGCTCCAAACAGTATTTGCAATGGGAGATTCTTTGATGTGGCAAATACATTCACACACAAATATTTTAGAGTATAACCCACACAGAACAGGAAGAATTATTCCATATACAGTTAGAAGTTTATCAAGCCTAGAAAGATGAATTTACATTTTAAAGAAAAAATTGTAGACTGAGTAACAAGGAAAAAATTCTAGAATTTTTTCATTTCTGGAACAGAATTCCGTGATGTGGCAAAAGTTCCTTTGTGTGTATTGTTAGAAATAGTGTTAATAGCATGTTCAGGTTTTTATTTTTTTAATCATAATTCTTACTGTGATTCCTAAACTAGGCTTCAACAATTCAAGGCACACTGTACAAATGCTCAGTTAAAGGTGACCCATTCCCAGAAAAGAATACACAGGACTGATCAAAGTAATAGGACGGGAGTTCAAAAATGTTTTCACAGTATTAACAGGATTAATTGTGGTTAAGTTACATACAGTTTATAACCTATATCCTTCAGTTAGGGTACAGTTACCCTCTGCATAGCATTCATGGTGCATATGGATGGCAGGAAGGGAGAAGCTGGGTCAGGAAATCTGTTGTACACAAATCCTATTGTTCCTTCCCCTTCAGTTCAGAATGAACCCTAAATATTCAATCTTTCTCTGATCTTTTGCTCCATTTTTAAAAATCACATTCTCCACCAAGTTGTTATTTACCCAAGCACCGTTTTTTGATCCTCTGCCCTGGTGACTATCTACCCTCATGTCTGGTATCTTTTTCCCAGGTGTCCATCCTCTCCATTTCTGGTTTCTCTTCTTTCTAATCTTCCCATTTCATTCCACCTCCTAATTTCATTCTGCTTTTTTCCACAGTTTTCTCATCTCCTCCGTGTCCTTGGCCTGACGTTGCTTTCCAGCCCAGTATGGTGTGTTATTTTGAAAGCTCAGAGTGGAGTGGAGGACTGTTGTGGTGTTTATTACCTACCCCGGCTGGTAACTCCAAGGTAAGAAGGGAGAAGCTACTTATTTTCTCTTATACAATACCACCCTCCGCTGGCAGTTCCTCCTCCCTTCCCTCTGCATTTCACTGATGGCTACAGCAATATATAGGTAGTTCCTGCCTTCAAATTCACAAGAGAATTATCATTTAGAAAGGCTGAATAGCTTATCTTTTTATTAGGAAAAAATAAACAGCACTGTACCTTCTTTCTACCCCCTACATCGTGTTAACACCCTACATTGTATTATACCCCTGGATTGTGTTAACATGAGGGTTTATTTAGCTCCTTTTCAGACATCTTTTTCATTCCAAACCCTCTTTCTTCATTGCTACCTTCAGTTTCCCACAGCGGCTGCCAGCTTCCCCATGCCACAATACAATGAGGGCCTTTCCTGGAGCCAAAGCAGGCTCCAGAAACCAGGCCCTGTTTTCAGCTGGACTTTGTGCTCTGCTCAATGCAGATGGAAGAGTATATGTTATGTTTTATGTCCTCCCACCTCAGCCCTGAGATGACTGGGCAGTGAACTGGGGGTTCTTGGGGCTCCTCAGCTCTAATCTGGAACAGCAAAGGAGAGGCACTCTCTGGCATGCATCAGCTTTTTGCACCGCATCGACTCTCAGCCCACCAAATGGTTTTGGAGGAGCCAGCTCAAGGCTGATTTTGGCACAGAAGAAATTAAAAACCCAAACCTTTCTCTATAGCAGCTATGCGAGAGGCTGTGGGCTGGCTGAGTATCCTTACTACCCATTCAGGTCTGCCTCTTTGCTATGAACCTGTTAGAGGCAACACAAGATAGTGCCTCTGTCGCTATACATTTAACACCACAGACATCAGACTGCTTTTTACAGTTCTGGTTATGAATACCTCTCCCCTGTGCCATGCAGCCACCTTCTGCAACCCCCTGAGCTTCCTTTCTTACAGACTCTTTCAGCTCGTCCTCACTCCAGCCACTTTCTGTGTGCCTCTCCTCCCTCCGTCTGGCTGTTGCCTTGTCTCTTTCATGCCTATCTTTAACATCCCCTGTTCTCTGTCTTTCTGTCAACTAATTCCTTACTAATTAAACTCAGCCCAAAGGACAAGTAAACAAAAGTAGCTAAACTGACATGAAATGTGCAGGCTATTACTCCTCTTGCTCTATTTGTATATTTAATCCTTCTCTCTAGCTTTTATCTGCTTGTCTATTTAGATAAGAAGCTGTTGTGGAGTAGGGATGCTGTGTGTGTATTGTATGAGCCCCGTTATCGTAAGCAACAACAAATATAATAAATGCTACTGTCACACTATATTTGAAGGTCATCAGAGGCTGCTGTTGCCATGCCTTGAGGGTGCTAGTGGCAGATATTTTACTGCTGCCTGGTTGAGATCTGTTTGGGATCCTGCTTCTGCAAACAAGTCCTGCTTGTGAAACTGACCACCTTCATTGGCACCATCTCATCAGTCTAGAAGGTGTTTTGGGGATCAGATGCTTTCCTGGGTGCCAGCTTCTACGAAAATGTTCCAGGAGCATTTTACAGACTAGCACTTTAAAACAAACAGGTCTCATTGACCTGTCTTCACATGTGAGGACATGGGGACATATGGCATTAAGTGGCAGCTCCAACTTACTTCCTCAAACAGCTTGAATAGCTTGGTATGAAAGAAAGGAATGGATGCAGAAATGCCACTGCCCTGTGTTTCTTCCATTTACCACAGATGCCTCTGACTTCAGTTTGAATGAGCATTTTTGAGAACTTCTGTAACTTGTGTAGCAATACCTGAAGTGCATCCGTGTTTACATGCAGCTAGCAGTGGAACCGCAGCAGCACATGCTCAGCATTGCTCTTGAAAGTGAGGCAAGAAAAAACCTAAGCAGCCAGGCCATGCAAAGCTCCCTATTACTTTTTTAGCAGTGACTGAGTTATCTAGTTTAAAACAAGCACGGTCATCTTTATTTGAAGCACAGAACATGTGGAATCTTAGGTTAGGGTGGTAGCACCTCTCATGGGGAGTCCATGCAGGGTTTTAGCAGCTGTCTTGTCTTGCCCTACAATCTCCACATGGGTAAGTGTGCTCCTCATATGTGAAGAAACGCCTGCTGTCTTGGGACTTAAGTTTTCTCTGAAAATAATTTGTGGGCAGTCCATGAGGGCTATTTACTCAAATACCTTTGAAGTGTTCATCAGTCAAATGGCCCTGCTTTGCAGGAATTCTGTCTATAGGGTGTTTGCTTTACCCTAGGAAAGTGAGAAGCATATGATTGTCTATGCTAGACTACAAAAACAAGGTGAAAGCAACATTCTGTCCTACTTTCACGTTGAAGATAATGTCAAATTTGTATTTATCCCCATTTATTCTGTCCATATATTTTTCCCTGGATCTCATTTTCATCCAAGCAAACAGTCTACATATCTTAGTGTTGAAACTGTTTTTCTGTTCTTAGCTGGAAAGAATTAACTATTTTGGGAAATCAACACCTTTTTGAAACAATGCAAGAGAATGCCTCACTAAGCTGAAATTCCTGAACTGGTATTGTTGTGTCTTATTAGTAGTAATGTAATCTGGACATCTGATTTTAAAACAGAGAAAAATACTTAGTAAGAAGGAACTTTTTTTTGTGCTAAGGGCTTTCATGAATAAGCTTGTAGGATGTCTGTGGTTGATCTCAGTTTCAGGTTAGGGTTTCAGGTCAGATATATAGGGCAGGGCAGATATATAATGCAAATTGTTGATAGGCTTTCTAGCTGTCAAGTGGGGCAGTTTCACCCACTGATATCTTCAGGACTGTAGTTTCGGGATTAGTGCTGTCTGGATTTGGGGTCAGACATCTGTCAAATCTACTCCTGCAACACAGAAGTGGGACACAGTTTATACCACAGAATGGATTTAAGTGTGAGATATTCCCTTTCACAGAAAGTCTAACACTGTGTTAGGATATGGAGAGATCAGTGGCCACTTCTGAGAAACATTACATGTGTTTTTAAACTCTGTGCTATAAAATGTAACTTATCTAAGTCAGTAAAACCTCCAAACAAGTTAGGCAATATGACACATGAAGGTCAGAAAAGAGAAGTTAATTTGCATAGATTAAAAGACCAAGTTCTTGGTGTTATGGAAGTGATTAGCAAAAATCCCACTGTGATTAGCAAAAGTCCCTCATGGTGACCAGGATTTCATCCAGTAGCATAATGTGAGAGCAAGTGTAAAAACCCAAGCAAGCCTACACAATAAAAAGAGAATAGAATGCAGATGTTGTAAAGAAATAAAGTGGATTGTAAGGAAGAAGTAGAGAGGGGAGAAACAGGAGCTCCACTAGTAGCAAACAATATTGTTATTACAATATGAGAAATAATAATGATGGAAAGCAATGGAATATAATGCTATGTATATTTATTAAATGCTCTGGAAACAGAGGTCATTTTTGCCTAAAATCTCCTAGAACTTTGCTAAGCCAGGCAAGAGGACAGGAGACATGGACAGAGATCCAATCTTACAAATATTTGACAAATCTGAGTAGGACCACTGCCAATATTCCTACATCAGCTATGAAAGGGAGCTAGTGTACTCCATGTTCTTTCTTAATGTAATTTTTTAAATCTAGAAACAGGCTTCTGTTCTGCTACAATATGACAGCCTGATCAAAATTTCATCATTTGTAATAGCCTCTTATCAGTATTCATTTTTCTAATGCAGTAACAAAAAGTCTTATCACATCTGTGACAAAAAGATTCCTGATAACAAAGGTAACATAGATTAAGTAACACAGTAAAAAATTTCAAATACATTAGAATTCCCCCAGCAAGACTTTTGACATTGATTTCCTCTTGCACCTTGGAGACATTGCTTATCCAGCAAATTTCACAGCAAAATAAATAAATGAGCAAAACTGGTGAATAAAAACATCTCACTACTGAATTTGTAGAAGCTGTTTTGAAATCATGTGCGCTGCATGTCTCATGGGAACAGACTGGATAAAAATGGAATTCACTGTGTGGAAGAATGCTGATTGCGTATTCCTAGATCTAGAGGTATAAATGATTCACCTGGCAGAACTAACACTTGTCTGTAAAACAAACTATTGGATACCACCACTAGGATGGCTGAGAAGCATAAAACAAAGGTACACAGCTCCCTATTCAATATTACAGACCCTACCAAAAGGTACAGAAAGGTTTCTGTAATACATCACCATTACTTCAAAACTGGGTCTTTATTCACAATGGAGGAGAAATGTTTTTAAATTATATTTTGCTTTACTGCAGAAAAGCAGTTAATGTCACATAAATTTAAATTGTTATGTATTATGTTACAAGCTTAACTTTATTGCATTGGTTAAATTATATTACTTTTCACAAAGGATTGTGTGCTATAGAATAGTTGTCAGTTTAAGTGTTTTGTAAGAGCAACTGAAAAGTCCCACAGGGGACTTAATAATTTTCTTCTATAGAATTCAGCTATGAATGCAGACAGTTCTACAGAAAACTTGCAGAGACTGAAGGTAAGGCTTCTGCTGAACGGGAAGATAGCTTCTCCTTCCAGAAAATTGGACAGAGCCAGCAACATCAGATAAGTATCTTATATTTGCATTACCAGTTCTTCTTCTTCTAACCCTCTTAGTAGACTGGATTTGTGCTTTTTTAGTGAAAGTGCATTGCCTTTCAGCTCTTAAATTAGCTTTATTCTAATTCCCATTAACACACAACAGATGGAGAGCTATAATCTGAAGTGTCCTGTAACTAAGTGTCCCAAGTGTACTCTTAATAAAGGACTTCATTCCATCATTGTTTTGGCTTGAGTTCTACAAAATGGTATATAATTGACTTACAGTACATGACTAGTTTCATTAAAACTACCGATGCCACTTCTGAGCAAAGTGTAGCACACGTGCATGTGTTTGTATGACTGAAGCCCTGGATACATACTTTTCTTAAGTTATGTTCATAGTTTTCTACTTCAACACAATAAATGTATTAGTCTCCTTTGACTGTCAGCTAAGATTTACAGAAAAAGAAATCTTAGAATGATAAATAAGTGGCAAAGACATGGTATAAATAAAATACCAAGCCAAACTAGCTATTTGTTTTGGATTCTGGATTTGTATTTATTTTGGATTGTGATTGGATTCTAAAAGTAGGTTGTAGTCTCATAGATATATTAAAATTTTTTACACAAGAATTTCAGTGCATCTGGCCTTTACAAAGGTTGGTAGAAATTTAGGATGGGAATGTATCATGACACTTACGCACTTTGTCAGAACCTCTTTAAAAATACATAGCACATTTATGGCATTTTATACAGAATATAAAAATGATGAAAAGAGCAGCAAGTAAAAGGTTCACTAGAAATCTTTTTGCAGAGACATTTTTTGAGGGTGGGGAAACCTACACAGTCCTACACATGTTCATAATACATAAGGCAATAGAAGAGAAATAATAGGAATACACATCTTTGTTAATTTGCAAAGATTAAATTTCCATTAAAATGCCATCATTTCTTTCAGTACTATAGGAAAGTAATTAGAATCGTTGCTACAGTAGTTGCTTTTGTTACATTTACAGAGACTTCATTACAGAGAGAAACATTTAATATCAGGGAATTCTGATGTTTCTGAATATATTTTCCACTTCATAATATAAAAGAGCTTTGTGAAATTCACATGACAACTACTGAAGCATTAGGGAATATGAAAATATTGTGCAGCACTCTTTCAGTTTGCCAAGTGATAGGGCAGAAAAGCACCTTTTCTCCCCTGTTTTTGCAAGGCTGATTTCACATCCACAAATGAAGAATGGATACTTTGATACTGACAGTCAGTGCTGAAAATTCCACCATTTGTTGAGTGCACTGCAAAAACGCTTTCCTCCTGTTGATACGGCAGATAATATTAATTCTTTGGATATAATACAAACTGGTCTGTTCTGTTTAATTGTGCAGTCAGTGCTCCTGTTGAAGTTGTTTATGTTCTCAAGGGAATCAGTGTGTAGTATTTTATACCCATATTTGTATCTTATGATTTATTGTTTACTTTTTAAATGCTTCTTAACTAATTTGTAGTGAATATGAGGGGGAATGGTTATAAAATTGCTGAGTCCAGAATTCCAATCTAATGAGAAACTGAAAACTTATGAGAAAACCAACAGGTTTTCATCCCCACAGAATCTACTTCATTATTCAGGAGACTGCATATTGCACAAGGAGGATGGGTAAAGAGCAAAAGCCAGAGAGCTGTACAAAGGCACAGGCTCAAGTGGAGAGGGAAAGGAAGATACGAAGATGCTCATGACACATGAGCAAGTTGATCTGATCTTTAGTTCTCATTGGTAAAGCTATTGATCTAAACTGGACAAACTAAAGGGGCTGACTTAAAGGACAGTTGACAGCATCTTTTCCTACTGAATAAAAAGAACTATGCTATTTACCTAGGATTAGACAGTTGATCTTTATGGATATGTAATCACCTGGATTCTGCAAAATGGTAAACAACAGGCCTTCTTAAAGAGGAGGCCTGTAAACAGGATGGTAAAAGCATAAGTACAACAAGCAGGCTTCCCAGAACCAGTCTAGTTCAGCACTATGTTGTTTACCAGGGACTACACCTCACGCAGAATCCTTCACAGCGTACAGGGACATCTAATGACTGAATCAGAGACTGCAACTAAACATATTCCTCAGGCTACCTGGGCACACAAGAGATAAGAAGTGTACACAGGAGAGGCTGGGGTGGGTGCAGGCAAAGGAGGTGTTCAGAAAATTACCTCACATGTATGCAAATATTGCCTCACATAATCCAAATAAAACTGAGTATTATTTGGATTCACATAATCCAAATAAAATTTGGATTCACATAATCCAAATAAAACTGAGTATTAAACTGAGACTGTCAAGTGAATAAGTAACTGAGATAATCCTGACCAATGCAATATTAAAGCTAATTGAAAAAACTTAAAACCAACACCTCCCACCCCCCATATTTTTGCCACTGAACAGTCTGTAGCTTTAAAATGACAGGAGGTATCTATATATAAAAGTCAGAGTATTGCTGATATAGGAAAATTATCTCAGCAATCTACTTAATGCATAGGGTTTTGAGGAAGTGTAATTAGAATAGTATTCTGGGAATTTAGAAAGCTGGATTGAATTCTGTGTTCATCTACAGACATCCTGTGTGACCGTCAGCAAAGTCCTTGGGTCAGATCCCCAAGGCTGCAGTCAGGGGGAGTTAGGGACCTAAAATACCCTTTGATGATCTGGAGCTTTGTTGATCAGTTTAACTCATTTCCATAAAACTTTCCTATCTCAAGGCAGTACTGGGAGGATGAACATGTTCAAAAAGTGTGCTTTTATGATAGTAAGAGAAGTACCACAGACATTTCAAAACTGGAAGGCTGACTTGTGCATAGTTGCTGACCTTACCTATACCTTCAAAAGGTGCGTGCAGATGCCTGACTGTTTGAATCTTAGAATCGAATCATGGAATAGTTTGGGTTGGAAGGGACCTCTAAAGGTCATCTAGTCCCACCCCCCCTGCAATGAGCAGGGACCTAATAATATAGATTTCCTTTCCTGCATAGTCAAAAAAGTTTCCTTGAGGTTTTTCAGATCGTAGACAAGACAACTTCAAGTCAAGGTTGATGATCTGAATAAAATCACTAGCAAAGAAACTTTTAGCTGATCAATTCTGTTTTCATCAGGAGATGACTCTTCAGCCAGTAGGCATTGTTATAAAAATTTTCATTGAACTCTTATATTATTAAGACAAAAATATAGACTGCCTGTCATTGCCTGCTTAACTTTCTAGGATTTATGTTGTAGCCAACTTCCATTGGCTACCAAAAAAAAAAAAAAAAAAAATCCCTGACAGATTTTCTCTGTGTTGGAAATGTCAGTGGACTCTGGGGACGTCTTCTCATACTTTATAGGCCTCCCTGTTACTTTTAAATCATTGATGTAATGTTTCTCCATACAATTTCTCTTTCCTTATAAAAATCTATTTGAAAATTTCTCTCCTGAGGAATGAAAGCAAAACACTGCCTTTGAACATTCTCTCTGTTTCTGTCTTTCTCTTACAAAATGGATTTTCAGGAATAATTTTTATCATCTTTTCAGCAGTTCCTGAAACATAAGTGATAGCTTATTTGTAGAAAAGATAAGGGCTGTTTTAAGTTTGTTTACATAAGACTAGAATAGACACCTTACTTTTGGATTCAGAGAGATTGATTGAATTTACCGGCACTGATCCTATTTGTGCACTTTTTTCAAACTCGCCCCTCTAAAATTATTAGAAACCTTGCAAACACAGAGCTGTAGACACAGACAGCAGAAATGGTATGGAAGTGCATTTATGCTCTGGCTCAGAACTATCTGTTTGTCTACACAGTTGATTATTAAAAAGACAAGAATGAATGTAAAAAAAAAAGGTAACTTTGCAATATATTAATAATAGTTCTTTTCTGCTGGGAAGGGTTGAATTGATGGCAACAATGGTGTATTCCTTTCCTGATTCAAATTTTAAAAGGCTTAGTTCTACACAGTGGTAAATGTGTTCAGCTTCTTTGACATCAAAGGAGCCATACCATCTTACATTAGAACAGAATTTGTCCCAATGTATTTATATAAAAATATATGCTGATATATTGGCCTCTGGAAAGCATTATTACTCAGATCTATTATGTTTGTGTATGATTCTATAAATAACCTTTAAGAGAACTCCTGAGGGAATTAGGAAGTTGAGCAGTAAGATGGTAACCATAATCCATGGTTGATATATGCAATGTAGTCAATGTTAGAAGAAATAATTGAAACTTATATCTCTCACTGGGGTCTGAGTACAGAGCCACCCAGATACAAAGACCTAACCATCACTGTTGACACCTCGGTGAAAACTAAGACAAGGTTAGAGAATACCCCAGATAGAAGAGAAATGATCCTGAACTTATGTAAAGTTTTCATGTAACTTAATGGGATACACTTACCTGCAATATTGTGTTTGGTTCTATCATCTTTCCTCCACAACATTTCTTGCATAACCTTTAGTGAGACATGGAACCATTCTTTTCCTGTTTCTTTTCCAGCGAAATAATCTGATGTAACAATGATTTTTTGAGTCTTAATTTATGGATGCCTGAAAACTGTCTTGAGACCCCTAGCTGGAAGGTGATATAATAGGTGCAGAGCATTATTATTACATCACATTAGCATTTAAGATGGCAAAGATTTTTAATGCTTAAAGAGACACCATGAATATTGATTGATTCTAAATGTTAATCCACAGTCCTAAATTCCTGTGAAACAAGTTTTCTGCTCATCCTGCACCTCTTGTGCCTCCCAAATGAGATAAATCATTCATAAAATCCTACTATCTCTGATGAGGCACCTGCTGAAAATAAAATTCACGAGAGTACTTTTATCTGTGCATACAAATTCATTTTCAAACTGATTTTTATGTGACTGATTAACCTCTACCATTTGTATGAGCTAGTAGAGCATTAAACACCATGGCTATGAAAAGTTTGGAAGAATTCTGAAATTATTATCTCTCCTGGACAATCTTGCTGAGAATTACTCAGAGAGTTTCAGCTCTCTCTTTTTTTTTTTTTTTTTAATACAGCTAATTGTTCTAGTACCACTCATAAATAAAAACTATTACTATGTGTTATATAAGGGAGACTGCATTGCTTAAGTGGAGGAATCTGCTTAGTCTTTGATGTTTCTTTAAACTTTTTGTTAAAGAAGGACAGCTCATGATCTTAAATCAAATTTCTAATGAAAACTTATAGTCAAGATTTTGTTTTAAAAGAAAGCATTTGATTACACTATAAAACTATCATATTCAAAATAAACCCCACAGTATATGGATACCTTTTTTTTCAATTTTCAACATTTTATTCATAAAAAAACCAAGGAAGATATAAATAGACATAATGGATCATGCTGAATATTTTTCCTGATTTGTCCATCTCTCACCACTGTAACCAATGGCAAATATTTAGGGACAAAGTATAAAAATGAAGTAGTAGTAGTAGTAGTAGTATGGCTTGGTGGATTTCTCGCTACTGTGTGTTGTTGGGATGCATGTCTGAGAACAATTATGTAGGGCATATTGAAGTGAATGCTCCAGGTCTTCTGCAATATATTTGGACAGGGGCACTTGAGAATCTGGATCCAGGCTCGTAGCACCCCACTCATACAATGGAACTGGGGACTGCAAACCAGGTTTCAGTTGGCAACAATGATGAAATGAGTGTATTGGACTGAACACCGATGATTTTAATTTAGTTACAATAGGAATAGCCACTTCTACTTCAGTTATGAGGTTGAAACATGGACAGACACAGTCTGCAGAGCAACTCAGAATTATTGTAGAACTTGTGCTTGCCATTACAGGGTCATTCTGTGCATATTATTGAAACATACAGAATGTCATCAAGTCTCATGTCTTAAATGCATGTCTTGAACAGAGTTCATTTAAAAGCAGGCTAAACATATTGTATCTAGATAGAGGTGTTCATACTGCTCATATCACAGCTAGTGCAAAGTTCAGAGAAGCTGGAGGGTCAAAGACCACTCCTTAGAAGGAAAAATATTAAGAGTATAAGTAACTGTTCCTGGAGGCAGACTGATGGACCATTAGCTTGGTAAAAAAGGTGGACACCTTCAGGTGTATGTGAACTGCGTTCCTTGCTCTATATGCAGCAAGAGCTAAAATTAGACCTAGGAAACTCAGGGTAGAGTATTCCTATGGACTCAACAGGATTTATGGTTAGAGGTATCTGTATTTACAGTTGTAAATAAAATTGGAGAATACTGTTTAATTTCTTTCTTTGTGTCATGCTTCCATTCATGGCTCATAGCTTGGAGGTGGGTAAGTTTGCACTAGTTAGAGTAAGAAGAAAGTGCTTTCTTTCTAAATATTGCTAACTTAGTATAAATATTGCCAGTTTATTTGCTTCTTCTGCTACCACCCAACTTAGGATATGCTGCCTAGGAATCCCTTGAACTACTGCATATTTGAGAATGTGCATCTTACTCTTGCATCTTACTTTGTTACTTTTGGGAATTGTGGCCACCTCCTTTGTTAGTAACATGTTCCAAGTTCAATAGAATGTGACTTTGTAAGTGACCTCATGCTTCAATGAGATTTTAGTTTATTGTTTTGAAATTTGATTATGTTTCATAAATTTGAAAGTTTATGTTATTTAGTTTATGATAGGAATTAAGATACTGGCTTAATACTTGTTAAATATATTGGTAGAATTCACATCCAAATTCATTAAAAGAAGTGGAATCAGTTGCAAATATCATTATCATTTTGAGCTTTTTATCATTGTCCAAACCATATTAACGTTCCTAGTTGGTCAAATTAGGATGGCTGCAATGAAGGAGCTGTAAGACACCACCTGAGCTCCGTTTATTTTCCTTGTAAGTCACTTATCATGAAAAATTTAAATCTGTTTTAGATGTTTGTAGAACTTTAAGAATAGATTATGATCTTAAAATATATTAATCAATATAAATGTAATAAATACACTTCTTAAAATATGTATCTGTAGCTATAGATATAAATATAAATTACTTAGCACATTGCTTAAGTAAATTGGGTTTTTTTCCTCACTACAATTAAAGGTTTAGTGAATGAGCAGTATCAGTTACAGTTTTACAAATCTTTACATACATACAGTGATTGCTGCTATGTGGAAGTGTACCACCTTTAATATTGAGTTCTCTAATGTGGTATTTGGAACTCTTTAGTACTGTAACTCTGATACATGTTTGAACAGAATCATAGAATGATGTGGGTTGTAAGAGGTCTCTGAAGATTATCTGATCCAGTCCTCCCATCAAAACAGATCCAGTCTGAGGAGGTTGCACTGGACCTGGGCCAATCAAGTTTTGGATATCTCCAATGATGGAGGTTCCACAATCTCTCTGAGCAACCTCTTCTAGGACTTAACCACCTCCATGGTGATTTTTTTTTTCCTAGTATCTTGTTGGAGTTTCCCTTGCTGCAGCTTTTGCCTGTTGTCTCTCATCCTTCATTGCTAAATTCTGAGAAGAGTCTGGCTCTGTCCTTTCTATACTCTTCCAGTAGGTAGTTGTAGACAGTGATAAGATGCCCCTTGAGCCTTCTTTTCTCTGTTGAATTAATAGGTAGAAGTAATTGTGTGAAGCTTTGTTGAAGTAAGATATGTTCAGTAGATTTTGTTGATGCTGTTGTTGTTGTTTTAAAATTAATCTCCTTGAGTCTGATTGGCCTGGAGAACTTCATAGTCTTTGCCAAGGTCTGACTTCTTGCCTTACCTCAAGGGAGTGCTGACACAGTGCCATCTCCCTTCCACTATTCATCTTGTAGATTGATACAGTGTGTTAATAAGCTCTGAGAATATTTGGGAATTAATGCCACAGCTCTTTCTGGTTTTGTGGGGATTAGTGTTGATTTAATTAAATTTGTTTGCATTTCTAACATTTCATAGGCCACATCCTGAGGGGAGCTAAGGCTCTACTGCACTCTGGCTTCACTTGAGTTTCTCACAGAGATGTAACACACTGGAGATATATTTCATCTGAGTCATGTCTATCCCTTTAAGAAATTACTGGGTTTACAGTCCACTGTAGCATGGAAGTAACTATAGGAAACACTAAGGCTTTGAAGAAGTGCTTAGACACTGATCTCAGCTAGGTTGCCTGTTACCTGTTAAAGAAAGATTTAGTCTGAACTGCTGGAATGTTTAAACAATAATATGACTTGAAAGTAATTTATCTGAGTATGTTGTGGTAAACCTCTCATCTGTTAGATCTATAAAAGGTCTGCATATTTTTCTTGTAATTAGAGTTTTTCAATAGCATATACGCAGATTATATACATATATTATCTACTATTTTCATGCCATTGAAGGAAAATTCATTATGCAAATCTTTCTATTCTACTACAAGCAAATGTGACACTAATAATTTCTTGAGATTGTTTCCAGCCCCTTGCAAAATTCTTGGCTTCAGGCTGTTTATTTTCTTCCATTATACATTTCTTAGTCATTAAAGGTAAGTGGAGACATCTCCACGTCTGGGAAAACTAGGATTTGGGTGAAGTACTTATCCCCATTTTGTGGATTCAGAATTTCATTTTAAAAACATCTTTTTGATCATTTTTCAGCAAATGTTCTATTAAAAAAGTTTCTTTATACAATTGTTTATGGAAAATGGAGTTTTGGTTAATGAAATCACTTTGTTTAACCAAGAAAGTAAATTCTAACTCTCTATGATGGTTAAAAAAATATCATGATTGGAATCACCTTTTAATTTGAAAGATAACATTACGTTGAGGGTTTTATGTGAGTTCTCTATGTCATGGAAGAAGCAATTTGTCAAGTCTAGTTCATGTTTGTGTTCTGTCTTTCTTTTTCTTGTTTTCTTTTCAGGGGCAACACTTTTAAATCCTCAGCTACGTAACTGAACACTCAAATATCGCTGCTGTTTAGCATTTCTTATGTTTGGATGTTGTGAAAGGTTGAGGTGACGAGGCATTTCTCTGGGGTGTGGCAAGGACTTTACTATGAGATTCCAGATTGGTTTAGGTGATGATTTGGAAATTATTGTTCATTTCCTGAATTTGAGTTCATGAAACAGATGAAAGGGACACAGAGACTGTGATGTCTAAATGTGACAAAATTTTAGCAGTATGCAATTTTCTCAGAAGAAGAAATCATTTAACTTTATTGCTACTTATTTTGTAATAAGTTGGAACTTGTTTGCAGGCTTGCAGTTTTGGATGGCATACAAATTATTTTCAAACATGCAGAGACACACCTTAGCACTTAATAGATAAGCTGAGAAAATAAATGAAAAGCTGTAGAACTGAAATCTATTGTCCAATCTGTTTTTTCAGAGATATGGGGTGTATTTTCTGAATGCTGGCTCACACTTCTTAAAATTTACTTTAAATAACTTGCTACTCTTCAGTCTAAATTTAAAAAATGTGAGGAATAAGCTTTTCTCAGAAGAATTTGCAGGAAGAAATACAATAGGCAGAGGTCAGATGAACCTAAAACGCTGGCTTGCTGGAACTTTATTAATGCCACCATCAGGCCAGTTCTTCTGCATTCTTATTCCTAGCAAGCTCTTAAGATTCATCTAAGTTTTTTAATTCACTCATCAGGTGCTGAAATTTTATTTTTCACAATGTCCTTGTCACTCTGCAATGCTAAAAGATATGAGAAATAGTGCAAACATTGGAAAGAAGTATTCAGCATGACCCAGCATTTAAAAATATCAGCTATCTTTCCCACCCTTCTTTTTCACTGGCTTTAATTTACTGATTATTTGAGTTACTGTTTTAATAAGTTTTTTCTACCATGAATGTTAATTATTGAGTCCTGACAATGTACTTAATTTTGCATAGGAATGCAATTGTGACTCACAGGCAATACAAAATTCTTAATATACTGCCAAAGAGTCAAATCACAAAGCCTTTCCTGTTAGGGGAAAAAAATATTTGATGGATTTCTAATTTGAATATTCTTGCACCAAACTGGTTTTTAGTTTGAGCCTGACTTTTCAGACACTTCTTACAGCACTAACTCATTCATCCCAAGTCATTCTGTTAAAATGCTGATATTAAACTCTGAAGAATGCCTGCAGAACCTATGCAGTAATTCTACTTTTCTAAGGATTTGTATTAGGCAATTTTTTTTTGTTTTACTGCAGATCACATATACATAATGTGTGCCTCCTTGCATCAGACCTTGTGTTCTTAGATATGTTGTTAAATAAATTCTTGAACTTCAGTAACTTGGTAGCTATTAGTCCTTATGCAAGTGAGAGCTGAATCAGGATCATTATTTCCCTTAAAGGTTGCTGAAGAGATGTATAAATTTGTTTCATGATTAATATGTATTAAAAGCTTCAGCAGGTGAACTGTGGAATTAGATCATTTTCTCAAATGACAGGAGGGGAAAAGTTCTTTGTTATTTCTATGGAGCTTGAACAGCATTTAAATAAATGCTGAGGTCATTCTTATGCTTTTCAAAGTAAAAAGTTTTTCATCTTTCTGAATCTGAAATACAAATTTAATGCTGTTCTCCAACATACAAAGTGCAAACTAGTTTGAAGAATGCACAGTACATATTGTTGCAGTATTTTCAGAAGGGGTATACGGTAACTTGTCTCTAACACGATTAATTCGATACTTTATTTTAAAGATGTCAAATTTAAGTATGCAAAGAGCCCTTTTACCTTGGTTTGGATGCAAACGTGAAGTTCAATCTAAGTATACATTTTTAAATGCAAATGATGATCTGTTCACATTTATATACCCCTAGAACTTCAAAGTTCTTGAGAATTCAGAGAACTTGCCTGATCTATTGCATCCTCTAACATGAAAATGAACTAGTACAGAGTGACAAGAGCCAAATGTTTACCAAAGTACCTCTAGGAAGATTTTCAAAATATGATTTTTAATATACTTCTCAACTGCTGTGAGTAAACAACCAATGTGTTCTTAAAATCTGTTAAATCAGATCTGCAGCACTATGATTAATGGCAAATTTAGGGTGTATGTGGAGCTATCAGGAGAGTTACACTTCCTTGCTGCTCTAAGCCGAGCTTAGCTCTATTAATGTTGAAGGAGCTGCTGGGGAATTACTGAATGTTGTATTGTTACTGACGTGTTTGAAGATAAAGCACAAACCTCTTTGGTGTTACAAAACTTCCCTTACACTTCCTATTAGACAGCAAATGTGAACCAGAGTATCAGATTAAACTAGAGGAAAAGCTGACTGCATCAAATCATCAACTGAAGAGCTCCATCAGACAAACTGAAGGATCCCTCAAGGCCTGCAGAATTTCAGCTGCATCGGCTTCTGCCACAAATTGAAGTACCAGGGAGAGACTGGAATTTCTTGAAATGTTAATAACTGTTTGAAAAGTTTGCTCCCTCCACTTAGCTAAACCAAAATAACAACAGCAAGCTACAACAGCTTTGTAGGCCTGTCCGCTAACGTT
This sequence comes from Mycteria americana, assembly GCF_035582795.1. NCBI lineage: Eukaryota > Metazoa > Chordata > Aves > Ciconiiformes > Ciconiidae > Mycteria > Mycteria americana. Next base: position 36,638,230 of record NC_134367.1, read on the forward strand.
TTAAAGTGATGTCATTCATGCTACAAAGTCAATTAAAGGTTTTCTTATGAGGGAAGGAAAATTTAGATATTTTATAAGCAGATTCCTTTGACTGATATGGGAAAGCCTTTATATTGCAGGCCAAATATATGACCAGCATTCAAAATCTCCTCTGCTAGCGTGCTGCATTCATAATACTGGAATAAGAGTTTGAGCACCCCTGGTGAATTGATAAAGATCTGGCAGGCTGATACAAGCTGCCACTAAAGGACCAAACAGTTTTGCACCTGGACTAGAGGATATACTTTATCTGTAAAGTAGAACAATGAGGTTGGAAGTAAGCCCTCTGTGTTTTTACTAATAATATGTAGGAAAAATCTGTATGATGATTCTGAGTTGTACTTTATTTCCCTCCCCACTTATCATGCCTGACAATTTATTTTGTATTAGTGTCATTTCATCTCAGCGGTCATTGCAGTGTGACTGTATGCCGGCCCACACTATCTTGCCAGTGCAGCCATAGATGTAAGACATATCTACAGATGTAGCCACAATATATAGATGTAGCCACAATGTAATAACAGAGCACACTGAGAAAATTCACCCTGCTGCTGAGTGTTTATCAGCCTTCACTAAGCTGTGTCTTCATTATCAAAGTAGTGTGGCCCAGTAAAAACTGTTAACCTCTGAGAAGGGTTTGGCTGTCTGTCCTCTGTATACCCTCCTATTACATAGCTGAAGACAGCCATAAAATCTCTGCTGTGCCTTTTCTTCCTAAGGCTGTGCAAGCCCATTTCTCTCAGCCATTTTTTTTATACATCTTGTGCTCGGGCCCCCGACCATCCTGGTGGCTCTCATTGGGCTCGCTCCAGTGTGTTAATGTTTTTCTTGTACCCTGGGAGCCTAGAACTGGACACAGTACACTGCATGAAGTCACACAAGTACTGAACACAAACAGAACTTTTGATGCATTTAGTGGCAGACAGAGCTTACTTTTGCCTATACAGGTAAGTACATCAGCCTAGAGGTGAGCAGATCCTGCACTTCGCATCCCATGAAGCTGAAATAGTTAATCAGCATTCAGCCTAGGTCAATAACTACATCAGTCCCTGGATGTTTTGGAAAATATTCCTAACTGTAATAATTATTTTTCGCTTTCCCTTCGCTAGCGCAAAAAAAAAAGCCAAGTCACTGTCTCACGAAAGGCCTTTTCTGAAGTCAGTAGCACACAGTAATGGTGGCAAAGTGTTCCCTGCTTTGCTATGGCCTGGACCTAACCACTGCCTAAGGGAGACAAACAGATCTGTAAAAGAATCTGCAAAACCAGTTTAATTTTATTTTCCAAATTCAGAATAACTGTTTTGTTTAGTACTGGTGGTTGCATTTTTATAGAAACATTAATTTTATGGCTTTCTCTTCATAGAACAAGCTTTAGTTTTTATTCCATACTTGCTTAGTACTGTTGAATACCATCTTCCAGTTAGGACTAGCTCCCATTTCTCTCAGTAAAGTTGAATTTGTCATTGTATGCTTTCTGATTGAGCCTTTCAGTGGCCATCTTTGCAAAGCCATTTAGAGAAGCTATTTGTCGAGGAATTATTTCTGAGATATAGCTACTCCCGAAATAAATGAGATAGGCTGCGTCTTACAAATTTGTAAGGACAATATTATAGAGTTCCTATTTTTCATTGGGATTTATGATTTACTACTTGGCAATAATTAATCTGTATTAGATGTGAAGGAAGGATTTTCAAATGGTTAATAAATGACATAACTATAAAACTATGTTTGATTTTGTGATAATCATGGGCATGTTAGAAAGCATTCATATTGAAATCCTATGTAGTAAGATGACTGAAGCCACACTTCAGGCATTTGTATAATCATGGAAACTTACTGAAAAAGAGAAATAAATGTATTGATCTCAGTCGCTTAATTACTCCCTGGGAATTGACAGAATCCCATTGTTATCCTCTCAAGATGGTAAAAGCATAGTTTTATTTCTCTACAACAGTTATTTTTATCCAAAGACATTAAAAAATGTTAAGAGGGGAGGAGGTTCTCAGTGGTTTCTTAAGCTGGCGTTGTGTCGTATTTTTATTTTCAAGTCCTTGCAGTCAGAATAGCTGAGTCAGAATAGTCACAAATTGTGAACTCTAGATAAAAAGGATCAACCTGGAGGGTATTCTGCCTTTCATGTGTAAACTACTCTGTGTCAGGGTTCACAGTACAAGCAATGATGTTGTTATCTGCTAGATGCGAATGCATTCTGAACTTAAATGGACCTGCCTGAAAATAATAGGAGTTGAACATGGTATTTAATGCAACACTATTTGAGAGCACTCTCTTGAATATGTTTAACTTTGTCCAGGAAACACAGAGGCACATACCACTCTCGTCGCACAAAAGATAAGGCAACTTCTACTTTGTTTAGAGCAGTGTCTTGCTATAGAAGCTTTGCTAAAGTTGTTCATCAGTGAAGATATTATTTAGTATATGTGGTACAGATATTAACAGCTAATTTACACATTTGTATTGAAGGTCAAGTGTTTAACATACTAGCTAGGGTTAAAAACCAAATTTTTGGGGGTGAATTTTATGCATTAGAAGAAGTACTTTCACTGCAAGAAAAAAAGAACTGACAGAAAAAGCAATTCACTTTTTGTTGTGTTCCACTTGTGTTTATTAAAAAAAAATGTATATTTGAATGAGAAACTTTCCTCCTAGACACAACTTAACACCACTTGTCCTTCTGCTGTTGCTTGAGAGGCAAATCTTTCTGTTTATGACATCACAGTCTAATACTGTGACAGACCGCAATTTCTCAAATAAACTTGGATTGACTAGGGGCATTGCAGGATTAATTAGAAAAAGATGCAAACTCAAAAAACTTACTCTAAAATTAATAGTTAAAACAAGAACCCTAAAATTCATAAGTGTGATTCTATAACTTGGAGGTAGGGAGATAACTGAATTTCAATGTCTATTATTTCATTATACAGTTAATTTCTCTGCCTTAAAATCTATTATTTAAGCAGTTTATGTGTGAAATTCATACTTAAGCTCAGTTGTGGTGAAGGCTAGAATTATGAAAATTGATGCTTAGCAGGATGGCTGAAAAGACAATTTTGCCATCTTGGGCTTGTTGTAACAGGGTATACTCCATCTGCATGTGTTGAATGAAGCTCTGCTCACCGCAGACACAGAAGAAAAGGGGCAATGAAGGATAATGAAATGGTCAGAGGTACAGGATTGTTTCTATATGAGAATACACTAAACATTATGATCTTACAGCTGGTAAAAAAAATACCTGGGGATACTTCCTCTTTATTTCACATAAGCAGGAAGAGATATCCAGTGAAACCATCAGACAGCATGTTCAAAACAAATAAAAAAAAGAGCTGCTGATCAAACATAATTAAACTTTGATATTTACTGCATGAGGATACTGTACAGGCCAAAAGCCTATATAGGTTTTAATAACAGTTGGGTGAATTTATGAAGCAGCTGTTAAACATGATTGTCTACAACTTCTGACTGAAGAAGTCCCTCAATGTGCTCTTTTCAAGAAGCTGGGGAATCCATTAGGGAAAGGATCTTTAGTCACCTTGTTTCTTGTATTCTTTCCCTAAGCTTGGACACTAGCCCATGGGCAGAGAGAGTATGTTGGGCTAAGTAGCCTTTTACTTAAGTCCATGTTCAAACGTGTGTTTTTTACCTAACCAGCAACCCGTGTGGCTTTGCTGGCTGGCAAGATCTCTTTAGTATACATCTATCCATACAGCTGCTTCTTTCAAAGACTTCACTGCTGTAAACACAAAGGAAGGCTGAAATCAAATATTGGTAGATGACATAATATCTATAAATAGTTATAGTGTAGAATATTAACATTGTTTTCTTATACTCTGCAGAAGTGTATCTACAATTGTATTTATCTGAGAAATTTCACGTGGAAACAGAAAATACCTCCAGAATATCTTTAACATATTTCTGGTTTCTTCTTTTTCTAATCTGCCCACCAACAGTAGTTCTGTATTGTCCTTTAATCCAGTTTAGTCCAATTTAGTCTAATTTTCCTTTGCCTTGGGAGGACATGCTGAAAACCTGCAATAGCAAAGACAAAAAGAAATTGGAAGAAATGTATGAAACAGGATGGTTATATAAAAGGGGTCAGTGAAAAACATTACAGTTTTATTTTCTACTGAGACAAACCCAGAGAAAGCAAATTGTACCAGAAAGTACAGTTGCCAAAAAGTTGTTGTTCTTTAGCTTCCACTCTTAATTATTTTGCACAGCAATAAATGGACATATGGAGAGTCTTCTTTTCTGTAATGGTTCTGGAAGATGTTTCTGACCATATGACTTTCCTTTCTTAGGCCCTCTTCTCCTGTCTGGGCTAGGTTAGGAGGCATGAAACAGTGTCAAAAGACAGCTACTTTATGTGTATTATTTGCATTTACATAATAATACACATACATAATACACATGTATGTGTATTATTTATGTTACTTTTTCCTTTCTCAAGGAAACTTTTGTTGTCTGCTAAAAAATCTGAGTAGTAAAGCAACTGAAACCCCTCTTGATTGAAGTAATGCTCTTTCCTGTAACATGCCATGATGGGCCATTCCTGAGGCATCTACTAATAGGTTGCAGAAAGAGTTCAATAACAATTATAAAAATAATTCCGTATGTTTCACCAGGCTTCTCACCTAGATATTAAAGACATTAAATCTTTCCTTTTATGGAAAGGATGGATGGAAATTGAGCTGGGGCACAAATCTACTTGCTTTATATTGGCATAATAAGAGATGCTGTTTTGAGGGTCAGTTGAATCTTTAAAAGACGTCAACATATCTCTTGACAGAAAGGTCAGCAGGAACAGTGTCATTACAGATGTTTGCAGGGACCTGGATGCTTTCATAAAATCCCATTTGAATGACACAGGATTATAAAATAGTAAAGATGAGACCAGGTGAATTAAAGACACGTATGTACCTGCAGCTGTCACAAAAAAATATACATATTTCTTTAAAGTATGGGTTTTGCCTCATTTTCCTAGGAAGCAGCATATTGGCCCAAGGATGAACAACTTGATGTTGCCAGCAGCATTAATAGTTGGCTAAGTTCTCTATTTAAGCAATAGATTGGGGCTGTTTTAGGGTAGTCTCAAAAAGCCACACATTGAGCTCGATGAATGCAAATACTGCACAAATACATGGTTTTGAGTTCCTTGTCTCTGAACTTCATGGCTCATCTTATTTAAAACTTAAGAAGTGAGTGGGAACACTGGTTGACAGCCAATGCCACCACTGTGCTTCTTGAATGAAAATTATCACTATGCTCTACGTCAGTGCTCTCTAACAGCACAGGTGTGGTGCCTACCCTTTTACAGAACTGCCTAATGGTTAGACTTCTCCAGAAAACTGGAAATGAGACTTTATATTCCCTTCTCTTGAGGAAGGCCTAGAATCTGCATGGAGACATCGAACAATGGATTTATTATGCAGAATATGGCTGGTCCAACTTCAGCAATGTTCAGATTTTTTTTTTTTAATTAAATTATCCACTGCTGATTTGGGTTGTGCTGAATGATGTCAGTATTTTTTATTTGTATTACGAATGTTCATAACATTCTCAATACATTAGACTACTCTAGAGATTAGTTGCTTTATTTCCAGATTGTACGATTACTTAGACAATAGCAATCATGTCAGCAAAAGAGGCACTCCAGAGGTGGTCATGGGGCCTGCATCCAGATGGTCTAGACTGTCTAGCCCTTTGAACACTCTTGAGGATATCATGAGGTATCCTGGTCGACACAGTGGAGAGGAAGGCAAAAAACATTGCTTGTACTCTCTCAGCCTCCATCTGTCATGAATCATGCCCTGATCGTGAGTCAAGTTTCTTCTTACATGATCTATAGGCACCTGTTAGGAATGCATCTCAGGTGTCTCATCTAGCAGGTTAGGAGCTCCCTGACCATTGCCATATGTTTCCAGCTCCTGCCTGTCCCTTAAAGTCCATCAGATCCTGTGCACACATGAAATGGGCATTCAGTCCTCTTAGCTTGGCCTCTGGCGTAAGCCTCAGACCATGCAAAGTCTTCTTCTCAGGGAGGACTGGACAGTTTATCTGCCATTCCTTTTGTTAGTCGTATTCTCCAAGAATACCTACTGGCAGTGTCTCTTTCTGCTCCACATCTGCTGGTGCATGCTAGAGGTTAGGCCAGCTGGTGTGCCCCTGGAGAAATATCCTACTGAAATATGATGTTAACAGTCAGCCTCATGTTGTCACCATTCCTGTGCCTTCCCACCTCAGCATGTCTTTCCAGAGAAGGGCAAATACTGTGGCTATCCTTGGAAGCACATGCATTCGTGTGAGAACTAAAGTTACCCATGTCTCAGTTTCTGGCATTAAAGACTCCTGTGAAAGTAGCTGTCATGCTGCTGTTCATGTAGGTAGCCAAGAGGATCATTTTGAAATTAGTATATCAGGGAATTCACCACTGGATCATGGGTTAAAAATGACAAAGGAGATATCTCTGTGAATGCTGGGCTCTTTAGACAGCTTATCTAGCTCTTGCTTTTCTCTGTCCCCAGATCCTATTCGCTGTGTCCTCTGAAAGAGGCAGTAAGACCATTTTCCAGGGGACCACTTCAGATCCCAGGATCCTTTATCCTGGGACCATTTGTATTCACTGTCACTTAGATGGTGATGCCACAGTAGAGGAAGGAAGGCTCCTGTCCATCCTCACTGGCCAGCAAATTCCAGATGAGTGTTTCCAGTGACAGCAGAACTGGTAATTCTTGAAAAGTGTCAACAGAATTGGGGCCACAATATTTCAGTCCAAGATTTCAGAGCTGTAACTTATCATGGATTAGAATCATGCCTAGAAGTAATGTTCGATCATGAGGACAATGTAGGAAAGGGAAATTTCTGCATGATAGTTACTTAGAGATCAATGGCAGAGCTTTTAAGTGCAATTTTAAAGGCTGTAAACTAATAAAGAAATATGCCATATCTTTTATAACTTTAAAGTAAAAGAAAATCAGAAAATAAAACTATTACCAGTTTCTGTAATTTTTTTCCCATTTGTGAAAGTTCCTTTTAAATATTAAAACTATTTAAACTATATTCTGTGACTTTGAGGACATACAGAGAACTGTTTGTACCACTATGGAGAATGAATGAAGGTGATTTGGGATAAGCATTTGAGTTTTTTTCCCCCCAATTTTACCTTATCTATGTAAAAAAATCATGGAAAAAATCTGACAGATTTTTGTGCAAAGTGTACTTTTCTTGTTTCTGGGAATCATTGTCTATTTCTGCCAATGTTTGATTAAGCAGAGGGAAATAGTGTCCAATGAATGAAAGAATTACATTTTTAATATAGCAATGTTTGAGGTTTAAGCATGTACTCTAGCTATTTGTCTAGGTGTTTTTGTCATGCCACACTTGCAGAATTTTAGCAACTGTGATATGTACAGCTAAGGAGAAGCACCAAGGAACGACAAAGAGTAAAATGCAGAGACAGAGAGAGAAGGACTGAAGGATCAGAGGTCAGATAGTGGGAGTTGTTGTATATAAGATTTACTTCTGGAATTATTTGAGATGGAAAGGAGCAAGGAGCCAGCACCTCTTATTATCCAGCAATCTCACTATTCAGATAGAACATCCCTGAGGAGTACAAGTTTCAACAGTGCTTCCACCCACTTTTTATATCACTCATTAATCACTACTCTATCAGAAAGGGTAATCTCCTGGCCCTGGTGCACTAAATCTCCTCCTTCAGCAAGATCCTAATAAGAAAGTATGCCTTTAGTCAGTCCCCAAGGCTAAGATTTTCTGCTCCCTTTACCAGTTAACTTCTTGAAATAATAGGGAAGAGATGCTAGCTGTTTTAAGTCAGGTTTATTATGTGTGTACCATTTCTTTGCTCATGATGCCACTGACAATACTCAGGGGTTACTCTTAAAGTCCAGTCCCAGCTTTCACATGTCCTACAGAGAGTCACTGAGGTGTAACTGGACATATAGACTGTGGTTCAAGAATAAAATTCTTGCGAATTTTTCTACAGAGGAGGAATAAAATCAATGTACATGTTTTAGATTTACAGGTAAGCAATCATCCGGGATCTGATTCATTATTATTTGCAGAATGATGCCATTGTGTTTAGTACAATGTTAACACAGGAGGTTCTTCAACGTTGTGCAGAGAATTTTGATGTCTGGTTCCATTAATATTCATGCTGTTAAACCTGGTCACCCACACCCACTGCAGAATCATGACAAACTCCATCCTTAGATCTAAATAGGACAAATAATATGGTTTTGCAAAAAAATGAAGCATATTCTTTTCTGTCTTCTTGACTCAGTCTTACAAGCTAATAACGCAGAATCAGTCTGTACCTAGGTATGTACATGTCTTGGGAAGCCAGTAAGTATGTTGCACAGAAGTACGCTGAAAATAAGTAGGGGTATCTTTGACACTGATCCCAGCAAAGCAGGGGCATCAATCCGTGCTGTGGAGCACAGTAAAAAGAGCAGAGAAATTAAAGGTTCCTTGCACTGTTTTGTTGTCAGTGCCCACTCTGGTTTTTCTGGCTGAAGTCTGGGAATGAAATTTTTGATATGCAGGTTGTTCGTGTTGGGTTTATACATCTTTCACTCCGTTTCTCTCTGGATACATAGAGTGTGATTTCCATAGGTAAAGTTGAATGGAATCTGGCAGTCTAAGCAGCAATTAAATTACTTTATTGCCTATTCACCTCAAAATTACAGCACCTGCCTTTTCTGGGTGCAGAAACAATTTCCTAGGATTAGACACAAAACTTGATTATGATTTAAAATGGATCTTTCAGAACTGTACCCCTTTGTGTCAGTTCATTTTCTGTTCTGACTAAATTCAGTAACAACAACCATACAAAAGGGTTGCCTTTAACTAAAACTCACTTCACTCCTGTATACCTGCTACACTGAAGTATTTTCTCCACTGTAAGACCTTTATTCTCTACCATTTTGCGTAACAGAAATAAAATCCTTAAATGGAGACTGACAAATACTGTTTTCCTACAGAAAATGTCACAAAGACCTGCCTTCCTTCCTTTGTGGGCCTTTATCCATGTTTTTCCTAGCAGGCTTTTTGCAGTGGGTGTCCTGGGACCCTGCGTGGTGCACCATTGCCAGCTTCACAGGCCCTTCACTCCTTTTGTGACTGTGTAACAATCTTTTGTTCTCTTCTGTCCTGCTCCTCTGCTTTGTTTTTCTCTCTTCTTTTTTTCTCTTTGTTCTTTCATTGATCCACGTTCTAGCAAAAATCCCACACAGAGAAACAGTCCCACCAACACCTATCCATCCCCATCCCAGAAAAAGCAGCAAAGTGATAGCATGATAATTTCCCTTGTAAGTTATACCACTTTACTGTGCTTTTTGTAAGTATCAACTACTTAGGATCTGTCTATTCTGTTTTGTGAAATGGCCTCCAGAATGGAATCCCATATTAATATGTGTCGTGGTTTAACCACACCCAGCGACTAAGCCCCACACAGCCGCTCGCTCACTTCCCCCGGTGGGATGGGGGAGAGAATCAGAAGGGTAAAAGTGAGAAAACTCGTGGGTTGAGATAAAGACAGTTTAGTGGGTAAAGCAAAAGCTGCGCACGCAAGCAAAGCAAAGCAAGGAATTCATTCACTACTTCCCATGGGCAGGCAGGTGTTCAGCCATCTCCAGGAAAGCAGGGCTCCATCACGTGTAATGGTTACTTGGAAGATAAACACCATCACTCCGAATGTCCCCCCCTTCCTTCTTCCCCCAGCTTTCTATGCTGAGCATGACGCCATATGGTATGGGATATCCCTTTGGTCAGTTGGGGTCAGCTGTCCCAGCTGTGTCCCCTCCCAGCTTCTTGTGCACCCCCAGCCTACTCGCTGGTGGGGTGGGGTGAGAAGCAGAAGAGGCTTTGACTCTGTGTAAGCACTGCTCAGCAGTAACAAAAACATCCCTGTGTTATCAACACTGTTTCCAGCACAAATCCAAAACATAGCCCCATACTAGCTACTATGAAGAAAATTAACTCTACCCCAGCCAAAACCAGCACAATATGACTCCTTCAGTACCTGTAAAAAAGGGAACAAAATCTCATGTTACATTCATGAGATATTTGTTCAGACTTGTTCTTGGTTGCATGATTAATTATGCAAGGTAAATAACTAATTTATAAATTAAAGATGTATGCAACTTTTTAATGTATGTAAGTAATTATTTAATTTGTTCATATATCCTTTCATCTTTTTTAATTTTTTTTTTATCATTTTCCACTATGAGGGTGCTGAGGCACTGGAACAGGTTGCCCAGAGAAGTTGTGGATGCCCCGACCCTGGAAGTGTTCAAGGTCAGGTTGGACAGGGCTTTGAGCATCCTGGTCTAGTGGAAGGTGTCCCTGCCCATCGCAAGGGGGTTGGAACTAGATGATCTTTAAGGTCCCTTCCAACCCAAACCATTCTATGATTCTATGATTCTATGATTTCCAGTGAAACTATTATAATTAATGCTATTTTAAGAGCAAATGAGTGTAAAATTGCAGATGTCTTTGAAGGAACAGACTTCATTCAGGCAGGAGGTGGTAATTGAAATAATTGAACCTCACATTGTAGTTAAATTTGCCTCCTGCTTCTCTCTTTTAACAGGCACAAAAGAATATGGAATTAAGCCCTTTAAACTTTGAGATTAGATTAATTTCATGTCAGTGTACCCAAGATAATGATAAAAGAAGGAAGAGTGCTTGAAATGGGGCTTCCATTTTCTTCCTCACAAAACAACTTCTGCTAGAACAAATCTTTCTGGCAGGACATTTTCTTTGGATTTGTAAAAAAGAAAGGCTGCACAGTGTCAGAAACTGGCAGGCCTCAGGACAGGCTTTTCCAAACATTTCAAAATGCTTTCGCCTCCGCGAGGCCCTTTCCTTAGAACAGAAGGGGCATGGCTGCCCCGAGAGCCAAACATCTCTCCTGTGAACGGCCCCTCACAAAGCAGAGTGGACAGGCCTGGGTGTGGGGAGGACATAGAGTTTGGAGGCCCCTGCCCAAGCTGTGAACCTCTCCTGCCCCTGCCCTGTCCGTGATGTGCCTGCCCCGCTCTCCAGGACAACACCTGAGCAGACTAGATGGGTATTTCCATTTGTCTCTGGCAGCAAAACTGGCTGAGGAAGCTTTGGTCTTGCCTTTTGTCCTTCTTCAATCCCATTCTTGTGCCATAACTCTCAGCCCCCATTGCTTGCCAGTGCATCTGTGCTGTAATGGTCTGGCCTAAAGAACTCTTCTAAAAAAGAGGGTTTTTCTTCCTCTTCATACCATACAGTGCAGGCCATTACCACTCCCTGATACAGCTTGAAGCACTCCAGCAGTACTCTCTGCTGACTGGAAATAGTTGATTGAGTGGTTCAGGGTCCTGCTGAGGGCTTGTAGCATGTGGGTGACCTCTCATGCAGACAAAGCAGAAGACATAAGCAATTTAAGGGCACTAATGATTGTGCAATTATCGTAGGCCTATCTGAAAGCACATGGCTAAGCCTGAACAAGTAGAGCTATGGAGTGGAGAGGGAGTGGAGGTTGGCTGTGGGTCAGCCAACAGGGTTAGGAGAAGATGGGTTTTGGAATGAGGTGGGGGAGGTAGAGGTTACAGCAAAATGGAATGAAAAGTGGAGCCATGGGATGTCCCCTTGGATAGGGCTGAGATCCTGCAGACTAATTTAACAAGGATTGTTAACACTTTTGTGCTTATTGTGTAAGTTCCCAGGTAGAAGCCTCCAGCTGGACAATACTGTTATCCATTCATCTTTTTCCTGTATTGGGTGAGGTCTCCCTGACTTTCTGACTATCTCAGGGTAACCTGACAGAATTTCACTTGAACAAAGTTCATGTAATACAGATTTATACTGCATCATGTTGTATAACTGTTTTCTTGTCTAGTTCATACAGCACAGACATCATGTAGTAGATTTAAGATGCTGACAAGTTCTCCTCCCCTGGGAAGGATGAGTTGCTTTAAAGTTATTAAGGTTTCAATGTGAAACAAGAAATGGTGCCTTACAAAGAAAATAACCCCATTGAATTTGTGTAGCTTTTTGACTGAAAGGTTGTTCCAAAGACAAAAGAAAATACTTTTGAGTAAAATGAGGAGATCGAGAAGAGAAAGAATATTTCTGCTGATTGTTACAGCTTTGGATTTTAGCCACTTGTCAGGTACCTCTTGTTAAGAGGGAAAAAACAGAAGAGAAATTGGAAAGTTTCATGGATAATTATCAAAAAGCCTCAACATAGTCTTTCCTGACTGTACTTGCCTGTCATTTTTATGTGGAAATGTGTTGTTTTTAGTAACACGTAACAATTCTAATTATAAATGGTAAAAAACCTCCAACACTTTTTATTATAATCCTAGAAAGTACAGGTCCTGTGTGAGATCCAGTGGAGTTGTATTGGGGTCTTCCAATGTGGTTGTAGTTGAACTTATCTCACCTCTTTTCTCAGTGGTCCCCTTCTGTGGAATGTGCACAACTCTGCACTCCTCTCTGTTCATTGGGATATGAAGCCAATTTCCCCTCTCTCCTTTTGAGCTGGAGAGTCAAAAAGTGACTAGTCTGCCAGTAAAGTGGTAAATGCACGTAAAGAGTAAGAGGCTTCTCTTTAAAAACTAACTTTTTTTTAGAGTTTATAGTAGATGACCAGCATTACATGTTAATACAGATAGGATGGATGTTAAAGCACTTGAAGTATGCATCAACTTCAACAGCAGCTGTGAAATAAAAGTCTTGTTTAGATAAAATTCTTTATTCCTTCAGTTAGTGAGTAGAAGAAAAACGCACCTGGCTGACTTGATTTAGGTAGTTTTGAGGATGATAATGACTCTTAACTCCATTGCTGGAAGACTGCTGCAATAGCACACTCCAAAGCTGAACAAATTTTTGTCGGTCACATGTTTTGTTGATTACATCTAGTTTTTCACTAATCATGTTCTCAAAAGATATTTCAAGAGAGATATTCCTGGTCTGCTAAGCCCATATATTACTGAATGAAGACAGAAGTATGCCAAAGAAAAGAAAGGGTTAGTAAAGGGATAGAAAAAACATAGGTAGGAGATGCTAAGAGCAGAACCCCAAGTCTGCACATCATTCATAATTTAGTCACAAGCCTTGGCTTCATTCTCCTCAGTCTGACCTGATCTACTTTCAATGCCTCTGAAAGGCCAGGTCTATAAAAGCATGAATTGGGCTGAGGAGTTTCAGGATTTGGGTATGGGTATGGTAACTATGATGACAAAGCTCGCAGTAATTTCCAGTCATCTCCTGTGTTTCCACCAGTTTCAAGAGGGATAAGCAGCCTCAACCTATTATCAATGTACAGGAAAGGTATCTGTAAGTGGCCTCAATACTAAATATCTCCTTTTGCTTGTAGAATCCTTCAGACTAGAATCATGCTGACCTAGAACCATATCAGGTGCTTTTGAGACCCCTTTGTCAGAGAGCTTTTAAACCATACAGTCTGTACCATTCTGTTTCACTTGGGCTTTGGCTGACTTTCATAAGTAGGTTCACTTTAATGGTGATGGATTTTCTTTTCTAGTTTGGCACCTTAGAAGATCGGCCTTCACAGAACATTTTGCCCATACTCAGAATTTCTGAAACTTGTATTTTAAATTTCTGCTTTAAAGTCTAGCTTTGGAGTTCACGCATAAAAATGAGTTGAAAAACTGGGGAATATTTAGGAAAGAACCAGAGGAATGATTTGGCATCTGGAAAACTGGATTACACTGATAAGATTTAAGGAAATTAATCTATCTATCTATAGATTAATCTATTATTTCTATCTTAAGGAAAGGTTAAGAATATATTTCACTACAGTCTACAGGGAAAAAAGGGAGCGGATATTGGGAAGTAGGGAACTTTTTAACCTAACAGACAAAGAACATAAGATTTTCCATTTATTATTATTGGGATACACAATACGAATAAGGTGCAATTTTCTTTTTATCATGAATGATGATTAACTATTGGAGTAAGTTTTGAATGAAATAAGTACTTAAGAATGAAAAATATTTCAAATCTTTGTGGCAGAGACAGAAATTTGACAAAGAAATAATATCTGGCCTGGGATCTGGATCAAGCATTGATTTCTTTTTACTGGACTGACCTTAGCTGCTTGAATTGGGAAGGTAGAAAAGCTGGTCAAGGAGAAAGAGCCTGAATCTTCCTCCTCTTTTTTTTCATAATTGCTGAATACTGTTTTTTAAAGTTACAGGTTTTGCTATAGGATTTTTTTAATTTCATTCTATGGAAAAGTAGAAGGGAGGAATATCTCAAACCATATAGTGTGTTTTTCTTTGTTAAGGTAAGGGTATATTTCCATGAGGCTCTGCCTAGAAATACTGGGCTGCTTGAAATTTAATGTATGCTTGAAAATCCAATACAGAAATTATACTCATTAAATCAAACAAACTACTCCCCAAACCCTTCCACACATGCACAAGTCCCTTCACCCACACTGGATAAATAAGCAGAGTATCTCCCTTGCTCATCAGAAGAATTAATTTACATGCCTCATTTGGATAAGTGTTACTTGTGCTGCAGGCATTATAACTAGAACAATACATATGTTTATATCACAGCTTCCTCTTAAATTTTTAGCATTCAGTTATAATAGGGACTTCTGGGAATCTAGAAATTAGTAGCTTCTGGCTACCCTGGCTGCTCTAGCTACCCTGCAAGGGCTTGCCAATTCCTCATGTCACACAGTCCACCCAGGTTCTTTGCATCGAGCCCTGCATGAACCCAACAAAAAGTAAAGTAGGTTTTCTCTTCCTGCAGCATATCTGGAGAATTCAGCTAAGATAGCAATGAATTTACAGGCTACCTAGCTTATCCAGCTAAGGTAACAGTTCCTGGCAATCCTTTAAAATGTTGATGAGCATCATCTCTAATTTACCTGCTCAGACCTCAAGCTGTCTGCTTTCCTTCCTTTGCCTTGTAGGCAAATATAAAGCTTTATGTAAGCATTGGTAATTCAGTTTTAAAGCTCAGTAATATTGGTACAGGGTCCTGATTTAGGTCTTGCTTACTTCCCTTCATAACACTGACTTCAATAGGGTCAGTCCTGGTTTGTACTATAGCTTCAGAAGTGTCACACATTGTCAAAGTGTGCCTACGTTACGGTCCTGGTTTGGGCCAGGAGTGCTCTTTTGAAGTGAGTGTCTCATTTGGAGAGGCTGGACAGGAACTAGCTCCTTTCTGGTGAAATTAAGTCAGAAGGTGCACTTCAGGAACTCACTTACTCTACTCCAACAGTTAACTGGCTGTCCATGGGACCAGAGTAGGGCTAGTCCATAGGAAAATACGTATTTGTCTATTGTTGCCAACAGTAGGTCCTCAGCACTAATTGTTTAACCTATAAATCTGCTTCTATTGGCAGCTCTACCTCTTGCTAATGGAAATATAGCCTCAACAGTCCTCAGATTTTTTAATTTCTGTGGTATCTATGCGTGACTTGTAATAACTGAAATGGCTAGAGGCAAAATACTCAGACTTTCATAAATTTAGCTGCAGTTAGCACAAGCAGTTACTGCCTCTCTTTATATGTTGCTGATGCAAAAGGGATTGTTTTAGGTTACTGATGATGTGAATGTCTATATTTGTAGTTTTAAGGGTGTGTAGGTGTAGGACTTGTAAAAAGTGTTATGTTAATCAGAGAAAATAGGTTTGAAAGAAAACTTAGGACAGAAATCCATCCTTCTGTCCCAAGTCAAGAATGACTGCACGCAAACCATTCCTGACCAATATTTGTTGAACCTAGAAAGACATAGAGTTTCTAGTTTTATAATCTAAGTTATAAACATAGTATACAAAATGTTACAAATTTTTCCTAATAAATAATTTAATTCCCACAGAAACACAGGAGTTAAAAGATACATAAGCATAGTTGTATAAAAACTTTTACAGGATTTCCTTGCAATAAGTGGCAATTGGAAACTGGTCTGAGCAGGATGCCTTAATGCGTTTGTAGCTTTTCAGACTTTCACTTTGCATGTTTGAATTTTTTTTCAGAAAATTTCAGCCAAAATGATACAGTAATTTTTTCCAGTCACTTCCTCTTATCATTCTCTCTCCTTTGCTCCTCGCACACTGTTGTACTATTAGAGGAAAGATATTTTGTTTTGCCCATGCTGTAATGTTCTGAGATTATATCTTTAAAATTCTCTAGCCTTCCCAGATGTTTGGAGAAAAGGTTCTTTTTGTCAGGGGGAACCTTTTTGCAATCTCTATGAAAACTAAAATTGGCAAATACTTGGTAGAGAATTTTTGAATTACCATACTTAAAATGGTCAAAAATTTCAATTGACATATGTCTTCACACTGGTTTTCCTCAGACAGATCCCAAAATGATGCTCAAGCTACATCTTAATCATCCCTATAGAATAACCAAACATGGTCCATGTAGCTCAGAAATGACCATGCTGAATAACTGTTGCTGCTACAAAATATTTGAGTATGCTCAATGTCAGGGCTACAAGAGTTTCAGAAGCCTTTCCCCTTAACTGATTTCTGGTGAGCCTGGTCTCCTGAAGGAGAGCAAGTAATCTGTTCTTGCTGTGGGGAGTAGAGTAAAAGCAGAAGGGGGAAATGGAATAAATTCAAAGCATGGTGAGACAGAGACTGGAGGAGAGTCAGAAAAGGAAACTGGAGAAGGAACTGGAGAAAGTAGTTGGTGACGAATTAGGGCAAGAAAACAAAATATTGAATTTTGCTGTGATAATTGGATGAGGAATGATGGAGATCCTGCTGTTAGGATTGGAGAAGGGGGAATAAATGGGAAACTGTTCAAAAGCAGAATCATGAGAACAGGAATTAGAGTGGAAGAGTCAAAGAATGAGCTGGGCTGGCCAAGTACGTCAGGAACCAATTTATAGAACAGGGGAACTAGTTAGGGATCTCTTTAGTGAGGCAGGTTCCCAGACTTGGGAATGGTGTGAGAAAAAGTATGACTTTATCATTTGCTTCAGATTCAGCCATACAAGGTTAATGCCACTAGCCTCTTTCACAGATGTGTTTTGGAATGATGGTTGAATGCCCATGAAGTCTTCAGAAATTCTATTGAGGAACTCTGTGGGAAGAATTGTGATTAAGTAAGCTAATCATACTGCCTATGTAAAAAGGTTTGAAGAGCGTGCAGGAAATAGGCAAACCCATTAGCTGAGTGTAGTCCATTCTGCACATCAAATCAGACAGGTTCTGCAGTTGAAGAAATGATGCATGCCTCAATTTTTTTTCCCTCTAGGTGTACTCAATCCAATACATCTGGACACTATGACATGAAGTGGACCACAGTGGTGAAGCACTGGGTGGCACATTACCCACCAGGCACAGCTCCTCTCGCAGTGCTTCATCTGTAGGCAGCGCACAGACTGCCTCAGATCCGTGCACTTGGGGAAACTTGATGTAACGTCACAGAATAAGAGGAAGGTCCCATGTTGTGCTGAAAGGTATAGAGCTTGCAGTGGGAGAGAATAGGATGTGAGCCCGTTGTCTGAGTCTAACTGTTGGTCTGTGAGATTTGGTAGGTCTGCACTCAGAGCGTGATTATGCAACAAAATATTGTTGTAGATGATATATTCCTGGAGCAGATGAGAGGTGAATGATGTCTGTACAGACAGTTCTGTCATTCCTAAGTCTGAATTCCAGCATTTGAATGGCAACTTTAATAATGCTCTTTTAACACAGATCCTTTTGTGTGTCATTAATTTGTAATTTTGCAGTCTAGCTGTAGTCTGAGACAACGTATTTGTTTAGTTTGCTTCAAGAAGATGGGAACCTGCTTGTGATTAATCTGGTGTCTTTTGTCTTCTTCATTCAGTGAGGAGTATCATTTTCCCCAACTCTTTGTTTCTCTCTCTGGGCTCGTTCCAATACATCACTATCTTTCCAGATATATGTGATGTGAGAATCAGCCCTGCAGGAACTATTCCCCTCCCCTCACGCCCCACCCTCTCTCTTCCAGAGCAGGGTCTGACAATAGAGAGAGCCAAAATAGCATCTTTGTCTTTGCAAAAGTAGATCAGAGGCTTACGGGCAACACAGGTAGGAATATCGCAAACTTCTTTGTTCTTCCTTATGTAACTTGCTCTCTTTCCTTAAGGTGGCATCCCTTGGGTGTGCAAAGGGAAGAAATAAGGAGATTGGGTTGCACTTGACCTTGAAAAAAAGAAAATCCTCTTGAACTCAGAATTGCCTTTTTAGATTCTGTAGACATGGAGACCATGAAGAGCTAAAAATATCATTAAAAATATGATGAAGAAATAAGTTGAGAGTTTGAACCATTCCAGAAGGCTGTCCTCTCCAAAGAGATAAAGTTTGAGAACTTCAACTTCAGAGAAACAACTGTGGATGTGAAAATTTCAGACTGAGCAACAGAAGAAATTCTATTAGGTACAATAGAAAAAACAGATAATGGGATTAGGTGGCTCTGTGATTTAACTGGGGTTTGAATTAAGATCACTAAAATCACCCTGAATGCAATTTAAGCGGGATGTTGTCTTCTGTCTACAAAAATAAGAGCTTGAACAGCTAGTCCCTGTTTGTTTACATCATGAAACAGCTAACACAGTAGCTGGTGTGATTTACAGACTGCATGTTGCATTTGAGAGGGGAGGCCCAGTGTTACAGGGAATGCTGAATTTTGGGAGGGAAGTGTCTTAGTAGTAGTCCATGACAGAGCTTGCTTAGGGCCTAATTAAGCCAGTATTGCCAGGGACACCTGCTATTCAAAGAAATTCTAATCATCTTTTGTTTCAACGAAATAGAGTTTTCCTTACACATTCTTCATCTCTTTGGATCACTATGCTGAAAAGTCTTGTATCCTGTCCTACGCTGCACATTCAAGCGGTTGTGAGGCTAAGTGCACATCTGCTGAATTGTCTTTAAATAAACTTTGAGTAACACTTGTAATTTGTTGCCCTGGAACACTGAGATTTTTAATAAAAGCTTTGGAAAAGAGGTGTTCTCATCTAAAGTTCCAGTCAAGCTGTCATGTAATGCTCTTTTGAAGACATCATGGTTTTAGCTAACTTCCTTACTTGGTACCTGATCATAGCCCGTAAAACAGAATCAGCATCAAAAGACTTGTGTGGCCATTTACATTTCATAGCCTTGAGAGACAGGATTAGTGTTTTACAGTATTTCTGTTTTCTTTTCCTTAGTACACCTCCTAGAAGCTTAGAAATAAATGTCCAGTGAGCCACTGAAGTGCTTAAATTACTGCAAACACCAACAGATTTTATAAATAGGCTAGCCCACTATATATAATTAACAGTGTGCAAATATGCCATTTTTAGCTTTTGTAAAAGTTCATGCAGCTCAGTGGCCAGGAGCCAGTGCAGAGTTCAGGGACCTGGTTTTAGAACAACGTACTGAGACCATGAGTTGCCACCTTTCATTCACGCCCTTGCCTTCAAGCAGTGGTGGTGGCCTTGCCAGCGGAAGCAATGGTTTGGACTCTGGCTGGGGACGTAGGGTAGGAGCTGCTTTTATCACAGGAGTCCTGATTTTGTATCTTAAAGCACCCACTCTCAGGCTGTCTTATAAGTTGGTTTCAAGCCCAAGAGCTGATCCTGTCAGTGTTTCCTTTTGAATTTATAATCTGATCTGCACAGGGGGGCTCCCATGACCAGTGCCAGAAAACACTTCTGCAGAACTCTGTGTGGATCGTGTGCAAGGCCTTTCTGTAGAATAAAGGGGGTTTTTTGAAGGTTCAAGTTTATTCATATACTCTATCTCTTGAAGTATTTGAGGTAGAGGTGATGAACTACGGTTCAGATCCCTGTGCATTCTTTGAGTATGGAGTGTAACTTTGCCATTTAAACTTTGAATATATAATTTTGCCTCTAAATTTCTACTTCACATCAGTTTTCCATTGTATGCACTATATTTGTGAACAAAAAGTATGTTTTAGATAGTAGTGGAGTTAGATATAAATATATGGAAAATAGTATCTCATCAGCTACAACATCTGATCAGCTGGCAGCTGCCACAGTCTGCTCTGGCTGTTGCTTTGGAAATGCTGTGGGCTTGCCAGCTGGCTGTCTTGCTAGGGTCTTGATGAGTTGCCTTGCTTTTTGAGCACTCTTGAATGATTCACTAAAATAATTTCAACAGGTACTGCTTATGTTTTCCTTTTTTAATACTTGCTTCAGCTCTTTGGGAAGCATTATTTATTAAAATGTGTGTGTACATCTCACATGTGTTCCACCTAACATGGCACCAATGCAAAAATATTTGCTTTTAAGTCACACTCACCTAGAAAACAAGGATGGGCTGTGGCAACTTCACTGAAAGTCACTGGGAGCTGTGTCCCTCAGCTCTTCAGAACATGCCCATGGATGTTCTTCAGTGGAGCCCAGTAGGGACAACCCTGAACTAATACTCAACTGACTACCAAATTGGAGTTGGAGGCAATGTAGCCATCTCACAGCAGTGGAGTACTTACGCTAAGCATGGTTTATTTGACTATGAAGCATAGTTTATTCATTTAACCAAGTGTCAGTGGGATACCCCTGTACTCATCTGGGGCCAGTACCTAAAATCATTTCACTGTGTCTGCCTGTGCCATTTTGCCATAGAGGGAGGCTTGGGGCTATTTCAGGTACTGCATTTCCTTGTGTTATTCTGCATTCACAGGATTGTGATTCTGTGATTCTGTGATTCTGCATTCACAGAAAAATAGAAGTGACTGTCTTTCTGTAGCCTCTGCGGGTTATCTGGAGCTGCACTGCAATCTTTTGCTAGTGTGGTATATTCACCAAGCTGTGGGAATGTTTCTTGTTTGGTTTTGTTTGGTTTAATATGGGTCTGCTAGGAAAAACAAGCAAGAAGAGGAAAAATTATAGCTGAACATAAGACAGATGTCTGCAAACCTTTACAAGTTTTTTCAAGTGCAAACTTTAAGTAACATTTTCAGATATCGGAGCCAGTACTGAGCCAACTTGCTATTTGAAGACAGTGAAATAGATGTGTCTTAAAATCCAGCTTTGCAAGTGTTTTGCTCCAACTGTCAAAATAACAATACTTTTTCAGAAATATCTGGATGGCCTTTGGATCCATGACGTAGATACTTTAAGGTGATTTCATTTATTTAAGATATTAAAAATTAGTTTAATGCAAAACTGTTTGTGACTTTGAATTGGGTTTTTCTGGTTGTTTAGAAGAAGAAATATTTCAGAAAAATGAGAAGCGGGCAATGCTTTCCAGCACTTTTTAACCAAAGATCCTTCTGTAGCTTTTTTTGTCCAAATTTTCCATAGGCAAATTGTAAGCATGCTATCTGTCGTGGTGTCTCCTGCTATTCCACTTGCAGAAAATGCATCTTAGTTGAGGCACTGACTGAAAAGTGAGTTTTGCAAGTAAGCTATCTACCAGCTGTAAAATAGTTCTTACTCCCTTTCTAATGCAATATATACCACACTTTTCTACAAAATGTGTTGATGTCAAGAAGAGGGATTGAGAACAATTTACTGAGAAGTATACTGAAACCTGTTGGTAAAGATACTCTCCTGGGATATAAAGGTTCAAATCCCATCAAAAAGAACAGGTGTGTGTTTGAACATGAGTCTCACATCTGACTGAAAGGCCCTGCTTTGAAAAAAAGATGCCAAATCTTCCCCATCAGTTCTGTGAATATCTTCTCAGTGTATCCCATTAATTGTTAAGATTCAGGTGTTAAAAAAAATGGGAGAAGAGAGGCTCTTAATTCATTCTGAAATAATAATTAAAAACCCTGCTTTTTTGCTTTGTTGAACAAAACAAAGATTTACATTTCTGATCCAAATACATAATTTTTCCACCTGATTTTTAATTGTCATTAAAATGAAGAATCATTTGCTTAAAGAGACAGAATCATAGATTTACAAGCTTGAATGGGAAATGAATTTCTCAACAGGAAGAGTAGATAGTACAGCAGATAGTCTAGAATATTCTTGATTTCAGAATTATCAGGAAGAGAAATATGGAAATGCAGCTTGAAAAGAACCATGCTGTTTCATTCATTCTAATTTGCACTGTCCTCAGGATGGACTGGGCAAAACAAGCATTTCCCAGCACATCCATCTATGGCAATAATTGGTAATTTAATAAAGTACATTTGCAGCTCAGGAAAATTCCTTTATAACTGCATTAACCAAAACACATAGCTCCACCATAGTTACAAGTAATGCAAGATTATTTCAATTTTAACTATTATTCTGAAGGATTTATAGCACTGAAACCCATTAAATAACTTATATGGGAAAAATGCTTTAACCTGTTTAATACTAATACTGGAGCTTTAATGAATTATATATGAAAGTAATTTCATCTAGACTGTGCTAAGTAGCAGAAGTGTGTTTTGCTTTTTGTTTGTTTACCATTATTTTTCTGTTTTCACAGAACAGCTTATGTAAAGTAGGTCTAGAACAGGTTTTAAAGCCAGGTTTTAATTTTGTCCCACCATCCACTGGTGAAGATAATTGACGTGGTTACAAATAATGGGATTTTGACTTTCAATATACTGGGGTAAGATAAATAAAGACACATGTGATGCCAGACACATTTAATGTAAACAATTGTCCTTCTGGACATAATCTTAAGGTACGGATGTTGTTGATTCTCAAAACTTGGCCCTAAATCTTTTACCAGAAATGAATGAATAAGATGAAGACCTAATGAGATATAATGTAATTTATAAATTCAGTATTTATTTGAAATGCACACTAATATATGAATAACTTTGTTTATTTTAACTGAACTCAAAAAGATAGGGTTTTGCCTACTGTCCCTAGATGGCCATGAATAAATAAGTTCCTCTTTTATTATATGTGCTGTACTTTTGTAGCACTAGCAAGTTAGTCAAACCAGATTTGCACACAGTTATTTGCTGCAGAATGAAGAGTAGAGCATTGTTTTCCCTTGAAAGCTTCTTCTTCCTTTCAGTGCATCTGAAAAGAACCTTCCTTCACTTAATCAGCCACATCTTGCTGAATGCTCTGCCTGACAAATAAACAGGGAGCCTAGAGAGCCCCCTATTTTTGCAAAACAAGACTGATGTTAAACCACTTTTTTTTACTTGATTAATGCACGTCTCCTATGCAGCCTATAGTCTTAAATGTGTGCTTATCAAGATTGTCTGGTTAAACCAAATGTTAAAATAGGGAAGCACAGGTGTGTCGATATTTGTTTTAGCATTTGTAAATAAGTTCCTAGTGTGAGTGGGAGAATAGTCAAAAGACAAAAGAAAAAGAGGGAGATGGTATGAAGAGCTCACCCCGACTATTATCTGTCAAAGTTACCGCAGTGTGTAACTTGAAAAAGAGTTCTGAAAGCTTGTGACCACCAAGGATTAATGGCACTGGTAATACACTTCATGCTAAACAACTGAATGCAGGGGGTGAAAGGAAGATACCTAATCAACAAGGCCACTAGATGTAAACTTTCCACGTTAGCTTCTCAAGTGTAATTACATCTTCAAAAGCACTTTATGAAAAGGTGAGCAGTAAAGTATGGGTACCAAAGTATGTCCCCTTACATAGTGAATAGCTTAATGTGCTTTGTCATGCATTTTTAAACTACTTTTGATAGTGCCTTTTTAAACATACAAGACTAAACAGCATATCTCCTGTACTTCAGCATGTAGGGCCAATTGCAAATTTTTTTACACAGCTTTGGTTTGTTCTTATTTTCACATTCTGGGTCAGATTCTACTTCAACTTCGGCCTGGTTGTTGAGCATAATAGCTGCCTTTTGCTGACAGTGCAGCTGTGTATCTCTGTCATAGATCCCTCATGTAAAATGAGGATGCACGTGTGCATGAGAACATTACCAGATGATATTTTATATCATCAGTGGCTAATAGGCTTTTGGTATTAACCACCTGTCTCTTTGTTACTACCTCATAGTTTTCTCCTGATGCAGTGAACTGTTCAAATTTCTTTTTTCCTCTGGGATTTATGCTTTCTTAATGTGCTCCTTGCATTAGCAAAATTCTTTTCATATTATTCATACAAAACTTCCATTGCTTACATCATCTATGCAGCAGCCAAAAGGGAGCACAGCATATTACAGAGTGAATAGAGATATCTACAGAGACTTAGTGTGTAATTTTGACATCCTGCAACAAGTAAGAATAACAAATAATGAGATACAAAGAAAGAATAAAAGAAAGTAATGGGAACAATATCATATGGTTATTTACATATGGTACATATCTTGATGGATTAACTTTAGAAACATCAGTGAACTAGACATGGTCTTACAGATGGAAAAAAATGATTACACCAAGATTTCTTAAGCTATGAGCTATGGGACCAGGCAAGAACAAAGCAGGACTCTTCAGTTTATAGGAAATCAGAAAACTATTTTTGGGGAGACTGTAGGAAAAATGCCAGCTAATGAGGAGAGATTATAGAGGGTAGTGGAAGTTTTGTGTGTACACGTATTTCCAAAAGCATTTCTGCATACAGGGATCAGGTGACAAAAAACAATGAAAGAGAGATTTTGAGTGATGTCAACAGAAGCAATGTGAATGGCCATTGGCACAGGAGAACATGAGAACTGGAAAGAAGGGCAGCAGGTGACTGAAAATAGTATATGGGCAGTAACAGCTATACAGATTGTTGAAAATGGAAGAAATTAATACAAAGGAGATGCAGATGGTGATGTCAGGTCAGAAAAGGTATTTGTGAAAGGGGTGACTGTGAAGTAAACAAATTGATGGTTGCACTCAATGAACGTGACAAAAAAGGCAATAGGGGAAACCTAAAGAAAAGGAGGTGTACAAATAACTAGGTAAGGACAAAAAGTGAAGACTGATAGCAAGAATTAGATAAGTTTGTTTTGAATTGTTAAATGTGATATTTATTGGATATTATTCCTCATAGGAAAAGGCTCCTTGACTTTCTGGAAACAG
The DNA here is from genome assembly GCF_035582795.1 of Mycteria americana. Classification (NCBI taxonomy): domain Eukaryota; kingdom Metazoa; phylum Chordata; class Aves; order Ciconiiformes; family Ciconiidae; genus Mycteria; species Mycteria americana. Next base: position 36,663,182 of record NC_134367.1, read on the forward strand.
TTAGCAATGCTTAAAAGCATTGTACAATAATTTAATATTGGGAAAAAGTAATTTCTGAAGCAGACTTATGCTTTAGATGCCCTTAGCTGAACTCACCTTCAAGAACTGAAATGGGATTTTTCAGTCCTGAAACAGTCACATCTACACCATGATTGAAAGGAAACTTTCTACCTGGTGACAGCTATTGTAAAAATAAACTAGTGAATTATACTTTCTATCCACAGTTCAGTGTTTCCAAAGATATCAAAATATTATAAACTGCAGGACTTTTGTCAGTTAACTGTGTTTAATTACTTATTGCTAGCTGGACCTAGATATGGCTAGGACTCTCTTGGCCCAGGCCTGTATAGAGTTAAGGCAAAAAGGCAGTCCTTGTCCCTAGAAGTATATGGTTTAACCATATGGGGAAAATGGGGGTATCATAAATGGGGAGTATAATACATTAAGACAAAACTGCTTGCCTAGAAAATCATTTTTTTATAGACTATTAGCAGCCTAAATGTTCTCAATCTTTTTGTAATCATCCCAGACATACAGGCGCAATTTGAAAAAAGGCAGCAGGGTGGCTGTTCAGCTGTTGACAGCTGCTACCCTATACAGGGGAAACTTCATAAGAACAAGTGCAAAGCTTTGAAAATCAAACCATGCATAGTAGTGGAAGATTTTATTCTAGGGTGGTCAAAGCAGAGGCGTTGTTTAGAGCATTATAAACAAGAGTTTAATTAGAAACAGTCTGCTGGAACTCAGTCTACCTGTGTGTGCCTTACACCATGTGGTCCAGGTCTTGCTGTTGTCTGTGATTGTCTTTGGTGACTCCTGATGGTCAGTTTATATGTCTCTTAAAAAGTCTTTAGGAACTAATCTTTGAGTACTGAATATGACAAAAAGGTTCTGAATAGACTGTGAAGGACTTTGAAATACAATCAGATACTGTTCTAGATGAAATCCACTTGAGAAACATAGGAAAAGAAACTTTATCTTTTGTTGTTTTCTGGTTACTGGATCTCATTATACAGTTTTAAAATTGTTATTGTAAGGAGCTATAAGCCAGGAATCTTACATATATTTGTAGATGCTGATCAAGTCATACCTTAGCCTACTAATTGATAAATTAATTAGAGCTTATTGATGCTTTCACAGATGGATTTTCCATATTACGTTATTTTAAAGACCTTTTTTGAATCCCTTCTAACTTTTTACCAAGTAATTTTTAAAGTGTGTACTGCACAGCATGACATAATATTCCAGTAATGGTCTCACTAATACTCTTTACAGAGATAAATACCAGCTCTTCAGTAATCTCAGTATTTGCTGGCTTAAGCATCTAGGAATCACAGTCATTTTCTTATCTATAGCACTGTGTGGAATGTTCATGCTTAATTAGCTCATTTACTATGACCCCAGAATCTTTCTCAGCATAAATGTGTTTCAGAATGTGGTCTCCCATTTTGCTTTTAGATCTTGTTTTTGTCTCTGCAAATTGCATGGTCTTCAAAAAAATACATCTTCTGGAACAATCAGATTACTGTGCATAGCATACTCTGTTACCTGGCACTCTGCTGATTTTTGTGTTATTTTCAGGACGCATATGTATAGCATACAGCATTTGTTCATCTATTACATATCTTTGCTGTTGTTTACAGCAGTAAGGGAGAATTTATATCCATTAGTAAGATATTAATGAAATGCAGATGAAAACAGATGGATTAAAGTTGTGTGTCCGAGGCAGCTGGTGCTTCCTATTGTTTGCTCTGTAGCAAATCTTGCTGCTACAAATGGCAAGGCTAGCTGAAGCATACATGAACCAGTTCCTGAGCTGAAGCATTTGCAGTCAAGCATACTAAAGTAACTGAAAATGAATATCAGTTTACATGACTATGCTGCACTGGGTTTGGGGCTATTGCACCTTCCTGTCTGGCAACAGCAATCAAGGAACATATATGGGTGGATATCTTGTGGCAGGAGCATCTTTAGCCACTAAGTTGAATCCACCAACATTCACAAGTCAAAACTGCAAAATATGTAGCTGCAATGTTTTAATAATAATAATGTAAGGTGCATCCTTTGCTATACCTGCTCCTTCTGTCCAGAAAGTTTGCAGGAGGGTAATAGCTCTTCATATGCTTTTGTTCCGGATTTTGCTGTTGAGTTGTGATGCAGGATGAGAACTGTTTCTGTAAGGAGATAGGTGATGTACAGTGATAAAATATGAGCTAAGGGCGTGGGATTGTGTTTGAGCTCTGTGGATGAAAATAATGTGTTACTGTCAATAGACCTGGCTTTGAATGCTCTCTGCATACAAAAAGACTTTTTTCTGTTTCATTTGAGGCAAAGAGTGTGTGTGCCTGAAAAATAATGCATTATCTGCTGGGTGCAAAGATACTATTTTACTGGTTGAATATGTTGTCATTCAAGTGCTAATGGAGTGGGCCTCGAGGTGTTGTTCATTAAAGATTGCTTAATTGCTAGGATGTAACATGAAGGTGCATAAGAAAATCCTGACTTCAGAAGGATGGCCAGAAAAGCTACATGTTTGCATGTGTCTGCATACAAATGCTTCTCACAGTCCATGTGACCTGTAGGCTGTACTTTTTGATCCTCTGTGCAGCAGCATTTGGAATATTAAATAGTGAAATTTAAAATGAGAAAATTAAGGTTTTCAACTCACAAATAATATTCTGGAAATGTGAAGCTAAATAAAGGCCAAGTTAGAACTCTGGTCACCAACACTGGTGATAATTGGTTGCAAATATATAGACATATTAGCTTTAGAATAAATGTGCCATATAAAACTGGATGTCTTCAATGAATTCACAACATTTTAAATTATTCATATAGACATTTACATTGTGATCTCATGACATGATAAAAATATCTCTTTAAAAAACATCAATGACCAAGTAATGCCTAACATTATTCTAAGTTATTGGACATTATTTAATTTTCAAACTATTTTAAAGGTTCTAAGGTTCTTTTTAATGCAACACATACCTGACGTAACACTGATGTGGTAGTTTATTTACAGCTGTTTTTTTAAGATCTAAGTTTACACTGAAAATATTTTTCTTTGCACTGGTAAATAAATCATCACTATCTTGTCTGGGGATACTTAGTGAACAGGCTGACATATTTCTGTTAGTTTTTGTATTTAATAAGGTATTTTTTTCAATCCCATTTGGCCTTCAGTAAAAAAAGTGAAACAATTAGACAAGTTATTTATGAAAAAGAAATTGCAGTAATAAGATGCTAAATAAAATAAGTTGCTAAAAAGAAGCTAGAGACATGGAGACATGTCTTTTTTTTTTCTCTTTATGAGACATTCTAGCAGCGTATGGACTTCCATGGGTAATATCTCTTATAGATGCGTTGCATCAACTGTCATGAAAAATCTGTCTTCACCAAGCTGTTGTTATCTGCTATATAATCTACTTGCCTTACCCACTGATATGTTCTTCTCCCTGAGTATTAAAAGGGATCAGGTAGAATGCTGACATATACACAGCCCTCCCAAAGGAAAAAAGTTTCCTTTGGGAATGAGTTTTTAAAACTCATTCATTTTGTAAATGACCTATCTTGGACTAAACTGAAAACAATACTCTTCCTGTGCTAGCACACTTGAGTTTTCGAGAATAAATTTATCTTGTGCTTTCTCATTTAGAACTTTATTCGCCTATCTACAGTCCTGCTCATCAGACATTTTCATGCTGACGGTTGAATGCACATATGAAAGTCTTTTGGTGGCTCAGTAGTGGAAACAGCTAGTCCAAGAGTTTGTCCTCTGGAGAATATGTTTGTCTTGTGGTACCCTTTGTTCAGAAGCACTGCAGTTTGGACAGCTTAAAAAAGGAGTATGGTGGCAAATAATACAAATTTTCGTGCTGAAGGTATATGAGGCTTTGATCCGCCATCCTCCTTACATGTGAAAGCTGACTATGCTTTGCAAACGGAGAGAAAGAGGAAATGAAGGTGTGATCTGCTATGCAATGTAAAGCTGGTTTGTGCTGGGTTTACGAATACTTCATATGGCATGGGCTGTGAAGTAAAATTATTGAACATGGTTATTACATGTTCTTTTATGAAATGGGGTAGTCTGTCCTAATAAGAGCATATTGGAGAGAGAAGAAGAGAAACAACCATATGTGGGGAGGGCAAGTAATAGGCAGTGGCTTACTTCCAAACTCTAATCTGAAGTGAGTTTGGAGGTTAGGAAATCTAAATAGTTGAAAACTCTCCGTAGAGGAAGGAAATGGGAAGTTTTTCATACACCTGTACAGAGGCTTGATGCACTTGGTAATGATGGTAAGTGTTGCAGGAGCTGGTAAACCTTAAGGAATTAAAAAATGCGTATAGAGTGCATATTCTGCTATTATCTTTTTTTTCCTTAAAAGTTGTGGGTCTTAACATAATACTTAGCTTTAAGAAGGCCTTTCTGGAAATTTGGTGATTGCTGCTCAACCAGATAAATGTCTTTTAAAATGGCGTGACAGCCTTGTGTGTTTTGCTGTCAGGATGCTAACAGCTAAGTTTCAGGCTGAGGACTGAAGCACTCTTGCATGGCATGAGACAGCGCTGGTTGCCTTGTGCAGAAATATATCACAGGCAAAAGTTTTTGGTCAATAAATAACATGTTGTTTCTGTAGCAGGAGCATATTTCAAGTGAACTGTGTTAATGTGTTAGTATCTGTGTTTCTTTCTGTTAAATAAGAAATGTTAAGTATAAATCTGCTTACAGATATGCATGGTAAATATCAATTGATATTCTGCATTAGCAGGAACTGTGCATATGGACAGAGTACAGAGTAAGAGAATTAAAATAATCTGAACAGATGATTGAATTTTGAAGCTAGAATTTTGCCATACTACTCAAAAGACATTTCCTTTTTTACAGAGTTCCTGAGGTCCCACAACAGGGGTCAGGGAAGGAAAATGGAGCTTTTAGAGAGAACCTGGCATTCAGGCTCATTTCTTGCCAACAGAGTGCTTATTTTCCATGGTTTTAGATGACAGCTACTCTGAATATGTAGCCTCCATATTTTTCTGCTCTTACAGGTTGTAGTCAACCTTTCTTTTCCCCAGCTGACTCCTGTCCACTCTTTTCATGATCTCATTTCTTAGAGTCCTAGCAGCTTTTTAGCAGTGTTGTGCTTGGCATGTCTTTTGCTTCTCTCTTCCCAAGCTGCCTGTTTTCCCAAAGTTGCTTGTATTTTTCATGTTTACTGATCTCTTAAGAGGCAAAAATGGACATAAATGTATGTCCATTGTACTTTGTAGTACCTCAAGTAGTACCTACAAGTACTACTTTGTAGTATTTTGTAGATGTATTTTGGAGTACCTCAAAATTATAGGATTAAATTTATTGTATTTTAAGTGAATAATATAAAAGAAGGTGGAGGAAGGTTTGAAGGCAGTTTTGGAGAGTCTGTCAACATGGTATTGCTTTTCTTCAGCTTTTTTTCTGTTTTAGTTCTGGTTTTCCATGTATTATCTTCTCTTTCAAATGCTGTGTTCATTCTCTTTCCCTTTTCTGTTTCCTTATTCCGTTCTAACTTGATTACAACTCCTGACCCTGTACCAAGAGAAGCTTTCATTTTAGTGCTCCCATTTTTTCAGGATCTTAAGATCTTGGTTACTTTCTTCAATGTGTTAATTGCTGTGCTTTCTAGTCAGGCATATAGTTGTTACTCACAACAATGTTGTCTTTTTTCCATTTGTACCACATGGACTGCAATGAAGGCCCTCAATCTGATTTGTACCTTTAAGCACAGCTGTAATAAAAGTTTATTATCATTATGTATTACAGAGATTCTAGAGACGTCTTGGTCTAGGACTATGGCTTCTAGATACTAGCCTAAGATAAACTAATTATATTTAATAAGAGAGTGTAAGAGGATGCAGCACCTTACCCTTGCTTTCTCCCCTGGACTGGCAGAACAGACTGCATACACTGATTTACTGGGAGATGGTGACTAACGGTTTGTCTGCTACTTGACTTTACCAAACGACTTCTGAATTTCTTGATTTGTAGCATCCATATTGTTCAAACTTAAATAAATCACTTACATAAACTCAAATTAACTCACTCCTTTTTAGCTTTTTAATATCGCAGTATGTTTTAAAAGTCAGAAACATTTGATCAGTATTTACAATAATGAATATGTCATTTACTAAGAGTGTGGGGTTTTCCTGGTCTTTGTTTCAGCAGGAGAAATGAGATTCAGTGTGTGTATTAGGTTTATGTGGCAAGGTTTTGGTAGCAGGGGGGCTACAGGGGTGGCTTCTGTAAGAAGCTGTTGGAAGCTTCCCCTATGTCCGACAGAGCCAGTGCCAGCCGGCTCCAAGATGGACCCGCTGCTGGCCAAGGCTGAGCCCATCAGCGACGGTGGTAGCGCCTCTGGGATAACATATTTAAGAAGGGGAAAAAATTGCTGCACAACAGCAACTGCAGCTGGAGAGAGGAGTGAGAATACAGGAGAGAAAAAACGCTGCAGACACCAAGGTCAGTGAAGGAGGAGGTGGAGGAGGTGCTCCAGGCACAGAAGCAGAGATTCCCCTGCAGCCCGTGGTGAAGACCATGGTGAGGCAGGCTGTCCCCCTGCAGCCTGTGGAGGTTAACAGTGGAGCAGATATCCACCTGCAGCCCATGGAGGTCCATGGTGGAGCAGACATCCACCTGCAGCCTGTGGAGGACCCCATGCTGGAGCAGGTGGATGCCCAAAGGAGGCTGTGACCCCGTGGGAAGCCCACGCTGGAACAGGCTCCTGGCAGGACCTGTGGACCTGTGGGGAGAGAGGAGCCCATGCTGGAGCAGGTTTGCTGGCAGGACTTGTGACCCCGTGGGGGACCCACGCTGGAGCAGTCTGTTCCTGAAGGACGGCACCCCATGGAAGGGACCCACGCTGGAGCAGTTCATGAAGAACTGCAGCCTGTGGGAAGGACCCATGTTGGAGAAGTTTGTGGAGGACTGTCTCCCGTGGGAGGGACCCCACGCTGGAGCAGGGGAAGAGTGTGAGGAGTCCTCCTGCTGAGGAGGAAGGAGCGGCAGAGACAACGTGTGATGAACTGACCGCAACCCCCATTCCCTGTCCCCCTGCACTGCTGAGGGGGGAGAAGGTAGAGAAAATTGGGAGTGAAGTTGAGCCTGGGAAGAAGGGAGGGGTGGGGGAAGGTGTTTTAAGATTTGGTTTTATTTCTTATTACTCTACTCTGATTTTGACTGGTAATAAATTAAATTCATTTTCCCCAAGTTGAGTCTGTTTTGCCTGTGACAGTAATTGGTGAGTGATCTCTCCCTGTCCTTATCTCGACCCAGGAGCCTTTTATTATATTTTCTCTCCCCTGTCCAACTGAGGAAGGAGAGTGATAGAGTGGCTTGGTGGGCACCTGGCATCCAGCCAAGGTCAACTCACCGCAGTGTGTCTCCTTGAAATCCAGGTAGTTTTTTTTTAAAAGTATGACTAGAAAGATCAACTGTTCAGACTGGCTTTTCCTGGGCTATCAAGGTCAGCTGATCTATTCTCTTTTTAGTCTTGTCAGAACTATCTTTTTTTCACTGTGGTTCATCCACTTTTTTTTTTGTCCTTACCTTCAAACTGTTCGTTAAAAATAATCCCTGAATGCAGATTAATGGTTTGTTATGATTTTGGCCTGATCAGATACTTATTTCTATTACAGAGACAGTGACTATTGGCAAGAGTAATAAATATATCATAAATTGCAGGGTCAGATCATTAACTGCAATTGTTATGCCTCTAATATTTTATCTAGTTCATCACTCTTCTGTCTACGAACCGATCTTGGCTAGGAAAATTTTAATACTCCAAGTCTCTAAGCAGTTTTAAATAGCTGCCCTATCTTTTAAAAATCAAACTTAATTGTCCCTCAGCTAAGGAATTTTACCGCAAAAACAAGCTGGACTGAGAACAGGAGGGTGTTGTTCAATCATGCAAAAGCGATGACTTAAAATCTTGTATCTATTAGCCTTTCAGAGTAAAAAAATGTGGACTTCATCTCTCTTGACAATAAAATTTCCTAGATGTCCGGTAGGGCCATGCAACTCTGCTTCTGGTTCTGTAAGAGTCTGAACGATGGAACAGTAAGCAGGGTTGTTTGTAATAAGAAAACATCAGTTGTTTGAGTTTGGGTTTTGTTTTTTGTTTTTTGTTTTTTTTTTTAAGAAACATCTTAAATGCATCTTCTGTAATTTTCTTTTCCTCAAACCTCTTTCCAGTTAGAAAAGCCTCGTAAACCATTTTCTCTCCAAAATGTTCCGACATTTTAGAATAGCTTTTTTTCCCCCTGAAGCATGTATTCAAGTATTACAAGTACTGTATTACAAGTATTTTTAATGTTTTCTGGAAATGTCTGTGTAATTCCCAAGTACATAATATCTTGTATGCAGGCTTGTCTATGTCAAGTGCATAAGTCTCCATAATTCCCAAGTACAAATTCTCAAAAAATTATCATAATGAAATATTTGATCAAAGAAAACAATTTTTTTACCTTAAGAGTACATGTATGTGTGTATTGCAACATATATATATATTTATATATATTTTAAATATATTCCTTATATACACACACACACATATATATAAAAACAGGCTGAAATTAAGCCTGGAAACACATTTCCGTATGCTTGACTTTGCTTTATGATAATGCATGTATATATATATTATTTACTGCACGCTAATCAAACTCTCCTATGAAATAAAAAATATGCATTTTTCTCAGTAGCTTGATGGTTCATCGTATAAAATCTGAGCGCTTCACAAAGATTTCATATTGACACAACTCCAGAAAGTGAACAGATCTATTTTACAGGCAAGTGACTTGATCCACAAGACTACATTCTATTACATTTGTCTCCCAGTTTGTGGTTCCTAGGACTTGAATTTTGATATTTTAGGTTAAATTTCTTCAGACTGAATTCAGGTGCTGCTGTGAATCATCAGAATTTTGAAAAATATGGGCTGAGGATCAATTTAAGTTGGAAACATTTCCAAAACACAGGAGATTATCTTGCTTCTTTCCCTGGACACTGTTCATTAGGTACCTGAAGTGAAGAAGGAATGTTACTGCAAAGAAACAATACCTCTCTAACCAGCTTGGTGCTCCTAGACACATAGGAGATGATAGGAAAATAGCAGATGGTGAATGATGGGAGAGCTATTGTAAAGGGAAGTTTTTCAAGGTGGTGGAGATGGAGCTCAGAGCCCTGCCTCTTATTTCACTAAGGAAGTTAAAAAAACAGAGAAAAACTCAGGTGCAGTTGGAAGTGCCTGTTTTGGGAGGTAGGGATGAGAGTAGGAGATGGGAAAATAGGAATAAGGGTGAGCTTTTCTACTGCAGTTGAAAACCTTGAAATTCTCCTAAAGTATCTTTCCCTTCATGATAAGGAGAGGTGAGTAAACTTTTGTCAGATGGAGAAGTCACAATATTTTGAAGGTGTTGGACTGGAGAAAACAATATAGAAGCTCTGGGCATTTCACTACCAGCTTAGATATCCTATATTAATTTCCCTTTACAAACTTAGTATTCAAAAAGTGAGAGTTCAGTTTAAATGTGAAATCATCTTTTTTTTTTTCACTGAAAATGGAGTCTTTTGTCTGAGCTGTCACTGCAGCATAATTTATCCTTCATTTATTATGATGAACATTCAGTCACTTTTCATTTTTTATTTCCTAGGGTTAATTAGAGTTTTAAAGCTTTTTGTATACTTACTCCCCCACTGCTACATAATTGCAGATTATAATGAATTATCTTTGAGTTTTGATTGGTTACTGTGGCTTCTCATAGTTCCACAGATAAACCTGGAAATAGGAAGCACATGTTCCACATTGTTTAGGAAAAAATTAGTTTCACCTAGCTTAGCCATCTGAAAGCTAAGTGTCTTGTCTACCCTTCTTGACAAGACACCTCCTGTGGTCAATGAGGAAAGACAGATCATGGATAGGACAGTTTGCCCCCATCACTTTTACACCTGAGTCAGAGGGTCACAGGAATCTCTCTCCATTGACTAGTAGAGGCATTCTAGAGAACTAGCTCTGAGATGTTTTCAAAGCCTACGCTTGTTGGTCCACTCAGACACAACATTTTCTGCATTTCACTGCTCTCTACGAACCTCCCTCAAAGAACTACTATGTCATTACTGAAAATGTGAAAATGGTTGAAAATGTGTATTTCTGTGATGAATACACAAAATGTGTATTTCTGTTGTTATCACAGAAATACACATTTTCAACCATTTTCACATTTGAAATTTCACATTAGTCCTGACTCTTTAAAAAAGCTTAAGAAACATGCAACTTTAAGACCTTATAGAAGATGCTATCCTAAATCATAACCCTTTTCTCCTCTCCTTGGCACATAACAGTCATTTTGTCCTTTGAGATTCAAATTCAGTTCTGAACCCAGAAACTTCCTTGCAGTTTTTGTAGATTTTTCTTCGATTTTGATCTTATGAATTTGGGTTGTCCAACAGAGAAAATGACCAGGTTTTTCCTGTGGTCGAATGATTGTTTCAGTCTTCATACAATGCTGAAAGGAAAATTTAGTAAAACTCTCTTTTGTTCCTTGATGGAAACACAGTTCACCTCTACAGACAGGGAAGGGGGACATTCTTTCTAAAGGAGATATGTCCTTCAGTGGAGTTTGCATTTTGGCAAAATGTTATCTGAATAATCAAACATGACTTCCTAGATGTTCTTAAACTTTTTTTTTTTTTAAATCTAAAGGAGTTCCTCCTGCATTCTACTGCATTCTTTCCTTCTGCTAATGTGCAACACAGTATGTGTTACTTCCTTAGTAGCATGCCAAGCCGATAAAATCATCCTCTATATGGAAAATTGTGACTAAGAATCTGAATCCTTTCCTTATTATCAAGAATAGAAAGCTACTTTTAAAAAGAAACCAAGTGATTGATTCAGCTATAAGAAGGATTTTTATTTTAATATCCTTTTAATCAGTGTATCTTTAATGAATAGCAGAAGATTCCCCAACTGGGGTATACAGCTAGTTATCCTGCCCTTGGAAGCTATAAGAACAAGAATATAATTTAAATATTTCTCTGAGAATAGTAAGCATAACAAAGCCTCACTCTAAATTAATTGCAAGTATGTCTTTGAATCAGAATAAGGTAGAGGAGCAATAATGAGTGCTTTTGAAAGTAGTGGATGGTACAAAAATATCATTATTGGTGTCTTTGTTTAAATCTTTGTACGACTCCTTATTCTCAACATTTGATTCATACCAAAGAAACTCTAACACTAGCCCAGAAGAATGTTTCTGTTATGGAGAGGTGAATGGTAGCCAAAGTGGGGGACTTCAAGCAAAGTTAGTGCTTGTTATTAAGTGTTTCACAAAAGGAAGTTTTCCTTTCTGGTCAGTGAGAGACTGAAAAATCTGGCAACTGGCTTTTGATAGTGTCAAATACATAAAGACTAACAAGGTAAGTGCTAGAGACACCGTTTCCCAACACCTGCCTTTCAAGTTCCTTCATTTAAACCAGAGAACACTTGCATTATACTTCCAAATAAGTCTCCATTTGCTCTTGAGTGTGTAGCTGAGTGCCTCACCCCATCTCATCCACAGTCCTGAGAGCCCTCTGACGACAGTTGCATCAGACACTGATATCTTAATACAGGTATTCTCTGCAGGTCCCCAAATTCTTCTGTCCTCTGTGCTAAACAGTCCTGCCTTATGGCTTTGAACAGAAACTCCCCCGGCTCTGCCTCTTAAAGGCTGTTATCTGTCTGTTCTAGGCTAACAGCAAGCAAGCTAAAGTAACCCAGCAACTCTCCTGCTTGGAATAATAGTAGATCTATGCCTTACCTGAGATCCTTTGTAGGGACCTATGTCTGCACAGCAAAAACCAAACTAAATAAAAGGTATTCCTCTTATTGCTAAACCAAAGCGAGTTCTAACAGTGAACTTGTTCAAAATCTTCTTATGACAGAAAAAAAGGTTGAACAAAGTTCATCAAGTTGTCACTTTGGAGAACATCTCTAAACAATCACTCTCAGCTCCTTTTTATTTTTACACCGCATGCCTATATACTTGTTAAATTATAGCACATGGTCATTATGACTCTGTGACAAAGGTAGGGCATCCTATTCTGTTGATTTAAGCATAGAGAGATTTGTATTTATGGAAGAAAAAAGTTAGCTTTATTCTTACAAACGAATTATTTCAAAGTCAAAACAACTTGTCTCATAAATATCATTTGAAAGTATCAAATCAACTTACTTTATTCTACTTAGTCAAAACACCTTTCAGTCCTAACAAAATGACACATAACAGGCTCATTACCCTTCTATCTAATGAACAAGGATGAATTGTCTTCAGTGTCAAAGTCGAATAATTCTCATATCATTTTACCCATTAGTCCCTAGAAGAACCTTTAACTTTAAGAACCTTAATCTTGTTGACTAGAGCTCCACGTCTTCTCTGTTCTACTGAAAATACTGAAACCTTTAGTTGTCTGTGTACATCTTGAGCATGTACTTGAGCTCATGTACTTGAGCATGTACATCTTGAGCAAGTTAAACATTTGCTAGGATATCTTCCTAAAGTAAGGACACACAAGCATGTATTTAAGTGGGTTTTGTTTTGATCCAGGGTGGAAATGCTGTGTGTTTTGCAGAGCTGCTGCTCAGAACTAGAGTACAGATTAATATTCATGCCTAAAGAAAGGAAGTCTGATTTAGGTAACATACCAAGATACAGGTTGCAGGTTGCAGTGCTTGGTGCAGTTCTGCATGGAGAAGTTCCCTGGTAGATGTCTATGATGTTATGTATTATTTCAGTCTGTGTGAAGCAGACTTGGTTTCTGGCCTGAGACTGGCCACGGCTTTTAGTGACCTTTTGCTTTCCCTGGTGTAGTTGTGCATGGACTGTGATCTCAGTGTGTCTGGAGATGGGGGTTATTGATATTAAAAAGAGTTCTAAAAGAATTTATAAATACCTTTTGGCAAACCAACAGCAGTTTGTCTCCAGTATTATCTGTTTTATTCATGTGAAGGCTATAGGTCTCATCTAGCACTGTTATCACCTTTGTGTGAGCTATGGTACCTATTAAACTTATCGCTAGCTGATACCGATTTAAATGAATGGCTGCAGACCGGAATTTGTAACTTGTTTCATTGTGAAAGTATTTTATCATTGTTAAAATGTTAAGTATACATTTCTTTCTTGCTGAAAATGCTTAGGCTTTTTTGAAAACTTGATTTTATTTTTTTTTTTCTGGAGAAAATCCTTAATTAAAACAATTGCTCTTTAAGACAATAATTTTTGTAGGAGGTTTTAAAAAAATAAAATTAAATATTTAGAATTAAAATTTATAAAAAATGGTTTACAAATCTGAGTGATATCCTTTTCTTAAGCAAATGTATCACCATGCAAAGAGAACCAACTACTTCAGCCTTCCTTTTGGAGTTGTTTTGTATTCTCAGAGTTGTGGAGAAGGTAGAGAAGGTCCAGCTTAGTTCATATCACAGTCAGTTTATGCTATAGAAGGGCTATGATGTTTTAAATTTAGTTGTTTTACTTTTTTTTTTTTTAAGTCATTTTAGTGGGTGATCCTTTGGGGCAAGAAGCATTTAAAAAGCAAGATATTGATAATACTGCTTATTGAACGTTTATGTTTATTTTTTTGTTAGTAAACTTTGAAGAAATTTAAAAAGGCCAGTATTGTGGGGGTTTTTATTATTGATAACTACATAGTCAACCCTCAATTTTACTGTGATGAAGACCTTCAGGAGGGCTTGTGAGCCTGAAAGACCCTTACTTTTACAAATATACCAGTTGGTGTTGTAAAAGATATTACTTCCACCTCCAAACCTTGTTTTTCTTATTGCCTTAAACTGTCACAGATACAAGAAGATTCTCCCCAAAATGTTACGTGGCAGGATATGTTTGCATACAAAAGGGATAATGCTAAATGAAGAAAAAAAATGTACGTGGAGGTCTCCACTCCTACTGAAGCCAGAGATTAAACTGTTAACTTTACAACAGGAAGGATATGATCCTCTGTTCCATGAAGTGTCCTTTAAGCAGTAAAGGTTCACACTGATTTTCAAGCAGGAATAGCAAATATGTTCATGTTCACAAAAATACTAAACTGTGAATTACAAGGTCTTGTCAGAACTGACTCCTAGACTGATATGGTAGATTATCCCCAAAGGTACTGCATGTGTTTCTCCCATGCACATTTATATTCCTCCTTAGATGAGAGCAGAATAATTTAATCCTCTTACAATTTCACCCTCTTATTTTATTACTTTTATATACCAATTATATAGTTCTTGTATGAAACATTTTCTGACATGACTTTTACCAGTGGTACACAAGAGCTTTTCCACTTACTGAAGATTATTCTCTTTGCATAATGAAAAGCAATTGCAGTCTTCTTAAAACAATGATCTCTTGTACTGACGAAAATGTAACGAATATAGTTCTGACTTAGTCAAAATTAAGTAGCTATTTTAAGTTATTTCAAACGTACTTATGTCTCTAAAACACACTACTTCGCACCTGGCCAAAAACGTATACCCAGATTTAGCCAAGCAAAATTACCATTTTCACTACCTGTTCTCTGGCACATAATTTGGCAAGTCTATTGATTTTTTTATCTACTTTTAAATTGTCATAGTTTCCGTCATCCATTGTATTGTATAAGGAAAAACCTGCTTGCTTTGGCTCTAAAACCAAACACAGACCTTTCTTATCAATTAGATTTTGCATAATGCTTTCTGTATATGGTCACGGTCTCTTTTCTGTTGTGGGCAGAGAGAGTGAGGATCTTCTGAGGAGCTCTGAGAGCATTCCCACTCTTCCAGGGCAAACAAAGTGTTAAGCACCCTGTACAAAGTGAAACCGTTTCAGAAGGGCAGTTTTGGAGCGGTGCTCTTCTGCTGCAGGAAAATAATTAGCAAAACTTCACTTGAGATCTTTTTGAAAGGCAAAGTAATGTTTATTTTAAACAGAAGCTATTTAGCTGGCACTCGGTCTGCCCTGGCTTGCACCCACTCATGCTTGCACCCCCGTACTCACAGGTGCTGCGACACATCTGTGTGTCCAGGCTGTCTGGCTGAGGTTGCTTGTCTGTAAGACAACTTCCCCCAAGCTGAGCTCCGTGGGGCTGGCACTCAGGCTGAGCAGGAGCCCCACAGCTTCCCCACAGCACCATGGGGACAGGCGCAGAGGGAGCGGCTGCTGAGCCTGCCTGGGGACGTGCGGCCCTGACACATGCCAGCATTTCTGGTAAGAGTCTCTGCACTGTGTGCCCAGCTGTCTGAATATTAGGACGTTCACGTCTGATATGGGACAGCAGGACTGAGATGTCCTCGCCAAAATAGGCGGTGAGATGTTGGGTCCAACGTGGGTCTCGCACGCCCCAGCGGGTGCGGTAATCATGGCTCATCCCCACAAAAATGCAGCGCTGGCTGTGTGAAGAGCAGCGCCATCGTTTTCAATGTCAAGGGGTTGTCTGTTTCTTGCTGGAAGAACTATAATGCCATGTAAGAAGGATCCTGCCTTTCACTTCAGTTATGACTCCGGCACAGTGGGCATTATCACCTTTCTGCTAGCTTTGCTGCGAGGCGGCTGGAAGCTGCTGTTGAGGATTGCACAGGAATGGCACACTGCTCCTCTGCTGCTGCTTCGGGAAGAGTGCAATTGAAAGTTCCTAGGTAAAATCAGTTGTAACACTGAAGTCACTAGCTGGCATCATGAAAAGCCCGTTACTTTTTCATTTTAAAACTTTCTGTACAGACTAAGGTGTTGGGAAGCTTTTAGCTTTTTATTTAGATAAATAATGGTCTTTATATTTTTTCTATAGGGAGAAAGACAGAAAGAGCTGCCCATTTTGTTTCACAATTATTCAGTGGAAAAGGTTATTCATTATTTCCAAGCTTTTGTTCAGATTTTACTAGTCCAGCCCATCTGAGCGCCTGCTGGATTGCAATCTTAAAATAACTGCTAAGACTCTTGAGAAATGTGGTGTTCCAAAACAAATTCTAAAATGCTATTATATCAAAGGCAAACAAATAATTAAATGAATCATTGTTTCCTGCCTAGCACTCATTGCGGAGTTATTGCATAATAAACCCATCTGAGTGCAAGGAGAGAAAATAAAACCCAGAGAGAAATCAAGTCAGTATGCTTGAAATTACTAGAATTCATTTGGATTGAAACAAAGGCAAGAAAGAATGGTGATGGCAATCAATATCAGCCTAGAAAATGTCTTTTACTACACCTGTCCTTGCTGCTGTATTGCCTTTCCACTTGAGCTGAATCCATGTAGCTTCTTATTTATCGCCTGGCTGCTGGTAGCCGGTGATTTGAGCCTGCAGAAATCTAGTTGCCAGACTCCTCCATGAGTTTGCTTTCTTCTACTGTTGCTACTGAAATCTCTGCCTTCGGCCTCAAGATTGGAAAGAAGTAAGAGAGCATGACCATGCAAGTAAGGTATGAGATGGGGAGTCATAGCACCTGAACTCTGAATCCTGCTCCGTAACACACTTGCTCTTAAGGTAAAATTTGTATTCTGCCCATCTGTACTAACAAGGCTAATCTGAGGAGTGGTACGGTAGGAGTGGCAGGCTACTGACTTTGGTTGGATCAGGGGTGCTTGACGTCTTCCAAATCAAGTTCACGGATGCTGGGATTAGAGGCCTCTGAGCACAAGAGGAGAAATTTGCTTGGTGCCATAAGGCACTGCGTAGCCTTGGAGCAGGACAAGGCCGTAGTTCCAGTTTCTCCCCATCAACCTTGTGGCTGTAAAGCAATGCAGAAGGAGTCCTACGGATGTTTGGTAGCTGCTTTGGTAGCAGATATTAGAGAACTTGCAGTCACTTTGTCTCTAACCTGCAATAGCCCTATTGCAGTCACTTTGTTTCCCCTCATACTGTAGTTTTTCTCCCATTCAAAAGCTTCCTTTTACCATCTCCACCAGGAGAGGCAAGGCCAGTCCTTGCAGTAGGAGAATGGGCAGTTCCAGCAGCTCCTGGTAGGAGGGAGGGGGAAGCGAAGGGTCACCAGGGCAAATAGCAAAGAACTGCACGGGACCTGAAAATAACGTAGCATAAGACTCTGCCATGGAAGCAAGAGTTTTCTTGCTTCGCATCAGGCTGATAAATAGGAAATTTCAATTGGTTATCCCTCAGTTCATAATGCAGGGAGATACATCAAGATTGAACAGAGCTGAAATTAAAAATCTGTTAATTTGTTACTAGTGCATGTAACAGTGACATGAAGATTTCTAGGTATTGACAACGATGCTTTATATTTGTAGAGAATCTTCCACAACGCAGGCATTTGTTGCTCACATTAGAAACCTGAGTTAGTGCAACCATGCAACAGCCATAATTTTCAGCCAAATAACTGCTATAAGCAATGTTTCTCTACTGGAGGAAACCAAAGCGTATATGTTTGAGGTTTGCCTAAGGTCAAGCAAAAGATGCTCCCCTAGATTTTCAGTGATTTTTATTTTAACAGAATGGTACACAGTGACATAATAAAACATGTAACGCTATCTACTGTATTCAGTTATATGTGGTATTTCTCAGCCTTGTAGCTGTCACAACCATTTCCAGCCCTGCAAGCTAGAAACATATTAGCTGTGTTTTAACTTAGCTTTCCAAGAGTGGATAAGACGCATTGTACAGCTCCGCATGATTTGTGGAACAGGGGCGCCACAGGGATACACGTATGGTGCCATAATACTTATCAATAAAATGCAACATCTATATATTTTGACAGAGGTGACAGGAAAGACCCAGGAATTCTGGGTGTGGAAAGACCCAGGAATTCACAGGACTCTGTGGCAGGAGGTGAAGAGTAGACACAATGTGAAATTAGTTAACAGCATCATTATTTTGATCAGCCATTAAACTGGAAACATTTATTGCATAAGAGAAGTGAAGTCTGTGTAAGAAAGAAGATGACAAGAATACACATTGATGCCTTAACTTTTGACTGCTGTAGTTTCACACAATAACTATCTGTGTAATAAGAAGTACTGTAATATTCTGGATATTTCAACTGAAGAATAAGAACCATTTCATCATATCATTCATGGAATATAGTGTTATACATAAAAAAGAAAAAATGCAGAAATTTGAAGAAAGGAGAAGTTTCCCACATTATTTGCCAGTGACTATCAGTGAGGTACTGAAAACATTTTTGTGTAGAAAGTGAACCATTTCCAGCATATTTCTGTGCTGGGTAATGTCACATTTGCCTGAATAGGTTATTATTAGGCTCCCTCTGGTTTGACAAACATATTTGAGCTGTCAGATTGTGTCTAAAGGCAGCCACTCACGTCTTTGTTTTTAGTCCCAAATTACACATGACATTTATTGTTAAACTCAAGGTGCCTCCACGCAAAACCGATTCAGTCTTTGCAACTGTGCACTTTCTACTTACTAATCAATAGATAAGCAATTTACATGGCCTGTGGCTTCTAGTTCAGGCGCTGGTTTTTAATAGAAATCACTGCCTTGAAAGAAACAAAGATCTTTAAAGGGATTGAAACAGTCATACATAATTAAGATTTTCTGCCTGCATATTTATGCTTTGATACCAGCACACAGAGAAAAAAATTAAAATCTGCAGGAATTTTGCCTCTTTCATGTTTAAAAAAAGTACCGTTTTCAGTTTATGTGTTTTCATCACTCATGGACAAACAGTTTCTATGCTACTTGGCTAGAGAAAGCTAGGAAAAAGAAGGAAATCAGTGGAATACTTGCAGAAAATGTAGTGGTACTAACACCCCTTTGTACTTCCCTAGGCAACTTTGAGTTTACTCCTTGCTGACAATTAATGGGTTTTGTACTGGGATATTGGCTAGGATTCACTGGCTGCAGATGCAAACAGTTGATGACCACCACCTATCTCTCGTTTGTGGCCTATGGGAAACTGCAGTGTGGGAATGCATCAAAATCATACAGATGTATCTTTGATAGGGTGGAGGAAGAGAGAGGAAAGATGTCTCATGTCTGCTGTCTGGTATTTCCAATTGCTGACAGAAGACCAAAGGAAATTGTCTTTCATGCTCAAAGGATTTAGTGAAGTTTGAAGAACACTGTACGGCTGGTAAATTGCACTATGTCATATTAGTAATCCTTTCTTTTCAAATAACAATATTACTGTTACAAAGGTGTAGTTAGGTGAGATGTCCACCCACAATGTATTGGATTTCTCCCAGAAATACCTCCATCCCCTTTCATTGATTAGCATCATGATAATTAGCCTCAGATGAGGAGCCTTCTGCATGAATTGTGGGGTAGCAGCATCCGATCATTTCCATACTGTGAGGGAGCAAATAGTTTCCATGAGTCAACAAACAGGTATTCCCCATACTCTGAAATTATTGCACCCTCCTGAAAGACTGGAAATGCTTGACCAAAGAACTTTAAACTAGAGTTGAAAGGGGAAATGGGTAAAACAAGGCTCACTAGAGATAAGCCTGGGGGCAGCACGCCAATGTTTGAGGGACGGTGTGCTAGAGGGGTCCTTCGGTCTGCTGTCTCAGTGGAGGTAGGGGATGGAGATCCATGCGGCAGCAAAGACGCAAGGGTGATTGACGTGTTAGAAACCACAGAAGCACCTGAGAATGATCACGTAGGAACTAGAGCTTCTCTCCCCAAAAAGATGGCAGGATCAATAGCCCAACTGAAGTGCATCTACACCAATGCACACAGCATGAGCAACAAAGAGGAGGAGCTGGAAGCCATTGTGCAGCAGGAAAACTATGATATAGTTGCCATCATGGAAACATGGTGGGATGACTCCCACAACTGGAGTGCTGCAATGGATGGCTATAAACTCTTCAGAAGGGATGGGCAAGGAAGGAGAGGTAGGGGGGCAGCCCTGTATGTTAGGGGATGTTTTGATTGTCTAGAGCTTAATGATGGTGATGATAGGGCTGAGTGTCTATGGGTAAGAATCAGGGGGAAGGCCAACAAGGCACATATCTTGTTGGGAGTTTGTTATAGACCACCCACCAAGATGAAAAGGCAGATGAAATATTCTATAAGCAGCTGGGAGAAGTCTCACAATTGCTAGCCCTTGTTCTTATGGGGGATTTCAACTTATCAGATGTCTGCTGGAAATACAGTACAGCAGAGAGGAAACAGTCTGGAGTGTGTGGAAGATAACTTCCTGGCACTGTGAGGTGAATGAGCCAGCTAGGGAAGGCACCCTGCTAGACTTGTTGTTTGCGAACAGAGAAGGACTTGTGGGTGATGTGGCGGTTGGAGGCCGTCTTGGGCGTAGCGATCAAGAAATGATAGATTTTTTGATTCTCGGAGAAGTAAGGAGGGGGGTCAGCAAAACTGCTCCCTTGGACTTCTGGAAAGCAGACTTTGGCCTGTTTAGGAGCCTGGTTGACAGAGTCCCTTGGGAGGCAGTCCTGAAGGGCAAAGGAGTCCAGGAAGGCTGGACGTTCTTCAAGAAGGAAATCTGAAAGGCACAGGAGCAGGCCGTCCTTCCCCAAATGATGAAAGATGAGCCGGCGGGGAAGAAGAGTGGCCTGGCTGAACAGAGAGCTCTGGCTGGAACTCAGGGAAAAAAGGAGAGTTTATGACCTTTGGAAGAAGGGACAGGCAACTCAGGAGGACTACAAAGATGTCATGAGGTTCTGCAAGGAGAAAATTAGAAGGGCCAAAGCCCAACTAGAACTTAATCTGGCTACTGCCGTAAAAGGTAATAAAAAATGTTTCTATAAATATATTAGCAACAAAAGGAGGGCTAAGGAGAATCTCCATCCTTTATTGGATGTGGGGGGAAACACAGTGACAAAGGATGAGGAAAAAGCTGAGGTACTTAATGGCTTCTTTGCTCAGTCTTTAATGGTAAGAAAGACAGTTGTTCTTGGGGTACCCAGCCCCCTGAGCTGGAAGAGAAGGACGGGGAGCAGAATGAAGCCACATAATCCAAGGGGAAATGGTTAGTGACCTGCTACACCACTTAGACACACACCAGTCTATGGGACTGGATGGGATCCACCCAAGGGTATTGAGGGAGCTGGTGGAAATGCTCACCAAGCCACTTTCAATCCTTTATCAGCAGTCCTGGCCAACCGCGGAGGTCCCAGTTGACCGGAGGTTAGCAAACGTGACGCCCATCTACAAGAAGGGCCGGAAGGAGGATCCGGGGAACTACAGGTCTGTCAGCCTGACCTTGGTGCTGGGGAGGGTTACGGAGCAGATCACCTTGAGTGCCATCACATGGCACGTACAGGACAACCAGGTGATCTATGATTCTAGGATTCTATGGTTCTAAATCTGCTTGAGATCAGTAGAGAACTGAAGCTCTCACACACTGGCTGAATAAAAACAATTGGGTAAATGGAAACACAGCTTTGAATGAAAAACCTGGCTCACTTTTGAAGAAATTGCTTAGATGACCTGTTTCAGGAGGGAGTTCAGGTCTGGGAAACCCTAAGTACCTACTTTCTGGAGAGAGTCAGGATTAGAGGGACACACCTTCTTATGTTTAAGTTTAGGTAGTCTCTGTGGCTCCCCTCCTCTGATAAATTTTAGAGTGCTCTTCATCACCTAAAGCCCATCTGCAGATTCATCTGCAAAGGCAAAATGTTGCAAGCTGGACACTGGAGCAATGAACACTGCACAATGTGCCGATGTTCTTTTTGTGCACCGTGTCCTTCTTCCCCCATTGCTTTGCAGTGTTGTCCACTCTCATTCATTCAGTGCCCCAATTCAGGACTTTTTCTTTTTTTATTAAAATCTTCAAAGATTTTCCTGCTTTGCAGTCTGTACCCTTGACATGTTAGATATAATATAACGAGCTCTCGGAGACCAAAGGCTCTCATGCTCAATAAATCCTTTGAGACTTGTTACCATCTGTCAATCATGAGCCTGATAAATCTTCCTACTTAAGGCAATTTAGAACTTTTCAATAGGCCACTTGAGCTTACAGCATCTTTTAAAAAATTGCCTGAAAGGAAAAAAAGTTGATGAAAAGCAGAAGACAAATAGCTCTCATTCCAGTGGGTGTTTTTTAAGTAGCTTATGTCTGTCCTAGTTGCTGTCATGAAGCCACTGGGCATACACTTCTTTGCATTTACATTGACTATTTAATAATTAACCTAGACTTGTACAGCTAGACACTATGTTTGCCAGTAGAGATGAAGCTGTCAAATTCTGCACTGAAACTCCAATCTAACAAAGAATGTAAATGCTGATTTAAGATGGGGCAGCAAACCCGAATGCCTCTCTGAATGGATTTGGTATTATTTAACAGAAGCATCAAGTCTCCACCCTTTTGAGTTAAGGAGAAGCTAAGTCATGTTAAGCAGAAACTAAAGGTACTTGATATCAGTCAGTAAAGTATTTGATCCTTATTACAGCCAGAAGCTGAAAGTGATAGGTAATTGGGCACATAATTATTATGAGTGAAAACTGAGGACATGGAGACCTATGTGACTTCAAGACATATTTCCTCTCTAACCATCAAAGATTTTGAGAAATATGTAACAAGTTATTTGTTCTATTAGTTGTATAAGATTTTAGACATGCATTGGGCAAGAGTAAAAACTGGTATCTCTGCATTACCATAGCAGCAACAACTACTTCATATTTGACTTGCTCAGAGTACTACAGATATGATACCAGTAAAATATATTCTAAAACCTGGAATCATTGAGAGCAGATAGTGAATAAATTCTGTCTGAAGTGAATCTGGGAGATGATCCTGCTAGAGCAAGAGCCTAACACAGCACTGCTTGCTGTAGTGCCACAAAAGAACTAAAAGTGTCTGGCAGTGGAAGCAATCATCATCTAATAAAGATAATGTCATAAATTTTATGAATAAAAAAGCGTATAAAAGCTCAAGGTTATTATTTACAAAACGACCCAACAAGTGCTTTTTTCTTTTCTTGCATCCTGGAAGCACAGTCATGCTGTGTCTTTTGTTACAGGTGACTTGAAGTGAAAACCAAATGACTAGAAAAAAGTATTAAGGAAATAAAAGTCCTTTTTGCTACTTCTGTCATTCAAATAAACCCCAAGTAATGACAGGAGCAAATTCTTCAGTTGAATATCCACAAGAAAATAAAGAACTTCCCCTCATCTGGGAGGTGGTTGAGAATGTGCACGGCAGCACATTAGCACACCTCTGGGGTTTCCACAGAATGGCTGACAAGTTAGCAAGGATCCTCTCTGAGCTCAAGAAATCCTAGAAACTGATCAAAATCTTCTTGCTTTGAGGTAGAAAGTGTATACATATTTCTTTCTCTTCTGCAAATATTTTGGTCATTAATTTTAAGAAAATCTAATCAGTAAAAATAATTTATTTGTGTTTCTGGAATATCGTACATAGTTGCACTGATTCAGTGTGAATCTTTTTGCTTTACAAAAAACTTTTAGTTACTATGGTGATTTGTTTTGTGTTAGAAATGTAAATTTTGCAGAAATATGTTGACATGTTTACTGTTGTAAGCAGTTGTAACAATGCGTGGCCTAGTTTTGATTTGGGAAATTACTTGAGCAATGAAAAAATAACTGGAAACAGGCATGTAGAGCAACAAGAGATGCAAGTTATCTTAATTTTGTTAAACGGACAAAATAAGACTCATGTAGCTTTACATTGCTGGTTTTGTTCTGAGGTTTGGAGTTTGTTTTTTTAATACTTAAGCAAATGTTCATTTACAAGTAGGAGTTTCATTGCATTGTTTTTCCACTAAGCATTGGAAATGTATGTGGGAGTTGGGTGCTCCCCTAAAGTTGGGGTAATGTGTAATACATGGGTGAGAGAGTGGTGGTTTTAGGTCCAATCTTTATTAAATGTTGCATGCCCTTGGTTCCTAGAGAAGGAATTGTGCTCTCTTTTCTTTGCACCTTGTGTCAGTTCGGATCACTTATCCTTTGTTGTCAAAGTGCTGTCCGTTCCTGTATCCTTTCCCTCCTTCCCAATGCTCAGCTTAGCTGCAAGACTGAGTGCACAGAAACTTTTCAGTGGTTTTGGACTGTGGTACCAAATCTTCCAGCCATGGAGATGGGAGTGTGCCATTTCCTTCCCAGGCAGGGATTGAGTCCCCCCCGTGTCTCAACTGTGGCATGCACACCTGAGCTGGAGGGCTTGGAAGTGACTTTTGGATTCACAAAAGCAGGTATTGCCATATGCACCAGGCTTGTCCTTTTCAGCAGAGTGGTGTCTGTCATCTGGCGTGCTGTTGCTGACGACTGTGATTCTTTGACTTGTGATTTTCTAGGAAATATCACCATTAAGTACGTAGCAAACCGTCACTGTTTGCCTATGAAGGCAAGGCAACATGGAGTGCATTCAGCCCTGTGTGTTAGAGGGCACACATCAGTCACCCTCATTAAGACTCTCCCAGTGTTTGCTAAGAGTGAATAAAAGCATCAAAGCTTGGTCCTTCTCCAGCTGCATGCTGACATTAACTGACGAACTCAAAGGTTAGATAGCATTTCTGCCTGCTGTGCTGTATTGATCTTGTTTTTATGTTGTTAAAGTAATTAAAATTATGTCTGTGACAACAGTTTGTGAAGTGCCTCAGATATAGAAATGTATAAAGAATATCATTCTTTATACAAATGAACAGTCTTGTAAGAAAGAGACACAGTGAGAGAGAATATCAGAGCCAGAGAGAAAATTATATTCATTTTCACAAATTGATTTATCTGAAAAAAAAGTAGATGCCTCTTATTTTCAATGCTGCTTGCTACTTCAAGTTCCTGGGAGAATTCCCTGCTACTACCTGTCCAGTTTTATCATATGTCTTAATTTCCTTTCTTCCCCTGGGTGCCACAGTTTGTTTTCCTCAAGAAGCCTGCTAATCTTGTTAATCACTTCCCTGTTTATAGAAAGGTACAGCTAAACCACAAAATATAGCCTCTCCTGAAAAGCCAGAGGTTTACCAATTGAGCCAGCCTTTCTGGTCCATCTGGGCTGCAGTCAGTGGTGCAGGGAGGGTGGCTGTGCCTCAGCTCTGGTTTTGATGGCACCTTGAATAAGCTGGAACAGGCTTCTCTTGCAAGAGACTTCAACGCTCCTCTCACTTTGAGGGGCATTCATCAGCGGGGCTGAAAATTATAACGGCTTGGACCCAACCATGGTAGACCAAGATGCAAAACAAATTTTTTCTAACCAAATTTAGCTTATCTCTGCTTCTGTCTGTGCCTAGGATATGCGTACAAACCTCTGCCCATTTAGGATCAAATAAATGGCTTTATTCTTCTCAGTCCTTTGTTTGACACTGGTGCATTCACTGGAATATACCTAATTTGTGAAGAGGAAATTAGGCCTATAGATAAGCAGTTAGAAACAATTATTAACACAAAAATAAACAGCTTTACTTTAGTACTTGCATTATGTTAGGAGCAAGCGTGTGGAAGAAAGCAGACTCTGCAAGTGAATAACTTAATGGTACATGATATAAAGTTGAGGATTTTATGGAATTATCGTCTATGTCCTATGAGAGAAAGGGAATAATGTCAAGATGTCAACAGAAAGTCAGGATTTTGATGGTTCTGAAGGGAAGAAATTTTTTATTTGCTTGCTCATAAATGTTACAAACCTAATCATTAAACAAAGTGGGAATTCATATTTTGTTAGCATAAAATAGATCCTATTGGCTATCACTAAATCTTTGAACATCGCTGAATATTAGTCAAAGTTTATAAACCTTTTGTGGGAAGGACTTAATAGACAAAGAGGCAGGACAGAAAAGGGTAGAGGCACTTAATGTCAAAACAGCATTGTCTGTTCCAGAATTGCAGACAACTCTAAAGCAAATAATCTCAGAAGTGCATAGATCAATGCGCTAATAGATAAAGCACAGACTAGAAAACACAAAGATCAATCATTTAAACACTCATCTACAAGAAGCAGGAAAAAATACCTGTTAAGGAGGACATTAATCTGGCCAACACATTCAGGAGGGCTTATACTGCCAGTATTAGCAATTTTCTAGAAAGTAAAAAAAAAATTAAATGACAAATTGTTCAGGCAAGAACTTTGCACCCAATTTGTATTCAGATGAAAATATTTTTTCACAGAACTAATAATAAGTGATTACTTAAGTGCAAATGATCAAGACTTGATTACATTTTTGAAAGAAGAAGAAATTACAAACAAGCAGTATGCATGCTCGAAGATTTAAAGGTTGAACTTCACAGAGCAGAAAACAATTTGCCAAATCATTTGTGAAAAGAATTTAAACAGAAAAAAGTGAAAGACATTACTTGCTGTCCCTTTTTTTTTTTTGCATTTTCTAGCAAAGTAATTTCAGCTCCATGTACCGTTTGTATGTCCTGGCAAGTTAATCTACATTTACTTTCAGAAATAAAAGGCATGACTTTATCATCTGCTATATAATTGCTAAAAATCTACAAATCACTGATTATGGCAAACTTATGTGAGTATTGTGATCATTCAGATCCACAATTACTTTCCAATAAGACTTTGCCTTTTGCAAGTTTGAAGTTTACTTTGTATTGTTATTAAAGCAAATAAAAGTTTCAGCTAAGATGAACTAGTATGGTGAAGAAGTGCTTTGAGCCAGTATCAATACTTTACTTACAATCAAATTTTTTATATCTACTATGTCAATATTTACTCCTTAATACCCTGGCCCTACCTTGATCAGTAGACAAATACTCCACATAGTAGTAAATAACTATTTAATTTTATCATAAGAACTAACCATATTTGCCTGGCAAGATGTAATCGTCATGACTTTGTACAGTTTAAGAAGCATGGTTCAGTTAGTTTTTGCTTGCTTACTGGTAATTTATCTCAATATCTTCTCCACTATTTCATTAAGAAAAGAAGATAGGTTTATTATAAGATGCTTTCTCTTCATTCCCTCTTGAAGGCTGGTACTACTTTTACCTTCCTAAAGTCTTCCTCTGGGTTCCAGTTGTTCATAAGTTGTATAAAAAAGTAATAATAAGCACCATGGATAGCTGTTTAGGCTACAGCCTCATAAACACATGTGGAGATATGTGGCTTTATTTGTACTACTAACTTTAATTTAGCTATTAAGATACCTTAAACTACATATAAATTTGACAGCTTGTAATATTATGATGTACTGGAGACACTAAACTGATCCAAATTCATAATCTAATAAAGTGTAAATATGCCATTGTCAAGCACCGTTAGATAAACCACAAATGGGTTGCTCCCTGGGAGAACAGATTTATTCTGTTGGTTTACTGTGAAGTCCTGAGGAGGAAACCTACTAACTGTGAAGGGAGGAAGGGAGCAGGTCATAGAAGGGCTCTGAAGCAGTGGGCTTTTTTCTTCTTTGGAATGTCTAATAGTACAGTGCTCAGGTGCTATTTATTCACATTTTTTAAGTCTCAGCACCTTTATTTGCTCACTTTTTGGAATGAATTTCACATGTATTTGATTTCTTAAGGGTCCTTAATGAAAATTTTCACATATACTGGTCTTGAAGTTTTCTTATTGTTCAGTGTCCTGGGGGGTATGTTTGCTAGGGAACTTCTGCAGAGATGAAGTACGTATGACTTAGGGGAACGCCAAAGCACTGTTTCGCAGATAATTCTCTGAAGCATGGAGGGTAGGTCTGGAAAGCGGTAAAGAATGAAATAAATGAAAAGTAAATATCTGAAATAAATAACAGTGATTTTTGCCTACAACACATCAATATATATTTAAAGGACATAATTTTTGTCAGCTCTTCATAGCATCCATTTTCTTAACTGGCTAGAGAGAAATGGTTGGAAAAGATCACAAGATCTTCATTATAGACATCAGAAAATAAAGAAAAGCACTTCCAAAATTATTTTTAAGAGGTAATTAACACTGGATCAATGCTCACAGTATATGTTGAATATGGTGTCAATATATGTCAACAATAAGTATATTAAATGAGAATATACCATGTTTCTGAGCAGAAGAAAATATTGTCATAGAATTTTCTGCCAGCCCAAGAAATAAAAGGCAAGCCCAGCTGAAGGGAAACAGAAGGTGATTTGAATCTGGCTACCTAAAGGCTTTACAGTGGAGGCAAGGTAAGACTGTGTCATGGCAGGCTTTAATTCTAGTGAAAGTAAAATAAGAAAAAAAGGAAAAAAAGTAATAAGTTCAATTCATGCCGGGAGACTGCCAAATACATAAAGCAACAGGTGAATAAAGAGATTGGAATAACATGACAAGTCCAAAGCACTTAGGAATAAGGTCCTGGGGAACACCCTGTTCAAATTCCGCCCATTGATTTAAGTGGGAATAAAATCTGGTTTCACTCCATGAAGAGCTTGTTGAAGAACAGTAATGGAAAAACAGACCAAAACTTTTTAGCTGATACCTGTGGCAATCCCAAAGATAATATTTCTCACCAACAGCTGTGTGAATGGTTGGAGAAAAGTTAGCGACAGATAAGAAAACTGTAAATTAACTAGCCCAGCTTTGTGTTTTCTTTTCAAGTAGGAAGGACAGCATTTGTGAAAAAGATATAATTGTGTTTTATATTGCAATGTACAATTAACAATTAACTCACATTCTTCTTTGTGTAGCTTGAATGTTATGATGAAAGAGTGGAAGATGTTTGCTCACATGTGTAAAAGCTTTCTTAAGGAAACAATGTATACACAATGTCCTTAACCCATTCACTAAAACTAATAAATGACAAAAATACCTCTTAGACCTTTTTCACGGAGAGCAGGGCGACAGACAAGATTTTCAATACCAGGATCTACAGCAAATAGGCAGGTATGGATAATGCTGAAGAAACAAATGGTCTTACAGATATAGGGCAGATCATGCAAGAGGCAGGCTGGAGCTAAAACCTCGCCTGCAGAGAACAGGCCTGCTTTCAGTTACATTGCAGTTGAGCTTAGATAAGATAATAAAGAAGCTTACACAGCAGGGGACTCTGTTATCGCTTTCATACAAAGTCTTTTTCCACTTTCTCTGCAATGCTTGTGCTTACTCCACTGTCTTTGCCCTCCTGATTTCAGTGGTCAAAGCTACTTGCTGCAATTGCCTGAAAATCAATCAGCAATTGCTGAAATTGCCTTCTACATAGGTGGAAAAATACTCTAAACCTCAATGACTTCAGAGAATTTTTTTCCTTGTACCCCCGCCAGTTCCCTCAAGGAAGCAGTACTTATCGATGCTGCCACCTCCAGGGAAAATCTACACCATGAAACGGAGAGTAGTACAAAGACCCCAACCCAGCAGAGACCTTTGCTGTGCAAATATTTCATGGACTCACACCTGTGAGCAGAGAGGTCATGTTAGACCCCTGAGCTAACAAATCCTAACCTATGTGCAGTGTTATAGTTAGTTTTATTATGCTCTTTGGGAAGGAGCCATGGCAGATAGTGGAGAATTTGCTTGCTGGTTTATTCCTCTGGAAATTATTCCTGAGAACTCCTTTGATAGTAATATATTTGGAAAGGCGTCCTGACACCAAGGCTGTGCTTCCAAAAGCAGTGGTGGACTATGTGCCATGACCTGAAGCATCAAGACCAGTGTTGATAACCCAAGTCACCCTTGTCATTTAAAGTACTTGTCTCTTTGGGGAGTAACTGGTGAGAACTTCACCTCTGCTGGTGCCTGATGGAGGAAGGCTGGGTCTTGCATTAGAAAAGAGATCACGATATTAACAAATATAGACTATGCAGAAAACCAAAACATGTTTGGGGACCTTTGCTTGTGTTTATACTAAGATGACAAGGTAGAATTCTAAGTGTTGTTCCATTAGCCTCCAACAGATGAGTTGCTAGTATGCTCCTTGGAGTGGGTTTGGCTTTTGCCTACTAATATCTTCACAAAGAATATCTGGGTATTTCTTGGGGAGTAGTATAGTGCTTCTAATTTTTTATGTAGATGAAACCACCACGTGTCGGGTTGGGGGAAGGTTTAGTTGCAGAGTACCACTTGTGCTGTGCCAATGGGCCTCAGCACCAGAGGATGGTCCCCAGCCCATTTTATTTACTAGTATGTATGTCAATTTTGTGCTACTGTTCTAGTATCACCTACAGCTGAGTTAGGTTACAGTCATCTCTGCAGTAAGACAGCTTTGCAAATTATTTTGCTTTGTGGAAAAAAATTTCTCCTTTCCTATTTTTGTTTCTTAACATTGGATAGATGCTTCCAAGTGTTCATCAAATACTTTTTCAGATATATTCAGCCATCCTAATTTATTCAGTAACACAACAATCGAGTGTTTATTTTAAAGCTTCCAGGACTCTCAAGCAAACCTTAAATACTGTGGTGTCAAACTGCATTGAAACTAGTGGGGTTTTCCTATTCCCTGTGTTTCACAGTAAACTTTAATAAGGATAATATAGATATATACTTAGATCCTGGAAAAGGAATTGGAAAACTGTATTTGACTCTTGTTCTCTCCATCCCCCACCCCTGCAGAAAGCAGTGTTTGACAGCAGCTGTATACTTTATTATACTGGGGAACTTGCAAGTTTCTTTTCAGCAGAAGTTGCCAATTGCGACAAATTATGTTCAGTTATATGAGCAGTGGCCACTGGAGGCTGAATTAAATTGGATTTGCACTCAAATCCCACAGCCCATGCCTTTTTAGGAGAAGCTGCTGCTCAGATGATGGTAGGATTTAAATATGGTTATTTATGATATGCTAGAAATCTACTTCTGTAAACAAAAGTACTTTCATGTAGAAGAGCAAAAACAGGAAAGAAAGAAAAACTACAGGGACTGATGGTTGCCTCTGTAATATCTATATTTTCTAAATAACTGTATTATTAATTTCGTAAAGCTTCACAAAATTCTGAGAGTATTGCAAACTCTGATGTTCATACTGTATGAATTGATTAAGCTGGTGATCAATAGCAACCCATGTCCTTCCAACTAAATTAAAAATTTGGAGTAGGTATCCTGCAGAAAATCAAACCCACAGGAAGCAGGGAACTAGTGCTGAAGCAAAAGCTGTTACTTGTTTTCACTCCTGTTTAGCTAAAATTCAGGGATTGTTTCTGTTTGGATGAAAAGTCCCAGCTCTCTTTGAAGTGGATTTGTTTCTTTGCAAAGAAAGTACAAGGTCTCCTTTGCCTGAACAGAGAGGATCTAGTTTTCTTACCACTCCAAGGGTCTTTCAGATAGCTTTCCAGCCAAGATCTCTGTTTCTGTTTGGTTTTCTCCCTTTTCCCCTTTCCTCTGCTTTGTTGCTGCCTGGAAACCTTTTTTCTAGCTTCTGCCATTTCTCTTATGAACACACTGGAAAGAGAGCGGACTACCTGTGCACTTTGGTCAGCAGCAGGTGCAGTGGGAGCAGCCTGAGGCTCAAGCACTCTTAGTAAAGACAGGTCTTCAGAAACTTTAGTTTTAAACCTCAGAAATGTTGGCAAGTTTCTGTTGGACTTACCCACGCAAGCCCTGGCTTTGCAAAGGCTTTGACTGAAGCCATATGGGGTGATTTTCAACAGGGTGGAAAAAGGCACATTCTTGATGAAAAAGCTCAGCCCTGCCAAATGTCATGGTCCTTTTGCAGAGTCAGGGGCCAGTAGAACTTCTGTAAGCAAGGATAAATGCTTTTAATATTTAGACAAAAATATATTTTCTTCTAGATGGGTTCCTAGCTGAACTATTCTGGAATTTTTCCATTAAAGTATGATCTCAGGCAGACATATGGCCTGGAAAATTTCTGCCCATTTAGCTTGGCAAGGTTAAAAATATAGTAAACAAGGTGTTACAATGGGAAGTGTCTGACAACATTACTAATGGATGGTGCCAACCAATATGCATAAGGGTCAATAATAATTCTATAATGTATGCATACACAAATGAAGCTCAGTGGCATACTCCCAAATGGACTAATCACATGATTTGTAGGCACTTTTGGGCAAGCCTAATGGGAAACCTTGCTCTTTGAATTAGTCAGTGAGAGCTTTTACCACTACGTGCAATGTTTGTTGGTGAAGGGTTTTTCTGCAGGCTGCTGAGCGCGCTGTGCATACAAGCTTCTCTAAATGGCTCATTCGTTGTTGTTAAGAAGATGACAGGCTTCATATCCTAAAGGAGAATTTCTCTGCTTGTGTTACTTCCCTTAGAGACTAAGTATACTAAGTAAAGCTACTGCAACTTACGGAAAACTGGTCTTCGCGTTCTTGGTTTCCTTTGTTAGCACAGTCTGTGTAACTCATTTCTCCAGTTCTCTCACAGGTTTTTCTCCTTCATTGTCACCCTGGCAGTGAAGTTGAACAAGTTCTACTTCGTAACCAAATCTCTAGCTATCATCTACCAGTTCAATTGAATCTAAACTTTGCTTCAACAGTTGAGGAGTAACTTAGCTTCGTGACCAGTTTCTCTTGTCTGAAAGAAAAAGAGGTGAGGTGAGCAGAGAAAAAAGAAGCCTCCTACATGACTTCAGTGAAATTAAGTGTTACTTGTCCTGTAGCTGTTTTGATTAAATGGTCTTGGGACAGTACTTGAGACCCCATTACTTGGGGTGATGGTTATTTTTTATGCTCCTGGCTTAAAAACTGTCCAGAAATGCTGAGTACATAATAGCCTCTTCTAAATTTGTGTGGGCTTGTTAGTGGAAAATGATCTGATGTAACCAAGATGAAGGCATTGCAATGTGTCTTCATTGGAAAACAACTAATTTAGGTAAGATAACTTTAATTAATTAAGTCGAGTTTAAACTCTACTGTTTTCTTCTACTCAACTTAAAACTTAAGTGTCACGTCTTAACAACAAAGTCCATTACGTAATAGCGAGGTCTGGTTTTGAGTCTTTAAGATATTTTTGTTTTCTGTAAAACAGGCCTATAGGTCCTGATGATTCTCTGATGAAGGCTGTATTTGTAAGATATGTTACTCTAACATTCTCTTCTCCTTAAAGAAGCTTCCCAAATTTGTTCAGCAAAACCTTATTTATCCGGTTTTTTTAACTTTCTAGTGAAGGCTCACTTATATGATGATCCTCACAGAAAGTGAGTCATGGCAATTTTATGAAACAATGTGTGCATACCTACATTTTAGCAAAATTTTGTTCTCATGTCCATGCTTACGTTATTTGCCTGTTACTTTTGTCCCATCTTTGTCATATAATTCATGTCAGTTAGATTTCAGATACACAGGAACGGAGGCTGAAATTTGTAATTACTTGTTTGAAATTCTGGGTACATATCTAAAAACTATAAAAAAAGAAAAACAACAAAATGGTGATAAACCCAAACTAAAAAGTGGAGACCAGATTTCTTTTTAAAGGCATACTAGTAGAAAGCAGGAGGCTTGAGTCCAAATCCCAGTATTATCTCAGATTTACTGCGTGACCTTGGACAGGTCACCAGGGCCCTGAATTAACGCAAAGGGCTGTAGACCTTCCTTTTGGCAGTAATGCCATCCTGAACAAGAGTGGGATTACTCATACATGTGCTTAAGGTTTTGATGAACAATGGCCTTAATCTCTCTGTGCATTAGTGCCTTGCCCACACCAGCATGTATAGCACTGCCTCTCCCCAGCCCCACCCTCTTGTTTAGTTTTCAAGTTTTTTATGATGTGGATATTTTTATGCTATGTCTTTGTGAGTATAACACTGTAGCCCAGTGTGCTGGAACTGTATTCAGGGTCAGGGTCTCTAGACACTCTTGTGGTAAAAAAAATATTTAATGACCCATACCAAGAAGCTGAATTTAAAAATAATTGCAAAACTGCAGCTGGTGGAATATAGCATTTGCCCCAGAGTACCTGCATGTTGTCTGCTCTGGCACAGCTGCTGTAAGACCTTTGTGCATAAAGTGTGCTTGAGCTATTGCTCAGCCCCCCACGTGTTGCTAGAGCCAATCTCACAGAAATGAAAATGCTCGCAGAGCTTGTCTTGATGCACGGTGCACCCAGATCTGGTGTCAAGCATCAGTTAACAAGACGATGAAGATTTTTAGTTGTCTGAAGGGGTTTATGTGTTTTTTCCAATGATTTAAGACTAGAAATCTGATTTAAAAGACTGGCTTAGCTACCTGAGAATGTGATTGGAATTTTAAATACCATGATGAAATGTAATCTTAAGGCCTAGCCAAACAGGTTACCACGTAATAGCGTCAGGGGTGAATTTAGAGGTTGTTACTTCCATTATGGCAACAACATGTGTGCATGCCCTAGCTCCTTGAATACTGTAAGGTAGCCCTCACTTTCATTAAAGTTTTTAATGTGCTTAAAACTAAAGTTACAATATATAAACATGCATACTAACAGCCTATGACGTATATCAACCCAGAATTTATAGGAATTTTTTTCTTCTTTTAAACTTCATTATTGACTATTAGGTTTCCGATGTCTTATTTGGAATCATCAAAGCCAGGGATACTTACAAAAAGATGTAAAGTACAGCCACTGAGAAAATTTTTTGATGAAGCCCTTCTGTTGAAAATTTCAATTAGTCGCACCTATAACCTTTCCAGGGGAAAGGCTTGGTTTAGATTAATTGCTCACTGACATTCTCTTATTTTCTTTGCAAATTGTTGATGCCTCCTTGTTTTGATAATTAAAAAATTAAAAAAATGATTTTTCTGATTTGAAATTTTTCTTTTATGTTCAAATTTAAGTTACTTCATACAAAACAAAGTAATCAAAATCAGCAGTAACAAAATAAAATAACTTCATTGGCCTAAACCTCTATTTCTCAGGTTTTGTTTGTCAGCGTTTCTGGAAATTAATTTTAGATGCTGATTTAAGGTACGGAGGCTCTTGTTGGAGGTCTTTTTAGTTTGAAGCTTTTTTCCAATAGCCTACCTAAGGATGCTAGGAAAGCTAAGATCTTCCAGTAGAACTTCTTCTCTAGGGACTGGAGATGCACTTACAAGTAAGAAGTACAAGTCTGTTGGCTGTACTAACCTAATCCCAGGTTAGCATCACTGTTAGAAAAGAAAGATACTGCTAAGAAAGATGAGGAAACAAGTATGATAAGTCTCAAGAATTATATGAGAGAGGCACCAATGACAGACAAC
This sequence comes from Mycteria americana, assembly GCF_035582795.1. Classification (NCBI taxonomy): domain Eukaryota; kingdom Metazoa; phylum Chordata; class Aves; order Ciconiiformes; family Ciconiidae; genus Mycteria; species Mycteria americana. Next base: position 36,698,116 of record NC_134367.1, read on the forward strand.
ATGAAAGGAACTAGATCTATCTTATGTGTTTCTGCCTGAACATGATTCTTAGGTGGGCCTGTGTGTATGAATTTCTGTCCTGAAGGGTGAAGAGTGAGATGAATTTGGAGTTTGGCCCCACTGGAAAAATATGATTGAGGAAGTCACTAGACCAACATCAGAATAAGAATAAATGTTCTTGTCCAAAGTTTTGAATTCATTCACCATGACACGAGTGTAATACTTCTTAAAGCAGATAAGAATCAAGTCTGTCATGTTTCAGATATTGTACAGAACTTAACTGCAGGATTAAAAGTCTCTCATCTTTAATATTAATGACCTACTGAAAAGGGGTCAAGTTGGAATGCTTGTTTACTGATTAAACAGAACCTGACATAGCTTTTAGCTAAATTAATACAAAGAATGTCAATCTTTTCCTGTTGGCTTATTTCTACACTTCCTATGGTATATCCTACCATACGCTGTAGCTATATTCTCTTTAACACATTCTTTTTGAACACTGCTGTAGTATTCATATAGTTGAGTAATTTACTGGCAAAATCAGCTGCTGGTTTACTGGTGGGAAAAACAGAGTGCTAAGTGAGATTTTGTTTCTCCCCATTGCCCTCACTCAATTATAGCCTAACACTATGAAATATTATAGCATCGGCTTTGCAGCTGCACTGCACATCTCCCTTTTCCATTCAATGAAGGTTGCAATAAGCAGTAGTCAAGTAAGTGTTGTACTGCCCTGTTGTAGCTAGTCCAGGTAGGACAGTAGGGTAGTGCTTTAGTCTCGATGTCTTCTGCTGGAGTGCTCAAGTAACAGAACTTCATATTTGTCACTAAAAATTCCTGTATTTTAGGCACAGGTCTGATTCACAGCCTATTGAAAGTAATGTCTCTCTTTTGTCCTTGAGCAGACCCAAACTAAAACAGAACCAAAAAAATTCTCTGCTAAAAGCATTTCAGCGCCTGAACCCAGGAACCTTCAAGCCCACACACAAAGCTCTGTTACTTAAGCTAAGCAAGCAACTATGCCAGATGGTAGTTAGAATAAGCTGCTCTTCTGTGCGTGGACTTCCCAGAACACAGGAATGAGAAAGAGGGTTAAAACCCCCTATCTTGCAAGCACATTATGAAGGCGGGAGATTAACATACAAAATTTTCGAATGACTCGCTAGGTATGCCTACACTGTTCTGAGACGGTGGTCCCAAGAGAAACGCTGAAGTGCCTGCAGACAGCTTACGAGGCTGCCTCAGCATCCACCTGCCTGCTGAGGCACATTACACTGCTGGTGAGCCCACGGGCAGCCTCAGACCACGGCAGGAGCAGGGCTACCATGGGTGCTATCACATGGTTGATCAACCTGCTCTTGAGTGTCACTGGGGGCAGACTGAATTTGGTGATATTCCCTACTAATCCCCTGAAAACTTTTCATTTACAGAAGCAGCTACATAAAGCAAAGTGTGGAGCCAGTAATACTTTCAGTCCATGGAATTGCATCTATTGTGAGAAGAGAATAATGCTTCAAAGACATAGGACAGGCGAGAAAATGATTCTTGATTTCTTTGGATCAATTTGGCCTTGAAATGAAATTGCTCCTTATTCAACTGACAGGATAACTCTAAGGAGATCGCTGCAGAGTTTTCAGTGCTCTTGGTGTCGGCTGACACCTTGTGATTTTCGGAAACACTGGCAGATGTTTTAATGGAGGAAGTGAACTGAAATGACAACCCCATTACAAAAATATCTGAGGGAAAGTAGTGCCATTCTTTGCTAGCTCACAGACATTTAATTTCTGGAGGAAGAGGTAGCATGCTTTTCTCTGTGTGTCAAACAGTGTATTCCTTGTATTGATTGATAAATTTGTACAGAATGCCATAGCCTTCTCAAGCTCAGCTGAATGGTGTTTGGTCTCCTAAATTTGTGGCTAGAATGGTTCTTCTAAAACTCGTTGAGATTTCTAAAACATGTTTGGGCTAGCATAAATAACTAAAAGAATATGGTTTCATGCAAGACAGACTCCATTAGACATTTTGTTTGTATATGTGCTTGTGTCGTCCAGAAATTCAGGACCATGTCCACTTCAGAAGCTCTTGCATTAACTGTCCCAATATTAGTAGGAAGTGATACTTAAAAAAAAAAAAAAAGCCAAATCACTGTTTACTGAAACTTAACCTTTTGTCAAGTTAATGTTTTGTTCTGTGTTGTTATTTTTGTGTAGATTAACTGCTTTCTGTGCTGTGTTTAAGTACTGCCAGGTTTCTTACCTCATTCTCCTTTAAAATGTATTCGTATTATCTTATGGATACTGCCGTTTGTACATTGTACGTTAACTCTTGCATACAGCACTGCATGTGAAACTGTGTAAGCCAGTGTCTGCCTGCATATGGAGACCACAGCAACCTGTGTGGCTCTGCGATGGTTTGAAGTCTTGTTCTTATGAAGCGTGCATATTGCTCCATAAGTAAATTTCACATGAAGGATTCTAACAGAGCTTACCGACAGTACAGCAATGAGTTAATGAGTTTAGGGTAAGAAGGTTCTGTTTAGATTTATATAGAATAGGATGGCTTTGAATCACAAAGGAGACTGGATCCTGAAATAATAAATAATCTATTTCTACATATTTAATGGAAGATAACTGAAATGGAAGTGCATTGACTGACTTGAAAGTAGCTCCAACTACACAGTTAGATCAGCTTGCCCAGGGTTCAGTTTGGGGACTGGCCTTGCTTTGAACAGGGAGTGGGACTGGGTGATCTCCATCCAGAGGTCCCTCCTAGCCTACACGTTTCTATGATATAAATAACAAGCAGAAGTTAGATAGTTCAATCACGAAACACTTATTAAAAACCTGTTGTTCCTGCAGTAGTCAGCTCTGCACTTCTGTGGGTGCTAGGATTGCCTGGTTAACGGGAAGATGTAGGTAGTGGGCTGCATTGCAGAGCTGCCATGTGGGCTGCGTTACTGCACTGCCCTGCAAGCTGCCCCTGAAAAGTCACTCGGGCATCTCTGCATCGTGCTTCAGACGAACACAAGGAGCCATCGTAAGCTTGGCATTGCGTTCCAGCAAATACACCCCACTGGAAGCTGGAGCGCGGCGGGCGTGCGGCACAGACTGAGCTACACGGTTCTGCCCAGAGCAGCCTGGATGTACTCGGTGCTGTAGCTTCAGCTCAGTGCCAGCCTTGCAGGATGGGAGCTGGCTCTCTGCAGAGATGTTTATGGGCCTGCCTGCACACAGTTTTCTCCAGCAGATCTGGGGACAGCATGAAGGCAAATCCCATCCCATGCTATGGCACAGAACCAGCGTTGGTCTTTGAGGTTTATAGGCATGGGCTCTGCTCTGTGCAAACATGGCAATACTGCTCGTCAACCACAGCTGGCAGTGGAAGCAAGATAGCTGTGTTCAGCACTGAGCTGGAGTCAGTCGAGAGCCAGGCCATGCGTCGTGCTGTTCATGGCATAATGAATCCGTGTTGCAGACGAACTGCTCATGATAATTAGGTGCTCATGATAAAAGCCTCAGCTATTTATTTTATGTTTGTGGCAAAGGGAACCCAGGCTCAAAACAGGCTGCCTGTTGATCCACACTGTTCCCATGCTGGCTAATCCTCTGGTTCAAGTCTAGGTCCAGCTGACTTCATCTTCAGGTAGAGAAGCTTGGGCGTGGAGCATGCAGAGGGCCTGCGTTGCATTAAGCTGTGGACGCTGCGAACATCACAATCACAGCTAGTTTGTGCCAAGTAAGTTGTCAATGTTTAGTGTAGGAATCAAGGCAATGCAGACTTTAACATTTCAGAATTGTCTGTAAATGTAAAAATGTGTTTTAAAGCCTGGACTAGGCATTGTGACAACCAACAAGGAGTTAAAAGAAGAGCTTGTTGAATTATTACATTTGGTGTTGACAACAGTGTTCTTTTTTGCAGCTGTTACTCTTCCTCATTTCAGTTTAATTACATGGTCTTTGAAAGCTGTCAAACTGACTTGGAGAGGCAGAAAATTCCAAATATATGAATGAAATGAGGTAAGAGAGGTGGGATCTTGTAGCTTTAAAATCTTGGATTGCAAATAAACCAGAAGAAATCAGTTACATTTCTTAATTATGGGGAATAAATCCCCAGTTAGCAAATGAGCTTTTGGTCCTAAATCTATTCTGATCAATGAAAAAACACTTTTCAAAGGGTAAGAATGCAATTCCAATTTCTGCTTCAGATGGAACTTGACATAAATCACAAATTGATCAGTTGTCTATAATTAAATTGTTCATAATTTTCAATCATTAAACTGTACAAAAGCTAAGAATTTGAATAAATCTATGCCACAAAATCACATAATTATATTAGCATATTTGCAGTGAGAAGTAAAAATAAGATTTAAAATAATTGTTTAAGTGAAAGCTTCTTTCTTGATGCTTTAAACTATGCTTGGAATCTCTATAATTATAATCAATCTCCTCTGGTTCCTTGCATAGATGGATAGTAATCAGTTTTTCATTTGGAGCTTCTGTAATCTTTCATGTTGCAACAAAGATAGAATTTTAAAACATATAATTGTTACTATAAAAATCCCCAAAGCTCATGGAGGAGCTCAGAAAAAAAGGTAGTTTCAGGCACTAAAACTAACTTTACTGTTAAAAGATCATTTTAGTTTAAATTTGCGTGTTTTGGATTTCACTTCTGTTTGAACGCTAATGTCTGAGGAGTCTAACTAATAAATCTTGTTTGCTTTTAGTCATTTTATTGCCAGATGTTCAAAAATCAAAATTAATGAATCTTTTGAAAAGTGTTACAATTATATTAAACCTGAATAATTTGAATGGGATCAAATCTAGCAAAAAATAACCAGGTTATAAAATAAAATACCTTTAAAAGCATTAATATAGCAGTAGTAATTTGAAGGAACTCTACTTCTATGATCTAAGGAAAATAAATATAATTTAATAACATAAAATTAAAGATATTTGTATTCAAATTTGAATCGCAAACAACTAGTGAAAAATAAAATCTTAAATAATAACACTTGATGTTTATGAAAAGTATTCAACGATTTTGATCTGGATCTTAATCTCTGGAGACGTTAGCCCTCATTTTCCTCCTCAAAAGTTGACTGACATGTAAATAAATGCTGTAATCTCTATTGTTCTCTCTGTTGTATTGATGATTATTCTATATTATTGTTTGGCACAATGTCTAGCTTTCTCTGTAGAGACAACTGTGTGAAAGAATTCCTGGATCCTGTAGTTATTGGACTGATAACTGGAATCAGAGTGAATCCACAAGGGTTTTTGCAACAGTAAATATGTGTTGGGAGCTTATTTGCTCTTGTTTGTAAGCAGGCATGGTAGGGCAGACCTGACCCAAAGCTTCTCAGAAATATGAGAAAAATTAAATTTTGTCACCCCAAATGATGACAAAGAAAGGTTTTTTGTCCTCATCACCAATGGCAGCAAAATCAAATTTTGTGTTGGTAGCATGGTTTAGGGAAACTGGAAGGGGGCAACGGTGAGGCAGAGCAGAGCCAGTGCCTGAGTAATGAGGAAAGAGCTTTCTCCAAGCAGTCTGCTACTAGAGGCAGCCACCGACTTTGTGTCTGTCTAGGGCAGGCCCTGTGCATATGACAGCTTTAAATGTTTGTCTGGAAGAGATTCATTCAGACCAGCGCAATGAAGATGTGCACATATGTCAAAAAAAGGGTTGCGAGGAATTTGCTACATATTTTCTTTACACTGTGTTCTGAAAGGGAGAAAGAAAAATGCTGACAATTTCAAGAGCTGTATTTACAGTTATCAGTTATGCTAACTGCACTTTTCCAGTGTGGGTGCCTGGATATATTATGTTTTTGTGAAGTACAGTAGATAGACTTGTTCAGCATTTTCTGTAATATTCTTCCTGAGTTCCACATGAAAAAAAAATTCAAGGGAGGAGATATTTTTTTTTGCTTACTTTTGTTTTCCATTATTTCCTAGGTGATAAATATGTCAAAACTTTTTAAGAAAAGAAGGTGGGAGCTGACGCCTAGAATTTCACTCTCAGGTTTTTTCCTGGATGTAGGAAAGTGACAAGCAAGGCAAGTGACAGCAAAACTATTTAGCAATCTCTTTCTTCCTTTTGCCAAATTATTGCTCTTCCCCTATTGATTTTCTGCCCAGTCACTGCTGCTGACCTGATCTGCATGAACAAGATTTTCTTGTTTAAATAAATATATCCAAAATATTCAATATTAAAAATGATGGAAAAAACCCTTGATACAATAGGAATAAATGTTCTTTTTATTATTAATATTTGAGCTTTAGATGGAAAAGATGAAAGTTTTCTTTTTCCTCTGCTTAGGGAAGCATCAGCAATTAAAGAATACAAATTCATTTGTAGATGAACATAGCAGTGAGAAGTCTCAGGCGCTGCACCACTTAAGCTGCTCAGTTTCCCAGACTTAGGAACCCCTGGGAGAGGGCAATGCAGAATATGTCCTCTACTAATAAGACTGTTGAAGGTACATCCCTGAGTAAAGAAATCTTTCAAGCATCTTAGACCCAGAGCAATCACTGAGCTCATCATTCTTTACCAAATGCATGTGCCTTGAGATGTTAAAAAAAAAGGTATGACAAGGATCGTTAAAACACTAGTCTAAGACAGTGTAGTTATTATTACAATATCATCTAATATATCTTCAGAAATAAATCATGACTACTGTTGCCATGAAACTTAACTTTCTCCTGATTTAGTTATGTATTTAACTTTAAAAGTTTTGAATTACACCATAGCATTTTACATTTCCTTTTCTTTCTTTTTTTTCCCTTTTGCTGATTTAATTGCTTGTTGGTCACTTTCCTTCTCTGAACGGTTCTTCCCTTTTCCCATTGCTCCATCGCTTTCTCTGTTGTGGTGCATTCAGGCATGCTGTTATCCTAGAGGCGCTATCTGTTTTTGTAGAATTGAGCATATTTTACCACTCTGCATAAAAAAACCCACACTGATGGGAAACTTGCAGCATCTTAGATCCTCACATCCTCTCACCGTTTGTAGGTATTACAGTTTACATCTATTTGTAGGTATTATGGTAGTTAATTTGCATATTGTGTTGTCAATAAACATAATACCTAGTGTGGGGTAGGTGCAATGCAAGAATATTAGGCAAATAGTAAAAGAAATAGGACTGACTTCTGATTAAAACTGGCTATGTATGTCTTGTTCTTTACATGTACAGGTTATGGAGGTGGCTTCTGCTACACCTTCCTTTCCATGCATATGCTTCTGCTGTTGTTACGCCAAAATGAGTTCTGGGAACAGGGCTAAGGGAAAAGATACCTCTGGGGTAATGCTGGAGTAGCGGATAAAAAAATAAACAAAGTTGAACAACTTATGATGTGGGGAAAGGGATGGAATAGTCTTCTAACATTAAACTCTGAAGTCATCAGAGACAATCCAATGCCAACAGAAAGCAGAATGAGGACTTCCATTCCCACAAAAGCTTTTGAAATATAAAATTCTATACAAGCTTTCCAAGATGTTATTTCTACTGATAGTAAGATAATTCCAGCTGAAGATATATAAGTGAAAAGCAGTTTAATATTAGCGTTACTTGCAGCCATAGCTACAGCATTACTATTGCATGATACATACTGAAAACCAAATAATCTTGAACCAAAATGCTTTTGCAAAATATTTTGGTTTGTTCCAGACTAAGGGGTAGGTGAAGTAAGTTTGGCAAAAGTAAGGCAAAGTAAGGCAAAGTTTGGCAAAGTAAGGCAAAGTAAGTAAGAACCTGTAAATTCACCATTTTACCAACTACAGGCAGAACTGCATGGTTGATTCCGTATACTCGCTGAATAGTTCATATGCCTCTACCTTTGTGAGTACAGATTGCTAAATTGAATACTTAATACAATGTAATTTTTTAAAGAGAAATATGCAGTATTTATCAATAACATTTTAATGAAATATGATATTTTAAAAAGAGGCTTTATTCTAAACATCTCAGAACTAAACCATGAATTTTGAATTAAGGGATATAATGTGTAGGGTTTAATGTATAGGTTTATAATGTATCGGCGTCAAAGGATATAATGTACACATTTTAATACCAGAAGGACCTATGAGACTGTGAGCAGCATTACAGATGAAATAAAATTAAATAGACTTTAATCTTCATCTGTCTTGACATAATGACTTTAAAAAGGGAGAAGCCAGATATTCTGGTGTCAGCACATAATGACCCTCAGCTTAAAAATGTATGTCTTATTTCTTATTTCAATGTGTCTAGCTTTATTTTATATCTTTAGCTCTAGTTATATCTCTTCTTTTGCTCCTGCCTGCCTGAACACATGTAATTGCTCCCCTAAAACATTTGTATTGACTGAAACTACTTTATCATCTAATGAATCAGCAAAGCGCTAACCCACCTGCTTAACATAAAGGATCTTGAAATCAATGGGACTTCAATTAAGTGTTTAAGGGCTTCATTGAACAGGGACCTTGAGTTGTCACATCTCAAATAGATGATATATTTTTTGTTACCTGTCTACACTGTGGCTTGGCCTTATCACAGAAGGGATCAGTTGAGAGTCATAGGCTTTCTGTGTCACCACTACAAATAAATAAATAAATTCTGTGTCTCTATCCCATTTTGGAATTTTTCTTTACGGGTTGATCTTCATTGAGTTTAATTTTTAAAACTACATGCAGCACTGTATTTGTCCAACTGATCTCTCTCCTTCTTCATATCAGAGTCATGCAGGCTAAGCTGAGCATTGTTTGAGCATTATCAGTGAGAGGCCAGTTTCTGGGATCGTGGTAACTTTCATTTTTGTTTTACTTTATGTGTTTTTTGTTCTACAGTGTAATGGAAAACCCTACTAATGTAGAGGAAACCCTGGGACTAGAGCAAAAGTTTTGCTTTGAAATGGATTTTAGAGAGTGGAGAATGAATGTGAGAACTCCTGAGTGTGATCAAGAAATGTGAGTGCCTAAAAATATGTGTCCAGTGCCATTTTAGAGAACACAGGGTATCTGAGAGACCTATATGAAACTGACAGATGCTATTAACCCTACAGGAGATCCATACCTTTCTTGTGTAGTAGATGGCATCCAGATTTTACCTCCTCCTGATATTGTATTGACTTGCCTAATATGCTTCCAAATAAATCTTGTATCAATAATTATTTGTCTTTCAATGCCCCAAGTTTCCTCTAGGAAAATATTCACAGTAGGACAGTAGCTTTCATCTGAAGCTCTCAATTTTGACACCTTTACCGCATTTGTTCATATGTAAACTCAATTATAGAAAAGGTCTTTGTAGGACCTCGATGCTGTCTGTAAAATAACAACTGGCTTCAAAGCATTATTGATGTGTTAGAAAGATCAAAGCTGACACAAGAACCTGTTTAAACAATAGAAATAAATTTTGAAAAGCCTTTTATAGACTAAAAGTTCTGTGACGACTACTGCTCTTTGCGTTTAGCCAAATGTCATACTCAGAATGACCTTTAGCATCCCTATTTGTTTAGATGTGGTTATTCCAGTAGCTGCCCAGCCTTATGTTTACTCTTTTTCTCCCTCCTTGTATTCTAATTTCTAGAAGAAATATGTTACACGTTGTTGGCCTTGGTTGTATGTTCCTACCATTTTATAAATTGTTTCATTACTTCTGTGCCTAAGTCCAATATTGTGCCTGCTAATTATGAGCTCCCCTCTTTTAGCTTGGGGTTAATTCTGTGAGTAATGTGCAGTTGCAAATTTGTGTACTTTATGCCACACACCTTTCACACACTGCTTTTACTGGGTGTTTGGAAATAGCTCAGTTTCAGTCACCAGATTTTCATCTCTTGGAGTGCTTTGACTGAGTCTGAGTAAGGAGTGCTTCACAACACAAAAATATCATAGGGAGAAAATCCTGTTCTGATATTTTTCAAGCAGGAGCACAGTTACCATCCTCATTCTTCTACCATGTGCTGGAATTTATTAATAAAACTTCAGCCAGGAACAAACGATCACTGTTCAATATTTACCATTACTTCAGATCAATAGGAAAGGGAGAGGGAGACTCTTGTGCCTGTTTATCACGTGTCTGTATTTCTGATAGAGAAGAACGCCTGGTTAAAAATGACAGAAGCCATGGATACAGAAGTATGTCATATTCCACTTTTCTTTCTCCTGTCTGCCTGTTATCTGTCTGTTAGGCTAGCCCAAGGAACCACAAGAAGATCTCCTTAAGCACTTGCTTGTGCCAGTTCAATGAATGATTGGATGAATGGCTAATCACCGAGGGAATGACTGGCCACAAAACAGGAATCGTATAACTAGTGCCAATGCAGACTTCCAGTGCCCGAGCCACCATTATTTACAGATTAGCTCAATGAGACAGAGGGAATATGCATCTGCAAAACTATCCTTCAGTAAAGGGGTGACTGATCCAGTGAGCACATTGTGAATATTCATAACTTGCGCATCATGAACTGCATAGAAGCTGCCAAATCATTTCAACAGCCCAGAGAACTTTTAGGAAACAGTGAAGATTAGCTGCCCTCATCTCTATTGTTATGAGGTGACTCGCTGGAAACAAGAGGTTCTTTGTTCTCTTCACAGTCCCATGAAGACATCACCTTCCAAGGAGTCTGTTCCATGGGAAGCTGACATTTTCTTTAAAATTTTCCATTACGTAGTGTCAAATGCATCTCCTACTTGAGTTTTTTTTTGTGATCCACATGCCGGCTTCAGATTGTGCAGTAATCAATATTTCTGCTTAGGATTAGGAAGAAAAATTTCCAAATGTGACATAAGTGTAACTATACGATGTGGTCTTCTTAAGCTTGTAATCACATGAAGCAATGATTTGGGGGTAGAAATTCACTGTTCCTGAATCATCTTATTGGATCATCATAAAAGAAACTGAGTAGAAACTCGAGTTTCTTGCAGATGGATATTGGGGTCTATCCCAACCATCCCCAACACCTTTCTTTGTCTTTCTGTCTCAATAGTAATGTGGTAGTAGCATAAAGCAACAGGGGTTACTGCAAACCTGGTACAGCTTTGTTATAGTATGTAAAATGTCTCCACAGATGTGTGCATTTTTAATAGCACTTAAATGTGCTACCTAATTTTTGAACACTTGTGTTTGCATGGTAACCATCATCTGGGATCTCTCTGGTCACCCCGGGCTCACAGAGGTGGACGTGTATCAGCCTAGGCTGAGCACAGGAAGGCACACACAGGGGATAATTACAAGGTCCTTTGTAAAGCAATGGGCAATGTTTCCATTTTGGCTGATGTTCTTGTCTTGTTAATATTACTTTGGTTATGAATAAGCTATGTTGGTCTTCTTTTGTACAATATAGTTCTCTTAAACCTCTGTTGTCTTATTGGTGCAGGCACACAGAAACACACACACACGAACTTGTTAAGAAATTTTCTTTTGAGGATTCTGTGGGTTAAGCTGCCACTGCTGCAAACATAACTATGTTAATGACAAAGCATTTTGATAGAGCATGGAATGAAGACTGTAATGATGTGAGGTAGAAGGGCAGAATAAGTAGAAGGAGAAAAAAAAAGAAAGATGGACGGAGGTAGAACTGAAAGAGAAGAAGATAGGGGAAAAGGTGGGGAAAAGAGCAAAGGATGCAACACAGTGATTCTAAAACACCACCACATTTTTCCCCACCAAATAGTACTAGAAACTGCTGAATAAATAGCGCACAATAATTAAAAAAAAAAAAAAACAAACTAGTTTTTTTATCTCAGAATCAATATTTTTTCCTCCTCTTACATCAGTGGGAGTACTGTTGCAGTTTTGAGGAGAACATATATTTTTCCCAGTTTGAGGACTGTAATGAAACAAAAAGTGGTAGTTGAGTTCAATTTACCTGCCCTAAAAATTACCTGGAAATATAGTAGGAATCTTTCCTCAGCTATTCAATTTACTTTAATCTCAGTTCCAGCTTGTGTACATCTTCCAATACTATTGAACTATCTTCAGGGAAAAAAATAATTTGCTATCCCCAAAGCATTCTAGGAGTTCTAAAAGTTCCTGCTGTACTTAGATATACCTATTTTTGTGAAAGACTGGTCTGTGTATCAAGGCTGCATTCCTGGTTGCTGTAGGAACGTCCTAGGTTTAACTATATTAAAGCAGGGAAACAAAGCATACAGATAGAAACATCACTGCTTGTGGTTACCTTCAAGCAGGTCAAATTGATTTAATGCCACTTTTGAAAGGTTGTCACAGAATATTTTCTCTTTTATTTGGAACATTTTGCTCTTTGGGAATGTTTCCATTTGCAGCGTATTGAGCCTCTTTTCCTAGAGAGTGTCGCTTTTCTGTACCTGTTTCAGATGGAGCCATTGCAGTTGAATAGTTATTTAAAAATAGCTGGTGCTGGGTTCTGAAAACATCAGGATTGCTTTTTGATCTAATAGTTATTAAATACCAAACTTAATCATGTCAGTCAGTTTGACCTTGTGAATTCACTGAGAATTTGGTTTTGTTTTAACACTTTCTGTTCCTATGGACTTCCATTTTTCTGTAGACTTATGTGAATGTTGATGTTACTCGTTTTACACATACGGTGAGTTGTTTATCCAAAATTGTCTAAAAATGTCTCATAAAGAAATCAGAACATAACTCTTATGCGGGCACCCCAATGCTCCTTGAGTTAATAAATGATTGAAGAGTTTAGAAGATTATTCAGTTTTTAATCTGAGAATAAAGTAATTTAGCTGGTTTTAACTCCTTAAGTACTCCTCTACCCCAGAGGTTTATATCTCATATTTATAGGAAGATTTCATAAGTATTAATTATATCAGCAGTGAAGCTTGTCTTATGGAATATTTTATTTTTAAGGCTGATATTTTTGTAATCTATATGTTAACATTTTAAAAGGGTGTTTCTGGGCTGCCTGTGGTTTTTTTTTTCCATTTAACTACTGTTAAGTTGTGCCGTTCCAGTCTTTGCTTAGTCACCTTATTTGCCATACTACAGAATAATGAGTGGTGGAGGTCAGCAGGATAGGGCACATCGGTGCTTGCACAATAGGCATTCTGAACTTGTCACATCTAGTTTTAACATGTGTCTCTAAGGACTGGTCACATCTACTTTTCATGTGTGCTTAGTGATGTGAGTGCTTCTCCTAACAGCTTGCTCTGATATAATATATTAGTTATTAAGCTGTGGCTCACATGCTGCCTGATTTCTGGATGCTTTTGGTCTGCCTTGCTTATTTAAAACACATTTTGCTCTTCTGAGCTATTCTGCAGCTTCTCAGTCGTGCCAGCACTTCTGCACTTCTGGAGTCCCAGTTCAATTATTTTTTCCGGTAGTTTGTTTAGCCACTCCTTTCAAGCTACTAATAAGTTTTCGTTATACATCTAGCTGCTTCAGAAATCATAGCCTTTTGCTATATTGAAAATTAATTTTCTTTGGTCCTACTGCTGTACTGGCTTCAGTCATGAATCAATATGTTACTGGAGCTAGAAATTGTCGCCTTTGCTGTGATCGCACAGCCGTATCTCTATGAACCACTTTTTATATGTGCCTATGGCTTCAGTTAATTCCAGGAATGTTACACTTTGATTGGAGCAAACTCAGGCTCGTCAGCTGTCCAGCCGTCCACACTGGTCCCAGCCTGTCTGTGCTACTGGTGCCCCTGGCTTGCCAGTGCCTGGTACCCATGGCTTGTTCAGCTGTTCTGCTGAGCTCGCTGCCTCTTGCTGCAAGATGCAGGGGGATTGTGGCCAGAAGCAGGAGGGCAGGTTTGGGGACATCTTTCTTTTTTGCATAAGCCTGTGCACCACGGGAAAGGCAGGAAAACAGTTGCTCAGTGCTATCCTGGCGCTTGCGGGTAACAGTGCTCCTTTCAGGCCTGAAATTAATTGGCTCCACTTCTGCATCAGCCATGGCAGATGGCTCATGGCTGTGGCCCAGCCATACTTACTATGTCCTTTTAACCCCATGAGGTTCTGGCAAAAAGGCATCAGCAGTGTGTCCTCCAGGCTCACAGCAGCTGGTTGTGAGCACAAAACTTTTAGACAAAACCAGCAGTCTGCGACACTCTGTGCCAAAGGCTGTGCCACTCCTGGTGCCCCTCTTCCCCACACACACATCAGAGCATGACTCCCCAAGGCCTTTTGAACAGAAGATAACAGGAAGATGTCTGGGTGTGGGGCAGTCTCCCAAGGGGGTCTGCTAGTGTCTTCCTGAGTCGGGGGGGGGGGATTTCTGTTTTCTTTCCTTGGAAAGTGCCGTGCCAGCAACTCCTCATGCAGCTTGCTCAACTGCTCTATTTAAGAGCAGTTGAGCTCACTCTATTTAAGAGCAGCCATGCTTACCATGACACCTGGACTTTCTTTTCTCAGTAAAAATTCTCTCAGCCCAAGTAAAACTCATCAAGAACTCCTCTGTTGCTACAGTTCTGCTGGATGCGGGTTCTCAGAGTAGGAATTGGAGATGGTATTCTCCCTCTGATGTCTTGTGAAGAAGAAGCCAGAACAAAAAAGATGCCCATGTGAATCTTTCCTACGGACCAGAAAGGTCTAATGTGCTCAGCCAGATGCAGCTGAACTGCCCTGTTGCGCCTGGATGGTAAATCTCATTAATTCCTTCAGAAACTGTGTCTGTCACTGTGTGCCAGTAAATTGAACGGTACCTGAGCCAGGATTTCCTGGGCACTGGAATGGTATTGCACATGCTGCAAAAAGGCTTCGATGGCCCCATAGCATGCTTTTGGCTTCACCGCCTAGGGACTCGCCAAATAGTTTCTGGCATACTCTGGGAGTTATCACAGGTGAAGGACCATTGCCATTTGGTAGTTTAGATCCATTCACACTTCTGGAGAGTGATAACATTTAATTGTATGGACGTGGGCCACTCTGGGCCACCTGGTTTTAGGAACTTGATGTTTTCTAGCCTTACTGCTGAAGAACAGTTTGGGAGAAATATCCAATTTACTAGCTGTAGCCTGTATGTCCAAGGATGATCATTTTGGGACAAACATGAAGCAGGAACAAATGGGAAGTGCCCAAGGAGGAAGGACAGATTTCTGAGGAGCCTGTCAGTTGGTGCCAGAGGCAATTCTGAACAGGAAACAATAGGTAAACATTACGAACTTGGATCCAGGCTAACATGACAATAAATACGTGGCCTAGGATATTTAATGTAGCTTTTGTTACATGAAGGTTTATCTGCTCTTGGCTTCAAAACTGATCTCTTCTTACACCGTAGTTTAAGATCATACGACACCTTGGGCTGAAATCCATTGGTTGAGTGTAATTGTCCAAACCTTTATAGCTACAACTCCAGACATGTGCAGATGTCTCAAAGGCCTTGGGTTGTACTTGCTTTCCGGGTGTCTTAGAAGCCTAATAGTATCCTAAATAAATTGTCACTAGATAACGTTTTACACAACTGAACCATGTCCTTCACCCCCTCTACTCATGTGCGGACCTGCTCTGTTCTCAGAAACTCACTGGATAAATTCAGTCTTGGTACACTTTTAAGGACACAGAATTCAACTCAGCTTTTGAAATATAAGAGGAAAAACTTTTTCTTCTCAATATGCTTTGGGCATTCACAAATAAGTGTTGCATATAATATTAATCTCTTGTGCCAGAAAGAGTCAGAGTGCGTTGGTGTGTTCGGCCTTTTATATTTTCCTTTGATTGGCTAAATATGCCACTTTAGCCCACACAACTCAGTAGGGATCTTGCTAGCTTCCAAAAAAATGGAAAACTGTGCTGAATGCTAATTTCCCGTGTGCAGATAAGAACATACACCCTAATTTGGAATTTACATTGGTGAAAGAAGAAAGCTGTATTCAGCAACAGAGATGAGGGACATCAATGTGAAAATAAGGCCAGGTTTTAACAACTGGAACTAGAGCTTTTGATAAACTGCATAATTAGAAGAAACTGTGAATCTCATTTTTAACGCAAATTCCAGGGAGAACCCTTTGTCCTTTGGTATTGAACCTCCTCCCCCAATCTGCAAAACCATATATATTTTTTGAAAGGGTTGCCATAGATTATTATTAAAAACCTTAGGATATGAACTGGGGACAAGAAAGCTCCCACCAATGTCCCCATGCCTTGCATTAGCCGATGAAAACTCCAGGTAACATACCATTATCAGGTAAATATATACTCTCACCGTCGCTGACTGGAAACGCGTGAAGGCAAGTAATTACCACTGTGTTTGCAGTTTGTGTTTAAAGTGTGTAATTATCTCTCCAACCCTCCACACAAATGTATTTCACCATATTTTAAAGGTGTTTAATGAACATTTACTCACATATATAAAATCCAACAACTATCAGAACAATTCAGTAAAATAATTTGGTCATGTTTGTATCTTGAGAAACTTTAATCTAAAAACAGAAGAAAAGGACTTCTAATCTTTATTTCATTAAATGTAAGATCTCTCTCAGAATCTTTCTGATATTTTCCTGATGTGAACATCAAACATATAAACATGGACTGAAGGCAAGATGAACCCTGAGGGTCCACATGTTATTGGTAGGTATTTTAGAAATTTCTGTAGACAGGAAAGCTTGTTCTGGCGAGATGTAAAGCATAAGCTTTCAAAAATTTAAAGAAATTAAAGAACTTGCTTTTTATGCTTAATAAAATTAAGTAAACCCCAGCTTTTACCTTTTTTGATATATCTTGGCTATGGTGGGCCAGTCAAAACACAAAGCAGATGTCACACAAATAAGAAAATCATAATCTTGTAAGAAATACAAAGTCATATTTTGACCAAGGAGGTTGAAATGGGTTTGAACAAAACAACAATTTTTCAATATTCATTCAAGCCATATTTCCAAATTTATTATTGAATTGTCTAGCACATTCTCCATTGTCACAATCATCGTATTGTTACTGGATAAAATTGAATTTAGATTCATATCTAAAACGCTTTAGTCACAGTAATTCAACTAACTTAAGAAGTTGTTAAAATGTAACTTTCCTTATATTTTTCTAAAATCATGACTTGAATTTGAAAGTGGGTTGTAGTATTTTTAACTGTGCTGAATATTACTTTACTTTGTGTACAATCCTAAAGAAGTTCCTAAGATTGCTTTTGAAGGAGGATTTTGAAAAATTCTTTTGCTTTTGTCAAAATGCATAAGCTTTACCCCAGTTATGAAAATCACACAGGACACATGAAAAGAGTGTTATAACCTTATGCTCACCATGCTCAGCAGGGTAGAAACATGACTAGCAACACACTTTATAAGAAAAACTGACATTAAAAGTGTGATTGCCTATTATATGTTGAAATTGTTACTGTGAGAACTCAGAAATTATTTCTATTGAAGAACATATTTGAGTTTTGCTTATTCATGTTTGGAAATAGATTTTGAATGGATTGCAACATTTCAAAAATATTCATTGCTCAGAAGTAATTCATTGCTCAAAAGTGCTTATCAACTTGTTAGGCATCTTTTTTTCTCACTTGAAATCTGGTGTTGTTTTTCTGTGGTTAAGCCTTTGAAATTTGTATTTTACAAAAAAGGTGGAATTATTGTTTCACTTTTCATAACTAACAGACTAGTATGTTTACCCGTAGAATGGTAAATGAAATATTATTATGATATTTTCTGAGAAATATTTGTAATAGTAGAGCTCAGCTGCCTAAAAATTCATCAAAGGGTATAAAGGTTATGAACATATGAAAATCAAAATTAAAATTAATGTGATCACATTGTGCATTACCCAGCATAGTGGCACACCCTGCAATTTTGGCTATGAGGTAGAAATGTCATGAAAGACCTGTTCTTTTCTCCTTCTGCCTTCCTCCCCCCCAACCTGGCTTCAGAGTAATTTTAATACCAGCAATTTTCTCTGACTCCACATAGCATTTGGGGAACATCTGCAATGAGGCTCAACACCATATGGAATAGGCTTGGTCTCACATTACGTTTCAGTCTGAAACATGTTGTGTGAGTTTAGTTTTTCAAGAAGTTAGCAAGAGTTTTGTAACCATTCCCATGTAGGCTGGTCTACACTTGGAACAAGCAGACTGTGGATTTTGCATTATAAGCACTCAAGGCAGAAGGCCACAAGGGACTTCTGTGCTAAAGCAGATGAAACCTGGGTGTTCTGAGACTCACTTTTGAGATTTGGGTCTCATTCTGCTTAAAAACTTGAGTGATGGTAACAACCCTTCCCATCTGAAGCCAAACTGTTGTTGCATAACTAGGGTAAAACATTAAATCATGGATGGAGACCAAGATGAAATCCTAGTGATACACCTTAGATTTCCATTGTAACCTAGAAGTCCAACCCTTTGCATTCCAAATTCCTCTTTTTAATCTATGTTGTTCATGAAATTGTACTTTGTATGAACATGAAGTGGCCATATACAGTGATTTTTTATAAATTTGCTTAGTGACTTGTGATTTTGTATTCCTAACCACGAGCACGCTTCAGATGACTGAGTTTCAGAAGTGCTAAAAGTCAAGTCTATTTCAAATGCCTCCAGGTAGATGCAGAAAATTGCCATGTCCTCCAAATCACTAAACACTCCAAACCACTTAAATATACCTAGGTATTTTGGCAATGCTAATGAACAGCAGGTGGGTAGATATGAAGTAGACAGGCAGGTTATGCCAATGGAGAGTGAATGATATTCTAAAATAAGACTTTATACATTTAAAAAGTAAAGGGTGATAAAATATTTAATAAGGTATGTAACACTACCAATTTTGTTACTTGAGAAAAAAAAAAACATCCTTAAAACACGACAGTTTTACAAAGAACAGTGGCCAATTGTAAATGCACACAACTTATACTCAACAATATTTTAAATATGTCCTCAATTGTTTAGAAATAATGCTTTACAGTGTTTCCTTCTAAAATGGTATCAAACTGCAATACAAACACCATGCCATCAATTTTTCCCTCACCTGAAGTTTCAAATGATTATCAATTATGCCTTTAATTATATTCTTACTATGTAGGACTAATTGCAAAATATACACTTAAATTTTGTTATGAGCAATTAAGTAATTGTGAACTATGTGTGCACATAATTTGAATGTTTATATAAAGAAAATACAGGATGGAAAATTTATGGATGGGGCTTGTTATATTTTGAGCATATAATCCAGAACTGGAGCTCATTAGTGTATTTGTTCTGCTTATTTGCATGCAAAAATATAAGTGGTGGCAAAAACATTATGGAAATTAATTAAACCCCCCCCCGCTGACCTATTAGAAATTGTAGATGTCAGTATTGTGCAGTCCAGCAGTACTGCAAGAGAACAGCTCAGGACAGGCATATTTACAGATCCCTGGAACAGTGGTCAGGTTAGAAGGAGAACTAGCTGGAATGCTTTGTCTTGAACAGTTTTATTTTTTACAAAAAAAGGTTTTTCACCAGCACGTTTGTTTTAATGGCATCTTCCACTGGAAAAAATTTTCCCAATTGTCCTGTTTTTTGTACTTGTATTTGGTAAGAAATTAAAATAAAAATTTTATACCAAAGGAGAAGATGGCCATTTCCGAGAAAATGAAAATTCTGAGCTGGAGTAACGGGTGGAAGTTTTCAATGGCACGAGCAGTTATCTGTGTTTCCATGCAGCAATGAGCAGTAGTTCAAACCTCTGGTGAGCCCACCTGAGCTGCAGGGATACAGTGGTGAATTTGCCAGGCGGTGGGAAACTCTGCCATTCTGAAAGACAGTCAGTACTGTTGCACCCATTGCCTACCAGAGGGAAGGAGTGCCACGTGTAATGGACATTGATTCACTGTGCGTGGCAGGACTATACTCTGATAAGATTTAATTCCGTTTTTGCCATGGTGATTCATTTCACTTTGGGCATGAAGTCAAACTGAGGTTAGGAGATTCACAAGCTCAGAAATCCTAAACAGAATTACTTTTCATTATATGTCCTCATGATTTTCACCCTGGAACAATTTTCACTGTGCCACAGTGGATGAAGGAATCTGCAGTACGATTCTAGTCTGACTCTGTCCCTCCTTCCCTATTCTCTCTCTCACCAGTGAAAGTATCCATCGCTGGGGAGATATTGTGAGTTCACAGCCTCCCTGGAGGGGTTCCTACTTCAGACAAGGTGTGCGCAGGCTGCATACCAGAGCCAGGAGAAAAAACAGCACTGGCTTTGCCCTTTCTAAGCAATCCCTTTTCCTTTTTCTCTTTTGCTGCATGCATTCTGAATGGTACTACATTGTTCACGTCTGCTGAAATCCTAATCAAAACTTATTGTGCATGAAATTCACTTATAACGTATTAGGTGCCCAACTGGGCGTGCAACTAGATTCTTTGCCTGCACATCCTATGGAAAAAAGCCTGTGGTCTGAGGAAGATTTTGTTCAATTTTGATGACTTCCATCAGGAAAAGGTTGTGTCTCTTACAGTGGTGGATGATAGCAAACTGCCCTCCATCACCATCAATCTTTTACTGTCTTGTGCTCCAGTTCCTGCCCAGCTGCTGCAGCTGACATTCTGTAGCCCGATAACTGCCAGGTGCCAGCTAAAGGAGTGCTTTTAGAATCGGTTTCTAGTAGGAACTGGAGTCTTTGCTTTCTGTTCCTGCTGCAAGGCTACTGCAGAGCATTAGGAAAAAAAGGTGAAGCTGACTTTTCCCATTTTATTAGACTATGACCTACAGAGCTCCCTGGAGAGTTACCTGAATGTTGTATTCTATCCCCCAGACAAAACTTTCTTTTACATTTCGGTTGTTTGTCCATTGATTGTGTTGTGTCCTGTAATTGCTAGTTGCTGCAGTGCAGCAGGGTCAGGTTGTACTCTTGACACGTAGAACTTAATCCTTGAGGATTCTCCTTAAAATCAATGTGACACTCAAGGGAAGTAGAGGTTGGCACTGGAGGTCCAAATAATTGCCTCTAACCAGTGTTCTTAAAACTTCTCAAGCCTTATCTAGGGGAAAGTTATGGAAGCTCTGATGTCTCCATGTCTTCTTTAGTCTTGGAAACTGGTTCAGAGTTTTTAGTGTGCTCTCCTTGAGGTCCCCTATGCACCATGGTCACAGGTGTTACATCCCTTTTTAACATACTCTTCTCAAACAGCATGGCATGGCAGCCTTTCGTGCTAGAAGCACTGTTACTGTGAACAGCACATGGAAATGACGGAGACAGGAAATACATTTTTAATTTTGCTACTTATTCTCTGCTTACTAACATGGTACTAATTTGCTGAAACATCATATCCAAATGCATGTAAATTCTTCCCCGTTACCCACGGTTCTGAACGATGATTCAGACCTTGTAGTGTTGCTGTCCCTCCTCAGAGAAGGTCTTCGGGTTTCATAGGTTTTCTTTTGTCTCAGGAGTAATATTCTGCAGGCTGGCAATAGCAGGAGGACCTGCTAATTGCAAAGAATGACAAGAAGAAGGAGAAAAGGCACATCCATTTAAAAGAAATGCTAGATGAGGGAACAAAGAGATAGGGAGTGTGGTGCATTTCACAAGGCTATCTGGATCTGTTCAGCAGAAATGACTGAACACACAAGGAAGGGTACACTGTGCTGTGTCTTGGGAAGTGTTATAGAGCAGTGTGTGCTGGAGAGATGCTCTCACAGCAAATTCTACCTGATCTCTCCGAAACCTTCCCGGCAACTGGCACATGCTTGTCTGCATCTGCTCTGCTCTGCCCGAGAGCATGTAGGCTGTGCTGTGCTCTGAACAAATGCGAACATAAGCAGAAGCGTGCAAACAAGATGGTGAAAATGCATATCCAACACTGCAGAAATATTGTCCTGGGGGATTATTACTGTGCTTTTCTCAAAGCAGGGACTTGGTCTGAATTTTAAAAAAATGCCTGCTGAAGTAGGACTACTCAAATCTAAATAATTATAGAGTCAGATGATAAACCTGTGTGGAGCTGTATCTGATGATAAATCTGTGTGGAGCTGTGTTTTTATGTATCTGAACGCATAAAAATATATTGTAAGATATGTGTTTGATTGGCTTCTCTCCAACTAACACCATATTCCTAGCATTGACTTAAGATTATTGTTCTCTGAATGTGTGTCTCTCATTTTTTTATTATGAGGTTCCTTTTCCATAACCTTTGCTATCTGAAAGTCAAGTGCCCCGTTTAAGCAAGTCATTGGTCTCCTAAGGTCCTTTTAAGTTGGTAAAGATATCATCCTCTAAAGATGCCTTAATCCCACCTGTTTCACAGAGAGGTCTTGAATGGCTAGGCTATAATAGATGCCAGATTTTCAGATAGTAAAACTGGAAGACAACACTGCTCTCTGTCGTGATTTAGCCCCAGCCGGCAGCTAAGCACCACGCAGCCGCTCGCTCACTCCCCCTCGGTGGGATGGGGGAGAGAATCGGAAGAGCAAAAGTAAGAAAACTCGAGGGTTGAGATAAAAACAGTTTAATAGGTAAAGCAAAAGCCGCGCACGCAAGCAAAGCAAAGCAAGGAATTAATTCACTCCTTCCCATGGTCAGGCAGGTGTTCAGCCATCTCCAGGAAAGCAGGGCTCCATCACACGTAATGGTTACTTGGGAAGACAAATGCCATCACTCCGAACGTCCCCCTCTTCCTTCTTCTTCCCCAGCTTTATATACTGAGCATGATGTCTTATGGTATGGAATAGCTCTTTGGTCAGTTTGGATCAACTATCCTGGCTGTGTCCCCTCCCAGCTTCTTCTGCACCTGGCAGAGCTTGGGAAGCTGAAAAGTCCTTGACCAGTACAGCAACAACTAAAACATCTCTGTATTATCAACACTGTCCTCAGCACAAATCCAAAACATAGCCCCATACCAGCCACTATAAAGAAAATTAACTCTATCTCAACTGAAACCAGGACACTCTCATTTTGCTCATGTATATGTATTCCTCTTACTGTGTTATGCAGCCTTGTCTCTGATCTGTTGGGTTTTTTTCTTTGTGATTTAGTCCCTTCTGGAACAGCTAGTCTATCTGCAAACATGGGATTCGGGGTGATACTGCTGAATGTCTAACCAAAATAATAAACTTGTTCCAAAGGAAAGAAAACTATCCAGGAAAAGGAAAGGTTCACACACATCACTACATTGCAGTTACTTTCTGTGTTTTCTTGTTTCACCTGCCGGTTCACAGAATGGCAGAAGCACAGTATGGCTGGGGTAGGAAGGCACATCTGGAGGTCATCTAGTCTGCCCCCACAGCTCAAAGCAGGGTTAAAAAGAGCAGGTTGTTCAGTCTCTTGTCCAATCGGGTTTTGAATATCTTCAGCCTTTATGAAGAAAAGAAATACTTTCTTCAAGGATATATACGTTACTGGCATGCCATCTGAGTTGGCAGCCACCAAATTGTTCCCACTGACCCTTTTGACACAGTGAAATTATCTGTTGTCTTCCATGCTAGCTTTATGTTGGGCAGGACCTTCATTTAACATTGTATTCAATGACAGGGGCACACTTAAAATGTTGTTAATTAATATATCAGGCACTGAGTTGAACTCTGCCTATCAACTACAGCTCCCTGCTCTGTTGTGTTTTGATTTTGGAATTCATTTGGAGCCCACATCATGAAAGATATTAGAGCATCCAATCCAAACCAAAACTAAATTTTATTTAACAGCATTGATGATAACTTTCCAAAGCTGTATGGAAAATTAAGAAATATATCTTATTTATCCATGCACTAGGGAAAGTAATTATGTTAATTGCATATTGTATATGATATCAGTTATAACTTAGGAAAGAATGATTTGTGTGTGTGTGCGTGCACATTCTCACACAATGAAATTTGATTTACATAATATCCACACCACAAAACATAACTTGTAGCAATTTATTTTTCTTAAATTATGTATTCTGCTTTAAAATAAGGTTACTAATAAAGTAAGGCTATTAATGTTACAGCACTATAATAAAACCTAACAAATGTAAGGATAGGTCTTCCTTATTCATAAAGACTAATAAGAAACCTTTTTACTGGTATCAGGCCCAAGATGTCCGAGATAATTCATAAGGGATACTATATGGAGTTTTTCTTTTGTTTAAACAAATAGTTGGATTCAAATGTAGAGTGGCTTAATTTTGTTATGAAATATTGACAGCAATTTAAAAGAACTTTGTACACCTTTCTGAAATCAGATGTTGCATTTTACTTTAGTAGAACGCACACCGAAGTATCACATACTGCGAAGGGAAATGGAGTGGCATGGCAGGAGGGTCGGGCTTTCAAATCCAGCCCCAGAGCTGAAGAAGCTATCATATATTGGTCTTAGGGAGAAATTGGTTTGCACTTCTGCCTTCTGGAAGCCCCTCTTTCAGCAGTCCAGCGGATTTAGTGTGCTGGCTCATAACATCATACTGTACTTCAAACAATCCCTGTCAAATTGTAAAACATCGTAAACATACCTAGATACATAGAGGGAGCAGTACCCTCTCAGCATGACTCCTAAAATAGATCTGAGCATTTACACTAGTGCTATTTAATCAGTAGTGCAATATGAATTGAAATGCATCTTGCCATTTCCACACTAGGATTGCTATTTGTTCCTTTCAAAATCTCTTCAGTTACTTCAAGGTTTATCTTAGAAATCCACAGAAACTGTTGTCCATGTGATGAGGCTTCCTGTGTTGCCAAGAGAGAGATACACATATAGTAAACAAACCACCTTGTTTAATTTAGGCAGTAAGAATAGGATGAATTCACCCGAAGAGGTGTCTTGCATCTTAAAGAAGGAGCCTTATGCCAGACATCTAACTTTTAGATGTCAAAAGTGAGCTGATATGAATCACAACTCTAAAATATAAAATAGATTAGCAGATGAAATATTATGCTTCTTTCCTATTGATCATAGTCACACAATTTGATCAATAAAGAAAAGATGCACATTTTTTTTCAAACTATGTCTTTGAGCAGAGCCAGTAATCCATAAATTACATGTAATAATCACAACTGAATTTAAAAATGACAGCTAAGGTTGTGTTCCTCCCAAACTTGCTGTGCAGATGAACACTCTAATCTGTATGGGCATCACAGCACAGGACCAGCAAGGACCTCAAGAGAGCCTCAGCGGGTTCCTTTGCTCCATGGCAAGGGTGAATAGGTCTTGATCATTCTTGTCAGATGTTTGCCTAAGCAGTTCCCAAGGATCTCCAGTGCCAGAGCCTCAACAGCTTCCCTAGGCTGATCTATTCCAGTGCTACACTACACGTACCATCAGAAAAACTTTGCTAGTACCTAATCTAAATATTCATGCTAATTCAAACCAATTACTTCTTGCACTATCCACCACTGGCACAGTCAATTATTTTATTTTGCCTTTCAGCAGCCTTTTATGTATTTGAACAATGTTGCATGCCTCTTCAGTATGCTTTAATTTAAATTAACCTTTCAACCTTTCTTTATACATCATGATTTACTGACTTCTTCATTGCTCTTCTAAGGATTCTGCTCAGCTGGTCCACATCTTTCTTGAAGGACAATGCCTGAAACTAGAGAGAGCTGGGTCCTTATTAGTGATAGTCAGAGAAAAGGGATCACTTCAAGTGTTTTGCACACTGCGTTTATTTTGTATGTTCCCGAATAATGCCAACTCCTGTTCTAAGCCTGTATATGAAGACCGAAAATTTGAAGACTATAATGCTGATGAAGCTGAAGCTATGCAAAAAGTGGTCTCATTTTTCTGATACCCTTCATTTTTATAGTATCAGGAGCTATCTAGCAGCTAATGCAGATATTAGTAGCTAGATATAAAAAAAATGCAACCATGGAATTGCCATTTCAGGAACAAGTTTAGGGTTTAGACACAGCTGAATATCTGTTCTTTGGTTGTGATTATTTGTCAATGAAGCCCAATATATGGGTATTTTTCCCCTATAGAGCAGACGAGTCCTAAGCGTTAGTAATTTAAGCATCTCCGCACTGTTCTGCTTGGTATCTTGAACTGTGACCTGGGCTCACTGCCTAAGTGGAAGTGCACTGCTACCATGACTACTGCTGATGTTAGCTGCCAGGCAAGCTTACCTTTAGAATCTCAGTTATAGTGACAGTAAAAAAGATCAGGGTCCAAATGTGATGAAGTGTTTACATATAAAGTATGTAAGTGGTTAATAGGAAATAAGTATCAAGATAGAAGCCCTGCAACTGGACCTTACAGCTGTCACTGTTTTGTTGACAGTTCTTTTGACCTTTGAAGGATAAAGGAAGAATCTCTTGCAGATGCCCCTCTTTACCAGCTCCTGCCATACCTTCAGATGCTACCCAGACCAGCTCCATCTTCCCCTACAAATACCTAGGTTGGAGCTGCTGTAGCTCTAGCGTTCCATGGCCACTGGAGTTTGAAGCTGGTGCTATTATGGCTACTGCTTCTTCCTGGGCTCATGAGAGTAGACATAATGGTATGGGGTGTTCTCATTGACTAACGGAGCTGACCAAGACCTCCTGCCTCTTTTGTCTGTGCTCCCCAACAGAAAATAAATTTGACAAGTCCATATTTGGAGACAGTCCATATTTAGAGAGCTTTTTAAAAGCACGTTTACATGCTTTGGTTTACTAAAAAAACCCCTATTATAAATAAATAAATAAATAGATAGATTGATCGATAGATAAATAAATAAATAGAACTAATCTCATCCCATTCACCTCTGCATATCCACATGCCGTTTAGCTATCAGCCAATTATTTGCTTTGACAGAACTATGCCCATATCTCTATTTTTACTTGTGTGGATAAATACAGATTAATGTATGATATTATGGTTTATTTTTGGACTTACAAATGGTGAGAAAAATGTTTAAATGATTACAACAGCCTATTTTGTGTGGGTAGTGGACTGGATCTTCAAAAACCTGTAGATAACATAGAACTTTAGAACTGTTAACTGCATAAGCTAGAGAATAAAATAAATGGATAAGTTTCATTGCTGTTTGCCAAAATTAACATTTTTTGGTGAGTTCTCTGTCTGGTAACTAGCTTCTAAGGTGACTTCAATACAATGCAGAAATGGCAGTCTGCCCCTGAATATGATTAGTAAAGGATCTTCATGACCTGTCACTGTACATACACATGGTTGTCAGGGCTCTTCTCTTTTAAACTAATACTCTGCCTAGATTAATCCACTAACATTCAGCCTACTTTATGAACACAATACCTAAAGTTAAAGTTTGCTTTACAGAGTGCAGGATGATACTGGGATTGTATTTAATTGAAATCAATTCATGTTGCAGTAATTATAATTTCGTGTGTCCTTTTCTCCTGAACCTATTTTCCTAAAGAAGATGAGGATTTCTATAACTAAACGCTATTTTCCTATTTAGATAAATTATTAAAAATTGCCTTGAATTTAATTTGTGTTTGGAGCTCACTGCAACACATTTATGTTCTAAGGCAACTTGTGTACAACTTTGCACTGATGATGTGCATTTAGTAGAGTTCCATCTGGCAGCTAGAGGCTTTTGAACCCTCAGCAAGATTCAACCTCAGTGGAACCTCAGTGGTGTAACATTAGAGTAGTGGAAGTGCAATGCACCCTTTTCCAACTCATTAACAGAGTTCAGAAGGTTTCAGCTGAGAGTTCATGTCAGCATTAGAAAGTCTAAAATTGCTGTAATGCTCATTTTCCACAGGCTCTGCCTGCTGATGACAAAATTAATTTTTTAAGCCTAAAAAAGAGAAAAATCTAAGTAACCCATGAAGGCAAGCATAGCCATTTAAGGCATACGTTTTACATTTAATGTAGGAAGAGGAATTCTGCTGTGCAAGTGCAGGAAGTCTGCCTTCCAGGGGCTTTGGACTCATTGCACGGGTAATGTAGAATCAGCCTGTCGATGGGTGTATACTATTGCTCATGTGCAGTAGATAGAAGGAAGATTTCATCAGATCTGCTGTTCCTGAACTTACAACTGATGGGAGACAGCAGTTATTTTTAATAATGAATCTTTTTATTATATGGCATTCATATGGCAAATACAATGCCAATTTACAGAGAGGTCTGAGTATACTTTTTCTTCAAAGGAAATATGTGAGAGGGAGAATTCAAGTCTTACATTCCACAGGTGTTATTCCTGAACATATCAAAAAAGATGTTAAAATGCATGATACAAAACTCCTTCCTTTTGTTTTCTTACAAAGACAACCAAAACCCCTAAAAATTACTGCCAGGTTACAAACAGCAAATGTAAAAAAATTAGCAAGGAAAGGAAAGCTTTCTACACTAATGAAAGGCAAAGGTTTTCTTTTACGTATAAACAGATTCAGAAACCAATCTCATTGCTGCCCTTCCTCCTGTCGGTTCTCATTGTAAAGACCCTGGAGCAGTCAGTACGTAGTCTTAAGCAGAAGCCTCAAGTTGGGGATCTCCTACGAGGTTTTGAAGGGCTCAGAAAATGTTCTGGTGCTGGACGGTGGAGGTTGGGAGGTCACTGGGAACGGCAGGCCAGTGGGGAGGCTGTGCTGCCTGGCTGCGATGGGTGCCTCTGAGTTTGTGCAGGGGCAGAGTCCCCTCGGGGCGGCGTAGATCTGGTCGTGTTTGCTGCTTTCTGCACGACTGACCTCACTTTCCCTTCTTCTTCTCTGCGGACAGGCCAGGGCTGCAGTGTGCCTTCTGGTGACATCAGGTGAATTCTGGCCTTTCAAGTTTATGCACTGAGGCAAGGGGAAGAACGTAAAGCTTCTTACTCTCAGGCCTTGTGCTGTAACCTGGTGTTTCAGGCTGAATGCCATGAAAGGTGACTTACTGTTCCTCCAGATAAATAGATAGTGTTTCAAAGAGTAATGCCGTGGGTTGGTTTTTTTGTTTGTTTTGTTTTGTTTTTTAAGTTTCTAAGGGATCTTAAATTAATTTTCAGTCAGGATTATCTGGGACATTTAAAATAGTAACCAAACTGTACTAATTGCAACTTAAACAAATGAAATAATTGGTGTTTCAGAATAGAAACATCTAAAATAATGCATTCCTGTTCAAGATATTCTTCTAGTTTTATCTTTCTCCTGAAGGAAGATACTGAAGAAAAAACAGAAGATCTCATTTCCTATGTGAACTGAAATACTGGTATCTTTTTTCCTGAAGTGTTCTTTTAGCTTTCAGGGATGTGGTAGCCACGGCAAGTAATTTTCTCTTTTATGCTTCAATAGCCTCTGACTAACATGTGTCCCAGAGTGGTGTCTCGGTTTTGCCATTACAGTTGCTCATGGCAGACAGAGTCAGTTTTTAACAACACCACTGTATTAACATTTACCATAGGTTAACATAAATGTAGTTTATTAACAATTTTACTGCTTGATAGGGCTTGAAGCAAAAGGAGGTCTTTTCTGTGGACTGCTTTTACCACTAATTTCCCCAGAAATCCAAACACTGTGAGATAAAATTTAAGTCTAAGATTTCTTGTGTCACTGGAGACTCAAGCTACAGCATAACAACCTGTCCTCTTTTTTTCCTACCTGCCACGAGAACAATACTTATTGTTTGCTGCTGTAGGGCTGAACTCTGACTTAAGGCTCAAAACAGCATATGTAGGTATAATTGCAAAATTGAAAATGTGACAGATGAAAGGCTAGTTGCACTGTGGTTGCATGCCCTCTAGCTGATGGATTTGTCCATTTCATCTCATGTTCACACCAGCCCCTCCCTGCGGAGATTTAAATTTGCACCTTCTGGGATGACTTAACTACCATGTTATCCTGTACTGTATGTGCAACGCCTTTCGCTGACTCTCTTCCACCTGGTAGAGGCCAAATTTTCTCTAAGACAACAAAAAAAGAGTAAATATAACTTGATAGGATACATTTCTGAGAAAAGAAAAACCTTGATTCCAACTTCTGCTTTGAATCAAAACATGGATTTGAGCCAAGATTTGTCACCTTCCAGGAAAGTGCTTTAATACTGAGTCATTTTCCTTCTCTCTGGCTTAATGAATATTTAAATAGTCCATGCAAAATGGAACAGAATCAGTGGGAGAGACTGTGAACAAACCTCTCTAGAATAGCTTACAATGTTGTAGCTAGGTCGTTTTTGAGGAGACATGGCTTCAGAACCTCACAGGAAAGAGAAAAAATTGCATCTGCCTCCTATAATTTGGGTGAATATGTTTTTGTTTCCTTAGCTTTTTTTTTTGCTTTTTTTTTTCCCCTAAGTGGTACCAAATAAAACATTTGGAATATAGGGAAACAAGTAACTTTGGATATTTTAAAGTTAATTATTTGGACATTTAAAAACATCTAATGTGAAATGCAACCCAAATTTGCAACTAGGTTGGCTACTCTGAAAATGTTGGGTTGTTTGGGGTTTTTTTCCATATAAATAAACTGCTTTGAAAAAAAAAGATGTTCTCTAACTGAAAGAGCTGCTCAGGTCTCACAGAAAAATGCAATGTGCATTCTCTTGCCACTGATACAGAAAAGCAGTTTTATCTTCATCCACCTGAAGGACAAGAACAAAGTGGTGGGATGGTTGATGTGGTTTCCTAAAGGGACATCTCAGTTCATGAGGTATTAGATTATACACAGAAAGGTGATTTTTGTAACACTTGGACATAGCAGTTGAGGCCGTTTTTCCTAAAGGGTCTGCAAGGATGAAGCAGCTTGAGCTTCCTGGGCAGCTTGAGCTGACATAAGGCTGCACTGAGGCTGAACAAGCAGTTTCATCCTCTTCTAGTCCTCGCATGGTGTTCCTGCCCTCTCTTGCTCTGACATTAGTTATCCCACAAAAGTAGTTCGAATATGACTGACTCACTGGTCCGAGAGAAAAACAGGTGGGGTTTTGGTGGTTTTTTTTTTCTTTTTTCTCTGGGCTAGTTCCATGTTGGTTTGCCAGTCTCGTCCACTCCATGGGTGCATAATTCCTAGAGCCTTTTGGCAGATTTGCTGTCTTAGACTGCCTTCAGCCAGACGTAAAACTAGAAGGGGAGGCATAAAAGAAAAAGTCCTTTTTGAGAAATGAATGGATGCCAAGAATGGACAACTGATGCTGGTAGAATTGCACAATGAGGCAGGGGCACAGATACCAGTTTCCTCTGTGCATCTGTCTGTGAAGGTCTCCAAAGAAGGCAGCACATCCCCTGTTTGTGTCATGACTATGTGGCTTGTTGTGTTTGTATAAACCTCAAGTCAGACTAAAAATAGACATTATTATCCTTTCCTAGCTACAAGTCAGGGTATTTGTTTAAGTGCTGCAGTTCTGCCTGAGTATCTCATATTAAAAAAATGTGGAAATACATTTTCCAAACCCCTGGGATAAGCTGACAAATGGCAAGTTTGCTTTTCACATCCCCATTCACCATAGTGGACTCATTCAGACTTTCTCTTCATAATAGGTAGGTCCTGCAGGGACACCTATGAAAGAGTCAAAGTTACTTTATAACCTTGCATAATTAATGTGATTCACTACAATGCTTCTATTAGGATTCATAGGTTTTGCAGCTGTTGTATCTTCAGAAATATAAATGTAACATTTCAGTGTCTCTGTCCACACATTTTTAGAGCTTAATCAATGGTGAACGATGTTAGATGTATAATATTGCTATTTCTTAAATTATTCAATGTATTATTTTTCACATTCATCCATTACTTTTTGTACTCAAACTTTAACATTATACCTAAACAACAGCAACTGTTGCTATGGTGTTGTTCTTGCTTATAGAAGGACATTGTCAACCATAAACTATATTTTTAAACTTCTCAGCTGCTAAGGAGAAAACACCTCCTCCCTTTTTTGGTGTGAGCAAATGTATTATGTCTCTTGATGGATATTGTTAATTTGATTTTTAGGGCTAGAGTGGGTCCAGAACTGATGAATATATTTGCATAAAAATTCAGTCTTGTGCCTGTCATGGATGGGCTGTGTTCATTATTAAAATAATGAGTTCTGGAGGAATCACTCAGTGTTAAAGAATCTCTTCGTATACTCTTTCTGCCATGTTTATTTGTTGTGTGTATTCTGGTTGCAGACAAACAAACTGGATGCTGGCTACACATTCAGGATGAATCTGTCCATAAAGGAACAGAGCTCACAATTAGACTTCTACCTCCCCGGCACAGAAAATTTCCAGGGTTTGGACAGTCATTTTGGAGTCAATGTTTTGGTTTAATATATCAAGCTAACAATGCTCTTTGAAACAGAAGATGATAAAATTATTCCACAAACGTTAACCTTAAGAAAAAAATATTCCCAGTTTTTACTAGCTCTTCTCATGTTCTTCTTGAAGACTTCATTTTGCAGAAAAGACAAGTGTAATAAAGAAATCCTTGATTTAAGAGTAGTTTTTGTTTTCTTAATATGGTAAGTGTCCTTTTTCAGTGCATTCAGTAATAAAATTGATCATCATCTGAAACATCAAAATAACTACCGCATTTTTGGACTTCGTACACCAGATTATAAGGGCAATGGGAAAAAAACGTAACAGAAGGGGTTTACTAGTTACTAAAGCTTGGGGCCAGATTGAACTGTTAGGCATATGAGCATAAATCTGGAGTTATGTTCTCAAGAGCAATCAGATTACTCCAGATTTATGCTTGGCTACCTGAGATCAGCATCTGGCCAAGGATTTTTTTCTGTAAGTACATTTTTGTAATTAGCACTGTCAGTAAAAAGAAATATCGAAAAATAAAATGTCAGGCTGTCCAGGTTTTGATAAATACCTTGAACGACTGTAAATCTTTTTATCAGGCTTTCTTTATTTTGAATTAAAGGGGACAGAGACCCATGGCAGACTCCAGTCTGCAGTTCATTTTCTTTCAGGCTATATCATAAATACTGAAACAGTAATTTAAAATAATGCCTACTGTTGAACTAGAACCTTCCACCCTCCTTTCTCCATCAAGATATTTTCTATTACCTATAGACAAAAGGTGGAGCAGCAGTTGTACAAAGATTAACATACAGAGAGGCTAGAGATGCACCTTTTCCACAGCAAGCCATTTTGTATGAATAGTTTTTACTGGACTAATCTAGTAATATGTCTGTAACACCATGTCTGAAATGATTTCTTTAATCCATAAAAATTTCCTTAATACATAAAAATAATTTCTTTAATACATTAAAAATACAGTAATTTCCTTGCTATGTTTCCAGATCCTCTCTACGTGATCATTTATATTGCACCATTATAATGATAATCCCCACTGCTGGATTCTCATACCAACTGACTCATATTTGCACCTGCACTTTTAGTTGGACAGAACTTTTGTTTCCTCAACTGACAAATGTTTCCATGGTCTCTTTATTCTCTCTTTCTTTGACATTAGAATTTGTGTTCAACTCATCTCTGTTTCAGGAATTAACCACAGTCTTGCTGTGATTTTCTTCCTAATACAAACATTCGGTTTCTTAAAAGTCTGAGCTCTGTCAAAGGCATTGTATTTCTTCTTTTAGGCTATACTTCATTTATTTTTTTGCTATTGTCACTTGATTTTCATAACGGCATTCCTTTCTTATTGCTTTTGTAGTCTGAATAGCAAACAAGGACTTTCCAGTCAGCCATGTTATTTTTGTTTCTCTTTCTTAATCACAAAGAGGGGAAAAAAATCCTCCTTTTGTCTAGACTCCCTCATCTAGGAAGAAAAATTTTTTGAAAAATGCTTCTTACATGGGAAATATTTCCACACTATAGAAATTACCTTGTGGAGACCGATAACTCATAATAAATTCATGCTAAAACATTTATTTGCAAAAATTCCTAGTATGTGCTGTATGCTTTTTGCATCTCTAAAAAGGGACAGTTCATGGTCCTTAAAGGTCTGGTTCAGATGACTGACCATGAAGTGGATCTTTAAGAGGTGTTTGTAAATGACCAGTTTAGAAACCTTTGGGATCTTCTCAGGGAAGTTACCATGCCTCCTTGAGGACTGCCAAAGAAGTCATGGAAGGATGTAGGTAGGAAAGTGCCTCATTTCAAATGTTCTTCAGAATAAAATTTAAGTAAAGACTAAGATGTTGGTTCATATGTAAAAGAAAAGTGGAGGTAAAGAGCAAAATTATTAAAAAAGAGTCCTGATGTTTAGCTTTGGAAAGGGACCTGGAGACTGCAGTGAGAGTAGCTTCAGCAGAGCAGAAATATTGGAAGCCAAGCTGGAAGGTAACCAGCTGCAGAAGAGGAAGCTGGTGTGTTTGTCGTAGGCGGTACGTCACATGATCTTAGAGATCGGGGGAACAGCTGGAACAGAACCAGTGTTTGAAAAAGAAATTAGAAAGGAGTATGGAAACTAGGGAATTTCCTGAAAGAAATGTCTGAATTTTCTGAAAGATAAAAAGGAAATATATGACAGTGAGAGGCTGAGAAGAAAGGTGTCAGAGGGGATCAATACAGAAGCAACAGAAGGAAAGAGGTCGAACTGATGACTGGGGCAGAAGAGAGGGTTAAATATCTAGTGTAGAGCTGAAAACTACTCAAAACTGCACAGCCCTGCCAGGGCATGTCTGAAACATATGGTGTTCCCAACAACTCAAGTTTAAGGAGCAGCTCCTTAGGTTTGCCAGTTTACACTAAGAAGATCAGCTCTCAGGTTTACTGTTAGCATAATGACAGAGGTTTTTAAGAGTCAGTGTTTCTGTTAAAGATACAATCAGAGAGGAATTAATTAGTTCTGACAGAAGTCATTTTGACAGTGGTACTCAAGAGAATATGATAGTCAAAAGGGAAACAATGACAACAGATACAGCAAGATTATTCCTTTTGCAAAGCATTAGAAAAACTTGTTCATTGGCACATACAATGAATCAGGAAGTCTTCAACATCTTGGGTGTAAAAGCTAAGCATATAATATGTCATTGACATGCTGAGCAAAACCTGAATTTTTTAATAGTCTGTTCACAACAAGATGGATTAATGATTGGCAGAGAAACAAGGAACACAGAAAAATAATTCAGAGAATTAAAGGATCAAATCGATTTGGCTCTGGTGAGGCAAACAAATAATTTAAAATTTGAAGGGAAAAAGGAGGATAAGAAATAAGGACAAACTCAAACATTAACTTGGAGCAAAACTAGCAAAATATGTTCCTTCTTTCCTTGTTCTTTTATCTCTTCAACTTGTAACTTTATTAAAAGAGACTTCAAATTTTATTTAATTTACTTTGGTTTTCTAAGCCCAAACAAGGATGCTATCCAAGTGAAAGCTTTTTCATGTGGGGTTGTTTTATATCTACAAATGATTGTTTCTATGCATGTGATGACTGAATTACAGTGTATGTGCAGTGCACCTGAAAAGGCAATTAAAATTTCTTATATATGTAGTAATTGCATTTAAAATAGTCAGTCTCAAGTAGTCTCAAGAAGGAATAACAGTTGATCATAGCACAAAATAGATTCTCATCAAATTTATTCTTTGGCAAGGGGGCTGTAAATGACATTGCAGTTAAAAAGCCATATGATTACCTTGTGCTCTATTTTCAGATGGTTTGGAATTCATGTAGGGAAGAGACATGTAGTAGATCTTCAAGTATGAGATGATGTGGCACCCACTGTATATGCATGTCCCTTTCAACAGCAATGTGTCTTGCACAATTCATGCCCTCAAGCTTCTCTCATTGAACAACACAGGAGAGTTTTGTCCTGTCATCCTTTAGTTCCATCTTAATGCCTGTCATGGGAAAATGGCACTGGAGAGCCATTGATATTTCTTATATTTCTGTTGAGAGATCTGTTTTCCTATTATTACTTCTTTACACCATTAGTTCGAACTGTACACAAATTGTACAGTTCTGCTTTCATTTCTGTGCTATCAAGAGATTTCTAGGCAAACCAAATACCTTCTAATTTTAAACTCTCAGTGCTTTGCAATGGACTCATTCTGGTAACTGATTGTCTCAGTTGCAGTGTGTTGGGGAGGGCTGCACCCAGTACATTATGGGTGACCTGTTGTCCTTAGGGTCTAAGTCTTGAAACAAGCATCTTAGCTTTGTTTCGTGCAAATGATGAGCTGCCTCTGACTCTGAGCATTCGTGGGTCACCAATGCAATCTCGGTGCGTCCGATCCCTGCCACTGGGTGTGCTGTGCCAACACAGATAACAGAAGTGTCCCAGAAGAACAAGCCGGCAAACAAGTAGATAACTAATAACCCAAGTAGCAGGGAGTGATATTCAGGGAAAAGACATTCAGAACACAGACCAAAATGACTTCAAATAAAGGCTGGAGTCATCTCCTATACAGAATGATCAAAACACTCTCAGCGAGAAGTTCTCTAAGCCTCTCAGGGGTGGCAGCAAGGGCTGGATATGCGGGTGGTGCTGACAGGGTGACTTGGTTCTCACCAGGATGCCAGACCTAATAACATATACAAAGCAGATAGTAACATTAGTCTCAGCTGTATATTTAACAGTGATTATGAAACCTGGCTTTGTTTCTGGTAGGTATTTCTGTGGCCAGGAATATTAATTCTTCTTGTACATTCTCCCTTAACTGCTATTAGTAACAAACGAACTTTTTTCTGCTTAGGAAAGAATGAATTTCTTCCTAAAAGTGTGTTGACTTGCACTCTATGTTACGGTGGATTTATGGAGGACTTCTCTATAACATAATGCAGAACTATGTGAATGTGAATCTGATTTTTTCCAAGTTTGGGAGTATTTGGATCTCAGTTCTGCATAACTACTTAGTGAAACACTGGATGGCAGAAAGTTACTAAAATCAGACTGTTGGGTTTTTTTCTAAAACTATCACAGATCAAATTACAAGTTATGAGTGGGAAGGAGGGAAGAGGGAAAAGAAAAAGAGTTATGATATTAGACCTCTGAAGAAAGTGGAGCGTTTCTGACAGAGAAAGCGGAGGAAGTTTAGAGACAAGTTAATGTAAAAAAAAAAGAAAAGGTGATTATTGGATGTTAGTTTCTCTCTCAGTATGTGCTTTAGTTGATCAAAAAAATGGTTTGCAGACAGAGGCTGTTAAAAAGATTGGTAATACTGATCATAAAAAATGAATTTCTCAGACATAAAGAGTGGCTTTGGTCCAAAAATCAAATTGAAAATTAAATTATAGAAAGCAGTAATATAGCAAGATAATGGCCAATATGTTCAGATGAGAAAGCAGATAAGAGAAAATTATTTGGTAAGAAAATGACAATAGTATATAGAAAACCACTTTTTAAAAAGTAACTATTTTTATTGTCTAAGGGGAATAAAACCGTCTTTTAAGAAAATTATCAGATTTTCTGGCATAAGAATTAAATAATGGTTAGATAACAAGGAGCTTGCATAAAGACTTATTTAAAATCCTACTGCATAGAGAAAAAGCTGAAATATATTACTGTCATCCACAAAGCTAAAAAATATTATTTGTCTTTAATTTCTGTGAAGATGCCTTAAATTACCAATGTTCAGTGTTTTTATCATATTTTTTCCTTACAATACCTGGAAGCAAATACACACGAGAAGACAGGAACTCCTATGGACAGAGCTCAGGATGGGTTTGAGCCCAGACCTGGTGAATGCATGGTCAAGGTCCTGGCTACACCAGTCTGAAGCCATGTGGCTGGGATCGACTGCTTCCCTACATGGGCCAACACATCTGAAGGCAGTGGAGTTGCTCCAGCTTGCTGTAGCCACAGCTTGTAGCTTTAGCCTGTGCAACAGGATTCATCTCCTTTCCCTTTGCCCTGTAGCACTTGCACCACCAGGATGGTGCCGGGGCTACAACTAGAGACTGGAGGTTAGGGTTGAAAAAGGAGGGACAAAGAAAGGCCCTATCAGTCCCTGCCACTGTAAATCTGCCTGTGACACCATAGGCAGGTGAGATTAAGGCACCTGAAATTAAGCATCTACATAGGTGCTATGTGTCTAAGCTCCTTCTGTAGTCAGTGGAGATCCAGCCAACGTTCAGCAGAATATCTGCCTAGGCTTCGTTGGCTGCAATGAGGGTTCACTGTACGGACTGTAGCATGCAATAGCCTGAACACAGGGTCTTCTAGGGTTGTTTTGGATGCTTTGAGTAACCCTCCCTCTGTGTGAACTTGTTCAAGTAAGTTTTAATGCGTGTAAGCAAGATACACACAGCTTAAAAGTGTAAAGCAGTTTTTTATTGTCGAATGTGTGCGCAATAGACAATTGCGACTAATGCCTTCCTAGAGTAAGCATTACTATGCTCTCCATTTCCACTAAGCTAGCAATAAGTCTTTGCTGACCAGCAACCATAAGTCAGGAAGGGAAGAGTGGGCCTCTGCTGTTCCCTGAATGGGCTGATCCTTGTTGTTTCTGAGTTGCCATCTTCTGACTCCCAGCTGTTTCACTAAAGCTTCTGTATGTTTCCTGTTTGCATTTTTTTCTCTTGATTTGCGGTCTGTGCACATTCTCACAGTTCTTCCTTATAACTTAGCGATATCCTCGGAAGTCTGAGCTGATCTTCTGCAGTGGTGATGTGCCAAAACTAGACCTGAGGAGCAGTTAGACAGACAGCTGAGGAGGTAGGTAGGAGGAAGGAAACACCTAGGTGACCCAGGACATCCACAAAAGGCAGGCAGACACGCCACTGGTCCTGTGGGGAATTGCACCCTCTGGAGTGGAAGCTGAAGGCCAGGCAGGACATTGGACATGGCTTTAGATGTCAGGTTGGACACAACTGAATCAAGGCCTACATAAGGTAGATGTAAACACCTAGCGCACCTGTAGGCACCTACATGTGGATGCTTAAATGTAGGGATCTTAATCTTGAATTGAATCTTGCCCTAGCTGCTTAGCTTAGAACAGCCACTCACATGCTCAATAGCATAAATTGGGTGAGATGTATTCAGGCCATAGAGACTAAGATTGTGATTTTGCTGTGAAGAGCCTATAAACCAAAACCATTAGCTCAATCCAAATGCACCACTTCTTGTCTGTCACATTAGACACTGCTTTACTTAATGTTGTCAGACTCTGCCTATTTCATTTATTCTGAACATGCTGGCTATTCATATATTGAACTAGCATTTGCACAGACTTTCTATGATAATGTGGAGTCATTCCACTTTAGACACTGTAAGATGATTTGCCTTCTCTTTCTGACTCTAGCACCTGTTGTCTTCCATATCTCTGGCTTTGCAGTTGTTATTAGTCAAACTATATTTTCTTTTTTTTTTTAAAGACTGTCTCCTTAATGTAAGACTTCCATTTATGATGCTTGCAGTTGGCAGTAGGTTCTCCAGGCACTAAAAAATCCATATCCAGTAAGATGCTGGGTGCAATGGATGTAGACAAAGCATGCAAGATAGACAAGGTGGATGTGGTAATTGTGTTTTCATCCCAAATATAAAAAGTGGGTTTTGAGCAGAAAACTAGATGAATGCTGTAGGTCCCTGTGACTGTGAATAGAAGAATATTCACAGGGAACGTTGCACTTATGCATTAAGGCTCAATGCATCTTTGTACTGAGTTGGGAGGAAACTCAGTACAAACCAGTACATATTGAGCTTGACTAATTTTATGGACTGCATTGCATAAGGTTGATTTTTTTGCCAAATAAAACATAAATTTAAATGTAACTCTGTGTTTGCTAGCTTGAGAACCCGAGTGAAGCTTTTTAATTGTTTTGTATAGATTGCTTGGATAGTTAATAAAACACTCTGGCAAAGCTACAGCTTCCCATTTCTTGCAATTGAATGGACAACAGCGAGTACTTAAACAAAACTACAGATCTTCTTATGCTTACAAATATGTAGAAAACAAGTCAGAGCCCTGGCACTAGTTCCACTGACTGTTAACAAGAAGTAAGTGGAATTTTACACTGTCAGATAAGGTACAATATGAAAAAATTACAATACTAACTAAAATAGATGTATTTACAAAATGCTCCAGAAGATTTAGTGGTGCAGGCAACAGGTGCCAGAAAAGCTCTTCTTGGTTTTGTTCCTCTCCAGTCTTTACTTTCATCTGCAGAGGGAACAACAGTGCAGGGCTGTTTGTCTGTAAATGATGCTTTGTTAGCATCGTGTGTGTTCATGCTTATACTGAGTCCAGCACAGAGATGTGCCCGGAGTGTAAAGTCCGTCGGGGACTTTGGGGGTTCGGTATCAGTCTGAGCAGGTGCTTCATTAGTTTTCAGTAGTGCTTCCTGGTATTGTCTGTTGTATTATAGTGGCAATGGTATAATAGCTTTGATTTTTGTTTGCAGGAAGTTCTTTAGGTTGTGGGCACTTGGCTTGTATATTTAAACATATATTTTCCTTTATATAAGTTATGCTCTATTCTAGTATTGAAACTAATATGGTGAATCTCATGAAGAGATTGAGTCATTGAGAATGCAGCAATGCAAAATACACTTCCATGGTAATATAACTAATTTATTTATCTGGCTGTTATCCAGAAAATCACCACAGTTTGCAATGGAGTGGAAAATTTGCATTCTCTGTGACTGAAAGTGAGAAAAGTTATTAAGGTTAATTCAAGATCATTTTGGTAACTCAGAAGACAAAATTGTACTTGTGCCTAAAAACATTGTATTTTTTTGTGGAAACCAATAGTACTAGATTTTGTCAATATTTTTTCTGTAAAAAATCAGTTAATGATCTGTGAATACAGTAGAATTTGTGGTTAATTTTTATAAAAAGTTGATCTCCATGTAGTGTATAGAGTACTGCCTTAAATACTGCTAGCACAGAATCTATATAGGGAAATTGAGGTTCCATTATGCAGTCAATAATTCATAAACCTCCCTGAATTTAAAACCTAGGTCTTCAGAAGGAAGGGTATTGCTTTAAAATAACATTCAGAAAATGCCACATGATTAGTAATATCCTAATGAATATTTATGAGCTATGGTCTGAAAGGAGATCACTTTAACATGATGCCTCTAATACACAATAAAAATAGAGTAAATTAAGTATTGGCCATTTAGGTCTGAATCTATGTAAAAGGAATCACTTTCTTACAGTAGAGCAATCCATGAATTTGTTCATTTGAATGAATGAAGTTATATTTACATGTAAGTAAAGTAAGTGAGAGGAAAATTAGTACTTGGTATTAAAGAGGATCCTCAATGTTACAAATGCTTTGAATAGATGGCAGAAAATCCATAGTGATAGCTGAAAATAAGATGATTAAGCAATGAGAGGTTGGTTATCAGCACAGAAGATAATGAAAATACTAAGCAAGTAGATTCTCTTCTAGCATTTGCACATCAGAGAGTAACAGTCATAGATGCATAACTCTTAACAAAATGCTTTCCTCCTGCCAAAAAACCCTTCCAGTCCAACACTGACTTAAATGACAGCATAAAGGTATGAGTATTTGTTTCCTGAAAAGAAGGTATATTTAACTTGCCAATGTTAAAGAAATTTATGTGGACAAGACACTGTTATAATGCAGAGGAAAAGTTCTCAGTAACTGTGGCCAGGTAAATGAAATAAAAAATTGAAATGTTTGTAGTAAGCATTGTTAGAGAAATGAGCTACTGTGGTAATCGAAAGTGTTCAGGTGGTACCTCTGGAGGGCTGTGTCCAGTTCTGGGCTCCCCAGTACAAGGAGAACATGCACACATGAAATATGGGTAAGATAAATGGACTGAGAGGTAGACTGAAAGTTGGCTGAACTGCCGGGGTCAGAGTGTTGTGATCAGCAGCGTGAACTCCAGATGGAGGCCAGTCACTAGTGGTATACCACAGGGTTTGAAACTTGCACCAATACTGTTTAACGTCTTCATTAATTATCTGGATGATAGAATCCTCAGCAAGTTTGCAGATGGTACAAAACTGGCAGGAGTAAGAGTTCAGAGGGACCTCAACAGGCGGAGAAATTGGCCAGAAGGAACCTCATGAAGTTCAACAAAGTGAAATGCAAAGTCCTGCACCTGAGGAGGAACACCAATACATGCTGGGGGCTACCCAGCTGGAAAGCAGCTTGATAGAAAAGGACCTGGGAGTCCTGGTGGACAACAAGTTGACCATGAGCCAGCAACGTGCTGCAAAGAAGGCTTGGGGTGGGGGTTTCTTGTCATTGTGAATAAATACCTGTTGGGAGACAGCAAAGAAGACAAGAGCCAGACTCTTCTCTGTGTGGCCCAGTGACAGGACAAGAGGCAATGGGCCGACTTTCCTGATCACTTGTGTGTGGGATCTGTTTGTCATGGTGTTGTGCAAGCTGGCAGCCCTGATGCCATTTGTGACTGAGGCAGAGCAAACTGATTTATTTCTGTGGGAGAAAGAATAGCATAAAAAGAACGACACAGGTAGATGTCAGAAGCTGGTATTTCTTTAGGACAACCTGTTAAAAAAAATCACAGCCTGTCACTGGGAGTTCTACGTATTATGGAATGCAAAGCAATGTTGTCTGTATTAGGAATATTGAGAACAGTAAGTATATTATGTGTGAACCTTGTTTATTGCTGTGTAATTTTCATAGCAATCAGCTATATCTTTGTGATATTTTTTTCTTTTCAAAGAGCTTTATTGGAAAACATCAAATGACATAGAATGAGAGGTAAACTAGCTGGACATCTCTCAACCATGTTTCTTGAAAAGTCTTGTTGAATTTTATCAACAGTTTTAGACTTACTACTGTTATGGTTCACTTATATGCTTCTGAAAAATTCCTTTAGGAAACAGTCAAGCAGAAAGTAAAGAACAGAACCAATATAATTTTAATAATAGTAATTTCTTAGAATTGACATACTTAGGTTAATGCAGTGTTTTTTATTGTTGTTGTTTTTCAGTGTGGCTATTTTAAACTGTGTTCTCTCTTTCTAAATGTGTAGTAACTGGTAAAGAAAATAGGTTATTATGAGAAAAAATCAGTAGGCTTTAATCTAAGTTACTTTAAAGAATATTGTTATCAATGTGTAAAGGTCAATGCAGAAAACTTCCTACATTTTAGACAGTGTTTGACTTGTTCAAACTCTGGAAAAATGGCAATGTTTCCGTTTCACTTCGTAGCACCAATCATCCTTTAGATACTCAAATTTGATATGAATTCATCAGGATTTAATGCTTATGGCAAACTAAATAATCCAGATGTAAACCTTAATGGGAATTTTCTAAACTTCGATTTTAGACCAATTTTAATTCTGCCATTTATATGCATTTGAAGTTCTATTGATGTTGTGAAAAGTCACAAATAAAATGCAAAATACAGATCTGTGGTGTATGGTAAAGTACAGCCTGTCAAGTGAAGATGACCAGTTTAGTGTCAAACAACACCCGATATGTTGATTTCTAAAACTAGATCTAGAAATTAATATGTTTATAAACAGTAATTCTAGGAGAGTATTCAGAACCAAATTATTGAAACCAGTCCATGTATTCATACAGTAGGGATTAGTTACTTTCATCTGTATAACACTTCCAAGTAAATATATCTTCATATTAGAAATGGTTCCTTCCTCTAAGAGTTGTCTTAAGGCATTTAATAGTCACAATGAATTAAATTTGACTTTTCTGCAGTTTTCAGTCTTTTTAACTTGTGTTTTTTTAACTGCCTTGCAGAGTTGACAGGGAATTGCTCTTTTGACTAAACACTACCAGTATTACCTCGGAAAGCATCTGCCTCGTTGATGCTGAGGTTGTCCATGGTCTGCGTGCTGCCGTCGGACGCAGCTGGGAATGTTGCACTGACTGCTGCAGGGAACAGAGGAGCAGAGAGTTTGTATCCTCAGGACAGCAGATGGCACGTCTTGCTGCGGTACCGTTCCTTGAAATAACCTGTTCATTCTTGCAAAGCTCTCATTTTCCTTTTCATTTTTATAGTCTAGCCATGGAGATTTGAAGGCTAAGTCTGCACATCTTAGGTATAGTCCAAGGTTTTGTAATACATTAGAGAGAAAGCCAGGAACAGCTGCAATTCAGCTTGCTTTGCCCTCTGACAGCAGGAGTAATGGAGTTACTACTTTTTTGTTCTATGAAATCTGTGGAAAAAGGAGTCTGTTTTGTCCCTCTGAACTATGTACTTGTCCTTCGAAGGTAAGGACTGCAGACTTTTTCAAAGTGTATGTCCTTTGACCATACAAACCCCATGTAACTGGTTAAAAAAAAGTGACAGATTGCCTTTAAATACATTTTTTTAAACAATAGTAGTACATTTGAGGAGAATGTTTGTTTATGTACCTTTTGACTTAGTCTTTCAGCTTTTCTCCACAGCCAAAAGAGTGAAAAGGGTACTTAAAAAGTCTAATAAAAGTGAAAGCTGAGTTTCTCTTGAAATTGCTTATTTCATCAGCTGAACACAAAGTCAGTAAATACTACGGAACTAAAACCAGAGAAGTTGACAACACTTTCTTTTTACCCTTGTTTGGATTTCTGAATTAGTTTTTTTGTAGCATCTTATTTGCTGAGGAATGCAAGGATGATACAAATTCATGATTAAGCTTTAGATTTTATTTAAAACAAGCAAAAACTTATTTCACTTTTTTCCTCATGAAGCCAGCAGGGAATGGCAGACTGACAGTGAAGATTATTTATTTTCTACATATACGAATCCTATATGACAAGTAACAAGAAGATGGCCTACTACTCCTCTCGAGTTGAAACTTTGAGCTGTGTATTGTTGCAGCTTTAGACAGAGAAAGGAAACAATTTATGGTAGTAGCAACAGTATGGGATGTCAAAGGCTATCTATTGGGCAAGAGTGGATATAAATACGCATATGGAAATATAAAATAGATCAGAGAAAACAATTTTATTGGAATTTTTTAAAAAGCATTACATTGTACCTTACAGTGTAAATAATACATGTGTACATAGATGCACACTGCATAGAAATTATATATGCTTAAATTTGAAGGCACTGAAATTTTCTGTGTTCTGATTCTTTTTGGTCAACAGTTTATCTTGAGCTTTCCATTTAGTAGAAATATTAATTCTGGCAGAAAAGCACTTTTGGTAGCACCTCTAAAACTCAAAAGCTATAATGTGCCTTGCTATAAAAGCTATAATGTAACTTGCACATGTGTCTACTTTTAGTTCTAGATTCTAGCTTCACTCAACTCTTTTCT
Organism: Mycteria americana; assembly: GCF_035582795.1. NCBI lineage: Eukaryota > Metazoa > Chordata > Aves > Ciconiiformes > Ciconiidae > Mycteria > Mycteria americana. The sequence goes on from NC_134367.1 coordinate 36,742,908, forward strand.
AAGGGAGTGCTCCTTCTGCCTGAAAATGCAGATGAGGGAATATGTCTGTTCTGGTGGTACTTCAGTAGAAACAGGTGGGTTTCTAAGCAGACCTGATGACCACACCAGTGTCTTTCCAGCCGTTTTATCTCACCTGTAGGACAGCCCACGAGACCTGGATTCTCAAAACTCAACAATTTACTATGAGTTACAGTTACTCAGTATGCAAAGCATAAAATAATATTGCCCAGGTGGACAGCTGGCTAACACTATTTTTAGTTGTTCTTTAACTGCTAGGCTAGTAGAAGTCACAAAGTGAGCTTAGAGGATAACCGTGCTTATTCTGATACCAACGGCCTTTCTTGTTTTCCAAGAGGTACAGTATGGAGCCTTGAGGGAGGACTGTGAATTGGGATTATGCATTTGTATCATGGAAAAGCAGGATGACACGAGATGATAGCAGGCAAGAGAAGAAAGCGCAAGGGCTAATATCTCTACTTGAATAGGCATGAGGTCCTGGATTTCAATGTTCTTTCGATAGATCTGCCCCCTCAGGAACAGTAGGTAGATTGTAGAAGAAGAAGAAGTAGGGGGAACTATTGGTTATCTTTTCAACCTCGTTGTGCCAGTGGGCAGAACAGACCTCTCAAATGCAGATTTACTGATATTGCAGGAGAATAGCCTAATTCATTGTACAGGCTATGTTTGCCATTTCCAGGCTACCAGAAGAAAACACTTTCAAGGGCTGAGATAAAATTCACTTTATAGAGATTTTGGTGGTTTTTTTTTTTTTTTTTTCTCTAGGAAAAGGAAGGAATCGAATGATATGACCATAAATGAGCACCTCGCTTCTGGAGTGCCTGAGAAGTACACTGGGAATCAACCTGCCCCAAGGCATAACATTTCAAATCACGTAGGTAAATTATACATCATAAATATGGTGGTTCCTTTGAAATCCTTGATTTTGTATGACATGGACAGACTTTGTTATTTAATAATTATGTCATACCAGCATCCCGAGGCCTTACCTATAGTACGAAGTGTGATGTTAACTTACAAATTGCTTAAAGTAGAGGTATTTCTAGCCCAGTGTCCTACTTTCATGAGCTTTTTCAAGAGAAAAATGGGTTCTGCAAGAACCCACCATCAGTTAAAGTTTCCTATTAAGTACTAGTAGGAAACAATTTTTATACTTTAGATCATGGAGATATAGAGTTTATGCTTCCTCTAAAACACTTCTTTTAAAGATAGATTTACTGCTACACACTTGATATTGGTGTTACTCATATGACTTTCCAATACTTTTTTAGTCTTGCTAAATTTATGTTTTCAGTAATATCAACTGACAATGAATTTCACAGTGTGATTGTACATTGTATGGAAAATAATTTTCGTATTGATTTTATATTTCCTAACCACCTTTTCGTTTCTATGACTAGCTGTTGTTCTTGCACTCTAAACAGGCAAATAGAAATTTCTGATAGATCTTCTGTGTAGAAATCATAGTTTTGTGTATTTTACCATGCTCGCTTCTGCTCTCATTAGTGAAAAGAGTTAAAATTTTCATTTAAATATTCAGTCATGTTCCCCCTTCAGTTTGCACTGTGTGTTCCTGGAAAACTCTCTTCTGCTCCATTAACTTTGAGACTAGGTGATGGCAATCCAACTGAAGGTAAGCCACTGCTTGCTATTATTGTATTATAACAATTTTAGAATTATTTTTTATCCCACTCTTCAGTAATCTTGTTAAATATTTCCTTTGCTTCTGATTACTGCTGCACACTGGATGGAAATCATAACTAACTAGTGTGCAATGATGTTCGTATGTACTTTCTAACCTGCAATCATTACTTTAAAACCCTAAAAGTGGTTAAAATATTTCATTGTTTCACCTCTAACATTTGCTTTCATTGGTATGGACATTCATTTGTCATTATGATTCACCACTTGTTCAGGTCTTTTGAAGGCTTTTCAAGTTGCTTTCTGATTCTAACTGAACTATTCTATCTCATTACAAACTCAGCTGCCTCGATATTCTCCCTTGCCACACTTCTAGATCACTTACACATATATTAAAGAATATCAAACCTGGTACAGAAGGTAAAGATACTTCATCATAAAGTTTTAATGATGGAGTGAATATAGTACTCTTGAATCCTCTGTTTTCATTAGCAATTCCTACCTAGTCATTGACTGATGAATTTTTTTGTCTTTTACCTCAAGACTACTTAGCCCTTCTAGTAGCCTTCTGTAGATCACCTGTCAAGGTCTTCTAGAATAGAAAATACTTTCAAGAACTTAAGGATGCTAAGGAGCTGGCAACACATTGGTGATTTTTATTTGGGTCTCCCTCACCATTTTTACTAATACTCCAGAGCTATTAATTAGTACAATGAGTATGTCAGGAAAGGAAAGGAAAAAAACCTATCTGATGAAGAGCTTTATATATCAATAAAACATGATGTAGGTAAGTAGGTACTATAAGAAATACGTTGTTTCGACAGGTTTATAAATGCATATTTAAAAAATAAATATATGTATAGACCTTGCATATCACTGCATATCTAAATCTTCTTACAAGTATAATTTTGAATCTGAAAATATATCTATACTATAAGTATCTTCATCAAATCAATGAATAGGAACTGCACCTGCATTTATACTATATGAGGAAAAAAAACAGGTTAGTCAAATTTGTTTAGTCTGATTTCAAATGATTCTGGCACTGTTCTAAGAATATGGTAGCTAACTTCTCGTGCTCCTTTTTGAAATTACAGTTGAGATCCTGGTACTAATGAAGCCAGCAAGAGTCAAGTTCTGTTGATTTCATTTGGGCCAGTGTTTCACTCTCTAAGCTTAAAAACAGCAGGAGTTTTATATTATCAGTAACTTTGTCTTTTGTTTTGAAGGAAAGAACATCGGTAGAGTAGATAAAGGGAGTATTATCCAGCTCTGAAGAAGAGGGAACAGTTAATGAAAAAATAAATACAGAAGATACTCAGCAAGAAAAGAAAAAGACTGAATGAATAAATACATTTCTATGTATTCACATGTAGTTAGAAATTTTATCCGTATCTGAAATACAACAAACACAATGTACAGAGAAAGCTGAGAAGACATGAACAAAGAGACTCAAGGTACACACACTTCCAAAATGTTTAATTTGGAGAAGCCTCTTAGTAATAGAGACAGAAAAAGATACTCTGGTACTTCTCCTGCAGACTGAGTAAGACTGCCAGAATAGGAAAAGAGAGAATGTGCAGTCCTTAGCAGCACTGTTTTTTTCCTCAACGTGGGGAATGTCCTTATATGACACCTTCTGCCCCTCTCATGTTGTCTGAAAGGATTGTATTCATGTGATCTAAATCTTATATAAATCCCTAACAAATATTTTCTATTGCCCAGAAACCTGAGAACTTCATAAGTAAATTGCTGCTTTTCTTCAGGGGGGCTGATTGCAATTTCTGTTAATCTTGCCTTGATATACTTTTTGTACTGAATGACATAAAAATTATGGAAGGCAATGAGAGGAATTTAATCATCTCATATGCTGGCATCTGATAAAACATCTGATAAAAGATCTGATAAAATCAGATCATCTTAAAATCAGATCATCTTAATATCATCTGATAAAAGATCTGATAAAACAAAGAACAGGAAGAAGGGGGAAGAAATGGGGAAATGGTAGAAGAGTAACATTGCAAACTAAAATAGACACGTATGATGACACTGAGCCACTGTAAAGTTTTGTACACTGATAAATATGATCTCAGCCTCTGTTTCCTTGTAAAGGGATCTAGGTGAATTGCCTAAAATGCTGCTCTATCACTTTTCTCTTGTGTCTTCACAAGATCCTTGTTATGAACATTGTGGGGATTTGATTTTTCTTCTTCACTGGTGTTCATTTTGGTTGAATTCACTTAAAAGTGAGTATGCTTTTTGCTCTTCTGGCTTTTTTGAAGAATACAGTTCCCAGTCTCCATCCTTGTCCTACGTGTATGTATCTTATAACGTATTTTAGAAGAATTTTCTGATTAGTTCTCATAACTTTTTAAAATGAGACTAATTGACCTTGCCTGCATATTCACTGCTTGAGTGCAATTGGGAAATGATTCAGCTGAAGCCTAGCGAACTCTTTTCGATATTTTTTTTTTTTTAATATTGCACTCTGTTGTGTTGCAGGTTTGATAATAATGGTATTTCAAATAAAACTGCTAAACACTTTCCTGGCCCTGAGGTTTTTCTCTTGCTACACCTCCTCCAGGTCATGTATTCTTTAAAACTAAAGGGTAGTTGTTGTGAATCATTCCTATGGCTCATAAACTGCCTAAAAATGCAATAGCATTATGACTTGGAGGGGAAAAAAGCAAGACAAACAATTGCATGGGATTGTACTGACCTATGTAAATAGTAGTGTTGGGAGAAACCCCTTTGAATTCCCTATGAAAATACATATCCCAGAAAGGCAGGAAACCTAGTTAAGATTCATGCAGTCCTACATATGGAAATCATACCAGGTCTTCAAGAGAAGAGGGAATCCAGCTTTGCTGGTGATTGACTGGAAAATGAGCAGCTCTTTCTCTAGAAAAGGAGGCTATCTAAAGCAGACACTCAAGTGAACCTGCTTGCCAGAGTCTCTCAGATACTCTGAGAAAGCTGGATCATACCAGAAAGGACCTGGATTCTGTTACCAACTGGTATGGTAAAGCTTCTCTAGGGGTGATGCAAAGATCTTGTAGGAGTCAAATGTAGAAAACCCTACATTTACCACAAGGAAGAACTCTGGGGTGGTCATATTGAAGCATATTCTGCTATGAAGAGTACCCTTCAACTAGAGAGAGAGAGGACACAGGCTTTGGCACTTCTGCAGCATGGCAGCAGAATGGTGGAAAGGCAGTCAGGGGCTTGTGCTAAAAGGAAAGCCACAGCAAGCTGCATATTTCCACCACACCAGAGAGCTGCCAGAAATTCCTCTGTGTGACACAGCAGTGGGTGGCGGAAGTCATCAGCTAAGGGTGGTGGAACCAGGGAAAAAAACCCAACAAATCTTGAAGTAAAATACATGATTTGACCTCATCTGATGACCCTGGTTCTGGAATGAAGTGCGATCTAGGGTATAGGAACCCTCTAAAGCCAAAATTTGATTCTTTCTTGTTTAATATTTCTGAGACCAGAGTGCATTTCATCAAGGAAAGAGGACTGACAGAAGCTAAGAGAGGTTTTTACCATTTGAAGGTTTTCAGGGACAAAGTTGATATGGCCCACAGAGAACAATATAATAACAAATGATTTGAAACATAAAGCATGCTTGACTTCTTCCCCAGCAGCAGAAGCTATGACAGAAGATAGGCAAAAAACCCAGATTGTTATATTTATCCCCTTTGCTATTTTCTTTTCTGTAACTGCCTCAGCTACAGCTTTGAAGGGCTTGTATCTTGTAGTTTCTAAGATCAAAATGATTGTCTAATAAACATCTAGCCAAAGATAACACTATTTCATTAAGCATTGAGTGGCTGCTTCTTGGGGTGGTGAGGACTTCTGATTGTATTCTGATGGACTGTCATTTGATGTACGGCAACAAAGGTAAAAAAGGGTCACCTTTATTTCATATGGAAGAGTAGAGGGGTGGGTGATGACTGGACGTATGCAGTTAACAGGTTAGTAAGATGACTTGTCAATGTCCCTTCAATGACATCAGGAGTTTTTCTCACATTCTCTTAAACTTGACACATATTGTACTATTCAAACAGTTTCATTTTCTGACTGTAGAAATGAGCAGACTTCGCTAAGTCTTGGAACAATGACAAAGAAGTGATGACAATCAGCACTAAAAAGAATAGGCAGGAACCAAATGCCACACTGCGGATGCTGCGAGCATCAATTTCTAGCCATGTTGACATGGTGTTTCTTGCCTGACGTCCAGACCGATTTTCCTAACTATGTAATATGTTGTGCCAGCATGAGCTGAAATCACTTCAGGTTGCTATTTTTGCCCTTTTCTTACTACTGTGAAGAAGCCCAGTACTGTCCCCAATGAAATTTGTGCTTTCTAAAATTTTCTCAAAGGAAACCACAACCTGAGTGCAATTAAGTAGACACTGCCAGTGTATCCTGGAATGAAAGCTGGGTGACAGCCTGCTCAGTCTCCAGTTTTGATGAGCTGTCCACTTTGCTCACATCCACCTGCTACCTCTTTTCTTCCCTTTAGCAAGGCCTGCTGAGTCACATAAAGATCCAGGCTAAAAACATTTCAGGACACATTGTTCAGTCATCATTTTGCGACTCTTACACATAAGGTTTATGCCAATTTTGGTCTATATTCAAAGTCATAAATAATTACACATATTACAATTGCTCAGCATGACACCAGTTGATGCTAGCAAGGACTGTGGGCGTGTTGCAGTTCTATGTGAGGTTTTCTAACTAATATCTGAGCTTTTATAGTTGCTTCCCATAGAAGTTTACATTCCTTTAGAACTAAAATTAAACAGAATTTTATATTTAAAACCAAAAAACATGTTTAAAGACAAGTGCCAAACTTCTCACCTTGCTGCACTTAAGACTCTAAATAAAAAATTTGCTGATTGATTTGGGAAACTACTGGTGCATGAAGCTGACACTCTCAACAGTAGATGCTGTATTAAGAAAAGAAACATGCTTTTCTTCATACAAGAGGATCCAACAGCACTCTGGCCAGCCTAGGAAAAGAATTAGACTAATAAATTGGAACTGCTACGCATCTGAATACTGCTTCTGTGCTTGCATATGGCCTGTCCTACCAAGCAGCAAAATTAATGCCTTTATAAAAACACTAGGATTTTCCTCCACCTATCTCATCTGAAGGCCGCATCTAATACTCTGGCTTAGAGAACAGCTGTCCTTATGTAGCTGGCCTGTATGAACACTATGCCAGGGGTTCAGGCATGAATGGGAAGACAGGGAATACAAGAGTAGGTCTAAAAGATATAGAAATGAACAACAGCTGACATGCACAAGGAAACAACAGGAAGATTACTAGCAATTCAGCCTTTATTTCTTCCCCTCATGGTCGAATCCTTGCCTGGTTGCGAGAACACAAATTCATGATATTCTATAACTGACTTTAAGTCCCAGACCCAGAGGATCGAGGCTACCGTGTCACACTGCATGTTCCTCACTTGTTCTGGACCAGGCAGGTTTTCATCTCCTGGCTACTGGAGTTGGCTTCCTGCTCTGCCCAATGGACAGTTCAGGATCACTTCCAATGTGCTTGCCATACACCATGCAAAATAGTTATCTCACAGGATCACATGAATCGCAAATTATGTGAGTGTCATGGTACATAAATTTGTTTCTGGATCTAGAGGTCTCGCATACAAGAAGAACTGAAGTGTCACTACATCCAAGGAAAATCAAGGAAGCAGTATACCTTAGTAAACATACTGAGTAAAAGAGGACTGGTTTTGTATTTGTGGGAGGGAGGTGTAGCTCAATTCAATCAAAAGCATAGTTGAAGCAAACTAAAATTAAATATATTTGAAATGTGTAAAACTCACCCCATCTTTAGCACAGGTGCAGTGACATCTATTCAAGTCAGTTTCAGTACTATTCTTTGTGAGAAGATGGCATCTCCATCACTGTCTTGAAAAATGCTCTAGCATTGTCCAATATCTTTGAAATTAAAGACAGATACACTGGTAATTTTCAAAAACTTTTCCATCAGATGTCAGAGTTTTATTGCTGTCTGCCAATGACTGTTCTCCACAACAGAGCTAATACTTGCAGTGTTGAACTGTCACATTCAAAACAGCCTCTTGCAATTGATTCTTGTGGGCATAATTTGTTATGAACGTTCTCTTTAGACCAGTCTAGGACAGAGGACCAAGTCTTCACATTCTTTTTCACCAAAATCTGAACACATACACCTTAGGAAATCTATTTTTTCCTACTTAGAACGGGAGTGATCTAGTTGGACATTACCTGAATGACTACATGTGACTTGGAGAGTGTTGATACACTATTACCTTGTATTTGAAAACAACACTATAAATAAACATCTGAAAGATTTTGATTCACAGAAAGTACTGATGAATCCTAGGGCTACTACGATCTTGAACCCTATGATTCAGCTTATCAATGTAGTCAGATATAGAATCTGGCACTGTACCTGTCTGCATGTTGGGAAATGGTTGTGCAGGCATGCTTCTATGTTAATATCCATGTTTGTTACTGTTTCATCCTTTGTTGAAGAGCAATCTTGTAGATAGATTCAGCTGAATTTGCGTACTTTCTGTTATACTTTCAAAATTAATCAATGAAACTTCCTCGGGTATACTGGCTCATTCTTATTCCAACCCCTTGTCTCACATCTAACAGACAGTGACCAAGGTAGACATTTATCACTTGGGCATTTTGATTTTATCTGATGTTTAAAGAGTTGCTAGAAATAATAAGATGAATGTTAGTCTGATTAAAATGAGTGCTGGTCAAGTATGAAATTTTGTATTGCTTATTTAGTGTGACATGGTTAGTTCCATTGATGCATTTAGTACACAATCAAAGAAAACTATTGTCATGCATCAATATAAAAAAGACCATATCAGAGGAGGATAAAATGCAAAAAGAGGACATAAAAAGTGCAAACAAGGATAGAAAACAAAGGAGTTGTCTAAAAGCATTATTCAAACATTATGGGACAAAGGAGGAAAGCCAAAGCTCACAAGGAGGTAAAACTACTTATAGTTAGGCATAAGGGGTAACAAGAAGGGATTTTACAAGTTTCCTAATGCAAAAGGAGTTTTAGAGAAAATGTGAGTCTTTTGAGTGGGGAGACATCATAATGATGGATGATATGGAAAAGGTCGAAGTATTCAAAGCTTCTTCTGCCTTGGTCTTCACAGCCACAGTCCTGGCTTCTGCGCCTATAGTTTGGGAAGCTGAAGAGCAGCCAAACATGGAGGAAGCCAAGCTACATCTACCTCAGTGTCGTGGTTTAACCCAGAAGGCAGCTAAACACCACACAGCCATTCACTTACTACCCCCGCAGTGGGATGGGGGAAGAGAATCAGAAAAAAGGTAAAACGTGCGGATTGAGCTAAAGATAATTTAATAGGACAGAAAAGGAAGGGAAAATAATAATAATGATAAAATAATATACAAATCAAGTGATGCACAATGCAATTGCTCACCACCCACTGTCCAATGCCCAGCCCATCCCCGAGCAGCAGTCCTGCCCCCCTGGCCAACTCCCCGTGTTTTTTTTTGTTCAGCATGACATCATATGGTATGGAATATCCCTTTGGCCAGTTTGGGCCAGCTGTCCTGGCTGTGTCCCCTCCCAGCTTCTCATGCACCTCCAGCCTCCTTGCTGGCAGGACAGTATGAGAAGCTGAAAAGTCCTTGACTCAGTGTAAGCACTGCTCAGCACAACTAAAACATCAGTGTGTAATCAACATTATTCTCATCCAAATCCAAAACACAGCACTATACCAGCTACTGTGAAAAAAATTAACTCTATCCCAGCCGAAACCAGGACACTCACTGAATTTGATTGTGCCAGGGATCATTCTAACAGTGTCACTGTACAAGTGAGACCGGTGCTGGGGAGTGCTCTTTGGCACATAACCTTAATGTAAACGTCTGAACTCAAAACTGCTGGAAGCCACCGTTTCATGGATGGGTATTTACTTGTCTCCAAATTGAGCTTTGTGGTGACAGCAATGAAAGTGCTGTCTTGCACAACTCATTCAGTAGTGAGTTATGTAGTACATCAAAGAAAATCCAATTCCTGATCTCCTTACTGAGACCTGCAACCAGCTGAGGTGATGATTGTAAAGAAAATAAATTGCTACAACCCAGAAGCGTGATCAAGTTTAAGTTCTAGAAACTGTCAATTTTAACAATTTCCATTACTAAAGAGGGAGAAGCCTGTTACTCTCTTTCTGAGTTTTACAAACAGACTATCTGTAACTTTCCGTTGAAAATGGATTTCTAATTTCCAGTGAATCACATGATTCAGGTTAATAGGCTTATAAATGCAGCAAATGAATGCCTACAGTGGTTAACTGAAAGTAAAATATGGGGACGTATGTGTGTGGAGGTCTGAAGAAAAATAGATGGAGGAAAGACTTGCAGCCTCGTCTTTCAATCTGTACTCTAGAATTGGGACTGCCACTGACATATGCTTAGTCACTTCCACACCTACTCACATTTCCCAAACAATATAAAGGCAATGAGCTCATGAGCTGCTTTGCAAAGTACTTTGAGATATATTGATGAAAAGTGCTAGCATGCAATGTGTTATTATCTTTCTTGATGACCAGAAAAGCTTGTGAGATCAACCTGGACAGCTTTCAAACAAGTCTTTTTATGATTTAACATGATTGTCGTGAAGTTGACAATGATTATAATGAAGATGGACTTCTCTGCTCAAGCCCAAATCACCATGAAGTATTATTACAATTTGCACAGAAACTGAAATGATCCATTTGAATAAAAAACTATGGCTTGCTAAGATATATATTTTGTCCTTTCCTTCCTTCCTTCCTTCCTTCCTCTTTTTTTGTTTAAAATTACTTCATTTGAAAGAGAAATTCTGGTTTGTGTGGTATAATTGTGCTGTTAGCAAGGAGCGTTCCTCTTTCCAGCTTAATTCTACTAGACCCGGGCAGCAAGGCATCATATATCTTCATGCTAAATAGAGGTCATTTTTGGTGCTGCAGGACCATATGAAACCATGCCAGCCTCTATGTCCCCAAAGTGCTGCTGTCGCAGTCAGAAACAGCTGCTATAGAAATTTTGTGTTGGAAGTTTTTTCTCATGTCTTCTGGCTTATTTACCTGCCAATAAAATTCTAGCCTCGCTATGCATTTTTTTTTTAATTCCTTTGAAAAGCAAATTTCTAGGCAAAGAAAATGCAACAGGTCTAATTTCTTGGTACTCTAGTGACAGATTTTATACGGTCCTATACAGAAAATTTTTATCTCAACTTGGTAAAGAACTTTAAGACATCGGAGAATTTTTCTGTATTGGAAACAGCAAAGGCAACAATAGGTCTTATTGAACAAAGAGATTAGTGAATAGGGCAGAGCTTATTGCTTGACATTCTTTAAGGACTCCTCTTGCTACAGATCTTATCAAAAGTTTTCCTTAACATCCTGGTGCAAAAATTAGGAATGTGCTGATGACTGTTAATGACACAAACTCAGAGCACTGTTTATATAGTGGGGAACTGAATCATCATAGGTATAATAGCTGTAGGAATGGAAAGAAAAATAGTTGTATGGTGATCATGATAGGGCTTAATAATAATCTGCATTAAAATTAGGGAGCTTATCAGTTTGAACTGATGAAAAGTCTAGTAATGTTATTCAATCCAGGATGTTTATGAGTGGCTAAGATGACAAAATTGTAGAAAAGCCAAAGTGATCCTAAGACAGATGATTTCTGGGCAATAATAGTATCACTTTACTCAGCCTTGTAAGATCTCCTCTAGAGTGCTATAAACAAGACAAACTCTAGATAAAGAAAATGGCTACTAAGATAGCAAGGAACAAAGATCCTATCTAGCATGAGGAGATTAAAAGAGCTTCTCTTGTTTCACTTCGCAAAAAGCTGTCCAAAAGTGGATATGTTTGCTCTTTGTGAATACAGTGTAGCATAAACACCAAGAAAAAAAAAAGAATTATTTAAACTGAAAGACAGTATTACCACCAAAACACCAGATATAAACTAACTATTCATAATTTTAGACTGAAGTTTATATCAATATTTCAAATTATGTGAACAATGTGGCTTGAGAACTGTTTTCCAAAATTTAAAAATGTAGAAACAAATTAACCAGTTTCACAACAGTGCTGGATGAGATTTTGGAAATGATTATATGACGTATATTAGTTACATATATGATTATACGATATATACTGTATATATGATGCATGCTATAATAAGGGATGAGACTTACAGTGTCTACCATATATATATTCCTAACCTTTAATATTCTAGTTAGTACAATTTAAACACACAGTAAAATCTTATTGTGCCTTTAATACATGAATTTGATTAATGGTGTTGCAGTAAGCAAATGTCAGAAACTGATGTAATATTTTATTTGTATACTTGACACATGCTCATTTTGAATGTAAGATTTGATTGTGTTCTCACATGAGTGGAAGGAAAATAAAGCCACAATGTATCAAAAAAAATCAGCAAGGAATTTTTGACTATGGAACAGAATTGGAAAATTGATTATACTTTAAATGTTATGGTTTCTCTCTGTTGAAATTCTTTTTTCTCAGTGCTCACTGTAGCTACTAGGGCGTATTGAAAGATCTTCTGCAAGATCATTGAAAGGAGTAATTTTGTGTGTCAAGGCAGGTGAAACCTGAAGAATGCCATTGATACAGCAATTCCTACAGCGCTGGTTGTGGCCTTTTAGTTTTTCAAGAACCTAATAATTTTTCTGAGTAGGTTTCTGTTTGTTTGTTGGTTTGTTTGTTTTTAATCCTTATAGCCAGTGAACTATGCAGCTTCTAAAAACCAACTTAAAGACTGCTGAACCAGTGGATCATCATGACTATTTTCATGTAAGGCACTGAAATGTGTGATTGTTAGCACATAACGTCTGCGTTTGTATTCACAAACTGAGCTGTGGCAAGACCTGGCCTCCAGCACTGAGTCCAGCTGGTACTGAATAGCTGGTGTCTAAGTTAGCAACCGTTAGTAGCCTCTCAGAAAAGACAGACATACCCAAACTGCAGATTATGAGTGGTCCCCAGCCTGTGCTAACCTTTCAAGTATTCATAGGAATTGTTTGTGATAGAAAATAATTTGTTTTGGCTCCAAAATAGCCAGGGACCATTCTATCAATTTGAGTGGTGGAAGGGATCACATTGCAGTGCCCAGCACTCGGTCTCAGCTGTGGTTAAAGTACTGGTACAAGCCAGAGCCTCATAGTCCCGTTTGAATCAGGCTTTTCATGTCCTACATAAGTTATCAAGTGGTGGTTAAGTGATTCTTATGTTCCTGATTGCACTACAGCTAAATTTAAACCATGTCCTTAAGAAGTCTTTAAGAAGAGCTTACCTTAGCCCTAATGCAGCCTCAAGGCTCATTCTCAACTAAGACCATTCTATTTCATATTAATGACTTTAAATTTTTTATAGTAACTGGTTCGCTGAAGCCTCACATCTTCAGTTGCTAATTGTTACACTGTGTTTACTGGAGTAATTGATTGGAAAATATGACTTGATTGCTGCTGCTGACTTACGGTGTTCTGCAATGCTGCAGTGCTTGAAACGTAGCCGGTGACTTTGTCTTCTGATTTGGATAGTGGTACATTTTTCTTAGGCTGAATTTAACTCTCATATATACCAGCATAAGTAAGCAGCTGCACTTACTTCACTTGGTATTTCCTACACCAGTAACACTGCAACAATGAATGCTTACAGCATATATACCGCATGAGATTGCTCTACTACTAACAAAACATAGCATGCAGTTATATAAATTAACCAAGTGGTAAATACTGTAAAGTGACACCATCAATGCGATTCCTCTCTTGGTTTGTGTCAGAAATCCCCTAAAGGGTTGAACTTGAGTTACACTCCTGTCACTGAATTCTTTGTGCATACAACTAAATCTTTTCCCCTTCACCCTCTATCCTTCACTTAACTTACAAATGGCTTACTTCCCCTTCCTCCCCACAGGTATGTAATCCTGACCATCTGCTTCCATCCACTATGACTGTGATCTCTTCTTTGACAGAATAAGCTCTAGCAAGGGATTGTTAAGAGCCTTAGTTTCTGAGCAACTATCTGATAGCAACATTTTTTACTGTCAGCAGCCATTACTGTAATTATATGTTTGTGCTCGTATTCTGTTGTTGTTATGCTAGGAAGAAGGGTGCTTTTAAGGCAAAAGAAAAAGAGACCTTATAAAAGTTTAATTATAAATACTTTTGTCCTGTGTAGCTTCTCTGCTACTGAGAATATGAACAGTGCTGAGTGTAATTCTGCCAACATATGACTGCATGCAGCCGAGTTATGGGGCAGTATCAGTGCAGTACTTCCAGGAGCACAATTTTGCTGTAGCGAAGAACTCTTCTTCCTTGATCTTCTGTCTTCAAGATAGGGGTTACACTGTCACAGCTGGCTGTGTTCTCACCCCTGGGGATGCAGAAGGGAAAAGGAGGGGACTAAACACAAGAAAGAGCTTATGTGCTTGAATTCAAGCCTGAAGTTGTGGTACAAAATGCCTGATACTGCGTAACCCAGAAGTCAGCTTGGCCTCCTTCATACTTACATTTAATTGTCAAGTTTCCCAAGTACTTAGAGCTTGTGTATAATAATAAGTGGCTATCTTTTCTGGGCTGAACATTTTCATACATACCTCAGACCAAAATCTAAACACTACTTCCACTTCCAGTCACTCCTTTACTAAATCCCTCACGATAACTTAAGAACATAGTCCCAGAGCATCTGAAATTCCTGCAATAGGCTTTTAAAAAGTAGGAGGGGTAGGGATGGTGTTGACCTTTGCTTATCTAATAGCAATAACTTACTTTTCTGGGAAGTGAGAAATCCTGGTTCAGTCCATTAGTATTTCAGCTTGATGGGGTACAAAATCGCCTCCTTGGAAGAATGTCTCTTTTCTATAAGCAGCTCTACTGAGTAAGTCAGTTAAGAATGAGCATCACTGTATGACTTATTACAGAGGTAGGGAGGAAATGATGTGGCTACACCTGCTTCCCTCTTATAAAATAGCTTTGTGGCATCAGCACTTGCCTAGTTTGGGACCTTCATTTCTATTTCCACTGTATTTTATCCCCTCATTGTTGAATATAAAATGGATCCGAATAAAGCCATGAAGGTAAGGCTCCCTTGTGCTCCGGAGTGCCCTGCTTGCTTGGTGGGAGGTGCCTACATCTGTCTGGCTGTCCCACACTGGCCCTCTGCACCCAGAAGTCCTTTTGGCACAGTTACACAGCTTCATCAGGAAGAGGTGGATCACAGTAACAGTAAAAACAGTGAAAACATAGAAAATTTAACTTGAATTAATATATGTATGCAATAACAAATAAATATTGAAAGGGGGAGTGAAAATGTTACCTTGAATGTTTTTATAAAGAGATATTTAAACCTAATATTGTAAGTCTAATTGCTTTACTTCATGCAGAATTTATCCAAATTAGTTTTTTGCCTAATATTTAGGCTCCTTAGGTTAATTAAAGACCAATACAATTTTATTTTCTTTGACTTTTTATGGTGTTCAAATGAAAAGTAGGGAAAGATGAATGTTCTCAACATAGATAATGATTTTGGTATTGATGTAAAAAGTACACTTTTAGCAGGCTTCTGAGGCAGATGACTACAATTCAATATCTATTTAGTCATTATTCTACAGCAATAGGAGAATAGTAATTATTATTTCACTTAAATACAATCAGATTTGTGTAATCCTCTTTGATATTCTGGGTATCGTAGAGATTTTATCTCTCTAAATAAACCATCCTGAATTATTAGTATTTTTTTATTCTTTAGATATTATCTCCTATGGTTACATCATATTTTTATTATGAAAGGATAAAATAAATGGAACAAGAATACACCTGAAAATAGTTTGAAAACCTCCTGCTTATAATTTGAGATTTTTTCCAAGCAATGGAAATGTTCATCTCATGAAATCTCCAGTTCATGAGTATTTATAACAACCTTCACCTTCTGAAAATCACATGCTGGATAGGCATTTGATTAATAATGCAATAATACAAATCACAATGCAAATTAAATTCAGGAAATAAGATAGCAGATGGTAAACTATTTCTTTCTTTGGCAGACTGGCATTCTGTAGTTGCAGGACATCATAATTCACATCTCTATTATCAATATATTTAACTACGTTTGCAGTGACTTTTGATATTGTAATTATAGTGTCCACTTTTAACAAACAACAGATGAATGAATTGTCTATGATTGTATTTGCTTACCTACATATGATGTATATATGAATATTCAGAGGATTAAAAATAATTTTTCTTAGGAGTTACTGATGCAGCATGAGCAGCATTTGTTGGAGTGATTAGAGATGTTACATACATCATTGTGAACTGGCTCAGAATGTATCTAGAACTGTCAACCCCCCACTTTCATGTAATTCACCAATTAAATAACATAAAAATGACTTTAATTCTTTCCTCCTCTTCTAAACACTATAAATCCCTGTTGTGTTCCAGTTCTGTGAATATACATAGAGACGGAATGAATCTTATCCAGCAATTTCAAATACGGTAATTACCAAGAGTGTATGGTGACCACACTTCAAGGCTTAACAGGTCTTCAGAATATTGCCTATAATAGGGATTTGCAATATTTTGTTCAACTAGATTACTGCAATCACCATGTGTAGATAACTGTTGTCAGAAATGGAAGCAAAATTAGTAGCCTTAATTTAAGGTGCAGAGGAAAGCATGGCTTTCTTTGCTTCAAATTACTTTAAGCATTATCTGCGGGATGACCATTTTTCTCAATGATAAATGTAGCACTGATAACAGATTTAGAGAAGTATGTCACTTCACCTACAAATTGCAGATACCCTTGAATAATCTAGGAGAGTCTTTTTGCATTAGACATTTTTCATGTCTTCAAAAGAAATATACTTTTACAACAGGCTGTTCTTTCACCTGTCAACATTTTTAACGGGCCCCTGTTGCAAACAAATAAGAAGTACTTTTTAAATTGTATCGCATGCTGATTATTAAGAATTTGACCTGATTTGCAGAGGGTCCAGGTGACCAGTGACTAGGTAACTGAAGACTCTAGATAGTATGAAAGCTACACTGATTACTAGAAATTTTGCTGAACTGAAAGCTATGATAATTGCTAAAAATTCTGTGTAACACTAAACTACACTAACTGCTAGAAATCATAGATAACAATAAGCTATGTTGATAATTAAAATTTTTATGTAATAATAAAGCTCTAAGTATAACTACAACCCTGTGGCCAGTAATCATTCTACCAAGGATCCCTAAAAGACCCTGCCTGGCCCTGTGTCCTTGGGTGACAGTGCTCACAGACTAGAGGAAGATCTACTACTGCTATACATTTCCACTGGTTTAGGACAACAGCTATTGCTGTTTTTCCTAAACCATCAACATCGAAAGCTTCAGCTTCTACTGTGTGCCTGTGAGCTTTCTAATTCCATCCTAAAATCTCTCCCACAGTTACCTTACTGCACAGTCTTTTTTCCTTCCCAAGAATTAGTTTATTTATTTTAAATGTAAATATGCATCCAAGTGATGGGAATCATCTACTTCCCAATGTGCTCCGCTCTCAGTTCTGTCTCCTTTGGTACATGGAAACTGTCACAGAGGATCAGGGTATAGCTAAACATCAACCGCATCTGAAAGAGAAACTTTTCAGTAGGTGTTGAATTTTACATATTGCAAGAGAATTAGCTGGAAATCTCAGTGAGAGGATTCATACACTGTACAAACTTTGTTGTTTATCTACTGAAACTCTGGATATTGTTATCCAGGCTTTTTTTAAGATTTGATCTCATTAAGATTTTGACCTCAAGTTTATACATGGTAATGAATTCCACAAGTTACCATTGCATTACAGGACATTTTCAGTGGTTATTGTTTGCGACCACATGCTTTGTATTGCTTTGTGCTATCATGTGGTGAGATTTCTCCTGTTCCTCACATATTTCCTCTCTCAATTTATCTCCTTCCAGTTCAGCTTTATTCCTTTCCAGTCTGTCATGCTTTACCAGCAGCTTTGGGCTGGTTCCCTCCTTTCCCTAAGTCTGCCCACACATGTGAGATGGGATGTAATCCTAATGCTCTGGCACAGTGAATTTTCTGACAAGATCTAGACTTATTTCTCAGGTTGTAATTGCTGCGTCAAAACCAATGTCAGTGCTGTGCAGAGGATCTCTTCCTCTTTGTTCCAGCAAAAAAATAAAATGTACAAATCCTTTAAATGAACTGATTGATTTTGAGCTGGAATAGAAGAGAGAAAGGTCCTGGTCTCTCTAGGGATGAGACAGACACTGGCTTATATTGTGCCTAAACTCATTTAGCCTCCAACTTGATCTCCCACACTAACCTTACCCTTGCCCTTACCCGAAGGATGACAGGGATTTGGAGACACTAGTAGGGGTTGCTTATTTTAACGGGCTCCTGTTGCAGCCCGTCGAGTTCCCCCTGAACAGTAGCCCTGGTCTCCAGCTTATTGACAACTCCACCAAACTTGGTATTGACTGCGAACTTGCTGCAAGCACAGATATGTTTACAGTTGTGTTACGAGGGATGAGATAAGGACAGACTCAGGATCAGGCCTAGGCTAAGCTTACAGTGTAGACATAACCATTTCCAAATGTATCTTTTTCATGTCACTATGGAAAATTTCCTCAGCCCTCATCTGTACCCTTTTCTTGCTTACTCAACTGAAAGCTAAAGTTTACTTTCCTGCTGTAAAATTAATTACTCAGCTTGGCTTTCACACAATTCATTTAATTGAAATGGTCTTTTTCTAAATTTTACACTGACCTTCTAGCTAGGCTTGCCGTTTCTTCTTTATTGTAATTGTCCTCAGTCTTTCAGCCACCTTTGATACAACTCTCTGAGTTTAGGACTCAATTCCCTTTCCAATGGTTTCTTTGGAATGGTGGCTATGAAAAGACAGAAGAGATGTTACCAGTAATTTCAATTGAGGAAAAATGAGCAGAAAAATCCAAAACATCCAGCACTTTGGGGTGTCCCTGTTCATGCCAGAACAGGTAGCTCATACTAACATTTGTATGATGGAAATTAACTAATTCTGGAAACTCAAGCCATTCAGAAATCTAGTGGGTGTTTTGTCTTGTGTCATAGTATGGCAGGCAACAAATTTTATCCAACCTAGAGATTCAGCAAGTTTTTCTCATCTCTTCTGAGCCCTCAGAATGAAGGTCTCATGAATGAAAATCTCATTTGGGTTTTAACGCTGTTATAGGCTTCCTTTTAAATAGCTTATGAAGGATACTCACTGCTATTGAATCATTAAAGTGGACTTTTTATTAACAATTGTGTCATGTCACTGGTTTTGCATCAGAAGCTCTTCTCCTGCAACGTCAATGCTACATCTTTCATAACAATAAAGTATTCAGAACAGAGTGAGTTTTTGTATCCAGGATGAAGGCTAGACCCATGCAGAGATGCATGACAGCTTCCTATTTTTTTGTCATTGTACTACCAAAAAAAACTTGCAGCATCCTTTCTATATTCAGAATTTTCAAAGTATTTCTATATAGCTTTATGTATCTACACAGTGCAGTTCAGCTGAAAAAGAAATAAAAAAGCTTTATTAATACTTTATTATCTGGCCTCAATAGAAAATTGAGGAAAAACCCTCTGATTCCTGAGTGTTAGGATACTGTATGTCAGAGGCATACAAAAAAACCCTTTAACCTGTAGTGCAAGAGCTCTTCTCTGAGCCTGGTAAGGCAAAACGATCATGTGCCATATAAGAGAAATTCAATAAAGCAGTCAACTACTTCTTTGTTCATATAATCCTCAAATGCTTCTAGATGGATAATCTGTCATTATTCCCTGCTGCCGCTAGAGAATTCTTTGCCATAGTAGCCTATGATGGCATTCATCTCACCCACTACTGTAGACATGTTCATCTGAGCTAGTTCTGTAAGGTCTGTTTATAGTCAGCAGAGAGAAATGTGCTTTAAAACCCATTTCATCTAATGTATTTTAGGTGAGATAAAATCAATCATTCTTTGGAAGAACCTATTTATAAAGGTAGCATCAGTCAAGTAAAGGTAGCATCAGTGAAGATGTAGCTATGGTAGATATTTTGTCAGATGAGTCCCATCTCTAACTACTATTATGCAATACTTAATTGTTTTTTCATATGTGTAGAACTCTAAGTAGACCTGTGTGGAGTGGATTTTGGCTATAAAAACCTCAGTTTCATGGAATTTCAGCTGTCTTTACATGTGAAAGCTGTATTTATATTTAAATGTGAAAAGTCTTACATAACCGGTACCAGAAGATTTCCTTCCTTGCAATAATCAGGTGCATAGATCCAAACCACCCTGAATATGTTGTTACTTAAAATTATATCAGTAATTGACACTCAGTTTGCTACTTCTCATTCATCAAACTTCTCATTTTGAGGGAAGTCTCTTTTATTTTGTCTTTCAGCTTTTTTTTTTTTATAGAGTTGTTAGAGTTTCCCGAATCTACACGTTTGTCATAAATGGTAGCACCTCAGAAGTGAGACTGCCCATCTTTTGCCACTAATGTTTTTTTTGGAGCCTTGAGGATGTGCAGAAGAGACATTTATTGCCATGGATCTGAGAACTCTGTTGTTGCAATAAGGAAAACTTTCAGGCATGGCACAGAGAGGAATTTTCCATCTTGCTGAAATTCTAGACAAATATAAGCAGCAATACTGTCATGGGTATCTACTCAGCCTGGTGAAAACCACTAATAAATGCTGCAGGAGGTGTATATACCTTGTTTTAAGATCCACACAAGAGCAGAAAAGGGTTTTTTTTTTAACATAACAGATTTTGGTGAACAATTAAAATATTGATTCCACTCTAGGATATTTGTAAGGTGGTCTCTACTGTGGACCACTGAATCAGTGGACATGGTTTCAGTTCAATAGGTACAATATATTGTTGTGTTCTTGTCAAGCTCTTCTGCATTTCTTGCTCTTTACAAAACAATTATGGGCATTTTGGACTTCGCATTTCATTTTCTCCTTGTTTTTGTAATAATTTTCTGCTTTAAAAAATCCACATAACTCTAGTAATTAAGAAAATGCATTGCCTTTGATTAAATAATATTAAGTATTCATTACCTACTGAAAGTCCTTTTTATTTACTACCCATTAATATTAACACATAGAAAATTTATATGTTGTGATCTGAACCTTTTGAAATTATTTGTCTCTGTTTTTGTTACTGAAGGAGAGAGCAATTTAGAACTATTTGTGCCTGTGAGAGTAGAAGTGAAAGAAGTCCGATACTAATGAGTCTCCCTTTTCAGACTCTGAGGCTATCTAAGCAGCCCAACCTAAGTGGAAACCTGAAGAGCAACAGAAGAGGTGGAGTGGAAGAATCAATGGGTCAGGGAGCTACCTGCCCTGTGGATCCTGGCTTTTACACAGGTTAAAGATGTTGTTTCTGTTACTCAACTTGGTTGGAAGTGAAAAGAAGGAAAACAAACCCAAAATGTTTACACTGTCATTAGCAGGTACGGTTATCCAGTTCTGCATTCATGAATAATTAAACTGAGATCCTAGCATGATGCATTGGGGCAGGCAACAACGGACCGAACCAAGCAGTCAGGGTTTGTGGAGCCCAATAGCTCAGTTTGGCCATTTCCAGAGGAGCCTGCTCCTTAACCAAACCAGTTAAAAATGTGTTTAACTTTCAGTATTCAAAGACTATTTCTGGAGTTTATGACTGGTTTATAAGTCAGATAAGGCACCTAAAAGATGTCAGAGAAATTGTGCTTCCAAACAGACTGAGGACTGGATTCATGCCATGTCTTAGGCACAGTCACTCTGGGTTTGTAATGCAGCCAATGGAGAGAGGTGCACCTCCAGGTCCTGACTTAGATCTTTGTTGGGCCCTCTCGAGTCCCAGCTATTTTCTATTCCAGTGTTTCCTATTCTTTTAGTATAAAGGGAGGACAGAGTGACTTGGCTTCTAGTTGAAGATAGTAGGGATGAATCCTGGCTAAAATAATTTATTATTTGGCTTACTATATAAATGTGTATTTTATGTTTCATTGAATTTTGAGGGAAACTGCTATAAAAGGAATTTTTCTTAATAATATGAGGTGTAGTGTAATGAATGAAACATAATCCTGAAGAATTGCTTAGAATATGGCCATTTATCTTCTGGCAGCAGCCTGTGGGCCTTGGTGATGGCTGCAGGATGTCCTTATTACTGTTCAGTGGGAAAATACCGGCAGGCAAGACTGCTCATGCCAGTAAGACAGACAGCCATAATTTGAAAAAGCCTTTAGAAACATCTGACATGTATGCATGTGTATGTGTCTTTAAGTCTATAAATAATCATGACACCAGTAGTATTTCTGCATTTATCCTTTAAGGATAGTAGTTGCTGACTGCAGATGCAGAATTCTTGTTTCTGTTCTGCATAAAATTAATGAGCATTTTTATATATATATTTTATCTTCTCAGGGTAATTATCATGTCATGCTGCTGCATATAAGCTTAGCACAGCATGCTTCAGAGAGAGACATATGAAAAAACTATGGATAAATACAAAGATATCTGTTTCTTTGGCATTAGTTTCCAAATCGATATAAGCAGGGTTTTTTGGCATAATCTCCCCTGTATCACTATATAGGGGGTTTTTTTGTTTGTTTTATTTTTCTGGAGTCCTGTCTTGCTTTAATTATTGTATTCTGGAAGCTCCATAACTCTTCTAGCATGAACTACAGTGTCATAAGGTTTTCACAGATCCATCACAATGTCAGAATAAATCTCTCTATACGAATAATTATACCACTTTTGTACTGGTTTTCATCTGCATCAGCTTCTCTGTTAATCTTTGCACCCTTTGTTGCTCTGGCATCATTCTGACAGATTGTTCTCTCTCTCTTAAAATGCTTATATGCAGTAAGGTGCAACTCCTCACAACTAACTGATGGCAGGTTCAAATACTAGGAGCCACATGCATCTTACAGCTGTCTTTGCTTGCTCCTTTCCTGACCCTCTTGTCCTCTGAGGAGAGGGGTGTGTTTGGCACTGCTGAACAGAAGGTGACTATTTGGCATATTTCAGATTGAAAAGAGAGCCTGAAACAGATTTCCAAATTTTATAACGTCCAAAAAAAATCATTTCGAGTTGATAAAAATATTTTATTTTGGCAAAAATACTCTGATTTTTGACAATTTTAAGTGTTATGTTACAGTATGCCATACAAAATAAAACAAATTTTAAAAATAATTTCATAAAGAAAACTAAAAAAATATTTTGACAGTGTCTAAACATTTTCCCCTTTTCTCTCCAGAATGAAATTTCAGCAGAATCTACAGGATTTCATTATTTGATACGATTACATTTCTCAGTGGAAAAATATTCCAGCTAATCTTTTTTCCAGCTAACTCTAGCCCAAGTTGAAGAGAAATCTGTGAAAAGCCAAGCTCTATCAGTAAAAGACATGAAAAATTAACTCATTATCTGACTTGCAAATAACCAAGAGGAGCTGCCAGCTGCCAAAGACATCTGAAATTATTTAATACTCAGGGCTGTGTCAGAATTCCAGGAAGAAAAAGTTACCTCACTACTCAGGCAGAAATTCAACTGAAATTGCTGCAGAAGACATCTCTTCATGTCCCTATTAAACGCTTTGGTGTTTAAATGCTAATGTACTGACTAAGCACTATCATGATGAGCGCTATCATGATGAGACACTATCAGTTCGAGTAGACGTTCATGTCTGGTGTTTTTAGTAGGCAACCAGTCTGATTTCCTGGCAACAGAATACCTTTCTAGAAAATGAAACCTGCAGCCATGGTCAAG
Source organism: Mycteria americana (assembly GCF_035582795.1). Classification (NCBI taxonomy): domain Eukaryota; kingdom Metazoa; phylum Chordata; class Aves; order Ciconiiformes; family Ciconiidae; genus Mycteria; species Mycteria americana. The sequence continues at coordinate 36,766,430 of NC_134367.1, forward strand.
AGAGGAGCTAGCCTGTCTGCTATATCTACCAAATGATGCCCCGCTCCTGTGTTATTTTCTAGCCTGCACTGTCGGCCAGATGGATTGTGCCTCTGGAAACAGACATGCAAAACCACTGCTGTCATATGGCTGTAAAGGTACTTTATGTAGTATTATTCCCTGGACATACCTAAGCAGGGATTGGCATAGTGCAGGTCTTGGGACACTTTAAACTTTATAGAACAGTCTTGGACCAGATGTGGTGGAAATTGCATGAGAAGTTTGCCTGCATGCCCTGCACTGAGTGGTTTCTGGTCAGCAGGCAGTGAATTGGCCCAGAAGGTGCCAATAAACTCAGATATGAAAGTAGAAGGGTGAGTCCAGTGAATTCCTGGCAGACTGTATGGCAGCTCTCCTAGTATCTGGCATCCACACGGTTGTGTGAAGCTTTCAGCTCCAGGTTTCCTGTCTCACCTAGCTGTGCTGGAGAACAGGCAGAGACTACGCAGAGCTGGGAGATCAGGTAGTCATGAATACAGCCAAATTCCATTGCAAAGATGTGGCAGTGGAAAGGGTCTGTACAAAGACAGGGAGGTCTTCTGGTACTGCAGCCACAGCTATGGTTTGCTTGTTTCCAGAGCTAAGCGTGTGCGATCTCAAGCTGTGCCTCTCTTAAACCCATTGCTGTTGAGTGAGGCAGGGAAGACTGAGGGGCACAATGACGGAGTCTCAGACAGGAGGTCTGCAATCACTAATTCTCCAGTGTTATACCATCAATAATAGTCACACCAATGCCGCCTTTAGTGAAATACCACTTACTGTTTGTAGTGGCTTTGAAATGGCCACACAGCTATTCATTTTTTCATGTCTTCTGGGAGTTTTTAACCTCCCAGAAGGGGAGGTGCTGTACTAGGGCACAGGACCTAGAAAATCATGCTAATTGTGGCTTTTTTCATGGCCAGGAAGGGTCTAACTTCCTTGGGGTTCTTTACTGCGGTGGTGTGGTATGCTCTCAAGGGCTATGAGTGGCCCAGGTCATTGCTCCTTTCCTCATGAGGCTGCACTTTCAGCTTGTCTGTGGTAGGTTGCATCTGCTGCCTAACAGGAACTAACTGTATTCACAGATTTCTCATTTTGAGACTGTAGAAGACCATGGAAAAATAATTAATCTTTTACAGAAAGTCATGTTTTCAGCTGCTTTCACCTGAGGGACTTTAGGGAGCTAGCGTCCTTCATGCAGTCTGGAGTTCTCTGCACTCAATGTACACTCATACCAGCTTGTCATTTGGTCCTAGTTTGTCCTCATTTTCAAGAGGGTGAGATTCAAATGACCATTCAACAAACATCTACTTTAGCGTGTGCTGAGCACTTTCCAGGCTGCATTGACTGCACTGAGTAGCTCTCCATTCAGAGTAATAGGTGCTTAGACAGCTAGTGCACATATAGAAAACTAATTTCAGATGCCCTAATTCCAAACTGTGTCTCACCCAGAGTTTTTCAATAGCACATCTTCACATCTTTCAGCTTCCTGCCTTACCCTGTTAACACCCTGATTCTTCATGTTTGTTACAACAGACCAGTCATTACCAGATTGATGGCCTGTGGTCCAAACAGGGACAAAATGGCAACAGCTCTTGACACTTTTTGGTTTTGATCTATCTGTAACTATTGTGAGCCTTGTTACTGCTATAAACATCCTTATCTCATCTAACTGAAAAAAAGTTTTTGCAGTAGCAGACAGCTGATAGTGATCAGATGGACAGAGTAGCAGCTGATATTTAGACAAAAAGGAATTTTTTCCCATAAGTTTTACATTTGTATAATAATTCTAGATCTCCTCAGGTCTGAAAGGAGATAATGGATAGAACCAAAAGGCCAATATCCTTTACAGGAATTTGAGTGAATTTGGGATGAGCAAAAGGGAGAGATGAAGACTGAGTTAAGTTTTCTGTTGACTTCTCCATTAAACTAATGGGCATGAGATATTTATCTATGTTTACATATGCATCTTATATTTTGAAGAATTAGGTTTGGAAAGAGGATAAGGAACATAGGTTGGTAACTTGAGGGACCCTTCTTTGGCAGCAATTAACATGGCAAGAAATTGTCTCATCTCTTAAAATAAATTTATGAATAATTTAAGGACACTTCATAATCACAGCACTTCAGAAACTAAGCAAATTAAGATGCATCACTCCGGGTGTTCATTTATGGTCATACTACGTCTGTGCCTGTGCTCCAACTCATTCTAATAACCCAAGGAGTTTCTTACATTAAGAATTTCCTATGAAGTAGTTATCTGCGGCAAAATTATGTGATATAAGGATGCAGTGACACAGAAGATACCTCTAGGTGACAAAGTAGTGTGAACTTAATATATTTGGAGAAAATAGCAATTGTTATGCGGAACAACCCTGTGGAAAGAATTACAGTGCAAGCTTGACAGAACTGTGATTATAATACGGAAGTCACAGGTAACTCAAAGATATAGATATCTATGGAGATGTTATATATACAAATATTTGAACTTATTAAATAGGATATAACTGAAAGGTCTTGACATTCACAGAATGGATGAGGTAGGAAGGCATCTCTGAAGATCATCTAGTCCAGCCCTCCACTTCAAAGCATAGTGAGCAGGTAATGCAAGGCCATGTTCAGCTGAGGTTTGAATATCTCCATGGAGGCTACATAGCCTCTCCAGGCAATCTGTTCCAGTGTTTTACCACCTTCACAGTGAAAAAACAAAACCAAACCCAAACCAAAACAAAACCCACCAATTGTTTTTTCTTATGTTTAAGTGGAATTTCCTGCAATTCAGACTGTGGCCATTGTCTCTTGTCCTTCCCCTGAACACCACTGAGAAGTGTCTGGCTCCATCTTCTTTACTGCTTACCATCAGGTACTTATATGTGTTGACAAGATTATCCTGAGTCTTCTCTTCTCCAGGCCGAACAGTCCCAGCTCTCTCAGCCTCTCCTCGTATGTCAGATGCTCCTGTACCTTAATCATCCCCATGGCCTCTCATGGACTCAGTCCAGTATGTCCATGTCTCTCTTGTACTGGAGAGCCCAGAACTGGACTCAGCACTCCAGATGTGTCTCACCAGTGATGGACAGAGGGAACGGATCACCTCCTTGACCTGCTGGCAATGTTTTCCCTCATACAGCCCAGGATGGTGTTAGGCCTTCTTTGCTAAAAAAGCATATTGCTGGCTCATGGTCATCTTCTCGTCTACCAGGACTCTTAGGATGATTCCTGTCAATCTGCTTTCCAGCCAGTTGGCTCCAGTGTGTACTGCTGCATGGGTTTATTCCTCCCCAGGTACAGGATTTTGTACTTCATTTGTTGAACTTCATGAGGTTCCTGTCAACTTACTTCTCCAGACCCTTGAGGTCCCTCTGAATGGCAGCACAACACTCTGATGTATCAGCCACTTCTCCCAGTTTTGTGTCATTTGCATACCTGCTGGGGGTGCACTCTGTCTCATCATCCAGGTTACTCATGAAGCTGTTGAGCAATATTGGCTCCAGTGTCGACCCCTGGGGTACCACTAGTGACTAGCTTTCATCTGGACTTTGTGCTGCTGATCACAGCTCTTTAATAAGCCCTGCAATTCAGACCATTTTCAGTTCATCTTACCGTTCATGTATCTAGTCCATATTTCATAATTTTGTCAGTGGGGATGTTATGGGGACAGTATCAAAGGCCTCCGTAAAATTGAGGTAAACAACATCCACTGCTCTCGCCTCATCCTTTCAGCTCATCATCTCATTGTACAAGACTATCAGGTTGGTCAGACATGATTTCCCCTTCATAAATCTGTGCTGACTACTCCCAACTACTTTCTTGTCCTTCAAGAAATAATTGGAAATATTTGCAGGATTATTTGCTTCATCACCTTTCCAGTGATCGAAGTGAAGTTTACTAGCCTCTAGTTCCCTGGATTCTCCTTCCTGCCCTTCTTGAAGGTTGGAGTGATTGCTTTCTTCCAGTCCTTAGGAACCTCTCCAAATTGCTTTGACCTTTTGAAGATAATTGAGAATGGCATCACAACCAAACAGCTTCCTCAGCATTTGTGGGTCTATCTCATCAGGTCCCATGGACTTGTGTGAAGTTTGTTTAAATGTTCACTAACCTGATCCTCCTCCACCTTCCTTGTTGCGGACTTTCCCACTGTTCTCAAGGACCTGGGATCGCTGAGGCTAGTATTACCTTCTAATATGTCTGTAAAGACTGGGGCAAGGAAGCCATTGAAGACCTCAGCCTTGCCCATGTCATTTGCTACCAGTTCCCCTGCCCTGTTCAGCATCAGGTCCACATTTCCCCTAGTTTTCATTTTGTTGTTATTATACCTGCAGAAGCCCTTCTCTCCAGATGGGACTCCAGGTGTGCTTTCGCTTTCCTACTTGCACAGGCAGAGAGTGTCTCTGTACTCCTCCAGAGTCACCTCTCCCTGCTTCCACCTCTTCTGTCAGGAGCTCCTTGTTCATCCCTGCAGGCCTCCTGCTACCTTTGCTTGATTTCGTGCTCATCAGGATGGGCCACTCTTGAATTTGTGGAGGTGATCTTTGAAAATCAGCCAGCTCTCCTGTATGTCTCTTGTCTCTGGGATCATAACCCGTGGGATTCTTCCAAGAATGTCCCTGAATAGTCCAGAAGCACTGCTATAAATACAAGATATGAGTCTGAATCAGACACAAAATGCCTGTGGCAGTATTCAGAAATTAACATACTACGTAGGATTCCTTTAAAAGCTAATAACTTGAAAAGGAAGTTATTATGAATACACTCAAGAGACAATATGATAGTTAAGATTATCAGCAGAATCTTAATGCTGCCTCTTACAAACATATTTTCTGATAAATATTTACACAATAAATACATCGCCTCAAATTAGGTGGTTCCATGTCTTAAGTATCCTAAAATTATGCAGCTTGGTATGACACTTTAATCTGTATAAACTGTGTGGAAGTCACCAGTGTGAAATGTACAGAGTAAGTTTCCTATGAACTATCCCACAGACACTTTAAGAGGTTGTGGAAACAAATGAGTCAAATTATACTGGAGACTGTCAAAATAATGCAGACAAACTAAGAACTGCACAGAGAAGGCAACAAAGCTGACCCATGGGCTTGGAACCACTTCCATAGAGAAAAAGACTCAGCACAGTTGGAGTCCTTGGCTTGGAAGAGGATGAAAATGTGATAGCAGCCCATAAAATCATAAAACATATGGAGATACTGCATCTGGAATGGTGATTCCTGTTTTTTGTAATCCAAGAGTTAGGGAGCACCTGCTGAGATTGCTGAGGAAGAGGAAGCAGTTTGCAAGCAATGCATAATTACATTGTGAAACTGGTTGTTAAGGTTTTGGGCCAGTGGATATTGACCCTAAAAGTAAAAGTGCATAACAAGAAAGAGCAGGCAAACTGAGAGAACAGGTCTGTTGATTAGTCTCCAGATGTACTGGTTTGCTTCGGGCACCCATGGATTTCCTCATACCAGGGATAAGATAATTTCATATTTCTCCCTATTCTTTCACCCCTCCCACAAACCTCTGCTCTTGGCCACAGTAAGAGGTAGGAAACCAGGCCACTATGGCCTTTGTCTGATTCATTATCGCACACCTTAGTTTCTTACAACTCTTTCCCAGCGCCATGTACTTAAAATTCGGTCTAACTGCTAATTCGAAATCTGCTGTTTAGGTTGTGCGAGAACAAGATTTCCTGTTATATTGTATTGGGTCTGGCTGGGATGGAGTTAGTTTTCCTTGTAGCAGGTCCTCATAGTGCTGTGCTTTGTATTTGTAGCTAGAAGCGTGTTGATAACACACCAATGTTTTGGCCACTGCTGAGCAATGCTTGCACAGCATCAAGGCTGTCTGTCCAACCTCCAAAGGCCAGTGGGCTGGGCGTGGGCAAGAGGTTTCAAGGCGACATAGCCAAGACAGCAGACCCAAACTAACCAAAGGGATATCCCATGCTGTGTGATGTCGTGTTCAGCAATAAAAGCTAAGAGCAAGGAGGAGGAGGGGGTATGTGCGTTATGAAAGCGTTTATCTTCTGAAGCAACCACTATGCATACTGGGGCCCTACTACCCTGGAAGTGGCTGGACATCTCCTACCGATGGGAAGTAGAGAACAAATCTTTTTGGTTTGCTTTGCTTCATGCACATGGCCTTTGCTTTTGTTCATTAAACTGCCTTTATCTCGACCAATAAGTTTTTAATCTTATTTTCTGCCCCTGTCCTGCCGAGGAGGGGAAGTGAGAGAGCAGCTTGGTAGGCGCCTGACAGCCAGCCAAGGTCAACCCACCATAGTCTTTTTTGGCACCCAAAAGTGGGGCTCCAGAGGAATTTGAGGTAAGGACAGTAATTGTGAGACGTAATGGACAAAATATGGACTGGACATTGCCAGAGAGCAGAATAATTCTGGGGAATTTTTGTTGTGAAGGGACAAGGGGTGGATTGTGTGTAAATTGTCCACTCTTGTCAGTGTTGTGATGATGTTATTTTGACTTTGGTGTGGGGAATTCTTTTTGTTGAAGTAAGTGAAGTTTGTGAAGATTCTATGGTGAATGTATATTTTAATGTTAATTCTCAAGTACGTGGTTCACAGAGACAAGGGGTAGAATGTATTGGGTTTATGTGACAAGGTTTTGGTAGAGGGGGTGGGCTGCAGGGGTGGCTTCTGTGAGAAGACCTGCTTCCATGTCAGACAGAGGCAGTTCCAGCTGGCTCCAAGACAGACCTGCCGCTGGCCAAAGCTGAGCCCATCAGTGACAGTGGTGGTGCTTCTGTGATAACATATTTAAGAAAGGGTAAAAACCACTGTGCAGCAACTGTGAGGGAAAGGAGTGAGCAAATGTGGGAGAAACAACTCTGCAGACACCAAGGTCAGTGAAGAAGGAGGGGGAGGGGGTGCTCCAAGCACCAGAGCAGAGATTCCCCTTGTAGCCCATGAAGAAGACTATGGTGACACAGGTTATGCCCCTGCAGCCCGTGGAGGACCACAGTGGAGCAGATATCCACCTGCAGCCTGTGGAGGACCCCATGCCGGAGCAGGTGGGTGTGCCCTGAAGGGTGCTGCAGCCTGTGGTGAGCCCATGCAGGAACAGGCTCCTGGCAGGAGCTGTGGCCCATGGAGAAGAGCCCACAGAGGAGCAGGTCTTCTGGCAGGACCGGTGACCCCATGAGGGACCCAAGCTGGAGCTGTCTGTTCCTGAAAGACTGTACTCCATTGAAAGGTCCCATACTGCAGCAGTTCTTGAAGAACTGCAGCCTGGGGGAAGGCCTGACATTGGAGAAGTTAATGAGGGACTGTATCCCATGGGAGAGACCCCATACTGGAGTGGTGAAGAGAGTTAGGAGGAAGGAACAGCAGAGACAAAAGGTTATGGACTGACCACAACCCCAATTCCCCATCCCCCTGCACCACTTGGGGGGAGAAGGTAGAAGAGTCAGGAGTGAAGTTCAGCCTGGGAAGAAGGGGAGGTGGAGAGAAGGCATTTTTAATTTTGTTTTTACTTCTCATTATCCTATTATTAATTAGCAATAAATTAAATTAATTTCCCTAAGTTGGTTGTTTTGCCCATGACATGATCTCCCTGTCCTTATCTCAACCCACAAGCTTTTGGTCATTACTTCTCCCACTGTCCTGCTGAGAAGGGGGAGTGATAGACTGGCTTGGTGGGCACCTGGTGGCCAGCCAAGGTCAACCCACCACATGCATACAGGTGACAGAATCACCAGCCTTTTTTCTTATGTTCAAAGAGAGTAATAGCCAGGCAAATACCATTAATAAGCCTTTCAAACTGAAGTTTTTCATGTAAAAATTCAAAGGCCATGAAATCTCAAAACTAAATGTGAACAGCAAACTTTAATCCTGTTCTCTGCCTGCCTTCTAAAGATAGGTTGGTCAAATTCTTTGGTCATACAAGATACTGAAATAAAGAGGTATATCCAGGGGTGGGCTGCAGCTTTAGAGCCCTGACTTTGAAATTAGTTTTCCCCTGGCAGACTGAATACATTCCTCTTAAAGTCATGTTTTACTGTTTTGTGTCCCTTTGAAGAGAAGATGGTTCTCACTCAGAGCTGGAAGTGGTGAATAATTGAGGATTTGTATAAAACACTGATTTTGAATCATTTAAATTCTACTGTTGAATCACTGAATTTTATGACAGTGAAGAAAATTATATGTGTGTGTTTGTATGTGTGTGAATAAGTACATATATACACACACAAACATTTTGGGTACAAAGAACACAAGATGGACGTTCTTATCATAACTTTACAAAATCCAGCTATCAAATAGCTGTTATTCTGGAATGAGAGTGCTGGAATATTGTTAGAAGGAGAGAGATACTGTTGGTAATTGCAGCTTACAAAAGACTTTAACCTTCAAGGTACACACTGGAGAACAGATGCTTAAATAAAGCTAGGGCCTACTTTTGCCTTGATGCGACAGGTGACAGGTCTATTGACAAAAAGAGACCCTGATCCAAGGAAGTGATGCTCCTTTAGACTTGTTTTTGGTCAGTAGTTAAGACATTAGAGAAAATTTCATTTTCTAGGAAAAGAAAATTAGTTAAATCTAATTTGCTTCAGCCTCAGTAAAATGCTTGATCTGATTTCTATAAGGAAAATTATCAGGTTTTCTTAAGAAAGAAAAGCTGGAGGTTAGCAGAATAATTGCAGACTCAAGCTTTCACACAGAATACCAGATGAGCTCAAACCAGTTACTGATGCCACAAACTTAAGAAGCGTTGTCACTTCAAAAGAAAACTGGGCTGGCATTCAGAAGGAAATAAGTGACCTTGAGAAGTGAGGGAATTGAAGCAATAAAGTACTTAGTAGTGCAAAACAGGATTTTATGTAGAAAACCTAAGTCCCTAAAGATGAAAACTGATTTTTTTTATGAAATTATTTATTTGGTATGTTGCCTGCAACAGCTTGTAACAAATCTAAGGCCTGTTTTGGTACTCCTAAGCAGTGCTTTTCTTGTTTATAGACTCTTTTTAACCAGCACAGTCACAAGCATGGATAAGTAAAGCTACTATTAACGCTGGAGAGGCTTATGTTGGTGTTTTAGAGAGGGACTCACTTCTACAGGTGCATGTGAAAGCTCTGCGAGTTTACATTCAAGGTAGCAGCAGCAGAGGAACATGTATTATCAACCACCTTTGTCTGGGAAAAGGACAAATGTGTGGTCTAGGGTGAACATTTAGGTTTTGGACTATTTGGTTGTGGTGTGCTTGTCCACAGGCCAGCCTCTACAGGGAAGTGAGATAGAAAAAGGTGATTTAGTGTTGACTCTAACAGTATCCTTTTATACTTGGTATATCTGCTGGGTAGAGTTCTTGTTTTTTTCCGTTCTGGAACTGGGCACAGCACAAGGGTTTCTGGGCTCACAGTTGTTTCTTCATGCCTGCTCTTTTCCCTGGTAAGAGGAAGAAAACCGATTGTGAGGGCAGCAGGAGACATGCTGGTTGCTGTCCAAGATGCCTTGCTGGCGTTTCCGCAGGAGGATGCAGCGATGGCCTCCCAGTGCATGGCACAGGGGGCACCCGGCAGAGTTCAGAGGCTTTTATGTCTTTCCAGATTTTGGCTTTGGTAGTGTATCACTTGATTTGAAGAAGCACTTCTGGGCAATAAGCATATGCATTTTTTGGTCCAGCTGGCAGGTTTCCATAGGATGAACACAGCCAGCGCTGCTTGCAGTCCCAACACTGCGATTCCTCATTTTGGTTTTGTACTCATTGGGCTTATGTGGACCCAGTCCGACAATGCATCTCACCGTGTCCTGACATGCCTCCATCACTGCATTTCACATAACGCTGCCTCTGCTCTCAGTTCTGCCGCTTCAAATATCTGGACTCATAATGAATAAATACCATTTTCTCCTCAAAGTTTTCTTTGTTAGACCAAGTATCAATCAATATCATGGCCACGCCATAAACGATTGCAAGTTTCTTTTAATGTTCAGTTCTCAGACCAAAGATGAAACTCACTCTTTTTTTTCCTATAACGCAGAACATTTTTTACATAAGACAGTGGCAGGGAACACTTGTCCAGACATAGCCTAATTTCCTTTCTCCTTGAGAAATATTTGGGCATGAACAGAAAACTGTCATTAGTTTCTATTTTGCTATCCATTTCTTTTATCTTCAGTCTGCTTGAGGTTACAAACTCCAAATGAAAACATTGCTGAATTAATATGCTCTACACTGCTATTTTTTTTCTACAGTTAATTTCTCACATGGCATACAAAAGAGGGTGAACATTTAGGTTTGGCTGAATAAAAGAATGTAAGCAAAGATGGTAAAGATCTTCATACATACACCTGGACACTTTTCCGTGTAATTTTAAAAGCTGAAAAATTGCATTCACTTTTAGCCCTAGTATCATGTCTACTCACCTCGCCTAAGGATGCAGCTGTTGCTTCAGCTGGACACTGCAACACTGCATGTTGAAGATGGTCTCCTGCTCCTGGTCCTTCTGGAGCATGGCTCCCGTGTGCTCACTTGGGCTGCCTGCAGGAGAGAGCCCTTGGCAGCACCCCTACATAATCCCTGGGTTCTCTGCCCAGAAAATCACTCTGTCTGTTGCACAGTGTTTGCATCTTTGCATGTGAGATCAGTTCCTTCAGTTTCTTTTGCTGGCTTCCTTCTGCACGTGGATAGGGATCATCCCCACTCCTTTTATAACCAGGAGGGGATTTATTGCTTTACATGCATTGCTCTACAGAAGCAGATATTTGTTTTATTCCACTGTAAAAGTCATTCATGAACAGGGATGAAATATGATCTTAATCTTTATTCAGGCAGAGCTCAAAATCACAGCACAGGTTTGTTATTATCCCTTTCAGAAAGCAAGGGCTGAGGAGGAGCAGCAGGACTGAGTTATGGATCATGTTTCCTAGACTGAGATGGTGTTCCCAAGAATGAGATGCTGTGGGTTAGCACAGTTTTGATGATGCTACAGTCACCCGTTCTCAATCTACACTGGAGTTTCTGATCTTCATGCTCTTCTCAGACATATTTCACAATGTAGCAAAGTGATCACGTCCTAGGAATGATGTAACACATCAGAACAACAGAAAGAAATGAGAGCTCTGTCTTTTAAAACAATATCAGCCAGCAGAATAAGTCTTAAGTACTCTATGGTGCTGACCCACCTTTATTTTAACCTCTTTGTGTAATTTAATTCTGTAGAAAGAGGCATCAGGCCCTGTGAAGCTATTAATCCTTCCAAGGACAGACTGGAGTCTGAGAACAAATTACTATGGTTGTGAACAAGAAAATCTTTTACCCCCCTCCCCTCGTTCTGGGACTCTGAAGCTGGGCATAAAGAAAAACGCCGAAAAGACCAGGGGACCCATGCTGTTATGGGAGAGGGAGGATCTCTCTGCCATGCTTCAGAAGCCAACAAAATTTGGATCATAAACTTCTGAAATGAATCAGGGTAGGATTTTCTGAACTAGTACTCTACGTTCTGCCAACCACAGACCTTTCTGTTAAGTTTGCTACTTTAATGTGATATTATTCATGAGAAAATATTTATTTTAGTCTTTTCTCCCTGGGTTTCTTCATATGCTTCTCTTGGTGCAGCATCTTGGGCTCCCACTTGCCTACTGTGCTCAGATAAATGTCACATTAACCTTCAGAAGTGTACCTGCTGACTGTGGTGCCTGTGCGGTAAGAGCAGTTCTGATGCCACTGCACTCTCCAGCTTGTTTATCAAGCCCTTAACTTACAGAAGCTGGTATTTTGTCAGATCATCTGCAGTTGATTGAAAAGACTACCTGCCAAGGAGATAAGAAGAAAACACCCCATTTTTTTCCTACTGATGTCTGCTGGTTGTTTTATATCTTTGCAGTACTTTACAGGGTGGTTCACAGGATAGTTTCCTGTCTGTGTAACATTGAAGAAAAGGTATTTTGTTGTTCCTTTCTTTGCTTCTTCTTAAAATTGAATGTTTCCCTCCCTTTCTTTTTGTAGTGTCAAAAATCACCCAGATCGTTTCAATTCTTTCTGCCCTGAACTAAAATCACAAAGATCCAACTGATGAGGAAATCTTCAATAGTAGTGTGGTTTTTGGTATAAGCATTGTTCACAAGGAGGGGGTTTAAGAGCTCCTGGAAAAGCAATTAATGTTTTAGATTAACTTGACAAAAGCTCCCTTAATTTATAGAGAAAAGTCCTTCTGCAGATATGCTGGTTTTGGCTAGGATAGAGTTAATTTTCATTATAGTAGCTAGTATGAGGCTGTGTTTTGCATTTGTGATGAAAACAGTGTTGATAATACAGAGATATTCCATACCTGTTGTGGTTTAACCCCAGCTGGCAACTAAATACCCACAACTGCTCGCTCACTCCCCCCTGGTGGGATGGGGGAGAGAATCAGAAGGGTAAAAGTGAGAAAACTCATGGGTTGAGATCAAGGCAGTTTAATAGGGAAAGCAAAACCTGCATGCGCAAGCAAAGCAAAGCAAGGAATTCATTCACTCCTTCCGACCGGCAGGCAGGTGTTCAGCCATCTCCAGGAAAGCAGGGCTCCATCACGCGCAACGCTTACTTGGAAAGACAAACGCCATCACTCCGAACGTCCCCTGCTTCCTTCTTCTTCCCCCGGCTTTCTATGCTGAGCATGACGCCATATGGTATGGAATAGCCCTTTGGTCAGTTGGGGTCAGCTGTCCCAGCCGTGTCCCCTCCCAACTTCTTGTGCACCTGGCAGAGCATGGGAAGCTGAAAAGTCCTTGATTTAGTATAAGCACTGCTCAGCAGTAACTAAAACATCCCTGTGTTATCAATCAACACTGTTTTCAGCACAAATCCAAAACATAGCCCCATACTAGCTACTATGAAGAAAATTAACTCTATCCCAGCCAAAACCAGCACAATACCATATGACGTCATGCTCAGTACATAAAGCTGGGGGAAGAGGAAGGAAGGGGGAGGACGTTTGGAGTGATGGCGTTTGTCTTCCCAAGTAACCGTTATGTGTGATGGAGCCCTGCTTTCCTGGAGATGGCTGAACACCTGCCTGCCCATGGGAAAGAGTGAATGAATTCCTTGCTTTGCCTTGCTTGTGTGCGTGGTTTTTGCTTTCCCTATGAAACTGTCTTTATCTCAACCCATGAGTTTTCTGTCTTTTATTCTTCTGTTTCTCTCCCACACCCCGCTGGGGAGGAGTGAGCGAGTGGCTGTGTGGTGCTTGGTTGCTGGCTGGGGTTAAACCACGACAGCAGAGAACTAGAGAAAGAATTCCTCCTTCACTGGGTGTGACAGAGAAGTAAGATTTCATATATGTTAAAAAAAAAAAAAAATCAGTGCGAAAAGCAGACTCAGCTCTGGCTATTGTTAATGCATTTTCAGGCTGATGAGCATTGTGTACCTACCCATCCTATCCTTCCAACCCTTGAAACAAATGAAACTGGATTTAAAATAGGCTAGTAAACAGTGGTATACCTCATTTGCACTTTGCAGATCTTCAAACAGCTTTCTTCATGTATACAGGCTCTAGGATTGACAGTCCCATGGTGACCACCAAAGTCAAGACCAGTACACAGCTTCCTCCTGCTGTATATATTGAAAGGGCTGCTATATATTAGCCTCTGAAATGGATTTAATAAAGCAAGTTCAGAATGTTAGCTGGAAGCATGAATGCTCTTAAATCAAAGTTTCCTGAACTCTTGCTTTCTGAAGCATCAAATGATGAGAAAATTACAGCAGAGAAGGACAGGTAATAAAACAACTGCTCCCTCAAAATCCAGGTCAGGGCCTTATGTTAATTCTGTACTCACCAAACTATTTTTGTAACAACAACTTTCACAAAACTGAATGGAGAGGAGTGATTAAATAGCACATCTGGCCTTGAAATATTATTTCTCAATGTTATAACTTGAAAAAGGATGACTACAAATGGCAATTGTGGTATAGTTACTGTGCAATAAAGCCTGCTCCTGTGTCAGCACCCGCTGGGCAGGGAGAGGGGACGAGACTGAACTGAGCCTTCATCTCATTCACACAGCCTGATTGTACTTGAGCTTTAAATCCAGCTCTCATTCCACTTTATATTTTCATCTCCGTTCAGTTTCCAGTGAAGTGTTCCTGTGTTCTTGAGAAAAAAGGAGGGCATGATTATGTAGGAGAGTGAAACGTGTTCGGTTACAGAAAGCAATATCATTTCTCCCCTAAATCTGATTAGTTATTGTTCCCTTAAGTAGCACTAACTATGCTTTGCAATCCAAGCCATAAGGCATAGACACTGGCCAAACGCCAGTGCAGCAGCCCACTGATGCCATGCATAGAAGACAGAGTCTGAAAAGGCTCCAGGGGAGATCCTCTGGGGAGGCTGAAGCTTTGGCCCATGTTTTCCAGGAATCCTCTTTCTGAGCTTTCTTAATGGCCCTGCTCCCTGCCAGCTCACGCTCATCCTGTTGACCAGTCAGTGCAATGTGGGAAAGGAGCCTAAACACTTGCGTCTTAAAATCTGTGGTGTCCTGATTAATTCATTTGATCAGCATGATTTTATACTGTAGAGGAATGGAAGCATAACTATAATTACGTTTATCTTGTGGTGATTTTACATAAGTTTTTGTATGCTCAATTCATTTTTTCTGAACAGGCTGTGTATGCCATAGCAGGCATGTTTGGGATTTTGACTGAACACTGCTCTACGTGAATGTTTCACGTTTTACATGTTTCACTGTGTTAATCATCACCAATAATATAAAATTGAGAGAACAAGGATAGAAAGGACAAAGGATGGTCTCTAAGGACAATCTCCTGTATGTCAGTTTGGAGAAAGCCTTTAGATAAAGACAGTCAGCTCCACAGGAAGCCACTTCCCCTGCCAAGAAGAAAACAGGGGTCTGAAGCTTTGGTGCTCCTCAATCAGTTGCCTTATGAGAGCTTCTCTGGTCTAAGAGGTGAAATGTAGAGCAGCAACAACTGGGGGAGAGAGCGAGTACACCAGGCTGCAGGAGTTATGGGCCAGCTGGAATCATCTAAGGTTGCCCTCACTCCTCAGGGAGCCACCAGGAGTCCTACCAAAAAGACTTCTTCCTCCGCAGGGAGACCTGAGAGCAGCATTTAGCATGGCAGGGGCATACATTTACTGCTTTTTGAGTCTTGCCATACATTTTGGCCTCAGCAGGTGAGGACAGACCTATGAACAGACAGATGGGGGACTCTCCTAGTGGATACTAGCATATAAAAAAAAAGGAGTCATGGGACCATAAAGGATATTGCAGAGCTGTCAAATACTAAGTATTATCATGGCTTTGAGGTATTTTATCTAAGATCTCAGAGATTTTGTTGACATTGTTTCTTTTTAAAGTTTAATTTCTTCCTTTGTCTGCTATTGTGTTCCTGTCTGTTTATATCATTAACTCACTGGAGTGGTGTCCAGTCTCACAGTCTTCTATCAATCAGATATCTGACGCAAACTGGAGGCTGCTTAATATTCATTATTAGTAACTGCCTAAAGCAAATGGTGGCACATGTAAGCTGCTTTAGTAGAACTTATTTAAAATACTCAAACACAGAAATGCAATTACACATGGTTATTTTTTTGTGTAAATATTTGCAGTACTCAAAAAAGTTCTTTGTGGGCAATTCATAAGCATGAGATTGCCTGACAAACTAATCTATATCCAGAGGTTACTTTACTATGCAGCAATTCCTACGGAAAGTTAATTATGAACAGATAGACCATATTTTGAAATTTTGGTTCAAGGCCTTTAAAAATGAATGTGTAAATCACAAATGTAAATAGTTTGTATTTGTATAAACTTCAAAACAAATATTTTGTGTTATGTGCATAAACACGAGGATCATGTATGCAAGCTAAACTCCAGTATGGGCATCTATAAAAATGAACTTAGGCAGTAGAGTGATAAGGACAGTTAGATACAGTCATCAAATCAGTTAATAATCTAAAAAATGTGCTGTGAGCGTCACTAAAGTCAGGCAAGATATCGTTCTGCCCCAAATGGGCAAATATGGTGCATGAGAAAGTTCATAAAAATCCAGCCTTCACTTGTCCTAATTTAGTCGTTACTTGTTTAGTAATGTACAATTACCAGTAGAGAATGAGCAAAATTAAGAAAAGTGAGAATTACATAGAGAGGACTATCTGGTTATTTAATTGAGACAGAAGCATGTCGTGATAGTTCTCTTCTGAAATAAGCTGGCAGTGAACACTGATATGTCACAACATACCACAGATTCATTTCAGTTCAGACAACCTCAGACATAATGATTAGTACAGATGATAGTTAATGCTGCAATTTGCATACCGTGGATTAATGCTTAACCTGGGTGATTACCATAAGCAAGCCATGCATCTCTCTCCTACATTTCTTCATCTGCAGATATTCAGGCACGACTTTAAACTGGTCCCCAGCGTGCAATACTCACTACCATGATCAGTAGTATGAAAAGAAATGTTAAATCCAAAAGCAAAGAATCAGCACTAGCTTTATGAATTTAGCATTCAAATTGAGCAATTTAAGTTATCAAAGTCTGAACTGAAAACACTCTAATTATTTACATATCCATGTGAAACTTGCTGCTCTTGTAAAACAGCTAGATATATTGACAACCAGTGAATATTAGTCATTTGAAAACCACTACCCAACTTCAGGTTTTACAGTAATTAATTTTAATTCTGACAGGGAGAGAGGTAATATTCATGAGTTTCTTTAAGACTTAAAAAAGTTAGGTTTGATTCTTATCTTTGTCTTGTGAAGAACTGTGAAAACATATATTCTAAGAAAACCAAGACAGATTTGTAGGCAGCATCAGTGGTACAGGAAATGTAATGTTGATTGAAATATTTGATTGAAATATGTATTTTGAAGCTTTTTACTTACTGGTTGCAGTGGCAGGTGATAACTGCTATGTGTGAAAAACCTAGCAGATTCTTGAACTTTGAAGATTTCACCCTGAAGATATTTAGTATTTTAAATAGTTGTCTTAATATTTTTTGTGAAGTTTGGAAAGATCCAAAGGGTTTTCGGGTAACATATGGAGTTCTGTAACTGCAATTTTGGGATGCATGAACATTTTGTAGTTACAGTCACCAGGGTCTATAATGTCTATCATCCTAGAATCTCTATCTTTATTTGAAAGAGCCTGTAGTAATTTATATACTGGGAAAATTATGGGCCCAGGTGTATGGCTACCAATATTCAAAGATCCTAAAGCCCTTTCTGTGCTATTTACATGTTATGAGCCCCTGAATCTTTTAGGTATGACTTGTTGAAACTAAACATTTACACTTTAAATGCTACCTCCAAAATGCAGTAAGTACCATATTTTCAGAGACATCATATATTCCAGAAAGGTATTCTTCAGATAACACCATTTCTTTCTGCAACATTTTACTCTGGGGCAGGTAGTCTCACAAGGATAAGAAAGTAACAAAATGTTGATCTTTTGCATTCAGCTAACCTTGGATCATCATATACAATCTGTTTCAGGGATTACAGCCCACACCTGAGCTCTTCTTTTAGAAGTCAGAGGAAATATTTCCTCTTCTTGTGACTTTTATTGTGATGAGAACAGTGTTTAAAATGACTTTCTGTATGTGTGTGGAAGAAGCCTTGACATCGTTCGTTTTATCTGATAAACCGTGGACCATTCTTGCTCGGTGATACCGCTGCCAGAGGAGCCCCTTGAAACTCCTGTATCTTTTTACTTTAGAAAGACTGTGATCGATACATCTACGATGCATCTCTCTTCTCACTGCCAATTTACAGCATGTAACTTCGTGTTTCAGCCTTCTCATTCATTGTATCTGTGAAAGTTCAGTGAGCTCTAGCAAAGCCAGCAGATAGGAAAAAAAAAGAGTTTGCTCTCTGCATCCAGTACAATACTACGAATGAGCAGAGAAGCAGTGAAATATCCCTGTTTATAGATGTCCTGCTTGCAGAGAACCTTGCACATTCTGTTGCATCCACTCTAAGGAAGTTCTTCATACCTGGAGACAGGTAATTTAAAGGAAAAAACACTCAGGCTCTCCGTTGTCTGAAACACTGTTTTCTTTATGAAGCATCACTGGTGTTTTCTTTCAAATCCATAGCTCCTAACCCATAGTTAAAGTGAAAGAAAATGAAGTTTAAATTAAAATGTATCATTTTTGCCATCTGATGCGGGTAATGGAATAATTGTCCTTTTGTAACAAAAAAAAGCTTAAGTTGTGAGACTGTGTTTTCATTTTGAAGATATTGTTTCCCTTCCTCTGGAGGAAAACAAACTTCCCTCAGAGCAGCTGCTGTTCCAGGTCCTTCAATGATTATATGAAGATATGCTGTTTAATTTTGCACACAGTGGAAACACAGCGCGTAAGCCAGTACTAAATAGATATGGATTTGAATGAGGTGTTTGGAAGACTTGACTCTGTTCATTAGTGTAGCATGGAGTAGTCAGCCTCAGTTTGGAAAACAAGTTGCTATTGTCACAATGTTTGCAGCTAAAAGAGAATTGACTCAAATTGCCAAGAACGAAACTAATTTTCGAATATACTACAGAGGTATGGCTTATTCTGTCAAAAATGATTACACACTGAGAAACTGCTGACTCTGTAATGTCATGTATGCTCCTTTCTTTCTTTCTTTCCTTGATAACAGTCTTAGCAGTTTTCCTAACTAGTATTTCTTCTCAAAATGTCTTCCTTCTATAAGGAAGATTGTATCCTGCACTCCAGCTCACAGATTTATGATGCTTAGAAAAAGCAGAATGCTCAGAAAAGTTTGAGCGATATTTATTTATTTGTTTACTTATTTATTTTTGGTGCTTACATAATTAAGCCTGCCACGATTAATTTTAATATGATGAATTACAAAGATAAAAGTGTAGCATGCTTTGTGCCCATTCATTTCACTTGCAAATGCAGCACAGATCTTCCTTATTGTCTGTGGTGCACTTTCGCTGATATAACAGTATGTTTAGAGAATGCAGAAATCAGTTGTCTGAAGCCTGTAGAAACGTGATCAAGTCAGGTGTGAACTATGCAGGCTTTTCTTTCCTACTTTACTTTGTTTTCGAAACCAGAGCCGTAACTATGACAGAAGCTGGTTCTCTTGCCCTAGTGTGTCCATGATTCGGCTCTCATCAGAAAGATCAGGAAATAAACTAGTCTGACTCTTCTCAAAAAGGTCTTCTGACATACTTTTTTTTTTTTTTAATATCTATCTGTGCACATTTTCTTCTGTAGCACATTGTCTTGGTTGCATCTAAACAGGTTGTGTCCTGTCTTCTAGTGACTCACATGTTCTTGTTCAAAAAAAACCAAACAAAACAAACATGGTCCTTTCAAATCATCAGTTAAAAAAGGTTGCTTGGAACTGTACTTCTCCAGAACAACTTGGACATCAGTTCCTAAACTGTTATCTTCAGTGATGATCACTCAACGGTCTGGATATAAGCCTCTTTATCCAGTTGATTAAACACTGAACAGTCAGGTTGAATTAAGCAGCTTAAATATAATTGATTTCATATTTTACTCTACTTACATGCATTCATCTAGGCATAGTTCTTAAACCTTTTCTGTAGAATGAAACACAAGTCATTAAAGATCATTTCTAAGGTGCATTCCTTTAGATCTGTAACCTATAGCGTAATTTTCTCCTTTGAGAATGGCTCATCCTGAGCCCTTGATATTGAGCAGAGGCTGAAACCTGGTACAAACACTGAACCTATCTTTTTCTGTTTTCTCTAAAATCAAAACCTAAAACAAAGGCTAGATGTATACTTAGCTAAGAAGCCCCTACAAGAAACAAGACCTAAATACTTGCAAGGAACCCAAGGGATCAGCAGTACTCAACAGTGTCCAGCTGTACCTTGACAGAAACTTTTTTTTCCGAACACTTGCCCTTGCTCAGAGGTGTCCCAAAGCCAAAAAGAAGCCTGGTGACTTCCAATGCTTATTTTGAGGGCAATTTCTGACCTCTGCCTTGTTGTCTAAACTCTGAACTAATTCTAGAATTATATCCATGTATCCAGTCTTAAGTATGCAATTTAATACACCAGACTTAACTTGGTTTGATGACTCTTGCTGAAACAAGATCTCAGTTTAGTATAGCTGTTTTGTAGAATACATAACAAAACCTCTGTAACACATAGTGCTCAAGGAGATAAGTTCTTCAGCCTGTGGTTTTTGAATTTTAACTAGCTCTTGCCTTCATTATAGCTAGCAGAACTACCTGAGCAGTGAAAGAAAGCATAAAGAATCAGCCACAAATTACAGAAGCAGCACAGTTCTTTACTCCATGGGACATGCAGCACTGAGCATTAAGCTGGGATCTCTACTTTTGACATACGACCAGTAGCCCTAACTCAAACCTTAATTATAGCCCAGGGTTCCATCTCTTCCAAAAATATTTATATAAGGCATGGGACTTACAAGGGTACTTTACCTCTTCCTACTCTCAGGCCCATTAGCACACAGCAAAAGGGGTACTTCATATATTACCCTACCCTAATTCTTAGTGTAATTAAATGCAGGGCAGCTATCCCAGCAATGAAAGAGCTCATCACATACTGGCCATAGTTGACACTAAACCTCTGCCTAACTCTGAACGTCTACACTTTTCTATCTCTGGATTAGGAAATCCTGACACCATTCCTAACTTTAACCTTTCCATTCTAGCCAAGGGAATCCATCTCCTCTGGAAAAGTGAATACTCAAAGTGGCAGCTGCCTTCTTGCCATCACTTAGAGCCATTTAGCCCCCAGCAAGGAAAGGAACTCTTCAATATATAGATTTAAAAATCCAAACCTTAACGTTTACTTTCAACTTCATTGTATCTCAGGGATTCATGGTGAGTAGTAAAAATGACAAAATACTGGTCATGAGAGACACCTACTTTCCTTTGAACTCTGAAAGGCCATTCAGCCAAAACCTTCAATTACTGGTTCCCAAATGCTACCCTTAGCTGTCAGCTTGATTATAGCTAGAGGACCCACCTCTTCTTGCAAAGTGGATATGAAGTACTGGAGAAAAGGGCTTTTGTATTCTTCAAAAACTGATATAGAGTCATTCAACAGACAAGAAGAAAAAGGCCTCTTCAATCTTTAGACTCCCTTAACCTAATCCTAACCTTCACCTTCTCTGTAGCCAAGAAAACTATCCAGCCAGTGAAAGGGAGGTAGTTTCTTGGCCATGACCAACTCTAACCTTGTCCTCGGTGGTGGAGATCATGCAACATCCATCCTCACAATGAGATCTGTCTCTAGAGGCCAAAATCCCGTCTGTCATCTTCACTTTCATTCCAGCCAGCAGAGCCGTCTGTACAATGAAAGAAAACATAAAGAGTTAGCAAAACTCTTTGTCAAGAGGTGACCATTTCAGTTTCTGTCTGTGTGGGCTTCAGAGCATGGAACTGACTTTTTCAGGCTTTAGATCCCCAACTCCTAAAATTCAAGAGCAGGAGGAAGAGGTTGACTCTATTTTCTCTTGTTGGGGACAGGCGTGTCACACATACTAATTTAAGATCTGCTTGATTTCTCTTTTATTTTCAGACATACTGACTCCATAAACTTATTTTTAAAGTATTTTAAAGCCACCCATAATTTGCAGGCACAAAGTACCTTATACTGGGTCATGGTGCGTACCTGCTAGGCATTGCAGCATGCATGTTGTACCTGCCTAATATAGATAGCCAAAATATGTCTTTTGCACAGGTACGTTGGCAAAATGCTTAATAAAAGAGGCCATTGTTGAAAGCCACTGTTGTTCTGACATCTGCCATGGTAAAGAGCTTTTTGCAGCAATGACTTACAGTAGATAAGACTGCTTAGACTATGCTAGGTTGATCTGGTGTTCAGTAATAGCTAAATTCATTACATCCTAAGATATTCTGCTTTATCCTCATGTCTCTGATCACTCCTCTTATGCCACAGTCCATGTGAGAGAACATGGAAAAGACAGATGGGAAGTCTGAATGTTAATGAGAAAGTTAGTGCAGAGGTAGCAAAAAGGACTCCTAAAATAGAGCCCAGCAATCACCAGGAAGCAACTTTATTTCTTCTAATATATATTTTGCCTGCCACACAGTAGTGTTGAGGGTAAATTGATTGATGTTTTAAAGTGCTTTCCGTTCCTTTGATGGAAGTTGCTATGGAAATGGAAAGCATACTTATTAGATATTTGCCATCACTTTTTGTTAAATCTAACTCTTCTAGGTTCTCTCTGTCTCAGAGTGTTGCTGCACTCTTCAGCGTCTGATGTCGTTAGCAGACCCACAACAGGAGCTCTCCTATGCTGTTCTGTGTACTCGCTTTCCATTCTGTACATTTTAGCTGAATTTCTAAATGGCAGAGCTATAAACTCAGAGCCATTTTCAGCATTGGAGAAATCTCTGGCAGTCATCCTAGTGATTTTCATGATAATGTATTAAGCAGTTCAAAGGTTGAAAGTGCGCTCAATCAATTGTTATTTTAAATATTTATAATATCTATTACACTATGTGTAATAATATGTAAATGTAGTTAAAGTATTAGCCTCTTGTGACAACTGCCATCAGAGATGCCATGTCAAGGCATTTGGGGCCCTGGAGGCATGTGCATACAAATATACACATAACACCTTTTTAGCCCTTCAGTACTTTATGTTGCTGCTACCACTTCAGGACTGTCTCTCCTTTTCCTGAATTATGGCAGCAGCAGTTGACAAGAGAGGAAGGCATCCATTTTTGTTCCTGTTTGACCCTACTTACATGTAGGCATTCTCCTTGTTACAGCTCTAGTTACAAGTCTTGATTTTTTTCCAATTCTTTTCTGTACTTGAGAGACGAAAACCATCATTTAATCATCCAGAATGATGAAAGGGTTTGTTTGCTTTTTTTTTTTCCATATTATTTAATGTGTCTTCAAGAGAGGGATTCTTCCATAATGCCACCAAGAACAACAAAAAGTAGGACTTACTTAAAAAAAAAGGTCTAGCTCTTTAACAGGGTCTAGCTTACCCCTCCGAGGCAAAAACACGAATAGCTTCTCAGCATACCTATGCACATGCATTTAGAATAGCCCTCCAGGAACACAGGAAAGAGAGATGAAACTTCACTGGGAAAACACCTCCGCAAAAAATGAATACCTATGTTAAGCATGCACCACTTGTTGCTCTGGAAGGGAGAAGTGTTGGCAATATTACTAATTGGCTTTAGCCTTACTAGAAAAATGTGAAGGTGCAGCTCATTTGCAGTCAGAGTTTGCTGGGGAGGTGTGGATGGCACTGAAGCAAAGACAGCTAGGAGGTTCCTTTTCCCAGGCAGTGAACCTTTCTTCTTTGCAGCCACTCTTGTCTCTCAGTTCTTGCTTGCTTCCCATTGCTATGTGTCCTTAAGGAGATATTAGTGAAGGTTGTGTTTTGCTATCACTTCCTAAATCTGCCCCAGGTATGACACAAGAGCCCTCATGACTTTCTTGCCCATCTGTTAAAAATCTTACAGTGTAGCAGGGGAAATACAAGTGTTTTACTATCTCTGCTGCTGAGACTGGCAGTTTCTTAGCAGTAAAAGCAGAAAGAAATAAATCCATTCACAATGAGGGGACAATATAATAAAAAGTGACCTTCATCTGTATTTCATTTTCTTTAAAGCTTCAAGAGAAAAAGGAAAAGCTTGGAGCTGGGTTGTCACAAACAGCCTGTAGGACTGTGTAAAGAAAGTTGCTTTCAGGATGTATTTCTGCTTCCAGGTTTCTAAACGCTTTAATATTTTAACAGGTATTCTAGCATCTCATGGAATTGCATGGAGCCTGCTAGAGCTGGACCACACTTCTCCCTCCAGACAAAAATAATTTAAATCAGGTTGCCTAATATTTCTAAGGACTGAACAGTAATGCTGGAATAATTTCCAAAGCAGAAAAACAACTATCCTGTGATTTTTGTTATAAATGTTTGTAGCATTGTAAGAGTCATTTGGGAAGGAGCAAAGACATTGCCAGAGGGAAAAAAAAAAATGTTCCTAACAATTCAATACTATTTCCATTAAACCGTGAAATACCTAAGTGCATTGTGTATTCTGCAGGATTGATCCCGAGCTGTAGTTAAGGGTCATCAGGGCAGTTCAGGTGAAAGGCAGAGGGGGGGACGTCGGGCTGTAGAAAGGTTAGACAAAGTTTACTTAGTGCTTGCTTTGCCATGTGCTGAGCGGCTATGAGATAATCCTCCTCCACGTCTGAAAGGTCTCCCTTTTTCCTTTACAACTCATGAGAGAATAAAGGAGCTGAAGAAGCAGTTATACTCAGTAGTTTCACTTAGCAGTCTCACTAATTCAGTCTACATCTCCGTTCCTGCTGCTTCTTTTACCCTGGGTTTTTGTGGGTGAAGGGAGGACTGAGTGGGTGGAGAGACCACTTCCCCTTCAGCCCTCTTTACACACATCCATGTTTCCCATTTCATAACACCTCTGGTGAAGACTCTTGTCCTTCCTCTTTTAGAGGAACAGTAGGTCTACTTGGGCCCCATCAGCATCCATGGAATGGAAATGCACCATTCTCTCTTACTGCATCTTCTACTTTGATGAAAATTTGGAGATGGCTGAACCAGAGGCTGTCCCATCTTTCTTGCTGGAGCAGAGTTTATCTTGTGGCCTCGGTAATGCTTGATGTCTGCCCCACTGCTGCTGTGGTTATTTCTGGCTTATTCACAGTAGGTGTTTTTTGAATAAACGCTGACAGTTGGGGTGCTGTGTAGAGTGAAGACATCTTGAATGGTACTTGGTTTGCTTTAAGCAAGAAGAGATTTTACACAGTGCAGAACCACGGCCTACATGAGACATATGTATGGGAAGGGCCAAAATTAAAAAAAATATTTATTTCTGAATGTGAGTTATTTCAGAGTAATTGTAAGTGATATACAAAACAACAAATTAGTAAATAAATTCTGTTTATGGTAATGGTAAAAAAGAAAAAAAAAAAGTGAAGGAAAAATCCCCTCCTTTTCTCTGACATCATCAGGAAGACAAAGAGTTCTTCACAGCAAATGCTGTTACGGGCAAGATACTTTAACAAGAAGTAACATATCCACTGTGCTGAAATATCCATTTCAGTACCAACAGATCATTAGGAGTCTTCCAGATTTATTTCACCAGTCTCTCTTCAGCATTAAAAGATGCTGAACAACACAAGTTTGAAAATTTAACTGTTGACATCTTTTTCAGATATAACTAATTTGTAAAAGATGTTGGAAAGGTATATGTCATTTATATGCTGAGGGTCAGTACACCACAATATTGTACTGCTGATTTTCAATTTCACTTGAGTTTTTCCATCATTTTGCCATAACTCCTTCAAGTTTTAAGCTCTAGAAGCAAATACATCAAGCAAATGGCCCTAACTTTGTTCTTCTGTGAAGCTATTAAAGTATAATAAACAACTTTGAGGTAAATCCTCACACCAATAAAAGCTGTGAGCTAACATTAAAAAAAAGTGCATGTGTAGAGGAACGCCCTAAAAGCTGAGATAAAAAATGTAAGTATTAGGGTTTTTTTTCTTTTCATGAGGCATGATAGTGAGTTTTTTTTAAATAAAATGAGATCTTTCAGGTGCAATAAAGAGATTTTAAGAATGCAATGTCAGAAAAGGAGATATTGGAGTAAAGTGCTAGATGAAGCTCTGCTGCTGACAATACTTAAATGTGTATGTACCTTTATTTGCCTGAGTCCCCTCACTGGTAGGAATAGGAAATTATTTCAGTGAGTAATGTCAAGCATATCAATTAGTAAGTTGTGTAACTGGACTGTAGCAAGCTGG
This sequence comes from Mycteria americana, assembly GCF_035582795.1. Lineage (NCBI taxonomy): Eukaryota > Metazoa > Chordata > Aves > Ciconiiformes > Ciconiidae > Mycteria > Mycteria americana. Next base: position 36,792,175 of record NC_134367.1, read on the forward strand.
AAGTTAATGCTGACAAAATTTCAAAACAATAGCTGAAAAATTGACAAAATATTTTAGACTAGAAAACTCCTTGGTTGGTGGTTCATATCAAACAAATAAGCAAACCCAAACTACAGGGTGCTATAGTTGCATTTAACTTCAGAGGGAGATACTTAAGCCAGGAACCTGTCTTTGTTAACAAGCAATAGATGTGAACTATTTTTCAAAGGTCAATAGCAGTAATGAGTACCTTTCCCATAGCAGTAACATTTCCCTCAAAACAAGCATTATTTTTGATTCGTTTCATACATTTATCATCCACTGAATGGGAATATCATTACGTCTGGTTCTATTTTTACCAATATAGATGGTACTTTGACATAGAAAGCAATAAAGGATTCCAGTAGCTGTGATTACTGGGCAAAGTTAGGGATGCTGTTGGCATTTCACCTGAGAGAGTACAATGAGCGAATGCCTCTCAGGTATCATGTTTACAAAAAGAGCTGTGGATGTGCTACATCTCTCTATTTTTGTGGTGCTAAGTACGCCCTTAAACAAATGATGAAAGAAGTTAGAAGGCTAGTCTAAATCGTTCAGGACTTCCTTAGTGCAAATGCACTTCTTTTCTATATGTGCTGAAGGAGAGCTCTGCCTAAAAAGAGGACTTCTCAGTATCCAGTTAGACATCTGCACTGATTCAGAAGGATACTCTCTTCACTTTCATCTTCCCCAGTAATTGTTTCTTCGTGGTGCTTACAGAAGTTGCTCGAGGGATCTTATCTTCCAAGTAGTATGTGCAGGAAATGGAGACTATGAAATCATGATCGTTTCCGTCTCTACTTTCATAACAAATATCTTTGTGCCACCCCTAATTGAAGGCTGTGTTTATCAAGTTTATAAAAGCTCTAGATCAGACAAATGAATAACACAGGTCTTAAGTCTAACATGCATTTTCCCAAAGCTTGTCCCTTTCTTTAAGCCAAGATGTAACAGAGCTTGCACTGGGTATGCACTTTGGTGTGACCAGTCTGTCTTAAATGTAATCTAGAAACTACCATGAGTAAAGCTTAGGGAGCAAAAAGAAACTGATACAAAATGTTACATACTCATGATAAGGGAATTGTTTCTATATAACGATTTAGGACCTATCCAAAAACTTCTTTAGAATGTTTACTTACTTGTATCCTCATCTACTTTCATTGTCCTATTTGTGAAACTCTCCTTTTATTTAGGTAGCAAAGCATCGCCTCATCTCAGAAACAGTGTGCAATCAAAATTTATGTTTCACAAAAGTCACCTCTTAGCATGGCAAAATATTTTAGTATATTAGCTTCTATACTGCTGCTGAGAGATGTTAAAACTTGTATCCATACATAACCTAAATATGTATTATTTTTATGATCTTTTCAGGTATGGAATAAAATCAGTCACAAATTTAGAAGCTGCTACTGAGGATCTCAGTTGAAACTCAGCATAACTACTATTTCATAACAAACTTGCTTATTCCTTGATTAACAAACTTGATTATTTCGGGAGCTAATAGCCACTTAAACTACACAGTGTTGATCTACCTATTTCCGAGTATTAAAAATCTGACAGGGGCAGAAGGAAGAGTTTTCCAGAGACCTTCTTTAATATTATTCGCTGGGCAAAATCTCATCCTTAGCGCTTGTCCAAGGCAGCTGCACTGAGGCACGATGCCATCTTAACATGCAATCAGGTATGGTATGCCCTTCCAAGGACACTGCAAGTCATATTCAGAGATTCAAGCAGGACTGCATCTCACCGCAGTAATTTCTCTTTTCCCCGAAACATTTCCTCCAAAACATCACCTGTAAGATATAGAGCTGTGCTTTCACAGTATGTCTCCTCCCTCTGTTCTGCACTTTACTCAGGTCTTAACATAAACCTTTTGTAATTTCACAGAGGAAAATAAATAACTTAAAAACTTCTGACCATTACATCACAGCAAATGCTGTTGTTACTTAGAAGAAAAATATGTTCTCCAACTCCACTGTTTCATTCCTCATTTTTTGTATGAAGGTATGTAATGTTGGTGAAAAACCAGTACCCAATATATCAGTGTGGTATACAAGCAGTAGCTAGACAAGTAAATGATTTCTGCTTACAGTATGGCCAGGTTCCCTCTTAGCCCTTTTTGAACAAATATTCAGTATCATTTGCTTTGCTTCTGCAAAAAGAGGGACAAAGGTTGGTTTGTTGGTTTGTTTGTTTGTTTGTTTTAATTTGCTTAATGTGTTTGGAGGGAATTAAAAATACTTCATTGTGAAGAGAACTTAGTGTAGCAATGTAAGCCCTGACTTTTGCAATGAGCTCTGAAGGGACTGTGTACATACCAGCCAGTAACAGACTACTAATAGTCTTAGAGTGTGAGCTATTGTTAGTTATTGAAGAACAATGTCTATTATCAAGGAAAAAAAATCCATTTTAACTAATTCCTAAAAAAATATTCTGGCAAACATAAATGTTCAGAGATGTATTTTATGACTACTGGCCCAAATTCAGCTATTCAAAGACGGTATTTACCTTTTTGTTTCTTGCTATAAATATATGGTTTATGCACATTTGTCGCGGATGGAGTGAGCGAGCACTTCACTCGTTAGAGAGAAGTAAAAATATAGTTTATTGATACAGAATAGGGAGTTAACAAAGTTCAATGCGACAGTGTTTTAACAAGATTCGATGGCGAGGTGCACTTGATTATTTACTGCATAGAGGACAGGGTCAGACAAAACTGTCAGGGAGACCCTCCCGTTGAGTCATGAGGTTCGGAAAGGATCCCCTTGCTTTCTAAACTCCTTCTCAGAGAGGAGTCTAGGTGCGGCTAGATCCAGTCCTAGTCCCAGACTTGGTCAACGGTTTATGTCTAAAGGATTATATATGTGCGCAATCAATCCTTTATATCACTTAGCTAAGATTTCAAAGTTTAGCATGCTATTAGTCACTTACCGAGGATCTGTTGCGGCAAGGAATCTCTCAACCTCGAGGAGTAACCTTGAGAGGCGTCCCTGCTCAAGGGGAGATCCTGGCGTGCAGCCCGCTGCCGTGCAGGAGAGCTCAAAGGGCCCTGGGCTGTCCACTATTTAAGGAGTAAGATGATTGACTTATGGTCATATTTGCATATCAGCAAGAGGTTTAGATCCCTGCTTCAGGCAGCCCTTGGCTACTTTGTTGCTATTCGTCCTCAAGGTCCAGCATAAGCTGGATGCAGCTATCGGGATGACTCCCACTGATGGTTACTGCTTGTGCAGGGAGCAGGGGGGGGGGGGAGCACACCGCCACAACATTTACTTGTGAAGAGCAGGAAATCCTCCCTGCCACTGACCAGTGAGGACGGTCCAACCTGTGAGAGTCGAGTGAAAGAGATATGTACTGTTGAATGTCCTTCAACAGGTAACTCTAATAAAAAAAGGATTAAAACATGGCAGTTTTATTAAGCAACATTAAACCACTGTGTAATATGTGGGTTATACTCTGCTACACCTGCACATTACTGCAGCAGATGTCCCTGGCTTTATCACATCTCAGACACTAGCCTGTAGTGACAGGTCCTTAAACTGCCTCAATCAAGTTGCATTTAATTTCTTACTCTAGATTTAAGAGACAATGCTAAGATGTCCTTGGAGAAGAAACTACTCAGGTAAAAACTTACTATCGTTTATATGAAAGTTTTGATTTATTAACTTTGCCCGAATCAGACTTTCTTCAGCTGCTGATGTTTTTAATAAAACAAAAGGAAAAACTCAACAACAATAGCTAGTCATGTACCTGTCATTGTGTATCCCTGCTCGCATTATTCTGTAGCTAGTTTTCCTGTTGCCATTTGTATTCAGAAGCACACAGTAAAATATGGCTTGTTTTTTGCTTTTCCTCAGGATGAGAAGAACAAATTAAAAAAATGAACAAAGAAATGTTGCAGACTTGACAGCTGCTACTGGCTTTAATTAGTTAATTTTTGTGTATTTATTACCCCCTGCCTGTTTAAGAGAACAAATGTAATTTTACTCTGATAATTTCACTGCTGGGGTCTCTAATCTAATATATTCAGGTCATATTCATTCTCGTGACATTTGACAATTAGCCAGTTTTATCTTTGGACTCTGAATATAGTTTGCATAAAAAAAAAATCTTACACCGCCCCTCCTTTATTTAATTATTCATGAATTGGCCTGTGGACATTTATGTGAATAGAATTTTTGACTGGAACCAAGTATTAGCAAATGGAAATGTGTTTTGGCCAACAGTAATGACTCATAACACTTGAAGTTTGTCTAAAGATATTATTTATAGTAAATTAATTAACAAAATTTTGCAGAATAAAACTGCAAAATACCTGGAGAAAACAAACAAACAAACAAGAACAAAAAATCCATCCTGCAGTGAGCTTTTGATATCAGGTAAAGATTTGTCTAGTAAAAAAATCTTATCTGGCAATATGAAAAATTTCCAATTTTTAATTTTTCTAAATTTTTCTAATTTCTAACATTTCTAATTTTTTCTACTTTCTTTTTAATAGGAATTATATCATTGTGAGCTCAATGATTCCAGAAGATTTTTTGTCTTGTTTTAGACTATAAAGGATTTCAGATGTGGGTGTAAACTTTCTCTTTGACCAGGTTCTATACTGTCAAACATTAGAGATATTGAGACAGATGGAACATGAAGGTGTCCCCAGCATCCTTGCACATCAGTATTTACACAACACCATTATGAAAGAGCCATTTCATTTACCCCTGCTCTCAGTTTCAGCAGCTTATATTTGGGAATACTTGAATAGACAAAAAGGTATCTAAACGTGCAATAGTCTGTACTGTAACAGCAAAGCATACAGGCTTGTTGTTTCTCTTTGGGTAAGCATAAAATTTCTACGCTTATTCTTAGATTTGGTAAGTTTAGACCCCATACCTTTTAAAGGAAAAGTGTATAAATAGATGAAGAAAATCCTTAAAAAAAAATTTGCAATCTAATTTTCCCTCTGCAGAACAGAGGAATGACTGAAGATGTGTCCCCTCCTCCTCGCAGATTTTTTGTCTGGAGAAGATGATTTGTAAATAAGTTCAGTTGGTGGTAGAAACTAATAGTCCCACAGTGTTAGTCCATTTGGGCAGTATTTAGTTCACAGTTTGCAAAACCACGCAAGGATCTGGGTACAAAATGAGAGAGCAAATGGGGACACACCTGCTGATGGCTACGCGCTTTCACAAGAGGGGAAAAAAAGACACTGCTGGATGAACTGATTTTTTTTTAATTATATTGGCTAGTATTTTTTTAAAGTGGTATTGACTAGTGTGATAATACTTTGCACTTCGCTAAATTTTTCACAAAGACTTTTGGTTTTCATAACTAAATGAAAGAATAAAGCAGAAAAGCTTTGCATTTACAAGTAACATTTAGATAAAGAAAAAAGTTCTTGGTATTGTGAATAAAGTGGATTGCAGACAGTCAGGTTTTCTCTTTGTTGAACTTTAACATGCATATGAAGCTGTGATGCAACGGACTATATTGGGCACTTTTCAAGCATTTCTTTCACATTTCCACTTCACTTTTTGCAGGTAAAATTCTTGGTTATTGATTCAAAATTTAACTCCTGATATAGAATCTCTACTATTTTATTACTAAACAATAACCTTCATATTTACTGAGCAATTTAATATATTTGGTAGCATATAGTCCTGCAAATTCTGGGTATGTTGGGAATAGTTTTTGATACAGACATTAGAGGAAACTCTCAGGGACATGATTCAAACTAAAAGAAAGATGTTCATTGAGGATGTTGAGGAAAAGGATGACTTGGGTGAAAGCAATGGTGAAATTATTGACATCATGATCCTCAGCGGCAAAAGCAGCAGAATAAAAATAGTCATTGTGCAGCAGAATTAAACACGCAAAACAAAAAATTTAGGTTTTGGAAAAGTAGACTCAATCATCAACTGCTAAATAAAACTCTCTGGAAAACTGGTTTAAGGAAAAAAAATCGAGGCAACTAACATTCTCCTAAGGGAACAATAACTGAGTTGCACAAACACAAATTTGCCATTGCAGAGGAAAGACACATATTGTAGTAAGAGACCAGACTGGAATCCAGCAGGTTTAAGAGAAGAATATAGCTTGCAGGACTTCAGTATGGCAACGGGATTACTTCATAGCATTGATAAGGCCTCCTGTGTTCATAAGTTCAGTCAAAGAGAGAGTATTTCAGGAAGGATAAGTCTCTTCTGACTTGAAACTCAAGAATTCACCTGAAATGAAACCTGGTGAGACCAATGAGAATTTTCTGCAGTCTAGAAAACTAGGGAAAACTAAATACTGGATAAATGGAATAGCTTAACGTAAAGAAAGGAAGTTGAAGGAGGAAGATAAATTTTCAGATATGTTAAGAGCTACTGCAAAGAAGGAATATGTTTCCCTTTCTGTGGTAGAAAAAGCAAAAATGAATGTGTCTGAACTGTAGTAAAAAAGATGAGTGTGGAGATTTAGAAAAAGGAAAAAAACCAAACCTGCCTCAAAGGAGAGCAAAACACTGGGAAAGATTATGTAGGCACTTGTAGAATCCCTGTTGCTGGAGGATTTCAAGAGCAAGTGGGTAGAGCAGCTGTTAGGATGTGGATTGGGGTTGGTCTAGATGACTTCTGGAGATGCTTTCTAGCACAGTAACTCTGCAACCCAGCTGCCCTGGGGATTCAGCAGTAGTCCACCAACGCACAGCCAAATCCTGACTGCTCAGCTTTGTGATGCACATTGAGTGGCCCATGGGCTCTCAAACACCAAGAACATGCTTTGTCACAGCTACTGTCACAAGAGTATTTGTACCACAAAATAACCTATAAGAAGAGAAAACCCATTTCAGATGGGTAATATATTTCAGTGAAGAAAGTAGCAACACAGAATTGGGAAGGTATGGTGGTAATTGAAGCAACAGGTTGAGGCAGCTGCTGGAAGCAGCCCATTAAAGTTAGCACAAAGGCAATAGATTGAATAGTGTGTTGCCAAGAGTTAGAGCATGATTTGATTAGATGTGTTTCTCCAATAATTACGTGTTGTCCATGCACCTCTATGAATAACAAAAACTGTTGGCCAAACTGCCTGTGGCTTGTTTTTTCTGTTGTTTACTAAGCTTAACTCAGCCTCCTGGCTTCCAACATACCAAACTTGAAATCCAAATCTCTTCTTTATATCCATCCCTGTTTAGTTAGGATTAGTATGAAGACTGGGAGTATAAATTAAGAAGGAAAAAAAAAGAAAAAAAAAAGGGTATTCTTGGAATGTATAGGCATTTCCCTCAGTGTACTTTATGAAAATACTCATTGGATTAAAGTGCTGCTAAATCATCAGAAATTCAGGCACCTAGAGTCCATGCTTTTTATTCTGAAAGAAACTTTATTTTTATTTTTATGCTTTGTGTTTGTTTTGGTTGTATTTTTTAAAATGGAAACAGAATATTATCATCTGGCTTCCACATTGTGCCAGGAAGGGAGGTTTTTTCCTTGTTATGTATTGCTCCTTTCCCATTAGGTTTTGCTAAATAAGAAGTATCCCCATATGGATAGGCATTAGCTTTGATTCTTTACAGGCAAACTCCTAGAAATATACAGTTAGGGATTTGCCCATCTACTAGGTTATAAAAGAGAGAGGAAAAAAAAACCCATAACCCTTTTCAATTGTATTTTTCTTAGCTGAAGTTACATTAGTTACAGTACCTAAAATTTGAGAAGGGAAGCAAGTTTTAATGCAAGTCTGTTCTTGAAGCCGTGAATTAACTATCTTTATACCTTATCTTGGGTTGATCAATTCCAGACCAGTGTTTTAGGAACAGTAATAGCTTAATAAAGGCAAAAATTTTGGTTTCAAGCAACATTGACCATCTCACAAACATCTGAAACTTCTTTTTTTCCCATGTGAAAAAGCACTGTGAGTGCAGTATAAGCATTTCTGTGAAGCATGTGCGCACTGCAGAGGGGCCTTTTGTAAGCGTATGAGCGGTTGTGCAATTATGTTTGCTTTACCTGACTGAAATCTTGGCTGCCACATTGCAGGATCAAGTCACACAGACTAGTTAAAAATGAGCTGGCAGCAAATTAGTCCTTCCTTTTGTAGGGAAATGATTCATTCCACTGCACCAGCCTTTGAGTCCACTCCCAAGCCCTTTCAAATAATTCCTGTGTCCCATGCCACCTAGCTAAGTAGGGAAAAAGTAATATTTAATTAAAGCCAGTATTAGGAACAAGAAATGAGACTATTGTTGTTAATGTTTCCCGTGGGCTCAGTAGTATGTGCTTGTGTGAAGAAAAAGAGTAGAAATTAAGCCAATAATAATAAAACTTAGCCTTTGCCTCTCTCCGAAGCACTGGTAAGTCTGAGAAATCTTCATACTGCTGTTGTGAGTTACAGAAGCAATAGATAGCACTAGAAGTCTTCAGAAGGGGATATTTTTCTCTCCATGCTGACAAAGAACGCATGAGGACTGCATCTGCACCTCCAGCCCCTGCATTGCTTTTGCTTCCAGTGGGCTGGAAGAAAGGCTGCTGAGAAGGGAACTTACATGAACTTCTTAATTCTGCTTTTTGTGGCAGCATTCAGCACTAGAAGGATAAATATGCTCAACTGATACATAAGTTCAAAAGCTTTATGCAAAAATTCAGAAGCCCTCTGCAAATAATGCCTTTTAATTTTTCATCTAACACTAGAAATATTTACATAAAAAAAGAAAAATATTTCTGCTTCTTAAGCAGTTATCTAATCCTGCTGTGTTGCTCTCATCTGATACAGGTTTCAGCTGTTCATCTCAGAGCATGTTTCCCTTTTTCCTTTTGGAGAAGAGCAGTGACAGGACTGAAGTGAGACAAGTAGGAACTTAGGCTGTGTGAACAGGTTTTGAGTGTTGCAGGAATGAGTGGAAACAGCTAGTACTAGTTTTAATGAGTTTATTCCATAAGTGTGGAAGAACTATACGAGCACAGCACAGCTTTGGTGGTTAGCAGCACAACTCCAGAGCAAATGGTTTTGGAGGCCAGCCATACCACAAGGTCTCTGCTTTTCTCTGTAACTTCAGAAAGTCTGCACAACACCGACTAGTACTGGACATCAATACTGTAACTCCTTAGATGAAGGGGAGAACTCTTCTTGGTTGAGTTTGGTATCTGCTATGCAGGGCATACAGATGAAGTAGTATCCACTGACATGAGTGGTTTTCCTTCATTCCACTGATGGATTAAACTCATGTCTTTGGTTTTGTTTCTGGAGCAATGCCGAATAGAGACACTAAAGGATGGCTTCAGCTGGGGACGGGTCTTTGATTGGATACCTTGGGGATTTATGGCTTTTGGAAGCTTACCTGGTCTGTCCTTCACGTATGGTCCAGAGTTTAACTGGTGACTAGATTTAACTCTAAAAGAAATTTTATCTTGGTAAGATTAGCAGAGATACTTCTGGGGGGAAGGATGTTTGTTTTGTTGTAGTTTTCTACAGTAGAACAGGGTATGGTCTATCTGAAAATGGTTTCTGATGAATTCCCAGTATTGCAGGCAAAAAAGATGCTGATGATGCTGTTCTTTCGCCCTGTCCCCATGGCTGCTCCTATTGTGCTTTACTATTGGCTTTATACTTGCTATAAGCTGTTCTGGGACACAGAGTGGATGTTTGCTGCATGCTTTGGAGCTATCTACTCCTTTTTTTTCTGCTTTACTGTGAAGTACAAGTCTATACTTAAGAGCACATGTAACAAACACAAAACTTGGACATTTTGAAGTTGTTTGTACTGCATTTCTGTCTTCCAAATCTCCAAGTAGGTTTAAATATGCAAATATTTTAATTTCTGTACCTTTCTGTCACTTACATTTTGTTTTCCACTTTCTTCAGGCTTCTTTTTATATACAACCAGTGTGTGTCTCAATGTGGTCTCTATGGTGTTAGTAGGAACAGAAGAACTGTAGGAAAAAGGATTTAGATGTGTGGGATGAAAGTTACAGCAGAAAATCCTTTTAGTAAATATGCTAATTTAGGCAGTTTGTTGCAGTTCACGGGGACTGTCCACACACTGCAACAAGCAAGTCTTTTTTCTCCCTCTGTCTTGATTTTCCTAATTTTGAATGTATAGAACATAGTAATAATTCATTGGTGTAAAAAGGAGGTTTCTATTTTAAATTCAGCCTTCATCAAGAAGTATTCTGCTGGTTTAGCTGATATTGTAACCAAAAACTGTATGTGTACATGGGCTGACTTTGAACTAACTGTGACTGGTACTGAGGATGACACACCTGTAGCATCCTGGATGCAGCCACCTAAACATAGAGATGGGCTCAGAGACAACATTATGTCTGGGAAGAAAAGAGGAATTAATGTATGGAGGCCTCACACTCGCACATTGGATGACAGCCCTGTAAAATTGGCTCTGCATACAATCTTAGATGGATTCCAGCTTGCACTGAACTACACAGCTGTTCTGTTATGGACAAAAGAGCAAAACAATTTAAGGCTATTTAAGTCTACAGAAATGATACATGCACCTTCTGTGTTGTAGTGTGGATATTATGACTGTTGGTTACTCGCTGTATTTTTGCTTTTTTAAGAAAATGCATGCCCTCAGGGGAAAAAAGAAAAGCCCAGAGCCTGAAGAACAGCAAACCAAGGTTGGATGGACAATGCTAAGGGAATCACCAAAAACATATTGGTCTGTCAGAGAAAGAAGCTGACTTTTCAGGTTAGAAACTCCATCAGGTTTTGAAGACTGTGGTTTAGAAATTACTCCTGAGAGATTTCCCAGTGGAAAAATGATACAGAAGAGCCAGGTAGGACTTATTTTTTCTAAAATCATTAGAAAGAAAATCATTAGATTCCTCTGGTGTTTTGATTTGAAGTGTCAAGGCATATTGACAGTGCTTCAAATATAACCAGGAATAAATTTCCTTTACAAGTTTGGCATACAGAGATGAGTCAAATGGCAGGATACTTTTTATAACTGACTGACTATAAAAGTGCATGTAGATTTTAACCAGAAACTCAGAGGTCAAAGACTCTATATCTCATTCTGTTCTGCCCACACAGTTATGTACCTTACAGTTTTTCCATTTAATACTCGATTTGACCTCTTTTTATTACATCTGATGGTGACTGGGTTTTTTTACTCTTTTGTATTTAATTAGGAGGTTCAGAAATTAATGCAGACTTCTAAACCCGTAGCAGCTGCCTGTGCAGAGCCAGAGCACGGGGCACGGAGGCTGTTTTTTCTTTTGACTTACTGTGAAACTGAGGATGTGACAACACAACTTTCAGAGTGATGAAAGGGGACCTGAAGTTAGTTTGCCCAGCGGTAGGGAAGCACCAGTTTGGTGCTCTCCTTGGGTAAATAAGCTGTGCTGAGGGGTAGCATGTACCAGCCTGGTTGGTGTATCACGCTGCAGCAGCCACGCTGCTTCCAGTTGTGCACTGGCACTGATCTCGTGCTGCCGCAATGAACTCTGGAAACTCACATGGAGCACCAAGTTTCACCTCAAATTGTCTGAAGTCTTTTCTGCAGAGATACATTTCACGTATCTTTTTATGTCTCAATATGATTATTTTAAGTGGATTCATGTTCCCCTGTCTCCCTCATTTGTCTCTGGACTTTCCTGCAGCACTGTTGTGGTGCCAAAACTGGTAGTGTGTTTAAGGCTCTGTTTACTTTAGAAAGCCTAGAATTGTATGTAGGTGGGATTTTTAGGTGTAATAAAACTATGTCCTGCACTTCAATAGACGTCTAGTTGTTCACTGCATGCAACAAACTTGCAGATATACTTTTGAGTTTCTTTTATGAAACCTCTTCATGGCAGTTACAGCACTATCACTTAAAAACAGCTGATGGCATCCATCCACTCAGTGAATTTACTGTTGCAGATAATGGATTTCAGGATAGGAAACTTCTGAAGATGCTATATCTGAAAAAGTGTGGAAAGGACGGAGAGGTGAGATTTCCCTATGGCAACTCCCAACCTTACCATCATTCTCCCAGTCACTCCTGTGGGACCACTCATTTCTTGGCTCATTGTGTCTTTCCCCAAACCAGCCACAGAGTTTATCAAAAGTTTTAATCTACTCTTTTAATGGATGTGTAGTAATTACTATTAAACCTGAAAATGGTGTTTGTGGCATTGGAAGAAAATATTTCTATTATCCATTTTGAGCACAAGAATAAATTCTTCATTGACATTTGTACTTTCTTATGGTTATGGTAATGCATTTAATGCAGCAAAGTCTTACCACTTGGGGCTCTTGGGAGCCATGTGCTATTTTTAGCAGGTCTAATAGGCTCTCCTGGGGGTCCGTCGCTACCTTTGAGGATGGCATAAATCACAGGTAACAATAGTTAACAGGGCTTTGCACGGAGAAAAGCAATGTAAAAGGTAGCTGGGTGGAGCTGAGAGGGAAGTTTGCTCCAGCCCTGGTGAGATGGCAGCCACTCTGTAATGGATCAGCGTTTCCCTGTTCACTGGTGAACAATGCATGAAAATGCTGTAGCTCCTACCACTTTTTCCAACCTCTACTGTCTTTTCTTGTACATACCAAACAGTTGCCATATTCATTTAAAGTTTTATCAAAAGAAATAATATCAAGTTAAAAAAAAAAGGAGAATCTGCAAATGGCAACTGCAAGGGTTCCCCCAGATTTTGGGATGATGGTGTCTTTATTTCTGTAACCATGTGAGCTTTCTGAGATAGTGGATGAGAGAGGCTGTCAGGGCGCTGCATGGTCTGGCCTCCCCACGCGAGCCAGGGACCTGGGGCTGAGGGTGGGAGTGGGACCAGGGTGGAAATGGGGTCAGCCCAGACCCCGCGCATGAGAAGCCCTCACGTGCAGCCCCTCCTGAAGTGCACTGGTTTTTTTCAGGAGAATTTTTCTCCCCCTGTTGGAAATGGGAGCTTCTCCTGCGGCCACAGCGGTGTCCCCTGAAGGGGGGCTGACTGCGCGGGGTGGGCTCCTCTGGTGCAGCAGGGAGCGCACCCGGGGTGGTGGTTTTTTTCAGGCTGTGTGAATTTGTATGCCAGTTGTGGGGCTGTTTCACTGCTTTTCCTTAATGTAGGGAAAAGAGAAAGATTTGGAGGAGCTGGGTTTTTTTATAACCTCTAGGCACTCTGCAGGAAGTATGACAGGAGAGCATGTCTTGCCATACTGCCTTTAAGCCAAGATAAAGAAAGAAATACACTCCTCTGGAGGTCTTCAATTAACGCCCAGACACTCGATCCCTTCTGTGGCTCACTGCAAGCAGTGCTGGGGAGGAACAGGTCACGCTGGCCAGGGAGATGGGTTTTCGGGGGAAGGAAGGGCAGCTCTATGCAGAGCAGAAGCAGCGGAGGGATTGCTCCTACTGCGGGGCCATGCAAGAGGCAGGGGCCACACCGCCCCTGTGTCACGCTGAGCTTTGGAGGTTTTGGGCTTCCCAGAGGCACTGCAGCCTCCCCCAGTTACCCTTGCCTCTCAGCTGTGTCTCCAGCACCATGCAGGGAGGGGAAATGTGTGCATGGGCTGCACCTAATGGTCTTCTGAAGAAGTACTGCTTGTTTGTTTTGCTTCTGCAAACTGGGGATAGTGTCCTAAAAACACAGAATTAAAAATGTGGTTCTTCTGTATCTTGTGAAAAAAAGTAAAATGCTTGCAAATAGATGAACTTGAGACTAAAAGCCTTTTTTCAGTTTAAAGAGGAATGGTCTTCAAAAGGCTTTCCCGTCCCTTACTCCTTTTATGAAAGCAGGACTGCTTTGCTTTTCCTGACAAACTGGCTTGGCAAGTGTCTTTTTAAAAAAAAAAAAACCAAAACCTCCATTGAAGAAAATTTCAGCAGTTTAACTTCACTATCCTACGGGGTATCCTAAATGTCCCATGGTTCAGTAATATAACCCATTAGTACTTGTCCTACCCTCAGTGAACAAGCAGCTTATTCCTTTCTGATTTGTTGGCAACCTTTTACACAATTGATCCTCTTGTGAAAGAAAAATGATTTGAAGGTTTCCTTTACCATGACATCCCCACAGCACCTTATTGAATTTTTGTCTGGTTTGTTTTCATAAACCTGTCTTATGAAACAGTCCTTGTTTTCTGTTAGTTAGAGAAGGAGTGCTCATAAAAAGCTGGAAAAAAATCCTGTGAAAATAGCTGCTAGCTAATTTCCAACCTAGCTTTTAAGAACTGCCCTTTTCCCCCACCCTGTTTTATCTTTGAAATGAAAGGGGTAATCATCACTATTGGAGAGAATGGGAAGAAGAAGGGTGGGAAGAACAAATATGTGCAAATGGGACTTAAAACAGAAGACAGATCCCCTTTTATGCCAATAGATTTACTATAAACATCAGATCCCAGAAGTAATTGAAACACTTGACTAACATAGCTTAACTGATAGTTTGAAGAAAAAGAAATCATAAGAGCTAAGATATGAAACTGAATGTATTGAGATTTGCATAAAGTTAAATATTATCAAAAGGCATTCAGACTACTAACAGTACAATTAACATAAGACTGAAAAAAACTTTCCTTAAACTAAACTGAAAATGTATTCAAAATCAATGTTATTTAAACACACGTGTTATTCTTTTCATACTTTGTAAAAGAGAAAGAAATAACTTTTTCCCCATAAGAATATTTGTGTCAATACTTTCCACCACCTATTTCAATATTTAGTATGGGAATTAATCAATAAATATAACCCTATTTTTATGGAATATAAGTGGTCCCACAGTGCTGTTATGTCTACTGCTCTCAAATATTTATTCAGGAAGTGCTGCCTTGCAGGAGATATGATACCATTTGTCTTCCATGTTGTAGAAGATGTGATGTAGGTTTCTGTAATAGGAACGGAATGACACACATTTTGTTACCAGAGATGGAAGTGATACCTTTTTTTTCTCAGAGTTTCTATATAGTTATTTTCTAAAAATCCGCGGAATTTTGGTGATTGGTGTTTTGTTCTAAGACGTCAGAGAAGGAACAGGGAAAGAATATTAGTATTTCTAAGTAACTACTTGAAAAGAATATGTTCATTTATAACTACTGTGTAACACAGCAACACTTGACATGGTTGCTTGGGGGGTACTGTTGCTATTTTTCTTATGGCTATGATGGAGTCATAAACTTTTATAAGACAAAATAGTAACATAAAAAAAGTAACTTTTATATGCTTGAAATATATTTAGACTGATCAGGTGATGCATTTAAACTTGAAATATGAGCTAGTTGGCAACTGGAACTAGTTGCCCAGAATGAATGTTTGTATTAAAGCTGCAAGACAACAGGAGTGTAAAAGACCAAATTTGTTTTAGTTTTACAAGCAACTCAGAGTAATTTTTGTTTTATTGAGTACAGCTGAGAGAAAAATTCCTTGCAATGAAATACTCACTTCAGGCTGTTTCTGTTCAATCATATACTGATTGTTTAGGCAAAATTAGAACTTCTTCAGCAGGAAAATGTAACTCATTTTGTGAAATGAAATATTTTTCATATGCATTGACTTGGGATAACTTCAATTATTTCACATTTCAGCAGATGTGTCCTTCATCTTCAGGAAATATTGAACCACTCATTACTAATCTTGGCTTTATACAACCAACAGCAGAAATTCCTCTATTTCCAGGGGAAAGAAAGAAAGTATAGATGGGTATTTTCATAAGCTCTTGTGTTATATTTAGTGAGGGTTGTGGTTCCTGGGTTTATTTATACACTCCTGAAAATCTTTACTTGCACAGAATCTTTCACTCTCCACTATACCTTTTCCGTGTATAAATGAGGGTTGTTGCCCTTACATAGACGCTTCAGCAGAGAGAGAAATAAGGGCCTTGAAGCAAACGTGAGTGAAGGAGAATGTCCCCTGCAAAAGAACAAAAATGCTCCAGATTAGCTAGGTGACAGTGAGACTTTTGACTTACGTGTTCTTTACTAGCAATTAGCTCAATCTGGAGCGGTGTCATTGCTGTTTGGAACATGCTCTTATTGCAAAGGAACTAGAGTGCATTCCTGGATGTCACTGGCAGTAAGCTCAAAAGTACGAAATAGGAGCACATTTACAACAAACTTTAAAACTTAAAAGATAGCACAGAGCTTGGGCATATGAAGTGTATTTTCTGCCTCTACTCAAAATTACTTGGTTATTGAAGGTTCCTGTTCTTCCTCAGCAGCAGAAAGCTATTCTAGTTTTACTCCTGATGACTGCAAACAGGAACTCAGCTTTGGTGCTTTCAAAACAGTCCTTTCCTTTTGCTGCTACTCTTGCTGCTAGTTTAGCAAGGACTCACTTCATTCCTACGAGATTGGCTCTGTCAGAAAATTGCGCCCACCAGTTCTCTACAGTCATTAGAAATGACTCTGAGTCATTTTATTTGAAAACTAAACAAATTAATATAGAACTTCATAACTCAGATGTGATTCTGGCCCACAGAATTCTTGAAAGAATAGGCAAATGCTGGCAATACAATTTAGATAAGAGAAACTTTTAAGAAAAAAAAGTAATTATCAGTTTATATCTAGAGCGAAGATTTTGACAACTGTTAAAAATAGGTAATTCACTGGTGAAGTGTGCTGGTTTTGGCTAGGATAGAGTTAACTTTCTTCATAGTAGCTAGTATGGGGCTATGTTTTGGATTTGTGCTGAAAACAGCGTTGATAACACAGGGATGTTTTCGTTACTGCTGAGCAGTGCTTACACACAGTCAAGGCCTTTTCTGCTTCTCACCCCACCCCACCAGCGAGTAGGCTGGGGGGGCACAAGAAGCTGGGAGGGGACACAGCTGGGACAGCTGACCCCAACTGACCAAAGGGATATTCCATACCATATGACGTCATGCTCAGCATAGAAAGCTGGGGGAAGAAGAAGGAAAGGGGGGACGTTCGGAGTGATGGCGTTTGTCTTCCCAAGTAACCGTTATGTGTGATGGAGCCCTGCTTTCCTAGAGATGGCTGAACACCTGCCTGCCCATGGGAAGTAGTGAATGAATTCTTTGTTTTGCTTTGCTTGCATGCGTGGCTTTTGCTTTCCCTATTAAACTGTCTTTACCTCAACCGATGAGTTTTCTAACTTTTACCCTTCTGATTCTCTCTGGCATCCCACCGGGGCGGGAGTGAGTGAGTGGCTGTGTGGTGCTTAGTTGCTGGCTGGGGCTAAACCACGACATGAAGTCAAAGGAACACTTTTAAACTGAAACCATAAATAGTGATTGAGTCATGCATGCAACAAGTAATAAAGATATTTTCGGTTTGGAAGTGCGATCAAGTCAAATGGGGTTTAAAATAAAGACTGCTCCTGTACAGCAAGGGGTACTGAACAAGTGAGCATTGCAGTTCTTTTTGCTTGCACTCTGTGTGCATGGAGTCTTTTTTTCCCCCTCAAAAAACCTTGGGAAATCTAACTATCATGACAAGCTGTTCTTATAAATATACATGGAATTTATCTGCTAGAGGCCTCGTCTTAAGTGGGGGATATTTTGGCGATTTTTTTCAGCAATCTTTCTTCCAGTGTAAGTGGAACTTGCACAGGGATACATCATGGGAGTTAGCATAGCTCCCCCACATTTGGGTTTTTTTGTCTTTCTTTTCCCCTTCTCTATTGAGCGCATAATTGATATCCTAGGAAAAATCTCTCCTTGAGCACCAGCTTGAGGTCCTTGAGGACCATTAGAAGAGTGTTGATTTAGACATATAGAGTGTGATTGACCAGTCTGATCAGTGTAAAAGTAGGGAAAAAAGAAGTTTCTATGTATTTGGATAAAATTCTGACTGTCCTGAACTCCATGGCAAAATTCGCATAGAATTTAGTGGAAATCAAGACAGTTTCAAAGCACCCAAGAGCAAAGACTAAACTGCACTGAAAATTCAGTCAGGCCTAAGAACGCTAACTACAAGAAATAACGAAGATAGGAGAAGAACCAAAACGTATAAGTAGGGCTGAGATAATGAAAAAGTAGTATGTAGCTACTGCTGCAAAGCTGCTCAGGAGAAGGTGCCTTGCCATTTCTCTGTGGTCAACAAATCACTGAAACTTGGTAGCAAAGACCTCAGTTTCTCTCCATCTAGTGGTTGCTCCATATGGAAGGGTGTTACAGCTACAGCTGTGTGTTGGCTTAAAAGGTGGAAGTATAGGATCTAAAACCCTTTCTGATTTAAGGGAGATGAACTCAGTTTGTTGATATATGATTCTTCCCTTTCATGCTGGTTTTAAATGTTGAGAGGCACAGGAGATTTCTCCATACACATGCACAGGGCTGGAAGGAAGTATTCAGTAATAGCCAGGGTTGTTAGCACAACGCAGGAAACCAGGGTTGTTAGCACAAATATAATTTAGCTCTCTGACTGTGCAATTCTTGATGATCTCTTTATTCAGTGGTCACAGTTCTTCTTCTAAAAGACAGCATGTGTCTTTTACTGCACAGGGTACATCCGTCCAGTGCATTGGGACGAATTAGGGTTGTGTAGCAGAGGCACCCAGGTCTTTGCCTCATTTGATAAGGAAGTTGAGCATTATGCAAAGAATAATGGAGATGGCAGAAAGAGAAAAGTCTCTGATGGTTAAGGAAGATAAATGTAAGCTTGGGAAATTGGTTTCTATCCCTGCCTCTGCCACAAAGTTGGTATATGAGGAAGGGCAAATTAAGCAAAAATCTTCAGAACAGGACATTGAAAGAGAATTATCTAGGGATCCAACTTGTGATACCTGAAGCCTCTTTTAAATAATTGCTGAGTAATCACTGCTGCAGGCAGAGTTACTTGGAGATGTGCTTTGAATATATAAATTGCTATGAAGATTTTTTTCTGTAGCTTAAAGACACCAAAGTATTTCAAACCTACTACTTCGAAGTTAATAGTAACTAGAATCTCATTGTTTGTTTACTAGCTGTAAAAATGAGAATAATAAAACTTAATCATTAACCATCTCCTTTTTGTATCAAAATCTGTGGCCACAAGGAGATAGGCGAGGTTGTATTCACGATGTGATTAAAATAGCTGACAGATCTAATGAGTAATGCTGATTAAACAGTTAAAAAGATTGGGTAAGGAACCTTTTAGAAATAATCTCTCATGAAAGTGTCAAAAAAAAGTTTGCTAAGGCAGTCACATAATTTACATTTCTCAGCTTTTGAATAATTAGGTTCAAGCACATCCTACATTCTTTTAATTTTTAATGTTCTCGGTAACATACTAGCTGGAGTAGTAAAAGGTCTTGTTTCTGTCTAAAATCTTTGCCTTAGTAATGACTTAGGCTGCCGAGGCTACAAATCATCTATTACTCTGGTTTAAGGAATCAATGAATATGGGTGGTGGGAAGTGACCTCTGCAGATGGTCTAGTCCAACCCCTCTCCTCAAAGCAGGCTGAGCCAGCGCAGGTTGCATAGAGCCAATGAGGTTTCAAGTATCTCCAAGCACGGAGACTCAACAGCCCTTCTATACAACCTGTTCCAGTGTTTGACTGCACTCACAGTAAAAAATGTTTTTTACTGTGTTTAAATGGAATTTTCTGTAATTCAGTTTGTGCTCATCGTCTTTGTCCTTTCACGAGGCACTGCTGAGAAGTGTATAACACTGACCAACGTCATCCATGTTGGTCTATGTTCTGCATTGGGCAGGGTAGGAAGGAGGACAGAGACAAGGTGAGAGAGATGAACCCCAGATAGATTTTCCCACAGCATGCTGCACAGATCCTATCCATCCAGTGCTGCACAAACATGGAGTTGCCAGCATCTGAAGGGATGTAAGATGTTACATGCAATATCTATATTCCTTTTTTTATTCCATCTTATTAAAACAGCTATTTTATTAAGCCGTTTGTTGTTGGGCATTTGTTACTGAGATCCAGAAAAAGCCCTGTGTCCTCTCTCTCTCACTCACCCCCAGTTTCTCTCCCCCTGGTGCAGAATTGTCCACCTCTAGCCCTCACCCACATGCTCTCAGCTGGCTCATCACCCCTCCCAATAGCCATTCATTCCCACTTCTCTCTCACATAAAGGGTCCTCACCATCCTGCCTAACTGGCATCAGAATAAAATTGTATTACTCTGGCAAGGGACACATCCTCAGCATATTTGTCAGAGGGTGAGGGGTTTATGCTAAACTGTGTTTTAAATCATGGTTTCTATTAGAATAATTTCCTTCTCAGTAGCAGTTCCACTTGATGGCTTGTTCTTGCAAGGCATGAGAAAGGCTTTCAAAATGGAGCTAAGAAAACTCATGACCGAGGCTCCCCAGTCTCAAGGCCAAATGTCAAATGTTGATGCAATTAATCAAGTGAAAAGACAAGGCATAAGCAGCCCTTGATGCCAAGTGCAACTGCACAGTTGCAGCAGCATACAGCATGTTTATGTGGGTAAAGCACATTGTGACAGAAGGATATGGCATATAGAGCATAGTAAATAGCTAAGAGCTCTGACACGTATGTGTCTTCTGTATTGGAAGAGATCCTCCATACAGCACATTTCAGCTGGGCTAATTTGCTCAGACAAACAGAAGCAAGATAAATGACTTTTTTTTTTTTATGTGATAATTCCCAGTTTATTTCTCCAGCTCTCTTAGCAGAAACACAAAGAGCTTGAAATCAATCTGGCAGCCTTTCTTTTTCAGGTCTCTGCCATTTAATGAGGGAACCAGGAGCTGCTTCACGCAACTCAGATGATCATCTGCACAACTCAAAATGCAAATGATAGTTTGAAGCAGTTAGTGAATGCCCATGGTACACTGTTTGTATATGCTTGTACAGACAAAACATCTATTGCAAAATTTGCCTTGAGTTTATTCCATCCAACCTGGTCAAAAACCCAGTAAATTGGAAACATAAATAAAGGACCATGCTAGCAGACATTTTCTATCAGAATAAAATTACACTTATAGTGAGATGCCCTGGTGATGGGTTCAAAATTAGAACAGTCAGATTTTATCCTCTACTTACAACCTTTGCATGAGCAACAGCAAAACTTGCTGCAAAATTTAGATAAACCTTACATAGGATCCTAGGAAAAATAAGACTGGAAGAGACCTCAAAGGTCTCTAGTCCAATCTCCTGCTCAAAGCAGGGGCAGCTCTGAGATCAGAAGTAGTTGCTCAGTGCTTTATCTAGTCAGGTCTTGAAAACCTCTGTCATGGTTTAACCCCAGCCAGCAGCTAAGCCCCACACAGACGCTCGCTCACTCCCGCCCCGGTGGGATGCCAGAGAGAATCAGAAGGGTAAAAGTTAGAAAACTCATCGGTTGAGGTAAAGACAGTTTCATAGGGAAAGCAAAAGCCACGCACACAAGCAAAGCAAAGCAAGGAATTCATTCACTACTTCCCATGGGCAGGCAGGTGTTCAGCCATCTCTAGGAAAGCAGGGCTCCATCACGTGTAACGGTTACTTGGGAAGACAAACGCCATCACTCCAAACGTCCCCCCTTTCCTTCTTCTTCCCCCAGCTTTCTATGCTGAGCATGACGTCATATGGTATGGGATACTGCTTTGGTCAGTTGGGGTCAGCTGTCCCAGCTGTGTCCCCTCCCAGCTTCTTGTGCACCCCCAGCCTACTCACTGGTGGGGTGGGGTGAGAAGCAGAAAAGGCCTTGACCCTGTGTAACGACTGCTCAGCAATAACGAAAACATCCCTGTGTTATCAACACTGTTTTCAGCACAAATCCAAAACATAGCCCCATACTAGCTACTATGAAGAAAATTAACTCTATCCCAGCCAAAATCAGCACATTCTCCACCCCTTATTCCATACCATTTACATCATGCTCAGGTCCCACACTATCCGGTACAACTTCATTAACCACCACTCCCTTCCCATCCATTGATATAACACACCAATATCATTCCCTTAGTCTATGGACCACCCCTGTAAAATGCCCATAAAATGTCCACAAATGCCCACAAAATGTCCACTGAGTTAATTTAGTTCATGACTTTGGGCTCCATCTGTTATGGTGGTCACTCAGGACAGGAGACATGGTGTGTTGCATGGAGTTATTGGGCACCAAAGGCAGTGCAGGTTGGGTCACTGCTGCACTTGCACTGCTTCTTGTAAGACTTGTCCTCCATTGCTTTAGGTTGTTCCTGCTATAGTAACTCCTATAACATACAACTCAAGTCATGGGTTACAACAAATGAAAGGTCTATCCATTACAATCTCCACCCCCGGCCCCTTTGGACCAGACCATAGGGTTTAACATTGCAATGAACTCCTCCCCTTGCCCCTGCTCCTGCTTGGACTTATCTACAGACTGCAGTCCGTTAAGGATGTACCTGCTCCAAGTGGAGCCTGATCTATGAGCCACAGTCTCCTCAGGGGTATACCTGCTGTGGCATAGACTTATCCACAGCCACAGTTGCTTTGAGCTGCACGTGTTCCACTGTGGCCTTCTCCATGGGCCACAATGCCTTCAGAGATACACCTGCTCCAGCATCGCCTTACCCACAGCCACAGTCCCTTCAGAAGTAAACCTGCTCCAACATGGCCTTACCCATGGCTGCAGTCTCTCAGGGGCGTACCTGCTCTGTCATGGGCTTATCCATGGCCACATGCTTTGAGGTGCTCCAGCATAACCTCATGCACAGCCACTGATACTGCAAGGTGTACCTGCTGCAGCATGGACTTAGAGCAGGTTGCCCAGGACCATGTCCAGACAGCTTTTGAATATCACCAATGATGGAGACTCCACAACCTCCTTGGGCAACCTGTGCCAGTGATCAGTCATCCTCACAGTAAAACAATGATGTTCAGACAGGACCTTTGTGTTTCAGTTTGTGCCCATTGCCTTTGGTCCTGTCACTGGATATCACTGAGAAGAGTCTGGCTCTGTCTTCTGTACACCCTCCCTTCAGATATTTATACACATTGGTAATACTTCCCTGAGCCTCGTCTTCTCCAGGCTGAACAGTCCCAGCTCTCCAGGCCCTTTACTAGACTGTCTCCAGTCTGTCCATACCTTTTTTGTACTGCGGAGCCCAGAACTGGACACAGCACTCCAAGTGTGTCACACCAGGGCTGACTAGAGGAGAAGGATCAACTCCCTTGACCTGCTGGCAACACCGCTCCTAATGTGGCCCAGAAAAGTGATTCAGACAAGTGATACAAGTTTATCGATAGACAATCTTTGCTGTGTTGTTTTACAAATTTGGGTGATCTTTCATGAGAAGGTTAAGATCATGACACAGAAGCAGATGTTTCTAGTACTTTTTATTACCAAATAAGTTATCCAGATAATTTGTAGAGGAGGAGAACTTGCAGGGGAAAACATAAATCCTATAAGTCTGTTCTTCTGCTCTGTTTAGGATTTGCTTTAGTAATATTTAGTGCAGTTTGATTCAAAGAGCACATTTCATAACAACTGGCTTGTTGTTGGTTGAATACTTTTAAGATATCTCAAGTGCAAATGAAATCTGAAAAAGATTAGTGCGACTAATGTTCCTTGAATTACTTCAGAGACAGATGTTTTAGATCCTGATCCTGCAAACATTTATTCCTATGTAAAACTTGACACTTCTGAGGACTGATCATTTCAATGGCTGTTCTGTACAAAAGCTTTCAGTTGGGGGTAACTTGGCCCATGCGTAAAGCAGTCTCTGATTTAAGTTTCACTTCCTCCATTTTTAAAGATGTATACAGGGATATAATTCAGCTCTCTGTTCTATTGTTGCTGCAGTTGCTTTTTTAATTTTTTGTAGAAGAGCTGCAATAATTAATTTTAAGCTAATTTTCTTTATCTATCTAATGGTTCCAATCCTTTCTTCCTCCTGGTTTCAATAAACTAGAGTCTTAAACCCTCCGTGAAATAACAAATGTGAAAAATGCAGAAGAGAAGGAAAACTCAGCCATGAGGTGAGTTAACCTCCTTTCTCCTTGATTTTCCTTGACTTTGGATCTAGATCAGATTCTCAGACTACTACTGAACAATTAGAAAATAGGGAAAAAGTATTTGCTTTAGTTGTGAATCTGAGTGGTAGTCCTATCTTTTCATTGGGGTTACTGGTATTACTTAATTAAATTGTCTCAGAGATTGCAGAAATTGAGAGGACATGGTTTGATCAGGACACTGTAAGAGAGTGGCAGCATAATACTTCATTGCAAAAAGCCTTAACATTCCTAATTTTTTTCTAGCTTGGTTCAGGTTACATCTGTGAGTCTCAGTTTCTCTCCCCAAACTTGTTTCAGAAGTTCTTGGTTGACAGCTGTTTGCAAGGCACAGGATAGAGTGCTGGAATGGGCAGGGTCCTGATGCTGAAGCATAACTGGAAAATAGTGTTTCACAGTGTATGAAGACATTTGCGGCAAGGTACTTGCAGAGAAAAAATGTTCTGGAGAAATGCAACTTAGGCTTAGAGAGTCCTCCTCATTTCCTTTTCCTTAACAAAATAACACTTCTTCAAATCAATTTCCTTATGAAATCATATTGTAACAACAGATGCGGGCCATATTTCTGTGCATAGTTTATGGGCAAGCCAATTCAGACAAAGCAAACACGCTCAGCTTCCTCTCAGTGCTCCTGCAGTACAGTGATTTGCAGGCTCTGGCTTTCCTTAGAGCCCTTGCAGTAGTGACTGCCAAAGTACTGTCAGTTTAAGAATGTGCAGAGATTTATAAGCTAGTTCTGAGGCCCCCTGGGACTCAACTAATTGTACTCATTCCTTGCCTACACAGTAGAATGGATTTATAATCATTGTAACCTGAGAAAACACTAATTTATTAGTGTTGAACATGGGTTGTTTCAGATTAAAATAAAGTAACTAAAACTAAAGTCAGTGAGAGACTTTCCTCTAAAGGCCCAATGAGCTGAGAGCCCCTGGATAAATTTATGTATTCCAGACACCTTGGATTATCTTTAAATGCTGTAGATTCTCCTGTGATTTGTTCAGAAATCTATACCATTTCTGCAGAACTGCACTTATTTAATTTCTACTCTATTCTATAGGGGTTTTGACTGAAGGAGGGAGTATGATTTTTGCAATTTATTTATCTATGGGAATTTTCCATGAGTTTGCATATATGCATTACAAAACCTGTTTTCAAATTTGGCCCTGACTCCACTGATCAGGTAACTGTTAGCTGAAAACAGGTAGTTGTTTTCCTAGTACAGAACCTCTAAACACATCCTGTTCCCCCACACAGAGGCGACTCACAGGATGTATACAAACGTTCTGTTCTATTCTTACAGATATTTTTGTTTTCTAAACCAAGCTAGAACAATATCTCCCCTTCCCTCCGGGCTTTCCTGTGTTAAGAAACAAAAGGCACACAATCTCAGCTTGTAGCAGTTCTTTAGCCCACATCAGCAATTATCTCAGGCAAGACGCAGTACTTTCATTTTTTATTTTATTTTATTTTTTTCAATAACTCCATGCACTTTCAGTAACTACATGCATGTTGTGATGTAGAACTTCCTTCATTTTATAGCTAGGTTGCAATTTACAGAGTTCAGGATCCTTATACCAAAGTTAAATGCAGGAGAACTTGCATCCATCATCAGTTAGGTGACATTTTAGAGTTACTGCAGTTTGTAAATGACCTTTGGGGTTGTAGAAACGTCTGTGCAGCCACCGCTGTGCTGTCAGCTCTGCTGCAGCCCAAAAATCCCTTTGCCTTAAAAATGTATCCCAAAAGTTATTACCATTTCCAGGAAATAAATTGCTTGAATTTTGTATTCATTTTCTTCCCCATTTCCTTGCAGCTCCCTGTTGAAAGCAGCCAGGCTAGTGGAACTTTTGAAGGAGACAAGTTTGACCCTGAATTCAACTTCTGCCCAGATGAAATAAATTAGGATTCAATTTCAGTTAAAAAAAAAAAATCTAGATATCATTTTTAAAGTTTAAGTGTTTGAGACATTCGTAATGCATTTCCACAGTCTAAGTGTTCCAGTTCTCAGAAAACACATGAAAAATTCTAAGAGTCTGGTCTCACCCAAGCGAGTACCCTAGAATGCGTCCTCTGTTTGTTGAAACAAGTAGTTTTGCCTGTTATGGAAAAAAAAAAAAAAAAGTACTGTCCCTAAATCACCAGACCCACAGGATGATCATTGTGTAGAACGTATACTGAAAATTTTATCACATAGTGTGATGATGAGGGCAATAATGGAACCTGCCTACCAGGACAAAGCATCTACTGAGGGGTGACTGCATGTCTTCCTTCTTTGTTTTTCCTTGTTCCTCTCTCCTTTTAATAGTTTAATGGTAGAAAAACATCACTTCAGTGGAATTTCATGAACAGTCTAGAGAAATTGAACCCCAGTATCTGGCCAGTTTTGCTAAATGTCGGTGATGGTGTCATGTCGTCTTTTCCTCTTCTCTTCTCAGAGAGACTAGTAGGAAAGGTAGGTACATGGGATGTAGGAAGGCCAGCTCCAAGTCTCTAAATCTGTATAATCTCTACCCCAGACCAGCAAAATTCTTAGATGAGCCTTATTTTTAACTGAGCCTGCTATAATCTTTCCCACCGAAGCTATAATCTTTCCCACAAAAGCAATGCTATCTGTTTTTCTTACAACATACAATGCATGGTGCACTTAAGTGTAATAAAATGCAAAACACTTCAATATTTTATCAAGACCCAGAGCATTTGCAAAAGTTTCTGGTCAGGACAGAGAGTTGTGAGTTGACAATTTATGTGGAGCAAAACAATGTGGACGTATTTTACAGTAAGACAAACTTTGCCAACAGTAACGTTAAGATGGACTTATTGCCTTAGTACTCCACTAGGCTAGCGCCTTTCATAGAATCATAGAATCATTTAGGTTGGAAAAGACCTCTAGGATCATCAAGTCCAACCGTAACCCTAACATTGCCAAGTCCAGCACTAAACCATGTCCCTAAGCACCACATCTACACATCTTTTACTTACCTCCAGGGATGGTGACTCCATCACTTCCCTGGGCAGCCTGTTCCAATGCTTGACAACCCTTTCAGTGAAGAAAGGGTTTTCCTAATCTCCAATCTAAACCTCTCCTGGCACAACTTCAGGCTGTTTCCTCTCATCCTATCACTTGTTACTTGGGAGAAGAGAGTGATGCCAACCTTGCTACACCCTCCTTTCAGGTAGTTGTAGAGAGCGATAAGGTCTCCCCTCAGCCTCCGCTTCTCCAGGCTAAACAACCCCAGTTCCCTCAGCTGCTCCTCATCAGAATTCTGCTCCAGACCCTTCACCAGCTTCGTTGCCCTTCTCTGGACACGCTCCAGCACCTCAATATCCCTCTTGTAGTGAGGGGCCCAAAACCAAGCACAGTAGTCGAGGTGCGGCCTCACCAGTGCCGAGTACAGGGGCACAATCACTTCCCTAGTCCTGCTGGCCACGCTATTTCTGATACAAGCCAGAATGCTATTGTCCTTCTTGGCCACCTGGGCACACTGCTGGCTCATATGCAGCCGGCTGTCGACCAACACCCCTAGGTTCTTTTCCACCAGGCAGCTTTCCAGCCACTCTTCCCCAAGCCTGCAGCTTTGTATGGGATTGTTGCGACCCAAGTGCAGGACCTGGCACTCAGCCTTGTTGAACCTCATACAAATGGCCTCGACCCATCGATCCAGCCTGTCCTTGAGTTGTGGATTGTTAGAATTAATTTTATTTTCTACAGTGGCCTGGCTGGATGTAGTAACCATTGACTTTTACCACCATCTCCACCGAGTCTGCCATTTTAGTCCTTTGTTTTCTCTTTTTCCTAATTCACAGTGACCAGGAAGTTTTTTTCAATTTCACTAACAGAAGGATAGGAAAAAAGTTACGTTGGATTAATGTTAGCTAATCAATCCCAAACAAACTCTTTTTCTTTTTTTTTTTTTGCCAGTGATCTGAAAAAATTCCTTATTTATATAGTTCTATTTTACCCACCTAGGAGGTGGTTATTAGGGATATACAACACTATCGGCATGCCTTACTGTTAGTGATTCCTTGAACAAATATTTAGGAACTCTGATTACTATAAATTTTCACTGGAAGACTTGTATGAATGAGGAGTTCAGAATTTCAGAAGGTTGTGCTGCCCATGAATTAGCATGAGCCTATGGCCCAAAGTATTATTGATTTGATAGAACTTCTGCTCATTCTCGAGTGAGCAAAAAAAGAGTTAATTCATTGCCTTAATATGTGATTTTCACAATTGTTTTTCTTATGGCTGTATTTAAATTGGAAATCTGGATGTTATTTTGCATTTAATCACTGACTGCATTGTTATACTTACAGGGAAGGTACGGAACTAAAACATTTGTAGTGGGAACGATTATGCTGTAGTAGAATTATTAAATTATGCAGCTGTTTTAGTTAAAATGAAAATAATTATGGCCATTTTATTATGGATCATTCCCTTAATTTCTTTTTGAAACAACCTGGAACAAACTGGCTTTTAAAGGCCAAAAGTTTCTTCCTTGTGACATGTGGAAAAAGAAAAAAAAATCCTTCAGCATAGTCTTTCACTGGAATAATTTTTTGGCTTTGTGGGTAAAGTTTGTTATTTGTTTTGGTTTTGGTTTGGGGTTTTTTTTGTTTGTTTTTTTTTTTTTAATCTACATTGTACCTTGATATGGAAAAGAATAAAAGGAAGAGAGGGTATAAGAATAATGTAACACTTAGTTTATATGTTCCCTTTATTTTTTTCTTTCTGTCTCTTTTTCTCTCTTTCTCTCATGCTATGGAAATTACATTTTGGCTACACTTCGTTTTCAGACTTACCTTACCTAAGTGTGACGTAGGTGGGTGGGGGAGAGGGGCGGGATACAAGGGTAGATATCTAGGACGAATGAGGAGGAGGCAAACCCAGGAAACGGTTCATCTTATCCCAACTTGGTGTTTATTTTCTGATGGCATGGATGCCTTCTCTGAGTACTTGTCTTTCACCACTTTCTATACTGTAGCCAATTAGACTCTTCTGAAAGAGTCTGTTTGCATGTTCTTCACTCCTGTGGCTTCCAGCAGGGAGGGGAGAGATGAAAGGCATAGAGAAACTGGGCCAGTGCTTTTCGCTCTTGCGCTTTCACAGTATTTATTTTCTGTAGGACCCTGTTCCGATGATTCAGGAGTGTCAGTTTTGTGTCTATTTGGGGATGGAAGCAGAAGGGCACCTCATTGTCTGCACGCCCTTCCGTGTGTCTTGTTGCTGTCTTCCCACCTTTCCATACTGTAGTCTCTGCACAGTCCTGCTCCTAGCCTTAATCCCCAGGTCTGGCATCCTGAGCCTCTTTGGATGTGGCTGAGTGACATGAGCAAGCAAGCACTTGACAAGACAGGGCAGTCTGACCTGTCCTGTGAGTCTCAGTGACTTTCAGAGAGGTTAAAACCAGAGTAATCACTTTTTCTAGATGGTATGAAGATGAATAAAACTAGGGAAATGAAGTATTTTTATAATTTAAGTCTTTGCCTGAGCTGTTCCTTAAACAGTTCATGAAATTTACAGAAATGTAAATTTTTTATTAAGCCGATTTTTTTTTACAATCTTCATGTTTAGTTATGTTGGCATACAGGTCGGCATGATAAGTACTCTCATCTAGCTGTCTAGCAATTGGCTAAACTGAGTGCTCTTGTTTTTACTTGCTTGAAAGGATCCATAATTGCTACTTCATTAGTTGAAGAGAAATGCCAAAAATCATTGCTGGGGCAGAATCTCTATTTGGCAAAAGAACTCAAATGCTGGTATTCAACAATACTTCAATCTTATGTAGATTTTGAAGACGACAGAATATTCCCCACTGGAAATGCTGCTGCCCTATAATTTTTAAATTCCAGAAATTTTTTCAATAAAAAAAATTTTGAGAGCAGAAATTAATCCATGAAAGAAGCAACATGTGGATGTGTGTATTTCAGTAACTGCAGTGTAAGTACGCATTTATGAACAAAATTTTAGAAATTAACTTTTTTTTTTTAATTTATGGGTAGAAATGGCTAAAGCTGCAAAAATAAACTTCCTTGAATTGACATGTTTACACAGTTATAGACCTGCAGTAGGTCAGTGATGGTGGTATTTCCTTTTTACGTATACTGAATTCAATGTATACTAATTAATGCGTATTGACTGGTCTTGTAATACAACCTAAAATGGTTCCAATTCTTACATGACAATCAGTGTAAAACCTTGTGGCAACAGAAGGCTGATTTTGTCACATTCATTGCATTCAAACTGTTTAACTTCTTTAACAAGGTTAAGTTTTATGTACACAAAGCCCTGGGGACTTGCAGACCTTGAGACCATGGCCTATTTGTAAAGCCTTTCCGGGTTTTAAATAGTTATTTGGGCAAAATTATGTAAGAACAATTATTATCATTTCATTATTTGAAGGCATTTAAGCATTTGATATTGCAAATATTTTTTTTCCTGAAATAAATATTGGTAAGTAATTATATGCAAAAGCTTCCATTTATATGGCTTCAAGACTTTTTTCAAAGCAAATCACCAAAATCAACATTTTGAAGATGGAAGATTGTAGCAATAACACTAATTCTACTTCACTGCATCTATGTAATATTTTTATTTTGTTTAGCTATGGTATGTAAATCAGGTAACCTGATGCCAAAATCTTAGGTTCCATTTGTTTCACTTTAAGTTTGCAGCCTTGCTAATGCCATGTGGGGTTGTATTTGAATACACTACATGTACTGTAAATTACTTTAATGGTTTTACAAGGTCAGAGTGATCCAATTAGCTACATGGTCATATTTGTAATCACATTATTATATCTCAGATAATATGAGGCACAGGTGAAAAAAAGGTCAAATAATCTAATATACTCTTACGCCACTTGAAAATGTTCTCTCTAAACAATGCTACCCTAGGTCTTTTATTCGGGCTTTATTTTAGGAATACATGTTGTAATGTAATGTACTGAAAAAAACCTTCAGAATTTTTTCCTCTCTGTTGTGAATAGCTAGTTATGGAAATGATCTGAATTTAGATTGAACAGTGGTATGTTTACTTTAACTTATAATCTCATATCTGTGTAAATGGATTTTGTCACAGTTTCTAAATGTCACTTACGTACAGAGTGGCAAATCTCTGCTGCAGCAAGGTGGGAGTATGAAATCAGCATTGACTCATGTGCAAAGGAAAGAATGTTATAGGTACACAGTGAGATCTGAAATGTTCATTTCTGCTGAACTGTACAGATCGCTTCTTTGAATACAACTAAAACTATCTAATGTATGGCACAGGAAAGTCTAGATTTCTTACAGCAGTTCCCACTCTGTTTAAAGTGTGTCCTTTGTACTTTTTGAATATGAAAACTTAAGTGCAAAAGAAAAGCTTCAAAAGGAATGTGTATTCCTGAAGTTGTTTGTGTGTCTCTGTGGCTGCCCACGCAAATACTAGAAGGTGTACATCGGTACTTTACCACCTGTATTCATTTTCCACTTCACCAAGACTAATCAATTGCAATTTGACTTAAATATATCACATGGTTCATGGATGTTTTCTCTTTATGCTGTTCAGTGTTTGGTATACATCTGTCACATTCATCTCTATTTAAATTTCTTTGACTGAAAAAAAAATCTAAGCTGTTGTTCAGCAGAATGTTTAGGCCACTAATGTAATAAAACTCAGTGTCAGACCTTATGGGAGGGTAGGTGAAATTTAAATAAAACTTACTTGTCTCATCCATGCTCAGTGTCTCACAGGTTTCACTCCCTCTCTCACACCATGTGCTCACAGGCACTAGGATGTGTGTGTCCAAGCAGTTTATGTAGGACCACTTCTGAGACACAGAAGAATGAGGGATGGCAGCTAGCCCGTTCTTATTGTCTCTCTCTCAATTGGTAACAAGAAACTGGTTTTTTTGGAAAGTCTTTCACATCCGTGAGGAGTCAACAGTGATAATTATCAAAGGGTTGAGATCAGCAACACAAAGTCTAGCTGGAGGTCAGTCTTGAGTGGTATACCCCAGGATTCAATACTGGTACCAATACTATTTATCATCTTAACATGATGGGACAGAGAGCACACTCAGCAAGGTTGTCAGTTTATACACCAGAGGGTTGTGCTGCTGTTCAGACAGACCCTGACAGGCTGTAAACTTGGGCCAACAGAAACCTCATTAAGTTCATTAAAGGGAAGTGCAAAATCATGCCCCTTGGGAAGAACAACTCCATGCACCAATATAGGTTGGGGGTTGACCACCTGGAAAGAAGCTTTGCCGAAAAGGTCCTGGGGGTCCTGGTGAACACAAAGTTGACCATGAGCCAGCAATGTGCCCTTGTCACCAAGAAGACCAACATCATCCTGGGCTGCATGAGGGGAAGTGTTGCCAGCAGGCCGGAGGAGGTGATCCCTCCCTCTGCTCAGCACTGGTGAGGCACATCTGGAGTGCTGTGTCCAGTTCTGGACTCCCCAGTATGACAGAGACATGGACATACTGGAGTAAGTCCAGGAAAGAGCCACTGAGATTATTATAGGACTGGAGTATCCTCATATGAGGAAAGGCTGAGAGAGCTGAGACTGACCAGCCTGGAGAAGGCTCAGGGCAGATCTCATCAATGTGCATAAATACCTGATGGGGGGAGTAAAGAAGATGAAGCCAGGCTCTTCCCAGTGGTATCCAGTGACAGGACCAGAGGCAACGCACACAGTTTGAATTACAGGAAATTCCATTTGAACATAAGAAAATGGGGTTTTTTTGCTGTGAGGGTGACTGAGCACTGGCACTGGTTGCCCAGAGAGGTTATGAAGTCTGCATCCTTGGAAACATTCCAAACCCAGGACATAGTTCTGGGCAACCTCCTCTAGATTGCCCTGTTTGAGCAGGGAGGGTTGGACTAAATGACCTGTGGAAATCCCATCCAACCTCAATGATTCTGTGTAATAGTGTGATCTTTTGCTCAAAATCTTGTTTACTTCAGCCTGCATAAATCTGAGACAATGTTGCTGCTCATTGTCTGGTTTTCTGTTGCTTTGGTTATCTTTCTGGATACAGTCAGTTCTCATTGCATATAACAAGAAGAGCAATGGCACATGCAATGTGCTGTAACCCTGTTGACATCCTCTTGTTATCAGAGCAAAAGATGGAAACAACACACTGCTCAGTATGAACTAGTTTTATTGTAATCAGTCATGTCCTTTGTTATCAATACTAGCTGTTCGTCTAAGCTG
Source organism: Mycteria americana (assembly GCF_035582795.1). Lineage (NCBI taxonomy): Eukaryota > Metazoa > Chordata > Aves > Ciconiiformes > Ciconiidae > Mycteria > Mycteria americana. Next base: position 36,825,195 of record NC_134367.1, read on the forward strand.
GTGCTTCTACACACAAACATTTCCTTTCAGACTTCATCTATACCAATCTTAATGTTTCTGCATCTACACATTTAGCCCTGAGGAGGTATAGTCTGTAGATCTCTGATCCTAAAAATGTCTCATTTTACCAAGACATCGACAGGTGCTTGCATGGGCCATGTTGACAGTGTCTCCTTTAATGGTCCTGTTGGCCTTTTCCTTCCATGATAGGAAAGGGCTCAGGCTTTCTCTTCTGATGGGGAACTCTGTGCATGTGAGTAACACACTTTTCCATATATCTGCGCTGTCTGCACTTTCCCTCTTCTTTTTTCTATGGACTTTTTACAAAGATTTCCAGTTCCCTGGGATTTTTTTCTGGGAAGAGGTCAAGGAAGGCTAACAAGCTATCATTCTTCTTAATCCCAAAGCTTGCTGGCAGGATCTTATCCTTTGTTGCCCTTCTACTATTGTATGATGAGGTTGGTGGAAAATAAGAAGGGAGAAAGGATGACTACATGACATGGAGTCCAACTTCTCCTATTTCAAGTATTACCACATATACTTGGAATTTAATGAGTCACTCATTGGTACCTTGCATGCTTGATCAGAGTAACAAGGTGAAAGAGAGACTTCAGGTTTACATCATGAAACCTAAAACCAGTTATTTCCACTGCAGCTGATGCACAAAATCTTCCATTTCTTGATTTGCTGCTCTCTGGACCATCCTACAAAGGCTTCACTTTCTGTATAAGTAAACAAGATATTAGTTCTGCAACCTTATGCTGTTTTCCCCGAAATTATGCCTGAGTGAAGTAAAAAGCAAAATACTAATACTCAGGCTGCCAAAAAGAGAACCTTTAAAATATGACTTCAGAAAGGAGAAAATTATGCTTGCAGAAACAACTTTTTGCTGGCATTGGTACTATTCTGCTTCCACCACTTCTCGCAACTGTATTCACTGCCTGTGGTATCGGGGAAGACCCCCTGAAACAGATTTGAGATGGACTTATGGTACTATCTGAAACTAATATTTTCTTCAAGAACATTAGTGTTACAGCTTTAGCCTGCTGAGAGGAAAATGGCAAGACTAATGAAATGCAAAATTATATACCTACTTGCTGCACAGTGTCTTAACCACAGTAATGTTAGGGGCCTGCCATTCACAACTGTGCAGCCTTTCAGTTGCATCATTGCAGTCTGTCTTTCGCTTCATAGCCTTCCAGCCCATGGCTGCTGTGGCAGTGTTTTCTTCTCCTTGTATTTGAAAGTGCTCATGGCTTTGTGCTGGCAGACTTTTAAAATGTTAAGTGTGTTATCTTGGGTTCTGCAGGAAGCAATTGCCACTGATGTGTAAATTGTCCTTCCTGTTTTTCCACTCCAGATTCATAATTTTTAGTTTCTAGCCTCATGCTAGGGAATAAATAGAGCTTAGTAGATAACATTAGTAGATAGTAGTCTTCAGGTAGCCAGTAAGCGTTTTCCAATAATGCACATACACAAAGACTAACAGCCAAGTAATCAAAGCATGCTCCAACCAGCACTATTAGTATAATGCGCAAGAGCAACCGGTAGACAGATTGAGTAGGTCTTGAAACTATATAGTTACTTTTGAAAATGTATTTGAGGGGAACAACCGTTTCACTGGAGAATATACTCAGAAGAGGATGCTTACATACTAAGACATGCATTGCATCTTTTCCCAGCTGCACATGGCAGTTTTCCCTTTCCCTTTTCTCTCTTTCTCTCTCTCTCCCACTTTGTGGGGTTTTTTTTCTTCTTTTGTTTTCCAATTATAGTTAAGGTAGGCCATCAAATATATGCCCAACAAATAAATATTTGTGGGCGTAAGCCTGTCTTACCATCCTTTGTGCAACATATTCCTACCAGAGAAATGCTTGTGCTAAACAACCTGAAAACTTTTGGTTTAGTAGTACTGTTCACAACAACTTTCTCTGGTTCCTTTATTTGCAGGTGGAATTCCATCTGACTGCTTTGATAGAAACCTAACCTTGCAGAGCTGCCTCATCAATCACAATGTGGTTTTGGAGCTTCGAATTGTTTGCTTAATTTCAAAAGCTTTCCTGAATCCTATTAAAAATCAGTGATCAAAGTATGATGGGCATTTCTGCTACACTGTTCTGCCCAAACATGCAATACAGAACTATGTCTGGCCCAGTACTTTAGGAAGTACTTTAGGCTTTTTAGAGAATTCTTGATGCTATTACAGATATACAAATATTGGAAATTTATTTTCAACATGCATTAGTGGACTGTATAAAGCTGAAAGTCTTCCCATGCCATGAACGGGTATCAAGAAAAAATAAGAAGAACTAAGCAGAAAATAAAGACAAGATTTCTTTGTCACATGTTGATAAAGGGATGTGGAGAATGAAATAGACTGACACTGGGCATTCTTCTGCGAAGGTAGCTCTGGTCTGGATCAGACCTTTAGGCTTTGAAATCAAAGAGAATGAGGGAAAGTAACAGAGAAAAGTGTAAGCAAGCAGACTCACTGCAATAAGAACAAAGTTCTTAAAGAATGAACTTTAATATTGAGACTGGAATACCTAGATGTTTGGTGTTTGAATGTCTTCCACACTGTGGCATTAATGTAGAGACATCTTCCCTACATCTTAACTTTCACACCAAAATGCTGTGAAGTACTTAATCAAGGGACGAAGACCGAAATCCTTAACAAACAACCTTTCCATGAAGTGGAACAAAAAGGAGAAAATCTGTGGATTTTACATGTAAATAAATTAAACTTAGGAGAGATGTGTCTATGTAGGTTTAGCCTGTGCCTTGACAGAAAGGGTTTGTATTCCTCTGATGTCAGCTGCTCTCTTTGCTGCACACTGAGCAGAGATTGTCATTCTGTTGACTATAACCTATATTCTGTTAGTGCAGAGGTCCCTAAAAATTTTACAGTCATATATAAAATGTGGATTTTAGCCCAAATAAGTATTCACTCTGAAGTATATTATTAGAGCTTACAGAAAGTTTTGCAGGTCCCCTATGAGGTGCTTTAAATGTGTCCACATAAAACGTTAGAATATAAAGTCAAAGTAAAACTGGGTTTCTTTGATTTTATATCATTGGAAAAGGTGAATCCTAATTAAACTGAGAGCCCTTTTGGAAAACTTTTAATACTCATTAATGAATTAATTTGCAGTCTGCTTCCTGACTACTTTACAAGTTTTCTATCAGGATTTTTCATAAGTACAACAGCAAAAATGCTGAGCATAGTATGACTGTCATTTGAAAGACATTGATTGAAAGATACCAGAGGAGATTATGTTGCCCTTCTGCTATATGGTAGCTCCTGTGCCATGTGGGGCGTATAGTCTGTGGTAGAGGTAATTTCCCAGGAGAAAGGCTTTATATGTCCCTGCCATGCTCTGTTACCATTCTACAACATATGAGGCAGGTATTGTATATGTGAGTCTTCTTTGGGACATAAATATCATCTATTCCCAGAATATTAGTACTCCAGTACAGTGAGTGAGGCAGGGTCCTTTAAAAAAGTAATATACTGTTGCAATGTTGGAGGAGGCTGAATGAAAATATTGTATATATAAATGGCTGCTGAGTTTGTAATCTATGAGAATTTACTTCTGCAGTCTTTTAAAAATACATGGTTTACTCTTGTACAAGCTATGTATGGTTTTTAAAAGATAAACAAACACTCAACTCATTAGAGCATATGGCATTGTATCTACACATACTGGGATCACCAGCAGGGATGGACACTTCTTCATCCTCTGCAGAGACCTTTCCCACTTGAATTAACAAAGTGGCTACTGGAATGTGACAAACTGTTATCGCTGTGCGGACCTCTGCTCAAGGGCGGCAGGGTGCTGCATCCCTGGGTGGCAAAGCTGCTGCTGATGATGCCAGAGGACTGGTGAGTACAGGAGCTCCTGTATTGTATCACAAGGTCTTGGTCACTGTTTCCTCAAGGGCTCATGTGCTGGGTCTTTCCCTTTTCCCCAGCCTGCCTTCTCATATTGCAGTGTCTCATCCCTTCTCCAGCCTTTTTGCTAAGCTATTTGTGTTCTTACTTCTCCAGGCTTCCAGTCCCAGTTTTTTCACCCAGTCATTTACAGATTTCCACTTTCCTAATCTGTTTTATTCTTCTATGATAGACTGTCTCCCTGCTCCTGATTTCTGTTTCACTTAGTCTCATTCTTACCAAGAGGTCTTGCTCTCTCTCTCCCCTCATCAGCTCAGCTTCCCCTACTTCATCCCCACATTCAGTGCAAATGCCATTTCCTTTTTGGTTCCACCATCATCTCGGTTTTCAGTCTTACTCCTTCTTCCTAAGCTTGCTGGAAAAGTTTCCTTTCCTCCTTTCAATTTTTCTCTTCTCCTGCATTTCCAGTTAGGTGGCATCATCTTATAAGCCAGTTTAAGAGAGAGGGTAGACTGGAGATATAAGGAAACAAATGACTTCTGTTCGAACTTCGGTGTCCACACACTTCTGTTCCAGCAAAGCCTGCAGCAGGCCACAGCAGCCCAGAGCTGCAATGGCAGAGAAGGTCCCAAGGAGCCCTAGTTTGCAGAGTGACAAATTTACATAGAGCCTTCACTGACAGCTGGCACTTAGGAGGAGGAAAAGGGAGACATGAACTGAATCTGTAACTTGGACAATCTACTGAAGCATTTAAAAAAATAATCTTAAACTACCTATAAATGGCAGGTGAAATTTTGCTCCAGTTCAAGTTTGGCTAAGTTTTAAGCAACTGAAAATTAGGTTTTAGAAATAGGGGTCAAAATGAATATTAATGCTGTAAAATCCTGCTACATTATATTCTGAGTTTGTCAGGAAAAGCAGGGTATTAAGCATTGATATACTGCTGAGAGAGATGGGGCTCTGATTCAAGGGCTTGTAAGCAACAGCAAAATGCAGATAATCAGAAGGAGAATAGCAGCAAGAATTGAGACGTATGAAGTGACTGCAATTCTTAGTAAAATAAGTTTTTTCAAACTTTAAAAGAAATACTGGAATAATTACATACTGGAACCTGGAGGGAGAAAATGAACAATTTATCCTAATTGGTAGAACTGTGCATCTAAAAGTGACGTTTTATTCAGTCTTTATGAAGAGATGTGTGATTATACCCTACACATTTAGGCAACCAACTCTAAATTATTCAGAGAAAAGGAGAGGGGAGCTAAAACAGATAAAGAAAAAACATAGGCAATATGACCACATGTAAATTGGTCTGTAGGAGCATGCACTGAAAGTGGAACAGAGAAAAGAAAGTTGGTTATTGAATTGAGAACATTTTCCCCATAAACTTGTTATTGCAATTTGTCATGGGTGAATGATGGGGGGGAGAATTTTTATAATACATCATGTTTCTGTTCTGTTGAGAAATCAACTTTTTAAAAATATCTAGAATTTCCTTAAAGGGAATTAATAAAAAATTAAAAGTTCAAGCATTTCCTGAACTTTTACTGATGTTTCAAGGCTGGATGTGTTAAGCATTCTTCTCTTTTCATATATGCATACATATGTCCCTACAGACAATTTCAAGTTACACCGCCAGTTAATGATGCAGTTTCTTATAGGCAAACCTTCTTTTAAAGTTGTTTTATTTTGTATTCATTGAGGTCATCCTTTGTCTCTCATCTTTGCAAGCAGCTCTCATTCATGTCATAGGCAGTTTAACAACCTTAAGCTCTATAAGGTCCCAAATGTCTTCTGACAGAGCACAGCATCCACAAAGCTACCAAGCTCTGCTGCATATGAAATTAACAACACACAACACAATAGATAACTCTATAGAAAGAGGTAATAATTGTAGATGTACAGTAACAGCAGAAACCTGACAAAGGAATGGGGAACTTGGACTCATGCAGTACCATCTTCTTAACAGTCTGTTCCTGTTTTGGACAGCCCTGCTTTTCTCAAAGCACCAAAGTGAAAACATAGGTGAATCAATAGATGTAAATAAATTTGAGGCTTCTAAAGTGTTTTCTTGCATGTTGCTTTGCAGGCAGAGGACATTACCTGTCAGGTTGATTGAGTATTTGTGACATAAGGTGTTACCTTCACTACAAAGTACACAAGAAAGGAGACAGTAATCCTTCTTCTGTGATGCTCCTTTCCTGCGCACTTTACATGATCAAGGCATCTGTTAGCTTTAATGAGAGTCTTTAGCATGCAAGTGTTATCTGTTTGAATCTGGGGTGAAGGGTATTACAGATTCTGGTGAATTTTAGTCAGAGGTGGATGGAGAGATCCTGCAGAGCAGATTGACTGCCAGTTTAATTTTTTCAAACTTTGGGGTATGGCATTTTTCAAGGCTTTTTGACATTGCTAATATTTGTTAGGTGTGTTTGGTGTCTATGCATCCAAAATCATTTATATTAAAAAAGTATGTTTAGCTGCAAAATCAAGTGGCTGGGAATAAGTACCTGAAAGAATGCTTTCTGCACAACCTAAATCTTTTCTACTATTCCCCCCACCTGCCTTCCCTGCTGGATATGCATTTGGAGACAAAGATAGCACTGGGTACAGGCAAAGTACATGGTTACCTACAGTGGAAAAATTACAATGAAATATTCCTTGGAAGGGCTATATTAGGACCTTATTGTCTTTAGCTTTGTTGTCAATGTAACTTCTGTCTCTTCTCCAAGGAAGCTGGTACTGACTGTCAGAGCAGCATTTGCTGCTGAGCATCCAGGCTCTGCCTCTTGCCTGCACAGCCTCACATAGAGCCAGGCTTGCTGCTGCTGCTGCCTCTGCGAAGGGGACGTAAAGCAGTGCTGTGTGTTTCTGGGCGAGGGGAGATTGTTCCCCCAGTGGCATTTGCCATTTCTTCCCACATCCCATTTCGTATCCCATCAGAGGGTCTGTCCTGGCCCTCTACTATGGGGTCAGTACTTTCTGCTGCTGTAGCCTGGGGGATGCAGGCAGGTAAGTCAGTCTGTGGGGACAGGGGATCATCAAAGATCAGATCAGCTGGAATGGGAGATCAAAGGTTCATGAGAGATATTAAGGAGAGGAAAGAACACCCTTATTCACAGCTCACCCAAACTTCCCCCACACTCTTTCCTTTTCCTACTTTTTTCTTTGCCTCACTGCCCAAACTCTGCTGACATATTCCAGCCATTTGCTTTTGCACAGAGCTCCTTATCCCTCTAAAACAATAGACAAGCAAATCTAAACCTCACTAATATGTTTTGGCCTCCCCCAGTCCTTCCTTCCACTAGTAGTTAGCCTAAAAGATTAACTGTGCTTTAAAAATGAATCAGGTTTGTGTAGTGCATCATGCTCTGGTTTAGTCCTTTTTAAAAGCAAAGCAAATTCAAAGAGATCCCAGAGCAAAAACCCAGCTCTTTCACAGTTGGCCACTAACTGTGAGTTAGTTTTATATTTCTGTGTGCTCAGCATGAGATATCCAGGAGCAGATCTGTGGAAGCCTTGAGCACACAGCTGCACCTGAAATCACTTAAAGTTGTGCTTTGAACATACAAGGTCCTATGAAATGCTAAGTGTTCAGGAGGAAGATGGACCAATGCTGTTAAATTAGGTGCCCCGCATTAGTGAATGCTTTTGGCAGTTTTGGCTTTTACTTCCTTGGGCCTTAGTTCCTAGGGGGTAAAGCAAAGATAAGACCAGGTAATTGGGGATGCTGTCAAACTCAAACAATTGAGGTCTCTGAAGCACTAGGTTTATGATGGAGAAGACGAAGCAAAACCCATGCTGAGAGCAATGTTTTAGTGTTCAAACACTAACTGGCCTTTTTTTTCAGAAGGGTAAACTATTATTTCTCAATTCAAAAACCAATCCTTCTTTTTATGATGTGGAAGATGTTTTCTTCCCTGAGCACTGAGAATTCTATTTAAACTTCTTTATTGAATCCTGCTTGGCGCAGACACCTTATATATTTGGTTCAAGTTTGGAAAAATGGTAAGGAATGGGAAGCAAGGTTGGCCAGGCAAGTGTCAAAGAATGCCAGCTGTACTCGTCACAAATGGGTTGGACTAGATGATCTCTAAGGTCCCTTCCAACCCAAAACATTCTGCGATTCTGTAAATGCTGCTACTCTGCCTTACATACCTGTGTACTAATGCCATTATTGAAGATTACAAAACATGTGTGTCTGTGAGTTTAGAAACACACCATTTCTAATCCTTCTTTGTACTTAGACTGGGATCTTAGCAGAGGTGGAATCTGGACACTTACAAACAGCTTCATACACGTGAAATTCACTGTGATGCAGAAGCACGGACTTTGAATCCAGGCTCTTGCCAAACTGCTCATCTGGCTTGGCTGACCTTGTGCTAGGGCAAGTTCCAGGTTGCATGCAGTACAAGGTCTCAACAGATGGAGAGATGAACTCTTCATCTTCTGATTAGATAAAATATTTACTTGTTATGGTCTACCAACACCCCCAGCCCTGATATGAGTATTCTCATGTTAACACAACCAGCAACTTTCAGTTATTTGTAATCCGTATATTGACAGTGACTGGAATTTTGACTCATCTAATTTTCAAACTCACTTAATTGTCAGCTTTATTTCTCAGAAGCCTGCCATTTGATAAGCACTGTAAGATATATAAGCTTTACTTGACAGTTGAGACATAAAACTATAGGATCTTCACTGCTGTGTTTTATTTCTGGAAGAGAAGTTAAACTTCTTTTCACGAATTAGAGTTGTCAGAGCTACATACAGTAGGGACCACTAAAATTTGATGGCCTTGAAATTAAGTGTCACTCAGCAGTTTTGCTAATCTTAACAACCATTCACAACCAGATAATAAAACGCAATATGCTCATAAAAACTATGAAAAAATATGCCAACTGAAGGAACAAATTTTGGGTAAATCTTAGCACCTGATCTGAGAACTTCTCATATTGAGTGTGTTACTCATTGTCAGTGGATTCATGGAAACTTGCAGAACTAATCCTGGTGTTGATAAATTGTTCCTGTCAACACTTAATTCTCTGTAAATCCACTGATACTGACAAAGGGGAGGATATGTATGGCTGTAATGAAACATAACAATTGCTAGCTGTGGAGGTAAAACATTGCTGATCTTTAGTACTTCAAAGTTGTAAATACATCTAGAGTTAAGTAACAAGATGGTTAATTCCAGAGTCATATCAATTATGCACATCTTTCACCTGAAGCAGCAACAACTTCAATTGTATTCTTCTTGTGGTGTGCCTTAATCAAAGAAATTTTAAAAAATACTCATCCAAATCTGGTTCCAAATGTTGAACAAACTGCCTAATTACTTCATAAAACAACCTCTGATCGACTACCCATTTAAAAAAGCATGTCATGCTGGAAAAATTGCAGAAATTATTTTGAAAAGGGCACAACTAGACCACAAAACTTGTAACTCTCTTGAGGCTAATAGCACATGCTCCCTGAGTAGCATTTAAGCAGTTTTTTGTGATAAAAAAGAGCAGCTGATGAAAAAACACATTCCTCATGCAGTGTTCTCCGATTTTTTCTATTGTTCCAAGTGACTTACATTGTAAACAGTATTTTAAATAAAGGAAGGATACTATGACCATGGCTTGATAACTTTTTTTCTTACTCACAGCCAAGTCCAGCATGGTTTAATGCACTGCTGCTTTGGATAAGAGCTTCTGAATTAATTTGTAAAGCTTTAGGGTAGCTGTGTTGTACTATTTTAAAACTAATTTTTAAGGAATAGTGTGGCTCTACTGTGGACAGGAGTAAAGTGTTTTTGGAAAATCCTGTTGTATTCTAGTGGAAATTACTAGGTTTCCTACACCTAACTTTCTATCACTCGGGAAAATGTGTAGCTCAAATAGTCCAGCTGAAGGAAAAAAAGTGAAGTAATGCTGTCCTTTTAGCTTGGATTTAGCCTCTCATGGGCAATATTCTCGCTGGACCTAAGACAGACCTGGAAGCAGAATAACCACACTCACTGAGCATTGACTTTAAGCTAAGTGAGTTTAAGTCAATATGCCTTGCTGACCTGGATGCACTTGACTTACACATCTACATATAGTTTATCCACATGCCATAAACATCACCTGCACATAATAGGAAGCTGACTGTGTTTTCAGAATGTTATGTCCCTTTATTTTAAGAATAAAACAATATTGTTCTGGTCTTGGGGAAATCTTAGAGATTGCTTTCTAGTGCTGCTATTATAGAGATACTTTGCACGTGTCCATAGTGAACAATGTCGACAGGCTGTTGGAGCCTGACCTCCCTTTTAGTCATTTTCAGAGCAACCCCATCACTGTGCCTGTCTCTGTAAAAAAATTCCTCTTATTGCCCACATGGACTGTAAACAATGAGTATTGTGTTAACTGCGTGTTGTGGTTTAGCCCCAGTCGGCAATTAAGCACTACACAGCTGCTCACTCACCCTGTCCCCGTCACCCCCCGGTGGGATGGGGGAGAGAATTGGAAGAACAAAAGTAAGAAAACTCATGGGTTGAGATAAGGACAGTTTAATAATTGGAACAAAATAATAATAATAAATTGTAATGAGAAGGAAAACAAGAAGAGAGCGAGAGGAACAAAACCCAGGTGGAAAAAAAGAAACAGTGATACAACCGCTCACCACCTGCCGACCGATGCCCAGCCAGTCCCTGAGCAGCGATCGCTGCTCCCTGGCCAACGCCCCCCAGCTTATATGCTGAGCATGGTGTCATATGGTATGGAATAGCCCTTTGGCCAGTTGGGGTCAGCTGTCCTGGCTGTGCCCCCTCCCAGCTTCTTGTGCACCTGGCAGAGCAGGGGAAGCTGAAAAGTCCTTGACCAGTGTAGACACCACTTAGCAACAACCAAAACATTAGCGTGTTATCACTATTATTCTCATAATAAAATCCAAAACACAGCACTATACCAGCTACTAGGAAGAAAATTAACTCTATCCCAGCCGAAACCAGGACACTGAGCACGGGGATTTTACCAGCTGGTGGCTTGTGCCCTATCCATCATAAGCCCAAAAGCTTGTTTTCTTGGAAAGTGTAGCAGGACATTTATAATACGCTTCTCTGAAATGGGTTACCTTCAGCTTCTGAGGGATGCTTCCCTTTACACTCCTAACCCACTTTAATTTCAAAGGGAATTAGTCTCTGGTCATCTCTGGTGGTCACAGGCTAGGTGATGAGTTGTAGACCATGCATGAAAGTGCTTCAGTTGATCTCTGCTGTTGTGTTAGAGTCCACAGAGAGCAATTTTTTGAGATAGCTAATCACACAAAATTTTCTAAAGGAGAGCCAACGTACTTCAAACTGCATTTAAAAGCAGATTAAAGTTCTGCTGTGTCACAACACAGTTGCACATGACAAAAGTCACTTCATCAAGCATACCACCAAACACTTGCTGTGGCTTCTGGGAGGTGTTAGAGTACGAAGTTGCATCTGTGCGAGTAGTCTAACCCAGAGGTTATAAAAGCATGGTGGCCCACCAACATTTATGAACCCTTGGCTAGCTACACAGAGGTGTAAAAAGCCTGGAGATTGTGGTTCCAGCTTCAGCAATACAGCAGAACTTTCAGAAACTAAATGCGTGTTATAACCAATGCTGTAAGACATAGGTAGGAAGTGCACAGATCCGCAGAAGTGTTCTCTGTCCTGATGGACATGTAGGAAACTATAAACAGGTGCAATTGAATTCTGTGCCTTATTCTGAAGCTAAATACAGCACCCACCTGTTGCTGATTTTCATCCATGAATTGGTAAAAACAGATTTCTCACTCTAGAAATTAAGAAATTTCTAGAAAAAAACTTACCTCAAGGAGAAATTTGGGCTGTCCTGTGAAGGTGAAAATTCTGAAGCATCTCTTTCAAAGGAAGCTTGAATGTTTTGTAATGAAAGGGTTTTTTGGGATCATCTCAGGTTTTAAGTACTAGATAATGAGCATGTGTAATTAACCTTTTTTTTAAAAATCTTTCCAGATAAAAACATTATGCCAACAGAACAAGAATTATATTTAGGAAAATTGAGATAGTCTGCCTTTTATGACTAAAAGCAACTGTCCAATACAGGGGAAAAAAAAAAAAACCTTGAAAGTTCTGCAAAAACTGTTTTCTAATACTTTTTTCTCTATTGTAATTTTTCGCATATGAAGATATGTACAGAACTTTCTCTTCAAGCAAAATTGTGAATGACTCATTGCAAAATGGTGAAACATTAAACATTAGCCTTGTTAAATCTGCATTTTATTGACATTTTCGTGTTTATATCCATATATTAGAAATTCTGGTTTATAGCCATTGCTGATTGGATAGGAATTTATGCCAGTTCTCTGACCATGGTTTAGTATGGATGGAAGGTTACATGACTCTCCTACTGATTTCTGGGGAAGTTGCAAATTGTGACCTTTCCCTGGGCTGACAAAAAACGTTTCAGCAAATTAAATATTTAAAACTGATCTCTTATACTGAAATTAAGCACAGTTTATACAAAATATTTTGGCATAGTTATATTCAACTTTTCTACTGAAAAATTAGTTTCACTTGCATTAGAACCTGTTTTTTTCTCATTGTGGAAGAACACCTTTTTTTCCTCTTCACTGTCTCTTTTTGTTTGTTCATTTCTATTTTCTGGCCTGTGCAAAACATTTTTTTTTTCCATTTTCCTTAGTTGCTTTCTTGTTTCTGGGAGCCATGAGTCTTTTAAAGAAACACACAATCTGTTTCTTGTGACTGGTAGTCACCTTTTGTTTTACAATTGTGTGTGCTTTTGAAGAGAGATAGAATATGGTAAATGTATTATTCTGCAGTGTATTTGTTTTCACTTTTTATAAAGATCTGCTGTGAGCTCAGAACACCCTACTGCAATTAGCTTGAGGGTTTCTTTGTTTTAATAGGGACATAAGCAACTTAATAATATGTCAAAAGATCTTTTTATTCCTCATCCTCTCCACTCATCCTATCGTATGCATTAAAGCACTCCAGTGCATTAAAAAAAAGGAAAAGATGATGTACTTCTTTTTCTTGGGTTTTCCTTCTTTCCTTCCCTCCTTCCCTCCTTCCTTCCTTCCTTCCTTCCTTCCTTTCATGACCTCTACACAGAAACCTGTTAATTACATTTGCTGATGATGTGTAGTTGGGAAATACTGTCTGTTCTGAGAATCCTGGAGTTTTATGCAAGAAACATCAAATGACTTTGAAGAATGAAGCAAAGAAAGTGGGCTGAAATGTGATAGCATTAATTGTAAGTTTATGTGCTTATGAAGATTGAGCCTCTGTTTTATAGCACAAGGTGTTATTAATTGAAAATGACAAAGCAGCAGCACTGGGTGTACTAGTCTGAGGATTATGACAACTCGCTGATGTAATGGGGGCGTGGAAAACGCAAATGTTAAGATGTGTGAGCAGTGATAAAACATGTTGTGTAGTTGAGGGTGAATATTGGTTGAGGTTGTATATTGCCCGAAATCAGAGTTTAGTCAGTTCTTGTGGGTATCGAAAGAGGTGAGTTAATCTACTCTTTCGTTTTCTATCACAGCACTATGTAGGACCTCTTTTGGAAAGCCTGTGCGATTTTACACTACCATATTCAAGGAAGATGACTTAGATTAAGACAGATTCAAAAAAGAGCTTCTAAATTGACCATATCGGTGAATATCCTACTTTATAAAAATGATGTAGTATATGCTTGCTTGCAAGCAATCAAGTCACTTTGGCTTATTAAATTAGAACTCATCAGCTGAGTTATTGCATGGATTATGAGAGTGTATCCTAAGAAAAGCTGAATGCTCAGCATTGCAGAACAAAACTTTTCTTGAGTCTCGTAACCAACATGAGGTTGGGGGGAGGATGAATTCTGGTTTTAGTTTCCATTTTGTTACAAAAAATTATCAAGATTTTAGCTGAAATAACAGCTTTTTGTGCTTGTAGGAATGGGTTCTTAAGATTAATTTTAGTCAAATTTAATAATGAAACACCATTTGAAAGTGAAAAGAAAAATACCTATTGCTTCAGGATTTAAATTTTATATGTGTGTATATGTAAAATTTACAGTATATATATGATATATTTTATATATTATATGTATATTTTAAATTTACATTATATATACACATATGCATATAGGTATTACATATACACATATAATTTAAATCCTGAAGCAATAGGTATTTTGTATATGCTACAGATTATACAGTCTAAATTCTTCGGGGTTTGCACATTTTTTCACCTGAAACAAGGGCACAACTTTTGAGCAAGTTTTGAGGAGTGTGTCCTTTGAAATGGAATGACAGTTTTTGAGTATTCAGCAGCAGGTTAGCAGCAGTTTGTTATTTTTGTAAAACTCAGTTATGAGAGTCATTGTCTTAGAACAGCTGCAGGAATACCAACTAATGATGCAGTCCCTGGAAAGCATCATTCATTGCATTGCCATGTGTTAAAAACCCTGAAGCAGCACGAATATGGGATGAAACAACATTATCTGTACTATAAATCGCATTAGAGTCAGCCATAGTTTCTTCTGGAGAACTCATGGTTCCTAACACCATTTGTGGGGCTTTGATTAAAACAAACATTTTATTTCTTTTTTCACATTTAAAGAAGCCTATGTGGCATGGGAAAAAATAGTGGTTGGACATGTTCAGGATTTTGAGAAAAATGCAAGATCTGATATTCATCATATTTCTTTTAAGATAATTGTAACTCAGTTACATTATTCTCAAGTGAAGCCACGGTTCGTATCCACGACTGAAATTTCTAGTTGTCCTTGTTAGTACCCACACTCTGACCATGATGTAATCAATTGCTTTAATTAGTAGAAATATATTTTCAGTATTATCAGAAGAAGCAATATCGGAGTAAACAGCTAAGATGTCTCCTCCTGTTAAAATCTGTATGACAGGCTGTAAAAAAAGCCTTCATTTCAGTACAAGAATTGTCATTGCTTTACTGATGGACTCAGCATTTGCTCAGCTCTGAGTCAATATTTAAGGTCTTAAATAAATGGGCCTACTGATCTTCAGAATTGCCAAAGCTGAACCTGACACAGGTTTCTGTTGAGAGTTACAAGGGACCTGGATAGCTGATGCTGGAAACTGAATTGTGAGAACTGTGGCTAGTGCATTTACAAATGAGAGGTTGATCCAAAATCAGTTTTATTTACATTAATATGCTTGAGAACTGCAGCCTTAGACTTTCTTTCTGAGCCTTGATAACTGGGAACGTGTCATGCAGATGCAGGGATGAGAGTAGATGGGTGAGGGTTAATGCTAGTTTTATCCCACAGTTGTCCTCTGCAGTCACTCTCTGCCTATCTTGCTGTCTTAATTCTCCAGCTGTAGAAGTGTCAGTAATGCATCCTTTACAGAGTTTTGGCATCTCCCTCCCACCTCCCTTCTGTTTATTTAGATTTTCAGATGTGTCTCCTATCACAGTAAGACACAGACATCAGCCGAGAATTGTAAGCGTGACTGGAGAACCTCAGTTAATAAGACGCCTGCGCTATGTCCAAAAGCTGTGCTGCCTTGAAGCAGTGCCACTGCTCAGCTGTGAGTACAGTAACACCGAGAGACAGTGCCGTATCTACAGGCAGGATAAGAAGAAGCTACGCTGTTTGGAAAAAAGGCCGGATGTGGCTCTGCGCGTCCATGTTAGGCACTGTAAAACCAGGATGGTGGTTGAGGAGGAAGCACAGGTAGTGACCTATTGGTAACTGGTGACTCATGCCTTTTTGCACAGCCCTGTGTTTGGCTGTTGAGAGAAGGAGAGGATCTGAGAGCCAGTAGGGAAGACAGGACAGGAGGGGGACATGGTGGGGTGGGACAGTGTTGGTGGCAAGGGCAAGTAGCTGGGAGCAGTGTAGACAGGTTCCTTCTCAAGAACTGGGTGGTCACCGTGAGCATGGAGGAGTTAATGTTTCCTTCATGGCAACTCCACTTTTTAGCACAGTGTCTTCAGAGGCAGAGGTAAGACCTTGTGAATAAACCCCATAGAAAATGTCCTTTAATAATCTATTAAACTTGTAAGATTTTCCTCTGTGCGTGTGTGTGTATGTGTATGCTTGTGTGTGTGTCTTCAGAGCTTGTAGCCTCTGGAAATAACCAGTAAGTGTAATTAAGCATCACAGTACTGTCACTGGAGCCCACAGACTCCCTGGTACCATTTTTTCATTACCTTTCTTCCCCACAGTCTTTGGTTCATTTAGACCACACTGACAGGGTAGTGGAGGAGAAAATATCTGTATCTCTTGGTTATCTCTGGAATTAGTATGGCATCCCACACACAGCACCTCTGGAGGAGCTTTGCGTCAAGTGCTTGACTTGAATATCATTCAGCATAATGCTTTGGGTACTATTAGGAAGATGAAGACTATGCCATGACATCAAACCTTCTCAGAAAAAGCCAACAGTGAAGGTTAGCATCATAAGTGCTTCAGATGTATAACAATCAGAATTAGTCCATTGCTGAGAAAGGTGATTACAAGAGTAAGGTTGACTCACTCACATCTGTAGAAAAATTTGGCTTGTGTTGTGAACAAGTCTGACTGTGACTAACCTCTTTCAGAGAGCAGGGACCAAATCCAGAGACTGCCTTTTTTAGAAACATGAGGTGGACTGTTTACATGGTTTTTGTTTTCTGATAGGTGCTTTTAAACCCCAGCTACTAACCTTTAGTGATGAATAGCACCTTGTAACAGTTACAGAATAAAGGCCAGGATAGCACTCAGGTATTACAGCAGGTTAATAACCTTAAATACTTCAGAAAGGAACATTGTGAGATAATCTTCCTGCTGCCATGTGTGAAGGGGCATTTTTTGATTCAGGGAGAGCTGTTCACTGCAGATCTGATCCCTTCCCTGTGAACTCCAGCTGCAAAATGCAGCATCCTGCTTTCTTGGGGCACAGCCAACTCTGCTAGTGATGGATGAGGAAGAAGGTGCCCCTGTGGGTAGCTTACACTGTAATAGTCCGTTCCAGAGTCCATTATAACAGATGTTTCAGAGAATGATGCTAATTTTATTCAGAGAAGGGACAGAAAAAGGAAAACCTGGGTGTGACCTGCACCTATCATGGCAATTCCAGTTAGTGGGTCACTACTCTACGCTCTAAATACAATGGACCTCATGGCCTCTCTACATAGCACCAGGTGAAGCAGGAGGTATTGTTTCTAGGATGTTGTATTTGGCACACATCAGGGATGTAAAACAGAGCTGATAGATAACCTGAGTACAAGCATAGATACAAAGCTCAATGTGATTCATTGTGGTTATTCTGGAGGTTTATGAAATGTACTACGGCTGTACACTGCACTCTGAATACTGTGCTGAGGGTAAGCAGGTCATCTGTTGCTCTGAGGGGAAAATTTTATTTCTTCAAACTCCAATCTTTTTACTGTGGCATTTCCTGAGCACTGTTTGTGTTGCATTCCTCCTTTATTGTCCCCACTTTTCACGCTCCTCTGGGACACGTTGTGTGTGGAACTAGTTATGACTGCTGTAATCTCTAAAGTCTTTGAGTTTTGCAATAGACTCTGGTATCATTAAAGACATCCTTTCACTGTCCTCCCGCCATGCTTTGTAAGGAAGCACAAAGGTGAGAAAGGTTAGTACTTCAGTACAGATAATAGCTAAATGTGTCTGAAAGGAATTGAAGGTTTTGTGCCTCTGCACAATGGTTATGTCCTTTCTACGCTAGAATGGCAGTGCTCTTGCATTCTGATATCCCAGAATCCTGCAGCAGGCAAGCTTCTCGACTTTATTTATAAATCCTTTTTGAATCCAAGATAGCTGAAATCACAGGATTTGCTTCCTGGAGTTTAAATAATTTCCGGTTGCCTCACAATCATATTTCTTAATGTCCTCATTTGCTTGCTGCTTTATCCTTACAGAACAATCTAGTTCTTTATCTGTTTGAAGAATGAGATATTACTCCTGACATTACCTAACTTTATTCAGGAGTTCTAATTATGCCGGTTCCTTCAGTCAAGTCGGCCAAAAACCTGAGACCTTGCCAGAATGCATATGGGTAGACCATCATTTTTGTAATGTGCATTTCCTGAGGTATCCTTGGATTCCTTGAGTCAGGATAATTAGTGCTTTTTATCAATTGAATCTCCAGTCTGTTTTGTGGTTCAGAAAAAAGGACTAAAAATATTCTATTTGTTTTACTGTTTACAGAACTGATATTTGACTCTGTTTCTATTTGGCTGCATTTTATTATCACATTTGTGACACACAGTTAGCTGTGCCTTTTATAGAGCTTTGAGTATAAGAATGGTATTGAAGTGTTCATTAAAATGTTTGTTTCTAGGGACACATGCCGCCAACTCTACTCGACTGAATCTCTGCATTTCTGCTTTCCTTGTCAAGCCTTATCTTACTCTCTTAAAGTAAGCAGAGATCATATCTCAGGATGAGGCCAAAGGGCACTAAAAATTATCAGTGATCAGTTTCTGACCTTTCCTTTCAGCTACTGAAAGCATCTCTGACATCCACAGCCACAAACCCTTGATTTTTTAGTGCCTTGGGCTACCAGCCTTTAACTCTGTACTTTATTTTTCCCTACTGAACTTTTTTTTTTCTTTGCTAGGAAGAAGCCATGTGAAAGAACAAGTTTTGAATTAATAAAAGACCTCAGTTAAGCTTACCTCCATTGAGAGCTAAATACGCTACACCAAAGATAAAAAGGTAAGGTCTTTGTGCAGCACAGGTTGAGTGAAACTGTATACCCTACCTACATCATATTACAGGAGTTAATACCTTCTTGAAAGTTCATGCTCTCTGTAGGTCTCCTCAGCTTACAGTGGTCAGTTGATACACTTCAAGACTAATTCCTATCTTTTTGCCAGATTTCTTATACTGCTGAAATTCAAGGGGAAAACAATTTCAGATTTCAAAGGGTGGAAAATTTCTGTAGCTTTCCATTTTGGATGAGGGAAACCATCTTGAAAAGATGCTTTTCCGGAGAATCTTTATTGCAGTGATTCCTGATCCAAGAGTGGGAAAGGGGGAATCACATAAGCTGAGTGTGATCTCAAGGCTGAGAGAAGTGGCAACTACTGCTCTGTGGGAAACTCCTTGTCCTATTCCTAGTGGGGTCTATAATTATTTCTCTCAGACAACTCTCCTCTCTTGAAGGAGCTCTACCTGATTAGCCCAAGATCTTGTGGGCTAAAGGGAAGTGCTTTCTTGTTTCCTTTCTATGCTGGATGTTTCCCCAGAAGTGTTAGTCCTTCAGCATTCTGACCATGTTGTCACCTTTCCAACCTCTTTCTCCAGTTTCTTTTCATGTTGGCAGAAAATGGCTGCATCAGCATCTGACTTTGGTGGCTGACTTGTATTTTCTGACAGAATTCGTTATAAGTATGATGCCTCCTACAGTGCCATCAGTTTCAGCAATGGTGTTCACTGCACATGCCCTCTGGCACTACTCCTCATCAGGCAGCTTTGCTTCAAAAGCTAAGGATATTCAAAGACAACTTGGGTTTTTTTGTATAATGTTTAGATAAAGGGTTATAGTCATAGGAGAACATCTAAAGTAAAACACTTAACAACATGTTTGTTTGCTTAGTTGAAATATAAAGTGGAATAACTTCAACTTTACGGTTTCTCATCTTATGAAAGACATCATCCAAAACTCATGCTTATTCACCATTGTGTTACTTGTATTGTCACCTATGTTGCAAGTCTTCTTCAATTTCTGGGGCCGCACAGGGGATCTATTACTGAAAAAAGGAAACATACACAAATTCCTCCTAGAATCACCTGTTTTGCTCTGTAGCTTCTCTAATTCACTTTGTACTCCTAAGAATAAGAACAAAAAAAAAAAAGATTTTGAGCTTCTGTTGAGCTTCCAAAATTCCATCTTTCTACATGTTAAAACTAATATTTCCCATGAAGATAATGAAATGACAAGACTATGTGGGCTTCTTAGACTTTTGGTGCATTAAAGCAACTTTTTCTTTGGCTGTGCCCTTTAGAATTTGGGCAACGGCAATTATTCTTTGAAAGTTCAGAAACTGATAGAACACAGCCTTATTTTTTTTTTAAGGCATCATCAGAGGCCTCTGTTTAGGAAGACAAGAAGGAGGACTTGCTCAGCGATGTGATTAACTACTTGTCCTGGTTTCAGCTGAGATAGAGTAAATTTTCTTTATAGTGGCTGCTATGGGGCTATGTTTTGGATTTGTGCTGAAAACAGTGTTGATAATACAGGGATGTTTTAGTTGTTGCTGCACTAGTCAAGGACTTTTCAGCTTCCTGTGCTCTGCCAGGTGCAGAAGAAGCTTGGAGGGGACACAGCCAGGATAGTTGATCCAAACCGACCAAAGGGATATTCCATACCATATGACATCATGCTCAGTATATAAAGCTAGGGAAGAAGAAGGAAGGGGGGACGTTTGGAGTGATGGTGTTTGTCTTCCCAAGTAACCATTATGCATGATGGAGCAGCTGCTTTCCTGGAGATGGCTGAACACCTGCCTGCACATGGGAAGGAGTGAATGAATTCCTTGTTTTGCTTTGCTTGCGTGCACGGCTTTTGCTTTCCCTATTAAACTGTCTTTATCTCAACCCATGAGTTTTCTCACTTTTACTCTTCCGATTCTCTCCCCCATCCCACCAGGGGGGAGTGAGTGAGTGGCTGTGTGGTGCTTAGTTGCTGGCTGGGGCTAAACCACGACACTACTAAAAGATTTTTTCGCATTCTACTAGGATAGCCTCTTTTTCTGCCTAGGTACAATGCATATCTTGTCACATAGTTTTTGTAAACTCAGTATCCTGAAAATTTGGAAGTGGAATTCTGATTCAGTGAGGCTCACAGTATGTAACTCCCAAAGGTGCCAGAGGTCTGATACATTAGGCCTGTCTGCTGTTATTCATTCTTTCTTCTCCATCAACAACTCCATCGTCATCAATTCTCAGTGTCTACCATGATCCAGTTCTGTGTTTCCTCAACACCTTCTGTCGCAACAGTGACAGGTCAGCTATCACAGGTAGGAAGCCCACCCTAAGTTTCAATGCCAGATATAGTCCGTCAGTGAGCGATTTGAAACAGGTGGTAATGAGTCTTCACATGTTGTGAGCAGCCACCCTCTTCTCCCAACACATGCACTAGTCTGATAGCTGAGGGGGTGATGGAAGGAAATGAAATGTGTCCATTCACTGAGTGTATGTCATCTACCTTCATCAGATACTCTAGCAAAGATCTTACCATGGTACCCAGGACTCCAGTGCGGTCTTCCATCTCAATGGGAAGGAAAAAGCCATAGAACATCTATTTTTAACAAAAGGTTGAGAACAGTCGTAAGTCCAATATGACTGCTGTCCTGTCCACAGTGTGTCTGGAAGATTGTTGCAAGGTCTTGTGTGTGCTCTTGGCAAAGCTCGCTTCACCAGCTGCTATCTTGCTGCTTTACCAGCCTCCTGTCCTGAAAGTGTCTTGGCTAATTGATAATCCAGTGCTATAGTTCTCATAGGAACAATATTTAAAATTGTTTGCCCTTTTGGGGATTCTTTCTTCATCTTCTACAATTTGATTGTTCTAAACTGATGAAATCAAGCTGTTCTGTCTTAATGAAAAACAGCTTTGCCTTAGACCATTAGTAGCTAGGAAAGGTGATTCTCTGTGTGTTTGGTAACCATACACTTACCCTTTTACTGCCAAAACTGTCTTTGGCAAAGGGCTAAAGAGTCAACTAAAAATAGTCAAAGCTATAGGGAACCTGAGTTGACCAGGGTAACTTTGTCTATGTTTTTACCTTGAGGAGATCACACAAAAGTAGAAAAATAACTCTGAATCTCAGAAACTAGGTTTTATGTGAATATGAACTAGACCAATGAAGAACTAATTAAACCAGCACTCAGGGCAATGATTAAAGCAAAGATAAGTGTTTTTACATCAGCTGATTGTCAGACAGCTTCTTTCTCTTTAGGGTTGCTCTTAACAACTCCCAAGGACTTCCCACGTGCAGTAAACTCTGCACAGTTGCTTGTGCATCCTGAGGACAAGTCTTTCTTTTCATCATTTCTGGAGGGCTGGCTCTCCATTTCCTCCCTGCCAGCAGCCTCCACCTCCGTGTTTCCTTGGCACCTCTCTTTCTTCTGCCTGTCTCTGTCCCTGGGAAGCTGCTTGCTCTTGGCATGCTCTGTTGTTTTCACAATAGGCAAACTCTTGCACTCTGTCCAGGGGGATCAACTTGATTCAAAGGACAGCTGCCAGGACAAGGCTTCCTCCCTGCTGTGCAGCTACACCCTTGCAGAAAACACAGCATAAGGCATAGCAAATGATGAACAACTTAACCAAATGCCATCTGTGACAAATCTTGAAGACCCAATCCAGAAGATTTACATAGGTTAAAAAAAACCATTAGAGTTACAAGTTGCATTATGTGGCAGTCTGAGACTTACCTTCTTTTGAAGCAGTATCTGTCTGGATAAATATAATATGCATTCCCACCTGCACTGAATGTTTGTACAGAAAACAGAACAAAACAAAACCCCTGCAAGCAGTAAAAATAATACATAGTTTTCCTCTGTGTTATCAAAGTAACTTAAAAGCACACCAGTGATGAGATGTATTATCTATTTGTTACTTATTAAGCAGACAATCTGCTTCTTGAGAGATAAAAAGTGCATTCTTTTTAAGGGTTTTTCAAGGCTGCAGTCCTCAAGCCATCTGTGCATGCTGCAGTGCTCCCAGGCTAGCCATGTTCTGGAAAAAAAATTTAAAAAAAAAGATACATCCCTTACTAGTCACCCATCCAGAGTACTTGGCAACTAAGAGGTTGCCGATAAATTTGAAAGCAGGTGTTTGTTATAAGATCTTCCTAGCTGACACCATCCAGCAGAAAATGGATTTCTATTCTAAAGGGAAATGCAGGGTAGATTGTGTAATGCTGTTTTTCTCTCTCTTCTTCAATGTTTGTTATTGATTTCAGTTTGAAAAGAAGCTGTGAATATTTTGAAAATAGTTAATCCTCATCAAAATAGCTATTGACAAAAGGCTTCAGAAAGTGAACAACTAAAATTCAGAAGATGCAGACTGCATGGTGTCAAAGGTTTAGAACAAACTAGATAATGATTTTTTCCAAACCATTGAAGATTCTTTTTCTTTCTTTTTGCTAAGTAATAGCCTATTAGAGATGCACTAAAGCACTGAAGCATTGGACAACTAATCATACTGACTGATGAGGCAAAGTATATGCTTGACAACTACCATTCAGTAAATATAGATTAAAGTAAAATTATACGTTTTGAAAAAGAGTGTTTCCTTTCAGGACTTTTTAATCCATTAAACCCTCTGTCACATAATATCTCTGATGCCAAGAATTTACTAGGTATCAAAAATGATGAAGTATTTATGTGGATGGAGAGAACATCCATACTCCCATTAGACTGGACTAAGATTATTATTATTTTTTTATTAAGAATGTGATACTTGATCTTCTAGTTAAATCCGTGAGAATGGCTCAGAACTATAAACTCATGTTCAGAGAATAAGCCAGGCACCAAATTTACAGAGCAGAGGAAAAAAAATCAAGCTATTCTGCAGCTGTTTACTGTAAGATTTCTTGTGATTTCCTGTCAAGCACCTAGCACTAGCCAAGTTTAAGAGGAAGGTGATGCATTACTTGCAAACCATTTCAGTAAACGTAAAGTCATAAGTATTGCACCTTGACTTTCTTCCCGCTCTCGACAAGTTCTATGATTAAGATTCATAATTTTCTTCTCCTCTTCTGTTCCCATGCCCCAATTTCCCTTCATTTATTTCTCTTAGCACTGTGTGTGAAGTGATTTTGAAATATATTCAGGTTTTTCTTACCTATAATATGTGAAATTGTTGTCATTGCTTTTTTTCCTTTTTTTATCATTTGCTCAAATATTGTTTTTTCTAATTCTAAGTCTACCTGCTGATATACTTACTTTTTCAAAATGTCTAAAACATTTACTAATTTCATATCTTCTGATCTTAGACTAGCTCTCCCTTTTTCTCAGAAAATCCATGGGGTTTTTTTTCTGTCACTGCTCTAGGCAAAGATTTTATTCAATCACTAGTTTTGAAGGGATTTAGCAGAGGAGAAATGAAACTGAACGTCCTTAAATTTTTCCCCAAAATAATGATATCTCATCTTCTTTCCTCACTGTTGTTCTCATGCAGCATTCTTGCATTGACAATGGTGATAGCACTTGTTAGTACACAGTGTTCCTGTAAGCTTATTATGGTTAATAAGCTGCAGTCTTATGGTTAGCACACAGAGTGTCTGTATAGCTCCTGTGGGTTATTCAAGCCTCTTCTTTCACACACACAAAGAATGGACGACACCTGTCTGTTTTCCTGATAGATACATTTTCTTCTGTTGTTATCTTTCTCACAATCTCTTCAAAATGGCCACTTATGGGATGAGTTTTGTCTGCTGCACTTGTTCTTGGAAACTGCAGTAACGCTAGTCCAAGTGCCCCAAAACAGTCAGCTGGAATACTGGGATTTGGTGTCGAGAATGGAAAATAATCCCAACTGACCCAAGTCTCTTGCACTGGCTTTTCAGTTTGTCTTTCCAGGCTCTGTCATTTTGCCTTGGTTTCTGCGTTTAAAGTTCACTTTAGAGAAGATAAATGAGGCCTTTGTGGCATGGATGTCACAGTAAAGAGGAAAGTAATGCGTTTCTCCCACTACAAGAATGAGGAGGTGCTTAAAGTTATTATGGCAACAGGTTTATAAACTCAAACTTCACACACAAGTAACTGCAGTATCACACGATGCTGTAGATGGCCAAAATATGAAGGCATTCCCATTTAGTATTATACAAATTTTTGATAATACAGTCACTGATTACTATTAAAAGGTGTGTCTGAATACACCTTCTGGTTCAGGAAATCCCCAAGCTACTGGAAGTATTTACCATGAGGAGGATAGCTCTATACTTGTGTCTGCTTCATCTCTATCTCTCTGCGACTAGCCACACTCAAAAGCAGGAAGCTGGAGACATGAGCCTTTGGAGTAACAGTTGTTACAGCATGTTTGGAGCTTTCATGTTGACCTTCTTTCTGACCTTCTTCTTTAATCAATACTTGTCCTCTCTTCCTGGTTATTCTTTTTCTGAATGCAGACAAAATGACTATTGTAAATGTGGGGATACGAACCTTACAAAGAGATGTGTTTTCACTGAAAAGAAATTTTGTGTTTGGTGTCAGTAATCATGTGCCTGCAAATTGGAAAAACCCTGGTATTTAGTGGGGAGTGTATCATCTCTGTTTACCTTCATTAAAGGACATTCTGTTGCTTTTGTATATCTACAGATCTATGTTGTTTCACACTGCTCAAAAGGCTCCTGGATCTGCTAGTGAAAAAATATTGCCTAGCAAAAGGGACTGCATTCTCCCTTTTGCAAAAAACTGTGCTCCTTCCATTCTTATGCCCTTGTAATTTGCCACTGCCAATCTTCTAGTTTTAGAGTATTTTGATGTATGAGGAATTACTTCATTCCATTTGTTACCATGCATCAAGTAATCATAAAGAGAGTGCTCTCAGAAGGCTAAAGAGTTGCAGTTTTGTGAAAAATGATCCATGACTATCATAAAAGTATCCTCTATATTGATTACAGGCTACTCCATTATTAAAATACTAAAATAAATGATACTGACATAAAAGGCTGGGACTCACAAAGGATGAGACAGGCAGCCCATAGACAGAGTGAGAATAAGATCTTCAAGAACAGAATGCAGCCACTGAATAGATATTCCATATTTACACTACATCATATCACCTTCTTAACTTGGAGACAAAACCAAAAAAATTAAGTGCAATCTGAAAAAAAAGAGATTCAAATTTCAAAATAATGCAAGGAAGTTGCCAGAGCGATATTATCGACTGCACATTGCGTAAAGATCTGATTGAAAGACTAGTAAAATATAGAATGGTTATGGAAAATAGTTTAAAACCATGCTTTGGCCAACCAATTGTATACATTTGGTGTTATACCTATTCGACATGAAGTATAAAATCAAAGCAGTAATTTGTGTGGTTCATAATGCGCTGATGGACGCACATTTGAAGCAGCATGTAATCATTTTGGCCTTATGAGAAGAGCAGTTGAGCAATTGAAGTGAGCCACTGAAGAAATATCAAATATATCTGTGCTAGAAGCTCCCATGAAACTTAGGTTTCTTTATGAAGCCTACCACCCAAATAAAGCGATTTGACTATTAAATTACTAAATGTGGTTTGACTTTAAATGAGGTACTGAAATTCAGATTTTTTTTCCAGCTGAGTGAAATCACTACCAAATTGGTCTGTAGCAAGACATTTGTCCTAATTGTACTTCTTGAGAAATTTCCCATGACACATACTTCTTACCCTGATCTCAACGGGTGCATAAATTTGCTGACACGTGCAGAGCACCCTGCAAAGACCACGTGCCCCACAAACTTACGGCACAAGGAATTTTGCTCGTGCAGTTTGATTCCAGCTTGACCTGGTGATTGCTCCAGTATGTGGTGGTGTACGCCAAGCCATCGTATTCGGTCATGAAATGGCTGAGCACTGCCCTGAGGAAGAGCGCTGACAGTTTGTACGTGGGGAGTTCACACTGCAGGGGTGGCCAGTGGGATGTGGGACAACAGAGGCTTCTCCTTCCCCAATTGCTGCCCACCTTTCAGAGGCAACTGGTGCTAATGGGCTGACCTGCACACAAAAAGCTGCTGAATGGGAAACCCTTGACCCATGTCCTCAGCCTGCCTTCCCTTGGTGTGTGAAAGGGGAATCCTGCAAAGCGAGGAGCCACCAAAGAGCCTGCTCTACCTCAGCTGGAGAATGGAGGGTGACTCCTGCCTTTTTGGCATGGGGATAAAGCCCTTAGTGACAGGGGCTGTGCATCAGCACAGCACAGCCTGGCACTGTGTTTTGCTCTACAGAGACTATAAGGGGCATAAATATGGGCACCTCCCCATCAGCCCTTGTGGAGTACAGCAGGGCACGGCCAACCCCACTACTCATTGGAAACTAATTTCATGCCAGGTGGAGAAGTAAAGATGTTGGATTTAGCTTCCCAGACAAACTGCTTGACTTCATTATCTCAGACGCTTAGCAAAGCATCCTACCGAAGGTGATATGTGGATTTAGCATTGATCCTCGGGCTCTCTTGTGCTGTATGGCAACACCTACGCTATGTGTAACAGTAATGTCACCTTAGGAGGAAAAGACATAGTCTGATTTTAATAACATCTCCAATGTTTAGTTGAAATGCTGGTCAAAGGGAGCCAGAAATACAGGAGCTGAATGAGCAGAAAGTGATCAGTAATGCACGTAAATGTTAGCTTTTCCTTGTCTGGAGCTGTGTAAGTTGCAGTTGTGCTATGTGAGAACGAAAAGGATCTGCATGGGGCTGTGGAGTGAGAGTGAATTAGCACACAGATCAGAGTTGCAGATCAGCCTTTTTCTTTATATTGCTCAGTGATTTTCATAGTGTTCAAGAGGATAAATTGAGCAAAGAGCAGAGTCTCTCACCTGTACTGTATCTGTTTGGCATTCAGTAAACTGGGCAATGTCTGTTCAAGAGAGATGAAGGAAAAATGAGAGGAAATGTTGACTCCCTCAGTTTTCATGTGCACTGAGCTGCTGAGGTCAGGATACGCATTGGAGAAGACCCTGCCAAAACCATGCTTGCAGTATGTCATGCCGTCAGTGGCTTAAAGCAGGTCAGTCCTGCTGCTGCAGAAGATGTGGTATTTAAATGACTTGAATATACACTTGTGCTTTGCATCAGAGAAGGGAGAAGCACTGTCTTCCTCTTAATCAGACAATCTGGTGGTACATTTCCTAAGGAAAGGCTGTTTTTTAAAAGTTGCTTAAGATTGGCTGCTGGTTAGACTTGCAGTTCATTTGGTGATGTGGTTCACTACAGGCAGATTTCTGTCTCTGCAGTACTAAATACCATCTTCCAAAAGCAGGATATTTGCATGCATCTCAAATCTTTATTTACTAGGTTCCACTCTTCTCTAGAATAATTTGATTCATTTCTGCAATGTGTCAGATTAAACTCACTGGCAGAAATTATCTGAAGATTTTCAAAGTGTTGCCTTTCTCCAAGTGCTGTCACAAAAGACTGCATTTTTCTTCTCAAAAGTCTCAGCTCTGTAGCCTCTGAAATGCCCTCCTACCCCCTTTAGACACAGTTTTAAGTA
Source organism: Mycteria americana (assembly GCF_035582795.1). Classification (NCBI taxonomy): domain Eukaryota; kingdom Metazoa; phylum Chordata; class Aves; order Ciconiiformes; family Ciconiidae; genus Mycteria; species Mycteria americana. The sequence continues at coordinate 36,853,275 of NC_134367.1, forward strand.
TGATTTAATAGATCTCACTGATGAAAAAAAGATGCCAATAGCTAGCTTCAATAATAAATTAAAGCTTTCTATGGGTGTTTCCAAGTGAACTTCTACTCAAGGTTACATTTAGTGCAAGATCACCATTGCTTGTGTTTTTTTCTGAGGACTGGGGAAAAGGAAAAAAAAAGTATTTTTTTGCTTTAAAATTGTTTTTGACAATGACCTGAAGAGTGAAGGGGCAGTCTCAAGGGATATGTGACAGTAGCATCTTGAAGTACTCAGAAAAAAGTCAATATCAGTGCTGAACTTGGAACCAGAAAGGTAAAGCTTGAAGTTGAAATCTTGTATAAAAAGACAAAGCTAAACTTGTCTAAAGTTAACAGGACTGCTCTGAGCCCTAGCAAATGTTTCCATGATGTTTGTCAAGATTTGAGGGTAACCACAGAAGACAACAAATGTTATGGCGATTTTTAATCTAGCTTTATGAGTTTTAGCTTGCTTGCTTGTGTGAAAACTAAAAAAAAAAAAAAAAAAAATAGCACCCGTTATCCTTTGCAAATACAAAATGTACAAGAGATGCATTTTAAGGGAAGAAAAAAAAATTCCTACTTTTCACTTTGTATTTATGTTCTCTCTGGGCACATATAGTTCTCAGAAAAATATGAGAAAAGATTAATGCAATCTAGAGTGCAATTTCTCAGTCTAAGCATTAGGTATAATTTTAATTACATCATCTCTTCCTTGATATTTATGGGATGAAAAGGTCAGAGATGGAAAACACAGAGTAGGAAAAAATATTCTACATTACTAGAACATCTTTTGTTGTGGTGTTCTCATTTTTCTTTTTACTTCATATACCAGCTCTCTCAGTTCTGCTGTAATGTTTTTCTTCTTGCCATTTTTACTGTGTTTTAATGTGCAATTGCTTTCACTGATGACCTAAAAGCTATTAGGAATTCAAAGTGTTAGATGTGTTGTGTGTATAGCATGCAGTTCACCATAATCAAAACCTACGAAGAAAACAAACAAGACTGACATGATCACACTGGTGCTATCTTAACAGCATTTGAATCTGCCTGTTGACATGGAGGGCTTTTTTGTCTATAATTCATTTATGTGTGAAAACATGAGAACAATTCTTGTTGCTATTGAGTAGGAACAACGATGTTTTGGAAGCAGAGTTAGCAGGACTGATTTTAAAACTAGCTTTGACAACAGAAAGTATATGTCTGTACCAGCACAGTGCCAAAGGTTCAAGGCACCTGTGAGTGAGCTGGTGAATCTACACGTTTTATCACTTCTGGAGAATTTGCTGAGAGACTATTATAGGTAGAGTAGGTACATGGGACATTTTGGGTCTATCCTCATAGCTCTTGATGTTCTTTATTTACTCTCAAGAAATAAAGCTGGCTGTTTTTCCATGAAGAAACCTGGAGGAATGCAGCTGCCCATGTAGGAAGGCCAGTGGTAGGAGGAGGACCATGGCATATTGTACCATTGCCACAGGGGAGCCATGGAAGAAAGGCAGTTAAAGAAAGCCACTCACCATGTTGTCGAAAAACCTTTTTTGTTACTAGGTAAATCTGCCCTCACTTGTGTGGAGTTATTGAATACAAATTAGTAGCATGTTATAGATAAATTATGAGACCCTCGCAAACACTTGTTAAGCATTTTATGAGTCTGATTTTGATGAATTTCAGTTGTATAAATGTAGATTAGCCACTTATCCAAGTGCTGCATTGCATTAACTTGTATAAATATGTTAATCTGAATAAACTGTTACCCTTGGCTGACACAAGTATCAATTGCTCCATCCCTCACCTCTGTCTTCTTTAATTTCTTATGCATGGAAAATCTGTGGGAAATATTATCAAGATGTTATTTAAAAGTAACTTCAGTTTTAATCTATGGTAGGGAACTTTTTCTTAGTCGTCATACCAACCATTTTCCCTAAAGTAATCTCTAACTGACAATTCACCTTTTCTTTCTGATGGGAATGCCATGGGAATGTTTATTGCTACACCTTTTACCTTTCTTATCAATATATTTTTCATTGCTTGCTTGAATGAATATATTTGTTTTCTGAAAAAAATTGTATATTCAGCAAAAAAGAAATTGTGAAAATCAGATATTAATTGCAATTTTGCAGCCAATTTATCACTATTTTTGTTGTGACATTTTTTTAATACAAAATATTTAATTTCAATGTTTTGAAGGAAAATTTTAATCTTTTCATAATTGTCCAGAATGAAAAGAAAATAATCTTACAGCAAAAGATTTTAAATGAAGTCTTTTCAATTAACCTATTTTTTCTTTCCCATTCCCTTTTAGCACTGCTCAAATTCTGCATAAAACTTATTTCTGTTCAGCTCAAGCCACTCTTCTCTCTGCCGTTCAACCACCAAACTGAAGCACGCTGTATTCCCTCAACTCTGGCTGTTTGCAAATTCCAACTTTTTATGTCAGCTTCACTTCATCAGTTCAAACATTTGAAGGCCAACAGGGATCACTAGATCACTTAGCCTGAGCTAAATATAACACCAGCAGTACAATTTCACCTAGTTAAGCTCTGTAGTAAGCCAAATAACTTGTAATGGGCTCAAGCTTATGTCCCAGAACAGCTGTCAGTCTTGATTTGAGGATTTCAACAACTGGAGAAATATCATCACTTTACTTGATGGATCTGATAGTTAATCACCACTGCAATTAAGAAATTGCCTCATTACAAGATTGAATATGTCTAGCTGCAAGCTCCAGCCATTGATTCTTGTTATGCCTTTCTCTACTAGATGAAAGAGCCCATTGGTGTCCAACATTTCTCTCAGTTCTGCATAAAATGTGCAGTTTTAGGACAGTTTATTCCAGAATAATACAGTAAAACTCAAAAAATGTCGTGTTTGAGAACAGTTAGGCATTGATGTTTGGATGCTTTCTTTACTATCCAGATTCTGCAAAGTCTGCTTAAAACAGACAACTTAGATGTACTATTTGGCATCTAGTTAGAAGCGTCATCGCTGAGAACATAAGTATTGATTTTTTTAACCTTGTTTTGTAAGGAAATGAGACTTTTAAAATCATACTATTTGTCTACCCCTGTCATCACCCCTCACTTCCCAGAGAACTTGGGAACATACTGAATAATTCCAGCCATACGTGATAGTTCAGTAGAGATCACAAAGCTTTTGTGTTCCTTTAGTTTCTTACGGAAGACGGAGGAGAGTGATCTCTGCTCAGTTTGTTCCTCTCTCCCCTTCCCTCACCCACTGGAGGAATAGCTCCTGTACCCTGTTCAAGTTGAGCTGGTGCCAACAAGCTGCAGTATCTGAGTGGTTCAGAACCAGCCATATTAGATGCCTCTTCACCATCCAGCAACTAGGAGCTCTGGGAGCAATTTAAACAATGATTAAGAGAAAGGATGGCTAGGGCACGGTGGGAGGAGGTACTGCGGGAGGCAGGGATCACAAGGGTAAATGCCAGAATTTCTGAACCAGAACAGGTTGGAAGGGATTAGGATCATAGAATCATAGAATAGTTTGGGTTGGAAGGGACCTTTAAAGGTCATCTAGTCCAACCCCCCTGCAATCAGCAGGGACATCTTCAAGTAGATCAGATTGCTCAGAGCCCCATTCAACCTGACTTGACCTTGAATGTTTCCAGGGAGGGGGCATCTACCACCCCTCTGGGCAACCTGTTCCAGTCTAAATCTACCCTCCCTTAGTTTAAAACCATTACCCCTTGTCCTATCGCTACATGCCCTGCTAAAAAGTTTGTCCCCATCTTTCTTATAAGCCCCCTTTAAGTACTGAAAGGCTGCAATAAGGTCTCCCTGGAGACTTCTCTTCCCCAGGCTGAATAATTCCAACTCTCTCAGCCTTTCTTCACAGGAAAGATTCTCCATCCCTCTGATCATTTTTGTGGCCCTCCTCTGGACCTGCTCCAACAGGTCCATGTCCTTCTTGTGCTGAGGACCCCAGAGCTGGATGCAGTACTCCAGGTGGGGTCTCACCAGAGCAGAGCAGAGGGGCAGAATCACCTCCCTCGACCTGCTGGCCACGCTTCTTTTGATGCAACCCAGGATATGGTTGGGCTTCTGGGCTGCGACTGCACATTGTCGGCTCATGTCCAGCTTTTCATCCACCAGTACCCCCAAGTCCTTCTCTGCAGAGCTGCTTTCATTCCTTTCATCCCCCAGCCTGTATTGGTACTGGGGGTTGTCCCGACCCAGGTGCAGGACCTTGCACTTGGCCTTGTTGAACCTCATGAGGTTCACATGGGCCCACTTCTCGAGCTTGTCCAGGTCCCTCTGGATGGCATCCTGTCCTTCAGGCATGTCAACTTCATCACTCAGCTTGGTGTCATCTACAAACTTGCTGAGGGTGCACTAGATCCCATAGTCTATGTCATTGATGAAGACATTAAACAGTACTGGTCCCAATACGGACCCCTGAGCGACACCACTTGTCACCGATCTCCATCTGGACATTGAGCCGTTGACCACTACCCTCTGGATGTGTCCATCCAACCAATTCCTCATCTACCGAACAGTCCACCCAATAAATCCATATCTCTCCCATTTAGAGAGAAGGATGTTGTGTGGGACTGTGTCAAAGGCCTTACAGAAGTCCAGATAAACGACATCCGTAGCTCTTCCCTTGTCCACTGCTGTAGTCACTCCATCATAGAAGGCCACTAGATTGGTCAGGCAGGACTTGCCCTTGGTGAAGCCATGCTTCATGTCTTGAATCACCTCCCTGCCCTCCATGTGCTCTAGCATAGCTTCTAGGAAGATCTGTTCCATGATCTTCCCAAGCACAGAGGGGAGGCTGACAGGTCAGTCATTCCCAGGGTCATCCTTTCTACCCTTTTTAAAGATGGGTGTAATGTTTCCCTTTTTCCAGTCACCAGGGACTTCACCTGACTGCCATGACTTTTCAAATATCATGGAGAGCGGCTTGGTAACTACATCAGCCAATTCCCTCAGGATTCTGGGATGCATCTCATCAGGTCCCATAGACTTATGTATGTTCAGGTTCCTCAGGTGGTCACGGACCTGATCTTCTCTTACAGTGGCAGGGACTTTGCTCCCCCAGTCTCCGTCTTGCAGTCCATCCACTCAAGAGGTGTGGGAAGAGATATTGCCAGTGAAGACTGAGGCAAAGGAGTTGTTGAGTACCTCAGCCTTCTCCTCGTCCGTTGTTACCAGTTTGCCAGTCTTGTTCCTCAGGGGGGTAAGCTTCCTTTGACCTTCCTTTTGTGGCTGACATACCTGTAGAAGCCCTTCATATTATCCTTTGCATCCCTTGCCAAGTTCAGCTCCAGCTGCGCCTTAGCCTTCCTGACCACATCCCTACACAACTGGGCAGCAACCCTATACTCTTCCCAGGTTACCCGTCCCTGCTTCCACTGCCTGTGCATTTCCTTCTTGCCCTTTAGTTTGACCAGCAAGTGTCGACTCAGCCATGCTGGTCTCTTGCCTTCCTTTCCTGATTTCTTACACCTGGGGATCGAGAACTCTTGTGCTCTATGGAAAGCGTCCTTAAAGATCTGCCAGCTCTGTTCTGCTCCCTTGTCCCTGAGGGCAGATTCCCAGGGGGTCCTATTGACTAATTCTTTGAACAGCTGGAATTTTGCTTTCCTATAATTCAGGGTCCTGACTTTGCTCTTTGCCTGACCCATATACCTTGGGACTGAGAACTCCACCAGTGCATGGTCACTGCAGCCCAGGCTGCCTCCAGTCTTGACGTCACCAATTAGATCACTTGCATTTGTGACCAACAGGTCCAGTATTGCATGCCCTCTGGTAGGGCTGTCTATTACCTAGCTTAAGAAGTTATCCTCAGTGCATTCCAGGAGTCTCCTGTAGCCATTGACAGTTGCACTCCAGTCATGGGATTTGTCCCACTAAGTTTCAGTAACAGCAACTACGTCGTACCTTTCTAGCAGCACAGTGGCTTCCAACTCCACCTGTTTGTTGCCCATGCTGCGTGCATTGGTGTAGAGGCACTTCAGCTGGGCTGTCGGCCATGTCACCGTCTTAGAGGAACACCCCTTAATTCCTTTGAGGTATTTCACTGGTGTTTCCCTGTTGGCTCCTATTACCTCAGGACCCCCTGGCTCATCTTCGTAAAGCTTCAAGTGTGCTGCAGTGTAGCCAGCAGGTCTCAGAGCAACAGGCTGAGGGCCCTCGCTAGCACCCCGTCCCTCTAACCTTGGCATTTCATCTCACAGCTTGACAAGGACAAGCCTGGTAGTATTGATATTATCCCCCCCGCCTTCAAGTCTAGAGGGTCGTAGGTTTCCTGAAGGAAACAATTTTTCTTTAGTTTCTGACGCAGATTGTCACAACAAGATATTTCTGTAAAAAGTCAGGATTCTAGCTCTGAATATGTCAACAAACCCCCAATATATTTGTCATGATCACAATAAAGAGTCTTTTCATTATATAGTGCAGCTTCTTGTTCTAAAAGGAGTATCAGATAATTTATATCTGTAACTTATAGCCATAAGATAAATTTTTGATGTCCACTTGGTATGCAACACGGTTGGAATGCTTTTTTTTTAAAACAATTTTCTCAGCTTTAATCCTGGTTTTGTGGCAGAAAAATATCATTTGCCTTGTGCTGTCATCTTCAGAAACTATCTTTTAGGCCCAAGACATAACTTCACAAATAAAAAAATCAGGTTTCTTGCTCTCTTATTTTTTACCTTTTCTTTTAAATATCTTTTCTCTTCTGTCAGGCTTATTTTACAGGCCATAATTTCCCTTCACAACTAAAACATGTGAAAGGAAAATAACCTTTCAGAACTAATTGATGAAGATTATAACTCGGTGGGTTAAAATATGTTTAAAATAATTAACTGTGCCATTTACTGGTTGGAATTCTCACAGCTTCTTATTAAGGGTTTTCAGTAAAGGGTTAGCCCAAAAGTTATGTTAGGGTATAAATAGGTGTCTGCTGAGTTACTGACAGAAACTTTACTGACGTTATTTTACTTCCAATTCAAAGCAAAGTTTTCTTTCTAAAGCGCTCTCTACTGCATACAACTTATACTGAAAAAATGACTGAAGACTTTAAATATTAAAAAGTTTCTTTACTGAGGGACTCCCCTTCTGTGGGAAGAGGACATTTCACAGCATCATCTGGTGTGAGCAAGAAAAAACAAGGTAAGTATGGGAACTGAGAACTGGACTTCTGGCAGAATTGATGCATGGGCTTCAAGAGCAAATCTCGTACTTCAGAGTAGTATTCTTGGGGAATCTGAAATGAGATAATTTCTCAAGTAGTTTTTTTTCTCTCTCTTTGCTTCTCTAGGACTCTCATCATTCATATCACATATTTTTCTTCAGTCTGATCCCTCAAAAAACAGTGAACCCTTTAAAACTGTTTTTCAAGAGATTATGAAATAAATTTGAAAGGAAAATTCAGATTTGAACCTCTACTGTTGAAGTAATACATTTCTCAATTGTCAAATCCTGTAGAGGATTACTGTAATTTTTAAGGAAACTCTAATAGGGAACCCTCTATCCTTAATATTGCATGTAACTCTATTCAGACGTGCATATGTTTGAGACCACAGAACACTAAGCTGTACAGAAGGTTAGCTGAGATGTATTTTAAATTGGCTTCTATTCCCCTTAATCAGTATTCATAGCAGCATTAAATTCTTCGAGAGCTGCATCAAAATCTAGAGTCTGGCTACTACAGACCAATCTAAATATTTTTTTAAATCAACAGAAACATTTCTCTTACATTTACTGGTGATTGGCCTAGTCCCTAATTCAAGTACCTCCTAATTACAGAATGTCATTGGCACAGCTAACATGGAATAATGTGTCCCATGTTAATCTTCATTACCCAGCTTTCCCATCCTATGCAATAAAGAACAAATGGACAAAAATTTAGTATTCTATTTCTGGAGCAGTCTCTTTCTAACCTGAGAACAGTCAAACAATTTTACAGTTTTAAATAATTGCTAAAATTGACCCTTTACTTTTCTAAACCACTCTGTCATCTTTTTGCAGTGTGTTTAGCTTAGTCAGTACCTGGATTTCAAACGCACTTCATTCAAGCTTCTTAGATCATTAAAATTTACATTAAACTTCTTTGCATCAGTTGCCTCTGATTGCGGCCAAAGGAGTACTGAGGGAGAATGGAGCATGGCAGAGCCACACTACATGACAGCTGATCACTGAGCTTAGTTTAAAAGGGACATAAAACCTCCACCAAAACAAAAAGTAATTTAAAGGTGACAGTGGATGAAGCAATATCATTAAGCAGAATACGAGACATCAGTGAAGAAGACAGAGCTAATGTTGGTAACAACGATAACTGAGCTGCGATGCAATTAGTCCCTAATCAAAGACGAGACAGGCTGTGGTCAGTTAAACACATCAGTGTATAACGTAATGTAGTGTAAAGTAATGGCAAGACTATGGGCAGCAGAATGGAAGACCTAACAGGAGGGGTGTAGGAGGTGAAATTCAGCACAGCATGGGCTTACAGAAACAGGACTGGATAGCAATGACTGAAACTGAACTATAAACTGTGTGTTGCTCATGAAGAATGAAATGGTGGGTTAAGTATTTTCTTTTATTGTCTTTAATTGGCAATACAAAACTGGAAGCAATTCCATGGTTAAAACAAAAAACCTCTGAACTGGAATAATTGGGGGATGAATAAAGAAAAATTCTCTTGCAGTACTGCAAGCAGCAGGAGCCTGCTGTTGAACCCCACCATCACATCTGGCTATAGTACAGGCTAATTTTTCTGCAGAGAGAAATGCTATTAGAAATTTTATCCTTATGAGAAATGCTAAGTTCCAAAGCACTTGTTAGGCAATACACTTCATTGCTAATACTAATGTCTAACATTTTGGATGTAACAAGATTTTTCAGTTTTTCAGGAACTGAGCCATAAACTACGAACAGGTGACCCTGTCTTAGAATTGCTTTAGATAACTGATTCATCTATAATATTCTAACTATAGGCAAAAAAGTTTGGATCAACTGACCTCAAGTCGATTGTTTAGATCGTGATGGAAACACAAACAGGAGGACTAGTTCTGTCCAGATTTAAATTTCCAGAGGAAAGTCTAGAAAAAATAAGTCTAAAAGGGCTGAGCATTTGAGCGCAGAAAAGGTCCAGCATTTCCCAAAGTCAAAGGTGCTTATACTATTAAGCATTTTTACCTCAGTCAAGGGAAGAGTTTGCAGGAGAGGGCTCCTGAGAGGAATGAAGGAAGATATTAAAAATAATTAGAGAGCATTTAGAGAATAAGAGAGTCTGTGAACTATGACAGAAGACTGCCCAAGTTGCCAAGGAATATAGGAATAAAATGTGAATCACTGAAAGATAATTCAGAGGAAGAAGGAAAGGAAGGAAGGGAAGAGGGAGGGCAGGAGGGAAGGAGGGAAAGAGGGAAGGAAGGAAGGAAGGAAGAAAGGAGGGAAGGAAGGAAGGAAGGAAGGAAGGAAGGAAGGAAGGAAGGAAGGAAGGAAGGAAGGAAGGAAGGAAGGAAGGAAGGACAAAGACTGTAATGAAGAAACATGGATAAGTTTGTTGGAGAAGAGTCAATATGGCTCTTACAAAGTACTTCACAAATCTGTCTGTTGTTTGGAGCAATCACAGGCAATGTGATCAAGCAGAGTCTAGGTGATATCTGTTCTCTGAGCAGTGACTCAAAAAGATTCTCAAAGAAACTACAGTGCTATTGGGATGATAGGATCACTACATAGATAAGTAACTCATAAAAAACACAAAAAATTAAGGACTGGAATTGATGGTCAGCTTTCTCAGCGCAGCAAAATGTACAGATGCATGGGGTTATCTGTGGTATGAAAAATGACAGCCTATTACAGATTCACAGAAGGACGCTGCAATGCTGACTGACTGAGAGAAATAAAATGGCAGGTGGAACTCAGCATAAATATGTGCAAGATATGGAGGGAAAAAAATCCTGCCTTTTAAATAGGTAGTTGTTGCATCTGCTCTATCTGTCACCATTCCAGAATTATAGAATTCCAGAATTATTAGAATTATAATAGAAGATTCTTCTTAAAGATTCTATAGTAGCAGCCAAATCCAGCGGACATGTGCAAGTCTGGCCAGTAGCAAATTACTGGCACGTACAGCTATGGGCCCTATGACTTACAGCCTTCCCTTTTCTCATCTTTGGCCCTTTCTTTAAACATTCCATAATAAGTTTTACACAATCCCACAAGCCCCTTCTGGAAGCCTATCAGAAATTCCACCCAAATCCCCTGAAATATTCTCTAATGCTCACTGTAATCATGTTTCCACTCCTTATCAGTTGCACAGTTCAGAGCAATTCTCAAGGCTGTGCCCAAACAGTTCCCTTAATGGCCATCAATCAGTGACCAAAGAGCTCTGGTCTTCATTACTGTCCCCATGGTCACCTGTTCCTATATAGTTGTTCATCTGTCTGTTTAATTTATCACTTTACTTGTTATGTGTTATTTCTTTTATACTGAATAGTCCTTAAGCAGATAATGAACCAGACACTCTCCCATTCCACACACCCATACGGTTCTATGCAAACATCAGCTCAGTAATCAACAGTGATCTAAGAAGCAAACCAAGGACAGACTAGGAGAGGCAGAGAGCAGAATGGAAAGGATCACATGTTGTGAACTCACAACATACCTATGTCTTGAACAATGTCCATGGTTATCAAAAAGAAAAAGATACATAGAATATTCACAAGGATAAGCAAGTCTGTGGAGCAGTATGAGAGAAGGCAAGGACCCTGTAGCCTGTAAAGTAGCTGATGATAAAGGCCTACAAAATCACGGAGAAGTCAAACAGGGAGATTGTTCACACTTAATTGGAGGCAGGAGTGAATTACTGGGTGAAAGATTTTAATGAACAGGGGGAGGTACTACTTCACACCACGCACTCTTAAACCATAAGACTCATTGCTTCAACATACTGTGAATGCAAAGAGTTTGCGTGGATTCCAAAAGCAATTAGACAAAGTCGTAGAATAAAAAGCCAAGAGGAACAGCCTTCCATCTTGCTACAATGTACAAGGAAAAGTATCATTATATGCTTGCATTTGTCTTATACTCTTTTCCTAACATCTGGTGCCAATTATTTTGGGAGACACGATACTGGGAGAAAGTGACATTTTCTTGAACCTATTATAGCTATTTTATGTAATTCTGTGGAAAATGAGGGTTCACTTGGCTAAACTGTCACTGAAAAACACCTCTTGTTAGCAGCTTCCAAACCAACCCATGCATTACGTTAGTCTCTTAGTAATCAAGACCAATGTGTTACTGACATAGATCTCTTCCAGAGTGGTCCAAATACTTTAATATTCATAACCACCACAGTTTTGGGTGTGGAATACTAGTCACTCATCTGGAAAGTATACATAACTTGGGCCTGGAGAAGGTAGAAGAAAATAAAAATATCTCTTTTCAAAATCCAAAATCATAGAATCATAGAATCATAGAACAGTTTTGGTTAGAAGGGACCTTTAATGGTCATCTAGTCCAACCCCCCTGTGATGAGCAAGGGAATAGTCAATTCAATTAAAAAGGCATGCAAAGACCAGCTGACCAAAGGAGAAGGAATCATGTTGAATTTTCTTATTAAGCAACCAAGATGAGATCCCAAATGAATCTCTCTTATGAATGTCTCTTGCTCTATATTCATCTATGCTGCTATTTGACATACCATATTGTCAAGAACTGCATCCTTGCACACTCTGTAGACACTTTGACCTCCCTCATAGCAGAGAATATAGAATTTGGGAATTGCACTTCCTTCTTGGGGTTTTCCTCATGTTTAATTAAAATGTAAAAGAGTTGTTAACTCAGTGTAAAGAAAAAGCCCTTTTTCTTCTAAGTTCAGCATTTTTAACATGCTGAATCTTAAATTTCATTTGAAGCTTATAACTTGCTGCTGAAATATCTTTGGAAAACTTCAGTAATATTTAATAGTCTGTCATTTTCATGTAAATTTTTTCAGCAGTTCAGTTCTGAACCAGATTTGCTTTAATTCAGTTCTCTAAAATTCGGTTAAATTATGTGCATTAATAGTAGCTGAGGATATTGACCTTTGATTTAGAAGGCAAAACAGATGATTTGCAGTATGTAATGAAGGGTGCCTCATTTGTGGTAATATAAAGTGTCTGCTGTATGTAAACTGTTGACTATCATACTGAATTGTTTGCCCCTTATTAAAATCATGCTTCGGACAATCTGTCACTGAAAATTAACAATATAATCCAAACTTTGATGTTGCCCTGAAAGCCAGAGTGCCTTCAATCTTCCACATAAATCAGCAATAGATTGGACCTCTTTCTCAAATAAGGTTGTTTTCCTATCAAGTTTGGTCAATATGAACAAAACAGAGGCAGCAGTAACATGATCAGTACAACGATGTGAGACATAATTCACTGAAAGCAACAAATGCTGATTGCATGCATTAAGAAACTGGTAATTATACAGCTGACAAAAAAAGCAATACAGAGAGCTCAAAAGGATCTCAAATCAAGCATTTCCATTGTACCACAAGAGGTTTATAGTAATTTGCAGATGTTATTTTTCATCATAAAACATTTCATGTTTAGAGGCTATCTATCCCTTTTATTTTACTGATATTGTGTTTAAAAGGATATGTCTCAGAAGCAAAGTGGGATCCAGGCAATGAATGTAGATTTGGAGGGAGACAACTGTGGATATATTCATGTCTGCTGTAGTCTCTGCTGCTTACTAAGATCCTTTGGTCTTTTCATTCAAAGGTGCCTCTCATATTTGCACTAAGTCAACACAGGACTTGTACATTGTGCCTACTGCAAAGACCAATGTCTGTGTTCATGGGTGTTCTCTGCCTGTGTGGAATAGGGGGAAATCGCATCTCTAATTGCACATATAAAACTTGTAGAAAGACATATACAAAACAAATTAAGATATGAAAAGAATATTAAAGAGAGAGTTCCCCTCTGGTAGCTGGAGAATGGACTTTCTGGACATATCATTGAGAGTATAGACAGAGTTTGTTTAAAGTGAGGTAATATCCTGAAATGCCACATTGCAGTGAGCAAGAGGGCATCCTACACTTCAAAAATATAGAGTGATTATTACTCATTACCCAGTTTTTGTCTGTTTTGGACTGGCAGTGTGCTCTCCTAGCAGGTAAGGGCATTTATGAAAGAAAGAAATTGCCAAAGACGCAGAATATCTTCTTGTCATGAATTGCTGCCTCAAAAAGTATTTGTGTAGACCGGATTTCTGCCCTGAACTACCTGATCTAATTTCAAAGTTGGATCTAACTTTGAAGATAGCTCTGCTTTGAGTCCAGTGATAGACCAGATAACTTCCAACAAATTGGGTATCCAACCTAATTATTCTGTGACTTTATGATTTACAAGTTAATGCTTTATTGTGATTTACTGGATTATGACTTGGGACAAACTAAAATTTTCAGTAAAAGGATTTCTGTTATAGAGGTTAACTATCTCACAGTAAGCATAGGAGCATAACATATTTTAGGGTCAGCCATCTTCTAGTTGTAATGTTAATCCAGTTGAAAGTTATCCGTATAACTAAGAAATAGACTTTGATAGCTAAAAGGAGAAGAAATGCAACTCCCAAGGTATGTTACCTAAAGGTTATTCCAGACTTAGGGACTCTGTCTCTTGCTCTCTTTGATTCTCAGAATTTTCTTCTTGCAAGAAGAAAGCTAGTTAAATCACAGCACAAGCCTAGGATTTTCAGACAAAAGTTGGTATTTGTATTCATTTACTCTCAAATCTCAGCAAGATGAGAATGTCTCTGAAAAATACCCCTACATCTTTGCATTGAAGGCAGCTGGGGATATCCTTGTCTAGACATTCTGAGACTTGGGACATGCATTAGTGAGAGGAGGCTCCTTTGTGAACTCTGAGAGGTTTTCCATGGTGCCTGTCTAAGCTAGTTATTTATGTCAAGCTACACTGGAAGGAGAGACTGCTGCCCATTTCACATGACCCATTGAACTGGTTCTATATGACTATGGCTTGATCTGGGATTGGAATTGGGATTGTAATTCTAAAAAACTATGTAAAACTTTGTGAGGTAAAGCAAATTTATAGTATGTTTCATTATTTTCTGATTAAAATTAGTTGCTATAACAGAGTCGGAACATTGTTGGAATGATGAATGGATCTTGGAAGAAAGAGCAACCCAAAATTATCACCAGAGTGATAATTAAAATTGTTAGTGATAGGGTTTCTTGTTATTATTTTGGGAGGTTTTAATGGGTATTGATACCAGTCATGAAAATAATCATGAAGCTGGGTCACACTGATAAATCTGAGACTTTGACTGCCACATAATTTGAGCTTCTGGTTTATTTCACAGCAGTTCATCCTCTTCTCCCACTATTCCAGTTATAGATCTCAACCCCTTGCTGCTGTACTTTTATCACCTAGAATAAAATACAAGTTTTTTCTTCCTGCATTCAGAATACCCCTTTGCATAACAAACCACCATGCATCCCTTCTTGTTTCTTTGCACTCCAGTAATAGCCTTTTCTCCTTGTTTTAGCTTCTGCCTTTGTCTTTTGATATTACCTATTACGTTCAGGATAGAGTTTATTATTAGTGATTCCAGACTATGAGCCTTTAATAGACTTCTGAAGCTTCTTCCAAATGCTCCCAGAACTTTTATTCATGTATTGTTGTGCTGTGATTTTGGTTTTGTTATATTCTGGGGAGAAAGGAGGAGAAAGTTTGGTGCTTATTATGTACTTGTGAGTTTGTCTTATTGAAAAAAAAAAAATCTCTTCAAGAGGGATTATTAAGAGCAACAGTAATAATGACCCATTATTTAATAATAAAAATATTTCATAGTTATGCTGCTATTTATCTCCTGATGTAAAAGCTTGGCCTTAGTACACTTTCAGTTTAATAGTTTTATTAATGTTGGTTTCAATAAAATCTGAATTTTAGACAAATATAATTAAATATTTTCCTCAAATCTGACTCATATACATCAATTGCATCTCAATAAACTGCTGCCCAGCAATCCGCTCCATAGTAGTAAGATCAGAGTTAATCATTTACCTTTAGACATCACTCAGATAAAAGATCTTCTGAGATTAAAATAATGCTCACCTATGTTTTCCCATTCATTTGCTGATTAGCAAACCAGTGGGAATGTTAACTGCATTATGATGGAATACTTGGGTGCAGAAGTGTTACATCTCAGAAACACAAACATTTAATGCAGCAATGACTATGTATTCTCTACACAAATGTCTTCCTGTCATTCTCTTCTATTAAACACAAAGGACTGAAGAAAACAAATTATTAGGGCCAGCTCATGACAATGACCTTATACAGTACTTCTCACTGGAGTTCTTTAGGAAACCAGTAATTGAAATCAATGGGGCTTTTGAAGGTGTAAGGAACTACTCAGGAGGAGCAAGGATTTCACAGGTTAGACTTTAGCTTCTCTGAGATGACTCTGTTTCCTGGTAGCCCATCTGAATCATTTATTTGCTGAAAGACTTCCTGCTTCTGAAAACGTGAAGTCAATTTGTTTTCTCTTGATGTCCTTAGCCACTGCCTTTCCAGTTCCTATTGATCTTGCAGCTTGAATCCGCACCTGTTACTCTTCTTAATGTAAGGATTTTTTTTCACTTTACAAGAGTCGGATTCTGTTTCCTGAAGCTCCCTTTCTGACTTTCTAACCACTGGAAAATCACCTTGTATTCCGATTTTTATTTTCCTTTGAATTTCCACCTTCCTACTTAATTTCTTTCTGTCTCTGTCTTTTGCGTTAGGTTTTGGTATCACTCCTCAAGACACTTGTGTTCAGTGTTCATTAGTAGTCCTTGAATCTATTCCTGTTTGCTGATTAGGATTAACATTAATAAAGAAACTGCTTCATGGAATACTTGGACTGAACTTTTTCACCTTGAGTAGGAGAGGTATGTTTTTTATGCAAAGGACTGACCTATTTTATTCTGTTTTTCATTGTCAGTAACTGCAGTAGCAGTTGCCCTGTCTTCAGAGGCCTTTCTCATTTCGAATTTACACTTAGTTCTTCCACTACGCACATGGTTCTTACATGATTAATATGCAAGAGAACAGGTTTGGTTCCGTATCCTGATTACCACAAAGAGTACAACACATGAATATTCGTGGCACAGCATTTAGAGTTGGGTCATGAGTCTGAAAATTGAGAACTGTAGGAAGCTGAGATCTGAGTTTTTACTCTTGCCCTCTCTCATGCCAGGAGCTGCAGGACTGGGGGGGAAGAGCAATTCTTAATTATGGAAGGGTCTCAGTTTCTCTGAACAGAAGGCTGGGAGGAGAACTATAAACACAACTGCACAACTAAAGGAGTAATTCCACTACCATGGAAAACCACATGGATGGTAAAACTATAATCTTGCAAAAGGAGGCAAGCAACCACAGAGCTTGTGTAAACAGTGTACGGATCTCTAAGACCTTATTTTTCCTCCTGGAGAAGATGAATGCTCTGTGCCCTGAGAGACACTTGTGCCCTGCGCTAGAGAACAGTGTGCCAAGAGCCATAATTTGACTTAAGCTATGAAGATGAATAGGTACCTGATGAAACAGATGATTTAGTATTGCTTTTATTAGCATGCTAATTTTGGCAGAAATAATCTGCCAATTTTTGTACAGATGTCATAGATGGCAAAAATGTCTCTAGTTTTGGTATCCTGATACTGAAAAAGATCTGTTAGCTGCAGTCTTCTCATGGCTTCCCTAAACCACCTGGGAAAGGCATTATCAACAGTTTAACCATTTTATTTTTCCACATATAATTTTTCAAAGACGAGTTCCATCTCTCTTTTCAAGATACTGTAAAAACAGAAGTTTTAACAAACTCTTTCAAACTGCAAATGAATGCAGAAAGAGCACTTTCTGACCAGGAAACAACTGTTTTGCAGGTAGCTCCAAGTGTTTGGCTACAGTACCCGGGAAGCATAGGCAATCTCATGGTAAAAGATGCTGCTTAATGAAAGTCTTTTATTTTATGTTTATTTTTATTTATGTTTATCTTTCATTATGTTGTTCATTATTTGGACATTTGGTCCAGTGTTTTCTTGTCCTTGTTGGCTAATTCTTTTTCTAAATGATCTCATTTAACTGGTGTGGTTTTGTGTTCAAATCCTCTTTCTTTAAATAAAATGTTTATTCAGATGATGCTCAGACACCAGCTTATCTGTCTCTGCCTTGTTTGGACTGTCATCTGTCAGCACCAGCACATTCACTAGAAGTACACCTGATTATTGGAGAACACTTGGTTTTATTGTGATAATGCCTCTCTAATTGCCCTTATCAGGACAGGGCATAGAGAATTCCCACTCCACTTGTAACTCACAGATCTTATTATCTTCTGCTCAGTCAAATGTAATTTTGTTTTCACTGCCTTTCTCAGCTCACATAAATGAGACAGCAGGTACTCCTTTTCATTACATTTGATGGTTTGACCTCTGCTGCTTGAGGCAGATCATATGTTAAAAACAATTAAACCAGCATTAGGCTCGTGGGGGAGCTCCAGTGGAGGATAAAGGCTCCTTTTTGCCTTTCAATACTTAAGGAGGGTTTATAAGAAAGATGGGGACAGAGTTTTTAGTAGGGCCTGTAACAACAGGACAAGGGGTAATGGTTTTAAACTAAAAGAAGGTAGATTTAGACTAGATATAAGGAAAACATTTTTTTACGATGAGGGTGGTGAAACACTGGAACAGGTCGCCCAGAGAGGTGGTAGATGCCCCATCCATGGAAACATTCAAGGTCAGGTTGGACGGGGCTCTGAGCAACCTGATCTAGTTGAAGACGTCCCTGCTCATTGCAGGGGGTTGGACTAGATGACCTTTAAAGGTCCCTTCCAACCCAAACCATTCTGTGATTCTAGATTCTGTGATTCTATGATTCTTTTTTCTTTAACTGACGTGGAGTGTGGCTTGCCCTGCACCGTGCCTTAGCTACCAGGAGCCCAGACAGCTGCCATGAACACCTCCACCATAAAATTGCCCATGCCAGTCTATATTTCTTAAGAGGGAAGTGGCACGCCCAGGAGGCTGGTTGCTGTAGAGCGGGGATGGGCGATAGAGCATGCTACTGCCCAGGTGGTTGGAGAGAGGAAGGCAGCTGGGATCAGGGTTCATGGGAGAGTATCTTCTGACTGATAGCATTTTCTGCCCATTGCTGGAGGTGGCATTGATTATTCACAAACAGCACTTTAACCTTTTAAGTCAGTGCTAACAACATGTTCCAGCATGAAGCGAGAGAGCATGGGGAGACCCTTTGAAAGAGAGAGCAAGCTGAAACCTAGCTCAGTGGGAGCATTAAGTATCTTTTGATAGACCTTATAACAGTGTTGCCAAAAAGAAAGATTGTTTTCCACAACTATTCTGAAGGGACTGGGGGAAGGAGGTTGCTGCAGAAAAAAAAAAAATCTTTTGTTTAATTTTCAAATGTTATATACTTCAGCTTGTTTCATGTATTTGAAGCCACTTTAAAATTTTGTGATGTTTTAAAGGGAAGTAGAAGGTTTTTTAGAGCAAAAGGAAATATCATGGGATTAATATGGATAAATTAATTTACATCTTTTACCATTCTGCTTTTCCTGTGGAGGAAAAAAAACTGATTTATTCTTCTGCCTCTTGAGACTTAGTTCTATCCTACTGTATCAAATTTCCTCATATGTGAGGTGAAAATTGGATTCAACAGTAGTAACTGAAAACTATTATCTGAATTTGGGAAGTATCTTGGAATGTTACTCTGAAACTTTTAAATACTAGCAATTTAGGAGTCATCAAGTGCTGTTCCTTTGGCTTCATGCACCCTATGTTGTGCCTCTAACATTTTAAAAGATAAAAGGTTCACCCAGCATAAATTAACTTGGACATATATGAAAACTAATGTGACATCAGCTTTCTAAACGTCAGCACAGTGAAGAGAGTAAATATCTTTCCACTTCTTTGGGAAATGATGTAGAAAAGAATAAAACAGGTTAAGGAATGGTGACGCATTGCTCTGCGTACTGAACATTTCAGAGGCACATTGAGTTGCATCATAATCCAGAAAGATGAATGAAACCTACATGGTTTTGCAGTAAATGTAATTGGTAAAAATGTACAGCAGAGGTGAAATATGTCTTTAATCCAGTGTGATAATTTATACAGCATTTCATGAAGCACATTTTAAAAAATTGCTGACTGAAAATTCCAATCCCAATAGTAAACATGATCTAATGTATCAGTTCAAACATCTATTTCGGATTTGACTATTTACTATTATGACTATTAGGGGAAAGATCTGCATTTAATAGACAGGTGTATGCATTATTGTGAAAATTTCATGCAAGAGGATAAGACCACTTCAGCACGTCAAAAATAAACTGTTTCCAGATCTCTTTTGATACTTTTTTACCTAGTGAAGTAACTGCACGTAGTACCTCTGTCTCCTCCTTTCCACCTCTCTCTCCCCAAGGCACCTGTTATTCATTCCCACAATGGCATATAGCACAAGAACTTCTTCCAACAACTGCAGGACTACATGTGCCATATCTCCTCCCTTGAAGCCAGCATCAGTTCATGCATTTACATCTTCAACTCGTTTCTTCCTATCACCAGCCTGAGGTTCTCCATGTTTTTCCTGACGTCCTTTCTTTCCCCCACATTGATGGTCCCTCATCTTTGCTAGGGCAGCACTCATACCTGGGAGGTGGTTCATTAGTATTTTCCTTTCTGTGGTGAGGGCAGGCTGTATGATGTAGCGGTATTGTTATCCAGCAAGGCATTAACAGCTGTGGTCAGCTGTGGTCAGCAAGGTCCTCAGACAGTGCTGCTTTGTGGTTAGGAGACATGGAGTTTAGGCTGACCAGGAGAAGAACTGTGGGTCTGTTAAGGCAAGTTAGCAACTGTATTCTGCCACCCTGCCTTGGAGGCCTAACTGATCTAAGAGACAGACGAGGGGTGAGAAACTGTTGCCATCTCTTCTCCTTTTTTGGTATACTGATTAATGCTCACCAACACCTTCCTAAATCAATACAATTCTAGTGACCTAAGCCTGTAAAGTGTGTGGCTCTCAAAAGTTATGGATGAACAGAGCAATAACATCAAATTTAGCATGTAGCCTCATAGACTCGCATAAAAACAGACTTGGATTAAAGAATTTTTTTCTCAAAAATTATTTTTTTTTTAAATTAAGTATTATATCACTTGAAAATTTAATTAGTCTAATCTTGGGTAGCTATTTTGCAGGGACATGCCAGGGAGGATGAATAAGAACCATATATGCCTCTATGACTTGCACCAGTGGTGCTCCTGCTGAAATGTTTGTTGTAGTCTGGTACTGGGGCCTATAGTAATCCCATTTTTAAAGGATGTTGATAAAATGGTGCAAAGAGTTCAGATAAGAGCCACTGACCTAGAATATGTGCTTTATTAGTCAAATTCAGGAGATTGGTTCCCTTTAGAAAGAAAGTTGAGAAGCCTTATAAGCAGGAGTGGAAAAGCTGCTCCAGAAGTTTCTTCAGTTTAGCAGACAGACAAAAGCCACCAGTGGCTACAGACTGAGGCTGGAGAACTTGGCCATCTTTTTTGTCCAAGAGGGCTTCTGTTTACATAGGAAACTAATGACCTTCTGTACTCAGTCTGGCATCACTGCCATCCCAAAATGGAGGAATACAAGTAAAGTAAAGGTTGTTTTGTGATGATGTATGGGAAAGACCCCATAATCTTATACTGTGATTCATTAACTGTACATAGACTTTTCAAATAGTCACATCTTTGTAGCAGTCACAGTCATCTTAATTATTTGGAATTATTTCAAATGAACTAGAATTGATCATTTGGGGAGGGATGACATATTATGTACAACAGCATCAAATTTTCCTATAGATGGTGTTTTTCAAAGTTATGTTTATTATTCAGAAAAATCAAAGACATAAGATAGGATCAAAGTAGCTGTACTTCAGAATGACACAGAAGGAGGGCAGTGGGAAGAGAATCAAGTATTCTGACCTACTTGAAGGCCCCTGGGGTCTCTTTATATTTTGGTTGAACGCATCAGCAAAGCAATATCGCATATCTAAAACCCAACATCTTTAGGGGTAGCTTATATCAATGTTCATGCTTGTTGAGACTGTGATTTTCTGAAAATATGTATAGATGTAGGGCAGTTAGAATCATAGAAACACAGAATAATTTAGGATGTCAGGAGGTCATCTCTCCAGCCTCCTACTCAAAGCAGGGCTTTGATGTTTTATCGGGTTGCTATTAGGTTAGGTAGCCATAAGGGAGGACCTTAACTCCAAAAGACAAAATTCTGGCCTGTTAATGCAGAAATCTTATCTATATTGATTTATGTCTGTTGTGAATAAGTATGTGTATATGAAATGGTCATGGAAATATTTTCTTTTGCACTGATCTCTTTATTGCAAACATTATGGCTGATTAATTACTGTCAGTATCAGCCAGTATTCAGGATCCAGTAAATAAATGCATACTTATGCTGTGATGTCTTATAAATAATACTGATGTTACCATTTGCCAACTTTGAAATTTGTAGGCTTTAGCCCTATTATAGTTGTATTACCTGTAAGCACAGTGTTATTTTTCATACCTATGTGTAACAAAACAAAAAAAGCTCACACCAAATAAAACAGGAATTAATATAGTTCTTCAGAAAAAAATAAGTATTTGGAAATGACATTAAAACCTGCAGAACTAAGAGAAAAACTTTGCTTTTCTGTAAGTTTGGAACTCCCCAGGCTTTTATGGCAAGGATACAATTCACCATTCCTTCCACAGTTGTTCTTGAGAGTTATAAAGAAAACTGTCCTTTCTTTCTTTAATTTTTCTGTATGATGCAAGTACAAGTCATTCGTTATTCTGTTTGGGCCCTGTTGATCCTACAGAAATTAGTTTTTGCTTTCAGTCTTGGCTAGAGTTTTTCTGATAGCTGAAGAAAAGATGATGAAATTGTTTAGGGTGAGAAGAGGACAAAAAGCAAGTAAATATTTTACAATGGTTACATTTGATAAGATTGTGTCTTCTCTGTGCTAATGCACATATAATTCCCCTTCCCAGCTATTCAAAATGCAGCTATCAATATTCACTTGATCTGGCCATAATATTTTTACACCCTGAATCCTTGCATTGATCCCCTTGTTTTGTTGCTGACTGCAGGATCTTATTAAGTTCTAGTGAATGTCTTATTGACAATCTGAATTTTTCACAGCTGTCTCAAGTCCCCAGACTTTGGTGTTTTTCTGCAGGTGGAAAACTCCCCTTTATGCGAGGTACTGGCCTGGCTGAAACATCTGCTCTCCTGTTTCCTTGAAAAATATACTTCTTATAGGATATTACAGCAGGAAATCTAGGCATAAAGAGGAGCAGATGAGAGACTCAATCCTTACTTAGCTTTTACCGCTTCTTTTTGCAAAGTGGAAGCTCCTTGGGAAGAGATTTGGGTCTGTAATTTGTCACATTTTAAGAACTGTTCAGATTTTAATACAATAAGCAAAGTAGTTTGCTATAGGATTCAAAGCGGGTAAAAGTCACTTCAGTGCTATTTGATTTAAAATCTGGTTTGTGTTGAACAGTTTCCTTCTCAGAATAGAATATGGAGGTTCAGACAACTCCATTCAGCTATTACAGGAGCAGGACATTTTTTGGTTTTTTTTTTTATCAGGGAAATTCAACCTCTTGCCACCATGTCAAACGTTTGGCACTTTTGACTTTTACAAACAAGCAATATCAGAGCTGGAAATACTCCATATAATTTTTATGGATTATTTTATTTTGTTTTTCCAAAAATAAACTTCTTCTTTCTTAGTCATGCCACTGAATATTGCAACCAGTAACCTTGTAGTTGGATCCCTGTCTTCTTTCCTTTTTTAGGAAAAAGGACAAGGTACCAAGGTACCAATAATGTGTAGACAAGGTACCAAGAAAACTGCCTGATCTAAGTTTTCCTAGAATAAGGGTCACTGCTTGCTTAACCAGTTGGCCATGTTTAAGATTAATAAAATTTCTAAGGAGTTGACCCTGGAAGATATTCTTGACCGTATTTCTTTGATCAGGCCATTTACAAAAACAGCATACCAGTATGACATTCAACACTGCAACAAAAAAACTAGGGCATGAACTACATAAGTCTATTTTCAGCTGTTGAAATGACTGTTTTTTCTTTTATTGGCAATCTTCCCAGCTCAATAATGATTAGTGAATTAGTGTGTAGCAAACATTTGTGATACATAAACTTTCTCCAGCTGTTGCCAAATCAAAAATAAATGCAATCACCAAGAGGCTTGCAACTCTTTAATTAGTTTCACCAGAATGGCTAACTTGATTTCTGCATCCACAATCTTGACTGTCCAATAAGAAACAGTGAAAGTCACTGAATACTTGAACAGATGACAATCAAAGTCTCACCCCACAGGTAGAGCTGCCAAATCAGTGCAACAGTTGTATTGGTGCTACTGCTAACAGCATTTTAGCACTTGCTGCACCTCATACTTCATAGCTGCTGGGGATTGAGAGGACAGATAAGCACCAGGAGCTCCATCTCACAGCTCGCTCTCTGCCCCTTTTCCACTTCCTTTATTCTGAAAACTTCTCACAAATGTCACATAGGCCTCGGTATGCTCAGTATGCTCCTTGCATCCTTCACTCCCTCTTCTGTTTTAGCTGTCTCCATGGATCCTTCCACAGCAGGCATTTTTTGTCCTACCCTATGCCTGTTTGTACCACTGCAAAAGAAGCTGCCTTCATAGAATCTGCAGGCATAGCCTGTCCTCCTTCTGTCCACTTATCATTATGAACATAGAAAAGTCTAGATTTGAAGGCAGAGTTGGAACTATTTTTTTCAACAAAGTCTTTATGCAGTTTATGTCCCAGTTCCCCTTTTCGATTTGCCTGATGTATAAACATTGCCTCTGATTTTGAAATTTATCAGATGGGACATTGGAACATACCATTAATACTGTTTGGTTCCAGTTTCTGGACCAAGTGAATATTGTTGTGTTTTCTTCTGATGTTGTGCAATATAATTCTGCAGACTGAAACACAGAAGCAAACTTGATGGGGAAGCCACTTTATTTCATGAGTAGGTCTGGGTGGAGAAATTATAACAATGCATTACTCATCATTCAAATTTTAGGCAGATGCCAAAAACATAATTCTGGTGCTACAGACTTTTTACTCCATGCCGTACAACTAAAAGTGAGATCTCGCATCTCTGACTAATTTGGCAGTCTTGTGAGCAGGTGTGATGCTTTTGCCAAAACCCGTGTTTGTTTAAATATGCTGTAGGTGTCATTTTGCTTGCAGGACATGGAAAGGAGCAAAAGCTGACATATTTCTCCTACAAAAGTTTCATAGCATTTTGTTTCTATATCTTTCCTTATGTGAAATTAAAAGCAAAATGTTTTATTGGTGTGAATACAGCCCAGGGTAGGAGTTCTGTATTTGATGTACTTCCATATTGCATGTTATGCATTTCTGTATGGCATATAACAAAATGCAATGCAATCTGCATGTTAAAAATATTCTACTAAGCCTTGAGGCATGTGGAGGGACATTAAAGTACCTTGGTGTATGTAGGCATTGGATTTCTGGCCAAGCAACAATGAAAAGACCGTTGTCCTGGTTTCGGCTGGGTTAGAGTTAATTTTGTTCCTAGTAGTTGGTATAGTGCTGTGTTTTGGATTTAGCATGAGAATAATATGATAACACACTGATGTTTTAGTTGTCACTAAACGGTGTTTATGCTAAGTCAAGGACTTTTCAGCTTCCCATGCTCTGCCAGCGAAGAGGTGCACAAGAAGCTGGGAGGGGGCACAGCCAGGACAGCTGACCCAAACTGGCCAAAGGGATGTTCCATAGCATATGATGTCATGCTCAGTATATAAGCTGGGGGGAGTTGGTTGCGGGGCAGCAATTGCTGCTTGGGGAATGGCTGAGAGTCATTTGGTGGATGGTGAGTGGTTGCATCACTTGTTTTTCCTGGGTTTTGTTCCTCTCTCTTTTGTTATTTTCCTTTTCATTACTATTAATTTTTTTTATTATTGTTATTATTGTTGTTATTATTATTATTATTATTATATTTCAATTATTAAACTCTTCCTACCTCAACCCACGAGTTTTCTTATTTTTGCTCTTCCAATTCTCTCCCCCATCCCACCAGGGGAGGGGAGGGGGGAGGGTGAGCGAGCGGCTGTGTCGTGCTTGGTTGCTGACTGGGGTTAAACCATGACAACCATGTATTTTATACAGTGACTCATAAGACCTACATAAGTATTATTTTTTATATGTCCCTACTGTATCTTTTTTTTTGGAGTCATGTAAGGAATTTTATGTAATGTAAGGACCACTGATACAACTCATTGCCAAATACCCTCTTTTTTTCTACTCTCGTTGGTTTTTTTGTTGTTGTCACTGTTGAGAATTTTCATTAAATGGGAAAAATGCATCTATCAGTAACAGCAATAATATTTTGTGATTCAAGGACATTTTATTCAGTACTACAAACCGTAACAAACCATGACATTCACAATTTCTTTGTTCCTTGCCATCCGATGTTCAAAATGAAAGTCATGGGTATTTTTCACTAGTTTCTTTTTATTTATCATCTGGAACATTTTTCAAGCTTCCAGTAAGTTATTTTTTATTAAATAAAAGCAGACATTCTTAAGGAATCATGTGATTTCAGAGCAGGGACTTCACATAAAATATTTACTTTTTTTCAAGACTCACTGTAAATTTACAAGAGCCAGAAACATGTGATATAAGAGTAACTATGATTGAGTACCCCAATAATGTTTTGTTATCTTCAAAGCAATTCCTATAATATCACCTAACAGATATGCATGATGCTTTTTCTGGGGAAATACCTAGGGAGGTGCCATCACCAGTTTGCTGTATGACTGTACAAAGAAATCGAGGCATTTGCTGAGGTCCCTGACACAATTCAGTGGGCATACTGACTGAGTAAGGGAGACCTTGACAGAAAAATGGATTTACTGAATGAGGCAGAAGACTAATTTAGTCCAGTACCCAGGGACAGTCTTCTGATTTCTAGCAGTCTGAAGCCCAAGCTATTCCTGAACTTCATACATCATGTGGCATTCTTATCTTCAAGACATTTTTCTTCCAGAAATTCTTCAAAGTCTCTTTGAACCCATGTTAACTAGCAGCGTCTCCAGCACACATAACTGTGCACTATCAGTAAGTATCAGAAATATCTCTTGTTCCTTTTGAACTTGCCAAATATTAATGATATTATTTCATACACTTTAGTTCTGGTTGTAAAGAAGACAATAACTAACTGTTCCTTACTGCCTGCCTCCATGTCACTCATGACTGATTTATCCTCCTTCATTGCCTCTCTTTCCATGCTGAAAAGTCTTTGTTGCATATTTCACTGTTTTTCTCTACATTATCCTTGCTGCCCTTCTTGGTATCATTTACAACTGTACTGTACACATTCTGAGATGCACAGACCAGGACTGCACAGAGTATTCAAGACGTTTCTGGCTTTCTACAGTTTTAAGATGTTCTTTTTGCTCTTTTCCCTGTTCCTTTCTTCCCAACCCTACACCTTGTTTGTACTGCTTAGTGTTGAGGAGCATTGAGTTGACATTTTCATCAAACTACTTTAGCCCCAAGAGTCCATTCTTGAGCAGTAACAGTGCAAAGCCTGTCTTTATGCATGCAAAATCAAGATTGTTTCTTCCCCATGCAAATTATTTATCTATACAGACTACAGTACTAGCATAGAAATAGAGTTGAGTTTCACTTCCCAACTTATTTGTATTAAAGGATATCTCAATCTTTTTTTTTTAAGTTCCCATGTGTCCTGTTGTATTCCCCTATTTTCTCCTTGCCAGGAGGTTGTTTAGGGAGGAAAAGACAGTGCTTTGTGAAGTCTTGCAGGTGACAGGTAGAATGGCATTATCCTCAGCTACAGTATTGCCTATAACAGAACTACCAAAATCCTACAAATAGGTCTAACACACACATGCTGTAACATAATGCTCTCCAGCAAACTACTTACTGCTCTTGTGAGAAGCGTGGAAAAATTTATGTCATTGCCATCCACCAGAATTAACTCTTACAAGGAGCTCATAAAGCCTACAAAACAGGGAATTACCAGTTTTTTATGAAACAATCACTCCTCCTCCTGATCCTCAAGGGAGAGCTAGAAAACACCTCCAAAAAAACAAGCATAGGAAAGCTTCAACTGTACGAGATACTAAAAATCCCAGACTGGAGAGGAATATTAGTCTTAAGGCACATTGTAATCTTCCTCTCTGCTCTTGACAGCCCTTCCATTTACCACTAGTAATAAATAACCTGTCTCTTATCTATAGGAGATAATCTCTTTCTTACCTTTCCCTGCTATTACCCTCCCGCCAGCCCTACCCCCTGTATTTCACAGCTACCTTTTCCCTTTGGTGGCTGAACTAACATTGTCTAGTTAAGTTCAAAGCAGTTTTTCTCAGCTTATATTTGGCTTTGAAATTGCAGTTTCTGGATGTTTGTAACCCAAAGCTTGCCTATTATTTTCTAAATAGACCACTCAGTTCAGACCTTTTCCCACAGACCTTTACCACACCGCAGCCTTGAAGGCAACCTGTTAAATAATGTCCTTCCAAATGGGTGACTGCTTCAGAAGGCACTAACCTCCTGAGTGCCCCATCCCAGTGCTCCTGTTAAGATTCAAAGTAAGGAGCACTGATCACTAAAACCATGGAGATCATTAAGCAAATCAGTTACTCATACTAACTCATTGAAACTGTATCGTTTCAAAGGGCGGCTTATTCCTCATGTATGTTTATGAAAAGTAATTGTAAAGGAAACATCGAACCATTTTGTTAATTTCTTTGTGTTTAAATATAACATAGTTCATTCTTCTGTTTCTGAAGGATTCCTCTTAGCTATGGCTGAGTTTTGTTTGCCTAAAGGGGCATTTATTTCTATATGAAGGGAACCTAGCTGCATGGATGCTCCCTGCAGACTGTGTGATAGAGAGAAAGGTTCCTTTTCTTCAGGGATGATTATTTCTTTTTCTTCCTTCACTTGACATATTTACATCTTAATGAAACACAGTGTTCAAAACAAATTAACCTTATCACCAACACACCTCTCCCTGCTACTATTTTAGCATACACTATTAGAAGATATGCAGAGTACTTGTGCTCCTTAGAATCAGTGCCAGAAGGCAGGAAATGTGCCTCTGAGACATGTTTAACTTAACAGAATTTTCAATTTCACCAGCTATGACGGCCTTTTGTTTACATAATTTCACAAAGAAATCCAGCTTGGAGTGACATTTTCTGGCTGGGAATATTGAAATGTTTCCTGCGTGGACTGACATTTTGAAAGCAGTGGAATGGCTCATAACTACCAGAAGAAATCAGACAGTATAGCAGGCTTATAGGAGGGACTTTCCAATGCGATCTGGTGATAAAACAAATTTCATTTTTAGCCCACACATCAAACTTCAGGTCACTGTTAGTGAGCTATGACAAAGATAGCCTTCTGCTGCCTTTTCAGTGTTAAGGTTGGCAGTGCAAAACAAAACCAAGCATTGCCAGGAACATAGCAGAAGGGATGGAAAAGAAAATTGCACACTTGAAAAAGTACTCAGCTTTGAGCAAGAACACTGGGGTGATGAAAACATGGACAAATAAAAAATGAAGTTTAAGAGGTTATGTTGTAAGCTATCCAGTGTTCCTAAGAGATTCTGCCAGATTACTACCAAAAAAATTAGAAAATGCAGCTCCACAACATACCCTTTTAGGGATTTTTTTCTGCCTGGGTGTTAAGCTAAAATAAATCCCTGTGAGGGAAATATCTCAGAGTGCTTAGAGTTGAATTAAGGCACAGATTCACAGTGTGGAACAGCTTGGTTGAAAGGAACAGTCCCACTTTGAGGCAGTGTCCTGGTTTTGGCTGGGATAGAGTTAATTTTCTTCCTAGTAGCTGGTATAGTGCTATGCTTTGGGTTTAGTATGAGAATAATGTTGATAACACACTGATGTTTTAGTTGTTGCTAAGTAATGTTTACACCGGTCAAGGACTTTTCAGCTTCCCATGCTCTGCCGGGTGCACAAGAAGCTGGGAGAGGGCACAGCCAGGACAGCTGACCCCAACTGGCCAAAGGGCTATTCCATACCATATGGCGTCATGCTCAGTATAGAAACTGGGTGGAGTTGGCCAGGAGACAGCATTTGCTGCCCGGGGACTGGCTGGGCGTCAGTCAGTGGGTGGTGAGGGGTTATATCACTTGTTTTTTCCTGGGTTTTGTTCCTCTCTCGCCCTCTTGTTGTTTTCCTTTTCATTACAATTTTTTTTTTTTTTTTTTACAATTATTAAACTGTTCTTATCTCAGCCCATGAGTTTTCTTACTTTTGCTCTTCCAATTCTCTCCTCCATCCCACTGCGGGGGGGGAGGGTGAGCAAGTGGCTGTGTGGTGCTTAATTGCAGGCTGGGGCTAAACCACAACAGGCAGAAACTGGGAACAACTGAACAGAAGAAATAAATACTTACCTGTCAAGTAAGAAGATGGTGAGTAATGAGGTCCCTTGAAATATTTGAGCGAGAATGGATATTGTCAAACGTTTTCTCAGTTATATGAAAGAAATAGAGGAGCACAGAGTTGGCAACGTTGCTAGAAGAAACACCATTGTTATGCTAACTGAGACATCTGGAAACTCTGGAGGTACCGCAATTGCGTAGAAGACTGGTAAATCAGGGCAGGTTAGCACTTCAGAACAAAACTTTGCTAGCTTGACATTCATTAACAGTGTACATTGCCAAAAATAAATTCTCAATTGTTAGCAATCATTATCATTATTCACAGTGGTCAGTCCTCAAAAGTCAAATCCTAAATTAGCTGTGCGTTTACAACACTAGGGAGCTATGTCTTACAGTTAGCCTTGATGGCTAACTTAAGTGCTCTTACTTGGTCCTTGGTGGTCTTAGCTGGTAAAACATATCGCTGTGGCAGATGTCTCCAAGTGCTGTGTTGAACCACACATATACTGCCACAGTTTTTTCCTCTGTATGCAAGCAAATGTGTGGCTTAGGAGTGCAAAACAGCTATCTTGTTGCCAGTTATTCACTATTGTAAAGAAACAATGGTTATTAGAGGAAGACAAAAGCTTTTTGATCTCTTATTAGAGGGAGCATTTAAGAAAGGGAACATTTAGGAAAGGAGCCACTCCTTGAGATACCACAAAGTACAGCTGAACTGAGATTTGTGAATGAGAAGATGATCTGAGTGTTGTTAGATTGCCTGTTCCACAAATGTTGTAGCTATAAATATAAAACAAGATACATCCAGAATATGCCACAGTAGAATCACTGTTATCCTTTCTATCAGGCCAGTAACCTGAAAATCCCAGGACAACTTCCACTGACTTACCAAGGGCTGAAGAAAATGGAGTAATGGTACCAGTGTCAGTCGTTCTGTCAGGCAAAAGGGTAGATGAAACGTAATATAGTTTTCTTATTTTCAAAGATTCATTCTTGTCGTCATAAAGCTAAATGCTTAAGTGACTTTAACCTGGAAGGTATAAATCATGCATATATTGATTGTAAATTAGTTGATATAAGCAGGTTTTAGACATTTGATTTGGCTGACCTACATCAAGGTATATCTGAAAGAGTGCTCACTGCATACACCTATAATTTCCTTTGATCTCCCTTTCTGGAGAGCATTACAGGTTTTGGAGCTCCTCATCTGACGTTAGCTTTGACTTCTACCATTTCACAAATGGTTTTTTTTTTCTTAAACAAATGTATTTGCAGGGCAAATGGGTATTTGTCATTCTTTGTATATATTGCTCCTTTGAGCTGCTTTTTTTCTCAAACCCGCTTTTCTGTTGGATGAAACATCTTGGTGCATTACAATAACCTCATTTGTGATTCTGTGACATCTTGGAATACTTAGTGGGAAGGTTTCAAGCCCTTGCTCATGCTGGATAGTGCTAAAAGACAATGACTCTAGTTCAAAACTGACAACTAGTGAAAGGGTATTTTGAAAACTTGCAGAAGTACAGGTCCACATTATTTGTTTTGGGCATTAATAGATTTTTCTTTCTGAGAGGGATTGAGTTGTTCTCATTGGAGGATTTATGATGTGAAAACGTTCCTTGTCTTGTTCTTTTGAAGCTTTCTGCTTGGTGATTTCATTAGGTGCCTCTTAGCACATGTATCATGAGAAATAGAGAAGTGTTCCTCATTTAAAAGCTCTTTTGTAAATTGAAGGACCTTAATCCATTCTGTGGACATTTCTGGTGAGCCTTCCTACTCATCCTTCCAGTTGCACCATGTGTCTTCATTCAGATGTTTTGATCCATCATAAGGTTCTCATGAGGTATCTGCACCAGGGAGGTATGCTGAGGTACAATGAAGCTTTCTGCTTCATTCTCCATTCCTTGCCTAATAATTCTTACCTTTCGTTTTACAATTTAGATCATCGCTAAACTGACATTTTCAGAGAACTATCTACAAAAACTCCTAGATCTTCCTCCAAAGTGGTAAAAGAAAATTTGCAACCAATTATTATGTATATTTTATTTAGGGCTATTTTTCACTACTTGTTTCATCTCTCACATTTTCAGCACTGAATTAATCTGTCATTTTATTGCCAGTCATCCAGAATTATAAGGTCATCAAGCAAATCATTTTTTTATTCTGAATTATTTTCTTTTATCAGTAAACTTTGTCATGACACTATTTCATCCCCTTTCTTCCTGGTTGTTAAGGAGTATGTTTAAAAGTGTAGGCTCCAGAATTAATCTCTTGGTGATCCTGTTGGTGGCTGTCCACAGTGATGACAATTTGCTATATATATGTCTACTCTTTGTTGTCTGTCTTCCCACCAGTAGCAGAACCTTTGAGAGACTCTTCCTTTCCCATGCCCGTGTAGCTTCTCAAAGACAATTTGGGGACCTTGCTGGAAATCAGTTATATGCACTTGTATACTCCCTGAATAACCTTATTCACACTTTCATGGACTCCTTCACAAAACTTTAACAGATTTGTGAGCATGACTCCCTGCTCCAAACATTTTGTTTTCTCCTCTAAAGTATATCATATTTACCCATGTATACACATTCAATTATTTTATAATTATACTGTTTTTTCCCACTTCAAAACTCAAAATATCCTGTCAGTCACAGGATACCTTGAAAAGTTCATTTTGAAGTCTGATGGTATGTTTGTCGCCTTCCATCCTTTAGCACTGGTTACATATCACAGCTAGCATTTCAGTGATGTCATACTTGAATTCCTTCAGAACAGTCTTGTCCGAGCAGTTTGGTTTTGCTCCAAGATCTCTTCTCACACTTCAGCTTGAGACTATTCCTCATGCCCACAAAAGAGAGACCTCCCCAAATTTCTGTGCAGCAAATATCAGTGCATTAATTTTGTTTTTCTACAGTGTCCCATGTCTCTCCCTCCTTCCTTCCTTTTTCCCTTCCTTCCTTCCTTCCTTCCTTCCTTCCTTCCTTCCTTCCTTCCTTCCTTCCTTCCTTCCTTCCTTCCTTCCTTCCTTCCCTTTATGCTTTCATTACTTAGTGGCCCAATGTATATAGTTTCTCCTCTGTTTTGGGTTTTGGGGGTTTTTTTGGTAGCAGTAGGTGTAAAATCACAAGAAGGCACAACAGTTATTTCACATTTAACTTCACAAAATTGATGCTCCTTTGTGTTTCTTCCATTACTTGCATTAATCAGCTTCCATACTGCCTGCAAACATTTTAGCCTACGATTTGTTTTGTCTCAAAGGTGAGAACCTTGAAATACTCTGCAGTTGGTTGCAATACTTTTGGATTCTTGTTGATTTCTTAATCATGCTAACAATGTGACTGCCAGGAATTTAATTTTAGTAAGCAGCTGCAGGTTCTAACAACACAGCTGTTAAGAATGGTAATTGCTAGAAATTGACAAAAAAAACCCTGTTTTCCATTTATTTAAGTATAAAACAAAACTTACGTTTAAATGTATCTGGTGACTCCAAAACCCCACTCCCATTTAATGTGCTGGTCAGTCATTGAAACTTTTAAGACTCTGTAAATCACTGAAGACAGAAAGATATGGGAAACTGAACTCTCTCAAATCCTCTGTGTTTTCAGATTTTGATACCTTGTGTCAAATTACATTCTCTCTTCAAACAGCAGTCCTTGGTGGCAAGAGCTGTTCTGTTTTTGTGGTGTTCAGATGAGAGGCACCGTCCATGTGACAGCACTTACAAATGTAAAATTCAAAAAAATTTGAATTCTCCTCTAAGGACATGTGTGACTTTCCTTTCAGTAGAAAAGAAAGAGTTGGCAACAAATCTGGAGCAAACCATGGAGTACTTTTTGTCTTCTTTTCATCAAGATCTGCTTCTGATGATTGATTGTAAAGCTCTCAGCACACATTCGATTTAAGATCCACTCTGGCAAATATAAGTTAGTGATTTTTTTTAAAAAAATGTTGTCTTCATGGTATATTTGAGTTTCAACAACTGCATTTTCTCCTAATCTCACATAACCAAACCTCCTCCAAAGTCACGCAGTCATTGCTTGAGTCCTGTAAACCAGTAATTTTGTGCTTTGTGTTGATATGTTTAAAAGTCATGGTGGTGTTTAATACTTGATTCACAGGGCTTGATTAATATTTCCCAACTTACATCAAACCTCCTTTGTTTATTTTATATTCAGAATTGACTACATAACTGACTCAAGCCTTATCTGTAGGTGTTAGCTATTCCAATGGAAATGTTATACTCTGAGAGAAGCCCATTAAAATGAGCATTATGTTGTATGTTCCAGGTGGCACCAAATTGGGAAAAGAAAGGATGGCAAGGTATATCAAAATGGCAGAAAGGTGAAATTACATGAAATTAGTTGACAAGAGGCCTTGATGCTTTTTCTAAAATATTTTTCTAGTATTGTAACTTTAATTTTAAACTTTCTGTTTGAAATGTAAATAGAAGTACTATTACACCTTGACAAATTGTCTCCACTGATTTTCTTTTTTGATTGAGAACCTGATTTTTTTACTATGTGGTATTTTTCACTAATTATATCTACTTTTGGTTTTTTATTGAAAATAGTTTTTCAGTTCTCAGATTGAAAGAAGTGGGGTCTCCAAATCAAACTGCTGTGTACACTTCACTTTGCTACATGTTTCTGAGCTGCTAAAATTGACTTCTCTTCTTCTTGTGAACTTGCCTGGACTAGTGAGGTTCAATCAATAAGGCAGGTAATGGCACACCAGTGAGAATGTATTCCACTACGAGAGGCCAGTTTAAGGAAACTAGAGAGAATGAGTTATTTGAACTTTCTTTGAGCACTGCAGCAGTAAAGACTGATGTAACTTAATTTTAAGCTGCCCTGAAACAAAGTATTTCTTTTGCTTGACCAACAAAAATATTTAGATCTGTTTTGTACCATCCTTGAAGCAACCTTGAAGTTACATTCTTCGAAGGACGTATCAGGTTTATTCCAGATGTTTCTCCCTTACAAGTGTTTCAATGAGAAATGAAAACTCTCCATATGCTGTGGGTTGCTTTTTGGCATTGCTTTTGCTGATTCTTTTGTGCTACACCTTTGGTCACTTGACACTATTGTTAACAAAATACCTTACAGAGAGATAGTAAACTTGTAGGAAGATATAAGAACAGACTGTAAGCACAGATCCACTATTGTTTAATTTATACCATTCACACGTTTTGAGGGGGATCACAGAGGCCAGGGGAAGTCCCCAGTCTTCCCTGGGGAGTTCTGGGGAGACATTTCTTAGAGAAAGGCAAATGTTGCACCTGCCTTCAAAAGAGGCCAACAGGTCAGTCTGGGGAACTACAGGTCCATCAGCTTCACTTTTGTTCCTGGGAAAACTTCGGATTGAGTTGTCTTGGGGCACATTTGTGGGAATATGTAGGAGAAAAAGTTGCTGGGGAATAGACAGAATTAATTTACCAAGAGTAAATCATACCTGACAAACCTGATTGCCTTCTATGTATGATAAAAGGACTAAAGAAAGGTAGATGAGAGGAGGGCAGTGGATGTCATTTTCCTCAACATTAGGAAGACTTTTAACACTGTCTCCCAGAATATGCTTCTATCCAAGTTAGAACATTAGCGTCTGGATGGATGGACAACTAGATGGGTTGGATGGTTGGATGTCTGGACTCACAGAGTAGTGGACCACACGCTACTTGTAGGCTGATAATAGGTGTACTCCCATGAGGGGTTATCCTGGGACAGGGCCTGTTTGACTTCTTTATCAGTGATGTGGAGGAGGTGATGGACTGCACTCTCATCAAGTCTGCAGATGACTAGAGGACCCACTCAATAGGTTGGAGGACAGGGCTGCCATTCAGAGGGACCTAGACAACCTGGAGGAATAGGCCAACAGCAATTTTACAAAATTCAGCAAGGGCAAATGACAAGTCCTGCCCCTGGAAAACAATAGCCCCTTGCAGTGACAGGCTGGGAGTGCCTGGCTGGGGAGCAGCTCTGCAGGAAAGGCCCTGAGGGCACTGGTGGGCAGCAAGCTGAGTGTGAGTCAACAGTGCCCCTGGCAGCAATGAAGGCCAATATCATCCTGGGCTATATCAACAGGAGCATGGCCTGTTGATGAATGAAAGGGAATACCACCCTCTGCTCACACTTGTTACATCTAGGCTACTGCAGGCTTGTTTGGGGCTCCCCAGTATAGGTAAAAATCAATGAACTAGAGCAAGTTTAGTGGAGACCAACAAGATAGTCATGGCTGGATCTCTTGCCCTTTGAGGAGAGCCTGAGGAAGCTGGGGTTGGTCAGCCTGGGGAAGACATGGCTTTGGGGGTATCTAACAGCATCCTCCAGTGCCTACAAGGAGGACATCAAGGGGACAGAGCCAGGCTTTTCACAGTGATGCATGGTAGGAGGATTAAATACCACAAGCATGAGTTCTGAGCACAGAACTGGTTTTGCTGTGAACAGGACATTGGAATAGATGACCTCCAAAGGTCCCTTCCAAACTATTATTATATATTTACATGAAAAAGCAACATATGGCAAATGCTTTCTGGCAAAGTCATCATTTCAGAGCTGAATTTCTAAAAAGTCAAGACAGATGTGTCTAGTCAACTCAGTTTGCAACTAAATGGGCCCCTTGCCTGAGCATTTCCAGAAGAATGGAAATTATTATTAACTGGGTGACAGCTATGTCACCTCTTTGTCAGACACTTACTTTTGTACCAGTTGTGCCTCAGTGGTTTTCATAGCAGGTGTCGAAATACAGATTCCAGTTCTGTTGACTCCCTACGGAAGTCCACTGTGCAAAGGTTATTTATGATCGGCTGAACGAACAAGGTAGGGAAATTATAGGCTATGATTTTGTCATCTTCCCAGTCTGCAAAATACATATTAAAATCTTCACATAGTCAAAAGCCATTAGCAGCATACCTCGTACTTCTGAGAGCTGAAGGGATGGGGAGCACTGTAAGTAAATCACAGGCAGGAGATGGCTGCTCTTCAGAGGTTCCTGGATTGCATGGGATGGGAGTGGATGAAGCTGAATCCACTAAACTAATCCACATGAAGCTAATATCACTAGACCTTAATGGCTCATCATTTCTCACAGTCGAGGGCTTAGACTGTACAGCAGTCACATCCCATCCCAGGCCTCATGCCACTCATGAGAGGCACAGGAGGCCCTCTTGAACTGTTTGAGAGTTACCATTTTGGCACTACCGTCTTTGGCAAGAGGAATTTTATTATTTGAGTTACATATGAAGTCAAACTCTGTGAAGGGGGTTTGCATGAGGAAGTGCTGATTCTGTTCAGAGAAGGGCAGGAATTTTATCTGCTTGTTGGGTTTTTTTTCTCAGACAGGTTGGTTTTGCATGCTGTAGGCTGAAAGGTGCCACAAAAGAATATGTCATTCTCTTTGCACTGACTTCTGAAACTTTTTTTTAATCCCAGTAGTCATCACTTCTTTACTGTGTCTTCCTCCCTTTTCTTTCCTCTCAAAAAAACAAACAAAATATCCCCATCCTGTATGCTAAATGCTGAACAAATGGTAAATCTGTTAAGCCTTTAAGTGTCTTCCCTATAATCTAACAGTTCCCTATTTCCATTTACTTTTACATTAATAGAAACCTATTGCTGGAGTTTAATTTCCAGGAAGAAAACAGGACTCAAAGTTTGAAAGTGCTCTTAGCTTCAGACAATACCAGAGGAGAGTTCTGGCTTTCCAGAGAGCCTGTGCTGGACAAAGGAGACAGATAAGTGAAATACAATACACTACTTGATGTGTTATTATGTTTATGTATCTCCGTTCCTTTTTGACATTTACTGTAGTGAAAATATGAATACCTCCATTTAACAACACTTCTACATACTTTATACATTTGAAAATGGTGGAAAATCAGTGTCTCTAAGACAACTTCTAAATTACTGCCTGTGGTTACGGACTAAGGGCATTTTCTTCAAAGCTACATCAGGCTGTCAGAAGGAAGGCCAAAGCTGGGTTTTGTGGTGCCTTTGTATCATTTGAGTTCTAGGTCTTGGAGAGGTGCTTGGCCAGTGTCAGGTGAACTTCTTGTCCATGTTACAGTTGGAGAAGATGAGGAATGCTGGCGCAAACTCCACTTGCAGGGATGGAAATAGAGAGGACTGGGCCTATACACCTAGGGAAAGTGCTCTGCATGTCCGAAATGGAAGCAAAGATCTTTTTGGACCAAGAAGACTGCTTTCTTTGTTAAATGGATATGAAGGTACTAAAGCCTTGGTTTGTATTTGTTTGGGAATATAGAGAAGTGGTAAGGCATCACCCTTCAAAACAGTTTGCAAGGTTTGGTTCTTACAGCAGGTATTTTGATGATTTATAAATTCCCTGTGATCTTAACAGTGCCATAAATACAGAAGCGATAAAATATGCAAATAAATGACTCTTTAACCAATTGAATAAAGTACCCTGCATGTAAAAAGAATTTATAACCCAGTTAGGCTGTAAGTGAATATGTAAATTAAATGGCTTGGGTTACAAAAAGACATGCGTAAGAAGTGATTACTTCTTGCTTTCTGCAAGCTGACACCTTTAACATCTCTTGGCCATCGTAATTTTTCAAGCCAATAAAGGGATAGCAAACTGCTAGCAAGTTTTTGCTTTGTTAGAGCTCTTTTTTGGATCACTTAAGCAATGCTAATATTCCTCCTTGACTTCCATTCAGAAAAGGATTTTTCTGTAACAGATTTAGTGTGACAGGTGAGGAAGGAACCTAGCAGAAATGATAAATGCAAACTGGGCTCAACATGAACTCAATTTAAAATGACAGTCAACAGTGTAAATGCTTTCCACAATGCACATGGATCATAAATCTTATGTTGTCAAAATAAACCATGCCCAGCTTACACCCTCTCTCATGACAAGAGAGGGTCTGAGAAGAGATACTATAGACTATAGTCTAAAAGAGCTTCTCCTAAGAGAAGAACTGTAGCATAGGTAATGTCCCTTTGGGGAATTCAGGGTTGGGATAGTGTCTCTTCTAAAGTAAGGCAAGTCCCCACAGTTCAGGGTGGAACAGCTATGCTGTGTTACCATGATTCAGTCCTTAATTTAATATGTCTTGTTTATTTTCTTGTCTCTCTCTTTTCTTACCCAGAACAGTCAGTCTTCTGAAATCAATCAACAGATACCAAACTAAGCTACCAGGAAAACAACCTGCAAATTTATCCAGTGCTTTTTGTGAAAAAGAGCTGAAATGGGAATTTTTAGAAGTAGGTGTAAGCAGATTCATAACAACTCTGAACTTTCTTCATGTACTCTGATCAAGCCTTTTGTATTTTTGCAGACCTTGAACAATGTGCATAAAAATAATCTCCTAGCTTGCTTTGCTGGGTTCTCGATAGTACACCCAACCTCTGCGCACAAACTTGTTCCCTCAGCCCTCCCTACCACGTGAGGTTCCTTTGCACCTCTGACTAACTCAGCTTTTCCTGCAGGCAGGGTTGGCTGAAAAGTCCCATACACCTACTCTCACACTCCATCCATACTTAGGCCTGGCAGGAAATGTGAAGTTCTCCAGGAACCATAAGGAGATGCTGAAACCTGCCTGAGAATGAGATTGCTGCCTTATGGCTTCAGTCAGAACATTTTTTGAGGGGGTGTGGATTGCAAGGGGGGGGTGTGAGCAATGCCAAAGCTAGACATAGAAATGAAATGAGAGGTAAAAGTCATGCTGTACTAATCAGCAATCCATTCAGCTTCATGAAACATCAAGAAGCTAAGTAGAGCATATTGCCTGAGAGAGACAGCAAGAGATAGTTAATAAAGCAGCCTCCAGAGCTGCAAGTGTCTGTGTCTGATTGAGACTGTGAGGCCACAGATTCCATTTTTAAAATACTTACTGTTTATTTTCCTCAATGGCCCTGGGAATGCCAGAGGCCTCTTAAAACTAAAGCACCGGAAGAGAAACTAGTCTGCTCCCTGAATAGACCCTGTTCATGCTGGATTGTGACTTACTTCCCCAGCAAAGAAAACACCGTTCTTCCCAGAGTACTCGGGTCCTTGCTCAGTGTGGACAGGAACAGCAGCACACAGAACTAGGGGGTGAGTGCCAGCTGTAATTGTGTTTTGCATAAAGCAAATTTTATATCTGGAGCATACGAATTCTTCCAGTGCAAAATGTATTTTCCTGCAAAGCAGAAAGGAATAAATGTATTTAAATAGGGAGAAAGCAAAAATGTGGAGAGAAATTTTAGGTTTATTTCACTTACAGTACAGCAGAACTCCCCTGTTTAGTATAAGTGTAGAGTGTTGTGAGGTTGTACTGCATGTCTTCGTCAACCGCCTTTAGCAGAAAAGACCTGTGAAGAACTCTAATCTCATGCATATATCTTCATTCCTTTAAATCAGGCAGTGGCTTTGTGCTTGAAAAAAGATGTGTGCAGCTTATTCCTGAGTTATCAGCAATAGTAATCTTTTCAACAGATGGGAACTTTTAGTGAGTCCTGAAATAATTACAGGATAAAACCTTCACATTTCTGTATGAGTGTTTGGTTAATAATGAGGCTCTGATCAAAGAACTAAAATCAAAAGAACTTTGTTCCATTCTGACTTCAACCACAAAGAGAAAGAGAACAAGTTTAATGAAATTTCAAATCCTAAACCCCGTATTTTTGGTCACTGAGGGGAAACATAATCATGTTTGTTACTTAGATATTTATTTGGATGTTTACTAAAAGTCTGAACCTAAATAGGGGGTTGCCATGGTGTCCACAGCATATCCAAAAATCTGTAAATACATAAGTAGAGGTTCAGCTATTTAACTTTAGATGCACACATTTTAGAACTTCAATGATATTGTGTAGCAAAAATATTTGAGAACAGGGATTAGGATGTTTATGTTCTCACCTGCAATCTACTTCACACTTGGGGGTTGCAGTGAGTGCAACCTGCCTCCCTTGTGGGTGTGAGAAGTTAATCCCTAGTCCTCTTGGCTATTCATACATATATTAGATACTTTCTAAACTGTTATTAAAAAGATCTAAGCAAGGGTCCAGGTGATGAAGGCATTACACGTGCACAGTTCTCTCAGTTTGTAAACATTTTATCTTTACAGGGTCTCAGTTCCCTAAGACACATTACCCAGTAAAGCTCATCAAACTCTTAGTTTAACTTGAGGCCAAAATCTGACATTGACACTTAGGTCCACTGATTTCAGGAGGAAATTTGGCTATTGGAGCTTGGCTTCTAAACTTGCCTTTCCTTTTGTCCTCACCAATAATGGTAGCACCATTTTGTTCCATTTAATTGCAAACATAAATAATGTCAATTAGCTCTCTGACTGTTTGACTGTGCTGTCCAGTCAGAATAATGTATCTCTACTAGTATTAATGTCTATACTCAATAATCTGTGAAAAATTGCAGCTGAATTTATTTGGCCACAAAATAATATACTTTTATAATTGCCTTTAGTGACTAGTCTGAATCACTTGGGTGGTATCCTTTATCACTCTTTTTTCCCTCCAGCTCTTCACACTATTTATCTTTTCTCCTTAAATTGCATCAGGAGTATCACTGCAATCTTTTTTCACTTTTTCAAATGATAGTTAACACAGAAAGAACACAAAATTTAATTTTGAAACTACCCTAATACACTTCCCTATTCTCTTTTCTTTTTTTGTGTTTCTGCAGATAACTTCAGGCTTACGTTGGTCTTTCTCCTGTTAAAATACAGTTTCCAGGGAAAAAAGCATACATGTTAAATTGTCTACCTGTACTAAGCTATTAGCTTTCAGGAGAAAAAATGTGTGTTGAATTACAGTAATACAAGAATAGCAGAATAATTAAATGAGAATAATACATTAGTACTTCTACGTT
The DNA here is from genome assembly GCF_035582795.1 of Mycteria americana. Lineage (NCBI taxonomy): Eukaryota > Metazoa > Chordata > Aves > Ciconiiformes > Ciconiidae > Mycteria > Mycteria americana. Next base: position 36,894,627 of record NC_134367.1, read on the forward strand.
TATCTTCCAGACCATGCAGAACAATTATGTTTCCAAAATCACAGGGGACCAGGGACATACTATTAAAGGAATAATTCTTCTCTATTTGCTCCACCATCTATTTGCAGCTATAGCAATTTGTACACAGTACATAGAGGTCTTTATTACACCTACAGGACTATTTTCATCCCAGGCCACTTAAATGGTAGCAATACTAATGCAAAATCTTACTTTGTGTTACTTGATAAGCATTTGTGATCTTGAGAGACACTTAAACAATAACATTTCTGCTTTTGACGCTCTCTTTTGACATCTCATCACAATTATTTCAAGATTAAAGCACATGGATATTACTACTTCTGTATGCATGTTTCCTAAATTGGATAGTCTAACAGAAAGTACGTAGTTTTGGTAAACATTTAACAATTACCTGAAATGCTTCTTATATAAAAAATAAACAAATGGAGATTGTACATATGTATAATGGCTTGTAACAGTAACCTACTTTATAACCTCGTATTCCGTAGGAGAGTTCTTTTCACCGCACCGCCTCAGAGGCAGTACTATATTGTTTCACTCGTGAAAGAAATGACAAATGTGGCCTGTTCATTTGTCCTGCTGTTAAATGATACTAAACAGTGTGAGGTACTAGCTGGGGAACATGGTTGTACTGCTGTGTTCATTGTTACCTGTTAGACTAATCAGGATTTGAAACTTGTATCTCTGCTACTGTGAAAATGATAGTATTAAAAGCAGCAGTGTGTGCATTGGGGATCTGGATTTCTGCTTGTGTGGCAAAGCCCCATCTCCCTGTCTGTAGTAAGAGGAGAGCTATACCTTCTTTCCCATGCTGATGTATCAGTGGGGTCCCCAAAGCAGGCTAGACAGAAAACAGTGTTGCAACAGTATTTTAAGAGTTACAGAGCTTAAAAGCAATTGCTTTAGCTTTAATTCTGTTGTCTGCCAGCAAAGGAGTTGAGCCTCACTGACTGAACACTGCCTAAATGAGGGTATTTCTAACAGCTCAGATCAGGTGGGAAAGGTGGTTTCTGATAGGAAGGATCTCATGGATTCCTGAGTCTCAGCTACTTTCAGGATCTAAATTTAAACCATAACCAGTCTCAAAGAGAGAAAGTCAACAGGTTAGTATCCTTCCAGAGTATCTGTCTACCAGCGCACAGCAAAGTGCATTCAGATTTTGACAGCACGTTGTTAAGATGAGAGCTAAATTGCGGTAATCTTTGAGTGTGAGTGGTCTTAAACTGACTTATTAATGGGTAAACTACATTAGCACATGCTGCAGCTAACCAGTTTTAGGAAGCCCCATTTTTGCCTGGGGTCTGGGGCATGCTAGGTGAACACAGGCATGGCCTCAGTTGACGGACATGAATAACTCAAAAATGTTGTCACTGTAACTCAAAAATGTTAATTCTGTTTGTACCTTTTCTTTGATCTCTCTAGACCAAAGCATTATTCACATTGATTCTTTCAGCTTATCTCCATCTCTAGTTTCTTCTCAATAATGCCCAGAAGAGAAAAAAAATTATGGGATGAGAAGAAACTTATTTTCTCAGAGGGAAGCACATGAAGTAAGAAAGACATCAATCGCCACCACTTTCTACTCCTTACCTGGGAATTATTTCTCCACTTGTACATACCTATGGAGTTGAATGTTGCTGCAGGCGATGTGAGACGCGAGCCCTGATTGTGACACTCCACCCACGGACTACAGCAGCATGCAGAAAGAAGGTCCTTCATCTTATTCTTCGCTGCTCTCATGCTGCAGCACACTGTCACCTCCTTTGTAAGCCATGAAAGAGATCACGGAAGGAGAACAAAGCAGAGTCTTGAAGGAATCTCTTCTCACTTTCTTGTGTTTCAAAGGACACACAATTTGTCTTCAAAATAAAGAAATGTAACTGCTGCTGCTGGCTGTAATACTTCTCCCCTGCCTCCCTCAGGAGGGAAAGAAGTAGAAACTAAAGCTTTAAGTATTATTTTGATTGCAGCTTAAAACAGCTACAGTGTAATTAGTCCAAACTATCACTGCGAGAAAGCACATACATTAGTCAAGTAAGATCTGCCATTCAGTGCCTAAGCTTAAATATGAGCTGTGTATCCAACAGCTCTTCTGGTGATTTCAGGGTAGTGTAATATCACCAGCACTGAAATATATAAACAAAAGCAATAGCAGTGCTGATATTTCTGCTATGGTTACTTAGGATCTATGGATCATCTATGGCATTTTTGATTATCAGGCATCTTTTAGATGCAACACTGGTAAGGCTCATACCATGGCTTAATGTTACACATCCGGGACATTACTTACACCAGTTCAACTTCATGTGCACTAAGGACATCATATGAAGATTGCAAATTTTGCCATGTTTTTCAGCTGATTTTCATATTCACTTTATGCTGCTAATTCATAGAATTGTTAATCAATCATCAATGAATGGAAGCAAATATCAGTTAGCTATATGAAATTTCCAGTAACTTAATTATAATTTTTTTGAAACAGGAAATAATTGGGATGGAGCTAAACTTTTATTTTAAATCAGGCTGCATTATTTTCTACTTTCTTTTAGAGCATTATAATCCAAGAATCACCAATGAGTGTTTCCCGGTCTATAGGCTTATGGCAGATATACCCTATGAAATAGCCTAGTATCACAATTTTGAGAACCCTCAGTGGAATCCATAGTCTAGAAGATGATGGGTCTCCATTTTCTGAAACAGGACCCTTAAAAAACATTTCAGCTTAAGCATCTGAAAACTGAGATGTCACGCTTGTTAACTGCATTTTTAAATCCCATTCATCTACATGCAGGTAGCTGCCTGTGTCATGCAAACTATGTCATATCATGGTAGTTCAAAGCTGCAGTGCAGTGTGTGAGCCCCTGTGTGCTCCAGCCTCATTTCACAGTGCCAAGGCGCACAGAGGAGGGACCATCCTTTCCTTTATGCTTGCGCAGCTCCATGGTTGGACCCTGAGGTGCTATAGCAGCACAGGCTGTCAGGTAGAGTGTGGCAAGTGTATTTCTTTCTTGCCCAGCAAATATTCCATACTGATATCCTTGAGGTCATCAGAGAATGGAACCAGGAAAAGTATCTGCCTTCTCATGCTTCTAGTCCCTTCCTGGGTTGTCCTGGTGTAGCTGTAGGATGTTACAAATTTAGGATCACAATTTTGCAGCATAAGAAAAATAGCTCTCCAACTTTTCTTTTTTTTTTTTTTTTTTTTTTTGGGGGGGGGGGTGGGGTGGCAGAGGAAGAGGTATTTATCAGCTTACTGCCATTGTATTAGTCTTTTTTGATTCCATGCTGAAACACCACATCTGAAATGAAATGGAGAACCTATGGAGACTATTCCTAGCACATCACAAATTTAAAGATTATTTTTACAGTTTCTTTCATCTTTAAAGTGTGGATGGGTACAGTATTTTTCAGATTCTCTTAAGGTATGCTGGTCTAAGATACATGCTAAATGTACTGTTTTAGAGCCAATTTTTGTCTCATATTGAATCCTCTATCTTTCCATCTCAGCCACTGATATGAGTGGGATTACTGCACTGGTAGTCAGAACTACTGTTTAGTGAAGTACAAATATATCTACACAGTTATGACAAGATAGAATTTCCTTGTTGTATATTATACTATTTGTCCACTGAGTGCACATTCCTGCTGCCAGAGGGGAGAGCTGCAATATGAAAGAAAGCACCTTCTGTAAGTATCTGCTCCATGTTTATGTTTTTCATTTTTGGTGTTCTCCAGCTAGGAAGTTGTTAAATACTTGGCATACTATACCATTTTTAGTTGCTATAAAATGTGGAAGTGACTTTACTGGGAAAGTGAGCTGACCCCAGTGCCATAAATTTGATTGCACAACTGCTAATATATTTGTAGCTTAACCCATAATAGTCTCTATTACTTCAGTCTTGGGTGTCTACTGAGCAGAGGTTGTTAATAACACTGCAGGTTTGATACAATTTTGGTGTGCGTGACTGGAAAAGAGCATATGGCCAACAAACTAATTTCCCTAGATCAACTCACAGCCAGAAATGACAGGCAATTGCACTAAACTACTGTTTCCTCACTGTTGGTTACCAGGAGTTCTTATCTGATACCTGTTTTACCATATATTCTTTGTATATCTTTCTATTCATATTTTACCTACTACCTCCGATAAATCCTAAAACATAATATAAAATAAGTATGTCCCTCAAAATAAATCTTTTCCAAACTCAGCTCAAATTTCCTTCTACTCCTTCTCCAAGGGTCAGCTGATGACCTCTGTAAGCCATCTGCCAGGAATATGACAGCAACAAAGTCTGCAGTCAATCTTTAGGGTTCTTTGGCTTAAGGGCGCCCACAGAAAATTGAGTGACTCTCAGTAGTGAACAAGCCTTTTCCAATCTCAGGTAATGAGTTAAACAAATGGCTTTAAATAAACAGAGCTTGGGCAGAGTTGTGGAAGAGAGTAACCCATCCGTTTGTGGAGCTGTTGGAGAGCAGACAGCAGAGAGCTCTCACTTTCCAGACCACCTCAGCAGCAGGAAGAGGATGGTCCTCTTTCTCATGCTGTGGGTGGCTACCAAAGAGAGTTCACTATGGCCCTTCTTCTCTCAAAGGCTATGTTTATAAAGCTAAGCAAAGCAGTGCCAGAGGTGGCCTTCAATGAAATGGCATAGACTGACTGCATCCACACCCCACAGCAGTTGCCTTGAGTCTCTGCATTGCTCCTGTATGATGCCCCTGTGGTCCACAGACACAAACACTACTTGCTGTATGTGCGTATATTTTGGGGGGGTTTTTGGTCCAGAGTCTCTGAAATAATGCTGGAGCCATGTGTAGCCCGTCAAACTGTTTTGTGGTGGTTTTTTTCATAGCATGAAACTGGAGGTATTTGGATTGCACTGGAGGACTGTGGAGGGACCCAGATCTGTCTTGTCCATACTGCATTTACAATGATCCTTGGCACACACTAGCCCTCAAACTGGGCCCAGGGATTGCCTCGGCATTTGCTAGTTGCTTAGTCTAAGCTATGCCTCCAAGTGTCTGTCACCCGACACTAAGGGGACAGTGTGCACTCAGTTAAGCAGTAGGGATGAATAATGAAGCTGTGCTCAAGCTTCCTCCACACCCTGTTTTATTTAGCTGTATAAATGTAGTCACAGGAGTCCGACTGCTGAGTTGTTGCCCCCTTAGTGTAGTCTGCTTCCAGAGCTACACAAATCTATCTTAGCATTGCTAGCATCAGTTTTCCTGCAGCGGTCGCACTGGGGTTCCTGTGCTAAGCTGCTTATGGCTGTGGTGCATCAGTTCCTGCTGACACTGTGTACCACTCTGTTTGCCACTGGCTTGCTGATAATCTTCAGCTGCTTTGGGTGGTTCTTAATTTTTAATCCAGTTTGGTGATACAAGCAGTCCACACAAACCCCACATCACAGAAATAAGATATATTTGACATCATTTCCTTCTTCTCAAAAAGTCTGTTTCCCCAGAGCAGGGTCATCCCAGTGAGGCAGATTCAAGCATTTGTTTAATTCATAAACATGCCCTTGTTGTTTGTCTCAATTTAGTTCTAATTCTGTCTTTAAACATAGTTTTCAATAGAAATGCACCAGAATGTTACAAAACCTACGTACTCATGAGTGTACCCTGGCACAAAACCTTAGCCTGAGTCAGCTCCCGTGTTCTCCAGCAGATATCTATAGAGTTTTATTCACCCTCATTTTTATCCCTCTGTCTTCCTAAGAGGAGTTGTTCTTTCTGCCCTTCTTCCTCACTTGTCTACATGTCTCCAATTTTCTACACCATGCCAACAATTCTTTAAAAAAGTGCATACCTCATGTTTCCTATGAACACCAATTTGCTCTAACACATTTTTGAGCAAGAACATCAATTCAGCTGAAGACTGTATAAACTCCTGTTGCTTTCCAAAACTTCAATCAAGTTAAACAAAAAGATTTAAAACATTTTATGATAATGAAGAGGTGACACATTCCTGATTCATCCTTGTACAAAGATTTGCTGTACAAATCCTGGCTCCTGTCCGCAGCGCTGGTCTGTGAGGAGTACTGGATACTCTCAATAAATTCTGCTGATGAGTTTTCTTTTATGGCATCTGGCTCCTGTAGGAGTGCTTGTGAAATCTGCATTACTCAAACATAAGCGTTTGCAGGATCTGCGCCCTTAGAATGCCTGCCTAAGTTAGCATGACACCCAAAAAAAATAATAGCTTCCCAGCTTCTGTTATTCACATTTTTGTTTTCCAATAGGTATGGAGATTTTTATTCCCAGATCTCAATTTTCAAAAAGTCAGAAAAGAAAGAGAGAAAACAGAGGGAATTCCCCTCTGAGTACATGTGAATTTCCAGATAATAGCAGAGGCTTGGCATTTTTCATACTCGCTGTACTCTGAACAGGCTTTAAAACTTTGAATGGCTCCATGCAGTGCAAAAATTACACCCCAGTCTTGCTCCTATGTTCCAAATTTCTGTTAAAACCATTTATATGGAGCTCATGCAGCCCTATCATCGAAGTTGAAAAGGCAAACTCTTCATCACTCATGATTTAAAAGAATATTAGAACTTAATTTTGATTGATTTAGAACTCCTTTGTAAATTACTGGTTTAGGTTAAAGAACAAGTTTTCTATTAAATCTGGATTTGTGCAAAATCAAGATCAAAAAAGATGTGATAAAATGCTTTAGAATTTAACGTAATTTAGGAATATTTTAGCGGGGTCTCTATTGTACAGTGACTCCCTATTATTCTGTATTTTATGCTCAGAGAGCCCTTATATTCATTTATTCACTAATAAAAGAATTATTTATCATGAATTTTTCATGTTCTAAGTATTATATCTTTGCCTACGCTCTTGCTAGTTACTGTAGGTTCTTGTTGTTTTCTTTTGGCAGGGATTTTGTTTTATGTTGCATTTTATTTTTGTTCATTTCTTCTTCAAGGTGAGCTTCTAAAAGAAGTCTGTTGTATTACAGTTGATAACTGCAAATAATTGGGTAAATATAGTCACCACTGGATGGAGAAATTAGTAAGAATTGTCCTTGTCTTAAACAATCGAAAATGTTAGTAAATCACACACATTTTAAAGGATGAAGGCAGCCTGCTAGGAGGTTAACTTTCAGAAAACAAGAGTTTTAGGTAAATAAATTGGTTTTTCATTTTTAGTGGGCATCTTTCTTCTCTTCATTGTCACGGTAAAGGCAACGTGAAGGCAGTAAAGAGAGATCTGAGAACTGGTAAAGCGAGGAAAATGTTCTTTAGGTATTTTTGAGTCAGAGGCTTGAGGATAACCAAAACCAGATGGAGACTTTATTAAACAGATTATAATTAGGCTTGCATGAGTGCACAAAGAGACATGCCTGTTTGATCCCATGCCTTCTCCCTGTGCCTGTATGAAAGATGGTCACTGTCTCTGTCCCAGCACCTCTAGAGAAAGAGTGGGAAAGATATCATGGCCAGCAATGCTGCTTGCTCTAATAGGTGAAGGGTGGGCCACAACTCTGTCTTAATTAGGACCAGCTGTTGGATTCAAGCTCTCATACACTCTTATCTTCCAAACTATGTGGAAGCTGCCACTTTCATTTTGACTTTCCCAGTGAGTCAGAGCGTATCTGACATCCCCCATTGACGAACAGAGCCTAAGTTATAGCAGACTGTGTGTTGAAGTCCCAGTAAAATCCCATGTAAGTCTTTCAGCAGCCACAGTGCCATAGCGTACGGAACAAGCTTTTAATAAGGATTTTTATTTTCAGTCTTATATTAATGCCCACTGAACAAGGTCAACAGAAATCATTGCACTTCTAGAAAGAGTACCGCTCATTACCATGTATCATAAAAATGAATCATCTGCAAGCTGCTTGCACTTACAGCTGTCTTGTTTAACTTATTGGATGGCACGTTGCCTGCTCACGTGTTGTTTAGATGTAGTACAGGGAATAGGTGTCAGAAAAGATGATTTTACCAGGATAATTTAAATAGAACAACAACTGTTAGCTTGTTAGCAATAATTTCCCTTTTGGTGACTGAAAAAGAAAGCATTATTCCCCCATGAAGCTTTCCAACCTGCTGGCACCTGCTCCCTGCTTCAGCATCATGAAGCTTTAGTCAGTCAGGCTCCTGGACTGCTGTCTCTGAGCTGGGGCCTGTTCTTGCCAAGGATACCAGAACATCAAGAACATGTTTTCATCTTACTCAAAGTGTAATTCTTGCTTTGATATCAAAGACCAGGAAAGTACAGAAGAGGAAATGTTTCCTAGCCAGTGTGTTTTTTTTTTCCCTCCTCTATCTCTTGCTGGAGCTAATTCTCCCCAAAGTACTTCATCTTTTCAGCTGGACAAACTGTTCTGAACTTTTCTTATTAAATCTCTTGGATCTTCTGTAAGAGCCTCCTGGAAGGGGATTTCTGAAAAAAGGTTAAGCATACCTGTTGTTTTTAAGCACTCTGAATTGTTATGAGGGATACACTGATTGTGTCCTCCCAAAGGGGTCAAATAATTGCATGAATTTGAGTTTAATTAGCCCTCCATGCCTATTTTACTTTTTTTTTCCTTGTCAACTAAGTAAGTCAGAACTGTAAACATGAAAATAAACAATTCTTGCTCAGTTTCTCATCATAGTGTAACACAGTCCAAACCACTTCTCAACTCCCACTCAACATTCAGAAAACAGAGCATCTCACACAGAGCACCTGCCATCTTGCAGGATAGTGCCATATGTGATTATCTAGATTTATGTAGAGATATAACAGCAAACTTAAGACAGAGAAGACTGTTTCCTCTTACTGGGGGCTCTGGTTAGGCACCAAATAAAAATTGTGCAGGTATCTCCATGTTCCCTTTCTTGTCTTGTCCCTTTTTTCAATAATTGAAAAAGCATAAGTAAGATCTGCCAGAAAAAGTAAGACTGCAATAGGTATAGAAATACTTGAGCAGGGGTATGGAATATTGCAGCTTGCTACTGATGCTGTTCATTTTTGCCTTCAAAATCCAATCATATGTCTTGAAAATGTCATTTATTTAGGCATTTTAAGCATGCTCCGGTTTCAAAATAAAAATGTGGATTTTTATTTTCTGTATCTCAGAAAATATGTTAAAAATGTTTTGGCAAATTAGTTTCCATTTCAATTAACTAATTTGTCCGTAAAGTACTCAGGCACCCACATCTATGATCAAAGCTTACCTAACAGAATTATGCAAACTATTAAAGAGGATCCAGAGAGAGGGCAGCATATATTTATTTCACAAACTGCAGGAGTAAATGTTCTAAACTATGTGTATTTTAAGAGCTGACTGTGCTCTACGACAGCTCTAGAATTTTTAGAGAGTGTCTCTATGAAATACAGGAAAATTCATGACTTTTTTCCTATGAATCATTTGATTCCTTGTCTTTATGTTGGAGAAAAAAACTCTGCTACATTTTTTTGAACAGTAGCTGCCACCAAAACTGACTTCTAAGGAGAATTCATTAAAATTTTTTCTCACATTTATTCTAAAGAAAGTTCAGGAAATAATGATGCTATACTTAGTAGGGGTAATAAGAATGAATAGTACTATTCATAATAATCTTCATATCTATCGTGCATTAGCATATGAACAATAGACATCTAATATTTTCGGATGCTTTCTTTATTCTCTCTCCTCTTTGTGTATGTGACATGCCAGTATTTTGAGTTTTTTACATCTCACCTGACTATGATGACTAGCTAAATACCCGTATAACTGATCTGAATTATTTTAGTAGCTCTGGAAGTCAGATGTGCCATCCAGCTGCCCAGCTGGAGAATTCCTTGGAGTGCAGCTGTATAACCTGTAGAAGACTAATTAATTCGAATAATTTAAAAATAAAAGATAGGTACAGCCTTTGCTGTAGTCCCAAAGCTGCAGTAATTTATCAACTGGAACTAGTGTTAACAGGGACCTGAGTTAATTGATTGAAATGAACAAGACTCAACATGCGTCTTGAAATTTTAGAATAATTCTCCAGCGCTATTCATCTTGGTGACAGAGAAGAACTTCTCTGATGAGTCTGTGGCTTCTAATAACTACTATTTAATTCAACTAAAGTTATTGTTGATAGAATGTTCTGTTTCTAAATTTAAACAGCTTAAGTGGATGTCCCAAGCACAAAGGAAGACCTCCTCAAATAACCTATGAGAAGTCACAGACAAGCGGCTGTGTGGATTCCATAGCTCAGGAAGAAGAAAATAATAAAAATGGGTCTTTGAGAGGATGGAAAAGTAATGTGGCTCCTGACCTGCAAACAGAACAACGTTTATGATTTTGATGAAAATTTTAATCATATTTGTGTTAACACTGCTTTCACTCTGCTTGCGACTTGTCCAGACTCACCTCCCATAAGTGGACAAGAGCACAGGGCTTGCAAGATAAATAGAATTAACAAAACGGAAATCTGTAAACTACATCAGCACCAAATTGTGCTGGTAGATGGCAGAATCCAGTCTTGCATATTACAGAGGAGGTGAGAAAGGCAGCACACTTTCTCCAATCTCACGCTTTCTCTTCCTGCTCGCAGGAAGCTCCCAAGTGGTTTTCTCACACAAAGATATCCAACTCTTTCCAACTGGTTTCTATTTTTTCTAGTGAATGAGGCAAGTAGGAGAAAGAATACATCATTGTCCTGCGTGGATTGTAATTTTTTTCAGCAAAACTGTTTTACCTTATAAAATGTAGCTTCTTCAAGTCTAAAACCTTTTGTGAAAATACACCAGTTTAGAGCAAGAGGTCCCCCAGGATCCGCAGGAAGGAAGTTAATTTTCAGAGGAGGTGAATTTCAGAAGAGGTGCATTACCATCCCAAGAGACCATGGGCAAGTTCCAAAGGGAGATTTACAGAATCACAGAATCACAGAATCGTATAGGTTGGAAAAGACCTTTAAGATCATCGAGTCCAACCGTAAACCTAACAATGCTCAGTGCTACAGCTGTTGGTGGCCTGGTGCCAGCCCCGGGTGTAAAGCAGCTTCAGGAGTGGCATTTGCACCACTGGCTCAGGCACCTCCGCTTTCCATGTACTGAACACAAGGAGCTGGGGATGCTGAAGAGGTGGGAGAGTGCATAGCTTAAGCCACTAAAGATGCTGGGGGAGGCAAGTTTCTGAAGGCATGCAATTCTTCAGGACACAGGTATCTAGCTGACGTGTCTCACCTCTTTTTCCCTAATGTTAAAATGTTCAAAATGCTATTTTTCTTAACCAATTGCACCTCCATGAGGATTCAAGAAGAGTGGAAGTACTCACCTTGCATGCATTAGACTTTATCTAACATAAAACAATTCCAAACAGATGACTAGCCAGATCTGCAGCAATGCAAAACTACATCTCTGTGGTGGGTTGACGTTGGCTGGCCACCAGGTACCCACCAAGCCACTCTGTCACTCCCCCTCCTCAACTGGACAGGGGGAGAGAAAATATGACAAAAGGCTCGTGGGTTGAGCCATGTGAGCCACCTAAGTCCAATACAACCTGCCATGCCAAAGCTAAGGGAGGGAAGAGAGGGGCAGGTTAAAAAAAAAAAAAGAAAAAAAAAAAACAAAAAAGAAAAAGAAAAAAAACCCAGAAATGCATCAAATCTGGGGAGGGCAAGGACCATTCATTTGACTGTCTGCTCTGGCTGGTGGAAGGCTGGGGCCTGGAGAGGATGAGCCACTGAAGCTCCTGTATGCCAATACAAGTTCTCTTGTGTTCCTTCAATCCACTCCACCAGGCTGCTGTTTTCTCCTCTGCTGGCATGGCTGAGGCCCAGGAAGGAGGAGGTGAGTCTGTTGAGCACAGAAAGGGTGCAGTGAAGAGTGGCTATGCTGCAGAGTAAATACCCTCCCCAGTTCTCCCCACAGACCTGTGCCCCAGCTGCCCACACCGCCACAGCTCACTTCCTCATCTCTGCACTCACCTGGGCTTCCTTCCTTAGACAACTAGGGGAATGGCCTATATCTCATGTTAGTCTGCCGTTCGGTGATGGCTGAGGGCATGTTCCCAGGGACCAGGACGGTAGGACACAGACCAGCGCCTGGCCAAGCAGGCACAACCACTGATGACGGCTGTCCAAACATGAAGAAGCACTTCTCGCTCTGAAGGCGGCTGTATCGATCCAACCTGCGCTCTGAGGTGAGGGGGAACTGAATGTGCGTTAGGAATTCATGGTCACCTCTGTCTGCAGTTTCTACGTCGGCAACTTGGCATTATAAATCCAGTGGCTTAATTGGTGAATAGCCTGCCAGTCACATTTACAAAATGCACAGGAGGCACTTTTAAATTCTTGCATTCTTGAAACACTTGTGATCCTTTTCATTTATCTTTTAGCCCATCTCTCTCTTCTTCCTTGAATAAAAGAAGTGGGAGGATGTAAAAGAGAACAGCAAGGGCTGGAGAATCTCGTTATAAATATACAGAGCATCATGTGTAGGTGGTGATATAAAAATTACAAGAAATGTTCCTCTGTGTTACTGTATATAGATATGCCTGGTTGGTCAAAGTCTGCCACTACAAACACCAGGAATATAACCACATTGCTGAACGTCATTATCCTGCTTGCTCCAATAATCTCATTAGTAACTCTGCCTTTAAATTCTTTCAGTCTTTCTAAGTGTTTCTGGCTGTCTCAAGAATTAATTTATCAGTCGCTGGCATTTGCAATCACTTGCTCATTCCAGCTAACATCGCATTGGAAAGTTGTTGTCTCAGTTACTTTATCTGTACTTTAGATCTTCTCTCTGCATGTCAGTCGTATGTCAGTCTGAATTGTGAGCTGTTGTTTGTTTTAAATGCAGCCACCTGGATGGTTTTGGTCTCGTTCTTCTCCCTGGCTTTCACTGTGAAATTTCTACATCCTGTTTCTGATTTTCAGGAATTATTGTCCTGCTTCTTTCTCTTTTGCCTCACTGGTTTGGAGAACCTTCAGTGACATCCCATTTTCAGGAATAAGTCAGTCAGAAGTACAAACTCAACCCTCCAAACAGTGGTTCACTAGTACCTCGGGTAAGTATCACAACAACTCTGTTAAAGCATTTTACTAGTGCTGAAATATTCATCTATCAGTTCAAATAAAAGAAACTCCTAACCTTTTTCTATTACTTTAAGAATATCCAGGAGAATATAGGACTGTCTGGAAAGACGTTTTTGCAATGAGGTATTGATTTTGAGGAAGTTTTTGCAATAGAAAAGTTTATGAGAACCAGGGCACTCCAGTCACTTCTGATGGCAGATAGGAATAGAGATCTGAAATGAAAACCTGGTATTATTGATCTAAAAAAGATGGTTTTGATAGCGTGCCATTTTTGAAACCAAAAAGATACGGGTGTTGTTCCAACATGAAATACAAACCAATTTCAAAACCTTAAGAGCTCATAAAATTGCCAGATTGTCTGTTGCTAATGAGTTACATGTCAAGAGGGACTCATGCAGTTATGAAGATTAGACTGTTTTTGACTCATTTGTCATAACCGAATATACTCTGTGAAGAGGGGAATCCCTGAATGGCAAGAAGCAGTGGTGTCATCTCTGTTACAGTGTTTACAGAAAGGGGCTAGTGATGCATCACACTTGCTCTCAGGGCAATGGCACCCTCAAGGCAGGGGAAGATTACTCCATCTACTAAAAGCATCCTGAAGTTCAAGGCTGGCTCCGAGCCCGGGCAACACACTGCTCCCCAGGAGAACAGGCTGCTGGGGCAAGAGCATAGCAGAGGCATTGCTGCCTACTTCTTCCATTGCTAAACCCTGCAAAGCCAGGCTGGCTGCTGCCACTGCCCCTGCAAATGCATGGGTGAGAGTGTGTGCAAGATAGATTATCCCTGGAGGAGGATGGGGACGCAAGATGGGAGCACACCCTTCCAACAGCAGCGGCAATTGCTGTGCCTACCTCTCTGCAGGTGTCTGGAAAGAACAGGAGCAGCAAGCTGGATTTCTCAGGGCTCTCCCGCTCCCTCTGGCTCCCCCAGCTTTTCCTGCGCCAGGAGCAGGAGCATCACAGCTCTTTGTTTTAGGGCAACCAAATTCAACCTTCTGTGCTCTCCTGAGAAGCCATAGGCAGCTCTGATAAAGACCTAGCATCCTCATTAGAGACAAAAGCAGTGTGGTGGGTTGACCCCAGCTGGCAGCTCAGCCTCCACCCAGTTGCTCACCCACTCCCCCACAGTGGAATGGGGGAGAGAATCACAGGGCCAAAGTGAGGAAAGACTCATGGGTTGAGATAAAAACAGTTTGATAAGTGAAGAAAAAAGAAAAAAAAACAAGTGATGCAAAGGCAATCACTCACCAGCTCCCACCAGCAGACCAGTGCTCAGCCAGTCTCGGAACAATGGCTACTTCCCTGGGCTGCGTTACTGAGCACGATGCTACTGAGCACGATGGGATGGACCATCTCTTTGGTCAGTTCAGGTCAGCTGTCCTGGCCGTGTCCCCTCCCAACCACTTGTGCACCCCCAGCCTGCAATAGCTAAAACACTGATACGTTATCAACACTGCTTTGGTCACAAATCTGAAACACAGCACCGTATGGCCTGCTATGAAGAAAATTACCTCCATCCCAGCCAGACCCAGCACACATAGGAACAGCACTGGGAATTTTCAGGGAGGTATTTATCAAGGCTAGTAAGTAGAAGAAAGTAGCTTAGGGCAAAAGCTTAAAATGGGGTTAAAATAAAGTTGAAACATGATTTCACATATGGTCTTAGATTCATGTTTCAATGTGTTTTTTACTGCATATGGCAATATTGAATGCTTCTTATGGTTCAGAATATCACAAAGCATTTTCTTAAAGCTTTTTTCTTTGTAAAGTTTGAACGAACTGAAATATACTTTTGTTGACAGTTGGGAATTGGACTAGCAAGGACTAAAATTTATGAGCTTAATTTTGTGTTCAAAACATTTATGTTTCTGTGTTTACAAATATTCATTTTATTTCCCTTACTGATGTGGCAGATTTTATAACTTTTATGTTCTGTTTATTTTAAAAATGAAAATATTCTCACTAATGAAGATCCATTTGCTTTTATTTTGGGATGTGGTTATTTCCCATTTTTCTTTATACATTTGAGATCAATATGATAAAACATTTGGAGAACTTATTTGTCTCACTTCTGGGACTTTTTCATCTGTGTTTTTCTTGGGGTTTACTTTTACATCTTTCACCAAAACACTGTAAGATGTAGTCTGGACATACATCATATTAAATAAATGAACAAACTCTTTGCATCAGGCATTTAACATCACAACAACCCACTCTCTTGAAATCCACCAATATCATCACTGGCATTGTTATTTAATATTTCCCTTTCCCAGTAAATGTTTAAGAAAGGTGCTGAAAAAAATTATGATTTTTCTTACATGAAGCAAAGGTGTTCAAAAGAATTCCCAAGACCTGAAGAGCCATTAGCCCCTTTATTTCAGGCCTGTGTAGGCGGCACTGCTCTCAAAGTAAGGCTTTTATTCTTCAAAAAGTGTTTTAACAGGAGCTGTCTTTCGGGGCCTTTTTAAGGCAATGAAACCAAGTTAAGGCTTGACAGTGTCTTTGCTAAGTATGGATGGGCACATCCCAGGGACAAGGGCAATTCTTTCTAAGGGAAAGGCTGTTTAGCCTATCTTTTAAGGCGCTTTCTTCTAATCTTTTGGCAATACTCTAGCTGTCTCCTTTGAGTAAATCTTGCAAAGATTGTTTCCGATAACAGAAATAAAACCTCACGTTCCTTAGGAGTGGAGAAATGGTATGCAGGTAGACAGCTAGAAGAAGCTGGCATTCTCCCTGACTGTGCTGTGCCTCATTGAGGGATGCTGCCTGCTCAGGGACTGTCATTACTACTTCTCCTAGGAGCTTTAAATTGCTTCAGATCTCTTAAAATGCAATTGCAGAGGCTATTTGTCTTCTGTTTGAGTGTGCGAGCTGAAAAAAAGCATGTAGCCTCTGCTGAAGACAGAGCTAAGCTCGATCTTAGCTTCAAATCCTAACAATTCTGTATGGCAGATTTAGTTAAACAGAAATACCACTCAAGAGAATTTGTGAGTTTTACTCATTTTAAAAATTTAGATCCTTCCAAAGACTTAAACGTAGCATAAAACTTTGCCAGAGTAACCCTCTGCTTTATCCAGGCCCTGAAATCTCATCCCATGTAACTTCATATCTTACCAGGACATAGCTTTGTAGAATCCCTTGGGGAAAATCCAGCCTCTTATCAAGTTGTCATGGTTTAACCCCAGCCGGCAACTAAGCCCCACACAGCCGCTCGCTCACTCCCCCCTGGTGGGATGGGGAGAGAATCGGAAGAGGAAAAGTGAGAAAACTCGTGGGTTGGGATAAAGACAGTTTAACAGGTAAAAACAAACACCATCACTCTGAATGTCCCCCCTTCCTTCTTCTTCCCCCAGCTTTCTATGCTGAGCATGACTTCATATGGTATGGAGTATCCCTTTGGTCAGGAGGGGTCAGCTGTCCCAGATGTGTCCCCTCCCAGCTTCCCTCCCTACTCGCTGGTGGGGTGGGGTGAGAAGCAGAAAAGGCCTTGACTGTGTGTAAGCACTGCTCAGCAGTAACAAAAACACCCCTGTGTTATCAACACTGTTTCCAGCACAAATCCAAAACATAGCCCCATACTAGCTACTGTGAAGAAAATTAACTCTACCACAGCCAAAACCAGCACACGAGTCTATAAGGGTCCATGGGAAATTTTCCTATTAATTTCTTTTTTCCATTGACTTCAGCAGAGAAGGTATTTTGCCTCTCTTCTTATGTGCAATAAATAACTATTCTGAGGATGATTAAAGTATTTTGCAAATGAAGTTTCAACTGTCTAACTTTGACTGAGTATTAATAATGTACATTAACAAGCACATTGTGTACTTGAGATCCAAGAAACTTTTTATTATTTGTCATAGAATACAATGGAGTTACTTTTAGTCATCAGAAACAAGAGACTTAGCTGTGAAAAGAATGTATACCTTTAAAAATCTGATGGTATGTTAGCATAGAAACAGACTATAACATTTTGAAGCACACTGAGGACATTGTATTGAGAGATAACTTCTTTATGCTTTAAAGCAAACTCAAGATACTATTATAGCATCTACATTATGGAACAAAGCATGTTTATTGATTATATAAATTCTTCAAATTTAAGGTACTTCTTCAAATGGCTGTTATGGAAAATGTGCTAGAGGAAGAAGATAAGCAAAAGGGATCACATTGTCTGTCGTAGCACTGGGAGAAGATATGTAAAGGTTAAAGGCTGACATTTTGTTTTGAAGATGTGCCTGAGAAGTAGGAGTGGTGAAGGAAATGAGGAACAAACTTGTGCACGTGGCAGTGTCGCCTTTGATGTCGCCTAATGATGGCTGTGAACACTGGAAGAACTGCCATGCTGGGTTAAGCCAATGGTTCATCACTCCCAGTGTCCAGCCACCAGGGAAGTTTAGTGAACGGCATAGGAACAAATCTGTATGAACCATCCCTTTCCTGTTTCTGGCAGTTACTGGTTTAACACACAGTTATAAGACCTAAAAGAGTGTCTCCTCTTTATATGTGATGTAAAGGGCTTCAAAATTACTAGATTCTGTATAAGTGTTGCTTTCCATATGAAGGCACCCAGTTCATTGGAATCGCAAGTCTGGTCCTGCTGGATTTGCTAAATTAGTTAAAAACAAAACCCCCCAAAACAGTTGACTCATTTTTTTTTTATTTTCTGGGAATGGGCTATATCAGTGAAATACTAATCATTATTGTTATCTTCGTCATTATATAATGAATTTCTGAACAATTAGCTTTTTTCTTCTTTTTCTTTTTTTTCTTTTTTTTTTTCCTGTTCACCCCTTCCTCCCCCCTGCCCCATAAATGCCTTCTAGGACTTTCTTAACCACGGAAGCTGAGAATTTCAAATGTCTCTGTGAGCACAAATCTTTCTATATACTCCCTAATACAGATTGATTTTCTTTCCATTTTTATTCTGATGCTTGTGTGACCACTCTCTTCTTGCACTGTACAATATTACCAAGTCACCAGTGAGACCTGCAACATCAATGAAATGGGGTGAACAAAAAAAATTCTGTTCATATTGAAAAAAACTTTTATCTGTCTGAAAACTGTATGAATATATGTGAGCTAGTCTGGAATGCTGGGTTTGCATATACAATACAATTACCACACCAGCTTGTCACTTTTCATTTATTATTACTAGGATTCACTATTTAGATTGTGGCAGTGCTTAGTCTGCAAGGCATTCTGCAAACACAGGGCAGAGTAAAACTGTAAAAAACTTTAAAAAGTGAGGGGAAAAACAAGCAGTTGTCTTATAAATGCAGACGACACATAGCAAATGTAAGTCTGGAACAATATTAATTTCATTAGGAAATAAAGCAACACTCCACACCTGAAACATTAATTTCACCCCAGCTATTCCAGTTTCCAGAATCACTGGGTATGACTTGAGAGCAACTTGCTGTCCAAATGAATGCTTTATCATGTTCTTTTCCATACACCTGTAGGACTTGCTTAGCATATCTCTTTTAAAATGTTACTCACTGTGTCTTCTTTTGTAGGTCTCTGGTCAGGTTTGCCAGCTTACTCGGCCGCCAGTGCTCATGGTGCTGCAAGAATTGCTGTGGCTCCCACTGCTTCTGCACAGTGGACTTGCGGTTTGGGATGACCACAGGCTTAGGCATATCTAGTTAGCAGCCTTATCAGCCTCCGGTCTGCAGAAACATGGCTGCTGCTGCTGCTGCTTTTTAAAGTCAAAATCTTCTTTAACTTGTTCAAGTTAGCATCCTGAACTGCATGTTGATTTTATTTTAATTTTGTAATTTATATACAGACAAGAACTTACATATTTCAGGCAACACTGTACTATCCCTTAGGTTGAATTTTTTTCCATAACAACTAGATTTTATTTCCCTAAATATTCTTCTCCAAATGTTCATATTATAATCATGAAAATTACAGCCCCCTAACTACTGCGTCACCACCAGATACTCTGCATTAGATATTGACTTACTGAAGGCTCAGTGACTTTTCTGAAGCCTTTATAATGCATCAAAGCTTCAGTGGTTTGCAAACAACTATCAGATCTGGAACTGGATTTATTTTTTTGCAATCACAAAGGACTTGGAGAAAAAAAGAAAAGTTTCTCTTTAATGGGTAGAAAATTCAATGTCGTGTGGGTTTTTTGAATTATTTTGTTTATGGAATGGAAGAATATTTTTCAAGATCTCCATATTTACCTGGAGAACTATGTATGTTTAACATCTATCAGAAATAGAAAAATTGTGATTTCTCTTAAGATACACCGAGATCTTTTCTATCTGATTTATAGGTTTCTAGCTATTATCATTAATATTATTCATGGAATAAGAATATAATTCATGGAGTAATATTTCTTGGAAATATTATTCATGGAATAGGAACAACTGGTGTGCAATTGTTTTTGCTCATTCAAGGAAAAGTGCCTTTCTGATTAGACCCCAAACTATGTCACGTCATTGCATAATGGTGCATTACATTGCGACATTAGAGACTTGCTGAAAGTAGCCAGAAAGCAGTATCTTATTTGCTCTTACACTTGGTTCAGTAGCAGGTTTATCATTTTAAGGCTAAGCCAGAGAGATACACACAAATATTCTGTTATTATTAACTCACTTCCCAAACTATCCTTTTCCCATCTTGCTCTAAGTCTGGTAAAGTTGTGCAGAAAAACACTAGGGGACCTTCTTGGCAAGAAGCTGATCATGAGCCAGCAATGTGCCCTTGCAGCAAAGAAGGCCAATAGCATCCTGGTTTGCATGAGGGAGAAGTATTGCCAGCAGGCTGAGGGAGGTGATCCTTCCCCTCTACTCGGCGCTGGTGAGACACATCTGGCATACTGGCTCCAGTTCTGGGCTTCCCAGTGAGAGGGAGACATGGACATACTGGAGCGAGTCCAGTGAAGGGCCACTAAAATGATGAAGGGTTTTGAGCAGGAGGAGGCTGAGAACGCTGGAACTGTTCAACTTCTATGATACTGTGACTCTCAGTTAACAGAGAGTGGATCTGTTTGGGCACAATAGGGGAATGTGCCCTTACGCTGATGCTTCTTTCCACACCTGTCCCCTCCTTTCTTTTCACCCTTCTGATCTCTCCACAAATAGGATCATACCCACTGAAGCTACAGAGACTAACGAGTGTGGGGGAAGAAGTATTTTAACATGGATGATCCATGTCCTTTTTTGAGTATTGCATCTGAAGAACAGATGATCTCTGATTCACTTCTCTGGGACTAGAAGCTGCCTTCTTCCAGGATGAAAACGCTTTTTTACATAGAATATCATCTTCATTGTGTTCATACCCTCATGAATTCCCTGATATTCTTTCCACCTTTCAGAGATTTATTGATATACTTCGTCATGTGGAACTCCTTTTGAATTCTGCTTAATGAACACATCATCAATGCTCTCTAGCCCTGATGCCAGATTATATAGGCTAGATGTGTCACACTCATCTCCAGGCTTCTTAGGCCCTTCCAGACCTAATATGTAAGACCTGCCTTTCTCAGATGAGAAGGGAGTTATTTTGTTTTACTTTGTTTTAACCTCATAGTCACTGAAATGATGTTAGGATTCTGTTGGAGCCCTTTGAAGTAAAGTTGGGTATTGTATTTCTCCAGGCCATGGCTGAAGGTCAGATGGATGTTTGGTGGTGCTAAGCCTCCTGAGGTAATGTTGGAGGACTGTCTATAGGTGGAGGAAGCCAAACCTAGTGCAGCTTCTGGTGCCTACTGGAAATACTTTCTGATCCTTTGTGTCCCCCAGACTATGTCTAGTATTGCCCAGAAATTGCTAGTCAGCCTGGGCCAAAACTGCCATGATGCAGAACAAGCCTTTTGGAAAATCAGCAATCTGATGTCTAAACTCATTCCCTGGCCTTGTTCTTATCGGCAGCATAGAAGTGATCTCAACAAATGGAGCTTGTGTCATAGTATCATGAAAGGGGATTTTTTTTAAAGTAGTTCTTTCAATGGTCTCCTATATTAAAAGGGACTACGGACTTTTCCTGCTTCTTCTTAAAGATCCTGCAGATTTGGGAATGATATGCAACTCTTATGAGCTTCAGAATAATTTCCTATTCAAGCAGGAAACTGAAACAGTCTCAGGTTGGTTTTTAGCTGCACTCCAGTGGCCCAGGTGGAGCATGGATGTTGACTGCTGTTGCAATTACAATTTTTTTTCATCATTTATCAATACAGGTTTTATAATGGGTTATACACAGGAATGCAGAGAAGTAATTCATTGAAAAGTAGTTATGTCTGAATCAAAGTATCAAAACCAAAAAAGTAAAACATAGATCTAAACCCAAAATTAGTGACTCAAGCTATTTCTAATTTAAAGGGTATTGACAGTACTCAGTGTTCATTTCAGCTGAGTTTGATTTTCCTCTTTAAATTGCTCCACTGAGTTTATAGATTGACTTTTGACCAAAACCTGAAACCGTGTCCACACATCTTATTTTATAGATTTTCCTTTCAAATTGTTGTCTCTGGGCAGATTTAGTTGTTGATTGTTTGATGGACAAGCTTTGCTTCTGATTTTTTTTACGTCATTTTCATTTCCTTTATAACATTCTGAAATGTCATCTGATGTATTTATTCTGATAAAAAAGAAGAAATTAGTTGTCAACCAAGACTGATTTAAATAAAAAGGGAAAAGAAAATAAGCATTTAGCTAGTACACCTAGCTAAACTAAATTGCTTTATCATGTTGATTAGCTTCTTTGGAATTCTCAGAGGAAAGAAATTAAGAAATTTCATGGTTTATGTTTGCAATGACAGCTTCGTTTTGAAACATAAAGGACCAAATTTGCAGCTTTCTTAGTCACGCCTTCAAAATGAGTAGAACACTTTTTCAGTAGAAAAGTTATGGTTATATGCTGATACTCCTGGGCACGAAGCTCTGCTCTTGGAATGCTACTTCAGACCATACCTTCCTACCAATAAATAGATCCTTGTACTGGAAACTGGGTAGTTACAACTGTGATCACCTCATTACCGTATGTAAATGTTAGCTTCTTTTCTTGCAAAGAGATATATCTGCTCACTCTGCAGTTTCAGTAAGGCTGGAGTGGAAAGCTCGATCTGCTGAGTCTCACCAAGACTGTCCAAATACTGAACTTGGAAGATGTTCCTCCTCTGCTTATAGCTCTGGCAGGCAGTCAAAGCACCTACAGTAAAATCACATCCCAGACTTGTGTTGTTGCATAAAGGGGGTGAGTTCAGATAAGAGTAAGGGAATAACAGATAAGAAAAAAGGATAAGAATTCTACAGGTTTTAATTTCCTTTCAATTTTTTTTTTCTTGTCCAAACTGTTGCTAAATTTAATATTCATTAAAACCCAACCTAGAGCAAGAGACTGGTAGATTTTCCTCCATGGTATTGCTTGAGTCTTCAAAAACTGATATGGACCAAGCACTCTAGTAAAGAAGTATAATTTATATTGCTAAGGATAGGATCAAGGATACTTATACTGAAGAGAGTTCAAATCTTTATAAGCACTTGTGGAAAAAAAAATAGTGCTAGACTTCTGGGATTCTTTCAAAAGATTCAGAGGGGTGATATTTGCTTTAGAAGCAGATGAAGGGAAGTAGGGGAGAAATTTCAGGCTCTGTTGGCTACTGCTCTCCCCCAGAGACTGTCTTTGTGACCGTGTTTAAGTTGCTGGATTATAGCCAGACTGGCAGATAATGCCTAACTTGTCAAAATCCTGACTGTGTCTACCTCTTCAAGATCTGTACACCGCTAGTTGCCGGTGTTCAGGAAAGGTGAATTCAGACCAAAGCAGGTACAGAGACGGGTTATTATGATGCTTGGGTAAATGGGGAGGCTAAGGGAGAACAGTAGAAGAGCTTGGATTATTCAACCAAGGAAAAGAAAGACTGAAAGGATATGCTTTCTGTCCACAAACACACTGAGGAGGACAGACACACCAGGGAAGGAAAAGAGCTACTTAACTTAAAAGATAGTTTTGTCACAATTACATATACATATAAATCAGCCATGAATAAATCCAGGTGGGCAGTTCGATTGGCATTCCTAATTATCAGAGTATTGCGATGCAGGAACAACCTTTCACTTGGAGAAGCTGGGCAAAAAGCGTAACCAGTTTTAGAGTGGAGTTTGATCAGTTTATGAAAGGGATTATGCAAGGTGGTTGCCTGCAGAGCTGTCTTTAGGCACTGGCAACAGTAAGTAGTTACTTAGCTTATCAGAATTATTGTCGGGGGATAGGGAGAAGAAAATTTGGCTGCAGACCTTATGGGGTACTAAAGCCCTGATGCATCTTGTCTTTTCTTTTGGCTTTTCATGGCCTTAAATACTAAAAGGTCCCTGACAAGCAGAAGCAACAAACTAGTGCCTTAAATACCTGCCACCAGTTTTGCTCTCAGCAGTGTCTGACAAGGCCTCCAGAGTGGAGCAGCTTCATATCACAACATCTCCAACATACACCCCAGCCTCATCTTCCCTTACTGCCATGATTTCGGCACGCAACTCAAAAGTGTACGCACAGTCTTGCCTCTGCAGACCTCAGAGGAACTATTGAGATCAATGACTATCTGCGTCTGCTTAAAACAAGCTCCGTGCATATGTGCGTGCATCTTTCCTTGGGCCTCTCTCCGTGTCATCTCAAGTTTAAGGGCACCCTACTTGAGGAGTGACAACTCTTCACTTCTCCAGCAAAATAGGGCTATCAGTCTGAGAGTCAAAATCATGGGATCCACTGAGAACCAACTTGAGGTGTAGCTGCCAGTGTGAATGCCCACACAGAGATAGTCTCAATGTGAAACAACATGAGATTAATTTGGCAAATTAGGAGACTGCTGACAAAGATTGAAGATATTCCTCTCCCCATCCCAATACATATTTTCCATTACTCGAACCCAGTCTCATGCTGGGTAGCAACTCAGATGTCATCACAAGGAGTTTGCCACCATCATGACTTAATAACATCAGATGTCTTTCCAGTTCTTGATTTCTAAATACATAGGAAAAATCTTTATGCCCTGTGAGTTTCTCTTCTATACAGTAAAGAACATGAATCAGAGACCTATCTCACAAGATTTTTGTTGATGGAAATGCCCTAATAATACCAAAGTATTCCAATATGGTAGTATTTGAAATGTGAGTAAAGTATGAGTAGTGAAGGGTGCACTTTGTTGGGCATTTCTTTTGGTAGGAGAGCCAGCTTTTACAAAACCTTAGTCCTGGTCGCTAGCTCTTGTTCACATGCCACTTCAGTTTCGGCTGGCCTAGCTGTTGGGAGGCTGTACAGTGAGTCAAGTCAGGGGCTGAGCAGGATTAGAAAGAACATGAAAAAATGTGAATCCATTTGCTGAACCGTTATTCTGTGTGGCTGCACAAAAAGCTGGAGTAGGAATAAGTGAAGGAAGGGGATGCAGCAATAGCTGCTTAAATGAGACTGCTGCTTAAAGAAATACTTGTTAAGCTACAGCTTGGGGTGTAATTGAACTGTTTGGAAGGAAAATTATCTGGGGGATGAGGGAGCAGTAGAGCAGGACAGTCTGCAGAAAAATCCTTATTTACAGGGAAAAGGGGGTGATAGAGTTTAGTTAAGACCTACTTTGGCAGCAAATGAAGCAAAATAGTGCTCTAAAGAGTGAGTAAAAGAGATGCTAATGAAATATTAAATCATTGCCAGAAAATAATATACATCAGTGTACACAATATTTATGGCACAGATAAATTATATATCCTTCTAGAAAATAGAATGAAAAAGTGGCAATTGAAAGAGATGCCTTGAGGATTCCAGATACAGATAGCGTCAGTAGAAATTGGATAGTATCTTGTCTATGGATAATTACCATCAGTGCATTTCACACAGAGATACATTTACTCTTAATCTTATAGCAAATGTCTCCGGCGATTTAGCTATTTCTTCATCTGCTTGAGAATTATTTACAAAGTACAGGCTGGTATTTCATGAAGAGGCTGAAGCTGACAGGAATTTCAGTACTGGGCTTGGTATGAACAAGACACAAGATCTCTTTAAAACACTTATCCAAGAAGCCAGTGAACAGTTATCAGATTCACTGTCCCTTAAAAAGAACAATTCTGTGAATAATACTTAAAATCATCCTTTATAAAACAGTCACTTCTTTTGGGTAAACAGTTCTGTGAGTCTAACTGCATGTAATTCACCAGTAGATACATAATTATAACTATACAACCCACGATGACTTTGTGTGTGGTAAATGTCATGCAGGAAATGAACAAAGAAATGAAATTATATTAGAAATGAAGTGTAACTACAGCATCTTAAAATCATTTTCTGAAATTATGACTCCCCAGTCTGTATATTACAGGAGTTTGACAGTCCAGGTTATAACTTTTTGAAAAATTATTCCTAAGTCTCTGTTTTATGTAAATTACATCCTCTTCTGGGCTCAGTAGCTTTGAACCTGAATAGGTTGGAGTTTGTTAGCTTTCTTTGCTTAAACTAGAGGCCGGAGGTTTTGATGAGTACTGCAATAGTACATTAAGTATTTTTTTTCTGCTCATTTTAAAATGACTTTTCAAAACAAAAACAAAAGTGAGGTAAGTCTCTTGTAACTGTGGAAGACTCCTCAGGACTAGTAAATCTTATCAAATAGCTTCTGACAATCTGGTACATTCTCAATAATAAAGAAGCAACAGGCATCAGCACCCTACCTGTGGGCCTTACGGTTTAGAGCACTTAGAGGCATTAACTAGTTCAGTGCACTGAGGTTCAATTCATACCACCAGTTCTGGCTATAAGCAGTGGAGAATACTTTAAATTTATACATCTTAAAGAAATCAGTGCTTCAGACAGTGAAAACCTTCAGCTAGGTAACCAGATCCCAAAGGGTAGTCCCGTTAGAAAGAGTGCTAGTCTTGTGGGGTGCATTTTTGGAACTGATTTGTAGTCCACTGACAATAGGAAGAGCCTTCAAAAGCACAGGTTAAGAGTTAACATAAAGGAGTTAACCCTTTCTAAGGGTTGTGTCATTAATTTTCAAGTCCTTCTTAACCAGCCTTCCCAGAGAGAGGCTGGTTTGGAGCTCTACTGCAGTAGACATTGCAGAGCTAAAGACTTAGTAAAGATGTAATAGGTTGAGGGATGTGCTGTACCAAGGATGGAAGATAGTTTACATACCCTTCCACTAATTCCTGGAAGGTGTGAACTTTGATAGATTTCTGGAAGGATAAGAGCTGCCTGAAAACGTGGCAACATCTGCAGTAGTAAATAAAGCAGGCCAAGGGCTGCTCTCTGTCCCTGAGACCACCTGGCACAGCATGTCCACAGGACTGAATTCTCTGACATCCCAAAACAAAGCGGCAGTATCCATACTGTCTATCCATACTGCCTATCCATACTGCCTACAGGACATGGTCATTGGCTGATGCTAAACCTAACATCATGCCTGGGAGGAACGCTAGCTGGCCTGGAGCAAAACCATGGAGCATACTAACAAATTCATGGTGCGAACAATTACATGCCAATGCCCAGGCAGATCCACTGGTCCTGTTTGTTTATTGGTACAGATTTAGCCAAAGACTACACTGGAGGAAATGCCTAGAAACGGCAGAATTACAGACAGCAAAGGGGGAAGCTAAGACAGTGGATATAGTCAGCTTTGGGCTGGATAAATCACTTCCACACTGAGGTTCAGTGGATTTAGGCATAGGTTTAGGATTTGAAAAACAGGGTTCGAACCTTAGATGGATGTTCAATAAACCTTAGAAAAGTAGGTAAATTCCAAATGTTCAGACATATTCTCATTTTTAGTGGGAATGATGGATTTCATGAAGTGTTAATGACATTTAAAGTGTCAGATGACTGCTGCATTTTCTTTCTCAGCTTCTGCTGTATATCTGCTAGGATATATGGCCATAATTGGCAAATATTTTTTTAAATGCAAGGTGATATACAAATATATGTGAATCACCAACCCACGTAAAATCTATCAACAGGATAGTGCTGTGTTGGATCATTTTTCAAAACCTACTGTACTTCACAGATATCAAATGATCATGACAGCTTAAAGGTAAAAAAAAAGTTTCGATCAAGGTTGTGGCCAGTTTCAAATGTGTCTTTTGCTCCAAAGGTTGTCTTTTCAAGTTTAATTTTACATCCTTGTTATAATATTACCGTATATTACTGTAAATTACTATTAAGACTGTGGAAAGACCAATCTATAAATGGTATCTTGAAATCTTCACTCCAATAATGCTTATGGGGTTTAGTGGGAGTGAGTCAGAGGAGATGTTACAGTAAAATGACCCGCTTATACAATGTTACTCAGGAATTTGAAAAATCTTTGTAATAAATAATGGATTTTCTGCATGGAATACTTGAGAGCAAACCTAAGAAACATTAAACAATTTATTTTTACAGTAGCCAATGTTAAGTTGTATTTACAGTCCTACAGATCCTACTGAACTTTGTTACAACGTTGTTACAAAGGCAGAGTTCAAAAGCAGACATTTTGTGAAAGCCAAAAGCCCTTTGTTGTCACAGTATAAGAAATTAATCTATACTGCTGAAACAGTTTCTTTTATTTAAAAAAAAAAAGAGATCAGAGCACTTGAATCTATATGTTTATCTAAGACTTTATATGTTTAAATGTTTGGTGGTGATCAAAATTGAATGGCTGAGTGGCATGAGCTTCTGTAATGGAGTAAATCTTGAACTCTTTGTGACAGCGAAGTGGGTGCTTGTGTATCATGACAGAATGAAATCCAGACTGACATGTTTGACTACCCAAAGAAAAGTTATTTCTGGAACATGGTCATTCTGACTTCTTTGCAGTGCCCCAGAGATAAATTCCTTTTCTATTGCTTTCATTGAATTACTGCCTTATTAGGCAAGTTCAGGTGGCTTCTGGTGCTGAGTAACTTAATGGCTTTAACTTGCATCTACTAAGAATGGAGATCATCAATGAATTTCATATAGCTTTCAAAAAGAGCCTGTTCTGTTACTTACATCAATTCCAAATGTGATTGATGGATAGAAATAAATTTTCCAGTACATTCACCTACTCATGAGCATGTGTTACGAGTTGTTTATTGAACAAAGTTCTTTGTATTGCTGCGCTTCAGCTATTGAGAAGGACAACACTACTCAAATTGGCATAGCATCTGTTGGGTTGTGCAAAACCCTACATACTTTTATTTTTGTCATAGAGCTGCCTGCAAAATGTTGATTTCATTTGCATATAAAAACATGACAAGTGTTGTTTCGCAGAGTGATAATTTTTTTAATGTTGATTTGTATCCTTCTGCCTGTGTGAATTCTGTGTGTGTGAACAGGTTAGTGAAGACATGCTAAATTAAAAATAGATATGCTAAAAAAATATATATTTAAATCACAAAAACACAACTGTTGTGGCCAGGTCTGGTAGGACAAAGCACTGTTTTCTGTTTTGCCTAAGATGGAAGCCGGCATATTTTTGGTACCTTTGCTCCAGAAGCATCCAGCAACACTGCATTCAGAGCCATCCAAAGAGTGAGACCACCTCCACAAGCTGGGAGCAAATTCCTGGGAGACACTGTCAGCAGCACATACCTGTTTGGTATGTTTGCTCTGCTCACTAGCTCTCCAACACAAGTAAAAGAGTGCAAGGAAGGTGATGCATTGTAACTTATAAATTGCAGTGAGCAGCCACGGCATACTCTGAAACTTGGCTTCACAGGAAGCCTTTTATAACTAATCAGGTACTTCAAATGTCTTGAGTGCGGAAAGATACAGTTTGCCTCCAAGACATTTGATTTCTTTCTGCTTATTATATTTTTTATGTAATTGCTAGTATCCAGTGAATAAATTGTGCGCTGAATCTTCTGAGCCTATTTTAGCAATATTTATATTTCATTTTTATCTCTAAAATAAATAATTCAATCCAGTATGCTAGGTTATGGGTTGTTTCTGGTAGATAGATTGGAAAGATACAGTAAGATTCGTGAGCAGAAATTTCAAGCTATAAAAAATCATTGGTTTATAAAAGACTATATTTACATTTTGCCAGGTATAAGTATTGAATTATTATCAACATCACAGAATTACAGATTTTTTTTAATGTATTTTAAAATTGGTGCTGTCAAAGAACATAGAGCACTTATTTGCTTTCCAAACCACTGAAAAAATTGAAAAACTGTCACTGGAAAGCACAATGCAAGTTTTTCTGTGTACACATCTTTATCTCTTCAGGAATGAAAAGAATTCTCAAATTTGCCTTTAAGAGAAAGTGATTACAGAATCACAGAATCACAGAATCACAGAATCGCATAGGTTGGAAAAGACCTTTAAGATCATCGAGTCCAGCCATAAACCTAACACTGCCAAGACCACCACTACACCATGTCTCTAAGCACCTCATCCAAACGTCCTTTAAATACCTCCAGGGATGGTGACTCAACCACTTCCCTGGGCAGCCTGTTCCAATGCTTGATAACCCTTTCAGTGAAGAAGAATTTCCTAATATCCAGTCTAAACCTCCCCTGGCGCAACTTGAGACCATTTTGTCTTGTCCTATCACTTGTTACTTGGGAGAAGAGACCGACCCCACCTCTCTACAACCTCCTTTCAGGTAGTTGTATAGAGCGATAAGGTCTCCCCTCAGCCTCCTTTTCTCCAGGCTAAACAGTCCCAGCTCCCTCAGCCGCTCCTCATCAGACTTGTGCTCCAGACCCTTCACCAGCTTCGTTGCCCTTCTCTGGACACGCTCCAGCACCTCAATGTCCGTCTTGTAGTGGGGGACCCAAAACTGAACACAGTATTCGAGGTGCGGCCTCACCAGTGCCGAGTACAGGGGCACAATCACTTCCCTACTCCTGCTGGCCACGCCATTCCTGATACAAGCCAGGATGCCATTGGCTTTCTTGGCTGCCTGGGCACACTGCTGGCTCATATTCAGGCGGCTGTCGACCAACACTCCCAGGTCCTTCTCTGCCAGGCAGCTTGCCAGCCACTCTTCCCCAAGCCTGTAGTGTTGCATGGGGTTGCTGTGGCCCAAGTGCAGGACCTTGCACTTGGCCTTGTTAAACCTCATACAGTTGACCTCGGCCCATCGATCCAGCCTGTCCAGGTCCCTCTGCAGAGCCTGCCTACCATCCAGCAGATCAACACTCCCACACAACTTGGTGTCATCTGCAAACTTGCTGAGAGTGCACTCAATCCCTTCGTCCAGATCATTGATAAAGATGTTAAACAGAACTGGCCCCAGCACAGAGCCCTGGGGAACACCACTTGTGACCGGCCGCCAAACGGAGTAAACTCCATTCACCACCACTCTTTGGGCCCGGCCGTCCAGCCAGTTCTTTACCCAGCGAAGAGTACACCCATCCAAGCCATGAGCAGCCAGTTTCTCCAGGAGAATGCTGTGGGAAACCGTGTCGAAGGCTTTACTGAAGTCTAGGTAGACAACATCCACAGCCTTTCCCTCATCTACTAGGCGGGTCACCTTGTCATAGAAGGAGATCAGGTTGGTCAAGCAGGACCTGCCTTTCCTGAACCCATGCTGGCTGGGCTTGATCCCTTGGTTATTCTCTACATGCAGTGTGATAGCGCTCAGGATGATCTGCTCGATTAGTAGCAGTTTCTCATACACAATATTTAAAATAATGTTATTTCTAAGAAAGTATGTAAAATCTGACAAAATCCTAAGCAAACTCAATATTTGGAAAAAGATATAACATGTATTTCTTTTGGTACATGGATTGGTGATATTCCAGTACTCCAGAACAGAAGGTGACTCCCTTCCCATTTGTTGGAGGCTTTGCAGTGGGGTTCCTCTGCAAAAATCTTGGAAGGAAAATGAAATCTCTCAGTCTCCCTGAGTCACTGGCTGTTTGTCAAGCCAATAACCTCCCTTTCCCTAGGAAATCAGGCAAGGAAGGGAAGAGACCAGCATGGCTGAGTTGAGACCTGCTGGTCAAACTTAAGAGCAAGAGAGAACTGCACAGGCAGTGGAAGCAGGGACGGGTAACCTGGGAAGAGTATAGGGACGCTGCCTGCTTGTGTAGGGATGGGGTCAGGAAGGCCAAGGCACAGCTGGAGCTGAACTTGGCAAGGGATGCAAAGAATAAGAAGGGCTTCTACAGGTAACCAGAAACAGAAAGTTAAAGAAAGCATACCTCCACTGATGAACAAGAATGGTGACCTAGTACCAACAGATGAGGACAAGGCTGAGGTACTCAACAACTTTTTTGCTTCAGTCTTCTCTGGCAACTGCTATCCTCACCCCTCCCGAGTCAATGGACAACATGTTGGGGACAGGGGGGTAAAGCCCCTCCCACTGTAAGGGAAGATCAGGTTCATGATCACCTGAGGAACCTGAACATACATAAGTCTATGGGACCTGATGAGATGCATCCCAGAATCCTGAGGGAATTGGCTGATGTAGTTGCCAAGCTGCTCTCCATGATATTTGAAAAGTCATGGCAGTCAGGTGACGTTCCTGGTGACTGGAAAAAGGGAAACATTGTGCCCATCTTTAAAAAGGGTAGAAAGGATGACCCTATGCCTGGGAAGATCATGGAACAGATCCTCCTAGAAGCTATGCTAGAGCACATGGAGGACAGGGAGGTGATTCGAAACAGCTAGCATGGCTTCACCAACGGCAAGTCCTGTCTGACCAACCTAGTGCCTTTCTACGAGGGAGCTACCACATCAGTGGACAAGGGAAAAGCAATGATGTCATCTATCTGGACTTCTGTAAGGCCTTTGACACAGTGCCCCACAACATCCTTCTCTCTAAATAGGAGAGAGACAGATCTGATGGGTGGACTGTGATGGGTGGACTGTTCACTGGATAAGGAATTGGTTGGATGGTCACATCCAGAGGGTAGTGGCCAATAGCTCAATGTCCAGATGGAGATCGGTCACAAGTGGTGTCGCTCAGGGATCCGTACTGGGACCAGTACTGTTTAATGTCTTCATCAATGACATAGACTATGGGATCTAGTGCACCCTTAGCAAGTTTGCAGATGACACCAAGCTCAGTGGTGCAGTTGACACGCCAGAAGGACAGGATGTCATCCAGAGGGACTTGGACAAGCTTGGAGAAGTGGGCCTGTGTGAACCTCATGAAGTTCAACAAGGCCAAGTGCAGGGTCCTACACCTGGGTCAGGGCAATCCTCGGTTTCAATACAGGCTGGGGGATGATGTGATCGAGAGCAGCCTTGCAGAAAAGGACTTGGGGGTACTGATGAATGAAAAGCTGGACATGAGCCAACAATGTGCGCTTGCAGCCCAGAAGGCCAACCATATCCTGGGCTG
The DNA here is from genome assembly GCF_035582795.1 of Mycteria americana. Classification (NCBI taxonomy): domain Eukaryota; kingdom Metazoa; phylum Chordata; class Aves; order Ciconiiformes; family Ciconiidae; genus Mycteria; species Mycteria americana. Next base: position 36,926,906 of record NC_134367.1, read on the forward strand.
CATCAAAAGCAGCGTGGCCAGCAGGTCAAGGCAGGTGATTCTGCCCCTCTACCCTGCTCTGGTGAGACCCCACCTGGAGTACTGCATCCAGCTCTGGGGTCCTCAGCACAAGAAGGACATGGACCTGTCAGAGCAGGTCCAGAGGAGGGCCACGAAAATGATCCAAGGGATGGAACACCTCTCCTGTGGGGACAGGCTGAGAGAGTTGGGGTTGTTCAGCCTGGAGAAGAGAAGGCTCCAGGGAGACCTTATTGCAGCCTACCAGTACTTAAAGAGGGCCTATAGGAAAGACAGGGACAGACTTTTTAGCAAGGCCTGCAGTGAAAGGACAAGGAGTAATGGTTTTAAACTAAGGGAGGGCATATTTAGACTGGATTTAAGAAAGACATTTTTTACGATGAGGGTGGTGAGGCACTGGAACAGGTTGCCCAGAGAGGTAGTGGAGGCCCCATCCCTGGAAACATTCAAGGTCAGGTTGATGGGGCTCTGAGCAACCTGATCTAGTTGAAGATGTCCCTGCTCTTGCAGGGGGGTTGGACTAGATGACCCTTAAATGTCCCTTCCAATCCAAAGCATTCTATGATTCTATTCTATGATTCTTTCCCTCAGTGCTAAGGATCATCATATAACATTAAGTGCTCTAACTGCGATACTGATCTGCAAGACTGATTTGCACAGTTTAGATCTGATTTCAGTCTCAGTGTGTTTTTGTGCTGTTGGATCTCTTCACTCTCTTGATGTCACTGGAATGACTCACAGATTACACCAGATTATGCCAGTAAGTGAAATCAAATGGTTGGTCAGCTTCCACTCACAGTGATCATGTTGTGAATCTAGGACTGACCCAGTATAAACCTCTTTTGATTTACAAGTGTTCTGGTCATTAATGTATCTTTTTCATACATGTACATATGAGAGATACCTAACAGTCAGTGCTGTAGTTGATTTTCTGTCCATTTTTTAATCCTGCTCCTTTTCCATTATTATGCTTGTACCAGTTGCCAACTGCTAACCTGTAAGTATTGTTGTCATTTTGTTAATCTTTCTTGTGCAATATTAATATTTTTTGAATCTTTGAGATTTATCTGATATTCTGGGATTTATTATAAATGAACACCAAAGATCATTTTAGGTTACTGGATGGTCCAACACTTTCAGGGTTTTGGGGCTAGTTTTATAATGTTTATCTCCAGAAGATGTTTCACATTTTTCTTGCCATAAAATATTCCATCATCCTCAGCTGGCGGAGAATTTAATATAGGGCTTTGGGTCACCACGGACAATCTGAACAGGCATCAAAACTAAGCATAAGGATTGAATCTGTATGTGGAGCTGGTTATAACAGGTTCTGCTTCAGGTGCTGCAGGCTGGCTGCAGCCTGGCTGAGTTCTGCTTAGACTGAATGGGTGGAGACTGTCCAGGGGCCCGAATGGTGGTTTCTTCCATATATGTTGAGTACAAGGGAGTCCTACCAGACATCCTTGCTCTTCTGTGTGTCTCAGAGCCAGACGGCTGCTATTCTTTAGGAGTCTCTGTCTTCCATAATCAGATTCATTTTTATGTCCCTGGGACGTCTGAACATCAGTTGCATGGGGAACATGCAAGAGGAAGTAGCAGTATAAATACATTTCAAAGTTATGACTTACTAGACCTAATAAAGGCCTTATGGGATGTTTCATCTACTAGGAACATTAATATAAACAGTATAACTTGTTCAGGACAGGTAGAAAACAGAAAAGGATGTAGGTGTTACCTTAAGTATTACCTTACATGCAGGTGCCACTTGCTCTGAGGTTAAGAATAAAGAGGGACATAGGCTGCCTCATCATTCCTGAGTAACATTTAAAGGAGAAAAAGTGCTGACGTTCTGATGAGAGTCTATAGTGGACCTATCAAGGAAATCATGTGATGAGTCTTTTGTTGAGCAGAATTTTCCAAACCCCAGTAGTCAGTGCCATCAGCATACTTTGATTACAAAAATTTCCATGTTGGGGAAGAATACAGCCGCCTTCAGGCAGTCTGGCTAATTTTTGAAAAGTTTTAGTGGAAATTTTTTGATATAGAAGTTGGAGAAAGCAAAGAGAGATGACATTTTCCAGATTTGATCCTCATAATTTGGTAGAGCCTAAAGGAAAAAGTAACAGTTAAAAACAACTCGGGCACTTCATGAGCGATCATGAAGCAGCAGAATTCATGACAAACAGGAAGAGCTGCAACGTGCTTCAGCAGAGCAGATTATAGAAATTCAGAGAACTAGTAAGTGAGATCCTGTGGGAGACAATTCTGAGAGAGAGTTAAGCACAGTAGGCAGTTCTTTAAAGGAACTATGTTAAATGCAAGTTTATGCAAAACTATGCAAAAGAAACTGCAAAATTGCAAGTTATGACAGTGCGGAGGAAGGATAGGAGCTGTAGATCACTCACAAAGGAAAAGACTTTTAAGAAAGATGAATGGATGAACATTTGAGGCCAAAGAGATAAAGTCAAAAGCAGAGAATGTAAACATGTGATGCATAGGTGATGTTTACTTCTCAGCATGTTAGTGCACTAACAGGTAGAGGAAGCTAAGGAAAGACCCGGTCCACTTCTCTGCAGGGCGAAGGCTATTGGCAAACAATGCCTGGAAAGCTGGTAGGTTTAGTTCCTTCTTTGTTTCACTCAAAAGGTCAGTTGTGACCAGATGGTATCACAAAACTGGCACCTATGACAAAAAGGTCAAGAACTCCCTTGAAAGGGGAAAGAAGACATTCAAAGTAACGGAAGTAAATGAGATATTTTCTCATTAGCTTGTCCAAAATGACATTCTGAAACTCTAGAAAAGGGTAGAAAGAGTCCTATCTTTAAAAATAAATAGAAAAGAGGGGTTAAAATTATAAGCCAGACAGTTAATTTGAATTCCTGTAGAAACAGTGGGAAAAATAGTTAACATACCTGTTGTGAACATTTAGAAAATAGTACATAAAGAGAAAGGAGTGGTCTATAAAAACCATGTCAGGCCAAAATAATTCCATTCTGCCATGGCATAACACTTCATGTGGCTACATAAAAGCAGTTGATGTCACATCTCAATTTTAGTGAGGCTCCGGACATGGTCTCCTAGAACACTCTGATAAGTAAGCTAGGAACATATGGTCTAGATGAAAATGCTGCAAGGGAAAGAAATCAAACTATAGCAATACATTGAGTGGGTTTTTTCAGAAATATGTCCTTGTTCCAGAATTAGTTGATATTTTCTTCAATGACTTGGCTGATGGAAAAGGGAGGGTGCTTATTATATTTGCAAATGACACCTGATTAAGAGGAAATGCAGGTAGAGGATTAAAACAAAATACTCATGATAATTTAGATAAAAGACCCGAGACAAACGAGGATGTAATTCAATAAGAAAAAGTGTGTGGCTCTGTACTTAGACAACAATAACCATCTACGCAAGCACAGGTACAAGAATGCCCATGTAGCTGTTTCTTCCAGAAAAGGAGTGAGGAGCTTATAGAAGATCATGAGATGAACAGGAGTCGGTAAGGCCATGCAGCTGTGAAAAAGCACTTGCCGTCCTGCATTGTGGTGATAATCCTGGAGGAAAAGAGATCAGTTTCCACCTCCCTGGGCTACCTGCCTGCCCTGGTATGACCCAACCTCCCGCTGCACCTTGCAGTTTGATATTGGGCACTGGGGAGCTCCGGTGACACCTCAGACTGTAGGTATCCTCATGAGCAACCTGCACCTTTAGCTTCTTTCGCTTCTGATCTACTAAAGGCCTGAATCCTTTCCTTCAAAACTGTTAACTCAATGGAAAATATGCCATCCTATATTTATGCAGTAGCTTATTCCTGCCTAGGAGTAGTCTCCTGTAACTGTCCTATCAGGTAGCAACACCACTAGTGTGTGTGACAAAACATCTGTGTGACAAAGACGACTTTAAGATTGGATTCAGATTTGCTGAAGAGCACACAGCATTTTGTAAAAAGTGTATAATTTCACTTTTGAAACTACCTAAAACCTTGCATAGGGAGTTTACTGTTTTTCTGTTTAAGATTTGTCCTTAAGTAGTTGATTACCCTCACCCCCCATAGCTATATTGGAAGCAGTTCCTGGCTCAAAGACTGTTTCCAGGTATTTCAGCCCCCAAAAGCCACTGTGGCTGAATGTTATTTTCAGGGAGAGGGTGGAAGAACTGATAATAGTGTTACAGAGCAATTCAATAACAGATAGGTGAGCTGTCACTGGGGCAGACTGCTCCAAACTCCAGGTAGATACACTTAAAAATATGACAGATTTTGAAGGATTCTGCACTGTCATTTCCCATCTATATCATAGTAACAGAAATGAGATAAGCTTTCACAGTACTGCTGATATCTGGAGGGTTACTGTACCACACCAGAGTGGCACATGTTCTGTTTGTGAAACACAATATGCAGTAAATGTCTTCAGGAAAATTTTAAAGGCATTTATGAATTACATTGGAATTATTTTGGATTTCCTTTCCTTCTCTCAAAAAGATGGTTTAGTTGCAGCACAGTCCTCTGAAGGGGAAATATGACACTGACATAATGATAGAAAGCACTTCTGATACGTCACCAAGCCACTGTATATTGCATTACCCTATCCATCTCCAACCTTAAAAGTCAGTGCTAAGACCTACTACAGAAATGGACCTGGCTTCTAATACTGAGGAACTAAGGCCTTACAAATGGATTTCACATGAATAAATCACATTAAATCCTCCATTGCAAGTCCTCAAGCTGATGTCGTGTCTTTGGAAAAAATGTATATTTGATAAGAAAATGAGAAATACATTTCCTGGCAAACTACTCTTCTACAATTGTGTTATAATTATAATTTTAAATCTGGAAGCATTTTGAAGCTGCTTAAGAGGCTGGGATGTTAAATTAATCAGAGATGACAGATTAGTGGGCAGACGAGATCAAGTGCTATCATGAATTGCTCTCATGTGACCCTGAAATTTAAGGTAATGTCAAATTGTGTAGTCAGTGTATGTAAAAGACATTTATAAACCAGTATTTCTAAAGGAAGCAGATGATGTAATACCATTTTCTTCCTGATTTTGATGTTGTGTTTGTAGAAGGGGAATCAGAAGCATTCAGTAACTGTATGAAAGTCTTTGAGGAACTCTATCAATTTGTCACAGCTGTGAAAATCTACGTATTGTTTCAGCAGGAGCTTGGAAGCAGCACACCCACCAAAGCTTTCCTGACCTCCAAGAATCTGCAGCCTGCCAGGCTGGTCACTCTGAGGTGGAGTCCTTGTCAGCCTTCCAAGCTGATGTGTAATGAACGTGCCGCCTAGGGCCAACATTAATATTTGTGCAATAGGCTTGAATCTTCCTTCCGTTTTTTTCCCAGTGTGTTTCCCTGCATATCCCCAACCAGAAGGATAATTAGTAATTGGACATGGTGTATGGGACTGAATTAACTTGCTTAAGGAAAAAAACTACACTGAGATATTTTTACATTTTTGAGACAGGCTGCCAACAGCCAAAACCAATAAAAAGTAATATATTTTTATTCCAGTGGTGATAAAAGTTATAATAACAATTTCATTTATCAAGGGAGGTCTGACTATTTTTGTCCTTTAGACAAAGACGAATAAGAACTTGAGTTACACATTTTATTAAATAGAGAAACATAATTGGTTTGTTCTCTGGTTTAGGAGGGCAGATGGAGTGTAAAACAGGGCAGGTGAAGCAGGCTTGAACATAAATTTGTTACACTAACTTATAAGTCAGATTCCAACCTGTAAGTAAGAGCCATGTGATATAAATAAGTCATAGCTGTGTGGCACGTTTGAGGTAGATATTGGATATAAAATAGCAATTAAATGGCTGGAAAGCAGCTGCTTGCCTGTCTATAAGACATCTGGCTTTTTTCCTCAGCTCAGGAAGAACTTGCTGCTGCAGCCAACTGTTGTGTTTCAGGGACCTGTTTTATTTTCCAGCATAAAATGTAAGTGCAATGTGACACAAAGCAATTTCCTCTTTTAAATTGCTTAGAATTTTTAGGTTCCTTTTTCTGGATCTCTGCTGTAGAAAACTCTGCTTCTTCTTGCAGAAACCTCTGCTTCTTCTGCCACCCTTTTCTGGTGCCCTTCCTATTTGCCCCCGATCTACTAGTCAGGCTGATTTGATCATTACATTTGGCATAGATTCCCTGCCTTTAAAAGGCTCACTACTTTGTCTTAATGGTGCTTTTATAATTTAACACAGGCCAGGGAGACATTGTGTTAAATGTTGCTTTATGAGCCAAATACAGCCATCTGAATGCCATGTGGTCAGGAGGCTGTAGCTGCTGTTGGGTGTATTGCAGTGCCTGTCAGTGCTGTCTCCTGGTGCCCTCTGCTAGCCTCAAGTCACAGGGCAGTTTTCTTTCTATCTTTGCTGATTTCTCACCCTCCTGAGGAATGCTGAAGTGTCAAGAAAGACAGTGTAGAGGCATTCATTTTTCTGAGAGACGCACAGTGCAACAAAGCTATAGCTCACAAACTAAAATTCTTCTTTTTTAAGAATATAGGAAATACGATTTCCTTTCTAATATGAGATGAATGGAATTCACTTCTGCCTTTCTGAAAGCCACTGAGCTAGCTGAGAAGTCAGAAAGCCTTCCACCTCTATTTTCTATTTTCCTTTTCCTGTTTTCAAATGTTTCATGAAGCACCCACTGGCAGAAAATTAAGGTGAACCTAAAGATCGCTCTTTATCACTTGTTTGTTCAGGCATGGGTGGTATATGCAGGTTAACTTTTCCGGTGAGATGAAATACCCATATATTTCTCCTGTGAATTTTCAGGAGCTAGCTGAGGTATAATCTGGCATTCTGTTTATCCATGTCAAAATCAAAGTAGGTTTTTTATGTGTTTGGGTTCTTTCTTTCTTTCAGAACAAATTATGGAAAAAGCATTGTTACGTACAATTCTGGTAACACAGGACGGACCGTTTTGGGGTGGAGCGAGTAACAGTGCTGTTGGCCTACAAATAAATACGTGTGTGTGCGCATGTGAGCACACGCGTGCGTGTGTGTGTGTGTGCATCTAAATTAGTGCTTACAGAAGTGGAAACTCAATCATTGTGGTCTACTGATGATTTTTTTACTCTAAGACAAGATCCTTAACATGATATTTTACCCTTGCTGTCCACTTCTGGGTTACAAGGTTTGATTTAACTACAACAGGGATATGCACTTGCAAAGCAATACCCTGGGAATGTATCACAGAACATGCACCAAGCTCACTTCTAGCAATGCTAAAATGAAGACCACCGCAGACCTTAGTAAATTCACTTCTAAGTTATCACTTTAAATTTTCCATTAAGTTATAATAGCAAATGAATTCGCAGACTGAGATAACAGATTATATAAGGAGTTATTCAACTATGTTATATTAGTCTATAAGGGTTCCTTCAGAGTGAGAGAGAAGCTGTAGCTATAGCAGAAAAAAGTTTCTCCTTTCACAGCATTTAGTCTGAAGGATGTTTATTTTGGAAACTCTCTCCTTGGTTGTGGTGCAATGGGAGGAGTTTTCACAGTGAGCAATTAATTTTAATCAAAACCATCATCCATTTTATATAAGAAATATGTATGTTCAAGTAGTTTTGAAGACAGCACGCACCCTTTTATCCTTTAAAAATACATAATCTGATTTGGCAGGGCACATTTGTGGTGTCTCTGTGGTAGATTTTCGATTTTCTATTAAATTTATTTAAATACTCCCATTCTTGAGAAAATAAGCTAGATGATTTGGTTTGAGACATTCATTAAAGCCTACTCCAAAACATGTTTTATATGAAAAATGGCTTTGCTGCTGAGAATGATTGGTATGTCAAGAATTTCATTTCAGGCAACATTTTTGTTATTAGAACAAGCTTCTGTTGTCTACACAGGGGTTTTGTTCAGAAAGATATAATGCAAGATAGGAAAAAAGCATCCTTCCAGTGTTCTTATCTACTATGCAATACTTCTATTGTAAGCATAGATAATAACAATTCTAATATTTTTTTCATTTCCTTGGGTGCTGCTTCTTACTCACATCTTATAATGGTCCTCATGATTTTACTGCTGCTTCTCTGGGGACTAGAAAAATAATCAAAGAGCTTGTTTTTCAGTGAGCAGTGTACTTGTTTATTGAAACCTTAGAATTGGATGCCTTAAAGGTGATCTTTTAAATCCCTTTTGGCCTTTTTGTATTTTCTGTGTAAAATACAAAGACTATCACATTAAATCATGTTTTCTGTCACATTAAATCATGTTTTCCTTATTGTTTTCTGCATCATTAAAACTTGACAGGCCCCTTTCTCTCCTGTTTCCTTTTGAAAGAATATCAGTTTCTGAAAAGAGAGGAAGGAGGGAGGATTGAAGTAGGTCACAGCCTTTGGTGACATCACTATGCCAGTCCTCTCAAACTGCCCCAAGAGCCAAATCATCCATAAATGGGGAGGAAAATGAGAATCAGATTAAAGCCAAAAGAAACAAAACAGACTGATAGTTTGTTCAGTAGGTTTCTGTGGTTTCTGTTTTGTTTTGTTCTTGTTTATATCCTGTCCCACCCTTGCCCTTCTGGAGACATTATTATTTCTTTCTTTTTTTGGTACATTGATAAGCAAGTTTTAAAATTCTCTCAAATCAATACAACTCCACGAGGATCAACTGTGTAGGACCATAGGTTTCTCTGGGTAGCGGATACATGTTTCTCTCTTTCTTGGAAGACATCTACCATACTTTATTACTACAGTGACTATTTTTACACAACCCTTGCTTCCTGAACAGTAACCGCATTTCCAGAGACTGTTTGCACATGCCAGCAGCAGATAAAGTTAGCATGTTAAGCAACTGAGGCAGCTAAGGAATGGGGGTAATGCACTGGACGGTACTTGCTCTCTCATTCCTGGTTTTGCTTGCTTTTTTAAAAGTTGTCCTATCCCATCCTGACAAAACAAAACCACTAAACTAGAAAATGGCAATGGGCTGAGACAGTGATCATCACAAGATCATCACAGCTATTGGAAGTGAAGCACCATACTTCATCACCTGATCACATGAGCTTCCTGGATCTACTGTGAAACCATTATGTTGTAGCCAACAGCAACAAGTGATTTTCTCAATGCATTTTTTGCCTTGTCTAGTGTAGAGTGTACAAAGTACAGTGCAGTCGATAGCAGGCAAAATACCTGGAGCTTCTTGAAACCCAGCAATTGTTTGGACACCATTGGGCAAGGCATCCTAGAAGCAAAGGAAGCAAAAGAATGATGAAAGGGGAAGCTGGGTTGACCTTGGCACCTAGTGTCTCCTCTCAGGTCAATGTTAAACACAGCAGGGAAGGGAATAGAGGCCAACTAGCAATCTTCTGCACGCCAGCTGAGTGAGCTGGATACTGCGTCCTGGGGGAAGTCCTGGGGCATGTTTTAAACACTCCTCTACCCTATCTCTAACCAACAGGATCCTGTAATTTCCAACCACTTCCCTGCTTGCCTGTCTCTGAATGTCAACAGTAGGTAAAGTTGACACACACAGCAGTCGAAGCATTTAAAGGATCTGCAGTAATTCACTGGAAGAAGTTTATAATAATTTGTAGCTGTTCTTGATTATTTAAAGGTCACCTTTCTTCTGCACATAATCAGTTTTCCTTGCTTCCATTTTTACTTTAACATCTGCCAAACTAAAATAATTAATGAGAAATCAAATATGTGGAAAGCAATAACTTTCATGCACCAAAGATCACAGAATCACTGAATAGTTAACGTTGGAAGGGACCTCTGGAGGTCATCTGGTCCAACCCCCTGCCTGAGCAGGGTCACTTAGAGCAGGTTGCCCAGGATCATGTCCAGACGGGTTTTGAATATTTCCAAGGATGGAGACTCCACAACCTGCCTGGGCAACCTGTGCCAGTGTTCAGTCACCCTCACAGTGAAAAAGTGTTTCCTGAAGTTTAGATGAAATCTCCTGCATTTCAGTTTGTGCCCATCGCCTCTTGTCCTGTCAATTAAAGAGGATGTAATAGCCTGCAGTGAACCAAGTATATGGAAGCTACTTCATGTATTTCATTCTAGTGTCCGACTAAAGTATGTAGTACATGAGAGTCTCTGGCAAAATCTTTGGTTCATTTATGGGAAAGAAATGAAATTGCATGATGAAACCTCCTCAGCACTGTCAGACACTCATGGATGCAGGGTTTGGCACTGGATATGTCTTTAATTCGAAAGGTGTGAAATATTACCTTCAGTCAACTCGACAAGCATCTTTCTTCCAGCATTCAGCCTTCAAACCCACAAATCTCAGCAGCAAATACCACATAAATCTTTAAAACTGGGCAGTAGGTAGAACCTGCTGCTTTTAATTCTCTTTCAACTTTTGCTGGGCTGCTGTCCTTTAAATTGCTGCTACAGCTACTTAATTTTCCTCCCCAGCACTACCAGTTGTTCAGGTTTTATTATAATTATTATTCATCAATTTTTTCTTCTCGCTTGAATAGTGGAAGATAATAGCCATGTCACAGTGATGCAGCACTAACTCCAGGCACCAGCTCTTGTGATGTCATGGCTGTGTCACTGCAGGTAGAACTCCAGTGGTGGCCGTGTCACAGGGGGGTTGGTGACATGGGAGGCCCAGGATGGGTATAAAAAGGGCTGCAACAGTCCAGGCTGGCAGGCCAGCATTCAGGTGAGCAAGGGCTGAGAGGAGAGGGCAGGGAGGGGAAGGCAGCGGCTGCTGCCCATGGCAATGGGGGGTGGCTGCTCCTCCTTTGTTGTTTCTCCTATTACAGCTGGACTCCTGGACAGGGACGTGACCAGACCATAGCACGTTCCTGGCGTCTCCCTCCTCTGCCACTCACATGGAGAATGTTGCAACTTTCTGCAAGGACATTGAGCTAAGGATACAGAAACACACACAGCCCCAGTCTGTACACTATCATGGTCCTACAGGCACCTGGAAAGTCCTTGCAACCCTGGACAAAGGGAGCTCCACACCACCCTCTCTCTCTGTACCCATCAGGGTTTTACAAGGAGCTGGAGGGTCACCAGAGCCATGGATAAATGGAGCTCCTTACCACCCACCTTCTCTGCGTGAAACTTGTCTCAATATAAAGTTTCTGATTCATTAACCCATTGCCTGCTTCTGGTTTCTGCTGCCTTTATTGGGAAAACCTTTGGGGGCTTTTCCTTTTGCATAAAGACTGCATAAGGCTAAATTTCTTAGGAAAAGATCCCCCACTGTCAGGCTTTTCCATATAGATCAGCTCCTCAAGGACAAGGACTCACCTTTCAATATCTTTCACCCCAAATCCAATTCTCCTTTTGGGTCACATCTTTCCAATTGAATGAAGTAACTTTGTTACCTGATAGCAAAACTGCTTTTTCTCCCATAAGGCCAGAGTCTCTTTTGCCATTCCCTTTTGTTTCATGCTCTTTGTTTAGTGAGAAAGGCAGGGTAGAGACTCTGGCCTAACTAACTTGAAGCTATTTTTGGAAAATCTGCCTAAAGATAGGAAATGGGCAGGCTGTGTTGTTCTTATTGCATGAATCCAGACCAAAAAATTACTTTCTTACATGAGAAAGCACTGGAGTGGAACTGGACATCACTTAGAATATAGTTGTATCATGTGGATTTTTCCCCTTTGTTAAAAAAGGGTGTTTGATAAACAGCATAAGGTAGGCAACATAACAGAAAACAGATGCTGTAACGGAGGCAAGGTTATAAGATTTCCTAAGGTATAGCATATTAACTCGGCCTGATTACTATTGTAGTTTTATCTTCCCTTTTTTTTATGGCTATTACAATAATATCTGGAGGTTCCAACTAAGGTTAGGGTTTCATCGTTTTTTATGCTACAAAAAGTGTAAAATAAGATTGTCCCTTCTCACTCATTGCAAGTTTATATGGTAGTTAAACACAGAATTGACATTAACGATAACATCACAGAAAGATGTTCACAGTAGTCCTTAAAACCAACCCCTGCCATGGCACACTACAGTCTTAATTTTGGTGCAAGAAGAAGATGGCTCTAAAGAATAAACAGTCCTTATGTGAGCCTATCATTGCACTAAATTAACCAAGATTCCTGGCTGTAAACACTGAGCTCTTAGCCTGCTTCTTCCTTTGGCAAGCTACTACCAGGAGTAACATGTAGTTCAAGATATAGAATTAGAAGAAACATATCAATCAAAATATTTGAAATGTAAGGCTTTCATTTCACCAATACTGCTAATTCTCTCTGCCTTTATGCCTTTATCCAAAGAAAGGTTTATCAAAAGAAACTTTTTGGTGGTTTTCAGATGGTGTTAGGAAGATAATAACTGCCCTTTTATGGAGAAAATGGAATAAAGTTAATCTAGATAGACTAAAGGTGCTGTCGTCTTTTGCTCTTGTAGTCCTGCCCTATTTCTTTGAAGCCCAAGCAATAAAAATCTACACAAAAAAGAAAAGAAAAAATATCTGCAAAGGAACAAAATGTAGCCTATCTTTTCTAGTGTCCCAGAGAGAATATCTGTATTTAAAAAAATTCTCAGGCTAGCTCTAAGCAGCCAGCACAGGATGCTAGAAGTGCTTTAACTGTGTTAGCATGGTGCTCTCCTAGGTCTATTCATCTGACCGAGGAGGACCATTAGCCCAGGGAAAGCACCCTGTTAATACAACTGCACTTCTCCAGTGCCTGAGCTAGCCTGTTCATATCTAGATGGTATATTACACAATCTAGGCTTTGACTGACACTCTCGTGTTGTCAGAGAAGAACAAGTGCAGGGTAGCACAGACACTCATGACCTGAGTGTTGAAAAATCTTTGGCATAGGGTAAATAGATGAGAAAAATAAATTTCACAAACAAGCAGGCTGTTTGCAGTCTGGGTGGTAATGAAAGTCTCTGTTGCAAGGGTCCTTCCAGCAGCACCTTCAACTGGATCAGGAGACACTCCCCAAACTGCTGTTCTGTTCAGTTCTTATAGCCAGTTGAACCACGGTCCTGGGTGACCACTCCAGCATATGCGTGGTCCATCACTATTGAGTACCTTAAACTAAATAAAAAGCCTATCCTAACTATCTCAACTATGTACATAAGATTGTCCTGCACAATCATTTCAACACCCAAAGGAACAGTTTCTACTGACTATTGTCAAGTATCTTATCTTGAACCATCTGGGGAGTCTCTGGGATGGCCAGATTCTCCACCCAGGATATTAATCTGCACACTGAAGATGAGTGCAGACTAACAAAATAGTTAATACAAATGGCTGCTGTCACAAAGGAAATTTTCATCTCATTATTTTAGTTTCCAGTTTGTCTGTTGATCCTCTCATACTACTTTTATTTTCTTCATATCTTATCTAAAATATATTCTGGTCCTTCAGGCACTGCCAGAAGTCAGCCTCTGCCCTCTAGAAGGCTCTAGAAGACTTTTTTTTTTTTTTTTATGCCTTGGATTTGGATAGTACTATGTGTGTGTCCAATTTCTATTGAGTTTGACAATTTTATGTAGCAAGCTGTGTTATGGTCGAAGTTGTCTATGGCAACAAAGCCTAGGCCTCTGCGTAACAGTATTTACTGCTGCTTGCCCTGAATCCTGTGCAATAGAAATGATCTATCCACCTGAATACGAACATCTGATTCAGAACGTTAGCAGTAGTTAGCAGTCAAACCAGAAAGTGGGAAAATGAGTCTCAACACTTCCTTTGCTTGAGTGACTGAATAGAGCAATGAGGTATCATGTTCAAAAATCGGTTGTCTGTCAGCTTGCACTGTGTCCCACTTGCACTCCAGTCAGAGGAAATTTGCTCAGCTGCTAATTTTTCATTTAGTATTATTTCTTGCTTTTGATAATCCTATCTAAATCTGGATCTTTACTTCTTAGCTTGGATATGGATTTATGCTATCTTCATTGTGGCCAATTTTGTAGGAGAATAATTTTTCTCTTAACAGATTGGTTGATACTTATTTGATGCAACCATATTGACAAACCACAGAGAAACACCTGCACTAGATTGAAATGGCCTTTGAAATGCTGATGTTCTCCAAAATATGCAAATATACTATAAGGTGCTCTTTCCCGTATCCCTCCACCTGGGACATACTCATGATGTCATTTTAAAGAAAGCACACACATAATAGCAGAGAACTGCCTTAATCTGTATGCCAAATGTATATGATATCACTAATATTACTTTTTTCTTCTCCTGATTTATTTACCCTTGCCCTGAAAGAACAAGAAGGTTACAGTCTCCACAGAACTGGCATTTTTATTCAGGAGTCCCAGCTGGATCCTTCCTAGACCTTTTATTTTGTCTGTCACATGACAGTAGATGTGAACAGTGCCCAGCTGAGATTAAAATTACCTTTACTTATATAGTGAATCACTCAGCACCTCTATTTAATATGCAGAATTGTCATTAAAGAATATTAACTATGCAATATCCCTATGCAGAATTTCAGAAGATAATGTACCTCCTGCCAATTTTGAAAATGAAAAGAAAATTTGATACTTCTGTTTCCACTGTTTTACTAATCTATATTAGTAAAGCTACTTAGCGGCTATGTATGGTAGAAATCAGACATGAACAAATATACAGAAGAGTTTTATTTGTAGTTGCCTTTCAAAGGTAATCCTAGACAAAAGGGGTGAGATTTACTAGCCAAAATTATATTTAGCATAATTTTAGACATCCTAGGTCATCCTTCCTACCTCCTCGCTCCAGAAAGACAGAAGTCTCCCATGGGTGCTATATTATCTGGTAAACCATGTGCAGGCATCTCAGGTACTCCAGGATGTCTAAAATGCCACTAAATGCCTATGAATTCAGCTCCAAGTGCCCCTTGTACTCTTGATATTATACTACAACACAATTAAGTTTTAATTGAAATTTAAGTTGAAATAATTTCATTGTTTATATTTTCATTTTTGTCTTCATTTTCTCATGACATTTTGTTGTTTTAAGCTTCTTGAGAGACAATACTTTAGGGAAAAATAAGAAAGGGAAAGATTAATGTGTACATTGTGTACACTGGTGAGGCAGAAGAGACTGGTGCGTGAAGTCCACAGAGCTAGGGTGTAAAACTGGCAGCACTTTCAGCAGACCATGCATCCAAATTCCTAGCCTCTTGTAGTTACCATTGTTGAACTTGGTTTTGTTCAACAAACTTCAGACATCAGGATATATTTTACAAGGCCTATTGCAAAGTTTTTCAAGAAGCTTTACACATTTTTAATCATGTCCTTTCAGATTTGCTTCCTTGAATTGAACTGCTTGCTTTTTTTCCCCAAGCAGGTAAATGAGGACATAGGAACTTACTTGTTTATGGTGTACCCAATCTACTGATTTGGACTCACTTTCTTTACAAAATGACAGTGTTACCAAATAGTGAAGTCTTAATAATAAGCCCCAAGACTTCTGTCCATCCATCCAAATCAGCAAGCAGTTACCTTTCCTTGACTTGCCCATAGTGGATCAGTGTTTGGAGGAAGAGTTGGCACCCAGCTGCTCAGAATTCCTTTAATTCCCTATCATTTTTGAGCAGCTTCCTGTGGTACTTGAGGAAGAATGAAATGAGGCATCTAATTGCAGTGTAGAATTCATTATCCACTTTTTCTACAGGCCTCCATAAATTAGCCAGGAAAGGCCAATGTCAAATCATCTGGGGAACGCAAAAGAACACCAAGAGTAAGAACAATTATCTGACTTGGAGTAATCAGTAAGAAGTTTGCTGAATGAAGAATGTATTACCTTAAATCAATTTCAGCACTCCTGTCTGTGGACAGAATTTTAGGTAGTACTACTGAGTGCATATAGTCACAAAACAATGATTTTCAAATTAATTTCAGTCATTAGTATTTGAGGTTTTGTAGAAGCTGCCAAGAAAGGAGCATTTTCCTACAGGATTTTTAAGTTGCCCCCGAAGTGTGGATAAGCTCTAGTGTGTGCAGGTACTGCATATAAATTAGCAATCACATCTAAAAGCACTGGAGTGAAAGAGGACCTTTTAAAAAGTGATATTTATTTTATCAGGAAAGTGTTATCACAATTGTTAATAAGTTCATGTTTTTACTAATAATTTTATCTCTGATGTATTTTTCTTGTATTTTTTGCAGAGGAAAATTGAAATAAGTTCCTTCCATACAGCCAAGTTGGATCCATTTTAAATAAAAACAAGGCTAAGAGCATGAAACTTTTGCTGAAACCTTTTCTGTTTTATTGACCATTATGCATTTCAAGATGTCCCAGATGTAGCAAAATAAGTACAAAGACAGGTAAACTGCAATGTGTTTATTGGCAGGTAACGGTTAGCCACTCCCAGGAGATTAGATGTAGCTTTCTGCTTTCACATCTAGCTAGTTGCTTGCACTTTTTTTTCCCCCAGACAATTAAAGAAGCAAAGGAGAGTGCTGGAACTGAACAGATGAAAACGCATTTGGGATTTTCTAGGAGAACAAACTCACAACTGTGGCTTCATCGTTGGCTCATTTGGCACATGCTGTTGATATGGTCAAAGTGCTCGGCTACATGGGTGTATATGGATAGATCCTGAGCTCAGTGCTGGCTTGTACAGGGCACCCTTATCCAAAACCTGTGTGTCTGCATTTACCATTGTGTCTTCTGATAGCACCTCATATGTCTGTGTGTCACATGGACAAGCTCACAATAGCCAAACTAGCAGAGTGGTGGGAAAGTATGAAGGTCTGGCTGGAACACACACTTAACACAAGTTAGCTCACTAGAAAGAAAGATTGTCCATCGTTCTTGTCTTCTTCACAAGGTTCAGGAGAAAAAAACAGGCATGCCATCAGCAGAGAGTACAGGCGGCCTGAGCTAGTATAGATTGAGTAACAAGTGACAAGATATGAATTTGCTGGTCAGCACATGCATGGTTCGGGCAGGCCATTCAGACTTCCTGAACATCACCCTGCTAAGCACACAGCAAATCAGAAACATGCCGCAGGATGTGGCATGCAGTAATTAAAAAAGGCTGAATAAAAGGGCTACATTTATGTGTCTTCCCTTCTACGTCGCACGTTTCTGGATTTTACAAACTGTCCCTTTCTATGGGAGTCTTATTTTCAGTTCATATACAAGCACTGTATGAGCAAGCAGTAGTCACAGTTAAGCATGTAAATCTATTTAAATTTGAATAACATTTTAGAACATCAAAGGAAATAATATTTTATGAGTAAAGTTTGTCATGGTTTAAAATAGGAAAAAAACTTTACAATAAGATTTCCAGTTTGATTGTTTTGCTTTCAATCATCAGAATACACACGAGTTTTTCAACTTGTAGAGCAGTGTCCTAAAATTAATGTGCTATGAAAGTAAAATGACTTTGTTACACTTTGCATGCTTTTCTTCCTTATCCAAGAGTCTTCTGACAGCCATCTAATACCAGCAACATTTCCATATGTCCCTTCTTCTCCCTATTGCAGATAATTGGAAGCATCTGCTCCATTCTCAGAGTACACACTCCCATGCTTAGAGCTGAAAACTGTGATCGCAGCATATCCAAACATCTCCTCATCTTCCCAGCTTCAACATCATTTTCTAGCTCTGATCATGTACTGGAGTAAGGAGTTGGTTATTTTAAGTAGTCATTCCTTGATTTATGTCAATTTGAAGAAATTGCAGAACTGCTGCAATTTTCAAGTTAATTCTTTCTCTGCATGCCACCTGTGAACTAAAAAGGATGTGCTTTCCAAAAGAGATTCAGTGGCTGGTGCTCAGTGATAGATTCCTCAGCCATTCCTGAAATTTTGCAAGTGTTGCAACTTGGCCGACACACCAGCAGCAGTTCTGTGGTACAAAAGACAGCAAGTGTCAGAGGTCTGGTTTTGGAAACGATCGGTCTGGGCATGCTGTTCCCTGTGGTTTGTGAGGATCCTCTCAGGCTGACTGCCCTACATACAATCAAAGAAAAGAGATTCTTACATGTTGAAAGGATCCAGTAGGCTTATTTCCAGTACTACTTTTTGCAGCTCTTGTTGGTTGCAAGAGCCAAGAGTCTGAGAGCGGGGACTGTCTCCATGAGTGCGTTCAGATTGTGACAGGTTTAGCCACAGAGGTAAGAGTGAAATAGGGTCTGCAGTTTCTGAAGCAGAGGTTGGTATTCTGTCTACGGAGGACACCGTATTTACCTAGAGGTGGTAGTTCCCATGCAGAAGAGTTCAGACACAAAACGTGCAGGTTGCTGGTACATGGCAGCATTGCACTAAGAAGGCAGAGTTAAAGGAGCTTGGACAACCTTAACTCTTGCTTTCCCACTTTTGATAAGTTTTGCAGACATTGTTCTAACAGATGTCAACGTCCCCCAAGAAATAGATATCTTGAGTCTAACTTGACAATGCATTTTTGACATTGAGAATGTTTAAGATCTTTAATTTATGTCTACAAGAAAATTAGGTGTCCAGCTTCCCATAATAGTCAATGAGGTCCAACCTACAAAACCAATGAGTCTAGTAAGGGACTCAGCTCACCCTGAGGTAGACACTCACTCCCTGGGCTCTCTCCACTGACTCTGAAGAGAGCTCAGACACCTGTCTCTGAAATAATAACACCTATAAGTACATAACTAGGACCGGTTATCTTCGATTGCAAATTGAACACCTCCCTGAATCTTCCGTTATCACTGCCCTGAAAGAGACCTGTTTTTGTAGGAGTTAATGGAGCTGTACATGAGTACTTGGGGTACTATTGTGCAAAGTAGGGGACACTGTGGGATTTCTGAATCCTTCTTCCCACTCCTGGTCACTTATTTATGAAGCAAAGAAGATTAAAATGCCTTTTCCTTTCTCTTTCCCATGATCCTGTTACAACACATAACCCTTTCTACCATCCTCTCTTTCTCTTTAAATCGTTATCATTTTGAAGCTACTAGCACATATAGAGTTGTTTTTCCTTGTCTGCTTACAGACTTGTGTGTTGCAAGTAGCAGTTTAAAGGGTGACTGAAAACAGTGGTATTGTAGCCTGAACTCCAATTAGACCACTTTTCAGCAAGCATCCAAGCCTAGCCTCCCATACCCCTGCATTCCTGGAGGTCCTTACTGTTTCCCCCACCACTTTTGTGCTATCTGTCTCCCTTTAACTTCTTCCTTCATCTTACACACTTCCACACTTCCCTTCATGACTACCACAACCTATCTTCAAATCCTCTATGCCTTAAAATCCTTCCCTTGTAGCCAGCATTTGCTGACAAAATTTTTCCTTTTCTTGAAAATAATGTGACCCCTTTGTGAACTTCCTCCTGCAGAGAACATTTCTGCAAAATAGTATTTGTTAAAGGCTTCAACCATCTGACAGATTGCAGCAAGTAGCTTCTTTCTCTGGAGATTTTTGCCAACAGTCATGCTCAAGTGCCTGGGGCTGGGCAAGGCTGGCTCAATGATTGCTGTACATACCTGAGAACTGTCCAATTCATGTAAATCAGGCAGGGCAAAATGCTTTGTGGTGAGGAAGGATATGTCTAGAGATGCAGATGCCTACAGGTACATCTCTAGTCTGGAAGCTGTGTACTCTATCATCTGATATATTCTGCTTCTTAGGAAGGCCTGACATCCTATCAGCTTGGCTATCTGATGTCCACTAAAGGAGGGAGTTTCTGTCAAAAGAAACTACATCAGTCTACACAATGAATAAAAAACTACATTCATCTTAGTATCATTTTTATTTCATATTCTTTCTGTATTACCCAACTGTCCTGTTGCCCATCTCCAGCTCTTGCTTTCCTTACTAGACATTCAATAAGATTTTCCATTCTGAACTTTCTCTGCTATTGGATGCTTTTTTGTCAAAAGGATAAGCAGGTCTAGCAGCCACTCTTCTGAGAAGTAGGCTAGCACTCAATTAAGGTACTTTAAACTTCAGTGCACCAGACTCTCTAATGGCATCTGCAATTCGAATACAGAAGTGGTTAAGACAAGGTACCAGGCTCCTGGGACCTGGTATCAGTTCTGTTCAAAGGTGATGGAGAAAAAATGAAGAGTCAGAAGATCCAGAATTGCAATCCTTACCTATCCCCAAGCCTGCTAATCACTCCCAATTTCTTTTTTCACAGCTCTTGTCTTCACTAATGGTTGGCAAAATCAGACCACAGGTCATCAACCTAGTGTGAAGAAAATGTCAGCATAACCCAAGTAGAGCGTTTAATAGCTAAATGGCTTTTCTTGAGTAACAACTCACATCTGTAAATTAATCATGCTGCAACAGTCTCACTCTAGGCTAACTCAACATACCAATTTAACTAATTTTCCATGTTCTGAATGTGGAAACATTAAATCTAGGTCAATATTTTCAGTAAATTCAATAAATTATTCACTGAGTCAATTATTTTCTCGAGGTCTTTTGTACCACAAATTTTCTACCTCATGCCACAGAACCATTTTAGCATTCAAGGAAAGAAAACATTCTTATCTGCAAAGGAACTGTGCAGACATGCATCTTAATTCTGAATGTAACATTGCTAGGTATAGCATAGCAGGAGGTAAGTGAATTTCACCCCGCCACACTTTTGATTATCTTCAGTCTGAGATGTACTTGTGTCTATATCAGCTTATTCACGAAGTCAAGAAGGTGAAAATCCTCCATTAATGCAATAAAACTTGTATATTCCTAGAAGCAAGTCATTAAGCAATTTGTCTAACATTGGCTGGAAACTGTAATATAGCTTCAGATCACTTGCCTGATCCTGTAAATCAAAATGTGCTCATTATGATTTAGCAAATCATATTTTTTAACTTATTACCATTTTGATTTTTGCAGTTTACATGTAGGATTATCAAAATCACACCAAAGTAAAAATTGAAAGTAAAAATTAGAGGTAAAAAATGGATAATAATCTTCTGTCTTTGTTAGATTTATAGGCTTTTGACAGAAGTGAACTGTAAGAAAAAGTTGAATGAAAGATATGGACATCTGACATGCAAAGTTGAATAAGCAGTTCTAAAAATAAGGCCTGGGCAGACAAAAGAAAGGCAAGAATACAAGCAGGACACAACGAGATGGTTTGGAGGGCACACTGGGAGGCCTGCCAACATGGGGAGGGGCAGATTTAGACACACGGTCATAAAAAATTCACAGAGCTCAACCGCAGTAGATCAAAAGTTAAAAGGAAATCTTCCAGTAAACTCCTGTCAAAATTGACATGCTCAACATGCTGTTCTTTACAAAGCCAACCCCAGCAGCTGTACTGGTAATGAATGGCTTGAACCGAGATGCTGCCGTAGAAGTTTCTGTTGTATTGGCCAGCTGATGCTCATCGGCCATGGCAGGTGTTGTTGAAACTGGCAAAGACATCCCACTCTGTCAAATTTACCTTCCTTTCTCCCTTAAGTGTTCCTTTTGCTTTTCATCACTGTCACAGCCAGCCTCCAAAACAGGTCTTCTTCCTCAGTTGCACTCTCAGCGAAAACTCGAGAGTGTCAGGCATGCAAGACCATGCAGTCAGAACCTCTGCTCCCACTCATTTCCAAAAATTAAACCTTTCTCTCTCTCTGCAGCCTTGACCTGCTAATGGTGGTGGTGGGAGGAGTAAACTGTTAGTGCTGCTCCACTGAGTTTGGATTCAAAATGTTCAGCACGCCATTCATTAAAGCTGTAATTATTAATAGGTATTTAAAAAAAAAGGCATTGGTGTCATGCATTTTTTTTTCACAGCTTTAGTTCTGATGACTAAGAAACTGCCAGAAAGAAGAGAGAGACTGTTTTCACAGTGTCACACTTGAACGTGTTTAACCAGAACTTTTTATCTTCCAGTTGAACAAACCATTCTGAAGAGCCCTGCTTTTAATGGGTTTTCCAGTTATATTGACTAATGTACAGAGAAGAGAGGTCAAGTAACAACTATGTCCAAATAAAATTAGATGCTGCTGAAATCAGAATCTATGACTTTCTTAGTTGTGAGTCTTTTTCCCAAGCCATTCACTATCAGGGATTATCTAATTGCATAATATTTTACACAATAAATGCAAGCATTGTGCTTTGTTGGCATATCTTACATCTCTATTAGAAGAAGCTAATTAGACCATATTTTTCATGTACAGGATGAATATACGCTATCTGAACCCAGATACATGGTGTTGAATGTTATGGTGATTAATAGTTGTTCAATGTACAATCATACATTTTGGCTTTGAACTTCCCTGGTAACAATAGTAATGATGTACAATGTTTTCCATTAACCCACTGAGGTTTTGGAACAGTGAACCATTAACTCAAAAGTATTTCCCTTCTGAAGACCTAAGGCAGTGAGTACATACACTGATCCTAGTGTGGCCTCATTCTTGATTGTCACTCAAGTGCTTCCATAATGCAAATATTAATCTCTAAAACAAGTCAGCAGATGCATCATGTACCAATTCTTTCTGAAGCGTGGACACATCATGAACCACATGGCAAATACTTAATAGGGTTTCAAGTACATTTGCAAAGCAGGCTGTTAGAAGTTTGTTGCATTTAAATGGCATAAAAGGTTGAGTTTATTCTAAGCTCTATATTATGTTTGACATTTGGAATTTAATACAAAACAACAGGAACAAACCAGAAGATAGATCTGATACCTATTTTTGCTGGAAGTCCTTAACACACTGCAGCCTACATGACAGGGCCATTTCCTTTCGCAGGACGCTCCCATCAATAAACAGAGAGAGAGATTAGGAAAGCCAGGGATGAGAAACTAAATCCCTGAAACATTTCTGTTTGAGAGCAGGACAGGAAGTGGTGAGAACAGACATTTATTTTTATTCTGAGTGTCTCAGTTCTAGGGAAATGAGCAAATGTAGTGTGAGTTGTATTGGCAAGCAGTGAGTCATTGATCCATTTTGTTGTTAAAAGTATGGAAAAAGTATCCCTCAAGGAAGAAATAAACTGTTGAATTCGGAGCTTTACCCTCAGCTGGGGCAAAATTCTTTTTCTGCAGCTCTGTTGTTGCACCTGACCATGTGAACCACTGTAACAATTACAAATTTAAACACGTAATGCAAAAGAAATAGTCAAGGAATGACAGCTAATCAGCTCCATTTTCCCAATAGCCCCTTTTACTCAATCTTTGTGGTGTCTGATTCAGGGTTATTACTAAAGGCAGTATATGGTCTCCTGATTTCACAGACTCATTCCACTGAGTGCTGCAAGTATTTGCTGAATACTTTAGCTTTTAGAAACACAAAAAGCTATAGGCACGGTTCCCTGATGGCATAACTTGCATGTAAAGATGCCTCTTACATGTTTTTCTTGCCATTACTTGAACCCCCCACAGCACCCTACTACCCTAATGTAGTGCTTCCTACTCAAGGAGCTCAACTGTGGGCCTGCTGATGACAAGTTTATGGCCAAAAGAGGGGACATCAGGACCCAACCTGCTCCCTAGTGCCATGACTTTGCACCAAGGAGCCCTGGTGAAGGAGAGGGACTGCTGCAACTGGTGTTTCCCAGAGAACCAGGGAAAGGTAAATTCCAAATTGCACCACTGACTCCCTGACCTCCTCTTGGACTTGCATGGTACCCCTTCCTCCAGGTGGGTAAAAAGGGGTTGTGCTAGCTCTGTCACCACCACCTGGGGTCCCACTAGCATTTCATTAGTCTTATTTGCAGCCTTGAAATCCAGACCAGGCCATTAGATTATCCAATTTGACCTTTCTCGGGCTATTGAACCAAAAAAAAAAGGTTTCTGGCCCACCTCAGACTGAGTTGGGTGGTATTTTTCTACATGATTTCAGAGCTGTCCAAGGAATGCAGGATCCAGAATTTGACATGGGGTTTATTTCTTCCTCCAAACAGTGTTTAATGTTTCTGCTTGAGCCTTCCTTCACCACGGAAAAATAGTGAAAATGTAACTAGAAACAGGCAAAGAGAAAAACACATCCTGGAGAGAGAGAAAGGGAAGGAGCAGAGGAGGAAAAGGAAATGTCAATATAATCAGCGTTGCAGAGATGGAGCTGTTCCAGGCCTGTATCAGGGCAATTGGTCATTCAACTTGATCTTGGATTTGTCAGGAGCGCAGAGCCTAACCCATCATTCACTGAGAATACACTGTTCCTCCTACATTGACTGCATTTTTAGAAAAGTCAGCATTTTCCTTGAGAAAACTTTTACAGATGCTCTTCGGTATTGAAGAATAACAGCCTTGCCAAAAGAGGAGCCTTAGGTTTCTTGTTATTCCTGTTATTCCCAGCCTCTGACTCCTCAGGGTGTCATCTGTCATCTTTCAAATAATGTTTTTTTCAGAATGTGACTTTTTGATTAGGGTTTTTTCACCTTCTGTCCAGTTGCTTTTACATTTTTATCCTTCATATTGAAGCGAAATGTTTTCTCTTGTTTCAGCACAGCTCCCTTTATGTTTCGCTTTCTATTTCAGCAGTGTGTTGTATTTAATAGGAGACATTTCCAAAAGGGCTGAGGGTCAGACTTTCAAGTTTGCAGCACTTAACGGCTGCATATGTTTGAACTGAACATCCATTCAGACAGCTATAAAGGTTCCCTGTTTCACAGCACTTCAGCAGACTGAGCATGGCCACGCAACACAATGCATTGCTGCCTTACAGATTCCCAAAGTAAATCCTGGTGAGCAGGAGCAGCCATTTCATAATTTCCATAATCATTTCCATAATCAGGATTTCTGTGTCAGAGTGTCTGGGCAACATGATCTTGCCCCTTCCAAAGCAATTCAGGTCAGTATTGCACTGACACGGTGGCATTGTCTCTTCCAGGTGGGGAATGTGAATTACGTCTTGACTTAAGGCTGACATGGAAGAGGCACTTTTCCTTGTCAGCTCGCTGCACATTGTGAAAGAATGTGACTTGTGTAACAACGTTCACTTTCCAATCTCTCATTCTGGTCTTGAAGGTTGCTGAGGAGCTGTGGTCTTTAAACATGCCTGATCAGCTATTTAGGTGCAATCTCTCTTACACATGACTGGAGTATCTGTTAAGGTCACTGTACTTCACCAGCAGCCTAACTCTAAATGCCCAGTTCATAGTTCTTGACTACTTTCATTATTATTTTGTTTAAGACTGAAAGTGAAAAATTCTATTGGCAGATTGGAATCAAAGTCATCATCTTTAAAGCAAAAAGAGATTTTGAGTCCCAAATTCAATGCCTGAATGAAGTTCAGCTTTGGGAACTTTTCTTTGCCATTTCCTGAAAAATATGCCAAATATTTTGTATGTTTTGCAGTGGACATTCTGTCCATGACAGATTTGTTATCACATATTCTGATTTTTTCTGCATTTTTGCTTTTACCCATGTAAAATGATCAACTTCTTTTGCATAATGTCTCCACAAATAAAAGGAAAAACTAAGCGTTTTATAAATCAGCTGACATTCCAACAGTATGCTGTTTTCTGACTTCAGATGACTCATTGTCATATTCATTTGTTAGCTTGTTCATCTATTAAATGTAACATGCTCTATAACAAGTGTACCATTTAATTTTCAATTCTAATTTTGCCTTTTTGGAGCCTCCTAGTCCAATTTTTTTCTAGTCTGAGTGCCAAAGGTTAATATCTTACAATTAGACATCTAAACAGAAGTGGGCCATGGTGACTGCTAAATGAGCAAAGCAATTATAATTGTGCAGCTTTAAGCATTTCTTCTACTAACTTTCTATAAATAAAAACTTTCCTCAAAGGTTTTAACACACTTCAATTCTGATCTAATACTATATAAGTTATTCCCAAATTCAAATAATTTGAAGTTATGAGTAACAAGACAATTAGCATAGAACTCTATAGAAATGTAAATTTTGTAGGTATTTTCCTCAAATTAGAACACCTTGTGATTACATACAGACACAGAATATAAGCACAAAGCACATTCTTATATCAGATATTCTTGCTGGTTAGTACATCTTGATTAGCACATATTGATGGAATGTGATCATTGATGCCATTACAAAACATACACTTTAATAGTGGTCGGGATTGTTGATGTCTGGCAAGCTCTATAACTGCTTTAATATTTTATAGTAATAGTATTGCATTGATTTCTTTTAGATATTTTTCTCCTCTTTATCAAACTTGTGGATCTACTACAGGTTCCTTGCTATTTGTGTCCAACGCCTTTCAAGATCTGTGTGCCTTTCCTCTCATTCTACACATTTGTTTTTCATCTCTTCTCCTTCTCTTCCAAGAAGGCCAGCGTAAATAAACGATTTCTGGTGCCATAAAGGCTGTGTAAAATGTCTGAATGACAAAGTAATGAACACTCTTTCTGACTGGAGTCAGCACAAGTATTTATTGCTAAGCAACAAAGACTGATGTCAACGAGTTTTGCCAAATGCAGTTGGTGAGTAGGTTTGTTGAAAAAATGAAATCATTCTAACATAACTCTTTACAGTGGATTCTAATATAATAGAAATAAAATGCACTCAACTGGTCGGATTGCAGGGCTCCACAGAGAGGAATGAGGTTAATTTAATAATAGTTTCTGCTGGCTTGGCCTGTATTTTAGGGAGTTGCTCATATGTGACAGTATTCCTAATCTCTCTCAGCAAGACTTAAGGAAGGAAAAACATCTGCAAAGCTTCCCTAAAGTGTCTGCCTTCTCAAAAGCTGCCTTTCAGAATGTTATTGAGAACAAAGGAAGGACATAATACATGGTACCTGGTTGGCAGGGAGGGGGTGTTCGGAATACACAAGTACAACCTTACTGGTCACTTTAGTCTCTTACAGCACAAAAAATTTCTAGCCCTGTTCAGCAAACGCCTTTGTGTTCTTTGAACAACTCACCAGGTGTGACTGGTGGGCTGAGATTGATGATTATGTCACTGCAAAGTTGAATGTGTGCCCTATGGGGAATGTCCACCAAACTCCTTTTATCCCTGTTTGAGACCAGATCTGCCACAGTGGACAACATGCTCATTTATCTGCTTTGAGCACACTGGAGAACACACTCATTTATCTGCTTTGAGCACACTGATGAAAACATGGTAGTCTTTATGCATATCCTTTAGGCAGAGCTCACTGTCAAAATAAGATGCAAATTTTCCTTATTCCCCTAGAGAGCAGACAAAAGCAGACCTTAGTCCCAAGCAGTGAGAAGTCCTGCCTCTCTGCAGGGGTCGTATGGTTGGTCTGAAGAACATGAAACCAAATGGCTGTCAGTTAGCACTTAAGGACTATGCCGGAGGCAATCTGCTCTGGTTCAGTCAATCAAACTGCTAAAATAATTCACTATAACTCACCTCGGGTGCAACCTGCTCCAGGAAGCAGCTACCTCCTTCCATGGAAGCTGTCTCACCCACAAACCTTGCTCACCCTCCCAGAAACAACCTGCTTGTCCTCAGCTTGGAAGATGAGTTCTCTTTCCCAGCTCCCAGATGTCCCTCATCTTCTGTGTAGAGAGACCCAAAGTCAGCTTAGAATTCCTCCTCCTTGGCCCTAAACTGGATGATATGGAAAGACAGGCACATTCCAATGTTCTCAGCCTCCACAGCGAGTCACCCTTGCTGGCCTGTACCGATAGTTACATTGGTGCAGGGCCTGGAACAGTAGCCTGTAGTCGGGTAAGTACACCAAGTAGCGTGATGATGGCAATAAAGCACACACACACACACACACATACACACACAAAACCAACCCTACATCTGGTTACAGAAAGTGGCTTAATTTGCTTCAAAGGAAAAATGTTGCACCATGGGCAACTCGTTAAACAAGTCTCTTGCGTCTGAATGAGAAATGTAATGTATATGAAAATTACTATCTTAACTTGAGTGAAAGACAGATCAGCCAGAGCTCATGTGGGGCTCAGCTGGCAAAAATTATTTTACTTGAAATAATTTTAGTTTTTATTTCTTTACTTTTATAACTTTTATAACTTTACTTTTATACTTTTATATTTTTTACTTTACTTTTATAACTTCACTTTTTATTTCTCTTAGTTGTGTTAGGCAACCAGCCATATTGTATCATACAGCCACAGCAGAAAGACATGAATGGCTGCTTATAATTAGGTAGATTCACCTAATAAAAGCATTAATCAGTTTTTAATAGAGGTTACATTGGAAAAGATTTTAGGAAAGATTGTATTTTTTTGCCACTTGCTTCACTGCTTTGATGTGTTGTCGGTGTTTTGGGTTTTTGAGGGGTTTGGATCTAGACGTTCAAGTTCAGTTTTGCTGTTTGTAAATGTTCATAAGGTAGTGAGAATAAACAATTTTTCAGAGCTTGAGTTATTCACTGATTGTTCACTTTTGCAGCTCACTACTGGATATTTGCTCACATGGTATGTTTCTGGTGTCTGATCAGGCAAGCAAAAATCCTAAACAGCAAAAATGGTGAACTGGTGAAAGTGGTAGTGACAAATGCTTACTAACTAATACAACCTGAGAATTGATTTATTGGGGTTTTTTGATTTGAAGATATTTTCAGGAACAGTCAGCCATTCAAATATTTAGGATACAGTGAAAAATATCAGCAGGGCAATGCAAATTTAATTTGCATTTCAGCTGTTTAATCACAAACTTCTTTATGAATCTGTTTGGATTGGAGGGAAACTCCTGATTTTTCAAACAGTCCTATTCACTGTGCTTTTTTTCCTGATCACCAGGCATGTACACAAAGTCACAAAATTCTGTTTTCTCCATCTTTAATGCACTGCTGAGATATCTAACACTCATGTCTTTTAGTCTTAAAAGCTATTAATGCACTTGGTAAAGATGAAAAGTGAAATACGAAATCTTGTCAAGCCTATTGAAACCTGTAGTCAGTCTTTTTTAATAAATGTTTTTCAGAAACTCAGTTTTGTCTATGATAAATGCACTTTTCCAAGTGTAGCACTGTAGATTTAGTACTTAGAAAAATCTGATGACAGCAGCTGGATTCTGAACTCTTTATTTATCTGCAAAACATCCAGAGCAGATGCAGAGAGAGCATAAACTTTTCAACCCCATCAAAGTTCTTTGCCCTTGAACTGATCAGACCAGCTGTAGACGTGAGAGGACACTTCCTTTTTCATGTCCATTTGGCTGTCAGCCTTTCTGCTGAGCCTGGCAACAAGGGGTTGAATTAGTGTCAAAATATGATGGTGGGTATTAAATATTTAGCATTGTGGACTTGGATGGTGAGTTCCCACACTCCACCTGAGTGGCTAGACTATAGAGTGCCCTTTGACTCAACGAGTAGGTGCTGGTTGTTCTTAAGAAAAGGAATGACTCCACCAAGCCAGGTCTGGAGACACTGACTGCCCAGCCACCAGAAGCCCTGGGCATCCCCACGGGGCTGTGGGGGGCACACGCTCACTACCCTGAAGTGGGCAGAACTTCCTCAGCCTGAGACTCCACTTCCTAAATCCCAGAAAATGTCTGCAGCCACGGGGCTCCTTGCAATGCTTGGGTTTCTCACCCAGCATGCCCAGTGTGCTCTCTGGTTTCAGCTCCTTCTGACTGTGAGAGGGCTGCAGGCAAAAAGGATGCCTGGCATGGGGCAAACTCTTTGCAACCAAGGACTTAAAAAGTCTGTTGTCACACAGGGTGCCTCATAATGTCCCACTGAGTATAGATTTTCTCTAAAATAAGTTTATCGCAGCAAGTGCAGACTATATTACTCTACCTTTCTTCCAAGGCAAATTCTCCTATAATTTGAAGCCTGCACCTCAATTGTAAGGGACATGAAATTCATACTCACACTTAGGAGAACATTATCTAGCATTTTACACACAGTCTGGTCCTTAATTTTGATTGTAGTAAACTTGAATTAGAATTTCAAAGGACCTTAACAACTTTATGGAACATAGAAATTTGCTGTCATTGTGCTCTGAATTCTGAAATAATGCACCTCATTTCAATTTTATCATGAGATTCTTAAAAGGCAAACCCTTCAGACCTTGGGAAAAACTCCAAATTTAAATTCTTCTATTATTATTATTATTATTATTATTATTATTATTATTATTATTATTATTATTATTATTATTTTAAATAGACTTCAGCAATCAAGAGGTAAATTGAGACGAATAACCAGTCTCAATTTACTAGCTTTCCTATGGTTATCCAAACCTAACACAGAATCAAGATCTTTTAATTTGCAACCGTCTATAATGTTAGTTGCAGTTTGAACCATACCATAGGTTACACAACCCTTGTCTAATCAGATCCCTTTGTATTTGTGTGATAATATTTCCCCACAGCTATTGATCTCTGAGCAGATACTATAGCGCTCTTTCAACCAAAAGCACACACAGCAAAGGCCCTTTGAAAATCAAATCTTCCCCTCAGAGTAAGGCAGAGTCTGGAAAATTCCACTGAGTATGGAAAGAGCAAATTGCAGGGAGTATCTTTCTTATGTATTAATTGAGAACAATGTTGGTATACTATAGTATCCTTATAATAATCTAATATATTAGAAACATTAAAATATTATGAGCTATTAAAGCCCTGATGCTGATTTGGTGTATGTATCTTTTGGCTGCCAGCCAGTATTGTTGAAATGCTGTGAAATGATCCCATTCTGGTGTGAAGATGGAAAAGTTTGAAAGCCTTGTTCTATTCTGATTCTTTTTGTCCAGGACATGCCTTACCCCCTATCACATTAATAAGAGGGCTGCAATGCACACTGTAGTGTTACAAAATGTGAATACATCTCCCTTGGAGAAAACAGGGAAGATCATTTGAGAATCCAACTGTTAGCTGCTCCTGGCTGTGGCCCCAGAAGCCTTCTGGTAAATCTGACTTCAAAATTCAAACTTTCAGCTACATCAAGATGTGTCAAATGAAAGTGCATTTATTTGGCTCCTTGGATGTGCTGTATATTGAATTGTCTGGTAACTCACTAACAAATTCATATCTTGTCTTTTTAGAGAGATGGAGGAAAATAACGGGCCTCAAAGGAACTACCTTTCAGAACAAGCATGTTTTCCCAGTGTTTTCTTAGAGAAGGAAACAAAGAAAAGTAAGTAGAAGAAGATGGCATTTTATTTCAGAAAACCATCTCTCAGAATTATGTCATCTAAAAACTCAATAACTCAGGTAATTTGTCTGCTACAGAAGTTATGTTTGCTATTAGGCCCATGAGCTCCCATAACTATTGCTGTGAAAGGTTTGAGAAAAATGAAGTTAGGATGTCGCACCAAAATCAGTGATATATAATAATCAGTCACAACAAATATTTTCCACTGTTTCTTATTGAAATCTTGCTTGACAGAGATCTAGGGATCTTCTTTGACACTCAAGTCAGCTTCTGGAGGAAATAAAATACCATAAACAGAGATGGACGGTAGTATTGATCTTTATGGTGGTGAAAATTAGGATACTGAAATGCCAGATATACTGAAATGCCAAAATTTTTATTGACTTTAAAAAACAAATTCTGGGGCTTTAAAACTTTTTAATTCAATCACTTAAAAAGGTCAACAGAATTTAGTTGCTCTTTAAAAAAAGAAGAAGGACAAAAAAATGCCAATGGGTATTTTATACCTCCACAAGATTCAGCCTTTAAAAATATGCATCTTGCTTAATAATTAGGCAGCTATATCATATTTTTATAAGTTGTTTGTACGCTGACATGCACAAAGGGATTTAAAGTTGATCTCTGTGTGTGTGTGTATGATTTTTCTGTGTCTTCTCTACTTTCTCAGCACCCAGAACCTGGTCCCTCTGAAGCTGGGGCATGGGGCCACCCTCACTGCAAGAAGCCGAGAGCAAGGAGCTAGGCTTGCTGTCACAGAAGAGTAACTGCTGCTGCAGGAAGGACGTCCCATGAAATCACCACCAGCCCTTCCCTGGTGGCAGCAGCCAATTGGTCTTGCAAAGCTTAAGGATAGGTGAAAGACACAGGTAGCCATGGCTCTTTTTGGCTACCCCGGCGCTGCCTGCTCTGCCTATAGTCAGAGTGGTCCCTGTTACCAAATGGGGACTCCAGGTAGCTTGCTGCATGGTTCTGCTAGTTCATGCAGAAATCGCTTCTGTACTTCATGAAGAACAAAGACAAATATTCTAGTTTCTTTAAGATTTGTATTGTTGTGCTGCTTACATTGCAGAAGTTGGTAAGACTATAAAGAAATAAGCTAGGAAGCTTCAGCTCAGGAAAGATCTAGAGAAACTGGAGGTGATGGTAATTTGTTATCCAAAACCAGCACAGCTGAATATTGATATGCTAGGGTACACAATTTGTTAAGACAAGATCTATTTTGCCCATTGATGTTAGAAAAAAATCTGGAGAAAAAAACCAGAATCTTAATATTCCTTTAATAATCTGAACTTCCCTGTGACAATACCACACAGACAGAAACAGCACATAGATGATGGTACAAAGCTCCTAACAATGTCACTAAACTCCCAGTACAAAAAAAACCCCAGCAACTCTATTAGCAATAAGCACTATTCAGTGTGATAGTTCCAGTAACACATTTACTGAATTGCATGCCTGCTAATTCTGCAAAACACCTCCATATGAGACAAGAATAAAAGATATGACATAAAGTACACAGTTTATAACAAAGCTTTTACAGAGGAGTAGCTGCTTCTATACTTGCCTGGAATTGCCTCAGCTAACAAAGCTTGGTAAGATGCTATGATGCTGTTTGCTGAGACCGGTTATGGTTTACATAATGATATAACCTTATTTCTGAATTTTCCACTCTGTTTATGGTGCCACAACAATAGCTAATCGTCATCCTTCACAGAGTCACTGAAATATCAAAATCTGTTGAGTCCATCACTGCTCTCTATCCTTCTTGGATGTAACTATGCAATAGGAGAATGCTACACATGCTTAGTAGAAGCTTGTTGGGGTCCCATCACCCCAGAGTGATTAATCACCGTTGTGTCTGCTTTCAGTCAAGAGCCTACTTATCATGGTTAGATATTTGTATCAGACACGTTTGCCATATACCTAGTGTTAGAGAATATAAAGTAAGTTTAAGATACATTTCACCATGTCAGAGTCAAAAAGGGAGGAGGAATAGAGAGAGCTTTCCCCACTCATAGAAGCAAGGAGTTATTAATTAGCTAGTCAAGGACTTTGGTCTAGCAAGAGACATTTGCATCTCCAAGGAGCTGAAGTAAAAACACTTATTTTAATTGAGAAGAATGATCAGATGGTCTCTTAGATAATGAAACAAAAGAATAAGTTTCAGGAAGAAAGATTAGATCTGTCTGGACTCCCTAGAATATTTCAAAGGAGAAATTTCTTATAAGAGATAAAACTTTGTCCCAAGGGAGGAAAAAGTAAGTATATGCCATAGGACTAGCTCAGTCCTCAGGGTATGCCCTGCTGGGTATGCCCTGGCCACATTCCAGCTCTGTGTTGGGAGACCTAAATACCACCCTGGTCCCCTTCAGAGCGGTGGGGATGTCCCCTTAGACTCAGACAGATTAAATAGTTTCTGAGGGCAGCTCAGAGAAGGTCACCAAAAAGGTAATAGCACCACAGACATTAGCATTTACATGTCTAGGACCATGTAAAACCACCAGGTTTCTGCCTCTCCTGTGAAAAGGAATCATTTGTGGGATAACAAATACTGCTCGGGTGAGAAAAAGCCCCCTTCTAGAGCAGCATTCATCAGCCTCATTCCTCCTGTCCCCCAGGAGCAGGAGGAGCAACATGCCCCTACATCAGAGCTGTCTTGCTATTGCTGCTCAGGCTCCACCTAACTTCCACAGTGGAAGAAACCAGGCTCCGCTCACTCAGCCTTGGGATGTCAAAATTAACGTCTGCCTACTCGACTAATGAGCCTTGAGCTGGTGATTGAAAATGTATCAAGCATCCCCAGTTTCTCATTAAAAAGCCTGCTTTTGCAGATCTCAAACCATTTATGCAGCTCTTGTCTGAATTTTCTTCAGTTCTTCACCGTGCTTTTGAAGCGCAGGCAGTCTTCCAGTAGCAGCATTGCTAATTCTACAGACAGGGTCGTTACTGCCCCTCTGTCCTTCCTCTGCCCATATAACCAAAGACGCTTTGCTTTCAGCTTAAAAGAGGATTACCCCCTTTTTCTTCAGTATCATACAGGGCAATCACGCTTATTTTGGTAATTTATTGATACCTCGCTTTCTTAAGTGTCGTGTCAATCTGGGATATGGATGTATCCTATTTAAAAAGCCTTTTGTATTTGTTTTGTTCTTCTGGTTAAGCTAATGCTGCCAATCCCTTCCACCAGGGAGCCAAAGAAGCAGCTTGCAGAGGGAAGACCAAAGCAGTGTAAAGGCTCGGCAGCTTCAAAATGGGGCTGGTTAACTTCACCACACCTATACCTGTTACGGAGGTTGTTACAGAGTCCGTTAGAACAGCAGTTCAGCTACTGTAGTGTTGCTTGTTGACTACAGGATGGTCAGAATTGCATCCCATCCAGATAAAAATGCAACCATTTATAGTGGGGGCAACAAAAAGGAACTGTGACAGGAATTCTCTTTATTTGTAGTTATATAAATAGCTAAGAGATAAGATACCAGGAGGTAGAGCTTGAGAATATGTAGCTTGGTTCTTCGGGTTAAGATCAATAAAGCATATACACTGCAAATAGCGCTGTCTGTGGAGATCTTTGTATCAGCTCCAGTGCTTCCTCTGAGAGGTGAGAGGCTCTTCAGAATATCTCAGGAGTCAAAGCAGAGGAAAGGTAACAAAGCAGAGGGGAGGACAGAGGTGGTTAAAAGCAATTAGGAACTTCCCAACTATTCAGGAACTCGACAAAAGTTTCTTGGAGCACAGCAAAACTCCCAGTAGGAACTGCTCTTTTCTACCTGGGAATGGATTTCTGAGAAGTTGAATAGCTCTGTAAAGGTGGCTTCACAAGGTCAGAGGAATAAGAGATATCTCTAAGGAGAGCCCTGATGTTCTGTCTTATCTTTACGTACCATACTTTGTGCTCAGGCAGTGTCTTCCCAAAATATTGCATGACAGCCCCGGAAAAGCAGCTCTGAAGACTATAGGAAGGATGTGCCTTTGGAGCTCTACTGACACATGCCGAATTCAGCATCTGCGGATAGCTTTTTTTTCCCCCAGCTAATTATCTGTGAATTCTAAATTTAATCACCATCAAATATTTTCAGATTCTGATTAGCTCTCCTTCAAAATAATTTAAATTAAAAATGAGCCTAAGCACATACCTCTGGGGCCTGGGCAGGTGTCCTCCTACAGAACCGGTTTAAGAATAACCTTCCTTGGTGATTTAAGCTGGCCCAGATGGCTTTCTGCTGAAATAGGCACTCACATCATCCATTGTGGCATCTTGACTTTAGGGGAGTCAACTTTACCTGAGCGCAGTACTTCCTACCGTGCTTCAAAAAGATCCCCAAGAGAAATGCCTCACTGTGTGCTCTGACACAAGTCATAGCCTTTTCACAATCAGCCACTGTTTGAATGAAAAATCACAGTTTAAAAAAAATCAAACAGAAGAAAAAACACTGAAAAGTTTTGTGTCTAGATCCAGAAACACAGGACCTGAGGGCCAGAAGCACACATAGGACCAGACAATCCAGTAATTCAAAATCTGTACTTGTAAAATATTTGGCCTGAAAGGTGGGTTCCTCAAAAACAGTACTTTAATCCCTCTAAATCTGGTTTATAGCTCTACTGTCTTTGCTAATGATGCTTTAAATATTATCAACTTAAGCTATAAACTTGGTTTGTTCTAGTGAAACAGACACACAAAAGTTCCTGTTCCTTTAAATTAGAAACAGGGTTGGGCCATTTATATCTCAATAAACATGATTCTATAGAGATGTGCAGGGAATTGGTTATTAAAAGGGGGACAGATTGATTTAGGATGCCAGTTGCTCTTTGTAGTTCAGGTTGGGTCAGAGTTAGTGTAGCATATGGAGTTGATGTCCAGTTTCCAATTCACTTCATTGCTCCTCCTTACTCACTTGCAACACATTTGGATGTCAGACAGGATGACAGATTGTGTTTAGAAATAGTGGTAAGGAGGATGCATAAGGAATCCCGCTCTCACCCCCGTGAACAGTCAAACAAAACAGCAGTCCAGGCTGCAGTCCTCCACAGGGACTTTACAGGAATAGGCACCATGTGATGCTCTTTTCACCTCTCTTGAGTCCCCTGATGCTGTGGCCCAGATGATCATGGTGTAGGTCTGTGTTGCCCGTCCCAGTAGATGCAGTTGGCAGGCAATGCATGTCATCCCCAAAGAGAAAGCACAACAATATGTTCACCTCCTCTGCAGGCAGGAGCTGCAAGAGGAACACCACCTCTTTGTATAGGCTAGTGCTGTTCAGCCTCCAAGCTGTAGATCCCTGTAGCTGTAGCGATTACTTCTAAAGGTCTCACGAAAAAATACTTAAGAAAGGCAAGCTGGTTGCCAATAGGTTTAAACTCAGTATATACAAAGCAGAAAATTTGTAGCGTCTCCAAAAAAAAAGCTGAGAATCACTGAGCTAGGACTCCTCTCAGGGCAGAAAAGTATTTCATTCTTTCATGACTTCAATACAAAAAGAAGAAAAAGGTATTGCAACTTTCCTGACACTATTGAACTCTCTGAACGAGCAATTAATAGGGTTTCAGACAGCTTCCCTGCCAATCTGATCTTGCTGGGGAAGGAGGAGGGACTACTGTTCCCACACGCCTTTGACCCCATGCTGAAGGTCATGAGCAGAAGGATTGCATCTGCTTTTCCCATCCCCATAGGATTCCCTGTCCCAGCACAAGCTGCTTCCCTTCTGCACACTGCTCCTCTGCAATGCCTCTGGCTCTCTGCAGAGGAGAGGTAGGTGCACGATCAGAGAGGGAGCACAGGGAAGCATGGCTGGTTTGCAGCCTTTGCTCATAGCCTCGTGGAGCAGAGAGGCCTTGCAGATACTGCTGACCTAGCTCTGACAGGGTAGGAAAGTGGCAAAGATAGGAAAAAGTTCTGTCTGTGCAGAACAGGGGACAAGGCTGTCATTGCAGATTCCAAAATCCACAGTAGTATTGCCTCACAGCCCTGGTATCATTTGAAGTTCCATGCCTTTGATACTATGGTGCTACTACAGTATGTCCATCACACATCATTAAGGGCACATCTAGAAAATGTCACTGGTGAAATGATATAACAGAACATGAGAGATTAAATATTAATTTTTAAAAAACAGTGAAATATCCTTGTAATTTTTTTATTTTGAGGCTACTCTGCACAGATGACAGCACATATGGATATAAGGTAGATAGTTTATTGAGGTATGAAACAGATATTTGGTAGCCTTGCTATTAGCTGTATTACCTGCATTATATCTGTATCTAAGATATCTATTTGAGAGACATACATGCATGTCCTGGTTTCGTCTGGGATAGAGTTAATTTTCTTCCTAGTAGTTGGTATAGTGCAGTGTTTTGGATTTAGTATGAGAATAATGTTGATAACACACTCATGTTTTAGTTGGCGTCATGCTCAGTATATAAATTGAGGGTAGTTGGGTGGGGGGCAGTGATCGCTGCTCGAGGACTGGCTGGGATCGGTCAGCCGGTGGTGAGCAATTGCATTGTGCACCACTTGCTTTGTATATTATTGTTATTATTATTATTATTGTTGTGGTGGTGGTGGTGTTGTTATTATTATTATTTCAATTATTAAACTGTCTTAATCTCAGCCCACGAGTTTTCTCACTTTTACTCTTCCAATTCTCTCTCCCATCCCACCTAGCCAGCAACCAAGCACCACACAGCTGCTCGCTCAACCCCCTGCCCCCGGTGGGATGGGGGAGAGAATTGGAAGGGCAAAAGTAAGAAAACTCGTGGGTTGAGATAAAGACAGTTTAATAATTGAAATAAAATAAAATAAAATAAAATAAAATAAAATAAAATAAAATAAAATAAAATAAAATAATAATAATAATAATGATAATAGTAATAAAAAGAATAATAAATTGTACTGAAAATGAGAGACACAGGAACAAAACCCAGGAAAAAACAAGTGATGCAATTGCTCACCACCCGTCAACCAATACCCAGCCAGTCCCTGAGCAGCGATCGCTGCCCCCCGGCCAACTCCCCCCAGTTTCTATACTGAGCATGACGCCATATGGTATGGAAAAGCCCTTTGGCCAGTTGGGGTCAGCTGTCCTGGCTGTGCCCCCTCCCAGCTTCTTGTGCACCTGGCAGAGCAGGGGAAGCCAAAAAGTCCTTGACCAGTGTAAGCGCTACTTAGCAACAACTAAAACATCAGTGTGTTATCAACATTATTCTCATCCTAAATCCAAAACACAGCACTATACCAGCTACTAGGAAGAAAATTAACTCTATCCCAGCCAAAACCAGGACAATGCATAAGGAAATAAATCAAGCATATTTGCAACAGAGACAAGACAGATAAAAGTGCTGTTGCCTCCATGCTTTAGCCTCTTTCATCTTAGTGAAACTCACTTTTTACTCCAACATTTTCATCACTAATGGTCCATCTTCCAGTGCGGTCTACAATATCTAGATGAGATTTGTCTTCCCTACAACTTAATTTGTGCCTTTTCTGCTCCCCTCAAAATCCTCTCAATGCAGCCTCTAATCATTTTCTTGGTCAAATGGCAAAACTAGTATTTAACTCATCCTATTATTGTCTTCTCATCAGCAGCAGAATATTCTCACTTGGTGTCTGTAACTTGACCTTCTCTCAGTTAACCTCCTCCTTCTGCAATTGCTCCTGTAGCAGAGCTCTGAAGGTGCTTATTCATCTTCTCCATGACCCAGCACTCAGCAGAAACTTTGCAGTCTTATTCCCTCTGTGCTTTTTGCCTGTAAATAAGCCATACTGGTAAATAAAAAATCATCTATCCTCTCTAGGTCAGTGACCAACAGATTTATTACCCATCCACAGACATCTCTCATTTAACTCAAACTAAACTAATAGTCTGTTGCACTGACATTTCCTCTTAGTGCTCTGACTTAAGACTTTAAGTGCAACATGTCCAAAGCAAAATCCTGTCTTTCTTCCCATTACCTTTAGCTTTACCACTGTGGGAAATGCCACAAAGACTTACGATCGGGAATCATCTTAGATTTGACCTCCTTATCCGTGTCTACCTTGCAATTCTCTCTGCATAACACTTCTTCACAACTGAAACTTATAACCGCATCACTCACTGTCTCATTACTTGCTTCCCACAATATTCTTTT
This sequence comes from Mycteria americana, assembly GCF_035582795.1. Classification (NCBI taxonomy): domain Eukaryota; kingdom Metazoa; phylum Chordata; class Aves; order Ciconiiformes; family Ciconiidae; genus Mycteria; species Mycteria americana. Next base: position 36,965,893 of record NC_134367.1, read on the forward strand.
CTCTGGCTTTGACAAATACCATCTTGCGTTGCTTCTAGCCTGTCAGCTGCAAAGTTAGTTTTCTTAGCTCATTGTTTTGACTATGCCATTCTTTTCCTTGTATTCTGTAACAACAAATATAAGCTGCTCAGAGTGCTTTCAAGGCTTTGTAACTGATCCATCTTCTCTCATTTACTGTATTTTCATATTTAAAGGCCATGTACATGTAAACAACCTTACCTCAGATTTCCCCCTCCACATCCCATCTAAATATATCAATTTCAATTATCCATTGATATCTGCAGCTAGATTGCTAGCAACAGAACATCGAAACCCAGCTTGCTTGCTTTGTCTTTTCTGCAAGCTGAAGCGTGGAACCATCTTTTCCACCTCATCTACAAGCCATGTGATATCAGACTGGCCAAGCCAAAGGCTGTGATGAGGATTATTAATGAATGATACGAATGCTTCAGTAGGCCAGTCATAGTATCAATTAAACTCCGTATTCCTGACATTTCCAGCTGTGGTACGTATTTTCTTGTTGTTGTCCAAAGGACAGTCAGACATATTCTTGCCTGAGGAGCCTGCTTTGTACCATGCAAGTGAGTAAGAGTTTCACCATTGACCTCAATAGGACTATGATGGATTTATATATTTAAAACTTGGTTTAGGATTAAAATCTATACCCTAGAACATTGTGCAAGAAGGGGCAGCCTTTCTGCTAGAATCAGGACTTTCTGACAGTGACAAGTCTTCTCTTGATCACACTTCTACTGACATTTTCTATTGTATGACACGTAATAGCCATCACATTCAACTCCTTGGGGTAGAGAGGTCCAGACCTCTCCCAGAGCCAATAACCATTAGATTGTCCCACACTTTTAGTCTTCTCTTATTATTTGTCTTCATTGGAACAAATTCATTCGCGTTATCAGAACTCCATTCCCCTCCACCAGCTATCAGTTTTCAGTATTTTCCCTGGCTTAAGCACATGGTGCCTTTCCAGTGATACAAATCAAGCCTTCCATTGATTCAGTGGGAGTAGCTGTTTCTCTAGCTGATAATTACAAAACCAAATGGTGAATGCAAACATGAGACAAAAAGTTAAAATAATCTTATATTAGATGGAAAAAAAATGAGAAAAGCAAGAGCTCAACTGAAAGAGGGTTCTTTATTAATAGGCATAGTTTTAAATAAAATTAAAGTAAGGGAAGATTTAATTTAAGGACAGTACAAAGATAGAAATAAAGGACTGGCCAGGGCTAAATGCAATCAGAGAGAGATCAGGAAAAAAGTAAACTATAAGTATTGATACTAAAAAAAAATAACAAAATTGTATAGGCCATCTGTTGCCTGCACCTACTCAGAGTTTGATTCATGGGCAGAGGTACATTCAGGCAAATGTTGTCACCCTTTCCTGTCTGTATCATGCTCTTCTAGAACATGAATTCTTCACTATAGATTTTTTATCTTCCATAGATCTTCTATCGTAGTTTTTGAAGGGGGTGTAGCAGCTAGCAAAATCTGAGTGCTATCAATGAATTGCAAAACAAGATGTTTTACTCACTGATAAAATATTTTCTCTTTTGGTTTTGGTATGTGTCTGTAGTCTGGCTGCAACATGTTGTTGCCCAAGTGATTATTTTCAGATCACATCCTGAATGATTCTTTAAACTGTCATTTATTCTTTTTTCTTCACCAAAAGATAGAAAATATCTTTTTTATTTCTTTCAACCTTCATACTCTGCACAGATTGTTACTAACACTGCTCTTCTGTCAATGAGAAGGGAAAGCCCTTTTGGCTTCGTTCTGTGGCTCCAGATTCATGAGTTTGGCTCTTCCCAAGAATGCACAGTGTGCACCAGGTACAACAGGTATGTGGCCATGCAGGTTGTGCAGTCAGGGGGATCTAAATAAGATTCTGGCATAGCACTCTGTCGTCACTACTGACTGCAAAAACTGGCACACCAGATCAACAACGTTTCAATGGATGGACCTTTGACCTTATACTACTGTGGCCCTTAAAATCTCCACTTGAAATTTGGTCCCCAGCTGGGCTGATCTCTGTGATAATGTACAGAAGAGGACTGGACACATCAAAAGATTTTGTAGTCATAATAAATAAAGTGTTGGAGAGAAAGCAGACATATAGAGATCAAAGGTGACATTATAACTCTTACAGTAGTCCTCAAAGATGAGATTGGGAGCACAGTTAACCCCAAATGCACCATTACCTCAAAGTTACAGGTTACTGTAATGTCTGGTCTCAGTTAAAAGCCATTAAGGAGCCCACCAGTCATTCATACTCCCAGCTTTTTACTTCCGGTCAGAGAATTTAATTAGTCATCACTGGTCCCAAGAAGACATTTCTTCTTCTCCTTAATCTCATGATAAACTGCCATGGAACATCTATGGGGATTTATCCCACCACTCTTTAGATAAGAGAAACGTACTGGATAACTCACAATTTTTCAAGGTGTCCAGTGCCACAGTTTTAAGATTTGTAACAAGCTGGGGTAAGCATTGTTTTGCTATATGTCAGATGACTAGCCAGATTTATTGCTAGACAAGATTACAGATAAAAGGAAAGTTACTTGAGAAACATAAGTTTTTGGTCATGGAATAAAGTTACAAAAGATAAAATGACAATGGCATGATTAAGATTACACTTAAAGACAGGTGTTCTCCCTGACTGAATTCAGCAGCAGCTATGCTGTACCTATTTTCTCTTAGATTTAGTTGGAAACTTATCTGCCGCTATTGAGTTAAGATGGGATGATTTTGTCATGATGGCTCTTGCATCTGCTACAGGCCTTCCTTCCCCACACTCACACCCACTTGGGCATGGAAGAGCACAGGACAAAGGCTGAGAACCCCTTTCTGACTCATCTCAACGCAGAATGTCTCGTCTCTGGATGAAAGCTTTCCTCCTCTTTGCTTGTGAGTGATGCCACACAATACTGAGGAACAAGGAATTAGTTTACTCTCTCCTTACCTCGCCTCCCAAAGCTTCCATGATGAAGATTGCCACTGTATCTCTCAATTAGCACATTCAGCCTATGTGTTTAACAATCATCTTAAAACACATATGTAAACCAATGAATACAGGAAACATTATAGGTACTATTTCTTTTTAGATCTATTACTTTTATTCTGAATTAATAAAAATTGGTAACAATTTGAGTAATGCAGATCCAGCTGCATGCTTTTGGTTGCATGGATTTTCCTCTACCATATCAAGTTGTATTTGTATCACTGTGTACAGTATGATGGTTAATGTATATATATGAAAAATAACTATCAATGGATGAAAAGGCTTCCTTCTCTAGACTACCCTGTTGAATAGGAGTACTCTCAGTGGATTCATGATTCACTAAGAGTTTAGTCAAGCACAGAAATTCCAGTGAACTGTCTTTACCTACTGTCTAGACCAAGTGAAGAACTACACCAGCTCAACACCCAAAGGAGAGTAGCATTTCCAAAGCTAAGGGGAACAGATAACAGTTTTGTCAGGAAGTAACAAGGGAGACAGGACTCTTTCCTGGCTGAGTTGGGGAGGAAGAAACTGCTGGGAATGACAGACACTTGTCTAACTCCAAAGAGTTAGACCTGACTGCAAAGTCCAGATCCATGTCTGGAATACAAAGAAAAGTGGGACCTGACACTTCTGGAGTTTGACAAAAGGCAAGTGGATCCCAGCCCTCAGCAAGGATGGTTGTGAGTCTCCAGGCTAAAATATGCTGGGTAAGGAAGAGTGTTAAAGCTAATCGAAGTGACCAGTAAGTGTGGGGCTATTTCCTTGCACTTCTGCACATGTGCATTTTTGTAAAGCTTCTTCCACTAATGTCTAATATTGACATATGTGTAAAAATACTTCTGTTTATTTTAACTTATCTTAAAGGGTTTTAAAGGTAACTGTTTAACGGCAACACATTTTATCTCTCCAGCTTTGACATTCCTCAAAATCAGGATCCTGGGACACTTTAGGGATGATTTGAGAGCTGGTAACAGAGAAACATAGTTAAGAAAGCTCTGTGCATACAGGAGAGTATGCACAGACCCCAGGAGTCCTGAGATAGCATGTGGCACTCACACCTGAAGATCAGCGGCAGTGCTCTGGAGTTGCAAGCCAGAGGACTAGTGGACTGCTCTGCCTGGTAATGAAGCAGGCCTGAACTTCCCATCACTTTGTGCAGTAAAGATAAGGATTTCTGCATGGGTTTGGGTTCTGATATCACCTGTATTTTGTTTCTCTGGCAGACTGTAGGTAAATCACCAGCTGCTCTCAGTATCATTTTGCACTGTATCCTGAAACATGGAAAAAGGCAGCTCATGGCAGAAAAGTCACTTTGAGGTACACAGAAGAGGGATGTGACAGGAATTGAAAAGAGCACTGTGGGTTCTGAACCTTTAGGTCTGGCCTGCAACAGGCCAGAAAACAACATCATCTGAAAGCCAAAAGGATTAAAAATCCTGTCTGTCATCCTATATCACGTTTTCTGCAACTGTGGATGGGGTGGGAGGCTTGCAACTGTCATCATTTTTGTTTCTGAAACACTAAGGGCCAAATCATGTGAGTACTCTGATGAATTCCTACTCCCTTGGAAATCGTCTCTCTGAGGACTGACACAAACATGTTCTGAAAAGTATAGGGTGATAATAATGCTTATTTCCCCAAAGGAAGAAAGCTGGTATCATTGTCTTCCTTAACAGAGGGGATCTAAGGCACAGAGTAACTCAGGGACACTTAGCAGGTCAAAACCAACCCAGTCTTTCTTCTGCTCCCACATCCACTTGATGGTCCCTCTTGGGCAGCACACTGCTACAGGGCCCCAGGGCACCCAGGGCACTGCCCATGAGATGGGTGCTGTGGTGGGTGATGTGGACTTGGTGCAGGGGAGGAGCACTGCGAAATACAGCTTGGGCAGCCACTGGGGCTAGCGAAGCCTCAGGTCTCCTTGTGAAGGTGAAGAGTGGTAAACCTTGGGGAGCAGAACAAAAATTATTTTCCCTGGGGCGTTTCAAGGAAAAATGAAATTCATGAAACATATTCTTATATGCAGTGAAGATGGGAAAACGAGCTGTTAAAGCTGCTCACAGAGGTCAGGCAATAAAAATGTATTTATCTATCTATTGTTTCTTTTGATCAAAACATCACGAAATAAGTGTCCAGACACTCAAACACGTGGCTGGTACTAAACATCAGCTGTCTTCAGACAGGCACCCTGCCCTGCCTCTGCCAGCTGCTGACTAAATGAACGAAAAAGTATTTTTCTTTACCTTCCTTATTCCTGGGCTGCTCGCCAAGTCCTTTCTCAAATCCCTGTGCCTCTCTCTCAGGAAACAGGAGCTGGTCGTACCTCTTCCCCAGCAGCAGCGGGAGCCATCTCAGGCACCCCTGCTGACCCCAGATGGGCTACCATGGCAGGGGGCAGGAGAGCAGCCCCCTCAGTCCCACTCCTGCCCCTGCCATAGGACCTTCCCAGCCTTGTGTGGGGCTGCCTGGCTGTGTGGACCAGATCCTGAACTCCAGCAGTCCCGCTCAGCAAAGCGAGCTGGTTGGCCAAGCGGTCGCGTCATCCCCTCCGTGGTGTGTAACGTGCAGCCCAAGCACAGCTGATTGACGTGTATGACTGGGTTTACTCCTGAAAGTCCACAGCTTTCTGGCCAGAGAGCTGACTGACTTACAGCTGTAATATCCCTGTCTACTGGCAGTCGGGGAGCTAAAATCATTCCCAAATAGTGATGCTTGGTCACTAATGGAGGACATACTCCCTCAGTCAAAGGGAGAGATATCACTTCCACTGCCTCCAGCAGCCTTTTATGCATTACATGAAAGTAAAATTGCAGTAATCTCAGATATTAAAGGAAATCAATACTTGCCAACATGAACTGAGCAACAGTACTGAAAAACTGTACTTTACTAATCTAGTGGATCAGAGAATGTGAAGTCTTGAGCTAAATGAGTCTTTTAGCCCTGAAAGTTTTCCTTGGGACTTAGAAGTGCTCCTGTTGATAAATGCAGGTCCCTCAGATAAAGAGCTACTGCTACATTCAGGCAATCTTTCAAAGAATACATCATTTTCCTTGCTAGTATTGATGCTCCTTTTTGATACTCCTTTCTCATAATTTTCAGGTTTGTAGGGGTTTTTTTAGGAATACATGAGACATTTGGAAAGGGAAGGACACAAAGCTTGGGTCTGAAAAAGGTGGGTTCGAAAACTTCAACTTTTCAAACAATAGAAGATAACACTTAGGTTTACTTTAAAAGCATTAAAAATCTCCACTTTTTTCTTATAAAATGAATCTGCAGCTATACAAACCCCAGTGTTGCTCCTCTACCTAGGAACAACTGCTTCATTAAATGCAATGGGAAACACTGCATCGTTCTTTCTACAGTCTTTTTAACTATGGGTCTGAATTCTTATCCTTTAAGCAGGAGTATGGTCTCTGGACAATTCAAGGATTTAATCCACATACATTACTCAGGCAAAAATCCCATATGTAAAGGAAGTTGAAAGAATGTGAAGAACCTCCTTCTATTAAATGAACTAGTAACCATGCAGCTTGGAAAAAGCCTGGTGAAATCCCTTTAGGATCTTACCCTAAGTCTGATTAAAGGAACTCAATTATATCTGCTGACAAAACTCTCAGAATATTTTGTGTACTGTAATTGAAGTGTGACTGAAACCTGTCATTCAGGCAGAAACCAATTCACTGTTCCTATAGCAAAATGTAAAACTCCCGGTACTACTAACTCTTATTTAATTGAAATAAATACTGCAATTTAAAAGACTAGTTGGGCAAGAGCATCCTACAGGGTGTTGACATCCAACTGTTTTCTGTGGGAACTGAGTTATAGTGGTGCCAATTTATGAACCAGAGAGAAGGTCTGTGATTTAATTAAAGACAGAAGAGATAAAATCCTTCCTTCATAAATGAAAGCTAGTGCCCCCTAATTGTGTATAGATCAGGAAGAATACAGAGAAGTGTGCTTGAGCCTTCTTTCCTTATAATACCCTGGAGTCCCCAGTTCTGGGAAATTGTAGAATGATTATTTTTTCAAATATTCAGTTCTTCTGTACGCGTAGAGACCCACTTAATAACCCAGAGCATCAGGAACTGGATCCTAGATTTTCAAAGCAGTCTACCAGCTCCAGAAATCTCATTCATTGGATGCTCACTCTGAAAGACCCAAGGTGATGCTTCCTTTGAATGCATTTTTTCTTGTACCATTCACTGTTCATTTTTAGCTGCAACTTAACACCTAATAGAGTAGTCATGGCCGGGAAACTGCCAGAATAGCCAAGGGTCTTAATTCCTCTCTGCCTAATGCAGAAGCAGGGCAGGCTGGGCTGGGGAATCAGCTTTCCTCAGCACAGCTAGAGACAAGAAAAGTGTCAGAAATGCTTCCTCAGGATTTTCAGGCACAACGGAATCAGACTGAGCAGAACTGCGTTTAGAAATGTGTTGTTTCCTATAATAATGGTTGTACTCTGAATGTGCCTGCTTTCCCTTGCCATGCTGTTGATTTGTCCTTGCATGTTACAAAGAGGAAGCCTCAAGCACCATCTCAGCTATCTTGGTAGCTAGAGTGCAGGATTGCTTGTATCCATCAGACACACTCTGATGATACTCTTTGTTTTCCTGAATGTTTTCTAGTTCTACTATATCATTTCTGGGCCAGGTTTGACCTTCTTGTAGTATGCAGGATACAGGACACAGGAATTTACAAGGTGAAACAATGCTGTCTTCTGCCTTGTATTCTACATGCAATCTTTTGTCTGCTCTTTTGACTGCAGTTGTTCCCACATAACAGTGTGCCCAGTGTGCCTAAAATAAGTCTTTTTGTGATTTCATTGTGCATTCATAGGTGGGATTACTTTTTCCCATGTTACAAAATTTTGCCTTTCTCAGCATCACTCGTCTTTGCTCACTGATTTTCCAGCCTCTGTAGTGAAAATGTTGAATAGTGTATGTCTCATACACATCTGTGGGACTTGGCTGGTGTCCAAGAGGAGGACAATGCCTCTCACCAAGGTTCCTGCGAGGCCCCGAATCACAGACTTTAGAGATCACTTTTTACTCTTATTTGAAAACAAGGAAGTTATTGGTCTCTTGGTTTAGTTGTATGTAAATATACTGCTCAGAAGTATATTTAAGTGTGTGAGTACATTGCCTAGGCACCAATACTTGTCCAGTGCCTTACTGGTAATCTCGTAAGGAGCTAATGGTAGCTCCTGCTAAAATTTTAGCCAATGCATAAGTTGGCTAAAATTATATATAACTAACTTACCATGATGACTCCTTCAATCATCTTTTCCATTACTGTGGAATTCATCAAAGTGCAGAAAGCTTGCACAAAGGCACCTCAGATCTAACTGTCTGATATGTAAAATCTAAACTTGGGATATGCAAGATCTAGCTCTGACCTGACACACAAAGGCTGCTATTCTCCAAGGTCCCAAAAGAGAGAACAGCTCTGAAATACTCACGTGTGAGCTGTTGAAGATTGCTTAGTGGCCATCTAAATAATCATGCTTTGCCTATGGTGTCTATACTTTCATTCAGCATGAAGACTTCACAACAGATTTTTTTAATGCTCTTGCTATATTTTGGTAGGTAGTTTCTGACATTCTAATTAGTTCAACCTACATTAGACATTTAGTCTTCTGACATGTGGAACAGTGGCTGCCAGCTATTTCCCCTCTCATTTTTTCCTGAAAGAGATAAAATGTTAGGTTACATGTTAAAAAGCTCATCTACACCCCTACAAAGGAGCACTGAGACAATGGCAGGTTGGGGAAGCCAAATAATACCCTCCCTCAGCTCCTCCCAGACCCATCACAGAAGGGCCAAAGGGCCATCAAAGGCCCATCTCCACAAGCCCAGAAGAGCATAGGGGCACAACGGCAGGTGGTTCTGGGGGACAAAAATTAAGGACTCAGAGGAAGGTACAGCCTGTCTGGGTTCTTCCCAGCGTTGTCCCAGGGGAGCTTCAGCCCCTGTGTCCAGGCATGAAACCCACCACAATGAGTCAACCAACAGGAGCACCTTTCGGACTGGTGGGGATTACTACTTAGGGGTATGGGATGCATTATGAGATGCAAGGGAAGAGCATTTGGGGATAGCACAAGACTTACAGTGGGATGTTTAGTGGAGGAACCAAAGATGGGTAAAGGGAGGGCTCAAGGTCGTTTGGGGAGGAACAAGTGTAGGAACAAATGACATGATGGAGTGATAAAGGGATAAAAGGGACTGGCCCTGTGTAAACAAGGGCTGGTTGGTATGGTTGCCTGGCCATACCCTGTGCCTGATCAGTGCAGTCTGTCATGTCTTCTTATAAAACTCTGTTTCTAACTCTTTTCCTGCGTGAGGGTCTTTATTTTCTGTGTCTGTGTGCAGCTGGAGGTCTAAGAGCCAGTAACTGCAGTGGGATCATGGGTGAGAGGGGCTGCGTGTCTGCAGTGCAAAAACTGGAGAGACCAGCATGAGTGAGTGTGTGATCACTTGCAAAGAGCAAGCCAGAGTAGCTGGAGAGTGGGTGAAGTGCTGTGGGAGACAGGGAGGGGGGTGTGTGTGTGAGGGAGCTATTGTGGCACCCTGAATGGGTGCATGTGCATGCATACATGCGTGTGTGTGTGTGTGTGTGTGTGAGCGAGCTATTGTGGCACCCTGAATGGGTGCATGTGCCTGCATACATGCGTGTGTGTGTGTGTGTGTGTGTGTGTGTGTGAGCGAGCTATTGTGGCACCCTTAATGGGTGCATGTGCATGCATGCATGCGTGTGTGTGTGCCACACGACAGTCTCTACCAGCAGCTGGTACCAGACCCATCCCAGCATGATCTTACCACTGCTGCTTTCCTGCTGCTGCCCAAACACCTGGCTGTTTTGTATGTCTGCACTGGTTTATGGTCCGGCTTATGTCATATCTGTGTCCTTCAAACCTACAGTACATTTTTCTAGGAACCAAGTTCAGGGAAGGAGCGCCTTCTCCTGTAGATAGGAAACAGGAACCTTGCTTGCTTTTGCACTAATTCTCTTAAACGTACTGATCCTAATATTCCTTTTGAAAAGAATGTTTCTCGACATTTCAGGGATTGGATTTTAGAGGGCTGGGTCCAAATGAGATTCATGTTCTAAGCACAGCGCACAGGTAGAAAAGAGCACAAAGTAACTTAAATTTGAAATCTACAGGAAAAAGAGTGAATGAGCTTGGGAAGTGTGTGCCTTAATATAAAAGCAGGTATGAATGTATTAATAAATGCTAATTTGAACATATCTGGGAATACCAAGATTTTTAGAAATGGTATTATGAAACTAATATTAGGATAGTAGGACCCCTGAGGTATCTGGATGGAAGGAAACTTTTAATTTAATTTCCACGTCTCTGAATTCTGGAAATGTATTTATTATTTTTGCCCCATTCTACCCTAAACATGTTCCTGAAATCTAATGTAACCTCATTAATGCCTAAATTTTCCAGATCTTGTTTTTTCCTGTTATGCTAGTTTTTGCCTTGGTTCTGTATAAGGAAAGAAATGCCAAAAAGGGGTTATTTTACATAATCATCCCCTGTTCCTGTCTTTCCTATTTTTCTACGACCATTCAGCCTAAAAGACAGAACATATGATTACTCAGTGAAAGCCCTGCAGCCATGAACTCTGTCTGTTTTGTAGCCTTCAAAGTATTATTTGTATAAAGACAATAAAAAAGTCTTGTTCCTCTATAAGGATGACTGCAAGGAGTTTGATCTCTGAGAAGAACAGCAAAGATTTTCTTTCTCCAGCTCTTGAAAATGACTCAGTAAGAGATTTTGATCTCTATATTGTAAATTTGATATCCTGTGGATCTCCTCTTCACCTCACCTATTGAGTAGCCTGTTATATTACATCTTTCAAGCTTAATACGTGATTGATTAAAAAGCTTCATTTTCTGCTTGCTTTTCTATATGATCATTCTGGGCTTAAATGTTTCATGCTCATTATTATTATCAGCCAGACTCACTGCTGTAGGAGAGTTCACTTAAACTGTATCTATGTTTTGTTTTAGGTATTAATTGGTAGAATATGTAAAAAAACTCTTAATACGAACCACAAACCTTTCTGTCCTGATGCAGACAAGTTTTTAAGGATGTATCTCAAGTATGTGTGGTTCCCCTAAAGACAGAAAGGTTCCCAACACATGAAAAGAAGTTAGCATCTACTTTATTGAATAAACGCACACACGTAATTTTCCTACATGTCTCTGGGTATGGTTCTTCCCTCTGTTTGCTCATCTGTCTGCTGGGGCCCTGAGACCCAGGAATAGTAGCCCTGGGTCTTTTTCCTTACACCCAGGTCAAGGCTTGGAGATTTTGGAAGAGTTCCTTGCCCTCTTTCTTTGCTACAGGCTTTCTCTGGTGGAGAAACCTGTTCTTCAATCTCTGCTACATTTCAATTTGAATGGGATTTCACCATTTGAATACAGAATTGCCCTCAGCCATGCTGCTCAGCCTTATTTGCCGCTGCAGATCACAATGCTTGCTCTCCAATGTTACTACTACTTGTTTTTTTCACTTTATTCCCCGAAATAATAGCTTTAGACTGATCTGGATTTTCAGGTAGAAGTGCTTACTTCTGACAATATCCAGTCCTTTCTGACCAAGAGAGCATGGGAGCAGGAACTGTGAATCAGAAAGCCACAGGAGCACTCTGCTAATGGAAGGCAGACTGGTTTTTTGCAGGCAGGGGCAGAGGAGGGGGGAAATCTGCCGCTGCTCCAAATGGAGTATTAACTGTCATCCTCAAACGCTGTGGACTGAATATGGTATAAATGTCCAGAGAATGAGTTGAAATCTCTTTTGTCCCATGGAGCCTTGGCACATTAGTCAAAGCATTTTCTTTTTCTTACGCATGCAGAAGAGGTAGAACTTTGTAGGCTGCTGCATGGCTGCATGAAGGTTCATTGCAAGGGATTTCCGCTCTCAATTTCTATATTCTGCATCTGTGTTTTATTAATTGCAAGAGTGAGAAATGCCTCAAGAAAAATTGAGGAATACTAGGAAAATAGTGCAGCTATGAGGCTGCAAACAGCTGCTCCCACAACTGCTACTCTTGAACTACTCTTGAACAGCCGTATATCCCACAGCACTTGCAGCGAGCAACAGTATCACGCACATATCCCTTACCATGAAACGTGAGAAGCATGTGGTTTGCAAATGTGTGATCAACTTCAAATCTCAGTGCCCAGCAGAGATTTATCTCAACAACGTCATTTGACAATGTTTGAACCCAATGCAAGAAATAAATAGATAAGAGGAAGGCATGCTGCTTCTGTAATGAAAGACTGAAACAGCATGGGCTTTTGAGTTTACCTGCAGGGTCATGAAGAGGTTCCCGTGACAAAATAACACCAAGAGGCAGGATCCTCTGAGCCCCTTCCACAGGAGTACAGACAGAGGGTGGACAGAAAGGACAGCCTCTCCTACTGAAAATTTCAGATGCTGCATCCTTCCAGAGGCAGAGCGCAGTGACCAGGCACAGCAAGGGAGTGGAGAGGCAGGAGGGCAACATCCTCAGACCTCTCTAGAGAGAGTCAAAACTTTACCGCCACATCCCTGAACCCTAACATCTTTTAAAACCTAGGTTCAACCAGGACACACCCTGCCAGTCACAAAGAAGTGAAGCTCACATGGACCACCCTTCCTGTCCTAAAACACACTATGTGAATCTTGGAACGTGTTTTACGTATTTATATTTTCTGGCACTGAGTGATGTTTGCCCTAGATTTCTTCTCTTTCACTGCAAACAGATGCGTGTCCTCACTCTACCTATCTCCCTGCAGGAACAGTTTTCTGAACTAGATGCTGCTGCTCAGGTAGCACAAGGCCTTTAACTAGCAGGTATCTCAGCAGGGTTCCAGTTAGCTTCCTCTCCTCCGGCCCCAAGTCACTCAGCGCAGCTTTCACGCCGACTGTCTTCCCAACAACGAGTGTGGTTATCTGAAATGCTTGTTTGTGCAGAAAGTTCAGAGCCTCGGCATAAACTTGGAAAGATAATTTCTTGATGAATTAGCTTCTCAGCAAAATCCTCACATCACAACAGGGAGCCGGGAGTCTTTGCTGCCAGTTGCTGAAGATTAAGGTATACTCCAGCAGTGTGAGGACCAGGAAAGTCCAACTCCTGAACCTCATGTTCTCCAAGTCACGTAACTTTGTAAAACTGACAGAAGACTCAACTCTCTGTGGAAATGCTGAAAATATTCATTTTACAGTCTCATTTTCCATTTTTTAGCCATGTAAGAAGCCTAGTGATTTCAGTGAGAATTTGGGGTAAACAAAATTCATTCTACAAGATTGGAAAATGACAAACGAGAATAGGTTAAGCATTGTTTCATGCTATCTTCCTTGCTTTTTTCACCCCATGTATGCAAAAAAAATTAAATTTAAAAGGAATATAAGCACTTCAATTAAATAAGATAGTGTTTTAGAAAATTATTCAATATCACACTTGTCTTTAATAATTTAAGAGGGTACTTTCTAGAAGCATAGTATAGTAGTTCTCTTTTTTAGAGGTATGTAATTTTGAGGCAAGTCTTCCAGATTTCTTCAAATTACTGAAAATTTTTATTTTCCACTACTTTAATTTGTATCTTGCAGACTTCTTTCCTGCCCATGACCACATCTTCCTCTTTACAGTTAATGGGAGTTTCAGAGGGTCAGGTTCTTTCTTTACTATTCAATTAGGTAAATAAATCCTTATTACATGAATGACTCTCTGAAGAATAGCAGGTAGATAAATCATGTAAGATTTTTCCAGTCTTTATAACAGCCCCCATCTAGAATACATACATAGAGTTTTAAAAGAACATTGATTACAGTATCCACCAAGTGCTAAAATAAGTTTTGTTTGCTTTTAATGGAATACGAAAAATATTTGTAAAAAAAACACTTAAAAATTTAATCTGGAATTATATGAAAATAGTAAGAATTATACCTAACAGTAGTGGTTAGGATGAAAGCAAAGCTGCCTGTTAAAAATCTGACCACTGATCTAAGCTTGCAATTTCAGCCTTCATCAATTGTGTTCTTGAGTGACTCATCAAATCAGCGTTACCTAGAAAGTCAATACTGAGAAACCAGGTAAACCAATAAATACTCCTTTCAGTCACACAATTGCTACCACTCGTGAGAACACAGTAAAGCATTTTATTGTTTATACTCATTTTCATTTACACATAGGAGGAACAATCAATGCAGTTCTATCACAGCAGGTGGAACATATCCTGAAACTCTAACTTTGACTGCTGAATATGCACAGACCTGTCTTAAGGTCTGATCAGAAAAAAAAAATAGGGGGGAAGTAGGGAGGAGAGTAATTTCACTAACATCAGTTAATTCATGATTCATGGGTATTTATTTTGCAGGTGATATAGCTCTTCTGAAAGAGCAAACTGCTTCCCTTCTTTACAAAATACACTAAATAATGTAATTACTTGGAGAATTCTAAATTTCGCAGTGGTTCATGCGGTAAGGGTGTGCAACTGACACAAAATGGAAAACATGGTTACAACATCAAACTGCTACTTCTATTCCCAGCTGGTTTATGGAAAAGGTCATTGGACTTCTTGATTTCTGCTCTTCGAGTTATGGAGTAGAAGCAAGAAGTATTTACTTTATAAAGGCAACTATGAGGACAGACTATGGATATGCAGTGCAGTTGAACAGGTCTACAACTCTTGTTTCTACAGCATTTGCTACTGTTTTGAAAAACAAATACAACTTTTGCACACTGTCACTTCTCACACATGTTCAGCTGAAGGAGTCATTCACAGAATTTACTGTGATGCTCCTGTTTTAAATGCTGCTTTTTTCTCCTCTTGGCCTCATAAGTGAAGTGAGCAACTCTTTCCACCGAAAGAAAGAAATTACAGGTGTGCAGAAGTACAACTACGCTACCAACACAGACAGAGACAACTGTGCTCTTGTGCACACCCCTACAACTGGCCGGAGAACAAATTAAGAAGTTAAGCCTGCAAAATAAATTAGTTTACTCTCAAACTTTTTCTTCAGTCCAGATGAATTATAGACCTTGATTCGAGGCTGCCCTCTTTTTTTGCAACTGATCTGCGTGACTATTGGAACAGCATCTCTGCCAGAGTCATTACACTGAAATGCAGAGCTGAGCAGTTTGGTGGCAGTATGTATTGACGTTTTTGCAGCATCATGAGTCTGGCAACTGGGCTTGGGGAAGTTTCAAGCAGTGGGTCTTTACAATAGCAACTTGATTCTGCAGACAAAAAGCAAAAGATTGGCAGAATTATTAAAGTATCACAACAAAGGCAAGTATGTATTCTGCAGAACGTGGCGCCGAGTTCAGCTATTAGCTGGCAGCTGCTTTTGTCAGAGGCGCAGAAAGGCACAGGTCTTCCGCGTGTGAAGAGAAACATAAAGGTGTCGAGCCTTTCACGGCGGCTGAAAGGCGGCTTTCCTCGCAGCATGCCTGCTCCCAGCCGGCTCCGCTCCCAGCAGGAGCAGCCGGAGCCGCAAGGAGGCCAGAAAGTAGGCTGAACTTTACAAGCAGCCTTAATCTGGGGCCTGTCCTACCTTCCTTCCTTTCCAAAAAGAAAGAAAAAAAAAAAAAACAACCACCCGACGCTGGCACCGGGGCTGCATCCAACTCCCTGTCAAGGGGGTGGCATCCCCTTGGGGGGATCCAACTCCCTGTCAAGGGGGCTGCCTAGCGATGCCGGCGGGGCCGGGAGGCGGCATCGGGGACCGGCGCCGCGCCGGGAGGGCTGCCCTGCCCTGCCCTGCCCTGCCCTGCCCGGCCCGGCCCGGCCCGCCGCTCCCCCGAGAGCTCGGCCGCCAGGTTGGAAAGCAAGTGCAGTTTAGCACTAATGGGTCTGAACACGGGCATTAGCATACGAAATGGCGGCAGGTTGGTTTAATAGGTGGAATAACGCGCAGATTGCCGTGAGTCACTCCCTGCGAGCTGGGGGGGACGACACGCACGCTGTGAAATGTCAGGAGCGTGCAGCATCGCCACTGTTCGCCGCCACTTGCAAAGGGGCTGAACACCAGCCAGGGCAGTGCCGTGCCGTGCCGTGCACGTCCCGACCCCCGGCACGGCTCGGCTCGGCTCGCAGGGAGCCGTGCCCGGCGCTCCCGCCTCCCGCCCGCGGGGCTCGCCCCCACCCCTCCGAGCGGGCTAGAAAGCAGCCGGTCCTGCCCCGGACGGGATGGAACAGCTATTTGTGGGGACGTACCTCCTCCCCCCACTCCCGACCCCCCCCTCCCCCCCCAGGCCTTCCCGCCCCGAGCATCGCCGCTCGCCGGGGCGGGGGCGCGGGGAGCGCACCTACCTGTGGCGTCGGGCACGGGCGTGCATGGGGACAGCCCCGGAGAACACATCGCATTCAAAATTTTCAGCTTGTGCATCGGAAACGTATGAGTTTGTGGAAAGCTTGTTTGAAGTCTTCGTTAGACATAGTATAGATGATGGGGTTGATGAGGGAGTTGAGATATCCAAGCCACGTGAAAAAGTCAAAGATGGCCATGTGGAACCAGCAAGCGTCCTTGCAAATAGGCAACACCAGGCTGATGATGAAAAAGGGCAGCCAACAGACGATGAAGGCTCCTAAAATAATTCCTAAAGTCTTTGTAGCCTTCCGCTCTCTAGCGGCCGTGAGCTTCTTTTTCTCTAGCAGGGCATCCGAGACCTTCACCTTCACCTGGTTCATGTACACGGGAGAGCCCGTTTCGCTGGATCCCTCGGGGGCCTTGGAGTTTATGGACGTGACGGAGGAGGACGACCCCGGGGAGTCTGTGATTAACTGAGCCCGCGTTAGTCTTTTACCTGCTTTCTTTGGCGTCTGCTTCAAAATCCGCGATCTGGCTTCCACGTAGATCCTCCCGTAGAGGGCTATCAGCAGCAGAGTGGGGAAGTAGAAGGCTCCCACCGTGGAGTACACGGTGTAGAGGACGTGGTCCGTGTTCACCACACAGTGAGAGACTTCCTCGGCCTTCGCCTGCCGCCAAAACAAAGGGGGCATGGAGATGCAGATGGAGAAGACCCACACCAGAGCGATCATGCCCGCTGCCCGCTTGGGAGTCCGTTTCGTGGAGTACTCGACGGCGTCGGTGATCGCCCAGTAGCGGTCCAGGGCGATGACACAGAGGTGCAGGATGGACGCCGTGCAACAGGTGATGTCCGAGGACAGCCAGATATCGCAGACGATCTGGCCCAGCGTCCACTTGCCGGTCACAGTGTACACGGTGCTGATGGGCATGACGAGGATGGAGACGAGGAGGTCGGTGACGGCCAGCGAGGCGATGAGATAGTTGGCCGGCGTGTGGAGTTTCCTCGTCTGGTAGACCGTGGCGATGACAAAGGCGTTGGAGAGCACCGTGGCCAGGGTGACGAGCGCCAGGACGACGGCGAGCACGATCTTCCCGGAGAGGGGGGTGGCATCTTGGTAGATCCCTTCCTCGGCGCTGCAGTTTCGGCCGTGGTAAGAGTCGTTGGCGGGGAGCAGCGGCGCCTGGCAGGGGCCGGCCGGCTCCATCCCTCCGCGGCCGCCGCCCCCGCAGACGGCGGGGCTCGGCGGGGCTCGGCGCGGCACGGCGGGGCCGCTACCCCGGCAGGACCGCGTCGGCGCCGGGGGAGGGCTGCAGCATCCCCGCGCCGGCACCACCTCCCGCCCGCCCGCCCGCCCTTCCGGGAGCACCGAGCGGGCTCCGCGGAGCCTCACTCCCCGCGGGCGAGGGAGCCGGCCAAACCGGGGGCCAGGCGCGCCCGCCCGCCCCGCCAGCTCATTGCCCCGCCGCCTCCCCGCGGAGCGCGGCGAGCCCCGGGCATGGGGCTCCCGCCCCGGCCGCCCCTAAGCGCAGCCCCGCCGCCCGCGGCTCCGCACCGTGTCTCGACGGGCGCAGCGGCAGCGGCGGCGCCGCATGCCCCGGCCTCGCCCCCCGGGCTGCGGGCGCGACGGCGCGGCCGCGGGGGCTGCGAGGGCAGCGGAGCCGCCCCGCCGGGCCCTGCCTTCACACGCAGCCCGCCGCAGCAAGTTTGCAGCCGCCGCCGCGGGTGCGGGAGGAGCAGGAGGAGGAGGAGGAGGAGGAGGAAGAGGAGGGTCCGCGGGAGGCAGGGGGGGAGACCACCTCCCATGGCGCCCCGCCGCGGGCCATGCTGTCGGGGCCCGGCCTCGGCCCAGGGCCGGCAGCCGCGGGCAGGGGCCGGTGTGAGGGAGCGGCGAGCAGCCGCCGCCCCTTATATAGCGGGCGGCGCGGCGCGGCTCCGCCGGCACCGAGCAACCGGTGCCGCTCCCGGGCGGGCTGCCCGCCTGCCCGCGGAGGAGGAGCCGCCGCCTCCCTCGGCCCTCCCTCCCTCCCTCCCGCACCCACCCGCCGTCCGACGGGGGGGCCCGGCCCGCCCCGGCCCCGCGCACCGCCCTACCGCGTCCCCCCGCCCCTGCCCCCGCAGGCGTCGGGAGGAGCCCGGGCTCTCCCCCGCCCCAGCCCCTCCGCAGCACGGCTGGGGAGCAGCCCTCCCCCCCCACCCCCAGCCCGACGGGGGGTGCCACGGCGCTGGAGGATGCGGGCCCCCCGGCCCTTCGCCTGGCCCCATCCCTTCTTGCGCGGTGCCCGCTGCGCCGCGGGGCTGGGCAGTGCCTGGCTCCCCACGGAGCCCGCTGGCCGCGCGGGGGTGGTGCCCCTCCGCCCCGTCCGACGCCGGCGTTGCAGGTGCCGCTCGGTGCCGGAGCTGGGCGTGCGGGAAGGGCAGGGGCGAGCAGGACGGTGCGGGACAGGGGCACAGCCGGAGCGGGCGGGCAGCTCGGGTCCGCCTGCCCTGCCCGGCGGGAAGGGGCTCTGCACCGCAGCACGGCGGGTCACCCTGCTGCGGGGGCTGCACGTCCCACCGGGGCGCGTCGCCTGCTTTACACTTAAACTTTTAGCAATCCGGCGCCTCAATTGGGCTCAGGCTTTCTTACACTTTTTTTTTCTTTTCTTTTCTTTTTTTTTTTCTGGTGTGCTTGGAAACGTACATCCGTGATTGAACAGCCCTGACGTGCCCTGCAGGATCCTTCAGTGCTCTCGGGGGGCGGGGGGCAAGAGGTGCACCGGGAGCACACACTTGTCCGGGTCCCGCAGCTGCTGCCGGCGTTTGTTCTGTGCAACCGCTGGAAAGTTTTGCATACAAAGGGAGGTGCGAGCTTGGTTTTTCCTGGGTCAGGGTAATTCCAAGCTCAGTGAAATGTCTGTGCTCCAGCCCTTGAGTAAATCTCCCAAAGATGCCACGACAAACCCAGTAAAGAGGAGGCAAGGGTTTAAGTCTGCAGGCATGTTTGTGCACACCTGCACGTGCTGCTACCTGCCTAAGCTCCCTGCAAACTCTCAGCGCTTCCCTCTCAGATGTCTCCTCCTGTCTGGTTTCCTCTGTGGCAGGGAGGCAAACTGTTCCCGTGTGCCCCTGTCCTTCCTGGGCCACGCTCAGCATCACGCAGGGACAGGCACTGCGTTGTTCTGCCTGAGACATTGAGCTTATGGGCAGAGTGAAAAACCTCAGCACGCCTTTTATAATCCTTGAGCAAGAGGGACTGGCACACCTGAGAGGATGCAGGTCAAGGAAGGACAGCAAGAGGAGGCTGGAGAGGATCCGTCATGGCCCAGAGGAGTGAGGAAACTCTAGGAAGAGAAGCATTGAACTGAGGGAGAGCCAGGGCTGCACAGCAGCGTGGGAAAGCCACAGCCCTGCGGGGACAACCCTTTCCCTCCCTATTTCAGTACTGGGCAAGTTGCCCTGATCTTGGGATGCACTAAGCACCCACAGGTCCCCTGAGATCAAAAGGCAGGAATGATGCTTGAGATTTTGTAAAATCAGTCCCAGATCGCTCTTAGTTAGGCTGTCTCAAGCACTGACAGAGGGAGAGGATTGCCTTGGATTAATCAAAGTGTGGTAGTCAAGGTTTGCCTATACTCACTGAACTGATAGGAAGATAAAATGTCAACAAGCCTTTCTGTTTTCCCAAAAGGCTCGGGATAGGGTTTGGTCTGTTTCCACGTTTTTATTTTGTAGTGCCTCCTTGTGCTCAGTGGAGCCTGGTAATTGGTTGGAGCCTCTAGGCTTTACTGAATTAAAAATAATAATATAGAGCTATCTACATTCTTCTGATCTGTTTGATGGGCAGAGATTTTATAATCCTAGTTTCTAATACAGCGTGCTATTGCTTCCACTTCTGCTCGACAATTCTGGCTGAATTTAGTTGTACTTAAGTTGGCAGCTGCCCTTGAGCCTCTGTAGCTCAACATTCTTCCCAAATAGGCCTACATATCTAGAGACTGATTTAAATTTAAAACACCAATAATAACAAGAACAAAACCTAGTCCCTTCATTCAGCTTTGGAACAGCTTTCCTCTTGTGGCAAGGCTCATCTGATAAAATTATAGAGCCTCCAAGGGTAATGTTCTAGCCCTAGCCACTGCCATCAGCCATGTCGTGTAATGCAGACAAGTACTATGTGAAAAGGCAATGAGTTCTGGCCACCCTACTAATGTCACTGTTTACCCTCATTATAAAATGTTTGTGTTCTGTGCACAGCTTTTGCTGTTGCCCTTCTCCATTAATTCTGGGTTATTATTCATCAGTAATCATCATTCATTGCTTCCCTCTTTGTCTTGGCAAGAAGATGCTTTTCTCCTCCCTTGTTTGTTTTCTTCTGTTGTGCTCACTTGTTTCTTAGTCAGTTATGTAGTACTGCTGCCAGTGGTCAGGAAAACATTCACCCAGGGCACGCCAGGTCTAGCTGTGGTGACTTCACTTGACTTCCCACAAGGATCACCTGGTTCTCCTAGACAGGTTCAGTAAGCATTCCCCATGCTTCTCTCTGCGGCTTCAGTCTTGGGATAGGGATAGCTGCAGCAAGATAGTAAAGTCAGCTTCCTAATACTGCTCCATGTCATGGACCTGGTGCTGTGCATCACTGCTGGTGGAGCATGCAGAAGACACTGGAGCTGCTGCTTTCTTTAGGCTGTGCACGCTGGGTCCCAGGATTTGTGTCAGAGCAAGATGTACTCAGACTTTCAAGAGTTACTCTTCCTCTCTGCCCAGCCAGGCTGTGCACAGCTCCGTGCCACGGCTGGGCTCCCACAGGACAAGGCTTGATGAAAGCAGGAACCAGCTTCTATCTCAATCATTAATAAGTACTGGAGTCTTGGAGTGCCAGTCAGAAACATATTGTGAATCATATGTATTATCACATGAACGATCATATCTCACTGCTGTGCTGTCACCCTGAAGCTTGCATTTCGCTGTTTACGTTCCCCTCTCCTAACTGGATCTGAAAAGATGCTTATGGGAAGAGATCCTATTTCCTGGAGCTTTTGGCTTCTGTGCAGAGGCAGGCAAAAAATTAATTTCTTTCTGCTGGTGTAAGACTGTTAATACTTCTTATATCCAGATTTTGATGTACTAAAATACCCAAATACAGAAACTGCAATGAAAACTGAGCCTATTACTGGTTTATTGCATCACAAACTGCCCATGTATGGCATAAATGTCATCAATGACTTATAAATAAATTAGAGAGAGGAGACAGACATATAGAAACAAACCTAAGTACCAGAAAGGAAAAGTCCTCATCCTACAGTCAGATCTGTCCTGGCCGCAGATAATGTTGTGTGGGTTTTGGCTTTCGGATCTTTTAGGTGTATTTGAACACAGGGCTCAGTGCGCAATATAAACTTCACCTCTGCCCTTGACTCAGGTGGCAAGTTGAGTGTAATGCCATCTGTAGCCTCCTGCACTGTGATGAGATTCATCTTCATATTTTAAATAATGAAATTCTGAGTCCTTCTGTTAGCAAAGATAACCTTCACTATGTAAATCAACGCAGTGGTATTTTGTTGAGTTTGCCAACAGACAAATAACGCTAATATATGTGTGAAGTTTCTCAATGTTAACTTTGAAATATAGCTGAGGCCATTTAAATGCTAACACTTTTAAGTCACTAGTCAAAATAAAAACACCCAGCTTGAGTTACTGAAATTTAATTATAAGGAACAGCTGGGCCTGGTTTTGATTTTGACTCTAAGGACCCAGAAAAAGAAAGAAGCACATGGACTCAATAGGCACACATATACACCGAGTTTCTCAACCCAAGGGAATAAAGCCAGATCGAGTTATCTCCTTATTCTTCACACTGGTCAGGCACAGTTGCTGAAAAATGCACTCAAGTACCTTCTGAAGAGTTTTCAATTACTCTTTAAGTAGGCAACTGAGGTCAAGCAAAAAGAAGCTCCAGTCCTCCCTTACACTGTCTCTACCATTTCACCTCCAGACACTGCACCCATCCTGACACATGTCAGTTCATGGTGGCAGCAGTTGAGGTTGGTGACTGTTCCTCATTCATCTGCAAGGGGTTTGCTCTTTAATGATGTTCCTGGAGATGCTCCACAGGAAACCGCTTCAATCCTGCCCCATCTTCTCTCCTTCCACGCTGCCCATTATTCTCCTGCTTCGTTACAAAGCATAAGAAACGACTGCTCGTGTGGAAGGGGCTGTTGCCTCCTCGTTATTGTGGTTTCCATCTGAGGCTGCTGGAGCCTCTAATTCACACTAAAATGGGTGCAAATGCCTGTTTTGCTGCCAGAGGGTCTGACTGAACAATCATCCCTACAGTTCAAGCTGTCTCCAGTTGTATACCTGAAGGGGTTTTAGCCCACCGGGATCTGTCTGTGATGAAATACATGCAGATCCATTGGGGAATGAACCGTAGGAAATAGCCGTGACAGTACAACATAAAGGTACAGCTGTCTACCATGACTGAAAGTCGATGGCATAACCTTTAACTCCTGCCTGTCACATAAGAAAAAAAAAAAAAGAGAAGAGCACCTGTTCAGCATGAAGGCAAAGGACCCTGCATTTAGACTCTGTAGGGATTCAAATGAAAAAAAGTCTCAAGTTCTGTGCTCAGACCTGGCAGAAGATAAATCCTCCACTTTCAGATATGGACCTCTATCAGGTTTAAAGCTTTGGCCCACTTCAGTATGTTCAGATCTTTCTTTCTGCTTTAGAGGTTGAAGTCTGTAAGGGTTTCCTTTCAGGATCCAGACTTGATTTCAAACAGGTCCCAAATATCAAGTTTTCAGAAATGAAACATTGAATTCTGTGTTTCAAAAAAAAGCCTGCACACATTTTAAAGCAACAAGCGACTAATGCAGAAAGCTTGGTGGAAACTTGTGCAATGCAGTGAATCACAGCAAAGAAGTAAAACTGCTGAAAATTAAGAATCGTATCTTTTCCTTGTGAAATCAGCATGTCAACATTGATTTAAGGGGAGCTACAAAGATTTCTTCCTACTAAGGATCTGGTTCTTCTGCATGGCTAATTAATATTTATCTAGGAAAGAAGGTAACATATGCTAAGCCCACTGCCACTATTTATAAGCATGCTCTAGTCTTCTTTGTTCCCGGAGGTAATCAGAAGCTAGGAGCTTTTGCTGGCATGCAGATTTGGGCTGCTAATTTAACAAAACGCATTATCCATTAGAGTCCTTTTAGGATGTCAGTGTTTACTAGTTGACAGTTTCTTCTGCAGTATGAGACTTAATTGCAAAATTTAGTTGTCTATTCTGCTTAGCAAGAGGCTTAGAGAGAGGCACTTACAACACGCTGAAATTCAGGAAAGGAAGAAACTTTGAAGGCCACAAAGATCTTGTAGGCCTACCTCCATCAGCAAAGTAGGGCAGCAAGACTAAAGCAGTAGCAAATAGCTATGGCATCAATCAAATGCCAGAGCTTTGCAAGGTCAGGAGGCCCTTTGAGGGATTTGGGATACGTGCAGTTACTCTCAGCAGCACTTTGCAAGGTAGAACACAGCTGAAGATCTCATTCTGGTGACAAGTGAGAGCTTCTGTAAACCAATTAAATCCAACATAATCTAGTCTTGGAGTGAGGCTGTTACAAAACTGTTGGTCTAGATGCTGCAAAGTGTGAAATCCACTCTACTAAAGAATAATCCAGCCAGCGAAGGCCATCAGTATTACCACTGCTTTATGTGTAGCTCTTCTTTGAGGGAGAAAACAAAGACTCTGAGAAGCAAAAGGCTCAGAAGAGGTAGATAAATAAAATGTCACTTCAAGCTTCTGCCAATACGAGCCAGTGGTACGTCCCACTGGCTGGAAGCAGAACTGTATCTCATCTGACTTTGAGAAAAGTAACCAAGTAAAACTACAGAGCCAGATCAGCAGCCTGGATCAGCATCAATCCAATGATTTAAGGAAGCTGTAGCCAATGCCATTGAAAGATGTGGCCTGTTATTATTTTCCAATCTTTTCATTATCCAAAGATTGTTTAACTGACAGGTCTCATAGAAGCCTGTAAAACTGTGTTTCTTCATGTCTAGTGTATATGTGTGTTTATTGGTGAATGGAATACTTAACTGTAAAACATAGATGTGATCTCTATTTAGAAAGGTACGTTTTATTTTTCATTACAGGAAGAAGTCAGTCTTAAAGGATTCAGGTCTCAGGTAGAACATGCACAGATAGAGCTTTTGAGCTGATCTTAAAAATACCTTGCTTCTGGGTGTAGCCTTTAATGGATTTTAATGGATTGTAAAAAACTGAGACATGGTCTTACCCTCACTTGCAAGATCATGTCTGTGTTTGTGGAAGCAGAATCAGACAATGTTATTTTGTAGCTTTTATATTTCAGTTGTGAATTTCATGGGTTTCCCTTTCCTTCCTTGGGAAAATCTTGTTACACCTCTTCCCCAATGCTTAGTCTCCTCACAGTCCTGTCTCTACACTCCAGGAGGTCTGCAAAGTCACATTGAGTGTACAGTTCACCTCTTTAAGAGCAAGACAAGGCTTCCAAACCCAAGCAGTCTTCTTCTTACCAACTATAAGAAAAATATGCATCTATTATTAAAAAAAAAAAAAAAAAGGCAACCTGCAACTCTCTCTGGGTTTTCCATGGCTTTCTCATCGCTCTCGAACATTCTTTGGACTTGGCCCACATCTGTCCCCACATCCACTTAGTTCATGAGTTTTCATCCTAGTCATGAACTTTCTCCCCCTCACTTCCAAGCTGCCTTCTCAATTTCTTGCTCCTGCAGCTGGGCACACCTCTGTACGGGAGCCCGACTGTTCCCCCACACTGCTTACACTCCTGTCAGTGGGAAGGAGGAGGGAGAACATCCTTGCATATCCCTCCAAGACTCACAGCCTCTCTCGTGATTAAACCAGAGCACTAAATCATGGGGGATTTCTACACTCCAAAACCCTAAGTCCCATGTAAGATACTGGAAAAACCTCAGGTGAAGTTATCTCACTGCCCAAGCTGCCTCTGCTGAAGAGTGGAGCTAGGAAGGTTTAGTAGCTAAAACCACTGGCCTGCTTTTTATCATGTTTCAGTTACTTTTTTCTGGCCTTAGAAGCTGCACTATACATACCCAAATGCTACATTTCCACACATTTCCATAGCCTGCTGTTGTGGCCATGACCCCTTCTCTCTTCATCCCTTCTTTGTGCATCCCTTCCCTTATCTCACTCCTCCACTAATACCTCACTAACAAGCAAATTCTCTTTACATGACTTTCAAAGCCTCTGGTAGTTTACCTGCTTCTCATCACATATTCAGGTCAATTACTGCTTCCCACTAGCCTCTGATGCTGGCCCCTCCCAGAGTCTTATTTGATTTAAATCAGACATCTTCATGCCTGCCCAGGCTTGAGAGAAGCTTCCCGTAACAGGCACAGGTATCCTCATTATCTTACCTAAAAATCCTCCTTTGCTGTGATGCCTACAAAACGCACTTGACGGGAGTCAGGCTGTTGGTTAAGCTATGACTGCTACCTATTATTCTTCCTAGCAGTATTTTGTTTGCCAATGTTCTCCCACCTATGTGTCTCTGCTAGCGCTAATCTTAGACTGCGATTCTTTAGAACAGAGACTACATATGCACTCTGAGTGCTTGCAGAGCCTTGAAAATAGCTTTGAGGGCCCTGGTCCTGGGCTTTAAGTGGCTCGCTATAAACTGCTTTTATATCAATAGTAACTGTTAATAAAATCTTCTCTTTTGTTGTTTTTCTTCTGTACAGTTCAGAAATCGCTGCCGGTGATCCAGGATTGATACAAGGCACACCCTTAGCAACAAATGACTGATATGACTGATCCACATAAACTGACATGATCAGTGCAGCAGAGAGTTCAAAATAAGATCAGCCAGAACCTACAAAACATAAAAATTCCTCATTTTCTGTTTGAGGAAAACTGGAATGTTTTGCTATTTGAAAAAGATAAGAAGAACTGTCCCTTATTTCCCTTATGCAACTAGCCAGAAATAAAATAAAGTAAAAGACCAGACTATTGAAATGTAATGTGCACCTGACTGTTTGCTTCTATTGCAGCTCTGAATTCTGAGCTGTAGACATAAAAGGGGAAAAAAAAAACCCCAAACCTGCTAGAAAAGATGTTCCCAAAGACTGAGGGTTTGGGAAGCAGCATGACTGCCTTTTCCCTTCTGCATCTGCTCCTTATCTGTCCTAAGAGATGAAGTTCTCCAAAGTCTCCCCAGATGAGAACTTCCCACTTAAAGTTTGATTATAAGAACTGGGGGTTTCATCCTAAGTGATCCTGCCTAACCTCTGCCTAAAGTGGATACACTTAAAATAAAACTTTAGGTACCTGGGCATGGCAGACAGGATCTCTAATCTTAGTGACCTTCCAGGCCTCTTCCTCTGTCCTTTGGCTGTGGTGGAAATATTGGCATTTATTCTAGGAGATCTCTTTCATTAAGGGTATGTTCCTTGCCTCAGCGAGGCAGACTTTCTTACTGGCTGAGTACTATATGTAACATTAGATGTTAATTTACTCTTATTTTGCTGGCCTATCAACGGCCTTTGGACCAGTGGTGCCAAATCCAGTAATGCAGGTTGCTTTTCTACTTGATTCAATATGAATCTGGTAAGAGCTCACCACTGCTCATTTCCTATGTCAGGTACAGTTTGTCAGTTCCTGCAAAAAGAGTTTTTAGTTTCATGTTCTCAAAAGAGAGTTGTAAGATTTTAGTAGTTCCCTCTTCAAAAACCACCATTTCAGTAGCATTGTTCAGTCTTTGCCATTTTGATTGCCATTAAGCACACAAAGTCCTCTGAGACATCGTCCTCTGAGGAGCAGTGAAACATGGGTCAGTCAGATGTTGACAGCCTAATATTATCTGGCTGAAACAGTATGCGGGGAGGTATACCTGGGAGCTGATGATCATGTGTGCTGCCTTTCTTGGGTTTCTTAAATGAAAATTATTAGAGCATGTTTAGATATCCTCCTTTCCTTCATGAAGGGAGTCCTTTAAGCTTGTCTTGGAGATTTTAAGCATACTTTAAAATCACCTGCTGTCTCCTTGGTACTTCACTCCTTTTTCTGGGCCCAATACTGCTTTGATTTACAAGGGTCAGACCGCTGCTTTTCAACTCCTTTGACTTTCATTGATGTATCAGCAGTTTCCATTGAATTACCTATCAGATTTACCGAAGACACAAAACCAGAGAAATGAAGAAACTAATTACTTGGATGTCTAATCATAATCATGCTTAGTGTGACCTTGAAAATGGAGGACTGGGTGAAATGGTTCTAGGGATCTTTTGGTGAATTTTCTACACTTTGATATATTTGAAACTTAAAGGGCACAATTTTACCCTCTCTAATTTAAAGAACACTTGGTGGGCACAGCCAGATGTAAGGAAAGCAATAGAGGAATTTGAGGATACTTATTCAACTGTTTTAGATAATTTAGTCTTTGCATCTTGACAATAGTAGATTACACAAGCAGCAGCCTCACTAAATTATACAATATTCAGGTGGAGGTAATTTGTAAATGGATGTATCTCTGTAGGAAAAGTTTGTGTGGGTTACTCTGAAAGCCAGGAATGTGAAAGTATAGAAAATGAATAGCAAATAACCTCAGGGACTAAAACCCAATTTTGACAAAATAAGGACCAAACCTTGCTATCATTTAAGTAATATAACTATGTACATTTGCAGTTAAACTCCACCTGCACTACTTACATACTAGATAGCATTTTTTGAATATTTGAAACTTGTTAAAGAATTTGAGCATCCACCTAGTGCAAGCAGAAGGGAGTTTGAGATAATGGCAATATCTTGACAGACAATTTTTTTAGGCTGGAGTCAAACTGAACTTGGCACAATGTGGGATGAGATTGTTAGGAACTGATGTAACTAATGTGAAAAAAAAAAAGGACTAATACTAGAGGTCATATGTAACTAGGCTAGTGGAAATTATGCTTGAAGAGGTTTGGATAAAGACAAAGTCCTTGACCAACACACCTAACGTGTATCCATAACCATAATTCTTACACAGGAGAAAGAAAATGGTTGGGTACTCCTATGATACCATCCTTCCCTATTTATCCATGATCAAAGATGAGAGAGTAGTGGGGCTGCTAGGGACGTAAGTTCCTTCACTCTGATAATACGAAGGTCACCATAGTTAAATGTTGTCATAACTATATAGCAGAAATCAAAAGCATAAGTAAACATGATTCTTCAAGGAGGGAATCCTTCTCTTGATTATAAAATATTCAGAGATCGATGCAGACTATTAATAAAGTAAGCATTAAATGTAATTTGTTGGGAAGTGAACAATCATAGTGGCAAAGAGTCCTGGGAAAAGCAATATAATGCTAACGTAGCGGGATGGTATAACAGAATGGCAAACTGAGTGTATCTACAACCTGTTCTAAGAAGTAGGAGCTGTCTATATACAGAAGCAATATAAAAGTTGGGGAAATACTTCTACCCATTTGAGGCTTCTTGCAACCCATGGTCAAGTAATAGATTTTTAAAGTCCCAAAGAATATTAGGGGTTTCTACCATAACCACAGGCCACACAATTTCACCAACCCTACTCTGACTCGAGAGTTTGTGACTGGAGTGAGAATCAGGCCATGGAGGAGGGAGACAGGCAATATATTTTATCAGCCCAGCTGAGATAGCTGGAAGAAAAGCAGACAAATCCTCAGGGACACAAGAGAGAGGTGCTGACCCATCCCAACTCATTCTCCCACATCCCTTTTTAATCTACTCCACTGGTAAATTGCTTTCTCTGATAAAAATTTCCATCTTCTTTTTAACATGAACTTGGATGACTTGTGTTCAGTGTTCAGCAGTTGGTCCTTGCATGTTTTTGTCTGTTCAATTAAAGAGTACCTGGCATTGAATGAATTCTGCCAATATAGTTCTCTGTAGCCTGCAATCAAATAGCCTGCAATCAAGCTCCCTTCTTAACCTCTTTCCACAGGTAAAACAGACTTCTTGTCTTCAACTCTTTACATCCCCATTCCTCCTTTTTGTGATATTTGACTTCATGGTCTCATTAGTTCTTCCTACACCATTCTCCTAAGTTGTTTGCCTTACATTACTTGAAGTTAGCGTAAGAAGACTGAAAGATATAGATGTAGAGAGATATCAGATATGATATACACGTATACTATTATATATAGATTTTATATATATTGTTACCTATATAATAGAATTATATATATGATATAATATGTATACATGTATATGTATATGTATATATGTGCATGTGTGATCTATATAACTATATGTGAAAGGCAATCACAAAAAGGAAGGGAAGAATCTCTTGTTCATGATTGTGGTGGTTAGTATAAGAAGTAATGGGAAATTGCAGTCAGGAAGTTTCTTACATTAGAAAACTCTTTAGTTTACCTTCAGAATAGTGAAGCTCTCAAGCTGTCTTACTTCTAGGAGAAACACAAACCAGAACTAGTATAAAATCAGAGCTGCACATTTTATTTTAAAATATACTTATGTAACATAGCTGTTCACTATAGTAAATTGCAGATGTACCCTGCTGTTTAATAAACTAATCAGTGGAAGCAAGGTAGGAGGCAATTTGAAAGAGGAGCTGCCTCTATCTCTGCTGCATTGGCGAGGCAAAGCCACAGGCTGACCTGATCCAGTGCTGGCACAGGTCTGCTCCCCAGGGGAGGTCTGGCTGGATGACTTCCAGAGGATCCTTCTCCAGCCAGCATTTCTATGTTTCTTCGCATTAATGCAGCAGGACTTCTGGACATAGCCACGAGGGATTAATAAATAGTAATGACCAAATTTTGGAAAGGTAGCTTTAGCTATCAAGGCAATGAGATTTTTTTTGGCCTTGATATAGGCTTGCCACTTTAAGTATTGTATATGGGTGGGAGTGGGGAGAATCACCGTTTGGGTTAAAATCCCAGCAGGATTTGGATCCTGCCTTGTCATGCCACTGGCCAGCACCATGTGTTAACAAAATAATGGTGACCTGATTCTGGCAGTGTGCTGTTTGGCTTTCAGAATGAATTGCTGTAAAATCACGGGAATTAGAGAAAATAGGGATCAGACTAATGAAGTAAGAGATATGCGGGATTGCCAGGAATGTGGAAGAGCCCAGCGCAGAACAGGAAACAGCAGCGTTTCACGGGTCTGAGTGCCATTAAAGGGGGGGATACAATGTGCTAGAAAGCAAAATTGATGGACTAAAGCAAATTTGTTTAAATTATTGATCAATGCAAAGTTTTGCCTTAGCGTGTATGAAAGCAAAGTGTTACAGTTCTGTTACTATTATTGTTGTTCCTATTAGTTATCCAGTACAACTCGATAAAGGTTGCTTTTGTGCTAGGCAAACCCTGTGGATCCTATGATCTTCATAAGAATTTTCATTTACCAGGAACACTCAGTGGCTTCTTTTCTAACTTTGGTTTCATGCTAATAGAGTATTTGTATGACAAGACAGCTCTTACTAATCTAAGGATTTAATAAAAGGTTCAATTGCAGAGGCATTTTTCTGAAAAGCAGGAGGATATTTATTCGCTCCTCAAATAGCCACGAGGAACGTTAAATGAAGAGGTTTGTAGTTTGAGATTAATATTGGGTTTAAAGGACACCTGACCACTTCAGCAGAAGTGGGTTTGTAACAATCAGAGCAATGAAGTAAAGAATAGGGAATTACTTCATTTGTTGCAGACAAGTCAGAAATTCGAGCCTTTGGTAAGCTTGGAAATTAGCCTATAGAAACACATTTGAGTTCAGCTTCTCTCTGATAACCACCTCTCTGATGGGTGACGTGACTGTATGGTGCAAAATGCATTTTTGTGGTATGGGAGTCTCAGCGAAATCCCAAACCTGTTCACCCTGTCTGGTCCCTCATTAGTGAGAATAAAAGACTCACAATCTCTCTCTGATAAGAGGAATTTGGGAGTCAACATTCAGCCAGGGATACATGCGGAGAGCCTGGTCTGTGCTGATGAGTGCTGTTAAAAGCATTACAGCCTGTGCCAGGGCAGGATAGGGGATTTGGTGCTACACGTGTCTCTCTGCTGCAGCAAAAAACAGGGAGGCTGCCGTAGCCTCGTTGCCTCTGCAACTAAATATTTGCAGCATACGTTAGACTTTCCCTATAAAAATGTCTTCTTTGCCAGAATGGTAGAAAGGATCCTAATGTAAATGAGATTCAAACCCATCTTGCACACTACAGTAAAGCTGATTTTGTTACAAAAGGAAGCGCTGCTGTTCAACACTGTGTTAATGAAATGGTGAGACATATCCATCTTGAAAGCACTGTGGGGAAAGGATGGTGAAGCAATTGATTAGGAAACAAGCAAAATTGAAAAGATATATTTTTATAAACCAGTGTTACATATGGGCAGTAGGCTTTGGCTGCAGCTCTACAAAATTCAGATTTAGTCCTCAATAAGAAAAGGATATACTCTTTATTTGTTGTCACCTAAGTTGACACCAGAAGAGTCATTTAATGAATTGTACTTAGGTTTTCCTAGATCTAAACTGGAAAGGAAAACAAAACTGCAGAACCTCACTAGTGTGCGCCATAGAAACCTAATGTTTTACCCTGCAAATTCTCAAGATTTTGTTTTGTTTGCCAGTTGTCATTCTGTTCTCCATTGGTTTTGCAATGCCAGTTGCAAAATCCAGCCTTATTTTTATTTAATGTAATACTTCTGTGATGGCAGTCATGGATGTTATGTAGTCAGAACTATGCTTGTAAGACCAGTCAAGAGTAGGAAGTCATATTGCACAGCACTGAGATTTATCTAGCTGATAATAACATGGTTACTTGTAAAACAGTGAATGGAAATAAAGGCATTTCTTACTGTGTTTGGTTTTGTTTTTCTTATACGAGGAAGTTCAGTGATAAAGCCAGCTACCAATAAGGCAGTGGCAGATCTGGATATTTCTATTCCTTTGAAACAGTCAGAAAATATTTCAAATCTTTGAGGTAATCTTAAAAAACAGAATTCCTCTTATAAGAAAAATTGTGGGCATTATAAGTCAGTGTTTTTCTTAATCAAACTATTAATTTGTTTCTTTTGAAACTTTTTTTAAGAAAAGGGAACTGGCACACAGCTCAGACGTCTAGTGTTTTGTCAATATGTGCTGCCTTGGGATCCTTGTCTCTCAGAACAGAAAACTGAGCAGATTTCTTTCCATGTGATTAGGAAATTCTGCAAATCTGCACCCTCTTTTCCTTCATCTCCTCCATTTAACCATGTGCTGTTTTGCTGAAAACTCCTCCCTCGCCCGGTCGTCGCACCAACAATTTCCTCTGAGCTACAATCTCCTTGTTTCACCTTTCAGCTGTATCTTTCATTCTTTTTCCTCACTGGCTTTTTTGCAGTCACTCTATTGCTTTTGTGAAAGGTCTCCTTGGCACATGCCTACAATGTTCTTGAACTTTGCATCCTCTCCTGTCACTGCGTCATTTCTCTCCCTGTTCTTCCATCCGCACACTCAGAAATCAATCAGCACTGATTACCCGCTACATCTACGGGGGGGCAGAGCTGCAGTTTTGAAAGAAAAATTGTGGAGGAATTCAGACTTCAAAGGGGGTCTCATTCTGTTGGATCAATTTGGACTGAAAACGTTGGAGTAACTTACTGTTCTCCAAAGTGAATGCTCCCACCAGTCGATGATAGCTGAATAACTCAGACCTTGCAGAACACATTTCATTTCAAACCAGTAAAATGCCTACTTTATCCTCTCTGGAAAAAACTAAATGGTATCAACAAAAGCAAGGGAGGGATGTTGTTATTTCAATTATTGTTATTGCCGGCAAATAAAGCACCGGAGAAAACTAAAGGTTTGTGTTCACAAGCTGGCATATTCAAATAATGCAGATGCTATCAAAGAAAATTATTTAAATGCCTAATCAGCCTGTAGCCACAAAATAAGAAGATGTTAAGCCAAGGAATCTTTGGGGTCACATTGATTTATTCAACAGTTGATGCATTTCATATGATCACAGCAAGCAAACAGAATTGATTTAGAGCTGCTATTTATGGAGATTGGCCTACCAGGAGTTGTAACCATTCAGTCTCCTGGAAGACTGTCTCACGCTGTACTAGTGATGCGCAATGCAGACTGACAAACTTCTGTGATTATTTACCCTGTTTGTGGCACCAACAGATCAGTAGCATTATGCCTTCCTGGTAAACTTTATGATCCTGTTTCTTTGCTCACTGTCAGTGGATCGTAAAAGAGTTTCTTCTTGTGGGGAGTCCAGCTTGATTTAGGAGAAACCAAAATGCAGGGGTGAGGGAACTGAGGAAAGCAAAGTTTGAGAAGAGTGAAAATTAAAGTCTGGAGGAGGTGAAAGCAGAGCACTGGAGCATGGGGTTTTCAGCACATACTTAATGCTTAGGAACTCACACATCATTAATAAGACACATATTTAAAAAGCAAAACAAACTTTTAGCGCTTGGTTCTCTCAGATAATTTTGGAGGTTTCTTGAAAGTTTTGGAAATCGGCTTGTCATTAAAACACACAAATCTGAAAAAAAATTCTTTTACAAACATAGAAAAGGTGTGCCTGGTATACTGTATTATGTTGCCTTTGAAATGTAGCCATAGGGGAGATACTATAATGGGATGTGCTGCTTATCTAGCTTGGGAAAAGGATAATGTAGGCTTGTTCTTCTAAGTTGTGTGCTACACCGGAAAATGTTACAACATCCAGTAGAAGCATTTAAAAAACACATTATTTGAACTGCAGTTTGCAAAAACAACAGTTGGTGGCACTTTGAAACAATTTTTATTTCTAAATGTGCATTTGCTGACTGTAGGTGTGTAGAGGATTACATTAAAATATTAAATCACTACAGTGATTCAAATTACGGTAATGATACAGAACTTATCAACTGTCTTCTGCATGGTGCACAGACAGCTTGCTTAAACTGAATCTGAAGATCCGCATTTGTAAAAACAAGGGAAGGTGCTCAGGGAGATTAATTCTTCTTAAAAAATGTCAGAGAGAAATTACCAGAAGAGACAGTAATGACAAAGGCAGCAGGGGAAGTCACTGCAAACTGCACCGTTTACTCCAGTCCGCAGAGGCATCGAGGCCTGCAGTGGCATGGCACATTTCTGTGAACAGCTTGCCTTCACCGAGTTTACATTTTGAAGGTTTTTTTATTTGTTATGGCACTGATGTGCATGGTATGTAACATGCATATAGATTTCTTTTTTAACCAGCACCCACTAGGTAAACAGACATTTCCCAGGATTTTAATCCCCAAGAAATGTGAGGGAGAAGAACAGAGAGAGACTGCCATGGCTGTTCCAGAAGAATCAAGCATTTATTCATGGTGTTCCTATCAATCAAGTGCAATTACACCACCTGCACAGGAACTGCAGCATGTCTGATATCGCAGAGGGAAACCTGGGCATTACTGGAGAAAACTGATGGTTTGAAAGATATTCTCTCTATGTTATCACATACCTTGTCTGAATACATGACATTTAAAGTAGTTGACAAGCAAAACCTCTTTCCTTAGAGATTACATACGAGCCTTTCTTCCACAGGCCAGTTTCTTTTGGGCCATTTCAATTCCAGAAGGGACACATCACCTCTTGGCCACAAAGAAAGCCCTGAATACCAGGACGACTTGCTGCATTAGCTGTGGCCATTTGTTCAAAGGACTGGAAGATCAGACCACAGCTGGTGCTTGGCAATCTTTACAGCTTGGCCAAAGGAGCTTCAGTGCCTTCTGTTCCATCTCTAATTCTTGCATATTGGAAATGAGAAGTCTATGTCAACAGAGGATAATAAATCTGGAACCACTGCTGGGCTTTGCCCCTCCCCATCGTCCTGCGGATCAGTTGCAAATGATCCCTGTTTGCCATCTTGGCCCTGAATATGTTGGTCTTGATAGTATAATCCATAAGTGATTCTTGTTTAGCTTTCTAAATTACATGTTTTGCAGTTATTAATAGTTCTTTATATTGGCCAGTTTGGGTTCTGTGGCAAAATGTTTCCCTTGGCTTCAGACAAACGTTGCTTGATGCATTTACAAATATGGTCTTGCCTGGGAATATTTTGCCTCTTTCCCATTTGATTCCACAGGGCTGTTGGTACTGAGGGGAGAGCTTGACATATCCGGTATGATAAGGCAAATCTCCTTGTTGTGAACAGTGATGCTGCCTGGCATTCTAGATTTTCCATAATGTGCTGCTAGATTTGGTGTAACTGTGAGCTAAATACTGATTTGAAGTGTGCTGGCTTTCATACACTTCCACGTACCTCAGCTTATGTAATGTTCTTGCTTCAGCTACATTCACGTGATGCTTAGGCAGCCCAGCAATGCCTACAAGTTTTGTGCCTTAGTAACTTTCTGAATGCTTGCTACCCCTGCACACCCCTCCCTGCAGCAGAATACTTCTTTGAGTCTGAGAGCACAGCTTCTGCTTCAGTTTCAGATGATGTTTTGGGGTTTTTGAAGACAGTTCTCTCCAGTGCCTACTTCAGCAATTCGTACCCGCACCCACAAGAGACAGTTTGCTGATGCTAATGTTGTTCTCTTGTATGCCTGATCTTGTGCTTGCAGAGGGCTCAGGAATCCTTTGTTTAGGCATTTTGTATACCTGCCTGGATGGCGAATCAGTTTTTACACACTGGTGCTTTCAGTTCAGGTGTGGATACAGA
Organism: Mycteria americana; assembly: GCF_035582795.1. Taxonomy (NCBI): domain Eukaryota; kingdom Metazoa; phylum Chordata; class Aves; order Ciconiiformes; family Ciconiidae; genus Mycteria; species Mycteria americana. Next base: position 37,001,868 of record NC_134367.1, read on the forward strand.
AATAGCTATTTCCTACCTGACTTTTACCTTGCCTGCATGTAGACTTATGACCGTCCCTTTATATTGGCTGCCAGCCAAGGCAGTCATTTCTGGCTCAGGAGGTACTACACTTTATTACATTTCTGACCTGCAGGCTTGATTGTTTTTATCATGCTAGATATAATTCTTTTGATCGCATTCTCTCTCTGAGCAGCTGTATCAGTTGTACAACTGGGTACCTGCTCCCAGTGGGGCTGGCAATGTTGTTGCTTCAGCTGGAAGCTTGGGGCTGCAACCTGGGACTCCCCAGCTCTGATCTGTCTCTTTTTTTTTTTTTTTTTTTTTTTTTTCCAGAGCATCATCATTCTGGTCTCACAGTCCTATTTGTAACTGTCATTACATGCAGTTTCTGACCTGCCAGCCACTCCCATAGACTGGTTGTTTCGAATCATTTAGCCTGTTATTAATACCAGCTCTGAAGTGCCTGTTCTGAGTAGGTGTAAATCAGTGTCCCCTCCAGGGCTTTCTTGCAACTCTGGTCTCGGACCTAATTTCTTCCCCTGACTCCCCAAGTCAAGTTTTGTGATCCCTCAAGAGTGTGCATGTGTTTTTGTGATCCCTCAACAGATGCCTCCAGTGGGAGTCCGTTCTCAGAAGAGCATCAGGTGGACCATGCTCCAAGTGAGTGAAAGTATCTGATATTTTCCACTGTCTCTTTGTACCTGTCTTTTGTCCTCCGAGGAAGAGAGGCAATTAATTTTAGTGCTTCATCACTCCCTGAAAACAGCCGGGTCCCCTCAGCTGTCAATGAAGAGGAAGAGGTGCCTCTGTTTGGTGGATGAGAATGCCCTCTGTAGCGTTTGAAAAGCACGGCTCTCTTTCCACTGACTATAAAGCTCCCTTTATAGGGAATATATGTCATTATATTAAGTGGACTGGATCACTCTCACCCTCCTTTATTCCTTCCTTCTCTTTGTCCCTTCCCTTCCTCTTGTTACTTCCTCCCTAGGCCAGGTGCCAAAAATGCTGGCGAGGCAGTATCTCAGCTATCAGCTTAAATTGTCAAACTGGCTTCCACCTCTTTCATTTCAGAGAGCACTGTAATTGAAATTCCTCTTATTTTAGGCAGTGGTAGTATTTTAAACTCAGAACTATGTAAAGAATTAGTGATAACGCTGAACTGCTTAGCTGCGAAGGGGTGGTTACAAAGTGAGGAAATGTTTGCATAAATCCTATGTAGGCAGATTCTCACCTAGAAAAAGCCGGCGTTTCTGCCAAAATATTCAGAATCTCTCTGGCATCCACAAGACAATTGTCAGACTTGATTGGTCCAGCAGGGAAAGGCTTTTGCTTTCATTTCTGTATGTTTGGTGCCAGCAAATTTCCCTGACAGTGATGTGAGAGGTGACTGGATGAGTTCATTGACCGTGGAGATGCCTACGCAGGGAATCTCTTTCCTTCTTCTTCAGCAGAGGTGAGTGGAAGCCGGCAGTTGCTCCCAAGGAGGATGGGTTGCCAGTATGCTCAGTTTTTATAAAGTCCCCAGGTTGCATGGGCTGGTGCTGCTTAAGCATTGCAGGTGGCAGGATGGGTGAGTCCAGGCTTCGCTCTGGAGCCAGAGCTCCGAGACGAGAAACCTGGAAGGTGTCCCAGCTGGGGAGGCTCGGCTTGAACTATGCCTTGTGCCACGTTTCTCTTTTTTATCAACAAGGCTAAAAATCCGGGATTTCAGGGACACAAGCGTCCCAAATTCCTATTTAACACTTTGGTAACTAGGTGATAAGGAAAATGTGACTCTGCATTTACTAAACCAGAGAAACTTGATTAACTTGCTGTTCACTTCTGTTGTGCCTATTTTGTCAAGCGTTAGGGGGTAACAGCAGGAGAGGGGAGAGAATATAGGTTATAACATTTCTATATGCACCTAGCTGGGCTTGTTGCAGAGTAAGGCTGTGGCTTACTTCCAGACACGTGAATGTTCAAACGATGGTGCTGCAGTGGGAGATTTGCTTGGTTTTGTTCTAAAGGTGGAGAATTATAAAGAAAGTAGGACTCCAGTGAGACATGCTTCAGCCCTTAAAATGTTTTCATTTGTCAATTGTTATCAAGTAATCAAGAATAATCATGAGTGGGGAGCCTAAGGATGAGGCTAAAAGGGAAATGCTGACTGGACAAAGAGATGGGATTGGTTTGCCTCAGGTAACCTGAGTGATGGTTTGCAGTCTGAAGGATTGGCAAGGGGAGTAATGAGGCACAGCATTATCCAGGAAGGCTAAGGGAAGTATTTTATGAAGGCTGACTGTGGAGTTGCTGACGTTAACAAAGAAGGATTTCTTATACCATACTAAATGTGTAAATTAAATTTTGAAGGAAAAAAAAAAGTGAAATGTGGTATCTTTTGATTTGTTCATGGAGAAATGCTGCACAGCATGTCTCATAAGCAGTATAGCAAGTGTCAGTAAGCACTATGGATGAGAGGGAAAGCAGAAGTATCCTTTGGGAGATGGAGTGTATTAGGCAACTGAGCATCTCCTGCATGGGAAACCTCTTGCACAGAATCAGCGTTGATTGGTTTGTTTGGCTTCAGTATAAAAACATTTTCTCAACATTCACATTTTTTGCAGAACTGATACTTAAATTTCTCAGCCATCTCCTTAACTGCTGTGTTCTCTGTCTGAAAATATCTATTTAAACTCTTTGTTGCATCCTCCCAGCAATGCACATCTCCCTGCCCAGGTGACACCAGAGATCTGTTTGGCTTTGCAGATCTAAGAATGAAATACAGAGTTATTTTTCCATTTTGACATGAATTCAGCTGCCAAGGCCAGCATCTTCATTACCCCACTTTAGCATGCATGCATGCTAAATCCATTATTTATAGGCAAATTTCTGCCGATGACTGTCTGTATGTCATTGGCAGAAATTTGCCTATGTGCTCCTTCAGAAATAGGTTGTCATTACGTAACCTCACCTAACCAGCTATAATACTATCGGTACATGTATGTAGCGTAGCTTGAAAAGAAATTAAAACATTTTTATGGAACATTTATTTTCAGGTAACACCATATGTTACAGTTGTGAGTCTGAAAGTATTAAAAGCTGACTTACAAGGTGATATGTTTTTATCACTTGCTGTTTGGGAGCCAGTCTTAGTTGTCTGTTAATGATAGGTAAACAAGCCACTAATGATGTCCCAGTAAAATAACACAAAGAAATAATAGCTGATTACTATGGGTGGTTACCCATTTAAAAACTAGAAAAGCTTCTTCTAAAACAGAAAACCATATATGTAATGTGTAGACCTAGCCTTAGAAAACATACTCACAGGTCCTGTTGTCTCATCTGCAAAGTATTTCCTCCCTGGGGAAGCAGTGGCCCTGTCATTGAGGGCTGCTCACACAAGTAAAGGGTTGCGTGATATCCAGTTGTCTCTCGTCTATCCAAAACCAAAACAAGCAAACAAACAAGTTATTTGCATAGAAGAAGGCTTTTCTAAAAAAAACCCAGATGAACAATATTATGATATCCGTTAACTCTGTTGAGGCCAAAAGGTCAATAAAACAACTAAAAAAGCTTTTGACATCTCTGAAGACGCACGGGTTTTTGCAGACACTGTCAGATTTTTTATTTCACTTGTCTTCCTGGGTGAGACAGTCACTCAAAAATGGGATCAATTTTGATTCCCAATTCAATACCTTGCCCAATATTGTGAAAGGTCATATATCATTGTCTCCCAGCGCTAGGGTAATTTGCAAACAGACGTTCCTTGGATTGGAGTTGTGCCCAGAGGATTCAAGCAGGAAGGGAATGCCACTTTGCTGGGCAGGCACAAAATAAAATAGTCCACACTTACCGTTGAAATAGGAACAAGCTGTGATAGCAGTAAAACGCAGGCAGCAAAGACTTGTGAGGGAAGGGGTAAGTGAAAATAATGGCAGAGGAATGGCAGAGTAAGGCAGTGCCTTTGAGCCGCTGTTCCCTGAGGCTGAGAAATGTCTGTAAGGGGCAGCTCATTAGAAGACTGCAGCTGTTTCTAGCACCTAAAGCAATAAGTAGATTTTTCAGAGGAGCTGGTGCCTGAATGTTTCTGAAAATCTCCCCATAGCATGACTGCAGGAGCCACGAGCTACTGACTGCTACTGAAAACTTGGCTTTTGCTTAGCTGTTGAAATGGAAGCTAAGCCCATCCAAAAGTCTGCTTTTCGGTGTGGCTGCTTGCAGCGTGAGTCAGTGCACGTTCCTCCTCCATGTCCATTACAAGACCCTGTTGTGTCCTAGATGTGGGAATTACTGATGTCGTCAAAGGTTAATAGCTAAAGAAATAATTTCATTTTTAAGTACCCTCAACTGACAAGCTGTTAATCACATCCCCAGAGAGCTTGCCAGCTTGCATTTTTGAAGATGCAAGGAAATAATGTTATTGCCTGGTATTTGTTTTACAGCACTGTCTAATGAAAGTGGGCATCTTGCTATTTTATATAGTGTCCGGATATGAAATATAGCAGTGCCTGTCTTGAAGTTTTCCTTTTTCAGGAAAATGGCATACATTTATTATACTCCATACATACAGAAAGCTCTGATCTTTGATTAGCTTATTAAATTGACTCACGCTCAAAGGGAAAACAAAATATTTATTTGCAAGTGAAGATAAAAAAATTAAATTAAATTGAGCTTCACAGAATGGGATGGATTTCAGGGGCTGTGAAATCAGAGCTCAAAAGGAAACATTGCATGCTAAATATTTTATTAATAATTATAATTGCTTTAAGTATAGTATAACTGGGCTAGTGGTATTTGTTGTTTTGCTTTAGGAACACATTTAATTTCTCAGTTGTCTACTGACAAACATTGCTTTCAGTGAAGTCAACATGAGAATAACATCAGGAAGGAATCTAAAATAATACAATCCTTTTCATTGAGTGCCATGAAATGTTTATTAGCTGTTTTAGCCACTGTGTGCAAGTACATTCATCTGACTGTCACTGGGATGTAGATGTACCACAGGATAGATAATGAAACCATTTGGGTTGCCCTGTTTCCAAATTCCTCAGTAAATATTTCTTCTCTAAAACTGGAGAAATCTTCTGTGATGCACCTTCTGTGATGGTACCAAATTCAGAATATACAGTTATGAATTATTGACCATTCTTGACCATTCTGAATATTGAAATATACGTCATAAGCACACTCGTGACCAATTTTCTTCAATTAGTATGAGATGCTGTCAAAGCAACACCAACTATTCTGCACAGATTGCAAGATTTATATCTTTCTTTACATTCATTGTAGGTAAATAGAGCCATGATATCCTGCAAATAAAGAATTATGGTGGCAAATCCATCAGTTGAATCCTTGGCTCACAGGCATAACTATATTCCAACAATAATATAAGATGAGCTGGACTTATTTCTACTCCAAAGTTACAAATAAAAACTAGATGTAAAAGAAAGCAGATATTGGAAACAGGTTTTGGGTTTTGTACAGCTTTTTCAAGTTGAGGATTGCACCATTAAAATATTCCAAATAACCCTAATTCAAATCATATTCATATTTTTGAGACCAAAAATCTTGACATGACTAAGTCTTATGCAGTACAAATTTTACATTAAAAGCCAATCTGAGAAAATGATACTAGATGATACTAGACTAGATTGTGATTCCTCTATTCACATGGAGTATCCTTTTCTTCCTAAATGAAAATTCATTGGATTCACTCTGTTATTTGAAGAGCAAAGTACTTCTTAATGCAATAACAGCCCACCTGAGTGACACTGTGAAGATCCTGACCCACCTGAAGATGAAACAGTACCAGGTTTGCTGTTCCAGAGAAACTCTTCTTCACTCTTCATGTGTTCTGCCACCACTAAAGGTGCTATTACCACATAAACACACAAACCAGACCTTGACAATATTCACTTGGTCGAGAAGAAGAAAAATGTCAGTGACTGTAGTGACTAAACGCACAGGTTTTTTCCTAAGACATGACCTGACTTCATCTTATGCTGAATGGTTCATATTTTTATGTAACACCTCAGAGGTCTTGAAATCCACATTGTCCTCCAAAATACAAGTTCTTTACAATGCAGCTATTATTAAAGCCTTTAGCAAAGGTCTTGATTTCAAAATAAATGAATGGAAGCCTGAATCTACATCCCAGTCCTAGTCCAAGATGCTGACTCAAGTGAACATTTTGAATCTCTTATTTTGTCAATATGCACCTTCTAAAACGTGAAGATCAATTTTGCAAATAAGAATCCAGTTGTCTCCAAAACTGAATAAGTAATCCCAAATTGATGCTTGAATAATTCAGCAACTTTAAAAAGAAACTCACTAAATATTTTCAGCTATGGAAAATCCTTATGTAACATAAATCTAAATCCCTTTAGCAAATTTGCCACAAATATAATATCATATATCTTTTGAGAGAATTCTTCACCATTGCACCAATATGTTGTCCAAGAGGATTTTGTTTGAGGGAGTTAGAGGTAACAACTTGAGTCATGAAAAATTTATTGCAATGTTAACTACACAGAGCCCACTCCTACTCCATAACCATTAAAATGCAGGAAGTCACCTATTCAATAATGCAGAATTGTTGTGTATTAAAAATTTAAATCTATAAATATTAATAGAACACAGGGAAGTCTCTTAACCAACAGAGGTAGTTGTACACACAGCTATTGTTGTAAGCCTTAAGGGTTGCACATTTGTTATGGCATAGAGCAAAACAGACATGTTAAAAAGCAGCTGTCTGATAAAGGAAATTTTGATCCTTTTTTCAGATGAAGGATTAGGACAAGAAATCCTGTATCAATCCTGGGGTCTGTGGTTGTCCTTTGGGAAGGATATGTTCCTATTTCAATCTAACAAGTCAATGTGCTGGAGTCAGCTTTACAAGGGCATGGCATAAAGGTGTTTAAAAATAACAGCAGCCGAAGTCACCCTCTGCAGCTTTGCTCCTTTACACCACTTTGACCATATCAAGAGGTCAGAAACATGACACTGCTTTTCAAGGGACTGAAAAGACCCAGCCAGTGTATGCCAAATGTATCCAATACCAACAGAGAGGTGATTGCCATGCAGGAGATGAGAAAGAAACTCCCGGGTTATCGCAGTCTGGGTATTCATGTCCCCAGGAATGGGAAAGCTGAGCGGGTTGTGAGAGGGCTTTCAGTGATGCCCATCAGCATAAAGCAAACCTGAAGTACTGGAACGTTACAGCTAGCTCCTCAGCAGCTATTCCTCTTAGATGTATCAGCAGTTTCTGGATGCATCAGCCTGATTTCTGGCTAGAAAAAACCAGAGTCTTCATTGTAGTAGAGATACATGGCCCTTTGCAGCCTGAATCAAATTCACATCCCTTGAGCACTCTCCAGCTCAGCCAGGGTAGCTAGTTAGCTACATCCGTGAGTGGTGGCCTACGTGAAAGACATGCATGTGACTTGAGTCTTCACTCGCTGCTCTCCCAGTCAGCCGCTCTGGGAAACCACTGGAACATGGCCATGCCTTTATACAGCCTTATTTATGTTTGCCACACTGATGGCACAATAACCATGGCTTACAAACGCCGTGTAATGCTACAAATGGAGGCAGAAACAGATGTCTGCTGCGTGCAGCTGAAGGGTGAGTTGTGGGTGCCTGGTTGTCCTCTCCAGCTCCCTGGGACAGGTCTGCTGCCAAACGGTGCGGGGGGACGCGTGTGCCTGCCCGCAGTGCGCGTCTCTCAGGGCGCCCGCCCAGGCTGTATGGTTGGAAACGAGGCGACAGCTGTTTTATGCGTCTTTTCCACCTCTCTCGAATTGATTATGCTCGTTTAGAAGAAGCATCTATTGAGAAGGGGCTGGGGGTAGGGCAGGACGTGTCACTGTCACGGTGTCAGGTGGGAATTTATGGTACAGCTCTGAGGTCAGAGATGCTGGGAACCCCACCAGGCCCCTGTGCCCACAGCTGTGCCATGGCGCTTTGCTCGCAATTTTGAATTTCATTCCCTTGAGGTAACAGCAACCTCAAGCCCGTCTATTACTTGGATTAGGAGTATGTGAAGGTGCCCCTGGGCGTACACACGGATGGACTGCAGAAAGGGGTCAGGATCTCATGCTCTTCTTAGACAATCTTTCCTGTTGCCACTGTCAGAAACAGAAATAGGAATAGATAGACCACTGGTCTGTCCAAGGAGGGCATCTCTTACGTTCCTATGACTATTTCCATCCCTGGCCTCTTCCAAGATATTCCTCCCCCAGCTTTGTGAGAATACAAACGCAAAAATGGGAGCATCTTGCTGCAGTCTTAAGTGGTTGCCTTATTTGGGAAACGTTTCCTGGGTATCCACTATCTGCATGTCTTTCTCAGAAAGTCCACCAACAGAATTGCCTCTGGGTGAAAACACTAAAAGGAGATAAAGGAAAGGAAAGAATTAAGGCAGCTTTGCCACAGCCATAGGAAGCCTTCAGAAGACCTGAGGGTCTATCCACATTTGGTGGTATTGTTTGGGACTGGATGCCAGTCTGGGCAAGGCTACATATCCTTGCTGTGAAGGACAGGGAACATCCTGAAGACCTTGGAGAAGGAGGAAAGGCATCAGCCCCGTGATATCCTTGTTAAGGAAGGGTATGAGGAGGACACAGATGTCCTGGAGAGAGCAACCCCTGCTCTCTGAGCCAAGGCAAACAGCACAAGCCATGAGGCAAGACCCACTGCAAAAAGGAAGGAGTCTCAGGTAGGTGCATTTCTGCATGTTTTTTTCTTTTACTTTTTCTTACAGGCTGTCGGTTCTTCCTCCTATCCCTCTCAGGTAGAGCAGTAAGAAACTGCAGGCTGGAGCATAGGAATAATTCTCCAACACACTACAGAGAAAGCTGATCTTCTCACACACGTTGCCCTTTGGCACAATGAGAAAAGCACATATGTTTTCACCATTTCTCAGAATGACAGTGTTGAACACCTTCCAAACTGCTCCGCAGGGTGCTCCTCCAACCCTACTCCTTGATGAAGACATCAGCACCGGGGATCAGAGGATCCATGCCACAGCCTCTCTGGGCCCTCTGAGAAATGCACCCGGCAGAGTCACCTCATCCATATTCAGCAACGTTCATTGTACTGAGACTGTTTTCTAGTACACTTGATAGCTCATACGAGGCCTTCAAATCTCCAGGCTTTGAGAAGCACTCTCTGATGTTTCCTCTGCTTGAATTTGCTGAACTGGCTTGAAACAAGCCTGGTCCATTTAATATGTTTAGGAATAACTAAAACAGCTGCATGGAGTTTTCTCACTGCTGTTTTCCTGGCTCGTGTCTCCTTTTAAAATTGTCTGTCTTGTTCCTTATCAGTGCCTATAGCTGGTGTATTGTACAGTGATCTTCTCCACATTTGGTGAAAGCTCAGACTTCATTGGAAAAATAGGAGAAATGGGCAAGGGAAAAGTTTTTTGTTTGTTTGTTGGTTGGGGTTTTTTTATTCTTACAAGGTCCAAGGCTGGTGCATGAACAGTTAGAAAGAAACTAGCCCATACAGGAAGAAAAGCAGAACACCAGGGTATCTTCAGGAAAGTCACCACAGATTCCTCAACTAGCTGTACAGGTAAGCAGCAAATCATGTTGACAATGAACAGTTAGATGTGACTTCCATTCACTGCAAATCTTTCATTCCAAAGTGGGGAGCCCCTACATGATCCATCTGTGTGCTTCAAAGCATGATTTGATCTTAGGGCTTAATTCAATTTTAGACTAATGAAAGTCATAAATAATTTCACAAGGCCAGTGTAATGAGGAAAATACAAACTTGATGGAGACAACATTCAGTTAATGAAATGTTTTGAAATTGGAAACATTGGCTTGAAATCGAATGTTTGTTGGGCAATCTGGGCCTGCTTAGAAAGATGGCATTTAGTTATCTGAGTCTGAAAGTGAAAAGCAATTTCATAGCTGTGTGTTTGTCCTAAACTTCTTCACCTGCATTTCTAAGGGCTCTTGATATGCTACTTTGTGGAATGCTCCTTGCTTTTAACGGTGTGACAGCTCTGCAAAAGATTGATGGCTGCTATTAACATAGCAGAGAACATATAGGTCCCATCTGTATATCCGACTGTGTTTCTGAATAGAAGCCACAGCCAGTGCCAGATCTCTGGTCTCCTGAAATCTTGCCCCTCTGAGGATGACCATTTTTATCCCATTGTGATATTTATCCCATTTCTGATTACAGTTTTTTGAACTCTGCAACACCAAAGCCAAACATGGCGCATGAGGTGATCTAACCTGGACCTTGCCAGGAGGAGGAAGTCAGGATGTAGCAGTAGTTAATAATTTTTAAGTACGGGGTTAAGTAGTCTGAGGTTAGAGAGGAAAAGATCAGCAAAGCACTTCTAATCGATTTGATATGGACAAGCCAACTGTATTCATTTGTAACCAGCACCTGTGCAATAAAAGATATTAAAACAACAGCAAAACCCGTTCTTTTGTGTGTTTTACCAGCCCCGGGTTCCTCCCACGGGATCTGCAGGACTTCTCAGTTTGTTCCACTTCACTATTCGTTTTCACTCCCTCAGGTTCATACAGTCTCACATAGCTGCACATGATTAACACCACTGCCATTTTTTACTTCTTTGTCATCTCTAATTTACTGCTAGATTTTTTGTTCTTTGATCCACTAATTGGATTCTTTCTTTTTTCTCAATTTACAATCTGATCTTTTAGAAACACTGAACCTGTCTGCTCCTTATGCCCAGTTCCTTGCCGTTGCATTATTATTTGTTTCCTTCCTTCCTTCTTTTCCTGCTCATGGCACATCGTGGTTTTTACAGATTAAGAAGTTTTTCATATGTCTATTTTTGGACAATTATCATTAATAAATTAAATTTTATCAATCTGTGTGCCTTCACAGAAGGAGTGTGGGCCTGGAAGCAAGGAGGATGTGGCTTTCCGTTTATGGGTGCTGCTTTATATGTCAGTGCCAGAGATACCCTCATCTCCGGAAAGCAGACAGGTATGTTTAGTGTTGTCTTTTCTAGAGAGACTCTGAGAGAATTATTTGGGGAACCAAATTCTTTTCTAGCAAAACGAGTGGGATTGCTCCAGAGCAAAATGTGACCTAGTGTCTGTGTGGTATTTCAGAAGTGCACATTTTTGCATCCTCTCTTAGTATTTCTCCTTTCAGAAGAATACAGGGCGTCTAACAAATATCAGACTATCAGTGTATTGGGGCTAATTGATGGCTTATGTGCTGAAAGTACAAAACTTGTTATGGATCTGAGTTTTATTCTTTTGTCCCTTACGGGGACCTCTGCTTAATTGAGCTATTTTGTCTTTTAGCTAAGGACAAACAAGTTTCTTAGAGTATGCCCACACCAAAATACAGCCTAACACAAAGAAGGACATTTAGCAGAGATAGCAGCTCAGTCTCCAAATCTATGTAGACTTGTTAGCAAGGCCCACACATTGTATTGACATTTCTGTGTGGCTTTTGCTTCTGAGCTGGTGTGGTCTCTCCTCATCATCTGCCCTGTCTTTGCAGAGTAGCGGGGCATAGTTAAACCATGCCTTTGGTTTAACAAGCTCCAGTTCTGTATTTCACTACAAAGCAAAATATTCATTAAAAAGACTGGATTTACAGTGACAAAAAGATGCAAAATGAACCCACATTATGTTATATATAGGGTTATAAATAATGAGACATTTTATTTGGAAGAAGACAAGAGAAGAATGTGTTTACGTATGTGTCCTAGATATAGAGGCATAAATGCTGAAGCTTTTGCATTTGAACATGCATCACAGCAACAAAGTAGAGATTCTGTATGAGGAACATCATTAGGTTTACTGTATAATAGCTTTTATTTAAAATTTATCTGCAGTCTTCCATAGCATTCACGGTGATTTACAGGGTTCCATTTAAATGCTTTTTACAATTTACACTATTTGCTGTAAGCACTGAAAGTTGACTGGAAACTATTAACACCTATTTATCAGAGTGTTTTGTGCAGAAGTCTTGAGACTCAGACTGTATCTAATGCTTTTGGAAGAGGTTTGTAGAGACAAAAATCTGCCCTGTGTTTCAGCATTAATGAAGGACAGAAGGAAGAAAAATAGAGTTGCTATAGTATCTATATACATAGCAGTTCCTCGAGCAATATTCAGAGTTGATTGAAACAAGAGAGAGAAGTGAATTCTTCTCTTTGTCGTTTACCATGAACAGAGGAGTTGATTGTGTAAGATGCAGCTACTGAGGCATAATAAGAGAGGATGGCTGAGATTTATCCAAAAATGGAATTTGACCAGCACTGGTGATAATACATGAGAAGGAAAGAAAGAATCCAGGTTGCCACCCATCTGGAAAGGGATTTTATAATGGTTAAATATAAAGCCCTCCAAACAATTTTGCCATTAGAAAAAGTCCCAAGGAGCCATCAAGAAAAAGTAATGCAAAGCCTGATAAAAACAGATTGCTCCTTCCCTTCAATATCTGAAAGTAACATTCCAGCCACAGATCTGTAGTGTCAGGGAGAGATGAGACTTTTCAAAAAACCATGCAGATTCTCAAGTACATTTCTTTTTTAATACCTTGGACAGAGACAAAGTACTATGACATTTCAGTAAGCCAAACATTACAATTTTGTCATGTCCTGTATACAATATAGTATATGAGTTTGTCTAAATAATATTATAAATTCACAAATTAGAGAAACTGTTACAATTAGATGGTGGATTAACTAAGCCAGAGAATGCATACTCTTGCAACAATGCTGATGATCTTCAATCCAATAATTGGGTAGGCATTAGATCAGCAAAGAGGTATCCATGGCACATGTTTTATGTGTGTGTGTATGGGCACACACATGCACTCTTACACACCATGCATTTAGTTTCTCCAAACTGTAAATTAGTTACTGTTCTCAGAGGCAGTATATCAGATTGTCTGATGAAGGATACAAGAGTTTTTCCATTATAGAAATCATCTATACTCCTCCTCTCTCAGGGGGAAATCCAGACTGTGGTACACAATGGTACAAGAAACTATATCTTTTGCGCTGGCCTCTAGAACTGGCTGGGTTATACCTTTACTAAGCAGGGCACGGCTTGATCTTGAATATAGCTGAAATATAGTTTGGTATTTAGCTATGTGGGACTAACATCAAATTATGCTTTCTGGGTTTATTGTAAAACACACATGTAACAGCCTAAGAAAGTTTAGTTCAACCTGATGCAACACTGTCTTAATTGCCCAGCTCTTCTCTCTGCTATACTACTTGAACTGCAGTATGATAACTGTTAGTATGGTCTGACATAGTTTGTGATAGTATTGTAAATGCTTTGTTTTTCTATGTGTTGCCATGGACAAATTTGATGGATAATTGCATACTAGATTTTATGCCTCTGGTTCATGTAATTCTATGACTCCATTTCAGCCACAAATACACTTAAAATTAAGTTTCTGTGTTTTATCATAGATTAAAATCTCACTGTGAACTGTTCTACCATTATCTCAATTAGATCTTATAAATGTATTCCTGTTAGCCAATTAAATAATTCTGTTTTATAAGAGATTGCATTAATAACAATTGGCACACATTAATTCACATTTTTAAGAAGGTATTACCATGAATAAAACCCATCAGGAACGTATCTTCCTCCTGTTGTCTTCATGATTCTGTAACTTCAGTGACTTATTATCTCAAAATTCAGGACAAAAGGGCTTGACTGAAGACATTGTAAGCTGAAAGTCTAACCAACTTCAAAATGCTTAGAACTGGCCTTGCTAGTCACCGCTAATATTATCATAAATTCATAGAAAATCAGAGCAGGAAAGTCCTTCGTGGGGTCATTTAGTCATTTAAAAAGAATCAGGAGCTGTCACTGAGTTCAGTGACTACAAATCACATCTTAGGAAATATAGTTCCTAGTGTTGAAAAATTACTCATTTTAAATATGTTTTTAGGGTTTTTTTTATTCTACAGAAGCACATCTTTTCTCGTTCATTTTTTCCACTTCCTTGGCTAAACAGTGGATGCAATGTTTTTCCAGATGCCAGGTTGTTCCAGACAAAACTATTTTTTCCCTTCTAGCTGGCTGTAATCTTGCAGGGTACCCCAGAGGCACAGCAGAGCTCTGCTTCTCAGAGTATTCTTTAGCCCGCAAGCTGAATCCAGCCTGTGAATGTCCCGTTTTGCTCACGTCTATGCCCACGTGAGGAGCCCTTCCACTTAGCAGATGTGCTAATGAGGAAAAAAAAGGGAACTATGTGGACCGGTTAAAAAATGGCAGGTTTGAGCGCTTAGTGATTCCTCTTGGTTTTTCTGTGTAATTTCTTCAGAGAACAAAAGTTTTGTTCTTTGTTGGTTAATCTACCTTGGAGTTTAAACATACCGTAAAGCAGATTGGCTTCCAAGTGTACAGTATCATTCATTTATCTCCCTCTTGCCATTCCACTGACATGTTTACCTGCCTCTGAAGTATCATTGCTAGCTCTCTTGAAGATTTTTGTTAAGCTTGTATAAGTACTCTGCTTATTGCATTGCTATTCCTTGCTCCGGAGTGCATTTTCATGCCCGAAGTGCTGCTGCTGCTGGACATTTGTTGCTTTGAACGTCTCTGGCTTTGTAAAATTCCACTGACCCTTTCAGGCATCGAGTGGAGGAGACTCAAGAAGAGTGACTGATTAAGCATTGAGACCACTCTGTAGTGTGATAGGATGCCCTGTTCAGGCTTGCAGAAGTGTGCGAAGATCCATATTCATACTTAATTTTAAAACTTCTGGTCGTTAATCCTAAATTAAGCTGGTAAAGGGTTCTTAGTGGCACAGAAACCAGAGACTCTTCCATGGAAACAGCTCAACTCAGGATGAAAAAGACATGATGTATAGCAGTGCTGCTCTTCTCTTATGAAATTTTTTGTCCAGCATAGGTAGCAGTTTCTCTGCTTGTGCTGGATTTATCGCTAGCTGGGAATCCATCAGAAAGACTGTGCTGGTAGCTGCTAATTGCACAGTGGTTTCAGGTTGTCAGGTTTTGATGGATAGTGTACACAGAAGTCTCTTACACCTCATCTTCCAATCCGACTAAGTCTCACAGTCAAGCCCGCTTGGAATGGGTTTTGTGTCCTCTGCATCAAATTTTAGAGCTTATCTGTAGAAACTTAGGACAACATGTGATTAACTACAGGGCTTTGATTTTGTTGGAAAATTCTCCTTTTATGTAGGACCCCCTACATTGGCAAGAAGATGTTGACTACCATTTACTTGCTATTTCTTCTAGCATCATTAGTTACATTTTTGCAGCTTCTTCAGCTTATTCTTGGTCTCGATCCACCACATTCAGGAGTTCATCGGTACATGACGTCTGCCTTAAGAAAATGTACAGAAAACACTACTCTGTCATTTTTTCATTATCTAAATGCTAAATATGCATCTTTGGTGATACCTCAGAAAAGCTACATACAAATTTCAGCCACAATAATGATCAGAGGGCTGGAGCACCTCTCCTATGAAGAAAGGCTGAGAGAGTTGGGGTTGTTCAGCCTGGAGAAGAGAAGGCTCTGGGGAGACCTTATTGCAGCCTTTCAATTCTTAGAGGGGGCTTATAAGAAAGATGGAGAGAGACTTTTTACCAGGGCCAGCAGTGGTAAGACAAGGGGTAATGGTTTAAACTAAAAGAGGGTAGATTTAGATTAGATATAAGGAAGAAACTCTTTATGATGAGGGTGGTGAGACACTGCAACAGGTTACCCAGGGAAGCTGTGGATGCCCCACACTTGGAAGTGTTCAAGGTCAGGTTGGGTGGGGCTTTGAGCAACCTGATCTAGTTGAAGATGTTCCTGCCCATGGCAGGGGGGTTGGACAAGATGACCTTTAAAGGTCCCTTCCAACCCAAACCATTCTATGATTCTATGATTCTAACTTACTGTTTCAGAGTTGTATAGCATTGAAGATACAAAGGTATATTTGTCTTGCGATAAATTGTTTGGTAGTCATCCAGATCTCATACATTTTTGACTCATACTACATTTGTTGACATTGTTACTAGCTTCTAAATAATTGACTTCAGTTTCCAAATACAGCCTCATTCGAAGTATATAGTTGAATGAAAATATTAGTATATGCAGCTAGAGCTTGTTAACTGATCACATTGTGAACTGAAGAGCAGCATGTTCAGGAAAGGATAACCAGCATTTTGTCACTCTGAAATTTTTAAGTAAAATACCTGAGTAAGCATTTAGCAGTAGAAAGATGCCACTTTCATTAGTGCACGGAAGGATTTGGGAGGTTTCAATTATTTTTAGAGAGGGGCAAGCTAGGTGCTGTTGCATATAATGGTTGCCTGGTAACACATCTAGGATTATAAAATAGCAGGGTCATTGATGTAGGCTTATTTCATCAGTAATACAGAAAATAAATTATAAAAAAAGCCAAACCCAAACCCACTCCAGCAAACTGTTGTTTGGCAAGTTCTGTTTTTCAGTGTTTTGTGAGCAATTCAGTGATGCCAAGCTTTCAGAAATATATGTTCTAGAAATGCAAGACCAGAGTAGCGGCTTGTTAGTCATTGCTTTTGTTGTATCAATAAGAAAGCCAATTTTGCCTTTGGGCTTGGATTAGATTTATTTTCATTTGCCTTGCATGTCAGTTTACAAATACACAACAAGCTTTGGATGCTCCTCTGTATGCTCTTCTGCTTTAATAAATATTTGTTGATACTTCTTTTGTAATATCTTTGGACCTGATCCTAAGAGTGTAACTCATACTGAAAGCAAAATTTATTTAATAAGCTCACTCATGTATTCAGCTACTACCTTTCATCACTAAGAGTGGCAGAATTAGGTTCTACGTAAATGTAGACTGGTGAGCTTTTCTAAGCATGTGTACTTAAATCTATATTTAGGTATTCAGTTGCTGAAAAAGTATCCTAATTTGCACAGGCCTTGAGTACTTACAATGAACATTGTTTGCCATGGGCATTTTTGATCCTCAGAATGCATTGATTTAGGCAGCATTCAACAATTTTGGCATCAAAATATGCTTGAAATTGTTGGTTAGCAAATACAGTTGTCATTGCCGTATTCTTAAGCCCACTTTTTTCACTGAACATCTCCTACCTTTCTGCCAAAAACAATTCTCCAGCCAAATTGGGGACAGCTATGTAAGTCACTTTGGAACTGGTTTCTCAGAGGTTCAACCTCTTCCTTTGAAGTCTTTTAACTTTCTCAAAATCTTTTATTTCACTGTCAGGGACCAGGAACTCATCGTACATCATAACTTGTTTATTGCTAAGTTTCTTTAAAGCTCTGGTGTAAACAGAGTGATTGATGCTGGCCCTTGAGTTTTCTTACGCAGTAAAATTAATCTTCCTGGGTTTTGCATGTACGGACTCAGCCTGTAACCTCACAGGTGTGACCTGTGCTGAAGCACAGTGCAATGAATCATAAAGGACCTTGTTATAGACTTGGGGCGGGGGAGGGACATTCTCTTTTGTAACCCTCTGGACTTTCTTCATAAGGAACAGAGGGACAGTCAAATTGGGGAGCATTACCCACTAGTGCAACTTACTCAAATAGCCAGAAGGCACAGCCAGCAAAAGAAAGGTGTTCTCTCCTAGGCACAGGTCCTATAATTCTTCTGATTTTGGGGTGGTGGAGGGGTGTGTGTGGAGAGTGATATTTTTGTTTTCTGATCTATCGTCTTGTTCAATAAATGCTTGTGTCCATTTTTGGTGTTCCTTGTCTCCACTGGAAGATGTTTACATCATCAATAGTTTGCCACATCTGCTAGGCAGAATTTTAACATCAGCTATGGCATGTAAATACAGGCTCTTGTGGAAAGGGAAAGGAATAAAATGGGAGAATCACTGCTACCAGATTTTTTCTAGCACTCCAGTTCTACATCTCTTTCTTCTGCGCAGGTGGTGACCTGCAATCTCCTTGAGAAGCAGAACCTCTTCACACTCAGCCTTCCCTCACAAAACAAATCTTGATCCCTTACACACCTCTCATGTTTGTGCCTGTTTTGATCTATATGAAATTGCAGCTTTTGACAGACAATATTTTCTCAGTATGAATTGGTAAATATGAAAGATCTACATTCTTTATCAAAATGAAGCAATTAAACCATTGCTTCCTCCAGGTATCATCAGTCCATCAGTTCAGCTTTTCTATAGTGGAAGTTTTGCATTTTGTAGTTTTGGTTTCTGCTAACAAAAAGTCTTTACTTTTTAAATTTGCTTAGCTTTTTTTTTTTTTTTCCCAGCAGCATCCTTTAAGGTCTCATTTCTAACATTATTTCATAATTAAAATAGATAGGAGAATCTCCTCCCTACTTTCTATCTCCACTGAAAATAAAAATAAAAAATAAAAACTAAGGTTTTCTCTTGAGTATTCTGACTCTTTTAATTACCCTCAAATTTTATTTAGGTTTTTTTGTTGCTCAAAGTAATTTTGCTTGCCAGCAATTAGAGATAGCATGTTGTACAGCAAACTGTTCCAAACACTGGGGGAAACCTCAGGAAAATCGTTTCCATGGTGTTTAGTCAGGCATGCATAACTGTTGCTTAGTGGGGAAAATAAGACAAGGGTACTCACGAGCAGTGAAACAGAGGGGATGGGATATTCAAACTGGGTTTCAGACTGCCTGTTCAGCCATACTGGCCAGACCTTCCAGCCAGCCTGCTGATGTGTTGTGCCACAGCATGGATGGGGTATTTCACCAAGATGAATTTGTTCAAGATTCTCAGTCTGAAGGCCAGATTATTATCTGATTCTCTTTCCTTTTTACTTTGACAGTTATGATGAATAAAAAATGCTGAAAGCATGATTTATGAAGGGGTAAATCTACAGAACTCCCTCCTTCAAAGCCCACCTTTCTTCTCTTAGCTCACTGCTCACATGCAGGTGGATTTCATTGTTCCCTGAAGAAACATTCCTGAGCCTCTTTGGTATTGCTCCAAAGCTGCACAGTCACCCAGAAGTCGGAGGCTGGGTACTGGCTATCCTGGAGCTGCAGCTCAGGGAGTCGCAGTTGAAAGTAGTGAAATGTGTTGCAATTCCTTAAAGCTAGAAATACTATTTCTTGCTTCTGCTACCCAGGGGAAGAAGGTAAGCGGGAAATCTCTCTGCAGGGTAATCTGCATGTGGGACAGGTTCACTTATAAAACTATATAGGACCTAAAGAGTTTTGGTTTTATTTGGATGACCTTGCAACCTGGACATTAAGCTGTACTCAGACAGGGCAACCTTGTGTTTAGGAGTTCCTACAAGACAATCTGGCACTTCCCTCAGAAATGAAGTCAGCCTTCTCCCTCTCAAAAAAATTTCTCCCAGAGAGAATGGAGGCATGTGTTGCTCCTGCCTTGATCACAGGCAAAATCTGACAGATCCGGAGGCCTTGCCCACACTTGCATGGGGCCCTATGACACGTCAGATCACTGATTCCACCTGGGAACTTCAGAAGCCTGCGGCTCACCCTTGTCCCCACGTTCATTGTGGCTGTGGCTCACAGAAAGGCAAATGCCACGTGCATCACACCTATCGGGCAGTCGATCCAAGGAACAGGGGATGGATAGCTCAGTCCTGTTCTGTCCCGTGCTCCGGTGGGAATAAAAGAGCATGCTTTTAGTGGCTTTGCAGCAAATGGCTGCTTATGGGCACACTCGCCTCTGCCCGTTTCATCACTCTTCCTAAGCAGAGCACCTCCAGCAGCACTGCCCAAGTGTTATACAGCCCTGGCTCTCTCCAGGCTCTTCTCCATGTAGCTGTGGTTTTAACTATTGCATTACACTGATTTATCAGCCCCTGTTAACTCCATCCCCTGTAGATACAGTTCTGCACTGTCAAGCTAGGAAAAAAATCTTTAATGTGTTAAGCCAACTTATGTCCACAAGTGCTCCATTAATTCCATCAAATCTATTTTGGTCTTATTTCTGCCATCAGTTCTGCCACATTTTGTGCCAGCTCAAACCAATAAGCTAAATTATTAAGGCTCAGAGCCTTACTCTGATAATATGGGCACTTTCTGAGCAGCACAGGACAAAGGTTAGCAGCAGAATGCGGCAGTGGAAAATGAAGCACAGAAGAGATGTAGCATAAAGATGTCACTAGTTTTCTAGCCAGTCCTAGCATTAATGCACTTACTATATTTTCCATGTCATTTACACCATCCTCTTCCCAGTTAATTTTGTAATCTGAATCTGAGGACTCAGGCTGAGGAGGAGAACTGCTCTTCTGGAAAGGAGGAGACTGTTTTAACTATTTGACTATTAAAGTAGAAATAGTGGAAATGAGGAGAGGGAGGGCTGGGAAATTTTGCCTGGGAAAAGGAATGTGTTTCACTTGCCTTTCTTTGCACTATAAAATGAGTAAAATGAACAAGACTCAGGTAAGCAGATTTAGCTTATAATGATTCCCAAAGCTCTTCACAAATGCAGCTGATTTTGATTTTAGGGACAGCTTCATTTTCCACTGAAGAATTATATGATGCTTGGGTCAGAAAATAAGGACTAAAGCCTGGATTTGTTCCTTCTAAATTGAGGAGTTAGATGTCAAGATATCATCATACCATAGCAACCAAAGAGATTTTCAGCCATTGGTGTGCCTTTGCAGCTCATGACATCCACAGTAGGGACCCTAACCCCACCTGCCTTCCCCAAGATTTCTTGCATTTGACTGATTCCCCCTCATGCGAGGAATATGATAATCTGTATAAAAAGACCTCACCTCATCCTGACCTTTGTGCTAACTGGCAAGGGAACAAGCAAGAAGGAGTTGTGTGAAATAAACATTGAGTTTTTTTTTTTTTAATGGGCAAGCGTGAGGATAAACTAGAGTGGATTGGAAGATACCAGCAGGTTTTAGGGAGAGAGGTTAAAAAGGAAATCAGCCCTGTACGTTTCTTCAAGCGTTTGTCAGCTAGTCACAGACTCTATGGGGTGCTGGCAGAGACATGACCTAGGGGCAGGCAATAGTGTGTATGCCAGTGTGGGAAAATAATGGAAGGTTAGCAAGGAGGATTGTAAACGCGCTCAAGTGACTTGCAGCTGGGGTGTCAAAAAACACATATATCATACTAATTGTTGTTTGGCCTTGTATGTTGGACAAGCCGAACATCTGTGTTTAGATAACATAGGCCTGTGATAGACTTAGAGGCACCCTATTGAACATGCTTGAGATTCCTGCCCTGCTGTGGGAAAGATCGAAGCACAATGCTAAATTACACGTGCGCGAACCCCTGAAATACAGGTGAAAACAGCAGGTTCAGTCCTCTAGCAAGGACCAAGCTTCGCGGTGCCTGCGTCCCTGCTTGTGTGACTCTGCCTGGGTGCTGCTTCGGGGATCCCCCGGTTTGTGATGTAACGAAAATAAATTTAGTCTTTGCATTTCATCCATGGTTTTGTGGTTGTTCCTGCATCCTGCCTGTGCCGGCTCACACAGCCAGTATTAGGAAGTTCATGGGGGACACAAGATCTAGCCAAATATACAAGATCAGCTCTGTGTAAAAGTGGCAGAATGCAACCTTTCATGACCATCTGTGGGTCCCTGCCATGATACTTCTGCATGGTCCGAGTTTGGTTTCTTCACGCTCTTCACCTTCAGGGAATTTCCCAAACAGGCAGCTACTTCATAAGCAAGTCCTAATGGGGACTCATCGTATTTTACACTTGATGCTGCCTCTGCATGGTGCTTACTACTACATGGACAATGATTAAGTGTTCTTCAGAAGGAAAAATGGCACTTTCTATATAAAAAAATTCCGATTTCCTTACGAGCCTGGATTTAGTATTTATAGATCCTCACATTGTTTTGCTTGTTTAAAAAGAATATTCTTTCTCCTCCTCCAACGTCTGTGTCAGAAATGTGAAGGGGAGAAGCACACTTATTTGTAAGATTAAATTCCTTTTATCTCCCTCACCACCAGTCTTCACTTGGATAAGACAAGGTAGGTTAGGAGGTCTCTGTAAAGCACAGAGTTCCAGTTCTCATCTGTCTTAGTACAGACTTTTCAGTCTCTTCCTAATCTTTCTTATTACTCCCATCTGCACCCTTAGAAAGACTATATTTTGAGGTAGGCTGACCTGAGGACAGTATTCCTAGCACAGCAGATGTATCTTGATTTATAAATGGGCTTATGGTCTTTTTATTCTTCACATCAGCCTTTTGTAGCCTAATGTTTACTTTCTGATTTTCAGCTCTGCTGAGCAGTGATCTCTAGAGACCTGTGATTAGTAATTTAGGACTGCATCTAGATTTATTGTAGCATTGAATTTCATATTGCCACCTCACTACACTGCCTATTTCCCCATGTTAGTCTTTCTAGTTTTGCCTGGGTTTGCTTGACCTATATAATTTTGCTATCTTGCTGTTTATCACCCTCCCCAGAACACTGCTACACATGTATAACTGCACAAACTTTATGAATATATTTGTTGTACCTCAGCAGTCACCTTTTTTTGACTGTTAGCCAGTTTCTAGTCCATGGCAACAAATTGCCTCTCACCTTGATCCTGCTGAATTTCTTTATCCGTTTGATGTGAGGGATATTGTCAAAGGCAGTTTCAAAATCTAAATAAATAACGTCAATTAATTTTCCTTCTCCTATAAAATATTTTCCTGGCATTTTGAAAGACTGCTAAATAAGTCAGAAGACATGATCTCCCTTCTAGCATAGTCACTCTCACTGAGCCTTATGGTCATGAGGCTTTAGAGGACATATAATTATGGTTATAATTATCTCCATAACCAATTCACAAAGTACAAATTCAAGAGATTAGAATTATTCTAATAAAAATATATATTTATCAGACATTAACATTGTATTTGAATAAGAATAAATGCTTTCGAAAATGTAATGCTTTTGATTTATTTCTCAGTAGCAAAAAATGTAGGCACTGTGGAAACTTACCACGTTTAGAGGCTAAGCTTCCCCTCTGCAAGTCATTTGTGCATTCATTAGAAGGGAGGCCACATGGTGTTATGTTGATCTTTTAGAACAAGATATCCATATGGGAGATCTCAGTACTACTGATGTTTTCAGTTACAGCAATCTTGTTTGGCAGAAAAATACTTCTGACATTTAGGTGAGATTTTCTTCAGGACCCCTCAGTTGTTACACGGGCCTCTCATTTTTCTTCATTTATTGGGGAACATGTTAAAGCACACTGGCTTATATCAAACATCCTATAAAACAATGACTCTTTATGCTTTAGCGTTGATTTGGCATTAAAGTACTTTGACATATTCAGTCATTTAAACAAAGTTTCATTAATGATTATAAGCCATCAGTTTGAACAGTCTTAAAGACTAATAGAATGGGTTGTCAGATTAAATAAAAATCAAATTGTTAAGCAGCATATTAAAACATTAGATCATACTTTTCCTTCAATTTACCTCTAGAATGCTATGTAATTTTTACAAGGGGTAACAATTGCCCATATTCCTTGTTTAACTGGTCAAAATGTGTCACCTCAGTATGCTGATCTCTATGGGTCTGTGCTGTGTTCCTGTCCAATTACCATTTTTTCCTATTTTGAATTGCCAGAGCATCTTATTACAAAGAGCTCTACTCCAACTCATTTTAAGCAATGAATAATTTTCTGCACATCATTTCCCTTCCTTTCAAATGGGATAAGCTTTCCTAAGCTTTGGAAAGGTCCTGGAGGACCCAGACTGAAGCACGGTCTTTGAGAGGGTGATTCAACCCATCTTGAGATAAGCATGAAGACAGATAATGTGCATTGCCTTTGGGAAGCACCTATCTCTCCCCATTGACTGTGGAAAGTAAACAATACACCTGCATTGCCCAGTGCAGTGCTACACACAGATACCTGAGCTTAGTCTATAAGCAGAAGCACAGTGGCCACTCCACCCTCATGAATTAGTGTTTCTGAAAAAACACCAATGTGGCTGATCACAGGATCTGAACGAGCACCTCTACTTGACTGCGGTAGTCAGAAGTGCCTGGTGATCTTTCTACGGCAATACACTGCACTGAGTAGATGTGCCATAAAGGCATAGGCAAATGTCAGATGCAGATGGTAAGTCCAGGCGCAGAAGCAGCCAGGAATGTGGATGTATTTTGGTTTTGACACCACCCACAGAAACATCAGGGTCTCGCCTAAAGCCTGGGTTGATATGCTAATGCTAGAAAGCCTAAAGGGAACCTTCTGGCATTAAAATTATTAAAACAGGGAATCAAAGAGAGAATAAAATTTCTCTAGCAATTTAAGGATTTTGAGGTTTTAACTGATTATACAGATTTTTTTTTAAATCTGTGGCTTTATTTCCCTCTTTTATTAATGAAATCCTGTATGTATAGAAAGACAATTTAAATCAACTTTCATTTTTTATTCTAACAGAGTACCACTCTGAATAAATATTTTGTTTATTCAGAAGACTTCCTGAAGAAAAACAGATTTTCATGACGGAAGGCCACTAGAAGAAAATCCAGTAAAGAACATGACTTTTAGTAAGTTAAGACTGCTACTTCTTTATTAATGTTATTGTCTTCATGGATCTCTTGACAGGATTAGATGCAACAAAAGTAGAAGCTTCTCTAATCTATCCCCATGTGCCATTTTACTCAATTACAACATGCTTGCCTTGTTTTCTCTCTAGAGCATAGGTTAGCTGTTTGCTCAAGCCAATACTGGATGTAGTCTAAACATGACTAATGTTTTTAACCAGATGGCTGTACAGATAGCTCTCTTTCAATTATTTCCCTGTTTTGTGGAGTCATTCAAAAAGAAAATGTTGTGTAGCAAGTCCAAGTAATTAAAAGGTATATAAAATGGACATATGGTGCTAAAACCTCAAGATAAATATAGATAAGAGATCCAGGAAGAAAATATTGAAAAAATAACCAAATTGTTACAATTCATGGTCATAGAATCATAGAATCGTTTAGATCAGAATACACCTTTAAGATCATCAAGTCCAACTGTTAACCTAGAACTGCCAAGTCCACCACTAAGCACCACATCTACAGGTCCGTAATGTCCCTAAGCACCACATCTACAGGTCTTTTAAACACCTCCAGGGATGGTGACTCAACCACTTCCCTGGGCAGCCCCTTCCAATGCTTGACAACCCTTCCAGTGAAGAAAGTTTTCCTAATATCCAATCTAAACCTCCCCCGGCGCAACTTGAAGCCATTTCCTCTTGTCCTATTGCTTGCTACTTGGGAGAAGAGACCAACACTCACCTTGCTACAACCTCCTTTCTGGTAGTTGTAGACAGCGATAAGGTCTCCCCTCAGCCTCCTTTTCTCCAGGATAAACAACCCCAGTTCCCTCAGCCGCTCCTCATAAGACTTCTGCTCTAGACCCTTCACCAGCTTTGTTGCCCTTCTTTGGACACGCTCAGCACCTCAATGTCTCTCTTGTAGTGGGGGGCCCAAAACTGAACACAGTATTGAAGGTGTGGCCTCACCAGTGCCCTGTACAGGGGGATGATCACTTCCCTACTACTGCTGGCCACACTATTTCTGATACAAGCCAGGATGACATTGGCTTTCTTGGCCACCTGGGCACACTGCCAGCTCATATTCAGGCGGCTGTCAACCAACACCCCCAGGTCCTTCTCTGCCAGGCAGCTTTCCAGCCACTCTTCCCCAAGCCTGTAGCGTTGCATGGGGTTGCTGTGGCCCAAGTGCAGGACCTTGCACTTAGCCTTGTTGAACCCCATCCAATTGGCCTCGGCCCATTGATTCAGCCTGTCCAGGTCCCTCTGTAGAACCTTCCTACCCTCAAGCAGATCAACACTCCCACACAACTTGGTGTCATCTGCAAACTTACTGAGGCTGCACTCGATGCCCTCATCCAGATCATTGATAAAGATATTAAACAGAACTGGCCCCAACACAGAGCCCTGAGGAACACCGCTTGTGACCGGCCGCCAACTGAGTAAACTCCATTCACCACCACTCTTTGGGCCCGGCCACCCAGCCAGTTATTTACCCAGCGAAGAGTAGACCCGTCCAAGCCATGAGCAGCCAGTTTCTCCAGGAGAATGCTGTGGGAAACCATGTCAAAGGCTTTACTGAAGTCTAGATAGACAACATCCACAGCCTTCCCCTCATCTACTAGGCGGGTCACCTTGTTGTAGAAGGAGATCAGGTTGGTCAAGCAGGACCTGCCTTTCCTGAACCCATGCTGGCTGGGCTTGATCCCTTGGTTATCCTCTACATGCCGTGTGATGGCACTCAGGATGATCTGCTCCATGGGCTTCCCCGGTACCGAGGTCAGGCTGACAGACCTGTAGCTCCCTGGATCCTCCTTCTGGCCCTTCTTGTAGATAGGTGTCACATCTGCTAATCTCCAGTCAACCGGGACCTTCCCGGTTAGTCAGGACTGCTGATAAAGGATTGAAAGTGGCTTGGTGAGCACATCTGCCAGTTCCTTCAGTACTCTCAGGTGGATCTCATCAGGCCCCATAGACTGGTGTGTGTCTAAGCGGTGTAGCAGGTCGCTAACCATTTCCCCTTGGATTATGGGGGCTTCATTCTGCTCCCCGTCCCTGTCTTCCAGCTCAGGGGGCTGTGTACCCCGAGAACAACTGTCTTACCATTAAAGACTGAGCAAAGAAGGCATTAAGTACCTCAGCTTTTTCCTCATCCTTTGTCACTGTGTTTCCCCCCACATCCAAGAAAGGATGGAGATTCTCCTTAGCCCTCCTTTTGTTGCTAATGTATTTATAGAAACATATTTTATTGTCTTTTACAGCAGTAGCCAGATTAAGTTCTAGTTGGGCTTTGCCCCATCTAATTTTCTCCCTGCAGAACCTCTTGACATCTTTGTAGTCCTCCTGAGTTGCCTGCCCCTTCTTCCAAAGGTCATAAACTCTCTTTTTTTTCATACTCTAATGTCTTTTTTCATAATCTATTTAAAAGTAATTTTGGTACCTTATCCAACTAATGCTGCATCCTCTGAGATATTCCAGAGATATTCTCAGAAAATAAAAAAGGTTTGTCCATTCATTGAGCAAAATGTTAATGAAGAATGAGTTCTACATCTATCGCATTCCTGCTTTTAGATATGCAAATCTCATCATCAGACAGCAAATTTAAGTGAGCTTGTTTCTATATAGAAATACCATCATTTTCCTTTATAATGGAAATCTCTGTGAATGAACACTTGATTTTGCAAGTAATTTTGGTGACTGCACAAATATGTTCCCAATTTGGGACTGTATTTTCCACTCAGATGTTTAAATATGCTTATGTGAATAATGTCATGGAAACATTTTTCTTTTTTTTTTTTTTTTGTAAATTTAAACATACTGCATGTACAGCATCTCACAAAGGATGTCTATACATAATGGTATTGGCTCTAGTCTGTGTACCGAACAAGAGTTACAGATAATTGCTGAAGTAATCTACAATAGCAAGGAAACATTTTTTAATATGTGTAACCAATTTCTTCAGAAAAAATTGCAGCTTTTATTGTAATTAACTATTTGTAGTTAAGTGGCCTGAACTGGGCCTAGATCACATTGATCCAATACATCTTCCTGGATGTTGCATGTGGTGAGTCTTTACTTCAGTGAGACCCCTCTGTCCTTTGAATCTTTTGTCCAGTGCCTCCTTCCACGAGCAGAATACTGGCGCTCGTCATTGCTCTCATCACCTTCAAGCTGCCATTATGATCATCAGTATACATCTACATTATTTTTCTTGCTTCAGGCAATTTTCTTTGTGCTATTTTGAATAAAATTGAAATTGTTTCTCCTTTGGAGGTGACAGCTCTTAAACTTTTTCCTTAATTTGCTGCTATAAAAATGGTACCCACTAAAAAGTCAAAATTTATCAAAGCTGTTAAATACTTTGAACACAGCTTACATAAAGTCTTTAAACTTCCAAAAGACTTTATCAGAAGAGTTTCTTAGAGAGAGATAAAAAACTTCATACAGAGAAAAAAGCTAATTAATATTGGCAATGGATTCACAAAGAGGAAAGAACATTCCTCTCATATAGTCAAATAAATGATACTTTTCTACTCACTAAATCAGAAAGCTGTCATCTTGCCAAACAGTATAGATCTGTGGTCCAAATACCAGATTCTAAAACTAAATAAAAACAGATTGTGGCACATGTGCTGGACAGTTTGTTCTCAGATTGCCTATAACGTGATGTGCCTTTCAGCAGAGAGTGGTGGGCTCAGGTGGTGCCTCCAGAGGGCTGGGAGATGGTCACCAGCCCCAGGGGAGGAAAAAGTGTCTGTGGGTGAGAAAGTCATGGCAAGAAGGCAGGAGCTGAAGCCCATGGAGATAGTACTGAAAGGAGCAGGGACCTGACTCACCCATAACTCAACCCCCACAGTGGCAGAGAGAAACTTTTTAGGGGTCAGAGGGACCTGGCTGCAAATCAAAATTTACTGTGATCACAGTAACCAAGCAGAGAAGCAAGAACTTGCCTGTAAGTATATGATGGATGGAGGAGATTTGTTTATATGCAATTTTATTTCTGCTCTGTCTTAGTCACTCTAAGTTTTCTGTCTTTAAAAGGTTAATTATTTTGGTTTATATTTTAATAAAATCTGGCTTTGAGTTGAAAGAGCTTTTTGGTCTTCTGGTCTCCACCCTAAGGCAAGGGTCAAGACATGCATCTCAGAGCTTTATCTGGCTCTCCTCTCACACCTCTTTTGCTTAACAGTATGCAGCATTTGAATTTATCAGAATTGGCTACAAATTAATACATACATCCTGTGAAAATGCCAGGGTTTCAAAATTTGTGCTGTGTCAGATGAAAGAAATATTGACACTTTCTTTACATGGCAGTAAAATTTCACGGCATCCCATTCTTTTGTTTTGTTTTGTCATTCTAAGATAAACAACACTTCTTGACATTTCCAGATACTGGGTTCGCTGTGAGCTTAACTGAAGCCTTTAGTTTCATCTTCCTCCAATTTACCCTGGATTTTAAGCTGCTGCACTGACTCCTGAAGAGCTGGTCTTTGTGCCTCCACTCTATTTTAACTCAACTTATGAAACTTAACCATCTCAGTGCTGTGTAATCCAGCGCCAAACTAAATATTTCATCTCCCAGTTGCAAGCTGAAATATTTCAACCTCTGCTTTTCGGTTTGGAGGTTGTCATTTGGTTGGTTTTTAATTTTGAAAAATTCCCAATCAACTCTACACATAATTTATAAAAATACTGGGCTTAATTTAAACAAGAAATTCCCAAGGAAGAAAACCCTCAAGTTATTTAGTAGTCACTATATTTTTTTACCCTGGCACTATGGGGCACTATGGTTGGGACTGATTTATGTCTTCTCCCATGGGCAGCTTTCCCGATTTGGACTTAGTCTTAGATCATCCAGAAACTTGGAAAACTCCTAAGAAAGTGTTTCTGACTTACAGAAATGCTTTTTTTCCCTCCTGTTTCACTGTAGTAGTATTGTCTTTGTAAAGTACTAAGTTATGAACATGGGACTGCTCTTAGGTATCTAATGGAGACCTTACATTTCAATACTACACTATTATTTTGAGTACCCTTCTGTAGCTAGAGACCTACTTCAATTCCTGGAAAAACTGTGCTATTTTTGGATTCTGACTCCCCGTTTCCCTGTTGGTGCTCTCTCCTTATCTCCTCCTTCACAGCATTTCCTTTCTCTCCCACTAGCTTTATATGATCGCTTCCACTTACCACAAATACCACTCTTGAGAGCTGGGCAGGGTCATCCGAAAAGTTTCCTTGGTACTGTGGGAAAGGCACAAAGAATCTTGGGTCCTGACATTTTGTTACTTGTTTATTTATTTGCAGGTTGAGATCCTAATTCTTTAGTCTGAATTGATTCAAAGTGAGCTACAGGTCATACTCATTTTGGCCAGGCAGTTGAGATGATTTATAATTCGTGTTTCTCCAGTTTTAACTAGGGGCAAATACTTAAGAGAGCCATATCTGAGATATTAACAGCTTCCTAATCTAAGTACAAGGGAATATTTTTGGTATCCATTCTTCTTCTTTTTTAAAAAAGAAAATTTGAATTTATAATGAAGAATATACAGGAAATTCTTAGATTAAGAATTTTAAGATGTAAGAATGTTTATTTTCTTTCTGCCTTTCCTTTTTTTAAAAATTGAATATTGAAATTGTGCAACAGTATGTCTTTTCCTTTAGGACTCTGTTTTACTTCTATACTAATTTTCTTTTGTTTCCATAATTACAGTGAAATACTACCATGCCCAAACATATTTTCTAGTTGATAATTTCATGATTATTGCACCACCTTTTTATTATGTGTGTTTACTGTTTTCTTCAAACACTAATGGTTTCTATAAGAGTCTATATGACTCGTGTGCTACTGTTTACTTCTGATTAAAAGGTACATGAGAACATCCTAAAGAACATCCCATTTCCTCATTCACACACAGAGTTATAACTCTGGGGGGGGGTGTGTGTGTACACACACAGACATACATACATATATATGTACGCCCAGAGCAGAGGATTTCATAACTGTTCCACGGCCATAAGTGAGTATTCTGAAGCTACTAAATAATGCATTTTTACACTGATATTATGTCAAGTAGTCACGGTATTTGTGACATTTTCCATTCTAAGTGTCTAGAACTCTATAATCACTGTATAATTACATTATTATTTGTGTATAAAATGTTGTGAATACTATGTTGCCCACAATAACTCTGCTTAAAGTTGGGGAAATGCAGACAAATAATTAAAAAATCTGTGGCTGTAACCCTTTGTTTCAATGTGTTGACAATTTGACTTTAGATTTTTTATGTTATCTTCTGCTTTCACAATATCAAGTTATGCTAGACTCCAATTTTTTGCATATAAAACTATTTTCTTGGAACCTTTGTTACCAAAATCTCAGACTGAAATAACATATTTTCAATCTTTCTATAGAGAAGAAATGGTATCTTTCAGAATGCGAAGGTCTGGAAACTATTCTAATGTATAAAGTGCCTTTCAGTGGACAGGTACTTCAATTAAAGTAATATCTATCTGTAATGTGACAGGCTTGCAATAACTGGATTCCTTGTCTAGTCTCATTTGAAAGCCCAGAGGTAACCATCGAAAACCACAGGAAACAAGGCTTAATTTGACTATGTGACCTTGTGTCTTGATCTAGATTAGTTGTGTTATGGTTCCTGAAACCCTAATCAGTTTGTTTAACAACCACCCTGTAATAAGCACCCAGTAAACAATACCTCTGCCTCAATCTACCCATTTCTATTTTGAAGAAGGCTAGAGTTGTGGAGATATGGAATGAAAATTAAAAAACAGTAAAGCAAATACACAACTAGACGGGAAATAGCTAACAAATTGTCACACTGCCCAGATGGCTTATCCTGTTTTGATAGCAACTCCTAACTGCTGCATACATCTAATTTAAATGCAGAATAACTACCTGCAGAACTACGCTTTGTATTGCTAGTTAAGAACTGTTTTCACAGTTTTACAAAGAAAGTTCCTTCATATTTCTTATTCTAAAGGAACAGATCTATTCTCTTGCAACAAGTTTTTTTCTGTTCTTTTTCTAATCTAATGCTAAGAATTTTAATCTACTTAATCTTCACTTGATTTAGTCATCTTCTTGATTGGTTAAACAGTGATCACACATGTAGGTGTCTCCGGGATGTGCTTTCTCTTGGGCTTTTTTATGAACTTGCAATCCTGTGTGCTGAATACTTATCAGAAGTAGTCATCTTAGTTAGGACTGTATTCAATTATGTTGTGTTTCACCTTCCCTATTTGTGTAAGGTGATTTCATCCAGAATGTTATTTGGCTTGTCCATTATCATGCAAAATAGTATTTCCAAATAACTTTCTTCTTTTCTTATCTATAATTTGCTTTCTCATGGCCTTTTCTGACTACTTCAGAACTTCCTTATTTGAATTCCCATGGTCTGCCTCTCCCTTCAGCACAAGAACAGGACAACTTGGACAATATATCTAAGTATTTTGAAGCTCCTGGGATTGCTGATACTAATTTTCTTTCACCCAAGCTCAGCTTTCCTCTACCTCCCCCTTTTGTCATCACTTCAGCAATCTTCTTTCCTTTGGACATCTTGCAGAGCAAGCATCCTGTGAGTAATATGGGGCTTTATGGTTCTTCTTTTATGGTACTTCTCTTATCCTATGTCTTATCCTATTTCTCCACCCTGGAAGACTTCCAGTAGTACAGCTCTGCCTCTAGCAGTGCAGTTGTCATGATACTTAGAGTAGAGAAGTTACTTTTTAGCTCTTTACACTTTTAAACGAGACTATCTTTGTTGTATACTTCTTTGCAGGTTTTCTGAAATACAAGAAAACTTTTCCAGGCTCTGGAAATCATTACACAAAGGGGTAGGCCACTTTTAAACGAGACTATCTTTGTTGTATACTTCTTTGCAGGTTTTCTGAAATACAAGGAAACTTTTCCAGGCTCTGGAAATCATTACACAAAGGGGTAGGCCCCACAGGCACCTGCTTGCCTGTAGGCCAGTGAAAGGTGAGGTCCGGGGACACAAAAATGCTAATTGCTAGGCATAATTCTCTGTACTTCAGGAGCTATAATCTTAGAAGTTCTTGAATTCCCAGACCTTCTGATAGCTGCAAATAAAGGTTTTGGCACTACTTCTAATATCCAACCCTGAGAAGGGGTCATTCTCAGGAGCACAAGGGAAAGTACATGCATATGGGTGCTGCAACTGAAATGTAAGAGTATGAGCATCATTGCGGCTGTCTTCAATGATAATTTAAACTGATGTGATCAAATGTATGCACGGATGAATTGTTAAACCAGTCCCTGGCACATTTTGATGCGAGTGAACTAGCACCCTCCTGAGCAGCTCCACAGGGCAGGGTCCATGCACCAGGGTCCATGAACAACAGGCAGTTTGGAAGTGGCCACCCCGTTTTGGAGGCTGAGGAAAATGAACAGTATGGGCACAGCCAGTCAAAGCCAGCTGGCCTGGGGATTAGTGAGTGGACCTTGGGACTGGTACGTTTACTGGTATAGACATAACCATCTTGTCTACTGAGTGCTTGGGTATGCATTGCAGAACTGCAGCTGGACAAAATCCCCGGGGAGGGGCGGGGAGTGGGGTCTGACAACATCATCAAACGCAATTTAGCTCTTTCATGGTAGAAGTGCCTGAAATCGGCATGAGGGGGCAATGTCTGAAAGCCAGGCTTTTTGCAAAGTTACGGTCCATATACAGGTAGCAACTAGGATCTGCATGAAAGGGCAGGGAGTGGAGGAGTGGACTTTATAGGGAGTCCCAGTATTTGGGCAATGAGCACTAGGAACCTCAGGGACAAACCACCACAGATGGTTCAGAAAACATCAGTAGTACTTACCCAGAGAGGGAGCTCTTGGGTTAACTGCTGGCTGGTAATAGGCCTAGCACTGTAAATGTTCTCACTCCATGACATTTTTACTCTGTTTAAGAGGAAAAAGAACCTTTATGGAGCACTGTAAACAGGGATTCAGCCAGATTCCCCTGCGATCAGAGATAAGGAGATAGCAAAGATCGCTAACAAGGTGTGTCATGCTGGCTAGCTATACAAACCAAAACGGGAAGCACTATCATTTTAGGCATTTTACCTTCTACATGGTTATTTCACCTCCCTTGCACCTTTGCAGAACACTTTGCACTTTGCACCTGTGCAGAACAGGATTCGCTTTCAGTTTAGCACAATAGACCTTATGGCCATGATCGCCCATTGCCTTTCATTTCTTGTATCCTTCCACGTTCTTGGAAATATGTGTAAAATACTGCTGATCAGTCTGGAACTTTTTAAATCACCTGATTCCTTCCTGTACAGCAACAAGAAGCATAATGAAATTACAGTCATCAATGAAAAATAGGTGTGTGTTGTCCAGGAAAGATAAGATTAAATTGGTGGGGCTGAGAATCACTGTTGTAGTAACCAGCAGTGAAATAAAGGTTAGACAGATTAAAACAGAAAGGATTTTGGTCAGCTGTGTTCTGGAAGGACTGCAAAAGAGATTTCACTGAGGCAGTCCTTGGAGTACTGCCACAGATCCTGAAGACAGGTGAATAGAGATCTCTATATTTCTGGTAAATTCTTATTACTGGGATTACAATTTTTCAGGTATATGCTGGAGGACATGTCTAAATAATAAGACTCAGTTATTACGACATAGCCACATGTACAGGAGTAACAAACATAATGGAGTAACAGCCCTAACTGGGATATAGGTTTCTGCACCATGATGAGTTGAGTTGATGACTGAGTTAATAGAAATGGGACAACATTCAGTAGCACAAAACACAAGGCCAAGGACTAAGGAGTAGTTTCTAGAGTTTCTGCAGTAAATTCGCTCACCTGTTGGAACAATAGACCGAAAAAAAATTGATAGCTGGTAGCGATCCTGTGATAGACTGATGTGATGCAGCCATATAAAAAGAAAACATAACCTCAAGGATAGGGAAGTACTAAACAGTACTCTAGCAGAAATTTACCTGGATTGTAATGTACAATTATAGCTGGTTACACAAGTGAATTAAACGTGCTGAAAAGCAGAGAAAGACTTCTAAGATAATTAGGGGAAAGAAAGGTTATCAAATGCTCAGAGGGCTGGAACACCTCTCCTATGAGGACAGGCTGAGAGAGTTGGGGTTGTTCAGCCTGGAGAAGAGAAGGCTCTGTGGAGAGCTTATTGCAGCCTTTCAATACTTAGAGGGGGCTTATAAGAAAGATGGAGACTTTTTACCAGGGCCAGTAGTGATAGGACAAGGGGTAACCGTTTTAAACTAAAAGAGGGTAGATTTAGATTAGATAAAAGGAAGAAATTCTTTACAATGAGGGTGGTGACACACTGGAACAGGTTGCCCAGAGAAGTTGTGGATGCCCCATCCCTGGAAGTGTTCAAGGACAGGTTGGATGGGGCTTTGAGCAACCCGATGTAGTGAAAGGTGTGCCTGCCCATGGCAGGGGCGTGGGACTAGATGACCTTTAAAGGTCTGTTCCAACCCAAACCATTCTGTGATTCTGTCTTCTGAGAGGAACATGGCTTTCACAGCCTAACAAAATGTTGCATGTCTATAATATTGTGTGTTAATACACCAGAAAAAAACTATTTGAACTAATAGCCACTGTTGGCACAAGAACAAATGGGTATAAACTGGCCGTTAATAAATTTATCCTGAAAAGAAGGTTTCTAAGCATCAGAGCAGCAATGTTTTGGAACAACTTTTCGACTTGCAGCACAAAATTTAATGTGGTTAAACAGCATGATCACAACCTGGATTAAATTATGTGATTGACCAAAATAGCAGAACTCCAATGGTTTCCTATGGCCTGTATTACTAGAGGGAAACATTATACAAGGTTTTGGGCAATAGAAGTATAGATCCTATATCTCTAGATAAGTTTCTGAATTCAGTGCACACTGAAAACCACATTTGCTGTTGCTGATTTTTTCTTGCCTCACTTAATGCTTAGTTTCTGTGTCAGTCATTTGTTAACAAGTCTGTGAACTTGATTATATGTTGTTTTGCTACTGTTTAGGTACTTAACTATATCTCAGTCATTAAATATACATTAATTCTTTTAATAATATAAATAAAACATTTTATTATTTCACTACATTAGATCTTCATAATATATTGTTAATCTTTTCGTTATATTGTTACGTTTCAGTTTGGCATGCTGATGTGTAATGTCCATTCCTCTCTCCTCTTAGGGTTGCTATAGTTACTGGCCATTGCTCTTCTCATGTCA
The DNA here is from genome assembly GCF_035582795.1 of Mycteria americana. NCBI lineage: Eukaryota > Metazoa > Chordata > Aves > Ciconiiformes > Ciconiidae > Mycteria > Mycteria americana. The sequence goes on from NC_134367.1 coordinate 37,037,507, forward strand.
TTTATGTAGGCTAAATTCTTAGTGACCCTAAATCTGTTATCATACACATCTTGTTGTTTCTATTTTGCGGGATGGCAAGGTAACCGACTTGTTATGAGGAAGACTTCCAAAGAAATGAGTACAGCTTGCCTGCATGACAGTCTGGACTCACAGGGCTGAATCCCTCCCTGCACTGCCGTATTTTTTAAATCCACACTAACAATAACCCAGCAAGGTCTTGTACATGCTGTAACACAGACTATCCTGATATGTATTATTTAATCTATTAAAACATTTGGATCTCTTCACACACAGTTGGGGGACCAATTAAAAGTCCAGAAAAACTATACAAAGTTTCTCATGTAATTAGACGTTTCAGGGCATGCTATTAAGGGCCATCTGTTCTCCTGGTTGACTGAGTATGACTGAGAAATGAGATGTTTCCTTTTGTGCTTGGGGTTCCGTCTGTCTTGATTCTATATTTGATTAATGCTGTATGGGGGTGGGGGCTGAATTTATTTATAATGGTCTTAATTTGTATAGTTGGTTAAGTATGGTTTATCGGGTAGGATGTTGAACTGTTTAGCATTTGAGATGCCCTTTATTGTTTCAGTGCAAATAACTCTCTTGAACATTTTTCTAGGAGCATCTCTATTGTTTTTCTCTTGTTTACATTCCCCCATCACCTGTTTTTTTCCCTTTCTACCAGTGATCCAATTTTGCCATGGAGTAAATGGTTACAACTAGAGAGAAATCACTGACATTTCATGCATCTTGAATTTGGCTAGTAAAGCCAAGCAGATCTGAGCACTACAGCAAAACATATGCTGTAAAGTTATGAGAACTGGCTTACTGTCTCCTGTGTAACATCTGTGCGGTCCCACTGAAGGCAACGTAGAATATGTCAGACTGCCACACAACATGGAGATACCCAAATTAACTTTTAATTTAGGTATTTCTGCTATTCTGCCAGCTGTGATGTGTCAATACTGTTAGGAGAGTTCAGTCCCTTTGTATCAGTGCAGCTGGTTGTCTACACTTTTCCCCCTAAGTGCCTCTAAATCCTAACAGAGCAATGACATGCAGCAATGCTTTCATTTAACATTTCCAACAACAACTGATTGCTTCAGCTAGATTTTTGCACTAGCACATACCCATTTAAAACCTAAACCTGGGTCTAAATAATACTTTCACTTCTTGTATAAATTCATGCAAATAAGATCAAGAGTCTCGTATGCTCTGCATATAGTAAAGTATTCATGAAACTGTGCCAAGCCAAGACATCTGGTCATTCTGCTTTGGTTATGGCACTGTGTTTCATCATATCTACTGTGCTTTGATGTTTCATCCACTTTACGTACAGCAGCAGGTACAGTTATAGCAATATTCAAACAACACATTTATTTGTTCATTCACTCAAATGCAATATTGTATGAAGAATTAAACCTGAAATACGAGTTTTTAATACACTGTTGCTGCACACTTAGCACTGCTAATGTCACTGCTCTAGCAGCACCCTTAGGCATGTAACCCCTGGCACTTGCCCAGGCTGGATGGCTTCCTGTTAGTTTTAGGAATGGTTACCAAAATCCATAAGCAGTTTAAAAATAGTATTTGAAGATAATTGTAAGCACTTAGGGTAGGATCATTTCACCAAAATTTAGACAACCTTATTTATCAAGGAGTGAGATAGTTACCTTTTGCTCCCTTCAGCGGCAGCAGAGAATATCAGGAATTTCCAACTTGCAATTATTTCCCCTGACTTAGGGAAGGTGTGTAATTAGATACCTCATTTGGAGCGAGATGAATCACCTAGGAGCCCACATCCCTCACCACTATGAAGAGCTCAACCTTGACTTCTCTAACTTTTAGCCCCCTGAAGCTAACTTCATCCCCCCTGCCCCCCATGTGTGTTTCCCTGGCCTGCGATGAGATGAACTCAGCATTTTTCAGCTATTAGTAGCTGACTCTAGAGATGTTCTTCCCCTCTCTTGAGGAGAAAGGGCATGCATTTTTCTACAAAGAAAATACAACTGCAGCCATTGTGACTGTGAAGCTACAGCTGTTCACGATGCACACCATAGTGAACATGATTAATACAGTAATCTGGAATTTATTATCTGCTGTGAAGGAGATGTGGATACTTTTGGGTGTAATTGGAAAGAGAATTTAACTTCCTTTTTAAAGAATTCTCCCTGAAATAAAGAAAGAGTATCTTTTTTTTTTTTATTTAAAGTGAGTGAAGTTGCTTAAAGAACACAACAAAAGCTATTAAAACTTTGACAGATGTTCTGCTCTGGTGAAATGTGAAACTGTGTTAATTTTAACCCAAATAACATAGAGATAGATTGAGCACGTCAGAACTTTTTGTTACAATACTTTTGCAGACTGAAATATTTCTTTGTATTTTTTCCCTTCAGGAATTACTTTATTTCAAAATTGTAATTATTCTATAATCAGAAAACTGGAGAATTAAACTTTGATGGATTTTTTTTTTTTTTTTTCTAGAATGGTTCTTTCATAAAATATCTGAAAGCATCAAGATTTGGGGAGAAATGAAATCATCCAAGATCTGGAATTTTCATCCTCATAGGAGCTCTACTTAAAGGGTCATCTTGTAAAGGTGTTTTCATCTTGGGAATGGTCATGTCGACTGTCTGCTCCCTTGACGATAATAATGTACGTCAGTTCTCACAGTTTTCATAAAATGGAGGATGGTATAAGTCACTGCAGATTATATCATTACTAGATAGTAAAAATATTGGGGGTTTAGATGGTTTTATATAATTTGCTATGTGTTTTAAGACCTGTATCTTTCAGGTGCTACAGTAGTGGCTGTGCTTTCTCAAAATTTAATAATCATCAGGAAAACTTAGCAGGTTCCTTATAATTTTTCTCAATTTTTTTGCTTCATAAGAATACACACTCTGTTACAGAGGAACTGAAAAAAAGAAAGATATGCACATGAAAGCCAAGGTCTGAAAAATGGCTATACTATGAGCAGGATGGAGAAAGGTGACATTTCCAGCCCTCTTGGCTTTTCTAGACACTGGCAAAAATATCTGGGCTTCTAAGGCTCCTCCCCAGTCTCAGCAAACTTGTTTATAAATACCTACAGGGGACATGTTTTCTTATAATTGAGACTGAGTGGCCAGAGATTCAGTAAAGTCTCTGCTATTCAGTGGTGAATGTAATTTTCCATTCCAATACTTTACCTAGAGACACAGCAGATCCTTTGTCTCTCAGCATCTAAATTAAGATCAGGTTTTTATCTTATGCAAAAATTCCTTAGTGATATCTGCTGTTTTCCCTGCTACAGAGGAGGTTACAGGAGATCACTACAGCCTGATCTGGCTGCAAGAACCCGTGAAAAGTTCAGAGCTGTTTTCAGTGACTATCCTGTCCAGGGGGCTGCTCCTCCTGCCCCTTCCCGAGAAGAGGGAATTGCACGTGAAGTCATTTGTCCCCCTCTGGCAGACTCCCGAAGGCCCGTGTCCCACAGGCATCAGCCTGGGAAGCCCTGAACAGCCTGGGTGCCTGGTGCCTGTTGCATTTCCCCACAGGGATGGGTCTGGGCTGAAGCAGGAGTAGGCACAAACGGGGCGCTCCTGCTTTGGGGAGCAGTTGTCCAAAAGACACCTGGGGAGCTTCTGCATCAGTGGGATTAGTAGCTTTTTTTGTTTAAATCTTGGTTTAGGAGAGGAACAAATGAGAATGGATATGCAGAAGCTCTCCTGTTAGGCAGAATATTTTAGACTCTGTGTTGGAGCTGTATTTTAATCAAAGGTATCAAAAATACAGAAAGAGTTTGTCATACAGACTGAACATTAGCGATATTTTAACAGGCAGAAAGAAGGATGAGTGAGAGCTTAGCAAACTAATATAGGCCTGGAAAATAAGATTTTATGACCTTTTAATCACTGGCTTTCTCAGTATGTAGAGGAAGATCATTTATTTTCCCAGTGCTTCAGTTTCTTTCTGTACAGTGGGGATAATAACATTACTTGAAATAAGCCTTGTAGGGAGAAATGTTAAATATTGGCAGTTGCTTACAGGTTTCGATCAAAGAACCACACTAACTATTTACTTTGGGTAAGTAAATGCAATGTGCAGATACAGAATTTCAAAGTAAAATAGGTCATGAAATCATGACACGGTAAGGCACTCCTCTCAGACTCTGACCAGAGGGTACCAGAGGACCTGTGGTATCTTATGAGACATCTGTACCATGAGCTAAAAAAACAACTGGACATTAAAGGGCCTTTGACAATCTTCAGAGGAAAAGACAAGTTATCACCTTTAAATCTGAAATTACAGATAATTACATTTTCCTCCCTTAATCCCCCTGTAGTTCCAATTAGGGATGCTATTTCTCACGTCCTCTCCCAAAGTGTGGTGCAATGCCGCTATGCATTATTGAACAGCTGCCTTACTTGACCCCAGAGGTGACTGCTTCTTGGCGGTGGATGAAATGAGCCACATAGATGCCTTGACTACATCACAGAGATATTGTGACTAGCTTAATTAGATAATGCTCAAGAAGTGTTGTGAGATACTTGGATTAAAAGCATTATGTAAGGCCAAATTAATTATGAGTATTAATACAATCTTGATCTAAAGAGTAATTTGAATAAGGAATAAAATAATGAGATCTTTGTGAGTCACATACAGAGTGCTTTGCTTCTCCATATAAAATATCTCCCACATCATTTAAAATGTTTCTGTGGAGCCGAGCAGGGCAGTGCCGCTCAGAAGTGACAGGAATATGCGCTGCCAGATGTGAGTCATCGCTGAACTCCAGCACTCGTTTCTTTGTTCACATTTCAAGCACAAGACACCCTGTTCCCTACGACAGAGTTGCCTGCAGATGCCTTGATGGAACGTGAAATCAGGCACCCGCCAGACAAGGGGGGGGTGTTTGGTTTTGTTTTCAAGTTTGGGGGATTATCTTCATTCCCTGTGCAGATATGTGGTGACACAGCACAACCATCCTTGTCCCTGGGTGAAATCCTGGCATTTCTGACATCAAGGAAACGTTCCTTTTGACTTCAGTGGAACCTGGATTTCCACCATGTACATGTTTCAGTGCCATGTTCTTTCAGGTAAGGAAATGTGGAAATACTGGAAATGACGTGAATTTATGTAGCCATGTAGTCAATTTGCCTACAAAAATAGAAAAATCAGACTGAACCAAACTGACTGATTTCCAAATCTGTCTTGACAGTGGGGTGGCCAGCATGGGTTTCCACTGCAGCTTTTTGCTTGGTAAGCTTTATACATTTTGTGGATACCTAGAAATTTGGTATCAGATTTATTTTAATGAAATCTGAACACATAGATATCAGATTTCTAAGTCTAAACTTTTTATATTGCTAGGGTAGATTCTTTTGATCAAATACACATATCTACAGTATCTTTAAGATATATGCTCTAGGATGAACTGAGTTGCTCCCTAGATCTGCAATGACTCTAAGAGGAGTCTACAGTAACTAACCACATTTAGTCACGTGAATTTTATAATTTTATACTTACTTTTTGGTAAGTTCTTTAAAATTTTAATGAAATAGGACTGGAATATTGAATTATTTAATGTTCCTGAGCTAGTTACCACAGAAATGTGAGCACAGAATTGTATTTTAATTTTAGAAGCAGTGTATCATCTCTGCAAACTTCTCACTTTGATTACTACCTAATGAAATATTTGAACTGAATAACCATTTTCTTTTCAGGTATTGGACAAACATCTCTAATGACTACTCTTCACACAAACTCCACTTATAAGGCCAGATTTCCACATGCAGACTTCCTTGTTATGTAAAACTTGAGCTGACTGACTAAAGCTGAGCATATAAATGACATTCTAGTTCTATTCCTTTTATTTTTGTTTACTTCTGTGCTTCATTATAATGAGAGATGCACGTTTTTGTGTATCGGGGATTATAATTACTCATGTCCATAGAGCAGCTCACCAGAGAGTATAATTATTGCTTACATGTTGGCTCAAGGCAAGAATTAGACTAGAAAGCCTGACACGGTCACGACTCTTACATTTTCATTTGTTCACCTCCTGGTAGCACCTAACAGATCACCTATGCCTGTCCTAATTTTTCAACTCCTTTCAACAGATTAAACTCCTGCCTCTGTATCCTTTTTTGTGAGGAAGATATTCATACCTGAGAATGAAGTTCACCTTACTCACAAAGACACAGAGCTGTCTGAATCACCACCTGGTGCAGGGGCAGGGATGGCACACAGGGCAGCTGGCCATGCGTGCAGCACGGCCGTCACAGAAACGTCCGAGGCCACAGAGACACGACAGACAGTGCTGGGTGCACAAGGATGGAGGGCATTCTCTTTTTTGGGACAATTCAAGAAAGGTCTTGGGGCAAGCTACATATCTACCACAGCTGGAGAGATTTATTCAGGCTGGAGGTGCCATATCCATTGCTCATGAGCCACATGTAGATCAAGAATAGGTTTGATGTGGCCGCTGAGGACTCCGTCAAGACAGGGGCTATAGCAGGGATGGCCTTTGAGCCTGCACGGCGTGCTCTCTGTAGGTTCCATGCATGCCCATCTATTTCCAGGTGCAACTTGGTCCAGAAATCAAAAGCACTTTTAGCACGGGAAGACACTGGACTGCCCCTTACTGACCCGCAGAACGGGAGCAGAGGAAGGCTGCTGCCCAGCACAGGTACCTGCTCCTTTACTATTACAGTGGCCTGTGCACCGCTGACACTTCTGGCTTCTTCTGTTTTCTGTCTGGTGCACACTTTAATTTCCTGAGAATTCTCATGCTTCAGTACAACAAAAGTCTTCAGGCTTTGAAACAGCATATCTGGTAAGGCATTATGGTTTCTGCTATACGTTGGGCTAAACCACACAAGTTAAGCCCTATCACACAATAAAAACTGGAAACGTCTCTTCCTTGCCTATTACCAATGAATCCTGGGCCTCTAAACCACTGAAAAATATCTGGTACTCAGGCTTTCCTGGGCTGGATTACCTTGAGTTTGTGTGAAGGTTTTCCTCCACAGCAGGGAGCCCTGACCATCTCCTCAGAGCTATATTGCAGGGCATGTATGCATGAGCTTATTTTGGGAACTACAGACCTAGCTATAATGCTAGGGTTGGCCAAGATTTCTCCACGATGCCTTGGTAAGGTACGTGAGCCTACACAGAGATGGCCATCCTGCTCTCCATGCTATGACCAAGTGAATAGAGGAGCCACTTTTTCCTCTATACTCATACAACTCATTAAAAAGCAATAATAATGTTTCAGAAATTTGTCTCCATTACAGAAATGCTGGAAGTGGTAAGAGGAGAGTGAGCAAGCTGGTTGTAAATATAACTCATTCTGTTTTAATATCTCTTAGTAATAAATGTTCACAAACAAGCACAAATTAAGTTCATTTTGCATATTTTAAATTCATTTCACCTGTTTCTTTTATAAGACTTATGTCTCACTATATGATTTTAAGTGGTTTTAGAAAATTGCTTCGAAAGAGATGATTCTGTAGAGTCTGCATATACTTGATATATATCTCCAGAATTATTTGTTCTTGTGCATCCTTTTAGTTACAGAATAAAGACTGCTTAAACTTTTATTGAGGCAACTCGAGTAATTTCCTTATAACAAACTGCAAGAAAAAAGCATCATTAGAAGAAGATTTAAAGACGAGAAAAAAACCTTTTCATGAGAGCACAACTCTTGAATAATAACTTCAGCTCTGACAGTGAATTCTTAGTTATTTAATGAAATCCGAGTAAGCAGTACTTTATTCCGTATGTGTCAGGATTTTTCAGTGAGAGAAAATGAACTTTGGTCCTAATGTATGCTCTGGGAGCAAGAGGCACTGGGAAAATATTATAGCAGGGCATTTCAAACTTAATTTGCTCAGTTGTCTTTGAAGGTAGCTTGGGTGCTGATAGCAGCAATTCCTGGTTCTCCGTCAGGCCATGCATGTGTGCAGGAAAAAATGTGTCACTGTCCTTTCCTTTACCACCAACCGGTTATGGTCATTCATGCTGATACACAATCCGTCTCCTCAGCTCTCTCCCCAGCATCACTAACTGTGACCCAGCTGCATCTCTTCACCCACCTGCCACGTTCACCCCAAGCCCTTCTTTGCCATCACACCAGCCCCACGCTCAGCCAGCAAGCCAGAGCCTGGACACACGCTGCCGGCAGTGCACGGCCTCCCACGCTCTTAAACCCTCGGCATAGGGGCTGGTGTCAGGACAGTTTGGGATGCCCACGGCTGCCGCGGTGCACGGCCATGAGCCACCCTCATGATCACCGCCTGCCCCTGCCCCTTCCTTGCAAATGCTCAGGTCAGCACCTTCGCAGCTGCTGCTCTGAGGTACCACCGCACTGTCGGCCATACCTGTACGGCAGCAGGGCAAGGTCTGCAGTAATGCGTTAGGCCACTGACGTTGCAATTCTTCTCACCTAACCCCAGCTTTCTAAAGGTTAGAGATCTAGATACTGGTCTGTTCCCTTTCCAGCTAATGGAAGGAGACAGGAACAGCTGTGCTCAGAGCCGAAGCTCCGGGTGGACCTCACTGCTCTCTGAAGGTGACTGTCCTCCACCTACAGGGACATCAGTTGGCTAACACTAACTGCATGTGGCATTGCCAGGTCTCGAGAGTTCGCAGGGACAGAGCTTGACCTTAATGTGCACCAAAAGGATTTTAGCGTTAACAGAACCTTTCTCGGCAAGCAAGTTGCTCTACCTAAGGAAAGATCTGCACATGGTCCTCCCAGCGTCGGGTCCCAGTATTTCAAATTTCTTCTGCAGATTATAAGATGCAAGAGCAATAGAAATAAAAGGTGTTCTCAATAATGAAGGAATATTGTCGTTAGAAGCTAATGAAATAACTTTCTAAACCATTTTACACCAGTTTGCCAATAGCCCAAGCCCAGACTGAGCTAGCTAAAAGGGACTATAAATAGTGATTTTTGAAAATTAATAAAATAAATAAAACCACACTAACATTATCTGAGCAAAATTAAAGGTGGAACCAAGAAAAGTAGAAGCAGATTATTTGCATGTCTCAAAGATTATTGCTGGAAGTATATTTATGTCTATGTCGCGAATGAGTGATTTAGATTGCTTGCAAAAAATTACCTTCAAAGGTATTGGCGAAAGTGTTTTTAATATGATGTTATAAAAGTGCGACTTAACAAAGTTTGATGGCAAGGTTCACTCTATTAATTACTGCATGGAAGAAACATACAAAGGAAAATTGCGTTATACTCGAGTTAAAATGATTCACAGAGAGACCGAGGATACAAAAGGGTACGGAGGACCCTCCCGTTGAGTCACGAGGTTCAGAATAGACCCCCCTGCTTTCTAAACTCCTGATGGAGCTTAGGTGCGGCTAGGTCCATCTTAGTCTCAGACTTGGGCAACGGTTTATGTCTAAGGGTTTATATATGCACAATCTATCAGTTCAGCATGCAATCAAAGTTACCAAGACAAAAGTCAGAGTTACCATACTACAAGGTTACGCGTGATATCAGTTGCTTACCACAGATCTGCTGCTGGTAAAAGGTCTCTGTGCCTCGAGAGGCAACCTTGAGAGGTGTCCCAGCTGAAGGGGAGATCACCGCCATGCAGCCACGCTGCCTAGCAGGGAGAGCTCAAAGAAGGCTCACTTTAGCTGTCATATTTATAGACAAAGTGGTTGGCTCATAGTCAAATTACATGCGATAGGAAAGATACGCATGAGGCTCCTTGTACCCACAACTAACTTTGTTCCTTGATAAATGAGTCTTGGAAAAGCCACCCGCTATTCATGCATGATCGGTGTTCTAAGCTCATATGCATCAGTGTTCTCTGTGCCACTCGGCTTCTTTGTGGGTTCTCAGAGAACAGACTGGAACCAGGAATTCTTGGCCTGGCCATGGCTCAGGCCTTCACCTCCTTTGGAGCCTGTGCCAAACTACCGCTAGTTTGGTTAAAGAGCCGAGTGCAACCATCACAGTCTATAAGTACAAAGGGGAAATTGAAACTGATATTGTTCATAAATCAGCACATTTAAAGTAATATTACATAAGTAATTTCATTGAGTATTGATCCACTTAAAAGCCGTAGAGCATAGAACAGTGCTCTCATTACATGAAGTGCTTCATAATAAATAAGTGAACCACTGAGTAAATCCATCATCTCATTCATAACCTGTGCAGAAGACAAAGGTAATCAGTGGGACAAAAACCATCACCTAAATCTGTCAGTGTTCAATATGAAGTTCTTGTTTAGTGCCAAATTAAACTTTCTCAAACTTTTTTTCTCATGTCACTACTCTTTGCTTCTTTATGTTACAGATGTATCTGAATAGAAAGCCAAAGTCATATCTTTCATTTGCAAAGCCAAAGCCATATCTTTCATTTGCAAATGAGAAATCATTTGAAATTTCATTAAAAATATTTCATCAAATGGCATGTCTGGTACCAGGATGTGATCATGAAGCCCTTCCAGTATAGTGAACGACTTTTAAGCTCTTTTTTTTTTGAGAAAAAAGTTACTCACTTGCTTTCTAGCACTAGCATTTACTTTTTACAAATACTCTTTCTGTACCTTATTTTTTTCTTGTGATGGAGCTGTTTTGACTGATCTCACAGTTTTAAAAGTCAGTGAAAAACCTGTGTTTCACTGAAGTGGAAGCCTTGATCAGGCATTGCTTTTTTTGCTTTTTCTTCTTAAAGCTGAAATAAATATAGAAGCATGTCTCTTAGTACATTTAGATCAACCTTTTCTTCTGCTCACGAACAAAGAACTCAGGAGTGGAGGGAGAAGATGAGGGCTTTCTCTGGGACAGGAGAGAAAGGCCAGGGAACAAAAAGAATAAAAAAACCCATAGTTTCTCCTTAAAATCCTTAGAAGACCAACTCTGCCTTCTCCTTTATGTTTTGTGGATGGAGGGTTTTGAGCTGATTGGTGACAGAGGTAGGTTAGCATAAGGACCATTTACTGAAATGAGGAAAAATAGCTCTCCAGGTCAAATACTTCCATATCCTTTGCCTTTTCCAGTCGTTAATCAATCAGTACTGTCTTCTGAAACAACATGATTATGTTGATTCCTGTTGCAAGAAGATTATTGCTGTAAAAATGTTCAACTGACAAAGATTTCAGAGTATATATTATCAATTTGTATAAGCATCAAATCTTTCTTGGCAAAATCTCACCGGGATTTGCTTGATCTTGCAAAATGCAGTTTCCAGCTCTAGCTCAGCAAACTCATACCAGACATATAAAACTCTAAGCAGACCACCAGTGACATGTATTAGAGTAAAGGTTTTCAGCATGTTGCAAAACTCATCCCTAGTTGTTTCTGTTCCAGTAACTTTTCTGTATTTTTATTGTAGAAAGTTCTTGTCAGTTGATACAAAATTCCTTTCTTACACTGCATCCATCCCAGAAGACGCAAAACAAATTGTCTGAGTGTGAATGTGTATATACACACACACATGTACATATCCACGCACACGTGCTCTAATACATACACAACATCAATCAGACTCCTAATACCTACACCCAAAATTAAAAAGAGGGACTGTTTGACACAAGAACATGTAAATGCCCATACTGAACTGAAAAGGTGAGGATATCTTTTTTAAAAATGTTCCTCTTACTGCTACCACAGACATAACTTACATAGCTCTCCTATCTATCATCAATTAATGTTTTAATTGCTGTAGGTGAAAACTAGATTTAAACCAAAGTCTTGGAGGCATGAAGTTCCATAGTTACATACCACTTCAGTAAACAGCCAGCTTCATCAGTTCAGATTTCATTTACTTGTGAGGAAAATATCAAAGAATCTGAAGATTTTCTTTGATCTGCTTATAAACATTTTGAGATCAGTGGCAAGAATCAAGGTACAGTAATATTACTGATTGATACAAACAATTAAGCATCCATGAAGAAAGTAAATGAAATGTCCAAAACTCCCAAAATTCTTAGAAAACTGGATTTCTTCTAAAAGACTTTTTTCTCAATTAACTAACTTCGCAGTGCTCAATAAAACTGAAAAGCCATTAAGCTAAGTTAATAATAGGCCAAGTGAATAAAGTTAATAACTATCAGAAACTACTGCTTTTTTGTTAGTCAGCTTCTTGACCAACAGCCCTGGTATCTGATTGGGAAAACTCTTGGCTCTAGATAGATTCTTAGATGAGAAATTTCAACATCAAAATAACAAATGGTTTCCATGTAGCTTTAAATTTTCATTTTGTTTCCTTAAATTATATAAGGAGATGGAATTTTATTCTCTCATATACCAACCAGGAGCTAGGAAAATTTAGCAACAACAGCCTGGATAGAGAGTTACACATATACCGAGTATTGCAATAGGATGTGGCATGCTGCGTATTGCAAATGATATAAATCATTAAACACTCTAATGTTAAAGGCTCTTAAGTAATTTATGCAATTTACTGGCTGGTCCACAAGTCAGCATTTCAAGATTAATATTACACTATTATGGGTTGTTGAACAATGTTAGTGGTAAGTTCCCTTCTTTTTCCACCACCTTATTTTGTGGTTGTCATCAGCGATATCACTTAATGCTTTATTGAACCTCCATTTGCCTGTTTTCTCACTATGTAGCTATATTTCTGTTCCCTGTAGCCAAGTACTCATGGAATAATATGAATACTATTATCTTTAAAATGTGGTGTCATTATGAATACTTGCTTAAGCACATAAAAATTGCTTGCATTCAGAGGCCAGTAAATATGGAGTCAAGCCAATCTCAGGTGCTATTGTCAAAGTCTTCTCATTTTTCTACTTAGGTTTGTACATTCACTGAGTTATATGATTGTACCCTTCATAAAGAATACTGGGATCACATCCTGACTTTGTAATTTCTGCTGGTTTTGTAACAGTATACACTCCACTTCATCATCTTAGAAAAATAAGAAGGGAAAAGAAAGAGAATTGTATTTTCTCTTCATCATTGTTCAGCATACAAAATGATACTCTGAACTATTTGAAGTTCTACCTGAAAATTTTAGCACTAAATGGTTATTGAAATACAAACAGAACACAAAGGTGAATTCTATTAACTCAATTAAAACAGAAAGACAGATGTCAAGCACAAAAAATCCCACAAATTATTAAATGTTCCTTTAAGATTATCCTGTCCTATAAGGTAGCTGTGCAAGTAGATTACCTCTCTGACGGAGGAAATACCAAGCCAAATGCTATTACTGCACCCTCTCATTTTACAAGAAGTTGCACAATGTCAAAATGTTTTATTCCTATAATTTATCTGACATTTTATTTTTCAGTATGCCTCTCTGTATGTGTTAAGAGATTTGTTTTCATGAAATGAATGGAAAGAAAGAGGACAGTAGGAATAAAAAATGGAAGTCAAGGCAAAAATATACTATCTATAGTCACGTATCTCTCTGTAAAAATGCCAAATATCCTTGATGCTGGGATAATTGGCTGCTTTGTGTGACAAAGGCTATAGAGGAGGCATTAGCTCACTCAGAAACGATACTGACTTTCATTGGTGATACCCAGGCTTATCGGATCCTTGCAGCAGGAAGCCCACCTGGACGCAAGCTGCAGTTCCATCCACATCTCTGTGTCCCTTGGCCTGGTCACTTGTCACATGAAATCTCTGAGGATGTGACCAGCATGATGTGACTTGTCCTGCTTGTTTAGGGAGGTAGGACAGGAACAGCATGTCCTGTCTCGAGCTGGTGCAAGCAGTGTTTGTCTCTTTTATATCGTGATTCCCTTGCATCACCCACTGATTCAAAGAATGCAATTAGACTCACCCTAAATGAGAACTCACTTTACATTACATCCGTGAACAATGTTATTGTAGTGTAAATTACTGTCAGTGAACAGAGGATGGATAAACAGAGACGTTTTTCTGGTGCGCATTCCTCTTTTATTAATAATACCAATAAGCAAAATCACTTGTCTTCTTAGGCAGGCTGGGGAATACAAGCAACTGCGACTGTTCATTAGCTCATTTACACAAGTACTTCTGCTAAATAGGCACATATTCTAGTATCCTCACTGCACAAACAAGACAAGATTGCTTGAGCTCAAAAGAAACAAAGACAAGCCCAGGGGGACTCCAGATATTTATTTAATCACGGGACCATTTACCCGATTTTCTTAAGCTATTTCCTTGCTTGAATTCAAACCCATTCATAACAAGGAATAAGCAATTCACCAAACTTTGAGATTTAGACATCAAACCAAGCCTGTTTTATCTGATTAAGTGAACTGAAAGGAAAATTTTGCAATCTCTGCCACATTAAAAGGTAAAAATCCTCCCCTCCCTTGCGCTCCCCCACACACTTATACCTTGTCTCCCGGAACTCGTCACATGAGAAAGAAACTTGTCAATTATCAAAACTTTTAACACTAAGACTGGGATTAGACAGAACATAGAAACATGTTTCAAAATTAATGCAGTAAAGAAATATGGCAGTAATAAAGGCAGCCTTATGCTTCATTTTAATATTTCCTCATTTTGGTTATTGGTTTGCAATATCGGCATCTCATTAGAGTCTAAGCTACGAAGAAGGCTTCAGGATAATAGATCTTGCTTTAGGCACCAGCGTTTGAAGGGAAAGGGACAATTTAATATTTTAAAGTCAGTGGAACTGTGTGTGGGCAGCAAGGAAGAGGGGCTTATCTGTAGATTTACTGTGAAACAATTACGCTCCTGCAAGCTCTAAATCCCTCTCCTACTCACAATTAAAGGCATAGATAACTTCTTAATGTACAGCAGCTGACAGTTCAGATGATGGAAAGCCAATATCTATCAGTCTCTGTTTACTTCTTACTCTGTATGGGGAAAATCAGCCATATGCAGAATCCATTTGGGACAAAAAGAGCTTGGCTAGCAGTGTAGAGATCATTTCCAGTATGAAACAGTTTCATCCATCAGCTCTCTCCAGCAAGACACGACTGGATGTTTCATTTGCAGGGCAGAGGAGGAGATACCACAGGAGGAAGCAATCAGTTCAATGAGAAAGGGAAAACTCCTTTCAGGCAGAATTTCAAGCTCCTAAATGAGTTCCTGAAAGCCTCTGCACGGCTTGTCAATGGTTCTTTTGTTTGCTCGTTTGTCCTCAGAAAGGTAATAGCCAGAAAACTTGACTTGAACTTGCAAGTTTTTGTTCATAGGGAGAGAAGTGCAGAAGGAAAGGGTGTGGGATTTTAACAGGTACAATGAATCAAATCTTTGAGTCTTTCTTCAGTCTGTGTTTTGGAGTTTATATAAAACTCTGACTAAACCTGGCAGAAGCTTTAGCACTTCAGGAACCCCAGAATTTGGCCTGCTCTGTTTAGCTGTGAAGCTCTTACCTCCACCTATTGAACAGAGGTACAGTATTTGTACCTCTAAATTCAGTTTATTTCACTAGTAAAATTTATCCAATCCACCAGCAAAGGTTGCTTTTAATGCACGTTACTGCTCTCTTCCAGCAGGGAAAGCTATGAAACAGATCATCCTGGATCCAAAGCATCCTGTGGCTCTCGCTGAGCTCTTTGGAGGCAGAAAGGCTTGCCCACACGTTGGAGGATTGCAGGAGCAGGGAGTTACTGCCCGGGGGAGTCGACACCCATGACACTTGGACTGTCAGTTTAAGCACTCTTGTAACTCTGTTCTGTGTCTTTGTTTTTCCCATTAATCTCTTATCTTAAGGGATGCAAAAGAAAGACTGACAAACTAAACTGTGCAAATAGGAATCCAAATGAGAAGTTTGGATTGTCTCCAAAGTATCAGTAAAAACATCCCAATTTTCATACTGTTTTTCAGATTTCTGCATCCTCCCTTCTCCCCTTCTCCGTTAATTTCACAGGAGATTCCAGGCTGATCCTTGTCATGAAGATTTTGCAAGGAATTTGTTTAAGGGGAGTTTAATGAAGATGGCTAGCAATATCTTGCTCACACTAACGATAGACTAACTGAGGAGACCTAAGACTTGTCCTCCATCTGCCAACATTTGTGGGTCCAAACCCAGACAGAAATGAAGTCAAAACCATTCTGTGTCACTTGTGCTCCTTCAGGATTACATTTCAGTCTCAGTAAGACCGGCAGCAGACTAGGGCAAACAAGTAAAGATGGCAGGTACTGATCAACACTGAAATTACTTACTTCCTTTTTATTCATTGACCCATGATTGAAGTGATTGAAGATCACCCTCCTAGAAAATGGTATCAAAAAAGCAGGTTCAGCTGTTTTTCACCTCACTGGTTATTTAGGTGTACGTCTTTGCAGCAACATTTTTATTTTTGGAAAGAAAGGACCCTTGCTTTGATCTTAAAAATTTATATAATTTTTTTATCAGTTCAGTCATACCTGAGTAGCATATTTTTGTGCTTAAACATACTGTATAGAGCTTTGCATCAAGAAAACTAATAAAAGGAACTGTAATAATTCTTGGTTCTTGTTTCCAGTTCCTATGCAGAAAGTTTCTACAGTTCTTTCTATCCAGTTTCTGAGTCTTGGTGTTAGTTTCAGTTATTATTATTAGTGACTAAACAAGAAGACACTTCATTATCAGGCTTTGGGTTTTTTTTCATGTTAGATATCAGAAGATGATGACCTGTTTGAAAAGATGTAAAAACATACTTTAAAATGAGATGCTACCAAATATTTTTAACATCTTTCAGAATCAAAGGTGCATTTACCTCTATAACTTTTGTAACAAGGTAGCTTTTGTCGTATTTACAACTGGGGTATTGGAGGGTTGGCTACTAGGCAGAATACTGATTTCTTTTTTTTACCTCCTTGAAATTTTTAGGGGATCTTTCAATGTGCTCTCACCAAAAAGCAGCATCTGATCACCATGTAAGACACTTTAGCTTCTAAGAAGTAATCCTAGAAATTAAAAATCAACACTACCCAACCCATTAGCCTCTACCATATGGGGAAAAATAATGAAGAAGAGGGGAAATTTCCAATTCACAGGTTTTCCCTGTGAGTTTTGTGGAGGCTCAAAATTCTTTTAAGATCTTTTCATTTCATTGTTTTAAATGGAAAATACAAATCCACATTTCTATAATTTTTTCTTTTTAGCTTGAACTGTTTTAGTCACCTAACAATACATTGTTCACAATTTTCTGATATTAATAACTCAACATTTCCTTTCAAGGCTCTGCTTTGAAAACTCGCTGTCTAAGCCCTTGTAAAAGTCTGATTTGAGTTGCATTTATGATTTTATACTGAAGGACCTGTCAGATTTTCAATTATAAAGTTTTATTTTCAAGGACATTTACATCATATTTGAATTCCTTCAGGGACATCTGAATGATCCTTTTAGGGTTTCCTATATTTGACAGGATTTTGCAAGTTTTCTGTGAGCTGCTTAGATATTTCACAGGGGCTTTCTTAGCCTCGTGGGGCAGGCTTACTGCATATAACTCACAAAACTGTAACTTAAGCATAGAAAATAGGTATAGGATGACATTTGACAGAGTACTCAATAGCATTTTTTTCAGTTACAAATGGTGTAGTACCTTTATTTGGGAGGTCTCTTACAAAAATGTAAATATTCTGTCCTGCAAATGTGCAGAGAATTTAGGATTGTGGAACAGTGGTTTGGACACGTGTTAAAACCTACTCTATTTAATTTATAACCAATTTATCTAGGGACCCGGTTTTTGAAAACTGAATTAACATCTCTGTTGCATTAGTGTCTTTGGAAAATATAAATAGTGATGTTGCATATGGCCACAGCCTGACTTACAGCTGTCATTTCACCAAAGGAGGAGAAAAAAACACTGCGTGATTTCAACCCATTGAAATAAGTCCTCCAGGAAAAGAGTGAAGTAAGGACCCATAAAATTTAGACTACAGCTAACAAGCTTTGAGGGCAATATAAATGGAAAGCAGCCACTTCTGAGAGAGAAAGGCAAATTAGTGGAAACCAGCTTCCCCTTGATGCCTCCACATTCTTTGTTGCTTCAAGTTCTCTGTCAGCTTTGCTAAACCTCTCCCTTATGCTTTACTGAAGACAGTTTCTTCATCTTCTTATGTAAATTTAAAGGGTTTACTATCTTCTCCTATTGACCTATTTCAACTGCTAATGGAGTGTCTAATGGCTAACAGGTAACCTATTTCCTATGGAAGATTAGCTGAAGTCATCTTGAATATGATCACTAACACTTGAAACAAGCTCTTGTTAAAAACCATTACCTAGAAGTGTAAAAACACTATCTGTATAATTTGCATTTTTGCTTTGAACATAACAAATAAGAAAATGGATGACCTTGGAAACAAATAAATATGCACTGAAGAAGATTAAACAAATAAACATCTATGAAAGCAGCTAGGTTAAACAGAGTTGGCAAGACTTCTGTCCAAGTTAGTTGCTAATTTATATCTTTGTTAATCACATGGGTCAATTAGGATAACTGACTTTATTAGATTGGGTGCTAGTAAAGAAGCTGGAGACAGAAGTTTAATTTCTCACTCTGTGGTTGATTCCCCGTGTCACTCTGTTCAATAAAATTTAAGCAATGGCACTTTCTCACCACAAAGATGCTGAGGAAAATAGAAGGATGCTCAGCTATGGCAGAAATGAAGGACTCAACAGTGTCTAAGAGCCGAAACAGCACACAATGGAGAAAACAGATGCTGCAAGCAACCTCTAATTAATATTCTAACAACCTTTCCCACTGCTGCTGTAGAAGAGAGAAAACTGGGCTAGCGGAACCCTTGATCTCACCCACTGCAGCATTTCTTACGTTTTCAACTGATGTATGCTTCCATCCCTGGCGTTACTTGCTACTGGACTTAGCAGATACGGAGACCCAGGTGAAATTGTATTGACTGACAGTCTAAGGAATGATCTGTGGGACACTGGGATCATCTCTTTGGTTTGGTATTGACTTTTAACTGAACTAAACTCCCGGAGCACTGAGACAGTCTAGCTGATCCGTTTTCCACAAATAAAATAAAAATAGTGAGGACAAGCTGGTCTTCATGAATATTGGCAGAGCAATTTCTAGCCCTGAAAACAAGTGTAGAAGTAATTACTTCTGAGGAAGAGAGAGATTCTTAGCATATGAGGAAACACCAGTGGCGACATAGGTTTCTTTGTACTTTGACAGTACTTGAAAACTCTGAGCAGCCTGGAGCATTTAAAGTATTATTCCTTGAAGACATTTAATAGCAAGGAATAGTGTTCTGAGGGCTACCTAAATAAACATTTCAAATGAGGAAACAAAGAGGAAAACATATTTTTTTTACTTTTTATAGCATCTCACTTCCAATGGCCATAATTATGGTTGAGAAGGTATTTCTATTATGACATTTAGAGGTTTAAGAACATGATCTGTTGTGCTAATATTTTTCATGTTTGTTCACTACCCAAATATGAACTATTATGAAAGTGTGGTAAAAATCCAGTCTGGCTGGTTCTGAGTTATGGAATATGAGCAAACACACTTCTGCATAATTTGAAAAATGTTTAGGTTGCCCTTTTACACTTCAATTCATGTAACTTTTAGCTTGACATATACCTGCCTTTGGCATGTTTGAAGAAATCTGTTTTTGAAATAATCAAGTTATGCATCTTAAAACTGCCCACCTCAATCACTACTGTGCCACATTGCATATTTATTAAAGGCTACATTTTCCCTTGAGAGAAATATGTGCATATGTGCATGACTCTCAATGAAGTCATGCACATATCTGTTTGTAGAATGTGGCGATAAAGCATAAATAAAATAGTAGAGTTGAAGAAGGAATGAAAATTATAAAAGCTATTGGAAAATAACTCCCCTCCAAATGCAAGGTGCACGGGAATACAAGAGGATTATCTCCATAAATACATTTCTTGGTCCAATTTCACCTTAGGTTCTCACAGATCAGTGCAGAGCAAAACTTCTGATTAAACTTCAGTTTAACTTTCTTACAGACCTTAAGGAAATTATATATATAGCACATATATCAGGTATCACATGTACTCCACAGAACTCAGATTTCTTTATTCTCAGATATGAATTATCCAAGTAACCTACATAAGAATTTCACTCTGCTGACTTGCTGCTTTTTCTTTCATTGCTCCTCAAACGCTCAAGACCTCGACTTACACAACCAATCGAGCTTATAGTAAAGAGCAACCAAATGTTACAGTTGAAATGAAAAACTGTGCATTGATTTGACATATCATAACTGAAAAATCAAATAGTGAATTATTTCAACAAAAGCCTAGAATTGAGTTGGAAACAAACTAAATATAATTTACTTAGTTAGAACTTAATTTCGTTCATTTCATGAACTATAATTATACAGTAGTTTTCATGGATTTAAATGAAGTGTCCTTCCCTCTAACGAGGGTTTTAGTGATGTTGTAAGTCATGATAACTCGGTCTAGTTCAAAAATTACACATATCATAAAATGTAGGTTCACCTTCATTGCAGCCAATTCCTTCTAATCATTTGTTTTCTTAATAATTACACAGTTGGCAATCTTTTTTTTTTTTTTCCTGATGTTTTCTACTCATTCAGGAGAAACATGATTAAAGCCAGCACACAGATTTTGGCAGATGGGTCACTGCCTCTTAAATCCTCCTATGGAATGGGTATTTGTGGAGACTTATGGGCACGTGCAATTTTCTCCCCGTAAAATATGCACAGCCCAGCCTTTGTGGTTCTAATCTGTGGCCTGAGGCCCACATACGGAGCTTCAGATTTCTGTACAGCTGCATCAGAACATAACTTGTATGGATTTTATTTGAATTTGAAATTGTGTCACTTGAGTCATGCCATGCAAGTGTTAAATGGCATCTTCATTTGTATCTACTGATGCTCACATTCGTATATCACCATCATTTTATTTCAGGCATGGGAACCATACTAATGTGACCCTCTCATGCTGTAGGCAGATGCTCTTCTTCTCTGCAGCAATAGCCCAGCTGCTGGAAGAAAGGATTTATGTCAGGTCCACTGCCCTTCCCTGATGGGCTCCAGGAGCCCCAGGAAGCACAGGATAAGAGTTTCAAAGCAGATACAGTATTGATTGGTGCTCCCTTGATCTGTTAAAGTTATGTTCAACCCTTCAGCTGTAAAGCTCAGTAACCACTGAAGTAAGACATGTGATGGGATTTTTCTGAGGGAAGGAAAGTTGCATGTGGAGGAGACAAAGCATTTTATCTTTGGAAGCCAGTTGCTATCGTTGAAACATATTCATCAGATAACAAAAAATTACTTTATCTGCCTCTTTACCACAACCTGTTTCAATTCGTCATTTGTATCTAGCTATGTCTGTCTGTCTATCTATCTATCCATCTGTCTAAATGTGTATATATATATTTATGTGTGTATACCTCTATATATGACCTACTCTATCTATATTATATATTGCATTAGAAATTTGTTTTACTAGTCTAAAATATTTAAGTTTTTCTGAGGATTGTTTTTTCTTTCTCCAATCTCCTTTCTGTAGTTTCTGATAGTTGCTAGATACAAGGAATTCTGGGGTCCAAGAATCTACATTTTTGATAATTTAACCTGAAGCCTACATTTCACACCAGGAAAAATGAATGCATTAATGGTTTAAGCTTGTTAAACTCAGTGGGACACATTTACAATTAGAACAAACTGAAAAAACTCCTTTTAAGTGAATGAAATTGTGACAATTTACATGGCTGAGCAGATGGCTGTCCCTCTCCTCACCTATGAGAGCAGTTCGGTACAGTCCTTTTGAGGGGAGAAGTTACCCTCATTTTCAATACTAAACCAGACTGCTTAGTCTATAAGAATAGGTCTGTTAATCACTAGTTATGTGTGCGCCTGTGTGCAAGTGAGTGTGTGTAAATAACATAAGCTTCCACAAAGTGAGGAAATGTCTCTGTTGTCCTTTGTGGACCAAAGGAGGAAGAGTACTTTGGTGCCCGGTCAATTGGTGTGGATTTCCTAACGCGCAGGGCTTCCTTGTGCTTGACATAGGCTGTGTGATGCCAGACTGATATTGCACAATATAGTGCCACAATATAGCACAGATATGCTGTTAGATCCAGAAAACAACCTCCATGTTGCTATGCAGTGCAAAGACTGTGGATATTTTTTAGTAGGAGACTTCTCAGCACTACTACCAAGGATCCTGGGAAGAATGAGACTGACAAAGGCAGGTACTGAGTGAGGAGCTTCTTGAGGGAGTCAAAATTCTTACCCATGTGTAAGACCGCCAGACCATATGCCATTTCCTCCAGGGTAGATCAGAGCATGTATGTCCACATACAGCTCACAGCCTCCAAAACCTTTCCTGATTTTAGGTCTGGAATAGTCAAATTTTTACAAAATACAGATAGTAGCTACTTTAACCAGTTTCTGCCCAATAACTCAGTGGCCAGAGGGGTCACCCGCAATGTGGCACACACATACTCCACTCACTTCTGAGTCAGTGTTCAAGCCCACGTCTCTCACCTTGCAGCCCAATTCACCAGATTATAGGCTGTCTTCAGGTGGTCGGGGAGAAGGTAGGGGCAGAGCACTCTGTTTTGTTTTTGCTTTTGGTTTGGTTTTGTTTGGTTTGAAGGGACTTCTGGAGGTTATCTAGTCAGTCCTATGTCCCATGTCGAGTAGGACTATCACCAAGACCAACATTGCTATTACAGCTCTTCCGTCAAAGGAATGAATCCTTGGCCGAGAGAGCATACTACATGGTATCATATATGACCCCTCACAAAAAGGTAATTTGGTTTCTTACCTGAAAGTAGGGCAAATTCCAGTTCTCACTGCAGAAAAATACGCATTACGTGGAGTGGGGATCAAAACCGGAGCCCTCATCTTCCTGCCAGGTAATTGGTCTTTCACCATGTTGAAGCTCCCTGTAGCCTAAAGAGTTTTCAATTCTATCCAAAGCAGAGCATTTTTGGCAAAAAGAATTGAGACAAACCTCTTCCAGAACACCACTGTGATTGCTGGGTGCAATGCTCCTGTGGGAAAAAAGATGCAAATTCCCCCCAGATAAAGGAATTGACTCTGTATCCTTCAAGCTCTGAACAATAAGCTACTGGTTTAGACAGGTGAGATGCTAGCAGCACTAGCACAGCCACTGTGTCTTAAGTGGGTTAGCATCTGGCATTTTTTGTGCGTGAAGTGTGGTTAAGTGATTATGTTCCAAGAGGTGAAACTCATTTCATCAAAACTTGTGCCAGACCCATTCAAGTCAATAGAAAGAAGTGGACATTGTAACCCATGATTCAGCTGACAGCCAACGTTTGCACAGAGGAATGCCAATCAAAATGTCTCAGGATTAAATCAGAACAATGTGGATATTTTAATGCACTCAATTTTCTATATTACGAGGCAGTTAAGGAGGACTGCTCAGATGCTCTTTGATTCTAGCCCCAGTGTAGAAGTGTAATCTGAATTTTGTATATCCTAGGATAGCTATTTGTTAGCAATTACCTCTTCCTCTCTCTGCTTTTTTATAAACTTCAAAAAGAAAACCTTGTGGAATTACAAAAAAAAGTCCTAAAGTAAATGAAACTCTTTTTATATGTCCTTACTTTAATTTTTCTTTCTTCCCAGCTGTCTGTTGTCCTATACAGGGAAAATGGAAAAAAAGCTCTCACAACAGTGTTTTGTTAGTCTTAGACCAAATGATGAAATACAAATGCAGAAAATTGTCTGCTATATTGTCACATTCATTTTTAAACTTCTCTACACTAAAGTACGACCATCATTCTGATTACTTGGTAACATGCTTTTACCCTTTTTCTTACCTGGTGGTGTGGGAATCTTTTAGTATTGATTTCCAGGTGGTGAAATTCTTCAAGGGAAAGGTTTTCTCTTTCTTTAGTATATACTATATAGAAAAGAATGAAATCTGTTGTCATTACCTTTATGTAAGTGATAACATTTAAATAAAGCACTGTAAAGTGCTTTCATAATCCGTCATACTGCCATAACTGATGGTATGTTGCCTCTTAATGGTAGCAAGTTTTGTTTGTTTCCCTGTTCTCCTCATATTATGTCTAACTTTTTATATTGCTTTTGTAGAATGAGGTTTTCATTCCATCAGATGCTGAAGTGTTATCTTTTTTCCCTGATGGTAATGCTTTATTTCTGAACAGTAACAAAGAAGTCATTGCATAACTCCCTGAACATCCTAAATCAGATGATTTGTTTAGAATTGCAGATTATGATCAAAGGGACTACTTGAGCCTTATCTCTGTCATCAGAATTACATACAAAATAGAGCCATCACAAACACATTATAATCTATTTTGAAAAGAGCATGATGCTGAGTAATGAAGAATCATGATGTCATTTTTTTTATTTTTAATTAAATACATCACTGTAACACAGAAGAATGAAGGCTCAAATGAGAAGACACTGACATTCCTGCTCATGATTTTCACATACTCTTCTCAAGATGGTATACCTCTTGCCCCACATCAGTTAAACAAAATTGCAAACTACAACAGTTGAGACAGCATATTTCATACGTGTTTTCAGACACTTCCAGCACTTCCAGACACTTCCAGGTAAATTGAGATGCATTAAGATATAAAGATGTTTGATGAATTCTGACAGATTGTAGTTCTCCAAACGAAAAGGTATTCTTTCATGTTTACTCAAATTGTTGTTGATACTTTACGCATCCAGTAAGAGCAGGGCCTGCATGTCTGACAGTAATGTAATCCATTTACTTTTAACAACTGATTGAAGCCTGTGTTTTTGGAGTTTGTTCTCAGTTGACCACTGACTTGCCTGTAACTATTCAGCATGTGGATTGGTTTAATACTGAGAATTCATGACCTCTAATGTGATTAAACACCTGCACTGCTTTTATGTTTAATTATTAATAAAAGCAGCTTATTATTTTGTATGACCTTTTGCCACGAATATATCCTTGAGATCAAAAGACATCTTCAGAAACAGAGATCAAAAGAATTTATCTGCAACTAGTAGAATCAGCTTCCTTCATGATCTACAAACTGCTTATTTCAAATCAAAGCTTGATTTTACTGTTGGTTCACTTGAGATTACATACAGTGCTAATCTTTCCACATTTGGATATCAAAATGGGAATTGTATCTTATTTTTTATCTATTGGATATAGCGTTAATTTGCACATGGGCAAGAATGCATGTGCACACACACCCATTGTTCATTTATGAAAAAGTAATGTTAGATTATGTAATCACTGGGAATATTCAGTGCATAAAGTTAATACAAGTTCTATACATTATTTTTGAAAAGTGTTCTTCAATAGAGCAGGATCACACATCTCATTGAATCTGTGGTTGATTGTGCCTGGATTTTGCCACTTTCGGATGAAAAGTCCTTAGTGATGCTCTGTTAATGGGGGGATGGGGGTGGGGGGAAATCAGCTTTTTACCACCTTGAAAATATTGGGATGCTTCAACTTATTTTAAAGGCAAACCTAAAAACTGTAAAGAGATGTACCTTGGTTGGTATTCTGAAAGCTGCATACACTAAGTTTGTAAGTTTAAGACACATTCCTTTTAACTACTACTAGCTCCAAATAAAAAAAAAAGGGGGGGGGGCTGTTCATCTAAAACTAAATTTATGCAGCTCTTAGATGTTTAAGTACAAAATAATCAAGCGAAAAACATCCCTCCAGGCAGCTGTTTATTGGTAGAAGGTCTCACTGTTAGGTGCCTCTCAGTAAGCCTACAATTGCGAGTAGGACTGGTACTCTCACAAAAAACAGAGCCACTTTCTTTTTTAGAAGAGTAATAATGTTGCCTCTGCCTAATTCTGCTTTTTAGATTCAGGTCTCTGTATATAAACCCCAGGTTTGCAGGTAAAAGCACTGATGTCTCTGAATCTTTTATTTCAGTCACAGCTGAAAAGATTACGTGAAAATGTGGACGTTCTGATCTACATAATGACTGTCCACTTTGCAAAGCATCTGCATCACTTACATGCACAAAAGATGCACAGAAAATGATAAACAAAGTATAGCTGCTGATATGTCACCGTAATAAAAGGCTGGAGAATGTTTTGTTATTTTTTCCCCTGGGTTTC
The DNA here is from genome assembly GCF_035582795.1 of Mycteria americana. Classification (NCBI taxonomy): domain Eukaryota; kingdom Metazoa; phylum Chordata; class Aves; order Ciconiiformes; family Ciconiidae; genus Mycteria; species Mycteria americana. The sequence goes on from NC_134367.1 coordinate 37,063,481, forward strand.
ACTGAGAAATAAGTAGTGCTGTCAGAATGAAAATAGTCTCTAAATTAGTCAGTCTAATTTATTTCTACCATTTAAAGTCTAAAATGAAAGTTCCAATGTGTTAACAGTTTTCTGTAGTTGGGATGGTAGACTTGTTTTTCAAAATAAAAAAATTAAGTACATGAGCTCAGAAGTCTACCACTATGTACATTGATAAAAAATAGTTAGTTTTTTGAATAAATTAACATGTTAAAAATAAAGCTGTTTAGATTACCCAAGAACAGAAAATGGGGATGAGAATTTTAAAAGTATATATTGTTTGTCACATCTGAATACTTCTGTGTTTAGAAAGATCAATCACCCTCTACTTAAGAACTTGATATATTGTGATAAGCCTAACTGCATCTAATGCACCTGACTTCATTATTAATTTCTTATCTCTCCTCCTGTCCTCCCTCCTCACCCTTCTCAGCTGAAGAGACCCCATTTCTGGCCAAGACATTTTAACACAGCTTGTGTAAAGAATGTAATTTTCCATAAAAAAATAATTTCTTAAGTTAACTGGTGAGTTTTGATCACAGTGTTTCAGCTAAAAGGCACCTTGTATTTCCAAGGTACTGTTAAAGAAATACTGAAGTTTTATGATCTCATTTGCTCTTAGGATATCTGAACATAAGAAATGTTCAACATAGTTAATCAACAAAATAGTTCGAGAGAGCTTCATGCAATTTATAGCAGTAAAAATGGCACAGATTTGAGACCAGACATAGATCAGTGTAAAAGTGTGGGGGGTCCTTTCGGGTGACCGAGGTGATGGTGAGCGCCGTCACCTTGACCCTCAGCATGCTGAGCATGGAAACCACGGTGTGTGGCTGGGCACCCAGCGCCTCTGCCTGCACCCATCCCCAGGGCCCCGCTTGCCCAACACCTGCCCACAGCTACGCTCCTCTCCCTCTTTGGACGGAGCACAAGGGGCCTTCAGAGGTCTTCCACGGGGCTCCCCTGCCTCCCCCTTCCTTCACCTTCCTGACTAAGGAGGTCTTCGCCTTTGCAGCAAGGTGGTCTTCGTCCACCCTCTCTCCCTCAACTTGTCCCAGCCCCGCGAGCAGGAGGAAAGGGCATGAGCCAGCAGCCTGGGGCAACACCCGTAGGAAACACCCGTGTTTGGCTGAGATAAACCGAGTGGGACGAGGAGGCCCTGTAATATGGAGCTCCCCCCACAGAGCCTCGGGGCTGGGCCTACACCAGGGGCTGCAGGGCCCAGCAGGGGCGGTGAGCTCGTGTCCCGCCCCGCCCGGGCGCGGCCCCTCGGCCCCGGGCCGCCGCCCGCCAGGGGGCAGCGCGGAGCCGCGCGGGGCGCCTGTCAGCCGCCGGGCGCTGCCCCTCGCCATGGAGCCGGGGAGCGGCCCCCGCGGCGCCGCTGTCGCTGCCGGTGGGTTGGGGCCCGAGGCCGTCAGGGCTTCTCGGGGCCCTCGGCCTCCCTGGGGCTGGGGAGGCGGTAAGGGAGGCTGGGCGAGGGCTCCGGGCGGGAGGCAGCGGCCTGAGGAGATGCCCCCACCCCGCCGCCGTCGCGCGGTGTCGGTGGGCTGCCTCCTCCGGCCGCGGCTGGTGCTGCGTTCGGGGACGTCCTTCGTGTTTGCAGCCCCCGCGTCTTTGGGTGGAGTTCTGGGGGTTGCCTGGGACAGGGGAGGTGGATGCAGTGAGAGGAGCGGGTGCCTCACCCGCGCCGGCTGGGTCAGGCCGCCGTGGAGGAGTCTCCTTGCGGGCAGCGTGCGGGAGGCCTCGCGTGGGCGGTCTCGGGCGTGGTTTCCTGAAGACAGGTTCGGTTTAACTGGTTTATTTGGAAGGAAATGGCAGCCTTCATGTGAAAGTTGCGCCTCTTTTTATTATTAATGAAGAAGATAAGCTATTAATTACTTCTGTCTACATTTATTCAGAGTCTTGGTTTTCTTTTCTAATATGCTACAGATCTGGAGTGTTTTTCTTACTCGTTTCACCCAAGTCACAAGTAAGAATGCTGTGTTGTTGCTAAGTTGTATTGGATAGATGCTGGAATGCAATTAATGTTGCTAGTGCTCTGCTTGCTAAGACAAAGTGCCATTAAATATGCAGGTACAATACAAAAGAATTATCAAAGAATTATCAATATTTTCACCTGAAACTGATTATTTCTAATGTCACTGAGTTGAAATGATTGTTTCTGATCACCCCATCCTTAGGAACTTGGAAATCATAGCGGTCAGTCTCCTACACTTTTATCAGTGACTGACAAAAGAAAGTAATGGTTAATTTTCTTTTATTTCCCATTTGTTTTCTTAATTTGAATAAACTAGTCATTGAGCTGAACTGAAGTGTGAAAAATACTTTTCTTTTCAATGGACTCAGCTGCAAAAGCTTGACAAGTCACTTCCGTAGTCCACTGTCTTTTACAACTTCCAGTGCTTCATAAACTAATATTCAGGCACTATGTATTTAATTGTGGTTATAGTTATGTTAGTATCTGTAGTATATATAAGATTTTGTTCTTCATTGCATACTGTATGCTTTTTAGAGTACCAGATTCCTAGTATTCCTGCTATTCTCTTTTCCTTGTCTTGTATTACAAACATTTGCTTTCTTTTGAACAATCTCATCTTTCATTCTGCCAGTGTAAAATTTGTGTAAGAAAGCCAATAACAAGGTTTCTAAAATACAACAGATGCTTTCTGGTAATTTACCTGAAGGAAGCTTGTTCACCGAAAGATACTGATCTTGCAGATTTAAAAACTTGTGGAAATTGAACTATTCAGGTGAAGGCTGAAAATGTGAAATTAAAAAGGAAAAGTATGGTGATATTTTAGTTGATATATTTTAACATGTGAAGAGATGCAAAAAGATCCCTGTATAATCCTCCAAACTGTTCCTGATTGCCTTTTTTTGAACTCTGCTTTGAAATTCTACATTCAAGAACTAATGCAGTCATTGCAGTAGGTAAAACTTAGAAGATATGGATGCTTTCTTGTTGTAACTTGGCAGTATATAAAGACTGGGATTATTTTCCATAGTCCAAAATGCCAACTGTAAATTTATACTTTATGTAATGAAATATTATTAGCACATGTGAAACTTTGTAAATGACTAAGGGTCTGGCTTTCATGGTCTATCTCATAAAGCTATAATGAAAAGTATGTCCTCAATTTCCAAACCAAATGGATTTACACCCAGCTGATTAAGTGATTACAGTTTTGTTTTGGTAGGGGAAGAAATCTGTGCTGACATAAGAGTAGATAAATTTACACCATTGAGTTATACTTTAATTTCTGAACAGCAGGCTTTATAGAATAAATTCCCTTTTGTGCAAATATGTGCAAGTCTAGTAGTGAGAATAGTAAAGAAAAACAAGATAGTGGTAACAGTACTCTCTGCCAGATTCATTAGATATCATTGTAAGTGACACATCAAAAAAAAGCCTGTTGGAGAAGAAAAAAGAGTGCAAAGGGAAGGACTCTCAGCTTGTAGGGAGAACATATACATACTTAAAACTATCAGAAATCTCAGGTTTACATTAGGGTTTTTTACTTGGAGTATTCTAATGGGAATAAAGCAGAAGTGAATCCTTTTTATCTCTTTTATGCACCATAGTGCATAAGCTGTCCTTGCTGTCAATACTTTGTCATGTTTCTTTAAGAAGATTGACAGAGTTGAACTCTTGAGTGACTTGGGATTCTTGTATGTTAAATCTGATATGGTATTTCTCTTCTACACGTGTCACTACAACGGCATGTTAGAAAAAAGACAGTTTAAAAAACCTGTCAAATGATTCTGTTCAGAAAACAAAACGCCAGAACAGTCCAAACCTGGAAAGAGTTAATCTAAGCATGTAGTTATGGGAGTATCGATATACTTGTGGTATCTGAAATTGTGAGTTTACAAATTTTCAGGTGGGAGGAAATTTTTTCCTCACATGTGATCTCACTGAAGAGTGATACAGTTACTTTATGAGGGGCCAAGCTGATTGTTTTATGCTCATTTAATTCTGGGCGTACTTGATGCTTCCGATGTGTTTTACTTTGCACCTGTATGCTATTTTGTTTGTGCATGGACAGTATAAAATACAAAGTTCACAAGGTTATTCTCACAAAATTTTTCCATGATTTTTGAGTTTTATTCTAGAAAGCTTAATTATTTTTTTTCAGAGATATTCAAAAGATCTAGGATTACAAACTTCTTTTAAAAAAGGTGCTGATTTTAGCCCTGCAAAATTTCACTTGTTAGTTAGGTACTTAAATACTTTTTGAAGGTCTCAGCTTCAGCTGCCTGTGGTGCACCAACTTATCTCACTGAAGTTAGCTGTCCACAATACAGTATGTGCATCTGATCTAGTCATCTTAACTCTCTTTGTAGTCCAGGGAAGGGAAACAAGTGTTTTCGAGTCATGACTTACTGCATCACACGGTAGGTGTACAAGTCACTTGGCTTATTTTTGACATTAGAAATCTCTGTTTTATGCCCATTGATGATAACGGAAGCCTAGACAGCTAGCTTGTCTGTAGCCTTCTAAACTGTAGATTTCTGTAGTTAAGAGAAGATAAATCCTATCTCTAAAGTGTTACTGAAATCCTGAGGGATTATGCTTGTTTATGTTCTCAAGTGCTATGAAATGGCTATAATTGGAGGATGTTAAAAAGCTCTAAAATATTTTTCAAATCATTCACGTTATTTGGTTTTGGAGAATTTATATGACTTGATTTTAGAAGCTAAAATGATTTAAAACTTAAATTGTTTGAAGAAATAAATCATGTTACATTTTAATCAAGTTTCCTTGTGCTTTTGACACAATATATTTTAAATATTTATTATTTTCAGTATGATTTTAGCATCTTGAGTCTATTTAAAAAAAGAAAGAAAAAAGAATATGCTGGAGGTATTGTTTAGGCTTGTGGTAATAAAACTGAATTTTCCCCTCAGTAAGTGTGTCAACATTACATATCTTTGTGTATTATGAGTATAGGTTGTTTAAAAATGACACTGTGGAGTAGCCTTGGTTTAATATACATTTTTACAATAAAATATGCTTAATTGGAACACAAGACATTTTAGTTCATCTTGATTATGGAGCTGTCCCATTATTGTTATTTATTATATACATGAAAGACAGTATTATGTTAGGCATACCAATTAAATCAAGTTTATTTTATTGTTGCTTAATGTTACAGCCTTATGTGTCTGCAGCTCAGCCCAGTTCTGTTAGAGCACTGGCATCATTTTGTGACCCATTTTGTGTTCCATTATAATGGGTCAATATCTTGGTTGCTATTGTATAATGCAGAATGAGGTTACAAAGATGTGGGTAATTTTTTCACCTTTATCTGCAGCGTGTAATTGACAGAGTAGTTAAAGTAAAAATCATGGCAACAGAACAGTTTTTCCTATTACGTTTATGCCATTAAAGACAGACCATACACTTAAATTTAGAAGGAAAACCATTTTTGGGATGTTACATACTATTGTTTAGGACTGTCTGAAGATTTTTAGCTGTGTAGTAGTGGTGAATGGCAATTTGTTTCTGTCCTGAGAAATCCTTTTCTATGTCCCATCTGTTTCAAATGTGAAGAAAACTGAGCCCTTGAATGGCCTGGAAGTTAAATAAGTTACAGTCTATTTTGTGTCTTAGTCTATTAATTTTTAAAATGTTCAATCTTAGATGGTAATGATCTGAATAACAAATAAATGTCCTGTTGTAAGCAATAAGGTTTTGTCTATGACATTTGAAGAAGTTTCTTCCATTATTAGCCATGAATTTCATGGGCAAGCTTAGAGATCATGCCTAAGGTGTGCAATCCTGTGACATAAATGAGTATTACTCAGATGTTGAATTATTTCAAACAAGTTTAGGTTTTGGTTTTATTTTGAGGTGCCTTATAATTTTAAATCGCAGTAGAACTTAGCTCCCTTCCCCCCATCACTCTGTGACTTCCCTTTTTCCAAGGTCAGTCAGAAAACTGTATGTAGCTCTCAGAAAGGTAAATTATCTAAAATTATTGACCTCCCTTACCCAAAACCACCTCCGAAAGGCTTCTTAAAAACTCTAGAGCTGAGGATTCACCTGTGCAAACTGAGTAGCTCATCCCTTGATGGCTGGTTGCAGCACACGCTGCTGTTCCTCTGGGTAGAGGAACCCAGAGCTGGCTGAGAGAGACCAATGGGTATGGGCCCAGGAGCTGGGGCAGGCTCATCCCAAGATCACTGGGTTTTTCCTCAGGGCGCAGTCCATTTTGATGTGACTGCAGACTTAATTAACTGTACCCCTTTCTAGGTTAATCTTGTTTGGGAGGCCGATTCCTCTAGTTTGCGTGTACTAATGCAAAGAATAATGAAGAGGTCATCCCTGCACTTCTGTTAAAGACAGAAAATGATTGTTATCCCTGTCAGCCTGTTGTTGACACTAGTGCAATTCTGGCATGAGGTAGAAAAACCCCAGTAGCATCCAGGAGTGGTTTTTTTTTTTCCTCTTGAGACTTAATTTGATGTTGTGTGCAGCAGTGAAGGAAGCTGCTGTGCATTCAGAGATTGAGCTGTTCAGCTGTATGTAGTTAACAATGAAAAAAGAAACAATGAAGAGGTAAGAAGCAGAAAAGCATCTTCTGACAGTGAAGAGAGTGCTAGGGGAGGAAGGGATGCTTTTGTGCTAGTAGCGGTTCAGGGAATTGTCTTTGTTTCTTGAAGATGTCGCATGTTTGACCTCAACTTCCAGACTTTGACAACATGTTAGCAGTATGAAAGTGGGAACCACTAACTAGCAAGGTCCATAAACAACCCTTTTGTGGGGTTGCAGGTGTTTTGGAAATAGGAGATTTTATAGCTTGTTAAAATGAGTTTAATGAATGGTTTAAGTTTAGATGCAAGTTTCACGGCTTTAATGGATGTTTTCAGTTTTTTTAATAACAATGAATGATTTGAATTGTTTAGGTTTTTTAACCAATAATGTGAAACATTTGACCTTTGAAATGGAGTTAAATATATGAAGTTTCCGACTGAGAAGAAAACAAACTAAAAAGGTGATAATCTGAAAATAGTGGGTTTTTTTTCTAATTAGTGAGAATTATTTCCTCTTCACATGTTGCAGACAGTGTCAAAAACCAGGTGAGACTTACCAGAAAGGTATCTTGCTGTAGTTAATGGTGTAATATGAGCTGCTGCATCAAATGCAGTTGCAAGACAGCGGGACTGGCAGGTTGGAGTAGCGTAGTGTTTATGAATCAGATTTACCCTGGTTCTTTCTGTTATCCTGTTTCCTGTTTATATCTAAGGTCCTCAAAGGATCTTACACCACACCTTAGTTCCCCTTGGTTATCTAACACAGAGCTCTTTGTGACTTCTTTTGTGATTATTTCAGCAGCTGGATTATTCAGCAGCCTTCCATGGCTAGGACCTTGGTGGGGCTGTGGGTCCTCAGTACCCTCTCCCTGCATGAGAGTTAGAAGGGTAGAGAGAGGCGGGGGGGTCTCTCTTTCTCGTGTGGGAAATCTGGAGACCCCATCGTGTTTGACAGCGATTTTAGCCGATCCTGTCCTCTGAGTGCACTTCCAGTATCAGACTGTGGATTGAGGGGGTTGCAATAGGAAACTTGTCACCGGACGGTGTCTGTTGTTAGGGTGCTGTGCCCTGCTTCTAGCAGGGCTCACAAGTGGTTACTGGCTCCCTCAACACTGAGTAAACACGCAAATGGAGCTTTGTTAGTAAGTAGTTATTCTTGCTGAGTAATTTGGGTACCATATATGTTTTGGTGGATAATTCTTGATCCTTCCAGTTCCCGTCAGACATTATTTTGGCATTAGCAGCTAGGGTTAGACTGGTGACTTCTTTATGCTCTTGTCCTGATACTGTTCCCAATCAAGGAAAATTTCTGGTTTAGTTCTAAACCTTTTTTCTACCTAACCATTGGTGTGATTTCTGTGCTGATATGAGCAAAAATATTATTGATAAAACTCTGTAGCTGCCAGTATGCTTTTAGTGGAATGCATCTGTATCTGGTGGTCTTCAGTGCAGCACTTCCTGAGAGCAACAGATTGCTGTGCAATTTTTGCTAATGCACAGTTGGCCAGCATCCCCATATTTCTAACAACGTCAACTGGTGTGTTATAGTCTAGGAGATTTTTTACAGTGGTTTCTGAGAGAGCAGTTGTTCCTTTAGAGAACTGTGAAAAACTTGAATCAACTCTTACAACTCCTGCTTTTTGTTCCTCAAACTTGTCTTTTCATGATCATAAAAGAGGAAAAGAGAGATGGTGATAGTGACAGTAATAGAAAGGAGGTGAGAGCTGTATATTGTCTATAAAATCTTTATGGAATCCACTGTTTCTGGAAATATATGCAGGTATATTACCATTTGTCATTAATTACCTGGTTTTAAACAAGAGATTTTGAGATTGCAACAGAATTACTTCTCCAAAAACTGCTTTGATTGTGTCTTGTTCCTAAGGAGAACCAACTTCGGGATCTGTGCTGCCTTTTTTTTTTCCTTTAAAAAAAAAAACCAGCACCTCTGCAAGGAATTATTCCAGAAAAGAAGTGATTCTTTTTCTCCAGAGTAAAAGTACCTCATTAAACTCATTCAGTGTAAGGCACTACTACTATAGAAGTGAGTCTGTATAAGATGTTAAAGACAAAAAGGCCTCCCTCAAAATCCAAATTTCATTGCTTAACTGTATGTCCTAAGTGTTAAGGTGGAATGCTGCTTAAGATTTTGATGATTGTGATTTAAAGCAAAATTAGGTAAGATACCATGGTTTATGTGATTTATTAGGGATACATCTCCTTTAGGAAATAGCATTTTGGCATGTTGAAGGTGAAAGGACCTTTTGCTTGTCTGTGTTGTATTATTAGCATGTGCACTAAGGTTTTTGCTCTGCTTAAAATATAGTAGTCCCCTTTAAAACAAAGTAGAAAAGTGACTCTCTTTAGTTTGGTAATAAGTGGTAAAAAAATACTACTAAAGTAGCGTTTCACACTTCTAAATTTCCTTGAGCTGTAGAAATTCAGTCTCAACTATTCCCATTCCAGTTCCTTGTAATCCTTGTCTACTTATTAGATTATTTTTATTGGGTATTTTTTTGACTGTAAATCACTTGATTTAGAGTTGTGGGCTGAGATGTGTCAAGTACATAGTGGTAAAGTATCAGCGGTCAAACAGCTAACTTTGGCTTTTCTTTGTAATAGTATGTCACGTGAGTAGAAATAAACAGAGCATGATAGAAAAGAAGGTATTGATGGTGACTCTCTAATGATAAAAGGCACCTGAACATTCATGAAACGCTGAAATTAAATACCATCTCCTGACCCATACTGGAATGTTGGTCCTTCTGAAACTTCCCTGAATGTAATTTAAAGGAAAATGCTAGTACTGACAAAGCATGTTATAAAGCACAAAGCGAATCTTTTTTTGTCCTTTTTTAAAAGGAGGTGAATCAGAAAGCTTTTGCAAAGTAGTCTCCGGAGATATCAAAATGATAAACCAGCAGCGAAAGCCATTTGTAAGACATCTTTCTGCCTGCCTTAATTTGTGGCTCTGCTCTGCGAAGGAACTTTGTAAGAATGAAGTTTGACAGACGCTGTTTGAGTGATATCTGGGTGAAACTTCTATTAAGAAGACGAGATAATCTGGGGAGCACCTTTCAGGTTCAAAGCCAAAGATTTTGGATACCTTACTGTTACTACTTACTCTTCTTTCAGTGTGGTTCCATGTATTTCATTTTATTCACAGCTTTGAAGGCAGTTCAATTACTTGCATGGTTCTGTATTTGTAAAACATTTCCTTTCATGTATAAGGCAAACAAGAGTCTTACATCAGTTTGTTGTCCCACAGAGGTGCTGATCCTTTGAGGCTGAGAGAATTAACTTCTGCTTTTTCACTGGAATTCTTAGATATGAATGGAAAAGTTGTGTGAAATGGATTTTTACAAATAAGAAATTTTGCAAAAAGTACCTTTTAATGCATAACTGCTTTAAGCAGTGGGTATAGATAGTATGGTTCAGTTTCTAAGGGCTTACTCTTTCATTAGCTTTAAGAGTGCACTGGTGGCTTAGACTAGGTGTTTTTGCCCTGACACAGGGCAGGAATGTAGTGTTTCAAGTGGAGAACAGTAGCTTAAAACACAGCTGTAGGTGGATAGCTCCCAAGGAATTTCTGCAGTCTTATCCCTTGTGCTCTGTACATATCGAAGTGTAACTGACTGGTGCGTCTGAATGGACAGTGTGCAAGGAATGTACAGGAATTTTTTGTGCATTTCAGAAGTATTTGAAAGGTGAAAGAAATATTTAAAAGGCAACTCTTTCTGTAAGTGCCCCGATGGATAAATAAATATGTGATAATTTATGACTTACTGCCCAAAGTTGAGGAGAGCCAAAGGAAGAAATCAGCTTAGTGATAGCAGGTGATCTAGTTAAAGGATGACATAAAATACCTTATTCAAACCTGTGCTGTGACTATTTCAGAGATGCTCAACACAGCTTATTATAGTGCTTAGCCTGCAGTTTTCTTGGATAACAAGAAAAAATAGTATTATGGACAATTTTTAGATGTTAAGGCCAGGACGAAAGTGTAGGAAGTGATTTTTTTTTTTTTTTTTTTTTTATTCTGGAAGTAATATTTTTTCAAGTAGAAAGACTACAGTGAACTACTGAATGAAAATGGTGTGGAATTAGAAAAAAAAAAAACTTTGCTAATTAGAGACACTGGTTATTATTAGTTATTTTTAATCTCATTTTTTACTTTTCTGTTCCTAGGTCCTGTGCTGTTGCCCATGACATAATCATCTAGATAAATCTTTTCTTTTTCTGACTCTTACAACGCCTTTTGCCCCGTCCTCACTGTTTGTAACAGAGCTGATAAAACTGTCTTCACCACTTATCTTACTAGCCCCTTGCATCACTTTGAAGCTGTCTGCATAGACCTTTCTGCAGGCTTGAGGCTTAATGTAGACTTAGAATTGCAAGTGCAGCAATACCAGGTGTCCAAAACCAGACACTAACAACAACCTCAGAAGTTCTATCTTTTGAGCACTGGGACTTTTTGGTACACTTTCAAGAAAGTGTATGTATTGTGTTTAAGCTAAGTATAAATAACCCCATATGCATTCTTCTGTCATGGGCTTAGCATTTGGGGGGGGGGGGGGTGTAAGGGGTTTTTTTGAGATTAGTATTTTTAGTGTTTTCATCTTTGTTTTAGTGAAGATAACCCTTGCATATAAAGTTTTGCTAGGATAAGCCTATTTGAAGTGCTTGCAACTTCCACAATTATTCTCAAACACTGCTTGAATTTTATTGCTGTAGCTGGAGCACAGCTCATGTATGTTTTATTCTCACATTGTGCACAGATGCTTATATTTCTACTCTTTTTCTTGATGATTTAGGAATGCAGTAGAAATAAAATAATTGGTCTTACTGTTGAACAGTTTTCAAAGCCAAGAAAATACTGTGCATGATTTGCTTAATAGAGTCATAGTGAAGTTACTTTTTTGTTTTCTGTTTTTCTAATGTAATAGAAATCAAAGGAGGAATGGAGAAACAAGTTTGGTATTTGAAAATATCAAAACTAGCGTTGGCTTTTGCAATTATCCACTCAAAACCACCGGGGAAGAGTTGCAAAGAATACACTGAGCACCTTGCCAAAACTGTATCAGAACAAGATTTTGGATGGAAATCAAAAGTTGAAGTGCTGGAAGCTGAAGTTCTTCGATTACGTCAGGAACTTCTTTTGAACAAGATCTGTCCACGATTCTGCTTGGAAAATGGTAAGTTTCTGAATTAATTTCTATGTTGCAGTAGCAAGGAAACAAACAGCTTTCATGTTGCCTGCGCCATTTCTTGTACCTAGATGAGAGAGTCTTCAGTGTACAGCTTTCTATTTTTCCCAAAGCCCTGAAGTAGTAGAACACTTAATTCATTTGTAATGGGATTGAGCTTGAGAATTTGATGCTTACTCAGAACTTCACATTTTTAACCTTCAGAATCAATATGTATCATACGGAATAATTCCAGACAAAATTGTCAATAGAAAGTGTTACTCTATAACCTCGGAGATACTAGTTTGTAAGAATATTGATGTACCCTACTTACATTTGGAATATATCTTAAAGATATAGTGCATTTTTTTTACCACTTTAAAGATGCTTAAAATCAGAATTTAAGCCTAATGTGTCGAAAGCATGAACCCCTAATATGTATAACGGGAAGGTTGGGCAGGCAAAGGACTGTATGTCTGCTATCTCTGTTGGTGTATTTAGACTGTGGATACTGTGGATGTTTATTATGACATATGATAAAATATTGTGAGTCTGATATTGTAGGATTCAGGAAAGCTGTTAGTTAAAGAATATGAGGGGGGAAAAAAAAGATGAGCTCAAACAGCACTGTTTCTCTGACTTGTACATGTGGAGTGAGTCATTCTCGCTCTGGGAGATCAATGGCACAGGATGAGCTTGGAAATCAGGCAGTGGAGGATGTCTCCAGGCTCTGGGGAGATATTCCCCCTGGGAGATGGAGGTCAAAATGCTCTGGGCTGAAGGAGAGAGACAGTTCACTGTTGAGGGGATCTCTAAAATCAAAATGTCTAGCTAGTTGCTTTATGACTTGAGATTTTTAGAAGGTTCCTTGATAGAAAACTTGATGAGGCTTTACTGGAATTGTTTTGTACTGAAACAGTAGCTTCTCTATTTCCTTGTGAAAAGATTTCTGGATTCTAACTTTGACTGAGAGGGGAGATGTATTAGACTTTAGCTAGAAGTGCTAATGATTTTTTTTTTTTTTATAATAGACCTTTCTAGAGAAGTGATTTAATGACTATTCATACTGAGGTATTGTTTGTGTGTCTGTTCTCTGCAACCTATTCCAAACATGAAGTTTATTTAAGCGTAAAAGTAAGTTTCAAGCTGCTGTTTGCAACAGGTGTCTTAATGTTGTGAAGAACTGATTGCATATGATGCATGTGATCAGGAGAGATTTATTAACATCTAATGTCTGGAGAGGATATTCTAATTGTGGATTAAGCAGAACATATCAAACACTAGAAATGAAATCAATTAACCTGCAACTTCTATGTTCCAAGTCTAACTTTTTAAAGATTCCTTACCCTAAGCTGTTGAACTGAGCAATACTGATATCTCACTTGCCGAAGTAAGCTCTTCTGGTTGTGAGATAGGCAGAGAAAAGCAACTGTGCCTGGTGAATAACACCTCTTCCAAAGGATGTTAATTTTCATTGCCGTAGTCACAGTGAAGTTTGTTCACAGACCTAAAATGTGATAAATCTTGTATAATTTTAGATGTCTACAGCTGCACTAAATTTTCTGTGCTTTCTTCATTATCTGTACAGGGAAATAGCACGATTACTCTACAGTTTATCGTTCACTTGACCTGTTGCGATAATCACTAATATGGATATGGTGAATTGTCCACAGAAGATGCCTCTCTCCATTCTGCTAGGAATAGGCTAACTGGCTTGGAAATCTAAGTCCCATGATTCCCAAATCACTTCAGTAAGCTGCTCTTCATAGATAGCTCCTCTTTTTATTTTTTATGGTCTCAGCAGCCTGTTCAAACATACCCTGGGTAGCTGACCAAGTCTCATTTTTCAGTGAAGTCAAACTTTAATTTCAGTCTATGTTTAGCTAATGGAATTATAAATAGTAGAGATGAGTATGTGGTAACTATAATCCTTCTATATTCCTTCAGTTTCTCCGGGGTACAAACCCAACACCCTACGAATTTGAAGGATTAGTGTGTAGCTGCTTTTCCCTTCAAATGTTTGCTTATATTTATGATTTCACTGTTTATAAACCTGTTAGACAGAAAACCTTTTGACATTTGAAATATCTATGGGGGTTCACATCAGCCCCACCTGCATCATGTGCTGCCCAAGAGGAGTAGGACGTGGTCTTCCCCTTCAGTTTCTCTTAACCCCTTGAGTGTAAAAGAGCAAAAATGTGTGGAAAATCTGAACTGTATCATATTTCTACTTCTTCATACAGGTTTTCCTTAACATTGAAAGGACACTTTTGAGCTCTTGGAGTCTAACTTTGAGATGGCCATTTTTTGTGATGTTTCTTTCTTTTGACTGTTTCTTCTTTTTTTTTTTTTTTTTTTCCTTCTTAAACCTTCATATGACATGTGAACTCTTCTGATAATGGATTTGAACCGTATGTTATTTTAGAAAGATGTTCTTCATCAGACAGATGTAACTGCTGAGTGAGCACTCATGGTTACAGTTACATTGGAGACAAATGCTCAGTCTCTTGCTTTTGAATAAAGAAAGATTGTTACTGATACCTGACAGGATATCTGTTGGTGAGATCTGTGCACTCTTCTGGTGATCCAGTTGATGATGTATATTAAAAGCAGAACACCTGTGGTTGACATTTAAAGGAAGATGGTCGTAGAAGCAAAGCCTACCTGAAATAGGGGCCACTCTACCACTGACATCTTCTGCTCTGAGAGAAAAAATTTCCTCTCTTGTGTGTTGTCCCAGTTTTGAGATTTTTCAGGCCCGTGGAGATTAGAAGCTAAAGGTTGGCTACTGCTGAGATAGGAAGGCTCAAGGAGCTTGAATCTAAGTTGAGAGGAAAAGTGGTTTTCCATCCTGTTCACCTGAAGGCTACTATAGATCTGTCAAGCCATTGTTATTGTTTGTTGTTGATGGTATATTGCCCAAGTTTACTACCTGATATCACACCAAAGAAGTTCTCTTTAGGGCCAAGGATAACTAGGCTTGTTCTTAGAGCCAGGTAATCTACAGATATCATGTATCCTTTTCCTCCTCCACTTGTTTCTCCAGCCTCGTTTTTGGAGTTGGTGTTCTGCTTAAAACAATGCAACCTCTTAAAAGGATTGAAACCCTTAGCTTTTCTTTGGCTTTCTTGTGTTCTGCTTAATGACTCTATAGATGCCAGAATACCAAGGTTTCACAAAATCCACCACCAGAAAAATCTCATGCAGTAAGGACCAGATACTGAATTTGTGTCTGCTGCTGCCTGTTGAGAGCTGAAGAGTTTGAGCCCTTCAGCCAAGGTTCACTTTGCAGCTGTATCTTCCCTGCTCTGCGTTCTGAGTGTGAGAGCTTTCCTCTTCTACCTGCTGTTTGTAACAATAATAGTAGGCCTTTCAGAGGCTTCAGGAATGATTAGAGACTGCCCATGGAGTTTTATTTCCCTGATGTGAGAAATTTGTGAGCTCTTTGAAGCCGTGATGCCTGTTTTCCTTCTCCACATAAAGTTGCACACAGTATGGATGCACAAGCACATGAAGGAGAAAGAACAAAGTATCCATTTTTAAAGATATGTTGTCTGCATTATTTTTGTCTCACCTGACTAATTCTTTGTCCTTGGAGACCCTAAAAAAGTTTGGGTTTCCTTGCTGAGGGAGAGGAGCATGCTTTGCTACAGGTAAACTGCTTGGTAGTGTGGGTTGTTACAGTTTAATGTGTTGTTTAGAAAATTGCTGTGGTATATTTTCACTGACGGTGCTGTGTGTGGAAGTTCCTTAACTGACTTAATGTGCAACTGTCTTTCTGAATACAAGGACATTGGTATTCCTTTTACATGGTGGTGCTTTTGGCTGTATGTCAGCCATCCAAGGAGGAGGAGAAGCAAATCTTTTTGTAGTTGTCTGTTCATTATTTTTCACCTTGCCAGTATTGTCCTGACAACTATGCACATGGGTAGAAAAAAATTGAATTTCATATTAATCAAAGTTTCCTTCCTTTCTTTGATTCAGATTGAAATTTCACAGAGAGAAGGAGGGAAACTCGCTGGTGTTATTCCAAGACTAAGAATATAAAAGATTTGAGCATTCTATTGTCACTTTGCTTTGGAGCTACATGAAAAGACAAAGGGTCTTACAAAGCACTGATGAATTGATAGATTCATGGATTGAAGCACCTGCCCTCTAAGACAAATTCCTTAGCTGTTATCAGCTCATCAAATCAACAATCATATTGTTTCTTGGCAGCCTCTGTTAAAGAGATCTGAAAAGCCTGCAGCTGTTACTCCAACCTAAGAAGGCGTAAATGCAATACTCTACCCTTTTTTGCCAAGCACGTATTTTTGGAATGACAATTTAGAGGATAGATGTTTATTGCCTTGGTTGCTTTAGGCTGATACTCTTGAAGGGTTCCAAATCAGTTATCCAGGGTATATTTTTAACAAAACTTGTATCGAGTATATATTCTCTCTTCCTTAGCTTCACCTTCAGTCTTGGTTCATATTATTCCCTTACGCAGTGGATAGGAATTTACTGAACTGCTTGCTCCTCTAATTAAAAAAAAATAAATCAGATTCTGCTTCCTCCCCCCCTTTTTTTTAGATTTACTTTATTCTTCTTTTTATAGATCATTTACAATAGGACTTAATCTACCATGTCCTGAAGTCCCCTCCTGTGTTCTTAGCCTCCACAGTAGCATACGGCTGCCAGCCCACCCTACCATGTTGTGTCTGTGTGTTTAGGGAAATGCTGAACTCTGAGTCAGAATGTGATTAACGTGAATGTCTGATTTTTAACTGTGTCCTGAGGCTGTGTTTGACTTTTCAAGATACCGTCCCCTAAATTCTGCTTCCTGTGTCAAGATATTTGAAGCAACTTGTATCTCTTTAGGGAATAAGAGACAGAGATAGAAAGAATTTTCTATGTCCTGCTTCACTCCTTAACTTAGTGTGTTTCTTAAGGCATTTAGTTGTACATGTGGAAAAAGGGGAGCAATTTCCCTTGTAGATTAGTATGAATGAAGACACTTTAGTCTCCTTTCTTCTTGCTGGAAGCTCAGACTTGGTCCAAAAGCAGAAGCATATAGAATTGGAACCAACTAGCTCAGCTGAAGTAAAACCGATTATAAATGATACACAACTCCAGTTTACCAGCAGCCTTGTTTTGGGCCACCAAACAATTCAGCTACCTCTTCCCTTTCCACTTTCCTGTAAGTAATGGCTTGGGTGTTTCTTTCTCAGTAGGGAGAGGCAGAAACTCTGGGTGCTCAGCATAAAGCCCCAGCATTTCCTCAGTAGACAATGGAGGGATCAGGTAAGTCCTGCTTTGAGAGCAGGAAGAGCCAGTCAAAATCTTTTCTGAATAATTTGATTTCATACCTCTGAAAGGGCAAAACTCTCCACTGTGACTTAAATAACTTAACTTGTGATGTTTCCTCTGCCTGCTTACATTAAAAGGAGCAGTGGGAGAACACAATTTTGATAATAGATATTTTTTTTAAGCTCATTTTCAAAGATAAACCAATCGGATGAATTCAGAAAGATCAGACCAAAACATTTGCAGATTCCTCAGTGCATATGTTATCTGCAGCCTCATAAAGGAATCTTCCTCGTTAGTGGAGGGAGCAGCAGTCCAAATCAGACTGAATAATAATGATAAAAACATATTAGTCTATTAGGAGAAAGTACTTCCCTCCCCAGAAAGAAGATGAAACGGTGTGAAATGTTTACAGCTGCCCTGAATAGCACTTAGCAAAGATTTTAGTTCCTATGGCATAGTGGTAAGGTAGAGGAATATAGACTAGAATTTCCAAGTTATCATGGTACGTTTATGTAAAAGTTATTTCTTCAGGTCAGTATGTTTGAATGAGCTGCTGTTATAGATTGCTGTGTCCTGTCACTGCTTTTTTCCCCCCTGGTGTTTGGCAGGAAGCAAGGAACGCAAAAGAACGACAGTTGCAGAGGAATTGTCAGCCTCTGAGGGGTATCTTTAGCTTCTTTCTTTTTCTAGCTTCCTCTTTCCAAGGTGAGAGGATTCCCCATTGGGCAGCAGTCAGCACTTAGTTTGATGTCACCATGGAAAACAGATCTCATTATTTTTGTCTGGTGCTTAGGGATGTGATGTTTCTGCATGAAGAGATTCTTCCTCCCTCCTTCTGCCCTCCCCCTCCTCGCCCCGAGGAGGTGGCTTTCTCTCCATACAGATCCATAAGGGCAGCCCAGTCTAACTCAGTGTCATCTCAGCATTTTCTCTAAGGCATGATGGTGTCAGACAGACAGTACTTCAAAAATGAACTGTCATTTGACATCTTAAGTGTACTAGTGTACTCCCATGCTTCTACCAATGGTACTAATGCAAGTAGGCAGCATTGCAAGTAATGTCTCACAACCTAAAAAGTATTTTAGTTTTTTAGGAGGGGAGCAGGGAATTGAGAACAGATACATGAGATGACAAAAATGGAGTTAAAACGTGTTTAGCACAGATTTATGGGAATATGGCTCGTGGAATATGAAGATGAGATAAATCTGTTCCCCGTAATTGTAGTGTCACAATGGGGAACTTTATGAAAGCTGAGGCCTTTTCAGGATAATTAAATAAGTTAATTCGCAATCTGGAAGAAGCACCAGCTGGAGTGTAATGATTCATTGAAATCTCAGAGTACTGCTCCTTCCATGGATAACAGGTCTGTTTTGGTTGTGGAAACTTTCTCCCTTTGAAAACAGATGCTGTCTGTCTTATCAGATGGCATTGCTACAGCTGTTCTAAGCACGTACTTGGGGCAAAGGGACCCAAGAAGCATCCTTTTCTTTCCAGGTTTCTGTGTAAGGAACCCATTCAGAGGCAAAACCAACCCAATTGTCCCAGCAAGAGAAAAGGTTTGTTATTATTTTATAAATTCCCTGTATAGATCAAGCTCCTGATAAGATGCATAGCGATTTTTAGGAATAAGGTTCATAAAAGCAAGTGGTATTCATAATTTAGTGTAGATTCATTTCCTTTCTTCAGGGTAACAGAACGATAGTTTTGGGAAAAACAGAATGTATATGCTAAAAACTAGTTAAGAAGTGTGGCCATGGCAATTAGGATCCTCTTCCCTGTGGGAAGCTAAGGATCAGTCAAATTTTTCTCTGGAAATACAGTCACAGAATGGTTGAGGTTGGAAGGGACCACTGGAGGTCATCTTGTCCATCCCCCCTGTCAAGCAGGGCCACCTAGAGCCAGTTGTGCAGGACCATATCCAGATAGCTTCTGAGTATCTCTTAAGAATGGAAATTCCATAACCTCTCTGGTCATCCTTAACCTAACTCAAACTTAAATTTGAGTTCCTCAAGCAGGTCTTTGTTTGTGGGCTTCTGGGTATATAAAAACAAAAGCCAAACATTTGTACTATGTTATAGTCAACAAAAAAGATGTTTTTAGGAATGCACACCCTGGCTGATTTCTTAGGGAGTCTACCTCATTTCAGCCTTCAGCTTATTACAGTTGCACCCAGATCATTGCTGCCTGCATTGGCTGATACTTCTTGTCTCTTAGCGAAGCTTCAATGATGCAAGGCATTTTTAATAAGACATAGTATGTTCAGTTCAGTACTACCAGTTCAGACAGGTAGGCTTCATAGGTAACATTAATTCACTTAATATCTTGAAATATCTCCTATCTAGCTTAGAACCCAAATTTCAGTCATCTCATTGAGATGGTCAATATCGTAAAGCATGTTAGATCTTTTGTCATGAAAGCTTCTTGATGAGCATTAACTGACCCAAATCTGTATGTTCGTCACCTGATTATCGATCCTTCCATATCTTTCCTTCAAGTATTCTTTATTTGACTTGAACTACAGAAGATTTGTGCTGTCTTCTACAGAAATCCCCTAAAAATGAATGTTTATATCCTCAAAATCCTTCTCAGTTCTTACTGAATTCTAAACGTTTAGATGCTTTATGTAAGCAAAATCCCTAACAAATTGAAGTGTATGCTTCTAAGCCTTCTGAGAAAAATTTAAATCCTGGCATTGAACAATTAATTTGAGGATTTTAGATACTCAGTCCTATATTCATTTCTCTGAAATTATTCTTAAATGGGACAAAGTATGTCAGTGTGAAATACCTTTGCTTTAAACGGAAGAGCTTTCTTTTCCAAGCTGGTTATAAAAAAACCCCATGAAGATGCAGAAGCAAAGTGTGGGATACACAGCTTCTAAAATGTCTTCATTTGGAAAATCCTGGAAGCTTTTTATTATTTTTTCATTATTATTTCAAAATGTTCACATATTTCTTTGCTTTGATATATACAGAAATTTGGCTTGGTTCCAGATCAGGACAACAGTGGGGTGTTAAACACACAGAAGTTCATGAGGGAGGAGAGATGGTTTTTTTCAACCAGCCAGCTTGGGTAGTTATGAAAACAGCAGAATAGAGGCAGGCGTACACATGAAGAAAAGGTAAAGAAAACAGTTAAGATGTGAGGAGTGGGGTTTTTTTTTTTGTTTGACTGTTTTTTTTTTTAAGAGGAGAATAAACTTGATTCATCGTTCATCAAAAGTGCACTTGTAACAAACCAATCAATGAAGATTAAATGAAGAATAACAGAGTCCTGAAAAATGCAGAATTGGAGAAGTGAACACAATAGGAAAAAAATATGAATAATTTCACATATGTTTTTGTTTCCTTTTAGAAGTTATTGACTGAACACCTACTTGGAAAGCAGAATGCTGTATCATCAGAGAGGTTTCTAAGATTGTCTCTTTTTTAATTGGTTTTGTTTTGTTTTTTTTAAGAAGTGGAACTGAGCCTGTCAGTTGTAACTGAGTTTTAAGAGAGGTTTACATGTCTAACATCATTGGTTTTGATTTTCAAGTGATAATCCATGTATGTGCTTTCAAAGTGAGAGAATATAAACAATGCCTAATGCTTGAAACTGAAGTAATTTTTTCTTTGCAGAATTCAAATCATCTCTTCACTTACTTACATCTGCCACCTTCAAGCCTGTGTTCTGTTCTACAGTCCCTGTTGGTGGTGTAACTGCAGGTATATTAAGTTTTTCAAAAGACTTGAAGGCCATTTTATGATTTCACGGCAATTTCATCAGTTGAGGACCCTTTTCAGTTTTTAAATTTTGAACGACATATAGCATGTGGCCTTCCTCATTCAAACACTGTTTGGCCGTGACAGCCAGTAGCGCAGGTGTCTGAGAAAGCATCTTCCACCACCCCTGCTCCTGCTACATGGGAATTACAAATGCTGCCTCTCTTATTCCACATTGGGTAGGACCAGGAGCTGGGTCATTCCCTTGTCTCTTCACAGCTCTGAGAATCCTTATGACCATACTGCTGGCAACAGGCACTCAGGAGATAAAAGGTGTTTTCCAGTCCTGATGAAGCAACTAGCTCCTCCTTCTCCCTTTCTTGTGCCTGAACTGAGTCTTGGTGTCTGTATTAAGGTGGCTATTCAGAAGTGACAGAATTCACCTGGGAGATGGGGTAGCCTTTGGTGTTTGCCAGACTCTGCTTCCTCAGGACTAGCTGAAGACTCCACACTCTCTAATCATAAGACTTATTGGCATCTTGCTCCCCTGATGTGTTCCATGGTCCCACAGCAGTATGTGCATTCAAGTTCTTATGCTTCACAGAAGTGCCTACAAACCTTGCTTACATGCTATACACAGTATGCAAGTCACTCCCTTGTCCCTTGAATGACTGCTGGCTTTCAGGCCAGACACTTTCTGCAGTGATGGATACGTGTAGAGGGATGTCAGTTCTTCAGCCTTTGGACCCCAAGGCTGTTCTTGTGACCGTATCTTCCTTTGTTTGGGGAGCACACAATTCTGACTTTCAACTCAGGATCTTAATGTAGTAAGGAACTAAAGTCCTAAATAGGAATTGAGAGTTTAAATGTTTCCTGAATGTGATGCGACATATTTAAGGAGTCTGTAAAATTGCTTATGACCAGATATTTCATTACGTATATAAAATAATTGTAAAATTTTGTGGTTAGTTTATCATGCGCACTACATTTTCATATTTCTTGTTCCAGTATATTTATAGTCAAATGTTCTTGAAATTACTGTTTAAAGATGATTGTTAGTGTGAGGCAGGCTTAATGCTGGTGTTTTTGTTGGGGTTTTTTTTTTTTTTTTGTACTTGATAACCACATGGTGTGAACATCAAGACTGCTTTCTCATTTAAATAGTAGGTAAGTACAAAGTGATTAGTCTACCTTCTTTCAAGAAATAAATTATAAGCTGTTTCTAGACATTTTGAGGGGAATAATGAGCATTTCCTGGTGGGTAGTTTATTTATTTTTTTAAAAGATAACTTCCGCCTCCTCCCCAAATGACTAGAATATATCAATGACTGAACATTCTTAAAGCATTTTGTAGTATTAATTGAACAGGAAATATGCTGCTATTGGGAACTTATTAGAACAGGGTTTTCTGGAAGCTCATCATGGGACTGGAGTTTGTGAGTAGGAACCTAAGCATAAATGCAACATTGTCTCCTGCTTGTAGGAGTGTTTCATTGTATATGCTACCTCTTTTATTTGGGGATGGTCTTAAGTTTGGTTTCTATGGATATTTCTGTATTATTCTTTTCTTCCCTTTTTCTTCTCTTTCCTTCTCCTTTCTTTCACCTCTGCTATTTTTTTTTCCGTCAACAAGAGAATCCACGAACATATGGTTTTCTGCACGTAGTTCTTGCTTTGCTTCTTTTGACTCCTGGTGCTACATCCTCATGAGCAATTTTCATATTGCCCCATGGGATTAAAAAGAGGAACAAAATATCCCATAGTGAAACTCACAGTAGATGGAATCCCTAGAAGGGCTTATTTTCCTTAAACAGCACCAAAAACAACTTGCAATTTTTTTCCTCCAGAATGTCTTTTGCTCAAAACCCTAGGGAGAGAAGACATGAAAGATTGATGACTGTTTTTGTTAGTCAGACCATGGGAAGCGTGCTTTGCTTCTTTGCTTGCTTTCCAAGTTTGGGTATGCAGGGCATTTGGGAACAGTGTTAATATATAAAATGCTAGGCTGGCCGAACAAGCCCTGCTTTTCCTACCTCCTGGAAATGTTGGTTGATTTCCCTACAGTTATCCCTTTCATTGTGAGTCGATTGGTACCAATCCTGTTCAATTTTGAGTATGTCTGAATGTTAAAGGCATGAAACACAACAATAAATAAATAAACCACATTTCCAGTTTTGATCTCAGTAGTAGTACCCTTATTGGATGATCTGGTATGTTTTCAGAGACTGAGGTAATGGTTAGAATTCCATTTGAAATTGTATATTTAATCAAGTCTGTATAAACTTTTTTGAGTAGTGTTTCATTAGTGTACAGAATACTGTAGATTGCTGCCTAGTGATGTTTTCTGTGTTAAAAATGCTTTTTTTGGTTTTCCATGAAATATAGCATTTATTTCCCATCAGGCCAAACCATCTATAAAATGTTTTTATTTGTTTAAGAATACAAACACAGAGGAATATGGTATTGCTTTGGATCCTTGTGGAAAATATGAACAGTATATGCATGTTTTTTAAGAGTGAGAGGAAAAGCAGTTTGTGGCTGTGGCCCGGTAAGCAGGGCACAGACAGGCGTTGGTCAGAAGGGTTTTAGCCTTGCCTCATGGCACAGAGGTGTTTACGTGTGTTGGTCTTCCACTTCACTGCTTTAATGTCTCTTGCTTGTTTTGACTGTAATCTTTTGGCATAGGTAGCATGTAGCACAGAGGGAGTCTGTTGTCACTTAGTACTGAGTTTATGCCCAGAGGCACTGACTTAAATGTATCTAATGTGTGAAATAGGATGAAAGAGATTCTACAATGGTGTACAAAAATAATTTAATAGTGTGAATGCAATGCATACCTTCTGTAATGTAGTTTGTGTGTCTTTGAAGAAGCTAGTATGAGATAGGTGGTGACTAGAGAAATTTTTGATTCTGAATGTTTTTCTTTGTTAAATAATAAACAGCTGAAGTGTAATGGTCTGTTCAACTTTGACTCTGTTAGAATTCCTTACCTGACCTGGGGAGAAAGAATACAAGTAAAGGAGAAGATCTTATTTGATGCATTTATAGTAACAGACCTTTGCTGTCTTTTAAAAGCAGTGTGAGTTCTTGAGAATAAAAGTAGTGAAAATGTTTGGGGGACCAGAAATTTACATGCATTTCCTTCCCTGGGAATTAACAAGAGTATAGATGTCCACTTAAATTGTTCATGTGATGTCCACTTAAATTATATATGTGAAAACTTAAAACCATCAGGAATTTTAAACTCAAAATTACTGGTCATATTACTATGAGCATAAAACCTCTTGTTCACAAATAGACACTACCTTCTGAAAGTTTTGACTTTAATTTAAGAATGTCACCTTCTTCCACAGGTAAATTCTAATCATGGGAAGTTCTTGGGGAGCAAGCATACATACGTATTACGTGATTTTTGTGTGGAAGCAAGAAGAGAAAGGAAACTTTCTATAAGGATGTATTTAAGTATTACACAAACGTTAACTTTCACATTTGTGTTTCAGGAAAACCAGATGCATCTGCTGAAACTCTTCTGGATCAGGAATGTATAAACCCTATGAGTTACTCAAGCCAGCTAGAAGACTCTGGATGTGATGTGTCTAATGACTATGCATTCGATTCTTTAGGGATAGCTTCTGATTTTCACCAATCTGAGCATGTTGACACTTCTAAACGTTGGTTGAAAAGAGTTCCCCCATTGAATCTTTGCTGTACTACCAAGGAGGAATCTCTAACTGCTCCAGTGCAGTTTTTGCAACATCTGCTTGAAATAAGAAAACTGTCAGAAGGAGGAATTCTTCGAGCAGACTTCACAGAGCTTGAGAATGATTCTTTCACCATATGCAAGTCAGTGTCTCGGTTGCTTGATGGACTGACTGTTTTTTACAACAGTCCTAAATTTCCAGTTTCTAATCTTCTTACTGAAGCAGTTTGTGTTTTGATCAGTTTAATAACTGATACTAAATTATCTAATCATGTTTTGAAGAGGTGTTTCAAGAAGCTGGAAGAATTTAAGAAAAATCTAATTCAGATTATTTTAAGAAACAGCAATGTCAATAGGGTAAGTTTAAAACATCTTCCATCTTTCCTACACCTTTTCAGTATACTGTAATATTTTCCTGGTTTTATGCACTTTTTAAAATACTAATTTGTCTTCTATTTTGAAGAGTACTTCTTGGAGATTTCTGTAGTTGTTCTTTTTTGTGGTATGGACAATAAATGCTCTAAAGCATTTGAAAAAGTTCTTGCTCATGCATGCAAGTTCTTCTAGTCTATTCCTGAGTATAGGACTTTTAAAAACTGTTGAAAAGGCAGATTAAAACAGCTTTGTAGAAAATATGAGAGAAAAACACATTGTTTCTCTTGCTATATGAAGATATAGTATAGATATTCACAAAGTAATGACTATACAATTTTTTATTCTTTCTTGTGCACCTAGATTAATAGGTTGGTTTGCTTCAGAAGATCTCTGTCACTTTCTAGACATTTGCAAATATGTGTTTTAAAAATAAATCAGTAAATGAGTGAAGAATTCAGAAATGGCATGTCCCTGGCACAAACAGCAAATAGGACTGAGCTGCATTTTGTCTGTATTCATCATTTTGCATTGTTCCATGCGTCATCTTGTTAGTTTCCTCATTCAACTGAAATATCCCTAGTCCGTCTTCACAAGACTTCCCATAAGTAATGAATTCCATTGTCTGTCTTAGGATTTTTGGTTTTCATTCTGTCTTTTATATTAACTTGGAACAGGCATGATGGTGGAATTGTTTGAGACTTAGATGTACCAATTTAGTGTCCACATGTATGTAACTACACTACCATTATAGTAAATTCAGATAGTATTGCTAGAATCCATGGAGCCTAAAGAATACTGATCAGGTACTAGGTCCCTATTTTAGGATAAGCTCTGGAGTTGCCTTTAGCAAAATGAGAGCCTAGACATCTGCTACACCTGTGGACACATGTACACATTTGTCTTAATTTAAAATGAATCCCACTCACAGTGTATTAAGTATTTATTCCAGAATGTAAATATCAAACAAATATCATGAACAAACTAAGGTGGGGGATATATACCTGTATTTTGTTTAGATGTAGGAAGACGAAAGCATTCAGAAGGAAAACTTCATATACTGAAGATTTTCCAGGACTAGAGCCTTTTGTCTCTAATACCAGGGTGCTTTTTATTCTAGTGTCACCATGGTGTGATACTTAGTTTTTAATTAGAGGTGTCCCTGGCCAGTGTTTTGAAAGGATGTGAGCATACATACCATTTGTGTGGTATTAGGAATAGAGAGTCACGCAGGTGTGACTCCTTTTATTTGTTGAGTGATTACAGGATACAGAAGAAAGAAAATTTGAGCAGGCGCTCAGTTGATGACGTCCAGTGTTTCCACCTGTTCCCCTCCTCTTCCCAAATGGGAAGTTAATTAAAATAAAGTTAATTGTAGGAGCGCAACCAAGAGGTTATCCAGAGAGGGATCATTTGGTGATTGGAGGAACCTGGGGAGAGGACAGAAAGAAAAGCAAAGCTTAAGTGAGAGGTATCACATCTTAAATGAGAGAAAATATCCTCATAGATCAAGGGCATTTCAAGTCTGCAAAGTGCTCTTAGAAATCATTCAGGAAGGGTGGAGTATGTCCACATAATTTGCAAGTGGCATCTCTTCTCTGAATAACTTCACTGAAACAGATGGCTTTTTATGAGGTATTTCATATCTTGCTTCCACCAAAATATTGATTTAAGAGTCATTCCTATTGGCAGCCATTACTTCAATCAAACAGATTCAAAGAATTTAAAAATTGTATAAACCAATTATTAAGGAATAATCATGATAGTTTCCAGATTTCTAGGAAAGAAGGGGAAATGTTTTGTGTAGTAATTGCGAAGTTTATAAAGATTTATTGAAAAATTCTTTTTAGAGGTTTGGTTTTCTTTAAACTGAATTGAATATGGAAATAAATATGTAGAATTCAGAATTAGTAGTGGAAATTGTATAACTAATTCTTCATGTGCTGTGTACCAGAATATCTCCCAGGGACACTTTATGCTTCAGTTTTAATCATCACTGTTTACTCAAGTGGTGATTGAAATATCAAGATTATAGGTTTAAAATAAAATTACTATTAATTACAAGGCTGTCATCTGGAAAGAGTGGCAAACTGTATGAATTTTGGTTCCAGGAGGATGCTTAAATGCCTGCAGTATAAAAACATTAGGATTTTTGTTGTATCTAACCTTACTAACTGTCAAAAAGCATTCATACAGCCAGCCACCAATGCAGCTATAGTATTTGACACAGATTTACCTTCGCCATCCTCACCTATAAAACTGTCGGGAGCTGTCAAGAAAGACAAAGGACTGTGAGAAACATCTTCAAAAAGTGAACAAAGACAGAAGTGGCTGTGGATTACACTTAACACCTCATCTTCAAAAGCAATTCCAGTGTTTTGCGAGCAAATTAAATAACTTAAAAAACCTTTGAGAATTGGAAAAGAGGTAATTATCTCTGCATTAGATGTAAAGGAAGAAAAACAGCAGCAGAATTACTTGCTGTAACTGTTGAGTCCCATTGTTTGAGATGTTTCTAATTATAAAGCACTGGAAGCTGTAGGAGCCAGCAAAGACATGTACTCAAGAGTATTTTTTCTGCCTGGATTCAGTTGCCTAAAGCTGTGCACTTTGGATAGAATTTTTTTGACCTGAAACTCCAAATTGACACGAGTATCAAAAGAAAAAAAAACCCCTACCATTTAAGATATGAGAGGTGAAATAAAAGGAAATATTACTTAAAATCATTTAAGTCAAAGAACTACAAATAAAAGTAGCCTCTTGAATTTCCCTTTTTAATTTTTCTCCTCTCCCTCCATGTTTGGAGAGTTGGAGAGCAGCTTAGAAGTCTGCATACAGC
This sequence comes from Mycteria americana, assembly GCF_035582795.1. Classification (NCBI taxonomy): domain Eukaryota; kingdom Metazoa; phylum Chordata; class Aves; order Ciconiiformes; family Ciconiidae; genus Mycteria; species Mycteria americana. The sequence goes on from NC_134367.1 coordinate 37,091,126, forward strand.
TGTCAGACACACAGTCTTTTGGAAGAAGCCTTCTGGAAATATCTAGAAGGAGTCTTAAGTCACGGCTGCTAAGGGTGAAGCATGAATGCTCTGAGGTTAAATCATCTGCCCAAAGGCCTGTCTCTGCACCTTCTACTGGCATAGTCTTGCATCCCTGTATGGTTGCTACAGAAAAGCTTGTGGGGATCCTATGTCTAACTCTGGTACAGATGAGCTGTTGCTCTCATGTTGCTAAATCTGTGATAGTCACTGCTGATCTGTGGAGCAAGTGCTTTGCTTGTCACTAGTTTTTGAGTCTTCAACACTGAGACTCTTGGAGGTTCATATGGGTGTATTGCTGTTGGTGCATTGCCTTTCGATGTGCAAATTGTTCATTCGTGTTGAGTCACTCTACTGTCAGCAGAACCACTGTCCTATTTATGCAGGTTCTTTGCAAGTCCTGCTTTAAAGCGGAGAGAAGTGCTGTTGTATTATAAGAAGACTCTGTGAGACGATTCAGTTTGCAGAGCCACTGGCTGTACTTTTCAAATGGACTGATCTCTACTACCTGACAAAACACAGGAAAATATTTCCCATGGAAAACTTCCACAGGAGCTATGGTATGTAATTACAGCTCCAGTAGGGTAGAAACTTTGTCTCTTCCCCTTCAGAAAGGAAGCACTGGAACTTTTTTTTCCTTAATCTACCCATCTGGGATTTGACAACAGCTATCTCCATCCACCTCCACAGGGACATAGTAAATGTGTATCTCCTAGGTGCTGCTCCTAGGTGCATCACTTGCTCACTGGCACTAAGATGTACCTGTTCTGTTGAGGTTTGTCTCTGTTGTCCAGGATGTGTTGGAACAAGCAATCATTTCTCCTATTTCAGAAAAATGCAACAGTTGGAGGCACTGGGGATTCCCAACTCACCGTGCTGTTCAGAATAGCATGTGTGTTTCATGTTTCTGGTGAAGGTTTTGCACAGCTCATTGCAGTAGGGCACTTCAGAGAGGCCACTAAATTCCTTTTACATGGGCAGCATCTGGAGCTTGCCTGGAAACCTGCTGTGGTGAACTTGAGCTGGCTGTAGCGTCATAGAATTAGCTTTAGACATCAAATCCCCATAGCAGAAATTAAGATACTTCATACATGTCTTATTTACATCCCTCATATATAGAGCTGTGCAAAACTTCAGAACAATTGTTAAGCAATTCAGAGTCTCATTTGTTACTTCGGAGAGAGAAGAAAAATACTTTTACATCTGGCTTCTTTCAATGCAGTTCAGCTATATTCAAAGCTGTCATGGCCAGATGCAGTCACAGGGTGCTGCATTACATATGATTTATGTGATGTGATCTGTAGTGGTGTCACACTAGCTTATCATCATTGTTGACAGAAGTTCAGTTCACTGGTTGTACTTCTTTTAGGTACAGCTGATACTGTAGTTTGGAGCATGGCTAATGCATCAATTATGTGCTGGAAGATCCTGGCCTTGACCCTGGGTTCTCTACAGAGATCTGTGTCCATTTCTTGGACCTCTTATTTTAAGGAGTTAATCAAAACACTAAAATAGAAGACAATGGTGTACATTGCCTTCAGGATTGTAAAGTTGAGCTGTGTAGGGCTCTCAGAGAAGAGATTGTTTTCTGGTGCCTTGTTGCTGTTCAACAAATACCTCATCCATCTGCCCAACCTCACTCATAATCTCTTTCAAACACGACCCAGAAGGAAAAGAGCTGTGTTTCAGTGAACTGTGGTTGTTTGCTTCTTCTCATGCTATGTTTAAAACATCAATACTGACTTCAGAGATGCTGTCAAGAGTCATGAATGGCCTGTTCCATTCAAACAAAACAAAACAAGTTATGTGCTATTTCCTTCCTTTTTTTTTTTTTTTTTTTTTAAACCCTTGTCCCCTTTGCAAATTGGCTACCCTACCTTTAGGGTAGTTGCTTTGAAGTTGTTTTGTGTTAGGAGTATCTGAATGGATACTGAGACATGACCATAGTCTCTAGGAACTTTTCTTATCCTGTTTGGGACGTTACTGCCTGTTTTCATTTTTCACTCTCTTCTTATGTTCTATTTAAAAGTCTTTATGAAGAATTTTGCAAATGCTCAAATATTACTGTTGATATATTTAGCAGAAAAGCAAATGCAATAATTCTACGTAGTAGTTTAGTGCCTTTACCAGATGTTTGTGTGAGAAAGGATTCACGATTCTTCATGAAAATAACAAGTTGAAATGTAGTACAATGAAAAGCAGAAAGAAAGAAATGTTTGAATCTCATTGGCAATCATATAATGAAACATATGTAAGTGTGCTTGTGCAGTTGAAAATGTATACATTAATCAGAACCATGCTTTTGAATCTTTTCTTATCTAGGATACAATTTGTATGATTCCTTAATGACTGAAATTGCCGGGAAGAGAGTAATTATAAACTTACTCTGATAGTTTTAATACATGTAACTGTATGTAGTTAATACATGCTCCAACTAGTTATGGGTGACAATAAATTCCCCTGGCCCTGTATAGTTTGCAGTATCTTTTGTCGGCAGCTGCCAGGACAGTACTTGACTCATCAGTATACAATAGTCTTATCTGTTCAGGGACAAATAAGACTTAAAAGATTTATTTATTCATGTCACCAGTGTCTCCCAAGTATAAAACTAGTGGGTTTCAGTTTTCCTAAATTAACTGAGTCCTCAGGGGAATATGATGGCTCTTGAGACATGGTGCATTTTCATCGGCCAAAGAATTTTGCTTGTATGGTGGAAGAGCAGTTCATTTGTATGAATATTAAAGTGTGTTGCCGGGATTTTATGGTCTAGTAAGAGTCAATGTTTTAAATTTTCTCAGCAATCTGTTGTCCTATGTAGAGAGCTATTTCAAATGGTAATCAAAATCCATTGTCTTGTAAATCACTACAGTCTAAAGCAATCACCAAACTGACTCTCATTTACTTCGGTAAAGTGGATCATAGTTAGTAGCTAGACAGGAATGAATGAAAGAAAATTTTGTCTGCCTCTTAGACTTTGTCTACCTTCCCTCCTCAGCCAGCCTCAGCTGATACACATCATGCACTAAAGCTATAATTATTGAAGAGTTACAGGATGAAGTTAGCAGGATTTTTTTTTACCATTAGAGCAAAAAAGTTTTATTCATCGTTTCCAGCCTGCTTGTAATGCTGTTTTTTCAGGACTGTCTCTTTTCCTAGTAACAAATACTGTCATTGCCTGTTTTTATCCAAGTCATTAGTTAGTATTCAGGGTATTACAGATTACTTCCACTAGGAGGAGAAAAAAAGGGACGGAATAAGCCTTTGCTGTTCTCTTGATTTACAAATTAAATATATGAGGGGCCCTTAATGCAAGAATACAGGAAGTTCTTGTTTTTGTTTAACATGATAGGAAATATATATCAAAAGCTGTTTGTTTGTTTCCTCTGCCCCCAGTCTCTCTCCAGTGAATGCTTTCTGTCAGAGCTCTCTTAACTTTCTGTAGCATCACATTAGCAGTGTCATTTTGCTTCTTTGGCATCTCTGTGATATTTGCAGCTGAGACCGTGTGGAACAGCAACATCAAAGCCCATCCCTCAGTCCTTCAGTTATTGTGCCTGTGTAGAAGCATTTGAATTCTATCTGGGCCTTGTTTTCTGTTATTCTAGCCATGTTATTGAACAAAAGGACTTAAAATTGTTCTATTTTTTTGTTCTCAGGGGTACCATAGTAGGACATTATTCAAAGAGATTATATGACCACCTTAGCTCCATCACATGGTTACTTACCCCAGCTCTTTAGTTTCATTCTGGTCACTTCAGATAGAGGTCTAGGGCTGTTCTTGCTATAAGGATTGTCTTTCGCATCATGGAAAAATTCAGTTTGTTGCTTTTAACAGAGATGGTGCTTGTTTGTTTATTTGTTTTGGGGGAAAATTACATCTTACATTCTCTAGTTTTTAAAGGTGGCTGTCTGTCCCAAGGGGTTTTTGATAGTAGTCCTCAACCATTGATTAAAATGTGTCTACATACTTTAATAACGAGAATCTTAGGGTTGCTCTGTTCTTTTGCCTGTTTACTAATGAACCTTTTCTCATAGCTAAAATTTGTCATGCTTCTCTAGGAAGTATTTTTGTGTGTGCAAATAAAGTGTGTGTTTGTGTTATGGTGATAGGGTAGAAATGAAAAGTAAGCTCTATAGAGCCTGCTATCTACAGCCAGTTGCAAATACAGTTGAGTATTCCTTGCCTAACTTTTTAGTGCTCAACTCCTGCAGTGAAATCCACAACCCTAAATGAGGTACCTCTGTTCTTCCTAGGTATGCGTGCCACATACTTGGCATCTTTAAGTGGTATTCAAAGTAGCTTGCACGTTGTGGGCAGAGGGAAGAAGAGTGAAGGATTGGGAAATAAACATCTGAAAACCATTTTCATTTGCGGGCACAGGCTGTAAATCTTAGACACTTAAATGAGATATTGATTTACATCCCTAAATTTCTTTAAGGATGACCAGCTCACTCTTTAGTTTAAAAACTTAAAAGCTAAAGAATACCTGTTTTATGTAATGTATCCAGTGGCTTTTTCTAAGCAGTCCTCAGATTAAAAATTTGAATCCATAACTCTTCTGCTCTGAGTGAGCTCACACTTGTTGCTTAGTGTCTCCTGCATCCATTAGCATGGCTTGGCAACTCAGCATCAGCAGGCAGATAGGCAGTTCTTCACTCCTCTAGGCTTCTGAGCAGGACTAGTTAAGAAGGAGGAATCGAGAGTAATAGAAATTTTAATCTCTCAGGCAGGGAAGACTTTGTATCAAGAGCTGCTTCTTCATAATCAATAGAATATTTACAGTAGGTATTAAAAAAAATGGTCAGCAGTAACATCAGAGTTGTCTGAGTGGCAGCTGTTGTGAATGCTGTTTGTTTAACTGGGATTGATACTGTCTTCCTGTTGACAATATTCACCAGATCCAGCCTCTTGGATGAATTAGATATTTAGATGCCTAATTCACGAATCCCAAGAAGTTGCAGACGTTCTTGATCTCTGCCAAGATAGCAATGCTTAAGGTAAATTTATTGGTGGAAACTCTGGTACCAGCAGGATCCCAAGTGTCTTCAGTAGTTAGCTGGATTTCTTTATACATCAGTTTCTTGTACTTAGTCTTCAGATGAACTGATGACTTGTGTGTTTGTGTGCCCTCAAAGAAAGTGTTGCCTTTTCTGTAAAGGTGATTGGGGTGAGGTGATATAAGCAAGGTACTTGGTTTTAGTGTATGGAAATGAATATGACCATTTTGAGGTAGACACTAAATTAAATGTGACAGTGATTTGAAGCCCTGAATTCCTCTAAGGATATCCAGGTCTTGCTTTAGTTTTAGGTTAGGGTTTTTTGGTTGGTTGGTTTGGTGGTGGTTGTTGTTGTTGATTTTAAAAAAACACAAACTCACAACAGGGTCTGTTATATGTATTTTATCCCATCGATGATGTGTCATTGTTTTATATATATTATCCAACTAAAGAGGATGTAAGGTGTTCAAAACGGGAAAGACAAGATAAGTCTTCATCGTATGAAACTGAAGGGAAAAAAAATTTTAAGTTTAGAATCAAAGACCTAGAGCTGGTGTTATTGTGACTAGAATTTCTAATATAGCACACTCCGTATTTGAAACTGAAAGTTAAGAGGAAGTTACTCAGGTAGCAGTTTATCTCAATAACATACAAAGCTTTAGAACAAAGTTAAAATAAAAGAATAATTAAAGATTTAGAGATAAATGATATCAAATGCAACATGAGTTTACCAGAGGTAACTTGTGGCAGAACAACGTAAGAGCATTCTTTGTAAAATAAACCACCTTTACAGATGGGAGATATGGTAGCTTTTATCTATCTTGTGTTCAATAAAGCATTTGTTACGGAACTCGTACTAGAAAAATACTAATGAAACTTAAAAAGATGTTCTTTAATGCTTTAATCTTTTGTAATTGCATAAGAAAGCAACTAGAGAAGTAGCAGCAAGTTGTGCTATGTACTGAGTGTTTGTACTTGACAGGAGGAGGAGGGGAAAGGTTTGTGTATGTCAGTCAATCAGAGGACATACTACTTAAGAGTAGTCCGGTGTCTGCAGGTGCTGGGTCTGGTCTGAGTCTGTCCTCATTACTTCAGCAGTAACAGCCATCCCCTGTGCAGGGAAGGAGAGGGTAAACACCTAGGAAATAGTCTGGGAAATTTGCTTCTGCTGGGTGGTGTGAAGAAGCAGTAAAGGAGAGGAGTAGGAGGGTGGCTGCAAGTGTGTCTCTCCTTCACAGCAGTTGCTGTGGTCTCTCATCTCTCCCTCTCCTTGCTGATGTGGCAGCAGCAGCGGGGTTGGCTTAGTTTGGCCTTTGGACAGGAGCAAGCAGATGCACTAATTGCTGCCTGTTTTGCTAGGGTACTGGTATTGGTTTGAATAAAAGCATATTTGGAGCCAGAGGGACCATGCTGATCAGCAAATCAGAGAGTGACTTTTAGGCAGAAGAAACAAACCTAAGAAAGATATTTTCAATCCGTGAGCAGAAAAAAATTGCACTTTCACACTCCCAGTCTGACAAACAAGCTTCATGGTCCGCAAAGATGACTGGGAGGAGTTCATGTAGTACGCTTCCTTGGAGACCTTCCGTCCCCTCTCTAGAAATTCAACAAAGCTGTGCTTAAGCCAGTAGGTTGCACATTTCTTTCAGTGAGTACCATGATATTTACTGCTGGCATTTCTGGCTTTTCCAGCATCATTCACCGAAGTGTTCTGCTTTTCAGAATACTTAGTAGGCTGACTGCAGGTTGTTTCTCCATCCTCTGCACGGCATGCAGGTGCTGTATTACAATCATTCTTTCTTGTTTTGGGATTTTAGCAAAGCTTTTGATACTCACAGTATCCTTCTGGATAAACTGTCCAGCACACAGCTAGACAAGTCCATAATACGTTGGGTGAGCAATTGGCTGACGGGTTGAGCTCAAAGAATTATAGTAAATGGGGTTACATCAGGTTGGCGGCCAGTCACCAGTGGGGTTCCCCAGGGCTCTGTTTTAGGGCCAGTTCTCTTCAGTGTTTTTATAAATGATCTGGACTCAGGAATCGAATATACGTTAAGTAAGCTTGCCTAATAAAGTAGGAGGAGCTGTGAACTCCCTTGAGGGTAGAGAGGCCTTACAGAGAGATCTGGATGGACTAGAGAGCTGGGCAATCACCAACTGTACGAAAATTAACAAGAGCAAGTGCCAGATTCTCCACCTGGGATGGGGCAGTCCTTATTATACATACAAACTGGGGGATGAGAGGCTGGAGAGCAGCCCCGTGGAAAGAGTTCTGGGGGTTTGGGTTGATGGCAAGTTGAATATGAGTCAACAGTGTGCCCTGGCAGCCAAAAGGGCCAACCGTGTCCTGGGGTGCATCAAGCACAGCATAGCTAGCCAGTCAAGGGAGGTGACTGTCCCACTCTACACTGCACTGGTGCGGCCCCACCTTGAGTACTGTGTGCCGTCTTGGGCGCCTCAGTATAAGAAGGACATCAGACTATTAGAGTGTGTCCAGAGGAGGGCAACCAAGATGGTGAAAGGCCTCGAGGGCAACACTTACAAGGAGCGGCTGAGGTCACTTGGTTTGTTCAGCTTGGAGAAGAGAAGGCTGAGGGGTCACCTCATGGCAATCTACAACTTCTTCAAGGGGGGCAGCAGAAGGGGAGGAGCTGATCTCCTCTCTCTGGTGACCAGTGATAGGACACGAGGAAATGGAATGAAGCTGTGTCAGGGGAAGTTCAGATTGGACATTAGGAAAAGGTTCTTCACTGAGAGGGTGGTCGGTTGCTGAAACAGGCTCCCCAGGGAAGTGGTCATGGCACCAAGCCTGTCAAGAGTTCAAGGAGCATCTGGACGACACTCTTAGTGATATGGTTTAGTTTTAGGTAGTCCTGTGAGGAACAGGGAGTTGGACTTGATTATCCTTATGGGTCCCTTCCAACTTGAGATATTCTATGATTTCCCAGATATTGAAATATCTTGGTTTAATTTTCATTATTTTTTTGCCTTTTCTGAATCTTTAAAAAAAAAAAAAACCACCTAAAAATGTGTGCATCCCTTTTGTGCTTTAGTTTGATTTCTGTAAACGTTTTTGGTGCATGCAGTCAAACGTTGCAAATAGACCTACCTCTATTGTATGTCACACTGTCTCTCAGAATGTTTTTCAGCCAAAGCTCTGCAAAACAGTACCGAAATACTGTAATATAAAAAGCAGCTTGCAGCAGTGAAGCTAACTGATGGTCATAGCAGAGAACATCAGGTTTAGAAGAGTGGAGAGAAGCATGAACAAGATTATGAAAGGGTAAGGGCAGAGCAAGGACTTGAGATGAGGCTTACAGAGCAAAGAATTGGAATAATATGTATCAAATCCCAAGACTTGAAGATAGAAACTGCGCAGCATAAACAGGAGGAGATATAAAGGACAACCATCAAATTAACAAAGGAAGCAACATGACAGTAAGATAAGAGAAAGGATACGAATACTTACTGTATAAAAGTGAAACTTTCCAATTGACATTGATGGGTTAGGAGTGGAAGTCGGGTTGGACTAAATTGGCAAAGGGCAAGGGTGATGTGAGTTCAAAGGCAAAAATACTGTTTTGTTTTTAACACCTCACAGTTTGAGGATACCTGTATAATTATTTGCCTTACTCCTGTATTGCCAAATATGCCAGTCGCTTTCCAAAGCTGTTACTTGGCATGAAAGTTGTAAGGTAATGAAACAGAAACTAAGGTGCAGTTTTCGTAGTTGCAGGGTGTGGTGAATCATGCAACTCGTGAAGGAATTAAACTCACAAGTTTTGAATAACTGTTACTAAAGAAATGCCTAACATTCTGATAAATGAATTCTAAACAAATAATTCATAAGTAAAGATTTTTATCCTGGTTTTCTGTGGAAACAAGGCTCATAGGAGTGTGCTGTTTATTTTGCTCATCAGTCTCTTCTTCTACTAGTAACTTTTGAAACTGATAGCCAGTTTGAAATCACTTGAAAAGAGAAGTGGAAGGTCAAAAATACCTTCCACTTAAAACTCACGGCTGGGTGGAGGAGAGAGCAAATTAGTATGCTTGAGGCAAGCAGCACATTGACATTATATGTTGATTTTGGCAAGAGACAGGTAGACAGTCCACACATCCTTCCCAGCTACTGGCACAGCATTGCTCGCTCTTGCTCTGCATCCTGAGGAACATGGAAAGAGAACAGAAACTGGCGTGTGGGAGGAGATGATGCACCTCCCAAACAGTGAACTAGGCTCCATTATTTTCTTGTTTCTGATCATATGTTTTTTACAATCTAATTTTCTGACTGCTTTTAACTGAGAATCCCTGAAGAGCGTAGGTTTCATTTCATCTGTACCATTAAACAAGCCCAAGGGATTAAAAGATTTCTATTCCGTTTTTAACATTTGATAGATTTGAGAGCTGAAGATATGCTTTTATTTTTAATGAAACTGCATACTATTTGAACTATTATCAGTTTGAATGTTTCTACAGTTTAATTAACAATACATGAGCATTGCTGTGAAACACAAAGTCTTCTGTTTGCTGTTTACAGATTTATTGCTTATATGCTATAAATTTGTTCTGTATGCATTTAATGCATACAGTCTGTGAGTGTTATTTTAACCTTAATTCTTTGTTGTCTCCTTATTTTCTTAAAAAGAAATCCACCAAATACAATATTAAATCCATACTCTTTAATAAATCAGTTAGCAGGTGGCATTTTTCAGTGGGATCGATAATCCATATCTCAAGTACCCTAAGCACCTTCATTACAAAACCTTTATTTACTTCCCTTAGTAGAGGCTCAGGCTTTAAATTTGAAGATCCCCTGTCATCTAGTATCAGATCCGCTGTCATCATCCCCTTCCAACTAGAAAATGGTAACTCTTTCCAGACCAGAAAGGATATGGAAATTTTGTGAAAGATCCTGTTTTAGTTAAATCTCAGCTGCTAGCATTAATAACTACAAAAAAATAAAAATCTTCATTTGTTTCACTATCTGTCTAAAAATCTTGTAAGCAAATAGAAGAGAGCTTAAAAAAGAACTATCATAATCATGTTTGTGTGTAAATGTATACATTTAGTGTGTTCTTTGGGAGAGGTAGCACTGAAAAACTACTTTGTTGCACCTATCACACACTGAACTCCTATTTAATTTCTATCTCTGAATTGCTGAATCAGCGAGTTTTGCCTGTGTGAGAAGTACAGAATATTGACCAGTGCCTGAAGAAATTTCATTAGTTTGTAAAGATGTCAAGCATGTTATATACAAATATTTTTTTCATCTTAATGTAAGATTTGTTCACACTTCTCATATAGTAGAACTCAATGTAGAGCAGAAGTATTCATGAAAAGGATTAGGCAAAATTTATTTAATCTGTACAGAGACACTTTTAATTGTTGTCTAAAATCTGCTCAAGGTAGAGTGAATTAAGCTTTATTTAATGTCATCTGTTCAAAGGGCATCTGCAGAATCATCATGTACTAATTTCCACTGTCTTGCAAAAAAAAAAAAAAAAAAAAAAAAGTTATTGCTCTTTGAAGGCCAAAAGAGGTGATTCATGAATGGAGATGTCCAGTTACAAAGGGCAAAGCAGTGTCTATTTTGCCTTTTTTTTTTTTTTTTTTTTTAATTTTTAAATTTTATTTGCTCCTGGTGATAGCTGCAGGTATTGTTTATAGAACACTTGAGACTTCCAGAACATAATGGGTAAATCATACTAGTCAAAAAAATTAGGAAATCGTGTACTAGAAACCCATCAAAGTGGATTTCCATAGACTTAAGTGTCTTACTGATAAATTTAAATTTGAGTTATAACTAATGCTTATTTTACTTCTGCTTCGGTTAAGAATGTCATATATTATTTGGGTGATTTTTTTTTTTTTTTTAACCCTTCTGTACTCAAGCCATTACATTGCAACTGCTGGTCAGAAAGGGCTGTGGAAGGCTGCTTGATATTTTGCAAGCTGCCCAGAGTAGTGGATCCCAGGAACAACCAGTTCATTTTTCTTTTCCTCAGGGAAGAGGCACAAAAGGCTGAGGAAGAGGTAGAGCAGCAGAGGCACTCTCCTGTGTGAAACGTGCATAAGATTTTGTATTCCGTTTTGTTTCATGTTGAAGTGAAACAGATTTCTCAAACGTGTTATTTGGGACAGAATAGAAGTGTGAGGTGAAGAAGGAGGGGTCATAACCCTAGAATACCAGCAGGCTGCTGACTACAGTGTTTGCATGAATATTGATTCAGTCAGATTAAAGCATCTGCATTAAGCAGAGTTCAGTATTCTGACTTCAGACAGCATAAATTTGAACAGGAATCTCTCACATCCATGCGAGTGCTGTAACTCGGCAAACAGGAACTCAAGGGCATCCTTACTCCCTCATGTTTTGAAAAGAAACACTACCCTGGGTTGTCTAGTTCGCTTTCTTGCCAAAGGCAAATTAGCAAGTATACTCAATGTTACACTGTGAAAATACAGAATTATTAAATATGTATCCATCCTTAATTTATAAAAAGAAGTAAAAATTATTGGGGGCTTGAATGAAAAATGTGCTATTTTTTAGCATTGTTTATACCTCTGAGTAATGATTTGAAGCAGTCTGACCCTTCTGGAACATGTGTGCTCTCAAGGCAGAACTATCCAGGTGTTGCAAACTTAGTTTCTGTCATACAGTTTTAGTAGATACTATGGAAGATCTTTCAAAACTGTAAATGTCTAGATTATTTTTAGGAAGAGGATTCATTGTTTTGTTTGGAAGAGTGTGCATTTCCAGTATATGGAAGTCCAATTGTAATTCATATATCCTCAAAGCACATGTAGGTGCATGCATTACATTATCCTTTCATATAATTTTAATTGTTCAGAAACCTATTTTTATCTCATCTTCATTCACATTTCATCTTTGTAGAATCTTTGATGTATACATTTATAAATTATTTTAATCTCACAGATTTTCAAAGCTGTATGTGTACAGTTTATGAATTCTCTTTAATATGAGGAGTTTACTTTGTATCTCTGCCTGACTGCAGATTTGATTCTGACCATAACACTTGTCTGTCTTTTGTAGTTTTCTTTTTATATTTGTTTTGGAATTACGTGCTAAAGTGAGAAGATTAACAGCAAAGATTTATTAATGTTTGATTGTTATGACTGTGAATAGGAGATTGTCTCATATTGGGCAGATGATAGCCAAGCTGATCAAACTCCTCAGCTGTAAGAGGTTGGTAAATATATGTTACATCAACTGGCAGGGCAGTTTGACCATCTGATCAGACAGGCAAGCAGTAACTGTAAATAGGAAGCTACCTAATTAATGGTTTTTACAGCAAAAGTTTTCAGTCCGCCTCTCTATCTGCTTACCTAGCCCAAAATTGTGTCAGTGACGATTTTACAGGAGACAGTGTTGAAGACCATGGTAAAGTCAAGGTAAATGATACTCACTGCTTTCCCCTTGTGCACTCAGCCCGTCATCTCATTATAGAAGACGATCAGGTTGGTTAAGTATGGTTTCCTCTTAATAAATCCATGCTGACTACTACCGGATCGCCTTCCTGCCTTCGAGTGTTTGGAAATGGTTTCCAGGAGCATTCATCCTATGCAAACTTGTAAATGGTGGGCAAGTGTTTTTATTCTCGTGCATGTGTGCGTGTATACACGTGTGAGCTGGCTAGAGGAATAAACTAGATTGTTAATAGGATGCTGTGGTCTGCTTTTGAGTGGTTAAGACATGGCAGTTATTCTTAGACATACAAATTTGGGTCAGAGTATCCTTTTGTCAGTCAAAAATACTCATCTACAAAGAGATACTGAATATTAATGTTGCAGGGGTATACATTTATATAAAAATATAAATTATCGTAATTATATTTAAGGTATATTACTTTTTTCTTTGAAAGAACTCTGATACATTTATATATAAGAAATGATAATTTCTTCTAGTAGTGTTTTATGAAATAATGTCATGTTTACTTTGTAGAGCAGTATGTTTCATTACATAATGGTTATACATTTCCATTTCAGGGAACAAAGAAAACAGCTTTTATTTTTTTAATAGAAAAGACTGATGCAAAAAAAATATTGCTAATATAATTCTCATGTAAGTTCATATCACTCCTCCTGTGGTTCAAGAGAAATGCTTTGCTTACAGCTTGTTAAACAACAATATGAAAGTGAATTGTTTGAATTTGAAAATACAGTGTATTTTCTATCAGTTAGCACTTAATCAAGTTTCTTCCTGATAACTCTATTGACAGAAGACTCCAGTATAGCTCTTAGCTTGCTCGTGCATTTGAATTTCAAAGAATTCATTTGCTCATTTGTCTGCCTGTGACAAACAGAATTACTGTATGTGCAGGGTAGTCACCCACTTTCTATGACAGCAGATGGGCACTGTGACAGCTAATGCTGAAAAGCTGCCTCCTGGGGAATTCACACTCTTGGAGGAGTTTGCTCATGTGACAGTTTCCTGTAGTGCTGATCTTTTGAGAAAACAAAGTTTCTAGGTAATGGATGTGGATTTCTCATGTCTCATATATATGTAATTAATAGAGTTTTAAACTCTCTAAAATTTTGAATTTTACTTATTTTCTTTAAAATTTTAATATGTAAATCCCATTTCTATTTAAGGTAATTGTTTGGGGTAAAAAAAGATGGAGACATATTTTGAAAGATTAAATTTACTATTATTTCTCTTTAGTTTCAGGCACTGCATGCTGTATCACACACGCTGGTTTTGCTAGGAAGGAACAACATACTACTAAGAAATTCTTTAGTATCTCTTCTACTATCAGAAGTACGTCAGTTTGCTGAGCAGCTATTGCAAGCTCATCAGGTACTATCATCTTTTCTTTTGGAGAAGGGCCGAAGAGTGGTATTGGGGAGTATCTTGTCTGTATCTGTTTGTTTCATAGAATGTAATAAATGGATCATTCTATAGAATATGCAGGTTTAAGAACCCAGAAAATGCTAGCACCTAACTTTAACAGCAGATTCAAAAAAAGATATATAAAGTAAATTTCCATATGGATAAAAGTAAAATTATCAGACTGTGTAATAAATAGACTGTATAGGTTTTAAGATTATGCTATATCATTTGGAAAATACTTGAAATAATTAGTTAAAACAATTATTGCAATGTATAAATTGTGGGCTATGCAGGCAATACAACTTCGGTATCCAGCTGGACCCACAAAGAATTATATCTATCTCTAGCTCATGTCAAACGTGAAAGAAAGTTGCATTATTTTATTTCAGAATTAGATTTAATATTTCATGTTTAATATTAATTTACATGATGCAAAACTTATCCAACACTTAAAATTGTATTTAGTTTGTTGCAATGAGTAGGAGATGAAGAACAGAATAGAATGGAGATAATATTTTTGGTAAAATTTATTTTAAGGTTAAATTTTTCCCATTAAACTATAGAGTTTAAAAAAAAAAGAGAGACAGTAAGTGGATGTTTCTTTAACATATGGAGAAGAGATGTATGAAATAAATTGGGGTTTCATAGATTTTTCATGTATTTGTGTGTGGTGGTATTTTATGCAAACTGTTCAGTCTCACTTGAGATTATGACTTGATTGTACACTATTGTAGAAAGGTCAGTAAAAAGAAAGCACACAGCTTTTTATTTGGTGGAAAATAAAGTTATTGATATATATAGAAAATATTTATCATAGGTATATCTAGTGGTGGTCCAGTTTAACAAATGTTTTAAGTGTTGCTCAAGCAGTCTTAACTTCATGCTTTTTCTCTCTAGGATATGATATGGGAGTAAGTTCTGACTGCTGGAGAGGGAACATGTAATTTCCAACCCAAATTTATAGTATGTTTGAATTATATTCTGGAAAGACTTGAGAAAGGCCAGTTTTGAAAGAATTAGACAATGAGCCATATTTTAAGTCACTAGTAGCATACCAGAGTTATTGATGGCAGCCAAAAGGGAACAAATTTTAAACAAATGTAAAGATAGGGAAGTGTGTGATTGAAAAAAGTTTTGTTTTCTAAGTTTAAACAAGTTGCTCATTTTTAACATTATTAAATCTCACCTGTATAACAGAATTGGTCATGCCTCCTTTCAGCAGAGTTTTTGCCAGTGGCAACACAGAACTCTCCAGTGCTCCACACTGATGAACAGCTTACGTTGAACATTGCACTTTGCTGAGTTAGTTACTACTGTACTACTTAACCATGCCATACTGTAATTATTTTAAGTATTGCTTTCATATTGGGTACATAAAATTTATTTCTAAAAATTCCTAAAAGAACTTTGACTCCTCTTTGGCTTCACTTTATGTTTGAAAGAATCATATATTTGATTTTAAGATCATAATAAAAGAGATTACAAAACTGTATAACTTGCAGTTGAGAAAACAGAAGTAAATTAGTATCCTGTGATTTTAACCATAAAAGATTCTCTTTAACTACACAAATTATTTTGATTTTTCTAATGGCAAATTATTTTATTACTGGCAGTATAATTTGCATATTTATGGGAAGATAGTAGAAGATTTGATTCATATATAAATAGAGAAGTTGGCAATTTAATCCCTGAACAATTCTCATACCGCAGTTGGTATAATAAATTGCTTAAATGCCAGTCTCACTAGAGTGGCTTGATACCCCTAGTTGATATGTACAGCAGTTTTCCTTTTTTTTTTTACTTCTGGGAAAGCTATCACTCTTCCTGATTTCCCAACCCACCCACCCCACCTCACCACCCATCAAGAAGCAGAAACATTCAATTGTACTTCCTGGAACAAATGAAGAAAGTTGTACCCAGCACCGAAGGAAAGGTGCCTGTGGAGTGGGAGACAATTTGCAGGGGGACAGGGACTTGTACTCCTTTATTGAAAAGAAAAAATAAAGATGTTTTTGATCTTGTAAATTTATTCTGTTTCTTCATACTTAGTATATGTGGACTGAAATTTGGGACAGTGAAATGCATTTGTTACTTGATCTTTTCAGCTTCGGGACCAAATCCTTTTTCAGGTTAAGTCTGCTACCTGCAGCCCTCCATCTGTCTCGTTTGAATTACCTTGCATTTGTGTGTGCTGCAAATCTTAGCCATTATCAGTCCACAGTACCGATTTTCAGACTTTCTGCTACCAAGAGCCTTGAAATGCCTCCCACCTTTACAAGTGAGGAAATGTATTTTTATTATTGTGCAACGGGAAATGTATTTTTATTATTGACTTTCTGACAAAATACTTAATAAGGTTCCCTTTCACCCTTTTTTTTTTTTTTAAAACAGCCCTTTCTGTTCACCCAGAGAAATAATTTCTCTCATATTCAAGAATTTAGAGCCATTGTTTACTTAAGGAGAGTTTCCTGCTGTGCTTCTGCTTCCTCCCACTAAGTTGTCAGTTTGCCTTTTGCTACTGAAATGTGGTAGTCCCTCTTTTTTTCTTTTTAACTGATACAGTAATTTATTTATTTATATTTGCCTCATCCAGCATTATAAACGTTTCGTGGAAGATTAATGCATCTCGATCAACCAACGACAAACCATGGTCTGGAATAAAACTTTCAAAATCTTACCAAAGCTTATGGGACTTTCTTTTGAGTCCTTTTAAAACACTTTGCATTTAAGTAACCATCAGAAGAGTAAGTGAGCTTCAGGCGCTTAGGTACAGACTCCAGTGACTAATTTTACAATGACAAAGTAGTCTTGAAATGTTCACCCCCCAACACAGTGTTGGACTTTTTCTGAGAGTAGCAGAAGGTTCAAGGTGGCTGAATTTGAAGTGGCAGGAGCTGTGCATCTATCTGTAGCTGACACTTTGTAGGACTATAAGATTTTGAAAAGCTGCACTTCATGTAGGGAAAGTAACTGAAGTTCTGGTTTGCTTAGCTTGCGGTGAAGTCAATGTTTTTAAAGTTTATGCATTCTTGCATTTAGTCCAAATAGTTGTATTGTGTTCATTTACAAACCCTTATATATTCTGTATCTAATAATTATTTCTGGAAATACTGCTTAACAAAAACCTTTCTACTTATCGCAGTAGGAGGCTAAACTCTAGTATTTCTGACAGCCTGATTTACAGACCTGTTTCTGAATGTTTCTGACTTTGTGTAGCATTACTTTTGGTAGGCACAATTCTAAAAAGAATTAAAATATTTTTTCTTGTTTTATAATCAAAACTAACAATACAATATCAGTTTAAAATATACCAAATGACAGCTTAAAAAAAAAAAAAATCTTCGTAAATACTTAAATTAGAGTTTGCAGAAGGATAAAACTTTATATAATCAAACTTCATTAGCTGACAAATATCCTAATCCTGTTTTGTTACTTAAGCAAAACTGCTGTTAATTGCAAAGACGTTTCACGTCTTCCACTTAAGACAATAAAATTAGGGACTCTGAATTTTAGTTATGATTAGAGGTGTGCAAATACCTGTTTTCTTTTTGTTTTGTTGTTTGTTTCTTTTGTTGTTGTTGTTGGCAGATAGGAGAAATAAAGAAAACAACTGAGGCATGTATTCAGGTTAGCTTGCAATTAACTTTTCAACATTTGGTGAAAAACAGAAATTTAAAAAATAGTTTACTCATCCGAGCAAACTTCTGTTTTTATTTTTGTATAATTATAAATTTTTTTTAAAGTTGAAGATGTTTTCCAACACTGACTTACTTTGAAAACAAAATTCCTTTTAATTTTTCTAAATGAATCATCTAGGTATGTCAACATTTTTCTTTTAAATTCCTCATTAACACTTGAGCTAACCTTCAAATAGTTTGTAAAATGTTTGCATTCCAGAATATGCAACTTTATATTCAATCATTTCTTCAATGGGAACTCTGCTCAGCTCAGGTTGTGTAGGTTTGCGGATACATCCTTTGATAAATATTGAAAATTTTTTACTTTAAAATTCTGACTGATTTTAGTGAGTTTGTATCTGTGTCCTCTTGGAACAAGCTTATCTGTCTATGACCCACAGTTTTAAAGAGTTATCTATTCCCCTAGGATTACAAATTAAAAAAATAGATTGACTGTAGGAGAGTGTATCTAATGAACTACACCAGAAAAGTACAGAGATTACTCTGCATATTTTTATATTGTTCTCTAACTGGCTAAATCCATTAATCTTACAATATGACAAATTAATGTGAAATATATGAGTAATAGGATTCTGTTTAATATTTTGGACCAATATTCCCACGTTAGTATAGAAAATAAAAGTAAGTAAGGAGCATGTAAAACAGTATAGTTATCCTGATTTTTCACCCAGTTAAGATTAATTTTATGGTAGTAAACTCTCAAGCAAGTTAGTAGTTTGCTTTAATTCATTTAAGTAATTAATCATGTGCTTAAAGTGAAGCTCATACTTCAGCGCTTCACTGACACCAGGACACTGACTTCTAGGCAAAAGCACATTAGTATAAACTCAGCTGGATCCCTTAATTTTTACTGATGTTGGATACGTACTTTTCATTTTTATCTGTAATAGGAACCTTTTATACTTCATAAATACAGTTTATAAAAATACAATAACTAAACCTTATCTTCCTATGGAATGGAAATATTCTGATCCCCAATTGGATTCCTACTGCAGAGCAGATACAATTTTAAGATACTAAGATTTCAGAATGATACTGTGGAAGATGGATTATTTTTCAGATGTTGAGCTCCTCACCATGATAGCAGATCTTCCTTTATGATAATTGTTTCAAAGACGGAGGACGAGAAATGGAAAGCACATATTGGTTCAGTGCCCGTTTCTAACCCCCCCAGGTGTTAATTCCAAGAACTCTGAAAAAGAAAATTAAAAACCAGAAAATAGATAGAAAAATGAAGATGTACTGTGAAGTTTTGGAAAGCTCTGTTATTCAGTAATTGCTGATACATAGCTTGTCTAGCATTACATTTTTATATCACATTACTTTCTGTACACTATTTTTACATTTTTAAAACTTTAAAATATTTCTATCACAAAAACTGTAACTGAATAGTGTTTGTTTTTTTTTAAAACTAAACACCAAGTTATGTGTAATTATTAATTTTATATGTAAGCATTAAGTCCAAATCCGAATGTGGGTGCTAACTTTTCTCCTGAAATGAATGGTGCAGTTAGACTTTGACACAGGATACAAGGTGGGATTCAACCTATTTAGTTTAGACGTACGTAGTAGACGCTGTCGTCTACTTCTCATAGAAGTCAACCAAGCAGCTAAGGTTAACTAAAAAATTTGCCAACGTGAAGATAGATAGTTGTGCAAGGCTTTGTTGAATGTTACATAAATTCTTGAGAATTGGGCTCATTATGACAGAATAGCTTTGACTCAAATGAGTCAAAAGAGTTAGACATATGGCAGGATTTGTCTCACTTAACTTCAGATTTCTATGATGTTTCCATCTGATTTGTTTACTTCAGGTTTCCTTTATAGCCAAGGGAAGGAAAGAGGCATTTCTTGTTCAGCCTATTTTGGATGTACATAATTATGATAATTGGCCCTAGAGTTGTCTGCCTCTCTCTTCTAGCTATGAGGAAGGAAATTTAAGTTGATCAGTAGATATTTATGTAGAATGTAGGTATTTATGTTGTAGGCATCTGAAGTTAAGGGAGGAAAACCCCATCATACCTCTCTGAAGGTATCTTGGATGATCTGGGCCAGAGCTGTTATGCCAGGAAAGGCCTTATCCTATAGTTCTAAGAGGTAGTACATGCAAAGCGTACTTCTGTCTGAACACTGATAAACTTATGGAAGTAACCTTATTAGATGTTTGTAACAAGTTATATTTCAGTTAGGATAAGTTAACTTAGTTCCCAGATATTCAAATTCTTTAAGTGTACACGCCATTGGAAGAGATGGATGATGAACTGGGGTGCAGGATACATGTATTGGGGCTTCTTGTAACCTGCATGCAGCAATGGTGTGTCTGGTGCATATGCCTCTAAATAGGAAACTCTGTCAAACTAACAGTCTATGCGGGCAATGTATTTAGGAAGAAAAAGAACAAAGAGGAGCATGGATGCAGTATGATTTTGAGCATTTTCTGAGATTTTTGTTGCCATTCAGCACTGCGTAGCAAACAGTTGTGTCACTGAAATGTCAAACTACATGGCAACAGCTCTATGTGGAAGCAAATGAAGGGCTAAAATAGTCCTGTGTCTGGAGAGCTGTTTTTTTTCTGACAGGCCTGCAAATTAGGGACATTGCAAATGTCAAGATGGACTAGCTCAGTTGGTAATCAATCCGTCGGGGAAAATGGAGTTTGCCTGGAGCTGTGTTCAGCTAGATAACAGAAAGGTTTAAAGTGCTAAAAACGGAACTATTAATGTCAGGGCTTGTCTTCATAATCCTTTCTCCATGCAGCCATTCTGTATCCAGTGGATGCTCTGGGCACATATGGTACCCACCACATGCTTTATTCCAAATGCGAGTGTGTCTGATGTGATGTAGAGAATTCCTCAGATAAGCTCCTCTTTCCAAGAAGTCTACTTCGTTTATGCAATATGTCTAATCTCTTCAGCCCTAAGTTTATATATGTTGTATTAGAGCTTTTATATGGGTTAGAAAAAAAGCTATACTATTTTTCCCAAACATGGTAGAAAATGGCTAGAATCATTAATTAGAAAAAAAATAGCTGAGAATATTATGCAACTAGAAAAGCTAAATGCATTTTGCAGTCCACTGTTGTTCAAGGTACCAAAATGGCTACCCAGCATATTTGGCTTTTTGTAGTTTCTACTGCTGACTTTTACTAATGCATCAGATTACTAATACTTCACCCAGGTAAAAGAAAAGAGATTGATGCCATGTAGACCTCATGAAAATAATTAAACTTGCATCTAGATATCTGTTCATCATTTTTAATACGTCATTTCTTTCCTTATTATGCTGGTAAGCACAGATTGTAACATATTTCAAATTGTGAATGGTTAAAGATACTGCAAAATAGTGCTCTGGGTAAATGTAGGATGATTTTTTATTCCATGTGACCTCTGATGCTACTGGTAACGAAATAATGGCTGGATAGAATAATCAGTGGATCTGCATATTGTCTCACAGATATATACCTAGTTTGGAGATATGGATTTGTGAAGACAGAAATCTCTCCCTTGAAAGATGAGTGAAAGAATCAGTCGAGACTCAGTATATGTCGGAAGAGTGCCATACACCTTTGAAGTGTATACCTGCTTTTGCTGCATATGTCATCCCCTATTACAGATTAGATTTTTAAGGTGCATACATGTCGGACAGAACTGGAAAATGGTTCATGTGGTTTCTCTCTTCCCTCTCATACTATCATCAAATGATAGCACTAAGGAGAAAGGAGTTTAGAAGTATTCTTACAGAGCTAAAAGGTAACAGGGCTTTGACTGCACTTAGGTGCTTGGCAAAATTGAGGATGACATGTAATCAGAAAACCTCAGGTGTATTTGGGAATAGAAGCAGCAAATATCTATTACATGAAGAGAACTCTGTACTACTGTTGACTAGAGAATTATTACTTTTAATATTGGTGAATCATCTCATTCATGGAAACATAATAGTAGAAAAGGAAAAATTCTTAATTACAGAGATCAGACTATATCATACCTCAACAAGTAAATAAGTAATATTCCTGGAAATCTTCTTGTTTCAAATCGTGCACAAAATCCAGGCTTTAAAAAAAAATCAAAAATAACATGATTATAAATTAAAATGGCCTATTTGAATTCTTGATAAAGTAAAAAAAAAAGTGCAGTGAAAGCTTATCTAGGTTGATGCTGCTTTTACTTCCGTATTCTCAGTGTTAATTCTGTCCTTATCCTATTGCTTTCTTTACAGCTCAGTTAATCCTTTTGCATGTTTGAAAGGAGAATGTGAATAAGGAAGAAGCGTCTGATTTTTGTGGCATATGCGGTATACCCACTAGTCTAGAAGACCATTTGATTATTACTTAATCTGTGTCTCCAAATAAGTAGTTTTAATGCTCCTGTTAACCTCCTTTCTTCATGGAGCATTCTTGCTTACTGACAGTGATTTGCAAAACAGAATGATGTTACAGAAAATTAAGCACTGCTTCCTTAATGCTTTTGGATATTGGAGTTGTCTGTGTGAATTAGCTATATACCATATGTGCTCTTAAAAGTTCAATTTACAGGCAAGGTAACATTTTGTTACAGATTTATCTTCTGATTTTCTTTTTGCTTTTGGAGAATTGTTTAAAGTCTTCATTATGATGTACTTTTAACACAGCTTCACTAAATGCTTTTCAGGACACAGTATAAATGCATAGTTCCTGTGTCAATGATTTTGCAGTTTATTTGCTGCTAGAAATTACTAGAAATTACTAGAAATAACTAGAAATTACTGATAGAATGGATTTCTGTTTAGAAGAGTAATTACAGTTGATAATTAAAACTGTCTTTAAATTAGAGCCTAGTTAAATATAGTAAAATGTAAATGAAAACTATGGAATTATAGTGGATACTAGTGAAATCATCACTTCATCTTTCTTTCAAAACATGATTTTCATTTTACAGGACACATGAATATCTTTGGATTTCTTAGCTTTGCACTCACTTGCCTCTTTCTAAACACATGGGACGGTCCTGTACATAATGACTTAGAACATCAGCTTGCCCCATTGGGACCTCATTTATTGGTTTGGGTTTTTTTGCTAAAAATACCTTTAAAGCTGTGTTTATCTACCTATAGAGCTTATGCATAACCATACTGCTTTAAATCACAATATCAAGAAGATTAACTGATGTTTATTCAGTACTTTCTAAAATGTTAAACTGCTTTTAAAAACTCATTATGTAGCTCATTGTGAGACATTATAACCACTAAGCACGTGCACAGTGACATATCCTCTGCAGTATGCTGTGGTATGCCATCAAGCATAGAAAAACTGCTTCTGTTCTTTGCACGTTCTTTTTTGATACGCAACAGTTTTGTTTTACGTTCTGTTTGTGCTTCAATTGAACTCTGGATTTTCAAGAGACCATATGGCTTAGCTTAGGTTGTTAGTTGGGAAGCATGGCTGTAGTGTGTTTAGAGTTAGGCTTAGGGTTAGAACGGGATTTAGATTTAGGATGGCAAAATAAGATCCTCACCACAGACGGAAATGCTTGGAAGGCTGTGCTTAGGAGTGTTTGTCATGACCAACCAGACTACACTTGTTCTGCTAGCTCACTGTTAATCAGGTTAGAGTTGGTGTTAGAACAAACTCCCTGGTTAAGTCCTCAGTTGAAACTATTGCAGGCTACAGTTGTGCTGGTGGTGTGGATTTGAGTGCATATGCTTGTGGGCAGCATTGAATGCCACCACATCCAGAAGGAGCTGCTGTCCCAAGTTTGATTACGAAACAAGCAGAGTTCGTCTTGCTAGGATTTAACTAGCGTACAAGTCATTAATAGAGTAAGTTTATGTCTGGGATGAAAGGGATTGGCTACCTGGAATTTGTTTTGTAGCTAAGGTTGGAACTATGGTTTGTATGGCTGAGATGTGCGGGAGGTTAAATCTGGTTCCGTAGCTTATTTTACACTTAATCTAGATTTTGGGTGACAGCACTGTACCCGGCTGGTTAAGGCTTGATCTGGCAGGGCAGCAAACTACTATTAATGCTGTGCCCAGAGGGGAAAGTAGGTTTCAGGACTGGTGTCAGCAGCAACTCCTATTCATTTTTAGATTGACAGGTTTTCTGGTATAGATTTAATTTAGGGAGATAGGATATGATGAGCTAAAGCTGAACATGTTTACAGAAGGTATCACAGAGCTAGATTTAGGGTTGTTCTGCTGAGGGCTTAGGAATCTGGGGTTTCAGTTTACCTGTAGGCACTGATGATGTAGCCTTCTCCATCCACAGCTAATTCGGTGGGGGTAATGTATTGGTGGGCTTGAGTAAGTGTAAGAATGAGAAGTGAGCTTATTAATGCCTTTGGGACTCACAGGGGCTTTGGAGATACAGGAATGGGATGCTGGGCTAGGTTTCTGGTGAGGGAGAAAGGGAGCAGCAGCTGAGTGTGTTTAGATCTGAGTGTTAGTGACATGAGTTGCTGGATTGGTGTTAAGGTAGAGAGTAAGCCTTGGATGTCCAGGATTTGTGCAGCAGAGGATGCTTTGCTGAAGTTGGAGGTGTTCCAGAAAAAGAAGCTGAAGTATGCTTGGGCAGCGTATGATTTTATGTGGCTTGATTAGATTTAGGATTAAGACATTGTTGGTTGCAGTCTTGGACTTGGATGAAGTACAGGCAACCAGATATAGTGGTTCAGCCCAGCAAAGGTAAACGCATGCGTGCATGCACACACAGTCACAGATTAATTTATGGCAGCACAATCTGTATTGCATATCTTCTAGAATTATTTCTTTCCTGCTGATGTATGTATTTGAAATGCATGTAGCACTAACGTTACAGAGTTAAAACTAGTTTTAGGAAATAATATTCTTGAATCCACTCCAGTTTAACTTCCTATTATGTAAAAAAGGATTATTTTCACTTGATTCCAGTAACAGTTCACATAGGGAGAAATAAATTGAGTCAAATGCATAGAGCAAGAAAATGGGGAAAATAGAAGAAAAAATGTGTGAGTTTGTATTTCTTCTTTTTCGTAAATGATGGTGTCCCAGGTTGCATGATTACAGTGCAGCCTTTGAAGATTTAGCTTGCATGTTTTGAATTTCCTGGCATCTGTCAATCCCTGAATTGAGTTGGCAAAGCACAATTAAACCTCTAAGTGTATTGTCTTGAAACAAGATAGTTTGGGCTCTGTTTCATCCTTATAATTAATTCTTTCATTAAAAGTTACTCCTAGTCTCTCTGAGTTTTCAGAGTATTAAACTTCTAGCTGAAGTTTCTGTTTTAAAGAACTCTGTTTCGTGTAGGTTTATCGTTTAATCAAAGCTCTTTTACTAAGTCTGGCTACTACATTTAATACAGAATACTATAGGGAACTGTGTATGATAAATATGAGAGAGAGAGGTAATAGATAGAGACAAAAATCTGAGTAGTAATTCTGCCTATAGGAATAAATTATAAACAGAGCTTAGTTTAGGTTAACTTATTCAGTTACTCATTTTGAGTTCTTCCTACACAATTTGATTATGTGAACTCTAATTCAACCCTGTTGACTAACTTAAACAGAGTGAATTCATGGAATGATCATAGAATTACAGAATGGATAAGGTTGGAAATGACCTCTGGAGGTGATCTAGTACAACCCCCTTGCTCAAAGCAGGCTCAACTAGAGCAGGTTGCTCAAGGCTGTGTCTAACCAAGTTTTGAATTTTTCTGAGGATGGAGCCTACATGGCCTCTCTGGGAAGCCTGTTCCAGTGTTGATTACCTTTATCATAGAAAAAAATATTTCTTATGTTTAATGGAATTTCTTGTATTTCAGTTTTGCCCATTGACTTCTGTCCTGTCACTGGATACCACTGAGAAGAGTCTGGCTCTGTCTTCCTTACCCCCCACCCCACCAGGTATTTGTACACATTGATGAGATCTCCCCTGAGCCTTCTTTTCTCCAGGCAGAATAGTTTCAGCTCTCTCAGCCTCTCCTTGTATGTTCTTGTCCCTTCATCATTTTTGTGACTCTTCACTGGTCCCCCTCCAGTATATCGAGGTCTCCTTTGTGCTGAGGAGCCCAGAACTGGACCCAGCACTCCAGGTGTGTCTCACCAGTGCTGAGCAGATAGGAGGGATCACTTCCCTCAACTTGCTGGAAACACTTCCCCTCATGCAGTGCAGGACACTGTTGGCCACGTTTGCCACAAGGACTCAGTGTTGGCTTCTGTTCAACTTGTTGTCTGTCAGGGCCACCACATTCTTCTCTGCCAAGCTGCTTTGAAGCTGTCAGCCACCAGCCTGCACTGTGCATAGAGTTATTCATTCCCAGGGACAAGATTTTGCACTTCCCTTTGTGGCAACTCAAGATTCCTTTTGGCCAGTTTCTCCAGCCTGTCAAGGTCCCTCTGAATGGTAGCACAACCCTCTGGTGCGTCCATCACTCATCCTGCTTTTGTATCATCTCCAAACTCAGCAGGTTTAGAGATGATACAAAAGTCCCATTGTCCAGGTCGTTCATGATGTTAAACAGTACTGGTACCAGTGTCAGCCCCTGGGGTGCACCGCTAGTGAGTGGCCTCTAGCTGGATTTTATGCCTCTGATCACAACCCTCTGAGACTGGCAGTTCAGGCAGATTTCAGACCACCTCACTGTCCACTTACCAAGCCTGTAAATCTATGCTGACTACTCTCAATCACCTTTTTGTCCATCATATGCCTGGAAATGGTTTCAAGGATTATTTGCCCCATCACCTGCCCAGGAATCAAGGTGAGGCTGACTGGCCTGTATTTCCCTGTATGCTCCTTCTTGAAGACAGAAGTGACATTTGCTTTCTTCCAGTCCTCAGGAACCTCTCCTGATTGCCAAGACTGTCCAAAGATAATTGAGTGGCCCTGCCGTGACATTGGACAGCTCCCTCAGCAATCATAGGTGCATGCTGCCAGGTCCCATGGACTTATGCATGTCCAGTTTCTTTAAATATTCCCTAACCTGATTCTTCTCCACTGCAGGTAAGCGTTCCTTGCTCCAGACTTTCCCACTGGTCTCAGGGACATGGGATTCCTCCAGGCTGGTTTTACCAGTCAGAGGCAATCAAGGGAAAGAGAGCACTGTGTCCTTTGTCAGCAGTTTCCTTGTCACATTTTTCCTCATCTTCATTTTGCTGCTGATGTACCTGTAGAAATCTTTCTTGATGCACTTCACCTTCCTTGCCAGATTCAACTTGAGATGGGCTTTGGCTTTCCTAACCATCTCTCTGCACACTCAGACAGTGTCTTTGTATTCCTTCCAATTCATCTGACCCTGTTGTATGCTTCCTTTTTATTTTTGTCAGGAGGTCCTTCTTCATCCATGCAGGCCTCCTGCCACCTTTGTTTTCCTGTACATCAGGTAAACCATTCTTGAGCCTGAAGGAGGTGATCCTTGAAAATCAACTGACTCTCCCAGATCTCTCTTCTCTCCAGGGTTGTAGCATGTTGGATTTTCCCAGATAGATTCCCGAAGAGGCCAAAGTCTGCTCTCCTGATGCCCAGCGTGGCAATCCAGCTTTTTGATTTTGTTAATTTTCAGGCACTAGGTGAGATTATAGTTGCAGATTAGTTGAGTTCCTAAAAGAAGTGTTAAGTCATATAGAGGCAAGTCACTTTTCTACCTACCAAGGAATAATCCTCTTCAGGAAAGCTTCTAGGAGCTTCAGTAATGCTCTCAGGGTTACGAACCAGTGAAGGTAATGATTATCATTATTATATGAAGGTAATAATTCATAATGAAGATCACTGAGTTTGTGGGAATATAAGGTGAGTATTGAGACATGCTCTGAAACTCCTCCTTTTTATCGAACACCCTCTAGAAAACCTTTGCGTATACCTAAGAAGGTGAAGCAGGCTGGGATCTGTTCTGGAGGATAGCACATTACTCACTAAGTTAGCCATTAGTCTTCCAGGGCTAAAAGATATTTCAGAGAGACCTTAAATAACAGCTAGAACAAAGTATATCCAAGTATGTTCCGTATCTTTGCTGTTGTTATTTTTTTTATTATTTTAATGAAGGAAACAGACAAGCTAATGTGTTGCTTTCCTAAAAACTATTTGTTATAATTTAGAACTTGTCTGATTTTAAGAAGGGTCTTGAATAACTTGAGCAAGCAAGAAAGTAAAATTATTTCTCTAGAAACCTTTGTAGTTGAGTCTTTTAGGAGCTGTTTTGTTTTTCATCAGGATATGTAGATTAGTTGGGAAGCTTGCAGCTTAAATTGTAAGCTTGACAAACCTTCTTTGTGTCCACTTATGTCAGAGAGCATACATTCTTTCTGCTTCTGGGGGAGGTATAGTACTGCTGTTTTAGCAATGCACAGGGAATGGGGAAACCACCGAAGATTACTGGGAACTCGTATTACATCTAGAGCAGTGCTTGCCAGTAGCAAGAGTGTCATCAACATGGTGGTTCCTTCACTGTGATCAGCCTCGCTTCTGTGTCCATCCAGATATCTTAATACTCATTGCTTAGTCATTTCTGTCTGGTACCATTGTATTACTGCTAGATCATTGATGCTATCACGCCTTCCTTCCAGTCACCTAAACCCCATCACAATTATCTTCCTTTTACTTCTGTCAGCCCTGGCTACATACCAATCCTTGTCTGTCTTTCACAGACTCTTAGCTCCAGAGTACCCAGGAGAAGGTAGCAGCAGAAGTCTGGGGCTAAAGAAGGCAAGGAGCTTTTAAGCTTGAAAACTCTTTCTCATGAAAAAATAAGGAGTAATTCTAGATATTCACTAATTTTTTTCTCAACAGTAAATGGCATATGATTCCATTTGGTATTTGCAAAATAGATAGCAAAGTTAGAGTAGTGAGTTGTGCTTCTGTCAGGCAAATGGCGTATGGTTGAAAGATGTTACTGTACCATCTGCTGAAAACAGAATAAATCTTCAGGTATAACATGTGAAAAGAATACTCTTCTCTCTCGGTAACAAGACAAAAGACACAACTCTCACACAACAAAATTCACCTATGCTGTAGATCAGGTAAATGATAGTGTTTTCTATCATAAGGGCTTGTTTTCATTTTGTAAATTTTGGCAAATGTTAAGCATTCAGGCTGAAACTTTTTTTCTATAGATGTCTGCCTCAGGCCATTTTTGTGTATGCTTTTTGCTTTATTTTTGTTTCTGTGAGTGCATGTGTACAAGTTTAAAGAGGAAGGCATAAGCATCCATAGCTTTCATAGAAACCAGTAGGAGCTTTGCTTTGAATTCATGCAGTTCTGTGTAATGGAAGGCATTGTAAAATCATGTCCTAGTCAGCCAAGATTGGCATTAGTGGCTACTTTGAGTATTTAAAAGAGTCTTTCATAAAAGGATGAAAGCATTACCTCTCTCTAAAAGCAGTTGTGAGGTTAAAGTAATATTTGTGCTACGAGTGGAATTACAGCAATGATTGTCATTTAAAAAAAAAAAAGTATTAATTCTGTATTCAGAGCAGAGACTGAATGCTACACATTTTATGCCCATGCATATAACAAGGACAGAAAAAATACTGAATAGTATTTCTTGTAATTGAGCATCATCCATTCTCTATAGTAACAGAAGCAAGTACCCTTGCAAAAAAGAAAGAAATAAAAAAACCTGCAGCCAAACAGTAAGTGATCACTTAATTAAAACTGTAGGCATAAAAGAGTCAAATTAGGCTTGCAATGTCATTGTATTGATTTAAAATTGCTATTCCTAATAAAAAGCAGGTAGCTAGTAGTACATTAAGAAACTATATAAAATAAATGAGAGAATTAATTTGCAATATTAAAGAACATAGTGTGAATCATAGACCTTAATTTCCTCAATGTTTCATGATTCTGCTAATGGATCCTTTGACCAATCTTTGGAATATGTCCCGCTAGTTCATTCTACACGGTGGTTGCTCAAGAATCACTCAGCTCTACTTAGCTTAGAGGAAGGTATGCTTTAATTAGTGTCTGAGTTTAATGAATTAGCAGTTTATACCTATATTTTCTGTCTGTAACATAGGAGGTGATTCCAGTTTGTGATTTTTTTTTTTAAGATACCATTTTCCATGGTCACAGATTCTTAAAATTAATTAATTATCGTATGAAAGACAGCTCCTTCTAAACTATGCCTGTCTGTTTCTCTGAGTGTAGATACCGCTGTAGAAAAAGTAGGGGAAGTTAACTTTCAGGAAAAGTATAAAGCTGCTGAGACTTTCCTTATGCATGATTTAAGACTAAAGAAGAAAAAGAGGGTTTCTGCTCCCACAGTGGTTTTAGAAGAGGCACATGGAGATTAAACTGCTTACAGAATTCTCTTTGTTATGTAATACTATTATGTTATTTGCTATACGGCATTACTAGTCACCTTTAAAGTGTAACTTTTGAAATTCTGGAAGACTTACTAATATTTTGCTCAAAATTCATCCATTTTCCATAGATAGTGTTGCTAAATAGGCCAAACTGTAAAAGATGCTTTATGATGAGTGTGGAGTTTTGCCCAGCATGCGTTACAATTGTTCTAGTATATAAGTAGGCAAGTTGTGATATGAAGAACCAGTTGACCAAAATGTCAAGGATATATTACGTTTACTAAAAATAATGATTATTGGTAATTTCTGTTTTGGTTTTGTTTTTAAAGTTTTTGATCTATTTAAAAATACAGTATATCACAGAGTAGGGCATTTTCATGTTTGATAGGGAGTTTGCATGGGATTCTTTGTGTGGATGTTTAATGTATTTTAAGATATTGTTGGCAAAATGTGAGCTTCCATAAAATAATCTAGAAAAGAGAGGACTGAGGGGGAAGAGCAGTTGTAATAGTCTTCCAGAATGTGAAAAGTTGACTTCTGGAGTGAACAAGAAGAAACGTACTTGGTGATTAAGGTTAGATATCAAACTTCTTATACTGCAGGTCTTCAAGTACATTCATGATGAGCATCTTTTGAGGACTTGAACCTGTCTCAGGGTTAGGGTTGGGACTAGAACACTTGAGGACCCTTTCAGCCATAAATCTGAACTCTGCACTCCGATTTATATAATATATTAACATTGATAATTATGGTCAAAATTTCAATCAGTTGCAAGGGAGGGGGAAGGAGGCAAAACGCCACTGCAGATTTCCTCTGCTCCTGAGTTTTGGAAGAAATTGAAATACTATTCTGATGAAATGAACAGATGCTAGTTTTGGGGGGATTGGTGTAATGAAGATTTAATAATTAATGCTAGTAGGTCAGGAAAGAGGTTTTAGAGACAATTTACAAAATTTGACTCATTTTAGAAAATTACTAACATGCCCCACAATCAGGATTTCAAAGTGCAGGAAGTTAAAACTCTCTTCTTCAGGCAGTAATAAAAATTCAGGATGTAGATTAGATGTGTCCTGGCAGGGGTTTTAAACAGGTGATTTTTTGCACAGAAATGACTGGTTTGCGTCAGAGGAAGCCTCTTGGGGTTTTCATATTTGCAGTCCTGTGAATTCTGTATTTCTCAGGCAGATTACTTTTGATGTCCCTGCTTATATTCACTATTCACTGTAACACCTGTGTATAATATATTTTATCTATAAAAATGGAGAAAAGGGTAATTTAAGAGAGGTCTTGGAAACTGGGAGAAAAATGTAGCTGAAGACTGGACTGCACCATTGATCGAGACCTTGTAGAGTTGTGCTCAGTTACAGTAGTGCTATACGTACATATAAAGATCTGAATAATGACTAGCTTACAGCTGTGTTCACTTGAATAGCATTTCAAATAATATGTACTGTTCTGGGTTGTTTTATGCTAATGACAAAATAATATTCAAGAGCCTTTTTGCTCATTTTTAAATACTTCTATTTATCATAAGAGCTGTTCTTCAAAATGTATTTTAGCATACATTTCAATTTCAGAATATACATCTTAACTTCCTTGCAAACAATTTTTAAATGCATTTGAAAGTTAAATTGTATTATTGATTCATGGATTCTGAGGTCAGAGGGAGTCATTTAGTCCAAACTCCTTTCTATATAAGCAATAGATTTTTCCAGAAGCTGAATATAAGAATGTGTTATTAATACATCTAATCTGAAAGCTGTTATTGATTCCGTTCATTGTTTACAATTCTTATTCTCCTCATTCTTTAATAATAGCTTATGAGTTTTGGCTTTCTCTAGCTGAATTTTATTGCCTAGAATTAAGTAATAGTTAAAAACAAACAAAAAAAAACCCTGATCAAGATTGGTAGAATATGCTGAAATAGTATTACAGCTGCATAAAGTTATATAGTGCTATATATAAAGTTATATAGTAAGCTAGATAAATTATGAATGAAGCATAAGCAATTGTCCAAACAATTAGTTTTATGTTGAATCAGCTTGAATCAATAGTATTAACTAAATAGTGATTTGTTTTGTTATTTATTATGTATTTGTTAAAATATTTATTTGAGGAAGAAATCCAGCTGGTGGAAACAAAATTTTTACTAGAACTCATTTGAAAGAAGCATTACAAATGCTTAGAATACTCCCAACATTTTCAGTATCAGGTAAGATAGTTGGGAATGATCCAGTCCTGGTCTGTGTTGTGGTCTAATTGCATTCTGTATGCTGCTAGTCCTGTTAATTCAAAAGTTAAAGACCAGATCCAGAGCCTGTTGAAATCACTAGAGGACTCCATTTTTCAGTCAAATTGCATTAAATGTTTGTATTTATAATATGATAGCATTATACAGTTGCTGAGTTTGAGTACTTTTAAAATAATAGAACAATTATTTAAAACAAGAATTGGTAGTTTGTTTATGTAAGTATAATTGAGTTTCCTTTTATCTAGGGATTTGTAGTTTTTTTTCTACTTCACATAACCCTTACTTTGTATCAGTAATTTTAATTATGACCCTGCGTAAGGCATGGTTTCATCATTTTTTGTTGTTTATGAAACAAACTCTTAAATAATGCTACCTGCACTTATCAGTGATGTCTGCCTTGGTTGTCTCTCTCTGATGCTCTGAAACAGGGTTCTCTACATCTGTCTCCTAATTCACAGAGTGTACCACATTTAGCAAACCTGAAGTACTCTATTTGCATTTTCAAACTTCTTATCGATCACTTCTGTTATGATTCCTGTAAGAAAGCAACAGTTACAGTAATACATATTCAGTAACAAATGCAAGTGTCTGGTTTAAAGAGAGAAGAACAAACCTTAATAGTGTAAGTTGACTGTACTATTTTGTCATTTTCATGTCATCCATATTTTCTTTCTCTTATTCCTCTTGTTTGCACAGTTTTAAATTGCAGAGTAAGATACTCAAAGCAGAAATTGAGTGGAGATTTTGAGGGATTATCAGGTTACAAAAAATAAGGTATTTGAGATTGCTCCAGCAATTCAGTCTTATTTCTTCTTAACAGTGTGGAAGAAATTTTATGTTTTTAACGCAACCCCCCAAAGATATAGCCAAAATAAGCTGTACTAAACATAGCAGAGATGAAAAATACATAGCATAGTTGCCATGGCAAAGCTTTTCTTCTTTCTGGTGACAGGCGAAGCAACTGGGAGGGCTCTCACTTTCCCGTATGACCCTGGTATCTCATCAGCCTCAGGTCCTGTGGGACAGCACCCCAGACAGCTTGCCGCCAAGCCTGCAAGCAGCAGTTCTCCCTTTAGAGCCAAAGGACCATTTGCTGACTTGGCACCTTGGCACATCTTTTGTCATCTTGAGGTGCTTCCTGATTGATTCTCCTGCCTGAAAAGTGAGGGCAGAGGAACCAAAGCAGGGCATTTTAAATATCCTTGCTGGAAGCCTCAAAGACACTTTACTGTCACTGTTGCAGGTATGAGAAATTCTGTCAGAATAGCAGATAGCATACAACATTGCTTTTAAGTCTACGTACAACACCACCACCACCACTCCACCCAGAAGATCTCAATTTTTCATTTGTTGCATTGTCTTTAAAGATGTGTTCCTTGTGTCCACTTCTTTCTTCTACTAAGCAGTGCAGATTAGGAAAGAAGACAACTTTTTTTTCCTCCTCAGTCAGTATCAGTATACAGATCTGAATTCACTGTGAGCAACTGAGGGTGGTTATTGTGTGCAGAAGTGATGGCTGCCAATGCATTTCTGCACACACAGGAACTGGTATAACATAAACATGGCAAATGTTATTGTGATCTGTGCACAAGGCACTGATTTTTTTTTTTTTTTTAATTGCATTTGACTCAGCAGGAGACAGATTTCTAGAATTTCGCTCACAAAGATGAGATGCCTGTAGTCTTTTGATCAGTAATATCTTGTTTGTAAAATATCAGCCCATGCTAAGTTCCAAATTCCAAAGGAGACTTAAAAAAAAAAAAAAAAGCTAAAGCTAAGAGTCTAAAAGACCAACTTATTTCTAAGGAACCTGTTTCCTTCAGTAGGAAGTTTCCAGACTCTTCAGAAGGAGAGTCAGGATTTGCAGTCAAATGCATCATGTGAAATAGCAAGATTTTCAGGAATTTTTAGCTATCAATGTAGTTATAAAACTGGGTTGACAGTGCA
This sequence comes from Mycteria americana, assembly GCF_035582795.1. Lineage (NCBI taxonomy): Eukaryota > Metazoa > Chordata > Aves > Ciconiiformes > Ciconiidae > Mycteria > Mycteria americana. The sequence goes on from NC_134367.1 coordinate 37,125,152, forward strand.
GTCTGTGGATTTTTTTTTTAATAATTATGTTGAAATTGAAGCATATTGATTTAATTGCCCTTGTGGTATATTAAGGGTCTGCAGAAGCAGCAATGAACAATTCTCTTAACAGATTATAACTTTCATCATTGGCAAATGAAAACCTTTTTTTTTTTTTTTTTTTTTTCCAGAAGCCTGAATAGTTAAGTGTAAAAGCATTGCATCTGAAAAACAAACTCAGATATAGGCATCCAGTTGCAGTTGACATATTTCTAACAAGACCTTCAGGGCTTTGTTGCTGTAGGGAAATACTAGCAATTAATATGAAATCTAGTAAGTACATGTCTGTCTGCTAGGTTAATAAATAAAACATAGACGGGTTTTATTAGTTGCCAGTTGTATCCAGGAACACAAGCAGTGAACTGTGATACTTAAAATAAATTGGCATCTTACAAATACTATTTGAGAAATAATTATAGTCCCTGAAATGATTAGCCATAATAATAAATTTTACTTTTCCACTTCTTCATGCTATCTTAAAATTAATTAACTATATAAAAGTAAACTATGATTTTGTGATTTAATCAAATACATGCTAGTGCCAAGATCTTTCTGGGGTAGAAGAAAGGTCTGCTTCCTTTGATACTCCTTATTTGCAGTCCAAACCGTGAAATATTACATTTGTATTGAACATAACACTTTTTGCACAGGAAGCTTTGTATTTTTGTAATATTCAGCGTGAACATAGGGGACAGAACTGTGCTCCAGTTAGTTCATAACTGTACTAGCATAAAGGAAATTCCTTAACAGAGAGGCCCCGTTGCCTTTTTGGCAAATGCAATATCCTGTTGCAATAGATCTTCCAAGCAGTGATCTAGGGCTTAATATACACATATGCTTGATGTTTTAATGTGAATCTTGACATATATTCATTGTGAGAAATACTACAAAGGTGCTCTGGAAAGAACTTGAGAGCATCTCTTAATAAAGTGTTAGGCTGTTGCAGATGATGTTTCATATCCCCACTTTTTCAGTTCTGTCTACAATGTCATATGGAATAGGAATGTCCTTTTCTTCTTCCACTTCAGAATTGGAGGAGAAACCACTCCGACTATTTCTATTTTTTTTGTGTAACTACTTATAATTTTCCTACTTACATTTACTAGGGTAACTTTGTTTTTTATCCGTGGTTTTACTTTTATTCCTAACACATTTTGAAGTTCTTACCTTTGGGGTTTGATGGGTTTTGGGGTTTTTTTGGGTTTTTTTGGTTTTTTTGGGTTTTTTTTAACTCTACTACTTATTGATATTCTGTGATTCCTTTAGCTTCTGTCATCAGTTACTTGCATTATAAATTTTTACCTTACCTTCAGTGTCATTAATTGCCTCCTCTTCTATTCCCTAGGTATAGATTATTTAACATTTTATCAGTGCTTTCACATTTTCTTTTAATGGTTTCATTTTTACATCAGCATACTTTGTAATGTTGATACTTGGAAAATTCAGCTGACATACTGGCAGCTTACAAGGAAAAATAGTGACTTCTGTAGTTTATCATCTTTGAGATAAAGCTGTATATCTTTCTGAAAGATGATTAAATTCATTTTCTGGGAAAAAAAGATATGATTTTTTTTTTTTTTCCTTGAATTTTCAGATCAAGCAGTGTGGTCTTTGTGGTCCCTTCTAGATTTAAAATTGAAGGCTATGTAAAAACATCATACTACATTATTTAATACTTTCGGATACATGATCACCAAGAACTTGGAATTATTTTTAAAAAGAGGCAGAATTACTACTCTGCTTTTGTCTACATTTCTTTGCTGTAAGAACTTTAAGTCAAAATATTTGCTCTGAAAAATATGAGCTTGTTTATTCAGTTTGTTTTTACATGCTCTTCCCTTCAAGGGCAGTTGTGTTGTAGAAATGCTACTGAATGGATATGAATTTGGAATTAGGAAGGCTAAAGTAACTGTGTCATAAGATGTGAGAACAACAGTAGCAAAAAGAAAAACATTTGAGAATTGATTTCTAAGTAAGCAAAACAGCAGCAAAGGAGGACTTTTTTGTTTTGTTTTTATGGACTGTGTAGAATTTCAGCCTTATGCAGTCTGATACACACACACAAAATACAAATAATAATGCCTGTCACAAACTTAAGGAAATGCTACACATAATATACAAACAAGGACTGTCTAGTTATAAATTCTAAAATAACTGATTTCTTATCATCTTACTGTTGCTTCTGGTTCTTAATTGTGTGCCTGCTTGTAGCTAATATTTGAGACTGAGCAATAGATGTGATTTTCTAGTTAGGGTGTACTTCTCAGAGTGGGCTAGTGAGTCACCATCATTGTCCTTTTGGCTTTCTGCTGTCAGCCAGGTTTTGCTGCCTTTCTCACAGCTTTTTGGAACTCCGTCAACTTTGCATTTTTAATAGTTGTTCCCTGTCATTTCACTGCACAATTTGCTATAAGGCTGTTGATTTTCCTAGTTTCAGAACTCCGTTTTGTTTGACTATGTTTAAAGTGAAACTGCTATTAATCTTATTTTTATTAAATATTTATATTTTTATCTTGTATGTTTCTTGATTTTTAAAAAACAACAGAAATTCTTTGTACTGTATGACTAAGTGCTATATCACAGAGGGACATAACTGAAAAAATACCACAGTGCTTCCCTTGTATGTGCCTAGTTCGCAGCGTGAAATCTTTTAGTAAGCTCCTGGTACAGTGCTGGGAAAGAGGTGAATATTTCAGAATATGCTTGACAGCAGTAGGTACAATGAGTGGGAGACAGCTATTCTAAGAATTAGGAAAAGTTAAAGAAATTGGTGTTTCTTGAATTTTGTTTTTCTTTGCAACTTACCTGTAGGGTTGCAGTTTATAAACCCAAAGTGGTTTCCTTAGTTGAAGCGCCTGAATCTTTTATTTCAAGTTGGAAGTGGGAAGGAGGAGATTTGCGTGGCCTTTTAAATGAAGTCAGTATGTACCAGTGCTTCCGAAGTCCCATTTTCTTAGCGAATTACTTTCTTAGGAAATTACAGATATGTACAACCTAATCAGCGATTTAGACTAACAGATTGCGCTGTTCTTCACAGCTTACTAAATTCTCTATCATGCTACTTGAAATACCGCTTATATAATATTCACATTTGATTAACAAGCACAGCAAAACCAGTCTGGGACTAAACAGGGAATGTAATTCATAGAAAACACTTGTTTCTTGCGTCACTTTCCAGAACACTCGGACAACATACAAGGGTTAGCAACACAGGACAACTCTTGTCCGACACATTACATTTTTCCAGTCTTGCTAACTCACAGTTTCACATCAAAACTACCCTTAAGTATTAGCCTTATGCTAATCTTCTTATAGGGCATTCATATTTGTATTGCATTTACTCCTCTTTCCTTTTATTTACTTACACACACCATTTGTTAATGGTTAATTTCAATGGTTAATGTTAATTTTCAGAGTTCCTTCTGAAAATAGACTATCAAATTTACATTAGTCTTTTAAGCATCTGTGTCAGTATGTTCTAATGGTGTTACTATTGTGCTGCATCTTCCTAAAGCAATTCAGAACCCGATTGTTTGTCTCTGTAGTCAATACTGCAGCTACTGGCATAATCACTGTACTTGAATTAGTTAACTTTTTCAAAAACAAAGACAAAAGAAATACTTTCAGACTTGCACAAAGTCAAAATAAACCTAAAAAATGTACATATATTCCTGCAAAATTATTCCCACCAGTCAGTGACTGTCTTCTCAAAGGCTTGTAATATAAATGCAAGGGGAGCATTCCAGAAGAAGTAATTGACTGCTATTCAAAACTGCTTACAAACATGAATATTATAAAAACCAGTAGAATGGCAATTACAGTCTGTGTAGAATATTAATGTGCTACTTTGCATGAAGTAGGCCTTTGTTATGAGTTCATTTTATAGGTGAGCCTGTGCTTTTATAGGTAGATAGTTTTCAGTATGAAATATGACATGCAGTGGTATTAATAAAATCTTGTTGCACATATTGCCATCTCTTAATATGCAATTAAGCACAGTTTTAAATCCTAAGATAAATCATACTGCATGCAAGAGCAGCAAATTAAAAACCACTCTGAGTATTTTGTCATTATTCTTTCATCAGTTAGTGTAGCAAGGTGGTGCTAGCTATTGTAGATCTAAATTTTGAAGATTGCAGTTAGTGTAATTTTCTCATAACTGTAATGAATGATTATTTTGTTTAACCCTTAAGAGTGAGTCCTTTAAATTTAATTTCATGCATTTACCAAGTACAGAAAATAGGTCCTTAGCTATTATTTCCATGCAGAGCAACTGTTCTAAAATATTATTAGGGTTATGAGATGAACTGGTAAAGATATAGATGATGAGTTGTAGCAGACTTGGTCATGTGACAATGTCTTCTCAGAAAATATGTAACAGAATAGAAAGGGTTTGGGTAAAACCAACAGATTTAGAGGCTTGTAAAGTCATCTATTCTGAGAGAAAGAAAGATTGTGATTTAAAGAAGAAACAAATGAGGATTACAACAAAAGTATATAAACCAGTGTATGATGCAAAGGATAAACTGAGTATTTTTCTGCCCTTTATCATTGTGGAGGAACTAGATGGCATTGAAATTTAAAGGTAAAAAAAACTTGCATCTGAGAAAGAGACACCTTTGTTCAAAGGTAATATCTAGTATATTTTCTTTCCCAATCTTCAGATCCTGCATGAGAACTTTCTAGTTGCTTTCTCTGTGTGGATATTCTGTGAAAATTCTTGTCATATGAGCCAATTCTCTGTAATCTTTTTTTCTTCTCTGCTTTACCTTTTATCTTTGGACTACTGGTATCACTTCAGATGTGTTTCTCTCTAAGGCAGTAATTTTCAGCCAATACTTTGTGCTTCTCTGAGGATCCGCATCTAACGGATCCTAAAGGGTGAGTAAGAAGAGTAGATTCAGGAAGTACTGTGCTTCTAACCTTTACCTTGTTCTTGGAAAATGTTGTTAGAACATGCTGCAATTTATAAAAGAAGTCTTAAATGCTAACGAATTAAAAAAATCAAAATTGCTCCTTGAAAACCCTCACTTAGTGTTTCTGAATATTTCCAAAGGTATTTCAATTTTTCAGAACGAAAATGGGGTGCCTGGTGGCAAGGATGGGAAGACCAAATATGAGTGGAATATCTATTTCCTTGTCACAGTAGTCTCCCACCTTCAAATAGTGGTTGCTTTTAGGAACAATGCATGTGGATTACTTCCATAAAAATATTTTAAGTGCTACCCACCTGATCTGTTAAGCTTTTTTCTGGTACAAATGTGGTGAGAAAGAGCATTGGTTCAGGAAGAATGTTCTATTGACTATCTGACTGTCCCTCTTATTACAGTCATGCTAATAGTCGAATATATTTCTCCTTTTTTTGCTGTTGTGCACTTTTGCTTGACAATGAGGCTGTGTCTTAAGTCAAGCAGTATGAACCTAGTGTTCCAATAGAGCTGTGAAATGAAAGATGTTTGTCCCAAACAATGACAATTTCCAACTGCTGAGTGAAGAAGGCAGAAAGCTGATGTTTCAGGTTCTGCTGCCTTTATTCAGCATTACGAAGAAATTCACAAAGTTTTGTGCAGTTGTTGCTGTTAGTAACTTTGTTATTAGCTCTAATAAAGCCAAAGAAAAGCCGCAAAAGCCATTGACTTTATCCAGAAGGAAGTCTTTGGTCTCATGTTTCAACACTAGCAGAAGATGCATATCCTGTGCCTGGCATCACTTTCATTCTTGGTATTCAAAGATTATGGTACATTGGGAGAATTACACTTGGAATTGCTTGAATTCTTTCAGCCTACCTCATTTTAGACCAGCTGGCTTGCAGATTTGGCAGTATTTAGAAGCTTCTTTGTCTTCAGACTTGTGATGCTCCTCATGGTGCCACAACTGACTTGCTTTTGTGAGTTCTGCCTTCCCACAAGGATGGAGATTCTACCTCTTACTCTGAAACATCCCTCCTCTTTTCAGTTGTTTGCTAAGTGCGTGCATAGGAGAATCAACACACTTCAAACACTCTTTAGAGACTCAACAAAGTCTGCCACAAGTCCTTCTAGAAAGTTAGTTGTCATCTTCATGAAGGTCATAACGGAGTATATCACAGTTGAGCATGTGTATGCTCTGTATGCTTCTGGGAGGAGCCTACATTTTTTCCCCAGGTTGATCCCTGAGGTCTTCCAGCCAGTCATTCAGTCTGGTTGGTTTGATCATAAAATCCCTGTACATCCTTTTGGAGAATGCATCCTCTGTCATAAGATGTTGGTCAGAATATCTCTCTGTTAACAAGGCCATTTGGAATCTGGCAAAGTAATTTTGCCGTGGAATGTGAAGACCTTTATGTCTCCAGTTTCAAGCTATCTAATGAACAGATAGATTACAAAAAAAAAGATACCAACGTAGGTTGGTTGACTTTTCATTTGGTTTGGGTGAGGGGGGTTGTTGTTAGTTCTGTAGCCGCATGGGAACTAGTTGATGGGTGAGAATATAAAACAGTTAAGTTCTGGAAATAAGACCCAGAAGCATGACAATAGAATTGGAAAGAAGTTACGCTTATTTGCATTATCAACTTCTCCAGCTAATTATCAAGCTGTCTATAGAAATTCAAAGTTCTGCATAAACTGCCTTCCCTCACCAATGTTTTTGTACTGACTTCAAGAAGAATTTTCCTTCCAAGGCTTATTCATTCATCACGAGGTTGTTGTAGGCAGCAATGGTTGTGCTGATATTCCCTGTCAAGCAAGATGTTGTATGATTTTCATGAGGAATACCTCCTAGTTTGAGTTTGTATGCTTACCTAGAGAAATGCCCTTCTCTATGGTCACCTACCTGTTGGTAACTTCATTCTTTCTAATGACAGAGTGGATGAGGTCTTTCTTTTCATTGAAGATTTGAGAACCATATTAAGATCGCTTGGCTTAATGACAATCAGTTTCCAGAGGAATCCAGTTCCATGGATCGTACTTAGAGAGGCCATGCTTCTTGGCTGTTCCACAAGTACAGCCAGAGTTGCATCCACTGAAATAATGGCATTAATGTCACCCAGATGAGCGTGTAGTTTGGCCCTCACATTGCAGACGTACCCAAGAGGCCTGATACATTCCTCTTCTTATTTATTATTTTTTCCACTTTTGGCTATAATCCATTCTTTAAGAAGTGCATTTACTTTATATCTATGTGCATACATTTGTATTAGCACAGCCAGAAGCTGTTCCATTTAGTTTTCCTTACTGTCATCTTGAACCGCTGTTAACTCTGTCCCTTTTCAAGGATGATGCTCGTGAAGATCTTTCACAACAGGTTAAGTTTTCTTCTGATCCTGAAAACAAGAGCGGTTTCCTGTAAAAGGAGAGAAGGCTCTGCAGCTCATAGGTTCTTGCCCCCCCCGCCCCCAAAAGGAGTGGAATTAAAATCAGTCTAGAACCCAGACACTAAGTTCCATCATCTGCACATGAGCATTTGAGTTGATAACTCTGATATAATCTCAGATGTTCAAGAGTTGAGGGGAAAAATATATAAATGGATTTCCTGCTTGGTGCTAAATTCCTGTGTCACCTGGGGACAAAAGGGTTTGGAACAAATCATGGGGTATATTTTATTCTGGAAAGAGATTATAGCTATCAAGAAAGTTTCATGGGAAGGTAAAGCAACATACATAGTGGTAATGGCCCAAGGCTGACTTTGTACAGTTCTGAACACTAGACTGACATCTCACTGAAGGAACAGTAGATGGAAGAAGTCTAATTAACCCTTTAGGATTAAGGAAGTCAAAGTCTTTCAATTCTTATTGGCCAGAGGATTGCGAACTGGAAAGAACATTAAATGAACCGGAGTTCTATATGGTGATAACCCCATCTCCTCCATCTCCACTAGGGAATATAAAATACACAGTATTAAAGAAGAGAGATAGACCTGTGAGAAAACCAAATGAGAAATTTTCAAGAGTTTGCAGACTGGAAAGCTTAAAAACTTTTCTAAATCAATGGCTGTGTGCCAATATAGTATAGTAGAACCTGAATTCGATTTAAATGAGTTAAGTTGGGTAGCAGAAACAGTCACAGCGTGAGTTCCTTATTGGCTAATTTGCTGTCATCAGGGGAACTTGAAGGAGTGATTTGCATGGCTACCTTAAAGCCATTAAAATGTATCAGTAGTCTCTTTCTTATTTGTTCACAGTCTGCAAATTGCTGTATTATCCCAGAAGTTTTCCCTCTACTATAGCATACATATTCTCTACAAGAGCACTGATAGCAATGGAATGTACAAAAGCTCAGATTCAGGATAGTGACTTTCTCCCAATAAAGTAAGTGTGAGCATTAAAATAGGATGTTTTCTTTATATTGCAGCTGATGTCTTTCACTGTTAGTGAACAGTTATGTTTAGTAATGTTATGATTACTATGCCAGGTAGGCTAGACCTTCTAATAACTAGACATTTGCTAGGAGTCAGTTACAGCAATAAGAAATATGATCTGTGCACCTTAATTTTGATAGGATTTGATTTCATTTATTCTCTCTTCTTTTAATAAGTCAATCTGTAATGATTTTCTGTCATATTTTTGTTAATGTATTTCCTGCAGTCACCTAAAATAATTTTGAAGAGCTAGGTGGCCTGTGTATTTGGTATGATTTGTTAATATGATCTTTTACTCTCTTTCACAGTGGTTTTAATCCTGCCTAATAAATTAAGCAATTATGTTAAATTGCATTAAATTTACAGCATTATATCTGTTTAAAGTAGCAAAGAGAAAAGAGGAATGCTCTTATGTTACTAAAAGCACTTAAAGAAGCATTGCTACATTCTTGTATATATTGCCTACTGGTAATTATTAAATAGAATTAGCTGATTGTAGATAGCTTTGTGCATAAAATGAAGTAGCAGGTATTTTGAATTATTACATCACAGTTAGGCAGATGCTTTATTTCTTGTTCCAGACCATTTAATTTTAAAAAAAAACTGTCTCAAACTGAAGCTTAGCTATCCTTTTGAAAGGCTAGTCATCCTCTGAAATGTTGGAATTTTTCTAGTCTTTTCAGGACAAATTTTTAATAAATATCATGCTATATATAACATTGCATACTGATTGCACAGTAAATCTGACATTAGCATTGTATTTTGCCTACTGCATGCTCATTTAGTAATTGGCAAGTACTGTGGCACCTGCAAGAAGGAACAGAATCATCTCTGAGAATCTGCTCTGAGTGTCAGCTACCTTAATTCTTCTAGTATGTGCTTGTTGTTTTACACAAAAGGTCATGTGCTGTCTTAATGGTGGTGAGGATTAGCAACTGTTTTCTGTAACCTTCTTGAAACTGTATTAAGCTCTGAAATTATTTAGGTAAGTACCGTATTCTGATTGCATTTTTAAACTCTACTTTCTATAGAAGCAGTATGCAGTGTTTTAAATAGTGCTAATTATTGTGCTAGTCCAGTCCCCTTCAAAACATCCATAGTTTTGAAGTGAGTGTAAAGAGATTCGTATCTTTTTCTTCAGTTTGAAGAATTTATTATTTTCTACTCTTTGATTTTATTTTATTTTTATATTTTTTCCGCAAGACCATGTTCTTGTGGGAAGTTCAAATCAAATAAAAAAAATTTATTTTGTTCAGATTCAGAATTCATAGACATTAAGAGCAAAAGAGTTTATGGTGATTGATGAAATACAACCTCCTGTGTATTTCAGATTCGTGTGGTTGCATTTGTGGCCCAGAACATGGTCATGCCAGTGGGACACTTTATCTTATCTTCTGTTTTCCTGAGATAAAGGAGGGAAAAAATAGAGAAAAGCCAAAAGGATGGAGATGGGGGTACAGCAGGGAAGGGAATGGCAGGACAGGTTGTAATTGCTAAGGAAGACTGAGGAGAGGTTTTCCGATGAAATTCACCTAATATTGTAGCTGGTTCAGGCCATTAGAGGACATCACAATCTTGGCTGAAAGGTGGACTTGAACTCTTTTTCTACAAAATTCAGTTCCACCAAGTGCAAATATGTTCTTGACTTCCAGTGGTGTCACAGACTGATGCACCGTTCTGTTGCTGCGGTGGTTTGTTATTTGCTGGCTGGTTTTTTGATACCATGACACTTCTTTCATCCAGCTATCATACCATGTTCACATGAATGACAGTCTCTTTCTGGAGCCTTTAGCTTACTGACTGTTGTCAGGGTCCCGTATGGGCCCCTACGGGTACATTTATGTCAGCATTCTGTAACAGGTCCACCAGACACCTCAGTCATTTGCCTAAAACACTATCTTTTGGGTTTCTGAATGCAGATGCTGTTTCATTGGGCTTTGTTCAGATCTTTTGTGACTTTGAATGTACTTTGAGCTCCAATTGGGCTGTTGTTTCTAATTATTTCTTGAATTGGTGCTTCTGCTTCAGACTTAATTTCTTTAAACTTCTATGATATCGCTGTAGTTTGGGTGTAATAGTCTCCTTTTGGGGGACTCAGTGCAATAGAGTACACTTCTGGTCATTTTTAGCTTCATTGTTCTTAGGTCTTAGCACAGCCATTTGATAAAATCTTCTGTACTTTTGCTAGGGTACTCAGCTTAGATATCCAATTCAACTGCAGAACATTATCCTTCAAACAGATTCTGTGAAGGTTAAATGAGTCTGTATCTCTCCACTACTTGTGAATTCTAGGTAGTCTTACTGAGCTGTGTTGAAGCTTTGATATAAGAAATGATATCAAAGAGTGAAAAATCACATGCTTCTCTTGCCATATGTAAATCTTCCTAAATTTTCTTCAGCTTTCTTCCAGGTCATTTCAAATCCTGGCATTCCCAGATTCATCATTTCTCGATGGCATCTTGCTAGCACAAGGAATGAGGCCTGCTGTAAATGACTGTGTGCTTGCTGAAAATGGTGGTGCTATATATCCAAATATTGGCTTAACTTTGCACTCTCCAGAATCCTTTCCTTTAGGTAAGGCCAGTTGTGCCACTGCCAGCTGACACATTTGAGATTTGCAGAACAATCCAGATTACAGGTTCGGCCATGCACAGACTGTGACTTCTATAGCAGAGAACTTTCCTCAAACTACCTTGAGTGGGAGTCAAGCTATTCCAGATTTAGGTATAGGAAGCCTTGGACTTGGGTTGGCTTGGTATAATGTAGTATATTTCACTAAATAATAATAATAATAATGCTCAGACCACAGGTCATCTTCAATAATTCTTCCATTATTTGTTTCAGATGATATCATAACTTTTAGAATTATAAGCATTTTCCTGGACATAATCCTTCCTGTATATTTTTTACGTTCTTTTCTGCTTCAAAAATTGAAAGAAAAACTAGTTGGCTTCTGACAGTCAATTGATAGCTTAATCCCTTTCAAGTTTACTTTGCTTTTTTGTGTTCTGTCAGGATGCTGCGATTTTCACACAAGCTGCAGAAGATTTTTGGTTTCAAAAGGATCTTTCTAAATGTAACTGTCTTTAGAGTTACTCCTGGCATGCTGAATTTTAGAGGGCCAATCCTGAACTGCGTATCACTGCTTTCCAGCACTGGTTTCACTGTGACACTCACAAGTTCTAAACTGCTGCTCTGAAGCTCTTAAAAACCTGTCTTTTTACACCACTGTGCTGCTGTAGCATTTGAAAAAAACAAACAAACAAATTAAAAATGTGACAATGTCTAGAAAACTACTGCTTTGGGGTTTTCCAAAAGAGTATAATGGAAAATTAATGGAAAAGGAAAATTTGAGAGAGAACCATATTTGCTCAGTCATACCCATTTAGTTTCTGTAAAGCCTAAAAAGATTGTAGGAAGCAATCTGTTCCATTTTCTGTTTTGTCATGTTTTAGTCAAAGGAGTAATTGCTTCTAAAATTAAGCTTTACAGCATGTATATAAACTTTTAGATACACTGTGGTGTACTCATGATTTCATGATATTTTATATTTTGTATGATTTTCAATTAAATATTTTGCTTCTGTAATTTCTCACATATTTTAAGCTGAATAAGCAACATCATTTTCATGTTGTTAAATTCTATTAATCCATTCAAGACTTATTCTACATACATATTCCACACACTTTTAAATACATTAAATAAGAAAGTAGCACTGCTTGTCTATCCTGTCTAATTTTCATGAAATTATTATATCCTACCATACCTCTTGAGTCTTCCAGTTAAAATTTGGAAGACTGATATTCTCTGAAAGTTGGGAGGAGGTTATGGGATTTGGTGACATAATTGTAGTGGAAAGCTGGTGTTTTAGGCAGATGCGAGAATCATTGAAACACTGTATTTTGTTGTCTTGTTTCATAGTCATATCTAAGGGAAATATTAATCCATTTTAGGCAACTAGTTTGTGAAAACGTTATATTTATATGAAATATAAATATTTTCCTAAAGATTTTTTTCTGTGCAATAAAATGTAAGATTTTTTCCAAAACAAGAGGAAGGATAAGTAGATAAATAAAACACTTCTTCCTAACCCAAAGACAAAGGTTGGTTTAGTTGAACATTGCCTTGAACAGTCATACAATAGTCAGCCTCTAACTATGGAAGAGGAAAAATAACTGTATAATTAGAAGGAAACCTGTCGTCTTTAGCATTATCCTTTTTTATTTATGAAAAGTCTAGAGTCTTTGATTCAGTCGGTGGAAGTGATTCAGAAAGCAGATGTCACTTTTTTCTTAAAAATCTTAGGCTTGTGTTCCAACCAGCTTTGTCCATCTCCTGACATAGGGTAGTGCCTAGAATCACTCCTCTTGCTCTTTGTTAGGTGCTTTGTTTTGTCTTGTTTTTCATGGCTTTTCTATTTTCTTTTGCAGCAGATAAATACAAGCTTTGAGTACGTATTGTGTTTTCAGTTAGTCTAAAACTCCCTAGGTTTGCTTCTGTTCAGGCTTTTTTTCTATGTGATTCTGAACCTGGAGCGGTGGATTCTCTCTCTGGCTTTGGAGGAAGGACTGAACTTGCTGAAACTGAAGAAGTTTGTGGTACATATAGAGCCATGGGTTGCAGGCTTCCTGAGCTGAAAACAAGCATTACTTTGCCTGGAAAAGGGAAGAGGATTTTCTTCTCTGAAGTAACTTAATGTCGGTAGCAGGTAGGGCAGCAAAGTAGACAGGGAGATAAGAGAACACAAGAATGGCCATGCTGTCAGACCAGAAGTCAAGTATTCTGCTTCTGACAGTGGTTACAGCAGACGTTCGGGGAAGAGTTTGGAGATGTTTCCAGGAACATTCCCCCAGTATCCAGCAATTTGGGTATCTAAGGTGGGGGGTGATTGTTTTTACATGTATATCAGTGGATTTCACTGTCATGCGGCTGTTTACTTTCCTTTCCACCTCATCAAGCTTTCAACTTTCACAGTATCCTGTGGCAAGCAGTTGAATGTATGTTGTGTGATAACCTACTACTTTTATTTGGTTTTGGACCAGCCATCTGCCACTTGCTTGTTTCATTTGACGCTTCTATCCTTAGTATTGGAAGAGATTATTTTAGTAAGCAAGCTGAACGTGAGGCGAGGTTATCATGCTTTTAGGAAAACAAAAAAGCCTTATGAGATGAAAAGCATGTTCAAAGCTTCTTTTAAAAAATGAATGAATTATGATTAAGTACTAATAAGCATGTATCTTGCATTACTGTCAGGATTGTGTGTGTTTGAGCCACTAAAGCAAAGTGATTGCTGTTTATTTTCAGTACTTCTGTGCATTTTCTAAAGATATGTAAATTTCTGTCAATAAACCTTTTGAAACTAATATAGTTGTATTTTTCAGGAATCCGTTGTTTTCTGATGTGGTTTTAATTAATAGAGGACTTTTTATTGTTGTTGTTATTCAAAACTTAATTTTATTACCTTAGTGTCATTCTTTACCTATAAAATTGTTATATGTATGATGTTTACTTTCAAGACTTGCTTAGATTACTGGCATTGCTGTATACTTTATGACATTTCCTGTAGGATGAGAATACAATTTCTTATGTCAGCAAACAACGTCTATTAAATGATATGGTTATTGCATATGGTACTCCTCCACTTGCTTGTGGTAAATGAAAGAAATGCACATCAGACAATGAAGTGATGTTATGAACGTGTTACCTCTTGCCTTTTTGCTAAAAACAGAAGCTTGGTATATATAAGGCTGACCCAGGGAACTGAGGTCAGGAGGAGCTTCCTTACCACTATTAAGAACACTTGAAAAGAAGAAGGAATATGAGAGCTCTTTTCTGTCCTACTCCTTGCTTTTCTTATGGGTAGTAGCTACTAAATGGGGAAACTGATGGGTTGACAGCTTATATTCTTCCTGGGTTTTTAGGTTGTTTTTCTGATATGTTAGAATAACTTTGATATCATACTTGACCTTCTAGTTATAAAATCTGTATGCTTATGTGCTAAGGCCTCCGTCTTTGTTATTGTCTCAGTCTCCACTAGTAATTAGCAGCTTATTCATAACCACATCTAAATTATCATCCGTCTTCCATCCTTTGACTCCCTGAAAGCTAAACAGAACATGGATAGAGAAATAGAAGTCCCATAGGACTTTGAAGATGGGGTGGAATGTGAGGCAGAACAAAGTATGTAGTGCAGTCTGTTGTCAGGTTATTTTTATGACTGATTGGAGTTGAAAGTCAATGTAAATTGTATTAAGGCTCCTTTTTGGAGGGAAGCATACATCTGAGGAAGCTAAAACCAGGGGTTTTTTGCTTTATAGTTGAATTGACAAGCCTCTTTCCTCCCCTTTCTGTCATGGTTTAACCCCAGCCGGCAACTAAGCACCACACAGCTGCTCGCTTACTCCCTGCCTCAGTGGGATGGAGGGAAGAGAGTTGGAAGGGTAAAAGTGAGAAAACTCGTGGGTTGAGATAAAGACTGTTTAATAATTGAAATACTTTGAAGTACCCTCTCCTGAGGTAGTCTATGCCAAGGATACGTGGAGCCTCCAGACCAGTCACAATAGGATGCTTTTGCCACTCATTTCCAGTTAGGCTTACCTCAGCCTCCAACACAGACAGTTCTTGAGATCCTCCTGTCACTCCAGAAATACAATGGATTCTGCCCCTTTGTAATCTGATGGTATTAGAGTACACTGTGCACCAGTGTCCACTAGAGCTTTATACTCCCGTGGGGCTGATGTGCCAGGCCATCGAATCCACACAGTCCAGTAAACCTGGTTGTCCCTTTCCTCCGCCTGGCCGAAGGCAGGGTCCCTCTAGTCCTGGTCAGAGTCTTCATTACTTGATTTTTGTAACTGCAAAACAGAAATCCCTTTATCAGGGTCAAAAGTATGATCAGCCCTTTTACTCTGCCCAACAGACACGGGAGCAGTAATTTTCTGGATAGATGCTTTTTGGCAGCTGTTTTTCCATGCAGCTCCTGTACCCGAGCTTCTAGTCTCCAGGTCGGTTCACCATCCCACTCCCTCATGTCCTCCTCCTGGTCACGCAGGAAGAACCACAGGGTTGCACATGGTGTGCACCACCAGTACCCTTTCCCCTGAACAGAAAAAGGCTGACTCTTAATAGCGGAGGCCTTGGTTGGAGTGTGTGAGGAAGACCTCTCCTTCTCAGCTTGCTCAGACATTTTTTGGGTCAGCTCCTTCACAGCTGAGACACAGGCCCACATGCAGAAAGGGAGATTATCTTCGTATTCTCTGAATTGTCTGGCCAGTTCATCTGTATAGTTGGTGCCTCCGTGTCTGTCCAACTCATTATAGCCAGGGTGTGGGCATATGACGTCGGTGCATTTTGTACAAACTTTCACCACATGGACCACGTGCACCGGATTTCATCCGGGTCTTTGGGTGCCTGGTCATCATCCAGGTTGTTATAGGTCACCTCCACCACGGCCAGTTCCCTCATATACTGGATACCTCCCTCAATGGTGGTCCATTTGCTTTGTAAAGCGGAATTGTAAATTCCGTAAGAATTTACAAGTTCTTCCTTGAAGGGATACTTGCCCTTCACACTTGACAGGAGTTGCCGCCGAAGACTGAGGACTTCTGCCTTTTTTCCAATGCCTTTGTCAGTGGCCTTATCCTTAGTGAGGGATCCCAGCTGCCGGGCTTCCTTACCCTCTAATTCCTGACCGCTGGCCCCAATATCCCAGCATCGGACTAACCAGCTGAGAATTAGATCATTTGCTTGACAGCTAAAATCTTTTTGCATATCTCGCAGCTCACTTAGGGATAGGAATCGGGTGGTTTCTGTCTCATTTATGATTTCAGTCTCTTCCTCCTCCTGTTCTTGTGACTGCTCTGCTGCATAACAGACTGCCTCTTCTGATTCTTTCTCCTGCTCCCTCTTAGGAGAAGCTTCTTCATCCCTTACTAAAGGAGTTGACTTCCACTTCTATTGTTTCTTTTTAGTTATGGGGTGACCAATATAGTGTCTGGTTTAGCCATAGTATCTGTTGATATGTTTTCTCTCTCTTCTCCCTGAGGGTGCTGCATAATATCAAGAAGTGTTTGGTAGATGCTGGCCAGGGCCCAGAACAGTGTGGCAAGTTGTGCCTCTTTGGAATAGCCACAGCGGATTTGTTTTTTTTTTCAAGTATTCTATCACTTCATCAGGATCCTGTAGTTGTTTGGCAGTGAATTTCCAAACCATTGGAGGTGAGAAGTTCTCTAGATACTTGCCCTTATTCTCCCACGTGCTGTGCCACCCATGACCATACTCTCATGGAGCCTGGGTCATATTCCTAAATTGCTTGTTAACCTTAAACAAAACCGAAGCAGTATTCCTAAGAAATACCAATAGAAGTATTTTAACTACTCAAGGATGTTCAAGATACTGAGAAGCTACTGTAACAAGGGAGAAAACATCGCAGAAGAACGTAGCGAAGGTGCCATTCTTCCATATCTTCAGCCATATTTCTTCCACAAAAAACCTCTCAGAGGAACACGTATAATTGTTAATTGTCTCCATGAGATGGTACCCAAAGTACAGTAATGGCTTCAGTACAGAGCCCAAATACCATATTAAGCTCAAGGTCAGTGTTTTAATAACAAATCTCCTAGGCAAAATGTCACTAATCCCTACAGAGCACAGCAAATTGAAAAAGCCAACACCAATCTTTTAACATGTACGGCAAAAAAAAGAGCATGGCGCAGATCAGATAAAGTAATATCATGAATAGATGAATCAATATCGTGACCCACAACTGTTAACAGATATCAATCCATTCTAATATGCTCTGGTCAATCTGTTATTATCTCAAATCCTTTGAGCCCCACGTTGGGCGCCAAAAAGGACTGTCATGGTTTAGCCTCAGCCAGCAACTAAGCACCACACAGCTGCTCGCTCGCTCCCCTCTGGTGGGATGGGGGAGAGAATCAAAAGAGTAAAAGTGAGAAAACTCATGGGTTGAGATAAAGACCGTTTAATAGGGAAAGCAAAAGCCGCGCATGCAAGCAAAGCAAAGCAAGGAATTCATTCACTACTTCCCACTGGCAGGCAGGTGTTCAGCCATCTCCAGGAAAGCAGGGCTCCATCATGCGTAACGGTTACTTGGGAAGACAAACACCATCACTCCAAACGTCCCTCTCTTCCTTCTTCTTCCCCCAGCTTTCTATGCTGAGCGTGCTGTCATCTGGTATGGAATAGCCCTTTGGTCAGTTGGGGTCAGCTGTCCCAGCTGTGTCCCCTCCCAGCTTCTTGTGCACCCCCAGCCTACTCGCTGGTGGGGTGGGGTGAGAAGCAGAAAAGGCCTTGACTGTGTGTAAGCACTGCTCAGCAGTAACGAAAACATCCCTGTGTTATCAACACTGTTTTCAGCACAAATCCAAAACATAGCCCCACACTAGCTACTATGAAGAAAATTAACTCTATCCCAGCCAAAACTAGCACACTTTCCCACAGTTCTATTTTCCTATGAGTTTACAGGAATTGAGGCAATTCCTCCTCCTCAGCCAGGAAAAAAAACACAACAAAAACCTTTCTCTAATACTGGTTTATAACTGAGAAATTTCATTAAATTATTTTGGTTGGTTTCTTTCTCCTTTTTCCCTGATAGTGACTTTGCATGTGACTGTCTGGTCTAGAACTTTACTTCCTTTTTTAATTAGAAATATGGTTAAGTAGCCCATTTCATTTGGAAGGACCCATACTACAATAGATACTTTCACAATCTTTATTTCAGATTCTTTTCTGAAAAAAATAATAAAAACCCAACATATTTCATGCTTCAGCTTGTGAAGAATTGATTTTTTTTTAATCTAGAATAGATTTCAAAAATAACATATATGACAGAAGTGACAGTTGAAGTTTATGCCTTGTAGATTTGAGTAAAATAGTTTTATAAATTCCCATTATCCCAAGAAGGTTCATACATTCATTGTTTGGTTGTTCTCTCTAAATGAGATTTCTTAGTGGCTCATATTTTAGCTTTCTTTAACAGGATAACAGGGATTAGAATTTACTTTTTAAAGCTTTCCATATCTTTGTTATGTTATTTGCAAGGCAATTGTTATGTTTCTTACTCCAAAATGGAAGCTTGAATGCTCTACTGCTGGTATATTTAATTTCTTACAATATGTTGTGGAAGTAATTTTATTAAATAGGAATAATATTGCTTGAGATGGCTTGGGAATTTCTTGTAATTCAGTATGTCATATTAAGGGCTAGTAACAGATGACCCTGCTAAATGATATGTGGAAGAGGCATGATGCATCGATGTCTCAGGGATAAGCGTCTTCCCCTTGGGTGATAGAATTTAAAGTGCTTGTTCTCTTTGCTATCAGCAGTATTTTCCAGGCTATGCCACATTATCGTGTCTGGGCAGACATAATTTTCACAAGATTCTTATCGTTGCTTCTGCAACCTCTCTAGCATGAGGCTGGCTGGGACATCTAAGGTGTTACTGACAAAATGTTGCTCAGGACTGTAGTCACTACCCATGCTGTAGCTGCAGATTAATTTGTTCCAAGAGTTTAGCTGATGGTCCCTGCTCTGAAATTTAACTTTCACAAACGTTAGTGATTCCTTGACCCTTTCTGCGGGCATATTTGGTCTTTATCTGTAGGCAGAATTGTTGAATCTTAGGGAGCTCCTTGAGAAGAAAGTGATAGTCAGCATGAATAAAGACGACACAACTAGAATTTCAGATCCCATTGAATAAAAGATCAAAATACTTTGAAAGTTTGGGGATGGGTGGTATACATTTAAATAAGGAATTACAGGTGGTGTGAATTTTGCTTTAGATACTGAAAGAGGGTGTAAATCAGTTGGAACTTTCTTGGCAGGTGAATATTGATGTGGTTAATGAGGATTATGATTAATGGGAGGGATGTTAGGGAAATATGCATTTCAAAATCACAAAACAAAAAGCAATTAAAGAGATGCTAATCAGCTGAAAACTGAATCCTGAGTCATGGCAATTTGTAAGGTAATTACCTTTTAACCAAATACAATAGTATTAAAATCAGAACAAAAAGATTTCTAGTAAAGTCTTTCCTGCATGCCTGCCTTTAAACATTTTAGAGATGCTTATCAGCGTGTTATTTAAACATTAAATAGCAATTAGAGATAACCTCTTTTATCCTACTGTGTGCTTTCTTATATGATGGATGTTGTTGGTTTTGTAAATTTTAATGATCCACATAGAGGTTATTTACATGCTTGTGGAACATCCAGTTAAAAGACTTTCTGTGTTATTTTGAAGTAAAATGCCTATTATCCAAATGTACATGCCTTACATGCCACACTCCGAAAAATGTTTGTCTTGTGTTTAGGACATGAACACAGCAATGAGTAGCCTGGATAGGGATTTCTCAAAGGAAAAATGAAGGGTCAAGAACAGAATTCCCTATGAGAATTAATCTTTGTTCATAAAATGAGAATGTATTGCTACTTGAGGAAACACTTCAGTCATTCTTGAAATATATTTCCATTGACCTCTGACTCAGACTAGATGGGTAGGGTAAAACAGTGTTGATTTTACTGAAAACTTAGGTTTGTCAGCATTACCTTAGCAAACACAAAATTTACTAAATGCTGATCACTTGTTGATAGCGTTTCCAGCCAGTCACTTCTTTCTTATTTTTCATTATCATGATTTAGAAACTTTTTTCCTAAAAAGTGATGTTGTCAATATCTCCCCATTTAGGGACTTGTTTTTATAATTATATACTTGTTAGGACAACTGTAGTGTTAAAATACTGAAAACAGTTCCAGTGAAGCATCCCTCCTATATGCAGGCATAGTGAGCACAGAAATAATTTTTTCATTTCTGTGGATATCAACGGCTGTATTTAGTTTGTTATTGCCTTGTTGTTTAGTCCCAGATCCGCCTTTCTCTTAGCTCTAGATGCAGCAACCCCTTCTACTTCCAGAAAGTCAAGGCAGCAAATAAAATAAATTTAAAAAAACAAAGAGTTGAGGTAATTGACCATAAAACAACATACCCAGGATTGTGTATCTCTAGAAATGTTTAAATCAAGTTTAGACATTTTCTAATAGGCATGCTCCACTTCAAACAGTTTGAAGTAGTTTGGGTAAGTCCCATGTTCTGCGTTACATGGGACATCAGCTTACACTTGCTCCGTGGCCTCCTAGCGCATGAATCTTCATTTTCTTGCCAGGAATTCAGTCTGCACATGTACCTGCTTATACCAGTAGCTTTCTGCAAGGAAGAAAGGAGTGCTGGAACTATTTGCTGAGATGATGCGTAGGTTGGTGATAGACTATTTCAAGGTAGATATATGCTCTTTGCCTGCTTCTACCTGCTCCAAAGAATTTCTAGGAGCTTTGACTCCATTTGCTTTCCTGAGAAAGGGATGAGCCATGGGGGATTTTTGCTGGAAATGACTAGATGGCAGATTTGGTTCTGTTCTGTCCTCTGTCCTCCTTAACTACCTAAGTGATCACAGCCCAGCAGCTGGCGGTGCTGCAGTTCCTACTGCCTCTGCTTCCATTGAAAGGCAATATTAGCCAGGCTTTAGAAGTTCCTGTGGTTTATTTCGGTCTTCCCTTTATGCTTCTCTGAAAAATAGGCATGTAAAAGAAGAGAAATACCAACTTTTATCACTTGATATTTCAGTGAAATTTGAAACAGAATTTCTTGGAACATAGAAAAGACACCTTGCTAGCATAAAAGTGATATCCCTGCTGAATAGTAAAAGTTTGCCATGAAATAGAAGTGGCAAAAGTTGCAATAAAAAATTTACAAGAAGCAAAACTGTTAGAATATGATGGATTGAGGAGATTTGGGCAGAACACTTTTCTGCTAAAATAGCCATCTTCTAGAATTGTCAATTTTATCACTTTCTAAACAGCAGAGATATATAAACACTCATCTTTCCAGTTTGATTCAAATTTGTATCAGTATGTCAGTATTTTATATAGCATTATGTTGTGTATAATTATTTGTTGCAATATACATTTAAACTTCGTGTCTTCATAGGACTAAAAAAGCCTAAACAGGTGTTGACTAAATTATAGGGATAGAAAAAGAGGGACGCTTTTTGTCATTAATCAAACATAATGGTGCTTCTAGATTAATTCTAATTGCTTTAATTTTGTCAGAAATTACAGTATTTCAACATTGCATTGTAAACCAAAAAGACGTTTTCCTGAGTTAGACCTGTTTCTGGCTTATTCCAGAAAGCATACAGGTGTTGCTGACGCTTTGTCCATAGCTTACATAAGTATTTGAGTTGCATGGAAGCAAATACTCGTTGCCATGAAGATAATCTCTTTCTTTTCATCTAATTTGTATTTCCAGTGGTAAAGTACTGTCTCCTTTCTGTAGGTCCTTTGAGACATAAAAGGAATAAAAGTTATTTGCCTGTACTCAGAAGGTAGCATCAGTCTTCTGCATGTGAAAATTCCAGCCTCAACAGACTGCATCACTAGAAATATGAATTGTGGCTGGTAAATGGCTTAAGAATTGTAGAGGATTTCTTCAAAGCTAATATTTATTATCCTGTTCTTTATTTATATTGCTGTTATTGAGAGCATTTGAATAAATGATATAAATGTGCATGAACCACTAAGACATGAAAACAAAAATATTCGAAGTGCACAAATTGCACATGGAGTATCACTTGGGATTTTTTCTGAATCTGTTTGAACAACCTTCAGGAATTACATCCACTGTTCTGTGAAGGTACTTCAATTAATTCTGTGCTTTCAGATCCCTACTTTTAGTCCAAAATTTTGCTGAAGACCCCAACTCCACATCTGTCCAATAAGAGAGCAGTGGCTTGGACTTTGATCCAGGGCCATCTGATCTGTTGCTTTGCAAAGAGGAAGGGTACTAAAGGCCCAGGGACCTGGAACACAGATGGCTATTTAGCATTCTGACTGTCATTGCTGCATACATTTTTGAGCAATTTCCTTTAACGTATTAGTACTGGGTTTTATGATAGCATTGTAAAGAAGACAGGTTAGAGAACTTCTTCCCTGCTCTCAGATTATGTAGTAAATAAGTGTGCTGTTCCAGGTGGTCACCCTGTAATGTAGGAGAAACTTGGAGAATTAATTTTAGCCAAAAGCTTTGGCACTTCCTACATTCTGAACTTGGTGATGTAAATATATGAATTCTGATTAGCAGATTATCAAATCCAGCCAGGAGACCCCTGTACCCCTTATTTCCATCTTATGTAAAGCTCAGTCTTATAAAATTAATCATTTTTTAAAAATTATTTCACTTTGAAAAATTTGTTTGGATTCAGAAATCATAATAAGAAAATAATTTCAAAAGTTAAATTCAAAACTGAGGTGCATGCAGAATGCATCTTACTGCTAAGAAACACATTTCCAAATACCTGGTGAGGAAAAATCGGCAAGGACTGATCTCACAAAAAAATAATGTCCAAAACCCATATTGCACACCCATTTGATCTGTAAAAAGAGTGATTATCTTAAAATTCTTTTTGAAAAACAGAGTTAGTGTTAAAGTTATTTAAAGTTGGTATTAATATATTCTGGAATTGTAGTCTATATATAAGGTTTGCTTTACAGACATCCCTTCTGAACTTTCTGGATGGACTAGCCTTGTGTATGTGTGTGTACATGTACATACGCTGCTACCCACTTACACGCGTTGGTGAGCAAGATGAGTATGTCTGTTATCTGACTGCACCATTAGGTAGCAGTAAAGGTATTCCTCTACAAATTCTGTGGCATAAATTTGCATTGGTAGTAATTGCATCAATTAGTGCCACAAAAGACATGTGACAAAAGAAATGGAGACATGGTTTTTTTCAGATTATTAAATAGGTTGGAAAGGGTAATGAGCCAGAAAATGTTCTAGACTGATTTTTTTTTCCAAGGTTTTATAAAACAGTATTTCAAGGCGCATACAAATGCCCCTGAAAAGGCGCCCCTGAAAAGGAATTACCTCAAAAAAATACTTCCTCCTTGCCATCAGACTTACCTTTTCTGTTCAAAGTCAGTTCTGTGTGGCTAAAAGCATTTTCCTTTAGTGCAGTAGTATTTGCAGAGGAAAGAGAATTAGTTAGCTTGTGGTTTCTATTATCCATAATCAATTAGATAGTTTACTAAGTTGCAATTAGTTGCACTTTTCAAGACCCACTGAAAGTAGCACAATTGCTTAACTGCTTGGAAGAGCCTGAGGTTACAGGGCTAAGTGAAGTGACATAATTTGCCTTTCTAAAACATTTTCTATTGATTCCTCGTGTGAAAGGAAGATCTGAGTGAATTTACAAGGCCAACGCTTAAGAATCAAATAAAGGTTTTTGCTTGTAATGTTGTACTTCTGATATCCAAATTACAGGAACCGAAAGCATAGAACTTCAATTTATGTTTCTACGTAGTATTTTTCTGGGCGCAATCATACTGTATCACTGTAAAGCATTTCAGGACACGGCACATCTGAGGATCTAGTTTAGAATGGGATGTACTACATCCTGAAAGGCTCAATTGCCAAAAGTCAGACATCTGATACCACACTGGATGCCGTAAGGTACTCCTCCTGGCTTACAGCTGCTGACTCTTATGTGAAGCTCTACTCATGCATATGCCTTGGATACCCTTGGACATATAAAATGGCAGTAGATACCTACATTCGATCAACTGAGTCCCCCCCCCCTGCTTCCCTCTGTTGACTAAAACAGGAACCAAGGATAACTGTCTCAGCTTATTGATGCCTGTGTTTGGTCAGATGACTCCTACACTGAAAGTCTTAAGAGCAGACTTTATAGGCCTTTAGAATCATCTATTCCCTAGAAATTTAGGAATTCATTATTACCCGTTATTTTCTCAACTTAGAAAGCTGTAATTTAGTCAAATAAGCAAAATAAATACATTTATCTCACCAGTATTAGTTAATAGTCAAAACAATCAGTGATGGTTGTCCTAGGGTCAGATGCTTGGTATTTGAAGAAACAGACTGTCTTGTTACCTCCTTTTAAGAAGGATGTTTTCCCTAATTATACAATTTGATTTAATTGGTTTTAAAAGTATGCAAATACTTAATATTGTCCTTTTATATTTTTTGCTGTCTGTTGTGATAAGAATGTCAATATTGAATTCTTGGCAGCAGCTTTTGAACTGCAGATTTTTCTTACCAGGTCCAGAGAGACAGAACTGGAGCATGCAAGGCTAGAGATAGTATTTTTCAGCAATTAACCTAATTTTCAAGATGGCTAGAAAACTCAGCAAAATGACTTTGCTACATTGAGGTTTTGCAATAGGATGGCTGTGGTGTCTTAGTGTTGTCCCTGAGGTGGGAGGTTACCTGAAAGACATTACCCTAGGGAGCTTCAAACACAGGTTTTAGGTTTAAGAACTACTAGCTCAGAAAGACTAAGTGAGCAATCCCTGAGCCACCGTCTACTGCAGAGGTAGGTAGTAGCGGCCTTACCTGAGATTCTAGTGGAATCAAAAATGACTTACATTGTTTGTAAAAACAACTATTATGTAATAAATTTCACACTTTGGAAAGTCTAGCAGTATGCAGTTTAGGGTGAGTAAAATGATTTGATACTGATTCATAGACCCGTCTTGAAGCCTAGACCCATCTGGCTTTGTACCACAGTTCCTAAACAGTTGTTTAGGCTCGCTAGAGCTGTTGGTCCATTTTCTAAAATACATAATTAATTTTCTAGCAGCTATAATTTTACATTTCAGTTATCATCTAGCTACTGTAATTGCAGCCTTTTTCAGAACAAGGACATCTCATATTATTGGTAGATTTTGCTGTTAAGGCGGACACAGAATTTCATTCCAGGGAGAAAACTCCCCAAGGTTTAAGTTTTTATCTTACCAGTTATTCCCTATGTACGGCAGAGATTCTGAAAACTTCAGTTTGAAATTGCAATTTCCAAACACAGGACAGGTAAATTTATATTAGATAAAGCTGTAAGGCTTTTAATGAATTTGTAGTTTGGTCAGTAAGCTTATTTGACAGACTGACTCTTCCACTTTGTAACTGACTCAGATATGTAGTACTGGCTTGTAGATTCTCAATTAAGATTGAGAATTTGGACTTCTTATTTGCTTTCTAGAGGTGTCACTTGAATATATGATTGTCTATATTTGAGAATAAAAAAATTTCTTTTTTTACTTGTTATTTTATTTCTCAGGAGAAAGAAATCCACCAATTTTAATTATATGTCTAAAACAAGCAAAGCTTTTGTTGTTGTTGTTGTTGTTTATCTGTAGATCATTATTGTATGTCGCAGCCTATGGATAATTAGGTAGAGAAAGCCTCTTTGACTCATGAACAAGAGGTTATGTTGACGTTTCATTTGGTAGTGTGATGGAGAGTTAGTTGTTTGGCTGTTATCACAAAAAGGAAAACATTTCTTAGAAGTAATCATGCTAAACGTATAGCTGTTCTGATTATATAAATACTACTGCAAATTTTAATATTATTCCTTAAACTGTCATCTGAGATGGTGGGCTGCAGAAACATTTTCACACTGTGCTTATGTATCGATTTTTCTTTATTCCCAGATCCAGGCCATGTATGACATTACCCAGTATGAGAATATTTTTCCTTTGTGCATGATTCTGGAAAAAATTCTTCAAAATGAGACAGAAGAAAGTAACATTTCAAGCTCAGACTATGATGGAGAAGAAAAAATCAAATTTCTGAAGAACCTTGATCAAATTATTCTTCACCTCTCAGATGAATTCCCTTTGTTTTCTTTATATTTATGGAGAGTGAGTGTTCTTTTGAACTCAGCTCAAATACAAATTGATTAAAACAAGCAGCCTACTTTTTAACAGTGCATTTGGTGGGATTGCATTGGAAAATGTTTGAGCCAGACAGGAAAATTGTCATTATTGGAAAACATTTACTTTAAACTGCTATGCTATATAGCAGTTTCAGAGATAATGCAATTTATTTCCAATTTTAAAGATAGCAAAAATGTAATAATCCAGGTGCCGTTTTGAATAAATGCTGTTTCTCATAATGGAAAACAATATGTTGGTGTTTGCATACACAGTGAAAATGGCAACAAAGAAAGTTGTTTCAGGTGTTGTTTAAAATAAGCACTATGCATTTTAAAGTCAAGACATAACATGTGTGTAGAGCTTCCAAGTTAGGAAACTAATGCCTGTCTTTTAAGAGCTGTATAGCTTCTGTGTGCTTTAGAGACAATGGCTTGTTGGCAGAAATAAAAATGTTTATTTTTAGACTTGGTAACTTATCACTACAAATTCTTATAGGACAGACTTAGTTTCTGATTTAATCGAAAGAGTCATTACCTGAGCAAAATAAAATCTGGTGCTCGATTTTACAACTGTCTTACATTCATTGTATACTGCTTGGCTTTACTTGTTTATGCACAAGTGCAGGCACAGTAGGCCTAATTTACTCCGCATTGACTAATGATTTCAAAGATTTAATCTGAATAAATTTAACTACTTTAGTGATTACTTTAAACCTTTCTGTTCAAAATTAATGAATATTGATAAAATCCCCTTATGTATTATCTGGGTTTTAAATTGGTATTTCTGTGTGATGGAATTATATTCATAGTAATAATTAAAGTAACATGTTTTAATAGAAATCATCTTAAACATAAAAGGCCTTTAAAATAGGAGTTCAACAATACCTTAAGTGATCCAGAGTCTTTGATAAATTTAGAGGGTAACTATTATGATGAATGGCATTTTTTTCTAATAGATAAACAATGTTTTAGTTTTGTTATGTCTCCTAGTAGTGCATATTCACCATAAATGTAAAACATTTTTAGCGTTAGTCCTTATCCTTCCCCTTGCACTTTTTTCGTCAGATCCATTTTTATGTCAGAAAAATTCTCTGAAACACCACTTTTTTAATACTGTAGATAATTTATCTTGCTAATTTGAATGCATTTATTTCAGATAATAAACCTTTGTTTTCCATATATGTAAAATATATTAACATTTACAAAACAAGTTACTTTGATGTTGAATTGGCTCCCCAAAGAGATTCTTATATTTGTTTAGACACTGGCCACTGTTCTGTTTCTTAAACTTCGTATTTGGTATGTCATATGGTAACATTTGTTTAATGCTTTCTTTTAGCAAACTTTCTTTCAGCAGAAATGTTTGATATGCAAAACAAGTGTTCCTGAATATTCACATTAGAAAATCGGATAAGTTTAGCCAAATTAAAGAAAATAAATAAGTATGTAAGTTTGGTAGCCACTCAGGAACTACTGTGCCCTTTTTGTTACTGCTTTACTTTTTTGTTTCTTTCTTTCTTTCATCAAGATAGAGGATCAGTTCTTGCACCTTCCTCCACAGCGCAGAAAGCGCGATTACAAAAAGAGCAAGGAAAAGAATAAACAAAATGAACTGGTATCTAATTGATATAATAATTTTCATTTTCATTTTTTAAAAAAAGCTTCATTCAAAAGTATTTTGTAAAGAAAAGACACAAAACACAGGAGGATACTGGAATCTGCTGTATAATAGCGAAATGTGTATTGTTTCAAGACTCCTGTTCTAAAGAGCAGTTTCAAGACTAGATTGCATACTGCTGCATATTTGCTGATCTGTTGGCAAAAAATATTTTTGTTATTAGTAAAGCAACTGGGGCACAAAGGGACACATACTTTCTTCTTTGCACATTGTGGCATTTTCTCACCAGCAAGCTCTCTAGGCCACTAGAAGAGGAAACACATGCATCCTTGATAAGTTTTGAAGTAACTACTGACTTGAGACATGATTTTTGAAATCTTTTTCACAGCATACAGAGAGAGGGGGTTTTGTGTCCAGAGATGGAATAACTACATGGCACTTACACTCTGACAAAGATTTGAAACAGTTTGTTATGCAGCTTTGAAAGTGCTGGGGCAGAGTGAGGGTTCCCCTTGTAATGCCATTGTAGCAATCTAGACACACACTGGCCTCTCTGCAAAAGTGCTATTAACTGGTCACCTGGGCTCTCCTTATCTGTTTCAGTGCAAAATTAAATAGTGCAGTTGAAGCATGTTAGTGAGCATGTCTCAGCTTTGGTGGGAGCAATAACCTCTGCAACCAGAATAGTTATTAGACAGATTGTTGGCTCATGTTTCTTGAAGAGGTTTTTCACCAAGATGGGACTCACCTCAAGATAAAGATGCGGAAAGGTAGATGTGCATTTGGATGTCTCCATGTGGTTGGGATGTCTAAGCTATGAAACACTTAGAAAGTACCCTGATGTTTTGGGCTGGGTCTCCAGCTGCTACCCCAAAGGACTGCAGATTTTCTGTAAGTCCTGTGTCACATTTTCTCTCCATGTAGATGCCTCTGATACCCTGGAGCACCTTTAGTGGCACTGTCACTAAATGTGTCTGCTTAGGCAACTGAATCGAGCAGTGATGATAGCATGAGCTTAGATATGTAGCTCACTGACACAAACATGCATTTAGGTTTCTTAATGTGAGAACTAAATCCAACCCATGTGATACCTGTTTTTAGGAGTAGGAAATCCTAGGTTTAAGTCCATGCTCTTCAGACAACTTCTGCTTTTGTCCAGTGACTGTTAGATCTAACTTGAGTAAACATCGCTGTCTTTAGTTTTGAAATAAAACAGGATGACTGAGCCAGTCCCTGGAGTTAGCTGTTAAAGGCGAGGATTTGCGACCCAGTTGGAAGAAACCTTCCTGCAGCTTGGACTTTAACTAAATCTTAAAGTACTTATTAAATAGGTATGTCGACATCCAACTTTTACATAGCTGGCCTCCAGAGAGGAATCCCAAATCCAGAGAAAGTACCCATGGTCTTTGCTGAGTGGAGACTATTAGATGTCTCAAAAGAATAATCTCGAAGTCCCATGTGCTGAGCATAACATGTCATAGACGTAAAGAATAGGAAACACTAAAAAAAGAACTTGGTCTGACCTGTCATCGCTCCCTGGAGTGTTTCACCTGAGTTACCCTTACAGTTTTAGAATTAATAGTTCCAGGATATTTCTTTTGCCTTGCTGATTTCATTTTTGTAAATATATGTACTTTAGAATTTGGCAAAATGCTAATGTTCTGCAAATGCAAATTGTTCAGGCTTTTTATATATACATATATATATGTATATATATAAGTATGTATATATATACACACACATATGGTTGAATTATATATTTATATGGTTGAATTAGCCGTGCTTATTAATTAGTAGCCTAATAGTGGTTTATGGTTTTGTAATTTGTTATTTCGCCACATTCTTAGCTTCCCAGGTGACTATGTTTTGTACCTGTCTCCATCTGTTTTAAAAAGCATTTTATGGTGGAGTGTTTCTTTTTATGAGAGTGGAAAAATTATGAGACAAGGAAAATAAATTTTTATTCTGGTGCTGCTCCATTGACGGTTCTATTTGCTAGAGAATTTTACATACCTACTAATGACAGCAGTGGGTGGGATTTTGAAGTGAACTGTCTGAGGATATTTTTGTAAACTTAATTTGGAATCTTTTTATAATCTGTTTGTGATTTACTGATTTTTTTTGAGGTAGTTATTGCTTGTAATAGTGGAAATGAATAGTTATTGTTGGTAATAGTGGAAATAAAATTGTACCTTATTTTAATCCTGTAATAATAATTTTTTTTTCTTTCAGTTATCTATGCATTAGTAGCTGATACAGAGTAACACTTTATAGTTTACTGTGGTGCAACATTCAGCTGATGTTCACATGATCATAGGAGAATTCGGGTTGGAGGGGACCTCAAGAGGTCTCCATTCCAACCTCCTGCTCGAAGCAAGGTTAGCTGTGGGGTCAAACCAAGTTGTCTGTTGCTGGTTCAATGTTCAGTCGGGTATTGAAAACCTTCAAGGACAGAGACTGCACAACTTCTCTGGATAACCTACTCTTCTGCTTGACTGTCTTCATGGTGAAAACATTTTTCCTTATATACAGTCTGAACCTCTGTTGTTTCATTTTACGCTCAGTGTCTTTAGTCTTCCCACCACCCAGAGTCTGGCTCTGTCCTCTTGATACCTTTCCCATAGGCACCAGAGGCTGCTGTTAGGTCCCCCTGAAACCATCTGTTTCCCAGGCTGAACAAGCCCAGCTCCCTAACCCACCTCACAGCACGGATGCTCCAACCCCAGCCATCTTGGTGGCCCTCCATTGAACACACTTCAGTTTATCAACATCTTTTTACTGGGGGCCCAAAATGGGCAGCAGTAACCTAGATGCAGAATAACATGGGCTGAGTAGATGGGAGTGATCCCTTCCCTAGATCTGTGCTCCTCCTGACGCAGCCCAGGATGCTGTTGGTCCTCGCTGCTGCCAGGGCCGCTGCAGGCTCACGTTCAGCTTGCTGCCCATCAGGGCCCTCGAGGGCTTTGTCTGCAGAGCTGCTCCCCAGCCAGGCACTCCCAGCCTGTATCGCTGCAAGGGGCTCTTCCTTCCCAGGCTGGACACTTTGCACTTGTCCTTCCTGAATGTCATAGTCTCTCTCAGCCCATTCTTCCAGGCTGCATCGATGCCTTTAGTGACAACCCTGCCCTCAAGCATATCAACCAGGACCCCCAGTTTGGTGTCATCTGCAAATTTGATACGGGTGCACTCCATGACATCCTCCAGGTCACTGCTAAAGGCATTAAACAGGACACATCCCAGGACAGCTTCCTGTGATACTCCACTTGTGACAGGCATCCAGGTAAAGTACAACCCATTAACCACTGCAGTGTAAGCCTGACCACCAAATAATTTTTTTACCCACATCGTTTTTCACCCATCCAGACATATCCTATCCTTGCCTTGCAAGGACATTGGCCAATTCGGTCAGCACCCATGGATGTAGACCACTTGATTCCATGGACATATATGGACTGAAATCTCGCAAAGAAAAACTCTAACTTGATCTTCAGCTGCTCCTAATAGTTCCTCTCCTTGAACACTTTCACTAAGCAGAAAGGCCTAGGAGACCTTGTTGAAGATTGAGGCAAAGAAAGTGCCTTATCTGTGCCCGCCATCACTGAAGTTTCATCCTTTGTAAATCCTTAATTTGATTGAAAGCCATCTGTGAAATACCATGATGTAAATCACTTCAAAAGTCATCAGTAATCACGTGACATCAGTAATTAAGTTTATCTTTGCATTTCCAAAGGATCTAGCTTTGAAATTTCAGAATTAACATCAGATTTGTATAAAATTATTTAATCTGAAATTCAGTTCAGCTTAGCCTGTTTTAAAAAGCCATGGGTTTGGCGTTGATTAATATATGTTCATATTTTATTGATCTAGACAAGGGAATTTAGTCTAGATCTCTTGCTGGTATGGGAACAGAGGACTCAGAATGACTGTTTTATCAAACCAAAAAAATCTTACAGCTTCTGCTTTTTTACTAGTTCCACAATCCATGAACAAGTCTGGCCTGCAGGGACAACTAAGTGGACCAAAACAAGCACTTCTCAGAGGTGGAAAGCCCTACTCATAACTTGTTTTACACCGCAGAAGTGCAGGGCGTTCTCCAAAACTCCGGACTGCAAGGGAACGCTGCAGTGCTCCTTGTCTGCAAGGTAACAGAGCAGTGGCTTCTGAGTAAGAGTATTAAAAGCACAGTATTTACATGCAGAACCTCCTGTAGCTCTTGCACAGTAGTAGTAATTCCTTTAGCTATCTTCAGCATCCTGTGACAAGGGGAAAAGCAGCTCAACCTAAAAAATAGACTGGGAAGGAGAGTGAGGAGGGAGGTACAGATGAGCAGGAACCACTGCTGGGGATGCTGGGTGAGATGAGGAGTATGGGAATATCGGATGGCTGGGCAACGAAATGAGACACAATGTGCAGAGAGATCAGTACTGTAAAAAAAAAATCATTTAACCTTTTCACAGAGGAGAGGGAAAAGACAAAGACAAAATTAGATTGGTTTTGAGCTAAGGCATTGTCACCTCGCTCCCTCACAGACACAAATCTGACTTCAATTTCAGCTTCTTCAGTTCTTACCCCTTAAAAAACTGCCTTCTGTACCTTAGTGTCCCTGCGCAAATTTCAGTGATCAGCTTGAGAGAGAAGTAGTTAAGAACTACAATCAGGTAATAATCAAAAGACTACGTTAACATTAGCATCTTACTCTGCTTCAGTTTAATAGTAAAAAAGGGCAAGTTTTAAAGTATTTGTAATTATTCATAATGCTAAGCACAAAACCAGGAAAAGCAAAGGATGGTTTTAGAGGTTTTCCTTCAGTGTTTGTTTTCATTCTGTGAGCAGCTGTCCATATATGTATGTTCCCCTTTAAAGCTCAGAGAAGTTTTGCCCAGCTACATACTTGTAGCTTTCCTGGTTTGTGCTTTTTCTTCTATCATGTGCCAGAAAAGATCTTTTTCTGTTCTGCAGTTCTTAATTGCCTTGATTTGAGTTTCTGCAACCTCATCCAGATGGTGTGCCTCACTTAGACCTTCTTTAAATCACCTCCCCCTTATATAAATTGTTTCACCCACCTTAATTGTGTTTCCTTTTAGTTTTCCTTTTTTTCTTGTAAGTAAATTTACTTAGTCTGCACCTGCTTCTGTAATTGAATAAGCAAAGTTAGTTTTCATCCTTGCTTTAATTAAGCCATTCCTTCAGCATGGTTTCTTCTAAACTTGCTGATTTCAAATTCATCCCAAATTCTTTGGGGTTATGCCCACCATTAAAATAGTTATACTAAAGAGAGACTTATCCTTGAGAAGAGCACTGTTTGCATATCACCTACTTACCAGGCTTGAGTTCATGTTTGAGACAACTCTTTCAAATTATACTTGAGGAAGCAGTCTCTGCCAGCCAGGAAAATCCTTCAGTGAACAGAAATAGTTGCAAGACAAGATCTTTGTTTGGGGTTGTTCAAAAGGGCAGTCTTCTTTCTTTTCTTATTCCTGCAGTTGCCAGAGATTCACGTGACTTGATGAAGGCCAATCCTGGCACCTTACAGCATACAACTCTTCAGCATGTGAGGCTTAAAAAGCAGCATGCATGCATTCATCAGCGTTTTCTCCAGCACAACAGCATGAGAAACTGTACACTGCAGATTTTAGCACTGATTTTGGTTACTCCTCCAAGAAGTTTTGGTGATTTCTTGCCTCCTCCTGTCAGCTTCTGTTTCTGGTGTTTCTTCTGTCAAAACAGCTTTTCGCAGTTGTCATTATTGAATTTAGTTATGTTCTTTGAAGACCTTCTTTCCAGCCTATGAAGACTGAAATTTGACTCTGTCCTCCAGAGTAACTGTCCTGCCCTGACCCCGGCATGATGACACCTACAAATTTCACAAGTATACTCTCTGATACATACAGCCAAGTTTGTACAGCCAAAGGAATATCATGAAGTAAAAACTCTGGAGAAAACAACAGAAACTGAAACTCCTGTAAATGACTGTTATGTACTGAAAGAAGATAAAACATTGAAAGCAAAGGTATTATTACAAGGGAAATACAGAGCCTAATCTGTATTCATTTAACATAAATGAGATCCATTGATTTAGTGAAGCATTTACTTGATGTTTCTGCTGAATGCAAGTAAAAACTGTGTCAGCCTAATTTTCTATTATCTTTTCGACATACAGAATTAACAAGAAGGGTTTACATCCACAAAAGGCTTTGAAGACACTTATATACTACTCCTGTTGTTACGTGAGGAAGATACTGGAGTATCTCTGACCTTCACAGCCCTTCACTGTGTCTTCCTCCAGAAAGTTGTTAATTTTGGCCCTTGGGTATTCTGGGCTTTGTCTTTTGTACCAGAGATGAGGAAATATGTGTTGAGCCAGAAAAAGAAAGAATGAAAGATTATTCTTGTAGCTTACTATCTTTCTTAGTGACTGACTACTTTGAACCACTTTTTTTTTTGGGGGGGGGGGGGCGGACAACAGTGTGAGGAGGAGAAGGAAAAGGATTAACTCTTTCCACAGGGGGACTCTCAGTACCTGTTTCAAGCTCTGAGTTTTACACGATATCAGGACGCCTCACTGGTACTCGTTACTCATCTGGTAGCGAGTCCTATCAAGATCAAGGTTCTTCAGGCCTTACAGATAATGGAGAGTCTTTCAGCTAAACTTTCGATTTATTTTAGTTGCCCTTCATAAAAACAGTTCCAATTCCACTCTGAGGCTGTCTTGTCCACACAATACAAGGGAAAAAAAGACAGATGAGAAAAACAAAGAAACAAAAAGACAAACCCTGATAAGACCTCCCAGAAAGTGTGAACTCTGGTGAAATTTTCTAAAAGCCTTCAGCAGTGTGTCATCCTTTTAAGGGTCCGAGCAGCATGACTAAATCAACTAATGAAGCCTTGCAGGGTCCTTGCCATTAGGCTGGAGCTAGCACAGGCAGTGGGAAGAATGTTCCCACAACCTATGCAGTGTCCTCAGCACTGTGCACCTCTGGGATCTGCAGCACTAACTGGTTTGGATTGCCAGGGCAGGCACCCAGACACTTAGCAGGGCAGTTCACTACAGGTCTTCTTAAAACAACTAACCATAGCCTGCTTCCTAAATACAGAGTCCGTTGCAATTTTCCATATGTTTTTGTAAAAAAACTTAAAGGAAGCCCTCATAACAGGGCAATGAAGATTGCTAAAATCCCATTCGGTGTTAATTTTTCCTGTTTATTATCACTTACTTCTTCAAGCAAAAAACCAAACCCTTTATTTCAAAGGAGACCTTGTTTTTCTCTTTTTGTGTTTGTATAAAACGCTCTTTTGAGTAGAGAGAATTTATAAGAAATTATGCAACACTTTAAACGTTAGTCTGTCACTATTAGAATATAACGGAATAGATCCTTTGCAGGTTTTTGGTGCAGCAATTTGTTCTACTATTCAGAAAACAGATTGTACTATTTGATCCTTTAAAAGTCTGCTCATATATTAGGTGCTAATAGAAGCACAAAGGAAGCCTGTTCCACATGGATACCACTTGACTCCAAATTCCTTGTTGCACAAAGGTATTGTTGCAAGCATTTTTGTGTAATATTAATGTATGCTCTTGAGCAGCATACTCTACTTGGCTTTTTTCCTCCTAATGATTATATAAACCAAAATTGACATCCAAAACTGTAAGAAGTAAACTGACTATGAACTTTAGGATTCCATTTGGCATTTCTAGTTTTTTGCTCCAAATGAGAAAGAAAATACAGCTTAAAATAATTTATGGTGTAGTATGAAAATCACTTAAGGCAGTAATTGAAACAAATAAGTTAAAGAAATACGTGGCAGTCATGTATATCACTGGAATTATTTTTGACACTTCCTGTTTTTTCACTCATTAGTTTCCAGGAAAGTTGAAGAGTACTAGAGGCAGGTTACACTCAAGTCATTTCACTGCTTAGTTAATGATCCTGTTCCACACAAAGTGCCCTTATGGTTATTTTGAAATAAACTAAAGGTTTTCACTTTTAATAGGGCAAAATGTTGACAGCTGAAAGGCTTTGTTGCATTCTGTGACTAGACTGCACACAGATATCACATCTACCCTTACTTTTAACACCTTCCCTCACGTCTTCAGCTTTGGTTAGGCAGACCATACAGTGAGAGCTTGTTTGCACCTGTTTGGCAATTAATGAGAAGGGTGAAGTACTGAAATTGTGTGATCACCTTCAAAATGAAACATTCCTGAGGTTTTCTTACTTATTTTATTTTTGCAAGATGTTTCACCTTTATTTTGGTTGCTGCAAGCACACAGACATAACTAAGGGTTAGATTTTACAGTCCTTACTCAGGGTAACTTAGGGTGAGGTTTTTTGTTCCTGTGTCTGGTTTATTAATTTATTTTAACTTCAGGGTGGATGCATGATACAGGAATTAACAGAAAAGCAGAGGCATGAGTCCTAAGCTCCCATAGCACTCCTGCCCCACGGAGCAGAAAAGACAAAAACCTTACAGATGACACTGATGAAGAAGCCTGTGTAGTTTTCCTTTTTTGTTCTATATTTCTTCTGGATGGATTATTTTCAAAAACATTTTGAAGAAAAGTGCTTATCGTAACCAAACCATCAAATCCACTTTTAGGCTCAGTAACAGAATTCATGTCAGGAGCACTTTAAAGGAAGATAAGAAATTATAAGTAAGTGAACAAATATCTTACTAATTTCCAGACTGATGAACAGCAAATCATTTTACATGTTGTCTTGGTAATGTGCTACCAAGTGTTGATAAACAGGAATACATCCATTTAATATTCCGTGTCCCTGGTCAGATCTTATATTCTTCATTTGCTTTCATTTAACTCTCTTGACTGTCCCCTGTGATTCAGTCTTTCCAGGCAGCATGACTTCTGTTGATATCCTCTGAGCTGATTTGATAACAACTTTCTGATAACATTATTATGCTTGGAGAGTAGTAATTCTAGCTGTGACACTACCTGTTCTGCTTTGTATGGTTGCAGCCTTCCTTGCACGTGTTGCAGCTGCTTGTACAAAGACACCATACATTGTGCTGGATACATTAGGCACTTAAGTCCATTAACAGTACTGGGGGGTTTTGTGCATTAAGATTTAGACGTGCATCCTTTTTTTTAATTAGTGAAAGAAGTGGCTAAACTTTTCTAACCAGTCTCTGATCACACTGAAATAGGTTTTTCAGCTAAAATGCGTCAGCCTAGCACAAATGTGCTCTTTATGGTAGCTCATTTCACCTGAGGTGGGTTTTGAGTATGAACAAGAGCGGTTCGGTAGGCCATCCTGATCACAGGAAAGGGCAGTCATGAGCAGCTGGAAGTAATTTTGAGAAGCGACCTTTTCAGTCAGTTCTGCTACAATCAGGAAAAAATAAGTGTGTCTGCAGCCTTACTGATTCCTGGGTTCTCCTTTCCTCTTTGTGCACTTAATTCCTCTCTCTCTTCCTCATCTTCTTCTCGTGGTAGATACCTGTATTATTTGCTCTACTTACCACATAGGTGCAAAGAATTATCCTAAGCCAATATGATCTGTAGGGCTTCTCACAAAATGCATGTGCAGGTACCTTGTTTCAAAAGGTGGCCCCAGAAGGCAGTAGTAAGGACGTTCATTCTTTATTCTTACGCAGTATCCAGGTGGATCACTCACCCAAGTGTGAAAAATCAGTGATCCCTGCTCAGTCTTTCAAAGAAAGGCTTCTGGACAACTATTTTCAGAAAAGATATAATCTGTGGCTCCCAAGTACTTTCCTGTCATTTTGCATAAAGGGTTACATTTAAGGCACATCCTTCTCGTTACTCTCCCCGTGACTAACACTGAGCAGGACCTCGCTAAGCGTGTTGGCGTTAGACAGCTCTCTGCCTGCTGTGCTCTGCTGCAGTTCCTGTTCTGAGGTGTGCAAGATGTCTGCCGCCCTGGTGAGGCCCGAGAGTCAAAGGCTGCATCTGTACTAGCCACATCACCAGTGCCGGGGCCTCCCTCTGGCCATCATAGTAAATTCTCACAGCCTTCTAATCAGGGTTGCCATGTCCAAAGCAGCTGTTGAGGGATGGTCCCTGGCCTGTGCCAGCACCTGAGCTGACTTGTAGGGAATCACATGGGGAAGTGCTAGCTGACCACTGCCAAAAGGCTACCAGGGACCGTTCTGGCATTTCAGCGATAAGTGGTTTAACTTCTCTGCCCTGACAGTCTCTAATTCACTGGTGCAGGCGAAGTCCTCAGGTTTCTAAGGCCATGCAGAGAGTGAAATAGGTTTTTGCACAGATGTGCCTGTTGCCAGAAATTTGTGTATATGTGTTATGCTTTGCCTAACATCTAGGTATGTGTGTGTTTACAAATTCCATCGCAAGGTTTGTGCCCTTTGCTTTAAATATCATCCTATCCAGAAGAAAATGTCACCAGAGGTTCTCAGAAGGCCTGGAGAGGGTGTCAGGGAAAGTCCTAGAGGAAGCAGGGGAGCAGAGCTTTAGATGGGTGACAAGCCACGAGGCCTGAACTCCCAAGAAGGAGAATAAAGGGAACTCCGAGTAAGAGGATTCCTCAGAAGTAGAGCTAGTGCCTGTGCTTCCAAAGTACATGGCATGTGAGAGCCATTCACAATTCAGCACCTGAAGGTAAGAGATCATCCTGGGCTGAAACCTCAAGTGTATTCGCGTTTATTTTCTTCCAGGAGGCATTAATTTTATTTTTTCTGTTAACTGAAAAATTCCGTGTTTTATTTATTCCTCTGATTAATCTTTCCTATTGATTTCTTTGCCTTGTTTGTAATTTGCAAGTTCTCCCCTTATGTCCTGCTTATGTTTGAGAGGGTCACTAAAACAATCTTTACTCCTTCTTGCAGATCACTTATGACAGTAACAAACATTGTCAGTCTTAACACCATCTTCTGCAATACACACCAGGATAGCTGTCTGCAGTCAATTCACCAACGTTTATCATTACTTTTTGCTACTGCTGCTTTCACCAGTTTTTTATTTACTCAAGTTGTAGCAGATATGAGCCCAGGGGAAACTTCCAAGGGGAAATTTAAATGACAGGGAGCTTAAGGTCCCCAAGGCAGAGGAGAATGAGCCAGGCTTGGAGAGGGGATCATCAAAGCTAGGGGTCCTGTTATATATTCAGGCTCCATCTCCAGCACCTGTTTAAGTCTTTGATAGCACCACTGATCTTATCCTTACATCAGCTCTGGTGTTCATCATCCTGAAGGAAATAGTAACTGTAAGTGGGAGCAGCTGACAGTAAAGGAATTAAGACTCAGAGGAGGGGAAATCACTCAGAAAAAGAAGAAAATCTTGTTTTGACCTTCAAAAGGACAGCTTTAGTGGCAATAGTGCCTCAAAGTATACTATGGAAAAAAGAAACTTTTATAAAAATCTGTGATAATTTTAAAAGTTACAATAGAAGATAACTGTTCTTCAATAAAGACTGTCTCCTGAAATAGCTGCAGCTGAAATACTAAAGAAGGGAGAAGCTGAAAGTGAAGATGGATTCACTCAGTAGTGTGCAAGAAATCCCGAAAGTAAATAAACATAATACAAAAAAAGTAAGTAGTACAAATAATATTGACTTCTTCAGCTTTAAGAAGTTGATTAGCAATTATGTTAAAACTGTGCTTATTGTGAATTTTATGGTATTGGAGACTTCTGTTCACAGAACTTTACAGATTAACCTTTACAGTGCTGATATCTTAGCATGAAATCAGGAGACGGAAATTCTCATTTACAGATGTTGAGAGTAAGGTTGATACATTAGAGTTAGTAGTCTACATTTCTTGTAATGGAGCTATTGTATTCTGTACTTTTATTAGAACTTCATTATCAGTCATTCAATTTCTATTTTTATCTTTTTATACATCTTTTTTTTTTCAAAATCCACTAACTTTGTAAGATTCTTAATACTTAAAAGCAAGCAGATTTTGAAACTTACATTTTAATTTCTAAAAATCGAGGCCAGCTATACCTGGTACCAGCTTTTACACATTGAAGGCTTCAGATTGCCCAGAAGTTTAGGGACAATCCTCCTCTAGCACAGAAACTGTATAACTTAAAAAGTATGAACAGACTAACTTAACTTGTGAATAATTTCAAAGAAAATATGTAAAGTATAAGATGCATATGGAGTGAATTGAAAGTGCTGACATATCAAAATTTGCTTTAATTCAGAGTTGTAATGAAATTCTGATAATACTTATTTTGCATTAAATATAATCTCTGCAACTTTGCAATTTCTTTTTTTTCCCCCCTATTGGAATCTTACCTCAGATTTTCACTTTTATATTATGTATTTGTTTTATTTCTGTTTTTAAATATATATGCACATATATTTATACATATACTTTATATTTTTATTTGTATTTTACTTGTACATTTACTTTTATTTTAGACTTATTTGATTTACATGTCATAATTTGGTACATAA
This sequence comes from Mycteria americana, assembly GCF_035582795.1. Taxonomy (NCBI): domain Eukaryota; kingdom Metazoa; phylum Chordata; class Aves; order Ciconiiformes; family Ciconiidae; genus Mycteria; species Mycteria americana. Next base: position 37,165,291 of record NC_134367.1, read on the forward strand.
ATTATGCAAACATACTTTGCTATTGATATGCCATAGCAACTGAAAATTCTATTATTTGAATTGTTACTTTATCTTTGTTTTAAATCTTATAAGCAGCTGTTGTTCAGTTCTGCTTGAAATGTGTTGTCATTTTGTCTGTGGTGCCTCCAGTTTGAAACTCGAGGGGTTTCTAAAGTCACTGTCTCCTAAGTGATGTCTGTGGCACAGAACAGCAAAAAAAGTATCTGTCTCTTGATTTTTTGGTAGTACTTACTAATAATCTGATGTCCATAAATCTTTATTCTCATATATAGTTTATAGTCACAAAGTTTGTATAGCTTACTTGAATTACTAGACTTCCTATTACCTATTATCTCTCAGGTCTGTTTTGTTTTAACATTTTTAGATATTTCCAGCTTAAACTCTGGAGGTGTTTTTTACATCCCAATCAACTTGTCTCATTCAGAAAATGATTATATCCAACTTAAATACAGAGCAAGATTGTTTCAGTACTTTGTATTCAAAAAAACTTTACAAGTGACTTAATAAAATACTAATAATCAAGGATTTAATTCAGCAGATCAGATTCCATTAAGTACAGCTCAAAGTTGTTTAGACATATCAACAATTAATTCTATAGAAATAAATGTTATTCATTAATGAGTTGGAACCCATTAATATACAACTCTTTGAATAAATAAGCTGTAATTATACCAGAATATAATCCTCTGATGGAACAGCTACAAAGTTTGTCTCTTTCTAAAAGCTTTTCCTAATGCCTCACTGATTTCTATTTCCTACTCAATAAATTATAGCCTAATTAGTGTAGAGCTTTGTTGTAGAGAAACAGCTTTCACTTTCTACAATGTTAATCTTTTCATATTTCTACTTTGAGCAGTAGTCTGTCTAAAAATGATGCTGCTCTGCATCAAAGTTGCCCTTTCATTTACTGTTATAAAATGCTGAGGTGATGAAGGGTGTGGAATTTGCTGTAATTATGCAAGTGTATGTGTTTACTTATTGTCTCACAGCTGCCTAACTATTATTTAAAGATGGGGCTCATCAGCAAACAAAAATTTCATTTACTGAATTTTTTTAAGTTTTTTTACATTAAATTCCTTGTAGTACGGTAGAAAAGATAAAGCTTCAACCAAGATAGATGTCTCACCTAGACCCAAGTTCAAACTTTTTACTCTTCTGCAATCTGGATGAGGCAAGATCTTGAACCTGTTTCTGTCACCTTGTCTGCCTTAGCTTACAAATTGACTGTCTCTCTGTCTCTCACAACTCAAATATTCCTCCTGTGGTTAGGATCTAATTAACCTGGTATTTTAAATCTGATTAAAACTTCTACCTAAATTTAAGAAACCTTTCCCAGCAAAATTTATTTTTTTTAATTAAAACTTCCCTGAAAAATGGTTTGTCTTTTAGGTGGATATTTTTCTACAAAAAAAAATGTTTTCTTGAAAGTTCCCAGTCAGCTCTATTTAGCTGCTGGAGGGGGGGGAATGGTTTGCTACTATAAATCATGTACAGCACTTAAAGATAATTTGTGGAGCAATTAAAATAGCTACTAAGATTTTATGGTGTGCAATTATGTTTTTTCCATCAGAACATCATTAGGAGGAAACTTGTTTGCCCTTGCAAATAGAGCTTTTTAAATGTAAAGAAAAATGCAACTGGCAAGCAATAAAGGGCAGATTAAGGGATAAATAAGATGTCGAAGGAGTTCTTTATGAGCGAGGCTTTTTTGTGTGTTCAGCTTTTGTTTTTCTAGCCTTCCCTGGAATAAGAGCCCAGAAAGCCTATTGAATCCCATATAGTTGGCTGACAGTTTTAAAGGCAACTTCATGCATAAGTAGTAAATATACTAGGTTATAGTTAAATAAAAAAGCAGTACATGCTGAGCTTGTGTATTCAGTACTATGTTGTGACATCCCCCTGTATTTTCAGAGTTTTAGTCAATCTCCAAAAGGCGTCTGTATGCTTTTTAGAACTATAGGAAAATCCAGGTTGGAAAGGACCTCTAAAGGTCTAGTCCAACCTCCTGCTCAAAGCAACGTCAACCAGAAGGATGAACCAGGTTGCTCAGTGATTTATCTAGTTGAGTTTTGAAAAATTCCGAGGATGGAGACTGCATGACCTCTGGGCAGCATGTTCTGCTGGTTTGGTTGGCCTTATGGTGAAAACATTTCTCCTTACCCAGTAGTAATCTTTCATTTCCACTTACCCTTGTTATCTCTCTTCTTTCCATGCATCACTGTGAAGAGCCTGGCTCTGGCCCGTTGATAATCTCCCTGTAGGCACTGGCAGATGCTGTTAGGTCCCGCCCAAAGCCATCTCTTCTCCAGGCTGAACAACTCCCCCTTCACAGGGCAGGTGCTCCAGCCCTGGCCATCCTGGTGGCCTCCACAACTCACTCCAGTTTATCAGTGTTTTTCTTGCACTGGGGGGCCCATTATGGGCTGCAGTAGCTTTGATGCAGTCTAATGAGTACAGGGCAGAGGAGAATAATCCCTTCCCTTGATCAGCCGTCCGTGCCCTTGCAGAGACAGCCCAGGATGCTGTTGGTGCTCCTTGCTGCCAGGGCCACTGCAGGCTCATGCTCAGCTCATCAGCCCTGCACTCCCAGCCCGTACCGCTGCATGGGGTGCTTCCTTCCCAGGTGGGGCGCATCGTCTTTCCCCTTGCTGAATTTCATGAAATCTCTGTTAGCCTATTCTTCCAGTCTGTCTAGGTCCCTCTGAACAGTGGACCATTCACGCGATCAACTGCCACAAGAGAATGACGTTTCTTATACATTTTGTTTCTTAAGTGAAATTATATTTTGGCAGGTACGTCAGGGAACTGCCTGAATAAAGCATACAAATGCCTGCATAACGTTAATCATATATGCCTGAGTAATTCTACCCCAATTCAACAGTAATCCTTGTTTCAAAAATGTTTAAAAAGTCTAAGTATACTCAAAATAATATATGTGCTAAATAAAAACTGAATTCATTGGCAGCTTCAGCACTTTTTCAGAAAAATGAGCTGAACATAATACTACACTGTTGCAGAGTTGATAAACGTTGGACTGGAATGCATAAGAGGAGTGAGCTTTCAAAATAGGAAATAATTCTTCTCTACATTCTGATACTGATAAGGCCACAAGAAGAATAAGGACCAATAGCAGAAAAATGGTGGTGGGGTTGTTCATGTTTTAAACTTCTTCATGATTAGACATCTAACCCTGACTTTTGGGGGAAGATGGGGAAATTAGAATTGTTTAGGCTAATGAAGAGAAGACTTAGGGGAACCATTAGTAGCAGCTTTCAAGTACATAAAAGGTGTATTGAAATATTGTATCTGATTTTGCATTTTTGGTTCATATGTAACACTTTGAAGTTTACAAGGGTACTTGCATGAATCAGCATGGCAGAACAGCTGGAGGATGGCACATCCTCCAGCTGAACCACTGCTCAGAAAGGATTGATTCAAAATATAGACAGACAGAACCAAGTCATGCTTTGCTCTCTGTCAGAAACATGAGCTTTCAGCTGAAATAGAAAAGAAGAAAGCACCAATTAGTTTGAAGTATTCATTCTGTTTAACCCATTGCTGTGAGAACAGGTAAAAATGGAATGAGAATAAGGTCCATTTAGCAAAGAGAAAATGTCCAAATAATTTATTCATATAAGGCATCCACATGTTTTAGGGAGAAAGTGAAGGAGGAAGAGGCCTCTCTGTTTACTTGATAGGCTGTTCAAGTGGTAGCGTTTGTGTCATTTTTTTTCTTGCCAGCACTCCTGGAGAGAAACAGAAGTAATTTGTCTCTGCAGCAGTGTACTGGATTCCCAGGTGTCCACGTTGAAGCTGTACTTAATTTCTCATTTCAGGCTTCAACTGAAAAGTTTACTGTTTTGTCTGATATGGTTTTCCTTTTGGGGTGAAACAGACAACTTGCTTCTTTAACCTCTGCAGATAAACATAGAAGAGGAAAAAAGAGGTCAGTAGGTTCTTAATAACTGGAGTAATAGACTTCTACACAACTTTACTCAGAATGCCCATTCATTCTCCTCAATTGTATCGTCATCTCTTACTAGACTGCATTACAGGTGAACGTGGAATTTACAATAATAAAAAGATAAGTTTCTGCCATAAATAATTCTGAATTTAAATTAAATTTAACACAGCAGTAAGCCAGAGTTAGAAGAGCAGTTATAACAGCAGCTGTCAGAATAATAAAATAGTTTATTGTTGCAGATTTTTAAACTTATAAATGCTTTGAGTTTAGGAGTTAATGTTCAGAAGGCAAATACAATGGATTAATACATGTTCAGAATAAAAACCACCCAGGAGTTTTCTGATATTAAAATTATATAAAGTGGCATTTTAAATTCTGCAGGGTGGACCCTCCACACGCATTGAAATTCTGGATATGCGTGTGCAAAACTGTTCCAGACTGAAGGCTTGTTTGCATTTGTGGTATTTGTAGATTATTTCTCAAACGTTCCTGTCTTTAGTGCTCTGTGGAAGAACATCATGCAAAAATGTATGGTGATTCTCATTTCCTTTTGTCAGCAGTGGCTCAAGATAGATAGAACATTTTATATCTAGCACTTCTGTTCTTGTCAATATAGCTTCCCTTTCATCACTTACTGGTTTGCTTTGGCCATGAAAGTTTCATTGATTTTTTTTTTTTTTTTTTTTTTGGTGTGTATGTGTGTGTGTCATGTTGTCATCAACCACCAATCTCCATCTATAGTGGCTGAATGTAGTCACCATGTTACATGTCTGTTTTGCCAAAGAACATCTCGGGGAAAATGAGATTAAACTCAAAAAAATTGCTGCACAAGCAGATCCTGCAGTTGTCCTTGGACTGTGCAGTGCTAGAGGCTGGAAGTCTTCAGCTCCTTGTCTGGAATGTGTCATACCTTCGGCACCAGCAAAGTTACAAGTCCTGAAAGCCCCTGAGAGGTCATTCCCTTAATGACCTTGCACCAGGAGATCCCAGCCCCTTCACTTTCTCTGGGTAGCCCAGTAGCAAGGGCTTTTTCTACATGCTCCCATCAATTCATGAATCCCATGGCCTGAGGCTGCATTATGTATGGGGTTTTTTTGCTGTCTCACAGCCTTCCCCTTTCTGGGGATTTTTTTCAAGAGATAAGGGAGTCTAAGAGCCCATTTTTCAAGCCCCTGGCAATGTCAACATTGCATCTGGTTTTTAAGTGTCTTTCTACTTTTGATAGTATCAGTAGGAAGGGAGAAAAGATTTGAGTTCTATTGTTCATGCTCTGTCTGCAAAGAAACAGTATGTATGGGTTCCCTGCAGTTTCTGAGATTTATCTAATTCAGAGAACTAGTCTACCTGTGTTCTACCAAGAACTTCATATCCCAAAAGTGGACTCATTCTTCAATGCTTTCCACGTCAAAAGGGTATTGCTTTTCACCACAGGCAACAGTCCCCAAGGTTGTTTCTGCTGGTAATTGGGAAAGCTAAATGTATGATTATCTCCTGCTAGAGACTCTTAAACTGGATAAATGAGTTGTGTCAAGGTCCAATATGAGACTACCAGGATGGAGACTATCCTCAGCACTCCTTGGAATTTAACGAAAGCTCCGTCTCCATCAAGAGATAGCTATAGGTGGTGATGATACAGGAGGTGTCAGCAGTGTTTCCATTACTGACATCCCAAGCTGTTGCCTCCACCCAAGTGTAATTTATCAGGCATTATAATATCTCAGTGCCTTGGGTGACCAATAGGCACTGGCTAGTTTGTGTCTGTACTTTCTGGGGTTCTTTTGGTTGGACTCTGAGCCCTATATGTCAGGGACAAGTTTTGAGTCATCCACAGTGTATGTGTGCCTACAGGCAATGACTCAAAGGTATAACAAAAAGGTTATTCACACATTCGTGCTCACATGAACTTTTGTGTTTAACAGATACTATAAAATTAGAAGCCAAATTGCTGTTGAGTAAGTATTAGTGCACTCACGGTGGGGCCACAGGCACATGCATCTCTGTGGACTGCTCCACTAGTAACATATTTCTTGAGTCTGATTTAAGGGAGCAGCAATTTTGATAGGCTGATAGAAGGCAGTCTGAATGAGGTTATATTTGCATTGCCAATCCCTGAGCAGTAATCTCAGTAAATTTCTCAGGAAATGTACTACCCACATCTATGAAGCTGTCTGATGCTACTTACACAGTGTATCCCTGGGTGCTGTTCCAGTAGTCGTGTCTGTTTTTTGGCTTAGCCTCTTTCCTAGTAGCATGTAGACTGGTAGAAAGTTGGCCAATCTTCATCTCAGCTTCTGAATCCTCTCTTGTCTTGGTCCTTAGGCTGGTGCCTTCTTTTCTTATTTTCTTGGCCTTGGCTTGTGCTTGACCATGCAGCTCCTGTGTTCTCTGCTTCTTCTGGCTCCACTCCTGCCTTGGCCTCAAAGTTTTCCTCCCATTTGTGCCTAAAAACTCCCATCAGGAACAACGCTGTTCAAGCAGGGTCTCAGACCTTAAACATCTACTTGTCCTGAACACTCCCGCCACCTGCTTTTTCAATTTATTTTTTTTTTAATTTAGACTTATCTAAATAAGTTTAGTTAAGATGAAGGAAATGTTGCTGGATTTGTTAATTTTTCAATAGCTACCTCTGGTTTTAAGTCATCTGTTAATTTCCGTGAGAAAAGCATGAGGAAATCTCATTTTAGCCACAGTGAGATTTTAGGATTTGAATGCAGGTGAACTACTTTAATCTCATTATTTCTCTGCAATTAGCAATGTTTATCTCGCTTCCCTTTTGGGTGAACTCCCTGAGTCAAAGAGCTACATTAAGAATGGACATTCAGATTTTTCAGCTGTTAAGTCAAGGCCATAGTGGCAGACAGGGCATTAGTTATTGGGTAAGAAGGAGATGGATGGACAGGTTTTTGGCTTTTGTGTTTTCTGAACCAATGGATGTAATACATCCTCCAGCAGTATCACTATGCATGAGTTTGGGTTTCTTTTTAAAAAAAAAAACAGACTTCTTTTTTTTTTCTTAAGTCAGTCTCATGATTTATTCTCTGTATTAATTCAGTGACTTGATAATTTCAAAATTCAGGAGCAAATTATTGTTGATTCATTGGTTGATTCACTCAGTCTTTTATTTGATATATTCATTGTTTATTTTTAATTAGCTGAACAGTTTAGAGTAATTTAGCCCCAGTCATTGTTATAGTTATTCACTTCTTCCTTTAATCATAATCCCTAGACAGAGAATTGATCTTTCAAATTACATCATTAACTCCAAGATTGTCAATAACTTAGCAAATAACTTCAGTTATTTAAACCATTCTTCTAAATTACTACTTTTGTCCCCCCCAAATGAACTATAAAGTCAGTAATGAAAAGCAAATAAGAAAGAGTCATGTGTTTTGAGGGGAAGACATGCCATGGTTACATACAGAGAGAGCATGGCTCGGTGTCAGTCAAGGGTCTTCCAGTGCCCTCTGAGTGGCATGGGATAATGTGTGGGGTCTCTTGAGGAAGCTGTGGAAGTAAGATACTCAACATTTGGACTGTCCTCCAAATTTAGCATGAAAACCATCACCTATGAATGTCCTGGGCTCAACCTATCTAAACATCGTCCTGAGCCTCTGAGCAACCCCGTGGCTTAGCTTGGATGGCAAGGAGCTCTCTGTGTGCCAGAAACAGGGCTTTCTCGGAGGTTAATTCAAGATCAATTCACTCAGCCAAGCTAGTGACCATTGGAAAACATCACTATCCTTTGATCCAAGTGCAAAATGTGCCTTTTATTTTATTTTATTTTTTTTTTATACCTTAAGATAAGCCTAGAATAGCACAGACATTGAGCTCTTACAGGAAAGCTCTCTTCCCTCCTGTCACCCTAACAGCCTTTATTTTTACTTACGTAGCTGGAGCTCATCTTTCTTGAACATACATGGTCTGATATGTACACAGGAGTCCAAATGTGGTTTCACCAGGTGGTTCTTGGAAATTTATACTGCTATATTCTTTTAGCAATACTTTCCCTGATACGTGTTTGCTTTTTCACAACAGCGTCCCATTGGTCGTTCATTTATCCTATGATGGACTCAAACTCCTTTAATATAACCCTCTTCTGTGATTTTCGAAAATGCAGCTGGTTAGCTGCATTTTTTGGCACATTATTCCCAGGTGTATAGCCTCCTGTTCTACTCATTTCAGTATATGCTTCTGTTTTGACAATGCTTCCCAATTTTGTGTCCGTTGTCCGCTGATTTCATTATCATCTTCCATTACCTATGGAAAATACTTACATTCTTAAATAAGATTGGTCCAGAAAGCAAGCTTCAGTGGGAATCCTCCTCTGTCCTTTTAGTCCAACCTGTTATAATTTTCTTCTACCCAACTGTTGATGGCTTATTTGGATTGCACATAACTATGCTTCTTTTACTATGTGTGATTCAAAAAAGGTAATGCTGTTCCTAATTACCATTTTGCAACAGTGCTAATTTGGAAAGGGCAACTGTCAATAGATGTGGTTTTACTTAAAGAAACATAACGGGAACCCAAACTGATTAATACACTAACTACATTTTTCTTCTTCTTATGCAAGCACATTTGCTTGTTTATGCTTTTTGAGAAACCCTGAATTATATATATTTTTCCCTCTGAGAAAACAAATAAATCTGGAGACCTGGCCTGACACAATATTGAGCATTGAAACAATTCTCTGATGTTCTCCAGGCATATTATTCCTGACTTTATATGACAAGTTTATTGAAAACATTCAGGTAAAATGTTCTGATTTATTGCCTTTCCATGGTAGATTTACTGAATGCATAAAAATGCAGTGAAATTAAATGGGATTTTCATGAAATTATGCATGCAATAGCATTTTGGTATGAGTGAGAGATCACAATTTTAATTTTATTTTGATGTGTGCTTTGATCCTTTACTCTTGTATCAATTGTATATTTTTTTTCAGCCCTGGTATTTTCTTGTTAATATTTCAATCGTGCTCCAATGTATTTATGAAAAAATACGGGAATTTAAAGTCCTGGGACTTTTTGTAGGTGTTACATCTGGTGGGTTGTAAACCTGTTATAGGAGGGCATGCAATTAAAAATGTATTAACAACATATTTCATGTTCTGTGTGAAATAAGAAATGAGAAATACGTCTTGTCTCCTCTTAATGTCATCTGGTGATGCTGTATTTTAAGCAGAGCTCTGATCGTTAACGTTAAGAAGGGGCAACCCTGCCTTTCTCACTACCAGTCAGTGGGATGTGCGTACAGAGGAAATGCAACACTGCAACTCCTCAAGGGCCTCAGAAAATAAAAAAAATATTAATAGTAAAGACCACAAATGCCCATCTGATTGAAGACAAAGATCTCCAGTAGGCTGAGACCAAAAATCATGTCTTGGGAAAGGAAGGAGTGTTCTGGTACAGGGTATTCTGTAAGAATAAGTATGGTTATTTACTTGGAGGGAATAATTAAGTGTTCCCTGCAGATATTGTAACACATTAAGTTTCTCTAATAGTGTGATAGCTGAGGGATTTGGAATAACTTTTACATAAACATACAATATTGCTTCAAAAGCTTGCCATAGATTGTATAGTTTAAACTGTATTTAAATTGCATAAATTTAAATCTCCTACTAGACTGGGTTTGAAATAACTTTATGTGGTTAAACTCACAAAACAAAGATAACTTAAATTTTTCCCTTCAGGTCCCAAAACTAACATCTGAATTTAAAAATAGGATCTAAATGTAAGTTTTAAAGATTATTGATGTAGCAGTGGTAATCAACTCGTGTGTTTGTTTCTAAATTCTAAGTCACTCCTCTTGTCATTGCTGGGGAACAGCTCCTGCACTAGCTAAGCAGTGGGCTTTTTTTTCTTGATAATATTGAAATAGGTTCAGAAAATTCAGTCTGAAGTAAGAAAAGTTTCTTTCTCTCAAAAACTTTTTTCTTTCTAGTCTTAGAAAAATACACCTGTCAACAACATCTTACTTCTTAATCTTTTATGCAGTAAACCTAGGGAAAATAGTAATCTTCAAAAGGTTTGGGTAGTTTTTGGTTCCAAACATTTCCAGCATGTGCCACCTGAGATGTGTTGTGATTATTGGAGCAAAACTCATTCACATTGAAAGACTGACATATTTTATTTAGCAGACTTTGATAGGAGCAAGTTTAATGGCAGGAATCACAAAAGCTTAACCAATTTGCCTTCTTTCTGCAGTAAAAAGGTTTTGTAGTAGAACAAATAGGCTTTCTGATTGTTCTATACAATGTTACACATGAAGTGCTTTAGAACAGTTGCCAAACTGGTGTTAGCATTTTACAGGGAAACCGTTCTGTTGGTGAACGCATTGAAATAAGAGACAAAAAGCACAAAACCCTTAAATTACACTTCATGTAAATGTAGGAAACATTGCAAAACAAAAATATTGGTAAAGCTCCCCTGCAAGAGCCACATGGATTTTGTGACTGATGTCATAAACTGCCGTAGCCCAGGAGTTCAGAACTGGACAGCGTCGTATCTGATGAGTAGCTTAATAAATCATATTACTTCAGTAATGAATTCACGTCTAATAACAATACCATCTGCACTCTTGTAGTAAGTGTGTACCTAGTACACTTGTCACCTGGAAAACTGTCTTACTGTTGAGTAAAAAGGTTGAATACTGTGGGAAGAGGGGGAAGTATTAAAAACAAACAAACAAACAAAACCAAACCCCAAACCTTTCCATACAATGCAGAATCTCAGCCTTAGTCCTATATATCTCTCTGCCTTTGTTATATTCCAACAGTGTGCTATAATTGAAAAGAAATCCATGTACTTCATTATTTCCATTAAGTTAATGTCGTGGTTTAACCCCAGCCGGCAACTAAGCCCCACGCAGCCGTTTGCTCACTCCCCCCAGTGGGATGGGGGAGAGAATCAGAAGACGAAAAGTGAGAAAACTCGTGGGTTGAGATAAAGACAGTTTAATAGGGAAAGCAAAAGCCGTGCACACAAGCAAAGCAAAACAAGGAATTCATTCACTACTTCCCATGGGCAGGCAGGTGTTCAGCCATCTCCAGGAAAGCAGGGCTCCATCACGCGTAACGGTTACTTGGGAAGGCAAACGCCATCACTCCAAACCTCCCCCCCTTCCTTCTTCTTCCCCAGCTTTATATGCTGAGCATGATGTCATATGGTTTGGGATATCCCTTTGGTCAGTTTGGATCAACTGTCCTGGCTGTGTCCCCTCCCAGCTTCTTCTGCACCTGGCAGAGCATGGGAAGCTGAAAAGTTCTTGACTAGTGCAGCAGCAACTAAAACATCTCTGTATTATCAACACTGTCTTCAGCACAAATCCAAAACATAGCCCCATACCAGCCACTATAAAGAAAATTAACTCTATCTCAGCTGAAACCAGGACAGTTAATTATGGGATTTTCAATAGGGAAGCTTATTTATTCATTTAATTTCATTTACCCTTCCTGCCTCATCACAGGAAACTGTATCATTTTGCCTTTTTGATGTAAGATATCTGATATAAAATGGCGAAGATACAATACAGTCAGCCTTACAAAGGAAAGCAAATAAGCATTAAGTCTTTGTTTCAAAACTTTTAGTAGGATTCTTTAATACATAATTATTGAAACCCTGCTTCAATAGTCTTGGTTTTCTAGTGACTGCGTGCACCTGTACTCTCAAACTTTAAATACTCTTGTTTAGCTAAGTCTGTGTTTTGTCTGTGACTTAGCGCCAATGAGTCAGCACATATTTCCTTTTCTGTTTCTCTGTTATCATTAATGCCTCTGTAGAAGTTGTGGCTTAAAAATTAAGGAGAAGGGATTGTTTTGGAGGTAGTGGAGACAATAGTGCTGCAGCAAATTTGTAGGAAAATAAACATGGAGGTGGCTGTGGCCTATATTGAACCTGAGAAGGCAGCAGCTCTCACATCTGACTGCAAACTCCTCTTCCACTCCTTGTCAAGCACCAGGAGCTGCAGCAAATCACCACAGCTAGATACCATCTTCTGAGTCAAGAAAAAGATGTAAAGAACCAGCTGTTTATTGATGGTAGAGGAAAAAGGTCACAGGCTGTTGTGCACTAATTTGACGGACCGTGCGAGCACCCTTCTGCTGCTCCCGCTACGAGCTGAGTTGCCTCTGGCAGAGGAGGGCAGCGGGAAGCTCAGCCTGCCAGCTTTGTCTTGAACCCCTGCTGCTGAGTCAGCAAGAGCTCGTCTGCTAGTGCCCCTTGAATTCGGCTGCTTTGCCCTACGTGGCATCTGCTGTTACTGGCAAGAAAGGTGACGTTGATTTTTCTAATCTGTGGTTGTACAGGCTTTGCAATGGCTCTGAGTAGACTATTCTGGAAAGCATCTCCAAAGCCTGCTAGTTAGTCACAGAAGGTGGTTCAGCTGTACGTGGCTTAAATGAGTACAGTGTTTCTCTGAGCTGAGGCATTTTTTTCTTATGTGACACATTAGTGAATTGACATCAGAGAGAGAAACGCAATCAGATAATAATTTCACAAAAGCAGAGCTATTGGTCAGTAATTATCTCTCACAATTCCTATTTTATCCTTAAAATCAAAGAAGAAACAAACAAAAAAAAGAACTTTCCTTTCCCACAGGATAAACAATTGTATCTTTAAAAATGCTACTAAAATCTATTTGTCCTTTTAAAACACAGATCTTAACTGGAATACTTTCCCCAACACCATTATTTTACAACTCCGTTTCCTTGGATAATATTGTTTCTGCTTCTTACTGTAATTGTGTCTGCACAGAAGTCAATTCATATATAAACGATGCTTATTTTGTATTCTAAATCATAAAAAGACATAGTTGAATAACAGAAATATTGTCCTATGTGGTAATGAAAACTGACATTCAATAATGAAGCATGTGTGCAAGTTACAGTGAAATGTACATGCACAAAAGCTCACCTAATTGTGTTTAAGAGTTCACTGTTGGATTTTTAAGGTGCAAAATCACTGCGCTGTAAAAGACCCACTTTATGTTTATTGCATGTCCCAAACTCTCACTAAAACTCTCGATAAAGGGGGAAATGGGTTAAGAAATAACCATTGGGCCCAAAGGACTTTTGCATTCGCTCTCTGGTGAGTTTTAAAATAATACTGGGTACACCATGCAGTGTATCATGGAAGTCTAATAAAGTAAAGAGAGCTTGCATTTCTGTAAAATTGAAGGGTTGCTGCAGAGAAATACATATTTCTGGTCTGAAAACACTGTAGGGTTTTTTTTTTTCTGCAGAAGTATGTAGGATTCATATAGGTTTGCTATGTGAATGTCACCTCTTCCAGCATGATGATTTATTCACATCATTCCGGTAGCCATAGTAGGAGGGTTTACTATCCCATGCTATGATTTTCACTCTGGCTAATGAGGAAGAGAAAATAAGACAAAATTATCTGAGCAATAAGAAAAAAGTACATGTTTTGTTATGGACATATCTTGCATCATGTCCTTGTGTCATATGCGTACAGCAACATACATTAAGGTGCTGTGTAGGAGTCGTATGCCAGCAGAAAAGTTCTGGCAGTGTATGGATACAGCAGAAGGAGCAGAATAGCAGGGTGGAATTTCACAACTTCTGGGTTAGCGGTGGAAACTTTCAGGAACGAGTTAGTGAGAAGAGACTTGCATGATGAGAGACGAAAGGGAAAGTAAAATGTGTTTCAGTGTCAAAGGCTAAACTGTAAAGCAGGTTTCTAATATAAACCAGAGGTTCAGATAGGGAGAAAGTCTTCAGCATATACAGTATGGTGCAAATAGAGGAGACAGAGTGGAGGGCAAGATCAGAGTTGTAGAATAAGCATGGAGGAGAGTGTAGAAGAGAGGTCAGAGAGTCCACTGGGGATCCTTAAGAGAAGGAGGAAAAGTTTTGTTTTGTTTTAATTTGATTTAAAAATACCACAAAGGCTAAAGAAAGCAATTGATAAGGTACAGCTTCTGGATTATAGAATAAACGCCACTTGACATGCAGTGTACTTACCGGGAAGGCTTTAAGAGAGGATGAGCAACAGTCGAGATGAGAAGGACTTCAAGTCTGAAAGTGTTCAAGGAGACAGTTAAAGCGGACAATGGGAATGCAGGAATGAATTGTAGTAAGGTTTCAAGGGTGGGGATAGGCTTCCTCATAGTAAAAATGATATGAAGGAAAAGCATTTGTTAGCTATGAAAGCCTCTCAAGGTTTTCCTAATAACTGGGCTCTAAGAACAAAGTCAGGGTCTGAGATTCAGAGCCTAATCAAGGTGCTCAGCAGAAAAAAATAATAGTATCCTGTGATTGACTAGCCCTCTAACTTACCCAGCTGAGATGCATAAACAAGAGCAAAGCTTAGTGGGGAAGGAGATACAACAGAGTCTTTCCCCCAGGATGTTTAATTTGTCCAACCCCTTTTACCACCACTCTCCAGTGTACTAGTCGCTAAGAGTTTTTGCAGCGTCAGCAGCACTAGTAATTTGTATTATCTTTTGCCTTGCATGTTAAAGAGAGTGTTTTCTCCATGTGTCTGGAGTAGGTGCTAAATGCAAAGGCACACACTTATCACAGCTGTTTCTTCATTCATCAACATCTGAGATGAAATGACAAAAGGATCTAGGAATTAGACAGCTATTTAGGAAAAATTTGGAGATGACTGGAATGAAATGGAACAGCTGCTCTCTGTGGAAGCCGATAGCATTATACCAGAAGTAGAATCAGCTCCCTTTAAGCCAGCTGTCTCTAAATTAGGAACAGACCCAATAAAGGACTTCAATATTGATGTGCTATATTGAGATATTGTAATGCTGTAATTTGGATTTTGTTCCTGACAAAAGAATCTAAAGCACAGTTAGGTACACAATCGTAATAATCATTGTGTGAGGACCGTCTGGCATGTGAGAATGAGATCCAAATGGCTAAAGCACTGAGCAAGGGGCTCAGTGTTTAAAACTGGCTATCCAGAAGGGCTGGGAAGAGGGCTGTATGTTGAAGTCCCTCCTTGATGTTCCAGAGCAGGCTCCTTACAAATACCTATGTGGAGGCCCTTCTGTCTGGTCTGGTTACCCTGTATGTAGCCGTCTCCTCAGGGCATGTGTCTATGATTATTCATTAACAGCAGGGCAAGGCTTAACCTTTTCTTTTAAAGGATAGCTTTTTGGTGGCGTTGCCTACTTCTTATGTACATTCAAAAAGTTGAATATTCAAAGAAAGAAGTCTTGGGTTCAGTATTCTTCTTAGCCCCCGTATTCCTGACTGTAGTCCTTCAGAAGATTATCTTAACCACCAGTTTAGAGGTTACAGTAGACAGGGCAGAGGGGCACGTTTTAAACTTTTTAAAACTGAAACAAGTAGGAAATTCATTGGCTGACACCACAATGGTTATCATGGTAGCCGAAGTAGTCACCTTTTTCTGTGAGCAGCACCATTCTGTGGGGTCCATCAGGTGCAATCACAGCAGAGCAGCTCTGCTGACCCAAACCCTCTTTGCTGGGAATGTATAATATTAAAAGATTAAGTCAAAATGGCAAATACAGATTGGTGATAACAAGGTAATTTATGAGATGTTAATTGGCATATGGTGTACATCAAAAAAATGCATTACAGAATAGGAGGAATACCAGCTGTGTGTGTTAATACTGATGATACCAAACAAGCAGCATCTGACCATGTAGCAGCCACAGCTGGGTAACTCTAAAGGAGCACCTGCACTGTGCTGCTACAAGGAGTCCGGGCAAATGAAATACAATCCCTGTTTCCTGTACTGAGTATAATCAGTTGTCATTGGTTATTCACATTAGTAGAGATGGGTTGATAGAAGAAAATTATTATATTCTTTGTACAATACCATTTCTCTAAAAACTAAGATCAGCTAACAGGCAAGTCAGTATTTATATGGTAGGAATGGACACTAGCAAAAAGACTAATTTACTTGATGAATTCAGAATGATCATGTTGTGAATACTGGTATAAGTGTTACATAGTGCTAATTAAAAATGCAAGTGCTTCAGTTTTTTGGGACATAAATCTATGCTTTTGAAATGGAGTAGGCACCTCCTTGATTAAAGTGATCAAACACCAGCTATGCGCTGTCTCTAGCAGTTCAATCTCTAACATACAAATCAGCATTTTCAGACAACACATTATAATCAAGCTAAAACAATATCAGCAGTTAAAATCTTTTAAAAGAGGAATGAAAGAATATTTAATAAAAAGGAGACACTTGCTTAGAAGTGGGAACTTCTGGGCAGCAGAGCTATAGATTACTTTTTTTACCTTAAATCCCACTTTCCCTGTAACCTGGCATGTATATTATCAAGAGGAAAAAGAGAATAAAATAAAATAGCAGCAAGGAATGTGTTTAATATTGAGTGTCAACCTTTGTCATAGATACATACAAAAGTATTAGAAGTGCTTTCTCATTGTTAGGGTTTTCAGTGACCCCGTAAAAAAGAATGCAGCTTATTAAAAATAGTACATTAAAAAGCTAGTTGTGTACACTTTATATGCACATATGCACTGTTTGTTTATATTGTGGAGATTTGTACATTATATTCTAGGGCTTGTTATCCGTGGGCCAGATGGTACTGTGATTCACACCAGGTGAGGAGCCAATTCAGTATCCTTTTAAATGAAGCAATCAATGTAATATTGAAAAGCATCATTTGATAGTGTTTGCCATTCAAATTCACCAAAGGAGCTACAGTACAGAGTGCAGATAGTTCTGACTGTCTGTTTGTAAGGAGGATGATGAGCCTGTATTGTATAGCAGCAGGTAGACTCTGGTTCCCGCTAGTGCTGGTGTTATCAGGACTGCTAAAACGTTCTTGCACACAGAGTTTATACAGGCTTCAAAGGATTCTGTGGACCAAAAAACATCTAACAAGACTTGAAAAGCACAAGGCTTACACAAATATTTAGTCTTCTGACATGAAGAGGAATGAAGTAATGATTAGGGAGATGTAAGGGTTACTGGCCTTACACATGGCAGAGAGCATCCCAGAGGGTCTCTATCAAATCGGCTAGTGTTTGTGAAGGACTGTCACTGAGACGTGTTTCCACTTTCCCTCCCTCATAATCTTTTTCTGTCATCTTGGTTACCCTATTACTGTTTTATTAATGGTTGTCGGTTACTCATTCTGGTCCCAATTTTCTTATCTAAGAACTTACAGATAAGGTGTTCTATTCTGATCTTGATCGAAAGGGACAGTCGGACTCTCACTTAAGTCCCTGTCAACTGGTTATTAGAGAGCTATTTTAAAGCCTGTTACTGTTAATTTGACACATGCAAGAGGGAATAAATGGCAAAATAGAGGTGTTTTCACGTTGCAAGTTGTGCTCAATTATTGCAAGATGTCATTGAAAGTATCATACAGGGGACGCATCTTTTCTAGCTGTATCTAAACATGAAGATAGTTTACGTTTGTCACCAGATTAGTGATTAGTGCGTCAGCTTTAACATTGTTCATCAAGAAGCTCTAAATAAAATTTTAAAAATCATGACCCAAGACTTGTGATTCTTAACCGTCTTGGCTTGTAGAAGATTCACAAGACATTTTGTGTCCCTGCTGAAAGAGGTAGCCAGTGTGTCATGGTGAAGAAGTACATTTTTTCCTCCAGTAAGAATGCAAACATCTAAAAAAAACTGTAAAGAAATCAGGATTGGATTTTTTTGTTTCAGTTATCTACTGTCCAAGATCAAAGCTCTGATTCCTGAACAAGGAGAAGCTGCCTAAAGGTTAATTCATAATTCATCTAGTTGAAACTTGCATTATAGACATGATCAGGGTGTGGAGCAGAAGTAGTACTGATGTATGGGGTTTTTGACCTGAAGACCTGAGATGAGGTTGATAAGATCTGGCAGGGATCCAAGGAAATGCACTAAGGTAGTCTAAGTCCTTCTTGGAGGGATGCATCCACAAAGTAGTGGTGAATTAAAGCACAACTGAAAAGAAACATAGTATGACAAGCTATGTACAAAGCAGAACTGCAGGACCGCACTCTACATTTAGATTATGAAGGTTATAGTAGCTTCCTAGAAAATCTGTGGGATTTGTTTACTCTTCTTTTTTTCCCCTCTTGCTTTCTGACATATTTAAGGAATTTATGCCATCTCAATCATTCCACTCTTCCTGGAAGGAAAAGCAAAATCATTTTATTAATTCAAGTGTCTCCCTGCACTGTTAGTCCAATTCTATTTTTTTAATAGACTATGTTTCTTGGTTTCATTCTCTTGTAATAGCCTGGCCTACATTGCATTAATATAGTCTTATTGATTATAGTCATCTTTCTTGCTATATTCTTTATAAGGGCTAGAAGAATTTCTTACAATGTGCTAAATTCTGAAGTACGTTCATAAAAAGGTGTAGCATTGAAAGGATTCCCCAAGAGTCATCTGATCCCATTGGTGCAAGCTCAGCAGATGCCTTGTGATGAGTATTTCTCTAACCTGTTCCTAAAAATCTTCTGAGCTTTACTATGTGGACCTATTATTTCTAAAAATAATTAAATAAATAAAAAATTCAGTGTACTAAAAAACCTACATGACTTAATGAGAACTTTTTTCACTATAAATTTTTTAGTAGCCATTTCAGCTTCAAAAACATGGTTTAAGTCCTTTTACTCTAGCATTATTAGATAAAAATTGTATTCTGTCATCTTTGTTCACCATACCCAAGTGCTTGCTTCTGTGTAACGAATTAATAAATCAAATGGATGAAATCCCTGGATTAAAAAAAAAATTAATTTTTAGCAGATATTTAGGAAATTATTTGATCTTGTTGGCAATGAATGACTTCCTAGCTGACAGCAAGTACTTTGAGCTGAAGAACTTACAACTATTCTCTACCCTTAAGAAGAAGTAATATAAGTCAGTGCTTGCTCACAATTGTGGCACTCAAAACGTACCTATGTTGTCCTGAAGTCATTTCACTGCACGACATGCAGGCTGAACAGCCCCATTTTGGTCTGTGTAATAGCTGAACCCCACTGGGACAACACTCCTGGCAAGCTTCAGGTGTCTGCATGGCCCTTTGGATGCAGATATGCCTCAGGCTAAATTCTGTTTGCAGGGATCTCATAAGCATAGCTTAAGGTGGGACATGTGATGGGCTTCTTGGCTGGACAGAAATGGCCTGGTATTTCTTGAAATGTCATTACGTTGCAATTGTTGGGTTTATAACCAACTGGTCTTGTAGCTTAGCTTCTGCGTCGAAGGCAAAGTTGTGTTAAATGGCCAGTATAATTTGTAAGTTGGAGTAGAACTGTAGCAGTTTGGTATTCTTATTATTCAAAACGGTTTACAGTTTTGTTTTAGACTTTGGCTTCTGATCTAAGTGTGCATTGCCTGTAGCGACCAGGGAAATTCCTTTCCTGCTGGTTTTGTGGTAGCACCACTGGATTTCTTCATGTTTTGTTAAAAAATAAATAAGTAACAATCTAGAAATGCTCAATGTTTTTAATAAGAAGCAAGAGATTAGGAGAGAATGTGATTTCTGCAAAACAGAGCAAAACAATCAAGCCTTATAACTTCTGATGGAAACTTAATCTCAAACTTTAGGACATTTTTCGTCTATTCTGAATACCAGTTAAAACATTCCTGTTAAAGCAACCATTGTAAACATCTTGCTGGTGTCATCTAGACACAGAAATGGCACTTGTTCCAATTCAAAATTTAATAGCAGGATCTGTTCTTGTAAAATCACGTGTGTGTAAAGCTTAAGGATTTACTTTGAGGCTTTAAAAAAGTTAATTATTTTCTTATCCTTTCTTTACAAATTTTATATCTGAGATGCCATAAAAACCACACTAATAATTTGGGTATAAGTCTGTGTGGTATCTTTTTCCTGGGCTAATTTATTTAATTTGAATGTAATTTGGTCAGTATGAAAGCCCAGCTTTTAAATGGTAATTTTATAATAAATTAATATGCTTAATAGCAAAAGAGCGTATGAAAAGAATGTGTTAGCACTGTCCATTGACTGTTGCTTGTTTGGGGCTTTTTTGTTTTGTTTTTGGTACAGGCCACGTTACTAGCTTTGTTTCTGAATTACAGCCCACTGACGAGTGAAATGGTCCATCGTCTCTATAGTTACACTCTAATCAAACAGCACTAATCTTGTTACTGCTTGTCAGCCTTCTGCAGAGGGAAATAACAGCCAGGGCAAGCCGGGAGTGAGGAGAGGCAGGAGGAAAATGCAGAGCAGAGGGAAGTGAGGACTGTAATAGCGGCTTCTGAAGCTGCTGGACGACTGGAGGATTACTTTGTGTGGTATTTCTAGAGGCATCCCTGGGATCGAGCGTAGTTTATCTTTTGTGTGTTAATTCTGGGGATGGGACGCAGCTTAGCTGCCTCATGGTTCTGGACATCAAGTTAAATGCACAAAATTGTCAGTGCTCACCAGTGTTCAAGTTACAGTGGAAAGTTACAGCCTGTGTCTCCCTGTGGGACAGTAAATAGCTCTCAGTCAAGGCTCAGTCTGAAGAATATTTTGACCCTCTAAGGCTATCTGGTGTGTGAAAGTCGTTGCTCCTAAATGTCAGCCCTCACCAGCCTGGAAGGAACTGGAAGCCCATGCACTTCAGGGGCTGGCTTACTTCAGACGACGATCTTGCTTATCAACTTGCCTAGACCTTTTGAAGATAAGGAGGAGGAATGAGCTAGTTTAGAAAGTGTCTTCTCCCTGGTGAATGTCTTGTCTCCTGTGTCAGAAGTTGTACGTGTGAGAAAGGTCCCCTTCACGTTTCTGGTGCGGCTCAGCATGACCATGGTGCTGCCCTGGAGAGGTGGCTGCCATCTCTCGGTGTGAGCAATGCCCAGGGCAGACCTCCTGGGACTCTCAGCTACTCTGTCCCTGCTCTGTCTCACAAAGGTAGCTCTATAAGTGAGGTTTCTTGTCTTTTGGCACAAATTCATTGTCTTGAGGGGACACTTTTTTTTTTTAATGTCTGTTGCTTCACAAACATGTACAAGCAGCAGGCTGTAGGCAAGGGAATGTGCCTGCCTCTGTGCAACAGTGAAGGCCCAATTTTGCCTTTCACCTCCAAAAAAAAAAACCTTATCACTGGGTGCTTCTAGCTCCAGAATAGATCTCTGATTGTCCGAAATAATCTTCATTCCCATTGCAGTCTCACACATCCTCTAAGATCCTAACCATGGAGGATGTTGAAATCTACTTTCTTTGCTCAGCTCTGACAAATACAAAGATGAAGAGCAGTCTCAAGTATGCAACAAACAGACAGAAGATCTCTATAATTAGAGTGCACTGCTCAGTGGTTGTCTTCTCCTCTGTGGCTGGGATTCATAGCTTGAGACAACAGCATTTAGTTTTCTGGGCAGCCTGGGTTTTCTAGATGACTAGGTAACGAGCACCTCTAAAGGGCAATTTGTCTGGTGTGTTTTACATGTGTTTTCACTTGTTATTTCTTTCCACTGACTGCAAAGGATGGAAGTGCTGGCATAGTCTTACATAACTACTAATTTAAATGTCTAAATTAGGTAAAATGGATTCCACCTGAGATGCTTGCCTAGTTTCTGTTATTTGTAAGGGATTTATGCCTGTGTGGATGGGAACCCAGGTTTCCCTTTATTTGTCAGTAGATTTCTGGCACATCGCAATGGCCTTGTGATAACTGAACATTCACTTCTCATAAAAATTTGATGTGGCAAGATTCACTGTTAGTATCCCAGAACTATAACTCTTGCAAATAAGGTTTCTGTGGTAGGTTTGTTTTTGCTGAAATAACTTGCATGTTTGAGTTCTTAATTCACTAAGAAAAAATGACACATTTTTATTTGAAAATAGATTTTAGAAGGGCAATGAAGAGAGACTAATAAGTGGAAAACAGCATGTATTTGCTTGTGAAAGGCAGAAGAAAGTCAATATTAGTCATGCTGCCAAACAATCTTCTTAAAGTATTGAAGGCTGCCAGAGCTCCCGTGCTGGAACAGTATCGGACTCCTCAAATTTGTTTCTCAGATAAGTAGGGAAAATCGGAATAGTTCCTTCTGCATATAGCTTTCTGGTTCTCTGCCACTGAAAATTTTCATTCCAATACTTCACATTGTTTAGTGTCCAGGCTCTTCCACCATCCCAAATTTGTGCATACTAGTTAACTATCACCTACCATAGGAAATCATTCCTCTTGCTCCACGATGAATCCATCTCTGTAACTGCTATATCAGTGCTGACAGACCCTCCCGTGTCTCTGGGTCCTCCCACTTCCCAAACCAGCTCTGCCCCTGCTCTCCATGTGCTCTCGTGTAGCTTCCTTAGCCCCAGCCCCTGCCCTGGCCATCACTGTCTGTCATATTGAGCCTGAGAATGGCTGAAGAAAGAGCGAGCGAGAGCAAAGGAGAGGTGCTGTTGTCAGTGGGCAGGCTGTGAAGGGAGGAAACTAAGCCTGAGATCTGAGGCTGATCCTGCACCTCTGGTTCTCGCCTCCTCCCCTGTGAACAGTGCTGGGTTTCTGGGAAGAGATGGGAAATTACACATCCTCCTTGCTGTAAGCTTCTCTCTTGGCTCTTGGCATAGGGAAGCCACTGTGGGACTGGATTCGACCAGGCTGGGTATAGAAAGAGCTTTGTGGCACCATCTATTGCTGAACAGTGGAGATTATGAGGATTTTTTTTTTCCCCCTACCAGTCATTTGAAGCCACTATAACTATACAGGCTAAGGGGCTGAGAAGGAAGCTCAAGACTCCTGTATGATGCTCCTCTTTGCCTTTCCCACTGTGCTTCTACGAGGAGTTTGGAAAGGCGGTAGTTAAAGGGTTATGTCTGAGCTAAATACTCAAAAAAGATCCCAGTGTGGTGAATAGGGCTTGTTAAAGCTATGGGTGACAGCAGCAGGGCTGAGTCCTAGTGAGCATCCATCTACTAAGCAGCTATATGAACTGAAGTTGCTACAACTGAACTAATGAAGTCATAAAATCAGGTAGTTTCTCAGGAGAAATGCAAAACAAGGTAGGTAGGGCAATACCCACCAACACTGAAGCTGTGAGTGGATGGGATATGGGTTGGAGAGAAGGAATGAAAATGTGCAGTAAAAGAGTATTTGCTTATCAAGTACGTTTACAGCTGGGTGGGGAACCGGAGAGGTGGACTACTTACTGTCAGCATCAGCAAGAGGAAAGTTTGATTTTGCTGTTTAGAGTAATGCCTTATTTTCCCCAAGTTGATGCTGAGTTCTCATGTAGCCTCACGGTTTACAGAAGTGGAAATGTGAAATCATGGCCTATTGCAGGCACCCAGGGAAGGTATGTAGATTTTCCAGAAAATCAAAGTGGTGTTTCCAGCTGGTGTTTCTTTACTTTACAGCTCCTTGGTTTTCCAGATAAGACATGTTTATTTTAGGGCTGTTTTCTAGATGGTCTAAAGGTGAGTAGTGGTACTTGTGTCCCCACTGTGTTGTAGAAAGCAGCAGATTTGAGGGGATAGGTTTTCAGGGGTTTGTATGAAGCTTGGTTGCTAAAACAATAGGAACATAAAATCCATAAAAGGATCTTTCCTTCAGTCCTGCTAGTTCCTGTAATAAATTTTCTTTAAGAACATTGTCAGAGTTTTAGAGATTCCAAATATATTGCATCTGCTGGATCACCTTTATCTACACATTAATTGATACCCTACTCAAGCACCGGCTTGGTAGTGCGGCAGGTACAGACACCACACTGACACCTTCCCAGCAGACTGTCTCTATCTGTGTCCTTCTTGTTCTTGTTCTTTATTACAGGCTCTATTTTCTCACCAGAACTGAAAGTCAGTCTGAAGAGTCTGTGGTGCCCAGGCTCCTCTGCGGAGTCCTTTCCATAGATACGACTTGTATCATCGGTCCTCTGGCATTGTCGTCGTTTGCATGACAGGTTACGCATTGGCCCTGCAATTCCACATTTGAAACCCTCTGGAGCTCTGGGGCAAGTACCAGCCAGTCCAGAGGACTGACTGGTGCCTGGTTTAGTACCTGCTGTATATTTATGTCCGTGTTGAAGTCCATTGCCATCCTGTCTTTACTGCTATTGTGATTTGTGCTGAAGTCCTACAGCTGTACTTTTCATTTTACTGCTTTGGCACACCACAGTAGGACATTCAGTAAGTTCATTTCACTGGCTCCTGTGCCCACATCTAATAAATGTGTATGTAAGGGCAGAGACTCCTGAATAGTTTGATCAAGCCTCTAAGCTGCCAGTTTCTTAACCTTAATATATATAGCTGTATGAGAGGGAACTGTATCTTTCATGGGATGCGGTGACTATATAATGTGACTATAGAAAGTGACTCAGATGTACATAAACTCTTGCATTTTGTTATCCATCTATATCTATTTAAAAAATCAGCAAATTGTGGTCACTAATGTAAATATTGTCAGCAATATCTGTTCTAATACCTTAGAACACATGCAAACGCTTCCTTCACAACCAACAAACAATCCAAAGCCAATGCAAGACACTGTTTCATACCAGTGCAGCATACCAAGTCTGTGCAGCAAATTTCCTTTTCAGAAGTCCTTAACAGTCACAGCTGCCATCTCTTCTCCAGGCACGTTGTCTTCAGTTCTTGCCTTGAAGCATTAACATCATTTGGGCAGTGCAATTGAGCACATCTGTTAATACCTCCATGCCGGGGAGACTAAGCGGTGTGGGAAGGAAAGGTGTTCAGCTCAAGGTTGTCTACTGCTTCCATTATGTAAAGCTTCATTTCAAAAGGATTTTTTTTGACTCAAGTAAAACTACCCAGATAGACAAAAATAAGTGGTCTACTTGTAAGAAATACCTGAGCAGATTGAATGCAGTCTACTTCAGGTCTTCTTTGCAGACTCTGAGAGCTGAAATGTCAGTCTCAGGGTGCAAATACATTCAGAGGAAATCAATACAGCACTGAATTTGTTCTTCCTAAAAAGTTTTGAGTGGCCAATGCTAATGAAATAGCAAGGAGGCTGCACACCTGGAAAATGCCAAGGATAGCTCAACATTTTGAAAATTCCTTTCCAGTATATTGCAACCAAAGGCTGGAGTATTAAAGCAGCGTGATTAATCTAATAAATCATATTCTAACCAATGCCAAATTTAACTCAGCATCAGAGATCTAAAATTACTTTGATTTAATAATTAAGCCTGCAGAAATTCATATTGGCGGTGCGTTTTTTCACTCATCCCCTTGCAATAAGCTGTTACAGGAAGAGCTGCTTTGAGGAAACAAGCCATATCCTTGAACAAACCCCAGCAGAGTGGTCCTATGGCTTCTGTCACGCTTTAAACCCTGCTTATAGAGATGTAGTTAACTCTGAGCACATAAAGAGTTCTCCTTCCTTGCAGTGGTTCTTAATTAAGAGAGGGGGCCTAAATCATCCTGTCTCCATCTAGTGCTTTTGAGCTTGACACTCTTTATCCTTCTAATTAAGAGTGAATATTTGCAATGAGGTATTGATATTTCGGGTGTACTCATAAGGGCCAAGGGTGAAAAGCATCAGACTGACTGCTCTGGTATGCTGAGGAGCTGAAGTACATAATGTTGCCCATGCACAGAAAACAAAACAACACTGACTATTAGCAAATACTATGTTAAATAAAAACAAAATATTTGATTGAAGTTGTCAGTAATGAGAAACAAGACGAATCATTCACAGGCTACCAAGTGTCTTAGCTATTATATTAGCACACAATAAAAAAGAAATTGTTAGAGAAAGGCCTTTTCCTGCACGCCCCAGGCCTCATGTTCACGTGCACATGTGTATGTGCAGAGGACAGGGCATATTAAGTCTGGCAGTCTGGCTGACTTCTCACTGAACACTCCTAAATTGTCACTCCTCTCATTTTTGTCCTTTCTCTCATTTACCTAGACCACTCCTCCTCTCATGCTCTTTCTAATAGTGTGGGTTTGTATGCAAATTGGGTATAAGCAGGTTTTGAAATTTTGAAAGCTGAGGCATCTTTAACAATGAAAATAGAAATTATATGGGATTCTTCGTTAAGGCCTTTACTACTGCCCACAGAAGCAGTGGATGAAATCAGTTATGACAAATATGCTTCTTCACCACTTTTGGAAATACTGGTTCTTGAAGCAGTACCTCCTCAAACCTGGCAATCATTTAGGTAAAGATATAGAAGCTCCTTACTTTTTTTTTTGTTATTTTTTTACATCACTCTTCTATTCCTGATTCAGTCACTTGACTGATGCTCTCAGAATATCCTGCTTTTGGGGGGGCTTTTTTCATATTCCATTTGGAATAGTTTCCATTTCTGCACTGTATTCCTAAGGAGAAATTTGTCCTTTCAGGTAGTTAGGGCATCTCTGGAGTCACAAAGAAAGTAGGCTGGGATGGGCCAGGGTGGTGGTGGTGGGGGAGGTTACCCAGCCTATGCCACTGCCCAAAGCAGGCCCTTTCTCATTTCTGTTCTTAAAACCACCCGGTGATAGAGGCTGCACCAGCCCCTCAGGTTATCTGCTACAGTGTTTCGCTCTCCTTAGCAATTTAAAGTTCATCCTAATATTTAACACCAATCATTATTGCTGCACATTAAGCCATTACTTCTTGTTTGGCCGCCATGGACAGAAGGATCAAATTGTTCCTTTGTACTTTGCACAACCTTCAAAAACTGTCCCGCCTTGATCTTTTTCCCTGTAGTAAAACAACTTATGGGTCTTCCCATATATTTTACTTGCCGGTCACGTGTTCATGTAGTTGATTTTTTTCATCTAAGTAAATTATTCCTATGGGATTTTACTCATTTTTTCCCATCCCTTTTTGCCAGTTGGTCAAGATGACTTGTTTTGTTTTGGGGTGTTGTTGTTGTTGTTGCCTCCTTCCGAAAATCAGAACCTGTGACTATTATCCTGTGGTTTTACATAGACTTCATGGGAATTTGGAGTAGGAAATGAGAAGCCAAGAATAGATCTAAGTGGAAAAGGATGAAAAGGATGAGAAGACAGGTTCTCTTACATACTACCGTATTAAATAACTGCTTGTCTGCAACTCTCTTGTAAAACTATGCAGCACTAACATCATGGGAGCACAATAGAAGTCCAGAAAATTTTGGAACAGTACATATTATGTACTATCATAAAAGTATAATAATTAGTCTGGCTTATTTTCTCCTTGGAATTACATTTTTTTAAACAGCCACAGCTGGGCTATTTTGGGGGGAAGGAAGTGTGATGGTTGTGTATTAGTTAATGGATCTTACAAGACCATTTCGTTATCTGAGCAACAGTTCCAGATATCCTGTGTGGGCGCTGCAAAGGGTACAAGACTGGGACAGACCCTGGCAACCTCTCCTTCATTTCCATTTCCTTGCAAAATTTTCTTTATCCCGAGTGGATCCAGTCCAGAAGTGGCTTCATTCTCTGTCCTTTTTCTTTCCCCAGTCCTCCATGACTGGCCTCTATCGCTGCTTTTGCATGAAAGGCTCTGCACAAAGCGCAAATGTTGGGCGGTGGGGGTGGAAGGAGAAGGGTGCCTTTCCGGATGCCTTTGCTTTGGTGACGTTCAGTTTCTGTGTCCTTTCTTGAATTCACTGGAGTGATGTTAGTTATCACTGTGTTGCTCGTAATAAAATGCCCTCAGATAATCAATGCTCCCCTTCTGGTTTAAAAAGCTCGCTCCTACATACCTTGACAGCCTGTCCTGATTTTGCTAGGTTAATAGGGGATAAAACTGTTTTCTGGGAGGTTTATGTACAACATTCAGTCAAGTGCTGCATTGCTTGCTCATCTCCTTAAAGGTTATTTAAGAGATAATCTCTATTGATTTGAAACATATAAAGCCATGGGTAACCGTGAGATAACTTAATAGCTGACACCGTAATAAAGCATTTAATCAGCCTCCAAAGCTATTTAGGGTGCTATGTTCTAAAGCAATTTTTGTAATTCTGTAATTCTAGCAAGCCATAAAAAGAGAGGAAAAAGTATTGAATGCCCTTTTGTGAGTGACATCAAAGTGCTGAGGTGACCAAGGTGTTTTGAGCTGTCTGCTCTGTGACTTGGTTGTTCAATACCCGCTATGTTCATTTCACCCGTGTTTGACAAACACTCTGGACCCAAGTCAGACCTGCAAGTATGCAATTCCCATCAGAGGCAGAAGACTGACATCTGCTAACCCTGGATCTGCTTAGCTCAGTGATATGTTTGTCTTTTCACAAGACTGGAGTGTTGATTTCATTTGGGTTTCTCTCCCATCAAGCTCATTGTTTTCTCTGACTTATGAGTTATTGTTTCCACAATAGCCGAATTCTTCTTCTGTTTTAGGAAAGTGTTAAGAACTGGTTTATTTAGGCTGTGCTGGCATCATCCTGCTTCAAAAGAAAAGGGAACATGGGTGACTGTAAGGGTCAGGCAAATGGATTAGCTTGTGTTCCTGCGTAAGGATCTTTGGCCAACACAGAACAGAAAGTCTGAGGCTGCGCTTCCGTGTCCGATAGCTGCCCCTTCAGCCCCTGTGCCTGAGCAGAGGTTGTGTGTCTCTGTGCATCAGGCTGACCTGCTGAGCCAGGCTCTTCCCGAGCCTGTCCCCAGAAAGCCTGGATGTGCCGTGTTGTGCGCAGGAATGGGGAGGCCTTTTCTTAACCTGAAAGACTGCAGTGGATTTGGAAAGCCCCATTGCAAAGGGAAGAATTTCCCCTCAGCAAACAAGATGTACAGTCCTCCATAACCCTTCCACAGCCCCCTTGAGAAATCGATCTCTTTCTGTGTGCAATGAGGAAAACAGATGTTTTACTTATTAGGTCGTAAGTTATCACCTATGGCAAAGTGAAATTAGTCTCCATACGACTCCCTTGTTTTTTAAAAAGGAAAAAAACCCTACTCAAAAAACAGTGCGAAAAGTGGAAATTAGATACAGAGACTACATAGCTCAAAAAAATTTCCTACCATAGTCCATACTGGAGTCACTGCCCAACAAACTCTTCACATGGCAAGCTGGACAAAGATTCAATGTCACTTGACAAAATAAGAATTTTTTTTCTCCACCTTGCTTGCTTTTTTCTTCAGAATTAGTGTATGCTTGCTGGAAGAATTTTTAAAATATAACGTTGAAGAGATAAAATATGTTCTTAAAAAAGAAAGGCATGAAGTATGGTCAGGACAGATTTCCCACTTCACCTGTGAACTCAGTAGGGTAGGTAGAAGCAGATCACTTGTTTCCAAGTTGGTAACTCCTTACTGATACTTGGCCTTGTACATTCCCGCTTTCTGTTTATTTTTCACCACTGCATGTTCCTTGCTCAGTGTAGTCTTGGTAGATGATTAAATCACTTTCCTGCACCCTTTGCTTTTTGACCCATGTTTCCAGCTTGTGTCTCTGCTGTATGTCTCTAGAGCAAGTCTTGTGCCATTTGTGTCCTACTTCTATGAACTAGGTTTCCTAAATTTGATATTTATGACATGTGAAAGGAAAACAACAGACTAAAAACTGAGATTCAGACTTCTTCAGGAGCAGTTGATGATAATCAATACTTGAGCTTGCTCTGAATGCGTAAAATAATTGTTAGTTCAGCATCTGACATTCCAGTCAGGAATTTTTTTTCTTACAGTGATAGATTTTGCAAGCTTCTGTACCAGATCCTGAAAACTATTCTAAAAGTTCAGAGGAGACAGGAAAAACTGAAATTAGTGAGGCAACAGCACTTTTAACCAAATCGCTTATTTAGTCAAGAGAAGAAGAGAACTAGTTAGGACACATCCATGGGTGTTGATGGAGCAGCCATCAAGAGACCACTTGTTATCATAGCAATCAGAAGATGTCCCCAGTGACTGGAAAAAGGCAAATGTTATGTCCACCTTCAAAAAGGGAAAGTGGGAGTCCAGGGAACCACAGAACATTCAGCCTCACGTTGGTCCATGGGAAGATTATGGAGCAAATCCTCCTGAAAGATATTTCTGGGAACAGACAGATCAGATCTAGCAAGGGCAATTTATATCTAACCAACGTCAGTAATGCCATCAGTAATGAAATGACCGGTACAGTGGATGAGGAGAGAGAAGTGAATGTCATTTTACTGTACTTTAGCAAAGCTTTGATAGTCTCCAATAGCTTATTTGTAGCCAAACTAGGGAGATGTGGACTGGACAAGTGAACTACAAGTTGTGTGAAAAACTTCTTGGACCATTGGGCTCAAAGAGTAGTGGTCAGGGGATTGAAAGCTTAGCTTTCAAGATGGATAGCAGTAGGAGTACTATTCCTTAAGGGTCAATCCTGGAGGTTGCTCTGTTAAACAACTTTATTAGTGACCTGAGCAGCAGAAAGGAGTGCACCCTCATCTGTTTGGTGCATGACGACAAACACAAAAAAGAGTTCAATGTGCTGAAGGACAGAGCTGTGATTCAGAGGGATTTGAACAAGAGGAAGGAACTGGTCAATGGGGACACCACGACGCTCAGCAAAGACAAATGCAAAGTCCTCCTCTTGGGACTGAACAACTCCATGCAACAGTACAGGCTGGGAACTAGCTCGCTGGGGAGTAGCTCTGCAGAAAAGGGGATCCGGGGGGGGATCCTGGGGATCCAGGCCTTATTCAGAGGTTCACAAAGAAAGGACAAAAGACAGCCAAATTCTAACTAAATATAAGGAAAAAAAATTCACAAAGAGGTTGGCTAAACATTGGAGCATGTTCCTCAGGCACACTGTGGAGCCTCCACCCCCAGAAATTTTCCAAACTCAACAAGGCCTTGAACAGCCCGATCTCACACTGAAGTTAACCTTGCTTTCAGCTGGGGGCTACACTAAATGCCTCTGAGGGTCCCTTCTAACCTGAAGTATTTTATGATGATTTTTATGATTTGCCCAAAAGGAGCTGGCAGGTTTCTATCTAGCTGAGAGCTGTCAAGATTCAAACTATCCCTCCTAATCATTTTTCACCCATGCACCTCTACTACTCTTTTTGTCTTTAGCTAAGCTACTTGTGACAGTAATTTCGTTTTCTGGATGGCAAGGCAAAAGTCCAGACCACCCTTGGAGACCTGGTGTGCAGTATAACCAAAGCGATGCAGCAACCTGCACGTCTGTTGTAGCTGCAGTTCAAAACAGAGGTGTTAGACCCTGAAGACTCCTCTGCTCAAGTGATGACAGGCAGGTGTGACAGGGAGAAGATAAGATGAGGCATCCCTTTAACCTACAGCAGAAAAAAACTAACTGCAGAAGTCAGTAAGATTTATTTATTTTGTAGGAAAAAAAAAAGTAGAACCTTGGTGGGGGGGGAGAAGAAATTTTTAAGTTGTAATATTTCTCAGCAGTGGGAAAGGAAGAATGTTTTAAAGTCCATCCATCTGCTCTACCTTCTCGTGAAGGTCGTTGTCTTTCCTAACACTCTGTCCTTAGCAGCTCCCATGGGGCTTTTTCCCTGTCTCGTGAAGATACTCGGCAGAGTTGGCAGTGAGAGATTTTTTGAATGACAGCCTCGATTCTTACTGCTCAGAGCATTTCCTTGTGGGTGTGTTTTGAAATGTTTCTGCTAGGGCTGGAACTGATAAAAAATTCTTTGTAGCTGAACTGTGTGTAAGTTTGCATTCTGGTTACGTTCTCTAAAATTTCAACCTTGTGGGAAAAGGGAAAACTTACCAGCAGAGTTTCACTAGAGGTTTTAATGTCTGAAAAGCACACGCCTGCTTCTTGGTCTTTGTTGGCTTTCTAGCAAGGACACGCCACCTTTTCCATTCCTTTGAAACTCCTCAAGTCTTGTGTACCCTGTTAATTTGGTGATCTGGGGGAACGTGCCTATTCAATAGCAGTACGCACCTCTTCAGCTTACTCCCAATCATTGCCATGTCGAATACTGTCTACTTGTTCCTGCTGTGTTTCCTGGTTTCCATTTCCATTTTCTCTTCCACTAGTTTCTGATCTGTAGCAATGCCTCACCCCTTTTACCACTAGGTTAGCTCTAGCCATAGAGTTAACTTGGGTGTAAAGAGGTTGAGCTTTGCCCACGTGAGAGCATCCCAGTGCACGATGAAGATTTGTGCAGCGGGGTCAGCAGCACAAGCAGCTGCATCCCGCCGCGTGAGCAGCAGTCAAGCTCCATCCCTGCCTCCCGCAGCCTCTGGCTGAAGCCCTGGTTAACTCAGCCCAGAGCTCAGCGTGCTGGTGCAGGCTGAGCAGGGAGAATTGTCTGAGTTGTCTCTTGATCTAGCTCTACCAAAAAGACAAACTTGTCTTATTTTCTTATGTTTGGAAGAAAAACAAGTTTAATCACCCTCTATAAATACCCCTTCCATTCTTTCTTCTTGTTTTTCTTCTTCTTCTACACAAGGCTATCAGGCTTGTCTTTACTCCCAGTGTACAATGTTGTCTGGTTTAGCTGAAGACAAGGGCATTTTTTGTTACAAATGGGTGTGTTAACAGCTGCAGGAAGCTGCTGTTCTGATAACAGCCCACAGAGCCATACCACCTTACAGCAGAATCTCTACAAATCTTTGGCCCATCTCCAGATCCAAAAGGGGCAAATAACTACTTTTAGCACATAAAGAACCAGGCTGTTTCTCAAATGATGGTTTTGAGGACACTACCATAAGCAAATCAAGTAGCTGCCCTGGCAGCGTCCTTGTCCTCATTCAACCGTCTGCAGGGGAAGAAGTATGGTTTAGGCTGGAAAGTGAGTAGTACTGAGATGAAAGGTTTGATAAAAGCTGTAGAGATAAACTAGGTGTGCAAATACTGAGGATATAATTATTAACACAAAGTGACACAAATACACCTCCCAAGGAAATGTCCTTTCTCTGCCTTCCTTGTCCGATATTTCAGACTTTATCCTTGCTAATCATCCGTGACTGTCTAATCAGAAACTTATAGTGGTAAAAGCATCTTACAGCTCACAGCTGTAGCACAATGTTAATTTAACTGTAGCAAAACATGAGCAGCTGCAGTTGCAGAAACATATCTTAGACTACACTTCATTGTGGTTTTGCTGAGTAGGAGCAAAACGAACATCCCTGTAATTAGTGCTGGTGACAGCAGCAGCTGAGGCAAACCTGAACCAACTGCAGCAGTACCCTGGACAAGCTCATTCAGGCAGGCTGGTGAACAGCTGGATAAAAACAAAAATAAGGATCTGATTCGATTTTCTGTCTCTCATATCTTCTTTTGAAGGTGCTTGAGGTTGTTGAAGATGTAAATTTTTGAACTCTTGTTTTATAGCCACCCTTACCGCTTTTCTGTTGTATCTAACCCCCCAACTGCTGATCACTTTTAAACACAGACCAAACAGCTAAAGTACAGTTCACATTTCCTTTTTCTTGAAAATATTTATCCTCATTTTTTCAGATGAGACTAGCTTGATTCAATATAGTAACTGCAGCCAACAGTCCATCTCAGAGCAGTTCAGTTTAGTACCAATACTGAAGTTTCACACACAGGTTTTTGTTGTACTTAAGAGTTTTAAAACCTTTCCATGAAACTGGAATTGTCCCTACATGAAAAAGCAAAGCTCAAAAAACCTTTTGTTTGGAAGAGGTAAGATTGGACACTATGATGATACATTTCCTGGGAATGTAAGAAGAAGTCTTTCAGCCCCTAACAGAACCACGTCTGCTTTATCTCTAACTCAGATGACTCGAATTTAGCTCATCAGATCACAAAATGCAGCGGAAGAATGAAAAATACTCCCACCTCATAAGGGGCACTAAGGCATACTTTCCCAAGGTCTATTTATATTTGTTATGTAGGAGACTGATAGCGTGGTGACGACTAAGTCCACACCTCTTTGGCAACTTTATTTTGCACCCTTATTATTCATGTATCTTTAGCTCAGCAGCACTGCTGTGTAATACTCTGTGATTTGGCATGTTTGCTCTTTGGAGATTACTGTGAAGATCTACTGAGCTGTAGAAATAATAGAACCATGCCCAAGCCAAATTTGAAAGCTGAGAGACAAAATTTGGAACTATATAGTGATCTTTTGCCTCAGCTTAGTTTCTCGTAGGTAATCTTTGAAAGATAAGTTGCTGGGAGTTTATATGTCATGATGCTGTGAAGGTTGAAGCTGTACTCTTACTAAACACAAGTGCTGAAAAATTAATACTGACTTAATTGCAATCAAATAATATATTAACTTGTATGTTTCTGCCTTATAACCTCATCACAGATCTAAAGAAGATAGCCAGAATTGAATGTATTTCTTTCTGAACTGGTAGATATTTTCAAGGTTTGAAGTAAATGTGTTCCTTCAGAAAGAAATGCAACATAGCTTTTCATTCTTTCCAAGACAAGAAAGGAAACAATAATACTTCTTATCAGGGCTCACCAGGTTTATAGCATCAGTAGAGTATGTAATGTATTTTTTTCTAAGTATAGCATCATATCTAATTGTAGAAAGATACAGAAATGATTACATAACACCAAAGGGCATATTACTAGCTGACTTCTTTGATCTAAGATAAATTAATGGGTACAAAAATATGAATTCAAAACACTTGTACTGCCCTTAAGGTGCAGAAAGGCATCATGTATCTTCCAAGTTAAGGCACTATCCTATTAGATTTCTTCTACTGGCAGCTGCTTTCTTGAAAGTAATTCCTTCAAGGAATTTGATAATCCTGGTACTTAGTTGGAAAAGCTTCATATTGCAAACGGGGAGGCTAAAAATTGCCTCTTAATCTTGTATTTCCATTACAAAAGTCCTTTTCAGTCTTCCTATACATGGTGCTGGAACAAGCGTAGTGTGATGCCAATATTTTATATAACAAACTAATGGCTGGAGTCCTCACCATGAAGAAGGTCGGACTCCGTTTGGTTTGACTTTTTCAGCCCTAGACAATTCCTTTCTTTCCAGGACCGTGGCTTAACGCCCCAGGCAGTGCCAGCTCTTGGGTGAGAGCACCTCTCTTGTTGAAGCTGGGCCAATGCCGAGAGCAAGATTTGCTCTCTGTGTCTGTGTAAGAGAGAGAGGAGAGAAGATAAGCGAGGAGACAGTAGGGTGGCTGACTGCAGTGCACTGATATAAGTTTTCAAATGGCAGTGGGAACATTCCTGTGGCTGCAGCAACCTGGACCCTTTCTATATCTTAGCCAATGGCTACTGAGAAGTGACTATTTAGAAGCCCTAGTTTAAATGGTACATGATTAAGAAGGCAGGCACTGCATGCTCTTGCTGTCTGTGGAGGTTAAGCATCCTAAGGGCACATCTCCTTGGTTGTGTCTTTGGGTCAATTCATGCCATTCAGAAGGTAAGGAATCTGAAACAGCCTTACGTGTGCTTAGGTGGCCAACATGCTTTTGTGTGTCTAAGGCATAGTTAACATCAATTTTCCTTCTAGGTCTCTTATGTCCAACAGGACCTTTTCTAACTGTTCCTCATGATCAAAGTCCGTTTATAAACTGAGGACAAGGATTACTTTATTGCCCTACAGAATGCTCTGTATTAGTCCAAGGATAAAAGAGGATGAGTCAACTTATAGCGTTTTCATCTTGCCACACGATGCCAGTATTCCACTGAGTATCTCTCGATTGGGGTTGCAGGCACAGCAAATAATAAGTAGCTTTATGTATTTATTTAAATGATACAC
Source organism: Mycteria americana (assembly GCF_035582795.1). NCBI lineage: Eukaryota > Metazoa > Chordata > Aves > Ciconiiformes > Ciconiidae > Mycteria > Mycteria americana. The sequence continues at coordinate 37,200,730 of NC_134367.1, forward strand.
CGTTGTTCTTGTCACTGTCACACTGCTGCTTGCGTTGCTTTTCTGGAAACTGCGGGCAGGAAGGTTCTACTAGCAGAACCGCTGTCAGAAAGCAAATGTGAAACTTCGCACCGCAGTCCTTGTGGGATATGCATTTTCAATTGGGTTTCTATGAGCACTGGCACCTGCACATTAAGCACATTAAGCACTTCTTCAGTCTAGCCCTCATCAACAAAACACTTAAGGATTTGGCTGAGTGCTCTCCTCAACTGGGGCCTTCAACTCCAATTCTGAGCTCGCTGCAGTCAGTGTAAGCTTTGACAAGAGCTGCAAGTAGAGCAGCCCCAGCCTTCCAGCTTCAATGAATATGTGAAGTGTCCTTAAAAGTTTTTATTCTATTTTCCTAACCTTGACTGTCAATATCTCCTCCTACTGCAACTTTCCTTAAAGTGCTGCACTTTGTCATGCCTTATTGTTTTTTGTCTCTTGACGTATTAAGTGGAGGACTAATATAATGTTGCAGGATAACATTTTGTTTGTTTTCTGGGGACAGTATTTGTTTGGTAGCTGATTCCCATCCAGATGGGAATCTGGTGCCTTAGCAGAGCACTGCGCAGCCCCACAGTCCTCACCCCTAATATCTTATAAGGCATGTAACTGCAGCGATTCATCCATCACCGGTTTGTATCACATCTCAAACGGTGGGGAACAGGAGCTGCTCTCTCTTTCTTTCTCCCCCTCAACTGTTTTACACCAATTTCAGCTCCTGCTAACTCTAATCGTCCCAAATCTTCAGAGAAAAAGATTGTGTTCATACAACTGCAGCCTGTTTTCCCTATTTCTGTTAAATATTAAATAGTTACTTCAAGGGTTCTTTTATTATTGAAGGCTGAGAGTGATTTGGGAAAGGAGGTAAACACAGACCTATCCTGAACCAAAACACTCAACCCTCGTTGATTTAAAAGAGAATTGAGCATGTGCTTAAATGCCTTTACGAATTAAGGCTAAAATAATATCCCACCAATTGAGTTAAAATTTTCCTCTGGACCCACAAACAAGGATCTTGGTAAAAAAATAGGGAAGGACGATACTATGGCCTAAAATATTAAAGATAACAGAATTTTCAACTTGTATAGTTCTAAAAGTGCATTCTAATTTAGTTCTGGGAGTGTTAGTTCTTTCAAAAATGAGACTTAAAAAAGCAATTACTCTTTGAGTTAATCGTCTACTGTATTTATTTAATATGTGAGTCAGATCAAGTGCAAATTGCCTTTTAGAAGCTGCCAGATCAAAAAGCTTGTTTTATCTAGGGCTGACTTTTCCCCTCAGGTTTAATAACTTTCTATTCACCAAAAGGTTTTGAAATTCTCCTTTTCCAGTGCAACTATGGGAGGAAAAGCCATCATGTTGTCTTTCCTGTGTTCATTGCCACTGAAATGGTATCTACAGAGCGGTATTTTCAGTCCTTGATATAATTAATAATGATTTACATAACATTTAATGACAATATATTTAATAACAGTTTAAGAAGATGAAAGTTCATGGCCATTATTGAATTAATCTCCCTCTTTCAAGTTCTGTATCACAACTGAAGTGTTGATTTTAACATGCAAGTTGCATCCTCAGCAACATATTTCAGTCAATTTATATTGATGTTCTGAGGTTACTGTCATTCTACGTGTCTCTGCTTTTATTCTGATTTAGAAGCAATGAAAGGTTAACCAGGATTTAAGGGAAATACAATAGACAATTATACATTCCATTGCATGCCTGAACCATTTGCAATTATGAGTGGTATTGAATTTTTGTAAACTGAATTTCTAATTGAACTTCAGGAAATATTTGCCATCACTACTTTTTATAAAAGATTAAAAGTGTTGTAGAATGTTCAATTTTTTTAATTAACTATTAAGCAAGGTAGACAGTGTTACCTTTCAATCTTCAGTAGAAAAGTCAGCAAGAAGGAGAGATTAGCAAAGTTAATACCAGCAATAAACCCTCTGCCTCAGTTAGAGGTAAATAAGATATTTAGATAAATAAGATATTTTTAGCTCTTCCAAACCTGGTGAACTTCATTCTTTGACAGAAAAAGCACTGGCTAAAATGGTCTTGGAGCCAGCAGCATCCACCTCTGGGAATTCACGAAGGATGGATGAAGTGCCATAAATTGACAACATCATTGTTGCTTTCCTCTCTTTCCTTAGGGGGAACAAGGGTGAGAAGAGAAGCAAGGGAGCTACGTACCACTGAGTGTAACTTTAATACCGAGAAAAACTCTGGAACAAATAATTCAGCAACCTATTTGTAAGTAACTGGAAAATTATAATGAGATGAGTTGCCACCAACTCTCTTCTCATGTAACTTAGTCTTGGCAAATCCAAGTAACTCTCTTTACAGTGGGATAATGGCATTTGTGGGTAGAATGGGAGCCTTGAATATTTTATACCTTGGTTCTTAGTAAGGCTTTTCACAATGTTTAACATGATATTCGCAAGCCAGCTACAGAATCATAGTTTAGATGAAAGAACCCTAACCTGCAAGCAAAATTGTGCTCAAGAAATACTTTGCAGTGGTTTCTTGACAAAAGGGGAAGATTTATCTTCTATGCAGCTCTGCAGGGCTTTGTCTTCACTCTATTCTGTTTCAGTAGTGGTCTGGGTGAAGGAATAGACAGGGTGCTTATACTAAAAAAGACAGAAGTACTACAGTTATGCCACAAGGCAGAAAAGAGTTGAAAATGGAGAAATAATTGGAAAAAATCTGCACATTCAATAGGGACAACTGCAAAGTGCTACACACAGGCAGGAATAATCAAGTGAACTAATAGGGAATGGGAAGCACCGAACTCCAGTCTAGATAGATTGGAGCATTGGGCAATCATTAATGGGATGGAATTTAACATAAACAAATGCTGGATTCTGCACCTGGGATGGAGTGCAGAAGTATAAATTGGGAGAGTAGCCCTGCAGAAAGGGATCTGGGGGTGCTGGTCGACAGCAGGCTCAATATGAGTCAGCAGCGTGCCCTGGCAGCCAAGAGGGCAAACCGCTTCCTGGGTTTCATCAAACACAACATAACCAGCCGGTCAAAAGAAGTGATTATCCCGCTGTATTCAGAGTTGGTGCAGCCTTGCCTTGAGTACTGTGTGCAGTTCTGGGCCCCACAGTTTAAGAAGGATGTGAAGGCACTCGAATGCGAGGAGGGCAACAAAGCTGGTGACAGGGCTGGAAGGAATGTCCTATGAGGAGCGGCTAAGGACTTTGGGCTTCTCTAGTTTGGAGAAAAGGAGGCTGAGGGGCGACCTCATTGCTCTCTACAGCTTCCTGAGGATGGGAAATGAAAGGAAGGTGCTGAGCTCTTCTCCCTGGTATCCAGTGATAGGATGCATGGGAGTGGTTCAAAGCTGCACCAGGGGAGGTTTAGACTGGACATTAGGAAGAGTTTCTTTACCAAGAGGGTGGCTAAACACTGGAACAGGCTTCCTAGAGAGGTGGTCGATGCCCCAAGCCTGTCAGTGTTTGAGAGGCATTTGGACAACGTCCTTAATAACATGCTTTAACTTTTGGTCAGCCCTGAAGTGGTCAGGCAGTTGGATTAGATGATGTTGTAGGTCCTTTCCAACTGAAATATTTTACTCTATTCTACAGAGCAGTTCTCCAGGGAGTATCTAGGCATTATAATGGATTTTGAGCTGCCCAAGGTACTGAAAAAAGGGAAATACTACAAGTACAACCAGCACGCGAAACAGTCCCTTGGTTCTGCTTAGAAATGCCAAGGCTCCTGCTGCAGTCTTTGGTCTGGTTTTCAGCAGCCTTTCCATGAAAGATTTGGACTAGCCAATGTTCAAAGAAGAGCAGTAGGAACAATAAGAAATTTAGTGAATGTGTCTGTAAGGGCAGACCAGAAGAACTGAAGACTGTTTAGTCCAAGGAGGGAAGGACTGTAGGACATGTGATAATGGTCTCCAAGTATGTGAGGCTGCCTCAAGAAAGAGAATAACATGTTCTCTGAGCCCAAGGTGGTGAACAGACTACAGACGTAGTGAACCACTGGAACAAGCTGCCTGAAGGGCTGCAGGTCTCACCATGTGGAAATGTTTCTGAATAGACTGGAAAAGCATCTCTCCAGAGTAACCGTAGGGCAGGCAGATGCCCATTTGATTTCCCATCCAGCCATACTTCTCCAGGCTCTTCTGAACAAGACCAAAGCACATGAGATTATATAATATATGCATACATGATTAGTTTTGTTTGTGTTTATGCTCTGTGTTACTGCTGTAAAATTTAACTTGCTATTCAGTTTGACCCATCTCCTTACAAAGTTCAGATGTTAATGCAATACAGGCAATAAAACACTTTTTTCCCATTCTTTCATTTTTATGGATGAGGCTTTTCCAGATGGTGTTTGTGAACAAAGAAATCAAATATAAATGTATATTGGCTGCGCTCACTGTTATTTCTGCTTTGTTGTTGTTGTGGTTTCTTCAGCAAATGCAGATATATTCTTAATGACATATTGTCATCCATTTTGAGGTGTCAAAACAGAGAATTTTGGATTCCAACAGATTTGAGGATAATCCTCTATCTGGTAGGACTCCCTTTTGCTATGGGACAGCAAATTATTGTTTTCTTCTGTTTACAAAGATTTATTGTGAAAATTTCTCCTGCATTTTTGCTATTAATCTACTTTCTTGGAAGGAAAACACCTATTGCACACACTAGCTACCTCAAAAATATTTTGGTTTTACTGGGAGTATTTTCTGGTTCCAATTCTAATTCAATTAGATTCCAGCCTAATTTTAGATCATTAGTAATGCCTGAAGTGAATATGTAATTATTTTGTCCACACATGGAATTTGTTTGTAATTTTCTCTCAGTTAAATTTCAATGGGCCCCATTTCTGCAGAATGATGAAATTAATCTCTCTTAGCACTAAAAATATATGTTTTATTTCTATCAAGTTTGAGATCATGCAGAAAAAGCTGCTCCTTAGGTGTCAAATTTCTCATGATGCTTAGTCACATATTTACGAATTTTTTCTTATATCTCTTCTGAAATGAGACATGGTATTTGGAATATTGCAGATGGCAGCAACCTCTGAATCAGTCATGCAAGCCACTAGCTGTTTTCTCATATAGGACATAGATATGAGACTTTTGCAAATACTCTTTTACATGTTAAGAAAGAAATTGGCCTTTAAAATGGTGATAAGGAAAGGAAGGGAGTTCAAAAATAGCTGAAAAAAATCAGCTGGGTGGTGTCGGTTTTGTGGGATTCCTGGCTCCTTCTACAGAGTGGGATGCTTGAAATCCTAACATAGACTTTACTCATCTGAAACTTTACTCAGTCTTCAGTCAGTGTCAGTGCTGTATTAGCAATCACCGCCTGGCTTTCTGCGACGGGGGAATTGCTGGTTGCCTCCTGTGCTTTGCCGGGTCTCGTGCTAGGAGTTAGGGCAGACCCAACAAGAGGGGCTGCACCGGGCATTTAGGACCACCTGAGCCAGCTGGACATTTACTTAATGCCCATTGGGAATACGCTCCCTGACACTATTCCAGAAGAAACTGTAAACCTGAAGTGACTCTTGCTATAAAGTATTTCCATTTTTTTTACATTGAACAACACACTGGACAACAAATGTTTGTTGAAACTGGAAAGGGGGAAGCCTGCCTCTTAGATCTGATTTGTCTTCACTATGTCCATGGAGGCAAGTAGCGTGATGGTGCAGTAGGCTCAGCAAATATTTACTCATGCCCAGGAGGGACTGCAAGGTGAATTGTCAGTGCGGCAGATTGCCTCTCCCAAGGAGAAAGGGCTGAGAGCCATTCTGCGAGGAGAATTTAGGGAGTCCTTCCTTCAAAAGCAAAGAGGAGTTGGAGCCCAGGTTTGAAAGATATTTAGGAATCTGAAGATTTAAGGAAACATTTGGTGGTTTACCCAGGGCACCTGGCATGTTAGTTCAGTGAGTAACAGCCCAACCTGGCCCTTACAACGAAACACTGAACACAGAATAGGACGTCTGCATGTTGTGTATGGCTCACGGGCAAATTAACTGCCTCGGAGGGACCCTTACCACACAGCTCTTCTCGCTGGATTTCCAGGGGACTCTGCTTGATGTGTTGTATTGTCAGTCTGAAGCTTTCTCATGGTTGCCATGAGGCCACATGGGTCCCACTTGGGAGCACATTGCCCAAGCCCACCCTCTTAGCTTAGCTCATGGCAAGGTATCCTGCTTTTCGGGAAGATGCTGTGCGGGTCAGGAGGAGGATGGATTGATATTGCGGCTATGCAGCAATGAACAGCACCATATTAAACTGGCGTAGCTGTGCAGCTCACGTCAGTCCAGGTGAAAGCTTTGACATAAATGCTTGAGTCTCTTTGTATGGATGTTTGGAGATGGGCTCACAGTCTGTATCTCCTCCCTGCAGCATAACACCTCCTACCCAAACCAGCCCCTCTCCAAGACCTGCGTTACTGACATCAATGACTAGAAATACTCGTCATCAGAAGAGCAGGACCATGATTCAGATTTTTTACTCATTAGTTGAGGATCTTGTTGCCAACTGTTGGGAACCTTATCAGCTTTCTCTCTCACTCATGCAGCCCACTTGTGTCAAAATGAAGGCTTTAATAGGGTGTTTTGCATTAAAATGGAGATAAACAGTGTGTTTGCTTGAAGCAGAACAAGGCAGAATAAGCCAGATCTTCAGCTGATATACATTTGTCACAGCTCTATGAAGATAATGAAGCTATACTAATTTACATTAGTTAAGAAGCAGAGCTGCTGTCTCTCATACAGACTCCTCTGCAGATCTCCTTCATGCAGATAAGGAGAGACACTGGTGAGGACCTGCAGCCCCGACAGTTTCCAGCACATGCCTTGGATAGGTCAGAAACAGTCTGAATCATGCCTCCACTGAAGAGCGCTGATAGGCAAGAATTAGTTGTAAGTAAAAGCTTGAATTCTTATACTTTTTCCTGGACTGGCTTTTGGTACTCTTAGGCAAAGCTGCTCCATCTTACCTTTGCCTTTAGGACAAAAGGTTTGCATTTTTTCATGACTGCTTGGAATTTCTCATGTGCAATTAAAAATCATGTTACTCTGAATCTAGCTGGGACCGACTCCATCCTCTCTGGTATTCACCTTTTCCCTTTCTCCTCTTGCCTCTTGATTGTTAGGCAGTGGGGAGTTTTTTCTTAGCTTTTCTGCCTCTTTTAACACTCTTTCCCTTCCTGTCCCCTCACTTGACTCAAATTTTCTTGTAAGGCCATCTGCTAAGAAGGAGTCAGGTACCATTTACCTTATTTGCATATATTTCCAGCTGATATCACTCTGCCTTTTAAAGTGACAAAAGAAAATAGATTTCAATAATTTGAATTTTGAGTAAGTAATAAAGGTTGAAGGGATTCCTTATTGCTGCATTATTCTGAAAACACAGACAGCCGTTGGCCTTCAGGAGCCCACGAGGTGAGTCTACAGCACTGGGGATTCACCATTTGGGTCACAAGTATGTAAGTCCCGCTTAAATACCAGCTGAAGCTCTCACATCCTTTTGCAGACATCGTTGTTTAATTCACGCAAACTGGAAGCAAAAGTGACCATAACTAAAGAGAAGTATATTTGTCCCTCCTGTTTCCCTTTGCTGGGAAGTTCATACAGTTTTGATGTCTTGTGACGTTATTTTGTGTTCCTGTGGATGGCTGCATAACCAACAGCCTGACAGCTGGGGGCAGTGGGAACAGAGCCACTCGAAGCCCTGTGACTGCAAGGCTCTGGGATAAGTGATACAAAGCAGTCAATGAAAAATTTAGCAGAAACACAGCATTATTATTCTGTTCAATAAAGAAAATTGTATCCCCCTCAAACATAAATTCTTTTAAGAAATTAAATATTTTTTTTAAGTGGAAATTTTCTGTGGATTTGTGTGTGTGAGTGCATGAGCCGTATGAACTGCTTTTTCTTTCAAAATTTAGCGTGGAAAATTCCTGTAGCTGCAGGTACTTTTCTGCCTTTGAGTCAGAGTATCCACTGAGATGTAATATTCATTTCATTAGGCTCATCAGTGTTAATGCTGTTCAGCTCCATTTAATGAAAACAGTAAATTAGCATGTGCAGTAGTTCTCTTTCGCTAACTAATTGATATACGATGAAAGTTCCCATGTTACCAGCTAGTACATCTTCAAGGAGAGTAACTAGAAACAGTGGCTTAAGGGTTTTTTTAAAATGTATGTTTTTAATGCCAGTGATAGCCAGTATATGCTATTTAAGAGATAAAAGCAAAAAAAAAAAAAAGGATTGGTACCACCCGATAACAAAAACTTGGCCGATTCATTTTCTACCCTGGGATTTTGAGCAGCTATTGTTCTTATGCAGGAATGGTATTTGAATACATATTTAGCAGCATTACGTACTTTACCATAAGGATTATCATTCCGAAGTCTGCTCTCATAGTCTTTTTTTTCGGTGGACTTTTAACTTTTGATCGTGTGCTTGCATCTAATTGAAGAAGTGCTTATATGGCTGTCTCTGCTGATTGCTGGGCAAGAAAGACTTGAATTACTAGCTGTTTTCCAGGAAGTTAAAATGGAGCATGGCAGATTCTCATCTGATGTTAACCAGTTGCTGTTTAAAATTGAACTGAACTGTGCTGATTTGCATCAAAGGATGGGAAAGAAACCTGGTGAGGAAGCACTGAAGGACACTTCTGTCAATGACAGAGGTGCCACAGTGCTCCAGAAGCCCAGGAGACTGTATCAGGCCACAGCCAAGCACCTGTTTCCAAAGGAAACTTGGAATGATCGGTAAGGGGAATAAATGAAAAATCATATACGTCATCAGTATTGACTTGTGGATGACCTCAGTCTTCCAAAAAATCAGCTACTGACTTCTCCTCCTGTAGTTACATATGCCTACAAAACTTTCAGAGGGAAAAATTGGAGACAGTTGAAAATAAAAAATGCAAAAAGAACTGAAAATAATCCATTCTGCTGGAGGAAGTATGGAAAAGACTCCAAACACGAACTTTCACATCTCCCAAAGCATCATATTTTAAAAAGGGAACGGATCAGTGTGAAGAAAAAGCAGCTTTAGCAGCTTTGTAGCCAAACTGATCTGCCCAAATTGCAAGAAATCTCTGGCCAGGTTTTGCAATATGCAAGGCACCCAAACACCATGAAAACTGTACAAGGCACCAAGTTGCTTAAAAGTCACCTTTCCTCTGGCTAGTAGGTCTGCAGCGGTGAGATGCTGCTCATCTGCAAAAAATGAAAAGCCAGGGGTCATAACAACTGTGTTTTCTCAGTTCACATGTCCTGGGAAACACATTGCTTTTCCAAGACAAACGCGTTGCTGGCTTCATCCTGCTTCCCAACAGCAACTACTCAAATTTGTACGGTGCCAAACCACACATCCCTTGCCACTGAGGTTTTTCTTGGCAGGAAAACACAAGGGTGCTCAGCGAGGTAACCTGAGGACTGCTGTGCTTGCTGCATTTATTTAAATTGGTCTGGACTGCCATAGCGGTGCGCAGAAATAGGCCTTGCAGTGACTTCAGAGACCAAACAATGTGGTAGATAGTTTGCATTTAATCAGAAGTGAACTTTATAAATTCAAAGTTTTTATTTTATTAACCCAAACTTGATTTCTCCCAATTATTTTTTTAACAAGTATCTCAGTGTTGTTATACTCCATATGGACAAGCCAAAAATCCTGTCCCATAGACAGATGGAGCAAATGAAGGAGAAATTATTATAAATGCAAACAAAATTATTTAACTGGAGGCTTGCTCGTGGTTTTAAGTTCTTGATTTTCTAGTCTGTGAAGTGTCTTTCTCTCATATGTGATAGCTCTTACCATAAGGCAGTGGTGTTCTATTACATTTCTTATTTCTTCTTTATAATGTATTTTTCAACTAAACATTATGTAGTTTTTAACTAAATGTGAGAGTATTGTATCAAAACAAGATGAGTCTGTGGAAGTATCTCTGAACTTCTTGCATATCTTTTAAATCTTGCCTTGAGGAGTATAATCTATTATTTTCCTGCCTAGGTAGAATGTGGGGTGGTACAGTCTCTGTCCCTGCTTTCCAGATATAGCCAATTTTTCTCTTTATTTTGGATCATTCCAGAAGAATTTTATATTGTGGAGGACTATATTGATTCCACTTTAAGATGTAGACTTTCTGAGTACTGCATTGTGTTCATCTGTATCATTTATATTTGTTGAGCGATAAACTGAGTATCTGAGTGATACTTCTCATTGCTGAAGTTTAAAAGGTCTGTTTGGGAAGACTGATAAAAATGGCAAAGCACAGGACTGCTTCAGGTCATATACTGGCTTCTCTTCACAAACTTCATGTTGGATTACCACTGAGCAAGAAGCCACAGTGATGATGATGTAAAAGTTTCATAGTGTTCTGTATTTTTTGGAAGAGATCAATGATGTGGTGGTAAAGGATATGAAGGAAGACACTTTGTTATCTATGTCCTCCTTTAAATGTTATGCCAGGTGATATGTTTCCTTTTATTTCTGTCAGCCAAACTCCACTGCTCATGTAATGGTTTGTACTGTGTTTTTTCACTTGCAATTAAAATCTCTAAGCATGTTAGACTGGCAGCAGCATTTGGGTTTATTTAGCTGACTTTTTATGGAACTACTGGGTCAGTTGCCATACAACTGCCAGGACAAAATAAAATATAGACTTGCCTTTATTTTTCTAGGCATTGTATTTAAAGTTAGCAAAGGCTTACCAAATTCCTGGATGAGATGGAAACTCTGGGATCTAGAGCTTCCCTGGAATGATTTTGAGTGTTTCTTCTTTAACCTGGCCCCGGCCTGCATCAGCCATGCCCTGGTTTTGAACAAAATGGTTAATTATTTTTCTGTTGCCCTGGGCCCAGTCAGGCAGCGTGTAACCGATGCTGCAGCTCGCAAATGGAATAGTGGTAAACATGACCTTGCCTTTTACTATTTTTTCTTCTTAGCCCGCAAGTAACGTTATAAAACATGGGATTCCCAGTTGTAATTGAACTACAACAAGGTCGGCTAGAGGAAAAATGTAGTTCCAAGTGCCTCCTCCCTTTCTTCCTCCTCATCCTGAGACACATTCCTGGGTAATGCAATATCTTGTATACTCTTACATCATGTTTAACTGTATTAGGTAATTTAAAAGCTGAATAAAACAATTGATAATTGTCTCATGGAGGAGAAAACGGGCTCTTAACACTTTTATTCTTCTCTTGCTGTTCATTTTGGCAAGAAGTCTAGGGAACTCGTGTCCTAGCAGTATAATATTGATGGGAATGCTGGTCTTAAATCCCAATTATCCTCTAGATTTATTATATAAATGACCTTTTCAGTTTGGGGAATTTTTGGTTTGGTTTGGTTTGTTTCTTCTTTTTGGGGGGGAGCCCTGATTTGCTTTTTATCCCTAGTTAAAAGCCTATTTCTTATGTATGTTTCAGTCCATTTCCTAAGTCATGTTTGCACTTGAGTTTTTTGACTGTGCCCTCACTGCACTGGCACATTGGCAACGTTGTACTTTAAGGTGAGATGCGGAACAGAAGTTTGAATCATCTTTAGACACTCTTTTTGCTAAATTTCATTTCGGTACCCTGGTACATAAAGAGGTTATAATTGCACTCCTGATCTGGTCTTATATAGCTAAAGTGACATTTCCTGTTGGGTACTGGACTAGGTGCACCGTTGATCTGACTCAGTGCAGTCACTCTTGTGTTATTACTGCTAAGTTAGGGTAAAAGTGTGAACTCTCAATTTTTTTTATTTTTGTTGTTTTTCACTAGCTCCTGAAATCACAAAGCATTAGACTGAGCATAGGAACCAGTCCAATTATCAGACGTTAGTGGGATGCATGAGTATCTCACTGGTCTATACTGGCATCTAGTCAGAGTTCAGCCTATGTTTTAGATGCTGAAAAAGGACCCAAACATACCCTATTCCTCTTCCCATTCCTATTATGCTGCATGAAGATGTTGTTTCACCCTTAGTGCCTCAATCCGCCTCTCATCTCTCAAAGAAGGGACTCAGGGTAATTGCCATTTGGTTCTTCCAAAACATTTAAAGGAAGAGAGAATTGCTTTCCACTAAAAAGATGAGGATAATGTCAGGTAGCCTGCTTCTCCAACATTTCCCTGACAAGGTCACCCTACAACTGGAAAAAATGGTATTACTACTCAAATTAGTGATATAGTGAGTGTACTTAAAAGCTTGCGATTGTCTCAGTGCCTGTACTACCAAGAAAAAAAAAAAGTAATCAGCCTGTGTGATTTGACTAGGCTCTGATTCTGGAGGTATGTTCAACTCCAAATAAAAATAGCTTATTTTCCCTAAGAGTGTACTGTTTAGGGTACAAAACCTTGCTGTTTGCAGATTCTAGCATGAAGGGAGAAAAAAACATGGTATCCTTTGGCTTTAATATTTCCCTGGGACCTCAGTTAACAGGTCTGCTCCTGAGATCACAGCAGTACTGGCTCCTGAGGACAGTGCTCATTTCCACCTGTGCCTGTTCTAACCTTGCCTCTCAGGGGGAGAGAAAGCACAATCTCTCCACCCCTGTGGTTCACTGCAGTTTCCTATTGTTAAAATTTACTTTTTTTGCCTACTTTGAATACTGATGCAGAGCATCCCAGCAGTCTGCTGAGATCAAAAGCCACCACCGTTTTCCGAAGAGCCCACCTCAGCAGAAGCAGGTCTTCACCAGGCAGTTTGGGACAAGATGCTTAAAGGTGGTTTCATGGCAAAGCTATCCAGAAGTCGTTAACTACATACACATGCATATTCTTGTATATAAATATACACACAAACATACTTTAGATATAAATAACTCCAGTAGGAAGAAGAAAATAAGGCATCACGCTCACTCCAGGGCTGTGATTACGACTAGAAACTGCAATAGCACAGCTGATATAAAACTATCCAATATATATTAGACCAGGCTGAAGGCTGACCTTTTTAATGCCACTTGGCAAAGCTCAAAGAGAAGTTAGTCAGAGCCAAGGAGGGTAGCCATGGTCATCCACCCACCATCCTGACTCCCTCTGTGTGGGGAAATCTCTAGCACAGTTCCAGGCAGACAGTTAGGAAGGGTTTGGTTTGTAGGGCACAAACAAAACATGGCCGCTTTAGTTGCCCTGCTTTTGGCAATGAGCAGCCCTTGAGGTGCGGCTTCATGTCCCATATCATTGCTCTCTGAAGAGTGGATGCCCAGAGCTCACTCCTCCTCGTCAGGAGACCCTCAGCCACCCAGCTGTGGGCTGTGAGTCTGAGCTGTGGAGTGCCTGCAGGCAGCTTGCGTTCGTAGATCGTTTATTGCCTGCCTTTATTGTCCCCCTTCTGAGAACTTCCAGGTGCCTTTCTGATAAACTTTTTGTTTAATATTACAACTGCTTTCAGACAACCTTTACTAATAAAGCCATGAGGTAGAACTCTTTTACTTTTTTCCCTATCTTTTTACTGTCATGTTTATGTATGAAGCAAATTATAATATTCAATAACTTTACAATCCTATGAGTTTTTATAAATATTTAAAACCATTGCACTCTGTTTAAAACTTCCCATGCATTAGAAATGCAAGAGACTGTAAATTAAATTTATGTTGCATGTTTGAATATTGGATGTCAGTATACTCCAAAGTTATTTGGACTAAAGCAAGTGAAATAAACTACCTAATACAAATGCAGTGATTTGCCTTGACATAATTTCTTGATTCATTGGCAGTTCATACAACTACAGAAAAAAGATGACACACATTTCAAATTGTTTGGGAAAGTTAACAATCAGGTCAGAATTGTAATTTGCAAAGCTAAATAAACTGATGATAGGCATGGAACAATATCAGATTTTGAGGTTATTTCTTTTCCTTTTTTTCCTTTTGCCTTCTGTTTCTTATTTCCTTGCATTATGGATCTCTTTTCTCTGTATCTTATAATGTAACCGAGTCACATAGGTACTGGGAATACAATATGTGTTTATTTCCATCCAGACTGTCTCTCATACAAATCATATTTCATTTGCTTCAATTTTCTGTCCTTGTAAACAGAAATTAAAAGATCCCCTGAACAGTCTTCAAGAAGTGTCCTAGCTACTGCTATCTCACATTAACGAAAATTGTAGTCAATACAAATAACAGAAAACAGAAACAAAGCAAAAGCACAGTTATTTGAGGTGCTTAAACTATGTCCTTCATTTCCCTTCTGTTTCTTACTTATTTTAATGCTCTCTTCAAAATAATTCTGATAAACATTTTCAAATATAGCAAGGGAAAAACATTGCTCAGCCTTTCCAATTATGCAGGTTCTTCGGTTTCCTCTTGCCAGGTCCTCACAATCAGCAATCAGGTAAGAAACTGGCAATTTTGTTTCTTTGTGGTTGTCGCTACCTGTTTCTTTTAAACAAAATTCATTTGCTTGGCCAAGAGATGTGCAGGGTGGAGGACTCATGATAACCAGAAATGTAATCAGTGATTCTGAAAAGAAGGCTAGGAGTGTAGATAATTTATGTAGGTTCAAGATTTTAAAGAAAGAAGCGGCCATTAGCCTGGTTTAGCTTCCTCACTGCAGAAGTCAGAGCATTTCACACACTGCCTCATGCTGAGCCACATACTTATAGTCTGATTTAAAGCAGGCTTTCAGAAGACATCCACTCCTGATGTGGAGCCATCTAGAGACGGAGAAATCACTTGTTTTGTAAGTTACCCTTTCTGTTTAAAAACATACAGAGATTTCGGTTGAAATTTCTTGTTTGGGTATTGTTTTTTTTCTATGCTCTTCTCTTCTCTTCGGACATTAGCATCTTTACTATAATATTATTTGGTTTCTGTGATGGTAATCAAGTTGTCTCTCATCCTTCTCTGTTACGGACTGAACAGACTGCCCTCTGAAGCATGGCCAAGGGGTGAAATGCAGAGTGTGAAGCTGACACAGAGGTATTCAGCACCGAGGAGGCAGGTGGAAATAGAGTGACAGCCATGTAGTGCGTGGGTGCGGTGCAGGAGGTGGAGGGGAGAGGTCAGAAAACCCGGACTGGTTAATCAAGGGCTTCGGGAAACAGAAAACCAACTGACTATATCCCTGCGAGGCACGTGTGCGGTGTTCGGTTCACAGCTCTTTCACTGCAGAAGAGGCAAGAAGTGTAGCTCAGAGGTGGTGCCCAGAGTTATGGATTAATTAACCCTGGATGGAAGTCCTTATGGTAGTTGCCGAGTACCTTAGGTTTTGCTTTGCTGCATTGGTAAGTAATGGGAAAAGAGAACAGACAAAATGGCAGTAATTAAGATAAAGTGTTGGAGAATTTAATAGAAAAGTACTGTGTGTTTAAGAAGCACAGTTGCTGATTCCTAACAGGCATTAATAATTATATGATTGTGAGAGGCTAGAAGTGATCCTTAATCGCCTGTCCTGTAAGAACACTGATGGCCATTAAAGAAATGACCCCGGTTAGTAAGGGAAACACCACATCCAAAAATCAGCAGTCAAAAAGAGAGTTTAAATTTATTCGGCTATCAGTAGCATGACTGGAAAAAGGTAGTTAAGTATGAGTTACGGCTTCATTCCACGTACTACAGCCTGTAGCAGTGGATATTTTAATAAACTTCACTAGGAAGAAAATAAAATGGATTCTGTGAAAATACCTGAGGTGTTTTGAAGATACTGGAATCCAAGGAAATATATTTTATGGCAAGCATCCCTATAATGCAGAGAAGCAGGGGACATGTAAGTATGTAATGAATATAGAACAGGCTTGGGAAAATAAGTGCTGGTGAATTTAAGCAAGCTGTGTGCCTTGAAATGTAAAACAACCAAAGTATATTTCTTCAGCACAACAGTGCGTAGTAGTATACATTTATTAGCTGCAGAGTACCTGAGCTCCCTATCATGTTAAATGCAAACTCCTGAAGGAACAAAATGCTTTGATTGAAAAGAAATGGGGCCTTCACACAGTGCAGTCAAGCCCATTAACAGCCAGTTTGCACTTCAATTGCCTTGTAGGGGTGCTGTATAAGTGTCCATGCTGCCCCAGCAGACAGGTGGGGGGTGATGGGAGGGGAGGAGGTGCCGTGGAGGGTGGCAGGGGAAAGGCTGCAACGAGGAGGTGTCACCTCACACTCCGAAGTCACCAACTGCACCACTGCTTGCTGCTGCTGCTACAGGCAACACCGGCAGCGTGGGAAGATAAATCGTTTTTAAGCACAGCAGCCTTAGGGCAGTGTGGTAGGTCCAAGGCTGCCTGGCAAAAAAATCTTTCTTGGGGCTCTTTTGCTGCTGCTGCACTAGGTACCTCCCTGCTTGGCTTAAGTCTCAAACCAGCCCCAAGTAAAGGGTATTTTTACTTAGTGAGGTAAACTTTTGTGTGGCACTTCATAGGCAAATAGTAGAATAAAGTCCTTCTTGATGAAGCAGCCTGAATACCTGACAGATAAATGCACTAAACAGAGGTAGGTATTTCTTTAGCATCCAAAATTAAGTTAATCAGCTTACACAGGTTGTTGAATGTGAAGCAAGAGCAAGGCAAAGTATGGCAAGGCTGCAGGCAGATCTTCAGCTCTTCTGCAATGCAGCATTGCTCTAGGGACGTTAACTCCTGGAAGTTACGGAGAAGAGCACTCTTCATCAGCTCTTCTTCCAGCGAAGTCCGTAACAACATTAACTGGGCTGTGCATAGCTGGACACTGATTATGTGCTTTTTTTTCCTAGTGTTGGAAAATAAGTGAGGAACATGTAAAGAATAAAGTTCAAAGGGTCAACCAAGAAGAAACGAAAGAAAACCCAAGAATATCCTGGTAAAACCAGATCTTCCAGCATGTGATATTTAACCATGGAGAAAATTAAGCCTTAAAAGGAAAAATGACCCTGAATTCATGACCTGAAAATCATGACAGTAGGAGAGTGCAACATTTTAAAAGCTGTGTGTTGTCCTCAGGGAGAGAAATCCTCAGGTAGCCACTTGGTGTTTTACCCATATCTTCCCCATGTAAACATGAGCAGCTTCAATGACAGTTGTTGCTGTTGCTGTTGTTTCTGTGAGAGAGCTTATCTTGCTGCTCTGGGGACCTGGAATATCACCTTGGCTATGCTGTAGGAAATAATGCTGCTACACTGTTGCTACAAGATCCATGTGAACCCTTATAGGAGGAAAATGTCATTTTATTTTAAAACAAATCTGGCTTCACTCACATTTTCCTGCCCTGCTTCTCATAAGCACCAGGACGTGTCTCCAGGTGCCTCCTGGGGGTGATGGGGAGAACAAGATACCAGCTCCAAGTCCTCGCCATGCTGACTGGGCCCTGCTTGGGCTGGGGAAGGTGGTTGAGCTTGGAAGTGTCCTTTGTGCCCTTTAGGAGCTGCCAATGATTTTTTGCCTCTCTGTCCCATCCCACTTCCATGAGTCCATAGGATTTCCTCACTGTCCTTTCTTACCTTCCCTGGGCAGCCAAGGGCTCCAGCCTGTTCTTTATCTTCCCACCCAGATGGGAACCCTTACTGGTTTGAATCTTGGGCGTAGGCTGTCCCTGGATCTCTAGTTGCCCTGAGAAACTGCACATAGCTGTGCCGGAATGTCCATGACCTGCTGCTCTGGGTACCATCAACGTGTGTCACGCTTATGGCCCTTCTCCTGTTCCTTCTGGTGCTCCCACATCCAGATCTCCCCATACAGCCTCTGTTCATGCCAATCTTAATGTTTCTGTTACAGTCCTCTAAAATACTCAACGAAGCTCTTCAGTGACCCGTGTCCGCACTGCTACCACCCAGCATTATTATGAAGTGAAATGAAAGCTCATATCCAATCTTACCTGCCCTTGCGATTCCTAATAATTCAGAATATATCATTCAGCATCTGCCTTTGCAAAACAATTCAAGTTGTTAACAATTTGAAATGAAGAATACCTCAGGAAAAATATTAAGCTGCAATGAATATATATAGTGAGAGGAAGCAGAAAACATCTGGGTTCGATGAGCTACTTCATTTACATCTTTGTTCTGTTACATGTTACAGTGATTCTGCAAAATAGCTTTGGTTCAGTATTTTCCATGATTATTCTTACCCCAAGCAGATGGATGCATCTCTGCAGGCTTTTTAGAGCTGTTTGCTTTTGTTGTGGTTAATTTTGAAACAGAGATTAATGTAGTTTTCTCTAAGTTTTCTCAGCCAGAAAAAAAACACTGCAGAGCATAACTGGTACGCATGTTTAGCTATCCAAACAGAACTCAAAGAGCAGAAGCTGCAGCCTGGCTCATTAGGGATTTTTATGTAAATATAATGTTGATACATAAAGGAAAATCAACTCATACTTTCAAGAGTCCATGAGTTAAACGAATCAAGTAGACTCACTGGTTTAGCAATATTAAAATCTGGTTAGTAAGAAAGTATTCAGATGGAGTGTTTTAGTTTTAAATGGTGTCATTCCCATATACATTTACATACTTATAGCTACTCTGCTAATATTTCTTCCTGCCATGTTCCTGTGCTATAACAGAAAATTGTTTCTGAAATCTAATAATACCATACAGCCTCTATGGCCAGAGCTGAATCTTCTCTCAGTAGTACTGTAGGGTGTTTGACGTTAATTTAGAATGCAGTGTCATTTCCCAGGAGTTATGGGTTAATTCTGAAAAAAATTAAATGACCTTCAGATACATGTTGTATAAATGATTCTCACTCATCCATATTCAAAACAAGACTTTTAAAAGAGGCTTCTTGTAGCTCATATCTGCAAGTGTGATCTCAGGGAAAAATAATTGTATTCAAAATTGCAGTTACTCAACTAGAGGCAAAATTTAAAAGATGTCTACCTCTTTAAACAAATCATCTTGCATTTGAAATTTATTTTCAACTTTCCAGGTGGTTATCTTTGTCAGTGTTTCAGGAAGCAAAACAATATATATATGAACCAATAGGCACTGGATAATTGAGGCCTCCTATGAAGACAAACTACTGTGTATGTAAACATCTCAGCAGTGCCAATGTAAGTGAAAGTGTGCTGAAAAGCATTTTTATTGCATGCTAGACAGTGTCAGATAATTGCTTTCTATGATTTCATAAGGAACAATGTTGTTCCATTTCATGCGATTTAAACATCCACTTTATTTTCTCTTAAAAATACTTTTTGCAATGCTTTAATGCACTTCCAGGTACTCTTGGAGAACAGCAGAGCTATCTTAAGTTTCCTTAAAAAATCTAGACCACCTCAGAAAACTGAGTTTAAAACATATTCTCATTTTATAATGAGAGTAAATACATATTTTCTTTTTGAACAAGGAGCAGCAATTAACAAATTCCCATTTTCTGGATGAAAATAAATGCATAGTATCTGTTTAGATGTATAGGTCCCTCAGCTGTTTAATATGAAAGCCCTTCATTGTATGAGTGGATTTCCTCTTCCTACTTCTGAAGAGTTTGGGCCAGACTCTTTACTCCCACAAAAACATGCCTCTGACATTTTTTTTTTCCCCCGATACCACTTTTTGAGGGGGCAGACTCAGCATTGCAGGTCCCATACAAGAATTTATCACACTTTTAGAATAGTTTTCTGGATTTTAGCCCATCCGTGCTCCCCAGCAGCTCTGTCTGGCAGCCTGTGAGTTTGAAGGTACGGAGCAAGCCCTTCACATCTGCATGATATGAGTAATACAGGGAAAATAGGTACGTGAAGTAGAAAAGCCTGTGTGTAGGCTATTTGATACAAATCCCAGAATTGCATGCTAGGGCTGATGACAGGGTAACAACATGCCTCACTGCAGGTCTAGCAGCTGGGGGGCAATCAGTTGTCCCTGGCTGTCCCATCCTGGGAGTGGTCCCCCGAGGCCAGGTCTGCCATTGCTGCCTCTATCTGTCTGCTGCCGGGTTGACTCTCCGCAAGCAGCAATTTCAAGAATGCTAAAGCTCATCATTCCGTATCGTGGGCATCAACAAACCCCAGCAATGCACCCATGCCTGTCTCACAACGCTGAAGAGAAGGTGGTGCCACATGACATGATACGTACCGGGGAATATTTTGTGCTCCTGCCCTAATTTTGCAACTGCTAAAACCAGTTTCAAATCTATCCTCAATTTAGAAAACACTTCAAGCTGAAATCACAAATGAAAATTATTTGAGCCTTTTGGTTTTCTTTTTAAAGCTTTTGCCTTATGAAAAGTCTAATTATTCACACTTATGAAAAAGGCCAAGGATATGAAGGTCCAGAGTCTCCTATCTTGTGTCAACCCCCCGCACCCAAACCAGGGTCTCAGGGGGCATTAACCACCAGTCGTCTTCTTTTATGTGGTCCTTTTCAGATCCTTTCCATGCTTGGAAATGCATGCGGCTTGGTATGGAGAGAGCAGTGCTACCTGCAGGACGGTAAGGACTGGGAGGAGGAGTTGGCATCCTCTCGTTTTACCAAATGAAGCAGTGAGTGGATGCAGGAAAATGAGAGAGACGGATTCCATGTCCTCACGGACAGTGCTGGGAGGTGCCCGCTGATTTCAGTCCACTCTGTCTGAATCAGAGCAGAGGTTCAGCCTCTGCCTTCTGAACGGGGTACCTGCCTCAGCCCTAGGAACTGTGCCTGCATGCTGGGGAAGAAAAGAGGACTACAGACAACTTTCTGGACCTTTATTTGCTTGTTGTTTATTGCAAATGTATTTAAAATGAAAGAAAAGGTTTGTTCAGATAAAAATCCACCTCCTCTTCTTCCTTTTTTCCTTTTCTCCTTTTTTTTGGTGTATCTGCCAAATACACTCCTCCCTCCCTACAAAAAACAACAAAACCAAACTCTAGTTACGTGCACCTACTTGTACCTACTTTTCTGTTTTATCTGCAGTGTGTAAAATTACCCAGTCCTGATTTAATCCTTTATCCTTTTGTAGCAGGTGATATGATGGTGGTTGTAGAGACAGAGACATGGACGTCCTTACAGACATAAATAGATCTGATTCCATCTCTGGTGTTTCCCAAAGTAGTTTCTTACTCAGGTCCCAGCTCCCTTTCTCGAGAGCCACACGTTTTCTCTCAGTTAAGGGTGTGTAAAGGACAAACTATAAGCCTTTCACTCTGGCTTTCCTTAGTATGGACATAAGTGTCACAAGCTTTAGTATAAATCTATTAGAAAAAAATTGAAAACTATTTATTCTATAAGGTCTGTTCACAGGGAATAGGAGAGGGCCTGAGACTGGGACATGCGGGCTATCTGTACATGTGTTTATAAAGAGAGGGAAATTAAAAGCATAGAAGAAGAGGGCTTGAGGTATATACCCAGGAAGATGTTGGGAAATGCCGGTGGCAAGGAGAATCTGGTGTATATTGAGAGGTAGTAAGCTCTGTTTTCCTGAGCAATATGATCTTTCTGTCTTATGCTGGTCATTGTTTCAGGCAGAAGCCACAACTTGTGTCCACAAAGTTGAAAAAAAGCAAAAGTAGGAAAAAGCCAGTGGGAGAAAATTGACAACCAAAATTAAGTTTGAGACTTCACATCTTCAAAGAATAAGAAAAATCCCACAGTAGTGGTTTCTTTTGGTTTATTGTTTACTGTTCGTCTAAGAAATGATGTTTTTTCTTGATTAGCTTGATTTTTACATAGCTAAACTATGCATAATTTAAAAGTACATTATTGTCAAGTGCACCTTTAGTCTAATTTAGGGCAGATAACTACATAGTCACAACAACGTTGTCCCCAAAGCAAGTATTCTAAACCTAGGAAATTCAGAGTTAAGCTTAAATTTAAAAGAAATTGAAAAATGCCATAGCATCTCAAGACCAAGTCTAAACTTATTTGTATTCCTGTTAGTATAATGTGTGGGGAAGAAAGAGGATATCTGACAGTATGAAAAAGCTCTGAAATGATATTGGGTATCATATTGTTACTGCTCTGTGTCTGTCGATAACTGAAACATATCTTTCAATTGTACTTTTTATTTTATAATTTTGTAACATAATCCTTGTCCAGGAATTCACTTTACATTGATATTTTTGCACCCTATATTTACACCTGCCGTTGGTAAACTTTACATAATTTGAGTTTGGTTTTTACTGCATGAGCCAAATTCCATATTGTCAAAGAGAAATTGAATAGCAGAAACAATGCACAGTGAATTTTTCATTCTTCTGAAAAAAAGTTTAATAACAAGATTGTTAACTGTGTTGTTCAAACACTGCACAATCTGCTTAAATATTAAAGTTTTTATTCTGCTAACACTATTTTTCTATATTGAGGTAATCCTCATGAAAGACTTGACATCTCTTTGTTAGGTAGTCAGTTTCCAGTAAGTGTGCTTTAAAGGCTGTAGTAATGGTAACAATTTCATGTGTATATTTACTGCCAGTGTATAAGAAAGAATTTTTAAAATGAGAAGTCCTTATCCGCTGGAATGATAAAATGAACCTCTTCTCTGATAGCACCTTGAGGAATTCCTCTTTTAGTATGCTGGAACTAATGGAAAATCTTTTGTTAGCCTTTATTTGAGACATATTACTATGCACTATAATTATAATAATTTGTTGATTGAGTTTAAAACTATGTGTTCTTACTGCCTTTTTGCAATATTTCTAATTCAGGATAGTAGGCTAAAGACAAAATAATAGAGATATCCCCTTACATAGTCTATCTTTAGATATTTCTGGTCGATCCATTGACTCTTGCTCTCTTTGTAGGTTTTACTATGAGACCCATCACCTGCCTTGCAAATTCCTAACAACCAAAGTAGCAATAGCTGTGCATTGCCATTGCAGTACTAGCCATCCTGGCAGGAGCAATGCACAAGGGTAGAAATAGTGCAAGGAATATTGACTTTCATCTGAGAAGAGTCAAGCAAAGACTTACTATTTCCATGCAAGTGTTATATTTTTGATCACCTCCTTGCGGCTTGAGTGTAATGGTGCTTGGAAACTGGGCTATGCTAGATTTAGGATCCTAGCTCTAAACAAAATAGACCACTGAGAATATATAACATTATACTTGCCAGTGGCTTAAAGTCTGCATTGTAGGTTCCTTTTTTCAGTCCCTAGTGGGACTGTACCTTGTACTTTTAGGAGGTATCAATTTTGCAGAGGCTTCACCCTTTCCTCATCATAAATACTCTTCCTTGGATAGAAATTTCAGAAGTGTTGAAGCATCAGGTTTTTGCTTGTACAAAGAAATCAGGTGTACAGCCATGGACCCTGCTCACTGCAATATTTATTTGATTTATGTGGCATCCAGGTTTGCAAAATCTCCATTGTTTTCTAGTCCATGGGATTGTGAGAACTGTCTTGCAAGAGTGGATCAAACATTACTGATGCTGTCTATAAACAACCCAAAACAACACTCTGAGGAGTGTAAATAAATCTGGAGCTCATTAATCCATATGAAGTGCTAATACTGCAGTATTGTCAATGAGACACAGCTCTATTCAGGAGTCCAGGTTAAGTCATCTCAGTTCTCCAGGAATTTTGCCTGAGGCACAGCTACAAATATCCTGCACGAGATTTACTACACAATTATACAGCACAAAGCTCTAAGAGGAAAAATACTTCTGAATACAACAGGATCATTTAGGATGGTGGATGGAGCAGAAATTTTGAAGGAGATGGCACAAAATTCATGTTCTTCTGTCATTGACAGCACTGGCTTAAGTTCCCTTGTCCATCAATGGAAGGAATTAGACCTTGGCAGAAAAAAATGGGCTGCAATGTTTTTGTTTGTTCATGAGCAGAAAACACAGGTAGCAATCCAAACTTTCCGCACATGCCATTTAGAGGTTTCTATACCAGTGCACGTAGGACACTCAGCGTTTTCCATGTTCCCAAGGACTGAACAGTAGTTTTTCCATAATTATTTGTTGAAAAAAATTCCCTCACTGAAGATAAAAGGATGTCTAAGGGCTCATTGAGATTGAAAGTTTGAAATTCAGGAGGGTTTTGTGCATTCTGCAGCTTTTCACTGCCAGTGCTTGTGACTTGGGCTAAGGGATCTGTCGTGGTTTAGCCCCAGCCGGCAGCTAAGCACCACGCAGCCGCTCGCTCACTCCCCCTCGGTGGGATGGGGGAGAGAATCGGAAGAGCAAAAGTGAGAAAACTCGAGGGTTGAGATAAAGACAGTTTAATAGGGAAAGCAAAAGCCGCGCACACAAGCAAAGCAAAGCAAGGAATTCCTTCACTACTTCCCATGGGCAGGCAGGTGTTCAGCCATCTCCAGGAAAGCAGGGCTCCATCACGCGTAACGGTTACTTGGGAAGACAAACGCCATCACTCCAAATGTCCCCCCCTTCCTTCTTCTTCCCCAGTTTTATATACTGAGCATGACGTCATATGGTATGGAATAGCCCTTTGGTCAGTTTGGATCAACTATCCTGGCTGTGTCCCCTCCCAGCTTCTTCTGCACCTGGCAGAGCACAGGAAGCTGAAAAGTCCTTGACTAGTACAGCAACAACTAAAACATCTCTGTATTATCAACACTGTCTTCAGCACAAATCCAAAACATAGCCCCATACCAGCCACTATAAAGAAAATTAACTCTATCTCAGCTGAAACCAGGACAGGATCACTAGCTTCAGAAATGTGACTGCACATGCCACTTCATCGTTTGGAGAAGATTCAGGGGTTTTTCTTTCTCTTTTCTGTTTTACTGCTTTAGACATGACAGGAAGCTGACACAAAGCATGATCACAATTTATATAAACTTAATAGGTATAGATTGTGTCAGGGCAAAGATCCATCCCATTCACTAGTCTGCCTTTTGGGACTGCTCAGCAACAATTGCCTGGGGAGCGCATGTAAGCACCACAGGTTGTCTCAGTCCCTGTTTTAGTCACCTGTGACTAGTGACTTCGCACTATTGACTTCGAACATGCAAAGACCACAGAGAATGGAGGGGGAGAGGAAAACACTTGTAAAAAGACACTGAGTTTGGTTTCTTGGTGTAATTTGGGACAAAAATTCCTCCTTACCTGACACTTTGATTAGAATCACCTGTTTTCAGCTACTTCTGACTAATGACAAATACTTGGATTGAAATTTTCTTTTCCAGGTTTCTGCCTAGCACAGAAGGGAAGGAAGACCTCCTTCGACCTGCTGGTGACACTCTTCCTAATCAAGACAGGCTCTTCCTGAGTGAAGACAGCAATTAGATCTGCCTCCACCTTAGCCTTCTCTTCTCCAGACTAAACAAACCCAGTTACCTCAGTCTCTCCTAACATACCATGTGCTCCAGTCCTTGATCCTTTTAGCAGCCCTTCACTAGCCTCACTCCGTTTGCCAGTCTCCCTCTTGTTCTGGAGGGCCCAAGCCAGGACACAGTACTCCAGATGTGGCTTCACAAATGCTGAATAGATGGGAGCAACCTTTTCCCTCAGCTGCTGGCTACGCTCTTGCTAATGCAGCCCAGTATGTGGTTGACCTTCATTGCTGCAAGGGCACACTGCTGGCTTGCGTACAGCTCCAGGACCCCCAGGACCTTCTCTGCAGAGCGGCTTCCTAGGCAGCTGCTGCCCAGCCTGTGCCATAATGGCCATGCAGAGTGGTAGAGAAACATCCTCAAAGGCAGAGGAAACAAAAGCCAGACACCAGGAAAGTTGGAACAAGGAGTCTTATGCAGAAGGAATCATACTGGGATCTGTGAAAGGCTGATCTGTGAGTGTATGTCTGCAGGCCTGTGATGGGTATCAGGAGAACAGATGCTAAACAGTGATTAAATGAGTAGGATGTTGGCTCGCAGTCTTTCACTGCGTGAATCAGGTCTTTGGGAGTATGAAATGAGAGGCAAGAGGCTGAGATGCAGGACCACTGTCCCATGTCTTGCAGGGCATGGAAGATACAGTGAATAGACAGAGAGAATGGGAAGATGGTGTCATGGTTAAAGTAGTTCTGTTCTGGAGTATTTACTGTCCGTGCCTGTAAACACAGTTCCCAAGATTATCAGGAGTAAATAACATAAGTCTTTTTAACAACTTTTATCTGGTTGTCTTATTCCTTTTCTTAAGTCTGTAGTTAAAACTTTTGGTCTCATTTGCAGAAGTTCTGGGAACTCCCTGAAGCAGCTGAAACCCACCGGACCCAGCTGACTTACTTTGAACAAAGGAGATTTTGTTTAATGAGGTCTCTGAAAAATGACATTACAATGAGCCCAACTTATTGCAATAATAGCCACAGCTAGAGGTTATATTGTTATTTTTAAAAGTCTTTGTGCCTTGTTTCTGGTCTTTCTGGTAGGTTGAAGGAACTGGCAGATGTGCTCACCAAGCCCCTTTCCATCATTTAGCAGCAGTCCTGGCTAACTGGGGAGGTCCCTGCTGACTGGAGATTAGCTAATGTGACACCCATCTACAAGAAGGGCCGGAAGGAGGACCCGGGGAACTACAGGCCTCTCAGCCTGACCTCAGTGCCGGGGAAGCTGATGGAGCAGATCATCCTGAGTGCTATCACACGGCATGTAGAGAATAACCAAGGGATCAAGCCCAGCCAGCATGGGTTCAGGAAAGGCAGGTCCTGCTTGACCAACCTGATCTCCTTCTACGACAAGGTGACCCGCCTAGTGGATGAGGGAAAGTCTGTGGATGTTGTCTATCTAGACTTCAGTAAAGCCTTTGACGTGGTTTCCCACAGCATTCTCCTGGAGAAACTGTCTGCTCATGGCTTGGATGGGTGTACTCTTCGCTGGGTAAAGAACTGGCTGGATGGCCAAGCCCAAAGAGTGGTGGTGAATGGAGTTTACTCCAGTTGGTGGCCGGTCACAAGCGGTGTTCCTCAGGGCTCTGTGTTGGGGCCAGTTCGGTTTAATATCTTTATCAATGATCTGGACGAGGGGATCGAGTGCACCCTCAGTAAGTTTGCAGATGACACCAAATTGGGCGGGAGTGTTCATCTGCTTGAGGGTAGGAAGGCTCTGCAGAGGGACCTGGACAGGCTGGATGGATGGGCCGAGGTCAATTGTATGAGGTTTAACAAGGCCAAGTGCCAGGCCCACACTTGGGTCACAACAACCCCATGCAACGCTACAGGCTTGGGGAAGAGTGGCTGGAAAGCTGCCTGGCAGAGAAGGACCTGGGAGTGTTGGTTGACAGCCGCCTGAATATGAGCCAGCAGTGTGCCCAGGCGGCCACGAAAGCCAATGGCATCCTGGCTTGTATCAAAAATAGCATGGCCAGCAGGACTAGGGAAGTGATCGTGCCCCTGTACTCGGCACTGGTGAGGCTGCACCTCAACTACTGTGTTCAGTTTTGGGCTCCCCACTACAAGAGAGACATTGAGGTGCTGGGGCGTGTCCAGAGAAGGGCAACGAAGCTGGTGAAGGGTCTGGAGCACAAGTCTGATGGGGAGCGGCTGAGGGAACTGGGACTGTTTATCCTGGAGAAAAGGAGGCTGAGGGGAGACCTTATTGCTCTCTATGACTACCTGAAAGGAAGTTGTAGAGAGGTGGGTGTTGGTCTCTTCTCCCAGGTAACAAGTGATAGGACAAGAGGAGATGGCCTCAAGTTGCGCCAGGGGAGGTTTAGACTGGATATTAGGAAATTTTTCTTCACTGAAAGGGTTGTCAAGCATTGGAACAGGCTGCCCAGGGAAGTGGTTGAGTCGCCATCCCTGGAGGTATTTAAAGGACCTTTGGATGAGGTGCTTAGGGACATGGTATAGTGGTGGTCTTGGTAGTGGTAGGTTTACAGTTGGACTCGATGATCTTAAAGGTCTTTTCCAACCTATACAATTCTGTGATTCTATACGATTCTGTTGTGCTTATGCCAGAGATTGCTGAGAAGCCTGACTACAATTTGTGAAGCCCACAGACGCTGAAACAAGCGTGAAAACACGCTGTGAAGCCCACAGAAAAGCTCATGAGGAAAATAATAACTCTGCCTTCAGAGAAAGGTTTGAATACTGTATGGAATACCTGATGAGAAGACACTATCAAACAGTGACACTGAAATTCTGTATATGAAGCAAACACATCATGTCTTGTGCTGAAGTGGGAAGGTGTCCCCTGTAAATAAAATGTAATCTTGTATTTATTGTCTATATCATAATACATACCTAAAGGCAGCCTTATGCTTGGCATTTTGTATCTATTGAACACTTCTCAGCCTTTACAGCATTATTTTAAGAGGGTTTTTTTAATTCTCATTTAGTAATATTGAAAGTGCAGTTATTTAAAGATGTTTGAATGAGGTTGTACGTAAAGGTCAACTAATATCAACTCATAAAACTGTGCAGAATATAAAATATTCCTTTTTTTTGTATCATCTGTTATTTATGGTATTTCTCAGAACCTGCACTGAATTAGTGATATTGAAATATCCTTGCAGGATAGATACTTAAAGAAGAATGAAGTCTATCATGGTACAACTGGAGTTGGAAAAATCAACCAAAGGCTAGAGTCACCAAAGTATTTCAGGGGATATAATTCTAAGTGTGAAATCTGAGTCCTCAGTACTGCCACTAAGATGTTCTTTTGGGCTCTGAATGTGCCTGAAATCTCATGTGAAAACTTAACTGCCCCATACCTGTCTTGACACACTCAGAAGCACAGACTTGAGCTGGTGTTGACTATAGTCTGACATCTAGCTTATATACACCCTTAAAGGAGTATGGAAACCAGGGACTCTTCCAGCTGTGTGTTTTGCTTGGGCTGGTGTTCCCTAGCTACCCCAAAACACCACAAAGGGAGATACAATGGGAAATAGAAGATGCCCTGCAGTCTCCTTTTGCCCTGTAGTTTATTTTACCAAGAACTGTCACCCATGATGGAGAGAGAAGTTCAAGACCCTTCCCTCGCTATCCAGCTCCTCTGTGGACTGGACATGCACTCCTCCTACTCCTAAAAAAGTGTTAATTGGAGCAGAAACTAGAACTGTATGTTCTCATTAGACTGCTGCTACCAGGTGATAGCACGTGCTGGGGTGTGGAGCTAACCTTGGATCCACAGCTGTGCTCTATGCATGAAAGAAATACACATCAGACAGGAGAAAATTATATTATGTACTAGCTACTACACTCAAGAAATGGATAGACCTTTTATAGTGAATTACTCAGTATTAGATATGAGATCATTTGCCTGTAAGGGAAAGTTCAAACTACCTCATTACAGAGTCCTGCCTATCTGTGCTCTCTGTCTGAGCAGGGTGAAACCAGACAGGTCTTTATTTACTAGTACCTTATTCTGCTACTTCAGTGTAGTAAACATTGAGCAGTAACACCATCATAAACTTCAGAAAAATAATATGTAATAGTCTGAAACACTTTGAACATGATAGGTGTCTTATTAATTTTTGGTTTCCTCAGTCATTAAGGCAAAACTAGGCGGCATGATACTTTTGGATGTTATCTCGTCCATCTCCTTCCTCAGGGTGTTTGTCATGCCTGTATTATTCTTAATCAATATGTGTCTAACCTACTATTCTTGAAGACTTTCAGGGATGTCTATCTCATAGCCTTTCCACACCTATTCCAATGCTTCATTTTCCATCCAGTGAGATTTTCCTCATCATGCTTCAGTTTAAGCTCCTCACTTCATATCACATCCACTCAAAGATATGGGGAACTGATTATTATTTTTGTTGTTATGGTTTAATATATGTTCTTTAGGTTCTTTTGCTCTAGACTAAGCTGTCTTAAATTATTCAGCCTTTCTCCACAGGTTGCATTTTGTTACTTTGAACTCTTTACAGTTGATCCACATTTTTTTGGAGCATATTTATTATCGCCTGAAACTGAGCACAATACTCAATGAAGGCTGAGGCAGAAAAAAAACCAAAACAGAGAACAGCCTGCTGTATTTGGTAGGTTATATTCTTGTGTGTATACATATGCGTATATGTGTGTTTGTGTATATTCTAGGAGAGTGCTTGTCTATTTCTCCCAACAGCATGACTAGATTAATTAATGTTCAACTTAAGATCAAACCTTCTCAAACTCAAATCCTTTCCTTCAGAACTATTACCCAGCTTCCTGCATGTGCAACCTGCCTATCTATACTATAATACCTTTCATGTCTTTACTGAAAAGCACACAGTCCGCTATTTCTTAAGTTCACATGATCAACTTCAATTCTAACCCTGTTCTTCTATGTTCTTTCATCCCCTCCCAGTTCAGTGTCATCTGCAAATTTCATAGGTATATTCTGCTGTACAAGTTCTTAGCAAAAACATTCAGTAGTAGTCATCTCAAGAGAGACCTGTACAAAATTCTGCTGGCACATCTACTGTTTTGACAAAGAACCATTAATTAATACTTTTAAGTGGTTTCCAAATACACTAGCTTTATACTCTCTCATCAAAATCTGAGTCCGACATGTTTTTTTCCTAACTTGTTTTCAGGAATATCATATAAAAGTGTTAAACTTTGCTAAAGTGAAAATATATCTTCTGCCTCTCCTTTACCCACAAAGCCTATTATTCTCTCACGGAGCATTTAAATCAAATTTACAAATTCAAAACTGGCTGGTTTATATCTTTTTGTCATCATCCATGTGTCTATAAATTACAGTTTGATTATTTGTTACTATATTTTTCCAGAAACTCCATCCTTGCTGTTGTCTAACTGCCCAGCACTTCCTTTATTCTTTCTTTAAAATTTGCAATATGTTTGCTCATTTTCAGTCTTTTGGACCACATCTGTTCTCCATAAACTCTGCAAATTATTGGTGGTTTTTGTTTGAGATTGTTTCAGTCAGTTCTCTAAATGCTTTACAATGAAGCTCATCAGTCTTAGACAATTTCAAAATATATAGCTTATGTAGATCTCTAAAGTTGATAGAGATTTTACTCTTTCATATTTATGAAGGTAGCTGTCTGTTGAAAACAACCTTTTTAGTCAAGGCAAATGCAAAAAATGTATTAAGCACTTCAGTCTTCTCAACACCCTTTTGCTATCTTTCCCCCTTCATGCCTTACTCCCCCCAGCCCCTTGCTACTAATGTAATAGTGCTCATGGCTTAGTCAAATTAGCTTCTTACTATACATAGTATCCTGCATTAGGGTAATTTGTGCTTGCACCCTTAATGTCATTACTTAAATGAATTGCCAGCCCTTAACCTTAACTCTCCTTTTTTTTCCTCTTAATTTGCTTCCCATGAGTTTTTGCCTAGCAGTTCTTTGAGTTTAACGAAATCTATCTTCTTGAAGTCCATTATACAGTTTCCAAGGAATTGCTCCACTGTAATGGAGAACATGAGTTTTTTAAAATTAAAAGAAACTCAAATCTAACTTTTCTATCAGTATCTTTTAGTAAACATAGGCTTAAAAATTCAGCCCTTCTCTCAGATGTAGCAAGAGAAGATGAGTTGCATCTACAGATGTGTTCCGGGTAAAGTATTCAGCAAAGAACTGAATCATTTAAAGTGGTGGTGTTGTTGTTTGGTTTTTTTAATGTTCCTTATAGGTGTAGGTGTAAAAAGTTGTGAAGAGCACCTTTAGGAAAGGTGGGACACTCTACCTCATTAGCTTCATTTTATTCATAGCAGTCTGTATTATCAGGTTTACAGTTTCTATTGACATACGAAGCTTGCTGTAAATGATACATATTTCAAGAAGTGCTCCTTGGCTAGATGCAGCAATGAACGCCCAGCAGGTTTGGCTTCTGCAAATCTATGCACCTACTGAGGTGGCATAGCAGAGCTACTGCTTTTGTTTATCTGTTCTCTGGCAATTTTTCATCTAGCTAATTTGAAGATAACATGGGTGCATCTCTATTTAAATATTTGATCAAGTGCAGGTATACCTGAAGCTGCAGTACCCAGGGATGGATAACAGGTGAGTGACTCACCCGTCTGTTCCACCTGCTACTGCCTATGCTGACAATGACACTGTATGTGTTTCTCTGAAGTCCGGGTGTGCCAATGATGTATCAGAGCACCGCATTGGAAGACACTTCTTGATGCAATTAAATTGCAATCTAAGTATAAGAAAATAGGTTTATACAGACTGACAAGGACAACAAGGAAAAATATCCTTGAAAATGATAGGAAGTAATGTCAGTTCATCAGCAGCCTAAACTGTTGTGAAGTTTACACATGCCATGGAGGAGTTCTGAAGCAGGGATTTGAAGGTGGTAGAATACTGAAGTAACATGGAATCTTACTCCCAAGGGTGAGGGGAAGCATATGATAGACGTAAAGATGCCATTGAAAAATTAAAAATAGAGGCTGGAGCATTGCAACATAAGCTGACTGATGGTAGTAGCTGTCATTGCAAAACAGGAGCAGTTGGTGGTAGAAAAGAGAAAAGACTTAAAAGGAGTAAAACAATTAGGTAATAGTTATTGTTTTGGAAAACAAGTAATCAGTGTGGAGTGCAAAGAAAAGCATAATATGATCGGAACAATGCTGAGAAATTATCTCAGTAGTAATATGAACATACTGAAAATACATGAAGAAGACAAGGTTGATTTGTCAAGACAAAGAGTAATCATGTTTATTCAGTGTTGCAGTAATCAAGACTGACATGCTGAGAACTGAGATGAGGATCATACCTGTGTTGACACAAAAGTCGTGCAAAACAATCAGCAAAGTCAAGCTATAACCCAGCTGTGAGGAGCCAACTTAAACATGAGGACATAAAAATTGAGTGGAGGGCATGTAACCATGGTTTAAAAATGGGGGGGTGACCATTGCACCAGTCAAGAACCAAATAAGAGGGAAGGATTAAAAAGGGGAACTCACATTTCAAAGCTTCTTTTGAATTTTTTTTTTTTATCCCAGAGATGTTGACAGAAAAGCCTTAAATACATTTTCTGTACCTGGAGTGTTTTATTCAGATGTAATGTAATTACATTTTCATGTGTTGTGAGATGCTTCCCTGAGGGGAGATGGACTCAGGAGAGCTGGTGAATCTTCAAGGATAGCCTGCTCAAAGAACATGAATGATCCATTTTCATGTGCAGGAGAACAGGTAGGGGTGAGAGGAGGCCAGCATGGATGAACAAGGAACTCCGGACTGAAATCAAACGCAGGAAAGTGTATAGTAGGTGGAAACAGGAATACGCTGCCAAAAGGCATGCAGGGATGAAACTACAAAAATGAAAGCTTGCTGGAGTTGAAACCAGTCAAGTTTGTTGTTGAGCAACGAAACCAGCTTGTCTAGGTATGTTAGCAGGAAGAAAAAAATGTTAGCTTGTGGCTGAATTGGCGAGCAACCCACTGATGAAAGATTTGGAAAGGACTGAGGTATGCAGTGCCTTCTTTGCCACACTCTTTACTGGCAAGGGTGATTCTCATGCTTCCCAGGTCTCCATGCCTCGTGGCAGTGTAAGGGGGAGAGCAGTACTAACCAGAGCAGAAGAGGACTGAGTTACAGTTAGAGTAAACTGGACATGCAGAAGCCAAAATGACCAGCCAGGATGCTCAGGGAGCTTCCTGAGGAAGCTCAGGGAGCTGGCCAATGTATTTGTAAGGCCTGTCTGTTATCTTTGAAACTGATAGCACATGGGTGGTGCAGGTTTCCAACAACACGTAAAAGACATTTATGTCTGTCTTCAAGAAGGTGAAGAAGAAGGGTCCATGGAACTTTAGATGGTCAGCCTAACTTGGTCTCTGGCAAGACTATGGAGCAAGTATTCCAGGAAGACATGTCCAGTACATGAAGGTGACTGGGAACAGCCAGCTCATGCTTACCAATGGCAAATCATACCTGACCAACCTGAGTGCTTCCTGTGATGAGATGAACAAGAGGAGCACAGCAGACGTCTTTTATGTTGACTTTTGACAGTGCCACAGCTTCCTTTTAGCCAGAATAAGGAGATGTGGACTGCACAGGGGGACAGTGAGGTGGGTGAAAACCTTCCTGGATGCTGCCTGTGAGAATAAGAGAGAAACTGGCACAGGAGTGAGACCAGTGGAGGACTGGTCTCTTAATAGATGGTCAGGGGCTGAAGAAAATGATGTGCGAAGATAGGCTGAGACAGCTGGGTTTCTTTAGCCTGGAGAAGAGGGCTAAGCTGTGGGCAGACGTAATTTCTGTCTTCAGCAACTCAGAGGGGAGG
Source organism: Mycteria americana (assembly GCF_035582795.1). NCBI lineage: Eukaryota > Metazoa > Chordata > Aves > Ciconiiformes > Ciconiidae > Mycteria > Mycteria americana. The sequence goes on from NC_134367.1 coordinate 37,234,640, forward strand.
AGCAGGGAAAAAAAGAGTTAGATTCAGAGGTGTGCAAGAAAAAGACAAGAGGCAATGTGTACAGGTTGCAGCTAGACATAAGGAAAAAAAAAATCACAACTAGAGTTCCCACTAAGCACTAGAACAGGTTTCTCAGTGAGGTTGTAGAGTTTCTATCTGGACAAGGCCCTGAACAACCTGAGAAAATGTTCTAGTTTCACAGTTCTAGTACTCCGCGTTGATTTTATCACTTCTCTTTTTTCCTCTGAAGTTCAAGGTTAAACCGAGTTTTGTCTCTGATGAGTGAATATGATCAAGCTAGATGTAAGCATAACAAAATTATTAGTAACAACTGAACTCTCGTAATTTTCTGCCATTGACGCTCCTTTCTACTCAATGCCAGCAGCGGTGCCCAGTCCCTTTGTGTCAATTGTTATTACTCATCAGCTGGGTTCCCAAGTGTTCTGGGAATAAAATGGGTCGGTTGCATGAATAACAAATATTTGTAAATTGCATCACTATGGTTATAAAATGGTGTTTCACATCTCTAAGATTTGTTCTTATAAATTGCTTTTTCTGTTTTTTGTATCCATCTCGTACCTCTTTTAAATAATTTCCAGCACGATGCTATCATGCATAACTTGTATGGCAAGAAAAAGGCTTTTTTTGTGTGTTTAAAGTCTAAGTGTGCTATGTCATAGGCCTAGGCAAAACAGTAATTAGTATCACTCAATTAAATGGATGAGCCAAAGTACTCTCCTTTACCTGTATAAGGTCGGCTATCTCGAAGCAGATCTCTCCCTTGGGAGGTGCACTGGGAGGTCAGCCCATGCTGTGCCATGAAGAGATTCATCACTTACACTGTAAGTGAAACCAGTTGATTACTTCCTCCATCTTTGGCGCACTTTGTCACAGCACAAAGGGGGCCTGTGAACTGCTGGGTTTCACACCCACTTGTTAGAGCCTTGAGGCTTAACTGGGGTTACAGTGTTTTCTGCCCCTTCCATTTATTCGAGCTGGTCTCCGCATTCTTGCTGCAGTCAGTTTCTAGGAAAGAACACAAAGTTATGGTTTTGTTCATCTCCACAGGTATCACGCTTGAGCCCTTACCTTTCTGTGTGCGAAGCCTGCAGCTGGTCTGTCTGCCAGATAGCTCTTCCTTTTGTGATAGCTGCTGTCTACCTTTCTGTAAATATAAAAAACTTGGCCAGCATGGTCATTGCTTTATAAACCATTTGTCATGAGCCTCAGTGTATTGTATGTGTCCTTTATGATACTAAGCACACAGAGGAAGCTACAAAATAATGCATCTAATTATTTATTCTGGAGAGTGATCTCTACTGAATGAGAGAACAGCAATGACTAATATGTCCTGCCAGCTCTTGGCAGGCTGACCAGCCCGGCAAGCTGACCGACCTGCCAAATCCCTTTGTTTGTCATCTTCCACCGAGCAGAGATGCCTTTCAAAACCTCTTTTTGAGCACATTATAAATCCATCTATTTTCATTCTCCCTTTAAATTTTCTCCCTTAACATCTTTCTTTATTTGCCAAGAGCAAAGCTGTATTTTTTTCCCAGCTGGTACCTCTAGCAAAATGGGAAGTTAGAGTGTACTATTTTTGGGTGGGGTTGACATTAAGGGATGTCGTGGATGGAGTAAGAGTGCACTTCACTCATAAGAGAGAAGTAAAAATATACTTTATTGATATAGAATAGGGAGTTAACAAAGTTCAATGCAACAGTGTTTTAATAAGATTCGATGGCCCGGTACACTTGATTATTTACTGCATAGAGGACAGGGTCAGACAGAACTGTCAGGGAGACCCTCCCGTTGAGTCATGAGGTTCAGAAAAGGATCCCCTTGCTTTCTAAACTCCTTCTCAGAGAGGAGTCTAGGTGTGGCTAGATCCAGTCCTAGTCCCAGACTCAGTCAACGGTTTATGTCTAAAGGATTACAAGTGCGCAATCAATCCTTTATATCACTTAGCTAAGATTTCAAAGTTTAGCATGCTGTTAGTCACTTACCGAGGATCTGTTGTGGCAAGGAATCTCTCAGCCTCGAGGAGTAACCTTGAGAGGCGTCCCTGCCCAAGGGGAGATCCTGGCGTGCAGCCCGCTGCCATGCAGGAGAGCTCAACGGGCTCTTGGGCTGCTCACTATTTATGGAGGATAAGATGATTGACCCATAGTCATATTGGCATACCGACCACAGATTTTAGTGTCTTCGGTGGGTGCATTGCACAATAGCCCTAGGCTATTGTGTTGTTATCTGTCTCCTGAATCCACTTTGAGCCAATGCAGCCATCATGACCAGATGCATCCATTATGACCATCACTGGTAGTTATCACCTGAGCAGAGTTACAGGAGATAAAGGTTGGGGGCGGGTGAAGCACACCGTCACAAGGGATGGAACACCTTTTCTCCACTGAGCCTTCAGATTTGTTTTTATTTTGTTAATAATTTCAGAGTGTGTACGTATATGAGAATTTTACTAACATTATACATTAATATGAAAAGACTTAACTTTACGATTTATGTCACTTTTCACTTGCGTCTCTAGAATCTGGTAATTCAAGTTTTGATATAAACATTCTGTTTATGATTCTGTATATAATATTTTCTATGAAGCTTATTAGCTTGTAAATCCAACAGCTAGCTCGTCTAACGTCTTATCAGCAGTTCACCATGTGATTCACATCAGTTCAAACGTCTAACTTCTTTTTTTTAAATTATGTTAGGCTTCCTGAATCATTATCTTTATCTTATTGTTTTCAGCATTCCTACACTCTGGCATGCTTGAAGAATGACACTATGGTATACAAACATGACTGACAATTGTTTCAGTGTAAACAATGTTTAAAAAAAAAATGATACCTTAAAAAAGGAACACTCCCTTTAAAAAGTTATCCTAGTACAGGCATTTCTAATAAAGTCACATGTATATTTCTAACTTGTTATCCCAGTTATAACATCTCAAACTCTCTTTACTCTTTTCATAAAAAGTATTGTAAGGATTTCCCAGAAATATTAAGCTTTGTATCTCTATTTTGAGGTAGTAGCATATATTAATTTACAGATGCTAAACTCACATCAGAGTCATGAGCAATCAAAATGTTAAAGGTCATTGTCAACACACTAAAATAGATGTCCTTGCACCCCTTTTGCTGATCTTAGTTTGACAGATAGATAGATCCATGTCTTGCTACTCACATATACGCAAAGATAAATGATTTTTTTTTGTTGCAGTCTTTAGAGAAAATTCAAGAAACAGGGAGCACAGGCAAAGGATACCACTGATGTATCCTAATGGAAGCACAGCCTTTGGTGCTCACTAATAATTGTGAGCAACTCTTCAAGCAGCATATGGGCTCTCTGAGCAGTGGATTTTCCTGAGGTGATGGACCTCTTGAATCACCCTGATACACTATGTGTCCTCCAGGGTATCGTAATGAATGCAATAACAGAAAAAGATATTGAAATAAATACTGAAGAAAAGGTGGTTCACTAGAAAGAGGTTGTAAAAGGACTTTCAGTGCTGTATAAAGGCACAGTCTGGAAAAGTAATTTATTATCCTGTGCATTTGGTAGCCTGGCACATATGCCCTTAAGCGACAGGTTTGGTTGGTTCCTGTAGAAATGATCTCTGATTATTATTGTTTTTATAATACCTCTTCCAGTGGTTAGTTGAAAGTGCTGTCCACAGGCTATCCATTCTACTAAGATTTCAAATTCATTATGGTCATTTTTCAGAACACGGAAATCTATTTTCTATTACCCAGAAGATGTTAGCTTCATGTGTTTCTGAAAGAGCACAATTGTGGTGGTTGCTGCTGGTGAGTGAGTAATTGACCAGAGAAACTTTCTGTATCCACTTCAGCATGATAAAAAGCTAGTGCTGTTCAAAGGAAACTTTATAGGCTTTTTCTTTGTACAGAGAACTCATTCTTTGTCCAGGTGGTAAGTGCAAATAATTCCATGCCATTTAGTTGAATAAAAAGATAGATGACAGAAAATAGGAGAATACTATAGCAAAGAGAAGAAAAAAAAATTACCGTGTAAAACTTAAAATTCATTTTTACCTGGACAGAGTCCTTGAGATAAGAGGTAATAGTCTGCTTAGCTGCTTTAAAAGGAAATTGATCTTACAAGTAATACCACATCCTTACAAATTAAAAGTAAACAACTTTTTTACGTCCTACTGAGACCTCCCTGGTATGAGCTGTTACGGCTTGAACTCTTCCCGTTGCCATGCGGTGGGCTGTGCAGCAAAGCAAGGCTGGCGCAGCCCTGCTAATAGGCTGGGGGGGGTGGATGTTGAGGGAAAAATCTCACCAAGCACAGAAAGCAAGTTGAGACTCTGTGAATCGCCACATGCGATGCCTCAACACCTGGGTCTGGAGCTCGGTTATGTATGCTCCATCTCTGGCACTCTTGTCTTTCCACTTCCACACTCTCCAGCCTGGTAGAGATGGTGGCAGATAAAGGTCACATTTCAGATTAACATAGATCTTCTAAAGTGATTGTTTCAAATTAATCTTGTTATGCTTATTTTTTGACAGTAGAAAGAGAGGAAGGAGCACAGGGCCCCATGACATGAAAAGCATTTCTAGCGACCACAAGTAGGGCAGACACAAAGTTGTTAAACAGTAGCAAATCCCATAGGCTCAACCTCTTCACACAGTGAAATGGTTTTTTTGCATTTTATGTTTTGCAATTCATGACTCAGTTTCCTAGGTTGGAAGTACTGTTCTTATTCATTACTCAGTAACAGAGCATAAGAAAACACAAACGAGCTACTCTATTGCAACATAAATTCGGTTTTCCTAATTTGTAGCAAAGCATGGTGCTGCAATTTAATACTGAATAAACACTGAAGTCCAAAGACATCACAATCAATTAGTAGAGAATAATATATTTTTGCAAGGTTGTGAATCTCAATGGTCACGTAGAAAGAAACACTGAGGGAATTTAAATACCATTGAGGAGGATTTTGAGAAGTCTTTAAATATGAAGGACAGTACAACAGGAAAGAAAACTGCAAATGAAGTTCCCAAGTGTAAGACAGAAAAGAAGAACAACAAAAACCCAAACTGCCACTGAATATAATGCTGAAAGTCTGATTTCAGTCATCTGATAGACAGGAGAGCTCAAAAAATGTATAATTTAATAAAAGCTAGTCAGCATAGATCCATCACTGGAAGCCCAAGCTTCAGAAATTCGCTTGAATATTTTTGTATATACTACAAAAGAGATCAGCATGGGTGAAAGTCATAATGTATCTGTATTTGGGTAAGGATGGAGGGGAAAGCCAACAAGGCAGATCACAGAATCACAGAATCACAGAATCACAGAATCATATAGGTTGGAAAAGACCTTTAAGATCATCGAGTCCAACCATAAACCTAACACTGCCAAAAACCACCACTACACCATGTCTCTAAGTACCTCATCCAAACGTCCTTTAAATACCTCCAGGGATGGCGACTCAACCACTTCCCTGGGCAGTCTGTTCCAATGCTTGATAACCCTCTCAGTGAAGAAAAATTTCCTAATATCCAGTCTAAACCTCCCCTGGCGCAACTAGAGGCCATTTCCTCTTGTCCTATCACTTGTTACCTGGGAGAAGAGACCGACCCCCACCTCTCTACAACCTCCTTTCAGGTAGTTGTAGAGAGCGATGAGGTCTCCCCTCAGCCTCCTTTTCTCCAGGCTAAACAGTCCCAGCTCCCTCAGCCGCTCCTCATAAGACTTCTGCTCCAGACCCTTCACCAGCTTCGTTGCCCTTCTCTGTACACGCTCCAGTACCTCAATATCCCTCTTGTAGTGGGGGGCCCAAAACTGAACACAGTATTCGAGGTGCGGCCTCACCAGTGCCGAGTACAGGGGCACAATCACTTCCCTAGTCCTGCTGGCCACACTATTTTTGATACAGGCCAGGATGCCATTGGCCTTCTTGGCCGCCTGGGCACACTGCTGGCTCATATTCAGGCGGCTGTCAACCAACACTCCCAGGTCCTTCTCTGCCAGGCAGCTTTCCAGCCACTCTTCCCCAAGCCTGTAGCGTTGCATGGGGTTGCTGTGGCCCAAGTGCAGGACCTTGCACTTGGCCTTGTTAAACCTCATACAATTCACCCCAGCCCATCGATCCAGCCTGTCCAGGTCCCTCTGCAGAGCCTGTCTACCCTCCAGCAGATATCCTGCTGGGTGTCTGTTATAGACCACCCAACCAGGATGAAGAGGCAGATGTAGCATTCTATAAACAGCTGGAGGAAGTCTCACTATTGCTAGCCCTTGTTCTTGTGGGGGACTTCAACTTACCGGATGTCTGCTGGAAGTACAACACAGCAGAGAGGAAACAGTCTAGGAGGTTCCTGGAATGTGTGGAAGATAACTTCCTGACACAGCTGGTGAGTGAGCCTACCAGGGGAGGTGCCTCACTTGACCTGCTGTTTACAAACAGAGAAGGACTGGTGGGAGATGTGGTGGTTGGAGGCCGTCTTGGGCTTAGCTACCATGATATGATAGAGTTCTCGATTCGTGGCGAAGTAAGGAGAGGGGGTGAGCAAAACCACTACCATGGACTTCCAGAGGGCAGCTTTGGCCTGTTCAGGACACAGGTTGAGACAGTCCCTTGGGAGACAGTTCTGAAGGGCAAAGGGGTCCAGGAAGGCTGGGCATTCTTCAAGAAGGAAGTCTTAAAGGTGCAGGAGCAGGCTGTCCCCGTGTGCCGTAAGATGAACTGGTGGGGAAGACAACTGGCCTGGCTGAACAGGAAGCTTTGGCTGGGACTCAGGAAAAAAAGGAGAGTTTACCACTTTTGGAAGAAGGGGCAGGCAACTCAAGAAGAGTACAGGGATCTCATCAAGTCATGCAGAGAGAAAATTAGAAAAGCAAAAGTCCAGCTAGAACTCAATCTGGCCACTGTTGTAAGCAATAATAAAAAATGTTTTTACAAATATATTAACAACAAAAAGAGAGCCAAGGAGAATCTCCCTCCTTTATTGGATGTGGGGGGAAACATTGCCACCAAGGAAGAGGAAAAGGCTGAGATACGTAATGCCTTCTTTGCCTCAGTCTTTAATAGTCAGACCAGTTATCCCCAGGGTATTCAGGCCCCTTAGCTGGAAGGCAGGGATGGAGAGCAGAATAACCCCCCATAATCCAGGAGGAAGCAGTTAACGACCTGCTACACCACCTGGACACTCACAAGTCTGTGGGGCTGGATGGGATGCACCCAAGAGTACTGAGGGAGCTGGTGGAGGAGCTTGCCAAGGCACTCTCCATCATTTATCAGCAGTCCTGGTTAACAGGGGAGGTCCCAGATGACTGGAGGCTTGCCAATGTGACACCCATCTACAAGAAGGGCTGGAAGGAGGATCCAGGGAACTACAGGCCTGTCAGCCTGACCTCGGTACTGGGGAAGGTATGGAGTGGTTCATCTTGAGTGCACTCAACAGGCATGTGCAGTCCAACCAGGGGATGAGGCCCAGCCAGCATGGGTTCATGAAATGCAGGTCCTGCTTGACCAACCTGATCTCCTTCTACGACCAGGTGACCTGCCTAGTGGATGAGGGAAAGGCTGTGGATGTTATCTATCTGGACTTTAGTAAAGCCTTTGACACTGTCTCCCACAGCATCCTCCTAGAGAAGCTGGTGGCTCATGGCTTAGGCGGGTATACTCTTCACTGGGTAAAAAACTGGCTGGATGGCCAAGCCCAAAGAGTTGTGGTGAACGGAGTTAAATCCAGTTGGCGACCAGTCACAAGTGGTGTTCCCCAGGGCTCAGTTTTAGGGCCAATCTTGTTTAATATCTTTATCAATGATCTGGACGAGGGGATTGAGTGCACCCTCAGTAAGTTTGCAGATGACACCAAATTGGGCGGGAGTGTTCATCTGCTTGAGGGTAGGAAGGCTCTGCAGAGGGACCTGGACAGGCTGGATGGATGGGCCGAGGTCAATTGTATGAGGTTTAACAAGGCCAAGTGCAAGGTCCTGCACTTGGGCCACAGCAACCCCATGCAACACTACAGACTTGGGGAAGAGTAGCTGAAAGCTGCCCAGCAGAAAAGGACCTGGGGGTGCTGGTTAACAGCTGGCTGAACATGAGCCGGCAGTGTGGCCAGGTGGCCCAGAAAGCCAACAGCATCCTCGCTTGTATCAGGAATAGTGTGGCCAGCAGGACTAGGGAAGTGATCGTGCCCCTGTACTCGGCACTGGTGAGGCCGCACCTCAACTACTGTGTTCAGTTTTGGGCCCCTCCCTACAAGAGAGACATTGAGGTGCTGGAGCGTGTCCAGAGAAGGGCAATGAAGCTGGTGAAGGGTCTGGAGAACAAGTCTGATGAGGAGCAGCTGAGGGAACTGGGATTGATTAATCTGGAGAAGCGGAGGCTGAGGGGAGACCTTGTCACTCTCCACAACTACCTGAAAGGAGGTTGTAGTGAGGTGGGTGTTGGTCTCTTCTCCCAGGTAACTAGTGATAGGATGAGAGGAAATGGCCTCAAGTTGTGTCAGGATAGATTTAGATTGGATATTGGGAAAAATTTATTTACTGAAAGGGTGGTCAAGCATTGGAACAGGCTGCCCAGAGAGGTGGTTGAGTCACCATCGCTGGAGGAGTTCAAAAAACATGTAGACGTGGCACTTCGGGACATGGATTAGTAGGCATGGAGGTGTGGGGTTGATAGTTGGACTAGATGATCTTAGAGGTCTTTTCCAACCTTAATGATTCTGTGATTCTATTGCCCAGAAAGAAACCTATAATTCTATGATTCTATTTGAGGAAGTATTTTAAACTACACTGCAGAACAGATTATTCTGCAGAATGTCAGGGAAGGTGCCCAGGGCAGCTATCAGCCAAGCGCAACAAGCCCTGACTCAGAGACAGGTGTCCTCAATGGCATGGGGCACAGGCACATTTCTCTGCTGAGGGGTCTGTGTGTACATGCTCAGCAGGAGGTAAAGGGAGGATTTGTGTACTGTAGCATGCCCTACCATGAGAAAGGATGGAGATTGGCTTGACAGGGTGGCCTAGATTATTTTCCTATCAATAGAGACAATCACATCCCTCCTGGCCACGTCTAGCAATGGGGCATTTCATCAGTCTTTTCATTAAGATACCATGGGGTAGATTTAGTCTGCTGAGACACCTACCTTAGAGCTGTATTTTTGGTTTTCTGCTGAAGCACAGAAAACCTTCACCTCAATTCTGCTTCCTTAAACAGTCAGCGAAATGTGGTTAAGTGTTTTGAAGGACATTTTTTCTCCTGGAGCTGGGTTCTGGTTCAGAGTTAGGAAGAGATGAAGCTTCCATTCATGGGTTGTATTTGCAACTTTTACTGACTTGCTTAAGTAACTTAATTCCTCTTTGCCTCACTTATCTTATGCAGAATAAGAGAAAATATGCCTTGAATCTCTTCTGGGGGGCTTTTATCCCTTTATATGACAATGCCTGTATTATTACTAAGCATTTTTGTTTTTGAAAGGCCACAATGATCATTAAGGAAGCTCAGTGCTATTGCAATACCAGTAGATATTCCTCAAAAAGCTACATTGTTTTTATTACGGGTCATGTGCAAAAGCTAAGCTCTTTATATGGTTGAATAAAGAAGAAATATTGTGCCCTTTTTGCTGTTAGGATTTGTCTCACTGTCTCATTCTTTGAACAGATTCAAAGAGGTTATCTTTTTGCCAAAATTTTAGCAACATTAAACACTTACTAGATATCCACCTCGTTTTTTGACACCTCACATGATACATATCATTCTATGCTCATTTAATCAAGGTCATGCTTATGCAGATCGTAAAAACTGTCTCTAATAACAGATTTTCTGTTTGAGGGATTTTTGTCATTCGAATGCATGTTAGACATAAGAACAATTCTCTTCTTTCATTTCTAGTTTTCTTCCTAGTATGTTTGATTTGAAAAACATCTGGAACTGACTTCTAAATCAGGCATGGTTTGATTGTTCATGGTATTGCTAGGGTGATGTAAACATTCACATTACACAAATGATAAATTAACTATAACCAACTGTTTTGTGCCTTTCTTCCTCAGTGAAAATAGAAAATTCTTGGGGTTTAGCTGTCTGTCACAGTGAATTATAAGCACAGACTACCATGTTTGAGAAGACTCTCTCTAATCAAAATGGTGGAAAAACTCTATCTATAAACTGCTATCCAATAAAAAACTAGTGCATCATTCAGAAATAAGGGTAAGATGTAGAAAAGTCAATAACTGACATCATGAGAAGTTTTGGTGCTTGAAGCTGGAGCTTCTTTTCAGCCTCTTCTGTACCCTGTGTAGCAGAGTAAATCATTGCTTTTGAGATACTGAGGGCATTTACATGGACAGTTTGTTGCCCTGAGTCCCAAACATATCCTCATGTTCAAAGAAAATAAGTCTGCTTTCTGATATTCTAATACTGATTTCTGCTTATTGGCATATATTATAATGCTTCCTTTGGATGAAGACTCCATATTCACTTATAGAGAGTAGAAAATGATCATAAGCTGTAAGAGAAAGACCTTGTACAGGATTCAGAGTGAAATAGCATATTACTGATTCAGTTGTCATACTCATTTACCGTATTACAGCTGTCAGTGAAAGGTAGTCAGAAGTTCATGTTGTACGTTATGTTTGTAAATGGTGATGCTATTTCATTATTTTCCGGCCTGTCTGCAATTAACCTCTTATTTCGAGCATGGTGAAAATGTGCAGTAACGGCATACAACATTTCAAACATATTTCAAAGTGCATCTTTGTCACTTCAGTCACTCATGAGGGAAACAAATGCTTCCTTACTGATTTGCATGCTGGTCATAAATAATTCTTATCCTTAACATGATGTATTTGAAAAAAGGAATAAACTTCATTAATGGATTGGTTGTGTGTCATCATTGTCTGAATTTTGATAGATGCTGAATCTTGAGTGTAAGTAATGTGAGCAGTAGTAAATTGGTTGAGAGCTCTAAGGAGATCATCCTGACTCTGGAGCTGCCTGTGATGAAGACTGGCCAGATGCTAGTCCTGAAATGAAGTCAGTGTGCTGTCACTGAAACCCACAGGGGAACTTGCAGTACTCCAATTTACTAGCACTTTGGGTGTGCAATATAATGCAGAATTGCTACTTGTATTTTCACCCTCGCACATACTGTGTGGTGACATACCTGTATACCCTGACCAAGCCAGGGGTTTAAAAGTTAGTCTTATGGACTAAGCTAAGCACCTTACCCTTCCTCTGTAGCCAAATACAACACTCCTTCAGAAGGCAATTCCTCTCATCCTCAGACGGTGGTTATGACAGGTGAGACAAACTGTACCTCTGGAGTTGCCTATTCTCCCTAAGAACAAAGTCGGGAGTGATGAGCTTCAACTTGGGCAAGGAACTTCTAACCTCTGGCATTGGTTGGGGTTTGCCTGCTGTTTTTTTCCCTTTTCTTCTGTGAGACAGCTATTCTAAGCTAATCATCTGGTTTCCCACCTACAGACAGCAGAGAGCAAAGAGACTCTCCAGGGGATGATTCATCCTCTCCAAAGATAAGTATCTGACACAGGTGGGTGTTAGTCAAAGTAGAAAATGTACTGTAAATTCATTTCTGCTTGTATTGTTCACTACTTAAACAGTCTCTTAGGAGGAGAGCTTCTTATCTGATTTTTGCTTTGGAGAAGAGACTCCCCCACCCATCGCATTGCTAGAGGATGAGATCTCCTGGATGTTAGTCTGAGCATTGTTTCAGTGTAGACTGCATAAATGAGGGGAGCACATGGAGGAGAGGAAGGTTCTTGGGAAAGGCACGAGCAATGAAAAGTAATTTGGGAACGTAAGAGGGTACCTGTGAGAGGCAGTGATTACTGACGCAAATAAAAAGGGATTTTTAGGAGAAGAATGGTGCAGGAAATCAAATAGAGCAGAGATTAAAGAGTACAAAAGATGTGGAAAAAAAGATAATGAATGCAGATGCCATCGGAAATGGATGGTAAATACAGGATGAAACTGGTAACGAAAAAGATGCCTGCAAAACAGGAGATTTGGAAGAAGCTATTTACAAAATAAAAAAGAAAGCTGCTGTCAGCTAAATAAAATAGGTGCTGTTTTATTCCTTCCATTTCAGGATAAGTTCCTGACAGAAGCAGGTAATATGGCTGGGAAACATGCCTGTTTGATATTCCCAGGCTAGGCAATTAGAAACAGGTGAATTCTGTATTGCCTGAATTAGAAGTCAATAAATTCTATTTACCTGTATTTACTCTATGAAAATTATCACTGGGTCCTAAGTAGGCTATCTAGGGATTTTTCAACTTGGTTATAAGCCCCAGTTCTCAAACTAGTATATGTTAAGAGTGTGAATAGCAGAGAGGAACAGCATCAAGTGATACAAAAGACCTAAAGGTAATTCAAAGGTCAGGTATCTTTGTCAGGAAGACTGAGGTCTCCAGGAAAGTGCAAACAAAACTCTGGATGAGTCCCAGGTACTAATTCAAAGGTAAGAAATCAATGAAAAGGGAAATAGTAAAAATCCAACTTTTGGAATTACTATTGTTTAGAAAATCCGGTTCCCTTACTCAGGTCCTTCTTGGATTGTGCTACCTCCAGAATAATAAGGTCTTTCTCTACAAACATGTATACGTACACAAACATGTATATATCATGTTCAATGTGTCCTAATATTGAAAAAACTGTTAGTAAAGCAGTAAATGAGAAAGCAGTCCAGTGCTTAATGACTAGTTCCAAATAGCAATTTGCAACTTATCCTGACTGCATCACGTGGAATATTTCAGACACTCAACAGCATAACACTACAGCAGTACCTGGTCAGATGTGAGGAGACAGTGACTTATTTTAACAATTGAAACAGAATTAACAGATAAGACTAGATAAAAATGTGGCTCCAGAGAAGTGACATTTTGAAACTTAAAATTACTTTAATATCACACATTTAAACAATTTTGTCTTTATAGTGAGAAGACTGTTTTGTCCTTTTCCTTTCCCTCTTTCCTTCCCCAACCACAAAACTTGCTGGCTGAAAAATGTCTGAATATCTGATGAAAAAAAGGCTTCGGAAACTACAACTGGAAGCAGGCTGTTACTCCAGCTAGACACTTCAGTTTAAATAAGTCAGGGTGTGGATATCCATCACATCATGTGGTTGGGGCACTGAATATGGCCGTAATGCTAGGTTTCTCTCCAAGCACTCCAGGGCAAAGGAGGGGACCATCCTTCGCATCCTTTGTCTTGCTAGTCTTGTGTGCTGGTTTTGCCTGGGATAGAGTTAGTTTTCTTCATAGTAGCTAGGGCTATGTTTCAGATTTGTGCTGAAAACAGTGCTGATAATACAGAGATGTTTCAGTTATTGCTAAGCCATGCTTACACAGAGTCAAGGCCTTTTCTGCTTCTCACCCCACCCCACCAGCGAGTAGGCTGGGGGTGCACAAGAAGCTGGGAGGGGACACGGCTGGGACAGCTGACCCCAACTGACCAAAGGGATATTCCATACCATATGGCGTCATGCTCAGCATAGAAAGCTGGGGGAAGAAGAAGGAAGTAGGGGGACTTTTGGAGTGATGGTATTTGTCTTCCCAAGTAACCGTTACGCGTGATGGAGCCCTGCTTTCCTGGAGATGGCTGAATGCCTGCCTGCCCATGGGAAGTAGTGAATGGATTCCTTGCTTTGCTTTGCTTGCGTGTGCAGCTTTTGCTTTCCTTATTAAACTGTCTTTATCTCAACCATTGAGTTTTCTCACTTTTACTCTTCCGATTCTCTTCCCCATCCCACCAGGGTGGAGTGAGCAAGCAGCTGTGTGGTGCTTAGTTGCCAGCTGGGGTTAAACCACAACATCTTGTAATGACTGTTTCCCAGATCAATGGGAGAAAAAAAAAAAAAAAAAAAGAAGGTCTGCTCCCACTGGGAAAATTTTTCTCACATTCACAAAGCATTTTTAATTAGTGTCGTGGATGCATGGAAATAATATGAAAGGACCCGTGTCCTCTCCATCTCCAGGGACTGGGCAGCTGCTTCTGTTTTACTCAATTCTTCTAATAGCAGGCAAGTTACTCCTTTAGGGTTCACTCACAATGGGAAGGAGAATTATCTGTTTCTCAATTTTTCTCCATCTATTATGATTACACAAATATGTTCCTAGAAAGAAAACTGGAAAACAGGGCAGGTGTGGTTCTGGCAGCAAAGTGAAAATCAACCTCTCCTCTTCTAGCAGTGTGAGGAGGAAACAGGAAAAAAGTTCAAATACTGACAAGTACTGTACTAATCTATTTTTTAACCTGAATGGCAACTCCAGTCACAGGTGTGCATCTGAAAGATCCTGGGACCTCCATGAACCTGTTTTGCAGATTTTGCCTGAACAATTTTACCAGTAACATGATGATCCTCCAGGTGGGATTCAATTCAGGACTACAGCATCTGAACTGAGATGATCACATGTTGTGTGCATAAGTTACTGTGACAATCAGTGGGGGTTTGGTCAGCCTACGGAGGGATTCAGCTGGCCAGCCATCTGCTTTGGAGCTAGCAGAAGCACTCTTGTATTGGATGGATCTCCATTCACCAAAGTGGGAGTTCAGCCCCCTAATGTGCCTGTAAACACCTAGATGTGGAGTTGGATGTGTTAATCTTGAACTGAATCTTACTCTCCTAGGCTGTGCTATCCTGCTCACGAAGACAGTAAACTTTTTTTTTTTTCTTTCCTTAATTCCTGTTCTTTGTTACCATAAGGATTTGCTTTCTTGGGCAGTAATAAGTACTTAGCCACAGCAATGTGGATTCACAGTGCACCAGCTGTGATGGATTAACCCCATGTGGACAGAAGATTTTAATTCAGTGTAAAGATGGAATAAACTATGGTTCATTAAGACACATGAATGCATCACTTTTAAATAAGATACATCATAAGCATGCACTAGGAGTTAGTTCACCTGATTTAAGCACTTCACTAGTCCTAGCTCTTAAGATCTAAATGAGGCTCTTCTAAAGCAGATGTCTTAAGAGCTCAGGGAGAGAAGTGACTCTAGTCCTCTAAAGAAAGTATTTAGGTGCTTCACTTTAGTGTACAGGACTTAACTGGGTGGCTACAATCCACAGTATTCACTTGAGGAGTTTGGACAGCACAGCCAGAAAACTATACCTAAACTGCACCCACTGTGTAAGCTATAGTACAGAGCTGCATTGTAACTAGATTAGACTAAACTAATTATGCCCAGGCCATTTCTTCCTACCTATTGACACTGTTCTCAACACAACAAGAGCGCAGGCCTGATTACTGCCCTTGGATGCAATTATAATACAATCAAAACCCAACAGTTTGGCAATTGATCATAGGAGGTTAATGGAGCGCGGACTCTGAGTTCTTGTTCGTCAGAAGGCACAGAGATGAAACTGTATTCTTCTCTCAGTATTAAACGGAAATCACTTAAAGTCCCTGAATGTCTGTAAGCCATTTTTAAGTATGCTTTAGCTATTGGTATTTGCTAGCACTGCTCAAAAGTCTGAGAAAGAGCCTCCTTAAGCTGCCTATCAGAAATGCCAAATGGTCAGCACAAAACTACATCAGTGTTTTGTCAAAATGCTGAGAAAAGTGGAAAGTTCTTATCTTTTTATTCCAGGCTGGCAGCTGAGTTTTATTCTTACTGAGAAGGAGTACAAGCACAGTCTGTTTTAGAGCAGAAATCTGAGCATTAGAAGTCTAGCAAAAGGGCTAAAGCTGATCCATGAACCAACAGAAGCTTCAAGAATAACATTGTTTTCCTTATTTGAATTAAGTCCTTTCATCAGTCTTCATTGGGAATGCTTTGTACTGTTTCTCTTACACCTCTGGCATAACATATCTTCTATTTTAAGACTATAAATCACTCCTATGAAGACTACTTAACTGAAAGTTGAGCTCCTTTTTCTGCCCATCTGAGAGTCCAGCACTTACATATGTGAGTAAGTTCCTTCCCCTACACAGCAGAGTATTAGACCCCCTTGACACTCTGGCAGCTCAAAGAGAGAAATAAAAGGCACCTTTGTAGGTGACTTCCATTCACACATCATATCTAGCCTAACTAACCTCTGCTGTTGGCTTCAAAGGCCCTGGGGTCCACGTAGGGCAATGAGTGTATAACCATGGCTGGCTGTATCAAGTTATGCATGTAGATTTTCAGATTCTCCTTCATTTCAAAAAGGACTGTATATGTTGGTATAACTTTTATAGCAGTATGACAGCAAGGGGCTGCTGATCAAAGATACTAGGTCCAAAAAGTGGGATGGTCATATATAAAACTGTCTTGCAACAATGTCTGAATCCAGCATCACATAGTAAGACTTCTCAGAAAATCACTCTCCATACATCTGAATTCATTTCAATGTCATGGCACATTGGAACAATACATTGGGAATAGACTCTTGAAATAAGATGCTTCCTAGCAAAGGATAATTTAAACAATGTAAACAATTTTAAGAGAAAGACATTTTAACTCAGATTTGCTCTGATTCTTTTGTACATATATTTTATTTCCTAAGAAGAAAATGTTAGATCAATTAGTATCCATTCCTACAGGATTTTTTGGTTCTTTTTTAAACTCCAAATACAGCAGAAAATAGGCTTACATTCTGGAAATTATGTTATAGAACCAAACACACATATAGTTTGTGTTCCAAAGGGTTTGTGTCTTACCTATTGGTCCTCTGTAAATGGCAAAGATGGGTGTCAGAAATCACAGGAGTACCAAGAAGCTCCAGCGTACTACACATTAAAATAAAACAAGACCAATACATTATTTCTAAAGAGAATTACACATAACCCTTTTAATATACCAACTGTAAAGCTCTAAGCATATCCTGTTATCTTTCAAGAAATATGTGATCTCCCCCACACACACATTTTCCAGTCTACAGTGTTCTATTATGTCAAATTAATTCATGAGTTTGTTCTTTTCAGTTCTGAACATTTATTGATTAGAATTATTTTTGAGGGAGTTCTTCACTGGGTAGATTAAAGAAACTTTTTTTGTCCTAAGTTCTTTGGTAAAAACCTCTACATTGATTGTGCTATCCTTTCGGAATACACTATTGTGATGAGTTCTTACTTCTTCCAATAAGATCTAACTATAAGACACACTGAAAATATTGTATTAAATTCCCCTCTCCCAAAATAACATTACATCCAATTGTGGCCTAAAATATTTCCTTAGATGAATGGGAGGTTATGAAAATAACTTACTGTTATATTTCAACTGGTATCTATATTCATTGCAATCTGAAGGAGAAATATGGTTGTATGATTCAGTCACAGAATATGAATTTGAAATATATTGATTTCACCCTTAGATCAATACTCTCATAGCATACATATTTTAATCTACATGCAAAGTTGATGGTATCATTTGAAAAGCAATACAGGCACAATTTATTTTTAGGTTAAGTCTTGAACGTTAGATATTTTATTATGGCTACCAAAATAATTGACCATCATTTTTTCTCAAGTTCATCTATTTGTCTTGTTTCCGACACATCTTAAGAGGAAACTGTGAAAATACTGTGTTATATCCCATTTTAATTAAACTTCAAAAGTGTTTTCATATCCTTGTTGCTTTCAGGCAGCAGACCTCAGTGCAAACAATCCAATTGAATTATAAGTTGGTTCTATCAAAACACTTCATAATGAGAGAAATGTAATGGAACTAATCAATTTGTCATACATTGTGACTGTTTTGCATGTTTTTTTCCTCTCCTTTGGGCAGTAAGGGGGGGAGGGGTGTGTCATCATCCTGTTTATTCATTACAGATACTAGAAATCGCATTTCACAAAGACACATTTACTGCAATGTGTTAGTAATCATTGTAATTGATTTAAATGCTTGAATTGACTGAGAACTTTCATAAATTTGTTCATGAATTGAATGCAAGATAATGCTGGTTAAAACTGGAACATTTTGTTATACTGCACAAAAGGCCTTAGGAAATTTTCTGTGATGAACAAATTTGTTTTTTCAACCTGCTGTTCTGAATATTTTTCAAGTTAAGATAAAGATTCAGGTGCATCAAAAAGTGAATGTATTGTGTTACCTTAGGAATTCACTCTATTTTAAGGGAATGGTAACCTAACAAAATCCAGGATTTAAATAAGCAATGAGAAACAATATTTGCCAGAACTTTTCTACAGCTTGAAGTTTTCTCAGGATGCCACAGGAATCACTATACTTTAGTAATGAATGATTTTTGAGAAGTTTAATGTTCTTCTTTGAACACTGGTAAACCTTTGAAAAGCTCAACTGCTGTTTTCCTTGTTGGTACTAGCACTGTCCCAGCTTTCTCCAGTGGGGACAGAGGAATGCATCACAGTCTACACGAACTACAAGCATAACTGGGACTTTCTATTTTTAAAGTGGTGCCTCACTTGGGACTTTTCACAGGGTAGTCACAGGAAGTTAAAAGTCAAACTGTCTATCCTTCAGTCTAGTAAAACAATACCATTTTCCCACAGCAAAAGGATAGGGAGATCAAAAATAGTAAAGAGACTAAAGGTCAAAGCTGAACAGGCTGCAACTTGGGTTCCTTCTCCTCCTAGAACAAGTCACATGTAGGAGCAAGAAAACCAAGATGTACAGGAGAAGGTATCTGTATTCCCAGACTTTAGCTCTTTGCAAGAGGCAAAAAGCTGCTAAGTGAATTCTTCTGTATACAGCAGCAAAGGGAGAAAAAATCCTGGTGTCATTAAAACTCAAATTATTAAACTTATTAAACTTAACTTATTGACTGTTTATAATGAGAAATGTCAAAATAAGCTTGGTATGCAGATCAAAGCTTGTCCCTTCTCAACTTCAGCATTGCCAACACAGAAATCTGCTGGGAATTTCTGAGAGATAGCTTAGGAAAGACTGGTTGCAAATTCAGACCACGGGGAGGGGAATAGAAAAGCTGGGCCTGGTAGCATCTAGAAACCAGAGGGCTGACGATGTGGAATCAGCCTGCTGCAGTAAATCAAATTGGTTTTATTGTTACTCATTGAGGTCAGTTAGTGATTTCTATTTAGGCAATAGATCGGTTTCCACATAGACTTTTCATTTGTGCTGAGCAGCTGTTATATTAAAGGGGGTTTTTTTGATTTATGAATATTGACAGGTCATGTTCTGCTCTCGGTTAAACCAATAATAAAATTAACCAATAATAAAATATGATTCCACCAGTATAAACCTGTTATGCCAATAGTTAACCTATATAGAAATAGGTGCAACTGATGGTGAAATTTTGATGACTGAATGTAATCTGTAGAAATGAAACACCGTTATGCACTTTTTAGAATCATAAACTTTCTAATTAGATCTATACCTGCCAGCTATATGCCTCTGATACCTATCTCAGGTGTTACAAGGTACTGGGTTCAGAAGGCATCAGGTTTTATTTTATATGTTAATTCCTATGTTTTTAAGAATCACTGATATTAATCTGTACTTGTTCAGGCAAGTATCTTCATAAAACCCAGTAAACAAAGTGAGAAAGGTCCTAATTAGCATAAATAGCACATAAACGAATTCTTTGCTCTTTCAGTAGTAGCCTATGTTATTTTCTGATTGCAGAACTTTTGATTTATCCTTGAGATTCGGTCTTTCCTGTCATTTATTGTCAAAGATATTTTCATGTGGTACAACTTTTAAACACTCATGATGATTTTTAATGTTTAAGATTGTCCAAGATATTTTAGCAAAGCCCTCTGGATTTTACTCTGACTCTGGGGTTTGTTTAAGGCGCCTTAGTGCCCACAGTCCTAATTAAAAAAGGTATTGAATCTCAAACTATTAGTCAGAGTGTTCTCAAGAGAAGACTCTCTCCTCTTCTAAGCATTTATGAAGGAATAATTAGAACAATAACAATATCCATAAAAGTTAGAAGTAGCTAAAAAGTCTCTGCAGAGGATAAGGAAAATTCTCAAAACTCAAATTCTCAAAACTTCAGTGCCAATGCCTGGCAATATAGGTTACTGAAAAATATAAAGGCGACTTTTATATTTGCAGAATCTTTCCAGCATGCAACAGTTGCAAGTTTGGAGTGTTTATTGGCCATGTTGGAGTGGGGGATAGAAATTTCCCTGTTGCACCTCTTTCCCCTGAGAGACTGTCTGCTGGGGTACAGCAGTGATTTGCACTGGATAGTCCACTCTCTAAAATACATATTCACGCCAATCTTTAAAATACTTTCGTTCCCTTGCTGATACCTTCAGTTAATTCAATCAGTCCTTTACACAGTTCAAAGAAAGGTTATCTGTAGATTACTTTTTGCCTAGCTGTGAAATAAGTATCAGTGCAAATACATACTTTTCTCCATAAGTGGGGTTGTTGGCCATTTCTTACTTGAATCCACCAATGAGGTTCTTAAAGAGTAAACAATAAATATCTCCCACCAGTATTAGCTGAGGTGTAGTCAACCCTGGTTTGGGATAGGAGATAGAATTTGTCAGCATCTCTAATTCCGTGCTGTCTCCGTCTTACTATGTGCCCCACGGAGTCACAAGTCCTGCCAGCAAACCTGCTCCAGCGTGGGCTCCTCTCTTCCCCACAGGTTCACAGGCCCTGCTGGGACCCTGCTCCAGTGTGCGCTTCCCACGGGGTCACAGCCTCCTTTGGGCATCCACCTGCTCTGGCGTGGGGCCCTCCATGGGCTGCAGGTGGATATCTGCTCCACCATGGACCTCCATTCCATGGGCTGCAGGGGGACAGCCTGCCTCACTATGGTCTTCACCACGGGCTGCAGGGGAATCTCTGCTCCTGTACCTGGAGCACCTCATCCCCCTCCTTCTTCACTGACCTTGGTGTCTGCAGAGTTGTTGCTCTCACATATTCTCACTCCTCTCTCTGGATGCAATTGCACAGGGTTTTTTTCCCCCCTTCTTAAATATGTTATCCCAGAGGTGCTACCACCATCGCTGATGGGCTCAGCCTTGGCCAGCGGCAGGTCCGTCTTGGATCCGTCTGGCATTGGCTCTGTCGGACATAGGGGAAGCTTCTAGCAGCTTCTCACAGAAGCCACCCCTGTAGCCCCCCTGCTACCAAAACCTTGCCACACAAACCCAACACAATGTGGCAGAAAACTAAACTACAAATGGACTCAAAAAGGTAGTAAGCATACTGATGAAGGAGCAATCTGTCTATAGCTGTCATATATGGTTGATGTGTCTGGGTACTCTACAGACCCGGCAGCCCCTAAGACAGTGACTGATGGATGCCAGGAGGATGGACCACAAAAAAATTAGTCAATACCTTCTCTACCCTTCTTCTACAGTTACTCAAGAAATTCATCATGGTGATCTGCAGTGACAAGGCACCTGAGCTAACCAGGACCAGAATGATAGTCTATCACCAGAGTCTACCACAAGAGTCTATCACCAGAATGATAGACTCTTGCCCAGAATGATAGTCTGTATACTCAGCTGTGCTAAAACCAGTAGGGTTGATTTGAACTCATAAAAACCCCTGTTACGATAAGGTTTCC
Source organism: Mycteria americana (assembly GCF_035582795.1). Taxonomy (NCBI): domain Eukaryota; kingdom Metazoa; phylum Chordata; class Aves; order Ciconiiformes; family Ciconiidae; genus Mycteria; species Mycteria americana. Next base: position 37,256,098 of record NC_134367.1, read on the forward strand.
TGTTCTGTAGATGTCTTTTCTTAACCTTGGAGTCCTGCAGCTTCCTAGAATACATCAGCACCTCACATCAGACAAAGGCATCAGTAATGTGGAACATATGATAGTGTTTTAAAGGGATATGAGAAAACATTTGCAGAGAAAGCTATTAATAAAATAAACAGGTTGGCATGAAAATTTTCAACCTGATATTCAGCTTTATTCAAGCTGTTGGAGGCATTTTATTTCCTGTTGGGCCTAATTAGTTTTATACAACATACAAAGTATTTTCACTCCAACAAATCACTTCAGAGAGTTAATTAGACATGTGTTGATGGGGTAGGCTTGTACAGCTCCCTTGTAAGGGAGGTTTTGGAAAAAAATACATAATTCTTGAGATCTTTGAATAGCTGAAAAGGTTTGGGAAACACTGGCCAATGAGAAACCAATCCTTATGCTTTGGAGATGGTCATGAAAAATACTGTGCTGTTGTCTCTGTATTTTAACGTGTGTTTATACTCGCAGAAGAAACATCCAGATTCTAACAGAACTGTCATTGTTGTTTCACTTCAGATATTTCTTATGAAAATACTTGGGAATTTTAAAGGGTGTTTACCTTTTTATGCACTTGCTGTGCTATTAATATAAGACTATCATGTATGGGTGCTTACAATTGCAATGGTAGTATCATAATCCTTGAAAGAGCATTGTGCTTGCCAGTAAACTAGGTGAGGGCCTTCAGGCAAGTGATGACCTGAGTAAAGCCTACCTTGTATTTTCCTCATTTGCTTTTTCCTCTACAGTTATGTCACTATTATTATTATTATTGTTATTATCATCACCATCATCATCATCCCCATCCATAATAATCATACCTCTTATTGTATAATCTGAAACTACTATAAAATAGACTTGATAATTTGCCTGCTCAGCAATTTGGGAGTGAAAGGATAAAGCAATTTGCTTTGTGTTTCCTGCTGCCTTTGCAGATACTCTGCAATTGAGTCCCCTGTCTTCTCTGCATAATTTGAGTCTCTTTATACTGTGTATTGCTGATACCATCATGAAGCTGGAAAAATGACATATTGCAGAAAGCAAAGAAGCTTCCCTGTATTCAGTTCTAATGGCAGTCTCCCTTGACTCTACCTGCTGCCTATATTTTTTTCTCCATTTATCTGACTCTGTAATACAAAGTCTTTTTGAGGCTATTTCTGTCACAGGAACTCTGACAAAATCCACTTTAACTAGATGAGTAGGGAGAGAAAATGGTTCAACAGAATGTTTCAAATGTGCGATGGTGGAAATCTCTGTGATTTTCTTTTAACAGTTAATATTTGGGACTTGCATTCCTTGAGTGATATGGTGCTTTTCTATGGTCTTCTCCCATTAAAACCAGCTCAGACATGGCAGATGGACTGCTCTATGTGCTTCTCTAGTGTAATGTGAGAAGTCAGTGAAAGAAACCTGGACGCAGTTCTGGTCCACCGATTAAATGGTCGTTGTAAGCACTGCAAAGTCAGAGACCCCTGTCTGCAAGAATCCATTGCTGTATTAGCATTACCAATTTGCTTACAAGATCCAAATAATGTTAAATTACTTTGTCTATACAGTGATTTAAAGACAGGTAATTTAACATCCATATCTAATCAGATTTGTAAATCATTAGCCTGACAGCTATGAAAGGATGTTGAGAACATAGCCCTACAGAGTAAAAAGTAATACCTGCAAACTTGTTTGCTTCATTTTTTCTCATCTTTGTTCTACCTTGGACTCCAGGTCAGTGGTCACTTCAGTTTATCCAGCAATATGAATGTCGAGTTGCACCAGAGTCAGTGAGAATTATTTGCCTTTTCTGTGCATAACAACACTTTTTTCTTCAGTGTAAAGCTGAGATGAAAAAATAATCAATCAATCACCTATGTCTGTGGATCAGATTGTTTTCCTAGCTTCTAAATGCCTTATATCATTTTTACCTGGGTTATTGTAGAGTTCTCTGTGACTAATACAAACCATCAAAGAAAAGAAAATGATGCTACCTGTTCCTTAAGTGTAAATTTCAATTAGACTGCACTGCGTATATTCATTGGGTTGTACAAACTGGAGAAACTACAATATTTAAAAATAATGGTCTGTAACAGGATTCCCTCATTTCTGCTACAAATTCAGTTTCCCTGGAGAAAGAAATAATAAAATATTTTTTACAATCCCCTCTTTGTCTATGACTTTCCAAAATGCTTATGGTTGTTAGAAGAGCATCATTTAATTAACATCACCTGGTCAAAGCACCATCTTTCAGCAATGAAAACATGCAGGATGTTCAACATGTAGGGATATTGCTGTGCCCCATGTGCAGTAGCACATCTGTAGCAACCCAGGAGCAGTATGTCTCAGCAGGGTTTATACTCTGGAAAGGTCAAGCATACTGTTAAAAATAGTTTAGTTAAAATATTACTTCAAATAAATAACCAGATGTAAATAACACAGAGAAAGCTTGGGCTATTCAGTCTTCACAACAATCTGCATAAATTTTTTACTTTCGTTCAGCAGCTTTTTGTTTCTGTTTTTTTCTTTGCATTTGTTTTCTGGCCTAAATACAGGCAGTCTCCCTGAGCCTTGTCCTTATTTTTGCCAATTTTTCTCTGTATCTACAAAAAATCTTGTGCTGTGGCCTTCACAGTGGTAACTAAGGAAGGTTTAGTCACACAAAGGTGCTTCAATGGAAGGCACAGGAAGACCCAGACTGTAAACTAAAGTGTGCCCGAAAGAAGTGAAGAACATTGGTTAAAATTTGTTGTGCAAAGTTACTTTAAAACTTGAATTGCATCAGTTTGGGGCAGTGTCCCAACTTACTTTGTTCAGAAACACTGTGAAGAGATGGAGTTAATCTTAGATGGAAAGTTGCAACTGCAATATCCCTTAGCAGTTCTTAATGAATACTGACTCTCTTCTTTCCCTCTTGCTTTCCTCTAGTAAAAGTGCAAAATCGTCTTGTGATTCTCCCATGAGAACTATGAAATACAATTCCTCCTGGCTGCAAAGCCATTCCTAAAGGAATACAAAGCATTCCTTCAAACACTGGCTGTGTAATGAAAATGAGGACAAAGAGGTAGGAGTATAGCCATATCTAGATGGTGCTTTATAGCTTTAAATGGCAGGAAGGAACAATGGAGCGAGTTATCAGCACTAGTCAGAATATTTCAAATTATCAGAATGTGTCAGCAAATAAAGGCATACGTTTTCATTTGAAAATGTTCCCTTTTTTCTGAGCTCCTCTGTAAGTAATCATAAATTTTTATTGGTGGTGTAACTTGGAGTAGACAGCACTTGTGCATTAATGTTGTGTATGGAATGGTTCAAAAACTTAAGTATCAAACACACAAGTTAAATTCTCCATTTTCAGTGCAAGACAATGCACATTTCTAGACTTCTTAATATACTCTGAGCCTGAAATGGAAAAGACAGCAGCTGCTTTTGATGATATCCATTGCAACTCTGACAGATGGTGATGAACAATGTGAAATCAGTGTTTCCCAGAAACATTTTATAATTGAGGATTTTTACTGCCTGATTTACCACTAGCACTCCAGTAAAAACATGTAGATTTATGCTGTAATAGTACAGTTGGTCTTTGTGAGATGTAATTCACTGGATTCTTTCTTTCAGTGATGTGTTGGAGTGGCTGACGTCTCCAGCATAGACTGGAGATAAGTGATATTGGTATTGTTCATACAGATATGTGCAGGATATGGAAACAGAGAACAAATTTCTTTAAAAAAAAAACAGCTGCACCAGCAGAATTTTGCTGCCTTGCCTGGGGATTTATGAAATTTTACTTGCTTAATTGTTTCTTTCACCTTGGCTGTCTCAATTGCCCTGTCTGGTGCCACTCTGTCTTTTTCACTTAGTCTCAGTAAAAATGAATCCTTCAAGGATGTTTCTAACACTCCCAGTGGTACAGGCCAGGAGAATTTTTCCAACATTTCTGAAATGTGATTTGAGGTGTCAAAACCAATCACCTGCCCAGGACATAGAATCACACCTCCTTACTAAGCATTTTGTCTGTGCTCAATACATAAAAATAGGTTGCCTTTTGAGGTTTTTATGTTAATAATTCTATGATATTGGGTAATAATTCTATCACCCAAAATATAAATAAAAAATAAAGAACAATAAAGAGTAGTTACGTAATCTGCTCTTTGAAGAGTGCCAGATGGGAGTGGAATTAAGTACTTGGAACAGGTCCTGCAGGATGATCTTTCCTGTTCTTGGCATGGATATTACAATAAAGAGCAGGGTACTTTGAACAGAGACTAATGCATTTTCTTTTTTCACATTCCTGTCCATTAAAGCTTCGATTTGGGTTAGATACTGGTTATAACAGTGCTGGAACACAAAAGTAGTGGGAATTAGGTGGAGAAAGTGGGAGGAAACATTACTGTGGTGGGTTGACCCTGGCTGGATGCCAGGTGCCCACCAAAGCCACTCTGTCACTCCCCCTCCTCAGCTGGACAGGGGAGAGAAAATACGACGAAAGGCTCCTGGGTCGAGATAAGGACAGGGAGGGATCATTCAACAATTACCACCACGGGCAAAACAGACTCCACTTGGGGAAAATTAATGTAATTTATTACCAATCAAAATCAAAGTAGGGTAATGAGAAATAAAACCAAAATCTTAAAACACCTTCCCCCCACCCCTCCCTTCTTCCCAGGCTCAGCTTCACTCCTGATTTTCTCTACCTTCTCCCCCCTCAGCAGCACAGGGGGACGGGGAATGGGGGTTACGGTCAGTTCATCACACGTTGTCTCTGCCGCTCCTTCCTCCTCACACTCTTCCCCTGCTCCAGCGTGGGGTCCCTCCCACAGGAGACAGTCCTCCACAAACTTCTCCAACGTGAGTCCTTCCCATGGGCTGCAGTTCTTCACGAACTGCTCCAGCGTGGGTCCCTTCCACGGGGTGCAGTCCTTCAGGAACAGACTGCTCCAGCGTGGGTCCCCCACAGGGTCACAAGTCCTGCCAGGAGCCTGCTCCAGCATGGGCTTCCCACGGGGTCACAACCTCCTTTGGGCATATCCACCTACTCTGGTGCGGGGTCCTCCATGGGCTGCAGGTGGATATCTGCTCCACCATGGACCTCCATTCCATGGGCTGCAGGGGAACAGCCTGCCTCACCATGGTCTTCACCACGGGCTGCAGGGGAATCTCTGCTCCGGCGCCTGGAGCACCTCATCCCCCTCCTTCTGCACTGACCTTGGTGTCTGCAGAATTGTTGCTCTCACATGTTCTCACTCCTCTCTCTGGGGGCAGGTTGTTGCACAGCAGTTTTTTCCCCATCTTAAATGTTATCCCAGAGGCCCTACCACCATCGCTGATGGGCTCAGCCTTGGCCAGTGGCAGGTCCGTCCTGGAGCCGTCTGGCATTGGCTTTGTCGGACATAGGGGAAGCTTCTAGCAGCTTCTCACAGAAGCCACCCTGTAGCCCCCCTGCTACCAAAACCTTGCCACACCAACCCAATACAATTAAGTAGAAGATATTATTTTCATATTATTGTGTGTAGTTATTTCTATTCTGCTCACCATATAAACAGATGTTGAAAACCAGGAAGTGTTTCAAAAAAATTATTCAAGGCCTTGGAAACTTGCACTGCAGCAAGACCCTAAAGCAGCACAACCTATTTCACTTACCAAAGAGACAGTTAAGAAGGGAGTCAGCAGTTATTTGCACAGAGAGGTTTTTGATGGTAAAGAGCTCTTTCATCTAACAGACAATGTTATAATAAAATCCAGTGGTTATGAGTGGATGCTGGATAAATTCAGCTTGAAATTAAGGTTCAGGTTGTAAATTAAGGTTCAGGTTCATAGGCAGGTAGCTGCTGCAACAACTGCATGAGAAGTATGATGAACTCACTTGGTTTTGATAAGTCTCAATTTGGGATATGTCTTTGAAGTATAAACGATTTACCCAATCAAAGCTGAAGGAGAAATTAGTTGAATGAAATTCTATGGTCTATATTGTGTAGGATGTCAGACTGGAGAACATTATCTGTCCCTCCTGGACCTAAAATCTATGAACCTAGAACTAGAATATTTAAGGGGCTGGTTTTAACATAAATCACAGGTCTTTAGTACAGTTGTGGCAGGATACCGTGTCCTTTAAGTGAGAGTAAATGTAATTTATGCACACTTAAAAGGCACTTTACACTGCCTGACTAGTGTGAAGAGGTCTTGTTATAGTGATGATAAATCCACAGTTGTTTGGGAATAAAAGGGACCCTCATGATCATCTAGTGTGACTTATGGCAGAACACAAGCTATAGAACTTCATACAGTATTTCCCACATCAAGTCAAATGACATGTGCTTGATCTTTTGGAAAGGCATCCTGTTTTATGTCTTCACATCAGCTTCTTGATTCCCTGTGCTCGAAATCTAGCACACCTCTAAATTTCTTTTTCAAAGAGAAGCCTGTTTAGGTGAAGAGTGGAAAATTTTTCACTGCCTTTGACATTCATGGACTGACTTTGGTGAATTTTGAGCAAAACGAGAGTAAAAGTAGGTGATCTGCTTTTAAGAGAGGGACTGAAAAATGCACTTTCTCCACTGCACTAGTTTTCCTCTGAATGTGTTAGGCTAGGTTAGCTTGCTGAAATTTGTAAAGATGATTGGTTGTACAGAGAAACATGCTCTTTTTGATTCTGATTAAAAAGCTTGCTTTTGTTCGACTGAGTTAGTTACAAAGACGTAAATCAGCCTAAGTGGTTTGGAATAACCATTATATCACGCTTCACTGCCTTACTCTGGGACATGCTACAGTTGCCTTAAAACGTTATCAGCTTTAGGATTATGATTTTACCCAGTACAGTCTAGGGGATCAGTTCACCTCCTCCTGAATGTAGTTGCCATGCTGTGGGAGCTGGATCAGGCTCTAAGGTGAAAATCTGATGCCATTTGATGGGCCCACCAAGGCTTCTCAGCATGAGTTTGCCAGACTGGTCTGGCACAGGTCCACAAACATGAACACATGTTTGGCAACAGGTTTCTCTGCTCAAACATCCCTTTCAAGGAAGAAAAGATAAATTTAAATGTAAGCTTTTTATTTAATTTATTGTAGTTCATTTACTTTCATTACGTCTGTTTTGTACTGCTAATGTGTCTTGTCTCTCTGCCCACTGGCTTCTAAGTCATGTTTTTTTGCAGAAGAAACAGTCTTTACCTAGTGTATAATAATACATACTTGCAAGAGACTTGTGAATGGTAATGCTGGAAAACATATTATGCTGAAAAGTTATTTTCTGAAGTGAAGTAACAATACCTACGTCAGCAATAGTATCTATTAGGTGCCCACCATCTGCTTTCCTGAAGCTGAAGGAAGTTGTGAATAGCTCAAATTTGTTGAGGGAAACAGTTTTAGTTATAAATTTCATTACCTTTCCCATCACTACTGAAGAAGGCTGGAAATTAATGGGAAGTAATTTGTAGGAGCAGCAATTTTGCCTGTTGCTCTACTGTGACAGTGACCTAGATATCTGTGTTTATGGGGAAGAAGAGAAAAAGAGGCTTCTTACCATTGTCAGCGTAGTATCTGCAAGAAGGGGCTTTTGCTGTGAAGGTCTATAAGACCTTCACTGAATATCATCTTAGTGGCCATGGTAAATATTGGAAGATGAGGGGAAAATATTTTTTCTGTGCAAGTGAAAAGGTCACAGAACACAGTGGAATGAGGTCTCATCTGAACTGGACCTTTGAATTTTTTAATGCATTAATAAATATCAAATGTGAGATTATTAGGATCCTTTGTTTTAATTTACTAAGTAGGCTACTTCACCTAACTCCTTTTTTGATCTATTTGTGTAGTCAAGATACTTATTAATGTTACCTGTTTTGAAACTAGGTTTTCATACCAGCTGTTGAAAGAGTAGATAGATATAAAGGTAAAAAATAATCATAAAGAATATGTTACACAGAACTTGAAAATCTCAAATGATAGGGATTATTGATGAACTTTTGAAGTGTTGCCAAACATGATTACCTCAGTGATGTTTATGGATTTAATGCACATACAGGATACTTTGCTTGGGAAAATTCAATAGATCTTGCTGAAAGTTCCTGAATCCCTAATTAGTGGAGTGCTTTACAGAGGCTTTTTGTCTGAATGTCTCTATAGGAGAGAAAACTGCAATACGCTTCTCAGCAAACCATCATGAACTTTCCTGGAACTGGTCTCAAACAAAAGCAGTAAAAGAAAGGCCCTGTCAGGGAACGGGACAGCTCTCACAGTGCTTCTTCCCAGCTTTCTCAGCTACCTAAGTTTTGTCTCTGATGTGTGCTGACAAAAATCTTGGAGCTCTTTGCCGAAGTCCTTCCTTTCCTGTCAGTCCCAGGTCTGTTCTGTAGTACCTGTAGCTTTTAAATCCAGTCATGGGATACTTGCTCTGATTTTTGCTTGAGCAGTGTGGCTTGCTGGATATCACTTAGTATGGCATTTCATGTGTATGTATGCCAGATAAGCAATCAGCAAAAAGTGTGATCCTTAGCAAAACTTAGAAATATCTCTGGAAGGGAGATAACACAGAGAAAAGATTGTGTTAAGGATAAGAAAGACAATGGTTCATTTGTAAGAATAAATGATTGAGTTGTTTTAGATGGGAAAGCTTCTTCATAGCTGCAAGAAAAATTGTATTTTAATGTTATGACTAAAATCAAGTATCAATAGCCACCTCTGATGGCAGTGCTTAAAGTCAGTGCCCTGCACTGGAGAAGTTCAGCAGTAGGTTGCTTTCTGCATATTCCCATGTGTAATAGAGTTAGTTACTCAGGGTGACTGTCATAGTGATTTATACCTTGTGGACTACATTCATACTTATTTTATTACTACAACTTCTTAAATATGCTAGTTTTTTCACATAGATACAGTCCAGAAAACCAAATTCATGTCTCAAAGTTTTATAATTTATGCAACAGACAAAATGAGCAAAAAATATTTCATTAAATACTTCCCAAATAATTAATTATTCTGCAAGAGAAGGCTCAATGTATTCTTTATCAATCATTCAGTATTAAAAATCCTTTTAGACCTTTATTGAAAACTTCCATCTACTATCATCTAACTTTTTAAGAACTCTTCATACAACATATATTTGCTTGCTGCACTGAAAAAGAACCCCATTTCAGACAGCTGAAATGAAGATAAAAAATGCTCAGATAAAACCTGGTAAAATGTAAAGAAAGCGTAGAGAAAGAAGACTGTCTGATGTTTATCCAGAAAATATGTACTCAGAAAAGGGAAATGTCAATGACTTGAAGTAATTTTAGTGGATAAGACATAGCCATACTAATCACTTCTATAACATTTAAATAGGAGAACTATATACTTCTATTTTTCTCCTAAAACACTCTATCAGAATGCTTGACTGCACATTTTAAAATGTGACAGAGTAGGACTAACACCAAAATATTGTATTCTCTTAGTGATTTAGAAATAGGGGGATGAAAAAAATCAGTAAATGCATGCTAAGTTACCAAGGTCACCAAATAAAAAATGGCATATGTTTTTCATCAATGTTTCAGTTCAAAATACGACAACAGGTTATTAACCTAATCAAAATGATGATATTTCACCTTTTTTTAAAAAATGCATTGCAAGATTTCTATTTCAATCAGTACAACCTCTTTGCAGTTGGAAGATCATGAGCTCATGTTGATTAGGTTAATGAACAATAAGCAAAACACATTTCAGATAGTTCTATCAGTTCTATCTAGTCTCTTCTCCCAAGTAACCAGCGATAGGATGAGAGGAAATGGCCTCTAGTTGCATCAGGAGAGGTTTCGACTGGATATTAGGGAAAATTTCTTTACTGAAAGGGTGGTCAAGCATTGGAGCAGGCTGCCCAGAGAGGTGGTGGAGTCACCGTCCCTGGAGGAGTTCAAAAAACTTGTAGAAGTGGCACTTCGGGACATGGTTTAGTAGGCATGGAGGTGTTGGGTTGATGGTTGGACTAGATGATCTTAGAGGTCTTTTCCAGCCTTAATGATTCTATGATTCTATCAGTTCCTTGGAGGACCTTGAAGTATTAAATAAATATTTCGTTCAACAAAAGTCAGTGTCAAATGAGAGGTAGCTCATGTCATATGATTTTGTAGATTGTTATTTGTATGTTCTCTTTCCTCCATACTTGAAAATTGACACAGATTTGACACAGAAACCTTTTGCTAAACCTTGGTGGAATAGTGAGTGCTGCCCATTTGGCTTGGGGCCTGGGTTTGCAGCACAGGGAGCCATAATGAGATGCATTACAGAAGTGCTATAAAGTTCTACAGCCTTGCAGCTTCTAACCTCTTTTTGATTACAGATTACACCTTCCTCAAGGAAATACGAACATGTAATGGACATAAGACTACTGATTTGCTTTTCTTGGTTATTTTACTCCTTAGAAGTAATTCACAGATTCACATACACACACTCTGCAGATATGGGATAAATCTCTAGAATATATTACAAAAATATGACTGTATAAAAATGTGAGCCAAATCACTGGGTGGCTACCTAGACTGGATGAAGGAATACCGCAACTAGAGTTTAATTTTTGGCACTTCCATAACCCTCAACACAGCCTCCTGCAACAGAAAGGACCATTTGTGTAGCAAAAGTTTTTTCAGCTTACACCTGCTTGGGAAATGTCCTGCTGTAGCCCAGTTTTCTGGCATCTTTCCTGAGGTTCCTGCCACTGCTGAGGAGCTGAGTGAGGGTCTCTGTTATGAGAAGGGGGAAGAATTTGTGACTTCTGAAAGAAATGCAGGTCTTTTAGAAGAAACTTTGCACTAAGTAGGATGTTGAAACTATCCCAGCCTTTTAACAGTGCACTCCTTTGGCAACCTTTAAATCTTTTTTTTCTCCATGTCTTAACTTCCCTCTGTGGGGCTTCTTATTGTCTGTCTTTGTGGCTCCTTCTCCTTGCAGCCTGTGGGATAATGGCTGAGGCGACTTAAAAATTGGAACTTATATTCACACTTTTAGGTAAGGCACAGCATTGAAGAAGCTTCCCAGGTGGAATGCAGCTGACATGTAAGGAATCCATTGCATGGGAGTTCCCTAGGCCTGCAACCTTAGATGTTGGTAACGCCAGGGGAACTTGGGTGTGCTGACTCTAAGAGGCGCTGCCCAGAGGGTGGAGCGGTGTGGAGATGCCGCGGCCAGGCTCTGCAATAATAGGGGATCTTAAAGGTGTCATGGAACTGATAAGCTGCATATTTACTACCCTGGGCCAACAGCCTGCCACGTTTTTGACAAAATGCTGTCCTTTTGGTGAACTTTGCTCATTATAACATCATTATAATACCAAAACACACCTCCATCCCAAAAGCTACCCGCCTTCAAGGTGCGACCACCCCTCACTGAGCTTGCGCACTGAATTTTTCTAGCTTATACCTTTAAAAGCGAAGCGAGAAAACTTTACACCAATCCTAAATAAAGGTATGTATGACTAGAGTCACTCAAGCTCCACCCGAAAGGTGAAAGATAGTATAAAATGGTTTAAGAGAAAGAGAATGTTAGGGAAGACACCATAGTGTATCACTCTGACGTCTGGGATCAGTCGACGGGCTGAGCCTCTCTTCTCCCCCATCGGGACGCCTTTGGGTAAGAGTCGAACACTTGGTTATACCAAGTGCCTCCCCAGGAAACTTAGAAATCTCTATAAAGTCGCTTTATTATTTTTTAACACGTTTGTGTCTGGCCATGTTACTCATATTTTTGATATACATGTTGTGTCCGGCCGTGTTATATACATGTTTGTGTCCGGCCGTGTTATTCGTACTCATATTTTTGACATTTGGAGGTGCTTTGCAGACAGTTAATTTATCACTGGTAATCCAAAGAATCTGTGTGTCTGTTGCTCTAATAAACTGCACTCTTCACTGCTCTGGCCGTGATAGTTCCTTCAACACGCCCGGACTAGGGGGGTGTAAAAATTAATGCTGTCGCCTTAGCGAAAGCCCTGAACCAATAAGTGGCTACACACACAGTCCTTACAAAATAAACCATTGACCAGGTCTGAGACTAAGACTGGACCTAGCCGCACCTAGACTCCTCTCTGAGAAGGAGTTTAGAAAGCAAGGGGGTCCTGTCTGAACCTCGTGACTCAACGGGAGGGTTCCCCCCCAGCCACTCCTCAGACTCCTATTTGTATGCGACAGTAACCCTTAACGCAACACAGCCCACACACCAGGAGTTGAAGACAACTGGTTAATGATAACCACTGTTTCTTCCATGTGTTTAGATTACATGTATATTTGCAAGCAAAATACATATCGTGAGATGAAGAGAAGAGAAGAGAAGAGAAGAGAAGAGAAGAGAAGAGAAGAGAAGAGAAGAGAAGAGAAGAGAAGAGAAGAGAAGAGAAGAGAAGAGAAGAGAAGAGAAGAGAAGAGAAGAGAAGAGAAGAGAAGAGAAGAGAAAAACAGAACTTCGTCTGGGTGCATGACCTTTGCCTTGTGATTCATTGATCAAAGCATCATGGTAGGAGCAGGAACACAAGTTAACAGACTCCCAAGAAGCCAACTGCTGCTGCATTATGTTGGCTGTACCACTACATCTTCATGGAAGGAGGCATATCTGGTTCAGGCCCATTTTCTTTCTTCATCCCTCCCTTTACATTGTACTTCCTCCTTCTTTCTTCACTGAAGCCATAGTCCCAAGTGAAGGTCTCCAGCTTCACAAAGTCCTGTGCTAGATTGCACTACTGGTGGCAGCAGAAAATGCAGTCATGCACAGGCAGAGAACCCACAACCTGTGCCTGACAGGGGTACAGCGCCTCCTGGACCAAGGCCAAGACAGATCAGCATGGATGGTGACTTGCTGGCTAATGCAGAATGTGGCCAGGACTTTCACATGGGACAAATGGTGTCACCCACCCCAAGGAGTCCTTGCTGCATGGTAGAAGAGTCAGAGATGCTCTGAGTTCGCCTCCTCTCCCACCCCAAGGCACTCTTCAGCTGCAGGTAGAAGACTCTATCCGGCTCTGGCTCTACAACTAAAATAAATGTCAGTACAGTTACAGTGAAGATGTATAAGAACAGGCTTTTTCTTACTTTGTACTTCATAAGTCTGTCCTGTTGCTCACTCTCTCTGAAATGCAGAAGCATGGTTACCTGACAGATGAAGAGAAAATGCCACACTTCTACAATTGCTTTAAATAATCACTGTAATACTTCAGTGGTTACCCACAAGAACCAGTTCTTCACAGTCATTCAGGTTTCTGGAGTTCTATTTTTGACTGGGAAGTAAAAGACAGTCTAAGAGATGTTTTAGGCTCGGGCAATGGCAGCATCAGATTCTGTGATACCTGCCCCAGACCCAGGTAGACACGGTCAATTTATCTCTGCTCTGCCTCTATTGATTTAATCTGAGCTAGACATGAGTGGTCATAGACCAGTTATCTAGCAAGTCTATTTATGCTGACTTTGCTAATTTTATTTTCCAGTATGTCCTCAGGAATACAAGTCTAAAAAAAAGCTATGCCAGAATAAATCCTTCCAGGGGTCTTTGTAACTATATTGCTCCTCATTTGTTTTTGCTATTGGAAAGATGGATGGTTTGTTTTGACATAAGAGAAAAATGGATTTTGTATGTAACAATAACTATGAAGAATTGGAAGTTTAAATGAAGAGGTTAGTCTTTCTCATTGGATTAAGAAGAAATAGATACAATTTAATGACTGAAGGAGTCGGTATACTGTTGCGGAGAAAAAATATTTGAGTTATATATCTGACTTTTTTCCATGGATTGTTTTTAATAATCGCATATTGATTTTGTTCTTATATATTGTGTTTTCTTTGCCGAACCAGATTACTTTATTTATCTCTGTGAAAACTATCATATAATATATACACTAGTATGACCTTTCTCAAAGGAAAACAAAATTAAGCAGGAAAACCCCCACAAGACTATTAAACTAATATAATAAACCTTTTTGGAAACACAGCAGACTGAAAAGTGTTAATATTTCTAGTAATGTCTGGCAGGGCTTGCTTTTACATTTTCTCTAAATACATCTGCTATGATGCAATTTCCGTGAATGTTAAGTATCTTGGAATTAAATAAGACAGAAGTTTGCATTTAACATAAAAGTGACATTCTCAGAAGTTAACTCTGGTTTGTGATTGTACTTTCCCTGTATAGGTGTCAGCACCTATGTTCTAATTCCAGAGGGGCAGAATGCCTTTTAACTCCTTAGTCTTAACTCACCAAGAAATGTAGTTGTTGGCCGCAATCTGAATGCATCACACAAGGTTATGATGTTTCTAAGTTATAAAATAATGTAAATCCCTGGCAAATGAAAAAAAAAATCTCTGTTCAATGTTCTTTTAAACTCATAACACAGTGAATCTGAGATAAAGTTCAAAACCTAGGGGACATAACGGCATAAAATTACCTTAAAAAAGCATTTTGAATTTACATTTTCTTATGCAGGTCTGACTTTTGAGAAGAAGGATGTTGGCAGGATGGTGGTGCCTTCCACTGTTTTGCAACTGGTCTTAAGCCTACCTCTCTGTGTATTTGAATGTACATTTAAAATATTCAGAGAAGCTAAGTAATTTATTATACTTCTGCTGATCTCCCCCCGCCCCAAATATTCTCTGTAAAAGCATTTAGTGAAGCCCTAAAATGCTTAAACATAAATAACTAAGGATCAGTACAAAAGGTTTATCTAGTATAGCACATTTAAGGAATCAATAAAGACCATTAGCTGTTTTAAATAAAAATAGACAATAGATGGCTTTCAAGTAAAAAATTCAACAACTTCACTTATCTCCCCAGACTGGTCCTGCCAGAAGAAATAGTACTTTCAAAATATGAACAATTGAAAACCCATTAATTGCCATTACTACCAAAGAAATGAACCCATGAAACACCAATCAATGCCTGTGTGTCTTCAGGAGATAATCACAATTATTAAATATGGTTATTTGCTTGCTTTCAGTACTGTATCATATTTGTTTCTTGTTAGAGTTCTATTGATCTTCCATCACACAACAATTTTTCAATTACTTAGCATGCTGACAGGGCAGCACTGTCACAATGGATGCGGGCAATTAACCAGTCAACATCGTGAAAGGCATAAAATTTACACCATGTCACTTTTTATAGATAATGTTATTGATGAAATGCATGTACCTTGAAGCAGAATTATTGAGTATTATTTAGGAATTCCCAAACTAGCAAAGTCACGTGTTCATTTTGTCACTGTTAGCATCTTATTAGTTCACTGCTACTTTAAAGAGGTTGTTTATTTTGCTCTTTAGGAGATAAATATGTATTTATCCACCATTGACCTCGAAACCTATGAAGTATGCTGGCTTCTTTCGTAGCAGAGGTATTTGTATGAACAGATTGCATCTTGCCTAAACTTTGCCAAAGAAATGGAAGCGCTAAAATCTTGTTATCCCTTCATTAAAATGTTCAAAGGGTTGGAAGGGTTCATTAATGCCATTTCCATACTTCTCAGAGACAATTGTAATGTAAATAGGAAGTTTCATAAGCATGCACCCACATCACCTGCTTTTTTCAAAAACTAATCCAGAGTTACAATTCCAACTCAGGCAATTTTCTACCTCCAACAGTATAACCACCTCTATCTTTCTTCTCTGAAGTGGACCATACCTCTTGCACTCTCTGAATGTATCATTAATTGGGAAAACCACAACAAAGAATGCACACTCAATAAAGTGCAATTCATTCAGTGTAGTAACTATGAACAATACCCCTGGTGTATCTCCTAGAGTCATGAAAAGGAACACGCTAAGAAGTCTTAGGAATTGATGGAGCCAGTCTAGGTCTACAAGTTAGACATGTCAACCTGGCTTATTTTCCTTCCCCTTCCAAGTAGAGTCCCAAACTGGCAGTGTGCTCTCCTGTTCTCTACAAGATAGCATCTTGGGGGCAAATCTTTTTCTGTCTCCCTTTGTTCCCAGTCCCCAGGCTCCAAATGTTCCCTCCTCTCTTGTACTGATGAGATATTAACTCAAAGTGAGTGGGGACGAGTGGAAATGGGCTCTGCAATCCTGAAGGCTGTGATGACTTTGTGCCCAAAAGCAGCTACACGTGGAGCTGAGTTGTGGGCAAGGTCCTGCAGCCACACTGGTCCTACAACTACATCTCACTTCTTCACCCCAGGCCCCTGTCTGGAGTGGGACTACTCTGAGAAGCGAAGCATGCAGACATCATGGGAAGGAGGGCAACACCCTCATGGCACTCTGTGAAGCCTAGGGAGACCCCTCAATCATTTCAATACACCAGCAAGGGGTGGAGGGAGCTGTTAAAGCTGTTAAGCAAGGACTGTCCCTTTTCCAGGGGAAGGGAAGAGTGCGAGCAACATGAACTTTTCACGTGGGACTGGAAACTATGATGGAAGAGTTTGTCTGGTATCCCACTCTTTCCAAAGCTTCAGAGATGTAAGCAGCGCTACAGCAAGCAATTCTGCCCCATTCAGAGCCACTTACTAGAGCCACTTCAGAGCCCCACTAGACCACTTACTGTTATTTTTCAACTGAAAACTGTGCTTTCTTTCTCTAAAGTAGCAGTAGTTACCTTTAATATAGTACATTTGTAGTGAAGGCTCATGTACTTACATGCTGTGGCTCTTCTCCACCTGCAGGCTGTGGCTATTCTTCACCTGCAGTTCAAACCCACATCTCCCAGAAGTGCACGCTTGCCACCATGGCTAGGTCATGGGGGAACTCCTTTTTTTCCCTACTGAATCTATGCCAGTGTGGTGGAAGCAATATTGACCTGGTGATGTGCAAGGAGAGGCTGTCTGAAGGATGTGGCAGCTGTAGCCTAGACGTTAGGGCACTTGGGTGAAAGCAGGAAGTTTGGGGCACTGGTCCCTATTCCCAGGTTTATTGCTAGGGTGGTTAGGTATCTCCAGAGCCAGGCTCACATCTAAGCTTTATTCAGGATCACTTTGGACTTCTACATTCTCCCTAAGTCCCAGTTTAGAAACCTTCTTTCTTTCACATATGTGTTGCTTTTAATCCTGGGTGCAGCCAAACTGTCTCCCAAAGGGAGCTTTCAGCTGTGCATTTGCCGGACCCTAGGAGACAGCCTGTGTGTCCGCCATTGCAAGAGAAGGCAAAGAATGAGAAGCAAAGCTATGGAAGAAGATCTCCTTTTTCTTCCCACCCAAAGAGTTAGAGCAGTAAACATGCTATTTATTCTTCCATGTGAGAAACTCTGTAAAGATTTCAAGATGGACTGACTTTTCCATAACCTTTTTCTGATAGACCAGTGTAGCTTCTTTTCAATAGTCCTGTTGATCAGAACATGGATCTATTATCTAAACAATAACCTGTTTTGACTATGAGCTGAAAGGAGTATGGGGAGTACTCATCTGAGCTGCTTCATATCTCAGAGGTTTTCAGCAGTTTTTCACATGGCGGTTTTTATGTTTGCTTAGTTGACACGAGAAGCCCATCTAAAGTAGCTCTTACCACTCATCTACAGACATTGACTTACAATGGGATAAGCCTTACCATGTTCCAAAATCCACTCCTTCAAGTGCAGATGTCCTGTCTGCAGCACAAGATGGGGAGAAAGCATAGGGTGCAATATAAAGGGTAGGCCAACATGGAATTGAATTCTCCAGCTTTGTGCATTAAGTCTAAGAAATAATCATGCCCTGATCTTCTAGCATCTCTTCCCATCTGATCTTTAGTTGGATTTGTCCCCACAAAAATCTTCATCCCTGCTCACACCTTGGCAGGCCTGCAGATGACCAAACATGATTGAGTGGTGCAGCATATTGAATAAGAGATTGATTTCTTTGGCAATGACTGCCATGCTCATGATTCCACCTATTGAACAACCTTTAGTTAACAAACCAGCATGCTAAGATGGTGCTAGTATTATTTCTGCATCATTTGTCATTTGCTCATGTTCTTTTAACAGCATGAAATCTGTTCACTCTGCAGTTCTGATTGCATATGATGCTTAGCAGAACATTCTTTACAGCTCCTCATTTTACAAGTGAAGTACCTATTGACCTTGCTGAACAGAGCTACATTATTGTAAAAATTATTCTAAACATTTACTACTTCTGTAGGTCTCCTAATATATACTACAACTCTCCAAGCTCTGACCTGACAGAGGACAGAAAGGTATTTTCATCCTCCATTTTACAAAAAAGGAAACTGAAGCATGGCAAAGTTATTAGTTCAGTCATGGGGCTAGTCGTTGGCAAAGCAAAAAATAGTACCCAGGGCTCTAAAACCCAAGCTGCGGTACCTATAAAAAGATTGGCAAGAAAACAAGTGAAAAGAAACATAGCAAAGTAATGGAATGTTGTTGTTTATCTTCTCTGGTGACATAAAGCAGGAATTTGTTGGAGTGTACAAAGCAAGACATTTCAGTGCTCATCCACAATTAGTCTTGGGACCACTTCTTTTAAGAACCTTTGGTGCAATTTCCAGAGAAACAAGGATCAAAATAATTGAAGCTTAGACCTTCACAGACCATCTCACTGAAGAATTTGAATGGCTGATGAACAATTTACCAGTTCATTTGTTTATAGTCTCTTTCTTCCATCTAATGGTCAGGAAAACTACTCCTCAAAAATTCCATTAAGTTTTATAATTACTATTTATTGGCTCCCCTGGATCCTTTACTCCCAGCCTCTTCTGCCTCTTGAATAATTGATCTTCAAAATGCCTCTTTTTGGATTATGTATGGCTTCAATCTATCATCAGAGACTTGAATTAGTGCAATACATCATAAAGAAGTTGCTATGCTATTACTCACTAATGTAACTAACTGACAACAGCATCTAGGGAAAGCTCCAGTTTTATATCTACTGTTTGGCTTCAGTGTTCTAGTATTTAAGACTATTTTTTTAAGGATTTAATCAATAAAGAGTCATAGTGAAAGCCATGGATCTTTGGTGGAAGAAGCCATTGACTCTAATGAGAATTTTACGTGAATAAAATGAATTGGAAATTATTTATATAATATGTCTTAGGAAATATGATCACAATGAAGGGCTTGAAAATGTAAGGAAAACATTTTGGCCTTGCTTTTGCAAAGTCATGCTTTTTGTTGGTGCCAAATCACTAAAATACAGAGATTTCCAGGAACGCTGTCTCACTGTGCACTTGTGCAGAACCCAGCATTGCCGTGTTAAAACTAGCCCATTAAACAGGACAAAGCTATAGTGTTAAGAACAGGTGCCTGGCATGATTTTAGTCTGGACCAAGTGGCACTCTCACCAGCCATTCCCAGACCAACCACAGGGTTTGACATGGCCAAGGAACCATTCCCAAGAAGAAGTTTGGATATACGCACCCCATTTTGGAGGTTGAGAGAGTTAATTAGTATGGATATGAGCTGACCGCACCAGCTGGCCTCAGAGCCAGAGAGCAGACCCAGCTGCTGTCATAGTCCCAGGCAGAGTTATCTGCATGTAAAATTTCATCTGAACATTTTCCAAATAACATGAGGAAACTAAAAGCTAAATTCTCAAAACTTCTTGAAAGAGCAGTATTTCAAGAATTGAGAAACAATGTCAAGAAAGTAGCTTAAAAACAGTGTTCAACATTTTACAGAACTAACATCCCAGTCCTGTATGTGTGTAAAAGCTGATATGTAAACACATATATCAAACCTCTTAAAATTAAAAATTAAGAGTTTGCTGTAATTGCTTGTGCCTTTTGCATATTTCTGTATATATTTTAATACCTTCTTGCATTTATATTCCACAGACCAGAGGGAAGAGTAGGCAGCTATCAAAATAAACACAATGCAGGTTCCCAGCCAGAGTTCTTTGGAGACAAGGATCTCCAAAACACCAATTTTTCAAATGAGCATGCTTTTCAATGTTGGATGTGTGGATTGGATTGGGTTGGATTTTTGTTTTAGAATTATTAGGTGAGTATCATTATTTCTTTATTATGGCCTTATCTAGTAAATTCCAGACACAAAGCATACCCACACCCTGTTGACTCAAACAAAAGAATATTTCAAATATGGCTCACCTTGAAATACATAACTGACTTACTACAGGTCACCAATTAAATGTTTGCTT
Source organism: Mycteria americana (assembly GCF_035582795.1). Lineage (NCBI taxonomy): Eukaryota > Metazoa > Chordata > Aves > Ciconiiformes > Ciconiidae > Mycteria > Mycteria americana. The sequence continues at coordinate 37,276,145 of NC_134367.1, forward strand.
TCCTAGAGGTAGTTTCATGTCCTTGTATCCAACTACGTATCTAATATTGGGTGTTCTGAGGAGGCTTTGTTTGGCAATTCAGGGCTTTTTTTCACCTTGGCCCAGGATGTGAAATCCTACTTCGGATGCCCTGAAAAATGAAGTAACTTGTCATTATTCTTCTTCAGTGTCTTTGTTCTTCACAAATAATAGAATAGTCTACTTCTACCCTGCACTGAATTTTTACAGTCCAGGTACCAGACTCCTGAAAAGCAACCAGTCAAAGCAAGACAGTGATCAAGGGAGGGTGACTCATGTTGGTGGTGGCAGGGGAGAGGAGGCAGTGTGGTACTTCTGAGCCAGAGCAGAGCATAGAAGTGAGTTACAAGCCTTTTACCCTGCTAGTCAACATGGAATTCATAGCTGTAAAGAACCTAAGCTTTGCAGTGAGAATGTATCTGCTTCATATCAACTCACACTGAATTTGTATAAACTAGGATTTGAGGGAGTTATTTATTTATTTATTTTTAAATGAATACATCATCCCTTTACACTTATGTTTTGGAATAAGGGTGCAATTAAAAGATTGCCCAACTTCATTAAAACAGAAAATAATATACTGTAACCATCCTGATATTGCACTGTAGGCATCCTTGGCGCTTTGAAAATTTTTAAGAACACTCAAAATTCTGGCTGGGTTGCCTACATTCCCCAAAGACCACTTGTACAGCAAGATGTTTGTAACTTAATGAGATTGTCCCATAGCACTTTTTAAAAATGAATAAATATAACAAGGAAATTAAGGCTTGAAGAGTTCCAAGAACAGTAGATCTGTTCACGCAAAAATTGTGTCCAACTTGTATCAGTTCCTTGTTCTCTGAGGTAGTCTTTTATATGTGAGTATTGTCTGTTAACATTTTACTCATATATTGTTCTGTAGTTTCCTATTGTAGATATAAGAAACAAAGTTCTAAGTAGGCCCACATTCAAACTGTATTGAAAGTTTCGTTTAAACCCACTATTTATTATTCTCCTTCTCAACCAGCTGCGGATAACAGTAAAGATAAGAATTAACAAATTAAATCCAAATGTAAACGGTATCAATAGGATATGTAAGTTCCAGTGAGACTGTGAATTAATGCTGTTCATGGGGAAAATACCTAAATAACTTGTGGCAAGTTATTAAGTCTTCCTGTCCCTTGTGGTGTAGTTTCCGTAACGCATGGAGTTCATTAAAGGGGTTGCATAAATATAGATTATCCATGGAAAGTAATTAATCTTGTTACCTGTTTGGTAGCCTGTGTGTTCCATCTTATTAAATATGCCATATAAATATTAATAGTCCAGGAAAAATGCTTATGGGAAAGGTAAAATTTCTGATTTTGCTTTTATATTTTACTGTCATATTTAGCTGCTTTCTTCTTCTTTTTTTTATAAGTAAGCAACTATGTGCTTAGTGTCAGGGCATAATTAAGGTAGCAAAAACAGGCATTAATAATAACTCACTACATAGTGAGGTTAGTTGTAATCCATTGAACTCTGTGAGAGATTTGGCATTGATTTCAATGAAAGTAAGGTCAAGACCAATGAGTTTCAAGATAATTCCTGTAAAGTATCCATTAAATAATAAAGGAGATTATGAATAACTGGACACTAAGATGCTTTCATTTATCATTAGATTAATATTTTAAATTATCTTGAGTGCAAGCAATACTCAAGAAACAAAGCATTGCAGCTTGTCTGCAAAAAAGTATGTTGTTACATAATTAACCCAGCTGAACCTGAATGAATGGTAGTCTATACCAGTAATTCTAGAACAACTTAAAGCAATAGGTAATTGTTTTTCAGAATTGTCAGAAATTTTGCATAAGTAAAATATATGCTATATATTTATACAATACATGTTTGTGAAGAGAGCAAACTAACAAACAATTCTGGATAAAGAATAACCCCATACATCTTTTTAGGCTTCTCTGAGAAAATCCTGCATTTATCCAAGAATCATAAATTCATTAGCATTTTGTACTGAATGGATGAGGAAGGACTTCAACTTCATAAGACCATAAAGTAAATAAGATAACGGATTAATAAAAAATATTTTTAAAAGAACCTTACGTAGGTGTAACTACCCTTACTTAAGGGGAAGATACAAACAAAACAGCTGCTTAAAAGACTCCTTAAAAGATTGCAAAGATTACCCCCCACAAGCTCCCTATGACAAAGGGGGTGGCTCCAGCTCCCAGCCTCTCCTATGTCTCTGCTGGCCCTCTGGCCCCCCAGAGATCTGGCACAGCCTCCTCCTGGGCAGCACCCACCCAGCAAACACCCCGCGGAGGAGGATGGGAACAGGTCAGCTTGCTCTGGGATGAGGTGGAAGCAGAGGTGGAAGCTGGGATGAGGTGGCAGCTTGCTCTGGGATGAGGTGGAAGCAGAGGGGCATTTCCATGCTGCTCTCCACACACCTGCACTCTTTCCTTTGTATTTTTCTGACTGATTTAAACTAATTTTAAACCAGTGAAACAAGACTCTTTGAATGCCCCCTCAGGTCAAGTATTTTTCAAGTGTTCAAATTGTGCTGTTGAATTGTGAGGTGAAGTTGACCACCCTTTCTATAGGGTAGTCAACACCAGCATGAGAGAGACACAGGAGGCAGATGGGACAGTAACATTACAAATCACCATGCTAGTCCCAGGAGGGCTACAGCCCCAGCAGGAAGAGAGCCATGACCCTCAGACTAGATCTGACTAGCGCTGTAAAATATAAATGAGATGGGTCCTGGGGTGAGAATTCACTCACTGAGACTTAATCTGGACAAGACTGAGAGAGTGGTAGCAGAAGAAACCAAGGAAGATGTGGCAAAACATGGGCTTAGTCGACATGGTTTCTGACATCCTGCTCTCCAAAACAGACCCAACTCCTTCAACATAGGGCAGGACTGGAAGGACTTTTAATTTTATTATTTCTCTCATCTTTGAAGATAGATATTCATCAGTCATAAGATAGAAAAAAAAATGGTCCTATATGCTGCATTCTGAACTCTTTGATTTTTTTCCTTGACAGTCCCAATATATTTTATGGAAGTGGCACTTAGCAGTAAGGTCCTTGGGTTTTCTTTTTTTTTCCTTTTTTTTTTTTTTTTTTTTGACACTCAACCTACAGTGAGCTGGCTGTGTTACTTATTTTTATTTTAAAATGGGTGAGAATTAATTTCATTTCATTCTTTATTTGTTATACAGCATCTCAGTAATGCTAAAATATAGCTAGAAATCTTGGTTTTTTCAAATACATGTGTATTGCAGTATCAAACACCTGTAAAAGCAGATAGTATTGAAAATTTCCATTACAGAGATTTTTTTGATAGCTTTACACTGATATGTGGATGAATCTGCATTTCATTCTCCCTTCAGACGCATGAAAGACACATCTTTGCGTTGTGTCCTCAAAAAGTACAGCAAATAGTTGTGTATATTTGTGTCCTTGCTTGTGTTTAACTGGATACCATTCTGAATGCAAGTACAGTGAAAATGTGTTCTCCTCATGACAGATCATCTGAGAATTAACCATCTCAAAGCCCTGTGGGCAATATTATTACTTATTTTATTCAAATATTCTTCTTAACAGTAATTCAGTTCATGACTATTTAGGTACACCATTGCCAAGGATTAGTTCCCATTGGTGTCCTTCAATTGCTTTATGAAACAGGCATAAAAATTGCATGGATGAGAGAAGAAGTGCTCTATATGGAAAAAAACATCAAAGGCAAGAAAGAATTTCATAACTCTTTGATGTCACTCAGCTTCAGGTAGAGAGCATTACAGCTTGCAGGAGTGCTAATTAAAACCAATAGTTATTTGATTTACTTGACATGCCTTTAAAATTGCTTGTAAAACTTGCTATTCCTGACAAGAGGAAGATCTTGAGTCCATGAACATGTATGATTTACAAGTCTTCCTCCTTTTCCCTTACAGACATAAATGTAATGATCATTGAATATAAGAACCAAAAGATGGAGCTGTGCATACTAATCTTAAGAGCACGACAATTCACACTAGGGAAGAGTCTTTTCTTTTCCTGCCATCTTTGGGAGACTGATGAAGGAGAATTGTTTAACCTAAGTGTGATATTGACATTGTTTTCTTTACAATTGTTTCTAACAAACAATGTAATTTCTAACCTAGGACAAAGCTGACGCTTACTAACATCACCTCATCGGAGAATGTCATTAGCAGCTATGCCTTGTTACTCTTTCCCCAAGTGACAGCAGTCTCAAATACAACACACACTTTCTCTAATCCTCTTAAGGAGATATTGTTGGAAGTGATGTCATATTCAGCCTTGGATCAAAATCAGTACATTATTTTATTTTTCTTTGTTTCAGTAACATCGGTGATTTCACTACTAATAGCCCATATGGCCTAGAATAGATTAGCAGGCAAAAAACATGAAGTGCTCATGAAAGATCATTTTTGCTTTGGAGAAGATTTTCCAAAATGTGTGAAGTGTAAAAAAGAACATACATAAAAGTAATTCCTCTTCAAAACGTAGTTGATGGCAGCTTTCAGTTTCAGCTGTCATGAGCCAATTAGATAGAAATAAATAAACATCTTCCTGACACCATGGCATATTTCTCTATAATGAAGGCTTGGCCCATTGAAGGTAGTGTCAGAACTTTGAGTGTCTTTGCACTCAAAGCAGAGTGTAGGACTTTTCTTGACAATTTTGGGGGGGATTTTGCTGCTTTGAGCGTGCTGTTTGTAAATGTTGTTTTTCAGCTAGATAGTTTTCTGTTTCGTAACTTTAGAGTAATTCCATTGCTTGTTTGATTTTTATGGTGATAGTCCAGACAAACCCAACAGTCAACAAAGGGGTAATTTGGACCAGTGTGCATTATTAACCTGCTATCCACCATTAGATTGTACTGTATTTCCCTGGTTATTCTCTAACCATCCATGGCTAAATACCTTGTCCCTCACTTTCATTTCTTCCTTTAATCTCTAACAGCTAGTTTACGGTTTCTCTTCTTCTGTCTGATCCGAGGCTTATGAGTATATGTAGAGAAATCTGCTTTTTATAGGTCCTGATTCAACACAAAGAACTGTTTGTCCTCAGGTTTCTACATGCTGCCCTGTAAAAGTTTGTCTGCTGGTATATACAATAATCTCAAACTAAAAATTTTTAAGACAAGACAGATTGTGTAACATATTTCTTTTTTTGCAATAAGGTATTTTTATAGATTCACGGCACCACAGATGCATACAAGCTGGAAGGAACCTCAGGAAATCTCTACTCCCACCTCCTGCTCAAAAACCAGGATCATCCGTGAATTCAGACCATGTTGCTCAGGGCTTTATCTGATCATATCTTGAAAATACCCAAAGATGTCAAACAGGACACATCCCAGCATAACCCCCTGTGTCACTCTACTTGCCACAACCATCCAGGTAAATTATAACCCATTAACCACTATTCTATAAGCTCAACCATCCAATCATTTTTTTTACCCATCTAGTTGTCCACCCATCCAGACCATAACATGCTAACTCAGATACAAGAATATCATGGGAGATAGTGTCAAAAGCTTTGTTAAAGTGGAGGTAAATGACATTCACTGCCCTTCTCTCATCCACAGATATAGTCATTTTATCATAGAAAGCAGAGTCTTTGGTCAGCATGACTTATCCTTGGTAAAATCAAGATCAATCAAAATCCTCTCCTCTTTGAACCCTGTTCCTAAGCACAAAAGTGTGGGAGACCTTGTTGTTGAAGACTGAGGCAAAGACATTGACTATGACAAAGCCCTTATCTGCATTTGGTGTCACTAAATCATCTGTCCCATTCAACAGCAGGTCCACATTTTTTGTTTGTTTATTCTTTTCCTACTGAGGTAGTGGTAGAAGCTCTTGTTGCCCTTGCCAGTTTTCCACATACCATCCCTGCAAGCCTGGGCAGTATTCTTCCTTTGTAGCCTGTCCTCACTTTCACCTCCTTCATACTTTTTATTTTTCTTTTTTCTTTTCTTTTTCCCTTTTGCTTTCCCTTTTCACCTTGGAGTGCTGTCACAAGTTCTTTCTTTAGCCAGGCTACTCTCCTGATATGTCAACTCAGTTTCCTGAGTATCAGGATGGACCATTCTTGTGCTTTGGTAAAGGATGCATTTGAAACTGCCAGGTTTCCTGAGGTCCTTTGAGCTTCAGAGCTACACTCCATGGGATCCCATCTACCAGTTACCTGAATAAAAAAAAGAGGCACTGTGGTCATAAAAGCCAAGGCACCGCCTGCAACACTAACCACACTGCCAGCTGTTAACTTGCAAGGTACATCCACTCCCACTTGAGCCTTTCCCCTTGACCTGAAGGAATAAGGAGGACATGAGCTGAGTCCCTGTGTCTCACTTTTTCCCCCAGAGCTCTCTGTAGGCACTCTTGATTTGCTCCATATACTCCTTGGTAGTGTAATTGGTGCCCACGTTGATGAATAACATGAGATCAAGGGCTGGACAAGCCTTGGTGGTCTCTGCAACATCCTGTCCTCCAGAAAGCATCAAACCTCCATGACAACATGCTTGCTCACCCGATGGTATCTCCCTGCATCCATCCTCACCAACCACTCTCTCCTGGTGCTGGCTTTCAGTTCAGGCCCAGCTGGTTCCTGGAATTTCTCTTAATGGAGCTTGATCCTCTCCACTATTAGGGCACTTTACTAATACTACAAATTCAAATTTAAGGGCAGAGAAGAAGCATTGCTCCTACTGTCAGAGTCACAAATCTCCAGCTTTTCCCATCTTGGGAGTACCCAGCCACCACTCCTTCAAGCCTCCAGCTGTCCCTCCTTCCTTGCATCATGTGGCTCAGAATGCCTGCAAGGTTTCTGTGAAGGCCCTGCCTCTTATTCATGAGGGAGATATTTGAGGCTTATCACTTGGAAACTTCTGAAATATCAAGTTGTTCTGAACCATACTGTGCTGCCTCAATAAAATTGCTTTACATATATTAAGTATATCAGAGTAAGCAAAACCATTTTACTTCAAAATCTGTTTATATCCAAATGCCATCTGCTGCTGGGTGGGTTTTTTCATGAAATAAATGTTGATATGCTACAAAGGTCATACTTATTGCTCTATTGATATTTAGCATGACACCCAATTTTGAGGAGGAATCTCATGCAGAAACGATTTGTTTTGCTACAGAGACTGGGTGTAAAGTTTAAATGCTTTGTCATAAAATAAAGGACAGTTTCTGTACCTTAGGCACACTGGAATCAGCACATTCATTCATTTTAGGACAGCTGCATGCTTGTGTTACAGCACTGGAAGTTATTGATATAAGGAACCTCTGGAGAACACAGGAAGAACAAAGCAAGCATTTCAGTTGTGTGGTGGTAGGGATCAGTGCTCCTTCTATAGCCAGTTCCTATGATCCTTATATTGTACTTCAGGACATCCAAGTAGTAGGTAAGAATTCCTATGATTCATCTCCTGTGATGTCTTAGGTTACATCAAAATGCCCCTTTGCAATGGAGGTTATGTTATTCTTTCTAGTAGGAGAAGATAATGTCATTCTGAGAACATCCTAATGTGAAACATGAACTTTAACTTTGCAATGTAAACATCTCTGTAAAATACGCATGATAATATCCCTGTTCCACATATTTCTCTCTGACACTATGTGTTGTCATCTGTTAGAGAATGGTTCTGTCACTCATTGCTGGATCTTAGGTAAATAATGAGTAAAAAACTGCTCTTAAAAAAAAAAAAAAACACACAAGAAAAAAACCCACTACCTTGGTCTTATTTTTATCGTTACTAGCACTGCTCATGTTCATAGCTAGGCTCAGATAAACAACAGCATTTTTGCTGTTGATGTCTTTGGCTACAATATCACGTTCAAATGCTGGCATCATAACATCCACGTAGACTGCCTATGCTCTCCCTGTGCCTGGCGAGGCGGACACAACAGAAAGCACAGCCTTGTTAGAAGGTGCTGCAGAATCCCAGTTAACCAAGGGGAAAATGCTGAACACAACGTTGTGTCTTAAATCCTGCTCTGCTTCGGGACCTTAATGTTTTATTCGGTGCTTGCAGAGACAGCTTCTTCTGCTAAGACTTCACAAGTCTGCTCTCCTCCTCAGTTAGTGGAAGCACTAACTAGTCTTGTCCCATTCTTGCTGCATGTTTCTAGTACAAAATCTGATTTCGTCTGGGCAGAACTTGCTAATGGAAAGGAGGGAGAGAGCATGAGGGACAGGGAGGGGTCTGGTGCAAAGACCTCAGGAGCGGGTGAGGGCATTCCCCTAAAGGGAGGCAAGCGTGACTGCAAATCCCTGCAGTACAGACATAAGCTCTCCCATTGAGCTATCGCATCGAAGAGTGAGAGGGGCAGCAGGAACACTATTTCACAGGACAGCGTGACTCCTATGGTGACTGCTGCAGGGCTTGCTCTGGGACACGAGGAAGGCTGTCAGTCCACCGCCTTCAGGGAAAGAGCACCCACTCTCTTGGATCCACAGCCAGCTAAAGTGTAAGGCTGATTTCAAGTTGTTCACAATTTATAATAATTTGTGCATGTGCATGTTGTGGTTTAACCCCAGCCGGCAACTAAGCACCACACAGCCGCTCGCTCACTCCACCCTGGTGGGATGGGGGAGAGAATCAGAAGAGGAAAAGTGAGAAAACTCGTGGGTTGAGATAAATATAGTTTAATACGTAAAGCAAAAGCCACGCACGCAAGCAAAGCAAAGCAAGGAATCCATTCACTCCTTCCCATGGGCAGGCAGGTGTTCAGCCATCTCCAGGAAAGCAGCTGCTCCATCACGTGTAATGGTTACTTGGGAAGACAAACGCCATCTCTCCGAACGTCCCCCCTTCCTTCTTCTTCCCTAGCTTTATATACTGAGCATGACACCATATGGTATGGAATATCCCTTTGGTCAGTTTGGATCAACCATCCTGGCTGTGTCCCCTCCCAGCTTCTTCTGCACCTGGCACAGCACGGGAAGCTGAAAAGTCCTTGACTAGTGCAGCAACAACTAAAACATCTCTGTATTATCAACACTGTCTTCAGCACAAATCCAAAACATATCCCCATACTAGCTACTATAAAGAAAATTAATTCTATCTCAGCTGAAACCAGGACAGAAATGAAGGTGCTCTGGCATTAAGATGTCAAATACTGAGAAGGTTACAGAGCCTGGGAAACTCCACAATTAGGAACAGCAGACTTTTTGAAGGTTTTTTAAGGTTTTTGAAGACTGCATTTTCTATTAGGCTCCTGAATCATTGGCTTCAATTCCTCCACAGAAACCCTAGTGGAACAGTTACAAATGGACCTGAAAACATCTGACAACTAACAATGGCACAGCCTAGATCCTTTAAGAGACAATTTTCAGATGCTCAGAGCTCAATTTTTTCAATTTTTTTTTTTAAGAGAGTGAAGTCTGTGCAGTGAGAGGATTAAGATGAGGAAAGTCTGTGTGGTTTAGAGTAATTAAAGGCAGCTTCATAACACAAATGTGACAAATAGTGTTCACTTTATGTTGAATCTTTCTATGTACGTAATACCCACCATAAGTATATAGTCATCATACTCCTGCCTCTCTGCAAGCATTGAGTCATTGTGACTTAAGTGTTCAGGGATGCAGATTGTACTCTTATTCGTATATATATATATTTTTTAATAAATGATTCAGGCTGAGTTATTAATATGATAGCTATAAACTGGGAACTTCCAGCTTAATCCTTTTTAAGCAGTACCTAATGATTCCTCAAGTTAGAGAACACATGATTTTCACTCTCTCCTTATATTAATCATTAAATGGATACTTTCAGCAGCAGCTTGTTTTAAGTGCATGCTACTTCTACTAATCCATTGAAAAATAACAGGGTAGAAGTGCCCCTCTCTGTAGCCAAGTTTTTAAGAGCAATGCACCTGTATACATTCCAAGCCTCAACAACATGCTGTAAGGAGGAAAAGCTCAAGGCACTCTGTTGAACTGTTAACATTGGCACCACCAAAAGATTGCTTTGTTTTCTGTATTTTAGCTCTTTCCCTCTTAATTCTGGCAAAGCAAAGCCTCAAGGAAAAAAACAAATCAAGCAGATTTCTAGCCATACAACCACAGTATTCAGAAATCACACCACCAAGAAACAGCAACAGAACAACCTTTCCACTATAAATCTTGTTACATTTGCAATCAGCATGTGAATTTTGAGATTGAAATCTGAGTGTCTCGACATGATGTAGTAATCTGAAGACCATAGGCAATATTGCTTCCCTGACTCTTTCCTGTTGCTCATAGACTCAAAAAAAAGAATACTGAATTTCAGTCTTTGATACCATTGTGCTCTATGTAATTTTTTTTTGTCAGTTTGAGAAGGATTCTCATTTAGCAAAGACACCTTTGCAAGACAAATAGAATACTTACTTCAAAAGAAAACAAAGGGTAATTTTAAAAGGTAGTTGGTGAAAGACCTGCTTGCCTCAATTTCTTCTCAAAACCAAAATGTTTAAATATATAGTTTGCATCATAAGGCTGGTGAACTGTCTTTTGCAGAGCTCTGCTGTCAAACGGTAGCTACAGAAATTTAGTGCAGTCTTGCACTACTTGCTGAACGATGTAATTGCCTTTAATTGACTGGCCACCTAAAACTTGTAGTTACAATGAATTTATGTGGGCAATATCTGTTTAATTTCATGGTTCCACAAGTTACCTGGGGCTACAGCTATCAAAAAATGGAGGTATTGCAATTATCATCAGCCCTGCAGCAAAATGTTAGCTGTTTTGCTGCTTGGGTCCAACCCATAGTCTTGAGCCACACACTTTATTGGAGGTCAGTCACCTATCATTACAGCAATGTGAACTGCAGGACAGGCTGGCTGCTGAAGCCTTGAGTCATGGTATGCATGTCTTATTACTTGATATACGGCACAGCTTTTTTGTTGGAAAGGAAAAGGCTTTTTAAAGGAAGTTTGTTTTTAAAAAGAAAACACAGCGGCCTGTTTAATGTGACTTCATTTAATTCTGCAGCTATGTGATATTTTAAACATTTTTTTACAGAGAAAACATGCTAATATGCTTTCGCTGCTCAGTAATTCTTTCCCAATTTTTATACTCTATGATATTTCATATGCTATTACTTGAGTGCATTACAGTTTTTTAAAATGTACATTCTGTTCTCATACTGTTTATTTGATACTAGCAAAAGATCATCTGTTGATCATGTGTCTGTTTATTTACCTTATGCAGTCTTCAAGTATTTCTTTGCAAATATCCTTTTGCAACTATCCACTTGCCAAAGTGAGTAGTTTAGGAATATGGGCAATGACCACAATGTAGAAAGTAAGCACTTGCTAACAGCTACCACACGTGACACATCATATACAAATACGGATCCAATTTTCATAACAAAAATACATGTAACATTTTAGTTACCACTGCCACAGCTTTTATTGACAATTGAATGCTAGTTATAATAGATATAGAATCAACAGGGAAATTTAATTTTTTTTGAGATAAAGGGAAAAATATAGGTATTTATATGTTAAGGATGTTGCATCTTCACATTTTCAAAACCGGACTGTTCAGAGAAAGTGGCTATGTAATCAGTAATACTACTGATGCCACATGTTAAAGGAGAGATCTGCATCTTGCTCTGTCTCAGGAACTCTATTTTTGTCACTTCTTGTTTTGTGGCTTTCCTTAGCCCTGAAAAAACAAGTACTTGTAGGGCTGAGAAATGTGGTGGTATTATCTGAAAGAAGAAAGTTTTGTCATTGTTCTCAGCCCAGTATCCAAAGCAATGACATCAGTAGCAAACAAGAAAACATTGCAAAACTATGAGGAACTGTTCATCTTTTAGGTAAACTGAGGCTGGAAGTACTTTGAACAGAAGGAAAAAACATTCTGAGAATTAAATTCTTATGAACCATTTAGGATATAGGAAAGCAATGCCTGAAGATTTCACATAGAAAATTTTAAACATCTTACCTTCACTTCAAAGCAATAAATCTGATTTTAGCTTGGAAATTAAATTTAAGAAGCTTGGAGGAAATAATAACCTAGTATCTCATCTTAAGCTTTTAATATTCATTGTTTGTGTTCTCTGGGTTCTCAACTACAGAGAGGAAAAACTAGAGCTGCAAACACAAAAATAAATTACAAAAGAGTCGTAATACCTTTAGCTGTCATTTTGCACCATTTTGACCAGATCCGAGGCCTTGACACTGCACAACATCCAACTGAATAGCTCTTCTGTGGGGCTGCAATTGTTTTACAGCACTGTTGTGGGAAATCCTAAAATAACCTAGGGATGTTTGTATTGTTATTACTAAGTCTTCTTAATTCCTCCTCAGAAGACTGTCCATCTCTTTTTTTGTCTCTGCAATAAAACAATTCTCTACTTAGCTAATGGCTTTTTTTTTTTTTTTCTTGGAGGAAGCCTCCTTTCACCAAAGTCTGACATAAAGCTTAAATCTAGACATCCTGAACACTGTGTCAAGTCCACTATTTTGGAAACTTATTCTTCCTGCTTGGGTCCCCTACACCCTACAAGTGGCTTACTATATCCACTCATGTGGCTTCAAATTTCAGTTTATGCTGAAGGTTCACAGATCTCTCCTTCATCTTGCTTTGCCTTCTACTGTATAATTCAGTATCTGCCTACGATATCTGAAAGCAACATTACTGGAGATGTGGGCACTGATGATGGAGATTTTAGTCTCACTTTCAAGATCCTTATGTCATGTGCTTATCCCAAGGAGTTCAACCATCTCTCTGCTTGTGTCATTCTAACTCCTCCAGCTTGCAGCTGCCTCCTCCCTGAGGGTCTTTCTTCAGGATCTTCTACTACTCTCATCTCCTTGATGTCACAGTAAAGAATAACTCCCATGTCAGCTAGATGACTAGAAACAAATATCTCCCAAGGAGAGCAATCAGAAACAAAATGTTGATATTGATTGACCACCTGACAGGATTTGAGCAATCTGAGTTTTCTCCCATACACAGTGATCCATGAGAAATGGAACAAGGTTGTCCACCTCACAGTCCTCCTGTGACGCAGTGGGCTGCTGTGACTGTTTTCACATGTCACTGTCAAGAGTTTGACAGCACTGACAGTCAATCAGAAATCTCCCTGTACCATCTAAATTGCTAGGCTGGGGTTTTTTTTTCATTTCTTCATTAGGATATGGATTGCCTTCTGCAGTGGGAATTTCATTTTTCCTCTTGTAGGAAAGTAAAATAATCCCCCAAATCCTTACGCAGACGGAGAGCAATTTAAACAGAGTTGTTAATGCTACCTACCCACTAACTGGAAGAAATATTAACCTCAGGGCTGGAAAATGAGTCTGTCTTGTTTAAATGCTGGAAGGAGCTCTCTGCTTTTGTGCTTGCAGTAGACCATACAAGAAGGACGAAGGATCACATTTCAAACAAAATCCTAGGCTTGCCTTTTTTTCCCTCAGTTTCACCTTTTGCACATTTTCAGTGTTTCATGGAGATGAAGAAAGCTCAATTCATTGCTAAAGTGACACAAAACATACCTGAGAAATTTGACTTCCTTCTAGAAAAAAAAAAAGTTTAATTTAAATATTCATTTCTTCTCAGCATCTTTGTCTTGAGGGATTTCTTATATAGATTGTACAAAGCTGAAAACTGAAAATCTGCATTTAGATAGAAATCTCCGAAAAGGCCTTCTATACAAACTAAGCAGTATTGCTTTTTTCTTCCTTCCAGTACAACATGAAATAATTTTTCTCTTCCATTCCTTAAACAATGACACTAAAGCAGGGCTTCAGGGTCCCCTAAACACTGACAATGAAGATGCTGTAATAGCTCTAATTTTGTATGATGAACCAACCTTCCTGCATCAAATGCCCAAAAAGCTATATTTTTCTGTTTACTATAAACATCTTCTGTTTTTCATTCAAGTATGATGACCATATTAGAGGTCAATGGAAACAAATGGGAGAACTAAGGAATAAAATTCTTATTATATTCATGCACAAGGTCTTGCTGCAGTCCATGTACTGTGAAAAAAGGTTAAAAGTGACTGATGACATTTTAATAAGTTTTCCTAGATTTCAGTTGCTGTCGTTTGTTTTCAGTCAATAATTCACACGGTTACAGAAGGCAACACCATTGATTTTTAGAGTAGCAGTACTTGGACAAAAGGATTGTAAAATGCTTCATAACCTTTCAAATCCTGCCCCAGCTTACATCCCAAGTAATATCACTGATTTTGAAAAGGTTGGATGAGACCCAGAGGAATGACATTGGAAGCAACATATGTATAATTTGTATGAAAAGAGTATGAATGAATGCCTCATTCACTTGTGGAATACTGGGTGCAAGGAAGAGGGGAAGAACACAGTCTGAGAGCAAAGGAAAATCTTATGCTCAGAATGATCCCATGCACTCTATTGGCAAAATACTGACCATCTTGAAAGGAATAAGGATTTTCCCATTGACATAAACAGTGAATTTATTGTGGCCTTCTGTTTTTCTCCACAAATAACAGTCTTTGCTTAAAAGGAAAATTAATGAAAGATATTTCTGTAGCATGAAGCCTATCAGTAAGTTACAGCAAAATGTCTTTAACATGGCCAGGGTGGTTCATACTAAATCTACCAGACAGTAAAGTAACAGGCAGATTTAATGAGGTGAATTCACAGTCAGCGGTTTTCCAGGAACCACGCGCGACTCGATACTTATTGTGATTTCCAGAGAAAACAAGTCAGTCATGTAATTGTACTTTTAGTTAATAATGCTATGTGCAAAACAGCTTCCTCAGAGTTGTGTTTTCAAGCATTATGCTTATGACAGGGACACATTTGCAGCAGATGGGTCCCAAAAGGCCTTTGTTATAGAAAATTACAGCTTGGTGATGACAATTTACTTTAGTTATGAAAAACATACAGAAAGCTCAGTGCCGTTTAACATGTTTCCATGTAAATTAACCTAATGAAACTTGTGACCTGAAAGACAGAAAATAAGGCAGCTTGAGTGGTCAGACACCAGAGTGACGTACTGCGATAAGTAATGCTGTCTCTGAAGATCCAGGTGTCCTGGATGGATCATTAACAAGCTGCAGGTGTTGAAGGACCCATTGTAGTGCTGCCCTTCAAGTGAAGGAAAATGATTTAATCATCTTCTTCTGAAGACTTATAACCTTATGGAGCCAATTTGAGTGCCCTGGCCAAAACCTTTGAAAACATGTTGACGTGAACACACGATCTTAGGAATCCTTACAAAAATCCCTGAGTACACAAGCGTTATAATGATCTTTGGTTTTCTAATTAGCCTTATTGCAAGTTTAGAGGCAAGGGGGGATGATAATTTTTTTGCTGGCTCTCTCCCCATTTGGGAAATGGACTTGAAGTAGTCAAAGTTCAACTTATCTACCATACAGGGCCAGGAATGAATGGTGTTCTTGCATGGATTTACTATGTTAACAGAATACTTTATTTGAAATTATTGACTCAAGACATTCCCCATTCACTCCAAAAGTCACCTGAAAATAAAAACTATTGTAATGAAATTCAATGTTTAAAAGAATCTGCGAGGACTGGGACTACACATTATTGTTACACCCTATTCTTTATTTATCCTCATCAATATGTTGATTACAGCAGTTTGGTGAAAGCTCTATGGTACCTGAGCTGAGAGGAGCAGATGAATAATGAAGTAGAAGCATAGCAAGGCTTCATAACATATTGATTGTGCTTACAGGTTATAATTAATCTATTGTTGCTATTTCTCATAACTTTTCATTATTGGTAGCAACCTGTAACATAACTCAATTCCTACTAAGGATCTGATAGTTTCAGAGTTAAAACAAGTATTTTTACCATTTAAAGACATTTAAGTGTCCAACAGGCTGTGTTATGATTTAAGACATTTAGACTCTGGCTACCTGATTACCCTAGTTAGTTACTAAATAATACACATTATGTTCACAAGTAATCTAACACGTTCTTTTTTTCAGGCCTCATGATTTATAGGCAAGGTAGAGTGGTATGATTGGAGGTCAATAAAAATGTCAGTGACCCAAGTATTGAAGGCTTTACTGGTTGTGCTTATGGCCTAATGCAGCACTTGTCAGCATGTTCATATCAAGCTGAAACGCTGCACCGTATCACTGGACATAACCCATTCTACCTACTCTGTATCTCTTCTTCCCAATAAATATGTGTGTGTTTCAATACTCTCTAAAATATATTATAAAGCTCTTACTGGTGTTAGCAGGAGAAGGCTCTATTAATATGCTCTGGAGTTAATTAAGAGAAACCAGATTTCACTGGTGTAAGCTACAGGATACAGAAACATCAAGAAAAGTGACAGTGTTTTTCAGAACAAAAGCATATTGAAATAGCATTGATATGCCTCTTGTTCAGAGATGGGTCTGAGACAACGAGATGCTAGAGGCATGCCTCTCATTCTTCCATCTCCGTTTTTTTAAGATGCCTGCTTCCTTTCCAGTGCATGCTGCAAGTTGGAGTATTGGGCTCTGAATCCTTCAGGTGGCTTTAGGACACTAAAGGACATGAGACTTCTAAAAGTAACCTCACTCTGCTGAACTTTCCTTTCCTGAAATGTTCTCCCTCACTCCAAAAGGGTGTTGTTCACAGAACTGTTACATTAAAGCTAGTTAACCAGCTGTCCAAGCCAAGCCAAGCCATAGTTTCCAGCAGTGTACCTTCCTGAGCATTAAAGGAAAATAATAAACAATACTTTAAAAAAAAATAGCCACTAAAGGCATTTAGCACTTAATGGTACAGTTGTATTCTTCCTGAGTTAATACAAAAAGTTCTATGATACTTATTTGGATCCTGGACATACCTAGATATCTCAATATCTCTTTCTGGAAAAAAAAAAAAATCTTCTGTACAAAAGAAATCACAGAATCACAGAATCATTGAGGTTGGAAGGAACACCTTGAGATGAACTAGTTCACTGTCTCAGCTTAAGCAGGCTCAGTTAGAGCAAGTTGCCCAGGACTGTGTCCAGTTCAGGTTTGAACCTCTCCATGAATGGAGAATCCACAACCTCTCTGGGCAACCTGATCCAGTGTTCAACCACCCTCACAGTAAAAATAGGTTTTGGTGTGTTCAAACAGAAACTCCTGTGTTTCAGTTTGTGCCCATTGCCTCTTGTCCCGTCTCCGTGCACCACTCCAAAGAGCCTGGCTCTGTCTTCTTTACTCCCCACATCAGGTATTTATATGCATTGATAAGATCCCACTGAGATTCTCTTCTCCAGGCTGAACTGTCCCAACTCTATCAGCCTCTCCTCATATGTCAGATGCTCCAAGCCCTTCATTATCTTCATGGCCCCTCACTAGACTGACTCCAGTGTATCCATGTCTCTCTTGTACTGAGGAACCCAGAACTGGACCCAGTACTCCAGGTACATCTCACCAGTGCTGAGTAGAGAGAAAGGATCACCTCCTTTGACCTGCTAGAAACGATCCCCCTCCTGCCACCCAGGATGCTGTTGGCTACCTTTGTTACAAGGGCACATTGCTGGCTCATGGTCAACTGCTTGTCCACCAGGATCCCCAGGTCCTTCAGCCGCAGCAGTATTATGTAGTATCAGAGCATTAAATACTATTAAAGAACCTGCCATTTCTTCTGTCTGAGTGGGGTTTTTTTCTGCAAAAGGAGACAGTTGCTTTAATTGCCTTCTGTTAAGAAAGGTAAAGAAGATTTTTAATGTCAGTTAAAGAATAGAGAATATTTAATTCTTTAAAATGGCATCATTTGTGATATTATACCACAGGTTATATAGAGAGTTCTGCTTTTACTTAACCTACTAACATACCTTTTGATTTACTTAAAGCCAGAATTGCTCACTAGGGATTGAAGACATCTGAACTGGAAAATGAGCCTTTCAGTCACTCTGTCTTGGCTCTAGATGAGAAATGAGTCTGAAGATTGTTCACTGAGAACATCTTTCTCATTCCCCAGAGCTTCATTTATAGGAACTGAGAGCATTAGTGCCCAGTGAGAAACTGCCTAGATGGTATTTAGCCAGAATTCAAACCACTCTGTGTTTCCAAACCATTCTATTCAGTACAAGGTGGGGTTTTTTGAAGTAATGTTTTTGCAGGAAACATAAACGGAGGGTAGGTTAGCAGAGTATTACCCCCTCTGTTAGCACTGGTCTCTTGTTCTCATGTCCCAGCATGGAAAACCAGTGTAATGTCAGTTTTGCTCTGTCTCTTCTGCCCCATGTACAAGATGTGAGGAGCCAGCTGTGCAAGAGTGAGGCAGTGTATATCCTGGCTTATTTGAAGTTTCCTGCCCCATGACACATCTGAGTACAAGTGGGAAGTGGATATCCCTAACACAAATGCATAAAAGCATATACCCACTATTCAGGTAGCAGTTGTATCTAACCCAGAGCACATAAATCCAGTAACAATCAAGAATATGAAAGCACAGTCTAGTTTCTACCCCCTGGACAAGAAGTATGACCTAAGTTCTTCAACAACTAGCTGACCCTAATTATTAGAGTTTTCCTCCAGCCTGCTGTGGTTACCATGCCTTGCATGGATTTACCTGACTCATTCTCCCTTGGTTGTGGGGAGGATGGACCAGCAGGGCAGGTCATTCCCGGACTTCTGCTCTCAGTGGTCAAGGAGGATCCTTAAATTGCAGTACATGTCATATACGTATGTACTGTTTTTTTCTATGTGCCCTTGGTTTTCCATCTCAGCCTGGAGAAGTAACCTTAGAAATTTGCACTCAGTTGGAATAAGAAAGGTATTTTGTAAACAAATTAGGACATCACCAACCACAAATGATGGAATAGGTTGAGACATGCAAAGTGTGTCATATAATCATAGAATCATAGAATCGTTTAGGTTGGAAAAGACCTTTAAGATCATCAAGTCCAACCGTTAACATATCACTGCCAAGTCCACCACTAAACCATGTCCCTAAGTGCCACATCTACAGGTCTTTTAAATACCTCCAGGGATGGTGGCTCAACCACTTCCCTGGGCAGCCTGTTCCAATGCTTGACAACCCTTTCAGTGAAGAAGGTTTTCCTAATATCCAATCTAAACCTCCCCTGGCACAACTTGAGGCCATTTCCTCTCGTCCTATGGCTTGTTACTTGGGAGAAGAGACCGACCCCCACCTCTCTACAACCTCCTTTCAGGTAGTTGTAGAGAGCGATGAGGTCTCCCCTCAGCCTCCTTTTCTCCAGGCTAAACAGTCCCAGCTCCCTCAGCCGCTCCTCATAAGACTTCTGCTCCAGACCCTTCACCAGCTTCGTTGCCCTTCTCTGGACACGCTCCAGCACCTCAATGTCTCTCTTGTAGTGAGGGGCCCAAAACTGAACACAGTATTCGAGGTGTGGCCTTACCAGTGCCAAGTACAGGGGGATGATCACTTCCCTAGTCCTGCTGGCCACACTATTTCTGATACAAAAGAAATAAATAATTTCAGTGTGTGGGAGACAGATTCTGGGGCAGAGTTTACCTGCTAAGAAGAAATGTTGCCTCCTGACCAAAAAAGTTGTATTTCTGTGCAGAAATGTGTCAGTATTGGCTCAAGAGCTTTACCAGTAAGCAGCAGAAATACTTCCATGATGACCTTGCTTTGCCCGGTAAGCAGTTCCACTTCTGTTCAAAAAGCGCTACATTCATTCATTGCTGCTTCATAGTGCTGGCTTTTGGTGGGATTCCTAGGCCCATTCTCTGACCTACACGTAATAAAGTAATATATTTGGAGCTGGGCATCTCTGCTGTCCTGACATCCATGAGGTCCTTTTATGCTTTTCTCCATCTCAGGCTATTGCTCGACAGAGCACTGCTTCAGGCAGGTTTCCGGGTGGCAGCATCAGGGTGTGATACTCAACTCTAAACTCGTGTTGTGGCTCTGTTGTTCAGTGCTAGACTGACAAGTACTGAAACACCTGCCCTGTGTTGGCCTGTCAGCTCCAGAAGTTTTGATGCAGCATTTTGGCAGTATTATAACCTATATCTTGACTTTTCCTATGAATTAATGCTCCCCGCTGTCTCTTCTTAGTGACCCACTTGTTTCCTGGGCCATGTGGTATATGGGGGTTGGCAGAAGCAAGGAGAGTGACTGCACACCCATGGTTTCCTTGCAAGAGGGAGTTGTAACCCTGTGAGTCCAACTGTGAGTAAAGAATAAGGTATTGTGCAGACATTGGAAAATAGTGTCAAGGTTGTTGGGGAAACTAAAATGTAATGATCACAGTGTGATTGCATCTTACAGAACAGACATTTCCTAGCTGCCCAGGTCATGCTAAAAGGAAGATAACAGCCTAACAGCCTAAAAGCCTAAGCCTTCTACCTACCAGTCGTTCACACGTATGGGAATCGGTTCTCTGGCTTGGGGAGTTGCTGGGCGGTGAAAGGCTGACAGCCAATTTGGGGAGTCAATTAACTGTAATTTGATCAGCCAGTTTTGTGGATGTGAATCCAGGCAATATTGCTGACATAACTGCGTGGATAGAAACAGGTCTTTACAAAGACTATGCCAGCACGAAGGCAGAGAAGACCATGCTGTATTCAGGGGTTGACCCGAGGGCTCAGCCTTGGCTGCTGATACCACTGTGGCACCCTACGTTAAGCAGGCTGCCAGGTACGTGGCTCACAACCACCAGCAGACAAGGGCAAGGTGCCCGGCCACCCTGCATGTCTGGAAGGGGAGTCTTTTCAGCTGTCTGACTTACAGCATTAGGTCTGAAAAGCACGTCAAGCCACTGCTTATAGCACCTCGGAGAGCTGAGCAGACTGCTCTTCCTATGCATTTTGCTTGTGCAATTTATTAAAGCTCCTAATTTAATGAGATCTGTTTAGGTTCTAAGCCATTAATAATCCAGGGCTCTTCCACAGCCATCCTTTTAAATTTCCACCACAAAAAGTTTATTCACTGACAGCTTTAAGCTGACTGATAGGTGAGCAGTGCTCTCCGGGTGGCTGTCTGTCTTGTAACCTGACACATAAGTGAACCCCTCTCTATGTATGCATATATATCAGATTGCTCTTGACAGAACACGTTATTCTGAAGTTCTTCGGTAAATACCATAAGCACCAGCTGCTCTAGTCACACACACATTTGCTACATTCGTGTCTTAAGAATTAGCTTATTGTTAAACGAGTGTTGTAAATAATCACTTCAGAGCTTTGGGGACATTTTATTTGTCTGTCGCATATACCAGCACGGCAACATCCGTGCATAAGACAGATGTTTACCCATGATAGTTTACATAGACAGAGCTCCTGACTTTTGCAGTTTAGAGAAACAAGATGCACTCACGAGAGAATAATAAGCTTTGATATTTCCTCTCCCCTCACCTCCCTAAGCCTTTCAGGAAGATAGTTTGCAATTATGAAATGCTCATTGAAGGCCTGGTTTTGAGGCAATTAAGGCCACTCCCAAGCCAAGTGAAAGGCATCGCTAAAAGTCATAGACCCAAGCTACTCGCAAAGACAATAAAATCTTGTGTGAAAGCAACTGAGGAAAGAAACACACATTCTTAAGAGAGCAAGGACACTCTGGTGTGATAGGAAAGAACTTCATGTGGTGTCCAGAAGTTGAAGTATCTCAAAGGTGCTCAAAATCTTTGTTTTGAAAAGAGTTTGAAAATAGAACAATGATGCTTTTGTCCCACATCCTTAGAAAACCTCTTGATCTTCAAGTAAATACATGAGGAGGACATGGACACTTCTTCCAGGAAAAAAGAATATATGAAACATGCTACATGCATGCTGTTAGGTTTCTTTTTCCCCATTCAAAAGGAAAAAAAAAAAAAGAAAACAGAAATTTTCTTACATATTAAGCTTCATATATTCAAAGGCATCCAGAGTTTTAGTATGGCACCCTTGAGAAATGTCATTTACTTAAACATCCAGTAAGAATTATTGGCAAGTTTTCCCCAAACTCCTGTTTCTAGTGCAGGATATTTGTCAACCTGGTTACCTGAATCAATCATCCTTTCTCAACTTGAAGAGCACAGATGAGAAGTTAATAGGGTTACTTCTGGAGAAAATCTCTTTCATCACCACTTAAGACTGCAGGATTAGATTCTGAGAATAAAAAGTGTCATTCAGTGACAACCACTGCATAAAATGTTGTCTTCCTCTGCTATATAATGAAATGCCTTGAACTTTCAAATGTGTTAAAAGTGTATTTTGTGTGTAGTCTTGGACTGACAGTGTTTTGGACTCAGAGTCACTAGTCCTGCGTACTATACATCACTTCATATGACCGTTTTGAATTCGTGACACATTTCTGACTCTGAGTCTTTCCATTGAGAAAACTGGAATATGGAAAGCAATCTTCCTATGTAAGATGCTTTGGCAGTTAGAAAAGAAATAGATGAACTAACAACTAGCAACATATAATGGTAATATTAGTAACACACAATTTAATAAAAATTACTCTAGAACTAATGAGCATCTACTGTAGTATTTCTCAGCAGTAAATTTTTTCCTATCAGCTGTAGAAATATAAACACAGTTAGTGTTTATATTAGTTAGATTCATTCAGTAAAATCCTAACACTATTGAAGTCAGGGTGAATTTTGACACTGACATAAAAACCAATATTCTTTCTCTATTGTTCAGAAAGATCCTTTCTGTTGCTTGTACAAGATTATAAGCATTCTTGAATGAGTAACATTGGGTTATTTTGACACTGAAATATCATATAAAAACAGAAAAAAATGCAACTTTAAAACTGAGAAAAAACAATAACACACAATCTCATTAAACGTTTCATCAATACAAAAAATGTGAAATCTTTGTGTTAGTGTTTCTTTAAATCCACTTAAAAGATTCAACTAATTATTTAAATCCATTTAAGACCCCCTGTTCCACAGTATCTGGCTCTCCAGAGTGGCAAAGCTTCCCAAAATGTGTTAAAAAGTCATGGAATTATTCATCAGACCAAGCATGAAATCCTAGTTACTGTACAGGGAAAACTGAAAAAATCCAATTTTCCATTGCCCAATGCTTCCAATTTTCTGGTTTTTTTAAAAGCTTTAGTGCTGCTTTACAGATGTGTTTGGAAAAAAAAAAGGAGAATTAGAATTCATTTTTTAGACAGTAACACAATGTATGCAAACCCCAGTAAAATACCTGTTAATATTTAAATTACTGCTTATTCAAAAGGAATGCATTTGTGACTAAGTTACCACACAGAGAGATACTGATTTAATAAGCTTGATTTAATTTCAACTGCCTAAAACTATTTATCATCAAAGATGATTGGTTTTTACCAAGGAACAGCAATGACAGAGGGAACTATAAGAATGTAAGACTGTCATTTCTCTGTCTCGCATTTATGGTGACTTTCGAATTAAGATGGCTAGTAGTTTGAACTGTCTGTGGTCACAGCATAATAGAGTTAAAAAAAACTGGGAGCAACACAACTCCAAACTTTCTGCAGAATGATGCCAGGCCCAAAGGGCAAAGGCTGTCACCATGAATATCAGACATCCTGTGTTCTACTTCTCCTCTTTCATCTCTCCCTGCTGTAATTGGGCCCAGTTCTGCTAGGAAATGTTTTCATTTGCCTTTCAAACTTCTACACGGTCAAGAGAATTGCTAATATCATCACTTAATGCTTTTGATTTTGTTTAACAATGAGAATAACATACTACAGTTTCAGGATAAATGAATATGTACAAATACATTAAATGTAACTTTTAGAAGCTTGAAGTAAACTGCCATCTTTGCCCGAAAAATACACTCTTGACAGGGCAGACTTTTTTCTCTCATTCAGTTTTTCCTGAATGATATTGGATCTTACATTTCATCAACATCTTTTCACATTTTGGATCAGCTGTAGTTTAATTCACTTATCACAATTGCTGTAGTCACTATTATTCATACATATATATATACATATCTTCCATTACAAATATTTCTAAACATAACTAAGCTGATTAATTAACTTCACACTCTGATAGTTTTGCCACAGCTGATTTTTTGCTTTATACTCACTAATATAAACATTAACTCAGGTAATCCCAGACCCTGACCATTAAAAAAAAATCAGTTAATTTGGCAGAATCTAGCATCAGCTTCCTTAATTTTATAAATGTGTGCTAGTTTTGACCTGGATAGAGTTAATTTTTTTCCATAGTAGCTAGTATGGGGCTATGTTTCGGATTTGTGCTGAAAACAGTGTTGATAACACAGGGGTGTTTTCGTTACTGCTGAGCAGTGCTTACAAAGAGTCAAGGCCTTTTCTGCTTCTCACCCCAACCCACCAGCGAGTAGGCTGGGGGTGCACAAGAAGCTGGGAGGGGACACAGCTGGGACAGCTGACCCCAACTGACCAAAGGGCTATTCCATACCATATGGCGTCATGCTCAGCATAGAAAGCTGGCGGAAGAAGAAAGAAGGGGGGACATTCGGAGTGATGGCGTTCGTCTTCCCAAGTAACCGTTACGCGTGATGGAGCCCTGCTTTCCTGGAGATAGCTGAACACCTGCCTGCCCATGGGAAGGAGTGAATTAATTCCTTGTTTTGCTTTGCTTGTGTGAGCGGCTTTTGCTTTACCTATTAAACTGTATTGATCTCAACCCACGAGTTTTCTCACTTTTCCCCTTCTGATTCTCTCCCCCATCCCAACAGGGGGGAGTGAGCGAGCAGCTGTGTGGGGCTTAGTTGCTGGCTGGGGTTAAACCACAACAGTCCTTTTTGGCTCCCAATGTGGGGTTTGAAGGGTTTGAGATAACAACAGGTTTGATTGGAATGTGCTAGATCAAATTTATAGCTGTTATTGCCATTTAGCTATTAATTGGCAGGCTTCTGTGCTTGCCATGGGGCTTGCTTGCCTTACTGTGTGTTAGAGTCTAGTGCTCATGAGTGGCTGCTTTTTGCTTTTGCTACTTGCTGTACTTCTATACCACTTATCATCTTACTCTGCTGTGCCTGGGAACGTTTTGATAACAGCAATGGCCATGTGCCTGGGCTGGCAGATGGCCAGGACATCGCTGCTGTTTCTGTGCTGCTGCACTGGGCAGGCTGGAACTCCAGTACGAACTCATGTTGAAGGGACTGTGACCTGTGGATGAGTCCACGTGGGAGCTGGACATCCCGAAGTGTCTGTGGCCCTGAATAAGTCCACACCAATGCAGTTACATCTCAAAGAGTCTGTGGCCATGATTATGTCTGTGCCACAGCAGGTATACCTCTGAAGGAATTGTGGCTCAAGAATAAGTCCACGCTGGAGAAGGCTCACCTCAAAGCATCTGTGGCTGTGGATAAGTCCATGCTGCAGCAGGTACACCTTGAAGCATCAGTGGCTGTGCATGAGGTCATGCTGGAGCACCTCAAAGCGTGTGGCCATGGATAAGCCCACACCAGAGCAGGTACTCCCCTGGAGAGACTGCAGCCATAGGTAAGGCCATGTTGGAGTAGGTTTACAGCTGAAGGGACTGTTGCTATGGTAAGGCCATGCTGGAGCAGGTGTATCTCTGAAGGCATTGTGGCCCATGGAGAAGGCCACACTGGAACACATGCACCTCAAAGCAACTGTGGCTGTGGATAAGTCTATGCCGCAGCAGGTATACCCCTGAAGATACTGTGGCTCATAGATCAGGCTCCACTTGGAGCAGGTACAACCTTAAGGGACTGCAATTTGTGGACAAGTCCAAGCCAGAGCAGGGGCAAGGGGAGGAGTTCATTGCAGTGTTAAACCCTACAATCTGGCCCAAAGGGACCAGGGGTGGAGATTGTAATGGAAATACCTTTAAATTGTTGTAACCCATGATTTGAGTTGCATGTTATAGTAATTACCATAGCAGGAACCATCTGAACCAGTGGAGGACAAGCCTTACAAGAAGCAGTGCAAGTGCAGCAGTGACCCGACCTGAGCTGGCTTTGATGGCCAGTAACTCCACGCAACACACCATGTCTCCTGGCCTGAGTGACCACCATAACAGATGGAGCCCAAAGTCATGGACTAAATGAACTCAATGGACATTTTGTGGACATTTATGGATGTTTAACAGACATTTCACAGGGGTGGTCCATAGACTAAGGGAATCATATCTGTGTATTATATCAAAGGATAGGAAGGGGGGGGGGTGGGTAACGAGGATGTATTTGATGGTGTGAGACTTCAGCATGATATAAATGGTATGGAATAAGGGGTGGAGAATGTGCTGGTTTTGACTGGGGTAGAGTTAATTTTTTTCCATATTAGCTTGTATGGGACTATATTTTGGATTTGTGCTGAAAACAGTGTTGATAATACAGCGGTGTTTTCGTTACTGCTGAGCAGTGCTTACACACAGTCAAGGCCTTTTCTGCTTCTCACCCCACCCCACCAGCGAGTAGGCTGGGGGTGCACAAGAAGCTGGGAGGGGACACAGCTGGGACAGCTGACCCCAACTGACCACAGGGATATCCCATACCATATGATGTCATGCTCAGCATAGAAAGCTGGGGAAGAAGAAGGAAGAGGGGGACATTTGGAGTGATGGCATTTGTCTTCCCAGGTAACTGTTACGCATGATAGAGCCCTGCTTTCCTGGAGATGGCTGAACACCTGCCTGCCCATGGGAAGGAGTGAATGAATTCCTTGTTTTGCTTTGCTTGCATGTGCGGGTTTTGCTTTCCCTATTAAACTGTCTTTATCTCAACCCATGAGTTTTCTCACTTTTACTCTTCCGATTCTCTCCCCAGTCCCACCGGGGTGGGGGGGCAGGTACTGAGCGAGCAGCTGTGTGGTGCTTAGTTGCCAGCTGGGGTTAAACCACGACAAAACATCTCCTAGGTTATTCAGAATCTCTGTGACTCCTTCATAGCACTAGTCCTTCATTTAGAATAGAATGGAACAGAACAGAACAGTCCAGTTGGAAGGGACCTACTATGATTATCTAGTCCAGCTGCCTGGACTTGTTATGCTTTGATCCTTTTTCTCTCCAGTTCCGATAATTTTAACGGAAGATCTAGGTCTGCTTTTCTTTGAAAACTTTATTCAGGCTGGTCATGTCATCCCTGTGCTATTCCAGCAGCAATATGACAGTATCATTTGTCCTATGCAGATTTTAGTTTCCACTGCTGATATGACTCTTCAGTCCCTCTTTTCCACTTGTCCATCTACCAGCAGATCATTCTACCTCTGTTATCTTTTGCACTCTCCAATATATGTTACTTTTTCTGTCCTTGGGCCTTGTCACTTACCCGTTTCATCATGTTAACCTTTTTATGGAACTGATAACCACTCCTGTGATTTTTTTTATTTATTTATTTCTGCTTTTCCTTTTCTTTCTCCACTGAAAACTCTTTATTCTTCAACTCCATTCTCCTGCTGTAAGCCAGTCTCTTCCTCTTTGTTCTCCTGCTCTCATAAGCACATCTCTCCATGGTCCTTCTCTTCATCCAGTCAGGGATGTTTTTCTAGTCCTCTTGCTGGGCAGATGATTGTCTATGTCGTCACCCCCTTCTGCTCATTTTCTCTGTTATATCTCCAAATTCCTCTGTTGCCCTCACTGTCATCCCTGGCTACACCTCTTCTCTTCATAAGGTCTTGTTCATGAGTTCAGTCAGCAATGCTGCATACATGTGAAATGTGATCTTTATTACCTTTGCATCAATCATTTCAGTTGTCTCCTCCAATATCTAGGACCTTGTTAACCATCACAGTATTCTTTTCACAGTACTTCTTGTTTAGCAAAAAAGAAGGTGAAATTTCACCTAAATTCCCTACTTTGGGTTTTCCCCAGCTATGCTCTCTGGTCCCTAACCTCTTCTGTTATTTACAGTGTTCATTACGCTTTGTGCCTAGATCAGTTCTGATCCTCAGGCCCCCAGAGTGACCATTTCTGACTAGAACAATAGTTCACCTAATTTGGTACCCTGTATCTGACAGGGTACTATGCTGCTTGGCTTTCTGCAAAGCATCTTTATTCAGCTTTTAGGAGGCTGCATACAAAGAAATCCACTTTCTGAAAAGCTTAGGGGAAAAAGTAGGCTCTGTATGACCCAAAGCCTGGTGCTTTTACAGGATTGCAATGCCATTCATTCTTCCACCTTAGAAAAGCCAATTTAGTGTTGAAATCGTGGTTTTAGAGACATAGTCTCTGAAAGACAATTCTGGAAGTTTTACTATTCCTCAGGTAGTGGTTTGGTTCATGATGCATAAAGCAGCTTTATTGCTGGAAGAATATAGAAGAAGGTACGGGGCCTGTAGTTCAAAGGTCAAATAAGGAACCTCTAGAGATGTGCTATTAGAGTTCCCCCTGTTCGGCACCCATTAGTTATTTGATTTTTTTCTAGCTAACTGCAGAAGGTGCATGACTGGCTGTTTCCAGTAAAGCAGTCCACAACACAGGATCTCAGACAGAAATGCAGCCCCTTAACCAGTCCACGAACTTTGAATAATAGAAAATCTCTTCATTCCTTTAACCTACACCTAACCTTTAAGTACATTAGACTTGACCCCTCCTAAGCAGCACCTGTGTGTGAAATAGCTCTTCTTATAGCTCCCTAGGATGTTCTGAAGGTGAATGTCTACGCGGATGTCCATACAGCTGCAGTAATTTTTGGCTGCTTTCAGCTTACCCTTAAGACATGTCTGTTCTCAGTTTGTTCGGAAGGTCCTTAAGACAGAGACAATCTTTACTTCTTTTCCAAGGCTAATATTTGTCTAAAGCATTTCCATCTTTCTTTCCACGTGGTCTGTGCATTGCCATGGCTTTGTAGCTTTCCACAGCAGACAGGACCAGGAGGGCTTATGGTCAGAGACTGCCCCCAGCTTGTTTTGCAGTTGTGGAGAACTTGCTCTTACCTACTCAGCATTTTCCCTGTAACCCTTGCTGCCATCAGGAAACATTTTGATTATTCACACAAAAATTACCTGATTCATGTAACTCCCTGAAGAATGTTGTTCTTTTTTTTTCTTTCTACATGTTCACCTCATATAGACAAGTACTTCCAGTGATCTGGAGGTCTGTGGTTTAATGTCCTTTAGGAGATTAATGATGTGTTAAAAACACAGAACCTGGGCTATTTGCCTGTTAGCAGAACATGCTGTGAATTCAGTGGTTTTGGGAACCAAAGCAGACAAAAACAAATCAGTGACTGGTATGGCTGGGGCACAGTCACAGCTCACTTGCAGAGACACTGAAGGTGTAGCATCAACTCCAGTCAAAGCAGACCAACATATTTCCCTATAAAACAACTCTTTGCAATAGCGTTTCTGCAGGAGATAGTTCTGAAAACAGGACAGATAAAATAAAGGGGTTAACTTTATAAGAAAATAATTGCTCCCTCAGTAAATGAGCTACTCAGATTGTTTGTAAATATACAGACAGTTTTTAGATTGCAGAGTGCCTCACAGCAACTCCATTTCATCTTTGGGAAAGTATGTCACACATTTTGTAGCACTATCAATAATGAACAATATTTGGTAAAATTAAACAAGCTGGGAAACAATTTGGTATTGATAGCATGAAACAGTGCAGTATCCAAACATACATTCACAGATTGTAAGTCCCCCTGATCTGTCTGCAGAATCAAAAAGCTGAATGGACTTCAAAGACCCTAAACATTTTAGCTAATCATTTAACAGACTTCTTACAATTTTAATGAAAAACATAATTTACCACAATTACAGTTTAATTACTTCACCCTCAGCATACTCTCTTATATGATAGCTATCAGATCTAATTATTTCCTTTCCATTTGAGTTTAATAAAAGAAGGAATTGGGCCAATGTAATTGCTAGAGTAAATCTAGCTATGGTGGAGTAACACAGCTGAGCTTTTATGATGCATCTACTGGGGCACCACTAGCTTAAATTGGGGAAATTTGTACTTTGGAAGAAATCCAGAAATTTTAGTGGAAATAAGACCCACTCAAATACCTCTGCATTTTCACCAAAAAGCTTCAATGCAGCATCTCTAAACCTCCATTTAAACCAATGAACACTTGTGTACTGCAATTGGAAAGCAGCACAGTACACCATTCAGGACCTGAAAATGAAGCTGACTTAGCTGTTACAACCCTGTAACAAAAATTTAAAATCACAACCAGTGGAAAACAATCTGGTATGCTCAGAATTCTCAGTTATACAGTGTCTTGATAGTATTGTTGGTCAGGAATTTTCTGTCAGACCTGTTTTTACTGTTGGTGCTGCTCAAACTTTCTGATATTTTCACTAGAATAAATAAAATGAAATAATAAGTTTTAAACTACTTGACTGTGAATCTGCATTTGCTTTTGATGCTGCATTTCCTCAAGGCACTTTGGCATTCCCTCTGGCCCCTAGCTTAGAAAACACAGCACAGTCTTACGTCTGATCTAGCAGTACCGCACACCCTGCAAGTCACATGGCTGCAGATGCACCGGCAGAGATACAGTCTCCAATGGCCAGCTGAATTACACCTTTCTGGAGACAAGGCAGCAACAAAGATGCAAGTCGATGATGAAATTACTAAAAAAGAAGTATTTTCAAAAAAACCCTAGGAAGATAACAGGAACAGAATTAAGGTCAACATGACAGCATGAACTGCTGTTTCGTGAATGTCTTAAGTGTGCTATTTTGATAGAAAATATCAAACAGAAGTTTCACCATTTCCTAATCTCCTTTTTCTTCCCTGCAGAGATACTAGCATTTGCTATCAGAGAGAAATTCTAGCTTTCATTCTGCAGTAGTCATCCGTAAGTTTGGCAAAGAAGCTTTTGATTGCAGCACAAAAGTCTTATTGTTGATGATATCCTTAACTTGAAGGGCCAAAGGACTTTGGTTTTGTTTTTTTTTTCTTGTCTTCAGAACATTAATTTCACATTCTTAAACTCATTTGGTGCTTCTGCAGATGGAGACATATTAGTTGTCTTCGGTGCCAAGCACACTCCCATTTTTCCTCTTGCTTATATTGCCTTTCTAGTTTGACCTGTACAGCTACATGCTTTCCTTGCAAAGTTTTCCCCACTGCTTAGTGGAGGTTGTAAAGATTTGCAGAGACCAGGCTCATTGCTATTTCAAAAGAAATACCTTTTTCTGACAATTATGCAGTAAAATCTCTTTGCATTCTTCAACGGTCTTTACAACGTTATTTAATCAGTCCATTATCTAGAACATAAAGTCACTTCAGTCATCTTTCTCAAACACTCTAAGTGTGGCTCAACACCAGCAGGATGAAAAAGCTGTATGAATCTTTAATCTCTGTATTACAGCCCATTTGCCACCCTTTTATTCTTTCTTTTCTTTTGAGTTAAAACCATTGTTCTGTGTACTCTTAATCAAGCAGCAAACAACTATGACATACTTGGCATCAGTTTCACTTGAAAAGTTTGTGCTTCACATTGGCTTTTCTACACAGAAATGAAATGGGTCACCTGATCTTTAATAAAACTGCCTGCAGCTCATCAATCTGTTAAGTTTAAGATTAATCAACACTTATTTACTTCAAACAAGAGTGGAGGCTGGGTTTTTAAAAACACTCAGCAGCAGTCCCCTCCTTGTCCTCATTGAAATCTATTGGCTTCTGCCACTGATTTCGATGAGCTTAAAAAGCCATTTTAGAAACCCCAGTCTCTGTGCTTTATGGCCAAGGTTAATGGTTAAAAAACATCTTCATATGATGACCTGGGTCATTTCAATATCCAGAACTCTGAAGCTTATAGTCATTTCCTTTCCATACAGGAGTGTTGATATATTCTCAAAAAGGCTTTCAGATTATTTCCCAAATTTCTCCATGAACTGCAGAATCCAGTGAAATATGACAGCATGAACACTTCTGTTATCCATTTAAACAATACTTTGAGTGGTCTGCAGTTTTGATACCTCAACAATTTCTGTTTCAGTGCTTGCTACTGAGAAAAGCAAAATCTCTGCAGAAAAGAAGTCAAAGCATTTTGATAACTCTTTTGTCATCAGATATGGCTCAAAACTTTCAATCTGCCATAGCATTGTCTTTAAGATGAATATTATCTGAGAATCAGAAGATAGGGGAAATGGGCACATTTTACATATTTAACACATTCCACATATTTAATTTTCTCTTTTAAAGTCATGTCCTTCCTTTTACCTCTAGGTAGGCATACTTGTAATGGCCAGCCTCTAGAAACTGAAATCATTTAGGCCTGTTAAGGAGTCCTGAGAGTAGCTTAAAGATCAGGACATTTTTCTAAAACACTTTTTAGATTCTTTGTACCTGTCTTTTGGTGTGAGAACCATTTAGATGGACATGTCCAAGATTTTGCCTCACAAACTGAAAAACTGGTTGTTTAAAAAAATCTGAGATCTTTATCTTGGTGCAAAAAATCCAGAATCTGAAACTTTAGAACAACAAATACCATAAAAAATTGTATGAAAATAATAAGAGGTGGAAATATGGTCTCACACAATTTCCAGAACCTCTCTAATCTGCTGTGTTGTTGGCTTTCCATCGTTCTTCTTTCCTCTAGGTGAGAAAATACTAGAAGTTGCAGACTATGACTTTTCATAAGATAACAACATTCTGTTCTAATTCCCCACCCCCCAGAGAAGAAATTGTTTCCAAATGCAGAACCCAGCTCTTACTTCATTCACAGCCATAAATATTGTAGATGCGATTCTGTCCTCAGGGGAGATGCAATGGGACTTCATCACTGCCATCCCCAAGGCTTTTTCCAGGGAACAACAGCATTCGGGTCCAGCTCAGGTTCTCCGCTGAGGCTGCCAGTGAATATTGTTCAGGAATTGCACTGAATTCCCTAGGGTTACCTGGGGAAAAAGGCAATCTGGTCCATTGCTCCTGGCTCCTTCATTAGCCCCCA
The DNA here is from genome assembly GCF_035582795.1 of Mycteria americana. NCBI lineage: Eukaryota > Metazoa > Chordata > Aves > Ciconiiformes > Ciconiidae > Mycteria > Mycteria americana. The sequence goes on from NC_134367.1 coordinate 37,308,879, forward strand.
TCAATCTTAACTTTTACACCTGGCCTTGTTTTCCTGCTGATAGAGCCTTGGCAATGCCAGCACTTCCAGGGCATTCCTGCTGGCTGGGCTTTCCTGACAGCATTCATTAGCAGGTAACTTGCCGGTTGCTCTGAAGGACCATGTTGTGTTCTGTGGTTTAAAGATCTCTAACATACACCTGTTGTGGCTAATTGAATTCTACTAATCCTTGCTGTAGTTATTTTCATTAAAGGATGCTTGCAACCTTTTAAAGGAACAATTAAAACACATCCTTTTCCACTTGCAGATTAACAAAACCAGCCAGCTTTCTATTCAGCTATGCCCAGTCTCAGATGCTGAAGTTACACAAGCCTTTCTTTCACTGTGAGGCTTCCAGCAGGTTGTTGTTTTTTTTTAACTTTGTTTTTACTGCCGCTGCTCATTATTTAAGATTGAGTTTCAGAATTACAGCATTCCAGCTTCTCACTCCGAGTGCTGAATGTTTATGTCCTTTATGTGCAGTGCAAACTGTATTCTAAGCAATGTTTCATAGCATTTTTATTCAAGAAGCACCACACCTTTGGGAAAAAAAAATCAGGAAATTTTAGCAGTGCCTTTGGTTGATGTCTATTCATGATACAAATTAGGCTAAACTTTGAGTATTGTTTTCAAGCCATTTGGTATTTTTGTTACATTGGTAGAAATCTGCGTGTTGGATTTTTTGCAGTCATTCCACAGGCCGCTCCCCAATACTGCATGGATCCACTGTGATTCACTGAATACAGACTGAGGAATTTTATCTGACACAGCTGAACCATAAGCCGGGCAAATCTACTCTTGCAAATACAAATGCAGTGCTAGACATGAGAAAATCAAGCCCTTTCTGATTTTTAAAACCATTAAAGTGGGTCTGTGTCACAGCCCTTCCTATTTAAGAATACATTTCAATTTCTTTTTATAAAGTTATAAAGCTACTAATGTGTGGTGCAGTTGACGCTCTCCCACTGCCTCCAGAGAAGAGGATTTCAGCCTCAGTGGGCACCTGATGCACCAGAATGTCTGATGTAATTTTCTTTTTTTCCCTTTTTTTTTAATTATTGCAAAGCTTAAGAAGTTGGTTTGAGTGTGCAAGTTGGTTTAAATGTAACATTACTATAAGACAATTTTTTAAATCTGCCTTCCTACCCCTTTATGTAATAGTTCCCGTTCTCCACGGTTATAATTTTTTGCCTGTGTGAATGATGCAGGCAGCGCAAAAAAAGTTATAACAGGACAGTTAGAATCAGCGAAACTTCTGTGCCGCTCTCCAGCACTATGGTGGTCCAGTCAGAGTTGACCCCAAAATAGTTTTTACAAAGTCTGCACTTATCAACCAAACCTGGAGAGAAAGACTTAGGATTATGTAGTGAAGATACAAAAACTGATATGGAAAGCTGTACTTTGGCATGGAGAATTAAGTATGCTGGAGAGGTCTGGAGGTGAAAGCACCTTTTTGCTCCATTTAAGGTTTTATTACATTAAATATTTATTAAACATTGGCATATCTTTAAGCATTGGGGACAGCTGTGTCCAGTTGCATGGCAGGATTAGACCACCCTTTTACTGCCTGATGCCAGCTCCAGTAGGAGACTCCAAGGTGTGAATGGTTTGGGAAGGGAGATTCCAAAGGCTACTTGTGCTCCAGTCTCTTCTATGTCCTTACATGCCTGCATTTGCGTGCAGCGAGTGTTTCCCCTCATCTCTGCTACCTATTGGGTGGCTTGGATGAGCGGGTTGAGCCTGTCACTCCCTGCAAAGAGCCGGGCACAGTTCTTGCCCTGACGTAGAAATCGTGGCCACTGCTGCCCAGGGCTCAGGTGGGTAATAGTGGAGGTTTTTTCCTGAGTAATAGTTTAGTAAAGTTACGGTTTCCTGCAGTGCCATGTATTTTAGTGGTCCCACATGTCCATGCTTCTGCCATTTCCTCTCTCCCGAAGTCACTTTCAGGCTTGGAACGGAAATTAATTCCAATCCTTCTGTTTGTTAGGAGGGCGACAGTGCTTGCCAGATTAATTCAAATTCTGCTGCTTCTACCAAAAAACTGCCTCCAACGGCCTCAAAAGAACAAAAAAGGAAGGAAGCTCTGCTCTTGGAAACTCCATTACCTGCAAACATACTACTGCAAACAAACATCAAGGCAGATTATGCTGCCAGAATTGAGAACTGTACCATTCTATCATAGCTGAAGAAAGTCAGCTTGGTGCTAGGGAAAAATGTAACAACCTCAGGAGAAATGGAGAAGAAAAGGAGTCAGAAGGGAGAAAAGTTAAGGAAGAGAAATTCAGCTGCAAGGGAATAAAAATTGAAAATAAGTAAAAATAAAATCCTGCCTTTGACAAGCGAGTCTGAGCTGAGGAAATCATTGCTCTGACATGCCATCTTCACTGTTGCCTGCTGTCAAAACTTCAAAATTCAAAAAATTATTTCCCTTCATAAGGAGACAGAGAAATTACATTTTAGGTCTGTTTCCATCTATAACTCAAAATAATAGGCCTGTCAGGCAAGGAGCTGCTTTAAGTTCTCTTTTGCTTCTTTTTCTTCTTCACTCCTTTCTCTTACCTATGAGATTCGACTGCAAATGCTTTTGTGAAGGGATGTGGGAGCACATATGTTGGGCAGTCCATTTCGAGCCCTAGGGAAACAATAATAAATTCAGTACTCAAAGAGGTGAGTGAAATACCAATTTCTGTTACAAAGAGCACCAGAAATTCAGAGGCAGCTCCTTCTGAAAAGATCTGGTGATACCATGAAGTAAAGATTTCTCAGACTCCACACAAAAAATTGAACAATTGTGCTGAATGACTTGTGAAAGATTCAGGATAATAATGTAATCCTTTACAAATTTGTCCATGAAAAAACTCTATTTCCTATTGACTGCTTTTTTTTTTGTTTTCAGTTTATGATGACATTCAGAGGACTTTGTCTCCCCTTCTTAGCTTTTAATGTCAAGACATTTGTTCTATCTTCCATGTTCTCAATCTTTCAGTCTTTTTGCCCCCTTCTTTTACATTATGTTAATAGTGTCACCCTTCTGTGAGGTTTCCCACTTACCACAGAGAGAGAAAATAAGCCAACCTCAGACACTGAGTGGCCGCTCCTGGTTAAAGAAGCTGGGTTTTCCCTCTCTGGTTGGGGCAGTGGTTTGGTGCAGACCACGGGGGTGGTAGGAAGCAGCAGCCATCAGCCCTTACTACTCCTGTGCCAGGGAAGAGGCAGATCTTTCTGCTTCTTAAACTGTATTTTCCCACTGTGGAAGAAATCAAATGGACCTGTGTATGTTATACCTGCATTTCTCCAGATGTTAAGAGGCCATCAGCATTTATTTTCTCTCTGAACACCAGACAAGTAGGTTGTGCTCCAAGAATTTTTGTTTTCTCTTTTTACCTCTAGACTGTCACTCTATGTTTGCATTTCCATCTCTGCACTCCGGATTTCACACTTATATGTGACAAAGCCTTTCTCCAAGAATGAATAAATCACCTGATCTTGGTGGCAACTTGCCTTATGGGACCACTAATCAACTGATGTCTGGGTTTATAGAGAACTGGCATTAATTATATTTCTTTCCTAGAAAAAAACAGTATCTCCCAAGCCATCCTTTTGCCAGAAAAGGCTGCAAACTCTTCAACTTAATCTATCATGCAGCCTCTCCAATATGTTCATCTGGAGACAAATGAAGTACTTCTAAGCCACAGTACTGGCAAACTTTTCTTCCCTGGAAAGCAAGAAAAAATCCCATACTTTATTTTGTAATGCAGCTCACTGACTTCTTAGCAGGGGATCAATCCAGACCTAGTTACCAGTTACCTACACTCTGTAGGTGTATTTTCCAAATTAAATACCATGACCCTTCTATGAGGTAGCCTCCAACAGAGAAAACAATGAGCCTCAGACCTTCATTAAACAGTGTGTGGCTAAACACTGCTTTTTCTTCCTCGGCTCATAATATGAGGCAGCTGTCTGGTGGAGAGAGCAGGAGAAACTGGATGAAAAGAAGCCAGAACTGTTTGCTTCCACTCCAGCCACTCCTAAAGGATAGCTTTAATAGGCAAATCAAGCAGCAAGTTTGAACACAATCCTCGTTTTGTCTTTTGTTTAAAAAGAATGCATTTATTGATACGCCAAGACTGTTCACAAAAGCAGGTTTTTTCTTAAAAAAAAAAAGAGTACAAAGAAAGAGAAACCTGAAAACATTCCTAATATTTGTCTTTGCCTGAGCTGTCTTGATACCATTTCTTCTGCAGCTGCTTTTCACAAGCTCTTGAATTTGTCTTTTCTTGACTAGGAAGTAAATCTCAGACCCACATTTGGGTCAGATCTGGAAATGCTGTGGGAGTTCCAAGTAGTGTGAAAACACCTGTTCAGATCCTGAAAATACTCTGAAAAGCACCTGTCTGTGGGCATCAGACACTGTAAAATCCATGATTCCAGAGCATTTCAACATCAGTTAAAAGTCCTTTTAAATGTGTCAGCTGAACTTGGCTATTCAGCAAACTCTGCTGGAATTTTCTTGGGAAAATTTCTATCATTCTCTGCACTTTTAATGGTTACATATAGATGCAAAAGAATCATCTTCAATTAAAGTTGTGTTTACTTCTTCTGATCTAAGATACCACAGTCCATGAACAATCATTTCATCATCCCACACTGTAGTTATAAAATTGTTTGCTTTTTACAGCAATTCCTGCAAGAGTTTTAAGAGATATCCTTTACATTTTTTGAGAGTTGTGACTTATAGGACCTTATTTCAAAAAAATGTTTATTTTAAATGTATCCTGGTATTTTTTGTCCTTCCATTTCTGGTCAGTATCTGCATCCTTTCCACCCTCACACAATGTATGGTAATAATATTTCATTCAGCTTTTCTACCAGGGGTCATATTTGCAGTATCTTCAAAATACTTCATTTTCACTCAGAATAAGATATACTGCTCAGTAATTTCATGAGCATCCTGCCTGTTATCTTCTTTCCTCTGAGAGGACTGTATATTTTTCCTTGTGACTTTGAGGAAGATACCAAGTGCCTAAGGGTGGTTGCATAGTTTTACTTGGCAGCTGTTCAACACAAATGGCAGAACATACACACAAACATATGCATACATTATTTTAAATAATACTATTTACTTCTTTTAGTCATCTTATACCATCACTGCCTTCTCTGTTGCCAAAAAAAAGAAAAGAATAGAATATAGTATCTGTGTTGACTTCACTAGAAAGCAGCATTTTATAACAGAATCACAGTGCTAGTAGGAAAGCTGCAACTTAACCCATGTAATTCCATGAACTCCTCTGTCAACCATACATTTTTATAGGAAAAAAGCTAAGATGGCACATAAAGGAGCCCAAGAAACTATGATTCTGATCTTGGAGAATCCAAAGATTAACAGAGGTGAGTAAGCACCATAACAGCCAGCTTACCATAGCCCTTTGTGAAAGAAGAATGTGAAACGTGTGCACAGGGTGGATGAGAACACAAAGGAGAAGAGCCAGTGAGGACATGGCTCTTCTAAAAAAAATTAGAAGACTCTGAAAGTCTTCAGAATAGTGGCAACAGAGCTGGACTTGTCCTAGATATCCCAAGAGTAAAAAAGGGAGGGAAAGATGATTGGTCACTTTTACCGAAGGAGGGAAAGAGGAAGCCTCGTTGCCAGCTGAGCTCACAAAATGTGGAAGTTCCTATAGGAGGAACCAGATTGTTTTATAGAAGAGTTAAGACTCTTGAATAAAGTATCCCATGTGGAGAGCATTTAGAATCTCTTATTTCAGATTAGGTTGCAAAGGGAACACAGAAATCTTACAATGATAAACAGGCCAGAGTCTTGAGTTAGATTTATAGTAAGAAAGAGTGTGGGACAGAACCGTGCCAGGAAGAGGGTCTTGAAACCAAGAAAGTGATACTACACCTGGGTTACCTCAGATCCACGCGAAAAGTTGGGTGTAAAGAAAAACTTCAGCAGCAAAATTAGCAAGGAGCATGAGATTGTCAGTGGCATTGTGGAGGATTTCAGAGCTGGGAAGCAACGTGCTCTACCTTTGGACAAAGGTGTCACAATTTCATGAAAATATTTTGTGGAAGTCTGCAGAGCAGAATTGTTCACAGCTCTGAAGGAACATAATATACACATCCTTCACCAAAAAAGTCATCAATGATGGTAACTGACCAGAATAGCTATAACTTTTGCAGGTTTTATCACCTGAAACCTGAGTGGAATATTTTCCTTTGGAAACTGGACACTGGCACACCAGTTCATGTGTGTTAACCGTGGTAACTAACCTAAGGAAGAAACTTAGATTGAACTCAGACAGGACAACCTCACATCATACAACAGGCAAAGCATTCCTACTTTGGGTGCATTTAAGCTAGATTTAAAGGTAAATCTTAATCTTGGAAATGTGAAAATTATAGCTACTTCAGGAGATAGGATGTCTATTCGAGGACTGAACATACATCATCCCTTAAGGTCTCCTTAAGGGATGGCTTACTGAAAAAAAATGGGAGCCCATGAAGAGCAATTCCCTGATGACTCCAGGGGCATTGAAAAGCTGTCAAGTGAATATGAAATAATGTTGACAGAACCCAATATTTTTATCTTACTTACGACTAGAATTATCTCTGTTGTGGTCAGGCAAAAAATTAGATCAGGAATAAGATATAAGAAAATCAATAAAATTGAAGACTCTATGGGATGGTTTAATTCTCTGATAATTATGGAAAAGAAGGATAGAATCCTTTCTCTGTGCATCAGTCCTAAGGAGCTAATAATGTGTAAGAAAGGAACATTTTCCTATGTGCTCACTGAAGAGCTTTTTATTAAGTGGCCAGATACTGCAACCTGATTCTGGTATGTTCCCCTGGGAAAAAAGTTTTTATTGGGTTATCCTCCATATTATGTTCAGGTCCTAAAATATTTTAGGAAAATATATGACTTCTATTTGAAGATATTAAAGATATTAGAGTTCATACAGCTGATGAGACAATATGGTGTAAAAATAGATCAACATAGAGACTCCAAAATAACTGTGAATGACTTGTGATGATGAACTAAAATTCACTAAATAGTAATTAAATTTATGGTTAGTGAAATACACTACCTATGCAGGAAAAAAAAAGACTGTACAGCTTCATTTGTCATTCTGAAAAAAATTATATGTCAGTATTGGACTATTCCACCAACTATGCAGAATTAGCATTGCTAAAAAACACATCTTTTGAGCATGCAATTTCATATCAGAAAGTTTTATTTGTTAAGTAGAGAACACCAGCTGGGTATAAGAACTGATAATGGATTGCAATATGCTATGTGTTTAAAAGTTTCAAAAATGAGTAGGATTTTAAGAACGCTTCTTCACACCCAGGTACCCAGAAACTGGTGAGGATTTTGGCAAATTGTATCAAAAACTGTTGAAAGTATGCTTTAAGACTTATGAGTCACATTCAGTTTCAAATTTAAATTCACACTCCTGAATGAAGGCATCATCTTTGAATCCAGGACCACCATCTCCTGAAATGGACATTCAGAATTCAAATGTCTGATTGTGAAATCTCGGATGTTAAAATCAAGATAAGATAAACATTAAATGTCATGAGAAAGTGAAGCACAAAATATTCTTCTACAAAGGATCAAGTAATTTAAAGCCTATGCAGTCACAAGACAGTGTATACATATATAACTTGTTACTCATTTTTATGAGATTATTATGAAACCAAGGCAGATAGAGAGAAGAGATCTCTTCCTGTTCATCCTATGAACAGTTATTTGTCCAAAAAAGGGGATCAAATTTGAGACTCTGAGTCCTGAAGCTGGACTGAAAGGGATGAACCAAAGGAAGGAGAGCTCCATTGGGAAGCTCTGAGTACAGCAATGAAGCGTGCAGTCTGAGTCATCCCTTGGTGATCTGCACAATGAATGGAAATAGGTGTTCTGTTGTACCTCAATTACAAAAATAACTCAAAAAAATTTTGAAGCTCAATTACTCACTGAAAGTAAAATAAGTAAACAAAGCCCCTTGCTTTCCTGGAAAATCTAGCTTTTTCCTAGGGGAAACACAATTATTCCTGTGGTATGTTTTAATAAAAGACATATCGTTCTACAAAGTTGATTATATGCAAATTGAAGCTAGGGTGGCATAAGGAACAAGCTAAGAAATCCGCTCAAATGTCAGTTAATCCAGGAGTGAGCTCACAAGCCTCCTTGAATGAATGTTGCAATGAAGCTGCTATCACTTTTTGGACCATGCACCTTATCACTTTTTGGACAATTGTAAGGTCTATGGTTACAGCTTTTATGCTTCACAGGCTTTTATACTAACACTACGGCTCAACGTGTGCTTTTACATGTGGGTACATTAAATGTCACTATTTTATGAATTCACATAAGAAAAAATATGGTCTTGTCTGTCTGGGAGAGACTTCCTACAGGAAGCAGAGTAACACTGTGACCTATGTCACATTCACAAAGTAAGCGTGATCCATTTCTCACTACCAGTTAGCTTTCTGGTACAAAACTTGCTTTATCCCAGAACCTCAGACAGAGACTATACAAATGTCAATGCCTGAATGGATTCTGTCAACTTTTTATTATAAATTATAACCTTTGCGCTAATATTTAGTAGTACATTTGGAGTGCTAAATCCAAAGAACTGATCTACAAAATGCACTTAAATTAATACCGAATTTTAAATGATCTTTACCCACCAGCTTGACTGATTAGTCAGAAAACCAGTGTTGCGAGTGCTGTACTTAAGCAGCTTGAAGAGGCTAAAGTTCAAGGTCAGAAATCCAGCTATGTGTTAAATAATTGAGCAAAAAGTGCTTTCTGGAATCAAAATGCTAAACATTTAGTGTGGTGTGGCTCGCATGTTGCTCAGTTCCTGAGGCACTGGAAAAGATCCATCCCCTTACAAATGAATCCAACCTTCAGCGTTGGACTTCTTCCTTCAGAGGAGCCACTACTGGCCACACGTTCACTGAAAGTGCCCTTAATCACAGTGTGGGGCTTTGGAAAGGCTTCGTATCCTGCCCTGCTCTCCTTTGAGTGTTAGGGGCCAATATGGACCTACACACGCAATACATTTTTTAAGGGTAGGTGGAAGCAAGAATCTGGTTCATTAAGTTATTTAGTTAAGGACAAAACAAATAAAAAATAACAAGGAAAGTGATAAATGGAAAGTAAAAGGACAGTGACCATAATGAAGACCAGAGCTCTTTGACCACTGATTGATGGCTATTAAGGGAACTGCTCAGGCACAGCCTTGAGGAGGGTTGCCTGAACTGTGTAACTAATAAGGAGGGGAAACGTGATTATCATGAGCATTGTGGGATATTTCAGGGGACTTCTGTGAAACTTCTGATGGGCTTTTGGAAGGGTCTTGTGGGATTATGGGTTTGTGGGATTATGTAAAATTTATTATGGGATCTTTAGGAAAATGGCCAAAGGACGGGAAAAGGAAGGATCATGGTGTACCAGAGAGCAACAAGCACAAGAAAAAGAAGAGAAGGGAGAAGGGGCCAGTCATGCATAAGCAGCCATATACCCATGGCTGGGTATAGACACTATAGGGGGGGTATATAGGGGATATATTAGGCAAATTTAAGGCCTGCGCGAATATTCGAAGGATACATGAATGTGGGTGTGCTTGCAAATCAGAGGGAGAGAGGGGAGATGCAGCATTCACTAGTGAATTTCAATCCTGACTCCTTAAGTGGTAAGAAGAGGATGGGAACACGAGCAACTAGGGAGAGTTTGTCAGCACAAGACACCTCATTTCTGTTGAGGTGTAGCATTATAAATGGGATAATGTGATATGATAGACTGCATAGCAGGGGGGTGACCTTGTTGACCCCATGTGGAAGCTGACAGCAAAGCCCCCACGCTCTTCCTGGTCTGTGCAAAGAGAAGACACCAATTTCCGTTGCTGCATATTTGGCATCTTTCAGAAGCAAATTCTCAGCAGGCAAATTACTGAATAAACATCTCATAAAAGAAAATATCCTTTCCTACATTGTTTCAATGAAAATATTTATTCTGAAGGAATGTTTCTTTAATCTAAAACAAATTAAAGCTGTTAAATCTTCCTGCACAAGTTGTCACAAAAACAGCACAAATCCTTTATCAACAGTTTTCTTTAGCACAGAAAGTCAGCACAGCAAGAACCGTAACTCTCTATCCATCTGCTATTGAAACAAATACATATACATATATATATTCAAAAAATCGGCTGACTTTAGTACTCCCCACAGTCTTAATTTTCAGACTGTTGCTTTGAACACTAGCAAACAGGATGATACAGCCTTCACATAAAAGAGAAATATCACCCCTTTTGTTTACATTTTTCTGTGCTTTACCTTACTATGTCTGTAGGCAATATGAATGTAAGAGTGAAACTGGGCTTCTGCAGTTAGGGCAGTAACGTCATCAGTAGGTTTAAGTTGCTAAATTTGAGAGATGAAGGATCACCAATGTGTTTGAAAGTCATGTTCTACTATGGGGCATGTCAGGAGGACAACCTCAGCCTGAGCCATGTATGGTTATAAAGTACTTTTCATCATAGATTGCAATGGATTTGTCAACATGAGATAGTCGTCAACTCAGAATCACAGGATTACTGAGATTAGAAGGGACCTCTGGAGATAGCCCAGTCCAACACCCCTGCTCAGAGCAGTCAGAGTGGAGCCAGCTAGAGCAAGTTGTTCAGGGCTGTGTCCAGGCCAATTTTAAATATCTCCAAACGTGGAGACTCTACAACCTCTTTGGGCAACCTCTTATGCTGGCATTGCACCCCCCGCCCATGCAGCCCAGGACACCATTGGACACCTTTACCATGAAGGCACATTGCTGGGTCATGTTCAACACAGTGTTCACCAGGACCTCCAGATGTTTTCTGCAAAGCTGCTTTCCAGCCAGTTGGGCCCCAGCATGTACTGGTGCATGGGGCGCTTCCTCCCCAGATGCAGGACTTCACACTTCCCTTTGTGGAATTTCACGACGTTCCTGTTGGCCCATTTCTCCAGCCTGTCAAGGTCCCTCTGGATGGCAGCACAGCCCATATGAGGTATCAGCCACTCCTCCCAGTTTTGTATTTTCTGCAAACTTGCAGACCCTGTGCCATCATCCAGGTCATAAACAAAGACATAAAAAAGTACTGGCCCTAGTATCAACACCATAGGGTACACCACTAATGACTGGCCTCTAACTGGACTTTGTGCTGCTGATCACAACCCTCTGAGCCTGGTCATTCCGCCAGTTTTCAGTACACCTCACTTTCCACTTATTTATCCCATTCTTCATCAGTTTGTCTGTGTGGATGTTACAGGAGACAATGTTGAAAGCCTTGCTTAAGTTGGGATAAACAACATCCAGTGCTCTCCTCTCATCCACCAAGCCAGCCATCTCATTGTAGAAGGCTATCAGGCTGTTTAAACATGATTTCCCCTTTGTAAATCCATGCTGACTACTCTCAACCACCTGCTTCTCCTTCATATGTTTGGAAATGGCTTCCAGGAGGATTTGGCCTATACAGTCTTGTTAAATGGTGGGTTAGTTCAGAATGAAAGTATACACCTTTTAGCCAAACAGCATAGGCAGGGAACAGCAGGTGGTCTAAGTGCAGCTGTACATGAGTTGGCCAGAGGAATAAATTAGACTGTTCATAGGATGTGGTGGTCTGGTTTTTGAGTGCTTAAGACATTTCAGTTATTCCTGGACTGATAAAAGGGGGACAGAATATCCTTCCAATATTCATTACGTGGTTACTTATTCAAAAGTACTGAAGCTTTTGAAATGTCATGAATATATTCTGATAAATTCTGGTTGTCTCTGGTATAGACATAACTGAAACCCTTTTACTGTGGGCATAAGATTTGCATATCATAAAAGCTGATCCTGGACTTTCCCTGTTTTAACATCCTTGTTGAATGCAGCAATGAGAATAAGTTTGTCCAGAGAAGGGCTTTTTAGTGCAGGAACTGAAGCAGGAGAGAAAAAATTTTAAAAGCTGTAGATGTTTTTACATGACGAATTAGTGTCCACGCTCTTGTTACTGTCAGTGGTGACCTTATTTTGACGGCCCAAATGTAGGTGCTCAATGCTATTTGAGATACCCTGAGCATGCCTGCGTGCATAGATCTGGCAGATGAAGAAACTATAGAAGACCCACACCCTTTCAGAGCAGCAGATGGGGGGCAGGTAGGATGCCCTAGAGCATCTCAAATGGCACTGGGTACCGACATTTGGGTGATTGAACCCCACCCATAACCTCCACTACCCACGGAGCACACCAGAAACACTAATGATGAGATGACATTTTCTCTTCAAAGCAGAAATGTTTTTCTTCTTTCTAGTATCAGAGTCAACAGATAGGATAGAAAAAGGACAGTCAAGTATATTGTTTTCCTTAGGCTTCCCAAGCTGGCTGTCAAACCTGTACAATTTATACTTCTCCACTCCCACTTTTAAATGTTTCAAAACGTCTCTATTAAAGCTCTTAAGGGGGAAAAGTTTGGTGTTCATAATTAACAAGAAAAATGAGTCGTATCTTTCAGATTAAATAAAAAGGGGAAGTCATGGCTGTAGTAGCTCTTTTTGCAGGGATATTGCAGCTCCAATTTTGTCAGATTAGCCTGAAATTCTACTTCTTCCCTCCTTGTTTAGAAGCCAGCCAGGGTCTAAGGATTATATCTGAGCCTCGTTTAACACCAGCCCTAAAGGTGATAAAATCTAGTTTGCTAGGAAGAGAAAAACTCAGCTGAATAACAGAAATTCATACATCCATTTCAAGAGACTGAACTCATTTGCCTCCATATGTTCTTTTGTATTTAGAAATTTACATGGGAACATTGCATTTAAGGGCTGATGTAGATAAATTACTTGTGTGCTCAGCAAGCCCATGAAGACTAAGAAAAATAAATTCAATAAGAGCATGAATAAAATGCGTGATGTAAGCGGTAGGTATTGATGTAAAGCAGTTTGGTGCTCACTCAAGTGTTTCTGTTACTAAGAGTCAGCACAGAGAATATATTTCTTTCCTTTCTCTGCAGCTCAACAATAGAATAGAAATTAAACTTTTGTGGAGTATTTTGTGGAGTATCATGTCACTGATAGATTTTGGAAAGCAGAAGATACTGAGCCACAGCCCCATTTTAGAAAATTCTTGAATGTGCTGAAAGATGAAAATGATGGTGGCTGAAAAATGGTTTTAAAATGGGTCTAAGGTTCTCGATACTGAAGGCTATACAACTGACCTGATGGGGTTTTGGGGTAGCGTTAATCTTTGGTATCAAACAGTTCAGCAAGGCAATTTCTTTGCAGTTTCTATTTGCCCAAATTCCTCTTTTCCAGCACATTTAGAAATACCGTGATCTGCAGTGCTCTGGGGACCATCTTGTGTGTGCCTCAGATCTTATGCCAGGGGAAATGCCATGGTAGGAGGAATATGAAGAGCTGCCACCTAGGTTCATCTTTGGCAGCAAGGCTGTCATGATACAGCACAGCACATCAGCACCTCTCTCCTTCCCTGCTCAGGAAGAGATATCGTCCAGAAGAACCCAGCACCAGGAACTGCAGATAAGGAATGATGCTGCAGCACAGTGGAGACAGGAAAGCATGAGGCAAGGGGCAAGCATCAGAGGAGAGCACACAAAGAGGTGAACAAATCTATTTGATGCTGTTTTCTTGCATTCTTTCTTCTTACTGTTTTCCAGGTCCTTCTTTTTAACTCTTGTTTCTCCCGGTGTTCATCAGTCCTTTCTCCCATGCCCTCTAATCTACTGAGCAAAGATTTTCTTAGCCAGATTTTCCATACTTTAAACTTGATTTCCTTTATTCTACTTTTATTTTTCTTCCTTTTCTTCCCCAGTATACTTTTCCTGGAACTCTTAAACAAGTATCAGCCCTACCCAGTCTTTGCCACAATTTTACTGCTCAAATTTACCAGTGAATCATCTTTTTCATGTAATTCCATTTGTACCAGAAAACAGTAAGATGTCACAGTAAGGTAAAAATACTCGCCTAGAAATAGTGCTGATATTTGTAAAGTGAACCAACTTTTCTTGCCCACTTTGTGTTCCAGGATGTGTGCTGCAATATTATTATTACACATTTTTACCAGTAACGTTAGCAAACGCTTCTAAAATTGTAGTCACCAGAGGTTAAGCTGATATGGTTGGCTGGCACTACATGTAAACAAGGAGTCATATTTTAAAATTCAATTCAAGATGAAAGACTTTTCTTGCCATTTTCATATCACACCAGACTTTCTATGTGTGTATCACTATAGTCCAGTTCTGCTCAAGAGAAACAGAGAAAAAGCACTGCCCTGCTGTCTCAGTGGGATAGGGCTAAGGTATAGATTAAAATGAGCCCATCCGTGCTGGTAACAATCACGCAACTTTAACATGGTTAAGCTCCTAAACTCCTGGTGATTTCCTTAGCTTCAAACTAGAGCCACTGAGGCCTTTTTGGATCAGCATGAACAGGAAGAAACATGACCAAAATTCCCTCTGAGGTGGAAAGAAATGTTCCCCAATTGGGCACTTATTTTCCTTGGGGACCTTCTTCCCATTATCAATCACAGGGATGTTTAGAGAGAGACTATTTGATCTTTCTGAACCAGAAAAAAGAAACACCTCCTGCAGCCACTAAATTGTCTGCTCAGGAAGACAACAGAGTTGGGAAGGAGAGGCTGTTTCCTAAAGGCTGATGCCATTCACTAGTGTCTGGTTGTCTGTTCATTAACACTGTAAGACTCAGAGAAACTTCCTTCTGCTTCACCTAGTCAGCCGAGACACCAATACACGTGCCAAGAGACATCTTGCATTCTGCAGATTGTACAATGCAATCAGATGGCTATTGGCAGTTGAAATACAATCAAATGCATTGTTTTATATGGCAAAATTATAGAGAAATTTTGAAAACTGACTGAATTCTCCCCTTCCTCTATAGACTATAGAACAGGCTAGGCTGTTCCTGCTTATAAACAGTCATTGCCCATCTCTCACTGGAGAGTGCGTGTCTGCCATAGAGGAAAACACTGGCCATTCTGGCTGAAGGCTATTAGCTGGCTCGTGAAATAAACACCTTTAAAGGCTTAAAAAACTGCTGGGCACCCAGCTTTTGTCACTTACTACCTAAACACTCTTTGATGCAAGCACTATCGCGTGTTGGTCCACAGCCAGACATAGCTTCAAAAACCTATGCGTGGGGTCAGTTTGTCCATCAGCAAAGCTCTCGCTCACTGCTCCGGGAAGAGCTGGTGCCACAGCCAAAGCTACATCACAGGTGTCCTCCTTCACTAGCTCTTAACTGTGAAAGTCTCCTGACGAGCCCTTACCTTCTCTCAAGCGCTGCTGAAAAGTTGAATTCAAGCAGCACAGAAGAGCTTTACAAAGGAATTAATCTTCATGGTTGTTGACTTAAGAAACCTTTTCAGTTGGATCCAACCAAACCATCAATTTTTTCAAAGGTTTGGTTTTACTTCCAGCCACCTTATTTTCCAAGAACTGTGATATGTGACACCTGTGTCTCCCCTTTGCATGCATTTATTTAATATTGTTTATAGTCCCCTCCTTAACAGCAGCCCTGGAGATTGTTCCAGCACTTTTCTTTTTATACCACATGAATCAATGAAATGGACACTTGACCATGTGCAGCCATATTTGTCCCCATGGTGATCAACTACCTCACCACTCTGACAGAGTAATGACTCAAATACATTGCTCATCCATTACCAACTAAGATTTAAGAAGTGGTTGGTTAGAAGAAAACAGGACTTGTACTTACAAGTAGGTACAACAGCTGAATAATCCCAGTGGGTCTTAAATTCTCAGTCCATCATTCCAAAGGTCAATCATTACAGCTCACTGTGTGATAGTTTTCTAAGCAAGCAATGGCTGATATTGGAGGAAAAAAACACCACCTCAAAAAAAAAGAAAGGGGGGGGGGGGGGGTAGGGGAGTAGGGGATAAAGATGTATCTGACCTGAGCTCACTATGTACAAATATTGCTATGGTATTGCAAACATTTTTATTTAGTCAGAGAAAAGCCAGTATTTTCATCAGATTGCTGATCATTAGTTTAATGCCTTTGTGCTTAACCTAGGAATTTCTTTTCTGAAATGCTTTGCTGGCAAAATAAATGCCAGTAGAAAATGACAGGACAGTTTAAAGAAATGTCTTTCCATAGGGCATATTGCTGATTGCTGTTATGTTATCCTGGTATGGCAGGGCACCAAATCTTAAGAGAGAGGAGTTTTAATTAAGTAGGAGAGAGCACTTATTCCTTGCTAAAGACAAACCTGACAGAAAGGTTTATCATTTTGATTGGGGCTATGTTTCCGGTGCAGAGATCCTTTTAAGCCAATGCAGTTTCCTTAGTAAGTAATTGAAACACGCTCAGGTACAATGCTGAGAGCAAATGTCATGAAAAAGATTTTCTGGGAAGAATCAAGCAGCCCTACTTCTGATCAGTAATTCAGACAGAGTTTATCACACAAACGGAAACATAACCATTGTACTGCTGAATGGAGTGATGTGTCAGTGCAGGACTTCACTTCTGATTCAGTAGTAGAGGAGAGCACACAGACCTCAGCCAAGGCTCTGGTAGGCACTGTACAGGCTCACAGGTAGATCCAGTCCCTGCTACAGCATGCTTACTTTTTTTTTCTCTGCAGATAGCTTTTCTGAGCATACCAATTTCAATGTATTACTATATTTTATTTTTAAATGAAAATCACAATCTATAGCTTTGGTATGGCTGTTTTAATACACCACAGAAAGTGGACATTTTCTTGAATGCCTTTCACTTGGTTACTGAAGGGTAGCCAGTTGCCCTTCCCTCTGTCTGCAATGACAGGGAAGCTGTAGCAATAGGATGATCAGCATTTCTCTGCATTATGTATGTGCACACAGGTGCAGCAGCAGCCCTCGCGCAACGCTTCCTGCCTAGCAAGCAGTCACTCACTTTTTAAACAATGTTATGACATTAGAGAGAGACACACCAAAAGGCTAATTGCCGAGTGGCCAGTGCAATTTTACATGTGAGTGTTATGCAAACATCCACACACAAGTAATACTATCTCATAACAAAAGGGTAATAGAGATAGTTTTGTCTGTTGCAATGAAGGCTAGAATAGTTATATCACTGGTGCATCAACTCCTGCGTTTTAACTGTGGTATAATTACGAAGTTAAATAACAATGACCTTGTAAATCATATCACAGATGTTATCATCAGGAAAAGGATTCATAACACTGTAACTCTATTGTGACATGATAAAACAGATTATTTTTTCTTACAAGGAAGAAACATAGATATAGAAGGCTGTCCTGATGAATTATTCCACTTGAGGTCTCACCAAGTTCTGCAAAGAACTTACTGTAAACTGCCAGTCTTCAAATTTTGTGCATACTTTGTTTTAACTGTTTGAAACGTGTAAAAGCAAATGTAGCATAAGCTTTAAGCTACAATTTACGGTAAAGTCAACTTCCTCTAACCATGCATTGAGCTCCTGAAACTGGTTCCAGTATGATGCAATGTTTCAATTCCTGTTAAATTTTATTCATGTTATACTGGGGAAGAAGAAAAGTAGAATGTAATTTGTTTTGAGGCATAAACCTTATGGATGTTGGAATTCAACAGTTTGAGGACAGAATTGAGTGGAACTTCAGGAGTATAATCTGATATCCTCTGTCTGCTGACCTCACTGTCTGACAGAAACAGCATCCCTTTTTTGTAACAAATCAGTTCTGAAAAAAAATAAAAACACAGGATAGTTCTTTTGTGATATGTTCATAGAAATCCTCACTGAGTTTTCATTGTGATATGTGTGTTCAATTCACTTTTTTGGTTGGTTATTGGAAACAACCATCATTACCATACTACAGAAGTTAAAGCAGGGCCTCATATAATAAAGCATAATGGGTAATGAACAACAACATTCCCCAGTAATCATATGAGCACACAAAACCTTTTGTCTCACCTGTCAGGCACTCCTTTAGAAAAGCCCAAATCATAGATTCTGATTTAATGTAGTCCAGAAGCTGGATACAGCAGTGCTGAGACCTGACTTCACATTCATCAAATGTCAAGAGCTTGTGGCTACACAGGCTCAAGTGGAAGTTTGCAATCGATGGAGATTTCACCTGCTGTGATCCTAATACTGGGATGTTGGGTAATTAATAATAGGTGCTGACAGCTGAGATTAATTGATTGGGATCCATGTTATGGTTTTTATAGGAAGCACTGGTTGGAATCTGGGAAAACATGAGGGATTTGTTAGGTCATGCCAAATGAAGTTGTCCATCAATGCCAACAGCAAATAAATCAGGTGTCATTTAAAAAACCAAATAATTAAATTTTGGCAGATTCAGAAAGATTAGCAAACTATTCATTATCTGGAATGTATTAGAGATAATCATAAGCAACCTGAGTGTATGGACAATGCAGAGAATTTAGATTTTTCCAGAGATCTAAGAGAGCTACACAAGCCCCAAATCGAAGCATACTGGAGAAATCCAAGAGTGCTGAAAATTTAAACCATTTATGACATAGAATCACAGGAAGAAAGAAAGTATGGCTGAAAAAGGTATAGAATATTCTACCAAGATGTTAAATATTAAGAAGAGAGAAAAATATGCTTTTGGTATAATAATAATAATAATTTCAGTGTGTTATTTATCCCACAAATACCTCTCTGCTATGCAAATTCCAGTGGAGCATGGAAAATAAGAAATTCAAGCTGGCACTCAGACTGTGCAGAACCTTTCTTGACATCTCTACAGTGCAAAAGCTTTTCTTTAATAAATGGCTCCACATTAAGAAGGCATATGTATCATGACTAAGTAATGTTTCAGTAATGGAAGTAGAGTAAGCAGTAAGTAGATTTAATGGAATGAAATTAATCAATGGAAAATTTGGTCTGGTTACAAAAGAAAATTCCTCCTGGGAGATTAACTCATAACTGTCGCTCAATAGTACTAATTTCATCTTTTTGTCTCTCCAAATTAGCTGTAATAGACATATTTCTTGAGGAACAAACCAAATTGGTTAAATCACTAGCAAATCTATCCCACTAAACTCTGTAGGAACGTTGGAACATTATCTGGACACTCTAGATTTTTTCAGCATGCTGTATATAATTGAACAAAACATGCCTGAAACTTCAGTGAAGTTATCAGTAAACTTGGTTGCTTTACTGTGATATATGTAATTGTAAGCTTTAAACAAGTGCTGCCAATGAACACTGAGCTTTAAGAGCAAAAAACCAACAACACTGGCCTTTGTGTTGATCCATTAATTTTTTTTTTCTTCCAAAAGAAGTTGAAATGCCTTCAGTAAAATTGGGTAAAAGAACAGAAAATGTTTAAAGTAAGAAAAGGCTTAAAAATATGAAAATCAAAATAAAAGGATACCTGAGAAAAAGTATTAGTCCAAACTATTCAGCTTTTGTGGCATAGTTATGTATTTCAATGTGGTATCTAATTTATATGCTGTTGTATGTATTCCTGATATCAAAACAGAAAAAGTAAGCTTACGAATATTCATACAACTGTCTTCCAGTAGGGAAAATGCAATTACACATTTCTGCAACCGCTGGCTATAAGGAATAGCAGCAGTGATTTGATTTTCAATTCCCCCAGCCTTGCCTAAGAAGCATAAAGATTTCCCTTTTTACAGTGATGTGTGCCCTCATCTCGGCTAAAATTCAGCCCAAAGAACACCTCAGAATGTTATTGTGAGAAAGAAGTGGAGGTTCTGACCACTGAAAACAGGAGATATAATATCTTAAAACAAAATCTTATAAGGAAAGAGGAATTATAAATGAATTGAAAGTCTAATGTCCTTGGGTAAAATGCAATGTGCTTCATAACTGCAACTGAAATGTCCATGCTGCACTCTACCTGCTCTGATAAATCACAGGCTCAGCTTATGCCTTTCCAATAGCTGGACAAAGCATTAAAACAGGAAGGGCCTGGAAGAATTTTGAAAGTATTAATTTCTTTTATTTTTTGAAGTAGTAAATTTTTAATTAATTTAGTTACCCACAGAAGAAACAAAAATTCAGTTTGGGGTTCTTTTGGTTTTTGTTATGGACAAAGAAATATTCTTGGTCTGCCATAAAGAACATGTATTACTATTTCAGGCATATTAGAAGACCATCCTTTCTCTTGGGCATTAAAGGAGGCAGAAGTTTTCTTAAGGGAAGAGACGGGGGCTGAGGGTAGAGTCTTGCAGTGAGATGTCTAGGCTGATTGTTTACCATGTGTTGGTATGCAAATATATATAGGTATATACATGCCTATTGATATGGACTAAGGGTAAGAAGTTTCAGGAGCAGACCTACAGGACAAATTAACTGGCACTTTAATGAAAGAATACTGCTTCTCCATAGGTCAGCTGAAACACCACAGGGGGTCCTATGGCTGATGAAAGAGACCAAGAGAACGGTAGCTCAGGTCGAAATTACTGTGAAGCCGTGCCACGTGTTTTAGCTGTAACACAAAACTCTGGGTTATTTGAGAGACATGGCTTTCTACAAATGGCTCATTATTACAGGGCTTTTTGTCCTCCCTGTTCCAGAAAGTCAATTAGAGGAATTAATTAGCAGAAAACCTTTAAGTTAGATGACTATTTCTCCAGGAGAAACTGTGGGAAAAGTTAGGTCCCTATTGTCAGTGTATCACGGAGTCTTTGTTGTGTGTGCTTCAGATGGAAGCTTTAACTCTTATGAAGTGTGAGGGTTTATGCTAATTAATTTGAAGAAAAGGTCAAGTCCATGCTAATAACCAAATTGAACTGGTGCCTCCATGTAAAGGTCACTGGAAAGGAATATGATTATACACAGTTTTAATGTAGGAACTATCAGCTTCATTGTGGCTTTGCCTCTCTTCAGCAGTGTTTCTGCAAAAGCTGCATTTTGCAGAGCTGCAAGAGTCTGAGAAGAGTTTTGCAAATTGAAAAAACAGAATAACTAAGGAACACCTCTGCTGGGAAATCATATTGGAAGATTGTTTTATATAGTCATGTCATCACCACAATATTTATTCCACTACATTCATAAAAATCCCTGTCTTTAAAACATGCAATGTGCTGTGTCCTCTGCAGGTATTCTCCTGGGCCAGCACGCTAAGGAACCTGCAGCATTCTAAACCATCTAAATTTTAACTAGATAAATATAAGCTTTCTTGTCATGGAAAACTGGGGGGAAAAGGAGGGGGATGACTACTGTTGTATGAAAAAGCAATTTCTTTCGCCAGTAATCTTTTGAACTCCCATTCCTATTATTTGTGATGCTTGTGTTTGAATAAGGTCTTTATCTTTCTCAGTACAGCTCTTACATAGATGGAATTATTTATTTTCCTATAAAAATGCCTGTTTCCACCAACAGTATCTATAATTCAGCCTGATTTCCTTTGCTGGGTTAGTTTTGTTAAAAACCCAGGAAACCAGATGCTCCTTCAAGTGTAGAAAGGCAGAAGAAAATATTTCAAAAAAATAGCGGGTCCCTTTGACAGAGTAGTAAAATGTTTCTCAACTTTCAGCTATGAGTAAATGGACCCCAGAGAGACCTGTCAGGAAAGGATCCCACACAGTAAGCCCATAGGCTTCTCCTGGCTTGGGCTGAACGCAAATAACCATACCTAGTGTCAAGGCCATGCAGATAAATAGGAACTTGCAAGGACAGAAGGACTCCCAGACTTCGGTGAGGCAAGCAGGACCAGGATAACCAGGCACTGCTAATTTGTTGGTGCCATTCAGTGCAGTTGTCCCTCCCTCTGTGCATGGCTTTAGAGACACTGCACCATGGGTGGTTTCTTTCCCATCCGTGCCTTCCACCTTTCTCCTGCCAAACAGCTCACTGGGGGCATCGAACAAGCGGTCTCAATGGCCAGAAACTCAGTGGTCTGAGGTCTATGCCAGGCACTATTCCGGGACAACTGCTTCTGACTCGGCACATCTCCACTTTGCCTTCAATGATACCCTAAAAAACACCTGGTCTTTTCTTTTCTGTAGGTTATAAGGAAGAGACTGTCAAAATATCTCCCCTAGCCTTCACCTCCATGCCCTAGAAAAACAGAGGATAGGAAGACAAAGGGCTTTATTGCTTATTCTCTTCTATGGGAGTATGAAAATCCTGGGGAGAGGAATGAACTGTGTAGAGGGAGAAAAAAGGTGGGAGAACTTGATTGTTTGATGCTAATCTTAATGCAGCTGTGAGGACGGAGAAGAGAGAATATAGGAAAAGACAGAGGGGGAGAAACAAAAGACACTAGGAAGAAGGAAAAAAGGACCGTATATAAAAAAAAAAAAAAAAGAAAAAAAAAAGAATTGATATAAGGAAAAAGGAAGTAGACCAAAAAAATAAAACAGAAATAAATGACTCTCACTAAAAAAAATACACATTGAAAAGATGGAATAAAGGATCTATTTTGAATACACTACAGAAAGAAAGCAAAGCTGAGGAGGGCAGGAAAAACACTTCAATACAACAGAGCACATACCATAAAAATAAAAATGTTGACGTGCTCTGCATCTGCCACTGCTGGTATTTGACTCATTCACTGTGCAAAATTTACTTTGAAGATACCACTGTATTGAACATTTATAGAGAAAACCCAGCCCTTCCGTACAGAGAGCAAGTCAGATAGTATGCCCAAACCTATCTGAGGTCTGTCTGCTTCCTCCAAAGTGAGACAATGTTGTGCTCTAGTGACTCTGAGCTAAATTCAGTTTGGGGATAACTGGTAGTCTCCCAGGTGTTTGCACGCACTTCTGTAGTAACTGCTGGCAAGCCTCTGGCTTTGGAAAATACACTTGAACAAAACAAGCAAATTCTAAGGACCTTTGAGTTTTTAAAATATATTTCCCAAACTTAGCATCTGATTGTTATTCAAATTAAGAGCATACTGATCTCTGAAGACATGAAATCAAAATGCTAGGGCAGTGCAAAACAATATTAATAAAAGTCAAAAAACAAGTCCTTAAAATGTAAAATCAGAAGTTCATGAGGATACAGATCAGTTGCACAATATTTAGTTTCCTACGAACAGTGGCAGTAGTCTTGTTAGTATGATGGATAGCTGATCAGTAACTTTTTTGATTCTGTAACCGAGCTCCGATTCCTGGTTTGATAATTGTGCATTAGATGTTCCTGAAACAATTGCATATACTTTCACACCATAACAGAAACAATAACCTCTCTCGTTTTGTGTTCTCACCAAATAACAAAAGCAGCATGATCTAGAATATTTGTCAGACTTTACAAAATAGAACTGAGATGCTTGATGGAGCTTATTTTTAACTTCTGGCACATAAAATAAGCCTGGGATTAATCCTATAACTTTTAGTCATAAGTATCTACTTTACATTGCAGTTGAAAAAATTAATAGTATAATTTACCAAAAACTTATTGCTTATTTCCCATTAAGTTTTGATACAGTGAATGTTAACCTAGGGCTGCAGTTGGTTTATTCCTCCTCTTTGTTTAGATCTGCAATACCCTGATGGAGGGTCAACTGGAATGTCAAAAACAAGGGTGCAGGATAGTGTTCCCACTAATAAGAGCAGGCATTTTGGAGAAAACTTAAAACAAGAGATGAAAGTAAGTAGAAGAAATAGTTAACCTGCAACTAAATCCTAAATTCAGAGGAAAATACTCCCGTTATTCCTCCATAAAAGAGTTCTTTGTTTTGAGGCCAATAAATTCTGAACAAGTAGGGGTTTATGGCTCAGTGAAAAACCCGATAATCTTCAACTGCAGTGAGTCTAGATAATGAGCACGAGGGTGAGGGCCAGGATACCAGTACTCTGCAACCTGCCTCCTGAGTGACAGAAAGACTGATTCACTGGCTTAAAGCTGTCAAGAAGAACATAGGCTTATGTCCAATACCTCCTTAATACCCAAAGTGGAGCAGGAAAGTTGTGTTTATTGCAACTTGAATTTCCTGCCTTTGTGGGAGGCTGTTGACCTGTGAGGAAGCCCTTCTCCACGCAATGGCAGATGAAGAAAGAGGTAGAAGCCAGGGAAAGATTAGTCCCTGACTTTGAAAAGGCAGGGGCATTTAAAGAAGAGATCAGGCAGTTCTTCCTTCAATGTTTCCCATATGGAAAGGAAAGAGTGTACATAATTATTGTAAATGTGCTGTTAACATCGAGCACAAGCCACTAGCGGATTCCAGCGCTTAAGTCCTGCCTAATTGTGCATGAGCTCCTTAATCCTAAAATAGATGGGGTCAAAGTGTTTACTAGGCTTTTCTCGGAAGTCCATTTCCACACTAGATTTTTCTCATCTCATAAAAGTTCTGTTCCCTGGGCTAGTCCAGTATGAGATCATTCTTGACACCAGGACTAGATCCAAGAGGGATGGTACATATGCAGGACTGAGTTGCCAAATTTGCATACCTGGCAACTTTCTGTTGCTCACACATCCTCAGACAGGCATTTTGTGACACTGGAATTTCCTGAGCACCAGAAAGTCCTCCTGTCAGGCATGTGCAGAAGCGTCCCAGTCTGAGGACAGCTGAGATTGCCCAGGTCCAGAGCGTAGCCAACACTTGCTTTTGTTGCCTTGATTTAGCAGGCAGTTTCGGGGCATGCCTGCAGACCTGGGATCCCCACAAAATCCAGGTCCTTCAAATATGTTTTTTTCTACTTCCTGGGTGAGTGCTCCAACCACTAGTTACATTATCTTTTCTAAGTTACCTTGCTCATGCCTGGAAGGAAGGGCTGCAGGCACCAATAATTAGGAGAGGGATCTAGACTGCAGGAAACACTGTCTGATGCCTTACCTGAGGGATCAAATTTAAGATACGCACACATAGGGTTTGCACTTTCTATCAGCTAGTATGTCCATTATGCGTGCTTGCAACATCTGAAAATACAGCAAGGCAGTGCCTAACTTGTGACAGTGCATGTTCCTTTTTCTCTTCTGGCTGCATGTCCCTTATATTGTTCAAAACATAAAGCTGTTCCTCTGGGCCATTAATAATAGGGGAAAATGTGAAACTATGAAGATAATGCATTAAGCCCCTAACTGCTGAGTGAATAAGGGCAAAGATTTAGTGGACTTACTAAGGAAGGCTGAAATCTAACTAGTCCCTCTTCCATGACAGCAACATACTCCTTTATAACCAGACCATGTCTTAGGAGTTATGTTCAACAGTTGTGCTATTCTGCTCTCTGGAGAGGAGCCCAATTCCTCTACAGCAGCTCATAGCCAGAGATGGTGCCTCATGCAACTAACTGTTAATTATCCTCCAGTGTTTGGTGCTCAACACAAGAATGAATATCAAAAGAAATCACTGTCAACCAATCTTACTTTGAGCCAGCCATCAAGATATAAGACACAGATCTTGGAGTCCAAATACACATTACTCCACAAAAATCCTATTCTGTCATGCTTACTGTCGTAAACAGCAATGACTTTCTTTTAATGTAAGTGGAAATTTCCTGCTTTTTAATGATTATTTTTAAATTCTGAAAAGATGTCTAGTAAGTTTATTTGGGGGAGGGGGATTCATTTTTTATTCTTCTGTTCTTAGCCAATGCAAGCTTTGGGCTAAGAAAAGCAACATTATCTGGGAATTTTTGGCTTTCTTCAAACTTACGTAATCACCATCAGGTTTATCATTCTGTGTCTTAGTTTCCAGACAAGGATAACTGCTATCAGATTTACAAAGCCTGTATAGGGAAGGAATTTGGAGTCTCAGCAGCTCTGCTCACCAGGAC
Organism: Mycteria americana; assembly: GCF_035582795.1. Classification (NCBI taxonomy): domain Eukaryota; kingdom Metazoa; phylum Chordata; class Aves; order Ciconiiformes; family Ciconiidae; genus Mycteria; species Mycteria americana. The sequence goes on from NC_134367.1 coordinate 37,334,616, forward strand.
AGAGCACTCACCTGTCAGGAGCTGGGATCTCACAAATGCATTTGTGTAACAGACAGGAAAGAGGCTCCCAGCAAGAACCCATCCTGTTATTTACCTCCTGCCAATGGGATTCACACCTTGGGACTAGAGCAGTAATGCAAAAGGATGGAGTTCAGAGAGATGAGGCTTCAGCCAGGGAAAAAAAAAGCTGATTTCTTGTGTCATTCAAAAGAGTGACTGAAACACTAGCACATTTTCACACCAATTTTGTCCACACTAGGCTTTCGCCCTATGTTTTCTTTTAAATAATATCAAGTACATTATAGTCCCCCTGAAGTTTCACTGGACTTTTAACAAAATTCATGTCTGTGCATCGCCTTGAAAGAAGGAACAAAAGACTGAATGCACACAGGTGTGTAAAACACTCAGCTATCACCTTGAGTCTGAGATACTTCTTCTGAATCACATACCTATTTTGTACAAAGTAGAACAGAGAAGGAGATTATGGAAGACCGCTTTTGTCACAGTTTGAACTTCAGAGGGGATGATTGTCCACCCATCCTCCCATGACTCAGTCACAGACCTCAGTTTAAGAGCCTGAAGACACACCAGTTCATGAAAGCCAGGCTGTGGTTGTTCACTGCAGTGACCACACCAGAATTACCCTCATGGCCCTGGGCATTTAGAAAAAGGAAGATGTTAGGAGCTAGTCCCCTCAGACCCTGTATGACCCCAAAGACCTTCATCTCAATAAAGAGGCAGTTATGGCCTATATGGATTTAGCCAATTTTAATGTTTGCATCAGTGCTTAAAATTGAGTTGTAATATAACATTCACCAGAGGAAATGGTTTCACGTGGAGGCATGCATCCTGGGTCACAAACAAATCACTCAGAATACTTTCACCCACTGTTGATGCAAATAGTTATTAATTAGCAAGCCCAGAACAGAAGATGACATCTGGTTTAGCAGAGATATTTGCATCTCAAGAAAGAGGAAAAATGTTTATTCGGCTTCAGAGAAAACTCTAGATTATCACCAGGTGAAGAGGAAATAAAATTTGCTCCTGGAAGAAAGATGAAATCTGTCTAGAACTGGCAAAGGACTTCAAGGGCAACATTAGCTAACAAGCTCGACTAGTATGGAGTCCTCAACAATGACTGCAATTTGAAACATGAGGCATGTGCAAAAAAAGAGCCTCTGACAGCCATTTCACCAGAGAGGGCCTACAGCAGGTCAGCTGGATAAGGAAGATAGAGAGAGACACCTCTCTGATTTAGTCTTACTGTAAGTAGATTCAGGCAGGTTTTTCTTCCATTTCTTCATCTGTGTCTTTTTTAAACATTCATGACTGTTCTGTATTTTGCGTGGTGTAAAATGCAAAAAAAATATTGAACTTGGCTTGAGCAAGGTGTGATTTTGAGGTAGCTGGATAATGGCAAGGCACCTTGTCGCTAGGAATGTTCCTGGTGGTGCAGATCTATACAGCCAGTTCCGGGATTCCCTACTAAGTGTCCTAGCTTCCCATCATCTGTCCTTTATGGTACCCAAAGGGTAGCAGAGGAGCATCCGTGAAAGCTGGCTAAGTCAAATGGAGACCTAATACGGTTGGAGAGGGCAAACTATTTTCCATTCCCTGGAATGGCTCAAGATACGATGGAGGAAGCACATTTGAACCCCAAGGCCAATAATCTGTAGGAAAACACTAAAAAAGGCCAAAGCAGAGACACAAGCACTGGCATGCAATGATCCAAACTGTTAACACTATTTCTGGCACAGCCTGGGCCCAGGCCAGGCCTCCAGACAAAGTCTGGGCACTATTCAGGGGAAGCCGAGGCCAGAAGGCTAGAAAATGGTGCCTGACATGTTTAGGGGTATCGATGTAGCCTGATGCAGCAGGTTTAAACTCCTGCTGCAAGTCACCTGGATGAGCCTTTCATTCTAGAGATGAGTTGTTGCTGTCTCGTTGAGAATTTGGAAATAGCTACTCTGAGCAGAGACAAATAAGCAACGTCCTGAAATGCAAGACATATTGACTGTTTTCTATTCTTCTGCCAGCTTTAACTAATGGATTTCTGAGAACACGCTCTGACCATGTAAAGGTAGTGAAATATTTTAAAACTACTTACAGCATCACAATTTTAACAAGCAGCTCGGACTCATTTTGGGTTTTCTCTCAGTAGGATTATAAAACCTGTTTTTTAAAATATCACTGTCTAACTTTGAATTGCTTTCAGAAATCCCAAACCTGAATTATTCTAGACAACCAGCAATCATCTGCCTGGACTCTTTTCAAACCACAGTCCACGTGGGCCCCATATCTCTGGACACTGGGGAGAGCAAAGCTTCCCTTGAACTTTCAGAACATACAGTTTTTCTTCAGACAAACCAGAACTGTTTGCCCTTTTTTGTGTACTTGTTTATGTCTGTTTGCTGTGATGCCACTGTACGGCTGCCAAATTGGTAGTGTCAGGTGACCTGCTGAGCTAGTATGGATTTGGATCCACACGACTGTTCTTTGGATCCAATGAAATCTCATGGTTAGGGTTAGTTCTCTCCATTTAAGAAAAATGTGTGATTTTGGGTTGATTACTGTAATTTAATTCTATGGGTAATGGAGGATGAGGTTATTACAGATCATCACAGCTCTCTCATAGCCACTACAGCACAAATACTTTTTTTTCCCTTTTGTTGAAATAGTGTTTTGCTGACTCCAAAGACAGGCTTATTTTAAATTTGCTGGTATCTGAAACAACCGCAATTTGTATTTGATACACATGGACGGTGTTCACAATTGTTTTAAAGCAATGGTGCAGAAGCATTCTCTATTACTTGCTGTCAAGAAAATCTATATTACAGCTTTCCTGTAACACTGCTTCTCATGTGTCATCTCTAAGTAGTCAAAATGGGCATTGGCTGCAGCCCACAGAGAGTTAATGTAAAAGTAAGCTGAAGCTTCTGCAACTTTCAGAAATCTTCTGCTCTCCCTATTATAACATGGCTTCTCTTTTTAAAAGCTCTGATGTCAGCTTTTAGTTCAGCAGATAAGAACTGAACTGCTGATTTCTACAAGAGAGGTGAGCATTAATTTTGACTTCATAAGGAGCAGCTCTTTGGCTAGTTTAAAAAATGCTGTGCAAGTAGCAGACGATCTTCGTCTACAGTCTCAAAAATCTATCAGGCACGTTCTTGTGTGATTACCAGGAAACTTCTCTGGCTGCTCCTAGTATTGCCTGAATAAGAACAACGCTGAAGAGAAAACAGAGCTGAAAATGATAGGAAGCCAGGAAGGGGGTCAACTGAAACAGAAATGCCATTACACCAGCTCATTTTTCTTAATGTGTAATAGAAATTGGCTTTACCAGGAGCTAATAATGGCTCTCATTCATTTTCTTCATTTGTACATTGAAGCAGTGAAAGAGATCTAAAAAGGTGTTGTACTCAAACAGGCTATGTCCAGAGAGGTGGGATAGCTCAGCATGTCCTGTTTGTCTGACAAGAAGAGATACCATTGCCTAATGTAAATAATTTGTTTACTGCTGACAAAGCATTAAGGCTGGCACTGGCTGGCTAGGTAGGACACTGCAAAAGCAATATTATGTGATTAAAAAGAAGCTGAGTTAACCAAAATTTCACATGACACAAGAAGCAGCTTTATAAGTCAATTTTTAGGATAGAAGATTACAAAGCCCTGTTTGTGGATTTATATTCATGAGCTATCTGAAGCCATAGCTCTGTGAAACAGTAGTTCTGGTGGCCAAACTGGCTTAAAAAATTTCTCTTTCTGTCCCTGGCCACTAATTCTTCTTTTTTCACCAAAATATTTCTTGGGTTTGGGGCGGTTGCATTTTTTAGCCAGTTCAATGATCCGTTTTAGCCCAATACTAAAAGCAGTGGTGCTTGCTGGGGATATCAAGCTGCTGTGGAGAGGCAGGTGTGAGCAGACTGGCTGGGCTGAAGGGATGGGCAGAAGTCCTTAAACTGACATTGCTGCCAAAGCTGTCTTAACAGGAAAATACAGCTGAATTTGGGAAATTAAGATGAGATTTCACCCCAAATAAATTCCCATTTTTTTGTTGGCAAGCCTGAGGACAGGACTTGTCAGTGACTGTATTTCAGCTCTGGGCAACTGTTTAAAATGCCCTGGCAGATAGTTAGACAGTCTGCTACCTGCAAGACACCTAGAAGCAAAACTATAGTCATCTGTTTTTAAATATAGTAACATATTTGTGGTGCTTTTTCCTTTAAGGTCTGATAAGTGTTAGGAGTGATTTCAGGAAACCCAGCGGAAGAGAGGCATGTGAGTTTCCAGGGAACAGGGATCCAGAGCAGAGCAGAGCAGAGCAGAGGTGCTGCCTCACGTGCCCAGGAGCCCGGCATGGGCCACTTTCCCTCAAACCGTAGGAGTCCCTCTGCAAGGCTGCTCTCCCTGTGCAGGTGGGAGGGGAGTTCCCCAGGTGGCACATGCCAGGAGAAGCTCCTTCACACTCATCATGCTATGGGGAATGCCAAAGCTGTCCTCAAAATCATAACAGGTGGTTTTCATGCAAGTGAAGATTACTGGCATGTGAATGTCATTGTATTGATCTGTGTGTCCCATCCTGCTGCTCCAAATGCATCTAATAAGGATTTCTCTCCTTACCCACAGACAGATGATGTGCATCCTGCTTCTGTAGGGCACGCATTTTTTATTTGTTGTCAGTTCTAACATTAATTCTGTGGTAAAGTATCAATTAGGTTCAAATATTTAATAACTTAGTCTCTCACAGTTGGCCAATTCAGCAATGAAAAGGGTGGTAGAAAAACAGGGTTTCTAGGCCAGCAACAATTTCTCTGCATAACAGATGTTTGTATGGAAAACAGGCACATGGTGACTGGCTTCTATTATGCTCAAAGCAACAGTCTCTTCCAAAGATACAGGCACTTAACATACAGGCACTCCATTCACTTTGCTTTATTAAGAAAGACCCCCAGTACAATGTGAACCAAGCCCTAAATGACTTGCCCCCAACCTTCTGAGAAATAAGGGGAAGGAACAAACTCAGAAGCAGTGACAGAGCCCCTGCTGAAAGTAGTGATGCTGCTGGCAAAGGAATTAGATGGACTTAATATTTACTGTAAGGAAAACTGAGCGGTGCCCAGTTGAAGCTAATGAAAGAGCAGTGCGCAATGGAGAGAAAAAATAAGGTTCTAGTATTTTTTCTTTCTAAATGTTTGAAATGTAAAGGAGGCATAAGACAAAGCAAAGGATTAAATCCAAGTAAAAAGTCTAAACGGATTCAGCATGACCTTAGATGCTTATGTCCATCTGTGAATAGCGTCCATCTAATCCTGGAAGTGCCTAAAGCCTTCAGTATGCTCTTTTCTTCTATATATTCTCCAGAGTTCCGCTTTTTGGACCTTCCACTCTGAGCATTTACTCCACACCTGTAACTGACAGGGCTACAAACACAAGGTGGCTTTCCATCTCAGTCGTGGAGGGTGTTGGGTCAAACCCTCACAACACACATGGGACCACTTCTTTTTAAAACTGAGGTATTTCAGGAGTTGCTTGGACTCACCCAGGAAATGAGAGATCTGAGTTAAATGCTCTCAGCAGCTTGAGGGAATTAAAGTCTTATATGGAGGTGTACCCTAAACACCAGCTCTGTGGAGATGAGATACCTCTGCTCTTTGCTCTGTTTTTATCCAGTGACTGATTGAGGCTCAAGTCTGAAAGCAAGCTATACAGCTAGTTCATTGTGAGGGATGAGCCCATTGGGGGATGTTCCCCCAATTCCAGCTTCATTTTAAAAGGCAGCTGTGCATCATGTTTAGCTCTGTCAAAGAGAGGTACTTCAGGCACTTTCCCTGATCATGGGAAGACTCTGAACATCCCCATCCCAAGTGCATGGAGGTACCTGCCTAATGCCCAGGCTCAGGCTTTTGCACATGTACCTCCTGTCCTGCAGGTGATTTCATTGCCAGGGTGTTTCCACAGCTGAGAGCTGAGTCAGACAGGAACAGTCAATCCCACGTTTCAGTGTGAAGAGCTAAGAACAAGTTTCAAGCTAACTGTCAGAAGAGGTACCAGTGTTTCACAGCTGATTTAGGGAGAGACACTCAAGCTTCAAGGCTGTTGCATTCCTACTATGAGCAGAAAGGGGAGACTGTGTGAATATGCAGTGGAAATATAAACGTGGATGCCATAATGCAATCCCAGAGTAAGGTTGTTGTCTGCAAAACATTATAGGAGGCGCAAGCTAGATTTATCATTTTACATGGGATTTATCATCTTAATCTAGTAGCACACTAACTTGTCTGTCAGGCTTCCGTATCCAACCTAGCTTGTGTCCTGTCCGCCCCGACTGTGCGCAGGACCAGCATATGACAGCATTGTTCTGTATTCATCCCTCTTTATACTTGTTTTGATTTTATTCATTTCTCTCATACCCTCTTCATTCAGTGTCTTTTTTCCTCAAGCTCAAGAATCCTAAACCTATCTAATCTTTTCTCATATAGGAATGATTTCATGTCTGTCCTTCATATACTTGTCCTTCTTTGCAGATTTTCTAGTTCTTAAACTTCCTTTAAAAGACAGATGACAGATGCATGCAATATTCAAGCAGTGGCAGGAGATATGGATTTGTACTTTGGCTGCTACTGTAATGATACTTTTTTGTTTTGTTCTCCAATCTGATTCTATAATTACATTTGTCTTTTGACTGCTATTGAGTATTAAGCTCATCCATACAGTTTTCACAATACTGTTCATAGTGGTGACTTTCTGAGTGGTAATAATTTCCTTTGAGCTCACTGCTGTGTGTTGGTATAGCAGGGATTATTTTTGTCATTGTCACAACTTTGTGTTTGTCAACACTGAATCACATCAGAGCTCAGCTCATCCCAGCAGCCTGTGCTGAGACAAGTTTCTTCAGCACTTTTCGGTAACTCTGGTTTTGACTATTCTAGTTCTGTAAGATCAGAAAACATCCCTGTCCACTCCTTTCCAGACCACTAATGAATGTGCTGAACAGCAAAGTCATCCTACCTCCATTGTAAAAAGTCTTATTATTCCTATCTTTTCTTCTCTATCTTTTCATCGATGCTAATCCATACATGGAACTTTCTTCTTGTACTATGACAGCTTATTTTCTATGAGTCTTTTGTAACAGGCCTATTCAAACTCTTTTGGAAATTCCATGTACAACGTATCAGACAGTTCACTTATCAACATGTTCACTGACTCTTTTAAAGAGCAATACAGACATGTGAGGCATGACTATCTGCTGCAAGAAAATGCTCTTTTTTCTGCGTTGTATCATTTTCATCCATATGTCTCCTAATTCTGGTCTTTATCATAGTTTGCATCAATTTGCTCGATATAGTAGTCAAGCTTACTGTTGTTTCCTAGATCTTGCCACAGTTCGTTTTTTTAAGGGATGTCATATTTGCCAATTGATATTTCTCTGGTACCTTGGATGACTTAATCTATTCGCAAGTCACGGTTAATTGGCCATTGCATACACAGGATCCCTCAGAATTCTTGGGTGAACACCCTCAGGTCTCATAAATCAGTTCGTATTATTTTCAAAGGCCACTGATAGTTTAACTATTTATGTAACAATACAAGAATTCTTAATGCTAATTAGGAGTGTTATCAACTCTGAACAAGGAATAAACGCAAGATTTTATTTCATGGAGTAACGGCTGCTGCTAAAGCTGCTTTGCAGAGTGACTGCGTGTATCAGGAATACTAAAGGACTGTCAAGAAATCAGGTGGTATTTCCTGGCAGTATAACAGTGAGTGATACAGGTGGAGTACATGCACTGAACACCAAAGGAGAGACAATCCTGTGGTTTCCTAAAGTACACAGCCACTCACAGCACTTGAAGTTGTGCAAGAGATTAACTTCTGAGGAGTTATTTTTAGAATCAAAGAGGATGGTGCTCAGATTGAGAAGCCTGATATCCTGTTTGGTTATCTATTAATAAATCAAGTTTCATCCATCTCCCTCTCATTAGCCTTTCATATGACAAGTGTCTGCCAGACTCCCCAGGTTGCTCAAACGAACAAGCATTTTACCTACTTAAAATACATCGTGCAGACACAGACTGGACAGCCATGGTTCTGATGCTCTCCAGTGTCTGAGCATAAATTTAGCCTAGAGCTTTATCCAAATAATCATAAAGAGTTGCCATTGTTGTCCTGCAGCTTTCGCTGGAAGATGCATCAAAGTAACCCTCCAGATTTGGGTTTGCCTGAGCGGGAGACCCACCAGAATCACGGGAGTATTATCACAAATAAAGGAAACAAGGCTACAGCTCAGCAGAGGAGGTCTCTGTAAGAGGGGAAAGGATACAAATGCCTCAGTTTCTTCCGGACCTTTACAAATATATTCACAATACATTTTCCTCTTTAATTGATGCTGTCTTATTAGACAATTTTTATCATTTTGTGTGCCCCAATAAAATACCACGTTTTTATATCATTGTATCTTTTATATTGCAGCGGAAGAGAGAAACTTTTACCTCTGAAAAACAAAAGGACTGCAAATCTTCTTTTTACCTTTTCCCCTCTTTGTCAGTGATAAGGGGACTGTTGGTATTTGTATACTAGAAATTCACTAAAAAATGAATTGTTTGGTGAGCCTGTAAGAGTAATACAAATAAATCTGATAGAGCTACAGATGTGGAGGCAGGTTATTAGACTGACTCATGGAAGCACTCTGCTCTGACAGCCATGTAATGGCCTCTCTGCTTCATTTTTCTCTGCTCACAACAGTGACTTTATGTTGACTAAACGCTTTTGCTTAGTGTAAAATCTTTTTTACAAATTCATAGTGCCCTAAATGAGACAGAGTGGGATTTCCAAAGAGCCCTCAGTGGTGGCCAAACCCTGCTCTGTGGAAGGTGACCAGATGCCTCAAGGAGGCCAAACGGGAGTACTGCTGAGCTGACTAGAATGGGGATATCAGTGACACACTTCTGTAGAGCCACCAGCGTGTAGGACAAATGGCTGGACCTTTCTTCAGGAATTTCAGTCTAGTAGTTGCATTTATTTTCCCTATTATGTTCTGAATTGTTTCATATAATGCATAGTACTTGTACATGAGGTATAGTAGATGGACAGGATTCAAATAATTCAAATAATGCCAGTCTCCAGTGCCTCACTTAACGAGAAGTGGTGTTCCAGGAACTGCTCTAGGTCTGGCTGTTTTGCAGCCTCGTTAGATGCGGGCCCACAGCCAGGTTGCGTGCCAGAATCACGAGACTCTCCAGCCACAGAGGAGGAGGAGGAAAAAAGCTCCTGCAAATTACCGTTCTCAGATCTCACTTCTTGTGAAATACAAGCGGCAGAGGCTGCTGTTTCCATATCAGATGCTTCCAGCCAGGAGCAGGGGGCATATCTCAGCAGTATCACAGTTCAAGGTCACAGGAGGAAAAGAGTCTGCGTATAAATACTCCAGAGCTCAGTCTTCCTTCTGGCTCCTGAGTGTTTCCTGTCTCCCAGCCACAAACTCGTAGAGATTAAGTAGTCCCATTATGTTGATATGGTGGTATGTCAGAAGTAGAGGAAGAGTTAGAGGGCAGGAAGGCCCTTATTCTTCCTAGCAGAGCAAGAAAGTGTGAGATGTGACACAGGTTTCGATGGACTACATGACTGTGAAGTGATAGATATGTAAATTATTCTGTCACTGAGCAACAGGAAACAGTTAGAGGGGCATTGGGTTGCAGTTTCAGAGATTTCAGCATGCCTTGTCTAATGATGACAACAACCATTAAAAGTCTTTACAGTCTTTTATTTTTTTAAATACAAAGGAAAAATAGCAGAGTTAAAGTATTTAAAATGTAACGTATAAAATAGTTTATTTTAACCATATTTTAAACATCTTTTCACTTTCTGTATAAGGACAGAAACCCTTTGAGTGACAATCTCTTGTAGGCTGAAATGATCTTTAGCTACTCTCTGTCCAGGAAGACTTCATTAACCTGAATGTGCTGTGGAAGTTACTGCTACTTTCAAAATCCAGTCTGCTTCCCATAAGATGAAGCAAAGAGACAAAAAGTGAGAAAGAAGAAAGAATGGAGAGAACAGGGAAGGGGAGGAGAGGAGGAGGGAGAGAAGGAAAGAAATAACAGCACAGCAAAATCTTCAGCTCTGCCATGGTGTGGACTGGCTCATTGCTGCAGAGAAGGCCGGTCGCAGCATCATCTTATCAGCAGCCTCAGAATCTGACATATTTGTACCCAAATAGCATCTCTGGTCCCAGGCTCATGGCTGTGTTGAAAAAGATGCAGCTTTGACTAGCTAAACCAAACTTGTTACACAGCAGGCAAGAAAAGGAGAGATAGGGAAAGAAGAAATCTTATAAGGAAGCAAAAAGAGATAAGGGAGAAAGCAATAACAGGAGTCCCAGTCTCACATCTAGGACTTCACTGAAGCCAGGACAGATGGTGATGGCCTCAGCTCGCTCTTTCTCTGGCTTGACTTTGCCAAGACATCTCTGATCAGAAAAGGTCATATAATGTCAGAGCATTTGACTTTCTCCCAGGGCCATGGGAGATGTGAAGATCTGTGGTAGCGAACTTTGAGTCTTTCAGGCCAGGACATATTCTTAACTTTTCCCTTTTCCTCTTCCTCTTTCCCTTCATTCAGCTTTACAGATGAAGTGCCCAATTTGCTGTACCAAACAGGGGATGAGATTTACCATCCAGGTTGCTCTCGCTGGACCTGACTACATGAGCTGTAAGACTCTAATAGGCCACGCAGAGTTCTTGTGCTCTGGAGATGCAACCAGTATTACCCAAAGCAATAAAACAGTAATTCAACAGAACAGTCAAATACAGAATTCTGTGATGTCAAATGAACCAGATTTGTTAAGCTGATGCATGATGAAGTGAAACTACCACTGTTAGCGCCTATTCAGTTCATGCTGGGTGACTGACCTCAATTAAAATACTGAGGGCTCTCTACCCACATTGTTAAAGTACATCTGGCGACTCCTTCTGAGCACCAGTGATATGAAATCTCTCTTCAAACTTGGTACAATCAAGAAACTATTAAAGGTGTTTTCAAGATACAGCCACCAGTAAAAGATCTGTTTCTATCAGGGATCTCAGTTTAGTCAGAATTTGGTGTGGTTTTACATATCTACTAGAACTGCCTTCCTGGGAGTCAAAGCTTTGGCTGTGTATGTGTGTGACTTCTGCTGCCACGGCAGACTCTTCATCACTTTTCACAAAGCTAAGGTGCTGCTCCTCTATCCCTAAAGCCTTACCTGAAGTATTTTGCATTTCCGCAACCAAACACTACAACCAAATGCAACATTGCCAAGTTTCATCCTTACATGTCACAAACACAGGAGCTAATCAAGAAGTTCATACTCTAGAGATGGAGAGCAACACCCACGCTACCTACAAAAGTTTCTTTAATTGCACAGATCACCAAGCTGTTTGTGCTGTCCAGTTCTCACACACACAATCCTAAGTATCAAGATATCTCTTCTAGACAGTGCACAGAGGAAAGAGATGACCAATCTGAGCTGCCTCAAGTGGTGTAACCTGTGAAAGTCCATCCATAAAAATCCATTAGGATCCATAATTCAGAGTTCACCTGTAATACCTCAGTACAAATAAACAACCATCATTTACCTGCATGACATCATTTTAAAGAAGAAGGGAGAAAGCAGGAAAAGGTCTTATTTACCTTCTTCATGCCTTCTGTCAACAGCAAGTTTTGTCAATGCCGTGGTTGAAGATGAACAAGGACTAAGATACCAGTTATTCTAGCTGGATCCACAATATATTCTACTCCCAGGGGACCAGAGTAGGTAGAGGCTGGCTGCTGGGTGCTGAAAGGTTGAAACGCTGTCAGAGTGAATGCAGATCAGTCCTAGCTATATTTATGTCTATGTTGTGAGGGTGAATTCCTACACTGCCCAAACTCTTACCCTTGCGAGTAGCCTTCAGTATGGCAACTATGGACTGGAGGAGACAGGATGAAGACCTGCACCATTTTACTGTGTGCTATAAATGAGGCTTTTCATCTCTTACCTCAAGAATGCATCTCTGTAAAGTAGGCTGCTTTGCATAAATGCAGTCACTACCATAAATGCAGTCACTACCATGAAACATTGTCAAAGAAGGGAGCATAAATGTATCACAGCATTTTTACTTGCAGCCAGCTGAAGAGAGTTGGTGAGGTGGACAGCAAGCAGCAAATGAGGTTTTAATGAGTGATACATCTCCTGCTTCTGAGAGGAAAATTTGCCTGAGACAAGTAAAATGAATACCACCACAGAGGGAAGAAAACCACAGCTCTCAGCTCTCTGGAGTGAAACCTCCGCTGTCTCAGCAAATGAGCAGTGTAAGACAGCAGACTATACTGGCATGCGGACAGTTTAAGAGCAGAAGAGTTAGTTACCCTGCTCCAAACTCATCTTAAAAAAACAGATAACAGTCAGGGGGAGAAACTGAAGTTGACCTGACTCTAAGAGATCCCAAATGATGCAAGACTTTGGAAAATAACCCTTGTCTTATTTGATCAGCTTGACAATACAATGTCTGAAATAAATTGCCTAGTTAAGAGAAGAAACAGAGAAGAGCTGAAAGAGGAAAACTGATTTAATGGAGAAGTAAATCTCTCAGCTAGATATACAATGGATTTCTTTGTTTAAAACAGGAAAGTCCACGGAGAGTCAAATGTGACAGCTAACAAAACAGGGTAGCTTAGAAAACAGGGTAACTTAGAAAATGGGGTGTTTCCCATCCCTAAGCTTAAAGAAAATAGTAAAAAGAAGATAATTTTTGTCCTCCATTTATACAAAGAATTTTAAAATCTATAAAATAACCATACTATATAGAAAATCTTTGGAGTAAGAAACAGCAGAAACAAGAGTTTCAACAAAGTCAGCCACAACCAAAATTGCCTTGTTAAATAAGGAACATTGAAGAATTATTGAAGAAATGGCCTTATTACATGACAACTGTTAGGCCTAAATATCCCAGCTTGTCCATGTGCCTTGGGGACGTGAAGCTGGAAGCACCCTGGATACTTCCCAACCCTTCCCTGGTTGGGAAGTTTTTATGGTGCTTATCTTCATCAAGAGTGAAGACTGGATTAGCCATTGCAAAGTAGTTGCAGAGCAGCTTGTGGAGGAAGATCTTGATTTCCTAAACATCATGTTTCTGTGGCCTTCACAAGAGATATCATCAAGGGGCAACATTTCAATAGGTTTCAGGCTACCTCTAACTCTGATTTGTTTTTCCTTGGGAAAAGAAAGGAGGAAAAAAGTTCAGTTTCTGTATAAAACATAATCTAAGCATTGTAAATTGCATTTTCCAGCAAGAAGCCGGTGGATAAATTGTAATCTCTTTTGAGTATGTGTTGTAACAAGCATGAAGAATTTGAAAGTCTGAACTGAAACGTATAGAGTTGTTAATACTACAGTTGTAAGAAAATGGTCAAATATCTTTTGTTTGACAGTGTATGGCTGATCAAAACCAGATGACTACATTTGATGAGTTATCTTTATACCTACTATTTTTTCACCTGAAGTGCACTAGTGGCCCCTCCAGCATTTGAGGACAGTTCCTAGCTTCAGTGGCCAACTGTAGGGGCTCATTAATGAATGGATTGTATCTCTTCAACCTGTTATGTCAAATCTGCAGCTCCAAGACTTTAGCAGGCTTGAAGCTGATATAAATTTAACCCACCAAATTTCTGTTAGCCTGCATGATCAACCCTGTTGCTTTCTGGCACTATCTTAGCATTAAAAAACTTACTCCCATGGTTCACTGGGCCAGAAAAACAGGTTTCTCTCACTTGACTTTCTAACCAGTTTCTAAATTTCTTATTGGTGTTTTATAGTCCTGTTTCGCACAGGCCATTCTGATTTTTCGTGTGCTCTGGGCTAAGTGCTTTAGCCCAAATATAATTCCACTGTTTTAAACTATTACAAATGGCTTTATAAATTTCTGCAACACAGGACTTCACCTGTCCTGTTCTGTAAATGGAGGCAAGGATTGCTTTAACAGGTCCTAGTGCTTTACGTTGCCTAGAGTAGTCTCTGTCTACTGCTGGCATTCAAGTCTCAGGAGATGGATTATGCAGAAAGCATCTCACTTACACCAGCATGGCTGCACATCTGTCCAGGACAGCTGGATGCCAAGTGACCTGATCAGAGCAGTACCTTCAAGTGCCTTCAGGATGCCCAGAAGTCCTGAACAAATGGCCACGGCTCAAGTACCCAGCTCTATCCATGACGGCTACGTGTAATGGCTATCCATGCAGTGTGCTCACAGTGTGTTTGACATGTTCCCTGCACCTCCAAAGCAGAACTGCAGCAGTCCTGTGGACCTGCTGCAAAGTCACGGCACGCAGTTGAATGGCTGGAGATGTTTCAGTGTTTTTACATAAGTTTCTGCTTTTCACATTTGGGAAAGCAGTAAAGGAAGAAGGAAGGGACAAAGCAAAGAGAGGAAGGAAAAAATTCATATTTTTTATACTTTTTTACTTACTACTTCAGTGAAGAATAAAAGAAGAAAAAATAAATCTAAAATACACTTAAGGACATCTCCATCGATTTATGACACCCAGCATACTTTACAGTGTATGTTCTAGTTCAAGTTCAAACTGATTGCCAGATTTGGGTCCTTTCCTGAAGTTCAGTCTGACAGAGCATTTCCCTTGCAGCATGGGCATACTTTCTAAGACCATCTGAACATATTAGCTCCTGCCTTTTAAGAGTCTTGAGGCTCTGTTCTCTCTTTTTCTCTGTCTCTAGTACACACTATAGTCTGATGAAGACTGAAATGCTATACTTTAACTAAAGCCAATGAAGCTGGTATAGAGTATCTGGGTGAAATTTAATTGCCTGTGAAATACAGGAGGTCAGTTTAGATGATCTAATGGTCCCTTCTGGCCTTAAACTATACAATATCTGTTAAACAAGCCATTAAAATGTTGCTGCGTCTAGTAATCATGAAGATAACTAGAGCTTTTATAAATGCTCCCTAATTTAAAGGGTACCCTTTATAGTCTGCATACAAGCTCTAATTAGAGATTTTAATAATGTTCCTAAATGTGGTAAGTGGTTTCTATAACCTGGAGTTTAACAGTTACTTGTTAATAAGGCACGGTGTACTTCTGGCATTAGAGCTGCACTGAAAGCACAGTAATGCTTCTGTGTTATATTGTTCAAAACCTTTCCTAACAAAAAATGGTTAGAAGATAAGTGTAAATCACAAGAGATGGTCTTTTACCCAGTACATTTTTACACATAGCAATATAGGTGGGGTCTGGCAGAGAGCCATTCATAGTCCCGTCCACCTAGTACTACAGTGTGACTGCCGAGCGTGAAGGCAGCGCGTTGTCTCAAGGTTGAGCTACAGAGAAGCAAAGACGGGGAAGTGCAAGCGAGGGGATCCATTTTGCTTTCTTTGCTTTAAAGCCCATCCTAACCATGCTAAACACCTGGCGTGTAGAAAAATAGATCCTGTGCACACAGACCACGCTTGGGTGTCAGACAGCCTGGCTAAGTGGCTGGTCCCTGTGGCTTTGTGCTGAGCAGGGCAGCTCTCTAGCCCCGAGTGTAGCAGTGCTCAGATCCATACAGATAAACTCTCTTACACTCCAGAACTGAGAGACCGCACCTCTCCGAGCAGCATAATGATTCCCAGCACACACAAACTCAAATATTCTGCCCAGGCATTATCTGAGTGAGCGGCAGCTGTTTCACACTAAATTTGCACTGAGAACTATATTAAGAAACTAAGAGTAGGGATGATTGCACAGGTCCATGTCCACTGCTCTATTTAGTTTTAAAAATACTTTTTTTTTAAACTTAGATGTAATTTACATTAATTTATTGATAGCTTGGCAGGTGCCTGGAGGAACAGGAGGAAGGAGGAAGAATGGCTCAAAACCAAAGTACTGCTCAGCAGACACTAGAAAGCTGTTGAGACAATGCCAAACATGTTGGGTTTTGTACCACAAATTTATGATTTTCGCCTTTTCAACCTTACATTCAAAGCTGGGGAACACAGATTCATTGGGAGGGAATTTTGTTCCACCTACATGAGGGTGACACCCAGCACTCCCCTGCGGGCTCTGAAGAGGTCAGATCTCCTGGGGTTCCCAGCAGACTACAGTGAGGGGATGAGTGAGGTGGATGTGTTTTTTAAATACAATGTGTTAAACCCGCTTCTACAGAACACTTTGCTTCAGCTGCTAAATGAGCATATCTTGAGAAGTCTTTTTGATCAGTGTGAGGCTCTGGCCACAGGTTCTTGTAGGGAAGACAGACAAATACCTGAATGCAACCAATCTACAGGTTCACTTGCGTGCTGAGGAGCGTGCAACAACGGATCAGGGCTCTTCTCTGAGAATCCAGTGCCTGCTCTGGGTAATGCTGACCTACTCGTAATTGGTATTCTGGAGTGAGGCACTTCTTGGCTTTTTCAGTGTCTGCCTTGTGTGTGTCTTGTGGTACAGTAATGCTGTTCTTCCATTTGTGACACAGTTTGGTCAGGCAGCAATATTTGTTTAATGAGATATTTTCCTCACTGACATAACCCTAAAAGAAAATTAAGCAGTACCAAGGTATAGACCCAGACATTTGGCTTCCAATTGCCTGCACTTTTAGATCATTAAAACAGTCCCTAATACCTACTGTCGTGCAATAACCAGAGTCAATCAATTTATTCCTAATGGCTTACTGGATCTATTTTTTTCTGTTCACAAAATATCTGCAAAAACATGCAATATATAATAATTTAGGTTAGAATTAATTGCACCTAACTCTAACCATCATAAATAAATTTTTAGCTCCTGTTAGTTGTCTCAGCAATCTTTATGACCAGCCTAGATGGCAATCCTAGACTGGCAGTTTCCTTTTGAAATAGCTAAAGTTAGGTGAGATGAATTATCCTCTCCCTCCCCTGAATTATTTATATGAGCTATTTCTAGCCTTTGCAAGATACCATATGATTATTTGCCATATAGGACTCTCTATATGTGATGAGTCACCCTGCATCCCAAAGTACATCCCAAATTTTCCCATCCTTTTAAGCAACAGGAAACTGGAAAAGTGTTCAGTGCAATTTTCACCTTCCAATCTTTTTTCAGGTTTACATTAGAAATTAAATTTAATTTCACTATGCAAGTGGTCTTTCTTTCTTATTTCAGAGTAACTGGCTTTCTTCATAATCACAGAACGAATGTGACTGAAGCCAGGTTTATCAGGCATGCAACAGATGTTGCACTCAGTTTTCTGTTGTCACGCTAATCCTGTCTAAGTGCAGCCACCCTTGTGCACCAACCTGTTTGCAAAAGTTATAGCCAGACCTTGTCTGGTGCCTTCCTGCTGAAATAGCAGTGTGAATGAGGCTGTGTTTATGTCTTCAGCATAATGTGGCTCCATCTGAAACCATATGGGAAAAGATGTTGTGTGCAAATTAAGCACACTGGGCTGCAGGTTTGACAGATTTTTCTGCACACCAAGACTTCTGGGATTGCAGATTTCATTATCCAGGTCTTCAGAGCATGCCAGAGAGGCTGATAACTTTAGTGCCAGTTCATGGGTGCTGAGGCCAATGTTGCAGTTGATATAAATACAAAAATATGTCACCTTGTTCATAATAGCTTTTCTCTCTATTATCGACTTCAGTCTTTCCAACATCATTTCTTCGTGCTGCTCGAGTTATTTGTCTTCTTATTCCAGGACCTTAGGAAGGTTTGCAAATAACCACAGGGCAAGTTCCATTATAAATTTTAATTCAAATATTTTTTTGTGTGAAAATCTGCAGTACCAACTAATAGAAGCAAACTGTCATTATGCATATAAATATTCTGAAATATATTTCTGAAGTACATTTTTTTTTGTATCTCTAGTAATAATAGCACTGGCTCATTAAATGGAGAGAATGCTCTATTCATATGCTCTTTAGTATTCATAACAAGATTTACAACCTATCACCATTAGAAAGTATCTTTTCAAATGATACAAAAAAGCATTTTTAATATTAATTTTCATGATTAATTATTTCCATGAAGAACAGTCCTTGAAAAAGACAAATTTCTCGCCATTTAAAATGACTATGTTGTAGTTGATTCATTGACTGTTTCCATGGGTTTACTAAATTAATCGTTCTCCCTATAGCAATGTTTCATATTTATTTTATCCAGAACTTTAATCCAGTTTTCATTATATATAAACCTGTGGCTACTGTCTTGTGGGAAAATAAGCCATTCCTATCACTAGAACTTCATATCTTTAAAAAGAAGCAGCTTTTATATTCTGCTCTAAAATCTGTAAATAAGAAAGTCTCATATTAGTTAATCTTTGTATTTCAGTTTTAAACTTTTCTTAAAAGGGGAGGCTTAAACTGAATGAAATTGAAGGAAAACTTAAAACAGCCAGGGATATTTAGCTGCACGCTGAATTATTTTAAAACCTATATTCATTTCTGAGGAATTGAGAAATTATTGTTTTTCAAGTAGACGATGGTAATATGGGGCTAGATACCATAAAAATAAACACCCTTTTTATTTTTTCACTTTTTAAAAATTTATCTTAGCAGCTTAAACGCATTTCTTTTTTACCCTGGAAATGGTTTATTGTAGAAATACCTCAGACAATAACAGAAATTGGCAACTGCTGAGTGTGACCTAAAACATACTCCATGAAATGTATGTTCCTGAAACTGCTTGCATCCATACATTTGGCGCGAGTTTTGTGATGCTGTATTAGGGGTAGTGCTGGGAAGCATAAGGGTTTTTTGAAATTTAATAAACACAGAAACAGGTTTTAAAGTCATGAGGAAACAGTTGCAAACATTTTCTCATGGCAAGTGTGGAACTTGTTTTAAATTCCAGATGTGGTTTTACATTAGTGTCTCTTGAGAAAGCAACCTTTCAAAATGAGCCTTGAAAACATAGTTAAGGTTGTCATATCCCAGGGTAAATAACAGGTTTGCTGGCTGTATCATCTTGGACAGCAAGTTTTATTTGTTTGTGCAGTGAGAAGTCCCAGTCCTTACATTATTTAGAGAATTCTTTCAAATGAAGATAACTCCTACAACAACCAAATGGTTGCAAGGATGTGGATAAAGCATGAGGAAAAGTGGGAGCAAAGGCTTCCAAACAAGGTAGCAGTGAATGAATGTATTAGCAAGGGGAGACGTAATGGTAACATGAAAAACAAGAAAATGTCAAGCAATGAAAAGAATGATAATATGACGCAAAAGTTTTGCTTTTTTTTTTTTAACCTCATGTAGGTGAAAGTACTGTAATTTTTATCTGCAGCAGCAAATCTCAAATTAAATATATATATATATATATATGTAAGTATTGGAAACTGGATATTACTTTTTTAAGAAATGCCTTAAATACTAAAGGGAGAAATGTATATTGCCTTGACAAGTAAATGGTTTGTGAATACTTTGTCATGCACTAAAACCAAACAGCATAGGAAAATAACATGGAAGGGTGTTTCTTACATTCAAGTTTGAAGGGAACAGATTTCCTCCTATAGGAAAAACATGGCATCCTCTTATCCCATAGGAGTACCCTAATCGCTCTTGGACAGTGAGATGCCAGAGATGTTCTACCCCATGGCACTCACTGTTTTATAAGGACAACGTGGGAAACAGGTTTCTCGCTCCCAGATTCTCCATTTGCACAAATCCCTTCCTTGGACATGCAAATTCTTTTCAAAGGAAAGTAATTCCCAAATGTTACATTCCTGACAAAAAAAAATCCTTTAAAAATTTTTTTTAAAAAATCAATTTATTTTAAAGTTGTAACTAGCTCTACCCTGTGTCTCAGCCACTGATCTTTTGTTGCTGGTGGGAAATGATGGGTAAATACAAAGTCCCCTGGAAGAAACATCAGAAAGCTAAGGAAAGGCAACACACCTTAGGCAACAGATCTTACTTACTAGGCACTTGCCTGTGGTCTGAAGGTTAAGATTTAACATTGCCTCACGTTCAAGCTCAGGGAAGCCAGTTTGTGGTCCAGAGGCCAAATACAACCCATCAGTTCTTTTAACCAGACACTTGCAAAACCTCAGATCATAAGTGGCATTGAAATGACTTGTCCTGTGTCTCCTGCACAGGTAGTTGAGAGTTTACAACCAGTTTTTCTTCTACTATAAGGAAACTTCTCCTTGGACCTCAGCCACTGCCTTTGAGCAGCTACCTCATAACCCATAAAATCTAACCGAGTGAAAAGGTGGCCACACATTTCAAACTAAGCTTCTCATGTGAAAAATGGACCTTCGAGCAAATAACTCATGAGTGATAATGGTGCTGTAACTCAACATTAACCATGCTGCAAAGCTGTGTATGAATTCTGCTCCCAAAGGGCAGCAGACTTAGAAACCCTTTTTTAGCAAATTAGATTTTCAGAGCAGGCAGAGGTAATGTTTTAAGTCACGTCATCTGCCCTCCACTGACGTTCCACTCACACCAATATGTGGCCTTTTACCTAAAGTCACCATTTCACATGTATTTTAGATTGTAGTGGCTGCGTGATTTGCTTTGACAAGCATACTGATGGCTTTGCCATTAGGTAAGGTAGGACACTGGCCTTCTCAAAACCATGTGAAAATAAGCTCAGAAGAGAGTACATTAACCCTCCTTTAACCCACAAACAGTTCAAGTGTACATTACAGAATAATTCTTCTCTGAAGCCTTTATGAAAGAGCAGCTGCCACAGCACACTGTACTTTGTACATTCAAAGAGACATGTAATGCATTGGAGGAGAGACCATCAGAGTTCACTGGAGAGTAGGCAGCCCCTCAGTTAGATAGCATAGTTGCTGCTAAGGTGAATTATTGCAAAATATCCCATTGAAAGTATTGTCCTAATGTTGTAGGTAGTTCAATGGCTATTTTCAAGGAATCGATTACCTCAAGCCAGTATGTTATGCTAAAGATTGTCCTGCAAGTCCCAGAGCACACAACGGGCCAGCAAAAGGCAATTTGCCTGCTCTCTGGTGGGGGCCGTTTGTGTCTAATTTCATTCCAAGTAAAGACCATGGATATCATGATTGGGTGTCATAAGGGAATACTCTATGGTAAAATTGGAATAGTGGCTGAAAATGAAGAGAGAAGCAGTTTCCCCTAAAACCTCCCAGAAATAAGGTGCAGGCAGTAAGAAGCAAAATACCCCACAGGTTCTTCCCTTAGAAGTTTGCAAGTGAAAAGGAAATCCCTAAGAAAATCTAAAAAGGGACAAGAGAAAGAGAAGCAGAAGAAGGCGGGAAATTATAATAAAATCAAACAGATGCTCAGCATAAGTTAAGGCTGTGCATAGCGCTGTGTAGTCTGTGAAGATTACTTTGTTTTCACGCTAACAACTGGTGTTGTGAAGAATATGTCAATAATCAACGCTGTCAGCTGCCTTGCACTAAGAAACTGAATGAAGTTCAGCTTGCTTGATAAATTTTTTATCAATGATTTGCACCAAACTTCAGTGTTGCCTTTTTATTTTGTCATTTATTATCACCATTAAATACCAGTTAACGCTGTTACGGTCATCTGCTTGGTGAGTCACCTGAAGCCATCATTCCTATGATAAAGCATCTGCCAAGCACAGAAGAAAGGGTTCACTTTGGTCCTACTCTAATTTTAAGCACACCAACAAAACCTTGATAAACAAGCTCATTAGGAACCTGCCTGCCCACCAGGGAAAGTTTCCACCTGAATTTAATAAAAATGTGCAATGCAGTTCAGATTTTTATGTTTCATATTTTAATTTAAAGTACAAAGTGATGGGTATTTTTCTTTCCCTTTTAAAGGATGCACTCCAATTTATTACCATAAAACAGAGGTGGCTGTACAACTTTGAACAGTTTTAGAAGCACAGTACATAATTTTGTTGTTAAAAGTGTCCTGGCCAACATGAAGAAAGGTGGGTGGTGCCGTTAGGAAAAAACTAGTAAGGTTCAAATTGCACAGATCTTGAATATGGGCTTTATAAAATAAAAACACATTTCATTTGAGTGAGTGTGAATTAGACTTCCAAATAATAGCATTCTCCAGGGTAATTGCATTCTATAATGTAGTTTGCTCTTTCAAAAATAGCAGGCAAAGATCACTCATAAGGAAACTATTTTACTGAGATATGTCAAACACTAACAGAGGAAGTAAAAAAGGAAAGCCTCACTTTCACACCATGTGTTTTGTGATCATTTTCAGATACCTTTTTTCAGCCATCTTAACTTCCTTGCAGAATCTACTGTTAGCAAAGTTTTCATACTTAAAACATGCTAGGTATAAAGTATGCACAGGAGTTCAAAGCTCCCTGTGTCGTGCGATCAGTCTCGCAAACAGTGCTCACACTCAGAAAATTCTCCATTATCTGAGAATTTTCCTAACGAAGTTAAAACTGACCAATGGGCTTCCAACTTTTAAGTGCAGAAATGTAACACATTTCTTGGAATCTCATATTCTCATTCTCTAGAGTGTCCTAAATGTTCACATGCACATTTCAAAGCAATATAAACACTTAAATTACTATTTTTCAAAAAAGCTGAGCAGTGGGGCTTTTTTCAGTTCCCTCTGTATGCCATGATAATTAAACATTTTAAATAATTTCTGCATTTCTGAAGACTAAGGTCAGAGATTACTGGATCATAAAGTCTGACCTTCTGTATCTCAAAAGACATTACATTTCACCCAGATATCCGCAAACCAAACCCCAGAACATTTAGCCATTTAAACCCTATACTCCAATTTCTATGAGCCTTTGGAGACGTACAGATACCCAAACAACTCAGTGCTGCTCTTTTGGGGAGTTTGCTCTGACTGTCAGCACTTGTTACAGCTGTTCCTGTTTTCTAATTCAACTCTGTCTGACTTCCACTTCCAACCAGTGGTTGCCACTACACCTTTCACCAGTCAGCTAAAGAGGCCATTAACGTTCAGCTGTTCTTCTTCGGTGATGTTGCTCTTTAATCGCTTTTTCAATAACAGGAAAAGAATGAGGAAAAGCTCTTCTTCAAGGTATGGATTACCCTTGTGGCTCTTTTCCAGTTGATGTCCAGTCCTACAATGCTAATATCTTCAGTATGTCTCACCAGAGCACTCATCTATTCACAGAAAAATCCCAGGGGATTGCCTTGGAACCAAAAAAGTCTGCTGAAGAGTCTATTTCTCTCTCTTGACCATTAAGGGAGCTCTGAGTGGTTAGATGAGATGTCTAATGTCAAAAGTAGATGTCTGTGAAATTATTCCCACCCCTCTGACTGTTAAAATGTGCAGAAAGGCCCCTGACTTCTGCAGCACCATGTCAAAGAACAACAGAAATGTTGCACCTGGTTCAGATAATTTGAGAACACTGATTAATATGTTGCTTCATTTTGTATTGTGGGCCTTTTTAATTCAATAAAATATGTCAATAAAATATGTTGATATAGATTTTCCCATGCCACTTATTTTCTTGTGAAATTCTATATAATTTATATTTACTAATTTCAGTTTCAGTTGGCTTCAGAAATATTGTATCAGAAGATAGTTTTATCTGGCAAAAGTTGAAGGATGATTAGAAGGTTGCACTGGAAAATCAGTAAACATATTGCATGCTAATACAGTTACAAATATGGACAGCTAGAGGACTGAATTTTGGAATAGACTTCCCATGCCAATGTTAAGTTGAGCAACTTAAGTTTTAGAGCAATTGTATAATGCTATTTTGCAAACATAACAAGGCACCTCTACTTTGGCAATCTCTTGAGTCCATGTTAGTTCTGTAATGCACTGTGAAAGGAGTGTAATGTAATTTTTTTTGAAAAAGAAAATAGAGATTTGACAGCACAGTTTTGCTTGAGGATGTGAATTTGACAGCAAATCCCCTGGCTGTGAGAGGCCTTGCTTGTAATAAGTCACCTCCTGACAACCCCTAAATCACAGGCTGAACTGAATATGAATAAATTACATTGAATGCTTCTGTCCTAAAGCTGGGTGCATTTTGCCTTTTCTTCCATAAGTTTCCCTTTCTTCTTTTAGTTCCTTTCTCTTCTGTCATCTTCCAGTTAAGTCTTTTTCTTTGTTTCATTGCACAAAAACCTGCAGTTCTAGGAAATGAAAGGCAGTTTAGCAGCTTTTTTTTTTTTCTTTTTTGCACCATATAAGTGCTTTTTTGTCTCCAGAAAGGTTTAAGACATGACTAAGAACTTTGCCTAATTAAGTTCTAACTTATTTTGGTTTATTTCATCTCTGGTTACTCCCATCTCTCTTGTCTGCCTCCTGTTTATCACACTCCTTCTACAACTTCTGGTTATAACCATGTCTCCTACCCTTTTGTTTCCCTGAATAAGTCTTTACTTTTATTATTATTAGCTCTCTATTCTCCTTTCCTACTGTGTCTTTTAATTTACTCTCCCTTTTCAGGCTTTTTTTTTCCTCTTTTTGCCTCTGAGGTTGTGTTTTCTGTCTCAGCTGTACTGGCAAGACTTTAACCATGGTCTTAGGTGTTTGGCTCTGAAATCCTCTGGGATGGGATGCTTCCTGGCTGGAAGCTAGTTTAGGAAGTCTCAAAACTTCATTCACTTGAACTCACTCAGAAGAATCAGTGTGAATGACAAAGTCATGGTCAAGGGACTCCTGCCCAGGCTTTGGGAGGCTGAAGGCACACACCACCACCACTGCCCACCTTTTTTCTCATTCCCCTCCCTGGTCCCAAAACTGCTATAGTCAATTTTCTATAGTGCAGGCAGAGAACTATTTACTGCTCCGTTTCCTAACTCCCATAAAATACTGCGTTATTCCTCAATCTTACCAATTTAGCATTTTGAACAGGAAAAAATTATTGTTGATGGGTAAAACCAGTATCATGCTCACGATGACTCTCGTATTTTCTCACCTCCATCTTTTTGTTAAGAGAGAACAGCAGTCTAATTCAGCAGGCTGGTAAAATGAACCAGTAGGAAAGGCTGCAATTGCAGCTGGTTCTCAGGACTCTTAAGCCCATATCTCTTTGCTTTTAGCAGAGTTTTAAGCAGTTCTGTTCAGGATTTTTTCAGATACTTTTTTCCCACTGGAGGACACATCATTTAAATAAATTAAAAAAAAAAAGGATTCTGTAACTTTAAAGCATGCTAATTCAATACAGTTTAGCTGAAAAGTCTTTCTTGATTCAAAATAACTTCCTTCTGACATTAATTTAAAGCAATAGAAGTCAAAAATAAAATATTGAAACAGTATTCCTTTTGAAATTATTTGGAAAAAAAACTAGATTATTTTCATTAAAGTGTTCAGACTTTATTTTTATTGTGGTTTGTGGCAGGAAAATTTTACAAAATCTCAAAAATGCCCACAGTGGCAGATGCAACTTCTGCTCTTTTGATGAGTTTGTTATACATGGTATTACAGAGAAAATTTTGTTTTTGTAACTATACAGCTGCATTTGTATCAATTTGATTCTGCACCATGGCACTGCATACTAATTCACTTTTCCCACTTGTCATCCTCATAATCATTGGCTTTACATTTATCCTGGTTTATTGCACAAAAGTAATTTAATACTTTAATAATGGAATAAATTACACACTACAGCTCCAGTTTTAAATGCCTATTTCATTAACATTTTATAATTTTATTTTCTGCATAAGATCTACCATATAACTCCCTGTTGCTCCAATAAATCATTTTACAACTTTATTCAGTATTTGGTGATTATATTAAATTTATTCTGGAGCTCATACGCTACACCATATTAAATATACCTCAGCCAGGTGTTGCAGATTTGATTTGCTGAACCATTAAAAGCTCACAAATGAATGTATATGAAAAATTTAGCTTCTGAAATAGATTTATTAATATTTTGTGTTTATAGCTAAAACAACCTGCCACAAATTGAAAAGGGCATGGATGGGTAGGTAGTATCAGCATTCCTGTTCCTCATACACCAATTATACTACCAACTACTTAAAACATAGAAGCGTTCTCACAATGACAGTATATCTGATTTACTTAACCACATACTGCGTTTCAAAATGTTTCTTATTTGCACTTATGTTCTATATGAGGATTATTGGTGTATTTTCCCTTTCCAGCTGTTTCTTTTCTTAGATCCCAGCCAACATGTCTGAAGCCAAGACAACTCCCTCCTGAAACATCCAGCCTTTCCTTCTTGAACAGCACTGCTCATTTGCCTTGGTTTTGCTGTCTCCATGGGCAATAAGCATTTGAGGCCAGAAGAGCGCATGGGCACCTACAGGTAATGTAGGCATCTGAATTCCAGCACAACCACCCACAAGACCCCTGGAGACCACTTTGGTACCCACACAGCTGGACACCCTGGCTGGGCCGAGGTGATGGAGCTGCCCGGGAAATGTCACATTAGCACAGCTGGGATCACTGACTCTCTCACCAGTGGAGCAAGAGGGACTATGGCTTGTAGAGATCAGAAAGGCTGCTCAGCTGGAAGCATACGGTCTTGGGGTCAGGTACCCTTCCCAAAAACATGTTTCTGCTCCCCATTGGGCTATAGGCAGGCTCTGGTTTGCTTCTGGCCTCCCTCTCACAAACCCCATGAATCTTGCATATGGCCTGGCTTCAGCAGAAGGAGCAGAGTCACCTCATCCTGGAAGGTCTTCCCTAGCAGAGGGTGGTGTGGAAGGGGTGACCCTTCAAGATGTGCAGCTGGAGGAAGGGGTATGTCTATTTCTGGAGGCACTGTGTCACTAAACATCCCCTTACTCCTTCCAGCACCTCAGCAGAGCTCAGGTCCCCATGTGGCACCTCTCCGCAGGCACTGACACCTCTTCCTGGGGATCTGGGGAAACCTGCGGGACAAAGTGGATCATCCACATGAGCACATAATCACAGAATGGTTTGGGTTGGAAGGGACCTTTAAATATCATCTATTCTAACACTCCTGCCACGGGCAGGGACACCTTTCACTAGATCAGGTTGCTCAAAGCCCTGTCCAACCTGATCCTGAACACTTCCAATGATGAGGCATCCACAATTTCTCTGGGCAACCTGTTCCAGTGTCTCACCACCTTCACCATAAAAAATTTCTTCCTTATATCCAATCTAAATTTACCTTTTTTCAGTTTAAAACCATTGCCCCTTGTCCTGTCACTACAGAACTTGGTAAAAAGACTCTCTGTCTTTCTTAGAAGCCCCCTTTATATACTGAAAGGCCACAAGTTATTTTAAGTGTATCTGAGATTACCAGAACTGGAACAGAATTTGTCTCTCATATTTGGGTACCAAGACAGGATTTGTTTGCCTAATGTAGATGTTCATAGAATCATAGAATCATTAAGGATGGAAAAGACCTCTAAGATCATCTAGTCCAACCATCAACCCAACACCTCCATGCCTACTAAACCATGTCCCGAAGTGCTACGTCTACACGTTTTTTGAACTCCAGGGATGGTGACTCCACCACCTCTCTGGGCAGCCTGTTCCAATGCTTGACAACCCTTTCAGTAAAGAAATTTTTCCTAATACCCAATCTAAACTTCTCCTGACGCAACTTGAGGCCATTTCCTCTGGTCCTACTGCTTGTTACTTGGGAGAAGAGACCACATAGATGTCTGTTTACCACATAGACATCTCCACATAGACATTGTTATCCATTCATAGCCAATGAAGAAAAATAGAAAAAACCTTCTAGAGAACAGTCCGTTTCAGAGGCTAAAATATTTGTATAAAATAGGTAAGCTGAAACATGGCCTCTGTGTGTCCTTTTCTTCCCACCACTATGAAGGCTAAGTAGCTCCAAGTGAATGTACACAGTCTCCAAACTTTATCCCAGAAGCTGATCAAACGTGTTACTGGGGAATGTATTATACAGAGAAAATTCAGCTTTACAACATGAAATTCCAAGTAAGAATTTGCAACTATTCATCTAACCCACAATCTAAAGTAACCTAATCAATTTTTCATACACATCACAGTAAACATGGAATAAACTGAAAATGACTCACTGAAATTAGAGGGATTTACTTATTTGAAAAGACAGTGGGATGAGCTCCTGAATCAATGAATAGATAGTTGAAAGAAAGGACAAAGACTACATTCTGGAAATAAAGATACAATTGTCTAAATGGCGTTTCTCAATTGCAAAGTTTCTTAAGTTCTTGCAAAAATATAATATTTTACCCTCAAAAGAGATATGAAAGTTGAGGAGAAATAAGAGCTGAGAAACAGGCACTGCTCTGTGTTTGAAGGGTGTTTTAGCTCATCAAATGTAACCTTTGAGAGAAAGGTAAAGACACCCTTTATGCTCATCAAGGAAAAAGCTTACATGACATTTCCCAAATCTCCTACTTACTCAACTGTCCAGTCAGCTGCAGCAGCAAGTGCCCAGGAGTAGCAGAGAGCAGGGATGGCTGCTGTGTCCTGTCTCCCGGACTGTCACATTTTCAACTCTCACCATGGCCATTTCTTTTTCCTTTTTTTTTATGTTAATTTGACAGAGCTGGAATAGATCAGTTTTCTATTGGCCCTGAAGGGAAGGCAGTATCTGTGTAATTTTTGTGCTCCATCATACATTTAAAAGCATGGTGAGGACTTTAATAGGTGGAAGAAAATCTGGGGCCCTTTTCTAAAGAATAAAAAGCTTCAAGGACTGGGCTAGCAAGGTATTCCTGGAAAGAGTATAGAGAAGGAAGAGAGGCAGGGGCTGCTCTGGGTCTCCGTCCCCTCTGCGTAGACCCATCTGTTACTCTTTAGGCCACTGCAATGAAACACATCTCTTGTCAAGTCAGGGGAGGAAAGCCCCTGGGTGAAGTTCCTGAAACAAGGGATTGCCATCAGGGTCCTGTGCCTCTGTGCCTGTATTCAAGTGGATGTTGAGTGTCATAATTTTTGGACATAAGACCAGACAGAAAAGGGACAAGATCATCTACAGTTCTGGAGAAGCACCATTTTATGGGTAGATTTATACACAAATAAATGCTAATTTTAAAAATAGCATTAGTCTTAACCAGTAAACCCCACAACTTCTTGCACAACCCACAATTAGAAATTATGGTTCCTCACAGCCTATTATCTTGCTACCGTTATTTCTCATTTCCTACTTAACAAACTGGACTTGACATCTTTCCTCTGGCCATTTCTAATCGCAACATCCATGTACCTTTTTTGTTTCAAAATCGGCTATTGGGGCTTTTTTTACCTGTTTGCCTCCTGTTTACCTTTTTTACCTCCTGCTCAAATTTTTTATCCCCCACTACCTTACCTCTTAAAAACTTTACCCCATTCCCTCTTTTCTCTAATTTAAAACTCAAATGTGCACATTCATTTTATCCTGATATAGCTAGAGCAATATGGCAGTGTTTGCACACTACTAGTGGCCATATCTTTTGTTTTCTTTTCCATCCTTTAAATGCAGTCCTGATTTCTGTTGCTTCTGCTCCTTCAAATGTAAAAATTATGAACTTAAAGAAAAAATGCTTATCTGCCAGTGCGGATGGCAGCAGCACAATGCCAGCAATTCTGAGTACAGTTGTGAATATATATTGCTGCTGTCCTCTGTTAGCAAAAGCAGGAGCTCTGGGCTCTGTGGAATTAATATTTCCTGAACAGTGGTCTACTCTGTACACCTGGTAATACTATTGTGATTTGCATATTTACATTTTTTCCTTAGAATGAAAACATCACTTTGTTATAGCTCTGAAGTTAACAAAGAACCATTTGTACATTATAGAAATTATTATCTACATTTC
The DNA here is from genome assembly GCF_035582795.1 of Mycteria americana. Lineage (NCBI taxonomy): Eukaryota > Metazoa > Chordata > Aves > Ciconiiformes > Ciconiidae > Mycteria > Mycteria americana. The sequence continues at coordinate 37,364,266 of NC_134367.1, forward strand.
TTAGGGTAAAAAAAGTATTTCATGATAAAGAAGCTGGCAATCTATTAAATGGGAGACACTTTGCCTGAAAAGCAGGTGTTAGTACGGATTCCTCAAACTCCACTGGGATCTGATTTCATATATGCTTGAAAAGACCAAAAATAATAACTAGAAGTAGAAGTAGAGATATGAAGCAGAGGAGAAAAGTATTCCATCCATATATACAAGTATGCCTAAGTATTCAGTACTGGTTTGCATTTAGCATATATTCCATATTCTTACAATGAGAGATAGAATGGTTGATTTTGGAATAAGAAACAAATTTTCTAGATGCAACTTATACTATAATTAACAGAAGCCTAAAATGTATGTATCACATAAAACATTCAGCAACACTGGCTCATTTACACCAACAGAAAATTTGTCCTTCATCATTCAAGTTCACCATTTCTGGTTATACCATTTCTTTTCTGTTTTTCCAAGTGCCTATTGAAGTTTGAAGGTCAGAGAATGCTTGACTAATGTAGTTACCTCAGTATACTTTGTTCTGACCTTTAGGTAACTGATGAGTATTTTAAGTAGCCACACAGTTTTTAAGCCAATAAATGCCATTACCATGGCATTTATTCAGGAAAGAATTACTCCTGATGTTCAGCATTTCTGTATTTCAGATTGCCAACGCTTCAGCTATCATCATTGCTCCAGTTCACTGATCAGACAAAGGGAGTTGGATGAGGTCTGGGGCATCAGCTGCTCTTGACTGGTTCAGCTTATGAATTCTCATGATCATAGGTTTTAACCTTATTTCAGCAATGTCCTCAATTTCCCCATGTCTGTTTTTTAACTTCAGGCTTACTGATCTGCCTCGGTGACAAATGTCTCCATTAGAACAGATACATTTTATTTTCTCAGTCTCACTCCACATGTTTAAAAAGGTCTTAAAGATTTAGGAACTAATAGAGCTAGGCAAATACAGCAAGAAATGTCAGTGAATTATTGGTTCAATATTTTTTAATGAACTCTCTTCATCTGTGTCCAGCAATAGTCCAATGCATAGGCTTCACAGCTAAAGAATCAGCAATTTTTAAATGAGTGTTGGAGTCTAACATCAAGATTCACTTTCCATAAAATATTTACACCAGAAATCAGATTTCAAGAGCTCTAAGAATTTAATAGGGAATTGGAGCACTCCTGTTAGTGTGAAGAAGTTAAGGAAGCATTGCAGCTGTATTGTAGTCAGGTGCAAGTCACCACTCTCAATATAAGAATAACTGCCTAAAATTCAGTAATATATGCTGAGCTAATGCCCTGTTCTGGCCTTACAAATGCTGCTATCACTCTGTCACTGCCTGTGGCAGAGTTTATTTCTTTTCCTGCGAGTCCCCTGTGAACAGCAGGCTCAGCCGGAACAGAAGACCCAGTGCTGGCGGGTACCATGCCCTTGCACGCCCGGCAGCACGGTGGCCAGCATGGTGGTACTCCACTTCTGTCCGAAGCTGCTTGCAAAAGATGCTTTGTGGACTGACTGTAGATTGGGGCTTGTGAAAATGAATGGTAACGGTGAATGGGTCCCTCCCGCCCCCTTCAGAGAGGGCAGAAGCATGCTGGCTCTGTGTGGTAGTTGGCTACACAAACACACCTACTTCTTATTTCCATTTCTGCTTAAGTCACAGCAAGCAGTACTACAGAATGCACTTTTTTTTCATAGCAGACATTTAACTTGTTTTAAAATCTGCAGGCTACTCAAAAGCCATGTGGCAGCTTGAGAGGTCTGTCAGTTTACTGCAAACAAGATTTGTTTATCTCCAAAACAGAAGCAGCAGCGCTTCAGTAAGCACTGCAGTCATCTGATCTGCAAGGGCAATCTTGTTTAAAGATTTCATAAGTAGTTCATTATCTATGAATGGGCTATGGGCTATTTTCCAATTAATCTATCCATTTTATTCAGGCCTGCATACTAACAATAATAGATCAAAAGAACATGTATTCCTCTTGCTTCAGGTGCTTCTGTATTGCGCTGGTAATTTCCTCTGCTCTGGAGTGGTTTATTTCTTTCCTCTTTTTTCACTTCTGGCCTGCCCTGAAACATCAGTCCGATTACGGTGTCTGAGGACTTGAGTTCCTCCAAAACCTATTTGCAGTGCAACACCGAAAGGGTTTTTCTTCTCCAAACCAGAAACATTCTCTGTGGCTATAGATAGATTAAAGGAAATCTGAGGAGTAGAGGAGGATGGGGAGAATCTCAAGTTCTAAAAGCAATAAAATAAAGCACCTCTTTATTGGCAACTTTGATCAATGTCAGAAGGGAAAAGAAATCAGCATTCGTTGCTTTTGCCAATAGTTTTTCATGAGTAGCCCAGTAACTCTTTTCTTCCCGACAACGTAGTGTATCAGATGTAAATCCAAAACTCAAGAAAATATTCACTTAAGATGCCAAAACCTGTCACTGTCCAAATGAAATATAAGCAACAGTATAATTAATTTCTAGTTAAAAAATGTGTCCAGGCAACCAAATAACATACTTATCTGCTTTAAAAATTACCAAATTTAAACAGGGAATTCTGCACTACTTTGCTAATGCCCAGCATAAAAATGTCACCATCATTTATTCTATTTATGACTAGACATCTGGTGTTTCATCATGTTTTAAACACATTTCTTCTAGTCAGCCTCAATCATTTACAGGAATAAGTCACAGTGCTTTGACATAAATACTTTTCTGGGGCTACACCTGTAAAAAAAGTTCTTGAATTATTCTGACAGTAAGTAATGACAAAGAAAGAAAGTGAAATAAATGATAATGGAATACTATTTTTACCAAATTGAGAAAATTTCCTCAGAACACTTGTTATTGTTTCATTTTTTGCCCAGTAAGCTGTCGAACAGGGAATCTGCCCTGTGCTAGAAACATAGGAGGTTTATAGCTACTTTTACAAAGCAGGGAAAAACGGTTTCCATACCAAAAATTGGATATTCAGACTTTGGATGATTTTGTTATGTCTGGATGAAAGGCTGAAACATTAAAATATGCAATTAAATATAACATCCTGCAGTTGCTACGTGCTGTCTGAATGTACTAGGGGAGCTTTTCCCTTAAACTTTTCTCCTCATCATTATTCATACAGCTAAGAAGTTTTGTTCAAAAAGATCTTTGGAGGAACATAATTGTAAGACCACAGGCATTCATGTGAACATGAATATTTGCTGGTTTTGTCCACTTATCATTTATTACTCATTTCAGCTACATGCACAAAATAAGAGCCGAATCTCACAAGTGCCAGAGTCTGAGATGTCAATATTTAAGACCACAGACGCACAGAGCCACTGCCAAATCTGTGCATTCCCAGAAGAAAGTCTGTGGACACCAACTCAGTGCCGTCAACCATGTATTGAGATTGTAAAGTTATTTAACTGACTAGCTGCTATGGTAAGACTCAGTAGTCTAAATATAGGCGTCTAGTGTAATTTTAGATGTTGTGAATTATCTTCCCTGTCTTCAGTTGCTGCCACAAAAGGGCGGAGGTCTGCTGTGCCTGTCATATCTGCCTGCCCTGGGCAGATCTCCTGGGCATCTCAAGTACCACAAGCAGCCTGTGTTCAGGCAACTGAGTCCCACCCCGAGCACCTGCTCTGGGGTGAGATGAACTGCTCTCCAAGCATGAGTGACTGCATTGACTGTGACAGGAGCTTAAACTCCTGGCAGATGCCTACTTGTAGAAACCTTAATTTGGATATCTTCTGTTTGAACTGAATCCCACCCACAAGCTCCCCTTTGTTCTGAAACACATTTCATTCCAAGAAAGTCTAGGAAAAAGGAAAGGCTGTATTCCCACCAATGACAGAAGAAGAAAAGGTTGTCTTTTTTACACTGTTTTTGGACTTATAGCGTTACAGATGTGTGTTCTTCTGCTGCTTTTGAGGACTGAGATGTGTATTTCCCATTTTCAGATGTAATGTATTGGGAAGTACTCTCCCTCTTTTCAGCCAACAGTTCCAGTAGTTGTAAATCAAGCGTGGAAATCCATCATCATCCAGGGATTGTCCAAAACAGTAGAAAAGAATGTAATTTTAATGTGCTTTTATGCTGTTTGTGACTATATAAGTAGTTTACACCCAGAAGAGTTACTTTAATAGGAAAGACTAAAGCTGAGGTTTCACAGGATGAAGCATCCAGGTGTTTTTAAGATATTACTGCCCTACAGCTCGTTCCTACCTTGTGCTGTGCATCATTGCTCTTCTGCAGGGCCAGACTAGCTGCTTGTGTGGCTGCACTGTGAAATGACTCAGGGAACCACCCTGCTCAAAAATAAGCCAGTCATCAAAGAAAAGAGGGGGTTATTTTAAAGCCAGATCAATCTCCTGATCCAGTTCACAGTGTAGCCACAGGAAGCAGAGCTGGAAAGAGGGTGCACAGGGATGAGGATGAGGAGAGGGTCTGGAGGGAAGGATAAGAGGTGGAAGAACAGGGCAAGAATATTTCAAAAGAGCGTTGCAATTCATGGCTTTGTCATGCAAAACCACAGTCTGAAATAACCTCATTTCTATACAGGCTGTAGCCTGATGGTTGGTACATGTACCTGACAGCTAAGGTACTCTCACTGAACTCCACTCTGTGATTTCAATCAGGAAGAGTTCTGCCCTCCCAGATAAACCCTTTAATGGAGTGAAATTAGATGGGGAATGTATTGCATTTGTAGAGATTACTGGCTCTGAGGCATCTCAAGGATTGCTGGAGTTACCGAGTTCCTCTGCTAAGGCAATCAATAGCCTTGATTCTCTGCAGGAGATAAAAAGCCAAAACGCACACAGCTGGGGTACCTAGAGTGATTTTAAAATCCTGGGGGAAGGCCAGGCTGGGCAAGCCCACATCTTGCAGTGTCTTAGCATGGCTGCATGCCTTGCCAGAGGCCGATTCAGCTCTGGTGCAAATGCGGCAGTGCTGAGTGATGGAGGGGCACCCTGTCCTATGCAAGGTCTCTCCTGTCTCTGTCCAGGACATGCTGCACCCATGTCCATGCTGCACCCTGCACTGCATGCACAGTGACAGCTGCTGGGACCAGGCTGCTGGTCACCTAATTACCCAGCCATGCGGCCAAGCCCTGCTTTCTCAATCCGGAGAACACCTCCGGGCAGTATTAATGGAATTAAAAATATATATATTACACATTTCCTTCCCACCCACCCAGTAACCCCACGCCTGCTTGCCCAGACCTCACATCATAAGTGACTATGCCAAGAACTAAATGGTTTGGAGCCATGAGGGTCCCAGCTTTCGGGTTCGCTTGGCCTTGGTGGGACCCAGGGAGTCACTGACAGGTGATGTGATCACACCTCAAGCTGCAGCCCTTTGTTCACGCGTGCTCTCCTCTGCTAAGCTGATGCTGTTGCATGAGATAAATTTGACAGTTCCAGAAGAAAAGCAGATTTGCCTCCTAAATCATCATCTGTTCCTAATTTCCTCATCAATTAGAGAGCAGCTCACAGGCTCAGAAGGGAACAATAGACTCTCTCTAAGGTGATAACGTTACGACATGCTGCACCCCTTTAACTGCTTGCTTTGCTATCATGGTGTGCATTTTATCTTGCCATGAACTGGCAGCCTTAATTATGATCTTGTGTCTTCCATTGTTTGAGGCAAATGACTAAGTGACTTACAAAGACAATTAGATTTGGATCTGTTCTAACTAATCTCTTTCCAATGGCAATATCCTATTAGACACACCGGGTATATTTGGGGGGAGGGAAAAGGGGGATGGGGAAGGAAGAGTTACCTTTGAAATACTATTTCAGGGACTGAAAAGCTGGGTAATTAACTGTCATTGCTCAATCTTCTTTGGTTGTCACCAGCTACCTTGTCTGCTCCTCCTGCACTTAAATACACCCGGTTAAAGCTAGAGCTACAAGAATCACAGAAAGTAGATGAGAAGGGTAAGTCCAAGACACTGCTTTGTGAAAATACATTTGCTCTGATCAGGAAGCTCTTGTATTTGGGGAGAGAGGAGGATGCCTGGCCATTCATTCGCTTTGAGCTTGCTTTATTGCCTTTAGGATCTCATGACCTGTCTATGCAGAGGGACATTTATATACTTATATATCATACCACCTTTGCACTGAAGAGATCATTAACCAAGCCATTACACTGAAATGGAATAATACCTTTAAAAACAGAAAAAAACTTCTGATATTTCTTCCTTGGTCATACGAATGCATGTTTAGCTTTCTTAACTCACAGCTTAGTGCTGCATTTCTTGACCCCTTTGTGGACAATTAGATTTTTTTCATAGCCCATGAGACAAGCCTCAGCTACATGACCACGGATGACAATTAAGCATAACAATTAAGACCGTATGCAACATAAAGCATACATGTCCCTCAACAGTTTCTAAAGCAGTTTCTGTGGTTTAACAAAGCAAAAGGTCATTAAGAAATAATAACATTTGTGGATAGCAATGGGGCCAGCCGTTTTGTCCTGTCCTTTTAATATGTATTCACATCTAGCACAAAGAGCATTTTAGATGTGATCAGAAGTTAGTATAAGAGACTCTGGAGCTATATTTTGCAAATAAATAATTTAGCATAAATAAATTGCATAAACAGACAATTAAAAAGACCTTTGTTTGCTTTGTGCATGGGGATAGTTAGATACTAACACATTACTTAGTGCTGAGACTTGTAAGCATGAGGGATACACAACACAACTAAGAGGGCATCTGTCAGTGCACATTGTGATGTGCCAAGTCTGAATTATCTGCTACCCTGAAATAAATGGAGTGCTTTAGTCTCAATTAGAGAAAACCAAAGGGAAGCACAATAACAGTCTTCAAAGCAATTCAAAGGTTCCTACTACAAGGAAGAGAATAAATTATTCTCCAGGTCAACTGGTGAAAGGATTAAGCATAACAGGTTTACATTGGAAATTCAGGAGATGGGGCAAGAATAATTCCCTAACAGCACAAGTGGCCCAGCACTGGAATAGGTCATGTGGGGAGAGGACGAGCTCTTTTTGACTGATGGTTTTTGAGAAATGTTTGGGCAAATTTCTGTCAGAACTGGTTCAGACACAATATTTCCTGCTGGGAAATGCTGGAGGACAACTGGGGAGACATCTCAGGTGGGCAGGGCTCAGCTTGGCCCTGCTCCAGGGTGAAAACTGATGCAGTAAATTAGTGCCAGCCTCCTCGTCCTCCCAGTGGTGCTGGGGCAGTTCCCATGGTCCAGCGAGCTGCAGAAGGAGAAGTGCAAGCGAAGGCATGCCCTGTCTGTAAACCACTCTGAAGGGCTCTGCTGTCCATCAAGTGGGCTTGACAAATGTTCAGACAGATTTAGCTGCTGGAATCTGAAATAACTCTCTCCCTGCTGCCCAAAACTAACATATACTTAATGAATTATGAAAAGAAGAAAAATCAATTTTCCTTGCCAGCTACTGATGCACTAAATGATTGCTTTCCTTTTTTAAATTATTAATAATTAGTCTTCCTTATTTATGTTATCTATTAATCTAAAAATGGCAACTCTGGTTATCCTAGTGTTATTAAATCACAATAACAAGAGCTGAAACACTGACAGCCTACTTCTTTTCAAGAGCCATCTCCAAGATGGAGGTACTTATAATTTTCCTAAAGTCAGAAAAAAATTTCCACATCAGATTATAACTTATTTTAGTTACCATGTGTTAGCTAACATGGTACTGCATGCAGCAAAAAGCCAAAGTATTCAGATACATGTCTCCAGAAACACAGTTTTCAAAAATACCCTATAGCCAGTGAGTTTTATATACCACAAAACAATAGTTTAGGTGCTCTTCTGAATCTCACTAAACACCAACCTGTATCTTAGACTGTCTTTGCAAATTTTGTTTATATTCTTAGGGCCCACAGCATCTGTTTCCCACACTCAAATAAGTTAAGAATAATGTATTTTATTCTCTTTACTTACACCAGTAAACCTTGGAGATGTGTAAATGTTTTCTAACTTTGAGAGGCATGCTTGCAAATTAAAAATGGATAGAAAACTTAGATTGTTCTAAATGTAATACAACATTAACATAACATAACATAACATAGTGTCTGGAAATTTGTGATTTATATAAACTAACTTTATGAAGCTTAATGTGCTAATGAAAATGTTTAATAGAGACAGTTTTCATTTCTAGTTGAGAAACCAAAAATGCACTTTAATCTTAGGAAAATAACCATTTGCTTTATACTACTTTGATCACATATTTTTATAAATTCCTTTTATAGATGCAGGTGAATAGCTTCAGAATGACAACCCTTGGGAATTTTAAAATAACTTCATGAAAGACCTTGCCTTGTAATAAGTGTTTAAGTTTCTAGGCTGGATCTCTTGCTCTGCCAAATGTTCCAGCAATTTAGAAAGACATTTCAAGCACGCAAAGAAGGAAAAGTGTTTTCCTAAATATAGGTTTTGAGTGATTCTATAGAATAACATGGAGTTTGGATTACCTTCCTATCTGGAGCTACCTGAAGACATCTCACCTACCTAGTTATGCTTTGCAGCACTTTAAGCTGAAACTAAAAATATTTGGCAACATGTTGTGGTGGGTTGACCTTGACTGGCCACCGGGTGCTCACCAAGCCACTCTATCACTCCCCCTTCTCAGCAGGCTGGGGGGAGAAAATAAGATTAAAAACTCATGGGTCAAGATAAAGGCAGTTTACTAAAAGAAAAGCAAAGGCAGTGTGCAGAAACAAAGAAAAACAAAAAGATTTATTCTCTACTTCCTATAAGCAAGAGATGTCCAGACGCTTCCTGGGAAGCAGGGCCTCAGTATGCGTAGTGGTGGCATCAGAAGACAAACGCCTTAATAACTAATGTCCCCCTCCTCCTTTCTCATAGCTTTTATTGCTGAGCATGACGTCATACAGTATGGGATATCCCTTTGGTGAGTTTGGGTCCCTCTTGCCCAGCCCCAGCTCACTGGCCTTTGAGCAGGGGGGGGTGGCAAGACAGCCTTGATGCTGTGCGAGCATTGCTCAGCAGTAGCCAAAACATCGGTGTCTTATCAACACCCTTCTAGCTACGAATACAAAGCACAGCACTATGAGGGCTGCTATGGGGAAAGTTAACTCCATCCCAGCCAGACCCAATACACATATTCAAACTATTCCCAGGAATTCCCTCTTCAAAAATGCCTAGAATTTCATCTATGGCTAAAGCATATGACTACTGAAAAATTATTTCCTTAGTCCCTCAAATATAGCAAGTGGCTACTCCAAATTAGGAACTTAATATTTCCTTAATTCTTTGTTGTTGTTGTTTTAATCCAGTACTTATATAAATGCCTTATTTATACTTTAGTCTTTTTCCCACAACTTTATAGACACTGAGAGCAGACTGCAGCCTTGGTATATCTAGAAGCATTTGTACATGCCCATTGCTATCTATACCCTCCTGCTCCAGTGCAGCACCTGGAAATTCCTCAAAATGAACAGCTAATCCTAGGTAGAAATAATGTTGTCCTTTCTCTGGGAATTGGCTTGGCTCAAGTTCTACAAAGTCTATCAAATGAAATAAAAAATGCCCCAAGCACACACAGCAACAGCATCTTTAAACTACATCCTAAGAATGCGAAGTAAAATGCTACGAAGCTATATCTAAATGCAGGCATGGGGTAAATCTTCTTTTCCACACTGGTCAATACTAGTCAGGAAGAAAACTTGTCTCAACAACAGTAAACTTTTCCCACAGCAAAAAAAAAAAGCCTTGGAGCAGCTTTAGAAGGTTACCTGGGGTCTTTGCTTATTTACTGAAATGTGAGCTAGTATAAATTTGCCTCTTTTCTTCTCAAAAAGGACATTCCAGGGCTGGCAGAGGTATGACCAGACCTTTCTGGTTTAAGGGTCTTTAATCCCTCAGAGAATAGAATTGTTACAGTTCAACTTCTTTTCCTCACTGATTTTTAGCTGATCTGAGACCTATATCTTTCTTTGCTGCCACTTCCATGTTTCTTTCCAGAAACATGAGTTGTGCATTAGCTGTGACCTATCTAGTTTTTCTGTTCGACAAAAGCAGCAAAGCATACTTTTTGGAGCCTACTTGCTCTTCATAGACTTGAATGAGGTGCTGGCATCTGAACTGCCTAAACACAGTGAATAGGTGGTCATTTTGTACTCATCTAGTTGCTACCCAAACCCATTAACTCCACAAAACTAGTTCCTTGCCAGTTTGTCAGCCCTGAAAAGGATATGTATGCCATGAAGCAAAATCAAGGCTCCTGGCTCTACGCTCGCTCTCTCCTCAGTCTGGAAAAGCCAAATGGTCTGCTTTCTGAGCAACTGTGGGCATTCAACATATCGAGACTCTACAGAAATGCAAGTTACGAGAAGCTACTTTGGCATCTCTGACAAACTCTGCTCCTGACATTATGTATCAGCAGCAGCTGAAGAGGAAGACAAAGGGTGTTGCAGTTTTATGTGGATTTGCACTAAGAAATCTAAAAAAATGGACAAGACCTTAATTCCCGGGATTCTTCTGAAAAACTTTCCTTATTTGTGTAAAACTAGCTGGTAGAAAACATCAGGTGATGTTATAAATAGTGCTGGCCAGTAGATCATCATTTCTGCAAGATGAAGCACACCAGCATGGTATTAGGACTTACATGTAAACATGCTGAGTGCAGTTTTTCCCTTGCAGTTTATGGAAAAGGTAATTGGCCTTTTTCTTTAAAAAAAAAATCCTTCAGATGCTATAACAGACAGAAACAAGTTCCTAGATACAAGCCTTGTCATTTTTCTTTCCAATGATATATGTCAGGGCACAGCGTGAGCCAGCTGGTAGTTGCTCTGTTTAAAAGCATCTCCCGTGGGAAGGGGGGTCAGCCCTGGCTGGGGCATCCCCGCAGCACCGCCTGGGAGCCTTGGTCCAAGGTCACCAAAGGAAGGGGCTGCCCTCGGCTGTGCTACCTCGGAGCTGGCACCCGAACCTCCAGGAGGGGGGATGCACTCGGGGCCCCAGTGCTGCGCTCCACGTGCACCGTCCAGAAGTGCCAGGGCGAGGCTGCGCATAGACAGACAGAAGGAGATCTTTCCTACGTGCAGAACACATAAGCCAAAACTGAACTTCTGCCTGCCACCCCTTCCCTAGATGTTCACTGATGTATTTCATAGCTACTCATCTGTTAAGCTAAATGCTGTATTCCATCTATGCTTTGTCTTGACAACTGTCATCCCAGTGAGCAGTATCTATATTTCAGGAGTGGAGAGGTTTTTCATCATTTTAATTGCTGTCTTGGGTCCTGCTCCTGAAAGGAACCTCATGGAAGCCCAGTCTCCTAATTTCCTGGGGGGACAGGCACTGCTGTGGAAATACCTGAACAGAGGGTTTATCATACAAGTCATGAACGCAGCTTTCATTCTCTCTGAGGATGTGAAATACAAGACAACTCTCCAGATCAAGGCAAAGTGCACCAAGCACATTAAGGATGGTGGGCAGCATTTTCAGAAGTGCCTGTGGAAGGGCGGTCATGAGCGAGCAGGAGGGAAAGGAGCCATAGCAGGACTCTGAACTGCAGCAGCTCCTCCACACCAGCTTCTCACATGCAAGTTTTACTTCATGCTCAGGGTGCTATGAAGTGGTCTAGCTTAACCGGAACATGAGCCAGCAGTGTGCCCAGGTGGCCAAGAAGACCAATAGCATCCTGTCGTGTATGAGAAATAGTGTGGCCAGCAGGAGTAGGGAAGTGATCGTACCCCTGTACTCAGCACTGGTAAGGCCACACCTCGACTCCTGTGTTCGGTTTTGGGCTCCTCACTACAAGAGAGACATTGAGGTGCTGGAGCGTGTCCAGAGAAGGGCAACGAAGCTGGTGAAGGGTCTGGAGCACAAGTCTGATGAGGAGCGGCTGAGGGAACTGGGGTTGTTTAGTCTGAAGAAAAGGAGGCTGAGGGGAGACCTTATTGGTCTCCACAACTACCTGAAAGGAGGTTGTAGAGAGGTGGGGGTCGGTCTCTTCTCCCAACTAACAAGCCATAGGACAAGAGGAAATGGCTTCAAGTTGCGCTGGGGGAGGTTTAGATTGGATATTAGGGAAAATTTCTTCACTGAAAGGGTGGTCAAGCATTGGAACAGGCTGCCCAGGGAAGTGGTTGAGTCACCATCCATGCAGGTATTTAAAGGATGTGTAGGTGTGGCATTTAGGAACATGGTTTAGTGGTGGACTTGGCAGTGATAGGTTAATGGTTGGACTTGATGATCTTAAAGGTCCTTTCCAACCTAAACGGTTCTATGATTCTATGAACCCACTTCCAAAACAGCTTTTAAAAAGCTAGGATTAAGGAGGTTACGCTCTTCAGCCTTGAGATGGTAAAGCATAAGAAAATTTTGTCAACTTGTGACTGAGGACACTATTGTGCTCAGAGAACAGCGAGCGTTCAGCTAAGCATTGAGTTCTGACACAATCGAAGCAACTTCAGTCACAGAGCAACTGCTCAGTCAGTCTGATTCAATTGCAAATGTCCTGGCAAATAGCAGGATGCTAAATGTAGAGAGCTATGAGCCATTCAGCTCTTTGTAAATGGTCCATTTACTGCAATAAAGAAATGAGGGTCAATAGGGGACTGCCAGTATTTATTCATTTATTTATTTCATTTTTAATAAAGCCAATTCATTCAGGACCATTAGGTTACATATCCAACCAACCCTAGAATCATATCAACTTCTTAGAATGTCCTCCATTTTTCCTATTGCTTTTAACAAGTTTTTATATCTTGTTTTACATATACTGTAAAACCCTCACAAGGGAATTTCTTCCTCTAAGTTCAGATATTGCCCATTGTAATGAAGTTCCAGTCCTTTCTCAGGTGCTACGATAGTACAAATAACTATAATAATAAGCCAAATTTCTTGCTTCTGTAACTCCATTGATTTAAAAGTGCTCAGCTGCAGATAATCTGAGATAAAAATTCCCTTCAAGTGTCAGCAGATAAAACCACTAGACAAAAAGCTGCCACAATAGCAGCAGATTCACTATCAGAATATACAGGACTAAAACTCTTCTTATTTATAACAGCGCAGACAGAGCGATCCACTTTGAATCATCATTGGGCTAGCTGTTGTTTGGAAACCAGCCATAGGTTTTTGATAACGTGGTACTTTTTGAGATAACCCAAACAGAAGATGCTCAGTGGAACTCCTTCATGAAAAGTAAACAGAAGACACATGTGAGAAAGGTCCCTGATCTTCACCTAAGCATGTTTATGTGGGGTGTGGGGGGTTTTTATTCAGCCTTTAGAAACTGGTGTAGTAAACAGCAGGGATGAAGAGGTAATACATGTTTTAGATCTGATCAAATTCAGTCTTTGGATACAGTCTATCCAGTTCTATTAAAATCAGTGGAATTTATCCAAAAGGATATTGCACAATCAGCCTCACTACATGGCATTTCATCTTACACTTAAGTTTAATTTGGCATACGGTTTCGTTGGTCTTGCCTTTGTCTTTTCCTTACTTTCCTGTATGCTCAGATACTTGATGCAGGTTGTCCTCACTAGCCATCTGCACAACAGGCCAGGCTCAGGAGCATTTAGTGCATGTGCTTTACTTTGCAGGTGATGACTCAGTGTAAAGGTACAGGCTGCTCCTGGAGAAGCTGTCAAAAATGCTTTTGCTAACGCAGATATCTATGAGCTGGAAGTTTAAGTCACATTGTTTCTTCTGACACAAAATCATTACATCTGGGCATTTTTTCTGGCAAATGTGAAGGGATTTGGTACACAGCTATGCACGGCTACAATTATTCACATTTTTGTAATGGTATTTTAACAAATATTTTGTATGGGAAAGCTCAGTCATAAAAAGGTCTTTTTGTGGGGTTAATTCCACCCTGCCACAAACCCACTGACTAAAGTGTGTTTACGCCAAAGATGATTATGTACTTTTTTAATTTTAAATTAAATACAGATGATAATTACAATGAATCACTGCAAAATGGCTGTATAATTTGAAAATGTAATTAAGTGAAAAGTGTATTAGCTTTCAAAAAATGTTTAGATGGCTCTAAGTGTGCTGCCGTGGCATAGATTATTGCATTCCTGTGACCGCAACTGATACTAAGGACAATGTTTTAATGATGTTCTAATGATTCATCATTGAGGACATTCTGATTACTTGATATTCTGGCAGATGAAGTGGATTTACAGAAAGATGTCATCTGGGGGAAAAGCCTTCAATAAATCTGAACAAAACTGCAAAAAGCTTCAGAAAGATAGATGACTCTCATCATTTTTATATGTGTTTTGCTATGTAATTGCTTTTTCACTGGCGTTGCAAGTTTAAATCTGCAAAAATGGGATTCTGTTTCGCATGGGGAATCAAAGCTCAGGGAGTGAAATGCCCTGTACCAAAACATACAGATTGCGTTATCCTCTGTGGCTCCTGACCGGGGATTTCAAAATGGCATGCCCGTGTCCTTTCTCAAAGCCACATGTCCCTGGCACTCATCCGCCCCAGGCAGAGGGCTGAAGAGCACCTTGAAAGCGAAGGAGCCATGAGGAGACGCGAAGTGTGTCCCTGGGCAGGAGGAGAGGGAGCAGAGCTCTCTAGGGAGTGGGACTAAAACCCAGTGGCACCGGGACAAGGATTTTGTGTGGCTTAGTCCCCACCTTGCTGCTGGTGGGCATCTGGGTTGGCCAGCTGCTGCTCTGTCCCCCGCCTGCCATTTGTGTGGGTTTCGCTGGCCGAGAATGTGCAACCACAAACCAGCCGGGAAGTGGAGAACCCAGTTGTGGGAGCAGCCTGCACCCCGAGCAGGTGACCAGGAAAAGAGACATCGTTTCTAATCATCCTCAGCTTCGGACAGATGAGAATGCAGGAAGTGCATTCCAGCAGTACAGGAATTAAATGCACTGCTCAGACTCATTACCTGAAGTTCCTTTCAGACTAAATGAAGAAAATGCCAAAGAAAAGGTGGACATCTGTAGTGGCAGAGAAAATTGTCATCTAAATATCTGTGCTAAAATACTCAGGAGAAGCATGGTACAACAGAGGAGCTACCCAGTAGGTATTTATGTAGCTTCATAGAGCAATCGACTGTAAGGAATGGATCACATTAAATACAATTAATACTGCTACTGCTTGCTCTACTCATATATTTAATAATGCAAACCGGTGCCTTATATATGCAGGGGGAAATCCATGCCCCAAAGCTCACTAAGTTATCTCTCCATAGACACCCCTGTGCTTTGCCCATTTCTCCTTGCTGCTGTAAAGGTGCTGAGAGCACCCCCCTCCTGGGGTTCGGCTGCCGGGGCTCAGGGCCAGCTCCCCACCAGCGCAGCCGGGGCAGCCTCATCCCTCAGGGGACGTGAGGGGCTCCCGGGCAGCCTACGGGGTGGCTGTGGCTGCAGCCCCCGCCATGGGCCCACTGCTTCCGATCCGCGCCCATGGATGGGACCTCCTGGCCCCACCATGGCAGGACCAGCCTGGGGGCCACAGGGTCTGGGCTGACCCCATTACCGCCTCCATCCAGCCCCACTGTCACCCTCAGCCCCTGCGGGGCAGCAGGCCCCCTGATGGGTGTATTACAATAGCCTGTGAAATTTGCTTTGTTATGTTATTTCTCCATTACTATACTACAGATTAAAAAAAAAATAAACTGCTGAGAATGTTAGTATCAAACTGCAATAACTTCCCTTGAAACGGATAGTAAATCTTCCTATCTTTTAACTCAATATAGTGGGCATAACATTAAATAAAAGTAATACTGCTACTGCTTGCTCTACTCATACATTCAATAATGCAAACCTGTGCCTTATTTTAGGTTATGTGTAGATTTAATATACATACTATTACAACAAGGTCACTTTGGAATAATCTCTTTGATTGATTGCAGGGAGGAGGCATGTGGAGGGAAAAAGTAATCTTGTATGGAAAACACACAATATCAGCCTACACGGAAATGGCACAAAAGCCTGTTTTTGAGTCAGAGTATATAAATGGCAACTGTTACAGTTTTGCTTAAATGGCACAGCCAAGCATGGTTGCAGCTTTGCCAGTTGTTTTCCATAATAAAATAAATTCTTCTGGGTTCTCTTCGGTACTGGCCTTCTTGCTATGTTTGTCACTCTAGTATTGGAGTACTTAACAGACACAAAACACCTTTTGGTTTTTGTCTTCAGATGAATTCTCTTTACCTGCTCCTCCATCTTGTGCTATCAAAATAATAAGCTATCAATCAGGATGAGAATGTCTTATAAAAACAAGAAAGAACAAAAGTAATATTCTCTAGAACATTTCTCCTCAGTACAATATTGCAACGAAACACTGTGAGGCAACTGATGGCACAGGAAATTTCCATTACAGTATGTGTGTGGACAAAAGAGATCCAACACACAGTGCAGTGCCAATACACAGTTGGTGCTAGTCATCAACATTTGGGCATCTGTGTCAGTGGCCAGATTAGGTTGATATTTAAATATTAGTATACTTGTATTACATCCTTTGCATTTTTTAAATCTGAAATGGCTGTGAAACTTTAGCAGATTCCAAGGCACCACCACGCTCCTCTCATCTGACTGGCAAGCAAAGGCCATTGGATGCCGGTTCAAACCCAGCAGCTGTGGAGCATCTCTTCAGGTAACTACCTTGTTTCAAAAACATTTCAAGGGACAAGGAATGTATTGCAACATCTCAAAAATTGCTCCAGCAGATATTTGATCTGACTATGGAAAAAAAACCTGCTCATTATCCTGACTTTTAATTTTGTCAACTGTCAGCTAGTGGATGTTAGTGTTCCACTGTCCTGCTGGTTTGAAGAGCCCTCTGTTACAGTAGCTGTTCCCCACATAGGTGTTCATGGACAAATACTTCTTCAACTGTTCCTTTGGTATGCTCAACAGACTCACCTCTTCAAACCATTGATTCTTAGGCTTTTTTCTCCGATTCTTTCAGTGTTTTAATAAGTCTTCCCTGAACACTACAGGTTTTCAACAACTTTCTTGAATCGTTAACACAAAAACTGTCTTCCATTCTGTTCACATTAATATCAAATAGGTGATAGAGTCACTTTCTTGTTATTCAACATTCCCTTTAACAGATGCCCAAGGATCCCATTAGCACTTTGATCACAGTGTTTTTTGGGAAACTCAGGTCCAGGTGAGGATCAGCGATGAGCTTCCTATCTCCTTCAGGGCACAGTTTCCCAGGACAGACTAGCCCATGCTCTCATTACAGCTTCCCATCTTTGTTCCCAGACACACAACCTCTCACTGGAATGGACTGACTTGTCTGTATTGCTTTTGTGCCCCAAGGTCTGCATGTGCCCCAGGTGACCTGATGGCTAAAACTAACAATGGTCTCCTAGAGTACTTCAGAGCACCTGGCTGGAGTGCCCACCCTGGCCATCTACTCAACACCATGTCAAAGGGGGACTCAAGTAAACTTTGAGACCCTTTACTCCTCCATCCTCCCTTGTTCTCCTCCTTGTTCTCCTCTCCTCCTTGTTCTCCTCTTTACTCCTCCATCCTCCAGCCTTTTTACTCCTCCATCCTCCCTTGTTCAAGGTGGGGTGGGAGCCCAAAACAGAACTGCAGGGCAGGCAGAAGTTCCTGAGCACCCTGACAAGGTCTCTGAGCCGGACAGTGAGAGGACAGTGGCTGAGGACTGAGGAAACTGAACAAGGACTTGCTCCCTTCATTGTTTATCCCTCATGTGTTGTACAGTGTGTTCATATATGGTGCCTTCCCTTAGCACTGGAACGGAAAACAAAAGTGCTTAAAACATCAGAAAGTCCTGTCTCATCACTGATTGAAAAAAGCAGCCATATTTTCCACAGAAGATGAGTACAATAGGATCTGAGAGTATTATAGGTAGGACATGATACAGAAGAGACATACTTGGTGTTCGCTTTCCCTACCATTTGAGTACAACAAGCTATTCTGAGTAGGTAAAGTTTCTGCCAAGGTCATGCACAAAATCACTTGAATCAGGCCCAAGATTGCAGGTGGCAGATCATCTTGGGCTACTTTCAAACTTGCACCTAGATCTACTTTTTATAATTGCAAATTCTTAAGTTGGATACCTCTGTGAGCAAGTCTCACAGCTTTCCTCAGGCACTGGTTTGTGCCACAATACCTTTGACAAATAAGAGAAACCTTGCCCTTTTTCTTTGTTGTATGCATAAAAGAGAAAATATCATATGTGTTTGTCCTCCATCCACCCTGACTGTCTCTTTTGTTCACTACTCAATGATACATTAGATTCAAAATGCCAGATTGTTCAGGGCTTAGCCCTCCATCAACTTTTGCCACACTATTGATCTTCCTGTACAAGCTGTAATGTGTAAAGGCTCTGTGGATGAATGATGCTACCAGAATTTTTTCTTATACTGTTGGCACCAACATTTTAAAATTTATGTCATCTGGTTTCCTGTGTCACTGCTTTGCTAACAGCAATTCTCCATCCATAACAATGTTTTCCTGAAGAGCCCTGATTCAGCTCTTCTAGTGTGAACATTTTTTTTACTCCTTTAAAAAGCTTTTAGACTCTTCAGGAAAGTCAAAAAGCACTCAATATAACTGCCCTCTTCCTTTTAAAAAGCCTTTGTGGTGGACTAATATATTGCCTCAAACATGCTAATTACATCTGCTAATGGCTGGGTATTGCATTACAGGACAGGTGGAGTAAACTCAACAGCAGCACTCTACTTGTTGTGTTCCATCATGCTAATGAAAGCAATAAATCAATGGCATGTTCCAAACCTTGACTTGCCCCAGAAAAGAGAAACACTAACAAAATTTAGCACATCCAGCTTAGAATTTCTCACAGATGGATAGCTCTCTTTTCACCCTGGAAAGCTTTAAATTCTTCTTTCAGCATAAGGGCAATCCTCCAAGATGCTGAGCATGCAATGGATCTGAATGTACCCTTTACTTTTTGGGATTGCATTAACTTTGAAACAGGTACACTATTCAGATTAATGATATGAAGAGCAGAGGGCTCAGATGAATGATATGAGGAACAGAGAGCTATGGAAGATGATTTTAGAAAGATGATAGAAAACAAGAAAATTTCAATTGAGAAAGCCAGGTAAGTCTGTTTTCCCTGTTATGGTACAAACATGCAGAAAATTTCACTCTCCAGAGCCAAAAAAGTAATATGAAAGGACTTTAAAACATTGTCGGCTCATAGTCTGGAGAATGAAGGTAAAGTTAAGGCTAGGTTTGAAAGATCAAAGACTTAAATGACTTCGTTTCCACTGGAGCTGTACTTCATTTGCCTAAAGGGTAAATTTTCAACTTTGTGCGGTTAAAGTCGTTGATGACACATATCCCTGTTATCTATGGGGTGTATACATCTTAGTATTGCTTACATCTTATTGCTCTCTATGACTACCTGAAAGGAGGTTGTAGAGAGGTGGGGGTCGGTCTCTTCTCCCAGGTAACAAGTGATAGGACAAGAGGAAATGGCCTCAAGTTGCGCCAGGGGAGGTTTAGACTGGATATTAGGAAATTTTACTTCACTGAAAGGGTTCTCAAGCATTGGAACAGGCTGCCCAGGGAAGTGGTTGAGTCACCATCCCTGAAGATATTTAAAAGACGTTTGGATGAGGTGCTTAGGGACATGGTGTAGTGGTGGACTTGGCAGTGATATGTTAACGGTTGGACTTGATGATCTTAAAGGTCTTTTCCAACCTATGCGATTCTGTGATTCTGTAGTCTGCATGTACTGAACAGATATTTCTCCTCTGAAGTTTCGGTATTCTTCCTCAACTGCTGTAGCATATATGGACATTCATTTTAAAAAGCAAAAGGTAACCAGAAATAGCTACTAGTAATACCCAAAAGTCACTAAGAACTAAATTTGCCACTCTGAGAAGGGCCAACATATGACCCATCTAGATTTTTAGTGTCAAATCTGGTCAGTATGCTAGATGTTAATGCCTTCAAGGCAGTGACACATAGATACTAAAGGGCTGCAGGCTTTACCCTTCCATGGGCTGGCATGAAAAGCGATGAGGGTAACCAAGATCCACATTTCATTTGTACAAGGATCTGAGCATCTCTTACAGTTAGCACAGAAGGACTGAAGATGTTGTTCCAGTTCTCTGGTCTGGGCTGTTTTCATTTCAATGGATCCTCTGCATCCACCTGCAAGGAGCCTGTTTATGCAGAATTTATGGAAATGAAGTGGATTCCTTGCTAAGGGCTAAAGAGAGGTAATGTATCACATCACAGAAAAGCCTTCAATTGGCTCTTTTAAACTTTTCCACTAGCTGATAATGGTATCCCTAACTACTTGTTGGGGATAGTGTTCTGACATCGTGGCAGCTGGCTCCTACACATCTTTAACTCTGAAGCAGAAGAGTTTTGAAGTAGGTCAGCTCACAGCATCAAAGTAAACCAGTCTCTGTAAGGTCTTTGATGAATGTACAGAACTTATAGGTATGGCAGACACTGGAAGTTGCAATACCTGAATTTCGGTTCCTGTTATAGCAACGCTGCAGTACTTTACAGTATTTATGACCCCTCTTTATTGTTTTTTGTTATTTAGGTGCTAACAATGTGGGGGAGCTAAACCAAGGAGCAAAGACAGAATTTGTCTAGAGAGCCTGGTGTGACTGCATTGTAATTTTTCTTCATAGTTCACATAGAGAAGCTCCTATGACATGTTTTTTCCCTAGATTTTTATTTTAATAATATCTTATATGTGACATCATTTGACATTGGGGAAATCTGTCTAAGCATTTATTGAGGTACTGTTCTGTCCGCCCTGCCTTGTACAAAGTTATTCCATAAACATCTCAGTTTGATGAATGTGTACTGAGTATGGAGTGGCTCAACAAGAAATGGGTTGGCCAGCTCTTACCAAAAGAGTAAATTCCGGCAAAGTGTAAAACAGATTCTTTGGTCTAGAAGATTTAAATAGAACTGCATGCATTTTCCACACAAAATTGTATTTATATTAATCACTGTGTTTGTTCAGCACCTGAATTTCCAAGTTTAAAGGAATATAAAGAAAACTCCCCTTGCTTACTGTAATAGCAATAGCAATTACCAGCTACTGCAACCCAGTCTTCACTATTTTGAAATGACAGCTGACTGAAATTTTTATTTTTCCATTTGTTTTTTTCAACTGGTTCCTAAAATGCAGAGGTAAAACCTGTCATCCCTGTTGTTATTATGCAGCTTGGAGAAGTAAATAAGGTGTTTTATGAAACCTTACCCAACACAAATGCATCATCACTGAGGAATCCTATGAATACGTATGTTAAAATTTCTATAAATTGTGTGACATTTGCAGAACATTCTGGCAAGATTTTGAAAAAGAGAAAAGCTTATTAAGATGGCCTGGAGATATTACTGCTACCTGATCCTACTTTCTCTAAGACAAACAAGTGAAACATATACAATAGAGGAAAAGAAACCACGGCAAAAACAGAAAGCATAACTTTGGTTTCTGAGTTTTACTTGTAGTCTCATTGTTAGAGAAATTTAGGCACATGTGCCTCTGTCAGCCACCTCAAAAACTGCCAGTCTCACCCCAGTGCTAAATTTCATAATATACGGCTTTTAACTGCCATTTTGGAGGTGTTCAAAAGACTCAGTCTCAGCTAGCTAAACCAAAGACTCCTTAAACAGAGGGCAAAAGGAAAGACAGGAACGAGAAGAAACAGGGTAGGAAAGGCTGGTAAAAAAAGCGGTGGATGAGGACCACTGTAGAACTTGTACCTTTCAAAAGGCATCTGGCAGCCAGACAGAGCTGACAGTGATGCTGGTATCACCTGCTCTCTCCCTCTAGGACTGTCTGGCCACGGCATCTCTCAGAGTCAGGATGATAATGGCAGAGTGGTATTAATACAGTGGGCTCTGCAGTCCCCGGCACAACAGTGAAATTCGTTTGTCTTAGTTTCATCTCTTACCAGCATCCAAATCAAACTGTGATCATTCAGAATAGCCATCTGCTCACTCTTTGTCCGCTAACTGACCCTAATTTTAAGTGGAACAATTTTGGGCAAAGAAGGTCACCAGTTTCTGTGTTCCTACATCTCCTACTTACTAGCGTGGTCTCAGCATTGCCACACTTGTGACATATCCAAAAGCCTTTTATTTGTTAGATTAATTCAATTTTTCTGTCTTTGGCAAATTTTTATAAACATTTTTCTGTAAGGGGATGAACTGGGTTTCTGTTACGTGGAACAGCTCCTCTGAGCTGTGTGCTAAATTCCTCTCCTCCTCTTTGCTGTGTTTGATACGCAAGAGAACTGATCTGGCTGAGACACAACTCCAGGATATTTGTGGCTGTGAAGCCGTGGGGTAGACACTTTCTTCTGAGGGACAGAGCCTATGCTACACCTCCACCTTAGCTTTTCCTTCTGAGTAACTTCAGTAGGGCAGCATGACAATTGAGATTCACTTTCCAAGACACCACTCTCCTTGGGACGGGATGCTTCCCATCTCCCTGACTGGGAATGGGACTTCACTGGTTAGCAGGATGATGCAGAGGCATGTCTCGTCCCACTCGGTGGGTTGCGAGAGGGGTGAATCTTTTTGATTCCCCGACGGTTTGAGTACCGACAAAAGCCGATCTCTGCTCGGCAGAGCCGCGTGGTCGGTAGAGTCACGACAATGACCCAGAGGAACAGTCTGGCCAGCAACCTTATTAACTGGCGAATTCCACAAACGGACAAACTTAATGAACTGGTGAGCTTAACGAATGAACAGAGGCGATTTGGCAATGGAGCTATTTTCCGGGCAACCCGATCCCAAACTTGCATATATATATTGGAAGAGCAGAGGAAGAGAGAAGCAAGAAAAGGAAAGGAAAAGAGTGGAGGAAAGAGAAAGAAAAAGCATCACCACCCTTGGGTCCCGCGATGACGATGACAGACGTGGCAATCCTCCAGTGGTGGGCACGCACGCGCTTCCGGGGGGGGGGGGGGGGGGGTGGCAAGCCTTTTATAGGCTAATCCCCGCCTCCAGGTCCGCCCCTTCAGGACTTACATGGCTCTTGTTCTAGAAAGTTCTCAATCTTCTGCGCAGGCGCTGGGGGAGGGGGGTGGCCGCGAGGGGTCTCTGGGGCGGTTGCAAGCCCCTTCCTCAGATCAACTCTGTGTGACCTCTGGCCATACATGGTCAGGTCCAGCAGAACCCGGAACCGCGCGGCCTCCGACGCGCTCTCCACGTCCCGCTCTCGCTCTCCCCCACCCCGTGCTCGCCGACCTGCCATCGCCATGCAAATAGCGCCTCGAGTCGCCACAATGTTTGAGACATTAACTCTTTCAGTCTCTCACAGGGCATTTCCACACTGACCCTGTCTCTTTCCCCGACACCTGCAAACTTATCTCCAGACTAATTTGTAGGTTCTGACACATATGGGTAAAGTCAGCTTGGTGAAGATATGTAAACTACAGTTGCCAAGAGTCTTAATTTATTGTATCCTCTGCCAGTGCATTACCATTTTAAAACTTTTATTGTGTCATTCACCTTCCAAGTAATAATATACAGATTCACAATAGCTGCTTTAGAAATATATGTGGTAATTATAACACATTTGTAAAAATGAACTTCACTGCACAAAAAGCCTCCTTACCTACGAGGAAGCAGCTGAGACATTCAAAGCCAGAAATGCAACATTTCTTCAGAGATGACAACTGTAGGGCATCCAGACAAATACAGACAATCCTGGAGTCCAAGCATGAGATGAGCTCAAAAAGGGCAAAGATCTACTCTGCATCATACATCAAGCTAATCTGCTTTCCAGTCACTGGAATGGTTCAGACTGCTGACCGTCTGTCCCAGGCATGGGGGGTTAGTGTTGCGCAACAGCCAGTAGACGGGAGGGCCAGCCCAGCCACTGTGCTCATAGGAGACCCTGCAGGGTCTGAGAGTTTTATCGTCAGAGTAGTTTCTCTAGAAACCGCAGCAGTACGGTAACTTTCCCTTTGTCTTTCTGCTTCTTTTCACTTTCAGATTATTTGAAGCTGATTTTGCTCCAGCCAACCCACATCCAATCCCAGCAGATAGCACCGTTCCCTCAATACTGAATGACTTTCCTCCCTTTAGACTGCTTACCAATTTCTTTCCATACTCTTTCTAGTGTTTGTTTAAATATATGTATATCTCCTGGCTTTTAAGATAATAAGAAGAGAGATTCTCTACGTGATCATGCTCTCAGTGCTGTATCTGAAAACCTTGTGAATTTTGCCGATTATCATATCAGGTTAAGCACTGAAAAGTGCCGCTGATTTCCTGCTGAGCTGCTTTTGTCGCTCACCCTGGGCATCTGATCTCTAGATGCCCCACAAGTATGGGGCTCCACTTAATAATCTGGATGTTGTAAGAGATTATGAAGGGCAATGATAGTATTGTTAATGTATACAGGGCTTTTTGGCTGGAAGACTTAGCACTGTGCGTTGTTGTATGAGTATTTGGCCTTCAAGAAGACTTAGCGATTTGGAGATCATAAGGAAGTAGACGAACGATGCAACAGCCAGAAAGCTCTTGAGAGTGTTTTGGAAATGATGGAAAATCACACAGGGCATCAGTGGTATGGAGGAAAGGGGAAAAGGGGAGGGATGAAAGAAGGGAGGGAGGAAAGAAGGAGGGAAGAGAGGGAGGGAGGGAATTAAAAATGTTGTCATCCTCTTCAGTGTTTGCTCTTGCTTCTCATGAAATAACTGAGAATTTTGTGATTGCCCTAAGAAGTAACAGGAGAAAAACATTTTGTACACTCACCTGCAGGTAATAATATCCCTCTCCTGAAAAATAAAATAAAATAAAAAGCAGCCCAGATATCTCCCAGGTGCCAGTACTCAGGGTTTTTTTCCTATGCAAATAAGGCTTCCTCAAGCACTGCCTATCTCTTGTCTCCTGTCTGTAGCAGAAAGCAGTGTGTAGACTGCAGAGCCATTAATTCACACTGAGACTGATAATCACAGAGCGCTCTTTCCCCTCAAGATGCTCCATGTCCAGTGCCAGGTTTCACATGTCTCTAGAGCATGTCATCACAGTCTTAATTTGGGTCCATGCTCCCTATGCCACATACACTTGTTCGGTGGCCTGGAGGGGCTGGTGCCAGGACCAAGGAAGCAGCAAAGTGCCTGAGGCACTGAAAGGTGGGCCACTAACCAGAGCATTGCAGTCAAATAGGACTTATTAGGTGGCACACTTCACAGCATGCCACAGCCTCTTTTATTGCCCATCCTCCTCCACATGGCCCAATGCTCCAGGCACCTCCCCTGCATATGCCTCCCCTCAGGAGGATGGTTTGCACAGCTTCTTTATGGCATCAAGACATACTTGTCACTTTGCTGGCTAATCTAAACAAATGAATGTGCTCCTCTTCATTCCGTTCAGCTTTTTCTTCTTATTAGAGTTATTATACGACAGGCAAAGGCAAAGACTTGAGCTAGTGTACCCCAGGAGTTCAGCTGCAGCAGTTTCAGCTACAAAACTTGAGAGTGTCTTCAGAGTCATCCAAGGAATTAGCACTCCAACTTGTCTCACTTCAGACACACTCTAGGTACCAAATATTTTCAGCTGTATGTAAGGTCACTGTCATTTATTTATTTTAGTCTCTGAATACTGCAGTACACTCTTTTTTGCTGTATGTCACACTACTGCTCCCTGCTGCCCAAGTATATTTCAGATCCATAGATCCATTTTATGCCACCTATGCATGCATGAGACAGATCTTATACTGACTGTGGATAACTGGCTTCTCAGAAGCAGAGGGGCTGCTTGCTGTCAATAAGATGTTTGTCTCACCATGATTAATTACTGTGAAATGCCCACAGAGATTTAAAATCATGATTAATTACTACAAAATGCACAGAGATCTTAAAGACTAAATTCTACCACTAGCTAAGTTTACCCAAGAGTTCCAGTATGTCCTGCATCTGGGGACACTTCTGCAACACTCAATCAGCTGATAAAACTCCCACAGAACATATGGTTAATTGTCAGGAAAAGGCTAAATAAAAATAGCTGGTAGCAAGTTCTGTATCAATATTCGTAGATATTCAATGACTGAGCTGTTAATAGTCTATTCCTTTAACTGCTCCTTTGTTTTACCTAGAACATACTAATTTATTTGCAAGGGAAAATACCCTTTAAAAGAAGCAATTATATTGTTGGTGGCGCTTTTTTCTTGATTTGGCATGCTCAAAGACATAACAGGTCCCAAAAGGTTAATGTTCCTTCAGAATAAAAAATGCTAGATCCCATCTGTAGGATGTGTTTCTTTCCTAGTTTATTCAGCACAGAAGCTGAGAAGATTCATAAGCTCCAGTATTTTACACTAAGTTTATTAGAGATCGAAATTTTAATGGGTTTGAAATCGTCTTCTGAAATCCCACATTAAAAGAACAGCTAAGAGCAACTTACTCCCTTTTCTGGGAACTTTCCCAAAGAAAGTTCACATAAAACCCAGAGTCCGGCCCACACTGTATCATATGTCAGGAAGGGAAGGGTTAGTCAGTGAACCCCGACTTCTGCCGCATTCAGTGCTTGTTGGATTCATGATAGCCTCCTCCCTTCTGGCAGATGAGTGCTCATAAGCACATTCGTGCTTCATTAGGTAGAAGCAATCTGTTTTTATGCTGGGAGAGATAATATGGGGCAGAGGACGTGGCAGTGAGGTTGTCTGTTACCTCCACAAACAAGTAACCACAGAGCACCGCAGACTGTGTTGGCTCCTCCAATTGGTAAAACCCCATCAAAAACACAGGCTCTCTGAATGAGAAAAATGTATTATGTTAATCATTTCAATCTTTCTTCAGTTATCCATGCAGAGCTTCACTGCATTATTCAATATTTTTCAGTCTAATGCACTGAATTAAGTCCTTTTAAAAAGTTTTGTTCCTGTAACACTTGAGATTCTTACTGAATTTTAGCTTTGGGCCTTCTGGGAAAGTATTCCTTTCGCCATGTCTTTCTGCTCACTGCAACCTGTTTAACAAAGCTTCACAATTTTGCTGTCCAGCATGTTGCAATTAAAACTACAGGGGGAAAAAAAGGTGCTCTGAGCAGCGGGATTCCTTGTCAAGGTAATTTACCCAGATTAACCAACTCATATAAAGCCAAGAACTGTAGAAACCTTTAAATACACACACGCTACATATGAGGTCTAGGTGCAGAGTAACGGCACCCTTTGGTAGCAGGTACTTTATGCATGGGGATTTCATTCTACACAGAGGTTTGGTAGACATAGCAATTTTTTTAGCAGAACATAAGAGAAAGATCAAACAATCAGACCTGCTAAAGAGAAACAAACTCCCTCTTCCCCTTGCTTCCTCAGAGTTTTCCACTTCCTCCAGTTTTACAAGCCTAGGTGAAGACAAGCTGCTGAGAGAACCCTGTGAGCAATCAAATCTGTATTCCTTTGGGATTGTTGTTATTATTACTATTATTATTATTATTATTATTATTATTATTATTATTAAGCAAAAAAGAGGGGTGGATTCAAGTGTGAAAAAACGACCATCAAAATTTGACCCAGGAACATCCTACCCTCTGCTAGTTAGACATTTCACCCATATGAAGTTCTTCTTTCAGGAGCAGCTATTGAAAAGGCTCCAACCCAAGCCTAAGGATGAGATAACTCATGAGAGGGGAAACTATAAAAAATCACAGAATCACAGAATCATATAGGTTGGAAAAGACCTTTAAGATCATCGAGTCCAACCATAAACCTAACACTGCCAAAACCACCACTACACCATGTCTCTAAGTACCTCATCCAAACGTCCTTTAAATACCTCCAGGGATGGCGAGGATGTTTGAGGAGAATAATTTTATCTAAGAAGTAAGTCAAAGACCACGTATACTCTCTTAAAAAACTATCTACAAGCTGACAACACAGAGCTAAGCCAAGAGTAGAGTTAGAATTAATGAGGATGCTGAAACTTTCTAAGACAAACAGAAAAATCAGGGAATCATTGTACTCCATAAATGCAAAGATGTGATCCAGTGACACATGAACTGGGTAGGAGCTATATGTCCTTCTGACAAAGAGCTCCAGACTGTGCCAGTCTGGGAAACTCAGGCTGTGTATCAGTGTATTGGCATACCTAGAAAGCTGGCCTTGCTCCTCTACTTTCAGTACCAGCCAGTTGTTTAAGTAAGTTGCAAATGCCCCTTTAAAATGCTCAGGCTGTGAAAAAAAAGAAAAAAACCCCCACAGATTGGCATAATGAAGTGTGGCTATGAAGAACAGCTTTTTAATAGGAAAACACAGATGTTCTATGCACGATGGCTATAGCTGAAATTGAAAAGTGCCATTATTTGGCCATCGCTTAAAATCATAATACCCTAAAGGAGAGATTTCAGGACATGCACCCTTGAGGAGCACATACCCAAGGTAGAGCTAAATTGTTATCTCTATTCTGCTCTGACTGAGTGAAAAGAAAATGGTCTTCATGTGCATGGAAAGCAAAAGATGGAAAATGATATTGTAGCTGGGGTAGGAGGGGAGAGCAGGAGTGAAAGGCAAAGAACATGGACAGCAGCAGCCTCCCATCAACAACTACTGATTTTTTTCCCCAAAGCTAGGACTACCGCAGCGGGCGGGAAGGCAGTGCCGCTGCCCTGGAGCCCACAGGCCAGCAGTGTGCTGGCACTGGGACAGGAGGAGGAGGGAACTCCCAGAGCTTGTTCCACTTGGCAGAGGTGCCCAAGTCAGCCATGCCGTACCGCTGCACAGACCCCCTCCAGCAAGTTCTCCTCTGCCACAATACCACAGGCATCTGGAACAACATTTAGGCTGCTGCCATAACAGAGCAGAGCCTGCCTTGCTGACAGCAAGGTCATCAGCAGCCACTCATGGTGAGCACCCCCACTCCCCTTATTTGTCCTGCACTGCAGAGCGGCCACAGTACATGCTCTGAGTTAGAGTTGCTAGATTAGACCTCCCAGGTGTGGTGGTAGAAGTAGTAATACCTTATATTTTACCAAACAGTCAGTAAATAAAGGATACCAGCTGGATGCCCGCAGCTCTTCTCCCAGTACCTACCTTGGCTTGGACATTTCGGATCAGGTGTAGATGGCAGCCCTTCCCTCCCTCTTGGAGAAACAATGACACCCTCTGGATAGTGTATTTATAATGAGGGACAACTGCCAGTCAGACTCATTGCTGCTTAAAGTAGAAGACTTTGAAGGCCTCTATAAAATGATGCTTCTGGGGATTTTACCTTCCAAGACAGCACTGGCCACTAATTCTAATTATACAGGTCAGTTATACAGTAGCTAATTATGTCCAGAATTGCAAACAGCCCCATATGCTCCCCAGATCTGTTCCACCAGCACTTCTCCCCACTAATTATGCAGAAGAAACAGGGGGATTCCATTTAATGAGCAATACATCTGACTTTTCCATACACTTCACACTATAGAAAAAACCTGGGACAGAAAAAGCTGAAGAATCATGCTAAGACAATAAGACAACTACAGTGGAAAGAAATCCAGGCATATTCTGATTGCTTAAAATCTGTCAAGTTTATCCCATGGTAAATCATGGGGAAAGAATAGCCAATCAGAGCCACTTTCTTCTTAAGACAGCAGGGAAGAGGGGGACAATGGGTAGAACCAATAGAGTTTTCACTGGTCAGGAAAAATACAAAAAGGAGCAAAAGAGCCCATTTAGTTCATATGATTCAGGAGAACACACGTCCCCTTTTCCCCTTTCTTTTGCTCATCTCTTTCTCTGCTTCCTTCTTTTTGCTACCTTACACAGCTGTCAATTTGGGAGTGAGAGAGTCAAGATGTTCTTCAAAAGAGTCAATCCCACAAAATGTGTGCGAAGTGGTCGAAAAGCCTTGGCTAAAGAAGAAAATCCCTGGCTCCCACTCCTCAAGTGCATACTTTCCCCCTTAGACATCATGGAAAAGGTATGTTGTCAGAGACAGAAGTATCTGCACACTTCAGGAAAATGAATCCTCAAAGCCTAGCATAAAATACAATCACAGATTTTTGTTGGTTTGTAAAGTCAGCTCATAAAGTTGTGTAGAATTGTTTTATAACATGCATTAAATGAAGCAGAAAATGACGCATAGGTTCTTTTGGCCGTTCTCAACAAAATGTTATCATCTGCCTATAATAGAATTTCACTTTTAACATTTTTTCTCTGACTATAACAGAAATCTGTTTTTATCTCTGCTACGATTCCTATGGATATGTTGCTGGGAAGGCCATTCTCCTTGCTGAGCAGTAGTTAGGGGCTGGGAGAAAAACAACTTTATGAGATTCATTAGCTGAGACTGACTGGGCAGAGCCCTGGTTAATATTATTTTGACTTTGGAGTGTGCGTACATCAGTGCATGTGTCCAACTAAATTGTTCTTAGAAGCAAGTACATGTGACACAATAAATAATACCATTCTGTTCCATCCAAATCTACACCTAAATGGCTTGAGAAGCACAAGCAGCAGGTACAGTGCTGACTAACTTCTGCCATTAAAGTCAGTGTGCCACGGTCCTTAGTACTTCAAACATTTCAGTTTGGTTAACTACAGTAGGGTTGCCTAAGCTACATGGCCAGGCAGAATTTTGCATTTCTATTAACAATCCTCTGTCAGGCAGAGATCTCGTTAAGGTTCATTGCTCTTTATTTATGCTTTTAGAACCCTGTAGCTGCACTATATACCAGTAGTTTATAGTCAGCTGCGAGAAGTAATATTGACCTCCAATCTGCATACACCAGTCTGCTCCTGTACCTTAAGTACACTGTCCACCTTCTCTACCGCTTTGCCTTGCACGTAACTTCCATCATCTGAGCACTGTAAATTGATATTTATACATACAACGCACAGCTTAGATAGATATGCATACAAAATCAGGGGTAGAAGGGAATAAGGTAGGGAATAATAAAGACTGGAATAAGAGACAGAGGCAAATGAGAGGGAAGAAGGACAATACGACAGAGAGCAGCCCCGTGGGGCTAAGGGAGAAGAGAGGATACTTGAGTCAATTCCCTTTGTATTACCCACACTCATTTATAACTTGAATGGATGAATAAAAGGGTATTTTTTTCTCCCAGCTATTCTGGTAGGTATAAGTGTGAAAATATGGTAAATATCCTCTCCAAAATGCATTCCCTGCTTCTCATCTCCAACTGTGCCCAGAAACTAAAGTTAAAATTAATTTTAAAATACTTCTTGACTGAGTTCTTTAGCCTCCTCAGGTATAGGAGCAGAGAGTTAATCACTGTTTTACTTCCAAGCTGGTTTTGTCACTTGGTTTAAATATCAACTCTCAGAAAGCCTAGTCACATAACATCCAAATCTGTGAGACACCAAGCACTATCCTTGACACTTAATGCCCTCAGCTGCCTTTGTCTTCTGGAGGGGCTTAGGATGAGGTCATTAAAAGCAATCACCAAGAAGACATGCCTGATTACTCTTTCAATTAGGGCTTGATCCCACAGGCAGTTAGGTGTTGTAAGAGCAGAAATCAAAGGCTGGTGCTGAATACTCAGTGTTTTCTTAGTGCCTGGTCAGTGACGCTCAATAACAGAGTGAGCGAAGACAGAGAGGAAAAAAAGGTGACTGGAGATATAGCCACATTTGTTCAGCCTCCGTGCCAAGTCCTGCAGAGGAGGGGGAGATGGGCATGCCCAGCATGAGCTGCTCAGGATGAGAGGCAGTCATGGCACTGAACATGAGAGGAATTTCAGGTGAGCAGGTCACTCAAACATGACAGACATTCATCAGAGATGAATCCAGAATAATATGAGACCGGGAGTAAGTGAGGGGCCAGTATTTGCCAATATTCGGCACTCGGCTGGCCAAGTCCATGCGCAAGGCAGTGTTTTTGCTGTTCCAGGAGGTTGTAGCCTGTGCTGGCTGCAGCAGCTCAGTGCTGCTCTCCCACCTTCCCAGGCCCTCTCTTGGTTCCTCACAGATTGGCTTGGGAGGGCGAAACAAACACAAATGCCATCTGAGAAAATAATTTTTCTCCTCTGCTGGTATTTTCACACCCGTTTTGCTTTCATTTTCTGTGTCTGAAACAGCAAATGCTCAGACAAGCTATAGACTAAGAACTTGTAGAAATTATTCAATGCATAAGGAATAAATTAAAAGAAATCCGATAATTAACAAACAGCAAACAGAATCCAGTGACTCATTAATCATCAGCTCTCCCTAGCAGTTCTGACCTCGGAACAGTTGACGTCTGTTTCACACACACTGAGTCTCCCACTACCTCCAGAGACCTTGCCACAGCTGCTGTGACGTCTGTGAGGAGCTCCTCGACAGCCATCAGTCCCCCGTCGTCACGGTGGACAGGCAGAGCGGGCCGGCTGCCCTGCAGGGAATGGCGGTGACAGCGGGGCCGGCAGGGCTTTGCCGGCAGGGCCTATCCCCAGAACCCCTTTGAGGCCATTAGGGCCAGGCTGAGGTGGTAATGGGGTTAGCCCAAACCCTATGGCCACCTCATGGGTCCACAGTCACGGGGCATAAGCTCTTGATTTGCAGATTTCTCACCAACTCATTGAGAAACACAGCTAAAATTCATTTGTGCTACTTAGCTCAGCTGGAGACTTGGCCGGTGTGATCTTCTTGCTATTCCTGGGTGAGTTAGACTTTGGGGGCTACTAAAAGGGGTTCCACCCTCCTTGGAGTCGCTTGAGCTCTCTTTGGTCAGAATAGTCTCAACATTTCTAACCCGCACCTGTAGTATGTGTCAAAGATCCTAGTTAATTTTCCACCTTAATAAACTGTTTTCCCAAAATTGAACAAAGCAGAGTACCCCTGTCTACTTTGTCTCAAAGTCAGCCTCAGTTAACCTCTGTCGGCATCCCTAATAGCGTTGATTATATCTATACCACTTTACGCCGCTGAAAAGGGAGTTCAGTTTCCCTTCAAACTCCAGTACCTCCTCTAGGAGTTAATGACTAATACACCAATCAGTCTCTTTCTCAGCTGCATAATTACATTCTTTTTTCCACGCTTCATGTCTTCTCTGCTTTAGGAGACAATTTTTGTCTCTCAGAGCTGCCCTCAGTGGAACTATCCATATGCCTTCAGACTCCCGTTCTGTCAGCTCCCACCCTGCCCTTCTCTGCCTCCAAGAGTTTCTCCTGGGGATTTAATTTGCAAAACATGAGAGGGGAAAGCTGCCACTATGGTGCCAGTAGGACAGTCTTGATCTCTACAGCACTTTGGTACCTGAGGATAAGCTCCAGAGAGGGTACTTGCATACTTAACATGGGTCTTCGAACACCAGGTACAGAAAGCCAAAAATATGTGGTTTTCAACTGGGATTTAATTGCTTTTTTCTCAGAGGATTGCTCTAATCCATCCAAATGACTACTCGTGCCATCAAGCACAGACCAGTGGGCATCTCCTGGTGGTCATTTCCATCCCCTGTTGACTCCTAACGCTTTCACCCTGCATGTCACACCACAAGGAAGCAACTGTTCCCCTCCGATGGGGCTGACATCTCAGCTCTAGTTCCCTGGCGATCACATTGCAGAATGTGTCAGGGTTCCTCGCTCACTCTCTCTTTAGACCACTGAAAATTGAATGGAAACTGAAATGGCATCACCCAGCGAGATGGAGAATACCGGTCCAAATATACTTACTACTCTGGTGGCTATCACTGTCATCTAGAATGTCCTAGGGCTTTCAGGGCAGATGCGTAGATTTTCTCTGGAAAGGAAACTGGAGAAAGAACCACCAATGTTCAGAAAGGTGTCATTCAGTGACCAGCTTTGGCAGGAGATTCAGGTTGCAAGCCACTGTGAGATGCAGATATTCCCCAACCACTCCCCTCAGGGCTTCTTATTGACTAACCAAGGAGATTCTCAACTTGGCACACCCGCTTTTCTGAATCCCATTTTTAGGTACTTAGCTTTATTATGTGTTATGGCAAGGTGCCCAAGCACCTCATGCAGAGAAGGGAAGGCATCCCAGGAGGTGTCAGCACATCTAAAAATCAGGAACTGCCCTGCCCTGCCCCTGCTGCTCCCAGTCCCTGGGGAGCCCCCAGCCCTGCTGCACCCTGGCACACAGCCTCAAAGTGCCTGTGTCCAAGAGCTGCCGTTCAGCTACGGTTTTGCCTCTGTCAGACTGAGCAGCACGTATACACTGGAGTTGCATTAGCCCACACCTCTCTGTATGCTGATAAAAAAATCATGATGAATTATCCAGTCCATTTTGGCTCCGTGCAGAGCTATCAAGAGTCTCAATATGCAAATGGATCTTGTTTATCATATGATAGATACTGTGTAATGCAGGACCTAAATTACACTGAGTTTGCAATACCATCTGGTTTCGTCTTTCATTACATTAGGGGATCGCTTTGTTATATTTGACCTGAAAATTGGCGCAGGAATAAAGCAGGGCCATGGCTGCAGTTTGCAGTGGTAAAGAGCTCTGCTCGTTCACATGAGACAAGCGGGTCTCAGACGTAAATCTCTTTTCTCATCTTCAGGTCTGGAAAATAGCAAGTACCAAGAAGGCCACTGCCAATATCTAGCATTATGCACCAGGTTCACCTGGAAGCAGTGTCAGATGAGACTGCCATAGAGGGGGACTTCCATCCAAATTTTCTTATGTGACAGAAGAAGGCTGATACATGGTGGCTTGAGGAAGAAGGAGACACCAGTGAAGGCTCAGAGGAATGGCCCACAGGTATTAAATTACTGTTGGCTTGATAGGGTCTTAAGACAGAGAAAAGAAAATATTTCCATTAACTTTTAGCAAGCTCCAAGTCTTCCCATGACTTCAAAGAAATGATGGGCTAATGTATTTATTTTATTGGTGAGGCAAAGAGGCTAAAGGAAGTTGACTATTTCTCCTTGTTGTCCACATTTCACTCAATCAGCCAAAACACCTTCTTGAGCTGCTCTTGCAGACCAGCTCTCTGGCTGTCTGATTAAACCATAGTATGGTGATTCATCATTGTCTGTCCATTC
The DNA here is from genome assembly GCF_035582795.1 of Mycteria americana. Taxonomy (NCBI): domain Eukaryota; kingdom Metazoa; phylum Chordata; class Aves; order Ciconiiformes; family Ciconiidae; genus Mycteria; species Mycteria americana. The sequence goes on from NC_134367.1 coordinate 37,399,113, forward strand.
CCACTTTACTGACTGTCTAATTAAAGTTATTTTTACACCCAAAGATAATTGCTTTCTTCTATTATTACTCTGAAATGTTAATATAATCTAGCTCACCAGTCTCTGTGTCTACCACTAGAGACAATAAATAAATTAAACACAGAAAAATGATGTTTAAATAACATTAGGATTGAGTCATAACACTACAACAGCACAGAAATTCCAGTTAAGGCCACACAGTGTTGCCAAAGACATTTGCTGTACATATGGCTGGTTGTTTCTCAGAGTCCCAGAAAAGGCAATGCTATGCACCATGGGTGCTTCATTAGCAACACATTACTGGTGTGATAGAGTCAAGTGAAGCAGAAAATCATTTTACAGTGGTCATTATTTTTATAAGTCAGTACTTACTGACAGTTCTTATCCTGCGGCATCTGAAATATGTGGAACAGAAGATGTTTGCAAATGTTGGCTTTTCAGTGGAAACCTCTCGACTTAAGTCTCTCATTAGTTTATAATTTTTTTAAAAATCCTTTCTTTTGTGGTCTGTCTTTGTCTAGTGACCATTTGATAAAGGTAGTAGCACCAAATTACTGCTTTCAGAAGACAGAAATAGGAATCAAAAATAGAATCACCGTAAATGAGCTATTTCTGTAAAGAGCAATCAAGTCCATATCAATATTGGATGTTTTGATTTTAAATACCCCGAAAAATTTATTTTTCTTCCTTATTGGTTTTTAACTCACACCACCACAACCCCATATTCAATCTGACACTATTTCCTAGTTTTCAGCACTTTTCTTTTATCTGTATTGCTTATTCTGGTCCTTCATCAGCCCCAAACATACATGTGTATAAGCGTACATGCGCATACGGGCATAAGCAATGCTAGTTTGATTGTAACTCACATTTGGGATTGGTCAGATGCATCTCATCCAGCCTCAGAAAGCTACAGTGTGCAGGTCATCAGGCCCAGATGAACAGCAAACTTCAAATTTATCCATATACTTTCTGTCTTTTCCTAACCTGAAACTTTACCCTGTGCTTTTAGTGATAATTGTATTAGCTGCCTGATCTCAGCTGGCCTTTTTAGTGAAGTCTGGAGAAAAAAGGGCAACAAACACATTGGCCTTTCCAGAGACATCTGCTGATAGCTTTCCATCCCTGCCAGACTGAACTGCAGAACCTTGTAAGAACCAATATTATTATCACCTGAATTCCTCACCTCCTTCTAGCCCTGATCCACGTTTTTGGGGCTTGTTGTAAATTTCCATAACATCAAAAAAAACCTCAGACTTTGCTTTACTTCTCATCCAAGCTGGTCCCACAAACAGAAATTTTATTTCATGGAGACAATATTGGACTTAAAATCTCTTGAGATGTCAGACTAAAAAGTGAAAAGTTTTAGGTCTGGAAGAGCTACTTGAGGTTATTCCTAGAGATTTTTATGGTTTACTTTCAACACCCTATAGTTATATTCATACCACCTATAAGGACTTGGTTTTAAAAGATAAGGGCAGTGAAAAGGGCAGGCAGATTTACAGGAGATATGAAGGATAACTTGCTGACACAGCCTGATGAACACCTTGGGACACAAATAGGGAACGGCCATGCTGCTGTCTTCCCTTCCCAACCACCTCTACTGCAGATGCAGCTAGTCCTGAAACGGCCCTCACACAGTGCTGCTCTTCTCATTCCCACTGGTTTTCTGTCACATGTGCAGCATACTTAACTTCAAAAACAATCGTGCCCCCTGAGAGATCCAGGTGTCCCATCCTTGTCTCTTGACTCCTTGTCCCTCATATGGCCACAGCAAGTTGTGGGCTCAGCTGACTCAAAATTGTTTGGGACGTTTGCCAAACTAATTTTCAGGTGGTCCTTAACCAGCATCAAGCCACTGGTGAAGTTGCGGGAAGCATCAATTGTAATCTGCCTTTTACAACTCAACAGACTTTTTTCTAAGTAGGTCAATACTCAGCTTGCATGAGGAGAGAGGAAGAGCTTTCTAGGGGAAGCTGTACCATATGCCTCTTTCATCCCAGTGTTATCAGCCTCTAAAATTTAAATTCGCAGGTAAAGGCTTCTGACTTAAAAAAAGGAAATGTACCCTTAAGGCCTTCCTGACCTTTTTCTTCTCACATGGATGCACACGTGTACTTGCTGGGGACTCCATCTCATTTCCCACTCCTGGGACCATCCATGTGGACATACCACTTAGCCCAGCTGCTCCTTGAATTAAGCCTGTGCTGCTTCCTGAATGCATTACCTACAGTAATCTTTAATTAGTATAGATTACAGCTTGGTATTACTGATGTCCCATTCTATATGGACTAGTTTAAGCTCTCTCTTAGAGCTAAGGAACCGATGTGTTCATTGCTAAAAATCTTCACTGACAAAAACCAAAGAAATACAAGAAATACAGGCAAAAACCTGAGACAAAGCAGTTGTGAGAATTCAGATTCAAGTTTTAAATTCCCAGCCCAAGACCTCCAGTAGCAGTAATTGAAGACAAAAAAAAAAAAGACCCCATAGAAATTCCTCCGTCTTCATCAATAAATGAATAGAAAAACACTGCCTCTTTTTCACAAAAAAAAAAAAAAGTTGGAAGAGCTGTAACTTCACAGCAGTTTGCTGTCCATCCTCAGAAAAAGGCTTGATTTTCACAGTAGACCAGCTGTTAGCTGGGACAGAGTTATTATGTAATTTAATCTATATAATATTTATCATGGAACAGATGCTTACGGTGTCTTTCTATCTACTAAATCCTTATCATCACACTAGATGAGACAGGGAGTTATTCAAATGGTAATTGAAACACAAAGAAAGCAAGTGGTTTGCAAAGTTTACATGGAAAGTATATCAGATTAGGACCTTTGGACAGGTCCAAGGTCACTGTTTTAATAACAAATCTCACAGGCAAAACATCACCAATTAAAGCAGAGCACAGCAAACTGCAAAAACCAACACCGATCTTTAACATGTACAGCAAAAAAATGAGCATGGTGCAGATCAGGTAAACCAATGCTAGGAACAGATGGATCAATATCACGTCCCACAACTACTAACAGATCTAAATTCCTTAATACGTTCTGGTTAATCTGTTATTATCTCAAACCCTTTGTGCCCCACGTTGGGCGCCAAAAAGGACTGTCACGGTTTAGCCCCAGCCGGCAGCTAAGCACCACGCAGCCGCTCGCTCACTTCCCCCACGGTGGGATGGGGGAGAGAATTGGAAGAGCAAAAGTAAGAAAACTCATGGGTTGAGATAAGAACAGTTTAATAATTGGAACAAAATAATAGTAATAATAATAATGAATTATAATGAGAAGGAAAACAATGAGAGAGAGAGGAACGAAACCCAAGGGAGGGAAAAAATAATAATTTAAAAAAAAAAAGATACAACCGCTCACCACCCGCCGACCGATGCCCAGCCAGTCCCCGAGCAGCGATCGCTACCCCCCGGCCAATTCCCCCAGTTTATATACTGGGCATGACATCATATGGTATGGAATAGCCCTTTGGTCAGTTTGGATCAACCATCCTGGCTGTGCCCCCTCCCATTTCTTGGGCACCTGGCAGAGCATGGGGAGATGAAGGAAAAAAAAAAAAGTCCTTGACCAATGTAAACACCGTTTAGCGACAGCCAAAACATCAGTGTGTTATCAATATTATTCTCATACTAAAATCCAAAGCACAGCACTATACCAGCTACTAGGAAGAAAATTAACTCTATCCCAGCCGAAACCAGGACAACTACAAACCAAACCACAGTTCCATCCTCTCCTCCCTGATTTGCTTGAAGACCTGCTTAAGACAACCTTGGATACTGCCTTGAAAAATCATGTCAGACATGAAACCTAATTTTGAAATGGGAGTTTAGTATTTAGTTGCTTTTCTTCTAAAATCTGCAATTTCTTTGTTTACCATTTAAGCCTCTATTGTATAGGGCAAATTATTCTTATCGGCCATTGACAGTAGAAGGATCTCTTGATGGGAGATATATGCACACACACCTGGGATAGGTGGGATTATATTTCTTCTTGAATAGCATTTCTCAGATCTAAGACAAAACACTCTGCCATGATGCCAGAGTAGCCGATGTGAAGTTTGCACAAACAAATGCTGGTCTGTCTGCAGAAAAGAAAATTTAGCTGTATCACTCCTCAGTCAGTCTGTGGAATTCCTTTCAGCTTTAGTCTGTAAAATACTGTTACTTTGAGGATATAGCAGCTACTTGGTGTATTATTTGAAAAACATCTGTAAGATTTCATTATCAAAAGCAGAATCATAAATATGCACAAAAGTAAACTTATAGAAGTGTTTAATTTAATACCGCAGTGTGTCCTTTGAGTCCTACAGGAGCTGATGAAAGGAGAAGAAAAACAATCAATTTAACTTGAATCCTTGCCTTTTTTTTAAATTTTTCTTTAATTCCCTCCTCTAAAAATATCAGTTTTCTCCTAAATTGGACATACTTAGACAAAATGCTCTAAGCTGAGCTTTCTGAGTTTCCTAAGAATTCTGCTGTTGTCGTTAATCAACATGGAAACATTGGTCTACACGGAGAACAGAACTACTTTCTGCAGAGCACAGCCTCACTATGTGAATAGTTTGGATTGCATTGGATTGGGCTGGATTATAGGCTTCAAAAGCAGATGAACATACTTTACATTTTCTGAATATTTGTTTTTCATTTTTTTTACTTGCTTTTCATTTTTATTCTTTTATTCAGTATCATTACATTTGCTGAATATTTTCTTCGTATTGTTTTTATTTGTGTTTAATTTTTATTCTTTTCTTCAGCATTGCACAAATAACACATAAATTATCTTCTCTAACAGCAGCAATTAATAGCACCATCCAAATACTGAATGAATTAGCTGGCAAAGACTGAATTAATTTGTTTTGGTCATGGTCTGAACTTTTTTCTTGTAGTTTGTCAAAAACATTTTCTTTATTCCCTTGGGGACCGAGAGAGAAGTGCTGGACACCTCTCCTTCATGCAGGATTAGGCAGAAGTTGTGATTTCACTTGCGGCAGGAGATAGCAATCCAAACCAAGCCTGCACACAGCTGCTCAGAAGCTGAGCTGCATGAGCTGGGCCCTGTTAGAGAGCAGCGTGTGCATCTGTGAACAGAAACAGCAACAGAAAAGCTTTCAAAAAAACCCACCCAAGTAACAAGAAAAGGAAATGTGCCCTGGAAACACAGAAGCATTTTGATACAGTGTTGCTTCTAAGGAAGCCCGAAATTGGGAACAAATAAATTACTTCACTTTCATTTCTTCCCTGCTCAGGTGAGACTTTGTGAATACTCTTTCTCAAGAAAGAGGGCTAAGCCTTTCCTCCTTCGAGGGGGAGCTGCCCACAAGCCTTAGACACTGGCTACCTGCAGGAGTCACAGGAAGTACCAGTATAACAGAACTTAAAAAACACAAATGTTCCTAGCAGTGCAATCCAAAGCAATCCATTTCACAACCAGTCAAGCAAACAAGGGTATAGATTGGCAATTGTGAGTCCTCCTGCTGGAAGTGCTTGTATGGATCTCATGAGAAGCAGAGAAAGTTCCGTTCAGTTCACTGACCAGTCGTAAGTCATTAGTGTATCCCCAGCAGCAGCATCTCTCCTAGGCCTCCCAGATCTAGGCATAGATCCCAGGCAGATCAACAGAACTAATCTATGGTTGAACTGCTTGGAATAACAAATCAAGACAAAGAAATTAGGATATGCTCAAAATTATATTCCATGAACATAAAGGGAGGACATGTGTTGCATATGTTATTTTTTGCAGATAAGTCATTCTATTCCAGCTATGAAATTAATCACGTTTCACCAGAATGGTTTTGCATATCAATAAAGTGCTGCATTGCTTAGGAATTCAGGTATTTCATAAGAAAGTGCAAATTTGTAGCATGCAGATCTCCACGTCAGAATAGGCTCTTACAGTTTCATAAGGCAAGATTAAATTTATAATTTCAAGTTGCAATCATTGTGCTGAAAAGAGTGTCAAGCTGAAAACCTACCTGCCCTGTAATATTGCACGAAGGATTTCTTAGCCTGGAGCTGAAGTGATTGATCTGTCATTTAAATGCCAGAGAGAGCATTTAGGACTGGAGAGAGAAGAACAATAATACAGATTGGTGTTTCATTGAAATGGGGCTGCTCAACAGAGTTAATTCAAAATGCTCGATCTTTCGCAACTTTAGTTACGTCTCAGCTTAAACAATTTTTTTCTGTGACAGTGCAGCCTCAAAAAAAACAGAAGAAAAAAAGGGCCCGTTTCCTCCCTTAAAGTGTTTTTAGGGAATGCTCATGATTTTTTCAGTTTGGGGCTAGCTTTACTGGACTAATGCAAATGTGCAACTGTAAGGTCATAAATGAACAACATCAGCCAGAGCATGCTAGCCAGATGTAACAAAACATCCTGATGCAAAGGTAGATCACACAGGAAAACTAGACCAAGGATTGCATCACCTTGTTGGGTGTCAATTGCCAAAAATATCAAGCTGTCCCAGATCCCTTCCCAGAAGCTATGGAAGGAGGGGTTTTTAGCCCTAAATAAGCTGTCTTCCATACCCCACTCTACTTTGCAGGCTTCGGTACCGGCAGGTTTGAGCATAGTAAGCTCAGACCAGGCACATCTTTATTTCTCTCCCCTTCACTTTTTTATTGAGGAGCTGTTTTTCCTCCCAAAAGAGAGTCATATTGTGAAGTGGAGAAAATGTCAGGTGTAATAACATATTGACCCCCTAGGCCTATTAATGGTGTGTGAACAGCCCTAACTTTTGTAGCCCTGCTAATCGAAAGCAATAGCTCCCAAAACTGGGACACACAAGTCATAACCTGAGAAACAGGAGGACAGTGGGAACATTTGCTGCAGGTGTTTCTTGCACAGGATGTAAAGGATGGCTATTAAAGCCGTGGGAGAGGACGTGAGAGAGAGCAGAGCATGAGGTGGTATGAACATGGCTACTGGGAGCAACTTGGGGAGAGAAGCAGGCAGCAAAGCTCACAGGCCAGAAGAGAGCAAAGGCAAAGGGGGTCACACCAGGGCAGCTCACAGGAGGAGGAGCAGTGAGCCTGAACACTGGCATATTAGCTCACCTTAAATCAAGCCTTCCTACTCAGCAAGACTTAAAATTGTAGGCTGCGTCTAAAAGTAACTGCAGATGGGGGAAGACCACCAGCTGGCCTGCCCCATGGAGGAAAGAGTGCCATTGGCTGTTAATATAACACCATAATACTTGCTGTCACCCTGTTTATCAATCAGATTAAAGTTTTCCATCCAATAACAAAAATATTGGTTGTTAAGGTGTTTGACTTGTATTTGCAAGTGAATACAATTAGTTCACTCATCACCAGAGTATTGGTGTAATCTTCCCACACTTCTGGTGAGCATTGAGATTATATTTTTGTGGTTAAACCCTTCAACCTGAATTCGTTCCTTGTTGCTGCCAAGCAAGTCCTGAGGAAAAGCTTGCACGTGCATGCTGTCTGCTCTGTCAGGGTGTCAGGCAGAGCACCAGTAATTCCCAGTCAGAACACAGGGTTTTCCGGCCAGCGGGCTGTTAAAAATGTGCATCACTTCTGTACTGGCGGCCAGCTGGCTGGCAGGTCAAAGAGCATATGTATGTTCTTTGGAGGGTCACTTATTACAAAGAGCTAGCTCTTCTTGACCAGCAGCCAACAGCAGTCCATAAGGAACAGGGAAATTTGTCAGACTGTAGTGAGAACATGGAAGAGCCAGGGGCTGGAGGTGGGGAATGGGGAGGACCACAGTGTGTAGGCTGGGGTCATTGTAGGGTGAATGAGAAATGACAGGGAAACTACAACAATTTTACTGGAAGATGGTACAAGAGGGATTGGATCAGCTGTGAGGAGGACCTTCACTGACAGATCTAGAGGTCTGATGGTAAAGGCTGCTTAGGACATGGCAGCATTGAAAGTATAGTGGTGGCGACAGGCTACATGGAGGGAACTAGAAGTATGGAGGCAGAAAAACACTGAGGGACAAAGAGTACCCTGAGGGGGAACATGGGGAACTGAGGGTATTTCCATGGGCAGAGGGAAGGTAGGAAGAAGATGCGTTATGGTACATTCCCTTGCATCCATTTTCATTTGAAACCTAACCCCTCTTCGATTAAGTTATGACTTAATCTGTAAAATATAAACACTGGTCTCAATTAAAAGTGAGCAATGTTGCTGGTCCCAGTGACATTCTTCACACTAACTATAGATAATGTTTCCAAACTAGTAAGCTCTTTCAAAAGAGACGCTGTTTGTTTATGCCCGCAGCATTGGCTGCTTTTGCAAAGCAAGGAAAGAAATGCCTAATTATGTTTGTTACCTGTCCCCTGCAAAAGGAAATGGATAGAGGAGAAATTGTGCTTACCTTGAATGATCACCTTCTGTGTTAGCTCAGCAAGAGGGACTTGTTTGTGCTTAACCAGATCAATCTTCAGTTCGTAAAATGAGTTAAACCTAAATCTCAGTAGCTGTTATTCTGTTGCCCTGTAGCCATGTGGGCTAAGCAAGGATCTCACGTTAGGCTCCAGGTACAAGGTTAGACTCAGTCCTCCACGGGGCAGGGGATAGGGAAAGAAGGTCTAGCCTAAAACCAACTTGCAAAACACATCTCCCACAAATAGGAAGGAGTTCACCAAAAGTTGCATTCAAAGTTAACCATGTGAGGGACATACATACCACCAACAATCCAGAAAAGAAGCATTTAAAATTTTAAAAGCCTTGTTTCTCGTGCTGTCTAATAACAAATGAATACACAAATGCCACCAGAAAATTAATGATGGGGGATTAAACTGAAATCACAGTCAAATCTCACCAGAATGTGAAATTTGGTGTCAAAAACTATCCTTGATACAGCTGCCAAAAGGCAGCAGCTAAGCAAGACAGTTACACATCTAACAGATAAAACTGGGGCTTGTTATAAGTGATAGGATGGATAATTTTAACAGCACTTTTCCATCTCCCTTTCTCCCTGACTGTTCTGTTGTTTTAAAGAAAGCTGCTGAACTTTCTGTAATACATATTTGTTTAATTAGTCCCAAAGTAAAATCAGTATTTAGATTATTTTAGGTAACACAACATTTTCCCCTAATAACTTCAAGTAAAATTTTGTTGCCATTATATTTACAGAAAAGCAATATAAATTGGTTCATTTAACAATCAGAGATAAGCTAAAGTCCCTTGTGAACCAGGTGTATCTAAATTAGTGCTTTCCTGTGCACTGTCCCTCCATGATAAAAGTATTCATTAAAGCCGGGACTGAAGAAACAAAAAGGAAGAGGTAGCTTAGCACTCAGATTACAGAAAGGGTACTCGACAGTTGCAAGCCTACAGAGTTTAGTTAAAACCTTGCAGAAGAGGAATGTAACATTGCATCTAGATAAAAATGTTCGGATGTTTATTAACAGCCCGTACAGACTTCTTTGATATGCATTCAGATTATAAAGCCTCAGAGAATAGGCATTGCTGTGAAATAACCAGCCCTTCGTGCTTCCAATTTAGAGTGCCATGGTAATAAGCAGTGACCTGGTTATATTTCTTCAGTGCCCTCTACTGGAAAAAAAATCAGCATCCTGCATCACGTCTTTCCCATGGGCAGCTTACTAATTCTCTACTGACATTGTATAAGGTGTGCAATTGTTTTTACTTAAGAGTTTTGTTTTCCCATCAGTAAAATCATAATCAAGAAATGGCCTTGGCATCATGTAAGTTTGTCTAGACTGAAAATTCAAAACTTTTTATTTTTCTTCTTTTCCTTTTCCTTTTCCTTTTCCTTTTCCTTTTCCTTTTCCTATTCCTTTTATTGTAGTGCCAATAATGCACAGTGTTTCAATTCTACAGAGAAGATACTTTAACAGATTGAGTCTGTAATCATTCTTCTTTTAATTATTAAAACCAAAGCAAAATATTTTCTGGTGCCAAAGAGTTAAGACTGGAGGTAATAATAATGAAAAGAAGGGCAAGTAGCTAATAACAGATCATTAAACAGTGAGAAGATAATTGAACAATATGCTTTACAGTTTAAAAAAACATGGGAGGATAGGGATTTGAAGGTAACTTCAACTTCTTCCCTAGTCTCAAAGTACAAACAGAATAGAGGAGATTCACTATGAGTTGTCGATCTTCTGTATAAAATTTATTTTTTAAAGACTAAACAATATTACAAAGGACAACATGTACTTTTTTCTACTTAGCACATTTAAGGCTTAGATGATCTAGTCATTTTTGCATCCCCTAAATACAGTGGGTTTGGATGCAGCGAAGGGAAGCCCTATCTCCAGTATTTGGTCTCACCCTCCTGGCAGTCTGGCCTGGCAGAGCTTGGTTTCTTTCATTCAAAATTCTCTTCTTAGTCACGACTTCAGATTTTAGGTGTTATTGTTCATTCTCTGGCTGGCTTCCTGTCTACAGTACCATTATTGCTAGGTACAAAGCAAAGTGGTGCCATGGCAACAGTCAAATTGTAAGTTATTAAAGAAAATGAATAACTGGGTTGGACACAAAAAATAACTATAAATGCTATTTGGCACTAGTGGAACTAATACAATTACCTTTGTAATAATTTCAGAGACATTGAAGCTCACTTCTGCTTTGCTTGTTTGGGAAAATAATATATTATTACTAATGAAACAGTCCAGAAACATTTTGAGAAACATTTTGTATTGAATAACAGCATTTAACAACCATGTAGAGATGGAAAATAATTACAGAACAATCCTGGCTGTCAAAAGCCCAGAGGTACTAATGGCCTGACAAGGTGTGACATGCTAGTTCACTCAGTATGGGCAGACCTGCTACATTTTCAAGGTCTCAGTGGATAAAGCTGGAAAAACCTGTCCAAGCCAGCAATGGCAAACAGCAAACCCACCATTCTGGAGCTGACAGTTTCGCTGCCTGTTTAGCACCCTGAAAGACAAAGATGTAAAATACTAGTGATGAACGTTCACCTTTCTTCTCTGAAATCTGCCAGTTTTCTGACTTTCCCAAATGTTCCTGAAACAAGCCCCCCAAAAAAGATACAAAAGCTGAAACTCCTTATAGAATTCAGTGAAATCCTTTCTGTTTTCCTGTGGTCCCTACAGCTGTCACAGACACCAACGGTCACCAGCTCCTTTCCAGTCTCAGTGTGGATTTTCCCATGGTCCCAGTAACCTGCATTTCTCCCTAGGTCCACCTGCAGCACGCCCAGGGTGGAGTGTGCACAGAGCATCTCCACCCTGCTCTCTTTCCATTTGCCTGCCCTCAGTAGCCATATGCTGTTAGTTTTATTCCCCAGCTCCTGCCCAAGACCAGGGGATAGAGCCTGAACCCCAAATGGGATAGCCTCTACCAACTCCCCTCTGTCCATCACTGAGCCTTTGCCAGTTCCTAATAACTCAGCTACCAGGTAAAGAAAGTACTGGGCAGAACATCAGCTCCACCTTCTCTGGGGGAGAGCTAGTGTAAATGGATAATTTTGGGAGAGGACACAAACTCCAAGCAGAGGAGCATCACTTTGCAATCCCCAGTGACAATCACAGGAACACGGGGTTAAAACACAGCCTGTCCTGTTTCTCACAGGTGAGACAACCTGGCTCTTCTAGAGCTTGCTCTGTCAAAAAATCAACAACAAAAAATGGGGAAAAACTTTTAATCCTCTGTTTTGCATTTCTAAAAACAAGCTACTGATGGTGGACTGGTAAGTACCTCATAGCAGGACTGGTGTCTCAGAGTGGCAAAGGAAAAGTTTGTGAAGGTGTGACCCTGGAGGCTGTGAGCCTGGGGAAAGGGCTGCCATGCTCGTAGGGCACTGACATAGCAGGACTTGCTGGGGATGGGCTGCTCCCTGGTGAGGCAGCCGTTAAAATACGGTGGTCACCTGCCACCAGAGCCTCACTGAAATCGAGTGAAAAAATTGACACACGCATTGGCAATGCACGTATCCAACCACAGCAGCATCCCTGCAGGGAAATACCATTTTCTTCCCAGAAAGTGCAACAGAAGAGGCACTGGAAGTGCAAGACCAAAGTCCACTGAGTGGGAAACAGCTCTGCAAGGCAAAAATCTCACCTTTGCTCGCCTCCAAGAGCAACCAAGCTCTTGTCCCTGGGGCTTTTCCCAACTTTCTTTTGAGCTTTGAGCATCCTTCATTTGTAGGAACCAACATGCCCTGCAAGTAACAGCTCCTTTCCTGAGCTGAGGCCGGGCAGAGTGTTTATAAAGATTTCTCACAACACAAAAAGCCACGTCCAGAGGGAGAGTTATGCTCACAGCAGTGTATGAACTGTACAGTGATGAGGGAAAGGACACTGAAAATGGAAACTGAACTGGGTATTGTTTCAGTTTTCCCAGCTTGGACCAAACTCTTTAATATTTCAATGTGATTTTTTAATGTATATGTATGAATAAATACTGTTTTAATAAAAGCAGTAATATGACTGTAACCATAGGATTTTTTTGTTTGTTTATACAGCTCCTCTCATGCAATATTTATAAACCCGTTCCCATTTCTTTTCTGATAATTTCACTAGCACGTTGAAAGACTGTCTGGCAAGTCATAAAAAGCAACTGCTGTTTTCGCAGCATATTGTGCACTTCCAAAGGAAACTTTTAGCCTCAGATGAATGCTACTCATTGTTTTGTAGCAAATTTCAACACACTGGGAGCACACTGGGAAATCAAATGTCAGCCTCCAAAGTATCACTCTTCCATTTAAAGGTCACATCTCACCTTAATGGGATAACTGGAATGTCTGCTGTGATTTCATATCCCTAAAACCTCTCTTCTTTGCTCCTGCAAATGTTGTCTTCTGACAGTCCCTTTCCAGTAATACGTCACATAAACGCACATAGACAAAAATGCACATGGTGGTGCTGGGCAAGTAGATGAGACAGCTTCATTGATTCGAAGAAATCAATTGCTTTTTTCTGTCATTTCATTTTAGGGGGAAAATGCTGCTATAATATAAGGAAGAGGACCTCATATGTGATAGTTTGGGGCACAATATTGTATTATTGTATTGTATTGTGTTGTATCGTACCCTATTGTATTGTATGATGGCCACAGTATAGGTATAAAATCTGTATGGACATAGTCTAAACTCAGATCATCTCCTCAGGCTTTTATACATGTTTCAGTATTTTAAAAATATGGCAAAAACTAATTAGATGAAAGTACAGCTGGACCTTTGCAGATTATGCAGTGAAAACTGTCATAATTTGGTTTTCTTCCATTTGAAAACATGGAGCTTCTCCCATCCTGCCCATTTCTGTCCAATCAATATAGTCGATACACTTTTAAATATGATTTACTATTTGGCTATTTACTTACGTTTTGGGGTTTTTTATTAATAATTGTAGTAGCATGCCATTTAGTCTGGCTTTTCAACTGAATTTATAGTGATATAATAAAAACATTTCTTATTTGTATATAACATTAAAACCAGGAATTCCTAAGGTCTCACTCCTGTACCAGTAAATCACCAGCAGTTTTATTACTAACTTAATGGCAATAGAACATAGCTCCAGATAATCTGTGCATCCTGCGTAAGACTTTCTGTCCCACTGTCTCTGTATGTGGGATTTCCAGAGGCATTGTGAAGTGAGCCATAGAATAGGTCTGCAGCAGAGCTTGGATCCAGCCTCAGGAGATTTTAATTCATAGTAGCACTGTCAATATCTAAAATCACAAGAGGGAAAATGTATGGTGCTGCACTGGAGTCTTGCTAGCTGCTACAGTGTTGTAGTTTTAGACGTCAAAGTCACCACTAGTTTCAGTGGTAAGTTTGGCTTATGGTTACTTCAAGACTGAGGTTTAAATAAGGAGTACAGATAATAAAAAATTAGTTTTGATTTCAGCAATGAAGTCAGTCGTTGGGCTTTTTCAAAGGAATATTTCTTCATTTTTCAAGAACTCTCATGGTAAATTTTGTCTTCAGTATTTCACTTACGGCCTTTGGCAAAGATGTGGATGTTGGCTCTGTTGTTCTCTCTGACAACTCTAAAAAGAAACACTTTTCAATGGGAAATTACATATTGACAGCAGAAGCCAGGCCGAGGTGCAGGAGGTATTCAAGATAGATGGCTCAACAGGTGGAACAAGATGTTCAGAGCAACCTTTGTCAAAAGCTGAGAGATATTGTCATTCTATTACGGAAACAAAAGAGGTTTGCCTCTGTGAGTGTTTGTGCATGTGCACTGCACAGGAGGTATATGCCAATGTTTGATATCAAAGCTCTTGCTGAAGAAAGAATAACCAGTGTAGTCTGGTAGATGATCAATCCCAAAAACTCCACCAGGCCATCTTCAGACAACTAAGGTCTAATTCTTACACAGAGACTCAGTCAAGTGCTCAATTGCTCTTCCCCAAAGCAATACTTCCCGAACCTGGGGTTTAATTTTTATTTTCAGATTTAATGCAATTTAATTGCTGACTACATTTTCCAAACTTGGAAGAACACTTAGGAAGCCTCTCCTCTCCAAAGAGCATTCACAGCAACCCCAGGGTCCCAGTGCCTTCCTGACTGTACACAACCCTGTGCCCAACATCAGCAGTAAATAAACAGCCAGCTTGCATCACACCTGAGACACGTTACAGGTGTCCTTTTTCTTTTCTGCAGGTTTCCATTATTAATGAAGACTGAGAACAAACATGGCGTCTTACGAACGTCTTGCATTTTTAGTGCAGAGGAGCAGCTCCAGTTATGTTTGATAGCTCTTTCTCAAGTGCCTTACCAAATGGAGGGAATCCAGTGCTGGAGCTGCTGTTCCTTACAGAAACTGAAGCTAACATTTTTGAAAGTGAGCAGCTAACTTTTTAGAGCCCCACTTCTCCTCTTGAGTTTTTCGAACATAGCTCTAGATTGATTACCAGCAACGCTAGTCCAGTCCTGCGCTGAGTGAGATGAAGAGCAGAAGCTTATCCATTAGCGCATTGCAGAAACACTTCCAAACTTTTCCGTTTGTTACTGATGCTGTGAGCTGGAAAAATCGATCTCTGAGCTAACATACAGATGAGCACAGCAAGCAATTTATTTTTCTGTAGTGCTTTTGTAATGAGAGACAGAAGATTAGTAGGAACAAAATAGTTTTAAACTACAGAAGAGATTAAACAGATCGAGCAGATGATGATCATTCACGAGGGGGTACCTGGGTGACAGGAGTAAGTACCCTACACATGACCTGGCCATAGCATGCCAACCACACTGCCTGAGAAGGGCTTACTATTTTTCAGCTTGCAGCCATTACATTCGAGTGTTTCTGGGTGAAGACCAGGATCAAACTGAACATCTCTGGGTTTTGTGTTTCAGCTCCTCACTTGGAGAAATTGCTCTTTTTCTTGTTGTAACAGCAGCCTAAGAAAATCCACAGTTGGAAAATTACTTAATCATGAAAGACAGTGCAGAACAGCCCATAAGCTTTGCTGGATTTCAGCAGCTGAGCGTATTGATTTGCATTCACTCTTTGAACTGGCTGCAATATGAATGGTAATGGGGGAAGAGAGAGAAACTCTGTCGCATCACCTCAAAGGAGCTCCAGCTCCTCCACTTCTCTGGCAGCTAGCGTGACTGACCCAGGAAAGGCAAGGCAGGAGGTGGGGAAGAAGGTTGTTCAGAGGCAGCATCAGTCACACAGATGGGATTGTAAATCAGCCTGGGGAGATAAATGAAGAAGCATGAATGATAAATGCTTCTTTCTTAGGATTCTCTTAAAGATTCATTTCTTCTTTGCGAGTGATTCATTGTTTTCCTCCTTGATTCTCAGGTTATCTTAATAAGCATTTGAAAAACTTTTATTCAGCAATAAAAGGAAATAAGGCTTGAAGTCTCATTTCATAAATCACATCTGACATTTGAAATATGCTGAAGTATCAGGGCTTGTTTTTGCAGCAGCTTTGGAAAGAAAGGGTGTCCTGTGGATCACGCAAACTCTGCTTCGATGCTCTTGGAGCTCACCTCAACAAAACTTCTGAGGGTCCGAGGAGGGAATGTGATGGCTTTCACGAACTTTATGGCCACTGTCCATACCTTGTCCCCTTCCTTCTCTTCCACTGCTTTGTGCACATCCCTGCCTTGTGGCAGGGAGAGAAAATGGATTCATTCTTCAGCATTACTTATTTGGCCACGAGTCTCAGTATCACAGACCACAGAGGGATTAAGCATATTTGACCTACTCTCTATGCAAATTAAATTCCGAAGAATTTACATTTAATTACAAAAATAATTTAAATTCTATAGAATTTAAACTCCCTTTTCATTAAACCTAGATCAGAGCTACAACGTGGCTCCACACAGGCAAATGGAGAGGCAGCTACTGTGATCTATGCATGTTCCAGCCCAGCCCAGCATATCCTTTCCTTTTGCAGGACACATTTTCAAAAATAATTATACAATCTGACAAAATAACATAAGTAGGTACAGGTTGTCCCAGACCCCACTCTTGTTGCCCAGCTGAGCCTCAGAAGGTCTCAGAGAAAAATAAAGTACATTGGTAGCTGTTGTTTTCCCAGTCAACCCAGTCACCCCACAACACTGGCAGTAACTTCAGAGATTCACTTGCTTTGATGAAAGTTCCAAGGCAGAAAGGAAATTTTAAAGGACTAGAAAGATAGTTTTTATTATTCATCTACGTGAATATTACTTGTTTGTTAAGAGTGAAATACCTACATAGAAGCTACTGTTTATGCCAAAGGTTATGAGAATATTTCCAGCTGTGAAGGATCTCACACAGCTTCCGCTTGCCCAAAATATTTCATGCCTCAGAAAATCCCTTTGTAATACATTTTTATTGGAAATAATGTAGGTACGGCCTACCAGCTGTTTGGGCTCTTCCACCCAAATCCCACGTGCTTCCCTAGCCACTTCGGTACCTTGAGGCATTCCTGCACCAACTTCTCCTCACGGCACTACACAGTCAGTCGCTGTCATCCAAGATTAAGCATATGAACTCAAAAATGCTCAGTGGCAAGACAGGTAAGTGTGGGGACTTGATAAGGGCATATTTTCTGATTAATCAGTTACCCAGATGGAGTTGCCATAGTCATAACCAAGGTCAGGAATTCTTATAGGTATTTTCTGCCAGTGGTTTTTCGTGGTTTTTTTTAATCTGTTGGCAGATATTTAAAAAGAGAAGTTCCTAATGCAATGAGAATTTATAAATGTCTTTCTTGAAATGAAAGCCCAGTTACCTGTAGAAGACAAAGTTTTGCTTTTTTTCCCCTCAATAGTCAGAGTTTGATTGATAATGTGGCAACATTTGTCAGGTCAAGGCCAAAATAAATGATTAGCAATAACATCTCAGTTATATAAAAAGGTCCAAATGCAGTGAGCTATGCAGCCCCAAGAAATTTTAGGCATTACATTTCCACTGTGATAAACCAGTAGTGATGCTAAGCTCAGGGACCAACAGAGACAGCAAAGTCATGAGGTTGTAAGCACCAAACTGAGAGCGGCAGTGCTAATGACAATGCGATGACAGCAGGCCCATGAACAGTCCAGCACCCGCTCTTGGTCTTCTCAGGGACAATGGCAGGGTTAAAAAATGGCAATTCAGCTTCCACACAGCAAAATACTGGTTATTCAAAGCATCTCCAGGCAAGTACCCATCTTCTGCACAGGACTGGGGCACACACAGATCTGTGCACCTCCCATTCCCCCCTCTCTACTATAGGCCAGTCCAGCCATTTTGCATCGTTTTAGGTCTTATAATTCAAGTTTTGGACCTGGTACAATTAATCTGAACTGGAACTTGTTATCTATGCTCTTTCGAAGGAGCTATGCATTAAGCAATAAAAATTGTCTTTTAGATCAATTTCCTCAAGAGTACAGCCATACCAAGCCTATAAAAATATATATAGCAATTATAATGCTAATTCAACAATGTCTTCATGTTCTGTCATTCCACAGATGCTTCTGCCACAATGGGTAAAATTCAGAAAATGTTTCCATGTTGGTAATCAGAGGTGCAAAAATAACCCACAGAAAATATAATGTTTCAGATCTCTTCAACTATCTGGAGCGTACAACTGTACATATTTCTTCTGAGATTCCAACTGGTTGTGTTTTTCTCATATAAACATGCGGACGTCCCCATCCTTTTTTAAAAACTTTCTGAAAACATCCAGATCCGAAAACACCTTTGTAAATTTATGTTTTGAGATGAAGTTCCAGCTAAACACCTAGGTGGAACAACCTCTGCAAACTCTGTGGAAACTGTCCTATCACTATAAAAAGCTCTCAAAATCAAACTGATTTACCACATCAAAAACCTGAGCAGCCTTAAAAATACGCATTGGTGCTTGGTTGTGCAGTGACATTTTTTTAAATGTTAGCTGATTTCAGAGTACTATGAACACAGAATATTAAGCACCAAACTTCCCTGTGATGCTGTTTACTTTTTAAAAAGTAGAGGGTTGAAATTTATTTATTTTAGAAGGAGAAGAATTGCATGGGGTTTTGTTTTTTAATAAATATCTGAAATTATTACCTACCACAGGCGCCATAAATATTTTTCTTTATGGATTTGTGGTAGAAATTTAAAATGCATCGTGTACTGCAGGAGCCAGAAAAATGACTATGAAGCCATAGATAGGAGTAACTCTTCACCAGCAAAGCCAACGTCCACAATGACTTTGAGAATCCATAGGATTTGATCTTCTTTCCATTAGGTCATACTTGAATCACACCAATGCTACCGATGAAAGTCAAGGAAAATACAGTCTTTAATAACTTGTTAATAAAGTGTCGTGTTGAGTTATATTTTCTTTCTCCTGTTCTTAATAGATATGCTCTCAGACATCTGAGATGCAGACCACGTGCTGAGCGCAATGCAAAGCTCATCTCACCACAGACTCAAGATGAACAGGACTGAGCTCTTAATGTTGAGGTATTTTTATTTAAGATCAAAAAACATAACAAGGAATATAGTTAGATGATCTTGTTATTCCTCAAAGCTGGCCCATGGCTTCTCAGGACAAAATTAATTGGGACAGAACAGAGCAGCACAGCAGAGTAGGGCCAGATTGGAGGAGGGGGCTCAGTGCATTTTGGGGGTAAGACAGGTAGAGGGCAGGGATCTCTCTCCTCTCATCAGCTGAAAAATCTCATCTAGGGTACAGACTCCTTCTTCCCAGTGGTAGCCTTTGCCTCCTTAGCCCTTATGTCTCCTTCAAGAGCAAGCCTGGTTCTCCAAGGCTCTGGCCCTGCCAAAGCCGGCAGGATGCTGGCTTTCCTTCACCATCACCATTTTACCACTGCTTACAGCCTGTTACCACAGATGGCTGCCTCTCTGCCTATGCTTAAATTGGTCCCACTGTTTTTATTTACTGAGTATATTGGGACTGTCAAACAACAGAGTGGTAATGGATGGCCAGTGAATAAAAGAGAAAATAACAATACTGTATTGTTAGCATGAATAAAAGGGAAAAATAGTTCAGCATGTTTTTATCTATGTTTATAAAAAGAAAATCCAGCCCCAAAGGTATGCACCTGTGTGTGAGTATAAGCCAAGTTTGGCAACTAGTCAGTTTTCTAATTAGGAATTAATTTCTCTGAAGTAATCACAATGAACTAAAAAGGAGCACTTATATGCAGGCTGCCAGAGACTACAGAGAGAGTCTCAGACCTGAACCAGCCTGCTTTCAGCAACACGGAGCTCTGCAGGAGCCGGTTCACCCTCCCAAGAAGCAGATGACCATGGTGACATGTGCCCTACCGCCATACGCCTGCTTCAAGTATTTAGGTCCCTCAGGGCAAGCTATGCAGGCTAACTCCACACCAGGCTGCAGACAGCCACAGCGGCATACATGCGGCCACTCATAGTAAAACAGCAGTTTTTACTGTATTTGCCTCCCTATCAGTATCAGTAGCCCAAAAGCAAAAGCACTCAAGTTGTGGGAAATTTAGCTTCCACCCTCTGCTCCACCTAGTTCATAGCAAATATTGGGGTACAGCTCTGCCGCTTCCCAGAGAGGGTCTTACCAAGCAGTGGGCTTCTCTTCCTCCCTCTGTACTACTGTCTATAAAGTGATGTGTAAAGTG
This sequence comes from Mycteria americana, assembly GCF_035582795.1. Taxonomy (NCBI): domain Eukaryota; kingdom Metazoa; phylum Chordata; class Aves; order Ciconiiformes; family Ciconiidae; genus Mycteria; species Mycteria americana. The sequence goes on from NC_134367.1 coordinate 37,419,128, forward strand.
TGCATAAGCACTGATTTGAGCAGGCATGGGGACCCCTGTGTCAGCAATCAGGTTATGAGTTTTGGCCTGACCTCTGCCTAGCCATAATAAAATTGGCATTTTGTTTCTCCATCCTAGCAGTGAGTAACGGGAAAAAAACTTGCACTGGACTAGAGCAGAAGGCCAATAATGACACAAGCTGTTCCTCATCTCTGTGATATATGTTTTTACCGACTCCTTTTTCTCCTTATTCCATCCAAGCAGAAAGGAGAACAAAGGGGGGATTGTTTTCTCTTTCTGCTTTCCATCAGGCTTCTGTACTTACCCCTCAGCAGGGGTGAACACACATCTTTATCACATCTCAAGTCAGCTGGACAAAACCAGCCAGGCAACATCCACCAGAGAGCTTGCAACACAGAGTGACAAGCGATGTGAACAGGTCTCTGCACTGCTGGTGCTAAAGTAACAGCTGGCAGACCTTACTCCCTTTTTGGTGAAAGAAGACTCACAAACGTGAAATACCTATTGCTTGAAAAGTTGCAGAAAAAGCTAAATTCAGCTGTGGGCCTGCATCCAAAATCCCAGGACACAAAATGGTAATGTCAGTACATAAAATCTGCAGCGTAAAACCATGAGCTCTGTCCGTCTCTAGCTGAAACAAGCTCTGTGTGAAGCCAGCCAAGCCCGAGTGCTTGCTAGCACTTTCAAATAGGTCAGAGCTGTTGGCTGCTGCATCTGGGATGAGGCTTAGGGGCATCTGAACTCCAAACACCAGCTGGGCTGTCACTGCTAGCCTGGCCATTTTCTGTTGAGACAGTAGTGACAAGTAAGTTGGTTGTATGGTTTGGAGCTGAGTGACTTCTCAATCACACAAATACTCTCTGTGTTGCTGTTGTTTACCCCAGTTTTCAGACCAAAAACCTTTCACGTAGGTCATATTCAGCCTCCTCCCATTCTAGTATGCCCTGAGACTTGCCAGTAAGCTCTGTTTGTTAAACAAAGCTGAATGACATTTCTGAAAACCTTTCTTAATGGGCCAGCCTCATCATCATTAACCTCAGCAGCTGGATTTGGGAGCTCAGAGGGATTTGGGAGCAGTGATCAGCCACTCATTCTCTTCTGCAGAAATCCTTGCAGCTTTCTCGTTCCTGGAATGTCAGCGTCCCTTCTGCTACTGCATGAAGCAACACACTGGTTGGTGTTTGTTCACCCTCACTCCAGGCAGAAGGCAAAACTGTGTGCCTAATACAATAATTAGCTGTGCGTGTAGGCCACATAATGGACCTTACAGGAGGACATGGAAAAAGCTAGCAAAGGAGCTGCCCCGTACACAGACACTAACATGCTAAAGGAACTGTGTTCGCAACCACATTTCATCTTTCATGTTCACACAATCTTTCCAATGAGCTCAAGTCCAAACTTCTGAGGGATGTTTTAAAGTTAAGGCCCAAGATTTTGACCAAGATTCATGGAAGAAGTCACAGTGAAGATATCGGACCTCCCCACGATGTTTGTGCTAAGCCAGTATGTTTATGAAATCACTACAGCAAGAGGTCTCAAGTCTGCAGGAAAGAAAAAAGGTTTATTTAGGTCAATAGGAACATTTTTCTGCTGTCAAACTGTGGTTGAAATTTGGCTCCTCAAATGAGACAGATGCAAGTACAATTTAGATTAAGATTAGGCATTGAGGATATATTTCAGGCACTATCCAGCCTTACTGTAACTCCTTCCAGTTTCACCCTAGCAGATAAATAATACATGTTTTTCTTGTTTTGACAACTCTATGGTATAGCCATTTATGTTCCTCCAGGGCCTGAATCTACAGACATGGATGCACTTTAGCACCAGGCACTTGAGACTATTGTCACTACATTGACAGTTACCCCAAAGCCCTGATTACTGAAACACCTAGGGTTTTCAGCATTATATTTAATGGGGGAAGTTTTAGATCTCGTCACACCGAAAATTCTTACCAGAACCAATATAAGGAGGTCATTTTCAAACCTCAGCAAACAAAAATCAAGTGAGGACGATAAATGATCCTTAGGAGAAGAAAAAAATACAGATCAGTCATTAAGAGAAAATAGTTTAAAATTATTAATTTTTTACTATATATTTTTTTTAATTAATCATTCATTATATGCAAGCCCAACAAGTAAATAGCATGCTTGCTATACGGCTTCATCATTGATTTTTAAACAGCATCAGGTCATGGCCCTCTTCATCTTTGAATCACTTATTGAAATAACTGATGTGCCAAGTATGTGGACTTATCAGTCCAAACTCAGAATTATGCCTCACTTAGCATTTCAATGATTTATCTTTCTGTTTCTGAGGTGCTTGATGGTGCTTGATTTTACTTTATGTTTTACTTTGGACAGATGCTACTGAATTTGCCTAGAGAGGCTATATTCAAAGAAGTGAAAGATGGCATTGCACAGATATACCTCTTTATTGCCATGCTTCTGAAACATATCAAAAAATTAAGCACATGATTGAGTAGAATACCACTGGGAAATGAACTACAGGGCTCTGCTGACTTATGTTTGATTGCACTTAATACATCAGGGGCAACTCTGCCAGAGACAACAGTCTGCACATTGCTGTGTCAGCTTCTGTCTCTACTGAACTGAGCCGGCCTCAGATCAGGGCTGCAGAGCAGAAAGACCTCTTTCCCCAAGGTCTGTCCCCAAGGCCTTCGATCTTCTGTTGTCCATCAGCCTCAGAGCCGACTGATGGCACTTTGGGAGCACTTAGCCATTCTGGTGCCAAATGCTCACTTCTTCCTAGCTGAGGAGCAAAGTAATTAAATGAGCAGAGTGCCAGGGGTGGAGAGAAGGAAGAGGGAATTGATGTCAAAGGGTTAAGAGTGACTCTGCTCTCCCTCTGCAAAAAGAGCTCCCAGAAAGCCCCAGGCAATCTGGAAGTTTTAAACACTCCTCAGGGGAAAAGGGAAGCTGAGCTGAAGTTACGGGTGATTCTTACCAGGGAGTTTTGCTGTGCATATGTCATACGCATGGAAAAACTGGTGGGATGTTGACGCTTATTTAATGTCGAGTGCAAGGCTGCAGGAGCCCATTCAGCAGCTACCTTGCGAGCTTCAAGGGAAGGAAGAATCAGCCAGAAAATTTTCTGTTAATTCTCTCTGATTCTCAAATCTCTTATTCTTCCATCTTTGACAGGATGGCTGTGAGGCTGTGGATGCTACACTGTTTGAGATATCCAGCCTAACGATTCCGACTGAAGCCTGAGAGAAAGAGTTTGCTCATCCCATACAGAGATAGTTCTGTCACCAGCTACCAGCTGGCTCAGTAAGTGAAAGCCCTTTGTTTCTACTTTAGTCAGCTTCTGATTTTATGTGATGTTTGGAGTTAGAAGAATTAGTTAGAACACCAAAGAAGGTTTGCTAGCACCTATCCAGTAAGTCAGCAACTCACCTTCTGGTCTGGAATGTTCACCATATTTTACTAAAGCTATGAAAAAGTACCTATTTTGTTAGGAATACACAGGTCACAATTGAGGTTCACAGATAATATTATTCATTTCAGGACACAGGATAGCAAGACCATCTGATGCTGAACCTCTGAAAGATTTATGTACCAAATAAAACTTCTGCACTTTTACTGCAGTTATGTATATACGAAAGAATTCAGCTATGTTTCCAACCAGTATCTTGTGCTCCATGTTTTGGACAATAAACCTTCCTTTCCATCTATTAGCATCTCTTTATTCCAAGAAAAAAAAAATCTGAGTAAGGTTGTTTTGAATGATTCACTGTGAATAAATCTGACACATTTAGCCATTATCCTCTTTGCAAACAATCCTGTCTTGTATGAAAGTGACAGTTATTCTTGAGAATAAGAGGAGAATACATAAATAAACGTCTGTTTCAGGTAATCCATAAATAGGTAGCTAATCTCTGTTTGGCATGTGACTGGCTACATTTCACATCATACTGTTTCTTCTCCCCAGACAGATCTTTTTAGAGATTCAAGCATAACAACAGTGGACAAATAGCAACCATCTAAAACCAGCCAGCATTCTTGTTCCTCTGCAGCTACAACTTTTTTGACATGAATATAAGTATTCAGACATAGAAAAGACATTGTTTTGCAAACACCCTTTCACTGAAATGCTTAGTAAAGAAACACTTTGTATGAGCAACCATTCAAAATTGTAAGAGATGTTCACAATATTTTCCCTATACTTCTGGTATTGAGCATTTTAAATTGCTATCATATTAGCCTGTGCATTTGCATCTCTGCTCCTGTGTAATAAGGTAGGAAAGGTTATATTTTAGGTTAGTAGGCTGCTAGTGCTGAGAAGTGACAAGGGTGCAAGTATGTGCAGTGTCTGAGGAGAGTGCTGCACTCCCCAAATCCCCACACTCTCATCCTGATGAACCATGAAGGAAGCTAATACCTACAGAAACACATACTTAAGATGCACAGCACATTTACATGTGGAGCTTTCTCTGCTAAGCCTTCTCAGTGCGTCCAGGTTTCAAAACACTACAGAAAACACACCTTGACCTCAAGAATTTAAGAAATGATTTAGATCTTCCTGTGCATTTTTTTCTAGGCTCAAACACAGTCTTCTGAAAATTTTGGATGTTTAATTTAGGGTGCTATGAAAAACATGCTGAACTGAATACTATCAGCCACTTACCCGTTTGAGTAATGTTGAATGGCCTTTATTTTGTCCTCCTGCCCTCTGCATTCAAGCACCACCTTCTTTTATAGCCTTCCTATTACTCTATAAAGTGGGGGAAGACAATATGTTTTCAGAACTTTTTCAGAACACACATGAGTCAGGTGCCTCTAACACACTCGTACTTTTTTTAAAACTACTGATTTTAGAAAGGATGAGAAATTCTCCATTTTCTTTCCAGGATGATTGACATGTTCATTTTCACTCACATGCATATGAACTTTGATAAGCATTATGATATAAGAATACTTTCCCACATTACAGTAGCACTTTCACGTGGGAATAAATGCAGTGCTTTGCCTAAAATACCAATAATTACACTGTAGCTAAAAGGTAAGCAGCGTTAGTACCTGATATAGCATTGCTGCTGCATGTTATTGAACAGCCACTTAACCACTGTTCTGTTTGACAACTGTAGAGTATAATTATATGTTACTTGAAAATGTTTCTTTTGCAAAGTGCCACTACAAAAAATCTTTTTTTATTTTAAAAAGACTAAAACGTCTCCAAAAAAAAAAATGCCCTGCTGAGCTGAATGCTGCATTACAATCAAAAGTAAATCTGTCACTAATCAAATGAATACACGGGGATTGAACTTGGAGAGGAGACCCAATGTCCAGTTTTCACCATTCTCCAGTTGGATGTGCTGGGACAAAGGAAATGGGAAACGAAGAGGGAGGCAGCATGCTCTGCAGGGCTAAGCTCAGGGTTGGAGGCAGAAGAGACAGGTCGTAATTCAAACCCTCCCACTAACTCCCCACGTGCCTTCGGAGAAAGTGTGACCTCACTGCTCTGACTTCACCAGTTCTGGAATGGAAATAAAAGTTTCTTCTTCAGAAGGGTGTTGGGAGGAAGAGCTGGCTACTCCTGTGCTTGCACCAACACCCACTTTTCCCAGTTTCAGCCCCAAATGGTAATTTGTGATTCATTTGAGGCAGGACTGCCTTCAGACTTTGCCCATAGCTTTGAGCACCAGCTTGTTTGCATGACCTTTTGCCCAGGGCCAAGCTTGCTCTGCCTCCCTTCCCCATGACGGTGATGCAGGCCAGCTGTGCCCAAAGGCACTGTGCTCTCCTTCCTCTTAGCCTGAGCACAGCACCCTAGAGACAGAGGTCATCTGCATTCAGCATTTGCTAATGGTGAACATAAACAAAAACAGAGGAGACTCTTTGGATGCAATGTAAACTCACTGGTAAAGGTCAGAAAAACAACGTCTAAATATTATTATTGTGAATTTCCCTGATCTCTCACTCCAGACCCCTTGCTGCAGGGCTATTTGCAGTTTTTTTCTTCACCATCTGGTACCAACCGTTGTGTCCACTGGTTTCCAGAATCTCAGGCTTCCCCTGACGCTAAGCCTAGCCAGTGCCTGTGACAAAACATTGGACTAAATTCCTCATGGTCTGATCCAGAAAGAGAATTCTTGTGACCCCTCCTAGAAGTAAAATGATAGCAATACCTAAATTCCTAAGTGAAAGCACTGAATTACCACCTTGCTTACAGACACGTGTAGCCTGGAGCCCATGAACGAGACTACCCACGAACAAAGACTATCAGAGTCTAATATTTATTTGACTGGAAAGTACTCGCCAAGAATTCAAGACAATAAACTTCAGGTCTTAGAAATCAGGTTATTATGTGACAGCACCCCCTCTTATTGTATATCCTAATTGAATTTAAAATTACACTACATCTCTATAGGGAAAGACAATGACAAATTTTATTTTGCTACAGAATACTCAGAAACATATCTGCAAGATCACAACTAGATTACCCTCTTGTCAGCAGTGATAAGTGATTGTCATTTTCATCCTTTAAAGAATTTTTAAAGTAATAAACTAGTGATCCTAGTGTTCCAGGAAATAAGTGCACATTTTGTTAGCCCTCTGTCAAAGCTAACAAAATGGCCATACTGTGATTGCCTTTACCAGAGACACAGCCAAGGAGGAAACACATCTACACTGGTTGCCACTTTACATTCCTTGACAGGACACATCTATCCTAGGAAATTTAATTAGTTATATGTATTCTGAACACTCTGACACTGAGGCCAACTGGTACAGAATGCCTCTTTACCATGCTATAAAATTGTCTTTCCCTTATAAACAAGGTGGTACCATCCAAACTGCTTATTGGGAATGGGTTAGGCTAATTCCCAAGTGATGCCTGGGCATGGTTCAGGAGACTGATACTTGCCTCAGACCAAACCCATTGAAAGGATCATTCTGGCAATTTAAGAACATAGACAATCACAAAACCACAGAAATATTGTTTGAAGATGACTTAATCCAACTTTCTTCTTGAAACTGGACCATCGCCATCACTAGGTCAGGTCTGCCATGTCTTCGTCCAGACACGTCTCGAAAAGATCCAAGGTTGGAGATCTGATAGCCCCTATGAGCCACTTCACTATGCTTCTGGTGAAGTAATTTTTCTTACAGTCCAACCTGAACCTCTGTACCAAAATCTATGGCTATTACCCATGTTGCACTGTCTGGAACTACTGAGAAGAGCTTATTGGCAACTGAACACAATTTCACTTACTGATCTATTTATTGTAAGATCTGAGCAGAAGCTCTAGGACTGGGCTCCAGAAGATGGATGGGGAAGAGATGGAGCCATGGCACAAATAAACTGCACAAATTGGAGAGGCAGATGCCTTGAAAAGGAGCCTAAAGTACTGCACCTTCGAAAACCTCACTCTGAAAACACCACCTAGAGTGATTGCAACCACTAGAGATTTGAACAGAGATGCCTCTCAGCCTATGCTATGGTCTTCTGACAGCACACCTCCCAGCCCATCAACATATTCCTTGCCCTTCTCCCATCTTTGGTGCAGGAGATCTTGTCAAGAGAGAAAAGTTTATCAGCATCAGAGCCAGCAACTACAACTCCAGAACAAATTACAAGCCACTGTTTAGACTGGCAAAGCTGTGCATTTGACATTGTCCAGCGGGTTTTGACAGATTATGGAGCATTGACAGATTATGGAGTATGACTGAGACTGCTGTGCAAATCACTGGTGGCAAAACTATTGCAAAACAGGCTGTAGTTGCGTGGCAGTTAGGCACGATGTCAGGAGGACAATGACCCCTGTAAAGAACAACATCAATGGCCACAGGGAGACACAAGTCAGGATGCGCAGGTTTGCCAGGTTCAAGGCGTAGATGGAGTTCACAGTTACTCCATTAGTCACAGGCTTCGCCATTAACCCTCTGAGCTCAGGGCTTTTTCCATGTGCACGAACTATTGCATCAAATTGACGGGATGAAGAGAAGAGAGGTAAGACAGAGCACGCAGCGAGCAGCTGTTGGTACACACTGCTGCACAGTGTGCCAGCATTGCTGGGAGGAAGGAATAAATCACTGCTGTCTGGCACAGCGGCTGCTGTGGTAGAATGGCTCCTTCCTCACTGTGCCGAGAGGTGAGTACTAAGAGCTGAAACACGTGGTCAGTTCCAGGTCTTCACACTCAGCGTTTTGGCTGGAAGCTGTTGCAGACTCTGTGTCTTCAGGCTCAGGAGTCTCACATCCACCTGCACCACTCCTCCCACGCTGCACAGGGAGTCCTCAGAGCCTGCTGGCACTGGGTGTGCCACCACCCCTCCTCTCTGCAGCTATGCCGAGCAAACCCCATACACCTCAATCTGCACCAGCCCCCTCTGCACCTATCCACTGGCCATCACCTCAAAGAAGATTTTGACACCTTAGAACAGAGAAGGGGGAGAAAGGGGGGGGAGGGGGGAACTTGTAGAAAATAAGGAGTCAGCAAATCAATGTTTTTAAAAGTGCTGTTGCTGGTCTTCTCTGTGGGGTGTTTACACTAAAAAGTATCAGCCGCTATTGTCAGGCCTTAGGTAAACATGTCAAATTTCCCCATATGTACACACTCACTTACTATATGAATGCATTTCAATTTTGTGCAAGTCCCTCTAAATTTAGCTTAACCTGGATATTTCAAAAAATATATAAAAGAAAAACTAAAGTCTAAGCTCACATCAGCCTAAATTGCTAAAAAAAAAACCCTGTATCTGCAGTTTGCCATTGGTGCTCTTGCTGCAAGTTAATTCTACACATCAGTCAGTTGGGCCTCAGAAATAATGCCATGTGATTTATAGAATTAAACACAATAGTACATTTTATTTCAACAATACCTTATAAACACTCTTCCAATATTTCAGGCGCAGTGGAAACTCACAAATAATCTTTGACAAATACAGTGGAAAGGTTCATAGGTTTTTTTCCCCAGCCCTTTGGGAATACGAGGAAGAGACAGCCATCAGCTGTTAACCTGAAATCATTTACCCCATTCTGCCTGGCCACATCAACGAGCTGCTTGATTTCAACCCACTGCTAGTATGAATGACATGAGCCTCAAATCTTGAAATAATCATATTCACCCAAAGAAAGATGAGCTCAGATGCCAAAATACTCACAGCCATGCCTTAATCCAATATAATAAAAAAAAAAAAAGCTATTAGTTTGGTTTTCTATCCTCTTATTCCTGGGAAATCTGTCCATCAAATTTCAGTTGTTGCTCAGTGTTGCCTTCACTGTGAGAGGAGCAGCACGACATGGGAGCTGTCATTTGTCTTTCATTTCTAGACTGTATTACAGATGTTATGTGATTACAGGAGATCAAGTGGGTGAAATCCTGTTTCATTTCCCTGGAGGCTGCAGATCATCCTTATATAAGTTGTCACGGTTTCTAAGTGCTTCACCTGCTGCTGGCTTTCATCCTGTGCTGTAAATGGACCTTCCTTGTCGGCGGGATGAAGGTTCCCATGGGTGCCCTGTGCAAAGACGCTGTGCTGGCATGTGTCCCCCGCAGCCAGAAGGCAGCAGGGGGAAAAGTTCATGTTTTGTTCTCCAGATTCAGATTTTAGACATCTTGCACAGTGCTTCCAGCACTACACAAATTCAGTGAGATTCTGGCCCTCCGCAGGCTGCCAGCAAGCCTTTATTAAGCCTATTCAAAAAACACCTGTGAGCATAACAAATCTGAGCCAAGGGAAAACAAAAGCCAAACAGAAAAACTGTTTCTCCCTTCATAAACTCTCATGGGGAGGAGCAGTTTCAGGTGTTCATAAAGTCCTCCCACCAGGAAGACAGAGAAAACCGAGCTTTGGAAACTGGTTCAGTTCATCACCTGGAATCCAGATATGTCCAGTGCCCATGGCTGCCTGCCCGGCTCCTGGCCCTGCTCCCCAGCTCACTTACTTCTTCCAGTTGTGTGGTGCAAGCCAACAAGCAACTTAAATTGGGGTAGATGCAGATAACAGACTATGTCTTCCCACAACATGCTCACACACGACTGCCACCTGGTAAAATTAACCTGTCCCACAGCAAGGGGCAGGGATGTGGCCTTACTTTTGGGGCAGTTCTCATGCTGCTGTACCTGCCCTGAGCCCGACCAGCCCTGGCAGCAGGTCACCAGGACCCTCCGGGTTGCTCCATCTGGGTGTAAGTCACAGCCACCTAATGACATCTGCCCAGCTTGAACTAACCAAGGACAATTACAGCCGTGCAAAAACAGAACCAAGGAAAGAAATAACAGCCTTTCCGCAAAACAGTTAATTTGAACTTGATCAAAGAGCCGTGAGTATGAAATCATTTCCACAGGCATTATCTGAATTTGGGTCTGAAAAGACAGTAGGAGCAGCCTGCCAGACACACATTTATGAAGGATGACTCCTTCGTTTTTATATATGTATATAAATACATATATTTAATAATTAGTGTAGCACTACAGAAGCAGTCTCAAGTGAAAAGTCATCATTGCTTAATTAATTTCTTGAAAAAATCTTTTCTGAGGAATATGAAGGAAACTAGGAATGTGAGGAAACGAGGAATATGGGCCCTTCATATTCCCTCTCTACTAACATCAGGATAGGACAGGATAATCCTGCCCATTCCCTTTAGTATCTGTTCATGGACCTGTAGCCATATTTCTTTTTGCCTAGTCCCTTTTTGAAGCTGCTGATACCTTCTGCCTCCATTAACTCCCATGACAATGAGTTCAGGTCACTACCCACTACATAAAGACAAAATTTCTCTTACGTGTTTTAAACTAGTTTCTCGCCAGTTTCAATGACTTCCCCAAGTTCTTGTATTGAAGAAGAATAACATTTCCTCATTCACCTTAACCACTACCTCCATGATTTTGTAAACCTCAGCCATATGCCCCAAAGCCTCTCCAAACTGAAGTCCCAACTAGTCTGCAGCTCCTTCATCCCCTTAATCATTTTAGTTACCTTCTCTGTACTTTTTTTAAAGTCCACTCTACCGTTTTTGAGATGCAAACATGAAAACTGTCCACAGTATTCAAGTTGTGGGTGCTCTAAGGTTCTGTATAGCTGCAAAATGATGTTTTTCCTTTTGTAGTCAATACCTGATGATATCCAGTGCTTTAGAGTAAGATGCCAAGGATCCTTATCCTGTCTTCATACCTACAATGGAAAGCCTGAAAACAGTTTGGTAAGTCTTAATTATTCATTCTACAATTTTTTTTGTGTGTTTCATGAACTGGAAGCATGTAGGGCACGGTGTCTTTTAGCAGTATCTGTTTGTTGCCATTTTACAGGAATCTATCCTGCTTACGAGTTTCTGAGGACTTTCCGAGCCCCCATGGTCCTGAATCAAACAGCAAGCTGAAGTTTGGAAATGAAGCCTGTCTTCCCATCCTTTTTACCATGTTTGTGGTCATTTAGGCTAATATGCTTGACTTTGCAAATTAAATGATCTAAGAGACATGGCTCAGCAGACAGGTGGTAGCTCAGCATGCCTCAATAACCTGACCCCTCTGGTTCCAAACCTGTCCAAGTGTGGAGAGCTTGTCAACGACAGAGAAAAGAATGCTCTTGCTATGCTTTACACACAGCCCATTGCTCACAGAAGCAATCACCTTTTGTATTTTTGGCTCTAAAATGTTCAGATTTCTTTGAGCTAAACCTAAGACCTACTGAATAAGTATTTCTAGCCGATGCCTTTATAATATTTGTTGCACAGGAAGAAAAATTCAAGAAGAAAAATAAAAGGATGTCAAAAAGGATTTAGGGGTTTGTATGTATGCATATATGCATGTATATGCAAATTCAAGGGGGTGCAAAACTTCAAAAATTTGGATTTTAAGACCCTGTTTTTCTTGGGAGCAGAAACTTTTTTTTTTTTTTACAGGTCTTAAAGGACACACGTCATTGAAAGTCACAGTAGTAATAAGAAGCCTAGGACCAACAAAGGATCATCCTTGAAGGAAAATAAAATTATTCTGAAACAAAGGAAACACTTAAGCTAGCATTTGATGTACAAAATCTTTCAAGATGTTTTTTTTTCTTGAGATTTCACCATAATTGGAGAACCAGGCAATTAAAACCCACAATACACATTTCTATTCCTATCTAATTTTTCAAGAAATTAGTTAAGCAATGATGGCTTTTCACTTGAGACTGCTTCTGTAGTGCTACACTAATTATTAAATATCTGTAGGCACTGAGCATTCCCCCCCATCAATACTGATGTTGAATTTAGGTTTAAAAAAATTGCCAGTTTGTGCCTTGTGTTTCATAAGCAAATGCACTGATGTTTGCTTCAGGATTCTTGTTTTGCACTCTGTGGCTGAAGGCCAGGTATAAATAAATTAATCAGGTTATTAACTTGGCCCACGCTATGAATTACAACTCTGCACACGGCAAGCAGAACATCTGAAACTTGCCCTTCTGACCTGCAGAACAGCTAGAGAATTGGCATAGAAACTGAGAGGCACGGGTACACTTTCCAAGAGCTTTGAAAGTCAGCCAGCACAGCAGCGCAGAGCACCTGCCTGAATCCAGTCAAGTCGAAATACTTTATCAGAAGCCCATCAGCAAAGGCCTTCACTCCCTCCTCTGACCTTTATCCCTTAGATGGGAATTGTCTCCAATCACTGATCCCTCCAGTCCATAAGAAGTATAACTGATCGTGACTATCGCCATATAAATAATGAAAGTATCATCTGGTGTGTCAGATGCTTTTGATGAAGGTAAAGTTGAAGGAGGATATTTGGGGCAATTATGCATTGTCAAAACATAATGAACATGTTTGAAAAGCAGAGCTGAAAATAAGCCACTCGAAACAAGCCTGCCAAAAGAGTCAAAGGCTTAGCTTGAATTAATCACCTTTGGCATTCCAGCAACAAGACCAGTAGATGGACTCAACCAACCTGTTGCTGTGGGCTTGGTAGTAGTGCCCGACCAAAAGCTGGAAGAGGATGGAGTCTGGTGCTGGGAGTGACCCCTCTATCATCACAGAGAAAATGCAACAAGTGGGCTGAATAATACACCAAAATGGTGGTGTATTATTCACCACCCATTCATCAGGTGGAGAAGACATAATGCGGAGAAGACTCGGGGAGGTGCAGAGCACGCTTCTTCTCAGCACTTGGTTGCTGGCCAACACGCAAGGGGGCTTAGCCATAGCGTCTCCTGCACCCCTCTCCTCCTCCGTTGCTGCAGGGTGAGTGCTGGGAAGCAGTCACGGCACAGCAGGGGCTCGAAGCACAGCTCACCACTTCCTTTGCCAGTGGAAAGGGAAGTTACAGTTTGGTCCACACTATGGACGTATTTATTGGCAAAGAGGGACAGGAACTAAAGCTGGAGTCTAGAAGCATCTCATGGAGTCCAGAGAGCATTAAAGTGTGAGGGAAGACAAAAGCGCTATGAAGGGTAACGAGACATTATTACAGAACATTTCTGCTTATTTTTGCTTTTCTTTCTGTGTGCGAGTTCTGAAAGACTTCACACTCTATGCTGGCCAAAATCACAGGACCTTGAAAGTCTGATTTACTATGGAACCAAAACACAAGTTCAGTAGTTTTAAATGATAACTTTCAATTAGTTTGAAACTGAAGTAGGTTAGACTCCAGCTTTAAATATTTTGTTATATACAAGCAAATATAGAAGTGATTTACTGTGTACTTCTTTTATGATATAGCGTGATAGCTGTGCATAGCACTTTGATATATTAAGTGAACAGTTCCTGCCTTAAAATTTCATGCTGTAAAATGAAATATGTGTGTATACCATTAAATATATATATGCATATACTTTTAAACACATAGATTCCAGTGCTGACAGCACAGAAGTAATGAAGTTAGTTTCCCACCTGCTTAAAACAGCTGTCAGCTTTGGCTGGTTTTAAAAAAATCAAGAATGCTGAAAAAATCAGAGGTAAGTTGATGACAAACTGAAATCTACATTGGGGGAAGCAAATATGCCAGCTGAAAAAAATAGTTTCTGAATTCTTGTGAATGAGTGGCTAAATACAACCTTAGTCAATTAACAAGCCATTCTTCAGCTGCACAACAGATAGCTCAGCATGGTCACAGCTTGCCTTGGCCCTCACATTACAGCACAGTCTGTTTCCCAAGACAGTGCACGTGCAAACACACGCGCGTTCTACCAGCTGCCTTCACTAAATGAATACAGACAGACAAAGACACTGAAAAGGCCAGAGGAACCTGATCAGAAATTAATAGCTTAGGTCAGGTTACCTTCAAGCTTTCCTTCCAACATGCAATATAGGAAATTTTTGTATTCCCTCACAGAAGAAAATTGCCTTTGATGGGTGAAATACACTCTGTGTGTTCTGATTCAGCATCAGTTACCATCTTGGTCGATTACCTCCTAGCTGGACTCTAAATTAAGCTACTGTGAAGAACACCCCAGTCCTGGGTTCCTCCTACATGTGCCTTTGCACCAGAAGTGTGTGGTGGGCTATTTGCCCCATTAGCATGCCTTGCAAACTCCCTGGGTAGCTGCACTTTCTCTGACACACGAAATGGGCAGACCTACAATCAGTATTTCATCTGGGATGGGAACATCTGCAGTAGTTTATGTCCTCCTTCTAACAGATGAGCAAACTTCACAGCACTCTTTCAGGCCAGTCCTTCAGGGGGCAATTCAGACCCTTCCTCTGGATCACAATATCCCATATCCCATGATGTGACTGTGACTCCATCCTGGTATGTTTCCAAGGGATCAGCTTCCCAAGCCCACTGCAAAGGCAGGGGAGAGCAAGACTTCTCTTGAGAGTCTTCTCAGAGTTTTCAGGGCTTCGGCCAGAGGTAGGACTCTGTGCTTTTCACAAGCTGGTAGAGCAGAGGAGAGATCAAACTAAAGCACTCTTGCCCTTGATCAACTGTCAGACTTTTCAACATCTCCAAGCTATGCAGCCGTGGAACAGAAGTTTTCAGAAGGCTAGTATGGATGTAAAATCTAATGATGATGAACACTTCTGAGCATTTCAGCTCTCTATCCTTAGATCACTTTCTTATCTCAGAGAGATGCGTGCTAGGTTTCACAATAAACAAACTGATGTCTAGTAGGAACGTTTCTTTTAAAATTAAGAACTCATGGGAGAAGAAGAACATGGCATAAATAATTTAGTAGCAACACAGGAGAAAAGAGAATAAAAATTAAAAGCTCTGTTCAAGATTCTTCTCATCCTTCTCCTTGAGACCTGTACAAACATAAGCAACAAGTAACTTGAATCAAAATTAATTCTAGATCTATCAAAGGCCAGCACCTGGGCAGTCCTTGGAAGTGCCATTTAGAGGAAAATGTAACTTTGAGAAAGATTTAGGCTTCTCAAAGGAAGACTTCATCTCTCATCTAGCCTACCATTAATTGGACTTCCCTAAAGAGATCATGCCCAACAGTCCATAACCTTCCATCTTCAATATAGTTTAAATGTTCATTTGCATTTCAGTTCTGGCAATGCCACAGAAACTTCTAGGAGTCTCTTTTAACCCAAACTTGTGAACACTGTTACAGTATAATAATACCCAAATGTTGTTCAGAACACGCTGGTAATACTTTCAAAACAAAATATGGAGTGCGTACAGTTTTGACACCCATAATATGTGTATATGCAAGGAGCAATATACAAGTTCCAAACTTCTGTCTACTGGAATTTGAAGAGATATGGAGACGGAAGAAGTGGAGGAAGGAGGTGAAAGCAAACAGATATGTATTTTAGTCTTTAAAGGGACTCAAGTACATAGACACATGAAGGAGAAGTTCTGCATTGCAGAATGGAAAAGAAATGTAAGTTCTGTAAGATTCCCTTAATGTAAGTAAAAAGTAAATACCCTTTAAAGAGTAGAGGACTCCTCTGTCCTTTGGATGCCTAACTACAAAAGAGTTTGGTTCATCAGTTATCTTGCACTTTTCTACTCAGCTGCATAATGATCCCTATGCTTAGCAGTACAAATGGAGCATTTGTACTGCTTGCAACAGCACAAGCAGCAGGCTCGAAAGCATAGAGGACTGATCCTGACTTCCACCCCCCTGTCATTATATAAGAAAAAGATGCAGGAGAGACCCTGCACACTGAGCTTACTGCTTTGACATCATTTCGTATTCAGTAGCTCTTGGAAGGTACATGAAATTAGTTCCAGTAACTCACTCCCCTCTGATTCCTGAGTTTTTCAAACCAGCCTTTTCAACAGGTTTTTCTCAGCAGAAAATCTGGATTTAGGCTTAGAAAATTAATTTAGTACCTGAATTATGAATGACAAGGCCAAGGATCACTGCATTAGCAGCAGATCTAGAAGACAGTCTATCTATGGAGAAAGCATGTTGACATAAAGGGGAGAAGGGAAGTAGGCACAGTTCCTAACCTGCGGCTTCCCACTGAGGTTAAAGGCTAGCCAAGGTAAGGCTTAGGCTAAGTTTCTTCTACAGATACTTCTGGATGGTGATTCAGAGAACCTAAATTAGGCTCCAGCTCTGAATTACCTTCAGAGCATGCTCATTTCTGCACCAACCACAGCTGGAGTTTTGGGAGACTATCCTCCTAAATCTCACACCTAGGCATGACTCCTAAGTTTGGTAGTTGTAAACATCTCCAGTAGTTTCAGTCAGTCTTCACACATGCTCTCCTTGGGTCTGTGGCCAACCTACAGACAGTACTCCTTTCCCTAATATGGGGAAGGAAGATACTCTTTGGCTTAGCAATTTGGACCCATTTATTTCAACGCTGTTCATCATCTCTCTTGCCATCCAGGAAAAAGTGGAATTCCAAGGAAATTGAACTTCATTAATTAAGCTAGAATATTTTTTCAGAAATATTACTGGAGTGCACGCAATAGGAATTGCAAATCATCTGTTACATGTCAGAAGATCTTGCCAAAATATTTTCAAAAATAATCATTTCATGGTGCCTGATTAAGTAACACAGTTTGAACACCCCTTTCCAAACACATGCTGTGCCTTTTTAGATACAATTTTTCAGCCAGATAACTGTTTCTCTGTCACAAGCTCCTCTTCTCCTCCAGGAAACTTCTCTACATAAAATTATCCAACCTTTCTTCACTGGGCACATGTGCATATATTAACTCTACCAATATGTCTACATGACACAATGCAGTGCCACACAGAGAAACCCAAACCAGTTCCAAAGAAACCAGAGAGGCACCTGGAGCTGCAATAGCTTGTTCTTTACTCAAGATTAAGGCATCCAACCTTGCAAGTGTTCTCACCGTTCTGCACAAGGGCTGCCACTTTGGCTCTGGTTCCCAAAGTAGAGCATTCAATAAATCATGATGCAAACATACCCTTGTGACAGGTACACTCTGTGCCCCCCGCCATTTCAACATGGCAATCGCCAGCTTTTTGCACCTCATTTTTGCACCTTTTCTGCTCTGCTGTGCCCCAGGCACGTACACACCTCAGCAGGTGGAGCAGGACAAGCTGAACCCCTTGGTCACCAGACAGGGTCCACACCCAATGAGGCACCTTGGCTCGGAGAAGCTTCTAGATCATGACCAATTATGACCACAGCTCAGATCCAACTCGGTATAAATGAGGCATCGCCAGAGACCCCCTTCGAGTGGTCTTCTCAGAGCAGTGGGTCTGTGTTTGGGACCTCTCCCCTCGGGCTGGGATGCCACCTGGGGAAACTTCCCAGGATTGAGTGCCCTCACCTCCTTTCGTGAGTGATTTCTTCTGGATATATCCTTGAGTGAGCCCTCACCCCTCCCCGGGTGAGCGATTATATCTTCTGGGTACCCACGATTTCCCCTTTGTGAGTAAGTGTGTGTGCACACTTTGGATCATCATTGTTGTGTGTATTGACGTGTAGTAACAATACCCCGAATGACATCTCGAACCTGTTACGTGTTAAATGTTCTCAGAGTGTTGATTGATTTCGGTTTACCCCTGTTCCTCGTTGGTTTCTGTCGTGTGGTTTTGGCTGTTTTGTGAAATAAAGTTGTCTGAGCTCGTCCCTTGTTTGAATTAGTTTTAGTGTACCTCTGTGACAACCCTCTCCCCCTAGATTTCAAAGCAATGTTTTTTCTTGTATGGAGACAAAATAGGTAGGAGCTACAAGAATTCTGGAAAAAATATTAAGCCAATATTCATTTAGAGAAAGTGGTGAGTATGAGGCAACAAATCCCATGGAAACAGCCTCCAGTCAAGAATGTGGCCTCTGGTGGCTCTATGCCCTAGGGTGGTGAAGGCTTCTTCCTCTTCCACATTTAGAGGCTCGGATGAGGGAGCCAGGCTGTGCTGCGAGAAGGAAATGTGACAGTGAGGCATAAATTAACACTAGAGTGAATAACACTAAATTATATTGAGAAACACTAACTTTAGCAGGCTGAAAGTTTAAGGCTGACATTTAGTTTAAGCTAGGAAGTTCCCTCTTCCATGGGGACAGTTGGATTCCTTAGAGCCTAATAGTCATCCCAAAGTAAGTTTCTAAAGTAAATGGAATGAATCGCTGCCCATCTCTACATCAGCTAGAGAAAGAGCCTGGAAACTACTGAAGCTGGCAGCAGATGTCTAGGGGGTGGAGTTACACAAGATGGACATACAGACAGAGGCAGGCTCCATAGATCAACTATTCCCTTATTCTTCCCTGGTAAGGACTGCCACATTTTTCAGATCCCTGTCACATGGGTTTTCCTCCAAGACCCAAGACAGAAAAAAGTCTGCCTACAGGTTCCCTTCTGCACTGGGAAGCATCACACCCAAACAAAGTCACTTCTTATTCGAAAGCCTTTCACTGAAGCCTCCTTCAGTCTTCGCTCAAGATGTGGACTGAACAATGATTTTTTTTTTTTTATTTCCATTTGCTTCCACCTTATTTCTGTTGCTCTCTGGTAAAATTTTACAACAAGGCCATTAATCAAATCTAAATTTAAATAAAAATCCTATTGCATTATCTTTTATTGTTGGTATTATTGCTCTCATAATGCTGAATAATGTTAACGATGTGCTTGTGCACAACCAAAGGATAAATTAAAAAACATCTCATGAGTGGAACTTCTTGTTTTACATTGAGCT
Source organism: Mycteria americana (assembly GCF_035582795.1). Taxonomy (NCBI): domain Eukaryota; kingdom Metazoa; phylum Chordata; class Aves; order Ciconiiformes; family Ciconiidae; genus Mycteria; species Mycteria americana. The sequence goes on from NC_134367.1 coordinate 37,438,140, forward strand.
GAGGACAGATATTGCTGGATTAGGTATGGCCTGGTCTATTTTATTGCAAAATAATTCAAATTTTCTTTTTTATTTGCTAGAAAGGCTACTGATAAACAATTATTTTATGCAGAATACCAAACAACTATAGCCATATACATATCTATATAACCCAGTTATTAATACATTCATGAGGCAGGTAGAACACTTATGCATATCAATCCTTTTGCAAGTAATTTATACATTTTGAACAGGGGTGGTGCATTTTTCAATGCAAGGTCTAATTCTAAGGACTGCCATCCCTTTGTATCAGTGCAGTCAGCATTTTGCCAGTCTGGTCCTTTTACCTCTTTGCTTTCATCCACTTCTACATGCCTTTTGTCTTTCTGTTTGATCCTATTAGCACTGAGATCAATCACAAAATTCCTGCTGGGAGCAGAAGGGGATGCTATCTTTGTGATGTCTAAATCCAGTATTTGCCACCATTCTTCTCTATACACCAGCTGCAAACAGGTGTCTGCTCTTCTAACTCACCACTTTTAGATCTTTCCCTGTTTAGGTCTTTTCACCATTTAAGATAAAACAGATAAAGAAGATAAGAATATAAACATGAAAAACTTTTCAAATAATTTTACCTTTTATTAATATCCTAGAATTTTTGCACAGTTTCTTTTCTAATTCCAATTCATAGGTACACGGTTGCACTATTTGTTTAGCTACACAAACCCCACAGGACAGAAGGTCAATTTCTCCATGGTTTTGACAAGAGCTGAACAAGCGAAGTTCACGTTCACTGTGTGTATGTGGGTTTTCAGAGTGCATAAAATATATCCACTTATAAAAATGCATCAATATGGCTATAAAAAGATATCCGACTTCAGCCCCTCAGATGAGGAAAACCGACTTGAAGATCTGCAGATTGTAAATATGTCTATCTTGAAACTTTCTTTTTGCCAAACAGCTCCTTTGTTACAATACTGTGATGATGATTCTTGAGAAATGGACTTCTCGTAGTCTTCACACAGGGCAGAAAAAATTACTTTTTTTCCCTTTAATACCAGCTCACTAGTAAAAAAAAAGTAATGAACAATTATGTGTATTCTCGTACCATTTTTACTGTCAAAGAAGGCATGGTACACATACAATTGCTCATCTCACTAAACATACTTGGAAAATCACTTTAATAATGAATACTTGCCACTGGATATTGTTTTTAATCCAGTTAAGATTGATGGTGGATAAAAAAGCAGCAAGGTAAATACCATTTTAATCAAAACAACTGTTATAACTGCTCTCTGCTATTTCACTACTGCCATCCCTTTCAGTGATATGGAAAATGAGAACTATTTCTCTGGTATTCTTACACCTAAATTTCAAGACCATCACTTCTATAAAATAAAACAGAAATCTTTTCATTTGCTGTTTTTTGAATCAGCATTAACTCTCTTTGTAAAACAGATGCCACGGGAAACACAACATTTTAAGCTGCCTTCTCTGTTGGAGGGGTAAATTAGCACACAATTCACTGAAGTTTTAAGTTCCTACGTTACCACAGAGTTTAAGATACTTCTGAACATGGCATTCCATTTGTGTGCATACAAACAGCCCCATCATCCAGGTACACAATCATCTCATTTTTCCAGAATTAAACCCAGGATTTCTACAGGTTTCATTAGGTTTACTTAGACCAGGACTGTTGCCTCCAAACAAATGTTAGAGAACCAGCCACGAAGCTGGTCTGTGGATATGAATGTGATATAATTTGGATCACTGGAGGACTTTCCAGAAGATTGGAAAATCACTAATTGTACACCATTATCCCAAAGGGTAACCAGAAATACAGGAATAATGTGATGCTCAGCAAAAAGATGGGGTCGTTTAGGAAGGTATTAAACAATCTAAAACCAGAAGCAGAAGTAATGCCCATCAAGACGGTTCTATGGAAAACAGCTCATTATCAAAACCAGTTTTACTTCTCTAATGACTTACATGATTAGTAGATAAAAGTAATTACATAGACATAATATATTTTGATTTTATTATTGTCTATGATTTAATATTATCTTCAGAGGGAAAAAAAACCCCTGATTCAGAGGGTCACTCACAACTCATTCACAAAGTCCAAGAGCAGAAAATAAAGAGAGAACTGAAAAAGATTTTAAGACGTCATTTAGTCCATCCCCTGCCCAAATGCTTCACTGTCCCAACATCTTTCCTGAAAGGGGTTTGTCAAACTTGTTCTTAAAGCCTTTCATGATGGAGGTTCCTTCAGATCTTCCATGTCATTTCTATCCAAGGTTTCTCAATCTTTTCTGCAAGAGCAGATATCCTCACTCTTTGCCTCAGGAATCTTTTCAGTCTGTACATTTCTTTTCCTTGAATCTGGAGCTTCAGCAATGTGAAATGAAACCACAGGGTTACACCAGACACAGTGAGCTTCCCTAGGAGGGATAGACGCATGAGGGGGTCAAAATGAAGACCACAATCCACAGGGAGTGTGTGGCACTTTGTAGCACTGTCCTATCAACATCAGCTTTACCAATTACAAGTGTTCGAAGACTATAAGGCAGACAAAGAACCTTTTTTTTTTAAGTTGTGTTAGGATCTGGGCTTTAAAAAAATTAAATGTTGGATTATTTTTACTTACATTCTAATTTGCCTTTGAAGTAAATCTGAGTCATTACTTTGAGTTTTTCACTGCAACCACTAAAACTAGTAACTGTTTGGGGGGGGATTTTTCTTTCTAAAATAAGGGAATCATCTCCTGTAATGCCTTGTTTCCAGGAGCGAAGGCTTTGACTGAAAAACAAACCACTGCATAATGTGAAAACTGTTGTTCCTCATAAAAGAGCTGGCAGTTTTCAAACACAGTGCAGCTTTCCAGAAATAGGTGGTAAGCTGGAACTACACAAACATTTTATCAGATAACATGAAAAAAACCAAAACAATCTCACACTTCTTAGCAGGCGCAGAGGAGAGCAGGCATCACTTAGCAGCTGAGGGACTGAAACATCTTCCTGCATTTCAGGGCTGCCCGGCACCCAGATCCGCTCCGAGTGTCCTGGTTATTCACCAGCAGTGCTGGACCTGAGGATTTTCTAATATATCCTGGCCCTCAGAAATTTGGGAACAAAGACGTGGACAAAGAGAGCAAGTATCTCAGAAACAAGGGTGTATATTAAGCTCTCATCTCTACACCTAGGGATCTCAGAAAGGGTTGGATTAAAAATGAACGGGGAAACTTCAGGAGCTCCTGCTGAGACACACAAAATTTCAAAGTTTATAAAAAGAAGGCATTTAGTTGGCTCTCTACATCACTAGCTACATGTTCATAACCTTTAAAAAAAAAGGCAAAGCCTAACCTCATGGTCTTTTTAGCATACATAGTTTCTGACAAATTCTACTACTGCCTTTCTTCTACAACCTTAAATGCAAAAAGGGGTTTAACTGAAGCTACTGGATGGGGGCTACTACACAAGGGTGGGGGGCACTGTACGATTGTCACCCCCCAGCAGCTCTATAACATTGAGTTTCATACAACATCACCACCTGGGATGACTAGGAAGAGGGCAGTCACCAAGCTATTACCTTGTGTCTCTGCGTGCTAAAGTTTAATTCAGTTTGACTACCACATCAAAATGCAGCTCATGCAAGATGCTAATGACAGGCTTCTACAATTCCATACTTTCAACAACAATTTATTAGCTTGGATAGAATCTAGTAGGGCATAAGGCATTTTATTCTTGAGAATATATTGAAATAAAGGAGAAATACCATCAAAATGCAACCATGCTGTTTTCATGACCAATCTGTGGGAGCTTCCACCTATTTAAAATGATAATACTTTCTTAGAGGTCTCAGCAGTGCTAGTGACTAAAACGTTGGAAAATGGCTCCTAGGACATAAAAGGGGCAAGGCGACAAAATGGGAAGACAACAATTGAGAGCTGTCACTCCTCCACACATAGTAGGACTTATTCCCATCGTGGGATGCACCTTGCAGATACAGAGCTACTACTTGCCTTCCTTATCCACTACGATTGACATCAGGACTTGATCCTGTTCTGTAAACAAAGCATATTTAAAGAGAAACCATACTGGATATACATACAAAGCACTGCACAGCAATAGTTCTTGCTAGCTAGTTACAGGCTCAAAGTGATCTCCCATACCAACAGGGGATAGTGCTTGCACTAGGGAGCCTCCACAGGGGGTTCTTGCAAAATGTTTTTGGCCACTGGTACTGAAAACCTTAATGTTCCCCTAGACCTGAGCTGTTTTCATGTGGAAAGGCTTGGGTATTTCACAGGAGTGAGATTTCCACATCCCAGACAGCTCTTTACTCCCTGAGCAGGAGGAGGTCTGATCCCTGAGCATGCAGCAGCTTGCTCCAGCTGGGGACCCCAAAACCTTCCCAGCAGAGAGAGGAGGAGATCTGGGCCATCCTCGCACACATTTACCTGGCAGCAACATAGCTCACTCCCATGCAGCAAACACCCAAACTGGGGCAGATGGCACAGCAAAGATAGCTTCAGCAGCATCATTCAGATGCTGAATAAATACAACGTAAGAAGAAAACCCAAAATCAGCTAATCCAGGAGGCTGGAGACTGCGTAGAGGAACTCGTTCATGAACCATATGACAGCACAGTGGCAATTGCCAAGGAAAAGGTGGAGCGGACAACAATGGGCAGTCACCTCCTCAGCCTCTCTAGGATCATCACTTGCTGTTTACAAGTCAGCTCCTACCATGGGTCTGTGCCATGCCAAAGCACCTGGAAAGAAGAGCACCCTTTTATGTCATCATGTGCAAGACCACCATAAAAAAAATGCGGACTTCCTAGCCTCATATCTCTGTACTTATAAAACTACCTGCCTCGATGAAATTCAGATAAAAGGAATTGTCTCTTTCTTTAAGCTTTTGAAAGCTTCTGTTATAAAAAAGAACAATACTGAAAAGAAAGTCATAATATGAAATCGTCCAAATGGAGATACAATTTTGTCTCGCATGATACATGAGCTGAACACTAATGACATCTCAAAAGTCTTAATTCCAGTCAAACCAAAATCATAATTACTTCAGGAGGCTGCTAAATGCCCACAGCACTGGAAAGACTGCAGGAACTACTTCAGTGCTTCTGTGCCCTAAGACTTTAGTATAAAATCTTAAACATATAAATGATTACCAGGTCTCGTCAGCTCTCCTTGGACTGCCAGGCTTCTCCCAGGTTTTCCTATGGAGCCCCACTCTCCCAGTGTGCAAATACACACACAAGCACACTGTTAGCATAACGTGGTTGCCACAGAATTGATTTTAAAAAGCAACATGCAACACAGCCCATTAGAAAATACTAGGAGACCATGGGTCTCCTAGTATGGCTCTCCTAAAAAATCAACCCCAGTTCAAGCCACTAATGTTAGTGAGTTCTTGATGTAACACATTTGCTGAAACCATCCACAATCAATTACTGAGACACAAATAGGACTGTGGGAAGCAACCGCCTTTAAATAACAGACTGTTTATGCACTTAAAACTGTTCCTTACTTTTATTTCCATGGGACAGAGCCTCTTCAACTGGTTTATGTACAATTAACCCCCTATTTCCTATGGGGTCCTGGGGGCTTCTTTAAGAACCAGCATTGATCACTTCACACTGTGGCAGAGTCCTGGTTAAATAAAAGGCCTTTAAGGTATAGAACAGTTGACATGAAATATGCCTAATATCTCCCCTTCAAGGAAATTCTTGTTTAACTGAGGACTGCTAGTGAAAGCAATGAGATGCACGCAGACAACGCCAGATTGCTCAGGCACTAACTCATGGTTGCTGCAGTTTCAGCCTCAGGTAAAAGTCCTTAAGATTTAGGAGTGTTATTGAGTTTTTCGGAAATGCTGTGTTAGCATTTCCTACTAGCTTGTCTCCCCAAGTCTTGCTTTCTATAGATAAAGCAGGAGAGACTGTGTAAGAGCAGATCTGTCCTGACCATTTGTGGTGCTACCTGCTGCCCAGTTCTGCCTCCATGCAGAGGGTGGCACCTGGCCCAGCCCCACGCTTCGGCCACTCACCAGAGCGTCGCCTTGGGACCTTTTGCACTGACCACTGCACAAACTAGATTGACACAACTAATTTGTCTTCCCATCACACAGCTTCGGTCATGCATCAGTTGAAACAAGCGTGCAAAACAAAGACAAACCATTATGCAAAGGAAACAAAAGAAAATGTAAATTTAAAACTGTAAACAATTACAAAGAAATCAGGCTGACTACACGGGATGAATAATCTTAGAAGTATGATGCCTGTGTTCACTTCTTTGACTTACGTCTTGCTGTAATAACCGGATAAACCAAAATATGAAATAGATACTGGCAAATTAACAGGTTATTTAATATTAACTAATAATTAATATGATAACTGCTTGTTTTCAGACACCACTACTTTTTATAAGCAAGTTTTCTGAATTTTCAGAGTATACGATATTTCCAACCCTAAACAGCTTGCTGTCATTTAACAGAAAGGCAAAGTGCCTTGGAGCACAAGAGCAGGAAACCAGCACTATAGAATTCCCTCTCAGAAGACATTTAAATTTTATGTAATAAGCAAGGCCTATGACAAAAGTATGTGTAATGTAATGTAATTGTATCATTTCTCAAAGTTTTACATATTGACTTTCTGTTTCTAAATAGTACTTCATTATTGGGAGCAGGAGAATGTAATTGTTCTCTGGGTGCTGCTGATAGCTCCTAAGGGCACGATCAATCCTGCCAAGACATATAATTCATGCACTGTTTGCTTCTGGTACAGCTACATTTGCGAAAGCAATGCAGTGATTAGATTCCTCCAGAATAAATGTGTCTATAAATCCCTGTGTTGCAAACATTACTAACAGCTACATCCAGTAACGGACTTGGGCCACTGGTATAAGGCTGAGGCAGAACTAACCGACCTCCAACCAAATCATCATTTAAAAAAAAAAAAAAATCGCCTCCCAGCTATTGCTTAACCCTGGACTCATTTACAGTCATGAGGCACCTTGCTATCTAACTCTAGTTCATTTGGTGCCTGAGGTGCTACTCCGGCTCCTCTCAGCAGGAACTGTGCAAGCTTCTCAAACCCTTTTCCCACATGAGAGAAACCAGAGTCACAACATTAAGCTTTCTTCTGCCATGTTTTTGGAAAGGTTGAATCTGATTGATAGGCATTTAACACAGCGTAAGCAGAATTAGATGCCTTCTCAAAAAGCAACTGAGGACACTCATAAAAAGCAGAGGCTGTTTTAGCAGCCAGCAGGTGCTCATGAAGGGAGATCGCTCTCTGCAGCACCTCAAGCCAGAGAAGAACAGTGCCCTCAGCTACCTCAGGCTAAACCTGATCCTAAGTAATGATCCAGGTACACACAGAAATTACACAAACTGAACAACGGGTAAGATTCATCTCTCCAGATTAAGACATCTGCATCAGAGCTAGCTGGAGAAAGATGAGTGGGTTTAGGGCGTACTTCACCCCATTTAAGGAATGTACCTAAAACTCATGATGTGCATCACCCCTTGGGATTGTTTTTCCCACACTGACTATAAAGAGAGCCTTAAAAAGCTAAACCATATATAAAAGTATGCACTGCAGACTGCTAAAGTTAGCTGAAATCAGTCTTGCACTAAGCGTTGATTAATAATTTAACTAACCAGAAACATGGACAAAAGTGAGTCAGTGCATTGTTTTAATATTATTTATGTTACCATTGGACTGTGCAGACAGCAGAAAGATGAAGCAGAGACTGAAAAGACATAAATCTTTCCTAACCCTGGAGAAAGTCGTATTTATGTACGTCCTTGTACACAATAATAACGTATTGATTTCCATCAATTCTACATAGGCCATTAATATACAGAAACTAAATTCTGAAGTCAATAATTTAAAAAAAAAAAAGAGAGAGTGGGAGCCTTGATAAACCTATAGGACTCCTATGGCAGTCCAAAGAGATTTGCACACGCAGCTTTGTAACCACGACAATTTTTATTGGGTTTCATGGACACTGTCAGGGAATCATCCCAGAACACGAACATAATCAGTTTGTTTCAGTACATATCCAAATCAGTCTTGGTATTATTTACCTTACAGAAAGGATGATTCTCAGAGCTTTCTTCCCATTTGCAAGGTGTATAGTGCTTGAGCACAATGTATAGTGCTTGGGTACAATTGTACTGAGTTGCTCTTTCCACAATCGCCTGTTTCCAACACATATATAATTTAATGAAAGACCACCTATGTGAAGGCATATTTCCAGTGTTCATGCAGCATCTAGTAGCATGAAACCTCAGTGCAGACCTGATTGAGACTTCACGGACAATATTACATTAAAAAATTTTAATCACACCTTCTCTTGGCCTGGCATTATAGATATAGGTCATCTATGTGAACACCAACTGAAGCACATGTAATTTTGCCTGGTGCAGTGATCTGCTCATAGCTTTACCACATTTGCATTTGAATAGAATTGAATTGAAACCTAAATTTCCTGTAGGATGACACAGGAATCTTTATAGTTCAAAAGCAAATGAGAACTAGACATCTACTTTAAAAAAACAGTATCATTGTCCCATGCATCACCTCTTGTTGACACTAGTCTCTAATTTGGAATATGTCCTCACCCACCCCATGAATCTCACCAGTATATCTTTCGCTTTCTTTGGGCCATAGTCTGCCTTCCAGAAGAGCATCACTGATTGTCTTCCGAGTGTTCAATTAGCTGATACCTCAGACAGGCATATATTGTAATTTTCCTGCAAACGACCCATTTAAGGAGAGGCAAAGATGATAACTATCACAATGTCATAGAGATAAAAAGACAAGAGAAACAAGAAAAATCAAGGGAAATGGTCGGTAAATCCCCAACTGAGTTTTGCAGTCCTCATTAGAAGAAACAAAGATAAGAAGTAATCCTTAATTGAAAGAAAGCAGGACTCAGAGATCAGCACTCACAGGTCATCTGTTTCATCCCTGCTTTCTCCCTAGGCACAAGCCAGCTGCGGCATAACTAACGTTGGCTGTGTTGGCTATGGTCATCTTTCATGGTCTAATTGTTGCCTGTGGTCTTTTTTAATTACTCATATTTTAACTTTTCTCTTTTCATTACCTGTTTTCCCATATTAATCACAGCGTGCCACCCATTCTTTTTAACTTTAATCTGCTATCTCCTCTTTAATTCTATTTTTTCAGTGTTTTCTTTTTCCTGCTTCGGCTAAGCACCACCTCATTTAGGTGGGAGCTTTTACACATGCCCTCAGTCCAAGTGGTCTCTCCTGCATGAGCAGAATTTGATTTCACAGCAGAGGCAGAGCAAATTCGCCATGGGTGGAGGCAGGGGAGATGTCAGCAAGGAGGATCAGCCTGAAGGCTTCAGGTGAGAGCTTGACACTCTCCAAAAAGCAGGAGCAGACGACTGTCTGAGCAGGAGGTGGGGATAAGCTAACAGAGCAGGCATCCTACCTATCCACCATCAGACAAGATCTTCTCTTTCTGCTTGCTCTCCCTTAGTCTTTCCAGCCCGCTGAGCGTGCACCTCCAGCTGAATTTCTCCATGGAGGTCCCCAAGGACATTACTCGCCCCTTCATCACAGCCATCCAGTGCCACACTGAGCTTTGCTCTGTTTCCCACACTCACAGCCGCATAGGGCACCACTTTGGGCCCCAAACCAGCCCACCCTGGGGTAGGCGGGGTATAGGAGGAGGTATATAGTCAGTCCCCATGCTGCCTTGCAACTAACTAGGCACGAGGCATCTGAGGAGCCAGCACAGCCGGCTCGGCTGGCCATTTTGCAGGAGGGTGGGATGCTCCTGTGCAGCCTTCAATGCCATTGTGGCCCTGAGGAACATCAAGACTTTTACCCTTTCTCTTTTTGATGTCTCACAGCCACTTTAGCTCTAAATCAAACTCCTCCATACCCAGCCATAAACTTCGCCCAGCTCCAAACATTGTCAGCAGCACATTCTCAAAAAATTACCCCGGGAGGAGGAGGAGGGCTTAATGTTTGATTCCCAGTTTGACAGATTGGGCCCACTCAAAGCTCTGAGCAGTCTGCAGCAGTAACCACCCAGGAGCATAAATATAAACACACACACTCGCACAGCACTTGATTATCAAATAGAGGTAATACTTTACCTCACCCAGCAGACAATAAAAATTAAAAACCTCGGGGGAAGACTTGTGATCCCTCAAGTCATATTCAGCGGCGTACCCTCAACCCCCTCGCAAACCTATGACAGAAAGGCTAATTGTGCTGTGCTTGTCCAGATTAATGTGTTGCAACCCGAGGTAGCACTCTGAAGATTTAGCCTCTGAGCTGTCAGGCAGTAATTGTCAATCCCCTGAAGGAAAGGGAAAAGTCACGCTGGTCTCTGCAGTCCTTCCACTATCAGCAATACACAGCAGCTCCAGTATCACATCAGATCCAGTCGGGGCCTTTAATATAAATAGGAACCACGAAGAGATGTAAAACTTTGCAGGTTACTGTTTCCCCACAGAAGCTCAATGAGTCAAGCATTATGCTAACTCTTTACAGTTATTAAAGAAGACAGGCATCCTTAATATCAATGTCTGCAAATTGCTGCCACATATGGCAAGCTGTGTTGAGTGTGTTTGGGGGTGGCAGAAAGCAGGGGGCAGGGGGAGGGTATTTGAGTGTGCAAGCATAGAGTTACAGTTGGAGAGAGATTTCTTGTTGCTTATTATTATTGTTTGGTATTGATATATGTATGTATTGGGTTTGCATGGCAAGGTTTTGGTAGCGGGGGGAGGTTACGGGGGTGGCTTCTGTGAGAAGCTGCTAGAAGCTTCCCCTATGTCCGACAGAGCCAGTGCCAGCCGGCTCCAAGATGGACCCGCCGCTGGCCAAGGCTGAGCCCATCAGCGACGGTGGTAGCGCCTCTGGGATAACATTTAAGAAGGGGAGAAAACTGCTGTGCAACAACCTGCCCCCAGAGAGAGGAGTGAGAATACGTGAGAGCAACAACTCTGCAGACACCAAGGTCAGTGCAGAAGGAGGGGGATGAGGTGCTCCAGGTACAGGAGCAGAGATTCCCCTGCAGCCCGTGGTGAAGACCATGGTGAGGCAGGCTGTCCCCCTGCAGCCCATGGAGGTCCACGGTGGAGCAGATATCCACCTGCAGCCCATGGAGGTCCATGGTGGAGCAGACATCCACCTGCAGCCTGTGGAGGACCCCATGCTGGAGCAGGTGGATGCATCCGAAGGAGGCTGTGACCCCGTGGGAAGCCCACGCTGGAGCAGGCTCCTGGCAGGACCTGTGGACCCGTGGGGAGAGAGGAGCCCATGCTGGAGCAGGTTTGCTGGCAGGACTTGTGACCCCGTGGGGGACCCACGCTGGAGCAGTCTGTTCTGAAGGACGGCACCCCGTGGAAGGGACCCACGCTGGAGCAGTTCGTGAAGAACTGCAGCCCGTGGGAGGGACTCACGTTGGAGAAGTCCATGGAGGACTGTCTCCCGTGGGAGGGACCCCACGCTGGAGCAGGGGAAGAGGGTGAGGAGGAAGGAGCGGCAGAGACAACGTGTGATGAACTGACCGCAACCCCCATTCCCCGTCCCCCTGTGGTGCTGGGGGGGGAGAAGGTAGAGAAAATCGGGAGTGAAGCTCAGCCTGGGAAGAAGGGAGGGGTGGGGGGAAGGTGTTTTAAGACTTAGTTTTTATTTCTTGTTATCCTACTCTGATTTGATTGGTAATAAATTAAATTCATTTTCCCCAAGTTGAGTCTGTTTTGCCCATGACAGTAATTGGTGAGTGATCTCCCTGTCCTTCGAGGGACACAAGCCTTGTATTATATTTTCTCTCCCCTGTCCAGCTGAGGCAGGGCTGTGATAGAGTGGCTTTGGCGGACACCTGGCGTCCAGCCAGGGTCAACCCACCACAACGTATTACCCCAGGACCTAGAAACCCAACATTTACTAAGTTTCTGCTGTGTGAAGTGCTCTACAGATTAGAAATGCTGGCCTAGCCACCCATGGCCTTAGTGAAGAGACAACAGACCATTACAGGCAGGTAAGAACCCATCAGATGGTATTGACTGGCGTGATAGACAACAGCATCCACACGCCAGTGGTCAGCATCATCACCACGTCCTAGCAGAAATGACAGACACAGAGAGTTATTTTAAGGGAGGATCCAAGGGGGAACAATAAAGCTGTTTTGCACATGTTTACAGAAGTTGCTCTGCAGTGCATTGGGCAGCATGAACTTTATTGGTGTACCCTTGAAAACTGGTGAGCAGGTAAACTTGATTTTCTGGGGTGACTGAGGGCAACAACCAACATCTTTAGTATGAATGAGAGATGCCAGGCTGGCTAATATGACTGATTAACTCTGTTTTCAGGTGTTAGCCACTGTGGGTACCTTGTATTACTGCTTTAACACACCACCTTACAGGTTGTGAGAAGGTGGTTATTTTAGGACAGATGTAGTATCATTCTCCTTTGTCCATATTACTTCTGTTCAGAGCTTGCTCAGTTTTTTCTGTGCAGCACTGGAGAGCTTTAGGTACCTGCTGCAAATTGGGGATAATAATTGCCTTTTTTCTGTCTCACCTGTTCGAAGGCAAGCTCTGGGAGGCAGGTGTTGTGCTTTAATATCCATTTGTGCAGCATCCGTACAACAGATCTGGGCAAGGGCCCCTAGAAACTCCTTCAGTACAAGTAGTAAAAACAATAATAATAAGGTGATTCTACCTCTCAAAATATCTTCAAAGAGTAGACACAGGCCATAATATTATAAGTCACGTCAGGAAGAGCCTAATGGCTGTTTACCCACCAGAACCTGATCTTCTCCCTCACTATTGACAGCCAGAGGTGCCTAATGGCATGTTAGAGGCAGCGCAACAAGAGAAGATCAATGTGACACAAAAAGAAAAAAACCCCAACCCAGTGGTGTGTTGTGGAGAAAGCATTCAGTCAAGCACAGGGGAAGCAGCTGCTTTGTCATCTGTAAGGCTCTGTAAGATACCACAATCTGAAAAGAATAAAAGAATTTTAAAAATAGCATGCCGTTTTCCCTTCTTTAAAGATTTGTCACCCCCATAATTTTCTCTTCCACAAAGTTCTCCTCACCATCAAAGCCTTTTAACTTTAGTATTAAAGTGACATATCACTTTTTTCCTCTTTCCTTTTATTTGGGGGGGTGGGGGAGGATTTGAATATTTTCCTTCATTGTTGGATTTATTTTTTTCAGTCTAAAACTGGTTTTGAAATTCTAATCAGGTTTAGAAGCTGTGGTAGAAATTCAACAACCTTCTGTTTATTTAATTAAAAAAAAATTCTGTGATTTAAATCTCTGTCATACTGTGTAAGGGCATTAACATACTCTTTGCAGCTGTTTCATTGAAAGCCTTTCTGCAGGTAAAGCAGGACGAGGTACAAGAGCAAGGTCACCTTCCAAGATGTTGGGTCTGGTTGTCTCCCAAACACCTGCCCCCGGCACAGGCTGGCATCCTCAGTTTGGTAGTAGGATACAGAGTGTTTCTCCTTCCAGTTGTCACTTTGAATCTGGGTGAGTTTGGCAGTCGACAGCAACCATCGCCTCTTAAACAGGTACTGGATAAACACTGGAGACCAGACTGTGGTTGGTACGAGCCATTTTGTAAGCCTTCTACCAGGACCTGAGTGGAAACAGTAATAGGTGGGTTCACATGTAAGGGTAAATCACTGCTAGACCACCATTCAAGTCCTCACCCAGAAATCAGGGAAAATTATCCTGATGCAATCAGCAGTGCAAATGACTCAGTGAGCAAACTGTCCCCACTGGCAAATAGGAAACAAATGGCTTAACAAGGAATATTTTTATTAAAGGCAGAAAAACAAAATGCCTCTAACAGGCAGATAAACAGGGTAACAATAAGTCATTCTCAAAGCACAACCGTAATTTATAGCCTTTTCTTCTGGGGAGAGAACAGCCATGCCAGCTGGATGCCTTTCCCCTTCCCTGCCTGCATTCACTGACGGTGCAAGATTTTACAGCCTTTCAACGCCCCATCTCAGCTGAGCAGGCTGGTTGCGGGTGGCCCTCGGCTCTGCCCCAGCTGCTCCATCATCCACCACCTCCTGTTAGTCCTTTCTCCTCCACCGCCTTGCGTGGGTGTTACCTACACAGCATGGGGACATCTCTCCTCCAGCCTTTCTGGGTGGTGCAAAGGACTGGGCTGGAAGATGCCAGTTCTGCCTGCTGCTTTCTGACCAGCCCGTGGAAGAAAGCAGATGTCACCCACCTCTGAGAGCAAAGACAGCCGGCAAACAGCCCTCGGAGCAGCAGGACGTGCTGATGGTTTTCCCATGTCTCAAGAAAAGCGACTTCTGGGACGAGGCGAAGAGGAAGCAGGCGAGGATGAAGGCAGGAACAGCATGCGGGAGTCGGTCCCCTGGCAGGAGTGAGAACAAGCAATTACGTCCAGATGCCCAAGCAGAGTCACGATGCTGCAACTTGAAAGGAAACAAGAAAACTCAATTAGTGTCGTACTTTTTCTTTTTTGCAGGACTGGGAGCTCCCAGGGGGTGAAAATGTAGCCTACACAAAGCCTAGACAATATTGTGTTTTATCCAGGGCAGAATAAAAAAGAATTTAAGGATTCCTTGTTTCCAATGGGAGAATCATCCCTGTCTTGTACTGCAAGTACATCTCAGCAAAGAACACTGCTACTGATAAAAGCTCATGCAAAATTTTGAAGGAATGATCCCCAAGATCCTTAAATATTAACTTTATAGGACTCAGTTAATGTCTTTGCTGCAGAGAAATGTAAGGCTGATGGAGACAGGACTGGCAAGTTCTTAACCAGCCCTTGTAACAGCAGAGTTCTCTAGAGCAAATAGCATCCTTATTAATAAAAATGACATTTCATTTACTGCAGTTTTTGTAAGAATGCCTATTCTGTTCACAGAAATCTGATGTTGATTGGAAAAGCCAGCAGTTTTCAAAGTAGTGACAGAATTTACCTGCCCTTCTCTGTATCTAGCATTTACTTTCCCCCCTTCATTTAGCTGCCTTGATAGCAAAACTGATTTAACTAACTTACTGCAGCCTGCTCAGGCAGACACAGTTATATCAGTTATATCAATATAAAGGTGTTAAAATATTTATAGATGGTATCAACTAATACTCACATCAACACAGTGGTTATACAGATTTAAATACATTTATACTTCTCCCACAGTCACTGAGTAGAGGCAAGCCTTCTGAATAAACAATAGCTATAGTAAGCATGCACAATAGTCGGTAAACTTTTATATCAGCTTGATTTGATTGCTAAAGTCGAGATGAAAAATGTCCTCCGGGCTACTAACAGCCAGAAAAGTTTTTAACGTAAAAAATGGTATTTTGCTGGTGGATTTATTTTATCGCCAGAGCTAGATAAATTTCAGACAGTGCACACTGACAAAATGACACATTCAGTGGTTCCACTTTGACTGCGACCATTACAATATTGCTTGATCCTGTCCCTCTTCTTTTAGAGATAATTTCTTTTTTTTTTCCAAGCAGAACAAAAAGAGCGTGACTGCCTTTTTGTTCCACCTTTGGGCAGCACTAGGGCAGTGGGGAGTTGGCTCATGATGATGTGAAATAACCAATAAAGAGATGGATACACTACAGCAGAGCTGGCAATTATCAGTTGATAATGAACCTGTCAGGGGTTATCTAAGAGGGAAACATGTCCAGCCATGCAGAGTCCCGAGTAATCCATAACTTCTGATGACCTTGTCACCAAATAGTTTAATATGTCAAAGCGCTCTTCAAAAATTTGGTATTGAAATTTTTATAACATCTTGATAAATTATGCAGTTAATTTGGTCATATTTTCTTAAAACCGACAGCAGTGGCTGTTTGAAGCTCTGAGCATGCAGAAACCATTCTGATCAAGATGAAAGGACGAGTGGAGAGCACAACTCACCCTTTTCAGAAAATGCTTTTCCTAATTGCAATCAAAGCCATCTAAGACTTCTTTGTAGAGCAGGTGAGAAATTTTTCAATTAATGGTTCCCGCCAACCAAGTGGCAAATCTTGACTTGCTAAAAATTTTTGTAGAGAAGACTTAGCCCTGATAGATTTCTTCATATTAAAAAAAAAAAGGAAATGCAAGTTTTCAAATTGTTGTATGGTTCTATTTGAGGAAAAAAGTTACCATTTGTGTATTCGAAGTATTTTGTTTTGAAATTTAAGCAAAAACACCATATACTTTCACCTGAGCTGTGTGCTCTAAAGATTCTTAATGACAAACACTTTTGAGATTTTACTTTTGCATTGTAACCAAAAGGAACATTTTTGAAACTTCAAAATTCTCCCACTTGCCTCTCTTCCCCCCCCCCCCCCCCCCAACAACTGAGTTTTGAATAGTTTGAATCAATGGACATAGAATTCACAGGTGGAGACAACAGTCAATGGGATGTTTCGACATGGTCTCATCTTTTTTCTCCAAAATGAGTTTTCAGCAAAATAAATAAAATTTCAAAAGACAGTGAAACTATTCCATCTAACTTTTCCTATCAGCTCTGATCATGTTATTTACCTTTTCTTCCACTAACATACTGCCTGTTTCCTCTCTATTTTGATCTCTTCCGTTTTTCTAAAAAAGCTTGGCTACAAAAATACTACATGACAGAAGTCAAATATCTGAGTAAAAGATAAACTCAGCTCATTAGTAAGTTGCTGTGCAAAAGGAGTCACCATGCTCCTCTTGCTGAATCATTTCCATGGGCAATGTATTGCAAACTTACCATGAATATCTTGACACAGAAGAAAGTAATTACTGTAGCATTTTAAAGCCACAAAACTTTATGAAAATTGTAAATATTAAATGTTATTGGTCCTACTAAATCTGAGATTATGCAGGCTGAAAGTTTCTCCAGTGAGAACCAGAGAGATGTGTCCCCATAACTGTGATATAGTACAGCCTTGCTGCCACCTTTTCCCAAAGCACAAGTTAGGGACCTTATTAAAGGAAGCACGTAAATTCATAGCTTACTTCACTTACTTATAAAGGAATAAAACAAGTCTTACTCTTTAACACATACTGCCATTTGGAAGGACACTGTCAGCCAGTAGATTTTAATCTGGGTTTTCCAGAAAGAAAATATCTACTTGATCTCTTTTGATACAGCTCTCAGTGGAAATAGACATTATGTCAACAAAATCACTTATTTTTATCTTCAAATGTCTTGAAAAAGATGTGATGTGAAAGGTTTATTTCTTAGCTGAGAGAGGAAAAAAATAAAAAAGAATGGGACTATTATTCCACAGTCAATCTGAGTCTTATCTATTCATTACCTTCCTCTCTGGGTTATGACTTTCAGTTCTACCACTAATAAATTTCAGGTTTATTGTGGTTACAGTTGGGAACCTCAGCCCTGTTAAGGCTGGTTATCTCAGTTTCACAATCCATTTGATACAACCTAATCCATTAGTAGTTATTTTCCCACTTAGGACCACAGCCATTATTTCCCCTCTGATACATGAACAGACATAAAAATAGACAGTGAAGAAAACTCAGGTGACAGACTCCACATAGTAGAGGTCATAGTCAGAAGTCTTCTATGCAATAAGCAGCATCAACAAAACCTAAATTAATCATAACTGACAGTGCAATACCATAAATAAGTAAATAAAAGGTTCAAACACAACAATGACACACTGGGAATGAAGAAGAACAGTTCAATGTTTCTCTCAGGAGAGAGAAATTAAATGCTTAGCTCTATGAGCAGCAGAGATGATGAAACTTGGTTCCCCGCAGATCTGTATCTCAAGACTGTGCTCTCCTCTGGACTCTCTGATGTCTAAGCAACACAACTCCACATCAGCTTCTCCCCTGATGGAGCATGAACCTTCTGCCTCCTCTCCCTGACCAACTATTTTCACAAAGCTTGTAGGGGTTTATTTTATTTTTATATCTTTACCTTTCTGACAACCTTGGATGAAATCAGCTCACATGTCCAAAAGTTTGGGGCCAGTGTTGACAGGACTGTGGACAACTGATCAACAGACAGACAAATGCAGCATGTTTTCATAATTCTTGTTTGCTCAGAAAAAACAGGCTAAAATAAAAACCTGTCCTTGAACCAA
This sequence comes from Mycteria americana, assembly GCF_035582795.1. Lineage (NCBI taxonomy): Eukaryota > Metazoa > Chordata > Aves > Ciconiiformes > Ciconiidae > Mycteria > Mycteria americana. The sequence continues at coordinate 37,456,218 of NC_134367.1, forward strand.
AAGTTGGACACACCTGTTACTTGCAGGGTTAAATGGAGAGCGGGGGGGAAAAAAGAGAGACAAACTATGAAGGGGGACCACACGTTAAATTATTAAGAAGGGACTCAGAGACAGATCGATAGATAGAGATTCGATAGAGGTTAGATACAGATATGGGAAAAGGGAGTAAATTCTGAGAAGACAAAGGTTGCAGTGGGAGAGGAAGAGGGCGATGGGGAAGGTGAGGTGGCTGATGAGATAAGGAGCTCAGGACCCTGTTGGGCCGTCATTGTCACAGCCTCCATCACCTTGCCTTTCTTCTGATTTGACTTCAGTGCTACAAAGAGGCTGCAAATCCGTTAACATCCAGAAAACGCAGCTCACAGATGTCACTATATGGAACCCAATGTGGGTCAGAAAATTGCCCAAGGACAGAACTAAGCTCAAAATCAAGGAGATTTGGGAGGGGTTGTAGGGACTATTTATCTATTTTTCCTGTTGTTCACACCTGACATCTTCCCACTCATGCTGTTTTTGATTTATATGTGGGACGGGGAATGACTTACATGTCAGAGAAAGAGGTGAGGGAGGGAAATCACCCACTTTCCTAAAAATTACAGAGCAGAAGTAGCGTGCCTGTGGAGGCAGAGAGCAGGAGAGGTGCCTAGCTGCCACGTCACGATGCGCCATAGGAGGATACTGAGAGAGGATGGCCAGAAAACAGCAAGGGAACCTCTTGCTCCACACCTGAGAGTTGGAAAAGAGGAAAAGCCCGACATCTAATGGAAAAAAAACACTGCCATGAGAAAACCAGTTCCTTGGAAATGACAGCAGGACTCTTCTTCCCGACAGCCTCAAAGCAAAATTCACTATGTCCACCCCAGATATGGTCTGAATCACATTTGCTGAGAGCAAAGGAGTCGCAGGCACAATAGGTGCTGCTTATCCCCGAGCTCATCTGTTGGTACAATTTTCATCTGAATGATTCTCAGAAAACTTTTGAAGCTCACTAAGCAAAGAAAATGAAAAGAGGCAATGGCATATGCCATTTAAATAACATCTCTCTTTCATTGAGCTATTCCATGCAAGAAGAGACAGAGCGAGCTGCCTGGTTTCACTTACCAATAAACTAATACAAGTGAAGAAAGTAACAAACAGTTTTTATGAACATGCATTCATTTGGGGTAACGGACTTTCTATACAGGATATAAGTGTGTTTGAATGCTACCACTGCTCAGGGTGTGGGTAGAAGCACTGCCTCCCCGGGCTGTGGTGCTCCAGAGTTTCTGGCTACTGCACTGTGCTTACCTGTGTTCATTGCACTCGAATCAGAACGAAGGGGAAGGTTGTGGAGGACTAGTAAGTGTCTGACTCAAAACTAGCTTGTGTTAGTGTCCAGCTGCTGGTCTGTATGAAATTAATTTATCTCCATAACATTTCATTATCTCTTTAATAATTAAGCTCAATCTCGTCTAACTGGGTGTTTGAATAACATGTAAATCAGAGTACCACCCGAGTTAGAAATGGGCCAAACTAGTGCCAAATTCTGTATCACATTAAGTTTTCAGCAGGTTGAGTTTTGAGGCACAAATCCAGACTGGCCTCATCAATACTTTGCAGCAGATGAGTAATTCTCTTCTGCAGTGAGTCCTGGTAAGCCACATCCAAACATTGGAGCCCCATTTCCACTCGGACAGAAATGTTGAATTCAGCATCTCCTCCCATGGAGGGAGAGTGTAAGAAAAGGCCCCCATTTTCACTGTGTGATTGCTGTGGTGACAAAAAAGGCATCCATAAATCCTTCCTTCAGCAGCCTGAGCAGACATAGATGAAGGTATAAAAGGCTAGGCGTGAGCCCAAGCGGATCTCCTGGCTTTGCCCACAGAAAGGAATGAGTGCGGTACTTATATCTGTGTCCTCAATGATAGGTAGGCACCTGCCTTGAACCAGACCTCAGCAGAAGCTACGCAGATATTTACCTTTGAGACTCTAATCCTTAAAGCTGTACAGATGGGATCCCGTAAATGAGATAGAAACACAAACCCTATTTAAAACAAACAAACAAACCAATGAACCAACTAACCAACTCCTACCTGTTCCATCCATCTCTAACTAAAATTTACTACCTTTACCTTAAAGTCAAGGCTTTAACAGAGATTTGAAGATTGAACTAAATTAACTTTTCTTCTTGAGATATAATCCAGTAAGAACAGTGCCATTTGGTTCTGTGCAGCACACGTGTACTCTGAAAGGTTTTTTTTTTACAGAGCTGAGAAATCGGGCTTAGCAACACAGTGTTTTTCCTCTTAAAGTACTTCAAAAGCTTTGCCCTGGATCGAGGCTTGGTGAGCTACTGCAGGGCTTGCACATCCTCAGTCTTCTGCTTGCCAGGGCTGGCAGCACCGACCTCCCCAGGTCACTCCCCCAGCTGCAGCCTGCCCCACATAATCCCGAAAAACATTTCCAGGACATACTGAGCAGGGAAATTATATTGCATAGCCACGTCTCATTTACACACAACAGCTCTCCAGAAAACATGAGGCAACTTCTGGAAGAGTTGAGTGTATGGCAAATCTCTCAAGCTTTAATTTCATCCTGCTCCCAGTGCTGTGGGACTCTGAACTTCATCAGAAAAGATGCTTATTAATGATTCAGCTCTGGGAACTCCAACTGATTTAAAGGAGAAAATGTACCCTTTGAAAAAAGATCTGAAGGGAATCTTTTCTTCCAAATCTCTCCTCAAGACCCGCTTCTGCTGTGACATCCATCAGCCAAATAACAATCCTTACATGTTAACAGCAGTCAGGGACAACCCACGTTCCTTATTAAAGGTGTTTTCTAATGATTCAGAAACACCATGCTGGGCCCACAGATAATTTATATCATCTTGTGATATCATCCTCACCTTCTTTCCTTCCTTACTGCCTCCTTCCTCTTTAAACTTATTTGTAATATCTTTTATGAGACCCTGTCCTCCTCTGGTGTTGGAGCAGCACGAGATGCTAGTCAGATGGCACTAATCCTGCAACTGAAGTTCTGCACTGATATCTGCGTGGGTGTCTATGTATACATACTTATATGTATGTATAAATGCTCACGGGCAAGTGTGTATATATATATATACTCATATATGTATACACACACACACACCTCCGCACATACCCTCTCTGTTCTCAGAAAAATTACCTGGAGCTTCCTACAGCAGAGCTTCCAAACATGAAATGATTCACACTTTATTTACATTTTAAAATCTTAAAAATCACAAGTAAACAATCCAAAATTCTCTTAAGTAAATTTTTAGTATCTGATGGGAAGAATATTTGGTTTTTAAGGGATATGAAATAGTTCCCTTAAATATACATAATTACATTACTTGAGAAATGAAATATACTTAGCAGGATCAAGTAAGAGGTTACATGTGCCAGAACAACTCTCTTTAAGGAAAATGTTCAAACACAAAACTTTTAATACTTTTTTTCCCTTGGAAGTCATACAAGATAAAACCAAATGTGTCATCATTCTAAGTGAATGTTAAGAGTTACAGAATCACTGCTTGTTTTACTATCTCTATATACATTGTAGAATTGCTTACAATATGAAAGATGTTTGCCAATAAAGTGGTAGGTAAAGCATGACAAGCTAAGCTGAAAATGGTTTTAGGCTATTAGTGCTAGGGACAGGGGTTGTTTATTGCTATGGATGTCAGCCAGCCCTCTGTGAAATCAGTTAGAGCTTTGCCACCATGACTTCATCCAGGCCATTGCGCTGGGACACAGACCGGGGTCTCAGATTATCTGGCTTGAGTACTTCAACCAGTAACACTGGTGCATGGAAAAATTAAACATGAGCAATAATGAAATATGAGCTCATTATCACATTCGGAACAGAAATCTTCCAGTATCCTGGCAAGTTCACATGAGCGGGTATGGATGAATTCTGGCCCCATTTATACAGGTGACTCCAATAAAGTCACTGGTGTATCTGCGAGCAGCTTTACTGATTACACAGCAAGCTCCCAGTTCAGTCATGAGTGCAATACGTTGTTCCACGGGCTGCTCCCTCCATAGAGCCTATTGCAGTCAAGACTACAAACTTCTCCGTTTGGATGCCCAACTTCACATGCTTCTTTAAGAGGCTGTTAGTGACTTTTCTCCAGTGCTGAGTAACATCAGCTGAGATTCATACTTTGGCCATGAACATAAAGGACAGAGCAGCACGGCCTCCGTCCCATTAACCCACCCCTTCAGGTGGCTGCTTGATAGACTCCTGGTCCCAGCTTTGAACACAGTATGGCTTTCCCTCCCCACCTGAAAGCTCTTTAAAGGTTTCACATCCAGCTGAATGCTACATTGGTGGCAGATTATTTAATAAAAGCAGTGGAGCGGAGCGGAAAAGAGTAGGGCCTGGGGGTTACAACAGAGATTTAGAAAGTCTTTGGCACTGCCTGCTCACAACCCTGCACACATTAGAGCAGCCTTACTGCTCACCACTTCCAAAGCCACCCTGGCACCCGGGGACTTTGCCCACTTACAGGACTTCCAGCCACATACCAGCAACCAGGAGGGAGGTAAAAGCTGATGCAGTGGTTTGATACTATATGGAAGTTTCCTCAACAAAGCTGAATTCCCTAATGCCTGAAAAAACCCCACAAGTGAGTTTCACACTGCCCAGACAGCATGAAGCTGTCTCCTAGAGGAGAGACCGCTGTTCTGTGCTGCCCTTCGGATTCCCAAATAGCATTTCCCTTATCAGGTAACAAGGAGCATTCTCAAAATTCACCGTTATCACAGTCCATATGAGAGAATATCAAGGTCAGAGACAGCCAATTTGTAAAGCTGAGTTATGCTAAACAGAACACTATACTATAAATTAGAATATTATACTAAAACCTTTGCTGCTGGAAAGCCTCCAGACATCTCACTATGCCTCAGAGCTGATCTAAAGGAGAGGATTACTCATCACCTTCTGTAAATCAGGCTAACAAATCAGGTGTACACAGTAAAATGGCTTTTTTATTAGAAGCCCTCAGTTGTCGTGTAGATTGAGCAGCTGCTCAGAGGATGGTAGTAGCTGCTGTGGCTGAGACATTGTCATTCTCAGCTCCTGTTTCAGGCCATTTGTGGTATTCTGGAAAACAGTATCAAAAGTACATGGCAGAAATCATTGCAATATACTCAAAGATAAATAAAAACTGGAACAGCTGCACCAAGTTGATGATTTAAAATACATAAAAGCTATAGAAATCAGGTGTTAGGGAGTTAAAGTCTGTGGAGAAGCTTGCAAAAGCTGCATAGAGAAAGGTCAAAGCTCACCGCTTTCCATCTGCCTTTATTCTAGTTGTCAACTTGCTTCTTGGACCACAGAGTGTGTTTGCGGACAAACCTCCTGGCTAACCTGCAGATTTTCTCTAAAGAGTGTCTCATCTCCCTGAGTAAAATCTAAGCTGGCACCTTGGACCTCCTGAGCCATAAGCCACCCAAACACCCATTTCCATCTCTAGTGACAGAGAAAAGAGATGCTATCAGGTAAACTACTTACCACTGTTGCCGAACTGCAGACCAACTCCAAGTTTTCACACACGTGCTAAATATTTTGCATAATAGAAGAGTACAAGTACTCTGTTACAATGTAGTAGAAAAGCTCCTGACCAGAATTTAAACAAGCTTATTAAACCAGACTTGACATGCCTCCAGAACAACATAAACCAAGTGATATTCCAAAATATGTCCTGAAAAATCACTATGACCAACAGAAATTACTTCAAAATTACATTATCTGTGCATTTAGGTTGTAACTATTCAGACTGAATTAGGTCCCATTGAATATAATGGCATAGACTCACCACCTTCATCCTTTATTTGCTATCTCCTAGAGTTTCGGTGTTTATTTTTTTTAAATAATCTACAGAAAGGGACAGATGTTAGTGTCCTTGTAACTAGCAAGCTTTCCATATATCCTTATGCCCATAATTCAGCTTCAGCACAGCTTAAGTATGGCTTTTACTGTCAAAAAAACACCAAATAAACTGCCCGTGTTCTAAGAGCAAATTCACCTGAGGGTGTGCCAGCTTCCACCTCTTTACACCAGCAGAAGGAGGAAGAACCATCTCCTGCTCACTCAAAAGGAAAGCAAACCCTGCAGATTCTCCTTCGCTAGAGGGGAATTTGAGGGGTGTTAGGCATTCATGAGTCATGCAGACTCCCACAAAATCCTCTCTCTACTATCTTGCAGTAAAGTCTATCTCCCCAGAGTGCATCTGCCTGCCAAAGGAGTAAGCCATAGGAAAAGGATTTGTTTTATCCCCATTTAAATACTCACGTACAATGAAATAAATATGTGCCACGCTCTGCTGCAACCAAGTACTTGGGAAGAGCAGCACAGTGCTCCCTGGGCACATATTGCCACAGAGGTGGTGAATGGCAAGCCGGGGCTGGGTTCACCAAAGTCCCTTAAACTGGGACAGGGATGAACTCGACGTGTCCCGAGCAAGTCCCTGGGGTTCACCAGTCGCCACTCTGGCTATCCTTTGTGTAGCTTATTTCACAAGGTATTCGTTTGAGGAAAAAAAATCTATCAACTTGCAAATAGTGATTAAAGAAATCTAAAGGAAACTAAAGTTTCCATGTGTCTCTCAATTCTTGTAGCCTCCCTAAGAAAAAAAAAAAATGTAATAAATGCCTACTGTTTGGTGCAATGCAGTGTATTCCAAGGGCGAGAACTTTTGTTCTTCAGAATTATTTTTATAATGTCACCTCTGTCAGGAATGATTTAAGAGCTTCCAGATAAAGGAATGAATTTTGTCGGAGGCAGAGAGATCACCTCAAGTCTCCCTTTAGCTTCTTGATGAATAAAACACCCTCCCAAGCCCTCTCCAGCATCTCACTGCTACACTCAGAAGTGGGACTTTAAAGCAAAGGAAATTATTTGTGTCTCGGTCTAAAGGACATTTTTAAAAAATTAAGAGAGTAAACATAAGTGCATTGAGTAGAGATGAGTTTGTTGACTAAGCTTTGGACAGTTTTAAAAGTGAAACTATCTTAAACCAAGTGTATCCAATCTACTCCTCTGCACAGCTGTTACTACATAGCACCACCGTGCCTGCTGCAAGTGAGAACAAATAGTACCTCACATTTTCAGAAAGTGAAGGCTGTCATAGCATTTCAGGTGTCTTGCACGTAGGAATTGCTACTTGCCATTGCCAATCACTAATTGCCATTCCTACTTGCATGTAGGAATCCTCTCTCTAAAACTAACCTATACTTCTTCCAGTGCTAGACACAGCTAAGTATCATCTAAAAACTCAAATAAAGCCAATTCCAAAGGGATTTCAGTACAAATCTCCCTCTCTGGATAGGGGAGATTCCTGCTGAGTCTTGCCCACCAGGTACTTTCTTCTCCAGTATCTATTAGTTCTTCTTAGTAAACTCAAATAAATAGGCAAAGGAGAACTGGAGCTCGGAAATCATTTGCAATTTACTCCTTCAGCCAACAGAAGCAGCTGCTAAAAGAGTATGTGAATGGGATCTTCCCTCATTGTAATCCTTCTGCATAGCTCCAGTAAGGAAAAGGAATCCTGAATATTGCACACTCCCAGCCATGGGTCACCCAAAAAAGCACTGTGCCAGGTGGCCAGGGACTGGGCTCACAGAATTCCCTTGGACAGCAGCAAGGATGAACCTGAAGTGTCCTACACAAGTTCCTGGGGTTCATCAGGCACCACTCTAGCTATTCTTCATGTAGCTTATTTTGAATACTGAGGTATTCTTTTCTGTTCTACCAGGATCTTTTCACGTGGAGATGCTGGATCTGGAAGCATATTTTGTGCAAATCTCCATAATCTCCGTAGTCTCCATAGTCATCCTACTTCCTACACGGACAGCAAAGGAGCAGCATTGTTGGATTAAGCTCTGGTAAGGAAGGCCTCAGACTACATAGTACCTACATTGCCTAACAGCTTGTGTTAAAGAAAGAGGAACTCAGACTGGCACATGTTCAGGGAATACCGGTTAGAGGACTGGAGAAATGGAGATTCATCTTATAAGGAGACACTACTACAAAATTACTTATTCCTCTTAAAAAAAAAAAAAAAAAACAAAGATGCCACATCCTGAGATGGGACGCGATTGTGCTACAAATACTTCAGGGAGAAAACACAAGAGAAGATTTTTCCAAGCTCACAGACAGTGTTGGCATACGAAGAAAATGGTTACTAAGAAATTAGATTCCCAGCCATCTGGAGACCAAAGTTCTGGAACAGATTGCCAGAAAAAAAATACTAGGAACAAAAAAATAAGCCCCAATCAGTTTCCAAGATAGGGGTGGATGTCTTTGCAAAAGGGGATTATTTGGCATGGTTGCTCACAAGGAAATCCACCTCAGTACTATATCTGCTGTTCCCAAGCTAGGAATAACTTATAAACATTTCTAGGGAATCAGAGCACCCAAAGGCTGTTCAAGCAAACCATTGGTCACATCAGCCTCCTATGAGGTATAATAAAGCATTATATGCAAACAGTGCAACACACTTAGGAAAAAATGTGTCTGAATTACTTAAGCGTGAGGAAGCAGACAAAATGAAAGCTTTAAATGTTCATTTAGGGAACAGAGCTATCTACAGTGCACAGCATACTGAAGGGCAAGGAATGCAATTAGTGCTTGCTGCTGTATTTCAGGAGTCCTTGATCATTTCTTCTTAGCGTGCAATTTACATATTAATACTGGAAATGCCATTTGTTTGTCCATTGCATTATCACTCTTTGATAAGCATGTGTCATTAACGCATACGAATGAGCTTCCACCTGTCTGCTAAGAAACACAGCCAGAAGTTATTTATAAAGGAGTCATATTCAATCTGTTTCATACTGCAATGAATCACCTGCCTCATCAGTGGACACCTTTCCTTCCTCCACGCCACGCAGGCAGAGAAAGATCCTGACAGCAGAGCTTGTACTGCTTACAGCATGCTGGGTGATAACACAACAAGACTCTTTGCTATCAAACCAACATACAGATGTGCTGGAATTGTACCCGTGTGCCTCCTCAAGGCAACACCTTGTATTGAAGCTCCTTAAAAAGAATGGAAGTTAAAACCCAGCTTTTAAGAAAATCAAGGCTTGGGAGGCAAAAAGAAAGTCCAGGACAGTGGCAGAAGCAGAAGCACTGGTGAAGCCTCAAAGCAGGGCTGGCTGACAGCTCAACAGAGCCACAACCTCCCACTGGCAGAAGACCTGAGTCATGGCAGCCAGCTGAGTCCTCTGGCACAGGCCAGCCTTTGGTCACTCAGTCAATAGCGAAGAACAGGGTTAACCCATGTAACTGACAGAATGAATATGAGCATAAATATTTTAAGACACTTTGGTCAGTCTAAAGGTCCATTTGTTCCTGTAGCCAGTCTCTGGCAGTGGCTATCAGCAGATGCTACTGCCAGGAAATATGGCACACAGAGAGCCCTGTTGACCGCAGCTGATCCTCCCAACAAGCAGGTGTTTGAGGCTGCTCTGTGCCAGAGTTTGTTCTTGATGGCCTTTCTTCTCCAAATCCATCCAATTCGCTCAACGCATTCTACTTTTACATCTGACACATCATACGGCAATGAGTTCCTGAGCTGTATTACAGGCTGTGTGGAAAAGTACTTCCTCTTGCTTGTTTTAAGCCAGATGTCTAATGGCACCATTACACTGCCCATCCTGCACAGGCTGTGAGAGACAGGGAGCGATCATCCCCAACTGAACTGCACCACATACATCTCAGTAGTCTCTTTCCCAGGCTAAAAGCCATCACTCATTTAATCTCTCCCTGTGCAGAGGCCATTTCAGATTTCTGGTTAACCTTATTGTCCTTCTCTCTCTCTTTTCTAGCTCTACTATATCTTTTTGAGATTAAGAGATCAGAAGTGAGCTCCCTATTCCACACCCCGTATATGTAGCAGTGATATTTTATCCTCCATTCCTTTCCTTATAACTTCTAACGTTCCATTTGTCTTTCAATTATCATTGATCGTTATAACGATTTTTTTCCAGAAAATTACATATAATAACTTCAAATTGTTATAGCTAATAGGAAAATTATCATTTTGTACGTATATTTGGGATTGGTTTTCCCAAATGCATTATTGAAAGTATATGGGCCCCAGACTTCATCTGCCATTTTTATTTTACAGTCAATTAATATCAAGAAATCCTTCTAATGCTCTTTGCAGTTGGTCTGAGTTTTGGCTATTCTGAATATTTTGTCTGATCAAGCAGCAGTTGTCACCACATCACTCACCCCCTTTCTCAGATCATTTATGAATACACTAAACAGCACAGAGTCTGGGACTGTGGACACTCCTCTCTATTGTGAAATAGAGATCATTTACTCCTACCCTGTGGCTTCTTTCATTTAACCAATTATTAATCTGTGACATCTTAATCTCATCAAGAGCCTTCGGTAAAAAGCATTGCTGAAAGATTTTTGGAAATTTGTTATTAACTGCATCACCCTTACTCACATATTCTTCAAAGAACTAGAATAGATATGTGAGGAATTACTTCAGTCTATGAAATCTGCTTTGACTCTTCTCCCTTATGTCGTATTTAACCTCTCTGCTCTTTTCTGTCATGTTACAGCTTCTACTGATTTGTCCAGCGCAAGTCAGAGGTACTCTTCTGTCGTTCCTCGAATTCTCTCTGCAGCCCTTTGATAAAAACTGGTGTTACATTTGCCACTTCCCAACCATCCGAACGAAAAAAAAAACATTTTAAACAATAGGTTGGAAGCTACAATTAATTGTTCAGCAAATTCAGCCCTGAGTTCAATAGGTACATACTGGGCTCACGCTGCCTGATGTCATCAGTTTGATTCTTCTCTTGCCACTGACTTTTCTAAACCCCCTTCTGGTGTCATGTCATATCAAGAGAGTTCCTCAGACTCGCCTTCTATAAAGGAAGGTTTTACGGTAGAACATCTTCCCCAATGAATGTCAATGAAAAGAATTCATTTTAAGCTTAGTTCCCTACTTTCACTGGGCTCCCTGTAATTCCCTTCTGCTGAGTTTGAGATGTCAGTATCTTCATTTAAAATCAGCTACTCTAGTTCATCCCTCTTCATTTTTAGACTTCTATTACTGGTAGAAAAGTACTCATATTCATATGAGTTTTTCCAGTACGTATAAACTTGATCAAGCTGCCTATTTCGTGTCTCATGCTTAAATAGATTTTAATTTTTTTAATAATGAGCAGTGAAATCAGGGACCTTATTTGCCCACACATGAGCAGTTACACAGCCTCATGTTTTATAGCATCCTATACCTAAGTGTAGGAAATACTCCACCTCAGAAGATCTAACAACCTCAGTGATGAAAGATAACAGCACAAAGAATAAATTCAAGACAGCTAGCACTTTTACTCTCTGTAAATTAGTTGTGCCCCACCCACAAAAATAAACTGTATTTAAATTAGAACGCTAGACTATATTATTTAGGCACAGTCTTAAATGTGGAAGGAAGATTTGTTTCTGCTCTGGGTTTATCATAGGTCTCTGAACACACAGCAAATGTTCAATGTCATATTCATACTGCCACACACTGTGATTTTTCCTGCCTGAGAGACTCCGGGGAATAAGTCCTCTGCTCATCTGCAGTCGTGGAAGTATTTAAGCTGCCATTTGTACAGCGAACCAGTAGAAGGGAATAAAACCACTAAACCATCCTTCTAAAACCACACAAAATACCCTGGCTGAAATTAACACCACCATTTCAGTGCTGACTTACAAAAAAGAAACACAACATTATCTCTCTCCAATGATACTTTTTCTTTCACAAGATATCAATGTTGGATATGCTTTGATGATGAAGCTGACAAATTATTTCTATTCACAAGTCAGCATCCCCAAATATTTGTCAGCAGTATTTGCTTCTCGCTACTTCTAAGTAAATATTTTCTAGCAGCATTATGTTTAGACCTCTTAACTCTAACGGCAATCTTATCCAGGCCTTTTGAAAAATATGATGGTGAGCCTTTCAGACATATTTATGAGTATCTATTGAGAAACTTCTGGCTCTAAACAGGCCCACACTGGTATTTTATTTGACACATCTTTGTATAATACAAAGCATTTTTAATTGGGGTGCCCCTCAAGAAGTCCACGTGGGGTTGCGTTGATCCTGAGCTGCCTGGCTGCTCCTTGCCTCCCCTGCCTCAGGCACACAACCACCAAGCTGCTTAACCACCTGGGCCTACAGGTATCTACAACTCAAAACTACTGTTCTGCTCATCTCTTACCCTGCACACACCCAAGCATCTGACAATAGCAGTGAAAAAAAAAGGGTGTATAGACACACATATATACACACGTATATGTATATCACTCTTACAACCCAACAACTAACATGCTGCTTGCAGGTTTGGCCTGAGCTGAAGCCCCGAAGAAGACTTTCTCAATTATTACAGAGAAAAGATATCTTGAAAGCAAGCAGAGCCTGGTCACCACTAAATAACTAGTGTGTGCCTGCACGCTTCTCAGGGAGCTCACAGGAAAACCACAAAACAGTAGCACAACGCCAATGTGAATGTCAGCAAGTTTATACAGAGAGAGTGCATGCACTTGGCATCATGGGGACACAGGTTCAAGTGTTCGCTTTGCCTGATGTGGGTCAGAGACTTGCCACAGCCTGTATGCGTCCCGAGAGGGTACCTCTGTTACCCAGGTGCTGGTACTTGGGAAGGGGAATCTCATTTTCTTTATGAAGAACATGGGCATAGCTGCATGACTGAGATAAACCTCCAGGAGAAAGGCCAAAAGTGGGGAGGAGAAGGGCATCCATTCTCGGGATCTCATCCCTCAGCAGAACAGGCAGACAACGACTGAGCTTGCAAAGTTTTGAGAGGCCACAGAGCTACCACATTGACCAGCACTGGTGAAGCAGGAGTACTGAGATGTCACACCTAAGTAAATGCTCCTGCAGATGTGAGCAGCTTTTGGGGACTTACCTCAGTACAAAAGCCCCTAGCTGCCAAAATCTATGATCCCTTTCTCACTACTAACCTCAGTGGGACTACTTACACAATTAAGGACTAATTGCATGAGAAGAGATTGCTTGATGAGGTTCTTAGACTTGCATGTTTCTGGTTAAGTCCTCGACTGATGCAAATTAGCACAGCTTCAAAGAAATTAGTTAAGTGATGCTGAAGGTCTGGCTCCTACTATTTGTGTGTTTTAGAGGGAAAGTAATAGAGACAAAGAGGTTTTGTATGAAAAAATTGTGTCTCTACTAACATATTAGAATTCTTGTCAGCAGACTAATAGGTAAAGTAGGGTGGTAAGGTATAATTTATTTGGATTTTCATTAAGTTCCTTTTAAGGCTATTAAGGAAACTAATTAGTCATGGGTTAAATGTCAAACCTCTGTCTTGGGATTTGAAACTAATTAAAAGATACAAAGGTAGAGAATTTAGGTATTCAAATGGTGAGAATTTAAAAGTAGCTGTAAAGGGACAGTATTATATACTATATTTAAGTTATTAGTAAACAATCAGGAGATGATTTGCTGGGAGTCTATTTGGATGACACAAAAATGTTGAGGTGTATCAAGTCTGAAGGACATTTGAGGAATTAAAAAGGATGTAAGTACATAAGCAGATAGTTACCATTTCTAAGACAAAGGGACACTGGAACACCCTGCTTTTAGTAAGAGCAAGCACTGTCACCAGCTGTCCTGTCCTTAATATACCTGAAGAGCAGCTTGAGCAATTTAAAATGAACCTCAGCTGAAAAGTGGGAGAAGCCCATCTCCTTTCACAGAAAACATCAGTTTGTGTGATCATTGCTAAAGCACAAGTCAACACTGGAACACCTCACCTATGAATAAAGGCTGAGAGAGTTGGGGTTGTTCAGCCTAGAGAAGGGAAGGCTCTGGGGAGACCTGACAGCAGCCTTTCAGTATTTAAAGGGGGCTTGTAAGAAAGATGGGGACAGACTATTTACCAAGGCCTGTAGTGATAGGACAAGGGGTAATGGTTTTAAACTGAAAGAGGGTGAATTTAGACTGGACATAAGGAAGAAATTCTTTACAATGAGGGTGGTGAGACACTGGAACAGGTTGCCTAGAGCAGTTCTGGATGCCCTGGAAGTATTCAAGGTCAGGTTCGATGGGGCTTTGAGCAACCTGATCTAGTGAAAGATGTCGCTGCCTATGGCAGGGGTGTTGGACTAGATGATCTTTAAGGTCCCTTCCAACCCAAACTGTTCTGTGATGCTATGAACACTGTCATCTTGGCTTGGTTTACTTTTTAATACACAACCACTACCCAGATATTTATTCCGACAGGTTATGCCTCTGCAGCAGTACCCTGCCAGCAAGCAGCAAAGGGACGAGTTCTTGGGGAAGCATCTGAGCTGTGGAATCAGGAACGGGTCCAGTGACACGCTGATTGCAGTGCATGGTGATGACTCCTCACAAGCTGATTTCCACAGAGGGGAAACCCAGGTGCATGGGTCAGAAGGAAGTCATGGTACCCTCTAGCCAACGCCTCAGACTGAAGATACAGGAGGCCCAAAAGCATGTCCCAAAAGTAACAGTGCAAGAGGCAGTACTGGACATTTCATGGATAAGCAATTGTGGAAAAAGCTACAGAATTTAAGTTATATTTGAGTTATAAGTATGAAACCTCAAGTTTCTCCTTTATTTTTAACTGTGCTGTAGGTGGGGATCAGGCTGTGCCTGTATGCCCACCCAGTCATGCCCAGCAGTATGCATTTAGTCATTAACTCCCTGTGTGGCCCATGAACTCCCCAGCTAGTCATCCACATAGATGAGATACTGGACTGGCTTTAGACAAGGGGCCGGCTTGAAACTGGGTGACTGACTGAATTCCCAGCACCCTCACAGCTGAGTGTTCAACTGACTGCTGCAGGATCCCTCCAGCTGGGGCTTTTGGACACTTCTAGAAGCAGAACTGCAAGTCCCAGGCAGCTCCTGCTCTGCCTAGCCCAATTTCTGTACTTGAAAGTGTTGCTTAATCTCCTGGGTAGGGTGACCCAGCAACTACCAGGCAGTTCCTGCTCCAGAGGGGATCGCACTGTCCACATGGCAAGTAGTTAATAAAAACTGCTCCTGCAGATGCAGAGATGGTCATATAGGAGAGTCTCCTGTGCATCGGTAAGATAATAGTGATGGATCATGCATGTTCTGGAGTGGTCACATAGGACCATGGGCCAGCTGGGTTAGAAGAACTGAGAGAACTGCAGTCCAAAGAGTCTCACCCCATCCAGCTGAAGGCACTGCTGCAAAGATCTTTGCAATGGAGACTCCTGTCATCACTGGGCAACAACCAGCTCCTGTTTGAGAGACATCATTCTCCATGACAGCCTTACCCCAATGCAAGATCCCAATAAATTAGGGATTTTTTTAACAAACTCCCTGTGAGTGTCTGTGCAACACTACAATACTGCTTGTCATGATGATACCTGTTTTGCAGCTATTTATACACCAAATATAACCTTGCTGATTAATTCAGAGGTGACAACTCAACCAAATTGATTGGCCACTGAAAGTTTCAGTTTATTATATTTATGCTGGGCTGCACTGTAACAGTATTTTCAACTCCCCCTCATTTTGCTTTGTCTTTTCCCTTCTTGCAGAAACTGGCATCCCCCTCTCCTACAAGAGAGAGAATACTCCAGAAAAAGTTGGTTTAGTTTGGCTCCAAAAACACAAATATACTAAAATTGACAGCCACATCCCAAATACATCATTAGAGCTAATGCAAGCCCACCACCAGGACACCCACAACTCTTATCTGAGACTACTGTTAAGTTTTGCCAGTGTTCTGCAGCAGAGGACTCTCAGCATTGCTGCCAAGATCTTCATGTGGCCTGAGCTAGAAAAGAGAAGTAAAGCTCCAAGCGAAACGCTTCTTTCAAATCAGCCCTTGTGTAGCAGCTGCCAGAAGGGGAAATGGGTCACAGCACACGACAGTGCTGAAGTGCAGCGGAGAGAACGTTTCTTCTTGCACCCTTCTCAGCACGCAAGGACACTTGAGTTCTTCTTTGCTTCCTCCCTTCCCTCTTTCTTCCTCTACCTCCCTCTGCTATAAAATCTCCACAGGCTGGACCACAACCATTGTGCATCTGCTCAGAGAAGCCCTTTGCAGCTGCGAGTGTTGATCTGGGAGAAGCAGCTGAGTGTAAAGGCAAACAATAGTTCTTTCAGCAAATTTTCTCATCACTATTTCACACTTCTACGGGCACAGCAGCTTCAGAAGATGAAGGAGTCTTGCATACCAGCATTTATACAAAAAACTTTGTTCCCCACTGACCTTGAGTCTTGTATATCTGTGGGAGACATATGGTATATAATAACACCAGTGCTGGGGGAAGTTGAGTTCAGCCAGTCACAGCTTACACACAGGTAAATGCTTTTTATTAACTGCAAGCTTTCATTTTCTCTCGTGGGTTCACAGGAGCCTCATACGACATTTTTCTAAGGAGAAAACAGAACTGAACGATCTTTCAAGAAAAGAACCCCATAAAGCTCACAATTAATTCAACTCTATAACACGCAGAACACAGGCCTGAAAGCCAATTTAAAATCTTCAACATAAGATCAAAAACTACTACAAAAGGATATAAGTATTTTTAAACAGGAACGTCCTCTTCAGGAGTCAAACTACTTCGCAAGTTGACAACTTTCTGTGTTCATACCCAGTAGCTTCCCTTTGAAGCAATGTTTCACATTGAGATCTAATGGAATCACTCCACATTTCAAAACAGGAAAGCACTATTAATTATGCTTATTATTTTGAGGGTTACAAAAATACAGTCACAGATAAAGATCTCAAGATGTGCACAGCCTAAAAAAATTACTAGTCCCTGCCTTACAGAGATTATAGTTGATATATAAGAGAACAAGTGGACAAAAACACACAGGGAAGCAATGCAATAATACGGGGGAAAAATCCATTAATTAGCATCCTGTTTCATGGGGTCATATATAAAGAAATAGCAGGTCAACCAAGTGTTTGTGGACGTTCCCTCCTAAACGAAAGCGTGTTACATTTGTGCTGGGACATTTGGAATAGGATGCATGCGCTGTCAGCACCTGCCAAACGCAGCCTCATCATCTGAAAACAGCACGAGATGGAGAAGGAAGTAAAATTCCAAACTTAATCTATGTTGTCTACGAAACAAAAAGCAGCGGTAAGTAGATCAGTCAGATATCTGAACCATATGTGTATAAACATACAGTCAGACAGTGAGGGATATCAGCAGAAGAAAATTCTTGGCATTTTAACACTACTGTGATATTGCACACAGCAGGTATATTAGCTTAGCTAAACTTAAAATTGCAAACACATAGCAAACCTAAAGCTCAAGTTCTCCTTAAAATCAGACAAGAAGTGGTGTTCAGACTTTTCATTAGGCTGCTACACAAAAGTGAATTTCATACAAAATTGGCATCATATCCACATGCCCATTTCTCTTGCATGTTTGTACCCACTGCAGAGCACTTTGTGAATGATAGAGCTTTCCAAACACATAGGTCCTTTGCAGCTAACTCACAAAATTTTGTGCAGAAATTTTGTGCAAATTTTTCTTAATTTTGTGCAGAACGTGTGGTCAAAACATGCTGTTATTTCTTAGGCATTAGTTAACAGCTCTCTGAAGCAAAACACACACTTGGTGTTGCTCATGACATCTTCTATCATTTTATACCACTAAGCCCTGGTCTGTGGATAAGTCAAAGGCATGAAGCCATCAAGAGACCCACAGCAGCTATTTAAAAGTTAAATAAGAAAACTTTCATACTCATCAGTTAAAAAGATAAAGATAAAAGCGTAAAGGAAGAGTCACTTTTTTTTGATAGATACAAAATTGAAAACAATTGTAAACTTTACTTTTGTCTCTAGCACCTCTTCCTTTAGCTCAACGTTAGACTCACATAATTATTGTTTTTTAAAGAGTGCTGGCGCTTCAGAAAAAAGAAACGATCTGGGGCTATTTCCATGACTCCTGTGGTGGCTGGAACTTACCTTATGGGATCAGCTGCCCAGGCATGACCTTGGAAATATGGGTCCTGCAAAAGAGAGCATACCTTTATTCAGGTCCAATGGCATGATATATTCGCTGCTTGGAAGGAAGGATTTGTTCAGTGACACTATTGCAGTCTGATTATGTGACACTGCGTGGTACCAGGAATAAACAGAAATCAAAGACAGCACCATGAATGGAAGAACAGCTAAAAGCTTCAGCAGAGACACTCTGAAAAAAGGGGGAGAAAGGATATGGAAGAGACCTAAACAGCATGTATCTCCGAGTAATGTGTGCCAGAAAAATGGAGGATTGTCAAAGGAGAGGCTTGATTCTGGCAATCTCTAGCTGTGAAGTAGCAGATGTGTTTCACAAGTTTTCAGTTAATTTGGGCAGATGAAACTACAGTGTGAAGGAACTCTGCCTTCCATGCAGAAGTGACACTCCTGGCTGGCCCCAGGCTGGACACCTTGGTGTAGGCAAGCTGTTTTGCTCTTTCCCAGGACCCCTGTCCTACAGAATTATCTTAATTTATTAAGTCAGTCCCATTCAAATTTAGGCAACCTTTGAAAGAGATGTAAATAGCAACCTTTTTCCTTCTGCCCCTCTTCCTTCTCTTCCCTTTCCCATGTGTCAGAGCATCTATGCCTTGCTGGCTAGGACACTCACCTAGGCGGTGGGACGTGGTTCGAATCCTCTCAGATGGAGAAGGGAATGGAATTGCATCCCACGTGGAGTTCTCTGCCCATGCAGAATTACACAATAAAGATTATATGTAAAGAAGACACTACTACTTTCTCTGGTTATGTCTTATAGATGACTGCTGCTCCACTTCTGAAGAAAATTTCTGGGGCAAACAACTTACTCCGGCTTGTCTGGAGGGAAACACAGGTCAGACGACTATGAGTCCAGGCAAGGATGAGGACATGAGATGGAAGCTTATTCCCAGTTGCTCCTCATAGTGATTCGAGACAACTTTCCCCTCCAAGTGCTGACCATGAATCCCTTGTGAGGCACCCACCCCGCGGGGGGCCAAGGACAGGCACTGTAAAGCCTTCCGCTGTGGATTCCTGTATGGCAGTGGGAATCTTAAAGCTAGACTATACACAGAGACACTCAGCTCTCCAGCACCCAAAACTGTTGGTGGACCTAGGCTCATGTGACTGCGTTGTGTCTCCTGGAGAACGCCTCAGGTTGGCATTGACACACGATGAGCAGAGCATACAGAAACCTACGTGACTGCTGCTGGTGCCACGCGGGGATTGAAAGGATTTCTGTCACCACTGGGGCCAGGCAGTCTAACGTTCTTTGTGAGCGCAGTGTTTTCTTTCTTAAAAAATATCAGGATAATGACATTTAATGCTCCCTGATTTGCATATAACTGAACTATATTGTGTGGTAATTTTTGATTTATTTTCTTACGTATTATTTCTATTGTTGCTATAGTCTTTTGAGATTTGCCATCTGTGCCCTGAGCATTAAAAAACTCACTGGGATGCCACTTATCTTAATCTTTTTTTGACATTTTTCATATACAAAGTTCCCTGCATAGTGACAGGCTCAGTATTGTTAAAAAACAGCAGGAGAAAAACCCAATTAAACTTGCAATTTTCCACGGAGCAAGGCACATACACAATAAGCCTGCCAGATGACTTGCTCTGTCCTTGCCTGTACAGGACATATCTACAGGAAGATTCTTCCCCTGTGGGCACAGCATGTCCCATTTCCTAAAATTCTGCTACCTTTCTGCAGAAGAGAAATATACATAAAACATGTCCAGAATGGCTTTCTTCACCTCAAATACATATACTGAATTTACATGGAGGGCTAATGTTTCAGAAGACTCTCCAGACCTCTAAAGCCACCTGTGCTTTCAGTTGCAGCTTCCTCGTACACACACAAAGAGTTACTGCTTACCACGTTGTTCAGGCTATTTGGTGTGTAACTCCTCCATACATATGTAATCATTTAATTTTCACACATGCAGGAGGAAGACTGAACAGACTTTTATGTTCACAGAACTGGACTCCTCCTTTGAGATCCCATCTGCGCTTCAAAATCAATCATATTAAGGAACTCCCGGTGTGATTCACAGTGAACCCAAACTGATTTATAGCAGACCTAGAGTGCAATTTGTCTCCTGCCACTTCAGCTGTCCACAAGCTCAACACTTAGGGTAAGCAAGTCTTTTCCATTCCCTTTGTACTCAAAGAGGTATTTTTGATATAGGTATCTTTCTGCTCAGTGATTCATCAGCATCTCCTGTTTCAGGATGGGCTGAGTCACTTTCTGGCTGTCTCTCTCTCTGTCCACTGATTAAGAGCCTAGATCACTTTCTTACTAAACAGCTAACTTCAAAGCAATTAACGTTAGGACAGATGAATCTTACCCCCAATTAAATCATTGTTCTTCGATTCAGGTACTGTTTTTATGTCAGGAATGACACTATGACACAAATCCCAGGGAACTTGGATAAAGTAACACTCCTCTGAGAGTCAAGAACCCAAGAGTCCTAGGTGTTAATCTCTATTCCAACACTATTTATGCACTTATAACTAGAAAGCAATTAGATAAAATGCATGAATATTGATAGGAGTGACACCTTTTTCCCAAACTGTGGCTCTTACCACTACGCCACAGTGTCAGGTCCCTTTTTCCCTGTGTCCCTGGAAGCTTCCACTCCTGGCTACCCAGTGGTCCAGCTGCAACAGGACGACTGCAGGCAGCATTTGCTTAGAGTGGTTACTGGCCCAGCAGAAAGGCACTTTCCATTTTGCCTGGCTGACAGCTGAATTATTACAAAAAGGAAAAGCATCTCCATTACTCCCCAATACGAATGTTAGTTTCCTACCCAAAGGCTCATCACCTGAGTCCATGAAATAGTTTTAGGCTGCAAAACCCACTCTCACCTAAGCATCAAGAGGATGGTGAGGCAGTGAGACAGTTCTGTTTCCACAGGCTGTTTCAGTGTAACCCCATGAGCTGTCTATTGCTAACACCAATCCTAGATGCCAAAGGGTCCCTATTAAATTCAGAAGGAAATTCAGTACTTAGCATGAGATTACAAATTATATTTTCAGAACAGATGCTTAACAATGGGTCCACTGTAAAACATGGTACAGAATCTGGGTGCCTGGCCTGCTCCTGAATTGCTGAATATCACTTCCCTAGGAGTCTGGAGACACCTTGTGTGGAGATGACAGATAGGTACTGATGATCCTTTTCACACACTGTAAGTGCAAAATCCATGAAAGAAGCCATAGCAACCTTACATCCCATTACACAGACACAAAGACAAGCAACCACAGTCGTTCTCCTGCAAACTCTTTAAATCCTTCCATTGGGCATGACGTGAACTACAGGCTGTAGCTATACCAAAGGTAAAGTGTGTCAAATCAACCCGGGAATGGATATAACTGTTTTACATAAAAGTAGTTCTAGCTTCCTGTTTAAACCTAAGGAGGAAAATGTGTATGTAATTTGCAGAGTTAAATTTCTGAAATATGTTCTTCTTTCCTCTGTATTTCTCAGTCCCAGAACCCGCACGGATTATAAGGAAGAGCCTGCTCACCGACGAGAATCGTAAGTGCTTTCTCAAGCACTAGCCTCAAAACCGACTTAAGAGAGAAGGGAAAATATTATTTCTTCTTGAAAACACATGAAACAGGATTTTAATTTTTCTCTGGCATTCTTGCTTTTGGCTGATTTATTGCTGTACACCAATATGTTTATAAGCAATGAAGAATAATGTTAAGTTTATTCAGAACTGAGTTTATTAGTCCAGCTAATCCTAAAGCTTTGGAGGAATTAGTGCAGGGATTCAGAAAGGATAATGAAAGACTGTTTTGATGAGTACCAGTCAAAATATTTCTGAAGACCAGAAATCTAGGCATTTTCTTAAGACAAAACAGATAAAGAAAAATTTACCTTCATAAATTTTAACACTGAAGCATTCCCGCAAGTGCTTAAAATTCTGGCTAACCCAACAGAGAATTGCACTGAAAAGAAACTAACTCATTTTTATATTTGGCAAATGTTTTTACTAATAAGCATTTTAATTAATTAATAATAATCTTTTAAAATATTTTACAATACACAGTGGACTAATCTATTATTTTATATATTTTGCTTTCATGTTTTGCTGACAGCTTGTATTAACTTCAGTAAGAAGCATGTCTGTACAATCACACCAAATGGCTTGCTGTATTTTTTTGAAATACCCATAAGTGCAGAATCAAACATCAAACATCTAACTAAAATAAAAGTAATATTTCTATTTGTCACAGAGCTGACCTTTTCTTATAAATAGTATAGGTAGGATTCAACTCCACTTGCTACAACAAAAGTGACTTTAATTTGCGTATCTGATTCTAGAGAAGAATCTGGCTCCATATATATTTAAACAACTGTCAACTTCAACCTACATTATGTCCCACCATAATGTTCACAGTATTTCATGAGCAGATCTATTTTATTTGCAGTTATTTCTTCTCTTTTCTTGCCTTGCTGTAGCAAACACTTTGTTCTCTCTCAGTGCAAAAAAAAAAAAAAGGGAAAAAAGTAGAGAAGTCTGTCTCTCAAGTGATGATCATTTCCAAAACAGATCATGTGTATCTTATCAGAGATGCCTCCATTTGGACTACTAATTTCCTGAGAATTTTTGTTTGCAATGAACAAAAATGTAGCACTTGAATGAAGAGATACGGTCCACTAAAAATAATAGTATTTCTATTCTAATCAAATAATTTTTTTCAAAACTGAGTACAAAATCATAAATTAACTCAATATCCAAGTCTAAATTTTCAAGAGCATCTAAAGATTAACTACCTTAGTAGCCCAAATATAGTTTCTAATTAAATTTAGAAGCTTAGATGTCATTGACTGTCAATGAGATTGAGGGTCCAGTAGGAAGATTTTGACACTTAAAAATACAGTATTATGGAAAATCCCACTATGTAGCCACACATATTTTTAGAAGCCAAATACCTTTAAGAATCCAGCTACTAATAAAAAAATCTCCTTTGAAAAATGTGAGAAAAAATACACTCAGAAACCAAGCTGTCTGAACAAATTAGGTGCCAGTTTTTCTCTTCTACGGCAGTAATAAAGGGTACCTTTTGTTTTGAAATGCTTTCCTTCTGCATGAAGGACACAACTATTCTCTGTTCTTTATAATAATGAGGAATTAAATGAAGTTATTTCTGTACATATTCTGCTGAATAAATGTTGGGCCAGATTCTAAAGATATGCACTAAATCCAAGTCAACTTTGCCAGTCTTTGATTTCAACAAGAATGCATTACCTGGATGCCACCTTTAATCCAGTCTTAAGAGCAGCAGCTGGGATATAGGAAAACCATATTAACGCTAACTTATTTTTAGAAGGGATGGAAGGAATAATAGAAGACATTTAAACTATTCAGGAGGAAAACAGAGGTGCAGTTGAACTTCGAGTTGTATTCTCACTGCAAGTTATCTAAGTTTATTCATAGAATCATAGAATCAGAATTGTTTAGGTTGGAAAAGACCTCTAACATCATCAAGTCCAACCATTAACCTAACACTGCCAAGTCCACCACTAAACCATGTCCCTAAGTGCCACACCTACGCATCCTTTAAATACCTCCAGGGATGGGGACTCAACCACTTCTCTGGGCAGCCTGTTCCAATGCTTGATAACCCTTTCGGTGAAGAAATTTTTCCTAATATCCAATCTAAACCCCCCGCACAACTTGAGGCCATTTCCTCTTGTCCTATCACTTGTTACTTGGGAGAAGAGACCGACACCACCTCGCTACAACCTCCTTTCAGGTAGTTGTAGAGAGTGGTAAGGTCACCCCTGAGCTTCCTTTTCTCCAGGCTAAACAACCCCAGTTCCCTCAGCCGCTCCTCATAAGACTTCTGCTCCAGACCCTTCACCAGCTTTGTTGCCCTTCTCTGGACAGGCTCCAGCACCTCAATGTCTCTCTTGTAGTGAGGGGCCCAAAACTGAACACAGTAGTCGAGGTGTGGCCTCACCAGTGCCAAGTACAGGGAGATGATCACTTCCCTAGTCCTGCTGGCCACACTATTCCTGATACAAGCCAGGACACTATTGGCCTTCTTGGCCACCTGGGCACACTGCTGGCTCATATTCAGCTGGCTGTCGACCAACACCCCCAGGTCCTTCTCTGCTGGGCAGCTTTCCAGGCACTCTTCCCCAAGCCTGTAGCGTTGTAAGGGGTTGTTGCGACCCAAGTGCAGGATCTAGCAGTTAGCCTTGTTGAATCTCATACAATTGGTCTTGGCCCATCGATCCAGCCTGTCCAGATCCCTCTGCAGAGCCTTCCTACCCTCAAGCAGATCCACACTCCTGCCCAACTTGCTGTTGTCTGCAAACTTACTGAGGGTGCACTCGATCCCCTCATCCAGATCATTGATGAAGATATTAAACAGAACTGGCCCCAATACTGAGCCCTGGGGAACACCACTTGTGATCGGCCACCAACTGGAGTAAACTCCATTCACCACAACTCTTTGGGCCCAGCCATCCAGCCAGTTCTTTACCCAGCGAAGAGTACACCCGTCCAAGCCATGACCAGCCAGTTTCTCCAGGAGAATGCTGTGGGAAACCGTGTCAAAGGCTTTACTGAAGTCTAGGTAGACAACATCTACAGCCTTTCCTTCATCCACTAAGCGGGTCACTTTGTCATAGAAGGAGATCAGGTTGGTTAAGCAGGACCTGCCTTTCCTGAACCCATGCCGGCTGGGCCCAGTCACCTGGTTGTCCTGTATGTGCCACGTGATGGTGTGAGAGACTGAAAGAGTTAATGTCTCAAACATTGTGGTGACTTGAGGAGCTATTTGCATGGCGACAGCAGGTCAGCGAGCACGGGGTGGGGGAGAGCGAGAGCGGGACATGGAGAGCGCGTCGGAGGCCGCGCGGTTCCGGGTTCTGCTGGACCTGACCATGTATGGCCAGAGGTCACACAGAGTTGATCTGCTGTGAAGGGGCTTGCAACCGCCCCAGAGACCCCTCGCGGCCACCCCCCTCCCCCAGCGCCTGCGCAGAAGATTGAGAACTTTCTAGAACAAGAACCATGTAAGTCCTGAAGGGGCGGACCTGGAGGCGGGGATTAGCCTATAAAAGGCTTGCCGCCCCCCCATGGAAGCACGTGCGTGCCCACCACTGGAGGATTGCCACGTCTGTCATTGTCATCGCAGGATCCAAGGGTGGTGATGCTTTTTCTTTCTCTTTCCTCCACTCTTTTCCTTTCCTTTTCTTGCTTCTCTCTTCCTCTGCTCTTCCAATATATATATGCAAGTTTGGGATAAATTGTGACGGGTTGCCCAGAAAATAGCTCCATTGCCAAATCGCCTCTGTTCGTTCGTTAAGCTCACCAGTTCGTTAAGTTTGTCCATTTGTGGAATTCACCAGTTAATAAGGTTGCTGGCCAGACTGTTCCTCTGGGTCGTTGTCGTGACTCTAACGACCACGCGGCTCTGCCGAGCAGAGATCGGCTTTTGTCGGTACGCAAACAGTCGGGGAATCGAAAAGATTCACCCCTCTCGCAACCCACCGAGTGGGACGAGACAGATGGCACTCAAGGTGATCTGCTCCATAACCTTGCCCAGCACCGAGGTCAGGCTGACAGGCCTGTAGTTCCCCGGATCCTCCTTCTGGCCCTTCTTGTAGATGGGCATCACATTTGCTAATCTCCAGTCAACTGGGACCTCCCCGGTTAGCCAGGACTGCTGATAAAGGATTGAAAGTGGCTTGGTGAGCACTTCCACCAGCTCCCTCAGTACCCTTGGGTGGATCCCATCCAGCCCCATAGACTTGTGTGGGTCTAAGTGGTGTAGCAGGTCGCTAACCATTTCCCCTTGGATTATGGGGGCTTCCTTCTGCTCCCCGTCCCTGTCTTCCAGTTCAGGGGGCTGGGTACCCGGAGAACAACTGGTCTTACTATTAAATTATTAGTCTTGAATCAGAAAATCCTGACTTTTCAGAGAAATGAGAACTCATTTCAGGTAAAATGATGAGATACCTCTTTCCTAGCTTAGATTTTCTAGAGAAAAGCATAGTCTAGACATACGAGACTATCAGAAGGGTGCCTTTTCAAGCCAGCAGATCTACCTGCAATACTGTCTTAATGGCTAGGAGGAGGAAAGGGGAGAGAGCAGTAGCAACAGCTACTTCTACGGATTCCCTTGACAGGGATTTTCTAACTTTATCATCTAAAAGTCAGCTGCCTAAATGTTAGCTAGTCCCCTGGGTTCCTTTATAGTCAAAGGAGAGAAAGACGCACCTCCAGAAGGCAATTCATCTCATCCTAAAGTAGATATCTAAGACAGGTTCAATGAATCACTATCTCATTTCTTTCTTATCCTATGGCTATGAAAAGAATGTGACAAGTAACTTTTAGATGTCTGAGTTTGGTAAGATGAATCCTGCCCTAGTGTCATTTTTCAGTCCACTCTGAAACTTCACTTTTGGATTTTCTTCACCTTTGTGGTCCTTGGGCCTTGGTTCCCTTTCTTGCCACTGCTGCCAAGCTTCATGATGCCTGACCTGACCTCACTCACTGACCCGAGCCAAAACCTGCTGAAGATCCTCTTTGCTGTGAACGATCTTTGGATCAGACCTTAAGGGAAAAGCAGGACAAGGGCAAAGGTGCTCATCAAGATTATTACAGAACAGCAAGTCAGCTTACTCCAGTGTCTGCAGGACAAGTTCTCCCTTGAGTCTTTAAGACAGGGCCAATGTATTGATTAGCCCACTTCAGTCCAGAAGGTTAGCAGTTTTTTGACCTCATATCTTGTGCTGTCATACATAACTTGATAAACTGCATCAAAATTGCTCCATATGGTTGTCATTCACTTCTGGCCAGTTAGAAAGGCCAATGAGAGGTGTAAGACTCTCTCAGAAATCTGTATTGCAAGAGCCTTTCTGCAACAGACTGATGAAAAATGGACTTTCAGCCTGAATTCTAGAAATCCCTCTATTTCCAAGTTAATCAGAATTTTATTAGATTTGGGCAACATGTAAAAATATTGTTGTTTAAATGGGCCCATGCTTGTCATTAAGGCAAAATCACATGATGAACTAAGTGATTTTTTTCTCCTGCCAAGAGGATCAGTTGAGCACATGAACAGTCAACTACTTCTAGTATCATATAGCAGTATCATAAGAAAACGAATACAGTGGAGGTTGCATTCAGTGACAACATATGAAAATTTTCTCAAATTTTCCACCCTAAGATTAAGAGTAAAGATTTCTTACTGAAATCAAAAATAATTTGTGCTGTGCATCAAAATAGCTTGTATTATTCAGAATTGTAGGGAAGGGAAGCCAGAAGATAAAAAAATCTGGAAAACATGTTATCAACAAATAGAAGCTGTCAGTCATGCTACTGCACTGTACATTACAAAAATGGCAAAAAAAATGGACCCTGACTTGAGAGCATTAATTGTCTCTGCATATATGAGAAAAACAATGCTGTTGTACATATAATTTACTTATGTCCTTATATGAACAGAATTCTCATTGAAAGGCAGCTTTTATCAGAACAGGAACTTGAAATCTGCAAACTTGTTTGTAAGTTATGGGCAAAAGTGGCCCACCTGAAGTGAATGGGTAAAGCTGTGTAAACAACTAAATCCTCAAAAACTATGGAAGATTACCCGAGAGCTTCCAACTTTGCAGATTCAAAAGGCTAAGAATAGGAATAAAAAGCACCATTGCACTTGAATTTGCAAAAACTTACCATATAAATAATAGTAAGTTTGTGTACAAAACCCATTCACAGTTTAAAATCATTTCTAAGCAGACCAAAGGAAAACAATTCACACCTTTAGTTCAGGTATATCCACCAATGCATCTCCTATCCATCTATCTATATGAATCTATGTGAGTTAAACACACCAATGTGAACTTCATCAAACTCCAATCAAACTCCAATGTTCTTTGCATAATTCAGTCAAACCCCAGGGATCTTTATCACTTTCTCATCAGAATTAACAGGATACAGCCACAGTAGAATGTACAATTAGTGGAATTTCATTATTATGCAGTGCCATGTGTTTACTATTATAATGTAAAATAACGTTCAAATCTCTTGGTCCAATGTGGATATTAACACCAAATAAAAATTATTAGCAAAAGGAACAAAAAGCAGTAAGCTGGTTCTAAAGCTACTCTGTCTTTCTCACAAACACAGAGTAAATGGATGATTTAAATCTCAAACTGGGCTCCATTTTTCCTACTAGTACTCTTGTAATGAACACTGAAGTTTTAAAGCTAGTCAAATAACTGTGAAGTACTTCTTATGATGTATTTATTACTTTGCTCTCCTGCATATATATGTGTAACTGTTGTAGCACTCAGGTGCATTTTTAGTATGAAGGCTAAGTATGTTACTGCAGTATTGTGTCACTCTATGCCATGCAGTTGAGTTTAAAAAGTCTTGCACAGCTTTTATCAATAGAATAGTCCATGTCCTTTACAGCAGATACTGTCATCCTAGGACAGGTCATCTAGCTTAAATATCTCTCTCCAACAGTGTCCCATAGCAACTGTTTAGAGAAAAAACAAAAATACAGGGCATGAATAGAGTGATTTCTCCATGCTACACCTCCCAGGCAACCAGGAGGGTTCTTGAGACTTCCTCTGCAGGAGGTCATATCCAGACCCTGTCCTCCATTAATTTATCAGAGGTGTTATTAACCCATTTATGAATCCATTTATCCTAGTGTAAATACAGATAACTGGTGTGATGGGTTCCATATGTTTTGTTCAACATCTGCTCCTTAATTCATGTTAATACAGCACACCTCTAGAGAATAACTGGGTGAGGTGAACTTGTTTGGAGAGGGAGACTGCTCCAGCATTGGTATCCCGCTGAGGGAGAGGAGACTGCAGGGTGGAAGAATATGAAAGAAGAAAGCACAAGGAAGAAAGGAGAAAGGAGAACAGAGAAAAAGGAGAAAGGAGAAGAAGGAGAACAAGACCAAGACCAAGACCAAGAACAAGAACAGGAAGGAACAACAACAGTAACAAGAGAATTAATGCTCAGCAAGGGGAGTCTATGGCACAGTAGAAAGACTGAGGACAAGTCTATGTTAGGCTGTCAGTTGAGGCCAGGAGCATGCTTTCAAGAAAATCTTCCAATTGTCACCACTTGGTGTGCTTTGGTTCACATTGGAGAGTGGTCTCTGAGCATATTAAATGAATTCCGTTTGGATGAAAATAAATTGGAAGATGCCCTCCAGGACTGTAACCCCAGCCTCAGAGGAGTATTCAATGTACAGGGCCGCACCAGACTTAGTTTGAAGCACATATGCATAGTGTGGGCACCGGGTCCTCAGCAGCAACCGCTCGGCTCCACAAATACAGCTAGTGGCTCCCACTACTGCCTATGAAGATGTAGCCTGAAAAACTCCCGAGTGGAGCAGAGGCTGTAACAGCCAGCCCTCAAGGGTGACAGGGTGACCAGAAAGGACTGTACAGGCTGTGCTACAACCCACAATGCCTCTGAGTTCACTGAGACTATGCTTGGAAGCCAAGACCTGCCTTCAACACTGCCCTGGGCAGCAGAGGATTTTTTTCTTAAGGTATTTTTTTCTATTCTGTTTCACCTAGTCAATTTATTTTATTAAAAAAAGATCAATTCATCTAGTTTTATTCTCAAAAAACTGTCTTTTTTTAGTTTAAAAGCCCTTTTGTCCTTTGGGGAAGCTCACTCTACAGAATAATCCTCAGCAGATCCATTCCAGAGCACTGGCCAGTTCCACATCCCATTACAAAAAATTATAAAGGGACTTTTAAATAAGGGATCACACAGTCCAATACTGATAATATTTCTGACTGCAATCCTAAGCACCTAGGAGTTTAAGCCCTCCAGTATCTCATTTCATTATCAGTGAAATGAGAGTATAATCCATACTTACACTTTGTGGATTGTTGCTAGTCTTCCCTCAGGACACTGGGGTGACACTTACTACAGCCACACGCATGACTGGCATTACTGATACAGAGCCCACAAATGCTGCATCATGGTCTACAACGCAGAGAAGCCGTCTATGCCACATGTGATCAAACACTGTACTGGAACGACATACGATAAAATGCCAACTTGATCTTCCCAGAAGCATCATTATTAAAAAAATGCTGAAGTAATATCAATTGACTTTTGCTTTTTATTTCCGGAAATGTTAAAATCTTGATTGGAAGGAATCAGGTACATATGAACTACAGTGAAACAAGATCTTACACTTCAAAGATGAAAATATTCATATCTGATGGTAATCCATCTCCCGGCTCACAGACCAAGGCCTTCAGGCAGCAGGACAAATCCACATCATCTTTCTAAATGCCAGTTTTGTGTTTTGACCTCTGGCTTAGATATCAGATAAAAATCACACATAACCACATAACTCCCTAGCAATTACATTAATGCAGATGTTGAAAAGAATCAGGTTTTTGAGTGAAAGTCATCATGAACTTAGGCAAACATAAAAATTTCTTCCACATCTACCTTTCCCTGCTAAAACAGAGCTTAGGCAATACATTGCTAGTCATTTCAGAAAACGCTTATTGCTCATTGTTGCTTTATGTTCATTTTACTTTGATCACATAAAGCCCTTTTTGGTAAGTGATATGTGTATTTATAAGGCACTTTCAGATCTAAGGATGAAAAGCACTAGCTAAAAATTCTATCATCATTTCCACTGCAAAGGATTCAGAAAACATGAATCTTTTTGTTTGAGAGGAACATAAAGTATACACCAGGGCTATAGAACGTAGCTTTAAATACTAACGTAAAGTCGTTACTGAAAATTTCAACACAGATCTAATGAAATCATTGACACTGAGAAATTACACACCTATGTTTTGCAAGTAACCCATACATTGTCTTTTTTAGCAATGCTTAAATTGGAGAAATCCTACTGGAATCAGTCTCCAGAAACATAGCCGTCTCTTTTTCTCCAGCTTCTTTTCATATAGTTATCACAAACAGTAATTATATTCATATTCAAAACTCATTTCTCTGGCCAAGACAAGGCAGTCCTGTGTCTCCAGGTCATAACCCTGTACTGAAAGGTTACGAGAAGACCCTAGAGCCGAGGTGCCATGAGAGCACCTAACAACCCTTTCCCCAGGGCTCACCAGCTCCACCCTCCTCGGGCCAAGCACAGCCCCTGGGCTTTGGCTAGATCCGGGGTTCAGAAGTGGATGATCTTAATAGCCTCTTGTTCACGTTGCCTATGCTTCACTAGGAAGGCTGTAAAGCTGCGTGTGCATTACTGACGTGGTTGTTTCGACCTACTGTGTTCCTATCAGCACATGATGCCATATTTAATACGACTCTAAATTTGGAGTCTTTTTCGTATAGCACAGATAAAAAAATATGAGCAGTGAATTTCAAGTGCTTTCACACAGATGGCAATGCGGTGCGAAATACTATTCCATTTTTCCCACATTCAGATAAGAAAGTATAAATGTCAAATAAACTGGAGATTTTCCTCTGAGGAAAAGAAAAATGCAAAAAAGTTAGAAACCAGTGCCTAGCTGGAGCTCAGCAACCCCCATTTTGTCACTTGTTATACAATCATGTTTATTGCAAGCCAGTGGGTTGATTCACTGGAATGTGTCACTCCAAACCACTATATTTTGCAATCTCTTACTGCCATCTTATGCCATTTTTTGTCACTGCACAACCCATACCATACTAAAAATTGTCAAGAAATGCTTTCTCATATACAGCATTTCCTTTCATAAGTGTTTGTCATCCTATCAGCTCATTATCATCTGGCCTTCATTTCTGCACCCCCAATTCTGCAAGAAAATACTGAACACTGAATTCTCTTTGAAGTTGATGAGAACCGAGAACCCCCAGCACCTTTGAGGATCGTGTTAGAAAGGCTAATAACAAGCTCTCCCCTTCAAAACTATTTCTTCAGTTGCTCATTGCTTTTCAAACATGCAGCTTGATTCTCATTTGCACTGATTGACTCCACATTTCCCATTCCAGTACTGCGCAGGGACTACAAAATAAATGAAGATAGGCCTGTAGTTCTTCTTCTGTAAAAAAGATGCCTGTAAATGGTGATAACATACTCACAGTATACATTATTCACACAAAAATAATTTGCAAAAATTGCTGATTTAAACAGCATTAAATGACGGAACACCAAAGTGAGTGAGGCACAAGAAAAAATAGTGGTCTATAAGGAGCTTTACTTTTAAAACGGGGGGGGGGAGTCCTCTCAAAAACTACTCTAAATGACATTTTAGACTTCTATGGGTGTCTTCTTTCTTGAATTCCACATCAAATTTCCAATTTATGGGTAAAGGAACACTACCAGTCGCCTTACCAGCAAAGTATGAAAAATGCAACCTAAATCTAAGAGTTAAAGTGGGTTTTCTCCTTTTCTGGTCCCATCGACTCTAACAAATTTTCCACTAGCCGAAATATTTCCCCAGCACTATCTGTAAAAACCACTCCATTTTAGTTCTGCTCTAGACATTGATGATTAGAGTTTAGTAAAGAAAGTATCTTGCGGCTGATATATTAGAGCTAATAGATTCATTTCTCTCCCATTCCCTTCTCCCACTCAGTTGTGGTTTTGTTCTTCTTGTTGCTGCACTGATGAAAATTAAAATAGAGCTCAGTTTCTCAATACAGCCAACGTAAACAAACCTTCCAATTCACAGCAAATTCCGCAATCACATTTTATGCCACATAAACTCCATTTTCATAGAATGCATTGACTTCAACTGTTCCCAGCTATTGTAATCCCAAAGCGCAGTGTTGCAAGACAACTAACATTTGTATTGATTTTTCGATATGTGCTACAATAACTCCTTTTAAACACACTTCAGTGATCACTCTCAATGACAATGCAATCGCTGCAAAGTATTTCATTGTTTGGCTTTCCCTAACGCTGGAGCAATTCCTGTATCTCACTTAATAATACATTCACAGGAGAATTAACTAATGCAGTAGGACCCCACCATCTAAAATCAAAATTATCTTCTGTGTTCAGTTTCCTGAGAGACTAATATTACCCAAAAAAGGACAAATTGATGTGATGTTCTCTACTCTTAGACATCATTTGGCTCGTCACAACCTTCTGCTCTGTGGCGTACTCCAGTGTGGGGAAATCTAAACAGTTATAAGTTGCTGCTTTCTGCTTACTTGCAAGGAGAAAGAGTGCAGAATCAAACCTTGAAAACTCCCAAAACATGCCAGATTAGTATAAACAGAACCATACGGTTAATCTTGCAATTATCTATTTTCCTTAGTATTTGTATAAATCCTTGTAGTCTATATTTTTAAACATAAGAGACCTAATTCACCATTTCAGGTGCAAAACAGGGCCCCTACTGTAGAAAAGGGATATCAGAGTCATACTCAAGGTCATCAAGAACATTGGTGCTTCCCCCCCCCCCCCCCCCCCCAAATCTAAACCTAGTTAATTAAACATCTTATTACTACAAAAAGAGGAAGAGTAAATATAGAGAAAAGTGGCATGGATTAACAAGGCCAACCTATTTCTCACTGATAACACTGGTGTCCTGAAAACTGCAGGGAAGTACAACTGGCAGATATGAAGTTCAGCTAATATTAAAATATCAAAAAATACTTAATTTTTTAAACAAAATGTAATATCATAGAATCATAGAATCACAGAACAGTTTGGGTTGGAAGGGACCTTTACAGGTCATCTAGTCCAACCCCCCTGCAATCAGCAGGGACATCTTCTACTAGATCAGGTTGCTCAGAGCCCCGTCCAACCTGACCTTGAATGTTTCCAGGGATGGGGCATCTACCACCTCTCTGGGCAACCTGTTCCAGTGCCTCACCACCCTCATTGTAAAAAACTTCTTCCTTGTGTCCAACCTAAATCTACCCTCTTTCAGTTTAAAATCATTATCCCTTGCCCTATCGCTACAGGCCCTACTAAAAAGTCTGTCCCCATCTTTCATATAAGCCCCCTTTAAAATACTGAAAGGCCACAATAAGGTCTCCCCGGAGCCTCCTCTTCTCCAGGCTAAACACCCCAACTCTCTCAGCCTGATATGATATATATGATATATTTTTATGTGCTGAGGGGACAGAGATTATTCAGAGGGGAATTCAACTTCAAGTTAGGTCCATAGACATTATAGTCCAGTGACCTACAATAAAATAACTTGCTATCTTAACTTCAATAGCAAGCAAACACATACTCTAAACCAAAGATGATGCACTTGTAAGGCTGAAGAGTATTCTACACATCCCTAGGTATGCATAAAGTGCCTATGGAAATTTTACGTTAAAAAAAAAGTTTCATAGTACAGAGAAAAATAAAGAAGTCTCTCTACTGCACTTTAAAAAATACAGTTTATTGTTTGAAAAAAAAAAGAAAAAAACACTCAAGTCTTCTTCTATGTGTCTTGCAAGGCTTTTGAACTGATCCTGATTATTTGTTATTTTACGTAAGTGTTTAAAAATGTTAGTCCCTCAGGGTTACTAACTACAATGCCAGTCTGCTCCACTTCACAGCTACTTCACAACTGCATAAAAGCTTCTTTACAAATCAGTCGCCTCTACTTCTGAATTAATTTTACACTTAACAGCAAGATTGCAAATCTCCAGATTCATAGTCCAAGCATGCTCTTGAGATACAGCTTTCAGATAATAGACCTCTCTACCTTGCTAGAATTATCACCCTGATACCATCTGCTTTGACAGCTCTTCTTCTGTCACCCCTTTTTCTCGCGTTTGCTATGCATTGTCCTACTGCCTCTGCGGGTCTTACCTGTTCCATTTTCTCTCTCTGGCGCTTAGCCATTTTTGATTAGGGAGCCTCCAGAGCTCTTCAAACGCATTTTTATAGGCAATTCTTCCTGTGAACATTTTATCTTGGCAGATCTTCGAACTGTGATTTGGCTTTTCTCCTGCTGTATCACTTATATTTCCACTAACCCAGTTGCTGCTGCAATTGCAGTGGCTATTCTAAAACCATCTATCTCAGACATTCCTGAAAAACTATTGAGATATCATTTGTTTAAATCTCAGTTACCAAGCAATCTACTCTTTGTGTTTAGTTACTCATTCCCAAGTCACATTACACTACTTCTTCTATTTCAAACCCCAGAAAAATCTTCTCCGCTAACCAAAAATAAGATCAGGAGACATAGTTCCCAACTCTTCCACCCACTGGCAGTTGCATGGTTTGAGGAACCCGTCAGTAGGTTGCCTGATCAAAGTGCCCCAGTGACCGGTAACTGCTGTAACAAGCATGTGTCCTTGGGAGCAACCACACTGCTGTGCCAAGAGTCTGCTCTGGACTCAGGAACATAAAGACGCCTTAGACACCCTTTGGCAAGAGGAACATCACCTCTTCACTTGTGTCAAGTAGGGTAGCACTTGGGGCAGGTGCTCAGGACGGGAGCCGTGTTCCCTTGCAGAGAGCCGATAGGTTCAGGGAGAAATGCTTTTGGTGGCAGGTACCTAACTTCGCCTTGCATTTAGAAACCATGCTGAACTGTCTTTTCTGCCAGAGAAATTGCCTCTAAAAACACATACAAAAAACATTCAGGAAGATTAATATTAGGCAGTGAACAATGGTATTATCACTCTACAGGGTTTCACTCCAAACTGCACCATTGGCTATAGTCTGAGCGCTATTCTGAGTCTTTAATACTAGGCTTAACTTTTCTGGGTTAGGGTTTCTAGGGAAACCTTTTCTGAGGAAGGACATGAAGAAGAGAGTGGTAACACAGTAAATTTAGTCCTCCAAAGAATTTCAGAAATGTGGGGGAAATCTGTGAAAGGTAGAGAAGAAGGTGAAAAACACATCAGTTGGATTGAGTAGAGTAAGCTGGGAAAAGGAGGGAAGCAAAACCCACAGGATATAGCCAAAACCGAGGGTCTTCAAAGGCAAGAATTTGAACTCTTGTCATGGAAAATCTGAGGGGTAACAAATGAAAGCTTGGCAAAAACAGAGAGAAAACATAAATTTTTGTTGCCTTTTCCAGTAACTTCTTATGTATGAAAAAAAAGCTTTGGCACAAAAGTTAGGGAGACATCTCTAACGCTGTTTCACTTACCCTTTTAAGGTTGTCACTGTGTCACTAACTGCTTCTTTTGAACTTTCATTCCCCTGAGTACATGAAAGCACACGCAGTCTCTTGCTGTCAGCTGCGCTGGTCTGAGCCTCCCACCTCTGCTTCCTCTTCTCATCCAAATTCTTGGATGTCTTATTTCAGCTAATTTCTGAATTGTCACACCCTCCCATAGCTATTCTTACATCTCTTCCTTCCAGCAACTGCAGCTTAATCTTTGGATGTGTATAATTAAAACAAGTATCTGCTACATGCACCTTTACGGTTGTTTTGTATATTCATCATTTCAGATCAATAGGCATAATTAACAATAATCTTAAAGTCATCAAGAAGATCCATAAGAAAACCAAAGTTACACCTTGCTGCAAATAATTAAAAGATGGGATGCCATGTACTGAAATTTTTTTCTTTTAAAAAAAATGAAGATCATCCAATGACCGGCCTAGATTTAAAGTGATCGGTTCTTTACCTTTTCCGCCACCAATTGTGTAATAGCAAGATCTCATCTGAATTGATAGCTTGGGAATGAAAGACTAAGGAAAGGAAATCTTCAGTCTGTGTATAGTCAAACTATGGATTTCCTTGATGCAGGAGATTCAAATTATAGGGTCAAGTCTAATAATGACTGCCTGGGTAACTTTATGAAAGCTAACATTTGTTTCATCGCATACCCAATTAATCTTGTGCTTCAAGACATTAAACTGTAACTTGCCCTGCTGAAAAAGTTCTCCATGTCATGGTGTTATGACACTGGGACAGGTTGAGTATAGTTAAATAAATAAATAACATGTAAGGGAAAGACTATTTTTTAACTTAAAAAAATTATTTTCTAATTCATTCTTAGATAGACAATTTTTAAGTATTGATTTTTTAAAGTCCTCTATTTTCCATTGTGTAATTTCCATTACATTAACAGAAATGTGAGCGAGCAGACAAATTCCAGGAATAGGACAGACAAAAGCTGCCCTGGGGAAAAAAAACAGCCCTGGGCCCACACACTTAAGACTTTAAGGCTTGCTGACAAATCAGACCATACCCACGAGCAAAGAATAGGGTCTAAGAACCAAGCCCCAGAAAGAAATCCACTTGGGATAAAAACTCCTTTCCTTTGCATTTTGAAGCTGGGACAAAGGTCTCTGCAATCAGTTGTGAGAGAGGGAAGTCAAAGAGATGGCGCATGGGGAAACCTCATCTGAAATTAAGGAACTGTGCTTGTGGAAAGAGGGAGACTACAGTCTCTTAAAGCAGTGTTTCTTCATTGTTGCTGATTATAATTAAGTGCTGAGTCAGTGCATTCCTTGAATCTCCTGAGGTGCATCGCAGTGCATCCCCAAATCTCTCTGTCCTCAAGGGACAGGGAGGACAGCTAAGGCACCGGGAAGTGAAAAAAATCTCTAATATCAGAGGGTCTTTTTAGAAGCAGGTAGCCTAAAATCTGCCAAGGACTGCTTGGAAAAGAATAGACTTGTTAATTTCTAGCCTCTTCTAATCTGCATTTTCTGTTAACCTAGGTGGCACACAATTTCACCTTTTTTTTTAGCAATCAGAATAATTAACCAATAAATATCTGCCCAAGAACAGTAAGAGGCTCTCCATAATACAAAATCTTTCTGTCAAGATGACACGCTTCTAAAAGTTCAGTCAGCTGATTTCTAAACTTCTTAAAGTTGTATGGCCTCTTACGGAGGTCAGGACACAGGGATTTCTTTTGGTCTTAAAATCCAGCATTCCGTAATTGTCCCCAGTTGTATGGTTGCCTCCACAAAGCTCCTTTAAAGTGCTCCTGCTGAACATGTAATTGCTGTAACTGCCAGGTTCCTGGTGGTGAAATTACAGAGGTATATTGCCTTGTTAAAAAGGAGTATTTGAGGGCAGTTAACATTAAGATGTTTAGCGGTGCTTATATATGAGAAGTATACATGTACGTTCATTCACATTTATTGTGAACTTCTAAGAAAATATAAAATTATAGACTGGAGAAAATATATATTATTTCTTTCATAATTCACGAAAGCTCAGATGACATTTTAAATAACAACAAACCGAGACTCAGTATTGTCAAGCATGTAAATTTTAATTGAGTTGCTTATAGTATCTTAAATTACATTTTAATTATCAGACTCTGCAGGGTTACTATCTTTAAGTTATGAATTTATTTATAATTTATTTTTTAAATATTGCTTCTTTTGACACATACATTTTTGGCAAAGATTTATTGCTTACAGAGAATAATTCCACACCATTTCCTCACAAATGCAATACTAAAGACCACTTCAAGGAGTCATTTAGCCTTTCTGTAATATTCATACCCTTGAACAGAGACTGTGACTTTTTCCACTCTTAGGTGCTGCTGAGCAGAGAGCATGAGACATTTCAGTGACATCTAGCACAGAGACCAGATTTCAATCTTATTTCTACTAGTCTTAACCTCACTTTCTCTGTGACGGCATTATTAATATCAGTATGTTCCATGATTTAGGGCTTCATTCAGTTGTGACTGAAGACAACCATAGTCTCTTAACTGATTTCAGTAGCAACAGTATTAAGTTCTTTACAGTTTTACAGAAATGGTCAATAATGATGTTCTGATGGTTTTTTATACTGCGGGCTTTCGACCAGTAGACTAAATCTATCAGCTCACTTCACCAACAGCTAGCTACAGTCAGAGAACAATTTCATTGCTCACATAATACATTAAAGTTGACTTAGAAAAATAGAGTAAAGAAATCTGCAGTTTTATTAACAGGACCAATTTAAAACTAGAAAAAGGCAGACCACATCTGAGCCCAGCCTGAGTCAGTGGTTTGGTATAGAGTTACCTCTAAAATCACTTTATCTTGTCAAATCACTACTTAGTAGGAAGCCTGGGAGGAAAAGAAATGACAGATGTCTTTTCTGAATCTGTGAGATGCTGAGCTGTTTAAAGGAAAGTAAAAAAGTGACAAATCCATTCACATTTTCCAGCAATACTGCCACTTCCCGTACTTGGGCTGCAAATTGTACTTATAGGAGCGTGCCTTCCAGCAAGCGACATCTAGAGCAGACTCACTGACCAACTTCCTGCGCTACAGAAATTGTTAACAGCCCTTGGAAATTCTGTAGGCAAGGTCAGAGTGAGGAGACTGGAGGCATTTCTCTTTCTCTATACACCTCTGTATTTTGTTAAAGGGAAACCTTTGTTTTGCTTTGAAATTCTCACCAGCCTCACCTCCTGTGAGCCCTAGCATGTTCCTCTCAAGCCTCAGCAAGTCTCAGTTATTCTCATTAGTCCATGAGGGGGAAAAAGCCTCCTGAGCACACACATTTCCTTAAAATAGGAGATTTCACAGAAATCATCTAAGTTCTACATTGGCTACAGCTTATCCAGTACATTTTGATCTTGGAAATAAAACACCAGCAGGGGCAGGGCTATTAATTTTGGTCTCTCTTTCTTCCACGCATGTTTCTTCTTAAAACATAAAAAACGCTCACTTAAAAGTTTGGAACTCTTTGGTGATCGTTATTAAGAATTCAGTACTTTAGAACTCTCACAAATTAATTTTAAATTTTGAAGAAGAATTTTCTATTTTCTCGGCTCTAACCTTCTCAATTTTGAGTCTCATATGGTTTTGAAAAGGTAACAAACTGGGCTTACAGTGGACATTTATTTGCCCTACAGAGTGATTGTCAACACCATGTAAGAAGTGGGTGACTGACTGACTTTGCATAAAAAACATTGTAAGGAATAACCCAGTAATACATAGATATGACATAGGGCCTCCATTCATTAAATGTTTTACAGTACAGTAAGTCAGCATCTGAGACACGACAGAAAGACATCAGTCAACATGGCTACTGCAAATTGTCCTTTCACAAAAAAGCATTTGGCAGGAGTTTTAACAGAGATTTCCTTGTCACACACGTTCCAAACCTCAAAAATCTTACCTCACTAAATAAACCCAGCTCCATTGCTAAAAGTCATAAGCAATGTAGCACTTCACTGCTACCATACAGAAATAGATCCAAACATAAAACCATCTGTTTCCTAAGGAAAAAAACAAATCCCACACACAATTTAGCACCTTCTCCATCTCTTCATAGTCTGTAGTTAAGTTTTCAATTTTTTAATTCGACTATAAGTTAGCAGAATGATATTCACAATTAGCTTTTCCAACTCTGAAACAATAGTTTAATCCATCATTTTCAAAAATGCCTCCTACTCAAACTGTAAGTCAGAAAAAGCTTATTATCCATAGATTTGGCTTTATATTCAAATTCTGAGTGACAGACTCTCAATATACTTAAACTGGAGCTTTGCAAAGTACCCTTAAAGAGTGCAAAGTAAAAATGTGGCTATAGTTACTAAATTATCCTTAGTGTATAGTGTTCTTATAGTGCATGCTAACTACTCAATAACGCTTGACCTTGTTTCACAGAAAAGTATTTTTCCATAGATTAATTTGCATCTAAGGTAATTTTATAACTGGTCTTAGAAAACGTCTTCTAGGATTCATCCAATTAAGCTCTTAATTATGATATCTTTTTGTAATATTTCTACAAGACACACTGTGTTCCCAGAAAGTTCAAGATCATACAGCATTGAATTACGAAGTGAGTAACACATATGAGATTTCATTGCACATCTACATGTATGCGTGTAACTACTCCAACAGATATTGTCTGATACAGGCTGTCTTTCATAAAAAGGCAAATCACTTTTAATCAATGGTTAAATCAGAATAGTCTTGAACACACAAAAACAACTTGGAGAGTACACAGTTTGGCTTCATTACATTATCCAACACTTCTTAAAAGCTTTATTGATGATTTCTTGATAAGCAGCATTCAATATTTAGAGTGTGTCTATTGATACTGTTACATATTTAAGTAAATCCTCTACAAACATCTTGGCTAAACAAAAAAAAAAGAAAGTACTGCTGTGACAGACTACTTTCAAAAGCATTTTTAACTCCCTGTTTAATGAAAGAATTTATTTTTGAGGAATATACATTTATCATTTCCTCTGTACTCATTTTCCTTTTATATTTATTTCTTAAAGTCAGCAGTTCCCAGAATTTATTCATGGAAGCTCTCAAATTGATTTATGTTAAATGACTAGGCACCAATATTTCTGGATCCTGTTACAAGCTTCTTCCTTGTCTTCTCATATAACTTTGATCAGTTACACTTAAAAATTTAGGTGTCTCTACTTTTGGTTATTCATGCTGAGAAACATGGAATGTCATCTCCAGAGGTAATGAACCTAACAGGTTCAACCCATTTCATTTGAAGCTTTAAGTGTTCAGCAAATCTGGAGAGAAAACCAGATTCAAAGGCAGAAGACTCAAAAAGTCATGAGGCATACAGAAGTCACTGATACCTCTTAAGGCAGATGTGATATTAATGATGGGAAAGGAAGTTTGTATAGAATCTCCCTAATGATGAGACATGAAGCAGACACTGCACCAAGCAGATTAATGAGGGCAAAAAAGACAGGGTTTCCATTCCCTTAATATTTCTCTTTCTTGCCACCTCCAAGGAATCTGCATCTGACTTGTAAAATCAGGTCTTGATGTCTTTACATGTCATGTTTTTATTTAGAAGGAGAGTATAGCAATATGTATCTGTATCATGTCACGCAGACTTTCCAGCTTTTGCAACGTGAATTCTGAAGGCTGCAAGACCTTGTATAAACATACAGTATCATCAGCTTCCAGCCTCTGTGCCAGATTCCAGATTTCAGGTAATCAAAACACAATGTACCACAAATATAAACAGTAATGACATATCCAGAGTCCTTCCAAAAAATCCTCATACAAATGAGACCAGACATACAGAGCTAGTCACTGAGCTAGTCATTTCATAGTCACTCAGACTGGCTGGAGAACTGAGCTGAGAGGCATCTCATGAAGTTCAGCAAGGGGAAACGCCAAATCCTGCATCTGGGGAGGAACAACCCCGTGCACCAGAGCACACTGGGGCCTGACTGGCTGGAAAGCAGAAAAGGACTTGGGGGACCTGGTGGACAACAAGCGGATCATGCACCCATGTAGCAAAGCAGGCCAACAGCATCCTGGGCTGGATTAGGAGAAGTGTTGCCAGCAGGTCAAGGGAGGTGATCCTTCCCCTTTGCTCAGCACACCAAGACACACCTGTTCTGGGCTCCCCAGTACAAGGGAGATATGGACAGACTGGAGAGAGTCCAACAAAGGGCCATGAAAATGATGAAGGGACTGGAGCATGGCTCCTGTGAGGAAGGGCTGAAAGAGCTGGGACTGCATAGCCTGGAGAAGGCTCAGGGGGATCTTATCAATGTATATGAACACCGGGAGAGAAGGAAGACAAGGGAGCCAGGCTCTTCACAGTGGTGTCCAGTGACAGGACAGGATGCAACGGACACAGATTAAAACACATGAAACTCCATGTGAACACAAGAAAACACTTTTTTACTGTGAGTGTAGTCAAACACTAGCATGGGTTGCCCAGAGAGGTTCTGGAGTCTCCATCCTTTGAAACATTCAAAACCTAACTGGACATGGTGCTGGGCAACCTGCTCTGGCTGACCCTGCTTGGGCCAGGGGCTGGACCCCCTCTCCAGAGGTCTCCTCCCAACCTCAAGCATTCTGTGATTCTCCGAGAAGCCAAACTGCACCCCTCTGCCTTTCCTAAGGAGAGGGCAGCATTAGCAGGACTTGGCCAGCAGACATTAGCAAAACCACCGTGTGTGCTGCCAGACCCCTCCACAGAGAACCAGCAGCATTGACACTAGAATGGTTTTTAATCACCCCTGCCTAGACCCTGCCATCAGCAGAGGACACGCTGTGGCACAACAAAACCTTGCCTCCACAGAGAGCAACTACGGCGCTTTCTCCAGCGCTCCTCCTCGCACTCTCAGGCTGCTCCAGACCTTAATATGCTGGAAAAATATAATAAGTCAAAAATGGCAAAAAGAGGACAGCCTTTCCTCAGAGAATGTGCACCTACACCTCCCCTGCCATAGCCCTCCTAACGGCTACAGCCCAGCCGCCCGCCTCAACGCCCTTCCGCAACCGCCGGAGGCACCCTGCCCCGGTAACTGCTATGGCGGACCGCCCTCGGCGGGAGGCGGCGGAACTTCCGCCTCGGTACCTGTCATGGCGGGCAGGCGCCTCGCTCCGGCGCCCGCGTGACAGCCGCGCCGCGGCCGGGGGATGGCGACCGGGAGCGGAAGGGAGGGTGTCACGTGGGTGCCTCCCAGGGTGCAGCGGGGGCGGTGGCGTTGGTTGCCATGGTGCCGTGAGGGGACCGCCGCGATGGCGCTGCCCGCGCCGCCGCCCGCCCGCGTGTTCGCCGAGCTCGTCCCGGCCCCGGCCCCGGCCCTGGCCCCGGCGGGACGCGGCAGCCCCCCGGCGCCGTCCGGGCGGGAGGTGCACGTGAGCGGCAGCGCGGAGCTGAGCGCCGGCCCGGACCGGGCGCGGGTGTCGCTGCGGCTGGGCAGCCGGAAGGGGGCGGCCGGGGCGGCGCGGAGCAGCGTCGCCCGCCGGCTGGAGTACATCGCCCAGAGCGCCCGCCAGCGCGGCGTCCCGGTGAGAGCTGCCGCCCGGCTTCCGCCTCCTGCAGCGCCGTGGGCGGAGCGGGGGTCTTCTGTGGCGCCGGGCTCTGAGGGGCGGGCGGTTCCCCCGGGGGAAGGCGAGGGGAGGAGCGGGCGGGGCAGTTCCCTCAGCTGCGGGGTCCAACCGGCACTTCCGGCCCCCGGACCTCCCCGAGCCCGCTCGGCAGCCTGCGGGGTAAGGTGCCTTCCTGCCGGCGATGGGAGCGGGGGCGGCCGGGCTGGGGCAGCTCCGAGGGGAAAGGCGCCCGCTGAGGGGCCCGGGGACTCGTGCGTCGGCGCTGCGTGCATCGGCCTGGCCGGCGGGAAGCAGAGGAGTAAGGGGGTTTGGAGCTTTCGGAACGCACCGGCTGCTGGGGCACTGCTGTGAAAGCGTGCCTGTCCTTGGGAGGTTGCAGCTTTGCCAGCCTCAGCAGAAAAGGTGGAAGGTCGCTACTCGGGCTCTGCAACAGGTTGCTTGTTTTGCATGTGGAAACCATCCTGCCTCGACTGTTTCATCTGTTCGTGTAATACAGCATCCTCACGTGCATACGGATGAAACTGATAAAGGAGTACACAGCAACGTAACTTAACCTATACACGTGTGTAAGTGTCAGTATAATTATGTGATTACCATAGCTTAGTGACAAGTGCCTGCAGAGCTTTTTCCTCTCTCTTTTTCTTGTTCTGCTTAAGTAGAGAGGTATGAAAAGACGTGAGACGTGATCAAGATAGCTGAAGTGACAGAAGCCCCTTGTGAACTCAAAAAGTTCCTTTACCATAGTAAGTTTTTTGGCCTCAGGAAGTCATTTTCTGACAATGAGAAAAGCATAGTTTTGCCTTTAAAGCTTTGTCCACGCTGTAAATACTCTGTGAGGGCGATACCTGTCCTAGCAGTTGTGCTGCTGATGTTTTTCAATTTTATAAAACAGTTTTGGATGGTATT
Source organism: Mycteria americana (assembly GCF_035582795.1). Classification (NCBI taxonomy): domain Eukaryota; kingdom Metazoa; phylum Chordata; class Aves; order Ciconiiformes; family Ciconiidae; genus Mycteria; species Mycteria americana. The sequence continues at coordinate 37,500,788 of NC_134367.1, forward strand.
CCACACCTAGGACTCTTAAAAACAGAACAAAGCTGATCTTTGATGGAATAAGTGGTTGCTTTTAAAGTTACTTACTATTGAAGTTCCCCAGGAAGCTTGTGCCTTTTTGGTGTATTCACAAATGAGCTGGGGAAAAGGGAGATGATGGAGTTTGCTATCAACACCAAATTATTCAGTGTAGTAAACAAGAAAGAATTGCAGAAGGGTTTCATGATACTGCATGATGTTACAGTGCAATTCATTACATTACATGAATTCATTACAGTGCAATTAGTAACTGCAAAGTAAGAGAGTAAGTTACTCAGCCTAAACAGTGATGTGCTTACAGTGAAACTGCATGCCCACACCTCAAATGCTGCATGCATTTGAAGATAAGTGCTGACTCTGACCTTTTTTTTTCCCCCTAAAAAAATAGGATTTACTGTTTTCTTTTAAAACTGATAGTGATCCTGTCTCTGTTTCTGTAGTAGCTAAATAAAGCATCCGTTCAGGAATAAAGGCGGCAATAAAAAAGACCCCTTAACAGCCGATTTAGAAAAAGCTCATATTGGAGCTATGGGACTAGATGGCAAGGAGACATGGAGGCTGCTGTGGGCTAGATATGTGATCCTGCTCCCTACGTTTTTCCCAAATGCATGGCTGGGTGCGTGTCTGTCACAGGGAGCACAATTCCATTGCCATCAGAATGACTTGTTCAGTCAGAAACTCTGCGTTTTTTGTATGGGATTGCAGGTTGAATGCCTTCAGTTTCTATTAAATGAGTTAATAGGAGTTTAAAGTCTGGTGGATTTTAAGAGGAATGGGAGAAGGCAGGGCAACTCATCATGCATTCATGTTTATTAATAGAGAAAACAATAAGCTTTGTACCCACCACCATGGTGAGCTATCAGATCATGGGGTATTTTCATCCTGGCTGCAATTAAATAGCTCTTCACAGTGTGGATAGATTAGAAAAGATAGTTGCAGATATTTACCATACAGTGAACCTGAATAACTGACTTCCAGTTTTGACATGAACCTGATTGAATTAGGATAGCGTGGAGCATTCGACACATGCTGGATGGCACACAAAAGGAGTAGGCAGGATGTTAAATAAGTGAGTGTGCTTTAGACAGGCTGTGCGCACTACTCCAGGCTAGAAAAAATAATTGCAGAATGAAGTATGACCTGGACAAACAAATGGTTATATTTGGCTATATGCAGTCAGATTCGGAAGCGTAACGGGAGCAGGTAAGCAGTGGTGGTGTAACCTAGGTGGAGAGTGGACTGTTTTGCCATGTGAGAGCATTTAGTGTCTTCTTATAGTTATAATAATTTCACAGTAATCTTTTGCTGTTTCAGAGATGCCATGTGTTGGAGAATGGAAATGTTAGCTCTTCCTACTTACTTGAGGGACTGTGAAATGCTGCTTAAGTTGTGGGTTTCTCAGTGTTAGCAAAGTGTTAGCTCTAGGGAATGCTGAGAAAAACAACATGAAGTTATTTTTTTTTCAGAGTAGTTCCCTGCAGTATAATTTTTAGTGCTTTGTTCCATCCAATTTTAAATCACTCCGCTGCTGGAGCTTTTATTTGCCTTGTAGCTTTTCTACTAACAACTCTCACTGCTGGCAATTTGTTCTTAACTGCATTTGCTAACATCACTTGTAGCTAATACCATTCTAGACCACTGTAAAATTAATATCTCTTCACAATCTCGATATGGTTCTAGTTATTGCAAGCTTATCTAAGGCCTCTTTAGAAATCAGCTGGCTATTCTATATATTTATTTTTAATTAATCCATAGAACAGTTTCCTTAACTCTTGCTGTTGCTGTTGTAGGAAGTCTGTGAGATCAGAAGTGCATAACCTTTGCAGCAGCAGGAGCTTGCATTAGCAGCTTGTCAGGATGCCTGGGGACAGCACCTAATTTCCATATATATTTACACAGGATTTTAATCAGAAATAGATGCACATAGTAGCATTTATTTATAAAGTGCTGTAAGTATATGCAGCACTTCAGAGCACAGAGTCTGCTTTGAAGGCTGCAGGGAAAGTAAAATCAATGGGGAAACCAATCTTTCTTACTCAGCTCAGCTGCTCAAAAGTAACGCTTTTTTCCTCTTTTCTCTAGAAGCAAACTGGTTTTCTATTTACCACCTATGATTTATTTGGGGAGTGAGTGGTGTGGAGATGACATTTGTTTTCTTTAATCACTGTATCTAACAATTGGCATTGGCCATCTTGTTTAAAAATAACAGTGATCATATTTGTTGTACTGGTCAGAGTGTTATTTAACAAAACAAACAAACCAGCTCACAAACTATATCCAGTGGGTTCTGGCTTAGAGTTTGTCTGTACTGGGATATATCCTTGGATATATGTGCAATATTCTCCATATTTCGAAACTGTTATTTAGGAACCACAGTTGTGGATGCACAGCCATACAGTCAGTTAAAAAGAAAGATTTTGAAATTTTGCTCACTCAGTTACAAAATCTTCCAGTTTCAATATTTGCTTGAATAAGAAAGGTAGAAACCTGTATAAGGCATCACCTTTTTTAGACTACCATGTATTTTAAGAAATACCCCCAAAGTATCCTTACATTTGCTGAGTACAAATCTGCTTTTTACCTTTCTTAAAATAACTGTTACATATACTTCTGTTATTTCTTGAATGGACATTAAGCAGCAGAAACATCTTCACTGTAGCTTTTTAGGTTGTCGTTCTGTCCGTCTAATGCCAACAGAACAGATAGAGTGAGGGGATGAGAGGCTGGATCACAAGTACCAGATGCCTGGTATGCCTGGGGTATGCGCTGACTGTAGGTGCTTATCATCCTTAACTGTCCGGGGACACTATGATGGATAGACTGTTAGGAGATATGAGCATACAACAAGACTCTTATTAACCATTTCTTTAGTACTAAGAACAGAAATGCCATGTTTGGGTGGAAGAAGCTAACTCTTGGTTGTTTAAATATCTTTATTTTTCATAGTGTAAAGTTATATTGGATATATCAGTGCAAATGTACAAGTAAATTTTAAGTGACATTTCCCGGTGTCTCCAGATTTTTTTATTTATAACTACACATATCAGCATAGCTTACCACAACAGTGCATTAGCATACATTTCCAAACTATAAACGTTTTCCCTTACTGAGACTGGTCTTACGTTTCATAAAACGGTCTCACAGTTTTGTTAACTCAGTAACCAGGAGCAGAACACGTAACTTCATCTGCAGGTAGGCTTTTCTCATACTGTATTGTTATATAGCTGTCTCCTTGAAGTGTGCTTTCACTAATTATCTATTTAGTTTTTTCCCTGTTCTCTTCTGGGGAAAGGAGCAGTCATTCCTGTAAACAGCGATGGTGTCGTGAGGGTGGACACGATGGTCTGGTGAAGAAGAAATTGTTCAGAAGTAGCAGATAGGTAGGAGGAAGGGCTATATAAGATTTTTTTTTTTTTATGTTGAAAAGAAGGAAAATATAAGGCAAAGCACAGTTCTAGACTTGATATTGTAAGCTCAATGGGATGTTGACTGTCTTTTTCATTTTTGTGTTTCCAGTACCTGCAACAGTGATGGTTTATGTCACTGCTGGCTCAAAAAAATAGGCTATATAAGCAGAATGCAAGTGCAATTCTGTTAAGAATTGTTCAATGGCTTCTGAGGTAATTGTGTTATCACATAACAATAATGTTATATTCATTTAATTTTTCTACTGTGATTCTTGGCCCACAGATTTAGAAAATGGAGAAAGTTATTCCAGAAGTCCAGAATACCTGACACATCAGAAGTGTAGCTTTCCCCAAGTCACAGTGAAATCTTTTTTTCCTGTGGCTATTGCAATCAAATGGATAGTTTCTCAGCCAAAATATGAACAGTAGGCATAAGCAGTAGGAAAACAAGCCTTTTGCTTTTGATGTAGTCGAAGTCCTGATTCCAATCTAAAATTCTATCATCGCCTACCTGTCTTTTCCATATCTTTGTCCAAACACACTCCCGAACAGGAACAAAGTATCTAACAGAAGATGTATCATAGGAGGCCACCTTGTTATGACTTCAGCAGTTATTTCGTCCATTTATCTTCAATAACACATACAGCTACTGTCAAATCTGGTGGGATAAAAATTAGCTGTGAGGGAAATTTTATAGTAGATGGCACAAAATGATCTTTTCACTCCGATTGCATTTATCTTGCAATAGTGCCTGGTGCCACTGGATGGCACTGTCCTTAAATACACAGGAGCCTTGCGGAGGGCAAAACCAAATTAGACTTGAATCCGTTCAGCAGGGAAGAGAACTTTTTTTTAAAAAGGATTAAGGAGCGGAGACAAGGAAAAACAAATGCACTTTTTCTATGTTTACTCTAAAGTTTTATTACAGTATAGTTACTTCTGTAAAATATGAGTTGTAGAAGAGAGCTTTTCTGTGTGGCTATTTCTGTAAGATATGAGAGCTCTAGAAAAAAACTTTTCTTGTCAATTGTAATTGGATTCTATCATAAATAGTAAGATTTGCTCCATTTTGTAAATTAAATGAGTTGTTGGTGCTGGACTGACTTGAGCACTCTTTAGCAAACCACAGCCAGCCACGCTGCCAAAGTACCTCAAACCTATGACTGCAAAAAGGGGAAATACGTCTTTTAGGGACTAACTGGCCCTGGTCCTTGCCCTCACTAGAAGAGATTATCTAAAAATAGGACTGTTGTGCTTGAATTTGAGCACTGCCAATCAATCATAACACTGAAATTTCAAAATTTGTTTCTTGTAGGCTGCTGTGCAATGGTAATTATGGATCTAATTTCCATATGATGTTTTACAAGGAAAATGCTTCTCATGATTAATATCATTTATATAAACTTATGCATGCATGCTACATGATAAACTTGAATAGGAAATACTCTGACACAAAGAATCTTTTGAAGTGTGTCAACACTGAAGGCAAATATTGGTTTCCTATGCAAATAAATTTAGTAAGTAGAACTTTTTCAGTAATTGGAAGGCTTAGTATCTGCTTCCCTACAGTTCCTGGGTATTAAATGCAAAGTTATATTTACAATTAAATTGTAAACTGTGCTTTTCATTGTGTTATAGTAATTTTACAATAAATTGTTCATCTTAACTGTTTACCAAAGAGGGAAGTGGGTAAAAGAAATGTGATTGTTAGACTGCTAGCAAGCTGGTCAAATATTCAGATGTAACTGGAGTTATTCTGTATCTTGGTTAGTTCAGTATCTTATTTATAAGTCTTACAGGATTTTCTAGTGCTCTGCGCAGCCATTATGTTGAATAACGTAGCTCCTGTTAATGCAAGTGTCACTGGTGGAATAGCCTCTTTTAAGGGTTGCCATTCTGCCAGAATAACCAGTGCTCAGTCATTGTTCACATCACCTTCCTACAAGCCACTACTGTTAAATATCTTAAAATAGGGGCCTGAAAAGCACTTTTCACATACTAACTTTCTGAAAACAATTGAAGCTTCTAGTTTTTTGAACCAGGTGAGTTTACAGTTACACACTGATACACACAGCTTCGAGCTACCAGTCACTTTTAAGACCTAATTGTTCTCTTCAAGTGAATAGCAGCAAAATTACATTATAGAGCTACAATATAATTTACTTTAAATAATATCAAGAAGTCTTTAGCATCCAGCTAGTTTTTAACTGAAGAGATTTGCATGGAAAAATTCCAAATTTCTCTTGCTAAGTCATAAGTAATATGCCAAAACAGTTCAACTTTTACAGGACAAAATGTACATAGATTTCCAACAGATGCTTAATTTCTGTCTTTTAAGATTATATTCTTGTACTTTGTTTTAGGAAGAAAATATGACTGTAACAGAGGATTTCAGTAGAGTAGAAAATACTTACCAAATGGAAGCAGAGGTACGTATTCAACCTAGCCAAAAATAATAATTAAAAACCAGTAAGAAATGTAGCAAGGACCAATGAAAATTTGCAGAATGTCTTTCCTCATACCGAGGAGTAGATGTTCTCCACAGTAAAGGCAGCGTAGTCCAAAGAAACTATTGAAGGACTGCAGTTTAAAGCAGAGTTCAGCTGCGGTCTTCTGTTGTATGCAGAACTTGTTTTCTGCTACTGCAATATAGAAACAATTATTTTCTTTTCAGATGAATGTGTGCTTTTTAAATACTACACAATACTACAGAAAGGAATATTTGGTTCTGGGGCTCTAAGGTTGTTATTCTGTGGCAGTGTAAGTAAACTCACGATTCTGCACTTTCCTTCACCTGTAGCCCTTCCTGCCCTTTACTTCTTGCAAGGAGTTGTACTTAAGTGATGAGGTGATAGGTCAGTTCAGAAAGCTGCTCCAGTTAATAACTTTTTTTTTCCAGGTTAGCTTATATTTTTTCCATTATTTTAGCTCCCTGAACTGGAGGCAATGCAAGGCAGAGGACAAGAGTGGATGGGGGACAACAGTGGTGTGGCAGCCCTAATCTAGATCTGTTTAAGCCACAGTTGAACAGCAGCGGGACTTTGGTCTATTCTACACGACTCTGCCGTCAGCTTGCTGCAAGTAAAGCAAAGCTAATTGTTTCCTAGGTAATTGACTTGGAATTCTGTAGGTAAAAAGTGCTGTGTGAAAGCTAAATATTATGGGAATAATCCCATTTACTTCAGAAGCAGCTCAGGGGAGTATATTTTTGCACGTTCATGCTATAGTAAGAAATAAATGCTGTTCTGGAAACATTCACTGAGGGAAATGATGTGTTTTCAGTCAATGGATCTTAGAGCATCAAACTTTAATCACTACCCAGCAAATTTACAGATCCTTATGAAGTAAACCTGGAAGCCTGCAATAAAGTGATAGCTGTTTTATAGAGCTGTTGTTTATGATCCCCTAAAACAGGGTTCAGCCTCTTTAGTTTGCTTGCTTTAAGGCATACGCTCATCTAAATAACAGCAATAAATACAGAAATAATTGAGAATTTGGAGAACAAAATTTGGATTTTAAAAGGAGTCTTTAGATACTTAAATGGTATGCATCACTGTCATGTTCTGAATGACTTTAACTTCATAAAGTAGACACCTACTATCATGAGAGCTTAAATCACCATGTTTTTTAGATAAGCTATACTTAAAAATAAATAAAACTATTGAATTATTATTTAGGCTACAGACAAGCTTAGGCTTACAACTTCAGTCTTAAGTGGTAACTTAACCAATCATCTCCCTTCTGCTATCAATTTTTATACAAGAAAGATTGTATGTGGAAAGCAAATTACATGCATTTAGTGTTCATTTGTAGGCAGCTTAGACCAGCTGTAATTGCTGTTCAAAAGTTGTATGCTTGCCTAGGACCTGGGTGTCAGAACTTGAAAAATCTATCCATAGTACTGCTGTTTTGGCTGCCCTGTACACTTAAGTAGCAGTATGGTCGCTCTTTATGCAGAGATTAGTTTCTCCTTGCTTCCCCCTTTATGTATGTACTTGTTTCATTAGTGCAGCTTCATAAACCAATGAAGTTCCATTGACCAGCGTGTTTGCATGCTTTAGCAATAAAAATGAATTTAAAATTAACTTGCACTCGCTTCTTTACTAAAGAGTTTGTCATTATATTTGTCTTATACATAAAATCATGGATGTTGTGCATTATTTCATTCTATAAACTCTTTTTACCATTTGTCTACTGTAAGAGATTTTAGAAGACTGAAGAAATTCCCAGTCAAATACCTATTTTAAGGTACAATTAAGAATTCGAGATACGCTTTCAACTGTAAGGAGATAAATTTTAATTCATGCTATAACAAAGGAAAATATGCAGAAGAATGAAGTTGTGTATGAGATCACAAAGCTCTATAGTATCTTAATTATAATAGTTCATTTATTGCATGATGATCTCATGGGATGAAGATTATGTTGGGTTTGTGCATTTCTTAATATACTTGCCTCCTTATAAACTATAACTTCTTGTCCTTTACAGCCTTACCCAAACCTTATAATGTCCATAGTGGTTTTGCATACCCTCATACTACTTTTTCACACTTTTTAACCTCAGTCATAATTTTATTGAAGAAATTGAAACACTGCTTGGCATTTTAATGCTCAGGTATCCTCTGTATTTACAGTGGAATTTATTGTGTAAGTGGAATTTATTGCATCTAGCTCTAAATGAAAACTGTGACTTTTAGGGGGGAAAAATCAACAAAATTCATAGCTATGCTCAGTTTTTTCTGCCCCTGAGGGTACCTGATTACATGCTGCTTTTTTAACAACAAAGTTCCTGAGTGCTCAGAACTGCCCCAGTCTGGGCAACTTATCTCTTGCTTAAGACCCACAGTTCTTTTGTTTGATCATTCTTTTTTTTCATCCCCTTGAGGGAGCTAATCTTGTAAACACTGATAGCAATCTGGCAGTGACAGTCCTCATAGTGAGACTTTAAACTTTCCACAAAATATGACTATGACAGTTTTTTGGCAAAACAGCACAAGAGGATGTATGCTTTTTATACATGGCAAGAACTCCCACTATAGAAAGAAATCTAGGTTTAGTCTCATCTTCAGTCTTTGTTCAAATGGTATTGCACCTTCCAGAAAGCGATCCAACCCCCAAGTTACGGATAAAGCAGTTGAGATTAAGATGCAGGCTTGGTGCAGTTTTGCACAACATGTGTGACCCTTTGTCCTTGTAGGAGATGGAATTGCCCTGCCACTCCGTCTTGGTCAGTTTTTAAGGCCCTAAGCCCAGCTTTGGCTCAGTCGTGTGAAGAGCTACTGAGCCAGTGCAAGGATTCAAGCCAGGATGAGGTATATGTACTGCACTGACAGGCTACCAAGGGTAACAAGACAGGTGCATTACTTTGTGATAATTGTCAATATCCATTTTTTACCTTACCCTGTATATGAAGTAGCCCCCTCCTCTCTCACTGAGAGATTCAACTTCCTTGAATTATCTCATCTCATTTTCCACAAGGTAAATCTATGGTATGCACCCAGGAAGCTACTGAAGTGCAGCTGACATGCCATAGCTTGGATTTCAGTACCATACACCTTCACTGGGATAGACTGCTGCAGTCCACGGGGTGACTGTACGTCACAGGGGTTGGCAGGGGAATTTTCTTTACTACAGCTTTTTTCTTCCCCTCCTGTTGAAGCTGTATTACTGTGCAAAAAGAAAGGAAACAGTCAGGGATAAGAGAGAAGGTGGGCCTGAGTTGGTACTGGGAAGTGAAGATGAGGGTTTAGTTCTTCTAAAAAAGAGTTTGGGACCCAGGATTTCTGATTCCTGAATGCTGTAGCAGCTCAGCATCATTGCTTCGCTCCTGGCGACTGTGCTGTGCCACAGAAAAAGGCTGGCTCCTGCCTGGAAAGTCGCTGCCTGGCTGGTGCTTCCCCGCAAGGAAGGCTGTAGGGCTCTGGATCCAGGGCTGATAGTGATGCCTGCTTTGTAGCACTTGGGAAAGCACCTGAATTCCTGATGCATCTTTATTAAACCTTCTTACTGCCAAAGCCACAGACAGCTAGATGTTTAAATTGTTTTTAATCCAAGTCTGAAGTGCCCAGTTCTCTTTAGGCACTGGAGTGAGTTTGTTCAGCCAACACAGGGCTTTGAGCCCACTGCAAGCTGGACTGGGCTAGGCTTAGTTTAATCTCATAGTTTAGGTTTCTTGAACCTAATGCTTGGAATTAAAACGTAATTTTCCTTCCTGCACAATGTTTTCCACATCATTTTGCTTGGGTTTCTGCATAACTAACATATAGTAATCTAAAAAGGGAAGAACCAGGATGCATCCAGTCACGTGTCCCAAAGAGCATGTTCATTCTTCAAATTGTCTACATACCAAGAATGCCGTACTTCCTCACAAAAGAGCATTTCCTAATCCTCAATTTTAAACCATTTTATGAACTTCTTTCTGTTGCAAACCTCATGATAGTCTCTAAGCTATATAAAAGTGTTCTAAGTAAATGAATATTGGAGTTATATCCAGCACTAGTACGTTGTACCTATCTGGCTTTATATCGATTTAAATACAAGTGTTGAGTCACAGGGGAAAAATGAAAAAGATTACTTGTGTGATGTCTGTGTTCACTCCCAGGTCTGTATTATATTCAGCGATTTTGGAAAAATGCAGAATGTTTGCAATCTACTCATTGAAAAGTTAGGAACCTCTGTTACCATCAGTCCACCTCATTTCTACCATACACCAGAAGCCATAGACACCCTTCGGTAAGTTCTCTCTCACACCACAAATTTTACAGCCTCAGCTAACAGTTAATATGAATACATAATTTATACTCTTTGTAATGGGAGCAAATAGTTTCCTTCATACCTATTAAAATTTATGTTCAAATATTTCAGTATTTGTTTTAAATATAACTTATAATTTAATGCTGTTCAGGCTAGAAGATACAACTTGTTCTTTCTACAGTGTCCCTGTGCAAAAGCAGAATGTAATAAAAAATATTTTCCCACTGATTTCCACTGGAAGTATAATCTGCTGTGAATATTAGGTCAACAGAATTTGACTTTGGTTACATCAGCACACGTAGATTTAATTTGTATTTATTCATGAAGGTACAAGTGTGTTACCGGATGTTGATAATTCTAAGTACCCTTGCCAATTCCCATTACTTTTAGCTGCTGACATGATCTGAAAAGAACTATGTACGGTGCTTGCTCAGCATTGAAACATGCTCCTTTCAAGCTCACGGTCTTGATGCTTTAGGTGTTAACTATTCAAAGTCCTGCTTCTCCCATTGACGTTGTGGGGGCAGAGGGAAGCTTAATCTTGGTTTGGGTTTTGCCTCTTTAAAGAAAAAAATTATGCCTCATCCAAGAAGCAAGCTCAACTAGCTGCTGCTAACAGTTCTGGAGATGTCAGAAGTGTATCTCAAAGGTACTACACAGGAGTCTGGAAATCAGGCCAGTGAGGTTAAATGGGTGCTAGTATGCCTTACAGCTGGGCCACCCAAATGCCTGGAGCAAGGGTTGAACTCTTGCTCTGCACCACAAGCCACACACGGATGCCCTGCAGCGTATATGTGTTAGAAATGCTTGATCATGGCTGATGAGGATGCTGACATTTTCTCCACACACTCCCCCCTCAAACTCCTGAACTATCACCCAGAACCTGGGGGAAGGTGATGTGCCTTACATCTATGCAGTTACAAAAGCTGAGGCATTAAAAAAAAATGCTTGGCAGAATACCTGTACATCACTTGGCCCTGCTCGTTACGTGCTGCTTTTTCTACCTCTCAGCCGTCAAGTATGTGTTGCTGCTGTTGGAAACACACGGCAGAAAGCTCAAGAAGTCTGTCGACTGTTTGGCCAGTCATTGGGAAAACCTTTATTAATAAGAGAAGAAGAAACAAAAGAATGGGGAGGCCACACAGACAGTCATCTATCAAACTCCTCAGATTCACTGACTCTGCAGGAAAGAATCCAGAATGCTACTGCTTATGCTTCTTGTAGAGTGTTTGCTGTGTTTGAGATAAAGGGAAAAGAAAACAGAAGAAACAAGTTGCTCTAGAAACTCTCAAATCCTACACATTTTCTTAATAAAATTTTTATGCTTTCTTGAGTTTTTTGTTGTTTTTTAATTTATTCTTACAGTAGCATGTAGAGTTAAGAGAGGAGACTTAAGAATGCAGGTTGTGTAGTGAGCCAACGTAGAAGGTTTCTTAACAAAAAAGATTTAACTCTTCCTTTGCATGTATCATTTGAAAGCAGCACAACGCATGCTTTTGTAAAGAGAGTAATTTACTTATTACAGCTCTCCCCAGAAATATTTCAGTTCCTGTTGGCCTTTATTTAGCTCTATCCCCTAAAATTAAGGCTACGATTAATTCTGAAAGTACAGTTCTTAACTTCAGTTTATTCCTCTGCCCCCTGTAAAAGGGCAAGATAGTTGATGTGTAAAACCTTTGGTACTCCTAGCTGAAACTCGGCTCTCTTTGAACCTCTCCTCTCAGATTTGGAAGGAAATTAATCCCCGTCCTGAGTCACGATAAACTGAACATGTGCTGTGGTCACCTCTAACAAAATAGATTGTTCAACATAAAACATGCTTAGGAATGGTTTATTTCATCATAGGAAAAAAAATACACGAGTTTTATCCTGGTGTCTGTTTGCTCAAGTTTAAAAAGGAAATTTGTTGTGTGGATGTACATTACATGTACAAACACTGAAGTACTTCAGTCATGAGGATAGATTTTTTTCAACCATGGCTGCATGATGTATTTTGATCCATCATATCCACTGAAATATGCTTTCATATCAGGGTGTTGTACCTGAGAAAAGAATATTTCAAGTTAAATAAGCACCAGAATTAGCAATAAATACAAACTGATACTTAAAAGAATCATTAAAGTTACTACAGTTAACTTTTTGAAAGCTCCTGATTAGTTTTTAAACACATAAAGATACGATACTTTCAGTGGGATTTTCCGTGTACCTTAACCTAATTTATGTCATCAGAACAGTGGCTTTCTCAAACTGGCAAAGTACTCTACAAATGTTGAACATATGAGATATTACGTGCTGGACCTACATCGGCATTGATGTTTTAAAATCAGCACTGTTTCTTATTGAAGTAGTTGCCACTCATCTGTTGCTGGTAGAGCTATTTGTCATTTTTTTCAGCTGGATCACTTATCTAATCCAATTAGGCAGCAGGAACAGTAAAGAAGCAGTCAAGGAAATGGTGAAGACACACCAAGTTGATGGCCTTTGCCACCCCAATGTCCAACTTGAAGATGCAAATCCACAAAGGGCAATCCAAGTTACGTGCCTTGTCATGATGCAGAAAGCCTACAGCGAGCGGGTTAGAACTGTCAACTGGGAAAGGGTTAGGACAAGTCTAAGCACGTTCTCATCAGTCTCGACTCTTCAGGAAATTACTCTGGCTACTAGGCCGTAGGAAAGGCTGAGTGAAGGCAATCCACAGACCTTCTTTTGAACTTGAGGTATAGGCATGACTCACCATTTGTAATGAATCTCAACTAGACAACTTTCAAATATCTCATTTTGTGAGCTTGTTACCATCCGTTCCCATAATAATCTCTGGGAAGAATTAGCCTGTCATGCAGGTGAATAAAGCAATCTGATACCTTGTGTAACCTAGCCTTTAAGGTAAGTGTTTAAGGTGAAGTATCTGTTTCTGCCCATGGACTATAAAGGTAATGGAAGGTAGCCAGCTGACTGACAAGGTGCATTTTTTAGACACGTAAGTTAAGAGTGGTCAGAACCCAATTTTAAATACTTATGACACTTAATCTGGGATAGCATAGCTTCCACTCCTAAGTTCAGGCATGCTAGCACATTTTATATTACAATCAGTGGCTAAAACAGAAACAAGGACTGGAACTAAGGCTTCTCCCAAATAAAAGAGGTAATGGCGTCACACTGTTCTGAGGCCCCACTGACTGAGGGGGGTCCTTTATGTGCAGTTGCACAGTGTCAAGAGAGAGCACGGAGAGTTCAGGCCAGCCTAACTTACACAATTCCTTTGGGGGGTTCTCCTGAAAGGCAAAAGATGCCCATTTGAATCCCCTCTGTTTGACTAGACCAAGCACCTCCTATTAGACAAATGGTTCAGCTACTTGCTCTTATTTTAAATACAGATACTGCCACTATCCACAATTTAAAAGAAGACATCCACAATAGCGCTGGATCCCTTGCAAAAAGCCATCTGTATGTGGCATGCATGCCTGAAGGCCGTTTTCTGGATCAGAGTCTCTGACTAGTTTAAGAATCAAGTGCACCTTACATAAGCTAGAAATCAAAAGCTGCCGAGACCGTGATACACAAAACAGAATTTTTGGCTCCCAGAGAGTTTTGCAGTTAAGAAGGGAGATATTATTCAGTCTGGGCAGCAGCTGAGCAGAAGCTGTTTGAAATGCAGATTTTTCAGAGTGGAATTGAGAAACCAATATACTTTGCTAGATGCAGCAGAAAGAGATTAAACGACTCGTCCAACTTTGATAGGTCAGTGAAATCCCAAAACAAAAGTCCATGTCTGCAACAGCCTGTACATAACAGAAGTCAAGTTGCTAAAACACTTACAAAACTAGGCAGTTGGATATTCTGAAGTAGGCAATACCTGGGTTTGGTCATTTATCACCTTTCAAAGACACATACTTGCAAGTACAGCAGTAATTTGTTTATCTACTTTCTCTATTAGTTTTCACTAACTTCGCAAAATAGATAGTATCTATTAAGCCAAAAAGTCAGCCAACTTTTAAACGTACTGGATAACAAACAAGTTGCAACTGAACAAAAAATAAATACTACCTCTAATCCCATAATAATTGTTATCTCTTCCTCAGGAATGTAAGCTGTAGATTTGCCAAATCCATTTGCTTTGTTAATTAGAATTCGATAGTGCGGAGTATCTTTTAGATCCTGTAAAAATAGAAGGAAAATAAATAGCCTCAAGGGGAGATGATGACTAAAGATTACATTATATAATCAGTTAACTCTCACTAGGCTTACAGAACCTAAACCCACTCAATATACACATACAGCAAGTTCATTTTTATGATCTTACCAACATCAGTTTGGAAAAATAAATATATAAAGCCATCAAAACTAATACATGATGTTCTTGCATATCTGAAACAATTTTTAAGAGTCAAGATTTCAGTTAACCTTTTCTCCCATAGATCTTGCAAGAAACATGACTTAGAATATCCCTGCTTTTTGTATATAGGTCCTGTAACAATTTGTTAGTCACCCTTCTTCCTTCAGCAGTGGCAACAGCGAACACCAGAGAGAAAGAGGCACATTCAGAGCATAATACCACCTCTGACAATCTTGGTCCCAGTCCTGGACAGAGCTAAGGCAACTTCCATGTATATATAAAAATCTTCCAGCCAAGAAAGAAGTGTGGCTTACTATTATTTTTACAGTGCCTATGAACCCAAATCATGGGCCAGGGTCCCACTGTGCTTACTACTATCCATAAACATTCCTGCCCAAAGCAACCCACCATCTAAACACAAAAAAGTGATGGATGAATACAGACAGATAACTGGCATTTATGAAGCAGTTAGTATCGATCAATGTCACAGCAGTGACCTCTGCTCAACAATGTACTGAAGAACTGAAAGTCAGAGAAAGGCAAGGAAAAGTTGGGCTGAAAGCCTGGCTAATGTTTAGACGGGATTTACAAGGACCAAGCTTAGTAGTTGCCCCGTAAAGGTCAGAAGGCATTTTGCACAGCTGATGCACGTAACATGAAAAGGCAAAGGCAAGTTAAAAAAAAAAAAAAAAAAAGACACACAGTTAAACCACATGTCATCACTACTGAAATTAAAACAATAAAGATGAACACAAGGTCACTGGGAGAACAGAACAATATAAGGTACCTAAAAAGAATCAGAACGCCTGATGGGAAATTCACGGGTGTTCCGTTGGTGACAACAATACTGAGAGGAGAAAAGGAGAGGAGAAAAGAAAGCAAGGATGCAGGTGTTTTAGAAGCCAAAAATGAGTGGCAGGTGGATAAAATTACAGTGGGGAAGGAACAAAACGCACAAAGCAGGACTGAATGTCTGCTCCCAGCTGAACATGAATTCTCTGCTACAGGCAGAGTTTCTCATTTTTAGTCCTCTTTGACTTAATGATTCATGCATTGCTGCCGCTTAAGCAGCATGTCAGTGGCCAACCCACGGAGTATGCAGCACTGTATTATCAGAGCAGCACTGTCAACAAAGATGTAGCATCTGATTTTCAAATACAACAAAGACTTAGGCTAGAGAATTTCAAAAGTTTCAGGAATTCTAACAAAAATACGTTGTTAAATAGATTTACATTCCAAGTGTCCAGATCCCCCAAAACATTGCTTTCTAACCGAAACTGATTAAACACAAAGGATTACTTGCATTTCTTAGGTGCAATGAAGATGTTACCAATTATACCTACGCTGGAGGACGCGATAAAAGATTTAACAGCCTCTCAACTTTAGTAGCACACCACGAGAAATCCATTCAAACATTACAGGTTGACATTGCTACTTTAAATACAACACTGTGTATTAAAAGCGAGTAATTTTAATTCGAGACATGTCAAGTACAACCCTGACCAGCGAAGCTTAACCAATCAGTGGTGCAAAAGCAAAGCTCTACTGGGACGACAGCGCAGAGAAAGCGGAGGTATCGCTCAGCTGCACAGGTGATATGGGACTCTTAAGTATTTTCCATTAGGTTAGCAGGAAGTCTGTCTGTAACAGTGTTTCTGAGATTTTTTTTTTTTAACCTGAGTTATTCTGTGTATGTATTAATAAAGAGTTTAATACATTCAAACCTGTTTCGCTGGAGGATATTGGTGGTGTAGCCATTCTTCTGGAGCATTAGCTTTTACATCCCATCCAACAATGACTCCTGAATAGCCAAACCTTTTGTGAACTATTACCTGTCCCACACTGAACTGAATATATTCAGGCTTTGGACTGCGAACATGAGTTGATTCTAATTTTACAAAGAAAGAGACTTAGCAAGGATAAGTGGTTGATCAAGTATATTAAACATTTAAACAGACATTCTCCTGACTTCTACCAGAAGAGAAGTGATAGTTAGATTAACAGGCAAAGTAAAAAAGGGAACAGGTACTTTGGTTTTCCCCCCCCAGAATGTTACTATGATATTTGACAAAGCAGCATCCACCAAGGAACGCATTTTTCTATTTGTATGCCTTTGATACTACATAGGGGTCTTAACAGAGTTTTGGAAAGCATAAACTCATATATGTATTGACAATTACTTAAGCCTGACATACGATATTTTACAGTGCTTACACATGCTAACTGATTTTGCCATTATTTTTTTCCAGTTTAAGTCACAGAATTCTTCTATTCAGTTTGACTGCAGGGAATTTCTTCCCAGGAGCAGACTGATCAACTGTTTCTTTTTCCTTTTATGAAGTTGATCTAAATCAGTTCATTTGAATCAAGTGAAAGCTATACCACTGTTTCATACATCAACACAAAATAGGCACGCTACGATCTATTCAACAAAATAGATACATACATATAGTATATCATACTGATACTGTTGCACAACACAGGGTGAAAAGGCCTCGGATTTTACATTTTCCATTTTGCTTACTGAACATTATCAATAACGTTTAGAGAGAAGAAAAAAAAAGACTACCATTTACAAAGCAAGTATAGAAATCCACTATAGAAGACCTTATAGAAGACAATATCACAAGCAAAATCCAAAGGGATTGCAAAGACTCCAATACCTGCAAAATAAGAATGAGTTTCTGCTTCATTGTCGCCAATTTTAGTTTTCTTTTCTCCATAGTACCAATTCCTAAAATGTAAAATTAATAACCCAACATTCAAACAAGTTCTTTAGAAACTGAGTGTTAGGATAATTGTCCTTCTGATTGTTACTATCTTAGGCGTTTGTCTGAATAGAGGGATACTGCAAAGGCTTTGATACAAAATTCTTCACAATTTGAAGCCCAAGCAGAATGAGAGTTTCACATTAAAATTGCTTTTAAGCAATACACAAGACAAAGGAATTTGTTCCAACAGGAGAAAAGAGTATGAATCTAATTTCTTTGGATATGCAACTCTACAGCTGCATTGTAACTTTTATATCACAGGAAACCCATTTATTTTCTACAGGTGAGCAAATACTGTTCTGAACTCTAACAAACAGAGTGATTCTTCAGTATGTTTTGTAAATTCTATTGTGAAATCTTTAAAGACTGGTTAACATTGGTATGGATGAGGTGTCTAGCAATGAGTCCCAGCTTAAGGCTACAGTAAGTATAACTTCTTCTGCACTAGGCTGAATTTCATGTGAATTTAAAGGGTGGGGGCTAGGGGAGGGACATCTTTAAAAAGGTGAAACAGCTTATGGTTTACATTGCCATTGTGAAAAAGAGAAAGCGTAAAGAAACAATGAGCAAACACAACATTTAGTGGGGAGGAGCTTTCAAATATTCCTTCTGCTGGCAATGGAACAGGAGCAGTCTGTGAACAGATGTATTTGCGTTAAGACTCTCCATCCATACCAGTCAGCAACCTGTTGGTGCCAACCAACTATAGGCTGTCCTACTCTCCTTCCTCTTTTATGGTGTTGACCACCTTCCCTCTTTCAGTCTTACTCCCTTCACCCTACCTGGAAGAAAGTAAGAGCAGGTTCCACAACCGTGCAAACAATACTTGTTTTAAAAAGTCTTGGTTTAGCTCAAATCTGTAGGAAGACTTCAAGTTAACAAATACCTTTTTTACAGGAATGGGCAAATATTCTGACTTGTCAGGCCGCATTGTTGAAAACAGCAGCTAATATAGTAGGTTTGGAAGGTCTCAAGTGTCAACATATTTTTAGGATAACCAACTCTTTATTTATAAAGATATTCAGAAGACACAAGCAGCTCCAAAGGATCATTTGCTCTTTGAAGGCTTTATCTTTAGATATGCCTGGAGCTTTCCACAAAGCTGCAAAAATGGTGAACCTAAGAAAAGCACAGTTTCTGTTTCCATCCATATACTGTGCCCCTAGGCTTTCCTGGGGGCAAAACGAAGTCTGAATCTTCCACAGTTCAGATGACTTGACATCCTTGATTATTGTACATGGCTCAGTAATAAAGGAGCTTTGAAGGTCCAGACAAGGTAAAACCTTTGGAGTATTTCCACTATATAAGAATTAAATCTCACAAACAAGCCTCTTAACTTCCCCAACAAACATATCCAAGCAACAGTTTTCTTAAATTAAAGTGGCGTATATATAAATGGATATAATCTTACTTTTTCTAGACCAACTCACTGTCACATGTCCAATAATCAAGTTTCCCCTTCTTCCTACACCCACAGATTTCCCATCTGCATTTTCTAATTCAATTTCAAGTTTTCTTGAACTACCATATGCAGCATAAGATGTCCATCCCATGTTGTAGGATCTGATCCTACAAACATGTAGCTGCTTACAATCATTAATATGATTAATCCTCCTGACTTCACAATCAGATAAATTTAAAATAGAGGGTCACGTATAGAATTACTGCCATGATTTATATTTAGTTTCGCATGGAGTTCAAATTGCACGTTTGTGTAGAATATAGGCAAAAGGTTTTCTTAAAACTGGTAGAAAGTCCCAAATGAGTCTCAACAAGAAAATAAGAGACCTTTCGCCTTTGTTACTTATGTCACCCCTACAGCATACCTTCCTGTTAAGAAGAGGCCATGCTTGAAATTATTAAGTGCAGACAGTATGTAACATCCTACCTTGTCTTTGATAGCCACAGCTTTAAACGATCTGCCCACGCATCCAGATTCAAGTAGGATTTTGTAAAGCTGCTCCAAGAGGCAATTATCCTTTAGTAGTAAAAATGATCATCACATTGTTTTAAAAACCTTCTCTAGTATTTGTATATAACTTTTATAATATTTAAACTTTAAGGCTTCGCTTCTGTAGCAAACAGGAAAAAAAAAAGTCAGTGACCAGGAACAAGTTCTCCTCAAGATTAATATCTAGACTGCAAATGAATATTCTTTCAATGGTCACTTGTACCAGTAAACCATATGTAAATTTTGGAAAATGTCATTTTTCATGACCAGGTTACTTGCTTTCTGTACTCAGACCATAGGAATTGCTAAATTGCATCAGATTCTGCAGTTTCAACTCTTACTTGAGATGAGTGAGCATGAGGTATTTCAAAAATGGTGCACATAATCAAAAGGCTATTGAAAAATAGCCTAAAAGTTTTTGCATAAATCTAAATGGTTGACTCATGCCATGAAACCTGAAAATTATTTAAATCTGGGTCTTTACGCATAAAGGCAGACTTAGTTCTTTTTTCATCTGGCCAATCTTTTGCTCTCATTACTTCAGTATTTGAGTTCTACAGATGAACCACACAACCAATGCACTACACAGCCTGCACTGTTAAAACAAAGTCATAGAAGTCTCTCTTTGCATGGTTCATCTTCAAGATACCAACATTTGCCAATCGTTACCACCATCAAATATTTGGACCTGATGTCGTATTCTCCACTTTACATTTGGAGATAGATGCATGCGACCCTGTCAATATGTAACTTCTTAATTCATATACAAAATGGCACTACTTACTTAACTCTATCATTATGACTGCCTTAAATAATTTACTATGAATGAATTTTTGTTGGTTAAGACTCTGTACTGAGTCATACCATGGAAGAAGATCTATTTTAACAGTAAGTGTCAGAGGTAATGGAAAGTTAGAAATAGTCTTACCAATCAAACACTTCATTTCCCTCTTTTTAAAGGGACATAACCCATAGTAACATATATTGGAATGTCCAAAAGCAGAATGAGATTAAGGCACAGTCGTGCATTCACACAAATTATACACAGATTTTCACGTGAAGAAAACAATGGTTGTTATTCAAATTTTGAAGGACATCTTTAAACAACTAAATACAGTCACATTAAGCCACAAAAATGTCTGAGGTATGATTTGAATGTTGTTTTCATGTAGGAATGGCCAGTGTGTTCCACCCACACTCCAACTTTCCAGGACAAAGAGTCACTGGGGATGAGAAAGAGAACTCTCTTATAAATAAATACAGTAGGGAAGGAGAGACTTACAACCTTTCTGTTATTTCGATGCGCTGAGCAGAGTCCGTTCCGTACCACTGGGATATGAAATATTGTGCAGGAAGCGCAGACAGCAGCACGCAAATCTGCAGAGCTGCAGCTGCATTGATGTGAGGCATTCCAACAGGAAGTTTCTTCAAAGACACTTCCCTGCTCTCTAATCTAAAAAGAGGAATTAAAAAAAAAAAGGAGAGAGAAAAAATGTAGCCATCAGCTTTGCTAGCTGTATAGTACTTAAAAGTTTCCTTCAGATTGTTTTGTTGGTTCACAAGATAATATACAATCTGTACATATGCATTTCAGTTACAGCCAGAGCACACCTAAATTAGGTCAAACTGCATTGAATTTGAGAGTACTTATAAAAACCAATAAAAGACTAAAGTAGACAGCTTCACAAGACAAAGAAAAGGAAAACCTAGTTAAGAGTTATACAGACATCTCTTTCATCTGGAAATAGAAAAAAAGAAAAAAAAAAAAGGAACCAGGAAGTTGTACAGTTGTCCAATTTGCAATTAAAAGCTGCTCTCCATGAACAAAATTCATTTGCACTGCTTTATCATCTAATTAAGTGTATTAAACATGTCTGACATATCAGACTGATGGCCTCAAGAAAAATCTGTTTAGATGCAGTCATTATTGCACATATGACAGAACTGAGATTTTTCTTTCAGATCGAAGGCATGCACAGCATCATACCAAGATGATATCAATGTGTGCCACAGTCCGATCGTTAGACTAGAAAAGGATTTGACATCACCATTCATTCCATAGGCACCTGCCACACCTTACCAATGCATATTCCTGACTCTTCAAATTAAGATACTCACCTTCACATGAGGAGCACATTTACTGTCTTTTTACATCTGTGAGGATTTTTCAAATCAGAAGTAGGACTTGCTGAAATTTGAGATTTGTATCTTTTCCACAAGCACTCTCAGAGTGCACAGGTTTACTGCAACCTTCAAAGAGTCGTCTACATCCACCCTCTGTTCTGTCTCGTTCATCTCCAATAGTGGCTGTTACAGCTACTACTCTCTAGTAGAGTACTCAGCTTGGAAACACAAGCAAGTTGTTTCAGTTGTTTCTCAGTTGCTTCTAGTTCCTGCTATCCTAATTTATGTCATTTACACAATAATTTGGGTTACTGTAATATATCCAGTACACATGTACGTGGGAAGTTAGATTTATGAAAACTGCCTAGCAAAGGTAGTCAAGATCACAAAATAATGCTGAAGGAGGCCCAAAGCATATTGTAAGGAATATGAAAACATCTGCACGTGTGATGAGCGGTTACCAGAAACTGTATTTTTCACTTCTGCATTACCTGCTTTAGAGTCAACAGCAAAGAAAAAACATCTCCTAATTTTAGACATTATCAGTAGTTGTACATCTAGAATACTTGTTTACTCACGTATATCGGGGGGGGGAGAGGAAGAGTCACATACCAGTTCAACAAAACAACCATCAGCAGCCTGCTAGGCTGGAGAGCTGGACAGGACCCCCCCATCGAACGCTACCACTTTGCCCACAGCGTTTACACCAACACGACCATACAACTTCTGTCGCTGCAGGTCTTTCTGCTATTTCTAAAAGCAGCTTTTTGAGCAGCTGGATCCACCAGACAGAAAGGGTGCGGTGGCAGACAGAGAGATAGCCTGGACCAAAGCTGGAACCCCACAGAATCAAGACACTTTTGCGCATATTCTGAAGTGCCTGGACACCTGTCAGAAACCAGCCGTGCCTTCCCCCCAGCTGACAACCGCCTCTGCGCACCCCGCTGGGAGCCGAGCGCACGGCCGAGCCGCAGCAGCCCCGTGCCGGCAGCGCCCACCGCAGCCGGGGGAAGCCGCCGAGCCCCGGCCGGTATATCTGCCACAAGCCCGGGGATCGACGGCACGAAGCCGAGCCGGCAGGTGAGGCGGCAGGGCGGGCTCCCCGCTCCGAGGGATTGCCGCGGCCCGGGACAGCCCCGCAGCCCTCCTCCCCCGGACCGCCGGCCCTCAGCCCTCGCCGCGGCGGCTGAGGGGAGCCGGCGCGGGGCTGCACGGCGGGTGGCGGTGGCGGCAGGTGGCAGCGCCGCCCCGCGACCCTCCCTTCCCTCCCGGCCCCCCGCACAGCCGCCGGCGCAGGGCGCTCCGCCGCAGGCAGCCCCTCGCCCTCGCCCTCGCCCTCACCCTCAGCCGGCGGTGGCCGCAGCGCGCTCCGCTCCCCCGTAGCTCCGGGCGGCCGGTGCCAGCCCCGCTCGACTCCGCGGGGGGGCGAGGGGGCTGAGCTCCCAGGTGGGGGCGGGGCGGGGCGGGGCGCGAGCTGCCGGCGGCGCCTGGCGGCAGGTAGCGGCCGTTAGCGGGCGTTGGGGGCCGGCGGACATCTTGTGCGGCTGAGGGGAGCGGCGGGACCGGGTCGCTCTCGGCTTCGCGCCCTGCCCGGCATAAACGTTTTAACGCGCAAAATGAACCCAGAGTGGTGAACCCTGTGCCTGACGCCCGGCGCCCGGGTCAGGTTTTCAGGCCCGGAGGTTATTCCCCTTCTCCCAGACTGGCGGTCGTCTATCCCCCTGCATGGAAAGGCTCCCGCGGTGGATCGGATCAGGATTTGTCATTCCGAAAATGCAACGAAACAAACACCTGGGTGGACTTTACACCCTTACCATTTTTAAGGAGATTAGAAAGAAAGAAAGAAAAAGTTTTTTATTTATTTTTTTAGGTCAATTTTAAGCAAATGATATTTTCAACTCCCTTAAGTCAGTTTTTTCTGTGAAGGTGGACAAGCGCCTTGAACCTGCTATGAATTCCCCCTGTCAGGAGGAAGTTGTCTAGTGTGAAGTTTATGCAAAAGGCATCATGTTTTAACAAACTTTTAACCCAGCCTCACAGTGTGCCTCTAACCACCCCGTTGGTATTTCCGAGAGCACTTGGTGGTGGTCCCTGGGCCTGGTTTTGTCACAGATGGATGAAGGCATAGCTGAAACGAAAGTCTGCTGCGTGGTTTCGATAGTGCATGTGTCAGCTGTCAAGCAGAGCCTCCCTCTGGGCCTGTGACTGCTGCACGGGGGTCAAAGCCTGTTAATGAGTCTCTCCTCTTTGTCAGGCACTTCTTGGGTGTAAATTCAACAGCAATCAAATTTGTTGATGACACCCAAATCAGAGGTGGGAGCAAACAGAAGAAGATAGACTCAAACTGCAAATGACCCAGAGAGATTGGAGCAACGGGAACATTACAGACAACAGGGGAAATTCAGCACTAGTAAATGTTGAGTTTTACCAAGAGAGAGGAAACGTTCTAGCCATCTCTTCTTGCTTACTGAGCACATCTCTGTAAAGGGCAGTACCGTGAAAAAAAGGGAAAATGTTATCGAGCCGTACCTAGTTCATAATGTAGCTTACTTTTCATGGTTTCTTCAGTAACATAGCAATAGTTACACTTTTCAAATGAAAAACTTCAGAAAGTACTTTCTCCTGTAGGCACGTGCTAAAAGCAAAAATGGTGTCAGAAATAATTTGAAAAATGCAGGAACTACACCATGTGATGATACAGACTGAAATACCTCCTGCTTTCTGTTGTGGATAAAATCAACAATGTATAGTACAAATAGTGGCCCAATACACAATATTATAGGCACCTAAGAAGTCATTATATCTCTTCTTCATTAATAGGGCCTGTAGCGGTAAAAGAAGGGATAATGGTTTTAAACAAAAAGAGGGTAGATTTAGACTAGATATAAGGAAGAAATTTTTTACAATGAGTGTGGTGAAACACTGGAACAGGTTGCCCAGAGAGGTGGCAGATGTCCCATCCCTGGAAACATTCAAGGTCAGGTTGGACAGGGCTCTGAGCAACCTGATCTAGTTGAAGATGTCCCTGCTGATTGCAGGGGGGTTGGACTAGATGACCTGTAAAGGTCCCTTCCAACTATTCTATGATTCTATAGATGGGGAAAACCATGTAGCTTCTCCTACACTATGTCAGATACAGCAGAGGAGTGGCGTTAGCTTTTAAGTAGAGCACATTGTCAGCTGGAACAGCTTGACTTGTTGCTTGAACTGAGTTGTCTTGGGCAATGGTTTTGAGCCTGGGGCCCATGAAAGATAAATAAGAAAAGCAATCATAATATCAGGAGGCTTACATGCAGCATCCTGGGGCATGTGGTCAAACAAGGATAATCCATCTTTCTAGTGCATAAGGTGCTTTGCATTCCTGTGCCTTGGCTAGGCAGGAAGCTGAGGAAAAAAAGCATCAGGATTTGGCACTGCTGCTTTCCCTTCTCCATTGCTTGTGTTGCCACTCGATGTTGTTCCTTTCTCCCGCTGTCTCAGGGTCTCCCCAGAGACCCTCCTTGATTAGGAGACCGCCTGCGATCGCCAGTTGTAAGGTTGTACAAAGATGACGAGGCATTGGCAAAAATTACAATAGTGATTTCGAGACAGCATTGGTGGAAAATACATCATGTGGGAACTAAGTAGCCAGTCTTAGGGTTTTGTTTGTTGATGGATTTAAACCTGTGCAACATGGCAGGTATGCTCAGTTAAAAACTCACATAAATACTGACCTGGACTAGAAATACAAATTTAACCGAAGAAAAATGTCTTTAAAACATAACCAATCAAGTTGTTTCTCTATAGATAAAATATAGTGGAAATAGCTTCAGTTGGATAATTTAACCATTATTCTTCAACCCAATTAAAATTTCATTATAGGGGAAACGTAACAGGTTAAGTTTTCTGAAGGTATTTAGGAATAGCTTATCACAAAGGTGTCACAGACCATGGCCACATCAACACAAGAGAATATGCCTGTTTATCTCCTATATTGCCATTGCAGGAACAGAAGAATGAGTTTAGGACCTAAACAGGAAAAATTGAAAGAACTGTTTTCTTCTAGGAGCCCCACTTTCCTTCCAGCCCAGTCAGCATCAAAAAGCAAAACAACTTTGAATAATAGGAAGGAAGAGAAACAGGGACAGAAAAGCACACTTGGTGTCTGGGAAGCCTTTCTCCAAGTGGATACTTGGTGCTCAGACTGCTGTGAATAATGTTTCTAGCATTTAGATGGGCTGGCAAGATTTGAAGGTAACAGCTCTTTGAGGAAGAAGTGATAGAGGTTGAGGTGATACTTCTGCTATTACTTGAATAGAGACAATTTCCTGCAAGACGGCATATTCCTGCCTAGTGATAGAAAGGTTATCTGTGCAGTGGGAAAGGCTCTCCATACATTCGTGACATGAAAAAAATTAAAGTTCTCAGTGAGCTGGTGAAGAAGTTCCTCAAAAAGGAGCATTTACAATCCTTTTGCATGTCTCTCTGGCTCACGTTAGAGTTCTCTGCAGTCATCTTCCGGGCAACGACGGTCTGTCCAGCAGGGAAGGAGCAAGGCTTCCACTAATAACTGTATTACACTATATATATGCTTATATGCTTTTTCCTTTAAGGAACAGGCACATCACCTCATGTAATGGGCTGAATTATGTTTAATTGGCTTCTGGTGAAAAAACAGCTGTGACTTGACAGCATCAGTGGGGTGTCAGGTGGTTGGAAAGCAATCTAAATCCACACACTTTTTTGTGAATGATACATACAGTAGTGAAGAGGTGCTGAACTAGTTTTTTTCTCTTGCAGCATCAAGTCTTTATCTGTTCTTGGCAATGGTATGATTTCAAGTTAAGATTTCTAAAGTCAACCTTTTTATTGTCCTGGACTAAATAGGTACCTTTTAAAAAATTAGAAAACATTTTCTTCCTTTTTTCTTTCCTAGCATGGGAAGAAAACATATCCTGTACTGTCGTAAAGATCAGGTGCTGTTTTGCAGGGTTCTTGTACACAGAAAGTAGAAAGACTGAGGAAAACAAAATCAGAATAATTTGTTATAATAGAAGTCAATCAAGTAAAAAAATACCCAAACCACCAAACCCAAACTTGTGACTCAGTGACAGCAATTCCAGCCTTATCATTTCAGAGGCACCAGAAGCCGAGCCAGTATTGCATTTACCATCCCTCCCGTCTCGATTCTCTGCTGACTGCAGTTCACAGTTGTAATTGCTGGCCAAGTTTTACAGATTTAAGCACGATACCGACTGAGCAGCAAAACAATTTTCATTAATGCAGAGCTAAAGCTTTTCTGATGGAAGATCAAGTTCCAAAAGCAGGAAGAGATATTTAAAGTACATATTCCACACAGGCTTAGCCCCAGTAGAAAAACCATTGTCTGCAAACACTCCAGCTGCAGCACATGGAGAAGCTGAGTTGGAGCGGATGGACAGAGCTGTGGTTGCAATAGATGAGCCATTAGGCTTGGCTGCTGTCTGACCTCGAGTGCCTCCTTTCAGCATTACTTCATATAATTTGCACC
The DNA here is from genome assembly GCF_035582795.1 of Mycteria americana. Taxonomy (NCBI): domain Eukaryota; kingdom Metazoa; phylum Chordata; class Aves; order Ciconiiformes; family Ciconiidae; genus Mycteria; species Mycteria americana. The sequence continues at coordinate 37,527,662 of NC_134367.1, forward strand.
CATAAGAAGATACAAACCAGGTGATAAAGGAGCAGAGGCTTAAGGGTGCTCTTTGCATCAGTAGAATGGAAATTACATGTGCCAGAATGTCTGGGTAATGTAATTGCTAGTGGGCCTGGCAAAAAAAACCAGACCTCAGCTGTGTCCCAAGATGTTGGCAGTTTACTAGATTGTCATTACAGTAACAAGCAAGCCTGATGTGCTTGCTCTTCATCTTTTCTCCAGCCAGCCCTGTCCCTACATCTGTCATTTTCCCTTTTGTCCCGGTAGCAGATCGCGGCTGTCTGAAGTGCTTGTCTACTGAAGCGACTTGTGACCGTTCTGAGATGCAGTCGATGCTGTAATTTGGTCACCACGTGGTCATCTATCAACCTTAACATAAAAATATTCCTGCATCCTGTGTCTTCCCCACTTCTACGGTTTGCATCTCAAAAATTGTTAGCTCAGATTTAAAACTCAGATATAACTTTAAGCCACAATGAGACACCTGGATTTCTGTGGCACCCGAGTGGGTATGAGGAATTGTGACTACTTAGAAGAATGAGCCTCAGCACCAGAGAGCTTTCGGACTGGAGCTGGATCTCTGTTAGCCGAAGGTATGCAAAGTAAGGAACCTTTCCAGATGCCTTGTGGTCCACAGCAATTTCATATTTGCCACACACAGCCCACCCCAAGGAGAACAGATTCTTTGGGGCCATCGTGGCTGTGTTTGCATCTTGCCAGCTCAGGCTGCGGTAAATAGAGGGACCTAACCGCTCCCTTGGGCAAAACCTCAGAAGCCACATAAATTCCTGATCCCACTTCAGGGAGGCTGAAGGTCTCAAAGTGTTACTCAAACAACTTACTCCCAAACATTAAGACACCTTCCAGAAATACAAAGTAAATCAAATTGCAAGATGCTTCTGTTACAAAGCAGGTTGCTCCCCACGTGCTTGAGCAGAGGTTTGTGGTGCAAGAGCCAGACAGAAATCAACCCTGTGTGCTCTGTGGTGACTCGGAGATGGGCAGAGAAGAGGCCAAGCTCCTCCTCATTCACTGGAGACGTGTGAGGCCTTGGCAGTGGTCTGACTAAAAGGATCTTCATGGGCTGATTGCACTGGGATTCTGCACAAGATCACAGTGGTTTCCCTTCTTACCAGGCAGCGGCTACCACAGCAGGAGTGCTCCCCAGCTTTTGTACCGCAGCTGGGCCACCATGCAGCCAGGCGTGCAAGGGCCCCAGGCAGAGCAAGCACAGGCAAAGAGGCAGCCCAGCCGCAACCCTGTGATTAGTGCAGCCGTTTGGGAGGGGAGAGACCTCTTCCTGAACCACTTCTGTGTCATCCCGGTAAAGCCAACACAAAATGCTTAAAGGAAGTTTTGAGCACCAGCTCTACCTGTCGCTAACTGGTAACTCAGACAAACACCTCTGAGGGCTGCAATGGTTAAATATTAAATGTCTCTCATTGTCTCTGAGAATGTTCTTTCTTACAAATTCAAGGTGGAGAAGCCTGTGCAGTACAGTCTGTATTAGATCTTCCGCAAGATAAATGCCGGACGTTTTTCAAGCCCAGGGTTTTCACTGTCTCACCACGTCCGTGAAGAACTTTAAAGTTCTGTGCAGCAGAATTTCACGCAAGTTTAACCAGATACATTTGCATATGACAGCACATACCAGCGCCAGACATTTTGTTGTTACTTAAATGGACACTTCTCTCCCCCAAAATGAGAGGCACACACAACACACACCCCCTGCAAGGAGAGGAAGGCATCAGTGCTCAGAGCTGCTTCTGGTTTGAGCAGACTTAAACTGAGCTCTCAGTCTTCCACAGAAGACCACAAACGCAGGGCTGTAAGGGCGGCTTCTTTAGGCACACTTTTAGTGAGGGCAGCTTCAGTCTCTGCCAAAGCAGGCCATGTCAGGGGTGTAAGATTATAAAGTGATTGCGCCCCATCGCCTACTGACATTTTGGCTCCCAGAGTCCTGGACTTGAATGGGACCAGCTGCAACACCACTGTACTGGGATCTCTTTAAGGAAGTAAAATTCCTTAAAGGACTTCTAGTTCCTAAAGGTTTTGATTTAGTAGAAATCCAGCAGAAAAAAAAAGAAATCAGAAGTTTTCCTGATGTGTAAAGGGAACCTCAGACCAAATGCTCAAAAAGCAGGTGTTTTTTGGATGCTTTGAAAAGCTGGGGGGAGAATGACACATGTCAAGAGCTACCATCCATTTGGGGAGCTCTGAGTTGGGGGAAGATCCCAAGTTTAGGAAACTATTTCTTAAATAGTTGCATACATTTTCTTGCATGCATAAAATTTTCATAGTTTCCACCATTCTTTTTCTCCATGCAGAAGCAACAACTTCCAGATGTACTTGATAAGAGAGGCATATTTTCACAGAGCTGTGAAACAACAGCGATTATCAAGCTGTAGAAAACTAGGAAAACTGTTTTCTGTCCTGTAAAAATTCAAAACAGTCTCCTTTGTGAAGACGAGACTTCTCCATAAACCCAACAGAATCAAATCACATGCACAGAGGGAAACTGGAATTCCCAACAGGTCTGTGAAACCTGGGTAGGGAACTGTTACTCAGCAAACTGCATTTCTGCTGGGAGTTTTCCCTGACATAGCAGTCCCCTAAGGAGGAGAGAGGAGGCTTAACAGGGAGTGAAGGGCACCAAGACAAGTGCAAAAACAAGGTCCAAAGCTCACAAGAAGTTTTAATAAGGTAAGTTTTGTTAAAAGGCTAGGGACAATGCTACACAGACTGAAGCATTTTCTTGGAACATTTCCAAAGCCAGAGAAAATTATAACTTGATAAATTAGCATGTAAGAAAAAAAACCCTGTCCATGAAACAATTTCAGATGATCTACCTTTCTTAAGACAAAGCTTATATGAATTTTCTAATAATTTTCCTAAATAATTTAACCTCTTGTTTCCCTTATAATTTTATCTATCAGAAGAGTTTAGTATTAACACACATTTTACAACCTCAAACCCTTTACAACTATTAAACAGAATAAAAGTTTCAGGGACTAGGTTTTTAATCCTTCCCAATGTACTTCTGCATTCAGATTAACCGATGTCAGTGAAAGACAGCAATACTACGGAGTGCACATACACCCAGCTCTTCATGTTGAGATTCTAGTTGGGTAAAAATATGCAGTTTATTGAAAGATGCTGGCATGATCACTAATTAAAGAGTTTGACTGTTTTAAGTAACTTTGTTCTGTAAATGTCCTCAACATAAAACCTTGGTGAATGTGAAGTTTTTGACAGCTGTATTCCCTTTCTTAGCAGTTCATGGAAGCTTACACCACCCTCCGTAATAATAAAGAGAATTCGAATTCTGAATTAGGGTGCTTGAATACGAGAGAAATATCCCCACTAGACTTCTCTACTATAGAATATAAAGAAATAATTCTTTCTAATGTTTTAGTCATATTCTAACTAGCTTTGCCTTTTAAGTTACAGTCTTTATTATTTTGAATATCCTTGTTCAAAGTCAAATTCAGAGTCCTGAGACAAAGCACAAATGAACAGACAAGGCTGTCAGGCCCTTGAGTACTAACATTTAGTTTGACCTCAGCATCTTCAGGAATATGCCCCTGCAGAAATTTGATGCTGAATGAATTGATGACCTGCCTCTGCTTTTGTTTCCTCTTTCTCTTCTTTTTTCACTGATGTGCCTACAGGCTAAAGTAAAATGAGGGGCAGACAGGACCAAATTTAGGTTAAACCTCCCCATTTCTGAGACAAGAAAAGGAAGCATGAAGGAAATTTGTATGGCTGTTACCAGATTAGAGGCAGCATTCCAGAATTCTCTACCCTGTCCTCCCTTCGGTGCACACACAGATTTCGAAGTATGAGAGAGGATTCATAAATCCCTACTACACTCTTGTAAAAGGGTCAGTTAAGCCTGTTGCGCAGATATCTAACACACAAGATTTCTCTGAGCTAGCAAAACAACCTGACAGTTTGGGCTTTGCGTTTCCTGTCCACATTAGTAAAATCCACAAAAATTACATTTTGCATGCTAATTTTGTGTACAATAACTCAATTATATGCTATTTAAATTCCAGTCACCTTCTACATTGCTTGCTGGTTTTAGTTTTCTGGCACTTGCTTTATTTTCATGTGTAGGTCAAATAGAAACATTTATTAATTTTCAAAGCCATTACACTTTGCTCATTTGTCTTTGGGAAAAATGGCACACACTCTTTTCCAAAGTTCATATTGATTGCCAGAGCAGGAAAGGACACAGGTCTTGGTACAAGAACTTTTCAATTTGAAAACAAAATGGTCAGCTTCAACGATCATACATGATTTCCTTCATTTAATGAACATTATGATCTAACAGGAGTAAATAGCATTAACAAGGTAATGAAGCGTTAGTACTAGCACAGTCAGCATCTAGCTGTCAGATACCAACATTTCACAGGATCTGTTAATCCTAAGCAAAGTCTTGATTCCTACTGAAAGTAAGATAACCACAGTAGGGTTCAAGAAGACACCTGCCACACAAGTGAGCAGAGAACTGGGATATGATTGTATTTTCAGGATTCTGTACAAAGTTACACAGAAAAAGATCTTCTAAAAAGAAAACGACTGTAGACTTCTTATAAAATCTCCCTTAGAAGAAACAAACAAACAAACAAAAAATCATGAACTACTTAAGACTATTCACAGTAACAAAACTAAAACCAGGCCTAAAACTAAAACCCTGGACCTGGGGTGGCTTGTTTTTGGAAGAGCACACCACTACTATTATAATACTGTAATACTGGAGATGCATATATGATAGAACTACCACCTCCAGTACTTACCAGAAACACGGAAGGAAGTGTGTTGCATTTTCAGTATTCTAAAATTCTATCCAAGCAGAACACACCAATTACCAAAACTCACACAGATACTTCAGATGCCAGATGTTTTTCCTTATATGCTAAAACCAGTCTTGCTTTTGCCACAGACTCCATGGTGGACATGTCTGGAAAGCTACAGGGAACTCAATTCGTTCTGCTCTGACCATTCCGCAATCCCCGTTGCTCAGCAGCACGCATACCTGCATCTAAGGCAAGTAAGGGTTTCTTCTATCACTCGCTTCCTTGTGAACGTAAGGAGGAAAAGATCATCTGATAAAGCAAGTAACTCGTGACATTAAACGGAATCCACATGGTGCAGTACTTGAAATACCAAACATTTCTTTTGTCTTACATCTATTGAGCAGAAACATGTAGATATAAACAAACAAAACCGACAGCGGTGTGAAAACACATCCTGTATTGACTTTTCTTTGCATCACCCATTCAGGGCAACTAGACTGGAGACCAGTACTCTACATGCAGGGAGGCAGGGGACTGCTCTCTGCTTAGTTAGCTTCTTCTAGAGTTGTTGAGAAGCAGGTATTTCCACATAGGTTGGATGTAGCTCTGGTACAAACAGCCATGACCTGAACAGGGATGGCTTCTTGGAGGATTAGGGGTACCCTGCTGCCCATTGAAACTGAGCTAGGAGGACTGGCAACATGGCGCCTGCAGTGCCACATGCTAGTGCCTTTATGTTGCCTCCAGAACTGCGGGTTTTAGTGAAAAACCCTACAAAACAGCAAATTTTGATCTCTGTCAGTGCTTTGGTTGCAATTTTTTCTGTTCCCATGATACGCTATTACCATACTACCATATACCACTATACCATATTCCATGAGGGATCAAAACGAGCTGATTTTAGGCTGTTCTGAAAAACACATAAGCAATTGTCCCATAACACAGTAAATCACTAGATAGAAACAAACACTGTTGGACAGCTTAGAAAAACATGTTTTCTATTTATTTAAAAATAAGTTTGTAGTTACTACATTGCAGTGACAGTAATTCTTACACATACATTCTAGTTTGTATAAAAGGATTCAAAGTATTATGCATCAAAACTAACATAGAAAGTGTCCACGTAACAGTAAAGAAATTTCCAATCCATATGTACAAAAAGAAAGGGCACTGTTATCCTGGTGAGATACTTCAGGTTATAACATGATAATCCAGATTTCTGGAAGGAAAAAAACCTTGATAAAGCTAAAGAATTATAGTTTTCAAAACTGTTACTCATTACATACAACAGATTTGTGTTTTACATAATCCTGTACAAAATAATCATAATTTTTGATCTGAAAATGTGTCAGTTTCAAAATTAACCTTTCTAGGTCATTTCCTCAAAGTTGAGCTCCATTCTATACATATTTAAACATTATGACAGAATTTAATTCACGCAAGATCATTATCCAGTTGTCCGCCACACTTCTGCAGTTTTAGTATGGTCCAAAAATGTAACTTCTGTATGGTCTCAATGTATTAGCAAACCAACACACACAGTTGTAAGCACAAATAGTGCATGTACATCATACAGGCATGTGTACATGCTAGGTATTTATATTTCTTTCTAAGCCTAATTTGTATGACCGCATTCTTTGTTCTCTCAGGGTAGAAATTCATAGTACAGTACTACCTTCCCTCCCTAAAATGTATTCTTTGCATTATTTGGAGTGAATTTCCTGATGTATTTATCTGCATTAAAAAGGATCCAAATGACTACTTGTCTCGCTACGAACCCCCTAAAAGCTAAATTTATTCACCTTTATTTTATTGCAGCATATAAGGTTTCTCTCTAGAGTGCCTTGAGGCTGTTAAACCCTTGGGAAAAGTGTGTGTGTAGGGGGGACACACTAATCGCCTTTTCCTGCAATTTAAGATGTCTTTTAATCTAGCTTTCCTGGCGTGTTTCCTCCTCTAACACACTGTAAAATGTCATGGCGAATTCCCACATTAAAATTAGCACAAATGCAAGAGCACCTAGAGGTTAGCTCTAGTTTAAAAGCTACCTGTTACCTCCCCCAGACATAGTAGAAAGTGTACAAGCTGTATTCCCGATTAAAAAACAGGAAACTATGTAAGCTGTCAGTACCAGATTTGTTATTGGAAACACATTGTCAAGCCTTGGCCAATTTTATGAAATTTAATACACTTTCCTCTGCATGTGAACAAGCATGTATATACAATAATTTACAGCAGAAAACTAACAGCCCTTTTATCAGCTGAATATCTAGGTCCCCTTGGAAACCAATCTGTTACAAGAACTTCAGGGATAAAAGAAAATATATTATATAGTAATTCTACAGTTAATTTGTCTTCATTAGGTAGTAAACAGAAAAGGAGCTTTTGCTGTTTCTAGGTGAGGTTTTAAAGCCCTTTACCTTCTGTATCACAGCACTGCTACAGAGTTGTATTTAAATTCTTGTTAAACACTCAACTGTGTTAAAAAAAGGCAAAAAAACCCTTTTAAAAACTACTGTGGATAAAATATGCTACTTTAGAGTAAGGTAAGGACTCAGGACACAATGTAATTGTTGTGGTATGGCTGTATCTTGATTGACCAGCATTATGTTAAAATTAACCTCAGCACGATTCGCATGCTTCAAATTAAATGTGGACATTGATGGAAGTGAGCTAAAAACCTCTGACTTCCTATCTACTATGAAAGTATGGGGTGAAAGGGTCCCAATCCAGTTAAGCCTATTGCTTTTATAGAACCAGTCAACATGTGCCTAAATTCAAATTACACGCTAAAGCATTTACTTGTAGTCCTTGATCCAACAAATGTGAGCAAAAGATTTAACAGTGTGGTGTAAAAATTGTAACAAGCTTGAAGTTACTGAATGGACAGACTATTTTTTGTGTTGTATGCAGTCTTTTTTTTTTTTTTGGTAAGACAAAAGCCTCTGGCACAGAATCAGAATTGGTACTTGAAAAATATTTGTACAGCAATACAGTGAATAAGTTGTCTCTACACTACAATTTATTTTTTTATAGATATTAATATCCTACGTGCTGCATCAGGGTCCTTTATCAATTAATAGTTTTACAAATATTAAGCCATAGTAATATTTAACTCAACCAACTCAATCTTACAAGTCTATCAACAAACTGATCACATGTACAAACCGGACACTGTACAAATAAACATATGCAAATATATATCACAGCAGTCCAATCACTGGAGGAAGACATTTTTCTGTAAAGTTGTATCACCGGCCATTGCCAAGTGACAAAGAGCTCTCGTTCAATATTGACAATAATGAACACTATAGTGGTAAAATTTAAGTTCAGTTCCCAGAGAACACACCAACAGAAACAAAATGGCTAAAGAGTTGTTAAGTATGCAGGCACAGGTACAATGATGTCTGTTAAACATTTAGACCACACTGGTATCACAGAAACAGAAACTTCCTCATCGGTAGTTAGAGAACACACTGTTATTCAGATACCACTCAGCGGTAAATACCAATTTTAATGTTTCCCAGTATAGAGTAGAAATACCAGAACAGTATCCTCATATCCATGTCAATATAAATGAATTCAATGAATAAAACTGCGTTAATTGCTGCCAGGTCTGTAAGATCGCTTGCGTGTATATGAATATGAACCTATGTTATTTACAATGCAAATGTGAAACAAGCACATGAGATTTGGTACTCCATTTTCTGAACCAGTTGTTAGGTACTTGAGATGGCATTATAAAACATGCATATAACTATAGTTCTTAAATTATTTCAGAACACTGACCAATAGTTTATTGCTCACATTTAAAAACTTAAGACTTTGTAATCAAAAGCTCTTTTTCTGTGTTGATACAGTATGTCACAACAACCTCAAATAATACATTTTCCCCCCACCAAAATGCACAGTCTGATGGTGACTAAAGTCTCATAAATAAAGTTTGCAACCTAGTGAAATTAAATTATAAAAATATAACTTTTAAATAAATCTGGTATTAATTTCTAATAAATTTTTAGTGTTGCTTCTATAAAAAATTTGACCCAAATTATCCACATTTTAAAAGGAAAAACATTAATGCGTCTAATATGAATTAAAAAATTACTGGCTAAAGTCACCGATATTACTGGGTGGGAAGCAGTACCCATGTTCTGCAGGTAAGGCCTTCTATTCTTGTAAAATTAAGATGTACAATTTTCTACCTACTGTTAAGGGAACGCATATTATTTCCGTCTCCGAAACTCACATACAAGGTATTTTCGATATATAAATATATACATAAACATGCCATATAAAACATTATTACAAATGGAGTAAATACAGAAGTTGAATTTTAGATATAATCTATTTCATATATTACAATGCAGATAACATCAGGAAATTACACATTTTCAAATGATTGCCTTCATCAGTGAGATTTGACAAAATTAACAAGTAGAATCAATTTGCTTTGAATTGTGAAGCTGTATTGCAACTGTACGACCATAGCTTGTTATCTTACCACGTGTTTAGTGACTCCATTTTAACTGAATGATAAACACTTATTAGAAAAAAATAAATATACCAAAAATGAAATGCAAACTAATCCCTGCTCCCCAAATTCATATCCATAACAATTCAAAGAGGATCTGGAAAATATTTTAGTCATTTTTTTTTTTAGCAAAATGCATCATGAACTACAGAAAACTAGGTATGGTGGATACCAACTTGCTATCCACAGTAGCATATTTCTATTCCTCTTGGTCCCAAATACCAATGTTCTTTGTTCAACTATTTAAGCTTTTTTTGTAATAGAAAATAAAGAGTGAAGAATTAGGCCTCAAATAAGTATACAGGATCTGTGAAAATTTAAGGTCTTAATTCTGTATGCCCTCTCTTCCAGATATTGCAGATGATGTTCATAAAAAAAAGAAAAAAAAAGAAAAAAAAAAAAGAAAAAAAAAAGAAGAATTATTATAAAGTAAGGGTGTACAGAATTGAGGTTTCATTTCAGGTTTATTTTTTCAACTAAGTTAGGGTCACACACACACACACACACACACACACAAAACCCCCCTTTCACACTACCCAAACTTCCAAAGTAATGTATAACCAGCAAATTTTGGTTACATTTTTGTACCATACCAGATCTCAGAAAATATGACTGCTTCTGTATTTGTTTCCTTAAAACTGGACAATCCTTTTTTAAGTGATAGAAAATGGTATTAAAGTTTGTTTGTAAAGGTATAAAATAACTAAATGTACCATAAACAAATAAATAACTGCTTTTCTTTTCCAGAGCAGTACATATAACAATACATTCCCCTAAGTCATACAGTTATCATTTACAATAGACAACTTAATTTTACTAAGGATGAAAGAAATAATAGAATACAAGGCACAATCATTAAATGGAATTTTTCTTTAGGGTGTATATTGACTTATGTCAGCGTGATATACCATAAAAAGTGCAGAAAAACACAATGTGCAATGAGACCACTGTATAAAACATGATTGCATAAAAAGTGATTTGGCCTTTTAACCTTAATAATTGAAAATAACCAATCTTCCCCTTAAAATTAAACTATAAAGTATGACATTTTAAAATTTATTTTCAATTCTAGTGCTATCTAAAAAATCCTGAAAAAAATTTATACCTGGGTAATATTTTATATGTATGTGTTTATGTATATATTAATATATACACATACACTCTTCTTTGTAGGTAATTTTAGCCTCTTAAGCATGTCTAAAGTTGTAGAAACAACAATCTGGATCAGAAAGTAAACATCGTAATTCCATACCTGTCCTGTAATTTCCTTGAATCCTTTAACCAATTATACATTTTGTCTAAAACATCTCTGTCAAAGGACCCCACCAGTGCATTATTTTCTACCAAAAGTACCAAAAAGGATACATTTCAGAACAATGTTAACAATTTACTATTTAAAACAATACACAGCTTTTATCACTGCAAATGGTATGCTGTACTGACACTCAAAAAGAAAAAAAGGCTTTCCACTGCACTGATTCTCAGTCTTTGGCACAATAAACAGAGATTTAGTGATTGATACAAGAATCAAGGTCTGAAAAATTAGACATTAGTCAAACTTTTTCCAATGTGGATATATATATATATATTTGTGATTACATTTTTGCTATGTTTGGCAGAACTTAGATAAACCAACAGCCGGTGCTAGGCTTCTTTTGCAGTTGAACGTTCCATCACTACTGAAATTAAGCATTTTCAGATTAGCAAAGTTTGGTATTTTTGTATTTAATAGAAATGTAAGTGAATTTACTGCCACTTTTTGCCAAAATCTGCCTTCCTAGGCAACTTGACTTTACAATCAAAGTGTACCTTGCTTGGTCAAAAATAGACTTCTGTTTTCAGTTTGTGGCATTAAAAGTTCTATCACCTTTTTTTAATTGTGTAGAGATACTACGCACTACTCGAGCAGAGTAGTTCTCAACTCCGTACATCAGTCAGAAATTGCTTCAATTATTCTCAATTGTGAACAAAATGACTGTTGAAATGCATAACCTATTTGGAGGGCAATAAATAGCAAAAGTTTAAAATATATATTTCTTTCAAAGAATGTTCTTTCAGTTTATTTTTTGCTAAATTTTTCTCCCCAAATCAGAACATATTCTTCTAACCCATAATAGCAGCAGGGAAGCAGAAGTCTGTTCTGCTGTTCCTTAACTGTACCTGCTTCATAGCATTCTGAAGTAAAACCCTTGGTAAAAATTACCAACCAATTAAATTAGCTTTTGCTTTTTCAGTCAACTTTCGGACTCTGCCTCGGCTAGATGTTCCAAAAGTTAAGGAGGTGTCTTCAAACAATAGCTGCCTTTGCTCTTCCTCAGAGTCATCTTCATTGTAAAAGGCTGTCCTCCTACCCTGGTTTCTAGTTCTCATGTGAGGTTCAGAATCTTTAAGCTCTTCAGACCCCTCCTCCATAGGCTCATCTATCTTTTTCCTCCTGCTTCTTGTTTGCATTTTAACATTCGCAGGAACTAAGAGGTCCGAGCCTGGCTGATGGGTCTTCATCTTCCTTTTTGGCTTTCTACCCCCACGGCCTTTTTTTTGTAACAAGTCTTCCTTCATATTATTTTCAGAAAGAGAATTGCATGCAGTAGAAGCAGAGGCTTCTTCTGGTATATCCCTTGCAGTCTGGATTGTATTCTGCTCTGCAACCTTTTGCTGTTCAACAATTTGTAGCTTTTTTGGTTTTCTGCCTCTTTTCTTGTGCACCACTTCACAGCTACTGTTATTAGTCTCCACCTTCGGTTTCCGTCCAGGACCTCTTTTAACTGGAGGTTTCGAAGGCTGTCCTCCGTGTCCATTTACCTGAATGCTTCCTGATGCCAAAGCATTATTCTTGCAATCTGCTGCAAAGAAATGAGAGTACTTATCACATAACAGATTTACATTTACATTCATTTTCACACTGCCTTAATAAAACTCTTACTAAAATATCTGAATGGATTCACAGTGATTGCCAATCTGTCAAAATCTAAGAAACCCAAAGTAGAGCTCAAAGAGCTTCATGCCAGTATGCAATAAGGACTAACTTCTAGTTGGGTTTAGCTCAAGGTAGCTTGAAGAAAAAAGGAAAAAAAAAAAAAAGAAAAAAACAGAACAGAATAAAAAAGGAACAGCTCAAGTGGTTTTTCTTGGCTGATGCAACACCAGTGGACAAAAACTCCTATTTGGTATCTGCAACAGCAAAAAGTTGCTCAAGAAGCATTGCTGCAAGGATCGGGAATGCTTCACAGCAGGTCATCTCTGGAGAAATGAAAAGTTTCTTTCATCCTGAGGTAGCATCCTTTATAGCCAGTTCATTAGACCAGGGTTATTTCAACAATAAGCGAGGAAAAGGGTAGAAACGTGGGAGACTAACAAAACAAAAAACAAAACAAAACAAACAAAACCAAAAAAAACCCCCCACTATGTAATTTGCACAAATTTCTCACATTAACAGACACACAGCAGAAGGTATTTGCATGGAGACTTTTATGGGCTATGAGTTTTTCTTAGGTCCTGAGTGGTACTCAATTTCCTCAGTGGAGCATGTCACCAGACCTCTTGTGGAGATGTTCTGATACCACAGCCCTTGCCTAAAACATGACCAGGAACAGACTCGTAGCCAGCATGATAGTTCATCCAGTCCTTTGATGGAACATCCATGCACAGCTCCTGCTGTGTTCAAATGTGCCCCATCATGCACTAAAACCACAGGCCTCCACTGTCATGTGAGTGGATGTGCCGGAGAGAAAGGATCACATCAACAACAGTTACCTCTGACATGACCAAACATCCAGTCGTATAATGGGTGCATATTTAGCCATGCAGTGTGGTAACAGCTGAGGCCTTTGTAAGAAAGCTGGCAAGGAATGGACAGATGATTTAACTTCTCAGACCACAAGCTGCTTTTTCAGAAGCATGGAACAGTAAGAAAGAACAGATAATCCTCAGGGAGAGGACGACTACAAGGAATAACGAGATTAATTAGGTGGGTCCCAATTTGCAGACTACTGTTTCTCCGTGTTCAGAGAAAAGATGCTTAGTGGATCTAGCTGCTTCACAGCAGCTTTGGAACAGTTCAAAGCTCCTTCATAAACAGGAAAGCCTTTATGACTAGGAGGTTTTATTTCAGTCTCAACAGAAGCTTTGAGTTAAGGTATCCAGACATCAAAAGACCAAACAGGTTCAGTCAGAAAGATTACATGAAACTAGGTCCGATCAATCCATACAAAGGTACTAAACAGAAGTGGTAAACACTGCATAGTTCTATTTTGCTGTGGCAAAAAACGAAAGAACAAAGTTGCAGCTGGGATGCTCTGATCTTTATGCTCGTGGTTGTGGAGAGTGTCATCACACTCAGCATTACTGACCCAAATATAACCCACATGAGTTTTATTAGGTAAAACCCCCAGGGTTTAAAGTGTGACGCTGCAGAAGTCTGCTTTAGAATCTGAGAACTCAGAACATGAGCCTTGTAATAATTTAAATGAAGGTACAGATATGTTAACGTATCAAAATTGGCTAGACAACACAGTTATCACAGCATGGAAATGGTGTTAAGAGTAGTCAAAACCGTGCTAACTTATCAAGAAGGAAACTGTGACTGAGTTGTTCCATTAACTTCCCTATTCTGCTCAATCATAATGCAGACTAATTTCCCCATGCCCAAATTATCACAACTAGAATACAACACTACAGCCACTACATCAATAACTAGGGAGGGGGAGTTCCAAAGAAACTCCATACCTTGTTGATTAACAGTGGAAGATTTTACTTTGCGCTTGATTTGCTTCTCTTTCTCAGGATTTTCTCTTGTGGAGTTATTCCTAGTGTTATGACTGTAATCAGATTGACTAGGGATTGGTACAATATTCTGGTTCTTGGAATGTTTGGTTGAATTCTCCAGTACTAGAAGGACAAAAAGAAAAAAAAAAATCATTCAAGTTAAGTAGTTTATACCACATTCAATCTTACCTGGCTAAAAAGGAAGTCGTGTTCTACTACAAACAAACAAACAATTTCAATCAGTGATCTAGAAATGAGAAAGCTTCCTGGATTAAAAAAAAAAACTTAGCCTAACTTGTTCAGTTTTCCTCTGAAGAACCTCAAAGGCCCAGCAGCTTGAAAACAGAACCAGTCTTAACTGAGACAAATACATTAGATTTCCAAAAAGCAAGTTTTATGTTTAAAAACATTCACAGCTTTAAAAAAAAAAAAAATCCAAAAAACCCAACTTGCCTGACTTTCCTGACCCTGTAGCAGTATTAGGCTTTGTAATTAAAGGCTTTATTGTTAAAGGCTTTGCTCCTGAAGAAGTAGATGGTTGCTCTGTAACAGCCACATCTGTTATCCCCCTATTGCTTCTAGTCCGCACAAGGGAGGAGGTTTCAGCTGCTTTTCCATTCATCTGAGGTGGAGCGTGTCTCAGTGCTGTTGACCGTGCAGGTGCAGAAGACGAAGAGGTGGCAGAAGTTTCTGCCTTCAGCTGAGGTTTTATTAACCTTCTCTTCCTTTCAGGGCTGCAAAAGGAGTAACAATTTGTATCCTGGATGACCATTTTTTTATTTTACAGGAATAAATAAAATTAAATGCTACTGTCTGAGATCATGGGAGTAAAACAAACGTCTCTGTATGAAGTATGTTAAAAATATGACATTTACTGTGGAAATTCATGTAGTTGTGAGCCTCCGAAAAGTGAATCTTTACAATAAATGCTATAGTTATATGACAAAGCATGATACAATCACTATCCTAACGATGCTCTTTTACTGTACATGTTTAGCAGTTATTTGAATTCTAAGCACTTACACTAGGATAGCTCTAAGTAAAGTTTAAAACTCTTCCACATCATAGGAACTTGCATGTCAAAGCTATCATTCTGCAATATAGGGAATAGTAAAGGAATTATTAAGGAAAAAAAAACCCAACACACTAAGTTCTACTGTTTAGGTATGTCAACCTTGAGCAGCATTTCATGAATACTGTAAAGGAATTAATGTACCTGGATGCAACACTACTGGAAACTGAACTGCTTCTACTTCTTTTTTTCCTTCGTTTCTTTATTGTATTTCTTTTATGAAAGCGTAGGGCAGATTTATAATCTGATAAAATAGAACTTATGTGTTCTTCAAAGAAAGCAGAAAGGCGCAAACTCATGCTGTAGATCTAAAAAAGAAAAGCCAGTAAACAAGCAAGTTTTATACTTTTCCAAAGCATCATTTTACTTATTTATCATTGAACAATGGATAGAAAAGTAAACTGATTAATATGGAAATGTTTGAAGGAAATTTACAGTGTGTCTCAACAAATTTACACTAACGCATGTGTAGGTTTGCTGTAACTATTTTCACAGTTTTGAAAAGCGTATTACAACTGAAGATCATACACAAAAGGAAAAATTAGAAAAGCCACCTTTTCAACTGCCTTTCCAGAATGTATCCCTTTCTAGCTTCAGCGGAAACCACAAAGAGAGATCCTTAATGGAATTTTACTGTATCATACCTAGGGTCAAGAAACTTAGTTTTCTTCTGTATTAAGTTGCATCCTTATAGCCTATATTTGAACATCAGTCTATTCCTCTTAAGGATGAATTGATAATACCAGTGAGTTGGTTGCAACAGGTACAATAAATGTATTAGAATTATGCAGGTGCACATTTTTCTACACCCCCCCCCCCCTTGGATGATTTACAGAGAGACCCAAGCAAACTCAGTTTAGAGCACAACTAATTATTAGCACAGTTGCTATTAATTCTGGAAACAGAAAGCACAGAAGTGAGCTGTCTAGATACTTTAAGAGGGGACACCTTCTTAGAATATGAAACACAGACAATATTAAACAGTTGCCTACCTAATGACACACTAGACAAACTATCTGAGTGCCAGACTAAACAGTAAGTGTGACAGATTCTGCATGCATTACTGGAGAGGACATCCAAAGAAATTTCGTTAAGCAAATATAAAAAAAACTATATAAAAATTTATGTCTAATGTGCCAAGGAAAAAAAAAGCTGACAGGTTTAGGTTTACTCTTCAAGTAAGTGTCAGGGATGTAAGATGCTAAAAATATCACTGAATGACAAATCAGAGTAAAAACATCACCAGTCAACAACTATGTGTTGCATGAATTGAAACTACACAGGTTCTGGAATATTAAAATTCTTGACATCAGAATCTTCCACTTCTAAGTAAAATAAAAAAGAGTTACAAGTTTACTACTATACCAGTCTGTTTGGAAGAAACATGAAAAAATATGAGTGTCAGAAG
Organism: Mycteria americana; assembly: GCF_035582795.1. Lineage (NCBI taxonomy): Eukaryota > Metazoa > Chordata > Aves > Ciconiiformes > Ciconiidae > Mycteria > Mycteria americana. Next base: position 37,544,242 of record NC_134367.1, read on the forward strand.
AATCTGTGAAACCACACGGAGCTAAGATAATGCCAAGCATTCTCCTATCTTGGTTTGAGGAGACTGAGAAGAGAAAAACCACAAAAGAATCCAGACCTGCCCAAAAAGCCCTGCCCTCTGATGCAACCAAAAGACAAGAGACTGATTCTTAGGCAGCCCGAACAGTGAGTGGGATTGTCTACTACTGACTGAAGAGAGATCAATCACTGATCAGTCCTTCTTGCTAGTCACCTACTAAGGAATTTGTCCCTGCATTTTAAGACAATGAAGTCCTGATGATTAATTTGCTATTTAGAACAGCCAAACATAAAAGCTATTAATAATTCTAGTCTAACACCTAATGCATATTAGTAGAAGAAAAGATACACAGGAGCCTTGAAGTATACATTTATAACTTTCACTGCTAACAGATACTGCACTTACAAGTCAATTTGAGAGAAAATATTACTAACTCTGCCACTGACAGGGCATTTCAGTATGAGCTCAGTAAGAATGGCTTCGTAGGCTCATGCTTTATGTAAACAGTTCTCTTTCCCAAAAATCCCAAGTGCTTCATTACAATCTCAGTTCATACTGGTGAACAGCATAGAATGTCATTATCATCTACTCTTTATACCTGGATATTTCAGTTTGGGGCAACCTCCAAAGTGGAGGAGTTTGGGGCTCTGTGTGTGTTTTGAAAATCTAGTTTCTTCCCCAAAATATCAGTTAAATTCCACTATTGTACCCACAATCATGTTTCTACAGATCTTTCCTTCAGTGTGGCTCTCCCTTTAGATCCACTTTCAAATATTTACTTTTGAAACACACTTGCAGAACATGAGAACTTTAGGCATTTAGACAGCATACATTCCTTTCCTTTAAAATACAAAGCTATACTACTTTCTCAGAAATATTAATATTTGAAGATCAGAAATAATTAAACTTGTTTTTAAAGTAATCAATTACACTGTCTCTCTGGTTTTCTGTCCTGTATTTTTCAGACACAAGTATTCTTTCAAACAAACAAAAAGAAAATAAAAAGTCTTACCCTTGATCTTTTACTTGGTGTATAGGCCTTGGAATTGCTGAAAATAAGTCTCACATCTTTACATAACTCCATTGGTGACTCATAGTTGCCAGCTTCCAGTGTTTCTCTAACAGTAGCAAAATCCATAGGAGTGTCAATAATATCTCTATAATCCTAAAGTTAAGAAATAGCACAGCAATGTGTTACAATTTTTTTCCCCAAGTCTTAATGTATCATTTTAATTAGGATGCATTTGATAAATCTGTTTAAACCAAATGTCCTCTTTATATAGGTATGGAAGACTGCTAAAGACAGTTTACTCTTTCTACTCATACACTACGTAACTCCTCACAGACATACTCGACAGGATCGAGGTTTGAAGTTAACCGATACAAGATTTAATTCATTTTGTAAACAGATTTACTGACATACAGAGCTCAAAATTTTGTGTCCTAAGGGTTATATTACTGATATGCTGTCATGAAGATAATCGTGATATGTAAGTGTGACTATAAGCTTTCTGGGTGGCTTAGCAGCTCAAACTTGGTACTATGCCTAATACTCTTTTTAGGTATTAGCTTTAAAATACGAAGTTTGAATATTTGAACCTGATCAGAGGCTTAGCACATCCCTGCTGAAACCTGAGCAGTTTCCCAAATGGAGACCTGACAATTTAGGAAAGTAATATTAAAATAATGAAAACTCCACAGGCTTAAATAGGACCCTGTTCAAGCCAATGACAGAACTTTTTTCCTAGGCTATGGAAGAAACAGAGGAATACTCCTACGACAAAAAGCTTAAGCACCAATATGAACCAAAAAGTTAACTCAATCCATCAGAGCAAATAGAACCTGTGTGAATGCCTCTGAACATTACAGAGTTTTGTGACACCACAGAGCAGAAGGTTTCATGCCCAAGCCTAGTAAGGTGCTCTGCATCAGCTCATTTGAGGATCTCAAACACAAAGGGCCACTTGTAGTTGGCCACAGCATAAAGTTTAGGTTACTTCAAAAATCATGGTGCCCAATGGCTGTAGAAGTGTCAAGACAGACCTACTAGCGACTTCCGAAAGAGCAGCATTTCTATGCTCTAATTGGGATGATTAATTTCCCCCAAGTTAATCATCTTAGAGTGATATTTTAAAGAAAAATTTAAGATATGCTAGACGGAAAGCATGCAAAGCCTTTGCTTTGTTACTTAAACTAGCCTAAAAGGCTAAAAGAGAGCCAAGGCAACAAGACTTTTGTGTTAAAATATTCTGTAGTTACAAATGGCTGCTCACGGCTATCTGAACTCCAGTGCAATCACCCAGGCAAAAAAGTGACATTTGGGAAAGTCATTGTTACTACAGTTAATGGTTCACTACAGTTCTTCAGTGGGTACTTTTTCTGCATCAAGCTCAGATGACTCTGATATGAAAATTACTTTTAGTTTTTATACTTCTGAAATGAAAACAAAAAATGATCCACGACAACATTTGTCACATGCAACAACCAAGCATATGTACTTCATTTATGACCATTTTTCACTCAGAAAAGACGCATATTAATTGCAAAAGCTGTCATTTACTTAACATTGTGCAACTAAAGTATTTAAGAGAGCAGAGAACTACAATTTCTTTTGAAATTACTTTAAAAAGACAATAAACATTATTATCAGGTGACAACCAAGCACTGAAAAAATTTCTGTCAATAGAGCTGCCTGAAGTTTCAATTAAAAGAGTTGGAAAAATGGTCACGGGAAAAAAAAAAACCACCACACAAAAACACAACAAAAAACCACAACCCACAACCACAACAAACCCCACCACCTAACAACTGGATTATAACCAGCCTTCCTGTTCTAAAATACTCACTGGATATTCAAGGAGATCCACTGGTTGTCGAAACGGTTCAGAGTCTTCACACTGAAAAATGAGATTCAGCAGCTCCTGGCATTGCTTCTTCCATGATTGAATGTCATATGACTGAGCTCTATTACGTAGCCGCCGCTTTGGCTGATGATCCTGAAATGACAATATTGTCTGCTATCTATTAAATAAACTAGCTGTTTTTACAAAATCTAATGGAAAAGGTACCCTGCAGGATATAAATTCCAATTAATGAATTCATAACATGCAGCAGCACAGACAAAAATGCTTTTACACTGAACAGCTCAGTAGAACAACACATCACTTTAAGTTCAAAACTTTCCAAAAGCTGACATTACATGATAATAAAAACATTTTCAGTTTTACATTCCTTTGTTTACAAAGGCATTTCTAATTATTTATGGCACTAAAATAATAATAATAATAATAATAATAATAATAATAATAATAATAATAATAATAATAATAATAATAATTTACCTTTCTTTTTCTAGTGGAAGTTCCTGGCACATTTGTATCTTTCTCTTCTTCCTTTGAGCAAGATAATGAGTCGCATAAAAAGGTTAAAAAAATATAAGCATATATGAGTAGGTGAGTTCTTTTATACTTCACTTATAATTTGAGTCTTTGCAGTTCTATCCCTGTCCCTCTGGAAAGCATTTCATGTGACTGTCAGTTTTGAGAACACCTCAGAAGTCTAAGCAGCATCTAAATTCTCCAGTAAACCATTAAAGCTCTCTGCACTAAAGGAGGAGAAGAGGCTGGATTTTTACCCAGTTTCCCATCTGACAAAAAGAAACATTTCACTGACAGAAAAATATACCCCACTCCCTTCAGTGACTGAAAACAGTACTTTCGTTTCCAGTAGGACAGAGACAGTGGTCCTGTTTCTCCAGTCTATCAACACCAATGTCCAAGACACAATCACTTACCTCATCAGAGTCAGACAACACTTTCTTCTTCATTGCATTATATAATGGAATTATGTCATAGCAACTCTGGTCTCTGTGTAAAAAGAAACGTACACTAACATTTATTTTCCATCTTCACCTATGGAATCAATTGTATTTTGCCTAGGATAAGGAAAATGTTTATGAAACCACTCCCAAATAGAGCGATAAAGTGTTTAGTGCTATATGAATACTAAGAGGACTGTGGTAATGAGAAAAGCTAATCTTCTGCTCAAAAAGCTGTAAAATATTATCTGCACTCTGTAAAATACAGACCACTTAACAGTGTCAGTGTTTTAAAATTAAAAATCATATCCTATACCTTGAATTTATTAGCATTAGAAAAATCTAATACTATACCACATAAAGGGCTTTGGGGCCCATCTAGCTTTGTAAGAAACACTACAGTGTATTTAGTGTACAAAAGTGCAATTTAATACATTAGCACCCACAATGTAAGTCATTTCAAATGTAATGTTTATTTGTATCAGGACTAACACTGTTATTGTATAAACCTGCATAATTAAATCAGCAAAACAAACACCGATTTTCAATTCTTGTATAACATAGCAAACTCCTACACAAAAGCAAGCCCAAAGGTGTTCTGCTATGTAGCAATACATAGCACCAGAAAAAAGGAGTAAACGCTCAGAAACTCTACACTGGAATCATGACCCATAATACAGGCTAATGTGATTATCACTAGAACAGCTGGGGGAGAGGTAAAAAAAAAAATCCAAGCAACCCCCCCCCCCCCCCCCCCCCCTTTCTGCTTTTTAAAAGACTTGGGTAACTTAGAGACTAAGCCTTAGATTCCCAGAAGCGTCTAGATATTTCATTCTCGTTAGAACCACGAGGTTTGCCTTCCATGGTCTAGGCCTTCTGCCCTACAGTTAGAACCCTAAAAAAAAAAGTCTGGGTTTTATATGCATTGCTAGTTCACTTGAGTATATTAATAGACACAAGCTATAGGCCATTATTAAATAAGAATATTCATGTGTTGCACTAATTTAGCTAAGCCAATTAAAAACACATACTTTGAAAAACCCTGAGCTGCTTAATTAATCAGAAAAAACCCACGTAGGACAAAGATGTTAAAGAACAAAATTAGTAATAGAGAAGCCCTTTAGATACATCTCTGTTCCTAAAGGTGCATTTCACTAAAACTTTTAACACCTGAAGCTGTTAAGTATTTTTCACTCTCCAGCCAATATCAGAAATCACAGGCACTGAAGATATAAAAGATTTATGTATGGAGTCGAAGTCCTAGATTTCCAAATACATAATGCAATTCTAATGTTTTTAAGAACACATAAAATAAAAGAGAACAAGATTAAATTTCACACTGAGAAACTAAATCACTAAAAATGTCGTGATTTTTGTTAAACTAATGAAGTATCTTGCCCGTTCTACAAGGTGGGAACAGCAGCATTCACTGTGTACAAGCACATCAAGGCAGTGGACACACTCAGTAAGCTCTTCTTACAAACTCTAGGTCTGCAGATGTGTCAACTGACTGTGAGAAATCTGAAACATTTCTCTGAGTTTTTCTATAGACAATAATGAAAAAGAACATTTGAAAGACAACTACTATTTCTGTCGACTACAAAGCCTCCAATTTTTATTTTGCATATCAAACACCATTTTCAATCACATTATAAATTGTAAAGACTTTAGAATTAAATGCCCACAGTTATGTTAACGTAGGCAGTATTCAAACTCAAAATTAAAACTCCTAACTTATCTATATCGATCACTCCAAGAAGATACTCAGACCCATTTTTATCATTTAGCAGAAAGTATCTTGAAATAAAATGCCATGCCAATCAACGTATTATAAAACTTCACCTTGTTTTGCAAACGTAGGTATTCTTTGTCAAGACAAGCTTTATTCTTTTCTGCCCCAACAGCAGACAACAGGCTTATTCAAGCTGCAGAACTATCTCACTTTAAAATTCAGATCTGAAAAGGCTAAATACCTTGGTAAGAGACAGGAATAACAACAGACCTACTAAGCAACTCACTTTATGAAGTGTAGCAGAAGATCTGTGACAAATTTGGCAGATTTGACAATAGGACTTCCAGGTTCATTAAATGTGCGAGTATTATGTTCTATGTACCGGACTTCCCACATTAATGAAGAAAGGCGCCTGTATATGAAAGGAGGGAAGAGGGGAGGGAGGGGGGAAGACAGACTTCATTTCTAGAAATGTATATGAAACAGGAGAAAAAGCCTTACATCCTTCTTCCAATGTATTATCCCATTCATCATTTTTTTTTACATTAAATCAGAAAAGATGCACACTTCGATATGTTGCCCTATGTGACCAGCAGAAGGCAGCTTCCTCAGGCTTCCTGCTCTCATGTTATGTCCTGTGGTAATTTATAAAAACGGCTTTAAGAATATACAGCTGATGCTCCTCAGGAAAATTCATCTGTAATGCTTCAGCTTTTATTATTCCTTTATGACATACATAACCCACCCTATATCACCTCTTAAGTCACAGCTGAGGATTAAAAAAATAGTAATAAAAAATTATTAAAAGTATACATTTTTTTTCTGACAGACAACGATCAGAATTCCTCACATAGCTCTGATTTAATGACCTAACTATAGAATAGCCACAGTATGAAAAATGATGCAAAAAGCAAAAATAACTGGGGGGGGGAAATCCAAATCTAAAAAAAGATGCAATAAAAAAGAAAATACATACTATTTCAAATAAAAACTCTGACAGCACAGAAGTTACAAATCTATACAATCTTCTGTTTTCATACTAGCAAAACACGATGAAAAGAAATGCTGCCCAAGTGTTTTGCAGAGTGAAGTGGGGGATCATTTAACATGTTTAGTGTAGCATAAGAGTTTAGATGCAATTTAATCATGTTTATAGGTCTAGCATTTAGTTCTATACAATGCCAGTAGTGACTGTGAAAGATCATAGGTCTTCTGTTTTGTTTTGCATTTTTAAAACACATACAGGCATGCTAAGACTCCTGGTTCAGAAGAGAAAAAAATATGTTTTAAGGTAAGCCTCATGAAAAGCTACCAAAATCACAAATGATCTGAACAATCTCTCCTGCAGAAGGTAAAGAAAAAAATTTCACTGGAAAGCACAACACAAGGTGGTTGATTATTACCTAACCAGGCTTTGGCAATACTACAAACTAATAAAACCAGATTTACTGAAGAAGGTATGCTGATTACCAAAAATAACTGCTTACTCTTTTGACAAGAGAAACAAAAACCAGCAAAAAGTCCTCGCCACCTCTGACTGCAATGCAGTACATTATAGAAGTGAAAGCTGGATTACATTATCTCACACAATAAACATGGAACAATAAATGTGCATTATTGCATTATAATGTATAAAAAACAGGGGCTTTTTTTTTAAATTAAAAAGTTATTTTAATTTAGGATTCATTCTTCAGTTAGTATGCATAAAATCCTACAAGTCAACTTTGAAATTTGGCCCAAAACAAAATAGTATCCATGTTTATTCAAAACAAGTATTAGAGGGACACTGATTTTCAAACTAGAAATATCCCAAGAACTAAAGGAAACAGAAGTAATTTAAAGGAGCATACTCCTACATAGATAATATTTACTGCAAAAAAAAATACAGCAATTGCAATCATAGTTTAGGAAAATGTCAAAACAGCGTCAAAAAGTTAAAACTTATTTTTGTTGCTGTCCGACAATTTAGAATTTCAAGGCAAATAATTTAAGCAGCTACTTTCTGTGTAGCTTCTTAAGTGATAAGGCATGATTTTTTTTTTTTTAAAGCGCATTAGGACAAAAACACTTGACATATTTCTAAGGCTTCTCTTATTAAAAAACAGATTTTTCTTTTTTTTTTTTTAAGTTATTAAGTGGAAACTTAATCCTTTTGACTAAAAGTCATTTTACTGACCTAGTCTCTGGTCCTGCAATTTGAATCTCATATGAACAAGTCCTTTGCATAAGCAGGAATGTGAATGCCATGTAATTCTAAAATACATTTTAGAGAAGAGTTGGTTCAATCATTTTAAAGTTTTATAAAATGAAACTTAGATCAAGGATAGAAGATGGGAGAAACGGAAAGCGCACACCTGTACCCATCTCCTAGCTGGGTATTACAAGACAAAGAGCTACCATAAATATGGTTGGCAGTATTTCACAGCAGGAACTGAAACTTGGATCTTACCTGTAAAATCTGCTTTCCAGTCTTTGTTTAATGGTACTGAGGTCTGTGGGATATGCCACAACAGTGCAATACATTGGGTAAGCTTGAAGATCCACAGGTGCCACAAATGCAGAAGCAATATCTAGACAGAATGAAAGGAGAAAAGGAAAAAAAAACCCCAAAAAACCAAAGTTATATACTACAGAAGTCCCTTAGTAGTTTCAAGATTCAACCCTCCACAACATATGCTGCTACTTCATGTTTGAAATGCATAGCACTTTCCCAAAAACAACAACAATAACCACTCTAGATATTCTGAACGATTTGTGATATTCTACATATAAAAGTGCTTGCTGAGGTGTATGCTGTGAGTACGATCACGGCAGTGACTACCTATTCTGTTGTGCATGAAGCACCACACTCCTCAGAGACATGGCAAGCACATGCAAGAGACACATTTGAAAAGTAGATTTAAATGTATAAATTATACATATATGAAGACATGCAATTCAGTATTGTTATTTACAACACAGGCGCATTTAATTTGGTTTTATATTGCCACTCTCCCAACTTCAAACAAAGCAACGCATTAAATTCTTACCGTAAAAGTTATAGTACTATTTCAATCTCATTAAGATATGGGGAAAATCCACACTCAAAATAGAAACACAATCTCCTGTCCCTAACAGCAAAGAAGCCTTCTAAAACCAATCCACCATAATGCTAGAAGACTGCTGAACAATTTACGTCTGTGCACCTACACAAACTTGGTTTTTTCCTCCTGTGCTTAGAAGCATCATGAGTGCTTAGACACATCATTCTAACATTTTATACCTCAAGGGAAAATACTGTAATACAAAAACATAAAACAATCTTTAAAGTCTCTCTCAAAGTCTTTAAAAACAGAAAATATGTTGTTGCTAAACAGACTGCTCATCTTCTAAAAGCTGTTTACTTACTCTTACGAATGTTCTCGCAACTGCTACTTTGTACCGATATGCACCACATATGCTATAGTTAAATCCCACACTAAGCAGTATGCCATACAATGTAATGCAAAATGTAAAGCCATTACTCTTGGACGACACAGTGAGAACAATTAAATTTCACTTCCTCTCAAGTTTTTAAAATTTAATTCTGTAATATGGATTACTACACTGTATGGATGTTTCCTTTCTTTTGAAAGCAAAGGGAAGCTTCTTATGCAGTATGTCACCAAAGAAGCCATAATGTGGGACATTCAGGTATCAGAAGTAGTGAGAGTTATGTGTCTTGCCCTGCTTCAAGTACTTCAAAAATCAGTTAAAAAAAAAATTATCTGTGACAACTTATATATTTAACTTATGACCATTGTTACCCCAAAACCTAAGATTGCTGACTTAACAGTTTGCTCATCACAAAACATACAAAAGACGTATGTTTCAGCCTGTATTTCACTGATGAATCTCCATCTCAGACACCAATCTTTGATCATGTAAATGTTGCAGTGATGTGTTAAACTTTTTAACAATTATTTTTTCAGAAGCTGCCTGTAAAGAGTAATTGCCCTACAACCAAATAGCAAGCAGCTTTTTGTAAGTTAATAAATTACTTTTTCTTCAACATTTTGCACAACTAAGACAACGTGGGAGGGAAAACAGGAATTAGAAATGGCTAATACAGGGGAAATCTGCACATAGGTATCCATTCTCTAAGTAAGTATATAAGATTTTTTTTTCCCCTGTCTGCCTGTAATATAGTTAATATTCGGTTCATCATAAAGTTTGCAATTTTAACCCCAACAAAAGATTCTGGTAGCTAAAGTAAAAAAGTCAAGTACTTGTTTTTAGCATGTAAAACCCAAAGCCCTAGCATGTATCAAACTATCTACTGAAAAGCAATAGTTACCTTTGAAAAGAGGAGAAAATTTAGGTTTTATACGTACTCACTATATGAAAAATTTTAAAATGTGCAATGAGAAAGTTTTGTTCCAGTTAATCAAGAGGTAAAAGGTGTATTTTATCACATTCATTTTTGTAATTTCAGAAGTACACATGAGCATAGTCTGAAAAGTACAACACAAAAACGTTTCCCATATTATTCAGGATTTACCCAGAGTCATGAGTTGGTTTATCCCTGCAATAATTCTGTCGCACTCCTCATCTCGCATCCTGGAACCCCATTCTCCATCCAGAGGTTTGTAGAGCAGCGTTGTACGTTCATCATCTGTTAAAGGAACACTAGTTCCCAGTTCTTCTGGAAATACAGCTAGAATGTAACATGAAAACTAAGTAAAACATAAATCTTTGTATCTTGTGTAATACATATACCTGTAATTCAAAGATATGTAACATCATTTTACTAACCAAAACAAATGCATAGTTCTTGATCTGCTCAAAGACATTTTGGATGCATCCAGTATCCTTTCTGTGTATTGTTGTATGTTAAATTTAAATCCTTACAATGCAGTTTGGTGTACAAGTCCTCCATGAAACAAGACTTATCCTCTTCTGAATGGCTAATTGTAGAATTTATTTTAAAACCAACCTTTATCACAGTTAAAGTTTGTGTTTTGGTTTGTTTTTTTTTAAAAACCAAAATTCTTGGGAAAGAAATGATTTTGGTAATGAATGGTCGATGATTTTCAGATGGAGTTTAAGATAATGACTTTGATGTTGATGCTAAAACATTCTCCAGGTTCCACCTTGTCCCAATTTTGTGAAGTCAAATGCTAAAACCAGAGCTCCTGAGTAAGCAAATTAAAAGTGCCATCACCCTAGCATTCTTGAGGACCTACCAACTTTGACAATTCATAATGTAAAGCAGATTTTCAGAGTGTGATGCCAGTGCTCCTCTTTATCAATTTTTTTTTTTTTAAAGGAAGGTGTAACAAGTCAGTATTTGTGGATACAGCAAAAAAATCACGTTCAGGTTTGGTTACAATATTATAAAATGTTTCCTAGAAAACACAAGGAAAAAATGCTGATTCTACTTTGTTTTTTAACCAGACTTTTATGAAATCTTCAAAAAAAAAAAGTGAGGAAAGAAGAAATACTACATTCTTGTCTGTGAACAGTGCCCATGCTATGCTGTCCACTCTGCAGCACGTCTTTCTGCCACACGCGCTGGGCCAGACAGGGTGCAAATCCTACTATTACCAAACTATGTCACAGGTGCATGTTGCATCTTCAATGCACTGAATGTCTGCAGGCATGCTGACAGGTCTCAGAGCAGCCGGTTTCCTCAAAGCTGACATAGGGCACAGGTTTATCTTCAATCCTCCCTAACTGTACAAAAAGTTAACTTTAACTGTACATCATCTGTTATAAGTTTTTGTAACATTTCTGTCTATTTCCAACATACACTTAGTTTGTCTAAGTGTGGCTGTATGTTTTCTTTTTTTGCAGTTCATTTATCTTGATCCACTTTATTTTAATAATTATTTAAGAATGTTCTTCAAATGCAACTGGTTTGTGGGCCTTCCGCCCACTCCCCAAGAGAAACAGGATTATTTAGGTAAAACCATATAATATTTTTTTCTTCTTTAAATACACTCTTAAAGCAAATTATATTATTAATGTACCATACCATTACTTGGTATCAGCTCCATGTCCCAAGGGCTCATCTTCTCAGTATCACCATTGTCCCAGCTTAAAAATAACCACATTTAAATTAACTACTAATATTGCTTCAACAATGTAATTACTTAATGTTTGTAACATAACTTATTTGTATACCACAGAGTATTATAATAAACTGGTACAGTGAGATTCAGGACTGAATTTAATGAAAGCAAGTTGCTCAGTCAGTACTTCAAATGAAATAACTAATTAAAATACAAGATTGAAGATAAATTTGCTAACCAGACATTGTAGCACTGAAATAAGCTATCAGGATAATCAGGCTGAAGAGGTTCCTGGCTTTCAATTGTTCCAAACCACCAAGCATCATCTATCACTGACCTGAAACGATCACCTAGGAAAGAACACAAAATAATTTCATCAATACAAGGCACCCCACTCCTCCCAAGAAAAGCAGTTTTTAGATACCTTTGGCTTGATCTCAAATACAGAAATCCTTTTGAACACTTGTAGCATGAACAGGGAAACATGAGTTATACTAAGTTTTAAAAAAAATATTATTAAATTCTTTCTGAAGGCTGCTTTTAAACCAAAATGAAAGTTAACACGGCATTAAAAAAACCCAATTAATGATTTGCAAATCTATCTACATATTCTGTATATATTAATTTATTTCTTTATTTAATATAAAAGGTAAGATTTCAGTGCTATAACTGTAAGACTCAAGTCTACTTGCATTAAACACTACATGCTATCCTAAAATAACTGAGCACTGTGACACTTTTGTACGGGGAATATTTTACATGCTGCTGAGCTCTTCCTCCTTAGTTTTTGAGATGCTTTTTCAGCTACCCAAATGTAACTCAGAGGTTCATTCCCTTTACTGTGCAGGCAATCTGACTGATAAAAGAATAAAATTTATGAAAGCTTCTTCAAAAGGTTAGCAAAGTAATTTACTACGACTCAAAATGGTTTCACTACTGCAAAGCATTCGCCTAGCTGAGAAAAAAGGTCAGAAGCATTATTAAAAAAAAAAAATTACACGTGAGAATACATGTAATTACACGCCATCATAAATTCTAACATTTTCTATAACACACGCCACAGAATTTAGAAACAATTTTTAGTGAAGTATTCAGTTCACTCAATACAACAACAAATGTAATTTAAGTCTGAAGATTCCAAGAACTGCACATTTTTGTTTTCATGGGATTTGAATATACGCACACTTTCTCAACTGCTGCAATGTTTGTTCTATTTCAATACATCCACTCTGCCCAAATGCTTGCTGCAGTTGTCTGAATTAATAGGAAGTAAATATATTCTCAAAAACGTTCCGCTTTCTTTACGGCACTTTTTTTTTTTATTTAATGAATTGCAAGTAATTCTAGGACAATTACAAAGCTTCCACTAATAGTTCTACTTGTGCTGAATGTAATAGAACCAAGTATACCAGAAATATCTGAAATGCAAGATCAAAAATCTAAATAAGGGCTGATGCGTTATTTTAAAGGAATAAATTATTCTGAAGAGCTCTTAAAGTACAGTCTCCCAATATGGCATTCCTAGTGATCAGTTTTACAAAGAAATGTGTGTAGGTACAACTGTGAGTGCTTTCATGGGGCTGAACATCAGGCAGATCAAAACCACTTAAAGGAGTGTATACGGGCAGCTGCTTCCGATTTCTCAAGAGCCACAGCATTCCAATGGACAGAGTGCTAAAGTGGAAAACAACATGACTGAAAAAGCCCACAGAACAATCTCTTGAATCACTATTTTTCCAGTGTCCTCTGTGTCACCTCATCTATGCAGACAGCAGACCAAAAATTCTGATTAGAAGAAGGATTTAGCATAATTTTCCAGAACTGTGTATCACCAGATTACATTACCTTGATGAAAATACAAAATGCATGTTGAACTTCAAGTGGCTGCTATGTAAGAGACAGGTATGCACACCTGTCTGAGACATACAGCTAAAGCTGCAGGAATCCTACTGGAATAGCTTTTAGCCCAAGTATTAATCTTGTAATTAAACTATAATAAGACATAGATGTGCAATAAATAGAATCTGAGTAGAAATAAGAACCTGTCACTTCTCAAACTTTGTAAGTTTGTTATTTCTGAAAGGATTCATACATTAATATACATTTAATATTACAAAACATAAATATCATAGATAAGCAAATAATCTTGCCTAAAACAAACAAAACCCACCACAAAAAAAACCCAACCCACCACAAAAAAAACCCAACCCACCACAAAAAAAACCCAACCCACCACAAAAAAAACCCAACCCACCACAAAAAAAACCCAACCCCACCAAAACACCAAAGATTGTTATTGGTTAAAAGATCAATGTTTTAATGACTTAAAGTGGAGTCAGAAAATTTCATATCCAGTGACTCTCCAAATAGTAGTTATAAAAATATTGATTTGTAGGCTAAGTGCCAGACATCATAGAGGAATAAGGAAAGATAGTAACAGTAGTCCTGAGAAGACAAACCAGCAACTGCGTGACATGAAAAAAATATCAGTTTGTTGATGAAGAGCTATGGTGAAAGTTCAGAAGATGTGAGCATATCAGGTAAATCTTGGGGACTTCAGATTCACATGGTTAGATACTCAGGAACAGTTTCATGTACAGTTCTAAGGCATTTCTCCTTATCCTGGTAGAAAATATGAACTACTTTCAAGGAACATTTTTATATTGTGTTCCACACTGCAACAAAACAGTGCACGATTTGTTCCAAGTACAGAAGCGTACACTAGTAAAATAGCCAAAGTGTCAACGTAGAAAGCAGGGTAACACTCTGCAAGGCTCCTGGAAGAGCTGTAACAGTTTTAACAGCAGTGTCTTTGCTATCTCCGCTTTAGCATTTCATATGGTCTCAAAGAAGGAGACTATTTTTACCACTATTTTTACCACCCAAAAGCAGAACTGAAGAATGAAGTCTAACACACACTTGTCAGAGTTACAAGCTGGTATTAGACACTACTGGCCTGAAACTCAACATTATTTACATTGAAGGCCTGATAAAAGGTTCTGGCACTTTCAATACTTTTTGTGTAGCTCTGATTCTTTCCACACTGCACGTTTCTAGAAAGAGTTGCCAGCCCAGGAAGGAGATGCTACCTGTGCTCAGTCTTGAGAGCAGCAAGGGTAACGTTTCAAAGTCCCTCCTCTACTCCTGGATTTCTATCATGACCGCTGACAGATGACTTCTGGCTACGCTGTTCACATACAAGGTATGGCAGTTCTACTGCCGTGATCTTGTGGGAAAACACTACGGCATGGCAGAGGAGGACGGTACCACAGATCCATAACCACCAGGAAAGAGCAAAGCTTGGTGACAGATTAGTAGTTGTTGACCAGTCTTGTCTCTTAACGTATCTTTTAACTGAAATGATCTTTAAAAGAAGAAATTGAGGTTTACATTTCCTATTGAGTCATAAGCCTAGGGTGTTTACCAAATTCCCTACAGAATTGAAGACTAGCTGTCTTTTTGGACAACATAAAGTATGAGATGATATGGAACTTACTAATAAGGCACCATGTAATTTATACACGTATTGCTAAGGCACACATCCTAAGCAAGGATATCATGATGTACATCAAAGGACAGGAGATCAATTCATCTTTCCTGGCAGAAAAGTCAGGTAAGAAACAATAAAAAAAAAAAGCGCTTTTAACATCCAGCTGTGTCACTTCTTCAGGTTACTTAGCTACAATGAACTTAGGAGAGGACAGCATTTTGAAAACAGCAAATACAGACTAAGGAAGCAGCATATTTGCAGAAACCTGTGTTGTATCAGTTGTTTCTACACAGGCAATCAGATACACCATCATGTTCTTGCATTAAAATCCTCTGTTCTCCTATATGATGCTTTGCCTGAAGTGGCAAGAAATGCTGCCAAGTCAGCTGTGTACACGCTAGCCATAGCACCTGAATAGAAGAACTGCAGGAATTGAGTTGGTACAGTAATCACTGCTACTTTACAGAAAATGTCTTTAACATTGAGACCTCCTTTTTTTTAAAAAAAAAAAAAAAAAAAAAAGGCAGGCTATCAGTGTTTCACTTTCGGGAGCATGTCACTTCACAGAATATACTGAGATACTGGAAAGGACTTAATGGTGCCTATAATTCTGTCAACATGGCACCACATACAAACTTCTCTCTTAGGGCAACAGAGTTCATCCTGAACTCTGAAGAATCAGTAGTACTTTCTTAATCTTTTAAGTTTCAGGGACAATCTAAGGCTGTTCTTATGAATGAGCACACATGTATTTCCTGACCTCCTGAAAAAAACCCAACACCTTAGAGGATCATTTTGTCATAATGCAGCTTTCTCTCCCCCTAGTTAAGATTTCATTGTCAAAAGGTGATCTTTGTTATCATATGGAAAAGATGACTAGGAAATAGATCTGACTGGAAGACATGCCTGTCACGCACATTCTCCAGTATCCAACACTTTGAAATAACTGACCACAGGCAAAGTAAAACAAATAAAAAACATCCCCACATCACACAGCAGTGAATTATAATTACATAATTTCAGTGAAGCTAAACCATACAGGGTTTAGAACAGAATTCAAACAAGTATAAAGAGAGGGGAAGCGCATTCTCTCTGTACAATCTAGAGATCATAAATTTCAAATGATGGAGAAGATGTTTCCATATTTCCAGAAGAAATTCCAGAAACTGGGGGGGGGTGGGGGAGAATTCTAGTAGCAATGCAGTTGTAAGAGGGCCTTCAACACAAAAAAAGAGAGACACAGGCACTATATAGGCTACAATAAGTTATCAGTTACCAATAAACATCACATTTCTAGAAAGTATTCTTCATTCCTCTCTGCAAACACACGACTGAGATTTTCTTTGCACCTTCTTTTACAGATAGCCTTCAATATTTTGTTTGCTTGCTGTAGCTTCAGTTAAGGACAAAGTAGGACTCCACATCCAAATATGGACAGAGCTTATTCTCCGATTTCAGCACAGTATTAGGATTTATTTACCATAACCTACTTTTTAATAAGTTATCATGAAAATACATAGACACTTAGAAAAACAAAAAACCAAAACTCCCCACACAACTCACCTATATTCCATCGCCTATGTTTTGCATCATCAAACTGCTGCCTCAGAACTAGGAAATCTATGACATCTGGCATATCGTGGTACCTAATTACAACAGAACACACAACTATTAAGCGATAAAACAGCAAAAGCATAAAGTAAAGCACTTACATAAAAAATCAACACTTTGAATTCAACACTTCAAAAGCAAAAGCTCAAGTCACAACATTAATGTTATCTCTTAACTTTCAACCGCACCCCCCCACCCCGCAAAAGCCCCAAATTTGAATATACTATTGCTTTCCTTACTTCATGGTGAATGATCCTCCAGTTAGTTTACCCGTATCAGGGTCAAGAAAAGCTAGTTTAAGACAGCAGAGAGTAGGTAATCCCACTTCATACTTAATCCCAACTATTTTCATCAGCTCTTGCTCCTGGAATAAACAAAATGTTATGTACCATCACTGAAGTTAAGATGACTATAACAACTTTCTGAAACATGAAAATATGGATATACTGAAGAGACCAGATTTCTGCCAGAACATGTCAAAAATCAAGTATCTGAAATTTAGTCTTTTAAAACAAACTATTATTTCACAATGTAACTTATCTGAAAAATATTGTGCTATGAAGTCTAACCAGCTCATCTTGCTCAAGCAGATGCAAAAAGAAGTACAGTTTAAGGTCTGATTTCATTTGACTATTTATTAAGTTAACTTTTTCCCCTTAATATTTTAAGAGCCCAACATTACAAACATCTGTATCAAGAAGCTTCTTTCAGTTAGTTTCCAAACTTTTTTTAATATTAAGATACCAAACAAAAATGAAAAAGAAGTGATACCCGTAATTCCATTTTATGCCATGGTTGTTTCTTGGGATTAATACTATATATTTTGTTCTTCTTAGCCATTACAACGTATGCTTCATGACCTTGTCGGAAATAGTAGACCTAGAAGTGAAATGTGACAGTTATCTAAGAAAGACTTTGAGGAGTTGAAATGCTAGCATATCACTGCCATACAATGTGTGTACCTTCTATTTTATCATCAGCTTTTTTCCACTCTGTTTTCCTGCAAAATCACAGGTTCTCAAAAAAATTAAGTGGTGGGCAATTAAAGCAGATATAGAAACATTTACAGAAAAAGCAGGAAAGACTTAGAACACCATTTTCCCTATGAGCAAAATATCCTAAATTATACACGTGAGACCAAAATGAAATCAGTAACAAAACCATCTATTTATCATTGCACTATAGAACAATTCAATGACAGTAACATGAATTCCACTAATCCAGCCAGTTATTCATCACTGTAGGACAGCCCTAAGATGACAATCAAGTATCACTAAATTCTGGCTAATTTATCTGTTTTGAACAAGAAATATATTCTGGAAGGAAAATGCAGCTGTTTGTTATTATTGTTCTGGTAAGATTTTGGTGTTCACTTCCATACCATCAAACAAACAGCCTAACAAAAGACAGGAACAAACTGAAAATAGACATTTCAAGTGCTTATTAAAAACTTTCAAATCCATCCACTATAAATTTCCATGGTTCAGACATCCAGAGTCGTATTAGTTTTACTTTGATCCTGCTGTATATGATACCACGTGGATGAATGTTTTTGTTATAAACCATCACTGTAATGAATTAGTAAGCTGAAAACCCTAAACATATATTCAAGGAATGTATCTGAAATGCGAAACAGAGGTTCCTCAAACTAATTAGAACAAATATCTGATAAACAGCTGTATTCCAGGTATGATGCATTCCAAATTAAAAAAATCCTCTGAAAGTGCCCCAAGCCATAATCATGGGATTCCATCAAGTAGAATGAGGGAACAATAGCTTAAATGTAAAGGTCTAACACAACAGAAAAAGCAGAGTGAAAAGCCCTCAGTAAGTTTTACAATACATTTATACAAATAAACACACTATTTGTATTTCCACATACTTTCCAAAACTGTTGTATCATAAAACATTATAAACACGTCTGTCCAGTTTCTACATTAACAGTTACTGAACTTTTTTCATGTCACATGGCAATTTTTTTTTTTTAAATGGAGAAGGACTCAGCACCACAATTTTTTTTTTAAACTCTTGTTTTTCAGAGTATTCAACATGTACAATATCCTCATAGGGAAAAAAAATGCACAGTAGTTACAGAAGGCACAAAACCAGTGAGAATCTCCTGTGCACTATCAGAATCTAACTGGCAGGAAAAGGAACAGAGGCTACTGAGAGACAGATCTAAAATAATGCCAATTTAAATTACACTTTCAATGTTGTGACAATTGTTCCCATACCTTCCAGTGAATCAAAACAAACAAAAAAATCTACTTAGTGGCACAGGCTACAAACAATTCCTCCTACACTTACTGTTTCTGCTAAACTACTACATAATTTCAAGCCACTGTTTACAGAAGTGAAACGTTTTTATTTTGTAAATGGCTCTAAGCACCGCATCTTCTGTCAGAAGAACAAATTAGAAAGATATCTGTAGAAAAAATAATTTATGCCTTTTTCCAAGAAATTATATTTTTAATCTTGATAAATTCTTGCATGTTTGTTGTAGTACCCAGACAAAACTGTTCCTTGTCGTGTTAATGGCAGAATACTCCAACAAATATGCATTGTATTTCGATAATCAGACAGGGAAATTGCAGTCCCATCTCTCTGGTGTGTTTCCACTGTTCCTCAAGACACATGACAAAGGTCTGTAAATGGCAGTATTCAGAAAGGGAAAAGGGATGGTATGTGCTATTCTTATGCACTGAGTATAACTAAATATAGCACTACTGTTTTTTCTTACTTGTTTGTACAGCTGTAAGAGAACAAATTTGAAATCTCTCTCCTCCCAAATCTTATAAAACATACCAACCATCCACCACAATGTTCGAAGGCCACACGAGACCTCTTCTCATCACATTTCTCTAACTAAAGTGATCTTTTATATCCGATCTCAAAAGTAACTTTCTAGATGAATAGCTTCTTTTCACATCTTAAGCATATCTGAGGAGGGCAAGTATCAGAGATGGAATTTTTGACAGAGCAGCTTGATTATAAATGTACTCTCTATCGGTGCAACTACTCCTACTTTCTAGGCACAGGACAGGAAATTTCCTGTTCACCAATATAAGATATTTTTCAGCAAAAGAATGCAGCCTACTTAGACATTCCTGGTACACACTGCACGAGCTGTTCAGCAGGTGCCAAACCAAATACACCAGTTTATCTTACTAAACCGATACGATGTTAAAGTCTCCTAGGTCATAACATCCAGATAAATCCTTGGCTGCTTCACTGTATCCAGTTTGTATCAGGCACCAAGTATATTTATTTGGACCCGATCTTTTGAATGGCACAGTCTTCAAAACATGCTTACTGGAGGGTATAAATATATAAGCATTTTCTCCAGTTGCAACTCTTGACTTAAAAGTGCTCCTTCCTTCACTCACTAGCGATGCCGATGTAATTTTTGCATAGCTGTGCTCTGAACTGCATCAGTGAAGTGATCCAGTAAAAACAAACCTGCTTGCACATGCAACCTCTGCTCCTGATTCAGTTTCTAAGGTGGTACCTACAAACAGCTCTAGCTCAAGACCAAAGTTAATCAGCTTGGCCACCATGTCAAGTATTTCTCCAACTGCATTCTGAAGGTGTGAACTACACAAGAACTGTTTAGTACCTCAGAAACGCGCTGCTCCCTGAAGAGCCAACAGATTACACATTACAGCATAAGCCAGCTATTTCCGCTGATTTAACCTGAGGGGATTTTAGGAAACATACACAGACTCTCATTTTCAAGATTGCCTTCTATCGCATACCACTTACTCATACAATTCATTGTAATGTTCACATGCTATATATTTTAAAGTAGAAAACTGGTGGGTGTCCCTTTGCTACTGTATTTTGAGACATCTGGGCCATGTTTACAAAGTGTTTACAGTCTAGTTTGTATAAAATACATATATACGAAACGTCTCTTGTAGTTTTCTGTTGTAAGAGACCAGCAGAAGTTTTCTGGTATCAGAAACACAAGTGAAAAGGACAATATTACAGATTTTCTTCAGAATAAATTAATTTTAAAAAGAAACACAAACAAACCCCTACCCTCATTTAATTCCTGGTTTTTACTTCAAGTCCCAAACTGCAGTTTTGCAAACTACTTAAATTCGGACTTCATTTCTTACCTACTTTTCAGCGTACAAGATGCTCTACAACTAAGGAGTAGTTTCACTAGATACAGCATCTCACACAGCTTGTATACATGTGTCATATAACACACTGAACATAGTACAAGAAGGAATGTTACTGCAACAGCATGGAATAAAAAAAGTCAAAGCAACACTGTGCAGAATATTTTTTAAGTATGGGAAAGACTAAAGGAAGTGAAAGCAAATTTTAGCCAGATCAAAGAATGTTTTGAAGAAAATCCAAAATATTCTGATAATAAAGGGTATTAAATCTCTGGAAAAAATACACAGATGAAAATAAAAAAAGGCAAAAACAAGCTGAAAGAAGCAAGAACACAGAGGGAAAAACTACAATACCTCATCGCCCATCTGTGGCACAAATGGGCACCGACGAGGAACAGTGTCTGTAATCCATGCTGAAGGCAGCCATTCTTCCAGTGTCAAACCATTTTCTGTCAGAACTCCTACAGCCAGCCTCTGAAGAAAAGGCACACAGAAGATCAATAAGAATAAACTAACATTTAGGGAAGCCTTGTATTGTGGGAAGTGTTTTATTAAAGTCAACTGCCATTTCTTAAGTATATGTAAAAAAGAAATTATTGCCAGTGTGAAGATAAATCTTACTTAACTGCTTACAGTAACACCAAGACCAAAAATGTTAATAATCTGAAAAACTAAGTGGTTTGGGGTTTGGTTTTGGTTTTTTTTTTTAAAGTTTGTTTGTTTTGGGATGGTGGGGCTTTTCTAACAAAGACTGAATTTATTAACATTCCAGTTACTATGTCTCATGCCCAAAAAGATAAAACTGAAATATGCTATTCTCTTTAAGCAAATTCACACAGTTGCCTTGGCCCATAAGCCACTACAACTACACAGCTGCCTCCAATTAAGGAACCCCGAAAAATGAGGAGGAAGATATTAATGAACATAAACAGAGGTAAAGCCTGTGGCAATGACCCGGATTGGGCACATTCACATTACCTACTAGCATATCCACTACAATGTGCTGTGGAACTGCATTTTCAGATTGTATGCCCAGATCATTTATCTGTAAGTAAGCAAGCTCACCGCAGTTGCTGGTGCACGCTGCATGTCTATACCTAACAGGCCAGATAAAGCAGGTTTTTGTACAACCATCCAAGCAAGGTTCAAATTTTCAAACAGCATCTTGTGCACATGTAGAAAACAACCTTGGACTGCTGTACAGAAATCTACTCCATATAGCCACTGATGGAAGACCCTGCATCCCTGGACTGCAAATGGGATACTCCCAAGTGTAACTCCATTGCACAAATTCAAATGTGGTTTCATCAGGATGGGAAATGCTTTGAGTGCATCACTGGAGTGCCATTGTTTCCCACAGGAAAAAGCATACACACAGTTAAAAACAAACAAACAAACAAAATCAGAACAGAACCTTTCCATTGCAATAAATCACTGACACAGAAGTACCTCGTGGACTTTCAGGTTCAAGCAGGTCTATCTTGTGAAAAACTGATGCACTGCGTCAGAGCAAAGTCTGTCTAGCTCATTGGTGAATTATAGGAAGGTAGTAAGAAATAGCCTTTACACACAAAATCTTCCCTTGTTGTAACTTCACACATTAATAATCACTTTAAGACGCCCTGGAAGCCAAGCCTGAACTCAGGCCATCACAGTTAATCACCAGGAAGAGACTAGTCCCAGTGAATGTGTCTAATCATTTCTGAAACTCTACTAAATCCTTTAGTAATTAGTTCCACAACCTGATTACATGCTCAGGTGGTTTGAGGTTTTTGTTTCCTTTCAGGGGGTGGGGGTTGAATGGGGAAAGGGCTCTCTTTTGAGCTTCATGTTTGCGTCATTGGGTGTTACATCTCACTGTAACAAAATAAGGAAGGAAATCATTCTGCATTTATTCATTTCTAAACCATTTGTAGTTTTATAAAAGCTTTTTTATCATATCTCCTCCAAACTCTCTCCCTTCTAAGAGTCAACCTCTTTGTGTCTGCCCCAAATAAAAAAATATTCTGTACCCTTTGATCTTCCTGTGTGCTCCTTTCTTGCCCTTCTTCACTGCTGTATCACTTTTTAGATTGACTTTTGGTGGAAGGGGATTAGAAATGTAAGCACCATTCAAGATCTCAACAGCCCACGCATTAATAGAGAAGAATGACATTCTTTCTCAACTCCTTTCTTAATTCCTAAGATTCTGTGCATGGCTACAAAGATGGTCAAAACTTCTTTCCTCAATGGAAACCCCTAATTTTGATTCAGGTTCAGGAAACAGGAAGAACTCTCTACCAGTAAGGATTGTGAGCTCTGCCCAGTAAGGAGGCAGAATCTCCACCACAAGGAACTTCGAAGACAAACATCTGTCAGGAATGACAGGTATAATTGATCCTACCTAGGGGGAGAGGGAAGGGGGATGATTTTCTGATATTCCTTCCAGCCTAATATTTTCTTGTGATTCAAGAACGGAGGAGGCCATCTTTAAAAATCTGGAATATCTAAGTCTGATATTTCTGGAATCAAAGACCTCCTGCATCTCGATAACTGGGACCAAAATGGATGCAAGATTCCCAAAACACTCAGTTCAGCTTTAATCCAAGTGGAAATACTAGGCTGTCAGCCAGTCTTGCATTTTATAATAAAAAGCTAAACTAGAGCTTTCAACCATAAAAAAAAACCCCAAACCACCATTTATTTTCCTGATCTCATACCTTCTTCTGGTTTCATACTGTGTAAATACCAAGATATTAGTATTGACACTACAACCAACAACTGCATACAATAAACAAAAAGTAGCCTAATCAAAGAGTAAAGACTACCACCTAACATCCTGCATGTCTTACCAAAGATTCACAGTGAAGCTGATAATATGCCAACCTGCATATTAACACAGCTGTTTGTCAGTCTGCCTTCTAATGAGGGCCAAAATGCTGAAATAATGATCTTAAGGAATGCTGAGGACTCCTGATCTTATAAATAAACAAAATACAGTTCTTTAGTTACTTAGATGATACAGTTGGTTTCCTTGGGTATTGCAAAAATAGAAGCTATGAGCTTATAAAAGCAATTAGCATCTACCAGATACATCACTTCCGGTCTCTGTAAAGAAAGAATGAACCACCCAAGTTTTCTGATCTAACACTTAATTAAAACCAAAACAAACTCTCAAAAAACCACAACGTACTGAAAATAACAAAAGTCACTAAAAATTTCCCTGTACTGATCTAAACTGGAATGGCATGCTTATATTAGAAAGGAAACAAAACACAAACAGACAACAACAAAACCCTGATCAAGTGAAATTCCCCTTGATGGAAGTATAATGGCAAGCATAATGCAAATATCATATATTGTGGAATTGACAGAAAAAAAATGACATGATTGTGCAGACCTAAAAGAAATTGCAATTAAGTGGGGAGACAGTCAGTACAGCTGAAAAAATACAGGCACATGTTATACCAATACTCAATACATCCATAGAAAGGAAGTTTCTGGTCTGAGAAAAGACGGTGTTAAGGACATTAGAGGTGTTCCTTAAGTGAAATGCATCATATTTAGAAAGCATATCATTACAGCAATCTATCATTTGACTTACAAGAATCAGTAATTATAATTTATTACTAAGTAAAAGTTATGATGTGTTTTCAAATTAGACAATATTAAGTTGTATACGTAACAATCATTCCTCTAATTCTTTCTGAGACAGTAGGAGTGAGCATCCTGTAATATACAAAGAACATCTAACCTTTTGTTTTCTCTCTTTGGGTTTCCTCTTCTTTGGTGATGTTGATGGTCCATCTTTCTCCTCAATCCCTTTTTTCCTTTCCTTTTTAATTTGCTTCTTTTGTTTTTCAGGTCCTTCTTCATCCTCTGAACTACTTCCTGCCTTCTTTGTTTTAATTTTAGGAATTTTCTTTGGTGGTTGCAGATTGATTCCTGCATCTGCTGTCCAGTCAGAATAATCACTAGAGTAGTCACTACATATGATATGCCAAAGAAAAAAAGAAATTAAAAACCAAAAGTTAAAAAGCAATTCAGAGTGCATTGGATTATAGAATACAACCCAAAACAAGAGTATAGTTAACAGTCTAGATAATCACAATATTTTAATAGTTAAAACCAGTGCCTAAAACCCTATATTCTACCTACAATTTCAATGGTAGTAAACCAAAAGCCTTGGGATCAATCAGTCTTGTAAGAAGCTTAACTTCTAGGATCACTAGAAGTAAATGCACTGTTCACTTGGTCAACTCAAGATGACACATGTTAAAGTCTGGATATTGTTCTCAGGACTTCTGCTTTTGAATAGCTTTGAACAAAAGTTAACAAAAAAGAAATCTGCTAAAGAAGAAACAAAGGATAGGTTGAGGCTACCTCAATCTCTGCTCTCTAATTTCAAACCAAGGGTCAGCAGAGGCAGTCACACAGCTCACACTGACAGTCACAGGAAACTGCTAATACATGCCTGAAGCATGTGTGTGCCTGCAAAGAATAACCCTCCTGCAAAACCAATTGGAAACAATTCTGCTTCCGGCAAACAAGGACGAAACCTTCCCTAAATTTTATTTAGTAATATAGCTGAAAATGAAATCCTGAAAGTTTTAAATTCTTTTTCATCTTTTCTTCGAAATGTGCACAAGTTTTAGTTACTACTAATTAACTGTTTACAGAGAAGATTATTTAAAATTTACCAGCAGGACTCTTCTCTGTAAGGTATACTGTCACTTACCTAGAACTGCCATCACTGTGCCATGCTCTTTCATCATCTTCTGATGTTCCACCACTGGCAACAGCTACTTCTCCTTCCTAACAAGGTGGGGGGGTGGGGTGGGGCCAGGGAAAAAGAAAGCATTTTCTTTGGAACTCAAAAAAGTTATAATACATGACAATATGACTAAGACTGTTCTAGGCTTTGTATGTATTATAAACTTATAGCATTATAAAAGCTTCATGTTTTTAAAAAGGCATTTTAGTTTGCAGATACTTACTTTATTTTAATGGACTTAATTAAATGAAAAGAAGTAAGAAAATATCCATGCTTGGGCACATACACAGTGTAGAGCAACATTTTTTTTTTTTAACATATAGCCAGTGGAGACCTGAGTGCTTCTCAATCTCCATTAAAAAGGCTAGCTTACCTTTTTGAAAATTATTTCCCACCCCTTTTAATGTAGTATTTCCACATCTTTTCAATTAGTATCAAACAAAAACCCAGTACGAACTTTATATACTCTTATTACTCATTTCCCCACTGTAGCTACAGAAGCACAGAATGGTTGAGGCTGGAAGGGACCTCTGGAGGTCCCATTGTCCAATCTCCCTGTTCAAGCAGGGCCACCTAGAGCCAGTGACCATACTGATAGGCCATATGGGCCATACCGATTAGGCTCACAAATATAGGGAAGATTTAACATTGCACACATATACTTTACGAAATGCCCTTACAAATGAGCATTTCTCCCTTTTGTCAATTACTTTTTTGTCAAAAATAAACACATGCAACAGCATGTGAAAACCTAATTCAACATCAATTTTTAAAAGAGGTGAAATAAAACACACAATGAAAAACATAACCTGAGTTTCCACTAGAAACAATGTTTTATTCATTGCTGAAGCAGGAGCTTAACAAGTATAAATGGAATACGTAAGATTGCCTCATGAATAAGGTTCTTACATCTGAGGAACTGTGTCCATTTTCTAACTCTTCAGCAGGCCTTGCAGTTTCTTCTACTGCGTATCTTGTACGGTAGCTGTGCTGATTAGCTTGCTGTTTTCTTGAGTCGCTAGTGTCTAGTAAATGATCATGAGAATGGTTCTGTGAAGACACAAAACACATCACTTTTGAGTGTACATTTTATTAATACATAGCATTTTCTTTAGTAATAGTATTCCAGGAAGCAACTGTTGTAGTAGCAAAAAGCTACAAGTTTCAATGTCACAAAATTCAAAACAGGCCACAAGTCCAAAACTAAAGAGCTGCTGAAGAAAACACTCCACATGCATAGTTGAATGTAAGCACCAAGCAGTTCAGTATATTCTGGAAATAATTAAAATTTCTTCCCAGATATAACAGAAAATTCTTATCTTGAATTATTAACACGCTTCATCCTCTACAAGGTACATATCAGTTAACCACTGATAGGCAGCTAACAGCTTGTAACAGCTCAAAATTACACTAAGAATGGCCAGAGGGAAGGGGACTCGTACAGAGTGTTATTTTGCAACTAAGGACTCAGATCTATCAGAAGAGACACTCATACAGCAATACATCCCTTAGCATACAGACATGACTGTTACCAAGTAAAGGCCTTTAAATGGTAAGATGATGCATGGAAAAGTTCAAATGAATGAGTCAGTTGGAAAGAATCAGAGTTCTTATGAAGCTCAGAAGAATGAAATAAGGCTGTAATGAAGAAACACTTCACACTTCAGCAGAAAGAGATTTTGTTCCTCCTGTAGAATATACATTATGCAAACACTTGCTTTTACATGAAGTGTGTAATCTTGTATTAGTCCCCTACCCCTGGCAAAAAATCAAGAGCTACGATCTCATTTCAAGAGTTTTGTGCTAATTTTTTTGGCATGCATATTTGAACTTTAGCCCAGCTCAGACCCAATGAAATAGTTTCTGGACACATTCCTAGATGCCACAAAAGGAGGTGCGCTTCCCCAGTGCTCTCTTTCTTCCATAAAGGAAACCTCAGGTATCTAATCTATTAGGTGCTGATATGGTTGTAAAAGGTCCCAGAGATGAAGAAAGCAGAACTGGAGCAAACCACAGAAAGGTACTAATATCAGAGCCTTCTAGTAGGGCAGACTGCTTGTACCTATTCCTCTTGGGTTTTTTTTCTTTTGTAGGAAAGAGATGATCTTTCTTGCCATGTATGACGAAAGTTGGTTCATGAGGTTAAATTTTTTTGTTGAGGAAAAACACAAAACACTTTCTGGTGAAAACTATACTAAAACTTGGCTAAGCAGCAGTAGCGAAGATTTGGTTTTCCTTAGCCACAACAATTTTCCTTAAAATACAGAACTCTGGTAGCTAGAGCTTTTCTCCTACCCTCCCTGTTACAAGATACATGCCTTTTTCAGGCGTGACTGCAACAGTTCAGCCAGGGTAGGCCAGCAAGCTGATCTGTACAACTGTGTTACAGTATTCACCAAAGCACATGGGACCAACACGAAACTGCTCTATGCTCTATTCAGTGAGTACTAGAGAACAACATTCTGTTGTTCTGTCCAGTGAATTCAAGTTGGGGAAGCTACCATTGACAGCACATCTACCGGAGACGCTTCTAATGGGATTGCTCAGCAATCAGCATTTTAACATTGCCCAAGACTTTTGAGACCTGGTGCATTCCTTCTTCTGGATTCAAACTGGCAGCACATACCAGATTCTCCTCAAGCTGCTCTGACCTGACCCATAACAGCTCTGAGGAAGCCCTAAGACTAGTGGCTGAGCCCATCACACAGCCTTCTGTCCCTCAGCCTTCTGTCCCTGCTCACTTCTCATCAAGCTCTCAAGATTCATTGCCGAAGCAGGGAGGTCACAAAAGCCAACGTTACAGCAACTTGCTTCTGCTACTGAACTGCGACTATTTTATAAAGTCCACCTGGATCTTAGCATCATGAAACACAGTATGAGGAAGCATGGACAACAGAAATGGAATCACATAAGCCCAATGAAACAAATTAGTCAAGTATCCTTTACAATAACAAGGACATATTTGCAGAAGCTACATTACAGCCCAATTGTAATGATCACATCTTCTCTCTAGAAACAAAAGTCCCCATTTCTATTCAGAGATGAGATTTCTCAAATGGTTATTATAAATATAGCTTTCCCCTACTTATACTAGAACTATGGATCCTTGGAAAACTGAAGCACTTTGCCTTACTCTTTCATTTCGGAAACAGTTATTCTCTTTTGGCAGTTCAAAGCTTAAGGAAAAAACCCATCCTAACACACCCCACACTCCCACTCCTCCCCCCCCATTTCTTCATGGAAGCAAGTAATCTCACTGTATAAATATTGGGTCATGGTGATGCCAAAGGGTAACAAACTGCTTTCGGAAAGATGCAATGCCAAAACAAGAATGGAGGGAAAAAAAAAAAAACCAAAAAAAACAAAAACAAAACCACAAGTAGTTATCCGTAAGTCACAGAATGACAGAATGACTGAAGTTGGAAGGGACCTCTGGATCTCATCTTGTCCAACCCCACTGCTCAAGCAGAGACCAGAAAAAGGACCATAAGGTATACATCTTCCACATCTTGCCAAAAAATGTCTTTTAACATCACTCCTATTCAACACAGCTTTGCCAAAATCTGATGAGAAGCTGCGGGTCAGGCAGATCTTTATTTATTGGGGGAGGAGTGGGGTCAAGTGTGAAGGTTTGGCTAGAAAGATGAAGTATTACAAGCTTTTTCTGACAAAATGGAATCTATCACCAACATTTTCAACAATGACTGCGGAAACACGGCTGATGGTCTTCCCCGCAACAATATACATCCTAAAGAAAGAGCTTGAAATTGGACTCTCAACTCTAATGGAAGGCTTGGAAATAAAGCCAAGATAACCCTATGATTTGAGGTTCAATCATCACTTTCTCTCTCTCTCTCTCCTTTGAGAGTACAACAGTCATATATGCTGACAAGTACCTTGTGTCATATCCAAGACTTCCAGTCAATATCAGAGTAAATCTATAGATGCATTAGAAATTACAGCTACTGTCAGAACAGTTTTTCTGCGAAATACAAATGATGGCATTTCCTGTACTTGAGAGGGATAGATATAAACATGTCATCTGGACACTGCTGAGCATCTTTGTAACACCACTTGTGAAAGATACAGTGGAAACTCAGTGGTGTCCTGACAACTCAGACCACTGCATTCTACTGTCCTTACGACCCTGACTCCACCAGGAAGCACAGCTTTGCTGTGCTTTCATACAGGGCTACAGCAATTTTGGAAAGTTTTGGCTGTAGCCATTTCATACTATTTCTTCGCCAGCAGTACCTATTCTTTATCTGAAAATGGTTCCTCCTTCTTTAAGACAACAGGAATTAGCCTCTACTAGGAAGTTAAACAGGGACAGGGCACAAGCGTATGTCCAGTATCAGAATGCCAACATTAAATAGATGTTCACTGCCTCTTTAAGACAAAGAGAGGAAACTTTGGCTTTTTTGTCTGCATATGCTTTTCACAACATTACATCCGAAATGTTATGCTGAAAAAAATCAATTTGTCAAGTAGCCTACGTAACTGTTTTCATTCTTGACTAGATAAGCTATTTAAATTCTTCAACCCAACATTTATCTCTGAACTTAAATTTGTCCTTATTAAATTTCAGTTCTTATTTTTCTGGAGAGGGATACTTTTGCATTACCAAGGTCATTAATATATACCTTTGCCCAAGTTTAACATTCTTCAATGACCATGAGTTCTCCCCAGATGATAAATACAACAATACCCCAAGCTGTTAGTGCATAAAGCAGTTTTTATTTCACACGATGGTTGAGGCTGGAAAGGACCTCGGGGGGTCAACTTGTCCAAGCCCCCTGCTCAAGCAGGGCCACCTGAAGCCAGTTGCCCAGGACCATGCCCAGACAACTTCTGAGTATCTCCAAGGTTAGAGACGCCACAGCCTCTCTGAGCAGCCTCTGCCAGTGCTCAGTCACCCTCGCAGTGAAGTGCTTCCTTACGTTCAGGCAAAACCTCCTTTGTTTCAGCAGTTTGTGCCCACTGCCTCTTGTTGTGCCATTTTCTCTTTGGCTAAAGGGTATCCTTCCATACTCCCCTCAAGTCTGGATCGGTGCTTGTAATTACTTAGTTTTTACTCTTACCACCTCACATACGTGTAAGGAATTAGTGAGAACTGTTCCAAAAGTAGTGAAGATAACGGACATTAAGCACTAAGTGCTAGTCTCTCGGGTTTTAGATTGTTTTCCTCTTAACATCTTGCCAATTTACCTGGAAGTAGTGTTTAAATAACATATAAGTGGAAAAATCACTACTTTTGAGGAAAACAACTAAGTTGCCTTCAGCAAAACAATGCACACATTTCTCCTCACTGGTTTCTGTTAGTTTACAATACAGTCATTTGCATCTGTCACAACAGAGGCCTATGCTTACTTTTGTCCATCCATAACAATCCCCAGTCTTAATTCTTTGAAATTTCTGCTTATAATTTCCACTTAATGGTAATTAGTAATATTTCCATTTTTGTCATTTTTTTACTAGGACACACACCACATCAACCTTGTAGCATACAGAAATTTCATGCTCTTTAATATTTATTAAAATGCTCTGTAATCCCAGTAGTTTAATAAACTAATATGCTAATTACATGAACTGGGAACATTTACCTAAGCATGTTATTTATCTTACTTCTTATCTTTGGCATGCTCCTGAAAAAAACCAATAATTTGAAATAGAGTTCCACTTTGAAAATGCAAAAATTCCAATGCCATGTTCTATCCTCTGTCATTAAAAAAAAAACCAGCCAAAAACTTTAAATTGTTTTTGTTTAATAATAATCAGATAAAACCCTACTCCTCACTAATGACTTTGAAACTCAGACTGAGTTCTTCATTCGACATGCAGATCAATGATACTAAATACTATTCAGGTCAAAATACCCAAGCTTTTAGGTTCTCCCACACAACTCCATTAGTCCCTCAAGCAATCACATACAAACACTTCTCAGTATGACCTGTGTCAAAGAAATGTGGGGTTTCTAACTTCAAATATCACAATGCTTATGTGACTTCCATCTAAGTTGCAGATATTGTTAAAGAAGAAAGACTGAGTCATAATTCTGTACTACTTTTAAACACACCCTATAATGACTCTGGACTAAAAATTAGTAATAGGACTTGGGAATCTCCTCAAAAAGTAATTACAGCTGCTCTGTGTTCTTCCTTACTGACCTACACTTTAGCTTGAAATCCGACATGCTAACATTTGTTCCTGCCCTCCTTTTCATTTTACTTCTGTATTTTTGACTCCTTTCAGTTAGAATGGAACAGAAGAAAATACTATTTTATCATTATTATATGAACAGAACTGATAAATTTCAAAAGCTGGTATAAAAATTAGTATTTCCTACTGGTATGAATACAGCTGAATTTGCATACAAGGACAATGTTTTATACAAGCCCTGTTTACTCTGTTCCCAGAACAGCTGACAGTACTGTAGAATGACACACTTTCTAGAATTCTTGGCACTGTAATTCTTGGGTCTATAGGTTATTAGAAGATAATGTTTTCCCCTGTATTTTGTTTGAGGTGTTCCACCATCTCCTCTAGATCATAACTTCTCATTAAACCCTGAAGAATTCACTATGCAACACAAAAGGACTGTAGCCTTGCAACGCTACTGTAACACAAATTACAAGGTATCGGTATCAAAACCTACTGCATACACTCAAGGAAAAGGAAGATTTACACAGTACTTTCCAGTTCTATTTTTAACCTAAACATAGCTTGTATTTAAAGCCACACAGTCACTGTATAGAACAGCAACAGAAGAGCTGCTATAATTAAGTTACTAATTTCTGTTTAAAAAAACCCCTAAAAATATCACACAATAGTTTCTGGAGTGCAGTCAGTCTTGCTTCTCTTCCCAGGTGTTTATTTGATTTTATTATGGGCACTACAGAAGGTGACAATTTCAATTCACCATTCCTCTTGCTCAGTCACTACTGAGCAGAAGTGTTGTTCAGGCTAACCATAAGCAACAACAAAAATCACTAAACTCTTGAGCAGTTTGTTTAATTGGAAGTCAAGCACCTCTTTCTTCTTGCAAATTTGCTTATTTAAAATCCATTTGATACCTACTCATTTCTGAATCCCTATGAGATTTATCTCAAGGTATTTGAATTAATGTACTTCTCAACAACCCAAGTCCTGCAAAGAGAGACACATTTAATGAAGAACAAACTACGGAAGAATATGAGGTTTTTGTCCTGGGATACCATAAAAAAGTGTCCTGTAGGGTTTAAGAAGGATTTATTTATATGTTCTGAAAGTGTTACTGAATTCAGCAACAATTTCTATATGGGAAATTTACTGACATACTTGAGTGCAGAGACCATGACTGTCTGCTTTTTGCTGTATTGCCTCAGAACGAAGGTGGGAACTGACTAAAGGATTTACCAAGTTACCTCTCCCTCACATTCTGGCCATCAGAATCCAGATCACAGATCCTTCAGGGACCGAGATAAACGAAGGACACATTCTTCTCTGGGTAAACATATGAAACTGAAGAAAGGTTTTCCTAAGCTAGCTTTTGCTCTGAAGGATTTTAAGGGCATAAATATCCACAACGAAAATATGGGGCTCAAAAGGATCCAGTGCTGCCTTTAAAGTTTGAAGTTTCGTACCTAAAAAATTTCTCCTGAGAAAAGATTTTCAAAAACATCCATATTAGGTTTCTTTGTTTCAAAGATGTAATAAAAGTAATTGCTGAAACCAAAATGCTGGACCAACTAGCCTACTCTGCTATTTTTATGTCCTAGTGATATTTTAGGAAAACTGTAACCCGATTAGAAATTTAAGGGTAAGTTGGTAGGAATTCACATCACCAGGAAGGATCTTTTGTCTAGGCTGTAGCTGAAGGAAAAAAAAAAAAAAAAAACAACAAACCCTTAGGCAGTGCAATTGTTTAATTAAACTAAAAGAAAGTCTGTAACTCAGCACTAAAATACATCCCCTCAAGACAAGAAATAACTTTGTTAAAATCTGAATTTGTGAGGCTCATTTTCTATTAATCCCAAGAGAAAAAATAGGAGTTAAAAAGATTTCTGATGTCCTGGTATTTCATTAATGAGCCCTGCCATGACCACCTCCAAAACTGTAAAGTGGCAAAGAGCTTCTTCCCTCTATGTACAAAAACCTGGAGATACATTGAAAAAAAAAAATATTTCTTCGCTTTATCTTGGGCAAACACACCTAATGTTGGTGACTGCAGCACTGAAATTAGCATGTCAGTACCATTTCGTAGGACAGCAATGCACACAATTTTCATACAAGAAAGAAACTGAAGAAAAATGTAAGAAATTTAATGAAGAAATTAAAAATTATTAGGGGACTGTTTGGGGGTGAGGGAGTGTTCATCTCACTTCTTTTGAAAGCTTTACTTTGGTTGAGTATGAAAAAAGAAGCAAAACTGAACACTCAAATTTAGCATCAAGTAGAAACTTGCCCATTTCAAATTAACTCTTTCTACTGCACATAAAATTAATTCATCTTTATCAAAAAATACAGAAGCACCACTAAGCATCTGAAATTTACTTATTTTCAGATTGCTTTCAATCTCGGTCCCTTCCTCCCCAAGAAAGTTAATAACAACCACCACAGGCATTAAGTATGGTACTCTGATAAAGTTAAGAGCTGCACAATCTTTTGTATACTTGTTCTTAATACTTCATTTCTTCATTTTTCCACCTTGAACCCCGTAAGTGATTTTTACTCTTCTATGAACAATTTGCAGGCATTCTTGAAGGCCTCTGTTTTACTACACTTTTGATTAAGGGTGAAACAGTCTCATCTAGAATAAACGTACTACAAACCCCAAAGCATGGGTGGTTCTTCACGGTTCCTTAAAATTTACTTCCTTTATTGCAAAATATAGTTGGTTATTTAGCTAGAAAAGCACAGATAAGCATGTGAGATCGCAGAACCATTTAGGTTGGAAAAGACCTTTAAGATCATCGAGTCCAACAATTAACCTAACACTGCCAAGTCCACCACTAAACCCCAAGCGCCACGTCTGCACATCTTTTAATTACCTCTAGGGATGGTGACTCAACCAATTCCCTGGGCAGCCTGTTCCAATGATTGACAACCCTTTCGGTGAAGAAATTTTTCCTAATATCCAACCTAAACCTCCCCCAGCACAACTTGAGGCCATTTCCTCTTGTCCTATCACTTGTTACTTGGGAGAAGAGACTGACACCCACCTCTCTACAACCTCCTTTCAGGTAGTTGTAGAGAGCAATAAGGTCTCCCCTCAGCCTCTGCTTCTCCAGGCTAAACAACACCAGTTCCCTCAGCCGCTCCTCACAAAACTTGTGCTCTAGACCCTTCACCAGCTTCATTGCCCTTCGCTGGACACGCTCCAGCACCTCAATGTCTCTCTTGTAGTGGGGGGCCCAAAACTGAACACACTATTCAAGGTGCAGCCTTACCAGTGCCGAGTACAGGGGGATGATCACTTCCCTAGTCCTGCTGGCCACACTATTCCTGATACAAGCCAGGATGCTATTGGCCTTCTTGGCCACCTGGCCACACTGCTGGCTCATATTTAGCCAGCTGTTGACCAACACCCCCAGGTCCTTTTCTACCAGGCACCTTTCCAGCTACCCTTCCCCAAGCCTGTAGCGTTGCACGGGGTTGTTATGACCCAAGTGCAGGATCTAGCACTCAGCCTTGTTGAATCTCATACAATTGGTCTTGGCCCATCAGTCCAGCCTATCCAGATCCCTCTGCAGAGCCTTCCTACCCTCAAGCAGATCCACACTCCCACACAACTTGGTGTTGTCTGCAAACTTACTGAGGGTGCACTCGATCCCCTCATCCAGATCATTGATAAAGATATTAAACAGAACTGGCCCCAATACTGAGCCCTGGGGAACACCACTTGTGACCGGCCACCAACTGGATTTAACTCCATTCACCACAACTCTCTGGGCCCGCCCACCCAGCCAGTTTTTCACCCAGCAAAGAGTATGCCCGTTCAAGCCATGACCAGCCAGTTGCTCCAGGAGAATGCTGTGGGAGACAGTGTCAAAGGCTTTACTAAAGTCTAGGTAGACAACAACCACAGCCTTTCCCTCATCCACTAAGCAGGTCACCTTGTCATAGAAGAAGATCAGGTTACTCAAGCAGGACCTGCCTTTCATAAACTCATGATGGCTGGGCCTGATCACCTGCTTGTCCTGTACGTGCCACATTGATGGCACTCAAGGTGATCTGCTCCATAACCTTCCCCAGCACCGAGGTCAGGCTGACAGGCCTGTAGTTCCCCGGATCCTCCTTCTGGCCCTTCTTGTAGATGGGCATCACATTTGCTAACCTCCGATCAACCGGGACCTCCCCGGTTAGCCAGGACTACTGATAAAGGATTGGAAGTGGCTTGGTGAGCACTTCCACCAGCTCCCTCAGTACCCTTGGGTGGATCCCATCCAGCCCCATAGACTGGTGTGTGTCTAAGTGGTGTAGCAGGTCGCTAACCATTTCCCCTTGGATTATGGGGGCTTCATTCTGCTCCCCATCCCCGTCTTCCAGCTCAGGGAGTGGGGTACCCAGAGAACAACTGGCCTTACCATTAAAGACTGAGGCAAAGAAAGCATTAAGTACCTCAGTCTTTTCATCTCCCTTTGTCACTATGTTTCCCCCCTCAGCCAATAAAGGATGCCGAGTCTCCTTAGCCCTCCTTTTGTTGCTAATGTGTTTACAGAAACATTTTTTGTTGTCTTTTATGGCAGTAGCCAGATTAAGTTGTAGCTGGGCTTTGGCCCTTCTAAGATGCATAGATAAAACTAATTTCTAACAAACAAGATATAAAATTATTTTTGTAAATATAGACTATACCTCCTTCACATTTTCTTACCGACATAAAGGCGTAAGATTATATTTTTTTGCATGTTATATGAAACATCAAGTCAGTTATGACAATTTCATTTTTAATGTATTCCATTAAAAAAACCCATTCCCTTCTGTTTCATCTATCCTGTTTTCCTCTTTTCTGAAAAACGCACTCCAGCTCTACCGAAAAGCATGACTTCGAAATATCCCATACAAGACTGCAATATGATTATTAGGGTACCATGAGAGAAAACACCCAGTTCTGTATTTGGAGATGTATTTAAATGTGTTAAGGTTAAGAAGTATGACTTTAGTTTTAATCGAACCTTTCCACAGAACAGTATGTCAAACAGTAGACAACAGTAGTGGGATGCATTGATTAATAGCGACAGAATCCCTACAGCAAATCATGTCCCTAATACCAGATTCACAGGGCTTCTCACTTAGGGGGTTCTAAAAGCAATCCCCATTGTTTATTCAGAACATAGCTGAACATCAGTAGACATATGCTTCCTCATTCTGGGGAGGTAAACAAATTCCTGTACCCCTGGTTTTTAAATTTAAAACTGAGAAGAGGAATGTAAATTTATGTGGCCTAATATGTTGAGTTACATTTTATGCTTCTTACTGTGATAAGGTACAAGTGACTATTTACCTTAGAGAAAGTAGGTATTTTGTTTTCTCTTTGAATGTGACTCGTTACGTGTTTTCTTTTCTCTTCCGATCGATACACCCTTACTTCTTCTTCTCCCTTTGCTGTTCTCCATTCTTCCTGCCTACTAAAAAAAGAAAATTGAGATGTTAACTTTAAAGCAAAATACTACAACTAAGAGAATCTATTCCAAATCAAGGAATAAATGTTGAACATTTATAACGTTCTTTGAACAGTAGTTCTTCTCTTTACAGTCAGAATGTGGCTTCAAAACTATCCTTTCTGAACAAAGTAAGATTTCAATCTTATTTCAAAAAGCTAGAGCAGTTTATGTTTGATTGTGACTAGTAGGGTTTTTTGACTTACTGATATAAGTATTCTCATCACAAGAGTTAATTACTGAATGAAATAAATTTCCAGTTTGGAAATTGAAATTCACCTCAGGCACCTAATGGATTAGGTCAGGGTCCCAGCCATAAAATGCCATATAATGGCAGGAACAAATGGAGTTAAAACATACTGTAATCTTATGGTACAAATCAGAAAACATCAAGGCAGCTAGATCCCATTGCATATACAAGTTAAATTACTCTGTCATTTGTTAAATGGTCAATTTTTATTCACAATTCTTCTATAATTCCAAGATTTTTCAAGTGATATGGAAACAACAATTGATTTCAAACGGAAACCGATTTTATAAGAAATATGAGACCACAGAATATATAAATACCACACAAATAGTTCTATGACAACGTGAATTCCAAAACTGTTCAATTTAATTAAGTTCACCAAACTAAAATTCACTGCAAACTTGGCCTATATTTACCTGGCCACACCAGAAGACAATTCAGGCACTACAACCCTTCGACTCCAAGCCACAAGGTCCCGCTCAGTGGCTATTTCACTTCTTGGTGCATTGCTATGCATCTGACGCACACCTTCAATTTGTCCACTACGTCTTAATCCTATATTTGGTGGTGAATGTACTTCTGAGGTAGAACTTACAGATCCTAAAAAGTCAAAAAGTGATAGTTGTACCTGATCTGAAATTCTAAAGAAAGCATTTAAAAAGAAAAATTCAAAATGAAAGGAAAAAAAGAATTTCACTTAATCGATTACTTCAGAAGAAATCAAATATTAACTAACTATAACTATTTCAGCATTTTCTATGGTCACCACAACACACACACTTAAACAGCTACTAGGCTGCAGTACTCTGTTTAAAAATTCACATTTAAAAGGAGCAGATGTATGAACAATCTGAAGTGAAGCAAATGTTTCACTGGTTTGCTTTTCTTTAAAAATGCTTTTGAAAACATTTATGCAAACCCCCACCAAAACACACACGCATGCAAGATCCTTCAAACACCCACATTGCAGCAAAATTTCAAAATTTTCCCACATCATTCCACACATAAGCTATTCTCGCTTACTCAGGTGGATTGCCAACCATGATTTTTAATAGTTGAAAACTACTGTGTAATCTAGTGCAAGACACTGAAACATGGAACAGCTGTACTGAGAAACAAGTAGCTCCTTCCTCTTTTCTCCCTCCTATTTCCTTATTTGAGACAATTCAGATTTCAATCAAGTAGATGGCCAATTCCAGAGTAAACAGTAGGGTAGTTACTTCTAAGGAAATGCAGTTGCTGCAAGTTCCCCGAGTGAGTAGAGAGTAACTTTAACAAAGACAAATTTGTAACGTTAAGAATGCTGAGATTCTGCAGAAAGGTAAAAAAAGATGGGAAAGCTGTATTATTTTTTATGGCTCAATACGTCCTTTCTAGTAGTTCAACAAAATGCACAAATCATGCACAATAATATGATTTACATTTTCTAACTCTCAGCTGTTTCAACAGAAAAGCCACAACACCCATCCCCCAGTAATCTACCTCTGCTTATCCGGCTGGTACTACTGGTTCCTGCCTCCCCAGAACGTCTCTGGTCCTGCTCTTGCTGAAGTCTTTGAATCATGCTATCCAATGGACTAACTTCTTGATTTGCTTGTTGACTAAGAACTTGATTCAATCCTGTGAAGTAAAATATACAAAACAACAACACACAAATGTTGATTTGAAGAACCAAATGTTACAAACAGCTCATGTAAGTTTTAGCTTTGAAACTTACACGTGATTATATACTGTACTTGTAAGTATGGGCTAATGCATATTTTTGTAACAGTAATTTTTTTAAACAGGACAACTTTTTTCTTAATATTGAGAGCATTATATTTTCTGAAGCAGAGTCAAGATGATCACATGCCACTCCTAATAAAAGTTTAAATTTGATCAATTGCCAGCAAGTCACAAAAGCTTGATACAATTCTTACTTGCCCACTTAGTCAACGTAAATTGTTCAAATGCGTGCTTAGCCTGCCCCAAATGCATTATAAAACACTTCAGTATAAACTTCAATGAAAGAACTACTTCAAGAAGGTCTAACTGAATTAGAAAAGAATTATCTATACTAGAGAACAGCAAGCAGTAAAAATGCTTGATTGAGCTCCACATAGACATAATGATGGCACAGGTTAAGTAATGCTGATTTTCTTTGGTACGTAGAATAGCCAGAAAACCTCCTTTTGGGTATGTCTCTTGAATGAAAGGCAGGAAATAGTTCTCACAGAAGTGATTACAAGGTAATAATACTGTTTCTGTGCAGCAAGCAAAAACTACAGCATGTTAAGCATAAACAACACAAAACCTCTTTTCATAGTCACAATGGACACAAAAAAATTAGAGCAGTATGGAGAAAAAGGCAAGGGTTACAGTACTGACTTGAAAAGGAAGTAAGATACCTCCACATGGAATAGTTAGATGGTGGAGCAGAGTGGTGGGAAGCTCTGGTCAAGAGAAGCAGAACTTGCAAAACTTTGTAATGAGGGATGACAATGTTCAAAGAAACAAGCTACAGAAATTATTTTTCCAGCATGATTCCAAAGAGATATCATAGTATAAACTGCACTTTGCAAGATCAAATACAAGATATTACAGTCATTGTGCCATGAAATGAAGAGCTTTGATTATGTGGCTAGACAGAAGCAGCCATCTCTTAACAGACGATGGTATGCAGAAAGAACGTAACTATTTAAGACAGTGCTCTCAGAGTTTCAAGGTTATTGTAGGGAAGCCAACTTCCCTAAAGCAGCAGAAGCTTGGAATCATGGAATGAGCTCTGGTATAACCACAGCTGGATGTTTTCTGACTCATGTAGTGAGACAGATTTATTTGGTGATCTCATGCAATGGGAAATACTACTAATAACCCAAGAACGGTCTTAAATAAGGGAACTGCTACCTGAACAAAATTAATGTTTTTTATGTATCTAGCTTGTGAGATTTTGCCTTTGCAAGTAACAGCAAGTTTTTTTTAAAAATGAAATAATAAAGACACTGGTATATATTTGATTTTTTCGAAACATCTGGTTTAAAGGAGCTCCACATACATCTAAGCAGTAAATCAAGCATGACTGACTGAATTCCCGCTACTCTTATAAGCCCCTACAGAAAACTTGACAAGAAATACATTGTCAGTGCTCTGAGGGAGATCCATAAAATCCCACAATAAAGTTTCAGAAAGAAATGGAGCTTCCTTAGTGGAAGGGACATAGAAAATACATGAATACAGTTTAGCTCTGCATAAGACTGCATATACTGTTGCTAAACTGTAAAGAGGTAGAAAAATGTCTTCTGTCTCTGCAAAAATCTCTCTGGCTCTCTGTCAGCCTAGTTAATGGCTTCTACTATTAAACAAAATGCTATGGACATAATCTTCCTACAGGCATTCATGTGTCACGCAGCCACACCATTCAACTTAATGTTGTTGGGTCTGTGTGCAGAGTCTGACTTGTTTCAAGATATTATATTGGAGAATGTGCCCGGGACATTTTCAAATTTGGAGAATTTCAGAATGTCATGGATCCATGCTGTTACTGTAACAACGAAGTAAAATCGCATTCGTCCTTGGAAATCGAATTTAGCTTCAAAGTCACTAGCTAAAAAGTTAGAGATAAAACATGGCAAATATTCACCAGAAAGGATTTTTTCCTTCTTACAGCTGCTTCTCAGGTAGCATTTCTTCCTATAATTTTGGAGGAAATATGGAAATGCTCCTTAAAAATTATTATTTAAGTATTCAGTGGCTTGTAATTCTCAAGTCTACAAATGAGGATAAAGAGATCTTTAGGTAACAGCATTGTCAGTTAACCTTCCTGAAACATCTGACATACCACAGGCTTAAGCATGGTGTACATATAAGCCACTACTTACAGGCACAGTCAGTTTTCCCCTATTTTCAAGAATATCCAAATACTTAACAATGTCCATCTTGAAAACATTTAAAGCTACTTTCACCAGTCATTGTTTACTCATTCATACTAATATCAAATGAGTGACACATACCAAGTAGGCATCATTTTTACATCCCCACCCATGTGGATCACATTTAGGCAGTTTCCAGCAGCCAGCCATTGGCCCAAAATATGCATGTTCCTCCCATGTTGTATACACAGAGAATACAACTTTTGAGGAACTTCCTAGATTTTGTATCCCCATCAAGTCTTCAGAGTTCTCTAACCAAATCAACAAAGCTCAAGTTGAATGACTGCCTTCATCTAAAGAGGAGGATTTTGCATGTTTCATGTGTCCTCTCATTTTTCTCTTCTTGTAGGTGTTACTTGTTCCAACTGATCTGTGGAAGATCAGTCTATTTCCTAGGTTTTCTGAAGTAGGAAATCCTACCCCAAAGAGATCAGCTGAAAGCTCACTCAGCGTCATACACTGTTCCAATAACGAAATGAGCT
Organism: Mycteria americana; assembly: GCF_035582795.1. NCBI lineage: Eukaryota > Metazoa > Chordata > Aves > Ciconiiformes > Ciconiidae > Mycteria > Mycteria americana. Next base: position 37,586,101 of record NC_134367.1, read on the forward strand.
CCAAGCTAACTGGCATTGTAGCATCAACTAGTACTGACTTGATTGATGACAATACTGTAAGTGAAATTGTCACAATCAATCAGTGCCACGGACATTGAAATTCTTCCTTCCACACTACGTGAACTACTATGCCCAGAAATGAAGAAAAAGGACGAAGTAAAAGGGGAAGCATAGAACACCTGGAGGTAATTAGATAGGCTACTGTGTACTGAAGTGAAATTTTCCATACCTGAAGATGTCACTCCCATCTGAGGAATAAGCTGTTCCTCTCTGCAGTTCTCACGACCAGGAACTAGCCTTTGATACCTTGCAGGATGAGGGTTGCCATCCACATCAACCAAAAATGGGGGAGGCATAAGGTGTGGAGCCTGCTGTGTCTGTTCATCCAGGACAAAGTTGTTGGCATCACGGATAAGGGGCCGATAATCACTATGAAAGAACATCTGATCTGCTATCTGTAAACAAAGTCATTTTGTAATTTTTTAAAAGAACCTATTAAAAAAAACATACAGAAGATAACTGCCAAAAGTATTTTTAACAGTGTTACTCACGGTCACTTTTGCAAAAACAAGGTTATAAGCTGATCTGTTTATCTCAGTTTAAAGGGGAAAATTTAATGCCTCTGTGATTCTTTTTTCCTAGTACTCCTTTTCTGTATTATAGTGCAAGGAGACTAATCCACATGCTTGAGGGTGGGGAGCATTTAAAGAACAGGGGAATGGGGCAATATTTAACTACTTGAAGACATTTGACAGAACACAGCATGGACATATTAAATAAGTTACACATTTTCTTCTATACTCTGAATTTATATTCTGATAATGAAAACTGTGTTACAGACTTATGAGCTATAGTGTAGAAAGAGGAGGAAAAGGATATTTATCACATCATGTCATTGCCAAATATTTTAACACCAGCAGCCAAACATATATATTCTTATTATAATGCTAGATATGTGAAAAAGTTTCAGTAGATAAAGTAAAGCTGATCTAAAGTTGAACTCTTCAGGCTCAAAGTTTTCTTTATTATCTCAGTCCACCTGCTCATAATTTATTTTAGATGACTTTCCACAGACACTCAAGACTGAGGAATTCTTTTGTCCAAATACTATGTAAAAAGGTTTATGCTCCATCCCTCACTGGCACATGCATCTCAATATCGTGCAATCAGAGAGATATTGAACCGCAAGGAGAAAAGAAAAAGAGAACACAAGACAAGCTGACGTGTATACTACACATCCCAACACTACCTACTGGCAAGCATGACCTTGGAAGCTCATGTACTCAGTTTAACTTTGAACAAGTAAAAATAAAATAATAAAATCATCATTCATACAAATTGGATTTCCAGTGCAGCATAAAAGTGATTAAACAATTGACTCAAGGCACAGAGATCTCAAAAAAATCTTGTCTTAGGTGTTAAAGACAGGTATTTGACCACAGACAGAGGAATGCCTGAGCTGGTGTAGAATATACTCTGATTTCTAAAGAGCATGCTCTTTCTTGACCAATCCATAACATAGTTTCCAGTAACTTGTTATGTAGAAATCAGTAAGGCAAAGATTATAGCGTCTACTCAGAGGCCTGGTCTCTCAATGGCAAACTTCTCCTGTCCTGGATGTGAGAAGACCAAGAAGGAAAGATAATGATAAACATCTGACAATTACAACATCACAAAGTGCCTACATGCATCCACATGAGGTGGATAAAAAAAATTTAAAATATATCATAGGAATCATGGGATCTGGACCCCAGAAAAATTCAGAAAAGTAACAACAAGAATAAAATTGGAAAGATGCATGGAAAGATGCAGTGGCAAAGAATTTACTTCAGGGATTCAAAAGGTTACCCTTACAAAGTGCGTATGTACAAGGTGACACCCCACTGCAGTAAGAAGCCCTGACTGCATGAAGTCTTGTTGCCAGATTCTCTGTTAACAGAAGTTGAATGAGAAAGATAGTACTTTCATGTGTCTGACTGACAGAATCAAGGCCTGCTTAACAACTTTGTTCCTTCAGCTCCAATAGCTCAATATGATAAAGATACTCGTCCTCTAGGAGGACTTAGAATTTTCCCTAGAATTATAATATTAGAGTATCCAGTACTTTCACCTAGTGTAAATTTTTTCCTATTCAGTACTTCCCACACTGAGAAAGAAGATTCCAATGGCATGATCACACAGACTCTGAGTTTTAATGTGCTGTGTTGTCTGCACCCCAGGCTTTGTAAGCAAAGGAAAGATCTGAAAATCCTTCCTTAGATTCAGTGACCTCTACCAGAATAGCCTCTGGTGCAAGATCATGAGGGACTTCTTTGCAATTACCCTTCTGTGTACTCTGTACCATAATCAAGTATGGTAGAGAGAGTAAACAACAATTTTTTACTCCACGAGATAAGAACAGCATTTCATGGTGAACCCAGGCTCAAACCAACTCTCAGGTAGAATACTGGAATGTCCCTACTGGGGCCTGGGACAACAATCTTATCCTCAGGCTATTCCAAGTCCTGAGAAAAATCAAAATAATTAGACATTTTAGAGAACCTTAAATGTCTATGGTCAGCAGGCAACCAGTTAAGAGTACTAACAATCAGACCTATTTCTTGATGTACTGTTAGAGATCAAATTAATGACAAAAAGAAGATACCACACCACCATTAGGACATATGCGTTCTCTGTACATATGACTTCACAAACCCAGCTTGGGTGTCCAAACCCAGCGGGAAAGCTTTCCACAAGGTCTGAGCTCTACAAATAGACTCTCCTTCAATAACTACACTACACATTCAGAACGCTCAGCTTCTCCAAATGGGCACACCTACACAAATGCAAAGAGATTTTCCCCACTACTGCACCAATCTACCACACAGGAGCTGTCAACTTGCAACAAAGAACTGTGGTTTGGGCAGTCTGTAGGAACTAAAGCCTCATGCTTTAGAAAGGTCAGAGATCTAGTCCATTCTAAGATTTAAAATCAACAGAAAGGTACCTTATGCTTTAGGACAGTTAGGCATTCCTGGACAAGTTTCCACCTAAGCAAGAACTTCTGAAGTGCACATGCCCTGTTGACAGTGAACTCAGCTCATCTCTGATGATCTTCACACACTCGGAAATCTCAGCTGAGATTGGCTCAAGGTTCCCTTAATTGGGTCAAATAACAAAAGAGCCCCAAACAAGCAGCAAATGTATTCTCCCCCCCCAAAGAATTACTTCACAAAAACATGTATCATCAAAAAAGAAAAAAAAAAGAAAACAAACCAAAACTACTGCATCGCCTTCATAATGGCCAAGATAACACCAGGGGAAAAAAAAGCCTGGACAGGGGTTGTAGTCAACCAGGAAACACAGATACTATCTGAAGATAACAAGAAAAACCATACATGTGGAAAACCAAGAGCTTGCTCTCTCGGCAGAGCTAACACTATCTCAGCTATAATCATCGTTCTGAGCACAACTCGTGAATGCAGGAATACAGGACAGGTTACCACACTCCTTTCTTTTGTAAAACTAATTCCCCAAGACAGATGGAAACCACTTTAAAGCCAAAAAAATGCAGGTCCTACCAGAGCATATTCTAAGATGATGTCTGAAAAAACACAAAAAGTATCTGACGGTAGGACAACAGAAAAAAGAACACCTAATCTCCAGCACACACCTATCTGTAGTTACATTTTTGCATAAAGCAGGTCAAACAAAAATGAAAGAGGAGATGGAACCAGACAAGAAAGAGATCAGAAACTTCCAAGTTGAGCTTTCAGAGAGGTGAAGGCTGAGATTAAAGACGTAACAGATGTGAGTCCTATTTGCTCCCATTTCTTCTATGGTCAAGAACGCAGAGATTACCACTGGCACAGTAACAGCTGGAGAGGATCATTTTAAATCACCCAGTAACTGAAAAATTTTAAACATAATCTTTTCTCAGAGGCTGCAGTGAAAACACCAAGAGAACAAAGGGTCTGTAGAATTCAAGAAGCAAAAAGCAATTGTTTTCATTCTTCAAACAGATCTAATCCCTCACAAGGTAAATTCTCAAATGGCAGTGTAAAGGAAACTCCTGGTCCGTCACAGCAAAGACAAAAAGGCTCACGGTTTCAATTTCATTTCCAACATTTCTGAGTAGCAGTGGACTATACGCTTCCAAAATTATTGGAAAGAAAAATAAACCTGGAACAACCCACGGACATGGCGAGAAAAATGTTTCTATTACAACAGGCTTTGAAGTTTGGAAGAATAAGAACTCTGAAAGACAAAGACCTTGAAAATGATCTGATAATCCTGGTTTTCCTTGCTTGTGATGTCTCTGCTTGTTTGTTTTGTTTGGAATGGAAGGGAAAAAGCACAGCTAGTAATAGCTGAGGGATAGCAACAGCAGCCAAGTATCAAGTAGTTCAAATTGGGGGGGGGGGGGAATCCCCAATATGCAACTAGCATCAAAATAAGAGCTGGAAGACTACAAAAAGAAATGCAGTGGCTCACAGACAAAGATTAAAATTCCTTTTGCTCTTCCTCCTTCAGGCCCCTCTGCGTTGCTGTTTGCCAAAACACTTTCAAGGCCAGCCTGAACCCAAAGATCCAAAGCAGAAGGCAAGATCCAGAAGCCAGCACTTCACCAACAACCTTCAAATATCAGCTACCAGAAGCAGAAATGTCTCCTTAAGTCTTAGAAAGAGGGAGAAGACACACACCTCACCTCCTCCCTCGGTAGAAGAATTAGGGCTTTGTGGGCACTCCAAACTAGCTAACCTGTATGGTTCATAGCGCACGTTCATCCACAGAGAAAAAAAAACAAAAAACAAAAAAACAAAACAAAACTGAAAACAAACAAACAAAAAAAACCCCAAAACACAAACCCACCCAAAAAACACCACAACAAACCACCACCACGTATCTTCACAGTTATAAGGGTCTGTGGCAAGACACCCACACTTAGGATACACAATGTAGGCTATGACATTAGAATAAAGATATAATATTTTAATTACACAGTAACAGTGGAACATTGCTGTGTAAGCACCAAGGCATCCACAACAGCAGAACTTCATTGGCAGACATAAAATTGTATCACTAGAACATATAGTACGTTTATTGTAAATAATTGTCTCCAAGGCTATGCAATGTTTAAATACAGATAGCAGGAATTAGTTCTATTAGAACCCCCCCCCGCCCCCCACCCCTTTTTGGTCTTAGTTAGGAACCATAAAAATATTTAAAGCAAAATGTTTAACTATTATCAACTCCACTGCAGTTTATTCACATTATCCATGTGGATCCATTAGTAGACACTTGTAACCTTGTCACCTAAGAGACCAGACAGTGACTGGGTAATTTTTAAAATATTTTAAATTATTTTTAAATTCCCATGTAAACAGTAGCTTAATAGCATGTTTCCATAGTTTAAAAAAAGACAGTGAAAGAAAGGTCAGTGTCAACAACAGGAATCTGAAACACCCCATGCTAATGGCTCAAAATTGTGTTAAGATACACCCTCTTGAGATGAAGCTCTGAAGGAAAGTTTGTACAAATGCATTCAACACAGAAAACATTTTGATTTTCATCTTGCACTGTACCTTGTCATATTTGCTACTGGAACCAAAGCCAAAAATCAGAAGGTGACCGTGAGAATCAGTACATGCAAAATGCTGTCCATCAGGAGAGCACTTGCAGTCAAAAACTGCACCATGTCCTTGTCCTTCAATCTGAAATACATCAACATACAAAATAATTAAGTTACCAGAAATAAATAATTTTCAATTATGATTCTCAAAACTGTGGTGCTGATGTTGAAATTTATTATAAAATCTGTGAGACAGTATACTGCTAGATAGAACTTACTTTAAAGCATAGTTTACTTTTTAGCTATTCACTTTTCAGTGAATTTTGTAATAATGCTCATGAAAGATGCCAAATTGATAGTAGTAGAAACTGACAGACTTTATCCACAAAGCAGGCACAGTATAGGAAGTGAAAATAAAAGCTTCCCCTTGAACGTCCTGCTAATGAGCCTAACCAGAGAGCTGGGTCCAGTTCAGGGCTTAGTCACTACACCCTTTCAATCCTCTGCCTTTTTGCTAAGCTAGCCCAGTAGCATTGGCTGCTGCGGTGTTTCAGAACACCTGCCTGCTAGAAAACGCACTGACATAGACAACCCACATTACACAACTTAGCAACTGCCTGCTTCTGTAATTCCTACTCCTAATTTATTGGAGCGGGGGAGGTGTAGATTTGTGTAAAAACTCCACTTTTTAAAGGAGAACTGCAAAGATTTTAAAAAAGGAATTTTTACCTGATACTCATTTTCTGTTTTCCAGTTCCATTAAGCCAGAACAAATGGGTTTTTGTTTTTCCCTGCAACCTGTCAATCAAGCAGAGGTGACCAATCACCACTCTGAATTTTCATGTCTTCAGCACCTCTTCAGAAAGCCCCTTTCTATTCTCCCCAGCAAAGCACTTTTGCATTTTCTTTAAAGAGACACCATACAAAATTCTTTCCCTAACTGTGGCAGGCCTATATACTGCCAGAAAAAGCAATGGTATTCAGCCTGCAGGCAGTAACACTATGCACTTCTGTAGTACCTTCCAGAGGCCATCAGTATTATTTTTAAAAGTTAACAAACCAAGCCTCGAAAAACCTGTGAGGTAGGTACTGTTCTCACTATCTTACAGGCTGAGACAAAGGCAAGAAGTCTAAGTCTTTTGCCCAGGGTCTTACAACACATCCACACCCACAGCCCTGCACACCCCCCCAATGGCAGAGGCTGCTACACCTATTACCCGTGCTTTCAGGTGTTTGATAAAGGTCTTTCTTACTACAGGTACTTTCCATAAAAGTCAAATGAGTTTCTGGATTAGCAAAAGAGGAAGATAGAACATAAAACTTGCATTGGTTTATTTTGCCCAGTATTCCAGAAGAAATGAATTCTTAACAGAAGTATCCTACAGAAAGAGATGGAAAATAAAAACAGTGTTTCAAGCGAGTGACACTAACATCACAACAGCTAAGAATGCAGAATGAGTTTAGGCTAAACAAGATCCAACAACCAAGGCAAAGTTATAACTTTGTGCTGCTTTTTGTATGTAGGAAGCTCACTGTATTGAAGGGAGACAGTTTGGGGAGGCAGGTAGAAAGGGGTAGGAACTTCAGACAGAGAATAAGCTTTGCAGATGTATGGTAAAAACCTGGGAAAGGAGTACTTACATAGAGATTTCTGTTCCCTTCCCCTTCCTCCAGCAAAGGAAACATGAAAGTATCAAGCTTCCTAACATTCAAGTCCTTCAGAAATAGAATTTCAGGGTTCTCCTGGAGCCTAAGATTTGAAGACTTTTTGTTTTACATGGAAAACAAGGCATGCTATGGGAAGAACTATTTGCTAATTAAGGTGAGGGGAAAAATAAGAAATAGAAGGAAAAATACCAGACTATTAAGATGATGGGGTTTTTTAATCTTTCGCAGAAATAAATGGTTTGGATGGACCATTTTCCAGAGACCCCTGGGAATTAGAGTGTTACTTAGAAGACATGCCCTTCTTACGTAAAGCAAAGGAATACTGATCTACTATTCAGTGATTAGTACAGTGCAAATAGTTTTACTCTATATGTGCCCAGCATCCGGTTTAAGAAGTGCTTTTGGAAAAGACAGCAGTAAGACCTTTTAGTACAACCCCTCAAGTTGGATGTACAATTGCTTGGAAATAAAGATCCTTTAATATTATAAGAACAAAAATTACTGTTGGGGATAAGCTTCCGAGATATAATTACTATTACAAATTAAGGGCAAAGCCTGCCAGAGTGTGCTACCCAATAGAATTTTTTTAAACAAAAACATTTGGGTATTAATAAATGACACTTTACAATGGAATTTCTTCAATAATAAAGCTAACACAGAGGATTCAGTCATTTGGAACAGAAACTAGATGTTAAGTTGCAAAAGACAAGCTGTGGGGAACCAGTGAAGCTGTAGCTTCAGCAAGCTAGATAAGGGACTTGAGCAAGAAGGAAGCTGCTTTCCCCACTCCACGCCTTTGAAATCAAAGATGCAAGAACTATATGAAGACCGTATCCCAAAGAAGATAAACGGTTTACTCTGTTCGGAACCTTTCCCTACTGAATGAAAGGATATCAATGGTGAAGGGAAGAGACTGCCCACGAGAAAAGAAAAAGCACTGGTCAATTAAGAGCTGTCCCAACAAAGGGTTGCCAAGAGTGAACATGTTAAGATACTGCTAGTAGCAAAGCAAGTAGCAAGGATTCTTCAGCCACAAACAGGGAAGAACCAGTGATGCTATACAATGAGGACTAAGATAAGATTACTTTTAGTCTCAACCCCAAGAATTACGCTATTTGCCCACATTTTCACTAGCAAGGAAACAGATGGACATAGGTACATCACAAAGGAAGGAATGTTGATGAAGTAAGAGAATGAAAAATGGAAGTTGTTCTTTTCCTCTCAGTTTTGAAGAGAGCTTATTGTTCTCCCCCAAACCAGCGAGAATAGAGTTGTGAAACTAGTACAAAGTAATATGTCTTAGGTCCATAGTTCGTTGTATGAAAACATAGTACCACCTCAATAATAAGCCTTTCTCACCTATTATCAACAGATAGTATGAAAGACTTAAAACCTAGTTTTTAAGAAAAGTAAAAGACATGGGAGAAAAAAAAAAAAGAAAAAAAACCAAGTGAAAATTTATCAAGAATAAAGAGTACCAGACAAACTTAGCAGACTTTCTTCAGTAAAATAACTGGTTTTTTATACCAAGCAAATATAATTCATTCAACCTAGCTAGATTTCACAGCCATAATATGGCATTGAAAACTTAGTTCAAATGAAACAGATTGTGATTAGTAGGAGAAATGCAGAGTAAGTAAACTTGCTAAGAAAAGGATAACAGTTATTGGTTTTGGAAAGACATATAGAGCTAAAAGGATGTTATCAGTGAAGTTCCTCAGGCCAGGCTTTTCTGTTAGTGACTACAGAAAAAATAAGAGCCTGTGGATGAAATGAACATTAGGAAATCATCCACTGAGAAGAGATTTGGGACACAGCACAAATGATATAGACTGAAGCAATTAAAAGCCAACAGGACAAAATGCAATAGGCCATGAACCTACTAAGATTATTAGAAATAACTTACTAACACACTTACTGCTGGAAAAAATAACGGAACTCAAGTCCACACACAATAACTGTATGTATTTCTATCACGCCTTCCAACCCAAGTCATCAGCACTGTTTAAAAAGTCAGCAAACTAAGCCTCTACTAGCCTGCGGTAGATAACATTCCCTCCTGTCCTTAACATTAAGAGACTGACGCAATTAGTTCGAAACACAGGGAGAAAGATTACTGTGTATTCACTGCAATGCATCACATGTAATGCAACAACACAAAGAAATATAATCCTAAAATATATCAGAAGTATATCCAGAAGAGAAAAAGCACACATTCTAGACAAGCAGTCAACGATAAGAACAAACTCTTCCAAAGCAATACACATTAATTCTTGCTTCCCATGTTCAAGATAAGTAAATTCTAAGTGGAACAGCTACAGAGAAATGTTTCCACTCATCATGATAATGGAAAACCTAGGAGCTCAGCTTCTTTACAAGGACACTAAGGAAAGAGGACTGTTTTGTATGCATATACAAAAAGACCTTTAGCAGGAAGAGACCTACTCAAATGCACAGGAACAAATGAAAATTAGTTACAAGCAACATTCAAACTTGAAAACTGAAAGTTAGATTCTAACGATCACAACAATGGTAAGCTAGAACAACTTTCTAAAACTAGCAAAAAAGCAAAGTTAACTAATTGTTATTAAAACATATAACCTCTTTCATAAGTGATGAAACTACATCATAGCTGCTCAAGTCAAATCATTCTCTGAGTATTCTGAAGTTCCTTTGCAGGGTTATGTTCTCCTTTGCTTTAAGGAACAATCTCTGACCACAGCATGCTTCCATGATAAGCCGAAAAATATCTATGGACTTTCTGCAAAGTTAGGAGAGGTTGCTGCAGATTTGGAGGAGTGGAAAAGAACACTTAATTTTTATTAAGCAGTTTAAAACAAAAAAATAATAATAAAAAAAACCCCAATAGGGCTTCTGCACTGCTTCCGGAAGAGTAACAAACAATGGTAGGAAGAGGACAATAAGTAATTACATTAAGAGTAAAATGTTTATTAAAAACGTTTCTATCTTCCTACCATCCAAGTCAGTTATCCATTCAGGAATGCTGTATTTGTCTTGAAAGATAAACATATCAATGAAGAGATCTGACAGATCACCCATCCTATGGATGCCTGAAGTTATATAAAGGCTATAGAAAAAGTATTTACAGCTGCCTTTTTTTTTTAAAAAAAAAAGGACATTTTTCTTAATAAACATCCTGCAAACTCAGTACTGGCTTCTACTCGGACTACTAGAGCAATATGCTCAAAACCAGGAGAGCTGGCTTTGCTCTTCAGCATGTGCTCTTACGTACTATTCAAAGGTAGAACCTCTCAAAAATTTCAAAAACATTTCAGTAGGACTACACACTAACTGATTCAAAAATAATGCGTCTATAATCTTATTCTAAGTCATTCTGTATTTCAGATGACTACAAAACCTGATCTAAAAATATAATTCCATATAATCCCAGCAAAACAGGAAGTCTCTTCATACTTTATGAAGGCCACAACATAAGAAATAACCATTTTTAAATCTCTAGTTAAAACTGGAGATTACAATACATTGTCCTACTATGTATTGTAGGACATACTACATGAGCAAGCAGTATGTCTTTTCAGACATTAGGCCAAAAAAAAAAAATCACCTCATGTGGCAGCAAATCCATGTACAGAGCATTCTGCTGAGCTGTCCTAGATGGAATCTGATCTTCCATGTTATTCTTCTGACAAGGACTCCCATTTTTTGGTATGCCATTTAGGCTAAAACTAATCAAGTAGTTGTCAACAAAGATCTAGGTAGGCCATGTAGGTTTACTGATTAACAAAAAGGAAACAATGTAGTAACTGATATGATAACGCTGTTAGGGCTTCAGAGTTTATCAGGTTACATTGAAAGTAGAAGTAGCATTAGAAAGTAAGGAACCACATCGCACAGATCAGCGAAAGATCAGACCTCAGAAGATGGGGTAGGAAAACATTAAGATACACAGACATAAGGAGGCACAGCATAGGAATTGCCTGTAATGAAGTGTCCACTCAAAGCTAAAAACAAAGGACAGAGTCAACAACCAGCTCTCTGAAGGAGCAGGAGCACACAGAAAAATCTGATTGCAACTTAGTAGCCTCTGCTTGATTGACAATTTGCAGGAATAAACCCTTTTGACCTGAATCAGTTGATGCCGTAACACTGACAGTAAATTCTAAGCAAAACAAGGATTAAACTGTACTAAAACATTCAAACAGTCATTAACAGGGGATGTGTGTGTCCAAATTCACAAAAACTAGACATCGTTGCCATTATGAAATACATTACTACTATCACCTCCATGGGGGTTCCCAATTTTTCTCACTGTTTTATATAAAAACATAAGACGTGGGAAGAGGGCAGAGAGACTTTCGGGTGGGGTGGGAACAAGCAACACATCACTGCATCCAGATGGTCTAATTCTTCAACCATAGTGCAGACTCTCCATTAACTTCAAGTAGGGTCAAAATTACACCCTCTACAATTTCCATTGTAGAAATCAGGAAAATTCTTATGGGCTGCTTGAACTTGACCTTTTTACAGTCAAGTTTGTCTATGACAATTTCAGTCAGTGCTTATGCTAATAGCTTCAAATGAATCTACAATATATCCAAAGCTCACAAAGCTAAGAAAGTGTTTCTATTAAAAATTTTCAAAAGATACATTAAGTGTCAAAGTTGGGAAAACGTATAAGCTTGAAAAAGAACTGTGCAATGCAACTACCATACATCCTATAAAAGTTATTAAGGACCCACCTGGAAAGAAACGCATGGAACCAGGAATAGTACCAGACAACTTTACATTAATTAGACAACCAGCTAGCTACAGACTTGGGGACAAAAAAATCAGACATTAGCTTCAGCAGTCTTGTCCTTATTTCTTAATGTCTATGTGGCCAGAATGTTCAACCTTAGCACCAACATGTGGGTTGTTTGGGGTTTTTTTTAATGTAAAACATTTATCTGCATTAACAGTTTTACACAGATTAACTAGTATCTGGCTATGAAAAGGCATATATTCACCATGGTAACTTCACATAGTGAATGTAAAGCAAAACTAGTACAAATGTATCCACTTGCTTCAAGCTTTCTCACTGGATGCTGACAGTACACATTTTCAATTTCAAAAACAAGCTTGATGTTTTAAATGCAACTATTTCTTTGTTATAATATGTATCACTACATTTCCTGATTTTGTGCCAGCATTTCTAAGCAGCATAACCTGTTTCATTAAAACACCATATGAAATAGCAGCAGCACTTTAGAGTTCTACCACTACAATCATCACGTAACCAAAAGAGGGTGGCCTTACAAGGTAGGTTAGTATCTGCCTGCTGATTCTACTACTCCATTTGTTTTCAAAGGCAATCAAATGAAATAAATGAATTTCAAAGATCACTTTCAAAACAAGCATATCAAATCCATTTTTTGTTTTCTCAGCCCAAGGCTTCTCAAGAAAGAAGCAACCTGAAAAAGAAAACTAAGGACCAAAAAGAATCACATTGTTTTTCTTTACTACAGCACAGTCGTCAAGAGCTTGGGTCTAAACTTTAAGACTGGTCAGGAAATCAAGGGACCTAAAAATAAGTTTGTGAGTATCCACAAACAAGTTCTATTCTTTTGATCATATGAAAGCATTGCATACTTCACTGCATAAAAAGTTAGAACATAGTCTAAATGAAAGCTGCTGCAGCAGAGCAGCAAGTAAATAAGGTTTTAATGAGCAGTCCTGCATCATCACAAGATCCTTCCAAAACACACCTTTTCTTCTACCTAACTTTTCTAGTGGTAACTGTTAGAAATATGGTCATGTTGTAATCCTCTAAGTGTTAAAAACAGATACTGGAGTCTTATCTTCTCAAGTACAGACAGAGAGATCTTCTAGTGAAGTAAAACTTCGTTCTTCACAGCTATTACTTCATGAATACCCAGAGATAACCACCACAGCTTTTCAAAAAAGTCTATCAAGCTTTATTTACATGATTGCCTCACTTCATGTACCTGACATAAATGCAGAGACATTGAAAAGGAAATTTAAAATTAATTGATAATGAATTTTAAAGTAACAATATATAGTCCTTTCTCTAAAAATTAAGTAACGCTGAGAAAGGTATTATGCATGTTTGCTTGAAAACTACATAAACAAGCTGTGGTATTTTTTCCCTTTTCAGATATTCTGTCTGTAATTTGTGGTAAAAAATAACAAAACGTTAAGTTGGTCATGCTAAGTAGCTGGTCTTAAGTCTTGCTAAGAAATCTTGACCAGCTTTCTCAAGTACAGCTCTGCATTTTTGTATTTCAGATAACAAGCACTGTCCCATCAAATCTGAAACGTCGTTAAGAGAAGCCAACCCAAGCTTCTGGTCAACTTGGTAAGACAGTATAAGACTTCCAATGCTGTGCAAAAGAAGTCATAACTCAAACAATTCTATAGCGAGAAAGTCTGCAGTTTCATTAAGGTTTTTACCCTGCTGCAAGGCTACAAGCTTTTTTGGGTGGGTTGGTTTTTTTTTTCCTTTCAAAGATTATTCACTTCTGCAGTACTTTCCTAACTCCAACCAAGAACATAAGTAAAAGATCAGCCTACAGGTTTGTTAGCTCCACTGATAAAGTAGCTTATGCCTGTTTGTACTATATGTTCAACAACAGTTTATATTTAAGTACTTTGAAAAGTCTTTCAGTACCAAGAACTTTAGAGTTGCTGTTCCCCATTAATGTACCTGTTAAGGGGAATGATTACATTTAAGTTTTGATGTGGCAATATAATGCAAAGTCAAAATAACTTTATCTTGCTGAAAGGATCCATAACTATTTACGTAAGGTTCCAGTAAGATGTCCTTTAATCTCCGATCTCCAAGAACGAAAAGTTTTGTCCCCATTTTTCTTTTAGCTGTCACAAATTTTCTTTAGAACAAAAAAGAACCAAAAAGGAAATATAACTTTGTTTATGCAGTTAAATCCAGCCTTTATCCTAAAATCTCAAGTAATTAGCTTCTGGGTTGACAATTTTAAATGAAGTTGGACAAAATAATGTCTTACTAAATTGATATTAAAATTTCAACTGCAAAAAACTTTAACTTTTTAGGAAATTGACACTTTTCAATTCAGCTGCTTACACTGTACCTGTTTTAATGGTTGGTTTTTAATACAGATGGAAGAAACCATGCTCATCACACTAGCCAAATCTTTGAATAAGCTATTTAACATTTTGTGAAATAAATGCAAAAGTGTTTAAGTCCTTATTTTGTTTAAAAAATGTTCATATTTAAGGTCTAAGTTTCATCATGTGTTGCTAATTAATAAGCATATTGGAAAGAATACATGCAAGTCACAAGCTTCCTAGTTCTAGATACAATGCTAATTTACATAAAATGTAAGTAATGTATTTTACATGGAAGTGTGGGACTATTCATCATGAGCTTCTAACAGAAAAGTGCCTAAAATGAAAGCAAACAGCTAGGATTCTGGTACAGAGATCTAGATGAAAGTATGCCCCAGTTTTAAAAAAACAAAACAAAACAAAAACAAAACATTTTTTTTCTAGGACACCTGAAAACCTGTAAGAAGCCTCATCCTACCTTACAGCAACTACCGGTATCAAAGACATTGTTGTCCTTCCAGGTCTCAATGAAAAAGCATGTCTTAGCCCCAGGATCAGTTTTTAAAAAACAGCCAGGAAATGCAACTGCACCCTATTATCTTCTCCAATACTGATGCAACAGGCAGGTCAGCCTCCCCCCTCAGGCTTTGCAATTCTAAAGGGGTGGTTTGGGTTTTTTGTGGGGTTTTTTTGTTGTTTTTTTTTTTTTTTTAATTTTTTTTCTGATGGTTTCCATAAAAGCAGGACAGAGGGCATAAGAACAACAAACACCAAGTCAAGCAGTAACAGTTACACTGCCATAAGAAATCATCCACTATTCCTTAAGTACCAATTTGGTTTCCAGGGCAAGCAACATTTACTCAGTAACACCGAGGAGAACAATGGTGTTTCTGGGAGAGATTAAAGCTTTCCTTTCACAAATGTTTGTCATTTCAAAGGAACGTGAAGGTGGGAGAGGGGGAGAACAGGTTCCATGAGGCTTTTTTTTTTTTCCTTCCTCCTCCTCAAAAAGAATCAGAAGGTTGCTTCAAATCACTAGTTTACAGAGCTCGAGTTGTAATGCATTTCTGAAATACACTCACAGTATTCTATATGCTCTGATGAAATGTGCTTTGGCATTTAGAAAAAGACTCATCATCAAATTTGCAACAGCTGGAGATATATCCTGTGACCTTTAAGTGTCAAAGGCTAAGGTGGCTTAGCCTTTCAGCAAATCAGATAAAGTCGCAAAGGTAGGAGGATTTCGAAGGATTCAGATCTGTGAATTTAATACAAGATTGTAAAAACATTCTTTTTGTATCAGTATTTCAAAGCATTCTTCAGAACACGATGAAAGGACTAAAGCCACCTTTGCACTGAGTTCAAAGTGGGTTCCAGAACTACCACCCACCCAGAGTGTGTTGCAAAGAACACCACAATACATGGTAGTACTCAGAAAGAACGTCTTAGCACTGAGGTAATGTAACAAGAATCGGTCCAAATGAACTCTTCACAACCACTAGAAGGAACACATTAAGATTACAAGTAAGCAAAAGTCTGACCTTAACAGGCGTTCAGGTACACAGGAGGCCCCCAAAGGCATGTGAATCATCTCAGATGTAAGAAATCCTACTACCGGCTACAGCAAAGCCTGACTTCTCAAAGATTCAACTCGCAATGAGAGTCAATCCAGCAAGACAGAAAAGCAACACCTATTCATGAAAGATCTTTAGGTTTTTGGTTTTGTTTGGAGTTTGTGTTTTTTTTTTTTAAAAAAAATCTGTTGACCAGAACCATTTTTTATTTAAAGGCATCAGTATTCCCACTTGATTAATTTCTACATTACACAAGGATTTCTTAAACGCCGCAAGGCTAGTCTTTATCAACTAATACACAAGCTCCCCGGTGCAATAATTGCAATGACTACCTTCAAAATCTGCCGAGTAAGGTATCAGATTCAGACAAAGCAATTACATTCAAAGATACAGTACAAAAATCCAATATTCTACAGTGTCAATGATTGTAAAAATGCCTGCTCTCCCCTAGTCTTTCATTCTTGCTACTGTAGTATAGTTTTCATACTTTCAACGACACAGTTTTAAGTAACTGCAGTCACCATATGTTCCTGCAACTGTTCATAAAGCTATGCTGTAAACCAAATAATTAAAAAAAAAAAAAAAAAAAAGAGGGAGAGAGAGAAAAAGAGAAAAAGAACAGAGCTACAGGCCTGTACATACCCTGAAATCTTTTAGGAAACTTTTTTTCACATTCTTCTACAGGGCAGCCCACTCGCGGGACAAGAACTATCAGCTTTACCACAGGAGAAACCTACACTCTAAGGCTCCAAACAGAATGCCTTTTGCAAGCAGTCTGAATCAGCAGAGCTCAGCCCTGAGAGGTACTGCTTAAAGGAAAGCATGCTTAAAGGAAACTACGCAAGTCCAAAAAAATAAAAATGAAGGGCAGCACCATAACACCACAAACCTATCTGGGGTCAGACTCAAGGAACACCAGTACTTAATGTCCAAATTGCAACACCAAAAACCCAATCACCAAACCCAACAAAAATCCGTGTATCCACCTAACATAACTAGACACCTCCTTTTTGATCTGGAAGATTCTTAAGACCCTGTAGTTTTCTTTTTCCCTCATAACATTCTCAGAATTGAGAAACTTCTGCTTAAAGCCTACAGGAACTACAAGCATAAGGCTAAGCACATACCATCCAAGTGCCAACCCTGGCATTCCTAACAAACCAACAGTGGCAGATCTGTTAAGTAGTAACTTAGTGAGAACACCTGAAACAAAACAGATCCTGTGACAACAACTGAGTGGTGTACAGCTTTTATTTGTGACCTAACAGAGCACTAATCCTGCAAGTTCAAGAGCTGGCCTGAAGCTTGAAGCCAAAGGCCATTTCTACCACTTTCTAATTTACGTAGAACATGATTCCCATACTCAAGAAAACAAGCCTAGAAGTGCCTAAACCCACAGGCTAAAGATTCATGCCTCTCCACAGTGGCACAACTTCAAGAGAAAGTTGGGAAAAAGTCCTGTCTAGACACTTATAGCTGAGATGCCCTCCTGGGTAAGTGGCAGATGTTGAATTGAACACCTTGCCACTGAGGAGAGAACAGACTCTAGGTCTTCCATTTCCCATCTCAAGAGCTTAACATTACTTAAGGCAATCCCAAAAGATGAGTGCCACCTGCTCCTGTGCCCTCCTTTTCGGAGAGCAGGGACCCCTCTCAGTTCTCAGAAAGGTGCCTTACCACACAAGGGATCCAGACGCCTCATTGAAGCTTTGAGCAAGCAACTGCATTTCAAATATATCTCTGTGTACATTATCACGCAGTGGCTCTCGCTAGACAGCCCACCATTCAGTCTATTTTTTGTCCTGGATCATCCATTAAGACACCTAATCTCACATACTGCTCAGTAAACTAAGGATTTGGTAGGATACTGCATTCTACTTTGGAGACTAAGGACCTTGGTCCCCAATAACTTAGGTGCCAGAACAGTCAAGTTCTTCAGTGAATCTAGGCCCTGGGTAATGAGCCACAATTTAAACATTTACAAGGGTTTGTGCTGTCCTTCTGTAGCAAACCCACTATTTTTGTGAAATATATAAGCTCTGAAACAGTTGGCTACAGCAACCACTTAAGATTTATTACCCTGTTTTCTTCAGAAGTCTGCTAAATGCTTATTTGTACCTGGGAAATACAGCAAGTGAAACTGCCCTAATATTACAACACCAAAGCCAGGGCTTCATTGATTCCTTAGAAAAATGAATGACAAAAATACACTGAGAACACGTTTTTCATTAGCAGCTGTATTAAGTCAGGACTGGCAGGGATATTACACAGGCCACAAAACAAGTACCCGTATTTGCACATGCAATTTATAACCATCCCAGGACTTATTTGCTGTATCTCCTATCTCCAAATTGCCTAAAAAGCTTTAGCCCTCTCATATTCTTGATACTTCTAGGGGAAATTTCACTCTTTGGGGTAGTGAATACATTCCCTGAGTCTAGCTGACTCAAGTCACTGAATTAAGCCAGTTCTGAATGCCCGTGAACTCCGACACAGAGTTATGCGATACTTACAAGTGAACTAGATCAAGTGAAGTGAAGACTACAGGTGATAACATGGAATATATAAAATATATACATACTTACTGAGAGTAAACCCATGTGTGTAGACAGTCACTTATGGGACTGAGTTTACTATTAATTATAAAGACCAAAATCTGGCAAACAGACCAAAGATGCTTCAAATTAACTGTGACTGTGCCAATTGATTTAATAGCAAATCTTAAGTTTAAAAACCTGGGAGAGAATGTTCTGCAGGTCTACCAGAGTCTCCTAGTGGCACCTATCTGTAACCAGTGAGGCACAAATAAACTTTGATTCCCCCATTTAAGTTAAATACAAAACAAAAAGTGTATTTGGTTACTACGGCTTTGCAATTTCACATTCACTGACTGGATAAAAGGAATTAAGTTTCAAATTGATTGACACCACTTGCATCCGTTGGATTTTGATTTTTTTTTTTTGATGCTGACAATGAAGGAATTCAGGGCAGGGCAGGGATGGGAATCACTTAAAAATATCCAACTCTAGTTTAGGGATTTGCCACAAGGCTTTAGATGTACCTAGTAATCTATCTAGGATGGGAATGCCTGACTGGACTATCATTAAGCTAACAGTCATCTAAGATTTTGCTACTTCAACCAACACCCCCAAGGTCTGCAATTTTTTTTAAGGAACTTTTGTTACGACAGTCATCCAGTGCTAGTTCTGGTACCACAGACACTGTTTTGTCAGGCAACGATAATAAGAGGTTCTTGAATGGTAAAGCAGATCTCATGTCATTCAACTCTCAGGTTTGGTTCCTCCAGATGATGTTCCTGTCTGATCCAAAAGAACCCAATCTGTAAAAATTTCCCATCCCCTGAATACAAATACAAACACTGTTTTTCAGAAGTATGAGATGACATATTGAGCAAGTCAATGAAGGTCACAGTGGTTATCAGAATAATTTAATAGTGGCTAATCTGATGATGTTCCCAGCTGATATGCCCGTTAGGAAACTGGAAGACGACTGGCAGATCTGTATGTATTCATGCCCTCCCTTAGTAAACCAGAACACTTAACATTTGCAGCTCTGCAGAGGTGACTATGCAATCAAGTCTCATGGTCTAGAAGCATCTCCCCCCTGCAATCATCTAAGAAAACCTCTAATTTCCACCCATGTCTTTTGAAACATCAGACATGGAAGACTGGCTGGTGAAATATTCAGAGACTGTAGAGAGATGCCTCTCTTGCATACCTGGCTCATATGACTTATTCATTGGTTTGAGACAAACCGATTGCCAGATTTACTATTCCCCTCACTTCGCACAGCAGGCAGACTTTCTCACATTCATTTCCAGCATGAAGCACAGATTACTAGCTGCTGAGATCTTCTGATTGTCTACACATTTCTCTGACTCCAAAGATCTTAAAATGTATGTGATTTTTACCCTTTTTAGGTGTTTGTGTTGCATTGCACCCTTGAAATAAATATTTCAGTTTTTCAGGGGATTGCCTAACATCACAGGCATTTGTAATTTAGATTCTGATAGCTCTTAAATGGACTTGTCTTATAAAGAGCAGATGAGCTCAGCCTCTTCTGACCTTAAATTCCATGAGAACTATCATACATCCATTGTAAGTAGTAGTGGAAAGGCAACCTAACCATGCAATGAGAACATACACCTCAACTGGTAACAGTGAATAGCACTGAGTAACAAAGATCTGTACTCATAGCTCCAAGATGATTGTCTCAGACCATTCATAAGTTCAGTTACAAAAATCAATGCAGAGGGAACAATACTGAACCTAGGTCAGTGCTGAAGGAGTCTAGGCTGCTCTCTCTCCCATTAAACTTGGCAGAATTTCCTCAGAGACTTTATGAACTTTACTGTACACTGCACAACTCAAAATCTTTCTTTAGGTTCAGAGTGACCTTCCTGGCCTGACTTCATTTTCTAAATGCCCTTTTTTTTGTGAGTACATCTATGGCAGGTCTCTTCTTCAGATGATCTTCTTTATGCTGGTCTCCAAGACTGCCATTCCACTATGGCTGAAGGCTGGATGAAGCCCAATTGCCTACTCTTAGCATTCTCAATGATTCTTCGTATCGTACAAAGACTTTTGTAATTTCCTCCAGGAGACGAAGTCTGAATTGCACAACACGTCATTACCTTTTTGAGGAAAAAGATATGTACAAAGACCCACTTAATATCAAGAAACAGATGGAAATACCTGCTGCATCCATCTTCCAGAAGAATTAGTTTAGTGCGGAACAGACCAAATTTGAAACCTGCATGTGGAGGAGCTCTACACAGAAAGGCTGACAGTATTCAGTCCAATGGGCCAAGGCAGCATACAACAACACTGTATGAGATCAGGTGACTCCTGAAGAGCTTTAGCCAGATTAACAATTAGTAATGCAAAAACAAACCAAGTTCCAGCTTGGTTCCCCAGGCAGGAAACAGAGCACTAAAGGAGGGTCTCTGTCACCCTGCCTCTTACGCACGACCTCTGACAATGTAAAATAACACTCCAATTTCATGTGAATGAAGCACACAGAAACATGACACTATGAAATACAGCCAAAGAAACAACTTTACATTTTACAGATTTAATCTTTGCCCCACTAAACTGAACAGGAATTTCTCTTGACTTCGCTGGATGCAGGATCTTGCCCTATACACAAATGCATGCCTCAAGATGGCCTACATAAGAATGTACTAAAAGCAAAAAGTTTAGAAAGGTTGCTTTGGCATATCTGCATAAAGCACAATAATTACCATGTTGAAGTAAGACCGGATTTTGACCCCTCTTGCCAAATCCCAAACTATGACATTTCCATCATGGCCAGCAGAGAAGAGAACTCTTGGATCAAATGGATGAGGTTCAAGTACAAACACTTCATCTTCATGCCCCTGAAATTAAAGATACAGCAAGTTGAACAAGAGGATTGTCTCAAATACTTACCCAGGCATTCAATATGGTAACACTAGCAACTGCAACATTATTCTATGAAAGTGTCCAGCAAAGAACAACTATTTTGACCACACATTTTTTTTGTAGCAGTGTATTATGCTCTTCTTCCAGTTGTAATCTTAGCTTCCTAAGAAGTATGTCAAGTATATCACCTTCACAACAAGTATGTCCCAGTACTTTCACCATGATTTTAAAAGATTAGAGTCCACAACGTTCAGTATTTTTGGTCTTAATGCTCCACAGATTTAAATTTGTTTAGGCAGAGTAGCAGTTAGAAATTTAATTTAGAACCATAAAGAATCAAATATATAACTAAAAGTTAGAGAACAGCATCTCCAAAATTAATACTAAATTTTAAAGCTTTGCATTAAATATTTCCATCTCTAGTGGAGCACTAGTTACCTAGAGTGACCTATTTTCTCAGTTTAAAAAAAAAAAAAAATCAGACATTAATAAAAATGTTGTTTGATTTATCCTAGCTAGAAGACTATTTTTTTGTACTCATGGAATGATTAAGTTGCAAAAGCGTCTCTGTTTAAACAGGGCAAATTTATCCATTAACGGTATTTCAAAACATTTGTTACATTAAATAAAGGTCAAAAGAAACAACTATTTCCTTCTCTCCTTCAAGATAGCACTTCAGGGAAAAAAAAAGTCCAAAATTAGTTTCAGACATCTTGAACAGCGATGGTTATGAGACTTTAAAGCTTTATTTTCTAATAAGCAGGTGACAGACACCTCTATTACACTTCAATTACCTGAAAACATTTTTGTTAAGACAGTTTTCAGACAGAAAAAAATGCATAAGGAAGAATTTTGATGATGTATACATAAATTTTGCATTCAGATTGATAAATCAAGATGGAACACCTTACCATGAGAATATGAATGAGTTGGCCAGTGAAAGAATTCCAAACTTTCAGAGTCATGTTATTTACAGCAGTTATAACAGAGTTGTCATGGCGGTCCCATGCCACCATGGTCACTTTCAGCTTTGTGATTTTATCTTCAACTCCTTGTAAACTTTGTCTAAAACAAAAGAGCAAAAAGTTTCAAAGCAATCCTAGTTTGCCAAAACATTTTTATGTCCCTACCAAAAGAAAATACTTCTGTATTTTGCTTTATTATTAAGAATAGAAGCATTACTTCTTCAAGAAACTGGAGAAATGAAAGATGTTTTCCATTATGTAGCACATACAACTACAAAAGAATTGTAGATGCTTCAACAATGACTATAGGGTCCCTCTTAATATCTTAAAGAATACGTTGATCTGTTTTTCCAGAAAGTGCCCTCTGATACATGACCTAACCCAATTAAATTTGATAACTACAGTGTTTGTTGTGACATTTGAAGAGAGCAAATCCAAACTAGTCAACCAGCGAACAGTAATTTTTCCTGGAGAATATTTGTAAATAAGTAGTTATAAAAATGGAGAGAAGTATTCTGATACCTTTAAATGAGTTAAATTCTCAGGCTGTATTTAGTACTACACCATCACACTTATATCACTTTACTATAAGTAATAATGGCGCTTAACCTTGCATGTATTTTGGTTTTATCCCTATGAAAACCAAACACTAGCCATCTGTAATATAATCTATCAGAATACTCCAAAATTACATTTTTGTCAGGGTGGTTTAAAGATGAACCACCACTGAATTCTCTAGCACATTAATTTCTGGGAAAACATCAGCCTAATGCAACAATAGCATGTTACCACCAAGTAGGCAGACAAAATATAGAATCTTCCATATAGTAAGCACTACAATACATTACACAATAGTATATATTGTACAACTCAATAACAGAAAATGTAGTTATAGCCAGATTCCTCTCTACATTCAACGCAGAACCCAGGAGGCTTTATAAGCTGAATTCACTCTTTCCTTTCAGTGCAGCAATTTCATTTTCTTTGATAAAATTGTGCTTGTGCAGAAAAGATCAAATTTGGAACTGCACTTATCCCTCTAGTCAAAAGGACAAAACAGAATTCAGCTAAACATACTTCACTGAAATGAGCAGTTCAGTTTCTCAAAGAGGTTCAGCATTTGTGACCACAATGAAGAAGAATCCATTCCTATTTTGCCCAGGATCAGTTATAACTAAGAATTTTTACAGGCTGCATTTTCAAGAGAGAGTAACTCAGTCTATTCTCAAAGTACCAGCGTTTTATACACTCTTGTCCAACAGTTTTCTGTTCATGTTTTGTTGCATCTGCCCATAACTGACAAGATACTCTCTGATCTAAACATCTAACTAAATTATAGCTTATTTAGCCTACTCTTTCATCACTCTCTTGGTCTTTCAGACATCTTTCCACAGGATTACTCCTGAAACCATTTTAATTTTTTTTTTTTTATTAAATATCATCCTTCAAACCACTCAGTATGATCGGTAAGGGGAAAAAGGTTTACCCCTTAAACCCATTATAAATCTTTCTAATGTACGTCAGTTGAAAAACATCTCCTCCATGCTAAAATAAAAAGGTGCAAGCCACAATTCCTACTAAGTCATTCTCCCATCTTCAAGCCTCTTGTTGCTTGTTCTAGTGTACAGAAGTCTCCAATATCTACAAAGCCTTCTAAATTCTTAGACTGTTTTAACAAATAAGAACCTGTTACAGAGCAAGTGATTTATTTGCTCTGGCATGTGGTATGAAAGAACCCAATACTGCTTTTCTGGGTGTGTAGTTTCCACAGTAGCTTTAAGTATTACTAAAATGCAAGCAGTCTCAATAACAGATCTGACCTCGTTTTCTTGCTCCAGAAATAAATACCTATGTAAAAAGCCATATAAATTTGACCTTTAGTGGGTTTTGAGTATCTTTAATTCTTTTAATCTAATCAAAATACTAGTGGAGCTATTATCAGGACACGCTGGTTTCCACAGCTGAATATGTAGTTAAATATTTGTCTTCATTGGACTTCAAGAGCTAGATAAGCATACTGTACGTTTAAGCAATAATAATTTAAGAAGGTCTTCCTCCACCCCCCCTTTTCTACTTTCTCTCCCCCCCCCCCCCTTTTTTTTTTTAAATAAGTCAGCAAATGATATCAATGGCCTTCAAGTACCTATCCGATAGCAGAACATTTTACATCACTTACCCTGCCGGGCGAGTAGCCATATCTAACAAAATGCTTTTCCATTCCCTTCGCTTAAATTGCCAGATTCGTGCTGTTCCATCACGGCTTCCACTCACAAATCTAACAAAGGGGAAAAAAGTTACTCAGAGATCAAAGGCAGATCTGTACAGAAAAGACGCTTGAAAACTGAAGTTCCAGAATTTAGAACTCAAAAAATGAAGCTATAAGTAAGAAGTCCAAACAGTGTCAGAATGCTGTACAACTGGTTTGAGGTGAAAAACATTTCTGTACCAGTAAAAAAATTGAAGGCCTGCAAAAAGTGGAACCTGCTTCCCTATCCTGAGCCCCTTCCAAACTAACTGTACTTTGACCTTTGGTGCACCTTGCTGAGTTATGACACTGCTCTGGCACAGAGACACCATAACCCAACGAACATTCTAAGAAATTACCCTGTCATGCCAGGTAAAGCTAAGGAAGAAATTTAAGGGGTAAAAACAGCTGAAGGGCCAGGAGAGCCCTGCAAGCAGAAGTACAGACATGATTTTAAAACAAAACAAAGCCTACTCCCAATAAGCTAGCACTGTATGTTGAGTAAGTATTATGATACTTATATAAGTAAGTGTTTCCCAGCTTGAGTTTCTCCCCCACCTTCCTTCTCCCTTTTTGGGGTGCAGGGGTAGAAGGCGGAGAAAGAGTTGGGTGGAGCACAATGAAGCTTGGTTTGCAACTATTTGTATCATAATAAAAGTGTGCATTAGAACATCAATTAAATGAAGTGTCAGAATCTTCATAATAAACTGAACTGTCTTCTTCAGCACCTTTCACATCCAACATCCAGAACTTAAAGTGAAACATTAAAAAACATTAGGCTAGCTAAATAAGGTATTGTTAGATCTAGTTTGATAGTTTTCCTGTATCCAGCAGTCAATTAAGAAAAGGTTTAAATATTTAAATGTATCTAAAAATGCATGTATTTTGTATGTCAATATATATACCCATACATTTCTTAAGAAGAAATTTCAAGTATTTTTATACTCCTTAATTTTGGCAAATTCAAAATACTTTAATCATTCATTACAATGACAACAACTGTAAAACTGAAGAACAAGTATTAGTAAAACGAAACAGTGAGAATCCAATAATTATAGATTATTTTACTGGATGAACCTCAAAAAAAGAAAGTTTTTTTTTTTTATAACTACTTCCAGAAACTGATATTTTAAAATAATGTCCACAAGGTCAAAAAACTAGCTCTGAATAAAGAAATTGTGTGCTTACCTGCTACTACTATTAGAAAACTGAATGCTGTCAACTTTATCCTAGATTAAAAAAAGAGTAAAAGAAGGGGAAAAAAAAAAATCAAATATGATTCCTAATTTATCCAAATTATTATTTTAATCAAATACATATGTAATTTTTAAAAAGTATTTACAGTATGAAACTCCAACTCTGATATCTTCTCTGGCTGACCTGATCCAAAGAAATAAACCCTAATGATGTGATCTGTACTCCCAGTGGCCAAAAACATTCCACCTGAGAAAAACAAACAGATAAGTTTTAAGAAAAAAGGACAATCTAATGTTATTACAGTATTTTCAAATGGTTGTAACATCAAATACCTAAGTTTAGTCCCTTAAATTTATAGCTGTATCTCATTTCAACTATTGACCTTTAAGTAAAAACAAGATTTAGAAACTCAAAAGTTTAACTGGAGTTGAATTACCTCACATTTGCTGTCAGATAAATATGCATCTGCAGACACATCTGAAAGATTAGCTAACTACAGTAATTTGTCTGCGACTAAGCCCTTAGAAGCCTCAATCTTAACAAAAATTGAATGGAACTAGAGCTCCCGTACACTTTCTGAAAACAAGTTTCTGTCATTTTGATATTTTATCCAATTATTTATGTTGCCTTCTTCAATTTTCAACTCTGAAATCAATGAAATTCAGACTGTGAGAACCTGGTAATCAACACCTTGTCCCAGTCCCTATAAATTCCATCTCAGATAATAAAGCTAACTCTCAGAATCCCTCTGAGAAAAAGGTATACATCACGTTTTAAAAGACTTGCAGTCACAAAAGACTTACTTTCAACATTTTATATTTAACCGTTTTCAAGAACTTCCGTATTACCAAGAGTTAATGCATAGATTCTGAATTTCTATTTTAAATATTTGGGGTTTTTTTAACAGCTACTTTAACTCAATTCCATCTTATTAACAAGAAATATGCTACAGTAACTGTATTATACTTCATTTTACTCTCCAAATGACTTCTTCTATTGATACAAGGGAGGGAAAAAAAAAAAAAAAAAGGAAAAAAAGAAAAAAAGGGGGGGTGGGGGGGAAGTATTTTACCAGCACTGAAAGAAGAACAGATCATTTGGACTCCGGGCCGAGGGCGTTCTGTAAACTTTGTTGGCCTTGGACTACAAATAAAGAAACAGTTAAATAATTTCCTAATAGGGCTTCAAAAAATAAGTCAGTATCTTAGAAATAAAGCACAGAAGGACAAAATTAAATATGAAGGAACAGATGGCTGCCCATCTATAAACAATCTCGTGTGACTATGCTTCATGATCTGATCTTTAGGAAACTAAGACATCCAGATGGACTAAGTAATCCATATATCAAGGAGCACTGTATTACAACTTAAATCCTGTTCCCCTCTCCCCTCTAATATTGCTATACAAAACACTCTCCTTAAGTCACCGGCAAAGCAGAACAGAAGACACTAGAGCCAGTTGCCCATCATGTTCAGTTTTAAACCACTGGGTATACTGGAACTCTGGTTTTCTCCTGTAGCACACAGCTGCTTTTACAAGAGAGAAAGAGAGCTTGGCGCTCTTTATAGAAAAGGATACAAAAGAAATTTAAATAAATTCAGAGTTCTTCACAGTGTTAGAATATACCAATTTCTTCAGAGGACATACATTCTTTGTCAGCTAGTTTCAAATAGTGCCCAAAGAATGTCAGGACAACAGCTAGAAGTTTGTAAGGAATTTCACTTTATGGCCTGTGCTTCCTTTTAGGCGTTTCAGAACTTGATGTGCAAGCAGAACTAAAGCTTCAATGGATATAGCACTTTAAGAGTGTATAAAAACAAACCAAATCAGATCTGGTTCTTCAATCATTACTTCAATTCTGCTCATGCACTGCAGCAACCTCAAATCAGTAGGTGGTCTTGCATAGTATGCCATCTGCAATCTTCACTCAAAGAATAAACTTACTAGAGAACAGCAGCATTACACCCACAAGTGTCATCACTAAAGATTTCTTTTAACATTAAAAAATGCATATTCATAACTTATCCAAAACTTTCTCTTTTAAAAGCAAAATGGTCCATATAATTCATTTCAGCTGAAGGCAGGTGCCTAAGAGATCTTTCTCCACTAATCAGCTATTGCTATCTCAAAGAAAGTAGTAAGCATTAAACCTTAGTGGTGCCTATGCATAAAGCAAAGTAATGAACACCAGGAATACCAGTTAAGAAATCTTTCTACGAATTGTCTTTTCAGTATAGGCTGTTCCTGTGAACTTTCCTCTAGGAGTTTTAAGGTAACTCCCTGCAGACTCATGACAAAGAAACCTCACAACAAGATACACTAAGCAAGACAAAGATCCACTCTACAAAACAGTTGAAACCCTTCTTAACTGAGATACTAACATAAAAATAACTACCAGATGATTCAATATGCAGCTTACATAATACGGAGCAAGTGTAAATAGATAAATAGGCTGCTGTTTTCTTCCACTGTGGTTTGTGAACTCTGCCTTTGGAGTTAGGACAGCTGCAAAATAGAGCAAGTATGCACTTACGTTCTAGTTTGGATAACCAAGTTAAATTCTCCAACTCACATCTCTCTAATGCGTGTTATTTTACACTAGAGCAGACTGTGGTCTTTGCAAAATGAGCTGGGCAATCAGTATTTTTGGGAAGCAAGGAAAGTGGATAAAAGTATAATTTCTTGCAACATACAGAAACCAAGCTAATTGTTTTGCTTACAAACATTCTCAATCCAATTATTAAGTGGCTGGACAGCACTAGGATACCTTCATAAACATTTCATAGAGAGGTCCAGAAAAGCCCTGGTAAACCATTTTTCTCCTGGATGAGACCTATATTAAGTTCAACACAGATCCAGAAACGGGAGGGGCTGCAGTCAAAAAATAACCTGCACTCAGAGCAGCAGACAAAGAAGCAATTTGGTCTATGTGCCTCAACTAAGGTACATACTCACCCACATAAACATCTCACAAGTTCATCTTCAAAATGCAGCAATAGTGCAGGAATGGTTAACTCATCCAAGCCCCATAGACTACCCTCACTCTGGACATGTAGTGGCTCCAGTAAGACTACTTCTGAGAAAATCAGGTGATAAAACCTCTCCAAATCAAGTCTTTGTTCACAAGCTCACAAACAAGGTTCAGCATATCTCAATTCTGATGTATGACCAGCCCCTTTAACATCAAGTGCCTTCTGCTTAAGAAAGCAGATGGGAAGTATTACACCACACTGATGTCAATTGAGAAATCAATGTCTTGTCCAAAACAGGAATGTCAAAATCATCAACATGTGTTTTTCCTAAGTTTTTTTTCCTCTTTTTAAAATCATGGGGGGAAAAAATAGCAAAGAAGAAAAGCAGTATAGTAAGTTCCTCTACCCAAATCTGTGAGACGGTTCTGCTGCCTTTTTCATATGGTCTGCCAGTAACAGACTAACACTGGAAACTTGTGATCCAAACAGGTGGCAGAAGAGTAACAAGAAAACTCAGCATCTTTCTCAGAGAAGATACATATGCAAATATTTTGCAGTGCAACTAATTTAACTTTGACACACTGACCAGTTTAATAATTCTCCCTTACACTCGACACAGATTATTCTTCAATTTCTGATGACCCAAGGCTGATTTTCTCTCTTCTCCCTACTGCCAACTGATACAGGATCCAACTCTCATGTTTTCTATCACCATCCAGAATAGTAACAAGACACTAAACATGGGGAAAGCCTTGACTGAATAATTTTTAAATTGTTTTCCCATTTGGGCCACATTCCTTGACTTCCTTACCTGCAGCACCAACCAACCTTACCATTCCTCTATTTGGAAACCAAATTAATCTACCTGGAATGTTACTGCATTTAGGCATACATGGTAACTGCCTGGTCAGAAATCTCTTCACTGAAAGAAGAGGAGCACAGAGGAGGAGGTTCTGTAATACTGAAGAACACCCATCCACACTAGTCACACATGCACGTGAACAAGGCTGATCACTCTCCTTTGAACAACATGAGAATTTTGTGGTAGCCATGCCAATGTCTGTGTTTCATCCTATGGCACCAAATCTACTGTAATGTGTCCTTTTGCAGTTTATCAAAACAGAGCTCTGTCACCAAGCATCTCCTGTCTGGGCCATATGTGCAACCTAGATACTGAACATGCCTCAATTAACGAGGTTATCAAAAAATTGGGAGACCAACATGGGAAGCCTCCAATTTCAGGGATACTATTAATACTGCAGCAGAGCTACTGGCAACGCTGAATACAAAGATTTTTGCGATCTAAGAATGAAGCAAACATTTGCAGAGATTAAAAAGACAAAACAAAACAGAAAACAGAACTGGGATAGGGCACTAGACATTAGAAGGCCAAAAGGATATCAAAGCCCCTTTTAAACGCAAATACTACAGTTTTCAAGGTAGTGAGTTTTCCAATTCTTCATGACCTGTTGAAATAAAATAATTGCTCCATAATATTTTGATCTAATTTTAGAAGTGGAGAATGAAGAACAATTTTGAGTTTCCTCATCTCCTGAAGAAGCTGACAGAGAACGATTGCCCTCAGGAGGAATTCTTCCCAGGAAGGACTATGTTCAATTTTCAGTTAAAGACAGGGAGTTGATCCAGTAGACTTAGCCATCCAAGCTGGGTTCCACTGAAAGTTTTCAGCGTAGTTAAGAACAAAACTGATTATTTTTAATTTCAGAGCACACTGCACACAGTAGTGTATCCAAATGCTGCCTTTCTTATATTTTATGAAAAAGTTCAGCAAAGTACTGCTGGCACTGGCAATCATCTTGAAACTACGATCAACTACATGATCATCATAAGGCTGCCCAACAGCTCATAATCTTAACTCACTGCCAAATGATTCAAGTAATGCTGAGTATAAAAAGCAGGGGGTGGGCTGTGGGGTTTTTATGGTTTTTTTTTCTTTTTTGAGCAGCAGAAATTTCAAGACTTCACCACCAGTCCCAATTTAAAATATTGGACGATTTAGTAACACACTTTCTTCACTGATAGCAATTGTATTCTTGAAAGACAGGCTGCAGTGAAGCTCAGGAGGAGCATGAAATCAAGTTCTGACTTAAGCATGTGACAGCACCCTTCACCTGTACTACTCGAATCTTTCGGTCTTGCCCGAAAGCTCCCATTTCTCTTGCCTGGGGTGGGAGGGCCACTGGAACAGATACAGGGCTGCAAGCTCAGAACCCGAGTAAGAGATCTTATTTTCTCTGCCAGCTTTCCTCCTTTTTAGAGATACTGAACAGAAGCAAGCCTGTATTTTCACTATAGGGACAAAAGGAAGGACAAAATTCCTACCCCACCAGTTATTCTCTCTTCCAGATGGCCTACACATCATGTTTGTTAAAAAATAACCCCACGAAGGGCCTTATGAAAAAAATTAACAGGAATCTCTCTTTCCTTTGATGGTCTTATACCATTGGCACTCATTTTCCCCCAGCACATTACTGAATGGATGCGGAGGGGACCTGCCATGTCTCTGCAATTCTGGAAGCCGATCCAGATGTAAAGGTGTAAGGAAGCGCAAACAGCTCATCAAAAACTGTATGACAACCTACACCCATTACTGAGACACACCGTCCACACAATGCAGCCTCCTTGTGAAAAATTACACTGGATTCTTCGCTTCCCAGTATCATTTAATATGATTTACTGGAATAAACACAATCACAGTTAGAAAAGTTTATAGTTTAGCAAATTAGGTAAAACTTTCTGTAACTAACAAATTCTCCTGAACTAGCATACTGTTCAATTCACAAAAAGCTACATTAAGAATTTTCAGGGTGTCCAACCATTTTGTTATCCTAAGTGACACACAGTTATGTTCCAGTCCCAAAACACATGCCTGTTTCTTATTTAGACTTTACCATATTTTAATCAAGTTTTAGCTTTGATCAAAAAGCATCAATTACTTCAAATACATAACAGCTCTACTAAGTTCAAAGAAAGATCTAAGACCAGTATCCTGCCTCCAAAGTAGTCAAAACTGGATGAGTAAGAGCAGAAAAACCATAAAGTGATGGTTTTAATATCTTCATATAATGCATAGTAATATCCTGTGGCAAGGAGTTTTGTAAGTTAACTGCACGTTTTATAAAGAACCACCTCCTTCCAGTTTGGAATTGGCTACCTTCACTTGATACCCTCTAGTACAATAAAGGCCAACAAGCAATTACTCATTGTATGCCCTCCTCAAGACACTCCTGACTGTACATGTCTCATCTTCATGCACCCATCTTTTCCCAGACTGAAGAAACACAGCTTAAAGGGTCTTCTCAAACACAATGTATAAAATACTTCCAGAACAGAAGGTAAGGCTGGTACAAATTCCAGTCTCAAAATTTACTCTGCACTCTGGCATTAAGCAACATTGAATCACTGGCATGACCTGGGTTACCAGACCACTTCCTTGCTGTGCTTCACAAGACAGCTGAACTAATCTGTTTTCTCTATGCTGCTGTCTGATCACATCTGCTGCGACTACTTATACATGAAAGCATTACTCAAAAATCTTTCATTTCTTTAATATTTGCCAAGTGCATCTCACTGAAAATTTGTATTCTACATTTACATTATCACCACGGATAGGAATTAGTTGAGAATGCCCTACCATAACTGATGCCAGCTTTCTTATTCTCTAGGTTTTACCTCAGGACAAATCCCATCCAACTTCTTGATTCATCCAAATATTCATGATTTCTAAACATTCACCTTCCAGTTCATATAGTACAACCCACTTAAGTCTCAAGAATTCCCCTATTCTCTAATGACAGAATTTGTTTCAAAATTCAATTCCATAGAGTCAAACTTCATTTTGGAAAAGGACAAAAAAGAAAAAAAAGGAAAAAAGTAAGAGAGAGATGCATGTGAGCTCAAAAGGTTTAAAAATCAGGCAGATTAAGATTTCATCTTGTCAACAAGAGCTCAGACTTAAGAGACCTTAAGAAAAACAACGTGGTGGCAACTCATCCCCTTTGCATATTAAAATAAGCATGTAAGCCATCTCCTCAGTAAGAAGGAGAGTGTTACTTTGACTACAGCGTGCACCACGCAGCAGAGGTTTAACAGCCTGAGAAGCAGCTTCATCTACAATATCAAAAAAAGAGCCAAAATGCCCGGAGAACATCAAAATAGTTCAGGTCCAGACAACTAGAGAAGTGGCAAACCTATCTACAAGCTCTGCATAACCCTGGGATGCTGCAAGAGATTCTAACAGCAAATACCAAAACTGCAAGAAAATGGAACCAACCTACCAGGAGAACACATCCGTATGAACACATCCCATCCCCAAAGCTAAATTACCAATAACTACTAAAACAATTATTTCCAATTTTGAGCTACAGGTGTTTTGTGATAGAGGAAAAGAAGGAGCAAAAAGCATTTGAAAGCCACTAAACAAGTTAATTGAAAAAAAAAACTATTCCTATTTGAGGGTCCTAACACATTTTTAATATTTTACACTTTGAAGGTAGAAACTTCAGACTCTACTTCAGCCACCACTACACAGCTGCCCAAGAATGCTGCCTCCTGCCAGGCTACCGTAAAGAGCAACCATGAAAAGGTAATAGAAATAAGGAAAGAACAAACATCAAAAATACTGCATCCTAATTTATCACTAGGACAGTACCTTCTCGTAAATAAATTTGCATTTTCAAGTCTAAATTGCAATCATTTTATCAACATAATTTTCATTTCATCTGGGATTAAGCGATGAGAACAGAACCAAAAAGCGCTAACTTTGACATCACATTAAAAAAATCATTAGACATTTTTTACTAAATTAACAGAGATACAGCAAAACTGGGTATAAAGTTACTTGCTTCACTCCACAAAATCCTCAACAGTTAGTAATACTATCAACTTAGTCCTTAAAAGATAAGCAAGCAAGCTACAGCTACACCAGAAACAGATCGCACCCAACAATCACACAGTGAACCAGCCAGTGACAAGTCTTGTTTTAGTCAAGTTTTTCTCCAACATTTGTACAACATTCTTAATTACAAAGAAAGAAATAGCAACAAATAAAATAGCAACTAACTTTATTTTAAGGGTGCCAGCATCCCACAGCCAAAAGCATATTGTTCCATCTGCCCCGGTTGAAGATAAGTATCTCTTTGAGCCACTGCACAGTGGAGAGAACTGGGGGAAGTGAGGGAAGAAAAAAGAAAAGGTCTCCTGTTAATCTGTTCCAGATGTGCTAGTAAGTTGCTCAAGTCATTGACTTCTCACAAAAAAAATTTCATGTATCAAACCATACTTACAGAAAAAAAACACCCCAATAAATTACAATGAACACCAAAGTAACACAATGCTTCTCAGCGTCACCCTCTTCCTTCAGAACAACCCTTCCGGGTTACTTGCCAAAGCACCCTGGGTTATCCCTCCCCACAACCCAAGCTGTGCAACAGCATGCAAGCCTAAACAGAAACAAACCAAACTATTCAGCAGTGACTGCAGTTCTTACTCAATGTACCTGCACTCAGAATCACAGCCTGCAAAGGAATGTTACTTCAAAACAGCACTGCCCCCATGCGTCATGCAATTTTTTTTCAACGAAGATTATTCCTGGCATTTCTCAGGGGTCAGGCATTTTGACAATAAACATGTTGTTTCACAGTGTGTACCGTGGAAATTCCTTCTCACTTCACGGCTTAGTTGCCAGGCATGCCTTTTTATTACATGGAACATTCTTTGGTGGTTCCTTTTCCAGTCAAATGATACTTTTAATTGCTCAGGTGAATTCACAAAGCAAAAAACCTACCTGCAATGATGTTATAGATGCACTGTGGCCCTGCAGAACTGCTAAGGGTGCACAAGTTCGAAGGCACCAAACTCTGATCATTTTATCACAGCTTCCAGCAGCTATCATGGTGTTTTCATAGTTCACTGCCATATCAGATATTTCGGCTGCATGCCCTCTCAGGGTAGCCAACAACCTTCCATCATCTGTTGCCCAGATTTTTACAAGGCAATCATCTGATCCCTAGAAGTAAGGTAGAAATCGTTTCAACCATACCATTAGCTGTTTTGACATTACAGTTAACTAACACAATGAACTGAACAACAGAACTAGAGGCATACATAGATAAATATTCCCCCCCCCTACTTTTAACAGTTTGCCACACTGCATTCAAAACACAACATCGGATTACATTAATTCTCAACAGTATATACAAAGCATGATGTATTTATAATACAGATTGCAAATCCTACAGCGAGTTGGGTTTACACTTTTTCAAAACTCCAGCACAAACTGAAGCTGTTGCAATACATTAAGATGAAAATTTACATTAAATGTGAAAATGAACTATGAATTGGTACCATGTTTGTCATTTAGCATTATACCCACTTATGTTCCTTATCTTACTACTTTAATCTTCATGCCCTACCAGTGTTAGTAGTATACTTACCGCAGTAAGAGTGGGGTAAAGAGCCTGCATGAACAGCTATTCCGTTATTAAGTTGAAGTATTATAAATCTGCTTTGATATTCACATTAACAACACTGAAATGACCACTCTTTCTCAACAAACTTCAGAGGCTTCATCTACTTATCCATACTTAACTTACATTTTGCTGGGCTTCCCACATCACTGTAATGGCTGCTTGCCTTTGTATACAACAAATTCAAGGCCCTAGCAAAAATTTCAGAACTCAGCCCTTCACTTTTCACTGCATTCCTGCACCTCCTTGAAAGTCTGAATATCTCTGCACCTCGCTCAACACAATGACATTTGAACATTGCACAGGGACACTGACGGAGATTTGCTGTATACATTTCATTCATTTGCTTAGGTTCAAAAGCAATACAAAGCTGGGCGTTGGGTTTTAACATCTGGAGCACTGATCTGCTACTGGACACACACAGGTGCGGCAGCGAGTTACAATGTGACACCATCGTTATAAAATTTCACCTGGGTTTTTCCTCTTCCATTTACTTACAGTGCCTCTGCATAAGTTTATCTAGTATTTATTCTTGTAAAGAAGTCAGAAGGTAGGACAATACTATCATCCACCTTTTATAAAAAAGGTATCCAAAGTACAGGGACCAACAGCTGAAGGAACTGGGGTTATTTAGCCTGGAGAAAAGGAGGCTCACGAGAGACCTTATCGCTCTCTACAACTACCTGAAAGGAGGTTGTAGAGAGGTGGGTGTCAGTCTCTTCTCCCAAGTGACAAGCCATAGGACAAGAGGACATGGCCTCAAGTTGCGCCAGGGGAGGTTTAGATTGGGTATTAGGAAAAATTTCTTCACCGAAAGGGTTGTCAAGCATTGGAACAGGCTGCCCAGGGAAGTGCTTGAGTCACCATCCCTGGAAGTATTTAAAAGACGTGAAGACGTGGCACTTAGGGTTTAGTGGTGGACTTGGCAGTGTTAGGTTAACGGTTGGACCTGATGATCTTAAAGGTCTTTTCCAGCCTAAATGATTCTATGATTTTTGAAAGACTGGTAAGCATTCAGTGAACATAAGCATATAATGACCAAAAGTTGCAAAAAATATTTAGAGGCTACTGATACTATTTTCAACATTACAGCTTTTGTAAACAGGTAAATTATATATTTTCCTTATTTAGTACACTCTTTAGTCTACATTCACATAACTATAGAAATCCCACACTGCCATGGCTCAATTTAGCTACTCTTCTGGACAGCCCAATCCCAAGACACCAACACCAAACTTGGGAAGTTCTCACCGACACAGCCACTATGCGTGAAGTAGAGCTGTCCCACCGGAGAGCCAGGCAAATGCTCCAGGAAACGCTTTCAAAAGGAACCCAGATACATCCTGCAGTTATTGGAATGCATAAAAGGATCTGGAAAGCTTCCCCCCCTCCCCCTTTTTAAATAAATACTGACTAGCCTGTTTACATTATGTTAATGCTGATGAACAGACAATTTATTTCTCCTTATTTCCTTAACTTTTAAAATGTAATTACTATTTAAAAAATTCAGTTATCTACTTGAAAAGGTAGCTAAATTTTACTCGTTACATTAGTCAGATTCAAAACTAGTACCTGGGAGAAGGAGAGAACACCATACCTGCGGTTACCTAACAATTATACACCCCTTCTCATTTGTAGCAATACCCTGCAAACCAGCCAACTTCCTCAAGCTTACTTTTTGTTTAGTGAACAAGAAGTTGTTTCTGGCTTACAGGCAGTTATCCACAGTAGTTTCTCTCTTCCTGTTTTATTTGTATCAATTCAGACAAGACACATATCTCTTAACACAAAGAAACAACTATAGCCCCAGTTTTTTAAACAGCAAAAAGAAAGCTGATTGTACTTGGGTACATTGAGTGAGCACATTTTTCTACAGATCACAAATACAGGTTGCTTCTCTACAGAAGGTCTTTAACATCAGCAAAAAGGCTACTTTGGAGCATTAGTGACATTTTAACCCAGCAGAATGTTTTGCAAGGGGACTCTAGACATGCAAAAATCAAGATAATTTAAAACTTTACTGTGTATTTGATTTCTGAACTGCCTTGGTAGGTAATTTTGATTTACCAGCTGCCATGCTTCTACTTTTCCTCAGGTGAGCATGACTTTTCTTTTTTCCCAGCTCTTCAACAGGTGCACACATGAATGCAGTGATGTGGGCAAAACAACTTCTCCCATACCTCTGCCCTAGTCATTTTTGGCATAAACTTCTGAGCCTCCAATTAAGGTCATCAAACAAATTCTGTGTCACTGCATACTCATTTTAAACAAGTACTTCTATTAAGAGAAGGTCCCTCTTCCCTCAAACAGAAAAGTACAATTTGAGATTTCAGATTTCTCTTTGGTCCTCTGAGGACGGGGAAGCTGAGCAGCAATCAGTATTACAGGACAGCAGCACTCTGAACATTTAACCTCAACACACAATCAAGGAGTGCTTCCTTGTGCAGTCTTGGTTAGTTACTGCAAGCAACAGCCAGTTTCTACTTCTAAAAACTTTGTCACAAGAGGGATTGTTGCAGGGATGTGTCTATTTGACAAAGGAGATAATAAGGGAAGCTTGTTAACAATTACATTTTCTGCCTGTTGGGTAAGGAGAGCAATGGTACAGCCTATACTATTTCTACTTATGCATAAAACTTCCATGCTGAGATTCTGTGGTACACATTTGCCTTATGTAACTGCTACACAGTTACAGTGCCAGCCCAGGAAAAACAACCAGAGTCTGTAGAGTTGAACAGCAATGGACAGACAGAATGACAGAATTACTGATGTGGGAAGGGACCTCTAGAGATTGTCTAGTCCAACCCCCTGATCAAGTAGGGTCAGCTAGAGCAGGTCACCCAGGATGATGTATCAACCATTCCTGTTTTCTTATCTTCTGCACATTTACTGAAGGTACTCTCTGTCCCATCACCCAGGTCCTTAAAGAAAGCGTTAAAAAGTACCGGCCTCAGTACCAAACCCTGTGGTACACCCCTAGTAACTGGCCTCCAGCTGGACTTCGTGCCGCTAATGACAACACTTCAAACCTGGTAGTTCAGGCCATTTTCCATCTCACTGTCCACGTATCTAGCCTGTACTTCACCAGTTTGTCAGTAAGGATGCTACGGGAGACAGCACTGAAAGCCTCACTAACTCAGGAAAAAACATCCACTACTGTCCCTCATCCAGCTTAGTAATTTCAGCATAGAAAGCTGTCAAGCTGGATAGGAATGATTTCACTTTCACAGATCTATGCTCATCACATTCTTGTCTTTAATATGTTTGGAAATGGCTTTCAGGAGGATTTGCTCCATCTCTCTGTAGTTCCCTGCAACAACCTTCTTGAAGACAGGAATGCCATTTGCTCTCTTCCAGTCTTCAGGAACCCCTCCTGATCATCATGGCCTTTCAAAGATAATCAAGAATGGCCTCACAGTGACATTGGCCAGCACCCTCAGCACTTGCCAGTGTCTCCCATCAGGTCCCATGGATTTGTGTATGGCCAGTTCATTTAAACATTCCCTAGCCTGATCCTCCTCCACCAAGGAGAAGTCTTCCTTGCTCCAGATTTTCCCTCTGGTCTCAAGAGCTTGGAATTCCTAAAGACAAGTCTTGCCACTAAAGACTGAGGCAAGATGTAAAGATGACACCGAGTATCTCGGCTTTTTCTGTGTCCTCGGTCACTGGGTCTCCTGCCCCATTCATCAGCAAGCCCACCTTTTCCACAGTCTTCCCTTTGCTGCTGATATACTTGAAGAAGCCATTCCTGTTGCTCTTCACATCCCTTGCCAGATTCAACTCTAGGCTGCCTTCAGCTTTCCTAACCCCATCGCTGAACTTTCAGAGAGTTGCCCTCTATTTCTTCCAAGTCATCTGTCCCTGCTTCCACCTCTCGCACCCTTCCTGTTTGTGTTTGAGTTTTCTCAGGAGCTCCTTGGTCATCCGTGCAGGCCTCCTGCCACCTTTGCTTGCCTTCCTGCATATCGGGATGGACCGTTCTTCAGTTTGGAAGAGGTGATCCTTAAAAAACAGCCAGCTCTCCTGGACCTCTCCTCTCTCCCCCAGACCATATGCCACAAGATTCTTCCAAGCAGGCCCCCAGACAGGGCAAAGTCTGCTCCTCTGAAGTCCAGGGTTGTGATCCTGCTTTTTGCCTTGTTCCCTCTTCCCAAGAACTCCACCACCTCATGGTCACTGCAGTCAAGACTGCCTCTGACCTTCACATCCACGAACAGTTCTGCACTGTTCATAACCATCAGATCCAGCAGAGTCTTTTGTTGTCAGTTCCCCAATGACCTGTGCCAGGAAGGTGTCATCAGTGCACTACTACAGAAACTTCCTGGATTGCTTGCAAGCTGTTGTGTTCCTCTTCTAGCAGATACCAGGGTGGTTCAAGTCTGCCAGGAGGACCAGCCAGGTAAGGCTTCTTCTAGTTGCCTGAAGAAGGCCTCATCTAATTCTTCCTGATCAGGCAGCCTGTAGCAAACACCCACCACAACGTCACCTATGTTCGCATGCCCTTAAACCCTCACCCATGACCTCTCAGCTGGCTCATCACCTGTCCCCAGGCAGAGCTCCATGCATTCCCGCTGCTCCCTCACATAAAGGGCAACTCCCACACCTTGCCATCCTGGCCTGCCCCTCCTGAACAGCCTGTATCCATCCACAGCAGCACCCTAGTCCTGTGAACTACCCAACCCCACCTCAACTCTTTGGTCCCGACAAGATCATAGCCCAGCAACTACACACAGAATTCCAATTCCTCCTGCTTTTCTCCACAGCGCACACATTAGTGTACAGGAACTTCAGATGGGCACCTAGTCAGGCTCATTTCTCAAAGACTGAAAGCTTTCCCCATAATGCACTTCTTGATCTGTGTGCATACACTTGGGGTGGGCCCCTTCAGCCCTTTTTGTTGTTTTCAGGGTTTCTCCTGCCTACATCACCCCACATTCTTTGCTTACCCACCTGGTCTACCACCTCCTCACACGGTTATGGTTTGTTGTCTCCCTCCCACATCTTTCCTACTCTAACACTTTCCTCACCAGGCTGGCCACCCTGTTGAGAAAGATGCTTTTCCCCATATTTGCCTCTTATTCTCCTTTTCACATCCCTCAGTATCCATAACAAAAAGCTTCCTCGACCCTGCACACTTTCAGCTCCTCCACAAGTCAGAAATTACCAAAGCCCTTGATAAAGTTGTTCTAATGAGAAGTTACCCTGTTAATGCACTTGTAATAGGATCCAGAGAAAAAAAGTACCCCATAGAAAAAACTGCACAATTATCAAACCTTTCTTTTACACTAGAAGTTCTATACCTCAAGCATGCTAGAGCACCTTAATAACAGGCATCATTTTCCAAAAGTTTGGACAGTGCCACAACTCTTTTCTGAGCATTAATCTTCAATTTTTCCAATATCCTTAGGGCATTATCATAAAAAAAATCAGGGCAGTCTAGCAGCATGTACAAAACACATTCTGTAATTTCTCTTAATTTCATCTAAGCTAGGACTTTGGTAGCCATTTTAACCACAACACAGTAACATAAGTATACATTAATCCAATTATTTGGCATGAACCTCAAAAGTCCTTCTGAATTATCTGAGAACTTCTTCAAATTGTATCCTTACAAACTGTAACAAGCGTTTGCAGTCTTTGCCCCATCATGTTAGACTGTATCAATATGAAAACTAAGTGCTCAATACTCTAAATTCTGTTATTTCTCTTTTTGTCTCAAAATCTGTATCAAACCCTTGAAATAACCATTTCCTTCTAGATCACTGACTATTTTTTTTATTCAGACCCACTGAACTAAGACTTAATAAATTACCATACTATGCATCTTATTCTACCTTAATTGCTACATTTAGCTCAGCTCAAATACTTGTACAGAAAGAAAGTAAACCACCTTCAGGAATAGGTTTTAATTAATAGGTAGAACTTGGGACCTCCCAGTAAGATGCTCACCTACCCAGAACTACAAGAAGAAAGAAGATTCAAGGATCTCTTAAATTTAGTTTTTTAACTGCATTTAAATGTAGTTGTTAGCATTTAATGCTTTTGAAAAGGCTCCATCTTACTCATATTGAATACCTTGAAAGAGACACACAGTGTTATTTGTTAAAAAAAAGTTGGTAAACAAGCTCAGTAATGCACACTTCCAAACCAATTCCAACGCACAAGTTAACACGGGTTTACAACAGAACTAGCAAACTTGCTGTTTAGAGCTTTATAAGCAGTTTAGAGAAAAAAGGAGCCCTTTTTTCTCTAAACTCGGCTTATAAGGCTGTAAGCAGATTCAGTTTTAATCCATTTGCTTCCTTAAAACAAACACACAAGCACTCTTAAACACTCAGATTTGGGGTTTTTCGCCCCCCTCATGCTACTCAATTACTAAGTTTCCATAACTGTTCCTGTGTTTCTAGATTCAAATTTGCACTTCTGTATCTAAAGCTTCAAAAAGTTTCAAACTCTACACTTACTTGATGAAACGATTATCTGAAAAATAGTATCAGCTCATTCTGTTCTACTGTTATCATGATGTGAGACTTAAGAATATGAAGAAGCTTGTCCATTCTTCTCGAAAGTGCAGTCACCACCAAAAAACCCCCAAGAAGCATAGGAGACAAAAAGGGTATGCATGTGTGTAAAACTGATGCTTACAAATAATAGCCTCACCACTCAAAAGAGAGACCTGAAAGTAGAAGAAGGGAATAGGGAACCCAAAGCTTTCAAAACACTACAGGGGGTGGAAATCGCTCGCATATGGATTAATCTCTTTTTCAAAGCAGTACATGCATGATAAGAGAACCAAGCCATCAATATTAACTGCATCACAGTCTAGAAATCTCAAACTACTGGTCTCATTTTTCTTGGAGCTGCACGAATTAAAAAAAAAAAACCCACACCAAACAAAAAAAAACCCACAAAAACACCTCTCTGTCTACAGGACTACACATATTACATAAAACATGCTTCTGCAATTCTCACATTGTACAGATCAATACTATGAATAAGCTACTGACTCTACAGTACGCTTACTGCCTGCAGTCATTTTACTGGATGAACAGATTGTTCAAAGCACAGGAAAGAAAAAAAAAAAAAAGAAAAAAGAAAAAGACAACCAATAAACCAAACCCTGCATTATGAGACCCCTAAAATGCTGCTTGCAGAATGTAACTGAGGGAGAGCAACCTGCACATAGACAACTTAAAGATGTAAAATGGTCAGCACAAAAACAAAAGCTAATTCTGGGACCTAATGCCACCTGGAGAGTCCTCAGAGGTCTGTTTAATAAAAGCAAACCAAGGAAAGAAGATCAGCATAAAACCAGCCTTCTCCCTACCAGCTGGCTATAGTACAGCTGTAGAGGCATGTGTTGTACATCTCCATTGCAGAGAAAAATTAAATGACTGTTAGCAAGTCTCAACAAGAAAAAAGGAAAACAAAAGGAAAGGGGGGAAAAAAAAGAAAAAAAAAGACTAAGGTAAAACTGTAAATTCTGTAGCATTTTGGCAAGATAACAATATTAGAGTTCAAATAAATTCATGAGATTCTGCCTGAACTGAACGGGACAGTTCACAACTCTTAAAATACAGTTGCAGTTCTAGTAGCAAGGGCATTGGCTTACACCACAGCTCATGTTTCCAAGGTTATATCTACAACTGGTTGAATTATGTGCCTATTAAAATGCATTTGTCAAAAGTGAATCCTAGAACAAGTTCAGCACCAAGAGAGAACTGATGACAGCATTGCCAAGGTATGGAGTGAAACTGATTCACTTTCCTACCCGCTACACAGATTTGTGGGCTGAAGTGAAACTGCCAAGAAAACATACAAATTAATCTTGGGTTGGAAACCTTACACAGACTATTATACAGCACTCTTTATTATTCCCTAGAAAGAATAATCTCAGAAGAGACACGAAGATAAAGGTGGGGGAAAAGGACATGGCCATCCTTCCTTGCAGTCAGAAAGTTAAGTAGTGCAGGAACCAGAAAAAACAATGCCTGTTTCTATTACCCTGCGTGGGTTCTGCAAGTCACGCTTTTCAAGAGATCCAGAATACACAGTCTCAGAAATAATGAGGTTTTCTTCACTGATGGCTGATAGGTCTTTCAGTTGTGTCTTTCCCAGTAAAGAGGATGCCTTAATTGCAGTTAATTAAAAAACCCTAAATTACCAAGACACCACAGTCTGTATATTAAGAATACTTCTGTATATTCAGAAAAAAAACAGGTAAGAGGTTGATCTTCAGAAATCTCTTGTGAAATCCGTAAAAGAATATAAATAGAAACAGTCACTGCATGACCTACTAGCTACTAGGAAAACTGCATAATGTCCTGTTTTCACTGCCTTTAGGCAAACTAAGAGCATCTTCTTCCTAGCAAAGATAACATCTCCCAGAAGAGTATGACTCAAAAATGTGCTGAGATCACGTTCTTTTCCTTTTAATTTGAAGCGGAACATAAACAGAACTTGAATTTAGAGGCTTTCAATACTTCAGAGGAAAAGTCAGGAGGAAAAGAAAACAATTATGATGCATCTTCTAGAACCAATTATAAATCTAAAACAACCTCTTATCTACCTAATGTCACAATGAATGCTGGAGGTTGTAGAGTAAAAATGTAAAGCAAGAACAATTCCCTATTGATGCATGCAAATTTACACGCCGGCGACAGACAAGTCTGGAATGAAGTTTGCCTTACTTTTGATTATAAATTCCTATTTCTACTTACTACACTAAGGACTTTAGAAATTGTAGTGGTCTAGATCGAAAAGAATTGGCACCATTTCATTATGCAGATGCAATTACAACAAGACAGTTCATGACTGTTTATCCACTGACTACATCACGCCAGCTACAGCAACTTGGATTTTACTGGAATGTGGAATACAACCCATTGGTTTTCCATTTGCCAACAACCACTTAAACATCTACACAAAAAACACTGGATTTACCTGAGAACACTGAGGTAAGAAGTTCTGTCCCAGGCCCTCCAAAATGAAAATTCACCAGCCTCAATTAATTTCTATGGACACTTTATTTAACACTAGATTGAAGTCATGATGATCTAAACTGGGACCTTTTTCAAGCAGTCATACTAGGACACAA
The DNA here is from genome assembly GCF_035582795.1 of Mycteria americana. Taxonomy (NCBI): domain Eukaryota; kingdom Metazoa; phylum Chordata; class Aves; order Ciconiiformes; family Ciconiidae; genus Mycteria; species Mycteria americana. The sequence goes on from NC_134367.1 coordinate 37,630,346, forward strand.
GGGTATCCGTCAGCAAAGGACCGCCACCAAAGCTCTGGGGTTGCAGAAGCAATATTGCTCCCCCCATTTTATTTCAGGTGGTTCTACTTTTCTTTTGGAACCAAATTGCTGTTGCAGTCAAGAGAATTCTCTCTCTCTCTCTTTAAACTACTTTTAAATCAGACTACAAGGGCAAGGGAATGTGCAACAAGGAATGATCATTGCAGATGCAGCCAAGAGGAAGTTTAGTATATCTCTGGAAGAGGAAAGTTTTAGGAAAATGAAGAATCAGAAGACCTTAACAAGGACTTTTATGCACTTCATCTAGGAAGCACAAACAGAAGTTTTTATTTAGAGGTGAACAGGGTGAGTATAGGCGATTTTTCATAAGAATCTCTAATCCATTCTGCCATGTCACATATAAAATAAACCCACAGAGAGCCCTTTTCCTGATAGGTTAATCACGCATAAACTCCAGGACATATGAATTTAATGGCTATGACTGGTGAGGGACTTAGCTTGCCGATGAAAGCTAAAGAAATATGAAAAAAGTCTCTGCTATGCCTGAAGTAACAAGTGAACAAATAAACAGAATTCTGTTCAAAACACTCTAAGTGTCCCATCCCTGCAACCACACATTCCTCCATGCAACAAAGCAAAATGTACGTGGGTGAAAGGGCAAATCATATTTACAACTGCCTTGAAAGAATTTTAGAAGCTAGGACTGCAATACATACAGTAGAACTGAACTGTACTTCCACCTGCATTGTCCAAGTTATCTGCCATGAGGTTAGAAGGCACACAAACAAGCTCCTGGATCCACAAAGTTATTAATTACATCCAGTGTTTGCAGGAAGGCAATAAATGCAGCCTAAGTGTCCCAGACTGGCATGAGGTGTGTATTTACAAGATCTTTGACTCTACTAAAATTGACTACTTACCAAGAAATCCAAATTACACTGACACCTATCTGTTTTTATAATTCCCATTCCTTGGGAAACTTGCAATTTCAGTACTAATTTCAGACATGTGTCCAATGTTTTTTATATAAAAAAAAAAACAATGAAAATGAAAATAGTTAAAAATACTAAGAACACTGGTACAAAAAAAAAAAGTTCCTGGGATCTCAAAGACAATTCCTTATGAACCAACATTTGTTACAACACACCATGTGAATTTTCAGCTTTCTAGTTTCCATCAACATGCTGTACCGAAGCTAAGTGTGTCACCAGACTGTTAAACTTAATAGTCATGGTTTAAATTTAACAAAAGTTATAGAAAAGAGTCAAAATAATCTTAATTACATATTGATTGTCCTCTCTGACTTCCTAATCAAATTCTGTGGTGGTGGTCTGTTCTCTTGCTTATGTTTTTGCCAGAGATAATAAGTCCAGAGGAAAGAATCTACATAGGCTAATTCCTTTCCACTGAAAATAACCCAAGTTTTCTGACTGAACTGCACAGATCAGCAGTCACCATTACATCTAGTTTTAAGACATATGCCAAAACTATCTTAACATGCAAACTGGCATAGTTATTAAAAAGCATATATGAAAGTAACAGTAGTAAAGCATTTATCTGCTCTTGATACACAACATCAGTACGTTTCGTTTTTGGAAACAATTAGGTGACATGCTATCTGTACTTAAAAAAAAAAACCTACAAAAATAAAGATTTTGTACTTACAGTAAATATTCGCCTGCCAGTCCGATCAAAAGTTACACAGTATACAGAAGATAAGTGTCCTAAAATTCGTTTGTGCATCTTCATATGTTGATAGACTGCAGTTGGAACAAGGCGTTCAAGTCTGTATTTTCCATTTAGTTTTCTTGAAAACAGGGTATCCACTACCAAATGGGGAAAGAAAAAAAGAAGAGACAGCATTTATATTGGGTTCCTAAACTAAAATACTTCTCCAGGGTGGAAAGTTTATCTCAACACTGGACCACCTGCTGTATGAACAGCTTACTACAGTAATTCTCTCATTTTGCCATACTTAGGGAAAAATACATACAGAAGTAGCCTATGATACAAACATGCCAAAAAGTACCAAACTGCAAGGCAGAATGTAAAGATGCAACACAACTTTCAACTTTCAGTGCCCAAATATATGCTTCTCGCTTTATACCTAGTGAGAGAAATTCAGGAGGACTGAGGCAGCTTCCATGGAGGAGTAAACTACCTCAAATTTAACAAGCATAAGAGCTTCCATATAGCTATTTACTGAAGATCAGCAAACATTCAAATCTTCTCCAAGGCAACCTCTTTTTTGAGGTCTACACAATCAAACATTTATCCACCACTTGTAAGACAATCAATTTAATATTGCTACCCACTACAGCTAAAGAAACAAAAACCCCCAAAATTTACATACACGTTTACAAAAACCTTACAGAAAATTCTGATTTTGACTAATAGAACCTTGTTCAAAGAGTTTGGGATTTTTTTTCAAGTTTAAAAGCTAAGAAGGTCCAGAAGCAGGAATCTACTTTGTTTTAACAAAATGGAAATCTTCAATCAAGGACTTCAACAAAGAAAACAAAGCTCAGTGTTACTAATTTTAAACTGCTATTCATGCAATGATAAAGCAACAGAGTATAATGCTTATTATGCATGGATACATAGACATTAGTCGAACAGCTCCCCATATGATCATTAGACCGAAGAATGGCAATGGCAATACATTTTATATTCTACAGTGTTGTGATAAAGCAGGTATCACAGATCTCCAGCTTCTGAATACATGAAAAGTAAAAACAAATGCCCAACAATGTCCACAGCACTACACACACAAGAAAACCAAGATCTATCAGTGCCAAGAAAGGTAGCCATTACTTTCATTACTACTCTGCTTAGCCATTATTTTCAAATGTGACCTACACCTGTACTAGTGAACTGAGGAGGACCAGGGCATGGGTCAGGGCACTTCATCCCTAGCATCAACTGTGAAAACAGCTACAAGCCTCTCACATTGCTTGGTTTTGGCCCAGACCAACCAGACACTGCTTCATGAGTCAGCACAGGTCAAACTACATTAAATATGCAAACTGGATTGCAGGTACTATATAAGGAGCGAAAGTACTTAGTGGTATGAACAATTGCCAAGCCCATTGGCCTCAGGCCATAAGACAGCCCTGAAACATTTCAGTTAACTGCCTAGGTAGCCCAAGGATTCAAGGAAGTTCTCTTAGTTCAAGATGCTTTGTGAAGAAGCAGGATCATTAGCTGTGGAGGGAGGCACTTTTAGTCAATGCACCACTACTGCCTTAAGGCTCTACTATGTCCTCTTCACCCTCCCCTTATACAAGAAAAAGACGCAGTTGCATTTGCTTTATGACAAAGCTTTTCCTTGCCAACAGTCTACTTTAGAAACAGCAGGAAACCAAGATTAGTTCAGTCACAAGACAAATCTACTTTTGGTTTCTGACAAATCATCCCACAGTCGGGGGGGGGGGGAACACACACCCAGAAAAGCCCCAAACAAAACACATACACACACACAAACCAAATAAGGAAGGTCTTTGTCACAACAATAATCTCAACCTACTCCAAAGTTACCTTTTATTTGCTCTTAATGTAAGATGGAGATGGTTGTTGGAAATCAGCTTCTAGTAATGCCTTCAAATGAAACCATAGCTCACAAAAAGGGAAAAAAGCTTAACTAGAAGTTTAACTTGCAGAGATGCTCTGTCAATAAATCAGAAGTGTAAGCAGACTCTTTAGGATAAAACAACCAATGACTTCATTTAAGCATGTAATTTTTAATATACATCTAAATTTATGAAAAACTTTTTAAAGTACTTGAGATAAATTTCAAGTTTTGGTTTTGGGGTTTTTTTTTGTTTATGTGGGTTGTTTGTTTTTTTTGTTTTGTTTTTTTGTTTTTTTGTTTTTTTTTAAAACACTGAAGAAGATTAAGTTTAACAGAACCTAAGCCAGTATTTTCTGATTATATTCTCACTGATGTGAAGTGGTAATGGGCCACTTGCTACTCGTTCACATATCCCTGGGAAACTCAACAGGTGAAACACCCCTTGTTCAGTAAGTCAACCTACTGGAAAAAATAAGAGGCAATGATGTGATACTGGAAACAAGAAAACTGAGATCTACCTCACTCTTTGGCCTTGATCAGAACTTAAAATATACAAAAATCCCAAAACTGGTTAAAAATAAAATTAAGGGAATTGAAAAGTGATTTGACATGGCAAACAACAATATTATGAACTTACATTCTATGGGAAGAAAATTTTTTACCAAAATCATGCAACTGGTAGGGGGGAAGGGGGACAATCAATCTCCTGCAGGTTTGAACATTGTCCATAAACACATAATTTTTAAAAGACTTCTCAAACTGGTTTTTTTTTTGGTTGTTGTTTTAAATGAAATTCTCACATCCACCATTGTTCTTCAATATGGCCTTCCATTTAACTACATTTATATTTACTCTCATTGATTTTGCCATGTGATCCAGCTTGATTTCTCTAACTGACCTATTCCCACCCTTTATTCCAAACACTGACGACTCCAATGTGTCACCTGCACACTTTGCTAGCACAATAGCATTTATTTTTTTCTTCCACAGTACAGGTAAAAATTAAATAGCTGTGTCTCAAAAATAAATTCCTGCAGCCGAACAATAAAATTGATTTTTCTGGTGCAAGCCAAGGTGAGAATGGCTACCAACTGTTAATTATAATAATGTCTTTGTACTAATTATAGGCCTTTGGTTTTATAACGATTGTTATCCATTTCTACCATCAACGCTTGTCAGGCCTTATGTGATCTCTAATCTATTTTAGCTTGATTTTAACTGCATTTGGAAAAAAGTTATTTTAGAAACCCCTGTGACACCAAGTCTAGTATCTCTCTTGTTGTAGCCATATTAGCAGTTTTCTGTCTTTGCTTAAATTTTGCTTGGCCTCACACAAACAAGTCAGTATGAACGAAGGTATTGATCACAGGAAGTGTAATAAGGTATAAGCAGTTAAACAGCTGCAGTGGGAGCCACAAACCATACATAATAAGGGAGGGAAAGAGGATGAGACTTTATCCCAGGAAGGGTTAGAGAGCACTGGTTGGGCCTTACAGCGAGTCAACCAACATGAAGAGAAGTAAGAAGGGTTGCAAGACAGAAAGAAGAAAACAACAGAACAGAGATTGCCTGCTCCTTGCTGCAAGGGCACTATGGACATTGCACAGAAAGAACTCCCATAACAACACCTGGCCAGCTAAGGAAATTAAGACTAACTTAGCTTTACATGCCTGTCTACTACTCAGACATAAGATCCTGCTTTTAAAATAAATAAATAAATAAATAAATAAATAAATAAATATTTAAAACAAACCAACCAAAAAAGCAGATGTTACTAAGTGGTTGTGCAACGCGGGATGACAATCCACCACTTAGTTCCAAATGACATTTTGGTTTCAAAATCAGGATTCTTCATATTTAGTAATGAAGCTAACTGATCAGTAGAAACCAATGCCCAAGAAAGCCAGGTATTTTGTTGACATTTTGAACATGTAAAAACCACTTTGCCACAAATGTTATCATTTAAGTTGCTATCCACTGTTTACCAATTGGTTCCAAACAAGATTAATTGGCTTCTAGTTTTTAGGTACTGGGCTCAGCTTCACACAACATGACCAGCCTCAAAGACTGAAATGGTCTGCTATCACAGAACCACAGAATGGTTGAGGCAGGAAGGAACCTCTAGACATCTTCTAGTCCAACTCTCTGCTTAAGCAGGATCAGCTAGAGCAGGCTGCCCAGGGCTGTGTCCAGTCAGGTTTTGAGTATCTCCAACGATGGAGACTTCACAACCTCTCTGGGCAACCTGTGCCACAGCTTTGATCATCCCCAAAAGGTGTTTTCTTATGTTTAAGTTGAACTTCCTCTATTTCAGTTTGTGTCTATTGTCTCTGTCCTGTCAGAAGGCACCAATGAGAAGAGTCTGGCGCCATCTTCATCATACCCTCCCATTCAGGTATTCATACCCATTGATAACACCCCACCATGCTTTCCTTCTCAAGGCTAAACAGTCCCAGCTCTCTTGTCTTCCCCTTGTATGAGATACCTCAATCCCTTCATCACCTTCCAGGTCCTTTGCTAGACTAGCTCCAGTCTGTCCATGTCTTTCTTGTTCTGAGGAGCCCAGAGCTGGACACAGCACTCCAGGTGTGATCTCAGCTGTGCTGAGTAGAGGGGAAGGAACACCCTTAAACTAATGGCAATGCACCGCCTCCAGCAGCCCAGGATGCCACTTGTTTTTTTTGTGCCAGGGCACACATGCTCAACATCTGACATGTTCAACACCAGGACAGCCAGCTCATTTTCTGTAAAGCTGCTTTCCAGCCAGTCGGCTCCCATTGTCCACTGGTGCACAAGGTTACTCCTCCTCATGGGCAGGACTTTTGCACTTCTCTCTGTGGAACTTCATTAGGTTCCTGTTGACCCATTTCTCTAGCCTGTCCCCTTGAATGGCAGCACAGACCATTTGATCCATCAATCACTCCTTCTAGTTTTGTATCATCTGCAGAACTTGGTGCTTCATCATCCAAGTTATAAACAAAGTCATTGAACTATACTGGCTCTAGTATCAACCCCTGTAGTACACCACTAGTGAATGGTCCTCATGCCAGTCACTGGAATTCATTCTGCTGATCACAGCCCTTTGAGCCCAGCACTTCTGCCCATATCTTGCCATTCTGTCAGCGAGAACGTTAAGGGAGACAGTTCAGAAAGCCTTGCTGAAGTCAGGATAAACAACATTCACTACTGTCCCATCATCCTCCAAGCCACTCATCTCATTTAAAAGGCTATCAGGCTAGTCAGGCATGACTTTTCCTTCACAGATCAATGCCAGCTACTCTCAACCACATTCTTGTCCTTAGTATGTTGGCTTCCAGGAATATTTGCTGCATCACTTGCCCAAGGACTGAGGTGAGGAGGACCCACCTTTAATTCTGCAGAGTCTCCTTCTCATCCTACTTCAAGACATGAGTGACATCTGTTCTCTTGCAGTCCTCAGGAAGCTCCCCTGACCACCATGAACATTTCAAAGATAATCAAGAGTGGCCTTGCAGTGACATCAGCCAGCACCCTCAGCACCCAGGGGTGTATCCCATCAGGTCCCATGGACTTACATATGTAGTTTGTTCAAACAGTCCCTAATCTGATCCTGTTCCACCAAGGGAAAGTCTTCCTTGCTCCAGACCTTCCCCTTGGTCTCCAGGGCCTGAACTTTTTGAAGGCTGGTATTACCAGTGAAGACCCAGGCCAAGAGGGCATTGAATACCTCAAGTTTTTGAGGTCTTTTGTCACCAGGTTCTCTGCTCCATTCAGCAGCAGGCCTTACTGTTCCTTCTGCTGCTGATAGACCTGTAAAAGCCCTTTTTGTGTTCCTTCATGTCCCTCACCAGATTTAATGCTGGAAGAACTTTGACTTTGTTACTGCAGAATCACAGTATGGTTGAAGTTGGAAGGGACCTCTGAAAATCAGCTAGTCTGATCCTCCTTTGAAAGCAGGGTCAAATACAAGTTGCTCACTTTTACTAGCTTTTACCAGGAGTTAAAAAAAGAGAAAAAAGAAAGTGGGGTAGGGTTAGAAACATGGGATTCTTTACCCAAAGGCTCTAACCTTAAGCTCTAAAGGTAAGAGTTTAAATTCCTTTTTTATAAGGGCCACCTAGGAACCTAAACTGTGAATGAAGAGTTGGGCTCTTAAAACAAGTTAGTAATACGGAACTTTGTTTTTTAAAATTTCACTTCTACTGTTACAATTCATTGCTGCCAACACCCTTAATCTGAAAACCACACATCTCAGAGTCAAGATCACCTTATTTGTTTGGTTTCCCTCAGAAAAATCTAAAAATCAAACATAAATATAAAGCTGATGAAGGTAAAGTGGTGGGAGTTTTCAGTGGAACTTACGAAAGAGTATAGATTTTCTCCCACTCAAAAGGCATGCAACAGGCATCAACTGAATGCCTTGAAAGTTTTAGAATGTCTCTTACTCCCTGCCCAAAATAGAACAAGCAGCTCAGAGAAAAACAGCAATCTGTAAAATGAAGATAAATTTGGGGCTCTGAAACACACGGCAGTATTAGCTATACTGATTTTTTTTTCCCCGCTTGGCTTTCGTATTTTAGTTATCAAAGTGACCAATTCCACCACCTTATTTACATGGCCTTATCCTGGAATTGAATATGCCTTAAAGATGGGGGATAGTAACCTGCCTTATCCACTAGTCAGTGATAAACCCAATTTAATTTTGTACCAAGTATGTTACATTTTAAAAAAGTACACACAAAAATCTTTATGGCTTATCTTTCATTTTCTGGAGTTGTATTTAACTAATGAAAAGTTCTATTCTGAAGAACAGAATCCACCTTCGTTCCCCTTTTATTTGCAGGAAAATAGAAGCAGATTCAGAACAAACCCGGAAGGACACCTGAAGAATATATTTCAGTTACAACTCTTACCCATATTGAATCAAGTTTCATAACTTGAGAGGCTAGACACACCTCTAATGAATACCAAGGCATTCAGAGTTGTTAAAAATAATAATAAAGAAGAGACTGCTAGACTCCTTTCACTCTCCAAGCTAGTACGACTAAATGTATCAAGCATGCAGTTTTGGGTTGTTGGGGTTTTTTCCCCCTTCTGTAAAGATGTCCAAGATCAAAAAAGCAGCTTGAATTGACCTTCCTACCATTCGTCTGTTCAGCTTCTAAACTCTATGCAGTACTCCAAGTCTCCTGGCTTACAGACTATTGTCAACTAAGTAAAGTGGTTAAGCTAGCAATTTGATCAAGCCAGAACTTGTCTCTGGGCATTTCCTGAAGGTGAAAGTATACTGACTCCTCACTGGAGCATTTCTGAAAATATAGAAGTTCTATATACATCTAACTTTACACATAATATTAGTTTGCTCAATGAAAGTAACTGCCAACCCTTACTAATTCAGAGAGGTGGGAGGTAAGATGTTTGGAAAGGCAGAAGGTAAAAACAAATGAAAGCTATACAATCTCAGGCATTTCCAAACTGTTCCCTGACTTCAATGCAATCCCACTCACCTTCACTATATATTTATTCAGTTTGTATTTTACTCAAAGTGTAAGTACCATAAGACTTCTATAGCTCACTTCTTCTCGCTTAACAAGAAGTCACTTACTTCAGTATAATTCACTTTAGACTTGAATAAACATGTGTAACAAGATGTTACTTTTAATTAGACCCTTTAACACAAGGTCTTTTCTTTTAGTTTTTTTACTATAATTAACAGAATAATATAGTTACACAAAATACTCTTAGGTTAGCTTTTAGGCCTAAAGTATTTACCATATTTCTGAAAACAGACATCTACACCACTTTCAGAACCTCACATTCTGTTTACAGCCAAAACAGCAGCATCATTTAATAAAGAAACTGTGAGAAAAGTGCAAAATGCCTCAGAACTTTTATTGAAGTGGACTATTCGGCAAGACCATGAAATAACTATTTTTGAAAGGCAGATATATTCATTGGTCAGGAAAAACATTCTTTGTTGTCTGGGGCGAACAGCCGGTCTCATTCAGGTCTTCACACCTGAGTGATCAGCATCCCCAAGAGCTTTGAGCTCAAAGCTTTATGCTTTGATTCTGTGCTTTTTCAGCAGTTCCTGAAAATTACTGAAAAGAGTTCTTCTGTTTCTGCATTGAAGAAAACGGGACCTTTAACAAAACAAAATAACGTATGATACGGCTCTTTTTGTTCTTAATTAAGCACTTCAGCAACTTTTTATAGGATATGTTGCACAAGTGATAGCAACTGGGCAAAGATTATTCCATATTCAAGTTTTGTTTCTCTTTATTATGTTCTACAGATATTCTCTAGATTTCTGGAGAAGTACATATTTGTACAGATGTATTTTAATTGCATATAAACCAGCTACCTACAAGGCAGCTGGTACAATGTACACAAAAATGCAATTCTAAAGAATATCCCATCAGCGTCATAATTGCATTGGTTCATCAGGCTAGGAAAAGAATGAATATTTCTGTATGTTCAGTGAAATGTACATTAAGTTTTCCTGCACAAGACAGAAAGACTTCAGTATCTTTTCTGTTTCTCAACCATTAGTGGGTTCTCCACCTGAAATACATACAGCCTGAAGAATAATGGGTTCCAATTTTTTTTTGTTGGGCAAATATATAAAATACAGCCTTCCTAGGTGAAAACTGAGAATTTACTTAAGGAAACAGAACAAAATTTCTAGTTCAATTTATAAAAAGAAAAGTCATTCCAGCTCATTATTTCATTGAGAGGGTCAGACCAGAATAGGATAAATCAAAAACAAATGCTTTCACACACAGCTCTGAACCAGACATCCAAAAAATGCAAATACACTCCACAGTTGAAAATACTTCAGTTACCAGCACTTATCTCAATGTTTAGAAAAGGAAATTATTGGTCATGAAAAAAGTGGTATGTTGAAGTAACCACAATTTTGCAAATATTCAGTGCTCTGCAAAAGGTTCAATAAAAATAACATTTATTTAGAGAGCCTCACTTGTTCTTCCCTAAAAAGAGCCTGAAAGTTATTTTTCTTAACATTTAATTCCACTACCACAGAAACTCTGTAACTTTCTTTGAACTCCAGCTGCCACGGACTTCATACAATGTTCTTTCTCCCTTTAAAAACTATATACCATGCAGCAAGCTGCAGTACAATGCAAAACAGCCCTCTTCCACTCTGATTTCTCCAACGCCTTTTAAAATGTATTCCCAAGTAAAGGAAAAGGTAAGGCAATCACTAAAGCAATCTTAGCTATTAGAAAGCTCAGTCCTCCAGCCACCTTGCAGAAATAGCTGCTAATCTAGCCCAAGATTTTCCAGGTTTACAATCTTCAAGCCAATGCATAGCCACTCAACAGGGGAATTATTCTACTCAGCAACAAGCATTTTCTCCCCCGCATCTAGAGCACAACATAGAAACAACTCTCTACATGAATACCAAAATAGTAGCTCTAAACAAAACCCCACGGAATGGATGCAGGTGCTACATGAGGGTTTAAGTGAACCACCTCTGACCAACATACACACTAGCTGAGGAGGCTCTGAAAACTTAGCACTAAACACTCAGCAAAACCATGTTCTCTTCCTATATTCCAAGCATCTACAGAAACATCATGGAAGGCATGCAACTTTTGCTTTAGAATGGAAGAGCTACTAGGACATCAAATACTTTGCCATCTGGCCAAGTCAAAACTGGCTGTACTCAACCTAAGAGCTTCTCAGCTATAGCATGCTCCTGCTTCAGCTGTTAAGAGAGAACTGTAATTCTCTGGGTAAAGTGTAATGGTATGCATTTTGAGGTTTTTTTCAACATTAGAAATAATATAAATAGCCCAAATTAAGCTCTCTCAATTATATCTCTATCTATCATCCCCCCCCCCTCCAATTCATGGAAAACTTACAGGCTACCAATAGCATCCAAAAGGGGTTTAGAGATTGAAAAATTGTAATAGCAAGCTACCACAGTAAAAATGTCTCTGTTCCGAAAAGCACCTGGCTACATATATATTTGTACATTGTTACTCATTAGTTCCCCCAATATATCTTCAGTCTCCTCTTTTTGCCAAGGCAGAAACCTTTGTCTTTGCAGCAACTGCACCTGATCAGGAGCCAATCAATTGGATATTCTCTGCCCACTCTCATCCAACACTGCACATCTATCTGCAACTACTGTTTTGGTATAAACCGCTACTGTTTTGCTATAAACCACACTGATAATTTGGTCTTAACCATTCCCCCTTCCCTGGACATCAGCAGAGAAAGATGGAAAGACACAAGTGATTTTGCACATTTTCCTATCCATGACAAAAGAAAAAGGATGCTCCTTAAATAATCTCCTAAAATATCACAGGTGTTGCTTCTTCTAGCAATTAAAAAACCATGTATCTTGTTAAAGGTTGAAAGCTAACAAACATGTTTTAGTGACCATACAAGAGCATAAAAATAACTAAAAAAGAAAAAAAGAAAAAGAAGAATACTCCTGACCTCCAGCTTCTGAGTTTTTCAACAGTACAGACAGCACATGCATGCTTCATGATATAGCATAGCAAACTAAAGCACAGCTACAAAATTACTGAATGGACCAGAGAGCAGAAAGAATAACTTCTACACGACACTCAAATCTTTCCAAAGAAAACCATTACCACAATCTACGTGACTTATTCTCCCCAACAATGGGTGCAGGCCATGCTGTCCTGGTTTTAAGTTGTTATATAGTATTAATTATTTATCTACTTACAGCTTTATTATATCTTTAATAAAAAGTTTTATTTGTATGTATTCACTATTGAAATGTATTTTGTTGCATTTCATACTTCAAAGACAAAATTAGCTTCAGAGCAGAACCAGTATATGAATTGACAATACCCATTTTTTCCCCACATACAAACTGGTAAATATGACAACACAACATCTCAATAAAAATAATACTAAAGGTAAGGTATATGACACAAACAAGGACAAATATAAACAGAACTACTACTTAGCTCTCATCATCACAATAATTAATCACCCTGGCAGTTAGGTATTACAATGGCAATGCCATAATAAAATTGACTTACCTATACTAGGTGGACTGCCATAATTTACAGGGGACTCTGGAGGCCTCCCACAATGTAGTGCAGCAAGAGCAGATCCCTTCCATACAACATGTTTGCAACCTGTTTTCAAAGAATTACACAAAAAACATAGGCGTTTTTTTCATGCGAAAATGCAGAAAAGGCACGAAATATCAAGAACTCAAAATTCTCATAAAATCCTCATACTTTTGTTTGTACGAAGCAAAGACTGTCTGCCAGCTCCTAATAATGTCTGCACCCCAGGGACACTTTGGGGAATTTCTTGCTCTAGAAGCGGTCCGAGTCGATGGCATATTTGAAGCAAGTGATCAGGTGCCAAGTGTCTGTAGTATTTCACCTATTATATGAAAGAGCAAACAAAACATTTGATAAAGAACATAATATTTTTGAAGAATTACTGCGTTCATCTTTTTTTCTTCCAGATTGTTACACAAATTCGTAAGAAAATTATAGTATATTAAGGATAAAAACAAATAATGACCTTTAAGTACAATAATTCATTCCAGCTGGTCCTAATTAATTCTTCTATTCAGCACATGCCACTTTGTACAGAGAACTGTTGGTATTTACTACTTTCTGACTTTAAGGCACAGTTGGTCATAGACTAATAAGGTCCTTTATAATCAAAGTTAAAAATGTAAAGTATATATTCAATATTATATTTAAATAGTGGCTTGGTCAATTTAAGTTACTGTAAGATAAAGACAAGACAAAGATTGTAAGGACATCAACATTTACAGAATTCTTGGAAGATTCAAATACATCAAATAAGTAACATAGCTTTGTAGAAGACAATGCAAAAACATTCTGCCTTAACTCACCTAAGTTACAAGACCTTGTCGAAGGTCCACAACTGGACTTTTTTTTTTTTTAACATCTAAAGCTTTTAAACAAAAATGTTGGCTTAAATAATTCAACTTTAAAATTGGTATATGTGGTATTCTATTAGGCTACAAACATGACCAGTTTTTTTAACTGCTCATAGTTTTCAACTGCGCAGTACCAAAACAAGCTCCTATTATCAGCAACGGATCTTCTCACCACTTGATTATAACAATGTTGAACCAGTATTAATGACTGCCCAGACTAAAACCAGTTCATTCTTTTGAACTACTATAATTCTGGATCAGAAGATCATCTTACATAACATGGAAAAAAAGCTTTGAAATGTGTATGTGACAACAGTAAAATCCTATTAACATAAAGCTTTCAGTTAAGAAATAGCATTTTTAAAATACATACGCTATTGTCAGCTTAGAGTGTAACAAAGAAAATTTAAAATAAAATTAAGAGGGAGGATAGAAACTCAGTTTTCTTCAGTTCTTGTACAGGATTTGGCGTGTAGTAGTTTTATCCTTCGTACAGCGTGAAATAAGTCTTCACAGTTTTACTTTGCAGAAGAAAAAAAAAAAAAAAGTACTGCAGTAAAAGCTTGTGATGTTTTGTTATTCTGCAACTAGACGGCCATGACTGACATTTTAGGCAGAATGATGCTTCTGTATTACACCCAATTAACAGGAATATACCTCATTTTCATCAAACGTGCTCCTGTCTTGCTGACACACTGTAATTGCTTCATGTATTCTAGAAGTTTGTTAACATAAAGAGTGCTGATATCTGAAACAGAGGCTTCGGAAAAGCCTTGCTTACACCAGTAATTCCCACCAACGACACAGCAGCCTTCTAGTGAAGGAGGAGGTTTTCTCTTTTGCTCCTGTCGTGTTTTAACCCTGGCCGGCAGCTCAGCCCCACACAGCCCACTCGCCCCCAGTGGGATGGCGGAGAAAATCAGAAGGATGAAAGAGCAAAAACTCGTGGGTCGAAATAACGGCAGTTTAATAGGTAAAGCAAAAGCTGCAGGGCAAGCAAAGCAAAATAAGGAATTAATTTGCTACTTCCCATTGGCGGGCAAATGTTTAGCTGTTTCCAGGAAAGCGGGGCTTTCCTTCTGTGAATTATATTACATTTGTAGAAGGCCTTACAAGCTGTCTGAATTTGCCTAAAAGTTAAATGACCTACAAAATTCACGAGTCAAAAAAAGGTTTTTCTTTAAAAAAATATTAGAATTTTTTTTATAAAGTTACAGTTGATTGTACAGATCAATTAATTTAAAATGACTAAATTTAATGTCATCAGACAGGCACGCTGTTAGAAGAGTGGCAAAAAATAATCCACTGAATTCAGAACTTGCTATTCTGGTTCATTTTTCTTATCAGTAACATGCAAATAAAACTTGCTTTCTTCTACCTAAAGGAGGAATCAGTCAAAATACATGCTTGAGAGCCCTAAAATACCAGAATAGCTGCAAGTAGTGACAAAGCTAAGTACAGTTTCTGCCATCAACACCCCTGATCCATTTCCTTAGCTTTTGTTCTCCTTTGCTGCTATCAAAAGAAGCGCAAAAACTTAACAAATACTGCCCTTTGTATAATTCTATCTGAAACCAGACTTCGTGTCTGCAGAATCTGAACTTGTCTCTCGAAGATTAATAATTAGTCATTTTTTTGGTTTAACCACAAATATTAGAACTACATATGCAACACTTGTCATTTTATCCTGCTCAAGACCCTTCAGTTTTACACATGCTCACAAATGCACAAAATCTAAAGTAAATGAAGCAAATTGGCTTTGACACATTCCAAAACTACAGCTAGCTGACATCTTGAGTCATACTTCTCATGATTTGTCATAAGCCATGTGTTCACTTTTTTATTTTAGCAGAAACTAGGTAGGCTCAATTTCTTGTGCAGTTTTTAAAGCAAATGGGGTATCTATTTGTATTATTCTTGATCATACTTATTAAAGATCTTACCTTACGCCCACACTACAGTCTCTCCTCAAGTCCATTTGTGTGAAAACAGCTATTTATGTCTTGTGATGCTTCTGCCCAGCATTTGTCTGAGTAATCATTGTTCGCTACTAAACAGCATTCGCAACCAGCTCATTAACAAACTGATTCAACAATACTAAGCGAGCTGTATGCTTAAAAAAAAGTGACACTGGCCATCTAAACACTTCTCAGTTCCAGAAAGTTTATAAAACTACTTCATGCACCACACACAGTCAACATTTGGCTCTCATTTTCCTATATAAGACTAAAGCACACACAAAAAACTTCTAAAAATAAAAAAGCAAGCTTCATTTCACTGCAAAACCTGCTAGGGAAAAACCCTCTTATTTTATTAGAGGTTTCATTTGGACTTATTTCTTTCCCTTTTTCTCCTATAAAGAAGGAAATGGTGCAACTTAAATAATCTATTAAAAACAGACTATTAAGTAAGTTTTCTCCAGGTGAAGTACTTTCTTCTCCATCGGAAAATAAATAATAATCTTCTTTTAACAATATTGATAGAATAGTTCAGTTGAAAGAGATCTACAACGATCATCTAGTCCAAGTGCCTGACCACAGGTTAAAGCATGTTATTAAGGGCACTATCGAAATGCCTCAAACACTGACAGGTTTGGGGCATCGACCACCTCTCTAGGACGCCTGGTCCAGTGCCAATTTGTATGTGTGACTATTAGCATTACAGTAGAAGTCACAAATGAAAATGCATGCAACAGAAATTCACCTTAGTCCCGATTCCTCCCTTTTGAAAAAGGAGGGGAAAAAAAAAGGGCAGAAAAGAGAACCACAATGTGGTAGCAACAACTCAAGAAAGGACAAGGTAAGGAAGTTTATTTAATACATTAAACAATAGAGAGGCTTGAAAGCTAAAATTGTTCTAAGGTGCTGCCTACCAGGATACAATTCTTGCACTGACAAACTGTAAAAAGAAGCCAGAACCAACATAAAATATACCTACCACCCTGTGTCCTCCTCTTAAATAACAACAAAAAAACCCCTGTCAAGAGTACTTTCAAGTCAGATTTAAGTGACAAAATAAATAAAATTATCTTTTAAAAGGACACTTTACAAGCTTTGTCAGAAACAGAAAAGCTTATGACAACTCAATAGAATGACGGAAATTTGTCTTGATATCAATCTCTGATTCCAAGAGGAGAAAGTAAAAGCAAAAGGAAAAAAAATAACAGACGTACAAGTATTTAAAATTCATACCCCTCTAAATGAAAAGTGAAAACTGGACTCTACAAACAGGAATTTTAAATTTTTATGCCAAAATTGTGATGTCAAACAGTATATAAACAGCACAGATTTTTTTTTTCCTCTGCCAGTCCCACCTAGCTGAAATTCTGGTTTCTTTCCTCCTCCTATTAGGCTTTCTGCAACATCTAATTCTGCTCTTTTCTTGCAACAGAAATGCACAGAAGATATGCTTTTATAACTGTAATAATGAACTCTCTTTTTGTTCGAATAGACTTTTCACATAAGACAAGTTAATAACATTTCTTAAACATTACTGTAATAAAAATCAGAACTCTGTTAGCAAGTACAAAATTTTCAGATCTTAAGCACAAATAATATTTTCTAGAAAATAAGAAGCAGCATTACCCTCAATTTCACCCTTTACCTACTACCCCCAACTTTACTTATTCCAAACAAACAGCATGGGAACACACGAAATGCAGCTACACAGCTATTTGGACTAACATTCAGATCTTTTATTACCTTTGAAATAGACCTAAGTGCTTATATTTTCATTCTGCATGACTCTGCAGAATAATTCAGCATCAGAATCACAATGAATGCATCAACAGAATCATTATTTGACCTAGACTCTTTAGTTAAATTTGTAATACATAATGCAGTTATTCGCTGCCAGTGTTTTAGACATGAAGTAAAATATGACCCTATTCTGGATTCTGCTTTAAGCACTACGCATACTGAAACGTTCTGCAAAGTATTGTTGGTCCCCCCCCCCCCCGCCATGCTAACACTTAACATGCTTAACCACAAGTTTGACTGTTAAGTATCTTTCAGAAAAACACATTTCCACATGAGGACATTTAACAACAAAATCTAAGTCAGTCAGCTACCTATATTTCAAGATGCAAGAGCTCAATCTTGCTAATACCAGCTATCTCAGCTTTAACTATTCTGCTATGTAACATATTACCCAAAACAAGTTCCAAATTGAATTACAGTAATTGTTGTACTATATCAGACCATCAATCTAACTGAGTACCCTCTATCACCAGCCACTGCCTTATCACTTTAAAATTAGGAACTGCAATAAAGTGCAATTACTTTTCTCCGAAGCATTCCAATTTTTATTTTTTTTTTTGGGGGGGGGGGGGGGGGGGGGGGAGCAGGGGGGCAGACAACAGGGAGGGGAGAACTGGAGAATTAACTATCTTCCCCAAAGCATGTTTATTTCTCATGTACTTTCTAATTATGCTTGAGCTAAAAGCGTATGGATACTTAGCCACTATTTCCTATAGGAATGCCTATGATTTTAATGTGAGACTACTTTTTCTCTAATGGAATAGACCTATATGAAACCAGCCATCCCAAGAACATACTAGTTTTCCAACTATTTAATGCCTTTAATAGGTATGAGGCCAGAGCAGACAAAAAACTCAAACCTTAGTATAAACAGGCTGCTACAAGCTTGCTACTAACCACATGAGAAGGTACAAACAGTAGTAGCATTTTCAGTCTTATGGACTAAGATGTTCAACTATATCTATTACTGTTAGATTACCTGTACCTATTTGCCCATCTTAAACTCATTCATAATGTTTTGTGTTGTTTGGGGTTTTTTCTGTTTGTTTGTTTTTTTTAAATAAAAGGTACACCTTAGAAACTTGATATTCCTCTTTAGCCCATCTCTCATCAATGTTTCTTAGTCGCGGTTTGAAAGAACTAGCACAAAACAGTTGACTTAGCCAATCCTTGATTATCTGTGGAACAAACATGTGGTACTTCGCACAATGGCCGAGAGTTCCTCCTCATCAAAATATAACAGTTTGAACAGAGAGTCTTTAACATCACCATAACTAAATTCCCAGCTATGGGAATAATCCGTAGAATGGAAGCGCTTGTCTTTTAGAACTAAAAGGAAATCACTTAAGTTGATGTATGTCCAGCTGAAGCACTGATAATGACACCAAAATCATTGCTAAGGCTCACAATCATTTCACAGGTTTTCCTACCTCCAGTGCCAAGTCTTTCAGACTACCTTCCAAAACACTGTATAGACTTTCCCCAAAATACTGTTAATAACAAACTAGATGATGCAGCAGCTCTCTGATTCAATGTAAGTTTTATTTTTGCTCCCTATTTCTTTGAATAACTTTGCAGCACAAGATTTCCTGAAGAAACAAACCACTTATTATCTGGTTACTTATTAAGAAACAGAATTACTAAACAGTAACCACAATGCTGCCTAAAAGCCTTTACTATGTTAGGTATTATACAAACAATGAAATACAGTGTCAATGCACTTAGTGTCCCCAGTCCCACAGATACTCTTTGTAACTTCACATGCCTTTGCATAACCAAAAAGAACGAACAGTGGATGGCCTGAAAATAGTTTTGTCACTTTCACTTTAAATCTCATTTAATAATTGTGGGCAGGGACAGGGGAAGAGGAAGGGACAAATGTTAGCAAAATAGTAATAAACAGTTCCTGAAAACAACAAGGCATGCTGCCTGCTACACCCATCACATCGTCTCCCTGTTTGATGTGAATTCCCTGCCTTCTCCCTCCTCTTTGATGTGAATTCCCTGCCTTCTCCTTTCTCAACCACCACGAATAAAATTCTAATTCAACAGAGAAAATGACAGTTACGTGAATACTTTAGATAAGAAAAAGAAAGTTAACACAATGGTTCTGATCACGTACATGATGATGCCTGTACCCTAGAAGAGCTTAAAAAAACCATACCAACCAAACAAAAAACCCCCACCACCCCCCAAAACCAACCAAACAACAAAAACCCAACCACCCTCTACAGTAGCTCTGACTTGCTGCGGTGAATCTTAACAGTTGGCTTCATCCAGCTGAAGTCCACTTTGCTCCCAAAAGGAGCAAGCCCAACACATTCCCCAAGCCCTCCACGCGCACTCCTATCATCTCTCTCATGGTGGTGGCAGGACCCATGTTGCTGAACACAAAAGGACAGCTGAACCATCTGAAAATGATTTTTGTACTGTTCATTTTTCAGACAGTTCAGCTCCCTTATCCGACTGACCGCACATTTGGATGAGTGTTCGTGCCTACACAAAGGATGCAGCAGAAATGCATAGCTTTCATCCACAGCGTACAATCAGAGCAGCTACACCCATAGTGAAACTGTAACATGAAAAAACAATTACCCTGGAGTCAAATGATGCACCATTGCTTGCTCATGTGTCAAGGCCCTAACAAAGGTGTTTTAAAGCCTAACTACACAACACTTAAACAACACATTTAACCATGATCTATAAACAATTCACAAGGCTGCCTTGCTCTGCTCAAGTGAGCTGTTCACTCTTAAAACTCCTGAATTGCTGTCCCCCATCATGAGAAATCCTCAGTCTTGCAAAAAGAAGAGAAAAATAGTTGGCTTACAATTAATAAGTTTTCACAACCAATGCAAGAGAATACAAAACATCCCGAGATCTGTTACTGAAGAGTCCCACCATCCTTGGTACACCTAGGTTGAAAGTGGCCTACCAGAGACTCAATTCTCAGAAAGTCTATGGTTATAGCACAAACAGAAATCTTAATACTGACAATATAAAAACGAGATTAGGACTCTGAAATAAGAGACTACACTCTCAAAGCAAGATTCAAGTGGTTTATACCACAAATGGAGACTGGAGAAAAATATAATATAGAAACATTTGAATTCAAGAAAAATCACTTAAGAATATAAAACATAGTATAATGGCATTTCTGAACTCATGTATTTTCCTGTGGCATTACAAGCCTGCACAGCATGACGTTAGCTTGTAAGAAAATGAAACATTTACTTTCACTGACCAAACAGAAAAATGAAAGTAATTTACAAGATGAAAATTGCATTGGATTTAACATTATTTGCACAAATTAAGTTACAGAAATAAAATATCTAAGGCTGTGAATTTCAGTCTAGTAACAGAAAGTTAACTCTAATAAGAATTCCTAAATGTTTCCAAAATGAGGACAAAACCAGGAACATCATAATCTCTTGAAAAGACTTCTACTTAAATAGATGTGTAATAAACGGCATGATTTTGCAAACAACAAAACAAAACCCTGGGATTAAACTGCACCCCGTTACACAGAGCCTTTATTCCCTCCTAGAGTAAAAGTCAGACACCTAACACTACCTTTACTGCTATTTTTATTTCCTAGCTTTTCTCCCTTCAGCCCCTTCTACAAAGTTTAGTGAAAGCTCAAGACATTCAAGTCTGAGAAGTGGTACCAAAACATGACAAAACATGCCTTCTTCAGAATAAGAGTCAGCATCTTAAAGCTAGAAAAATGGAGGGGGAAAAAAAAAGAAAAGAAGAAACAGAAGGTTAACTCATCATCAGCCTCTAACTTAAAAGCTAAAGATTCTTTGGTTTCAGATAAGCAAGTTTCTGTTTAATGAAACAAGACATTGTGAAAAACACTTCTTTTGTATCAAATGGAACTGTCACCCTGCAAACACACTTCCGTGCCAGCTTTCACAAGCCTAAAATGTCAAGTAATACAAAGTTCACACATCTTTGACAACTGAAGCACAAGCAGACAGAGAGGATGGAGAAAAGCATCAAGAACAAAGTAGTCAAGTTATTCCCCCCCCCCCCAATGTCTAGGTAGGGACAAGGTGGAAAAGGGCATATAAACGTCTATCAGGAAATCTAAGAAAACTTTGTTAGGAACAGAAGACTAGAAGAAGAGGATGGACCTAGTCTGCATCACATCTCCAAATACAGGGATCCAGGATCAAGTCCAAATTTTGAGGAAGTCCATCTTATATCATTACATACCCATTCTGACTAAATTATTATTTACCTGCATTCCAACAAACAAAAGACGTTTCTTGGAAAGAAGGGTCTGAATGAATTTACTTCCCATCAATTCTTCTTACTTCAACCTTTAAAATGTTTTTTTCCTCACTTTCTCTTTCTTCACATCCTTTTATATTCTGACTATAGAAGAAACCCAAATCCATTCTACACTAAGACTGCACCTCCAATTCTGTGTGATTTATAGGACAAAAAACCAAAGATTCATGGTTAGTTTTACCAAGCAACTTCTGACCATTGCTTGAAATGGGTAATATGGCCTTATGGTCCTACAAATGAATAAATAAATAAAAATAGCATAATATATCATGCAAAAGTATCAGCACTTTGAAATTCCCAGTTTAATTTCTTTATGACCTTTGATTTCAGGAAAACTGAAAAGTATTGGTATGTATGAATAGGTTTTCAACGAGTCAACTGCTATCAATTCTTCCACACCACATCTATTAAAATGCCTGGGCAAATCCACCTCTTGCTCCAGAGAAAAATCAATGCAGTAAGGAAACCGGTTCCAACTACAATGAACACCTATGATTCATACTGTTACATCCGTAATATAAACAAAGTAACGAATATGCCAGCAGTCTTTATCGGACGCATTACAGATGTGAACTGTTCTGTCTCCTTTTGCATGAGCTCAGAAGTTCTCCACGTGTCTACATCTCAGAAGTACTGGAGTGCAGAACTACTAAAACCAACCAGAAAGCCTGAAGGGAAATCTCGCTTTGATGAACATTACAACCAGGGCTCAGCCTTCCTCTGAAATCCTAGTCAAAAATTCAGAGACCAAATTATACAATGGTGCACCTGTAATGAAAACAATACTAACAAGTTGCTAACAGACACAATTCAGACATCTTAATTGCTGTTTTCCCAACTACTGTAGTTCACAACATCTTAGCGAAGCAAACATCCAGGCCCCTCTCTGCTAGCAAGAACTACAGCACTGCAAGTAGTACTTTTTTTTTTTTTTAAATCGCTGATCTACATCTCAGATGCAAAGCATACACTGGGAGATTTAAAAAAAAAACCAAACCACCACAAAACAAAAAGCCACGTAAATCAAATTTGTGATATGAAACTGGCAAATCCAGTTATTCCTACACAACAAATACCTTGTATATAAAGAACGCAAAGCCATATAACGCGCCTTACCAGCATACGCGGGCACGCACCGAACCAGGAAGGACACCTCAAGCAAACCCACCCCCGATGTAGATCCCAACCCAAGTTAACAGACCAGCGAGGAAAACCACCGCCTCAGCACGGCGACCTGGGACCCCAGCTCCCGCTCAACCCTGGCCCGCTGCCCTACGGCCGGCCACCGTGCCCGGCCGGGCGGAGGGACCCGCCGGGGGCCGGTGCGCTCCGGCAGCGCGGAGCCATTGTGTGCGCGGGCGGCGCGGCGGAGAGCGCCCCCGCCTGCCGGCGGCCCGGCCGGCTCCGGCTCCGGCACCCGCCTGCCGCTGCCGCTGCCGCCCGCCCGCGCTGGCCCCGCCCCGCGCTGCTCCCGCCTGCCCGCAGCACGTCCATGACGTACCTCTATTTCCAGCCCGGCGAGGCCGGGGCTCTCGCTTCAGGGCGCTTGTTGTTATTTACCCCGCGCCGCCGGCCCCGGCGGGACCCCCGCGCCGCCCCGCGTCTGCCCTCAGGGCCGAGAGGGAGGAGGAGGAAGGGGCCGAGGTTGCTGGTTTTTAAAAAAAAAAAAAAAAAAAAAATCTCCAAAGTTTTTTTTTTTTTAAGTTGTATTTTTTTTTTGCGGGAAATTCAATTTTTTTATTGGGCTGTTCAGGGAGAGCGAGGGGAAAAAAAAACTTTGCCCGCTGCACCGCGGTCGGCCCCGGCCGCTGCTCTTACCAGGTTCTCGTAGCTCCGGGGATGCTCCTTGCCCGTCCAGTCCGTACGCTTGGGCAGCAGCTAGGGGAGGGCAGAGAGGACACCCCGTGAGCGGCTCCCCTCCCCGAGGAGCCCCCCAGCAGCGCCCGGGATGGGGCGGGGGAAGCGGGAGAGAGCGAGGGAAGGGGGGGGAGGCCGCAGGCGGGGCGAGCGCCGGGTGCGCGGCGCCGCTTACCTCTTTCTCCGCCACTTCTCGGATCAGGACCTGCAGCAACAACAAAAGGGGGGGGGTAAGAAAAGGGGGCTGGTTTTAAAAAAAGAAAAAAGGGAGAAAGAGGACGAGGCTGCGAGCGCGCCGCCCGATCCGCCGCCCTGCCCGGCCGCCCCCTCCCCGCCAGGCCCGGCGCCGCCATCCATCCATCCCCTACCTGAGCCGCTTGCTGGCAGGGTCCGTCCTCCAAAAAGCGAGCGATAAGGAAGTAGAGCTCTGAGGGAAGAGGAGAGGCGGTGAGGGCTGGAGCTCGCCCCTTCCCCGCGGGCTTCTTTCTTCCCCCTCCCCGCCGCCCCTCTCAGGCTCCCGCTCGGTTCCCGCCGCCCCGCACGGCGGCTCCCCCGGCACTCACCCGCTCGCAGCTCCGCCGTGTGCCTGCTGCCGCCGTCCCCGGACATGGCGAGGCGAAAACCGGGGAGGGGAGGGGGGGAAGGGGGGGGGGTCGGGCCGTGCTCCCGCGGCAGCGTCGGGGCCCAGCGAAACGCGTCCGCCCGCCCGGTAGCTGTCACTGTTCGTTCACCAGGAAGAGTCTCGGCTCCACCATTCAACCCACGGGCAGGAGGAGGAAACAACAACTCACAGCAACCCGCCGCCAACGCCGCCGCCGCCGCCGTCGCCAGCCAGCGCGAGCGAGCGCGATCCCTCCGCCCGGAGAAAGAGTCCCCTCCTCCCCCTCCGCGCCCCCCTCCTCAGCCCTCCCGGCCCCTCGCGCCGCGCCGCGCGCGCCGCCCCTCCCCCCCGCGCCCCTCAGTCCCCGGCGCCCGGCGGCGGGGGCGGCCAGGCGGGGAAGGGGGGAGCTGGCTCCTCCTGCCCCCTCTCCCGCCCCGCCGCCGCGGCGGCAGCGGCCCCCGGCCCTGCCCGGCTGAGGGGAGAAGGGGCGAGGGCGAGCGGTACGTGTTTATTAGCGGGCGGGCGGGCTCAGGCAGAAGATGTCGGAGCGGCAGAGGCGGGGTGGGCGGGAAGGCGGCAGGCTGGCGGCTGAAAGGCGCTTTCTCTGCGAGGTGCGGACGGCCGGAGCGCGGAGGGATACGACGCACGGGGAGGAGGGGCCGCGGCGGGGCAGCGGCTATTCGCGGCGGCGGGGAGGCTGGAAGTTACCGAGTTTCAGTGTCGCAGAAATGGGAAGCGAGCGAAGCCAAAATGCCCCCGGGGAGCGCGGCCCCGCTGGGGAGGCGGGCTGAGGAAGCCCGGCCCTTCCCCCCCGCCCCGCTCGCCGCGGCTCCCCCATCCCCCGTAGCCAGGCCCCTCCCGGGCGCGGGGCTTTGGCGGCGCCGGGCTCCCTCAGAGCCCGTCAGGGGCCTCGGGGCGATGCGGCTTTGGCATCTGCGCGTAAGTGCCAGTGTCACGCGTTGTTGTTTCTTATTCTTGCAACATTGTGCCCGGGGCCGGGTTCGTGCCTGGGGTTTGGGGCGGGGGGACCTCAACAAACCCCAAACAACGAGAAACGCACTTCTCTTCGTTGTTCCGCACGGCTGCCGAGGCTGTTCTGCTTGGGTCTGGGAGCCGGCTTGTGGCCGCCGCCACGGGGGCGGAGGGTGAAGGGCTCGCAGGGTGCTCGGTTTGAGAACTTTCCTTAAAAAAAAAACCAAACAACCACACAGCTAATAACGATTTTATTCATTGTCCTTGCCGCCAGCCAAATCAGACACGCGGGACTGACGAATCTTCTGGCTTCTAGGAGCGATGGCAAGAGGAGGAGTGTTGTCAACGCGAGGACAAGCCGAGGGATGGTGATGCCTGCAACCTATGGCTGAACTGGAGGTAATTCACTAGCGGATCAATAAGCTACCGAAGGTTCCTGAAAGGCTGCAACATTGTACGGAGCCTGATTAGCGATTAAATCATTTATTTATTTAACGCTTTGCTAGCTTGACGGTACGGAATAAACGTTCTGGTTTGTGCTGTAACTGTTTATTTGTTGCTTACAGTCGAAAAGGAAAAGAAAATAGAAACAAAGCAAACGTCCACTGATAATTACCTTTTTAAAAAAAAATCCGTATCTGATGAGGAAGGGGTTTAAAGGAGCGTAGTCTTTATGGTTTAAAATGCATCTATGCTTTTTCAGATCGAGTTGGGGCCTTGCAAGAACGAATGTGTTTGTGGACAATAAGAATTAATTTAGCAGGGATCGATGTAAACAGGGGAAGCTGTCCTTTTTAATATTTATTTTGCCCCAATTATTAACTAATGTAACTTCTGAAGCAAAGCCAAAAGTATGTTTGAAATGGTATAGAAACTAGACAAAGAATATTTTGTGCGTAAAGACCCTGAAGCTCTCAACTGTATAACTTTTAACAAATTTCAATTTAAACCATACTTCTGTGCAGCTGAGGGAAGGTTGAGTTGAGCATTTTTATATGCATGTTTCCAAGGCCTGCGAGCTCGGTGTGTGAGCCTGCTGCTTGAGCTTTGTGCTTGGCACGGTGAGAAAGCTTGCTGCGGTCACCCTTCTGCTTTATTGCACAAACGTAACCGTGAAAGGTTAGTGAAAGGAGGCTAAAATGTCACATATTTCCATAGTCATGTTATAGAAAGGGATAAAAATTAGATTTATATAGCAGATGCCCAGTTGCTATGCATTTTGACACACAATTATCAAATGTCCTGAAAATCATTACAATCGTAATCTAGCATGTGGTCTGTAATCATTAGGGTAAATGTATTTTGTAGTATAGATTTTTTTTGAAGAAGTAGAATCGTGCAGACTAGATTTGATCACTTTAACTGTAGCGACGCTCACTTTATATATTTAAAAATGTACGGGTGTCTCCCTTTTCCCAGTTTTTATAACAATAACCACTCTGTGTTTCAGCTTTATTTTAAATCCACACTTCAAATAATTGAAATGGCAATGAAATCGTATTTACCATCTAATAAAGATTTTAAAAATAAAGTGACTTGAGTCTTTCTTAGCAATGTAAAATATGTATTGTAATATCTCTCATAGGTGGTTCTCACAACAAAGAGCTACATGAATAATGTGATTAACATTTTAATTTCCCTTAATTTTTACATAAAAGAAAGTATACTTACGTATGACATCACTAAAACTATAAACCAAGGAATAAAGAAATTTTCACAGTTAAAGAGTCTGAAAGTAGAGGAAAACTATCCTGAATATCTTGAACTTCCCTGTTCTTTTGGCAACTTGTAACTTTTCCTGATGCAGTTTAAAATACAGCCCACAGAATCAAAATGTACTTGGTGTTTTCACAGTAAAATAAGGATCGTGTCTTTTATTTTATTTTTGTAGAGCACCAAGCAAAATGGAATCCCAGTCCCTGACTTGAGCCTGAGCACCACAGTACTACAAATAATATTTAATAAATAGCTTTTACAAACATACATTCCACTTCTTTTTACAGATGAAATCTGATGAGGTTTTTTGTCTATTTGTGGCTTAACGTAGAAGTCACACAGGCCACAAGAGAAGATGTGGAATTATTATTGTTTGGTGATCCATGTTAGATTAGAATGAATTTTAAGAATTCCTGTGGCAGTAATAAATATTCCATTAATTTTTCAGACATATTTTAAAAGTTTTTTTTTCCTTGTTGCAGTTAAATTGAGGATGTTTTTGTTATGTACGCAAGTGGAGAAAAATCATCCTCATCTCTGAATTTTTACTATCTTGATTGTTTTGCTTTCAAACAATTCCTTTTCTTTCATGTGATCTTGTCACCTTCCATTAACCTTAAGTAACAATACACCAGTTCTGCTTTGTCAGTGAGATTTAATATTTTTTAGGACATATTTCTACTCTGAAAGGTCTGCATTAAAATAAAAAAAAGTAGTAGTAATGGAGTTATTTTCCTTTTTCAGCTATAACAATTGTTACAGTTAAAAAGAAAATCTCAGATTATTTTAATCTAGGAATTGGATTGTTTTAACATCTGATATCTTTACATATTCTTTTTGCAAGTGTTATGGCCTGTTATTGCGTGACTTTCACATGTGAATATTCACACATGTTCACTAAAATAATTTTACAAAAAAGCAATAATAAAGTTTATTAGATTTTGCTGTTAATAAAGTTGATAACGTAAAACTTAGTTATGGACTGATCCCAAGGGTTTGTTGTGGGTTGTGGGTTTTTTTTTTTTATTTCCCCCACCTTGGCCTTATTTTTTTTCTCGCCCCCAAGTGCTAAAGCACTATTAAGTATCCAAATACAATTTGTGTATTTGTATCCAAATAGAATTCTCTTGAATTACTGGTTACTTTTGACAGATAAGAATGTAGTATCTTTAGTTTCTTCTTGATTTTTCTGTATCTTGATAGTTTGGGAGGGAGGGGTTACTGATATTTTCCCCCTACAATTGTTTATAGCAGTTATCAGTATGGTTTAATCGCTTGCAAACAGAAAGTGCGTTACTTGAAACTTAATGGTGGCAGTTCTTGATACGAAAATCCTTTCTGTTTCTTGTTAAATTTGCTCTTTTCTTTATAGACAAAGGAAAGTATTTAGGGTTTGTAAATTGTCAAGCTGAACAACGTAGCTAAATGTTTGAAGCACAATATTGGAGTGGGGGAGGTTGGTTGAGAGCAACATAAAGCATCGACTAAGCTGTCCTCAGGTTTTGTTGGTTGTTTTTGTTTGGGTTTTTCTTTGGTGGGGGTTTTTTGCACCTCAAATGAGAATTATCACTACCAGTTGCTTCCCTTTTTGTGACTGTTGATTCTTACTCTTGAAACCAACCATTAATCTTACAAGGGCAAGAAGTGAGTGATGGTACTTATGAGGCCAGCCAACTTTTTTTATTATTGTCGTGTATATTAAATATCTGCAGAAGGAACGAAGTGTGCCAAAATACAGTACTGCTATGAGTAAAATTCCTTCTGCAGTTTTAAGCAATAACCTGCAATTTAACTAAGTAGTTTCACATCAAAAAGTCTTTTAAATACTCACTTGTTCATGCTTCATGCCAAGAATATATCCCTTCTGCACCCTGCATCGGTAACCTACCTGAGCTTTCAGCTATGGAGTTCCCTACAGAGTGCTTAACCACTGTGTATTCTGCCCGTATCGGATATTAAATGGTGAACTGTATGCTTCTATTCTTTACCTTTATTTCCTTTTTCAGTGCACCCATTACCATAGAACGCAGATGTCTTGCCACGCCAACCAAAACACATCATTTCACCTTTTGCTCGCTTCTCCCTGTTGGTGAAAATTAGCGTAGAATTAGATACCTGCACTACTCAAACCACCATCAGTGTTGACAAATTAACATTTTATAAAAAGCATGCAAATTGGTTAATCTCTGACAAGTGTCTTTCTAGGTGTTCTTCTCATGTGCAGCTAGAAGAGTAAAGCAAAATCAAGTCACTTCTGAAAACATCATTCATTTTTGTGTAAAAATAAATAATAAACTGTGAATCTACTACCGAGCTTCTGAAACTAGATCTATATGTTATTTATATTCTGAGCAGTAAATGAGTCTGGTTAGAATTCATGCAATGACCCTAAAAACCTCTTTAGTCTGTTGTTACCTAAATAAATATGAATTGCCCCAGCCATGACATTCTTTCGGTTTCACTATTACATCTTTGAATACAAAAAAATTCCCTTCTAAAGAGAAACTACAAGTTACACCTATGTCATTCCTACTGAATAAAGGAATTCTACTGTTTTATGGTGGGGTTTTGTTTGGGTTTTTTTGTTTTAAAGCAATTTAATTTGTGCTCCTGTATTTTGTAAAAGACCTTCGATTAAAGTTACTGGATCCGTTTGATAGTACAACTTTCTGTGCTGAATACATCCCCTAATTATCCAGAGGATTTTGAGAAAATGATTAAACTGCTGTACTTAATTGTTCGCTATTGGGCTGTTCTTCACAGAGAATCTTGGATATTTGCCATGTTCAGTTTCACGCCCATTTAATGTCTCCAAAGTTTTCTGAGAATTCTAAGGATTATGTGGGTTTTTTTTTCAGTGGAGCTTTCAAAAAATTAATATACAGGGTGTATTTTAGAGGAGAGCTACTCCATAATGAATATAGGAGCAGAAAAAAAAGAATGTTTACTATGTTGCTTTGTGTATTGACAATTATTTTCTTACATTATTACTTCTAGAAAACTTTTGAAAATGTTTGCTGTTACTATACTTTCTAGTAAGGTATTCCAATATGCTAAGGCAATTTTTGTTGAGCAGAAGGTTCTCAACATAAAACGTATCATTGATTTGTTTCATTGGTTTCATATTAGAGTTCTAAGTCTAAGACGACTTATTTTAAGTCTTGAGTGACAAATTTTATTTATATTGATAAATTATAAAGTTTATTAAGACACAATTTAATAGTGTCCATCAGTGACTATTTCTCTTTCTGTTTCTCTAAATGAAAATCTAGATTTCTGTTTAACCAAGTTTGAGGGCCATTTGTGATTAGGGGTTTGGATTTGATTTTTTCAATTACAGTAGTAGCCTGTTAGAAATGCAACTTTTTAAAATACAGATGAGGGGTTACTTGTCTGACTCTTCAGAATGGGGCTGGTTATAAGTAGCTTTTGTATAGACCTGGAATTTCCGTGAAGTTAATACAGTGGACTATTAAAGTTTTACATCCATGTAACAACTTGAGAGATTCTGTCACGTTGTTATCAGAGATATAGTCTGATATACTTGTTAATATGTAATTACAGGAAAGGCTGAAGGGAAAATATTTCAGTGTTTACAGATACTCATTGTGCAATTTAGATAAAACCAGAGGAGTCCATAAGAAATATCAGAGGGATCTACCCAGAGAAGAGATGAGCAGAACAACATAGGTAAAATTTTATGATGTTACATTCAAAAGAATCTGTTGGAATAAATAGTATGAGTCAGTCACGTGCCTTGTGGGTTCCTAAACCAATATAAGAGAAAAAGCTCTATTCAATAGCTGGTAGTAAATCTTGTAAAAAGACCATTCTATTTATTACATACTCAACATTGAGAATACGGTAATTTTTTTCTAGAACTCTAGTGTGAAACAAAACAATGACACATCTTCTGTTAGAATACTGCATTTGAGTCTTTCACCTTATCTCCAAAGAATTAGAGTTCACAGATATATGAGGAAAACAGCTAGGATCAATAAAAAACATTAAAGACCAAGGAAATGGAATAAAATATTTGGAGGAGGTAACATTTAAGTATGGCATACAAAATGTCTCTGTTTCAGAGAAGATAAAGCAGGATCTTCTGTAAACTCTAGGACATAGTTCAAGAACTGAAATAATTGAAATATTTCAAATTTAAAATGATGTTTTTCCCCATCACAAAATATAGCCATCCTGGCTTTACTTGTGCCTCAGAAATTGCTAAAGCAAGGATTTTAGCAGTCTTCAGAAGAACTGACGCTTCTATAGGTAAGAACATCCAGTGACAGTACACACACGATTAGAAGGATCATTAGGCTGATCCAGCACAGCCTTGCTGTGTTGCTAGCTTTAAGACAATCCTTAGTTTTTCCTGAGTGTTTCCTTCTAGTGTTGTTTGATTTCATTTAGAGCTGCAAAGTATTTTTAGTTCTCTGTAGTTGAAATATCTGCTTTCCCCAAAATAGTAGTGATGTGGTGCGAGTAGTACCAGTATTTACACTTACAGTAAAGATTTCAGTGCTGTTGAGCGTTGAACCATTTGGCTGACAGTGCTTACTTTGTGTAGCACATGTCATTTGTCAATCATCCATGAACTACACATCACTGAGATTCTGATCTCTGTTTATTGTTCAGTCTTTTAAGAAAATACTGGGCTGCTGATCCAGCTTTCTCAGTATTTTGTATCCCTCTATAGCATCTACTTGGTGCCTTTAAAGGATTGTTTTCAATTTTTTCAGTTTGCCCGGGTAAACTGTAGAAGAGTTCTGGTGTGCCAAGTAGGCATAGCGTACTAATTGACATGTAAATTGTGTGAGGTAACCGCTGATTTAAAATCATTGAATCAATCTCTTGATTTTACAGGTTTTAGAGTACCAGAGACAGGAAGTGTGATTAGACCACAAATGACCCTTGCATATATGTGATGCTGGTCAAGTTTTTTGTTTCCTTCTTTGTTTTTAACCTAATACTAATATAAGATGGAGATTGGCACATGTGCCTCCCTTTTCCCAGGTGAGGCCCTACCACAAGATTAAAAGATTGTGCTCGCTCTAGCTCAACTAATCTGTAGTTTTCCCATGCGAAGTGGAGCAGCTTATTTAACAGAAGCTAAGAAGAACCCTCTTTCAAGGACATCTACCCAGGTGGCTAGCTCATTCTTTTTGGAGGTACAAAATACTGTTTCCTCTTCCCTGTGGAAGAATTTGAACTTGAAGTTGGATGCCCCTGCACACCTCAGTGGATGAAAACAAAGAAGTTGTTGAATGAAAGGCACAACCGCCACTTTGGTTGGGACCTAGTTTGGTAAGCATACTCTGGAAATGCTCCATGAATGGGGTGCGCAAGCGAGACAAGCAGAAGATTTGTGGATCCTGAGCTGGTCAGAACAGGCAGCTTTGGGCACACTCAGAAGTCTTTTAGACACCCAGAAGCTTTTGCTGTTGGAAAATTAAGTATCTACA
The DNA here is from genome assembly GCF_035582795.1 of Mycteria americana. Classification (NCBI taxonomy): domain Eukaryota; kingdom Metazoa; phylum Chordata; class Aves; order Ciconiiformes; family Ciconiidae; genus Mycteria; species Mycteria americana. Next base: position 37,662,498 of record NC_134367.1, read on the forward strand.
TTTTGAATAGGGGTATCTAGAGATTATTTTATAGTTAGACTGTTATACACATTCTCACGCATCTTTGGGTCAGCTCGTCACTGATGGGTGTTCTTGCAGCAAGCTCTGGAGCATTAGCACACTGCTAGTTTCGGCACGTGTGCATTTTATTAAGGCTCAGACTTCCAAGATCAAATGAAAAAGGAATTGAACTTGATCTTTCAGCATCAAGTTTGACTACTACTAATTGCCTCTTGGCAGGCCCTTATCAGTAAAGCACTGAATAACACTAAAACTTAATCAACTAATGTAAAGAAACACATCTTACAAAGACTAGACTGAGCATTTAAAGAAATACACAGGTATTTATTTTTAACGTAGTTCTGCTTTTGGAGTTGGTTATTCTGATTATAATAAGGCTTTGGTTATTTAGTCCATGTATGAGGTTTTTTTGTATATATGTTTGAAAGTGCTTTAAAAGAGAAATGATTGTGTAGGATTCGTTGACCTTTCCACCTAAATACAACTAAAGTTGGAATCAGCTAGTTAAAATATAAGTCATGCCAAACCTGCATGTCAGCATTTGAGGAGCTGAGACCCTCCAAAATTCTTATCTAAAAATACCAAGGTTCTTTTTGTTTGCATGCAAGGTATTTTTGTTCTTAAAACATGGCCCAACGGTTTCTTAAGTTTTCTCTGTTAGACGTTTATTAGAAATGAAAGCTGAGGTTTTCACAGTTTACTTTCTTCTAGATCTAAGCAATAAAGTAAAATATCAAATTCCCACAATTTGAGAAATAAAAATAGAAAACATAATTTCTCCCACGTAGTCTAATACAATTCATAAAAATCATAGGGTTTGAGAAGAACAAGGGGGGTTTTCTATTGATCTGCAAGAGGAACTGCCCACATGAAATCTAGGTAACACTGAAAGTAATGTACTGACTTTTTAAAGAAAGGATCACATGGGTCCTGTTGATCACAATTTCATCAGAACTTAATCTTTGTGTCTCAAATTAAAGCTTAAATTTCAAGACAGATTTAAGTTTCAGGGAATTCTGGAAAATTTGTTTTGTACAAACAGAAAAGAGAGTTGCCTAATAAATTACGAAAAATATTTCGTGCAGAGCCTGCTAGTTGTCAGGTTTTTCTAGTTTGGGTTTTGCTGTTTTTAAGGGATGAACAAGGAGTGTAAACAGAATGTGAGAAAATAGCAGACAAACCAGCAGAAGTCAGGGGTAAGTCACCTGTGTTGCAGCAAACTCCCAAACAAGATGGAAAGCAATTTAAAAATTGGAAAAAAATAAAAAAATTGGATAGTCCCTTCTAAAAAAGTTACATCAGCTTTCCATCCTTCAGGTAAATGCCCAAGTTAAGGAAGAATTGATTTATGCCAGAGTTCAGAGTCAGTAACTTAAGATCACAGAGGTTCCCACTGAAGTTTAGTATCGACGTTTCTGGTTACCGAGAGTTAAAACGTTACAGGAGGTTCTCAAACCCCAGCAGGACATTCCTTTTCCTCAGACCCTGCATAGCAGTTGCTGACAATGTTAACATAGGCAGCTGATTTCTAATGCCCAGACGCAAGCCCCAGTGCTGTTTAAGTTATTATTAAAACTTATTTTCAAAGTAGTAAATGTTCTTAAAAAAAAAATCAGGAAGAGGTATTTACCTACCTAATCCCATTTAAAGACAAAACACTACACGCTTCTTAGATTCTAACATAGCAGCACCTCTGCTCTGTTTTTTCCAGTCAAAGTCCTTTTCTTTTGAAGTCCTTTACAAGTCCTAACAAAACCAGCCCGAATTAGAAGCCCTAAATCCCCTCTCTTTGGGTCTTTTAATCTAAACTAAATAATTAACATCCAAGTAAAATTGGAAAACCCCTCAACTGAAATTGACTTTTTGATTTATGGTCCACCACTCTCAGTGCATCCAAGATTTCATCAGATAAAGTGTAACTCTGAAATGTGTTGTGCATGTATACTCCCAACCCTGATTTTCAATTTGAAAATTTTCAGCAGCCAGCATCCTTGGATTTTTCTCCTCCTTCCAGCAGCACGGTGTGTGCACCTCTCAGTTCATTCACTGTTGGATGTTCCTAATAGTGTAGGGCTCTCTGTAGGGGGGCAGGTCATGGCCTATTTACAGACAATAACATGTTGCATTCCAGTATGCAGAAGGTCAGGAGTACTTGGTGTACTCCTCAGTTTTGAATTTTACCCATACTAGTAAACTGAAGAGTACTAGCGCCCACGCTATTTCTGAGGCCAATGGCCATGTCTATATTATTAAAGTCCCTTACCAACCAGAACAGGATAGCTGCATCTGCATTGTCAGCTGGGGCTGAGCTAACCCCTGAACCATGCCAAGGGCTGCTTGGGAGAATGCTGCTTGGCCTGGACCAAGTGCAGGGTCTCTGCTGACAACAATTTAAGAGTGTAAGCCACGGGCTTCAAGTCTCTAGCTCTGCACCCTGGCACCTTCTAATTCGCTAGCATAGTCACAGACTTTGTGACAAACAAAACCACAGACTGACATCGTGCTTTACTTCTAAAAAATCAGATGTCTTTTTAGTGAGGTATAGTATATAAAATACGGAATACGTCCAACATGGATGTCCTTTGTTAGGAAGTTCTAGAGGCTGAGCTAAATCCTAGCTAGTTTGTAACAAAACCCTAATACATCTTAGTCTATTTTGCTCAGCCTCCAAATGATTTGATTCTTCATTCTGTCCAGGAAATAATGAGAAAACTCTGAAATGCTTAAAATGATCTTAAAGCTTCTCAGGGCCACACTAAAGATCACACTGAAGGAAGAGCTGATGTGGAAAACAAACCTGGAAAACAGAAAGTATAAAGCTACCGAGAAGTTGAGAGAGAAAACAATGTAGCATTAAATGGAGGTAAACATAAATTAACAGCTGTCAGGGAGATTTACAGTATGTCTCAAACATTTACAGTGTTCTGAACCGGTAAACTACCTATAGTTAGAGGTAGTCAAGAGCTGGTTGCAGTTGTTTGCAATGAATCTATTTAAGAGCGTTTGAGGGATATTGCAAAGGAGATGTGATGGCGACCAAAGACTTTGTCAGACCTTACTAGGAACAGGAAGGCTAGTGCATGAGAAGCACTGAAAAGAATTCTTAAATGGGATTTGGGCATAAAGCTTCTTGCTATCTTGTTCTTATATGGTGAAAATAGGACTACTGGAGGGAAGGAGGAACACCCAGTTTTGGAAAAAAGTAATATGTATGTAACAGATCCCTTCATTCATGGTCCAACAATAACATAAAAAGGTATCAATCTGCTAAACATGACAGATGCATTGTTGTAAAGATATGTATGATTCCAAATGCATTGTCTAATTGCTTCATGAAATAAAGGGGACCGTCAGTATCTTCCATGCTTGTTGATATAAAACAAGGCTATTGCTATTAGTGATAAATTGAATCAGTCATTGAATTTTGTAAGAACACAGTATTTGTGCTGCAGGCTGCTTTCTGCAAATTACTCCATGTATTTTAGGATCTACAGACCTAAAGCACCACCCCACCATGAAAGGGTGAACCTAATGCTAGTACTGAAGCATTCATCAGATGAGGAGCGTTATTGTCGTTTTCACTTTATAAGAGCCAGCATTTCAAAAATAAGTTTAGACACCCCTGTGATCATGCAGGTGTGAATCAGACAGTGGCTTGACAGAGCCAAAAGAAAAGTGTCCTAACGTCAGTTACTTAAAACTTGTGTGGCAGTGATCCCTCTTGTAGTTTCATCACTGAGGGTGACATCTACTTGGAAATACGATTTCATTTTTTATTGGCCTCTGGGATACCTTTGCAACTATATTCAACTGCTGCTGCAACTGGCGCTTGCAACTCAACATTTAAAATCAGTTTCATACACTTCCCATAGTCCTAATGGCATCTGTACTACCAGAGAGCTAACCATCTCTTGTAGTTAATTCCTATTAACGTTATCAACATCCTCTTATCTTTGAATAATTATTGCCAGCTTTCTGACTCACTGTGATCATTTAACAGAACCAGCCACCAAAAAAGTCACGACAAATCTATCCTTATGCAACCTCTTGGAAGCATGCCCTTTCTCTGCTACTCGGTATCAGAATAATCTGCAGCAGTCGCATCCTTCCCTTAGTTGAACTACCACTACACGCACACATTGTGAATTCACAGCCCACACCTCGCCTCTGGCTGCCGAGGCCACCCAACCCTCATCTGGTGCATGGCCATTCTATAAAGAAGCCTCGAAGTAGTAGTAGAGGTGCTAAGTTCACAAGGCCTTCCCCTGGCTCTCTATCTTCATTTGCAATCTTCCATCTCACCTCAAAGGCTTGTATCTATTGCCGCTGACGTAGATAGCGGAATTCTCAGTAGCATCTTGATGCCAGGCAGGCTGCTTATCCTGTATGATGACCTCCATGCCAAAAAAGGGCATCAACATTTTTATCATCTACACTCATTTTAAGATGAGCTGAAATACCGATGTAGACTTTCATTCGTATCATGGAGGATGCTGTCCTGCTGGCTTTGGAAGGGGGTCTGAGCTCGCTGAACCCTGGCCTGGAGACTCACAAAAAATTGTTTTCAAATTGAGTGGAACACATTTACAAATCTGGGTAATATGATGTGGTAAACTTTAATAAACAGGTTCTGGATGCTGTCTCTCACAACTACCTTATAGTTTAAACTTTCACATACCTTGTTCCCTTGGCAGGTGAAGCAGGCAAAGCTTCCTGAAAGACTCCAGAAGTTCACCAACACAACTAGTAGTTATCCTACAGGCGGGAATTTGGCACTGATACACAAAAGTGATACTTCAGTGCAAAAATGCCCTCAAGGAAGTAGAAAAAAAATTAAAGTTAGAAGATTTACCAGAACTGTATCCCAGAGGGAACAAAAAAAAAAAGTCAAGTACACTCAGTAACTGGATTGTTGATGAAAGACCTCGGGGGTGTGGGGGGGGGGAATCTAGTGCCACTCAAGGCTTGCTTACACATGCAAAGAATTTTGCTGTTTCTCACTTGCACCTATTCCTAGAAAAATCAGTTTCTCTGTGTTGTGTGAGATCTCTTCCTCCACACCCACCCACCCAGATTACAGAGTCAGACTTCTACCCCTCTTGCCATTCCCCTCCAACTTGTCTTTCACAGAACAACATTGCTTTGCAATCACTGCAGAGTATTCACACATCTCCTCTCCCACATCCAGCCACGAGGGAACTTTCTTCCAACCTCATCCTGGGACAACCCACAGCTGCCACAGTAGAAGCACTCCTCCCTCTTGGGAATAATATGCAGCCATCTTTAAAATGACTGTGAACAGCATCACAGAAATTCTCCAGACCCGCTCCTCCTTTCTTATTCTCAATTATTCTAGATGCAACTGACATATTTACATGAGTTTCTTAATGTCTAAGGGTTGGTGTTATTTTAAGAGCTCACGTCATCTTCCACCTTCTTTCCTTACAGAATATTACCAGAAATCAGAAGAGGTTTGGTTAAGATATTTTATGCTGATTGTTCTAAAGGAAGCTTAGAATGGCTTTCCAGCTGAAGTCCCAGGATAAAGCAAAAGTTCTTGTTCTACGACCTTTATTTTGTGAGGAACTATAGTAACATTTTATATTCATTTCAGAAATGGACTGAGGACTTCGACAAGATCACTACTTCCAGTCTCTGTATTGTCATCTTAAATTATATTGCTTTCCATTAAATTGTTCATTATTAGAAGATTCGTATCAGACAGCTTAGTACCTGAAATCATCCAATACAAATTCAGTTTTTACAGGCTCCAACTCTGAAATTTGTTTCTGAATGAGAATCAAAACAGCGATAAAACAATTCCTATGAGTTATATTACTGTAACTTAAATGCAGTAGTAAAATTAAGCACCATGGCCTCTTGCACTCAAGTTTCTTCTTTTGAGCATGAATTTAAATTACTAGCTTTACCCTTATCTTAGCAGGTATGCAAATATGCTTTTCCATTCACATTTGGAAAAAAAAGAGACTAATTAGCATCAATAGACAAATCTGAAATGTACTGTTAGTTAAGTCATTTTTCACCAGAACTCATTTATAGCCACTTTGAAGGTGCTTACAAGAAGAGTATTTTGCAGTACATGTCAAACACTTGTTAGTCTCTGCTTGGTACATATGAACTACTTTGTTGCTAATACTATGGTTCATCACAAAGGGAGTAATGTATCAAAATAGTTTACTTCTCATCTTGTCCATTTTCTACAGGAAAGCCATCATTATTTCATCCTGATTTATTATAAATGCAGAATTTGACATTATAGAAGGCAATTAGTGGCAATTTGGCAAGGCAATTTGGCTATATCTAACCAAATAACAGCATTACAGTAAGTTTAAAGTTTCTGAATAAAGCAACAAGTATGTTTATTATGGAGAACAGCAGTAGAAAATTCTTGCCTTTACAAAAAATAATGGCACTGAACATTCTATTGCTTCTCCTGACCGTTAGGTATGCAGCAATTTAACCAGCAGTGAAAGTATTCTGCAAGTTTTCCTACGAATAAAAGAATGATAATAAACCTTAAGCTAGGAGGATGAGAGTTCTTGCCACTGAACTTGTTTATAGACAGTCTCCTGTATCTCTTTGCACTTTGTTTCAAATATAGAAGTTTACCAACTTATTTAATATAAATTAACATAGTGGGCTAAATTGTTGCTTTAGATCCCGTACCAGTCAGCTGCCCAGCGGTGTTCCAGATACAATGATGCCAGTAAAAATACAGGTCCAATAAGGAGGCCAGGTCAAAACCAATTTCTTCAGAAGAGACAGACTCCTTCACATTTCAGATTATTTTGCCGTTTCTCATTTGATGACACCTTACCTTTATAGAATCCAGAATGGCCACTTGTTTCTCAGTTGTATAATCTCTTTAGGGTTATATCAATTTTGTATAATTTCAGTAGAAATGTAATCAACGCTGTGGCTGTTGAGGCTTGGTATCATGATGTATACCTCAGGATTGTAGAGCTGGTTTGATTTTAAACCATGTTCTCCCTTGGACATTTAAGTGATCTTATTTTCCCCTTCTAAGACTACATGAAAAAAAAAAATCACAGAACTGAGCATACAAAAAAAAAAAAACAACCCCAAAACTTTTCCCATTCCACTAGAAATTTAGCTCATGTTATTTATTCTAATAAAGGATCTTTATTTTCTTGCTATTCCTTCTCCCTTTCCCTACTTCTTTTTTTCTTTTTGCAGCTATGAACAGACCAAATAATTCTCAAACTTCTGAGAGTTGAGCAAAATGTAGCAAAACATTAATTTTCACTGCTGTTTAGCATAAGGATTAGTTTTCCATTAGCACTCCCCTTAAATGCTTGTGTCTCATCTGCACAGTTCTCCATTCAGAAAAAGCTGCCTTTGCCATTTGAAGAGACAAAACACCAAGTGTAACCTTGTGCCGACATACGCAATTAGCCCAAGGTCAGTCAAGGATACAGAAGCAGCAGAAAGTAATGACCCAGAGAAATTATATAAAGCTAAGGGAAGGTGGACCTTTAACTACTCAAGGGTGACTTTTTTTTTTCATCGTTCATTAAGCCTTGTTTCTGATGTACCTTCCTTCTTTAAACTTAAAAACAGTCCATCCTTTCCGATTAAAAAAAAAAAATTTTTTTAATGTACTTTGAACTACCCATCTGTTACATCCCATAAAGGACAAATACCACTTTCAGGGATCCCTCCAAACCTTGTGTTCAAGTGTGAAGCAGCCAGTCATTAAATACTGATGATGCAAGTTTCTTCGTGGCTGAGATGCAGCACCTGGCACTTTCAAGTGCCACTTCAGAACTAAAATACTTACATAATTCCTGAAGGTGCTCTGCAGATCACCAGCTGCCTACAAAGACTCTAGCTACGTATGCTTGAATGTGCGATCATTCTAATTTTAAAAAATGTGTTCTAGAACTTGATACAGGGCTTTGAAAATTTATCTGAAAACTTGACACATAGAGGAAAAAGATAGGAAAGCATCACATTTACAAAGCACTTTCGAAAAAAACCATAAATGTTAAGTGAATGAGCAGGACAGTGTATTTCAAACTTCACCCAAGCAGATTTTCTGTCATTAAAAGCTTCTAACAGAACGCTGGCACTGAGGTGAATCTCCTAATCTGGTCAAACCGACAGAAGAATTTTGTGCTAAAATTACTAGGTTAGGATATTGTGTGATTAGTTTAAGGACCCAATTTCTGCCTACCTTTTAGGCATTTAGTAAAATGAGCCTGTCCAGAGATGTGTCAGTGTCTTGTGATGCTCATGCCCAAGTTAAACCTAAACTAAAAGGGTCATTTCAAGAACTCCAACTGTCTAGATAGGATTAGGCAACTAATCTCTCAGTTATCCACACAAAACTATCAGAGTATACAAACCCCTTCCTCACAGGAACGATAAACCCATAAATTGACAAATGCTTAGAAACAGCACTTTGATGATTCTGTGAAAAAGTTCAGACAGTTAAACTTCCCATGACTGTAGTGTCTGAATTAACAGACTTTTAACAGGGTCGATCAGAAAGCAAAGTATTGTGCAGGACTACCACGTACATACCACTGAGTGACAATACAGACTTTCCTTCTCATTAGGCTACAAGTTTTGTTACAGCCCTCTGCCTTCCATCACCAAAAGCAGGGACTTAGTTTAAATTTTCTTCCAAAGCGAAGTTCATGATGCAGAGAACAGCCTCCTCTTACTTGGCTGTAGCAAGCCTATCACTAGAGCAGCAGTAGCATTTATCTCAATGCAGGTCTTAACTACTATTCTAGTTAGCATATAGGGTTTTTGTACTCAATCTTCAATTTTTAAGTGTAGAGGGGCTTGGCTTCTTTTTTCCTTTAATTAAAAAAAGGCAACTGGAGATTTCTTCCCAAAGAATAAATAGAACGCTAGGTCAGGCAACAGTCATTTATTTATTGACTTAAACAAGCAAAAGGTATCCTCAGACATAATGGCCACCACTTGAGCAATACAGATCAATGCTACTGAAGAACAGGGAACATCTTTTCTCTCACCCCTCCCATCCCAGAAGTAACAATAGAAATACCAGGGCCCCTAGAGAAAAGAGAAGGAGAAAAATTATAAAAGGTGCTTAAGAATGAGCTGCAGAGTTGAAACATGGACACTAATAAAAAATCATTAGCTAATCCACCATATCACCACAATCACCTCAAAAATAACTTTCATTGTTCCATTTCTACCAGGTACCAAATATATAGCGCTGTTTAACAGCGATTTCAATGTATTAACAACTGTCCTCAGCTGAAGCAGAACAGCAATTACTATTTATATTAAATTTGAGGCTGCAGATAGAAAGAAGGGTTTCCACAGAATACAATGCAAGTTAACGAAAAGAGAGTGGAGGAGAAACAAAGCTACTTTTAAGTTACTGTATGTCTCTATCAATCAAGCAATTCATTCTGTATTGATAGCTCATTACAGACACAATATCCTGATAGAGTATGGAAGCTCTACTCACCCTGTGACAGTATATCTGAAGAACGTATCTATGAAGAATGTATCTATAAGTCCCTTAAGTTGTGGGCCACTGAAAATCCCAGCCTGCTACTCCTGTGTGGGTATTTTTTTAATCAGACATCAGCAAAAAAGCAAACAGACTGCATGCAAAACAATTGTTGCTAAATCATTTAGTCTTCCTTGTAACAGTTGAAAATATGACTAAGGCATTCCTCAGATTTAGAGAAAACATTAGGAAGCTGTAGTTTTGCAGGCAAGGAGACCTTTTATTTTAATCCATTAAAAGAACCCAAAATAGTCAGCAGGTGGCCACATCTATCCATGTTTCATTAAAATCACATAAACCCTAAGTACAAAAGCACCACTGATTATTGCTCTAGAAAAACTGCATGAAAAATTCAAATACGCACAGTAAAAACATCACCATATGCACAAGACTTAATTTCTTAAAGCAAGTGTATGGAATGCTGATCCAATTTTACACATACCTTGCAATATTAAGTTGATATTTATATTACTTGGCAACAATGGGAATTTCTAAAAGCACTGTTATGAGAAGGGAAATGTTCATATACAGTTTAATATGTCAACTATCGTAGTCCTAAAAAAATTAGCATTTACAAAATACTTGATAAAAATATCTTTTAAAAGTTGTCCAAGAGGTACATAAAATCAACCCAAAATTTTCATGATATTTCATTCATTCTTGTCACCTACAGATTCAGTTTTCTGAGCCTGTGGAGAAGAAAGAAAGACATTAATTACTGTAGGAAATTGCCATTACAGACCTAAATACCCAAACTACCCTTACTCCTTCGATTTCTTATTTGCAACAGCTCAGTTTCAAACCTATGTCCATATTACATTTACACAAACAAAACAGGTACACTCACACACTTTTCTTAAATTACTGGTCCCAGCTTTTCAAAAGCAATACAAGCCTTACCTGTCAGCTTCCATTGTTCATACTGAAAAGCACCACACTACTATCTGTTTCTATTCACTGCACACATGCTGAATGCTCTACCGTACCCTTAACTTTCACTGTTTCAATCTGCCCTTTTACTGACAGTGTGCTGGGTGGGGCACCTCTGGATGTTGAAACACTAACAGTTGAGCGAGAGATGCGAATCTGCAATAACATTATGGGCAATAAAAAGAAACATTATGAACATGCTATCAATGTCTGAAAGGCCGAATAATTAAAAAACACTGATTCAATCAGCAGGAGGTATGTGTGGAAAGTACCTCTTCAGCTTTATTTTCACCATTTTCAGATGGTGTAGTACCTTCCTTTGCAGCTTCTTGCTTTTCATCCTTCTTCCCTTTAGCACCTTTGTTGGCCTTTGTTCCAGGTTCCTTCTGACAGAAGATTAAAACATGGGCACAGACATTGTATGAGTAGCCAGCACCCTACATCTTTATCAAAAAACCTTCATGTGAACTAAAAAGCTAACCTTGGCAAGCTGCATGTGCTGGACTGAAACAGAAAACCAGCTAAAGACTACCTGGAAAATTTATATCCACAAGAGTTATATAGAGACACTCTCAAAATTTCTAGAAAATCCTGATGTCTGCTTCTTTATTGTTCCTGCCAATTTACAGGGATACAAAAACCCCTCAAATTATTTTGGTAGAGCTGAGCTATATATACAGAGGTATATACAAGATATCTGTATGAACAAATCCAATTATAGTATATTGAAAGCTTATTCAGCCAAGCACAAACAACACTGCTTGTGTAACAGCACTACACTTTTGATTAACATGAAATATTAAATTAGATTTTAAAAATTAAGCATTTTTGTTGGCTGTCCTTTTGTTAGTTTGATAACATCTGTGATGTCCATTCCATGTCAATGAAAGAACCAACCAACACACTAGGGAGGCAAACACTGATAAAATTCTATCTGCAGCAACACAAAGCAGAGAATTTATCAAAAGGAACTATTCTAACAGCTACAGTTTCATTTGGAGATTTGCTCTTAAACAAACAATTCGTATGTTGAAGTCTACTTTTGTTTTAATCCTTACTCTATGTACATATTTATATTTGTGATCTAAGGCTAGTAGAGACACAGGTTAAAGATTTTAAGTGCAATGGGGTAAAATATTCAATGAAATAGCATTCACATTTTTATATTAGTATTTAAAGTAGTTCCGATAAACACTGTGGAGATCATCCATGTGATCATTTGCTCCAGATTCTCCATGCAAAATGGCAACAGTAGCTGTGAACAGGGATATGAAGGTCAGTCTCCCTTCATTAACTACCTTTCCCCAGCAATCCCCATACAGGAGTGGGGTGGGAAGGAGGGAGTACCAGTAATCCTAGTTCCAGGGCAGCCTGAATTACTCCTTTCACCCTTCAGCTTCAATGTTACACACTGAGAAGCTTATTGGTGCTGTGGGTATAGTCCTAACCCTTTACCTACAAAAGAACGAGCTAAGGACTTGACTTAGTAAATCTGTAATTTGCAAGCTTTTAACACTAAAAATTATCTCAAATCTGTACCATCTTTGGTTGTTTACTAGCAGGCTCAGAGTGCACACTTGCTGTTTTCTGTTTAGGAGACCAAGATTAATATACTCCTTAAAATGTGATCCAGTTAGACTTTGGAAAAAAGCAGATTACTGTATTAAAAAGTTGCTTAGCATAACATCATAAAGGATTCGAGTCACCTGAAATGAGCTTCAAATGTCTCTCACGCAGCTTACACTGACTCCGTAACACCAAGCTCATTTCACAACGTGTACATGATGCTATAGAAGCTACCATATTCCCTTCTTTATTAATACTCCTTTTAAGAGGGGAGCAGGATGGACTCAGCAAGACTTTACTGGCAATTTCATTAGATTAATCATGAAGTATTCAAAGTCATAGAATTTTACTTTCACACATGGGCTTGGTATACTGATACTTGCCCAACTGAGATACCAATAAAAGGACTTGAAAAATGTAAGTGTGAGGAGTGCTAGACTCAGTTTCCAGCATGTTTTTTTTCTGATAAAGCAATTGCTCTTATTTAACATTCCCCTTCGGCAGAAATAAATCCACAGTTTCTGAAGTACATGATTTACATGCAGAAATCCTGAAAAGGTATTTCAGACCCTAATAAGGTTTTAATTTGACTGTAACTGGCCTAGAAAGCGCAAACCATTCAATTGAAATATATTTAATTTCACCTTTAATTATAATTGTGCATTCTCAGCAACAGTCAGGCTTCAAGAACAGATAAGAGTTTTTCACTATGAAGTACTGCCCCTCTAGACAAGGAAACAGGATGGCACAGAGTAATCTCAAATCCTACTGTAGAAATTGCTAGGTCTCGGGTAGAGGTTACTCAACCAAACCTGTATATTTCAGGAAAGGTGTAGGAAAGGTAAAGATTCTTCTTAAACTAGGAATTCACTACAAACTAACACGGTTTGCATATCAAACAGGCAAGACATTTTGTTTGGGCCAGTAATGAGGCCAGGAAGGGGTGGAACAGAAAGAAAAGAATGATCTAATTTGTTTTTTTTCTGGGGGTGGGGGTGGGAAGAAGCTGCAGGGAGAGCAGGGGAGCAAATGCCTCACAAAAATGCTGTGAACTGAACTGTTTGCAAGGCAAAGGAGGAGTATACTTGCTTACTATTGGCTACAATGATGGCAACTAAAAAGAAGAGTATTTACCTTCGTGGTTTTCCTTGGTTTGGGTTCAGGTTTTGGTGGAGCAGGTTTCTATAAAACATTTTTAGTTGCACAATGTGTTAGACATATTACCAGACGCCAGCCAGCCACCTCCACCCCACACCTTCCCTTACTTCCTGCTCATTAGTATGCATCTAGAAAGAGACTGAAAAACCTTAATGCACCTCATCGCTGTACACACACACTTTCATTAGCTCACTCATCTAGGAGTCAAAGCAATTTGAGGGTCATTCTAAGAGTAAAACGTGGAGATTAGTAGTAACTTTCAAAAAAAGTCAGATATGTTCTAACAGAGAAGAGGAACTAAAACCAAATACTAGTAGTGGCATCAAATGAAGTCCTTGAAGGACAGCTCTTTCTCCTTCCCAGAGAAGTAGATGCATTTCCACAACTAACATCAGCCTGCAAAACGGTACGAAGTCAATACTGCACGTAACAGACAGTGTTGCACTGAGGTAGGGAAATACATCTTTTGTCAGAACAACCTGAAACCTGAAACCAAGAAAACAGAGATAACTTTAGCTCTAGAGTTCTTAAATATCCCTCAGCAAGAATAAAAATTGAATCAAGCAAAATATAACAAACCTGTTTGGTCTGAGAAACCATATGTGCCTAGAAAAGCATATACCAAGAGGTGTTATACATACTTACAGCTGACAATCTTGCTGATCGTCTTGTGGGCTACAGAAAAAGAAAAAAAGGAGAAAACTTTTATAGGCTTACAGCACACAGTATCCAAAGCAACATGATATCAGTCATTTCATAGTGACAGCATAAAATATGCCCCTACCAAAATACGTCTCTATTGCTGAACATGATTCACATCTTCCTCATCTTGGACGATCAAAATTTTAAAGGGACAAAGCGATGTGAAAATTAGTAATAAAAATTGTTCAGGAATTATAACATCTAAATCTCCATTCGGTTAAATACTCCCCCCACCCCTCTTTTACAAGTACTTCCGAGTCCCTTGCTGCTCTATGAAAGGTTCACAAATACAGCAAGCTTGACACTCGCACAGGACGCTGAACCTTTCTCATAAATATTTGGAATGATGTTTCTATAATCTAGCAGATGCTACTTGTAATAGTGGGTAAAAATACTATCTGATTAACAGCAGAATAAAGTTAACATCCTTCCCTAGAGGATATCAGAGTGCTAAAATTTCAAAACATGAAACTAAGTCCTTCCACTTCCTCAGTTTCCCACACACTCAATCCGAGAGTCCAAGTGCACAAAGACAGCTGCAGGATGAGAGGAGAAAATATTTCTTCTATTTAAACATAATTCTCAAAAGGGAAGAAGAAAGTCAGATATGCTACTTTCCTCCACCTTTCTTCATCACTTCAACACACCTTCCTTATTAAATTTTATTTCACTCTGTCATAAATTTATTACTGAAGATGAGTTAAGTTTTAGAAACAGTTGTAAGCTCATTAGTTTGTCCATAATATTTTTGTATTCATTAAAACAGATGAACCCATGATCCAGTTACACAGCACAGTTATCAGAGTTAAAGTTTGGTCTATGTCATAAAACTGGAATCACACTTGTAGCCAAAATAAAGGGACAACTCAACTGCAACAAATATCCAATGTAACACAGCTTAAAAAGCAAATCAAAAATATCCTCTTAATTACATATTAAGCATTTAAGTTGAGCTGAAAAAACATGGCTCCACACATCTTGCAGCAGGAAAAAGCTGTTGTTAATATCTGAAGAATGCAGTAATTTGTATTTATTGGAGCCATTTAAGTATTCTTAATGGAAAGCAGTAGAGAATAGTTCAGATCTGGTGTCCAGCAAAATAGAAGTCTTGTCAAAAAACACCTAAAGATATTTTCAACTATCAAATATTCATGCATCATTAACAACAAAAAAAGTAAACCTTTCTTTTCCTGGCAATTTAGAATATCAACTGCTTGTTAAGCAGCCTAGCACTATTTTACAACAGGTTAAATAAAGCATTTCACTTGGTCAGGTAATCAAAGAACTCCTAGCTCAAGGCATCTTCTTTTACAAATCTGTTTTCATAACTGATGATTTCTATCCCTTAGCATTTGGGCATTGGAATGTTATGTTAGCATCTACTTTTTAAATGATAATATGTCGTTTTAGAGAAATTATAATTCCTTCCCATATTCCCCAACTGTTCCTGTTCCATGATTGGTTTCATAGAAGGCCTGTATTGCCGTAAGAAAGTCAGCATAAACCCTCTGTCCTTTAAAAATGCCTGATGGGTAAGTCATTTTAGTTCTCATTCAGAGTTTGTATTTATTTTGTGTTATCTGATTATAAGGCGGGAACTGCAGTCGAGTCAGCAAAGGTCACATTTTAATGTGCTTTTGGAACCCTTGTCCCCCTCCAAACAGCTGTACTAAGCCAGGGACTAGCAGCTCGCCCAATAGTCTGTTTGACACTGGCCCACTAGCAAACACCTACGGAAAGCGTCTATGAAATAGAGCAGACACAGAACAACACTTTGCACTTTCCTACTGTGCCAGCTTCTGGCAATCTACAGTTGCGAACTTTCCAACCTGGATATTATATCCACATCGTGTTTAAAAGCCCCCAAGGGTCATTTTCTCCATAAATTTGTCTAATAACCTACTGAACCCATTTACACCAGTTTCCATAACATCCTGTGAGTTCCATAACAGGATTATGCACTGTGTGGAGAAGAAAAAGCAAAACCTTCCCCCTCTGTTGTCTTTCCTTTAAGCTTCTTGCCTCTTACTTTCACTAGATTCCTCTTGTTTTCGAGTTACATGAGTAATAATTCCCTAACTGCCTTTCTCTGTGTTACCGATGATTTTATCACACCTCTGTTATATAAAAAGTCAAGAATCCTAGAAATTCTGGGTTGTGTTGGTTTGGTTTTTTTGGTTTGTTTTTTTTTTTTTTTTTTCTTCTTCTGAGGCTGCTTTGCATCCTCTGTTTGTCCCACAATACTTGGTATCCTTTTCATTCTATCATGGCCTTTTTGAGGAAGAGTCAAGAGAACTTCATTTACTAGTCCCACATCTGGGAGCACAACAAATTAATATTGCGATACACTGATGTTTCACACTCTGTCCTCTAGTATTTTTTCCTATATTCTAGTTACCTTTTGTTTAGAAGAACTGACATTTTCTAGTAACTATTCACTGGGACTTCACAATCTCTCCCCTGATTAACAGCTGATTTGGTGACCATCATTGTGTCTTCCCCTCCCCCATGTATTAATTTGACTTTTTCCATATTGAATTTCTACTGACATTTTATCACCTAGTTATCAGTGACGTAACAGCCTTCTCAGTCTCTCTCACTCCTGACTACCCTGATCATTTTTTGTAAACTTCAGCAAACTTTGTCATTTCTCCAGTACCTCTTCTCCTAGATCATTAAATGAATATATTTAGCAGCACAAGCCCAAACACAAATCCTTCCAATACCCCACTGATAATTCTCCCCCATATGACAATTAACTACTTCTTCCCTACTCTCTTCTCATATCTTTATCTATTACCAACTCTTAGGAAGATCTTCCCTTTAATCCATGCTAGCTTAGCTTCTTTAAGAACCTCCTTGGGAAGCCTTATCAAAAAGTGTTCTTTACATGCAAGTAAACTATATCAATCGGCATGTTATCATCCTTATACCTCTTGACTTCTACAAAGAACTCAAGTGCCTGAAGCATGACTTCTCTCTGCAAAATTCATGTCGATTCTCCCGTTATACGTTTGTCCACATATACTTTTTTTTTTTAAACTTCTTTTGCAAGTTAGACTCACAGGGTTTATTTTCCAGAATCCCTTATCTAAAGTCCTGGGAGCATTTCATCACCTTCAGTTACTCTGGTACTGAGGCCAATGCAAGCAGTAAATTACATACTGCATGTAACAGTTTGGCAATCGCTGGTGAATACTGTCTAGTTCTCACTCACACTCAATTAAAGAATGTCCTCCAACCCTACACCCATGAGAAAAGGCTCCACTGTGAGAACCTCTGTAAGAATTCTTCATAGTAGAAGTTTCATTACTGTCTTTCAGCTTCACATTTGCCATGCTGGAGGGTTTGCTCCTTTCCTCATCATTTTCCATCAATACAAAAAAAACCTTTCAAAAATAATAAATTTCCTTTATTTTGCTAGTAAGCCATTCTGAGGGGTTTTTTTGGGAGGGGAGTGGGGCTTTTGAAAAATAATATGCACTTCTGCAAGCCTCTAGCATGGCATACCACAATGCCTCTCTGCCACCTGAAACCATTAAACTTTTTAGCAGCACCTGTTAACAGGCTCTCATTTTTAATAAAATTCACTTTCTCAATATCAAATCTTACCATAGCAGAGTTTATTTGCACTTACACTCCTGCAAGAATGATGAACCTGAATATATTATGGTCACAATTACAGAATAGTTCTCCGACAACTGTCTTTTTAACTAGCTCCTAGATACTACTGAGGACCAAATAAAGAGCTAATTATCCTTTTACTGGTCCTTTGATTTGTTCCTCCAGGAAGCAAGCATTTATAGTTTTAACTTTGTCTTCGTAATGCCATCCCAAGCCTTTTACCAAATCTCTGAAGGGTAACTGAAATCTCCATCAACACTATTTCTGTCCTCAGAGCCTCTCTGATCTCCCTTAACATCCCATTGCCACTTTTGTTATTGTGGTCAGATGATACCTGGCACAATTTCTACACTATATACTCCCCATTTACACATGGCTTGGCAATCCATAAAGGATTCTGCTGTAGTTATTGATACAATTAATCTAGAGAAATATTAAAGACACATAACAGAAAGCCATTCTACCTCTAATGCAACTTAGCTCTCAACCCTGTATAATTTGTGCTGTGGTGTCACAGTGTCCCAACAAGTTTCTGAGTTGCCCATTATATCAATGTCCTCATTTTAAGCCAGATGGTCCAAGTTGCCCAGATTTAGATTTGCAGCTTTTGCATTTTGGCTTGACTGCCTGTTTTCATTGGCATGAATTAAACAGGGCTTTATTTCTTAAGACTGCTCTTTACCTTTTCACATGCAAACTTCTGTTTGCATCTTGTGGGCTTCTGTGCTAGCCCCTGCTCTCCACCTGATAGGGAGCTCTGCCTTCGCCCTAGGTGGTCTCAAGAGCTTGCCAGTCTCCCCTCAGATGTTTAAAATAGTTCAGAAGATCTCCTCAGTGCCATCCACATAGGTCTGTTTTGGTTCAGACTGAAGCCACCCTTCCTACATAAGTTCTACCTATTCCAAGAGCTCCCACAGTTTCTAATCTAATCCTACAACTATTTTCCTCATTCACACACTAAGAGTTACAGGTGTATCTACTAAGAGTATCTTTGTTTGTTTGTTTGTTGTTTTTTTTTCCTGGAGCATCAACAGCCACTATTATCTCACCTTGACTGAAGACTACTCTAAAAGCTCTCATATTTCAGAGTCAGCAGGCTCTCTCCAGAGAGCCTGTGTATTTCTGTAAGCTTTTTGGTCTTTCTTCTTTATTCCAGCAATCAGGTCTCAAATTTTTAGGGGAAGGAACTTCCTGGTTTTTGAAGAAATAATATTTAATAATATGGACAGAGAAAAACATTCATTCAGAGCAAACGAGATTATATTTTTTACTATGATTTAGTCAGCCTTTTCATACTTTATGAAAAAGAAACTAATTTGTCTTCTAGAAAATTCCATAGGAAGATACTGAGGTATCAAAATCTATTCCTCTCAGACCTCCTTTTTACTCTACCTGTTTTTTTCAGGAGCTTATTGTAAACTTTACTATTGTTTGAAATATTTTGACATTTCTGCTGTACCATCTTTTTCTGACAGACTGAGCAACAACCAACTTCTCAATTCAGAAAGTGTAAAAATTCATTAGACTATTTTTCCTATTCAAATATGCTCAAAGATTCACAAGAAGAGCAATTAATTGTTAATTCATTTGAATATTCACCCATTCTTTTCAAGGTCCTGATTTAACTTTGTCTGCCACAAAAGATGACAATCTAAGAAAATGAATCCTCATAATGCTCTACCTGTTTTTTTAAATTCACATTAAGGGCTGTGACAAACAAACTAGCAAACTTTTCTGTAGAGGTCAAGGTATCACCAGCTGTCTCCTTGCCTTCTCTGGCAGAAGTTACTGTGCCTTTAAAACAAATTCAGACAAAGAAAAGACACAAATGCGTCAGCTGCTCCAGTTTAGAGCCTGGTATCTTAATTCAAGACACCCTTCCATCAGTCACTTAAGCTAAGAATAGTTTTGAAGTAGACTGGCTGAGGTGTGTGCATTAACCCTCTTCTGCCAGCCCGCTAGAGACAGAGCAACAGTTCCAGGCAGTAACATCCTACACTGTTGCCACAAGATCCACCAGAGTTTGTCTATCAAAGCCCTAAGTGTTTCTGAAATGTATTTTGTGTACTAATAAGTTGTATGAATCCTCAGTGCACCAAAACCAAATTATGCCAGATAAGCTACAAGTGTGGTTTACTGTCATTATTCCCACTGACAACACCTCACTAGAAGTGCCAGAGCAATGCATAGTCTTGATATGCAAGACTGCAGATCTCCAGTTAAATAATTACTTGCCAAAATAAATTTAAAAAAAAAAGAAAAGAAAAGAAAAGAAAAATACTTGCCTCTTGTTTAGTTACTTTTGCTGCATCCTTGCCTTCAGCACCCTCTGGAGACTGAAAGAAAATATTAAGTCAGTGTTTTTATATTGGTAGATGAAAAGCTGGACATGAGCCGACAACGTGCACTTGCAGCCCAGAAGGCCAACCATATCCTGGGCTGCATCAAAAGCAGCATGGCCAGCAGGTTGAGGGAGGTGATTCTGCCCCTCTACTCCTCTAAGAGGATAGGCTGAGAGAGTTGGGGTTGTTCAGCCTGGAGAAGAGAAGTCTCTGGGGAGACCTTATTGCAGCCTGTCAGTACTTAAAGGGGGCTTATAAGAAAGATGGGGACAAACTTTTTAGCAGGGCCTGTTGCAATAGGACAAAGGGTAATGGTTTTAAACTAGAAGAGGGTAGATTTAGACTAGATATAAGAAATAAATTTTTTACAATGAGGGTGGTGAAACACTGGAACAGGTTACCCAGAGAGGTGGTAGATGCCTCACCCCTGGAAACATTCAAGGTCAGGTTGGTCAGGGCTCTGAGCAACCTGATCTAGTTGAAGACGTCCCTGCTCTTGCAGGGGGTTGGACTAGATGACCTTTAAAGGTCCCTTCCAACCCAAACTATTCTATGATTCTATTCTATTACAGACTTAAAAGCATCCAGGCAACAGCAAAACAAAGATTACAGTGAAGATTCTTCTTTGTATACTTTGCAGCAACTTAAAGAAGCCTGGCAAATTTACATTAGTACTTACAAGCAGCATTGTACCAAAGCCATTCTAGATTTTCCAAGCAAGAACACAAGGACTGATCATCACCAGGTAAATACATATCATATCACACAGCATCCCTCAGTGGTCCCTCTAGCCAATTAACTAAAGCATCCGCAGGTTCCAGTGGGAGCTCCATCTAATCAGCAGTTGGTAGCACAACAGTATGTACTGGAAATCTGAGGTTTGCTTTACTAGGGCTTTTGAAATCCCTGAGAAATTTAACACATTTCTTCCCAAACATGAACTTAACTAGTAATGAGATGTGATAAGATGAACCAAAAAAGCACAGCATTGCTGAAATGAGTGATTTCTTTACCTCATTTACTCCTTTTGTGCCTCAGGCTCACTCAGCTGGAAGCTTTAGCAGTATCTTTCCCTCATCTCATCTCCTCCATCAGAACAGTAAAAATCAGTAAAACACCAAGACATTGACAGGAAAACTAGGGACAAACATGTTTCTTCACAAGAACAAAGTATCAACCTGACCATTCTAACGCTGGTCTTCCAGAGGTACTAGAGAAACATTAGTTAAACTGCAGGAGAGTAAGGGGGAGGCGGAAAAATCAAGCTTCTGTCTTTTGTTTACAACTCAAGACGTTTTACTTCACATTTTGCAAATGACTGGGTTTCCACCTAGGAGCAAGCAATTAATGGAAAAACAGTGAGCAGCAGCAGTTAGAGGAGAACTATAAGAATGGCATGTGTTTCAAAAAGACATTTAACATGCAGCAGAGAAGGCAATTTTGTTGCTGTTTTGTTTTTCAGTCAGTAAAGGAGCAGGCTAGTTATCTTTTCCTTTGCCTTTTCATTTCAATCCTAACCCAAACCTTCCCCCAGATTTTGACACGGAATGTCTTGGAGTTAGACAGTTACGGCTTGGAGCAAAGAAAAAGACCGGCTAGTTTGCAGCAGTTGACCACTGCCTTCTCCCGGCATTGGGCTCTAACACACTTACAGAAAGACACCCCCCACCAGAGAATAAAATGTGGCTTTGTTACTGTGCGCTCTCCTGACAGAAAGGAAGCATGCCACAAAAGCAGCTGGTTTAAAAAAAGCCGAGGACTGATCCTCTAAGTAGCTAGAAAACAGCAGGAAGTTAAGCAGCACTGCGCAGCATAGAGCAACTCAGAATAGCAACAGTCAGACATCCAAAATGGAGCCTGACTGCTCCCTACGCTACTGCAGCCTCACCAGCCGCCTGCAGGATTGTTTCAGGTTTGCATTCCTAAAAGCTTTTCAGTTTGGTTACTAAAGAGTTGCTACAGCTTGATGGTGTGATGCTGGGAGCATCAAAAGCCGTAAGGAAAACAAAACCAAGTAGTTCTATGATCACTGTCAGTAACAACGTCTTGTTTCCTACAACTTCCCTCTTCAGCTCATGATAGGGTACAAGCCCCGGGTATAGCTTTTCTGTAGCCCATGAATTCGTAACATCTGTTTCTCCTATATGAATTTTCTCAAGTCTAACAAACTTGCACCGCACCCTTTCCCTGGGAGGGAACTCGAATAGCATCCTTCCTGTCCTGGGCACCTATTGGAAGTTCTCTCAGAACTTCCAATGGAAGTTCTCTCAGATTTTATAACCTTTTCCTCATAGTGGCCAAGAGGCTCAAGATTTACAGGGGTAGGGACAGAAAGATGGCATGATTCATTTCCTTCAGAAGCCAGGCTAAAAAACTCACCATAAACTAAATGAAGCTGACTGACACTCCACAATCGGGCTGTTTCACCCTGCTTCGCTTTTAGGAACCACAGAGCTTTGAAATAGGGCTAAATCATCACAAGATGGCACTGCCATATGCCAACAGCCTTGCAGCAATTGCCCAGGAGCAAACTCTTACCCTGCAATACTGCACAGTTAACATACAGTAATTTACCCCATTCTCTTTAGCACTAATGAAAGACAAGTCTCCTACATCTCTGATAGACAGGGAAGCCTGATTTTAGATGCCAATATTATTGCTTGACAACAGATTTTTAAAACCGCTCATGGAGCTAACCACGGGGGGGGGGGGGAGGGGGGATATTAAAATACTCTTAATGCAACCACAACCACCGTATATTACTATGATATATCACACAACATAACTTCAATTAAGTTAGATAATTAGCCCAGCTTCCCTCTCAAGTTCGAAAATCCAACAGCAATTCTGAAGGCCACATAACTTTCTCCATGGAGGGACATGCACAGTAATAATCTCAGAGGTGTGAATAAGCAGCAAGGGGTTCTGACACGTTCTCATTTCCATTTCAGACCTGCTCCCTCCTCTCTGCAGTCACTACAAGTCCAGGCGTTTGGAGGCTGTGCTCATCCTCCCCAGGCCTTGGCTCCCCAGTATGCTGGCAGAGCTGTGTGGGAGGCCATGTCATGAATAAGGTAATTGATCCAGCTGAAAAACAGCATGCTGCTTAAACAAGTGTATAAATATTATAAATACATATACAAATTATAAATATATAGTCTTCCCTGCTCCAGCAGAATCATTTTACTGCACAGCTGCACAAACAATTGAGCCAGTACAACAGACAAGAATGAAGTGGCACGGGGCAGTTGCAAGCAGCCTGGGACTCTTTAAGCTGATAGACACACCAAAAAAATATGTATGTCAGATACGGCTACAGTATTTTGCTAAAAGAGGAACAGAAACTTATTTTTCCCTCTGTGAGTCCCGCTTAGACATTCCAGTGAGTCCCAGCTGATGTGGATCTTCAGGCTAGTTTTTGCAGTACTTTCTCTTCTCCCTAGGGACCAGAGAGATTTGTACACGAATGGATTTCGGCCAAGCATAGTTCCCAAACAACTTGGCATGCCACACACAGTGACTGTCTTTGCACTAGTATCTGGAAGTCACAGGACTTTTATGTAGATACCACCAAAATCTTAAAGTCCTTGCCCCTAACTCTTCCACAGGACCCCTTCCTCCATCCTTTGTCCTAGTGACAAACTACTGAAGGAACTCTGGTTTCAAAGCAACCAAATGTACTAAGTAACCTGTCCCGTTGGCACGTTTTTCCACATAACGTAATGCTATGGCTCACCGTATTTCATTTGACACCCCAGTCACATTAAAATGCACCCTGGATACTGTGCCCTACATCGTAAACTAGTCAGCAGCGGGACTGTCCACACGGCAAGTTTTGTGCAGCAAAATCAAAGACCAATGCGAGCACTGAATCACTTGACAAGGGCAGTACTCCAACCTCAGTAATTCTTCAGCTGTACTCTGTCATATGTCTGCGTTATACTCAAAGTAGTTCCTATAGGCCTGCTATGCCTGATACTGTATGGATGCCTACGAGAGACAAGACACATAAAATAAAAAAGCAAATAAGGACACGGATAATAGCAATTTTTTTTTTTCCAATCACAGAGGTACACAGAAGGAAAGAAGCTGACTGGCTAACTCTAAATATGCTTTTGACATTCAAACTAATAGCAAGTTTTAGGTTCAGATGACCACACATTGTGTCATACCTCAATTAGCACTACATATTGGCACTAAAATTGTAAATTAAGCTGTAGCTAAGCTTTGTAAGATCTGTCAGAGCTGCATAACTTTTATACCACAAGATTAACCTGGAAGGCTGCATGGAAGATCCCCTGTGTCTATCAGCAATCTGCCTTTTTTTTTTTTTTAATTTGCTTTCCCCCCCCACCTCTTTTTAAGGACAACCTAGAAAATTATTTTGAAAGGATTGGACAAAACAAAGGAATATTAATAGATTATAGAGAACATAAAAAAATCAAAGGAATATTAAAATTTAGCTTGTTTGTATACACAGTTTTTGTGTTTCACCAGCTGTGAAGTATACCTAAGAACCAGTGTTTCCACACACCAGGACAATACTGCGGTATCCGCAATGCCAACACCATTACAGAACTGTTAAGTTGAAAACAGAAAACTAGATAACTGTTTTAAAGAAACATTTAATAGAACATACAGGCAATTTTCCTTTTTCTTTTTATTGTTCTTAAGCTGGGGTACCTGGTAGAGATGCACCACAAAAGAAACAAAAAGCTTCAATTTTTCTAATCAAAACCCTGCAATATAAGCAGGATGTAATGAGAGTACAGTAAGTAACACAAAGTAGTGAAGTTATTGATGTCTCTTTGATATATCCAAAGGTACATGTTTGAACTTGCAGTGACCAGCTTCTGGATAAATATTTTGTTTGTACTTAAATGAATAGATTGTACTATTATAAAGGAGTACATTAAAAAGCATAAAGAATGAGAATACAAGTATGTGAGAAGTAACAGTCAGTACAGAAGGTTGCTTAAAAAGTGAAATAGATAGTTCATTCTCTGAAGGATCTTATTACTAGCCGAAACTCAACACCTTGGCTCTGATGGGACAGAAATGAGTCCTTTCATACCCACATTAAAAAAAAAAAAAAAAAAAAAAAAAAAACCACCCCACCAAACCAAAAAAAAAAACCCACAAGAAACAACACACCACGAAAAAGCAGATGCCAATTTCATTCAAACTACCACATTAAGAAGTCAGAAAGGTGGAAAGCCTTAACCATCCTAGCACTTGAGTATTCTCTATAGTGTTTCCTCCCTTCTTTGCAAGCTGTTTTGTTCAGCCACATCTCAATACACTGCCTGCAATGAGATTTGCCTGTAGACACTTTCCTGGCTCGTTGTTCTAGCTGCAATTTCCATGATGTAATGCTTTGGTCATTCCTCCAACAACTTTTTTCACCAACCAAAACATGATAAAAACTTGCAACAAAACCACAGTGCAAGAAAAGACGACATATCGAGTCCTAAGCCTTTTTCAGGGTTTACTGCACTATTTTCCCAAAATTTTTCCTCCTCTCGTTTCTGTGTAAGTACAGTTCTGCATTAGACTAAATCTAATTCAATGAATTGTTTCCCCATACATGCTACATCACCTAATTATTTGTCTTCAGAGCAGCTCTGAATTTTGTGCCAGTTCATAATGTAATTAAAATGCTGTTTATTTCTTGTTTTAGATTAATGAAGACTACGTGTCGACTAATTTAACACCAACCAACTCCTGCAACACCCTTCTAACCACTGTTTCCTCATTTAGCTCCTACAGCATCTTATCATTAACCTTTGTTTATAGCTAGTTCTTTGATGTTTTCAGCGGACAGAACAGTGCTTACTGCCAAGCCAATGTGAATGAACTTTGCAAGTAAAATTAATTCTCCCTAATAAGTGCTTTAAGAAATCAGGTTCTTCCTACTACACCCCTTCATTTCTTTTTTCTAACAAGAGCCTGGTCCGGAGGGGGAAGGGGGCGGGCAAATGCATGCCATTAATTTAAAAAACAAGTAATTCTGCCAGAACCATGAGTGAAGTACAGAATAAATCTGGTTAGTGGCTGGATTTTTTCAATACTTATCCAAACTGTTATCTGATTTGCTCTCTTCCAAAAAATCTGAAGGTTTGTTTTTTTTTTAATGTACTGTATATATGTACATATATTATTCACTATAAAAAAAACCCTACCACAACAAAAAACCCTGCTTAAATATTTATTAAGTACATAATATTTTAATCTTTTCTGTTAAGAAGTATTACAATGAAATATTATACAATATGTCATTTTTAGAATTTAAATCCCTCCATCTTACATCTATTAAGAGCAGAATATTTAATTTTCTAATTTTTTGGGGAAGAATGTCAAGATCATAAAGTTCTGAAAAGACAAATGGTACTTAAAAGTTTAAATATGAAGACCACCATTAATATCCGCCAGTATTAATAAGCAATTAGAGAAAAAAAAAAATCAGGGATCAAAGTCTCCATTCTTGCTTAGAGATTCAAGCCAAACAGTGACTGATTAACATGCATTGCATTTTTAAAGAATATATTAGAAAATAACAATACAAACAGCCCAGTTATAAACAAAATCAGTAGGTTCAGAAAATGCATTTTATTAAATTCCTTAATTCTTAACAGGTAACTTCTGTGAGCATTACGCTCTTCCAGAATAGACAGAAGAGACAGAAACCAAGTTAGGCCTGGGGTATTTCTAGATATCTAAAACTAGTAAGAATAAATGCTTTTCCAAAAGAGGAAATTCCTTCATTGTAGATTGAGGTTTTGCTATTTCCACTGCAAAGAGGTCAAAGATTGACCAATATAATTTAAAACATATTTAAATTTGATAGGACATTTTACAAGTCTCCCAACTGGTTTGGCTTTTATTTTTCCTTCCAAGTTTGTCTTCCCTGTAGTCAGTTTTTTGAATATGACATCTTCTACCTATAGCAGAGTGAAGAAGGAAGAGCAGTTTCTAGAGGCTCAGATTTAAAAAAACAGCATTGTAATTTAAAATTAGCCAGACAGTTCCTTTTTCAGACAGTGAAGTAATCAGCTGCATTTTGAAAAATACAGATCAGCCATGGGAGCAGTGAGCACAGTGCATTTGAAATTGTTCAGTTTCCCTTGAACACCAAACGTGAGAATTCAGCTAGGTAGTAAGTAAATTCTTGTCTCAGTATTTGCTTAACCATTTTACTGCCACCATAAAATAAAAAGGCAGATTCAAAGAATATGATGGATGAAATCCAATCCCTAACAATATTATTTCTGACCTTTCAAAACTGATGCCAGTTCTGCAAGCGAGATGAAGCTGATCGACTCATGCAAGTCTACATACAGAGCCAAAGTTTTTGAATCCTTGAAGATTAGGTTCCAAAATCTGTATCTAAATAGAACTGATTAGATCTACAAAGCAAAACTAGCACAAAATACTTCTGAAAAAAATGAAAAAAATTATTTTATCTACTTAAAAGATAGAGATTAAATTTAGACAACTACTTTCAATAACAACCGATTCCTGAAAATAGCCACCTCTGACAAAGAAAAGTACTCTGAGTGACTGAAAAAAGGTGTAGAATTCCTCCCCTCCCAGAGGACATAACTGTGATAAAACCACAATAGTCTAGGAAAGAACCTTTTTTGTTGTTGTTTCAACTAACTGGTGCCACAGAACACCAAACCTCTGAGATGATGATAGGTCCATGAGCAAGAGGTAGGTCCAGACACAACTGGTATAACGCCTTAGATACACCGACCTGTTATATCCCGGTAATAATTCCGGCTGGGGTTAACAGGAGTATTGCTCTACTACAACAGCCAGAATGGAGAGCTTCACAGACAACCTAAATGCAGTTTCAAGAGAAGAAAAAAGTAAAATGTCTCCAAGAGCGTGCAGGTGGGATAAGGAAGAAAGTATACAGCAGAGATAAAGGATGTTTTCCTACTACAAATAGAGCACTGACCCCTCTCTTCAACTCGGCTTGAGAGGAACAAAACACCGCAGAAGTAAAAACGTCATTAGACACTTGATTTCCAACTATGGAAACACTGTCTGCTACTACTAACTTGGGCAGCATTAGGACAACAGAGAAAGCTAAGTGGGAAGACCAAACATATGCAACAGTCCCAATAAAGCCAATGTTGATAGGAACATATGCAATTTTTTTGTGTAGACAGATCCCAACATTCTTAGGGAACAATGCATTTTATATTTCCAGCTTTCACTGTTACCAAGTACACCCACTCTTTACTATGGGAAAACAGGAGCTGTATCTCCAAGTTACAGGAATAATTAATTGAAAATTGGTAATTTCCAAAGATACCAAGGGGGAAAAAAAACCTAAACCAAAACAAGCTTCGTGCTCCCCACCCCCCAATTGTGCAAGGACACAACTTTACCACTGAGTTGTTCTGATTATTCTAATGAATTAAAGAATACTCCTCTATGCACTCTAAGTTAGGGACAACAAAGAAAAGCTGGCTAAGGCTGCCGTCTGATTAAGGCCTGGCTGCTGCTAAGAAGAGTTCTGCCCTTCCCCAACTAATAATTCCTGCCAATAACCCAGCTCAACTCTTTGTGCCAAGGTATGGGAAACTCGATCAGCAGACAGGTCTCGCCAAAAACTCTCTCAAACACATCTGATATACCACAGGTTAAACCACAGTAAGGACAGGAATAAGTATCTGGAATTGCTTCTTCTGGCCTGTCCACACCAACTTGAAATATCTGTTGAACTACAGTCCAAACTGTAAAGTCCCACGCTGCCAATTTTGCCAACAATAAAATTGGTATAAGAGCATCTCACTTCCGCATGCAGCCCATTGCTCATTCCCAGCCCTACTCCCTTCTAACAGGTTATCACACACTCATTGTGCCACTGTGCAGCATCTCTAAATTGGATCAGTAAAATGATCCACGATAAAAAAAAAAATTCAAAAGCACATTCAAACCTGTTAAGTAAACAAGCATTAAGAGGATCATGGCCTGAAATGTAAGTCTAGCACCTGAAAACACCTTTTTGGCTACTGGACCATGGGATGAATCACTGTGCTATAGCTTAGTGCAGTTAAAGAACAGAAAACAGATGGTGGCCATTATGATTCTACAAAGTGCTAATTTCCAAGAGAAGTCTCTGGATCTGGTTTACTTACACTCTACACAAAAGACAATATTTACAGTCATGTGAAGAAAAATTCAACTACATATGATTTCTCTGAAACAACAAGGATACACCTTGGAACATACTACGCCTATACACAGCTACTGCTTGGGTATAAAACAGCAGAGAAAGTGAAGTTTTTCAAGTAAGACAGAAGAAAAGCAGCCTTAAACTAAATAGCATATACCTGCTACATTCCATTTACACACAAGACTTTTTTATTTTTTGAACTTAACAATACTGATAGTCTAGAATACAAAATAATATTACCCCCCCCCCATTGGTGTGTTGAACTACTGTGTATAAAAAGATTACCTGCACCTGCTTAATTTTGAACTCAGAGGCGATGACTTACAAAGTAGGTTGTACTGCTGGCTGCACCTCAACAGATAATCAAGCTTTAATGCACCCAAGGAGCATTAAGAACGATTTTTAATTGACAATTCAGTGAAAACCTAAGAATTTTTAGGTTACCCACTCATTAAGTCCAATTGTATTTCAGTGTGGTCTAAGAAGAAAATTTATATACACTGTTATCAATTGCTGATAAATGGATCAGATTTTTACAGACTTGTATAAAACTATCAGAAACATTTTAGATCTATAAATCCTTGGTCAATGAGCTTTTAATCTCCGTAAGTCTAAAAACCAGTCATAGCTAAAGTTATATAATTAGCTCTTCCTAAGCTATTTTAAAGTGTATCTTTAACATAAAATGTGGGCAAATATTTGTTGCATGTATTTAATAGCCCTGTAAACATAATTTATTGCAACATGGCACCGCTGCATTACTCAAGCATGTTTTTTCTTCAGTGCCACTCAACAATGCTACACTGGATTACATCTAAGTGTACGATACGCAGATAAAAATTTGTCATCTTTTCTGCTTAATTTTTCTATGAAAGATGAGATCCTTTGAGTCAGTCTGGTCAACAGATAGGTGGAGTAGGCCAACTAAGCAGTTTTCAATTGCTTTAAATACATTCAGGTTTAAAATTCTCAGTAGTTACAAATTTAGTACAAACGGTACAATTTCTAAAATTGGTGACAAAACATCCTTTTGCCTTGTATTAGAAGACTCCTAAAGTCTTTTAAGATGCTCTGGCACCTCTATTCCATTTGGCTTGGTTGAATGCTAAGTGCATCTCTGCATCACAATCGGTTTACCTGTCCCTGCAAAGGATTCCGAAGGTAGAAGCCCACCTGAGGACTCTACTAGCATGTTAGGTAGGAGTTTGTCAAAGTCAGGGGTACCTCAGTGACACAGATGCAAAGAAGGTTGTCTTCTGCTGTTGCCTAGCCTGTTTTCCAGTAGTTACTGAATGGTCTAGGATTGATCTAACGGAAAAGTGGGAAGAGAAACTACCTTTTCAGAGATCTGACTTCTGCTCTTAGTCCTCACATAGCACAAGGAGAAAGGAGGAAGCAGTCAGCATGAAATGCAGGGGGAGTTCGAGCTAAAGTCTGGAGAGAGAAGTGGGACAGAATGGGAGTGGGCAGAGGGCAGCAGCCAAGACATTTGGATCTGGTACTGATCCCCTTTTCCCTTCTAATCTATAATCACCTATAGAGCACAAAATAAAATACAGAACCTCCCCCATTTCTGCGTCCCACTGCTAACAGAGCGTGTCCTGTTAGTTGTGTTCTAGGATAAACTGAAGAGTGCCTCTGCTACAGACCAAGAGCTTCCAACCCCAGTGACGAAACAAGTTGTTGGCAAGGTGCGAGTCCCCACAACATCACTGCAGCTTCTTTCCTGCCAAGTAGCTTCAAAATGAAGATAACCTTAGCAGAAAAAAACACTATGTTACATTGATGCTTGTATGTTGAATTGACATGGACTGATACACAGCTGAAGTATCAAAACATGGAAAGTGACATGAAGTGGAGCTCAACAGCAGTTGAGTGTGCTTCATATTGCTGCATTATGAACACAAACTCACCTGCTACTCTTTGCACAAGTTCTACACCTCATTCCACAGACAAACAGTGACAGCAGGATCATTCAGAGCCACAGCAAACAGCTGTCATCTGCAGGACCCTCAGCTTCACTAGTTAATTGGTGTTTGACAACATATAAGTTGATCCGACAAAATTTTAGAAAACTGGTTACTACTGCGAGTTCCTCAGTTTCACACCACGAAGCAAGACAACAAATTTGGAGGAGTAACAACAAATGCACCACTCAGAGTGCAGGAGGTGCTTATTAGGGGGAATAAAAAAATCAGGACAGACATCTTAACCTGAGAATCCAAGATGAAGGGACCATTCCAACAACTTGACCGTTTACTTCTGTGCCCCATTTCCCTATCAGTGGATGAGGAACAACATTTCTCTCTGAATATTCACGACACTTCAGAAATGCAAACTCAAACGTGCAGAAGGATTTCACAAAGAGCAGTGAGTTTAGGTCCAGACAAAAAAGCTTAAGTAGAATTTAACAGCTCTAGGTTAGTACATGTAAGAACGTGCATTTAACCGCAAGGATTAGAAAATAGATTGATTAGATACCTGGTTGGCAAAACAACTAGTAAGGTAGGAGTCCCACAAAAAACCCCTATCACATGATCATGTAACTAAACGCACTACAATAGGACAACCCTGGAATATGGCACCTTCTAACTTCCACTAAAGAAGCAGCATTCCAAGCAAAACATTCAGAAGGTTTGTTTTTCTGTAGTAAATATAACCAACTAGTCTCTCTGACTTTAAAGAAAGTGAGTTTGCATAACGGAACAGGAACCTGCCACAGATGTTCTCTATTACATTTTCACAGCATTGACTATACTGAAGAAACCAACACTCCTGACTACAAGAAGGCAGCAAATAGTCTACTGAAGTGGCTAATTAGACCATGATATTTTTATTTGCTCTGAAACAACAGCAATATTCAAAGATGTTATATTAAAAAAAAAAAAA
This sequence comes from Mycteria americana, assembly GCF_035582795.1. NCBI lineage: Eukaryota > Metazoa > Chordata > Aves > Ciconiiformes > Ciconiidae > Mycteria > Mycteria americana. The sequence goes on from NC_134367.1 coordinate 37,694,458, forward strand.
AAAAAAAAAAGACTTAAGAAACAGTAGTCCTCACATCTGATTCTGCAAGTGTTTTCAAAACAACATGTGAGGTGCAGGTCACATTGCATAGAGTCAGATTGAAGAACAAATTGCATCATTTTAGAGTGCAGCCCCAACTATCTGACAGAGGATCCCCACCCATTCAATACTGGACAAGTCACCCCTTGACCTATTAATATCCCTCAGAGATGGTGCACGTTCTACATAAAGGTGCAAGTAGCGTTCATCTTAACGATGATCACATTAAAGCTGACATATGTACGCTTATGCACATGGGTGTATGTGACCATACCATGATTCTCCTTGTCATCAGGTACAGAATGGTTCTTCATCCTTTTATGGCTAACATTGAGTTTTACTGGGGCTGTTCAAGGTCAAGGAGTTTTCCAATATGACCCAAGAGCTAATTCCAGCAAGACAAACAACAAAACAGAACATCTCAATCCATTTCAAGGCGTTCGTTGCTATCAATACCACAACAAGCATTCTGGTTTATCCCACACTGGCATGCCATTCTTCTTGTGAAAGGCCATGTTCACACCACAACATGTTATTACAACAGACAAAGGGTGCAGAAATCTGACAGAAGGAGTCCAGAGTTCAACCTCTTTTTGTTTTAGCGCAGTATTTAACACCATCTCAACACACAGTAAGTTTTTGCTTTTCCCCCGTGACACTCAACCAATGACTAATGATACCACAATACCTTAGGCCACAGCCCCTTAATGAACGGGAGACAGCCTACATGTTTTTGTTCATAATATTCATAATAAATATAAGGCCAGGGACTCAGCAACTAACTTCAGTTTACATAGAGATGAAAAAAATCAGAGATGAAAAGAAAAGCAAACAAAAAGGACCAGCCAGTGTAGATAACCAAGGCATACACAAAAACAGGTACAGGTGGATTCATGCCCTTTCTGCAGTATTATTTATTTACTTATGCCCATAACTGTGAAAATTTCTCATTTTGACTTTTGATGTTTATTTCCTTATAAAACTTTCAGTGTTAGCAGCCTTTTTATAAATTGGAAATTTTAACAGAAGAATTGACTACTAGCTGCACGTGATGGTTTTGTCTCCATGTAGAAGCTGACTGGTATAATTACTCAGCTACTGCTGTATCACTAACTTCTCACTCTATAGATGTTATTCTGGAATAAAACTGACTATTGTAGAACACTTACGGCAATTCCACTTTTCTCAAAAAGCAAAGCTATTAATCATACACTTTTCCTGGAACCAGTGCTTCCCAAAACCCATACTTCATATATAATCTTAACATTTAAATGTTTACCCATACAATACTAAGTAAATCAAAATATACTGCGCCATTAAAATTCATCTCCATTGCTCTGATCCCATATGCAATGTTTTTACTACCTTTTTTATAATCTTCTAGAAAGAAGACACGTTCTCATGGACTTACTACTCAAAGACAGTTTCTCTTAATAAACATTTCACAACAGACCACAAAAACCTACATGAGTGACTTTGACTCTATCCCCTCTTACGAAGGACAGCCTGAAACACTATCCATAACATAAGAACACAGAAGGGCAAAGGAAACAGGGTAGGAAGTTTGCAAGGTTTCCAAAGTTGTGGAGAGTCCTATGGGCACAGGCTAATTTTAAACTTTTTCCTGATGACAAGCAACGGCACTAAAAGAGCAGAAGCATGTGAGGCCTACGCGAGGGTGCAATGACAGAAGAGCAAGAGGAAAAACTGGCCGACATTCAGTAACTTCAAGCCCAGTTATCCCAATAAATGCAGTCAACCCCACGGTTGTATCCATTTTCAGAGCTGGAATCAGGTTCTTAACTATGAATTAAATAGTTCAGTAGTGTACTTGACAATTTGACATTTTGCTACCTCCCATAAGGAATAAGGAAAGGACAAGAACCGAACACCGAGCAACCTGGAAGTCATCATTTACCTGTAACTTCATTAGAACAGATTTGAGCCCCAGCCCAGATACGGTGTATTAGGAGGCCACAGGTGACATTTGGGAAATCCCCAAAACCACAAAATTGCTTTGCCTTGGTTGACCTAGTTAAAATTAAGGGACTGCAGCTATTATTTTTTGTCATGGTGTGTATTAGTGTCAAGTCTCTCACTACACCCAGTCAGCACCGGCAGAAGGCAAGCAGTAAGTTCTCGACGAGGATCTTCTCCAGCAGGCCCTCCCTCGGTCGCCCACCCCCGGGGGCCGGGCGGGCGCCTCCTCCGCCCCGCACCTTGCAGGGGAGGGGGCCGGCTGCCGCCGTCCGCACTCAGCCTGCCTTCTGCCAGCACCGCAAGCGCTCCCCGCGGCCAGGACGCCGCGCAGCGAAGGCTCCGGGTTCAAGCAGGCAGGAGAGGGAAAGAAAAAACCCCACAACACCGAGCCCGGCGGCTGAAGGGCCGCCTAAGTTTCCCTCCCTTGGGGAACGCGGTCTCACAAGCGGCCCCCGCCAGCGGCTCCCTCCCGAGAGCAAAAAACGGACCGAGGCGGGGGCCGGCCGTGCCCCCCGCCCCCGCCATGGCTCCCCCGGCCCGGCGGGGGCCGCGCGCTCCCTCAGGAGGCGAGGCGCCTCCCCTCCCCGCCCCGGCGGCCGCCCCCCGCCCCCGGGGGCCCTGCCCGGATGGGCGCCGGAGTTGGTACATACGGGTCTGCCGCGGGAGGCGAGGAGAAGGGTGTAGTTTGTTTTAAACATGGCTTGCCTCTCCCCTCCTCCTTTTACCTCGGAGCCATCACCCGGGCACGGCGGGAGGTGGCGGCGGGATCCCATCCGGCCGCCCCGGGTGGGGGCTGACCCCTCCCCGCCGCTCCCCCCGCGGCGGCGGCGCCGGAGTTTGCAAGCAGGAAACTCCTCCCGCCGGGGGCCAGGGGCGAAGCCGCAGCTGCTGCAGCGCTTCTCCCCGGCGGCGGAGGGGGGGGTGGGGGGGGGCCGGAGTTGTGATAGCGACTTCACCCCCCGGGGACGGGGGCGACGCCGCCCCGCGCGGCACCGGGAAAGTAAACAGGGGGCGGCGGCGCGGGGAGGGGTGGAGGGGGCTTGCAACAGGCAGCAAAATACCCGGGCTCGGGAGCAATCCGCGGGCTCCGGAACGGAACGGCGGCGGGAGAGCAGCAGGCGCCCGCCACCCCTATCGCGCGTTTCACCCACCGGCCCCCGCTCGGCCCCCCACCCCTGCCCGGGGAAGGCGCGGAGGCAGGACCCGCCGCACGCCCGGGGCGCCTTACCTTTCTCTTCGGCATAATGTCCCTGCTCCGGGCCGCGAAAGTAAAGCGACGAAAGAAGCTCCGGCAGAAGCGCGGATCCGCCCGGCGGTGGCGGCGGCGGCGACACCGGCGTCGCTGGTACCGGCGTCGCTGGTGCCCGCAGCTCTGCCCGCGCCCGGTGCCCGCCGCGCCGCCCCCGGCGCCCCCGGCAGCCCCCACCGCCAGCGCCCGCCTCGCCGACGGGGCGGGCAGAGCGGGGCAGCCCCGGCTCCTGATTGGCTCCCCAATTGCGTCGCGCCCCCCTCGCCGGCGGGAGCGGGCTAATCAGGGGCAGCCCGCGCGGGTCAGAGGCCGGGCGCGCGGGGACCGTTGGGGCCGGCAGCAGCCCCGGGCCCGGTGGGGAGCGCGGCAGGGCCGGCCGCCCAGCGCCTCGGGGGGAGCCCGCCTGCGGCCTGGAGGCGGCCCGCCCGGTGCCGCGGTTCGTCCTTAGCGGCCGGGAAGGCGAAGCGGGGGTCTGGGCGCATGGGGCAAGTTGCGAGCAGCGAACGGCATCCGCTCAAAACCCCTGCAGTGCTCGTTGTACGGCTGAATTACTTCAACCTGTTTAAATTTCCCTTCACTTTCTCCTCCCACTAGTTCCGGTTTCTCCTCCTCGACTGAAATCTGCTGCAGTCCTTCCCCATCGTGGCCGTTCTCCCGTCTTAAACCCGGGGGTTCGTTTTGCCGTGTAAATCCATTCATCCTCCGGTCCTTCAAATGTAAGGAAGCTGTTTTTTCAAGTCTCCTCTTAACGTGCCCTGTTAAATCACTAGCAAGACAAAACAGTGCTGCTGAGAGAAACGTTCCATTATAAGGTGGTGTAATCAATTCTTCAATTAAGTACAAATGCCAGCAAATAGCTTTTTTAAAATTTTAATGAGAAAAATAAACGTGATTGCCTTGCTATCAGCTTGAAACTGAATGATCCCTCTCAAGCACCTGCAGAAGAAGCAGGACTGAAAACAGGTTTGCCAGGGGGTTGGCCACCTGCCTTTTGGCCAAGAGCTAAGCAGTTGGCTCCTGCACACAAGGATGTGGCAGCCGCAGGCCTGATTTTCCTCTTTACCCGAGGGGATTTGAACTCCTATCTCTCCTTCTCCCATAACATTATTTTGACAACAAACTACAACATCTCTGGAGTAGGAGAGCTTAGATTCTCCTGTTGATACTGTTTCAACAGCTTTGTTGAATTTATATTAATTCATTCCTACTAAAAATTCACCAGGGCAGGAACCCCAGCTGGGTTTGCTCCCAGTTAAGTGTGTAAACTACCAAACTAGGGAGTCACACCCACTTGTTTGCATGCTAGTTCTGTACATTTAAGTAGTTTATACAAAGTGGTATAGTTCCACATGGAAAGACTGAGAAACACACACTTCAGGAGGAAAGGCCTGTGCTAATCGAAAATTTAGTCCTGCCTTACATAGTGTAATGCCTAGATAGTGATTAACACAGGAAAGAAACAAGGTGGAATGACTCTATAGCTTAACCTTTCCCTATTCCTTTTTTCACCTGTTCTCCAGCATTTTTCCCATGTGTCCTTAATTATGTACAGATGATGGGAACAACCCCTACAGCTTCACTGCAGTGCGTTCAGAAAGAGAAACCGGAGCTAGGCCTCCATTAATACAGATGAACACTATTGAGGGGAACTGCACACAACCACAGTGATGAGCATAACCATAGTATTTCTTCCTATGCCACCCAAAAATTTGGATTAAGCCCCCATCTAATTCCAAACCAAAATAACTTGGGGGGGACATATTAAAAGTTCTAATTAGCTCTATGACTACCTTTCTCCTCATTCTATTATATTCCCATTTCATCTTGTCCCTCTACTTTTAGACTCATAGGATAATTCAGGTTGAGAGGGACCTCAGGAGGTCACCAAATACAACCCTCTGCTGAGTTAGAGCAGGCAGCTGAGGGCCTCGTCAAGTTCAGAATATCTCCACAAACAGGGATTCCATGATCTCTCTGGGCACTCTTCAGTTCTTTCCCTGCTGATGCATAAGTTCAATTCTAAAACTGTCCTCACCTTCTTTCCACAGTCACTTAGTCCAGTTTCTTTAAACTTTCAGCTACAAGAAGATGACAACAACAGTTCTATGAGAGCAGCAGGAGCCTGGGAACAGGCAGAGAGAAAGTCCAGTAGACTCGAAGAGGTAATTTTTCCTGGCTTTATGGGTTGGGGAGAAGCAATCCTGTTGGCATTTCATTTATAATTAGCTAAAACTAATGAGCAGTGTGAAGGAAAAGCAAAATTTGAGCAGCAAGATAGTGAGAGAAAGAACTGGTGGAGCTGATAAGTTACTTGCAGATGCTTTTTTTCCTCCATTGAACCAAATTTGGGGTCAATGGAAACATTGCACCTCAGGATGAAATCACTCAGGAAAGTTGCTGCTCTGTAGAACAGTCCAGTTGGTCTCTTGCTTCACTCCCTCAGTATTTTCTGGGTCAGTACAGAATTGTTTCCAGTCCCTTTCTGTCACTGCAAGTCCTATCAGGTCTCTGGACAGTGGCAGGTTGTAGGGGAAATGCACTGAGACATGAGAACAGCAGCAAGCTGTTCTTCTACTACCCATATACTAAGCCCTCTTGTGTCTGTGTTACACTCCCTCTGTGACAGAATTTATGTTCAGACTGGCTGGCCTGCTGCTGCAGCCTTCAGTTAAAAGGCATGGGAATTGTCTAGTAGTTTCTTCTTTCTGCAGCTGTTGTCTTTTTCGAGTGTACCTGACCTGCTAGTGTTAAAAGATGCCTTATTTGAAAAGCCCTGCAACTAACAAGAAGAAAAATGCTGATCTGTAGGGAAAATGCAAAAATGCTCTCTTCCAATACGTGATGAAAACTTCTGTACCACAGACGTAAGCCATGCCAGAAAAGCCATATTTTGACCATATTTTTGGTTGTCACAGAAATTAGTTCATATCTTAGTTTAACTTCACAACTGTTTCTATTTATAAGTAAACAGGGAATGCAACTGTAACAGTACCACTTTTCTATACTAATATTTAGGAATTACACAGGTCAAAGTAATGTAGCCCTACATCACCTTTCGTGTCCAGGGGGGTGACACTTGTAATACGGAGCCACCCAGACAGATAGCCTTGGAACTGTCAAAAGAGACTTTATTGTGATCAGTTCCTTATAAATGAATATGTGGCTGTAGGCCAATTATTCAAAATGGTGGAGGTAAGGGATTATAGATATATAAACTAAGCAATCAACACACTTCTAGTTAGTTCCACTCTTTCAAATATAGGCACTCTGAAGTCTGGTAATTATTTTCTTTTATTATAATTATTAATATCTGGTGCTATTTAGACATTTCTGTTACTTCAGAATTGTTACTTATAAGCAAAAATAATCTATGACAGTTACCTTTGAAAAGAAACCTGTCAAGCAGTTCAATTGTTATGAAGGAATTCCCATAAAGCATTTAAAATTAGTTTCAGAACACTCTTATGGTTTATCTCTGAATAAGAAAAAAAAGTTCAAGCACTCCACATTCACCACACTACTATCATGATAGTTTCCAAGCTATCAAGCTTTTGGAACATGTCACAGTTCTCAGCAAAGCTCCTTCTACCATTGATTCAGGGACATCTCTACCACCTTGAACCACTACAACCACACTAAACCTCTCCTGTACTATAAGGAAGGCAACTTCTGTTCAAAAGTGATGTGCACAAATACTGTGAGGAATAGCAGAAACCAGACACATTTACTAGCTAGCTACTACAAAACAGAAAGCAATGACAACTTTTCTACCGTACTAATCGATAAAAGTGCAATCAGTTCCACACACATATTAGAAAGGCAGTTGAATTTGGAAGTCTAATAATTCTCTTTTTTGCCATAAATTTCTCCTGATTATTTGCAGAAATAGAGCAGCTGGTATATACAGTTTCCACAGAAGTCAACAGGAACCACACCAATGAAGTTTGGAGCAGAATTTGGCTAACACCATATACCCCAGAGAACTTGGACTATTTTGGACACTCCCGTCCTATGATCAGCCTATGAGTTGTTAACATTTAAGATCACAGAATCACAGAACATTTAAGATCACAGAGTGATTGAAGTGGGAAGGGACCTCTGCAGATAGTCTAGTCCAACCCTCTGCTCAAAGCACGGTCAGGTACAGCAAGCAGGTTGCTTAGAGCTGCGTCCGATTGGATTTTGGATATCTTTGAGGATGGAGACTCCACAACCTCCCTGGGCAACCTGTTCCAGTGTCTGACCACCCTCACAGTAAGTGTTTTCTCGCATTCAGATGGAATTTCATGTAGTTCAGTTTGTGCCCATTGTCTCTTGTCCTGCTACTGAATATCACTGTAAAGACTGTGGGTCCAGCTTCTTTACTGCCTCCCATCAGGTATTTGTACATGTGGATAAGATCCCCCTGAGCCATATCTTCTCTGGACTGAACAGTCCCAGCTCCCTCAGCCTCGCCTTGTACATCAGGTGCTCCAATCCCTTCATCATCTTCAAGGACCTTTGCTGGACTCTATGGTATGTCCATGTCGCTCTCGTACTGGGTAGCCCAGAACTGGGCATGGCACCAGGGCCGAGTAGAGAAATCGCATCCCTTGACCTGCTGGCAACACTCTTCCTAATGCAGCCCTGGACACCATTGGCCACAAGGACACAATGCTGCTTCTGTAGTTGAACAACAGGACTCCAAGGACTTTTTCTGCCAGGCTGCTTTCCAGTCCATCAGCCCCCAGTGTCTACTGGTGCACAGAGTTATTCCTCCCCAGGAGCAGGACTTGGCATTCCCCTTTGTGGAATTTCTGTCTGCTCATTTCTTCAGCTGTCGAGGTCATCCTTCAGAGCTGGCAGCGTACCCATCTGGTATATCAGCCACTGATCCCAGTTTTGTATCTTCTGCAAACCTCCTGAAAGAATACTCCCTTATATCATCTAGGCCATAGATGAAGATGTTAAACATTAGTTGCTCCAGTATTGACCCCTGGGGTACATCAGTAGTGACTAGCCTCCAGAAGGACTTCATGCCACTAATCACATCCCTGTGATCACACATTGCCAGGCTTTGGCCTGGCAGTTCAGCCAGTTTTCAGTCCATCTTATTGTCCACTTATCTGGCCTATACTTCATCAGTTTGTCAATAAGGCTGTCATAGGAGAGCATCAAAAGCCTTGCTAAAGTCAGGATAAACAATATCCACCACTATCCCCACCGGTTATCTCATCCTGGAAGACTATCAAGTTGGACAGGAATGATTTCCCTTTCATAAATTCATGCTGACTATTCCCAATCACCTTCTTATCCTTAATACATTTGGAAACGTTTCCAGGATTATTTCCTCCATCACATTCCCAGGGATCAAGTCAAGGCTGACCAGCCTGTAATTCCTCCTTCTTGAAGACAGGAGTGCCATTTGCTCTCTTCCAGTCCTCAGGAACCCCTCCTGATCATCATGGCCTTTCAAAGATAATCAAGAATGGCCTCACAATGACATTGGCCAGCACCCTCAGCACTTGCCGGTGTCTCCCATCAGGTCCCATGGATTTGTGTATGGCCAGTTCATTTAAACATTCCCTAGCCTGATCCTCCTCCACCAAGGAGAAGTCTTCCTTGCTCCAGACTTTCCCTCTGGTCTCAAGAGCTTGGAATTCCTAAAGACAAGTCTTGCCACTAAAGACTGAGGCAAGATGTAAAGATGACACCGAGTATCTCAGCTTTTTCTGTGTCCTCGGTCACTGGGTCTCCTGCCCCATTCATCAGCAAGCCCACCTTTTCCACAGTCTTCCCTTTGCTGCTGATATACTTGAAGAAGCCATTCCTGTTGCTCTTCACATCCCTTGCCAGATTCAACTCTAGGCTGCCTTCAGCTTTCCTAACCCCATCGCTGAACTTTCAGAGAGTTGCCCTCTATTTCTTCCAAGTCATCTGTCCCTGCTTCCACCTCTCGCACCCTTCCTGTTTGTGTTTGAGTTTTCTCAGGAGCTCCTTGGTCATCCGTGCAGGCCTCCTGCCACCTTTGCTTGCCTTCCTGCATATCGGGATGGACCGTTCTTCAGTTTGGAAGAGGTGATCCTTAAAAACCAGCCAGCTCTCCTGGACCTCTCCTCTCTCCCCCAGACCATATGCCACAAGATTCTTCCAAGCAGGCCCCCAGACAGGGCAAAGTCTGCTCCTCTGAAGTCCAGGGTTGTGATCCTGCTTTTTGCCTTGTTCCCTCTTCCCAAGAACTCCATCACCTCATGATCACTGCAGTCAAGACTGCCCCTGACCTCTGCATCCCCAAACAGTTCTTCACTGTTTGTAAGTGTTGTGGGTTAACCCCAGTAGGCAGCTAAGCATCACACAGCAGCTTGATCACTCCCCCCTCAGCCCCAGTGGGACAGGGGAAGAGGAAAGGAAGAGTAAAAGCAAGAAAGCTTGTGGGTTGAGATGCAAATTGTTTAATAAGCAAAAGAGAAGTGGAAGAAGAAAGAAAGAAAACAAAATATGTGATGCAGAGGCAATCATTTACCACTTCCCACAGGCAGGCCGATGCTTAGTCAGTTCCCAAGCAAAAGATGGCTAACCTCCCTAAACCTACACCTCTCCCTTTTTATTGCTGAGCATGACATTATATGGCATGGAATAGCCGTTTGGTTAGTTTGGGTCATCTGCCTGGTTCCGTCCCCTCCCAATCTATTGGGGGAGGGAGGCAGGGGGGGAAAGCAGAGTGAGAAACAGAGGTGGTCTTGACTCTCTACAAATGCTGTTCAGCAATAGCTAAAACAGTAGTGTGTTATCAGCATTGTTTTGGTCACAAGTCTAAAACACAGCACCACATGAGCTGCTATGAAGAAAGTTAACTCCATCCCAGCCAGACCCAGTACAGGCAGCCTGTAGCAGACACCGACCCTGACATCACCTATGTTCGCATGCCCTTAAACCCTCACCCATGAGCTCTCAGCTGGCTCATCACCTGTCCCCAGGCAGAGCTCCATACATTCCCACTGCTCCCTCACATAAAGGGCAACTCCCACACCTTGCCATCCTGGCCTGCCCCTCCTGAACAGCCTGTATCCATCCACAGCAGCACCCCAGTCCTGTGAGTTCTCAAAATATCCAAGCAAAGCAAGTCTGTTTGGAAACTTCTTTGGAATCTTCTGGAACCACTTTGGTTCCAGAGAATCAAGAACAAATGAAATAATAATAGAAAAAAATGAAGCCTTTAAGAAAGTAGTTCTTGAGGGCTTGTTGAGCAAGTAAAACAACTCTTTTTAGATATCAGAGATTGCTGTGAGAAAAGTCTTATCAGTTAGATATCTCCAACATTCACTGTGACTTATAAAAAAGAAAAAGACTGCAGGAAAATAAATTATAAAAAGCTGAGGACAATCAGGGTTCCATGACTAACAAGTCTGTTAAGCCTCAATGCAGTACTGCAGTAGAAACACTCACCCTGGAGAGGCAACTGCATGTTGAAGTTAAAGGAGAAGCACCCCACACAGTTATCCAGCCCATTGTCAAAGTAAGGCAACTGCCTGCCATGCTAACTTTCTTACTCTATTACATAAATCCATGAGGCAACTTATGATTTATTTATACAAGCTCATTGTTTTGCATGACTTGCTGAAGCAAGAGCAAAGGCCTTTATCTGTCTCAGGTTCAGCAACACCTCCAGCATGATACCTTCTAAATACTAACAGACAATTGCCACAGCTAACAATATTCTTAGAATATTTTCTCTCTCCCTTGTCTCAGCTTCTTACCTTCTAATCTCCTTGCTTACAAAAGCTGGACCAAGAAAGATACCCCCTTTTGAGATAAAGTAGTATTAAAAGTAGTAAATCTTGAATTAATCTGCATGGCCAGGGGAAGAGCCTTTCTGATCCCGATTAGACAAGAATTCCAGATAAGTGATTCTATGACCTTAAACCTTCTCCTGAGTCATTGTACTTGCAGCAGCCCTGTCTTCAGAACTCTGTCTTTAATTTTATGCTAGCCTTTTCTAAAAGCACCCACAAACACATACCTATAAGTATACACTCATACTTCTAGTGCAATGTTAATATTTGTTTTCTGAATGCAGGAGACTTACCTTGAATACACTCCTTTCCACTGTTTATTTCCACATTTATTCTTAGCATACCTAAGCCCTTCTAGAATGAAGTAGCTAATAAATGAGAACAGAGAAACACCCTGAAGTGCTTTCCACATTGTGGTATACATCAAGCAGGCAAAAGTAGACCTGACTCCTTTTCAGAGGGCTTTAACAAAGGTCTTACATGTTGCTCCACCTACCACTGAACCAGGTGAAGCTAGAGATTCCTCTCAGATCTACTGATATACCAATTTATGTGGCCACACCCTAGTTCACTGCTTATCAAAGTGGTTGGGTTAGAAACAGAAGTATTTAGACGTATTTAATTAATCAAACCATTTAATAGACCCGAGTCTGAGAGCACTCACAGATACAGTGTGGGCAAATGCTAACCTCCAGTTAATGAGGCAGGGCAGTAATCTGTAGCTGGCAGCAATAGACTTCATTTAGCTGCTGCTGGAACAGCCTGACTGCGGTTACACTGCAGCATTTGTCCTGCCTTCTAGCCTTCAGACAGTTAACTGCGGTGATGCCCCATTTCAGTTGCAGCTTTGCTAGGTCAAGGGACCCCTGTACCCCCTTGCCCATAAAAATCGTCTGAAAGCTGCTGCCCTCAATTCTGCTGGCCCAGTGTTTCAAACAGTCACTCTCTATTTCAGTTTGGGCAAACCAAAATGGACCTGCTAAGACCTGTCATTGAAAGTGAGTGGGCCTGGCTCATTTCAACACAGGTTGGGGAGCAATCAGACAAGTTACACTGGCAGAACCTGGGACATGGAAATCTATGGTGGGGGTGGTCATGAGCAGCTGGGGGTGCCCCAAGTCTTCTTCACTCAGCATAGCTGAGTGAAGCCAGAACTAGCTGTGTGAACGCAGAAAACTGGCTGCTTTGAGCATCCTCTTTAATTGATGGAGATAGTTGGGCAGCTATAAGAGGTACTTAATCCTGCTAAGATTCTGAATCACCCTTTGAAATTGCAAAAACCACATAAATAGTGGGAGGAGATTCATAAATCTACATTAATATTTTCCTGATAATATAGAGTAGTGTTTCCATCACTATCACCTTTCTCTGAAATACTACAGCTGATTGACAAAAACAGGGAAGAGTTTCTTCTAAACTTTAAAATCAAGTTTAATTTTAAGGCAAGTTTAGGTAAGTGACAGATCCTCTGTTAACATACAGTGAGAAAAATACAAAAAAACCCCTAAAACTACTGACTTATTTCTGTTCCACAGCATTAAGCCCTGCTGTCAATAATCAGTAAGAATTTATCTGTAGGGAATATTATAAAGGGCCTAATTGGATCAGCTAAAATGTAATAGTTGTTTAAAAAATTCTCTAAATGTGCTGAGTATACATTTATTTACTTCAGTAAAAGGTAAGTGGGTTTTTTGGTGTAGACGCTGTATAAAGTTCACCTTAGTTGAAGATGTGATGAGTCCATCTTGACTAATGACAAAATGCTGCTACAACACAGGAACAATAATATTTCTAAGCTTGTCATTTAATGACACTTTGAACAGCTCAAGCCAATGCTCTTAATATTCTGTTGAAATTCTGGACCAGCTAAACAAAACAAGGACTTCTTCTGCATCCCCTATTACTAGCTCTTTTCAATCTTTGCTTAGAGTTTCTCTGCAATCAGTTCATCTTGCTCAAACTGGAAAGGTAGGAAGCATACAAAAGAACACAAACTGTAGCTGCAGTGGTCTGGCACAGAGTTCCTGAGATTACAGCAATGAGATTGCTCTCATCTCTCCTTTACACTGAGGCTGCATCCGCTACTGGGTAAGAGTCTGCTGTTAGATGTTAAATATGAATCAGTCTTCTGTAAGTTTGCACTAGGGATGTAGAGGTTAGTTTATTAGCTATTTTGTAGCAAGGAAGTAGTGTAAATATATATTAATTAAGTCTTTCAATCTTCCTTGCATATGTTTTCCTGGGCTAACTGTGCTTGTCCCTTTTTGTGTATATTTCATGGTAAATATGTCAATAAATAATTGATTGAGCTGACAGGAAGAAAAAGACAATGCAATGGAAACCTTGTCAAATAAGGCCTTTAAATAGCCAGTGTCATTTAAATGGGAAATCCTAAATCAACTGCTAGATAATGTAGTAAGTAAACATATTAATCAGCAAGTAAACATATTAACCAGCCACAAAGTCATAAATTATGTTTGTTGATATATCAAAGTCTAGTCATAGCAGTCAACAAAGGCATGAGGAACAGTTAATGAAACTCAGGAAATAAAGATAGTATATAATTTTATGGACTTCATAAATTACGGCTTCTAAACACTTCTTTAAATAAACCTTTCCAGAGTGCTGCTTTAGAATCATCGTTGAAAAATATGTTTTGTTCTCAATTAGACCTAACCACTTGGGAGATTTAGAGGCATTAATGCTCAAAGAATGCTTAAAGTTCAGGAATGCATGATAGAACTGTTATTGGAAGAGTGCTTGGTTCTGTTCAGTAAACAGTATATAGTCATTGTACTGAAAAAGCATTTATTGGGGAAATTTTGTCACTATTTAAAAAAAACTCCAAAACCTGTATATGCATGCAGGCAGGATGTTTATGGTATATTCTAATAAGATACCTTTTTAAAAATTTTGGTGTGTTAGATATGGCTGTATTTACAAACCCCTTTTTTTCTTTATAGCATACTTGCACCCATTCATATTTTTTTCATTACATGCAGACCGTTTTTTCCCCTGAATTAATCTTATAATTATCCCCTCTAGTAAAAACAGATATGAGAATATGACTAGTCCACCCATTTCTGCTACAAGTTGGCTCCTAACACCCTAAAATAAGTAAAACCAAACAAAAGTAAAACAAGTACCACCACTCCCCAAGCCCACAAAACTTTACATCATGCATCCTCTTCAAACCGAGGAGACATGATCATTGGTGGGATTTCCCAAAGGTTTGCTGTCAGCTATCTGCTGCCGCTGAAAACAATGAAACCATTGTCTTTGACAGAAGCAAAGTTAGGCCAAAGCGGAGCGCTTTGACAAATCCTTTCCCTGTCAACTGCAAAGACAAAAAACATTTGAAAATATGTATTACACTTAAAATGTTTATAAGCCTGTATGGCTAACTCTGTAAATGCCCTATCACAAACTGAGCTAAAAACAAACCAATCTTCCTGAAAATTCATATTGGTGCTTCTAACCCCCAAATGATAAACAATTAGCTATTGTGTGCATTGTTATCTTAGGGGAACCTGTTCAGCTGGGTGAACAGTGGAAGTGAGCGAATACAGTAACAAGTGTTTTCAGTGGGGAACTGGAGAGATCCCATAGCTGCTAATTTAGGCATTTGGAATTTAAACAGTGGAGAGCTTTAGTGAGAAGAGGGTTAGCTGAAGTTGACTGAAGATTGCTTTTTGTTTGTTTGTTTTTGTTTAACAAACAGGTATCCATAGCTGAGGCTATGTACCTGGTATGGCCTTTACTGTTGTAGCAATGCCAAAGTCAGAGCATTCTAACTGAAAACTTCAGAGGTCTACAACATATATCAAACATACTGCCACTTTATAGAGTAATTTTTTTCCAGTATGGTGATGATGTCAAAGCCTTAAGACATGTTTCTGGCATGCTCTAGTAGGTGAGGCAATCACTCCATGGGGATCAGCTTTGTATGTACAACTAGTGTGTCTCCTGGGTTTAATTTTCTTCATCCTAATTGCCAGCAGAAGTTGTGATGATTGTTTTTTGAGGGTTCACAGTACTATCTCCAATAAAGACATTAAAGTATTAAAAGAAGTTGGTAAGCTGAGCCTAGATGTACTGATTAAGTGAATTTCTTCTTAACTCCTGTGAGAAGAAATCAAAGTTGCTGAAGCACAGTATGCTAATGTACTCTGAAAGCATTTCTACGTTGTACTTCGTGAAGTTAAACTGCCTCAGTGTTTTGCTACAGTATGTCTATATGCCAGAGACATAGAGAGACATGTCTTTGAAGGGGAGGAGAAGTGTGGTTATTCTGCTATATTGGGTGCAATTTATGTTAAAATATTTCCTTAAATTAAGAAGTAAACTCAATTTTATATTTATACTTATAATTATACACACACACACACACAAAATGTATAAATAGGCATGGAATATAACATGTAATAGAAAATATAAGGCAATATACATTACCTCATCTATTATATATTGTAATATATTACTGTAATATATGTTACATATGACATGTTATACTTTATATACAGAATAAGATACACATTAAAAAGTTACTTTGTTGATTTAAGATTTCTCTGGCTTCTTCACTGGAAGTTTGTCTTGGTCCTTAGAGAGGAAATGAATGGGGTCACAGCCTCAAGCCCACCTCTGCAGCTTCATACATCTGCTGTTCATCTGCTTCTTTCTTTCCCTTTAAATACCTTATCTAGAACTATGTATGCAGCTAGATTATGAGAAAGAAATTTGCTAGAATTACTGTTACGTTGTAATATCTGTAATATCTCTGCTGTAATGTAATATCTCTGCTGTGGAACCAGTGTGCCTGAATGGTGCTGTAACACACAGCATGTACTTCATGCTTCAGCGTGAAGCAACCAGCTTCAGTCAGCTCTGGTTGGTAGCCCTCTGTAACACCCTTCATTATGTATTATGGACATGCTTTCCACCGCTGACTGAAAACATTGCCAGGTTTGGCCATCATGCTGTGTGACACAGAAAAGACGTGTATGAAGAATGAAATCTTATCCTTACTGTAACTAAGCGAAAAAACACCCAAAACCTTTCATTGAATTATTTAGGGACAAAATTTCAAAACACAAGATATGAAATTATCATCCTATTGTCCTTGGAGAAGATGGTTGCAGTGTGGAGTTCAGACACATTCATAGGACATATCAAGACATGAAAAGACCTAGAGTAGTTGCCCTTGAAATGATACATGTGAAGATAAACACAATACAACCACCATAGCTGAGAAATCAGTGTCTTTCTTGGGAGCTTGCATCTGTGTCTAAAAGTGAACATCACAATGTTGAAAGTTGTAATCCCTTTGATCCCATGC
The DNA here is from genome assembly GCF_035582795.1 of Mycteria americana. Classification (NCBI taxonomy): domain Eukaryota; kingdom Metazoa; phylum Chordata; class Aves; order Ciconiiformes; family Ciconiidae; genus Mycteria; species Mycteria americana. The sequence goes on from NC_134367.1 coordinate 37,710,833, forward strand.
AGGATTTATGCAATTTCTATACAGAGTCGGCTCAGGTCCCTGCACTGTGCGTGGTCAGAGGAAGGCAGCACTGAGAGAGCATTTACAGTCAGCACACTCCTAAGGTTTTGGCTCGCCTATACCTAGCCAATGCTGAGTGTAGTTCCAGCTCTGCTCTGGGACTGAGATGTTCAAAATTATAAGAGGGATCTCTCCTCTCCTCAGGCCATGTGGCAGCAATGTCTTTTTAAGAATAGGAGCAGATCTACGAACTTGAAATCAGTGGTCTTTTGGCTAGGATTTCTGGACATCTGCAGCCTGTTGGAGCTGCAACTGCCAATAATTTATTAGCACCAGAGGAATGAAAAAAGTCTTTGAGTTCTACCCAGTGGAAAAGAGGATGTGATCCTAGGCTTCTCAGCCTTAGGGCCTTTACCCAGGAGGGGGGAGATCTAATTTTTTAGTTTTTGCTCCAAGAACTGTTCATGAATTTTCTTCACTGACTGTTTCTCATAAAATGCAGAAATTGTCAAAGCAGAACTCAGATCCCAGATGTTTCTCTAAGGCCAACCAGTCTTCCTGACTGTATTTCCTCTTTCTTCTCGGGCAGATAGAGGAACGTCTTGGTTTTGGTACCTCAGCTGGTACAGGTGGGAGATAGTTGCTGAGATGCTTCATGTACACCTGCGGAAGAGAGCTGAGAGATTTGTGGAGATATGTTCAGAATGAGCCGAGGTTTTCAGATTGTCATTTTGAACTGTCATTCAGGCTCCAGGTTTGGAGCCTGAAATCGTTGCTGTCTTTTTTTTTTTTTTTTTTAATGTGCATATCAGTATTTGATTTGATGGATATCAGCTGGATTTAGCCAACATCACACAATATGGACGAGATGGCAGAGAACAGAAAAATGAGACAAACACAATCTCACAGCTGAAAGCTGAAGTCAGCAAAATAATAATGAAGATTAGCTCACTTATGGAGCAGGTAACTGAGTATGTCCTCCAGTTTCAAAACCAAGAACAGAAGTTTGCCGGAAAGTATGTGTAGCCCAGTGCTGAATTGCTAGATTGGGGAACAAGAACTGCAAGATGAATTTCCATGGCTCAGTGTTAATATTAATTTAGACTTTTATGGACAGTGTCCCACTGCAAGTCTAAGACCTAGATACTTTTCAGAGGAGACACAACTTGCTTATTCTGCCGGTGCCTGGAATTGTTTTTCTGGTCTCTTCTGGTTTTAACTGCACAGTTGTGAGCCTTTACTCTGGATGGGCATGAGTCAGCTCCAAACCATAAACAGTGTAGCCATGGTTAGTAAGCCTGAGCTACTAAGCCGTTGCTGATAGCGTGGGCACAACAAGTTGTGTCTGCCTGGAGCACAACCAAAGCAAGCTCACATCTGCTTACAAAAAAAAAAAAAGAAGTGTAAACATATCTTCTCTGTTCTTTTCCTGCTTCCTCCCCCTGCCTTTCTCTTTCCCCCTCCCTTTTTCTTTCTCTCTGTCCCACCCACACACATCCACAAGAGCACTCACAGAAACTCCACCTATCTAAGCCCTCCACCCAGATAGTTCAAATTCCTGAGTGGGATCTCACAGGGCACACATTTGTTTAGAGTGGTAACAAGTGGCTGTGTTTTGGTATGAGGCCCCTTGCACAGTTCCTTACAATGAACTTGAACAAAGAGCAGTTGTTATAGTCATCTGTTTCAACAAGGTTTTACTCAACCTTAGAAGAGTTCATTTTTGCCTACTACAGCTGACTGAACCCAGAAAAGGGTACTATAGATCATGGCAGGGGGAAGCCGCTACGCTGAGCTCCAAACACTTTTTGGGGAGTTCCCTGTTCAGAGGGGACAGGCTCACCATGAGTTGCACTAAATCCACTACGGCAGGATGTCAGTGCCCTGCAACTCACAGCACAGACTCTGGCTGCAGAAATGTCAATAGCAGCCCTGCTTTGTTGTTGACAGTGGCAGCCGATGACATGAATTTTGAGTGACTTCTCATGTGGCTACAAGATCCAGGTTCCATGGGGTTTTCTCATACACAGGATAAGAAATAGGTTACTCTTTCCCTATATTTTCTTTTATTCTACCTTCTCTTCCACCAGCTAGGTGCTAATTATGTTGTACATTATCTGCCATTTTTCTGGCACAAGCAGCATGCTGGCACAAGTCAGTGGAAATTCAACTTTCATTAAGGTTAGGCTGTATTTCCTGTGTATCTCCTCTGCCCTTTTTTTATTTTTTCCTAAGATGATAACTTACAAGAATGAGACTAACACTTAATTTTACAACAGGAAGCCCTCCATGTTGGACAGCAAAGCTACATAAGTTGCATCTTGGCTATCGTTGCCTTGATGCCTGGGATTTAGTTTTTCTCAGGTTTGGGGATTTTTACCAGTAGGTTTTGAAAAACATTAACAATCTTAGTCACCTACACATTTGCACAAGGAGTGCGTTCTCAAAGAAGCAGTACTTTTTGACAGAACAGCTATGAAAAATGCGGAGAAGTAAAAGGATCATCACAGAACACATCCCTTTTTCTTTTTAAAATGTATAATCCTTACAGGAGGTTACTGATGGGTGAATATTAGAGCTGGTCTGCCTTCTAGCTTGAAAGCTTGTTTCTCAGGGAAAGCTGTCTTCTGGCAAATTAAAGGAAATGGAGTTTCTCAGGATCCTATTTCCCCCTGCACAGGAGAAACTGATATAAAAGAAAGGAAGCTTGCTTATTCCTGTGAATTCTTCCTCTATGTATATGTGTGTGTGTGTTTATGTGTGATATTTTTATCCCAGTGGCGAAACCCTAACACATCAGGTGCAGACCCCTGCATTTCCTTTCTCATATTATCTACATCTCAAGGAAACATCAGGAAGCTAGCTAAATATGGCTCTCCCTCTGTCACTTATTCCTGCTACCTGCTGGATGCCACAGGTCCTGCAGGTTCATCCACATGCTCTATACCTTGGTTAAATGTGGGAGGAATATTGGCGTCACTGTTCTCGTTGGAAGATACTTACATAGCTCCACTATTACAGCATAGTCATAAGCTTTAACATATATATCTTCCATAAATCCATCGCAGGCAGACTAGCACATGTAAAAAAAAGGAACAGAGAAAGAAAATGTAAATGGCTTGCCCAACATTACATATATCCATGGTCATGCAAAATCACATTTGTTCCCTGGCAGAGCAAGGCTTGATTTGTTTCACAAGCCAAAATAATGCATGAATTTGTTTAACAAGCCCAAAATAGTGCCTTAATCCTTTCATCTCTAGATCAGTACCTTGTTATGGTGGAATTAATATTGTATAGTATGTAAAACAAATACAGATTTCTCATATCTGCCAAGTATGTACAGAAACTTCACAGTATTTGGACTAAATGGGACAGTCAGGGATAGCAGATGGAGTGCAGAGCTCCTCACTTTCAAAACAGGTTTTGGGGCTCGGAGAGGTCAGTCAAAAAAACCATCAAGTCCCACATGATCTTACCTGCTGGAGAAGGTGAGAATTCCATTCATATATCTTCTGCAAGTTAATTTCCTGTTCCTGCTCGACATCCTAAACCTTCACAGCCTGCACTCTAGGGCTATGCTATGCTATGAGGAGGGAGAATCCAATTAATTATGTCCTACCTCGCATTCAGCTTTCAGCAAGCAGTTATTAGACAAAACCTGGTTGAGGCCCTTACTCGATTTAGGAGGCTTGTGTGTCTTGGCATTCATCAGGATTTACTGATGTTGATAAATTGCTCTTCTCTGTTATGGCTCTAAATAGGTATATCAGGTTTGTCCAAGGCTCCTTGCCGAGCCTTGATCTAAATGGTTTTTCATCTAGGATTATGGAGCAGTTGTTCTTTTATCTTGAACTGCGATATGGAGGTCAGGATTAATGAAACTGGCATTTGTCTAATTACGAATGCCATTATTATTTTCTATCCTCAAACAGCTGGGGGTAAATCCACATGAGCCTGCTTCAGTAAAGCTCTCCTGAACTAGCATAGTAAGATAAATTAAAAGTAGCATGAGCCACGTATGTCCTAGGATATCTTTACATGCAATATCTAAGAGAGCCTAGGTTGCAATCTGCAGACATGCTGTTGCTAGATCCAGAGCAACAGAATTGAAAGAGGTGGGTCAGGAATATATTCCCTATGAAGACTCTGGGATGCTGCCTCCTTCCTCCTGTCCAGCCCCTATTTGTGTTAGCTGCTCTTTGAAGAGTGGTTGGAGGAGTAACACGCAGACAGATGAATAGGGGAGCATGCATACAGCTACCTGCTAGTACAGCATGAACTGATTGTACTAAGTTTGGTTTAGTTAAGTTTCAAGTTAATTGACAGGGTGCTCAGAGCCCTGAGGCACTTCTGCTATATTTTAAGCCAAAGGAAAACCAAAGAAAGAGGGAAAAAAATGATAAAATAATTTATTTTTCCTTCCTCTCAGCCTCCTGTGTTCCTAACCAGGAGCTTTGTAAAGTACTTTAACTTGGTTTTCAGACTAGTTCTGGAGATCATAGCCACAATGGGCAGGAGTCTGCTCTTTCTCACACAAGTACTGAACCGGAATTACTTGGGGTTTTTTCCTCCTAAATTCCTTCTAAGTTCTTGTGAGTCACTATATCACTTGACAGCTGAATTTAATGCATCTGATTGTTAAGTTCCCTAGCTGCTAATGTTCAAAGATCAGTTACTGGCAAATACATGTAATGTCTGTAATAGAATTGCTGCCTGTATATGTTAAATAGTTTCTGGGTTTTGCTTGTTAATACCAGGTAATTCAGGCTAGACTCTTTCAGTATAACCAAATATAAAATCTAATCTGTTTTGACCACCTCCATCCCATGTAATATTCAAATTTGTGCCAGTTTTACATGAAAAACTGCAGTAAGGGGCATATATCTTTCAAATTCCAAAGAACTGCCTTGTATAGCTATGCTTGTACCCCAGCTGTCTTTTTTATGTAATGTGTTTTAAATGCTCACCACCATCATTAGATTATTCCTCATTGATGTAGCTGTATGTTTATAGAAAGAAAGTCTGTTTTTCCACAAATAGTATTTGCTATCCACTGTTTAATACCTGTTTTAAAAACTTGCTGTCTGATCAATAAGTAGAAAAGATGTGAAGAGCTACCCATCACAAGTGAAAACCAGAGAATAGCTGAGCTTATAATATTGTAGAAAAACCCAGACACAATTTTGATGCAAAAAAAAATCAGTAAGCATTTTAAAATAAATAACCTCTGCAAATATTACAAACCTAAATACTGTCATGAATGTTGCTGAAATATTCACAAGGACAAGAAGGGCTTAAATTGGTGAAATGCGATTATTTGGAAGATGCCATGACTGTACAGCTCAAGAGTCCATGAGCAACTTTCCTGATGCAGAACTTCCTATTCCTGAAATGGAAGTGGTACCCTTTCCTTCCATCACTGCACACCACCTTCTAGGGGAAATTCACCTCCACCTCACCAGACTATTGCCTCAGCTGAGCTTGTGGAAATCAGGTAATCTTTTGGCACTGAGTATCTCTATATCACCTTAAGCTTTCTTATGTCAAAATGTCAGTAGTACTAGATATTTTTATACAGCTTAATATCGGTATTATTGTTCTTTTATATGTCAGCCTGAAGATATAATAGTATCATAAAGTGGTCTAGATGTCAAGGTATTTCATTATTATATAATAGTCAGTGCAGTTTTCTCTGCTCTCCTTAGCCTTACAGTAAAAGCTGACAAATTTCTTCAGAAATCATTTATTACTTTACATATCTGATTAATATAATAACAAACCAGGACATACACTTACAGAAAAGGTATGTTGGACCTAACAATTAAATAACCAAACAAAAGCAAATACCTAATTGCATTATTTGCTGTTAGAATAGTATTTTCAGTTGTAAATTTTTGTATGGACAATCAGAGGAAAAAGCATTCCTGGCTTGAAGGAAGACGTGTTAAATTTCTAATCTTTTATTGACTGCTTAACTAAGAATATAGGAAGGCAAGGTTTTTCAGGATGACTCAGTGTGAAGAAAGCAATTGTGTGCTTTTTTTTTATGGCCATGCAAATTTAAGTGAACTACATGGTTTTAGGCAAATATGTGTATGTTTATTAGCACATCATTTTTGCCGTGTGTGACAATTGAGTAATTGTCTCTAGTAGATAACCTTGTATGAACGTACACCAGCTTATATGCACTACCTAATGTAGAGGTCTCCAGAAACTATCGTATTCTGTACAAAACCTAATGTATAATTTAAGGCAGATATTCAGACCAGCACTTCATTTTGAGCAAGCATTGTCTTTTGTACTTAATATACACAAGACTATTGAAGGATAATACTAATTATTATCTAGCAAGTGAATCTCACTACTATTAATTATAAGTGAACTAAAATCTAAATGACATAATTATCTTCAAAAATGTCTGCAATAAGAACATGCCACACTATCATATCAAAGGTCCCAGTAACCCGGTGTCCTGTCTCCAGCAGTGGTAATAGGTAGCAGAGAGCATCCACAACCTCCTTAGCACTGAAATGGGTGCAATAGTTTGTTTCAGAAACAACTGGTTAAAGCACAGCAGGAGTTTGATTCATCTCCCTTAACAGCAGTTATCTGCAGTATAGATGCCTACAGCTGAGCTAACTGTCTAGCCTTCCTATCCAAAATTAGTCGCTGGAAGGACTAGAATTATTAATTTCTGATTTGCAACCTTAAAATTTCTGCTTCTCTTCAGGGACTGTAAGAGGAACCTGCAGTGACTGTCTCAGACATAGACATTTACATTACTCCCTCCACAGGACCTTATGTTTTAAAACACTCAAATGTTTATACATGCAGGTAGGACGGGAAAGCCAGGGGCACTGCATTCATCTTCTCTGCAAACAAATGCAAGGGAGATGCCTCAGGTAAAACAACTTCATTCAAACTCATTCATCTGGACATGTAAACCATAGCCAAAACTAACAGAGCTCATAATTTTTTAGACTAAGAGAATTCACCAAGGAGCTGCTTGTTCTCTGGTGAAGAATGGTGATGAAATGGAAGGATTAACAAAAGAGATCTGTACCTACAGTGAGGATTTTAAATGGGCAAACTTTGATAAGCTGGGAAAACTATAAGCAGGCTGGACTGAAGTGCTTAGGGAAGCTAATGCTTGAACTGGATTCTTCTGAAGTCAAAACTGCAAAAAATAGTATGGAATTTTTATCCAGAAACTGGTATGAAAAGGTTCAGAATCAAGCCGGACAATTAACCACCTCAAAAGGATATTAGAAATAAGTAGACACCCTTAGTGAAATACAAAAAGAGACCAAACAGTTTCCTGGAGGGCAAAAAGTGTAGAGCTAAATTAAGAATTGCTGAAAGTTAAGATTAATTAGATCTTGTAAAGGCAATTAAAATAGTAGATTTTAATTTTAGCTGTATAACAAAAAGAGAACCAGAAAAGAAGAAGGGGCATCTTATGTAGCAAAGCTGAACTTACTTGCTTTTTTGCCAGTATGTCTTGGATAAATGGAACAAAATCTGGTTTGTGTTCACCAAAAGTAGATTATACGATAACAACACAAATTTTTTTTAAGACAAAAATATTTTCTCTGTGTTATCTTTCCCTTGAAATGCAATAACTTTAATCAGCTTGGATGTTGCTTACTCACTTTCTATTCCACACAGAGAATCATCAGTTTATGAAGAAGAGGATATATATAAGAACTGAAAAGAGGATAGTTAGAACACAGATGACAGGAGTTTGTGCTGAAAACACAGTCATAATACTAGAGGGAAGTATGTAGCAAAATTCCTCCAGGAGCAGTTTTGGTCTGTCTTGATCTCTAATTTAATATTTTCATGTAGTATATATTGTCATGGGAAAATGTGCGTATCCTAATGAAATCTGATGATGATGTAAAATTGAGAAGCAACATTAACATAGAAAAGGACTTGAATATGGAGGGTATAAAACAGAATCAGAGGGTATAAAAGAGGATTGGAGAAGAGTTTTAGGATGGAATAGCATTTAACAATGCCAAGTGCAAAGCAATAGACTTAGGAACAAAGAATGGGAATCTCTGCTATTAACACAGGTTGTCATCAGATGACCACAGGAGAACTATGTGGTGCCAAGATGATGTGACCGTGAAAGAGGCAAATGTGATTCCAGGATGTGTCAGGAAGTGTCAGTACCATATGGAAAGCTGTCCCTGGACTCTCTTTTGGAGGGACCACCATTCTCTGGTGCAGTTCCGGTGATCATTTGCCCCAGGGATTGCTCCCTGCAGACAGAGATGGCTTCTAGTTGCCAGTTTTTGCTTCCTTGGGCCTTCACATTCGTCCAACACTAGCCCAGAAGGCTTAAGACACCCTTAAATTCCACTGGGGTGATGCCAGGCCCCAGAGTAAGCAATACATACTTTCACTATCATGCTATAAAAACAGCATGCTGGTGGGCTCCATCCAGCGCAGTCCTTACATTCACTTTGAACTGAAACCTCATCCTGCCACATACACACACACACAGAGAGGAGTTGTTGTTGTTATTATTATTATTATTATTATTATTATTATTATTATTATTATTATTATGTTTTAGACCCACAGGGTCCCTGCGCTGTCCCCATGGAGAGCCAAGTCAAGTACTGTGCAGTGTGTACATGAGCAGTCTGTGCTTGAGGAGGTTTCATTTTGGACAGTGTGGATGCTGTGCACCACTGCGTCTGAAGGTCATCTGGGAGGATGCCTGCAGACACCGGCATGGACACAAAACTGCCTGTGGACATTCAGGACCAGCATCTACTACCTGGCTACAGTCTAGACAGCTTTTCTGGCTGTCGCTGGAACACACTAATTCCTTTCCTGATCTTTGATCCAAACTCTAGAAACAGCTCTTGCGGCTACCATGGGGATACATGGGGGAGCTTTTTTCCTTTGGCTATCCTAGGAAAGCTGGACAGTTGCTAAAATCCCAATTTAATGATTCGTTGGCCCTTTGCCAATCTAAGGAATCTTGCTAAATAAGAGAGATGTGGGACCAATGCCTCTTACCCAGTTACCTTGATATCATACTTAAGTCAAAAGAAAGAGATAAAATATTAATTCCAAATGTAAAGCAGATGTCACAATTGCAAAAGTTTATAGAAACAAAAAGAAACTGCTTAATCTGCTGGTGCCAAGATCAACATGTAAAAAAAAAAAATCTCTCTCCTTTTCTACACTCATCCACGGTCAGTGTTTCATAGACACACTGGGTGCCTCTGCTCTGGTAAACACACAGGGCCAGGGAGTGAGCTTTAACACTAGACCCCATGGTTGTCCTATTAAAATTTTTAAGGAAACTAAGCAACTTTGGCATGAGGGGGAAGTGCCTGCATGGATATATAATTGCTTAATTGTCACTTTACCCCTGGATCTGCATTTGACCACTCTAACTTATTCACTGCAAGATGAAAACCCAGATACAGTTTTGGGAGTAGCTCAGTCCAGAAGCCAATTCTAGCAGGCAGTTAGAAAGAGACTATCAGGTTCAAATCCCTACACAATCCTCCAGCAAAGTCTCCTACTAGGCTTTGTACCCTTTTGCTTCCTAGAGAACACAACAAAAACCCTCCAGTTTCAGACTCCAATGATGTGACAGTGATAGGCTGCCACATAGTCCTGAAGTTATTTCAGAGACTTTGTGATAAAAGAAAGGACACGAGAGAATAATTATGTCTTAGGATCTTGGGGGCAATACATAGGATCCAGAAGACACTCGATGCCAAGTACTCTGTAGTGTGGACATGGTTGATTTCTCTAGAGGGGACTAGCTCTAAGCAGTGGGGACCTTCGCTAATCCATGCCATCTGGCCTCAGGGTGAAGCATTGGTCCCTGTCCTCTCTTATTTACCTGCATAGATGTACCCATCTCTTCACTGATTCTGTCTCCTTCTCTGCCCTTCTCACATATTGCGTTCCACAGTGGAAACCACCTCCTAGTATAGCTTCCTAACTCCTACAGCCAATACTGTTTCTTTAGGGGTTTCCAGGGACTCCATTCAGATTCAGTCATCCTGCCCCAAAAATTACTTGCACTTAGTTATTTGAGAGATGATTTTCCTCCTGTTGCTTTAGGAATAGACTCACCTTTTCAAGGATGGAAATGTCACACTACCAGAGCAGGTGTGATCTGTGCTTGGCTGACCTTCACTTCGCATGGAGTAAAACATCTTCCTTTGTCGTGACTCTGCGTGTACGTTTCAGTGTGAAGTGTCTCCATCTACTAAGCTTCTATTTTATATCTACCTGTAAATAGGATAAGGTACTTCTTACAAGTATTTACATGAGTTTACTACACAACATTTATTATAGATTCTTGACGAACAGAGGAGAAGATGATAATCTACCACTTTGGATGAAAATGAGTTTGAGGTTCTTTTTTATGAGAGGAGACAAAAAAGTTTGGCTTGGGTAGCTTAGCAAAATGAGAACTGAGACAAACAGAATTGCAGGATAATACAGGTTGGAAGGAATCTCTGGAGGTCAGTCAGTTCAACCTCCTTCTCAAAGGCAGACCTAAATTCAAAGATAGATTAGGTTGCTGAGGTTTTTGTCCAGTTGAATTTAGAGTATCTCCAGGGACTGAGATTCCACAGCCAGTCTGGGCAACCTGGTCCAGTGCTTGGCCATTGGCCTGTGAATTTTTTTTTTCTTCTTTTATCCAGTCAGAATTTCATTGTAGCAGTTTGTGCCTGTGGCCTCTCATCTTTATTTCTGACTACTTTGAAGAAGACTCTGATTCTTTCTTCTCTATAAGCCCCTAGTAGTCCCTTAAGCCTTCTTTTCTGGCTTAACAAACCCACATCTCTCAGCCTGTCCTCATATATCATGCGCTCCATGTTGAACTTGAAGATACAGGATGTCCCTTTCTCTCCCCTGTCTTGATTTTTGTAGAATCAGTTTTAGCATTTTTGGCTACGGCAACATTTTCCAATACTATCTTAACGAGAGCTCTGAAGATTTAGGGAACATTTATGAAATCATTATTTGGAACAAGAATAATATATTTTAGCTGCAATTCATTCTAACCAAACACATCTAAAAGTCCTGCAATTTGTGGCATTCAGAGATAAATTTAAAAAAAAAAATATGGCTTCTAAGACTGCTGGATGCATTCAGGTCTTGCTTTCAAAACTTGTTTGTACAAACATGAGTATAAGAAATGTACCTTACCAAAAAAGGAAAAAAGGACAACTGTGACATCTCAGTTCAGTTCTAGAAGCTGATGCCTCACAGAAAGTCTCCAGCTTTGGCAATGCTGTACACATAAACCTGAGAAGAGGAGAAAAGATTGCTGAGTGTTTCCTCCTGTCCTCTTGCAGAAATGAATTGGTTTATTCTGTTCACTCCTAGGATCACTTTATATTTTCACTGGTAATTATGAAAGGAAAAGAGAGAAATGAAAACTGACATGGGTCTCTAAGACCATGTATTATATTTGGGGTCCAGAATGAACCATGTGCAGCCCATCATTAGACAGACTATGAGGAAAAAAATACTACCTTTCCTGCATTAATTCTGTAGTCTGAAAAAAAGCATGTGAAATGGAGACCATGAGATTAAAATTCAAAAGCTCTTGCTGAAGTGGAGAGATACAGACAGAACGAGTTCAGTGGGATGGATTTCTAGCTCTTGGCTATTGCTACCTTCCTTTCTTGGGAAGATCAGCCTTCGCTAAGCAAAGAGTTAATGCAATGCTCTGTGTTGCTGTGCTGAACATCCTCTAGCAGCACATTCAGTTTGACATTAAAAGGAAAATAATTCAGCTAGTGAGCTGTAGAGTGCTATTGCCTGCTCTAAAATTGCGGCTATGCTTCCTGTGTTCTCTTGACATTAGTGATCAGATCATAGAGACTCTACTTTTGTTTACAAATAATTTCTTTTTGAACTAACAGCATTAGTGCTGCTAATGTTTTTGGGCTGACTGCAGATATAATCATGTCTCTCTTCCATGCCTAAGCTAATCAACTAGAAATGAACCTTGGTGGGCAGGTTCTCTAAGGTGATCAGCGTAATGGACCCCTGTCAGCAGCATGGATTTCAGGAGCATTTTCATGCATATAACACTCTGTTGATATGGATCAGATTGTACAGTTAGGGTCTATGATTTTTAGGGACTCAGACATTGCCAGTAGGAAAAAAGCATTTCTCTTTTCAAGCAAAAAGAATTCTGCTGGCATGTTCTGAATAAAGCCCGTTGAATCACCTTGTTAGCATCTCTTAATGACTTTTCTGCTTCTTTTGACTCCCACCATGAATACTTTTCTTTCTAAAGAAAAAATGGAAAGTATTATTTGACAGCAGATACCTGCTTTACATTGGGAAGAGAAAGATTAATTACACAATAGAACCCCAGTATTTGAAAACCTGTGACCCAAACTTCTCCCTCTAACAAGCTACTTCTTCCACTATTATTCTCCACTTTTGTACTGATTTGCAATTAGCTGCAAATCCTTGATGTCACCTAATTCAGACAACCAGGATTTCATTGCAAAGCAATGATGCCCTAGTAGTCTATAACATGCTAGAGTATTCTTTCTAGAGCTGCATTAACAAAAGAAACATGAACTTACATCTCTAGTGTTATGGCACTGTTATACTGTGCATACTCTCATGTTATATTGCATTAAGTGACTTAGGAAAGTTAAAAAAAAAACCAACCTATGAACAGATTCGTGAAATAAATATTTAGAGTTATTCAGAAAGACAAGATGAGCTCACAAAACATAATTATATTTTCATAGCTTGTTCAGCTTAAGCAGCAATTTGGGTTCAGTGGGACTTTAATTTATTCCTGAATTGTTTGTTTGCTCATCATTTGATATTAGATTGCCTAGTAATACATTATTCTCTGCTGTTTTCAAAATGTGAGGTTACAGCTCAACATATACTGAATGAAAAGGCTCTATCAAGTGAATGTTCTCTTGTCACTAGGACCAGCAAAAAAAAGAAAAAGTCCACAACACAACTAATCATGCCAGGCAGTAAGACAGTAAACTGTCTTCCCTCTGTTCTTGGGAGCAGCATCTTTTTCCAGCACTGTACCTACATTTTAAATCATGATCATTCTTTTATTTATTATTTTCCTTCAAGTTCCAGTCACTGGCTGCTTCCTCATCACTGTTTTGTATTCTTGACTTCTTGTCTTACAGGATTCCTGAAGACAAGGCAGGAATAGAAACACAGCACTTGAATTCACCAATGACTGAAGCAACCTACTAGACGCTCATTAATTAGAATAATTAAGGAAACCATTAAGGAAACATTTGTAAGACTCTTGCTTTTGTAAATGATGTACTACAGATCCATTGACAAATACAGGCACATTATTTTGCTTGGAGAGGCTCTTTCCTCTATTTTCCATGTAGAATCACACAGAATCACAGAATCATATAGGTTGGAAAAGACCTTTAAGATCATCGAGTCCAACCATAAACCTAACACTGCCAAGTCCCTAAGTATATATCTCCCTAAGTATATATCTCCAAGTCCCTAAGTATATGGGAGATATATATATATATCTCTCCCACCACTATACCATGTCCCTAAGCACCTCATCCAAACGTCCTTTAAATACCTCCAGGGATGGCGACTCAACCACTTCCCTGGGCAGCCTGTTCCAATGCTTGACAACCCTTTCAGTGAAGAAAAATTTCCTAATATCCAGTCTAAACCTCCCCTGGTGCAACTTGAGGCCATTTCCTCTTGTCCTATCACTTGTTACCTGGGAGAAGAGACCGACCCCACCTCTCTACAACCTCCTTTCAGGTAGTTGTAGAGAGCCATAAGGTCTCCCCTCAGAAGAGGGGAGTACATACGTTTCAGCTGTACATACGTTTCAGCTGTAACGTGGGCCAGGCTCCGTCCAGCTTTTCACTCACTTAAACTGTTCTTTATTTATTTTACAAAGAACTAACTAAAAAATTACAAGTGTTGTATTGGCCTTTGCTCGCAAGTATCAGTCCTCTAGCCACACCCTCGATGCTTTACATCCCTCCCAGCAGCATTGTTGATATTTAACAAGTACAGAATGATAAAGGATATTCACCCACTCATTTTCAAAATGCTTTTGGGAATAATGTGCTCCACTTGACAGGGCATTCCTGCTGAATGAAGCTTGAAGGAAATAATATCAGCTCATGCTCTTTGTCTTTGTTAACAGTCCTGTGTTTTCCCTTAACTTCAGCTGTCTACAAAGCTCAATACTGAAAGATGACTCTATGCTGATTTTCCAGACTGACAAGCAGAAAATTGGCCAAATATATATTACTAAGCACATGTTAGACAGTGTTAAGCACTCGCAGTTTAAAAAATTGTAAAGACAAAGAGGCACATCCATCTTCAACTGATGGACTTTCAAAAGATGATCTATTGCTGAGGAGTCTCACTAGCACTCAGTGTCACCCTTGAAGAAACTGCTTTACACCAGCACCATCACGAGTAGCTTCCAGCCCAGTAGTCAGTGTGGATGGGGAAAAAGCGCACTGAGCCCTTCACTCATATGTGCATCAACATTATGGGTTTAATGAACTGTCTTGTCACAAATCCTGTGAGAATAGCAGTCCTGTGGGGATAGCTGTTTGCAGGGCTTAGGTACAGAGCTTGGGATATATGCAAGAGACTTACCAACAACAGGGCTGTCCCACAACCGTAGGCAAAGTCAAACCCCTTTATCAACCCTTGCCTCCCACTCCCCTCCAGTAGCATCCGCGCTATCTGTGTTTCCATCACACTTGGAATGAGAGGAAAGGATGGCCATTCTGGTGTGGGAAACAGGATGAAACAGAGGGTGAGAGGCTTAAAACCTTCCATTCTTCCCTTTCCAGAGGCTAGAGATACTGCAAAAATACAGGACTCTTCAGTCTGGAGAGGAGACAGCTAAGGGGGATTTAAGAAAGTCATGTAGATCGTAGTCAAACTGAACTGTTACTCACTGAAATCTGCAATACTGGAACTAGGGAAATTCACTGAAACGAGTGATAGAGCATTTTAAAGAGCATATAAGAAAGTACATCTTTACACAGTAGATAGTGAGCTTCTGTAATTTGTTGCCACAGGGGGCTGTGGGGGCAGGTGGTATCAGCAGCTTCAAAAGGGGCTGGACAAATTCATGGCCAATGGGTTGATAGCCAGATACTATAGAAGATGAGCAGGGATGTACCATGTGATACAATGAGTTGTGGCTTATGGTGATGTGTGAGGGAATGAACTCAGAAGGTGGCAAGGCTCCCGTGCACTCTCTAAACAGCCTCTCCTACTGCTGCGCTCAGCAACAGAGTACAGGGCTAGGTGACCACTGGTGTGATCCATTTCTTACGTTCATACCGAGGAGGACACTAGCAATGGAGGAACCTGAAAGCCATGTCCCACACTTGCAAAGTACTGGTATGAGATAAAGTTTTCAGAATCCATCTGTTGTGGTTTAACCCCAGCCGGCAACTAAGCACCACACAGCCTCTCACTCGCTTCCCCCCCGGTGGGATGGGGGAGAGAATCGGAAGGCTAAAAGTGAGAAAACTCGTGGGTTGAGATAAAGACAGTTTAATAGGGAAAGCAAAAGCCATGCATGCAAGCAAAGCAAAATAAGGAATTCATTCACTCCTTCGCATGGGCAGGCAGGTGTTCAGCCATCTCCAGGAAAGCAGGGCTTCATCACGTGTAACGGTTACTTGGGAAGACAAACGCCATCACTCCAAATGTCCCCCCCTTCCTTCTTCCCGCAGCTTTCTATGCTGAGCATGACACCATATGGTTTGGGATATCCCTTTGGTCAGTTGGGGTCAGCTGTCCCAGCTGTGTCCCCTCCCAGCTTCTTGTGCACCCCCAGCCTACTCGCTGGTGGGGTGAGAAGCAGAAAAGGCCTCCACTCTGTGTAAGCACTGCTCAGCAACAACTAAAACATCTCTGTGTTATCAACACTGTTTTCAGCACCAATCCAAAACATAGCCCCATACTAGCTACTATGGAAAAAATTAACTCTATCCCAGCCAAAACCAGCACAACATCTCACACCATATTGTTGAGATTCAACAAGGCTGAGTGCCAGGCCCGCACTTGGGTCACAACAACCCCATGCAACGCTACAGGCTTGGGGAAGAGTGGCTGGAAAGCTGCCCGGCGGCAAAGGACCTGGTAGTCTTGGTCAACAGCTGGCTGAATATGAGACAGCCAGTGTGGCCAGGTGGCCAAGAAGGCCAATAGCATCCTGGCTTGTATCAGAAATAGTGTGGCCAGCAGGACTAGGGAAGTGATCATCCCCCTGTACTTGGCACTGGTGAGGCCGCACCTCGACTACTGTGTTCAGTTTTGGGCTCCTCACTACGAGAGAGACATTGAGGTGCTGGAGCGTGCCCAGAGAAGGGCAACGAAGCTGGTGAAGGGTCTGGAGCAGAAGTCTTATGGGGAGCGGCTGAGGGAACTGGTGTTGTTTAGCCTGGAGAAAAGGAGGCTGAGGAAAGACCTTACCGCTCTCTACAACTACCTGAAAGGAGGTTGTAGCGAGGTGGTGTCGGTCTCTTCTCCCAAGTAACAAGTGATAGGACAAGAGGAAATGGCCTCAAATTGTGCAAGGGGTTTAGATTGGGTATCAGGAAAAATTTCTTCACGAAAAGGTTGTCAAGCATTGGACCAGGCTGCCCAGGGAAGTGGTTGAGTCACCATCCCTGGAGGTATTTAAAAGACATGTACATGTGGTGCTAGGGACATGGTTTAGTGGTGGACTTGGCAGTCTTAGGTTTACGGTTGAACTTGATGATCTTAAAGGTCTTTTCCAACCTAAACGATTCTATGATTCTTTGGTATTGTAAGCATTGTCCATTCAAGACCAGGAGTCTGAGATAACTTCTGATTTCTGCTCAGCAGCCAAGCACAGCTGTGGCAGCAGCTGGATTGCAGTTTGGAAATGTGCCTGTGGGGACTGGCCTTACTCTCATTAGACCGAGGAGACAAGTCTCTGTGCTTGATGAGGTTGCCTTAACAGCCACAAATGATTATGTTTACAAAGGCTGTGAAGGGAAGCTACAGCCAAGTCCTTGTCAGTCTAAGCATGGAGAACATCCTTCCTGAATGCTTCCCTTGGCTGCAAGAAAACTGTGAGTTAATGTGATACTTTAATACTATACAGCTCCGCTTTGTAAGATTGCTTTGAAGCAATTCTGATTTACAGCAAGTAATAACACAGCTAATGAATTTTTTTTTTTAATTGAAGAGAATGAGCATAATCTAGTTATAACAACTTTAGAAGAGTGTGACCAGTTTTTACACTAAAGCCAAACAGGATGACCCAGCTAATTATAGTTCTGACAGCCTGATATCAATCCTGGGCAAATTAATGGAATGACTGATACAGGGCTTGATTCATCAAGAATTAAAAGAGGGGAGTATAATTAATACCAGCTAACAGGGGTTTACTGAAAATAGATTGAATCCTACTATGTTGATTTTTTTAAAAAATGAGATTTCATGTTTAATCTGTAAAGGTAGTAGAATAAATAAAAAATACATGACCTGGTATGTCGCAACACTTTGAGAAATCGTGCACATCTAAAGTGTAGTGATATGTACATGATATGTAATAAAAGAAGGATAAACTGTTTAACTGACAGTGCCCAAATGTAGTCATAAATTTGGAATCACCAGTGACCTGGTGCTTCTTACAGGTGCCACAGGGTTCAGCTGGGGGGCCTGGACTAGCAACAAAATTCTGATGCTAATGGTTTTTGAAGATCACACAAGAAGGTCTGAAAGCAATAAGTAACAAAGAGACTAAGGCAGACAGCAGCGTGGATTGCTCTTCAAGTGCGTTGAACATGCGCTTCAGGACAGTCTGAGGGAAATTGTACATCTGTGGGACCAAACATATAGGCAACGCTTGAGAATGGGGGAATCTGTCCTGTTGGGCAGTGGCTGTGAAAAGAAGTGGTGGATCGGAGTTGCAAAGATGTGACTGTGGCCGGTCATAAGACGTGGTGCAAGCTGCTGAGAAAGCTCGAGTAGCATTGCTGCACTGCTTAGTCTCCCCTTCTTGACTTCTTTATTTTGCTTCTGTAGAAATAGCTTTTCTATAACGTGCTCTCATCTGCTCACTCTCTGAGGGGTATAGCTCTTTTACCCTTAGCAGCCTCATCAGTGCTGGACTCTTTCGGGAGGAACACAGCACAAGTTTCTAGGACAGACAGGACGAAACGCCTTCTGGAGGAGCCCGTCTCTCTTCACTGAGAGAAGGTGAAATCTAGAAACTGTCTTAGACTAAGCCCCTTCGTTTTAGAGAGCTAAAATTGAATAAAATTAATCCTGCCTGATAACCGGCATTTTAGACATACTTAGAGACCACAAAGCCTTTTGAGTGTGAATGGTGATCAGACTATCTGGCACTGAAGTTGATTAAGCTTTCTTTCTAGTCAAGATAAAATGACAATACTCGTTAAAATGGTTTGAAGTGGTTGTCTGTGTTCCCTGGAGCTGCCTATGATCCTTCAGACCAAAAGAACTTACAATATTGAAATTAATATACTTTGTACCACAAGCACCCGCCATATGACATGAAGGGCAAAGATAATGTGTTACAGAAGCTAATACGCTGCAAATTATTTTCAAGGGCTCGAGTGAGTTCAGCAGCAGAAACAGGTAAATTAGAACATTTTTAGAAATGCATTAAAGGTGTTTTGAATTGAGAAGCTGAGAGAACATTTAGACAGAATTCAGCGAAACAAATGTTGGTTATAATCAAAGCTATGTATCGTAAAAGATGAACTGCTGATACAATGCGAAAATCTGTGCGATGCTGTTTATTGTTCTAAGTGACTACGTCTTGGTTAAATACCAGGAAATGATTGATCTCTCTTCACAGATGCTTTGTGAGTTTGGTTTTGGTGCATCATAAGCGATTTTAACAGCTGGGTATAGTTATTACAATTCACTAACTGAAACAGCAATTTTCTTTAAATATTTCTGATGACACAAATTAGCTCTATGGTTAGAGTATTCTTTTTCCTCAGGTATATTGCAGATCCATAGACCATATAGTAAAAAAACCATCTTTCTTGCACTTTGAGTGAAATCCTGTCTCAGTGAAGTCAACAAATTATCTTCAGTGGAGGTGGATTTTCATCTCCTCTCTCCACTCTTTCTGAGTTTTATGAACTTTGAATAATTACACAGAACACAGTAGTAATACTTGCCTGTACTTGCAGGGTGGGACCTATGCGTAGAGAAAATGGAGATCTCTCACAAGGGAATATTTATACAGCTTGCTCAGGGTTGTCAAGAAAACTGTGTTAGAACACTTTTAAAACTCTTTTAGCAGGAATAGTCTTATTTCAGACAGTTCCAAATGTACTGAGAGGATATTTGAAATATTTAATTCCATTCCTTTCTCCTGAATATTCATTAACTTCAGAAGAAAAATTCATACCATAAGATTAATGCCATAACTTTAGGACATCCATTGCTTGGAATGACTGGCTGGTAAAATGGCAAACCTTAACATACAGATAGTGATAAATATTGTGAAGTTCTACTCATTTTGGCCTCCAATTTGACTGAGTTAATTCAGCCTCCATGTAGAGACTATGCTACAATGATATTGCTACATGTTAAAGAACTACAGTGACATACATTTCAATGGTGTCTTTAGGTCCAGCCTCCTGCCATTCAGGGATCAGAAAAGTAACGGCTAACTTAAAAAAATATATACAATGAGAGTTATTCAGCATATCGAACTACTACGTACCACAAAGTGAAGCAGGGAGTAAATTAATGGGAGGGTTTAGTGATAAAAGTGATTATTGGTAATAGGAAATAGCTATGGTAATCTGAATTAAAAAAAAACCATGTACACTGAAAAACCCCGCAAATCTCAGCAAGCAGAATGATGTGTTTTTCAGAAGACCTTCAGAATCTGTTTGGAAAATTTTGTAGGTACAAGTAAAACTAGCCTATACCATCTTCCTTGGACACAAGACATGGAACTGAAGAGGACAGGGAATACTAAAGAACAGGTTTTGGGTTTTTTTTTCTGCTAAAGGAGACAGCTAGATGTAGAGATAACAGGCCATGCAGCAGCATTTACATATTTAAATATTTTGTAAATTGTTGTATCAGTTTGTGGTCCTATGCTCAGCTTAAAGGATGTTGGACCATTGAGTAACATGTATGTTGTATGTACAAAGGCAATGCGAGTCTGAAGAGGTTATAAATATAAATATGAGGAATGTCAATGCTCATATGTGTATTGAAAGCGTATTGCCAGCAATCATTCGGGGGTATGTATCATTTCATAGCTCATGAGAAGGAAGCAGGTAAGGATTTTTTCTTCAAAATAAAGCAACATTGCATGCATTTAAAATAAAAACTCCAAGTCTTCTCCATATTTATCCCAGCTGGAGAAGAAACTAGTGTGGGAAATTCAGTTACGCTGTGCACCTCCATGAAAACAGCTGATTGAAACTTCTTGGTAGCATGGAAGTAAACTTCCTACAGCCATTCCTCCGTGCTCCCATTCCTTACCGCAATTCACCACATTTAATGTAATTAATTTGGAAAGAAGGAAGAGCAGTTTTCCCGAAGGAATTTCCTGACTGGCAGCTGTTTTACATAATCAGTGTAGAAACAGCGGTGGTGGAGCACACTCCAGCTATTACCTCCTAATGGACATTTACTTTGCTTTACTACTGTTTTCCTCAGCAAGATAGCGAGGGAGATTCAATTTAAATTCCTTCCCCTATACAATTAATTCTTTAGCTAAGCATGTATTTTACAGAACCTTTTGCTTTGGGGCAATAATGAGCACCCAGTGCCCAGTCAGTCTGCAAGTCACCCAGGTATTCCCCAGAAATATCAGCATCGCAAACCAAGTATCAGTTCAAAAATCCTCCTTCCCAATGAGAAAATGGTAACATCTTAGATAGTGTTAGCTTTGTGTAACTGGGAACTAAAGAAAACACGAGGACCCCAATAATGTCTGTAAAATGATTTGTGAGTGCTGAGGGAAACGATATTAATTTTAATAATTATTCAAGCCTATTTGACTGAATTTGTGAGGTGAAATGGAAAAGCACTATAAAGAAAAATCAAGTAATCATTTGACACTTTTCTGTGGTAAAGTGTAGTGAAGATGGCGTGGAGAGTAGTAAATGTGTAATAAATCCAATATTTGATTCCTCCTGAATAATGTTTACGGAATTTGTGGGAGGAAAAGAATCACATCTTTCCCTCTTGGCTCATATAATACATAGGTGACGTGTGGAATGTGTCTCTAATTTTCCATGTTTGTTTTAAATGAAAAGCTGTGTATTTTTCCAATCTAAATTTGGAAAGAACCATCAACTTGGTAGGAGTTCCCCCTGCACACTGTACATGTTCAACAGTAGGTGGTGCTCCCAGGGTAGAAATGTACATAGTCTAAAATGCAAATTAAAGAGGGTTTACTGAGGAAGGAGAGCTCCTTGGGGTTTTTAATATGGTAACTGAAGAGTATTTACAGTGCGAAATCTCTAAAAAGATATTAGATATTATATTAACTGATTTTAAAATCCGTGCAACTACATGACCACTCAAACAAACATGGAAGATGTGCATTTTTCAGTCTGTTCTTTTTCTTCCAAATATTCACGCAACAAATTGTTCACTCAACTTATACCCTGACTATGGAATTTCTGTCCGTGCGCTTTATTGCCCAGATGTCATTCACATTTGCTGAGAATATAAGTATCAAATCCAAATTACCTATATGGTTTTCTCAGTTGTGAAGTGTTTAATCTGTTTTATTAGCAATTGTGCACTTTAAATATTCTTCTTGAATTACATCCTAGATTTATAGCACATACCATGGGATTCTTAAAAATCCTAGAATCTTTTCAAAGTTATAAATAGCAATAGAAGCTAACATTTTCTGTTGGGTTTCTTTGCTGTAGGTATTCTTCATTAATATATGTTTGCTTTTTAGTTTAGTTGCTTGAATTTTGTGATACAAATATGGTCTAACACATTCTTTACGTGACCAGAGAGCATCACATGGGGGGGACATAACTTAGTACATTCAAATTCCAGCTTGAATGGCATTGGCAGAGCATCCTACAAATTTTTAATAAAATATAGAACTAAAGGTAAAATTGCAGTTGAAAACAAACCACAAAGATCAAGTGTCCCAAATAGCTTTCAAAGAGGAGGGTGTTGTTTTTTCATGGTTTTTTTAGTTAACATTGGACTTTCTTTGCCTGTTTATATTTCTGTAGGAGTTCAACAACATTTGCATAATATAGTATTTGTTTATACACAATCTGACAAATCTGGTAATTTGCAAA
Organism: Mycteria americana; assembly: GCF_035582795.1. Lineage (NCBI taxonomy): Eukaryota > Metazoa > Chordata > Aves > Ciconiiformes > Ciconiidae > Mycteria > Mycteria americana. The sequence continues at coordinate 37,733,164 of NC_134367.1, forward strand.
CAGTGTATTTTGTTAATTATAGTAGGTGCTTTGGCTATTTACGTATTTGAGCAGCTTGAGCTAAATTGAGAGAGTAAAATCAATGAGGCAGGAAAGTCCAATTAAAAGTACATTAATCAAATGCTCCCCAAATGTCTCTCCTCTCTAATACGTATTGTTGCACTTTATGTAGAGTGCCTGTTGGATGTCAATTGTCTTTCTGTATCTAATGCAGCATCTTGTTCAGTCAGTGTGCAGTAATAAATGTAATTGTCAAGTGCCTGGTTTTGGATACTTCATTTTATATTTTTATAGATTTTATAGTTCATTTAAATTTTAAACCATTCTTCTTTTTAAGATTAATTATAAGGCAGAAATAGCGAGCAATGAGAAAGTGACTAGCATGTTAAGAAATGACTGTTTAAAACACAGGCTGCTTTTGATCTACCATAGTTGCAGTAGACTATCTTCTGATCTGCACTGGAATAAGCAGACATAGACTCTGTTGGTTTTCACATAAAATTCAAAATAGAAAAGCACTTCAACAGAGCACTTACCATTTGTTCCCTAGATATCTGATGAACAATATTAGCTTGACTCAGCTTCTAGTATAACGCCATAAATCAACAATAGGTCTGTGGGAGCCCACATGAAAAGTTTATTTTGCTGTACTGATGCATGTCTCAATAAAAAAATAAGGATTTGCAGTTGTTCTGAAACAGAAATTAGGCAGTCAAGTAGTCTGAGAGCTGGACACAGAATTCCAGTTCTTTGCTCCATTGCAGCATCTTTATGTGATGCCAGGCAAGACTTTTAGGACCAGATCTCAAAAAGTGAAAAAAGGGACGTTAAAACAAGATTCATAGAGAATTTAGGATCTGAATCTGTTCTGTCTAATCCCAGGAGTGCCTCAATCCTGTTACGCCGTTCAGTTCCTTATATGCCTAAGACACACTCCTGTTTATTTTGAAAGCGGCCCTACTTTGAACAAGGCTGAGCAGTATGTGTCTGCCCAACTACAAGACCGTCCAGGGAATAGGCAGCGTTTGTCCCTGAGGTGGGGGTTTGTCTGGCAGGCATTGTCAGCACATACTGAAGGCGTGCTGACAAGACTGGGCTCCCTACAGAACCCCGCTGTGCTCACTATCGAAACAGAAACCCTGCAGGAGGGTACTCAGATGCTGCTATAGAGAAAGAAACAGAAGATTTCCAGAAAATGGTACATCAAAATCAAATATTTCTTTATCCATACAGGGCTGGAAGCTCCTGAGAGGAGTGACTGGAGCTGAAATTGTCTCAAGCTGGAGAGAGATCTGGAACTAGCACTTGGTTTAGGTTTCTCACTGTTAGACGATTGTAAAAGGTGAGCCCCATGGCCTTCTCCTCTTCGGTTCAGAAACAGGGAGAGAGAGAGAGAGGTTTTTTGAGTGAAAGGAGTGTAGGAGCCTGCCTGCAGAGGTGTGCTGTGGGTGCCTGCATCGCTGCATGAGGCATGGGAACCAGAGAAAAGGTGGGATTGCAGCCACACATGCTGTTCTCATCATCTCCTATATGTTAGTGCTACCCCGTGCTGCACTGGATGTGACAACTTCAGGTAAGTGCCTGAAAGGAAGTTCCACCAAGTTCATCCTTTGGATCCCTTTCTGAGCCACCTTGCCATGGACACATCTGCCTCCAGTTCCAGCCGAGCCAACTGGAGAGTTTTCACTCCCCAGCTGGCTTCTTCCACCCTCACTCCCCTTTGCATGCCCTCTCAATACAGACACACCTCCCTTTCTCTCCCTTTCCCTACCTCTTTGCACCAGAGGTTTCCATCCTCCTTAGCCTCCCAGCTGAGCTGCTTATGAGCCATTCCTGACAACAGGAGTCAAGTTGGCGAAGACCTACATTAATTCTGCTCAATCCATCCCAGATAATTGCACTTAAGACAAACTGAGGAGGGTTCATATGAACAGGTCAGATAGATAGACAGAAGATTTAAGGCACGAAGGCCCCATAGGCAGCCCTGCCGGTGACGAAAGAGTCCTTGTGGACAGAGGAAGGAACATCCAAATATATTTGGGCAGGAAACTTAAAGGTATTGCTTCACATGGGCATTAAACCTGGGCTCATCTTTAATGTTCTTCTAGCAATGGTCATTTTGCTGTACAGAAAAAAAAGCAGTCTGTTCGTTATTTCTATTCAAATGACTTACTTACTTACACAATTGTTTGCAATAGCTGAGTATTCAATAACATGCACTAATATTAACTGTTGAATTTCCCTTCAGTGAGAGGATTCTCAGGAGGAGCCTTCTGACTTCTGAATTAAGTTAAAAGGGCTTCATCATAAAATTTTATATAACTAGCGATGCAGTCACCTTTGGTGGTTGCATTGCCATAGAATATTTATAACTGGACAAACAGCATCCCATGTTAAGCTCAGCCTCCCGTGGGAGAAAGAGGGTTTACTGGAGTACATATTCAATATACATTATACCATTTCAAAGGATTAAAAATGTGGACTTCTGAACAGTAAATTTAAGCCTTCAGACTTGCTTTTCCTAGTTATCTTTAGCAGCTATCTTTGCAGCTCAGAGACCATGGTGTCCATGTTCCCTGGTTACGGAGCATGGAAACTGGACAAGTTTAAGGAGAATAGCCCTGAATAACAAAGCTTGAATGGCACCTTCAACTCAAAAAGCCCTTAAAACAATGATTACAAAAATCTGTGAAGAAATAACAAGATAGATCTTTACCAATTAATTTTCTTTCACTATATGAAATCGTAAATAAAAAAGACAGGTATATTGTGTCCTTAATGAGGAGTAAATAAAATACGCTCAGATATGTGATTGCCCTTTTCATTAGTAATGCTTCTCTACAATCTGGCATGTATTAAAAACCAGAAAAAAATGGTTGATAGTACTTTATGCCTTGGGCTAATTTGTTTAAATTTGAAATATTGTACTGAACTAAAATTAAAACATATGCTCTGTGCATATGTTATGCAGGCACGAAACATTTTATACATGAAGCATTGCAGATAGATATTCTTCTCATAAGTAAATGAAGATGTTTTAAAAAATGTATATCTAGTTTCTTTCAAGGGATATGCAGGCTAAGCAAATGTGCCTTTCCTCAGTGTTGCTTTAAAAGCAGACTCATAGAGAACCTTGAATCAAATATTTGATACAAACCTCTGACACTCAATGAGATATGTCATAGTAGCATTTAAGTTTATTCTCTTATTGCCATGTCTTGAAAAAATACCAAGAACGCTGGCAAATGTTAAATATATAAATATATATGTATTAGTCCACTCTGCCTCCTAGCAAAAAATAGAGCTCGTTACGTTTTTATAAAGCACTACATCCATTCCTCCAGCATTCCAGCAAGGCGGTTTGATTTGTTGTTTTGCAGAAAGGGAAGACTGAGGGACCAAGAAGTTAGGAGGACATGCCCAAAGTCACCGAGTGGGTAAAATAATAGAAGCAGCAAGAAAACAGAGAAAAACGGACTGCTTATCTCCCACAGCAAATGAATAATTCTCTCCAGTGCTATTATTGAATTATAACAGAGAGTCTTACATTCTCATTTTTCTTACCTCCAATAGGATTCCCTTATTGTCCAGTAATGTTTTGCTGCTTAATTAGCTCAACGGTAAGCAGAGGCAGGAACGTGTTTCTTGGCCTATAAAATCCTCCTTTTTAAATTGAAATAAGAAAGAATCATTTAAATGAGAGAGAACCAAAAATCAAGATTTCTCTCACCAGGAAAATAAACACTGTAGGAGGCAATGACTGAGCAACACGTGCCATATATGGCTGTAGGCTTCAGCTGTAGGGTTGATTTTCCTTGTCCAGGCATAAAAAATGATACCTAAACCCAACATGAATTTAAAAAGTCAAAATAGAATTATCATCTCACAGAATAACTCACTTTCCACAGGATTTTCTGAACCTTGCACTGTAGATCAATGTTCTCAGTGTGCCTGGAAACTTTATTCTCTGAATAGGCTCCTTGGCCACCACTCTACTTTATTGAACTCTGCTATCCTGCTAAATAATATGTCCTCCCACAATATATCCACTGTTTTATTTGGCTTGTAGACCCGTGGGACTCATTCCTTTTCCAAAATCGTAAGTTATGGGATCATGTACTGATTATGGAGCATAGCCAAGGGTCTAAATAGCAATTAAAATTGCTCTGAGAACATATCATAGGATCTAATCCCATGGCTTGATTCTTGATTGCCAGGTGACTCCAGTCTATATTTAAATACAAAAAATAAAAGTTTCAAAGTGGACTAAGTATGGTTTTCACGGTCAGCCAGTCTGTAAACCTTGGCCTGTGCAGGGCTGTATGTCCATGCCAGGATCCTGGTTGTCTCTGCCACTGGCTACATCCACCTCATACCTGGCAGAACTTCCCTGGCAGCATTTCGAGCTCCAGGCTATGACCCAGCACTAGGCATCTGTTCCTCTAGGCAGACTTAATTGAGCTAAAGCCCTGGATGCCTACTGCTGTGTCTGTTCCTGAGGCAAGGAGTATCAGGGCTTTTTAAAGGAGGTCCCACTCTGTCTTCTCTCCCCATCTCGGGCCATCTTTTCTCCCCCTCTTCTGGACCATGGCAATTGGGACAGCTGGAAAAACTATGGAGAAGGCTCTGCCTGATCACATGGCAGACGACTGCACACTGGAGAACATTAAATGTAAATGCAACTGAGATTTCTTCTGAAGTAACAAGCACACTGGGTGTTTCTGCAAATAACTAAAGTATTTTAGCTTTGAGCTCATCCTAGGAACTTCTGTGCAGCAGTGTAAGGGCAACCATTGACAACCAGAGGTCCATATGTTCTATCCACACAGAAATGGGGATTTAATTTTTTTTTAATCTTAATCGGGTCTTTAAAGCCAAATATCTACTCTGTAAATTGATGGGAAGTATGTTATTTTTGGCCTAGGCTTGCATTAATTCAAAAGTTGGGCAGAAAATTTTTCTATTCTTTTTTTTGTTTCACTATTCAAATTAACAGATGCACTTCCTATCATTTGGTACTTTTGCTGTCAATAACACACAAATCCCATGGAAACATGCCAAAGATTTTCTTAGCAACCAAGCCTCTTGCCTGATATACACGATTAACTACAACAGTCTGTTAAAAGCTTAAAATAAACCTGTCTTTTTTATTTAGAATTTCATATAGTGAAAGAAGATTCATTGGTAATGAATTTAGCACAATTTCAGAAGAATTTATTTATTTTTATGGAGGCTGAGCACTCAAGGGATGTCATGGTAAAAGCAAGCGTCGCCATAAAGGCAAATCTGCTGGGATCAGTCCAATGACTGTGAGTTCAGGTAAAGTAAAAGCACTCTCACCAATTGATGGTATTGGCTCCCCTATGATTAAAATGTAAATTGATTCATGCCTTGTTAGTGCATAATACTGCTGCAGAAAGCATCCTTCTCTACCAAGAAATAGTAAATTCCATTACGAAAGATGGGATTTTGACAAGGTGTTTCTAGTTCCAAGAGGGTAAACATTTTGGAGAAGAGTATGCGGACTCTGGGCACTGCCTTCTAAGTCTCTGGAAGGTGAAGACTAATCACATTTTCAGAAAACAGAAGTTGTAGTTTTTATGTCTTTGCATTTGGATAAAGTAAAACAGAACAAAATATCACAAGTTCTATCCTATTTCTAGAGAATCTTTTTTATCTTTGCTTAGAATAATCTCCATTGACTTCACAGTCTTTGAATTAGACCCAGGGTGCAGGCTGATGGTATACAAAAAAGAATTATTTTTAGAAGCAGTATACATAACTGCTATGAAAAGAAATAAAACAACAGTATCTGAGGTAAAGACTGACACTCACTTGAACTCAGCTTCTTAGAGGCTCGTCTGGCATGCTTTTGTCACAAGCTAACTATCCATTTATGTTGCAGCCATCAAAAAACTTACGCGAGACCTTTAGGTCTCTCTGTAGGTATTAGACGGAGCTAGTATTTAAATACCCTGTTTCTCCAACACTCCTGCAAGCAGGTGTCCATGAGCAGAAATTTTTCGACACTGAGAAAAAAATAACTGTTAAGTAGGAGAATAAGAAACAAAGGAACAGGAAAACACAGCATTAAGCCTTATCAGCTGAAGACCTTACGTAGCCCTTTATTCAGGCCTTTTAAATAGATTATGGACAATGGCAGCTTTAGTGATCTCATAGGAAGAATGACTTCTCCAGTAAACCTGTTTGTTGAATTTAATGATATGCCTCCAAGTACAATTCTCCTGATTTGTGCCTGCTGTCGGCAAGTACAATACATCATAACAACTCTTCTCTTCACAAGTGACCCAGAAGATGTAACGCCAACAGCTGCAGTATAGTAATGTGGAATGATCTAAATGGCTGTGCTAAAGCTTACAGCAAGTTAGACATTCTTAAAGCTCTGCAAAGCTGTGCAAACTAGTAAATAAAAAATAAAAAAAGATTAATTCTTGTTTTAGCAGGTTTTATAGCAAAAAGTTATTAGAAAAGTAAATATTACATGTAACTGAAGACAAGGAATACTTCAGTTACCTGGAGCTGAGTAGCTTGAGCTGTGCCCCACTGCAATCGTTAGGGGGTCCGTGAAATTGTACTGGTGCCAAATGTTAGCATGGAGAATCATATTTGCCTGTGTTATGGCATGGTAATAAAATGCAATGACCAGTACCAACCATCTCTGTTATTCACTTCTGCTGCCAGGGGATGGGAAAAGGGCTTCCACAGCCATTTTGACAAACACACTGGCATGCCTCAGTGCACTGCGCTTTTGCCTGATGCTGTTTCTAACCTTCATACCTCTGTCGCAGAGGTATAAAATGACCTTGAAACAGAGCCTGTTTTGTTAAGATTTGGTCTATGCATAGATTTCTGCAGTAGTATCGTAGAAAACGGTCTTGTAGGTAAGGAATGTATTTTTAGCTCCTAGTCTTCCAAAATACAGATGGCCATCATTTCTTACAGATCTGATACATATATAGGGAAAACACTTCTGCAGGAATCGAGAGAAAAGCCTTACTTTTTACTCCATGAGATATTTGCTGGCTGTCTGAAATAAGACTGGCTTTCTGCAATAAAAACAGTGTTTGAGGTAGAAAAAGAAGATAATTTGAACTGAGCCATGCCACGCCTGGAGCCAACCGCTTTTAAGGCTGGGGAAGAAGTCTCTTCTTTTATGCACAATGCAGTAGTTCAGTTCTCATTAATTTCAATTAGAAGTTGATGAAGTTCTCTGGTTTATTACGCTGTCATTTGCACTACATTTTCAAATTGCAGCAAGACATTAAATATTCTCACAGGCGGTAACTGCTCACAGGGGATTTTATGCAGTGCAAGACACGTAATGAAACCCAACTCATTATTATTATTAATTATTTGTGTTACTTTATTGCTTAGGAGTTGTAGTCATGGATCAAGACCTCATTGCATGATGCACAAAGCCAGAACAAAAAGGTCATTACTTCCTTAATTGTTACAGATCTGAGGTCGTTAGTGGCATTGCTTGGTTTAAAAGCCTGAATTTGAATTTTCACCTTTCCAAAACCTGGGCAATGCTATCTGACAAGTCAATTGGGTTGTCCGATAAGTGTTCCAACTGCCCTCGCAACATCTGTTAGGAATCAGTGCTGTCTGAGCAGCCCTCCTCACTCAGCTGACCCCCAAGGAAATCCTCAGGCTGCGGCATCCCATTACTCACAGCACCGTCAGTCCCCTGGTGCTCCTCTGCCCAGACTCCCACAGCCTCCCCAGTCCTGAAGAGCAATGAGCATCTCCCAGCCCTGCCTGGTCCATGCCAGTTCATCACACAGAACTGGCACCAAGATTTTCTTTAAGTGGTAAGAAGAGGACGAGATATCTTGTTGTATGTCATGGCTTCAGGAACAAAGGGCAGTTGCATTTGGCACCTGTTTGTGACTTCTCTCCCGGCTTCGCCGTGGAGGGTCTGAGAGCCCTTCCACTCGCATCAGGTGGCTTTGCTGGGACAAAAGGACACTACTGGCCCTCTGTGGTCCAAAGTGGATGCTAGGAGGCAAGATTAATGCAAAAGCCACCCTCCAAGTAGCATTGCTAGGGCACAGCTAATTTGAAGCCAGATAAAAGGATGCTGCAGGGGTCAGTGCGAGCCTGGGCAGCAGTTCTGGATAAGTGGTGGACAGTGAAACTGCATCTCCTAGAAGAGTTAAGCCACAAATAAATATGTTTGATATATATGATGTTTGACATGTCTATATCTATATTTATGCAAGTTACAGGAAGAGTCTGAAGATGAGAGGCATGACTTGAGGCATATCCCCAGTTCTAGGGCCCTGACTGCTGGCAGCATGAGGTGGCCAGCACAATCTTCCCCCACAAAGAAAGGAGGCCAGAAGAAGGCTTGGCTGAGATCTGTGTCAGTCATTCTGGGACCTGATAATTATCCAATTATCCTGACACCCAAAATGTCAGGAAGACAGGCCTGGATTGAACAGAGGAAAGCGGTCCAGAAGAGAGTTAAATCAGCTCTATCACCTGCATAGACATATTTGCTGTACATGGGATCAGCCAGCAGCTACACATGGAGAGAAAAGAAGAGAGAGCGGAGCTCCGTTGGAGCACCCCAGAAAGAGAAGTGGGTGAGGAGGATGGCCTGAAAATCATGTTAAGGTTTTTGAGAAATAGAAGGAGAAGAAGGAAGGAAGAGGTCTGGAAGCTGGGGGAGAAGGAGAAGGTATCTCTCTGTAGAAGGAAGTATTTGTTCTGCAATGAGAGTTGTCTCATTTGGGTGCTGCAGCTGCTAAACCAGCTTCCAGGTATTTGTGCCTGACCTGAGTATACAACTCTCCCTTTTCTCGGTGGATCTGGAGGGGTGGTGGTTTGTCTTTGTCTTTACGGACTGGTTCCGCCAGCAGAGCACATTCCAGATGGTAATTGCCCTTAGGACAAAGCATATATGGAATGGGGTCAGGGAAGAACAAAACAGTGGGAAAAAATTCAACTTATTTCAGTACAGAGGCTATGCCCTTAAGCTATATATAGACAGCACACTTCTTAAATGAGAGAAAAAAAAGGTGTGCAGAAAACAGTTGCCAAAACCATAGTACCTTGCTGGCAGCCACCCACAACCCGAAAGAGAATACCTCCCTGGAGTCATTTTAACAAGCACTGTATGTACACAAAAAGATGCTCATACTTCTGTTAGAAACACTCACCAACAACTTTTAAATTTCTAATTTCCAAAGGATGTCAATTACTCCGAACACTGGGTGACCTGGAGCGCACACAATCTTCCAAGCCCCAGTATTGAAGAAGAACCTGAATGAAGGACCTCAGAAAAGGTGTGGAATTCTGTAAATGTTCCCTGTTAATAGGATCAGAAATTAAGCAGTTTTCTGAGCTGAGACGTCTCAGAAGTATTTCTGAAAGTGGAAACTCCAGATTTGCTGGGGTATGGATGTAGGAAGATGATGAGTTTATTCAACCCTCAAAAACAGGAAAACGAAGCTGTCCTGATGGTTAACAGAGAACTGTAGCCAAGCAGTAACACTGGAGGGACTTGCACTGGGGTAGGTGGATATATAATAGCTGTACATTTGGGCTGATAACTTCCTAGACATTTTTATCCAAAGCTTGTCATCCCAGACACCAAGGAAGGGGATGGGAAAAAAAAAAGGAAAAAAAAAAGAAAAAAGGTGTATCCTAACTGGCAGCAGCAAGGCCATTTTGGACACAGGAACCTCAAAAGCAGAGTAGTTTCAATAGGGGATGAAGAATCATGCTGAAGTTCAGGAATCACACAGAAATCATTGCTTAATTAATAGAGAATCACAACAGCTAAATTAGGACATTGCCACGGAGGAAATCTGAGATCACTTGACCACTCTGTCAATCCAAACAAAGGGTTTGCATTCCCTCCTCGCCCATTAAAAAAAAAGGCTTGGTAAGAAGTCATGTCAGGAGAAGTGGTTTTGTTCATTTCATAGTGGAATTAAGCCAGAAAAAAAAAGCCACCAGTTCTAAGGATGATAATACATAAAGTGGGATTTTGGAAGTACAGACTTATCTCCAAAACTCCATCTTAAGTAGTAAAGCGGAGACAGAAAACAGAGAGGCTTCAGATGGCCTCTGCAAAGGGGCTGTAAGCGCCATGGGGTGAGCAGTTCAACGCCATCTTTCAAAGGGAGTCTTCCTTAGCCCCTTGGCAGCATGCCTGTGTGCCACGGCAGACTCACCTCATTTATGCTCCACTGGCTGTACGTGCTCTTTCCTTGGAGAGGTTAAGTGCTGCCTGCCCGGTGGGACACCTCTGCGGTAGAGCTCAGACCTCCCTGCCTCTGGGCCAGCTGCAGGGGCAAGAGTCAGGAAGGGACGTGGCTCAGCAATTCCCCCAAAGGGAGAGCTGCAGCCCAGGGAGGTGGATAAACGTAAGCCCAACTCATCAACCTCACGTGCCGTGAAAACAGCTGGGTGGCTGAAAGGAAACAAGACTCTCAGCACTGCTCTGAGCATGAACTGTGCTCCAAGTGTGTTGATTAAGAACGTTAGGGCTATGAATTTTGGGTCATGAACGTTCCATGGGTTTTGTTGTTGGAAGGTGTCAGCTACCAAAGGTTTGGTGGTTTGTTTTTCAGAAATATTCTAGTTTTAATAACAATTTTGTCATGAAGCTCTTACCAAAATATTAGCAATGCCTCCTCTGGCAATATTGAACAGCTTCTGGGATGCAGGAGTTGCTCGCTCTGATCCTTCTTCTGCCACTCTCTAACAAATTCTCCTCAGCTGTCCAGGCTGTTCCACGTTGTATAAATGACGTATCTAGCAACCAGAGAAAGAAACCTGTTCTTTACTTGACTTGGGAGGTAATGAATTCAGGTCAAAGTCCCAGCCCAATGCCATTTGGGGCTGCTTATTTAATGCAAGGGTTACAAAGGGCTAGTAGGCATGACACAGGAGGGAAGAGAGATGTGCAGCCTTGTAAAGCTGGGCAGCCAGGCAGGCAACATATGGCATTTCAAAGCCCCATATGCAGGTGACTGTATCAAGCACCTGATAACACAGTTCAGCTGACTTGGCATGAGGAGCCTACTTCAGAGTGAGTTGAACTGGCTCCACTGATACTCATCAACTGAAGAAGCTCAGACATCTGATGTGCTTTTATAACCTACAGCCAGATACCTACACTCAGGTTTCTCACTCTGTACCTGTCTCCTGCTCCTTCTCCATAGAGCTGCCACGTGGGCATTGCAGAGGACTGACCAAATTTCCATCCCGGATGGGGGCTGTAGAGTCTCAATGCATGTCCCATATGCTGAACCACCTCCAGCTCTCTCGCCCTGTGTGTGAAGATAAAATACCTGGAAAAGTCTTGGGTTTGTCCCGGAGTATGATAGGAGAGCTTTTGAAATCTGAAATAATTTTGCGGCAAGGGGAAACTGTTTCCTACCCATCTCTAGCTCCAGTCTTAACAGGTGTCTGAGACATTTATATGTGAAAGGAAAACCTCACTATGGGTTGATGAGAAAAGTAATGAGATCCCAACTGTTTTCTCAGATAAACAAATGAGGTCTTGCCAGGATTAACAAAGTAAGTCTCAAGAGAGCAAACGGACCTTCCTACTCCGTAAATAGCAACAAAGGATGCTGAAAACAGAGACAAGAGCAGCAGTCACCTAAAATTAATGAAGAAAGAAGAGTATGTCAAGGTGGAGAAGCATCAGTGTGAAAGCAGAGCAGCAGTGACCATACTCACAAGATGAAAAGAAGCAAAGGGAATTAATTCTCTCATCACTAAAGGATGCTCCCTGGAAATAGATGGACTCAGTATACAAACATATATCGCTCTGTCTGTTCTGGAGACTTCTCTCACATTTTTGTGTCTGATTACAGAAAAACACTTTGGTAGTCTCATCCTGTCACAAACTGAGAAGAAGGCAATACTCTGGTTTATGCTAACGGCAACTATCTTTTGACATACATTTTTTGGCATTTGAAAGTCTGTTTAATAAGAGAAGCTGGAAGAAACAAAAACGTAGCTACGTACAAGAATGTAAAAGGCATTAAAAGGATTACAAAGTTAGCCATTCTTCTGTCAACCTAATATCAGCTCTAGTAAATATAACAAAAGAGCAGATACAGGACTTCATTATTAAACAAATGGAAGCAGAGACATACAATCAGTATCAATAAGAAAATAAGAAAAACAGATTTTTTCCAAAGCAACTCAGTGCCTTTTTGGTTATGTCACAGATTTGGTTGATAAACGCATAAATGCCAATCCAATATATGAAATATATGTATATACAGGAAATTTCAATTATATATTACATTTCTGCGGAGTCATGACTCAAACGGTGGATGATAAAACCAGTTAACTGACCAATCTCAAACATAAGCATACCTAGGGAATACTCACTAAGGAAGCACATTTTTAGTGTGTTGCCATGTCTCTTCACATTATTTAACTTTTGTCAGTGAACTGGAAGGAAATATAATACTGCTGATAAAGTTTGCACATGAAGCAAAAATGGGAGGATTGTTAAATAACAAAAAGGACTGGTCTTCCCTCCAGCAGATGCAATAAACTGAGCACAAACAAGCAAACAGAATTCATTTACAGTGAAGCCAAATAGATACATACTTGGAAAAAGAACATTTGTGCTTATGGGAGCAGAGATTACGCCTGAGGAAAAGAAAAGAAGTTGAGGAGTCACAGTAGATGGTGAGCTAATCATGAAGCTTCAGTGCAAGGTGATGGCTTAAAGGATTAACATGCTCTTTAAATGCGTAAGGGATGGCACACTAAGTAAGGGCAGAGACTTCTATGAGCTCTGTATTTAACATAGGTTACTTGAAAAATAACATTTCTGGCCTCAACAGAAACAATGGGAAATCGTCCCTCATCATACCAGTCCTTTGTCCTCATGTTAGCTCAGTGTGAAAGGCAGTTAGCCTGTGAAGCTGAAAAATATCAGGGACTGTGGCTGTATGTTGGATGTATACTTTTATCTATAGGTCCCATCAGTTATCAGCAATACATTGGATGACAAATTTCATTATGATCTATTTGAGTAACTGCCATAAAATTTTAATATAGCTCCTAATCGAGCTATCAGCTTTTCGGAGCTGCAGCCACATTTTCATTAGTGTTTTGAGCAAACTACTATAATCAATAATAAATACTAATTATTTATTAAGAGATGAGGCACAGCTCATATGCCTGGGTCCTAGCTCCTTTAGCTTTGAAGCTGCCGACATCCATGTATCAATTTCAACTTAATATCTAATAATGATTCTAGCAGACACCTGCACCAATTTACCTCTGCCTGACAAGCTCCCAAGAAGAGGGTTCCATACAAACTTGGAGGGTATAAGGACAGTAAAGGGGCTACAGAGCCTGTGTTTCCAGAGGAAATAAGGGGAGCCTGACTTGTTTAGCATCACGAACCAAAGCAAGAGTAGCTCCTTTCAGAAACACCTTAGAGCCAGTGGAGAACCAGAAAAGTACCATCAGGGTAACTTTGAAAATCAGAGGCTTTCTTGTCACTAAAGCAGTGGGAACAGCTTTCTAGAAGGAAGCATGGGGCACAAAAGCCAACTTATGTTAAGACTGAGCTAAATCAGCTTAAGTCAAGGATTGTATGACATGTTTTCTTGTCTGAGTGCAGGACTGGGTTTCATGATGAAGAGGTCCCTTCTGCTTCTCTGCTGTTACACTGACATAGAGGCCACGGGCTAGAAGTGGGTGCATCCGAACTTTGTATGAAAGTTATATGAAGGTCATAAAATGGAATAAAAAGAAAAACTTTGGAAAAAAGTGAAAGCAGTTAGGAGGCCGGAGTGCTATGGCGTTTGCATGGCTGCAGTGGGGCACAGTGTCAGGATCGAGGTGAACTGGAGAACATCTAAAATGAGAGAGAGAAACGGAAGGCTTGAAAAGATAAAAAAAAGATATGACACTGGCACTGCTTTAAAGCAATGGAATTCCTGAAGGCACAGCCATACCAACCAGCCATTCATTTTCCATTATTAAAGTCAGAAGTCACCCTAACAATACAACAATGTCTGAAGGAAGTTGAACCCTCAGAACAGTGTACAGAATATTGTCCAATGTTTCCATTCAGGCAATAGCTAAATCTTTCTGAGTAACTGGGGGTGGCTGCAACAGAAATCTCTTGACCATCACTTTGACGGTCACTGGGAAAGCTAGTGGTTTGAGCAACCAGGGGGTTTGATGGATGGCGTGCCACTGGAAACAGGGGGAGGGGAAGAAACCGGGTATCAGGTACACAGGATGTTACTGGTAGTGTAGAGGAAAATGAGAAGTCAGCTTTAGTTTTCAGAAATGAGATTATTTTACATTATTTATACAAAAAAAAAATCACACCGGTGGCTCCACACAAACTATGGGCATGCAAAAAACCCCAGCAAGCCCTGGTACTGAGCCCAGCCACACAAGTGCTAACATGAGCTGAAACCGAGTACCACAGTGACAGCAGCGATTGAGAGCAGTAGCCAGGATTGATCACTGTCCAAACCCTTCAGAAAAGGCTACGAGGAACAGGATGAGCTTTGTGTCCACGGTATGATCTTTCCTATGGCACCTCGTGCCAAACATTTTGCATTTGAGGGCCTTTCTGATAACTCGCATGGACCAATCCTCCTTGGATGTATTTAGTCCTGCTATAACTACATTTATACCTCTGGCTTACCCAACATCCTTTAGCAACAATTCTAGAATTTAATTAAGCATTGCACAAAAAAAGCACTTCCTTTCATTTGATTTAAATATGTTGCTTTAATGGCATTGTCTCAGTGCTGGTAATGCCATCAGCACCCATTGCGTCATTGATTGTTTTATAACTCCTGTGGTACCCCTGCTCCATCCCAGATGTTTTTATTCTTCCCCATGCTGAAGAATCTTATCAACTGGCTGCTGTCTCTTCACTGAGAGCTTCTGACCAACAGAGCAGTTGTGGTTCAACATTCAGAGAACAAGGATTAAATTGTCTTTGACATAAGATGCAAGTCTATTGCTGTATTAACTACAGTCTCCCTTTAAATAAAGAAAATATAGTTGAATTCTGACTTTCCAGGGAGGAAACTGACAGTGTTTTGGAAAGGCAAGTCTAGCTTAAAATTCAAGCAGAACCCATTATGGACATAGTGACAGAGGAACAATTTCATAATTTTGCATCAATGACTGCAGACCATCCAGTGGCAGCATTGACAGGAACTGGCCTTCAAAAGAGGAAGATCAGGAGCGCACGCCTTTTGGAGAAAACCTCTCTTAGGCTGAAGCAGGTGAAGTGCTGCTATATTTGGTACAAGCCTCCAGAAAGAGGAGAGCCAAGGGTACTTGTAAGAAGAGAAGTAACCTCCTCTGCTGCTGAAAGCCTCTCTCACAACTGTGATGTGACCTCTCTTCAGGACTAGAACTGTCTATGCTGCTTTGCAGTAGAAAAGTGAATTTGGAGCCTACGAGGTATCTGGGGTCCTAAGTACTTTCCCTTTTTTACACTATAGCTGAGCCTGCAGCAGGGAGCTGCACTCAAAGGGGAAGATGTCTTATGCCATGAGCAGTGAGTCAGCACAAGAACAGACTCCAGGCTCAGGTTTAGTTTGTGTCTGTGGCCACCTTGCTAGTTTTACTTTTTGACAGCTGGGAGCCCGCTCATCTCATGAAGAATCATTACGAGCAGCAAGCTAGTGAGACAAACTCGAGATACCACATACAGCGTCCCTGGTCCACCCGCACATTGCTGCAGCCTGCCAGGCTCATCGCACTCAGAGGTACTCCAGACTTGTGGCCTGGATGCTCAGGAGTATTTCAGGACCTACTGTCCACTGCTTTCCCTGCAGATCAGGTGCCTGAGTGCTCTTGAACTTGGTTTAAGAGCGAAGTGTCTTATGAATGGTTTTCAAACAGAGGAGGTGAAAACATCTTAGGTCAACAGGTAACTGATTTCCTTCAAATTTGGGTTGTATTTCACTGGAATTATCTCAGCTCTGAGGTGTCTCAGACCCTTGAACTACGAGAGGAAGAAGATCTCAGAAAGGGTTACAAGTATTTGTAAGTTAACTAGTACCCCTCTGTGACACATCACTGTTCTCACCTTTTAGAAGAGGGAGGAACAAAGGTACAAAGAACTTGTGATTACAGAGAGATTGTCACTGGCCCCACTCGCTCCCATATGAACTGAAATTAAAACACAGCACTCCAAGTCTGAAACTGGACCAAGTGGGTATAGTTACCGAGTCCCTTAAGGTACCTGGGAGCCAGACGTTCTCAGCGCTGGAAGAGTCAGATTCTGTATACTCGTTCTCCTCCTGTAAGGTGGAGACACTGATAATATATACTTATTTAATTGGATTGGATTTAATTGGATCATTCCTCTCTTATTTAGGAAGAATACAGCATTCAGTGTAATGGCACAAACCAGCCTGAAACTCATGGTCATCTTAATAGAGGCTTGAAGAACTGTTTTTCCAAGGAAATCCAAACTCATGAATTGTCGCATTCTGTCATGAAAATGAAGATATTAAAAACCAAAAAGTGCAAGAGGAAATATGCATTTGGAACTCTTATTATTTTATCATGTATTTTTATTTCTTAGATGTACTTTCTATTTCTTTTTCTTTGAGGACTCTAGCTTCTATCTTTCAAGGTTTTCTCCACAACCATAGGAAAAAAACACCCTGTTCTTTTAAAATCAAAGCTAAAAATCCCATGGGATTTGCAGAGACTCAGCAGCCCTAAAATGAAATGCAGTTCCCTGAGGTTTAGGATCACAGAGATGTAAACATGCCTGCCATAGAAGACTACCCAAATAAACTAGAAGTTGGTAGAACTAAATTTTCTTCCAACTTGGTTCTGCTGATTTAACTAGGAAAAAAAAAGGCATTTTATAACATCCTAGAAGAGTTTTCATGTTTTCAATGTATTGCAAGAGTGAGGTTGCAAAGCTTTTGGGGATTGAGGCATAACAGTGAGACCTACTAACACAAGGTAAGTTTATGTTGAGTTTCCTGAATATCAGGTCCATCCAGGAGGTTTAATCTGCTGGGTGTTACAAAAATCACCTGTGGCAAGGATGGAAGAAGCGGTAAGTGATGGGTTGGTGAGATTCATAGGATTACATACCTAGGGACGTCTGCTGGGCTGCCTTCCAGCTATTGCTGCTGCCCTATGAGTGCCCTTCATAGTGTTTGCAAAAACCCTTTGCAAGCCATCAAAGGATGGCTTTTCCACCCTCATCTGAGCTTTTCTTCTTCCTTCCAGTCCTCCCACTCTGCCTGTGTCAGTCAGCCTGCTCCCGCCGTAGGCTATAGGTACCTTTTAAGCCAATGAAGAAGACAACGTTATGAGCATGATCAAAGATTTGGTTCAGAGGCTGCAAATGCGCTGAACAGTCCCCAGTCATCTGCAGTGTTAGAGATGGGTTGCTGCAGCTCTGCAGTTAATTAACTGCAGAAGTATAAAATTTATCAGGACCACGTTGATGCAATTGCACAGAAGAGTGTATAAGCAATCATAATAAGGAGAGAGAAGGTAAGCATCTGAATGACCATTTTGTTGGATGTTCCTTCATCTCCATGAAATTACAATAATTACCTGGACAAATGAGATACATCCTTTTGAGGGTTCAATTCTAAAATTAAGCTCATTTTTTGTTGTGGAGCAGACATTTATTTACACAATTATCCTGCTTACATCACTGCAGACTTCCCTTGAACTGTGCATTGCCTCAAGCTAGGAGACTATGGTAGGCAATTTCTATACTTGCCTGATCTCTGTGCTTCTTCGTTAAAAAATAAGAAGCAGAAAAATAGATTAAGAAATCTAAAATCAACTTTCTTCATTCTAGAAAGTAACCCATCAACCTCCTAAACCTGTACCCTTTTGGCATCACTTTATCAAGCAAGATGACCACACAGCCGCATCCTGCCCAACTTGGGTACAGCATGGAAAAAAAGAAAGTGAGAGCAAGAGAGAGAGAGATGGAGTGATAACCTGGCTGCAGAAACACCACTTCTGCTGGAAAACAGGTGAAGTCATAGGGAAAGAGAACCCAGTATATCTCTGTAGATCCAGTGACTAGTCACACAGGGTGGGAGAACCTGCATCTCTGAGACCACACAGTGGAAGTGAAGGCTGACTTGTATGCTGGCCTCTATGGCTTGAAGCTGAGCCTTCCAGTCCTCTTAAACCCTTTATTAGAAGACACAGTTCAGCATCCTGGAGTGTATGTTCCTTCCAGCATTTTGCTTGGTGACTAAGAAAATCATCATAGCCAAGGCCTGAGAAGTCTATTGAAAGGTGTATTTTATGTCAAATATTTGCGTACAGTAAATAATGTGCACTAGCCCACAGCATCCCAAATATTTAGAGCACAAAATACTCAAATGGACCTCAGGTGTCCAGATGTGGATAACAAGCCTCATTAACAGCAAGTACAGACATTTATGTAGACTTCAAGGAAGTCAATGGTGCCCTCTAAAGGGAACTCATGTGATGCACAGGAGCTCTTGACAGCTGTTGTACCTGCTGCCCATGTAGCCACTGAATGATCCATGAACTATTTCTGAACAATAATTTAAATAATCAATAAGTTGACAAAATATGGAGTCCTTAATATCCCTTCTGATTTTGGGAAAGACAGCCTGCGCAAAGTTCATTTTTTTTCAAACATTTATTGTCTAGGGCAAGAAGGCATCCTTGTCCCAAAACATATGTAAATGTTGTTGGGAGCAAGACCTCAGATCATGGCTCAGAAAAGAAAGCTACATCGAACTAAGAGGACAGTATGCACAAGTGAAAGTGGGCCATGATATATTGCATAAAACTTTTATCCTGAGCTAAATAACACAAAACAGCAGCAGGTACTTAGAGAGCAATTACAAGAGCTACTCAGGAATGAAGTGTGTGAATAAACAAGCACCGGAGAGGAACTAGAGCTCTGTAAGCAGTTTTGTCTCAGCCTTAGCCAACAGGAGTCTGCAATTACTCTGCAGTTCACTTATAAAATTCAACGTATTCTCTTGCAAGAATTATGAAGTACCTTGAACAATAACACATGCTTTGTTTCAAACTTCCAGTTGAGCTCTGGCTGACTGCACCAGCCAAAGAACATCATTTGGCCAAATCAGGAAAAGAGCTATTGATCTCCAATGTACTGATGTGCAGATCTTATACACGGGTATACATTATTTCAGGACAACAGTCTGCTGCCCAGGAAGACTAATCTTGCTTTGAATTCAACAGGCACTGCGATGCTTTGCTGCTCAGAAAGTAAGTACAATTATTCCCAGGTTTTATGATTGCCACTCATTAAAATGAGGATTTACTTCATTAGGTTGTGGAGGAACTCTAGTTCTCAGAGTGTAAATTATAACCGAGAAGAACACAAAAATATTAATATTGCTTAGAATTAAATATTTCTAGTGAATGTTGTAATGTTGCTCATGCTTTAACTGTGCTTCTTTCTCTGGATTGCAGGTATAGTATCATGATGATACTATGATTTATCAGTTAAAGCAAAGCTACATCCTTTGCTTACAAAAGTTACATCCATGTGCCAGCATATGCGGTGTATTCCCTAGAAACAAAAAACCAAAATCAGAGAGACGTGATTTTTAGAAGACATTAGAATATTCTTGGGAACATTTTCATCCTAGATTTATGCATTTCTTCAACAGAAGAAATTACACACTGCAGCTCATTCCAGGACTGAAGATTGGTTGAATGCCTTTTTCATTAGAATACCTGAGATTTGGATAGAGGATGCCTATACACACACGAAAATAGGGGCAGTGCCTTATAATGTGTGAGAATGTGGGAATTTCTAGTCTAACTTCCATCGCCGACCCGCGTGACTCGGAGAAGGCCTTTTGTACCTCTCATTTCCTCAGCGTTTCCACATGGGTGGCATGAGGCCAATAGGTTTAGAGAGCACATTGAGACAAAAATGTCTCTGAAACCGGAATGCTGTTGCTGTTATTCTATATGATGGGTTACGAGACAAGGAAAACCACGCACCAAGCAAACGAACGCTTCCTAGTTAAATAAGAATGATTCCCCAGGGCTCGGGTGCTTGGTTCACACAGGCAGTTTAAGGTTTAGTTTTGTGCTTGTTTTGACTGAGAATTCAAAGCCAGAGTTAGCTTTACAGCAAGAGGAAGGTCAGGTATGGGAGTTCAGTTTGTGCCCTTTGCCAATCCAAACACGATTTCTTCATGCTGAGTACTAGTAATTAACTGATCTCTAGTGAATTACAGCACCTGCGTTATCCATCCTTGCTACCATGAGAATTATTAAGCAGCAAACTGTGAAGCTAACAGCTCGTTAGAAGCTTTGCAAAACAGCAGCACATAGCCCGAGTCCCACACACTCCCAATACACTGCAGCGTAGAGAACAGCAATAGAAACAAGACGACTGGTATAAAGGGAGAATGACTGGAAAGGTCTGGGATGTGGGAGCAGCAGGAGGACTGGCAGAAGGGCTGTAAGAGGCACCCAGATTAGCAGGTTATCAAGATCCTAGCACAGCAACGTGCAGCTTTTCAGGTTACTTGGAATAGAAGGGGTGGCCTATATCCAGGCTAAAATAAAGACTTAAGCCATTGAGGGGCAATGGTGGGAAGATAAAGAACAGGCTAGAGCCCTTGGCAGCTCAGAGGAGGTAAGAAAGGACAGTGAGGAAATCCTAATGACTCGCAGAGGTGGGACAGGATGGATACAGAAATCATGGGCAGCTCCTAAAGGGCACAAAGGGCACTTCCCAAGCCAGCCACCCTCTCTAGCCAAAGCAGTGACCAGGAGACATGAGGAGGACTTCAGAGCAGGCAAACCTTGTTCTCTGGGTCACCATAAGGACTCCTGACCAGGCCAACTGGGTACAAGTGTCTTGGTGCCAGGCCACTGAACAGACCTCTTAAGTACACGCATCTTAGTGCTCATATGTGGGTGCGTGAGTACAAGCAAAATCAGTTTCAAAATAAGATCACCTCCCCTTCCTGCGAGGCCTTTCCTACCCTCTTGCAACATTACTTCCACCCGAAGGCGAGAAGAAACATAGCACAATACGGCTGGTAAGGAGCTCCAGAGTGAGGAAAGAAACTGGGAGAGGGGAGGAAAGGAGCTAAAGGGAACTTAGGGAGAAGATAACTGTGGTGCTTAGGTGACGAAAAGCAGAAGACTGTTCAGACAGAATGAATGAATGATGGTCCATCAAGAGGAAAGACACAGTGGAAGCAGCAAGAGGAGTTTATGAAAGTTAGAGGGAAAGAGAAGAAAGAGGGTTGTGGGACAAGGGAAGATTCACAGAAATGACAGCAAAAGGTCCCGAAGACAAAGTTTGAACAAAATGTTTCAGGAAACAGGAGGATGGAGAAAAAAGGGTATTGGAAGGATGTGCACACACGAAGCAGCTATTGTGGAGAGAGAGATCTGAGTGAGGATTTGTGTCCTGAATACAATGCTGTCATATTCAAGAACAGATGGACACACAGGAGGTGTCTGAGGCAACTTTGTGCAAGTAGTACGAAGGAGCTCTGTGCAAAGGATTTCCGCTGGAAGGGAGCATTAATGCCAGTGGGACATGGCAAGGATGACAGAATCATAGAATAGCTTCGGTTGGGACCTTGGTGGGTCATCTGGTCCAACCCCCTGCTCAGAGCAGGGAAAGAAAATAACACATAGGAGATGAAAAATTCCCTTGCATCTTCACAGATAGAAAGTGAAGCCTTAGCTACACGCCAGAAATGCATATCCAAAGTCAAACTTTCCCTTGGTTCTCTATGGTTGATGTTGCCCTCTGGAAGCAATGCTCGTTTTACAGATTACTAGAATTGCTACTATAATTGCTCTGGATTCTTTGCTATTGAGCAGAGGTTTTTTGCATATCAAAAGCAGGCAGAAGACACACATGACAATCAACCTGTAGCTTGCTCTAAACACACATGCACATCTGATGCACAGTTGATACCAGCACAAAACAAAGACAGGAAAAATATTTCTCATGCAAACCGGGTTGGCGGTTAATCAAGTGAATCGTACCTTTTAGAGAGGTATCCTAGCAACTCCCCAGCAGCCGCAAGTCCCGGCTGACAGTGCACACTGATGCAATTGTTCTCCTCCTGCAGACATCAAAACTTTGCAGCTAATCAAAGAGATAATTCGAAATAGGAGACCACGTTAAATTTGATCCAACAAAAGGGAATTTTATAAATGAGCAATGTCACTTGGGGCATTTCTTATGCTTAAAGTTGTCATCTCAGAACAAGAGTAGGTCAGGCTTAGCAAAGCCATGCAACTCTGGTAACAAAACCTCCCTTCCTGCAATTGGCAGCACGATTCTCCTGAAGGCACTTGCTTCTGCCGTGTAGATTTTTGCTGGTCTCCACTTTAGAGCGCTATGCAGAATTTATTACCATTTTCTTGAATAGCAAAGGCTCACCCGAAGCACTCTCTAGAGCACAAGCATCAGCAAAAGTCCTGCTCGTGCTCTTACAACCGTTTGCCCCCAGATGTTTCCCTGAACAAATTCCTACTCCTAACATACCAGATCAGATATTTTTTCACATCTCCTGACAGTGCAAATAGGCTCTGGGCTAGCTGGATTAGACCTTCTGTCTCAGGACCAGCAATGAACCTGAGGCTACCAAGTAGCCTAAGCACATCCTCTCCAAGTGTCCCCATTTTGGAAGCATTATAGATTTGCAATTCACCTTTTTAGGTGTGTATGCAGTAAGTGAAGCAAAATAAGAAATACAGGATTTATTAGGGTTCTGAAAAATAACTTTTTTTTTTTTTTTAACTCTTTAGCTAGCCCAAAGATACCACAGATCTGAGAAAAAATATTCAATACATTTAAGTATTTCCCAGTTCACTTTTCTTACCACTGTAGTGTTCTTCACGCTTCAGTTCAGAGTTGTGAAGGGCATCCCAAGTTCTCCTCCTACAGCTTACATATCTTCTCCTGGATTACAGAAGATCTACTACGCACCCCCACCCCACCCCCTGTTCATCTCCTCTCTCAAAGAGAAAAATCTTTATTCTTCTTCTTAAACTTCCTGTTTTCTCTGCCAGGTGAGCCCTGACACCTGACCACCTTCATCAGATGCTCCTCAAATACTTTTGTTTGATGACCACTCCTGGGGATCAGAACAAGAAGACCAGTTTGCCTGGGGCAGTAACCATCTCCCTGAATATTCCACTAAAACAGTTAATCAAGAGTTAATGATCATTTCTTGTTAGAATGGAGGAATTTCTCCCATCACCTGTGGTGGTTCAGAAGGAAAGCAAAATACAACAGATGTAACAGCCACATGATGTGAACACCTAACAAACAATCCACAACTGGACATAAACAACAAATCATACACAAATCATCATCAAAGCATTTGTGACCTACTTTTTACTGCAAAAGATGGATTCTTTTGCAGTCAATCAAGTGCTATTAAACACTGCCACCACTAAAATCAACATGCAGACTATCTGGATACAGTAGTTGAGACCAGGAGTCAAGAGGACTACAGGGGATCAATGTGCCCAACTGTAAGGTCCATAGACCCTTTTAAGACCTTGCAAAGACTGCTTCCAGTCAGTAGAAAACTGTTACTCAACAGCAGAAACACTGCTTACAGACGTTAGAAGGACCCAAAGCTGTCCCCTCACAAATAGAAGACTCCCTGTCAAAGCGCTGGCTTTATACATTTTAACTGTAATGGTATTTGCATACAAGTAACTCAAACTGGAAAGTGTAGCAAGCACAGAGAATAAGCTGTAGAGATAGAGAGCAATGAGGGGAAAAGGGAAACTATACCTGTGATACTGTTACCAGCACATTAATTTATTTTCACCTTCCTAATGCAGATACACCTTTTTTTTTGTGCCAGTCATGGCAGTATTTGCTTCCAGAAGAGTCTGGTAACAGGATGTGAACATTTGTGAACTTAAGAAGGGGCTGATAATATGAAACAGCTTAGAAACTATACATTTGTAATTGAAACAGCAGGGCACATCAGTTCAGCACGACAGTTACAATTTGCCAGACGTTAATGGGTTGACTTGCAAAGAAACAAAAAACAACCCTCCATACACTACATGATCCTTAATAACCGCAGCAGCTACATCATTGTTTTATGCCTTAGAATCCTCAACCACAGGAAAAAAAAATAAACAACCCACCCCAGCAGTATCTTCAGGAGCAAAGGGACTTCTTCTAGAAGGGCAGCCGTCATCCACAATTAGGACAAGAAAGTTAAGATAAATAACCATCCACTCACAAACAGCCACAGTGTTTACCTGCAGACTTCTCCTACCTCTTACAACACAGTATTCTCCCAAAGAAGTCATTGCGGAAGAGTAACCCAGTTAAATTCACTGCTACTGGTCAGAATTGTCCTGATATTCTGGCCATTTGCAAGCAAAATGAACCAGCTAAATTCTGTAATACTATAATCAATATAATTGGGACTGTAAGCAAGCAGGTGAACATGAGTTGCTCTTCACTACAGGGTGCCTAGTGAGAACGGTCCCACATGCTGGGTCTGGATCTGTGACTAATTTTCTTTCTGAATGGGGGAGCAAACAAAGTTATTGCATGATGCAGGCACCAGCCTTTCTTTTCAGAAGAGCCATTGTGTTCAGAGAAATCTTGACTCAAAGTATCTTGAAATCATGAGAATTCTTCTTGGTATTTTATTAGGTTTTGAACCAGGCTCATAGGGAGCATATCAGAGAGGCATTTCAAAATCTGTTGTTCTAGTAAGAAATGACCTTCAGCTTATTTTCTCGAATGCCTCTGCTAAATCCTTATTGCCTACCTTTTTAATTTGTGTACATGGCACCATGCAGTGAGTGACATCACTAGCAATGTTGCTACCAACCCTCCCTCCCCCCCACCAGTATCAATAACATGATATAAAAAGTCAGAACTTTGTGTTAAAGATGATCTACACACAAAAATTTTACTCGATTCATTTGACAAAACCATTTTGTTAAAAAATGACTTAGTAATGATTGGAATTTTACATAGAAAATTCAGAAATTACAAAAAATGGCATTATATAATAAATATAACCTGAATATATGTGAGGAGTTAGACAAATTTGGTAGTAAGGTCTACAGAATACCTATGCAGAAGAAAGATCAGCTGTTCCTGAGTTAATTGTGTTTCTGTTGATTTCTTCTGAGATAACATGATTGCGGTGTAGAATATTCTTTTTCTACCTGAGCCTTTGTGCTAGGTACATCTCTTCTATCCATTTCATGACACTGATGTTACACATGCCTTCTCTTGACACAGTTAAGAGGCACTCCAAATGCCTGAGAAAGAAAATATCTGAGGCCTAAAAGAAATAGTCTAAATGGAAAGCAGTGTACTGTGAGCGGCCTACAGGTAAAAAAAACCCAACACTTCCTATGGTGGCTAGCCAGGGATGCACATCTAGTAGCTGCACTGAATGCCAGGGCTGCCACATAAAAGCTTGTTGCCTTCTTAGCCAACTCATTCTGCAATAAATTATAATGCTCCCTTGTGAGAAGTATAACTTCACTTGACATACCATTACACATCAGTAAGTCTCAAAAATTTAGAGAGCGATGGCAAGAGAGAGAAGGTGAGAGCAAGCAAAGGGAAAGAGTGAGAGAGAGAGAAGGATGAGGAGGGGAGAGAGCAAGCGCACAAGAGCAAGAGGGAGCATAAAGGGTGTGTGAGAGAGTGTGAGCAAAGGGCGCAAGTGAGTGTAAGCCTCTGCAAGTCCTTCCATTTCTATGGCATCCCTACCAGCTCTGCACTACGGAGCCTCTTGGAACCCCAGCCACAGCTGCCCAAGTAAGATGGTGGCACATGGCAACAGTGACAGTTGGCCTGGGGCCCAAATTGGGGCAAAAGTGTCTTCTCTGATTGACCGAAGTGGCCAGCCAGCGCCTGTCTCATCTGTCAAAGTCCCTCAGGACACCTTCCCTGTCTTTCTGCCAAGAGTCACTGCTAGATATCCAAGGTCTGTATTTAGATATTACATTTCAGAAGGAATTTCCTGCATATAGGTTAGGCTGTTCTATCAAAGTGCATCTTTCCTCTATACATATACCCATTTATGTAAATTATTCATTCACAAGGCTTTACAATATATCTGAAATGTTTCAAATCTGTATCTAATAAATATTACATGGAAATATTTTTTCAGTATTTATATATGAAACATATAAAAATATGATCATTGTAAGATTACTTCTTCGATTTCATCTTCTAAAGAACCAAGGGTCTTAACTCCTGGCTTGCTTGTAGTGTGTTGCAAACGGTGTCTGTTTAGGTTTCTTCCTTCACCAAAAAGCTCATTGTCTTCTTTCACTTTGACTTTACTGTTTTTATCGACAAGAAGAGTATTACTAGAGTCCCAATCTATGTCAAAAGGTGTTGTATCATTATTGTTAGAAAGAAGGATGGTACTAGCACTGTTTCCAAAGAGTTGTTCCATTAAACTGGACTTCTTTTCTTTCTTACTATTGAAATCTGCATTTTCCTTAACATTTTCTTCTAAATTGTCACTTTTTTGAGTAAGCCAACTCGGTCTCCCTGATGTTTTCCCAAAGGAAGGTACATAACTACCAAATGCTAACTCGCTACTTAAATCTACGGTCCTTAGATTTCGTTGCTTCTGACCTTGTGCTCTTGTGGCATCATCCTGGCTGTCATCTACAGGAAATCCATTAGTAACCTTCCCGGGAATCTCAAAGAATTGATTAGTTTTTTCTTTTTTCTCCAGGGAATCAGATTTTCTTGCTGTATTTGTGAGTGGTGCTTGGGAAGCAGGTTTCATGTTTGTTACATTTTGAGTTTCTCTATCAATTTCTTGCATTTTAGCAAGCAGGAACTCTCTTTTTCGCCGCTCTTCCAGCATTTCAGTGCTTTCTCTCTCTACTTCAGGTTTGTGGATTTCTGTCTCCATCTTTGCTTTCTCTTCTTTATCCAATAAAAAGCTGCTCTCTTTTTTCATTTTGTCATATTCTTCCCTTTCCCACTCTGCAGGAAATGTTTAAACATTATTTAAAATGGTTTAGTTTTAAAATGCCTTTAAAAGAATATTTTGAAAATAATGTAAGCAAAAGCCATTGAGTTTTTAATATGCTCTTCTATGCATAACGTGGTTTTCCTACTGCAAAAATAAATTCTTCAAAAATTACAACTAAATTCACACCAGGTTCTCTGCTAAGATATAAAAGTTTACTGTCATCTTCCAATGGGATTAGGACATTATCCATGTTTTAGAATTTTCAGAGGAATTTCATTTCTGCCAATTGCCTTCCCATTTCCTGGGTTTGAATGAAAATGAATACAACATCACTGATTTTAATAGTTCTGACTTGCACAGTATTTTATTTTTCTTTGTCAGCACCACTGACATTAGGATGGTTCTGGGATATATGTTTGGGGTTTTTTTCCATAAAGGGAACTACTCCTGTGAACCTATCAGGCCACAAAGTCATAGGAGTCATTACCGGTTTCAAGTAGTGAATGACTGAAAATATACTGCATCTGCTGCATACAGAAAACACCTTTACACGAGTGTTCGGTGCACCACCACGTGAACTCAATGAGAGTGTCTGTGCAAATACCAAATATCAGTTTGCACAGCTATAAAGGGACACCAAAGGTGCAAAACAGTAATAAACTTCTAGGTAGAACCTGCAAATACTTATGTGTACAAGGAAAAGGAAGCTTCTCAAATATTTCTCTCTTCAAAATACTTTTCTATCAAGACAACAGACATGTGTTTGGCCAAAAGTTGAATATGACTACTTGGCCCCTTCAACATACTGGCATTCCCCTTTGAACACTTTATTCAAACTTCTGACTGATGTTTTCAAAAAGTTCCATGTTATCTATTGTACTTCAGGTCAAGCTGCAACAGTTCAGTTAATATATTTAATATATATTTTTTTTCAATAGCGCATCATTATACCAAGTTAAGTAAGGAGCTACCTTTCTGTATGGAAGGTGGGGAAAATAACAGCTTATACTGTACGATGGGTAAGGTGGTCAAATCATCTTACTCAAGAGACATAACAGAGCAGATTCTTGGCTTATATAAGTTGTGCACTGATGCCAGTGGAGGTAGAAGATTTTACACAGAATTGACCTCTGAAAGCAGCTATAGATTTTTAGAATTCTTCCTTGTCACCTAGAATAAGTGTTACTGTTCATTAACTATAATCACTGAAAGAGTATTTTAACATGACAGGATGCAGTCCATCTAAAATACTTTAGATTAAGAGACTTACGAATGTAAGTAATTAAGATGTTGTGAAAACCAAATGAATAAAAAAGCAATATTAAAATATAACAATAGAAACTGTCATTTCTCAAATAGCCACACCGAATGATTCAGATAACCACAAGTGAAAAGAGAAACTACAATTTCAAATGATACAAGTGAAGTAGATTTGTACTGAAAAAATAGGCCATATTAAGGAAAGCAGATTTGTTCTACAACAGTAAAAATCTACTGCCTACCTCAATAACATCTAGCAAGTCAGAGATAACATCAGCATTTACCTGCTATGTCACCCTTGTTTTGTAAAGCAAAATCTCCAGGCTTTAATACTTTTTCATGGACAGCATTTTTTGCTGCTGCATACTTAATCAGAGCTGAGTAGAGGGCACAGATTATTCTATATCCCGTATTTCTTTCTGATTCTCTTTGCATAATATAACTGAAAATAATTTTCCACTGTAGTGATCTCTGCAAAATCATTTTGCTCTTCTAGCAAGAAACTAACAGCTTCACTTGATTAGTATTCTATGGTGTATTTTCAAGCCGTCAGCTGCCCGTTTCCTTACCATCATGTAGTTTTTGAACCCTCTCCTCTAAAGCCTGTATTTCCTGAAAACGTTTCAGTTTCTCTTCCTTTTCCCTGTCTTGGTCTTGTCTTAGGAGGTCTGCTTGCTCTTTCCATCCTTTGTCTTGAGTTTCTTTTTCCTGAAATAAATTAATACAAAACTGAAACTGATGGGGAAAAATAATCAATAAAACAAACAAACAAGCAAAATCATATGAACTTCTATGTCATTCTGAAATCACATTCTTACTGCTAAACATAAAAACGAGCAAGTCATCTAAACCAAACCAGCTTTGACAACCCAGGTGTTTGGCCCTAAAATCTTATCACCTCTAACATAGTTTTATGCGCCTGAAACAAAATGAATAGACAATCAACTCTATTCTGTATTACACATTTCTAGAAAGTTGCAGCTGCAATGTCATAAAGCAAAATTATCACCATGTTAGGGTAGTTCTCTTTCGAAGTCAGAAGTTGTCTTTTTCAGGGACTTTAACAGAAGGCCAGACCCCACCACCTTATTCTTTTAACAAGCAAGCAATTAGTTACCCTTTATTTCTACAATCTGATCTTTTTACTCAAGTGAGTGGCTTGTAGATTCAATTTTGCAGTGGTACTTAAAGTTATAGAGTATTTAGTTACAAACAGTAAAAGAGAAAGGTTTAATCTTGGCTGAAAAATTCAGCTAGTGAGCATACACACACATTTAAAAGGAAAGAACCTGCAGAAAAGATATTCATGTCAGCAGTAAAAATCACTAACACAGAAAAGTAGTGGCAATGAAGTGAAGAGAAAGCCAGCATAATCCAACATGCGGATGCTAACTTTGTAGCTTGTGCTTATTTTAGAGTAAAATAAGCTTCTAGATTAAAATACACTTCTAAGAGAAATATGAGAAAGTTACTACTTAATGAACAAAGAAAATATGACTATTGGGCAAAACAACTTCCAAATATTTTCCCTTCCTGTACAAGATTATCATTATTCTATTTAAAAAAATATAAACTTCATAAAGAGATGGCAGCCAAGTATTTAAAATGCTTGACTTAGAAAACTGACGAAAGCACAGGCTACCCAAATCTAATTTACGTTACTTAAGGCAATAGCCATACACAAACTAGAGAGGTTTATAAGATGACATATACTTGGACTCCATGAGCTGCACTTGTACCAGCTGTGCAGTTCTGTAACTCACACACCAAAGTATATGCTGAAGAATGCATACATTAAACTACATCCATACTTACAAAAGGATTTTGGAAGAGAGAACATATGAATGAAACAGCCATGAAAAAGCTTCAGTCCTACCAGGAAGCCAGTCAAGACCATCATCAGAGCATTATTTCTGACAAATAGTCCTCGCCTTATGTAATCAAAATTTGTAAAATTTGTACCAGAATCTGTGTCATTCTGATTTGTAATACCTTACACATCTGTCTGATTTTAGCCTGAGGTCACAAAAGTATTAGCAATACTTCTAATGGCACTATTTTATAATAAAAAGGGAAATGGGAAAACAAAAAAATCAAACCATATTCACAAAGCTGGAAGAACGACAGAAATACCAGCACTATGACAATAAGAGGAAGTGTTAGATTTATGCATTGTGAAATAAATCTGGAAAGTAAAAGAAACCATAATTAAGACCAAAGCAAAAAGAGAGACAAGGCAGCCAGCACTGTTACAACAGATTGCTCAAATGAGCATTAGAAATAAAGAAAAGGGGAGAAAACCAAAATGAAGTCTTAAAAACTTCAAAGAAATGACAGTGGCAGAAAAAGAAAAAGATTGAGCTAATAGTTATCAGTAAGACATAGAATATGATTAACTAAGTGTCACAAAAATGGAGTATGATATTTCTGGAAGGGTGGAGTTTCTCTTAAAGATAAAAATGTTTTCTAAATTATATTTTCTACATATTTATATTTGTATATTTACACATATTTTCTAAAATACAAGCTTTGCATTAAACATTCAGTCTGATAGGTGAGTTACCTGGAGCGAGTCTCAAATTTTTATGGAACTCACTATTTTAGGAAGAATCCCTTCTTTCTTGTTTACTGTGTCACCACAGACAAGTTCTGATTCTGGAAGAAATTCTACTGGTGAGAAGTATCCACTGGTCTGTACACCTTTTGTAAGCTGCACTCCTTTTTTAATATTTTGGTTGTTGGCTGTAGAAAAGACAAACTAATTAAATCACTTTTTCACTTGCAAATATCCCACTATATACCTATCTCTCATTTTTAATGATTTGCAGTAAACATAAAAGACTGTATCAGAGCCAATGGAAGTGGGAAGTATTGACAAATTTCACATAGGTGTTTTCAGTATCTGTAAAAAAAGCTAATTTAAAAAAATTGCATGCAAAACTTCTACTGAAAAAAATAAAAAAAACCCCAAACACCTTAAAGCTACTTATAAAGTCATTACACTATACTGAATATTTGTTAAAAAAACCTCCACAAAATATCTCACTCATCTTACTGCTTGTCACAGAAGCTACATGTAGAGAAGCAAACTCATAAAATTCACTTATTTGCATCTTTGAAACACATACACTTATCTCTATGGAATGACATTTTTAAAAATCTGAACCTAAAATGGAATAATAGTAGAGTATCTACAATAAAATGAGCAGCAGACAAACTGTTTGCAATGCCGGCATTAAATATTTAAAACAGTCCCATAAATTCCTGCTTCTTCTGACAAGTAGATTCTACTGATCCAGTGAAAATAGTCTAAGTGCATACACAGACACACATATATACACACATATTTATGTGGGTAGTATAAGGCTTGAGTCTGCCTTGTCACACCAGAAGAAACCACTGCACTGCTACTTTTCAAAGATTATGTTCTGGGACATACGTACTCTTTGAGGAAAAAAAGACTGCAGCTCACCTGACAGACAGTAAATTTGAATTACTAAAAAATAAATTAAAAAAATAACCAAAATATTCATAGCGGTGAACTTATATATTTTTAAAGCCTCTGTAATTCATTGTCATGTAGACATTATCTATGATCTATCAGAGAATTTACTAAACAGTCTTTCCCTCCTCCTTCACCCAGGAACACCTGGTATAAAAGGAGTTAAGAACACTGTTTGATGAAGTTCTGGGTTTTGGTTCTGCTGTAGTTACAGAATAGTCAAACAAACAGTGTGCCCTTCTTTGTACCAGTGCTATGTTGAAAGCAGTGGAAAAAGTAAACGTTCTTGAACAAGCAGTGGTAGGGTCAACACTGAATGGCATGAATGATATAACCTAGCATAGTAACTTAAAAGTGTCGCTATTAATTTTTCTGCCTTTATTGCTTTGTATGTTACCTCTTTTTCTTTGTATAATATCCATGTCTTTTCTTGGTGATAGCTTCAACATACGATTAGCATATATATTCTTTGCTTCAAGTTCTCTTTCTTTTTCCTGTGAATGAAAGAGGTAGGTATAACAATGAGTTACTAATGTTTCATTTACTAGTTCTTAGCAAAGCTGTAAATTAAATTTAAAATACATGTTGTAAATAGAAACAAAGTAAAGTAATCAATAGTTACATCCAACGTTTTAAGGAGAACAATCACACTCCTAACTTTGCTTATGCTATAAGAAAGCAGATAGAACTTTCCCCCCAAAAAACTCCTTAGCAAAATATTCTGACCCCCACACACACACACAAAAAAAAGCATCTCTGCAGTGAAAATTGAACTAAATGCCAATGCTTCCGTAAACTTGAATAAGACTTACAATGTATGTATAGATTGCACAACTGAATTTTCAGTATTGTAAAGAGTTAAACATTTCAGTGCTAGCAATGTTACTTGTCACAGGGCATGTCAGTACCACGGAGCAGAGGCCCACTGCATCATAGAGGTAGAGACATATTCTTCTTTCATGACATTTATTGAATAAAATACAGAAATGAACAGTGAGTTATCAGAAATCATCTGATAATGAAAATATTTTCAAAATATTAAACTCTCCACTAACAAATCAGGCTTAAAACACTTGCTCTAAACAAGTAAGTTTTTGAGTTACTAACGCTACTGCTACTTGCTTGATAGCTAGTAAGGTGGTAAACTGGTGCATCTCCATTATAAAAGTATGTTTGAGACTTGGGGTTTCAAGGAAATTCTCCTAGAAACTAAGTACTTTAGCTCAATTCTTATTTCATTTTTTTTTCTAAAGATAAACTGACTAGGTAGAACATAACAATATTTTCAGTCCTTAAATTTAGAATTTGGGCAACGACAGGGTAGGGGAATGCAAATAAACCTTTGCACAAATTTAGCAACACATGTGGATATCACAAATACATGACATTAATTTTTACACAAACCTACTGTAATGCAAGTACATTAGTAACATAAAGTACTGTATATATCTGCAGATTTAATTTTAAAAATCAAGCCTTCAAAACCTAATTTTCCAGTAGTACTTATGGTTTAATTGCAATGCTTGGCTATGTACTTGATCTTGCTTTTCTTAACTAGTGCTAACAATAATGATTAACGTAGAGACATTCCTGTTATAAACACTGTAGGGTCAGAGCACAGAACATTTCAATTTAAAGCAGGAAAAGAACTCACATGTGGTATATAATTAAATACACATCAGAGAGTGCAGTCACTGGTAAACTATTCAAACCTGATTACAGATGCTTCCAAAGATAAAATGCCAGAACATAGTTAGCAACTTGTATTGCTTCACATTTTACCTTCAGCTTCTGATTTAGTTGACGAAGCTCTTCTTGGAGAACTCTGTTTTCTTCTTGAGCCTCATACATCTTTTTTTTCTTTGAATGTAACTCTCGTTGAAAACTGCTACCACTTAATTCAAGATTTTTTTCCAGATCCTTCAATTAAAACAAAATAATATTTTTTTAATAACTGAAGTACTTTTTTTACAGTCAAATTACTTAAGTAAAATTACAGTAAACCAGCATCTTGGATTCAGAGATCGGCTCCATTGCTGTAATGCTGCATACATTTAAACCCTTAATCCTAACTTCAAGGGGGCAGACAAAGCACCTGCAGATGCCGCAGCTCATCCTTCTGGAGTATTGAGAGGTGATTTGAGGACATAATGGGAACACACATTACTTTCTGCAAGGCTCTTGACACAGTGGACCTCCAGATCTCTTAAGACAAATCTCAAACTGATGGTTAAGAAACAGAATACCTCCCTGAAAGTGCAGGATTAGAAGGAAGAAGACAAGAAATAATTTTTAACCTTTCTACTACAAACAAATTTGTGACTCTGATTTCATTTACATACCCTCGCCTCGAAATAGCTGTTTCAAGTGAACCTGTGATGATGAAAGAAGGAAAAAAAGTAGAAGAAAATCCCTTACTTTTTAGACCATGATTCATTTTAACATTATCCGGTACTACAAATGCTGAAATACCTGATCATAAAACTACAGATGCCAGATGGCGACACTACAGGGTGAGGTGATTTGGGTAACTCAGCAGTTTATATCTTGGTATTTTGGGATTTATTTTATGGAAGCTTAGTTTCCAGCTTAATCCTTTGGATTTCCAGATCTATTATCTCTGTAATGTAATTTAGGTTTAATTACTAATATAGACACCAAACTTTAACACCATTTTAATGACCAACATAATTTCAAGTAAAAATAGTATTGCATACAACTACCAACAGTTTAATAGTGTTAACACAATTATTTTTAAATAAGATGAGTTTTTAGACACGTTTACAATGTACACATGTTTAGACATGTTTACAAAAATGTAAATTTTTTGCTGAACAAAATTTTTGCTGAACAAAATTAAAATATATTGCACAAAATTCTTGAAATGGATACCCATAAAATGTTCTAAAGTTCATTTTGGTATTAAAAAAATTGCAGTCATTTCATTCAGCTCAGCTCTCAGATGTGCAGAATAGTGGACAATCAAACACTGCATGAATGCAGTCCACAACATAGAAAAAGAATTACTATATATATGTTTTTTAGAATTTTAGAATACAGTTCCCTAAATACCCAGAAAATTTTTAACAAATGCTTCCCTTCCAAGAGGATGAATTAGACTGCATAAAGTTGTATTATAGCTGCATGCATTTCTGAAACGTTATTACTAGTTATAAAAACAGTTAAAAGTACAAGTCCACAGTATATATTCTGACAAAATATACTTAATTTGTAAACAGAAATTTGAATGCACAGCTACCAAGTATGTAACTATATAATCACCTTGGAAATAATTTACTTGATGCTACTTTAGCATAAAAAAAAAAAAAAATATTTTCTATTTGCTCCACAACTGTGAAAAAATACAATTCGGAAGCTCATTATGGTAAGAAATCTCTGTACCAGAATTTCTTACAAAAAGAAAGTCATCTCACCTTAATTCTTTTTTCACTGTCCTCTAGCCTGCTCTCTGCATAGGCTAGTTTCTTTGCCAGGTCATCTCTTTCGGCAAGGTGCTTATCTGCAGACAGCTTTTTCAGTTTCTGCAAGACAGTTTTTGTTCTGTACAGTTCATCTTCCGAATCTTTCAGCCGTCTCTCAGTTGCACGTTCTCTCTCTTGAGATTTTCGTAGGCGCTCCCTTAATATTCTAATCTCATTGTTGTGCCGAGCAAGGAGCTGAGAGATTTCGTTTTCTGTATCTTCAAACTTATTCAAGGCTTTCTCCTGCCTGTGCTGAAGCCTCTTCAGTGCCCTGTTTTCCTTCTGCAGCTCATCTAGTTTGATGTGGAGTTCAGTCAGTTCATTTCGGAGCTCATTGATTTTCAGCAGCCTAGCAGAAAGAACTCTTTTTGTAACAAGATCTATATCTTTTGCAGGAGAATCCCTAGTGAGGCTCTGAGAACGGAAACCCCACTGCGTCCCTCTTTTGCTTGGTGCATATTTGGAACCCAATTTCTTTGTGGCTAGGAGAGGAAAAATAAAAAGCATGTTTACTATAAGACAATGCAATTTGTCTATTCAGACATCCTTCTTGGAATAAAGCTCTGCCCAAAACAATTTTACAACACTTAGCAGAGATTGCAGCTTTCAAACCAGACAATAAAAGGCATATATATGATAGACTTATGCTCCTTTCGATAGATAAAAAAATTGAGATTTATGTTTTTGATCTACTGTAAGAGGTAATATTTGCAGCCATCAATATAGGACCATTGTAAAGTAATCATCTGCAAATTGTATCAGAAGTAACAGTCATATTTTGTTAATATTTGATGATGTTTATTAAAATGTTTTAGAAATACTATACTCTTATGCATACAATATTATCAAATGCTTTTAAAATGGCAACAATTAGCTGAGCACTAGCTAGTTATGTATTATGCAAGATGTAATTCTCTCAGACAAATGCAGTAGTATTTTCAAATCCAGCTGCCATGCTTACAGACAAAACAGCAGATTTCAAATGCTCAATGCAAAAAGCCTCCAAAGCAAAATTATAAATCCCATGAAAATTCAGTTCTCTCCTGAATAATTTATTCTTGTATCACAAGTTATTTTCCACACAGTATTCTTATTTGATTACTAACTAGTATGCATCACTCACATTTCTATTTGATATTATTATTTTATTATCATCCCCATAGATAAAAGCTAAACATTTTGTTTCTATCTTATTTGCCTCTCAAGCCACACTCAAAGAATGAAGCATATAATCCACCAAAAATATCTCTTAAAATAACTGCATATATAGACAGTGGATAATTCATTAAGGTACATCAGTGTTCGGAAGCAACACACTGAGCAGCAGCTTATAATTCAGGCTTGGAAGCTGGGATACAGCAATAGTGCAGTTACCTATACATAGACAGTGAGTGTGTGTGACAGCAAATTCTTCCTCCCCTTTGGCGCTCACCATGTTTCTATTCTACAGAGAATATTTTACAGCAAAAATAACAGCTTTAAAATATTTTCTTATAATTTCCTCTAAACATTTTGCACAAATACTCATCCATTTTCTGCTTGATGCTCATTTTTTCCACAGCTTGGGCAAACAAAAGAAGGTGGTTTTTTTTCCTTTACAAAGAACATTTATGTCACATTCAAGTGTGAAAAGATTATCTAATACATGCACTGCAGGAATGATGCCACTCCTACCACCAACTAAAGGAATTCCCATTAACCCTAGACTTCCATCCCCTTCAAGAATTTCTCCACATTTAGGGCAGAACAGAAAATTCCAATACCAAGTTTGCACTTTTGACCATATAGTTAAATTGGGGAATAGTGTCTTTCAAGAACAACATGACATTCACAAAACCTTCATGTAATAATTATGTTCAATTCTGGCTATGTAATCAAAGAACTAGTCATTCATTTGCCCCCTCCAAATTAAATAGCACAGTGGAACAGCAGTTTTTGTTTCCCTGAAAACTAACCCATGACTGCTATGGAGAAGATGCCACTTCTGAACACAGAGAAGCTCAGCAAAACACCAGTTGCACCAGGACACCAACGCCGTCAAGGATCTGAAAAGATACATTCCCTGGCCAACTTCAATATTTACAGTTAGATCTTCTGGCACACTCTAGATCATAATGTTGACCAAATGGTTCACCAAATTACAAATGAAATAGAGCACTTGCTTGAGAAAGGCAGGATATGCTCTGACTTCACCAGAAAATGTGTGCAATTATTTAGAACAAGCTGTCAAAGTGTGGCAGAGAGGCTTCACGTTCCTACTTCAGGCCAGGATCTCTCTCCCTTTTTGTAAGGATGTTCACTTCCCCACAATCTCAACCAAGAAAGCAGCTTATGTAGATGAGGTGTGTGTGAGGGAGCTCAAATGGGAGCTATTTCATCTCAAATTGGAGATATTTTACCCTCAAGGAAGGACGAGGAAAAACTTTCTTTTGAATTTCCACATGCACCTAACTTTCACCAAATGCATTTCCTCTCTCTTGCCGCATTAGCGGTCTTTCATTTGCTTGTTTTTTGAAAGTACCCAGTATTACACTCTAAAGCTCAGTCAACTAGACTTCCATGAGAGAGTTATCTTTAGGGGTATTTTGTTAGAGAAATTTTAACAATTGTCTCTCTCTTACTGACTGCATAGTAAGGACTTGCCTTGAGTCCTTGGCCTCGAGTCTTTTTGTCAAAGACAAAAAGAGAGCATCAGCATGAATCAACAAAAGGCTAGTATAAAAGCCATGTTCACTTGTTAAGAAAAATAGGAATAATTCTGAAAATCACCAAAAATCCTCCCTATGCAGGAACAGATTAATTTCAGTTTTCAACGGAACAGTTA
This sequence comes from Mycteria americana, assembly GCF_035582795.1. NCBI lineage: Eukaryota > Metazoa > Chordata > Aves > Ciconiiformes > Ciconiidae > Mycteria > Mycteria americana. The sequence goes on from NC_134367.1 coordinate 37,771,222, forward strand.
CATTCTACCTGCCATCTGTAGCATAATTCACATGAACTGTATTTGTAGATTCTCATAACAGTAGTTTCCCACTTTTATTTCAGCTTTCAAAGATAATTAACTCTTCAGAGCAGTTACAAAGCAGCAATTTCTGCTATCTACCTACCTTGGTAGTGCACAAGGCTGTTTGAAGTTTGTGTTTTGTGATCTCTTTTTTCTTGGTTTGTAGATGGATAGCTTAGTGTTGGTGACTGGCCAGATGAATGAGATGCATTATCTTCATCTGAATAATAGGAGTCACTATTTTTATCCCCATCTGATTTCCTGTCGTGTTCAGAATCTGGGCTCCTTACTCTTTCTCCCATTTTTCAGATTTAACTGCTTTCCAGATTTTTCTCAAAGACTGTTCATTTTGACACAAAGGACCTTTCAGTTGTCACAATGGCAGCAGCTGGATTATTTCCTTGGATTTATCATCTTCATCTCCAAAGCATGAGATCTTTGCAGTTCAGTTCAGCAAGCAATAGTTATCATTCAGAATGCATTTTTTTCTGTAACAATTTAGAGAGAGGAAAAAAATGAGAATGTTTTTGCTGTTAAGAAAGAAAGGTAAAAAAACGTGTAAAATTATTCAGGATTCCTATAACCTTATGCTATGTGGTGTGCTACATTAGCCTTATTATTTATATTAAATATGACAGACATCACTGTAGGAATGCTACTAGTATTACACTCAGTCATTTGAGGCACTTCATCCCCAAAACAGAAATGACAAAATTAACACAGCTAAATCTAGAATAAGAAATTACTCCTAGGTTAGAGAGAGGGGAAAAGAAGCATTTGGAAAACAAAACAAAAGATAAGTGAAAGCTTGATGCTATTCAGGAAAATAATTAAAATATATTTTAAAACTTTTTAACCAAATAAATTAACAACTTATTCATGTGACTAGAATTGAGACATTTGTAGAACTTGACTAAATCTTCCATATCTCAATTTCTGATACTCCAGTGATGTTAAATAATGGGCTTGAAAATCAGTTGTCCCATTTGTCTGGAGGACATTCTGTCCCTAACTGCTAATGAGACTGTACCTATGTATCACAGTCTTTGCTGCAGAAAGTACTCTCATACCTTACAACATCTCGTGTTTCATGCCTTCAGGAACTGGCAGGAAGCACACACGTTTGTGTCATGTGCTTTAGAGGAAAATGCAAATATAGTCTTTTGGGTTTTTTATATCTGATAAGAGAGACCACACTGCTGGTATATGGTAAACATTATATCTGCAGCAGGTATAAAACAAGAAGGGCTGCTCCTGCAGCCTGTCTTCTGATGTAAACTGAAAAATCCCCTAATCTCAAGGTAAAATCACCTTATTTTGCATTTTTGGAGACAATTCCTGAGACTATATAATGGAGCAAATATATCCAAAATTTTCCTCACTTTCTCAGTCAAAAGAATTTTCTCATCAGTTTAGGAAGTATTTTACTGACTACAGTCAGCCTCCCATGTCTTTTGTCTCTCTCACCACTCTTCACAGCTCTCAAGCTTATTTCACCATCTATCTCCCTTCAGTCCAACTTCAGGACATCAAGCCTCTAATGGGTGAATAAATAGGACTTGCATCAGAGCCCATCAGTTCTGCCTGTTGAATGACATAAGCTCCTAGCCCATTTCTAAATAGTAAAGCAAACTACACACAAAAAAATTGAGCAGCTTTCAATCAAAACTCTTCTACACTGCAGGGCATACAACATACCTGTATAGGAACTGTAAATTTTCTACTGTATTATTTACCAATAAAATAAACTTAGCATGCTTCTCGGCCTTCTATTCCACTGCCTATACATGCAGAATTGCATAGCCAAGGAGAACAGAAGTGTCAGCTGCCAAGACAGGTTTCATTACAAATTCAAGCTTTCTGGCCCAATTCACTGTTAGCACAACTCTGTCTCCAGTGTCTGGAATCCATTTGCCCTCATAATCTATACAGAAGGAATTAGAGGAATAAATATCCCAACAGATTTCTTAACTGGGAAGCTGCTGGGAAATTAATACTGAATTATTTGGAAGAGGGTGTTTTTCTTTACTTAGGAAGTAACCTTCCAAAATACTGTTTTTTAAGCACCTAAATATTTTCAAAGTGGTCCAAATAAATTACATGTCTAAAACTTATGTCAGAGAGGATTCTGATGTAAACTAAAATTGCACTGCAAAGCCCAGAAAGAAGATAAGCTATGCTTGAGATCACTTGTCCTAGAGATTGCTAAACACATGCTGGAAGGTATCAGTTATTGTGAACATTCAAATGATCAGTAATGACTGTTCTTTTTTCTTCTGAAATAATGCAGTTATTAAAGACATTTCAAAAGTATATACCTAACCATAATTGTATTATCTTGTTTGTCTTTAAGTGTAATGAAGACCCTCAGATATGTTCATGAGTGCAAAACTAAGTTCATGTAAGAATATTAGAACACATCAGGGTGCATCCCTACTCCCAAACAGCTCTACTCCTAAGTCCTGGCCTCACAAACATCTGCGCATAATGTATGTTATTTTGCTCCTTGAAGAGCAAACCAAGCCCAAACTAAAACACAGGCAGAATTTTGGGGACAACCTGTTCTCTAGAGGGTGCACAGGCAAGACTGCATCAGTTCTGTCTCCACAGGACAGAATCTCAGGGAATGCAAAAAATACAAAATAAAATATAAACTAATATATTAAAATACTAAAATAATATAAAATATAAAAATAGTACTCTGGAGGTCTGTAACACAGACCTCATATTATTACAGTCATCCTGACTGAAAAAAACCACTAAAAACAATAGTTGCATTTGTAACCCACACAAAGCGTCGTGTTGTCATTGAAGCCAAAGGCTTCATTTCCAGCTAACATGGGCCACAAAACTTGTCAGACTTTGAACTCATCTCGGGTGCCTGGAGCTTTGCTATAGCTTATTTAGCTGCAACAAAATTAGTTAACAACCAGGGAACTTATCTAATTTGTTTTAGCTTTCTGCTTAGCTTTGTACAATTGTCTAGCACCAACTGTTACATTTTTGTTTATAAATAACAGACAGCAATAACAAGTAGTTATTCTGTGCAGAGTGAACTCTCTACAACCCTTGCAAAAATGCAGCATAGAGGAGTACAGGCATGGGGTGACTGCAGGGGCCTGAAAGCACAACCACAGGACAATACGGGGGCCCTAAGCTGTAACAGCTCACCTGTGCTCAATTACTGGTCATCAACGGGATGCTGTCTTAGGAGCTGGGTAAAACCAGTTTTATAGGCAACATATAAAACAAAGAACAAATACTCAACATATGTAAAACACACCACATGTAGTAAATTCAGATGTAATGTGGAATCATGAATCAATGTATAGAATAGAATAAAACAAATCAAATCCCCTTGAGGTAGACATCGGACTTCCCCATCCTTTCGCATCACCCACCAAGTGCACCCAGGTCGTTGAGCAAAAGCAATCCCACGGATGGCTTTGCCTTTGCCCAAAGCAGGAATAACCCAGACTGTCTTCCCCAGCATGTTTTTTATGTGCAGTACAAGGACTTTATCCCCTTCTACAGTACATAAAAGTTTTGACTGGGCAGGGCCAGCTCAGTCGGCAGATCCCCTAATGTTGACTAACCAGGTGGCTGTTCCTAAATGTGTATCCCAATGTTTGAGTGTCCCAGCACCCACTGCTCTCAGTGTAGTCTTTAACAGTCCATTGCACCGTTTGATCTTCCCGGAGGCTGGTGCATGATAAGGGGTGTGATATACCCACTCAATGCCATGCTCTTTGGCCCACGTGTCTATGAGGTTGTTTCGGAAATGAGTCCTGTTGTCTGACTCAGTTCTCTCTGGGGTGCCATGTCGCCATAGGACTTGCTTTTCAAGGCCCAAGATAGTGTTCCGGGCGGTGGCATGGGACACGGGAGATGTTTCCAGCCATCCAGTGGTTGCTTCCACCACGGTGAGCACATGGTGCTTGCCTTGGCAAGTTTGTGGGTGTGATGTAATCGATCTGCCAGGCCTCCCCATAGTTATATTTCAGCCATTGCCCTCCATACCACAGAGGCTTTAACTGCTTGGTTCGCTTGATTGCAGCGCATGTTTCACATTCATGGATAACCTGTGCAAGTGTCCATGGTCAACTCCACCCCTTGATCACAAGCCCATCTATATGTTGCACCTCTTCCTTGATGGCCTGAGGGCCTGATGGCCCACTGAGCTATAAATAATTCACCCTTATGTTGCCAGTCCAGATTCACCTGAGCCACTTCAATCTTAGCAGCCTGATCCACCTGCTGGTTGTTTTGATGTTCCTCAGTGGCCTGACCCTCGGGTACATGACGTACTTTTACAACCGGGTTCTCTACCTGGGCAGCAATATCTTGCCACAACATGGCAGCCCAGATGAGTTTACCTCTGCGCTGCCAGTTGCCCTGCTTCCATTGCTGTAACCACCCTCACAGGGCATTTGCCACCATCCATGAGTCAGCATAAAGTACTGGCCACTTTTCTCATTCAGCAATATCCAAAGCCAACTGGATGGCTTTCACCTCTGCAAACTGACTCAATTCACCTTCTCCTTCAGCAGTTTCTGCAACTTGTCGTATAGGACTCTATACAGCAGCTTTCCATCTCCGATGCTTTCCTACAACAGGACCCACCAGTAAACAGGGCGTATTGCTTCTCATCTTCTGGTAGTTTATTATGCAGTGGGGCCTCCTCAGCACGCGGCGCCTCCTCCTCTGGTGATATTCCGAAATCTTTGCCTTCTGGCTAGTCCATAATTACTTCCAAGATCCCTGGGCGATTGGGGTTTCCTATTCAAGTCCATTGTGTGATCAGTGCAACCCACTCACTCCACGTAGCATCAGTTGCATGATGTGTAGAGGGGTCCCTCCCTTTGAACATCCAGCCCAGCACCGGCAGCCGGGGTGCCAGGAGGAGCTGTGCTTCAGTACCAACCACTTCCAAAGCAGCTTGAACCCCTTCATATGCTGCCAATATCTTTTTCAGTTGGAGTATAGTGGGCCTCAGATCCTCTGCATCCCTGACTCCAAAACCCTAAGGGTCGACCTCAAGTCTCCCCTGGTGCTTTCTGCCAGAGACTCCAGGTAGGGCCATTCTCCCTGGCTGCAGCGTAGAGCATGTTCTTTACATCTTGCCCTGCCCGGACTGGCCCAAGGGCTACTGCATGAACCATCTCCTGTTTAATTTGTTCAAAGGCTTGTTGTTGCTCAGCGCCCCATTTGACATCGTTCTTCTTCTGGGTCACTTGACAGAGAGGGCTTACGATCAGACTGTAATTTGGAATAGGCATCCTCCAAAACCCCACAACGCCTAAGAAAGCTTCTGTTTCCTTTTTGCTAGTTGGTGAAGGCATGGCTGTTATTTTGTTAATCACATCCATTGGGATCTGATGACGTCCATCTTGCCATTTTATTCCTGAAAACTGGACATGCTGTGCAGGTCCCTTGACTTTACTTTGTTTTATGGCAAAACCAGCTTTCAGGAGGATTTGGACTATTTTCTTCCCTTTCTCAAAAACTTCTTCTGCTGTATTGCCCCACACGATGATGTCATCCATATACTGCAGATGTTCTGGAGCTGCACCCCGTTCCAGTGCAGTCTGCATCAGTCCACAGCAAATGGTCGGGCTATGTTTCCACCCCTGAGGCAGTTGATTCCAGGGCTACTGAACACCCCTCCAGGTGAAAGCAAACTGTGGCCTGCACCCTGCTGCCAAAGGGACTGAGAAAAACGCATTAGTGATATCAGTTGTGGCATACCACTTGGCTGCCTTTGACTTCAGTTCATATCGAAGTTCTAGCATGTCTGGCATGGCAGCACTCAGCGGCGGTGTGACTTCATTCAGGCCACGATAGCCTACTGTTAGTCTCCACTCTCCATTAGACTTTTGCACTGGCCATATGGGACTGTTAAAAGGTGAATGATTCCTACTGATCGCTCCTTGGGTCTCCAGTCGACGAATCAGTTTATGGATGGGAATCAGGGAGTCTCGGTTAGTGCAGTATTGCTGTCGGTGCACTGTTGTGGTAGCAATCAGGACCTGTTGTTCTTCGACCCTCAACAACCCCACAGCAGAAGGGTCCTCCGAGAGACCAGGCAAGGTAGACAGCTGTTTAATTTCCTCCATCTCCAAGGCAGCTATACCAAAAGCCCACCAGTACCCTTTTGGGTCCTTGAAATACCCTCTCCTGAGGTAGTCTATGCCAAGGATGCACAGAGCCTCTGGGCCAGTCACAATGGGGTGCTTTTGCCACTCATTCCCAGTTAGGCTCACTTCGGCCTCCGATACAGTCAGCTGTTGGGATCCCCCTGACACTTCAGAAATACAGATGGATTCTGTCCCTGTATAGCTTGATGGCATTAGGGTACACTGTGCACCGGTGTCCACTATACTCCTGGGGGTCTGATGTGCCAGGCCATCAAATACACACAGTCCAGTAAACCCAGTTGTCCCTTTCCTCCACCAGGACCTCTAGTCCTGGTCATAGTATTTGTTACTCGCTTCTTGTACATACAAATCAGAAGTCCCTTTATTAAAATCAGGAGTAAGATCAGCCCTTCTACTCTGGGGAACTGCTCTCTGGAAACTGGAGCATCAATCTTCCTGGAACACCCCCCTTTGGTGATTGTTTTTCCTTGCAACTCACGTACCCGTGCCTCTAGGGTCAAGGGAGATTTTTCCATCCCACTTCCTCATGTCCTCTCTGTGGTCATGCAGATAAAACCACAGGGTGGCCCATGGTGTGTACCCACTATATCCTATCTCTTGAGCAGAGGAACGCTTACTCCTAATAGCTGAGATACTGGTCCGTAAAGGTGGGGGGTAAGACATATCCTCTTTGACTTGCTGGACCTCCTGGGACAGTTTCTCCACAGCTGAGACAGAGGCCCATAGGGAGGAGGAGAGACTTTCTTTGTATTGCCAGAGTTGGCCAGCCAATTCATCTACCGTTTGTCCTTCTCCGTCTTTCCAGGTCATTACTACTAATGAGTTGGCATACGACGCTGGTGTGCTCCGTACAAACTTCCGCCACATGGGTCGTGTGCACCGGACTTCATCCGGATCTTTGGATAACTGCTCGTTGTTCAGGTGATCATAAATCACCTCCAGCATGGATAATTCCCTCACCTACTGGATACCTCTTTCCATGGTAGTCCACTTGCCCGGGTAACATATAATTTCTTCCTTGAAGGGATACCTTTCCTTCACACCTGACAGGAGTTGCCTCCAGAGGCTGAGGACTTGTGCCCCTTTTCCAATCTCTTTGTCAATGCTCCCTTCCCTAGAAAGGGATCCCAGCTGCTTGGCTTCCCTAGCCTCCAATTCCAGGCTACTGGCCCCATTATCCCAGTATCAGAGCAGCCAGGTGACAATGCGCTCACCTGGATGACGGCTGAAATCTCTTTGCATGTCTCACAGCTCACTCAGGGACAGGGATCGGGTGGTTACTGCCTCGTTTATGAGTTCTGCCTCTTCCTCCTCCTGGTCTCATGACGGCCCTGCTTCAGAGTAGCTTGCCTGATCCACTTCTTCCTTTAGTAGGGGAAGAGTTTCTTCCCTTACTAAACGAGCTGACTTTTGCTTCCAACATTCCTTCTTGTGTACAGGGGCGACTGATACTGGCACAGGCTGGTTCTCTGGTTCAGCTGCAGTGCCTGTTGCAGGGGTTGGAGTAGCTGCAGTGCCTGTTGCTTTGTCGTCAGATCCAGAGACCTGCTCTTTCCCTTGAGGGCACTGGATAGTCTTGAACAGGGCTCAGGAGGCATGGGCCAGGCCCCAGCACATTGCAGTGATTTGTGTCTCTGGAACTGGCAGGGTGACAGCAGACTTTTTCCAAATATTTTACTAGTTTTTCAGGATTCTGCACTTGTTCAGGGGTGATGTTCCAAAACACTGGAGGTGCCCACTGTCCTAGGTACTTGCCCATACTATCCCACACACCCTGCTACTCGTAACTACCCAGCCTCGGGGCAGATCTCTGGGTGGTATTCTTAAATAGTTGTTTAGTTGTTTAATCTTAAACAAGACCTGAAACACATTCAGGAGACATAGCAAAAGGAACATGCTAGTTTGAACATCTCAAGGATATTCAAAATTCTCAAGAGCTGTTGTAACTAGCCTGGAGGAGAAGGGGAAGGTGAAGGAGTCGGGAAAGGTGTCCCCCTTTGTCCCCCCCATAGATTGGGTCTCCGAGGAGAAAAGGTAAAGAGTGTAATTATTAATAGTTTCTGAGAGATGGTTCCCGAAGTATGGAGATGACGGCAATGCTGAGTACAAATGCCACTTTTAGTACAAATGTACTAAAAGGTTAGTCTCTTGACCGGTAATTTTATCATAAAGTAAGCCAGTGTTACACAGTACCGCAAAATGATAACCTTCATCCAGCCCCCAGAGGTGACAAACAGCACAACAGGGAACACAGACAGCAAGTAAGGTGTTACATAACACAGCGCTGAGAACAAGCACAACAACTCTGAGAGCAAATAAATCAACATTGCAACCAGCGACTATTAACGTAATAATGAATGCTTATAACAAATTTGTTTTAACATGCTCTGGTCAGATCTGTCATTATCTCACCCTTTGAGCCCCACGTTGGGTGCCAAAAAGACAGCTGTGGTTTAACCCAGCAGGCAGCTAAACACTGCACAGCCATTAGCTCACTCCCCCCTCAGTGGCATAGGGGAGAGAATCAGAAAAAAAAGGTAAAACTCACGGGTTGAGATAAAGACAATTTAATAGGACAGAAAAGAAAGGGAAAATAATAATAATGATAAAATATTACACAAAACAAGTGATGCACAATGCAATTGCTCACCACCTGCTGACCAATGCCCAGCCAGTTCCCGAGCGGCAGACCACCGGCCAGCTTTTCCCCCAGCTTTCTATGCTGAGCATGACGCCATATGGTATGGAACATCCCTTTGGTCAGCTGGGGTCAGCTGTCCCAGCTATGTCCCCTCCCAACTTCTTGTGCACCCCCAGCCTACTCGCTGGTGGGGTGGTGTGAGAAGCAGGAAAAGGCCTTGACTCTGTGTAAGCATAGCTCAGCAGTAACTAAAACATCAGTGTGTTATCAAACTTATTCTCATCCTAAATCCAAAACACAGCACCTTACCAGCCACTAGAAAGAATATGAACTCTATCCCAGCTGAAACCAGGACAATAGAATAAAGAGCAAGATGCACAGTGTGTTAACAAGCATATAGAAATTATTCCAAATGGACCCAAGCCAAGGAGGAAGAAAACATCGCCATCCTCCCTGCCAGGGAAGGATTTGGGATGCTGATGACTTGCTGTAAAGACTTTCCCCTCCCAGCTGAAGCAAGTGAAGTCCCAGAGGGAGAGTGGGTGGGCGAAGATAACACCAGAGCAAGGGTTTGGTACTAGAGTTTGTGCCTATATCACTGTAACCATATATAACTTGAACTGTATTAGTATCTGGACTAATACTAAGTCTTTGATTAGGCCATTAAGATTTTAATTAGACTAACAATCAATAATTGGCTTTGCATCTAGGATGTGTTCCCTGTTTTGCTCATAACAACATGCTGAATAAAACAAACTGGTGGAAATTCAAGCAACCTAGTCTGGTACTTGGATGCAAGTCTGTCTCAGGGCCACAGGACCACATGTGGCATCCAGAGGAGTCCTGGACTCCTGGAGTGGGCACATCAGTGTTAGAGGCACCACCACATCTAGAGGTGTTAATCTAGCCCTGTGTAGAGGCAGGGATTACTCTATGGGACAAATACCTTCAACAGTGTAGATATAGCCAAGATACAGCCAAAATTTGTCTGCCTTCAGGGCACAGAAGGACAGAAAGAAATAATCATGCACAGACTTTTTCTTGAGAAGAAAACAAGTATGAATGAAAACAAATGGGACTGCATTTAGGGAAAACATAAATGCCTACAGTTCAATCATCAAGATGTCTAATTATATATATAAAACAAGAACACTCACTTTCACTTACTGACTTAAAGCTGATCAGTTATTTTATAGTCCCACAAGTGTTCACTGAAGAGGCAATAATCTTTCTGAAGAATGCTTTTCATAACTCAGTGTATTTAAAACAGACAAATTGTAAGAACTGGAGGATTAGAATTATCCATCACTTCTGCACTGGATATTCACCACTTTTGAGAATGTTTTGCTAAGTATCATTTTGACATACAGCAACATAAATGAACAGTAATTTTGGATGCATTCTGGAAGTACTTTGAAAAGCAATGGACTGAAAACAAATTGAAAAAGGTGAACCAATCAAAGCTCCCTTGAGGAATCGCCAAAAACATTTTCTGAATCTTCAAATGGTTTTCAGTTTTATAAATTGGTAATAATATCATATTTCTCATACAAAACAAGAAACAGTCTGTCAAGTCTTGCCAAACTCAGTTTTCCACCAGTTTATAATGTAATTTGATTAACATAAAGAATGCACGGTTTATCTTGAGAACGAATGAATCACTAGGATATTTGAGTTTTACTTCAGTTAGCCTAAGGACTGTCTAATTAAGAAATGCTTTGGTTCGTTGACTTTTCAATTGTTACCAACTAGTTTGAGTTGATTATAAAGTAAGTTCAACTCGTGTGAGTAAGATCCACAAAGATACCTATTTTCCCCTGGTACATTTAATAAGTTTGTGAGCAGTGAAACATTGTGGGTTAGCAGTGGGTCAACTACGCTCCACCACCACCAAAACCCCAACCCCCTACCCTCAAAAGCACCACGCATGCTTTTAGAAGCCTAATGCATCAAGATCAGATCAGTATAGAATGGCTGAAGTAAATCTGGGACCTGTACAAATTTTAGAAACAGTCTTGTTTCCAGAATTTCATACTCCTTCACTTCAGCAACTTCTACTATTGCTATTATTTACATATTTTGTATTGAAAACATGCTCATTATTACAAAAAACAGTCAAGCTCCAGGTCACTGCAAAGGACATGACAGACAAAATAGAGAACACAAACCAACTGCAATACTGTCTCCCTATCACTCCTAAGGAAATCACAGAAACAGAAATTGAACTACTGGATTACAGGTATTAAGCAATAGAGAGACAGGAAAATTACTCAGTAATTCTTCTGTCCCAGTACTCACAGAGCTTAGTTCTGTAATGCAAGACTCATAAAACTTTTTAAGTCCTTTTCAATCTTAATAACCTTCTAAGACCAGAAGAAGTTAGATGCTTTTACTGGTCACCATGTGTGTACTCTTCCTTAGTACAAATGCTGACCTCTAACGGTCCACTCAGTTTTTCCACCTATTCTAGGGACAGCGCAAGAAAGAGCCAGCTTCAGACAAGTACAAAAGCATCAATCCACATTATTAAAGTGCTGAATTTAAGAGCAAAGAATAACTTCAAAAAAATTTGTCTCCCTCCTCTTCCTCCACCCATCTTTTTCACATTTAAATACTGTAGTTTTTCCAGAAAAGAGAGGAGCAAAAGAATTAACTTGTATCACATCAAAACATATTCACTGATGAGGCTTTAGTGAGAAGCAAATATGTTATTAGGGAAGCTTTCTGCAGCTGCTAACTTAACTGTATGCACTTCTTCTAGGTTTACCAGCTCTCTGGGAACTAAAACGCTATATGGTTTTAAAAGCCAATGTTAAATTTATCTGACTCTGTGACAGTAATACTTAGCGCTACTTTCACCAGCAGATCTCAAAATAAAAAAAGTTGCAGTAAGTCCCAGGTCAGAGATAAGGAAACAGTAGTCCAAACAGGTAATACAGTAGTCCAAACAGGTAATACACAGGCCAGTTCTACAACCAGGAAAAGAGATTATCTTTCTAAATGCTCTAACAAGGAGGCCGATGCCATCGTTCATATTTCCACCTATACCTCTGGTGTGTATAGACTTACCTAGTTCAACTTAGCCGTTCCTGAAAGCAGCTCTCCAGTTCCCAAAGTGTAAGCAATGCAATTTTCCTTCACTGGGGAGAAGTTTTTAAAGAACCTATCGAATATTATTTTTAATTAACACTTTTTAAAACAACTAACGGCTACACATGAGAGTACATTTTTAAGTGCAATCATTTAGCCCTACAATAACTGACTTCTGAGGAAAGGGACTGAACATTCGCGGCCCCGCGTACACCGCTTTTCGGAAGGCCTACTGCCTGAAACCCGCCGGTGCCCGGGACGAAGCCTCTCCTCCCCGCCCGAATTCCACCGCTGGGAGCCCCGGGGCCCAGCCGCTGTCCCCGCTGCCTGCCCCGGGACCGAGCCGGTCAGCCCGGCCCACACAGCACGTCGAGGCGTAAGATCCGCAGCTGCGGATCCGAGCACGCCCCCCGGAGGCTAAGCCTAGGCCTAGGCCTAGGCCCGGGCCCGGGCCCGCTCCCAACCCCTACAGCCCCCAGGAACAGCCCCCCGGCTCCTCCCTCCGCCCCGCGATTCCCCAGCCGGCCCGGCCCGGCCCCGCGGCGCCCCCCGAGCGGCCCCGCCGCCGGCGGTACCTGCCCGCCCGCCCGGCGGACGCGCCGGCGGTTGCCACGCTACGCTTAAAGGGGCCGCCGCGGCGCGCGGGGGCTATTGACAGCGGCTGCCCGAGCAACGGGGCGGAGAAATAGGAGGGCTCTTGTCGTCAGCCATTGGCTACCCGCCCTGCCAGTTCCACGGCGCGCGGCGGCTCCCGGCGGCTGATTGGTACGGACGGATGGCGGCGGCCGACGGGCAGCGGCTCTCCCCATTGGTGGGAGGCTACATTCCGGCTGCCGATTGGTTGAGGCGCTGCAGGGGAGACGTGAGGGGGGCTCAACGCTCGGGCGCTGCCTCCGTCCCGTGATGCTCCGGCGGCGGCTCAGGGTGGCGGCAGGGGCTGGGCTGGGCCGGGCCTTGCGCCGTGTGACCCGCCCGGCCGGGAGCCTCCGGTGGGGGTGGCCACCCCGAGGTCGGCAGGCTGCGAGGCCCTGCCCTGACGCCGCCATCTTAGTTTTGTAGGTACGTCTGTGTGTGTGTGTAATCGAAGGAGGCGTCAAGTGGAAGATCAGAGGCGCCCAGGAGCGCAGGGGATGAAGGCAGCAGCCCATCTTTGAGCTAGCACCCATCGCTTGGGAATGAGCCATCCCCCTCATAACCCCTCCAAGGAGAGGGGTTGAGGGAAACCCTGGGTGGCTTCGAGCGCTTACCATCATCTGGGGTTTGAAAATGAGGTTTTTTGTCAGAGCAACATCTGGGAGTAATAACTGATCAGAGGAGATAGCAAAGGGGATAAAAATACTCTTTGCTTTAATATTTAAATAGAATGGGAAGCTAGATGAATAATCAGTATATGACAGGTTTTACACATATGTATATACATACATACATACATGTGCAATCTGTATGTCTGATGTCGTTTAAAAGCAAAAATCCGCTAAACCAGGGGGAAAGAAAAAGAGTGGAATGGTATAAAATTATAAAATACCCCAGGACTTAAAGCAAAATGGATTATACTGACAAAAGGATAAAAGTACTGTGTAAAGCTAGCAAATAAGCTGAATTCAATTTAACAAGGGTTAAATTGGGCCCAATTTAACAAGGCTGTTGTGTTTTGTTCCACAAGAAGTTAAGGGGGTTTCTAAACCTTGGTTTTTATTACTCCATGTTACTGCTATTTTTTTTCCTGATGCTAACCTTTAATAACTCATATAGTCAAGCAAAATTCTTTCTGGAGAGAGGAAGGGAAAAAAACAAATAGCAGATCTTGCTTACCTCACTTACTGATGGAATATATTATGATAGTACAGTGGTGAAAGTGACATAAGAATTTGGGTGGAGTAGAATAAAACAGAACATTTCATATGAAAGTTACTATAACCTGCCTGCACGGGAAGGCATAAATGGGACATTCAGGAGAGGGAGACAGATTTGCACTTGACAGAACTGTCTCTCTGCAGTCCCAAATGTTCAAAATTAACACCTGGTAACCACTAAATGAAAATTAAAAAACTGGAGGAAACAGGACAAGGTACCAGCTTTGTTAACCAAGGTAATATTTTCAGGCAAAAAAACTCACCTTCTTCACAATAAAATATAAGGAAATATGTGAGAAAATACAGTTTTAATGCACTTGAAATTAAAAGATTGCCATCCCCCAGAATATCAATTTTAGGAGGAAAAATTGTATCCATTTCAATGGAAAAAGAAAAAAATTAATTCGTGATTATGAAAGTCAGAATTGAGAGAGTCTCAAAACTGACATTGTGCACTGAATATGCTTAATTAAATTTCTTGAAAATGTAATTTAATGAGTAGGCTAGGATGCAATCATAAACATGTCGGCATAAACTCCTGTAAAAGAGTAGGAGATGGGAACAGGTATTTCAGAAGCACGTGGGAGGCGTAGACCTGACATGAAGTCTCCCAAGATGAATGGAGCTTTTAATTTTTTCATCCGAAAATCCCAGAAAACAGGCATGAAGCATGCAAAAAACCCAACAACCAGTCCGTGAATTTTGTGATTTTGATTGTTTTCCTAATTGCACTTAATATTTTTGCTATATTTGCATAACTATTATGAAATTGGTTTTTAAAAAAACAATAAAAACCCACGTGGATAATTTTTTAAATTCATCCTCCTGTGGCTTTGTATAGCTCACCCTTGTGCTAAACAGCTAAAGCATGTAATTCATCACAGCAACGCTGGCAGAGAATCATTGATGTCCTTCAAAAAGATCCAGGGAAATGCGGAATAACAAAGATGGAATAATTTTATTGCTTGCAACTGGAGAAAATGTATTGCTTGTTTCTGGCAGCAGGCCAGGCCAGAATCTGAAATGCTGTTGCTGCTGTAAATAGGATGAAATGGATTCATAATCCATCTCCATGCCCACTGTAGCTAGGAAAATTGTAAGCAGAAAAAGCAATTAAAAAAAATGAGAAAGCATTAAAAAATGTGGAAGAGACTTTGTGTTGATAATTTATAGACTAATTGTCACAACTAACCATTTGGGGCTTGATTAGCAACTAACTAATCATTAGTTATTGAATATAGGTAATACAAGTATTGAATTTAGGCAGTATGTATATTTAATACAGGTATTGAATACAGGTATTGAATTATACTGAATACAGGTCTCTTGTTCAGAACAAATGACATCTCATCAGACTTCATCAACTGCTCCATCCAGAATAATACTAACATACTTGAATCAGCTGCTGAACTGGAATAAATGCAGATATTGTGCAATATTGGCATAGGGATTAATTGATGGAAATTTGTTAATCTAAAGCCTACAGGTAATGTATTTAAAGTATTGTCCTCTACGTAACAGTTGATACAGTGCAGATAAATGGTGTGGTATTTCAGATTCCCTTGGACAGGACAAATATGTGAATCACCTGAGCAAGAAGTAGTGTTTTGCAGTTTCCTTGTGTTTCTGTAAAGCAAGTCTGATGTCTTAACTGCTTCCTTGGATGGGAAGGTTGTTGAAACAGAGTATTTCATTCAAGAGCTGGAGGGGGAAGTAGAAGGCTTGAAAGGAACGGCCCTAGCTTCAGAGCTTAACTGAGGGGAGAGCTGCTTCAGAAAGAAGGGTGGAAACCTTCAAAAACTAAATCAGGTCATAGTGTCACACAGTTTGATACTCCCAGAGGTGCCAACAGGGATAAAGCCCTTGGGCTTATTCAGATGAGTGGAACCCGTGCTCATTTAATTCATATACGTAAATATTGATGGGAAATCCCTGATGTAGAGAAGAAATGCTATTGATTTCCACTGCACCATAGCAATGGCTGTGGCATATGGGGCGGGAACTATTACAATGACTGTATCTAGTGTGATGGATAAAACAGATTCCTTGAATTGCCAGAACAAAGATGGTGTTCAGATTTGGAAAGGGAAAATCTTCATGGTATTGCTTTGAATACCATAACTTCTTGAAGAAGTGGGGACTTAAACAATGCGTGATGACATAAATGAGGGAGCTAAAGGGACATGCTGTTTGCTTTAACCAGGAGTATGGCATGACGTGAACCTTCACTGTGAGATTCTGACTTCGTGGTGGGTTGACCCTGGCTGGACGCTAGGTGCCCACCAAAGCCACTCTATCACTCCCTCCTCAGCTGGACAGGGGAGAGAAAAAATAACAAAAGGCTCGTGGGTCGAGATAAGGACAGGGAGAGATCACTCACCAATTACCATCACAGGCAAAACAGGCTCGACTTGGGGAAATTAGTTTAATTTATTACCAATCAAATCAGACTAGAGTAATGAGAAATAAACCCAAATCTTAAAACACCTTCCCCTCACCCCTCCCTTCTTCTGCAGCTTAACTTCACTCCCTATTTTCTCTGCATCCTTCCCTGCAGCGGTGCAGGGGGACAGGGAATGGGGGTTGCAGTCAGTTCATCACATGTTGTTTCTGCTGCTTCTTCCTCCTCAGCAGGAGGACTCCTCACACTCTTCCCCTGCTCCAGCGTGGGGTCCCTCCCACGGGAGACAGTCCTCCACAAACTTCTCCAACATGGGTCCTTCCCACAGGCTGCAGTTCTTCACGAACTGCTCCAGTGTGGGTCCTTTCCACGGGGTGCAGTCCTTCAGGAACAGACTGCTCCAGCGTGGGTCCCCCACGGGGTCACAAGTCCTGCCAGCAAACCTGCTCCAGCATGGGCTCCTCTCTTTCCCGCAGGTCCATAGGCCCTGCCAAGGAGCCTGCTCCAGCGTGGGCTTCCCACAGAGTCACAGCCTCCTTCGGATGCATCCACCTGCTCCAGCGTGGGGTCCTCCACGGGCTGCAGGTGGGTATCTGCTCCACCGTGGACCTCCATGGGCTGCAGGGGGACAGCCTGCCTCACCATGGTCTTCACCACGGGCTGCAGGGAAATCTCTGCTCCAGCACCTGGAGCACCTCCTCCCCCTGACCTTGGTGTCTGCAGAGTTGTTTCTCTCATGTATTCTCACTCCTCTCTCCGGGGGCAGTTGCTGTTGTGCAGCAACTTTTTCCCCTTCTTAAACATTTTATCCCAGAGGTTCTACCACCATCGCTGATGGGCTTGGCCTTGGCCAGCGGCAGGTCCGTCTTGGAGCCGGCTGGCATTGGCTGTGTCAGACATAGGGGAAGCTTCTAACAGTTTCTCACAGAAGCCACTCCTGTAGCCCCCACCCCCCTACCAAAACCTGGCCACACAAACCAATACAGACTTAGACACTCAGTTTCTGCAAAAGATCAAAGGCTGGTGAAAACCATCAGATTGAGTATGAAACACCAAAGAAGATCCCTTTTGGTTCCTTCAGCCATCACATTTTCTGATGCTTTCCTCGGAATAGGCTCTATGATACTGCCTTGCACAGTGGAACGTATGCATAAACATTTATACACATATCTCTACATACACACCCGAGGTAGTATCTTGTGTTCACACTTGTTCAAAGTCCAGGAATTGATACTAAAGAGATTTTGGATCATAGCAGTTCCGCAGATGTGGGTAGCCAAGAGTGCCAGTTCGGGCTGCTGTTTCCAGTAGCAAGGTAGATATTTGTTGCCTCTCTCCACTGCCGTAAAGGTGGCCTACGATGTGACTAAGATCTCTGTATTAGAGCATGAGTATGGATGTAGTTAGGGTCCAGCTGAAGGTTTTTTCTTTTAACATATGTTGGAATATTCTCCTGCATACAAGATATGTTGTGTATAAGCACATACTTCCCTTTGCTCTCAATTATCTGCAATCATATAATAAAAATACTTTAAATTCTAATGCAAATAAAATTAAATGTCAGCCTGTTTCAATGCTATAAATATTCATGGTTTCCTTGTACTTTTTAATGCATTTATCAAAATAAGCTATGTTTTTGTTGGAGGCTGGCTGCTTTTCTTACTGCATGCTCACCTACCTTGAGAAATGAGAAGCCCAGCATCACTTTCAAAGCTTGTCTTCCATGCCCTGGACTCTGAAGTGACCCAAAATCTTTTCACTGTTTCTTTTCTTAAGTGCTCCCGAGTCATCTGCTGAAAAGTGACCGCTCACCTTTTACAATTTAGTGTTATAATTCCTTGAAAGAATGTCTATTGGTGTTACTTTTCATACTATGACTAGTTGCAACGCCCTCAAGGGGGTTTTCTTGGGCATTCTCTGACTGCGGTGGCATTGGAGCTGTTACGGCATTGCTGACTCCCCTTTTGTGTCTCTGACAGGCAATGGAGAATGGGCTTCTGTGAACTCAGCTGAACTTGACGATGTATAAAAGAAGCACGTTGGGCATTGTTCATGGGGAATTGTTTTTAACAATACAATTTTCCAAGGCTGTGAAATATTAAAATACTAAAGGGAAAATATAGTGCAATGAAAGAAAGATTTACATACACTTCACACCACTAGTGGATTTCAGAGATTTTATGAATTTGTTAAAATTCTTTGTTTTAGTATACCTGCTTCGATTTTCAGCTCACAAGTGCCTTATGGAGAAATACTAGGTGAATAACAAAAGTGGTTGCTGGTGAATCACAGGGATCTAATTTACAATGTGATGAATTAACACTTCCACATAATAAAATAAGATGCTCCGTTCCTACAATATGAAGCTTTAACTGCTCATGTTGTGGATGTAGGTATGTTTTAACAAGGTCCCAAATTAAAACAATGTAATTATTGCTTATGGGCTAGCAACAAGTACTTTATAAGCAATTCAAATAACAAAAAAGCCCAGTAAAGCTTGAGAAGGTGGAGAAGATGCTGAGGAAACAAGTATTGAATGTTTGATTAGAAAAAAATATTATTTGAAGGAGACATCTCAGTTAAGGATATCTTTCTCCAGAAGACATATACTACTGGGAGGAAAATTTCATGCAGATTGTTCAGGATCTGGCAGTTTTATGTTAAATGCTGCATTTGTTCTTAGAACATTTTAGTAATGTTTTTCCAGAAAACCACTTTTTCAAGGACAAATGTGGTATCTGTGGACTTGTTTCTGCTGCTTTTGCATAATCTACAATTTCATATTCACAATATGTATATTAGTCTTCGGAAAAAAAAAATCAATGCAGTGACCAAATAATCTTGACATATTCTTTAATCAAAAGCAATGTGTGTTGCTTCTGAACATCCATCTCTTTTGGATTTAAAATTCATTTCTATTGCTAGGATAGCAAATGAATTGTGTTCTGTCTCTGTAGAATTTAGTGATACAGATTATGTTGTAGAGAAATAAGGTCAAATATATCTTTGAAACCTGTAAAGAGAATGGATGTTATATCAAAATAAATTTGGCCTCAGTGTTGAATGTGACTGCTTTGAAAATATTTTTATTGTCCCAGTTACACAAGCGTCGTATAGGGATGAAGAAAAATCTTCCCCTTAAAAAAATCTTAATTCAAAATAGAAACACATCTTGATTATTAGTGTTAGACTCAGAAAGAGACCTAGGCAACGCGCAGTGCTTCTAGGCACTTGATCGTATCATCAAAATTTTATTGATTTTTTTTTTTTAATGCAAAACGGAACGCTTCCAGTGAGCGGGGAGAAGTGCCAACATCTCAGCTCACAGTCTTACGTATCACAGACTTTGGGCAAGTAGGAGGTAGGGATTTGTGCCCACTCAGTTAGAGGAGGGAGTTGAAACTTCGGTCCTCAGATTTCTGGATGTGCCTCCCAAGTCAAGCTTGTTACGGAAGTGTAGGCAGACCGAAGTTATCCATGAGATACATCCTGAGCTGCCCGTCACTGTGAAGGCTGAGATGCCTCTGAGCATAACACGTGCCTTGGGAACTTTGGGCACCACTGATTAGGACAGCAACTTGGAGACAGCATTCTTGACTTACTTACCTTAATTTGTTAAAATCCTATTTAGGGTGAGTCTGAGCCTTTACAGCTTGAAGTGTATAAACTCTTGCAATGTATGCATCAGCTTACTGGAATTCTCTTTATTGGAATTAAATAACAAACCAACATTCTTTTCATCTTCTCAGGATTTGCAGTAGTTCAACTTTTTTTGGCAATAAAAAAGCTAGAATATTCTATTATTCATGTTGTGCCTCCATACTGTGCTTCAAGGATGCTTTGATTGATGACGACTGCTTTCTGGATGTTTTTTCCCTTTCTGTTTTTATAACCGAAACTGTCAATCCTCTCCTAAGACCTAGTAAATAATGAGATCAATCACTGTGTAGTCGGCAGAAAAGCAAGGACAGTGACTGAGCCAGCCCTGGACTGTGGGTGAATAAACAGGGGAGGGATATTTCACACAGTTAAAGCAAAATCCTAGACCTGCTCAGTCAGATGGAAGGACTGCACGAGGGATGTTTACAAAGGCTAATGTTAGGCTCGAGGGGCTAGTCCTCTGGACAACCTGTATCATCAATAAAAAGGGAAAGACGCCCATCCAAACAGAGCAGGTGAAGTAGGCTTTACTTGTGTTTGCTTTATCTCTTTCTGTTCACCATCAGGGAACCTTCTAGTAGCCCAGAACAGTGACGTGAACTGCCTCCCTGCTGGATGTGCCGTCTGAAGTGTGGTGAGCCACCTACTACAAGATGGGGGAAGGTGGTGATGGGGAATACTTCCTCAAGAAAGGATCGGATTCACCTCTACCAGAGCAGATTCTCCTCCTTTCTTTCTGTCCTGCACCTTTCATGGTCATGAGTTTATTGCAGTTCTGGAGAAGGAGAAAGGGTCAATTTGTAATTGGGGCTTTAAGTCCATTTTGGTTAAAGTAATAAAAAAAATGATAAGAAGTATTGATCATTGGGGGTTTAGTTTGGAGAGGAAAGTGTCATCACATCTTTCTGTGCCACAAGTGAAACCTGTCAGCTGAAATAAGGTAGGTAGTTCTGGTGTCCATACTTGAAGAAAGGTGTTGAAAAACTAAAAAGGCTTCACAAACACATTTCAAGAATCACTGGGGTCCATAAAACTTGATGTTACAGGGAGAGACACCCAAGAGAAGATTCAATACAAAAAAGGGTTGAGAGGTCATTTGACAGCGAGTTCTGGTGGGATATGGCTTTTAGTCTAGCAGTAAAAAGGTGCAATGAGCCTTAGTGGTTAGAAGTTGGAGCTAGTTCGAAGCAAGAAAGTGCACATTTTTAACAGTGAAAGGAAGTGCTTTTACCCAGATGAACTGAGCAGAAGAGATAGGGGAGTTTTAAGTCGTGAGTGCCCCCAGCTGTCTGCTTGTGACTGCTTTTACAAGAGCCTACAGAAGGAGGTGAGCGGCTGTATCTCGGGTACTTCAGGGTAAGTCTGGTATTATTTTTAGTCAAACTCATCTTCACTGGTAACTGAAGCTGCTGGTCTGGGGATGGGGGAATTGTATCATGCTAAATTACCATAGCAGTGTTTGCCAGAATTGGTGGGTTGTGTCCTCATTACACCATGAGAACAATGTGAAAGGCCTGGTTGATGTGACTACGTGTCACTTGGTGAAATAAGTGCAACGAAGCAGGCTGGAGTAGTTCTCAAAAGCAGGATGCCGGAATCAGCTAACCTCGTGGTTTTAACCAGATCCCAGCTCCAAGGTCCTTTCCGGTCTGGACCAGCCTCTATGTGACAAGGACAGCTGGGTACCTGTGCCAGGGAGATAATTAGGTACTGATTGCTTGAAGATAGCATATAACTAAGTGCGTGCTAGGGTACATCATGCGTGATGTATGTGTTAACTTGAGCCAGTAATGCACCCCTGCGGCAAAGGCAGCCAATGGCACCTGGAGCTGCGGGAGCGGGAGCGCTGCCAAAAGGTGAGGGAGGTGACCCTTCTCCTCTGCTCAGCACTGGTGGGGCACGTCGGGAGTGCTGGGACCAGTTCTGGGCTCCCCAGTACAGGAGAGGCATGGACATGCTGGAGTGGGTCCAGTGAAGGGCCATGAAGGTGATGAAGGGGTTGAGGCATCTGGCATACAAGGAGAGCCTGAGCAAGCTGGGACTGCTCAGCCGGGAGAAGAGAAGGTTCAGGGGGGTCTCATCAATGCCTATAAATACGTGATGTGGGGAGTAAAGGAAAAGGAACCAAACTCTTCTCAGTGGTGCCCAGAGACAGGACAAGAAGCAATGGGCACACTTTGAAATAGAGGAAACTCCATTTAAACATAAGAAAACACTTTTCACTGTGCAGGTGATCAAAGACAAAAAGTTTGCCCAAGGAGGTTTTTGGAGTCTCCATCCTTGGACATAAACCAAACTTGACTGGACACAGTCCTGGACAACCTGCTCTGCCTGAGCCTGCTTGAGCTGGGGGGGGGGGGGGTTGGACTAGGTGATCTCCAGAGGTCCCCACAGCCTCAGCCATTCTGTGATTCTGTGATACCAGAATGCGTATTACATGTAAGGAGTGCTGGGGCGGATGACACTGGTCCTAATAAGATACTTTATCATTTGAATTCTCATGTATGCATTGCTTTGATTAGGACTTTTCACTGTGGCATCAGCACCCGACTGCTGTTGATTAACCCCTTGGGATTTTTTCTGATGGGATTCTTTCTCCATGTCCTATTGCATTTTAGGACTCAACCCCAGATCTAGAAATACGATGATGTTTTTCGTTCTTAGGCGTACGAGCTTGCATTTGGGTTCACATCTGCTTTAACAAAACTGGACATTTTTTTATCTCGGCAAAGGATCAGTCTGTATAACAACTGTTGCCTTTGTTGTTTTCCACATTAGCAATTTGTGTGTCATATTGCAAATTTTACGTGCAGTAGTGCTATGTTTTAATCAAGGGCATTGAGAAACATATTGAAAAAATTCATGCCAAAACAGATCCCTCTATAAGCTCACAAAATATGCAATCCTTGCAATGAAAACACTTCAACTATAGTATATTTTTATGACCTGGTTGTTAACCAGTTTTAAAAATTATCATTTCGTATGTGTTACACTGATTTTGTTTAGAGGTATTTTTTTTAATGCAAGATTATGTCATATGTTTAGTAAAGACAGTATTTCAACCACAATCTTCATTATCAGCCTAATGCTTAATCTCATTAAAACAGTATCAAATTTGTTTGACAGTCTTAGTTCCTGGGCAACCGCGTCGACTGAGATTAATAAATCCGTAATCCGTTAATTCTTTCGTTAGTATCCCACATCAGCATTTTTATTAGTTTGCTCGATGACACTTGCTAGCTAAAGCTGCCTGTAGTTACCCGAAGCGATTACATTTACCGTCTGAAAATACCGGTTCGGCATTAACTTTTTCCATACAAAGTCTGAAATTCGAATTACGCCAAGTACCACTGCCCAGCGACCTGACAGCAGCAGCACGGGCTTGCCGTGCAGACCATTTTGTCTTCGGTTCCGTAACCCTGCTCCACGTCCCGCAAGGCGACGGGCGCCGTCTTCCGCCCCCGCCCCGGCGCGCTGCCGCAGTAGCGCGGCCGTGCTGTAGGTGGCGGCTCAGCACCGGCGGAGGCCGGGAGCCGTCCTGCCCACCGCCGCCGGGGTAAAAGCGTCCCTTAAAGGCGACGGAGGGATTTGAAACAGCTTTGTCCCGTCTTTAAACTCCTCCTTGTTCCTTCGCTCTGATTGCCTTTTTACAGGCGCTTGCTTGCTGGGCTGCTTCCTTGTCATCGTGCTTAACGAGGAAACCTTTTTTGTTCGGTCCTGTTTATCCTGTTTTTCTGGACGAAGGGATCAAGTGCACCCTCAGTAAGTTTGCAGATGACACCAAGTTGTGTGGGAGTGTTGATCTGCTGGAGGGTAGGCAGGCTCTGCAGAGGGACCTGGACAGGCTGGATCGATGGGCCGAGGCCAATTGTATGAGGTTTAACAAGGCCAAGTGCAAGGTCCTGCACTTGGGCCACAACAACCCCATGCAACGCTACAGGCTTGGGGAAGAGTGGCTGGAAAGCTGCCTGGCAGAGAAGGACCTGGGGGTGCTGGTTGACAGCTGCCTGAGTATGAGCCAGCAGTGTGCCCAGGTGGCCAAGAAGGCCAATGGCATCCTGGCTTGTATCAAAAATAGTGTAGCCAGCAGGACTAGGGAAGTGATCGTGCCCCTGTACTCGGCACTGGTGAGGCCGCACCTCGAATACTGTGTTCAGTGTTGGGCCCCTCACTACAAGAGAGACACTGAGGTGCTGGAGCCTGTCCAGAGAAGGGCAACGAAGCTGGTGAAGGGTCTGGAGCAGAAGTCTTATGAGGAGCGGCTGAGGGAGCTGGGGTTGTTTAGCCTGGAGAAAAGGAGGCTGAGGGGAGACCTTATTGCTCTCTACAACTACCTGAAAGGAGGTTGTAGAGAGATGGGGGTCGGTCTCTTCTCCCAGGTAACAACTGATAGGATGAGAGGAAATGGCCTCAAGTTGCACCAGGGGAGGTTTAGACTGGATATTAGGAAATTTTTCTTCACTGAAAGGGTTGTCAAGCATTGGAACAGGCTGCCCAGGGAAGTGGTTGAGTCGCCATCCCTGGAAGTATTTAAAAGACGTTTAGATGAGGTGCTTAGGGACATGGTATAGTGGTGGTCTTGGCAGTGTAGGTTTACAGTTGGACTCGATGATCTCAAAGGTCTTTTCCAACCTATATGATTCTGTGATTCTGTGATCTTCCCTTAAAATTCTTAGGTGTGTGGCAATCAGCCGGTGTCCATGGAGGAGGTTTGCATGGCAGTGCAAGGGTGTAGTCTTGTTAGCAGAAGTTACAGCCACAAGTCCTCTAAACTATTTTGAACGTCTCAGCCTCCCATCTTATGTGCTAGTGGGGAACAGCGTCGCCTCGGTCCGGCACCGAGGTCTCTGCAGGCAGAAGGAGAGCTGGCCCAGCGTGCCATTCGGCGTCTGAGCTATAGGCTGGGACTCTGCGTCTGCAGCGGTGAACCAAACCATGCTGGGAGCCTTCCAGTGGCATGGCTGCCAGTTGGTGTGGTCTGCCCGCTTCCACTCCTTTAACTCTTAGCCTCCACGGGACACTTAAAGATGGAGACTTGATAAAAAACGCCAGACTCAAAAGTTTGTGATCAACAGTAAAAAGTCCAGCTGGCTGCTGGCGACTAGAGGCATCCCTCAGGGATGGATACTGGAGCCAGTATTGTTTAATGTCTTTATTATTGAGCTGGACAAGGGGATGGAGTTTATCAGGGCTTTGAGTATATTCTCCCACTCCTGGGGTTTGGCTGCTGGGCTTGGGGCTAGCTCCATGCCTGTGCAGCCAAGAGTGACCTCGGGGGATTGATGGGGGGGCTCTCAAATGTGCCGTGGAGGGGTTGCAGCCAGGGCCAGCCTTTGCCATTGGGAGCTGCTTCCAGCTGTGTGTCTTGCACTGAGGGCACTGACCTGCGGATGGGACCTCTCAGCTCATCCACAGGCAGCCCCGTGGCTGTGGACCAGCCTGGCGACCGCAGGGTCTGGGCTGACCCCATCACCGCCCCAGCCCAGCCCTGCTGGCTTTGCAGGTGCTGTGGGGCTGGCCCCAGCCAGTGAGACCCTGTGGGCCCCCCTGTCACCCCTGGGGATGTAGTAACCCCATGCGGCAGTGCACGCTGGGCAAGTACGGTCCAGGAAGCAGCTCACTAGAAAAAGCCCTGGGATCCTGGTGGACAACAGGTTGAACATGAGTCAGTGATACGCCCTGGGATCCCCAGTACAAGAAAAACATTGAAAACCTGGAGTGAGTCCTGTAGTGGAGCACCAAGCTAGTGAGGGGCTGAAGCACAGGATGTTCAAGGAGAGGCGGAGGCTGCTGAGTTTGCTCAGGCTGCAGAAGAGATGCTTTGGGGAGAACTTGCTGCTGCCTACAGTTAGTTACCTGCTGGGAGGTGTGGAGAAGATTGATCTGGACTCTTCCCCAAGGTGCCCAGTGGAAGGACGAGAGGCAGCTGGACACATGTTGCAACATGGGGAATTCTGACCGGATGTTAGGAAAAAAATTGTTCACCATGAGGATGGTCAAACACTGGAGCAGGCTGCCCAGAGAGGTACGGAGTCTCTGTCCTTGGAGATATTCAAAACTTGACTGGACACAGCCCCAAGCAACCCAATCTAGTTGCCCCTACTTTGAGCAGATTGTCTGATGACCTCCAGAAGTCCCTTCCAAACTATATTAGTCTGTGAGCCTGTGATTCTGAAACTGGGTAGCTGTATCCAAACCAGCAGCGCTCCCTGGCCTGTGCTGCCTCCCAAACCGTGCACGGGGATCAATGGGGAGAGTGCTAGCAGACTAGGGGGAAAGCCATGGCACTGGCCACGGTCACAATTTAGCAGTGAAGGAGACCGAGTTCCAGTGTCTGGTATGGTTTAAGTAAATAAACAGTTTCCAAAAATAGAAACATAAATATAAATATGGAAAATAAAAGCACTGCTTTATTTTCATGCAACTGCTGTTAGCTTGTTCATTCCGTTTGTTTCATGTATAGCAAGAGTTACAAATGTGAAATCCTGATCCTTCCCAGGCTGCCCACTGAACAGCTATCACTGAAGGCTTGTGTGCACCATTACCACTATATGCAAATACCTTTTCATTAGCAATGATATTTCATTTACATTTTTGTAGATTGAAAACCCTTTCTGAAACTGAAAACTTAAATTTCAGAACTGAAGAGTTCTTACGTTTGACTGATTTTCTGTAATAATACGTATATCTATTAATTCCTTACTCCTTGTTAAGATCCATTCATATCAAGATTTATAAAACATGACAACTTTTAAGATTGCCCTATTTTTTTGCATACAGAAGACAGTATTTACTGTATA
The DNA here is from genome assembly GCF_035582795.1 of Mycteria americana. NCBI lineage: Eukaryota > Metazoa > Chordata > Aves > Ciconiiformes > Ciconiidae > Mycteria > Mycteria americana. The sequence continues at coordinate 37,797,867 of NC_134367.1, forward strand.
CATATTTTTGAGCAGGTTTTCTGGAAAACCGGAAAGCTGAGAATCTTTCCCGCACCTTCCAAGTTCACAGTGTCATTCCTAGAGGGGAAATATAATCCAAAGCAACTGAAAGTGCCCTGCCATCAGCCTTTCTCTGTTTAATCTATTAGCCACTCAGCGGTATAATGTATTATCTGACACACAGTGATAAGCAGCTTAGCTGTCCGAGATCATATTAAGTATGTTCGGTTTAGCCTAATTCTGCAGCACTCCATGAGGAGACACCCCGATGTCCATCTGGAGCCCTTCTGACATCACTGCAGCCATGTATAGGGATGGGGACCCTCCTGCATGGCTCATGGCCTTGGAGGAGAATATACTTTCCGACTGTCTGGTCCTTCCTTCTTTTCTAAAACCCTTTCTTCAGCTCCTGTTCATGCACTTAAGAAATGAAATATTCAAGTGAGCCCATGCCCTAGAAAACAAAAATATCCCTATAGCAGATCATCCAGAAGTTTATAGGTTAGAATGGAACTGCCTTGATCTCTTGTTTAATGAGTTCTGCTGGAAAAACGCATTTTAAAAAAGAACTCCTACCCTGCATTTTCCATACTTGAAAAAAACATTGTTTTAGTGTTTTGTTAGTGGTTCATTGGAAGATTGACAATTACATCTACTCCCTATATTCTCTCTTTAATTACTTGCAAAGTTCATGTCACCTTGCAAAAAACCCTGAATAATCAGGTTTCTCTTGAGTCTGCTGAAAGCCCCGACACTAATACACAGGTGAAGTAGCAGCCTTTGCCTCTTTTTGACACCTCTCTGAGGTCGAAAGGATAAAGACTCTGTAATGACAGATCCTCTCAGCCCCCTCTCCACTGTGGATCCAACTGTTCCTGGCACGGATGTGTGGACTCCTTTTGCTGTTCGGGGAGTTCCATCTGCAGCTCAGTGATCACAAGCTGAATTTTAACCAATAGATATAAATAGATTTGATGGGGATGATGAATGTGATAGTCATCCCTAGACAGCCACTGCCAAGAAAATAGCAATATTATGTAAAAAAAAAAATCCAAAATGTTTGGCTTTTTTTTTTTTTGGACATGGGGACAAACTGAGGTGGAAGGAAGCAGTTAAGGCAACTGTAGAACTGAAAAATAGTATTAACTGATACTAACATTGGCTAAATATAATAAATACAGCATTGGCTGAAATGCAGTATTGGTAGGTGACCCTGAAGTAAGAATTGGTGAATACTGCTTGTGGCAGGAAAAAGGAGAACAAGCACAAGTTTCTGCTTTTTTTGCTTGACTTTTCTATTCATTCTTTGCATATTTTAAAACACAATCTCAGCCCTCAGATCATCAGCTTTAAAAAAAAAAAATCTGCGCAGGCTTATTCTCCTTATAAATTCTAAAATGCCTATTTTAAGGGGATTGTTTGTACTCCTTTTGGTGGGAAATTACATTCGACATTGGAGTTAAAGGTCATATGACCTCAAACAAGATGGGTGCCAGTGCTGAGAAAACTGAACAGAGTGTTACAATTTCCACAGGATTTAAAATTAACCTCATTGCATGATTGGCTTACATTTCTAATCCGATATATCAGGCTAAATATAGCCTTTGAAGACAATTTCTCTCCATGCAAATAATCACTGCAGGCTAAAAATTATTAAAAATGTAAATTAAGAAAGAAAAGTGTTAAATTAAATTATAGACAAACTATCATCTTGCTAGAATACTGACCTGCAACTGCACATATAGAAGACACCTGCAAGGGAGAGAAGGCAAAAGGGAAAAAATAAATAGAGAAATTAGTATGTTTGAATATATATTTATAGAGGGAGAGTTTCTGATGCTGTCAGCAACTTCTGTCAAAGATCTACCTTCAGAGGCATCACTGTTGACTTTCAAACATTTCATGTTTTATTACTGCATTTTAATCATTAACTATGAAAGGCGTCCCTGGATGATTTGCAGGAGCTATGAATCATTCATTATAACTAAAACAAACTCTCTTTTTTTTTTCCCACTAAAATAAACAAATACGAAATAGTTTCCAAAAAATCAGGACATCAAAACCTTTAGAAAAGAACTAATGTTTTAGGAAATGCTACAAATCAATACTACAAAAAACTCCAAGGTCAGAGAAGGAACCAGAGAGTGGGAAGCTGAGATTAAGACTGTATGCAGGTTTTTTTGTTTTCTCCTCTAGTCTCCTAAATTCCTGAAGAATGTAAATATCATAAAATGTATTATGTGGGCAGGTGCCTTTCCAATTTAATAAGTCCATACTAATATTTTGTAGATAAGAGAGCTGCTTCTGTGCGAGAACCAGCTCTGTGGCACTAAACCCATTTGGGAACAGTCTTTCATTTCCCGTATTAGTGCAAGACATGAATTTCCATGTGGCAGACAAAAAAGATTTGCTTCACTGACAAAGGTTCCTATCTCTGTTGGAATTCAGCGAGCTCCAAACATAGGAGAAATATTATACCCAGTTCACTTGGTTTTATTTATTTGTTAGTGTAATTTGTACCAAGAAGTATAAATAGCCCTTAGTTCCTGGGGAAGTTCACGGCACTGTTTTTGATCAGCCTCACAAGAAATTTGCTCTGAATCCCTAAGGGGTTTATTCTTAATACATGAATTCCAGCCTATGAGAGAAACTACATCTTCAACTGTATCGTCATTATATCCAAGTCCCATAAAAATCAGTCTCATTCTGTTCAACATCTCGATGCAGCTTTCAGATAAGCAAGTGAGACAACCCAGGCTTGGAAGTGACAGCAACATGGAGACAGCGTGAAGATACCACAGGTAAAGCCGAATCATGGCAAGACGGAGATGTCTGTAGGTATGAAAACCACGACTAACAATTATCTACTGCTTGTCATGCTTAATGGCTGCATCCCAGTGAGTGACAAAATGGAAAGATCCCAAAAGAAATATTGAAAGAGGGACTGTTAGAAATTGCTTTAAAGAAGATATACCTGCTACACATTAGGTTGGCTGTACAACTCAGAATCAGTGCAGGCTTCTTGGCCTGTAGGTCAGCATCTGACCACTGGGTCATGCTATGGAAGGTTTGTGAGGCCCTCACCGGTCATATCCCAAAGAGAAGTCTGCTCTTTGAGTTCACATTGATTCACAGTTGCTATCCCACAGTCTGAACCTGCAACCCAGTTTGCTGAGTATCATTCATTCACACAGAGAGTGCCATTTATTTCACTGAATGCTACTTCTCCGAGTGAGGTCTGCTCCTTGGGAGTAAGGACTGAAGATATGGGCTTTAGTGATTACATGGGGAGGCAGGGAAGTGAATCGAAATGAAGAAGCTGAACTGGCTCTGTGGGCATATGAAACAATATTTTTCCTTTCTGTGAAGTCTTCCATGAGGTCTTTGCTGGACCCTTGCTAGTCTTTGATCCACTGATGATGTGAGGGATCTCAGGAGGAACCCCTCACACTGGCCTCCAGTGCAGCCTATTCTGTAGTCCAAAACCTCTGAGAAAGGGTCTGCTGTATGTCCTATTATCTAGATTCCATTAAGAAATGCTGCATCCAATTATGATACCAAAGTATCCATTGTGCTGAGTTTAATGTTTCTCAGACTTTCCCAGACTGCAGTCATCAACATTAGAAAGTTAAAATTGAGTCAAAGGTATCTCCTGTTATTTTAAATAGAACTATTTTTTAAAATGTAGAAAGTAGACTGGGCATCACAGATATATACCCACTTAGGGTCTGATATAGCTGTGGTATCATATTTGTCCATTTGTAGTCAAAAGACAACTTTCTTTATACAAGTAAGGAAATAATTCATTAAAAAAAAAGGTTTTTAAAATTTGTAGCTTCTTTTTCAGAAGTTTTCTAAGAGCAGCCTATCTAAGAGCAACCAATTCATGGCTAAAATAGGTTATGACTGAGACAAGTATGCTGTCTAAAGTAGGCTAGTTTGCATGCATTGCTCTTGTAAACCTTAAGATTTGAGGTGCATTTCTACTTGCCAAACAACCTCCTTAATAATTTTTTCTTTTAATATTTAGTCCAATCTTTACCATTTTTACATAGCCCAGGGTCATAGTCTGCTCTCAAATTCATCCCCAAAAGCATCTGAGAGCAAAATGTTGCTGTTAGGTTTAGCAACATAGTTGCTTGGCCATACCTTCATTAGTTATACCTGCTATTCTGAAAATTCTAGTTCAGTCTAGCTGCGTTTAGAAAAGATCAATAGCAGCTTTGACATGCTTACCCTTGCCATGCCATCAGTACAACAGCAGACTTGACCCTGCTGGCTGCATGATATGTCTGTTGCTTAGTGAAACAGAAAGTATATATCTTGAGAAGATGATTTTGATGAATCGAGCAAATAATATTTCTTGCAGCAAGATTAATTTTGCTAACCTCTCATAACTTCTCACTTGGCTTGCCATGTTTGTTTCACAGATTTCCAATGAAGACCAGCTGTGTGCCTTTCACCATCCTTTTCCAATTAATTACAAAAAATGGGTTGAATTAGTTTTTTGTTCTTACCATCCAAGTCATGCTCTGAATAGTCTGGAAGCTGTCCTAAGCTGTGCCTTCACTGACAAAAGTAATACATACTTATTGTGTCAACCGGCAGTTCTCCCAATAGAAAAACATGGACACAAAGCACATCATTTTTTCTGCAAAGAAGAGCTGGTAAGGTCAAATGTGACCAGGGGTAACAGTGCTGAGTTTTGTAGCTAACTTTTGGGAAGTGCTAAAAATGCCACTTAGCATTTTCAGCACTTTACATTTTAGAACTGAACAACAGTTATAGGTTAATTAGTCCTCTATGGAAAATATTACTTCCTAACCGCTACCTCCCCAGTACCTTTATGGCAGTAGAAAATAAATCTCAGATAGCTCTGAGACAGAGTAACAGCTGCACTGAAGATCTGATCTGGGAAAACATCGTGCAAAAAACAAGACATGGAAATGCAAAATGTAACAAACTTTATGCTACAAATCTGAAAGGAATAAATAAATGTTAGCAAATTCTGCAGGCTTACTTTACCAAAGAATACAAAAAGTGTATCTGCTTTGACAGGCATGTTCATGCTTACCAAAAAAAGAGCCTGGGTTGAGACTAATAAGACAATGCATGGAAGGGCAATGATTTGTCTACCCATCTCTTGAGAAGCTGTATGGTTTCTCATTTATTTAGCTGCAGTTTAGCCTGGCTTACATTGCCTCCTACATATTCCTTTGCTCAGCGCATTAGTTTCCAGGCCAGGCAGCTGGTTTCAGCTCAGTGTGCTCCTGCTCTGAATCCACATCCCTTTTGCTTCTGGTCAGGCAGGAGCGGGTCCTCTCTGTTCAAACCAGCTCATGAAATTGCAGTCAGTTCCCATGTAGGTCAATACAACCTGCCTGCAGCACATCCCTAATCGCTGCTGCCACATTTTCCTTTTCTGCCTTCTCTCTCCACCAGCTCCGGCTCCCACTGGCTAGTCCCCTCACCAGTTTGGGAAACAGGGCCCCAGGACGGCGCTTTCCCCACCCCAACCTCTACCACCATTCTCCTTGGCCCCTGCCCACGAAGCCTGTGATGCTGTCAGGGCATCACACCCCTGATCTCAAAGGATGCCAGTAGGTTGGCTGCAGCCATCTGTGCTGCTTTTATGGAGTTAAATTCATGCCATTTACGCAGCCTGTCTGCGGGGAAGGACTCTGCCAGTCATGTGGGATACACTTGCGACAGTGCAGGGGCCAGCACAACACGCCTGGGCCACCCACGCTGCACATGGGGACACCTTTGGCTCTGAGCTGAGGATTAGTGTGGGCCAAAGACTCTTCCCTGCTGGTTCCTAAAGGTCACCTCAAACCTGTGCCCGAGTACAGTCTTGTGTCCCCACGATGTGAATGTGGCCTCCATTTGTGGGCTTGAACCCATGCTTGAAATGCGACGCACACATAATCTTTATCCTCAAATTTACGTCAGCTTTCCAAGTTTGAGATTTTTTTCCCCTCTCTGTTCTGTGAAACATCTAAAAAACTCCTAAGTACTATAAAAATAATAACTATTCTTAGTTTATTTGGTGCATACACTTTAGGAAAGTTGCCAGTATTCATGTACTCAGCTGCTTCTTATTCTCCACAAGATTACTTGCTCTTTGTCCTTGTATACATAAATATTATTGCTGACCCACTTCTCCTGCATCCTGCAAGAAATGAGTCTTCTGAAGTGCCTTGTCAGAGTGGAACTGGACAGACATGGAAAACCAGCTGGAAAATGGCCAAAATGAATGTGGTGGTAGATTGTTTTTCCAAGGGCTTGGCAGAAGGTCCCCCAGAAAAGGGCTGGCAGGAATGTAATGCTCTATGACTGCTCCCTCAGTGCACTTTGCATCTTGAGTGCTCGCTGATTTAAGTTTCATTGGAACTGCAGATGGGGAAATGAGATTTGTGGGGGCTTTCATCCCTCATCCCTCTGCAGTAATGTAGATTACTAAAGGTTGTTCGAATTAGCAGAAATAAGGACAAATCCTTTCCCTAAATTGAAAAAAAAAAAAAAAAAAAAAAGGAGAAAGCTGCTCAGAAGTTTGGTTTCACCAAGAAATGCAAGCCTACTGGGCTTGAGATTGTTGAGCCTGATTGTTTGCAATATCTTGGGCTGAAAGAGCAGACAGGGTAGAAGGCTGGGCACTGACTGAAACCTGCCTGGATTCCTGCTCCTCAGTTAGAGCTGCCGGCTTCAGCAACGGTGGGATCTCAAGACAGGAGTGCAAAATGAACTCTGGCACTTCTTACACAATGTAGCTGTAAGTTTAAGGAATGATGAATGATTTAATACAGAGCATGAAAGATGTTTTTACCTCCAGGTTCAGTTATTGCAAGTCAGATGACTGAGCTACATCAGATGATGAATTTCACAGGAAAATGTTTTTCTTTTCAAAGGTCCTTAGTATTAGGAATTCATGGAGGGAATCAAAGCAGCCACAGATACTAACAACCAGTCATGCTTCAAGTAAAGGGCAGCAGATTGTGACTTCAACTAAAAGGCAGCAGCTGAGAAGAATGGACTCTTATATAGCTTTGGAATTATCTAGGTATATTTAGATTTAAATGGCATGAAGGTAGGTTTACTCAGCTCTCTGTGGTTTGGTTTTTTTTTTGCTGTCAGTTATAAAGAGATGGTACAGAAATCATTCTGAAATCAAGAACAGCCGTACCTTTCTGCTTTCCTCAACATACCACACATTTGTGAATGCAAGAATCAAAACCTTTCTCAAAATTGTTCTGGCTCTGTGTCTTCCCAAGAGCCTGCTTTAACACCTGCGCTTCATAGTAGCTTCAGAGTAATTCAAGTCAAAAAAGAAAAAGCTTCATCTTGGGATGTTATCTCTAAAATCTGATTGTGGGGAAAGCTGTGAAATGCTCTGAATGTAAACCTCTGGCCACAGTCAAGGTTCTGGAAAGAACAGAGCCCTGCTTGAAACTGAGTTTGTTATTGGGAGACTTCGGTGTGACTATGTAGTGGTTTAGCCCCAGTCAGCAACTAAGCACCACACAGCCGCTCCCTCACCCTCCCCCCTGGTAGGATGGGGGAGAGAATCAAAAGAGCAAAAGTGAGAAAATTCGTGGGTTGAGATAAGAACAGTAATAACTGGAACACACACACACCAAAAAAATTGTAATAAGAAGGAAAACAACAAGAGAGCAAGAGAGGAACAAAACCCAGGAAAAAACAAGTGATATAACCCCTCACCACCCACCGACCGATGCCCAGCCAGTCCCCAAGCAGCAATCGCTGCCCCCTGGCCAACTCCCCCCAGTTTCTATACTGAGCATGACGTCATATGGTATGGAATAGCCCTTTGGTCAGTTTGGATCAACTATCCTGGCTGTGCCCCCTCCCAGCTTCTTGTGTACCTGGCAGAGCATGGGAAGCTGAAAAGTCCTTGACCAGTGTAGACACCACTTAGCAACAACTAAAACATGAGTGTGTTATCAACATTATTCTCATACTAAATCCAAAACACAGCACTGTACCAGCTACTAGGAAGAAAATTAACTCTATCCCAGCTAAAACCAGGACAGACTAACAAAACCTTGGAAGCCATTTTTGCAAGGGATAGGGTGATCTTGACTAGGAGCTGCTTGACCTGTTGTGCATGTAGAGGAGGAGTCATAATAGTATGCATAACACATAACTGCAGGCATTAATGGACAACTGAGAGAGCATACCCTGGAGGTTCCTTCTGTGATTAAATTGATACCTTAAAAATACAGTGGCTTCTAGGATGTATTTGGAGAATCAGGCTCCAAACAGCATTATCTCATACGCTTTCAAGCGGTGTCTAGCCAAGATATTTATAGGCTATTAGCCACCACACTGAATGCCATTACTCAACAAGTGGAACAATCCTGTACTTATGTCACATTACTTTGGCCATTTTGTACATTTTAGAGCCTTTAAGTTATCTACTTTCTCTTGGGGTCTGCAGTGCGAGATCAGCTGATGATGCTCTGTTGAAGCTGGAGCATTCTGTTTTTCTCTACTATTTATCCCCTTCTTTTGCTGCTCCCTAGCATGACGGTCACATTTCTATCAAGGAAGATTGCTCAGGACTGTCAGAGCTTTTAATGACTCTCTAAACAAGTAATTTTCAACATGTTTTGATACTTAGAATTTTTTAAAAATGCTAAAGACTCCTTTAGAAATTTCAAGTATGTGGATTGTTGCAGAGTCTATGTGAATTTGCTACATCTTAGCAACGTTTCACAGAACCCAGAGAAATAACTGACGGGTACCAACAACCCACAGACCAGAAAACTTCTAAAATGCCTCCTCAGACAGACTGCTCCTTTCACGTGAGAGATGAAGCCATCTTAACCACTTTTTCAGTCCTGAACATAATATTCCATTTCTCCAGGATTTTTCTCCTATGCCTGTTGCATCTTGCTATGCAAATAATCTTTTATCATAATTAGAATCTTCTTTGTCCAAGGTTGTACTTTTATACTTCCATTTTCACATACTCACAAACCTTCGTTTTGTGTGTTACCTTAGCAGCAGTAAAGTACCTTAGCAGCAGTAAAGTTCTGTTTAATCTTCCATGAAGATCTGGCATAACAATGAATCATTCTTACCATGAAATCTTTAGAAACTACCCTCTGCCCCCCACAAATTCACATTTTCAATGCCAGTCTTAGAATGCAGTGTTTCTGTACCTCTTGTAAACATGGAAAACTGCTCATAAATCATTTTAACAATGTTTTTATTACATTTCTTCTACTTAACTAAATGTTTGCACCATTTGGTCTTCAAGCCTCTAGAACTGTAGAATAGAAATGGAGTTAAAGGTATGGCCTCAGGACATTTAACAGCAGCGGCTGCAGGACGGAGGGTGATGGCCAGTCCTAACCTGTACACCACCCAAAAGTGCAAAACATCACGTGGCAATGTCCGATAGGTTTTACCCTCCACAGAGTAATAGTTCTCTGGTTAGGAGCCATGTAAAGTAAGAGGCTGCTCTACAAGCTTTGAAATATTCAGCTTCTCAGTGCAATATTTCTTTTTCCTAACTTTCTGGATTACTTCCACAACATAAATAGTTTCTTTGTGTGTATGGAAACACTAGCAAAAGAGAGAAGTCAAAAAGCTGCCTGGATTCTCACGGCCCATGCTACATCAAAGTTGATACTGAGAAGTTATAGGTGCAAGATTTTTAGCCCAAAATATTATAAATTTACTTACAAAAATTGAGAATTACAAGAAAATTCATTGAAATACAGCTTGAGGTTGTTCAAAATGTGTTTCAAAGTGTGTTTGAAAGGACACTTTAATGAAGTTGCTGCATTCATTGTCAAGTAGTTGAAAGCAGGCAGGAAACCCCCTGCTCTGTCTTTGATGGTGTCTCTAAATATTTGTGGAATAAGGATGCTGAAGCGTTGGCTAGAAGCTGTGTTAAGTGTGATGGATAGAAGATCTCCATGAGCTCCGGCACTTTAGCTCAATTTGGGTCTATCAACTGTGGCCATGAATTTGGCTGCTCAGACTCTGTTTTGAAGTTCAAGCTGTAGGAGTCTACTCACCCAAGGGCTACAGGAACAAAAGGGACACTCTAAAAACAATGAAAAGAAAAATGTGCATTGGCTTGGCTGGCTGGGGATCAGTTTGGGGCATTCGAAATGGAATAGTGGGTTTGGATTTTTCTAACCGGTGCTGTTTTTACCTGGTTTTACCTCTTTTTTCCCATAGCTTTTGAGAATTTATGCAGCTCTGTAACACTTTCAAGTGAACTGAAATGAAAGTTGTTTGTTTTCCAGATGGGGAAGGAGACTAGATTTGTGGCTTTTGGAGCTGACAAACTAGAGGACTCTTACAAGGAGAGGGAACAACCTTAAAAGTACCTTAGTTACAGTTTTTACAGTCCCACCAGAATTTCTTAATTTTCTTATTTACATCTCATGCTTTTTCCAGTTAGTGCCATTGCCATGTGGTTTCTCTAGGTTATTGGTTATGTGTCAAGGCTGTCTCTGAGAGGTAGGAGCATCCTCTTCTTCTGTTTAGTGAGAGTTAAAGATGTTCAGCACTCTTCAGAATCAGACTTTGCTATCTTTTTTTCTGTTTTGCTGTATTTAAGAATATATTAGAAGGCAGGAGTTATTAATATTATAATTTAATGCTATATATTAATGCTGTGAGAGAATGAAATACAACCAGCTGCAGTGAGTTGTCCTGGTTCTATTTGTTTCATATAGTAACAGTATGGCCAAACTAGAATATTAAACCCAATGTTTTCTAGTAGGGAGTAAATAGGGAAGTAAGTGGGAAGTAAACATCTCCATCTTTTAAAGAAAACTTAGAGAAACACAGGAAAATATGTTGTCAGAAATAATCCTGCAGTGTGAAGGAAATTCACTGAGTAAGGTAATGGGGATTTTCCAGCAAATTCCTATAATTACTCCCCTATCACAGAATTTTAACAAGTTGCTTGGAGTTACCTTACAAACCAACATAAAAAAAGTTTGCCTCCTTTGCTCCCTTTCCTGGTCGTTCAGCAGCAATTAACCAGTAAAAACTTGTTGGTCACTGGTTTGTGGTTCCCACAGTTAAGCGTTGCACTCAAATGAAGGCAGGAGCACTGAAGCCAGAAAATCTTAACCTTTGTACCTAAGTTTACTCTGATGAAGTTCACTCTTTCAACAAGCACTCTCATGAAAGCAAAGTAATGCATAGTTATAAATCTTAGCAAGATTGGTACCTGAATTCCCATTACAGGATTGGACTTTATATTGCTGATATTGAGCTCTGCTCCAGAGGACAGTGAAGTCAGTGGAAAGCCTCCCAATGACTGCCACAAGGTATAAATCAAGCTCAAAATGAGCACTGAGCGTCCTGATTATTTTTTATAGCTCTTGCTACATACCTTCCATGAGACCTGCAGGATTTCAAAATAAATGATCAATATTAAAATGTAAAGAAAGTTTCAAGGACATATTTGGCAGCAAGTCGAGGTCTGCGCTTAGTCTGGATGGTGGAAGTTCACTGAAGGCGGTGGCGATGCAAAAGGGTGAAGGAGCACTTCGCCATTGGGGTGAAACGGCGGGAAGGGAGAGTGTAGTCAGAGGGAATGAGTAACCATCTGGCTGCGTGTAGGGAAGTAAGAGGATGAGGGTTATGACTGTAGTAACACATATAAGGCTGCCAGCTACATGGTTCTGAGTCTTTAAATAAAGACCCAAAAGCTGATGAGGGCTGTAGGGATTCCCCTCAGTCACTTGCAGATGAGCTGACTGATGAAAGGTTATTTGGGATTATCTGCTTATCCTGTTGATTAATAACATCTGTTCCACAGCTGACAATATTGAGAACTGTACGTCTATACCAGGGAGTGAAAATAGACAGCACTGTTTAACTCCTTTGAGATGCATGATGTAGGAGAACCCTTTCGCCAGTGGCCTACCTCCCTTGCATTGTCCCTTTTGCCTGCCCTGACAGGAATGTGCTGTGCGGCCTGTCCAGAACGGCACCATTTTCCACCCCTTCACCACTGTAAATGGCGGCCAGCGGGGCTGGACCCAGGCCTGGTGGAGCAGAGGTCGTGCTCCGCATGGGGTAGGAGGACCAGGAGCGGCCAGGCGGGCTGAGCTGTCAGGGAGGAGCAGCCCTGATGGCAGAGGGTATGAATTTAAGCACGTTGTTCATCATGTGCTGGGGTCACCTCGACCTGCGGGCAGCGCACCTGGAGGGCGGCACAAGCCCCTTCTCAGCCTCTCAAACGCGAATGGTGGCACTTGGCAGCCCCGCGCGTTGGGGGCATGGCAGCTTGGAGCACGCAGGCTGCCGGCTTGGCTCGGTTTCGCTGGGGAAGCACGACGAACAGCCGGCTGTCCCCCGCCCGGGCAGAACTACAGCGCCCGTCGGCCCCTGCGCGCCGCCCCCACCTTTCCCGCCTCTCGCCGTTATCGCCTGCCTCCTGTCAGCGAGCAGCCGGACCCGGCTCGCCCGAGAGGGACTGCCGCGGCGGGGAAAGGGGGTGCTGCGGGTGGTGGCCGCTGTCGGGGAGCGGCGGCGGGGTGGAGCGGGGCGGCCCCGTCCCTCTCCCCGTTCCGTGCGGGGGAGCGGCGTCCCCGCAGCCTCGCTGCCCCGTCCCGTCCGGTCCCGTCGCCGCGGCGGCGGCGCGGCTCATGAGGTGAAGATGGTGATCCGCGTCTTCGTCGCCTCCTCCTCGGGCTCGGTGGCGGTGAGTGGGGGCGAGCGGCGGGGAGAAGGGAGACGAGCGGGGCGCGGGGCCGCCGCGGCCAGGGCTCAGCCTCTGGGGCCGGGGACAGCGCGGGGCGAAGCTGCCCCGTGGTTGTCAGCCGCCGCTCGCCGTCCCCGCGGTTGCCGAGCTTGCCCTCAGCTCCGAGACCTCGCCCCGCACGCCGGCCTGGACCTGAGGGTCAGTAGGCTCTTGCGAAACGCGGGTCTGAATTTGCCGGGGTAGCGTGTGCGATGGGGAAAAAAAATGACAACTTCCCCCCGCCAAAGGCTACCAAAGCTTAACTTGTTCGTAAATTGCCTTTGGCAAACCAAGCCCCCCTGAAACCTTTTTGTAGGGGATAAATATTGAGTGTGTTTAAAGGGTCTTAAAGGTGATTAAAGTGGGCTAAACTTGCCTGCTTGGGAGGGGGGTTCAGCGCCTTGGTGCAGGGGGAGACCACCCTGCGGCACACTGAAGCCGGTCAGGTGCAGTGCCTTGGTGCCTGCCAACTACTGCAGGTTTATAAAATAAATAAAAGGAGAGCCTACAGACAAACTTCAGGCCACTAGCACCTCTCTGTGTTAACAAATACTCTGGAAAAGGTACAACTCCTTTCAAACTCGGTTTTGAAAGGCATCACTGTGTCCTCTACTTAATTGAAGCTCTTATAGCTTTTTCTTGTTGAATTAATTATGCATGTGACCTAGGAATTTCCATATTTTCATATAAAGTGACAGCTCTGATTTCCATTAGAGCAATCTGAGCATAAGCTTTCTACTGAATTTGTTCTTTAATGAGAAACATCAGAAGGACTTAGATACAATTGCTATTCTTTATGCTTCAGCAGTGAAGGCAGCAGCATTTTTGCGTTGCAGAAGGATGTAGCACTGTATTTTCCCATCTGAAGGTTTATTGTGTGTTCGATTCATTCAGCCTTTTACTGCACGATACTTGTTTTCAGTTCAGTGGCATGGTGACAGGTATGTCTTCTGATATGTTTTGGCATGAAGTGTTCAAAATGCTTAGTGGCTGCATTACAGCTAATAAAAACTAATTATCCATTTCAGTAGCCAACTGAGTAAACACAGAGTGTCTTCAGAACTCTATAATCCATGTTCATCAAGCATCCATAATAGAAACATCTCCTTCCCTGCATGGGCAGTTGGTTCATGCTGTGGTAGCTCAGTATTGCTAGGTTTAGTTTCTGTTTCATGCCTCATAGCTTGAACAATAATGCCTAGTTTTATATTTTGCTTTTGTTGAAGGGGGGGAAAAGGGCCACATAATTAGCTTGCCCATATCTCCTGTTCTAACCAGCCTGCAAATAGGTTATTGATGGGAGTTTTTAATTCTGCCCTCTTCTTCCCCTGTCTCTGCCTGCAAGGTACATGTCCTGTTAGCAGCAGCAACATAACCCTCTTCACTATCTATTAACTCAGCAAACCAAATCCAAGGTTGACAAGCAATTTAATTTGCACATCAGTTCATTTGCTGACTTTTTTTCTGGGTTGAACAACAAGAAGATGACATATAATATGGATAACAGTTTGCATACTGGTGATAGTCAACTTTCTTCATCTAGACAGCAGTACGTCTGAGTACAGCCTAGCCAGAGAAGAATAGATAATTTAGCAATTGAAGGTACTGTTACACAGGACCAGAGCTGTGACGTCTCTTTTCTGTCAGTTTTTCTTCATCTGTGTTATCACAGTATTTAGGAACCTTGGTTATGGGCTAGGTTCCTGCTGTGCTCAGCGTCGCATCACCAAGGCTTTTTAGTGTGGGCTTTGCAGGGGGTGTCCATAGATCACAGCTAAGTGATTGAGGAAAATGACAAAGAAAAAATTATTATCAGCTGGTTATGTGGGAATCCGCATCTGGAGAAATGGCGATTACTGTATTGCACGTCTCTAAACAGGGAAGTTTTAAACTTATTTTCATTCTCCTGGAACTAAACATTAGTAAAAGGAAACAAAAAGTGTTTTGAGTAATGTAATTCCTTGTCGTCTCCTCCAGCCTTCAGCACAACTATGTCAGCTACTTTTTGGGATCCTGTGCATGAGACAGGATGATTTCCCTGTCTACAGAAATGAGTATCCCTTATAGATCCTACTCTGTCTTCTGCTAAAAACAGTGTCAGAATCCATGGTTTAATTTCCACCTGTAGGTCAGCTTGAGTCAAATTGTAGGCTAGCTGCTTGTGAGAGTGCATGTGGCTGAGATTAGTATCTGTCCTGGTGTAATTGACCAAAACCTTCTATATGTAATATTTGCTGATAAACTAAAAGCAATGTCATAGTGACATGATTCACTTTGCTAATCTCACTAGGGATATTTTGTTAAATTACTCTTTATTTTGAAATGAAAAGTCCATCTGGTCTCTAGAGTAAGCTTTCGGTTTGGTTTGTTACCTCACCAGCAGTGTGCTGTTAAAGTAGGGGCACTTCCCAGTCCTCTTTCCTCTGTGCCTGGAATAAGACTGGTTTGAGTTTGCAGAGAGGGAGGGGTGAAGACAGTGATTTGTTTAAATAAAAATAATATGCAGCAATTTCCTTATGTTAACTGGTGAAAGAGATGATATTACCTAGCAAATATAATGAGCTAAACTCTTTGTGTATGGCTCCTTTTCAAATCTTCAGAATACCCAGGTCAAATGATAGGCATTTGGCTGAAACATTCCTGAGAAATATACTGGTTGTGTAGGCAGCAAAGGCTTCAGTTTGCATAAATATAACTTTCCCCGGAAACTTTTGAAATTTTTATTGATCTTGATACTTACTGTAATTTATTTTGTGCTAAAGAAGATAAAAATACGTAATAGTCATACATAGTTCTAAGAGTTCAGTGCATAAAATGTTTTGGGGGTCATTCTGGAGAATGAGAAAAGGAAATAATTGGAGTGGATGCAAGGAAGCCAAGAACAACGTGAACCTTCCCTCCATTTGGTCTTGGACTTCTCCCTGCAGCATCTTCCTCACATCTGAAGGTTCTTAGACCCCTGAGAGGTTAATGGTAGTAACTATTTTTTGTTGGTTTTTTAAATAAAACTTGTGAATATAAATGCCTCATGAGATTAAAAGAGCTCACAAATCCCAAAACCTAGTTGTTGCTTGAGTGGAAGCATTAATCTTCTGTGTTTATGGAAGCTGAACTGTGGGTTTACCCTGTAGGGATGCTGTAGTCAAGTTCCTGAGACCTTCTTGTGGGAAGGGAGGAGAGGCATTGTGTGTATGTGTACATTTCTAAATAACCTCTTGTTGTTTTAAGCATGCATTAGGCAGATCCAATTGAATCACAACGGAAAGCCTCCGAATAGGCAGGCAGGCATGTTTCTACAAGCCTTACTATCTCCTACTTTTTCTGACCTGAATTTCTACTTGTTGTTGGTAAGCTGTGTCTTGAATTCCAAGCACTTCGTTGTAGGACTGGAGAGGCAGGCTTTGCTTCTCCTCCCTGATAAGGACAATCAGTGTTCTTTTGTGCTTAGGAGAAAGGCTACTTTAAAATTAGCGTTTACTTTTCTCCCTTAGCAGTGCTTCACTGTTTTCAGGAAATAGTTTATGCCCTCGTTTTTCACGAAATCATTCCAAGGTGACTGTAATTTAATCTGTTTCACATTTTCCAGTCTATCAATAAAAATTTACACTTGTGCTACCATACCATGTATTGACTCAGTTGTTAAATGGTTTTCAGTGTTTTAAAGCAGCTCTACCTTTGACAGGAAGCTGGTAGTATGAGATAAATAACTCTGTGCCTGGAATTCCTACAGTTATCTAGAAATGTCAAACCAGAGGAGACTTCGGTCCTCTTGCAGTCAGAGGACTGAAGATCAGGTAAGGGGAATGTCACTGAAGAGCTTTCACATGATGGAGAAACTTCAAACAACTGTCTCACTTGTACTTTCTCCTCTGTGGTAAAAATTTATTGCCTTGCAGCTTCATCTGTTAAGCTGAACAGATAATATAGGGGAGTTACTGAAATAATGGAACAGCGGGTAGAATCTACTCTTACTAGTGAGAGATGTGAAACACTTTCCCATTGAAATTAATTCCATTTAGCGTACAAGGGCAAGTGCTGCTCAGCCACATTCTCCACGAAAACATGTTTAGGGGTACAGGAGGGTTTGGGGAGGAACAGCACCAACCTGAAAATAATAGACTTTTTTAAATGACCAAAACTTGGACTTTGACTCTTGCTACTGAAGAGAATTATGGATTTTTTACTAGGAAGCTTGATAAGATAGGTGCAGTTATAGTTAAATTGTTTCTATAGCAAATATTGGTTTTATGAGACTAAAGCTCTGCTTTTGTTTAAGCATATTATGGAGGTCAAACGAGTTGGAATTTTTGTTTCCTGGAATTACTTTAAATCACAGTATAAAACATCAGAATGTCAGAATAATTATGGTCATGGTTGTTTGATTCATGTGTTGTTGGATAATTTAATGAAGACAAATACAATGCTAGCATTCTTAAAGCTAAGCTTGTCTCCTAGCGATAATGATGAATTCCAACTCCACCCTTGCTTGTACAAAGTCATTGTACCTCAACATTTCTCATAGCACTTCTCAGGAAGAATGTGCTTCTTGTTGAGAGGTGTGAAATAAATTAACTTAGAATATGTCAGTTCTAGAATATCCACCATCTAACAGGTTTTTTTGTTTCTCTGCACCCCAAAAGAACAACAGGCAAAACTGAAAGTGATTTGGTTGAGTGATACAAGTGCCTTTTGTGAAAACTGTATTAGTTATGGTGGTTGTTTGGAGGGATTTAGAACTTGTTGCATGTGATTTACGGAAATTCAACTACCTATGATAAAAATATTAAGCTTTGCAAATTATAAACATCATTATTTTTTAATATTAGAAGGTTGTAAAATCAGATCAGAGCAGCAGGTAAGTTAGCTTTTCAGAAATGAGACAATAATCTTTACAATTAGAAGTGATCCTGCAATATTTACATGGGAAATAGCAGTATTTTAAATGCATAACCACAGTATTGTCTAACATCTGTCAGCATGCTGAGGATACACCTGTTGGATTGGATCCTCAAAGCCTGATTTATGAATCTCACATGAACATTGTACTGTGTCACTTCACTTGGTCAAGATGGTGGTGCTTTTGGTTGTGCACCTACAGAGTAGTGCTGTAGCAACAGCAGTGATACTGGAAGAAAAGTTCAATCCTTGCTCAGTCACAGGACATGGCATGTGTTTCCGTGTCTTGGACCTTAGCAATTATATCGTGCCCATAGGAGAGATCTGGGGACTTTCTGGATCTAGTCCCTTTGACTGACAGAATTAGTTCCCTCATCCTTCCTCAGGTTTCATATTGTCAGGTCAGGTGGCTCATATCCATCTTTGCTGGCTTCTGTCAGTCCTGTTTTGCAGGGTTCACGTGGCAGAGGGAGCCTGAGAGTCTCTTCGTTCGCGACTGTGAATTCTGCGAGGCAGGGAGATCAGCACTGAAGGCTTTAGCTATTTTTCACCCTAAGGACCCTCTGTGGATCTAGCTCTCAAGTCTGTATTCCAAAGAAGTCTAAATTCTAGTTACATCCTCCTGCCTTGTGATGGAGAGAACTAAGAGCCTCTGAACAGTGGTTCAGATAGCTTAAGGAACGTGTTCAGGAGGGAGCCGGGTGAGAACCCTAGTCACAAGGATACAGGTGGAATTTAGACCATGTACGTATGGTATTCAGTACCTAACTGTTGCACCATTCTTGTGTGCTCTAGCGCTTTTCAAATATTTACATTTCTTCTTGGCAGATAGATTATGTCAGAAATAATGCTACCTTGAAGAACACGCTTTAGACTATGAAGTGTCATGAGCAGGAGGACCATTACTGACCTTTGATTACAATTGTAGCTGTAATAAAACTTCAAAGGAGGTATTGTTCTGACTGGGTTTCTGAAGACTGGAGTGTGTGTTTCAACTCTCCATATACTGATCTGCTTTGTACAGGCATATGGTTCAATGTCTCTAACAACTATATAGTGACGTTTTCATTAAAGATTTAGCTCTATATTTTGAATATATTCACATGAGTTGGAAAGAATAAAATGAGTAATAAAAGGCAGCTTGTTCATTTTGAGAAGGTTTTTCCCCTCTGTTTTTCTATAGACAGTACAGCAGTGTCAAAGTGCAAGTCTCTGAATGGACGTACTTCACTGATGGTGACCTATTCTCCTTAATCTTCCACCCATATCATCAAAGCCTAGAAATTCTTTTTCCTAACCTTGGTCATAGTGTCAGTGATCACAGGAGGTCACATATAACTGAATTTGGTTACGTTAATGAAAAAAAAAATTGAAGTAGTAACTAACTTGCATGCAATTTATTAGTACAAATTACTTTTGGATTACTTTTTATTTTCCACATTGTTTTGTGAAATGAAAATTAATTTGGGCAGATAACTCACCTGTCTGTTTTCTAGAGGGTACAACCCAGGAGGAAAGGCAGGGAATGAAGCATATGCCACTCTTTGGTTGTCCTCATTTGGTTGTCTGGCACTAGTACACCAACATATAAACTGCCACATTTACGGTTGTCATCATCACATTATTCTCTGCCAACATTGCTCCTGCAGAGAGAATCTCCAGCAGAGGGGCAAGGCGGGCAGCTCTCATGCTATAACACATTGGATCATTGCAACCACTCGCTTCAGTGCTGCTGAACTGGAAATCTTGGTACCAGCAACTTTAATCTGGTGAATTCAAATTGAAAGCATGTTTTCCATATGCAGTCTACTGCAGGCTTGGTGTCTGGTTTCTTGTCACTACAAAGGTTGCTCAGCCAAGGGACAATGAACTGAATTCCATTACGTTTGGGCATCACAGAACTGCCTTCACAAAATTTATTCAGCTATTCTTCTGTAAACCTATGTCAGATATTCACTTCCTCACTAGATTTTAATTTTTTTTCCAAGAAGTCTTATTTGGGCAAAATATGCTAAGCACCAGAGCATCAGTATTTTTTTTTTTTCTTTTTGAGCAAGTATCTTTGTAAAAAGAGATATTAAAAGAAGATGTTGAATTAAAGTCACTGCTGGACTAATGTGAATCCTGTGATCTGCAGTCATTTACTGGGATGTGGTGTCTAGTGTAGTAAATTCATGTAAGACATGATCCAAAGCTTGTTGAAATTGGTGAAAACATCTTCATTGACTGACTGGGCTTTCATCCAAGCCAGGTGGCTTCCATGCTTACCATTAAACCTGAATGGTGTCTGGTGTGTGTGAAAAGTTCAGGGCTTTAATAATGTGTATTGTTCTAAATGTTTTTATTCGTGCATGTAAACGGTACAACGCTGCTGGCTCCAACTTGGAATTGCTCGAGTACTGTCTGCAAACATAACATGTCCTCATTAGCAGTAAGGAGAAATGAACCTCGGGATTTACCCTTCTACCTAAAATGAAAGAACTAGATTGTTAGTAGGTTTGTATTGGACTCCTAAGCCTCTGTCCTTGGGCAAACCATAGCAAATTAAGTACCAGTTGCATGACTTACAGACCACATTCTAGGCAAGAGAGCTGAATTTCCTGAATTTCCACCATTCTAGTGGACAGTGAGGCTAGAAACAAATAACTAGCTCTTGCAAAGTTATGTCTCTCTTCTATTCCTGAATACTTCCCCATTTTTAAAATTTAAGGACCTATAGATAAAATTCAAGAAACAGTGAAGATATACCAGTAAATGTGAAAGTCAAAGTTACCTGAAAGTACCAAAGCCCAGCAAAGCTTGCCAATGTAATGGGACAATACTTATTTGGAGTAAATTACCTTTCTTAATACTTGCAAGAGCTTAAGAAAACCCCTATATTTTAACTGATATATTGAATATTCTGGTTCTAATAGTCTTGTCAAAGGTGAAGTATACTTCTGAATAAGTCCATTTCCCTTGCTACGTGAATGCTTTTGATTTTAATTAAAATCCAAATAAAAATTAAATCTATAATGCAACATGATTCAGTTGTCCTCTGTTAGATTCTCTCTGGTACTCTTCTGTACAATCCATCTTCAATTTAATTATTTCAGGCAGTTTATACTTCTGTTTATCCAAAGAGGGAAATGTAGAAGAAATTAGGATTTGTGGAAAAATAGTCAGCATTTAAGGAAGTTCTTTATTGTATAAAATCAGGATCACTTTTGTCTTTAGCAATCTGAGTGCAACTTGGAGATAAAAGAATTGTCACTAAGCTGGTAACCCAGAGTGTATCATTTTGTTAGCAAGTGCACTAAGGGCAACAGTTTCCTCACCTGCAGCCTCAAGTGCTGGCCTCCTAAGGGAATGAAATACTGCAGGAAACCCAGAAGGAAATACTGCAATCTTTGTTTTGCTTGCAGTGTGAAAGCTTGGTAGGAAGAGGAATGAACACAGAAATGCTGTAGTCCTTGGAATCTATTCTTAGTTGAAATCTACTGGATCCAAAACCATGATCATGTTCCAGCATGTCAGTAGTTTTTACCAGCTTAATCTTCTGATAAGTTTTACAGAAGATAGATAGTTAATGTTTTGCAAGTCCCTTAAGTTGGTGGATTTCCCTCTTGGTGAGGTGAGGGGAAATGTAGAGGTGGTGGTAGTATTTCTTACCTGTGACTGTCAATGGAAATGGTCTGCAGTTAGCTGCAATAGCTTGGAAGACCTTCTGAGTTCCTCAGTAGCCATGAGATTGTTTCCTTAATCGTCTCTCCTGGGGCTGGTTCGTTGTTTAGTCGGCACCCGTTGGATGGGCAGATGGAGTCAATTCAGAAACCTAAGTCACTGTTGACTCTCATTTCTAAAAACGAACATCAGATTCATTTTAGTGGGACTCATGTAGGTGAGCAAAGTGTGACCTGATCATTCAAGGAATGACTCAGAGTCGTTGGTGAACTTCAGATGCATTGACTGGGAGGAAGGGGTGACTGAGATACAAACATTGTGCAGGCAAGTCATTTAACATAGTTTGTCTCATAGCAAGAGAGCATGGATACAAAATCTGCTTTCTTGTCTTTCTTGGGCTTTAGGCTTCCATCTGTGAAGTATTTTGGGGTGAAGTCTTTTGATTCTTCTGTTCAAGGCTGTGGCAGTCCTTCCATTCAGGTGTGCTACTTTACTCTAAGAGTTATTTGTCACCACTCTGAAGGGCCTGAGTCTAAAGCATGTGGATATCCTTCTTTTGGGGTGGTAAGTGCTATAGTGATGAGAAACCTTCTTAAAACAAGTTATTTCTATCTCATTAGTGGGGGAAGAGAAAAACAACTGGATTTTACAACAGTAAACAAGCTTATTTAGTCTAAATTTAATATTGTACTTCACTATAAAGTAATTGAATTTGGCACAGAGGAAGTGGAGTAACTGTCTTGCTAGCTGATTTATGAAGAGAAGCTCTTAGCAGATGCAGGTTGTTCAGTGACTCATGTTAATGATCAATAACAGCATGCCCTTCTGTTGTTGCCCATCTCCCTTGGGTAGGATAGAGCTTGTCTTGACAGTTAGAGTTCCAGGATTTGTTGTTGTTGGTTTTGCTGTTTTACTTCTGAATAACTAATCCCCACCATTCCTAGTAAGACAATGGGGAAAACGGCAAGATGTTTCTCATTTTACTGCAAGGAATAAACTTGCAGAAGTTAATGCCTGGGAGTGACCTTTGCATATGTATCAACCTGCCTTTTGTTTGAATATACATATGTAGATGTGTATTTTTGCATGTACACATACATATTGATATATATATTTATGTGTATATATATTGTATGTATATGTTATGTATATTTATATCTGTGTGTATGTGTGTGTGTGTATGTTTCTTAACCTTGGAATCACTGATAGATAGTAAGTATCACTTGGTAAAAATAAACTACTGATTTTTGCATCCCCAGAAGAGAAATAAAGAGAACGTCCTGGTGCCTCATATTGGTTGCTCAAGATATGTCAGCATCTGTTGGGGCCCTGTCAAAAATGACTGCTCCTTTATTTGAATGTCTGGACTTTATGGAATTGTAACTATGGATGTCTGTCTTCTGTGTAAGCTAGAGTGCTAAAATCGCAGTGCTTGCTCAGCTATCTCTCTTATTCCATGTGTCTGGCCTACACTTAAGAGCTTTACTTATGTAACTTATTTCAGATAATGAGATGCTTATAAAACATCAAAATAGTTATACTAATATAAGATATCCACCGATATAATTGTGCTGGCTAATGGGGACATAGAGTGGCATAAATATTTCCCTTCCTACCTAGGGAAAAGGTAACAGTGTGAACAATGTTATGAAGATTTTTATCTGACAGCTCTGACAGCGCTAGCAGTGGCAGTTTAATACCTTACTGCTGATAACTTCAAAGTTGCTCTTCTGCCTCTTGCAGAGCTCCAGGACAGAATGCATCCTGCATTCTAGCCTCTTTGGTTGCAGTATTGTGTGTTTGCCTTCATGGGTGCTGAAAGTGGGCTAGTAATACATTGAACTGTGAAACTGAGCATCTGCAGCACCAGGACGTGTCCAGTTTTGCTGTTGTTGCAGGGGAGATGAGAACTTTCATCAGGAGGAGGGTAGCAAGCTTCTGCTTGTGACAAAGCCTTAAACAGCCACAGTTTCTGGCTTTCTGAACATCACAATTCATGGGATTGTTCTGCTGCAAACTCTGCCAGCAGGGTTACCCTCAGAGCTTTTGTTTGTAGGCAGAGCCCTGAAACCATGAACTTGTACTCCATATGAAATACAAATCAAAATGTGATTGTGTATGTTCCTTTCACACATGCTGATAAGTTTTTCCTGTTGGATTTTGGCTTTTGATGCTTTTACAAAAAGACAGAACTTTGTTTACCTTCCCATGCTAGGAGATACAGCCCGTTGTGATCCTTTTCACCAATCTGCTATGCAACATGGGTCCTCTGAATTCACTGGATAGATCCCAGTTGAATTAAGAGAATGCGACTCAGAAAAAAAATGCATCAGTTTAATGGTGTAAATTCCATCACAACTTTCACAGATTTGTTTTATTTCCTGACATTTTCATATGCTGTAGAGGATGATATTGGGTATTATCTGTGCTATTAAAACCTTTATGAGTGATTATTTGGAACAATTTAGTAATAACATTACAAATAAATTAAAAACTGGTTTCTTATTCATGGAATTGGGGTCTGTTTTTCAGAGAAAGGCAAGCGAATGTTTGTGTGTCTTCATTTGAAAGAAAGCTTCCTTTGATCTGATGAACAATAGAGCATCAGGAACTGAAACCTGTCATTTGCTGCAGGGTTAGTGAAATTATCATCCCTGTCTAATCTAAAGAAACACAATTCAAGTATGCATTAAACCTTTGATGTGGATCTGCATCTCCTAAGGTCAGACAATCTTTCTGAAGCATCTCTAATTGAGTGATCTGATATGTTTATATAGAAGCAGAGACAGGAGTGGCATTTGAAGGATTTAGATAGCATCAAATTCTTCAGCAGGAACCTGCTAGGAAGCTAAAATTAGTTAGAAAGGAGATACAAAACTAGTCTTTGATCAGAGAAGACAGCTGCCTTGAAGGCCCTGATGTACAAGCAGTCCTTTCCTACTCACTGAGACTGGCTTGCCTGTAGCAAGGTTTATTTTCTGGTAAAGGTTCCCAGCATCAGGCCCCAGGAGGGTCTGAAAATCTATGGGTTTATTCAGTGATACCTTTGGCTATGTGGAGGTGACTCCTGTTGACCTTACAGGAGATGTGTCTGCAGTTTATGGGATAATAATCCTATGGCTGCTGTGTTTGGGGATGCAGCTAGTCATTAAGAAACGGGGCTGCAGAATTATAAAGGAAAAGGTAATTTGCACATATGGAGCTGCAAGAACACACAAGCTACATGGATATAGTTGTGTTTGTTGAAAGAGAAATAATGTTGAGGTTTGTTAATAAAGTTAGAAGCCTCAATCTGCTCTCACTTGAGTCAAAGGTAATTCTGTTATTGATCTGAATAATAGCAGTGGCAGTCAGCCCTAGTTTAGAGAATGGTATCAACAAAATCCATCATCCTAGCCTTACAAAACCATACTGATAGGACTTTGCAGTAATACAGTCCCATTTTATCTGAAATCTGACATTTGTCTAGAGCCGCAAATGCATTTTTCTGTTGCTATTTCATATACTGCTGGGAAAACCTGTAAATATCCGTAAAAACTTAGCACAACAAATTCTGAATGACTAGCACTGCTGTAACTGCTGTTATTTTGAAGTGCATTGTCAGGGATGTGTATATCTGTAGTTGGCAGAATGACACATCTGTGCTGTGCAGATAGTAGCTGTCAGGAGAAAATAGTGAAAGTATTGACAGCTTTATTTCACAAACTTGTTTTTCAAATTCTTTGGCGTGTTTTGGAATAATAATATCTCTGATCCTTCAGCATAAGAAAACAAATAAATGCAAGCATAGTCCTTCTTAGGGAAAGGCTAGATGTTTATTCCAAGTGTCCAATCATTCTCTCAAATTCATGGTGGGGGGTTAGTAGCTGTGTGGGAGAAATATGGATGTGACCTTGTGTTTATGTGGGAACAGGGTTCTCCATGAAACCCCGTATGCCACTGCTGGGCTAAGGCAGTACTGTAGTCTTGGAGTTTGCCTTAATGTCTCTTTGAAACTCTACTATACTGTCAGGAAACTCTCTGCTGCATGTGGGCTCCACATTCTTAATCAACTAGCTCTTGTTTCGGAAATATCTGGAGCTGCCGTTGGGTGTAACTGGGTGTTGGGCTATGGGTCCTGAGTGACAGAATATAGAGGGTGCAGCCTCTCAGGAAGGGCAGGAGGTGGCCAGTGGGACTTACGTCTTGAGCTAACAGAACTGAGACCCCACCCAGATGAAACAGGGCTAATTACTTACTACATCTCATGGGCTGCTAGGTGTTTTTATCCATTCTAATAGATAAATATTCCTATGCCACTGGGTTTTGATGTTTAAAGCTAATGAGAAGGAAGACATGTGACCTATATTTTTAGTGCCAAGAAATTTGCTTTTATATCTCATTTTCAGTAAGTACAGAAAATACAGCTGGGGATGCTTTATTCGTTGTTACAAAACAATGTGACTGATAAATACATAGAACTAGTTCACAACACTTTCAGTGCTCTGTTGACTCACCATGTCACAAAAACCCCACAATTGTGTGTTTTCATCTTAAAAGTTCAGGTGATAAACATGTTACATAATAGGAAATGTGTGTGAATTTCTTGTTAGGGAGATTTTTTGTTTTTAAACTTTATTTTTCTTTGCAGAATTTAGAATAGAATAGAATAGAATATTTCAATTGGAAGGAACCTACAACGATCATCTAGTCCAACTTCCTGACCACTTCAGGGCTCACCAAAAGTTAAAGCATGTTATTAAGGGCATTGTCCAAATGCCTCTTGAACACTGACAGGCTTGGACATTGACCACCTCTCTAGGAAGCCTGTTCCAGTGTTTAGCCACCCTCGTGGTAAAGAAATGCTTCCTAATGTCCAGTCTGAACCTCCCCTGGTGCAGCTTTGAACCATTCCCATGCATCCTGTCATTCCTTCCAGCCCTGTCACCAGCTTTGTTGCCCTCCTCAGGACGCATTCAAAGACCTTCACATCCTTCTTAAATTGCTGGGCTGTCCTGGTTTCAGCTGGGATAGAGTTAATTTTCTTCCCAGTAGCTGGTATAGTGCTGTGTTTTGGGTTTAGTATGAGAATAATGTTGAAAACACACTGATGTTTTAGTTGTTGCTAAGTAGTACTTATACTAAGTCAAGGACTTTTCGGCTTCCCATGCTCTGCCAGGTGCCCAAGAAGCTGGGAGGGGGCACAGCCAGGACAGCTGACCCAAACTGGCCAAAGGGCTATTCCATACCATGTGACGTCATGCTCAGTATATAAACTGGGGAGAGTTGGCCGGGGGGCAGTGATCGCTGCTCAGGGACTGGCTGGGCATTGGTGAGTGGTTGCATCACTTGTTTTTCCTGGGTTTTGTTCCTGTCTCTCTCTTTTGTTGTTTTCCTTTTCACTACAATTTATTATTATTATTATTATTATTATTATTATTATTATTATTATTATTATTATTGTTTTGTTTTGTTTAAATTATTATACTGTTCTTATCTCAACCCATGAGTTTTCTTACTTTTGCCCTTCCAATTCTCTCCCCCATCCCACCGGGGGTGGGGGAGTGAGCAAGAGGCTGTGTGGTGCTTAGTTGCCAGCTGGGGTTAAACCACAACAAGGGCCCAGAACTGCACACAGTACTCAAGGTGAGGCCGCACCAATGCTAAATACAGCGGGATAATCACTTCTTTTGACCGGCTGGTTAACCTGTGTTTGATGCACCCCAGGATGCGGTTTGCCCTCTTGGCTGCCAGGGCACACTGCTGACTCATACAAGTATTATAGCATTTGCTTACTTTCCAAAACCTGCTTAGAAAACTGCTCTCTTCAGTGCTATTTCAGTGAACTTTAAACAATTACCAAATACTTAATACATTTTAAGAAAATAAAGAAACAAAACATAGCTATCATGTTTTTCTTCCCTCCACAAAATCATAATTCTACCAAGCAAGCTTGATTCACATTAACAAAGTGATATCTCTTAAATCTCTGCAGATTTTCGGCTATAGCAGTGTTGGACTTCTGTGTACAAGATACTAAACTATTCCCAGCTCTCCTAACTCCGCAGGAGGAACTGTGAGATGCAAAGGTCGATTTTCTGTTTGTCACTGCAGGACTAAGGGCTGAGTTTCCAATAGTTCAGAACTTTACAGTTTTCAACTACCTAGCTGAACTGGGACTTTACTGGGAAGCAAAGGATATTCTTCAGAATAAAATAACTTACAGAAATCAAAAGAAATAAACATGAATAAATGTAATATAGCATGGAGATAAGAGAACAACTTGCATTTAATTAGGAGGTACTAAAGAGTAGCTGAATTAATAAAGGTTGCAGTTATCATACTTGTATTTATGTGTAGTATATATTTTGAAAAAGAAGATAGATGTTGCTTGTTGAAAGGCTTTCTTTCATGATGCAAAATACTTGCTATAAATATGCTACTGACAAAAGAGAATAGTATGAGGAGGAGTTAAATGTAGAATGCTAAACAGGAGATTTAAATTATTCTCTGGCAACTTTGAGAGGTTTCTGTTGGAAAAATGGATAAAAATAACACTTTCTTTTTAACCACTCTCTTGAATTACTGAAACATATGGTAAATTGCAAACAAAAACATCTATCTATTGAAAGAAGTTAGCTGCCAGCTAGGGTTTGAATTGTTAGTCTTTTGAAATTAATTATTCTAGTCCTGCAGGATGGTTCCATCAGGAGAAGTTTTTGATAGCTGAAAATATGCTTTATGAATCCCTGAAATCCTCCAGGCTGCTCAAAGTTTCTCTTGTCTTTTGTGCCAACCACTAGGATACCCGATCTTGTTTAAAAAAAAAAAAAAAAAAAGTCCTAGCACATAATTCTAATAATTTTGAAACTTCTTGGCTCTCTGTTGACTGAGACATTTTTAAAAACAGATCAAGTTAGCAGCACGTTCTGGTAATCTGCTCTCTCTTTTAGCTAGAGGCCCAGCCGAAGAAGAACCAGTATGCCTTCTCAGTGTCCTCACAAGAAAATACCTATGACTAGGAAAGATCCTGTATCTGTAGCACAAATATAATTTCCAGCTTGCATTTTGTCAAATAGAAATGTAGAAGTTTTCAGGATAGTGTAATTCCACAGAATGGAGCTCTTGCTGTAGGTTATGATCCAAACTGGCAGTAGGTTTTGCAAGCTTCCCTACTAGAATGACCAACAGTGCATCCTGACCTTCAATCTGGCAGTCACCTGCTGCTTGCCAGGCTGGGCTGGGAATCCTCTCACTACGTTTCTCAGTCTGCATGGACCCCTCTGGCTGCTAGTCTGTCAAGGTCTCTCTGGTTTGGAGCTACCTGCCTGTGCACTCAGTGGAACTTCCAAGTTCTGGTTCAGTTCCTGTTGCAAAGTCTTCAAGTTTCACTTTGGTTTAGCCATTTTTTTATTTCCACAAGCAATGCTGGTTTTTTGGTTTCACATTGATGCAACGGAATACAAATTCACGTCATTAATTGGAAGATCCAGCTTCAGGGGCATTCTTATTCTTTTGATGGGAAGTAATGAGCCAAGATTTGGGTCTCATAGCATCTAGTTTCCTCCAGTCCATCAGAGACTCATATGTAAGTGGATTTGCAGCACTGTAGGAACACATTGTTACTACTGCCAGAAGAAAATGATGATAGAATCACTTACTTAATTTGTGTACATCATTGGCAAGTCTTGTTTCCTGAAATAGAAGAAATAAAGAGAAGTAGACTTAGAAGTGACTTGAGAGCTCAAAGGCACCCTGCCTGGAACTGGCTGCAGCTGATATTTCTGTAGAACCTTCTCTTTCTCCTTTCTTGGTCTTTCCCCTTTTTCTGTTTGTTCTGTATCTGCCTCTCCTTTTCTCTTACATGCTTACTGAAATAATACCAAATAAACCCCTGAGCAAACTCCCATCATCTCTTGTTTTGCACAGTGATAGATGTATTTGTACTTGCTAAAGACTCCTTTGTGTTTCTAAGTGTTACTTTGTTACTTGCACAGAGAACAATAGTTTCTTAATGAAAAAAAAACTTAAATAAGAAACTTTCCCTGTCAGCTTGTAATAGACATAGATACACAGAAATAGATTTACATGCATTTTATCATAGTGCAACATCTGACAAGGAAAATACGAGGTTAGCAGGCATTGGACATGAAGCAGTTTACTGTCTTCTGTAGCTTTATAGAAAAAGGAAATAATATGTTTTCCTTTGACTGCTTGTGATTAGGAGTCTTTAAAAAACCAAATCTGGCTCAAATTTTAATTGCATTTCTTAAATACTGGACTCTTTCAAAGACACCATACATACATTGCACACAGGTAAAGGTGTGCAGATTGCCTGGCTAAGCAGTGTCTCAGCAGCTCCCAGGGACCGGCAAACTTATTTTGCATAAAGCTGAACAGATTGCCCTCCCAGTTCAATAGAGTATTTCATATGGCGTGTCCTTAATTATGTCTCTGTATGCAAGCAGAAGATTGCTGCTAGCAGGAGACCAGGGCAGTGCAGGCTGCATGTGGCCACTGTTCAGGGACTGTTCTATTTCTTTTCAGATTGAAAAGTTCCATGGTCAATTTTTAGGATATTGAAACATTAACATACATTTTTTCTTGAGGATGAAGTGTTGAAGGTGGTTTTAGCTATTTGGAGGTCTGTTCTCAGGAGTCTGTATTTTCTTTCTATCCCATGTAATGCAGTATATGCTACAGCAGGTAGCCACTTACTTTACTTTTGGGGATAGTTATGTAATGCTGATTTTTTTTAATTTTTATTTTTTAAACTTCTTCTTTATTACCCTCCTTCACCTCACCACAGCTTCTCATCTCGTTTTTCCCTACATACATAGCTGAGTTGTGTTTTCCTGTGCCAAGAACAATGAATTAATTATATGAAACTTCGTAAAGGTCTGTCACAGCACTACCATCTCTCTTCCATAAAAATTGCCAGGGGTCAGTTGTGCTCTCCTTTCCTAAGCCAGGCAAAGAAAGAGAAATTTGGCAGGAAGTCTCTGTCGCTACAGGTTGCAAATGTAACGGGACCCTGAGGATTTGCATGTCAGCCTTGGTGAATGTGTGAGATTGTTTTTCATTGCTTCTGTATGAAAGCAGAAACACAGGGGAAACAGAAGAAAAGAATGCAAATGTTACCTAGTGTGTTTGTGAGAGGCGTTGCCTCCTCCTTGCTTTTCTAAGGAAGGTATGTGTAGGTTTGCAGTTAACAGTGTTTAGAGTTCTGTTCATTTGATGTGGTTAGGGCTTGCATCTCTTCGTTAAGAGTGTAGTATCTCATTATCCGGGAGTATGTATTAAGCCTCATCTGTACGAGAAGTGAAGCTTAGTAATCCTCTGCAGTAACTATATTACATCTGCATTTTGCACAGCAACAATCCCTTTGGTTATGTTTGCATGACTTGTAAAGGCAGGGGCTCCTATTTCATATTTTCAGCTGTGGGAGTGAGCTGGAGCTTGTGTTTATGTAACACAAATGCTGTTTATGCAGTTCATATTTCAAATACCTGTAGCTGGTCATGCTTCAGCTTCTGCTGAGCCATTTTCTTAGGGTGCGGTTTTGCTACTGATATAAACTGATGAGATTGTGGTGTTGACATTTATTGATGTTCCTTCCCTTTTTCCCCTGGTTCCTGCATTATGCTTGTGCAAGGAAAGCTGCAGGAGCTGCTTGGCAGGAGGGAGGAACATTGCGTCATCTCAGTGACAGCCAGTGGTGAGATCTTCTTAGCTGTATCATCAAACTGCACCCTAAAGGTGCCCCTGCCAAATGCAATACATTCAGTTTTCAGCTGAGTCAGTGAGTGGATAACATGGCTGCTGCAGTTCTGGAGTACGGGCAGAGGTCAGGAAAGAGTAACAAGATTGAAAGAGGAGGAAGGGAACCAGCAGGACCATCTCCATCTTTAGAGGCACAGTTCTAGATAGACATATGCCAGTCTGTGAAACAAGTCTTTGAGGTGGACTTAGACATGCATTCTGTTTTATTTTTGTAAATGTCAGACGTCTAAAATGTGTTTGTGGTCTGACAAGCCAGCTTAGAAGATATTCATCATAAAGCCTTGTTCTCAGCATGTGTGGTCTGAATATTTTTTGGGGTGGGATTTTGTGTTAGAAATTGTTCCTGGGGTCTGTCTGCAATGAGTGGACAGTTCAAGTTAGGCTTTCAGTCCTTTCAGTTCCAGGATGAAGAGGCTGTAGGAGAGTCAGTGCTACACCTCTCACTCACCAGCCAATGCACTGAATGGTACCTGCTGTCATTATCTCCACTTGCAGGCAGGAGGACTGAAGCCCAGGGAATGCCTTATCTCCAAAAGGTGGGGGTTAGAGTCCAGAACAGAAGACCAACCTCCTGCATCCACTTTGTGGGCACCAGACACTCAGCGACATGCCTGCTGACATCGTGAAGAGATTTGAAACTGAGAACGTGTCTGCTTTGTCCCATTTATATTAACTGGGCTAATGAAATAAGGCAGAGAAGTTCTCTTTAATCATGGCTATTTCACAGTTTCTATTAATACTGCTACTTGAGTCATCTTGCCTGTAGTATAGTAGAAGTAATATTCACTTATCCTATCTGGGTTAGATAAATCCTGGACTAGTGAGATTTTTGCAGTGTATTGAATGTCTTGGTTAAAATAGTATAAAATAATGAAATTTAGTATTGGATGCTACCATTTAGTATGGTACCATTAAATGCTACCATTTAGTATTGGAAAGACCACATGATATCCTCCTCTGATTCAGCAGCTGTCAGTAGGCAAGCCTTTCTAGTACAGAAGATCTTCTGAAAACAGGTTCAGGAAGCATAGAGAGGGAAAAAAAGAAGGAAATTGTGACCTGTTGGAAGTAATGAGAAGCTTCCAGGGCATTTCGGATAGAGGCTGTGGTCTGATTTTGCTAAACTTCTGGTCCAGTCTGGACATGATTTATGATGGTAACATCCTTATTCTGCTGTTAAATGAGTGACAGGATTTATCTTTTTACCAGAGATGACTGTTCAGGTTAGCTGGGAGATATGTTTCCCCCACCATGTTAGTTGTATGGGAAACAGAAATCTTATAACAGAAAAGTTTTCAGTCTAGCCAAAGATATAAAAAGTAAAGTAGCTGAAAGCTGGAAGTGAGGTGAATTCTGAACAGAAGCAAGCAAATACTTTAAGTGAAGGCAGTTAATTAACTATGGGAACAATTTACAAAGGCTGGCAGATTCTCTGTTATTTTCAGTTCAAGAATGGAGCTTAGGGGGAAAAATCCAAAGAAACTTTTTACTCCTAAGAGGAATTAATTCAGGAATGCTGATGGTCAGAACAGATAATCCCAGTGGTCCCATCAGGCCTGCCCTGAGGATGTCTTTGAAGTATTTCTCCAAAGCAGTCTGAAAGTGTATCCTCCTGTTACCTGTTGCAAATCAGTATAAAGAAATGAAAACTAGGGGAGAAAGCTGGGATACTTTAGCTGAGATGATAGACTTTTTTTGTAAATCGGGCTACTGAACAAGTGATTAGCTCATTTTAGCAGTCCTGTATGTCAAAATGGACATCCTATTTTTCTGCTTTTTAATCCTAATAAGGAGACCAGCTCCAAATACCGGGATAAAATTGAGATGTTTCTGGGAGTTTTTTCCTGTCTTACTTTTGTGAATAAAAATATAGATTAACAGTAAAAGCAAACCCACAGAAATGATGTTCAGAAAACAATCAGCCTGCTAAAAATATGGGATACAAACATTGTGTTATGATAATAGACTATTAGCTCTATCAGAGTTTTCTTCACCTTGTTAAAGATAGATTAGGATCATATTATGTAAAGAGACATGGATTTTGTTTCAAAGTCAGTGTTACTGCTTAATAAAAAGAGATGATATTGCCTGTTCCTAGTTGTATTTATGGCAAATACTCTTTCAGGACTACAAGGAAATTTAAAAAAACCTGACATTGAAATACCTGTTTGAGATGAGATAAATAGGATGCATATGGAAGCTTCAGTCTCTTTACAGAATACAAAATTAAATGGGGGATGTGTTTTCCTCTGAAACTTCAGAATGGATATATATTTTGATGGTGTATCTGGCAGTGTCTTCTGGTGTGCTGAAACGTATTAAAACCAAAATATTTTGATGCTAAAGCAGTCTATCCTGTAAGAATACAGGTACTTTTTCAAAGTGATGTATGAATAGCCACGAACCAAGTTTTTCTGAACATGGTACCTCTGATTATATGAATACTCTTTTCAGATTCCTTTTGGTTGCATCACACTGGAAACCTTGGAAGCAGCAAGGTGCAAGGCTAAGTTTCACAAAGAGGACTGAAGTATCCACCTCTGTAGTTTGTCAGATGAGGATGTATTTTCGCCACTGGGGTCTTGACAGGAGCTCAGATCCTCTGCATAGGCTAGTGAGGAAGGGAGAACTGACACTGCTCTTTGTATCATGTTGTCTTTGCTCAGTGTTTCATGTGGTCAAACGCTGGAAGTTTTTATAGCTCAGAGTAACCACGGATGAGAGCTGCAGGCAGGATTGTGAGGCTGACGCACTCCTGCGGCACAGATCCAGTTGTAGAGGAAGACAAAGGTCCTGTGGTTTTCTTGGGGAATAATCAACTGGCTTCTGTTGTGGCAGATGCTCTGAGCATCCATCTTAAACAACAAGGCATAATTTAATAGAATTTTTAATGTAACTAATGCTCTTGTTTCAGTTTACAGACTTGAATCAAATCACTTGAAGGAGGAGAAGATGCTGCTTTTTTGGCTAAAAATTTTGAGGGCATTTTGTTTAAATTTATGCAGCTGGCACATCCACAGCTGATAACTCATGCAGATGTTGTGTGGAGAATTGCAAGGCTTCTGGCTAAAAAAAACCACCCCACAATTTATTTCACTTAAACATCTTAATTAGTTTTATAAAAATAAAAAGGAGAGATTAGGAAATGTGGGAGAATTCTCATGGTGTGAACAGTAAAATATTAGGGATCTGATTAAATCTGAGTTGCAGTTAAACTTGTGCCCAGTGTACAGACTACTGGAAGACAGCAGATGAAAATGCGTACATGTAGATGCATGTGTACTGGTTTGTGGCCTGGGCCTGAGCGATGGAGTACTCTGGTACTGTGAAACTGTTAGAACGGTTCCCAGCACAGACAGCTTTGGCCAAGGCTTACTTGCAGTCTCACAAACAGTTCGTGGCCATGATTTAGATGTTACAGCATACCAGGGATCATTCCCCATGTACAGTTTGCATGCAGCCACTCTGAGAGGGTGCAGCTTTTACAGATGTTGTGATTTAACCCCAGCCAGCAGCTAAGCACCACACAGCCTCTCATTCACTCCCCCCCAGTGGGATGGGAGAGAGAATCAGAAGAATAAAAGTGAGAAAACTTGTGGGTTGAGATAAAGACAGTTTAATGGGTAAAGCAAAAGCTGCGCACACAAGCAAAGCAAAACAAGGAATTCATTCACTACTTCCCATTGGCAGGCAGGTGTTCAGCCATCTCCAGGAAAGCAGGGCTCCATCACACGTAACGGTTACTTGGGAAGACAAATGCCATCACTTCCAGCATCCCCCCACTTCCTTCTTCTTCCCCCAGCTTTCTATGCTGAGCATGACGCCATATGGTATGGAGTATCCTTTGGTCAATTGGGGTCAGCTGTCCCAGCTGTGTCCCCTCCCAGCTTCTTGTGCACCCCCAGCCTACTCGCTGGTGGGGTGGTGTGAGAAGCAGAAAAGGCCTTGGACTCTGTGTAAGCACTGCTCAGCAATAACGAAAACATCCCTGTGTTATCAACACTGTTTTCAGCACAAATCCAAAACATAGCCTCATACTAGCTACTGTGAAGAAAATTAACTCTATCCCAGCCAAAACCAGCATATTTGGCCTCAGGGCTGGAGGGCTGGCCCAGGCACTATGTAGTTTACTAGTTGCTCAGACCAGTGCAGGAAGGAATTCATGTTGGTTTTAGCAGTACTCCACTATAAGGAAATGACCTCTCCCACACATCATTATAGACATCTCGTTTCTGTTTGAACAAATACTTAATATTTGTGTTAAGAAAATCTCAGTCTGTCTCTTTTGGGCCTCTTTTGCAGCTTTTTTTTGGCGAAAGACAGAGGAAAATATTTTTGTCTTGCACTTCTACATTGACAACAGAATTTGTCTTTGCAATTTTTAGGGAGACAGTGAAAGGCATGTTGTCTTGGGTACCAGCAGTGATGATGATACAGTAATTTTGCTGTTGTTGGTAATGCATTATTTGCACGTAGTTTTAGGAGCTGCCTTCTGTATGAAAAAGTGATCCTTTCACATATGCCTAGAAGAGCCCACCAGTATATGTAAGAAAAGGGAAAAGAATAAGACACTGAGACACAAACTTACTATGCAGCCCACTTCTTAAGAAAGACAGTAATCATTTCAGAGCTTTGTCTTTGCAGTTTCTTGGGATGGTTACCCTCTTATTTCAAGGAAACTGATTCCATCAGTATTGCCTCTGAAATTTATGGTTTTTTGTGGTGCATTTAGGTAGACAGAATGGGTTGTGTGACAAGAACAACTAGCACATGCACTTTGAAAATCCTCTGATTTCCAAATAGTATCTAGGTCATATGATACCCACAGGCATGATTCATCCACCTGGGCTTTATGCCAGTCAGCAACTGCATGGATCTGACACTCCAGGAATACTGTAAAATTATTAAAGCTGTATTTTTTTCTTCAAGTAATGCTGTGGATGATAACTTTAAAAAATACAGCATATAATTTATAGTTCCTTTCTGAAAGAATTAATTTCATTAAGTAGATGCAAAAAGTACAGTATGGACTGAAGAGAATGCAGAGCAGACCTAGCTGAATGAGCCCAGGTAGCTTTCCTTGGCCCTACAGACTTTCATTTCAAAGGTTGCTATCTTGATATAAAGTCCTATTTGAGGCAGAAGTAGTCTTCACCTGAGTGTATCTGCTTGAAGCCCAGCTAGCTGTTAAGGGTTGATCTTAGCTAGCTACAATGAGCTAAAAACTGCCAGTGTTCTGCCTCTGTTAGGCTTTTGTATAAAGATGATAATCTCCTTGAGGGGCAGAAATCCCATACATTTAGTACAAACCTCATGCATTTTTTGGCAATGAAGTTAATTTTCAAGAGTTGAGATCATGCTTATTTTTAGGCATGTGTATTGTGCAGACAGACAGTCTTAATTAAAGATTCAACAAGCTTTGTTCAAGGAACCATCAAGCTGCATTTTTAAAAGATGTGTAGGTGTCTAGGAAAACAAAAATGTGTGTAGTTGGGGTGGTTTTTTTTTCTAGATGTACCAACATGTTTATCTCATTGAACACTTGTTGGAGCAGATTCTTCTGGGGCTTGCCAGGTTGCTTACCTTGCATTTCTAGATGCCTGTATACTTTAAAAATGTAGGCCCTAATGGCTTTGAAAACAAGCTACCTCTTTTAACTCCTGCTTCTGAAAAGTCTCATACAGATTATTTTTTTTAAAGCATCTTTAGAGAGTAAAGACTGAAATTCCCACAGCTGAGCTAAAGCAACAGCCTTCTAGAAATGAGGAAGTGGGATGGGAGAGGAGGAATGTTCTCAGGTTTGTAAGCATGTCTGGGTTATGGTGGACTTGCTCTGAGTATTGTTTTTTTTTTCTTTCTTTCATCTAGATAAAGAAGAGGCAGCAAGATGTTGTGAGGTTTCTGGAAGCCAATCGCATAGAGTTTGAAGAAGTGGATATCACAATGTCAGAGGAGAAAAGACAATGGATGTATAAAAATATTCCTGAAGATAGGCAGCCCGCACAAGGCAATCCACTGCCACCACAGATATTCAGTGATGATCGGTACTGTGGAGTAAGTAGCTGTTATGGCTGTCAATGAATGATACATTAGTATACCCTGTTGGCCATTTAAAAAGCCAGGACTTGCTGTTGAGCTTTCTCTAGTAGTACCTTAATTAATGGTGACAGTTCAGGGTGATAGGGGCAGGCGATGATCACACAGTGAAAATTGATATCATTCATCTGTAAATCCTAAAGTTGTCCTCAGCTGGTGGATTCCCTCCACAAATGTAAGGATTTTTAATGTCACATGCTTCACGTAAACCTGTTGACAGTAAAGTCCCTTGTGAAACCCCACTATAAGCTGGGGATTTATGGTTTTCTTGCTACTTGGGTCTAGTCCAAGCATAAAAATTCAGAAGGAAATCTTTGGCACAGTAAATGAGAACATTGGCTAGATTGAGTTATATTGTCATTGTAATTAAGCTCCGTCTCTGCTGCTGTCATAGTGTAAATTTCATTTATGCTCAGAGAACCCTTATGCAATCAGAGTCTCTAGGATAAATGAAAACTATTTGCTGTTTGAATTGTAGAACAGTTCTATTTTTCCCTGAAGCAAAGCAGCTCGAGACTTATCTTCCTCTGCTGAAAGACTGCTAAGCATGAGAGCCTGTGAATCTGACAACAGATTGATGGGTGGACTGGTTTCTCTGATGGTGTAAGCTGCAATAACACTTCCATCCGCTAGTGCAAGCTGAAGCGGTAGCCTTTGATATGTTAAGAGTGGCATCATATGAATGTTTTACTCTCCTGCTTAGCCAGCAATGGTATGCTGCAGCTCTGAGTCTTGGGCACTGTTGTAGTCTGGGAGAACCTTCCCAGAACTTTTACTCACCTTTGAACAACATGTTGTAAAAAGACCACAGCTGGGCCCTCTTTGCCTTGCTGCATCTTCAACCGTGTGACTTGTACATCCTTTAGGAGGCAGGTTGGAGGTACCTGTTGGACTAGCAAATGGGAAAAAGGGAGGTACGATGTGCCACCCTGGCTGCATCAGGAAGTGATTGGGTAAGGTTTGTCTGTGAATTCAGTAGGAGAATGAAATGGGGAAGAGGGTCTCTGTGGTTATAATAGCTGGACCAGAGTAAATGTGGGTATTGTGTGGGTTTCTGACTACGATGTGGTGGAGATACATCCAAGTTGGTTCTAACTTAGTCCCTGCCAGACTCAACGGTGCTGTAACTAAGCTGCTTCTGGCTGATGGAGTGTTCAGATCCGCTGAGAGCCTCTTGACTGCAGTGCAATTGTTAGCCTAATGTAGGAAGCGTATAAGAAGTGATTTAGGATCCTCTGCAGCAAACAGATTGGGTATGATGCAGCAGCTAACTGGCTTCTTGAAGCGAGGTATTTAACATTCCTCTAGTATGTTTTGTATTGGCCTTACTTTTTTACCTCAGCAGTATAACTCGTATCTTCCTACTTCTGGGTAAGAATGTCAGTTAAAGAATTGTATTTGGGACATGGAAGGGATTTTTGACCCTCACTTATGGAGCAGCCCCTCACTTAAAAATAACAACATTTACGTTGTTCTGTGTGATTTTAGTTTGCTGGGAAATACAATGTTCTAAGCTGTTGTTTCTTACCCTTTCAGCTTGTCTTTGTAGCATGTTTTAACCTAGTCTTAGAAATTGCTGTTTGGAATTAGCAAGGAAGATGTCATGCAACATGGGAGATGATCTTGTTAATCTGTCTGCTCAGCTGATAGCTGTTTTGGTTGAGCAGAGTTAATCCTATTACTAGACTTCACTGTCTGCATGAACATATTTAAAGAGCAAACATGCTTTGAAAGAAACTATTTTCTAGGATGAAGGAAGAAGTATGTGCAGGATCTCCAACATTCATCAGTTAGCCTACTGCATTAGTTAATGAAGTGCTTAGGTAATAGAGTGGAGGCAAAACATTAGGCAGGAGGCAAGGGAGATCAGTGCTGGAAAGGGGGTTAAAATATCACAATTAGATGAAGTCAGCAGACATTGCACAACTTGTCTGTCTTTGTCATTTCCACAGTGAATGTTTTCATATGTTCATCTTGACATAAATAATAAAAAATAATCACTATTAAATAACTTAAACTGAAAAAATACCCACTGAGTTTTCTGTTAGTTGGGTTAGTGAAAATTGTGGCTTACCATTCCTGATTTGTGTCCAGGCAATTTCTAATCCAATTTGCTCTATTAACAAACACTGTCTGTTTTTCTGCCTGCCAGTTCTACAGACTCACCAGGAAACTGCCTATGTACTCATTCTGGCTTATACATTGTTACTGACAATACAGACTTACTTATAATACAAAGTGGTCAGATCCATTGCTGTTCCTCTAAATGTGTGAGGGCTAGACAAGGCAAAGCAAAATAGGTACACTTTTTATTTCGTTCATGTTATTTCAATAGAGGTTCACAAGGATATGGTTTATGAGCTGTGACTCCATGTCATGTTCATAGCCATACTGGTTTTTATGTGTTAGTGAAAGCATTAATGTTTTTTTTTCTCTCTCCATTTTTGCTTTAGTAGAAAACTAAATGTGCACAAGGGTAGGATCTCAGAATAGATTTTTCTGGCTAGGACATTACCATTTGAAATAATCACTTTTTTCAGAATGTAACTGCAGTATAGAGTAAGTTTGTCTTCAGTGTTTTCAGTGAGTATCCAAAATGGGTTGGTGTCAGCCATCTGAACATGTGATAGCTGGTGTAAGGGGGGAGAACGGTACAAAAAGATGACCAATGCTTACTGGTTCACAAAACAAAATGTCTTGTACCACAGGAGGAGGGATCCTTCTGGTACCAACAGACAAACCCCATGTTTTGAAGTGTGAGCAAAACCTTGAAATTTTTCTGAGTCGATATAATCGCAAATATGATCATTAATCTGTCTTGTCCTTTTCTCAGTCTTCTGAGATGCACTCTCCAATTTTTCAGTAACAAGTTCTGCTAATGGATTTTGAAATAAAGTAGTCGGCAAGAACCATTTTTATTTCCTGTGAACAAGATAAGAGCTGTGAGCACACAAGAACACAAATCATTTTACTGATAATCCAGTGCTATGTCATAGCACTGACACTATGATAATGTAAATATTTTTATGACTTTGCAATCTGTTGTTTCATCTTAGTGACATTGCTATAACATTGTAAGTGTGTGAGAAAAGAGTCTACGTTTCAAACAAATCAGATACATGAACCTACTCTTCTAATTTACAGTAGTGTAAATCTGAAATTACTGCAGCTACCTTGCTCTAGTTAGTGCTATGTAAGAGTAAGGAAATGTTAGTGCCTAGTGCATGTTCCAAGAGGGAACTCGTACACTTTGCATAAAGAAAAGTAAAGTGGAGATGCTTTTGAAAAGATAAAAAAAAACAAACAAGTGGAGCCTTAGTAGGAGCTGGTGTGTTGCATTGGGTTGTTGGGCACTGAAATCAGTTACATTTTGCCTGGTTCCTTACAAGGCTCATCCTCAGTTAGTTTGAGTGGCTCCTGCTGTGGTACTTTCACATACAGCTATGGCATACACCTCAAATCATGGATTATTTTCCTGCAAGGTTAGATCTCCTTGTGGTACACACCAGGTTTCCCCATCCTCCTGCATTACCCACCAAGTGCACCCTGGTCCT
Organism: Mycteria americana; assembly: GCF_035582795.1. Classification (NCBI taxonomy): domain Eukaryota; kingdom Metazoa; phylum Chordata; class Aves; order Ciconiiformes; family Ciconiidae; genus Mycteria; species Mycteria americana. The sequence continues at coordinate 37,838,580 of NC_134367.1, forward strand.
TGAGCAACAGGCATCCCATGAAGGGGTTTGCCTTTTCCTGAGGAAGGAGCAACCCACACTGTCTTTCCCAAACACTGTTCTCCACAGCAGAGAGGCTCTTACCCACTTGACTTGTTTGATCATGGCTCATGTTTTGCATTCATTTCGCACCTGTTCAATGGCTTCGGTGGTCAGGTCCAACCCTCGATCACAAGGTGGTCTATACATTGCATCTCTTCCTAGGTGTCCTGATGTGTCATGGGCCCACTGAGCTATGAATAGCTCACCCTTATGTTCCCAGTCCAAGTCCACCTTAGCCATGTCAGTTCTGGCAGCCTGGTCTACCTGCTCCTTGTTTCCATGTTCTTTGGTGGCACGGCTCTTGGGTGTGTGAGTATCTACACACCCAAGAACAGAGCGAGGTTCTCTACCCAGGCAGCTATGTCTTGCCACAATGCAGCAGCCCAGGTGAGCTTACCTCTGAGCTGCCAGTTAGTCAGCTGTAGCTACCCCCACAGGGCATTTGCTGCCATCTGTGAGTCAGTGTAGAGATAGAGTACTGGCCACTTTTCTCTTTTGGCAATGCCTAAGGCAAGCTGGATAGCTTTCACTTCTGCAAATTGATTGCGCTCGATTTGCCTTTGCCTGTAACAGTTTCTGTGACTTGTCTTGTGGGAGTCCACACAGCAGCCTTCCACTTCTCATGTTTTCCCACAATATGACAGGACCCATTGGTAAATAGAGCATATTGTTTTTCATTTTCTGATAATTTATTATGCAGGAGGGCTTCTTTGACATGAGTCACCCCATTTGGGCGATGCTTCGAAATGTCTGCCTTCTGGCCAGTCCATGATCTCTTCCTCCTGCTCCCCCTCAGGAGGAGCTTCTTTCTCCTTTACTAAATGGGTCAACTTATGCTTCCGTTGTTTCTTCTTGACTGCAGGAACAACTGTTGTAGTTGAGAGTTGGGTTTCTGATTTAGCCATAATGTCTATTTGTATGTCCTCACATCCAAAGACCCTCACAGTATCCATTTGTATGTCCTCAGATCCAGAGACCCTCTCGCTCCTTTGAGCATAGGCATACGCCTACCCCAGGCCCCAACACAGTGCTGGAAGTTGTGTCTTTATGGTATATGCAAGGCATCCTTCCTTCAAGCAGTCTGCCAATTTAACAGGATTCCACGTTTGTTCAGGAGTGAAGTCCCAGACCATCGGAGGTGAAAACTGCTCTAGGCACCTGCTGAAATTCTCCCATACACCTTGCCACCGGGAACTGGTTGCCTCAGGGCACATTCCTGTGTGGCATTCCCAACTGGCTGGTTAACCTTACAAAAAGCCCAAATCAGCTTCACTGCACTCAACCAATATACCCTTCTGGTTACATAGAAGTGTTCAAGAAACTGAAGGGCTGTTGCACCAAGGGTGGAAACCTCTGTCCTGGAGCAGAGGAAGATGCCTTTCTTCATTTCCTCCACAAAGTGGCTCATGGAGGAGAATAGGAGAAAGGTGTAATTGCTAATTGTCTCTACGAGATGGTTCCTGGAGTACTGGGATGGCAGCAGTGCAGGGGCCAAATACCAGACTAGGCTCAAGGCCAATACGTTTATCATGGCTCTCCCAGGCAAAGCAAAAGATAGTGATAAACAACATGGCAAACAGCAAAAGCTGAAAACAGCCAATAACAAGCTCTCGAGTTTGATGTACAGGAAGAAAGGGAGCAAGCAGCAGAGCAACTGAGGGAAAAAACAAATCAGTATCAGGAACAAGCAAGTCAACATTGTGACCAGCAATACAGTCTGCCAAGTAACAGCTAAGCAGGTATAACAGCTGTAAATTCAGTCTAGCACACTCTGATCGAATCTGTCATTATCTCAAACCTTTTTGAGTCCCTGTTCAAAAGCCAAAAAGGACTGTTGTGGGTTGACCCCAGCCAGCAACCACACAGCTGCTTGCTCTCCCCCACTCCCTAGCAGGATGGTGGAGAAAACAGGAAGAGCAAAAGCAAGAGAACTCATGAGTTGAGATAAAGACAGTTTAATAAGTGAAAGAAAGGGAAAAAAACCCTAAGTGATGCAAACGCAATCACTCAGCATCTCCAAAAAGCAGACCAATGTCCAGCCAGTCTCTGAGCAATGGCTGCCTTGGAAGACAAACACTCCCCAGTTTTTTATGAGCATGATGTTATATAGTATGGAATATCCCTTTGGCCAATGGGGATCAGTTGTCCCAAGCTGTGTCTCCTCCCAGCCTCTTGCCCACTCCCAGCCTACTCTCTGCGGGCAGCAGGTGGGACCAGAGTGAGAAATGGAGAAGGCCTTGATGCTGTGCAAGCACTGCTTGGCAATAGCCAAAACATTGGTGTGTTATCAAGGCTGTTTTAGTTACAGATCCAAAACACAGCAGCATTGGGGTTGCTGTGAAGAAAGGTGATGCCATCCCAGCCAGACCCAGTAAAAACAGGAAGATGAAGACTGTAGTTTATTTTCGAAGTTTTTGCTAACTAAATCCTTTGCTTTCAAGGTTACAGAAAAATTTCTAAATACTCTATCTCCCATTGTGAATTTATTTTACACAGCCACATCAGTGATTTGGCATGTGAGTTATTCAGATTTTTCTAAAGTACTGCTGGTAGGATCCAACATAGTGCTAACTATCCAGTATCCTGCAAGTTAAAAACACTATTTAAAAGAATGAACAAATAATAACTTATCCTTACTTACTTGTTACTTACTGTTACCTTTTTTGCACAGACTATGGAAAGTCCAGATAGATGGAGAAATCACTGCAGATTGGTGCATTAGGGCCAGATTCACAAAGGGACTATAGCATGATGCCAAGCATTGAAATGCCAAAATTTTGGACAGGTGGTTTCTGGAGTGGAATTTGCAGTCCCTAGCTAGGGCTCTTATCTTCTTCACATGGTAGGTAAGGAGCCATAGGTACATGTATCCAAACAGGATCTGCAGCCAGCTGCAGCAAGCAAGAAATGCTGGAGAAGTGATGTCTGAAATTAGGCCTGTGCCTCACACCTCCCTCTTCTGCTTTCTCTGAAATCTCCACAATTGAATACACAATGCTTCTTAGACTAGAAGTGCCTCCTGGATCTTTCAGAAGATTGGAAATATCCACTTCCCAGTGAAACTGCACTCTAATTTTAACCTTACAAAGCTGCAAGTTAGCACTTTGAAACAGTGACAATTTTATATGCAGAAATCTGCCACTGATGTGAGACCGCCTGAAATTTAGGCCAACCAAAATTAAAAGGAAATCTGTTTCCAGGTGGGAGTTTGAGCTGAAGGGAAAATATTTACATAGCAGGCTGACTCTTTTTTTTTTCTGTTTTTTTTTTTTCTTGGGAGCTGCTCATGCTCATATGGTTTAGAGTGTTAGGGTAAGTCCTGACGGAGTGCCTAGTGGGCACAGCAGTAGAGACAGGGATATGTGATACTTATTGTTCTTCCCTGAAATGTAATATATGGGTATCAACTCCATCAAAACAGCAGCGAAGACCTGTAGACAAGAAAGAAATAAAATAGGCTGCTGAAAGAGGTGCAGTGTTCTTGAGAAACTATTCAATGCACAGGCAATTACAGTGGCACTGATTTCTTTGCACTGTTAACTATCAGTCTCTTCTGGTTTTTTTAAAGATCCTGGGAAGATTCATACACATTTCTTTTTCTTCCTTTTTTATATGTGTCAAATGACAAATCAGTAACTACTGACTGATAAGAGAAAGAAGAGGAAAGAGAGGATTTAACAAAACTGGCTAGAGGCCACCTCAGTGTTTCTGCCCTGGCTTGTCATTGGGGAGTTTGTCATTATTCTTGTGCCTACAGATAACAGCTTGCCTACAGCTTGAACTCTGTCTCTCTAGATCCTCAAGCAATGTGGCAGAATTCACCTTAGCATGCCTGTTGCAGTGTGTTTACTTCAGGACCTAGGGCAGTTGTGAGGCTAATTTGGTATTCAGCAAGTCTACATTCAGTTTCCTGCACCCTTGGAGATGTCTTACCCGACTCACTTAGCATCTTGGTGGTCTGGGTCTGTCTTTAGAAGAGGGATAATCTCGCTAAATAAAAGTTAGTGTGAATTGCTCAGAGATCATATAACAGCTGTTAATGATTGATGATGATGATGATGAAACTTTCCTGAATAATTATTTTTTCCATCAGAGGTAGAGTTTCCTGTATGGCCAGTTTAAGCTGTTTGTTTGAAATGGTTCTTAATTACCTTTTGCAGTTGCATTGGAGTAGTTTGTGACTCACGGGTGTCCACAGACCCTAGGCTGAACGTAAGTGTCCTGGGGCCAGTGACACAGCACTGTTTATCTTCCTGATTAAGCCCTTTTCTCAAGCAAGGAATATAGAAGGCAAAGCTGGCGTTGGAAAGCAACTCCTGCCCGTGGGTCTTCTGCATGTTAACAAGATACTGTTCAGACCATCCACAAGGTCTGTATGGTTGTAACTTACAGGCTATACCTATGCTTTTGCTGTCCACTTCACTACTTTTCTGCGTCATGAGGCAAAGAGCCTTAGTTCTGTGTGATACATACTCAATAAAAGGAAGCGTGGTATGAGAGGCAAAGTATAGAGTAGCCAGCCTGCCCAGTGTTAGAGCTTAAAAAACAGAAACTCCACAACTCAGTAAAAATAAAATAATCCAATAATTTTTTCTTCCCCAGAGCCGTTAGAACTGATATCAGTAATGTCTTAGTGCTGCTGTTCACCCTGTAGCAGAGAGAGTACATTCCTGTTGACGACCGCAGTTTTTATTTGGACTCTTTCCTCTCTGCTTTCTAAACTTCATGAATAGCTGTTTCAAGGTTAAGTAGCAGGTACTTTCTTGTAAACTATCCCACCACATAAAGATAATAGCTGTCAAAGATTTGATACATCTCTGGAGATAACTTGCTCTGTTTTCAGACACTCTGTTTCCTAAATATAATAATAGAGGGTGTTTATGTATTTTAAAACATTTAAAGGTGACCAATATAAAATTAGAATTGTCACCTTTACAGGAGATAGTAGAAAATACCACATTTTTTTTTCGTTTAGATTTTCATATTTATTACCTTGATGTTCTGCAGAACTTATGGGTAATCAGTAAGTGTGACAGAAGCTACTAATAATTTTGTTTGGGATCCTAATTCTCCTTTGCATGGGATGGAAAATTCCTGTTGTGCCATACTTTCTTAGGGAGAAGGGGTTTATTCTTGAAGGCATCATGACTACTTTGGTTAAAGTCTTTTATAAAGGGCCTGTTCTATTAAAATATACTGAGGAAAGGAAAGGAAAGCTTACTAGGTGACAGTAATACTTTGAGGGCACACAGTATTGCACAGGATATGGATGCAAGATGAAATAAGAAATTTAGTGCACCTCACTTTCACTTGTAGTCGTGCTAATATGATTAAGTTCTAAGACACACTTAGAAGACACAGCAAAGTTATAATCCATTTATAAGTGAAAAATGCTGTTAATACATTGCAGTGCCATTACAATTAGTGTGACTTTCTTCTTTCTTTAGTAGATTCACGTTTCTGTTCTTCTCTGAAGGAACCACCGAAAACAAAGGAAAGGTTGAAAAATTATTCTGCCGGTGTCCAATTCCTAAAATAAACAAGTGGAAGGGGGAAATCCGTATCTCACTTAGTGCTCTGAGATGTCACCTAATATTGATATGAGTAAAATGTTCTAAAAGAAAAAACAACCAACACGTGGTTGTCATGTCCCTTGTAAAGTTACAGGTACCTTAAAACATGTCCAAGTTAAAACATGTGCATGCAGAGCTTCTGTGTAGCACAGTCAATTTGTGTCTCTTAGCCATGATTTCATGTAAAAGGATGACTAACACAGTTAACTCCCTGCCATTTCAGTCCCTCCCTCTCTCAAACTCCTGTCGTGGTCTCATTTGACAAAATTCATATCCAAACAACTTGTAAAATAATATGAGCTCTAAGGTGCACAAAAGGGGGAGGTGGGACCTGTTATCATCCATAGCACTTACTGATTCTGCCACTAACTCCCCCTGAATATACCCCTGCCCCAGGTGGGCACTATGACAGTTTGAGGTCTTCAGTGCTTGGATGGGGGAAGCCCTTCTGCACTTTGACTCCCTGTCTTAGAGGTGAGGGATATCGGTTCTTAGGGAGTTGATGTCTGTGTACCCTGTCATGGTTGCTGGATGAATGGCAAACATCACATCGGCCTGAGTTTGTCATGTACTGTTCAAACAATAGAGCTGTAGCTGACATCTGCCTCCCTTTTATTAAAGCCTTTGTTTTTGGAAGCCTACAACAAGAGATTACTGAAATAAACATCTGGCCCTTACGAGAGGAGTAACAGGTTGCTTTGTAGACTCAATTGTATAAGCTCTTTAAAAATCCTGTGCAGAGATCTTATCAGAAGGTTAGCTAATTGAAAACTGTCATGTTTAGACTGTCCTGTGTTGTGCAGACAAGATCTTATTTTTGTATGTTTATATAATATTAAAAAAGACTCACACACGCTCGTTCTCCAAGGAGAGTTGTGCTGAGTAAGAGCTTTCCATTGTAATCCTCATCAGATCAGTAAATGAATGTCATCTGTCCTAGAGAACTGGACTGCCCTTTTCAGGAAGGATGCTAACAGTTCATTCTCAATGGCATGCAGTATTAACTCAGTCAGTAGCAGAGTGCTGATTCAATGCATTTAAGTTAGGAGTTCCCCATTATTACTTGTAAGAGCAATTACCTTGCCTCTTTTATAAGAATGAAGAGATCATAATCATATATTAAAATATTGCTGCCAAAGAGAAACAAATTCAAACAGCATGCCAATAGACTTATCTTTTAAGTGCTGTCCAATAATTAGTGCATTTTAAAAAATCTGTATAAAAAGTAGTGCAAGCTACATTTGGGCAGGTTCCTTGTCTTTCTGCTTCTTGGTGTGGTAAGCAATAAGGATTTGTCTGAGATGTGTAACAAGCTTGCTCTTTCTGTTGTTGCAAACTAAAAGCAAACAGCAACAAAGCCAGCTTGCTCTTTTAAAGAAACTTACTGGGAGGAATTTTATTCACAGTTACTGTCTTTGAAACTTCATTAGATATAATGTTCTCCTAATCTCAGTTGCAGTAATGGATAGACAGTGTCTGTATAATTGCTAATTGTAAATGCAGTCTACTTTGTGTTAATGTTTTACTTTGACCCAATGCCATCACACTAGTGTTATGTTCCTTGAAGCACAAATAATTATTTATGCTGAACTGCAGTACTGCCAATTTTAACTCTGGTGTGCAGTAAATAGTTTCTCCCAGCAGTGACAGTATTTATTTAAACAAGCCTCAGTGTACCTGCTTAACAAAATGCTGAGCCAAATTAATTATGGCAGTGTCTGTAATTGCATCACTACAGTGATCTGGTTTCCCAGCACCAGGAATACAACACACTTAAGGTCTCGACATCACAGCTGGGATACAGCTGCTGCTGTAGCCAAGTTGAGCTTTGTGAACTTGGCAGTTGCTGTTGAGAGAAGGAGAAGCTACCCTGGAAATGGGATTTCTAAGGAGAAGAGAATGCCCAAGGACCAACAGTTTTCCTGCTGGAGTAAATTGGCCTAAAACCCACATGAATGCCAGAAGGACATAAGGCATTTGTGTCATAATGAGGAATTAAATCCCAATTTCCTGAACGCTTGTCCACTATCTCAAAGACTAAGTTGCTCTTACTTCACTGTAGCATTTGGGCAGTGGATGGCTGTTGGGATTTCTGCATAATCTAGACATTAAGACAGTTCTCCTGCCTTTGATTAATCTGGTTTTAAAAAGGTGCAAAGCAACCACAGCACCTTTTGGTTTCAGGATAAACTGCAAGGACTCAGATTTTGAAAACAAAGCTATCTAAGTGTGAGGCTTGGGTTTGGTTTTTTTTCTTTTACCACCATACTAAGTGGACAATATCACTTGACTTTGCTGATTATTTTAAAATTTTGTGTAAGATACGACTTAAGATGACACAAGTGGCCTTAATGTGTGAGACTGAAGGTCCAGCTAGGCCAGTTTTGTCTCAACAGTGGCTGTAAGCATATGCCTAGGAAAGACTACAAGCGAGTCAAGCATATAAAATACTTCTGTTGAGTATTATCCCTGTCTTCAGCTATTTTTCTGAAACAAATATAACTTTAATGTATTTAGTAATTCTTATTACGTTTCTCTTTCATGAACTTCAGCCTTCTGGTGAAGCCATGTAACCATTTAGCATCCTTAGTGTGCTTTGGCAATGTGCACAATGGGTTCATTGAGCTCTGCATCTAGTACCAAATCATCCTGCCACCACAGTGAGCTTCACAGCCTTCCTCCCATTACCACCTGGGGTAACTTTGCTCCTGAAGACCTTTGCAGCCACAGCCTGCCTCTCTGTCCCGGTTTAGAGTCACTCAGCAGGAGCAGGGAAAGCAAAGAAGCGCTTTATGCCATGCCAGCAAGATTTTGCTTGTCTCTGTAGGTGAGCTGTTGAAACTTCAGTACAGTTAGCTTTGCTGATTTTCAACAAAGCATTCTGGTGGTAAAACAGAGGGGCTGTGTCTTGCTCAGACTACTTGGTGATCAAGCTGCCATTGGCTGTAAAAGTGAGGAGCTAGGCCTAAAGCAGTCAGGTGGCTGTTACCTTGTTAAGTAACCTTTTCTGACTTGAAATAGCTTTTACTTGCCAGTTATACTCCTGTCACTTCTCTATCCCCTCAAACCATCCTGAGATATATTTTTTCTCCTAACTGGCATTTGTCGTTCTCTGTAACATTTCATACCCTCGTCTTTGTGATTTGTCACCTGTATTTTTGTGGCTTTTCGACCTTTCCAGAGGGATTGAGCATCTGTACATCACTGATGATTCCTGTCCACTGTCTCTATGTCCCCTTAGTTTTAGTAGCCTTAATCAGATACTAACGTTGCCAGAATTTTATACATTAATAATGTGTAATTAGCAGCTCTGGAAAGCACCAAGGATCATAATTTAAAGCAATATGGTCAAAATTATATCTGTGCACATAGTTGCCTTTTGAAGTGGGGCAGTGGGTGGCAGTTTGCCATGCTCATATATTTTTAGGTTAACAGCGGCTTTCTGAATGCCTCCAGGGCGTCAGTGGGAACCACTTCCTTGCACAGCTGCAAAGCCGCAGCATCCTCTGGCTTGGTAGAGCTGCTTGGCCCACTAGCAAGGGAATTGTAGTAACTTGCTACTGGTGGTGAAGCCTGGTGCAGAAACAGGGAACCACTGCCTTGCCAAAAACAGTGGATGGTGGTGTCCTTCCTCTGTGGGAAGCAGAGTGTCCCACAGAGTTTTTCCAAGTGGAACCTGCTGGTTCGCAAGCGAGTTGGGCTCTTGCCTGTGTATGAAGCTCTCAGCTTACACTGAGCTTGGCACCATTTTCATTCTTCAGCCTCTGCATCTACTGCTGGTAGCAATGGGGTGTTCTTTAGGTGAGACAAGAATTTTCATGTCCTCACCCATGAATTTAGTGTCTTTACATGTGGCCCAAATCTGCACAGACTTTCTCTCCTTAAAAAGGTAAGGTCAAAGGCAGGATGTTTTTGGAACATCTGTTATCTTGCCTTTATTACAGGGAAGGCCAGGGATGCCCACTTTGAACTCCTACCACATGCCAAAGCAAAACCGATGAGTCCTTGAGACCGTGGACCTTGAGATCATGCTTCTCAAAAATCTCTTAAGAAACTACCATACTGAAGTGATTTCTTTCAACTTTTATAGGACTGTTATGCATTTTTATAACGTTTTTCCCATATTTGAATATTTTGGGATCATATGTTTTCATTGCAGACATTAGTAGGAAAATTCTCCTATTTAAAATTTTACTGCTACTTTATCTAAAAGCATGATGCTTCTACCCCTATCCCCCATGAAAATAAGAAAGTGGCAATAGCATTTTAATATGTTTTGCAATGCAGATACTTCAAAACGTCAGGGACATTGCTTCTGGTAGATAATCTCTTGCGGTTATTAAATATTCTGCTCCTTTTAAAATGAATCAGTCCACTGGGTTTTGTGCTCTTTCAAACATACACTTACTCAGTTTAGCTCATTGTTTAACCTCACAGTTTTTTCAGCAAGTGAATCCAGGTTTGATAATCTGTGAAAATGTGGAAAAAACATACTAAATCAGGCCTGGGTACTTCTGGAAGTAAAAATTGATAACTAGCACTTGCAGAAACCTTTTTATGATTAAGGCTTAATTTACTGTACAGAGGTTAAGGTAAACAGATGTTCACAGATATTGGTGTATTAGCTGAGTCACAAAGTCACTTTCAGAGCCAGGAATGCAGCCTTATTTCTTATGGCACTATTTTCAGGCTGTGAATCCTCCCCTACTCTGTTTTTCCTTCCAATTTATTAACAAAGAGTGAAAAACCCATGGTCTTAGAGCAGTGATGGTTTTAGAGCTAATTGAAGTACTAGGATTAAGACACTTCAGGAGAACCCCAGAACTTGAAAACGGTGATGAGAGATGATGACTCACCTGAACAAACAGAGAGCCTTCTCTTGGACAAACTGTTGAGACAAACAGGTGTCTGGGGGTTCATGAAAACTGCCTGTGTGCTTAGGAGGAAAGCGTGCTCTTGGCAGGGAGTGAAAATGATGTGCCTCTGCAGGAATGCTTGCAATAGCTGCCTGCCTGCAGGTTGGCTGCTTATAGTTTACAGGGCTGTAATGAGCAGCTTAAGGCAATTTAAACCTGCCCTGGTATTAAGGGGGTGCCCTTGTTCTTCTCGCTGTGGGTTGTACTCATCCACTGCTCCCCTACCTTGAGCTCCAGACATAGTGTGACTCACTTGTAGATGAACCCAGTGGAGAAAATTAAGGTTATTTCCTAGTTAGATCAGGCGCTGTCTTCACATGTGGTTGCGTGTATAGCTCATGTCCCTCGTGGCTTTTCATCTGCTTGAGCAGAGACAGGCTGGGCCTTTTTCAGGTTTAACAGCATCCATGCAGTTTTTCACGTCAAAGGCTTAATCAAACATCCTTCTGCAGAGCTTCAATATTACTTACTACTCCTCTAGGTATTCAATGATTACATTGTCCTCTTTTCATCCATGGCATTGTTGGGGTTGCTTTCAGTACTGTTTCAGCTTATGCCATGGCCTAGTTGTGAGATCTGTCTTTTATTTGGATTTACTTTTTGGCTATTAATTGTGAATTTACGTTAAATCAGAAATTAGCATCAGTTCATCACCTTTAATGATTTTTTAATTGAGGTAAATGTGTCTATTTCCTCTGTTTAATTATGTGTTTAATTTCAATGTTAGGTAGAACAGATCATACCTAAAATTAACAGTGAGGGAACTTAAAACTGTGTCTAATATGTTCATATGTTAGCATTTTAAAAAGTAATGGTTATAGTTCTGTGCTCATAATGATAAGAAGCATCATTTCCCCTGGCAGGGAAAGCAAATAAACTTGACTCTTCCCATAGAGTGAAGTGACTAGATGATATTCATTGGAAATTATGTATCACGCATAGAGAAAACTGTGGAACTGAAAACTAGATAGAAGAAATGCGTCTTGTACTCAGCACCAGTGAGGTGAGGCTACACCTTGAATACTGTGTTCAGTTTTGGGCCCCTCACTACAAGAGAGACATTGAGGTGCTGGAGCGTGTCCAGAGAAGGGCAACGAAGCTGGTGGAGGGTCTGGAGCAGAAGTCTTGTGAGGAGCGGCTGAGGGAACTGGGGTTGTTTAGCCTGGAGAAAAGGAGGCTGAGGGGAGACCTTATCGCCCTCCACAACTACCTGAAAAGAGGTTGTAGCAAGGTTGGTGTCAGTCTCCTCCCCCAAGTAACAAGTGATAGGATGAGAGGAAACAGCCTCAACTTGTGCCAGGGGAGGTTTAGATTGGATATTCGGAAAAATGTCTTCACCGAAAGGGTTGTCAAGCATTGGAACAGGCTGCCCAGGGAAGTGGTTGAGTCACCATCCCTGGAGGTATTTAAAAGACATGCAGACATGGCGCTTAGGGTTTAGTGGTTTAGTGGTGGGCTTGGCAGTGTTAGGTTAATGGTTGGACTCAATGATCTTAAAGGTCTTTTCCAACGTAAATGATTCTATGATTCTATATATATATGTGTATGAAAGCTGAAAGGATCAGCAGACATAAAGCTTAGTCCTGGAATACTGACTTATTCCCTGAGTCTATAGCACAGCAGCCTTTTAAGAAGGCGACGACAAAAAGCCATGCTAAGAAATATGGAGTTCAGCTGCCTTAGGACTACTGTTCTTGGAGGTTTCCATTTTAGGAAGTATTTTGTTTGCTAAAATACAAATTGGAAACCCGGTCAGAAACTTATTTGCATTGTTAGGCAGTTAAATACCTTTAAAATACATCCACAATAGATTTCCTTTGAATGCAAGTCCAGTTTGTATTTTCCTGTCAAATAAAGTAGTGAAAGGTGTTGTAGTTAGAGAATTTATGTGGGTTTTTTGCCATTGTAGTTGGTGATATCATTGCAGTTTAGAACAGCTTTTAGGTTTGCATAGGAGAATATGGGTAAGTAACAGTATTTTCTTGAGCATTATTACATATCACCCTTTAGTCTAATATATGATGTGGTAAGATCAATCAGGAAAACATGAATACAAATGTTGAGTCATCTTTTTTTTTTTTTCTCTTTAGGATTACGATGGCTTTTTTGAATCAAAAGAGAGCAACACTGTCTTCTCCTTTCTTGGATTGAAACCTACTTTGGCATCAAAGGTCAGTGTAGTATTGCAGACTTTTCATGGAATTCTTGAAATATTGAGATTGAATTTTCTTTGAACCAAAAGAACTCTTGTGTGTTCAGATGCACCACTGCCTTGATCCATACCTTGTCCATATCAGATTCATGCTAATGAGGTAATTGAAACTGTTGCCATGAGAAGCAAAGCATTTAAATGAAACCAAGCTTATGCATGGGAGTTAATTTGAGACAGCAGATAAATGAAGTTTAAAGAATACATTCTCCTTCACATTATCAATGTAAATTGAAAGCAACTGACTGAATTATAACAGGAGACAGAACTAGAATCTTAATCACTGGAATATCTGTAGCTTATGTCACCAAAACATCATCTTACTGGGCCAACCTGGTATAATGGCTCAACCAGGACAGCATTTATTTATTAGGCATTAATTTATTTTTTTTTAAATGCTGAAATGCTGGAGCAGTCAGGAGTTATAGCAACTTTCTGGATAAGAATTAAGTTTTAACAAATACATATATACAGGTTAGAACACAAACCCAGTTAACATCTTTCTGTTGAGGGCAGTATAATAGAGGAGTTTTTATTGCCATATGGAAGCCTGGACACTTGTTCAAAGAGACTGTACAGTGCACTTTTGGGCAGTAGGTCAGACACATAGGTGAGGATTTTTCTTCTCTTGGCCACTGTAGATACAGCTGTGTTTGGTAGTAGTACTGTTTCAGGCCTGGATGGTAGCTCTTGCATGCCTATAGAGTTCCTCTTCTGCCAGGGATTCATTTATTTCTGGACCCCATGAGGGAGAGGAGTAGGAGGGAACCTCAGCAGGGAACTGCAAAAGCAGGTTATTTTGGCAGCCTCGCTTCAAGCTTTGTAGCTTGAAGAACTAGTCCTAGGAAAAAGATGATGTCCTACAGAAATCAGAAATAGCAGCTTCTATGCAGCTCTGTTACTGGGAAATAACCTGTTGTAGGCCTGGAGGAGTGTCTCTATAAACTTGGCCAGATCACTGCTTCAGTCTGGTAGTACTTCAGAGTGATGCATCCTCGGCTGCTGTGTGGACCAGGGTTAGGGGCACCTTATATGTGAAGGTCACAGACACAGGAGACGAGAATTTATTCATAGCATTAATAATTTTTTTTTTTTTTCCTTTTCTTTTAAACAGGAGTCAGAACCCTAGAAAGCCTATCTGAAGTATCGACAAGCACATCTCCTGGATTAATGACCCTGTTCTTCTGCACACAACAGCTTCCCTAATGGATCACTGTGATAGAGCAAACATGCATCATTAGTAGTAGTCTGCTTGCCATGGGACGGTGCTCTCCAATAATGTGGAGTTAATAACATGTATATGAAGCAGGATTAAGGCCGGGCTACTCATCTTCCTTTTTAAAAATACTCATTGTTTATGTTTCACTTTTGTCTTTGGATTGCTTTTGCAACTGGCACTGATATTCTAACAGACATGTATGTTTGAGAATAAGGAGTGGAAGTGTAGGGCTTCTATTGTTCATGGATATACTGATATAGGCAGATTCCTTACCTTTTTCCCAACTACTGTAGTTGAAATTAGCTCATCATGATAGTTAAAGTGCTGGTGGTTATTAGAATGTTTGTGCTGGCTATGATCCAGAAGGTAAAAATCATCAATCTTAAGATCTCAGTCTAAGCCAATAACTGCTGTATTTTTGCTCTACATTTATTTATTGTAATGTTTATGCTAGATCATGTTTATTTTAAGAGACATGGGCTGTTAACCTTGTTCATGAAAACTTGATTTGTCTAATGATGCACATTGCAACTGGCTGTTTAAAAACAGTTGCTATCATGGAGGAGGTGCCAAAATGAAATATTCGGACGTGGTTCCTGTTCCAAATGCGGGTGAAATGTGCAGTAAAACACTTGGTGGAAAATACTGGGTAGTTCAGAAGAAGAGGTCTCATAGCTAATGATAATATTGTTATCTCTTAACTGAGAAAGACTTAACACCCAAAGTTGGAGCTGTATAGTTGGGCTGTCTTAAAATGAAATTTTGTCAAAACCTTGAGTTTACCTTCAATAGCGCACAGCTCCACCATTAGCCACATGAAAGTCAGGGGGATGCTTTGAGAGCCAGGTCTCAGTCCCACAGATGGTTAAACACTCTACCATGGTCCAAGAGCACACCTAATTTGCCCAGCTGTTGTCCTGGTTATATCCCCAGGTATGGAAATGTGGAGGTGCCTCAAAGACAATGAGAAACCTGAGTGTGTGCTTTGCTGGATGAGGCCACAATGGTCAGCTCAGGTGAGGAACAGGAGCCAAGTAAAGGAAGTGGAGATTGTTTCAGTGGGGCTGCATTGATGCACATAGCAGAACTTAAGCCCATGACTTTCCAGTCACCATTATAAAACATATTCTAGACAGAAGTCAAATTGCATTATGCATTTTGAATCATCTGGCTATGAAAATAACAGCTATGCTGTAATGTAGCTTTTACTCAAGTGATTTCATAATGACAGGGTAGTGCCATTCCAATAAATGTCCTTATGTCTTTGGGTAAATGAAAGACAACCATTATGTGGGAAACCTTCTTTGCAATCACAGCATCACTCAGACTGTGTGGCTTGAAGGAAGCCAAACTTGTAAAAAGTGTCAGAAAGCAACACTGCCTGTGCAACAAATCACATGTTCTGTTAAAATCAGTAACAGTGGCATCCGAGGCATGTTAGTTGGCAGGGACAACTGGAGGTCATCTTGTCCAGCATTGTCAAAATCAGGGCTAACACGAACACTAGCTCGGATCAGATATGAGTTTGTCTAGCAGAGTCTTAAAAATATCCAAAGATGAAGATCTCTAGGTAACCTGTGCCAGTGCTGCAGTACTCTCCTAGTGAAAACTTTCTTTTAACATCCAGCCTCAACTCCTAGGCTGTAATTTGTGGCTGTTGCCTTTGCTATGTTTTCTGGCACTTACAGGAAGAGACTGGCTCCATCTTTTTTGTAACTGCCCTCAAGATAGTTGTAGGCTACCATTAGATCACCTCTTAGCCTTCTTCTTACCAGACTAAACAAACCTGGCTTCCTCAACCTCTCTTTGCAGGCTGTGTGCTTTAGGCCCCTGGCTGCTTTGCTTTGGTGGAGCGCTACTCTTTCCAGTTTGTTCACATCCCTCTTGAACTGGGAGAAGGTCCCAAAATGATATTTCAGATGTGGCCTCACCGGTGCTGAGTAGAGGGGGATAATAACTTTCCTCAGCCTGCAGGCCACACTTCTCCTGAAGTAGCGCACTGCATGCTTTCCCCTATTTGCAGTGAGTACATTGCTGGCTTATGATCAACCTGGCATTCACTAAAATCTCCAGGTCCCTTCAGCAGGGGTATTACTCTGTCAGTTGCTTCCCAGCCCATACTGATGCCTCGCCACCCCTAAGGGCAGAACTTTCTACTTGTCCGTATCAAACTTCATGAGGTTTCTGCTGGCCCAGGTCTCAAGGTTATTGAGGTGCCACTGGACTGAAGCTCTGCCAGCTGTTACCAACCACTGAATCACGTTCAGGTGTCATTCACAGATTTGCTGAGGGTGCACGCTAGGTCATCATCCAAGTCCCTGCTGAAGATGCTGAACAATAGGAGAAATGTAGCCTCGCAGATTTTGGACAAGGGCTTACTCACGACTACAGAGGCATGACATGAACAATGTTCATGACTACCAGTTGCTGGAGTAAAGAACAGGTTACCTTCCTGTTCGTGTTGTCTCAGCTACAAACTGCTTACAGCTGGGTGGCTTTTCCCTCTAGTACAAAGGCAAGAAAGCTTTAAAAAAGGAGATGTTAAAGGAGTCCATCCATAAATCAGTTTCTCTTCGGATCCTCTGATGGCTCCTCAGCTCAGTTAAAGGGCTAGATGGAACAAGAGCACACACAGATTTCAAGTCCATGGTTGTATTTACTGGTCAAAATCTTAGCTACAGCACCTTCTCTAGAGGAATCCTGAATGGGAGTTGATAACATGCATATACAAATATGTATATACATTTTTAAGAATCATATTGTCTGTGGTAAGTTATTTTGACATTCTTGTCACCAATCCCATATTTTCGTGAGACTTGAACCTCAGTATAGGAAGGGAATGTGACATGAGGTGGAGCTGTAGGTTGTTAACTTCACCTAGTTCAATATAACTGTTCCTGAAAAAAGTGAAAGAAAAATACTTAACTTTGCAAATGCATACAGATATAAATTTACATAATTACGCAGTTGATTACAGAGAAGCCATCCTGGATTTGTCATGTACTTGATATGTTGTAAACTTTGAGAACTGCCTGAATTCCCAGTTTTGAAAAACTTAGACCTAAGTGTGTAAGTATATACATACCAGTAATCCTGGGCAAAATCCCAGGCTTACTGATGTGAAAGGCAAAACCACACTGATTTCTCCAGGGATGAAATTAGTTTCACAAAACTCCTCTTGAATTTTGCTAATTGTAGAATAGAAGCCTCCTGTTCAGTGGAAAGCTAGTCATGTTACAGCTGTTAGGTAAACCTAGCTTATTTCAGAGCACGCATGTGGGCATAATCAGTTGTATGGAGGACAACACTAGCTCCAAAGATATCCTGCTTGCTTGCATGGATCGGCAGTGTCAGTCCCTTAGAATATGTGCTTTTGAATTATAAGTGGCTAGTTTAAAAACAAAAAAGTATATATGTTGCTTGAATGTGACTTTGGTCTGTTGTGCAACAGCCTTATTTTTGTAATTAAAGCAAGTAGAGTTCTAGTTTGTTACACAAGATGATCTGAAATTTTTTAAACCAGTTTTGCAATAATGAAATGTAACTATCAGGTAACTGAAGAGGTCTGTGGAAACTAGAGCCATTTATTTAAAGAAATAGCAAATTCTTAATTCTGTTTAAAATACTTGCATATAAAGGTATGCTTGAGAACCAAATGATCCTGATTTTTAGCTAATACTTGTAACTACCCCACTTTTTAAAAGGGAGAGCAGTGTGAATTAAACTGTAAATCTTTGTACCTAGCTAAAGTTGCTGTGTGGGCTGACGTGCATGCACACATTCACTGTATCAGTGGCTTTGACAGAGGTGTTTTTGTTTGTGCCACACACTACTGGATAGTGCCTTGCCAGAAAGAGGACCGTTTCTGTAGGGTCTTCTTAGATGTGCTTAAACGTTGAACGGAGAAAGGGGTAGTTTCTATACTGCTATTTTTTTAATAATGCAGTAAATTGATTTTGAGGCTTGAGTCAAAAGACACACGCTTTGTAAGGTTGGGACAGATTTTGATGAGTCTTCTGAACTCTGTTTTTTTCTTAGTGTGGCTTTCTCTTTTTTTTTCCTTTTCCTTTTTGTTGACTGTCTAGAATCAAACCTTCAAAGGGAAGTGGACCTGGAGTAAAGCCCCTAAATCCCTGTTTACACTTTAAAGTAACTATCTG
The DNA here is from genome assembly GCF_035582795.1 of Mycteria americana. Taxonomy (NCBI): domain Eukaryota; kingdom Metazoa; phylum Chordata; class Aves; order Ciconiiformes; family Ciconiidae; genus Mycteria; species Mycteria americana. The sequence goes on from NC_134367.1 coordinate 37,856,717, forward strand.
ATTCAAGTGTTGAGCAGCCCAAGTGCTATCACTGAAATGAAGAGGAGCTACCAAGCTCTCAGTGGATTTCTTGGTTGTCCTTCCCTGCCCTGTCCCCCCATCAGGCCATTTATTTAGGGAGTCCAATTCTGGGAATACCATGATTCAGAAGTAGGACCCTCAGATTTTAGGCAGTGCGTTGTGGCACTTCATAGGAGTGCAGGAGTGAGGAGTGCATCGCCAGGAAAGTGCCAAGTCCCATTAGTCTTCAGTGGCTTGTCCACTGATTTCACCAGATCTTGGCGCGAGCAGTGGGAGGAGGAGGGAGCCCCAGGTGTTTGCTCTGCACGCAGAGTGGGAGTGGAAGACACGGTGTGGAATGGCCCACGGCTTGTTGACAGCACCCTGAGCAGCGGTCCTCACAGGGGCCCTTGGCTGCCAGTGCCGCGTGTGAAACCACACAGCGCCGCTCTCCACAGGACTCCACCTGCATCATGGCCCATCCTTCACCTCTCGCTCCCTAAGAATTTGGGAGGGAAAATGGGGAAGAGCTTCTTAAGAGCAGTCCTTCAGCCAGGGCAGGTCTGGCTTACTCTTTTCTTCCTGTTCTTTACCTCTTCCTCATGTGCTTCGTCCTGTCCCACGTAGACCTACCTGCGAGCAAAACTTCCACTCCCGACCATTTGTAACACCCCTGTGAGGTTGCAAACACAGAGCTGGTGTTCACCTTCACGGCGTCAGTGTTTCGTAACTCAGTGGGGGAAGGAGCACGTTGCATCCTAGGCCGCGTACACGTGGAGTTTTAAATTATATATTAAAATCGTGTTCGTCTAATAAAAAACATAATTCAAAAAAGACATTTGAACTGTGTTGTATGTGCCAAAGAAAACAATGAAAAAATACGAGTCTTTATCCTTGCTGCAGCTCCCTCTGGTGACAGCCTGGTGCTGTGGCTCGGGCAGCCCCGGCAGCTGGAAGCACTGCAGAGCTCTTCGCCTGGGGTGGGTGAGCCTGACTCTGTAAGATGCTGAGCGCCTCTGATCCCTGTTACTCGGTGGGAATTGCAGGGTGCAGAATACCTCCTAGGTTAGGGTCTAGGTCCTCCCCAGGTAAATAGTAGTAAAGAAAAAAAGAAGGGATGATTTATCGTCTTCCATTTTTGTGCTTGGGTTAGTTGATAAATACCATGGACGTAAAGGCCAGATCCTTTGGACCAGCTTGGGCAGTGAGGCCAGGAAGTTTTCTCACACTGAAGTTTTCCTCCTAGGGCTAAAATCTTCGGGAGCGCTGCTTTTTCTTGCCCGAAAGGAATGTGAGTTCCTGGTTTGCCTATCCACTTTGCCAATCCGTAGAAGGTATTTAAATATGTTTTACCCAGTAAGTGACTAACCAAAGGTCCAGGTTTGCGTCATTGCAGTATTTCCCTGATTCTCAGTCTAGTATGTAATGTTTAATACCTTATTGTTACTGTTTAAAACTTTCCCATTATCTCCAGAGTGAACACTGCTGTGAAAACTTGACCCATTTGTGGCTTCTTTTGCACCCTGGAGTGAGGTTCTGTGCCACCTGCTCTAAGACAGGACGAGTAAAGGAGATACGGTTGGGGAAGGCAAGCCTGAAACGCCTGAAATGAGATCCTCAGCTGATGTAGGATCAGTAGCACCTCTCTGAAGTGAGCGGAGCAGTAGCAGCTCAGCTGTTGTGTCACGGTGGGTAGAAGCAGCCAGATTTTGCTGCAGGGGTGGGCGGAAACTTCTTGATTTCCAGAGAGGAAGATGAAGAGATGTTCTGTATCACTTTGCTCCTGTAGCATCACTGCCTGCGCTCCATGGCGCTGCCATTCCTCCTACATGGCTGCCAGAGAATACACAGAGGTCACACAACGTGGGATGCTTTGCCACTAGCTGTCATCCTCCCATGTGTCCCCAGCTCTGCGTGTGCTCTCTGTGCCAGGGGAGCATGAGTGGGTGAAAGTACTTAAAAGTCTGTATGTTTGCACGCATGCATGTATCTGTCTACATCTCCTTGTACCTATCCCAGAGCAGTCCGTCTGGGCTGTGAGAAGGTTCTCCTGAACTAGCACATTCACTTGATTTGCTTTTTAGGTGCCAGAAGGACTTTCCTTTTAATTCCGTAGACTTACCGAGCTGTCACTGAAGGTGCCTTCATGCTGTCGTCTGAAGTAACCTCCGTCAGGCTACACGGTGCAGCACAGGTGAATGTGGTTCTGGGTGCAAGTCCTCCATACATCGATTACTTTAAAGGGGACCACTGCATGTAATTCAATCCCCTGATGGATTTGGGAAACATTAGAAAATTATAGGATTAAGGAACTATCACCCTAAAGAGAAGGTCAGCTGCAGCCTTGAAAAGTTGTGTTTAGAAGGCAAGAAAGAAATTGTTAGATTCTGACATGGGAAAAGGGAGTTCAGAAGCAGAGTCCTTGAGAAATGTGTGCCAATCCCTAGCTGCTTGGTTGCCCTATCCAGTTTAGCTGCCCACAGTACGTACATCTGCGTTCAGGAGAGGCACCTCACACTCGCCAGGGAAAGCACACACTTCTGGCCATGACTTATTTCATCCCAGGGCAATATGCAAAAGTCAAATGAATCGGGTCTTAAAAATAATGCCACCTCTCCCCTCTAGAGGAGCTCAGCTGCAAAGCCAACATAGTCAGGCATAGTAGGGGGAATTCCTTCCTTTGTGGCTGGGGAAGCAGGCAGACCCTGAACACCCCATCCCTCGCCCCGCACTCCAGGATGTCCCTGATGGGGTCACCCTGTAAGGGAGAGAGCCCTTACATGGTGCTACTCCATCCTCAGAAGACACCTCACACCACGCAGCAGCCCTGCATCCACCTGGGGATGCTTCCTGCTCCCTGCTGCTTGAGAGAGAAGGTATTTTTCACATAACGGGAATAAACAGCACAATGTTTTGGCACTTCTCGAGTCCCAAAGATTGTACGCCTCTTCCAGGTCCAGGTGCTATCTCCCATAACTGTGCTGCACAGCAAACTGCGCTTACCTTTTCTTTGCATCTCGTTGGAGATAAAGAGCAATTCCACTGAAATCGATGAACATTAAGATGTGTAAAACAAGAATTGAGCCTACATGCCTCTGCGTTACAGCACCTTCCATAAATAAATTTGGCAGAGTAAGAACAAGCAGAAAAAAAAATCAGTAGTAGCTTGGGTTTTTTGCCTCATTTCTTTGGATGAGGCGCTTCGAGGATCAGCGAGGTTTTGCAAACACCTCATTGTGAAGTGCCAGAGCTGAGACCGTAGCAGGACTTCCAGCCCCGGCAGCCAAACAAAAGCCGTGGCTGCTTTTCCCTCTGCCTCCCAAAGGGACTGACGCACTGTTGGCTGCATCTGTGCATGAGGGATTTGTTTCCCCGATGTGCGACCAAAGGAGTAAGAAGCAGATCAGCTCTGGCAGGGAGAGAAACTGGCAGAGGGTGATTAGGTGCCCGTGGGCAAGGTCAGGTGAAGAACATGGGGCTGTAGCGGGTGAGGTTTGCTGAAGATAACAGCTCAGGTCTGTCCCAGCCTGCTCCTCCAGCTGCTGCTACCCATCCCTCCTCTTCTCTTCCTTAAATACTTCCAGCTCACACCTTCCCAGTAGGAAAAGGGTAATTATCAGATTTGATGGCTTTTGCATGCATTTCCAAAATAACTTCAGCCGATTTTCTTTCTTCCCAGCAAATTTGTGTGCCAACTTGTTTTCCACAGGGCAAAGCTGCAAGGATGGCACGCACGGCACTGGAGATGGTGTGGGCACAGCCGCTGAGGGGCTCCCAGTCTCGCAGCACGTAAACACCAGCTTCTCCTCCCTTCGTTTGCAAAATCCATCCCACAGAGTCTGCAGCCAGGGGTGAAGCGGCACTAACAGCTCTTCCCTTCTTCTTTTTCTTTAGCTTCTCTTAATTTCACGGTTTTATAGCCTTAAAGGGGGGAGGAGGGAAGAATGTAGGTGTGAAGAGGCAGAGATGGATGATGTACTGACCAGCCTTTCAGATCTGAGAACTATGAAAGCTGAATCACTCTTAAGCATGATATGAGCAGCATACTAACATGCTCAAATACATAACTTTTATCATTTCATTATAAATTGTCTGAGTAAAGCTGTATCTGGAGAGGAGTCTAGTTCTTTCTGCCTCAGCTTCCTTTGCCAACATACCCATATTGTCCTTTTTTAGCTATTGCCTAATGACTGTCTCTGCTGGGAATGGCCCTTGCAGAGCCCTTCAATGGCGTCAGCTGTCTGCAGCAGTGACACGGCCGTGTGTCATCTCCAGAAGACTGGAAAGCTGCTTGCTGAGCTGGCTGTAGCCCCCTGACCGCTGCCCCTGGCCTGTGCTGAGACCCACTGAAGGCTGGGTGTCCCACCGCCGGCCTGCTGTGCTGCGCCCTGTAATGGCTGATAATGGCTTTCGCCGCTGACCCCCAAGCTAATGGTCTTACTACTATGAGACTTCTATAATCGTTGGCACAGCTGGTATAATTATCCTTCAACACATTTTCTTCTCTGGGTTTTCATAGCTTTAATTTCTTCTGGTTTTCTTCCTGTTTTTGTTGGATATGCTTTTTCTTTTAGATGTCTTCTGTGAGTGACATAAATTTGAGTTTAAGCCATGAGAAGGCTTTTAGGTCAGGACAGCTATACAGCATTGCTGTGAAATACGCTCTTGAGTCATTAAGGTAAATTGCTGTAGCATCAGTACTGCTCCAGCCGGGCTATAATACTTAAGCCCTAAGTGGCCATTTCATGTCCTATGGAGCATTCTCACCCTGAGCAAAGCGCGGCTATCCATCAAACCCACTTACACCTGCAGAAACCTGCAGAGGTGATGGCATTTCAGTGCAACAAAATTTCATGGTCTGCGTTAAATAGTCAACCTAGAGGAGATCTCTTAGGTTACAGAGCCAAATCCTCTGCCTTTTCTTTTGTCACAGAGTCTGTTTCATAAAACTACCCAACTCCAGCTAAAAGCACCAAACTGGGTCTGGGCTGATATTTTTTCCCTGTGTTTTTTTGGCTCCACTATGCCAATTGGAAGGTTGTCTCAAAACCCCACTTCTCTTGCACCAAAAAATAAACCTTCTTCCAAATTCCAGCTGAAGTTTATTCGTGGCCGGCTTATCTCCATCACCCTCACAGTCCTTTCGTTTAAATAAGTCTCCCTCGCAGGGATTGCCTGTCGTATGTACTTGCACGGTGGTTTCCTCTACTGCCTTAGCTGCCCCCTGTCAGGCAGAAGAAGCGGCTGAGCCGGTGCAGAGTCTGGTTCTGCTGCTGGAGCCACTGACGTCCAGGGAGAACTGAGATCCCTGGGATGAGGAGATCTCCCCTATACGATAGCATGGAGTAACTCCATGAAGCAAGTCCAGAAAGAGCTCTCTAATTACTTCAGCTAGCAGAATTCATCATTTAGAGGTGTAGTGAAGACAGAGATGATCCTGATACTTGCTTTCAGCATCTTGGCAGAAGTCTTGCCATTTAACAGTTTCTCATTTTAGCCCTGACTGAGCTATTGCTCCAGTTTAGCATATTTCCTGGGCATATTGTGTGGGCAGATGAAAGCACTGCGCTTCCTAAATACATGAATTAAACATTCTCTTGACAGACTTTAACCTTTGATTAATTCAAAGGTGTCAGAAAAATCAATAGCTGGGGATATGCTCCTTGAACTTACACCAGCTCCAGGAGTGAAATAGAGATCTTGGAAAGACCATGAGTAGCCAGCCGTCTTTTAAAAATTTATTTCAGTTTAATATATAGACATATATATCCTCGGTTTCAATACAGGCTGGGGGATGATGTGATCGAGAGCAGCCCCGTGGAGAAGGACTTGGGGGTACTGATGGACGAAAAGCCGGACATGAGCCAGCAATGTGTGCTCGCAGCCCAGAAGGCCAACCGTATCCTGGGCTGCATCAAAAGCAGCGTGGCCAGCAGGTCGAGGGAGGTGATTCTGCCCCTCTGCTCTGCTCTGGTGAGACCCCCCCTGCAGTACTGCGTCCAGCTCTGGGGTCCTCAGCACAGGAAAGACATGGACCTGTTGGAGCCACAAGGAGGGCCACAAAAATGATCAGAGGGATGGAATGCCTCTCCTATGGGGACAGGCTGAGAGAGTTGGGGTTGTTCAGCCTGGAGGAGAGAAGGCTGCAGGGAGACCTTATAGCAGCCTTTCAGTACTTAAAGGGGGCCTATAGGAAAGACGAGGACAGACTTTTTAGCAAGGCCTGTTGTGACAGGACAAGGAGCAATGGTTTTAAACTAAGGGAGGGCAGATTTAGACTGGATTTAAGAAAGAAATTTTTTACGATGAGGGTGGTGAGGCACTGGAACAGGTTGCCCAGAGGGGTAGGGGAGGCCCCATCCCTGGAAACGTTCAAGGTCAGGTTGATGGGGCCCTGAGCAACCTGATCTAGTTGAAGATGTCCCTGCTGATTGCAGGGGGGTTGGACTAGATGACCTGTAAAGGTCCCTTCCAATCCAAAGCATTCTATGATTCTATGATTCTATGATATATTAAAAAAAGTTGGTAAAGGTAGATCCTAATTCCCCACTAGTTTGAACAAGGAACATGACTCTCCATGGCAGACAGCAGTTACCCCGGCATAAAAACCTGTATGTGAGGGGCCTGAGACCTGTTGCGGTCGTGACTTTATTTGTGCGTGCTGTGGTAGTGGGATAAGGGCAATGGCCGCTTTTCCCTGAGCACGTACAAAATCTGTCTCCTGCCTTTCAGCAGCCAAATGCTGCCTGCTGTTGCTGCACGGGGCTCAGGCTGTCCCTTCCTGCTCCTCTGCCAGGTCTTGCTGCTGCCTCTCCTTCACCTCCCGGTGCAGTCCTGCTGCCTGGCTTTCCTGCACGTCAAGCCAAAATCACTGTGTTTGCCCCAAAAATCACGCTTGTGGTGTTTGCTCCAGCCTGCTCCCTGCACGCACCCCTCAGCAGGCTCCCACAACTGAATCTCCCCCCCTTGTTGTACCATCCTGGCTGAACTTCCAGCACATTTATCAGTGTATTTTCCAGTCTTTTCACTTTACACCTTTTCATGTCTTCAAATACGACCTCTGTGCCCGTGGCCTCTTCCCTTTGCGTCCCTCCTCAACTCCACGTCAGTCTCCCTGCCTTGCATCACCAGCCAAGAGGGTGTGAAATATATGAGATATTTTGGGATATGTGATAAGGGGAAATGTAACAAACATCTTGATGACCTTCTTCCTGGGATAATCAATTGCCATTACAAAGCACCATCCATCAGAAAACATCTCTCACTAAGTGTTAGCTGAGACCTCACGGGGCAGATGCATCACTGCCCCAAGGGGTTCCACAGGGCTTATGCTCTCCAAACCCCAATGGGACAGTTAATAATACAGTTAATAAGCCATTAATTAATAAGTTAACCTTATGGTTAATAATAATAAGAAAAACAGTGTTGTGTATGTCCTATAACCACTGAGAACAAAACATGAAATGGGGACTACTTCAGCAGTTTGTCCCAGCTAAAGACTGGTAAGAGTTTTGATCACTGTAACTTTACAGGATCTTCTTTACCATTAACACTTGCTTGACATCCTCTCAGGGTTACATACAACCTAAGTTTAAACTAATCTGTCTTCCGGGATGGTGATGGTTGAAACTAGAAATACACTTCAGATTTTCTTAGCTTCATCCCACCCAACTGTGCATCACGCTATCTGTTTGTTAGCAATGTCTTCAACCGATCAGAAACAAAAGTCCTTATAAAAGATCCTCTTACAGGGATTTAACACTGCATGGGATCAATAAAGGCAGAATAAATGATGATTGCACCTTCTTGAAGGCCTTTTTGACATCCTGGGGGGATAAAAAGAGTGGGGAATGAAAAGAGGGTGAAGTTAGAGAATGAGGTCTCTAGTGAATATGGTCTTCACATTGTGCTGACTGAAGATCTTCACATTAGAGATGTTTAGAAAAACGTTGTCCACTTCCCTTGTAGAATAAAATGATGGAAAACAAGCCCACACAATAAATAAATGAATTCTTTTTCACATCCTCCTTAAAAGACAGAAGGCCCAAAGAGAGTAGGCACGTTGACCATTTTTTGTACATTTTCACCCAGCTCATTTTTCACTGAGAAAGGCTTTGATGGAAAATTCTTTTACCAGCAGCACCATTAATAAGTTGACCCTCATATAAATTAGTATAGCAAGTTGTTGAATAGCCTTTTGTTTCTCTTGCACCTCCTTATCTATCCGATGTTGAAGATCCTCCTGTAACACCATCAGCACACGCTGGCATGGCGTTCCCCATCCTGGTCAGGGGGCTGCAGCAATCCTCCTCCACTCACCTCTGAGAAGAGGGTACCACCTTTGGGAAAGCACCCCCATGTTATCTTGGTGACCTGGATGGCCTGGTCCTACCAGCGCATAGCGAGAAACTGTATTACCAACCACTGGTAACCCATGGGAACATTGGAGACTAGTCTTTTCAAAAAATTAGGTCACCAATTCGCATCTCAGCTTGGTTTGGAGGACCACCTCCTTTGGTGCTGCCGCGAAGGGTCAGTTCCATCACCGAGACAAAGAAGCCAGGGAAGGGGAAGGAGGGAAGAGTCTGGCCCAGCCATGACAGGGTGTGGGTGGGAGAGGGGAGCTGGGATGTGCTGGCTGTCACTGACATATAGAGGACAGCGCAGACAGTACGTGTATTGTAACGCATTATAAAGTAACCAAACCTGGGGCGTGACGAGTCTTACTTTGCCCTGGCACTGCTCATGGGCACAGCAGCGCTCACAGCTGAAACTTGCTGGCTTTCCAAACTGATGCTGAGGCTGTCTTTAAGCACTTCACCCAGTTCGAACACTGACATTGCATTTTTCGTTGCCAGTGAGACACCACCACTGCTGTCTGCTGCAAGGGCCTTCTCATCTTCCTCCCCCAGGCAAACAGACAAAATTTGAGAGTGACAAAACCAGCCGGCACTGATGGACATTTCCTAACGGGGAACACACCGGCAGCTCCACACACTGCCATCACCCACCATGACTGTGAAGTCCACAGGCTTTACCCAACTGGATGAAAGAGGCCAGGCGCCAGCAGAGCCCCTGTGGCTCTGATGCTGGGGTCCGTGGCTACCTGCTTGGCACCCTGTGCCGAGCAAGGTGTTGGCAGGAGGCTGTGGGGTGCTGCCGGGCACTGCGTGCTATAAACCCCGCTGCAAGGTGCGTCTGCCACCCCGCTGCGCCAGGGCTGGGGGCTGGATGGGGTCCTTCTGGTCGGAGGAGCAACCGGGAGTGTTACGAGATCCTGTCGTCATCCATTTGTATTACGAATATTTTACACCTGCCTATAAAGAATATGTTGTTCAAGCCCCTGTTAATGTAAGGTAAGCCAGCTTTTTAAATTATAGAAAATAAGTAGGGAGGTTCCTGGGAAATTAGTTTTAATTTTAGAGACATATTTTCACAGTAGGCTCCTCTTTCTGGCACAGCTAACGAGGATGAAGATGAAAGTTGTTATAGACAGGCCACCTTCTTTCTGCTGGCTTTTGCAGATGTAGAAAACAACTGAAGAGGCTGAAACAGCAATTCATACCATTTCCAGAAAGCTTTAGTGGTATTATTTTTAACTGTTTGCAGCTCTTTGGGCTGGGCTGGTTTCTTTTGCCGCAGGAGGCGATCAGTAATCACTTCAAGCCAAGGGGCTGCTTCTTCCGCTCAGGGTGGCCGAGCACGTGCACAGCAGCTCATCGCCCTGCTTAGACCATGCCAAAACGGTATTTAATGGGGCAATTTCCCAGGATCAGCGGATTACCCCGCACCTTGGTTTTCCAGCACTCCTGAACAGGCTGTCCTCATAAAGAGGCTGTGAACAGAATAGTAAAAGGATGAGTAAACTCTTTTGCACAAAGCTAATAAAAATTTTTAGAGGGATTTTAACTGAGCGCTGCATTTAGTTAGCTTTTCCCATGCTTTCAGCTTTGCCCTCTGGATTTACAGGGCCGAGGTCAGCGAGGGCAGGTAACGTGGTAGGGGTAACCCGTGCCACTGCTTCCCAGCAGCTCTGCCCGTCGGCGGAGCAGCGCTCCCGCCAGCCACCCCCATCGCTGCCTACTTTGCAGCTGGGAAGGCTCATACCCGTTTGCTTTTGCAAGCGGTGGACACCAGTGGCTGACATTTCCAGGGGCTTATTTTATGTTATTGGATTGATGAAGGATCCCCAGTAGAGAGAGGTCATGAGCGAGCATGGTCCTCATGCTGTGGTGTTAGAGGTGGCCCTTCTGCTGTCCCTGCACACCAATGCCAGGAACAGACGACAAACACAACCGGTAAAAGGGTGAAAACCTGTTCGTCTGCAATGAAAGTGTGTTACGTGTGGGAAATAAATTGTGCAGTGGACACCTGATGGTGTTTCAGTAGAGCTGGATGACACAGAGATTGACTTCTTCACAAAGCTTTAAGATTGCAAAGTTCTTCCAGTTGTGCCCTGGGACAACACCCCCAAATCTTTATTGTTTCACTTTACAAACCAGCCAGTAGCTACTGTCCTCAGACCAAGGGAAATTTCGTCAGTGGATGGAAAGAGAAAGGTTACTTTATTCCTCCTCCCTACTCCCCCACACGAGGGGCTGTCAGGTACGGTTTCAGCATGGTCCCTGGTGAAGGAGATGTATGGATGAGGCAGAAATGCCCCCACCTCAGGGGACAACTCTCCCCTGGCACAGAAGCCACCTCTCCGGAGTGCTCCGGCATGAGGACAATGGTTTTGGGGGCCGTTTTGCACCACCTGAGGCAGCCGGCGTGGAGGACAGTGCCTGCGTGCCCGGGGGAAGACTGACTGAGGCCAGTCCGGGGGCTCAGCTCGGTGCCACGCAGGAACACCCCAGCGCTTAAGCTGGTTGCTAAAGGAAATAAATTTTTAAAGCAGACGGTTTAACTAGAGCGCCGGGCTCCCTCATTGTAATGCTGTGTCTTTAGATATTTTTACTGTTTTATTAACAAGTCTCGTATTTATTTCTTTCCCATTACTTGACAGATGCTTTCACCAGGGTTATATAAAGTCCTATTTTCATCCCTGCTTTGCCTAGAAATAGATTAAAGAAAAGCTGAAATACAGATTAATAGTGATATGCAGAGCAAAATATTTACCGTATACATTTTTAAAATAAAAAATGCGATTTTAAACCAGTTTTACAGGAGTTGATGCTTCACAGCAGTATCTGCCTACCTAGGAGTTGTTTCTCCAGGGAAGCAGCTGTTTTGCTGAGGCTGATAGGAGCTTTGCGCTGCCAGGGGAAAGCCGGAGCAAAATGCCTCTCCTTGCACGGGCACACAGAAATGGGGAAAACCCCTCAGAGAATTTCAGTGCTGCTGTTGTCAGACAGCAAATTAGGCTGAGATTAGACAGCCTCCCATTAAAACGTGTTGCTTCTGCTGGACACGTTTCTGAGCAGTCAGACCAAAATTATATAGAGTGACACCAGTTCACCAAAATTTGTGGGGTAAAGTTAGCCCTCCTTATTGCTGGGTTCAAAGAAGCGCTCACAGAAAGCAGAAGCTTGCTGGCAGCGGTGTCCTTGCACGCTCGCTTGGCTGGACAGTCAAAATGACCATTTCTTACAAATGGTTGTAAGAAAGCAGCTGTGTGCTTTCTTACAACCCAAGCCACCTAAAGTACAAGTTCTTTTAAAGCAAACCATGGTCATAGCAGCCACAAAACATAAGTAGCACCATTTTCAATTGTTTAAATATTGGTTACAATCCTTCAACGTTAACAATGTCATCAAGAGCATAGCAACTCTATAAATACCTTCTCAACCCCCCTACCTCATCAGTTAGCTTTATCTAAATAAATAAGTCATCATTCTGTTGACATTAATTACAGTCCGACATGAACGCATCCTTTGGCTTTGTGGTTTTTTTATCCAGTTTAGGAAACATACGAAGAGAGGGATGTGATTTAGCTCCATTTAAGATATCTCAATGCACGTTCTTATGTGAACAAGGTATCAAAGTTCCCATTGCTGCCAAGGGACATTGAGGGAAGGCTCAGTTCAGCTGCCTAAACGCAGGCGTTTGGATATCCAAGCCTGGACCCAAATCTTGTCTTTCGTGGGAAAGATAACTGATCTCTGTATTTTATCCCATGCCCAGCTGTCACAGCTCCCAGATCTCCAGGGATGCATTTTCTTTCTGCTTGTTCTACTACAATTGCCCCAAACTTTAATACAGTCACTCTGAGGCAAGGCTTTGGGAGGGAAATGAGAAAAAGTTTGCTTGAGGTCATTTAGCAGAGGTTATCTTTTAGAGAAAAAACTTATTTCAGCATAACATGAAAGGCCAAGCAAAGCCAAACTGGTCTTACAAGAACTTTCAAAGTTTCAGCTGTGTTCAAGAAGATTTTCTCCAAATCTGTATGTTTACATTACGTTGATCAAAATAAATGTAAGTTCAGAAAATATTTAACTTTGCATTTATTTTATCTGGCCTAACTATGGTTCATAAACAGGCCTCGTGCATCATTATCTTCTTCAAATAAACATCTATAAAAAACAGAGATAGTCTATGGAAGGGTATTTGGCAGCAAAGTCCACTCTTGCCGGATGCAGAAGTATCTCCCCATAGCGCCTGGAATCACAGATCCTCACCACGCAGTGAACGACTCCGACTTTCACCTCCTGCCATCTTAACACCAGAACAGGCAATGTGTCACCACGTGCAAAACACAGGCCACGGCATCACCTGCGGGGAACAAAGGTCCCACCTTCTGAGTGCTAATATGGGACACAAAAAATACATCATGAGCCTGCTTCCCGCTGCAAAGGGCTGGATTTCTTTTTGACTGAAAATATACTTATTGCTAATAACGTACTAACGTGGCTGTGCCTGGTTTGACGTATCAAAAAAGAGCAGAACATCCTTGAACTGTTCTTGAGGGAAGGACCAGCATGTCAGGGAACAGGATGATGTCAATGTTCCCTAAGAAGGTGCTTTTAACAAACAGCATTTAATGAACAGCAAGCAGTATATGTTACAGCCTCTGTGTAGTTTAACTAAAAGAGGCCGTAACCCTCTGGAGTGCTTTGTATGAACTGAAACAATTTGTCTGACATCTGACTCTACAGCAGATTTCCCATAGCATCCAGCTATTCCAATTTATTCATAATTAAATAACATCAGAGACAGCTGCTTTAAAAGTGGAAGTAAACCTTCCACAGCAGTTACAGAGGCATGGTCTTGATTTTATTTTTTCAAAGCAATGGGACCATCTTCTTTTCAAAATGACCTTTAATTAATTAATCTCCTTCTTCTAACTACCTCTATAAATACTACCGTTGTCCATGGCTTGTTACCACAGTAAATTACTGAACTAAAAACAATACAGAATGACCTTCTTTTTGAGGAGATTACTGGGGATGCAGCAGCAGCAGGAAGGACCATGAGAGGCACAGTGTTTAGCAGAAATAACACTGACACGAGCAATGATAACCTTAAAAAATGTTTCCTATGAACTGGAGATCAGGTAAGAACATAATCAGGTCTTTATTGATACAAGATCACAGAAAAAAAATCTTACATGGACAAGACTCGCAAACCTTTCTACTCAACTGGCATTTCATCTGGTTTAGGTGTTGGGAAGGAAGATGAAGCAATGGAGCAAGTGACTCTTTTCCCACTGGCCAGCTCCCTTCATAAAGTGTTTTATAAATGATGATGCATGCAAATATGTGGTTTATACATGATGATGCATTGTTCACTTGGGAAGTGAAATATCACTGCCTGTTTTTTCTCGGTGTACTTTTGTTTCAGAGGAAGCCCAGGTTTGTTCTGTATTTTCCTCTACGCTTTCATTGGCTGTCCTGATCATAACACCCTATTTTCAGCTTCACGTAATTGCTTGTCTTGAATTTGCAGCCAGTGGCTGAGAAGGTAACTGGCCAGCTGCAGGACAAAAGAGGTCACCTAAAGTTTGTGTTCCTACTAAAATTACTACAATAAATGATTTATCACCTCCGAGGAAAATATCTGCCAATAGAAAGCACCTTCCTCAGATACTTATAAAGGAAAATTGCATTGGCCCCATCAGATGTCAAGTAACATGGCAAAATATTTTGGTATTTTACTCCCTTTTTAGCCAAATCCAGGCTTGGCCACTTCTTTTCAAAGGTGTATCCTCCACTGTCTTGGTTTCATCTGGGATGGAGTTAATTTTCTTCCTAGTAGCTGGTATAGTGCTCTGTCTTGGGTTTAGTATGAAAATAATGTTGATAACACACTGATGTTTTAGTTGTAGCTAAGCAGTGCTTACACTGGTCAAGGACTTTTCAGCTTCCCATGCTCTGCCAGGTGCACAAGAAGCTGGGAGGGGGCACAGCCAGGACAGCTGACCCAAACTGGCCAAAGGGCTATTCCATACCATATGGCGTCATGCTCAGTATAGAAACTGGGGAGAGTTGGCCTGGGAGGAGCAATCACTGCTTGGGGACTGGCTGGGCATCAGTCAGTGGATGGTGAGCAATTGCATTGTGCATTGCTTGTTTTGTACATTATTATTATTATTATTATTATTATTATTATTATTATTATTATTATTTTCTCTTCCTCTGCTGTCCTATCAAACTGTCCTTATCTCAGCCCATGGGTTTTACCTTCCCCCCCCCACGATTCTCTCTCCCATCCCACCGGGCGGTGGGGAGGGTGAGTGAGCGACTGTGTGGTGCTTGGTTGCTGATCGGGTTTAAACCACGACATCCACAAAATGTGTTTGCTCCCTGGAATGAAGCATCAGTGAGCTTATCTGCTCAACGGCAAACCTCAAAGCAGACCCAGATCCAGGCACACCTAAGCCCCAGAGACTTTTTGTGTCCCCATTAGCCTCCAGTCAACAGGAGGTTGTATCTGCCCCGTTGCCCTACCCCTGCTGCGGTGCCCGGACTGATGCTGCGCTCAGCCCGGGTGTCTCTCCAACACTGGGAAAGCGTTGCCATAGGGCACTGGATTGCAGAGGATCAGGACAGTGTTGAGATGGTGCTTCTGTGGGAAGTGGGACAGTGTCCCAAGAACATGTCCAGGCCAACGATTTGTGACTGAGCAGCAAAGGGAGAGCACGATGCACTGCCAGCATGAAAACAGAGTGAGAAAAACATGTTACAGGATGAGTTTTGACATGATTGGCATATGGGAAAAGACCGTCCTTGAACTTACCTGGAGCTGAGTAGAGGAATCAAGACACAAGCAGGATGGCATGTCTCCGAAAGTAAGGTAAGCAAACTGAAATCAGGATGAACCAGATAGTTCAAGGGGAGTCTGGAGGCTCAAGGGGAATGGAGCCTTGCAAGGGCAGCTGTACCTAGGAAACCATGTCATTAATGGCATATAACAGTGAGATTGCATACATAATGGTACCAATAAAAATGGAAATGGTGGTAGCAAAATAGGAATAACAGGGTGGTTTGTTTGGGAGCTGACTGGGTGGAGAAAGGGAGGTAAAGGCAGTGAAAAGGAGGGCAGAAAAGGAAGAAAAATGGAGAACAAGAAAAGAAACCAGAGAACAGCAGGAGGTGGGACGTTTGATGGCAGGAGTGTGGACACTTCCAGGCAGTGCTGAAGCTGATGGGCCCATCCCAAGCCCACCGGGACGCTGGAGGAAACCCCTTGGATAATCCGCTGGACTCTCCATCAGGTCTTGTGAGCAAAGGGGGTTGGAAGTGTAGTGCAGTACCACGTGGCGTGGGAGGGCACAGGGAGGGCTGGCAGAGCTGCGACCCTTTGGAAATGACCAAGGTGTGATCTGCCAGACTGTTAGAGTTTCCCATTACAGCTTTCAGTCTCATAAACAGATAGATAAAAATGCAGTCAATCGCTGGAAAAATCATAGTGCTATCACCCATTCTAAAAAATGAATATCAACTATTCTAAAAAAAAAAAAAGATATTTTGCGTGGTGTTTTGAACATTGTTCTTGTTGCTGAAAAAAAATCTTTGCATTCAACAGGCATTTCTTAATACACGCGCAGTTAAGGTGAAATATTTGTTCACCGATATGTAGTTAACTCGGATTTTCCTCTTCAGGATGAATGATGTATGAGGAAACATGTATGCATTTAGAAAGTGACAGAGTAGCGTTCATCATTTATGAGCTGGCTGGTAAACTAATAACGTGGGACTGTTCCCTATCAACCATCTGTTCTGGCAGATAATGGTTCAGCGCTGAGCACCGTCTTACCAAGAATGCAACAGTCTCTGCAGTCTTGCACATCAACATGGGCCCGGGAGTGCAAAATACGGAAAGGCTCTCATTGGGTTAAGCAATCAGAAACTCTCCAAGTGCACCCATAATCTGCTTACTGGTTAAGCTGGTTGGGAAGCAAGAGGCCGAGATCCTGCTGACCTTGCCCAGGGGGTCACCTCAGTCCACACAAATTTCGGAGGGTCTCAGACTGTGCAAAGGCGGCGTGCTGGCCCCGCTCAAAATTACTGCTTCTGCCTCAGTCAGAGACGTGTTGTTCTCTTGCCTGCATGAGTGCTTAGAAGAAATCTGGGTGTGATGATGATAATCAGCTGTTAATTTGGGGAGGTTGACAAAATACGCAAAAGGCAAATAGCCATTGCAGGAAGAAAAGCTGCATTTTCCAGCAGTACTAATAACACTGAATTCAAGTGAAGAGCACGGAGAACTTTTCCATGGCTGTTACTGAATGCCTTGAAGCACAAAGACTCCTGTGCATTATATTATATTTATATATATTTAAAAACTCTAAATATGACTGTGATCCAGTTTGAGGGGGCTGCCTGGCTTGAGGGGGGTGGGGATAGAGTTATGCCTCTATCTTTGTATTGGGTTGGTGTGGCAAGGTTTTGGTAGTGGGGGGGCTACATGGGTGGCTTCTGTGAGAAGCTGCTAGAAGCTTCCCCTGTGTCCAGGCTCCTGGCAGGACCTGTGGACCCGTGGGGAGAGAGGAGCCCACACTGCAGCAGGTTTGCTGGCAGGACTTGTGACCCTGTGGGGGACCCACGCTGGAGCAGTCTGTTCCTGAAGGATGGCACCCCGTGGAAGGGACCCACACTGGAGCAGTTCGTGAAGAACTGCAGCCCGTGGGAAGGACTCACGTTGGAGAAGTCCGTGGAGGACTGTCTCCCGTGGGAGGGACCCCACGCTGGAGCAGGGGAAGAGTGTGAGGAGGAAGGAGCGGCAGAGACAACGTGTGATGAACTGACCGCAACCCCCATTCCCCGTCCCCCTGTGGTGCTGGGGGGGGAGAATGTAGAGAAAATCGGGAGTGAAGCTGAGCCTGGGAAGAAGGGAGGGGTGGGGGGAAGGTGTTTTAAGATTTGGTTTTATTTCTCATTACCCTACTCTACTGTGATTGGTAATAAATTACATTAATTTCCCCAAGTTGAGTCTGTTTTGTCTGTGACAGTAACTGGTGAGTGATGTCTCCCTGTCCTTATTGTCATATGAGCCTTTTGTCGTATTTTTTCTCCCCTTGTCCAGTTGAGGAGGGGGATGTGATAGAGTGGGCACCTGGTGTCCAGCCAAGGTCAACCCAGCACAGTCTTGAAAATGCAGTGTGATATACCATTGCATACTTGTCCAAGTTATCACTGAAAATCTGCCATTATACAGCCCTTTATTTCCTTATTTTAAATATTTATTTATACCTCAGATGTGGATACTATAATGATCATTTACGTGAGGTAATATTAGGTCTTTTATTCTTCCTTTTCCCTTCCAGGAGGAAGCCACATCCAATCCCAGGGATTCCCAAAGGTTGGTTTTACTGGGAAAGGTCAAGGTGAAGAAGGCATTGAGTACCTTGGCTTTTTCCAGCACCTTCCCAGGGATCGGCTGACATGTCTGTAGTTCCCTGGATCCTCCTTCTTGCCCTTACTGAAGACAGTACCAACATTTGTTTTCTTCCAGTTCTCAGGAACCTCTCCCAGTTGCCATGACCTTCCAAAGATGATCAAGACTGGCCTTGCAATCACATTGGCCAGTTCCCTCAGCACTCGTGGGTACACCACATCAGGTCTCATGAACTTGTGTAAGTCCAGTTTCTTTAAATGTTCCTAACCTGATCCTCCTCCATGGAGGTTAAGTCTTCCTTGCTCCAGACTTTCTCACTGGCCTCAGGGACCTGTGGTTCCTGAAGACTGGTTTTACCAGTAAAGACCAAGGAAAGAAGGCATCGACTGTGGCTTTTCCCCTGTCCTCTGTCAGCAGTTTTCCTTCCCCATTCATCAGCAGGCTCACATTTACCCTGATCTTCCTTTTGCTGCTGATACACTTGAAGAAGCCATTCGCTTTATGTCCCTCACCGGATTCAGCTCTGGAAGGGTGTAACTGGCCTCCTCTCTTTCCATCTGTGCTGTTCCCACAGGGGACCATCTGCATTTAACCTTAACAGAATCTACCTTTTTTCAGTAATTCTGCATGATTTTCTATAATGATTTTATATTATTAATGTACTCCACATTGCATTTATTTTAAATTGGCACCATACTATGGGTAGATATTTGTATGTGAGTATTCGAGATGACTCCTCACTCCTTCAGAAGATCTTGCAGAAGCAGCAAGCTGTTACCATGTCAAAGGTTTCATGTTCATGTTGTCGTCGTTTATGCTTAATATATGCTTTCTTTTTCTAGGATGAAAGGAAGGGAATAGAGAATAGGTGGAATTTCTTCCTGCACGTGTACTTTCATTTTTTCTGAAGTTGATCAAAATGGATTAGAATTTCTCTGCAGAACTATTTCCCAATTTGGACTCTTTTTTTTCAGGCTTTGAAGTGTTTTTGTCTGTGTAAATAAAGTAAAGAAAAAAATCAAACATTCTTACATTCATATTTGTTATAATTTCCTGCGGGGACACATGTTATTACAGAGGTATGAACTTCACACTTGTGGGAGATCAGTGGAATGAAACCCTCAGATATGTCTGTGGCCCTGTCTTGCCCTGACCATGCATGGATGGCCTCCACACCGCTGTGGCTCTTGAAGAGCGTTCCAGAGTTTATTGCCATCTCATAGTGTTTCCTACAAGATACATTTCTTTTCGCTATGATGCTAGCTTGATATATTCCCACCCCAAATGCCTTTGCCTGAGGCCGCTTGTTCCCCTTCTTGGTTTCTCCATCCCCAGGCATCGCAGTTTGTGGCCACTTCAGCAGCGTTGCTCTTCCTCATCTCCCTGATCCTCTTTGCAGTGTGGACCTCAGTGAACAGTGGCAGAATGGGGGACAGAAAATGAACTGGGGAAAGGGAATAGTGGCACAGACTTCTGGCTTGAGGAGGACTGACTTAATCCAGCTTTGCATGAAGCCAGTCTATTATGCAATTATGATTTTGGAGATCAGCTACTTCTTCAGAGGGTGATGTAGTAGCCACAAAGTCTACAGTGTTTTGAAGGATTGTTGTTAAGTCTTTACCCTACCAAGTCTCTCAGTTTATCCTAAGGAAAAAAAATCATGCTCTTGTGAAACGAAATCATACTCTGTTTCTCATCTTACACAGAAACGAGAAACCAGCATGTGTGGGAAGTGGAGAATGAGGACAGATTTCCATATGTTGGGACTTGGGAATGCTTGAGTTTGTTTTTAAGCTGGATTTGGTAAAGATTTGGGCAAGATTTATTCATTGTTTTACTGGAATCACAACTCCCTTCCTAATTTAAAAACATTGCTGTGTCTTACCCCGTTCAGCTTTGGAAAGGGACTGAATTGTTTGTGCCTGTAGCAAACTTCAATGCTTCCCTCTCTGCCGACTTGCCCAGTCATCACTACAGAGCACAGCTTCTCATGGGTCCCCCTGGGGAAAACCTATACGTGCATCCGTCGGGGAGGTTCAGCACTTCTCAGGAGGCAGGAACAGCCATCCGCTGTGATTTCTGATGCTTAAATGAACCTCTGGCCATTCCGAAATTGTGTCCCCACCACCATCCCTGCTCCCTCACAGCCTGCTCCCCTCTGACTCCTTCTTCTCAGGGGTCGTTAGTCCTCCCTTTCCAGTGCTTCAGTATTACATGCCACGGACCAGACTGTGCTAGTGTGTACTCCTCGCAATCCCCCTGAGTTCCCCATCAAGAACCAACACAGATCTCCCCTAAAAAACACGGCGTGATGGGAATCACTGATTTTTACCAGCTGTATACTGACCCTGAGTTAGTTTAAAACTGCAAGATTCACACTTCAACAGAAGCATATGGATTCATTCTATTTATTCATTTATTTTTAACTGTCTCTAGAGGTTTTCACTGATATTCTGGTTTCTGACATGGTAAATACTACTTTGCTTGCAGACAGCTCACAGTTTTGACTTGTTTAGTGATGTTCTTCCTAAATATCCCCTGGGAAGAAAGCATTATACGTCCGTGAGTCTAGTTGATTTGAATTCTGATAATAGCTTCATTTCAATAACGTATTATTTCTGATTTATAATTTAATGACCAAAGCTACACATTGCTGCCTATTTTTTATATACTTTCTCAAATAATGTTTGTGTTTTCACTTCTCTCCTAGCCTTCATCAGACTATTTATCAGATTTGTATTTCCAGCTTGATTTTACTAATCTTTGTATTTCTATGCTTCACTTTCCTGGCATCAAGAGGAAATTCAACAGTAAAAAAAAAAATCAGATAGTTGCTCTGTTTCTTATTTAGTAAAGCTCATTTCAAAGCCTGATAGCTAAAATTTGGTGAGACTACTTTTCTCCAGTGGTAGAAGAAGCAGCCCTTGAGTCTCCATTAGCATTCAAACCAGTTATTAAATCAGAGCAAAACTCCAGTGGCACAAGGCAATGTACTGGCAATGCCCAAAACAGTTTCTGCAAGACAGGAAAGTTGGGAAGGTCTTCCAAGCTTGGATGAATTTCTGAAGAAAATGTTCATTAAAGTCCAGATTTACAGTTTCCAGTCTAACAGAAGGGGCTTTCTGCTCGCCTGTGCGGTGACATTGCTTTCACCAGTGTGGCCACAAGAATATTTGTTAGATGAGACGTGTGCATGGAGTCGTTATACATCGTGGGACACTTGTGTCTCTCCTCCATATAACGTTGTCTTGTTTCTAAACACATTTTTAATTTCCAGCTTATAGGATAATAAGGGACTTAAAGCCAAAGTAGGCGTTTCAAGCACTGCCTCTATAATTACTGTAGCAGGTGGCATTTGATAATGCTGGTCACTATTACAGTGACCCCCACTAAATCTCTGATATAGAGAATAAAGAGTGAGATGGGGTCTCTCTCCCTTCAGTGGGGGCATTGCTGCTCTCTTGCCTTTAACCAGCCAGTTTTCACAAATTTAAAAAAACCTAACAACACTTCTGTTTTCCCTCTCAAAGTAGTTGGAATCGTTGATCGATGACTTCAAAGTTATAGGGGAGAAGAAGGTTACCTGGGAGAAGCAGTTCAGGCAGCCAGGCCATCTCCTTCTCTCCTGGGCAGTGACTGAAACAGCCTTATGGGAAAAAAGGTTAAAAACAGGGGTTCTGGTAAGCCCCAGAATGAACGCCAGCTTCTGATTGCATTTTAAAATGGACAGTGCTGCATAAAAGTAAGTCTTGCTAACACCTTTTTTCCAAAACATAAATGAGTTTCTGTACAAAACAGGTACAACCAGATTTTTTTTCTAAAAAAGAGGTGTTCACTTCAAGTGAAAAATTAAACAATTGTTACTTTAGAGTAGGATTGATTTTCCATATCAAGATAAGAATTCACTGCTAATAGCACAATGTGGATGACTAATTACTTCAAACCAGATACAGAACAAGCGATTTGTACATCTTTAGAAAATGCTAGAAATTTAGCCTTGGCTGATTTATTCAATTCACTAAGAAAATCCAGCAATTTATTACAAGATGCAAAATAGTGAAAATTACATAAATTATTTAAATCCTAAACTCTCATTTAAAAAAAAAAAAAAGGCTGGATGGGAGGGATAACTGTGAGCTCAGTCCCCCAGCATCAGCTTGGGAAAGACGCTCCATACTCCACACAGCATGCATCAGGGCAGTTGTGTTTAGGAAATAAGTTTCACTATTATTCACAGTTTACATTTGACCACCTTACATCCGAAAAGCACAGAGGTTAAATGATAGATTTAAATCCCAGTGGAGGCAGGATACGGCTGTATCCCTAGCAGTACTGGGCAGGCTGATTTCCAGGACCACGCAGGCTGCTGCTGGCAATTGTTACTGTGAGTCTTCTGCAGTGAAAATCTGACAAATTTTGGCTCAGTCCCATCTCTCACACCTGACTACCAAGGAATCCTAAGTGACCAGGTACCAGCTCCTAGATGGCTAAAATTAATTAAATTTTGTGCCTTTTTATTTCTGGTGACATACTAAGATTTTATTGTAGCTGGGGAAGATTATGAATATACAACTACAGAAATATGCTCTCGGGAGCCCTTTTATTCCACTCTTCAGCTCCCGAGAGGCTAAGCTATACCTAAACCATCCCCAACAGAGGTCTAAGTAACCTAAAAGCCTTCCAGTGCCAGAGACCTACTGTGCTCCCCAGGAGATTCATGCCAGGGCTTCACTATCCTCACAGCTGGAAAGCTCCTCCTAGCATTTCAGCTACGTCTTCCCAGATCCCTCCAGCTAAGGTTCATGCCCTTTGTCCTTCTCACAGTAGACATGAGAATGGGTAATTGCCTTTCTCTTTGTGCGAGTCTTTTAGAAATTTTTATTTGTATCCTCCCGCACTCGTCTTCGTCTTCGGGTAACCCTCTCAGATCTGCGGTCTTGCCGAGTCACTCCTCTCTCCCTCCTCTGGGAGATGATTCCTTCAAAGTCTTCTCCATTTTCCAAGTGCATTCATCATTTATAATCACACCTTTGAAATCTTAAATCCAGTTGTCATTTACAGTTCTGTCTATCTTCCATTTCTTGGCAAATAACTTGAAAAGTAACTTCTCAGGCTGGGTCTATGCTGCTCTATTCTTCTAATCCATTTTGCATGATTTTTAGTTGACTGCCACGGATAAAGCAGCATGAAAGTAAGCTGTGTGATTGAAAGGTATCTTTCAAAAAAGGAGGGGAATACAACCTGCTCTCAGCATTTCACTGAAAGCTCTGCTCTATTAGCATGTGTTATCTCTGCTGGAAAAGAGTCAGGTTGCTTCTCCGGGTGATTTGCTCCTATGAGGGTTTCTTATTGCTAAGTCACAAAGAAATGGCAATGCTGAAGCCTGGTTTTCCCTGAAAGACAACGCCCGTCTTGTAAAGTATCTTATTTCCGAGGTAATTAGAAAAAGGGGAAAGTTTACTCTGTAGTGCCTATTTCGATACCAATTTTTATTCCAAATACTGTTATTTCAGCCATTTTCCGGTGATCAGCCCTATAATGGGAGGCAATTCTGTATCTCATTTCACTGTGATTTTAGACGCACTTTTTGAATCCCCATGTTTTCTTTTGCTTTTCTTTTCTAGTGAGCAAAACAAAAGAAAAATCAGAGAATTTTAGAGGAGTGTTGGCCTTCTTTTGCCTGGAAGACTTGTAGTCAAACCTTGCTGTCCTTCCCAGCCCAATGAAACCAAGTTTTTTTCCAGTTCAGTTATAATAATACTATAGCCTCAGTGCAGAACCCAGCGTTTTTTTCTCCTTCGTTTGGATAAATTCAAAATTTTGATAAATTTTCAAATTACAGAGAAGCAGAGTTAATCATGGTACTTATAGGAGCACCTTTGGAAAGCATAGCAATAGCATGCACAGTTTGGTTTGCATGATAAGCGTGAGCTTCTTTGCTTCTGATGTGAAGACTAGAAAATCAAGTGGCTGCTACTCATCTAGCTAAGGAGGAGACAGAGGGTACGATACCTTAGTCAAGCGGCTGAGGCGTTGAGGATGAGTGTGTTTCACGTCCCCCTTAAATAACCACTGGAGACAACACATGTCCCTCCACACAATATTCACCCAGGGAGATATTTTGGGGCAACCCAGTGCTGGAATCGCCTTCTGGTTGGAGCATTTACGAAAGAGCTAGTGCACCCCAGGTCCTTTTTGGTCAGCGGAGGGAACCGAGGGAAGGGTGGTCTCCTCCAGGACACTGCCTATTTCTGCAGTGGGGTTTTGCTGAGGCCCGAAGCAGCCTGTGTGCTCTGAAATGCCTCTGGGCCAGGCCTGGTGGGTGAAATAGCAAGTAAATTCCCCATCTGGTGAGGTGGTGGATGCCCAGGAGCTGTTCCAGCCTCAGCCAGGAACATACCTGAGGTGCTGGGAAGAGTTATTAGCAGAGACGATGCTACAGCCTTCAGAGTGTCCCAAAAACAGGTGGCAGAGGTGTGCGCATGAGTATCTGAGGAGCAAAATATCTGCAATCAGTCTGCACTTACTGGAAGTTAGGCAGTGTTTATGTGAGTGCTTGTATGGAAGAAATTTAGCCAAACTGAAAGATTTTTTTTTGTACCATACTCATTCATGCTGTGTTGAAAATTATATCCCTTTCATCTGTGGTTGCAGGGACGTGGGGAATAGGGGTCTTGGGCTGCCTTTCCCCCGCTTTCTCTTCCTCATTTGTAGACTTTATTCTGTCAGACTATACTGACAAGAAAAATCATACCCAGAAACAAGCTTAATTGAGCCTCCTGATACTCAAAATCTTCTTTTTCCTGCCCCCCATTGCTACCATAGGTGCTACAGGCACAGATACTGATAAAGTGCTGAGGAATCCTTGGGCATGGGAGGGTGGTCCTTCCAGTGTCTCCACAAGTCACATCAACAACATAGTTAATATTTTCCAGGCTGTCCAATAGGTTAGAGGGAACAATCTGTTTCCAGATCTCAGAGAGATTATTGATGAGTAAGGCTTTGGCTATGCATCCTCATACTCCTGGAAAGTGCTGGCAGTCACAGTTCTGTCCTTTTAAAACACTGTAATGTCCTTTTATTGCTTTCTGTCAGCAACTTTTTTAGACATGGTTAAGTGGAGCCCTTTGCATATGGACATTTTATATAAAGCTCTTCATTAAGTAAATTTTTTATACAATAAATATAATGTAAACTTAGTAACCAAAATAAACCCAGCCATCCTTCTGCTTGTAGAAAATTGGAAGTGTTGGGTGACATGGTTGCATGAAAAAAGCAACTAGTCTGGAACTATTTTTTTGTTTTCATAATGGCGAGCCACATGATAAAGTAGATTTTGAAAACCTTTGCGTTGGGAATTGCAAGTCAGATCCCTGACGAACTCCACTTCACTCACTGTGAGCGTCCCCTTGTCCTCCTACACCAGCACAGGGGGCTGATGCAGCAGAGGGAGGTTCAGGAGACACCAGGGTCCTGTCTTCTCTTCAGAGAATCACAGAATCACAGAATCGTATAGGTTGGAAAAGACCTTTAAGATCATCGAGTCCAACTGTAAACCTACCACTACCAAGACCACCACTACACCATGTCCCTAAGCATCTCATCCAAACGTCTTTTAAATACCTCCAGGGATGGTGACTCAACCACTTCCCTGGGCAGCCTGTTCCAATGCTTGACAACCAATGCTTGACAAAGTGAAGTAAAATTTCCCAATATCCAGTCTAAACCTCCCCTGGCGCAACTTGAGGCCGTTTCCTCTTGTCCTATCACTTGTTACCTGGGAGAAGAGACCGACCCCCACCTCTCTACAACCTCCTTTCAGGTAGTTGTAGAGAGCGATAAGGTCTCCCCTCAGCCTCCGCTTCTCCAGGGTAAACAACCCCTCCTCAGCTGCTCCTCATCAGACTTGTGCTCCAGACCCTTCACCAGCTTCGTTGCCCTTCTTTGACCACGCAAAGGGATGTCCCACTTCAGGGACAAGGCAGCAGCACCAGGCACATCGTGTGCTGCCTGGAGGGCAGCATTGGGTTTGGGGGCTTGGCACAACCTTTTTGGTGCAAGGGGAATGTGAGGTGCTGCATTTTTAAAATGCAGGTATGGTGCCTGGTAGTGGATGTTTTTCATCACAGCCGCCTACCTCTTCTGAGAACCAAGCAAAGAGTGCTCGAAATGGAGCGTAGGCATCGCTCACTGCTATTTTTACTTACATCATTACAAGCCTGCCTTGCTTGTCCTGCCGAGTTGTGCTGAGTCCTTTGAATTAGTGGGAGACTCTGTGGTGCAGAAGGCAGAATTACAAGTCACGGCAGTTTTTACGAGCAAGCGCCTGTAAGTGTCACCGTCGAGTAGGCTGAGGATGGTACTGCTGCTCACATCCAGCTGCCAGAGCACTACAGCAGTGTTACGGGCTGTTTTATTCTGACATGAATTTTGGAACAATAGTTGACTCTTCCTGAGCGTTATTTGGATTTTAAAGAATTCCTAGTGATTTATATGAGTGAACTGGTTTTGAGTGATACTCATGGTCTCTGCCAAACTGTTCCCCACTTATGAGGATAATTAGTTAAAATGGGAGAAAAAGAGTCTCTGACTTAGGGATTTTTTTCCCCTCATCTACTATGTCAAAATCCCATCCAGGCTTTGTCATCTGCTACCTACTTTGGGGCAATATTTCTAGACGGAAACATGCGCCTGAAAATGCAAATGATGCCTTCAGCTGAACCTTCAAACTATCCAGTGGGCCAGCTCTGCCAGCTACCTCCTGCGGGTCTGAAACCGGCAGCAGCTCCTAGGGCTAAGGGCTAAACCTACAGAAAGGTGCCAGAGTTGTGGCACGCACCCTTTGGCATCCTGCCCCTCGGGGACGTTCTGTGCCCATCACATGCCCAGACTCCTTGGGGGAGATGGCCCCTGAGAGCATCTCACAGCCACCCAGCCAAACTGAAAATTGCCCAAAGCAGCAAGTAGGAAACGCCAGCAAGCAAGTAAATAGACTTTGCTTGGCATGCTGTGTATAGTCCTGGTCTTCCACGGTCATGAAAGACAAAGTTAAACTGGAGCAGGGGCAGAAAATGGCTATGAGGCTCTCTTTCCCCTCATGAGCTTCTTATTGCATGCCATGGGAGCAGCTTGGGGTGTTTTACGTAGCAAAAGTAAGGCAGAGAGGGGATGTGTTTTCTGCATTCGGACACTGCAAGGCTGGGAGGGGATAAGCAGAAAGGATGGAGCTATTTGAGCTATAGACACCACGGGCACAAGAACAAGTGATGTAAACTGGCCATGAATAAACTTCCAATGGGAAATAAAAGATTTCTAGCCACATGTGATATAAATTCTGGAATAACTTCCAGCTAAATGCAGAAAGCACATCTGCTTTCAAAGCAGAATTTAAACAATATATAGGAGGGATGAGATAAGGTAGGCAGATAAACTGCCTTACTTACGTGTTAGAATTTATTTTTCATGGGATAGTCTGAATCAGGATGCAAGGAGCACGTTGCATGGGGCACATGGCTAGCTTTCCGTTGGACGCTTTCTGCGTCAGCGGTCCCTAACGCATGGTCGTACGTGCTCAGCTGGGGAGGTCCACCCTAGCCAGTGACCAGGGCAACCGGGTATTTTTCAAGGATGAGTGTTTCAGATGGAACTGAGGAAGCCAGGGTTTTAAAAATCATACTTCTGTGTGTCAGGCGAGAACCTGCGTCTTCTGTTTGGATCAGCAGACAGGCTCTGAGAAAAGCTCTCAGGTCGGTAGGACCTTGCAGATAAGGCAGGTGGGGAAATGCCTGGTTTGAAAAATCCTCCTGTGGCTGAGATGGGAGCTAAAGCTCTGAGCAGCTTAATGGCTTCAGGCTCTTTCTGGCTGTGCACAGGCTCAGAGGAAAGGTAGCCGCGGTGGGGAGCTGGGAGGGGTGGAAGGGCATCTGGGAGGGTGCCTGTGCCACACGCGTGGGGGACAGGCACAGGCGGTCGGGCACCACCGCTTTGGGGGCTACATCTGCTGCTCCGTCCTACGTTCAAACACCCGTGAAGACTTCGGGAGGGAGATATTTTTATTATTTCACACTTAATGTTCCAGATATTTCCAAAACATTGCACCCTAAAAAGTTCTTTCCTTCACCTTCTGGCTGCTCCTCTGCTGAATGCATTGGAAGAGCATCATCTGTGTAATAAAATCAGCTGAGCATCCCCAACCAAAATGGTGCCGGTGTTTGAGAACTGGGGCTTGTGGTCAGGTCTCCTGCCTCGGAGTGGTGCAGTTCAAGCCTCCAGGGTTGTGGACCATAACGGCATGAAAACATGAGCGCATGTATGGCTGTTGCAGTATGTTTCATTCTTCAGCCAAATAAGGCATAATCATGTTTCCTTTATGTGCTTTTAAAGGCCCTAATCTCTGCAGGAAAAGAAATTATTTGGTAGATTAATGTAAACACTTCATTATACAATCAGAATTTTTATGTCTGGGCCAAAATATTTATGTTTTCCATCAGTAGGAAAATGCATAACATATACCTGCCCATTATTAATCATCTTTATGTTAAGAAAACCTTTCATTTATGGTTACCAAGTACATATTGTGTGATTAGGCTATTTTAAAACATGATAAATGGAAATTTTACCTCTGTTCTGCCAATGAGGCAATTTTTATACCCAGATGATATTTACATTATAAATAGCACAAGCCGACTGCATTAATACTAATAGAATCATTTGTTATTGCTCTCTCAGCACTCCTCGTGAAAGCTGGCTTCATTGGATTTAAATGCAGCTGGAGCGTTTGCCCGGGAAGGTATTTGTATGCCATTAACACGCGCTCCGCGCCGGCGTTGGGGTGCCAGCGGCAAGGCACGTTTCCCTGCGTGTTAGCTTCACACGGAAACAAACCAGCAGTCTTTCGCAACTTAAATTAGACTGTTTCTCCCCTCCTCCCCTTGTTGATTTGAAATGTGGCTTTCACATTAATCTTGCGAATAAAGCTTGGAGGCGCATGTATTACATTTCCTTGACCGTTTATATACCCAAATTTCCATGGAAGGTAAATCAGGACATCTGGCTCGCTGCAGTCACAACGATTCTCCTTTCCCCGCTTCTTCATACAAACGGTATTTCCTAGGGAGGGCTCCAAATCTAATAAGATGCTACGGTAGTTAGACAAATGCTGCTGGGCGATAGTGAGTGGTATGCTGCTAGCATGATTAACTCGCCGCAAGCTCTCTTCACCACAGAAATACATTTCTATGCGGAAGTACATTTCTACGCTTAACCCCTTCAGCAAACAAAAGACTAGTTACAGGATGAGGGCTGAAATTACCCTCTCTCATATTAGTTTTCAGTAGCGCTTAAGGCTGTGAGACAGCCTTAATCTGAGTGGGGATACAAAAGATCCCAGTGCCGGACCTTGCTGTGGACCTGCAGCACCATCTGGCACTGTCCCCCGGCTCGTGGGGAGTAGGAGGTTGCGAGCTTCAGCTCAGCACGCTTGGCTTTACTTCTCCTTGGGTAATAACTTCTCAGACACACGCACGGACACGCACACGGAGCTGCACTAAAAGCACTCCAGGGAGCGGCAGTGGCCCCGCTGGGGCGGCACTGCAGCCCGTGCCAGGCCCTCGGTGCGGGGTCGTCACCGGCCCCAGCCTGGCTTTTCCCATGGGGCTCCTGCCCAGTCCGGAGCTGGGGAGGCACTAGCCCTGCTTTGGGAGCGAGCTGTTCAATGTTTTGTTTTTCCTCGCTGTCGAACCTGTGGCCCCAGGCCTTATTTACTGCATGCTAGCCAAACCCTGCTCTCAAATACTAATTTCTTAATACTTTTTTCCTGTGGCATTCATTACCCCATAATGTGACTGCTTCACAAACATTAATTAACTTATCTTCACAACACGCCTGCAGCAGCAGAGAGGTGCCACCGGCCTCGCTTCCAGCCCTTCTGAGGCACAGTGGGATGAACGCAGCTACCTACTGAGGGCTGGACGAGCTCGCAGCACGGGCAGGAGGAGCGAGAAGGAAACTTCAGAGAATTTTGCTCAAGCGTGTATGTACGTAAGCCCCCCCTGAACCCCTTAAGTACCTGAAGTCAGAAAGAGAAGCCCTCGCTGGGCATTGTTCTCAGTCCTTTCTGACGTGCTGATGCACGGGGCTAGGACCATGGCTTCTGGTAGCCTGGGAATCGGCACCGTAGTGAAACCAATGGGGACGACTCCATCCTCCTTGTAACTCCTGCAGCTTGCTCATCGCAAGCATCAGAGCAGTGAACTAGATTTCTGATGGCAGGAGATGGCATCTCCATTGTCTGGAACAAGACGCCAAACAACTGAGCAAAAGCAAGCCAACAGAGAGCTGAAATCCTAACTTTCTGTGTTCAAGTACCTTGCTTTATTAACTGGTAGAGAAATAAATATGAAACAGCTGGTAGTCACAAAGGGACGTGTTCAGACCATCTGCAACAGAGCCAGTGCTGAAGACAGCAATGACTGATGTAGACTCTCTATTTCCGTATTCTACCCCTGTGGCTGATGGAGGGAGTTGGGCAAGTTGGGTTAGACACCTGGGCATGAGCTATGTGCATATGGCCCTTTTATCCCTGGACTGCAGAGACCGAGGCATGACTACCCCAGGTTTCTGGAAGTCTGAACAACTCGGTGCTTTCTGGTGTGTGAGATACTAAAACTTACCTTTGTGCCATAGCAGGTGGTTTGACTATGGCACGGTATCATCAGAGACACGGAGCGAATCGCCATGTCTCTGTGAAAAGAATATGTATGATGAATAACTGGAAGGACACTGCACATGGAAAACAGAAACCCTGAAATCAGCAAAATTGCGGTGCTGTGTTTCTGCTCTGTAACGCTTTGCTTGCCAGAAACGCATCCGCATCCTCACCTTATGGGTCCTCTCACGTTTGGACTCCAGACACTTCATTGCTTTTAATATTTAGTTTTATGTGCATAGATACTCAGTGACAGTCAGATTCTAATTAGACAGCATTATTTAGAAATGTAAGATTTCCCAAAAGATAGCATTTGAAGTGTCTTGCTATGGTAATTGGTGTTTTTGCTCATTCCTAGATTACAGTCATCATAATTATTTCACATCATCTTCCTGATAGTTGGAAAAAATATGTTTACTTTTTTTGGGGGGAGGAAGGAGACCAGCTGCTTACTTATATATAGGTTTGTTATGCTGAGAAAAAGAGACATACAATAGCACGAAGTGTCCCATGTCACTTTTTCTGTCTTCTCTTAGGGTGTGCATTAGCTGCCACTAGAGATAATGACAGCTTTGTCCCTTCCAGGCGTTTCAAAATTTCTCCCTTAACATAGTTTATATGCAACCAACAAGCATTTCATAATCAATACCTTGACAAAATGCGTTTTAGGGTTATTTTTTCTGAATAAACATTGCCATTATTTTAACACTGAATCAAACTTGCTGGCTTTTGCCACTACATCACTAACCTGATTTGTACAGCTGCTAAAGTAAGCTTGGAGAATTATATTAGTAAGCAGCATCTCTAACCTCTTTCACGTTATTTTTTTAGCTCCATTAGAGCAACAGTAACAAAATACCCTTTAAGAGGTTGTCTTTGTTCTGTAAATCATAGTATTCAATGAAGCTGAGATGAATGCATGTGGGCCATTATTCTGTGGGATATTAGATTGCTTTGGGGATAAGTTCTGAGCAAGGAAAAGTTCAAATAAATAAATCACAGCCCACAAAATCCTCTCATCCTTCTACTGTGTTATTCTCTTCCAAAACCTCAGCTTAATTTCATGGTCACAACTGCAGTATCAAGATGTCTCCAAAGCAAGAGTTTAATTTTTTTTGCAACTGCAGAGCATGGCTTCTGCTTTTGTGTCACTTGACGCTATGTCACAATTACCTTCAGCTCCCCAGTTCATGCAAAATCTTTGGGGCAGGGATCTTTTCTCTAATATGTACAATGTCTCTCATGAATCTGGCGTCCCTAAACAGTAAGGTACCATGCATCACCATTAATAAAATACCCATGCATGCAGTCAGGCTATGACAGAGATTTTTGAAGAGGCTATTGGAGGTTGCAAGTACTTCTTTATAACACATCTTTGGGGTTTAAGTAGAAATCTAGTACTTTGCTGAAATCCTTCGATTTTTAACCTTATTGCCAATCTCCATCATCTGTCTTTAAAACTGTACTTCATAGAAACTCATCTGTCCAAATATTTCAGCTGTGGTTTTGTTGTCCATTTTATCTCTGCTCAGCAAGCGCAGCAAGATTTAGAAGCTTAAAAAATAAGATTCCCAAAGACTTTTGGGACTAGAGATAGGTAATGCTATCTCTTGTCATAAGACCTAATCAGCTGTTTTGAAATACTGCCATTCCTTGATGCTATTTCAAGAGAGCTCCTGGAGGAGCTCATTTCTGCAGCGGCACATTTTGATGGCTTCAGTCTGCACCCGAGGTGCGTGGGTGTTCGAAAGAAACAAATAAGTAAAGTGCAGCACCGCAGCATTAAAAAAGGGTCTCCCAGTCTCCCTCCCTTAACTTTGAAGCTGATGCCGTTGTGGAAATGCAGGTGGAAGAGAGCAGGTGTGTCCTGTGGGAAGGAAGAAACATTTTCCAGGGACTCCCAGATGCGGTGGCTCCTCTCTGTCAGCCCATCCTACCGTCGGCTCTGTGGAATGAAGGCTCTCGGGAGCCATTTGGGACCCATGGTGCTCTCCCATTCACTAATGGAGGGTGTCCTGATTTCGGTCAGAAGAAGCTGGCCCAAAGCTTGCTCCTTTATACAGACACAACCCAAAGAGTCTCTTTCAAGTGTCTCTAAATCAGGCTTGAAGTTATAGCTGTGAAAACCTCCAGCATGGACTCTTGGGGGTTGTAACCGACGTCCAGGATCACTCATGCAACATGGGAGAGACTGAAGCGGTGAGGGCCAGCCCAAATGTGCAGGTGGAAATGGAAGGGTGTCACAGGACCACGTCAGAGGACCCCTGGGCACAGCCCAGGCACCCTTAGAAAGGGTCTGGGCTCTTTCTAGAGACTGGGTTTTTTTCACCAACAAACTTCATTTTGTTGGTGAAATGTTTTTCATTTTTGCATGTATCGAGGTGATTACAATATTCCTGCCTTGTGTCTTGGACCTTAATTATACTTTCAATCTTCCTTTCAATCACTTTAATTAATTAATTATTTATTTTTCTCAGATATTCAAAGGACATGTCTGTTGGAGTAGATAAAATGGAGCCGGGGTACTGGATCGAATCCTGGCACGTGATTATCCACCACGTTTAAACGCGGGTGGAGGGAGAGGGAATTTAGGGAATGTCCTCTGTGAACTCTGCCAGGCCACTTGAGCATAAGGCCAGAAAGTGAGCTCTGGTTCCTTTCATTTACTAACAAAAATATGGCCACTGAGTTCAAATTAATAATTCTCAGTGCCTCCCCATGGCTGCAGCTGGGGAGCTGGCCTGTTTGCAGTCACTTCCACCGTAAATGTCCCGTGTGAATTTTGGCCAACGTGCTTGGATGCATACTTCATTTCAGTGGTAGTTCAGTATGCCAGGTGTTTCTGCAAATTTAAGAAGTGTTCATCTTTGGGTGCCAACGTGCATTTTTATAAGTCGACCTCAGCTCTAAAAATGTCAGTGCTTCTTTCTGTGAAGATACTTTCTTATCCCATGGTGGTCTTGTCTGGAAGAAACATGTAAGTGAGCAGAGGTACTGCATCAATAGCAGGCCCTGTTGCATAACTGTTGTCAGCTTAGATGATTTATGAGTGCTCAGATAATGGACAGCTCTTTTCAGATGTTACCTACATGTCCTGTGTTTGTATGCGGTGAGGTAGGGGGGAACTGGGATCTCAAATGTAAATCAGGCAAACCTTAGCAGATTTACACAAGTTGGCCATTTGGGTGAAGGCCATTATGTTTTATTTATGTGTTTGTTTACTTCTTTCTGGAACTCATAAACGCTATAGGTCACTCTATAATCACTGTTACAATAGATAATAAGCGGTACTTACAACTGGTGGGAAAATCACATCAATACTGCTGCGTCTGGGGCCATACAGTGAACCAGGCCGAGGAACTGATCTGGTTAATAGTAATCCATTAAAGAAGGTTCATTTAAGACCCAGATCAGGGTCATTTTACGGTCCCACAAAAGCTGTGAAGGCAAAACTGAGGAGGTGACATGGGGCTGGGAACACTGAGAGACAGGGCAGGACGGGCGCCATCAAAGGGAACCCTTGTCAAATGGCAGTCTGGCAGGCAGTATAGCTGGTGTCTTCAGTAAGTGAGTCAGCTGCTAAGTTACAGGTAATCATTGACCTAAAATGTGCTTTCAGTAAACCTATTCGTCTATCTAGTATAGGCTCAAGCAATTTAACCGTACCCCACATCAGCATCTGACTGGTGCAACCAAACCTGCCCAGGCACAGTGCACTGGGAAAGGATTTGGGATGACACGTTACCGAGTTAAGAGGCAACATGTGAAAGGGAAATTAACATTTATTCAGAGCCAACTTTAATTCATTCAAAATAGCAGAGGTTTTAAGTTCTTAAGGCTCCCCGGGTGTTTAATACATTTTAAATGCTTGATGATGAATTAAACATTCCAAGATTTTCCCTTTCTCATTGATGTGGGTCTGAGGGGAGATAAAAAGTTGGATTTGATGTCATTGTTATGTAATTAGGCTTGTTTGGCCTTTCATTAGCCAGTGCAATTGCTCCCTCGACCTGTCCATGTAGTGTGATTTGTAATTCAGCACAGAACAGGTTTCCTTGGCTTCACGTAATTGCTCAAATTTTTATTTGTCGACTGTTGTAGATCACAAGCATTTTCAGTTCTGCATAGACAGGCAAATGCTGCTTAAAATAACCCACATCCTGCAATTCTTCCCTCAGGAGCTTATCCACGAACACTTTCAGTGTACCGAATAATGAGACCAAGCTTCCCCCTCCCACTCGTCTGATTAAAATATTTAAAGTACTAGACATGCTCTTCTCTGTATTAGCTGACTCTTGCTCATCTTGATAAAAGAGGGAGAGGAAATCTCAATAAATCAGAAGCCTGCTACTATCTAAGTCAGGAATGCTCTCCTCCAGTGAAGGGGACAAGCTTTAACATGTAACAGATAGGTGTCAGATTGGACCAAATATTATGAAACAAGAGATGAAACAGGCAGCAAAGCTATTATACCATGTAAGTTAAAGTATCTATTGCAACTGGATTTTTAAAAAAATTAATACTTTGGTCTGCCAAAATGGTTCAAAGGTCTGTGATTCAAATGGAAAATGAGAAATCCCACTGTGAGAATTTAGGGGTCTTGGCATGAAATCTGTTAACCTCACCGTTTGTATATGATAAGCATGTCTGACGTTCGGTAACAGGATGTTACAGCAGGCATCAGGCGCTGCCCATTTCAGCAGCTTATATGTGAATCACACAGATTCTTTTTGTCAAAGGCAATAGAATCTCTTCATCTGCTCATCATTTTTGATACCAGCTGCACTCTTAAACACAGGACTAATCTATCTATTCCTAGGAGGGGCATAAAATTTATGAGGGTGCCAAGTGAACTGCATCCAAATGGGCCACTCTGAGGCTAATAGTTAATAACGAAAAACATTTCCTTTACAACGATGATTTAGGAATCCTAATTTTCATATATATATGGACATGAAATCAGTGGGCAGACATGTGCTATGCTCAGCACATGTAAGCAGGTATGTTTGGGAAGGCATAAATACAGAGCAAGAAACAGTGACTTCTGTTACAAATACGGCCTCTGCAAATATATGTCCTTATACTTTAAACTACCTTTAAATGTACGTGTCCTCTACAGCCTTTAGCCTCTTTAAACGCTTTGTGAACCATCATCCCTTCATGAAGCCGTGAAATACTGTTAGTGACTTTTTGGAAACGGGGAAGAGGGAGGCTGAGGACCGAGTTCACAAAGGCAAGCTGGAGCTGAAACACAACCGCTGCCCATGCCAGCGGCACCCGTGCCATGCCCCAGGTTACGTGCCAAGTCTCTGACAAAGCTCAGAAACAACCAGAAGCCTCCCAAAGCCAAAAACACCTCCTCAGCAGAATGGAAACTGCTCGGCAAGCCTTCCTGTGCTGCACTTGCAAGCAGATAGTATGGCTTTGCCCCAGCCCAGGAAACCCGCGTGCGAGGATGGGCTAGGGCTGAGGGTGGCCTCCAGCCCCTTTGCACCGGCCAAGTCAACAGAAGTGAGGCTGGAGAAGCAAGCGCTACAGAAAGCAAGAAGTAGACTTTCTTATTGGAAAGCTCTTCCTGTATTTTAAAAATATATATTTTCAGTACCTCCAGTAAGAAGATTAATGGGAACTTTAAAAAGAGCTTTCAATCCTACAATTTTCCTCTGATTCTCCTCCTAAGAAAGAAAAGTGGTGTGTGGGAAGAAATGCTGACGGGAGGTGTTTCTGACGGAGTCAGCGGTGACCAGGAGCAGGATGCAGCTGCTCGACCACAACATAATTACTTAATCTCTCTGTCAAGAGAAAAGCCTGATAAGACAGTATTGACCAAGGAGGGAAAGTTTAAAGCTCTGCTGATAAATGCTGAGTGGGAATGAGACAAGCTGCTTGGACAGGAGATCCCCGTGGAAGACGGCACATGAGACGACAGTGACATCCAGGTCTCGCCACTCAGCTTTGGGGCTTCTCATCTCCCTGCAGAGATGTCCCCTCCACAGTGGGTCCTGGGGTCCATGGGGCAGGAGGGGGTGGCAGGAGGACCACGGGCAATGTGGGTTTTGATGCCAGTGAGCTGAACATGAAAGTGAAGTTATGAATGGTCCTACCAGATTTGGGAGCTTGAGGTGTGAACTCCTACCCTGTTACCGTAGCTGATGCGGCACCGAGCCTTTGCCGTCTGCTGGCCAGCCGAGCCGCCCTGCAGCACTGCAGGGTGCCCTGGGTGGGCACACAGCCATCAGCCTGCTTTCCACACAGCCCACCCACTGAAATGGGTGGGAGGAGGGAAAGTGAGGGGAGAAAGGAGGGTGAGAAGGAAAGGCCAGGAGAGGGTGGCTGGGAGGAGGTGCAGGGCAGGCAGCGGAGTAATGCGGCTGTGAACGAGCAGGGGGGGAGACCGAGCCACACGCGTGCGGTGTGCCCAGTACAGCTCCCATCCTTCCAGGCTAGGAGAGCCTGCTCTGATTAATGATTTCACCAGCACGTGGGAGAGATGCTAAAGAACTTTCTCCTTAATCCACAAGCAAGGCACAAATAGTTTCTGATGGAAAACAATATTAAAATTGTTGATTTTTACAGACAAAAATAACATCCATTAATCAAACAAATGGCACGCTCAGGAATTGAGCAGTGTGGGAGAGCAAACTGATTGCAGGAGTTGTCTATTGCCCCTACCTCTCTCAGCATATCAAAGTGTACATAATACCCAGCTTTATTATTTGCCGGCCCTTTAAGTTGGAATTGAAATACAATTAAAATAGCACTTGAGAGAGCCATACATTTTAATTAATGGCCTGCATTGCTGAGAAGTTGGAAAACAAAGAGAGCATTGCCCACTTGCAATGAGTAAATCAAGACAGATGCGTTCCTGGGCATCCATACATCAATATGACGACATAATCTAGTAAAGTGAGAAACCCATCTCTGCTGTAATATCACTCGTTGTGCTTCAGAAATTTAGCCCAACGGGTGTGTATGATAAGTTGAGTGCCAGCTGAACAGCATCAGTTTTTAAAAATGGGACAAAATATGTCTAAGGGGATGCGGTTCTCCTGCAGGGCTCCAAAGCCAAAAGGATCCCCCCGTGGGACTCAGCCCGCCGAACTCCCCTCCCCGCCGTGCTGCTTCTCCTTTTGGTTTCCAGCTGCCAGAGCTCTTGCCCTGAGCTGCCAAACTGGTGGCTCGGATGCAGCAGTCGCAGACGGGGATGACACCTGTGAGTGGTGTCAGAAAGGTGTCATCGCCGTGATGTAAAGTCTGGGGTTTGCTCCAGCTCAAGCAGCTTGTTGGAGCACGTGCTCTCCCCAACGAGCGTGGACACTGCTGGGGAGTATCCCGGCTAATCCCTGCTGCTCCCAGCGGCACTGCTCCCACGGACAACTTGGATGCAGCATCCCTCTTTTGGAGGGTACCCGGGTTACACAGTATATATATATTTATATGTGTGTATATATATGTATCTATTTACACCAAAGACTGGTACAAGGCAGGTTTGCAAGCATAGATGAGGACTTTCTCTCCCAGTCCCTAAGTTCATGAATATTTTGCATGATGATCATCTTGTAGCATTTGCCTGGAAACGTATCGACACACTGAAAAACAAATAATGCCACTAAATTTTGCTAAATAAATAGTAAAATGGGAAGTGGTTCACATGATATAAGTCACAGAGACTTTCAAGAGTACGTATATCCACCCACACATCACACACCAGCTATGATTTTGGCTAAGGAGCAGGGGCTACATAGAAGAGATTTCTTCAGCTCTTTACAAAGGGAAAACCAAACCGAACCAAAACAAAAAAGGTCAAACTCTTAGTAAAAGCAGAAACTGAAATGAGAGACTGGAAAAAAGCAAACCTAGCAACCATTTTAGAACACATTTAGAGACCTTAAAATTACAGGCCACAGAGGTAACAATTTGCAGAGGACAGCATTTTTTTAGGTAAATCGGTCTTTCTTGGACTAGGGAAACTCCAGGAAAAAGTGGCAAAAGAAAGGCACTTACGAAGCAGGATGACAGAGGAAATTGGCTGTTGTCAGTATGAGATAATAAGCCTTAACAGAAATAAGTTGAGCTGTCCTGTCCCCTTGTTCATTTCTCAGATAAATCGGACCATTTTGGAGAAGACGTGGACAACCTTTGGGGCTATAATCCAACAGCAGTCTCTTGATCTAGGCACCTTCAGCAAAACACAGAAAGGACTGGGGTAGAGAAGCGAGAAATTGCCGCTTAACAAGTCAGCCATCCTCCTGCGTTTGGAATGCTTTAGCCAGTTTTGGTCACCTCATCTTAAAACGCATGAGTCTGAAACTGATGGGCTCCAGAGAGGGGCCAGCAAATAAGTGAGCACAGTGAAGCCCTTCTTACTTCCACCTCGAGGTTTTCCTTTCATCTCAAAAGAGCAGTTCGGCTTTCGACACTTGTTCTTTGTCATGGAGGGCTGCAAATCACAAACTGACCTACCATCCACCTTTGCAGAAGTACGTCCTCCCCTGAGCAGCCTCCTAAGAGAGACACCAATGCAGATCAGCCACCTGCCACAGTCCGGGACAGCAAGGGGTTTGCTTTGTGCAGCCTTTGGCAAGGTTGCGCACTGGTAGAAACCAGCTCAGAGAAGACACTGCAATGCTCGGGATATAAGGAAATGTCCAAAAGCTACCAAGAACACCTAAATATTCCTTATTTTATATCCATCGGTTGAGATGTATGGATTTTATGTTGAGCCCACGTGGAATATCTGCTCCTCTCCTTAACCATGAAGCTACAAAATCAGGTTTTATTTGTGTGTGTCCTCTTCCCTTTTCCCCTCTTGGGAATACCCAGACAGTAAGTTGCCAGTGTTGGCTGACAGGACCATTGACTCTTCCTGTGGCCACTGCTTTTTCAGTTGGCTCGCACCACGTAACTGAGCAATCCAGCCCAGTCAACCCATTTAGCACGTATGTCAGAGGGGCCGTGGGCAGACATAAGCATCCCTCTGCCTGGTCTGCAGGTCTTCACTAGGCAGGAGACAGAGACCTACACGTCCAGATCAAGGAGGTCCTTGGCACATGTGTGTGCAGAAGGGGAATTGCATGTGCATTGGTTGGAGGGACTGGGGAGAAAGAAAAAGCAGGCTTTTTGCAGCCTGGCTTCTATAACCTCTGCCTTTTCATTAAATATGGCTGGAAAATATTTCTCAAGTGGCAACCAGTTGTTTGTGTATTTTGTTTATTTTTTTTCTCAGCATTTAATAGCTCTTTCTAAATGCATCACCAAGGTTTTCTAGCAACTGGCAGCCATAGTAACATGCGCCCACTTCAGCGTGCATGATTTATCCCTGAGATCAGAAGAAGGTGGGTGGCCCTTAATCCACACCTGCGTACTCACTGGGGAAGCAGCAAAGCTGAAGTACTTCATCTTCTGGGGAGTCTGCTTGAGCGTGCAGCTCTCCTCCTGACAGCATCTTAGCAGAAACTGGAATATGATATTGTCACTCAGACTTGTGAAACGAAGCCCAAACAGGCCCCTTACCAGCCCCATTTTATTTTCTGAGGTATCAAAAAGCCGGAATGGGGGAGATGCACATGAAAGGTTACTAGCCGCTGAAGCAAAGTGACCTAATTAGAGGCCTAGATAAGTGCACTGATATGAAGGCATGGAATGGGATGAAACAAAAAGACACTGTGTAATTATTAAAATAACGAATGTGTTGCTTTATAAACCATGATGAACCACATATTTAGGGTTATGCTGTATTCTGAACTTTGATTGACTCACACAGTTATGGCTTAATTGCCAACTTTTATAGCAAGACAAAACAAACACAGGCAATCTGAGTCCCCAAATCTATGTGCTATCATTGATGCCAAGGAGAAAATCCCCTTCTCTAATGATCAAAGGCTGAAGGTGAACTTGAACTTTCCAAGAACCTCAGGTGGAGTTTGAATAAGAATTCGTAATGAAAATTGCGTGAGCCTTTGGATCAGGTATCCGAGATGACATACTAAAAATAAAGGAGGATATCTTCCCTTCTTTTGTCATCTGTCCATACCTCTGTGGGCTCTCAGACCTGACCGCTTTCCACCTCGGAGCACCATCCCACTGGCCGCCTTCTGCACGTTCGCTGCTTTGGTGCTGCCTATTCTGCAGGTGAAAACCATGAAAACCAGCTGGCGGTGTAACTGGTAAAGAAATGGCAAGTTTACCCAGCTGGTGTGCTAGAGAAGTGGGAAAATTGCATCATTCTGAACCAAAAGTGGATAAAATCCATTCACCTACAGTTACCCTTGACTATACATTTGCTTTCTCCCTGACTTTGGAATCCAGTCTGCAGGTGTATTTAAGCAGAGTGTTGGCAATGGAACGTAAATGGGAACAAGCTAAATATGGGGAAAAAAATAAATTCCCCGTGAAGCTAATGGAAGATCTTCACTTTCAGCATTCTAGCATTTAAAAGCTTTCTTTAAGAGCTACGCCACATTTTCTGGCAGCAAGTCCTTCCTCTTCCATGCTCATAATCAGCACTGGTTATTTTTGCTGCCGTCACCTCCAGCCCTCTCAGGTACTCTCCCCACCGGTGCATTCCTCAGAGGAGGCTCTGAGAGAGATATAGTGCATGTACTGGAAACAGGTAAAGCCATTTCATGGGTATGTCTGTGAAAGAAACAGACCACACACCTAAAGCTACTCATAGCTATTAATTGGGGTTTGCTAATTAAAAATTAGAAAAGTAAATTTTTTCAGGAATTCATCCCT
The DNA here is from genome assembly GCF_035582795.1 of Mycteria americana. Classification (NCBI taxonomy): domain Eukaryota; kingdom Metazoa; phylum Chordata; class Aves; order Ciconiiformes; family Ciconiidae; genus Mycteria; species Mycteria americana. The sequence goes on from NC_134367.1 coordinate 37,897,935, forward strand.
CTTTTTCGTTTGTAAAGCCAGACAGCTTGAGTGCCTATCCTTTAAAGGTAAGCTTTCAGAGGAAAAAACAGGACCAAAAACCTGAGCTTCTCAAGATTCAAGATCTGGTACAAAATAGAAAGCCATAGCTAGACTCAACTGGGAGGACAGTGACCCAAAATGTTTCCTTGCCTCCCCACTACAGCCTTTCCGTGACTAAAGACACTCGTGGTTACAAGGCAGCATCGATCAGATCCAGCCTCAGGAAATCCCAATGCTATTGACTGATTTCTGGAAGGAGAGGACGGATACCCTAAATGTGCCCTCTTTTTATGGACCTTCCCTACAGACGTGCCGTCTCCTGGCAGAGCCCAGGCACTGAGCTAGGTGGACTTTGGTCATTTCTAGGGTCCCCCCTGGTGTGGCAGTCCCTATGTTGCTGTAACAACCTCCAGATTTTCTTCTTGCTGCCTCCAAAAGTGGTACCTGCTCTCCTAGATGTTGCATGCTAGTCTACATTTGTCTCAGTTTTGCCCTCCTGTTTGCTTATTGCTAAGAAGGATTTCGGGGGGGCAGGTAAGCCTCCCGCAGCCCACCAGAACCTTTGGGCTTGGTGCCCATAACCCATAGCCACGGGCAGATGTAATTCAGCACTTCTTCTTCAGCATACTGCAGGTAACAGCGAAGCAGCCAAGGCTTGGGCTGCTCCCAGGAAATTGGGACATCCAGGAAAAGAAGGAAAAAGGACTCCAGGACGACTAAAGCGACATGCTGCAGGCCTGACCCGCTGCTGGGGCGGAGGGTCCCTTCGCAGGATCCCGAACTATGTTGAGAACTCCTGAGGTTTCCCCGTGGGGCAGCTCAGGGGCTGAACAGATTAACTGAGAAAAACCACATTAGATCTTAAAAACCAGTACTGGTGGGCAGCCCTGCGCTGTGTAATGGAAAGAAAACCCAGCACACGGCTGGGTAATCCTGTGATATTTTGAAGAAATCGTGCCCCCTGCTGATTTAATTAGATTTTTTTTAGCCTCGGCTCTAAACCTGGCAAGAACATTCAAACATACTGATTAGTGTTCAAGGTCAATAACTCGATGTCCTGCTGGATAGTAAAAATCCTCTCTTTCAACCCTGAAATAAGATGCTTATTATTGATTTTTTTGGAAGCAGAAGGCAAAAGATGAATGGCATATCCTTGCAGGGCCACCCTCTCTGAGACCATGCCTAGCATTTTACATGCCCTTTGTAGCATTTAATGGGGAAATAAAAGCCTGGCATAATAATACAAACAGAAATTTGTGACCAGGGAATTCGTCAGCTTTATAAAGCCTCCGTGGATGTTTGTGACTTACCTGCATGGTAAAATCGTCTCATTTTCTAGCCTGCCTACAAAGGACAGTCATCAGCTGCCCATTTAAAATGATCACGAGTGGTTAGCACAATAAAAATAGATCACTGTGGAATAGCAATCACTGTTGTTTTACAAGATCTTTTTTTTTTTAATACCCCGATATCTCAGATCAACTCTGTCAATGGCCAGCAGTATAAAAAAGTGCATGTTTTTTTCAGAAAACCTCAGCTGTGTCGAACCTGCTGGCACGGAGGTCACCCCCAAAGCTTCTCTCCTTGCAGGCTGGACAGCAAAAGCAGGAAAGAAGGGAAGAAAACCCAGCAGTGTGCTGCCATGGGGGTGCAAACTGGGCTCCCAGCCAGCCCCGCACTCCCGTCCCGCAACGGGGGCAGATGTGGGCTCACGCTCCCCGCTCTCTGGGAAAGGGCCACCAAACCCCCATTTCCCATTGCCCCGTTTCCATCTGGCAGCGTGGGGTGGCTGGAGCTATGGTACAGAGACGTTCCTGCTGGATTTAAGCTAGTCCAACATTTCTTTCCCCTAAAATCCTCCTTGCTGCGCTTTCTGGTCCTGTATTGTGCTCTGCTATTGTTAATGCAACTCTCAGTGACATTTTCTTTTGGCTTTCCTCTCTCTCCCAGTGGCTAGATTGTAAACCTGCCTTCACTGGAAGGTCATTGAGTACCCTCTAGTGGATATTTTTGGAAAATATAGCTCAGCTCTTTATTGGTCTCCAGAGACTTAACTGCAGCTCTCTGGAAAGCCTTTTGTTTATAGTTGAGATACACAGGGGATGGATTTCAGTAAGTACAGCACATGCTCACAGTTGCAAACTCTTACGAGAGCTCCTTCTCTTTAGTTAAATCAAACACGAAGGGCAAACAAGATTAAAAATCATTACTTCAGAAGGAAACTGCTTGAGTTTTTTTTGAACTAGTAGACGTGTACAATGGCAAAAATACCTGTACAGAAAAATCAATCTGCCAATAGCATTCATTTTCAGGTTTTGGAATAGCCTGGGATGGCATCAGGGCCCTGACTTACGGCATTCAAGGACAGGCTGGAAATTATGGCAGGGAGCTCCCGGGAGGAGCAAGGATATATCCTCATGATTGGCCTCCTTACCCTTTATTTATTAGCTTTATTAATCAACCCTTTTTTAAAAGTAGCTAATGTGTTTGCTCTTTGCTTCCCGTGTGTGGTGGGTTAGCCTTCGCAAACAGCCAAACTCCCACCCAGCCACTCACTCACTCCCCCCTGCCCCCCCCAAATGGGATGAAAAAGGTCTTGGGTCAAGGTAAGGACAGGGAGCTCACTTGCCAGTTACCATCACAGGCAAACTAGACTTGATTGGGGGCAAAATATTTTAATTTGTTGCCAATTAAAATAGATTCAGGTACTGACAAACAAAGACAAACATTAAAATGCGACCTTTCTTCTCCCTCTTTTCCCAGGCTCAGCTTTGTTCCCAGCTCCTCTACCTCCTCCTCCCTCCACGTTGCACAGGAGGATGGGCAATGGGAGCTGGGGTCAGTCCATAACAGCTCCTCTCTGCCGCTCCTTCCTCCTCATGCTTTTTCCCTGCTGCAGTGTGGGGTCCTCCATGGGCCGTAGTCCTTCAGGATAGACCTGCTCCAGCGTGGGTCCTCAACAGCATGATGGATAACTGCTCCAGCTCCTGGAATACCTCCTCCCCTGCCCCCTTCCTTGTTCTCCTCCAACCTTGGTGTCTCCTCTGCTGTTTCTCACTTTTCCCCTCCTCCTCTGCCCAGCCAGCATTTTCTGCCCTTTCTGATACAACTTACTGACAATATTTTCACTAAAGTGTTGTATGGTATTGAGCCAAAAGATTCACAGAAAAACAAATATCTGCCTACACAGAGCGCAGACAAATAGTGTCCCTGCAGAAAAACCCTCCATGCCTTTCTCCTCTTCGTCACAGCGAGCAGCATTAGCTTCTCTTCCTGTCATCTGTCAGTCCAATCCCTCTGTCAGCAGTCTCATCGGTTCGCCTTGGGTTGATGTCAGACTAAACGTCGTACAATTACCAGCTCATCTTTATGCCTTTTTAACAGTGGCTTAATGCTAATACTCTGTAAAGCTCCAGGAATTTCCCTGGTACACCAGGATGTATTCAAAATGAAGATGAGTGGGCCAATTATCTCCTAGGCAGATCTTCCAGGCCTCCCGAGTATGGAGCAAGACTTAAACCTATTTATGTCTAATACAGATTTGTAATGTCCTCACATAACTTAGCAGCTAAAAAATATGACTTCTCACATTTTGCTTGAATATACAATCCTGCTTCTTTCTAAATGCATAACAGAAATGTTTATCTGTCTTTACCTTTTCTCCCCCATCTCCTTCGTAGGGAGCTGCTGCGGCTGCTGCCCGCTGTTTTTCAGGGACATCCGTCAGCCTTTGCCCTTTGCATGTCTCATTTCTCTCCAGAAGCACAAGCACCATGCTGGTCTGCTGCAAATTTCACAAAAATACAGTACCTCTGCTGGCTTAAAAGGCTTCTGGACCCCTCCTGATTGTATGTTGGCTGTTCATCTTTTTTAACATCGTCTTTCCTTGTGGAGCCTTTGGCCATGGCTCCTGAAGCTGAACCTCGTGCACCATTCTTATGCCAGATGTTGGTCACTGTTGAAACTTCAATTTCTGAACCACACTGATGGGTGGAGTTTTGCTTTTGCTGTGAATCACCATTATTTCCAGCAAGTAGCTCGCTGTCCATTTGTCATGATTTAACAGTAAACCACACTCTCTCTATATACACGTAGGTAAAAAATGGGCCAGCTGAGCCCCGAACCCTCTCTCTAACCCCCTACTTTGGATCCTCCATAGTCCCCCTCTCCACTAACAGTTGAGACACCTCCAGCCTCCCTCTGCCCCATCCCTGGGTTGGCTGAGGTTTCCAAAGGGGCTGTGACCCCATGGAGAGGAGCCCACGCTGGAGCAGGTTTGCTGGCAGGACTTGTGACCCCGTGGGGGACCCACGCTGGAGCAGTCTGTTCTGAAAGACTGCACCCCGTGCAAGGGACCCACACTGGAGCAGTTTGTGAAGAACTGCAGCCTGTGGGAAAGACCCACACTGGAGAAGTCCGTGGAGGACTGTCTCCCGTGGGAGGGACCCCACGCTGGAGCAGGGGAAGAGGGTGAGGAGGAAGGAGCGGCAGAGACAACGTGTGATGAACTGACCGCAACCCCCATTCCCCGTCCCCCTGTGCCGCTCGGGAGGAGGAGGTAGAGAAATCAGGTGTGAAGCTGAGAAGAAGGGAGGGGTGGGAGAAAGGTGTTTTTTAGAGTTGTTCATATTTCTCATTATCCTACTCATTGTTAATTAGCAATAAATTAATTAATTTTCTCGAGTTTGGTCTGTTTTGTCCGTGACAGCAATTGCTGAGTGATCTCCCTGCCCTTATCTCGACCCACGAGCCTTTTGTGGTATTTTCTCTCCCCCATCCAGCTGAGGAGGGGAGTGACAGAGCGGCTTGGTGGGCACCTGGCATCCAGCCGAGGCCAACCCCCCACACCGGGGTGTGCCAGCTCAAGCACCGAAGAGACAGTCTGTTTTACAGAGCAAGCAGAAGTGTTTGTTTCCGTGTGATCTCAAGCACAAGCAATAAACATGTATAGCAAAAAATAAATGGGCTTAGCCAGCACTTCAAAGTGTGTGAGCTGCCACCCATGGTAATTTCAATGTGATACCTGCCACCTTCCCCTTTGCAAAAGGCCGATCGAGTGATTCATGCGCTCGTCTACTGACGTTCCCGGCTTCTTAAACCACACCACTTACTCTTTGTCTTGAACCCAAAATTTTCAAATGGTTTTTTTAAAAGGCTTTTTTTGTGTGTGTTCACAGAACCTTCTTTTGAAAGAGGGGTGTTCCCAGCCTGCACCCCAAGAGACAGGGCTGGCAGGGGGAAGTCGTCCTCCCCCCGCCTTACTCACTTCGCTCACGCTTGCTTTTCCCCACGACTGCTCCCCGCGAAGGGATGGAGCCGTGTCCTCCCTCCCCACGGGTGAGAGCTGGGACACCGAGCCGCTGGGAACTCTCCGGCTCTCCCCAGCAAGGGGTGCCTTGCCCTTTTCTGATTAGGCTACAAAGTTATAATGCTGATGTGCAGTCAGGCTGCACAGTTACGACGCTGATCCAAATGGAAAGCCGGGATGTGTGGGCACCTCCTCCCCCTGCTTTATGGCTGGGTGGAGGAACGCTGGGGGCTGCAGGAGCATCGTGCTTCCATACCTTCCTCTTTGTTGTGCTGGATCCCCCTGTGCTAGCCCAGCTGCTCACCATTTCAAAGAACCTTCAAAATCTTTCCTAAAAAGCATTACTTTTTTTTTTTAAATTAGCACAGATGGCAATGACTGCTTTTTAAGAGGAACAAGGAGCTCTGCATCTCTCCAGCCCTGCAAGGGAAGCCATAGGGGGTTGGCAAGGTGGGTGGGCACTGCGCTCAGCGACGCTTTCCCAACGCCTCCGGTGACTGATCCACTCAGGAAAGCGGCTCTTCTGGTTACGTTCAGCTCCTTAATCCTTTTTTTCCTCCCTTTCCAGAAGTGACAACTTTTCTGTTTGCACCTCCATTGCATCACCACCACCCCCCCCTACAGCTGCCCTGCATTTTTTTGCCTAACAGCATGTAATTAATCAGCTCAGGTTTGTAATAAAATATGACGCCCATTTAATAGACTGAGTCACCGGTAAAGCCAAGCAAAATTAGCTGATGGGAAGGATGGCAGGGGAGATAAGGCAGACCTGCCTCGCACAGCCAGCGCTCTGCGGCAGCAGCCGGGGCGACACCAAGACCAAACCTGCTCGTGTTTCCTCGTTGCTTGGCGATGCTTTGGCAGGTTTTCCTGCCTTACCCAGCGCTTCTGCGGCGGGAGCCAGATTGGTCGATCCTTTCCATAAGAGACGGGCATGAGCAGAGGGTTAGGCTGGGAACCGGGAAACAAACAGAACGGGTGGAGCGGAGAGGTGACTGCCACCCCCGTGGGGACGCCCGCCCTCCGGATGAGGGGAAGGGGTCGGACCCCACTGAGGGGATGAGCCTTTCGGGGGAAGCCACCAGCCTCGTCCCCAAGCTGTTGCCGGCTTTTCAAACATTGGGCTGATTTCTATTTGTAGCATTTTTCATTGCCAGCTGTGGTACAGTCACATCTTTAGTCTTCATTAGGGGGTGGTAAAATACACGTGTAAAGCCCACAGTAAAACCAGCTGATCGCCAGCACCGTGCTTTATGAGCTCTGGAGTCGCAAGACAAAGCAGTTCTGTGGCATTATAAAAAAATCTCCCTCTTGTGGCTCAGAGATCGTCAAAGCTAAGGAAGAGCTGTCCTTCTGCGGCTGACAAAGGCTTTAGGGCTTGCATACAAACAGCTGAAGTGATGTACCAGGGACCGCTCCTTGGTAACACCAGGAAGATGGTGGGGGTTTGTACAATTCACTTTGCAAGAGTTGCAGAAAAACACAGCAACAGCAGATTAGTTTCATTTTAACATAAGAAGTACAGAAAATAGCCTGTATAGACTCAACATAAGAGACGATACATGCGCCTTGGAAACAGAAGGATTGACAGAAGTGAAAAGCGCAACATCATAATTTCAATAATGGGGCTGTCTGGGTGTGTATATCCAGACACACACAGCAAAAGTAAACACTTTCTGATTTTATGGTTAACAACTGCAGTTGTGTTAGAAGCTTTTTGAGCAAAATCGTTTTAGTTTTGTTTCATGCGATCATGAATATTTCCATATGACTGCTTTTCAGCTGTTTGTTAGAAGAGGCTTATCTAGAAAACTTTTATGATGTAAGCTAACTACATCCCAAATTAAAAAGATTTTACTATTAATGAACAAGCTAGTGAGATTTGGCATTTGCTTTCAGCATTCAGTGAAATTCCTATTTAATGCTGCGCAAACTAATTTGGTCTCTTATCCCAGACCAGAAACTGCAGCAGTTGTGACGGTACAAACGGCGTTGTGACCAGAAACTGCAACAGTTGTGACGGTACAAACAGCGTTGTGACCAGAAACTGCAACAGTTGTGACGGTACAAAATGCATGAGAAGATTCAGGCTGCTCTGGGGACGGGCAGGAGAGCAAAAGCTTTGCCAGTTCTCTGTACGGCCGTGCCCAGGGAGGCAGCCGTGGCCGGGGGACCTCGTTTCCAGTCCCCCAGTGCAACGAGTCCCATACAGAGCTTGCAGAGGCAGCAGCAGCCTTGTGTTAGCCTGCCATGGCTGCAGAAGGAACAGGATCAAAGGTGAGAGTCATCACTGCCCGTGTTCTTGCAAGTCTTGTTTCTGGTTGTTTACCAAGTATTCCAACCACTTTGTGAACATCTTTTTTTTTTTAATTGGAAAAAATATTAACAAAGAGCTAGCACCAACCCAAATTACCTACCCCACTTTTTATTGTTGAATAAATAATCTCCTTACTTTATAGCGCTGCCAGGAGGGATAACGCTATTGTTAAGGCATGACACTACAGTGCAGAAAGGGTGCCTGCTCAAAACTTGTTCAGTTCTCTCTCATCCTTGCCTGTAGCCACTGGAAAACACACAAACCTTCTGCAGTTAAACAGCATGGTAGCCATTCCAGGTAAACTATAGGTCTTCTCTTTTGGTTTTCTTTCCCCGTTAAGGTAAAGAACCCCTCAAAGCTAAACACCTGAAAGGGGCCTTTTACTGATGTTGAGAAGCTCCTGAAAGAGCAGCTGAAAGCATTTGCTTTTGGTGGTAGGTGGACACTAGAAAAGCCACTTTAAGATTACCCATCAGTTAAATTTTTAAAGCCAAGGAGGTGGAGCTGCAGAAACACCCTACCTACCGACGCCAGAACATTCCTTAGAAAACATCAGCAGCTGGGAAAGGCTCCAAGTTTTCCTAAGGAAACACTGTAGTGAAACGCATCATCGAGCCGGCTGCGCCTTCACCACCACTCACCCGTCCCTATGCAGTGCAATCTGCTCACAGCTCGCAGGTTGTGTGAAACCTGCTGAATCCAAGTGCCACCTAGGAAGAGTTCTGCAAGTGGATGCAGTCTCCAGCTACGGGAATTTTCCCCTTCCCCACTAAGTCGCATACAGCAGAAATTCAGCACCGGCTATTTTTATTTCTTTACGTATTTAAATCGCTGTTCAGTCAATGCAGTAAGTCTCTAAAGCTAAACCGGTCCCAAGGAACAGGAATGACCAGTGATGAGAATGTTCTAATTTTAAAAGGGGATCAGGGCCAAATATTCCTATGATTTCTAATTCTTTCACCTGCCATGGGATGCCAGGGCAATCTCACTGGGATTGTATGGATTCCTCCTTGCTAACACAAAATACTGCTTCTGCTCCAGAATTTCCAGCTTCAGGAACTGGTTCAAGCAGTTCAGACTGCATTATAACAGCTGAAAAAAGAAATCAAGAAATACAATTAGCCCACCCCTCATCTCTGATTGAGTGTATCATTAATCTCTTTTCTAAAGCATTCTTCACCACCATAAAGGCTCTTTTATCTAAGCAACAAAGAGAAACAGGTTCCAGCTGGGGCTTTAAAACCTGAGATACTGATTTTCTTAAAATAAATAGCATTAGTAAGAAGTAACGAGGACATTTCTTAATTTGGTTGCTTCTGCTACTAAAATAGCAGAGGGCACAAAAAGAACAGTAAGCAATAACCTCAGTGAGCATGCTTCAGGGATTTTTCTTCTTTACCTTATTCCTCAATGCTGAGGAAAGAGATGACAAAGTCGTGTTGAATGTAATGACTTTTAAAATGTATTTATTTATTTAAATCAAGGATTTAGGAAACACAAAAGCAGTGTTTTTTTCTGAATTCCTGGTTCCTAAACATAACCTTTGCAGCTAATAATGGCACATATCTCTATATCCTGGCCTAGCCACAGTGCTGGAAAAAGCTGTTGACTATACCTACTTTCTGGCAGATTATGGAATTTTTAAAAATTTGTAATTCAGATCCAGAATACACTGCTCACCATGTCATAACAATGTTGATAGCTAAATCTTGGTGTCTAGCATTATGCTTACAAAGGGAGTTTTGCTCAGTGAAGGAGGTACTGTACAGCATTGTGCCTGTTCTAACAAACCAAAAAAGAGCCACAATGCCTCAAGACGTTATGCTGCCAAAATTGCTACACCAAAATTTAAATTGAGAACAGGCCCCAAAATCACTTGTATGGCTAAAACAACGTGTTATTTTCAGCATCCTTGCAATTCAAAAGCAAGCGAACCGCTAATGCTTTGTGCGTGTTTGTAACCCAGCACGTACCCCCCCACAAAAAACATGCATCAAGATGTGACGTGAAGAAAATACCAAGAATATTTTGGTCAGATTAAAATACCTACATAGGCCCCAGTCAGTCATTAAAATTCCAGAGAAAACACATTACAGACAAGTAAATGAATTCCTTCTATTTAATGCATCACCTACTGGAGTTGCTGAGCAGCCACCTTCTAATACCTGCGATGAACCACTGAGAGCCCAGTGCTCCTCCCTGGTAGCCGGTGGCAGGACCAGACACTCAAAAAGTCAAAGACTCAAGGTGTTGAAAGGATGAGAAATTGCCTCAGACAGGTGCTAAAAAAAATCATCTGAACCATACTTTTGCACCGTAACATGTGAGTCTAAGTAGAAAAAAAAAATTATACAGGCTTGCTTAATTCAGAATTCAAATTGTCGTCCTAATGGTTCAGTTCCTAACAGTGCAAGGATTACAGTGAATCAGTACGTCTGTAGCTTTCAACAGGATCTAGATGAGACCTTCTAGATCCAAGAGATTGATAGACCTGTGAGACAGACAACTTAGGCCAACTGCTTATCATCACAGTACTACAGGTGTGTTCTGTAGTGCTGGTGCCACCAGAGGCATTCAAGAGAGTTTGAGCTACAAGTGTTGCACATACAGTCTCATATCTGAACCCTTATCAAAAGCATATTTGATAAAGTGTCAGAAAGCAAGGGGAAAAAAAAAAAGTCTTCCCATGCACTTGTCTACAGCACAAAGCAGGTTTTTTCTTAGTAAGGAATCTGCCACAGGCAACACTGCTTAAGTTCAAAATACACTGCCACTTCTCCCAATGCTTTACAAAAGTAATTATACCTTCATTGTAAAGTCTTTAAAAAAAAAATCTAAATAGAAAAATAAAATTTTTTTTACTCATTTTTCTATTATTCTCTGAATATCTTAGCGTGCAATGTGAGGTCTAGATGGTAAGTAAGCTTATAAATTCTGCTAGCATCATGGAGCGTCCTTAGCTAGTGAAAATTCTCACTGAAATAAGTGAAACTTCACCTAGAGAACACCAAAAAGCATCAAAGTGTCAGGATGAGAATTTTTACCTGTGCAAGAAAATATTTGTACCAGTTACATGACTTTGAAATAAAAAACAAAAGTCAGATTTATATAAAAATCCATTTTTTATTAAACTCGGATCACAGAAGAGAATTGCTCAATATAAAATCTCTAACAAAGTGATTTTATAGCGCAGTAAACTGTCTCTCGCAGCCAGAAGCTCTGGTTATGAGTGTACAATACGCCTTCATATCACAGAATACAAAACTGGAGTTTGTTCTTGTAGCCCCGTATTTGTTAAGCAGGAAGACAAAAATTTAATAAAAGTTGATCCTTTTTCTACCTTATTGTATCCAGAACACCCAGTTTTGTAGTGACGCTTTGAGACCATTATACACAAAGTATTGTCACTAGTCAACCTGCTCAGACTGTGCGGCGGCTATTAGGTATTTCAGACTGTAAGAGAAGTCACTTCAAATGCCCCCATGACAAATCCCAGCAGTAAATTATTTCCTGAACAGACATAGCAATCTTTGTCCAAGGAGCCACCCCAGCAGAGCAGAAGAGCAGAAAGGCATGCACAGTGGTTAAAGACAGCAAAGGGGATAAAAGGGAAAGTTTTCAGTAAAAAACTAGCTACTATATAAAGCCTCACTTTCTGAAGAAATCCTAAGTTTGGTGTTTTTTCTTTTTTTTTTTTTTTTTTTTTCTATTTAACTGCAGTATTTCCAGCACATTTGGTTTATGCCAAGCAACTAAGAAGAACTGCAAAGCATGCTAGGTTCTCTACAAATACTGAATCCAGAGCCACATTGTTTTCAAACTCTGTACTTCAAGCTGTCAGTGGAAAGTGTTCAAACACCCCCTGTCAAGTTTGGTGATTTGAGAGTAGGCAGAACGACAAAAAAATTTCCTCTTTGGCCCAAGGACTTCCCCTGCCCCTTCTGCCAAATGTGTGGAAACCAGGTCAGACACCAAATCCCAGGTGAGAATCTGCTGTCCAGTAAAGAAAATTCATAATGGGCTAGATGGACCCAGACTGCCCTTCCCTGTGCCCAAGAGCAGCATTTGAGGAGAAGCCAGGGTACCAAGTGACACCACGGACTTGAAACCCTTGACTGTGCAACACCCCAGAGTCCATTTCAACATTTTACTCACTTGCAATTACTACAAGATCTTTCTATGAAGTACATCCCACTCTGGAATAATTTAGTAAGCAAGCACCTGACCTGAAGACACATTTACAAAAAAGAAACAAAGCAACAATAGGAGCTCTGCAAAATGGGTTTTTAGCAGTTATATAGCAATTTTCATCTTCACAGAGCTTTGTGTTATTGCAAGAAGCTCCTCAGAAGCTTTGAAAAAGATTATTAAACAGAAAATACAGTGTAAATATAAATTATTTGCGAGTTCTGCCAATGCAGGACTACGATGTTTGTCATTACTTCCTACAAGCATTTGTGGTTAGATAAATAGTTCTCTTTATTATAATTTAAGACAAAGCAATTTTTATGTACTTCAGAATGTACTTACGCACAAGTATGCTACTTGTATACTGTTACAGCATCTATAAATAATAAATACACAGCAGTAACGGTTATAGAGTAGTCATTGAACTCCTGCAACATCCAGAGGCAAGGGCAAAAACTAGAGGAGCAACTACTCCATGTTATCTTAGCTTTTGGCCCAAGTTATTTCTTGTATTTCTCTAATTTTCTCTCATAAACACACTCCAAAAGATACCAGCATAAAGCTGCTCTTCTCATGAAACAAATTAAGACGATACCACTGCAAGAATAACAGTTCTCAATCTAAAGATATTTGAATCGTTTCAAGAATCAAAGATTTCTTCTCATTTAGCAGACTAAAACCTACCCGATACTGATTTGACAGATACCAGTGATGCCATATGAGCTCATATCAATTCCCACATATTGAATCAAAATGCAAATAGCTTTTTCTCCTCAAAGCTGTACTGGCTGTATGGTGCTCTGGCAGAAACTACTGGCACTGCTTTAATACTATCAGAGCAGCGTGCACTAATCAGGCCCTGGACAACTGGCAGCACGATGATCAAAAGAGACATAACCTTGCCCATCAATAAGCATCTTTATAATTACGTCAAATGCGATGTCACTGACTCATCAGGCACCCAACAGAAAAGTGTGTGCACATTCATTAGGCTACCTAGAAGTCTCAAGCATAAAAAGACACTGAAAGGCACTAGTCCATAGCAAGTACTGCCTTCAAAACTGTCTTTGAGTACATGCTTCATTTGTGTGTAAGACTACAGCGTGCGTTCACCCAATCTCTTGTAGTAACTCCAGTGCTTTGAGCTGAGCAAGCAAACAGGTAATAAAACTTTTCCCCCCATCCCAATTTCCTGGACATTAAGAAGCAAGTGATACAATAAAGAAAACCAAACATGAAAAACAAAGGATCCAGTCTATTCTATCCAATCATCTGATGAATCTAACTTGATCACGCGTGCTTGTTTTTAATTACTGGAGGGGAATAAGTATTATGGAAAAGATGCCTGGACAGAGTGCCTACCACCAGCATATGTTAATCATCGAAGGGACAAATCCTGCTCTGAACACTTTGTGTATTTCCTGATTTCAGGGAGGATGTAAGCAATGAATTGAAGCAACAGCTGTGAATTATGCAAGAGATAATTGACCAGACCATATTTTGCTATGATGGCAAACCTGATTCTCTGCTGCCTGACATCTGGAGTAGCTATTTGCACTTAGGTGCTAGGAGTGCAACATGGGTGCAACTCAGTATTTATAAGGTTGATTACAGAGATCGTACTTGGTGGACTAGCTATAAGGAACTTATCATACACAGCAACATGTAATTGTGAATTACACCTACTGCTGAGAGTGCTCCAGATTCTCCCGGATGAGACACATCACATTAACACAATGCGGTGTCCAGCAAAAGCTAAGCCACGTGGCTAATTGTATTCCTAATTGTTAATACTTCCAAGATGGGACAATCTGGAGCCTTGAGTATAGCATGCAGATTCTTTTACCACCACCTTCTCAAACTAGAAGATCGATTGAGAAGGTTTCTTAGCTAGAACCATTATATTCAGGCATTACATCCATTTTTTCACTTTGCTGATCCTTCCCTCCCTCTCCTGCATACCCAAGGCACAAGCCATACTAGGGTAGTAGCAAAGGCCAACTCCATCCGACACTTTCAGTTTATCCCAACCTTAAGATGACGTTTGCACCAAATGTGATGCCAATACATGTGCTGCACAGCCAGAATATATTCCAGGAGACTTGCTTTTTGTTTAAGTGGACATCCTATTTTCAGTCAGTTCCGCAAGGGTGACTTCAAAGCCACTAGACTACCATTTTGGGCCAATATCCAAAACCAGAATGTCCCCTAAACCTTAAAATGGGAGGATGTGCCACAAAAGTGTATCTCTCAAACTTCTGGGCTACATAACAGATTACATCAACACAACTTGCGCAACACTAAAATTAGCAAGCATCTCAAAGCAAGGTGGGACACAGAAGAACATTCTATGAAATGCATAAAACCAAACTCAAACAGCATGAAAAAAGTAATTTTTATTTTTATTGTTTACAAAAGCATGAAACATCTTACGCAAAAGCAGCATCCCGAACCATACATTTCCCTCATCCTCCTGGGATATTGGCAGAAAGCAAGTATTTTCTCTGTTCTTTAGGGTTAAACGTACTCTGCTGAGGTAAATGGGAACCACCTCACCGATTTCCACAGAGCTCCGACTGCTTACGTTAGCAAAGGGGCCGACTCATCAGATTGCAAGGCAATAAGATGTCATATGGGTGACTTGCTCTAGGTGCCAAATTGGCTTAGTCTGTGCTTCTAGCCAAGATGAATACACTATCCAGATACTTAATAAGCTCCCCATTCTCTTCAATTTCAACTGAAACAGATCTAATTTTAAATTTCTGTTTAAACATTATGACTCTCACACCACACTAACTTCATGCAAGGTTTAACTTTATGCACCATGAACAATTCTACTGAAGTTTAAGAGATAGCAAGGGTGCTTATAAGCTATTTCAGGAGTGAGACCTTTCAGCACAATAGCTATTTACTCCTTTCTTACCTGCCTCCCCAGCACATGGAGGTCACACGCTTATGCTGAAGAAACGTGCCCTAAGGTTAACCTGAAAAAAACCGTGCAGCATTTTTATTTTGCCTTCATCTTTTCCTCCTGATCTGGAGCTGGAAGTAGTTAATGGTCATATAATCAAATAGGTCATGCTTCTGAACCTACAGAGAAACATTTATTTATTTATTGAAAAAGTGTTCTGTTAAAAAGAGAATTTGATTGCAATGACTTCAAAGACTTACCTGGAGCAAATTACTCATACTGTTTCCTAAAATGATCCCTACTATAAAACAGCATAATTCCTTAGCTCCTCTGAGTTGAAGCCCCTCCTCTCAGAATCTACAACAGATGCCACAAAATATTTATTACACTGGGAGAAATGGCTCTGGCTTGTCTGCCATCCTACGTCTAAAATGACTGACAAATACTATTTATGTCTGCAAGACTCATACTGGATCTATGGATCAATGAAAACTGCATCATTTTACTGCGTGAGCTGTAGGAACTCTTCTATTAGCTCCTGCCAAATTCACATTAAAGAAATAGAATTTACTTCACATATTGAAAGAACCTGCTAAGAACCCATATATATATATACACACACATACATACACAATGTATGTGCACACATATATATATACACACACATATATAGATAATTTGTATTTATTTTACACTAACAAAGTGCTAAAACAATCCAACAACTGTCACTGCTAGAGATGAGGCTAAATGAAATGCTATCACTTATATGGCATCAAATAATTATGAGACTCTGGTCCAAGAGCTTCAGAACTGTTAGCAAAAAGGGATCTTTCATTGGCAAAAAAGAAGAGTTCCAAATGCTATGTTTTTCACTTTTAAATAAATTGGAAGCATTCAGAAAAAAAAAAATTAAAAAATACCATGCAAAGTAGATTTCATAATTTAAATTTTGGTTCTGTGTATAGCAAACACACACATTTATATATATAATCTATTACTTTCATGGCAAAATTCTGAGGTGCCTTGGACTCAATGACGACTTTAATGAATCTGGCAGTATCTCACACGTGCATCATTGCCTCAAATTTTGGAAAAGAAAAAGCTGTACAAGTTCAGCCCTGTATTCTGTGAGTCTGGCTGCATAGTCAGAAACAGAAGTATTGCACTCAATACCACACCTACAAAAATGCACATTTAATAAGGCCATTATATTCAAGATCATAATGGGACTCAAGTCACATGAACAATCAAATATATCATAAATAGACCTAGGAAAGCCATACTGCAGAAGATGGACTCAAACCAGCAGTGTTCCAGCAATTTAATAACTGACTTTTTTCCCATGAAATTCCAATCTCTCAAACTGGTTTTACCCACAGGGCCATACAACATGATGTGTATGTATGCATGCATTCTCACGATATGTTGTTTCCTTTTTTCTTAAAAGTTACCAAGTGCTCCAGAGTTTAAGGGTAGGATTCTACTCAAGTTCTGCCAGTAAGGGTCAAGTTGTTATCAACTTTAAGCAGCTTCGATGCATGATGAAGGGAGAGAAGATCTGACTTTCAGTTATTTAAATATTTGCCAACATACAAGACGTAATTCTTACTTTACAAAGTGTAGCAAAGACATAATTGAACCTGTACTGGAATACTTCTTAGTATGCTCTTTCAGAGCTAGATCATATTAAGAGTATCAGTTTATCTGATCTGGCCTACCAAAAGACAGAGCAAACAACCAATTTAACACAATACAAGGAATGATACAGATTTACAAGTTAGCCACCCACATCCCATGGCAAATAGAAAGAAGCTACCCTTTAATCAAAGTGGGGTAAGCTACCTTGAATTTACAGTAGGGTAAGTGTATTCACACCAGCCATTACCTTGGAGTAGCAGATGTGCTGTAAATCTGCTAGCTTGCTTTGTAGTTATTTGCTCCTTTAGCCATTCTGAAGTTACCCAGTCAGCCAGCATTTTGGCTGGTTAAGGGTAGTGGCATTTGTCCAAGAATGAAAGGTAGACCACTGTCCCTCTTCCCCATGCCACACTACATAAATATATAGAGTTATGGAAATGCAAAAAGCATCAGTACAAAGGCTGGAAGAATCACAAGACACAGCAGATAGGAAACTTAATGGTCACACGCATTACAGTTCAGCAGAGACATTCTTTCACAATCCTATATTCTGCCTTAAAATCCACAGTGGTGGAGATTATGGATGAACTACCTTCCAGCTGAATCAATCCCAGCATTAGGAATTATTTCTGAATACAACAGACTATATCCAACCCTTTTTTTCCTAGGACCTGTTTTTTGGGTTTAGACAGTTTTTAGTACAGAGACAAGAGACAAACCTGAGACACAGAAGATGTGACCCATTTGCACATTATAAACAGACAAATGGATAATCGAGATGCAAAAACTATTAAACGTGTCATACACTTTGCACCTACAGCTCCATGTACTTTCTTCTTGTAACAGTGGTGTCACTTGCCAGATGCAAGTTTGTCACTAACTATGAATATGTTTTTGACCGGAGCTGGGAAGAATGCATTTAGACAGCAACAATGCAGCTCCTGCAGTGATGAGCAAGGAACATGGGAGTTCAGATATGGTTTCTAACTCCAGCCCTGTCTTATACTCATTGCATGCCGAGCAGCTCAAAACGTCTCTCTTAGTAATCACATTATTTGGAAGGAGAATAACTTTCCATATTTTCTTCATAAAAGGAGCAGTAAGAAGTCCATTAATGTATCACATAAGATGGAAAGCCATCTAAAAGGCTTCTACTTATTTTAGCAGTTTTGACTAAAAAATGATTAGCAGAATCACTTTGTCAATTAGGCTGAAAAGAGCCGAGAATGTTTTGGGAACAGAGTTTCAGAAGCCCATCTCTGACATTCACATTAAAATGGTGGCCTGACTACTAGCAATACTTTTTCTGCAAGTGTCTAAACAAATAGAGTATTGATGGGTATCAAGCAGTAGCAGCACCTTCAACATTTTATGTTTCCTGTATTTAGTACTTTTTAACCGAATTCTCTCTCCCACTAAAGTGACTGTCTTGTCATGGCTACCCATACACAGCATTTCTAAATGGAATTGCACATTGTTGTTTTCCCTCCACCATAATATTATCTCACCATTTTCAGTATCAGTCAGCACCACAGGTTTAATGCAGGTCATGGACAACAAGCAGCAGGCCTACTTTTACTGCTTGCTTCAAACAATGTATTGTTTCATATTTATACATTTATACATTCTTAAAATGTTTTCTTCACTTAGCCATACTAAAAGTACCACTCCAAAATGTAAGTTTACATTGAAAAAGGTTATTGATGACTTGACCAAAAAATAGCCCCCAAAATCCCTTTTAGTCCCACAGGAAATAATATTTTCTCCTGAATTAGTGTTAACAGATATTTATATTAGAGGACTCCATATTTCAGAAACCAGTTATTTAATGCTCAATATTCTTTTCAGCAGATGAAGAGGTAGGTATATTTCCACACAAGAAAATAAAAAACAACTGTAACAGACACTCGGTTAATCAAGTAATGTCTGAAAAGTCAAACACTGTTCTGACAGCACATAATGTGTCTGAAGATACTCTCCAAGGAGGACAAGAAAAGTTGCACATTCTGATTAGATAATATATCATAATTTGAAATTTAATAATTTTCTGGAAAGAAAACACAAGTATCCAAACGCTACTTCCTTCCCCTCCCTCCCCCAAAGAAATGTGGGTGCCAACAAAACTGCCTGTATCAATGGTAGTATTAACTTTTGGACTGCTAAACATGGAATCAACTGCAATTCTTCCTTACATTCACCAGCACCAGCAGTCTACAAGTTTACACAGAGATCATATGCATGATAATTACATAATTACAATAGAAATTCAACTTTAGTGTTGTTCTTAAAACGATCTTCATAAATAATGAAAATATCTGTGTTCTAGCTCTTCAGTAACCTAAGGTTAATTGGTACAGATAGTGGTTTTTTTCTTCCTTTTATAAACCAAACTGGAGGTTCCTTACTGCCAACAATGGTTAAGGCCTGGATCAAGTTACTCTCCTTTTGCTTTTCCCTTTTTCTGCTTTTTTCCATTTTCCACCACTGCATTATTTTCTGGTTTGCTTACTCCATTTGCAACAGCACCATTTGCTATTTTGCCATTCTTTACAGGTTCCTTGGGCAGCTTATATGTCCGATAGTAGAAGTTACCAAACAGCAAAATGAAGGTGACAGCATAGAAAATTACACCCCAGTGCATCCATTTAGGGAAAGGACAATCAATATAAATAGACAAGGCTGTGTGGCCAATAGTCACATGGAACTGCACCTGAAAGACAGAAAATATAGAATCAAAAAGGTCTGGATATATTCTGTAGGTCTGACTGCACCAATGTATACCAATGCATTAAGTTATGAAAACTGCTAAACTGGGAGGTGGTAGGAAAGCTGTATTTGACTGTCACATCATGCACACGCACATATGCTTGACCAGGGATGTCAAATTTATTGCAGTACCTGGCACCAGTTTTCAGAAATAGGAAAATGAGAAGACATTAAGAGATCTGGATTTTCTCTACCTTTTGAACAGGTTTTTGCAATTCAGTTGAAACAACCAGTAAAATAGTATTAGACTTTACTCACACAACTCTTACCTATGCTGCATTTTTTTTGAGAAATGAAATAAATACTTCCCTCTCCAGGAAGTATTCTAACTTGAGCTGTGAGTATCAGACAGCTAAGAACTTTTGGGAGGAGCAGCATCCGTTCCAAAGCTCTGCAAATGCAAATCCACTCAGAGGCATTACCTTCTGAGATAACAGGAGAAATTTTACTTACCAGTTGCAATATGGTCAAGTATCTTTTCCACCACAGGTATTTCTGAAATTTAGGGCCACAGGCAGCTAATCCATAATACATGTACATAATGACATGAATAAACGCATTCATCTGAGCTCCAAAAAAAGCTGTCCAGGAACAGAAGGGAAGATTGTCATGTAATTTTGAAAAAAGAAAGAAGTCTTTTCTAGTATTTTTCATGTGATAGTAAAAATTATAAAGCACAGGACATGCCACGCTTCCATCTTTGAAATATTCAATAGTATAGTATAGACCTGACTGCCAACATGTGCTGACACAAACAGCTGTTCATGCAAATAGTATACCACATCTTTCATGGAACTACTTATGCAAAAGCTTTTCATAAGATTTTTGTTGAACAGACATAAATCACATGGATTCCACATTAGTTATTGTTGTATAAGTGCAATTGTTTTGCTAAAGGATTATTCAAAGCAGTAATATCCAATGTAAAGGATAAAGTATCAGGTTCTCAACTTAAATCTTTTAAACTATATTTAAATACACAGGTTCACTTCTCAGCAAGAAGTCAAGAAACTCATGTGGAAGTCTGACTAAAGAGGCCAAAAAAATCATACAAAGCAAAACTTCACTTGTGGTTGTAAGATGTTTAAGGGCATTGCCAAGTGAGTTTCCCTAAATTGCTCATCTTCAGCTTCCTTATTTATGAGGTAAAACATCCAGCATTCTTAAATATATAAATGTATAGTATAGCTTTTACCAGAATGATCCATGATGGAAACAAAGACAACAATTCTCATTTGCATTGAGATCTCTTTGCTCTGTCAAGATTAACAGCCATTTAACAGAAACAAATTATATCTTGTTAAGGTATTCTTACACTGCCAGAGAGGCTCAAAAAGGCTCTGGTGTATAAGATTAGGGCAATACAGACAATAGCTGCTGACATCAAACAGCTCAGATGCCCATGTGGTCTAGACCCAGTTGGTTATAATAGGGTCTAGTTTATAATAGATCTGTCTATGTAAGCGATGTGCTATCAACTAGAAAACAGAAGAACATAGATCTATCCACCTTTATGCAATAGCACTACATAAATGCAGAAGAGCAACTGTTGCTTTTCTTTTTGCAGGGGCTCGAAACTAAGAGGCAGTGGAAGAACACCAAAACTTGAAGTAAATTTCAAAATAGTTGCAACTGTTGTATTGAAAACTGCAGATATTTAGCATGAAAAGTCTGAAAAGGCAACAAGGGAGAGGGCATTTTGAGATATCCAGGGAATTTCTAAGATGACAAGTAAGCATCCAGTCTCCAATAAACTTATTTTATGAGTGCAGTAGCCAATAAAGATCATTAAACGTCTTGTTGAGTACCTGCATCCTGCAGATTACTTGGGAGAAATTCAAGGATAGTCACAGATACTCATTTTAACTATTTCTTCTTTTGAATATAAGTGACCACTCAGTACAAGAGATCTATAGTAGATGAGAGCATAAAACCCCCATGCATTAAGTATTAGTGTGGTTTGACAAAAAACCCCCGAAATCTTAGTTTGGTGTGGTGTTTACTATATGTTATTTTCCGTGTCTTAAGCCTACAAAGCACATTACAAACAAAACAGGGTATTTTCCCTGAACCCTCAACTCTGTAGAGCTTATAATTTGAGAGAGATAAGGCAAAACAACAGGAACAAGGGTGCAATGCAAGCAAGGGAGGATGTGGCAAGTACAATGGAATAAAATTCTTTGATGGGGGCTTTAGAAAGGAAGCAAGGAAAAAAAAAGGCTAATAATGAATTATAGACTTGTGTCATTATGAATAGGTTTTAAAAGTTAATTGACAGATTTATTGGCTCACCTTCAAGGGAAGGTTTCAGAATTTTATACATGCCTCTTTACAAAAAAGAAAGCAAACACCAAACTCAGATATAATGCCAAAATAATATCTCCATTAACTTCATTACATTTGCACACAGACTGTGGCCCATAATTAGATTTTGCAGTTCTCTGTTTCTGCAAAAATTGAAGTTAGGCAAGACATGTTCATCTTTCTATTTCATATAGAACAAGGAAAATTTTGAAGATAGAACTTCAGGCTTGCAATTGATGCCCATGAGGAAAACAAAAACAACAAGTTTTGCAATTCATTAGATTATTTCCCTGTTATCTTTTCCTCCCCCACATTTCCCACAGAGGAAGACTGTACACATTAAAGCTACTGCACTGCTTCAGTGCTATTTAAACATTCTTGTATATTATAATGTTAAGTCTACAAAAACTTTTTTCCATTGATCCCAAACAATAATAATTCTTCCTTATGTCCAGTCAAAAGGGTATAGGAAGAAGGGAACTCACCTTGTCCACCTGCAACCCATTTAATACCAATCCACCACAAAGTGAACATGGTGAAATGGTGATAGACATGAAGGAAACTAATTTGGTTAAATTTCTTCCTCAGGATGAAGAATACTGTATCCAAATATTCAATTCCTTTAGAGACATAATACCACCATAAAGCAGCAGCTATCTGCAATGAAAAAAAGACAACACAGAAGTTTTAGTGATTTTAAGTTGAATGGAATAAAGTTCTCTCCACCTACCTGCTGCAAGAGAAGGATACCTCTTCCTTCTCCAAATCCTGATAAATGTTGAGGTGAAGTCATCAAACATCTGATAGTATGAGAACAACAACAAAAACCATACTCCATTCATCTATGCTGGACATGGAAGTATTATTCTAAGTCCACTGTGATTTGTGCTTACAAATCACAACCGTAAAAAAGAGCTAATATAATTAAAAGCTTTGTCATCTCTAAACAGTTTACCAGTTAAACATAGGGAGTTTGTGTCCTCATTCTCTATCCTAAGTTTTGCAGGAGAAGACTACTACAGGGCTTCCCGTATCAATGAGGCAACCCTTTGATGCAGTCAGAACAACGAGGCAGAAACGTTATGATAAAATGAAGCTGCAAAGGTTGAAACCTTAGATAAAATTCTTTCGGTACCGCAGGCATATGGGTGGGAAGATACCAAATCACTCTTACAAGCTAGGTGCGGTACAGATTTCACATCCCTTAGGGCATATTCCCCTCAGCTGCTTCTGGCCTGCTCAGTACCCCTGCCTTTGGAAACCAGCATTCCTCCAGTGGCTCTGTGCCATTCAGGGACAGAAGAAATGAGACCACAGGAGCAACACAAGCTGCAGAGCTACAACCCAGCTACCCAACAGGGCCACACTACACACCCCAAATTCTTTTTCTAATCCACCCATTACAGTGGATCTTGCTCAAGATGCAACATGAATATGGCTTCCTGCTGAAACCAGGATATTGTACCAGGTAAAGCCCAGAAGCTCTGCGTAGCAATTTGCTAATCCTATGATATGGGGGTACGGTGGTGGTGGGGACTCCCTTCCAGATCTCAAAGCATAGCAACAAGTCTAGTTCCTGGCATTGTAAGTCATCTAGCTCGTTATGCAAGGGTGGGACCAGAACATATCCCAGATGGTGACTCACATAAAGAATGAACAAAAAAAAACCAAAACAAACAAAAAAAGAGTTTGAAATGGCACCAGCAGCAAGGAGAGCAGGCAATGACACAACACAACTATTTGTAAGAAGTTCACCTGGTCTTTCAGGACTCATCTGATGGCAAATCAGACTTACTTACCTTAACATGGTGTGAAATAACCCCACCACTGCCTCAGTCCCCAGGGGAGACAGAAGAGAAAAAGTTAAGACAGCAGTAGCTTCCCTTCCTAAATACACACACAGTGTTAAGCAAGTGAGAGAAAGGGGAATCAGACGAACGAGCAGTACAGAGCAATGCTACAGCCCTGCACGGTGTTTTCCTCCACCTCTCCAAACTAGTAGGGAAGGAACACATCTCTCCTCAGACTAAGCTTGTCACAGCCATAATTGGACTGGTGAACATTTTAGGAGAGATTACAGCAGAAGCAAAAAAGCAGCACAGGAGCAGAAGAGTGCCGCAGATCTGCATTGCAGACTCTGCAATTTCCCAAAGGGACTGCACAACTTGCTGTTGCCAAACTGCAGACTACTATGTATCCATTAATGAATACCCTTCTGGCTCTCCGGACGCGATCTAGCCTACTTCAGGTCTCAGGAAGAGGAGGCAGATTTTGTCAATTTTATATAAAAACATACTAATACTGTCAAAGTTGGGAGAGAGGCTTAATGACAGAAAAGTGACTCCCACAGATCTTGGAGTTCCCAGACACACAGGCAAGCTGCAAGAACCATCTATATATATGTTGCTCAATATCCAGTACAGTTCTGCCTCTGGGACAGGTAGTCAGGTGTTTAATACCACTCATATCAAGGCTTTGTCTCACACCCATGGATTAGCATAACAGTCCAGCATCTTTTACAGATCTTTGCTAAAGCTGCATCTCTTAAATAAATTAAGATAAGCATCTCTTCATCTCATGAGTTAACAATAAACACTTTGGACTGTACCCATAAAATGACAAGCAAGCACTACAATACTCAAGCTTTTTGGAGGTCCTTCCTTCCATGAAACTTTTAAAGAATCAATAAGTCAGTTACAAGCAAACTGCCATAAAATCTCTTATAAAGCCGATGTGCATTTTGTTAAAGAAACAGTGGAACAATAAGCCAAATAGCCAATAAGCAAATAGCCAATTTACTGAATGACATAAAGCAAAATGTAAATGGAGAAAAATCCAACAAAAAACCTTATGTTTCATGCCCGAGACGCCACAGGTTCACTATATGCTCCCGGATAAGTTATTTCACACACCTTATTCCTCTTTTGAATTTGCCTGCCTTGCACAGAAAGCAATTACAGCCCATGGATCAAAATCAGCTGAACTTTTGATCAAAATGCTTCCCATCACTTCAGAACAAAAATAGCCTCCATTTCTTTGCAGGATTATAACTGCTGATTTTTGTGTTCCTGTAGATTTTTTTTGCCTGACAGCTCTTTTGCTCTCTTCTGATCATCAAATTTTACTACCGTTTATTCTCAAACCTGATAGGTTTCATGTACTGATGATCTATTTCAGTGCTGTCAATGACTTACGCAGATGTTTTGATCAGTAGCTTATAGATGCAGAAAAAAATGAAACAGATGTTAAGTCATTTACCCAAGGCCATGCATGCAATCAGTGACAGAGGGCAGAAATAAAGTAGAACAATACACTGATACGTAAGCTATGTCAGGAGCAGATGGCTACTATTAAACATCTTTTGCAAAGCATCAGAAGTTAGGACCTAACCTGTAGCCTTTCTTCAGACACAGCATGAAAGAAAGATTTAGCTTAAAAGAAAATAGGCATTAAAAAGGCATATTCCTTAAATGAATATTACTAGTCACAACCATATCTTTTCTGGCCATTTTCATATGCGTCAATCTAAGTCTGTTAAAACACCAGATGGCACAGAAAGATTACATTACAGCCTAGGATTAAGGGGGTCAACAAGAGGTTCAATCCCATGACCTCTGCCTGCTGCAGGGTTTTTGAACAGAGGGCTGTTTCAACATGGGACTCCATTCCTGCACCTTCCTTCCTCATTTCAGGTTGGAGACAGTTATCCATTAAGGGATTTGAAGAGACAGGTACTTCTTAGAAAAAGAGACAGGTACTTCTTAGAAAGTAACAGTAACAGGAAAAATTAAAGTGGCTTTTAAAGAGAACTCTTTTCCCTGCTTCAGTTATAGAATTCTGTTTACATGACCATGAAGTCTATTTTGTCAAGTCAAGTTCCCTTTTCACAGAAGTTTAAAGTAAATTATTATATTTATTTTGTAAGAGGAAACTACACAAGCTCTAGACTTAAATACAAACAATGCAGATTACAATTACAATACAGAAGACAACTATAGCTCAGCTTTATGATTATGATCAGCACACTTAAAACTAGGAGCTAACTAATTCACACAGCCCCAGATTCCTAATTTTCAGCTCTCCAGAAATGCTAATAAAATAGGTGAACCTTGACCTGGGAAACAAGGACATACAAATGTAAGCAGAAGGGGAAAGTGACTACTCACAGACACTAACATGCCTTAAGCTAGACAGTATCAGGAAATTGTTCACTCCAAATACTGGAGCTTCCAAAGGAGTACTACAAACCATGGATTTAACACCTCAGCCCTTTGCATTTATTATTTTGACTCCTAAGCTATAAACAAAAAAAGTTCTTCCAAGATGCAGCTGCAGATCCTTCAAAATCTATTCTTGGGCATTTCTTCCTCCTTTTCTTTCTTCTCTACTATCAACATTTTTTAATATATAACCAATTACAAAACACACTCCTCAACTTCCTGCCAGCAGTCAGTAAGGTGGCTATCTACTACACCCAGAAGATAAGTCCTTTAGAAAGGAGTTTATTTCTGCAACTGTGGAATCTAATTTCCATTCCCTGCAACTGTGGAATCTAATTTCCACTGCTTGCTCTGGTCGTCCATTGCCTCTTGTAGAACAACAGCCAAGGGAGCCTGGATGAGATTAACAGGTGCAGGTAGGTTCAAAACAGTAAGTAGGAGGACCAACTTCTTCATACTATGTGTAAACTAACTACAGAATTAATTGCCAGTGAAAGCCAGAAGCTTGCTAAAGTTGAAGAAAATGTACAGACAAATTCATGGAAGAATATCCCCTTAAAAACTGGCAAAACAAAGAGGCTATGTCTGACTTAAGAGGTCTGTGAGCTGCAGATCACTGGTGTTGCTAGACTATACAGGGGAAGTACCACCACATGCCCTTACACTGTTCCCTTGAAATCACCATTGGCTTACTGTCTTGAGACAGGATGTGGGTTGGAGAGAAGAGGAAAGACATTCTCTGACACCCAGGATAGCCAAACTTTTTTTTTGGGGGGGAACCATTTACCAGCTCTCTGCACTCCCTTGAGGAACAAAGGATGGTTTCTTGACCCCTCATTTTGAGCAGGAGCTTTGGTCAAAAGGGGCCACTACATAGCAACATCATAGTGGCACATTCCCAAAAAGATAGAAACAGAGGTCATACCAGGGCTTCTAAGTTTCCATTTAGACCACCACATGCAATTAGTTTTACATTTCTCAATATTTGTTCCAGCTTTCTAAGTCCCACAATAAAGTCATATATGAAGCTGTTGCTTTCCAGAGCATGTTCTATAATGCTTTCTGGGCTCAGTGCTGTTTCCATTTGAGTTAGTCCCAGTCTCCTTTATCTGACTAATATAGGACTCACTTACTCATTCTCTTACAAATAAAGTTATTGCATTTGTAATTAATTCTACTGTTGCAGTGCAGCATTCCTCTTCAGAGAAAACACAGTGCCAATAGATACTAGGCATTTAGTATCAAGATCTATTAAAAGGGTGTGAGAGATGTGATACAACGTTTATCAACTCTCAACGCAAAACTGCAAAAAGAGGCCCACATTTACTTACACTTTAAAATTGCTTTTGCAGGTTTATATTAAGAAAAATGATGGTGAAAGGAATCTTGAGGAGGTTTGGGGCGGGGGGGGGGGGGGACGACACACACGGTACGGTGGTGGTGGTGTTTGTCCTACAGTGTCAAAAACCAACAACATACCTTCTAAATGCAGAGCATGATACACTGTAAAGCAGGCCAGAAACATATCCTAGATTCTTTAGTTAGACAAAGTACACTTGTGGAAAGTGTTGTTTTCTATTTGTGACTTATTTACCTAAATTGAACATTCATCACAAGAACTACCAGTTAATGATCAAGATAAGGGTCTTGACTGATAACATACTATACAGTTGCTGCAACAACTTGAGAGAACTCAAATTTCCCTGCTTCCTCAACTCTCTCAGTTGCTAACTGAACATGTTACAACTTAAAACCTTAGAAACAAAGTTTATGCAAATCCACAAGTTTGCAAAAAAACTTAAAAAGTCAGAAAATCCAAAGAGTAGATATTGCTAGAGCAACCCTTCTTTTCTGGACATATCATATGCAATAAATACACTGCGCAGGTCATTTTGCCTTTATTTCATTGTATAATATGCTTTGTTTGTCATAATGACTAAAACAGAAGATAATTCTTTTCAGCAGGTCTGACCCCTGCACAGCCTCCCACAAACAAGTGCACCTAAAAGTGAGGTTATGAAACAGAATTTTGGCATACTGAAAGTCATTACTTCTTGTACTTAGCTATTATAAAAATTCCTTCAATATATGCCATACCAGTCCCCAATGTCATCCAGCTGAGTACAAGGGTATTCTATTTTGCTTATCTATTGGCAAAAAAAAAACCCTGTCAAACATTTGTTATACTTGGCTAGATTTTGGTTTTAAACAAAAAAAAGTATTCTAGTGACTGAAATAGTGAGTGCACAGTATTGGCAAAGGTGAAAGAGCCACAACTACCGTAAGGCCAATAAAAACCTACATGGAGTTGTTCTGCAATATCAGCCATTATGCATAAGGTGTAAGACTCAAACCTATCCTTCTCACTACCACCCCT
This sequence comes from Mycteria americana, assembly GCF_035582795.1. Lineage (NCBI taxonomy): Eukaryota > Metazoa > Chordata > Aves > Ciconiiformes > Ciconiidae > Mycteria > Mycteria americana. Next base: position 37,925,985 of record NC_134367.1, read on the forward strand.
GCCACATGCACAAGGTTTTGAATAATACTACCCATGAACAGTCACCTTCTAGACAGACATTTTTGAAAATGTGTTATAAATATTAAATATATTTAGACTACAACACACTTGCATTACATTTTCAGGAACATGTTCTAATCTGTAGATGAAACTTGCAAGAACAGCTGAGAGATTCTCAAGTGTCAGCTCTGCCAGAAGATAAGGTTTAGTACATGAGCTAATCAACAGTGTTACAGAAATTAACAAGCATCTGCACTTTGATTTTAATTTGAATGCTTTCCAAAAAATACACATTTGCAATCTAAGCTTCTGCAATGAAATGTAAATACATTTGCCAGAAGCCAGCAAGACCTCATGAAGCCAAACACGGGTAAAGGAGACAAAAAGTTGCCTCACCAGTATGCAACCACAGCATATGCTGACAAATCTTACTTCCTTTGATCCAGCTAGAACACTACACCTTTACTGTGGTTACCCTGGTATTATAAACTTCAGCAAGGTCTAGGAACCAAAGTATGCATACAAAGTTTATCTTGGATTGTACAACCGTGGATGAAGCCAAGGATGGTATCTTTAAGACTACCCTTACTTTTAGCAGTCAGATGAAAGTTAATGCAAATACACTGATGCACTTTGATTAAACCTGCTATGTGCAATGTAGTCAAACCTGAAGCGATCTGTGAGAATATAACGGGATACAGTCATGGCTCACAGCAGAACTTTGGAAACACTATTTTCAGACAAGACTTTAACCATCATGTAGTGGTATATATTACACACATTCATATACAAATACAAAAAAGAAATACTCACCCTAACTTCATAAACATTATCTGAATAATCCACAGTCTGGCATACATAGCTGTACCCTCGAGCTCTTGATGACAAAAACAGCTGAAAATATTAAAATCATACATGAAGGGAAAGATGCTACATAAAACATGCTCATAACAATTATCAGCAAATTTCTTGCCACATCAAACTTACCTGAACAGAAATATTTAAAATATCCTTATCAGTCCTGAGAATACTATTGAAGAAAGCCAATACTTAGTTCTAGCAACCTGTTGTTACACAGTACCTATTTTTTTCTTGTAAATTAAAAAGTAAGTCCTCATTTTTCCCTGCATGTATCTGCCCAGATAATTAGAGCCCTGTACAAACTAGTAAGAATTCCAGTATAACCTTAAGCTATTCAAACACGAGTATTTCCTCTGACGGCTCTAGGTTCAGAGACAGAAAATACCTCATTGCTTGCACTATGAATGATAGAAACATTATTCCCATGATGGATTAGAGAGAACTCTCTCCAATGGACAGGGATTAGATAATTTGGATCGACTATTCTTAAAACAATGAAAATCCAGGAAAAAAACCCTGAACAGCCAATGCTGAGCACCCATAAAACATATTGAGAGAAACTGGATGAAAAAAAGTTCCCCATTTTGTGCCAACAGAAACAGCCTAAAGCACATGAAGTGCTACAGGGCTATGCCAAATAAAGCGTGTTGCAATAATCTAAACAGGAGAAGATAAACTTGACATTTGAGGAAGTTCCCATTGGAAAGAAGAACACTTGCCTAGAGCTGTACAAGGTTCAAGTAATACTTCTAATCTTGACATTCATAAACGTTATGATCCAATATCGTTTAAAGCCAGGTAATCCCACCCTGTTAAGGATCAAAAAAGACAGCAGTGGAACAGACATAACCTGTAAATTGTGAGCTGTAAAAGTAAAGAAGGGTGATACAAAAAGTTCTCCAAAATAAACATGGGTAGGCACTGACTATTCTTTCTGCTAACCTGACTTCCATCTCATCTAGACTGAACTCGAGTTTACTTTGGTATCTCAAGTTGCACACAGCACTAGGAGTGCAGACAGATGCAGAGACAAATGTTATCCAGATAAAACCAATGTACAAAACCTTGTGAAACTCTGGACTTATTTGCTGCACATGTCTGTTAAGGAGGAAAGTGAAAGAACTGTCCACAGAAATGATGCTAAGAAAGAAACTGAACTACTTCTGCATCATCCAAGTCCATTTACAAACTGTGATAACATCACTGCTCTCCAGTGTGGTCCCACACAGGCACGAGCACATTTGATAGTATCAGAGAAGAGCAGGGAACAGTTTAGTCCACACTGTTACAGAAACTAACCAATCTCTACTCCAACCTACTGGATAATTTGACCAAGGTTCACTTGGCAAAAGGCAGTAAATTGACTTCACCAGACTGCCTCAAAGTAGAATAAGAAATTCAAGATTTTGTGGCAAAATAGGGGCTACGCATCTGGGACTTCTTAATGTTCTAAGCAAAATCTGCTCCTAATTTCAATCTGAACTTGAGTCCAATATATGGGAATCTTGGACTACACAACCTAGCAGTGCTTCATGGACTTACCATTTTAATGTAAGTTATCACAGATGAACAATACAGCTTGCTATCAGGATGATTATTTAAATAACATTTAAAGGCATTTCACATTCAAATTCTGTCTCAGCAATACCTGGAAACTTTACAGTCATTCACAAATACAAACTGTGTATCGTTTTACCCATAACAACTACATTACTCATGCGAATTACAACAGTGGCACACTGGTAGTGTAAACCTCACGTAAATTGAAGCAGAAGTTGCCTGGTTAAAGGGAACAATTGAAACTTGAACGCCTTCCTCCTATCAGTCTCTAAGATCAAGAAAAGACACCTCCTGTAAATGTTGTATCCATAGCCTTAACATCCATTGAATAACAACCTACCATTTGAAATACTAGGAAACTAGAACCTCTGTCTGTGTCTAAAATTATGAGCTTTCAGCAGCAAATGCATATTTGCAGTCCCATTCATTTTTATGTTAATTCAGTGATTTGGAAATGCCATGTGTTAACATGTGTTATCCTATTAGCAACATAGGTTTGAAAATTAATTGACCACAAGTCTGGTATAATTCAGCTTATGCATAAAACAAACCAATTTAAAAGAATAAGTGAAAAAGACAGACATGGCAAAAACACTGCAGAATTCATTTCAGAGGAGTTTCAGTTTTAATCTGCCAAGATGATTGGATTTCATCCATTTCCACAACTATCCTTGGGTGTCAGCATTAAATTCTGTTGTACCTGTAGAATTTTATTACTTAGTTGAACAGTGTAAGGAAACAATTTAGACAAAATGACGACTGAGGTGTGTTGGCTCAAATTTTACTGAACCATGTCTTAAAAAAAGGCTGAAATCAGTTAATGATTTTCTTATAGAAGGTCTGGGGAAGGGTCAGTATGCAGATCATCGTCAGATATGCCATGCTTTCCCGGCAAAAGTACGGAACAGACCAACCAGAAAAAAAGAGTTCTGCAATGCTGTAATTTTAACTGCTCTGTTCATTTGCCTACTTCTGGGAACAGATTTTGCAAATTTGTGATCCAAGCGCTTCCAGGAAGACGACTCTCAATCCACGTGAGCAAAGTTACAGCAGCATAAACTACTCCTTAGCATCAGCTATATTCTGGACAGCTATCCTTGAATAATGATTATCAAACTGTTAAAGTAATCTCACTTAGCTCCTGCTAAAGAGCCGATCCACTGCATTGTTACTAGTCATTTCCTCTGTACAGAAAACCTGACAAAGGACAAATGCAGCAACACTGAAATTTATTAAAATTAACACGCTCAGAATGTTGCAAACCAAATATCAGAAGACTGTATCCTTTTATTTCTATTTAAGGATACAGTTCACTTCATTTTTATTCTTAGTCTAAAAGATAACTTACAGACAAGATACTTGTCTACAGACAATGGACATCTGAATTTCTAAAAATGATAAACACATTGAAGGTGCCAACAAACAGCTCAATTTCTAACAAGATACATTCTGACACCCTTAAGGACTATTAAAAAGAAAAAAAAAATCAGTTACAAGTGTTAAGTCTCTATGGATTTTAGTTAATCTGTCCAGTATCTACACTAAAATAAATCTAAGAAGAACTTGGGATAGCTAGTACACAAAGTCTCTCTATAGACTCATTTAGTGCATTTGTTCTCAAACACAATGTACCTAGCTACAGAAATACTCATATCAAAGGCGAACTCAGCTTTAAAAGTCTGTGCAAAACATTCACCCTCAATAGACATCATGAATATGTAAGATTATTTTCATTTTGCAATCTGTAGACACCCTCTGACTTAAATAGGAATTCCCTCCTGTGAAAGGGCATACACACCTCTTTGAAAATGAAGAAGTTGAGTAGAACCATTCCAAAGTTGTAAACAACCAACAGGAAACGTAACTGGAAGGGCTCTCTTGTCTTCATCCATTTGGGGCCCAGCCAGACAGTGAGGAGATAAATAGTGCTTATAGTCAGTGTTGGAAATGGAGACTGCATCAAGGGCCAATCATCAACTCGTTTGTCTGGGGGGGTGAAGCAAACAGAAGGAGTCAACAAAGTCTGAACAAAATATATTTCATCATCATTTTAAGCATTGCATTTGTTAAGTGTTATTCTCTCCTGCAATATAGGAGAATAGAGGTAGTAGAGACACAATACACTCATTCTTTCTAGGAAGGTTAAAGAAAATCGTTAAAAAAAAACCCAAACCACACTATATCACATTACCTCACACAGAGATTCATTATATCATGCAAGTTCTATTGTCCACTTCTACAGTCCAAAACAATAAAGCAAACAGAATCACATGAGCCCAAACCCAATCCACTAATCCCCCAAAAAACAATTTTGCTTATGATGAACAGTGACTGCAGCAGCAACATAACCAAATATTCAACACCACTGCAAATGAAAGATACAAAAATTTGGCAAAATATGGATAAAATTAATAGCTTTTATTAGTTTAAAATTAGGCACTAAAAAGCCTCCAATTAATTTTATATGGGTTGTATGATGCTAACCAAGCACCTTTGCTGTTTGATGTAGGTCAGTCTCATATGTTTCAGACAGAATACTAACAACGTTACTGGAAAACAACTAAATAAAGAGTTTAAAGGGATGGTTCTAGTTAGAGTAACCTGTGCTGCCATATGGGAGACAAAGGTTTTATTTACAGTCTCCTTCAGTCACTCATGGGATCCAGAGTTACACATACTCTAGGGCCCAGAATATGCTATATTAAGTTCTGGATCTGTATCAAAAAAGTACTCTTAGCCTGATGAACCAGTGACATCTAGGATTAGAAGATGGCTCTGCTACAGAGGAGGGAAGGGAGAGACTACAGTGACACCTCCTTACTCAGTGTTTCCTTCCTCCTCCATAAGAAGGCTAATCTCTAGTTATAACAAGAGATAAAAGGTAACTATTCCATAACTATCAATACTTCAGAGACTGCACAGCGCTACGATACTAACTGGATTATTTTCCAGATGCTTAGGCCAGTTGGAGTTCAAATGCAAATCACACCACACGACTCCTTGGGAAGCTCAGACATCTAAAATAGCTGCCTTCAGTCATTTGTGGGCAAACCCCCAAATAGCAATGCAGTTGCCCACAGACTTACCTAGAGGACAAGTTTCTTTTGGAGAACTGCTTTTCTTCATGGTAACCCAAAGACAGTGAAAAAAACCTATACCATAAATTAATTCCTGATCCCAGGCATACTAACAGGTAAGTTAGAAAACCCTTCTTATCTACAAAATGAGGAACTCTGATGCAATGAGGAAAGTACAGAACAGCACTGCCATTACTCCTCCTCCACTTCTTTCTCGTTTCCTTCGTTGCCCTTAAGACCATAAATTAGAACCTCATTTCAGAAGCAGATTTCATGAGCCCCTCTATTTCTAATAAACAACACATATTGTGATCTACAGAAAGACAGTGTGCATCGCACTGACTCTTCTTGCTTCCAGTTGATTTAACAATACTTGATCTGCACATTGCAAGTAAGATGCTAGGAGGCCTATAAAGAAGTGGAAAAGAAGAAAGAGAAACCAGCCTAGCTGCTTCCATTATGGCTGTTAATACCAGAAGAGAGAAGTCATCCTAATGCATGGAAACCTCCAGCAAGGCTGATGCTGCCAGAATGATGGGAGTCAGCCTTGTGAACGCAGCCACCAACAGAAGCCAAGGGCAAGATAGGGCAAGGAGTACAGGGAGGGGTGGGAAACAATTCAGGTAGATTGGCTGTAGAAACACAGGCAGTGAAACAGAACTGAAGAAAGTGAAAGACAGTTAGTTACCCCTTACTTTTCAGCAAATCCCTGGAACAGACACTTCTATTACAATATAGTGTACTCTGTAAAACTTGAGAACGATTGCTTTACAGTACAGTATAGTGTCTTGGGATGTAAAGGAACAGCCCCATTTTCCAGACCTCACAGAATGCTACCTATTGAAGCTGAAATCACACCGCTGCATTGCAATTATTACACTGCTATCTCCCTTACGCTTTAGTTCCTTCTTGCTTTTAGCAATCGCTCTACCAAGCTGAATTTAAAAATTAAAAAAGATAACACCATTTAAAAGACAAGAGAAATGGAGAACCTCATCAACCACCTGATACAAAGTAATGGACAAAGGCTCATCTCCACCAAGCAAGAAGGTGTCACTTCTTTATTAAGAGACAGCTCTGGGAATAGCCAATGTGTGACATGCTTTAATCAAATCCGCGTCTCACTTCAGACACTGCAGTGTGCAAACAGTTAAGAGCAGGTGAGGCAAGAGACCCCATTGCTTTTCCAGCCTTCTTGCACTAAGCAATATAAAGAGGCAAGAACATATTGGAGAATCTGTCCTCTATTTTCTAACCCAGTGTTTCATGGCATCCTGAATGCTAAAGTGACAATACAAAAAATGTGAAAAAGGAAGAAGAGTGGGGCTGAATGTTACCACCCACTGCTGAAAATAGGAAACCATGACCTATTCCAGATTCCTTTTTGTGGCAGGAGATAAAGATTTCTAGAGGGAAGAATGAGGATTCACTAGAGGGTGAAAGGAAAGGCAAAGGGACAACTTTTATGAAAGCCCAGCTGCAAGTGAGCTTTGCCTCATGCTTCATCAGCACTGTAAACAATTCTTTCACCTACTTTCCACAAATACTACAAAGTGAAGAACTTAACTGGAGAAAACCAAGAGATATATTTGATTAACTCTGACAACAACATAAGAGTACCTGGGCAGCTGCCATTACACTTCCATACCGGCATCATGGTTTCAGCCTGTTACTTTCCCTCTGCATACGGTTTCTGGACAGTGAGACACCACATCTGAGACAAATCTTAAAGTACTTGCAAGAAAAGCATAGCTTACTGATACAGACCGCATAACACACTGCCCAGGGAATCTATCTGATTGGGATTTTGGGGGCCTGACCTCTCCAAGGACAATTAATTACACCTTGAACAGAAAACGCCTGTAGGAGAGGGAATACAGTAAGCAATTCAGTTCTGCAGTACATCCTGGCCAAAACAGAAGCATACCAATGGTCAAAAAGTTTATTCTAATTCCTACTGTGCTAAGAACAACCCCTTGCATTTATTTTGAGAGCATTTAGGAGACTCTGCATATGATTATTTTTTTACTAATACTGTGGCATCAGAAAACATGCTACTATTAACCCCAGAACTTGCTAGATTTAGAAACCTGTTATCACAAGATCTCACCTGGATAATGCAAAGTAACTTGTTCAGTTTTAAATCAGCTCTGCATACCATTCTTGTTGCACAGAAGGTATTACAAAATAAATTTCATTTCAGTTTACCAGGCAAGCCTGCTTGTCCATGTTCTACACAGAAAACATAGTTACATGCAGACCCTTGTTCCAAACTTCTTTTCAGATACCCTCTTTCAAACCAAGATAAATTCATTCTCTTAAGTCATCTGCTTAAGTGACAAACCTCCCAAGCTACTCCAACACCTTCCTCCCTCCCACCCCCCCACCTTGTTTTACCAAAACCAGCATAATTTTGTGTCCTACTTACTAGCTGGTGCCGATGACCACAAATGATTTCTGCAAATTACAGAGAACTGTGATAGCTTAAGGGGGCATATGAGTGTATTAAATCCTGCAGTACATCACATGCAATAGGTACATTATTACCTGAAAGATGAAATAAGGTTGAAATAAAAAGGCCAGCTCCCTGAATTAAAAAATCCCTCCAACTGCTTTGAAGCAAAATGACCAATGCCTTTACCTGATTAGAATTGACAGAGACTGACTGAATCTTTCAGGGGATTAATGTGTTTGTCTTTCAAATCCTAAGACCCAGATTCCAATTCGATCACAAATAAAATGTCTGTTGTGATGGCACAGCCTGTAGTACAGTGCTTTTTTTGTAAGGTGGGAGAAGTTTCAGAACAAACATTTAAAGTTGCACTCAATCGTAAAAGTGAATCCAGAGCAGAATAAGGCATCTGCTAACGCGTTCCTGATAAAAAATTACTGTTACGTAAGGAAAGAATATGAAATATTTATATACACAAGGTTTTCCTGTCGTTTCATGTATATACATTTTAAAGTTTCACACTGCAAAGACAAGACACAAAATAGAAGAACATTATACATATATATTTTTTAAATATATGTGTATGTATAAAAAATAATTGAAATTGCCCTGAAGCACCTACCTTTGCAGGATTTAATTCTTTACATGGGGCAATTAACAGGAAATACACACATAAAACCCTCTGATTTCTTCCTCTAAAGCAAAAACAAGAGCAGGACCAGTGAAAAGGACTGAATATCCTACCCAGTAATGTCCAAAGAGGACATAATTAACCTATATTGAAATATGGAAGGCAAACGAAGATGAATTTCAATAAGTAAAGCTGCACCAATGGTGATCTAGAGTTAAAAATCACAGGAAACTTCTGTGAAACATACTATAGGTGTTTTAATACACAAATGCTTCTGTTAGATGTGGTTCAGTATTTCCTTTCCAACAGGGAGGATTTTAGATGGTTAAGTTTCCTGCATATTACTGAGCCTATGATCATTTTTTTTTCTTTCCTCAAGAAATACAAACTTTAAAAATAAGCAAACAAAAGCATAGCACAATCACTCTTACATTCATCAGGAGAAATCCTGAAACAATACAATGGTGACTATCTCTGCTTTTAATATTAGAGAAAATATTACATAACTAAAATATGTGACTTTTGAAATTCCCTGCATTCATATTCGATTGAAAATCAATACTTAGTTAAGTCTTTATTTTCACTTTAACAACATATGTATTCCTTAGCTATCAGGTCACTACTCACTAATTTATCTGGAGAGCCTTTCAAAGTTATTAATAGCTATTGATACTATTCTCAGCACAAAGACACTTACAGTGCCAATCCAGCACATCCATCTGTCCAATTACATTTCTAAGGACACTGCAGAAATGATAGTGACTGTTTCAAAGCAGTTCTTAACAGTGAAAGCTCTCTGCAGGTCATGCCGTTTATTTTAACAAGAAGTCCTCTCAAAGCCCAATCTCAAGTTTAAGAAAGATTTCCTTAAACGAGTGAAATTTTAATTCCACAATATAAGGAAGGCAAACCAGTATTACCCAATTGGAGTATTGTTCTATGAACTATGCTGTTTTAATTATTTAAGAATTTCACACATCTTGTTAGCTCCACTAGCACTATAATTGAAGGATATTAAAAATGAAAAGCACTTATCATATAAGAAAACATGAGAAAGAACTTCACGCACCTTAAAACATTTACAAAGCTTTCACATTAAATTCCTTTGCTGTAATTTAGTGCCCCCTCCCCCCCACCTTTTTTTTCTGGTTATGGATTAATATTCTATACAGCATACTTCTCTTTCTGCATTTGTATTAGAAATACTGGCTCAGTCCTGTAAATATTTACAAGTGACTATAAGGTTCACTGTGGCTATACAACCACTGCAGACTGGCTTAGTTGAAAGTAAACTCGAATAAGCATCTACATGATTAGACCCTAGGCTTTTAAACTACGTGGAGTAATGCATCAGAATCACTTAAAAGTACATCTACTGCTACCAATTTGTAGACATTCCAAGAAAAAAGCTCAGTGTTTGACTAACTAAAACCTCAGAACAACCACAGCTGAAGCTATAAACTTAGCCTTTAAAACAGTACATGACTAACTACATGGGCTGCATGACTTAAGACTGTTAGAGAAGTACCATTGCAGAGTCAAAATTGAGACACCATAAACCTTTGGATTGAATACCTACAGAAGTTAAATTTTTCCATTCGCTTATTTATTACAATTTTAATACAGCAGTTTATATGGCCCAAAATGAATGATTCTTTTAAAGGTCTCCAGTGCTTGAATTAACTTCTCCGTTTTGATATTGATTATTCATTGCACATATTGCATTCTAATCTTCAATTATCTCAGTTTATCAAGTTTCTTTATGATAAATCCTATGACAAAGGATTGAAGCTAGTGCATGAACTAAATTAACATGCCTATTGCCTCATTCCTGTTTCAATCAGAAAAAAGTCTATGTCCTCCTAGGAGGGATTGTGCAGACAGATTGCTGCAGGAAAGCAAAAGGATTGGGACTCAAGGAATGTTCAGTTTACGCTTCTTTCTCACCTTTATCTCACCTACCATACTTGGCAATGTCTGCAGTCTTCTGGCACTATGGGTATTTCTAAGGAGTCTGACAGAGTCTAAGATACCTGTACCTAACTCAGGAACATTGCAATCTAGTATAATCTACAAAACAAAGGCCATGAAACTTCCCTTAACGCACGTTTTAGCTAAGAGATCTTCCTTAGAAGAATTCCCTATTTCACTACAGGATATGTCTTTTCACAGGCAGAGAACCCAGCAGAACATATAACAGCTTGCTGTAAAATGTTAACTAGACCCAGTGCTTAAATTCACTTCCTAAATCCAAAAGAATTAGGATTAAACTTTAACCAATTCATGATACTTTTCTCTGCTACACTGAAGACCCATCTTTTATCAATTTTTTTTTCCCCTCCTCATTTGGGTAGTTATATGCAGCTATCAGGTCACTCCCTAGCTGCTTTTTTTTTTTAAATTTTATTTAAAGAAACACCTTATTTCATTCACCTGAAGGCGTATTTTCCAATCCTTCAATCATTTTCATGGCTCTTCTCTGGATACTCTACAAACATTTAAATTAGCCTTGCACTTGTTTGACAGGGAAAATTAACTATACCAATCAAGTCTCTGCTGCTTTCCCTCACAGAAGAATTCTGTACTATCACAATAACATCATAACGTCAGTGGTCATTATGATTGGCAAGAAAACAAAGAGGTGAGTATGTTAGTGGTAAAGCTGAGGATGACATGCATATGGTGCTATATGGACAAAGGTTCCCAAAACCTGGCACAAAAAAGCACAACAGCTGGCCTGATTTAAGTAATTTTTAAAATACAGAACAGTATAGAGAAAATATGTTTACTTTGATCTTCAAGAATGAATGGAAATATCTGAGTTAAGTATTTTGTCTATCCTCAAGCTTTAACTAGCCAAGAACAAACTAATTTATTTGGGCTGAGAACAAGTATGGCAAAGCATTGTTGTTTTAACAAGCTATGAAACATCAAGCTAAGATGCAAGAATAAAAATATTCAGTCTCAAGCACAATGAATAATGAAAGCATATACTCTGAAAAACAAAACAGCAAAACCCACAGATTTTTGCAAACAAAAGTTTGCAGACGAAGCTGTACAAATCCTGTTGCACTGAGAAAAAGAGAGATGCGTGCCCCAAAACCAAAAGGACTACAGACAAGACTACAACACATACTGCCTATAACCAGCTGTGGCTTTGTTTTAAATTTCAGGGCTTTGTAATTGACTGTTTAGTCTTCTTTAAAGCTATATACAGCAACATAAAATCAAAATACCACACAGCTAAGAAGAGCATTTCCTGCAGCTAATGAACACCTGTGTAATATGCATGTGTTTCATAAACTCCCATTAAAGTAACAGGAATGCCTAATGCGAACTTGTTGTTAAAAGGTGAGATGTATTTTAACTAATACTCCCGTTATTCTAACTAGCATTCTAGTATTCTTGGGACTGCCATCATTCAATCATTAATATCATATTGTATTTGTGCCTGTACACAGCAATTACAGGATACGCTTGTTTCAAGACAAGGATAATAATGGAATTATGATGAAGTTCAGGAGCCATATCAATTCATCAAGACTCAGGATTTTCAAGTCTAAGAGATTGCCTTGTTCAAATTATGTTTGATTTACCTCCTCTGTTGATTATGATTATTTGGGAGGACAGTGCAAACACTCTGCTTCAAGGAAAAATAAAAACATAATCCTCATTGAAGCTTACACAAGATTTGCAAGATAGTAAGCCCTTGAGGCATGTATCATTCTTCCATTTGTCAAATCTTACTTTTCCAAACATCACAAAAGCAAGATGCATTCCCAGTGCAGTGATACCTGCATGCCTTTTCTTAAATGTTACAAGTTATGGAGTAAACACTGGGGAAAAAAAAACCCAACAAAAACACAACAAAAAAACCCCAACCAACTCACAGGATGCAATTTTATGAACTAGTTGCAGAATCCTATGATCCAGCCCATGTCTCTGTATTTCTAAAGAAATAAAAGTGCTACATAGAACACAATTCAACAAGCTTTCCTTCTACAGTGTTTTCTTTATTGAAATTTCTCTGGTCTTAGCCAAAACTGTATTTCTGAGAGCTCAGACTGGAGATGTCATTACTTCACACAGAAGTGGTGGGTTTTGGTACTATGAAAATAGTTGTAGGGGTATCCGTAAGCAGTAATACAAACACAGGATTTATGCACATTCAATGTTGCAATAACAGATTAGAGTATTGGCTCATCTAGTATGATTCAGGATTTTATAATGCCGAAGGGAATGATCATAGAATAAATCTTCCCCATAGACAGATTTTTTTATTGGATTCCCTCAGTTAGAAGCTAACATCCTTGAAAAATATGAAGGATTATTAATAACAGTTTAATAGTAATTCTGCAAGGCCTTATCCACTGTAGAGAGACATGTGTTACATACTCAGCATACATGGGACAGCAAGTTCAGCACTGATATGTGTCTTGCTAATATGCTAACATAGTGGAAGGATACTGATGCTTAACTACACAGCAAATGTAAACAAATTATGTTGCTGTTCTCGTAACACAGAATCATTTGGGGTTGCAGATGAACATTTAAAGACTCCTAGATGCAGTGACTGAACGTGTATGAAAACCAGCAATGGCAAGTGAAATCTACCTAAAAATAATACCAGAAAGCTACAGGAGAACATTTACAAGGAGCTGCACAGAAATCTCTCTGGTAAACTACTCATTTTTTTCTGTTTGCATCAGCAGGAGGATGCTGGTCATCAATTTGGTTTTACAGAAGGATGAATGAGGTGGGAATTCTGTTTTGAGTAAAAACTACAAAAGGAGTTATTGAAATATATTAGCTCTTATCTTCAAAGTTCAGGGGCAGAAGTAAAATTTACAGTTGTGAGGTACATTAGGTCTTCTGTTAGCCTAACACAAGTACATCAGTCAAAGCCTCCAATGAAAAATAAGACTGCAAAACATTTAGAACTTATTTCCTCAACATGCCTTTGACATCAGCAAAAATGACAAATCTAGGGGGAGGGGGAAAAAACCTCGCCCCAAAAAAGAGACTAATTTTGATATATTGATTTTCAAAACATGAACTTAATGAGAAAATATTCTTATACCCAAAGATGACCAAAAGAATGATCAGTGTCTGAATCTTTCACTCACCAAGTATACAGTAGCAAGGCAGCTAGATAATGCCATACACAAATGACTGCTACAACTACGTCTCTTCGCTTCTACAGTCGTGTTACCTTTCATGGTAACATATGGCCCTCAAATAGAAGCTTCACTAATGGCTTCTACAACACAGTTTCTCACTCTTGATTAAAAATTCATGGATCACTGAAGCTGAGATTAGACAGAGTAGAAGAAAACCTGGCCTAAATATGAAAGCATTTTGGGCTAATCTATGTGTAAGTATTTCTACTGGGCACATCTGTTCCTGGTAAACCACTAAATGTTAAACACAAACTCAGAAAATATGGTTATGAAGTCTCTTATTTACAGCCCAGCTATTCAATTTAGCACCTATATTTCCCTTCTTTTTTCCTTTAAAGTATCTTAAACCATTTAAAAACAAGATGTTACAATGATGCTCTAGGAATAGAAGGACATAAATTCTTGTCCAGAGAAATAAGATTTACTGGCTCAACAGAAGAAGTAAAAGACTTGGGTTATAAATTCCCTTCTTCCAGCAACATTCTGTGAACATTTAGAAAGCAATAAAACCATCTCTCATATTTGCTATAACTGGGAGATGGAAACAAGGAGATGATATGTATAAGCAGATAAAAAAGAAAAAAAAAATAGAAAAACACCATGGTCAAGCATGCAAACCAAAGGATAATGTATACAAGAGCTGGAAGAAGACACTTTTGAGATACTGCAGAAAGAGATAAGAGGAATCGGAAAATATGATGGAAACAAACCAAACAGTCAAGAGTCCACGATTATGCTGAAACAGAGGAGTACATGTGGGAGGCAGATGGATGGAGTGAAACCAGTGAGGAATCTCATGGTACAAGCAGACACAATGCCATGGAGAGAGAGAACACTCCGGGGCAGGAGTTAAGGATCAAACCACTGAAATTATTCCAGTATGTAAAGAAAGGAGTTGAGTTGCAGGCACATAAGTGAATTAACCTGACACAACCAAGAGCAGTTAATGCCCACAGGCATGCCATTATCTTGCAAGCCAAACTGAGGTAGCTTATTCCCCCTCACCTTCCATGAGAGAAAGGTAAACTAGCTCATGTTTATCTTGAGATCCAAGCACACACAATGGGAGTTAATACAAAACACGTTGCACTCGATTAATCTCTAGGCTTGCCTTGGAGCTACTTATTGCTTTACCTACAGTCTAGGGTGTAGTCTTGAGAATCCCCACAGAGCTGACACCTAAGTCTCAGCAGGCCTGAATTTCAGAGCTGCCTTCATTTAAGGAGCTGCCTCCTTAAAATGCCACAAGACCTTGAAGTCCATACGCTCAGAAGCACTTGAGTCTTGACAAAGTTGAGTAGGGTTGTAGCCACCTGCCACCTAAACAAGATCCAGAAACTATGTATCCTCCATCTACATCTTCCTAAAGGAGATGCCAGTCAGCTGGTCCCACACACAAGAGTTCCTCATGAAATGCAATGGTAGCTTCAACTTTGTTTTCAAATACAGCCTGAGAAAGGAAAGCCCTGTCATGTAACAGTTTACTAGCCAGAGAAGTGCAACCTCATGGATCAGATCTGCCCTTAAAAGTACATTATCCCAACTTCTGTGCTCCAGGCACACTCCACTCATACCAACACTCTTTAAAAGCCAAAGCTCTCATTCTTTTTATGGCCAATTCTTTTTAGCTAAATGAATGCTCAGTTTTTCAGGCCATTCATGTTTAGCCCCATTTGCCTTACCTCAAAAAACTCTTTACACACACCACAGCCTTTCCCCACACCTAGTCTTGCATCCTAGCAAATTCTTCCTCCCGAAGTTCTCTCCGTGTCCACTTGGAGCCTTTTCATTCATTCACTTTTCATCTAAGTGCTCCCTTAATCCTTTCCATGTGAATCAAGTAACTCCAAAAACCTGTCTGGACTGGCAGAGGAAAAAGTGGAGTCTTGCCTCACCCAATCGTCATTGCTCCTGATCTACAAGACCTTAAAAGGAACTACAACCTATGTTTCCTACACCTTACTCTACTAATTGTCCTTATGCAGCCTTTGACAATCTTTCCTGGTTACACAGGATAGTATAGCATAGCTGCCTTGAATGCAACCTCTTCTGGTCTTCCATAGCTATAACCATAGCCCTGCTACGTGCCTCTTCACCCTGAGCACTGCATAAATACAGAATGACTACCATGATCAACTTTCTGTCAAGTTTCTCCAACTAGAAACAGCTACCTACGAACAACAGTTCAACCACTATGCTCAATCAATTTATGTAACCAGTGCAGTCTCCAGGATGAATGCATCTGCTTCATGCCACAGGTATTTTAACTGCTCAAGAATTCTTCACCTCTCATTGCAGTATGTGGCTCCACAACAGTAATTTACTGTGTGCTGCAATTTTAAACATCCAGTCATTTGGCCTTCTGCAGTAGGTACTAAGGTCATGCAATCAGCTTGGTTAAGTTTTGTATAAAACAGTTTCCCAACCTTTTTTCATGGAATCTGCTTTACGAGTATTTGTGACATCTTATTTCCTCCAGAGATTTCAAGACATGCTATCTACACAGCCTTAAAAGGAATTTCCAGAAGTTCAGTTCTGTTCTTGCCATTTTGTCCAAACATTTCCTTTTGCTTCTGGAATATGCTGATGAGTGCTCAAACAGAAGTTTGTATCACATTCTTGCTGGTGCTCCTTGAAGGCTTTTTTCTGTTTCATCTCTTTGCTGGAGCTGGGAGTTGCAGGTGACCACCTACAACTCCTCCTCCTTCATTTTAGAAGTCTTCCACTCAACTCAGCTCCTCATCCATAGCGTCAGCTTTGCTTCAGACTACTCCCTCAGGCTTGAGTTCTTGAAGCCTGGTGATCCAAAATCTCTAAGCAGACATTTCAACTTCAGTAATGTAGTTTTCTGAATTATGTTTCCATTTTCAAAGGTGCTTGGTATCTGGTTTGTTCTGATTATCTGTCTTTCGAGTTCTGCAATCTGATAAAATCTCCTGGTGACGAAACGTGGGTGGAATTTCCCTCAAACACCCAGCAAACTGCCTTCAATACTGACAGCTGTTTTTTCTTCACTAATAAAGTCCCTCCCTCCACTGACAGGCAGTTAAATGTGATGCTTAATGAAACGACTCAAGTAAACTGGGATGCTCCTATTGCTCAGTTTGGTTGACAGTAGACTCACATAATGTAGCCTTTAACATTCTTTACTTCTGTAATCAATTCCTCCAAGTGCTGCTTCTGCCGCAGGTTTTTTCTTTGTGTTTCTACCACAAGACAGCCAAACCCGATTACACTAGCTTCTCCAGTTTCTGGTGTGTTTCCTCCTGTCTAATCCTTGTGTTTTACACCGTCATGGTCACAGATCGAAAAAACCGTTCCCCAGAGAAGAAAATTGTATCTGCAAGACAAGTATTGTGCAAAATCACTGAGTCTGATGCTCAGCCAACCCTCCGAAAGCTTAGGAACACATTCTGCTTTGTTTCTGTGAAACAGGCTTCATGAACCTTCATGTCGCCCTTCATTCTCTCTCCCCATTGTCACCCCCGATGAACTTTCATTGGGATTCTACTTGCCTCCAGTTTTGGCACAAATCCTCAAATACAACAACATACTACTTGCACTCAGACTGTTCTGGTAACCACCCCAATGAACTTTCCTCAAACATAAACATTCGGGATCCTTTGGCCACACTTGGTTTCTGCATGGGGGAAAAAAGGAGGGAATAATAAGAAAAAAAGCATTTGCTTCTAGTTCTGTTCACTGGACTGAAAAAGAAACTGAACCTGAACTTCCTGAGCATTCTTAGACCTTAGTCCCAAGGTCTTCCTGGCATAAGTTTTTATGACAATTTGAGTTCCCACAGAAGCTGCTCCACTTGATCACTTTTAAGGCAAGCAGCTGTAAGTTTCTTGTGTTTCCCACCCTCATTGCCTTACACTTCTGACCCAACTGATAAAAGCTACAATTGATATTGCTCCTGAACAAGATGCTACTTAGAAGACTACCACTAAAGTGAAAGTTTGCATCTTTCTCCTCTCTCCTTTCCTCCCGATGGAAAAAGTCTGTAATCTTATTAACTGCAACAGCTGTAAATAGTTGCTGTTCCAAAGCAGTCCCACGTGGCCTGGCATGGCCCTGCCTTCTTTTAACTTTGAGGTCCAAGAACAATCACTCTTACCCAAAGTCGGTAAATCCTTCTGTTCTTTAGCTCAATACATTCAAATTAACTAGTTCCTCTAAAATAAATCTTTTTGCTATAGGGTTTCACAAATCTCGTTTTTGAGCCATAGTCTCCTACTCCCCAACAGCCAATGGTCTCTTCACCCATGTCTTGAGATTTCCACATTCTTCTTTCCTGGATTGTGTCCTGAGTTACTAAGCTTAAACAGTTCCCCTGGACTCAGCCTGGAACCTCCCTTTAAGTCACTTGTTCAGTCATCTAATCATACCCTTAATCCTTCTTGGCAGATCTAACCCCAACCAGCTACCTGAGCTGAGAAAAAGAAGGAAGCCCTGCCCTACCTGTTACTGATATGTTACCGGTCCCATGCCCTTACAGAAAAAATGGCATGGAATTCCTAGATCATCTTTCATGATCGTATCTGTTGCATGGACTACCTTTTTTTCTCCCGATGACCACTAAGACCATGTTTTTGTCCTTTCTACCTCTCCTTGAAATTTATGGCTTCCTAAATGATCTCCTTCAGCCTTTTCAGGTGAATATACGGTTACAACGGATTTTAGGCCTTCATGAAAGGGGTCTAAAAAGATAGTCAAGGAAGGAGAGGAAAGAAAAAAAGTATTTCAACAGATTTACAAGGAAAAACATATTAAGCTAAGGTTGAAAATGTATTTGATAATATATATGTGGAAAAAGTCACAGAATACTGTTATTATTCCAAATGCAAGATTTTTTAAAAATAATAAAGAAAAACCCACAAACAAACTAGCTTTAGATAGCACGCTTAATGCTAAAAAAAATTGTGACATCATTAAAAAAAAAAAATCCAGTTAGGCTCATCATATACTCGATCTTTTGGGGTTCTTTTTGGTCTCAGAAAAGGTCGGTTGCTTTTTAAATAGCACAAAGCAGGGGAGGAAAAAGACCAAATCTTTACAGCACAAAAATAAAGCAGCACAAGACTCAGTGGGACATTCTGGCACAGTTCTACACAAGTTTCATCACAGGAGTCTGGAGCAACATTAGAAAACACCAGCTGGCAGGACAATCCCACTGAATACTGAGAACAGGGCTAAAGACAGGCTTGGGTGTCCAATAAAAAATGGAAGCAAAACCTGGAGAGACTAAGGAAATTTGGTTTCATATGAATGGGAAGTTTTTGTGTAGGAGTAGTAGTGGGAATAAAATTTCTTCACATTTTATTGTGTAATTTTGCTGTGTAGTAGTGTTTCAGTATGATTTATTGTGTAACGCTATTGCATGGCATCATTTGTTGAGCAACTTTGCTGCGTGGTATAGTTTTTTATTTAATGATATTGAATGTTAGGCAATGGTCTTGCGTGCCATAATTTGTGTTTTCTGTTGAGCAACATCACTGCCATAGCTCTTGACACAAAGGTGAATTGCATGAATTCACACAACAGTGCTGAATTCATGATTTTAACGTATATTCACTCAGAGATGGCAAATGGAGGCTATTATTTTTTTCTGAACGAAGACACATGCAGAAAAGCAGCAAACTGAGCAGGTATTTAACCAGAACTTGGGGCATTAAGATACAATTTCATTAAACAGCAATGCAGCGTTGCCTCCTAAAAGACACTTTCTTATTCAGAGCCACCTTGTAACTACATTGGGTGATATTACATGTTTCACATATCCATACCTGACTGTAAAAACTACAGGAGGACCTTGTTTTACATACTACTGGGTATAAGTAAGAACAGTAACACGCTTTTGATGTGACTTAGGCTCTGTCCAAAACTATCCTTGCAGGAAGCTGCTGAAATCCAGAATCTGAACCAGAAACTCTCCACCCACACTCCTGAACTTAGAGCAATAATTTAAAATTTGCATTAGTAAATTAGTAAAAGACTTAAGCAGTAGTAGGATGACATTGTGATGGCATCTAAAATATGCTTAAGATTCTCCAAAGCAGCAGGAGGAGGAAAGAAAAGTTTGCCCTACATGTAGTATTAATGTAAGTTACTTATCTTTACATTCGTTACATAAACTTCCCTTTTCATCCCTCTTTTTTTCCCCCCGATCTTTTTTGCTTATAACAAACGTGGTCCATATATAGACTTAAATAACATGTTTGAAGTTCAGGAAATGTATCAGAACTTGAAATCTTTTTCCAAACAAATCAAGTAATCCATAAGGATATCAACTCTGTACCCACATCCGTTTTTATATCCATCCGAAAATGCTATTGATTGGCTAGAACAGCATCTCTTTCATGCATTACCTGGCAGTCTACGAACAATTGTGTGTTGCAAGAGGCAGAGAAAGAGAGCAAACACTGGTAGATTACAATGCAGTGCTGCTGCAAGCATTTTTATTTGATCTCATATTCTGGCAGGTTTTAAATACAGAAGAAAACAATATGCATGCAGGCCTATTTTTTAAAATATGGCAAAAACCAGAAGATAGTCTGGGAAGGCAAACTGTGAAAAAAAGTGAGCTCCCTCCATCTATAACATAAGATTAATTTATTATCTGACAGATGGCAGAAGGGAGGGGGGCGGAAAAGACTGCTGATGCAGTAGTGAGTTTCCCGTCGGCAATGAAGGCCCTGCATTCCCACTTATTATACTGCCACAAAATATGTCCATAGTCACATTCACTCCAGAGTTTTGCTCCATGTATTTCTAGGTTTAAATCAAAATAGCCTTGACCTCATCACTGTGTGGACAACTAAAAACTGAAGAAAACATCCAGAGAAGTGATTCTTCTGCCAACTGCCCAAGGCTGCTCACAATAGCAACTATGAAAGCTGCGACTCTACCCTGCTCATTTCATTTGACCAACGAGAGAGAGCCATTCACGCTGACCAATACTTCCAGAGCTACCGGTCATTGTAGCAAGTTACCATCTCATTTGCTGTCACAGCACTTGAAAGCTGCTTTATCCATATTCCAAGACATTTTCTCTTCCTTCAGCATCTTCCACATTGCAGTCATGGGGTGTCAATACAAAAACGGAGCATATTGAAAACGGGAAACAGCAGAACCAACCCAAACGCATTTAATATAAAACAACAAGCTTCCACGTGGCCAGTAACAATAATTTCCTCATTTAGTTTGCTGAACTCCGCGTAATGCTGTCACAGGACTCCCACCTGCCGCAGAAGCCAAAGGCCGTCTGAGCTCCGGCACGAATTACCGGAGGGCCTCGCCTACCTCCGACATCAGATTCCCCCACACATGACCACCCCAAGGCACGCTGCGGTGAGAGGGAACCAGAGGAACAACGGCTCTGGGAAGCGGATTTTGCTACATCCAGCCCGCAGGCGCCCGGGGGACACCCTCACCTTGGCACGAAGAGATGCCCTGCGCACCCCGGGCCGTTACACGGGATTAAGAGAGACAAACAAAGCACCCAAGCACACCCAGAAGGACGAGGAGCAGCAGCGGGTGCGGAGGGGCCCGGCTCCCCGCCGCAGTCCCAGGCCCGCGGACCCAGGCCCAGGCCCGCCCGCCGCCTCAGCCCCCTCGGCGCGCGCCGCGTCTCCCGGGAGACGGAGCCATTTTGAACCGATGCGCCTCAGTGACAGCGGGCGGGGGGCGCCGGGCACGGCGATGGCGATAGCGGGGCCGCAGCTGCCGGCAGGGCCGGGGGCCGCCCTGGCGCGTTACCTCGGATGCTCCAGGTCCAGCGGTAGAACTCGAGGGTGTCGTTCACCACGCTGGACACCAGGCCCATGGCACGGGGGGGCTCGGCGGCGGCGGCACCCATGGTGAGCAGCAGCAGCAGCGGCGGAGCCGGCAGACCTGTCTCGGCGCGTGCGTCCGTGCCTCTGCGCCGGGGCTGCTGCTGCTGCTGCCCTTCTACAGCCGGGGATGTGATTTAAATCTCTATCTCTCGGTATCTTCCCTCCAGACTCCGCCTCGCTCCCGTCACCGGCTCCCGTGCCCCGCGGGCAGGGAGGAGGGCGAGGAGGCGGACGCGGGAGGGGGGGGGGGGGCGGCGCGGCGGCCGCGGCTCCGCAGCACCGTGCGCGGTGCGGTGCGGTGCGCTCGCGTCACGTGACCGCCGGCTCGCTGCCCGCCGGCAGCTGCCCGCGAGGTGTGCGGCGGCCCGGCCCGGCCGCGCAAGCGCACTGCGGGCGCCCAACCGGCTGCCGGCTCAGGGCAGCGCGGCGGGAGCAGGTGCGGGGCGGCTCGGCGGCCCTTGGCGCTGGCTTGGGGACCCCTCTCTTCCCTCAGTAGGCGTCCGGGGTGGAAAAGAGGTGCTTATTATCTTAATTTGCCTTTTTTTAAAAATAGGTAAGTTTTTACCAGACAGGGGAATAAATATTTCAGTCAACTTTTATTTCCTTTCTTCCTTTTCTCTTTTTAGCAGTTTGGGTTTTTCTTCCTCTCTCCTTCCCTTCTTGCTCCCTCTTGACAGACAGGCCGAGGCACCCGCGTGAGCAGCGCTCACTTTACCTCAAGCCGTTCATACTGAGGTGTTGGCTTTTCAGCCGACCGCACCAAGAAGCCTCCGCTAAAATCCCTTCCCCTCCCAGCACTGATAAAACCAGCAATCGCAACGGGATCTTGCTATCTCCCTGTTCCACCGACGGTGGTTAGTGGCATTTCCCTGACCAGCAACTTGCCCAGCCTCCTCCAGGCGCCACCGAGGTGCCTTTTGCACGCCCTCCCCTCCATCTCCTGGACCACAGCCTTTGTGGTCACTTCAGGGCACAGAGAGGTTCGCCCGCCTGTACCGTTGCTGGGTGCTGCAGGAGAAGGAGCCTTTGTGGCAAAGGCCGGCAGGGCTTCGGGTGCAGTCCTGGTTCATCCATTCTGCACCCTACGTTTCAACCCCAACAAACCCTCTGCCTGGTGGTGGGTGCACCAGCTGCTCCTCACACCCTTTGCCTCTTATCCCCTGCCAGCTTCTCTCTCTCCCTCCCTCTCCCACAATCCACATAGTGTGGATGGCTACATGACACCCTCAGGATCAGTTTCCCCACTGAGGGACAGGAGGGGAGCTGCTCCACCCGAGTTGTGAGCTTTCTTCCTTGCAGACAGCAGATCAGATGGTATCTACTTCTCCCTCCCCCAATGCACCAGCACCTGTGTCAGTCATTGTCACTTGGTCTTGGTGAGCACAGCTCGCACTTCTGGGTGAGTCACCCTCTGCTCAGCTCCTGGACCACACTGGCTGCTGTGATCCCAGCCCTATGGACAGGAGAGGCACGCTGGCCATCGCTAGCTACTCCACCGCGAGCAAAGCCGCTGCACCTGGAGCTTGGAAACCAGCAGGTGTTTGGGAGTAGGGATCACCTGCACTGGGAAAAGGAAGAGGAAAGGAAAAGGACTATGTCAACCCCTGGAGGCCTGGATGGACAGGGCAATCCAGCTTATCCTAATGCTGCCTGAAAGTCAGAGCCGAAGCAAGGTTACCACATGCTGATGTATGGACATCTGTTACTTCTCTCACGTGAGAGGAGTCAATCAAAACTCTGCATGAATTGCACTGACTTGAATTACATTTTATTTTGATGGCACTGATCATGGCAGGAGGTCCGGTGGGAGCTCTGAAATGGATCTGTCACTGGGTAGGGCATGGTGAGCACCAGCCTGCCTCCCAAGTTGCAGGCAGACAGCGTAGTGTTAGCTGTGGTTCCTGTGCCTCCTTCAGGTGAAACCACTGCAGCGGGTCACTGGGCACTTAGAAACTCGATGCGTGTTTGGCATCGTCTAAAGCACAACTTCAGAACTTTTTTTTAACATTAGCATTTAAATCAAAAGGAAACCAGAAGAATGAGTCATAATCCTCAGATTGGTATATGGCCATTTGCCTTGGCCACATGTTTGAAACAGAATAGGCTACTGAATGAATCAACATGACAAAGGATTACACTCCTCTGCTGTCCTTGATGTCACGCAAGATGTGGACTAAGCAGAGTGCCACCAACACAAGGAGTAAAGATCACAGCCTACCCAAGAACAAAAAGGAATAAGACATATTAGCAATATTAATACATATTCATAATAATTATTATTTATATTATACCCTAGATATTCTTACTTCTTTATTAAAATGATTATTTATTTATTCCACATAAGTCTTTTTTGCACAATCAACACTGATAATTATTGTTTATAAAATATTTATACAATCCAGTTTACTGTTTCATCTATTTCAGATTAGATGACTTTTCCTTGTTTGCAATTAATTCCTTTATATTGGCAATATGGTTGTACATAGATAATTTTACAGAGCAATTAAGTCTTAAGAAGAGCCACAACAGAGCTGCAGAGCATGGAGAACAGGGAGAAGATGAACAATCTAACCAGAGCAACTTCTGTGCTTCAAGAATTGACACTGGCTTTAGAAAATGTGATTAAGTTTATGACAAACTATTGTCATTTGTTTAACTTTCAGCCTGCAAGCATGCGGAGATGTTTTTAAAATTAGGTCTATGTCTGAGGGCTTCCAAACACATCCCAGCTAGTTTCCTACGTTTGCGCACCCAGCAGGATGTGCTGGTTCTAAGAAAGCTGAGACCTGTGTCTTCTACTTAAAAGAAAGAGAACAGAAGGAGGAAGGTATCCAAAGGCATAGCATCGAAGCAGCCCCCAAGGAAATCTGCAGCATGGTAGTCAGAAAAAGATGAATTTTTAATATCATTAATCAGCCAGTGTTGCTATCTTCTACTTGGTAATCTACACGTTCCTAAAAACTGGACATCTCAGATGGGCAAATTTAATCTTGGAAAAGGCAGCCCTGCAGCACCTGACCCCAGAGGAGCACACGAATTCCTAGCTGTGCTCCAGCCATTTGTCCAGTGCTGCAGGGTGCTTGTGCTGGCAGCAGGCAAGTCTGCATGCTTCAGGAAAGGTGCAGAAGGTAACAGGAAGTTGTGGGACAGCCTGCCCCAAGGAAGGTCTCCTCCCAGATCCCATTCAAGGTTTGCTTATATTCTGAGATACAAACTGTTTGTATTCCTTCCAGACCTTTTTGTAAAAAACCAATTAGCTATCTCATTTCAGAACTATTTCAAGCCATTTTTTGCTTCTTCATGACACAAATAAATAGCAGTAGAAATGTTACAAAGTCCAGATGATCAATGCATTTAGTACTGCATGTGATAGAGCATTTATTCATTAATTTCAGTGAAGCATATTCTACTGTAATGTTTGATGAATGAGCAGATGCTTCTGCACTAATTGAAAGTATTCCCACTTGGGTTTTGCTTCAGGTTAGCCATTAGATTGTTGTAAGGGGAAAGTGAAATACAGGTATGCTCGATAATATTTGTGAGGTGTAGTAGGAAGAAAGCAGTTGGAGCTTTGTATGTTGCCACCAGTGATCCCTCCAGGCAGCTCACCACAAGATAAAACCAGCAGTAAAAGAACTGTGCTTAGCTACAAAGAGAATCACAACAACCAGGAACTATTCTGGTGGGAAACCATAAAAGTGCTTGAATCAATACATTTGACAGAAGATCTAAATGTTACACCGTGTGGTAAGGGACAACCTATTCACTTAGCAGTGAAGAAGGCATACAAAGTATTATATGCGCTAAGCATGAACAGATTAAAATTGTTCAAGAGACCTTAACTTTAGAAATGTATGTGGTTTGATTACTTTAACTATTGAACTATCATATTTTTTCATTTGATTCCATCAATGTTTTAAGAGGGAAAATGATAAATCAGCACATCAATTTGCACTGTATGGGATTTGCTTGCACAGCCTCTCAAATTTATATGCTCTTTGCATTGAAGCTTTCTAGCTGATATGCCTTATCAAGACTGCTAGCTGTGCCAAAAAAGGTTGTCTGATCTTTGAATCAACAAGTACAGGCTTAAGTGTATGCATATGCAATAGTAGAACTGCTATCTATCTGCTTCAGTACAGAGGCTGGTTTAAGCTTTATACTATATACATGGTTAAAAGAAGCTGTTTTCAAACAACCATAATTTTTAAAAAATAATAACATCAAAACCAACAATGTGTCTTTCAGCACTGATTAATTTTCTTTGTTTATTACGTAACATGTTGTTAACTCCATAATTTGAGGTGGGGTAACTCAGGTACACAGGGATTACACAGCTTTTGCACAAGGAGTCTTCCGTAGGATCTGAAACAGACCCATCTCTTTTGTCTTCTAAACCATCTGCTAGATGCCATCTGTCCTTTCATACATTCAACTGCATCAAAAGAGCTTTTTTCCAAACCAAATATATTGGAATGATGCATCGGAAAGTATCAAGAGATGTTAATACTCAGTGCAGGCTTTGGCCAAAACTTACCTTCGATGTAAGTTCCCACTAGGTTCCACCTCACTTGCATCTGCCAGCACCAGCACTGAATTTGATTTCTGTATGTGTACCAACTTCATGTTTTGAACATCAGCCACATTTTTGCTGTGGCTCTATCTATCTGAAATATCAGAATTAAAATATGTTTAATATCCTGGCTTAAATGCTCAAGGGATCCAACAGAGAGAATTCCTAGTGAAGTAAATACAACTTTTGTTTCCACAGGACTCTATGTACCTATTGACATTTCTTCTCCATCTTTCTACCCAAAAATTTGGTCCTGAGAAGAAGACCAGGGAAGTGGTGGACAGCTTTCTCCCAGGCTACATCAGGTTTTATTCCCAAGTAAATATCACTATGATTTGACTCCAGATCATTATGTTTACAGGTTTTAAACTGTAGAACTTACCCCATTTACTGCAAATCTAGACAGCGACTGGAATTGTGGCCTGCAGTGCTGGGCTGCATCCAACTTAAACTGCTGTTGTTCTGTACTGGTCCAAAAGAGGAGCCATTAATCCAGTGCTTCCCAGTCCCATTCTGAGAGATTAATTTATAATTAATTCCTCTGTGGGAGATTTCACCCTAACCAAGAAGCTAATCTGTAATACACAGTATATGAGATATGTTGTATACTCAGCAGGTACACACGTTCATAGCTTTACCTGTGTTTCAGCTTCCTTTTAAAAATGAGTGTTTCACAGACACAAGCATGATAAAAACCTGTATGCACACTGTATCATTCCGCCTTACTGATACTTTTCTTACATGGTTTCTCATACTTTTACACAGCTAAGGTTTTCATCTGCGGTGGTATCTGTCACAGCATCTATCATTTGTGAGGTGTGGCAAGCACACTTTTGCAATGAGGGCTTCATATGTGTACATGCTGGAGAACAGCTATGCCAAACTATCAGCTGATGTTTTGAGGGCACTATGTTGAAACGACAGCAACATGTATAGTCAGATCTGTAGCACCTCGCTAACTACCAAATCCAGCCTTTTCCATAGGTGTGTGTCACTGCTACTGCACCCACTTCACTGGGTGTGTCAGCCTCCTGAAGGCGTGTAGCTGTTTGTAGGGATCATTGTGCACCTTTGCTTCTGTGCTAGTAATGGCCTGAAATGTAGGGCCTAGTCCCCTGCAGAAGCCGCTTATAGCAAAATAGTTCTGTGGAAGGGTGCTGGGCACACAAGCTGTGTGCTATTCCACTGCTTCCGGCTGCTGCTGCTGTAACTGTCTCAGTATGGGTGGTAACGATGGTGCTGGGCATACCCTTTATCTGTGTGATGTGTGGAGGACAAAATTGTGGTAAAGGAGTTACAGAAAGGCTGTGTCAGCCTCTGGGCCTCTGAACCCCTGTGACCTGGCACGCACTCCGCCTTTCACTCTGCCAGGGGAATATTCTGTAGATCTGTGTGCTCTTGATGGACAGCCCGAATGCCAGTCCTCATTAGAGGCTTGTCTTGTCCTATCCCCAGAAGATCATGTGGAAGTATTTGCCACAGGGTTATACATTTTATAAACAGGAGGTTAGCCATATAACACCCTACTGAGGTAAGTGGGTATTACTAACTTCCTTTTATGTATGGTGAAATCAAGCCTAGAGAAAAGCAATGACAGTTCCAGCTCTTTGGAATGGAATAGAGCAAAAACGTTGGGATCTCCCTTAAGTTAGCTAAGTCTTGTCCACTCACTAGTATAAACCTGTGGTTCACTGCTCTTTCCAGCACCATGTTCAGGCATGATCAGTTAGGGCATGAGCCCTAGGACCCTGCTTTGAAAGAACCTGAAGACCCACTAGGTAGTTGTAGGCAAGCCAGACCCATATAAGACAGACCATTTCCTACACTGTATAGTGAAATTCCAAGTTTCTCACAAAATGTAGAAGAGTTTTCTTGTACATTTTCATGCAGTGGCTGCTCTAAAGCTTTTTGGTTGGCAGGGTTCTCAACGGAAATATTTGTAGTAGTTGTGTGTGTGTGTGTATGTATAACACAATGGTGTTTTAAGAGAACAAAACAAGAGCAGAAAAAGATAATACAAGATAATATTTAGTTGTTGAAATCAGAAAAACAGCCATTACCTTGTAAAGGACCTTGAAACTGTCTTTTACAAGCTCCTGTCCACACTCAGCCCAAGCTGCCATACGCCCATCTCTCCAGCATGGGAACAGGCGGGGAAATTCCCAGGGAGGGCTGCTGTGCAAGCGCACTGTGCTTCCTGCTGGGGTTTGCACTGCCGGTTGCGGGGTGTTGTGATGCTGGGCTTGGTGTTAGCCTGTGAGCCATCCATTCTTAGCGCAAGAGCCAATTAATACTCAGGAAGATTTTACCAGGATTACAAAGCTCTGGTGGGAATGAAGTCACCTGTCCCCAAGGGAAGAGTCACAACTCTACATGGCAGCTAAATGGACTCCTAGAAGGGAAGGTGACACCCTAAACTATTGTGCTTTTTAAAAGGCAGCTATTGCATATGAGTAGGTGCACAAAATATGCACATTTTATCTGCCGTGCACATTTTATCAACCTCGGATCTAGCCACAAATCTTTATTTTGCCTCAGCTCTTGTCTCAAAATTTTAGGTCTTACCTATGTAATGGAACAGGATGATTAAAACCAAAACTTGGGAAGCCTGACACTGGAAGAGGATCTATCTGCTAGAGGCAATATTAAAATATGCCCAAATGACAAAGACCAACCAGATACTGTAATACCTGCCCAAAAGTCATAGGAACAGAGGCACTCATGGACACAGAATAATAGCTCTGTTACCTGAATTACCTCAAGAATTCACAAAGCAACAGTTGGAACAGATCCTCGGCTTGTATAAATGAACAAGACTCTATGGACTTCAGTAGAGTCTTTATGGACACCTATTTCATGTCATTTACAGGCAGAAGCACCAACAGAAATATAATACTTGCCTTTTCATTGAGAAAGTGGCAACTGAAAATGTGAGGAAGGCCAAAAATGCTGCACTAAAAGAGCACACAATAAAATGTTCATAATTATATTAACATACTCTAAGGATCAATTTATGAATACATGTCAACATGAACAAAATCTTTATTTTTTTAAAATAAAGTTGTTGAATAATAAAATTTGTTTTTATTTCTTCCTAGCTGATTCTAATAACAAAAGAACTGTGCTTGTTTGGTCTACTCCTGGTCAGGCATAAGATTTAAAGATGGAAAGCAAAAGAGGCAAGTAGCAATAACGACTCTGGACTTCAATAGAGAGGACTCCAGGGAGATTCCTGGTGCACTGGCTCCCAGGGGCTGCTGCTTTGAAGGACAAAGGAGCCCAGGAGAGCGGGTTAATATTCAGGGACAACCTCCTCAAAACACAAGAAGCATCCACCTCTGTCTGCAGGACATGATGCAGATGTGAGGAGGCCAGACTAGCTGAAAGGGGAACTCCTGACTGGGCTTAGATGGAACAAGGAAGCCTATGGGAGATGGAAGCAGGGATAAGCTGCTCAGGAGGAATAAAGAAGAAATGCCCAAGCATGCAGAGATTGAATTAGGAAAGCCAAAGCTTAGCCAGAGTAAAAATTGTTGAAGGACATGAAGAACAAGAAGGGCTTCTATAGGAACAAAAGCAGCAAGAGGAAGACTAAGGCCAAGTGGACAGGTGATCTAGTGATGAAGGAGATGGAAAGGCTAAAGTTTCTATGCTCGAGACTTTACTGGCAAGGTCTGTTCTCAGGCTTCTCATGTGTTTGGTGGAATACAAGCAATCTTAGAGGAAGACTGAGTTAGGGATTACTTAAGCAACCTGAACACAGAGCCAAGCAGGATGCATGGCTGATAGCACTGCAAGGCTGTTCTCTCTCTCTTCAAAAGGCTGCAGTGATCCGAAGTTCCCAATGACTGCAGAAGCAAAGGGCACACTCATCTTCCAGAAGGCCAAGGAGGAAGAGCTGGGGAAATAGAGGCCAGTTGGCTTTACTTCAGTCCTTGCAAAGGTTATGGAGCAAATGCTTCTGTAAGCCATGTCCAGGCACATAGGGGAGAAGAAAGTGATTGGGAAAAAACAGCATGGATTTACCAAGTGCAAATTGTGCTTGACCAACCTAAATTGCCTTCTACAATTAATGACTGGATTTGAAAATGAGGGCAGAGCAGTGGATGTCATTTACCTTCACTTTGGCAAGCTTTTGACTTAGTCTCTTGCAGCATCTTTAGAGCTAAACTAGAGACATATGGACTAGCTGAGTGAATTACAAAGTGAGTAAAAGCCAGGCTGGAGCAACAGGCTGAAAGTGTCGTGGTGGCTCTTTATAAGTGGTATTCCTTGGGCATTCACATTGGGACCAATATTGTTTAACATCTCCATTCATGGCTTTGACAGTGGAACAGTGTGTGCCCTCCACAAGTGCACACAGATGCTATCCAACTGAGGGGAGCAGTCCTTGTGTTGGATGATACGGCTGCCATTGGAGGTACCTTGACAAGCTGGAGAAATGGGCTGACAAACATTTTATGAAATTCAACAAGGGAAAATGCAGTCCTGCATCTGGGATGGAATAACACCATGCAACAGTGCAGGGTGGGGACTGAGCCAGAAAGCAACGTTGCAAAAAAAGAGCTGGGGGTCCTTCTGGACAGCAAGCTGAACCTGAGTCAGCAGTGTGTCTTTGTAGCAAAGGTGGTCAAACACATACCAGGCTGCAATAGCAAGAGTGTAGCCAGTAGGACAAGGGAGGTGCTTCTTCCCTCTACTTGTCACTTGGGAAACAGCATCTGCAATGATGTGTGCAGTTTTGGGCTCCTCATTACAAGAAAGACTTGGACAGACTGAGCCCATTGGAGGACCACTAAGATGGTCAGGGGCTGGAGCACATGATGTAGAAGGAAAGACTGAGGGAGCTGGGTTTGCTCAGCCCACAGAAGAGATGGCTTCAGGAAGAACGTATTGCTGTCTACAGCTACCTCCTGGGAAGGTGCAGAGAAGACAGAGCCAGAGCTCCTCAGAGGTGCACAGAGGAAGGATTAGAAGCAATGGGCAGAAGTTGCTGCTGGGAAAAAGATATTCAGAACCCAACCAAAGGGCCTGAGCAATCTGCTCCGACTTCAAAGTTGTCCAAGGTTTGAGCAGAGGACTGGACTAAATGATCTTGAGATCCCTTCCAATCTAAATTCTTCTGTGATTCGCCTTCAGCTCCAGAAGTTAAATCTTCCCTCCCTTAACTCCAGATGTTAATTTTCATCGCTTTCAATAAACTTCAACACTCCAATCTGAGCAGACTGATGGTGAGCTGAGGTTGGTACTACTTCTCACATCATCCCTTGCATAGACTTGTACAACTTTCTGTACATATTGTTAATACTTTTAAACTTGTTCTTAAGAAGATAGCCTAAGGAAGTGCTAGGTAATGCATGATGATATTACTATGAAGTAAATGTAAGTACACCCTTGCCAGCTTGTAGCAGTTTCATTTTATTCTTTTTGTCCGTGCCTCATTGATTTCACTTTAAACTTCTGAGTTTCCCCACTTGATGTGGCAGCAGCTGAAATGATCACAACCACGGGGCTGTTCATGCTGGACAGGAATCTGGCAGTTGGACTAGATGATTGTTGTAGGTCCCTTCCAACTGAAATATTCTATTCTATTCTATTCTATTCTATTCTATTGAGAATAATCTGTGTGTACATCCCATTTAAGTTGACAACTAATGAAAGGGACTGGAATCTGTAGCTCCTGAAACAAGAGCAAACATTGTGCTTATTGTAAGAATGTAAAAATGTCCAAGCAAAGGTAGAGTGTGTCTGGTAGAAACCAATGGCAGAACAGAAAGTAACAGCAGGAGAAGCCAATTAATGGTAATTCTCCAATAGAGTTCCCTAGCTGCTAGCAATCTGTGACTTATTTGATCTACCTTTGAAATTAGTTTTATGGGCATCCTTAAACAACAGAACAATCAGCCTTATTTCAGCATGAAAGAACCCTGTCTGAAACATTAAAAAGGGAATTTAAAAAAACATGGAATATGTTAAGACTGTAGCTACTTGGTAGCATAACCTTCTGGGGAAGGAAAATAGTT
Organism: Mycteria americana; assembly: GCF_035582795.1. Lineage (NCBI taxonomy): Eukaryota > Metazoa > Chordata > Aves > Ciconiiformes > Ciconiidae > Mycteria > Mycteria americana. The sequence continues at coordinate 37,958,180 of NC_134367.1, forward strand.
TCTTTGCTATTCTAAGAATTTTTTTAGCATGTCCAAGAAACTATGGATGACTCAATTTATCTGTATTTTCCAAAATCCTTTAAAGAGATCAGTTAAAGTATGTTAAAGAAAAAAAAAGTTGCTGTAATGCAATATAACAACATACATCAGACACTGGGTAAGAAAAAAAAAAGTAATAATGATCAGTTAACTTTGAACATCACAATGGCTATCATACAGCCAGAAGTTAATAGATGTACATATGGTATATAGTAGCATTCATTATACTAGCATGCTCTAGAAAGGGTATCTGTAGGTACAGGGCTAGCCCCAGGGATGTAACCAAAGTCCACAGAGGCTATTTAGCTACAGAAAGGAAACCATACTTCTAGATTTTTTACAATTTTACATAGTATAGTATTGGTACCAAAAGAACAATGCCCCGTAGGACACTATCTTATTATAAGGGGATCTGTCTCCTCTCTTTTACTGATGCAGGGGTAAGGGAGCACACCAGATAATTCTGCCAAGGTGCAGGTCCAGGCATAACCCAGTGCCGCTCCAGTGCGGCTGCAGCACAGAGGACATGGCCTTCAGACCTGCTGGCTATCATGTCAAGAAGCAGCTGAAACATCTGTCTTTGTTGCTGCCACCATCTCCCCACTCTCTTTTCAGCCCAGACTGGCTGCCTATCAAATAACCTCCATTTAACTTTCTGCAGCAAAGCAAAAGGAAAGTCGTATGTTTTAACACTATGGCATACAAAAGTTTCCATTTCTCTTCTGTTTTGAATTAATTACTTATGAGTTGTTGTTTATCATCATTTTTTTCTTGTCTGAATGTCCCATTGCAGCTTTTAACTACCTGTTATACTTCCTCTGCCCTGTTGTATAGATCAGTCTACTGCCAGTAATATCTTCTCTATGTAGGTATTCATATGTCTTCATTTAGTAACCTCTTGCTTTTTTATTGGATTGCAAACCAGATTAGTCTTATTTTAACTGCTATTGTTAGGCATATATTCCAGATGTTATATCATTCACCAAAGTTTCTGCAAGTTTTCAGTATTTTTTTAGAAGTGTGAATGCCAGATCTGTCCACAGTATCTCAGAAATGGTCTTACAGCTGAATGGCTCTCCATTTGCAGTTACCCTTTTTGTTCTGTCACTTAACTACTTGTTAATCCATATAATTTAAATTAACTAATTTTTGGATCTCTATTTTTTTTATAAACTCATGCAATTCAGGTGCCTACAGAAGCTTTATCTTATATACTAGTACTGTTACCCTTATCGGTCAGACTTTTGGTCTTCAAATAGCAAAACCTACCTGACAAAATCTGTATTTCATCATACCAGGCTGATGGACATTAATTGCTAATTTTCTTTCTCATGGCATCCTATTTCTACCTTTTTAATTGAGTCCTGAATCCCTGTCATGTTAATGAGCTACAAGTTTCTGAAATCAATCAGTTTAACATTTGGACATGTTTTCCCTAATGCACCTGAAATTCATGAGTGGTTCAAGATTAGAAAAAATCAACTTTAATCTTTCAGAGAGTTCTTTGACCAACTATTTTAATATGTTAATACTCTTGGAGAGTGAGTTCTCCACTCCTATGTTTTTTTAAAATATTACCAATATAATTACAGATCTGTGTCCAGTTAATTATAATATTACTTCCAGTGTTTCAAGTGTGATAGCTTTACTTAGTGACTTGTGAAGCGTGGCTAGGTGGGATGCAAACTGTATTCTCTTCCATGCGTATTGCATTTAATGTGTCAGAAATGACAGAAAAGTTTTTGTATGGCAACTAAAGATGACATCTATTCCTAGCTGTATTTTGTCTTTTTTTCTGATAGGTTCAAAAGTATCCTAGAACACAGGTTACAATGTGACGTCTCCTGAGCTATACTTCCAGTATATGCTATCTCACAGTACGTCATACAGGATTTATGATCTGTTAATGTTAATAATCCCAAATTTGCTCACATTCATGAATGATACAGATAAGACATACTGTAAAGGAATATTTGTGAATGAACAGGTGTGATAATAATCACAGATATGCTACTGTATAGGAATTGCAATACTGTGATTAATAATAATAACAGTAGTAACAATACAGCCCGAATATCCCTCATGGTCATCACAAGAGTGTTTGCAAGACTGCTTTATTTAGACAATCAAACACTAAACCATATATAGCATATATAGCAACTTTTATTGCCACCTGGGTTCAGATTCCCTATGAATGTACAGGGTTTTTCCTTGCATGACAATATTAAACATGTCAGAATAGCTTCCAGTATATCCTAAAATCTGAATATTCTGTATGTCTAGTACATGTGTGAATGGAATTTCATCCATGAGTGGAATACATCCAGTGTATAACAACTATGGATTCAAGGAGGTTTAAAAAATATTCTATTAATTGCAAATAATAATAGTTTATCTGTAATGCCATAGCAACGAGAAACTCTGGAACTTGTATGCTAGAAATCACTTACACCTACAGCAAGGACACAGCCCTTACCATAAAGACCTTGCAACATAGGCTTGGATAAAAATACCTTATAGACAAGTCGGATATTGGCAGTTTCAAAACACTCTGACATGGTTGCATGAAAAATGCTTTGGCCATGGGAGGGGAGGCTAGGGAAAATGGCATCTGGTCCATGTCATGGGTAGATACTGCCAAGAAAATATTCCTATGTAGGTATAGTGACCTATAATAATGATTCACTGATCTTACTGCTGTTTAAATAGGTACCTGAGGTGATTCCACCTCCTTCACCTCTTCCTACTCCTTCTTTCCTTTTTCCAAACATGAGCTCAGCTTTGATGTTAAATTTAAATAGATTCTTGCTGCGTATTCGATTTCTGTGGTTAGGGCTTGCCATGCGTTCAATGAAGAAACCTGAGCTCATGCTTGCAGGACTTGGGAGTTTCTAGGTGATTCTCCTGTGTTGTGTCTGTACACTAACAGCACAGTGTAATAACAACCCACGTGTGCAATAACAGAGCTGGGTACATGCTTGTATCATTTTTGTTATGTGGCTGTCCAACTTGACTTAAAGGATATGGTGGGTACAACGCATATTATCATCTTATATAGGCGATATTTTAGCCATATCATTCTTATGAATAAATAATACATAGCAGCAGTTGATCGAGCAAAATGGTAAGTCTGTGATTAATCTCACTTTACTTTGTGTGCCTCCGAATCTTGTATGAACTACTCTAGGTTTCATAGCCAATGGGGAGAAATAGACACTTGCAGAGGAAGACGCATCCTGCCACCCTTAGATAAAACAAGCCTGAGGTTTTCTGTCTCTATCATTAATATAAAGAGCCTAGGGTGGTGACTAAGGTGAGATACCTAAGTGTTAGATGGCTAAAGAAAATGAATCCCACCCTTATATAGAGTTTAGGTAAACTTCACCCATTCTGAGCCAATGTATATATTCTCTATGTACATACAAGCAGAATGTGCTGTCCTATTATGAATAATAAGAATACTTTTCATGTATCTATCTCATTCACCCCAGGGTATCCTCTGTGTGCTTTATAAACATTAATTAATATGGCTTCATAACAATCTCAAGAGGAAAGAATTGCCCCAAATTTAGAGATGAAGAAATGCAGCCGTAGCATGCTTAAGTAAGTTGTCCCAGGTTTCACAGAAAACCAGTGGCATAAATGTAAATACCAGATGATGCCTCACAATCATAGCCCAAAGATAAGGTGATAATAAGATGTGACTCCCAAACCAATACAAACAGTGTAACATGGTGCTTGCTTCCACCCTATTCAAAGTAAATAGGTTAAGGTGTGGTTTGCACAGGGTAATTCCTGATGTGTTCACATCAGTCATACATTAAACTTGGTACAGATGTAGCCAGACTGACTAAGGACAGAAGGACAGGGCAAGGGTCAAATACCTCTTCCACATACTTGAGACATTTGTGTGTCCGTACAATTCTGCAGAATCCAACCTTTCAGCAAAGAAACACAATTTGAGGGCAGCCCTGTGGAGAAGGACTTGGGGGTACTGGTGGATGAAAAGCCGGATGTGAGCAGGCAATGTGTGCTCGCAGCCCAGAAGGCCAACCATATCCTGGGCTGCATCAAAAGCAGCGTGGCCAGCAGGTCGAGGGAGGTGATTCTGCCCCTCTGCTCTGCTCTGGTGAGACCCCACCTGCAGTACTGCGTCCAGCTCTGGGGTCCTCAGCACAGGAAAGACATGGACCTGTTGGAGCGAGTCCAGAGGAGGGCCACAAAAATGATCAGAGGGCTGGAACACCTCTCCTCTGAAGAAAGGCTGATGATGTTGGGGTCATACCCCCTGGACAAGGCTTAGGAACAGCTGGGGAGAAGGCTAGCTGGACAGGAAAAGCTGAAAAGTGGGACAGGGAGTGTTTTAGGAGCTAGTGTAGATGATTTCAGTTCAGGATCGTGGAACATTCCCTGACATCAATTTATTAGTGAGGACATAGGCACTACTGATGCCAGGCTTTGTTCACACCTTCAGTAGGTTTCATGTCATGCCTTCTGAGGTTATCTTCAATATGGATTTGCTGCATATTTTTCCCCACACCACCCCTCTCCCCTCCTGGCTTCACCCCCTTACTGCCATTCTTGCCCAACACCTCTTATTCACATGTCTAAACATACCATTATCAGTGTGTGCATCTCCGGAGCTGCAGGACAAATTGCGTGGTGAGGTTAACTCCCTGCTTTGCCATATGGAAGCAGCAAACACATGGGTACTTCAAATGCTGTTAAAGTAGTCTTGAAGTATTATTCACACTATTCCCTTTGTGTTTTTATTCTCCCTACTTTTTTCCTTGTCACTCTTCCATGTACTGGATAACTTCCCGATATGTTGACATTTGTACAATGTTTCAGTCTCCATTTCCATATGGCCCTCTCCATTTGCTACACAGTTCATCTCAGTTATGCCAGCCAACAAAATGCCAAGTCACCTTTGCTGCTGCTATCTGGGTCATGGTATGGTTTGGGTTAACTGCTGGTGTGAGCAACCAACAGCCAACTCCTTCAGCCACCACCATCTGCTATGACATAACTTTGAACAGAGGCTCTCTCATCCTTTTCCTGGAGGATACAGGTGAAAGTAACAGAGAGGTTGCATCTTAATGGCAAAGAGGAAGGAGAAGAGACCATGATGACCATGGGCCTCAAGGTCAGCCTCTGGAAGTGGGGGCACTGGAAGGTGCTCTGCTGAATGCTACAAGCGCCAGACTAACTAAAAGACTTAGGGAATGCTCTATGGCCAGAAAAAGGTCCACTGATCCTTTTTACTGTTTTCATGGGTGAGTTGTAACAGAACTAGAAAAGACTCCTGAATTCCACTGCAGTATCCAGCTTTACGCACTGGGTTTATTACTGGTTTACAGCTATGGATTGTATTTGGCTTTGTGTAAAGATGGGAGAAATAGCATTTCTCTTGCATAATTTCTTTTTTTCCCTGTATCTGGTAGTCTATGGAGGATGGAAAGGAAGTGATTTAAACATACAACTAGGGTCTCTTAAACTGTCTTTGCAATTCAAAGAAATATAAGGGATATAGGTATAGTAAGGAAGAGTACCCATCTCTTCCTATACTTTTGTAGATCTATCCCAGCAGTAGATTGAGAGATTAACTAACACTGAAAAATTGTTCAAACGGATGGAGTGTGGATTCCAGTACAGTTACAGTCTTTGGCTGGTGTAATTTCTTAGCAAGCTTTTTCTGCTTGAGAGGGATGGGGAAAGGCACATGAAACAATTTGGTTTTTTGGAATTTCCCTCATAGTTTGGCTTCTTTTCATGCTTGACTAAATTTTCCCATCAATGAGATGCTAGTGAGTGCATGTTTTCAACCTCCATAACTAACTCATATTACAGGCTATAATACATTGTTGAGTCACCAGATAATGAAGAAATCTCCTGTGCATTAACAGGTGGAATTATGCTTATCTTTCCATAGTTTGCCTTTTTTTCAGTCTCCAATACTAATGTATTCCAGGACCTACTGAGTATGAAGCAATAGTGAAACCATTTCTGGTAACAAGATCATGATGCCATACTATGTTATATTATTATTTTCTCTAGCAAATCCTTCTTTCATTTTCCCAGTTATTAAAAGTTTTTACTAGTTAATAAAGAAAAACAACTTCTTATCATAGTTTCTGTTTATTTGTTTGTTTTGGCCCAGACTGCTTTGGCTTTAAAAACTTCCAAATGCACACTATTTCAAATGGGAATAAATGCATGGGATGTTGGTAACAAATACTAACAGGGCTTTTGTTTTTGCCTAGATAAGAGGAAGACATTTTTTCCCTCTTCTATTAAAAATATTTTCAGTTGTTCTGCACATACTTTTGGTTTTGCACATACTTTTGATTTTGTTGATATACTGACTAGGAACCCTAAAAATGGGGTTATGTGCTTGGAAAATGCAGGAGAAGCATGTTGTTTCACCCAAAACTTTTATTGTAAGTAGAGTCTCTTAAAATTCTGTAAAACAACAGTCTCTGATGCACAACATCAAATCATTCCATAACAGGAGAGTGGATACGCATACCACAGCAGCGCACAACACACAACATGACCCACAGTCGCCTGGCATTCCTCCAGTCCTCAGCCACATCCCCTGCAGTAAGGGATGTGAGAGCAGGAGGCAGCCCTCATTCTCCCTTGTTGCCTCCCCTTAGCCTCAGAAGGAGGAGATAGGATTTCTGTCTGTGCGTGCCAGATCTACAAGCTGACTGTGTTCTGGGATAACATACACGACCACAGCCTGCCATTATCTTCTCAGATAATGAGAAGATAATGTAAGAAGTATGTAAATGTTCACTATTGTCGTGGTTTAGCCCCAGCCGGCAACTAAGCACCACACAGCCGCTCGATCACTCCCCCCCGGTGGGATGGGGGAGAGAATCGGAAGAGTAAAAGTGAGAAAACTCGGTGGTTGAGATAAAAACAGTTTAATAGGGAAAGCAAAAGCCGCGCACGCGAGCAAAGCAAAGCAAGGAATTAATTCACTACTTCCCATGGGCAGGCAGGTGTTCAGCCATCTCCAGGAAAGCAGGGCTCCATCACGCCTAATGGTTACTTGGGAAGACAAACGCCATCACTCCGAATGTCCCCCCCTTCCTTCTTCTTCCCCAGCTTTACATACTGAGCATGACGTTATGTGGTATGGAATAGCCCTTTGGTCAGTTTGGATCAACTATCCTGGCTGTGTCCCCTCCCAGCTTCTTCTGCACCTGGCAGAGCACGGGAAGCTGAAAAGTCCTTGACTAGTGCAGCAACAACTAAAACATCTCTGTATTATCAACACTGTTTTCAGCACAAATCCAAAACATAGCGCCATAGCAGCCACTATAAAGAAAATTAACTCTATCCCAGCTGAAACGAGGACAACTATGTAAGCTGCAGCATGGCCAGGACCATATCCAGGTGTTTCCCTACACAGTGACATTTGCACTGCAGCCTGCACATTCTCCCATCGTCCTGCAATCACTAGGCATCATGGTAGCAGCAGGTCAATGGGATTCCTTGCAGCAACACTGAAATGACACGCTTTATTGATTACATTATCAGTGAGTAAAGTCTCTATTGTCCCAAAAGGCAAACATCGGATCTCTTCAACAATGTGACAATATATACCTTTGCTGATACTTCTTATATATACATATACACATGTTGAGTACCACTTCAGAATGATGGAATAGCAGCCTCAGCAGTTCACTTTCTACATGTTCATTTGATGGGTAAATGATGTACATGTGAGTACCACTGATGACCTTACTGACACTTGGTAAGTCCTATTCCAGACAGCTATTTCAGGGATATTTGAAGAATTGTCCTATAACCCAGAGGTGTCATTTCAACGCCCGACTTTGTGTGGTGCTACTCTGTGAATTAGAAAAGGGAATAGGAGTGAAGCATGTGGCAGTAGAGCTGGATCTTGATGCAAATAAGAAGACAGATGTAGATAAGGAAACAGATAGACCTTTCTGTTTGGGAAAAATGGTGTGAAGACAGAGAGAATAAGAGTATAATTTTATGATGTGGAATTGGGAGGGGATTCTCCCAAAGAAGATGGGATTGTTTGAGAAGACATGTGAATATAGTATCGCCAAAATAATGCCAAGTGACAGGGGCATCAGAAATGAGTGTGCATGGAAAGCTGCTAAGAATTCAGTGTGGGAAAAGGAAAAAAGGTGAACTAGTAGTGAAGTTATTGGACCAGGCTCTAGCAGGTGTTATTATAGACATGTACATGTTGTTTTCCTGAAGGAAGGGAAAAGGTATGCTATTACACTTCCCTTTTGATGACTTTCAGAATCTTGTTAAACAATCAAAAACGTTTGCATATGGGGGTCTCATTGATGTTGAGTCTCTTCAGTATTATTCACCTGTCACCAGAGCTGTGTCCTTTTGAGCGGTTCTGTCATCAAAGAGGCAGGGCACAGGTAAATCTAACTGTAGCTTCTCTTATGAGTGCAACACAGCCACCTTTCTTAGAAGTATGTTTAAAAAGGGGCTATAACTGAATATACAATTTATTCCTTTGGAATTGTTCTGGAGTTCTTCAAGCTCTTAGAATTAGTTGGTACTGTAGCTTACTTTCTCCTTTCTTTTTGCTCCCTATGATACAAAATTTTCATAAATCAAATACCTTATTCAACGAAAACATTGCATAAGTGTTGCAACAGTTATAGACTCACTGTTCAACAGAATGGACACTTCTGAGAAAACTACCTCTCAGAAGTCTCATTTTAAAGTTATCTTTAGCAAATTCACCATTTCAACAGATGGACTAGAGAAGCGACAGGACTAAGGTGCATAGTGGTGGAAACAGGACTGTGATGCAAAAAAGAGTTCCCCACAATATTCATGTCATATGAATTACACCTCCTATGCAACTATGCAACCCAGTCACTCAGCATATGGCAAGTCATTTAGGAAACAAAAAGTTATAAAATAAACATGACAATGCATTTTATAGTTCTGGAAAATTTGTTTGGAACAAAATTGGCCCCATAGTCAATGCTGCATTGCCAAGAATGCAGAGTAAGGTACATACACAAATAACTAGCCAACAATGACAAGAAATGGTCATAATTCCATGGTGACTTAATTAGTACAAAAATTAGATTGAAACACTGTTGAGTAGGAGTTTCAAAATGTTCAGTGTTTAGTGGGATCTCTTCTCCTTCTGGTAAAATGGACTGATGTTTAAATAGATTGTTTTTTCTGATCTATCCTTCATGCACTACATGCTTTTAATTCCCATCTAATTTTGGTGTTCATGCCTCGAGTGACCAGAGATACCTCAGCCTGATTGGTATTCTTCAGGTGTACAACATCAACCATACCGATCAGCACAGGCAGTACTTTTTGAAGTCCCACACTGGTTTTGGCCTTCAAATGCACTGTCAGGACCTCTGAATTAATTATTTCAGAGAGTTTTAAGTCAGACAGGACTGTGAAATGAGTATCTGTGCTGATATATCACGACTCAGTGCATTTCATTGTATTACCTTTGTATTGAGCTAAATACATTTCTGACAAAAACATTCTTTCAGAAAAAGTAAATTTGATTCAATGATTATTCACAAATCCCCTTGCAAGCTTTATTTCAGTGGTTATGCTCAGTGCTGTGCTTTGTCTCCAGTTCAGATGTGTCCAGTTTCTTCTTCCAGACATTAGTTCCTTTGAACTTTTTCTCCATTAAATTAGAGAACACTGTAATCCCTACTTTTTGCTCCCAGCAAAGATAAACACGGTAATCAAGTTATCTCTCAAATCTCTTTTTTTCCCTCTTAAAATAACTAAGAAGGCATTTTCTTTGACTGTTGTGGTTTAGCCCCAGCCGGCAACTAAGCCCCACACAGCCGCTCGCTCACTCCCCCCTGGTGGGATGGGGGAGAGAATCAGAAAAGTAAAAGTGAGAAAACTCGGTGGTTGAGATAAAGACAGTTTAATAGGGAAAGCAAAAGCCGTGCACGCACGCAAAGCAAAGCAAGGAATTCATTCACTCCTTCCCATGGGCAGGCAGGTGTTCAGCCATCTCCAGGAAAGCAGGGCTCCATCATGCGTAATGGTTACTTGGGAAGGCAAACGCCATCACTCCGAACATCCCCCCCTTCCTTCTTCTTCCCCAGTTTTATATACTGAGCATGACATCACATGGTATGGACTAGCCCTTTGGTCGGTTTGGATCAACTATCCTGGCTGTGTCCCTTTCCAACTACTTCTGCACCTGGCAGAGCACAGGAAGCTGAAAAGTCCTTGACTAGTGCAGCAACAACTAAAACATCTCTGTATTATCAACACTGTCTTCAGCACAAATCCAAAACATAGCCCCATACCAGCCACTATAAAGAAAATTAACTCTATCCCAGCCAAAACCAGCACATCAGCTCTGAGGTATTTTTGTGGCTCTTTTGTGCGTTTTAATGACTCACTTTTTGAAATGAGGATTCTTTGCTGTTGTCTAATATGAGACTCACCAGCACCATATATGAAAATAAAATCGCCTCTCAGCTCCTACTCACTAACCCCGATTTTTATACATGAGGATTGAGTAATTTGCTTTTGCAATGCCATCATAGTTTTAAGTTTGCTGTCCTTAAAGTCCATATAAATCTCAGAGTTTTCCAAGATACATCAAGGTTCTGGAGCAAGGAAGACTTTCCCTTGGTGGAGGAGGATCACGTTAGGGACTATTTAAATAAACTGGACATACACACTGGACCTGATGGGATGCACCCACAAGTGCTGAGGGTACTGGCAAATGTCATTGCAAGGACACTCTCAGTTATCTTTGGAAAGTTATGGCAACTGGGGCAGGTAACTGAGACCTGTAAGAAAGCAAATGACAGTCCTGTCTTCAAAAAGGACAAGAAGGAGGATTCAGGGAAATACAGGCTGGTCAGCCTCACCTTGATTCCTGGGAATGTGGTGGGGCAAATCCTCCTTGGTACTATTTCATAGAATAATAGAAACGTTTAGGTCAGAAAAGACCTTTAAGAGCATCAAGTCCAACTGTTAACCTATCACTGCCAAGCCCACCACTAAACCACTAAACCCTAAGCACCGTGTCTGCACATCTTTTAAATACCTCCAGGGATGGTGACTCAACCACTTCCCTGGGCAGCCTGTTCCAATGCTTGACAACCCTTTCAGTGAAGAAAGTTTTCCTAACACCCAATGTAAACCTCCCCTGGTGCAACTTGAGGCCATTTCCTCTTGTCCTATGGCTTGTTACTTGGGAGAAGAGACCGACCCCCACCTCACTACAACCTCCTTTCAGGTAGTTGTAGAGAGCAGTAAGGTCTCCCCTCAGCCTCCACTTCTCCAGGCTAAACAACCCCAGCTCCCTCAGCCGCTCCTCATCAGACTTGTGCTCCAGACCCTTCACCAGCTTCGTTGCCCTTCTCTGGACACGCTCCAGCACCTCAATGTCTCTCTTGTAGTGAGGGGCCCAAAACTGAACACAGTAGTCGAGGTGTGGCCTCACCAGTGCTGAGTACAGGGGCACGACCACTTCCCTAGTCCTGCTGGCCACACTATTTCCGATTCTATTTCGAAGAATAGGAAGGATGAGAAGGTGTTGGGAGCCATTAGCATGTATTTACAAAGGGAAAATCATACCTGACCAACCTGATAGTCTTCTACAGTAACACGAGTGGCTTAGTGGATAAGGGGAGACCAGTGGACGTTGTTTACCTTGACTTTAGTAAGGCTTTCAACACCATCTTGCATAATATCCTCATTGACCAACCGATGAAGTGAGGTGGATTGAAAGTGATCTGAACTACTGGGCTCAGAGGGTTGTGATCAGTGGCATGAAATCCAGCTGAGGCCAGTCACTAATTGTACCCCAGGGGTGGATACTATGGTCAATACTGTTTAACATCTCCATTAATGATCTGGATGATGGGACAGAGTGTACTCTCAGCAAGTCTGCAGACAGTGCAAAACTGGGAAGAGTGATTGATACACCAGATGGTTCTGCTGCCATTCAGAGGGACCTTAACAAGCTAGAGAAATTGGCCAACAGGAATCTCTTGAAATGCAACAACAGGAAATGCAGAGTCCTGCCCTGGGAAGGAATAATCCCATGTACATACTGAGGACCAACCAGCTGGAAAGCACCTTTACAGGAAAGGACCTGGGGGGCCTGGTGGCCAAGCTGACCATAGCAGCAATATGCCCCTGCAACAAAGGCCAACAGCATCCTGGCCTGCATGAGGAGAAGCGTTGCCTGCAGGTCAAGGAAGGTGATTCTTATCCTCTACTCAGTCCTATGGTGAAACATATCTGGAGTGCTGGATCCTGTTCTGGGCTACCAGTACAAGAGAGATACGAACATACTGGAGCAAGTCCAGAAGAGGGCCACAAAGATGATTAAGGGATTGGAGCATCCCTGTTACAAGGCTAAGAGAGCTGGAATTGCTTAGCCTTGAGAAGAGAAGGCTCAGGCTCCTGGCAGGAGCTGCGGCCTGTGGAAAGGAGCCCACAGGAGCAGGTTTTCTGCCAGGAACTGTGGCCTGTGGGGGACCCACGCTGGAGCAGTCTGTTCCTGAAGGACTGTACCTCGTGGGAAGGAGCCACATTGGAGAAGTTGATGAAGGACCACAGATGCAGCTCCTGACTGGCTTTGGCCAGTCCTAATTCCATGCCTGCATGCTCAGGTCATGTCTCTATAGTCCTCCTGAGTCACCCGTCTTTGCTTCCATGTCTTGTACACTTCCTTTTGTGTTTGAGTTTTGTCAGGAGCTCCCTGTTCACGCATGCAGACCTCCTGCCACCTTTGCTTGACTGCCTGCCTGTCAGGATCGACCATTCTTATGCTCATAGGAAGTGATCCTTGAATTTCAAACAGGTCTCCTGGACCCCTTTTCTTTCCAGGACTGTATCCCATAGAATTCCTCCAAGCAGGTTCTCGAACAGGCCAAAGTCTGCCTCCAGGGTTGTGATCCTGCTTTTTGCCTTGTTCCCCCCTCATAAGTTCCTGAACTCCGCCATCTCATGGTCACTGCAGCCAAGACTGCCCTCGACCTTCACATGCCCAAAGAGTTCTTCCTTGTTTGTAACTATCAGATCCAGCAGAGCATCTCCCTTCGTTGGCTCTTCAACCACCTGTGCCAGGAAGTTGACATCAGTGCACTCCAGAAACTTCCCGGATTGCTTGCGCCCTGCCGTGTTGCTCCTCCAGCAGGTATGGTGGTGGTTCAAATCCCACATGAGGATCAGGGCTTGTGAATGTGAAGCTTCTTCCAGTTGTCCAAAGCAGACCTCATCTACTTCTTCTCACCAAGCAGCCTGTAGCAGACATCCACCCCAATGTCACCCAGCCCTGCAACTGTACTTTTCATGCATTATGCAGAGAAGATTCTGATGTCAGTGTGTAAATTTCTTTTTCTTGTTGCCATTATTTTGTTTAATATTAATAGGACTTCCATTCAGATTTTATGGCTTTAAAAATGACATGGTGATGAGAGAATGTGGTGAACTTCCATATAAAAAAGGATGACAATCCTGTAGCTCCATTTACAGGTGGAGTCTTCAAAACTGTACTTTTAACCTTATTTTTAATTGAAGAAAATTGCCCATTTGAATCACTTAGGAAACAAAATGTATCCAGTAAAGACTGTTTCAGCCATTCTTCTTGTCCTTCACCCTGTTGAGGACAGCAGATTATTGTTGACATTTCAGTAAGACACTGCAGCTTCACGATAATGCTGTGAGGCATTAGCTACATTATTTATAAACTGCACACCTTGGTTATATTTAAAATTCACAAACAACCAGTTTTTAAAATAAAAATGTAAAAGATCCTACCTATTTCAGACTTGCCTGACTTGGCAGTGGGAAGCTGTGGGCAAATGAATAAAGTGATGCACTGTAACTGGGTTGTAAAGGGGATACGAATGGTACCAGGGCCAAGTGGTTCTGCTTCTACCGTGTTCGTTAGTACAGCTCCAAGTTAGCATGGGTGCCTCTCTACAGTGCAATAAAGCAGTGCTCCCTGGGGTCTAGTGAAGCAAGTATCTCATGAATCTAATTATCTTCTCTGTTCTTAGGTATGCCACTACCTTCAGTAGCTTTCAATACTTGCTTTTGGATTTTCTCCATATACTGTCGTTTAATTTCTTGGCTTGGTTTTCCATTTTTATCCAGATCAAACCAACAGCTTGGTCATGTCAGGGCAGAAATCTTAAGAAAGACTCCTGTATTCTCTTGGTTTTTACATTTATGTCCCTGGCTTGGCAGTGAAAAAAATTGGCAAAATCTTGATACTGCTTCCAGGTTGCAAAACTACTTATAGAATAGGCTGTCTGATAGATCTGATGGGTTAAAGAAGTTTTGCATTGCCAAAAAAAGAGAAAATGGAATGGTTATCTCTTCAAACAAACATCCAAGCACTCCAAGAAAATGTCTTTGCTGGCTTTTCCAGGGTATTCTGTAACACATTTTCTCAGAAAAGGTGTACTTTATATGAAAAATCAACCTGAAAATCTTTCTGTAGGTAGTATTAGAAAGTATTTAATTTGAAGTCATCTGATCCTGCAATCTTTAACATGTAGCGGGATTCACAAAATCACAGGTTAATATGCTATCTCTGTAAATAAAGAGGGAAGGATTTTGTTTCATGGAGGAGTCTTGAAATACACCTTCCGTCTTCAAGCTAGATTCTGCAGGTTTTCTGAGTGAAAATAATTACTCCTCAAATGCAATTACTGTCCCTGACCCATAAGCAATCAAACTTAGGAGAGCAGCAAGTGGGCAGACTGCCAGGCGGTACTCCAGGGATCTGAAGTCCCCACATGTCAGCTACTCATCGGTATCTGCCTATGTGCCTACTCTCACCTTGTGGTAAAAGTGAGTTCACTGAGGGGTGATCTATTTGCCACATTCTTCAGAGATTAAACCAGACAGTAATGCACGGTAACACGGGCAATTAAGGGACAGCTGATGCATTGTAAATTCATACCCTACCTTAGCCCACAGTAGCTGGCTGATACGTTCACCTCTACAATTTACATTCCTGGTATTAATATGAGACCACACATGGTTTCTTCTCAGAAGACATGTAAGATAAAGACCAGGGCAAAACCAGATGTAATGTTATTGGTTGCTCTGGCAGTCATCTGGCCAGCTAGTTTAAAACATTGTGGGATTTTTAGACACGGGAATTCAGATTCCAATGAAGCAGTCAACGTTGAGCGTAATGGTTTGGTATGCAAGAAAATTTTGCTATGTCTGTCTAATGTTGGGTGAGAACTCAGCAGATTTTTTTAAGGTGCTTTGCCATTTTTGTGAAGAAATGCAATAAATCGGGCACTCAGCTGCCATGCACTTCAGAAAGACAGCAGGCAATTTTTTTGGACAAAACGGGACTCAATATTTCATAGAGCACTCACAGAATAATATAAGCTATAAGGCATTGGATTTGTTCAACCATGAAAGCTTGATTCTTTCAGTTTAACATGGAGAACAAAAATCTTCCTCCTTATCCACTTAGATTATGTTGGATTTGCATGCTACAGTGAATAATTCACTATTCCTGCTCTGATAAGTTTTAAAAATTTAACTTCTATTATCTTAAGTTATAATTTATTTTTGGAAGGAATAGCACTAGTGAATCAGACAACTTTTATTTGCAATCTGTTTTTCTAAGGCATCTTGAAAGGATTAGTTTACAGTTTTTTATGAAAGAGTTGATATTGAGGCATGAGACATGCCTGTCTTGGTCAGTGGCTGCGTAAGTAGGAGTACCTGTAAACACTCGGGATGTAGGCTTTATTGCTGTTCTCTTTACAGAAATGACAGAGATCATCTGCCGAAACCACTTTCAACATCTGTAGGGTAGTTTTCCTTTACATCACTCATTGATAGGTCAGATTAATTACTGATTCAAACACATCCCAGTCATCTCCTCTGCACACTTTTCCTCTATGCTAACTCAGTCCTTGATCTTTGCTGCTACCTTGTTCCAACACTCAGGCCATCTTCAACGGGTTCAGTACCTTCTAAACATCCACTGGGATTTCAGATATTAATGGCTTAAAGTTTCCAACATAGTTCTTCAAACAGTGTTAAGCCTAAAGGGTTCCTGACAGGTTTCTCTATTTGGAAGGCAGTCCTTGCAGTGCTTTCTTGGTCGTAGAGATCTTCCTTTTTGACAATCAAGATACTTAATTTGATCATAAGTAAATTTCCTTCTCGCTACTGCAAACAGGCACAAGCTTTTCAAACTAGTTTTCATGCAGAGTCTACAAAAGCATACACTGGAGCACCCTTTGGCTACATCAGCATAAGGAACCATTCACTGAAAATCAGGCTAAGTGCCAATGTCCTACTAAGTGATTACTGTAGCCAATAATCAAGTTCTCCTAGTATGTATGAACTGGCCAGCACAGGCAAGGTCAAAATGTCAACAACTTTACCTACCTGTGACTGTACTTCAGTTGTGAAGGATTTAATATCAGCAGTTTTAAGATCATTTGCTCACTTAAGACAATGGTCTTAAGGTCCTCTAAGGTGTCATAATCCGAATTTCAACTTTCCCAGGGCATAAGGTAACAAACGGGACAACTGGAGTGGTTTCTCCCCTAGACAGCATCAGAAATGTGCACTGCCATGATGACTCCCCTTCCTTTGTTCTTGTATTTTTCTCCCTGGGGACAAGTCCTCTTGTGATGCACTCTAAGTATTGAATAACTATATTCGATATTCTTGATGGCTGTTCTCATGTCTTTGCTTTTAAAAAGAAGTTCTGTTTTGTCTTACCTCTGGGTACCTATTTCATGCACAGTGAAAACAATTGTTACTGCAAGACTACAACAAGTAGATCAGCCCTTCCAATAAGCCTGGAGTTGCCTTGGCAAGTTTAGCCCTCTGGGAGCGTACCCCACTGTCTCCACTGGCCTCTCCAGACGTTCACCTACAAATGGGATGCACAGCAGCAGCACTGGTAAGTACCACTAGGTGGGCTGTAATCTGGCTAGCTCAGTTAACCACAGCATTGGTAACAGCAACACCAACAGTAGCTGGGGCTATACAATGAATACAAAATACATTGGTTACTGGCCCACACCGTGCTGCCATGTCTTCACTGCTATGTTACCTCTGCTTACTGCATTAAAGGTGACTTGTGCATGCTGCTCACACACCCAATAGAAAGCAGGGTGGACAAAACCTTCTAATCTCTTATCAGTACCGTGTGTCTGGACATTTGCTAATTGCTAATTTCAACTCTCATACCTTTGATTAAATCACTCTTGGTGGTTGGTTCCTTCATGCCACTAATCTATGGGTTCCTTCTTGAGTAATCTCCTTCCTTGAGAAACCTTGGGAGGAGGTGTTGCTGCAGTGAGTTAACACAAGTACAGTTTCCTACCCAAGCCATGGTTCCTTTCCTAATTTTCTGCTGCTTTCATACCCCATCAATTAGAGAAGTGTGCAGCTTGGCATGCAAGATCTGAATCCCAAGGAAGTAACCTGATTTTTCATTATCAACCTTCTCGCAGACCTGTCAGGACAGAACGGAGGAACTGGCTCTGTACAAAATCATGATCATCTCTTAAGTTACAGTCAGATTCTTGCGGAGCAAGCAATACTTTCTATCAGGCAGTAGTCTGTACTCTGCTATATATTATAGGTATTCCTTAAAAAATGCTATTTGGGTACTAGAAGCCACAGCGACTGCATGGAGAACCACGCAGGACAGAGCACAGCTTCTCAGCTCAACAGTTCTCAGCAGCGTATGGGAGCCCACATTGCTCTCTGTTGCTGTCCCTGGACTGCTTTCAATAACCAGGTTAGCTCATTTAAGATGAGCTAAAATTAAGAGCTGGATCTTTTGGCTCTCATGCTGCTACTTACAGCTGTGATAAAAATCAGTTACATATTTATTCCTAGTAATAAGATCTTAAAATGCACCTCATGTTTGGCAGGCTTAGATCAATTTTTTCTTCTAAGTATCTCCTGAGGCTCCATTCTGGGCAGTCTGCCTAATAACAGCTTCCACTAGCTGTGCTTCATTGTGTCATCTTGAATTGCATTTTTGGCTGGAAAAGTCAGTTCTTTTTGTGGGAAAACGTCATCCAGTACCATTATTTTAGCTCTTGTTAATAACTTAGTATTGGGGACCAGATTTTCCTTCAGCTTCAATTTTAATTTCCTTCATGCTTTACAGAAAGAACATTTCAATCAATTTTGTGTCTCTTCTAAAATTTCAGTTTGCTTCTCTTTTGCTGAAGTTTAAAATCTATTTTTTAATTCCAGCAATGGTAACAATCCCTGATATTTCAAATCTTACCATTCTTCACTGTTTACATGGTCTCTTATTATGAAAACAAAAAAGCTCTTTATTTCCATTTATTGGGAGGTATCCCCAAAATAGCCAAAGAAACATTCCGTTCCTTTAAATGCTTATTCTTCAGTTGACCAAAGTTTTCTTCTTCATTAAAAACATGTAGGAAAAGAAGCCCTAATTTAAAATCTATCACACTTTAAAAACTTGCAGAGAAAATATTTATTAATTTTCTTGATACATTAAAAATCAAACCACAAACTTCAACTCAAGGGAACTACTGACTATTTTGAAGAAAATAAATTGAGAAAAATAATTTCACAGCAGAGAAAATGAAATAAAACAGTTTCTACGCTCTGTGCATTTTGTGGAGTGTGTTGATGAGATTATTTGGCTGCATTGGTAATTAAAACCCAATCTATGTAACTTCAGCTTAAGCAGTATCTGCAAGCGGGTATTTTTCTGAGACTGCAACAAAAAGTTTGTATCTCAGGTTCTATCTTCCTCTCTGGCAAGGTCTGATTAATCCCTATTTCCTATATGATTAGAAATAAACAAGGTCCACTTTCTCAACAATACTGATGAATAGTAGTTACAACGTACCTCCAAAGAGTGCTCAAGACACTAACATCAAGATGATGCAACACAAAGCTGACCTATCTGTATGGTACTAGAGTCTGTTGCTTCTGTGTATAATTTTAATTATCAGTCCAACTGAATATTATAGTATGATACATTGTTACTTCTTGTCTGGCTTCACAAATAAAATTCATTCAATTTTGTCCCCATGTCAGTTTTAACCAACTGCCTGAATTTTTTCATGTTTTTCTGAACTCTTTCCAATTTGTAAATAACTTTGGGATAACATCGTAACTTTGTGAAAATGTGGTAATTGGGAGCCACAGTGATGCTTTTGATGCAGTCTGTCCAGGGCTGTTAAGAAAAAGAAGATAGAAAAGTCTGAATCTGATCCCTCTGCTAATTCTGGGAGCAAAGGTATTTGAAATCATGTCCTTCCAATACCTTCCAAAGGTATTTGAAATCATGTCAAACCAATCCATCCTGGCTCAATTGACAGGCTTCTTTGTTAGCAGATCATTAATTTGTTGTATAGTTGTGATTTGTGCATGCTCACAGTTCATCTACCACATCAAAATCTCCTGTTAAAATAAGCAGATGAATGCTTAGTGTCGCTGGAGTCTTCCACGAATGCCAAGTGTGAGATAAATGTCAAATGTTGTATGTTGTTAACATTTGAGTTGTTTTCTCATTATTTTCTGAAAAAACAGTGAGAACTTTCAACGTAGAAATGAATTGATCCATTTCCAGGGGTAGGAGATAATTTTGAGGGTAATTGGCCTGAATGTTTTGATCATACTGCTGAGAAAAGAGGTGAACCAGTTTGAGAGATTCCCTTCATCCCACTGCCCACTTTCTCTGTAGCAGAGTGCATCAAAAGAAATGTGTATTTGAGCTGCATCATTTCAGTCGAGCATCCCACTTTCACTGGGATTAAAGTACGCTGCATTCTTTATCTGCATGGAAGTAGTGACCTCCAACAAAAGAGGGAGAAAACAGGTAAGGGGTGAAAAGCAAGGTTCATGAGAACTCTGTCAGAGTCCTTAATTGCTTAAAATGGCAATTGCTTTGGGGGGCAGTTATGACATATTTATGTCCTTGTGTAACATCATCTATACTTCCCTTGCAGCATTACTGATTGCCCACTTAGACATTCTTTTTGAATGCCTGCGGGGTTTTTTTAATAACTTTTGTTTTCTGTTCTGGTTCTATTCTGTATTCTCCTAAGGCTGGTATATGTTACTCACTTCTATTCCAACTCCTCTGATTCAATTATCAATTTCACTTCTATTTTATTTACTTGCTTCTTAAGGTCATTAATGAAGATGGGTCAGAAGTGCGATCTCTGTGGCATAATAATACATTGTTTGGATGCATTGATAATTCAGAGGGTGGAGTATTAATGATTGGCTACTTAAATAAACTTTGAACCCTACTTCTCCTAGTCATGAGGGGACACTTCATTCCAGTACAAATATATTATTATTCATGCAATAGTAACAATAACTGCATTTACATACTTATAATAGTATCCTCCACACAATGAACTGCAATGATAACAAATCCGTTATTATCATCACTTTTCATAGATAAGAAAGAAGAAAAAAAGCAAAGCCCTAAGCCTTAGCTGAAGTAAAAAAAGGAGAGTTTATGATCTTTGGAAGAAGGGGCAGGCAACTCAGGAGGACTACAAAGATGTTGTGAGGTTATGCAGGGAGAAAATTAGAAAGGCCAAAGCCCAACTTAATCTGGTTACTGCTGTAAAATACAATAAAAAATGTTTCTATAAATACATTAGCAGCAAAAGGAAGGCTGAGGAGAATCTCCATCTTTTATTGGATGAGGGGGGAAACATAGTGACAAAGGATGAGAAAAAGGCTGATGTCCTTCATGTCTTCTTTGCCTCAGTTTTTAATAGTAAGACCAGTTGTTCTCGGGGTACCCAGCCCCCTAAGCTGGAAGACAGGGACAGGGAGCAGAAGGAAGCCCCCATAATCCAAGGGGAAATGGTTAGCGACCTGCTACACCACTTAGACACACAAAATTCTATGAGGCCGGATGGGATCCACCCAAGGGTACTGAGGGAGCTGGCAGAAGTGCTCACCAAGCCACTTTCCATCCTTTACCAGCAGTCCTGGCTAACCGGGGAGGTCCCAGTTGACTGGAGGTTAGCAAATGTGACGCCCATCTACAAGAAGGGCCAGAAGGAGGATCCAGGGAACTACAGGTCTGTCAGTCTGACCTCGGTGCTGGGGAAGGTTATGGAGCAGATCACCTTGAGTGCCATCACGTGGCACATACAGGACAACCAGGTGACTGGGCCCAGCCAGCATGGGTTTATGAAAGGCAGGTCCTGCTTGACTAATCTGATCTCCTTCTATGACCAGGTGACCCACTTAGTGGATGAGGGAAAGGCTGTGGATGTTGTCTACCTAGACTTTAGTAAAGCCTTTGACACCATTTCCCACAGCATTCTCCTGGAGAAACTGGCTGCTCATGGCTTGGACGGGTGTACTCTTCGCTGGGTGAAAAACTGGCTGTGTGGCCGGGCCCAAAGAGTGGTGGTGAATGGAGGTAAATCCAGTTGGCGGCCGGTCACAAGCGGTGTTCCCCAGGGCTCAGTATTGGGGCCAGTTCTGTTTAATATCTTTATCAATGATCTGGATGAGGGGATCGAGTGCACCCTCAGTAAGTTTGCAGATGACACCAAGTTGTGTGGGAGTGTGGATCTGCTTGAGGGTAGGAAGGTTCTGCAGAGGGATCTGGACAGGCTGGATGGATGGGCCGAGGCCAACTGTATGAGATTCAACAAGGCTGAGTGCCAGGTCCTGCACAACAACCCCTTACAACGCTACAGGCTTGGGGAAGAGTAGCTGGAAAGCTGCTTGGTGGAAAAGGACCTGGGAGTGTTGGTCAACAGCCGGCTGAATATGAGCCAGCAGTGTGCCCAGGTAGCCAAGAAGGCCAATGGCATCCTGGCTTGTATCAGGAATAGCGTGGCCAGCAGGACTAGGGAAGTGATCATCCCCCTGTACTCGGCACTGGTGAGGCCACATCTCGACTACTGTGTTCAGTTTGGGCCCCTCACTACAAGAAAGACATTGAGGTGCTGGAGCGTGTCCAAAGAAGGGCAACGAAGCTGGTGAAGGGTCTGGAGAACAAGTCTGATGAGCAGCAGCTGAGGGAAGTGGTGTTGTTTAGCCTGGAGAAGCAGAGGCTGAGGGGAGACCTTATAGCTCTCTACAACTACCTGAAAGGAGGTTGTAGCGAGGTGGGGGTCGGTCTCTTCTCCCAAGTAACAAGTGATAGGATGAGAGGAAATGGCATCAAGTTGTGCTGGGGGAGGTTTAGATTGGGTGTTAGGAAAACTTTCTTCACTGAAAGGGTTGTCAAGCACTGGAACAGGCTGCCCAGGGAAGTGGTTGAGTCACCATCCCTGGAGGTATTTAAAAGACATGTAGACATGGTGGTTAGGGTTTAGTGGTTTAGTGGTGGACTTGGCAGTGATAGGTTAATTGTTGGACTTGATGCTCTTAAAGGTCCTTTCCAATCTCAATGATTGTATGATTCTATGATTCTATAAATGTCAGATGGCAGAAGACTCCTAAACAAAACACAAGTCTTTCCCTATTAGCTTTTTGTCAACTCGGTTTTTATAAAATTTTTGAAATGGGATGCTGGGAAAAGAAGTAGCTGGCAAGTAAGAGGTGGTGTAGATATGGGTTCGTACTTACTCCTGAGGGGCAGAGGAAGTGTTCCCATCTGTTGGATTTAGTGTCTGAAGGCCTAACCCTGTCTAGGCTTGTTGGACCTTGATTGTGCCTTCTTGGATGTAGTCATCCTCAAAGACCTTCTGTCTCTCTAGGTCTACTCTTTTCCCCAGCAGATGATTTCTTGGAAAATCAACCCCTCTGTTGATTTTTTTCGTGTTACTAAATATCATAGCTACATGGGCTTATAGAAGCTGCATATGAAACCAGTCTGATAAGAACTAACTTCTTGGTTAAATATTTAGAAGTCACTTCATGTTCTTCTGGTTAAGAATATCATTTAGATTACCCAAATCTAGATCTTGCCATCACTTTTCCAGGACTGAATTCACAATTATATGCGGTATCTTTTCTTACTTTCACTGGTTGTGGTAAAGGAGTCATCAAAGGAGACTTTTAACAATTGCAAGGGTCTCAACAGTTATACAGTCTATGGAGCAGCATGCCCAACATTTTATAGATCTCCTAACCTTCTAAAGACCCCACACAGTTACATGCTGGTGAATTAGGAGAAATAAATCTGTATCGTATTTTCTCTGCAGGGTCCTACAATCTGGCAATAAACAAATGTGGTTCGGTATTTATCTTTTTTTTTTTAGACACTGAAACAAGAATTGGCTGATACCATAGCTGTATGTCATATTACAGCTATCGTGGTGATTGCTGTTTAGATGTCTGTTGACACCTCTTTTGAAAGGTAGATGTTAAAATGACTGATGGACATTATTGCGTTATGGCCACCTACTCTTTGAAATACTCTAATAATGCAGTGAACAATGGTAACATGTTGTAATAACTTTAGGCTTTGCTCTAGCATCGTGAAGAAGTGCATCTTTCACCCACGCACATTCTTAAATTTACTACTTTGAGCTGCCCAAGTAAAACTATGTTTACTTGGTTCTTTCTGATAGTCTAAGCATTTTCTCCAAAACCTAACAATAGCAAGTTTCAAGTCAGTCATTTATGAGGAAAGATGTCAAGAATAGATGTTGAGCAAACTCAAGTCTCAGATTTCTTAAACTGGACGGCATTCACAGATGATGTCCCTCTGCCCACACCCCTTATTTTCATTAAAAAGTAAATTGCAGTCTTTCAGGGCTTTCTAAGGGAGAGGTGAAAATAGATTCAAGTTTCTCTGGCCAAGCTTAAGCTACTCACATAGAAACCACATGCAGTCTAAGGGCTGTACAGGGGAACGCTATGCACAAACTATCACGTGCTGCTTCTCAGGCAGGTTTCAGAGGACCATTCCAGTACAACTGTGTCTTTTCTGAACTGGGCCCAGTCCATGTCCATCTGGATCAGAACGTGGGCAGAAAAGGTTGTAGCTTGTAGCTATCCGACTAATTGCCCTTAACTGACCACTTCTGCCAAAGCTTTAATCATAGAAGTATTATCTACAGTTTTACAGGTCAAAACACAGATTTCAAATTTCACTAAGAACTGATTAGCAGCCAGTGTTACAAGTTGGATAGCTTTTATTGCAGTTAATATATATTACCTGACATTTTTAGAAATATTCAAGAATGCACTTATATAAAATGTACTGCTGTAAACATGGCAACTGTGCCATGCTTAGCTGCTATAAGAGGGACACTCAAAAGGAAATTTCTGACAGATATATATACAAAATATGTTTTCTTCTGTTCTTTTTACATGGACATTCAAGGGAACCTATGGATCCAGCATGACCTGAAGTTGTGAACCTGCATAACAGACTGTTCACACGATTTCTCAACTCTGTTCTTTTCTAGTTATTTCCAGCCCACATGAATCTGTAACTCAGTTTGGCCATATATGAAGTAAGCTGCTGAACAGCACCAGCTGGATCTGATGCAATCGATATGTACAGTGGGGTATTATCCTCCTACTGAAGGTACCACAACTCTCATGTCATCATGGATTTCCTGTGTGGCCTCATACATACCTTGTACTGGCCAGATAACAGAACAAAACACAGGAGAACTCCAGCTGGAAAGTAATCCACAGCTGATTAGTAATTATCCAGTATGCAGATGAGCAATCACCTACTATTTCTTGTACCCAGTGTCGACCTGTAGAGGCTGACACTATAACAGGTCTACAATTATCACCATTTGAAGTGGGTATATGTAATAATATACTTTTCCTCAAAGATTAGTGCACCTAGCGAGTGCCAAAGAAATCCTCAAATGAGAAAGTTTGTAATATGCTGGAATTGATATCGGGATCTCTGGGGTTGATCTCTAGATCTGTTTTGAGCATCCTGTATGACTTAAGGTATGCCACTCACTTTCCCATGCCTTAGTTTTCTAATACAAGATGTGAATAATATTTCTCAGTCTTACATAGTTACTGAAAACAAAATTCTCAGATATTTTCAAGGTATTCTGATGAGATGGCAATGCACAGAAAAGCATCTGAAAATGAAAAGGCACTGGCAGGATGAAAATGGATATTTGAACTGCAGCAATTCATCACTGAGATACACAGGCTGCCTTGTTAGTTCCAAGGGGAGTAAATTAAAATCTGGAAAGTGGGTGATCAGCTGAATTAAAGCCATTCAATTTTAACTTAAAAACCAAAATGCAGATCCTCCAGTCAAAAAGTATATCCATGAAGGCAGGAAGCTAGTAACAAATTAGGTTAGGGGATACGGCACAGGACAGGATGAGGAGAAATGGCATTGCTTGTGAAAGGAAGCAGTTTAGAAAGAATTAACTTTATTTAATTGACTGCGAGTTACGCATTTAGACTATTATAGCTGCAGACATTCCCTCAACAGTCAGCTGAGAGGAAGAAAGACACCTCCAGAGAGTCCATCATCTCATCTGCAGACTGGAAGGACACAGGATTAGACAGTCTGCCCTGCGCTGGCTGCAAAAGGACCGTGGATCACTAGCTCCGAATGACTATCTACCTTTCAGATAGCTCAGAAGAAGTAAAATTAACCGTACCCTCCTCTTTTGATTTTTTTCAATAGTAGCCAAAAGCTTAATGCTAGCAGTGATCTCAAATTGTAATAATGAACAATCAGACATTGCACCACCACGTGAGTAAAGATATGTCCTTATTATAAAAGAAATATAATTAACCCTATCTTCTCCATAGCTTGCTCTTGTGCAACTGCTAGCTGTTTTTTGGCAAGTAGCAGAGGTTTGTATCCAGATTAAGCAATTCTTTTTTGATAGATTTTGAATATTATTTGAAACCAGTATTCCTTAAGCAGCAAAGCAGAAAGAGAAGAACAAAGAAAGAAGAGCAGAAAGTGGGAGAACAAGAAACGTATAGATTTATATAAGAGGTAAGAAGATTCATCAGAAATTATTTCTCTGATTCCCCAGCAAGCAGATGCTGTGAAGAAACAAATCTGAAGGAAAGAAACTTTGTAAGATGAGACCTATACTTTCCAAGAGATAAAGAATGGTGATCAATTCTTTAACACCAAGGATATGTCTCTCACGAGTCTTGTGGATTCACGGAGTTCAAGGTGGAAAGGACCATGGGATTATCCAGCCTGATCTCTTCTTAGCACAGTTTAGAAATTTTCATGTAGTAGCCCTACTATTGATCAGAGTAAGTTACGCTTAAACATATTTTACTACAAGCCTTAACTGCCAAAAGCAGGAAAATGTATGCATTTCTTTCCAGAGCTTATCACCTCTTTTCCCATTTCTCAGCTCTTTTTCACCAACCTTGTGCCTCCCTTTCTCTGCCCCAGTCTCCTCCCAAATACAAGACCAGCCTCTAATTCCTTTTTCTCCATCGGTCCCAGTCTTGATAAATTTGTATTCAAATCTGTTATGTCCGGTACCATTACCTAAGTGATCTCATACTCATGATGTGGTTACATAGGTGCTCTTGGTGTTGTAAGATTGTACTCCACAAAAGATGCCCTTTCCAAAATATTCCCCTTCAAATAACTGGGAAGTTTGGCTATTCCTCACATAACTCCCCCATAACCACATGTGAGATCCAGCCACCTTTCACAGCATGACCTGTAGCTTTCATCAGCTTCTCACAAAGTTATTCATGTTCAGCAAGTTCTCATGTCACTAGATTTCCATGTCCCCACAGTTGGCTTCACCTCAGGCCAGGACCTAGTCAACAGCCCAGACATTTGCCTGCAGCCTTAACACCACTTTTCTATCAAGTTTATTGGCAGCCATTTTATATTAACCTCTATATCACCAATACAATACTCAAAATACATCGTGGTTAGAGCCAATCTGTGAGGTATCCTTCTGTAATGAACAGCCCGAACACTTCTTACTGACACTTTGTTTTTGGGATCTGTTGATTAGCCAGTTTATAAATCAGTATCTTGTGTGTGTGCACATCTGTGCATTTTACAGACTTTCAGCAAAAAATGCTATAGGACAACACAAAGAAGCCCAGGTACAATGGTTCTCATTATTTTTGTGATCAAATGCATCCATCAATATGGGAAAAAAGTTTATTTTCTAAGTCCACTCACAAAGCATGCATCAGATCCGTAAATGAAGAAACACCATGGGACAAGATCCACTGATATAAGTAACTGTCATTCTCTCTTTCTCTTCATTTAAAAAAACCCCAAAGAAATACACCTAAGTCGCAAAGCAGTCAGTAGTGACAAACAGTATGTCATGGAAACACAACAGTTAGAAGGAGTGGGAATACGAGATACCTGGTGATTATTCTTGCTGCTGAAAATCTTAATAGTTTGTTAATTACCCACTTATTATTTTCAGAACAACTTCTCAGTCGTTGAGGTGACTCTGCCATCTAGAACATTTGTTTGTTTCTTCTCACGGACATCTGTAGGTTGTAGCAATGCATCAGCAGTCAGGAACAGTCCAGATACTCTCAGTAAATGGAGTCCATGAAACACTCCCCAGAGCTTTCTCCAAATGCACTTTCCACCAAATCAGTTACACCAAATATCTGCCGTTAATTGTAACCAATGAGCTACCGTCTCTTTTCTTTTAGATCAACCCTTCACATCAGAGACATTAAACTTCAAATACCAACTCGAAGAGGAAGGCCTTTCTCTTATATCCATTTACAGAAAACACCACAGTGTGGTATAAAGATTTTATCAACATTTGAAAAATCCTTCATGACTCACCTGTGCCTTTGCTACACTCGGATTTGCAATACCATCATCCAAACTGGTACAAAATCTTACCATATGATCAGGTATTTAAAATAATAAACAGGATTCTCCTGATGGTAACTCATTACAAAAGATTGACCTCTTTCCTTTTGTTTGTTATCCAATCTTGTCCTTGTTTTTTGTGATTCACATGTCACTTTCGTCATTCAAACTGGACTCACCTTTAGCTGGAGACTTCAGTTGGTATACTTCTTAAATTCTCTATAGATCTATGACTTTATAATGAATAACAAGCATAAGCAAATAGATGATGGTTTTACCAACAATCCAAACACCACATATATTTTATATTTTTTTGAAGAATACTAAATGGAGGCACCTTTATTTTTTCTAAGGGTATTACAGCCTTTCTTTCTCTGACCCTTTCCTCTGTTTGCTGCTTTTTTCAGAGGTCTACCCTGTCTTCTTTCTCCTGTTCATTTTGGTTTTGCCAGGATTCTACAGGGTATGCCGATCTGTCACAGCTACAAAAATCAAATGACAACCCCTTACAGCATTATTCACTCACTCCAACAATCCAATTCTCACCTCCTTTGACCCAATCAAAACTCCTCCTAATAAAATATTCTATGACTATGTACCTCAAGTGAAGAGAGATGCAGAGCGGATTCACGCAACTTGTGCTGCATCTTTAATTTTTCATTAGATCCAGATTCTAGTGGAACACGAGAGCTCCAACACAACCACAAAATCATCAAAACCACCAAAAATGTGTATATGCAAGGAGGAGTAAGGCAATAGAGAAAAAAATATCTCACTTAATCTTAAGATACCTAAAAGTTAGAATTGCTCTATTGGAGAAAAATGAGACCTCCCTCCATGGGATGATCCATTACATTCTAAATTAGGTATTTAGACTGAATTTCTCTCTTGAAATGCCTCTTTCCCTTGACTGTAGAGTGAGTTTGTATCACTAAATTAGACAAAATACTTAAATTCTAGATGAATAAAGATGAGTAAGATAAATGTCAATGATAGGCCACTTTAGGTATTGTATTATTAAGATATCATGCATGCTGTCTATAGAAAGCTAATGATTCAGTAACTTACTAAGTTAACAAGGCATATATGTACGTCTGTTTTTTATAGTGTTAACAGTCTTGAAAACATTATAAGCAACAGAAGAACCATACCTGCTATAAAGAACAGTAATTAATATGTACAGCCAGAATATAAACTGAGAGAGGCTGAACTGTTCTACTTAGTGCATTTGCATTACTATAATCCAAGAAGAAAGGGACAGCTCAGAGAAAAAGCTGCTTTTAGCAGCCATAGGCATGCTGCAGATACGGGATCAGCTTATGAAGAATACGTATGAGAAAAAGGTAGAAGAAAGATGTAATCTTAAGGAGCTGGTCAGGACACAGTCCCACAGTTCTGTTACAGCCAAATGAAGCTTCAGAAAAATAACCAGTTATCGCTTAAAGAGAAAAGTACTTTCAGATATCTTTTAAGTAAATTTCCATTATCTCGTTCCTGTGCTTTGCACTTTGTAATCAAGAACTGAATCCGGGCAGCTCACGCATCCCTTTCCCTCTCTGTGGGAACGGGGAATAACGACTGGAACCATGCCAGCGCCCCGGCCAGCGAGAAACCTACTTCGACCACCCCTGCCCAGCGCTCGGGCGGGAGCGTCCCCTCACCGCTCCCCAAAGCCCGTCAGGGAAGAGAGGCCTGCGGCGCGCCAGCCCGCCGGGAAAAACCCGCCACCGCCGCTGAGGGAAGGCCTTCCCGCGCTCCCGTCACTCCAGCCGGACAGCGAGGGGCTGATATCTCGCTGAAGAGCAGCGCGGCAGCCCTCTCCCCTCAGCTCCACGAGGAAGCAACTACCCAGCCGCGCTACAGTCCCGCCACCGCCACAGCGGCTGAGCGGCTAACGGCCACACTGCCCGCCCTCCACAGCGCGCCTGCGCACAACTCCCCCTCCCGCTTCAGGACAGCAGGGTGTGGCACGGCCATCGGGACCCCCACGAGGCGCTGGGCGGGGCGGGGCGGGGCGGGGCGGGGCGGGGCGGGAAGGAGCCATGGCTGTTATGGGTAGCGCTGCTGCCACAACTCTCCTCCAATAGGGAGGCGGGCTCGGCTGTTTTTTTCCTTCCCCTGGCCAATCAGCGCTCGCTTCCTCCACTGCCCCGTGAGCCGTTCTGGCCAATGGGAAGGAGGCTCTTTGGGCGTCAGTGATATTCAAACCGAGAGCGGCGCGGGCGCCTTTGCTTGGCTGGGGCCTCCTCCCGGCCCTGAAGCAGAAGCGGGCGGCGAGGGTGAGTGCGGCCGGGCCGCGCCGCGCCGCGGGGCCGGGTGGGGGATAGCGGGGTGCGCGTCTAGCGGTGAAGCTGCTGAGCGGTGGTGGCGGCGGCGGCGGAGCCCTCCCGCCCCGGACTGCGTGTGGCGGCGGTGCCCGCGGGGCTCGCCTCCCGCCGGCCCCGCCCTCCGCTCCCCGCCGCGGCCGGGAGGCCAGCGCTGTCCCGCTCCCCGGCCCACGCCTGCGGGGTGGGAAACGGTAGTGCGTGGGGCGGGCTGCGCGGCTCTCCCGGCCCTGCGGGGTCGGCTGCGGCGGGGAGCGGGCCTGCGGCTCCGCTGGGCTGCCGCCCCTGCGGGTGAGGAAACCTGGCGCCTCTCTCTCCTCCTCTCCCTCACCACCTTTTCTCACTGTCCTCCTCTTTCGTGGTCTTGTTTTTTAACCTGAATTTGATAAGGGATTTCGAGAGTAGTGTTGTAGGGGTTTTTTTTTCGTATTTAAGTTTGGTATATTATGAAATTAAAGCAAAAAGAAATTCTCGATAATACAGCTTGCTGCAGCCTTGGCAACAGGTAATAAGATGTAATTGGGTGAGGATATATCAATCCAGCGTGCAAGCTATCTTCAATTAGGCTGAGGAGTAGCACTTTCTAGAAATAGACACAAAGCAGACCTGTGCTTGATAACTAATTTACGCAAATTGCTTTGGAAACAGGAAGGTGTACGTGGGCAAGGAGAGGGAAAAGGAAAGATCTGGGAATGTGTATCCATTCAGCTCTGGCTAGCACATGTGATAAAGCAATAGCTATTCCTGAAATGACACCCTAAATTAAAACTGCTCTCGGTTACGTCCCTTGTAACTGCTTGGCTATATCCTTAAGCCTTCAGAACTTAAAATTGTGTCTCAGTGGTTTTGTATGCTGCTCTGTTCTCTGCTGCTTCTTGGTAACTTTTAGCCTCCGGTTTGTTTATGCTACAGTAGCTCACCTGCTTCTCTGCTGTTGAGCCTTTTTCTGATTAGCCCTGTTTTGTCTTTGAGTCTTTTTTGTAGCTGGCACCAGAATTTCTGTTTTTCCTATTTATATTCATAGTTAATGTTGCTAACTGTTTAAAATGATTATTTTTTTTTGAATGTTGGACATTTTTGTTTACCGTTAAGAAAATCCTGATTTAGGCTTTAGGACTTGTAAACAAAACCAAACAAAGATTATGCATGTGTATAGTTTTTTTTAAAGCCTGGGTAGAGGCTTCAAAAACACCATGTTTCTATGTATTTTTGGGAAATAGTGTCTGGGTAAAGGAGAGACTTCTACTAGTGGCTGCGCTATGGAACAGGTTAGAAGTGAGTTAACAAGTCTGTCTAGTTGGATAGCTAATTAATAATCTTTTAACCCAGTCTTGTAATCAGGGTGTCATGTGGGACATGAAGGGAGCTGAAGTTGGAGAGTATTTGGAGGGCTTTGCTACTCGTCTGAATTCAGGCTTTGGTGACTGCTTGTGGAACAATTTAGCTTGATGCTTTCTAGTAACAGCTTTTTTAACATCTGTCTGGAGCAAGCAGAAGTTGCAGGATTTCTTTCATGTTCCTACTACTGCAATTTGCTCTTTAGAATTTAACCTAAAAGCTTGTATCATTTAGCAAGCAGATCTGCTTTCTGCTTTCCCAAGGGTTTTATTTACTTGGGACATGGTTTAGTGGTGGACATGGCAGTGTAAGTTTTATGGTTGGACTAGATGATCTTAAAGGTCTTTTCCAATCTAAATGATTCTATGAAAGCTGGTATCTGTTCCTTCAAAGGAGTAGCAAAGACTAGCTTCTGTAATATCTACAGAATGATAATTGATAACTGGATGAATGACAGATTATGCCATGTGTTTCTGAAGATGGTTGTGTGGTGTTATCACATGTTTCTGTTCTTACTTGCCTTGAACCAACGTGGCAAGATCTCAAAGGCAGGAACTTTTAAACACTTAAATATCTGTGTAATAGATCCCAATGTTCAGGAAGGTCTTTGGTAGTTTTGTAGTGTGTTTTGGCAATGTTGATGTAACTGGA
This sequence comes from Mycteria americana, assembly GCF_035582795.1. Classification (NCBI taxonomy): domain Eukaryota; kingdom Metazoa; phylum Chordata; class Aves; order Ciconiiformes; family Ciconiidae; genus Mycteria; species Mycteria americana. The sequence goes on from NC_134367.1 coordinate 37,990,283, forward strand.
CTTGGAGATAGTTCTATTTCCTGTAACTGACAGCATTTGCTGTACTACCAGCAAGCGTGTGCATCTTTGCTTAAATGCTGAGCACTATTAAATAATGAACTGAATACATCAGCAGAATAATGCAAATACTGTGGAAGATGAAGGCTACAGTTAGTTTTCCGCTCTTGTTTGTGTGTGATCTTTCTGCGTAGGAAAGGAAGGCACCAGAAAACATATGAATGGGTAAATTTCCTGATTTAGAGGTGGCATTTTTACCTCCTCTACACAGAGTAGAGGACTTTTAACTCCAAGTTCTTCAACATATAGTCTTTTGACACTAGTAAACATTTTAATCAGACCATAGGAACAGAGCTAAACAAGTATTTAACATAACAGTTGTAGCCACAGTGGTCTGGGGGGATAAGGAAAATATATTTATGTTATCCTATTACCTATATTTTACTAGGCTGATCATTTCACTTGGAGGAAAAAAAGCCAGGCAAGCTCCTGGGCACTTGCTTAAATTTTTTGCTGCCCTCTAGACCTCCTTAGATAAACAGATGCAATATTTCAGTAGATACCAGGGGTAGGAAGAGTGTACCTTTTTATTCAATAATTAAAAAGTATTTTCATACTTTCTCAAAGTTTGCATTTGAGGAAAAAATGCATCTGGCTCCATTCAGAAACTGAACAAATAGTGTAATACAGCAAATCCAGTATTTCAAGACTGGATGCTATTATTTCTCTTTAGTATCAAAAAATACTGTTGGGTGTATTACATGTGAAATCCCATGGATAACCGGTACTGCCACTTCATCCATTTACAACATATACTGCTCTTTTAGTCTCTGTCCCTTGGCTCCTTATTTAGTGGGTCTGTATGAGAGGTTGAAGTTAGTTTACTATGCTTTTTTAAAAGGCTGTTCTGTATCTTCCTGATCTCTGCATACATTTTAAACCTGTTCTTCGCTTCCCTGCCTCTAACCTCCTCTCCTGTATGGCTTTTCTAGATCTCAAATGTACTTCCATGTAGTCATTGCAGTTAAAAGCTCAGTTCCTATTGAGTGCATATATAACAGCATGTTGCTATTTTAGGTCTTTGCTGTCTTGTCAGATTTTGAATGCACTTCACACAGAAATAAATGGGAAATGCTTTCTTTAAAAGTAATCATGCAGCAGATTAAGCCAAAATGAGACTCTGAATACTTGCTTATGGTTGAACTTTGGCATGAGTAGAAAGATTGGTTGCAAATTGTGACAATACACAGGTGATTATGCCCTTAGTGTATTTTTTAATCTGTAAAGGTCATAACAAGCTGACCCATTTGGAAGTGCTTGCCCTTAGACCAAAAGCAATCTTTGAGCTTTTTTGTACTGTTTTATTACTAACTAGGAATAGTTTTATTGATTTAATGAACAGTATATTTCTGGGATGTCCCAAAGATGAGGCAAGCTTACAGGGTATACTGGTACTTATTTACTTTTCAATGTCTAACCATTCCATTTTGATACACAGGAACTCTATCAGGATGGAGAGCTGCGTTTCTTGCCTCTGCTGGATTCTTGGGATCATCTGAGATAGTCTGATCCTCATCTACGTTATCTTTTTGACAAGGCATATCCTTTCTTCAGGAGAGGCTTTCTCCGTATAGTACACGTTGAACCTTGACCAGTTAAGCAGCACACCAGAAATGTAAGTTTGACATGTACTGATGAGAGTTAAGATCAAATCTATGCAGAAAATGATTGAGTGTTTTGGTCTACTACATTTGGCAAGCTCTCACTGTAAAAAGAATAATGAGCCTTTTACATTGGTGAGGAAAATAGAAATACTGTGTTTAAAAAAAGTCCATCTGGGAATTGTTAGGAATTACAGTTGTAATGAGAGATTGTGGTATTACTGAACCTGAGGTAACTTTCTTTTATCTTCTTGGTGCTTCAGGTTTTGGAGTAGCTGACTTCATCTATGCTTTGAGGGAATGGGTACAGTTCAAGGACAGATCTTTAAGGATATTCTCACCCATAAAGAGGAAATTTGGAGTATTGAGTTCCTGTAGCCCCCTCTACTGTATTTATCAAAGGCAAAAATGCAATATGTACCAAAATCTTCTTTATGAAGAGATGAATCTCACTGGGTCTTCCAGCAACTTTTCATTGACTTTTTATACCTCAGTACAAAAGGAACAAAGACCAACAATTCAATGTAAAAATAAACTTAGTCTTTCTTTGAACCTATTTAATCTGTCCAGAGTGCATTACCTTCCCTGTTTCTGGGCCCAACTTCACAATAATTGGGAAGTCAAATGCCCTGGATATGCACTTAATTCACCATAGTTTGAAGATCAAAATTCTCCTCTTCCTTAGATACATGGAACATTGATTAACATGGGAAAAGCTGTGATCAGTGTGTTTCATGAAAATGTAGAAGATTGTTGTAGGCAAAAAAAGAAGAAATCATCAATTTTTCTTCAATTTGTTTTAGCACGCTTGCTCTGCTCAGATTGTCTAGGTTCTTATCTCTCAGCTATATCCATGTATTGTATTTCAGTTGATAATAAACTGATATAGCATTGAGGATTTGGCATAAGTTCCTTAAAAAAAGGGTATTTAAACCTCTAAATCCACATCCTTTTAGAAATTTAAAAATAGGCGTCACTTGTCTTTGGCAATACCCCATTGAACAAAGGAGCATGTGAATTCTTTTCTGGTTACCCACTGTGAAAACTAATTGCTGTAACCTGTGGCAAGGAGCTTAGATTAGCATTGTGTGCTAAACTTTTAGACAGAATAAAGGAAGGATGGTGTCCTGGTTTCGGCTGGGATAGAGTTAGTTTTCTTCCTAGTAGCTGGTATAGTGCTGTGTTTTGGATTTTAGTAGGAGAATAATAGTGATAACACGCTGATGTTTTGGCTGTTGCTAAGCGGTGTTCACACTAGTCAAGGACTTTTTCAGCTTCCCATGCTCTGCCAGGTGCAGAAGTAGTTGGGAAGGGACACAGCCAGGATAGTTGATCCAAACTGGCCAAAGGGCTATTCCATACCATATGATGTCATGCTCAGTATATAAAGCTGGGGAAGAAGAAGGAAGGGGGGAATGTTCGGAGTGATGGTGTTTGTCTTCCCAAGTAACCATTGCATGTGACGGAGCCCTGCTTTCCTGGAGATGGCTGAACACCTGTCTACCTATGGGAAGTAGTGAATGGATTCCTTATTTTGGTTTGCTCGCGCGCGCAGCTTTTGCTTTCCCTATTAAACTGTCTTTATCTCAGCCCATGAGTTTTCTCACTTCTACTCTTTCCGATTCTCTCCCCCATCCCACCAGGGTGGAGTGAGTGAGTGGCTGTGTGGTGCTTAGTTGCTGGCTGGGGCTAAACCATGACAGATGCTAACAGGATCATAGCTCGTGTTGGCTTTATGGATATGTACATGCAGAATACTTCTGGTTTTAGGTCTTTCCCCTTTTTGTGAGTTGAATATAGCAACTCCTGTGGAGGAACAGGGGCTGTGAAGAGGAAGAGAAGACTAATTTTGTGGGAGATAAAGCCCTGTGAGGATCTCTCTTTTTGTGAGGCTTTTTGTCCTGGAGCTGTTAGAATTTGAGCCCCTGGCTTTTGTTGTAGTCTGAACTTTGGCTATTTGCTGTATATTGGGCATGTACCACTTGTTAAAGCAGTAGGGGAATGTCCTGGAGGAAGGGGATCATCAGGATGGGATAAGCCTGTGCTAAACAGGGAGGATATAGAAGTTTGTTTGCTTTTGGTGTACAGTTTTGGCCACATAATGTAGGAAGTAACTACATCTCTGTAATAGATTGCCGGATATGCATATACAGTAAAGAATATGGAAACTTGTGTTAATGGTTATTAGAATATTAATCGATTACTGTTATTGGAAGGGGATGTGAGCTGGCAAGGTGGCTGAAATGTGAAAGTATCAAGAGGAAAAAAATGCCATTTTTCTTATAAGTACTTGCCTGTGCTGCATCTGTTGAAATTGCTGAGTGTATTTGTGTGTTCACTAGCTCTGCTGGAAAAAAACTTCAAGTTTTCTGTATATCCCCAACAGACATTTTACTGTAGCAATGTTTCAGCATGTATTGATTGGTAGACCTCTTAAGTTTTCTAATGAAGTGCTGGATGGTTATAATTTCAGTATCATGTGCTGCATCTTTGCTAGTCTCCGTTGATCTGAACGTTAGACCCTTATAGTCAACAGATCTTGAGTACCAAGACAGGTGAGACTTGAGGGCGATGGGCATAACACTTCTTACATTTATTTAGACATGTTCTCAACTGCAAACCTAGATTTAAATTACCAGCTTAATAAATGATTGCAAACACTTACATATAGCATTTAATAGCTAAGCTACTGTTATGAAGGATTCAAAAGAATCTTTTAAGTTTTTCAAAATACCAAGTTCAGTGACGTTCACTTTTACCTTAACTTTTGTTTTTCCATTTTTCCCTACATTCTTTCTTTCTTATCTTTCAATGCACTCTAACAAACCTGTGTGTACTCTGCCCTGATTTGTACTTAGGTAGGAACTTGTAAGCTCTTACCTAGTTAGCTTGTTCTTTAGAAAGAATCTTACTTGTGCTGGACTTTCCTCTTTACCCATAATATCTTTTTACACTTCTATGTGTCTATTAAACTTGCAAGATCGTGACTATCTCTCCTTGTGGTGAGAAGATCCCTGGGTCACAAACTGTGCAAAATAATGCTGTAGATGTGTAGTGTATCTCTTAAGGTATAAGTTTGTTTTCTTACAGATATAATTTATTTCTCTTGAACTCTTTTCAGGCAGAGATGCATAGTTCATCCCTGTACCATCACAGCCTTAATTCTGCGAAGGCTGACCTGGAATTATTCATTGTTTTGTTCAGTTTATATGTAAAAGCAGTAGTAATTTTCACATATTTTCCTGTCTTCACTGCTAACCATGAGAGCAGAGGTTTGGAGTTATTTATCTATAACTTTGCCCACTTCTAGCCAATTTTGTTCATGCTTCTCCAACACAATGTTAGTTGCAATGAAGCTTTATAATTTAGTTTTCAGATTGAATTACAGTGAATGATTTTGCAAGGTGTTAGTCAAATGTAGGCATACAGAGACAGGTTTATATAGCATACCTCTGAGTAAGGAAAACTGTGTGTCTTTTTGTTAGTAAGCTGCCACCTGTGTCAGTGATGCTGTCACATCCTTTGAAAAAGTAATATGGCTTGTTCTTTGGAAATATGTGCAAGAGTTTGCCCTTCCTGACCAGAGAGACTATAGAAAGGTTGAACATACATAGTTTTGTCTTAATAATGTTCCTAATATTTACTTTTGTAAGTCTCAAATTACTCCAGTTATGTGGAGATCATTCTTAGTAGCTGACAAAGTACACAAATTTTTTTTTTTTAGGGTTCTCCCAGCCTGCACATAGGCTGTGAAACTGTCCAGATATGTATTTGGTGTTTCATGTGTGAACTTTCTGCATTTCCTAATTAATGTCTCCTGGCTAGCCCTCCACTTCACCATCAGTTTTTAGTTTCAGGGTTGGATTGTATTCCTTATAAAACAGACATTGTACCCAGGAATTAATACAAAAGTTGAATATTATTTATTACAAGCAATGTAGTATAGTAATTTGTTACATATCCCTTACTGGTTCATCTGTATTCAGTGGTTTGTGTAATCTCTTAGAATGAATCCTTTTGGATAGACATCTAGGCAGTACAATTTTGCAACAGCAAAACTTACTGCGAACTAGGAAAAGGAATGATTTCAAAATGTTTGATTTACAATCTCAGTGGTATAAATAACTGTACCACATTTCAATTAAGTGCTACTTTAGAGAAAGATAATGTTAAAATTGAGGCATAACAAGAATAAACTGATATTTTTTTCAGAGCACATCTCACTGTCCAACTATACATGTATTATGTTAAATAAAAAATATCATGCCCATTACAGAGAGGAAGTAATGCTAAAAGATGGGTTGTAAGTATCTCTTATGTCTTGAAACTTATTATTTCTACTGTAAGTTATACCTGTGATGGAAAATATTAATATTGTTAAAACTTCAAGTTTATAGTATCAAGTTTTCTTTCCATGTGAAAAATGTTTAAGGGAGGTATATGTGTGGGGTGACACATCTAAGGTAGTCGAAGTCATCCTTACAGGTGTCATCAAATGAAAGTCTCTCCTTCCTGCCTTACCTTTCTCTTGTCCATATGGTGACATAGTTGAGAGAGCAGAAAAAACATCAAGCAAAAAGATAAAAGCTATCCCCCTTTTTTATGAAGTTTTCTGTTGGCATTTGTCCCTGAGCCATGTCACCTTGAAGTCTGACAAATGCTTGTTCCATTGCTGTTTACTCAAGAGAAGTGGCAGGAGTGTACGGCTAGGAGGAGGACTGCCTCTTAGCCATCCTAATCTATGGATTCAGGATGTGATTTAATACAATGGACTCAGATATTCAGGCAACATATCCCATTTTATTCAAACACTGGATATACCTTATTGGAAAGGGCTACTGTGAAGCATGGACTAGTATTTGGGCAGATCAGTTAAGCACTGATTCCTTTTGCTCATCTACGTTGCCTTCTGCTAAGAAGTTTACTTGTGTAACTACATTGACAAAGGCTTAATAGAGTATTTATGTTACATAATGTGGTAAGATATACATGAGAGGCTTTCCCATGGTAATTCCAATTAAGGTGAGCTACAACAGGGTTCTTGAGTAACTTCACTGGTTTTTAACCTTGTGTCTGCAGATGGAGGAGGAGGACCTAAGTGAAAGAGGATTGCCAAAAATTGCTTCAATCATGAATAGAGTTAGAGACTTGAAAAACAAATACAGAAATGAAGACAATATCACAGATGAACTTAACTGTACTAAAATCTCAGCTGATACAACAGGTATGTGTTCTTGTTACTCTTGTCACTTATGCAACTGATCTTAATGGCTCTTTTAGTCTAGGTTAACTGCAAGGATTTAAGGTTTAGCATTTCTTCAGTATTAATGACCAAAAATACATTTCATCCCTCCTTGTTTCTTTAGTTAACTGTTTTGCTTCAATCTTGTGAGAAGAAAAAAAAAATCTCACTAGTCGTCTTATAAAAAGTGTTTTCTTCTGTTCAGGTTTGCTGCAGTTTTAATCAATCTCCTTTGTTGTTTTTCTGTCAGATAACTCTGGAACTGTTAATCAAATAATGATGACAACAAATAATCCAGAAGACTGGCTGTGTTTTTTGCTTAGGCTAGAGAAAAAGGGTATTCCTCAGATGGATGTTGGCCTACTGAATAGACTCATTGGTCGTTACAGTCAAGCTGTGACTGCATTACCTGCAGAAAAGCATAGTCAAGATGAGAGCTATGCTCGCATCCTTGTGAGATTTGCTGAGTTGAAAGCGTAAGTATAAATTTTCGATATAACAACTTATCGTTCAAATTCAGAATTCTGAATGATAAAAATAGTTTGTTTTCATTAGTAGTTTCTGCAACAAATTATTTTGAGTAGGAATGTTTTCATATTAACTCCTTAACTCTGAGCAGCTTTAGCTAGGCAGCTTATCTGTTGTCTCTATAGTACTTGCATTTTTTTGTATATGCTAATAAACATGATTGTTCAGAGTTATTTGATTTAGAGATGTTAACACTTTTTTCTGGGTTCTATGTGTAAGGTATGTGGGGAAATAGCATGAGATGCTTTTTTTCTTCAGCTTTATACTTCAGCTCAAAAGAAGCTGCATGGGTGAAATAGGATATAACTTTGGGTAACTGTGATCTGTGTATTAAACTGTGTATGTTGTAAGTTAGGATTAATTTCCTTGTAGACTTCTATAACTGATTTGGCTGTGAGGTAGACAATTTGCTATTATCTAATCCATCTAGTCAAACCATAGTGGTCTATCCTTGTCTAGTCTGCTTTCTCCCTTGCTAGGAAAGATGCATCCCAGCTACATTAAATAGCTGGCTTAGGGTAGGAGGAATGTCTCAGAACATCATTCTGTACTTTCATACTTATGAAATTAGTTTTGACTGTGGCCATTTATTGCTTTATTCAGTCCAAAATTGAACAGTGTGTTTGTTCAGAAGTTTTCAGACATAATTTGGGACAGGGTTATAATTTGATTTTTTTCATAAGGAGTTTTTTGTCACTTGAAATACTGTGACAGCAAATATTTTGAAGGAGGTGCATTTGAACATTGCAGCAATCCTTAACAATTAGAGTTGAGCAAATGATCTTCCAGTGAATATAGCTAGTCTTTTTCTGTTTCTTGTATGTCCTCCCATTGGCTTTTTGGCAGGTGGCTTGATCTTGCAGTATGGTGTGGTCTACTTCTTTGTCTGTACTGTCATTTGCATGGATCTTGCTGCATCAGTGTTTACTAAAAGCATACAATGGAAGTAATCTGTTGAATCTACTGTTGAGAAACAAGCAGGAGTGAATAATGACCTGCTGTGAATCCTTAGTATCTTGAAGAGGTAAGGTGTTTTTGTGTAAGTGGAGTAAAGCATATCTTCCAGAAAGACCTCCTGTCTTTTAAGGATACTGAGAGAGCATTATTTTTCAAAGGTTAGTTGCTTTTCCTCAGAACAGAAATTGTGTAACATAGGCTTCCAGCTAATACTTTCTGGAACTTCTTTTCCAGAATGGTGATTGGATGCTATTATCAAGTCACATCTGTTATCTTATTATGTACAGTAGGAGTTTAAGTTCAGAAATATTATTTTCTACCTCCTTAATAACTTTAAAACTCTTGGACCTCTTTCCACTTGATCTTAAAACATGGTTTTAAAGGTGGATACTTCTTAAATGGATACTAGAACTGTATTCAGTATTCTGTGTATTGTATTGCAGAAAGCAAAACTGAAGGCACTGTCAGTAGCCTGTTAATGCTAGAATGCATGAATATTATTAACAATTAACAACAATTTAGTTGTGGTGTCCCACTGAAATGTCTGTAGTTGCTTCACTGCTACAGACTTTAGGGACCCTCTTGGGAGTGTAGTCTGTCTTGTTTCACCTTTAAAATGCACTCTCTATAGCTATACTAAAATACCTTCTGCTTTGGTAACCAGCATTACTGTAGAATCTACCTAGCTCATTGGATAGTTCAGATCTGCTCTTTTTGTCTTCTGCTTTGTATTTTTAATTGGCAAATACCATCAGTCATATGTTTTCTGACTTGATAATGACAATTATTTTTAAAAAAAGATGAACAACCCACTCCCAAACCTCTCTTAAGAAATGTACCCACCAAAATCTGACATAGCATCAATCCCAATGGAGTTTTGCTGTAAGTATCTCCCTAAATGGTCCCCCATCTGAAAATTACTTTTGGAGATTAGCCAGTTCTTAATAATTTATTATAAGCTAATGCTTTCTCATGCATTGTGGTGTATAACATAAAGTCAATTATTTATATGAAACTACATTTATGAACTACACATGTAACCTCACCAGAACATGAAATTGCTTTTGACTGATCAGATCTAAGAAACAACAATAATGTTGCTTGTCTGTAGTTTTTGGAGATTAATGTTAAGTTAATCAGTGAGTGGTTATTTGGATCTTTTTTGTTTGGCATGTTGACTCATTGCTCAATTTTCTTGGTGTTGGAGATTTCCTTGGTGTTTCAGACTCACCTTCTCTGTTCCTGGCTGTCAGTTTGTCTAGTACTATCTATTTTGCCTCTGCTCAGTTTTAGCTTTTGTTAAAGAAAATCCTCTAATCTCCTGACTTCCTAGAGTGCTTCTGATTTGATTTTTTTTTAGCTATTGCAAGTAAAGTAACACTGATACATAAGTGCTCTGATGATACTGCCTTTGATGGGAGAAGATAGGTGCTCTTCAGTAGAGTTCTGTTTGCTGTTTTCCCAAACGTTCCATCTAACAGGAAAAGCAAGTCAGAGCATCACAAACTTCAGAAGCAGTGACCACAGCTTGAGATTTTACTGTCTATTGGCATCAACACCGTTTTCTTCTGATCAAAGCTGGATTATTCCATTCTTGGCATTGGACCTGTCTTGTCTTGGTATCTTCTCTAGCAGGAGTCTGACTATGCCAAAACCTTTTGACTTATTATGGTAGAGGTTGTTTGAAGAGCCCTTGAGTGTACTCTGAAACAGGCAAAGGTGAACAGCCAGCTGCATCTGTGATTGATTACCTGTATTGTACATTAACCATGCCAGGCCTGCTTTCATGTAATGCTTCTGGCTGTAGCACAGTGCCACCAAGTGTGTGGCACTTGATGTCTGTTGCTAACATTGGGTCTTGTTCTGCATATTGCTATCCAAGCCATTGCTGCTTTCTACAGGAGCTTAAATTTTAACATGCTTTTTGGAAGTGAATGTAATTCACATGTTACAGCTTAATTTGTGTTACTCTGACTTTGCCTGCAGATGGGTTATTTTGTGTCTGTCCTATTGCTTTGGTTGATCAGAGCTGAGTTTATTAAACTTACTGAAGTCCAGTAACATCCCTAAACTATGATAGAGACTTTTGTAATTCTTAATTCCACAGAAGTCTACTGGAAATCATGTTCTCTTTATCTTTCCACGTTGTATTTTTCTGTACTTATTTTTTAAGCCATTGTCACAAATTTTTCACCATCCCCACTTCTAAGTGCTGCCTTTGCTTACCTGTTGAACCAGGGCGGAATTTTGGAAGAAATTCCTTTATTTCTTGATTGTGGATTTTGCTAATAAAAGTGTTAAAAGAACTCTTTTTTTTTTTTTTTTTAATAATATGAAAAAGCAGGAGCGAGTCCATTGAAATGTGATGTTAATTTATTTCATAGTGATATAGATTTAGGCCTTTTCTATCTTGACAAGTATTTACTTAAGCTGTAGATCCTCTGGAATACTTAAACGTTGGTGTACTGTGTGCAAGCATCTCAGTTGTCCTACTTAGCAATCTATGGCTGAATGTAAAACTAGGATTAAAATTTAGTAAAAGTAAAGAAACTATTAAATGTGAAGTATCTTGTCTGGAGTTTGTGGCACAATCTATATTTTTGAAGTATACCATGTTTGCCATTGCTGCTTCTGGTGTGTCTGTAGAAAACTGACTTAAATCCACCTTGTGCTACCAAATTTAACTGATAAGACTGTGTTGCCTAGGAGTATGGGGAAAACGGAATGAATTCCCTACATCTTGTAAGGAGTTGATGTTCCCACAGAACCCTTCATAGAGGCAGCTATTGGATAAATGCTCTTGTTGTGTCCTAGTTTTCTATAGGTATGGTATTATAGATGTGCCAACAGAAACAACTTCCTTCAGTGACCTACATCTCTGCTAAGGCAACCTGACAATTTGGGTGCAGTTGCAGAAGCTCTTCAATTTAGAAAAGCTCATAACTAGCAAAATTTTGGAGTTCAGTATTGCTTTAATGTAATGGATTAGAAACTTTGTGACCATATTGCTGCAGAATATAACTAATAGTGTCTTTCTAGTAGTGTATAACTAATAGTATATTTCTTTTGGCTTGACTAACACAATACCTTTTTCCATACTTGGTGTTTCTAAAGCAATCTCCTCCCTGTCCCCCTGCCTTGCAACCTCCTTCATATAGGAGTGGATGCATCTAGAAGAATGGAGATTTTTCTCTGGATAGTGTCAGCATGTAGCCTGGAAGGGCTACAGGTGGGTGTTCTGTACAGGTTAGTGGGTGTTCTGAGGGAAAATATCTACATATTTTGAGGAATAATATAAGCAGTGACAAAGAATGAGTTCTTAATCTTTCTCTTCAGGTTTGCGCACATTCTGGTTTTTGGAAAGGGTCAGCCTGATATCTTTCAATTACTAACTTTTTAAGACACTTTGCTTATTTGTACTTCACAAATGGCTCTAAGGAAGAGGAAAAAATTCAGCTATAGATGGATTGCTTTTCCAGAATTAACTAAAGCCATCACCCAGCACATGGAACTTCATCCTTGTTACTCAGGCTCTTCACCTTGTGTAACTATTGATATGCTGTCTTTACAGTCTTCAAGATCCAGAGGAGGCACGGGACCAATTTCATCTGGCCAGACTGAACTGCAAGAAATTTGCTTTTGTGCATGTGGCTTTTGCACAGTTTGAACTATCACAAGGTGCGTAGGAAAAACTCGTTTGGTGTTGCTGTTCTGTGTTGTTCTAGGTTTTGTTATTCTTCTGCTTCTGCTCTGTTACATAATTTGCAAGGAAACTGATAGGTATTAAATCAGAAAAAGAAAAATCTGGATTTTTCTTTTTTGTTTGAAATTTAACAAGAACATATGTGTTCATTTTAATGAAAATATGTGCACAGTTCTTAATAGGATTTTTCTTTTTTAGAAATAACTTGCAAACAAGATGAAAATTGGCAGTGATTTCTGTTTGTTTTTTTTTAAGCTTAGATCTTACAGTGAGAGGTATGAGTAAGGCTCTTGCTGCATTGAAAGATGATGGGTGGTAGTTTCCCTTTAGATACTTTCAGGTTGCTGTGTGGTGTGTGGGGTTTTTTTTTCTTAATTAAACCAAAATACACTGTAAATTTGCAATTTGGTCAAATTTAAATTTTCCCCTCTGTCACTCAGGTTCTTAAGTAGCTCACAATTGGATTTTAATTGATTCTTCTGTCTCCTGTTCCATTGTTGAACATTCACTTTGGGACAGTGGAGATGGTTGATATCTTCTGTTGCTTCATAAATGGCATGTACTGACTTTTTTGACAGTATCATAGATGCCATGTTCCAGTCAGTTGGGGGGTGGGGGGGGGTTTGTCAGTATTCAAAATAGAATGGTAATCTTTGTCATATGGTGCCATACAGCAGTGTTTTAGGCAAGCCATTCTGATATGAGAGTGATACTGTCTTAAAAATTCTGGTTCCCTTTAGGGATGCCTGAACTGTCTGCCCCTGGTAGGGATAGCTTCACTGAGAGCAAACTTTCTAAATTAATTTATCCTGTTTGTTGGTGTAGTGGATCTGGCTTGGGTGGGGTTAATTTTCTTAGCAGCTCATATGATGCTGTGTTTTGATCTGTGACTACAACAGTGTTGATAACACACCGATGTTTTAGCTGTTGCTGAACAGTGCTTTGCACACTGTCAAGGGTTTCTGTTTCTTGCTTGGCCTCTCCCCTGCCCAAAGGCTGGGAGTGGGCAAGAGGTTGGTAGGGGATGCAGCTGGGACAGCTGACCTGAATTGACCAAAGGGATATTCCATGCTATAAAGCGTCATGCTCAGCAATAAAAAACTGGGGGATAGTCTTTCCACAGTAGCAGTTGCTTAGAGACTGGCTGGGCATCGGTCTGCTGGTAGGAGGTGATGAATGATTGCCTTTGCATCACTTGTGGGGTGTTTTTTCTTCTTTTTCCTTCACTTATTAAACTCTTTATGAGTTTTTCTTCTTGCATTTGCTCTTCGAGTTCTCTAGACTATTCTAGACTAAGTTATGCTCTAATATATTTAGAACAATAGGTCCTCCATACTTTGGGCCAGTAGTCCACCAAGTTTACCTTGGTTTATGTCACTTCTTTCCTGTTGTGTGTAGGGGAAGTGGCCCTGGTACTTGGTAGCGGGGTTATGCTGCCTACCCAAAAATGTTTAGTGAGCGCTGTATGCTTATTAAAAAAAGATAATAAAACAGTAATACTTCAATAATAAAGATATTGTCAAAGAAGTGTAATAAAGAAAACCTATTGTGTAATTTAAGTGAAATGTAGAATTGTTACTAGTGGTTACCAATGACTAAATTCATCCTTCTATCACAATCACTTGTGAATTTAAATACCCTGTAGCTATGGGATGTGTTAATGAAATAGTTTCTTTTACTTCGATAGCAAATAATCAACCTGAAATGAAATCCTAATCCCAAAGGAATAAGCCATTTCTGAGTGGCTTTGTTTTATCTCCAGTGTGCTCTGATTTGTATCTGTTACCCTTGAGCTGGTCTGTTTGACATGTGCTAATGTGTATGGAGCTATAGTGTCCCTGATGGGTGCTTTGAAGAGGGTTAATGTAACATGAGTTGCATATTGTTACCCGAAAAGCGCTGTTACTTTTTCATTGAGTGTGTCCAGTTTAGGCCAGAGGGAAAGGAGGAGGGTTGTGCTTTGTTACCTCCTCATCCCTGTCATTTCAGCAGTGCTTGGCATTTCACCTGCCAATTGCTTCTGGATTAATCTGTATTTCCCTTGGTACTAAGAAGAAAAAGTTAATTATACATTCACTTCTTTGTCTTGAGCAAAATTGTGAGATAAAGCTCAAGTCAAAATTCTGAAATTATGGTTGGCAAATTGATATTGATTTCCTTTATAAATTGAATATTCATGACCTGAAAATGGAGTGACATAATAAAGGTGGCATTCTGTTTTGTTTTTATTTAAATGCTGAATACAACTTCATTTAAATAGGTCAGATGAAGAGCTGTCTCCCTTACTTTTGGTGTGCCTTGGGTAGTGTGCTTGAAGCAAGATTTGCTGTGAATTGCTTGGAACTCGTGACCATAAATAAAACTCTACTTTTGGCTATATAAAATGTTATGCCTAGGTGGATCATTCAGGCTTTTTGTATGGGGTGAAGTGGACTGATTGAAACTCAGATACTTCTGGCTTTAGTTTTGTGACTTGGTCCCTCATCTGTTAAGGGGCATGGAGCAGTTCATTTTTCACATAGGTGTTTTGGTACCATGTAATTTCTTATTCAGTGAAGCACATAATGAAAAGTAATTCCTCCTATTTTTTTGAGTAGCAGGTCTTGTTGAAGCAATGTGTGGTTACTAAATATAGCCAAAGATAGAATGCTGGTTAAGGATTCTTGAAAAGAAATACTAAGCCTATCCTCTTGCTAAGGATTTGGGAGAAAAATAGTATTTGATTATATGGTTAAAAAACAAGTCATAACAAATATGCACAAAATAGATTTAAATGAAATCATAGCCAATCTTATTTTGGTGTTTCCTTGCTTCAATGTCCAACGTTACCCGTTTAATATTCTTAGAATAGGTTACTCTAAGCATAATTTCCTAATATATGCACCCCAGTCCCCCCCAGTCTGAACTGCAGGCGACATTGACATCTAACTTCAGTTATCAGTGGAGTTTTGAGTGCTGGAGACATTATAGAGCTCTGAAATATGCTATTATATAGTATAAGAAATACTTAATTATATATGTATGTGGCACCTATAAGAACAAAGTGGTTTACACTTTGCTGCTTTGGAACTGAGGAAGAAGGGCATTTGGGACTTCAAGGGCATTAACAGCTGTAGCAAAACATAGTATCATTTTGCCCTAATGCTCTCTAAACCAAGGAAAATATTTTGGTTGCAGTACACTTCTTTCCTTATTTTGGCTCTTACTTTTTTTTTTTAATAACTGTATGTGATTATATATGTAAACTGATTTTTTTAATATGTTTTGTTAAAACAACCCCTCTTCCCCCACAGTTCAAGCTCTGTTTATGGCATTTAGTAATGTGTAAAACTGTAATGAAACAATATCCTTCCTTTTCACTCCTGTTTTCTTAACTGTAGTGCTTTCTGGAGTAGTGATGTTCAATTTAACAGTAGCTGCTTTAAACTTTATTAAGTGCATTAAAGGTGTTTTATAATGCATATGTAATAACATTTGTATCTGGTCAGATCTAAATGAAAGTCCATGAAGATCGTCTTTCCTTGCTGATACTACAGAAAAAAAATGGATTTTACAATTTGTGTTGTGTTTCCTTACAGTTCCTATAACACTAAACAAATACTGAGAATATCTAAGGGATATCCAAGGGGGGAAGTGCCTAATGAACGATGGTTTCAGAGAATGGTGCAAAATGAATATAAGATAGCAAGAATGTAATTGCATCGTTAAAAAAAGACCACGTTGCCCTGGTGTAATTATTTTCTATTTTCTTGATTTCTAAGTCTGTGTTCCTTACTACTTAGGAAATGTGAAGAAGTGTAAGCAGCTCCTTCAGAAAGCTGTGGAGTGCTCTGCTGTTCCCCTAGAAATGTTGGAAACTGCTCTACAAAACTTTCATTCACAAAAAAAGCAGTTGCTTTCAGATGAGGAGAAGGAGAACTTAGCAGGTAATGGCAATTTCTTAAAATGTTGGTTGAGATAATGCATGTTGTAATTCTAGATTGAAAAAAAAAATCTTTCTAATGTTTGTCCCTTCTAGATATGAACTTATAATCCGCTATTGTCTAATAAACAGTCATATTTATCTATATTATCAATCTTATTCCTTCAATATTTGGTTCCATCTTCAATGCAGTGACTGTAGTTTGCAGGAGCCATGGGATGTCAGATTCTCTAATTCTGCAGAGTGTTCCTCTGACTGTCATTAGGTATTTGTACTTTGTAATACAGACTTACAGCTGAAAGTGTGAAATAAGAGCTACTGGTGGTAGGTAAGAATTAGAACTGAAACATACAGACTAAGCTATACAGATAGCTTTGAGATGTGTCTTGTGACAGGCTGGTGAAGTTCTGGCAGTCAGTGAAGTCAAATATAGGAGAAATAACCCATTTCAACCTAATTTTACAAATGGACAAAACCCATGTATTAGTACAAAATTGAAGTGCTTCGCTATATCATAAAACATAACTGATACTGGTTGCTGGGTATATAACTTCAGTAAGGGAACTGTTACCTCATGAAGTTTTCAAGACATAAATTTGTTAAGAGTGGAATTAAGCAAAAAACATGGTTTGATTTAAATATTGAAGTGCTTGTAACTAACTCTTCCAAGAGTGATGTCTAACACTTCTATATTTTTTGCTTTGTATAAGGACACAATTAGTGCAAAATAGGTCCGATTTAATTTCCTTAGGGATATTTCTTCAGGAACATGGTTTGAGATTTCAAGGCTCCCATTGAATCAACCTTCGTGTGAAACACTAGTTGTGGGAGGGGGGGAAAGCCCAAACATTTGGCAACGCTTGCGATAATATTCAGTTATGGTATTAATTTTTTAATAACCTTTATTTTTGGTCCTATTCTGTTTACCATTAATCAGATATAGACATCATAAGTGCCACAGCTGATGTACTCTGCCACAGGAGAATATCCTGTGGAATATCCTTCATGGATTGTACAATTTCTCTCTGATATTATTGGCTTTACTTGCTGCAAAGCTAAGGGAATACCTGTGAGAGAATACATGGCAAAAGCTTGTCTGCCACTTCAGAAGCAGTGAACTTAAGGGGAAGAGGAGGCTCATTTAGTTTTGCATTTATATGAACTTGTAACATTAGGTATTTGAAAAATGCTAAGTATTAATTCAGCTATTTATAGATAAAAGTTTAAAAGGCAAATAACAGTAGACTTGAAATATCTCAAACTCGGGTATGTACGTGGCCTAAATCACTGAGCTTGGCTTAAGTGAGTTTGTATGGTCCTTCTGGAGCAATAGAGACTGTTTTAATGTATAGGCATTTGTCTTGTCTGTTTTCTATTTCCATTTAAAGAGCTGCTTTTGAAAGCTTTTTATTGGAAAATAGGAATGCTGTATATGTAAATGCATTTCTTCACAGCTTCAAAAGATTGTTCAGAAAGCTTTTGACAAGAGTTATATGCAGTTATAGTGTAATGATGCAAATATAAAAACTGTGCACCAAGTCTAGAAGCCTTTGATTTAATTCCTTTTTCCCCCTCTTACTTTAGATTGCTGTGGAGATGAATGAATTTGACATACCAGGTGCAATCAAACATGTTTAGTTGAGCAAAAATAATCTAGTACTTAATGTAGGTCATGAAATAATTTTAAAATCATTTAGGTTGGAAAAGACCCTTAAGATCAGAGAGTCCAACTGTAGTCATGAGTAGTATGAGGCAGATAGGCTGTGTCAGACTGTGAAGGAATAGAAGTATTGTAGATCACCAGCTGAGTGTGAGAGTCCAGTGGTAAGACTGGACAAAAAAATCTTTCTGTGTATATAGAAAAAAGAAAAAGTTTGGGATGTGTGTGTGAGGTGGTGATGGTACTGAATTGTTAAACTGCTAATTCAAAACTATGTTCAGTGTCAGTGTTATGTAAACAAAAACTTAGAACTACATTATACATTGAGGCACTTGTCTTTTTTTTATTTAACTGAGTAGTTTGGTCTATTGGCATAAGTAGTTTATAAAAAAATAAGGACTAGAAATAGCTAATACTGCAGTGTTCATTTGCCAGAAGTGTGGCTTCTGCTGGTGGTAGAAGGGGGGGACATGCAAGGATTCAAAATAAAAATCAAATTAACGAACTGATGCAGAATTTAAAAATGTTAAGAGAAATGGTATATAAGAAAGTCCTTATTGTGATTTCTTGAGAGGCTGTGGATAGCCATGAATTATTCTGTTTACTAGTCAAGCAAATAACTTCCTATACTGATAGAAAACAAGGCCTACGTGATGTAGAAGATCCTATTATATAGTATCTTACTTGTCTTTGATTTTTCTTAAATACATGTTCCTTGGTGTCTGGTTGTCTTTAAAAAAAAAAATAATCTTGTATTGTGGAAGAGATCTTTCTATCAGAATAATCAGATATTATTAATTTCAATTTTAAAAAGTGTTTGTCAGGAAAATAACTGAATTTAAGAGGTTAGTGTGTATCTGTAGGCTCTTAAATAGCTCATACTCCACAATGTTCCCTAAACGAAGAATTAAGCTACCTTTTCTATATTGTAACACATGAACACGTGTTCATGGGCAGTTACTAAAGTGTTGATGTATTTGCATTAGTGTGTTCTGACTTATCATGGTCATTTGCTCATCTCTGAGAAATGACCTTGTCGTCTTTACCTCTAGGCAAAAATAGTTTGGCTGATGACCATGTTGTTCTGAGCTGTTTATTTGTGGTTTTGAGGTTCTAGAATGACTTGATTTCTGGTTTTGCTTACTGTAAAGTACAGCTGAAATACATACTTTATTTTCACAAAGCTCATTAATAATGTGACTAGGAGTTGACTTCACATTTCATTTTAAGATTAATGTACAACTTCATGTAACTTTTGCCAGATCTTTAATAATGGAGCAAGATTCTCTACTGGATTAAGATGGGGCTGGTGAATGAGCTGTTTGCTATTGCCTGCCTTGATCTTCCCTGACCTGGCAGCAGAGCACAGCTTTTAAGACCATTCTCAGATTTGATATCAGTGAAATCAACTGGTTTAATTTAACCCAACTAATTGCTTAGACTAATTCAGCTGAGTTTACCTGATATGAATTAGGGATTACTCTCATAAATGCTGTGTTGGCAGGTCAGTGAGGTGGAGGGACTAGCAAAAGGTCTTTAACAAGTCACTGAGCTCGTAAATTCTTCAACTGGTTAGTAGAGTTGGCTCTAGAAGGGAATGTGCCTGTGGCCTAACTGTCAGGAGGTTTGGAGGTGACTTTGAAATTTTTTCAGCCTAGGATTTGTCAGTATGAAAACCACGTTCTGTAACTGAAATTGTCAAGTGTCTTAAGGTTTTAATGACTAAAACTGTCTGTGTTTAAAGTGCCTGTCTTTCTAAGAGGGGGAAGGAGAATCTGAGGGAGAAAAAACAAGTGTTTAATTGATGATTGGTAATTCTGATGTCCTGATTCCTGTCTTCCACCTCTGACACAGTAGGTAGTTCTAGGGATTTAGTTTGCAGCCTTCCAGAAATTGTACTGAAAAACCTAAAGGAGAATATATGCCAGTGAAAGATTTATGTTTATTTTGTTATGTATATTTATTTTGTGATTACTACCTTTTTATAATTTTTACTAGAACTGAAAAGGCTGCATGCTTTTGCAATGCAGGCACCTGTTAAATGCTTTAAATCCAGATGGATCTACAGAAACATAACTGAGGTAGCACAAAAATGTATCAAAATGAAATACCACATAAATGAAGTCAGAGCCCAAAAGCAAGTGTTTGACAGGAGAACAGGACAGGTCAGGGATATTATCAATACTTGGGTATCTGCAGTAGCAGGGAGTTTGTAAGGATTGTCTAGATGGTTGTACCTTTGAGATACTACCTCTGAAACAAGCTGGGGTTTCATGGTTAATTTAGGATTTATTATAATTATTTAGGTGTGGGTGTCCTCATCACATGTGCTGATAGATAATTGGAATGAACAATGAAAGGATCTAAATGTAAGCAGTTTTAAATCTCCTGAAGCATCCTTGTGGAGCATCCTCAGATCCTTCGGATGATACTGTTTTGGAGTGGAGGTTTAATCTCAGAATGTAGATTTGGAAAATCATCTTACTCTGAAAGTGTGGGTTTCTTCCTTACTCCCCCAAGATACTTAAACCAATGTTTTTGCTGCTTGTATTCTTCCTTCTGCATGTAGAATAAGATTAACAGTGAGGTTTTTCAGTTAGAAGTTAAATTGCTTGGATAGTCTTTGGACATCTTGATTGTCCCTTTTATGTGTTTAAACATAGTTTACAACTATAGCTGTGTAGAAAACAAGTAGCTAATGTATTTAACAATTGTTACAGGCCATTTTGTGCTTGTCCTGGAAAGCTCCTTCTGGTTGTAAGTCTGTTTGAGTTTTTTCTTTTTTCATCTGAATTGTTGTATCTTATATAATTACATAAAATGTCTAGATCAGTAGAAAACAGTGATATATGTTACTGATATTAGATTACTGCAAATGTATATATTTTTAAATTTCAGTTATTATGAAAGAACATTTTTTTCCTTTTGAAACAAAACAAATACAATCTGCAGTATTATCTAAATAATTCTAATTTACCTACAGTATCAAGTACACAAGAGTCTGGGCTTCAGAGCGTAGCTGGAAATCACAGAAGCATAAAAAGGAATGATTCTGGTGAAAATTCTTCTACTGTTACCAGACTTTTGCTTGGGTAATGACTTGATTTCTTATTTAATTTCTTAAAACATCATTTAAACCAAAACCAAACATTTACTACAGTGTTGTGATTTTTTTTTTTTTTTTTCCTTGCCTTCAGGGAGGAGAAGTCACAGGAACTTGATGCTTTAGTTAACTACCACAATCCATTAAGACCACTAAACAAATCTAACCAGGTAGAATATATAACATTTTGCTTCAAAATATTAAACTTTTCATTCTGCTTTACACATCAGATAACTTTCAATTTGCTTTTAGGCTTGCCCATTTGGGAGGGTTCCTGTTAAACTAGTAACTGATGCTGGTGATGATGTGAAGAAGACAGATGTCCCACTTACAGCTAGTGTTATGAAGAGGTATGGTTATTGGGTTTATTACAGCACGACAGATTTTAATACTCCTTTTTCAAATTTTCAACTCCTGTTTTTATTGGATAGCAGAAATGTCAGATGTTAAGGATGTTAAAATTGATCTAGATTGACAAATAGTTGTTATAATTACAATAGGTATTGCAATAGCCTACATCCTATCTTACTACTCAGATTCTTTGAGAGCATGCAAAGATCAATTTCTTGTTCTGGCTAATCAGTAGGCTCAAAAGAAATGGAGACTAAGGCAAAAATAGTGTTCAAAATAACTTTACATTTGTGCATTCTAGTTTCTAAAATTAGATATAAGGCAGTCTTGTAACTTCCAAAAGATTTTTAAATCCTCATTTTTAACATAATCCATATGATAATGATTATATTAAGAAAGTGGTTATGCTCATTTTATTGTGAATAACTGTTCAGCAGTGGAAGAATCTGCCAGCTCAAACAGCACTTTGCTACATGTTACCTGACTGTAGCATAGCTTGAAAGTAGAGAGGAGAAAGCCCCACCCCCGCCAAGTCTGTTATGCTAACTTTCTTCCTCTTATTGCTGTGTGATTAAATTCATGCAGAAATGGTAACTTTGGGGAGAAATACGTAACCAAAGAGTAAAAACTGCATACTTAGCCTCTCAGAAGTTAGTTAAAGCCCAATATTCTGAAGTAGTGGGATAAGGTATTTCATATAATACTATTGTTCTGTAAGTATGTCAGAATTTACTTTGGAACACACCATTGGGGTTTAGGATCCTAGCTGTAGCTTATTACTGTTTTCTATAGAAGACAACCAATTAAGTCATCTGTCATATCATAGGATGATGGTGGCATTGTTACAGATTTTTTTTGTATTGTTTCTCACTTGGCTGTCAGAATGGACCTGCTTTTCTGTATATTTGAAACTTGTAGCCAAAAGTCTTCACACAACTACCTCTTTCATCTGGTTCACAAAAGGCAATCATTACATTTTATGTTGGCATGTGATGTAATTAAGTGTTATTTCAATAGGCAGATATCTGGCTCCAGATGTACAGCCTTCATTGCACCTTTTCCACCATCAGAACCAAAATCTAGTGGGGGTGATTCATACGACCTGGGAGACTTACAGGTAACTTAAATCTTTTTAAAATAGATATAAGGAACTCTACCTGGCTGTCCTATGGTATTAGAAAGGAAAATAACAACACTTTTTTCAATTCAAGAAAGAAATAAGGTAGAATTTTCCTTTATGTTAAGTAATCAGTTGTGAATAGAAATGTTCGTTGTGGCTTTTAAATTTGAAAATTCTTATGCATAATCAGGCATTAAGAGCTTTCTCTGAACAATACATCTGATGGGAGAAATGGAGGGGGTGTTAAAAATCATCATATGATTTATGAAGAGGGGATAAACAGATTTCATCATGACTACAGGAGCTCTTTCAGCTGTATCATGAGTTTTATCCTGGGAAGTACTCTATTCAATGAAGCCCATTTAATTGAGTTCATAAGTGCTCTATGGAGCTGTAAATTATGGCTTTTGATAGACATTAATTTTGATCTGTGTCCCCGTCCTCTGAAAGAAAATTCAAGAATAGAAAGCATTTAGGTCTTTGTTATAGAAACAGCATGATGGAAATTAAAGTGGTGATGGATTTAAAAATAATATCAGTAATACTCGTCTGTGTACCCTGCACTGTTTTCTGAAGCATATTTGCTTTGTGGTGTGTCTGCCACTAATTATCATAAGGAAATGTCTTTCAGACACTATGCTTGGGATCTCCTTTGATTCTTTTTAAGATGCTTTTTGTTTTCTTTAGTCCTTACAAGAAAAAAATTCTTTACGGTTCCAGATGCCGAATGAGAACAGCTTAGAAATGGCTACCAATTCAACTGTAACTCTCAAAATCAAAACGGATACAAGTCTTGCAATGAAAAGAGAAGGTAACTATTAATATGTGGTGTTCTAGTAGTTTGAAATAGAATAAGCATTGAAAATTTGCTGTTCTATATTTTAAAAAAATGCATTGCTAAAGAAAATATTTTTCAAAAAGTGAAAAAGCTGCTCTGCTTGGAATTGAAGAGCATTTAATTAAAATTTGGCTTTTGAGTGGTACCTGTGAAACTAGAAAACCTGCCTGCCCCTCGCCCCCAAACCAAAACCCATGAAAATCCCCACTGCAACACTGTCCAAAAGTGTGGAGTGCTGGGCTTGGAAGTAAAACGCCAATGTATAGTGCTAACTTTATGTCCTTAGCCCTTACAATACACATAACATAAATAGGCATTGAAATGGCAACAGTGCAAGGTTTCAGATTAAGATGTGTCAGCCTGAGTATAGAAAAATGTTTCCAGACTATCAGATAACAGTGCTAGTTCATACCAAAAAAAAGGTGGATGTTGGCTGAGAGAAATTCAAACTAAGGATTATAATGTTCTTGAGGGGTAGTCTGTTTAGATTTTTTTTTTGAGATACTCAACTTACAGTAGTTTGGTTTTCCTATGACTTTCCTTGTATATGCTCCTAGTTTACCCTATAGATGCCATGGCTCTACTTTCTTTTGTTGAAGTTTAATCTGAGATTGTTTTGGCTGAAGTAAGCTTAAAAAGGTGAGACCATGACATTGTCTTTCACCTGAAAAAAGTGCAAAGCTCCCACAATTCTCTCTGAATGCAGAACATCCATGTCATCTGTTGCTTTCAGCACTCTTTACTCATAGTCCTGTTTACCCATTAGTACATGAAACTCCAGGTAGCTTTTTCTGCTGCTGTTTACATATCAGAGACTATTTCTCGTATTAGGATTGTTCACCTGTCTGAATTATTTGCTTCTGCTTTGGTCAGTCTTCTCTTGTCTTTGTCTTGGTTTCATCTGTTAGGTATCTGTTGTCTTTGGTCAGCTTCACTGCCCCATGCACATTTACTTCTAAATTTATGTCACTTTGGGCGTTTCTTAACTTGTTGTTAGTGTTTTCATCACCCAAGTTTTACCACAGCATATGCATGCATCTTAATCTTTGGGCAAAGTATAAAATATATGTTTCTTTAATGTCATAGTTATTTTCTTACGAGGTGTCCCAAAAGTATGAAAACACTTTGTCAAAAGGCAAATTGTTTGCCCCTTTTATCCTATGTCCTGCAAAAAAACCTGAATTATTTTCACTGTTCTTTCCATATACTCAGTGTAATCCAATTTATGAACTTGTACTGCAGGGATTCTTTGTTCATGTGAATGACACTAAATAAATGTGTACTTCTTAGAGGCTTATTAAATTTCAGTGTCAATCAAATGCACTGTTACACTTTTGATTACTGTAAATGCTCTTGCTTTAAACAACATGGTGTTTCAGCCTTAACTGTATTGTTTCTTGTGCTCCTTAACTATCTGTAAAGATAACACATGATGCTTCTGTCTAATTTTTAGAAATGTTATATTTTAAAGAAATCTAAGTTTTGCTATCATTAGAATAGCTGACATTCTTATTGCATTAGTAACATACTTTTGGGGGATGATTTTTAACTTATTTTAGAAATATCTATTTTTAGTGTATTCCAGAAATAACTTAAACTCCATGCATTAGACACTTAAGCAGAGCTTGACTATTGTGTGAAGTTACCTCATGACATAGAAATAGGGGTGATGTGAGCCCACCCTACATTGTGGTCTTTCTGGGAAATGTTATAAGCAACTCAGATTTATAGCAAGTATTTTAGGGTTGGTAAAAATTAAAGGTTACTACTAGTGACAGCAGAACACTGTGGAATATGGAATACGTGTATGAACCTTTTACAGTTACTTGCCACTTCTGTGTTTCATCAGAAATCTAGTTCCCTAGACTGCTTTCTGATTTCTGATCCTGCTGAAGAAATTAGGTGAAAATGTCTAATCATATTGCAAGAGTTGGATTTAGGATTACATATATACCTACCTAATGTAGGAAAGAAAAAGATTTAATTTGAAAAATGGTGATTTTTCAACTTCAAGGTCCCCCCAACCCCCTAGTGAAACCTTTCCCATTGACTTTCATTGGGAACAGTTTAGGTTTCAGGTCACACTTTCCCTGTTTGGGCTTCTTTCAAGCTTCCAGATGAGGTGCTGGTTGTAGTAGCTCAGTCCTTCAGTAGCTACGTTGCACTCAACTTCTGCTTAACATGGGATACTGCTTTCTAGCCATTTGAAAAGAAAACGAGCCCATGAAGGAACACTCTTAGGCTGTGCTATTTGCAGCCTGCCTTGCAATCTTCCACCAATTCAATATCCTATTACCTCTGGAAAAGGAACCGTGTCCCTTTATGACTCTGGCTTCAGTCATTACACTGGATTATAGGTTGCCTATTGTCACAGACCACAGACTTCTAATTTGAAGTATTGCAATAAGCTTATCTTAAATGCTTTATAAGCCTGCTCGGTGTCCCAGTACATCGTAGTACAAATGATGAATATGATCTTGTTCTGTGTGTTGGTGAAGGAAACAGTTGTGTTCTGTTACTGTTATAGTAGTATCCTAAGATTTTGAAGAAAGTTGCCATGTTACTACACTGAACTGAATATGAATCCTGAAGATTACATTAATGTCTTTTAATACCTGATTCCAGTAAGTCAACTGTGTTCATTTATTCTGATATAGAAAATGAGGTAAAATTATTCTAGAAACTGTGGGATAAATCTGCCAGAAACTGTTAACTGTTTCACGTACTAAATATCAAGTTTGTCTTTTTTTTTTTCTTCAGAAAAAGTCCAGCATCAAAAGCTGAAGATACCAGAGCCAAGGAGTCTGGAAAGCCAACAGCAACAATCTAGTTCTGGTGAAAGCTATAGAAAGCAATTGGATCAGATTAAACTAAACTGTGTTAATGCCAGAAAAAAATGGCCAGTTCAAGAAGTGACACAGAAAAGCTGCTATAGAGAGGTAAAGTAACAGGAATATGTAGTGGTTCTCTAGCTGCAGCTTTCACATGTTGAAAAAGTGATTTCTGTGTTCTTAATTGTGGCTCCTTGTGTGGAATAATATCTTTCTTTGCCATCTGTAGGGAAAACAGTCGAGCCTTGAACAATCTGGTCATCCTGTTTCAAGAGGTTTATCACCACCAGATGCTGTTTCTAAGAAAAGTGATCCATCACATGTTTGTGGAACACCAAGCACCACATATAATGACTATATGGACTGGTAAGCCACTTCCTTGGGCTGCACCTCACTAACGGTAGTCAATCTCTGGAGAAACTTCAGCAGTTTTTAACAGGGTTTCTTAAGCTTTTCTGTTCAGATAGCAAACAAGAATTTCTGAGTGTTTCTGACACTTGATATTAAGTGCCCAACTTGAAGATTCAGATTGCATTTAGGGAACTTTGTCTTCCCTGACAGCTTTTCAGCATTTGGAGGTACACCATCAAATCAATAAGTCCTTATTACAGTGTTTACCTCCTTCTCTGATTCCTGCTATATGACACTTTTTTGGATGCCTTGTTTTTTGTGGCTGACAGGCTTTTTAGATTGATAACTCTATGTCAATCTATATCAGTCTGGTTCTTATGATACAAGTGTCTGTGGGTTTAAAAAAAAAAAGTGTAAGGAATCTAGAGGCTTGCAGAATCAAGCACTCAAGTTAGGAAATGCTAGCATTTGTTTATCCATGCAATCTTATATTAGGCATAAACCTCTGTGCATATGTTGATAAATCTTTCTAATTATATGATTACTTACTATTTTCATAAGTCTCTAGGATGAATTGTGTATGATTAATATGGTTAGGATGAATCATGTATGGTTAGTAAGCATTATTCCTGTTGGTAGGACCTCTGTCTCTGTAGCTGTAGAATTTAGAATATATGTAGTGAATGAAGCACATCATCTCATGATGGAACTTGATAAAAGTGGTCCTTGAATAGATTCTGTTCTTGCTTCTTTCAAACTTTGATAATATGGAAATTTAAAAAAATTAACAGTATGTGTGGCATGTAGTAAACAGGCAGAACTGAGTGCTTTTGACTGGTTTTGACTGTTTTTCCAAACTTTTGTCATTTTACTCTCTACAAAAAAGTCCTAGGTATATAAATCCTTTTCCAGTTCTGATCCTAGCATAATTTCTGTAAATACTGTGGAAAAAAGTATATTTGGTAATATAACTAAATATATGGTAGACACATAAGGGAACAAATCAAACATAAAGGATTTCACAGAATCACAGAATCATATAGGTTGGAAAAGACCTTTGAGATCATCGAGTCCAACCATAGACCTAACACTGTCAAAACCACCACTACACCATGTCTCTAAGCACCTCATCCAAACGTCCTTTAAATACCTCCAGGGATGGCGACTCAACCACTTCCCTGGGCAGCCTGTTCCAATGCTTGATAACCCTCTCGGTGAAGAAAAATTTCCTAATATCCAGTCTAAACCTCCCCTGGCGCAACTTGAGGCCATTTCCTCTCATCCTATCACTTGTTACCTGGGAGAAGAGACCGACCCCCACCTCTCTACAACCTCCTTTCAGGTAGTTGTAGAGAGCGATGAGGTCTCCCCTCAGCCTCTGCTTCTCCAGGCTAAACAGTCCCAGTTCCCTCAGCCGCTCCTCATAAGACTTCTGCTCCAGACCCTTTGCAGTCTTTCATTTTCTTAAATACATGATCTTTCCACTCATATACAGCATAGCTAAAGCTCTCAAAAAAACCCTCTTATGACTGCCTTGAAGTTGTTTGTCTCAATATGCTCACTTTAGAGAAAAAAAAAAAGTCTCTCCATCTAAAAAAGTTTTGAATAAAGAACAATAAGCTAAAGAAAACTAACTGTGGCTCAGACTATCTTGCTGTCTTATGGTCAACTCTTCTAGTTGTATGGTGCTTTCATTTTCCAGTTTGGGGAGTGCCAGAGAGTATTTGAGCATGGGGATTTAATTAGTTACTGTTTTAAGAAATATTCCTAAGTATGTTACAGTTTACATGTACTTCTAAGTCAAGAAGTCAGTGATCTTAATGCTAATTATCGAATGTAGCAGAGGCTCGGGCTTTTGCTAGTCAATAGGGTTTAACTTCCAAGAAGCACTGAAGATTTCAACTTTGTTAGAATAATCTTAAAAAAAAAAAAAAACAACCCCAACTAAATGCAGATATTGTTCATAATTTCCTTTAGTTTCAGAACACCGGTTGTAAAGAACAACTTTCTACCAGGATGTCAGATTTCTACTCCCTACAGCCAGCTCCCATATTTCCTACCACATACTCCAGCAACTCCATTTCAAAATCAAGTTGGCTTACAGGTAACAATTTTAGGCTGTCTTCTGTCATCTTTAGTATATATTTTCATTGGAGGTTACTTTAGGTTAAATATATGCATGTAGGTATATATTTTTTTAATCTAAAGTTGCTATTCATCTTTCTGGATGAGTAATGGAAAGTAGTCTGTATTGCTTATTCTCAAAATAACTGTTTCTTCATTTGTATGTCTGAATTTACCTAAAGTAAGTCAGCTCTTGAAAAATCATTTCAGTTGTGTCAAAATCCTGAAGCCTTTATGTTTGAAATCTAAGCCTTTTCAGATCCTACTTCATGACAGAGGCAAGAACTACAGTCACTATTTTTGTTCTGCTATGCTTTTATAGTGGTACTACCCACTACAGTGGAGTCCCCAGAAAGAGAAGCAGTGTGTATTAGAAACCGTAAGAGTCTGAGGGAGGTAAAAGAATGGAGAATTACATTCCTTCTCCATTTTGTTAGACTTCACAAATTTTGATGCATTTGTAGTGGCCTGAAATCATGTAAAAATGGATTACCTTAGATGGGTTGCACATTCAGGTAGGAATCTTCCCAACTGTAGATAGAATTGGGGGATAGGTTTAAACTTCCTACCAGAGGATTAATATTTAAAATTTGTGGCTGTTCTACAGCTTGGTCTAGTAGGTATGAGCAATACAGGCTGTTTCAGCTTCACAGCACTGAAGTCTGCTAGCTAGTAGTTAGCTTCAAATAGAATAGTAGGTGATTTGAGTACAGTTCTAAGTTACTTGCATGCTGTCACTGGAAGTCTCTTAGTCTAATTTCCAGCATTATCTGTAAAGAAGGAGGTGTCTCTAATGATCTGAGAAGCCTTATTAAAGAACACCCTGTTCTTGATTTCCAATGTGAAGAGTATTGGTATCTTTTATAAGAGTTCAGTGATGTTACATGTGAAGTGATGATCATTATACAAATGCTTTTGCTATGGGAATCTTTACCTTTCAAGATAAACATATTTAAAGTTTAGCTTTACCACACTTTATCTTGTTCGGAAAGACCAAGACAACTTAAAACATATTAACTTAATAAAAAGTAGAGCTCTACCACGTTCTGCTGCATGTATACCAATAGTTATTTTCTTAACTTTTTCTGTATGTACACAGGTTCCAGCTTCTATACCTTCACATGAATGTCTTGCCATCAAAGGAAGAGTTTATACAATATTAAAGCAAATAGGTAGTGGAGGTTCAAGTAAGGTAAGATGCTCTTTTGTCCTTTTAGGCAATCACTCATTTACACAATAGTAGTTGTATTGTAAACATACATGTTGAAGTCATCTAATAAGGAGTGCCTAGTACTAACATGTGCAAAGTGTTTGAGAGACCCAGAGAATCTAGAAATTTGTTGTTTTAATGCTATGCTTAGACTTTATCCATTATGGATGCAGAAGACACATAGTGCACAGATTGGATTTGGTACAATGCTGTTTTATCTGAGTCTTCAGATAGCCAGCAATAATAACTGAATTAATGTCTTATTGTGAAAATGATGCTTCACTTATTACAGTATGTTGAGCACAGTAATGTTCATTTTAGTGGAGAAATAAAGTAAAAAGAGTGGGTAGATAAAGGGGGTGTATTGAAGTAAAGAATAAACAGTGAACAGAAATTCTGAACAGATGTGGTCAGAACACTGAACAGAAGTTACAGAAATAGGAAAAAGTGATCACCCAACTGTCATGAGCATCTAAAAATATCACTTAAATCAGTAAACAATGGTGGGAGCCCGCTTTCTTTTGGTTTCTGCATGAAGGCCTGAAGGTAGATTGTGTATGCTCTTGAAGGTAACAATTTCTGTGGTGGAGTAAGTATTAAAATTCCTAATAAAATCAGCTCTTCTGTTATAAGAGATGTGCTGCAGTATTACTGTACATCTTAATTTGAGAGGCTATTGTTTAGGGCAGTGTGATTTACATTGTTGGGAAATGTGTGGCTTGTAAGGTTGGTTGAAAGTTCCTGAAGTGGACAGACCATCCCTTATTACTGAAGTCTTCTGTAACTTGTGTGAGAAGTGGAGTGTAGGTATGACTGAAGTGGTGAGTGAGCTGCTTTTTATAAGGAAAATTGGGGTCATAGGAGCTTGAGAAACAGTTTTGGCAAATCTCTTGTTCAGAAGATAAAGAATTATAACAAAAACAACATAAGCAGTTTTGCGTGAGTTAGATATCTCTTCTGTCTGCTTTCTTCTGTCTCCCACACCTCTGCTTCACCTGTATGCTTCTGTCTGTGAAGACATATTACTAGTCACAGGGACAGCCTAAGAATTTGTGTAAGGGAAATTTGATACACACACATGTTGATTAATCCTTAGTAACGGCCTGTGTAATACTTAGTCTGCAGCACATGGAAAGTGAAATGGTTACTTTTAGTTCACCTGAGGCATGCCGCGACATATAATTCGGATACTGAAGTTAAATGATAGCATTTCTATTAAACTTTTTTTTAAACTGTCCTTTTTGACTTGCCAAAAATTGCCCAGAAAGCTTAGTTAGAACTGAGTATCTCTAATCTCATCCTTAAGTTCAGTCCATTAAATCCTCTGGTGTTTTGTTTTAAATGCATGGATTTTCCTGAACTGGCTTCAAGAGCCTGAGATGGTACTTAAGATTGACCTTAAGTCAATCTTAAGATTGACCTTGTTTTGTAGCTTTTCAATTCTTTTAATTAAAAATATTTGATGGTTGTAATTTCATCAGTAGCTTAATTGAATGGAATATGCTCAAGCTCTCTGTTGCAATTACCATGCTTACTTAAAATAGGCTTCCTCCTCTGCAAAACTGAGGGGTGCAGAGGTGTAATCTTAAAAAATGACAAGTATTGTCAACAGCATGTACTTTATTGGTTTTCAGGTATCTTACAATCCAGTAAATAGTCACAGAAAATAGGACTAGAACTTTGTTCAAAAATCCTTGTATGTCTAGGTTTCAAAATTTTAAACACATTTATTTAATTGTATTTATTTAGACTTGGCTTATATTTATGACCCTTTGTGCCTACTTTTTATTTGGGTTTTGTGTTTGCATATGCAGGAACTGACAGAACCAAAGTGGTACTGAGCAGTCAAGCTGTGTGTTTTCTAGTGATAAAAGAAACAGTCTGGGGTGTGTCATAAGAGATGGGAAACTGGTTTTAAATGTTGCATATCTTACATGATTCTGTTAATCCAGAGAGTAATAAATTGAAAAGAATAACAGAATAGAATAAGAACAGAATATTTCAGTTGGAAGGAACCTACAATGATCATCTAGTCCAATTGCTTGACCACTTCAGGGCTGACAAAAAGTTAAAGCATGTTAAGGGTATCGTCCAAATGCCTCTTGAACACTGACAGGCTTGGGGCATTGACCACCTCTCTAGGAAGCCTGTTCCAGTGTTTGACCGCCCTCTCTGTAAAGAAACTCTTCCTAATGACCAGTCTAAGCCTCCTCCTGGTGCAGCTTTGAACCATTCTCATGCATCCTGTCACTGGATACCAGGGAGAAGAGCTCAGCACCTTCCTTTCATTTCCCATCCTCAGGAAGCTGTAGAGAGCAATGAGGTCGCCCCTCAGCCTCTCCAAACTAGACAAGCCCAAAGTCCTTAGTTGCTCCTCATAGGACATTCCTTCCAGCCCTTTCGCCAGCTTTGTTGCCCTCCTTGCATTTGAGTGCCTTAACATCCCTCTTAAATTGTGAGGCCCAGAACTGCACACAGTACTCAAGGTGAGGCCGCGCCAACTCTGAATACAGCGGGATAATCACCTCTTTTGACCAGCTGGTTATGCTGTTTGATGCACCCCAGGAAGTGGTTTGCCCTCTTGGCTGCCAGGGCACGCTGCTGACTCATATTGAGCCTGCTGTTGACCAGCACCCCCAGATCCCTTTCTGCAGGGCTGCTCTCTAGCCACTCTTCTTCCAATTTGTACTTGTGCCTGGTGTTACTCTGTCCCAGGTGCAGAATCCAGCATTTGACTTTTTAATTTCATGCCATTGATGATTGTCCGATGTTCCAATCTATCTAGATCCCTCTGCAAAGGCCTCTTCTCCCTCAAAAGAGTCAACAGTGCCTCCCAGTTTGCTGTCATCAGCAAACTTGCTTGTGGTACATTCAACTCCTGCATCCAGATCATTGATAAACATATTGAACAGGACTGGGCCTAGAATTGAACCCTGAGGAACACCGCTGGTGACTGGTTGCCAGCCAGATGTAGCCCCACTCACTACAACCCTTTGAGCTCTGCCCTTCGGCCAGTTCTTCACGCAGTGCACAATGAACCTGTTTATCTCACAGTTGGACAACTTGTCCAGAAGGATGCTGTGAGGGACAATATCAAAAGCCTTACTAAAATCCAGAAAAACTACATCCACTGCCTTCCCTTCATCCACTAGGCAGGTGACCTTATAGAAAGATATCAAATTGGTTAAACAGGACTTTCCCTTTGTGAACCCATGTTGACTGTGCCTGATGATTGCATTGTCCTTTAAATGCCTTTCAATAGTACCCAGTATGATCTCTGTAATTTTTCCAGGAACTGAGGTTAGACTAACAGGTCTATAGTTTCCTGGGTCTTCCCTCACACCCTTCTTGTAAATTTGAATAATATTGGCTAGCTTCCAGTCAGCAGGGACCTCCAGGAAGAAAAGCTTCCTGTGTTGGCAGCATACAATCATAGAATGAAGTAGGATGGAAGGGGCCTCTGCATGTCACTTAGTCCAATGGTCTGCTTAAAACAAGTCCAAAATAGAGCAGGCTGCTCATGGTCTCTTGCAGTCAAGTTTTGAGTATCACCAAGGATGGAGACTTCGCAGCCTCTCTGGACAGCCTGTTCCCCTGTTTGACTACACGATGATGAAAAAAGTTTCCTGATATCTAATTGGAATTTCCTTGTTGTTAGCTATGCCTGTTGCCTCTCATACTTTGATGGTTCAAGAGGAGTCTATCTTTTTCATACCTTCCCTTTAAATAGCTGAAGACAGCAATAAGATTCCCTGTAGCCTTCTCTTCTTAAGATTGAAGAGACTTAGTGCTCTCAGCCTCTTCTCACGTGCCATGTGGTTTAACCTCCAAATCATCTTGGTGTGATGAAATGGATGTGCAGTGGCAGGTGAACATTCTTTATTTGAGGAACAGTTCAGACTTGTGATCAAATACATCTGGTGAAATATAATGTGGTACCAAGATGGTTTCTGATAGAGGGTTGTTTCTGTTGTAACTGGTGGATTCTTGATTTTTCTTCATGCTGACTTGTATGAACTTCTTTGTAAATTTAGTGCTGCTTCTTCCTTTTGAAAAGGTACACTTTCTTTGAAATTCTGGCCGTAGTGAGATGAAGGAACGTAGTAAATCAGAATTAGGATTGAATGAAGTTATTGACTGATACTGTTTTGCAGGTTTTTCAAGTACTGGATGAAAAGAAGCAGCTGTATGCTGTCAAATATGTGAATCTAGAGGAAGCTGATCAACAGACTGTTGAGAGCTATAAGAATGAAATTGCTCATTTGAGTAAACTGCAGCAACATAGTGATAAGATCATCCGCCTTTATGGCTAGTGAGTAAACACTGATTTTAAGAAACCAGTATCTTTTGATTTAAGTTGCCTTAAATTTTAATGTAAGTATATTTATTTATTTTTAGTGAAATTACTGATCATCATATCTACATGGTAATGGAGTGTGGAAATATTGATCTCAATAGCTGGCTCAAAAAGAAAAAAAACATTGATCCATTGGAACGAAAGAGCTATTGGAAAAATATGCTGGAAGCTGTTCACACAATCCATGAATATGGTATTCTTAAATAATTCTAGGTATTTGTACTGGTTATATGGCAGAGATAATACGTGTTTAAATTTTGGAGGTTGTACTGCTCTTGTTTTTGGTGTAAGCCTAGTGATCGTCAAAGATGGGTATTTACTGTATTGTGTATGGGTATGTACCCTGAGGAACATATTGTATTGAAGATGGTATGTACTGATCTCCAAGTATCACTGTTGTATAACGCTTTCTATTTCCTTGCAACAGCCGGAAAATAATCTTTTCTGTGCTCCCGATACTGTTTGTTCTCCATTAGACTCAGATTTCAGCCACTTACCCTCTCCAAAGAAGCTTTGACATTAATGACAGCTTTTACACAGCTCTGTCGTATTTATTTTGACAGTTTCAGCTTTTTCTCACAGTTCTTCAGGCCTTCCTTTCATATTTAGCTATGCAATTGAAGTGCATGCATCTGTATTCTGTTTGGCTGTATAACATAAAGGAGAGAGCAGATTTGGATCCTTTTCCTATTTAAGAAAAAAAAGTGAAGAGACCTGTACATATAGCAGAGTGTATCACCTTTTCACAGCACAAGAACATTAGAACATTCAATAACAGAAAGTCAGCAAGATCTACTAAAACATAGGCTACATACTATGTGATGCATCCTTGAAACAAATAATTTTGCAAAATATAAAGATGGATTGGTTGATTATATAGATAATAACCAAAATTCATAATAAATCGTGTAAGGTGGGTTTGTGAGAGTCAGTCGTGTAATCCTTAGTGAATGGTACCTTTGAGATTAAGAAGCAGGAAACATCAGACTAAGCAATATAATTATTTTAAGTACCTGCTTAGCTAATTATTTAAGAGAAAGCTACAGGAGCGGACAGGCCATTGAAATGATCCAGAACAGCAGTTCAGTATGGCAGTGTGTGCACACAGATAGAGGGCCTATCCCTAACTGAGAGAAAATATGGAACTCAAGTCTCTTGGAGCTATTTTGGGGTGCCTGTAGATTTGAATAAGTAATAATTAAAACTATAAATTCATGCAAGTCTTAACTGTTTAAAAAGAAATAGAAACACTTTTATGAAATCTGCAAAGAGTAATTTGGTTTTGGCCAGGTAAAGCTGATCTGCGCCTTCTCTCTGTGCAAGGGTTATGGGAATCGAACAATAAAAAGCCTATACTTCAGTAGTAACTTGGATTGACTAAACCTGAACTGACTTGAAACTCTGTTTTACAGGCATTATTCACAGCGATCTCAAACCAGCGAACTTTCTGATAGTTGATGGAATGTTAAAACTAATTGATTTTGGCATTGCAAACCAAATGCAGCCAGATGTGACAAGCATCATTAAAGATTCTCAGGTGAAATACTTCTGGAAAATTGATGTACACTTTTCTGTAAAGTAATCAACATAATCAGCAAGTACTATAGTAATGAAGTAACTTCACTGAATACTGAAATCTTATGCTGAATGGTTTTATGAGTATATATAAATATTTGCATATATATTAATTTTTAGATGTTTTTATTGAACAGAATAACAATGGCCTTCAGCCTTAATGGAAACAAATTTTCAAGATGCTTTTCAGTGCTTGGAGATGAAAATCTAACTTTTTATCAAGTGAGTTAAATTAAGTGCATGCTTCACTTAAAGGAATATTTTTACATTTTTATGGCTAGGTTGGCACAATGAATTATATGCCACCCGAAGCAATAAAAGATATGTCTTCCTATGGAGAAAATGGGAAATCTCGATCTAAGGTAATATGATCTTTTTTATTCTATTCCCTTCATGTTAAGAAGAAAGTAATTCAGGCATATATCTTAAGACTTAGTTTTCTCAAAGTCTTCCACTGAAACTAGAACACAAGG
Organism: Mycteria americana; assembly: GCF_035582795.1. NCBI lineage: Eukaryota > Metazoa > Chordata > Aves > Ciconiiformes > Ciconiidae > Mycteria > Mycteria americana. The sequence goes on from NC_134367.1 coordinate 38,026,286, forward strand.
AAATCCACTGTGCCACAATGATGGTGGGCAGAGATTGAAGGTTAAGTTTATTCCTCTCAACTACCTAAAAGCATTTTGCAGATGGTGTTTGGAAAAATGTAAGTGAGTTAATGAGTAAAATTGAAAGCAAAACAGATGTGCAGGCTTGGGTTTTGGAGGAGCTGATAATATAATGATGATGTCTAAACTGCTAATAAATGTAAAAATATTTTAAAATCCATTTTTATGGAGCAATATAAAAGTCTTCCACTATGTTATCAGTGTGAATGGCATTGAACAGCAATACAGAGGACAGTGAAATGCACGCAGCCTTTCACATATCAGAGGCTGTACTGATGACTAATGTTACAAAAGTCTTTGAACATGTTAAGGGTCCACCATGCTGTGCATCTCTGACAAGTCCTTCTTTGTACTGAAATGACTCCAGGCTAGAGCTTTCAGGGGGTGTTTCTGGGAGGATCTTCCATGGAGCTGTGAGAGAATCCTTCCTCACTCACTTCTTGGTTGCCTATTGTTTTGCTTATGCCCTTTTGTTTTAGCTTTGTTCTGCCAAAAATTGGTGGAGCTGTTATGGTACCACTAGCTGCTACACAGCTACATTTTAGCATTCTGCATAAATAACTCTGGCTTAGAAATCTTTTTCTGAAAGGAAGAAAATTTGCTTTCTAATAAAAACTGTTGTTAGTATGTTTGCTTAAACAACAAGATATGATGCTTGTGTCTTTGTTGTATTTTTGAATTCTTTTAAGTGAGAGGCAAGCTTTGCAAGAAATGAGTGATACCTAATAAAGTATTTTAAAAGATGATACAAGGAAATCTAGTATTTTAGGGAACACATGTATGAGTTCTGTGTATCCTATTAATTTTTCTATGCTACAGAGTACGGTGTATTGTAGAACTTTTTATAACTTCACCAGGGCAACAGAATCTGAATGATGAGGAAAGTACTGAAGGAAAGCAACTTCACATTGGTAGTCAAACTTCAGTTAAGGGGTACATAGTTTTTGTGGAAAGGTATTAAAAAAAAAAAATCCATATTAATATGTATGTGCATATACACACTCAAAGATTGTGACTTTTTAGCAGTTGAATGGAAGTATTACTATGTAGTGAAACATGTCTTTCTAAACACAGAACAGAAACTTTTATAGATGGATTTATCTTGTTAAGGATGATACTTTTTACCTTTAAAGTTTTACCTTTACATTTTTAAAAATTGCATGTGAAGTGCAGACTTGTTCTGGAGCTCAGCTCATCTAAGCAAAAACCTAACCATTGTGCTGGGAGTCAGGCTCTCTGTGCGCCTCTTTCCACACCTCCCTCCTCTCCCACACTCCCCCAAACTTATGTGCTTTTCTTAAAGTGCTTCAGCTTTAACAGGAGAAGTGGAAACTCCACCTGTAAGGAGCAGGCCAGGTGTTGTGTTTGAAATGTGGATCTGAATCCTTTAAACCCAGAGGAACTGAACTATGGCTTCCCACTTTGGGGACATAGCTGTGATGTCTCACTGGTTTCTGGATTGAATTAATTTAGTATGCTTTTATTTGTATTTACTCATAAATCCAAAATTAGAATCCTACTGTTCAACTTGTTAAGGACTACCTTTAATTTTATTTTTAGTTGTTCAAGTTGATTTTCAAAGATGATTAATAAAAATAGCTTTCTTATGGAATATTACTGAATGAAGCCACATCACTGTCTTAGCAGATAATGGCATACTGTGTTGGTGATTTTGTGTGATAGTTACTAAGATCTGTTATCCAATGTAAAATAGATATACTGTTAAGTGAAATGATGTACAACTATATGATAAATTGACTGAAGGGACAGTCCTGTAAGTGAGGAGTAATCTTAATTTTTTTGTTCTTATATTAGATAAGTCCTAAAAGTGATGTGTGGTCATTGGGATGCATTTTGTACTGTATGACATATGGAAGGACTCCATTTCAACATATAACAAATCCAATTAATAAACTGCATGCTATCGTTGATCCTACTTATGAAATAGAATTTCCAGATATTGCTGAGAAGGATCTTCAAGATGTGCTAAAGGTAACTGTCCCTTAAGATTAGTTTTGATTCAAATAATGGCATCTTCTTTATTTAAAGCATATTTTCTTAAACTGAACGAGTTGCGCTTGAGCAACTTTTTTTTCCACAAATAAACGCTCACTGCTGCTTGTAGTAACAGGCCTTATTCCAAAAGACTCAATGAAGCTAGAGCTACTTCATACAGTTTCCATAGTAAAAGTCTATTTTCAGCTCAGCAGCAAATAAACAAGTAAATAGTTAAAGCAGTCTGGCTTAACTCCTTTGGCTGAACAACCCAAAGTAAATACAGTAGCTTTTGCACTCTCCATCCCTTTCCCTCACCCTGCGTATTTGCCTGCTTTTGCAACTTGGCCTATGCTTTTACTCAAGCCCTAATTGTGTTGCTCAGCAGGTAACAAACTGAAATACAGAAACACTTATCCCCTTAACTTTCAAATCTCAGTGTCATCTTGTGTCATTCAGAATAAAGCATATTGTAGGTTCTGGTCTTCACCTCTTCTGACATTGTTGCTTGAGTAAAAAAGGATACCAAACTTTACTCTGAAGATAATTGCTAAGGAAGACAATTAGGTTAATCTGTTACTGTATTTTGAGTTGAGTCTGAGTATGTAGCTTGGCAGTAAGAAGTTCTGACATGCATCTACAAGGTCTTTTAAATATCCTCACTGTTAATTCCTAGGAAAATTCCTAAATTATAGGCAAAGCATTCTTCCTCTTCTTTTTTCATTTGCAGCATTGTTTAATAAGAAATCCTAAACAAAGAATATCTGTTTCGGAGTTGCTGATACATCCCTATGTTCAAATTCAAAGTCATTGTCAAACAGGTACGTTTATTTTAAAATACATTTTTATTAAATAATATTTATAATTCTGTTTAAGAAAACAAAATGCTTTACTCTTATATGTACTTTCTACTTGCTGGTGTAATAGTCTCTTTTGTTTGGTGCCTATGTATGTTTCAGAAAAGACTCCTGTATTTTAATTCTTAAACTCTTCATTTCAAAACTGACTTTTTGTATACCTCTTACAAACTGCACTGGTAATTTATACACAGTTGTATACAACTTTAGCATAACTATAAATTAACTGCAGGTGTTCCAAATGCAAAAGGAACAACAGAGGAAATGAAACGTATCCTTGGCCAGCTCGTTGGCTTGAATTCTCCCAACTCTATTTCTAGAGCTGCTAGGGTAAGTAAATTTTCTTTTCTATTTTGTATGGTAGTACCTGTTCATGCAAACAAAGGTTAGAATGTTTGGTTGTGAAAGCTGAAAGGATACACATATCAAAGTTCTAACCACAGCTGGAAAAACATTATACATTGTAGTGCTTTTGTTTGCAAGCATGCAGAATCTCTCCATATCGTTCTGAATGGGAAGGGTTTTGAAAGGATGATGGTAATCTTGATTTTAGCTTTTCCTTTCCGTTCCACTTCCCAGTGTATCTGTATTGCTTTATTTCCAAATCCCCCACTGCCCCAGCATCTCCTCTCTAAAGCAGTCCTTACTGTGCTGCTTTGCTTTTAAGATGCCCAAAATCTGTAGCAGGTCTTCTAATTTAGGAACGATCATTATGAAGAAATGATCTAAATTGATCTGTCAAGTGTGCAAGCTTTTGGACTGCAATTGTTCTTACTTCCTGGAAGTTGCTGAACTGTTAATGCATTGCTATGTGTAAATTAGTCCCTGTATGTTGAGGTATTATGATTCCAGCATCTTGGTTAGCGCCTGAAAGAGAAGCTTGGTAACTTCACTAACTCAGTTCTTTCTACCTGTCTCTCAGAAGAGGTATTGGTGGTAAAATATGTAATAAGTTTAGATGGAATCCAAAGCTGTTTTCATGGGGAGGAAAGCAAATTCAGTATGCATAAAGTAAATATAAAGAAGTTTGTTTACACTTACACTGCTAGTCATACCTGATTTTTTTTCTTTTATTAAATATAGGGGTGAACAAGAGATTATCCTTTTAACAATATTGTGATGTGACTATGTTTGTGGCCACTGATTTTCCTATCTCATATAAAGCTTGCTCACCCTGCGTACGCAAATACCTCTCTTCAATCCTGATGTTTCCACATCAGAAACAATTAATAGAATAAACTTGATTTTTAAATCTTGGTAATTAGTTTGTTCTCTGCCAACTTGTGAAGCTCTATACCTTTGCTCATGCTGCTAAGTCAGCGTATGTGTTTTCTTTTAGGCACTACATTGCATTACCACTGGTACAATTATGCTGTCTTAAGTGTATCTTTATTTTCTGATTTGAGAGAAATTTTAGTATGGAGTTTGGAACACTTCAGTATGTGATGAATTATTTCAAGTGGTAATGTTTGTTATGAAGATATAGTTTGAATTCATGTGCAATACAACTGTGTTCACCTGAATACCTGTTTTATTAACTTTCAGACTTTATATGAACAGTGCAACAGCGGTAAAAGTCTTGATGTATCAGCGTTTGCAAAACTTGGGAGTCAAAAATCATGGACAACAAAATGATGTACTACTGTTCAGGATGCAACAGATGGCTGGTCTGTTCAAAAAATATTTTGTGCTGCTAGCTTTTAAAAGGACACTCAGCATAAAGTTCACATTTTTAAATGTTCTTTGTGTCTTCTGATAATGCTTGCAGATCATTAAAAAGAATTTAATTGAATGCTTTTCACTGTGGTCTGTTTCACTTTTTGCATGCCACTTGGATTGAACAATGAAAATTGCTAGTTGGTGATTATGGTCTTTGTTACTTACAAAGAACAACAGTGTTTGGAGTACAAAAACTTGTATAAGAATCTTCAAGCTCTCTTATCCCCCTGAAGCTAAAACAAAAAAAAGTTCCTAAAATGCCAATTGGTGTACATGAAAAACATGCACATATCTCTTGAAATATCTCCTATGACATGAATACAGAGTGTTATGCTGTTCTGTCCTTTGCCAACAAATACCTCTTGTGCCCGGTTTTGATCATAACTAAGGAAATAAGCACTCTGTTTATATAAGTGATCAGTTACAATACTGGTAGATACATGTAAATGTCACCCAGTTTTTGAGCTGTTCCTGTGGTTAAGTGACATGGTGGAAGCATCAGTACTGTTATGAAGAGTTGCATGAATAAAATGGCTTTTCTATTAAAAATGCTACTATAAATCAATATGCTTTTCAAATTTCAAAATAATGGAAAACCCACCAAGATTCATGATGGTCAGAAACCACTAATTTGGATTTTTAAAAGTATTAATACTAAGCACTCATTAAAATGCACTGAATGTACTGAACTGTTTTTTACATGATTATTAGTGTATTGATCAGGTTTTAACTGAATTACATTTCTGGTGCTGGTGTATAAATTTTAAATTTACTTAAATCATTGAAAGATGTTAAAACAATATCTAATAGTGTTAAACTGAAAAAAAAATCTTGCCTTCAGTTTCATGACAGCTGCTGTGCTGTCCTTGGATACCTTCTAAAACATGGAGCTTGTCAGCTCGCTCTCTTGATCAAGCATTTTGAATTAGTCTGTTTTGCCTTTCCTTCATAATAGCCCTGCATATTAAAGATCCCAACTTCATTATTAAAGTGGCTCTTTCCTTGTTTATCTGCATGAATTAAGAGTGTGCCATACTCTTTGATCAGCGATGGAAAAAGTTGAAGGTCAGCACTAGGGAAGCTTTCCTTGACAATTTCTGTGTGTTAGATTGAGTTCATGTTTTGTTAGCTTTGGAAGAGCTTTGAAATATTTTAAAGTCTTTGTGATAGCTTTTGTATTTAGTGTTTAAGTTTGGATAACTCATATTAGGAAAAGATGTCGTAATGTAATGCTTCACAAAGGCCTAAGTTGAGGGAGGTTTGTCTTTCATTGTAAGCATATATTTAAATAGTCACTTTTCTTCCTTTCTGAGTATTTTTTTCTTCAGGTGCCTGGATTCACAGGACTTAGTTGTTTTCTTTTTGACCTTGGAACATTAGGTTTCACTGATGTCTTGCTACCAGTTAATTTCTGTAGCTTTCATTTCCATGACTCTTGAAAGATTTAGAGGATCAAAAATGGTGCTACTGGTTACATGTTAACCTGAACCTGTAACAGTACTGTGCAATCTCCATAAAGCCTCTGAAGAAGGGAGGTAGTCTAGTTTAAACTGCCAGGTTTTACTACCTGACAGAAGCATGATTTATGCGTCCAAGTACTGGAGTGCAAATCAAGTGCCTGGAAATTCTTTCTGCCTCTGTGGTGGAAGTGCACGTTCATAGCACTTCTGCCCTCAGCATGCCATCCAGCAGGTCGACTAGGTCAGCTCTCTGTTGGGGAGGGGAAACTGGTCACTCTTGCTGCTGGAGGCTTACTTAAGCCAATGCATCTTGCTGCCTTGGGAAGATGCGGCTGGAGTCCAGAGAATTCTTACAAATGACTTAGAGCATCGCACAATACTGGGTAGTTGTGTTTGATGTTCAGGGTCAAACTTTCAGTTTGACCCTGTAAAAGAGGAATTCCCACTGCTTTTGCTGTATTAGCAGGGCTGAGATACCTTTATTTTTTCTCTTTCTCTAGGTAAGCTTATCTTATACCTATAGGAATAGGCATATTGTACTGCATGCTCTATTCTGCTTTCCCTTAGTGTTTATGGGGGATCACTCTTTACTGACAACTTCAGTTAAAGAAAATGTGTTACCTCTTATCCCTGGAAGATGCAGCTGTTTCTGCAGTGATCCAGATGCAGAGTGGCAGCTGTACTTTGCATGATTCTTCAGCTCACATCATAATCTTTCTCCATGCTTGCACACTGAGCAGTAGTAGCTTTATTGGTATCACTCATAGCGCTGTCATAATGTCTTGATCTGAAGTTACTAGCAAAGAAAACAGCGAGTTGTAAATACCTATCTCAACAGCAATATCGGAGAAAAGACCTTATTTCAATGTGTTCTTGCTATTTTTCCTGCCATTGATTTATCATTTTTTGATTACTTTATAGCCCTATAAGAACTGAGGAATGAGAAGAATAGCAGACACTTTGATCTCAAATGATACATGAAACTCAGAAGCAGTTTTTCTCAAACTTTAGTAGCTTTGATTTAAATGAGGTTTTCAGAGCTTGCTAATACAATAAAAGCACCCCTTGATAGTTGGGAGACTGTTCTTAATTCTCTCATATTTAAAGCAGCAAAATATTTCTTCAAATAATTTTTTAAAAAGTTCTTTAATGAAGAATAGTATTTCTGTAATTTTATCAGGCCTCTGCTTAATGTTTGTTTCAAAACTGTAAGCCTTCACCACCTTCATATGCCAGTTAGGACTGTCCTGCTGTGACAGAGCAAGTGTATGTAAAAAAGCATTAATTACTCTGGAGTGTGGTGTTCCTGTATGTGTTCAACACCTGCCCTCCTTTGTTTCAGGTTACCGGTGATTCTCTGGGTTACACAGGGAGAGCGATTAGGAGTGGGAACTACTCCTGATACCAGCCCTCTTCCCCTCAGCCTGGTCTGGGAGGAGGGCTGAAGCAGGGGGCAGAGAACGTGTGCTCACCCCAGTGGTGGGGGACACCCCAGAACAGCACATCTCCCTTCTAAGGGCAAACTTGGAATGATAAACTGAACTCTGTTGATCTAATTGTTATTATATGAAACAGATTGTGGAGTCTCAATTAGTTATCTGCGGGGATGGGGGGGAGCTATTGCATATTTCTAGGGGAAAAAAAAAGACACGTTCCCTGTAATGGTCCTGTTCTTTCTGATTTTTTTTAATCCCAGACTTTAGTACTCCTGTGGAAGTTCAGCAGTATTTCAAGCATAATGAGTACATATACTAATTGCACTCTGCTTGTCTGTTGCATAAATGTTGAAGTTATAAAGCTTGAAGCTACTAAAGAAAAAATGTTAATGTTCTGCACCTTTCATACTCTAGACAGTTTGGGAGGCTACTTATGGCGTGGGAACTGAAACACTATCTCTGGCTTTCTCTGGAAAGGGGGGAAAAGAAGTATCAGCCTCTTCAGAGGAAAACTTCTGAAGAAAGTCTCTACTCTGCAGAAACATCTTTTCACAGAGTTATTAAAATTTCTCCCAACTACTTGTCTAGATTACAGATATTGAAATATTACTGCATAATTATTCTAATGTTATAATTGTTAACTTTCACTGTTTTGCTTCTCTGGTTAGTGTTGAATATGCAGAGAAGCAGTGCTACATGCCTTATTTTTTTCTGTCGTAGTGTATGGTTTATCAATCCTTTCTCTCATTCCACGACTGCTAAAGAACCCACAGGGAATATAGCTGGCATGAGAGGGAGCTTATGAAAGAGGACTGGGGCTGGTGAGAGGCAGTGGGTTGTTATCAGTCATTCTTTTTAAATAAAAATTTTCCATGGCAAATGAGTAATTGATTTATACTCCTTCCCTGCCTCAGTGACGTACTACAAGATGTCTGCCTACCCTACTGGCCCTCAGTTTATTCCTATTGTTTTTCTGCCTTACAGACAACCATCTCCCTTTTCAGATTCTGCTGGGATCTTAAAAGTGTGTGTGAAGTACAGAATAGCTATGCATGAGTAGCTTTAAAGGACAGAAAAATACCAGTCTTAAATGTTGGGTAACAGAGGTTGCTGCCTGAAGCTTTCTCAAGATTACAAAACGCCCATCATGTGTTACTGTCACCCGTGAGGCCACAGTTCAGGATGTTGTGTATGTATAAAATGGGGAGAGAAGATGGCTGACTAAACCAGAGTATGTCTGTTTGTAATCACTGTTACTGGCTACGTGTATTGTATAATGCTATATTAGCTAATATTGAGATACCACAACTACATGAAGAGTAGAAAAGTAAATGAGAACACTTCAGTAAGTTCCCTTTAGTTCCCTTGTTTGAAAAATGGGTTTGGAAACTTACAACCTTTGAATCTAATATTGCAGTCCAAAAAGCCTTTACTCAGCAGCTAACACTAAGAAAAGCCTAACTGCAGAAGGGTGACTTCCATTTTATTTATGGATGGGTATGGCATTACTCAGCCTGAACAGTTGTATGTATGGTTTGAATTCAAACATTAAATGGAGTTTAAGTTTTGAAGGCTCTGCTCCTACAGTCTGTCTCGGTGTGCCAACACCCGGAATTGAGTCCTTGACAAATATGAGGAAAGGAGGCTGTTCTCTTGCATAACTCCCTGCTCTTGGGACACTTGTCCAAGGAGCAAGACAAGTCTATCCCCACGGACCTGGATGAGTCAGACTCTAAGCTCCTGCTGCTGAACGTGGAGCTGGGCAGGAAGGGAATGGTTAAATCCCTAACAGTAGAGAGTGCAGAGCAGGGTGTGAGTTAGCCTGAAGGTAAGTGGTCAAATTGTCACTCTATTTTGGTCCCTCCTATGGGTTTCTTTTCTTTCTTTAAGCACCTGATAGTGGTTTCATGCTAAGCAGATAACTAATTCTGGGAGCGGTGATATGTATCAAATTAAAAATTAAGCAGTTGAAGTAAACTTGAGTTCCAGTCCACCTCTGAATCCTAGCTTACTCCTGAGCTCCCCAGCAAGGATCACAGGCTAATCCTTGCAGGTGCCAGTTATGGCAAGCTTCTTACGAGCGGAAAACTATTTGCTGCTTCCTTCCAGCTGTCTGCACTCATATTGCCTTGCTGCTCCCTCAGTTTGCATGAGTTCTCAGCAGCAAGGATGAAACAAATACTACTTTTTATCATATTTGTATCTTGGACGTTCTCATGGCTAAGTTACGTCCTGTTTCAGCTAGGTACAAATTGCTAATACAAAAGTATTCCCTTCCTGCTCAATGCATATATCTCCTCCCAACTCGGTTATCCATGCCCACTTGCCAAGAGCACAAAGCCTGTCTGTCTGTCAGTGAGCTTGCAGAGTATGCCCTTGTTTGCTCACTGCTCCACATAAAGTAACTGAGAGAAATCTCATTGCAAGATAAAGGCTATAAAGAATGGAGCAGGCAATATAGTGCGATTACTTGTAGGATGTAGAGGTGTTCACCCGTATGGAACAGAAGGAGTCTTTGTACAGCCTGCCCGTACACTTTCATGGGAGTTGCTGAAATGAAACCCAAGATAAAAATCTGACTCCTCACCTCAATTCCTCCCCTTGGCAGGTGGAATATCCACAGCTAAACAGTGATGCAATTCCAAGATGCCAGCTCTAATCAGATGAATTGCTAAAATCCAGGTAGCTTTTGCAATGAAAGAGATGACTAATTTAATGAGGAATAGGGGTGCCACTGTTTTGAACCCTTAATAAACACAAGGAAAAGGTCAATGATTAAACAGCATCAGCCCATTGGTCTTGACTCTTACAGTATTGTAAAGATCTCTGGCTTGTCTCTGTATCTATTTAATGTGCACGTTATGTGGTAAGTGCAAGTAAACTTTGAATACCTGCTTCTTACATGCTTTCTCTATCAGTCTCAAGTTTGTTCCCTATTTTACATAGCTGTTGAAAACCAATTAAAAATAAATTAAGTAATTACACTTAAAGAAATATGAATTAGATTCTTGGCATCGATACTTGCTTCCTCTGTGGTCTCGGATAAAATATTTCTGTGAGTCTTTGCTCTTTACATTCCTTGTCTTGTCTGCTTACAGTTTGGCAGAAAGCTGTCTCCTACCACGAGCCTGTACAACGCTTGTTGTGTTTGGTGACTCTGTGGGCGATAGAGCTCTCGATGCTGCTATTGCAGAGTGGCATCATACTTTGAAATATTCTTAATGAGGGTAAAATTTGTCATCCACAGGGCGTTTGGATGTTCGTACAATGGGGGTCTGACTTACAGATGCACAGTTCCGTGCAGCAGAAGGCAGTGATGTCCCCTCCACGCTGGCGGAGGAGCGCTGGGCACTGCGGCAGCAGCTGTGCGGTGGAGGGACTCCGGAGCCGTCCACCAGGAAGCACCGACCAAAACCTGTGCCGTAGGCAGAGGAAGGCCCGCAGCCTAGGCGTTTCACTTCACTGGTGAACGTGCTAGCTGTTGCGCTGTAATGCAAAACAAAACTTCCACGGCTGCCTCTGCTACGTGTGATGAGGACATATCTAGCTGCTGAGGCAGGGTTTCCAAATTCATGATGGTTTAGGTAAAAGGCAGCCAGGTGCTCCTTTCCGACAAGCCGGTGATGCCTGTTGGCATGGGCAGTGGTGGCACTGTAGTGCTTCAGTGTTTTACAGGTGAAAGTACCCACAGACAATAAGGAACCTCAGTAATGAGACAAGCAGGAGTTTTGAGTCTTGGGCAGGACTTGGGTACCTGACCCAAAGAGCCTAAATCTCTTTCAGTCTGATCTTGGGACTTAGCAGAAGTCCAGCACTGCAAAGGTAAAGACGTTTCCTAACTGCAGTGATGTATGCTGGGCAATGCAAATATGAACAAAGAATTGGTTTTAGGGAGAGCAGATGAAGACTCAAAGAAATCCTGGCTTTTGGCACATTGTTTGCCTTGAGTTAGAGAATGCTCCCATTGCTGCTCTTGCTTCTCATCTCTGGGAAGAGAAGACTGTGACAGAAAAGCAAAGTTAAGTTACCTGCATTGGTGTTCAGAGGAGAGAAACTCAGAAGTTGTCATGTCAGAGCCTTGCTTGGTGAGAGATTAGTCTGAAGAAGTATTTGAAATTGATGTGCCAGGAGCAGCTTTTTAGGACAGCTGATAAAATGAGCACTAACAGCTCTCCAGGGCCAGGCGGTATTAACTGAGGGAATCTAAAGGAATTTGCAATAGCTGTGCTAGACATTGTACTGTGTGATTTTTAAATTAGCCTTCAGAACACAGAAATGGAAGGTAGTAAACATGATACTGGCCTTCAAGAACCTTGGAGCTTTACAAGTTGGAGCTTGTAAATTAGACTACCAAGTATGACTTACATAATAAATAAATTGAAGGGAGAAAATACATTAAAGAGTAGAATGAGGGGGATATATGAATGAATATAAACTATAAAGAGCAAATCTTTTGCAGAGAAATAATGCTTTCAAATCTGCTTAGTTCTTTCCAGTGAGTCCATGAGCATGATACTCATATATGGCATATTTGGATTTTCTAAAAGCTACTATTGCAAGGTCCTTCAACAGCTCTTAAGAGAAGCTAATATGCCAAGGCAAAGGAGAAAAATCTCAAGGGTAAATGGGTGGGAGAAAGCTATGGAATAAGTAGTCCGTCATTCCCACCTAAAGAAGATTACCAGTAAGGTGGGTCAAGGAGCTGTGGCAATGCACATTCCCAAGTGATCTTAGGGTTAAACAGCAGATGGATTGTTGATACAGCAGCATTCAGAAAAATAAAACTTAGACCTTCCTGTGGCAAAACAGGTAGAAGAATCTCATATTATTGATGAAATGGCAGAGGAAAGTCTACATTGACAGAACACAAAGGAATTCACATGGGAGGAAAGTATCCTAATATAACAGACGGGGCTTCGGAGTGGTATTTGGGGAAGGTTCTGCATTATGCATAGTTCTCTGAATACATCAGCCCAACCCTTGTACTGAAGGAGCTGATTAGAATATTAATTGGGAAGGGAAGAGAACAAAAAATACTGATGTGCTGCTATATAAATGTCTTTGGTTTGAATGCTGTCTGCAGTCCTTGAAAAGGATGTAGTAAAACTAGAGAATATGGAGAGAACCAGTGAAGGTGTCTGAAGAGGTGGAACAACTTCCATACACGACTGCAAGCTGTGTGACTCACGTCGGAAACTGTATCACTCTGGCAGGGTGCTGGAGGGGAGAAGTCAGCATTGCATAGGGCTAGGAGCTGATGAAATGATCAATCAGAATTTTCAAACAGATGAAAGGAAGATACTGGGGTTTAGTATGCAAAATGTAATTACATTTGAAACGAGGCTAGTGGGGGATGTTGTGGAAGCCAAAGGTATGAGCATGTTCAAGAAGAGATTAGATACATTCAAGGCGGTTAGGATGATTCTTGGCACTGAATATAAGTGGTGTGGATGTAATCTCTGGCTTGGGAATTCCCTTTAAACCTCTGATCCCAAGCATCTGGGATGTTTTGCCAGAAATGGAATCGCTTACCTTGCTGAAAGGGTTCATGCTGGAAAAGGATATCAGACCACACGGCCTCTTGCTCTGACCCACTGTGGCAACAGTTAGATTCCTTAACTGGAGCCCTATGCTTGGGTTTCTTTGGGTACTAGATACTTGATTTCAATCTCCATGCCTGTCAACATGACAATTTTTGCAAACAGCATTCAAATGTATTTGATTAGATACATCAGTGTCAAGTGAAAAGCAGTCATGCTTTAGCAGGCATTTTGTGTACCGGCAACAGCTTGACCGTATCTGTACAACGTTATCTGGCATCCCACGTTTGCCTTCTACCTGAGCCGCTGCCTCAAGTAGTCATGCAGATTTTGTAACCTCACTGTAACTTCCCTGCTGAGATAACACGCCGTACCTCAGAAGGGCACCTGGAAGCTAGGATCATGGCAAAGGCTTTTGCCTGGATGCAAGCTGGGAGCAAGGCTATAGGAAAGCAAGTAGCAGAGTAGTCAGCTTACAGGCACTTTGTGGTGGGAGCATGGTTCAGGTCTGCTTGTTAGGTGTTTGGTCTTACAGGTTCACCTTTAGGTCCTGCGTGTGTGCTATAACTTTCTTGACTTGGCTTGTAACCACGTACTGACATAGTTGGCACTAGGTCACACTTCGCACATAGCCTGCTGATGGTACCGGCAGCAATTCCTGCCGGCAGCTTAGGTCAGTGCAGGTGGCGATGCTCCAATAACCACTCTGGCACACTGGTGGGTTTTTTCTACATGGGCGGGTCTATAACCAGTCCTGCAAAACTTGTTTAACTAGCCCTTGCTTTGCACAGTTCCCCATGTGCTCAGCCTTCCCACAGCGCCTTGCCTCACACTTCGCTATATGCGTGTCCTCATTCCCTGTTCTAGGGCAATAGCTGGAAGCTTTCCAGTGGTGGTTTCATGAGGAAATGCCAGTTCAAGGAGTTCACAGTGTTCCTCTCAAATTCTTCTGCGTTTCACTTTTGACGGGTGCCTGGTATCATTTGGGTAGACTCCTGCCATAGTTCCTAGCATAAGGCCTCTGTGTCTTGGAGCTTAGGTCCTTTCAGGATCTGGCGTAAGCCTGCTGCAAAATAAGGAACCCCACAGCATTTGCAGTTCACTTTGTGGCCTGTCATTTCACTTTCTGGTCTGTCATTATATTGGAGCGTTAAATCTTGCCCCTTCAGCCACTGGCCACGGATGTTTTTGAGTTCAGGGAGGTTCTGGTTCATGGAAGACTAGTGAAAAATGAACTTTCCTGGATATCGGGCATCCTGCTTTTGACTATGTCGGGAAACCTATATCTTCCCAGAAAGGATGTGCATAAAGGCTGGTTGTGTAATGAGTTAATCCACAAACATTGCTAATGCATGAGTTGTGCATCCAAAGCTAGTACATCCAAGCACATTTTCCATAACAGCTTGCTCATCTTACCTGCTCACAGTAAACAGGAGTCATTACAAGTGGAGACTTGCTTATTCTTATTAACCAAAATATCATATCTTAATTTTGCAATTATAATAGTAACTTGAAGTCTATGTTGAGATAAGGTATCACAGAGGTTAATGGATTTTCATCTTAAGCATCTCTTAGAACATCACAGCCTAATAATGAAGAATTTCCTTTCCTTAAGACAGGCCAAGCATAAAAGAAAGATGAAGATATTAACGCAGGACTAGATGAAGCATCCACTTCCCTCTGCAGCAAAAACATACTGTAGTTCCTAGTGTGAATGAATCCAATTAAAAAAAAGGCACACAACAAAACAAACAAAAATTCCCAACCAGAAACAGGGAGGTACTCCAAGAGCCTCTCTGGGAGGGTGAGAAACTGCCTGGTGCCCTCCTGCTTTCTCCCAGCCTTCCTTCTGCTTGGCGAAGTGAGTCAGGCTTTTCTGTAGAGTGTGTTCCTGACCCACCTCGTAACCTGTCTTTGCCCTTTTGCACATCCTGGTTAGCCACATTCAGAGAAGACTAATTGCAAATGAAACTCTCTCAGAAGTCTTACCAGCTGCCTTTTAGAGGGAAATACTAACACTACTTTGTCTTTTCAGGGAATGCTTTTCTGAGTACAATCCCTAGGCTGCATCCTTTTTGTTGGCTTAAGCAGTTGTGATTGATAACTAATAAAAAATGACTAATACAGCACTCTCTCTCTCCCCTCACCCTCTTTCACCTCTGACTGCGAAGCTCACAGCGTGCAGCTGAAATGCTTTTGCTTTGGTTCTAGGCGCTTGACCTGCTCTTTGTATGGTTGAGTTTACTGCAACTTATTTTTACCCCTACCCAAGCAGATAACCACCTAGACCTGAATTACTGCTCTTGAACTGAGGACGATAAAAGCAGAGCTAATGATAAATTTCATTAGAATGCTGGTTTTGTCATTAATGAAAATATTAGCTGTGATCCTTAAGTTTTGAAGGAGCTCTAAGAGCCTCTTTCCAGCCTACTGAAACTCGTCTTCCTTTGCACTGAGCTCCTCAGGCTTCCGATTTCTTTCTGACCAGCAGGATGACGTCCACACTGACATCACGAGTGAGACCAGCATTAGTACTGTATGTATGTTGTCATCTGTCTTAATGGTTGACTTTTTCCCCGTTTCAACCAGTAAGAGGCTGTATGTCAAGGTATATGCAATGCATCCCGACCTCCTGACTGTCAGGAGGAAATAAATTGTTTAGTGTAGTTTGATCTACCCTTAATAAACCCAAGCTGTATTTTTGTATCACTTTCTACATTATTGTTACACACTTTTCTTCTTAAATCTAGGCATACTCTTGAGATCAGGCTAACCAGGCTTGCATAGATCAGCATCTTTTTGCCTTTTAAAAAAAATCTTGGTGATCTTCAAGCATGTTACCCTCACTCTAAAATGAGTCTACCTCACTTGCAATTTCATATGCCAATCCTTTCAGAATTACAGAAGAGCAGCTGGTGGGGTCAGAATTAAGGTCCTCATAGCCTAATATCTTATCTCTGACCCATACTGGATGCTAAGGAAAGAAGGGCCTGGGGCAAGTATGCAGTGATGCTTCTGAGATGGTGATCAGCACCTTCCCTTGAGCGCAAATGAAGTTGCCCTTCCAATTCCTAAGTGATGGATCTGTGCAACACCGTGCTCAGTTTCAGTGGCCGTCCTGCCTTTGCTCCATGAGGACATCACGGTCCTCACTGAAAACCGAGGCACAGAATTGGTTTCTTCTGGGGTTATATGTGAATTCAGTTAGCTGTATATTGTCCTTATTTTTCTTTGTTGCCTTTTATGTATGAGAAATAATTTTTTGAGAAGTTTTTTCCTTTTTTTTTAAGTTTTGCATATTTTTTATTCATGCTCTTTTCAATTTTAAAAATCAAAAGCCTTATTCTTAGACCTACCTTTGTTTGTTTATCCTGCTACTCTATTTTAATCTGTGATCCCTTGTTATTTCTAAAAGAAAATCCTGGAACCCTTCTATCCTCCTTACTTAACAAGGAAAACGACTGGCTTTTGCTCTTACAGATCTAGGGGCTATTTGGTAAAGAGAAATGTTGCTCTCCAGGTTGTCTCTACAACATGTTTTTTTTTCTCCTATTTTTTGAGGATGCCAACCTCCCACAAGGATACAGCATCTGGTAATATTTAGTCTCTGGTTTAGCCCTTACGGCTCTGGACAGCAGTCCTTTCCTGTAGGCAGTGCTGCTACCCAGGGTGGCAGACATGGATGTCACTTGCTGGTCAGAAAGGAACGGGAAGCCTGAGGAGGTCGGTCTGAGGCAAGACTAAATCAGTGCCCTCCTCACGCCGCCGGTATGGCGTGGCCAGATCTGCCCTGGGAAGATCGTTCCAGCTGGGGTCAGGACTGGTGCTTGCTGAGCGCTGGGGAATTGAGTAGAAGAGACTTCCTCAGCAGAAGGATGTTCTGTGGCATCTTCTGCGTCCCGAGCTCAACTACTTTCCCCGATCATAATATCGTCTTTTCATTGCTTAATGTTGCATTTCTGCTGTAAGTACTGCTTCCTGGTTGTAGCTGCATTAATGACTGCCAGCTTTTAATGTGTGTTGTGACTGTATCAAAATCAGGTCTGTACCCGCGGCAGCCGGAGCGCAGGTTTGCTTCCTTTGTGGTTATTCAACTGTCCCACCGTGTCACGGTCGGAACAAAGCGGTGCCGGCGTGTGGGGTGGTTTTCTCTTCGTACTGTCGTCAGGTACTGTCCTGGGGTATGTTATGATCAGTGATTATGTTCTAGAGCAATCCGTCATTGTCCAGTCAATGTCAAATTGATACTGGCATTGGTACAAGAGCTGGTATGCCAGTGTCGCCAGTCCCTTCTCTTCTTTGCATGGGCCTGTGCTTTTGGCATAAAACTGGCAGGTCTTGACAATGTCTTCAATCCACCTATTCATTTCAAGCTAATACAAAATGTCTTTTAGCCTTCTTAGATCTCTGTATCTAAAAAATAATTTATCAGAGTCTAGGTGCCCTTGAACAGGTTTCTACCTGTACTGACAGTTTTCTCATATGCCAGTAAGGGGTTGTTCGTAATCTTTTGTATTCATAGCTCTACCTCTTTTTTTTTTTTTGGTTTGGTTTTGTTTTGAGTGACAGCTCTTGTAATTGCCTGAGCTGTGCAATGCTTTACTGACACACTGCTGGCTCTGGACTATATTTTAGCTTACTTCTGATGGATCCTTAGGGAAAAATTTCTGCACTCGCCAAATTTCTCCCAGGTTGGCATTTGATTTGCAAATTACATGTGTTGACTTCAAACACCCAGAGCCTTTTTGTGATGTCCAAAAGGCATGTTTCCTGAGGCCACTGATGGCAAGTGTTTTTTGTCCACAGTCAGACAACGCTGGTCTGCCAATGAACAGGTCTAAAATTTGTTATGACCATACGCTGTGACCAAACCTGCTATTTCTGCTCAAACACACTGGTTACTGGTGTCTGTTGGTGCCTGGCCCACATACTACCGGCCCCTCGGGCTGAACCACGTGCTGCTGGTGTTTTAAGAGTACAGTGCCCATGCACTCCTTCAGTGCCCCCCGTAATCAGGTTCTTTTTAACTCCTTCAAGAGTTAAATCTTTACTAGGATTTGTATCAGTGTGTTGGATACTTTTGCATGGGAATGCTCTAAAGCAGCTGATTCGGAGAGCTAAATTAGGCACCTGTTTCTGAACTTAGTTTATTGTTTTAAGGAAGTTTGTATTCCTTCCTGCTCTGCCAGACAGCTGTTTCCGATTGACTCCTATTGACCGTGATTTCTCTATATACCTAGGAATGCTCCTTCTAATAAATACAGTTTTCTGTAGCTCTAGTTTTATATTGCCAGTTCTTTCCACAGCTGCTCAGAAGATCAAGTCATGCTCGACCAACCTGATTGCCTTCTATGATGAAATGACTGGATCTGGGGATCAGGGGAGAGCAAGGGATGCCATTTACCTCGACTTTAGCAAGGTTTTTGACACTGCCTCCCACAATACTCTGTATCCAAGGCAGGATACTGGGGACTGGGTGGATGAATGGACAGCTAGAAGATGGGTGAAATGCTCGTTGGATGACTGGGCCCAGAGGGCAGTGGCTACTGGGCTGTACTTTACAGCCCCCTGCAGTTCTCTACTTGTTGCTGGGGTGTGTCCTATTCAACACCTTCATCAATGGCCTGGAGGAGGTGATGCAATGCACCCTCATCAAATTTGCAGACAATAAAAGCTTGAGGGCAGGGCTGCTTTTCCTGGGCAGGCTGAAGGAATGGATCAACAGCCACCCCATAAAATTTGGCGAGGACAAATGCCAAGTCCTGCCCCGGGGAGGAAGAACCCTGGGCACCAGGACAGGCTGGGGCTGCCTGGCCCGGGAGCAGCTCTGCAGAAAATGCCAGGACAGGCAGGGAGCTGGGCACTGCGTGAATGTGCCTCAGCACCTGCGTTGCTGAGGTCTTTAACAGACCTCTGCCCATGGAGTGTTTAGCTGAGGTAAATTAGCTAAGCATAACTGTTAAATTAAGTTTTACATCACTGTCCTGGTTTCAGCTGGGATAGAGTTAATTTTCTTCCTAGTAGCTGGTACAGTGCTGTGTTTTGGATTTTAGTATGAGAATAATGTTGATAACACGCTGATGTTTTAGTTGTTGCTAAGTGGTGTTTACACTGGTCAAGGATTTCTCAGCTTCCCCTGCTCTGCCAGGTGCACAAGAAGCTGGGAGGGGGCACAGCCAAACTGGCCAAAGGGCTATTCCATACCAGACAGCGTCATGCCCAGTATATAAACTGGGGGGAGCTGGCCGGGAGGCAGTGATCGCTGCTCGGGGACTGGCTGGGCGTTGGTTGGTGGGTGGTGAGCTGTTGTATCAATGGGGTTTTTTTTCCCTTGGGTTTTGTTCCTTTCTTGCTCTCTTGTTGTTTTCCTTCTCATTACAATTTATTATTATTACTATTTTTTGTTCCAATTATTAAACTGTTCTTATCTCAACCTACGAGTTTTGTTACTTTTGCTCTTCTGACTCTCTCCATCCCACCGGGGGGAGGGAGCGAGCGGCTGCGTGGGGCTCAGTTGCCGACTGGGGCTGAACCACGACACTCGCCCACCGTGATTCAAGTCCTCTCTCGTAGCAGCATGACTTGCCCTGTGACCTCTGAGCAGTAAGCTCAGCCAGGCTCATTGTGTAGTCTTAAAAATGAGGTATTTTTAAAAATTGTGAACTATATGTCAGGGTCTTTTTATTTCCCCTCCAGCCTCTCAAGATCTTCCCTGCCTTCTTTAAGGGTGTCTGTTGGAGGCCGTGCTGCCCCTATACCTTTCTGATATGACAAAGAGCGTGGTACATTTGTAACATAAACATGGGAAGGAGGAAGCCATAAATGGGGCCCGTGTCTTTTCTAATGTGCTGTTAACCTGTATGTCCAGTTCACTGCTGAGTATCTTTATGGCAATATCTTTATTGCTGCTTTCTGTCCGTCTTCTGCTGTGACAATGACGCTCCTGTGAAGAGCAGTGATTCTGGCATTGGTTTCCAGTTAAAAGTTGCAGTATCTCTTGACGACTACCAGCACGTCTGGCTCGGGACTCGTGCTGGTTTCACAGGTCTGCTTCGTGCAGTGCCCAGATCGCACCTTCACCCTTATTATGTGACACAGACCTCGCAGCGGAGCATCCTTCCCTCTGCCTCGGTGGCCGTGTCTGCTCTGGCAGGTAGAGCAGACCTGGGCCCCTTCCCCGTCCCTGAGGGCTGGGGCACTGCGTGGCTCACATCCACACACCTGAACCCGCTTCTGTCCCAGGCTGGGGTCGTCTCACCCAAACTGCCCCTGCTGCGCTTGCGCTGTCCCTTGGATTTTCTGGGAAGGGAGCAGTTGGCTCAGGCAAAACTTCTGGTGGGTATTTTGCCACCGGTGACGCAGTAGGGGGCAAACCCCAGTATTTCACAGCTGCTGGCACGGCGAGGTGACTGCATGGCACGGCGGCAAGGGCTGGCGTCAGGCAAGTCGGCATCAACTGCTGATTTCCAGAGGAAGGCCAACAATACTGCATCGGGGAAGGGGATCAAGATCAGTGGCATTTGGTCTGTGGTTGCGCCCAAAAGCCCCTCGATTTTCTGCTTACCCCTTGGAACCATCGGGAGGGTAATGCTGTAACTAAGGCTTTTTTTTTTTTTTTCCCCCCCCTCCCAAATCAAATAATTTCTTGATAAAAGAAATTTCTCTTAACTAAGTGAGAAACTTTTGGTCTGGCACTCTCTTGATGTTGAAGCGCATTTATTCCTCTGGCATTGCAAAGGGCTCTTAGGGTGGGCACGCGCTGTGTTTGCAGGCTGGGGTTGCAAACCAGAGAGCGTGGACCCCGCTCGCGGGGAGGACGCGGAGTGAAGCGTGTTTCTGGGTGTTCTGCATCCACTTGAGGGCACCACAGTATTGTTGATAGCAGAGTTTTTGCTAACTGCCTGGTGGACTGTTCCCTGCATTCTGAAGGAATCTTTTTAGAGAAAAGCAATTGCTTAATTTATTTAAAATCACCACCATCTTGTAAGAACGCCTATTTCTGATCTTTTTTATCTTCCCCCGGATTATGGGCATCTTGCCCTAGCACACAAGACCCTCTATTGCGGTACACATTTTATACCAACCCTTTCAGTAACTCTGAACAAGGAGAGGAGCCTTGTGGGTGAACAGACTCAAACGGAGAGAAAATAAGGCGTAATTTAGCTCGGAGCTCTTGTGAGCTATGACCTTTGCTTGGAGAGCCAGGGCAGTGACAACTCCTTTATTTGAGAAGGGCCTGAAAGCTGAAGGCAGCCGCTGTGCCCAGCGTCGCGGGTGGGCCGGGCTCGCAGCCCCCTGCACCATCGCTCCGGCAGGCAAAGCCTCCTCCACCGAGGTGCCGAACTGCTTCTTCCTCCCCTTCTACCTCCCGTGCCCGCTTCCCATCCTTCCCCTCCCTTCACGCGCTGCTTTAATCTCAACCTCCGACATTTCCAGCCGCAACCAGGCTAATGCAGTCGCGTTTTTTATTGCCTTCTGCTCCATCCCTTGCAGGCAGAGGCAAGACCAGATTTGGCTGCAGCTGCAGTCACTCAGCAAAGAGTCCCTTAAACAAGAAGGTCACCTTCATGTGGCCGAGCGGGTCTGCCCGCTATCGCACAGCTCCCGGGAGCAGCAGAGGCTGAGCAAGCCCCAGGACCCAAACAGCCTTGAGTCGCCCTGCGTCCACCCAGAGATGGGCGTCTTGGCTTTGTCGCTCAAGGGAGGGCGATGCAGATGGATGGTTACTTGCTGGTTTTAGGCGGGTTCTAAATTTTGGCAGAGAGGGTTGACGGAGGGTCTGACTAAACCGGGAAGGACAAAAGGGTGGTCTGCTCCTGCTAGGGACAATTGCTAACCACGCAGGAGTGCTTCGAAGCACTGCGGAGAGCTGCCCAGGGAAACTTCCCAAGGGGTACTTTGAATTTAAGCTTATTACCTCAGAGGAATAAAAAAGAAGGAGGTGTGTGCTTCTCTGGCAAGTGCTGCGGGCCTCGGAGTTGTTCCCCAGAAGCGTTTCTGTTTCTATTTCAGAGGCTGTGCCACTCCGGGCTTGTCAGCACAAGAACAGGCTCCCAAATGCGTAAAGCTCCAGTAGGAGAGATCTGTCCTACAAAGCAAGAACGAGCATGAATAGATTTAATTTGGGGCTTGGCCCAGTACTCCCAAGGGCCCTGGCTGGCAGGGCACCAGGTGAAGAATCAGGGAAAATGGTTTTGAGTCTCAAATCTACCACCAGGTTGTGTGACAAACTGCGTGGCCTCTCTGAGCCTCCGCTTCACTAGCTGCACGCTGCAATTAATTATGCTCAGCTTCAGTGGCCTAAAATGTAAGGGTGACATTGCCATCTAGATTTGCTTTTATTATTTATGGCCTCATTGAGGGCCTTATCTTTCTCAGTGACTCATCCGTTCCAGAGCTCCTCTGCAGCAGATGAAATTTCACCTGGATAAAAGGCTTTAGGCAGCCTGGCATCGGTCTAAGGGGTGGGAAAGACAAATGCCTCTTGTCACCGCTCAGCTGCTTGCTCTCCAAGTATTTATCTCTCTGAGATTTTAGCTTTTTTGAATGAGGTTGGTGATCAGGCTGTGAGATGTGGGACCACCAGTCATTCTGCTAAGCTTGTGCCAGCCGGGGCTGAGGCGCAGCCGGTGCTCTCCACAGGGGCTGCAGATCAGATGATGGCTGATTTTTATGAGCTGTTTGGAGCAGGAATGTCGATGGAAATAATTCTTTCCATGGCAAGAACCCAGACGTCTCCCCCTGGCAGAGCTGTCACAGTGGGAGAGCTGCGCGAGGGTCTCCTGCCATCCCGGTCAGCCCGTGGTACCTGCACTGTCTCTTGCTCGCGTACTCCGAGTCAGCGCGTGGTTTGAAAGCCCAGGGATCCACTCCCCAAATCGTGTCTGTTGTCCCTTTCCTCTGTCGGGCCAGCTAACCAACCGATTTTCTGTAAAGAAGTCAGAACTATGAACGCTGACTCCAGGAACGTTTCTGAGTCACCCTTTTGAAGCAGTCTGGGATACGTGTCAGAAGAAAATGGTTCCTATTCACCAGCGTCTGAGATGACTGTTTAACAGGCACCTGCACGGTTCAAAAAGGCATTGAGAAATAGGCGTGACTGTATGCTTTTGTGGGGTGTTTCTACCACCTTCAGAGGTCTGAGGGTCTCCTCCGGTTGCCTGTGAACTCTGCACTCTCCCTTTGAGGCGCCGGGTAGCTCAGCCGTGCTTCTCAGTCTTCAGCTCCTTTCCCTTCCTGCCCAATTGCTCCATCCATGCTACGAGGAGTGGTTAGCTGCAAATCCCTCTCACTGCTTGTTTTCTTTTGCATAAATCCATTAGCTTGGCAGCCTCTAGTACCTTTACGCCTCATCTTTTCTAGCGCGCGTTTTTCATTTAAGTTCTGTATGGCGAGTGGTCCTCCTGGCCACCATCTCTGATGCAGTGGGATACAGATCCCACCAGTGTCGCTGCAGAGCGGTCATTGCAAACCTGTTTTGTATTTCTAGTTCTATCTTGTACAGCAGCACTGCCCAAAAATTACCTTTGTCCCCCTGTTTTCATTTCACACGGAAATCCTATTCATTCAAACTGACTGAAATATCCACAGGCAGTGGAACATAGGGATGAAGGTGTGAAGGACTTTGTAAATAAATTTAGGTGGGGATACACAGCTTGCCTTTTTTTTTTCTGCTCTATGTCTCTTGTGAATATAAACTGGGAAATTAGTATTAGAATTAGATCACTGAAGAGAGGTGCAGCAAGAAGGGATCAGTCATAGCTGATGTGAGCTGGGGAAAGCTGCCCCTGGGCTTTCTCTTGGACTGCCCCAGAACATAGCAAAGCCTGTGCAAAAACCTGATTAAAGAGGCCTGCTTGTGCTTAAATACACGTATGTGTAAATGATTATTTTATTTATAAGAAAAGAACAAACTTTGGTGGCTTTGCAAAGTCAACATTAAGGCACTGGTTTCGCAGGGTGAAGTAAAGACAAAATCAAAGCAATCCTACTTGAAGCTTGGTGTCAAACGGTGCTCACTGCATTGTGGCTTTATAACGTAAACGTGGTCACGTCAGACCAGAGATTAACATTTCCTATTACTTGTACTTATTGCATAACCAAGATGGGATTATGTGTATTTTTGCTTTTGAAACAGCATATTTAGCAAGCACATGCTGCTGCTGGACCCCAATTAAAGGTTAACTACAGTCAGCTGTCATATTGGTCTCTTATCAGTTGTTTTCTATCTGTGAAGTCAACCTGCATATAATTCTCTGTCCTTGGATTTTGCAATTACATCTAGGTAGTTTGGTTTACCTTTAAGACGGTTAGAGTGAAAATAAATAATAGACTCGTGGAGATCATCGTCAGATCAAAAGTCATTGGGTTCATGCATAGAAGTACCAGGTGTGTGGTCATCCTGCTGTTCGTAGCTCATCCTTCAGGGACTCAGAAGTGTACCTGGATTTGTCAAATGGTGGAGTGAGAAAAAGGAAGTCTTGGAAATAGAATGACAGAGCAAAGCTTCATAATACTCTATAAACAGGGAAGTATTTTGCCATCGCTGCTGCTCTTGCTATTTGTATTACCATAAATAGCACCTGTTACATGTGATACACATACCTGAGGGTATATCCCAGCAAGCGCCTTAGAAATAATGATATACGGTAATCGGGGTTAATCTGCCTTCCATTTTTACTTTCACGTTTAGAAATGTTCTGGGGTTTTTGAGAGAAATGAGCTAGGACGCACCTGTAAGTTGCTAGAGCATGTTTACTTCTTATATTAATTTGTTTTGTGATGACTCCAAAGAAGGTCAAGGTCCAGTTGTTGTACCTGCTCTACAAACACTCAGTGACAAGCAAGCACACAAAACAGAAGGCAGGAAAGAAAGGGCTAGCAGAAAACATTTGATTATAAAGGAAGTTAATGCACATTTTGATGTATCTTCACATGCCATTGTTTCTTCTGGCATTTTTGCATCATAGTATCAGTTATGTGCAGCTAAGGCACATCCAAACCCAACCACTTGTTGTGTGGTTTCTTGTGGACATCAGTGCTAGAAATGCTTTATTTGCAGGGAAAAAATATTTTGCTGTTAGAAAAGAAAATTAAAGAGAAAAAAAAAATCTGCCCGCATTCCTGTTTTTTATCTTGAGATTAAAACTTTCACAGTAAACTCCTAGCTCAGACAGTGAAGTGTTAATTTCTTAATAACCAGTAATAATATTTTTTGCCAATAATTTTCTTTTATTTGCTTGCTTAGTTTGCTTCCTCAGTTGTTCTCTTCTTCTAAATGCCTCCATCTGTTGAGATTTTGGTGTTGGGATGTAATACGTAACA
The DNA here is from genome assembly GCF_035582795.1 of Mycteria americana. Lineage (NCBI taxonomy): Eukaryota > Metazoa > Chordata > Aves > Ciconiiformes > Ciconiidae > Mycteria > Mycteria americana. The sequence continues at coordinate 38,051,677 of NC_134367.1, forward strand.
GAATGCACAAAGACCTCACTCTTAGTCTCGCCCTTATCCTTTTCAGCACCAAAGTGGTTGCGTGACCATGTGGCATCTGAATAATTTTCATGGGTTTACTGTAAACGGCAGAGGTGTAATAAAACGGGAACTGGAGCACTTCAGTGCTACCGCACCGGCGAAGTCATTCACTTTGATGACAGCAATACTTGTGAACCTACTCTTTTGTCAAAATGTCCTCAGGAATATTTTTCAGAAGAAAGTTTGATCTTCCAGAGACCTCTTCCTCTGCTGTTATTACGATTATTTAGTGGGGTGGGCTTTTCTATGTTCTACTCATTTTTTCTGTTCTCTTGCTGCCTGAAATGACATTTTGGGTCTAGACATGTGTTTTTTGATGCTATATTGCAAACACATTGCTGTATTTGATGCTAATCCTCCGTGCACACTAAAACACAAAGAGAAGGTGAGGAAGGTTAGCTAATGAAACAGCTAAACCTCTGCTTGGTGCTTTTTCAAACCATACAGCTTGCTGTGGACACATGAATTTAGGGGAGAAAAAAAAAGTTATTCCAAAAATAAATATTTTTAGCTAATCTGCATGGCACTTTTAATATATTCTATAATATTTGTTTTAACTTTAAAAATGTTTAAAGTGACATCTTGTTTTGACATTTAAAATAAAAACAGAATTACTTTTTTCCCCGTTTGTTTTGACTTCATTTTTGCTCCAGATTTTGGGGGTTTAAAGGTGACACTTGAAGTCACAATGAACCGAACATCTCATGTTGATAGATGCTGAAGAGAAAACGTGTGTGAAATTAAAATTTTCTACTGGGTGTTGCATTCTTATATTTGATCTGTAAAACAAATGTATCCTTTGCCAGAGTTCATAGTTTATTAGTAAAGCAATGTTAGCGTGCATGATAGCAAACAGAGCAAACGTGAACGCTGTCCTTCCAAACACTGCTTTTGTTACTGAACGGGTCGCAGACCCTGGCTCCCATGCTCAGCACAACTGCATGGAAAACAAAATCACTGGTAGATGCCCCAGGATGGGAAATGCTGCTGCTGCCTGTGAGTGAGACAGAGCAGATGGGGAAGCTGCAGCAGGATCCTCCCTCCCAGCCAGCTCCTGTAGGTCCTGACACGTGGGAAGGTCTGCAGGACCTTATTAGTCAGGTTAACATGCAACAAAAACCATTATTACTGCCATGACTTTTGCTGTGGATCATAATTTCTCATTTCTGGAAAAACGCAGTAAGAGGAGTTATCTGTCTTTGCTGAAATACCCGTGCTGGGCACAGTCATCATTTCCATGTCCTGCATAACCTGAAGTGTTGGAGGGAGCCCTACCCTAAAGGTCCTCATAAGAGTCTCACTCGAGCTGGTGAGACTCTCCTTCTGCTGAACCAGAGACAAGGTTTTTGCCCATCCCTCAGACCAGCTCTGCTGTCCTTTTCCACCAATGAACCAGCTCAAGGTCATTTTCTTCTCTCTGCAGATGACTTTTCTCCTGCTTTCCAAAGCAGATAAGACACTCTGAGGAGTCTGGTGGGTGCAGAAGTGTGCGGGACCCAGCAGGAGCACAGAACTCTGAGGGGGTGGCCTCCTACCACAGGACGGGACCTGTTGGGTCAGCTTAGTACATCCTGTCCCATCAGCCTCTCCAAACACTGAGCTGGGAACTGGGTTGAGATACCCTCCAAAAGACTGTCACCTTCATGTGTGTGGTTACCATCAACTCTAGTCTCAAATGAGATCAAGTAATGAGCTGTCACTTGTTCACACTTATGAGACTGTGTAAAACACGATTAGCAAGTTACATGGTGTGGGTACAGAATAGGAGGTTTCATATGAAACATTTAGATTCCGGGATCTGGGCATTTCTCAGCTCAGCTCTACTTCACAATGAGCTGAGAGTTTGTTAAGGGTCTTGGCCAGTTATGGGAATAGCTGTGACCTGTCGGAGCGAGGACAAACCCTCCAGCCCTGTCCAAAGGAGATTCACATCTCCAGAACAGATGGTCTCAAGTACTGGCTTAATGGAAGGAAGTGCTAGAGCCTTTCCTGCTTGACCTAATGAAGAAGAAGTATATGGGGCAGGAGGAGGGAGGAAAAGGGAGGGAGGTTTGGACCAGAATGACCCACACTGTTGGATCTGAGCTATAAAGGGTGAGCAGGTCCTGAAGGTATATACACTTCCAGTCCATCTGAGTTTGGATGCACCCTGCTACAGGACTTCGCGAAGCTCTTACCATCTTGTCACAGCAATCAGGGAGGCTGAAAGGATTGTTGAGCACTAACCTAAACACTTTGCAGACACGTGCTTCTCTTGGTCTTTTGTTTCTTTTTACACGTTCACACAAGCCTTGCAGCTCTACTGACTGATCTGGATTCTCCAGCACTCGCAGTTGCTTTCAGATGAATCTTGCCTTTCTGAACACGATTTCAAGTAATGGCTGAACTCTAAGGTGTCTGTTCCCTTCAGGGTGGTAGTTCTAGGTATGAGACACTCTCTCGAGGACAATGCTCCTCATACATGTGTTTCCCAGGGTAGCTAAAGGAGAAAAAGGTGTGTCTCCACTTTGTTTCAAAGGCCAGTTTGAGAGGTGACAATGCAGCCATCTCTGAAGGAAAAATACCTTTGGGTAGCCACTGCAAGCTAGGAGCAGTCACTGGCATACAGCATGATAAAATCACTCCCGAATTGTGTGGGTCCCGAAGGAGAACGTTACACTAAGACTAGAGAACACACTTGATTTCTTGCCCACTGTTTTATAATGTGTTTGAAACCAGTACATTGCATACATTTCCATTTCCATTGCTCTAATGATCTGATGATTTCCTGAAACACTTTAATGGAGTTTTCCACTGACCTTATAATCATACTATTTTTTTAAAAAGTGGTTAAGTGCAGACTTTTATGAGACAAACAGAGCCAGGCTTCTCTTTCAAAAATATGATTTTTGCAAATGTGCTTGCTTCTAAATATCTCAGAGCTGTTTTTCAGAGTGACAGGAATAACATAAATGCCAGAGTAAGCAGCAGTTGATGTCACAATGCTGAAATCTCAATACTGAATGAGCAAAGCGTTCATTTACTGCATACAGAAATAGGTCCAGAAGGAGGTCTGAATGTCCTTCAAACTACCAGTGAACAGCATGGAAATGCTTGTGTCTTGTGGCCACCTTTGACTCCGTGAGCAATTCACATCTTCATATGAATATTTGCAAATAACATTTATCCTGTCATAATCTGCTCTTATTAAAAGTGCTTAGGTTTATCTTTTCCTCCTTTCCCCCCCTTCAGTTTTTAACCTGTACTATTTAAAAGTTTCAGGATCTTCTACTCTCTCAACATCCTGGTTCTTTCTACACAGAGGCACCGCAACTATCTTACTCTGGGTTTGAGCACTCGAAATTCATTTTCTTAGTCCTGGTTTCCTAATCCTGTTTGCTCAAAACCATACTGCTCTTTGGCAAGGTTTTCACAGCCTTTCTTCCTCACTCCTGCTGGACTGCATGGTTATCAGAAAGCTGGCTCTTTCCCCAAAGTATCTTGACAGTAGAGCTTCACACATGGAGACAGAAAGATTCTCTTTACAATTTCCAACATGTATATGACTCGACATCTTTTCTTCCTCCCCAGTTTTGTCAGACCAACCTATTGCTAAAGGAATGATTGCCTAAAGGTTGGCAGACTCTTGCCCTTATTGGTCTTCCGTGGTGCCAGTTACGTAAATGTTTAACAGATTGACTATCAGTTGTACATATGTCGCGGATGGAGTGAGAGTGCGCTTCACTTGTAAGAGAGAAGTAAAAATATACTTTATTGATATAGAATAGGGAGTTAACAAAGTTCAATGAGACAGTTATTTAACAAGATTCGATGGCAAGGTACACTTGATCATTTACTGCATAGAGGACAGGGTCAGACAAAACTGTCAGGGAGAACCTCCTGTTGAGTCATGAGGTTCAGAAAAGGATCCCCTTGCTTTCTAAACTCCTTCTCAGAGAGGAGTCTAGGTGCGGCTAGATCCAGTCCTAGTCCCAGACTTGGTCAATGGTTTATGTCTAAAGGATTATATGTGCGCAATCAATCCTTTATATCACTTAGCTAAGATTTCAAAGTTGAGCATGCTATTAGTCACTTACCGAGGATCTGTTGTGGCAAGGAATCTCTCAGCCTCGAGGAGTAACCTTGAGAGGCGTCCCTGCCCAAGGGGAGATCCTGGCGTGCAGCCCGCTGCCGTGCAGGAGAGCTCAACAGGCTCTTGGGCTGCTCACTATTTATGGGGGTAAGATGATTGACCCAAAGTCGTATTTGCATGTCAGCAAGACGTTTAGATCACTGCTTTGGGCAGCCCTTGGCTACTTTGTTGCCATCCATCCTCAAGGTCCAGCATAAACTGGATGCAGCTATCAGGATGACTCCCACGGGTGGTTACTGCTTGCCCAGGGAGGGGGAGCACACCGCCACAATGTAATACCAGAGAATCTCTGAAATCTGAAGTAATTCAAGCTCATGCAATCGAAGATGTGCTCAGACTTGGACGTACAGCTTTTGCAAAGATGTTTAGGCTCCAAAAGTGGACAGGGTTTTGTTACTCCACTCAGTTCCAGGGATCCCCTGATGTCCTAGTCCCCAGAGGCGGTGGGTTTGTGAGCTGCTCTGTCCCTGCCCCTTTGGGAAATAGTAGGGAAACAGTAAAGAAATAGATCTGCAATAAGATCCCACCACAGCTGTGTCTGAACTCTTCCCAGACTTACTTCAAATCAGATGGGAAACCAGCTGCAAGAGAATGGAGCAGGTATCTCCTTGGCAGGGGTGTGGTAGAAGAAAGTCACAGCAATCAAGGTGGGGAGATGGTCAAAGACAAATAGAAGAAATGTGGCTTTTCTGGGTAAACTGTGGTGAGGAAATATCTGATGAAGAATCTCTCTGGGGTTGGAGATTTGTACATATAGGCTCCATGAGTCATAATCAGTTACTGATTATGAAGAATCAAACCCAAATGATGTAGATTTTTCTATCAGTTTTTAAGTAGTCTGAGCTCTAAGAAAATCCAAAATTTGAGATTGCTTTCACACCCCCCCCCCCCCCCCCCCCATCTGCTTAGATAGATATTTAATTTGAGTTATTGACAGAGAAGTTATACTATGGCAAACAGTGAGGAAAGTTTGGGAATGTTAATTTTGTCACCAGGAAAACTCAATGCATTAGTCCTATACCCCTGGTAGAAGTTAGTCGCCCCTCATACATTTCAAAATAAAATGGAAGTGTTTGGGAATTAGTTTTTTTGGACCACAGATTACTTGTTAAGACCTTGCTCATTTTATCATAAATAAAATGTGTAAAGGCAAGTTGAAGACATACACCACATATCTAATCTGCCATCTAACCTTCACTCGCTAATCTGTGGTATTTATAGAGTGCTAATCACTAGATTAGGCATTTATCTTCAATGATATAAGACAGACTTAAGTTTAGTATGATAGTGGGCTCCATACTCCGTCAAAATGTTTATCATCTCAACCACTCTTCTCAGCAGGGGAGGGGGCTGAAGGGAGGAGTCACCTTTTCAGTGCCACTCTGGAGATGGCACTGCTGGCCAGGAGCATTTTCTAACTTTGCTTTTTCCAAAACTGTGCCCATTTTCTACCTTGCTTTCCAGCATTTTCCACTTGCTGAGCCACAATAAGTGGTATATCTATCTATATTTAAAATGACAGATGGTGCCTCTCCCAGTGCTGATAAGGGTGCCTGTACAAACACTGGCTCCTTGGTGGGGGAGCTGTAGAAAAATGGCACAATCTGGTATGAGATAATTTCTGGTTTATTTTATAATCTCTACACCCCACCCCCCCAAGGTGTGCCCTTATAAAAATTGGCCAATTTACCCTTATAAAAATTCACCAATTTTGCTAGTATGAAGAAAGCAAACGATTGATGTTGGGTAGCTTAAAACCTACTCATGTCTCCAGATTCACGCCTCTTTCCACACACTGCTTAAAACCCTTACCTTTAACCAAGGGAGAAATGGCCCCGTAGCAGCACGTCTGCTATGGCGTGCGCAGCTCTGCTGCAGCTGCAAAGTGGTGACTGCTCGGGTTTTTAGATGAAGAAGGCTCTGACCTCATGTTACTGAGAGGCAGGATAAAGCTGTTCAAAAATCATGGAAAGAGTTTACTTCTCCAGCTGGGGTTTTTTTTTTGTTTGTTTGTTTGTTTGAAATAACCATGAAAGCCCTTTTGGGTTTATTTATGCATTTGCATACATGGAAATCCATTGCTGCTTTAGATTCATAAGAAGCTGAAGAGTTAAGAAATATGATCCTGTGTCACCCCATCTTCTGCCCAAGGAGCATCACTGAGCTGATTATTTACTTTCTGTACTAATTTTTTAGTCTCATATTTGGTTATAGCTCCAGATGGCACGTGTTTGCATTCACATTTGCAACAGCTGAAGTATGGCCAGGCAGCATAAAGTCTCTAACAAAATGTTCTCGGTCTAAAATGAAGACAAACACTCTCCCTTCTTCAGCTAGTGACCAGCACCTGTCACAAAGTCACTTCAAATGCTACTCCGGTGTGTTTGGAAACAAAGAACAGCAGAACATGAGTTAAACATAGATGCCTGGGGTATGTTTTTAGGAAGGGGCTTCTCAGAGCTCCTACTTCACGTCAAGATGTGGGGCAGAAGTTCAGGGGCATTTGCCTTTTCGCTAACTCGGTCACCAGAGCCAAGTTTAAAACAGGCCTAGTTTCAGTGATAGACAACATTTCACTGCAGGGCCTCCTGGGGCAGCTGCCTCTCTATTAATTTGCTACTTCTATTCAAATGGCTATCGTCAAAAAGATGCTGATTTTAGCAGACCTAATCAAGCAAAGTATTTTAAGCACATGCTTAACTTCAATCACTTGAGAAGTTCACCTACTGATCTTCAAGATAAGCTAAACATGTTTAAAGTAACTGGATTTATAATTTACGTACCCTTGCTTCAGATATAAGGGCCAAATCCTAGTTTGCCATCGCATTACCTGTGGGAGCATAAGCTAAAGACAGTGTTTCAGAGCTTGTTTCAAAGCTGAGCAGGCTTCAACTTGGGGATGATAATTCCCACTATCTGCCTAGCCAAAGTAGGCAATCTGAATGGTAGCTCTCGGTTCCTCTAGTTGAGAAACAAATACCTTTATTGCTCAAGCCAGATGGTGTGCACCATGGGACAAGGAGGAGATGGAACCCTTCTAGAAAGATACTGGTTTTATTACTGCCTCCTTTTGTCATCATTAAGGCTGTTAGTGAAGTCAGGTGTCCTCAAAAGTACCAGTGACATGAAAGTCATCCAACTCCTCCCAGAAAACAAAATGTATAAAAGTTATAGAGAAAATCCTGTTCTCAAGTCATATAGATGTTTATAGGCCAATTAAATGTTTGTACGGGAGACCAGAGAGATAAGAGATCACTGAATCAAGGAATATGTGCATGTATCAGACTGCTGTGACAGGATGACCTCAAAAAGGCTGCTGTCAGCTTCCTAGGAAGGCGTTTCCTTCTCGTAGCCCTTATGAAATAATAGCGGAAGATGCTTCTCCAGAAATGCATCTGCCTCCAGTCTCACCTTTTAGGAAAGTAGCAGAGCTCGCATTGCTGCTTAGTAATAGATTAGTTACTATATGCATTGTGCACCAATACATATAGTCCAACATATATATACTTGTATATATAGACACTCTACTGCAAGGACAACGTCAGATTTTCTGCGCCATTGTTAAGTTATGATAGTCTTTTAAACAACTGACAGCATTGAGTGAACTATTCTGAAGAGCAGTGCCTTCAAAGTTTCAGAATATGAATGCTTGCTGATGATACAAAATTATTCAGAGGAAGTCTAGGGTTGTCAGAAGAATTGCAGACGGGCCTTAGGAAAATGGTCAACTAGGTGTCAAATGATAATTCAGTGTGTATATATATGGCAAAAGATGCACATAGGATAAAACACTCCTGACTCCACTGCTGACTGAGATGAGAGCCTCTGAACTGATGACTATCACTCAGGAGTAAAACTTGGGGGCTGTGACAGTTTCATGGCAACAACAGCTCAGTGGTCAGGAGTGACTTCTGGGAAAGGCAAAACAGAGAACTTCGCTCTGTGCCTGTATAAATCCGTGCTCTCCTGAGTCCTAGATACCGTGTCCTGTTCTGATACTTTCCCCGCGTCCCCTTAGAGAGTATCTTAGGAAAGATACAGGACTAAGAGAGGTTCAAAGAAGGGTAACAAGATGATCAAAGGCATAGTACCACTTTAAAGAAAGAACAATTTTGGTAGCTACATCTCTTTAGTTTGGACAAAGGATGACTGTGGGAGTCTTACCGAGATTTATAAAATAAAGCAAGCTATAGAGAGGGTGAATATACCAGGAATGCCTGTTAGAAAAATATCATTTGCTTCTGCCTCTTAGAACTACACATAATCAAAGGAAATCAATTATGATAAATAGAAATGGTATCCAATACCATATGTTACTGACATCAGGACTCTCTGCATATGACTGATGCAGATCTCAGGAAAAAAAAGGTAGGAAAGGAACCAATTTAATCTGGAGTAGAACTTTAAAAAGCACAATTAATACGAACCGTGAAATGATGACATGAACCATGAGGGTGAAATGATGGTGATCTGTGAAATGGTGCTGATTTCAGCTGAAGTCAAAGATTTTTTTCCTTGCAGTAGAGGAGTTGGGTTCATCAGAGCTCACTGTCCTACCTAGGTTACTGAAACACCACCATGCTCACCAGCAATTAGGAGACAGAACTTCTTTTCACAAGCAAACTCTGCATAAAAATGATTTTCACAAGCTCGGTCTCTCTCTTTCCAGTACAGCCATTAGCCAATCTACATAACTCTTGCAGAACCTCAGATGGCGATAGCCCCGCAACTGGAGTTCATTCCACTGAACCTCAGCCCAGCTAGAATTTTACAGTGAGAATATGAAGAATGGGACTTTCTGGGGACTTCTTCGTTGCTGTGTCCTTTAACCTAAAAAGCTCTTTGATAACCCAGCAATGGACAACAGTAGAGAGCTGCTGAATGGATGGAGAGGTGGACAGGCAAACCCCATCAGATGTTCAGTGCTCTGGGCCCCCTTGACCTTCACTGCAGTTAGTGGTATTTGCACCTCAGCAGCACTACACTTCTAGATTGCTCAACTTTGGAGCAGTCATCTCTTCCTGCACTTTTTATCTCCTCAGAAGGGGAAAATTTTGCAACATAAATATCATGGAGAGGTAAATAAATGGAAATTTTAAAATGGCCCAGCATGGAAAAACCAAACAATTGTATCTAGCAAAGGCCAAATTTGTGGCTATGCATCTGATGGGATGGCCTTTACACACCTAAGGCTTGGAGATCTAACAGAAGTAGCTCTTGGAGCTGTTGTTTTTAATGCTCATTTTTTGTTAAGACATGCTAAGAGCCCAGATGGTAGGAATGCATAAACATTATGCTTGGTGAAAAAACTTAGTACCTCTTCCCCTATATAAGAGCAAGCAAGAGAGTGTGAAGTAACAAAAACCTGAAGTATCAATTTCTTCTTATTAAGGCTGAGTTCCTTGCATTCCTGCTACTTAATTTTCCCTGATGTCGACTGAAGAGTTGACAATTCTATCATTCAGCTCTTGCTCTGCTACAAAAGTTCACACGTACAACAGTACAAATTGCCATTTTGCTCTCTTTCTTCTTCAGTTTTATTTCCACAGCTTGCATGAAGAATATTTAATTATACAGCAAGTCTGGGAGAAGTCCACATGTTCTGTGTTTGAAATTATCATATGTGAAGTGCAGGAGATGATAACATTGTCATGAGCTATAGCAGCTGACTTTCTCTAAAGTTTCTCTCAAATCTCCCAGGAATGTGAAATAATTCCTATACATGGGATTTCTATCCCCAGGAATTTCACCTGTGAGCTCCTTGACATAGGTGTCACATCCAATTAGCTACAGTGTAAAGTATGAACACTGTTAAGTGCTCTGTGAAAAGTAATGGTAGACATCCACGGTGTCTTCAGGTGGCTCCTTTTAACAAGAAATAAAAGCATCTACTCAAGGGACTGCTACCACAGCACCGTTCATAAGTATAAATGTATTTCTGTGCACTCCAGAGCATTAGCTAGTGGGCAGAGTCAGTGTATCAATAAAAATATAGACAACTTGTTCCTTCTTCACTTCTGGTGTCGTAGTCTTCACTGCGTTTCCCCTCAGGGGCAGGTTGTACACGTTATATAGCTGGCCTTTGCAAAAATGCCACTGCTGGTGGCACCAGCAGAGAGCCACTGGCGTGGTGGCAGAGGCCAGGCACAGCCTGCCTGCACCGGGGCACAGCCGTGAGCCTCCCGCTCCCCCGGGGCTGCGGCAGCCCTGCGCGACACCGGCAGCTTGCAGCCCCGCCTCGTTCGAAACAGCCCCGCCTGGTGCAAATAAAGTTCAAGGTAACTTTACAGATCAGGGTCATATCACTTTTCAACCGCCCGTGTATATAAAAAGCACACGATGCCTCGCCGTGTGGCAGAAATGCTCTCCCCTGCTGTTGTTGCATAGCTCCATGCGCACTGTTTCCTCCCACGGGGAACTCTGGCTCTATGGCTACCGAGATCCCAGCTGAGAAATCTGGGAAATGTCAGTGTGAGACACACCATGCTAAGAGCATCCTGTACCAGCTCCTTAACAAAGAGCATGGAAGTGAGCCCAAGTGGCACCAGCAGTACCGCAGTCCCCACTGCTCCACGGGAAGCAAGGGCTGCTCTTGTATGGACAGGAGAAGAGCTGTCCTGGATATACCAGAAGCCACGTGCAGAAGAGCTTCTGAAGTGCTCTTCAAGACTTTAACTTTTATTAGAAACTTGCCTTCTTTTTATCACGTGCCTTGGGAGGATCAGCTTGTCCTCATACAGCAGAACTGGGCCCCTCTTTTTGTCCTGGGCATGGCACAAGAAGGGGTGGATTTTGACCTGAGAGAGATTTCAGCCCCTAGTTTATTGAAAAAAATCCTCCTCAATCAGTCTTTGACAGCTAGCAATGAACTGGGCAGCTTGTCACTGGGAGCATCTTTAGCAGAAGTTCAGAAGATGAAGAATTTATTGTGGAAATTCTGGGACCTGGACATAAGTGCAAAAGAATATGCCTATCTTAAAGGAATTATTCTTTTTAATTCTGGTAAGTCCTCCTGGAAATCACACAGATGATTATGTGCCTAGAAGGACATTTGGCATTTTCATTTGCATATAGACAAATGTTTAGTTTTATGCTTTTCCATGAATATAGCTAAAGGTTCTCAAAAATCTGTATTCCACAATTTAATGATTTTCTGCCTGAAGTAGTTTATTTAGGTTCCTTGGATGTGTGCAGTAGGTCACCCACTGTAAGCCAAAACAGCTTCTATTAGACAAATTTTAAGTCTTAAAGAATTAACCACGTCACTTCAAACTGATTTCCAGTTCAAAGGTAATACAGCAGCCTCACCTGTAGTACAGCAAAGGAGAGATGGTACATGGGTACATGATGTGAGTATTAGAAGTATTTTAACAAAGACTTCCTCTGTAGCAAGAACACTGGAGAAGACAAAATAAGCTGTATCATCCGATTTTCATCAATGAGGCAAAAGGATACTGTGTTGAGGTTACACAGCCTTTTTTTTATTTATTTATCCTTTAGTACTTATACATTCAAAGCCTGGGGCAGCAGTCACGGAGCGAACTCAGGCTAGTGATTGCATCTTCTCACTTCTGGTGCCAAGTTCAGCCTCTTTAGGAAGGAAGGTTGCCTAGGTCAGCGCCACGAAGTGCGTGAGTCATTAAAAGCCGAGCTCTAAGTCCACTAAAGTAAATGGAAAGACTTATTGACTCCAGCCTGCTCTGGCTCAGCTCCCTGACTCCTTCCACAGCCATCACGTGTTGGCTGCGCTATCAGCAGTGTGCTATACTTGGGACTGCACCAAAAGGATACTTGAATGCTTCAGTTATTCCATGATATTTCTTGTGGTGAATGGTTTATAGGCTGCTCAAAGGCTCTAGTGACTTTGTATTTGTTTCCAATAGGATTCAAATTCTGATTCTTGAGATGTAATGTCATCCAGATGTTTGGTATTGTCTTGTGTGTCTATGCTGCAGCATCAAACCAGTGGAGTTTGTTTCAGTGCAACTTATTTTCTCAGTTTTTCACAATAAAATCAGGCCGAAAGAAACCACCGGTTATATCCGGGGTGATGATAAGAGGAGAAATCCCTCATCCGCAGCAGCTTACACAGTTTAACTAGCAGGCATTTTTATTATCTCTGTGGATCAAATGTGATTTTTCACTGAAGGAGAAAGCAGCAGAAGCAGTGTTATGTTCCGGATTTGTGCCTTCTAATGCCTGCTGCTTCCCTGGGGTGCCATACTGCAGACACCGTCCAGAGTTTCAGGGGGACTCCCTAGTTCCTAGGTGGGATGACCCTATTCTCTGCAGGCGCCTTTCTCCACGGGCTGCAGAAGGCACCTGGGAGGACTTCAGTTAAGCCTAGGTTGGCTCCAGATGAAACAAAGAGTTTCAGTCTAACTCTGGGCTGAAACAGGTACTCAGGGCTTATACACAGCCCAAACTGCCCTTTCTCTACCTTTGTTTGTTGCAAACAAATCCGTACAGCTGTCGTTTCACAATTTTTAATAGTTTTTGAACACTTTCCACCAAACTCAGAAAATGTTTTCTACATACACGCAGCACATTTTCAGCTGCCCTCTTAGTTTTGGCTTGATGTTTGGTCAAATCTGAGTATTTTGCAGGCCTCAGTTCCAAGAGGATTTCAGGCAGCCATCAGCACCGACAACGCTAAACCCTCTCCTGGATCACGGAGTACCTCGTGTGGGCTCCCACCCTGAATGTTTTACTCCTGTTAGGACCACCAAAACTGGCTGAGGCAAAGGGGAAGGACCAGGCACAGAGCAGTCCAGAGCTGGGTTATGGGTTGGAGTTCAACAGGACACCCAGAAATGCAGCTGTAGCAGCACAGCTAGGCCAGTGCTGGGGCAAGAAGCACGACAAAACAAGTATGGCAGAGCTTTGCTTGCGCCCTACGTGATCTCTTGTGGCATCGAGATAGTGCTTACTATCATAAAAAAATCCCTTTGGGGACAGGGTGGCAGGCAGCATGGAGTGTAGGTCCTCCCACTAAAGCACAATCTGCCCAGTACTTCTGTGCAGGAGGCTCTGGCTGGGTTACTGATTGACCACATCTGGGCCAGCAAGAACCTGCGAAGGAGAAAGCGTGCGCCCAGCCCCTGAGGGGAAATAGGCAGCCCTGCATCAACCCAATCCAGACTCTCCAGAACATACTGCCATCCCTGCTCTTCGCAGGGGTGCTTTGGCTAGGTGGCTTCGGAGAGGTGAACGTGTGTATGGGTGAAGGGTCCAGCTGCCAGAAGGCCTTCTCTAGGACCCAGGCAGTAAGTCAAAGGAAGGAGCAGGTAGGACTGTCCCACCACGCATGAGCAGCACAGAGTGAGCTGAAACTGCTCTTGCTGCTTTTGACAACTGTCTGAAAAGCAATGGGAACTGCACAGTGAAGAGGTGGGAATCAGGAAAAACAGTGTTGTTATTGTATCAGTGCCATATATATATATATATTTATGGAGTTATATATACATATATAACACTCCATCAAGGCTGTGACAGGACTTCTGTTAAAAAAGACGCTCTTAGGTTTACAGTTCAGCTGGAAACATGTGTTTGACTGAATATTATTACAACAGATCTCAGAACAAGAAGTTTCTCATTATTCGTAAATTAAAACCAGTGTTTGATTACATACAAAAGAAGACCAAATAGGGAAATTAAACAAATTTGAAGGGATACAGGCAATTGCAATGTCATCCTGAATATACAAAATCCTGACAACTTCCTTTCCATGAAAAATTTAACACTTGGAACCATCCTCACAGCTTGCAGCTGGTGGTAATCCTGGGGGAGAAGATGATTTTTCCAAACCTTTCATTTCTGGCTAGCCTGATTGCAGGCTTTCCTGAGGCTTCTTCTCCTCTGGCAGTGATGTCTAGGGAGAAGAGAGCTGCTGAAGACTGACAAAGGGCAGCCAGCCACAGACTGAAAAAAACCCAACCAGGTTGGTTTTGCCCTAGTACAGGGCACTAGGCAAGAAGGCAGAACCTCCCACAGTTAAACGAATGATCCTGTGTGAAACACTCCCCGGTCTAAGCTATGCAGATCCCATCCCAGGGAGGTACGGAGTCAGTCACTGTAAAAGATGCTAAACAGGCCTGGAGTGTGTGCTGAGAGACAGGTTAAAATAAGACATGGGAGGCAGGAGAGGCAGAAGTCAAAACCTGGGGATTCATGCTACCCTTGTCCAGGCTGCAGCAATTCTGGGAAAGAAAAGATGGTGTTATCCTCAGGCGGTGAGGACAGGAGGCAACAGGTTGCTGAGAGCTACGTGACAAGGCAATCCCACCAGAGGCAAAAGATAAACACAGGGTGTCCTTTGAACTGAGCCCTGGCACCCGCAAAGACCCTCAGTGAGCCGACAGGTTTGAAGTCATGCGCTACGGGAGGTATGTGATTGAGGCTCAAGACCATGACTCCATAGGGCAGAGATCTCTCCCTCTTCAAAAATGGCTGAGGAAAGGGAGTACAAAAGCAGGAAATACAATTCTCTATCCTACTCCTGTGGGTGCCGATACATCTCACAGAGAACCTTCATGCTCTTTTTAGACTGTAAATGAATATATCTAGATAGCATGGTGAATCATAGTGCCCCAGCTTAGTCTAGCAAGCAGAGGAAACAATAGGAGGGAGATGGGACTGGGTAGGCTGGAAACCTATGTCTTCAGCCTGCCAGCCTGCTCGCTGCTCCAAACCACCGCCTCCATCTTCCTGATGTTACCTACCTATTTTAGATTAGGGCTGGAATGTTTCCACCTACTCAGGCTACGGTCTCAGCATCATTTGGTGGGTAGACAACACTCTAAAGCTTCTTCTCCATCTGTACTGAGTCAAAGTTACCTCCTGTTACCATTTCAAAGCTGAATTTAATGTAACGGGCTAGATTCCAATATGCTTACAATGCTGCTCAATGTTCTTCCAAATTATTGAACTATGCATATCTTCTTTTTCCAAAAAGTATGTTTAGAAAGTTTTTATTGTTTTCTAGAGAAAGTAGTACTATAAGCTAGAAAGCCAGACACCCATCATTATGAAGGGCACAGAATGAAAGTATTTACTCAAGATTTATTATTTTACTTTTTGTTTTGACAGGATGCCACGTCCTAAAATGTCTCCCCTATGTACAAACACTGCAGCAGGAAGCTCAGCAAGCCTTGATGGAGTTTATCTCAATGATGTTCCATAGAAACCTAGGCAGGTTTGCTTGGATTCTTCAGCTAATCGCCTCTCTTCGAGACATTGATGCAGATGCTATTGAAGAGCTCTTCTTCAGGCCCATCCTAGGAGAGGCCACCCTAAATGTATTACTTCTAGAAGCCCTATATATCAAGCCAGACTAGCTTTGAAAACAGATGACATCGGTTCTCTCAAATACCTATTTCTGAAGAGATGATTTTATGAGCTAAACACATTTCAAACAAATCATTGATGCATTTTTGTAAGCCATATATCTTTTTTGTACGATGAAGTAATTTTGTAACATTTTAGAATTAAAAGCAGAGAAATCTAAGCATTTCATGATTCTGTGTGCTTTCAAAAACCTTTAGTCTAACCTATTCAAAGACTGTCTAGGGGCACCAGCATACTTTCCAGTTGTACTAGGTTCAACCGTATTATTTCTAGTGAGCATTTTTATAGCTGTTTAAAACTATACTATATGCTTTTGGCTTTCCAGAATTTCTTGCTTTCAGGAAAAGGGCCAGTGGTAAATTTTATGCAGTGCATCACCAATTGAAGATGAATAGATACATAAAAGGCTGATCAATGGTAAAATCAGTATAAATCCTTCCTTTACCTGGGATGTCATTCCCTAATCCCAACCCCTTTTCTGTTCCACTGAGAACTCTAGTCCTTGGCTGTAGTTGCTTGATGGAGCTCCCCCTTACTATCCGCTTTCTTATAGGTTCCTTTTCTAAGTCTTGCAGTAAACTGTGGGCATTAAATCCCTCTCCCATTATTTACAAAGTCCTTCCCTGACTAAGAAACTGAACAATATGACTCAAAAATTTGTTGACTAGACAAAAGCTGTTGTTCAGGATTGTTTTCAGGATGGAAATAACAAAGGCTGAAGGCTACTGTGTTATGCCATAAGCAGCAGAACTAATGTAGACCAGTTTCCTACATATTTAAGATCTTTCCCCCTTAGCTCTCCCTGCACCATTTTATAATTACCCTCACTTCCCTCCAAACAGATGGCAGATGTTCCTTGGACAGCAGAAATGCTTAAATATGGTTTCCTACAGATGTGTACAATCTGTTCATCTCTCACTGCAAGAGTTCCACGTCTCCACCTCCAAGTGTGCTATGGCATGCCCCACAACATCTTGCTGTCTCCTATCTGTCTGGCTGGAGAAAAGGCAGCATGTGTTGGGGTTGGCGCCAAGCTATGTGTGTGCCGACTGGTCATCTGTCAAGATAAAAAAAACATTGATCTTCTTACACTTTAGCTGCACTAAGGGAAGCTATTGGTATCTCTTTCCTGTCCCATCCCTCTCCCAATGGTTTCCATGAAACGTAGAGGAATTAATTTCTGAGTTTTTTCAGTAGAGGGTCCAATCTAGTTTTGTTTGGCAAGGGGGCTCAAATTCACCAAATGGGGACTGGCAGGCAGGTAGACAGACAGGAGGACAAAGAGTATGATAGCTTAATCCATGCTCCCTTAGAAAGTCAAGCTAAAATCATAAGAAAAAGAACTCACACATATATACATGCACACATCTACACATATTTACATACAGAGATGGATGTTCAGAGGACTTTAAAAGAAAGTCCATCAAGGAAAAATAAATTTAAATAATAAGAAGAGTTTACTACCTACCTGTTTTGACTAAATACCACACATTTTCCCCCACATTGGTAACTGAGGAATAAATTGCAAAAAATAAAGGGAAAAAAGCAAAACCCAAACAAGACAAACCAACTAAGCCCCTGAGTACTCGTGATCATGGAAGTAACAACCTCTACAGTAAACACAACTCACCTTCCTATGTTACAAGCTAACCAAAGCTTTCAGAAATTAAGCTTTTGGGACTTATGTTTTCCATGGAAAGCCTTCAGGCTAGCAGTTTTCAGTAGGTTTTTGTTAAAATGGTTCAATAGTACTGCCACAGATCAAGTGCTGCATGGCAACAGCATATTCCATGGTTAATCGTGTTAGTGAATGGAAACATTCGTTCCAGAGATTTGCTTTTTGTCTGTTCTTTTTAAGATTCACCCAAGCAGTATACATCCCAAAATTGTATTTGTACATTTGGTATCAACAATATCATATGGTAGTAGGCACAGGAGTTTCTCTTTCTCAGACAACTTCCAAGTCCTAACAGCTTCTACCTTCTGGCTACTATAAATGCTCCACTTGCACAGGTGACAGTGCAGCGCAGACTAGGGCTGCAAGAGTGGGACCCAGCTGGCCTTGCACACGCAGCAGCTTCTGCAGTGAGAATGGGAAGAAGATTCCTGCTCTGATCTGAGTGCTCCCACTGCTGGTGTGAAGAGAGCAGAGAGGGCAAGAAACACCCTCAGCTCAGTGGGAACAGTAAGGAATTTTGAATAGAGGTAAAAAGTATGGAAAACATGTAAAATGAGAAATAGTCATGGGAAGTTAGAGACAGGAGCAAAAAGGGAGGTCAAAAAAAGCAGGAGAGGGGGACAGAAGCAGCTTATTAATAGAGCTAATTTCTGTGTAGTGTCCAGCTTACCTTCATAAGCCAAAGAAAGGCCTGCTCAGTGACTCACCAACAACCTGAACGCAGGACAGGGTTCATGATTCAGTAGCCTGAATTTCAGGCTACTGAGAGCACATCAGACAGTCTCTGCTAGCAGCTTTACTTCTTATTGAAATCTGCTTCAAGGTCTTTGACTTTATGTTCAAGACATACAATGGCTTCACTTCAACTTTCTTTGAATTGGAGGGCACAATGCCAACAAGTTTCCATGGCTTGGCTCACCTGGAAGACAATGCTATATTTGCTGGCTACTCTTTTAGCCTGATGGGTGTCTATGTAACCAGCTGTCTGAAAAGAATGCCTAGCGCTCCACAGTGAAGATCATGGTCAAGATCTTGGTCAACATCAAGACCGTGCTACCTTCTACCGTAAAGGCAAATACTAGGCTTCAAAGGGAACTCCCACAAGATCTGATACTCATGGACCTCACCTCATTGTGCTCTGAATACAAGATTCAGTCCTTCAACAGGTCTTTAACAAAACACATCTTCTTTAGTACGTATGCAATTAAAAAACTCAACAACCTTGAGCTAAAGCTCTGTGTAACCAAACATTCCCCATCTCACAGACCTGATCACAGAGAGAGCATGAATGGTAATAATCATTTGCTTGATATCTTGTTCAAAGGGGCTGAGATACTATTGTCTTGCTGAGGACAGAGTAAGAATCTGTATCTAATGTAATAAAGCTGCCTATGAAGGTGGAGGCTGTGAAGGTACAAGAGCCAGGCAGGAACCGGAGAGATGAGGGATCATGAGCAGAGGTTACAAGCAAAAGCAGGAGCTCTCTCTGGAAGGATGAAAGGCACAGCACAAGACAGCCTTTAGACGTCAAGGGAAATAACGCATTGGAATGGAGAAGCAGAGACAGAAATGAACAGAAGGCAAGAGGAAGATAAGGGAAAGTTCCCCCCCCCCCAAAAAAAAAAAAAAAAAGAGGAAAAAAACAACGAGGAGAGAAAGGTTTGTTACCACTTACTTTAGCTTCTGGAATTGAAACCAAAAGCACTGTTTCTCCGGCTGTGAAATCCACCAGCAAAGTATGTGTATCCATCCCCCTCTAGCGCCCAGGAGACGACAGTATTGCCATCACCTAGAGTGTGAGCTTAGCTGATGGAAACCTGCCAAATAAAGTACATAGCGCTGTTGATGACCCAGGCAGAGCTTTCACTCGAGACACCTCTCCTTTCTCAGTTGCTGACTTTTTCAAAATACTGTGTTTTAAATATTTTTAAATTGTTAGAATAAACCTACATTTGCAAAATCAAGAAGGAGAAAGTAAATTCAATTTGCATGTGAAACCTTACTCCAGCCTTCTTCTGAATATTATCATAAGCTCTTTTAATGACCTGATTACAAACTCCTGTGTTTCCCTCAGGACTCCCTACCTTACATAGGGCAAAGAATGGGCTGTACTGTGGGAATTTGTTATAACTGTGCAATGGAGGAGGCTGCTGTCTGCTAAGGCTCAGCTGCTTTTGTTGCAGCACCAACATTGCAGAACCTGGCTTAAAATGGGTCTGCAGTGACAAAAACAATTCTCTTACAGTTAAATTGGACAAATGACATCTTACAGGCTGTGGGGCAACCACGTAAACTCAAGTGGCATTATTCCAGGCACTCCAGAGTGGTATGTGCCCCAGAATAAAGCTGCTACTAACAGTGTTAACTGGAAGAAAAGTTTTTCAGTTTTCATAGTGGCACACACGGGGCCTGAGGAAGCATGGTTTGCAGAAGTCAGTAGGGTCTCACAGCTGCAATCCAGGTCACAACAAACTGCGTCTCACACTTCCAAAATGATGCATAGTGCTATAAGCACTGAAAAATCAGTCTGTGCACACCCAAAGTGCAGGGAAGCTTTCAATGGCTCTAATCTTCCTGCTTTTCTTCCTCCTTTGTAAAAAGAAGTCATAATAATATTGCCTCTTTTCCTGACAGATCTTTAAAGATATTAATCAGTGTTTGTAAAAAACTAACAAATGCTATACCTGAGCACCTTAGAAAGTCCCACTGAAAAAGAAAAATTCTGTGTTCTATGCTATATTCAATAGCACACAGTAAAACAATGCAGAGGTCCACACATTACAGGGAAAGGATATAAAAAGAAGATACTGAAAAGTAAGATTTAGTAAGCACTGAGTAAGGCAGTGATCCTGTGGCAAAAATAACATGCCATTTGCTATGGTGGGATCCACCTTGCAAGTGAGTCACTTGCACTCTCTCTAGAGCACAGAGAGATGAGCATGCTCCAAGGGAGGTATGCCTCCCTTCGCTTAGACTCCTATCTTAGGTTTGGATGAATCACACTATGAAGTGCTTTACCTCTGCCTATTGATACAGCTAAGGACCCTACCTGACCATTTGAGATTCATTGCCTAACTTTCAGATGGTAAAAGTGAGATCAATCCCACCTCTACAACACATACAGAAGTGGTCTGGACCTGGTTTGCACATGCAATATTAACTTTAACATCTTCTAATGTTAGCATGCTTGGCTTTGCAGTCCTGATCTTCTTTAAACAGTAGGTTTTAGACTTATGCTTCCAGCTAAATGTGTATTTCTAATAAACAACTGATATCTGATATAGGCTTGGAAACAAAGATAATTCAGTGATTTTATTCACCTGCCCAAAAAGGACTAAGAAGACACACTATTCTCTGAGAAAACATTCATCTATTTTGTTTAAGTAATACCAGATTTCAAGGTCACATGGGACATCACACTCATATATCTCTGTCCTTATCTATATCACGATTTCTATGGTTTTTTTCCTGTGGAAGGCCTTTATTACCTCTTTTGTAGAAACAAAGGTATTTCATTTGAAACCTAAAATTTCAGTTTTGCTAGAAAGCACTTGCAAGTCATAATCTCAGTCTTAGATATAATTTTATTTGCAGCTGAGCCAACTATTATAGGGTACAGATATGTGAAAAATGCGGTGCTGTACTTCATATTTATATAGTCACACAAGGAAACATATGCCACTTATTTCCATCACAGGTCCACGGATAAAAGCAGCCTAACTCGGGGAGAAAAAACTGGAGACAAGCTTCTATAATACAGGTGTAGGCTAAAGAAGCTAAAATTCTTTTAATGACCAAAAAGGATCTCGCTGAAGCCAGTGTTACTAATTGTACAGAAATCCTCAATCTCTTCCAGTGGGCCAGGAGAGGGGAGGGTGGGTCAGTAGTTCAGTTTTGCTTGGGCTTGTTATCAACTGTTGTCCTAGGTGAGGTTGTGATTTTGAAAATACAAGTTGCCATTCTTCCTGTGCACTCTCTCTCTCTCTCTCTCTGCCTGGGGAGGTAGCAGAAATGTTGCAAGATGAAGCACTCCACATGTCACCTAAGATAAGAACTTCTTCATCAAAGGACGACATGGCCACAGCTATTGGCTAGCAGGTAATCTCAGGAGCCAAGAATGCAAAGCTTCAAGTAGCGTGGGAACGGTCCCATTTCAGTCACAGCGGAAACAGTGCGAGCCATGCACACTCACATAAGCATAGATGTTTACCAGGAGGGCAAAATGGAAATTTAGTGTCATTGAGACAGCGGTCAGGATGGCAGGAGAGAAATTTGCAAAATAAAGGTCTTGTTTACGCAGATGACAATGCAGTGAAGGGTCTAACAATCTTTCCCCACCAGGATCTTATTAGCAATTAAAAATAATCTGTCATATGCCTATAATACACTTGCTTCCAAATATACATGTATCAGTCAGTGCACTGGAACATAACTTGATGCAGTAGATGGCTGTGGTCACTGCAGCATGAGTGGGGGGTTATACATTTGTTGAGGAGCAATACAACTTCCGGGAGCGTGACACGAATTATGATGATAGACAAGGAAGGGATGCTCTAACTAGAAGGAACAGTGGCATCATCTCCACTGTGCAGTGTTGTCTAGGAACTCAGCACCACTAGGAGGGCAATCAAAGATGTAAGAGTAAGTTGTTGTTACTGGTGCCATGTCACATACGATATCAGTGAATCAGACTTCTAGTCTGCCACCAAACATCACACTGTCATACAGAAGGGACCTGAGAGGTGCTGCTATGGTACCCTGGATGTTGCTACTACGTTTCTTCTGGGATCTCGAGTCCCCTCAGCCCTGCTACATCAGCTTGTCCAGTCCCTGCAACCCTAATCTAAGTAGTTTTCACACTCCTCTGAGGCACCAGACATGTGAGCCCTGCACAGCCCTCTGAGGGTGTATGGATAGGTGTGGACTCCCTCGCCCACACTCCAAGTTAGGCAAAAGCAAGCCAGTTCAGATCTGAAAGTCATGTATTTGCACAGATTTAACAACTTGGGCACAGCCCTGGGCCACTCCAGCTACACAGATTCCAGAAGTGGGTGGCATCCAGTTGGCTTGGAAAGCGAGTGAGGCAAATATATGTCTGTCTGCACCTGTCCTGGTCAATATATATGAGTCAACAGCATGATTATTAGGAAAATAAGATCAGGGCAGGGACTAGGAAGGTCCTCCTACAACATCCAATCTGGTCTCTCTCATCGTGGATATCAATCTTGTATATGATTACATCCCCAAACTTATCAAGCTCCACCTGAAGATAATCTAGGATGTGTTTGCATGCTCTGTTCTTAATGGGACAGCACCCAGAGCCTCCTGATCTGATGGTTAGGAACTTTCTAATTCCAATTCTAGATTATTAACGACTAATATATGTGCATTCTTTCTTGTACCAATATTGTCATTCAATTCAAATAACTTTTCTCACTCCAAGGTGTTAATCCAAGACATTTATAGACAACAGTTGTATCCCCTATCCATCTGCCTCTGTCAGCCCCTCCTGCCATCCCTACTCTGATAGTTTTCAACTTAGTGCATATATCATTCTCTTGTTTTTGACTGATGGACTAACATTATGTTCACTTCATCTGCTTGAGTCAGAGGATGAATCCCTCTGGTACAGAGGTGAATCTCAGATTTGCTCCCATCTGTTCTCTCCTTCACCTGGAGGTCATTTTGTTTCCTGTTCTATGTCATAGTCTCATGTACGGCCTCATTGCTCTGTCTGAGGTTCCACCTCTTAGCTATCTGAATCATATGTTCCTCTCCTCTGTTGCAACTGGCTTCCCTAATTTTCTCTTTTGCCATTCCATCATCTGCCTGCTTTTTCACATCCCTTTCCATTACTGCAAAGTAATTTCTCAACTTATTCTTCTCTATCAGTTAGTATTTTTTTTTGTTTTGCAACTGCATCCTTCTTCCTCTCTTCTCTTACCCTTCAGGTATTTTCCTAGATCCAAGCCTTAAAGAAAGGATGAAAATCCTCAGACCTCCTCCTACAAATTGCTACACAAACCATCCTTTATGTTGTTTATTTTGGGCAGGCAGAGCATTGCTTGCAAGAGTAGTTTTCCTTTGGTCTTGTCTGTAACAGTCTTTCACAAGAAGCTGAATGTGTGCAGTTGTAGGCAGTAGCTTTGACAGTACATATGAAACATCAGTAGGTCTTGTACCACCTCCTGGCACATTTGAAGGAAAACAACCCCAGGCATTCATCTACTGCAATGTAAATCATCCCAGTATCTTGGAGACCTGAACAAACCACTCCTGTTTTCTAATCTCATCCCACTTCTTATCATCTTCTCAGCATGCTAAGGAAAGTGTACTAAGAAAGCATACTTCTTTCTTTCCACTAATCTCATTTCTGGGTGATGTGAGAAGCCTAGCAGAGAAGACAGAGCAAGACTGTATAGAGCATGAGTCTTCACAGAGTGATCATATGCCTAGGAAATACACTTTGTCCTACTGCTCTCCTGAATTTTTTTACTTCTCCAGCTAACCTGCTTCTACTGTCCTGCCTGAGATCCCCCTTTCAAAGGAAACTCTTTAATTCATTAATTTGAGTTAGTACAGACCAAGGGTTTTCCTCCTATCTTACAGTGAAATGTTATCCCTTTGCATTCTGAAATGTGTTTTAGTTTACTGGGGGCTCCTCAAAATAAAGTACTGGAAAGTACAAATTTACAGTTTATTACCTAGGCAGTTCAAGAAAAACAAAACCAAACTGTTTGATGCTCTCTGTAAAAGGAGATGAGGCAGAATACAAATAAAAATCAATGATTTTTTTTGTGTGCTGAAGCAGATAATTTGTCACATTCTTGTCTTTATTACATCCACCTCAGAAAGTAGATGGCAGATACAAAATCCTGCAAAGGGGACTGAACTTTGTCCTCTTGGACACAGCTCAGGAGAAATCAAAAAAGTGTTTGTGACCACTCTTGCAACAACTATAACTTCTAAGGAGGATCCAGTTAGACTGAATCTTGTTTAGGTCCTTGCATTCTCAAAATATGACAATATCTCAGAACATGTTTATCCTCTTCTGGGGCAGACTTTCACATCTGATTGTAAAATAATGAAAGGACCAAGGCACAAATGGAAATCTTCAGGATTTGGGCCCAGCTGAGTAAGCAGCTCCTGACATTTCTGATACAACTGTGAAGAACATCATATGGAAAACAGTCTGATAACAGATAAACAGTCTTCCCTAGCTTCAGGCATATGGTAACCCACATGTGAATCACGCAGACTGAAAAGACCTTTCCTTTCTGGAGATCCAAATATTTCATACTACTTATCTGTGGTTTTAAAAACATAAGGCACAATAAGTGATCAGCTTGATCTTTATGATTGTTCCTCCCTTTTCCACAAAGATAAGTAAATCACCTCTGCCCCAGACCCAGTCAACAGCATTAACCAATGTTCTGTGGGGCACCAAGCTAGTGAGAACGTAGCAGCATCATTAGTATTTACAAGCAGAGATCACTTCATGTGAAATCCAAGCCAGGGGTCACAGTGTGCTGCAGACTCTGGGGGCAAATTATAATGTGCACACAGCTTGCATTGCATAACACCTACCTGTTCCCTGCGCTTCAGAGAGCCTGGACAGCCCCACTGAACACAATCCCCTCAGAGAAACACACTTGCTTAGCGACTCCCGTTTTTCATCAAGTCTTTTGAAGACTTTGACTATTGAAGAGCTCACAACACACCAGAAAAAATACCGCTTGTTTGGTTTCACACAGGGTCCAGGTTCAGTCTCCTTACACACTGCAGCTCCTCTCCCATGATCTCCAGGGCTATGCTGCATCTTTCCTGGGATATCCATAATCTACAGAGTTACAAGGCAGAAATAGGGTAGGATGATCTATGGATTGACTGCAAGACTAATCCATTTGGAGTACCAAGACTGCTGTCAGATGCTAAGGCTGATAGCATGCTGAATTAGCTTCAATCCTGTTTGACAACTTTCTGAAATCTGTATCTATGAGTTATTTGTGAAGGAAACAAATGGCTGTTGAAGATGACCCACCTTTTATGCCAACAGCCATAGTGGCCATGGGACTGTGATGTGCACAGGCAGTAAGTATTTCTATTTGGAAGGAATGTGATTTTCTGCAATCCAAGTTAACAGAATCTGTTGCTTAAGTCATCTTGTAGTACCATCATTATTGTTTGGTTTGGGATTTTTAACTACTTAAGATTCCTGTTCGGATACACAGTTTCCCACAGGATTGCCTACGTCTGGACTGGGCAGATACAACACAGTGACTGAAACTCAGGGACTAAGATGAAAAATACTGAATCCAAATCCAAGCAGACATGTAGACCTCACAAATACTGAAATTACAGCTTGTGTGCTAACTGTCGGTGTCCTCAGGCTACGCTGGGGCTGAACTGGGGGAACAAAGGACTCCTTGCTTCCAGACCCGATTGCCTGGGACAAAAGAGACACACTGTAGAAGTTCTGTGACTTGCTACCATATACTTTTCTGTGAGTAATGGATTTCAGTCTCTCTATTGTTACTCACTCAGTCATGTTAAAACTGCATTGAGCTGAATTTCTCTGCATATCAGACTAGTCAATAACAAATCAACAAAATGTCCCTCTTGTGCTTTTCCTCCTTTCAAGTATTAGCTTAACAAACGGGTATGGCAAACTGCAGCTGTACCATATTTTCTGGAATTGTTACTTCTTTCTTTGGCATGAGCTTATTACGTAAACATATGGAAAAATCTGCACTGGGACTTTCCAATTAAGCACATGTGACAGTATCTGTGGCGCAGTTCCTACCAACAGCACTAGAA
This sequence comes from Mycteria americana, assembly GCF_035582795.1. Taxonomy (NCBI): domain Eukaryota; kingdom Metazoa; phylum Chordata; class Aves; order Ciconiiformes; family Ciconiidae; genus Mycteria; species Mycteria americana. The sequence goes on from NC_134367.1 coordinate 38,077,710, forward strand.
GAGCTCAAGGCAATAAGAATAAATCTCTTTGGGGTTACTCCTGTCAGGGACTTAATTCTACGTCTCTGGGAAACGCTGAGCATAGGCATCCTTGACTCCTACAGAGTCACTAGTAGCGGAATTAACTTCCCATACATCAATCATCGAGTCAGTTATCAAGCAGACAAGTCTTGCTCTGTGATTCCTGCCACCCACCCTCTCACCCATGACATCCACTGCAATTCTATAATCAGCAGCCATCTAGATTTAGAGAAACAAATGTTGCTGGCAGTATAAATTCCCTATCTTTTTACATGCACTCATCTGTCAGCCTGGGTATCTAAACCCCATCACTTCAATCTTCTTGTACCTATGCTATGTAAAAAGTCCTTATTTATAGCTGGACCCAGACAAAAGCTTAGCCTTCACAACCAGTTTAGAATCAAGGCTCCCAAAAGAATAATAAAGTTTCTTGCCTCCCACCAACGCCTGCTGGAATTAGCCTGGCCTAGGGGCTACTTCCAGCAGTCGGATTTAGCCTGACCAGAAGCAGAAGTAGAGGTTAGAAGTAGAGATACAACTGTGGTGAGATTTAATTTTTAGAGAACTCCCAGTAGGATGAATATGCCTTGTTTTTTTCTCATTTGACAAAAGGATTGCACAGAAATGAAATCTGAAACAGTTTTGATGAAAGCAGTGAGCCCTGTTGGTAAGTCACTTAACAATTAACTAGACAAAGCTCTTGACAGTTCACAGAAGGAAATAATTCTGATTCAAAAAGGGTGGAGAGAACAATCTGACAGATCTGTATTTCAACATATGTATGACATTTCATAAAGTAAATCTTTATTGCTCCCTGCCACCTAATGGTGTACGTGAAAAATTACAAATCAGTAAGACAATTCTCAAGCTATGCTATTTCTAATATACTTTGATATATTTATTTAAATATAAAGAAAGATCAAGGTTATGGATAAAAATGTGAATTACTACTACTACTACTACTGGTGAGATCCAGGCTGCCTAATTTAGTCTAAATCCTGGGTGTTAGTGAAGCTGTATTTCTACATTAAATGCCTGTGCTGCCTATGGGTGCTTCTGAAAACCTGCTACAAGATTCATCTAAATTAAACTTAAGCAGAAGTTTGTCATATACCCACTTGAAACAATCCTTTATATAAAAATTAGAAAGAATCAATGTACAGCATTGCCACAACCTAGTTGTTTTTCTGAATGAGGCACAAAAATGTTGAACCAATCTTAGATTTCTCCAGAGCCATATGAATTGCACCAGTGTTAAGCATTCCTGCTTTGAGTGGTAATGAACAGAATTTGCAGGTACTCTGTGGTGATGCAAACCTTTAGTCAAAGGAGCATACAGAAAGATACACTCTTTTTATGTTAAAATTAAAAATGCACCTACCCATTTTTTGCTGGGATGAAGAAAATGGATTGGATGAAGGAAAAAAGAAATAATAATAAATACCACAATGAGCTACCTTATTTAAAAATGGCTGCAAGTGGGTGACTGCATTGGTGCAGACACCAGTGCCACACTGACTGCAGCACTGGAGTCTGAATACGATCCAATACCTGACGCCCTTGTAAATTAGCCTAGGAAAAAAATACCTAGAACATCCCCTAACTGCAAACATAGTCAAACTAAAAGAGAGAGCTACGTAGAAGGAAAAAATATGCCATTTGGATTACATTTAGGAGAACTGACAGCTGAGTATAGGGTTTTGCTTTTATAAAATTAGAAGCCTAGGTGTCCCCAGAGTATGATCTATTTTTGTGTACCTTTTGTTATTCACACCCTGAATACAGTTCTTTTCAATCTTCTCATGTTTGAGAGCAATAAAATGTGGGCCTGGACACTGCACTGACTTGTGCAATATTGCCTCTCTGGCTATTGATACTAGTTCAACAAATGGATAACTGATGCATAGAAATTGATGTCTCCATACTTAAAAGTCTAAATTTTGCAATTGTATGGCAGGAGCATGACTTTTACTTGTTCACTCGCTGGTAGAGTACAAATTCTGTATATTTAATTTACAGAAATTACTATTAACATTATGGGGTGAGATTTACTATTTTTGTAACTGATCACAGCTCCCACTCTGATCAGCAGCGCAAGGTCAGTCTGTGGCAAGGTGACCGGAATCTCAAACATTTAACCCTGTGGAACATGTTTCTTGGTACACGGTTATCTCTAGAGTAGTACCTGCCAGTGGCAGGCAGAACACTCTGGAAACCTGTAGGGAACTCGTGATCCAAAGGTGACTTCTTTAGATCACATGACCGTTAGTTAAAGCCAACTAAACTGAATAAAACTGTATCTTCTGACAAGAGATAATTCAGGGACAGTGGATTTTCCTTTCTACCTCCTTTTGTAACACACTTCTACCTGTACATGTGATAAGGTTTACAGTTTAGTATTATTTAAATCAGAGCTAATGCTATCGGTCTGAATAAAATTAGCAGATAGTCCTCTAATAAAAATAATAGCAGCAAAAATACAGAATTATGCTTCAGACTTACCTATAGAGGACAAAATGCTTCATAAAGGCAGCTCCTTTAAACAGACATGGGAACTGCACTGTGCTCTAGAGGAATGACTAACTGTGGGGAAATAGCAAGGCTTTGGTTCAGTGGGTTCCTGGCACGGGTTGATCCATCATACCTCTTTATTCTCCCCTTTTTAACTTCTACTGAACATGACTATACTATAAGCAGACATCAAAATTGACTAGTGTACTGTAGTATTTTATCAAAATAACAGAGAGGCAATCCAGCATGTTTTATATATGATCTGCTGGATAGATATGTTTTATCCCAAGAATCCTGAATACTGGACTTCTGTATATTTGCTTTTTGAACACTGCTTATAATGCCAGTTGTGTATATATATGAAGAATCCATCTCTCCGCTCATTTCTGAATCTGATTGACTGAGATTTTTTGGCATACTTTCCTGATCGGTCAAATAGCAATTCTCGCTTATTAGTGAACAACAACAGATATTTTAGAACAGGAAGGTATTAATATGATTATTTCAGTATGACCTCACCCAGTAGTTTTGGTATCAAGATCATAACTTTTGTTTGAGCTATAGTACATCTTCTACAACAAAATCTAGTTATTATTTGAAGAATGGAAGTGATGAGAATCCAGCATGTTCTCAGGTAAATTGTTCCTACATTTAATTATCCTCAAGATTAAAATGTGGTCCTTATTCCTTGTACAAATTGGATTTCATTGTGACTTTTTTTGCATTAGAATTATGAGCTGTCAAGTATTAGAAATCATTTCTCTGTACAGGTATTTCTAGATTGAGTCACAGTAGAAAGTAGAGTTAAATATGCTCTGCGGTTTCAAAGCAATTAAAACTGATTGAATTAAACAGAGGAGAGTGGGATTCTCTTCCCGTAATTATGAAAAACTGAAACTTATAAAAAAAGCTGAATAATGTCTCTGTGGATAGACACTGCTGTTTCTAGCATTGTTTCACTTAATGTTAGGAATTAATCGTATCATTTAAGAATAGGATTGTCTTTAACTCGAGTGTGATCATTCTGGTGAAGTGTTTAAAAATCTAAAAAGCAATTGGGGATGAAAGCCACAGTTACTATTCTAGACTGAGTGGGAAGCACTGTCTTAACATAGGTGATATGGCAGAAGTAATTGGATGATTTCTGACCCTACGTGCAAATGAGTACAAACCTACTCCATTAAAGCTTCTTTTCCTTTTTTCCCTGCTCTCTGCCAGACTACAACTTGGCTGGCTCCGGATGCAGTGCCCCTGGTCTGCTTTTTATCAAAGTCTAAAATAATAATTTCTCTGCTAAACTGCCAAACGGTCCCTGGCATTTATGCTACCTAAGATGAAACCATTCACTTCTAAGTCCCTTTGCTCAAAACCATTGCTGCTCTGGTCTTGTTCAGTTTGTCCTACTTGTTCCTAGGGGTAAGACTACCCTTTCTGTTCACGTCTAATCTGTACAGGACTGATAATAAAAACAGCCAGGCCAAAAGCTACATCTTCTCCTTTCCACGGTACACTTTAGAAAACAGTTCCTCAGTCACATGTACCCAAGAAAGAGAGACTGTCCCGAACCAGCAAAATAACCCATTCATGTGAGTGAGGAAGTAGGGACAGGGGAGAAAACAGCTCCAAAGTACCAATAAATTACAGAAAAAGAAGGATGGAGCCGATCATAATTAGGGTAGGAGGAAGACAGAAGAGAGCAAAAGAAGCAAGAAAACAGCTGTAGTGCCAAGACATAGTGTGACGAGTCTTACTATAAGTAAGTGCTCCTATAAGTGGGGTGGAATCAGCTAATCAACTGCCGGGGTGGAGAACATGCTACAAAATTCCTTCAATGAACCACAGAGCAGCAAGGAAAACTTACAGCAACACTACAGTGTGACAGACAGAATTGACAAGAAAACAACAGTGAAACTATGCTTAAAGGAATGCAACAGAAATCACCTGGATGACTCATTATCTACAGAAATGTAATTTAAATAAAGCAACACCTACTGAGAAACGCGACAAGCTCAGAAGGAGTCTAAGGTTCAGCTGCAAGCTATCTCCAAATTTTGAGAGATTTTGGAGTAGAAAAGTAGACACGGAGCCACATGCTCATGTCAGAGTCCAATACTCACAATTTGGTCACAATTAGATCCATTTCAATCAAAGTTAACAACATGCACTTCAAAGGAGTTACATCTGATTAATGCTGGCATAAACATGGGCATAATCTGGTCCATGTCAGTAGGGTCTGCAGTCATCATCAGATCCTCATTAATTGCTCTGCATGATTATTCAGAAATAATAGTAATGACTGCCAGAGTTTTTTAATGGTTGTCAACAACACTGAGGATGCACATAATGACTAATACACACAGATGGGGAATATAGCTGATTTCAGCTCTTAAAAGTCTGGTGTATAGGTTTAACAGAAGTGGCCCTAAGTGACTAACAACTTCCAAATGAGAAAGTGGTCTTCAAAACGTAATTGAAGTTGCTGGCATATCATAACATATACCAGCAACAACGTGGATATAATTATTACCCCATCAGAGCTGGAAAGACATGAACGCTAGGACTCATCTCCGCTAACATATTGGTAAGCCAAAGTACTTTTGGATAAACCTCTTTGATTGCTCATTTCCCTCTTTAGTACCAGTGCAAATTCCCAAGGCCATGTGGGCAAACTACCTTTTGTACTCAAAAGGCAGTAACAATTTAGGTGGGAAGCCTCATCTCCAGACACTTTTTTCTCTTTCACCTGGGTCTGAATAGCAGGTGAACAGGTCTTACTGAAGGTATTTCTTCTTTCTACCTTTCTATCATAAATTCCATAACTCCCTCTGTAAGATACTGGGCTGCACAACCATTCTTTTCCTTTTCAAGTTCCATATATCACCAGATGTAAGAGACAACAGCCACTGAACTAAGACAGCAAGGAGTATCCTTTACCTGCCTGTGTTGAAAACTGACACATCTCCTGGAATATCTGACCAAGGTTATTGCCACTTTTTATAAATAATACAGCATGACAAATACTAAGTGTACATAAACTGAATATATCTCATAGTTTATAGTTTGAGTTTAGCAATTCACAGGTCCAACAACTGACATATTAATAATAGATGACAGACTTACAAGTAAACTAAAGCCTTCCTATACTATCTGTTCTCCATTTGTAAGTTTTGCAGATCTGGCCACAACAATGTGCAATGTAGCTGAATTCCTCCTACTCAAATACATTGCTTACTGAAAGACATACAACTATTTGAATAAAAAACTTGGATATTTGTAATCTCTTATACTATTAGCCATACAAATAAATGGTTATATATCGTTTGATGGTTATAATGCTTGCTATGTACTAAACTTTTTCAAATATTTACATTTTGCCTTCCAGTGCAGTTGGAAGCAATCTCAACATTCGACATTTATACTCCTCTTTCATTGGAGAGATTGCTTTTCTATTGTTTATTGAAATTCTCGCCCCCTTTAGATACTCATCGGTATTTTGCTTCCACGGGATATACTGGGATATGTTAGAAGAATTTGTTTGATCCCATAATCTTGAGTGCTTTGTCAGCAGTCTCTAATGATAAAGGGCATGTTAAAGAGCAAGCAACTGGTCTCCCCAGTTAGTAGTAGCATTAAGCCTTTTATCTTGCATAAATCCCAATGATTAAGAAATTCAAAATCAACACGAAATTTTTTTTTTCACACAATACGTAATGAAACAATGGTCTTCACTGAAATGGTCCTGTGGTCATTAACAAGGATATTCAGCAGTGGCTTGGAACTCAGATAGAAAAAAAGAATATCTAGTCATAATAGTGATACATATTTCATATTAGATATGAAATCTCATATTCCAGTGTTTAAAACAGTGCCCTATTCAGATGGGGTTATACATGAGCCCTCTCATTTGAAAGAGATTATGCCATATATACATCATTCTAGTTTCTAGTCTTTTCCTCTGAGGCAAGGTTTTGAAGTTAGATTTCTTGGAGCAGAGTAAAAATGCTATCCAGTATGGTCAGTCTTACAGATAATATCAACACAGACAAGGAAGAACAACTCAAAGGGGCTTGTCACATGTGTTGGGAGGCTGCATGAAAAGGGGTTGATGGAGAAGCACATGTACGGACAAGATGTGAAGCACTGGTAAAAGGGAAAGGATTGATGCAGAGGCAACTGAAAGATGGCAATGACGGACATATGGAGGAAGAAAGGTTGCAAAAGTAGAGCAAGAAGATTCAGCTGGGTGATGGGAGCATCTGGAGAAGGAATGCAAGGTGGTCACTTTAGTAAGGAGAACATTAGAAAGAATGTTTTATAAAACCTGACAAGGAAAATACGTACATATGGAAGACCATAATTTCAACTGCTAAAAAAAAATGTAATGAAGGTATGAGCAAGCGTGTTTAGGAAAAAAGACTTTGGACAGGAAGAATAATTAAAAATATGACAAGACTGAGAGAGAGGTTGGATGCACGGTTGAGAGGGGGCTTGAGAGACACAAGGAACAGGTAATACCTGCAGGTCTCTCTAATAATTATTTTTATCCTTCCGGGCCATCTGCTGGGGTAGAATTTGAGGATTTCAGACATTTGTTCAGTATCCCTCGATGCGGGGATGGCAATATGAAGATCCAGGTGGAAGAAAAGCAAAACGTTTAAGGGGAAAGGTGAAGACTTCTGTTTCAGCCACGATTGTGGCACCACCGAGGGAGAGGCGAGGCCCAGTTGGGCACTCCCCGATGCGCCCAGTGCCCGGCACACCGTTATCAGCAGCGCCGACGAGAGGGGGAAAGCACCCGCTCACCCGGCCCAGGCACACAGCCGCAGAGCCACCCCGAGCGCTGCCACTGCCGCAGCCGCCCCCGGGCAACCGCCACCCTCCCCACGCGCCCGGCAGCGGGCCCTAACGGTCGCGGCCGTTGCCATTACCGCGCACGCGCACGGCCCGCTCTGCCCTCAGGGCGTGCTTCACTCCCCCGCGTGCCGAGCACGTAGCCCCCCCAGCCGCGCTCCCTCACGGCACGCCCTCCGCGCACGCGCAATAAACCCTGCCTCTCCCCTCCCTCCCATCCCACCCCTCCACCCACCGCAGGGCGGCTTCTGATTGGCCCGTCCTCCACCCGCTGCTGGCCAGTCAGGAAGCCCGCCCGGGACCCCGCCTCTTTAGAACGCGCGGCGGCCGCGGCGGCCCCTGGCAGCGGCGGCGATGGCGGCGGCGGGGCTGGCGCTGCGCGGGGCGCTCGCCTCTGGGGCGGCCGTGGCGGTGCGCCGCCGCGGCGGGCTCTGGAGCCGCCTGCCCCCGCTGCCGGCCGCCCCACGCCGGTCTGCGGCGCACTTCGCTTTCCAGCCGGACCCGGCGCCCAGCGCGTACGGTGAGAGCGGGGCCGGGGTCCACCCCGCGGGCCGGGCTCACCCTCGCTCTGCTGCCGGGTCCGCCCCGCCGCCGCCTTCTTGGGGGAGGCCCCCGGCCGGGGTGGGGTGGAGGGGGAGGGAGAAGGGTGGGCGCTTCCCCGCCTCCGCCTCCTCCTCCTCGGGCTGCCCTGCCCCGCCGGGGCGCCGGCGGTGGCCGAGGGAGCGAGGCTTCCCCGGCGGGGCAGCTGCCATCAGCCCCAGCGCTGGGGGCGAGAGCACGGGCGGCGGCAGCCTCCGCCTGGGTGCGTTTGCCCCGCTGTGTCCACCCGCGGGTTTTCCGCCAACAACTGGGGCTGTGGGCGGGAAGGCCCCCGTGGGCCGCTGGCGGGGGCGGTGGTGCTTCAGGCCTCTTGGGCGCCTCACCGGTACCGCTCGGGGGGGCTGATGAAGTGTTTTTGGGCAGTCAAGGCCATAGCTGCAATAGGCCCACCCATCATTTGCTCAGACCTGCAAGCCCTTCCCCTGCCCCTCTCCTGTTTCAGTGGTAAAGCTTCTAGCAGTAACTTAATGACTTCTATCCATCCCGATTTTTTTATTGTCACAAATGTGACACAAATCACAAATGTGATTTGCTTAAGTCACAAATGTGGTAATAAACCTGTGATTAACAGGCTGCTGTCTAGTGAAAGGTTTGAGGTAATCCTCGTGATCACACAAGTGAGAGTAGACACAGATCAGCTGAAACTAACAGCTCAGGATGAAAGTTGGTGTTTTGACTATTTCTGAGATGCATCCCTGCAAATGGCTAGTTCTGGAAGAGTTCTGGAAGAACTGAGTTCTGGAAGAAGCCTGCCAGCTGCAGAATAGTTGTGTCTCTCACATGAACTGTACTGTCTTCCAGAAAGATGTTACTCGGTTGGATACCTTGGTGTTCCAGCTTGGTCATTAAGTCCGAGATAACTCTCGGCCGTTTCTGTTAGTCACTGGGAGGTACAGGCACCCAAGGTGTCGCGGAGTAAAGCCTGTGTGCTGCAGGTCCCTGCTTGAGATCATAGTGAAGAAGCTCTAGTGGGGCCGGCCAGTTTTTGTTGCCATTTATTAAAGAAAACGACTTCCCTTTGATTTAAAATACACTTTGAAATTCTGTGAAAAACAGTGAAAGTAAAATAAAGTTATGCCAATACTGATCCTGAGACTGTTAAGATAATGCTTCTCAAACTCCACAATTCAAATCTGAAGGGCACAATTAGTTTCCCCTTTCCTGCAAGGGCTAATATAAGGACCTTTATTATAAGCAAGAACAGCAACTTTTTTTCACAGTTTCCTCTTCTTAAAGGGCCCTGTGAAGTGTAACAAGTGAAGCTACCAAGCACAGGAACGTGTAGGAATGTAGCTACTCAGCTCTGATGTGGCATGACATGAGTCTTTAACAAAAAATGCTAATGTTAATTAACAATTTAGGAGGAAGGGAAGCTGAATGGTTGTTGAGAGATACTGTAGCTACTGGAAACAGAATGTAGTTCTCCTTTCTGATTTCTAACACTTTTTCTCATGTTTGTCTGGGATTGTCACTTAACCATCGCTTTTTTTTTTCCACATGCTGTGTGTGCTGGTAGGTAGTATTCTCCTGGGCTGTGGCTCCTAATCATGACTTAGATAGCGGTTTTGCCAGTTAAAGAGCTACCAAATGTCAGCCAGGCAATTTCTTATTCACTCAGTTTCTGATAAGGCATTATTTTATTTGCTTGGAGAATCTGAGTTGGTCACAGTAGTGGGGACTGGGCTACTGTTTTGTTCCATCTTTGCTTTCAGGCCTGTTTGTTTTTCCTTGCAGTGCTGGAGTGAAGAAGGGCACTCAGGTAGCCTTTCTTGGTTTTGGAGGTTTTCTTTCAATCAGCGCTGCATAAGATTTTAATACAGCAGTCTGGTGCATTTGCTTTGCCCATTTTAAGTGTAGCGGTTCAGCATCAAGTCTTCTTTCTTTGGAGTGTGGATTTGATGCTTCTGACACTTTGTAACTGCAGTCCTGAGAGCAGTCTGGTGCTCTAGAAAACTTCTGATAATAATAGGTATCAGTAAACAGGAAAGGCTGGAGCTTTAAAAAAAATAATTAAAGAATGATGAAGTACGCTTAATGAGATCCGGTGAATCTTAGCAGAAAGGATCCCAATCCTCAAAACAATAATGATTTATTATGGTTTCTTCCTTTGAAAAATTGTTGTATTAGTCACTGTTCCTAGTGTTTGACTAAGCATTGCAAAGCAGCATTTGCTTTTAGCTAAGAGCATAGTTTTTGAAAAAAGGTTGAATGCAGGGTAGTAGAATTATAGTCCTTGGCATTGCAAAGTATACCATGCTCAATCCCATCTATCACATAATTTAAGTTTACTCAGCAAATGAGTCTTGGGTACTCCTAACAGGGATCTTGTTTATGACTGTTAAATAAGTTTTTAGTCATGTTTTGCACCAGTGTTTTCTAACATACTTTGTGTTTTGAACCAAATTAAATGGCTAAATAATCACTTTCACACAGGGCAGACTCAGAAGATGAATCTCTTCCAATCCATAACAAGTGCCTTGGATAATACTTTAGCCAAAGATCCGACTGCAGGTATACTATACTTGTTAGTGCGTTTTACTTTGTATAAATTGCGTTTTGTTTTGCCTATTTGTGTACAATATTAAATGCATTTCTTGTTGCCTTTAAAGTTTTCTAATAAGTTATTTCTACACTTTGATCGCAAACAAAACTTAAAAATGTGTTGTATTAACAGATTATTAACAGATTATGTGATCTAAGATGCAGTTGTGTCTTCTGTATTAGCTGGGTATATTTTGCTTGAAAGTTGGGACAGAAAGATACATTGCTTAACATGCTTCTGGTATTACTGGTGTGAACTACACTTAAGGGCAGCTTGAGTCCCACCAATAAGTCAAGGAATTTTAAAAATGTAAATCTTAGGTTTTTAATTACTTCAACTCTGTGCTCAAAAAGTGGTATTTTGTAGAGACTATATATTCCTCGCTCTGTCCATTCTCCCTTCTCTCCTTCCCTGCCCTCCAAAATTCCTTTCCAGCTTTACTGATTTCTGTTCATCGTTGTGCATAGGCAATGTAAGATTTTCTAGGCTTTTGCAGTCTGGATAACCTATAACTTTGAAGAAGCTAGTTCATCATAGCTTGATTTAAAAGTGTTATCCTAAACTCTTTTGCACAAAACTATTTATTCCACTTTTAATTCTTATACATAATAGAAGGTCTATTGCTTCTGTTCTTATAAGAAAGGCATCATGATGGCCAGATGTCTGATAGAGGTGCTTAATGTCACGAACACAGCTGAAAAAGCTATATGATCTTGTGTAACTTTGGGTTTTCTTTTTGGTGCGTTAGTAACTCTTTTTGGCACTGCTTGAACCACTGCTCAACTTGAAGTCTGACTAATTGTCTAATCTGTTAGGAAAAATTCCATGTTGTCTGTCCAGTACTATGCCTGTATACATTCCCTCTCAATCTACAGCTGTGTTATAATCACCTTTATTAAATTAAACTTAGACAACTGAGGGTAAATTAGTGCCAAGAACAGATTTTAGTACCATTTCTGTAGAATCAGACATATAAAAGTAAGTAGAATGTTAGTCCAGCAGGAATGTAAACTCATATATAATCTTCAGCCTTTTAGTTGCTCTAAGGTTCCAGTCTTGCTCCTCAGCTTTGCAGGGCTGGATTTGCAAAGCCCTTTGCAAGACCATGTTGGAGTTCTACAGTCCAGACATGTGAGTTGTCAGTATCACCCTACTTACTGAATTAATTAGTACTTCTTGCAATAGAAAGCATGTCTTTCATATGTTTTTACTTGTATGGGAATTGAGCAACTGTTGTTTTAAGTAGTGGAAATCCTCATACTTGTGTTGATGAGAATTAGAATCTGTCAGTAAAATATTTTCAGTGGCTGAACAGAATGAGTAAATCCATGCAAGTTTGCTGATACTGGCATTAATAGGATTTTTTAATGCCAATTTGGCTCAAAAGTGAGTAGCCATATGGTATTGGAAAGGCTACAAAGATTTTTAAGTACATAAAAAAGCAAACAATATTAAAAATGAATTAGAGAGATGATCTGGGGACATACTTCAATCATATACACCATGACTGCGTTGGTTTTACATCATTATAAAAGTTATTTTTCTTTAAGTGGTGTCATTAATATAATTGTCGGAAGTGTGTTAATCCCTTTTAGTGCTTCCATTCAGAAATTTATTTTACTTAAATAAAAATCATATTTGAAAGACAAAGAGGCTAACTCATTATTTTGTGTCCTTTAGAGTACTGAGAGTATTGAGGAATTTGGGAATTATCAGAACTGACCTCAATTCGTGCAAACTGCTAGTGGTGATACTGCTGCACATCTCTTACATGCTTAAAAAAATTGAAATAGGCAATACTTATTTCTGTGAATTAAATAACAAAACTGTTTTAAGAAAAATTAGACGTCATAATTCTATAAATTCAAAGACATCCCCCCCCCCCCCCCCCCCCAATTAGTTGACATGAATCTAAATTTTAAAGGCAATTACTTTTAGTGAGAAAACTTTATTGGCTACATTAACCCGCACTGTAAGGATAGTAGTGTTGAATACTGAGAGTTGTCCTGGTTATTAGATATGCATCTTTTCTGTAGAGGAGTTCCTCTGAAGACACTCTTCAGGGATCTGGCAAGTATGTTTGGAGAAGGTTTTAAATTTCATGTTGGATTGATATTTTGAAGAAAACTTCAACTTGTCATTTTTCAAAACACTACATTTACTGAAATCTGTGGGTGAAGAATGCAGATGGTTACCAGTTGTAGCAGAATGCAAAAGCTTAATGACTTGTGATTGAATGTAATTGTTTCTTGGAATTGCTTTTATTTGTTTAGATTTAGATATTGTGATATTATAGAATATTTCAGAAAAATAAATAGATGGTTTAATGAAAGCATAGCTGAATCAGTTTCATGAATTGTGTTTTGAGACATAGTTGTGTTGCTGTACTGATTCCTTGTTAACCTTGGTTCTTTATTTGTTATAGTTAGACTGTGCATGAGAAACGCTTAGGTCTAGATAAATCTTAAGTAAGATGAAATGTTAGGTGCTACTTACGTTAGTGTCTCATAGAAAAACCTTTGAAACACGTTCATTAAAAATAAGATGCATTGGAGTAACATTAGTCTCCTCTATTGTTCTTATTTTTCAGTAATATTTGGTGAAGATGTGGCCTTTGGTGGAGTCTTCAGGTGTACAGTTGGCTTGCGAGACAAATATGGTAAGTTAACTTTTAAATCTGACATTATTTTCATATTAGCATCTCTGTTCTTTCGTAGCCCTCTGTGGTTTCTGGGAGAAGAAGAACATGTGGGAGAGAAGCCTTGTAAATGGACTTCTGTTTTCCTTTCTGTCCTTGGAAATAGAAAAAGTTTTGAACGTATTACCATTTCTGTAACCTTTCAAAGCTCTTGAAACTTGCTGACGTAATTTCAGGAGTCTTTTGTTTCTTCAACTAACTTTATCAGTATAAGTTTGGTTTTTTTAAACTACAGTTGGACCAGACTTTCATAATTGTGGCCCCATTTAATTACTGTTATCAAATTAAAGCCTCTTAGCAACAATACATGGTGATGCTTTTTGGTCCTATCTGTCAAGAACTGTGAAGGAATTACATTAAAATGGATTTAAACTCTTTGTTAAACATAGTATTTTTTAGCATGGCCTGGAAAGCCAATATAGAAATGATATGCTATAGCTATGCTTGTGTTTCATCTAGAATGTGATTGGTTTACTTGTTTGGGAGATTCATGTGAAGGCATTCAGAGAAATGGTAAAACCTTTGTCTCAAAGAATCTTAGAAGTAGCCTTTATCACTAGACAGGAAAAACAAGTTTGCAAAAGTATATGAAAAATAAGATGGTACTTAATCATCTCATACCTCAGACAGTTGAGGTGAGTTCAGTGGAAGAGGAAAAATAGTTACTTGCATGAACTTTTAAATTTTTGTTGAAAACTTATTTTTTAAGTAAGTTTTAAATAGGAAACTTCTCTAGGTTGTGGCTGTGGTTTCTTGTTTGGTTGGGTTTTTTTGCTGTAGATAATAAAAATCACTAGGTGGCAGTCTATGCCTATAAGTAGTTATTTTGATACAAATTGATAGTTCCTTTTTGAGCACTTTTATAGAGGTCAAAGTCTAAATATCACCTAGTATTATAGAAGGGAGAATTTAGTATATTAATACCCAGTAGTAGTCCTATACAGATGTTGGTTGCTATCCAGACTGTTGCTGAAGTATCTCTGGAGAGATAGAGAAGAGAAGAAATTTGCTTTTAGAATAAATCTGTCATCAAATCTAAAACCTTTTTTTTCCAGGAAAGCCATTTGAGCCTGAGTGTAGAGTAACGTTGTAATATTAACACAGCTAGAGGCCTACACTAGTAAGTGAAAAGTCAAGCTCATTGGCTTTGTAAGGAAATAAATCCTAATTTTTGATCGGATGAATTTTTGACATGCTACAAAGAATTTTGTTTGAAAATGTTTAATTGAGGAATCGTATGTAAACAAGGCAGTATGTGGAAGTTTCTTTTCCACAAGAGCTATGACTTAGGATAGTATGTTTGTTCCTATAGATCTTATGTCAACATGTGAAATAGGCGATTCCAGTTTTCTGGCATCGCTTTGCTGCTCATGATCCTTCTATTGGTGTTAGTATGTTTTGCTTGAACTGAGTGCTTAGAAATCAGTTGCTGTATAATCTTCTGCCCTGAAAATTAGTAGACTCCCTGAAATTTTGAAACTCCCTGAAAAACGTGGAGAGTTTCTTTCAGATAAGTGAAGGGAAATAAGTCTTGTACAGTTTTTTTTCTTTGTCCCCTCCCTCTTGTCTTGCACACAGGAAGGCATATTCTTGTTTTATTTCTTGCCTCCTTCCCCATTACCCTCTGCCAAGTTTTTGATTGTCACCATTTTGCAGAAGTTGCATACTCTAACCTGTAGAGTATCATTATTGAAGTAATGAGTGTCTGCTGTTCCATAGTCCTGCTGTCTGGAGATGTTTCCTGTCTCTAAAGCAAAGATGTAAACTGCATGATTGATAGCCTGCTTCCTTGACTACTGTATTTTTGTAGCCTAGGTAATGTGTGCAAACATTTATTTATTAAAAAAGGGAAGTACACGATTACTTTGGTCTTTTGAAGAAAATGCCATCTGAATGAAATAGCTGTACATTTTTCTTTGAGTCTGCAAATGGATTTGAAACAATGATCTTGGAGTGTGAATACATGTGTCCTATTGCTCTGCCTGAAGTGTGAAATAAAGTTGCAGCATGTAAAGATCAGTATCATCAACATGACAAAAATACAGAGATCAGAGGTAGGGATTAGATAACAGGAGGTAAAGAAACGGGAGGAAAAAACAGAGGATAAGGTAAAAATGGAGAAAATAGACAGAAGTAAAGACTGAGAAACAAGAATAGCAGAAATAGTGATTGACAAGGAAGGCTACTCAGAAGAATGCCAGAGCAGGGTTTTTTTTTTTGGTAATGCCAAAAAAAGACCCATCTAGCCTACTATGGCCAAAAATGAAGATTCTGAGATTATATAAACAGGGCAAGCGAACTAATATAATACTGTTCTTGAATACTCTCTCTGCTGTCCTCCAAACACTTACAGCTTGAGGGCTTCCTTACCTAGAAGTGCCTCTGTGTAGTCATCGGCCTCAGTAGAGATTTGTCTTTAATACCATTCTGGTCTGCGCTTGAAGGGAGGCTCTAATGTGCGCTTACTGCCATGTCAAAACCCTATCCTTAACGAGGGTAAGGATCAAGAGCCTTCTGACTAAGCTTGGTATTCTGAGAATGTGGAATAGGATCAGTCCTTGCTCAGAACTCTGAGAATCCAACAGAAGTAAGATTGGCTTGGCAGGTCTTTCCCCATTGCAGTGCTTTGGGGAGACTGAGTTTTTCTGGTTTATGTGTTCACTTTTATAGGTGAGATTTGGGTAGGTGGTAGAAACCAAAAAAAGAATTGGAAGAATTGAAAGAATTGAATAAATTTAAAAAACTGGAATCTTAGATCGAGTTATTGCCCATGTTTGTTGTCACTTCAAAAATAATATACATCTTAGTAATTCATGTCTCTGTGCTAACAAATATTTATGTACAGGCTTTCCAATATTTATGTACAGGCTTTCCAATGCTACAGCTGTTTGTAGGTCTTATCAGTAACATGCAGATGTCTCGCACAGGTAAATGCATTTGTATGTATGTGTTTGGATAATATATTTCAGTGAAGTTATGTTTTACTCAAAAGCTGGGAAGTTTTTATGCTTGCCAAAAAGTTTGTACCATAGAGAGGAAAGTTGACCTAGTAAGGAAATGTGAAAGACCAGAATTTACTTTTTCTTGTTGCTAAGATTACATGCAAGTTTGGATAGCCAGGGAACTAGCAGTTTCCCTTTAGAACAGGAGTAGTGTTTGAGCCTTATGTCTCTTTAAGCAGATTGCAGTTCATTTTAGGGACTGCTTTCCTTGGTATATGTGATGTCTAATTAGAGCTCATTAGAGCTTTTCATGTTCCTGTTAATGTATCTGAAAAACTGGAGTAAAAAAATAATTTTAAGTGTAGTCCTCTGAAAGTAGTCTTGAATTATCCACCTAGCAGAGGTTAAGGGAGTTGGAAGAAGGATGGTCAGCAGGTGAAAATGTGAAAAATCCCTTTCTCCTGATGACCAACTCACAGAGGGTCACAGCAGCTTCAGGAGCTAGCAGGTTAAGTGCGATCACGTTTGATCAACACTTGAATGAAAGGAAGATGTTGGGAAGAGAAAATGTATTTCTGGAGTTGTGTGAGGCAAGGAAGGAATGTTAGACTGGTGCCTGTAAGATGGAACTTTTTGTCAATGGTGAATTTGGGTAGGAGAAAGAGATAGTTATTGGACTGGAAAGAGGTTCTATTTAATTAAAGGAATGAGAGCTTGCTTATAGGGAGTGCTCTCACACATTAGAATAAAAATGGATGTACTGGTTATTGCTGACCTCTAGAGAATAAGGTAATTCCAATGTGATGGCCTGAAAACAGGTAGCTAGTGGAATTCTGAAACAAATAATGTAAAACACCTTCACATATAAGTAAATTCAGTGTTAACCAAGTTAATGGTGAATTACAGAAATGATAGTCACTGTTGCTAAAGGTTTTACAGCTCCAGAAGTTGCACAAGGCAAAGGGTGCTAGAGGATTTTAAAAGTTCAAAGAATCACTTCTGTGATTCTGTGATATTTTTGGAAGAAGTCTTTAAAGAAATTAGAAACATGTCTGGTAGTATTGTCAGTCTTCTGCAAAGCCAGCTGTGAGTTGGATATGAATGCAGTGAATCCATGTGTTGCTACCCAACATAAATAGATTTTTAATATGAAATTGGAAAAAATGTGATCCTTAGTAAGGGAAGTTTTAGTCTAAATATTAGGTGTGTGGGATTCATCTTGGCAAATGCACCATTTAAAAGCTGGATCTGATATAAGCAGGTAGTTCAAGCTTCCTCCAGGTTCCATATCAATTCTAGCAGGCAGTTTGTGTTGCCTGTTCAAGAGGATTCAAGATTAACTATGATCATAGAATCACAGAATCATTTAGGTTGGAAAAGACCCTTAAGATCATCAAGTCCAACTGTTAACCTAACACTGCCAAGTCCACCACTAAACCATGTCCCTAAGCGCCATGTCTACAGGTCTTTTAAATACCTCCAGGGATGGGGACTCAACCACTTCCCTGGGCAGCCTGTTCCAATGCTCGACAGTCCTTTCAGTGAAGACATTTTTCCTAATATCCAATCTAACCTTCCCCTGGCGCAACTTGAGACCATTTCCTCTTGTCCTGTCGCTTCTTACTTGGGAGAAGAGACCGACACTCACCTTGCTACAACCTCCTTTCAGGTAGTTGTAGAGAGCAATAAGGTCTCCCCTGAGCATCCTCTTCTCCAGGCTAAAATATCCCAGTTCCCTCAGCCGCTCCTCGTAAGACTTGTGCTCTAGACCCTTCACCAGCTTCATTGCCCTTTGGACACTCTCCAGCACCTCGATGCCCTTCTTGTACTGAGGGGCCCAAAACTGAACACAACAGTCGAGGTGCAGCCTCACCAGTGCCGAGTACAGGGGCACAATCACTTCCCTAGTCCTGCTGGCCACACTATTTCTGATACACGACAGGATGCTATTGGTCTTCTTGGCCACCTGGGCACACTGCTGGCTCATATTCAGGCGGCTGTCGACCAACACCCCCAGGTCCTTTTCCTCTGGGCAGCTTTCCAGCCACTCTTCCCCAAGCCTGTAGTGTTGCATGGGATTGTTGTGGCCCATGTGCAGGACCTTGCACTTGGCCTTGTTGAACCTCATACAGTTGTCCTTGGCCCATCGATCCAGCCTGTCCAGATCCCTCTGCAGAGCCTTCCTACCCTCAAGCAGATCAACACTCCCACACAACTTGGTGTTGTCTGCAAACTTACTGAGGGTGCACTCGATCTTCTATCACACAGCAGCCTGCATTTCTCTTTCATGGCATGTCTTTCTATTTGCCACCAAGGGAGTCTAGGTGACTGCTTAAGTTAGATTCCTAATATTTGGATGCCTGATTAGATTACCTCTTAAGTTTTTGCGCTATCGTAAATTATTTTTGGACTGAGAGAGTAGTGTAAATGAGGTTTGTTTGCTTGTTTTCCTACTTTTCATTAGGGAATTCTTGGATAATACCATTTTAGTTCACTTGCAACTATTTGGAAATATGGGTAGAATGTGAATACTTTGAATATAAATTTTTTTCAAAGATTCTCTCAGTTCCTGGAGGATACCACTGTGGTGTCTCCCACGAGAAATGAGTGCTTGCCCAGGGTAGAAGAGAATTGGCCTCAGTTCTGTCCGTCAGGAGTTCTGAACATACTCTCAAAAGAATTGACTGACATATCAAAGCTGATCTCTGAAGATTCAGCAGAAGCGGTTTTGTCACCAGGTGTTCTTTTGAAATGTTTTGGAATGAATTTGTCTTCTGCTCATGTGATTAATTTGTCACTGTTCGGGATCCTCTGTGTGATAGCAGGGTGAACAAGAGGAACATAGATTTCCTTCTTTCTGGATTAATGTCCCATCACCAGTTGGAGGGTCTTTCACTCATGGCTTTCATTTTTGCCTGTTCTGGTTTCTTTTAGCTGTTCTGTTTGGTCTCTGTTACTGCTCTCCTCCTTGTTTTGTTCATCAATGCTTACAGAGATGTATTGCCCACAGCAGCTTATGGTACTCTCATACAAAGTCAATTAGAACAAAATGCTTTTCGTAAGGTCTCTGTGTAACGTTGCTAGTGTGTTCTAGAGTGATGTTTGCTGCCTTTATTAGCAGCGTGGTGTTGACTGTTGGTTTGTGGCATGCTTTAGTCCCTTTCTGTTGTACTGCTGTGCATCCAGTAATGGCTTCTTGATGGACAACCTGATAAAATGAAATGCAGTAAGAACAACTGTGTGTCACTGCTATATGTAGGACAAAACAGAATCAATCTCAGATCATTTCCTTTCAGGTAATTCTGAATTACATACATGGCTGGAGACATTCATACATGCAGGCAGTGGTAAATGAGCAATAAGCAGCTTCATTTTTCCTCCTTACTCATTTTTCATAGCTAAAATAGAAGCTAAAATAGAACCTTTTCCTCAGGTGGAGTAAAAATGATGCAATTAAGTACACACATGTAACTTGAAATTTAATTATTTTCTTGCCCTATTCTGTTCATATAGGCTTGTTTTATAAATAATCCTTCCTACATTTTATGATTTTGATGCAGCTAGAAGTGTAGATAAAGTTGGTAGAATTTTTTTTTTCTTCCAAACCATATTAAAAAAGTGTGAAATAGATGAGGAACAGATTGTAAACAGTAATCAGTGTATGTTCAATCAGTCCAAGATATTTTCTTGCAAATTGGAAAATCACAGAAGAAAAGGAAAATCAAGAGAAGAAATAACACTTGTATTGAATCTCGTGAGTGTGGGGGGAGTTGAATCAAAGATTTCCCTTGTGGAAAATTTGGAACATCAAAAAGAAAGTGACTGAACTGCATATGAAACTACAGTTATAGCAAGAAAATAACATCCTTATGTCAGGATGACCTAGCCACATTAGCAATCAGCTGGATGCTTTAAAAATTATTTTATTTATCACTTCCATATTTGTTTTCCTCTACTTTCTGCCTGCCTTACAGAGTTAGATCTCTGAAGCACAGGGTATGTTTTTGGACAGATCAGCTGGCAAAGGCTGTTCTTAACCTTCAGTGATGGAGATTCCCTGGCTTCCCTACGCACACGGTCCCAGTGCAGAATTATTCTGATGGTTTGAAGCCTTTTCTTACTGATCACTTTTCTCTGGACTCTGGTTGCTGCAACTGAAGGATATGGGCCATCCAAAACTGGATACATTACTCTGGGTCTTACTGAGTAAAACCTGGTTACTTACAGCTTTCTGTTGATACATCTCATGATAATGCTAGCTTGTCTTGCAGCAGTAATGTTTATTTCCAGTGTCTGATCCACTGTAATCCCTGGTTGTTATTCTGTAGACCTTGTATCTAAGGTGTAAACACCTGTGAGAGTTTTCAGGGAACATGTCATTCTCAGTAAAGGAGTCATTTGTTTATAGTCTAGTAAAATAATTCAGAAGTTTTTGTTTATTGTTTATTTTGTTTATTATTATAATATTATTTTATGAGGTTAAGCTGTAGAGAACTCCTGAAGGCAAGTTCTGTGTTTTAAGTGAAATGCCTATGGGGGAAAACATGGGTGAGAAGATTAGGTTGTCCCCAGGTTGTTACAGTGTTTGGTGAAGTTTCTTGGCTAAGGATTGGATATGCTTACAAAAATTGCTTAATGTCTTGATGGCTTTTAGTAGCATGAAATAATGGGAGAACCTTCTGAAGCTGAGCTGATAGAGGTAGATATAGTGTGGTGTGGTTTTTTTTTTTTTTTTTTTAAATTCTAATCATCTGTCTCCAAAATCCATAAAATACTTAAAAATGTTTATATTGTAAAGCTTTTTTGTTAGTGATTTCAGGAAATTGTTTATTGTGGAGACTTCACAGCATGTAACTGGTGAGGGAGCAGAGATCTGTCAATGGAGGTTCTGGGTCTGTTCTCTCCCAAGCGTTACAGTGCAAGGGCAAGAAGTACAGGAACACAATTTGGATGGGCTGGTTGGAGTGTGTAATGGAGTGTATTAGGGTAGTGTGTTCTGCCTCCCAGAAGCTACTAGTGGTTGGGTATTACTTCAACAGGTGGGGAGACAAGCTGGTGTTTTTCTGTGAGTTTTTTTTATCAGTAATTGTGGGGTCTCTTGCATGCTTTGAGAACATAACATTACAGGGAGGAGAAAAACTCAGCCTAAAGTAGCATAAGAAATAAGTGTTAGGGGTTTATTGTATAACCAGATAGATAGAAAATGTTAGCTCAATGAAGCTAACAGGACCTGCAGAAGCAGACTGCAAGCTTGTTGGAGAAGCACTGTGCTTCCTCTTGTATGTAGGTGCTGGTCCTTCCTAACATACTGCCCGTGGTAGAATGAAGTAGTTCAGAATTTGTGTCACAGTGGACTTAAGCTGACGGTGGAACATTTTATTCAGAGTTAAAAATGACTAGTTGTTGTGGACTTTGGTTATCCTTGTTTCTTTGTGGATGGATTTAAGCAGATAATTCTGCAGCTTGCTTGCCTGGTTCTTCCAGAGCAGTTTGACAAGATCTGGATTTTGTTCCAATTTATATAAATGTCTTTGAACAGTAACATCTGGAGAATGTGTTCCAGATTCATTACACAATAGTACAGTTTGTTCATTTTCATATTAAATAGCCAATTCTTTTCCTAAGATTTACAGTTAGAAAAAAAAGAAAAGTTATCGGAGAACTTGATACAATGTAGTATGTCCTTTTACACTGTTTGTATCTGTGGGATATTGATATAAATCAGTCTGTCAGAGCTAAATAGATTTTATTTTAGTTTTGTTTTTATTTTTAAATTGTTATCATAGCATGCATGGTGTAAAAACAATGTTTTATTTATTTGGGACTTATAAAAAGAAACAATATTAGTATGTTGTAAACCTGTTTGAGGGAAAGATAAGGGATATACTTCTTAATATAGAACTTGATACTCAGTACGGAGCTTAAGAAAGCTATTCTAACACATTTTTAAGATATTTCAAGATACATTGCTGGGCAAAAAAGTATGTGCTGCTGAACTTCATAAAAGTGGAATTTTCCACTTCAGAAAATACTTGCAGTGAAACATTTAAAAGTAGTATTTTAGTAATACAGTGTCAAGGAGGATGAAACTTTATGTATTAAAGACACAAGATGGAATTGATGAGCATAATTAGTATTTGCAGTCTGTATTAATACCAGGTCTGCAAGCACAGTTTGTGTACGTTGTTTTAGATGTCAGTCTTTATGCCTTTACTATTCCCTGGGTGGAATTTGGTGACTCTCAATTTCCTTGGTTAGTCCTGCGTTCAGTATACCCTCTGTTTCATTTGTACTTGTCAAGTGGGACTAATTTAGTATGTCCACTGTTTTTTCAGCCTCTGAGGTTGGTGATAAGTGTGTGGTAATTATCACCACTTCAGTTTAAGAAGGTGCTGCAGACTTTATTACAGGGAGTAAAACACTCATAGTTTTCTTGGAAGTAATTTGCTAGAAGTCTAGAAGGGTCAAAAAGGTCAAGACTACCACCCCAGTCCAGTAAATTGTCTAAGCAGCTTTGCAACAGAAGCACTTTGAGGAGCAGGTTAATCTTAATTTAACTTGATTCAGAACTATCTTGCAGTGACCAGGCTGACATAACACGCTAGTCATTTATTATAAAAGATCTCCTTTCTTTTTAATTTGTACAAACATTAAATCCTCAAAACCTGGCAAGGAGTTGTCATGCTTGTATGGAAACACCAAGTACAGATCAATTTATTGATTATTTTTGTCATGCACATGCTTTACATCATGAAGGGACAGGCATGGTTACAAGTGAGATTTGTAAGATTTTTTTTTTTTTTATTACTGCAGATTACTGGTCATTCAGCACTTTGTTCCTGTGTACTTCTTTAGCACCATTAAATCCTTGCTGTTGTGTTGAGAATAGTTGCTTCACAATTTAGGGTAGATCCAGCATGCTTTCAAATTTACTATAACATTTTTCTGCACTACTGATACTGAGGAGTGTGAGAGACAGTGCCTTGTATTTGACACAGTTTTGCTTATTCCGCAGTTTGTCATCCAGATAGTGTACCCAGCCTATTACAGCAGAATTTTCATTAACATGTTGTAATACTTAGCTTTGGTACCTGTGTGTATTTTCCTGTTGGATCTTTTGTCATGTCATGTTGCAGATAGTCTGAAAATGCATGGAACTGACCTAAGCTGCTTAAATAAAGCTGATATGTTATCCCTTGGTTATACCCACATAAAAGTGTTTGGTAGGTGTCAATTTTAGAGTGTATTTTTGCCAGTGAGCATTCTGTCATCTGGTATAGCTTCGCACATCTAACTTTATAGTCTTTATATGCTTTTCTGCAAGTGTGCTTCTCACACAGCAAAATTTTTTGCGGTTGAGCAAGGAATGTTATTAATCATAGCTGGAAGAACACTTGAATGCCTTGGTGCAGTTAGGCATCGTGCTTTTTTTCTTTAGGCTGATACAACTGGGTATATGAGCCAGATGATCAGAAGGAATTCAGTGTGGAATGGGCTACCTGCATAGTCATCAGTAAAAAGAAATTCTGGTGAGCAAATCTGCCACTTTTGATGCAGACTGCTTATTGAATATTTTTCTAACAATGTGGAGCTGAATCAGTACTATTTTATCAATGTCATAAAATGCTTCCATCAGCATGACAGGTACAGACATAAAAAGTTTGGGCAGTCAGCATGTAACCCTGCTTGGAGCTGTTAATGAATCATAGAATAATAAAGGTTGGAAGGAAAAGACCTTGAAGGTCATCTGGTCCAAACCAATACTCAACGTAGAGCCAGTTTAGGTTGTTTGTGGACTTGTCCAGGTGAGTTTTGAATATGTCCAAGGAAGGAGCTTGTACAACCTTTCTGGGCAGCTTATTCCAACATTTGACTACTGTCACAGTGAGGTTTTTTCCTCGTGTAATCAGTTTCCCTTTTTGCATCGTTGTTTCACCTATCACTGTGTGCCTGAAAAGAATCTGATCCTCCCCCTGCTTATACTACGGCTTGGCTGCTTTTTCACCATGGAAGGATTAAATGACATGCAAGTTTACCGGCATTCAAAGCTATGCCAAAGCTTTGCATTAACCTCCCCTGACCCCTCCCGTTCCCACTTCTTCCCTGAGAAAGGGAGATAGTTAGATAATATATTTTAATATTTCTGGTTTATTCTTTAGCTTTTCGTGGGATGCTAGTTTGTCACAGATGACAGGAAATCTGAAGTGGGGGAGAGGGCCAGAAAAGCAAGTTTTCTCTATTTGCTTCAGGAAGGCAGAGCTGTTTATAAATAAATTTTCCTGGGTCCTCCCTCATCCAGAGGGCTATAAGTCTGACAATTGAGTAAATGCTTAATGTTATGTTCATGCTGTGAACAACTTTAAGAAATTACTTAAAGTTTTACTAGAAAGCAACTTTCCTTTCCTTCCAAACCTGCAATTCAGTAACTGCGCAGATTATAAGAATTTGTGTATAATTGAGGAGGTTGCTCCCCGTCCATGGGAACATTTTCTTTGTACTTCAGTAGTTCTCCTGACTCTGATATTGTTTAGGGTCTTTGAGAGTGAGGATTAAATGAAATGCAATAAACATGCTTTTCTCCTAAGGGAATCTTGGGGGAGAGGAGATGAAAGTGCAGTTTGGATTTGTGGAGCTCTTGGATGAAAAATGCACTGTCTTGAGTAAGAGAATGACATGTTGAGAATGCTTTGGGCTAGAACTACTAGTTCAGATATTCATGTCTATTCAAATGTATGAATGCCTTGGAATTAGTAACTGGGGGAGTCTTAAAAGGAAAACTTACCCTTCAGCTGTTCTTAATTTCCAATTTACCTGAAGTAGTCTTCAGAAGTGTTGGTTATGTCAGTGGAATAAATGGTAAACCTGTGAGGAATTCCTGTTCTTACCAGTTACCTGTGAGAACAGTTGTCCTTTTCTTTGGGCAATACTGTGGTGATTAGTGCTTCAGAAGCACATGTTTTTCTGTGCAAGTGATTCCCCCCCCCCCCCCCCCCCCCCCCGCAATGGAGCTTAATTAAGACTCCTGTAAACAGGTGAAACCGAGTAAGAAAAACTTATCTGTCATTTGGCCTTTAAAAGTTCTGTCTAGAATAAGAAATTGGGTCCTTTGTTGCAGAGTAGAGTACGATAGTGGATTTTGCAGCAGCAGAAGAGGAAGCAGCTAATTTAGTTTAGTGCATGCAAATCCCCATTCTGACCCTGTTCTCAGTTGCTCACAGATTAATGAAGTACCTTTTTTTTGACTAATTCATGTATCTTATTGCCATAATGTGGCTTCTGGAACATTTAAGGAAAAAGTGATGGCAATCTGTCATGGAATTAGTTGCTAATTAATTGAAATTTGAATTAATTTTTTTTGTTCAAAGTAACTAAATGTTGAACTTCCTTTGAAAGCATAGGCTGTGTATACACAGTGATTTTTGTGTATGTGGATATATGTTGCTCCTACAACAGACCCAACTCATTGCACTTGACGTAAGACTTTACATTGACTTAAATGAGGGCTGAGACCTGGCTGCTCAGCTGTATAGTTGGCTGAGCTACACCAGAGGTATGGCTGAGTCCTTGGAAGCCTGCTGGGGATGTCTGGGCACACACAAATGTTCTTGGCTCAGTCAGTGCAACTCTTGTAGGATACAGAATTGGGGAAGAACGGGAGAGGAGTAAAGCTCAATTCTGTAAATTGTGTTATTCTACACACAGTAGGTGAAATTCATCATAAGAAGTTAAGTTACTTGCATATGAAATCCTTTTCATTTCATATAATTACTTTTCATCTGTTAGGTAGGTGAAATGATCTATTTTAACATGGGCAGCTCTGGAAAAAGCAGCTTTTTAAATGGCATGGCATGTTAGTGTGCAAGGATTCAAGATTGAGAGGTAAGCCATCCCTGAGTTTGTGAAACTGAAGCCCTGCTTTGGACAAGTAGATTTGAAGCTTGCATATTCAACTGGAAAGCTAGCGTGTTTTTACTGGTATTCGCTATAGAGGAACAGTGCCCATTGCACACCCTTCTTTAAAGCTGAAGAACTTTGACTAGGATATCAATAGAAGAAGTGGTAGAACAAATTGATTAAAATTAATAAGAAATTACTAGAACTGTTTTGTGTTCAACCAGGAGCTCCAAAAGAGCTGAGTATGAATTTACCAGACTACTTGCTGTGATGCCTGCCCTCTCATGTAGTATCAGAGAAATGGAAGGCAAGTGTCACCAATTGTAAAAGAGGGCTTAGGAGGGATTGTGAGACCAGGAAAGTCTGAACGCTGCATAGATTGTGTTTAAATTATGTTAAGGAATAGAATTAGTAGACTTATGTAGATGTTTAAATTATGTTAAGGAATAGAATTAGTAGACTTATGTAGATGTACATCTATGACAAATCCTAGATATTCTAGGATTAGAACAGGTCTTTAAAGGCAGGACTGATTTGAAATCTGTCATTTCTATTTGAATTTTCTACACAAAGTCCCCAATGAGTAGCAAAGAAGCTAATCTGCTGGGACTTCCTTTTCTTTCCAGTCTTCTGTTTCTCCACATGCATCCATGATTGTTGCAGCTGAGGGCACAATATATTTAGCTTGTTGGACTCTTCTATTTTACTTCTAGCGGATGTTTTAAATGGAATTTAATGAGATCATGGGGACAAATAAAATGCTGCCCAAGTATATTGTTAATACTACTCAGTACTGACATCTTTTAAGATGCCTTTTTAATGTAAGTGATGTAGAAATATTTTAAAAACAAACCAAAACACCCTCCTTTGACTAAATCACCAGCAGTACTCCTTAAACCACTCAAATCGTCCAATGTGGGCTCTTACAGTGCAACGTGAAATTACTCAGAGTTGGAGCCTTGGGTGATGGGCTAACATAGGAGATTTGATATTGTTTGAATATCTCATTTTTGAAGTTAGATTGACAGGAAAATGTTTCATTGCAGATACTGAAATCTGAAATACTTTTTTCCTGACAGCTTAGAACAAATACAGATGAAGCAGGCCAAAACATTAATGCACAATAATAGACTACATATGTCTGTAAACATGCTCTGTTAGGTTGCTATGAAACTTTTTGTTCTTGGAGGATGAGAAGATGACTGTAAGACTGCCTTAAAGCTGTTGCCCCTTAGACAGAGGGTCCATGGTAATTTGGACGTTTGTGGGGTACTTCACTCTTTGTTCCGAAAATGACAAAGATCAATCTTTTTTCATTTAAGTAAAAATAGATCAGGGGAGGATGAAGTAATTGTTTTAAAATTGCTTTTAATCAAATACTGCTTTTTCCTTAATGTTTTTAATCTTTTCAGATTTACCTTATTAAGCAACACTTCTAGTGTATTTATTCACTTGCTTAACATGCATCTAATCTTCTTCCTGAGTTATTGGCATGGAGAGATGAGACGAATCATCCTTTTTTTCACATAGCCCTGTTTGCCATATTGCTTCCCTCACTGCTTGGAAAAGGGCACCAACCTGTTCAGATGGCTGAAACCAGGCATGTTTATAAAGCTGGGCAGGTTAATTGAAATGGACACCAGCATAATGTCTTTCTTCAGAGGCTGACGCATCAGGTTTCAGATAACGTGGAGGTACTACTTTCACCTGGAGTGACAAGTCAGCCTGCAGAGTTTGTGTTAGCTCGCTTTGAGCTGTGTGGCTGACGCAAGTAGTAGGAGAAGAGTACGTTTTAAGAAATGTTTGTTCATCGGTACGGAAATGAAATGTGGAAAGACAAAGTATCTCTGGGTTATTTGTCTGCTTGAGTCAGATTTTAGCGGAGTGAATGGTTTGTAAAGGATGATGTGAATGGCTGTTTATCAAAATCGTACTACCACTCTGTGAGTCAAAGTGGATTGACTATAGTCATGGGGTGGAGTGTGACGGATTCACTCAACCTCTTAACCAAACTAGCGGTAGTTTGGCACAGGCTCCAAAGGAGGTGAAGGCCTGAGCCATGGCCAGGCCAAGAATTCCTGGTTCCAGTCTGTTCTCTGAGAACCCACAAAGAAGCCGAGTGGCACAGAGAACACTGATGCATATGAGCTTAGAACACTGATCATGCATGAATAGCGGGTGGCTTTTCCAAGACTCATTTATCAAGGAACAAAGAAAGTTGTGGGTACAAGGATCCTCATGCGTATCTTTCCTATCGCATGTAATTTGACTACGAGCCAACCACTTTGTCTATAAATATGACAGCCAAAGTGAGCCTTCTTTGAGCTCTCCCTGCTAGGCAGCGTGGCTGCATGGCGGTGATCTCCCCTTGAGCTGGGACACCTCTCAAGGTTGCCTCTCGAGGCACAGAGACCTTTTACCAACAGCAGATCTGTGGTAAGCAACTGATATCAGAGTTACCATACTACAAGGTTACGTGTGATTTTTGTCTTGGTAACTGATTGCATGCTGAATTGATAGATTGTGCATCTATAATCCCTTAGATATAAACTGTTGTCCAAGTCTGAGACTAAGATTGGACCTAGCCGCACCTAAGCTCCATCAGGAGTTTAGAAAGCAGGGGGGTCTATTCTGAGCCTCATGACTCCACAGGAAGGTCCTCCATACCCTTTTGTATCCCCAGTCTCTCTGTGAATCACTAACTCGAGTGTAACCCAATTTTCCTTTGTATGTTTCTTCCATGCAGCAATTAATAGAGTGAACCTTGCCATCAAACTTTGTTAAGTCGCACTTTTACAACATCATATTAAAAACACTTTTGCTAATAGCTTTGACGGTGATTTTTTTTAAGCTATTTAAATCACTCATTTGCAACAGCTTCCTTTTCACATCTTGAAAAAATGTAAAAAATAGGCATACACATAAACATTTACATGTTTAAATAATTTATATTCGTTTTAGTAATGATTTTCATATTGTATAAATAAAGATAGGCAGTTAAAGCCATGACATGCAATTTTTAATGTTTGGGGAAGTGAATAAATTTGTTTTATCCCAGTGATGTGTGTATCTTTTTGTCTTAAAAGGCTAGCTTTTACTAAAAAAAACCCCAAACAACACAACTCTTGAAACTCTATTCAAGGCTTTTTTTTCCACCTAATGAATAATAAAGTGCTTTAGGTTTTGCTTTTAAGAAGGGATCAGTATTATTGTTGTACATCAACATCAAAACCACTCCTGAGTAATGAATCTCATTCAATGACAATTACCTGGCTGCTTCTTCCCTGTTTTAAGCCATAGTACTTCAGGATTATGCCTTTAATTCTCAAAGTCCAAATTAGGTGCTTCAAGCTGACCATGTTACAACTGTCATGTTGTAGTTCACATTTGCTTTTATTGATTCTCACTTCATTTATTTCATCATACTCCACTGATAGCAGCATGCTGCCTCTAATTTAATATCTCAATAGTATTTTAGCAGTTTTGTTAGGTTGTCTTTTATATTCCAAATCGTAGAGGGGCAAGCTAGTGTGGTGGATTTAACATGCTTTTGAATTCATTTGCCTATCACAAATTGATATTAAACGATTAATTTTGAAGTTTTTTAGAAGTTGAAAGCTCATTTTACAGGATTGTTCAAATACATATCAATTTTTGTGTGATGATTGTAAAATTATTTATAGAACTAACGTATAAGGCAATTTCAGTGTACTTTGAAAAATCTGTTAATAAAGAATAAGGTTAGGTAAACTTACTATGATCTGACTTCTGGGCACTTCTCAATGATCTGTTTTTTTTTATTCTGCTCAGACATTAGTCTATTTATGTAGGCTATGTGGCAGAATTTTAAACCAGATTTAACTGCATTTCAGTAAATAGGTATATGTTAAAATAGAAATTCACATGAAGAAAAGAAGGCCAATTGAATATTTTTATTTCAATATAATAATGCTATGTTATTAAATTTACTGTGAATTTCACCTCCCTCCCTGCCTCCCCCCCAGTCTCTTCCATACTTGTATTTTTCCTGTGTTTTCTTTGCTGGTCATGTCCTATATCAAATGATCATGTAAGCAAACGAAGTGAAATATATTGATCTGCCAATAGACTTTTAAGAAGTAGGAAAGTGTATTATGTCTTGGTAAGGTTAATGCATTTTAGTTTATTAAAATATGAGCTGTTTAAAAATTTAAATCATCAGTGAAAGAGAAGGGAAATAAGATGCTAATTCATGGCACCGTAGATTAAATAAAAAAAGAGGGAAGCAGAAGTTTGCCAACTCTTTATAGTTTTACAGATGGATATGAGTACAGGGACAGCTCTTGTGATTGCATCTGAAGCAGGGCTTCCCCACCTTCACAGGTGGTGGTAAGGCCTGGGGCAACTACACATTTGCATAGGTGGTTTGTGTTCCTATTTCCTTGACCATGATGCCTGTCAGCAGAGGGAGCTTGAACTGAGATTACAGCCATCCTCAAGGAATGAGAACAATTTACACAGTATGCACTCTCTCTGGGTTCAAACATAATCTTGTGTTCTCCTTGTTATAGAAATTCTTTCATCTTTCCATGGCATTATTTTCCTTCTCCATCCTATAGATTAGTTTATTGATCTATTTACTCTCTAGAAATGGGACTAAATAGACCTGAAAGCCAAAGTTTCTTATTCTGTGTGGGAGAAGCATGGTACTGATATGACTGAAATCTTCCCCTTTTGTCAGCTCTTAAGAGAAGAGAGGATTCCTGCGTGAAGCTTTTTGAACTGATTTTTGTTAATTCTTGGCAGTAAAGCCAAGACACAATTGATGTTTGTCAGAAGTGAGTATAACTTAATTATGAGGACAATAAAAGCTAAGTTACATCTTCTATAAATATCTTCCCCAGTTCTGGGTTTCCCAGAGCATTCTGTCTTTCTGTAACTTGGAATGAAAATCTTTCAGGGCTGGGGCTGTTTTTATATAGTGACATTGCCAGATATCTTGGTAATACTAGTAAAGAAAGAATAGAAATATGCAGACTAGTAGCATTGCTGCAGCACACTGGTAAAATAAATGCCCAGCAAGAATAAATGGCAGCACTTGCCATTTATTGTGAGGGTGGTTACTGCCACTCTTGCTTCCTATGCCATTTTTAGCCAAACGACTTTTGAGCACAATACCTGCAGAGATTATTATTTTTTCTTCATGAAACAAAGTACAAAGATATGAAACAAAATACAGAAGACCCACATCTGGAAATTACTGAGATCAGCTGGCTCACGTACCTTGGAAATGAGAGCTAGCAGGTTTTTCTACTTGTAAAATGTTCTCTGATCTGCAAGGTGCTTTGCTGTGATGCAGGGTTGGTCAGGGTAATACCGGGTGTGTTTGACATCCAGACAACAAAACCCTACTTTCTTTCAAAAGCTATGCGATAATTTTCTTGATCTGGAATTCAGTTTTAATTACTGAGCTAGCTGTGGTAATGTTTTTATCACAGCCCCAATAGCAGGACTTCTAAGTCATAAGAATTTAAAAAGTTTCTTGGAAATTTATTTCTAAACAAGAAGCAGCCCAGCGTGCATGTATCTTAAAAGTACTGTAAGTCACAAGGGCTTTTGTTTCAAACACTGATTTATAAGAAACGAGTAGAAGTCAATAGAAGTTTGGAATGACTAATTTGAGAAAATGATGTTTCCCCTCAAAAAGACAATCTTTAAGGTGCTTGAAAATGTTTCCTCTGTCTTGCATGCAAAATTGTGGAGTGTCCCGGAATTGTGGTGGCCCTTTGGACTTGTGTTGGCCTGTGTAGCCTCACTGACAACACCAACATTTTAGTATCATTTGAAGGCATTTTTTAACTTTCCTTAAATGAATGGTGTCTTAGTCATGTTCCTGATGGAAGGAAAAGAGAGGAAGGCAGAGGGAGAGCCAAAAACTAATTACTGATATGTCAAAAAAATCCCCCCAAAACAAACAACAACAACAACAACAAAACCCAACCCAAAACAAAGTAACCCTTGAAGTATGAAACTCAAAACACCAGGTGAAGCACGTGGACAGGGTACAAACAGTGACAATGCTGTGCTGGATGATGTGTGAAGATGAAAGATGTGTACTTGAGAGATTTGTAAAACATGTCTCCCTTTAGTATATTGTAAATACAGCTGTGGGCAGTGGTTGTCCTCTTATCTTTTTCTAAAACATTTTGTTAGCTTCCCTTTCTCTAGTTTGTTAACTTGCAGCTATTGAAATCAGGAGCCTTCATAGTAACAACTTTCCTAATTATTAATTGATGAGTCTTTCTTTTTAGTTATTAATTTGCTGGTTATTTAATTATTGTTTAATTTATTTCATAGCCACTGGTGTGCACTGTGCTCACTTTTTTTCCATCCAGTTTGAAGTCTTGGCATTATCATGCACGATGGACTCCTATAGAAACGTACTATTTCCCAGTGTTCTAAAGGGAAAATTTAATAGCATAACTAGGTTCTCCTGTTGATCTGCCAAGGGAGTACAGTACTGCTGACAGATATTGTAAATATGTCTTATAGAGGATATTGTAGTGGTGTTTCTTCTCCTTCCTGCCTCCTTCTTGTTTTTAATTTCATGAAGGGAACAATTTTGTCTTCAGCCATCTATTAGACTGATGCATATTTGGGATCTGAAATTACTGTGGCACAGAAATATGTCAGGTCTAAAACGACCTTTTGTACTCCCACAGGGAAGATACAAACCCCAAAATATTTGATTTCTAGTCTTGTGTCCCCAACAGCAGGAACAGCTTTTTTTCTCTTGCATTGGAGACAAACCAAATTCTTTAGTAAGTGCAGCCTTACCTTATGAAAAAGACTGGTAAGACTGGGTACTGCTTATGGCGAGCGTGGGCAAGAGATGGTATACTTTCATACAGGTGCTCTCGTAGATCCATCTGCCTTTGACTATGGACAGTTAGTTTTGACTGGCTGAAAAAAATTGAAGTAACAATACTTTTTTTTTTTTTATTGTAAGCTTTTTTTAATGATGGTAAGTATTTACTCCTCCCATGTAAGCGTGAGGGGTAAGCATGCTTATCTGTATATACATCAGAACAAATTATTTTCCTTGAAGTGTTAAGAACATCGTAAGTTACAGAAACTGTTCTTATCTTTCATTTTGTTTCTCCTTGTCTTCCTCTGAGCTGTTAGAAATTAAAGTGAAAGTATCTTTACCTGTAATGGATGTTTATTGTTGCTACGTCTAAAAAAGCCCATCTAAAGAGCCATATGCTTAATTGCAGGTGGTTTGTTTATAACTTGAATATTTCTGGGGCTGAGTTTTCCACTTTGAGCTGGTGTGTTAAAGGAATTGTGTGGTTTCTTTTTTTTTTTCTTTTTTTAATAGGTAAAGACAGAGTTTTCAACACCCCCTTGTGTGAACAAGGAATTGTTGGCTTTGGTATTGGAGTTGCTGTTGCAGGTGCTACAGCCATTGCAGAAATTCAGTTTGCAGATTACATTTTTCCAGCATTTGATCAGGTTAGTACTAATACATTTGAGAGAAGTAAAAAGAAATCTTATGACTGTTTAAATTACTCTTCTGTTAGCATTAATACTTGGTTTGAATAGTAATTTTTGCAAATATATCCACAGCTGTATTAATAATATTTATGCATGCTTTAAGTAAACAGGAAGGTACCAAGGCCAGTTTGAAGGCTGATTAAGTAATGGAAATTAAAGATGTGGTTTGAAGCAAATGTCTCTTTGTTTTTATGTTTAGTTTTGTGGCTGTGTTGGCTTCAACAGCCTTAAATTCCTCAGCTGCGTCTTCCCAACACCATCTCTCACTTCTCTACGCTTCTGCAGCCAGCCATGTGTCCACAGGAGAAACTACAGATTTGAACTGGGCTGATTGACACTATGGGAATGGGGAAACAACTGGGCTATATGGCTACTCCTGAGGCCTAGGCATCTAACTTGAACATGCTAAATTATTGCCTTATTTGCCTTGGAAAATGTTTGCCTTTCCACTGACTTACAGGATTCCTTTGCTTCTAATTTGGTCCTCTGAATTCCGTGCATAGAGCAGATGATGTAGATACACTTCATGCTTTGTAGAGGCTTAATGATGCATAACTAAAGGTATTGGACTGAATGTTACTTTTGTATATAAATCTTCCCAGATTGTTAATGAAGCAGCAAAATATCGTTACCGCTCTGGAGATCTGTTTAATTGTGGAAGCCTCACTATCAGAGCCCCCTGGGGCTGTGTGGGTCATGGTGCACTATATCACTCTCAAAGTCCAGAAGCCTTTTTCGCTCACTGTCCAGGAATAAAGGTACAGTAACTCTTATTTTATGGAGATTAATTTATTTTTGTTTGGCTTTTTTTAATTTGTTTTTTTAATGAACCTGACTAACAATGAGTTTGGGTGCAAACAGGGGAAGAAGAATGGAAGTCAAAGTCCACAACAAAAAACCTGAATATGTTAATTAAAAACTTTTAGAAATTTTCAAGTTATAAAACTAAAGTTATAAAACTGTTAAGAGTTTGAGAATTTATAGCCATCATTGAAGCAATCTTTAATAGACATAGCATTTTGTATTTGTGTGCTTTTTGCTCTAAAAGCATACATTTTACATTTGTTCTGTGTCCAGTATAGTACAGAAACTAAAAACTAACACTAATAAATCGTACTTTACTTTTTTTTCTTTCTGCATCTGTTGTCTTAAGTGCATTATCAAATTCATTTATATGAATGACAGTGACAGGCAATGGGCACAAACTGAAACACAAGAGGTTCCATCTGAAGATAAGGAAGCACTTAGCACAGGTTTCCCAGAGAGGTTGTGGAGTCTCCATCCTTGGAGGTACTCAGAAGTTGTCTGCACATGGTCCTGGGCAACCAGCTCTAGGTAGCTTTGCTTGAGCAGGGGTGCTGGACCAGATGACCTCTGGAAGTCCCTGCCAACCTCAACTGTTCTGTGATTCTCTGAATGATAACTTTAGGCAAGCTTTCTGTGTGAGACGGTGCAATCCCTTGAAGCTAAGATTCCAAGCGCTTAGATGAGTAACTTTCCTGGACAAGAGGGAGGGGCAGGATCTAGTTGTCTCAGATTGAGAGCACTGTTTGCCAGCTCTCCATTTTTTTCTGAGTAAATTTTTGTCTATGGACTTGTACTTCTGGGTTAACTGGCATCCAGTCCACTGAGAAATGACTCATAGCTTGACTAATGTGGAAGACTTAAGTAAAACCAGTATTTGTATGCTGAAGACACATGTTCATTGTTTATCTGTTCCTTAAACTATTGCCTATATATGATCTTGGTGTTCTAAAGTTTCAGAAGTTACTCATTTTCAGGGAGGCCATAGCCATTTCTCCTACTTGTTTCTCTTTACTTAAAAAAATCTTGTATTATTCACATTTTATTTCATGATATTTGAGAAACAGAATGCATTTTTGTCTTTGGGTGTTCTTTATCATCTTTGAGGTGTTCCTATTCTGAACTTGAAAATATTTCCTGATCTAAACAAAAGCAATCTACAAAGTCTTTTGCCAGGTAATGGAATCAAATGGTTTCTTGAGATTGTTTAAAAACTAGTGTAGTTTATTATCACATGGAAACACAAGATAACTTATATGATTAAGATACTGATGCCAGGTCTAGCTATTTTAATGCTGATCTTGTTGGTCAATCTCAAATCTTTATATATTGAACCAAGTGCTGAGATTTAGTGGTCCACTCTTGTGATTAAAACTCTTTCTAATTCATAGCAACCTAGTACTACTGTGCTTAGACTTCTGAATAAGTTAGTAAGTCAGAATTTAAATAATTTAATTACTCCACGTAATTAAATTTGTTTTCTCTCATCTCTGATCTTTCTTCTTGCTGTTTTTTCACTTTCACTTTTCTTTGGGTAAAGTGCCAAAATAGGTTGCTACCACTAACAGCTGTCATCTCAGT
The DNA here is from genome assembly GCF_035582795.1 of Mycteria americana. NCBI lineage: Eukaryota > Metazoa > Chordata > Aves > Ciconiiformes > Ciconiidae > Mycteria > Mycteria americana. The sequence continues at coordinate 38,113,690 of NC_134367.1, forward strand.
TAAAGGTAAAGGGCACATTACATTCTGTGGAACTGATGGAACAATATACTAGTTTTTGATGCACAGAGAAGTATTTTAGACTCTATCTTCTGAATTTTGTGTCTTTGTGAAAACAATGTCGTACCGCTAATATTTTTGCAAAGCCGTTCATTAATGCCGTTAATACTGTTTAGGGCTTTATCTTCAAGGTTGCAGGTCTTTTTTTGAATGAACCCAAACCCAGCCCTTAACGTATGAATCCAGAAATGCGAATGAACTTGAGGTTCAGATGTATTTGCAAAAGTCCCGTATCTATGCATATTTTCTCCAAATCACAGCGGGAAAGGCCATGTATTACAAGCTGGGAAGGGTAGGATTGATCTTTTGGGAGAGTGGTTTTCAAAACTGCCCTCTTATTAAACTCTGCGACAGGACCCTGACTTAAAATTTTTGTGTTTTTTCTCAAGTGAAAGGTGAGGTTTGAATTTCCCGAGGAAAAGGGAGGAGTTTGTACAACTTTGGCTGTTCAGGGGAAGGACTGTAATCATTGCTACTTAAGACAAGGCTTGGGGTGACAAGGACATTGCTAGATGGTTGTATCTTTTGTCTGCTGTTGTGAGGATGTATGTCTTAATGGATCAGACTGTCTTCCAAAATTACTGTATTGACTCTCTCCATTCCATTGTAAGACTGCTCCAGAATATTTGCTGTCACGGCTAGAAGCTTTCTTTGCATTTCCAGCCTAAATCTGTTTCTGACTAACTTGTATATTTAACTTATCTGTCCTTCATCTTCCCTTTCATATACTAAGAGAACAATTTAGTCTTTGTTTTGTTTAGACTAAACAATCAAACCATCAAAGAGATGTTAACAATTTCTGAAGCTCTTTTGGCACCTGTTTCATTAATTTTCTTTCAAAACAGTTGATATAGTCATGAAGTATTCCAGCTGAGTTTCTAGCAGTGGTTTTTGCAATAGCACTAACACTTCCTTGGCTATATTTTGCTTTTTTTTTTTAGGGCTGTATTGCATAGTGTCCTAGTCATCCTTTGAGCAGATACTAAATTCAGATCTGAATTTCTACTGCTGAATTCTAAATTTATAACAGAAATGCAGTCCTTAAATGTGTGAATTTTCAGTATGTATTCTTCAGTTTGCTTTTTTCAGTCATGTCCTTAAAGTGAACTAGGTCTTTTTGGTATCATCCTCTGTAGTGGTAGTGACTCTCAGCTTTTGAATAGTTTTCATTACCATGTTCTGACTTAGTGAATAAGGTAAATAAAGTCTCTCCTAAAAATGATTCCTAAGGAGCTGCACATCCATCAGTTGGGTAATTTCCCATGTGTCTGATACCAAATGCTTTGGTGAAATATTAATAGACTGCTTCTCCCTTGTTTAGAAAAATCACTTGTCAAGTTAATTTGATGTGATAGCAGCTTTAGGTTATGTTTTGGCTCTTTTCTATTAATTTTGTATAATTAAATGTTCTTACTCTCAAAAAAATATTTTGAAGCCTTGGAAACTCCTGGAGGCAGTAAATTAACAGGTCTGTAGTTATGTGGATTTTTTTTTTTCTTTAAACAAGTGCTACAACTAATGTTGTCAGTCAGAGGGGGCCAATTCTAACTTTACAGCTATAAAAATGTTTGCTAGTAGAGTTCGCGCTGCATGTGCCAGCTCTTCAAGATCTCTGGGATGTAAATTAGCTTGTCCTTCTGATTTGAGGGAATTGAACTCTTGGGTTCTATTTTCATTTAAACTGTGATAATTTGGTAATTTTCTGTTTGTAATCAACATTCTCTTAACCATCCAAAATTAACTCTTCTGTTGGCAAATCAATTATACTTTTTCCTTCCAAGTATGCAGATTACATCTGGAGGCCTTGCTTAGTTTTCTCTTTGCTTGATAATAGTTTCAGGTACTTTTTGGTATTTGTTCATTTCCAAAATGAACAAATTTCAGGCTTTCACCATAAGCGAAGGAAGTCAACTTTAAAAAGCTATTTCCTTTTTTAGTCTTCAAAACTTACTGGACTAAGTCTGAATACCTTCCAGGCCTGCTCTGATGAATCTTTACCCAAGCAACTGAGGATCACTCAGCTGAATTTTTTTTTGTCATACATCTACATTAATTTTACTAATCTGACTGACTTTCTTCTGTTCCTTCTACCTCAAAATATTATTTTTAAGATGTTAGTTCTACCTTATTGGAGAGGAGTCCATTAGTATTTAAATCATGGTGTAGAGGGGAACTATTCAAGCCTCATCCATGAACAATAAAATTAAAAATTTGGCGTGTGTGTTAGTAATGTAGCACTAATGTTAATTCACTCTGTAAGAACTGCTCAATCTGAACATAGGTTTATTTAAAGCAAATAATTGTTTGGTTTTTAATATTAATTGAGGAAGAATTGCAGTATAAATAAACTATTTAAAAATATTTTTACAGATTGTTATTCCAAGGAGTCCTCTTCAGGCCAAAGGACTGCTGCTGTCATGCATAGAGGACAAAAACCCATGCATATTCTTTGAACCTAAAATACTTTACAGAGCTGCAGGTAAAGATTTATATGCTGTATTTTCCAATAAAGCAACACTTTTTTTTTTGCACATATATGTTGATAGTCACAGCTAAAACAATACTGTAGCAGAAGTCTTGACATGTTTTGTCTCCAGCTCTGTTTGGGGGTTGTGTTTTTAGAGGAATTGTGAAAACTGAATAAGATCTCTAAACTTGACTGCAAAGATAAATGAACATTTACAGCCTGATTCATGCTCAGTTAACTTAGGAAGTGGAATACCTTGTACAGTCTTGGGTTTAAAAAAAAAAAGGAAATAGAACTAAGAGGCATTATCCTTTATCAAATTGCAATATAAATTTGACAGAAGTTAAACTGCTTTCTTTCTGATAACTCTAGATACTAAAATAAGTTTACAGATCAGTTTTTATTTTTCTAAAAGAACTGTGTATCACCATCACCATTTTCCCAAAGTTAAAATTTTGAAGTGCTTAATTTCTAAAAATCTTGAAAATCTGCCCCCTTTAATCTTATGTGGAACAAAGTGTGATTGCCATTACTTTTTTAATTTGTTTTAGTCATAGTGAACTTTTTGGTTCAAAGAAGTTTTAACAGCTATCGTTATGTATGCTTAATATATAAGAACAGAGTACTTTGAAGATGATAGTGCTTGAGTTGGTTGTAAAAATTAGCTTGTTACTTCTTTGGACTAGAGAAACTGGACTAAGAACAGATAATGGATGAAGACAGATTTTGCATGTGGAGATAGGCAGAGTGATTGGGTGAGCAACTGATAAAATAGAACTCAAGCCATCACTTACCTTCAGCGTTTCTATGTCATATAGCTTTATATACCAACTATGCTTGAATCCGTCAGTCCAATTTACAAGTTGACTCTGTGTGTGGACTGAAGTTGAGCAAAGGACAAAATGTTTGTATTTTACTTTGGACCTTTTAACAGTACTTTTCCATGAGTGCATCCATTTTGTTAGGAAATTTATCCTCTTCCTAGAGAAGAGAACCAAATAATAACAAGGGAAATATTTAGAAAGCAGATATCAAAGCTACAAAAAACCAGCAGAATAACTCAGGAACAAATAGGATATTTACTGGGGAAACTGCTTATATGCTTTTATATTTTCAAAAAAGACCCGGAATTCCCATTAGCAATGTATTTTTAAAAGGGCAACTATTTTTGGTGTGGTGTGATGTACCCAAAGGGTATTGCATTCCTTAAGTTCAGTGTGTTTTTGAGAGCTTACCGAGATTTAGCAATAAAGACCTCTGACCCTTCATTTAGATGAAGTGGTTTGGAAAATGAACTTGAGTCTTAGAGTCCTGTTAAACAAAGAAAAAATGGAAGTTTAAAAGTCCTGTCTTTAAAACAACCCTTTCTTTCTTTCCACCTCCCCCTTCCCCCCCAATATTTACAAGTCACAAGTACAGACTGTAGAGTTAATAAAATACTTGCTTTCATAGTGGAATGAATGGCTGCACATCAGTATCACACAGCTTTTGAGAATATAGGGAGGTTTTTGTGTTTGAGGAAATGACTTGTAAAGCAATTGGTGGATCATCTAGTGAATATAAATCAGGCTTGTGATTGAAATCTTGAGTAAAGATGTGCTGAAATAGTGGTTACTGTGGTTTACGTGCTGGTCAATAACCAACTGTAGCGTTGCTGCAAGATGGTGTTGGTAGCTTCTGAAAGACTGTGATTTCCTCCTATATTCTGATGGTCTGATTTTTCATAGACGTTACCTACATTTTTGTCTTAAAATTTCTAAGAACATCAGTTTAGGTGGAAAGAAGGATTTTAAAAATGCAACTGTCTTGTGTTTTGAGTAGAGCAAATTTTTATAATATCCCATATGAGTGTGTTGATTCTAGCAGGAGAAAGAAGATAGTACAGATTCAGAAATTCGCTTACACAGTAAACTTGAACTATATATGTATTTCTTGTCTCTTTCCATTAGTGTCTCAAAATACTACAGGGTCTTCCCAAGGCTGGGAACAGGCAGGCTTTCCAAAACAAGAAGACAAAATGGTATCAGATGTCCTCTGTTGCTTAATTTATCTCTATTTTTTTTTTTCTTTTTTGGGGGGTGGGGTGGGGGGAGTTACTGATTTCTAGCAGAAACTTCTACTTTGACATTGATACATTTTTTAGGAGAAAGACAGGATATTAATAGTATAATATGGTATAAAACTCCACCCAAGATTTGGGACCTCATTGTTGCAGACAAAAAATAATTTTCTTTATTTCCATGATGATGGCTAAGGCATCAAATAATGAAATTATATTGCCCCGTCATAAAATTTTTTTGTTCTAGCTTCATGTGAATAGACATGTTTGTTGCAGAGAACTTCATGACTAATGTTACTGTGGGTGTGTAGGGAATTAATTGAAAAATTAAGGTGTCAGAGATGATAATGGGAAGTAGTATTTTCTATCTGTAAAATTAATGTAGACATTTAGGCGTCATCATTTTCCTCTAATGGAATTTTCTTTCTCCCTATGAGGCCTCTAGATAGCTATACATGATATTTTGTTCAGAGTTGTTAATATCTTTGAAATTTCAGCTGAAAATAGGCTGTAGGTGGGATAGTCTTTAAAACACAGCATATCTGTCCTTGTTCATGTGGGTTGAAGCTACTAATGCTTTGTTTAAAACAAACAAAACAAAAAACCAAGCCAAACAAAAAACAACAAAAGCCCCACACCCACTACACCTCAACCAAACAAAAAACCTGTCCTCTGCTTCTGCCCCCAAGTGTTGCTATTATTGCTGAAATCAACTGTTGAATGCTAGTGATGGAAGGTAATATACATCTAGCTTAGGATGTATAACCTGAAGTTGCTTTTTGAGAATGTTAAGCAGGGTGCCAGGTCATTGCTGTTTTATGGAAGCTGTTATGCAGAACCAACCTTGTGATTTTGCATCTGATGTATACCTCTAAGGAGCTATATAGGCTCACCAATTGCTTTCAAGTTTGTTTTTTTTTTTTTTTTTTTTAAAGGGGGGGGGGAATGGGACGGGATGGACAGTTTAGCTTGTTGATGACAGGGCAGTTTTTTCAAGATTCAGGCATAGATTTCTTCATAACAGTAAAGACGTACAAAAAAAGAAGAATCTTCATAAGTGTTTTGAAACATAAGTCTGGTCTCCAAGGTAAATCAGAGCTGTAGCACAAAGTATTTCAGTGTGACTATCACATGGATATTGTGATTGCTTGCTATTTTTTTTTTTTAATAACTAATTTAGCTGGATGTCTTCCCAAATGAAACACAGATTTGCTTATTCAAATATGTTGTATGCTTATTCAGACATGAGGTAAAACTAACCATGTTATTAAATGAACATTCATTTCTATATGACTATTTGCTATCCAAACATGCCTTTACCCACACAAGATACAAGAATAAAATTAGGCCTTAAATCTTCACCTTGGTCATCCCTGGGAGAAAGGTGGATGTTGAAGTAGCATTGCCTGAAGTTCACCACACTCACTCTGTGATGAACCAACGAGAAAAAGCAACTTCCAAAGTGAAGTTTGCAAGAACACTTTGAAAACATTTTCCAGTTCACTCAAAAAGTAACTCACACCTTACATATCCAAGAGCCCTGGTAACACTGAAAGGAGGGGGTGGACTTAAAGCTAAGATCTTAAACTTTGCCTGAGTGTCTGTTAATAGTAAGTTTTAAAAGTAACATCTATTTTGTTTGAATGAAATACAGCTGATAAGTTTCATATTCTGCATTAGCTCTGATGTGCAACCAACTTGAAATAGTCCCTATATACAGATATATGTGTTTATGTATAGGTATATATAACATGTTATCTATGTGTGTATATATGTTTATATAGATATATATGTATGTAAGACGTATCATAAAGCAGTAACTAGATCAGAAAAGAAAAAAGTATACTTAGGATGCATATTTGTAGCTAGTAATTGCAGATTTCTTCTTCCCATACTCTGAAGCAGTACAGTGCTGTATCTGTGGCTAAGTCCGCAGGCAGGACTGCCTATTTCTCTTGCACAGTCACCCCCTTTACTAGCAGTTTGTTTAGCAGAGAACTTGCTGTTCCTCAGTGTGCCTGGGCTCTTTGGAGTAGTCACCCTTACTCTTTGTTTACTTGCTTGGACAGTTATGGCAGTGCCACCACCACCTTGGTTGTACGTGTGGGGAATGACAGTGTTTCTCCCCCTGGACAGCTCTTTTCCTTTCAAAACTCTTGAGTGGAGGATGTTAGCCAGTCTAGCAGCCCTGCATGGTTCCCACAGGAGACAGAACAGCCTTTTACTTGCCTTACTCTAGTCCCTCCAGGTAGCTGGTGTTTGGGACACAAGCTGTTCCCACCCCAGCAGCTGGTGGCCCAGATCCCCACCATAGGCCCAGGGCGTCTGCACCCTGATTTGACTCCTGTTGCTGGCCCAGTGTCTTGTTTCTCATGCTGGTCTCACCAGCAGCTGGCACTTAGTCCTTGCAGCACATACCCCTGCACAGGATAGGTTTTCAAAAGAAGCTGGGACTGACCACCGTGATGGGGCACAGGGCTCAGTCAGACAAACATGCTGACCAGCCCCGTTTTATGTGCAGCTGGCCCCTTCTATAACCCTTTCTGTTTGTTCCCCACTTTGTTCCTCCCCAACGCCCTCCACCTTCACATGCCCTTATCAGCTGGTGTAGTTCCATGCATCCCCCCAACACTCTGGGCCCTCAGGCTCGTGTGCTTATCGGTTGCAAAGTCCTGTTTTGCCCGTAGTTTCTTGGTAGTCCTTCACTCAGTGTGCCTTGACCAGGTTTGTTCCTTGTCTTTGTGTCTGTTACATTTGTCTTCAGGTTTGTGTCTCTGTATATGTTGTTTATAGCTTTTTTTCCTTTATCACCTCATTTGACAAGGTCCTCCATCAGATAATCTTACTGAAAGAAACACTCCCACATTCCCCATACCCTTATCAATAAGTGGGACTGAGCAGGTTTGGTTCTTGTTACTGCCTCCCTCATCGCTTGTTGGTTAGGGTTGTGTCCCTGTGTGTTCTTCCTTATGACTTCTCCCTCTTCCTATTACCCCTTTTGCATTGAAAAGATCCTTGTCCAGGCACCCTTAAGGGAGCAGATGCTCTCTCCTTCCACATAACCTTACAGCGGTCATCAGAAGTTTTGTGTATGTTAATTTGCCTTGTATAAAATTAGAAAGGAGCAAAGAAATGTAAGCCTTTCTGGGTAAAAGTCCAGAGTTAAATATACAAGTACGCATATATAGAGAGAATTCTGTTGCTGTTAACTTATGAGATTATAATGTTATTGAAAGTGCTGTGGTGACGTCCCCCTAAATGTCAGAGATACTAAGAAAATACCTGAATTGAAAAAGGAGGCTTTAATTTACAAAAAGTAGTTAACAGCCTGTGCAGTGTCAAGAGCACGTAATGATTATGAATCAAAGGAGAAGATGAGTCACCTTGACATTATCAGGTTTAGACATCTTGTGGAGAACCTACTCTGATGTTTTTTGACCTTTTCAGTTTCATTTAATTGTACTATATGTGACATTGGTGGTGTAGAAATAAATACAACTTGCATCAGTGGTTGTTATAGAGACAAGAAAGGTAAGATGAGAAAACACATGTTTTATCTTCTCTTGTTCAGATTGCTCTTTTAGAAAAAGCAACAGATGGTGCAGCCTCTTAAAATTAACTTGTGGTGGCCCTTTTTCTCTGATAATTACAACTTTTTGTTAATTGCTTTATTTGAAATCTGTATTTGAAATATTTGATTTAAAATATTTTATTTATATCTTCAGTAATAGGTGAATGGAGTGCTTTGTATAAACATTGTTGTCCTGGGTTGGTTAATTATGATGGAAGAATATGCATAGAATAACTTCATATGCTACTTTTCATCATTGTTAGTGGAGGGAGGCGTTTTTGCAAAGGCATTTGAATAAAATCTTGCCAAATCTGGACTTCCCTATAAATTTTTGACAAGCTGAATTTTGCATTTAAAAGTGTCAGGAATTCTAGGTGAGCTCATCCAATGGACATCTTGTTGCAGAATAGTTTAGCTATAATAAGAAGTCAGTGAATTTGTGTAACTGTATATTTAATTTCCCCAAGTGGATAAAACCGTTACACAGAGAAGGAGCTCTTTTTGGATGAGGTACAGCTTCCAGCTCTTCTGGTGCATCCCACTGTCACTTCAAAATCATGTCAGTTGCCTGGGTTTCCACTCGAAGGTCCGGTGGCATCTTTTATATGGTTCTTGTTTTCCAGGTTTCATGTAGATGACAATCCCATGAAAAAGACAGTTATGCAATGCCAATTACTATAGTTGTGGGTTTCATTCTTTCAAGATCTCTGCTTTCTTTTGCCTGAGAGTTTTACAATGTGCAAAATCCATAGAAGCCTGATCTGTGTTACTGACAACCAGTAATGTGCAGTGAGCAAGGGCCGGATGTGCCTTTCCCCTCTTTCTTTCCCCACCCTGTATTCCTTTAGCCACTTGTTATTCAAAGAAATTATTGCAGGAAGACACTGATATTTTAATACATTAAAAATAATAGTTTGCAAAGAGATCTGACTTTGTGCTATGTTTAAAAGCACCTTGTGTTAAAAATTCAAATTTTTTTCTTTTTTCTTTGGTTGAATGGACATGTGTTCTTGAATTATGCTGAAAAAAAGTTCCTGTTCTGTTTTTTGGAAGAATGATTTAGTTAATTTGTATGTCTCCTCTATGCCTGTTTAGATGAAGTGAGATATCTCTAACGTAAGCATAGGCAAAATTTTTTTTACTGTGAGGGTGGTCAAACACAGGAACAGGTTGCCCAGAGAGGTTGTGGAGTCTCTGACCATGGAAATACTCAAAACCAGACTGGACGTGTCCCTGAATGACTGGCTGTAGGTGACCTTGCTCTGGGCAGGGGGCTTGGACTAGGTGATCTCCAGAGCCACCTCTTCCTACCTCAGCCATTCTGTGGTTCTGTGAAATTTAGAGTATTTATACATGATTACTGACCAAAAAAAAAAAAATCATCTGCTGTAATTTAAAAAAAAATATTCACCGCTTGATTTATTGAAAAGTTATGTTTATAACTTGTAAGCCAGGAAAAAACCTAGGTCATTCCACTTGTATTGGATCTGCTATACCAATGAAGGAAAAATACTTAATTTCTGCTCCTGGTATCACTCAGTAGGATTCTTTATCATAATGTCAAGAAGCAATTTTGCTCAGCAGGAAATCAAAAACTATTTTATGAACTATGAGATATATTAGCAAAAAAAAGTAGAGCACCTTCTTTATAAACTGGTTTTGTGTATTTAGAAAGAATTGAGTAAGATTCCCGCCCGCCACTTATCACTAGAATTTATTTTAAGAAGTATTATTTGACTTGCTGGTGCATAGGTAAGTTCACCTTTAGATCAAAACAATATTTCTTTTAAAATATGATATATGGATGTCATTTATCACAGTTTTAGTCATTAAATCAGTGAACATATCATGCATTGGAGCATTGATTCAAAATGGGCACAATTGACCTAATGTGTTTCTATCTGAAAACTAGTAAATGGGTCTTAAATGTCTTAGAGAAGACAAGATGCTTAATTTTTGTTTACTCTCTCTAATTGTGATGTATTTTTGGTGAATAGATAACATTTTTTTCAAAGCAAAAACATTTAGCCTAATTTAAAACTGCTATAGTTACAAGTTCTTGCTGGCACTTTCTGTGTGGGTTCTGAAAACCTTTTCCCTCTATTTAGACATAAAACTGTGGAGCATCATTCTTGGCAGATATCAGGGGGGTGCTGGCACAGCTTTTCCTTCTTGTCCGAGTATTAAAGTATAATTTCAAGGCTCTCTTGATGCTTATTAGAATTAACTGCAGCGTTTACTTGAGATTTTTTTTAACAGTTGTAGCAGTGTCCGTCTCCAAATCTGATGCTGATATTTTGACTTGGGGTACACGAGGACTTAACTACTATCATTGTTGTGTATGTGTGTATCTTATTGCTGTGGTATATAACATAAATTAAGCACTACACTGAATGTATTTTTAACAGTATAATTAAAAATATCTTAATTACAGCTAAACCTTTGAAATAAAGGCTAATGTGATTTTGGTCTATTGTTTTAGATGGCATTAACATTGAAGAAAATTTCTAGTGTATATTTTCATGAGATAATGTTGAATAGTAAAGGAATCTAATGCTTATTTTTCCCTTTGTTTTTATTTATTTAGTGGAACAAGTTCCTGTGGAGCCCTACAACATTCCACTGTCTCAAGCTGAGGTGCTGCAGACGGGCAGTGATGTGACACTGGTTGCTTGGGGCACTCAGGTCAGTAAGGCTCTTACAAGCTATTTGTCATCCAGCAAAGCCTAGGCTAAGGGTTGGGTGATGTTTGAATAGTGTTGCATTCAGGCTCCAGTGCCAGACAATAAACTGCATGCATCTTCCATCACTATATGCTTGAATAAATCACTGCCAGTGTTTATATGAAACCTGCTTTTTATTGTGTAAGATTTTACTCATTTTCGGTTGAAGCTGACTCAGGAAATGTGGAAGAGGTACCTGTGCAGGAGGCTAATGATTTATCTGTGATTATGAAAGTGATTGTTTAAGAATGGGGCAGTGAGATGTGACTCTGAAGAAGGCATTGGGAAAGGAGAGTTCAAAGTAGTATGCTGAAAGAAAAGTATTAATTTTTACTGCACGATTTAAAAAAGTGCAGTCTGGTGTTCCCTTTATACAGAGAGTTAAAAACCACTGAACATTTAATACAAATAGGGAATTGATATAGTTTTGATTCTAACAGTTATATTTCAAAGCTGTTCAAAAATGTGATTGGAAACCCCTCCACCTCCCCCCCAAATTAAGATGCGCAAATATTGAAAAATCTGGTAAGAAAATACGTGTTTGTTTTCAAGAATTATAGAAAAGAAATTTGAGTCTAGTTCGGAATTACCAGAAAAAAAATCTTTTTATTGCCTTTAACCTATAATTAAGAAATTGCTATTTTTCTGGCCTAATTATACCTGAGGAGCTTTTACAGGAGAGAGTGTTATAACTTTCATCACAAGAGTATTGAATTGATCTCTGCAGTTGTGCCTTTTGTGGTTTTTTTTGTTTGTTTCTTTTCTTTTTGTTTGAAATCTGTAATCTTCAGTGCTTTTCTGTTATAGTTTCCTTGTTCTCAGACTACTTGATCTCCTTTATATCTTGGTTATTCCTACTTGTCTTTGATACTTTGCACTGGTATTAAATTATGGACTCCTTCAATATCTTTACTTGTACTCGTTTCTCCAGCAGAAAACAGTTTCTGTAGTTCTCCGTATTCCCTTTTGAAAGTGCAAATTTTTTCTCCATTTGGATGAAATCTTATTGTTCATCATATTCCCAAAAATTGAATTGATAAAGTAATGTCTTGAAAGCTGGCTATGGAGATTTAATAATATCCTGAGTTTACCCAGTAGGCAGTAGTGCAGAGAGGACTTGGAGTGACATCCTTCAAAAAAACTATGTGCTTTGGAGCTTGGAAAATATAGGCCAAGTGTTAGGACAGGCGGTTCTTTTGATGTGAATAGTAACAGGACAGATGTGCAGCCCTAATCCAAATTTAGGAGCCGACCAAACCATGGCTGTGGCTTTATAATACAGTGTGGGGACAGATGCTTAGTGCATATGCAGTAAATCCAGTAAAAACGTGTTCTGGATGTGTCAGGCTTCTGCAGATCAAATATGTTCAGTGAGTTTGTGCTGAGGGTGTTTGCAGGCTGTGTACATAAACTTGGAACTTGATTGCTAAATGTGCAACCAATCCAGAGTTTATTGTCAATAAGGCAGAGTGTTTGCACGTACTCACTGGTTACTTCTCGTATGATTTTGGATGTTAGGTAGTTGCTTGGCAGCTTGCTGCTCTGGTGGGGTTGCCTGATGCTTGCCTTCCTGGATGGTACTAATGAGGGGCAGTAAAGGCTTTTACTTCCTCTCTGGTTGTACTCAGTGTTTTATGATCATTAACTAATCCTTATCCCCTGTTAACTAGGTAAACATTCTCACTCATACATCAGAGAAATGGCTAAAACATCCATGCCGTGTGTCATGTTGAAAATTCTCAAACCTCTTATTACAGCCACAGATGTATTAGAAGTTTAAACAAGAATACTGCAAACTGTATTTTCTTTTTATTATTACAATACTTGTATTGATTTACATTTTAAAATAGTCCTTTGGTGTTTAGCTATTCGTATTTGCATTATGTAGATGCATATTTAAAACCTTAATAATCTTGTTTCAGCACATATTTTTGCTCTGTGTAGAATTTAATACTGCTTTTTGACCCTCAGGCAACTGACACAGCCTGACCATGTCCATATTGTTAAATTCTGTTGCCTTCCAGACCAAGATGACCTCATCCAAATTGCTTATTGGGGATGGTCCTTGGCCTCCAACCCCTTACCTATGCCTAGAAGTTGCTCATCTGCCTCAGTCCAAACCTGTATTATGATATGTTCTAACAATAAGGAAAACATCAGTTTACTGACAACATCATATTGAGAAATTCTTTTTTACTCTCATAACTCATGAGCAAATACTTTTTGCAGAGATATTTGTGGACATAATCCGAGTTGTTGTCATAACGGTTGTTATCTTCCGTGTTGGGGTATTTGCTTGCTAATGTTTGTTTTAGGGAAGCCACTGCTTACAATACGTTTTGCTTAAGTGTTGTATAACATACTGTCAAGATACAGTTTTGAATGTGTGTAGTATTGCTTTCTTTTCTGTTGTTATCATAACATACCTTATGAAAAGGATGCTAATAGATGTGGATTGTTTTACATCTACTTCGACACATTTACATATGCTGCTAAATACATTCCTTGACTCGTGGATAGTGAATAACGTGTATTCTAATTCAGTACAAGCCTTTTGCTAGAGGGGAATACTTTTCTGTTTTAGTAAAATGTTAATTATAACAATCAGATAATGCAACATTTGTAATGTTGGTATTAAACTGTGTTGGAAGACCAGTGAATAGTCATATTGTCATATTAGTGCCAATAGGCTTTGGCTGTGGGGGTCAGGACTGGATGTTTACAGGTAATTTTTTACGTGGTACTATCTCTCCTAACTGTTCATAAGATAATGCTTTGGATGATCACTTGGTAATCTATTGCGCTTTCAGTAAATTGTAGTAAGTGTAGTCAGTAGGACTATTTTTGAATGGACATAATGCTGCTTGCAGGACTTCATGTGACTGCTACATCAAAATACATTACTCTGATATATTTAGGTCTTAGCTTAGTTACAGTCCTAAAAAAACCTTATCCTAAACCCCAAACTGACTACAAATATAAAATAGTGAGGCCCGATAATGTTCACTGAAAGATACTTTTTTAGAAAGCAAGAGTTTTGTTTTCAACGATTCTTCACTAAAGTTAGTTTTTGAAGTGGAGCTAAAATACTAGGAATAATGTAAGTAGTAAATAAGAAAAATGAACTGAGTAATAAATGCTTATTAGATTACTGAATAAAAAGGTTTCTGCTAAAGATGCAGGTAATATGTTAAATCACTGCTTGTATTCAGTATGCCTAATTTAGAACATCTTAAACAGAAATTAAATGTTTACTTGGTGATAGTACATTGCCTTTTCAGGTACATGTAATCAAAGAGGTGGCAGCAATGGCGCAAGAAAAGCTTGGTGTATCCTGTGAAGTTATTGATCTGAGGACCATCTTACCCTGGGATACAGAGACCGTTTGCAAGGTAAGGAAATGATGCTTCTTAATTTAAAACCACAACAAACCAAAAAACCACACTAATAACAACAATTTAAATGCAAATAATGATGACATTGTTCTGTAATCTTTTTTTGAAGGCCAACATTTTTGCTCTGTATTGTATATATTGTTCTGTATTTTTTATTTTTTATCATTTATGAAGAGTAAATGCATATTACATGGACCAAACATTTGCTTCAGCATTGAAAGAGAATTATGTTTCAGGGTTCAAAATAATATTGGAATACATGTTCTTTGCATTGAAACAGAGGGCAGGATTTAATCAGACTTGTGCTTGAAAACTGCTTTTCTGTGATTTCTGGCTCTTTCTATCATCTTTGCTGTCTTTGGGTCTGAAAAGATCAGGTGAAATCTTTATCTTTTTTTCCAGCTGTTTTACACCAAGACCTTTATCTAGTTTTAGGTCTGCAATAATATGCCTTAGTTTTGTTTGTCCATATTTCTAGAAATAAATGTTTTGATTTAAGTTTATGTGAATTCTTGAGCCGGGGGAAAAAAGGTAGCATTTACTATTCTCAGACTATCTGGTTTGAAATTCATGGGTGCTGTGAAGTCCTTGTCTGCTCTATGGGAGTCTGATTTTGCAAAGAATTTCTTTCAAAGCACTGGGCAGCTGAAACTGGAATTTGAATTTCCATATACTGAGAAACTATGGGAAGTGGTTATTGTACTTACATATACCTTGGTCTGCTTACCTCTCCCCCCCGTAGTGCTTTCTCTTCAGCAGCAAAGAGCTATTGGGAGGAAAGACCTTAAAGGAAGTGGAAGGGGGAGTATTTCCCAAAAGTCTTTGTAAATGTAGGTAAGAATCCCAAGGTACACTTTTTAAAAGTGCCATTTGGGAAAGTAAAAAAAAAACAAACCAAACCAAACAAAAAAAAAAAACCACTGAACAAACTGGAGGTCATTAAAGCAAAACCTTAGATCTGGAAAACTTGTTTTTCCCCCTTCCTGATTATTACCTAACTTTTTTCCCTGTTGTCCTGAATTAGCAATTTTTAATGTGCATTATTTACAGTGCCTGTAATATTTGTCTCCCTTAATTTTTAACTTACCCATTTGATGAAGTACTTTTAATATTATAAATACATGAATCAACTTAGATTCTGAAAAATAAATGTTAGTATTGCTGCTTTGAGAGCACTCTTATAGACAGGTCTTTTCCATGACCTCCTTGTGAAAATTAGTCGGAAGTCTCTTCCATGAAACTGTTTTTTGTCAAGCTACTTGAGAACTGTGAGAGAACAACTGCTACCTGACTGCCATCCAACAGTACGAATGCTGCTGAACGTGCTTTTGGACTGCAGTGCTCAGAAAGGTTCTGCAGGTGTTTTTGTCTTTGCATTATTTATAGCATTAACAATTAGAGCATAGCCAAAGGTTTACCCCTCACTTTATGGTCATGGCTCCCTTGATTTAAGCTTGGACAAGTTGTTTGGGTTAGCAGAATACTTGCTGCTTCTACTAGAGCTGCGGGTTTCCTTAAGCTGGCAAATCCACAGTCCTGCAGGACTGCGGCTAACAACTCGTTGGGTCCTAATTCAGTCTTTGTACACTAGCTCATTTTATGCTGCTGATCAAATCACTCTGAAACTTGAGATGTCTGCAGCTTAGTTAACTCAGGTCTAGTAACTGCAGTATACTGAGTTAAGATAACCATAGGGATGGGAAGAGCCATGGGCTTGAAAAAGGTGTGTGATTCCATCAAGTACCTTCTCTGTCCGCAGTTTCTAATTTAAGGCAATATGGTATCATATCTACAGCTAAGTCAGATTGTAGAGATGTTTAAATATGGCAGATCAGGCACACCTCCTTATCTGACTCTCTTTAAATATTTAGAGTATCTTAATTGTGTAGACAAGTGTTTTGTCATTCTGTAGTTGCTCAGTAAGGGGCTTGCTCTTGGTCAGGTAAAGTATAAACAGATTAAGTGTGATAAAGGGGAAGATGAGCCATTGGTCTGCTACTCTATGGCACAGCTTATATTTCTCCACAGTATGAATTTCACTGTTATGTTTGTCTGAGGGACTGCCAGTAGGACTGGATGGAGCAGATTATGGGAGGAAAGATCCATGGTGGGTGTCCGCTGTTGGTAGTGTCCTGTTGTCCAGTTGTGGTTGTGTAACAAGTTGTGTACTTACATGCATAGCTATGTGTTGCTTCATGTAAATTAGATCTTCTCAGTTGAATTGTTTTCAATGTTTGTTTGCAAGTGCATTTTGTTACTTGGATGTACTTTCTATCTGTAAAAAATGAAATGTGTTGAGCTGTTGTCATCAATATGAAGAGAAACTTTGGCAGTAATAAATCCTTTACAATCCCTTCTGGACAAGTAAAATTTTTACGTTTTCTTTTAGCTAGATTTTTTTCCTCCTTCAAAGATTTGGGCTGTCATTCTATGAAAACGAAGCATCTCTTTGAAAGAGCAGTTAAGTTTGTTTCGTTGGATTGGACCTGCACTGAAACGCTGTCAGGAAAAAATGCAGCTGTGCATAGGAAGTGCAGAGCTTTAGTTGTACAGTGTTTTGCAAATCTGTACTTTAAAAATAGATATTCCATGAAGATTTTTCAGCTTATGTTCCATCCTGAACATCTGTTAAGGTAACTGTGGCATAAATAAAAAGATGGAACAGATAGACCTGTTGCTTTAAATCTGTTAATGAATTTACTATTAAGAATTAAAAGACTGTTATTTCAAGAGAAATATAGTGCACATTGGCTAGGCAGTTCAGCTATTTATTATAATAAATACCAAATAGTAAATGTTTTTAGCATTGCTCTTACGTTAGTATGGCTGCAGGCTGGCCAGTCTGATGGGAGAAATGTTAAATTATCTTCTTCTGTAGATCTTGTCTGTTTTGCTCAGCTGAAAATAATTAGTGATTTGCATTTGGTAATATACAACACTAAAACTTTTTAACTTAATTTGCATCCTGAACAGCTTTTTAAGGTAATCACCAACATAAATGGAAGGATGGAAACAATAGTTGTAGCGGCTTGCTGTAGCCTTATCCCAAGAGGAACTGCTTGGTGCAGCTATTGCAGATGACAATGGCTTACAGGGTCAGTTCTGGTGATGGGACTTGTTATTCCCTTCCTGAGATGCCAGTGTCAAGGACCAAGAGAGCAGTAGAAAAGTTGGCCATGCCAGAGAAAGTCCTCGGTTGTCCATTGGTCTGCTTGAGTCCTGTTTGTGGGCTCTTAAATGATAACGGGATTGCTTTTACTCCAGTCCAACCAATAAGCAAATCATCAGCTGTTACAGGCTGCCTTTTGCCTCAGACTATTACTTATGTCAGCCTCCATAAATCTCAGGCCAAGTTTTGTGTTTTTCCTTGTCTTATATATATGTTTGAAATACGTTTATCATCTCCTTGTCTTGTTGGATGCAGAGGAAAAAGATGGTGCATGTGATACGCTGAAATCTTATTGCCATTCTGCTGGTGCTGGGATGCATGGTCCTCTGCTGATGGGAGTCTGTGCTGTGATCTTACGGAAGAGCAGGTCTTTGGGTTTTGACATTAAAATACATCCCTCAGTTTTACTGCTGGGAGTGGTGTCCTTTGTGATCAGTACAGGCTGTTATTTTAGTCCTTGGCTTGCTGCTGCTTTCAGTCCCTGCACACGCACGTCTCCGTTCACAGGTCTTTCATACCAGCCTTAATATGCCTGTTACAATTCTCCACGTTGTTATGATTCTCCTGTCTGCTGGCTCTTTCTAGAAGGCAGGGAGCCTTACCTAGCTTCTTGTAGGCTGTGAGATTGTTCCTAATCATGTGCCTAACGTTTGGGTTCCCTGTGTCCATATGGGTCAGTGTCATGAAGCTTTAATAAAGGAATTGAATTTTACAGAACTCATACGTGTTTGCCAGTCTAATATGTTTTATTCTGCAGGCTTATTTTATTCTTATGCTTACCCAAGAAATGCTGCATTTTTATATAGAAATATTTCTGTGAATTTTCCTTGTCAGTTGATGTAATTTTTCAACAAAATCAAGGAGCCTTCATGGTTGGTGTCGGGGAATAAGCAGGCCTCATAACCTTAACTTAATTGTTACTATCTTTAGAAATAACTTTAACACTGAAGTTTTCAACGCAGTTATTTAAAAATGAGATGGTTTACTTAACTGGAAATATATGCAACTTTAAGACTAATTTGACAACTGTGGTGTAGGCATGAAGAAGGATGGGCTGAAATGGTTAGTGCTTTGGAGGTGAGCAGTAATATGTCAAAATTTTCACTGCAAACCTAACTGCTTAGTCTGCTTTCTGTAACTGTTTCTATATTAAAAATTATGTCATCAAAATACATATTTCAGAAAACTATGAGAAGTTATACTTCACAACTGCCACCAGAGGCCTCTTTTTAGCCAAGTTAAGCAGCTGCTTTGACTTTGCATCGCTCCTGTGAGCATGTTTATGCATATATAGCTTTGACTGAAACAGGAATAATAAATATAGTGAACATAAATTAAAATTGCTGCCTAGTTTTACTGATATTTTCTTTGAATTTTTAAGATTTTAAGGTTATGTTCAGTTTTGAAATAGGCTAGCATTTGTCATCTGCATGAGAAGGAGATGAGGGTGCACCTGCCTGGAGCAGGCTGCCATGGGCTTTGAATGGATCCCAGCAGTAACTGAAACCTTCTCTTCGGTACAATTCCTGGGATAGATAAATGTGCAAACAGGGGCTATGTTTTTCTTTTGTCAATCTTCAGATGTCTTAAGAATGAGTATTGAAGTTTGAGCTAGTTACAGTAGGTCATAGAGCTATTCTAGAGAAAGGATATCTCCTGAGGGTCATTTATCCGAGCTGTTTCAGCAGCCTGTTCTGGGGTGAGATAAATTGACCTCTGGAAATGTCTTGGTTTAAAGTTTTAAAAAAAAAAAAAAAAAAGTTAAGGGAGCCCTGATTGAGTGTAGTGTAAAGTCAGGTGAGATAAATCACACCCTCATTGTATAGCTGAGAGAGGACACCTGCTGCTGACAGAAAGGACATAAGTAGTTGGCCTCTTTATATCTGACAACTCTTTGCTAGAATAAAAGCAAAGAATCTGTGTGTGTGTATATTTATATAAATATATATATATTTGTTTACATAAGGCTTCATTACTATTTAACTTGGGAAAGCTTCTTTGTGAAAGAAAGACGTCCTTCCTTACTTAAAGGCAATAGATACAAACAGTCCCTTGCCCCTGAAAATTGATCTAACCTGTTTCAAGATTCTTTAGCATTCTTAAAAAAATAGCATTCTTGCTCTGGATTAAGAGAAATCATTGATTTTACAGGGTGACCGCTTAAAAAGACATACAGGAAATATTTTAAGTCACTTAAGTTAGTTTAGACCTGTATCTTACACTTGTTGCTTTTCACAGAAATCTGGACAGGTAAAAAAGTTAAACTACATAAAATGTAGTATGTTCCTTAGTTGTCTATATTCAGTCAGAATTTGTCATTTTGAACATGTTTGAAACTGCTGAAATTGTGACTTCTGTGCTTATGTTGTTTGATAGGCTCAATGCTGTGAAAGCGTGATGTGATGTCTCTTCTGAACTTTATCTGAGTTTTCATGTGCTTAGAAAACTAACTTCTGAAGTGATTATTTTTCTGAATTTTATGAAATGTTTGTACCAGATAAATTTTTTTAAAATACTTGACTTTTTGTTTTCTTTTGATGGCAAGGACTGTTTTTAATATATCACTTATTTTCTGATTATATGCTTAGGTTTGAGCTAGCATGCTTGTATGTCATGATCATTTAAACTTGGACTGTTCTCAAAAGATTCAGATCACACTGAAAGTGTCACTAGTTGAATCTGCTAGTTTTTGATGCCTTTTGTGCTGTAGAGCCTTTTAATAAAACACAGCATTCTGAAGACGAAGATGGGAACCCAGGACCTTTTCCTTTTGGAGAGTGCCCTCCTTACAAGAATGATCACATTCCCTTTTGTTTTCTCTCTTACTGTTGCCTGGTGCTTATTCTGTGTGATTCAGGGTAATAACAGCAATAGAATATGAGCAGGCTGATCTCCCAGTTTATCCTATAATTTGATAACAAGGTTATACCCCAGGGAGATGGAAGATTGGATTGGAGAACGCATGTGGTGACAAGGCATTGAATATAGGTGTTGGTCCTCTTGAACGTGTGCCCTTACCACCATCTCTAATTGAAGAGCTGAGTAGCTCATAAGCTTTTGTCTGGAGGGCCATGATACTTTGCTGTCAGTTCAGTGTTAGCAGATTATCAGCATGCTCAAAGCACACTTCAGTCTGATGGATATAATTTGTTGTGGTTGCTTAGGCATTGAATCCTAAAGGGCTGTATGTATGAACTGTGTGTTTAGGTTCTTAAGGAAGCCTTTCATCATGCCTTAGTTGAGAAGCCTGGATCCACTGCAGGCTTGATGCAATGAGTGTCCTAACCTCCTGTGTTTGTCATCTGCTTTTGTGCCCACATCAGGCTGCTTTTTGCTCTCTCTGCATAACATTGCAGTGTGATGTGATGTACTGTGAGATACCTGGGTGGTTACATGTCGTTATTTTAGGTTGTGGACTTGAGCAAGTTTTTTAAACTTTTTTTTTAGGACATCGTTGCTCAGTCACCATAGCCACTTACTTCAGCCATATGGAAGAAATGCAATCTCAGTGGTGTCATACAGCTGTCCTTATTTATAGATCTGTTCCTAAAAGGAAGAAAAATGGTTTTATTTATAATTCCTTTTTCATGGTAGAAGTTGGAGATTTCCCTTATGGAGGTGGAAGCAAGCCTTTCGCAAGGCAAGTCCATCAGCAGTTTACTTTTATTGAGCGTAGAAAGAATTTTATATACATTAAAACACACACTGACCAGTAATGTTTCTAAAGCCTTTCACAAGAAAAATAGCATAGATTGTACAGGTTGTACGTGCACAGAGCTCTGGTATAGTGTTTCTGAACGCAACATGATGCAATTCTTTGTGCTTTACCTCTAGAGGATTGAAAGTGAACCCAACATCAACTCCCAATATGTAGCTGAATAGATCAGCATAAAAAGTTGTGGTGTTATGTGTTAGAAAAGCGACACAAGCTTGTTTAAAGAGTATGTGTTGCCTTTGCTGCTGCCTAAAGGAAATGTAACAGTGAAGGCTGTCTTTAGATTACTGAGCCTCTTGTCTATATATACATTCTCAAAGCACTATGTCATTTCATGGGCCAGTGAAAAATTTGGTAAGACTCTTGTTTACTTTGAGAGTCTTCACTGATTTCTGACTAAAGCTCTTGCTTTGTTCCCTAGGGCTGGAATATGAGTGATACAGCGGTTATGATTCAAAGAGAGGAGTTAACTGTCCATAGAGTGGATTACTTTTTTTTTTGAGGGAGAGAATGCATTCCCTGTGCTTATTCTAACATCAGCATCCTACATCTGTGTGTTTTATTCATGTATGAGGGAGCTGGGATCAGGAGTGATTTCTCCCCTTTATACCTTCAACTGTAAACACGAACACATGAAATTAATGTGCTTCTCAACATACACTGCTGATAACGAAACCTCTGCCTTGACCATGTTCTGCTGACTCCCCAGCTGGTGCATGTGCATCCAGACGTCTGCATTTAGTGCAGCCACAGCAAAGATGGCAGTTCCTATCCAGGCAGGTAACACTTTCCTACTACTTGATTGATCAGCTGGGTTATTATTGGAAGGCTAAGCTATCATGAAGTGTGCTGCTCAAGAAACTGAAACATGAGATGTATATGAAATATCTATAAAATTTGTTACTTTATAACCTACAAAACTGTTTAAAGATACTTTTTCTCCCTTTCAGAAATTAAGTTTTCAGACAAAACTTTTTTTCCTTTCATTATACTTAACAGATTTGCTTGGAAGCTTTGGAGAGATTAGGCTGTGTGGATTTTTCTGTCTATGAACTGTTGGGTGGTGTGGTATTGATTAAAAAGCCAATGGCACACTTCCCAGTGCTTCACTGGTCACATTCAGGGTAAAATTCTGTGGTTGTAGTGTTTTTTATATTGAAATGCATGTGTTACTGGAAGTGGGAAATCTATCCCAGGATTAAGTACTCTTAAGGGATTGTGCAAATTACTGTATTTTATTCACCCTGAATTGAGCCGAGCATGTTATTTAAACTTTAAATTGATTAGTATCAATCTGCCGTTTTCACTTTTGCAAGTGAAAATTTGAAAATGCACATTTTTGTGCTCTTGTATTATTTAGAAGGCAAGTATGCCATGCATAATGATGATTTGCTTTTATTACCTAATTAGTCATCCTAACTTTCTCTGAACTGTTGCTACTGTAGTGCAAAGAAATGCTAAGAGTTATTCCTTCATGACTTAGTAATAAAAGCACTGTAAACTGAACTGCAGTATTAAGGGCTTTTGGGTTACTGTGAGCCTGGATAACAGTGAATTTTGCAAAAAAATAGTGGTGTCTTTGCAGAAACATAGTTTATGGATTGACATTATCAATGATAGTAATTCTGAAGTTGCTTCTTCAGGACACTGTACTACAGACAAGTGAAGGGGTGTATGTTCTTCTGGGCACTTGGTGTTGCTTTGCCCTTCTATGGGAAAGGTTCTGCAGACTTCCCCACGGAGGTCAGCATAAATGCTCGGCAGGCTGAAAAAACATCTGCCCTCTCATTGGAAAGAGCAAATCTGAGCAAAAGGGAAAGCAGCCACAGTGGGAACCAGTGGGTAATACAGCACTGGGGAGCAGATTAGGGCAAACTCTGGGCCTGTTTTCCATCGAGGCTATTTGATGGGAGCCATTTCTACAGTGTGTATCAGAGCTTTCTCCTTAATGCACAGGTGGCATTTTTGTCATCCGTTGCTATCAGAGTGATTCAGTAATTGTCAGTAGTAGATCCTTGGTATCCTATACTTAATAGGCAGCATGTCCTAGCAGACCTCTTGGTCTACCAGCTTGTTATTCCCATTCCTTTAAGTTTACTTCATCTAATTGGACCGTGAATAAAGGAAAATCAAGATCAGAGAGCCTGATGTGGTTTTTTTTTAATGCATTAACTACGCTTGCCAGGCATCAAACTGTACAATTGTAGCGCAGGTATCCTGGGATCAGATTTATGTTTCTTGGCTATCTGTTCTTGATCTCTTGCCATTTTACATGTTGCTCCTTGGATTTCTTACTGAATGGATCTCGTACCTATAAAATGTGATTAAAGTTGTACTGCTTGCATGATGACAGTTAATTTTGTCACTGTTTCCATAAGAAACTTGTGTCTTTTGGTCTTGTAGTTTCAGGTTGCTAGAGCATGCTATGGGCTGTTGCTTTGCTTCCAAAAGCAGAACACTGGAACCATGCTTGCAGGCAGTCATTTTAAAATTATGAGAACATATATAACCATTTTAGAAAGCAGTTATTCTCATTTTTTCTCTTCTATATTTCAAGAAAGCTTTGAATGGAAGCCTTGTTGTTTGTTACTATGCATCTTGTTTCAGGGAGGTACCTCAGTGCTGAGGTGTTTGTGTATATATAGTTCTGTTTTCTCCTTTCTCTGTCCCCATATAAAAATAGTTCTTGATCTTTAAATTCCTGTGGCTGGTTTTCATGTATGTATTGATAAGTGGTACCGGAGAAAGAGTCCGATTATTGAAAACCTTGATTAAATAGAGAAATGGCATTTGTGTGTAGTTTCTGTTAACATTGAGTATAGTGCTGATGATACGGTCCATGAATTCCTCATAAAACCTTTTCCCTTTTGCCCGCATTCCATATTACAAGCTTCAAATTTAAAGGCACTTATGCAAATAAATGAATAGTGGCACATAGTCTATAGTTAGAAGCTATTTTATAGCTCCAATATGTGTTTTTATTTTTTTTTCCATTGCAACTGGTGCTGATTGAATTCTAATGGAATGGGGATGAAGTTCCACGATGGTAATCATATATGAATCATTCTTCCATAGAGATAATTACTACTTCTCTACAGTATTGCCTTTCTTTAAATGTCTGTAGCTATTTATCCTGCTATTATCACTTAGTTGAGCCAGTTACTTTTTTAAACTATTTTTTTAGGATTCAGATGCTATATATTCTTATTATTTGTGCATTATTAACCTTTACCTCGAGAGAATGTAGTTTTAAATATTTCTGCAATAATTTTGTAATATTTAAGATAATGTTGAAATTTGTAATGCTAAGATTTAATCTGCGTTTTACTGAATTACTGTGTAATAGCATGTGCATTTATTAATAGTGTAATGCATTATATTTGGCTTATTGTAAGTATTTTTCTTTTCACAGTAAGCTTTCTGTGAAGGCAGTCTGAAATGCTTGTAATACAAACTGAGACAGCATAGACTATGTAGACTGCAGAGATTTCAAAATGCAGATGTTTGAATTTTTTAAAAATTTTTTTTTTTTATAATAAGATCTCTGTTTTTCATTAAGATATTTACTCATTAAGATATTTACCAAAGGTCTTAGAGCTGTACTTGGTAGGATGACAGGCTAAACGCTGACCTGATAGATATATTGATTAGACTTAGTTTTCATTATGCTCTTCCCTTTTCCAATGCTACTAATGTGGGATTGGGCAAACCATTTACCTTCCCTCCTATCTTTATTTTGTGCTAAAGAGCCTGTACTTATGAACTGCTTTCATTTTTGGTCTGCCACACAGCAATGCTTACGAAAATCGAAGGGTTTCTTCTAAATAAACTCAGTATATTCTACGGTGACTTTTTCTGTTATGCTACTATGGGGTACTCCTAAAATCCCCTAAAATCCCCCAAGTCTCTTGAAATTTTTTAGCCTGTTTGACTGTTTCCCTCTGCAAATCTGGTGAGCTGAATTAATGCATGAAATCCTGAATGTTTGGTTACCTAATTGACTCATTATGATAGAAAACAATTATTTTCTTATGTATTATCCTGTGTTAATTTTCTTGTTATGCACCTTTTGAAGGCTCTGACACACATTAAGACCTTTACCATGTTGAAATGTTTGATTTTTCTGGATATATGTTAATAAGTTCTTTATTACTATTTTTATCAGATGGAGATTGAACTAATCTGAAAACCTTGCAATTTGCTTATTTGTTTTTGTATGTAACTTGCACTGTCCTGAAATCTATGATAATATTTCACTTAATATGATAGACTAGGACAGAATTTGCATGGGCTTGGTGGACATTTTACTTTTGCATGTGGATATAGGAAAACAAAAAAATTACTGTCCTGTAATGTAATGAAAAATGTCCTAGAATAAGATGCATGGACTTTAATTATTGCATGACTATATAGTGGTTTAACACATGGAAAAAACAGGTCTGGAAACTTTTTTTGTTTTCCCCCAGAAACAAATCAGAATAATTTTTTTTTCTAGCTCTTTATGTTTGCAAAATATACTTTTGATATTTAAAACTGTTTTCTACTAGTATTCAGAAATTGTTTCATTTGATGTGCATTTTTGAGAATCTTACTGATGCATATATTTCAGAACTTCCTGAAGACTTTTTTAACATAAAAGCAAATAATAAAATTAAAAAAAATTAATTACACATTTGTCTATAGTACTACATTCCAGCAGAGTATTTTAGCAGTTTACCCTGCCTCGTCTCTGATTTAATTTCAACTGTTATATAGAACTAACCCTACAGAACCAAGAAGCTGCCTGTTGTGCAGAATATCCTTTTGCAGATAATACAGGACAGAACTTCAAGGGACAGATCTTACCTTTTGCTCTTAGTCTGTTCTTGAAATTTTTGTTCCCAGCTCAATTGCGTATAGTTTTTCTTAATTAAAAGGGAATGTAGTAGCTCTGTCTGTACTTAAAACTGTCTAAAAGACCTATGAAAAATTTATGGAAAATTTCCTATGAAAAATTTCCATATAAATTTGCCAGACTTTAATTGCTCAGGCTTTCCCATATTGGGTGTCAACCTAAAGCTGTTGGGTTTTTTTTTGTTCTTTGTGGGGATTTTGCTTGGGGGGTTACATTTGCTAAAATGATTAATCCATATCTCAAAGGATGGTCTAATCTGCTGGCTGAGCTGTTTGTTATCTTGCCCATATCAATCATAATGAGTTGTGATAGAACAGCAAGACTGAATTGGTTCGCTTAACTACGTTAGCGGGTGCTCATGGGTTATGGATACCACTTGTACAAGTTTGATTTACTAGGTGGATAATTGTTAGCTTCATGGTTGGGAAGCCTCTGATTGTATTATATTATTTTTTGGTGTAATGACTGTGACCTGCATTGCTGGAACCTGCAATTATAATAAAATACCTGTATAGTCCTCTGCATTTATTTAGGGCATTTGTACCTACACTGAAAAAAGTGAAGCTAAAGCAAGGTTGGGAGTGTATTGAAGCAAAGCTGTGTAAAAAGAGAAATTAAGGATGGAGATGAAAGAAAAAGATGTTATCCAACACCTGGAGGAAAATCTCTTGTGGAAGGAATTTAGGGATATGGAAGAAAAATGGTTCTAAACCAGAGAAGAATGTGTGTTATAGGCTTGTGCTACATTTCCTCATGTAATGAAATTATAGTTGAAGTTTACACTACTACTTCAATTTATGCAGACATCTGCGTAACAGAAGTGTATAACATTGTATAGGAAATGTAGGCTTGTATTATTTAAATGGTTTAATAGACTTTTCAGTAACTACAGCAAGAGAACTATTGCACTAGCATTTTCATATATAGCAGCACATTTCACAGTGTATCAGTCACCTTGCTCCCCTTTTCACTTTGAATATTTTACCTAGCGACTTTCATTAAGCCCACCTCAACTTGTCCTAGGTGTCAGTGTAGCTTTAATAGGTGTCATTGCTGTATAACACCTGTACTCATCTGTTATGGCTCTTACCTTCAGCTTAAACTTAGTGTTTTAATAGTTCTCTACAATGACTGAGGGTATGGAATGTCTTAGGACTGCTCTTCATATTCCTTCGCAAATTTTATGATCAACTAGAGTGTTCAATTTTAGTTTTTATGTTTCAGTTTCCTGGGCGGCTTACAGAGAAATCTTATCTGAAAGGGACGATGAGTTTCTGTGATCTTGTTGGAAACAACAGGATTTTGTATAACTTACTTTATTGTTAATTGTAACTTAAGGTGGGAAAGTCATAAGATAGTATTTTATTATTGTATTAAAGAATACTTGAAAATAATATTTTTTCAAATAACTGATATATTTTCTTTTTCTATGTAATGTTTTAAAATATTCTGGGATAAGTTTCAAGTTGCAGTTGCTTTAAATTGAAGAAAATGGATAGAGCAGGTGATTAGTGATGCTGTGGCACCCATGTGGCTTCATCTTTTGGAAGATGCTCAGCTAATTTACCTTTAATATCAGCCCTTTAATATCTCTGGAGGTCTATGTACTTGTTCATTATTAGCACCTGAGTGTCTTCTGTTTTGTATGCTGAAAAAGAGGAAAGCTTTGCTGTTGTTCAATTTGATTCTTCTCCTAGACACTGAGGAAAAAAAGAAAGAAAAAAAGGAATAGTAGTATTTGATTCCAGTCTTTCTCTTCCAAACACAAAGAGCAGGAGAAATTACTGTTGCAACATTTGCTACTGCTCTTGTTGCTCTCTTCTTTCAGGTATCCATTTCAGGGATGTGCTATATTAATTTCTAGCTCTTGTACTTGAAGTACAATCTAGTTAAAGCCGTAAATGCTGGACAAGAAGGAGCCAAATTAAGGGAAGCATTCTGAGCTATGGCATATGTCACCATTACTTTGAGAAGAATGGGGGAAGTTGGGCCATAGTGGTAGGATAAGCTGGATGGACCAGTGGCATCTGAGAAAAAGCAGGAGATTCAATTGGCAGTGCTAGAATGTTCTCATAATCTTGATTCATGTCCTCTTCTTCTGCCCATGACTTGACCAAGAACTACCCATCTGTATAGTTCTGGAAGAGTTGTGATTTTACTTCTTGCATAATGAATCTCACTACAGTGCTAAGCATTCAGGACAATCAGGTACTCTTTGCTTTTGGTAAATGTTAGTACAAAATATGTTTCCTGCATTCTCTCATTCACACTGTTCTTCCTCCCCTAGTTTTCTACCAGTGTGATTACCCTGCAGGTGTTTTTGCCATTAATCAACATTGTAGCTTGTGAACTAGAGGTGCTGGTGTTATATGGTTGTTTTGCAAGTTTATTTGACTTAAAAAAAAAAAAAGTAAGATTTTTATTTCTAAAATTTAATTGCAACAAAGAAGTCTTTAGGAGGAATTAATTCAGGCTGTTTTCTCTTCTCTTTGAAGATAAAATATGAAAGATAACATATGAGATGAAAAGCAACCAGAAATTGAATTAGTAAAGTACTGGAAGGTCTTAATGTGAAACAATCTAAAATAACAATGTTAAACATTCAAATAATCTTTTTCACTTTTTAAAATCAGGTGATGTGAGGGGAATTGTTCATTTGGCCTAAATTTCATGAAGAGAGGAGGCTGCCACCATTATAAATGCTTACAATGGTATAATTTGAAGATCACACAATTCATTCTTTATTCCATTTGAACTGTATGTGAGGTATTTACCCACTTGCCTGAGCAATATTCTGTTTAAACTGTAGTCACATTACTTAGATCAGCAGTGCAGTGTGCTGCAAGTTGGAACTGTACTTTGGTTTATGTCTTGTAGCTTAAGACTTGCAATTGTTTACAGAGAATGCTAATCAAACTTTCCAGATGAAAAAAACAGTAAGTGGTAATTTATAACCACTCGGTTACGGTATAATGCCCGTGCTGTAAGCATGCATTATGATTTCTCCATCCAGCTAAAAAAACCATATTGCCAGTTTTATTAAGTTACTTGGTCTGCAAATGACAAAACTGTGAAACCACTCTTTTGGCATGTGGTCAAACATTACCACTAAGTACTAACCTATACTATATTATCATCTCTGGCATTTGTGGTGCATTTACTGACTTGTTACCTAGACTTTGAAGTTCACAATACTGCTGTGTTTGGAAGATTACAAATTTCTTAAGGAAAAAGGGCTTAAATGGCTTTACTGCAAAAAGGGAATCTATTTTAAATTCAAAGCGTTAGTGGCATCTACTTATTTGCCAGTAAACTGGTTAATTATTTTAGCACGAAAAGCAAAAGATGAATTATTAATTTTTTCAAAGTTTTGAAAGATTTATCTTAGAAATTTCAATTTCTTCAATAAATTTAGGAGGTGTCATTCTTTTCTGTCTGCTTCTCCCTACAGGGAAAATGGAGTTAGAGCTGAGGAGAAAAAAATAAATTTGGATTACTAAGCACAGCAATGTGACTTTTAGTTTTCCATTTGTTAGTGTTGAACTATTTGCAATATTATGGCAACAAATGTTGTGCTTTAGAAAGCCTGTGGAAACAATTAATTTCTAATTACCAGCTGCAGTGTTTTGTTGATATTAGAGAAATCTTTGTGCTGTCTTTTTCTTTGGCTTAGAGTTTAATATGTTTCAAATGATGGATTGTCTAGAGGAAAATGTGATTTTTAGATCTTAAAAATACTGTCAGCAGTTTGTGTTAATATAGTTTTATAGTTTTATTTTCCTGTGAAAGAAAATAAATCTATCAAAGTAATCTGTCTACCTAGTCATGTGTAAATTGTCCCTTCTACTGGACAATCAAAATATATATAAAGTAGTTAATGCATATGTTACTGGATATGTATACGTCTAGATTTAAAAAGTATCATCATGATTGATGTAGCTGTTTTGAAGTTAAACCTTAAAGATCTTGGCTGTTTTACCTAATTACATTTGTTTGCACTAATAAAATGTTGCAAACTATGGAGATTATCTTGGGGCAATTAGTTGGAGTAATTGAAAAGCTAATCACAGAATCACAGAATCATATAGGTTGGAAAAGACCTTTAAGATCATAGAGTCCAACCATAAACCTAACACTGCCAAAAACCACTACTACACCATGTCTCTAAGTACCTCATCCAAACGTCCTTTAAATACCTCCAGGAATATATGGAATAATATGGAATATATGGAATAATATGGAATATATGGAATAATATATGGAACCTTTCTTATTTCATACATGACTTAGTATCGTGTTGGAATTTGCTTATTAGAAAAGATAAATTTAGCTATATATTTTTTTTCTGTGACTTCAATAGTTGTCAAATATTTAATAAGATTGTAACTTGTTTTATTTAAAGCATCATAGTGTGAAGTAGTTTTCTGACCTGTAATACACTATAATAAAATACCAATATTTTTTCAGTATTGGGAAAAGATCAAAATAAAGGTCACTGTAAAGTAGAAGTCAAGACTCATATTCCCCCTCCCTCCTGTATTCTTTATTAATTTCATCTTTATTTCATTATCACCTAAATTAATGTCAGAATGAACATGACTGAGCAAGCTGATGATTCAGCAAAGTACTGAGGAAATTGCTGTTGTGATGAAGTTTTAAGCTGTCACCACATGCGTTCTTAAAATATTGTGAATCTTGTATGCATCGGCAAACTTCTAAAGAAATAAAATATTTAGTGGTAATACAGAAATGCTGATCTTTAAATAAATAAAAGACTTTGAACAATCTAAAATTATATAATTGAGAGGCCCAATGCTTTTATAACTAAACATCAGTAGAAATGCGGGAGTATAGAGGAAGAGATTGTGATTTGCATTAGTCAAGTGCCTTCCTTACAAGTCCTTTCTGCCACATACTACTTAGGATATTTGGCAAGTTACTTAATTTCTTGGTGCCATGGTCTTACCATTTATAAAATATGTATTAATCTCTCCTTTTTCCTGTGTTGTCTTATGTAAATACATTCATAGTTTTGGGCTTCCAGTAGCTTTTAAAGATGTAGATCTTTTGTCTAATTTTTTCAAGGCACTACAATACAACCACTTAATCCCTTTTCCAATTTTCTGAATTCTGCATGCTAGCTGTTTAATATCTGCTTTACCAATTCCCCTTAGAGGAAAATAAGTGACAACAAGGGCTAAGCAACAGTCTCTAAAATGATTACATTCTACTCTAGAAAATTTTACCTGAGAAATCTAGAAACTCTGATAAACCTGCTCATGAAAAGCTTTCTGCAAAAACAGAGCTCCAAAGAATATCGGAGGACACAGATTTTCTTATTGAGCAGTAAGTTGATGAGCTTCTGTGAAAAGGAGTGTACAGTGGTTTTCTGTAAGCAAATGCAAATGTTGCTCAGAGTAGGAAAATGGGGAGAACTAGTAAACAACCACACTTTGTTTACCACCTAGTATGCTGGTAATTGGTCTTCCCTCTGGCCCTTCCACTACCAAACCAAGTTTTGTAAAGATGCATAACAGATCTACAGCTCTGCTAATTATTGCTTTCCAAGAATGAATTGACACTCTGGTCAATATAGTTTTGCTCAGTTGACAAGTTTGGTTATGCTTCTTTCATTGTCATGCTCTGAGATGTACAAAGCTCCTTGGTATTTCTAGGGAGCCGTATTTAATGTCTTCTCTCTCTCTGGTCCTTGCATATATAGGGGATGTAAATGAGGAGATCTCTACAGGCATTTCAATGATTACAGTGATGCAGAATTAATTTCTGACTTGGAATGAGTGTTATTCAATAGCAGTACATTACGAAATCAAAGCTTCAGACAAGAAGGGCTCATTTGCGCCTTGTACGGTTCTTACGCCGACTTCATGGTTTTCTGTCTGCACCATATCTGCCGTTGAACATAAAAACTGCCTTAGTGATTTGGGGGAAAAAATCTTCATGTGACACTTAGTCTCAGACCATCACATTTCAAAGTGTCTAGAGTAAACACTGTGTCTCAGATATGTTAATAATACATAATAAGCAGAAAAGAGGGAACAAAGACTTTATTATTCAGCAATATTCAGAACTCTGGAGTGAATGGTTTACAGGCTTTGATTATTTATTCTGTCATGTACAAAGATGACTGCTGTCTTTTAGTTGATAAGCATGTAAAGGGTTCAACACATCTTTTAAGCTGTTGATCTAAGTGAAAAATGCTAATGTCTGTGTATCATGTTGAATACAAGAAACCAAAGAGTTGGTTCTTTGAGGAGTATACACTAAATAGATATGGAATATTTATAAACTCTTAATGCTGATAATTTGTTCATGCTGCTGACTCATTTTGATGCTATGGTGATCAGTACAATGGAAAAAATTATGTCAGTTAATGGAAGCAGGCTGTTTTTCCCCGGTCACTTTCATGACTTTTTCAGCTCATCAGGAGAGGCTATTTAAAAGTAAAATATAGACCAATTTCTTGGTCTATAGATAGACTTTCTTTTGTGTACATTTTAAACTCACTAGAAGTAGTGATTCTTGGGCTAACAATTCTGTTAAAAGATTCAATGTAGCAATTAAATGTAGCTCTATTGTGAGGCAAGAAATGTCTGTGTCAAATATGAGGCTTGATTTGGTGTTTGTCATTGAAGAGACTTCCATTGACGTCAATGAAAAACGCATATATATTGTGACAGTTTCTAGGCCACTTTGTATGTTACTGCTTTATTGTCCTGTGCTAACCCATCAAATGTCATTGGCTTACTATAGCTCTAAGGAGCATGTCACTTGTGCACAAAGACCATTGAACTTAATGGAAGTGCAGAATGAATTTGGTTGAGTACAAATAGAACTAAAAGGCACATGATTAACCTTTTTAATGTCTTTGAGCACTGGGAAAAGTTCTTATTTTAGTGTGATCTAATCTTTTTATTAGTTTTAGCTTGGCTATGCAAGACAGATGTTGATGGAACATGCTGGAAGATTTTAATAGTGGCATTTGCCAGAAAATGGAGTAATAGATTATAAAACTCAAGTTTATCTATAAAGGAAAGATTGCTGAATCTCAACCTCTGTTTACATGATGACTCAGTCTGTATAAATTTGTAGTTTTTACTTTTCCTGTTTTCTGGACCAGTTGTATGTGACAAAGTTGTAACAACATTATGATAAAGAATGAAAAATAATTACTGCATGAGTAATGAAGCCTGGTTTTCTATGGATTTATGTTCCATATTTCATACCTTCCATCATTCCGTGTTCTCCATTTACCTCCATTAGGATGCTCAGCTCCTTTCTAAATGGCTGGCTAGACAAAAAGTAGCAATAAAGACAGTTTATTGGTGCTTACTGATTGCTGAAAGAGCTGTGGAAAAGATAGTGTTAAGTGCAGCTTGTCTTTTATTGGGTTACTAAGTTAGGAGTACTAATCTCCCTCACCCAGAGAGACTGATTTTTATCAAGCTTGCACGAACTTAATATCTTTAAGACTTGCATTTGGCTGCAAAATGGCTATCAGGAGACTGACAAATAGACAGAAAAATAAGATCAGGTCACAGAACTCTCATTTCCTTGGCTAACAGGCTGACAATGAATATATACCTTGAAAATGACTATTCATTCCTCTGTAAGCTGAGGTAGGTCAGATGCAGAGAATGTGTAACTGATAGAAAAGAATGGAGATTGAAGAAGAAATGAGATGAGGATTGCTTAGATGGTTTTGATGAAGAGGGCACAAAAAATAGATGGGAGAATAGGACAAAATATAGAACTGAATGAAGAGAGAAGAGGAATTGGTTGTTGCTTTAGAAAAATTAATTTAAATGGGAAGTAATACAGGAAAAAAATGTATTCAGAAGAACATAAACAAGGGACAGTAACTTTTAAAACATAGGTTTGCAAGATATTTGGCACAAAATTCTGTAAACAATCTGTATAATTCCAATAGTTATCACATCCATTAGACACCTGCTAATGCTTATTTTTGAAAGGGATCAAAGATGACACAGGTCTCATTTTCAGACACCTACTTGACCATCTTGGTCTAGTTCATATTTTTCTTAAATTTAGTGATTATTTTTCTCAGATCTTTCCATTGTATTGCCTCATGCTTTCCCATATAATCCGTGTAATTCACATGCTAAATCCAATGAACTCTAGGCATAAGTGTGTTCAACAGCTGCAGTGAAATGGATTCATCTGATGAGCTGTATGAATTTGTGCTATCAGAATTGGAGTTAAGTTCAGGAAATAGAAATGAAGCAGATGCTGATGCATAGATGCTCAAGCTCCCGCTTCTTATGGACTTTTAGTGAACTTTTTTTTGGAAGTGAAGTGTAGCTCTTCAGAATGGTTATTCAGATTATGAAATGCACTAGCTTTCAGATTTAGGTCTTCCTTGATGTGATTCTTTCAGGAAAACAAAGAACCACATCAACTTGAAAAAGACAGTTGTTAAGAAGAATGTCAACGAAGTGGTTCTCCCCCCACACACTTGAGAGACGTCTTCACAGGTCTTTACTGGTGGTTAGAAACTTATTGATGTTCCCTTCTTCTGTGTCTAAAATGTTTTGTGAACATCTGGCAACTAGAGAGCACTGAGTTAGGGCTGAGTTCATTAGGTTAGCCAAACTCTGGATCTATGAAAGTTTGAAGAACTAGAACAACCTCATTAAACATCTCTGTCTCTCTTTAGGAGGCTGCATATTAGTCTTGGATTGAGAAATCTCCTTTTAACTTTCACTTGCTATTTGTGTACATCGTAAGGGTAATTGATAAGCTGTCTGGGTTGTTTGTGAGAACCTCAAGAGCACGGACCATCTGTGGTTAGATAAATAGATGCAGGGAATGGGAATCAACTTAGCAATATTTTTCCCTGCTGAGAGATTTAGATGACTTCTGACTCAGGACAAAAGTGTTTTCAAGCATAGAATGTCTTCCTTGATCAAGGAGGCTTATTTTCATGTGATGTCAACTTCTTGGTAAGGAGTAGAACAGAATTTCCCTGTTCTTGGTCAAAAAAACAAACCCCTTTGCCCAGTTCTGAAACTTTACACTTGATTAGTTGTGTTATCAGTTGTTCTGGCTGGTATGATTAGCTTACAGATAGTTGATGTTTTATTAGATTTCATGTGCTATTCACACTAGTCTTACAACTTGACTTTCAATCTCCTTTTTCTGTTGAAAGGTTGGTGAGGTGCTTGGTCAGATCAGTTCAACATCGTAGTGTGAGGATGCTTTACGTCTTAGAAGGGATTCTGTGAGCATTGTGGGTGTTTGGTGTTTTTTTTTTTTTTCCTCTCCTGAATGAGAAAGGTAAACAATTACATTAGTACTTTGGAAGACTGTCAGGGGGCTTAAGCCTTAGGATGGAGCAGAAGCAGATGGAAGGGAATCTTTGAAGCCACTGTATAGCGATAAAGAGCAAATTCCATAAATCAGGCTAATAGTGGACTGTTGTGGCCAGAACAAGGTCTTGCTGCTGTCCTGGTCATGCTAGAACTCCAATACGAACTACAGTGAAAAACAGACAAGTGGTA
Organism: Mycteria americana; assembly: GCF_035582795.1. Lineage (NCBI taxonomy): Eukaryota > Metazoa > Chordata > Aves > Ciconiiformes > Ciconiidae > Mycteria > Mycteria americana. The sequence goes on from NC_134367.1 coordinate 38,149,279, forward strand.
TGTCACAACTGATATTGCCAACACTTTTCTCAGTTCTATACCTTCCAAAATCCAGGTCTCTTCTTTCTGCAACTTGTCATCTCTCTTGCCTTGGCCTTTTCTTTTTTCTTGCTGTTCTTTTCTTCATCTACATTTCTGCGCTTCTCATTTTCCAGAATTCATGTTTTTCTTCTGTCTGTTCTGCCTTCAAGGTCTTATATTATTCTTCTCACAGTCTTTCTCTTCATCTACAGCTTTAAGAAACATCAGTTTCATTTTAATCTTTCTATTTGGAAAATAGAAAGGGTGCCCAGGTAGTAAATGACAATTGCAGGCTATCTTGCATCTGTCTCTTGTTGTTCTACCTACTGGCTTTCAGACACATGCTGCACCTTCTTATTGACTGATAGCCTTTGTATTAGGAGAGGTGTGTGTAACTTGCCACATATTTTGTTAGGTTTTTCATTACAGTTTCAATGTAATTGTAAAGATGAAAGAGGGTGGTTCAGATTGATTCTGTACATCTTTTATTGTTGTGTCATGGGTTGATCAAAGCAGGATTTTTGCTGGGACACTCTAACTACTGTCTGTCCTACATGGTTATTTGAATTGGGTTAGAAGCTACTGTGTAATTTTATGGGGGAAAATGAAATTATTATGGTGAGTTCAGCAATAAAATTTCAGACTGTTTTACTTGTTTTCTTGGTGACCTGATGCTCTTTTTTTTTTTTTTAAGAATAATTGTTTGCTTTTTTCAAGTTCTCCAAACCTATAGTTAGCGTCAATAAAATTATTCTGAGGAGGCCTGTTATGTGGGTCATATCTGACAGCACAGTGTTTTGCTTGTGGATGAATAAATTTGTTCCAGACAGTGTTTTTGTGTGTGTATTGGGGTGTGAGTATGGCAATGAATTAGTTGTCCCATTCTTGGATCCTCCAAAATACCTGGAGAGGTTGTTTATCTGGTGTTCTGCACAGAAGGTGTAGTACCACACTTGGACTAACAGAAGATTTATGAATCTTACAAATAACTGGATTATCCATGGGAGCTCTTTCAGAACTGGCCAAGATCCCATCTGTTTTTCAAGAATAAAAGAATAAATTGCACATAGGAATCTAGCTGATCCACTGTTCATCCTCATAATGTTTTATGACTCAGCAGTAGAATTAACAGCTTTGCTGTCTTAGTTTTCCATATGAGTCTAAATGAGAGTTAAAGCACCTGGAAGAGCTAGGGTGCTGAAAAGGGAAAGGTGATAGTTATGAGGAAGGGGATAAATAAAGCTAGCTAGATCCTCTTAGTGTCTCAGGTACCTTGGTAGTCCTGAGGTAGGTGCCTCTAAGTTTGGGACTTGCATCTCATGCAATGTGGGTGTTTTCCCTGCCTTTTTGGCTGTAGAAGACTGCAGTCTTTCCTTAAAAGTTGGCTTGCGGGAACCTCAAAAAAACACTCAAACCTTGGTGGGTTTTGTTGTTGTTGTGGGTTTTTTTTTTTTTTTTTAATAAAAAAGTATTATAGTGAAAAGGATATGTGCTATTACAGCCTGATTATTCCAGGAGTTTGTGGGACAGCTGAAATTTTCAAAACCTGCGATTATTAATAAACAATATGCACATAATTTCTGAAAGGCAAAACGAGAGCTAACTAATCTCAGATTTAAATATTAATTTATTAATAGACTTATAACTTCTGATACCTAAAATAAATGTTAGTTTTGAGCATGAGTATAGAAAAACTGAAGAAGCAAGTTAATTTATGAAGACTCTGTTTTGTATGTTTAACAGTGTAATTAAAATGATAAGGGAATAAAAAGCCTCAGAAAAGAACTTCTCTCCATGGAACGTCAACTGAATGTGGTGATGCCACAGAAACTTGAAGGGGGTCTTATAATGTGTCCACAAAGATTTCTGGGATGAAGAGGACCTCTTTAGTGAAAAGGATCTCTTTGGTGCAGCATTGTCCATCTGTATTTGCTGTGTTTGCCAAGACTTCCTAATTTTGCTTCCATAAACAGGGACTTAAAACATAGTCTAGTGGGAGAAGGAAGGACAAATTTGTTCATGGTGCGTTATTAACTACTGGTCGGACTGGTGAAGTTTGGAGGCTGCCGCTGAAGTTCTTGTTTTCTGAAAAAACCTTTACTATTAAATTTTATGTTTTAGGCTACACGTTCAGAAAGGTTGTTTGAATAGATGTATTTTATTGTGGTTAAGTAGGCAAATACAGTTCAAAGTATTGAGGAATTATGAGCTACCAGTCCAGCAGATTCATTAATATTTTCCATTACTTCAGTTGCCTTTATACTTAAAAAGACTATTTAAGGAATCTGTTCATAGTTATTGCCAGAAGACAATGACTGGGAGATTTAGAGGCATTTGGTCAAAATAAGCTTTTTGTATATTCATGTTGCTTATTTCAGTAGTGTTATCCAGGTTGTATGTGGAGTCCTCAGAAGTAAACAGGGACTCCTTGCACCAAATGTATATTAAAAATATTAATTGTCACTGTTAAAGAGAGCTTCCAGTATCAGAAAACAAATGAGATGTGAAGAGGTGGAGGACAAGAATGCAATAAAATCAATATAGTGCGTATGAAGTGATAAGAACGAGCCAGGTGGGTTTTATTTTCAAATCTGCTTTTGACTTCTGAATCAGTTTTCTTTCCTAAACAATTGATTCCGGTGTGTATGTAGAAATTTATCTTGAGGCTATCAAGAGGTCATGCTGTGGAATTCCAGAAGTAATTTTTCTTTGCCTATCTCTTACTGAAGTTGGTTTGTATTTTCCTAAATATTTTCAGCTTAAGCGGGAGTATCCATCTGCACAAAACATAATTTTTCTCCATTGTCTCTGCATCCTATGACCATTATTAGCAGCTACTGCTTTCTTAGCAATTAACTGCTTTAGGGTACATAGAATGGTGTTATGAAAGTATTACAAGGGGGTTTGTAGCAGCGTTGTTTTACAAGAGTAAGTTTACTGAAAGGCAGTAGAAAGTTAGTCACTGGTTGATAGAATATCAGTCCTTTTAATCTAGTTTAGCACTCTTCTATTAAAAACTATATCAAGCAGCCCAAACTGTGTTGAGATGCGCCCTGCTGTGTGTCATATCTCTTCTCTTTTCACAGTCTCAGCTATTTAAATTGAAAGTTGTTTTGGAGAGGAATTCTCTGCTGCTCTGTATTTTTATGGTGCCTACACATTGGGAATCTGTCCTTGGTTCTTGGCTTTGCAGGAAGCTTATAAATCTCTCCGTTGAACATCTCAGCCATACCCTGACAACGCTGTGTAGGATGTAAAGGCCATAACTGTTTTATTATCCACTCTCTTCATTGCTTCTTAGGATGTTCTGCCTAGCTGTGTAGCCAACCCTTTTGGATTTGATTGTAATTTTTTAAATTTTCCACGTTACTTTGCATTACTCCTGTGCTTGTTTTCATTTCTCATTATCTCTGCACCACTGTCTTCACACTACAGCATTATGTTTTCGGTGCTATGCAGGAAGAAGCCACGTTAGTCTTTCAGAATTATTTTTGGCATTTATAGTGTAAAATGATACATATTGGAATAATAAAATCCTAGTGTGTTGAGGCAGTAAGTTTTATGGTTGCGCTAACATTTCTCTGCAAGATGTTTCATATGTGCATCCCAGCTGTGGTCACATTAGTTCTTTATGAACTGTTCCTGCCATGCATATACTTTAAACTGGGGAAAAGATCCATCCTGATGTGGATTTCAAAGTGGAGAGGTTTAACCAGTGCGTTATGCAACATCAGCATAATAGCATAAACTATGCAGTCCTGTCACTGGGCGCCACTGAAAAGAGCCTGGCTCTGTCTTGTTTGCACCCTCCCTTCAGGTATGTATAATACATTGATGAGATTCCTTAATCCCAGCTCCTTAATCATCTTTGTGGCCCTTCGTTGGACTCTCTCCAGCATGTCCGTGTTTCTTGTACCGAGGAGCCCAGAACAGGACACAGCACTCCAGGTGTGACCTTACCAACGCTGAGTAGAGGGGATGGATCACCTCCCTTGACTGGCTGGCAACACTCCTGCTAATGCAACCCAGGACACCATTAGCCTTCTTTGCTGCAGGGGCACATTTTCTGGCTCGTGGCCAACGTGGCGTCCACCAGGATGCCCGTGTCCCTTTCCTGCCAAGCTGCTTTCCAGCTGTGTGGCCCTCAGCATATACTGGTGCATGGGGTTGTTCCTTCCCATGTGCAAGACTTTGCACTTCCCTGTGTTGAACTTCATGAGGTTCCTGTCAGCCCATTTCTCCAGCCTGTCCAGGTTCTTCCAAATGGCAGCACAAACATCTTGCATATCAGCCACTCCTCCCAGTCTTGTCATCTGCAGCTTTGCTGAGAGTACACTGTACCCCATCATCCAGAACCGACTGAAGAGTTGCCTGAAAACTGTAATAATATTTTCTAAATAATGATTCAGAATACAGTTCTGCAAATGTGTACTGAGATTGCCGGCGTGCTCCCTACTGTGGTTCATCTTGCTGACAGCACTCAGACTGCTTACAGATGCATGTCTCCTGCTTCAGTGAGCACTTGCTTGCCTTTTAGTGATCAAATTTAGGAAGACGTTGTATATTTCATAAAAGAATTATCAGTAAATGCTTTGCTGTTTTTAATCGCTAAAACTAGTGTTCTTCACCCAGACTGAAAGTTTCCCATAACTTCTGAACATATTAAGGAGAAGATGAGGAAGAGTAAGCATGGTCTTGCTAAGGCTAACTCATGCTCGCCCAGCGTGATTGCCTTCTGTGATAAAAGTGTCTGGATCTGTGGACAAGGGGTGAGCAAAGGATGACACTTACCTTGACTTCAGCAAGGCTTTTGATGCTATCTCCCAGAATACTCCTATATCCAAGTTAGGATGTTACGCTCTGATCAGATGGACAGCTGGATATGTAAAATGCTGTTTGCGTGACTAGGCCTAGAGGGTCATGGTTAATGGGTAGAGTACGGTATTCTACCTGGAGGCCAGTGGCAAGCGAGTACCGCAGGGCTCCGTACTGGGACTTGTCCTGTTCAAACTTCACTATCAATGATGTGGAGGAGGTGACGGAGTGCACCCTCATCAAGCTTAACAGATGAGACCAAACTCTGGGGAGGGGGAAACGAGTGACATGCTTGAGAGCAGGGCTGCCCTCTGGAGGGACATAGACAAGCTGGAGGAATGGGCTGACTGTGGCTTTATGAATTTCAGCAAGGTCAAATGGCAGGTCGTTCACCTGGAAAGGAAGAGCTTGTGATGGTAGAGAGCCAGAGTGCCTGGCTGGGGAGCAGCTCTGCAGGCAAAGAAGTCAAAGGAAGGTCAAAGGTCAGACTTATGATGGACAGCTGGCTATAAATAAAAGTATGGGGTGTTTTTTTCTTTCTTTCCCCGTCCTGCTGTTAGCATCCCCTCCTGCTTCTGCCTTTGCTGCTGTCAAAAATGCAGTCCAACCGTTTCCTGTGTTCCGGATTGTTCCTTCCCCTTCCTTCGAGCTGCCAGGATTTTAATCCCACTATATTGGGCTAATACTATGGAGTTGGTGGAAGTAGTAACCAGGTAGAAGTACAGCAAGACTGAGGTTTTAGGGAGAACAGATTGAAAGTGGTCATGTAAAATTAACTTGAACTCTTTCCTGGGAGCTTTACTTCTTATTAGAAATCAAGATTTGAATGCATAATAATAACTTTGAGAGAGCTCAATGGGAGTTGAGTATGGGAGTTGTCTACAGCGTGCTACACCTTAGTACATGTTTTGATGATTTATTTCATGAAACTTTAATTGTTTGGTTTCAGGTAGACAGCTCATTGGGCAGCAAATACATTTTTAATACTTCTCTTTTCTACCTTTTTTTCTTCATTATTATGATACTTGGAGTTGTAATGCATTATGCTTTTAGAACTTTGTTTTCTCTAATAGCTGGTCTTTTGCTCTGATTTGAAATTAATTGGAAAGGAGGTAGACTAACAAGTTTTGGGTTTTAGCTTTTGGGTTTTTTGTTTGTTTGTTTTTGTCTTTTGCTCCAGAGCAGGCAGGTAAGGGTATAGTCCCAGTGTCGGAGGAGGGTTGTGCAGCAGGGACGGCCTCTTTGACCTCATGGGCTAAGGTCTCCTGCTGTGTCGAACACTAGCGGAGGGCTGTTCTCTGCTCTGTCAGTAGTTCCTGTCTCCTGTTACTGTTGTCTCCTTCCAAGGACCATGTTTTGGTTCTCTTTGCGAGAAACCAGAGTCCGTGCCTGTTCATCTTTGTGCTCTTTGCAGTCGGGGAGCCCTAATGGATCTGCTCGTCCTCATCATGTAGATTACTTATTGCAGATCCTTTTGCTTTGGGGAAGCTCTGTCCAGGCCACAGCCTGTTGCAGCAGGCTCGGGCCATGCATCTGCAGTCAATGAATTCCAGGCTTGTAGATCAGAAAGCACAAACCTCAGCTGCATCAGCTGATGAGTAGGCAGTAATGGATTAAAAGCCTCTGTTTTGGTTAACTACTAGCAGGAAGGCAAAGATTACTTGTGCTCTGCTAATGTGGATCAGTTAAAATGATTGGCAACATTTTAGCTATTTGTGTCAAGTTAAAAAACGTGAATTTTCTTTTTCATTCCCTGCTGTTAATCAGCATACTCGTCTATTACACAACTGCCTATGCTTTTTCATTTTATTGTTTGAAAAGTTTTGTTTAAGATTTTTCTCCCCCGGCCTTCGTAAGTGATGGAATAAGAATGATGTTTTTCCCTTTCTAAGTAGTTTTATCTTTGATCTACATATACTGTTGCCAGTGTTCAGCTAGGATTCTCTGTGATGATATTGCAATACTCTGTTTATTATACTTACTCTAGCCTTATGAATCTTAACAGAATGAGTGTAATGCTGACTGTCTCATTACCAGTGATTGAGAAACCTTATACATACTTTCGGCTGTTGAGCTGTGTGTGATGAAATACGGGTTTGTCATGTCATTTGTTTGTCTTTGCATCTTGATTTTACTGATAAATGAGTTTCAGTTAACTTGGGAGTGTAGTGTAGACATGATATAGTAGATTTGAAGCTCGCTCTCATTTTCCTTCTCTGGGAATTTAGTACTGTTGAAAACCACACCAAATGTTGTTATTTTCTTTTCTTTTAATTCAGGTTAATTATTTAATATTTTTTCTTTAATGTTAAGAATTATTTTTTCTGCTGTGTTGGAGCTTTAAAGAGTGCAAACTATTCCTAGCTTTTACTACTTCTAGGAGAAGGTAGTTCTTCTGTGCAACCGATAGTTATAATTTGCAAACTAGATCGTGATCATTAGGCAGTTACAGGGCTTTTGCATCTCTAGGCTCTTAGGACACATCCTATTCCTCTTCCCTTCTATTCCTTCTCTTTGCACCCTGGTAAAAAAAAAAAAAAAAAAGATGCTTGAGGGTCTGTTTGGTTTTCCACAGATTCCACAACTCCAACATGGCTCTGGATGTCTGGAAATTGGGGACATAGTAATTGCATTTGTTAAGATTGTCAGTATATTGCATGCACAGACAGTTCATTGTATCTGGGGTACATTGGACCTAATGTGTCATGCTACGGGTCTGCACGTGCTTGGTAAATGTAATCCTCAGTGATTCATCTGGCAGGTTATGTTTATACATTTCTCTGTGGGAAATGCTGAATAAAAAGCTGGGATCTTATTTCTATCCCTATGCTTATGATATTCAGTACCAAGAATACTGCTATGCAATTTCATTTGTTATTGAAACATTAAAAGGAAAGTAGAACTAATGGGTTGGGGAAAGTAGCCTCCCTCAGGTTTTACAATTTCCAAGCACAAATTCATTAAAGCTGATCTAAAAATAAAAAAGAAAAAATGTTTTTCAAGGCATTTATTGAAAATTTACCAGGTTGTGGGTTTTTTTTTTTTAAGCTTCCATATTCTGATTGGCTTTCAGTAAAGGCACGTATCTATTAATGATCATTTTTATATAACTTTATAATTGTTTGCATACATGCTTAGTGTGAAATGAGATATAATACAAATACAATTTCAGTACTTTTGCCAGCTTCTTTAAAGTGATTTCGGAAAGCTTTTTTTTTCAATTATGCAGGACTTTTTTGTAGTCTCTAAAGAACATGACCAAAAGTATGCAAAACTTCAAATGTGAAAGTGAGCATCAAAATAACTCCTTTTCTGTAAGAGATGGAAAATCTTTTTATTCTGAGAACAAGATTTTCTTTTTAAAGAAAATAAGCAACTTGCTATTGTGACACAATAACAGCCATTTATAATCTAATTCTGACTTCGATCATTTCTTTAAAGGCAGTTGCTATGTTAGTGAAGCAGCTGGTTACACTGGAAGTAGTGCTGTTGCTATATGTGTAGAGTAATATTGTAAAATGCAGTTGACCATCAAACTCATTTTGGTTTAAGTCTGCTTTCTCCTAAGTAAGGGCATAGTATGTTATTGGTCCTGTCAGCACTTAGATTTCAGATTGCTCAGAAGTGCCAGACTTGTGTTGTTTTCTTCTATCATCAGTGCCTGTAGGAGAGTAGAAAGCGGCCAACATGACGAATTGAGAGTTGAACAGAAAAGTGATTATAGAAACTCTTGGATAAAGACTGTGGTCAGGGAGGTTGAAAATAATTTGCTCAGCTGCTTCACTGCAAAAGCACTCGGCTGCAGTTCAGAAAACCTTCGGAGTGTAATCTGAAAGCATTAGTCTTGCAAAGGCATTAGGGTTTTTTTTACATTTCATTATCAGGGTGATCATGCTGCTAGCCTTTTGCTCTGACGCAATGTCAATTGTCATCCTTGTGGATGACATAGATGTAAAACAGTCCTGACAATGAAATTGAGGTGGAAAAGTATAGCCAATACTGGTTTCTGGTTTTGTTTTAGGGTTAATTTAGTAGCTGAAATCCCTAGAGTCTTTTCTCTGATGACGGGATAAAGCACAGGTGACAGTGGTGTGCTGTGACCTGGGTCTCAGCTGCCCTCCAGAGGGAGGGGACACTGCTGAAGCTTTCTGTGAGCAAATCCTGATCTGCCTCTGATCTCTGAAATCTGTCTCTGGGGTGGCTTTGTGCTAACTGTACACTGCTGCAGGATAAATCAAATTATCTTCTTCAACTGGCTTACCCCCTGGCCCCTTCAGTGCTTAAGGAGGTGCCAGGGATGGGCTGGGAACAGGAGGTTCTGGGTAGGGTAGGACCTCTCCTTTTTGGGAGCAGCCAGGGTTGCATCAGCTGAACTCAGTTGTGAAAGTGCAGAGTGCCCATGACACAAAGAGGAGCTATGCTCTCTAAATTCCTGGATGTTGCTTCTGACTTTCCTCTATGGTTTGTTACTAAAGATGGCAAAAAAAAAGTTTCCATTTTCATTTAATTTGAGATAGGAGATACCTACAGAATCTCTTAGCGCACTCAGAAGTCTCTCTGCACTTTAAAGATCAGCAAACAACACCCTCTGGTTGTGGACATGAAGTAGGAACATTTTTATCAGTGCCAATCTCCTAAACCACACTTTTTTTTTTTTTGAAGATGCATTTTTAAAAGTCCTCTACATGAGCTGCAGAATGTGCACACGTTTCAAAATTTTAATCTCTTACTGAGGGAAGAAGAAATGTAAAGACTGGGGTTTTGGAAGATAGAGTGGGGATGTTGGGGAAATGGAGGAGAATCAAGCCCTTATAAAAATACAAGAAGTCTCTGGTTGAGGAGACAAAATAAATTGTTCATTGAAAGGTTATCCTTTTCTCTAGCTAATGCAAATTAAAAAAAAAATCCACTTCAACTATCTGCCTTTTTAAAAGGTGATAAAATGGTCGGATTCTATGCTGGCCAATTTGTTACACTGTGCTGATTTAACCACTGTCTTCTCCAGTTTTATGCCAGTGGTATTTCCCATTAAATTTGAAGGGTGAGGACCTCATTACGGCATATTACTGTGCTGCATTTATTTGGACTGTAAATGCTCTTCTGAATGTTGGGCTTTGGTTATGCTGGAGGTTGATTTCTTGCCTCATTTGATTTGACAGGGACTAATGTTTTATAGTATATTTTAAAAATGAAGTTAATGTTTTATAGAAGAGCATTGATATTTGAAAATAATCATTAACAATGTCCACTGTGCCCTATGGATTGTAAAGCAGTTACTTTTGAAATTTTCCCTTTTAACTAATTAAACAGGAAATAAGATTAAATATCCATATGAAGATATAGAAATTAAATAAGTTAGCCATTCTAGAATACCAATGAAGGAAAAGGTTGGGCGCTTTCATCATGGGCTACGACTTTCTTCTAAGCTATATGGTCTGAAACATTTTTACATGGTAATATATATTTTAAAAATTTGTTTAAGAAAATCACATTGGTTGCTATTGGCTGCTGTTATTACTGTATAGTACTGTCATCTGTAAGGTAGAGAAAACAATATAATAATTAAAATGAAGAGGGCATACAGAGACCCAATATGTTTGATGAACCAAAGTATCTTTCTACCAGTAATTTATTAATCTGATACCTTATGGAGCGATTTTTCCACAAACAAACAAAAAACCCCCCCAAACTGTGTCCCAAATGAGTGAGAAGGAATAATCTATAAAACTATGAAAAACAAGGAAGAAGCAAATAGGGAGAAATAACTTAGAAATATATGATCAACAATTCATAATTAGATGCTCACAAAACAAATTAACATAGTTGAGAAGTAAGGCATTAGTGCTGTATTGACTTAACTGTATGTCATGTAAAGGCAGTGCTAGTGAACAGAAATAGTAAAGTCACTGAGGTTTCTCAGACTGCAGAGTCTGATTTTTAACCTGTTTTTTAAAATGCTATCAAAGACATGGAAAACACTTAAAACTGTTACTGATAAATTAGAGGTGACAAACAGCTGGAGAAACAGATAAAACAGATACTTCGTCACTGAGAAAGAGAAGATAGGTTCATCAACTGAGCTAGGTTCAGGCACACAGTATATTTTTCAACATACCCAAATATAATTTTGTATCTTGAAATAATAAAAGCATACTATATTCCATCTTTATTCCAAGAAGCAGTTGTCCTTTAATGGCAAAACCCTCTTTCCCAAGAACAGGGAATCACAGTCATCAGTTGAAACTGGACTCATGTTGTTATGCTTTGGCCAAAAGGCCTCATACATCCACGAGCTGCAGTATCGAGGTTACATTATCTCCGTATTTGGCATTGTTCTGAAAAAGGCTGGAATGCTGGTTCCAGATGGGTGTTCTTCAAGAAGGACATTGAAAACTGGAGATGATTCAGGGCAGGGTTGTAAGAATGATGAAGGAATTGGAAGTGTGCTGTATGGTGAAAGATTTAGAGCTCAGCCTGCTTAGTTTAGCAGAAGTGTGGTTAAGAGATCATTTGATCACAATCTTAACATATTCATGTGGGGAGCAGAAATGTGATAATAGATAGCTTCTCCATCTAGCAAACAGAAGTAAAATAAGAACCAACAGCTTGAAGTTGAGGTCAGCCAAATCAGTTTGGAAATAAGGTGCAAAATTTTAACAGGGAAAGCATTTAAACACTGGAACAACTCACCAATAGCTGTGATGTGTTTGCAAACACTGGAAATGCCATAATTAAGATTGCATGTCTTTCTGAAAGACTCACTGTAGCTTAGAAACAAGTGTTAAATGTGAAGTAGAAATTGATGCGGGGGAGCCTGTAATGTTCAGGAATCGCAGTACTCATGTTCTTCCTTAAAGTCCAGGACTCTATTTGCACTGCAGTATAGTAGTTAATTTCTGCTCATTTTCATTCTGGTTTAACCATTAGAAGAATTTGTACGGTATTTCTACATGGCACAATGTGGTGCAGGTACCCACGCCGACCCTGAACAAGCTAGGATGGGTACGAAAAGCACCAAAGCTATGCTAGCGTGGTTTCCCACCAGGAGTGATATATAGTGCTTTTTAGCAGGGCTGAGATGCTTGTATGCAATGCTTGGGGATCACAGCTGCTTGCTTGCTCTTAACAAGCTCCTACAGGCAAGGAATCCTTGAAGTCCTTGGGAATCATATGTAAAAATAAGGATTTCTCATATAGGAGAAGCAGGTTTCCAAAATCAGATTTTTTCCTTTTTTTTCCTTTTTCTTTATTGTTTATCTGTTCTCAAATTGAATCCATGTAAATTCATGCAAGAAGAGTTATCAGTTACTTAGAGCAAGAAACCATATTGGACTCAGGAAACCTGTGATGTGAAAATAGTCGGAGGCTGAGAAATGGTGAAGGAACACATTAAAGGCCCTATTCTTACTCTTTCCTAAACATCAAATTATCTCCACTGTGGAGACAGGATACTGGCCTGCTGGATTACTGGTCTGATCCCATGTGGATTTTCTTATATGTGTTCTAACAGTGTCCATTTCATATTATTAAATTCTGAGAAACCAAATCTGTAACTTTAATGATACCTTACAATGTTTCAAAGTGTGAACCTCTCAGAACAAATATATGCAAAAGAATCTTTGTTTAAAATAAGAGGCTTTTCAAGACCTTTAAAATTGATTAATTGTATCAGTTTTACCATAGCAACTAAAAACTGATTGTATCAGTTTTATCATACTGACTTGAAACTGGAGTGTCCATTTTGTTTGTTGAACTGTCGTTTTGATGTATTCGACAGATTTATAGTGCAGTTAATGCCTCTGCTCTTTAGATATGAGTTTCCAGTGCTGGCAAAAGAAAGTCAAGAAATCAGCCTATGTAACTGTGGATTGCTTTCCAACTGTTGAAATGCCTTTTCCTGTCTTGTTTAGCTCTGAATGTTGTCAAACCACTTCATAGTACAGTATGTGGATCATCTTGTTTATAGGCCTGTGACTTGCCAGTACATCTGTGGATGAGCTACTTAGAGCCATCGATTGAGTCATTGCTAGAAAAGCAAAAGAATTCGAAAAGTACTTGAATCACAAGGAAAACTGTATAATTAAGGCATTGCCTTTATGTATTCTATTATGTGGACAACACGGAGCTGCCCAACTGGAGAATGTGCTAGTGTAGACATTAAATTGAAGATCACAGCATTAAGAAAGTTTGACCTGATAGCTAGCACTGTCTTGGGCTTTTCCACTTGATGACTAACAGTACACCAGCAGTATGCTATATACTTGTCTTAAAAATCAGACTGTAACTGTTCTTGGAGGATTAACATACACATTATTCTGATTTTTTTTTTTTCTGATGTGCATCTCTAGAAGTTCATGACACTTTTTTATGCACCCTAGGAAATTATAAAATGTGTATTATGAAAAGTGAGACTTTGCTGCCATATTTCTGACCAAAGGTGTCTGATATTGTTTGATTCTAGGCAATTTAGCATGTAGTTCCAATAAACTTCAAGATATTTGGGTGTGGTGAAGCTTTATACTCCCATCAGATTAAAAATATTTTGCTTTCATTGTTATGTTTCAGAGTGAACCCAGTTTGTTTTCTGATTAAAAGATGCTTAGATCACCTTCTGTATATATTGTGCTATCTAATTATTTATAAAGTAGATCACATAAAAACTGCACAAACATTGACATTTAAAATTAGAAGATGTTACTTCTAATTGCCGTGTAAAACTTAAATAAGCAGCATTAATCCACATGATTGTTTTCTTGCTAAAATTTTTTTAACAGTTTTACTTTCTGAATAGCTATGATTCATGACTTTACCTAGGATCTGGTTGTGCAGAGATACGTATCAGTGAAGGATTTCTTTACATGTGTGCCTTTTAGTATTTTCAGGATCCAAATTTTTACTGACTTTGTGTTAAAATCATTATTGTCCTTCAGAAATGTTACAGTTTGCATTGATAGGGTAAATTCATATTCAGTAGAATCAATTTTTATTCTTGATATTTACTTAAAATGGAGTGGAAGATGTAAACACTTTTATAGTAAATATAAAAACATCCTATTAATTACTCAATTTAGACTTTTAGGATGATTTATCTTTCAGTGAAAATGCAAGAGGGGAAAAGTAGCTACATTCTAACACTGCTAATAATGTCACGTATTTCATATATTCCACAAGTAGTGCAAGTAAGAAATCACAAGAGCTGTAATTTGATTACATTTTTGGGATTTGTTTTTCCTTTTCAGTCAGTGGTGAAGACTGGGCGATTGCTGATTAGCCATGAGGCTCCCTTGACAGGAGGATTTGCGTCTGAAATCAGTTCCACAGTTCAGGTACACAGGTTATTTGTATTTAAGTGTTCTGCATGGCTGAATATGTTTACATATAGAAAGAATATTTATTACTACATTAAAAGTTGAGTTTTTCATATTTTTTTTTAAGTTACTCTCTTTTACATTTTTATTAAATTCCAGTTTTGTGGATGCTTGCATTACTTTAACTCAACAGCTGAGAAACCATGTACCTACCAGGCACTGTTCATAGCATCTGCTAAGGTAGAAAATTTAATTTTCACTGAAAAGCAGGGAGGATATGCTGTCAGAGGCAAAGGAAAAATCTTTATGTATAGCCTGTTTTTAATGTAATTTTTTACCTTTCTTATAGTTTTATCCCCAAAGCTTCTTAAAAATACATTCTAGGAATGTTCAGACACAGGAGCAAAACCCAGGTCCAGTACAGTATAATGCGGTGTTAGACATAGTGTTCAGAGGCCTCATTAGGAAAGCAGTCTGCGAAAGTGGTTCATGTATAGTAGTGGTGACGCTCACACATGTGTAGAGCTTGTGTGCGCAGAACAGCTTTGAAAGGCTGAGATGTACATCAGTATCAGTTATCTGGAGCATTAGGCTTTAACTTTTTTGGAAGTCCTTTTGAGTTTTCTGACATGTTTTATATCTGTACTTGCATACATATTTTCCCCTTAACTTGATTTCTTTCCTATGCACATCAGCGATACTGGCTTATAGAAACATCTACACTAATTGTGTCCATCACCGTCTGATTACTATTTTATGGTTATTCTGTTCTTAGAGTAGTTAAATTATAGGACTAGAGAGAAATGGGATTTTAAAATTCACAAAATATAAACCATACAGGCAGTAGTTAGAGCTTGGGAATTAGCCTTTTTGTAGGAAGGAATGGAGTTAATTGTTCTGGGAATGTAATTTTGAATTAAATATGCAATAAGGACTCGGAAAACTATGTTTCTTGATCTTTGTGATACAATTTCTTTTAAAGAGTAATTGTATTCATTTTAATATAATTATATGAAGGTCGGTCATTTTTTTCCTACCAAAATTTTGTCTTTGAGAATCAAATATTTATCATCCTTCTAAGTAATTAGTATTTCACCTCCCTTCTTTTACAGGTAGCCTCTTTGATTAAAATAGATCTGGTAAAGTCATAAGGTACTGTCAACCATGAGTGATGAAAGTGATGATTTTTCTTAAATTCTTAAAAAAACGTGAAGTAACTCAACCAAAAGAGCCTGTCTTTTAGTGTCTTGTGTTATTATTAACACTTGAGGAGGAAACTATTCTAAGCCGTGCAGCAATCTCATAATTTACTGGCATAACAAAGGAAAGCATATGTATTGGAGAAAAAAGTGAGTTATAAAGAAAAAAAAGCTTATCAGTAAATATTATTGGAAGAGCATGGGATGCTCAGTATATTGCTAAAACTACAAAATGAGTTTTTTAATCTCCTCAGACCTCCACTGAGAAAGGTACTTACCTGATTGATCCACCTTGGGGTTGTTTTTCACATCAGAGATGTATCTTGACAAATATAACTTATTTAGAAAACAAAGTTTAAAATGCTTTAATAAAGGGCTACTTATTTCTGTCAATATTGAAAGCAAATCTTTGTTTCATGATAGTAGCTCATGATTTTACATTCATATTTTTTAGGAAACTACTATTTGTATCTTGAGAAATATTAGTTAATTTATCACACATGCTACCTCAGAATAAATTGGAATATAACTCTTTGGCATTTAATTTATCCATGGCGAGTTTCTTTCATATAAATGGGTTGACTTGAATCTGTGTTATAACCATATTGTCATTACTCTTTATATCCATTCTTGAAGATTTTATCATCTAAGATTTTGATACCAGTTATTTTTAAGAATATTCATACTGCAAAAGAGATTAGAATAATATTTACAAAGCATTACAACTTTTTAAAGAACAGTGTTGCTTTAGGCACAATAAAGACCTTGGGTTTTTTATTCAGTTAAAACACTTGATCTCTAAATGATCAAGTTAAGTCCATATGTCTAATATCACTGTGCTGTAAAAATAAAAACGAAAAGTGAAATTCTCTTTTGCTGGATACAATGCATACTGAGAATGCCAAAAATTGGGTATTGCAGTTGGCTTTAGTTTCCTTTTACACATGGAAATAATAAGACTTCGATAAAGTGTGTCCAGTTGGATTAGATGGTTAGTTTCCATATTGTTATTCCATCCTTGCTGTGAGGTCTCTCATCATAGAAATAAGGTGAATAAAAGTACATAGGTTATTTTAAAAGTTAACTGTCACAAACCCTTCATGGTGATGTACACTTCAAGGAAAAGAGTACAAATGGAAATGATGGCTTTCACTAACAAACTATAGGAGTAAACTATATTGAACAGTTTTCTTTTTGCATATGAGAGATTAAAAGCAGGATTTGGAGAGCATATTAAATAAGATTTGTTCTGTGTCAAATACAGGATATTTTAAAGGGGCGCATTATTGCATTAAGTAGTCATTTACTCTGATTTCTCAAACACATAAAACTAAGAACAGGATGAAGCGGTGTAGTTAAAACTCTACATGATATGACTTTGCCCTTTGTACCGATCTTCCATATGTGATCTAAACGAGTATTCTGAAGTGAGCAATAGACGATAGGATAAATTCAATACAGGTACAGTTAATACTTCATATTGATTATATTCTGTATAAAAGCTTGTAAAACTGTCCTGTTCAGCAGAGAGGGCACTAAACTTTTGCTTAAGGCATATGGTTGGAGCACAGTTTGAGAAGCCTTGGAGAAGGGCCCGCTGAGATGTCACTCCAAAATAATGAGGCATTGGGTGTGGAAATCATCAGTACATTAATCACTTGTAATATAAAAGAATGTAAATCCAGTATTTGCGTCCCTGTTTAAGAAAAAAAAAAAAAAGAAAAGGAAAAAAGGAAAAAGAGACAAACAGGATGTTTTCAAAGAGGGATGAGAGGGAAGAAAAAGGGAAACAGGAGTAGATTATGTTGTGTGATAAAAGGCTCATCTCCGTGCACGCACACGCACACATACATGCAAAGGAGGGAGCCCAGAGGCACAGCGGCAGGCAGGGGAACCCCAGTAATGCAGTCCGGGCAACGGAGCCCCCGACTCGGCTCCTGCCAGGGCTGTCCCCAGCCTCAACCCCATGGGCCAGGATGGGGACACTCTGGACCACTCTGCAGACTGAGGGGGGTTGCTGCCTGCCAGCATTTGGGACTTATTATGGGATGCAGGGAGGAGCATTTTGGAATCATACAAGACTTATGGGATGTTTAGAGGAGGAACCAAAGGTGGGGAGAGGTGGGGACCAAGGTGGTTTGGGGAGGAATAGATATGGGAAAAATGAGAGATAAGGGGACAAAAAGGACTGGCTGCGTATAAACAGGCTGGTTGGTATGACTGGCTATGCCCTGTGCCTGATCAGCATGATGTGTCCTGTCTTCTCATTAGACTTCATTTCTAACTATTTTCCTGGGTGAAACTCTTTCTGCTCTTCCTGGGAAGAGTATAGGGATGCTGCCTGGTTGTTTAGGGATGGGATCAGGAAGGCCAAGGTGCAGCTGGAGCTGAACTTGGCAAAGAATGCACAGAATAATAAGAAGGGCTTCTACAGGTATGTCAGCCAGAAAAGGAAGGTCAAAGAAAGCATACACACACACACACACACACACACACACTCCCCCCCCGAGGAACAAGACTGACAAACTGGTAACAATGGATGAGGAGAAGGCTGAGGTACTCAACAACTCGTTTGCCTCAGTCTTCCCTGGCAACCTGTCTTCCCACACCTCTTGAGTGGAGGGACTGCAAGATGGGGACTGGGGGAGCAAAGTCCCTCCCACTGTAAGAGAAGATCAGGTTCATGACCACCTGAGGAACTTGAACGTACATAAGTCTGTGGGACCTGATGAGATGCATCCCAGAATCCTGAAGGAATTGGCTGATGTAGTTGCCAAGCTGCTCTCCATGATATTTGAAAAGTCATGGCAGTCAGGTGAAGTCTGTGGTGAATGGAAAAAGGGAAACATACTGCCCATTTTTAAAAAGGGTAGAAAGGATGACCCTGAGAATGACTGACCTGTCAGCCTCCCCTCTGTGCCTGGGAAGATCATGGAACAGATCTTCCTAGAAGCTATGCTAGAGCACATGGAGGGCAGGGAGGTGATTCGAGACAGCCAGCATGGCTTCACCAAGGGCAAGTCCTGCCTGACCAATGTATTGGCCTTCAGTGGACAAGGGAAGAGCTATGGATGTTGTCTATCTGGACTTCTATAAGGCCTTTGACATGGTCCCCCACAACATCCTTCTCTCTAAATGGGAGAGACAAGGATTTAATGGGTAGACTGCTCAGTGGATGAGGAATTGGTTGGATGGACACATCCAGAGGGTAGTGGTCAACAGCTCAATGTCCAGATGGAGATTGGTGACAAGTGGTGTTGCTCAGGGCTCCGTATTGGGACCAGTACTGTTTAATGTCTTCATCTAAACAGTGGGATCAAGTGCACCCTCAACAAGTTTGCAGATGACACCAAGCTGTGTTGTGGTTGACACGCCAGAAAGACAGGATGCCATCCAGAGGGACCTGGACAAGCTCAAGAAGTGGGCCTGTGTGAACCTCATGAGGTTCAACAAGGCCAAGTGCAAGGTCCTGCACCTGGATTAGGGCAACCCCTGGTATCAATACAGGCTGGGGGATGAAGGGATTGAAAGCAGCCCCGTGGAGAAGGACTTGGGGGTACTGGCGGATGAAAAGCTGGACATGAGCCGACAATGCGTGCTCACAGCCCAGAAGGCCAACCGTATCCTGGACTGCATCAAAAGAAGCGTGGCCAGCAGGTCGAGGGAGGTGATTCTGCTCCTCTGCTCTGCTCTGGTGAGACCCCACCTGCAGTACTGCGTCCAGCTCTGGGGTCCTCAGCACAGGAAAGACATGGACCTGTTGGAAAGGGTCCGGAGGAGGGCCACAAAAATGATCAGAGGGCTGGAACACCTCTCCTGTGAGGAAAGTCTGAGAGAGTTGGGGCTGTTCAGCCTGGAGAAGAGAAGGCTCTGGGGAGACCTTATTGCAGCCTTCCAGTACTTAAAGGGGGCTTATAAGAAAGACGGGGACAGACTTTTTAGCAGGGCCTGTAGCGATAGGACAAGGGGTAATGGTTTTAAACGAAAAGAGGTAGATTTAGGCTAGATATAAGGAAGAAATTTTTTACAACGAGGGTGGTGAAACACTGGAACAGGTTGCCCAGAGAGGCAGTGGAGGCCCCATCCCTGGAAACATTCAAGGTCAGGTTGGTTGGGGCTCTGAGCAACCTCATCTAGTTGAAGATGTCCCTGCTGATTGCAGGAGGGTTGGACTAGATGACCTGTAAAGGTCCCTTCCAACCAAAACCATTCTATGGTTCTATTCTGTGTGCATGTGTGTGTATGGAGGTCTAAGTGCCAGCCACTGGAGTCAGAGCATGGGTCATGGGGGCCAGTGGGCCCAGGGTGCTGTACTGGCAGCGGGTGAGTGTGTTGGTGTCTATCACTAGCAAGTATCAAGCTGGACTAGCTTGGGGTAGGTTAAGTGAGCCAGGTGTGTGTGTGTGTATATATATATATATATATATATATACACGTGTGTGTGTGTCTCAGAGTGAGTCAGCTGGAGAAGTTGGCTATTGAAGGAACCAGGATGTCCAAGCCAGCTACTGGAGAGACCATGGGGTCTGGGGTCAACTGGGAGACCCATTGGTGTGTGTCTGGCAATGAGTGAGACAACAAGGGAGATCGAGGATCCAGGGCAAGCTACTGGACAGACTGTGGTGTCGAAGCCCAGTTACTGCAGGGATCTGCAGTGTGTGTGTGTCTGTGTGGTGGTGTGTCAGTTGGGGTGGATGTCTGTCCCAGCAGCTGGCGTGGGACTGTGAGCAGGGGCTTGTGTGTGCAAGGTGCCAGCAACTCGAGAGACCGAGGATCTTGGTCTTAGGAATTTATATCAGGGTAATGCAAGTGCACATTGTATTATTCTGCCTTTCACTTTTGTTAATCTTGTAATTGCTTTATTTTAATTAATTTGTAATGTTTCACCTTTTAAGTGTCTACTGTTCCAGAGCTACTTATAGGTGAGGTTGACCAACCTATATGTGTGTTGTTTTTCTAATTAAAGCAATGTTTCTGAAATTAGGTTAAGGTCTAATCCATGGCTATCTTTCAGTAGTGCCCCTGTGGTAAAAAGCTACTTTACAGAGCAGCAGCTTGCAATCCCACTTCCTCCTTATCATTCTTGTCTTGGCAACAAAATGAAGATGATGGTGTGACACAATTTCAGAAAGAAATGTGTGACTTAGTAGGGGACTATGAAACAACAGGTTCTACAAGGGAAAATGAACTCAGTTTTGTGAAGAACTAATCCTTGATTTTAGAAGTCTTTCATGCTTGCAAGGGTTGATAACCCTTTTATCAGATCTCTTTATTTGTAGCTGCTGCTGTGTCATCCGTGTTCCAATTTAAGTTGCGATGTGTTGCTTTTTTTCTTGCAAATGACGGGATTATTATTCTAGGTTGCTTTTACTGGGATGAGCTTTTGGGCATAGCTGTATTGATCTCTTTGTAGAAAGACGAGTTCCTTCTGAACAGAGCACTCCTGTTGAGCTTGCACTGTAAAGAGGGTAAGGAATCCAAACACAAAGCTGTAATCCTGCAGTAACTCACCATCATCATTTGAAAGAGTGCTTTAGATAATAAAGGTTTTGGTTTCAACAATGAGTAGTTATTGAAAGGCTCATCTAGAACTAACTCAAAGGTGATCTTTTTTTCTTTAAGAAGTTATTACTATCATCTTTTTGTATTATTTCAAAATTACTTATCTTTTACTCTGGGATGTAATATATTAGAAAGCTAAACTTTACACTGAACGTCTTCTGAATCTTATTGTAGTCTAAGCAACATACCAGATTTGAAGAGAATTTTCAGATTCTGTTTTAGGAAGGACTTAAATGAAACTTTTTTTCTTTCCTCTAAAAGTGGGTGGCTTTTCAATATGAAATCTCAAACACTTATATTTTATTTGGACATACTGTATTAGAAGAGAGTTTATGAAATTTGGGTATGGCTGAAAATTTCCTGGCAATCTGAAGAATACTGTCTGGTCTTTCATTAAAAACATTTTGAATTATACAATTTTGAGAGAAATTTCATGTAAGCCTGAAACAAACAGCTTTTGCTTTTAAAATTGAATTTCTAATAGTCACTAATATAATATGCAGTTCTTGCCTTTTGCTGGTTTTATGTAGCTACTGTGTATGATAGAATGTGCACATATTGTGATCAATAGAGGCTGTTCTGCTTAATTTCTGGCACATTTGGGTCCAATAAATAGCAACTGCTTGACTGCAAGACTTTGTCAGCACTGAATTGGCAATATGTAATGTTCTTTCTTGTTATTGAAGTCACCTTTCTTGTCCTTCTTTATCCAAACTCTTTCACAAAACCTGTATTACTGTTCTGAGAAGTGAAGGCAATTTGGTAGAGAATATACTTAGAAATTGGAAATTGAGGAGAACAGAATTAAGATCGCTGGGGAAATTTATAGGTTGTTGTTGAAGATATGTGCCTGTTGGGAAAGGATTAAGATGTGTGTACTGATTAGTGGCTTGATTTTTCATTTCCTGGTTTTTAGGGCTTGTACATCAAATGTATTGTACCTTTCCTGCTTTCTATGGGACTAGATGTGGGAAGGTTGTATTATGGTTACAATAATATGGTGGTTACTGTTTTCTGATAGGACTGAAATAAATGTAGGGAATTAGCACATACCATCTGACATTGTTCTGGCAAATACAGAAAATGTATGTCACAGGAAGGTCTTGCTGGTTTCTACCTGTTGTCTACAAATAATGGTTAAGTTACTGAAAAACAGAAAATGCAGAAACAGGAACATATATTCTTACAAGAACAGAGCAATTCTGGTTTAATTGTGGTTTTCTGTCTTTAATAGCGCAGTTTCTTTTCTTATTGCCTGGTGACTACTTTGTCCCTGGGCATCTGGCTATGCCTTGTGAGGATCTGGGGAACAGGGGATGTTGGGTCAGCTACCAAAGCAATGTACAGGTGAACAGAGCTCAGTCCTCAGGAGTCCTTCCAGAGGACTCGCTGTGTTTCTGAGTCGCACAAGAGTTTCAGTCTTACAAAAGATTGACATTAATCAGGGGATAGGTCCCAGAAAATTCAATGAAATAACCTGTTTCTGAGGACTGAATTACATTATCTTATTTTTTCAATTCTTCAGTTCTGTATCTAAAAATTGGTTATAATAATCTTTGTCTGTTTGGACTGGTGGTGCTTTAGATTTCCTCCTGCTGCTGCAAAATAAGGCCTAATCTCCAGTAAGTGGTGTAATTTCCTGCTAGTGTGTGACATTAGGAGAAACTATTAGACAAGCTATTTTTGTGAGAAGCATTTCAGGAAAAGGAAAAGTAGATATGTCTAGGAATGCTTTTCAAAGAGCAATTTTATTCTAAAGCAGGTTACTATAGAAAGAATTTACCAAAACAAGAACAACAAAAGCTTGAACAACAACAACAAAAAATGTCAATAATTTCAGCAGTATGGAGATTTAAAGTAAAATAGCCCTAAGTCTGATATTGGACAGGAACTGTCTTAAATAACTATTATTTTACAGAGTCCTAACAAAAAAATTTCACCTTTCTGACAAAATGCTTTCAGAATGTTTGAACTGAATCATTTTTTATACTATTGCGTTATGTGTCTTTAGAATTTGAGATGTTGAGATATTCCAAACAGTCTTATTTTAGTTTTCTCATGAGCTGAAGTTATTGAAGTTATTCCCACTGAAGCTGTGACAGTCCTCCATGGCTCTTTGTGGTGCTTTGAGGAAGCGATTGCAATGAAGTAATCCAAAATATTTGCAAGACCAGGTTTGAGTTTCAGATTATGCATCTGTGTGTCTGTACTTAGTGTAATAGGAGTGACTGGAGTAACTTGAAGTGGTCTGTTGTGGGGTTTATTTTGAAATTATGGTGAGTAACATCAAATCTCGTGCTGGCGCCACTTAAAATCTAATTGTAATGAAGAGGCTGTAAACCTGTATTAAAGTCTGTCTTCATTGAAAGCAATGCTTCCAGTGTAATTGTTATTCATTTATATTTAAACGATTTCATTCTCACGGTATGTGTTGAAGCAAACTGCCTTTTGAACTGACCATTGAGATATAATGGAATGTATACGTCTTAAGAAGTTGGAGGAGCTTGAGGTACAAATTGTTAGAACTACTTAATTATAGAAACGAAGGACATTTGAAATAATTCTCTATTCAGTTGGAGAAATAATAAAAGAAAACTCAAACGTTTTTCCAAGTTGATTAGAAAGATTATTGAGCACAGGCCAGCCTGGACAGCTTTTTGTAGGACATAGACTTTTTTCACTGTTGAGTACGATTTCATGGAACAGCTAAACAAAAGAGGCTCTGGACTAAATGTAACATGGATACCTAAGAAAAAGGCATGCTAAAAGATGCAGGCACAGGAGTATGGTCGTTCAGCTGACATAAGAAAATTATTAAATCTGAATTCAGATGTTTTTTAACTTTGCTTTGACACAGTCACAATAGGCAGTAAAATTGGAAGAGATGAAATATTGACACAGTGTAGTCCTTCATTTACTATCCTATTTAACTTTGACACTTTTGCTTTTTTAGCCCATCTAGCAGGAATCACAAGCTATACAAGCCTGGTTTTATAGATCACAACACCAGTTTCTGTCACTAGGAGTATGATCTAGGAAATGCTGGTATAGAGTATAAAGAAAGGGTGGAATAAACACAGGGAAGTAAATTCAAGTTGGGTATAAAATGTATAATAATGTCATAGAAAAAGAGCAGTGATTTGAAGGAAAAGAAAATCAAAACATATAGAAATAAGCCAGAATAATGGAAAAGAATAATGTTATTTCCTAAGCAAGGAGTAGGGAGTAGTAAGGGAATCATCAACATAAAGTTGCCATTCAGTGACTTGAGTCAAAGGTATATGTGAAAGGTGCATGAAGATGTTCCTTGTGTTTATAAAATATGAATATAGGCAGTTCAGCAAATCCCCAATTTATGTTGCAGCATGAACTAGAAGCAATTTTTGCTATGCAAGACTTCAGACTTGCATAGCATTGAATGTCATCAGCATATTTTGATAAGCAATGTAGAAAATAAAAGTGAATAGACAAAATGTTACAAACCCAAGATTTCTCAAAGGAAATAAAGCTGTATTATTTCATCAACAAAAACTGAAGTTTATATACTACAAAAAATGTTTGAAAAGTAAGATTCACCAGTGATACTGAAAAGTTCAGTAAAATCAATATAAAAAGATGCTCTTTCATATTAAGAATTTGACTTATGAATTTAATGTGAATCTTTTATACTAATTATCAAACTAAGAGTTATTCTGTATCTTGAAGAGCTTTCTAAAGAGATTGGATACAGCAATAAACATTTGAGATTTTCTGTTTTCTTTTGTAAATAGAAGACCAAGCTTTGTGCCCTGTACTCCACTGCGTGCCCTCTTCTAGACCTTTGCCCCTCATTGCTTGTGAGATTCTCTGCTACGGTGCCTGCACAGTACCTGGGGCTTGCGAGCCCAGCTGCAGGGATTTGGTGGTTGTGTTTGTCTGGCAGAGATGATATTTTTCTGAACTTGTATCACTTTCAAAAGGGGACCAAAATCCAACAAGCAATGAATGTTCTCAGCGTAGTGCCTGTATTTTCTCCACACTAACTCTGAGGCCAAAATTGTTCTGGATGTTACACTGAAGTCTCTTATTATACAGTTTGACTTGCTGTGTGGAAGTATTTTAATTTTCATCTTGTTTCATGTTCTGATGCCTATGACCTGTACAGAAGTCTTGTTTCATAACTATAAGAAATGCAGCAAAAGATGAGTGGACTTCTAAGAAGCTTTCTTTGGTGTTATCATGTCATAAAGTCCAATTTACTCATGAGACTTTATGCATGCTTATTTTATATTTGGTAGACATAGGGAGGAACAAATCTCTCTAAAATGCAACCAGAAAAATCATTATAATAGCAGCCTGTGTTATCAGTTCAGGCTACAAGGGAGTGCTGTGCTCCTCTAGGTTGGAATAAATTCAGTACTGAGGAGAGAAAAAAGGTTTAATGAATTAAATATAGCCAAATATTAAATGTGACACACAGTAATCTGTCTGTACTGTGTAAAACTCCTAGCTACATTTCTTAAAATAAGCAAACAACTCCCAAATCCTAAAATAACATTCAAGTTGGAAAATGAAGTGCTCAAAGATTGTGTGGTGGATTTTTATAAAATCCTCCCCAAAACACACTCCCTAAAGTTGTAAACACAGAGTGTTTACATGTGCAATTAGTCCAGTGTCCAGACACAACAAAAATCCAAGTATTTTATTCATCTGTAGCTCAGCTTGAAGTCTGTTGAGCTTCTGTGAAACACTTCATGAAGAGGTCCATGCAGGAGTGGGCACGCGTGCTAAGAGATGTCCCAGCCGTGAGGTTGCTCATGCACACTCGCTCCTCTTGTTTTTGGGGACAGTCTCACTCCCTGCATGAGAGGGAACACAAGCCATTGCCCTGGCTGCCCTGCCTGCAGGCAATGTTTCAGCCAGCCCCTTGGGGCACATCCTTCTGATGGCAATGATTAACCCAAGCTTGAATCCCACTGGAGCTGAGCTGGACACGGGTTTCTACACAGTGAGAGTGTGCCCTGCCTACTCGGCTTTGGATCTGTCCTGTCTAAAAATTATGGGTTGGAGTAGGCTTTTCCCATGCACCGTGGGAGTATCCTCACTGCTGGCAGGAGCTAAAGTGGTTTCTTTTTTTTTTTTTTCTCTAGAGATGTAGAGGCAAGAATGATACAGGAGCTTGGCAGTTTCCATAGGCACTGAAAGGAGAGGGACAGTAAGCCCTGCCTCATTAGGAGTCTTTAATAAGTGAGAGAACAAGGCTGCCAGTAAGGTTTTGAGGGGCCGTTCCCAGTGTATGAGAATAAATGCCTGCCCTCTTGCAGTATGCTACACATGGCCAGCTTTGCTGCTATGGGATCGTGGTTCACAGATGGAGAGGGTGGGTAGGATGACAGGCGTGCACCAGTAAACAGCTCGCGGTGGATGGAGCAGGGAAAGAAAGCTCAAGACAGCGGGCAACTTCAGACTGCCTGCTTCTCCAGACATTTGTGGCAGGCAGTACCTGGCAAGATCAGGCACTTTTTAGGAAAGCATTCAACCGAGAAAATAATATTTTTAAAGCTTGGCATTAACTTGTGTGCTTTCTATACAGTTATTTTCAAGTGATATATTGAATAACTGCTTTTGCCACTGAAGCAAAATAGCCTTCTCCTGTCCATCGTCAGCTGTGCTGTCTGTTAGGCAGAGGACAGCATTTCTTCCAGATGCATCAAACCCATTTGTCTTCTCCTGTCTGAACTGGTTTTCCTGTGTTGGTGGGGGAGGTGAGTGTGCAGCCGAGTACTTTTTTGTTTCTTATGCAAATTCTTGAAGAGGCACAAGGAGTTTATCCCAGGACAATAAAAAGTGGGAAAGGGGCAGAACACACTGAGAGTCATTGTGGTTCAGTGAAATCAAAAGTTTTGGCTACTGAACAAGTTCAGTGTTGGATTCACCTTAATCAGTCGAGTGTATAGTGTTAGGTATGCTCTTAGTGTTTACTGAGGACATTTTTCCACATTCTGATATTTAATTTGGCATGCAAATGTTCATATGCCTGAGCCTGAACTCCAGCATCATTGTCCTGCTAATGTGTCTGTGTTCGTTCATTATGATTTATAACTTTGAACAATGTGTTTGGCCTTCCATACACTAATTCTGAAAAAGACCAAAAATATGGGCACTGAGGCAGAATTAAAATTTTCTCTTTGCTGTGCACTCCCCTCCTGTTTGCATGTGCATATGTCTAGCTGTTAGAAATCCTTCTCTGTCATGGTTTAACCCTAGCTGGCAACTAAGCCCCACACAGCTGCTCGCTCACTCCTGGTGGGATGGGGGAGAGAATTGGAAGGGTAAAAGTGAGAAAACTCATGGGTTGAGATCAAGACAGTTTAATAGGTAAAGCAACAGCTGCGTGCACAAGGAAAGCAAAATAAGGAATCCATTCACTACTTCCCATGGGCAGGCAGGTGTTCAGCCATCTCCAGGAAAGGAGCGCTCCATCACGCGTAATGGTTACTTGGGAAGACAAACGCCATCACTCCGAATGTCCCCCCCCTTCTTTCTTCCCCAGCTTTCTATGCTGAGCATGACGCCATCTGGTATGGAACATCCCTTTGGTCAGTTGGGGTCAGCTGTCCCAGCTGTGTCCCCTCCCAACTTCTTGTGCACCCCCAGCCTACTCGCTGGTGGGGTGGGGTGAGAAGCAGAAAAGGCCTTGACTCTGTGTAAGCACTGCTCAGCAGTAACGAAAACATCCCTGTGTTATCAACATTATTCTCATCCTAAATACAAAACACAGCACTATACCAGCTACCAGGAAAAAAAAAAAATGAAATCTATCCCAGCCAAAACCAGGACATTCTCTTAGGGGAAAGAAATAATTTATGTTTATACTTAATCTAAGTTACAGTTTGCATTTTCAGAAATAACAATTTTAATTCAAACTTCTTTGAGTAGAACCATGTTGTGATTCTGACATTACGTTTCTGATAGCCCATGGAGCTGATAGAAGTGAGAAGGTTTTGCTCCAAATAGTGAGGAGGGCAAAAAACCTTCCATGGACTGCATATCCTATGTTTTCATTTTCTGCTTTGTGATGTGGTGATATTTTTCCATTTTTCTCTCTACAATATTAGAGTTCAGTAACATCAGCATT
This sequence comes from Mycteria americana, assembly GCF_035582795.1. Lineage (NCBI taxonomy): Eukaryota > Metazoa > Chordata > Aves > Ciconiiformes > Ciconiidae > Mycteria > Mycteria americana. The sequence continues at coordinate 38,177,301 of NC_134367.1, forward strand.
TTTAACTGGTATGTAAGCAGAACTAATAATGATTTAGGAGGACATCAAAACTGTGAACTTTCCTACAGCAATTTTGAGTAAATGTTAATGCTGTTGCTGAGAGCAGGCCTTCATATTACACCATGTCAAATCGTCAACTTGTTGCTTAATTCAAATTAATATTAAAAAATCCCTTCCATTTTAATAGGCTTTACAGTGCTTTGAAACTCTGACTCTAGTCTGATAAAGATGATCTGTCTCAGGACTCTAGAACAAGGCAACTCAGCAAAGTAATTACTGATTCAAGGATATTTAACTTATCTTCTGCTTGAAAACCTAACAATACTGCATTTAACTTGCTTTATTTTGTTTGGCATTATCTTTTCTTCCGAATGAGTTATGAGTTGCTTTAGAACTCCAAGTCAGTGGAGCTTTGAACAGCAGTTTATGATGGCATGCCCAAGAGTCCCCCGTAAAAGCGTGGTAATGACCGTTCTTCCAATTTCCAGTGCTTTAGAGCTATAAAAAACTTCTTGGGTGGTTGAAGTCACTCGACCTTTGGCATCATTTCTCAAAACACATCAATGGGATGCTAGAATCCTTTATTAGCCACAGGTATAGCAACTTAGTACCTACTAAGGCACCCTGGCAAGGCAGGGTAAAGAATAATGTGGAGTTTTTTAGTTGCACTGTATGTCAGGTTTACTTCTTTGGAGCAGACACTCAGTAGCTTGTCTTATTTACTTAAAAATTTACTTTAGTCAGTTGGTTTGGGGTTGTAAAGTGTTGATTCACAAAAGCATATTGTTCTGTTTTTTTCCTGGCCTTTCATATTTTGATATGGCCATTAGAAATGGTCTGGCTAGACCATCAATTTAGAGCAACAGACATAGTTCAGAGTAGCATGACTGGAGAAGAGTGGTCTGTGGCATATAAAAATCTATGCAGAATAGAGGAAAAAATGTAGTACAAAACAGAAAAATCTGTGCTTGCATGTTAATAATGGCTCACTGAAGTTTTTAAAATACTGTATATAAGGAACATTGCTTTTTTTCTTTTCTTACAGGTTTACTTTAATACATAAAAGGCCTGTAAAACTGTGTATTTATTGATGTTTTATGTACACACACAAGATCAAATTATTTCAGTTCCGTGCTGAATGTATTCATAGGAGAGGATGTAAAAAGAGCCTCTTGAACTCTTCTGCGTTTCTGTGCCCTTCCAGAGTGCCGTGAATTTTATACTGTTGCTGTTGGCTACATTAAGATCTTTAATACAGAAGAGAAAATGGAATCTGCTGTTTTACTGCCTGAAAAAAACTAGTCTAGCAGCTTCTGCTGCATCCTTGAGAAGGGAACTGCCTGCTCTCCCTGGGGACAGACACAGCTTGTCAGTGCCCAAGTGTCACCCTGGTTTAAAGTCTTAAATCTGGACATATGATTGAAGGATAAGTTATGACAGTGCTGAGTTTCCATGTGATAGTTTAGATAGGCACAGAGGAAGAAATTTTGGAGTAGTTGTCTTTTGACCAGTAGTCCTTTGGAATGTAAGTGGGCACATGTTCATCGCTATCATGTAGGGTTGTAACAGTTGAAAAGCTACAAAAGCCATTAAAATCGATTAAGAATTCCTGAGTAGCAGATGTAAACCCAGAATTAGTTCCTGAGAAAAAGAAAATTGCTAATTTCAGTCAGTTACATGAGCAGAATAACAACACTGGGAGAGAGAGCCCTGCATGTCCCTCCGTTCCTACGGCCTTATCTGCGACGATGCTTCAGACCTCTAGAGAAAGTTCTACTATATACTCTAACACCAGCATAAGAGAATGAACATGAGTTACAATCCTACTTGTAGATATGATTCATATGCTGTATATAGGCAGTGCCTGTGATGCTTTATGTAGTTGTGCTGTGTTTGCTATCACAGTGGGATTTTGAAAGACAGCTTTATTGAAAGAGCAATAGCAGTACAGGCATCTGTCTACATCCCACTGGAAATGTTTGTTACTGTTACCACGCTTAACAGTGAACATCTAAGCAGGAAATGAAGTTATAGGCACACATAGTGCAGATCATGCTGCTGACAGTTTATCTCACAAGGAGGAAAAATCAATGAGGATTTAATGTTAGACGTGACTGAGTGAGGAAGGAAGGTCTGCTTCTACTGTACCAAATGTTGAAGCGGTCATTTTATAAAACACCCTTCAAAACTGAAAAAGTTTCTCTACAAAGAGCCAAAACCATCTTTTATTAATCTATATATGGAAGGTTCTGACTCTGGAAAAGTTGATCCGTGTAGCTGGAATTGTTCCTAAGATACATTGGCTTGGAAATAATATTTTGCTCCCTGTCATCACTGAATAAGTGCCTTTTGTCTGTGTTATGGCAAGTGAAGTTCTGATCACTCAACTGCGTTTTGCTGAAGCACTAAGCATGAACAAATGACTAGCAGTGCAATAAGTTTGACGTCCGAGGAATGTAAGTATCCTCTTGGATGGAAGTCAGAAGCTGGGGACAGAAGCGTTTCGCTCTCTCCCATCACTTGGTGAAGAAGTACCATTTCTCCTGTACATTTTAAAGAAGGTGCTTTCCTAGGTTTAAGGTATTGCAGACTAGGAAGGAATATAGATAAAATGTGGCTCTCTAGTAAAGGTAGCATTAAAAAATACCTGACTCTTAGGCAGGGGGGTAGTAGGAAATGCAGGCTGCTGAGATTTCAGAGCCATTGTCCGGATACTGTATCCTCTCCCTCCCCATGTGTCTCTGGCACTATGGGCTTGGCTCTAAGTCACCAAGTGTGAAAACCTAGGCCCAGGCGATGAAGTCAGTGGAATTAAGATTTCATTCTGAATGCCTTTATGCCTTTTTTTTTTTTTTTTTTTTTTTAGTATTCCATTTCTTTTACAAGTCAGTGTGTGGAAGGGATGGTTGGCCCTAAATGTCACCTGTTAATTTTTTTCTTTAACTGATTGCACATGTGTAGAATTGGAAAGCTTGACTTCTTTACAGCAAAAACTACAGTGCTTTGCCTTTTTGTACCTTCTTTTGTTTAACCAATAACGTTAGTTGTACTGCACACTGATGAATAATCTTGCAATAAGTAAATCTCTGAAAAGCGCAGTGGCTTTGAGCAAAGAAAATGCCAAGAAAGTACTCTAATATTACAGTGTTATGAATAATATTATTGATATATTATAAAAAAAATGAATGTCACCGGGTCTTCTAGAAAGGAAATGTCTCATGGTTTTGCTCTCTCTAGTTTTGTTGATTTCAGCAATATTGCATCAGAATCTTATATGGCTTTGTACTTTATATTACATAAATAACCAGAGTTTATTGTATATTAGGAGAGATAAATCTTAAGCTAGATCAGTCAAAACGTTGTGCATTTTTTGAGAGGACTCAAGTTTCCTCAACACAATGATTCAGTTCAAAATTGCACCCATGCCCCATCAAAAGGTAAAAGAAGCAGTAAAGAAGGAATCCTGGTTTTGCATTACATGCAGAAAGTAGGATACACATTATCCATTAGTCCTTCAAAAATGCAAGTTAACTCTTAGAAGTGTGTCTTGCCTTGCTGGAAGTTATGCAAGGCACTGCAATGCATTTATGGACATCACACAACCCTCTGAAAAACAGGCCACAGTTATGGTGGGTCTGTCGTGGAGAATCAGAAAAGGTAATTTTATTTTTTTTTAACCTTTGATCTTAAAAGTCATTTGTGAGACTATGCAGTTTTCCTTTTTTCAGTCCTTCTCCTACATAGCTTTCTTTTTAAAGGGGTCTGGTTTTTAATTTATATGGTACATGTAGTTAGACTGAGAAGTCTGTATTTGATTCCCTAAATATATGGCCTGACTTAAAAACCCCACATCTGTCCTGAAGCTTGCTGAAACATTCCTGCTGGCTTCTTTCTCTTAGAACTTCTCATTCATGAAAAACAGAGTGAGTATTGGGTATATGAAAAAGGTAATCTAAGTATCTCCTGGTTCTTACTTTTAAAGTTGATATTCCATAAATCATCTGCTTAAGAAATAAAATAAAAAGGACGTAATCACAGTGATAATTTTTCATAGGAAGGTGCTGAAAGGAAAAGGAAAGAAGCATCATGACTTAATGCCAGTGACATTAGTAACTGGTATTAATCTATCTGTATTGAAGTTTTCTGTTGAAGGGTAATTCATCTGAGACCAACTGAACCACTGAGACCAACAAGTCATTAGTTAACTTCAGCAGAGCCAGCATTTCAAAACTGTTTGAAGAAGCTTTTCTAGACTAACTGGTACCTTTTGGGAGAGATCAGGTTTTTATGCAGCAGCTTTGCACTCATAACTGTGTGACTGAAGAGGTGTTAGGTTTTGTGTGCGTATGGATTGTAGTTTGGGGAGTATCTTATTTCTTCTGAGATAGCAGCACTTTCATGGTTAAGAGTGTTTCATGGTTTACAAATTAAATGATCAAATTAGGCTTCCCAGGGACAGAGGTTGATACTTGGCTTGCACATGTATTACGCTAATATGTACAGAAATCTATTATGCTAATATATTGAGATTTTCTTTTGAAATAAGAATAAAATTAACATTTGGAATAAAAATTACTTTTAATTTCCTTCTCTCTGACTTATTTCCTCATCCATGGGCTGAACTTGCCCCAGAGCAAGCATTACTAATATATGGCTTGTGGGGATGGCTTGCAAAAAAGGGTAGCTGAGAATTATGCCTGTTTCAGGCATCTTTCTGTACGAAATTGAGTTTTCATATGTCAGCAAAGTGCACCTTTTAATGACTAAAATTACAGAAAGTTGTCTGACTTCTGTGATTACGTGAGTATGTAATTTTGGCCTCCTATGGTTAAAAACATTGCTTTTTCAGGAACTGATTTAGTTAAAAGATGCAGACATAATAATCCCTACCAGGCACATAACATTTGTTGGACAGTGGAATATCCACTATGGTAAAATAATGCTTTTTCTGTTAAACTGATCATATATTTTCTATTTAATGTGTTGGAAAAGTCTAATAAAAAGTAAGCAGAAATAATTAAAGCTCCACTCTGATCCCATGGTGAGGCTATTACTCATTATTGCTGCTTCTGAACACCACAGCTAAATACACTCTAGATGGCATAATAAAATTAGCTGCTAGTAATTTCAAGGAAAATACCACATACCGGTTTTAAAGTGGAATATAGAATTATAGTGATACATACTAGAGTTGTACTATGAAAACTGTTGAAACTCTTGCAGCCAAGCAAATTCATATTGCAAAAGTTAATTTCTGGTCTGAGTTGTGGTAGTACGTGCTACTATTTGAATTAAAGAAGAAAGAAAAATCTGCTATTGAAACTTGCGTTCCAGTGCTAGTAACTGACACTATGATCAGAACAAAAAGTATTTCTAAACATACAAACATGTATTGCAATAGAAAATCTCTTCACTAATCTGACTGCAGCCCAGTAGTTAAATAAAATTGCAGAATATCTTAAATACAACAGTTTTACAGTGTTAAATAAAATGGAGTTTTGGTTTGTTATTGAAGTTTACAGACTACATAGTTTTATAATTAATAGGTAGTTTTTTCTTTAATCAGCCCTTAAAATATTAATTGTGTCTATATTTTATACTATTAAAAATAAGTCCTCACTGACATTTTAAAATATTTTTGGGAAGCAACCCTGTTTGGTTGCATATGTTCCAGTGTTTTACTGTGGGATGTGGTTCTGTGTATTGTTAGTCCTGCTGTAAGTCATTAGCTGGGAGTTCTGCTGAAAATATGAGAAGATCACTTACACCTGTGGAAGTAGTTCAGTTTTATCTGACTTGAAAAGCCCTTTGCAATATTAAAAATGTATTGCAAGTCTGCAGTCCCAGTCCTGTATTTGCAAGCTAACAGGTATTGTGCCGGCTTCGGTTGGGAGCCCAGCACTTGCTGCGTTATGAGTTGTCTGGCACTTTAAAAAGTCAGCGGAATGAGTGCTAATTATCAGACTTTGCCTAATGTGAATCTTAATCCAGTCCTGCTTCTGCAGCAGTTAAGTTGAGTAGCACTGAGAGATGTATAAATAGTGCCGGTGATTGCAGTGTTTCAAAACAAGACTGAAGTAAATTGTGAAATATGTGAGGACCAATGTATGGGTTACTTCTATTCTTGACTGAATGTGACAATGCTAATACCACAGCCAGGGTCGCAGTGAAAGCAAGCTCTTAAAACACCGCTCTGAAACTATCAGGAAGAATGACTGAAAAGCTCTGAAAGCGTGGGATAACATTAGGAAAGGCTAATGGCGTTTCATGGTTTAATGGATGTACAGATCGTTTTGCTGGTGGCAAGCTATTGAGTTGTGGTGGCCGAGTTAAACCCACATGTGTTTCCTTTACTTTCCCTGTCATCACAAGCAAAGGGAGGAAAGCCTCTTCAAATAGCTGTAAGTTTATTCAATCCATGTGTAATATATCCATAGGGAATGATACCAAGGATCTGCTTCCTGAGAGAGAAAGTACAACCTGAACAGCTGCAAAGGACAGGACAAAAAAGGTTGTTCAAAGTATCAAAACACCCCAAACTCTTCTTCTGTCAGAAGTAAAATCTCCTCCTGTACAAATCCATTGGCTAGAATGGAGTCACTCTGGATATTAAGCTTACAAATGTGTTAACTTGAGTAGAGAGTAACAGCATCATTTTGAACAAAAACCAAAGGCGGTATCTTCTCCCTCCGCCCCTTTGATATCTGTTGAGGGCTAGAAGGAAACCCCTTGGTTTTCTATAAGAACTGTCATTCACCCATTTCCAATGCTGGAGCCTTAATAATTTTCTTGGAAATGGCTGCATTGTGCAATAGCTTTGTTCTTGTAACTGACAGTTTATGTAAAGGCATAAAGGCAAATTCCTGGCTGTATTCCAGGCAGCCCCACTGCTTAGGAGCCTTACACATTCATCATTGCTTTCCCCAGTCAGTTGCAAAGTTTTCTAATCTGTGTTCACTTTTAATTTTGCCACAATTTATTAGCAGTAAGTATATTAAAAACACAAAGCAGTTGAGGAAGATAGCTGATATAAAGAGTTTTCAAATTACTATTAATTTTGGCTTTACAGCTGAAGCGATTAAAATCAATCAAAGTGCAACATGCCTCTTTTCTGCTCTGAATGAAGTGGCAATGTTTGTGCTTTCTGTAACCTTAGGGTATATAAATCGGAAGGAAAAAGAATGGAGAAGTATGGCTGCAGATTTTACTGGCAATTTTCAAGTTTGAAAATAAACAGTAAAATAAATATTGTTTTGATGTGTTTCCAAAATGGAAGAACTCCTCTTAATTTTTTTTTTTTTAACTGTAAAAAGAATCCTCATTCTTTTGAGGTTTTGTTCTTCCCAAGATTTCAAGCTGGATTAAGTCATATGCATGGTGCTGAACTGCTGGTATCCATTGATCATGGAAAATCATGACAATCATTGCATTAAGCTGCATATAGGTGATTTTTTTTCCCTGTACATTTTGACAAAACTTTTTTTAGATAACAAGAAATAATAGGAAAAACTAATTTTTTTTGGAAGAAGCATGCTGCCTTCATCCTATTCTCTTATTACCATGCTAGCAAAAAGCACAGGTTTAGTGTAGCCGTTCTGCTACAGATTCATGTCCGTGTTCGGTGCTAAAGATCATATTGAATTATCCCTACATCATGCTGAATTATTCCTATAGAGATTCTTTGAGGCTGAAAAGGATTTTTTCGTGCTACTGTTTCTTCAGGCTACTGAAGAAACAAATGGCCCACTGAACCATTTTCTCCACTTTCTCATCCCCACTGGGCAACGTGAGCTGCAGCTCTCTAGAAGATCATTAACAGATCTCAGGGACATTTGCACAGCCATGGCCACTCTTCCTTCCATTTTTGCATGCCTTGGGGGGATGGACATGGGAGGCAAATAACGGCTCTTTATTAATAGAGAAATGCCTCCTCTTGTATTCTGTGTTTATGGGTTTTAAATTATCATACATTGAAATTCAAGGGTGTTATGTTAGCAGAAGGCATGAACATTTGCTACCTCTGTCATGCTATGCCAGGGAGCGTGCCCACCATAGCGAAGAGTATTAATTAGGGAAAGCAGGGTAACAAGGGCTTAGAACTATCTCAGTTCTCACAGTAAATCCATATCTATTATTTTAGAAAGATTTCAAATCGTAAAAGCTTTTTGCAAAAGGTTGTTCAGTGTCTAATAACCCTACAATACTGATGTCAGTGACTACGCAAGCAGGCTTTCTAGTTTACTTTGCACTTCCCCATATACAATGCAAACAGATAGCTAATGACTGGGTAAATACAATGGGAATGTACTTTGTGCACTGTGTGTTCTGAGCTTGAGTGTTTTGGTCTTTATTTTGTTTGCCTATTTTTATATTCTTTCACAAGCACATTTTGTAATGATGGAATATTACAGAGTTCCTAGTACAGTACAGGGGAATAACACAAGGAATGTATTGTGCTCACTCTTTTAAAATATGAAATCCTTGCCCATGCCAATTATTTCTGGCTTTTATTCTTTTGAACTAATATAGTATGAACAGGGGTTATGTGTTATGATTCTTTAGCACAAGAGTGTTCCTTCAGAAAAAAAAAATCAGACAAAAATATATGTCCGACTTTGTCGTATCCATTTTCTTTCCTGACCTTTTTTACTTATTTTTTAAATGAAAATCCATGAAAAGTTTAAATGTATGAACTTACAGTTGTCAGTGAGAGGCTGGGGAAAAAGTCATTAGCTGAAAACTACTACCAGTTGCAGTATTAACTCACAAGGATTACATTTGAGTCATGTAAGGAATACGATTTAGAAAACCACAAAAGACAGACATTGAAAGCAAAGTCTTTAAAACCAGGCTGATCTTGGACTTACTAACCCAGCTCAGTATGCCATTCGCTGCCTTTGCTGGAAGTGCCTGCTGCTGCCTGACGTGCGGCTCATTGCCCGACAGGATTCCCGGCTTCTTTTCCGCAGAGCTGCTTTCCAGCCAGCTGCACCCAGCTTGCACTCATGCACAGGGTTCTTGGAGCCTGTGTGCAGGACTTGTTGTGCTTCATGAGGTGCTTGTCAGTCCGTTTCTCTGGCTGCCAGGGTGCCACTGAATAGCTGCTCCAGGTTCCAGCTTATCTGTCCTTTCCCCCTAGTTTGGTGTCACCTGCAATCTTCCTGAGAGTGTGCTCCATCCCATTGTCAAGATTGTTAAGAAAGATGTTGATGAATGTTGATCCCTGAGGAACACGTCTAGTAACCAGCTGCCAATTGGATTTTGTCCTGCTGATCACCACCCTTTGAGCCTGACTGATCCAGCCAGTTTTCCACCCATGCTTGCTTTTTCAACCCGTGTTTCACCAGCTTGGCTAAAGGGAGACTATGGGAGGCTGTTGATAGATTTGCTAAAGTCCTGGTAAAACACTATCTGCTGTTCTCCCCTTGTCCGTTAAGTGTGACATCTCATCTTAGAAGGCAATCAGGCTGATCAGGCAAGATTTGCCCTTCTTAAGTTTATGTTGGCCGTTCCCAAACAACTTGTGGTCCTTGGCCTTCTTGGACATGGCATTGAGGATGACTTGCTCCATCTTTCTAGGAACTTGATGTTAGGCTGACTGGCTTACATCTGCAGAATCACGTTTCTGTAGATCCTCCTTCTTGCCCTGCCTAAAAATGTGAATTAATTATGTTACTATGCAGATCATGTCCCTGCTGTGTCTTGTTCCTGCAATTATACTGGATTTGAGGAAGAAATCAGCTATTATAAAGCTTTATCTGGTACCAGAGAGTACCTCTAAGCAAAAAAATTAACCTTGTGTCAGCCACCTGATTTAGTCTAAAGGTCGTGCTGGGTTTTGTTTATGCAGTACCCAGTGGCCTGAATGGAATGGATTGGCAGAAGTGCATTGGCTAGTCTGTTCTTACATAACTAATTTTCCTAATTAATTTAGAATATTATGGTGGAAAGAAAGGAAAAGTAACGATAGCATTTCTGCAAAAAACCCCTGCTAGTGCCTAGCAGCTATTGTGTCAATATGAAAAGCTGCAGTGACCGTGTGAGACCGGAATGCTTTTGCTATATACCGTGTTAACATCTCTCACTGCCTAAATTACCTCTCATCTGGTCTGTCAAGCCCAGTTGTCATCAAACAGGTCAATTTGGGGTTTGTTTGAACATTCTCCTGACATACTTATCTTTAAGGCTCAAGCAGTGACACCTTGAGATATTTGGAACAGATAAGCTAAATTAATATTTTATTGTTTTTGAGAGAAGGAAGGTATTTATTTTGGAAGTCCAGTGGGCTTCGTATCCTGAAGGGATGCATAGTCTACAGCATCAGATTACTCTGAAGGTTTTTTGTGTTGCATTCCTTTGCAACAGCTGGAGCTGGCCTCAGAAAGTGGACAAATGGAACAGTTCTCTGAAGAAACTTTGGAAAATTTTCTCTCCTAGATTCCTGTTTTGTATATTGCTGGCTGGTGTAGATAAAACTGAACTTTAGTTTGGAAAGTATGGAAGCCCGTGATGTGCTTGCGTGGGAATAATTAGCATCAGAACCACAGTGTTGCAGCCTGGGTGTTCATCTGTTATCTGGGATTACTTGTACCTGTTTCTCCTGAGCAGTTCCTTGATGCTGGATGAGCCTTGGCTGCTGTTGACAAACAGCTTTCACTTTGTCTCTTGCTTTTTGGTGTCAAATAGTTTCTGTGGAGTTTTAGTGTTTGAATCCATTTTATATTTGGGATTACTGGAAGCTATCTAGGTGAAACATAATTGCTGGTTCTTTATGGGGCAATGGACTAGATGTTCTGAAGAATGGTTCAGATCTCCACACTATCAAGTTACATGGGCATGTTACATAATTAACAATTTGCTTTTATTTTGTTTTCTTACTCTTTGTTTTTAATGTATCTTTCTTATTTTCATTTTTGCATTTTCTCAAATGCAGCACTATTCACTTACTTTAGCAGCTCTTTCAAATGTTCTTGGAAGGGAAGCAATCATATGGTCTCACTTAGAAGAAAATACTTTAAAATGATCTAAGGAAAACTTATAATGGTAAACTGATTTGTTTTTAACTCAGGCCATAAAAAATAATTAGAGAAGCGTTTTGAAGTTGCAGGTAAACCTGTTATTGTCTTAAGATGAATTGCAGAGTAAGCAAGTACACTCCCTAAGGGATTTTGCAGAATGCAGCACAAAATGTTTCTGGAAGTCGCAGAGGGGCTGTGGCTTAGAATGCAGGATATGTCCCCTAAACCTTGGCAGTATTGGCAAGCAGCTAATTGAGGTGGGTGCTCATCAACAGTTATTGTGTAGTTATATTGAATTACTGTGTAACTGAGCTCCACTGCTCATGTAATTTACCTCCACTCCTCATCAATGTAATCAGTAAAAATCTCAACAATTGAAAATAAGTTCTTTAAACTTTCAGTTGTTGTACAAAGCCTGCTAGCTTCCCTTACAAATGATAACAACATATGATCTTTATAGTTCAGCTCAGAGACGTGTTGATGTGATTAGTATATTTGCTCATGTTGCATTACTTAAAATGGAAATAAAATTGTTTAATAACATTCAAAGCAAACGTTGAATTGATTACATTTGTGAATATTTTATATTCATACACTACATATATCTATGCTTGAATGTGAATGTTCTCCAAAGGCAAATGTGCTGCTTCTGTAATTGAATATTAGCCAATAGTTTAAAGTTGTATTGTGGATAGTCCATTTCTTAATATAAACTACTTTGTCAGAGTTTTTATCGATTAAGATCAGATTTGTCTCATCTAATTTTTTTTATAGCAGATGAAACAGACTTTTACGGAGAATAGCTGATCCTTTTCTAAAATAGACAGACATATGGAGAGGATGTATAATCTCTGTCGTGTCTTATATTTCCTATCTAAAGATCTTTGATGCTAGGTTAGTTAAGATGTCTGACTTAAGCTGAAGTTAGGGAGAAGTTCCACCTTTAGAGGGGAGAAATAACAGCTGAAGTAAACAAACAGCACAGAACAAACCTCATCGTTCACAAAAGATGATTTATGAATTCCATGTCTGGTAAGAATTACATGCTGAAAATCTCTAATTTTGAGTAAGAAGTGCTAATGGCACCTATTCAGACAATTCATAAACATTTAAAAGACAGTACATTGTCTTCAGAAGTATTTTGCTCAGTTTTATTGTTGAAAGGAGACATGGTAATAGTAAATTATTTGTAATTAGCACTTGGAGACACTCAGGTTTGTCAATTTAGAGTCAAAGAATTTACCTCCAGAGTAGACATTCGTTGCCAAACAAAGGGGGGGACTATTGCGCTATTTTCAAAGGAGGAGATTACGATTAAGAATTTTGCACTGAGGGCAATATCTAATAGTAGTATGACATGAGCTGTAACGTGAGGAACCTGTTAATAAAATGCAAATGAAGCACAAGGAGCAGCTACCCTTTAAATATATATACCTTTGAATATATCTATTTACCTCTAGATTGCTATAAAATAAGAACTCAGTTATAAATCTCAGCGAGGGAAAATGCTCTCACATATGATTAGTGTGTGAATAGGTGTTTATGGGAGCAAAATTACTATTTAGTCTACCATAGCATCTTCAACAATGTTACCTCCTGCATGATCTAGCAAGCTATAGTTTCCTAAGTATCTAGAAGCCTTAGTTTTATATGCTTACAGCTCACTGGCTTGTAGGAGCGCCTTGCAATGGTGTCTCTGAAAAGGAGGAATTAGAGGCTAATGATAAACTTATTTTCTGAAGCTGACTGCAAATTAGCCCCTTGCCCTATAATAGCAAATATTCAGTGGGAAGCTTGTAAGCAAAATAAAAGTAAATTTTCAAATCCCAACCTTAAATTATTCTCACAGAAGGGATAGTGTACCCTTTCAAACATTACTCGCCTGATGAATGATAGTTTTGAAATAATTCATTTCAAAAGATAAGCTCATGTTATACTACTATTAGATATTGCCCTCAGTGCAAAAGAATAAGCAGTAGCGTTTTACATCATGCAGCTGAGAAATGTGGGGATTAAAGGTTTTTGAAAATGAATTAAATAATAATTCACTCAGAAATGATAATACAAGAAGTTGAAATAAGTCTGTCAATACACTTATTTACTGTAATGCTATAGACAAAATGACACTTTACTAAATGAAAGTAAGCAGCTACTGCTTGAAATCTTTAAAAATTAGTAAGAAATACATTAACAACATGAACTTTGCCGGATGCCTGAGTTTTCAGATATCCTGAAACAATGACTTAGAGATCTGAATTTCTCTGCAAAGCAATTACTCTAATTCTAATTCTTTCACTAATATTACTGGAAGGAAATAGTATTGGAGTTGAGAATGGAGTCCAAAAGGAGAACTGAATTCAGGGGAACTCAGGAGTGTTTGCAAAGTTCAGAATTCATAAGGAGAAAAGGAGGGGACACACAATCAAGATGATAGTCTTGAAAAGGACAGATGACATTAATTCTGGAGGACAAGCATATGAAGCACAACAAAATAAATAAGTGTGATTGAAGCTGTGATATAAAACTGGCTCTTTCCTTGACTTACTAGCTTTGGTAATTGTGTAGACTGAGAGGATTATATATGTAACAATATTCACAGATTGTATTTAAAAATGAAAGAGGACTATATCAGGAAAACATATTCTATTGTTGAGAGGTATTCTTTCATGTCAGTCAGGCTTTTTCACAAATATTTTGTTATTGAGAGTTGTTTCACATGCTTATAATTAAATAATTATGTTGATACTTTTCTGGACTTTCAAATTTTTTTTTCTTCATTGAGAAACACAATCTCTGGAGAATAAGAATAAAACATACTTGATTAAAACTGTAAAGGCTGTTCTTAATTTTTTGCTCAGGTTCATGTGATCCAGATTGCTATGTGTGTGCCATATTTTACAAGTGAGCAGTATTCAAAAGACTTAAGAATGATCTTTTGTATCTGAATTTTTGAAAATCAAGATATGTGCAATAATTTGCTCTGCGAATGCTGTTGGTGCTTTAATTTGACCATGTACTGTAGCCTCTGTAACTACTCAGTTCGCTGGAAAAGCTGATGCAGACCTAGCAGAGCAAAACGTTCGAGACGGTTGGAACCGCTGGCGGTTTTGATTCCGTAGCTGGGAAATGATGAGCGACCCATTACTCATGTTTCTCCTGCGAGTCTTCACCCTTGAATATTAAGGAGAGGAAATTTCTTCTCAGCTCAGGAGTGCTAAATATTTATAGCAAGAGAGTCGACAACTAGGATTTTCAGCTGCAAAACGTGGGTCTTTATGTTTTAAACCGAGTGAGGCCAGAGCCATTAATCCAAGATAGGCTGACTTATTTCATCTAAGCACTGAGCGATGCCATAAAATGGTGAAGTGCTGCAGCCAGCGTCTGACACTAGAGAAGTGGGAAAAGATTTGATCTTCGATATAAAACAAATTAGTTAAAGACACTGCCATGCAGATAAGCATGCTGATAGTCAAGTGTGTTACAGTGGTATAAACTGCTGAACATTTCAATACCACAAAAATATTTTTATACTTTTCCTTTTACGCTGTAGCGCTTTTTGGCATGTGGGAGTTTTTAGTTCTGGTTCTTTGCAGTTCTTTGGCTGGACAGTTTTTAGCTATTCCTCAGTGGCTCTCTTGATTTAAGACATGCTCTATGGTGACATCTACCAGCATGTATCAATTTATTGCACTGTATGAAAAATAAAGATATCACTTCACTATGTAAGCAACCGTCGGGATGACCAGGGCTCATGGTAGTTGTGTACACTCTGTATGTAGTTCTGTATGTTCTTTATGGCTTGAATAACTTAAACTTGGTGTTGATAATTTTTTATAAAAATAGGACTTAATTTTTGATTTAATTGTTGGTTGACTGGACAATTAGCTGAAGGGGCTGGGAAGTTTTGCTGCCATAAGCTCCCGCTGCAGTGGCAAAGCCGAAGCCTGGGTGACGCAGAGCTCGCGGGGACTGCCTTGCCCCGGGGGGAGGCTGTCTTCTCCCTCAAATTGTGGGGAGGTTTCAGACAACTGGCTTAAACCAGATCTGGCTCTAAAATAGCCAACTGAGGTTAGAAACTGCCCACTCTAATGGACCTCTTTCAGACATTTTGTTGACAAAACAGTTTTAAATTAAAGATTTTACTGTCCAAAATGCATTTTGAAATTCTTTCAGGTAATACTCAGCTGCGGTCGCTGCCGTTTCCCTCTGGGTAATACGGTAACACAAATTTATTCAGTGGCTTCTGAGTAACAAAACCTGCTTTTAGGTGTCTTAAACCTGCCAAACTGGGGGTGCAGCGCTTGCTTCGTGACTTCGGGGGCTGAATCGTGCCGCCGGAGGCTGGAGGGTGGTCGCTGTGCCACCCCTGCCTGCCGGGAGGAGAGGAGGGGACTGTCCCCTCGGAGAGGTGGGAGATGCCCCCTCGGCTGGGGGGCTCCGCGCTGGGAGCTGGGCCAGTCACCGCGGTGGGCGCTTTGTTCTTGAAACGTGTCCTGAGCGAGGTGGAAGTTTTGGGTCGGGAAGTCGCTTGCCTAGAGAATTCGTAGAAGGTGTTTGCCAGTGGAATTCAGAAATAAACGTGGAAGAGGACACACAAAATTGATTCTTTTGAAGCGAACTTGTGATGAATGGAACGCGCTACCATCGCTTTTCTCAGGGGTTTACTTGCAGACCAGGGGTCGAAGCAGACTGGTTGCTATAATATTCGAATCAATTGAATTACAATAAGTCTAAAGCAAAATCAGTTGTCTTAGCTTTTACAGTTTTTGACCAGATATCACAGAAATAGGAACATTTGATAGTGTGGATGCCTGTCTTCCTGTATAGCCAAAATACCCATGGAGTTGAACTGGAGTCCTGCCCGACGACACAAAAACCAAACCGGAGAGTTGTTTTACAAATGAAACGTTTCTTGCTTTAAATCCACGGTTTAGTGGGCTGTAACATGTTCGATCAGTAAAATAAGTAAAAATCAGACAGTTTAGTGCATTAACATGTTTTGTACTGTTTCCTTCACAAAAAAGCTCAGACCTAACCCTTGTGGTGTTTGTTGCTGTCATCCGTCACTGAGGTGTGAGAGTTTTAAGTAACCACTGGAAGCATTTCACAGCTCAGGGGACTGGAGTTGTTAATCTCCGTGCAGAGTTAACCTTTTGTTGACAATTTTGAGCCAGCCCTTTTGTTTACGTAGTAGAAAGAATTCAGAATGGTAATTAGTAAAAGTAAGAATGGAAGAATTTAGGGTGTCTTTCTATATAAATATTAGTAACAATTACGAAATATATTCCAGAGAAAACGTATGTTTTTGTTATCAACTCAGATAGTGTATTTCTTTGCATAGTTTGACACTAAAAGATAATAAATTACATCTAATTATCTTTATATATACAACAAGGATATTTGCAAAGTATGACCATTTCAAATAAGTATTTTTAAAGCTTTATTTTCTGTAAAGATAGCATAAGATGATTGCAATTTGAGTTAATTGCTTCCGTGTGCTCTGGTTTGTAGTAGCACTACAGCTTTAAAATCTGAAAGCCATTCTCATGCCTATTTCATAGCATGAGATTTTACGGTAGATTATGGAACATAAATACAGAACTTAAATACAGGACTGTAATTTTAAATATATTCTTTCTACACTAAATTGATCTGTTTATTATTTATTGCTTTTTAACAGATTATTAAATTTAATTCTAAAGATCAGAAAAATGTTGAACATATTAGTATTAGCTGTTCAGAAAAAAACCATAATTTTTTATTTTAAAAAAACACTGATCAGTACATTGTAAACCTGAAACCTAAGTTTTCCATATGTAAAAATTATGTTGCTAATTATGATATTTTATCTGGAATGCTGTATGTTTAATTTTTTTTATTTTTTAATTTTTAGAATTTTTTTTACACCTAAAGTAAAATTTTTCCTTTCTACAGCTGTTCATCGGTTTTACAGTCAAGAACAGTTTTGAATAATACAATGGAAAATACATTTGTACTTTTGCCAAATAATGTAATTAATTCAGTGCAAAAAAACCATTAGGGTATAAAATTATAATTATAAAAATACACAAACTGTAAAGTGAAGTGCAATCATCTTATTTTGAAACAATTTACTGACTGTGAATCGTCTGTTAGCTGAAACTGAAACACAAGTCTAGTTCCATGTGCTTTATAATCTGATCTCAGTGTATAAAATCTTTGGAGCAATATAAACATATGTGTAAATGAATTGTTTTAACATTCAATTTTTATAATATAATTGCCTTGAATCATGAAACCTCAGACCTAAGATGTTCCGTCAGGGAGGCAGAAATACTGGTAACAGTGAAATCCAAAAAGCATACAAGAAACAGCTTTTGGGTTTATGAGTCCAAAGACAACTCACATGGTGTTCCTGCAAAAACTTAAGGGGAACAAAAAAAACCCAGCAGAAAAACCCACTCCTTAAATCCCGCATTATAATGTGAAAGCTCCATGCTTTTGTTGGACAGCTGAGATGGATGAATCCTAAAGTATTTTAAGATTGGCTGCTGCTCTGAATACAGTCAAACTTACAGTGTTCAGCATTGTCACAGAGAAGAAGTTATCTGCAAGCCCAAGTTTCGGTAATTAAATCCTGGAAGGCCCCTTGGGTGGCTAGCATTGACTGGTGTTATTCAAGAGAAACAAGCATCGCATTTCATTTATGAAATACTCGAGTAGAAATATAATGTATCTGTCCCTTTGCCTAACATAGTTTCAATGTTTTGCTTTTAAGATGAACTGTAAAGGATGTGCAGACTCTTATATTTGAATGTGTCTGTAAGTCATGGCTAGATCCAAGGCAATAATGGTAGGGAAAGAAGAAGACAGACGAAAGTCGCCGAGGACCTGGAAGGACCATCCAGTTCCACTGTTTTGGGGCTGCTAGGATTTAGTCCCTGCAAACCTATTATTTCAATCAGGCAGGAAGCTAATGACATGCAACGCTTTCATCCTTTAGCGAAAAAGAGAAAGTACCTCTATTTTAGGAATGGCTGTGGATTTTTTGACAAAATACTGTCCTGTCAGGAAATGCCAGTGTCAAACGTTTTGCAGTTTTACCAGGCAGTTTGTCAGGGAGTAGTTCTGTCTTTCCAGGTGGAATTTCTGACAAACTTGATGTTCTTGATTGAAAGTTTAAGTTTCTTCCCTGGGTTGTTTCTCTGTTTTGCGTTCGCAGCCATTGGATAAAATGTACGTATGAGGAGGAACAGGAATTCAGGAGCTGCCGCCCCTGAGCACCCTGGCCACGGGGCAGAAGCGTCACACGTGTGCTCCCTTCTTTGCTGTTCGGTGGCACGGCGGCTTTTGGGGTGCCACAAGGAGAACGCTCTTCTTTCCAATTTTACCCCTCTCTGTAGCTAGTTATTAGGGGACTTCCATATTAATGTGAGTACCTAAAAAATTAGTCTTTCTGTAGTGAACAGGGTGGTCTTTCTTGTTTGTTTATTTTTTATTTGTTTGTTGTAGAACAGCTGCAGCTAGCCTACCTGGGGATTAGGTTCCAAACGTCAGATTCTCACTGGCCTGGGCACCACCAAGCAACCTTGAACAAAGGTGTCTGCGAGCTACTTTCTGCTGTTCATGCAGGGCCATTCACTGGCCTTGCCCAGAGCACAAGTCCTTGTCAGATTTGGGCTGCAGAGCGTTTAGGTTGTGGGTTCTGAGCAGGATCAGGCAGGGGACAGGGAGAGCGCTGCTAAAATGGGAACGGTTCTTTGAGTGCAGAGAAGCAGAGCTTTCAGTCACTGCACAACCTGTAACGCAGGCAACATGCAGGCATCTCAGACATGCCGGGTGCTCTGGAGATGGGGAATCTGTGTAAAACTTCTCTAGGTCCCTAAGGTCCCTGAGACCTTTTTGAACCTGGGTTTCCAGAATTCTGGACCTTTTGGTTTTACTCTTGGTCTGGTTTGTTCTTCTGTTTGTACCTGAGGCTTGTGTTTCTGAATCAGAAATTAATAGGCTTGTCACCTTACAGATTGAAGAAAGCGTCTTTGGAGTGCTCTGATAGTAAAACTGAGCGTAGCTTAAATGTGTGTTTAATTTTACATTATCTACCATTATAATGCTGGTTTTAAACTCACTGTGGAAGTATGAGGATGAGGTTAACTTTCAGGAGGTCCCTCACTCATGCTGTTTCTCTGACTCACTGTGCTTCTGCTTCAGGGAGGAAGGGAAAAATCTGTAAGGGGGTGGCCAGAGTAAACAACCACCCGTAGTGGATCTGGGTACTGGGGCTTGTGTAAGAACGAAGGAGTTCCGAGCTTTTCCCCTACTCGAATATCTCGCACATCAGTTGCTTGTCCCCCCACAGTGCTGCATTCACTTGCTCTCAATTCCCCTCCCTAGCAGGGAGGTGTCTGCTGGCCCAGGACCCTCAGGCCAAAAGTCAGGCTTGCTTCTGCTGTCCCACCACTCGCAGTTGCTGGACTTTGGTGCTAGCGGCCACGGTCCCCGGGTGTGCCTGCCATTCATCTCTGTCATGTCTTGGAGTTATGAGCATTTCTAATGTTATGTATAAAACTTCGTGGTACTATATTTAAGTCTTTATGTAGGCTAGGAAAACCATGAGTTGTGTTTCTTTTTTTGTAATGAGAGAAGTATCCCATACACAGCAAAACAGAATTGCTGTCTACAAAACTATATTGATCATGGATTTTTCCCTGCAACAGATTGACAAACAAAACATTCAGTAATACAAGTGACCAAGTCTGTGTGTTACTACCAATGGGAAGTTAAAAGTAACCAAAAATCTTTGCAAAGGATATGTTGCAGAAGGATACTACTTTCACTAGCACAGTAATGCAAGACTTCAGTTTCATCTTAGCAAGAATCCTGAAAAATGTGCCTGGATATGTCCTGTGCAACTGCTACATCTTGTTATGACCTAATTTATTCCTCTGTTCTGCTGTGATCATATGAGTGAACCTTGCATTTATGAATGCTATTTGGCTCAGAGTAAGAAATATTGAATATAAAAACCTAACATTGAATATTCTTGTGTATACGGTAGATATACAAGATCAACTCCGCAGTATACGCATGTGTGTGAGTCAACTGCAATATATATTCATGTTGAGGGAATTCATGTGATTATATGCTAATAAATATATTGATGGGGTTATGCTGTATTCAGTCTCAAAGGGCAGAAGTGAAAGGAGAGAAAATGTCTTTGGAAATAGCAGTTGTAACATGTATTGCTATGCCTTGAGTCAGCAAGTTGTTCCCATTTATTCAGAATGCTTCAGATAAGCAATTTATCTTCAGAATGTACTGAGAATGCTTCAGATGAGCAAGGAAGTTGGTAAGTAATACAGAAGAAGCAATCCAGTGTTATTCAAAACTGAAATTACATCATCAGTGTTGCATTTCCAAGACCATTTCAACAAATTCCCATCAGAGGAATCCTCCTTGGCTAAACCAAAATTGAGAAATCTAATTTCCTTTGAAGCAAAATCCTCTAATCTTTATGTATTTAATCACCGTCTAATTCAGAATGCTAAGAAAAGGATTTCTCATATAAATAAGCACGACAGGATTAAGTGACTAAATGTGGATGTTATCATCTTTGCAAAAATTATAAAGAATCTCCTACAATTCTTTATATGATAGAAGTTCTCTGATTTAGCTTTGTGTAGGAAGATCTGAACTTCTCCCATTTTCATATGGAGTTTTGAGCTACTAGAGGGGAACATCTGTTTCTAAACACTACGTGCAACATTACCTACAGGTTTAGAAGTGCACAGTGTAATGTGTGTGGATCAGTGTATTCTGTTAGACATCCTTCCTTATCAGTATATATTTGAATGCATTCATTACTTGTATAAGGTTAAGAAATACTGCCTAGCTGGATTCTGTTCTTAGGAAATGGTAATTTCCATTAGCAGCCTCATTTGAGAAGCCAGTGGGTTAACCTAAAACATGCTGAAATGAATTTATAGGAACTACTTCAGAAGTTACCAAGTCACCTAATGAATGGCATTTTTTTGTCTTCTATAATTTGTTTGATTACCTGCAATCTTCAATCACCTTTGAAGCTGAATATTATGCCAACTTTGAATTCCAGCAGGTAGCCAAGAAACTTGAAAGATCTGAAGACCTTTCACTATCTGTGTACTGACAACATACAAAAATGTAGTCCTGTATTTTATGTCCATAAAGATTTTATCACCTTTGGCAGTTGATAAGGACTGAAAAAGAGAGAGAAATATAGATGGATTTTCAAAGTGATATTGTCTCTTTTACTGTTATCAATGGACACTCTCACAAGGTACTATAGATTTTGTATTGGTCCAGTTTGGTATTAAATGGCTTCCACAAAAATTCCTTTTAACTGTGGACATTTGTCTCATCTCTGCAACTATCTGTGTAAAGACAGCCACTGCAGTGAGATGGCATGGATTTGAATTTTTCTTCATAATTACTCAGGATTAATACAAAAATTGCATCTCTAACCCATTCACTCCAGGCTTCCTTCCTAGTCAATAAGAGTAAATGTCTTCAAAGGGTGGCACATTTCATTGTAGAGTAAATCTCCCTATGGAAAGATTTGAAATGTTTTAACAGCAACTGAGAATTAAAGATCCTGTTGAAAGTCTCCTAAAGTAACTATCTCCCTTACAAGAACATAAATAGCACTGGACATCCAGCCTCTGATCTGTCAATGCAGATATATGGCAATTGAAAATATCCACCTTAAAGCTGGTCAGCTGCTTTGCAGTGTTATCTGCAAGGTAGATTGCAGTTGTCTTGCAAACTGTATTCTAAACCACCATAGGTTTTATGTATTTTTTAAGAACAGTATTAAAGTTTTGATTTGCTTTTGGTGTTAGTGTGAAATATTTTGAGGTTTGGTCAGTTAAGTCTCTTCACCCCCAAAAGTATTTACTTTTTAATTTTAAACAGCTTATAGCTTTTTTCTCCTGTTGTTCAGATTTATTAGTTGTCCATTACTATAGTAATATTCTGCAGTTTACTTAATTAAAACCCCTCACATGCTCTGAAGTGACTCATCCCAAAGGAAAATCCCAGAGTAAAGGAAAAAAAACCCTGTCTTAATAGTTTTGTTTCTGTTCTTAAAGAAGCTGACAAACTTAACATGACATGTAACAGCACAGAGAAGAGTATCTAAACACTGGTTGATTAGAGCTGAAAAATTCAGATACATATTTCATATTCCCAATTTGGGGGGAAATAAAGCAGAAGGAAAGAGGTCTTGAAAACAGCTGTTTCAAGATGCAAATGGTAGTCATTTAGAAAAGTTGTATCAAATAAGGAAGAAATCCTTCAAAAGATGTTTCACTATTGGAAACCATTGTACACAGTAAGAAAACTGCAAAGCAGCAACTTGAGTTTCAGCATGCTTTGGTCAGCATGCTTTGGTCACCATGCTACAGTAAACCTCAGCCCTTGCTTTGTTTGATCAGAGGGTCTTCTAGGCTGAAGTTGTTTATTAACCACTAAAAGCTAAGCTTTTCTTTCTCTCTATAATTTGTGGTGACCACTAAAATAAGTAGAAATATCTTGAAAAATTATATACTGTTCAGAGAAAGCTGCTTAAACCTCTATTTTTGTAGAGCATTCAAAATAATATTGATTTTACGATGGATAGGAAACTATGCAGCCAACAAAACCCATTTCTGGAGTATCCCCAAATTCATAGCAGATACAAACCATGAAAATAATGTGTTACATGTGAGCTTTATTTCTGTGGCTTTTTTTTTTTTTACCAACCACAAAAGAAGACATTTGAGAGCATGTTTCTTGTCTTGATCAAGACAAAGTACAATGTCAAACACTTAAAGGTGGATCTTCAGTGATATAAACCCATGCCTGCAGTGTCTGCAGGATTCTTTCTTATAGTTGTTAGCAGAATTGGTTGACTGTATTTCTACCAGCTGACACGTGAAAAATCCAGAATTAATGTAGTCACCAAATACAGGGAGAAAAGCCCCATAACAACTTCTGTACCAGCTGCATTTTTCTCAACACTGGTTTTCTATCTTCATAGCTCTGAATTCCCTCCTAAAAGCATAAAGTACTCATTTTTCTTCAGTTACTGTATTCTGATAAAAATTTTTGTCAGGCTGATGTTTTCTGAAACTTAATTTGTTACTGAATTTTCTGGGCTTTATGTAGCAAGTGCATGTTGTGCCAGATCAAGCTGACAGATTAGATCCTGACATTACCAAATCTTGACAGTACAAGAACTGCAAGGTAGATGATGAGGAGATTGTAGTATGTTGGGCTCTCAAAAATGTTACCAAGTTGTAAGAGGCTACTAGTAGCATTTCTTAAGACTTGGTTAGAACTTAAGACTCTCTTTAGTTTCTTAGTTACAAAAAATAGATTTTTTTGAGTCATAAAGTCGGTCTATTGTTAATACAGTAAAAATTACAATCCTGTAATGAACCTAGATGATGTTGAGGGTCTCAGAAGCAGAAACAGAGTACAGTCTAATTGAGTAAAGTACAAGGTTACATAGCTAGGAACTAATAACCTTTTTTTTTTTACCTAAGCTTTTAGCTTATTAGTTGGGCAAAAGAGGAAGAGCTAGTGTATCAGTTACCTTCTGCTCAGTTGTGTACCACCAACATCATGCAGTTGGATAAAAAGGCAAGTGTGTTTGGAGAGGCCCTTACAGTAGAAATAATAAGTACTTCTTTTGTTGTGGAAGATAGTGGTAGGATCTCATGAGGAATATTGTATGTAAGTGTGGTCAACTAGTTTTAAGAAAAAAGCATTGAAACCAGACAATGTGAGTAAGGAGCTGCTAGGGTAATGGGAAGCTGTGGAGAGCCTGCTCTACGAAAGTAGCTTAACAGTGCCTGCCTTCTTCCCACTATCAAAATGAAGGCTACAGGAATGTAAGTGCTGTTTATAAATTTACTGGGAAAACGAGGAAAGGTAACCAGCAGAAAAGGGCCTATTTTACTAAAGTAATGCTGCGGAAAAATAATATATGAATGAATTTGAAATGAATGGCTAGAAATTAGAAAAAGGTTTTAAGCTCATCTGTCATAGAGAAGGAGTGGGAATAAAAAAACCCAGTAACTGCAGTATCACCACAGTACAGTACAATACAGTCAAATATGATCAATTTATGGTAGAAACTATGGCCTTCTGTGATGGCAGAGACTGGACTTTGATTCTGAGACCTCGTCAAGTCTTGTGTCCTTATGCTTTCTCAGAAGTTCGGGAAAGAAAAACTTTAGCTTGAGAGGAGATCAAACACATGGACTGGTGGGTGCAGGAATTTCCCTGACCGGATAACTGTTGTTTAAAAATGACTTTTGCTTTTGTGCTTGCACAGCTGGAAGAGCACATCGGTGTCAGTGCACCTAATCCCTGACTTCTGCCATCAGTAGTGACTTTATGTGATGGGAAATCTGATCTGAACAACGGTGGGTTTGGCCACCAGCAAAGGAAATGGACCTAAATTAAAGCTCAGACTTCCACAGAATTCTGCTTTTTGGTTTCTCTCTTTATGCGTCGTCTTGTATATCATGTATTGCAGTCTCTGTTATTGCAAGTGGCTAGAGTTTATGCTACTGTATAATTACAGTTCTGGATACAGGGTGAAACAAGAAGCCCAATGTGCTTCAAAAAATATGTTAAATATTGAAAAAATCAGTTGACATAGAGACTGTTAATTCTTAAATGATCCTGCTTTAATATAATAGCTGTGGATTTTTTTTTCCCAGGGGAGGGAGATTAGGTTTGCTGTTTACTAATTAGCTTCACAGAATCAGACCTTGTAAATAGTAAAATAATCTCCATTCGTACTGTAGTTCTATTTTATATTTGTGATCTTGAATGCCATTTTTAGTGATCTCCACTCCTGCAGAATGCAGCTTGTGTTGATAGATTAATCTCAGCAAAATTTTAGTTACTGAATAAACTGAGAAAGAACTTCCTAACATACTTACATGAGGGAAACATTTTGATTTTTACTGTTTAGCAGTCATATAGAGGGAAAAGAAAATCTCAGCTTGAACAGGGTTGCAATTTCCTTTTTGCAGTATTATCAATAGCATAGTTTTCCATTTCATTCATGGCAACTGTACTTTGAGTGCTAACTGTGTGTAACTGAAAAGAAGAAAATTATGCCAGGTGCTTCGTGGTAACTAAGGCAGCTGTGTAGGTATTTTACTTTTTACTCTGTTTCTTAATTAAGAAATTCGCTATGCAGTTGGTAACGTTGTTGGTGGAAGAGATAGATTAGGTTACGTAAAAGATTTATAGTTTTGGCTGTAAAGCAGAAAGTTCATTAGTGGAGTGAAAATTCAAATTTCATAATTGATTTAGTGTAAAAGTAAAGTTTGCGTAATAATTTTAAGTATGAAATTTATTTAATCAGTCAGTTCTAAAACGTAGACCAAGTTAAGTACTTGGGCTTAATCCAATGAAAACTTCAGCGAGTCTCCTAGAATATACAGTTAACCTCTACCATTATGTTTCTCTATTGTATAAAAATAATTAATTATGTTATCTGTATTTCTGTTCTTAAATGTTGCTGGATATTTCACAGGTCCCATGCATTTGTTTTTATACATGCAGTTCATTGACACTTCAAAATCAGGTCAATAATTTTGAACTGTTACTTCTGGGATAAAGGTAAACTAAAATTCAATCTGAAATATTTTATTCCTGGTCTTCATTTTTAGACCAGTTTTTAAATGAAGAGATGTGATGCTGACTGTTTTAATAGTTTTATTCAACATTTTAAAATGAAAGTGTTTAATTTGCAGCACAGTTCTTGGTCTTTTGTAACAGAGTTGCGTTAACTTTTTATAGCTGGAAAAATTAATAAAGTGTTAATTTCTTATTTTCTTAGAGGTTTTTAAATGAAGAGATGTGATGCTGACTGTTTTAATAGTTTTATTCAACATTTTAAAATGAAAGTGTTTAATTTGCAGCACAGTTCTTGGTCTTTTGTAACAGAGTTGCGTTAACTTTTTATAGCTGGAAAAATTAATAAAGTGTTAATTTCTTATTTTCTTAGAGGTTTTTAAATGAAGAGATGTG
Organism: Mycteria americana; assembly: GCF_035582795.1. Classification (NCBI taxonomy): domain Eukaryota; kingdom Metazoa; phylum Chordata; class Aves; order Ciconiiformes; family Ciconiidae; genus Mycteria; species Mycteria americana. Next base: position 38,203,370 of record NC_134367.1, read on the forward strand.
ATGCTGACTGTTTTAATAGTTTTATTCAACATTTTAAAATGAAAGTGTTTAATTTGCAGCACAGTTCTTGGTCTTTTGTAACAGAGTTGTGTTAACTTTTTATAGCTGGAAAAATCAATAAAGTATTAATTTTTTGTTTTCTTAGAGGTTTTGGTTTATTTTTGGTTTTAGGGGGGGTTTTTTGTTTGGTTTTTTTTTGTTTTGTTACCTGGACCAAGGAGAGTAATACCAATTTTTCTTTACAGTGGAACAGCAATGTAGCCTGTTCATGTGAAGAGTAATTTAGGAAATGTAGTGAAAAATGATCAAAACTGTGAAAAAAATCCCCCATCTCTCTAGGAAAGAAGAAAAGCTAATTATTGTAAGAATGTTGGGCATAACTTGGTATACAAATTCAAAGTTTTTATGATAAAATAATTCTTTCATGCTTTTTAAGTCAGCCTGTAACCAACAGCTGAGTTGCCAGTATGGTTCATTCAGCATTTCTGAGTATTTTTCTGCCTAATCCTTTATACTTTCTGTAAAACCTCATTGAATTTCTCTCCATTCAATTTTTTACACATCTTCTGTAGAATAAAAATTACCTCTCTATACTTACCAGTCAGCTTTCCTAACATTACTTTTGCCATTATATGAACGGATATTTAATACATGAGTTGAAGTTTGTACTATAATACTTCTACCTGTGGGTTTGAATCATCAAGCAGCTTCTTGTAAATTAAACACGTAAGTAAAATGGCAGCTAGGTTTAGAGAATACGCTATAAAATTCCGCATACATCTGTTTTAAGTAATCTGATATTTCCCCCCTGCTCTGAGTCCATTTTACAAAGACATTTTACGTATGTTAAAAAACGCTGTGGAAAAATACTAGGTAAGCCCCAACCTTTTCACGGGTGGACGAGAGATTTCCTTTGTACTTGCCCCTCCCTGGCTGCCTGGCCAAGCGCTGGGTTTGCCCTGGAGAAGGGTTCGGTGACGGTCAGAGTGACAGCATCGCTCTCATTGTGCTGTCCCAAAATGCAAATGCTTTGGGAAGCATAAAATGGGAAATCTGCTGTTTTAAATTATTTAATAACAGCAGTTGAAATTGCATTTCCTTTGAATTTCATTAGTGTGTGTTGAATGAAGTACTTCCATGAGGATTTTACTGTGCCAGATGTGCAGATTGACAAGGCTGTCTTTGCAAGAATCTCTCCGCTGCCTAAACAGCTGTAAAAATAAAAATACCACTCGCTGGCTATTAAAACCCTTAGCAGCAAATCCTTCCAGTCACTTCTGGCATGCTGAAATTAACCAGGAGATGTTTTTGCAAAATAGTTAAATAAGTAATTAGAATGGTAGGTGACAAATGATGATCTAAAAGTATAAAATCTGATTATATTGGTGGGGTATTTCTAGCTTTGTGATTAAAAGGTGCAGGGTGTAATTAGAAGGAGGATGATCCTCACTTTAAAAGTTTAACAAATGTTTATTATTTTGCTCATTCATGTGGAAAAATGACTTGTGTTCTGCAAACATTTTCACATATGAATAATTTTACACGGGCACTTCAGCTCCATTGATTTCACTTGGATTATTCACCTGTGTTAACATATGTGTAACAGTTTGCAGGATCATTGACTGAACAGCTGAGTTAGTAATGCCAAGAAACTAAATAAAGCAAGTATCTTCAGATATTCATGGGCCTGGGAAGTCATTCTAACTGTCTGTGGGGCTTAGGGCTTGCTTTTATGTGGGTCCCGGTGCAAATTTTCATAATTGCCACTTCAAGAAAGTGCACAGTAAACTTGGAATATCCTATAGAATAACATAATTTGTAGTGAAGACACTGTAAGGTTGTTTGCTACTCTACAGAATAAATAACTTCTATTTGAAGAATTTTGTCATATTTTGGTAATAACCAAATAGCATATGTAATTTGCAGGAAAGACCTTAGATTGTTTCAGATATGGTGTAGCAATAATTGCCTAGGAAAAAATAGTATTTCTAGTACTTGCAGCAAAAAGATGGGAAGTGATCATCTGGTGGACTACAATTGAATATCAAAAAACTCTACTTGCCAAAGAGCATTGTTATGGTTCATTTAAGGCAGTAGCATATTCCAGCAATCTGGAAGTCCTGTTACATCCTCTCGAACATATCTGTCTTGTGCCATTTATTTTGTGGAGAAGAATCATGCTGGCTGCTGCACCTCATGCCCTAAACAACACAAAACATAAATTTACTGGGAAGAACGTAATTTCTGTCAGTGTGTCATTATGAATTGAATATATTGCAATTCTAGTCCTAGATTCCACCAGGTTGGATTTAAATTGTGTAAAATTTTCATGGAAAGTCTTAGCCTTTTTTGCATAAAACATAGAACGGGATGGGAAGAAATGAAAATTACTTTTTATTCATTTGCCTCCTCTTGTGGGACGGATAAGCTGTTTGACATAAACAGAAGGGGGGGGTGTTGTTTGTTTTGTGGGGTTTTTTTGTGTTGTAAATACCTTGGGAATGCAGTGCTGATTTTTTTGTGCAGTTTCTACCACCAAGACAATTAAGCCACTGACCAAGGCTCTAATGCCAACAGTTTCAAGTTAATGCTGTTGCCATGAATGTTTTTTGGAGTGGTTGTGTTGTGAACTTGATATAACAAAAAATACCAGTCTTGCATTGGGTTATTAAAGATGGTTACTGTTCATTTGTGAAGCTAGCCGAAATGAAATTTGAAGGCAATCTTCAAACCAGTGTATGAATGAGAACTTAACTGCATCAGGCAGCTGTTGCTGAGATCACTGGTGTTGTCTTAAGCAACGCGAATAATGAAGCTCAAAAGAGATGTAAAATAAGTAAGAAATAAAATACTATTGAGTCTATATAAAGTCTTCTGTGTGTGACAGGGTTATGTTATATAAATGAATAGTGATGAGACCCTCTGTAAAATCTAATATAGATAAATACGTCACTTGGTGTCTCCTGTCAGCAACAAAACATTGAAGCTAGAGAAGTTAGTTTCAGTTCTCCCTCTTGGAAATTGCAGAACCTTTTAAATTCACAGTGAGTATTTCATAAGCAGTAATGTTATTCTACCTGTAAGCAGTTCATTGCAGTGTAAATGAGATACAAAAGATATGACTCCCCCAAAATAATGCATATGGATTTTAAAAATGAAATCCAGCTCATAGCAAGGAGTCTGTTCTGAATTTCTGGTTAAATCCTCTTTCAGAGTGTTTACAACTCCCCGAGGTACAAGTGACAACGAAGACAACATTATCCTCATTTGTTTTACTTGTCTAATTACGCCCATTCTTTTCTGTGAAATGGAAGTAATGAGTTTAACAGAGTAAATTGGTTATTTTTTAATATAAAGAAATTGCAAGTGGTCTGGAAAAATATGCAACATAAACATTTTCCAGTGACTTGAATTAAAACATCCTTTCAGTGTCATTGGTTTCATCAGCTAATGATGTGCCAGGAACAAAACACGCACATATATATCTGCAATGAAAGTCAACAGAGTATCCAGGATTACAGAAAAATAGCATATGGGATGCTCTAGATACTGATTTTTCAGAAAAAAGTGCATTTAATATTTCAGTCAACTTGTGGATTCTTTACTTCCACATGACAGAAAAAGAGCCCGTATTAACAGCATTGGCTCGCAGACTGCTGCTGGTGTGTAGCCACCCCATAGTTGCTCTAGCCACCCCATAGTTGCTATAGTGACCTAACATCATCTTATAGGATTGCAGTTATGGCCATAGCACCGAAACTTCTATCCTGCCTGAAGAAAGCAGTTTCAAAAATACTTTATTCAGTGCGTAGGAATGGTTGTATTCTTACAAGTCTGGGATACTTCCACTTGTATTATTTTCATTTTACATTGCTTGCAATTTAAGTATCTTTTTGTTCAAATTCCTTGAATATTTATTGAGAAACCTTTTAATATATGGTATATAGTAGAAATATGTTTTCTAAAAGTGTGTGTGTCATATAGAAGGAATTTATATTAACTGTCACCATCTTCCCTACCTGATCCTATGTGTTTCTTTTGATGAAGACAACATTTAAAGCACACATACACTCCCTTTCTTTTCTAGTAAAGATATTAATACAGAGAATTCATGTATCAAACTTCTTTTTGTTTGAGATGAGTATCATAATGCAACATCTCATAGATAATTTAAAAAAGGTTTAAGTAATAAAGTATTTAAATATTAAAACAGAATTAAGTCTTACTCTTAAAATGTTGCATTATGTTGTATATGTCCGGATTCTAAAAGTGCTGTGGTCAGAAATTTATTCACTGCTAATAGATTCAATGCTCGTGATTAAAAATAGCTGAAGTAAATTCTTATTTTAGCATGATGGATTTAAGAGGGATGTGAATTATTTGGAAACAATTTTGTTCATTTTACATTACAATACTTTATCTTTTATATAGTAAATTTGACTTCATGTATAAATATTGGTTTATGTGATTAAGTTCTATAAAGACAATATTTACCATTAATTGCTTTTTAATGGTAGTAACCCAATGAATTACACAGGGGACTTTTTTTCCCCTAAGCGCTTCTTTATTTTTTAATTGCTGATGTATTTTGTAAGTAAAAATATTATGTTTGGCAATCATAAGATAAATAATTTTGCCAGTGAACTATTTCTCTGTATTTGACAAGATATTAATTATGTAAATTCAAAGAATTGGTAACAAATAACATGAATCATTACAAGCTAAGTTATAAAAGGATTGTTTTAAAGTGGTCTCAAAAAGGAGAAAACTCTTTGATAGAAGTTAAACGTTTACAGCATATAACTGCAGAGTTCTCTGAGGAAAAATTGTACCGCTATTGTAACTATCAGGAAGGGATTTATAAAAGTATTTTAAGACAAATATGGCTAAGCTGTTGGAAAAAAGGCTGCCTCTAAAAAAAGATACATATAGAGATATATATATACACATATATCTCAACTTGAAAACATCTCATGGGTGTATAGTACTCATGTAGGTCATAGAAGTGACTGTTCATAAGAATGGAACATATATATGTTGTCAAAGCAAATTCTGTTTAAAATTTGTAGCATTTGGTGCTTGCAGCTGTCAAGGAAAGTACTGTGCTATAATTGTGAGACATATGAAAACCGCAGATGCTTGGCTTTTCTGTTATTGAAAGTTAGCTGTTCAAATTGGACATTTTTTTTAAGCAGAAACCAAAGAAAAAGACCTCTAATCTATATTTAGTGTCAGCTTTATTACATTAAATGCTCCTATTATGGGGTTTGATCGAATACCTCTTTGGAAAGCTTCTTTTGAAAATCTTTATCTAAGCTTTGAGGTAAAAAATAGTTTTTGTGGTAAATGAGCTCATCATGCTCAATATTAACCTATAGTTGGATTAATCTCATTCTTACAATAATAGGTAATTTACAGTTCAAAATCCGTATGGGGAAGCAATAGATAATATAAATGTAACAATCATCTATGAAGTGATATGGAATAAGTTTTCTTAACTGAGCCCCACACTTTAATTTATGACAACAGCATAAATAAATCAGAATAAAAATATCAGAACAGGAAGTGAAACTCTAATGTGATAAGAGTTTTCTCTCTGAAAAGTGCTTTGAATATATATGTGGTTTTTTAAATTTTATAATCTATAGATGAGATGGCAAAATTCAGAGTTCTAATTGACAGAAACCACAATTGAATTAAACCTTTGCAACTAGTCACTGAGTTCCTGGCTCTGAATTTTGTAGTTATTGTTAGCAGAAAAATAAGTAGTCTTGCATGAAAAATGTTCCTACAGTTTGCGTTGCGTAATGGACTTCAACCTTATGTTTAGTCTTCTTTTTATTATAATAGCTATAATACCAAAAGAAATATTAAAATTTCTATCAAACTCTGCCTATTCATATTAGTCTTCAAAATCAACTTTTTCTTTGTCATCCTACAGAAAGTAAATTCCTGTACTGAAAAAAGGAGTTGTAAAATCAGTGTTCTCATATAACAACTCTGTAGTCATGTGATATTCTTGTGGCTCTTAATTTTTTTGAGTACCTGTAGTTTGCAAAATAAGAATAGCATGGGAGAGACCACTGGGACATAAAATGTTGCAGAAATAATTGATTTTTAAAGGAAAGTTTTCTCACCTTAGAGAATATTCTACAGAGTAGTAAAATTTAAAAATAAGAAAATATTTCCTTTTTACTAATTTAATCCATGTCAGTCAGAGGGGAAAAATGAAATAGATCCAAAAGATATGGAAGTAAAGAGAATAAGACCAAAATAGGATAATTAAGGGGAAAAGTATCAGTTCGGAATTGTCTGTCTTGCTAGCTACACATGAAATAGCCTCATTTACTGGTACTTACCAAAGTGTTTGCATTTGGAGGTTTGTTTACTATGAATATAGAATGACAGAGATTCCCTTCAGAGGAAGGAAGGTCTGGAGCAATAAACTCTGTAACTGTTTTCTTATTGGCCAGATGCCTAAAAGCACTTCCCCTAAACTGCGGACCAGATTGCTTTATTTTTCTATACGTTGCAGAAGGATGAGTAATGTTTTCTTTCAGTAATGCCCAGTAATGGATTTGTTTTCTTATTTTATCCTTTTTGTACAATTGTAGATCTCTATAAATGCCTGCAATTCTCAGTTGTACGTGTTTTTAAGAGTTTTACACTCAGAACCCTGATTTAGCAATGAGTACCTGAATCTCTGATAAGAGTAAAATATACACTTAAATAAAGCTAAAATAAACTTGGATAAAGTTTTCCATATTAGCATACTAGAACATTATAATTTGGGGAAATAGAGGGAGCGTACCCAGTACTAGAGGATGCATTTCAAATACGATCATGCAACATCTAGCAAGTCCTTAGGTTTAGCATCTCTTCTAAAAATCACGGCATAAGATTGTTTTAAAGCGGTGTGTGTGATACGTTTGACTGATTACTATGAATTTCAAGAACAGATTTTTAGTGGGACCTGTGCTCTTAAGTTGTTTTGAAAAGTCTTCCTAAATGTGTATTAAACATCAAATGTCGAGATGAAATACTGTGACCAATTAAAGTGCCTTTGTAGAATATAATAATGTATTTTCCAGGAGGCTTTGAGTGAAATTCAGGCAAATGAAGGTAATTGGCAAAGGTCATATTGAATAACTGAGGCCAGAATTTGACCTCTGCAGTTAGGAAGCAGGAAGAACAATGATTTAATGTTTTGTCTGATTTTTTTTAAATTAAGACAATTTGGATATATTAGACCAATAACTATATCTGTTCCCTTATAAGCATTTCTTTTCTAAAAACAATAATTTTTTACTTCAGTTCCATTTGGAAGTTAGTGGATATTCTACTGAGTAAGTATGACTTTTTCATACTGATCTTCAAAAATGAATTTAAAACATTTTATGCTGAATCAGAAATCTCATGCCTACTACTTTACTACCAAACCCATTTAATTTTTAAGTTTATTCCTAAGGTCTTTCCTTGAAAGATATCAGATTGTTTAAACAGTCTCTTGAAATATGCAGGGACTTATTGAAGGCTGTAAGCTTGCATTCCCCTATTGTGCAAGAGCGTTTTGGGCCAGTAGCAGCCCTTATATCCCCAAGTAGTATGGAGTAAATAAACTTAATTTAAAATTTTGATCTTCTGTTGCTTTTTTAAGTACTGTGGTAGACTTGTTCTGATAGGCTTGTACAATGGATATCTGCTAATTAGTCTTAAAAAGAGCTCGGTGTTGTGTATTTAATATTCGCAGTCGTGTTGCTCTACAATGTGGCTGCACAGGTGCAAAAAATGTGGCACAGCAATATGTACAGCAGATGTGACAGTATCCTTTTCGGGATGAGGTGGACTCTTGTTTCTCCTACAGGCTAACTTTTAGCAGCAGGTGTGAACAAGAATCCCTATAAGATAGGTTATTTGATGGGCTGATCACTTGAGTTAAGTGCTCGACGTGCTCAAAAGGGAAGATGAGTTAGAAATACATCCATAGACTATATAATTTTTTTTATATTAGGATATAAATCTTACTAACACTATGATTTTTCAAAGTGTAATGCCATCTAATGAAGAATGTCAAATCTCATTTGCTCACATTACAGTTACTAAGTTAATGCCATCAAGCAGGTGGTTTCATATTCTGTAACTTTGTGAAAAAGTTTGGTTTGATTTGGATTTAAAGGACACAACTGAATATATTATCCCATAAATTAGAACTGATTCCAGAGATAAATCAAAACCCCATGAACTGATAACTTTATTAGTTGTATTTTAAACAAAACTGGCTCCAAACCTAATTATAGATCATTATACTCAAAGACCTCAGTCCTACAAAAGACTTGCTGCATACCTAGATGTATCCAAAGCACAGCTGGTAAAGTAGTAGTATCTTCTATCAAACCACCTTACATGTTTGTAAAAAGGAAAGGTACAATTTCCCTCTAAATCATCTTATTAAGATATTTCCTTAAGCTTGTTTTCTATGACTGCTTATGTGTAAAATGTGTGGATTTGTGAATTTTTTTTTTTTAGGACCGAATACTTAGCATATGTCAGGAGTATTACTGTGATTCTGTGAGTAAATCTAGCTATCCTACTGTGAGCATGGTGAAATTCATAAAAACATTAGCTGTATTACATTTTGAATGAGAACCGTGATGCCAAGGTCAAGTGTTTGCCAAGCTCTTGGCAAGATCAAGACTCTTGTCCCTGCAATACTTCTACATTGTAAAGTAAAACTGCATTTTCTTGATTGTTTTCAAATACCTTATTCTGATTATAACTTTATACTCCACCTTCTGGATTATGATCTTATTTCCACTCTATTAAAAAAAAATCTTAAAAGCTTTTATTCTTTGCAATTTGCTCTTATCAATATTCTTGCAAATATTTTCAGTAAATCTGTAAATTAAGTAACATCAACTGAATCATCTTCATTTTGCTAGGTCTGCAGCATTTCTGTTGTTACTGTGGTCATTGGCATTGAGAGACTTACTCCAGTGAGTTCCATAACCAACACATCACCTGACCCAAACCGGCACCTGTAAAATGTACGCGTCAATAATCTAACAATCCTCTGCATAATGACATATACATGTGTATAGAATTTACCTATGACCTTAGGTATGGCTGGTAAGGTAAAAAATACATTGTAAGATGATCTTACAATGAGGAGGTGGACTAGATGATCTTTGGCGGTCCCTTCCAACCCAAACCATACTCTAAAAACTGTAAGCAGTTTATTCAGTGTATCATTATACAAGTTGTATTGGTTTGCTAGGAAAATTACTTTTTTCCCGGATAAACTGTTGCAATGTGAAATTCTATGTGTGTGACACTACTACAGTCAGAGCCACTTGGGTGTGAACCTTTGTGAAACTGTGCTGACTTCAGTCAGATAATGTGTTAAGTAGAGTTTCCCTCATGGATTTGACTGGTGGCTTGGGTCTGTTTTTTCTGCCTCTGAAGTATTTTACTCATACAGTGCAATAACTTAGTTAAAAATCTGCACACACCCTTACCTCCAGAAAAATAATAGTAAGAGTAATTTTGTATATACACGTACACACAGAGAGTAGCTCAGACTAGAGTTCTTCACCTTTCTTGGGTTGTCATTCTTGGATTGTATCTGGCAGTACAACACTCTGCTCATCTCAGCTTCACTCTCTGAATTCCTCACTGAGGCAAGGGAGTCCACATGACTTTCTGGAAGCTGTACAAGTTTCAAAGCAAGAGGTGTATGCTCAAACTGAAAGCAATTGCTGAGTTTTAAAACCCCAGAAGGGGTGCTTGTAACAGCTGTTTTGGGTTCTCCTTGAGGGGGGAAAAAAAAAAAGTGGAGTTTTGGAAAGTCTTATGATTTAATTTTTATTCTGAATTAAATATAATAGCAATAGCATTAATAAATATGCATGCTTGCAACTATTCTATATGGCTTGGATTTATTTATATTTACAGCCAAGCCTGGGGGCTCATTCAGGGGAGGGTAGCACCCTGCCTGCCAGTCGCAGCTAACATCTCTGTCTGCTGCACGGATGCCCAATGTATGGGGAATATCGCAGTAAATATTTTCAGTGAAACTATTGAACTTTCTCTCCAAGCTTCGTTTGGGATGAGCTGTTATCACAGAGCTGGTTATGAGGTAAACCAAAGGTCTCTCCTAGGTAGTGGTCCTGTGGTCCTGAAACAGCAATGCACGACTGGAAGGCTGTGGGTCTAGAATATACTTGTATGTTTTAGTGTCATGCAGTTTCACAGGTGGTCTGGGCAGTCAGTTTTGGGATGGTCCGAAAGCTATTGCTTTGTCTTTTTGGGCAGTCACTACGTGGGAACCAAGGACTGATTAGTATCAAAAATATCCTTGCCAGCAGGTTGGGGTAGGACATCACGATCTACCTCATGGACAGGTAAAGGATTCAATACACTCTCCTTCCCAGCATTTTGTACTAACGTAAATCTTTCACTTTACAAAGAAAAGCCAAGGAGGAGTGCCTGAAAATGGAGCTCAGAAAATCTTTACATTGTTTGCATATATTTTTACCTCAGACCTATTCAGACTCTGAAGTTTTCTAGGTGAATTGGTTCACTATTAAATATAATGACACTGTATGGAATCACACAACCTCTTTGACTTTTTACTTCCATCTATCTTCCAGAAATATGCCACTTCACAATGCAACGAAGTGGTAACTGGAGCAAAAGGTTATAATCTCAGTGTGTTGTGAGTACCTTCTATGCTGCCAAATATCGTGATGTACAGAAAGCACAGTAAGTTAAGAGTTAGGCTGCCGTGGACTGGAAGGCAACGTGCATTCAAAACAGTTCATCAGTCTGAGAAAATACTTAGCACTTTGCTGCAGAACAGCATAGCTCTTTGACCGTTTTCCTTGTGGACCTGTTGGAAAAGGACTGGTAGATAATCCTTCACCTTCCATTTTGCTGAGCCAAGTACAGGGGGAGTTGGCCAGGATGTCTCAGTTGCTGCAGTCCATAAAGGAGAGGCCAGGAGGAGACATGTTTTGTCTCTTCATTTGTCTGCTCTGGAAAGCAAATACATATGCTAAATATGTGGGGAGAAAGGGAGCTGATAATTAGCATCAACATCAGTTTGGCAAAATTATTTTGCATCTACTTCTTGCAGATTTCCATGGTCCATGCCATTGCTCTGGTACTTGAAAGTAGGAAGATTGAAACCCCACTGTTTATTTGGTTATTAAAGCTGGTAACGTTACACATGTTTCCACAGGTTACTTTCAGATTAATATGGTGTATTTGTAATATTTTGTGCCCTACTAGGTCGAGCAATGAAACTCTCACAGTCATTGCCAAATCTGATCTCCGAATAGGACACAAGTTGTGGGGTTTTGTGTAGAGCATGGATTTGACTCAAGGATTGGAGATAGGCAAATCCGCTTGAGTTCAAATTAATCATTTCCATAACTGCTCAATGCTTCTCAGATAGAGTTAATAATCTAAGGGTTCAAAGAACTTTGAATATGATGTTCATGTATCCAACAAATAATACACACTCTTAGATTATGTAATTTTTCTATATGTTTAAAAGTGCACAGGAAAGAAACTCTTACTCCTTTGTTCCTAAAATATTTGTTTCTTGGCAGCACTTGTCTGGATGTATAGCAGATGTACTAAATCTAACCTGCCTATGATTTAATGCAGCACACATGTAGAAAATGAAAATAACATTAATACAAGTTGTTATTTTAATATGGACCTTTGGGCAAAAGGAAGCACTGTTCTGGTCTGGACTACTTATGCTGTGATATAAATAGAAGGTTTGAGTTTCCAGGACTGTCAGCCTGGCAGAGTTCATTCGACCTCAATTCGTGATGCAAGACTCCTCAAAATAATGGCCTCACTAACGTTTATTCTGTATTTCTGTTAATAGGAGGAATGCTTTTTGAATTTAGAAGCTCCTATTTCAAGAGTATGTGGCTATGACACTCCTTTCCCTCACATCTTTGAGCCTTTCTACATCCCAGACAAGTGGAAATGCTATGATGCTCTTCGAAAAATGATTAACTACTGAGCAGTAGTACAGGTGAGAAATAATGTCTTATACTGACAGTTTGCCTGTAAGGATTCTGACAGACTGATTGCAAGATTTGGGGCTAAAGTACTACTCTTTTTTTTAGTTAGTTATTTATGACAAGAATTGCCTCTTAAGGCTTTGGGCCTTCAGTCTTAAAGGCATCTGAATATTTTTAAGTAGTGCCATTGAAGTCAGTGTTTAAAATTAATTACCTTGCTTAATCAATCTGAAAATTAAATGTCTTGTATCCTGAGAAGTGAAAAGAACGTAAAGTGAAAGGTGAAAGGAATAGTAACGCACAGAATATATTTTCTCCTATATTAGAAGGCTTACAATTATTTCATAGGCAAACCATAGTGTGTTAAATTTTATAATTTTTCACTCTTCAGGGTGGCCTGTAATCCTGTGAGGTACTAATAAGGCCCAATTTACACCAAATATAGGCACTGCATTGCAAACATACACAGAGCACTGAAAATACATGAAGTATCTGTAGTATCTTACAGTTCTGTTCCAATATAATTATATAGGCTTACATTTAATATTTATTCTAAAAATAATTTTTCTTCATAATCTTTTATGTAATTTGGTCATGCTTGAAGATTTCTGTTTGCAGAGCCCTTCAGGCACCAAGTCTGTGAAGTAATGTATATTTCTATTACATGTCTATTAATCACAGTCTGTAACATGGTTTGTCTTTGTTTCATTGTAATATAATACTAAGGAGCATTAGACTGTGCAGTGGCCAGCCAGGACTTAGTATCGTGTGTTGCTGTGGGAGAACTTCTGGTGTTTGATGACCAAAGTTTAATAGTTAGGAAATGTGTCAACGCGTTGTATTCTCTACGTCCTTTCATTAAGAGAAACAAGTAGCCTAGTTTTCGGTAGTGAGTCTTGACGGGCCTTGTACATCTGAACTAAAAGGAAAAGAAGAAAACAGCAGGCCTGTTTTCCTTTGGAATAAGGAGATCCAGGGGATTTTTAGCTCCCGAAGGCAGGAGGGCCAAGGTGGGCCCTATATTTGGGGCGCCCTCTTGTGTCCATTTTACCTGTACGGTAAGCTGGGAATTAAATTTAGGGCCAGGGACAGAAGGTTGTTAATACCTTGATGTTAACCTCGTTTATATGCATACTTACTTTCAGGATGACTTTTTGCATTTCACCTTCTTTGTTTTCCTTGATAGCTGATAATGGAGTGCCTGTATGTGAAATGGGAACGCTACCAGTGAGGCAGTGTCTCCGAAAAATAATGTAGTTCCACTTACAATATTTCTCCAAAATCACCTGTTATTGACATACCAGCGCATTTCCTTAGGGTTAAAACTGAAGAATGTTGTGCTCTTTTTTGTAGAATATGTGGTAAACGCTCTCTTTTTCATGACAGTTGTCCTTGCCTTTTCTCTGAGTTGAAGTAAACTTATTAAAGAGCTACTTTCTTTTTGTTTGGCACCTCTGTAATAAAGTCAGTGAAGCTTTCCTAAAGAGAATGGGTTGTATCTGCTCTTTGAGGTGAGTTACTGGGCCATGCTAGGTAACCTCTAATCTGTTCCTTTCCAAAGGAAACCAAAGGACCAAATAATCTTACCTCTGTGTACGGAAAGGGAGACAAACCAAGGACATTTGTTGAGACTTAACCCCCATTCCTCCATAGGATGGTAAAGTGAGGGAGGTATGAGGAGAAAAAAGGGGGTTCTGAGATTGCATTGAATTCGCACACAAACCAGTTTCCACACTGGAAGTCCACGCTAAACCTTGCTGTGAAGTTAATACGGACTAAAATGTGGAAAAGTCATCTGCATTCATATTTACATTTCTTCTGTGGGCTGCACCACACACAAATACCAGAGGAGGTTATTGGCCAGCTGGAAACATGGATTTAGCATATCAAGGAGCAGGTTTATTAGGGGCTGTCTGGAAAACAGTGTAAAGACACAGAAAACTCTGCTTTTTGGTTTGTGTAAGAAAACATCTGGATGGTGGGGCCCATAACACCACGTCTTTTGGTTGGTGTGGCTAGATATTAGTCTTATAGAATGAGCTGCTCAAAGGTTTTTCTAAGAGAGAACCTTAATGTGCCTTGTTGTAAGGCACATTTCAGGGGAGTATTCCCTTTTTTTTCTGTGTGCTATAGTAGGTAATTGGTCTTAAGTGTTTGACACAGCAGTTGTAGTAGATCTCCATCCTTCCATCTACTCCACAGAGTTTGCATATAAGGTAGTGCGCTTATGTTTCTGCAAAATGAAAGGATTGCTTTATATTTGCTCTTTTTGTACTCACTGTAACATTTATTAGTGACGTTATTTGCCATCGGACCGGACCGATGAGGTTAATGTGTTCCAAACCACCTCACGCATAGGGAGACAGGGATATCTTTTCTAAGAAATGGTGTTACAGTTTGTGTGGATTTGAGCACAGCCATGGTCTTCTGGATGTTAGAAAAGTTGGGCCCCTTCTTGTCCTACTGCTGGAAAGACAGAAGAGCTAGCAGCTCCCCGTGGTGAAGAGGGATGTAGGGTTGGCTTTTGAGTTACAGAAATGGCCAAGCTGACTAAGTTGTTGCTTGGCTTATGTTTCAAGTCATTTCTGTTAGATACAACCTGGTGGCATGGCTGGCTACCTTCTTCTTTTCCCCTCTTAATTGACAGCTTTCTTGAAATTGCTTCATCTATTGCTTTCAGGCAGGCTGTGGGGAAAAATACAAGTGGGAATTGTCAAATACATCAATGGTATATATCAGATTTTCCTTTCTAACGTGGCCTGAAATCTCTGTAGTTTGAGTGAGAAGTTACCTGCAACTTCATTTCATGAAGTCTGCAGCAATATGATTCCCTCCCCTTGTTACTGGATAACACCAAGTTGTATAATGTTTCATGGTCTACCACTGTTTGAAAGTCCTCTTCAGGCCTGGAAACAGGTTCTATATTAAAGCGTGGGGATGCTAACTCCAAACTTAATTTTACTAGTTACATTAGTTAATTTTAGTTTAATTAGTTAATACTAGTTAATTTTAAGTTACTGGCGTGTTGAAATCTTTCTGTCCTTATTCATGCAAGTGAGTATTTCTCACTTAACAAAGAATAAATCTTCATCCTCTTTAAACAAACAAACAAACCAACCCCTCCCTGAAATATGTTTAGCTGTGTGTACAAATGTACCTCATACCCAGACAGGTTCCTCTCAGGCACCTGAATTAACTTACTACTTTGTGTCTGAGGCTAAGGCAGGGTCTCAAGCTGGATGCTACAGTCAGTCATTTCTAAACTTAGCTGTATTATCTTAATGTACATTTGGTTTTATTCAACCTGCGTTGACAGTGTCTCACACACGCATAGTTGCTTATCTTGAGATTGACAGTACAGATGGTTTTCCTGCTCAAAGACAGTGTTTGACAACGCATTCTGTATACCTCACCGATGAGACAGGCAAGAGCAAAATCTGTTATCTTTCAGCAGCTTCTTAGTTATTAAAATTTATAGCTATGTTAGCTATAAGAGAAATAGCTTCCAGGTAGGCAGCTGTGTTCCAGATAACTCTTTGTAGTTGGAAAAAAGATAAAGAGAAAAGAAGCAGTGAGATTAGGATGGATATACATTTTCTGGATAAATGGAACGGTGTCTGGCTGTTCGGGGGGAGGGGGGGGCTGGATAAAAGAAGAAATAGAAGAAAACAGCCACAAATTTTATAAAATATACTCTTGTGATACGCAAATATATTGAGGGGTGGCTGTAGCATAGAAATGGCAAATAGCCAAGTGCTTTTCTGTTACCTTTTGCAGCTTTTTCTACCACATTTGCGTGTTCTGTTTTCTTGTCAAATTCTGAATTTTAAAGCTGTCCCTGCCAGGTGACAGCTTACCTCCATGAGAGAGTGTGTGTGTGTATGTAGAGACACCATTACTATTACAAATTTAGTCTCTAAAAACACAAAGTTAATCACACTGAACTTCATTATGGAACTATTTTATGCAACGTTTAATCTTGGTTCTTAAAGGTTAGGCGATGTTAGGGGATGATGGGGGGTTGATTTAAATTTATTTTTCTTTCCAAGCATGTATTTGAAGTTGTATTTCAACATCCAATACAGTTTGCTCAGAACCAGTACTCCAGTTGGGAGAGACTTGCAAATGACAGCAATGCTTTCCCTTTCTCAACCAGTAAGTTGTGCTGGGAAACAGGAGGGGACCTGGTAGATACTTCAGTTAGCAATTGTCTGTTCTTTGCACTCCTGGTTATTAGGCAAGGCTTCGTACAGGTTAACTTGAGGCACAGGAAAAATATAATTCCTCTCCCTGTTTGGTAAATAAAATATGAGAGACTGTGCAAGATCATTTCTTTTTAACCTGAGACTAACAACCAGGTTTTTTTCAACACAGAATCCCAAATGTGGCAGGCTAGGCTGCCTGCTTTTTATAATGCGCTGTCTGTAACTCACTAGAATAAACAACCTCCAGAGGCTTGAGTAGGATGCAACATTCTTGGTTCATAATGTTTTCCTGCTGGATGGCAAAAATCATGCAAATGGCCAGTGAATCATGTCTTATTCACAACCAGTGAGTAGGCCAAATATAAGATAACAGTCTATTAGCGCTATGAGTTAGTCTGTTAGGATGGCTGTTGCAAGTCTATACTTGCATTCAAACCTTGCTGAGAATTCATGCAAGATCAGGAATAATGAAATTACCTTTAAAAAAACCTGTAAAGGTATTGACTATAGTTTTTTTACAAGACCCTTCTTCACTGTAATAGTAGGTCAATAGTATATCTAGTAAAGCTTTAAAAAATCAACACATAACACTTTGCTTAACGTGCTAGAGTGGGATGGAAGACATTTCATCGTAAAGCTTTTGAGTAAATGGTGGTAATTAGTGTTGTCTTGACACTAGATATCAGTTGCAGCATTTCTAATTTCTGCGTGTCTACCTTGGCAGCTTTAAAAATTTAATATAGTTTTTAATACATAATAAGTAAGTATTTTGTTATAGTTCACAGACCCTGAGGTTAAGACGACATTATAAATTTAAAAAGTAAGATTACCATGGAGGGTGCTGTGTGTTTAAGTTGTGGATATTACTTTCAGCCTTAATATTTGTAATTTATTTTGTCAGCTTCTTCTGCAAAGATGAGAAGAACAACAGGGAAATACAGAAGCTGCCTTCAAAACTCTTGAAACTTTACTCAGATCTTTTGGGTTTGGAATTCACATAGCAGACTGTTTTCTCTGAACTGAACTATCCTTAATATTCCTATTGGCTATTCTTCAGAAAGTTCAAATCTTCCTTAATTATGAAATCAGTGATGCGCAGGTGATTGCTGTAATAAGTAGTTTCAGATGCATTTAAAAATATTCCAGATGTCATATGAATGTTACACATTGCCATGCTTCACTAGGTTACGTCTGTAAACTTCACTGTGTAAATATTAGAAGCAGGATTTTATTCAATAAAGCATATTATGCACATGTTGTCTCTTCGTTTTGTTATTGTTTTGGGAAAACCCAAAGAGTTTATTTGAATGTGACTGTATTTTCAACAAAATAAACCTTAGACAGCCAGACCAGCTTGTGTGTCTGGTCTGATGGAGACCTCCTTTAACTAGTGTCATTAGCTGTCTTTCAGTTGAGTGGCTTCTTATAAAACAGTCGCAAATACTGGTTTTCCTTTCTGCAAGGGAAATGAAAACTACATTTTTCTTGAGAAGGGAGGAGGCATTTTTTTTTTTGCTTTGTTGCTGTAGGTGAGAGGCTCCATTGGTACATCTTTGCTCCAATATCTTTGTTTAATTATTTTTCCTTTAGATAGGGAATGTGTCTGCTGCTAAGCAGTTGTGCAAAATGTGCCAGTTTGTTGAGAAAAGGTAACAGTACCCTGACATATTCATGCCAGTGGTGGGAGAAGAGGCAGCACATACCATTTTCTGCTGGTGAGGACACAGGAATACAAAATTACCAAAAATAGTATAAAGTTAAACCTGAATGTTTATTTTTCCTGTGCTAATATAAAGGGCACTGAACATCCCTAAGTGCAAAAAGGAGTCCAACCTTTCAGACTGAGAGCTTCTGAGCTCAGTGGAGGTTTGCTTAATTTTTAATAATGCCCTTCTTTTCCATATGCCAAGCCAAGGACACAGCAAGGATGTTGTGAAAATTATCCTCTCTTGTCCCACATTCCAGGACTGCTCAAAGGGCAGCAGATCTTCTTCCAGCACAGTAGTTTCAAAGCTTATTACTGAATTCCTTTGGTACCAGCTCTGCTCATTTTTCCACCACCTAAATTAAGTGTGAATTCAGCAGTTCCTAGTCTTTTAGGTTGCTTTGCTCTCTGTACAAATCCATCTCATGCTGTGTTGTTTCTTATTGTATGGGGGAGGGAGGGGAGGGGTTGAGGAAGATGTATGCCAGTAGCCAGATAACCACATTTCCATTACTGTTCAGGGGGATCTTTCAGGGAGAAAGAAGAATACCTTTGTACACAAACCTGCTCAGGGCAGACCTCAAGGTGATGGCTGAAACATGCCAGGGAGGAAGCTCAGGGGGATAACTTCACTCTGCATGTCAGTGGTTATTGCCCCCCCATGCCCCTCTGTCACCCATTCTAATGATCTGGGAGGTGGTTAGTCGAGCAGATCCACTGAAATCCAGGGGAAATCTGGCCTTTGGACAATGTCCTTTGATTATGGGTGCCAAAGTGCACGCGCCCGCATCTCAAAGTGGTGTGCTTCTCAGGGCTCCTAGGCAACTCTCATCTCACTGTCCCACACCCCAGGAGCAATCCTTGTAGCGTGGTTCGTTGTTTGTAACGTGGGGCCATTTCTGCTGGGTTCTCCAGCAGAACTCAATTGAAAAAGCCATGTTCAAAGGGCTTGCACAGATGGAAGGTGCCAAATGATAACCTTTTCAGGTCTTACTACCATTTTGTGTAAGAGTCTGCATTCGTAGTTCATACACTCCCTGCAGAATCTCACAACTGATAATGAAGCTATTTGTTAATGTTTCTAATCAAAATGACATGATCAGTCAAGTCTGCTGTCTGTAAGTCTCCCGTATATGCCATGTGTAGAATTTGTTTATTGTTTTAAATAAAATAGATGCATTACGTATTTTATGGTTTTTGTGCTGGATGGAAACTATTTTGGTTTTATGAAGAAAAAAGGTTTTTAAAAATATTTATCTCTTTGTAGAAAATCAGTAGATATTTTAATAACTGTCTTCTAAAAATGTACTGTTACTGTATTTCAAAGCATATAAAATAGATACAATTATAGTACTGCCATAGTAAAATGTGCTTTGGTAATTAATATCCTTAATACTATATATTTGTATTTGTGGTTTTCATAGATAAAAGCAGTTTGTAATACAGTGCAGAGCTTAACTTTAAGTTGCATGTATGGAAATACAGAATAATATATTTCGTAATAAACGCGTAGAAAATATTTGCTGTTAATGTGGACTTCTACAGCCGGGTTGAGGGGCAGGTTTTGTATTTTCAGTGAGTGGTGATGTGTCATTTTTTAATAGTATAAAAAATGTTCCTTTCTCTTCCGTTTTGGATAATAGAATATTTTTCCCTGGCAAAGACAATTAATGTTCTAAAATAGGTGCTGCTCCCCAAAGTCTGCCTAGATGGCAGTATCCACTCACGTAACCTGTGCTCAAGGATGGCAGCTGTTTAAAGTGCGTGCTATGGAAAAATGGCATATAGTTCTAAATTGGACAGGAAGGTCTATGCTGTTACATACAAATAACTGTTTCTCATTAAATTCCTTAATAATAAAAACCAAAGACAAGTCATATTTTCTGGTTTTTAACCACTTAGTTCTCTTAATTAGATTAATTAGATTATGCAAAAAATGTGTGGAGGAATATTCTCAGATTTAACCCGGGCAGGGATTGTTTCACTCTAAGTAACTCCTTCTAAAGCAAAAATCATGTCAGTACTTCTTGCTGGTAGTCCAGAAAATTAGTAATCTATCTAGTCATGCTCATTTAACACTAATTGCTGGAATACTTATGGTACGTAGTTTAATACTGGATCATGAGACTGGAATTCAAGAAAGACATACACAGCCTTCATGGGATCCCAGATTTATTAACTGCAGATGAAAGACTTGTATACTCTTCGTCTGTCATCTAGCTCAGTTAAGACTGTAGTGCCGTAACAAACGGCACTCGTCGTAATAAACAGTGCACCAATTAATAAAAACTGGATTTAAATCATTAGAGTTATCCTCCCTCGTGGAAGTGCACGTGTTTATAAGAGGATTAGCCAGGAGTACGTTCTCACTGCAGTAGCCAGGAGCCTTGACACAATGACCTTCTGCTCCTACGGTCTGATAATCAATTCTGAGCTCATGAATCTTTTCAGACAGCTCTCTTGCTCCTGTAGCTAAAAAACAGTGTTCCCGGTGCACTGGTATATTGCAGAAGCTCTGTTCTAGCCACATAACTTCAGAGGCAGCAACTGAAAGGAATCCATTCAGCAAGCTGGCAGAGATTGTTATCACAGCAGCTCATGGGGTTCAGTGAGCATTATATGCTCATAACAAAATAAGCTGACACAGTCTGTAAGCTCTGCCAGATTTCAGTAGACCTGAAATAAGGATGCAATTCTTTTGTAGCTCTTTTGCTGCTTAGCTGCTCTGCAAGATATATGTTTCCTAGATATGGGAGATGTACATCTGATTTCAGTATAAACAAGATTTTTAGAACTTAATTTGGTTGCTTATGCTTTGGCATTGAGTATCATTTGAGACACCCTGGGGTATCCTGCATGGTCTCCATGTCTCCAGCTGCTGCTTCCATAGGTCCTACGTGAGATCCGCCAACCCCGTGTGTGTCTTGGGTGCCTTAGGGCATCTCAGATGGCACTAGCTGCCTGTGTTCAGGCATCTAAATGGAGCCCTTTGTTTTCTGGGGCTTGGGTGGCTGATGTCTGACTATTTTTCTGTGAGCTTGCATAAAATGCTAGCACTGAGATTGGTGCACGCCTCAATTTTCAAAATAAATTGCTCAAATCCCCAATAAGTACGTAAGGTGGGATACATGACATGTTGTGCGTGTGAAAGAAAGGATTGTCTCCTGGGTGATGGGCTGATGCTGAACTGGGCAGTTAGTTCCTTGAGGCGAATAATTTAGAGCAAACCCCCAGCCTTATAAATGTCCCCTGGCTGGAGTCGGTTGCTGTAACTCACAAGGTTTCTGATGAATATCTGAAGGTAACATGTGGGCAGGACCTGGTTCAAGTTCAGCAAAGCTGTGAGCAACGGTGGTGAGTTAATGGGAGATGAGGGAGCTGCAGTCCCCTTGCTTCCTGCAGGAGCTGTGTGTGGGATTCAGCTCAGGATTAAGCCACCTAAATTTAAGTGTCGAGATACAGGTGCGTATGGCTGAGCAGAGCAGTTAAGCTAGCTAGTAAGTGCCTTTAGGGTAAGCTGACTCATTCTGTAGGCTGAACTGGCTCTACTGACTGCCTCAGTTAAGTTGTCTATGCATAGTGCCACATGAGATGCTGTAAGGTATCCTGCCTGGCCTTGGACTGCTAGTCTAGAAGGGTTCAGATCTCCCATCGGTCCTCAGTCATACCTGCTAGCTCAGGTATATCTTTCATGCCCTAAGTCATCCCGGGCATCTGCTAGATGCTTGTGTGGGCAACAGCCTCTAATTCTCCAGTGGCTGTGGCTGTCGTGGGATCACAGCCCAAATGTGGACATGAGATGCTTAACTTCAGATGAAATTGCCCATTCCATGCTTTCGACAGAAGGGAAAGAGAGCAGAGAAGCAGCACGCAAAGTGTTAGGTGGATGCTGGGGCACGCACTAACTGGTGCAAGAAGCTGGGAGAAGATGGTCTGTCCCTCAGTCCAACTGCTACAAGGAGCAATGGCCTAACCTGTGCTTAGCATGGCGTTAGTTGTCCCCAGCCCTCTAACAGAAAGCACTAAGCCTTCTGATTAACAACACTGGTTAATTTGATCATTAGCCTATTTCATATTACAAGCGCAACACTGAATCGAATTAACCCCAGCTTTGGGTTTATGTTACTTGCTTTGAAATTGTTTTATGGCCTTTGGTTACATTTTTAAACCCCATTTTTGTCTGTCTTGGAGGAAAAAAGATAAGCCAAAATGATTGTGCTACATTAAGAGTAGAAACTAGTGTCTGTTCTTGCTCATGTAGGTCTGTGGATAACTGTTCTACAACTGACAGTAATGTACCACCAGTATTCGAGAAGGACTCCCTGTTGATTCCTGCGTCTAATTAATTACTTTTATATGCTAATTAAATCATTCCTGTTTACTTGCACTCTGTTTGCTTGCAGCTGAGTACTTGCTGAAAACAGAAACTGTCTGAATTTATGACGCTTGTGGTTGCACTCTTCTTGCAGCGTTTGCGAGCTCTGCCACGCCTGAGCCACTGCTAGTTCCAGTTTTGTGCAGTCTCGGGCAGTTTTGAGGTAAGCGACCCGGGCTTCAGGCAGATGGTTTCCTTCCAGCCTTTCCACCACAGCCCTTGCCAGCACCCCCCTTAGCCCGGGCCACGAAGCAGCGCAGATGAGCACAGTTGTTCCCCCTGCGGGCAAAGCCTCTCTGGTTAGCTCCCACTGTGAATTCGGGCCGCTCACGCCTGACTTGGACTTCTCCCGCCTTTCCCAGGGGGAAACCTGGAGGACACAGGAGGTGGTGGAGGTGCAGGGCTGCTCCGGGGGCTCGCAGGGAGAGCAGTCCCCGCTGCCACCTCCACCCGCACACCTGCAGGTCAGTGGGAGCCCCCTGCGGACAAACGCCGTTTGCTTGGCTTCCCAGGGCTCTGGCATAAGTCGCGTGGGTAGTAAAGCAGATGCACGCCCTTTCCCCTGTGCTGCCCTGCCAGTTTAGGCTGTGCCGAGGACCTCGAAGCAGCCCTTGCCAAGGGTACGACGGGTGGAGGACACCCGGGGTGCGTGTAGCAACGCCAAGATCCTGAGTACCTTTGGTTTGGCCTGGGGCGAGGGCAGGAGCGCTCGCACGAAGCCTGCCTCTGCCCGAGCTGCGGCAGCGGGACCGCGTAGGCCACGCGGGGACTGCGACCTTCAAGGGGCTGCAGAAGCGACCTGCGCGAGGGCAGGCGATGGCAGCGCAGGCAGCGGTCGGTGCGCAGAACCGGTGGTGCCTCCCTCCGGCAGCTGGGCCGGAGCGGTTTGGTACCTGACAGGCAGGACACGAGCCGTGACGGGACACAAATGGAGGAGCTGGCTCACCCCTGCGAGCCGGGGGACAGGGTCTGCCTGGCCTGGAGCAGCACATCCAGGCGGTAGGTCTCGGTGGCGGCTGCCCAGAGGAGACATCAGAGAGAGATGGTTGTTCAGCGGTGACCTGGGTCCTGACAGGCGGTGCGTGACTGCAAGCCTGCAGCATTTGCGGTGCAGCACCTCGGCTTTCCACGTGCTCGGGTAGCCCAGCTCTCTCACACTCTTTATTTGCTAATCCAGGGTTTTGCAGGAAGGGGTCAACCTAGATATGTTTAAAGTTTTGGGCTGGTTTGTGCAGAAGATGGGGGGAGGGTGCCTCCAGCAGGACCCACGGCTGCAATGTAGTGCTGTAGGCTT
The DNA here is from genome assembly GCF_035582795.1 of Mycteria americana. Taxonomy (NCBI): domain Eukaryota; kingdom Metazoa; phylum Chordata; class Aves; order Ciconiiformes; family Ciconiidae; genus Mycteria; species Mycteria americana. The sequence goes on from NC_134367.1 coordinate 38,226,990, forward strand.
TCCTCTACCACCCAGCCTGGTGCAGGGCAGCGCCTCAAGTCAAAGCAGAAGACGCTTGAGAGGTATGTGTCACGTAGTAGAGTGTTTTGGGGTAATTATTTATCTCATAAAAACCAGGAAGATTGTGTCTGCTGTGACAGTAAAGCTCTAATGCCTCCTGGCTCGACCTCAGAGATTTTCAAAGATGCCTCTCAAGAGAGCGGAGAGGCAGCAGCGGAACGAAGCGCAGCCTTGTTCAAGTGCAGCTCCAATGGCTTCATGGCATCTCATGCTGTAACCCACTGGTCCTGTGTTTTATTCACAAAACAGAATTTAACTTGGGAAGGAAGGTGTGAGCAGGTTGCCATTCAAATGTTAATACATGGAGAACAAAAAGGACTAAGGACAAGGTTAGAGTAACCATAACAGTCCTTTCCAATGATTTTTTCTTGTCACCTTCCCGCCCATCTCTTCAGTAAAGTTTTCCCCCTCCCTTTTTGCCAACAACCTAGCTACTTTTTCAGCTACAACACTTTTGAACTTTTAAAGTGACTTTTGTCTCACTTGCTTGTAATAAAACCAAAGTAGAGGTTACTGAGCTGTTCCTCAGTTGGTGTTTGTTACACTTGAGTTAGAGGTGGCTGAAGCAAAGGCAAGCGGGTGTTGAACTGCCTCGCAAGGCAGAGACGGTCTGAATCCCTTGCCTTCTCCCTCGGCCCTTTCCTTCCCGGCTTTGCCCCATGCCACAGCCAACCCACGGCTTCCCTGGCTGTGTGGGGAGACTTCGCTGCCCCCAGGCAGGGGCCAGGGCTGAGCCGGCGGAGGCGGCGGAGCGGGTACCAGCGGCGGCTGCTGCCGCTGCCGGGCGATGAGGGTGAGACGGCGAAGACGTGCGAGGTGGGCAGTAGCGTTTCGCAGCAGGGTCATAGCCCTGTCCGCCCTCAACCAGCGATCCCAGCTTCCCTGGGCTTCCCCTCCGCTGCCAGTCCCAGCCCTGGCCCCTCGGGAGGGGGAGCCAGCCTGGCCATCACGGGCTGTGCATCCGTTACCTTCCGGCAGTGCCCTGCCTGCTGCCACCCCGTGTCACCCCTCGTCCTTCGGTCTTGTTACTCCTCCCCCGGTGGAGGCCGTTTTGGTGACTTGCAGCTACTCGCTGCTCAGGACCATTAAGAGGCTGTGACACCCACTCAGGCAGTGATAGGGGTGTTGTCATCGGCACAGCGTGAGCCTTCGGGAGATGGTGCTTTATCTAATTAGCTTTCAGCAGAGAACCTGTGATTCATCTTGTGTTACGACGAGCAGTGACATCGATGAGAGCTTTGCTGTCAGCTTCGCTAACCGAGCCCTTAGCTACCATAGTGCTGCGGGTTAAGTGAAGCCCGGCACAAATTTGTCTGTGTTTCCGCTGTTGCCGCACCAGCTCACGCTCCTCAGGTTGATGCTACCTCTGCTCTTGCAAAGCCGTTTTGCGGCAGCGCAGAAACTGCCTGCGTTCAGCCTGCTGTTTTGGGGAGGAGGATGTTCACGTTATTGATATGGTTAAAATCATGTCGGTGGAGCATAGCTGCAAAAGCAAACTGATATTTGTGTGTGTCTGTATCTATACACGCTCACCGAAATGAGTGAGGCTGCTCTTGAATGAATCTGGCTCCCTGAGACTGATGTTTAAAGTATATTTCCCAATTAGTTTGATTAATTTTATTTTTAAGGACAAACAGTCCTTGGGTTCCAGTCATTTTCTTCCGCTGTGTTGGTAACATCTGTCCTTATCCATAGATGAAACCTTATGATCCTTCATCTTGGTATGAAATATGGGGCCATTTTCTAAGCAGGTTCTTTGGATTTATTTGCTTATTTTTCAACCAGGGGGAATAGTTAAATTCAAGTGGGCTTTGTTCTTTTATTACTTATTTATGAAGCTCTTTAATCCTTTCATTAACTCTGATGCTATGCTGAGAAATCTGCTAAGCAAGCCTCGCCGCAGTCCCTTGCAACCAGCTGAGTTATGGCTGCGAACACTCCCCATTCACTGCCAGGGAACTTAGAGACCTGACGCTGTATCTGAGAAATAAAGCCACAACTATATTGTCCTGTGTCCTGTACACCTGGAGAACATCAGCGCTTGCTGCCCCATCACCAGGCCCCGGCCGTGCCAGCTGAGATGGCGAGAGGGCTTGCGCAGGACCGGCCACCCCTCAGCGCATCCCTCCAGCGCGGGGAAGGTGCCGAGGGCTGCGCGCTGGCACGAGCACCAGATCAGAAATGTTCCCATGTGCGTTTGCGTGCAAATAAGTGGTTCAGGTCCGGGCCACCACCACCAGCTAAATGTGCTTACCGAGGCTGAACAAAATTTCAGCTGCTCTGCCCGCATGCTGTGCATCCTTACCGGCTGTGGGCTCGCTCTCTGCAGGGTCCCCGTGCGCTGAGCCCATCGGGCAGGAGGATTTCAGGCTCTTATTTGCACATAAACCCTCTTTTCTTTCTAGGGCCATTGAACTGTGTGGGTGGCAACCCTTTCGGCTTCACCAGCCGGTCGTTTCCTCTGGCCACAGTGGAAACGATTAGGTGTCCCTCTGCCCTGAGACAGAGGCTCCTCGCTTTGTAATTTGCTAGCCCCACCACGACGGGAGCGGGCCAAGCCCGGCTGCGCAGCACAGGGCTCCCGAGGCAGCGTCCCAAACCGGTGCTCGACCCTGGAGGCTGCTAATGCCATGGAGCCGAAGGGTGAGCTCAGCTGGGCCGGTCCGGGGCTATTTATACACTCCTGATTGGTTTGATCAAAAATTATCAGCAATGGAGATCGGTGGGGTTGGCCCCATCCAGCCGGTGTAGAAGTGCATGAATTTTAGGCTGGCGGAGCAATGACTACTGGCTGCGTGTGCGTGTGTTATATAGACACTTTGGTGAAGAGTATACTCAAGATACTTGAGTATCTTGGAGAAAAAAAAACCCACTGCTCATACATTTTTAAGAGGCTGTATATAGTACAGCACTCTAGCTGCATCCCATTATCTGAAATGAGATGTTCAGAGACATCTCAGTCAAGAAACAAGAAAGTGACAAAATGTGGTGAAGACTATAAATCATAAACTACAAAGCGAGCCCACATTTTGCAAGAAAAGCTGCTTTATTCGGGCAAGGAAGTGCACTTAGGCGTAACTTTAAATAGCACGCATCAGAAAAACTCTCTCAAATTCTATATAATTTCACATAATTAAATGTAGGTATTTCATCCTACTACAATTTACTTCCTTGCCCCTTGTGCCTACAATGTTGATATTCATCATAGATTGGAGCAGTTTATTTCAGTGAAAGCTAACCCACACTTGCAGAGCCCAGATTATAATTATCCTGCTCCAAAGTGCCAGCCACGGTTCCCTCCGTTGCCCGTCTGAGTGCCGGCACAGCCAGCCCCAGGCAGAGAGGCGTTCGCAGCGCAGCGGACGCAGGCGTGTGCGGACAGATCCCCGAGCAAGCTGCCGCCCACCCGGTGCCCCGTCTTCCTTCTGGACTCCTGTTTTCAAGACTGCTCTGTTTTCCTCCTTGTTTGGCTCCTCTTGTCCCCAGCGTAACTGCAGCTCTGCCTTTTGACTGCTGAGGTCTGGGGATGTCGCGTTTCTATGAGAAAAACAGTGTTTCAGGCAGTATAAACGGGAGAAAGTCCTGGAAACCTTTTTTGTCCTGGCTGTTATCTTCAAACCAGGGAGAGCCCAGTGATGGCAGCTGTGAGATGGACAGACGGACCATGGGGCTGTATGTCTGGCTTCTCCTGGACCGGAGAACGTCAGGGTTTGGTGCGGGACCTCACAGGGCTGAGATGTTAAACACGGAAATAAACCGGCCACGGGCACGCCACAGGGGCACAGGGGCCCCGGTTCTGGCACGTACCCGGGAAGAGCTGCCAGCCCATGAAAGAGTGAAACCTCCCTGAAGGCGGTGCGGGGGGCTCAGGGGTATGGAGGGCTGTGACCGGGGCACTACCAGCTCGCCCAGAGCATTGCTGGCACACGGGGAGTGTGTTTCGGGAGGGGTGACACGGATGTGCTGGTGCCTGCAGGAGCTCTTGTTTGCACGGCCGACGGGCAGGGGCTGGTGCGGAGCAGGCAGGCAACACCGTGCCACAGAGCCAAGAGCAGGCAGCAGCCCTGCTCTGCCACGGGGCTGGGCACAAAAGGCCGTTATGCAGCCCAAACCACGCTGTCCGGGTTACTTGCTGTTACTGGTGCAATGCCACTGGAAATGTCGCGGGACATGCAATGAGCAGGATGAGATCCTCACCTACCCCCACAGCCAGCGCTCCGTCACGGGGGGAGGCACGGGTGCCCCAGGGAACAGCTGAGGAGCTTCTCCCCAGCGCTGTCTGCATGATCACCTTAAAAACTACTTCACCACTGGCATTTCTACTTCGAGCTTGCCATGGTATTGTCAGTAGACATTGTATACTGATACATGTCTGCATTATGTATACGCAGCCTGGTATATACTATCAGACTGATGATATTTTTTGCTGGGATGGAGTCTGCACATACTACCAACGTTCAACTTCATTCCTTTGCTTCCCCTTTCCTTGCTTATAATGTCATTGCTGGAAGGGAAAAAATGACCAAGAGGCTTCTCCAGTGATTTATGTGGAGAACAGCTAAAAATCTGGCCAGCAATGAACTAAATTAATTCTTTGATGTGGACTTGACACCTAAACCTGTGTTTAAAAGAATGAAGTGGGTTTAAGTTCTGCTATATCAGCCTGAACGCCCCTAACCACTTTTTTCACCATCATGTTTTTTTGCTTTTGTAAATGTTTTTTTATTCTCTTCCTTTTATTTGTGTGAAAAAATACACCTGAGAGAAAAGTGCCAAGTTCTGCCAGTGTGCCCAATGCCAGAGATTCACCCGGGTAAATGCATTGGAAGAGAAGGATTATGCTTTGGTTTGTTTGCTGGGATCTGGTTTTAGCTCCAGAGACTTAAGGCAGGGCTTGTAGCAATGGCAGCTAAAAATACTTGCATGCAGATGTAAGATTTCCAAATTGACACAATTTCTTTAACAGAAAAAAATGTTTAAACAAAGCCTTTGATTTATTTTTTTCTCACCCCTGCCTCTCAGACTTGGCTGCCCTCAGCTTGCAGCATAGGTACAGCTAAAGACGATGAAAAACATGCAAGAAAGTGTGATGGGGGTTAGCTTGCCTGTTTAGCCATTCCCTAAGCAACACTGGCTGGGCTTTCAGGGCGGGATTACCATATCCATACATTTCTATTTTTACATCCTGCAGCAAACGTGTTATTACCACTGAGCTGAGCGGGGCCTGCTGAGAAACGAAACTTCAGGCATCGCCTCTCGCACACCAGAGGAAACCAGTGCCACGAGCCCAGCCAAGGGGGTTTGCAGCGTGTCGGCTCTGGAGGCGGTGGTGGGGATGGGACAGGATCCGTTGGGGATGCTTGACCCAGGGGAGCTCGCTCCTCGCTTGGCCCCGAGGGAGCCTCAGCCTCCCCCTGCCCCGGCTGCAGCTCCCGGTGCGGGAGGGGTCCCAGTGTGAAAATCACGAGCCGGTTCCTTGTTTTCCGTGTCCTCAAGGGGAAGCCGTGGGCCAGCACCTGGACCCAAACCTACTGGCACCTTCAGGGCTTTGCAGAGAGAAATAACTTTTATCAAGCCCTTTGTAAGTTTTCTAGTTTGCAACTAGTACACAGGTCAGTGGTTACACTGCACAATTCGGCTACCAGGATTAAAGTCTCGAGAGCGCTACTGAACTTCCAAAATAATAATCATAATTAAAAACCCCCAAATTTTTCCTATTGCATGAACATGCCAAAAGATACAGGAAATCCGTGGAAAGATAGATGGATTTTTCATTTTGGCAGATCTCATAAGATTAATACATTTGCTGAAAAGCCCTTTTGCAAGCAGTATTTATGCCAAGCATTCCCTCCTGAAGCTCACAAAATATCTGAAAGTATTAAAAAAATCCAAGTTCCGTACCTGTATGCCTTCCAGTTATAATAAAGTCAGTCATGTGGCAGATATGATTGGGCTGATCTTTTGTAGCATTTTGGGGTTGTTTACATATTTGAAGTTTTCTAATTCAGATCCCTGTGCCAGAAACATGTAGCAACCTTTTCACGCTGAAATTTTTTTTAAGTATTATTTTTCACTGTGCTCTCCCACAATCCCACTGGTGCTCTGGGCATGATCCTCACCACAAATGTTTGCTGAGGTGAGCTGCCCTATACAAAACATATCAGCTTTTGCTCTTGAGACCTCCTTTGGGCAAAATCATGTTCGTGGAAACGTGGTGCAATTTAACAAGAAAACAACAGTCGGTCCCAGAGGGGTGTCTTCTGCAGCGGAGAGCACTCTGGGCCAGGCCAGAGGCACAAAGGCTAATTGCAATAATAATAATTGGGAATGTCTTGGTTACATGCTTAATTCCAGTGAGATCTCCAACCAGCAAGACAAGCTTGGCTCTATAGGAAGGGACAGTGGCTGTCGATGGGGGTAGATGAGAAGGCTTCAGAGATGGGAGGCTGTGTATGGAGCAAACACGGATGCTGGCAGAGACTCCAGAAAATGCACTGGAGAGCCAGGGCCAACCACGAGCCGTACGGCCTTGGCAATGGTCTCCTCATAGTTGTGGTGGTTTGGAGAGAGCCCAGGGAAGGTTATAGCACCTGGGAGAAGCCAGAAGAAACAGACAAACAAAACTGCAACTCTACGCCAACAGTGAACGTGGTGTAAAACCCCATCCCAAAACCAGCAGGTTGGTTTAAGGTAAGGATGGGAATTGAGCAAAGGTGATGGCAAATGCCTCTTCTTTTTTGGGTGGGCTAAGGGATGCCTCAGGCAGCAGCGCTGGGGTGCTGTCGGCTGATGGCAGGAGCCCTGGATGTGCGGACGAGCAGACGCCTCGCAGCACCTGCTCTCGGCGTGCAGGCAAAGGTACCAAGCAGCGTCCAGCACAGGAAGGAGGCCTGGATAAGTCTTGTTTGCTTTTCACTGGAGGAGAACAGCAGATGCAGCTCAACAAAAGGCAGTAAAGGTCAGTGGTGCTGAGGAATTTCGTTTCCTTGGTGAGCCAGCACTGGTACGGCAACAATGGAAAGGCCAGAGGAAAGGTCGAGGAGAGAAGCTGGTGAAAACCCTTCAACAGGTAAAACATTGAAGCAGCAAAGTACCAACACCGTGCTTTCCGGTGGAAACAAATATGGATGGTAAGAGTTAAAACCGTTCACTTTGTCTCATAATATTGACAGAGGATAAGAGCTGAGAGAACACGCTGGGTTACGGGTCTGGAAATGTCTGAGAGAGCTGGACCACAGCCAGTAAGCTATGGTAGGAAAGCTGGTTTAGGTCAAGCACAAAACGAAGTGGAAAGCTGGCAGGGTCCTGTGGTCAACACGGGTCCAGAAAATGTTTGGGAAGAGAGGCCATGGATGACCAAGAGCATTGTGTCAAGAAAACATTAACAAAGACCTAAATTAGCTGAAGATCAGCTGGGAAGAAGTAGATGAAAGGGCCAATGGCTGCGGTTTTGGAGAAATCATCTGCTGGGTTTATGAGTCACGGAGACCAAAACCAGATAGGAACAAGAACTGGGCAGTCACAGTTACAGCCTGCTGGGTCTGGGGATGAACCACTAATCTATTTTGCATGTCCTGTATTGCTCATTCCCTCCATATTTTAATTTAAAAATAGGGCTTTTTACACCCAGAAAAATGAGTAACGCTTGTGAGCTTAATTCATACCACTTGTATCGCCGCTTCTGTGAATCTGGTGGCCAGCAATTTTAAGTGTACGTGGGAACCTTGGGCTGTTCCCTTGCTTTCATTTCATCTATTTACTATGCTTATGGTGAGACACTGGAAGTGGCGATGAGCATTGCAACACCAGGTTGCTTTTTCTGGATCCCACTGCATTGCAGCTCCAACTACTTTCCTTTCCCATGAAGCCACGGACTCCTGCACGCTGCGGTGCAGAGCTCTCTGTCCCGGGGCAATAGCTGGAGAGGCGACAGCTGTCACGCACTCATGGCCAGATGTGTGCGCGTGGCTGCATCTGTATCTGTAACAGAATGAGATGCAGCAAGTTATGAACTGCGTTTTTTACGATGTGCTGGGCTTGCTTGGAGCCTGGCTGAGGACAAGCCTTTTCTGTCACATTCCTGAGAGTTTGGGGAGAGATTTCTGAGGGCCTTTTACAGGGTGTTACTGAAGGCCACCATGACACAGTAATTTAAGTATGTGATACTGACTGTTTCTCAGTCGCTAATAGCTTCATGGTGCCTGGCGGATGGGGACGCCAGCATGACTGATGGATCTGGTGTTTTCCATTGCTCCTGATGCTCATTGACTTAAAGGGGGAGGTCTCTGACGTGCTAGTGTTTTCCTCCTGTTTGTGTAGATAGTGGCATATCACATCTTGTGATTGTCATTTCTAATAACAGCACCAACCACGGTAAGCCTACGGTACACATAGGAAGACCAGTGGAAGAAGAAACAGTAACGGTGATCTACCTGGGCTCAGTTTCTACAGCTCTAGTTGACAAATTCAGGATTTCCCCCAGCAGACAGAAGAGAAAGTCTTGTCAAAACATCTTTTACCTATAGGAAGAGGTCAGATCTGTTTTTATCCTGAATGAAACTTTGACGCAGTCAGTCATGGGATGTTCCTGGTTACTGCAGTCCCAGAAATACAAGGCACATGGTTCCTTCACAGGTCATTTCAAATAGTTCAGCTGAACGGAAGTTTGGCTTTTCACTAGAAAAGGTCTTTTTCAATTGTCATTCCAAAGCAATGCTAGGAATGTGGTTGAGAAATGCTATGACTTGGACCGACTTCAAAATAAGTTCTAAATGTGTTTTCTGCATAATCATCTCTGCTTAGTCCTAGACCTTTTTTTTCCAAAACGCTGATGGCAGTGCAGAGACCACAGTACATCTCTTCACAAGTGCAGTAAGCTCCCGGCCTGCAACTTCCCAGAGTCTGTCCAGTCACTTCCTTGCGCAAATCCCATCAAAGATGCCCGTAGCTCACCAAAGAGCTCCACTTTGCTTACATTTTTGTAATTATGCAAGAGGCACGGGATATGTCTCTCTCCAAGCACATTTATTTTTCTCCATATCAAAGATGCTTGTTCCCTTGTTCAGATCAAAGACACTTCTCAGTGTTAGAAGTTTCTTACATTAAGAACTAAGCCAAACAATTACAGAGTGCTTACTTGATACCTCTATCAATCGGTGCCTTTTGTGTGTTCATTACTTTTTACTTTGTGCTCTCTCTGCTGTGTTTACTTTTTGTTTGTTTTCTTTTAACCTCAGAAGCGCAGGAAGGCTGGCGCCAGACACCGCAGTACTTTTGGTATTCCTGTTGTAATACAGCCCTTTTCTTAGTTTTTTTTAAGTTTCATAAAGTGCTTGGGTACATATTCCAGAAGGTTATGACAGGTATTTAAAACCGGATTATGGGCTCCCATAGAGAGTTATATTAATGAAACAAGAGACTAAGTGCCCAGCCAGGTGGATGCAGCAGGCGATGGGGAGCTCCAGGGAGCTGTTTCTTACCGCACTTGGGCGTATTCCTTGGAGTAATTGCCTCTACGCCCTAGAAATTGCTCTGAGTGTCAGCCCATATGCACTTCAAAAGCACAAGACTGTCCTTTGCTATCTGCTAATTAGTCAGAAAGCTCTGATAACACTGGTTAAGAAAAAAAAAAAAGCAAGTAGGGCTGTCTGTCTTGGCTGTCTTGTCTCCTTCAGTGCAACCTGCCCAAAATATGGAGAGACACTGGTTTCAGCACCACGGTCCAGTGAATCAGCAAGGCCAAGCATATAGTCCCTCCCAGCACGTTCCTTAGCAAGCGAGGTCAGAGAAGAGGGGATGGGGTCTCATGGAGCAGCAAAGTAGCTCTGATGTCCCCAAGCCTTCAGAAAATCTTTTGTGCCTTTAGAAAGGAAGGGCACCTGTAAGCAAAAGCCTCAGACTTGGGGGAGTCAGGTTTGAGACTCTTCACTATTTTGGGCTCCTGGTGATAGGCAAGCTAGTCAAAAGAGAGGGGGGTGGCTTTCCCTCCCATTCCTTCCCATGGTGCCCATGGACACTTTTCACAAGAGACCCCAGTGGGTAAAGCCCCAAAAGTTAAGTATGAAGTAGATGCTGATCATGGGACTGCTAAACATACAACACGAAGCGAGGCGTGAGGCAGGCCAGACTCCTTGCACCTCTTGAGCAGTCGCAGCCCCTGAGCCCAGCTGCCGGAGAGCTACCAGCTGCAGACAAAATGTGGGCTAAAAAGATGTGGTCATGTCTTAGGATGAGACAGACAACCTCTTCCCAGGAAAGATGGGGAGCATTAGCACAACCGTGCAAGGCTTTATGTATGATTTTGTTTAGAAAACTGTTTCCAGCTCTGATCAGATGTGTTTTAATAAAAGATAAACTGGAACAGATGTGGTGAAAGGCTCTAAGGGTGATCAAGGCAGTGGGAACTCTATCTTCCACATGGAGACTGAGAGTGACTTGTTTGGCTTAATGATACAAAGAAAGCAGGACCTTCACAAAAAAATAATGATGTGAAATCATAGGGAGAATAAAGAACTATTTAGGTTAAATGGCAGTGCTGATAGTAGAAAAAAATCAGTGATGAAGCAAATTAGGTCAGAAATGAGAAATTGTCTGGTCGCCCAAGGAATGGCATCTGGAGGGAGTTTTCTAACAAAACGGAGCCATGAGGAGTTGAGATGGCTTCAGAAGGACTTCGCTATGTGTACGGAAAGGTTTGTGTGACACTGGGGATGAGCCTTCACATCCCTCAGATGTCCTTGAACCCTCCCGGTGTGGTGACGTGCCTTCTGCTGCCCCGTGTGTTGCAGTCCCTGTGCGGCACTGGAAGGAGGGTCGCTTGTCCCTGCACACCCCTGAGCCTCCCCGTACATTGTAAAAGCATCTGGCCTCGGGCTGCACGTGCTGCCAGAGCCACGTTACATTGCATAGTGCTGGGCAACACAATGCCTGAGTCTTTTTGTGGCTCTAGCCTTTGGTCTCTGTACTGCCGCTCACCACTTGCTATAAACCAGAGCTGTTACAGCTGGGCTGCTTAGCAGAGGTGCTGGGAAGATTAATGCGTGAAAGATGGTGAAGTGCTCAGATGCTGCAGTCATAAAGGTCAAGTGAGTACGGGAGGCAAGCAGGCTGGGATTTCAAAAACTTAGAGGAAACTCTGCTGAAAGCCAGTGACACCTTTATTCCCGTCTCCCTGGGGAACTTTTGAAAATCCTTCGCTCTGACGGCAAAGAAACCCCATTTTTTTGCAAGTGCTCCTCTGAAAGTTTAGTGGGAAGAAGAGAGAGCGGATGCACTACCCGGCCGGCGTTAGCGTGCACTGAGCAGTTCTCCCGCGTTTCTATATTGCTCTGCTGTACACTCCAGACCCTCGCTCTGCCCTTCAGCATCCAACTACTTCTGCTCAGATTTTTGTTTGTCCGTGGTCTTGCAGAGCTGCTTGCAGCACACGCTGCTTAGAAAGCCGATGCCTGCAAAACAAAGCTAATTTCTGTCCTCTGCCTTTTGGAAGAGTGCATTAAAGCCTCTTCCCATTCCCAGTGAAGGCAGCTGAGGCTAAAATTATTATCCTCCAGATGTTCCCTCCCTCTGGCTGGAAGTCAGTCCCACAGTAATCAGCTGATCTAAGTTTATCCGTACAAATGTATACTTTCATGTAAACAGGAAAGAAAAGTGACACGGCATTTGTGTAGTTTGGATATTGTTTGCAGGACTCCTGAGGGCTACTAAAGGACCACGGGCAAGCAGGAGTGGAATGACGATTGCTTCAGTCTGGTGACTGTCTTCAGGTTGTCACCTGCGTGTTTCTGTCAAACCCCTACGTGGAGATTACACCGATCACAGCTCATATTCGGTGGTAATTAGGAGGTACCAGGAAAGGAAAGCAAAGGATCAAAACTAAATCGTTCCCAAATGAAAAACAGAGCAAACTAGCTGGGACAGGTCTTCAGCCAGCTGAAAAAGGCAGCACTACGCTGCTGCTCTCCTATCTCTGCGGTGTGAGGGGAACGAGCCTAGAAAGAACTCCTCTTTCCCTACCCGCCCCCTTGGGCTTTCTGCTTAAGTTTCGCTCTCAGAACTAGTTAATGATTTTCACCTCACTTTTGACAGAAGAAACACAGCCTGCTTGTGTGGCTCCGATTCCTGTTTCATTTATCTCTGCATGTGTTGCATCTGTGGCTTTACTGAGGTTATTTCTTGAAGAATAGGTCCTGTGGTGCTCTAAGTGTTACCCAAGCACAGGTCTAAGAAATTAATAGATTTAGAGGATCTGGTCAATATAACAACAACAAAAAAAAGACCAATTTCCTCCCATTCAACAGCCTAATCAGTTTTATTGCAGGTCATGCATTATCAGCACTTGCTCTTTGATCAAGTTTGGGCTTAGAGGGTTGTCGTTGCTGTTTGTCTGCTTAATTCAATTACTTCTTTGATCACTTCTGAGAGAAGTACCTGGAGATTAAATTCCCATTCACTTTGTCTTGGACGTGAACAAAGAATGCATCAGCTGCAGAACTCACCTTTCCCTCTTTCCTGGGATCACAACAGCAACATGAAGTGTGTATTTATTTGCACACACATGCCATTACTCCCTGCTGAAGGCTTTCAAATGCAAGAACAAATTGCTCTTTTGCCCCATGGACCCCAGTTATCTGCTGGGAAATACGAGAGCCCCTCTCACTCCCCCACAATGACACACACCTCTCCCAAAGCCTTAACTCAGACCCCACAACTCTGCTGCGCTCTTTCACAGAATCACAGAATCACAGAATCGCATAGGTTGGAAAAGACCTTTAAGATCATCGAGTCCAACAGTAAACCTAACACTACCAAGACCACCACTACACCATGTCCCTAAGCACCTCATCCAAACGTCCTTTAAATACCTCCAGGGATGGCGACTCAACCACTTCCCTGGGCAGCCTGTTCCAATGCTTGATAACCCTCTCGGTGAAGTAAAATTTCCTAATATCCAGTCTAAACCTCCCCTGGCGCAACTTGAGACCATTTCCTCTCGTCCTATCAACAAAATTCCTTTCATTGCAGTTGCATTGGACATAACATGGACACACAGTCTGGTGTGAGGAGACCAGTGGTCAGATTTCATTCCTGATAGAGCCTCAGAAACAGCAGAACAATGGGTTCCCTGAAGGAGCTGCAGGCTCATATTTCAATAAAACTCCATAAAATGAGCAATTTATGAATACCCAGAGAGCAAGTCACCTGGGGCTGCAACGAACATCCTGCAGAAGATACAAGATGCTCTCAGGCAGCTCTGGCTTCTTTCCCTCCCAGGCCATTCAACAGCACAAGACCATTTTTCTTCCTTTTGAGGACACTTTGGACTAATATTTGGCGGAGACAGCTAGTGGATTGTACTTCATTCCTTTCATCATCGTCTGGGTACCTCTGAACTGGATGGCAAGAATAACAAACTTGGGTTTGTTTTTTTTTTCCCAAGTCAGAATGTCTGTAGTGCCTGATTAATTATTTTTAATTAGTTATGAGACCCAAGGCTGACTGTAACTATATCTTGTTGTCTTGGTTATTGTGTCATTGTCATATTGGTGGATATGATTTTTGTAACCAATAAGGACATTACTGTAACACATTGATCAGTGTAGTGAAGAAGTGCTAAAAGAATGTGTAAAAATGCAACAAGATATAGCAACATGTTTAAAGACCTAGTTCTTCAGTGATTGTCCCCAGTCTCATTCTGGACACCATGCTATCTTGCTTTTCCTAAGCTGTGTGAAAATAATCAAGGCAAACAACAGCACTGATTTTAGCTATAGGAAACATTAATCTCAGCTCTTGATGTACGTTTGAATGAAACTATGGCTTTGTAGGGCAGTTGTGTTCTGTTCAGCAACAAGCAACTGTTAATTAAGTCTCATTTAATCTCAGTCTGACATGACAGTCCACAGTGCCCTCACCGTGAAACCAGCCCAGCCGAAGATTTCTGAGCGCATCCCCACCCTCTCCAGCTCTTGGTTGCCCAACATGTTCCTGTCCTCATGGGCATCTTCTTACCTGAGGTTCCTGCCTCTGCCTTCTCATCTCTCTCCCCAGAACTTGTGGTGCCTATCTATACCCTTCCCACAATTTCATTTGTAAGGGGCTGTTGCTATGGCCCCTTCCCAGGCCCTGAATTCACACCTGAGAAGCTGGTCCCTGTGGAAATGTTAAAAAAGCCCATGTGGAAGGCTTTTTTTCTGCAAGGTTTTTTATTCCTCAGCGATGGTTTGCGAGCCTCATTTTAGCTTGAACTCAGGTAAACTCCAGAGCTGTAGGCAGGATTTGAAATGATTAAAAATACTACTTGTCTTCTACTTTCAGCTTGCAGCCCTCACCATTTCTATGGTAAGTTGCTTCTCTGTCTATTTTAGTTCACGTTTAATGTAGAATATACTTAAGAAATGTGGAAGACCATCAAGCCGTAAAATAGTCCTTAAGTGAGTCACGAGGCCCAAATAGCTCTGCTGAAAACAAAAAAAAAAGCTGTTCCCAGGCCTTAACCTCTCCATGGCCACCCACGTTTCTCATGCACCGCCAGCACCTACCTACCCCCGCTGGACGTGAAGCTGCTGAAAAGTCCTATTCTGTGAAACGTGCTGAGGTCATAAGCATGACATAAGCATGTTTCATATGACCCATATACTATGACCCTTATGATTTAAGGGGTGTTACACATGCGCTAAATTCTTTTGTATGTGGAAGGACTTTACCATCTGCTTCTGTTCTCTAATGAACTGGGGTCATGATGCATCGCACCGGGTGTAGCCATATGGCTCACACAGCTTACGCTGCATTTCTTAGTCAGTTTTTCTTTTGCAAAGTAACTTGTGACATAGCATGATTTCCTCCATGAAATTTTAATGATGCACTAATTGGCTTTTTCCCAATAGAAAAATCACTAAATCACTTTATTCATAATGTAAGTACAGTTTCTCCTGCTGAAGCCTCCCCCTCGCCCCAAAGCCTATAAAATAAAAAATTTTGGTCTATATTTTATTTCTTGCAGGTTTAACTAAAAGAAAGGTGTATATTTTTTCAAATCATTAAAATCTGCATTTTAGAATTAACTCTGTAGGAACAGCAGCATATAACTGGTATTGTCTAAAAATGTAGTTTAGACATGATTTTAATGAAAAAAAAATTGGAAAACATTGTATAGCTAAATGAATAGTTGCAAAACATTATTTATTCTGGAAACATTTTTTTCCTGAGATTTCTACATGTTCATGCAATTCCTTACCTACAAAAATAACCTGTAATTTATTATTGAGCTGGGGCATTTTAGAAGATTGTACTCACATGGTAATAAAACATACTTTATCTTTCATTTACAGATATCATCAGAAAATAATACTGAGCTGGGGACTCTCATGACACATTTATGATTTTCAGCTCCAGGTTCAAGTTGTTGAAGAAATATCAAGTATATGTTTTAAACATGTCATGATCAGTATCCTGATTACCTTTTCCTTTCCGAAGTCATCCACTATCTATCCATCAGACTTCATGATGATGTTACAAAAATTATGCTAAAGGTTGTAGTGGCATTGTGAGCGTTGTAACTTAGATTTTCGCAAAAAGAGTTATGACTCTTTCTTTTCTGCATGTTTAAAAGAGAAAGTTACAATAACTGTAGGCAGCAGGAGAGATCTATAATTCTGCATCAACAGGAAAGTCAACAGCAGCAGAGCTTGGGTGCTCGATGGTTTAAGGAAGCTTACTGTGGTTTCAGTATGTGCTGAACAGTCACAGAGTCAGACCAGCTCCCGTGATGCCTTAGTGCTGTCGTTGCCATCAGGGAAATCTGTCATCTTACTAACTTACTCACTGATTTTTCTAATCCTACCCTAAGTGAATATAGTCAATAAAAGGTAGGTTTGCTGTGGGAGATGTCCCTGTGGGTTTAAATGCTGCCGGTATGATGGAAGTGGAGCATGTTTCGTCCCCTGTCCCCATTCCCTGTCCTTCATCCCCCGTCCCCTGTTCTGGGTCCCAAAGGAGGAGCCAGGATTTGGAGCCTGCCTGTCAGTGGGAGGGATGCTGCAAGTGTCACCTCCAGAGCTGCTTTTTGGGAGGTGTTTATCACAGCCAAATTCGTTGCACATGTACACACCTGGTCTTCATGAGTTAGGACATAGACTCACTACCCTAGTGGGCTTTCTGAAATCGGGGGACTATTTATTGTATTTAATTTTGATAAGGGATTGTGTAGGTAACAAACCCATTAACTTTTGTTTCATTTCTGTTTTTAAGTGAAAGGAGCTTGTTGGTGTCAGTAGACGTTTTGTGAAGTTGGCACTGTTTTGGGTACCGAGGGTTAAATCAAAACATCTGGCTGGGCTGGTGTTCTGAGGAGCTGCTGCAAGGCTGAGACAGTCAGTGTTTTAGTGATAACTGTGAGGTTGTCAGTTCTGGATTGAGATCCATGTTTGTGTAGCGTCACAAGCAGAAACGGACTGGGAATCTCTGCTGAGTCTCTCCTAGGCGTTTTTCAAAATTAAGGAGCCAATGCAGATTTCAAGCCAAATTCAGTCCATTTCTTCCCCTTTGCTAAACAAGAAAATAATACCTGAAGTAAGTGTGTTATAAAATCAGCGTTGGCAACGTTGTGTTGCAAAGTAAAATATCCCATTACTTCCTATTAAACAATCATGACTTCGGTGTTGCAAAATGGAAATGTCATAACCATGCTGGCTTAATTACTAGAATACAATGAGGGACGTTGCGCAATTTACCTGAGGCATAAACTAAATAAATATCCTTTACAGGCAGATTTCGTCAGCACGCAGCCTTGTTTGCAGTTTTTAGTTAAAGCGGAGCTATTGGCTATTTAGGAAGGTCCTTATGGAGCCAAATGTCAAAGGTAACGGCTATTTGCCTGGTTGTCACTGTTTTATCTACACGCACGCAGCTGCTGCAGCACTTTTTGTATGTTCCTCTTGCTCGTAAATACGTTCCTCTGCCAGTTATTTATGAGGCTGGTCGAAAGTGGACCCTCTGCATGCAATGCACGTGGGGTTACTTTACGGGGTCCCAGTTTCTGGGGCTCTGCCTTGCCACAGCTGGGAGGAATGGGTACGAAGCCTACCTGCAGACTGCGAGCTTCAGTGGCATTTGCATGTGCGATCTGGGAAACAACAGGCTGCTAAACTTTGATTACATTTATGGGCATTTTACTGCTGTCAGAGCGATACTCCAGAAATGTCCTTTCTTTCCCCGATGATTTCATTGTGCTTATGCTTCTTGCCAGCACCTCGGATTTCATTAACGTCTTCAACTATAGAAGTGCTTCATGTGTTTGCTTGTAAATCTACCCAAAGATACCACTACTGCTTAGTTAAACCTGTAACAACCAAACATTCCTATAAAACTAAGCTTTAATTCTGGGTCTGATGAGCCTGAAATCTAATGAAATGGTTTTGGATGTACGAAGGTACATTTATGAACCCAGTCCAGACAGTCACCTGATATTAAAAATCTCCATCCGAGGAAGTGCCGACTGCACCCCTGTCCCTGGGGCTGCACTTTGTGGAGGGGTGGAGGGACGAGTTTGAAGCCCAGCTGGGACAAAGGACTCGTACAGCGTTTGCCAGTGCCAAAGGATGCAGGGGCACCTGCCCAGCATCCCTGCCTGCGGCTCCACGGTGGAGCAGTCTCACGGGGCTCAGCCCAGAGCTGCCATTGCTCCTCAGAGCCCCGCTGCCACACGGCGTAATGGGAGAGGTGGAGTTCAGCAAAACGGGAGGGAGGACGGCTCTCGGCATCGCTCTCTCTCAAGCTGTTTATTTCCAAAGGGTCTCCATAGCCCCCCATCTCTCTCATTTGAATCCCTGCTCTATTTTCAGTTGCATCCTGGAGCATTTTGAGCATGCGATTAGAAAAAAAATAAAGTTTTAATCAGGAAATTCTGAGAACGTGCTCATTAGTGTAAATGTTTGGATGTGGGTCCTTGTTTAATACTTCACAGGGAAATTAGACATTCACCTTCGACGGCTCTCACAGTTTTGTTGGAAGAGAAACACCAGGCACAGAAGGGGGAGACCTATCAGCAGCTCCTCATTAGTATGTCTCTGTCCAGAAGCAATCTGCATTACCCGGTGAAGCATTCACGCCTTCAGCAAAAACTGCCCTTCCTAAAAACGTGTGGGGATCGCAACACTGTTCTGTGGGGACTGCAACACCATTCGTGTGTGTACATGGTTGCAGCTCTACCCGAGGGGCAGCGGCCGTCAGCGCAGGCAGAAGTGGGAGAGAACAGAAGAGGTATTTAGGTATCATCTGTGAAATACATGGAAAAGGCTGTAGCGCTCTGATTAAACTTAACCTCCCAGTTGCGCTACAATCAACAGCCCCGCTCTGTACAGCACTGGTTAAGCTAGGCAATGAGCTCCTGCAGGATGCTTACAGTAAGCTGAGTCACCCTCCAAGCTCCATCTCTAACGGGATTTCAGGCACCTACTTCACAAGAAGGCACTTAAATTTAGATGTCTTAACCTTGAACTGCACCCCAGCCTAAATATTCCCTGTGGGAGGAACAACGGCTTCTTGCAAGTGAGATTTTTTTCCCCAGTCTCTTTAAAATGCCTTTGAGCTCACCCAAGGGTGAAATCAAATAGCAATTAAATAAAGCCCAACAGGAAGAAATAATTGTGATGAACAACGACTTCTAATGACTGCCTGTGACCAAATAATTTAGCCTCTCTGAGCAGACCAGTTCCTTTCAAACTCCCCAGTGCGGCTATCCAAGGCTCCCTTCGCAAGAAGTGAGAACAGAAATAAAGGAACCTCTAAACCTTTCAAAAAAAAACCAGTGAGGGTTTCTAAGCTGCTGTACAATGTGAGATTAGCAGAAGGGAATGGTGGTTTTCAGGTTACAAGGAGAAAACAAAGAACCGGCTTTCCAGAGGCACTGGGCACCTGCACTGATTTTGACTGGTACCACACTTGGCTGGAGAGTTTGCATCTCTCCAGGGCTGTTGTTTCTATGCCATGTGAAGTCCAGTGGACAGTGGGTAACAGTCATGTTTTTGTGTAGCCTGCTAGCACATTACTAGAAGTGAGTATGTTGTGGTTTAACCCCAGCTGGCAACTAAGCCCCACACAGCCACCCGCTCACTCCTCCTGGTGGGATGGGGGAGAGAATCAGAAGAGTAAAAGTCAGAAAACTCATGGGTTCAGATAAGAACAGTTTAATAGGTAAAGCAAAAGCTGTGCACACAAGCAAAGCAAAGCAAGGAATCCATTCACTACTTCCCATGGGCAGGCAGGTGTTCAGCCATCTCCAGGAAAGCAGGGCTCCATCACACGTAATGGTTACTTAGGAAGATAAAATGCCATCGCTCCGAACATCCCCCTCTTCCTTCTTCTTCCCCCAGCTTTATACGCTGAGCATGACGCCATATGGTATGGAATAGCCCTTTGGTCAGCTGGGGTCAGCTGTCCCAGCTGTGTCCCCTCCCAACTCCTTGTGCACCCCCAGCCTACTCGCTGGTGGGGTGGGGTGAGAAGCAGAAAAGACCTTGACTGTGTGTAAGCACTGCTCAGCAATAACTAAAACACCCCTGTGTTATCAACCCTGTTTTCAGCACAAATCCCAAACATAGCCCCATACTAGCTACTATGAAGAAAATTAACTCTATCCCAGCCAAAACCAGCACAGAGTATTACCAATGCTGTGGTGCAGAGTGAGTTATGTCACAGCATCCCTTCAGTCAGAGCACCAGGTCCTTCATCTGTCATATGGGACTGGGACAAGTTCTGGCTTCTGATAGATATGCATTAGCTGTCCATTTTCTTATCATTGCATGTTTAAGGATCCTTAAACATACAGTAATAGCCATAGCCACACATGGCAGTAAAAGTGAAATGATGAGCTGTGCTTCTGAAGAGCTTATACTGAAATTGTACATGGGACACGGCAAGAGCAGAGAAACGGGAGGGAAGGGTATGGAACCTCAGGGTTACAGCAATAAGTTCCTGCAGTTACTTGGTTTGGGCAGGTGTAGGGAGTGTCCTTGTCCCTCCTCTCCTGACAGCAGCGACTGCTGCTGTGATTAACCCCCTCAGTGGAGAGCTCCTCTGCTGCTCGTGGCCGACAGCCCACCTCCCCACGCCACCTTCTACCACCTTCAGAAACTTCCACACCTCTCTGGCTCTGTAGTTTTGTGCCATACGAGGTACCTATTTCACTTACATGACCTGAGTAGTGGAACCGATGTAAATGACTGTTCCCCCGTGTGCGGTGCGGTGAGTGAGTGCCTGAGTCCCGGCCAGCACTGCACAGTGTGGCTTGTACTTGCCTTTAACTTGGTTTTTATGAGATGTCTTCACTATAACTTTCTGATTTAGATAGACCCCAAATTACTTTTCTTACACTAAACCCTGCCTTATAACTATGTATTTTTTTGCCAGCAGGAAGAATCTGCATCCTTAACAATAGTGAAACTCCAGGGCTGCACGTTACCTCTGCTTAGTGCCAGCGAAGCACAGCTCTGCCGGGACAGCCCAGTGCGGCTGTGCACGTCCCCGGCTGCCGGGGACCTCGGCACGCTGGCTCGGCACGCTGGCTCCAGACCACTGCTCAGCTTGGTGGCAGCTGGAGGCACTGGTGGCGTTTGCCGGGGCATGGTTTAAAACATCTGGCTGGTACACCCTAGGCTAAGGCACCCACTGGATGGAGCCCCGCCGCGGTGGTCCTTCCCCCTCACCATCGCTTCCTTCGTGCGCTGGGTGCGACGGCTCCTCTTCGCTGCCTAACCTCACATCCCTCACAGCAGGACAAAACCCAGACGAAAATATCACCTTGTTCGTACATAATAAAAAAGTCATTTTCACCCTAAACCAGGACTAGTTTTGCTCTAAAGCTGGCATGCTCTCAATGGAAAATGGACCTGATACTGCTTTAACAAAATGTGCAGAAGTGAACCCATTTGTTTATACTGAGCTAGGAAAATCCCTTTACTTTGCTGTAGTTACAAATGTTTTTCACACTACTGTTCAGGACTTCTGTTTTTTATGTCTGGCCTAAAAGACAAATCTCTGCAGCCATCGAGTACTTGTTAACCCCATTTATGGGAAATGGTTGCGCACTGAGTCAGAGGGAAGAATGACACTTATTGAATCACCAGCACCAGCGTCCCATGGGTTTTCCTTGGAGGCCTCTCAACTAAATATTAGCTAGGAAAACACAGGGCCATAGGGACTGCCACACCGACTGCAGCCAGCAGCTCACCTATCGTCGTTCTGTCCACGCAGACGTGCCTATAACCCATGGAGCCCAGGCTCTGCCTTGGCGCGAGGTCAGGCGCCGCAGGTTTGCATCCAGAGCTTGCATCTTACCGCACATTAATTCTTTCCAAGTGGCAGATGATGTTCTATCCTCGGCAGCAGCCGGCCTGTTACTCTCCGACAGCAAATGAAAACACTTCCAGGCAGCGTTCGCTGCCTCTCCCCCCACCCCAGCTCCGGCTCCGGCAGGGGCAGGGGCTGACAGTACCAGCAAACAGAGCTTCCCTGCCCCTCACAGCCTGGGCTTTTCCCTTTGGGTGCAATGCTCACCAAAGGTGTCCTTCCAGCATGGGCTTTGGTTGTGGCACGCCACCACTCCTCTCCATCCTTGCTCCCCCCTTCTGAGGAGGTAAGTTATGGCATCCCAGAGCTGGGGAGGAGGAGGAGGACAGCTCTGGAAAGCAAAGTGCTGCAAGCAAATCTGGGCCTCGGGGCATCTGAGACCTCAGAGGGCACGACTGGTTGCGTTGGAGGAGTCATTTGTGCACTGAACTTGGTTTCATGCCTGACTGATCTGGGCAAATCATGACCAAGAGAGGATCATGGTGGGTCTCTGAGTCCTTTACATCCTCACTTCTTTCTGGGCTGCCAGGAATTGGGGTGTTCAAACTGGCTCAGAGGTCAACCTCTGACTCAGGTCTGGAGTGAGAAGAGACATTTCCATGTAGAAACAAGCCCTTTCCACCATCAAAATGGGTGAAGCTGACTAGGTAGGCTGGGTAGCTGCAGAAGTGAGTGCCAAAATGGATATTTATCAATAATTGCCCAGAAGAGAACATTTTTCTTAATCTGAGATCACAAAGCATGTTGATACTCTAAAGAACTTTTTATCCTGAATTTTTAAAGTGAAAAGCTGCTTCTTTAAAAAAAAAAATCCTCTCTGCTACTGACTTACGTGTGTCTAGAAGTTTGTTATTTTCTGCTATGTAATAAAATAGGCTGTATTTGTTATTCTTTTGTTGCACAGATGCCTCTTTAAAATTTCTAAGAATGCTGAAAAGACTTGATGGCAGGATATATTTTATGCAGTCTGGATGCATCCATTACACGGGAGATGTATTCTATAGTCTCTTATGTAGGCTTTGCATTCTTTGTTTCACCTGAATGTGTTTTAAAGTGCAGATAATGGTATAAAAGACATTCAGGTGAAACAAAGGCAGTACTCTTTCTCTGCGTGCATGTGTGAAGGCAAAAGAGAAATGGGGAAACGCCATCATTCACCACACTCAGCAGGTGTGAAAACTGCTCAGATCTTTGCCCAGATCCCAGTTGCCTCCCAGTTTATGCCAAAATACCACCAAGCACACAAGTCAGGAGTGCTGAAGGAGTTTGCGGGACCGAAGGGTGTCATACTCCCGTCAGCCGGCAATGAATCAATTCAGCAGCCTCTGTAAATCTCAGCAGGAGATTTTGATGTGTGGTCAATAAAGGCTTGATCCAAGCCAAGGTACCTGATGCAGCTGATATTCCCCTTCTCTCCTGGAAGAGTCTTTGAACTTGGCTCCAGTTATGTCACCAAATTTCTGGCAAGGTCAGGCGTTTCATGGCTGCCCCCTGCCAAATGGAGGTTATCCCGATAGAGCAGTTTCACGTGCAGAAATGACAGTCTTTCTTCCTTTGCATTGCAAGCCATTGCATAGTGCTGGCAATTCAAAATGACTTTTCCAGTGCAGCTCAAACCTGGGCACACTTTAGTGGTGTGTGAGGCTCCTTAGTACTCTCTCTTACGAGGTCCTGTTGTTAGGCACCAATAATTTTGTTAAATTCTAACCATTTGGTCTGACATTTTCCATCCTGGGCATTGGCCTCAAGCTTTTTGGTTTGGTTTTTTTTGTCTGTTTTCATAGGAGGGTGAAGGAAGAACTGGAAATTTCAGCAATTTGACATGATTCCTGGGCAATAATTTCCAGGAAGGAGGCTAGAGGAAAATATACTGATTTACCAGAGGGATGTGGGGGGTGAAATCTTGTGCCCTTTCCCTTGAACGAGGGCCATACATTTGGGATGGTGGCAGTGCTACAGGCTGGGTGAGAGATGGTGCAGGAAGGGCAAGAGAGAGCCAGGGGCTGGGAGGAGGAGGGCTGAGATCCAGCTCTGGGCTGCTGTATGGAGCGAGGTCTAAGCACCTTGGCGAACCCTGGTCTCATGGACCCTATGAGGCTGGCAAACACGCACTTCTTTTTTCTAGGAACGCCAGGTCCAGTTATACTGCAGAGCTCCTTGCTGTCTGTATTTTACAGCCTTTTTCCCCAACCCCAGCTTTGAATAGTATATTCATAGACGCTAACCTCTCTCAAGCCAACGGCAGTGTTTTCATTGATTTAACATAGCCAAGGTTTCAAGCCAGATCCCAAAAAATAAATAAGAGATGATTTTTTTCTCAGTTCAATGGGGGCTAAACCATAGCATCTGGAATATTCCTCTTCCACCCTCTCTCAGGACTGAAGGATTGAGCATATGTTGTGCAAAGTTTAAATCAGACAAATATTATTAAAAAAATCTGTTGTGTTGGCTGTTGCTGGAGAATGATAACAAGTCTTGGCTATGAAATCCAGGGTGAGAGAGGGTTTGTCCTTGGTTTCAGAAATCTGACATGCCTGTGGTCATAATGTTTGCAACCATTTATCGCAGGTGGTCAAGCAATAACTGTTTCACAGGGCAAACTTTAATCGTGCAGAGAAGCAAAGTAGCAGTTTCAGGTCTTCTTAAGCAGATTAAGGAAGAACTATTCTCCAAGAAGCCTAGTTGTGTTGACATGTTCTCTCTTTGTTGACTTTTTTGTTTTGTTTTTCTATTTTATGTTTTTCCAGAGTACCGAGGTCTGGCTGCCGGGCAGGATTCATGAACGCTCTGAGACTGTGCAGCAAATCCTCTTGGCTTTGCTCTCTGACTGACGCACCTCCATCTTCTCATCACCCCAAATTGACAGGCCATTTTACCTCCTGGGCTTCTCTTCAGCACATTGGCAGGGATCTTGATGTGATTTTCCACCTCTTTAGTAGCTAAAGGTATAACATAGCTTGTGTTATGATCTGTTCTTTTCTGTGATCAGTTTTTTTGTCTTTGTAGAGGGCATTTATCAGTGGCTCCAAGCTCTTTCCCACTTTCTGCATGCATCTTACTTTTAATTTCTTGAAGAAGGAAATGACTTAGTTGCAGTTGCTGGATTTAATAAAGACATCTGGGTGATTTGTGATGACTTGGACATTGTCCTGGTTTTGGCTGGGATAGAGTTAATTTTCTTCCTAGTAGCTGGTATAGTGCTGTGTTTTGGATTTAGGATGAGAATAATGTTGATATCACACTCATGTTTTAGTTGTTGCTAAGTGGTGTTTACACTGGTCAAGGACTTTTCAGCTTCCCATGCTCTGCCAGGTGCACAAGAAGCTGGGAGGGGGCACAGCCAGGATAGTTGATCCAAACTGGCCAAAGGGCTATTCCATACCATATGGCATCATGCTCAGTATAGAAACTGGGGGGAGTTGGCCAGGGGGCAGCGATCGCTGCTCGGGGACTGGCTGGGCATCGGTCGGTGGGTGGTGAGCGGTTGCATCACTTGTTTTTTTTCCTGGGTTTCGTTTGTCTCTCTCTCTCTCATTGTTTTCCTTTTCATCTCAGTTTATTACTATTTTTTCCTCAATTATTAAACTGTTCTTATCTCAACTCACAAGTTTTCTTACTTTGTCCCTTTCTGATTCTCTCCCCCACCCCACCAGGCAGGGAGGGTGAGTGAGTGGCTGTGTGGTGCTTAGTCGCCGACTGAAGCTAAACCACGACAGCTATACAGGAGATCATACTAAAGTCTCCTTTGGAGATATTTTCAATGAAAGCATCCACATAAAAGGACTCAGGACCTGGGGAAGGGTTGTGTAAGAAGGTAAGAACAGCCATATTGGATCTGACTGCTTTTTCAGGCTGGAGACCCTGCTGGAGACAGGGTACTGCACCATATAGACCCTTGGCTTGGCTCAGCATGGCCAAGCTCACTTGTGCTTTAGCACGCTCAACATATTGCAGAAGGGACTTCTGCAGCTGAATGACCTGTTGTGCAAAGAAACATTTTCTTTTATTTAGCTTCAGCCTGCCCCTTTCTCCTCTCAGCTGATGCTCCTCAGTTCATGTATTGGAAGAGATGCGAAAAATTTATCAAGTGTGGAAAGAATAATCAGCAACTATTGAGAAGGTTTAAACATAAGAGAGTCATTAACATTCTGTTCTACTAAATTTTTGATAACAATATCAGTTTCAGCAACATTCCCAGAAGCATGAACGCATCTTAAGAATGTTCAAATTTCAAGAAGTCATTGAGATGACTTCCACCCCACACACACATCTTGGTTATTGTGTTTACAGTCAGTGCCTGTTGAGCCTCAATGTGCCCACGGGCTGGGGGTCTGCAGGCAGCAAACTTGGCTGTTGTTTGATCCTTTCCCCCTGCTTCATCACATCTCCTGCTGAAATGCACTGTGTGCAAAGGGGATATAAGACACAGCAATTTAGGTTGCATTTTGGACTGAAATTAATTTATTAAATGAAATGACCATGAGCTCATATGGATTACACTATTTTGTTCAGTTTAAACTGGTATTTTATATTATATTACTTACATATAATGGAAAAGTACACTGTTCTACAGGTCTGCCTATTTTCCTTTCTCTGTCTGTACAGACTACTCAGTCTGGGGAAGTGGTTTGGGAACCCTAAGTAAAGGTTGAGCAGGTTATTTCTGTATTATGTGACTACTCTATATTAGTGCTTCTCTAATTTATTTAAAAGTAAGTCTGCATTACTTTCCTGTCACTCATAAATATTGATAGGTACTATTTGGCTAAATAAATAATTAGGACAATCAATTTCACTTTGGAAACCATCTGAAGCTGCACTGGCTAATCTCTCATCAGCTAATAAATACTGGCCAGCTGTGTTTGGCAGTGTCTTAAGAAATCCAAGGATGGGGGCACTTCAGATTTAATACAGTGTGCTTCTATTATTCTGGTTTAATTATTAACTTCATATGCAGACATTTTCATCAGCCAGTAAGGGGAATGTTTATTCTTTAGTGTTGCCATTTGGAGTACTGTCTGTCATCCAGGGGAGCTGGTTTAAGGAAATGTAGGTGCCTGGGGCAAGGAAAACAAACAGGTTCCTACCTGCTGCAACAGTGAAGGAAGAGGAAGAGACAGAGATTTGTCTCTAGTCAATTATTGCTCTTCTGAGGGCTTTCCCTGAACTGCAGCAATCCACACTGCTCAAGAGGCAGCATGTGTATGTGAGTTTTGGGAACATGGGTGCATTACCCTGGGGTATGACAATATGGGCTTTCAGTGCATGTCACCTGCTCTATAGCACCTGTGCGTACTTTGCTCTGCCTTTAATATAAAATAACTGAGTCATCTTTACTGGGAAAAATAACTGGGGACCAGCTTATGTGAAGTATCTTGGCATACATTCCCCTTCATCCCTTTTATCAATCATATTCCATCTGTCCTGGATGAGTTGAAATTGCCATAGAATCTTGAAAAATGAAAGAAAATTTTTAATAATAAATTGCAATACAATGCATAATCTTGCCAGGTACTTGTTCTTACTAAGAAAGTCTGAAAAAACTCTTTCTAATACATTTGCTCTGATTCCAGTTGCAGTCTGCCTTGAACCGCAACAGAGCAGAGTTCTGGTGTTCAGCTACAGCTCAGCTCTTAGGAAACGCCATTTCTCAGCTCGGCTGCCATCTTCAAGAAATAAAAAGTTCCCCTGCTATTTCAAGAAGTAAAGCAAATATGTATCCTTACTGTTGGCACAGTGCAAACGTACATTTAGCTAGCATAAAAAAAAAAAAAGAGGAAAAAAAAAGACCACACCACCTTCCCATCAGAAAAAGAGTACTTAAATTAAAAACAAATAAATTCGTCCAAGTTATCTTCTCAGTCTTTTTATGCTAAAGTCAAATTTTGAAGGAGTCAAAACAACATAACATTTTCTAATCTTTTATGCCACGGACAAAACCTCCCTAGGAGCCATGTTTTGTGTTTCAAGGAGTGCAAAATGATATTCTTACTTCAGGAATGTATTTTGTAAATACATTAAAATAAGGAGGGTTTTACTGTGAGTCATTAGCCAAATACAATTTCTGTTAGAAGAACGGGTTGTGGAGGTAATCCCTTTGTAATTTGGGGTTAGGCTACTTGAAACCATGTTCTTACCAGAATATAGTCAAACAGCAATTTCTTTTGTTTGCTGGAAAACTGAGGCTTTAGTAGGATGGAACAGGGCTCAGGTTATTTGGTTGTTTTAATTTCTTTAACAAATCTGAATGGCATGATAAGGGCAAAAATAAGTGTCCAGAGTCAAAACAGGAGGGAGCAACTCCCTCTGGTCATTCCTTGTGTCTGTCCCCACAGTGGCCTCCAGCAAGAGGTAAGAGCAGTTGCATGTAAAGTCCTGGCCAAGCCCCATCAATCCACAATGGAGCATGCTCATTGAAATACATTTTGGGATAGTTTTGCTGCCAAACACTAACAAGTATTTGCATTTTTTTTTTTTCATTCAGAACCTTAGCCGGATTTGGGCAGCTTTTCTTGGGCATATCATTTGTGCCCAGTGTTAGTGCAGCCTTTCTGCCAAATTTCAAGCCTTTGATACAAGAATGGGAGGCAAAGCTAGAACTTTTCAACAAAGGACTAAATTTTCACAGAGTAAGTCAGGTATAGATACCATTTCCAATACATCTATTATGTGTGACCCACAGTGTTTTCCAAACCTTTGTTGTTGTATTCGACCACAACTTTTTTCATTAAAGGATTCTTTTAGTGCTTAATTGTATACATCTACATCTGAATACACATAGTTACATCTGATCCAATGTTATTTTTAAGTTTTGGAGGAAACTAAACTTGATTACAAGTGTTTTATTCCCTTTCCCTATACACTTTAAAAGGCAGTGCATGCAGTTCTGCATGCAGTGAGGTGACAGACGTATATTGTTACAGACATAAGCACTTTTCAAATGAGTATGAAGGAAAGCATTGTCTTCACTGTCAATATAGTGTCGAGACTGATTGTATTTTAATTTGATGTTTGCCACCTGCATGTCTCATAAAAAGCACTAAACACCAAACCAGGAGAGAAAGAAAAACAAATCCCTGACTTCTTGCCTTGCCATAATAGAGTTGGAGTTATTTCAGGAACAAGCTGGATTGCTTTTCCCTGGGACTTAAAAATATACGAGAGACCGTGGTTTCCAGAAAAGAATCAAATGGAACGAAAAGCCAGCACTGGAAGTGAAAGACCTTTCCCAGATGCTGGGTTGTTTTTCGCTGGGTTACACTGGTCTGGACCTTGAGAACATGGCGTTCTACCGACTGCGATAGCTCCTCCTGTGGCTAGTCACAAATCCACACCTCCCAGGGAGAAGAAAGCTGTGGAGACTGAAGAAAATTAATTTCTGAGAGCAGTATGTTTGTTAGGGAAGCACAATATAATAAAGCAAAGCATTCCCATCGTCAGCTGCTGCTAACAGTGCTTTCTATTGGGAAGGGCTAATAACGATGTATCAGCAGCACCAGGTCCACAGCATCGTATTTTCCCTCCAGTGGGTGTGAAGGACAAACTCAGGATGACTACCAGCAGTGTAGAGTAGGCTTTCCTACTCCTAACAGGGTTATTGATAAGCTTTTTCCTGTTAACAAAAATCATAGAAAATCATCCTGAGAGCTTCCTTAGCGTTGCTTGAGTGCTAAATCCTTTGCTTCAGCAAGTTCTTCTCAATTTTTGCTAATTATATGGGCAAAACCTGCGCTCAAGCTCTTCTTCCTTCTCCTGATGTGGGTAAAATGCTGCTGACAGGGAAAATGGTGATGTTCTGTCTGGAGGTTTTGGGGGCAACTTGTGTTGCAGCCCTGAGGACGTAGGTCTTGTTCCACTGACTCTGCTGTTGTCTTGTCCCAGCGGATGGCCACCTGAGGTACTCTGAGTACCTCCTTTCATCGTGGGTGTGGTGGTACTAGAAAAGAGGGGAACCTACGTATGGTAGAATCTGCTAACACAGACAGCCCTGACATGGATGATGACGTATCATGCATTTGGGATAATGAATTTGGTTTGCTGAATGCATCAAAACCAGTATAGTGGATCACGCACTCTTTTTGTTCCATGAGAACATAAACCCACTTATTTTATAGGCTCGGTTGGGTTACTTCTCAAGATGAACTTAAAAGATGCATTCAGATTATAATCCTCTTGAGCCTGGGAAGCCTGATGCTGACTTGTCTTCATCTTGTTGTGATGCTCAGGACAGCCAGTCATGGGTCTGGATCCAATTTTAATAAGCACTTTACAAATATAGAATAAAGAGCTTCTAAGTATGAGGCAATGGATGGATACAGTCTGAGCAGGAATGAAAAGATATGCCTTAGCTTTATAAGCAGTTATAATAGCATTGCCACTTTTTTTTTTGTGTTGGCAAAAGACAGCTTAAGGAAGGATTTGAAGGATGATAATGAAGTAACTATCAATCTGCACTCTAATTACAAGCATGCAACATGAAACCACAGTACTGCTTCATTCTAGTGGTTTGGGTTGTCCAGCGTCTGGAAGATAAATGTCTTTGTTTTGTCCAGAGCTTTCCTAAAATCAGAGACTGTGTTCCAGACAACGTGGTTAGCAATCGGTGTTTCAACAGAGGGATTCCTGACATGAGAGGGCTGGTTTGTGATGAAAACTGGTCTGTCTTTCGCTTATGCAGTGGTTGATGACTGATTCTGGGTTTCGACCAGCCTCAAAGCCCATTGACTGCAATGGATTGGGGTTAGACCCTGAGCTCTGCTCTGTTTCCCAAGGCACTGAGTCTGTTCTCAGGAATTACATGCTGTGAAAAGTGTAAGAGGTAAATGGGAAGATAAGGCAGTCCATTTCTTAGGATAGTTTTCCAATTCAAAAGAAAAAAAAAGGTCCAAAGCTTGCTTTGCCTTCCTTGGGGAAGGCAAAAGTCTTGGGGAAGAAAAGGGGTTTGCATGAGACAGACGAGACCTCAAAGCAGGAAAATTGCCAGCAATTTTTTTTCCCCTTTTAAGTCTGGTGCTTTATTTTTGTAAAAAGCTTGGGTTTTTTTTAATCAGATGGAGTGCACATGGGTCGGTTGGAAATAAAATTCCAGCAGAAAATTAAATTATTTAGACTTACTGGTGTACAGAAGGCAGTAAAAAATGTCTAAACACCAAATATGCCAATAATAGCAGTACAGTATGAAATGTCCAACAGAAAACTCCAAATCCTGCCTAAATATCCCACATCACCAAGTTTACCAAACTGTCACAAAACTAATTGTGCCTTGGTAATTTAGTGGAAACAATAACAGTGCCCTGCAGCAAACCTTGCTGTGTACCAAGCACAGTGTTGCAGATATGAGACTGCGTGGTCCATGTCTGGGGCATTTGTGCACTTGTTGAATACAGCTATTCCATGAGTTCATTTTTAAGAAGGAAAACTTTATTTTTAACTGTTGCAAATATTAAGGGGATATTGTTTTTTAAGAAATGATGTGTTGTGCGACTGGGGAGATTGCCTTGGTTTGGATGCAACACGAGCTTTCTTTCTGAAGTGAAACCACTCCAGAGCAGAGTCAGTACAGCTTTGTCCTGCATAATATAAGTAGATGGGAGGAACATACCTTCTCCCTTTGATCACAAGAAATTTTATGATCTGGATTAGCAGTCCTGTCTCCTTATGCTCAGGGTTGGCTTGCATCCTGACTGACAGACATTGGAGGTCTCATTGCTGTTCTCTGAGTCTGTCTGAGCCTGCCCCATTGCGACAACATCTGTCCCAGTGTCTTCATGTTGTCTTCAAGTTCCTTGTTACTGCCAGCCAGGAGTTTTGCTGCTGTTGCACTGTTGTTGGTTGTTGGTATGGACCAGCTAACACCTTTTCTATGATATGCCATCGAAGTGTGTTAGGGTGGAATGCTTCATCATGAATGGCCACAGAATAGAAATGAGATGTTTTCTGGCAGCAAAACAGTGAGACCCTTGAAGAGGAGACGAGTAAACTGAACCTTGTTTTAGGCTGACATCTGTTTTAAAACAGGATACCAGAAATAATTATTTTTATTTGAAACTTTTCAGAGTTTCAAATTTTTTGGTTTGCACCTTCAACAAATAGAAAATTCTTTATCTTGTAAAGATAGCAACACATGGTGGCTTTTTGATTTTACTTTATAGAACTGAATGACTGCCCTGGGTATTCTTATTTTTCAGAATCACTTCTGTGGGAAACTATGCATCAGGAAATAATCCTTTGCAAAGCTGAAGACATAAACTTGGCTTCCTGCTCTTCTTTTTTCTGATATGTTAGATTTTGTTTTCTTATTCTCTTCAGCCTCATTTATGTAATTTTCCTTTTCCCTTTCCATCCTGAAAAGGATGAAATTTTTGGAAAAATTTTGTTGCTCTTGTTTTTTAAAGTGTGTAAACAGAGATGGAAGGGCTGGGTTCCAGTTGCTAGTTTCATTTATAAAAATGTACAATGACAGCTGACAATCCCAAAGGATATAATTGAAATCAAAACTCTGAAATGGTTTTAAGGCATTTCTAGCTAAGCACTTGAAATTTGTGTGGCTATGTTGGTAGATTTGTCTTGTGGTGTCAAGTCATTGACATGGTGCCCTGCAGAAAATAAAAACAATTAATAAATGGATTTCCATTAAAATAAAAAAACCCTCTTAAACCCAATAATATTTCATAAAATATTGTTTAGAGGTCTTTCTACAAATTAAATAATTTTCTAATGGATGAGGATGCCAACTCCCCCGCCCCCAAACCTGGAATCTAGGTTGCCTTGATCTAGGAAGTTTCCTGTCTTAGAAATCTATATAACTAGATAGTGATGAGATAGTGATTCCTAAAAAAACTCTACGATGCAACACAAATTCAAATAAATTACGGTTATTTATTTATGAGTATTTTCTGTTTCCATCTAAAGCTGAGTTTAGAGGCACACATAAAATCAGAAAAATATATCCCTTCCACTCCCTTAGTTTAAAGCAGATCTTGTGGGTGAAATTCAGCTCCTATGCAGAAACCCTCCAGTTTCATCTGAAGAATAAGATGTTGTTAGGAATCTTCAAGGTTTGGAAGAAAAAAATATCACCTTTCATTTTCAGCAGAGTATTCATATCTAGTATTCCTAACAATGCATCTAGGCAATAGGCTCCTGCACCATTGCCTCCTTTAGTTTAATTTTGCAGATTCATATGTATGCACATTCCCTGGCTCTTCCTCCTGCCTGATGCTGCGAGACCTGAATATTCTCCTGTCTGAGTGTGGCTGGTGCCACTGCAGATGTAGTAGCACGAAAATTGCTGTCAATAGAAGTGACGAATAACCCTCCTTCTGTACTATATATGTCCATAACTCTAATAGGCAGTGAAGTTATGGATGTTACTGTATACACTAAGGAGTTTTTTCTTACATCACATTACATTTCTTTACCAGTTTTTTTCTTGGCTTCATTCGTTCTATGTTCTCTGCGCAGCAGGCCAGCTTCATCCCCTGGTGCAATTTCATAAAAACTTGAGCTCCACAAGGGCTGAAGCTGGATGATGATCAGTCAGGAGGTGTATGATTAATAACCTGCTCAAAGGCTGGAAGAGTTGGAAGACAAGGAGAGACGCAGCAGTGGGACCAAGAAGTTTATTTCGTGCTATTGACAGATAGGTTGGACTGCCTCATCTCAGTGTCTTCATCTATTCGAAGTAATCAAAATACATTTTAAATGCAACGAAGGTTTATGACAGCACTGAGTGGGCCTATAAGAATGAAGCCAGTTAAATGAGAACACAAACAAATCATTGGTGTACTGCAGAAGTGGTGAAAGGCACAGTAAGAACACTGTGGACTTTTTATCCGAAACATATGGTTCTCTCCAGAGTGAAGTGACCAAGTTGAATCAGCATTGGAAGTGGTAGGAGAAATGCTCTGGGATCTAAGGAGAAACAGTTCTTCCAGATGAACAATGTCATCATCCATTTTCACCCATCCTCAAAAGATCTGGTTTATGGTGGAGGACTAGTAGTTTTTTTCTTTTCTTTTCTTTTTTTCTCTGTCGTTATCGTTGGCAGACTAGAAAGTTTTCTGAAAGCTCGGAGTAATCAGTGTCTCTTACACATTAAAGTGTCCAATCCTACAATTTTGCAATATTTTTTTTTGGGGGGGGGGGGGCGGGGGGGAAGCAGGGAAGAATGCAGAGATTGTATTAGCTTTGCATAACTCATGGGCAGCTGATCCTTGGAGCCCAATTCAGAACTGCCAGTGAGGAATCGAGACTCCCTATCCAATGTTTGGGAAAAACCATGGAGAAGAGAAAACATGATCTAAAATGACCGTGGTTGAATGTAGGACTGTTCATAACCAGTGAAGAGCTGGCTGAAGCTAATGAAAGAACTGGGCTTCCAAAACAATGCTCTAAGGAAGTACCTCCAACTGCCTCGGAGCCCCAACCCAGATCCTCTTCTATACCTCTTCTTTGCAAGAGTTAGCAGGGAATAACTTGACCAGAACTCAGTAAGTTCCTTTCTTGCCTGAAGTGTTTCCTGGACATCCTGGACCAGGGGGCATCTCTACATTACTCTTGCAATTGTTGTTTCCACACTCAAACTAATGCCTGGTTAAAGTGTTGTTCCCACAAGCAGGGGAAGAAGGGGAGCTGTATTCTCCTTCTTCTTTTAGGAATTAATCACTTCTCTTAAAGGCATGAAGACCTTAATTCAGCAAAATCTGCACTCTACATCAGAGGTAGTATATGTCTGGTTTTCCTAGTTGAATCCTTTTTTTCCACTCAGAAGTTTGGTCTAAGTGAATTTTGGACATACTTTACTCTTGCCTAGGATCCTCTGGATGTTTGGTAGCTTCTAGCAGGTTGGATGCTACTGTACAGGTAAAGTAGCTCCAGCCCGGCTGCTGTATATGTAGAAACCATAGTTAAGTTCATAATGCATGCATGGTTCAGCATGTATTGTTCATGCCCAGTAAATCTAGTTCTGGTGGGATATGACAGGCTGTCTGTGCATATGTGTTACACAAATGCACCACTTGGTGATATAATGGAAACCTTGTTAAGTGGCAAGATGTTCTT
Source organism: Mycteria americana (assembly GCF_035582795.1). NCBI lineage: Eukaryota > Metazoa > Chordata > Aves > Ciconiiformes > Ciconiidae > Mycteria > Mycteria americana. The sequence goes on from NC_134367.1 coordinate 38,261,457, forward strand.
CATAATTCTGGAAAACACAGAACAGAAGGATGTGAAACTCTTTGCTTTATTTTCCAGAGGCCATGCATGCAAAGCATGGTCTGAGATTTGTCAATCACAGCAGATAATTCCCGAAGTAGTCCTCAGTTACTGTAGCTACTGCAACCCTTCTAAATATGTGACTACAGCATAACATCAAGGTCCTAATTCAAGAAGCAAAAATACTGCTGAAGAGCAGGGCTCCCTAGAAAACTATTTCTGTTCAGAAATGTTTCTCATGATGAAATGTCATCTTGGTTACGAAACACTGGAATGATGGAAGAAAAAGGCTGAGCTTTTCATGAATGAATAATGTCAGAAATCTACTGCCTGTGGAAGGGCTGATCAAACTCCAGATTTTGTTGCTATTTGGTGCCCAGATTGGATCTTCTGCATTTTGCAGCTTCACAGAATTTTACATAAGCTAGGGACAACCGTGACCATCAATCAGCTCTTCCACATCATATACTCTAAGACCCTACCTGTCACTGATTTTCAGGGAAACAGCTCTCATTTGATTGCTGTGAATTGTGTCATTCTTCCTGCGCGTATCACCTTCATTTGTCTGGGTTAAAGTGTGTTTTGATTCAAACTGATCTAGCTGTTGTGCCCCCCAAATTATTTGTCATTTTGCAGATAGCAAAATTATAAATTTAAACAGTAGCCATATTTTTCTGTTTTCTCTCAGTTTATGTTTAAGGATACAGATTAAAGCTGAGACTAGAGCAAATTCTTGCTTATTATCTGGAATAACTTTCTGTGACCTCTGAGAAGCCACTTTTTAATTTTTTTAATAGGAAAAGCATTTTTTTTTTTAACTTTGTGCATTGAGATACCAAGGTGATGACTGATGTAAGGGTATGAATAGAACAGCCTAGTATTATGAAATATGCCGTGTGGACAATGTTTTTAATAGTCTTAAACTTTGGAAGTTTAAGACATGCTGTTTTATGTAGGAATCATTTCCAGATACTGAAGAAAAGTGTTAGTTTTCTCAGAAATGTTCAAGTAAAGTTGACTTTTATATAACTGTGAAAAAATGTGCTGCTATGTGCAGAAATCTTTAAGAAAAGTGCCAATTTATATGTCTTTTCCCCTAATATTCCTAAAATGGTATTTATTTTCTTAAAGAAAAGAGCCAATATGTCTGCCTTGCCCAGAAATATTTATTTGAAAGCACGTTTTGAAAAGTAATTATACTGATTGAATCAATACATTGAATTAATTGAAGAAATATAAAGTTCAAAGGCTAATAACAATGATGATGATGATGATGATGGTGATGTCAACAAAAGTCCCAACAATATAGCTGTCATTCAAATTTAGACCCTGGGGAAAATTTAGAGCTTGTCAAATGAGAAAAGACTGTTCTGTGCAAACTGTGAGAAAAAGCAATGCCCTAGGATTTATGTTATTATGTTATTCATCATTATTTGGATGTCCACATGGAATGCATGAAAATATTCACAATTCATGAAAAAGGAAAGATTTTTGGGATGTGATTTTTTTCATTTGAAGCTTCATAATGGAAGTGAACTTTTGTTTTTCATCAGTATCCAGATTTAAGCATTTGTCACTGATTCAGGGATTAGAACAATGCCATATGGTTCGAGTGGCCAATCACACAGCACAAATAACAATGAAAAGTGGTCAGAGTGAACATCTGGTGAGCATTCTGAATCTGAAGATTATCCTGATTATTCTAGGAATATTTATGAGTAAAAAACAATTTAATAATGAGCTAGTCCATTAGTCCATAAGCTGTTCACAGTGAAAAGAAATAATTACATATGCAATCAATATTATTTCAAATGAATAATTGAATCAGTTCAAATTTAACATGCTTCTGGTTATAACAAGCTTTTCGCTCTGCTGGAATCTCCATCTCTCTGAAGCTGGAATCTGAAGGCAGTCTCTGCCAAGAGATTTTAAACCTGTGTTTAGATTTTCTTATATATTGTATTCACAAACAGTGCATCACTAAAAAAGAATTAGAAAATTTGTGTTAGTGTGTTTAGAATACATCTCACAGACTTCAGAATAAAACAAACAGTTTAGGATAGTGAAACATAATTGTACACATGTTAAAGTGTGTAATAAATTTAAGAAGAAGTTGAATTCACAGGAACTCAATATTTAGGAAAGCCTGACTAGGCATACTTCTTACAAGATTTCCTTCTGTGTATTCACAACTTTCAGTAAGTCCAAATGCAGACATTAGAGAGACTCACTGATTATTGATAAAAGTTCTTCAGTAACTCTGTTGAAGAAAACTGCAAAAAGAGTTATTAAGGAAGTGCTGGGAGCAGGCACATGCTGCATACAGTTGATATACAAGACTTCGGTCACTCAGTCAATAGGAACTTCAACGATGACTTTGGATGAAGTGTCATAGTCGTAAAATTCCTTTTAGAATCATAGAATCACAGAATGGTTTGGGCTGGAAAGGACCTTAAAGATCATCTAGTTCCAACCCCCCTGCCATGGTCAGGGACACCTTCCACTAGACCAGGTTGCTCAAAGCCCCATCCAACCTGACCTTGAACACTTCCAGGGATGGGGCATCCACAACTTCTCTGGGCAACCTGTTCCAGTATCTTACCACCCTCACAGTGAAGAATTTCTTCCTAATATGTAATTAAATCTACCCTCTTTCAGTTTAAAACCATTACCCCTTATCCTATCACTACGCTCCCTGATAAAGAGTCCCTCCCCATCTTTCCAGTAGGTAGTGGTTCTGGAAGGCCTGATAGGCTTCTCTAGGTTAAACAACGTCAACTCTCTCATCTTGTCCTCGCAAGGGAGGTGCTCCCTGATCATCTTTGTGGTCCTCTTCTGGACCTGCTCAAGCAGGTCCATGTCTCTTATGCTGGGGGGGCCCCAGAGCTGAACACAGTACTCCAGGTGGGGTCTCACAAGATATTTTAATTCTTAGTCTGAAACTGGTGAGAAATTCTGCCATTGATTTTACTGGGCTAGGATTTCAGCCTTGCTATTGTGCCATCACCATCCAGACAATACATCTGCTTGGGCAAGGCATTGCAGTGAGGGTTAAGATTTTAATTTCATCTTGTCTCGGTTGCATGTCTTGTGTAGGTCACTCCTCCCTCTGTGTCCTTTGTTTTCCCCATCACCTATCCTTTGTGCTGCTTGTTCATCTCAAACATGAATGCTTTGGAGCAGTGTCTGTCTCCCTTGCACATTACTTAACACCCTGAGGCTTGAAAATCATTGAAGCATTTAGATGCTATTGCTATATGAATAATAACAATTAGAATACTATTCTTTGGAGAAATCCAAGCTGGCTTGCTTCATGGACTCATCAAATTCTTTACAGGAACAAAGCATATATTTTTAAAGGATGTTTAATTTTTAGCACTGGCTTCAGCTGATATTACAAGTCCATGCAAAAATGTATGTATTCTGAATTTCTACAAAAATAAGTTTGTTTTCTTTAAAAATAATGAGTTTATACTAGTTATTTTTGGTGATGTTTCAGACTGAAATAACACTATAACTAGCTGCAGAAAGTCTTGTGGCTCACACCACAGAAGTTTTAAATCTTATGGAGTCAATGGTGCAGTTTTTGCTTAGAAAAATAGATGAAAATAAAGAGCTTCCTAGATTTGTTTTCCCAAGTCAGGCTAGGGGCGTGACCAGCCTAAAGTAGTTTCTGCAGTCAAACACTTCTTTTGTTAGTAGAATAATGTTAAAATCTATTGAAACCACAACATTTTTCTTCAAAAAGGTGCTCTTATTTTGCTCTGTCCACAGTGTGCTAAGCAGCAACAGCTCCATTTGAAAATTGTATCTTTAGAAAAATTAATTGGGGCAAAAAATGTCAGTAATTAATTCATATTCTAGATATGCAATGCTGTCATTACATTTCAAAATGGCAAAATGTTTGAGAAATAAAATGTTTCTGATGCCAGTATTTCCAGAGTAGTCATTGGCTCAGACTTTATTCCATACCTATTACCATTCTGGCAAAAACCTAAGAGTTAATGTGATCAAGCTGCCAAGCTGCCATTGAAGTCAATGCTAAATCAAAATACTTTTCTGAGCTGGTGACAAGAGCTCTGCTCTCTTTTTAATTAGACTTCTTTAAAAATCAAGATTTTATGATGATGCTTCCAAGAAAACGGGATACCATATTTCATAATTGTTTAGAAATGCTTGATTTTCTACCCCTTCATGCTGCACAGTAAGTCTCAGGGAACAGCAGTGCAGTCTCACTGTTCATACTTGATTTTTCCTTCCCACTGAGTTTCCCTATTCTGTTGTCATCCCCACCACCACATCACATTTGCAAACTGCCGCAGGCAGTAATCTGGCTTTTCTTATCCATATTTTAAAGCACCTTGCTCCCTGCTGGGCATTGTCAAATAAGCAATAAAAAGTTACAATAATAATGGTGGGAACAGAACCTGGTTGCTAGAGGAGCACAGTGGCGAACTTGTTTTTTCACTTTGAGGACCATTAAACCATAAAGGATATTAAACACCAAGCAGGTGTTTTTCAGAGCAATGTTCAGATGGGTCTCAGGAGAAAGGAGAGCATTCAAGAAAATTTGAATTGAATCTGAATGTCTTGCAGAAGATAGACTGCAACCCTTGATTTCAGCATCCCAGGAAAGACCAAAGTCTTCCTAGTTTTAGTAAAGGTCTCACTTAAGATAATGGCAAATGTGAAAGCCTGCCTTTTCAGTTATGAGGAGTTCAGCCAGCAGGTCAATGGAAGAAAGATCATCTATCTTGCATAAGGCAGAGAATCTGAACCAGAAAAGCCAGAAATGGAGAACATCAAAGTAAAGAGGATTTGACTTCATATCCACCAAGAAAAGGACTGCCTGAATCAAACAGATGTTGTTCAAGCTCTTGTTTAATGCTCAGTATTATGCTGCAGCCTAACCAACAAAAAAAAACAGAGGGAAAGACAGAATTAGGGCTTCTGGCATCTGCTGCTGGTTTTAGCCCAGTTCCCTAGCTAGTTTCACGAAACGTAATGGAAACTCCAGAACATTCCTGGGACCTTCCGAAAGATAAGCAGCCGGGTGGAGGAGAAAGCAAGACCCCTCGACATTCCTGTTGACCTGTGTTTATTAGACACCAGAGGCCCACACAAGAAAGCAACGTTACAGCTCTCCCAAACTGGACAGTATTTTAATGGGGCATTTAGAATTTGGGGGACAACAGAGAATTCAGTCCTGAGACAAGAGAACATGGGAAACTGGGGTTTGTTAGCACCGGTGCCTAGGGAATTACTTGTTTTTGTTGTATTGGCAACATCGTCCTGTGAGGGCAAATCTCTTACATTTTAATTTTTGCCTCTGTTTTTTATTTTTCCCTTGAGAACTTCATTTTCGTGCAAGTCCCACTCTTCAGCTGGTCTGAGCAATGTTAGTAACTGAAGCAAGCTGCCATGTTGATCTCTGCAGAGACCAAAAGGATTTCTGGTGGTGGGCAAGTCGCTTTAGGACCTGGGGAGCTCCTAAACCTTTTTTTTACAGGATCTGATGGCTGATAACTACCCCTTGTGTCCCCACTCACAAAATCTGTCATTTTGAGTTAAGCAGACGTGGCTTTTCTGGCCAAGGATGGTGACAGCAATGAAGGTAGTGGCAGGCCAGAAGCTTAGATGAAACCAGTGCTGCTCAGTGTTCCCAGGTAATTTTAAACATGAGAAAAAAAAAAGGAAGCAGGAGCATCCTAGCCCATGCCTGAATGCCTCCAAAGACCAGAAGTCTTGCTTGGCAAGGGAGGCACAGGACAAATCCTCTCCTGGAGAAGAGAGTCTGAGCCAGGAAGGTCTTTTCCCATGATGTCCACCAAAAATGAGGTTTCACGTGGACAGAAACCATTTATGATGCTGGGCTGAACGTGTCAAATCAATGGCTAATAAGATATCTAAGGGCAGACACATTAACATCCTTAAAAGAAAAAGAAAAACTTCATTTCTGCTAATAACCCACCTCATTTTTCATTTATTTTTGTAATGTCAATTTCTGCTTTGATTTGGCTTGAATGAAATTTCTTTTTAAATTTTTTTTTTGTTCAGTCCCAGACTACAAACTCTATTATTTGCTGAGCTCTACAGAATGTAGTTTATAAAGAGAATCGAAGTGAGTTATAGGTCTGTTGTTCCAGAAAAAAATTATGTTTAGAGCCATTGAAATATTTCACTTGGATAACGTCAAAACTGCAATATAAAAAATGAAATATGTATAGGAATATAATACTAAAATTATGAAAAACTGTTGAAAGGCAAAATTTTGCCATAATAAGATAAATTTTGTTGACACCTGAAAAGAAAAGAAGAGTGGGTACTATTAATTTTTATTGTCTCCCATTGTAAGCTGTCAAAGTGAACACAACTCCCAAATGTTTCATACTTGATAAAAATACAGGTTTTGCTGGAAGAGTGAACATTTTTTTGAATACCGCTGAAAGTTTGTACCTACAACAGCATAATGTTGATCTGCTGTGGTCTGTGAAAATCCCAGCAGCATTAAAAAAATATTAAGGCAGGACTCGCTTTTTTTCTGTGCATCCTAGAAAGGAAGGGGAAATGAATACATATTAATATTTTACAGTGACAGAGGCCATTGGTGAAAGTGAGGGGAAGCTGGCAACAGGAATAGACTCTGAAGCAGATGGCCTGGAGCTAGGAGAGCTGAGTGCCCCGGTGCAGGAAGAAGTGCGATTGCCTGCAGCCTTTCTCTCCCTGGGGACACCAACCACGTCTCTCCACCCACCTCCTGGGAAGCTGGTAGGAACTGAGTAACTGAGCACCCACCTGTACATTAAAGTGCTCTATCCACTACCAGGCTCCACTCCAGGACAAAGAGGGCAGGAGAAATTGAGATGTAGAAGGGAGGAAGTGGCGTTGAGGACCATGCCCTATAGCAAGAGCAGATGTGAGTTATCCTGTACCACTTGGTCCAGGGACCAGGGCTTAGCCTATGTGTTGTGGAAACACTCGAGAGAGATCTGGGAGCTCCAGTCTTCTGTCAAATTCAACTGAGATCATCCAACAGCTTCAAATCTACTGGACTGGGGGAGAATTGCCTGGTGGGTCCCTGACCAGACAGACAAACATACATGCACACAGTGCATGCAAGTTGACTGTAAAATAAACACAGAGAAGAACACTTTGTGATTACTTTTTTTCTTTGCTAGGTGTTGCAATGCCTGTCAACTGTCATAGTAAACTTACTGAGGTGTTAAAAGTCTTAAGACATAAACTTGCAACATGGAAATCCCAGCCATCTTCCCCCTTGCTTTTCTAGGAAAGCAGATGGAGGTGACAAAGGCACTGAGCCCTGCTTCCCACACTTACCCAGGAAACCTAACCATCGGCACTAGTCATGCGGTATTCAGTGAACTAGAGAAATGCAAAACACATCTACCCTTGGGATCCCAAGTTCCCAAGCAGTGCTGTGCCTTCTCTTCAGGGAGGACATGGCACACAGATGCTAGCAATGACAGGGGAAATAAATTTGAGCTGTTTCTCACAGGGTATCTGGAGGCATCACCTTCTCTTAAGAGCACATTGAAGAGCCCACCTAATGTGAGTGAGAAGTTGAATACCTTTGTTGATGTCGTGGGTATGACTTCATCGACCAAGGCTGAGAAAGGCTGGACTGGATTGCCAAGAATCACAGTTGGTGCAGAAATGTCAATAAAGTTGTGTGGTAAGAGCAGTATTTCTGCCCATCTCCTCCTATGTCAACTTCAGTTGTGTTGTTACTAAGGTGGTGGAGTTAAGTAAGATTCACTAATGACTTAGGAAATAAATAAAGCAAAAAAAAAAGGAAAACATTTTGTAAATTACATTTGTCACTGATGCGTACAAAAAAGTAGCTCTGTGAGCCTACAGAAACAAATGTACAGACAAAGGGATTTTGTGGTACTATCCATGTACAGGAAAGCAGACGCTGTTCACAACTGCAACACTGGCAATGGGAGAGAGAAATCTGGCAATAAGAAAAGGTGAAAAAAATGTGGCTCAGTTTTAATTGCACTGACTTGTTTACAATACACCAACATCTCAAAATCACTCCCTTGTATTAGTTGAGATGAAGATAGGAGTCTACCTGCAGGACCAGGCCTCCTCATTCTTTTGATTCTGTGAGCAGACGCCAGCCCACCTGCCTATCCGGATGTGTGGAGGTCCAGGACCAGGAGTTGGGGTGTTTCAGGCTCTCGGTGCTCACTGCAGGCGAAGCTCGGGTGTTCATGCGGTGGGTCTGAACCACCCGGGGTGCACTGTTGCACACATGGGAAACAGCGTGTGGCACTGTGGTGCAGCAGGCAGGCAGGCTTTTGGACCTTGTCTGGGCATGGAAAGATTGATGTGTATAAGGAATGTACAGCTAATTTTCTTGCCGTCCTTAGTGATATGAAAAAGGCGGTCACTACAGGGGACAGTGCTGGCCAAAGCTCTGTAATGAAGCAGTTAGGGCCAGATGGCCCAGGTCCCTGCAGTAACACAGGGACACAAAAGGTTCTTCAACACACCTGACCCAAAATGACTTTGGAGGGTTATTCTGTCTTCCTCACTCCCACCAAGTGTTTTCTTAAGTGCTGAAAGGGAAGGTCACGTTGATAGTTTACATGTATCCTGTTAAAATTGGTTTTGGTCTAGTCTTGCATATGCTCCTAAATCAGCATAAAGTGCAGTATGCAGCTACATTAAGCCAACCCCACCTCTAAGAAAGTGTCCCTCCAAAGAGAAGAAACTTTTTCTCCTACTTTTCTTGATCCTGAAGATTACCACTGGTTATAAACAGCTCTGAGCACTACAAAATTGCTAATTCTACGTGGTGACACAACTGTGCTGACTGATGCCGAAGCGTATCTAAGACATCTAGATGTACATACAACTGTGCATGTATATATGTGTATATGTGCTCTTACGTACATGCACACTTATTTGTGATTGTCTTTTCAGATTAGGGTCTTCCTGTTTATTTTTAATTTATAACTAAATGCTTTTAATTGCTTTTATGAAACACAGTTGGACTTCACAGAGCAGTAGCTGGCATCAAGGCATTTGTGCCCTGTATCTGTGGTGATCCTTACCAATGCGAGCCCACAGTATCCTGACATGTTCTGTAGCCTGAAGCTCTGGGGCAATATCTCCCCTAAAAGTAAAAAGCTATGCCTTTGTTTAGTTGCATGGGCCACCAGATGCCTGTGTGGAAGAGAGTTTTCCAGTGACTAAACATGACACTTAAACTCTGGGGTTCCCATGGGAGCTAATGATGCAGAGCCAACTGCAATTACAAACAAACTTTGAATAGGATGTCTTAGATGGAATGTATGACTAAATATGAATACCTTCCCTTAAAAATAATAATGATCATCTTGTCTGAGGCCCAATCTTCTTGCTCTCAGTCATTGCCAAGAAGTGAGATGTTTTGAGACCACATACTGGCTTTGAAAGAATGCCTTTGACATTTGTTGAATTTGGTTTGATCAGTGATCCTTTCAGTTACGAAAAAAGGAAGAAAGTTAAGAAGTGGTATGTCAAAGGCTCTGGGCAGCAAATGGAACAGAGGGATTTTCTTAAATATAGGCTGAAACCTGAAAACAAAGTTGGAATCAACATTTAACCCTCAGGGATGAAGTTAAACCATTTCTGTGCCATTTCGTTTCCAACAAGCATGATTGACACCATCTTTCTGTTTATGTTCTTTAGTTGGGCTGCTGGGACGCTGATCTTAGAGAAACCACTTAAACCACATTTCTCATCCGCTTGGGTTCTAACCAGCTCCTAGGATTAAATGACAGGCTTATTTTCTACTAATTGCTCCTTTGCCTGTCATGTAATTTGCCCTATATACAGTACAAGTCCTCCAGTATTTGTCTAAAATCCTGTTTTCCCTCTCTCTATTAACCTATCTTATATCTTTTCTCACTATTCATTGCTTCAGACATGCCTATTTCTCTGTCTCTCTCTGGCCTCCAGTTTGATGGGTTTTCTTGCTCATTCAGTGTTTGGGTTTTTTAATGCATCTTTTCTCAAAAGCCTCTTTATTATGTGCTATTTTAAAATATCATCTTTTGAATATACTTTATTTATAATATTTTACGTGTTGGCTCTCCTCCACTCTTACCTTTTCCATTTGTAGATAATTTTCTTTTCCTTGGTCGAGTATTTACAGTTCAGTACGTTTTCTGTTCCCTGGGCCTTCCTGTGTTCCTCTTGTCCATGCTCTTACTTTTGATCTATGTCTGCAGTCATTCTATTTTTGCCTTTACAGATAATTTCTCAATAAAGCCTCTTGGTCCTTCTGTCATTAACCTTTTCAGACTCCATTGTATTTAAGAGACCACTATTTTTCTGGTGTATTATAATAAACACAATGACCTAGTTGTTTTTTTATTTTGCAGCCACAAAAGAGATATTGCTCATCATGAAACAGCAAAAGCAGCAAAAAATTATCTTATAGTATATATTGCAAAACAGAGGCAGAATATCAGAAAGATCCTAATTTCAGTCATGGTTTCATAGCAGTGTTTAGCCTTTTATCACCATCTGGCCATGTACCACCTAATAGCTTTAGTCTGATATTTTCTCATTTTCTCAATGGTGAAGGTATGGCAAGTGTGAGAAGAAAAAGTCTTCCCAGATTCTGTGGTAGGAAGCAAATAAGGAGAGTTTTTATTAATTGCCATCTGATGCATACTGTTGCCTCGCTCTCTGTGCCTTTGCCACAGCGGGTGGTGGTGTTTGTCTGGCATACCCAGACAGGTAAGAGTATTCCTCTGCCTAAAGCGTGAGAAGTTTGTGCTGTTGCCAACGAAAGCCCTTGATGATGGTGAAGGCGTATTTTTGTGGGCCTAGATTCTACTCTCATTTCAGACAGATAAAACCTGTGATCCTGCAAGTCAATTGAAAGGCAATCTCTGTGCTTCCACAAGGAGGTTGCATTGTGATCACTCTGTGTTTGCAGGAGTTTTAGGCAAAATATTTGGGACTAATTGTGGAGAAAATCTGCAGAAACCAAAGGAGTTGTTTGAGGTTCACATCAGAGCAGCTAAGGAGTAGAAATTTCCCCTGTTTTTCCAGATCTCAGAAGCAATCTTGCCCTGCTTTGGATTGGTATTATGCCACTTAGTTGTAAAACCAAATTATATTAAGTTCCTTCCCTAGTTTTGGTTTGGGCTTTCCATTTTTCACATCCTTAGTTTGAAATATTTTTCTAATATATTCATATTTATTTCCAGGCATCCAGCCTACTTTTATTCTGGCCTTTGCATCTTTTTTTCCTTCTCTGTTTTAGTCCAACATAAATGATTCCCTTTCAGCACACACAGTACCCTGCTATTTATTTAAGATTGAAAGAAGGCAAGAAAGTAGTTTTCTCATGCAACTTCTAGGACATCTCCAATTTTGTGGCATGTTTTGGCCAGTTCCTAGGTAAAGCCCAGTCATGGTCATCAGCAAAATAAGTTAGTGTGTGTGGCTAATAGAACTTGTCTACAGACTAAAAAAACACTTTGGTCTAAGCATAGTCATATTTTAAGAGTTACTTTCTAACAGGTTTTTATGTACTATTTAATTATATCTGCAAACAAGAGATGCAATGTTGCATTCAAGTAGTTTTATAATCAACTTTTATATTGCCTAAATTCGCTGTTCTAGGTATAGGGCCAGCCTGGCTCTTTGGAAATCACCAACACAAAAAAATGCCAAAGCAAAAGAAAAAGAGGGCTCTCTTGATGTTCTTTTTTTCCAAGAAGGAAGGCACATTGTTGTTTGTTACAAATACATATATTCATTTTCATGGCGAACCTAAGTTTTACAGCCTGATATTGGATACTTTCCTGGGTTTTTTTTTTTGGTGTAAAAATGTATAGATGGTTTATTCGTTAGGGCAGATTAGCTGCTTCTTTGCAGTGTGAGTAATCACACTGAAGCCAGTGGGTTTCTCAGACTTATGTCAGGAAGGATATTAGTTCTGTTTTTATATATCATCCATTACAGTGGGGTCCTGGCCCACGACTATGGTTCTGAGGCTTTGTAAGAGAACACAAATATAATACTTAGTAATGCTTTGGCTCCTTGGGTGGAACATCTGTTTGACCTTCACTGTAACCGAATTCAGCTTTCTTCTTTAAAATAAAACCAAGATTGGAATTTTGTCTCTATTTGCATTGAAAACAGGTTGTGCCCACATATTTTCTTGAGGGGTCTAAAGCCTTCAGTACCAGGAGATGATTCTGTCTATTTTCAGGGCTCTCTTTATTGTGGTACATGAAAATAAGAGTGTTATAAAAAGTTTCCAGGGTCCCAATCACTCTTCAGGCTGGATTTGCAAGGTGGGTGTTTAGGCATCTATTCATCTGCAAGGATTCATACATGTAAGCTGGGTATGCTAGCTCCATCTGGAGCGCTTCAGGGGGATTTTGAGAACCCAGCTGTGATCTGAGCCCACATGGAGTTCTGGCTGGGTAGGAATACAACGGGAAACACTCAAGAGAAGAAATAATGTTTATACTCTGCCCCTGTCTTTGGCACCTTATCCAAGATGTCAGAAAATTGCTCTCCTACATGCAGGGTACTTCCCAAAAGTGAGGCAGTCACTTTTGGGATGTGACTGACAGAAGAGGCTGTCTATCCTTGTGCAGTTGCTAAGCAGGTGAAGCACTCGCTCGGCAGGTAGGAGACCGAGACGATTCAAAGAGATGGTGACACTCAAGACAGTGCCCCAGTCCCAAATCCAGATCCCAACCCCTCTCTGGCACACCCAGAGCTGTGAGGATGTCCTCACCTCTTCTCTTCCAGAGCACCCCTCTTTATGGAACTAGGCCAGTGTCGATGAAGCAGAGCAGGTAGCTGTGCAGGTCCCTATCCCACAGGTTGTGGCATTAGCTGGAGGGAGTGGTAAATTAATTAATTTAATGAAAAGTTAAACAGCTTCAACTGACAGGAATGGTAGCACCTCCTCCCAGCTCCCTGTTCTTCTCCACCTTGGTAGCATGCCCTCTGGCTCTGTAATTAACGTGCTCATGAAGGACTGAGGTGTGGGTTTAGATGCTAGATCCAGATATCTCACAGCTTCAATTGAAGATTAAATATGAAGCCTCCCTCTTTTGTGTTGAGCTCTGGGACCATTGCCCAACCTGGCTTGGCATGAGGCTGGCAGGAGGAACACCGGTTTGCGATGCTGCCTTGCATTGCCTTGTCCCGAAGCAACGATCGGCACTGCCAGGATTGAGACACTTCTGGAGACACTCCAGGACAGAACTTGAAATGCCCAATATATTCTGGTATCAAAGAAATAGATAAATAGGTGTTGTGGTTTAACCCGGCAGGCAGCTAACCACCACACAGCCATTTGCTCCCCCTCAGTGGGATGGGGTAGAGAATTGGGAAAAAAAAAGGTAAAACACATGGGTTGAGATAAAGGCAATTTAACAGGCCAGAGAAGAAAGGGAAAATAATAATAATGATAAAAGAATATACAAAACAAGTGATGCACAATGAAATTGCTCACCATCCACTGACCGATGCCCAGCCAGTTCCCGAGCAGCGTCCCCCCCACCAACCTTCCCCCAGCTTTCTATGCTGAGCATGACACCATATGGAATGGGATATCCCCTTGGTCAGCTGGGGTCAGCTGTCCCAGCTGTGTCCCCTCCCAACTCCTTGTGCTCCCCCAGCCTACTCGCTGGTGGGGTGGGGTGAGAAGCAGCACGGGCCTTGACTCTGTGTAAGCACTGCTCAGCAGTAACAAAAACACCCCTGTGTTATCAACATTATTCTCATTCTAAATCCAAAACACAGCACTATACCAGCTACTAGAAAGAGAATTAACTCTATCCCAGCCAAAACCAGGACAATATCCATCCCTTATTCTATCCCATCTATGTCATGCCCAGGTCCTACACTTTCCAATACATTCTAAGCAATCACCACCACCTTTCCTGTATTTCGATATATACACAGAGATAACATTCCCTTAGTCTATGGGCCATCCCTCTAAAATGTCCGTTGAGTTCATTTAGCCCATGACTACGACATCTATCATAACAGTCCTTCGGGGCAGGAGAGATGGTGTGTGATGTTGGATTGTTGCATGCTGAAGCCAGTTCTGGTTCCATTATTGCTGCGCTTGTCCGGTTCTATCATCGCTGCACTTTGCTCATTTCGTCAAAGTTCATTCTTCATTAATCTGGGTGATTCTTACTATAATGCCGTTGATATGGCATATAGTGACCATAGTAGTGATGACATACAGTATTATATAGCAATTAACATCATACAATGCCAATCATTGGCTATTCTCACCCAAAATCAAATCCCCTTGAGGTAGACATTGGACTTCCCCATCCTTTCGCATCACCCACCAAGTGCACCCAGGTCCTTGAGCAAAAGCAATCCCACGGATGGTTTTGCCTTTGCCCAAAGCAGGAATAACCCAGACTGTCTTCCCCAGCATGTTTTTTATGTGCAGTACAAGGACTTTATCCCCTTCTACAGTACATAAAAGTTTTGACTGGGCAGGGCCAGCTCGATTGGCAGATCCCCAAATGTTGACTAACCAGGTGGCTGCTCCTAAATGTGTATCCCAATGTTTGAGTGTCCCAGCACCCACTGCTCTCAGCGTAGTCTTTAACAGTCCATTGCACCGTTTGATCTTCCCGGAGGCTGGTGCATGATAAGGGGTGTGATATACCCACTCAATGCCATGCTCTTTGGCCCAGGTGTCTATGAGGTTGTTTTGGAAATGAGTCCTGTTGTCTGACTCAGTTCTCTCTGGGGTGCCATGTCGCCATAGGACTTGCTTTTCAAGGCCCAAGATAGTGTTCCGGGCGGTGGCATGGGACACGGGATATGTTTTCCAGCCATCCAGTGGTTGTTTCCACCACGGTGAGCACATGGTGCTTGCCTTGGCGAGTTTGTGGGAGTGTGATGTAATCGATCTGCCAGGCCTCCCCATAGTTATATTTCAGCCATTGCCCTCCATACCACAGAGGCTTTAACTGCTTGGCTCGCTTGATTGCAGCACGTTTCACATTCATGGATAACCTGTGCAAGTGTCCATGGTCAACTCCACCCCTTGATCACAAGCCCATCTATATGTTGCACCTCTTCTTTGATGGCCTGAGGGCCTGATGGCCCACTGAGCTATAAATAATTCACCCTTATGTTGCCAGTCCAGATTCACCTGAGCCACTTCAATCTTAGCAGCCTGATCCACCTGCTGGTTGTTTTGATGTTCCTCAGTGGCCTGACCCTTGGGTACGTGAGCATCTACATGATGTACTTTTACAATCGGGTTCTCTACCTGGGCAGCAATATCTTGCCACAACGTGGCAGCCCAGATGAGTTTACCTCTGCGCTGCCAGTTGCCCTGCTTCCATTGCTGTAACCACCCCCACAGGGCATTTGCCACCATCCATGAGTTAGCATAAAGTACTGGCCACTTTTCTCATTCAGCAATATCCAAAGCCAACCGGATGGCTTTCACCTCTGCAAACTGACTCAATTCACCTTCTCCTTCAGCAGTTTCTGCAACTTATTGTATAGGACTCTATACAGCAGCTTTCCATCTCTGATGCTTTCCTACAACAGGACCCACCAGTGAACAGGGCATATTGCTTCTCATCTTCTGGTAGTTTATTATGCAGTGGGGCCTCCTCAGCACGCGGCGCCTCCTCCTCTGGTGATATTCCGAAATCTTTGCCTTCTGGCCAGTCCATAATTACTTCCAAGATCCCTGGGCGATTGGGGTTTCCTATTCAAGCCCGTTGTGTGATCAGTGCAACCTACTTACTCCACGTAGCATCAGTTGCATGATGTGTAGAGGGGACCCTCCCTTTGAACATCCAGCCCAGCACCGGCAGCCGGGGTGCCAGGAGGAGCTGTGCTTCAGTACCAACCACTTCCAAAGCAGCTTGAACCCCTTCATATGCTGCCAATATCTTTTTCAGTTGGAGTATAGCGGGCCTCAGATCCTCTGCATCCCTGACTCCAAAACCCTAAGGGTCGACCTCAAGTCTCCCCTGGTGCTTTCTGCCAGAGGCTCCAGGTAGGGCCATTCTCCCCCACTGCGGTGTAGAGCACGTTCTTTACATCTTGCCCTGCCTGGACTGGCCCAAGGGCTACTGCATGAACCACCTCCCATTGTGGCCTGCACCCTGCTGCCAAAGGGACTGAGAAAAACGCATTAGTGATATCAGTTGTGGCATACCACTTGGCTGCCTTTGACTTCAGTTCGTATTGAAGTTCTAGCATGTCTGGCATGGCAGCACTCAGCGGCGGTGTGACTTCATTCAGGCCACGAAAGCCTACTGTTAGTCTCCACTCTCCATTAGACTTTTGCACTGGCCATATGGGACTGTTAAAAGGTGAATGATTCCTACTGATCACTCCTTGGGTCTCCAGTCGACGAATCGGTTTATGGATGGGAATCAGGGAGTCTCGGTTAGTGCAGTATTGCTGTCGGTGCGCTGTTGTGGTAGCAATCAGGACCTGTTGTTCTTCGGCCCTCAACAACCCCACAGCAGAAGGGTCCTCCGAGAGACCAGGCAAGGTAGACAGCTGTTTAATTTCCTCCATCTCCAAGGCAGCTATACCAAAAGCCCACCAGTACCCTTTTGGGTCCTTGAAATACCCTCTCCTGAGGTAGTCTATGCCAAGGATGCACAGAGCCTCTGGGCCAGTCACAATGGGGTGCTTTTGCCACTCATTCCCAGTTAGGCTCACTTCGGCCTCCGATACAGTCAGCTGTTGGGATCCCCCTGACACTTCAGAAATACAGATGGATTCTGTCCCTGTATAGCTTGATGGCATTAGGGTACACTGTGCACCGGTGTCCACTAGAGCCTTATACTCCTGGGGGTCTGATGTGCCAGGCCATCAAATACACACAGTCCAGTAAACCCAGTTGTCCCTTTCCTCCACCAGGACCTCTAGTCCTGGTCATAGTATTTGTTACTCGCTTCTTGTACATACAAATCAGAAGTCCCTTTATTAAAATCAGGAGTAAGATCAGCCCTTCTACTCTGGGGAACTGCTCTCTGGAAACTGGAGCATCAATCTTCCTGGAACACCCCCCTTTGGTGATTGTTTTTCCTTGCAACTCACGTACCCGTGCCTCTAGGGTCAAGGGAGATTTTTCCATCCCACTTCCTCATGTCCTCTCTGTGGTCATGCAGATGAAACCACAGGGTGGCCCGTGGTGTGTACCCACTATATCCTATCTCTTGAGCAGAGGAACGCTTACTCCTAATAGCTGAGATAGTGGTCCGTAAAGGTGGGGGGTAAGACATATCCTCTTTGACTTGCTGGACCTCCTGGGACAGTTTCTCCACAGCTGAGACAGAGGCCCATAGGGAGGAGGAGAGACTTTCTTTGTATTGCCAGAGTTGGCCAGCCAATTCATCTACTCTTTGTCCTTCTCCGTCTTTCCAGGTCATTACTACTAATGAGTTGGCATACGACGCTGGTGTGCTCCGTACAAACTTCCGCCACATGGGTCGTGTGCACCGGACTTCATCCGGATCTTTGGATAACTGCTCGTTGTTCAGGTGATCATAAATCACCTCCAGCATGGATAATTCCCTCACCTACTGGATACCTCTTTCCATGGTAGTCCACTTGCCCGGGTGACATATAATTTCTTCCTTGAAGGGATACCTTTCCTTCACACCTGACAGGAGTTGCCTCCAGAGGCTGAGGACTTGTGCCCCTTTTCCAATTGCTTTGTCAATGCTCCCTTCCCTAGAAAGGGATCCCAGCTGCCTGGCTTCCCTAGCCTCCAATTCCAGGCTACTGGCCCCATTATCCCAGTATCAGAGCAGCCAGGTGACAATGCGCTCACCTGGATGACGGCTGAAATCTCTTTGCATGTCTCACAGCTCACTCAGGGACAGGGATCGGGTGGTTACCGCCTCGTTTATGAGTTCTGCCTCTTCCTCCTCCTGGTCTCATGATGGCCCTGCTTCAGAGTAGCTTGCCTGATCCACTTCTTCCTTTAGTAGTGGAAGAGTTTCTTCCCTTACTAAACGAGCTGACTTTTGCTTCCAACATTCCTTCTTGTGTACAGGGGCGACTGATACTGGCACAGGCTGGTTCTCTGGTTCAGCTGCAGTGCCTGTTGCAGGGGTTGGAGTAGCTGCAGTGCCTGTTGCTTTGTTGTCAGATCCAGAGACCTGCTCTTTCCCTTGAGGGCACTGGATAGTGTTGAACAGGGCTCGGGAGGCATGGGCCAGGCCCCAGCACGTTGCAGTGATTTGTGTCTCTGGAATTGGCAGGGTGACAGCAGACTTTTTCCAAATATTTTACTAGTTTTTCAGGATTCTGCACTTGTTCAGGGGTGATGTTCCAAAACACTGGAGGTGCCCACTGTCCTAGGTACTTGCCCATACTATCCCACACACCCTGCTACTCGTAACTACCCAGCCTTGGGGCAGATCTCTGGGTGGTATTCTTAAATAGTTGTTTAGTTGTTTAATCTTAAACAAGACCTGAAACACATTCAGGAGACATAGCAAAAGGAACATGCTAGTTTGAACATCTCAAGGATATTCAAAATTCTCAAGAGCTGTTGTAACTAGCCTGGAGGAGAAGGGGAAGGTGAAGGAGTCGGGAAAGGTGTCCCCCCTTGTCCCCCCCATAGATTGGGTCTCCGAGGAGAAAAGGTAAAGAGTGTAATTATTAATAGTTTCTGAGAGATGGTTCCCGAAGTATGGAGATGACGGCAATGCTGAGTACAAATGCCAGGTTAGTCTCTTGACCAGTAATTTTATCATAAAGTAAGCCAGTGTTACACAGTACCGCAAAATGATAACCTTCATCCAGCCCCCAGAGGTGACAAACAGCACAACAGGGAACACAGACAGCAAGTAAGGTGTTACATAACACAGCGCTGAGAACAAGCACAACAACTCTGAGAGCAAATAAATCAACATTGCAACCAGCGACTATTAACGTAATAATGAATGCTTATAACAAATTTGTTTTAACATGCTCTGGTCAGATCTGTCATTATCTCAACCCTTCGAGCCCCATGTTGGGTGCCAAAAAGACAGCTGTGGTTTAACCCGGCAGGCAGCTAAACACTGCACAGCCATTAGCTCACTCCCCCCTCAGTGGCATGGGGGAGAGAATTGGAAAAAAAAGGGTGGGTTGAGATAAAGACCATTTAATAGGGTAGAAAAGAAAGGGAAAATAATAATAATGATAAAAGAATATACAAAACAAGTGATGCACAATGCAATTGCTCACCATCCACTGACCGATGCCCAGCCAGTTCCCGAGCAGCGTCCCCCCCACCAACCTCCCCCCCAGCTTTCTATGCTGAGCATGACGCCATATGGTATGGGATATCCCTTTGGTCAGCTGGGGTCAGCTGTCCCAGCTGTGTCCCCTCCCAACTTCTTGTGCACCCCCAGCCTACTCGCTGGTGGGGTGGGGTGAGAAGCAGCACGGGCCTTGACTGTGTGTAAGCACTGCTCAGCAGTAACGAAAACATCCCTGTGTTATCAACATTATTCTCATTCTAAATCCAAAACACAGCACTATACCAGCTACTAGAAAGAGAATTAACTCTATCCCAGCTGAAACCAGGACAATAGGTATCTACCAGAATTGAGAAGAGCTATACAATGCTTTTGTGGGTCAACGATTTTAGCACAAGTACCTAACATGGTAAGTCAGGTCATAGGTCGCCTCCTTAAGACCTTCTGGTCCTATGCTGATTTTTTTTCCAAAGGGCCTCAAGCCTGGCTCACAGACTTCTCAGTACCCTTGGAAATCTGGCCATGGGTATTTCCTGCAAGTTCCTAACTGTAAGATTCCTACCACATGGATATTTAAATTTTGGAGATTTTTATGAGTCTTGTCAAATTTCTCCACTCTTCTCTTCCTTCCTGCCTCTTATTTTGGTAGGTAAAGCAACTTTTATATCTGAGGAACTCAAATATTTTTTACATCTGTCTTGTGTTAAATTTCCTTCTCTAGACTCCACTAGAGCTACTCAAATGTACTGACAATGTCTGTAGAATAGTTTTTTTCCCATTTTAATATGTTTAGCAGACCAAAGGTTTTAGCTGTTATGTCAGTTTGCTGTGCCAGTGACTTTAATATTTTTAGCTCCCGGTATGAAGAATGTGTATGACTGAGGATGCTTAAGAAAGCTCTTAGGCTGTCTTTGGCTAGAGCACTGAAGACTGAAATTCCTATTACAATACCTTGGCTGAGGAGCAAGATAAATTTAATTCATCTGTATGTGACACCCCCCCCCCCCCAGCAGGTGGACAAAAACTGAAAAAGGACTTGGCTGGGAATCTAAGGGGGTGTGTACATGTACATCAGTTGATGCTGGCGTAGGATAGTAACAATTTTCACGTGCTCCTGCTTCCGTTCCCCCTTTCTTCCTCTTTCTCCTGCAGCAGCAGTATGATGAATGTGAATCTTTTAGAAAAATAATTCTTTTTTTTTTGCTACTTCTGAGCGTAGCACAACTGAATACCTCTCTGGGCATGGGTCTTGGGTCTTGGAACAAAGCCACAGTCTAGTCTGTACTAGTAGAGCCAAACTCTTTGTCTCTTTGTCTATTTGTTTTAGAAGCATTTGCTACAGTTATGTCATGAAAGGTTGCATAAACAATTCATCAACTGAAAGCAGCATAAACATGCCTAATGATCTATTAGCAAAGAGTGTGGGGAAAGCTGAAGGTGAGAGAAAGGGAGTCCAGTTAGTGCTACAGCTGCATTTAATTTCTTCCTTAAAACAGCCTGAAAATGAAACTCCCAAGCAGAGAAGAGCAGTTCATAGCATCATAGGATGATGCAGGTGTGAAGGGACCTCAGAGGTCTCTAGTCCAGCTTCCTGATCAAAGCAGGGTCAGCTACAAAGTTCTGAAGGGTGATGAAAAAAGCATCAGAGATAAAAGAACTGTGTTGACTTTAGACATTCAGGTAAAAGGATCAAATCTCAAAAAAATGAAAAAGTGCAAGGGTATAAATAGGGCAAGGAATGAACTAGTTACTAATATATTGGCACAAAGGAGAGTCATTTCTAGTCTGAAAGCTATTTCTAGTCTGAAAGGTATTTCAAGAGGTCTTGATCCAAAGTCCGTTATAATCTGCTGAAATATTTGCAGCAAAGTCAATGAGCTATGGATCAGGCCCACAGACTGATAGTTTGTGGAAAGACTAAGGAGTGACTTGTAATGCAATTGGGCAGTGAGAACACATTGGTAGATTTTCACCAGCATTGCTACATGGTGGGGAGAGTCTAATCTTGGTTCTCATTACATACATGTGGAAGGGCACAAAGCAGAGGTCTTTTCCCTGTTGAGGAGGGAAAGAGCCAGCCCTGAGGATCTGCAGCTCTGCAACTGTGGTGTTGATCACAGCCACTCTCATCTGGGGAGTCCAGCAATTCTTCTTTGAATTTCACAAGATTGGCCCATCCCTCCAGCCTGTCTAGGTAGCCTAGACGCTAGCTGGATGGTAGCCCTGCCCTTGAGCATACTGGCTAGTCCCCTCAGTTTGATGTCAACTGCAAACTTGAGGAGGGTGCACTCTATCACCTCCTTCAGGTCACTGATAAGGATGTTAAACAGGACAAGTTCCATTATAGACCCCTGCAATGCTGGTTTGTCACTGGCCACCAGGTAGAGTACAACCCATTAACTACTAAGCTGTGAATCCAATTGTCCAGCCAGTTTTTTACTCCCTTGTTTTTCCACCCATCCAGACTTTAATGACTTAACTTGGATACAAGATTATTGTGGGAGACAATGTCAAAAGCCTCATTAAAGTCAAGGTAAATGACACCCATACTCTCCTCTCAGCTAGAGATCCAGGAAATTTGTCATAGAAGGATATCAGGTTGGTGAAGCATGATTTACCTCTGGTAAATCCATGCTGGCAATCTGCTTTTGCTTCTCCATGTGCCCAGGACAAGTTTTTTGTCTGGACCAAGTTTTTGTCTGTAATCCCTGACTCGGTCCTCATCCTGTGCTGTTAGCTGCTCTCCTCTCTGAACCCTTTCACTTAGAAGAGAGGCCTGGGAGACCTTGCTGGTGAACAGTGGCAAAGAAGGCATACAGTACATCAACTTGTCTGCTATCACTAAACTACTACTCCATTCCATTTAGCAACCACCTCACATTTTCCTTGTTCAGCCTTTTACTACTAATTTGGTCATAGAAGCTCTTCTTGTTGCCCTTGACATTTCTTGAAAGTCTTAACTCCAGCTGGCCTTTGGCTTTTGTGATTGTCGTGGTTTAAGCCAGCCGGCAACTAAGCCCCACACAGCCGCTCACTCACTCCCCCCTGGTGGGATGGGGGAGAGAATCAGAAGAGGAAAAGTGAGAAAACTCATGGGTTGAGATAAAGACAGTTTAATAGAGAAAGCAAAAGCTGCGCACACAAGCAAAGCAAAGGAAGGAATTCATTCACTACTTCCCATGGGCAGGCAGGTGTTCAGCCATCTCCAGGAAAGCAGGGCTCCATCACGCGTAATGGTTACTTGGGAAGACAAACTCCATCACTCTGAACGTCCCCCCTTCCTTCTTCTTCCCCCAGCTTTATGTGCTGAGCATGACGTCATATGGTATGGAATAGCCCTTTGGTCAGTTGGGGTCAGCTGTCCCAGCTGTGTTCCCTCCCAGCTTCTTGTGCACCCCCAGCTTCTTGTGCACCCCCAGCCTACTCGCTGGTGGGGTGGGGTGAGAAGCAGAAAAGGCCTTGATTCTGTGAGCACTGCTCAGCAGTAACGAAAACATCTCTGTATTACCAACGCTGTTTTCAGCACAAATCCAAACCGTAGCCCCATGCTAGCTACTATGAAGAAAATTAACTCTAACCCAGTCCAAACCAGCACATTCTCCACCCCTTATTCCATACCATTTATGTCATGCTCAGGTACCACACTATCCTATACAACCTCATTAACCACCAACCCCCTTCCCTTCCTTTGATATCATACACCAATATAATTCCCTTAGTCTATGGACCACCCCTGTGAAATGTCCATAAAATGTCCACAAATGTCCACAAAATGTCCATTGAGTTCATTTAGTCCATGACTTTGGGCTCCATCTCTTATGGTGGTCACTCAGGACAGGAGACATGGTGTGTTGCGTGGAGTTATTGGGCACCAAAGCCAGCTCAGTTTGGGTGGCTGCTGCACTTGTGCTGCTTTTTGTAAGACTTGTCCTCCATTGGTTTGGGTGGTTCCTGCTATGGTAATTACTATAACATGCAACTCAAATCCCGGGTTACAACAATTTAAAGGTATTTCCATTACAATCTCCACCCCTGGTCCCTTTGGACCAGACCATAGGGTTTAACATTGCAACGAACTCCTCCCCTTGCCCCTGCTCTGGCTTGGACTTATCCACAGACTGCTGTCCCTTAGGGGTGTACGTGCTCCGAGTGGAGCCTTATCTATGAGCCACAGTCTCTCCAGGGGTATACCTGCTACGGCATAGACTTATCCACAGCCACAGTTGCTTTGAGGTGCACCTGTTCCAGCATGGCCTTCTCCATGGGCCACAACGCCTTCAGAGATACACCTGCTCCAGCGTGGCCTGACCCACAGCCACAGTCCCTTCAGGAGTAAACCTGCTCCAACATGGCCTTACTCATGGCTGCAGTCTCTCCAGGGGTGTACCTGCTCTGTTGAGGTGCTCTAGCATGCCCTCATGCACAGCCACAGATGCTTTGAGGTGTACCTTCTCCAGCGTGGACTTATCCTTGGGCCACAATCCCTTCAGAGGTACATCGGTGGTGGCACAGACATAACCACAGCCACAGATGCTTCAAGATGTACCTGCTCTGGTGTGGACTTATTCATGGCCACAGGCACTTCAGGGTGTCCTGCTCCTGCGTGGACTCATCCACAGGTCACAGTCCCTTTGACTCAAGTTCACACTGGAGTCCCAGTCTGTCCAGTACATCAGCACAGAAATAGCAGCGATGTCCTGGCCATCTGCCAGCCCAGGCACATCGCCATTGCTGTTATCAAAATGTTCCCAGGCACAGCAGAGTAAGGTGATCAGCAGTACAGCAGCACGGCAAGCAGCGAAAGCAAAAACCAGCTACTAATGATCACTAGACTCTAATACACAGTAAGGCAAACAAGCCCCATGGCAAGCACAGGAGCCTGTCAAGTAATAGCTAATCAGCAATAACAGCTATAAATTCAATCTAGCACATTACAATCAAACCTGTCGTTATCTCGAACCCTTTGAGCCCCACGTTGGGTGCCAAAAAAGACTGTCGTGGTTTAACCCCAGCCAGCAACTAAGACCATACAGCCACTCACTTACTCTCCCCTGGTGGGATGGGGGAGAGAATCAGAAGGGTAAAAGTGAGAAAACTCGTGGGTTGAGATAAAGACAGTTTAATAGGGAAAGCAAAAGCCGTGCACACAAGCAAAGCAAAATAAGGAATTCATTCACTACTTCCCATGGGCAGGCAGGTGTTCAGCCGTCTCCAGGAAAGCAGGGCTCCATCACATGTAACAGTTACTTGGGAAGACAAACACCATCACTCCAAAAGTCCCCCCCCTTCTTTCTTCTTCCCCACAGCTTTCTATGCTGAGCATGACGTCATATGGTATGTAATATCCTTTGGTCAGTTGGGGTCAGCTGTCCCAGCCATGTCCCCTCCCAGCTTCTTGTGCCCCCCCAGCCTACTCGCTGGTGGGGTGGGGTGAGAAGCAGAAAAGGCCTTGACTCTGTGTAAGCACTGCTCAGCAATAACGAAAACATCTCTGTATTACCAACACTGTTTTCAGCAGAAATCCAAACCGTAGCCCCATACTAGTGACTATGAAGAAAATGAACTCTATCTCAGCCAAAACCAGCACAGTGACACCATCTCTGTGTGCCCTGGCAACGTTTCCAAATTCCTCCTTTATAGCCTGGCCCTGCCTCCCCTTGACGTTGCCTTTTTGCATTGGAGCTCTTTCATGACTTTCCTGCTCAGCCAAACCAATATCCTGATAAGTCTGCTTGATTTCCTAAGGATTGTGATGAACTGGTCTTTAAAGACCTGCCAACTTCCCTGAGCTCCTTTTACCCTTCAGAGATGCAACGATGCCACCTACCAGTTCCTTGAATAGTCTGAAGTCTGCTTTCCTATGGTCTGCTGTCTCCTTCCTTGCTCCCCTCTGGATCTCAAACTCCACTATTTCATGGTCACTGCAGCCAACATTGCCACTGATTATCACATCTCCGATCAGCTCTTCCTTATTAGTGAATAGTAGAGCTAACTGTGCATCACCTTTAGTTGCCCATCCTATACCTGAGCCAAGAAGTTATTCCCTTCTTCAAATCCTCTTGACTGTCTGTGTCCTACTGTCTCATCCTTCCGGCAGCTGTCAGGGAGGTTGAAGTTCCCCTTGAGATCCAGGGTCTGTGATCCAGAGATTTCTGTACAATTGAATTACTGTTGTGGTGGAAATACAATGCTGAACGATGAGAGAGACTCTAGTTCAGATTATTTCAGGTATAAAATTGTAAATAATAAATCTTAGGATCATAGGATCATAGCATAGTTCAGGTGCAAAGGGACCTCAGGAAGACTACCTCCATCTCAAAGCAAGGGCAGCTGTGAGATCAGACCAGATTGTTCAGGCCGTTGTCCACACGGGTTTTGAAAACCTCCAAGGGTGGAGACTGCATAGACTCTGGGCAATCTCTTGCCATGCTTGACTGTTCTCACCTTCTTATGGTTAACAGTAAACAAGGAAAAAAGAGTTAGAAGGAATGGATATGCTCATTGTCATTTTGTGGGTGACAATTTAATGTGTCCACTAGCAAATGTTCATAAACTTTCTTTTTATAACTAAGAGATCATGAAAAAATGTATAAACCATTCCATGAGATAGCTGTGAAAGATCAGTACAGCTGTCTTCAATAAATTAGTCTTAATTTTAAGATGCCATCAGAAGAATCTTAGTGTGTCAGCAAGCTTCTCTTCAGAGGCTCCCTCAATCAGACCTGTAGTGAGTATTGCCATTGCAATGCTGCACTGTATAATAAGTATTAAAAAAGTTATAAGTTCAGCCTTATTTTGCTCTTATGGTTTGAGGTTACATTGCCACAGACTGATGGAGGCATAACATCGTATGTAAAACAGAGCATTACCACATCTGCTATTGTATCAAAGGCATATGTCTTAAAGTTAGAGTATCACCACAGAAATTTCGTAGACTAACAGAATGATATTACGTTGCCATCATATTAGTACTGGTTGTACTCTGACATAATTTTATACCCTCCTTTTTCCACCAGTGTTTCAAGTCTGGTATTCATGCAGCAATTTGGGACATACTTTGGTAATGATGTAGATTTATGAAGACAGTAACATGGATGATTCATGCAAAACTTTTTTCTTTTTTTTTTTGATTTCTGGACAACTTTAGGCAAAACTTCCAAAACCAACCACCAATATAACATAATTTTCTATTTATAGAGGCATATGTACTTGAAATGGGGCTTTATTTTAGTACTTTAAGGGCTGCCAGCATACAGTCATGTCCTACCATCTGGGGTCATGGTCACTTGGAAAGCAAAGCAGTGTCCATTTGAAGTTGTGACTATTTGTGCTAGTTCCTACTTACCCCCCCCCCGAAATGATTTTGTTTTGTTTCTAACAATGGCCATTTTAGCTCCAAGAAAGGTATGCATTTCTAACAACAATAAGATCCAAAGAGAGAGCTCACACTGAAATGACTGGAAGTGCTCTGTGAAAGAAGGGGGAAACCCTCTTTGTAATGAGACTCTCCCTTGAGATGAGAGAGGTTTGGCAAGCCTGAGGGACAGACTGAACAGCTTCTTCCTCTGCCTGAGGAATTCAGCCCTTTTAGTGGGGAATATATAAATGCCCTCCCTGGACTGGTGCAATCACATGACGTACCCCTCTGCCACCGAAAAATGCTCAGACATGAAGTTCCGGCCTGTTCATGAGGATGTGCTGTAGCAGAGGATCTTTCCAAAGGACTTTAATTATCTTTTGGTTTTCTATGTGCTTCAAGCTGGCCCTGCTTCTGGTCTTGAACTCAGTTTTTGGGAAGATGAGCAAAGTTGGAGGGGGCAATTGAGAGAGGGCATTGCATGCTAACCACAAGAGCTATGCAGTGCCAGATGCTTTCCCTCAGACAATGTGTACCTGACTGAAGCTGTGCCATTTCTTTGGTGCTCCAAAGAGATCAGCATCTGCAGCCTGCACCACCATAGCCAAAGATAGAGAGAGAAGGGCGTCTTGGACATGTCCCATAGGAGAGCAAGCGTCAGCTGCATCTGTGGCCACCATCAGGGGGACTAATGAGTACCAAAGGAGCTGAAGAAAGTCTGACAGAGAACTGGAAACTTGGCTATCCTACAATCCAGGCAGATATCCCAAACACCCTACTGCTAGCTTCTCTGAGAGACTGGTGCTTTCAAGGTCTTCTCTTGGAGAGGTGGACTGTGAAATATTTGAAACAGGGAGTTAAACCTGAGTATCCCACATCCCAGCAGATGCCTTTTTTGGTGGGCAATCAAGGCCTTCACTCTGCCTCTGTGTGGCCCCATAACTGATTTTTTCACAGATGTAAATCATATATGCAATGGCCCAAGTAGCCAGAACATTTAAGTTCCTTCTATCAAAAATTAATCAACATGCTGGCTCTCAACTATTAAATGTAGGCCTTTCCATGCAGATTTTTGTGAATATTGGCTCAAATATGATATATTCTGATTTAGAGTCTCACAAATAGGTTGTGATTGTGAACCTGGAACTGAGAACAAATCCAGGCCCTGCTCACCAAGCCACCATCTGCTCTTTACTTAAGTTACTTCAAAAACAAATGCTTCTTCCACGCTGCCTGCAGTACGTGATCTGATTAACATAAGTAAAATCAATCAGTTAATAAATTTGCAAGTACCATCAGGACATGCCTATGTAAAAAATTCATGAGTACATAGTCCTTTGCCATAAATTTTATCCAGTTTCTCTCTGTCCCTTCCTTTGTTTATCAGTGGCACCTGGCACATCCCACACATCTAACTTGTCAAAAGTGTCGAAGCACTGAACTATTAACAAGCCACGGCACTTCCAGCGAGGTGCTTGCATTTTGCCTTCAGTTGCCTTCAGTCGGAGCATTGGCCCCCAAGAGCAAGCACCCCAAGAGCAAGAGGCAGACTGCCTCAGAAGGCTATTTAGCTTTTAGGGAAGCTGAGTTGTCATCTGGTAACCCTCATTTTTCTTTGAGGATTTTTAGAGAGAGTCTGTGTTGACTTGACTCCTAAGTTAGGATCCTTTGGTTAGATGAAATGAGCCTGGGCCCTCAACAGGACTTGAGTATCTAAGCCTTTGAGGATTTGTGCCTAATCTCTTTGTAGAAGCAGCGAGGTCAAATCTTTTCTATTTGCTCTTTAATGCCTGACAAATTTTTGGATGCTATTTAAAAATAGTAATCTCTGATAATGACTCATTTATAGAAGTTATTACTTGCCTCTAGTTTTCTTTTAACAGAGCTAGAGATAAGAGCAAAACTGGGTTATAACATTTTTATAATACAGTCTTGTCTTTTATTGGATTTTTAAAAGCCAACAAATCCAGAAAGTGTGATGTTACATTTTAATTTGAACTGTATGTATTAATGGAATTAGGTACAAATCAGAGTTTAACATCTTGAATTTATTAACATTTTTGCATTCCTTTTTACATACATAAGGGCCTTTTTGGCTAACCATGTAGAACTGAAATGGTGAATTAGTAATTACACAGAGACCTGGAGTATGGCGCATGATTGCCCATTATCAGATAAGAAAACCAAATCCACAGAAAGAGTATAATTTTTGCAGAGAGATGTTTGTCTTAACAGAAGTGCCTGTTTTGACCTCCTGGTTTGGCAGATAACCATTCATTTAAAACAAAAGATAGATGAAATAGGTTCTCTTTAATCTTGCTCTAATGTCTAAAACAGCTGTTGCTATGGGAAATATATTTCCCATACAACTCTCCTGAATATTACATGATGATCCTAATCCTTGCCTTATGCACACATTCAGAAAAGAGAAAGGTGATGGTTTTTTGTGTGTCTTTCCCTTCCGACCTCTGCTGTATTTGATCTGTTCAGCCTGAAAACATACTGCTTATTTCCACAGCATTTCACTCTATAGAACATGATACATCTTTTAATGAGTCACTGTCTTTTTATCTTATGAATATTCAAATTACATTTGAAATTACTAGATGAAAAGAAAACCAAGTGTCGCAGATGAGTGATTTAGATTGCTTAAAGAAAAATCACCGTCAAAGCTATTAGCAAAAGTGTTTTTAATATGATGTTGTAAAAGTGCGACTTAACAAAGTTTGATGGCAAGGTTCACTCTACTGCATGGAAGAAACATACAAAGGAAAATTGGGTTACACTCGAGTTAGTGATTCACAGAGAGACTGGGGATACAAAAGGGTATGGAGGACCTTCCTGTTGAGTCACGAGGCTCAGAATAGACCCCCTTGCTTTCTAAACTCCTGATGGAGCTTAGGTGTGGCTAGGTCCAATCTTAGTCTCAGACTTGGACAACAGTTTATATCTAAGGGATTATAGATGCACAATCTATCAATTCAGCATGCAATCAAAGTTACCAAGACAAAAATCAGAGTTACCATACTACAAGGTTACACGTGATATCAGTCGCTTACCACAGATCTGCTGTTGGTAAAAGGTCTCTGTGCCTCGAGAGGCAACCTTGAGAGGTGTCCCAGCTCAAGGGGAGATCACCGCCATGCAGCCACGCTGCCTAGCAGGGAGAGCTCAAAGAAGGCTCACTTTGGCTGTCATATTTATAGACAAAGTGGTTGGCTCGTAGTCAAATTACATGCGATAGGAAAGATATGCATGAGGCTCCTTGTACCCACAACTTTCTTTGTTCCTTGATAAATGAGTCTTGGAAAAGCCACCTGTTATTTATGCGTTAATTGCATGATTGGTGTTCCAAATTCATATGTATTGATGTTTACTGTGTCACTGCTCTTCTGTGGGTTTTCTGAGAACAGATCGAAACTAGGGGAGTTCTTGGCCCACCTACAGCTCATGCCTTTACCTCCTTTGGAGCCTGTACCAAAGTACCGCTAGTTTGGTTAAGGAGTTGAGTGCATCCATCGCACCAAGTTAAATACCAGTACCCACTTGGTTAAGGTGTCACACTATTGTTACATTTCTACAGAAATGCCAGCCAAATTTCCCAGGTGCAGTTTCCACATCTCTCACATAAGAGCAAAATACAATCTCTGCATTAAAATAATGCATACAAATATACTGGTGATTATTAGAGGAAAAAAACTACACATGCTGTAAGTTCATCCAAAAGAAACTATATTAAAGATCTGGTGTGAGACAGAATTTTGGATGAGCTCTAAGCAACTTTTCATCAGCATGGTTCTCTGAAGAGAAACACTTTCCAGTGTTGCTCCTCTTTGTAAATGAGCTAACCTCAGACGTTACCAAGCACCCAAACAACTGGGCTGTTTCAGACTTGCAGTACATTAATAAATGATGATGTTTATGAAAGATATTGCAGACATTTTTCCAGGGCTGTGCAAAGCCCAATAAAGAAGAAAAAAAAGAAAGAGAAAACCAAAAGAAGTCTCTAAGGTCTTTTGGTTTTTTCAGGAGCCAAGGACATACAAGCCTACTGCGGGAAGGCTACTATGAGTTGAAAGGCCACTGCTGACAATCTGTGATCTTGATGCTAGGGAAAGGGCAGATGTCCTCAGAGCGAGCACACCAGCTGTCTGACCTGGCAGCCCCGGGTTTGTTTATTTATTTGTTGTGGCTGTTTTTTGAACAGTAGCTCAGCAGAATGTTGCTAAATGCAAATATAATTAGAAAGGTCTGAAACTCCTCCACTGTAGAGCCTAAGCAGCAGAGGGAATGAGTAAACAGATCCAGAGGAACAGACGGTGTACCTCTTCGATGGTCTCCTGTCAGACAGGGTGATACAAATCCTCGCACGCTCTGTTCAAGGTCTCATCACGCCGCTTTGAGGAAGATTTCACATGACTCATTACGCTTACTGAATGGGATCGTTTGTGTATGAAGACATCGAAATGTTGTCACACCTCAGTTAATTACTGCAATAGGGCCTCTGTGGTGGAAATTAAGTATGAATACACAGAGAAAACAAAGAGCAGAACAGACGTAGCTGTGCATGCACACCTACTCTTTCAGTGCTGCCTGTAGTTTTCCGTCTTGCTCAGTGACAACTTTCTTCTGTGCGCTGTAGCTAATGGCCCTCCGTGCCCACGCGCTCGAGCACGTGGGGACAGACAAACCCCCGAGGAGCAGGTACGGCTGCAGGTTGATTTCACACATTTCTGATGACCGCCGAGTGCCTCGGAGCTTCCTTGTTGCTCTCCCAGCCTCCCGTGGGGCTGCGTGCTTTGCTCCAAGGTCTGCAGCAGCCTTATCGCAGATTTCTCTTGGTAGTTCTAACAGGTTCAGTATTGCTCTGGCAAGCTTGAAGAGAGGATTGCAGAGTGTCTTTAAAGTGCTTTCAGGGGCCTTCACTTGTTCGTTTGTCTCTAGCAGCCCAGCTATACAGCTTGCCAACATTTTTCGTAGCTTTGGGTTCTTCTTAACGACTCTATGCCCAACCTGGCAGAAATGAGAGCTTCCTGGGGGTACCCATGCCAGTGCCATCGCTGTGAAATAGAATACCAGTGTTTGTCAAACACTCATGCCAGCGGATGCCCAGAATATGAATTAATCAGACGTGATAAAACAGTTCAAGCTGTTGGATTTGGCAACTATGCGGTTCCAAGAATCCGGCTTACAAAGGGAACAGATATTCGTGTCCTTGCACATGGCATCCATTTTGAGTATTGTGCTTGTTCTTCACTCTAATGATAATTTTGCAGATGACCAAAGAATGAAGTTTTTAAAAAGAAGAAGAGCGATTTTATCATCAATTATACAGAATGTATGAAATACATGTATTTTGAAGTTGTTAACAATTTACATGAAGATCTTTGCCCTGCACTTGTTCAGGACATTATCTGTGAAGTCATTAAAAGAAGAAAAGTTCTAGGCTGAGGAATGCATAAAAAGCATTTAATATAAATTCTTTGATAGTGTTCACTGGCCAGAAAACAACCCACTCAGTATGCAAGAGATAGAGGGAGAAGAAAAGCAGTGCAAGGAAGCAGTCATCTGTAATCTTGTAAGACAGCAAACACATCACAGGTGACAATTTGTCAATAAGCCCAGATGCAAATACTAGGCAGAGGAAAAAAAAAACCCTAAGGCTATCGCAATACCAGTAAACAGAGGGCTGGAGGATACATAACTTAAAGAAATGCAGTTTGTGTGAAATGGGAAAGTAGAAAACAAATGCCTGAGCTGAGACACGTGCTCTTTTAATTCTGTTCCTTCCCTTGATAAAAATATCAGGCTAAATTAAGCCTTGATGTAACTGCAGCAAAGTCAGTGGAGTTACACTGAGGATAAATTGCTTCCATAAATCATCAAAATAAATGACAATTGTGTCTGTTTGTGCCAGAAATTAATCTGGCCCATTACCACAACAATTTTTTTGACACCCAAAGCTAAAATTAATTTCTCTTTTCCATGCAATGAAATAAACTTGAGCTTTGATGTGTAAAGAGATGCCCATGACCTGGGAAACATGCCTCCAAGCCGTAACGTACCAGCTACACAGATGGGAGGATCCAGCATCCCCATTCTGCCGTCCACTTTCCCTTCAGGAGTGTCTGGCTCCACACTACCCTCCTGCGTGCGCTGGAAGGAAGGGCTTTTGCAGTGCATGGGGGCAGGTGTGAGGTAGAGAAATCATACGTACTCTACTGCTCCTCATACCCTGATCGTGAGCTGTGCAAATGCATGCACGCCCCACACTTGGTGCAACTCTAGGGTGGTCAAAGAAAATGCCTGCTCCTCCGTGTAATAGCACCCCAGGTGGATGTATAAGTGGGGGAGGGCAGTGGGAATAAAGGAAAGGGGGTTTGTGTGCAGTCTCAGACTTCTCATGACAAATAAGCTAACATGAAACAAACCAACTCAGCTGAAGTGGGGGCCTTTACACTTCAGCCAAGTGTTTCAATGGGTAGGTTACTCTTACATGCTCTTGGACCTTGCCTCATTTTGTTGCCACGGGATCCTCCTCAGAAACAAAAGCAAAGAACATTCCTGCCCTTGGGCACCAGTGAGAGATACCAGATGGACAGGCCTGGAGGTGGGACTCACTTCCTTATGCGGGGAACGGGGTCTGAAATGCTAGTTTTCTCGTATTTGCTCCCTAACTTTGACTTCAGGGACCTTTGAGAAGAGTCCAGGGTGGCACAGTTCTTATTCTCCTGGTGTGCACAGGGAAGAGGTGGGTATGGTCTCCATCCCCATTCTCTTCCCGTTCATTCATTCTGTGCTTTGCAGAGAGAACTTACGCTTTTTCATATCTTGTTCTGGACAAGTTTCTCTTTTGTGGAAAGAGGCATTTTTAGGAGCTAATTACTAATTTCATGCTCTAGGTAATCCAGTATTCACCTGACACTTGCTTATAATATGCCCTGAAGCGCAGCTTCCTCTCCTAGCCTTACCCCTTCTGCAAAGATGGATTAACTTTAGAGATAGGAGTCTCCTTGTTCTCAAACAATTTAGTACCAACTCCAAAATGATACCTTGGAAGAGCGATTCTTAAACTTTTGGATTATGACTTGACTTCCAGATATAACCCCCACTTCTTTCACTATGCCACCCCAAATAATCATATTAATGATTGTGTTTGTCAGGCTTGCAACCTCCGTTGTAGCTGCTGTGACTCTAAGTGGAGTCAGCTACCTCCAAGTGGGGGAGCAATTGGGGTTTCCCTCACCATAGTAAGGGAAAACTCGATGCAAGGGGCTGTTGAGCACCCAGCCCCTCTGGAGAGCCAGTGATGGCTGGGCATCTGATTTCTGTTCACGGGTTTGAAAACTGCCTTTATGTGGCATACACCTGGCAGGAATTGCTAACAGCTCATCCCTTAGATTGCAGAGTACTGACACAGTGCTAGTGCTGTCTACTTTACAAGTAACTTTGAAAACCAAGAGTATTATCTTGGGAGCACCACAAACTGTATTTGATATAACCTTTGCCTTTTATGAAGATCTGTGGCAGAGAAAAAACTGACATTATTTAGGTACCTGATATTTTGTGTGCATATGTAAGATTCCAGGTTAAGTTAATTCATTCTGTTTCTATTAAAAACTCTGTGCTAGTTTGAAAGGTTTCATTTACATTCCAGCTAGAGTGAAGGTTTTATTTTCTAACATGAATCTTACCATTAATCAGAGCTGGATGCAATTTACACCACCTTCAAAGACCCTGTAAAAAGATAAAGAAAAAATGTTAATCAAATGGCAAAATCCACAGAGAAAAATTAGACTCAGAAATAAATTCTTTCAGTGTGCATGACTTCTATGGCATTGCCAATGTAAATCTATGCAGTAGGTCACCACAGTGGAGTCCATAGTGGCTAAGTTTGAGGTTTTGCTTTATATATGTTTTTATAAAAGCATGGCTATCTAGTTGCACAGTGTTCTGGGGTAACTGAAAAATGTGTCTTTAATACAGTCTATTTAATATTTTACATATATTATTATATATTAATACATATAATATTTTTATGTATTAATACAGTCTATTTATGTATTAATACAGTCTTTAATACAGTCTATTTAATATACAGTCTATTTAATATATTACATATATTATTATCTATTAATACATATATTATTATCTATATACATATATTACTATATTACATATATACAGTCTATTTAATATACAGTCTATTTAATATACTATACAGTCTATTTACAGTCTATTACAGTTTAATACAGTCTATGCTAAATAAGCCAGATTTATTTGCTGCCATTACTGAGATGTGCATAATGAAATCATACATGGAACTTCTCTAATTTACTCTGTTGTGCAGATCTTCAAGATCTCATTATGATCTTTGTTTGCCATGGCCACTGTTCACTTGCTAGGCAGCTTGTCTTCACAGTGATTAAGATAATGAAAACATAACATTATATGTCAGGCTCTATAAGGACAGCCGAGTTTTACAGGATATTAATTATGTTAGGATTAGATAGACATATCTTTAAAAAAATCTGCATATGTTTTAAATTATATAGACACAAAGACTTAGAATAAAATAAAAAAAATTAGTTACTTCTCATTATTTATATCAGTTTCAACACGCATTTCTGTAATCTTCAACAGTGCACAGCCTAGCCTTCTTCAGGTTCAAATTTTTATGGCAGATTTTCAATAGGAATCTGTGAGATCTAAACATTGAAATGCAAACCAATTGAGAGACCACTCATTTAAAAAAAAATCATTATGTTTAATAAACAACTGTCCTGGTTTTGGCTGGGATAGAGTTAATTTTCTTCCTAGTAGCTGGTACAGTGCTGTGTTTCAGATTTAGTATGAGAATAATGTTGATAACACACTCATGTTTTAGTTGTTGCTAAGTGGTGTTTACACTGGTCAAGGACTTTTCAGCTTCCCCTGCTCTGCCAGGTGCACAAGAAGCTGGGAGGGGGCACAGCCAAACTGGCCAAAGGGCTATTCCATACCATACGATATCATGCTCAGTATAGAAACTGGGGGGAGTTGGCTGGGGGGCAGCGATCGCTGCTCAGGGACTGGCTGGGCATCGGTCAGCGGGTGGTGAGCAATTGCATTGTGCATCACTTGTATTGTACATTCTATTTATAATATTATTATTATTATTATTATTATTATTATTATTATTA
This sequence comes from Mycteria americana, assembly GCF_035582795.1. Classification (NCBI taxonomy): domain Eukaryota; kingdom Metazoa; phylum Chordata; class Aves; order Ciconiiformes; family Ciconiidae; genus Mycteria; species Mycteria americana. The sequence continues at coordinate 38,297,273 of NC_134367.1, forward strand.
TTATTATTATTATTATTATTATTATTATTATTTTCTCTTCCTCTGCTGGCCTATTAAACTGTCTTTATCTCAACCCACGGGTTTTACTTTTTTTTCTGATTCTCTCCCCCATCCCACCGGGGGGTGGGGAGGGTGAGTGAGCAGCTGTGTGGTGCTTAGTTGCTGACTGGTGTTAAACCGCGACAACAACAAAAGCATTTTTTTGTATGTCCAGGTTTTGTAGAAAGCCTATGGGACTGAAGCAGATGTCAACCATCCTTGTTGCATCCAGATCTGGAGCTGGCTGAGGTGCAGCAGGCTATGGAGTCACGTAGGGCACGCTCAGACCTCCCCTAATGTACAGCGGCCGCGGGCAGCTCTTGGGTCCACACATGCTCTACACTTCTCTTTATCTTAAATGTAGGACAGGAAGGACTGACTGGAAGCTGCGAGCAACTCGCCAGCATTTACCTCTAATTTAAATTCAAAGTAAAAGGACTTCGACCAGATTGACTAGACAGGGGATGCTTCAAATGAAGGCTATAAATACCCCTGTGAACACAAGTATCCTTGCTGACCCGGATTTCTGGTAGTCAGGTATATTCAAGCTTTAAAAGAATGAATTTGCTTGAGATGCTGAACACATTCAGAATATCCCAAAACAGTACTATGTTTATTTAATAGTCCTGCAACATTCAAAATAATAAGTTGTACATACTCTGATGTCATTTCCCCATTGACTTTTGGAAATGAAAATTATGACAAGGACATTGTCATAATTGACAATTTTCACACAGATGTATTTTATTTCCCTGGGAGTAGGGTGATTTGGATGCATACAGGCTGTATTCTTGGCATTTTGTCTCCTAATTTCTTCCTAGTTAAAATACATGCAGTGTTGCCATCACAGCTCATGTATTTAATAATTAGAAGCATCAAACCATCCAAAATAAATCAGCACTCCTAGGTTATGTTTTTATATACCATCAGAAGAAAACTGTGCATGCTACAAAGATGAAACAAAAATACCCTGTTATGTGTGTCATAAATGGTGATGATATTAGCACAAAAATGTAAACATGTGATGGTCTTGTCTTGAGAATTATTTTTAATGAGGTCATTAAAATGGATGAAATAATTTTTAAAAAGCCTATGTGAACCTTTAAAATGCCGATTTTAGATATTAATATGACGCAATAGTAGCATCCATCAGATGCTGGAAAACGTCAGGGGCCGAAGTCATAAATTACTTGTTTTGTACCTGTTTTGCTACTAATTTTGCAAATTCCTCCTTGGGTGAAGATGGCCCTGGTGTGTGCAGTCCTTGCGATTCACCCTCCCTTAGCAGAGAAACAAAACAAAACCAAAATGGGAACACTTACCTCTGAAGGCAAATGTTTTGAAGAGTCTCGGTCTTTCAAGACCATTTACATGGTTTGGAGGTCTTTCTTACTTTTTTTTCCTGTATGATACAGCACCAGCAGCCCCGGTGTTGTCCATCTCCCCTGAACACCCAGGAAATGAGTGCCGTGGTCTGTATGATGGACCCAGAGCAGCAGCTGAGTGCAGGGCAGCTGCCTCTGACAGCCCTGACAGACGGGCAGCTGCCTACAGCTGAAGCACTGTGGAGTACCAGTCCTACAAATTAGTTTCAACCTTCCTACAAGATGGTCATCTAAGACAGCCCGGGTACCCAGAGAGGCGGCTGATCTGTAACAAAACGTGGTGTTCGCCATTTGGAGCCGAAAATCCCATCTGTCGGAAGAGGACTGAAAAGGAACACCAAACTTTCCCATGCTGCAATGTGAGGTTGTCTTTGGGGTTTTTTTGCTCTTTCATGCACATTTTTCTCATCTGAATTCAAGCCTGATGTCATCTGCCTTCCCTTCCTCAGTGCATATGTGGGTTTTCACACGCGCTCATCACTTCAAGGACAAATCCTTAAACAGCAGGGAATGGGTCCAAATGGCTCATCCATTTTGGCGAAGCTGATTTATCATCAGGATCAAAGCAAGTCTCTGCTTCAAGATGTTTCCCCTGCTGCTTCCCCAGCTTCCTAGGGACTTGTTTCTCCTCTCCCTGTTTCTGGGGAGGTAGACCCTCCTTTCCTGTTTCTGTGGTATCTTGGTTTCATTGCTGCAGCTGTGCTGGGTATGGCCTGAAGCCCAGGACCTTGATGGAGCTGTTCTGCCACTGGAGTTTTCTTTGTCCTGCCTGCTTTTTTCTCTCCTTTCCCTGGGTTTCTAAACTTCTTTTTGTCTTTTCTCCTAATATTAGCATCAGCATCTGGCCTGTGTGCTATGTCAGTGTTTTGAGAGAAAGCATTTTCTCCTGCAGAGAGGTCCTGCCATCCCCTCATGCTTACACTGAAGCGAGATGTAGCAAATTCTGCCATGTATTTGCTGGGTATAGGTGCTTTTCGCAGAAGCAGGCATAGCAGTTAGCAAGACCAACCTCTTTAAATGTCTCCTAGTGCAGTAACTTGCAGATTCTGCAATAGGTGGACCTTTTGCTTGCACGACTTCTTCAAAACTTACCTCTCTCTGATCTGTAGCGATATTTTTATACCATTTGTGGAAACTAATGAAGGTGTGTTGTGATGATGAATTAAATTTCCTAGCTAGCACACAGAGGCTCTGTAACAGGCAATGAGCTCAGACTGCTTTGTCTAGGTCTGCATCTACGTGGAGGCTTACTTTTGAGTGGTAGAATTAGGAATTCCCTGTGCAGGGGAATGGGCATCAGCCACTTTTGGTGCAACCATCTCCCAGTAAGCTATAGTCCCTACAGAGCTCACCGAGTGCCCTTTGAACAGTTCCTAAGTGGCCTCCTGAGAAAGATCAAGGTAGGAAGCTCCTAGGATATGTTTATATCCATCGTAAGGGGAAGACAGGACTATTTTCCCCCAGCATTCAGATCACCTGCTGCAATTTCTGTGCACATTTCCATTTTAGAGGTATGAAATCACCTAATGAAATGCCAACTTTTGCGTCTGCCTGAGCATTGGGGAACATGTGTGCTGCAGACAGCAGCCTTGCACATACCTGCTCTGCATTTGTAAAGTTCTTCTCCACACAGACCACACAGACTATGCTCTTGAAGATGGTCTTAAGGTTCACCTCAAAATGCAATTAAGTAAACACTATGAGTTCAGGTTAAAATACTTCTGTTTTAGCATTTTCTCCCTCTCACTGCATATATCAAGGTTAGTGGGAGAGAACTGACAACCAGAATATACATTTGAGTAAATACAGCAGATGATTTTGAAAATGAAAGGATGGGAGAGCTGCTACTAGAGCCAGTGGAAAGGTCTATGACTTTTATAATTTTTTTGAAACATTTTGAGGAATATTTTCAAGCTATTCTATCTATCTGTACCACCATGGTGACTTTGACGCTGTGTGTTTTTTAAGTAGGAAACCACAGTATTTCATACATCTCTGGGTGATAATTTGTGGCAAGCATATAAATCTGAATGTGGACACAGTGCCACCGATTAGCTGGACTGCATTCCGTATTGACAGGTGTCCATATAATTTTTGTAGCTACCTATATAGGTTACTGTCAGAGGAATTAGTACAGCAAAGATGCTTAGCACTTGTAACAGCTATGTCACTGTTGAAAATGAGCACTATTTATCATCCTGTTCATGTGTCTTAGAGCTTGGATCATTTTTTCTCTGAGCACATAAAGATCTTGTAATTTACATTTCCCAGGCATGTACAGAAGGTGAATATGGCAGCACAGTCTGCGATGGGGAGGGAGGAGCTCTCTCATGGGTAAGGCCTTCTGTGCTGCTACTCAGGGAGCAAAAATAAAGTTCCTCCACTCAAGAGGCAAAAATATAGTTCCTCCAGACTTCAGGCATCCGTAGCAGCCAAAGGTGGACTGCCCTCTGCAAGGATACTCTCCGGTGGGACAGGAGTGAAGATGCCTCTGTTGAATCCAGTGCACAAATATTAAAAAATATTTTCATTCATTCACAGAAGGAGAGGTGGAAAACATTGCTTTATTCTCTCCATAGGGCACGATTACAGTGAAAACAGGTGACACATCAGTCAGTTCCTCTTCTAACTGCTTCTCATTCATCCTGTGGCTTGCTTATGACCAGCTGAAAAACATGTAACTTCCTTCACAGTATTTGATCACCAAACATGCAAAACTCCCTTTTGAATCAAAAAAGAGGAATTTCAGTTACTGTGTGTAGGTCTCTTGATATAGGAATAAATACTAGAATTCTGTGGTCATAGTGTTGGTTTCTTGCTGTAATTTACTGTCTCATTTTTATAGTGGAGTATTTAACTGACAAAGGAATACAAATACTGGGTTCTTGTCTCTTGACTTTATTCTGGTTATGACAGACACATTAATACAGCTTGTAATACAGCTTGTATCCCCAAAGAGAAAAAATAAAATAAGCATCAGCAGTGTGCCAAAAGCAAGTGCTGTATTCTTTAAAAGAAGAGAGAAACAAACATAAACTGTTACTTTGATAAAAGTGTTAGAAGAATTTAAATGAAAGCATCTAAATTACTAGTATACTGAATACAGAGAATTAAGTGCATAGCTAATGTGGCTATTCCCTGACACTCATATATCTTCTCAGGCAGTGCTTTGACTAAACACACAAAAATGTTCACCCTGTAATGGCACTATGTAGTATTTTCCTCTGCTACTAATTTATTTTGTCATGTTCCATGGTATGAACAAATTAAATACCACACATGTCTCAGATGTCTCAAACAATTAGATTTATCTTGGTTATTCTTGCTATCTATCTGCTTGTCTGTCTGACAATATCAGGTCGATGTTCATGAGAAGTGGCATGGAGTGGAGGTACCATGAGCTAACCAAATCTTACAGAAATGGAGTTGAAGTGTCCCTTGAAGCTGTTGTGGATTTTCAAGAGGGAAAACCAGCTTCTGAAACAATGACAGTTTGGGAAGTTTTGATGAGACTGCAAGGGCACAAGCAGGTCAGACAAGGCATTTGATGCCTGGGACAAAATCCCGTGCAAGTTTTTGCAGGCCTGGAAGGACACAGAATCACAGAATCACAGAATCATATAGGTTGGAAAAGACCTTTAAGATCATCGAGTCCATCCATAAACCTAACACTGCCAAAAACCACCACTACACCATGTCTCTAAGTACCTCATCCAAACGTCCTTTAAATACCTCCAGGGATGGCGACTCAACCACTTCCCTGGGCAGTCTGTTCCAATGCTTGACACCAGCGTCCTAACCCTAAGAATACACTGCCAGAGGCAGCCGTCCAAACGTGGTGTCGGTTCGTGTTGCTATAAGTGAAATTTCTTTACCATCATGTGCAGAGATAATCCATCCTGGAACTATCTTCCTGCTAATCCCCTGTTAGCTTGGCCTTTCAGCACAAACCAGCAAATGTGGCCCACATACTGCAACTGCTTCTCTGAGACAGAGTGACCATCATAAACTACCAAGGTAATAGCTGTGTTCTTACGTAAAAGCACAGGGCTTGCTTTGTTTTGTTTTAGTTAAATCTAGCTCTGCGTGTGCACTCACCAGTGGTTGAGTAGTGTCAGTGTGTCTCTGCAGAGACTATTGGCAAGCCCCTGCAACATGCAGGCACACCACGTCCAGGCAGGAATCTTGCTAGTACTCGAAAAATGCTTTATTTGAAAACTGGAGTGTATGAACAGCACACCACGTTCACATGAAAAGAAAATTAACAGTGGTCCCAATATATTGACTGAGTTGGGGTCCCTCAACTTCTGCAAGTCTCATCTAAGCCAACTTGAGCAAGATCCCCAGTGCGGCCAGAGTCCTCTCCCTTTAGGGGTGCAATCAAACCTTCCTAACCTAAGGGCTGAAAAACCCCAAACTTCAGGTCTGCTCATTAGGAAGATCACATTACCCCTTGCCATGGGACTTTGGCTAACTGGCTTCTATATTTTTCATCCAGCAGACGCTGTAACAGCCTGGTGGTTCAGCAAAAATGTGGTTTACATTGCCTTTATTGCAGCAACCAACGTGTCTTCAAAGGCACCTGGGGAAGATGCTGGGAGGCTGTATTGTGCGTAGGGGCACTTGCTGTGTCCACCCAGCCACCCTGGGCATGGTCTAGCTCCGTGAGCGCGGTGAGTGCCATCCTCCAGCATGCCCTGCTGCATACCTGGGCATGGAGATGCAGTGTGGTCCTATTAACAGCCCCAGCAGATGTTTTTGAGCCAGGACTTCAGGGAGCCTCTGCCTCACAGCACAGGCACAGCCTGGAAGCATTATCCCTTGAAAGCTGAGCAGACGTTATGCATTGCCATGTGGGACCAGGAGGCGTGTTATCAGCACGCAGATGTTCGGGGTGGGCTGACTGCTCAAACCAAGGCAACCTCTCCAGCAGGAACGGTGCTGGCTGTCTGTCCTGATCCTTCCCCATGGCCTACAGGCAGGTCTGAAGGCTGCTGTGCACGTGGCTGCGTGTGCACCCTACAGCTTCTGTGTCTGCGCACAACCTCGAAAAGGAGCCATTTTTATTCCTACAGCCAACAGTGCTGCTCTGAAAGGTCAGTAAACACCAGCCGTGGCTCAGTGCCAGCAAAGTTATCTGGGATCCAAACAAAATGAGACAGGTTTTGAACAAGATATTGTACTTTATTGCTGTGCAACAATCCATGGCTGCATACGTACAGACAGCGCGGGTTGTCAGCCAGCTTCACGCATGGCTCATTGCCAGCTCTGAAAATACAGGCTGCTACCTCGTGAGGGGCTCTGCTCGCTCGGGCAGCAGTGATGCCCCTGGGCAGAGGTAAAAAAGGAGCACAGCTGGAGGGGCACGGAGCTGCTCCCATACCATGCCATAGATCGGTGTTTCTCCTGGTAGTTTCTGACCCAATAGACAAGGACGTGGGAATGTTTTATACTGGATGAAACTACAAAGCAAGCTTTCCCCTAGAAAGCGCCTGGGCAATTGCTCAGATGCATTTTCTCTTTAATAAAAACTTGCTTTAAAACTTAAATACTGCTGATGGCAAAGTTAAATGAGGTCATTATTGCCATTTTAGTTGTGTAAGTTAGAACTGAACACCAAGAACATTTTTCTGTACATAAATCATGGAAGTTTGTTTTCAAGGAACTGGAAAAGGACTCAAAGATCCAGCTCCTAGACCTGTGGCAGATTTCCTGCAACATTTCAGTCATCTGCCCCCTTATACCTCAGTTCTCCATTTCTGCAAGAAAAGAGACTAATGAAACCTAACTGTTGTTTTGTACTTAGCTTAACTTATTTTTTTTTATTTTGTTTATGTTTATGATATTTTTAAGTCATCAAAATATTATTGCAAAGGTTTAGAAACAAAATCTTGCCCCTACTCCTAGCAATTGGAATTTAATGAGTAATTTGACCACTGGGATAAGGACTTCGTCCTGAACAGAAATATCACTAAAACTACCACTCAAGATGAAACTTTGAAGCAGACCAGTACTCCGTCTATCTAAACAGCAACTGGTATCACTTGCACAGCTTCCCCTCCAGTCCCTGTTTTCGAGGGATCTGCAGAACAGCACATTTCCACACACAAAATGAACTAAGAAAATAATCTGAATTAAAAAAAAAAAAAAAAACAAAATAGAAACAGACAGATTGACTTAAACTAAGTTGAGTGGAAATGGGGAGTACAATGGTAAAAAATATATAATTTGAAAAATGCTCACTTTGAACACTGGAGTATCTAAACAGTATACATTTGCCACCTGTCCTTTAGGATAAATGGGGGAAAAAAATAAAATTCAGAGCTTCAGGTAGCTGAAACAAGAGGAGAGACTTTCAGAAATGCAGGGGCCATCGAAGACTAGTCAGAGATTAGGTCAGAGAGTATTTGCAGGGAATGTAATGCAAAGATACTTCAGGATTTCTCTGTTTGGGGGAAATGAAAAAGTGTGTGCATTGAGTGTTAACAACAGAAGCAGACAGGGAACAGAGAGAGAGCTGGAAGCAACCAGAAAACCAGGTATCTGTGTGAGAGAAAAAGAAAACAATCAGAGCAACGTGCAAGTTGGAGGGAGACCAGTAACTGTAGATAGTGATTGCCTCCTCCTTTTTGATTCCTGCTATGTTCAGGGAAACTAGACTTTGTGCATTTTTATTTTTTTTCAATGGCACAGCATCCTAGAAGAAGCTGATAGCATCAATTCATTAATGAAAACAAAATTTTCAGAACATCCTCACTGACACCTTTCCAAAGCCCTTGACAACTGTAGAGACCCAGGGTCTGGCTGTCAATATTTTGTTATACATGATATTAGGGGAGAGAAAAGTGATCTCATTATGTCAAGGTGGAGAGTATCAGTGGGTGGGTACTTGGAAAAATATGTTTCTAATGTTAGCTTGAAAAATCAGCACATTTGCAGTGTAAGTTGTTAGATCATGAAGACAAGGTCTTGTGGAACAGGATGCTAGTTCCAACCGTGATCTGATTAAATAATATTTTTAAGTAAAATTTTGCTTTATTTTTAAGGCTTATCTCAACTTTCTTTATTTTCAGTAGTGCACTTGGACAATTTAAAACATAAAGAAAGTAGAGGAGTAGCAGCATACTGAAGACTCAAAGTACCCCTTGGCTTATGAAAACAGAAAGAAAGGTAAGTCTTTCCATCAGACCTATTTTTCTACACTATTTCTTTGTCCTGCAGTGTAAGTCTACATGCTGCCTATAAATTACACAGATAAGCAAAGCTACTGTCCCAGAAAGCCTATACTCTAAGTATGCTCAAGATAATCACCAGTGAGGAGCTGAAGACAGGCAGCCTTCCTAGGTTTTAAAGAGGAATTTGAAGGCAAAGGGAGCATTTGTCAGGTGAATAAAAGGCAGGGTGTTTTAAATGTATAGGAAAGCAGGAAAAGAGCGTGAAGTTGCCAGCGGGAGAGGGCACTTTCTAAAGAAAAAAGGGAGTAAAAAGCCACCAGACTCAATTAAGACAAAAGAGCAGAAGGATGCCAGGGTTCGGTCCTTGGTGGCAGAGCAAAGGGGAAGGCAGACAGGGAACGGATTCAAGGAACAGTGAAAGCCGAAGGCCTGTGCAATGCTAAAGGTCCAACCCCCTATATTTTGGCTGCAGTGAGTGCTGATAGATAGGAAGGGGACAGGAAAATGTATTCAGAGAATAAAAATAAAGGGTGACTAAGGAGTGGATGTGAATCCAAGGAAAGGATGTTTCAAGCTCATGTTTTAGATGCTATCAGCTCCAGTGTTTACTAGTTGGCTGTTCCTTTCTATCTATCTATCTATCTATCTATCTATCTATCTATCTATCTATCTAATGGAGTTTGCATCTGTCACAAATTGTTCCTCAGGTATTGGCTTTAGGTTGTGTTAGCTTTTGAGGAAAATACAAAGTTTAACCTTATGCAGAACTCTTGCTCAAGGCCTGCACATCGTTGAAATTCTGCTTAAATCCCGTTTTTAAGACTTCAATCATTTGCAAGTCTTAAATTCCTCAAGCTCAGGAGCCTGCTATTTGCTGTTTGTGCCTTCTGACTGGGTGACACCTCAAGCCATAAAGTATGTTTAAACGAGTTCCCTGACCCACATCATATTTATAGGCATATTTGCGGGATCCTCTGTTTCTGTTACTAAAACTGCGTTCCCACCAGTGTTCACCAGCCGTGCACAGATGGGGCAGTACTCTCGTTAACCTGGATCAGTGTGAATTTATGGTAATTGCCTGCCCTTTCTTGGCATGCTTTATTTTCTCACAGTCCAGTGCAGTTCTGGTGGACGAGTGCAGCGTGGTGGGGCCTGGCCGCTGGCTCTCAGGCAGAGAGTTGGGCTGAATATTCGCTGACAGAGCGATCATAGTCACTTTTTTTTAATCATGGAAAAATCCCCCCCCTGCCCCGTGCTTGATGCTGTAAGTGTATTCTTGAAAATGAAGCCTGTGTACAAATAATGACTCTTCAAAGTGCCTGTTGTTATAATTTCAGACACACCCAGCAATTTACATGTTAGTTGGTCTCTGGTGAAGGTCCATTTAGCATCAAAATGTTGTGAGCAATGCTGCATATCTTTAGCCGTTAGCTGGTTGACTGACAAGCTCCAGGTCATGAGCACAAGATAAATGCAAAGTTTATAAATATCTCTTATGATCTGTTTAATCTCTCCTTAAAAAGCATGTGTGGTATGTGCACCCTGTGTACAGTTATTCTACTTTTAGCTATGGTTTTCTGCTCCAAGTTAGTAGTCTCTACGTTCTGAAACTCTAATTTTCTCTCTGCTTCTCTCTTTTCCCTTTTCCGAGCGCTCTCTCCAGAAGTTATAATTCTCTTGCAACTTGTGTAGTTTCACAGTTTAGAGATTAATGAATTGCGTTACATTGCAGCCTTACCTCTTGCACTGGAATTACATTACAAATCAGCAGGATAGATCTGCTACTGCTCTGCAAGCACCTTATGAACAGTCACAGTCCTGCTGTGAGAGCATCTAGGGTGACTGGAGAGAGAGGTCTCCTCTTCAATTTACCTGTAAAAAACCAGGTCCTTTAATATAAGGTTTGCGCTCCACCCCAGAATGCAGTCTCTCATGAGGAGAAGGGGTTAATAAAATAATTTGCTAAATATGTTCATATCAGTCTCGTAAAGGGGTTTATTTCACCACGAGGCCCTTTTTTTCAGTGAAGCGGGCTGCAATGCACTTGCCAACCACTCATCCACTGCTAACAGGAATGAGCATGGAGTTAAACCAAAGAAACAGATGTGGCTGGGTAAGGCAGGTTTCCTTTTATGTGTTAAAAAATAGGAGCGTGTTCATCTGTTTTGTAATTTGCCGATAGTGTTTTGCTTGGCTCAGTGGAAAACAGCAGTCAGACAAGCACTCTTCATATGGTATTTGTACTCCGTGCCACCGATCCAGTGCAAGGCTTGGTTCCTTAGATCCCACTCGCATATCTGAACATCCAAGCTCCAGATTTTGTTTGAAGGATGTAAGTAGCATGAAACATGCTACTAGCATGTTTGAAGGTCAACAGCATCCTTTCTGCCTTGCTTGGATTATGCAAGGGAGCTTCCAGCAGCTCCAGAAAATAATCTGTGTAACTGTACAGCGAGGAGGTGCCGACATACCACAGGCAAGATTTAAAAGGGCAAAGGACTCAGCCATACCTGCTTCTGCCGTCTCTGTTCCCCTTTTCCTGAAAACACTGTGCAGCTGGGATTTTTGAAATAACAATAATAAAAAGTTGGGATTGTTAAAATTGGATGTACATCAAGGGAAACCAATCTGACCTGTATTTTTATATGATGGCTGTCTTACTAAGATGTACAGCCCCCATTTTTGTTGGGTTTAATTCAGAATTGGCCGGGCTGGCTTCTCGTTATGGAACCACAGAGCCTGCCTGTTGAATTCCTCTAAACCCTCCAAAACAAAGATACAGTAAATCACCTTTTCTTTTTTCTTTGAGTATAAATCCAGCTGTTTTCTGCAGCTCTGCTTTCTAAAAGGCTCAGTTTCCACCAAAAACGAACAATGGACCAATTTTGTTGATAGAAGTGTTGAATCAGGGCATTATAGCATGCTCATAGCCCTTTTCTTTCCCAATCTTCACTAATAACAATGCCAACGTGCCTCCCCCCAAAATCCCTAAAGTGCATTCTCACCTAGGTTTTGGACTAGGAGCTTTAAGGAAAAGTTCTTTAGTTTGTTTTTGTTTTGCATCCAACAAAGCTAACTCTATACCCCAAATTTATTGTTCCAGACAGGATGTCAATATTGTATTACCTTACCTTTTCATAGATCCTGTCAGAAAGACTAAATGCAGAAGGGTGAGTATTTCCTGGACATCACATGGAGTGCATGTTAGTTACGACATGGCTCTGCTACACTGTTATTTCTTGTATCATGAATTTTTGACAAACAATTATCATCTCCTAAATGGAGATCTCCTCCTCCTCAGGAGAATTGATGGGCCTTTTATAACGAGTCAGGATTTTTTGGATGAGTCGCTAGTTCAGATCAACTTTTTGTAGGTTATATGAAAGAGAATGAAAGATAGAGTTAAAAACCCCCCACTTATCTCCAGCTATCATTGGCCAGCAGCTAAGAACCAATTTGGTTCTGAACATGCTTCAGAAACTATAAAATACAAGATACCCTCCAAATATTCATTTTAATACTTTAGTAATTTAGTTTTAGACTTTTAGTCTATCCATGGAGCTGCAGCATTCTTGTCTTTACATATTTTCTGTATAATCCAAATCCTTTTACTTCCACAACATAAAAAAAATTCTCAGCAGAACAGTAGTCCTATTCAGAACGAAGTGGTTGTTTTCAAGGTCTGCATGCATACTTTAAATTGTTAAATATACTTACAATTTTCCAGTCCAGCAGGCATGGGAGTGTTCCTCCTTGTCCTGCCTGTTAAATTTAGTTAGATGCTCTGAAAAGGGGAGCAGATTGTTCACCACTGGCAGGTAAAATCAGGAAATAAAAATATTGACTCAAGACCTTTGCAGGACAATTAAATGGCTAATGAAAGGACTGGAGTTCCTGAAACCACAATGAACAGGAAAGAAGGATGACGTGCCTCAGTTTGGCACTCCTCTGGGTCCTGCTTCTGATACCGACATGCTTTGGCTGTGGAGATTATAAAGGTATGCTGGCAAAGCATCACGAGTAACAGGCAAATGCTTCCTGAAGCATCTCTCAACCAAAACAGACATTTTATTCCCTATTTCTATTCTTCCAGACAGGATGTTAACATTGCTTTACCTTTCCTTTGGACAACTGGTGGCAGTGAAGCTGTGGCAAAGAAGCTGAATGCCGAATGATGCAGGCAAAGCCCAGTCCTCCTGCACAGCTGCTTCCCTCACTGCCAACCAACTCTTCCGAGGCAAATGTGGGAAGAAGTCTAGATAGCAAGAGCAGGAGTAGTCTCTTCCAAGGGCCTCCTGGAAAGCAATAGCTCCTCACTGTCATAATTTTCCCAAACCAGCCAGAATAAGCAAATTTGGTGCTGAAATCCTGGTATGTCCCATGGACTGTGATTGGGAGTGGGAGAAGCAGAGTCACAGTGTCCCTTCTGGGCTGCTTTGGGCCCCAGCACATGCAGAGACCGTGCCCACGTGTGCCTGCTAGCAGGAAGGAATTGCAAGGGAGAAGGGTCCTCTATCCCATTTGAGAAAACATTAACCAGCTTGGCTCACTCTGGCCCCAGGTGTGTGGTTACTAACTCCCCGAGTCATGTGTCAGTCCTAGCAGCTCAGGACTTTCTGATGGATATGTTGAGCTTCGAAAGTCCAAAGATAACAATTCACAACTATAGCATGACACGAGTTTTCATTTAGCTGAAAATTGTTATATTTGTTGAACTCTGCTGGCTCAGTTCAGCCAGAATCCCGAATCCCAGTAAATGTATGTGTTTTTAGGTTTCAAAGCAACAGGCTGAATTTGAAGCATCCATGTATGTGTAGGTAGAGGTATGGGGAGAAAGGAAAGGGAAATATGCATGAAGGAGGGTGAAGATTCGTGTTCTTAAATCCAAAATGTCACTACATTTCCTCACGGGATGAAAAGACCCATTTTTATTTATTCTTTTTGTCACACTGGTAAGAGATTCAGATACTACAGGCTATGCTCAGAGCCGTAGAGAATTAGGAGGAACAAGGGAACTTCAAGGCAACTAAATTCACATCCAAAGTCTCTGGGTTTCTGGTTTTCCTGGGGGTACCAGATGTAGGGACATGAGCTTCTGGGCTCCAGGGTTCTGTACCATGCACTGATTTCCCAAACTAATTCATTCCCATCATAGAAAACCTGTGTTTTGGGAGAACTAGAAAGAGTTATAATCAGATGAGGGTTGTTAGTCTCCAGATTGCAATAACTTTATCAAGACAGGGATGGCACCACCTGTCTGAAGAACAGCAAATACAGAACAGCAAATAGACATGTCTAAGAAAGCCGAGTGCTGGGCGGGAGGAGAAGTCATTCAGTTAATCCCATGAGTGGAACTGCCAGAGCTTGCCTTGTTCAGTAAAGGCTAACAGGGGATACGTCTGTCCTGTGTAAATATATCAGGAGGATAAACATCAGGAAGGGAAAAGAGCTGGTTAAGCTAAAGGACAATATTGGCTCAGGAGGAAATGGTTATAAACTGGTCATGAATAAATTGAAACTGGAAGCCAGAAACAATTTTCTCACCATCACAGTGAGGCTCTGGAGCAGCCTGCCGGTAGAAGAAGTAGACATTAACTATTTTTTACAAAATTGAGCCCAGGGAAGGGAATATATGACATGACAGCCTGTGGTAGCAGACAGTGGGATTGATGTGTTCCTAAGTGACAAGGAGCAATCACTGGAAAAAGCCCATTATCTCAGATGAGGACTGTCTTGCCCACTGCCATTTGCTGTGAATGTTAATGCCATGCTTACCAGGGTTATCTCCCGGACTAAAGCCCCAGTTCCCTCCTGCTGCCATTGCCATGCGTTGCTGACTCTGCCTTGCAGCACGGTGCAGGGCTGTCCTAGCAGAAGCTGACCTAGACATAGAGACTAAACCCACGAGGGTGTGAAGACTTATTTCTGGCAGAAACTGAATGCTCAATGTTTTTTGGGTCAGGGAACCGAGAGGGAGAGTATTTCTGACCTGATCACACCCACTGCACTCTGGATAGTTACACGTTTGCCCAGAATTGTGCTAGCACCCTCGTCACGAAAGGCATGGGAGTTTAGTGACCTGGCAGAAGGTTGAGCCTAATGTGACATAACTCACCAGGTTTTCTGGCTCTCTGTGCTGCAAGGGAGCCTTAGAGGGCCGGTGGGACTTGTTAGTTCTGTCGAATGGACAGAGCAATGCCTTACCCGTTGCACTGGCTTACAGCAGGGCTTCCCTCACTTTTGTTGCTTGAACCTTCATTTCTAAATTGGAATGGCTTAGCAGATGTTTCCTACCAATACAGGAAGAACACCTTATTCAGAAATATCTATTTGACAAAGGATTTATTTGATAGAAGAATCCTACTGATAATTTCATATTGGGCATATTTAGAGCAGGGGTTTATTGCAACTGTTAGCCTTAAAAAAGACAGTTTCTGGAGGGCTCCTGGGTCATGAATACAGATAGTAAATGGTTAACATGAGTACTGAGGACCAGCAGAATATGTACGTTTGCATATGGAAAAGAGCTTGCTAAGGGTGCCTAAGAGCAGGGACAGCCTTTCTTACAGCCAGGACATCTCAAGTGGTTGTTCTAATCCCCACCTTCTGTCACCTGTTGCTGCAGGGGGCTGTAAAACTCCCCATCCGGGCTTATTTATTTTGCCCTACTATTAATCTTCATGTTGTGTGTGTAAGGAAACATGCTGATGACTGCTCTGTGTCTGGAAACACAAAGTCTGATCACATTTGTAAATTGTCCTTGTTACTGTGCAACTGCCAGCTGCAAATATTTTCATTGTTTTTTTAATTAATCAGCATGGCAAGGAGAGGGAGCGAAGAGGCCTAAAGTAACAGACCAGTGTTTATTTGCACTGACATCTGAGATCGTATTAAAATTTTTTTGGATATTATGTCAAGAAATACAGGGACTGGAAGCCTTTGGATCTTGTATTACTTTTTTCTGGGTGTGAGTTTTATGTTATCTGGCAGAAAAACAATTTTTATTGTTGAAAATTACTTCACTGATGTCCCACATATAACTATGATTTTGTGTTGCTATCCACTTTCTGCTGGAAAGAAAAAGAATTGATTTTATTTTGGTTTGGATTATATTTTTTCTGAGATCACTGGAGAGAAATAAAAATATTCTGCTTTATCCATAATGACATGTAATATCTTTTATGAGGGGGAGAATGAATGGCTTGACTACTAATAATGAAAGAAAAGACAAAGATGCCTTTAGAAAAATGTTTGAACTTACTCTAGTATTAAGTAGAGACTTTACAGGAGTTTCATATTTTTCTTCTAGAAGAGAACCTTCATGCATCATTCAGAGCAAGCAGGAATTTCTATTCAGTGTGCTGCTGCTTCACATATTACCTTCATTCTTTATCAGAGTCATAGATGACTCAACTCATTCATATAGTTCAGGAAAACCACAGAACTGCTCTTTTATACTGCAAATAAAAGAGAAAAATAACTTTCAATGCTAAAGAAGTAGTTTGCAATGGTAAGCAGGTCTACTGAGCTGGATGAGAGTGTTATAGTAAAGTAGTTTTATCAAATCCGTCTCCTGAACAAAGCCTTTCTGCAACGTTTTCTTTAAAGTAGAAATTTCCTTTCAGCATAGGTACATGTATGTGATATACTTAACCACATGGGGTCACTTACAAAACAGTCTGGGTCTCATGCTGTTTTCCATCTCTTACACTTCTTTTGATCATTTTCTGGCTCATCCATCTGTCCCTGAGAGTTTGACAATGTAAGAGTCTGAACTTTGAAACTTGTTCCTGTCTGAATTAGAACTGATGGGCAGAAGTCACATAAAAAACTAGCCATGTGACAAATAAGTGAAAGAGCTGGTTTGGTAGAGCTGCCAAAAAGTAGGCCATATGCAAAGTATCTGCGGGAGCCAGATTTAGCACCCAGAAATAGGTTTGACAATGACTGCCTCAGACCATCCACCTGCCAGAGGTGCTAGACCCTGCTCCCTTATGGGGCCAAAGGAGAGAAGCAGGCACAACGCCCAGGTCATCCATGTCTTGTGGGCTGTCTGACTTCAGCTTCAGTTGCCCACATCTTTATGCTCTCTATTTTTAATTTGACCTTTCAGATCTCGTTGCGCCCCATCACGTTTTGGCTAGTGTTCCTAACTTATTAAATCTAAGACAGGAAGTCCTAACCAGTGTTTACTCAAATAAAACCAACGCTAAGGTCAAAGAATGAATAAGAAAATAAGGTTTTTCAGAATTAAGCTAGTGAAAAAGCATCTGCATCCATTGCAGTGCCTTTGAACAGGTTGTTTTCAGTCATGTATTGCCTTCGGCTTTGCCTAAGCTCTGGTAAGATTTCTTCCTTTGGCTTATAGCTCCATAATCAGGAGAGACTATGAGACCTGCCTCTTGTTCATGAACAGTTACTGAATCGTATTACTTTGTCTCATGCTATTGCAAGGAAAATGTGCTTTCATGATAGAGGGTTTCTGTAGTAGAGATTAGTTCCGTCCTCTGCAATTACTGATCTGAAAGCAAGCTGTTTTGGCAGATAACAGCGAGGTCATTCTCCTGCACTCTTTTCTACCCAGCATAGTGGTATTTAACAAAAAAGAACAAAAGTCAAGTAAGTTACCATAATAATGACTGTTCCTCATCCTTGACTCCAATAATTTGAGTTTTGGAGCTTCTGTTTTCTTTGATCTTACCTTCACGAAGAAAAAAATATCCAACCCTAAATGAAAACATGGCCTGGCCCAAGAAATGCCAAACACAGCAAAAGAAATGTTTTCCTTTTCTCTGCCTTTTCATCCAATGACAGCCCCCCATTCAAAGGGTTGATTTGCTGTTGGTTATATTTCAGCGTGTTATTCAACTATGAAAGGGATCTCGGTATTTTAAAATAGATGAAAATTTTCCATTGAAATAACCTTTGTGGACACTTAGCAACTTTTCTGTTTGTTTCAGTTCAGTTTTAATTCAGGCAGCCCTAAACAGTTCAGTTCACCTGATAATAACAGAACAAAAGGGTCAGAGAAAAGGTAAGTAGACATGAAAAGTTCCTAAAGCCAGGATGTAGTAAATGTAACAAATACTTCTTTGACACATGGGTGTTTAATATTTGCAAAAGACATAAAACAACAACTTCTGATGTTGTGCACTGAGGTATGTCCACTGCACTACTCCAACATCTCACCCTACCTTAATTATAAAATTGTTTGCTATAGTAAAATAACTTTTGAATTTTGATGTCTGGCAAAATTGCTTCATCTACAGAGTCGTGTGAGCCCTCAAGCTAAACAACCTGTCAATTAGCAGCTATAAAATACGTGCAGCAAACCCCTGAATTAGTGCCACATGCATTTAAAGATAGTGGCTTCTAAAGCTGTTGTTCCCACAAGAGTAAGAGGTGTTTTGCATGAATTTGTAAAGTTCTAGCAAATTAGACCATGCACAGTGCTGCAACATCCATTTAAATAACCTAATGCAGACATGTTAACCTTTTTGCACAATTGCATATTTGGGTGATTAATAACAACTAATGTAAAACCAGCTATTTGACTATAGCATTTTGATTTATATGGAATGAAGTGAAGCTAGCAAAGAAAACATTGCTGACTTCATAATTTCTCAGAACATATGGTAAAACTGCATTGCAGGTTTAAATTGAAAGAGAGTTTTCTGGAGGACAGGCTGCATTTTGGCTGCTGGAGGGAGCCAAAGAAATAACTGTAGAAGCTGCTTTTTAGGTAGATGAGTGGCGTAGAAAAAAATCTGGAAACAAAGACATGAAGGTTGTTTGCATATTGCTCTAAAATAAAATCTTATTATTAGAGTTTATTTTATTCCCCTTGTAGCTGGAAATGGATCGTGGCCTCCTGTAGATGGCAGAACTTCAGCGTAGTGTCTAATGGCACGGTGAATGAAAACAGCATTTTGCAGGGTGACAAACTCTCCCTATTTTAAGATGAAATGAATGATCCTCTGGAGATATCTATACTTCTCCTCTGATCATCAGTAAAACCTTCCGGTGTAATTTTTTTCTTAGCCATTCATATAACTCCAGGAACAACCATATTCTGGTAGTCGCTTAAGCTCAAAAAAAGTGGGAAAGTCCCTCTATACAAAAGTGAGGTGGTGATCAGGCTGCCTGTCATCTGACTGCATGAACCCAGAGCTATGAGACTTTGCAGCAACACCAGAGCAGTCCGTACAAGAGCAGCGGGAAGCCCAGCAGCACGTGTACGTTGTCTCTAAGCCCTACACACTCTGCCTGCACCACCCTGAGCTGTTCGGCAGGGACCTCTGGGCAGCTTGGGCTGGGGTAGGCAGCCTCTGGGGCTTGCTGCGGGGCACCTCTCCACCGGGGCTCCCTGGAGCCGGACACATCCATCTGACCCACCAGAAGAGGTTCAAGTGGAAATATTGATTTTCCTGTTCATGTCATCTGGTAGCATTTAACCTCTATTTTCTAAGCACATTCTCTGGTAATTGTAATGTATGCTGTTGCTTGCAGTTTTGTTTGGAGACGGGGGCATGCTTCTCCTTTTGCAACGCAGTGGCAATATATGTTAATTGAGCATTATAATCATTCGCCCTCCTGCCCTGTACCAATAGCCTTCCTCTAACCAACGTGTGCCTTCTTTCCACGGCTCTTCAGTCTCCACACTGTTTGAACGTGCTGACCAAGTAATGTTTTATACTGAAATGAGGTTCACTCAGAAAGTTAGATCATAGCTAGATCAAAAGCACCAGAAAAACCCGTTTCTCTTCTGATGTCTATTCCTGTGAACTGGGTGCATATCCTCAGATTTATCCCATTTTAAATGAAGTGGGGCCAAATAAAGGGGCAGCGTGTGCTGGAAATAGTTGTTTGCCAGATTCTGTAGTAAGAGGACACAGCAAGTACAAATGAATTTGAAAGTTTGGTTAAAACTCAGAACAAAAAATAAGAACAGAAGAGTGGCTCTAATGAATTGGTGTGAAGGGCCCAGTATCCTCTTTCTGACAGTGGCCAGCATGTGGGAACCAGTGAAATATAGAAAAAACAAAGGATATAATGATTCTTCAGCATCGGTCTCTCTTACTCAATTTGGAGAACATTTCTTTAAAGAACTAACTAGAGTTAATTTTTTTCCTCATTGTGGTTAGCAGTAAGATCCCATAGCATTAGATACTTTAAAGAAGAAGGGTACTAGGCAAACAAGTGCTCCCCTTGAACATGCCATTTTGTAACCTCATGAGCAGTTTTAAAAAAATTCTTTCATTTTAGGTGAGTGACCACAGATTCTGGGAAAAAAAATCCCTCACTCCATAATATATGCCTTAGCTGAGGCAGAGGCATGCACTTGCTGGAAGTCATTTAGCAATTACAATATATCAGCCACTTCAAGCAACAGCATGAAATCTTTATTCAGCGGACTTAACTGAAAGTGTCTCTGTAATGACTCGAGCAGGACTTGGCCATAGCCACACACAGAAGTTTATGTATTACTGTAGAGGAGCTACACTGATTCTTGGATGAGAAGAAAATCCAGAGAAAAACATCTAATAATTTCAGCTGGCATTGTGCTGACATACATCTCAAATCAAGTGAATGTAGATACATACAAATAAATACACATACATATATACACAAATATAGTCTAATCATTAAGTACTCTGTCCTTATATAATCAGTGATCTGCATGGAAAGAGAATGCAAAACACCAATAGATCATCATAATGCCAAATTTACATCCATTTTGAGCTGTGAAAAGCAGTCAAGGATCAAGTTTATAACTTGTGTTGGATTCACAAGTTAAAATTTAATATTTTTCCAACTACTGGAACTACAAAGTCCATTAAGGAAATGGGTGCAAAACACGAGCTTCTTATTATCTCCAGTGGTGATGATAAATAACCTGTAATGAGAACTTTGACTGACAATTTTTTCAATAATACATGAGGCAGAATAACATACCAATTGCTTGTTCCTGAGCATATTGGATTCGCATCATTAAAAGTGATAAAATTGTTTTTATCTGCAAGAATAAGGTGGGCTGGGTGAAAGCAAACATGAATTTGAAACAGTATTTTTCCTCTAGTGCATATGTGTTCAGATAGGGTCAAAATCAGAAGGGCCAATGCACTGACACTAGTGTGACTCTGGTATAAATCAAATTAGAATTAGAGCCAGGAAATCAACATGTTGAGGTAAAGTCCAATGGTGTGTCCAAAGAAGAGCAATGAAGCTGGTGAAGGGTCTAGAGCACAAGTCTGACGAGGAGCGGCTGAGGGAACTGGGCTTCTTTAGCCTGGAGAAGCGGAGACCTTATTGCTCTCCGGAGAAGCGGAGGGGAGACCTTATTGCTCTCTACAACTACCTGAAAGGAGGTTGTAGCGAAGTGGGTGTCGGTCTCTTCTCCCAGGTAACAAGCCATAGGACAAGAGGACATGGCCTCAAGTTGCACCAGGGGAGGTTTAGGTTGGGTATTAGGAAAAATTTCTTCACCGAAAGGGTTGTCGAGCATTGGAGGAGGCTGCCCAGGGAAGTGCTTGAGTCACCATCCCTGGAGGTATTTAAAAGACACATAGACGTGGCGCTTAGGGACATGGTTTAGTGGTGGACTTGGCAGTGTTAGGTTTATGGTTGGACTTGATGATCTTAGAGGTCCTTTCCAACCTAAATGATTCTATGATTCTATGATTCTATTAAAGAATAATTTGTATGGTTATTTTTCTGACCATATTTGCAATTCAAGGAATAAATTATGGATCACCAAGTGACAAAATAGCCGTGGCAAGTGGGTTTGTACATTTATATCATATAAGTATTTACAATTCCAAAGAAATGAGAGAGCTGCATGTGAATATGTAGATGAGTTAAATGTATGAGATATTTTAGCATATTTGTGAATGCCTAGGAGTAGGTAAATTACTTTTAAAATTTCTGGAAGAATAGGGCTGGAAACTCTTTCATTAACATACCACAAGATATTGTGGGAGTTCTGAAAATTAGAAAAAAGTCAATGATGTGTCCTTACATAAGATGGGCAAAGGGTATCACCCATATAAGTGGAAAACAGGTAACTTGATATTTGCCCTTGACAGAGTTATAGAAAGGCAGTTGCAGAATAAAGTAAATAAAAAATTAAAGGGTCACAGCATGGATAATTAATCTCTATGATTTTTTTGGATATAAAGTTTTTTATGAGGTGATTACAAGTTAGATTGAAACAGTAGTAGATAAATACGCTTAAAATATAAGCTCATCTTTTAACTTGATTAACGTAGGTGATCGTCTTGCTGCTGGAATAATTCATGTTCTCTCAGCCCATTCCAGTTTTGAGGGAAAGTTTGGCTTAAAGTTTAGGTTATATCAGAGTACCTCACAACTGGAGATAGAAAGCATGAAGCAGTTATAGTAGCTCATCTTATGGCTGGTAACTTAAACTTCCATATTCAGTCACAGTCAAGCACACGTACCTAACTGGAGACTCCTGTAAGAAGTTTAATTTAACCACAAATGATATTCTTACCAAAAGCTTAGCAACACAGAAAATGAATTAAAAGCTGTTCAAAAAGGAATTGCAAAGGGGGTGTTTATTTCCTTACAGGTTTGCATCTCATCAGCTCCTGTGAACAATATGTATTTTAGTAGTGCCAAAGCATGCAAAGGCAGATGGCTGAGAGTGAAGGTCAGAGCAGCGCTGGTGGATGGCAGATGGATGGCAGCAGTGGCGTTACTGTAGCAGTAACGGCAAAGAGCTCCCTGCTCTGCAACACCCAATGGAGCTGCCCTTTTAATACCATCTCGGTTCTTTTCTCAGGTAAATGACTACAGGGCTGTTAGTCCAGAACTGCCTCCAGTGTATTGTGCCAAGCAATCTGCTGTAGCCACGTGGCTGACCAGCGGGTGTTATTCTTGGCAAGTGCTAAAAAGTTTCTTATTCCTCAGGGGTATGTCTGGAGACTGATTTAGCAAGTGTAGCAGCGCACAGTGATATTTGGAAAATGTAATATTCTTCAGTGTTGCTTGACTGTATCCCAAGGCTACATGGATTTGATGTGAAGACATCTGGGCTGACCTCATTCTGTGGCAGACTATATTCCCAGAAGGTAGCTCAGAGCACACCTGCTACTGGTAAATGTCTGAAACATTGAAGGAGATGGCATCACAGTGGCATCCTTAGTGTTCTGGGAATCTCCGTGGGAGTTTATTGGAGGAGGGAAATCCTGCCAGTGTGCATAACAGCTGGGGAGAGGGGAGAAAATAGCTTGCGTCTACCACGACAGCAGTGTTTCTGTGCAATGTCTTTGCAGCTTGCTGTGAGCATATCGCGAGCTGTGTGCTTCTCTGTGTGTCCTCCTGCAAGGCAGAGGTAGCCTTGCAGGACACTGTCATCCCTGCATGACATACTGCTACTGCACGCCTTATGCTGTTTCCCACTCAGGAACAGACTGACGTCATGTTACTGGAAAACTCTGGTTTTGTGGTTTGCTCCTGCAAATGCACAGCTGGCTGGAGTGCCTGCTGCAGAAGTCTGTCTGCAACACATATCCCGAGTGCCTCCATACCCAGCATACCAGGGATGAAGAGACCCAAGAAAGGGTGAAAGGCCCAAGGAGTTCTGAGGGTTGTAAGTGGAAGAGACCCCTTCCATGATCCTTGTATCTAGAGGCTGCCCTGCAAGAGCAAATTCGGGGGTGCAACTTAATTCCTCCCACTTTCCCCATGACTGTCTGCTGTGCAGTACCCTCTGATGAGGGCAGGGAGAGCATCTCCTGGGCCATAGGTGGACGTTTGCTGGGACTGGACAGGGAAAGTGGTACTTCAATGCAGGGGTGAAGGGAAAGTGTACATAAGGGAGTAGCGGTGGGCAGGAGATAAAATCAAGCCCGAAGAGCCATTGTTGTTTCTGTGGAAGTGCATCAAGAGTGTGTGTTCCTTGGGTATCTGGTGCCATTTTGTCAGTGGTGACATGTTATTTAACCCATTCAAGTGGTATGTTATGGGCTGTATATGCAAATGCAGCTGTATCAAGGTGCATCTCAGGCCTTTATCTTCCTGGTGTTGTTTCCATGATGTCTTTCATGGAGCAGGATGCTGGGTGTGGGCTGTTTTCCCTACAGACATTAACCAGAATGATCATTTCTGTTGTGCATCATGCTGTCACTTTCAGCTCTGCAGAATTTTTTTTTCCCCCAGAGTTTGGATTTGTGGCAAAATAAGGAAAAGATTGCTTCATAGCCCAGATGCTTTTTGCTTTGATACTGTGTCGTGGTTTAGCCCCAGCCAGCAACTAAGCCCCACACAGCCGCTCGCTCACTCCCCCCGGTGGGATGGGGGAGAGAATCGGAAGAGTAAAAGTGAGAAAACTCATAGGTTGAGATGAAGACAGTTTAATAGGGAAAGCAACAGCTGCGTGCACAAGCAAAGCAAAACGTGGAATTAATTCACTACTTCAGGCAGGTGTTCAGCCATCTCCAGGAAAGCAGGGCTCCATGACGCGTAACAGTTCCTTGGGAAGACAAACGCCATCACTCCAAAAGTCCCCCCCTTCCTTCTTCTTCCCCCAGCTTTATGTGCTGAGCATGACGCCATATGGTATGGAATAGCCCTTTGGTCAGTTGGGGTCAGCTGTCCCAGCTGTGTCCCCTCCCAACTCCTTGTGCACCCACAGCCTACTTGCTGGTGGGGTGGGGTGAGGAGCAGAAGAGGCCTTGACTGTGTGTAAGCACTGCTCAGCAGTAATGAAAACACCCCTGTGTTATCAACAGTTTTCAGCACAAATCCAAAACATAGCCCCATACGAGCTACTGTGAGGAAAATTAACTGTACCCCAGCCAAAACCAGCACATACTGTACTGTGGAGGGTGCATTCTCCTCAAACAGCAGCACAGTGTGATGTTTTAGTGTGTGTGATCCTACTGGAGTTGTGTTGGAGGACTGTCTCAAGTAGAAGAAGCAAAATTTAGCAAAGTCTGCAACTGTGCTGCTTGTAGGCTACTCAGTCTGGACAAAACCATGCCCTTTTCTTTATTCTAGCTTCCCTGAAGACAGAAGTTTGCGGTTCCCCGCAGATCATAGCACAGGAATGAACTAACTTGTGTTCAGTGCCAAGCTCCGAGGGACCAGAGCTCTACAGTGAAACAGGGACTGAACCAAAATGAAGGTACAGGTGTAAATGTCCTATGCTATTCTGGCATCCACCCTTCATAAAATATATAGAGACATTAGACAAGGTACAGTGGATAGACCTTGAGTTATCTGAGTTTGAAAAAGACGCTTGTATATTAAAGCTCCTAAGAAGCTGTTTGTTTCTTCTAAAATGCCTTAAGGAATAATATGATCGCAATTTAGAAACAGCTACACAGGGAATTCTTTTCTGATAATAAGACAATATTGATTTCCACAGCAGAAGGCTTAACATGATCCATAGGCTAGAGACTGAAGGTAAACTTGGAAGTGAAGGTGATCAAATTCTGAAAAAAATAGTACCTTGAAACATGGTGGATTCTTTGCCTTTAAATCAAGATTATCTGTCTTGGTCTAAAGGCAGAAATCTCTCTTTGTTTTATAAGGTATGATATAGTTGAAAGGTAAACAGTAGGGCCTTTGCAGAAATAGTTGAGTTAGGTTCTTTGTTCTTTGTTAGATGGGAAGTGAGATTATTGCATTGTTTCTTTTGGTCCTCAACAGTGAAAGTATTTGTGAACTTGATGGAATAATCAGGACCCTTCCGCTTTCACATGCATCAGTATGGGTTATTTTCTGCTGAATGCTTTTTAATAGAAAATGGAAACAGAAAAACAACATTCCATTATTATTATGTATCAAACATAAATGCTGATGTGATTTAAAGGTACAAAGAGCTTTGCATATGTGAATGAGATTATTAAGAAGCCTAAAATAAAATAGAAAGGGGATGAAAAAAGACATGTGCAAACTTGCCTTGGGTATCTTTAGGATAATTTTAAATAACTCATGCAATTTTTAAATAAAATATGCAGTTGGTAAACAAGCACTGGGACTTTCAAGGATTACAACAGAGAAACAGAGACTGGCATGAGAGGAGTAGCAAAATCGTAGCAAGAATCATTTGGCATCCAATTTTCAGGGAAGAATGATGACTGTTTGCGTAAGTCTGTTTCTTTTTCCTGGGATGAGGGATTCAGAACTGTGTCGGCAACAGCAAAAATACTTACGAACATTATAAGCTTGTAAATTTGACATGACGTTCTGTCCAGAGAAAATATTACTGAGATCTCAAGGAAGCAGAAACAGAAAGAGGAGATGTTTTCACAGATATTTTCACAAATTCACTCAGTTCAGGAGACATTCCTGAGGACTGGTCATGAGAAGTGGATAACCTTCAAAAAGCATAGGAATATATGAAATATGATAGAGACTAACTGACATATAAGAAAAGTGTAAGGAAGTGTTTTAAGGAGGTCAAATGGAGAAATGCTTGTAAAAGCAGTGTTTGAAGGGGGAATTGCTACTTCAGCAAGGGAAGACTATGCTTCATTAACTTGACAGAACCATTTGAAGCTCATTATTGCTAAGACAGAAAAAAGGGTAACTAAGAACATGACCTCTATCTAAGATTTTCAGCAGAAAGACTACCATTTAACCCATCTGACGTTAGCTTATGACATATAAAGTTGTGCAACAGAAAAGACAGTAAACCAGGTTGGAAATTTGACAAAACTAGAGGATAGCTTCACACAGACTGACTTCACTTCAAGATGTATAAAAAAAAAAAATGCCTCCAACAATCCATCCATGCTGAAAATGACCAGAGTAACCAAAGTTTGAACCCAATAATGAGGCAAACACTTATTCTGAGGAGTCTATTTAAGAGGGAGATCAAATGAGGTAACTGTTCTTTGCAGTACTGGTCTTTGCAGTATTTCACTGGGAACATGGGACATTCATGTTAGATGTCTGAACCTAGCAAATAAGTAGCTACTAACACTGGAATCAAGACCCATACCCTAACAGCTGAGGCTGGCAAGGTGCTGTGACTAGCCCTGGACTGGGACTGTGAGATTCTGCTTGTGGAATTTAAAAGTTTTTATGAATATGAGCCTCGATCATTACCCGTCCAGAAGTCTAGCTGCTGTTCAGTATTGGGAAAGTCATTTCACCAGGAATGGAAAATGTGCTTGAAAGGTACATTCCCTGAGACTGCATACATTTTGGGAATATAAAACAGCCAGAGTGCTGTGCTGGCTCACCCTTCTGTCATTTTTCCTCCCAGACATGCTCTAGTCAAATTTCTTTCTTGTATATGTCTAACATCTTGTGCAATGAAGCTTAAGTCTCATTTTGCGCTTTTCAGCTCTAGCAGTCTCTACCGACTCCAGAGAAAGTTTGGGAGGAACAGTTATTTGCACAGACTGTTGAATCCTGGTGTTTTATTATTTGTTGTTCCGGCAAAACTATAAGAAAACCTCCCCCAGAGGAGGAGCCTCATGTTCTGGCCTATGTTTCATCTCTACCACCCATCTGGCATCCAGACATACCTGCAAGGCTCTGAAAAGGTGGAAAAAATCAGGCTTAAAGAGAGCTAAGCCCCTTAAAAATTTGGCTCAATATGTAATATAAAGTGGCAGTCCACTGTACACCAAGTTCTCACACTCTTTTACTTCAAACCTCAGACATATAAGGGATTGGTTACATGGCTTACTAGAAAATGTGGTATGGATAAATACATTTGTAATTTGATTTGTCTGGCTGTATATAGTAAGTACGGTAATAATATAGCATTATCCTGTATTACATAGCATGCTCTCAACTGCACCCAGGGAGATCCACCCTGGGTGGAGAGCATGGAGCTTGGCTGAGCATGGTGACTTTCAAAAATGAAGTAATACATGCTTGGGACGTTAAGTTTATCAGTAACTCAAAGTCACAAAACCAAATACCTCTTAACCTCTCAGTGAATGAAGTTGTCCTGAGTGCATTTCTGGACCATTTCTGGATTTCTACTGGAACACGATTGACTCTGGGAGATTCTTGTGCTCTGTTTAGGGTTAGGAGTTAATTAGATACCATCATTGTAAAACCTTCTCTTGTATGTTATTTTGGCTAAGCTTTCTTTTGCAAAATATTCTTTATAAGCCTGGTGGCAGTGGAAAGATATTTTTATTTTTATCCTGAAAGAAAAAATAACTTTGTTTCTGTACTACCTCTTCTTCCTCCTCTCTGGGAGCAATCCAAAAATAATACATCATGGGATGAACTGTATGTTATGCACTTGCATCTACTTTTACTGAAACTCAAAGCAGTGCAGTGTCTTCTGGTTGGTAAAATAACAGAGCTTAGAAGATAAATCTATAAGTGAGCAAGAGAAGGGAGTCTTTTTTTTCCTCTGGGATCAGCCATTAGCAGATTTGCTTTACTTCTTCGGAAACTTTCATGCTGTATTTGCAAGGCAGTTGCGGAGTGAAGCAAATTAAACTAGCAGAGGTGGAGCATCCAAATCTGCAGTTCCAATAAAGTCAGCACTGGTCTAAATTTGCCACAGTGTCAATACGCCATGAGAGACGTAAATAGCATGTACCTATTAAACAAAGGAAAGAAGCTTTTTGGACTTATTTTCAGATATAAAAACCAAAGCTAAATTATGTGTCTTTTGTATTTGTTCTTCCCTTATGAAAATTACGTGCAGATCTTGCCGTACTAACAAAATCCAGCTAAGTTAGTTTTTGTAGCTTGGTTTTGTTTGTATTTTTTTTTTCCCTTATATGACAGGAACATCCTAACACCTGGAGGAGTATTACAGATGAACTGTGTGAGGGAACTGCAGGTAGTCAGAGACAACCCTGGCCTCATAACAGACCCAGGCTGGAAGGGTGGGAGCGGATTGAAGATGTTTGGGTGGCTCCTGTGCTCTGGTATGAATTCATAGTGGCAAGAAAGCTACCCTTGCCTTCTCTGTACTTCTTTTTTTCTTTTTGTAATTCATAATTATGCAATCAACAACAGCAGAGTTGTATTGGGCGATGGAGGGACAAGGTCTGCTCATTGTTTTCAGGAATTCAGAGTGGAGAAGTAGTTTGTGGTGGAGCTTTTTCCATGGGAAAGCAAGGAAAGAAATGTTCCTCTTCCAGCCCAAACTGGTATTCTATGTTGTTTCTTTGCTGAGATGATAACACATCCTGCTCATGAGAATGCCTTCCTGAGATGTGAAGTGGTGCCTGACTATGGATATGCACTATACCACTAAAATTTTATAAGTTTTTAAAGATTTTCTTGGTTTTTAATATTGATGGAGTACTTTTTAAATGGGATTTTAAATTGGTATTCAAAACTATAAACAGATGAGAATTCCTGTGGCAAGAAGTACTCAAGGTTAAGCAATTCCCCACTTCAATTTGCTGGCAAACATACACAATTACATCCAAACCCAAATTTGATTTGCATAATCTTTTCTCAAAGTAATAAACAAATTGCAATTTCTTTGGTAATGGAAATAAAATGAAAATAACAGAACTCCTATGTTTCTCTGGTAAGGGATACATTTGCAATTAAACTTTTACATTTTTTCTGCTTATTTTTCTCCCTTTTAATTTGACCATTATGTGATGAAGAACTTCAGCCAAACTGAGTGTAGGCTTGTGTAATGAGGGAACAAGAGGTGATCACACTACTCAGGAAATTCTTGTGCACTGTAGGACTCCAGTATAAACCGAGTGAGGTTTAGCAAATGGAAAGATGATTTAGTAGTAGTAATTAAAAAGTCACACAGGTAAGTAGAGTTCATGGAGTCCTGCCTGAAGTTGCTTTGGGAACATGCATTTTTTAATCATTAATATAACTAGGCCATTTCAGTGTTTTCCCAAGTTCTCGGGTTCAAATCCTAAAAAGTTTTAGCATATTTGCCTATTCAAATTTTATAACTTTGTACTATACTTGTCATTTTACATTCTCTCCCTTCCCTTCCCTTCCCTTCCCTTCCCTTCCCTTCCCTTCCCTTCCCTTCCCTTCCCTTCCCTTCCCTTCCCTTCCCTTCCCCCTTCCCCCTTCCCCTTCCCCTTTTCCTTCTATTTTAATCTACTGCAGGTGAAAAATGCAAATGCCAAAGAAGCATAAACTATCAGCTGAGTCCTGGTGTAAATGGCAGACATGCTATTGACTTCAGTGGGTGTTACATTCCCTCATGCCAGGACTAAATTTATTTCACAAGTTAAGAAACTGGAGCAGCAGGGGAAGAATTCTGGCATTACTACTATCCTCCTTACTATCCTTTTATTTTGTTCACTTCTCACATTACATTTCAAGTTTTTCCCTCTATGTTGTAAATCAAGAGAGCTACCCCTGAGCCCTGGATTTGGAGATCTAAACTTCTCCAGATAGGAAACAACTTGTGTTTTCCCAAGCCCAGTCAACAAAACTCATCTAAGTTGATACAAAACCCACAAAACCCCTCTTCAAGGGTATCAGGTTTTCTCTTTGTATATACCAACTAGTTTGAAAAGAACTCTACCAGAATAGAAACGAATAGGGTAACATATTTTAAGGAGTTGAAATGGCCTGAAAAAAAGTCTCTCCTCCATAATTATTAATACCCAGTGTCATAAAGTGCAAATGAAGCCAACTGTGTCCATAAACTCTTTCCTTTGTTTCCTCAAACTGTCCTTTATTCTTCTTTCATGAAGGTCAGGGAGCAGAGTAAGATGTGTCATGCTGTCTGTCAAGGAGACTGCCTCAAAAACCCAAAGTGGTGTTGTGTGGGGAAAAATCCTTAAAGAATGAGCACCAATTCACATCACATGAGTGATGTAATGTAGCCTATATTAACCTCACCTGAACCCAGGGTCTAGAAAATTAAGCAGGAAGCCACAAGTGTTTTCCTCTAAACTCACCTATGCTTACCCCCACCAAGTGAATAAAGAATAGGGTGTTTTGTTGGCCAAAGCCAAAAGAAGAAATGATATTTTAACAAAGAGAGTTCAGGAGTTAATAAATATAATTCCATTTATTTCATACTCAAGCCATTATCTTTTTAAAACAAATTAGAACCTACCTTAAATCAATAATTATAAAATATTGTCTGAATTATGGGATTGTCAGCACCAATTTGTCTTGTAAATTCATTCAGTCTGTGACTAAGTAATTACTTCTAATTCCAATTCAAGCACCACAGTCCTTGATAAATACATAACTAAAGGTCCAGCAGACTGTTGCAGCATTCAGTCAATAGCTATCTCATACACGGGCACACTCAGCTCTGAAATGCAAAGGTAAAGGAGAAGAGCATGTTTGCACGCACATGTACAAGCTGAAGGCTGGGTTAATAAAGTCTGTTCTGTGGGAGTGTAACACTTCCATTTTACACTGATGGGCACCAAATGACAAAGGTAATTAAAGACTTGAAAGATATTAAAAAGTATGGTGGTACTGCCAGACCACTCCTTTCCATTTCCTTCGCTTCAACTATTGCTATGATAGAATCATGGAATCATAGAATAGTTTTGGTTGGAAGGGACCTTTAAAGGTCATGTAGTCCAACCCCCCTGCAATGAGCAGGGACATCTTCAACTAGATCAGGTTGCTCAGAGCCCCGTTCAACCTGACCTTGAATGTTTCCAGTGATGGGGCATCTACCACCTCTCTGGGCAAACCTGTTCCAGTGTTTCACCACCCTCATTGTAAAAAATGTCTTCCTTAGATCTAGTCTAAATCTACCCTCTTTTTGTTTAAAACCCTTACCCCTTGTCATATTGCAACAGGCCCTGCTAAAAAGTCTGTCCCCATCTTATAAGCCCCCTTTAAGTACTGACAGGCTGCAATAAGGTCTCCGCGGAGCCTTCTCTTCTCCAGGCTGAACAACCCCAACTCTCTCAGCCTGTCCTCGTAGGAGAGGTGTTCCATCCCTCATCCCTCTTCTCCTTGTGCACTCAAACAGGTAAGTGACTCCTGTATGGAAAAGATTCCTGCAAGATTTCTTCGAAAAAGTGAGGAAACACTCTTGCTTTTATCCTTTTGATTATGACTTTAATTATGCCTTCGTCACAGTCCAAAGCAAAAAAGATACAGTAAAAGAGGTAAGGATTTTCAGTGTAACAGCTGATGCCTTTCCTCCCACCTCCCTCCACTGGAAGTGGCTGTTTTTAAAAATTCAGGAATCACAGAACTGCTTAAAACAAAAAGTTGTAGTATGTTGGGATTTATAAATGAGGAAGCTCACAGGCATGAGTGAGACGAGGGAGGATATCTCCTAGCAGACCAGCTGATCTTTTTTTTATGTCAGAAGATATTGCCTCTCCTGACAAGCTTTGCTCCTTGTTGAAAACTGAAAAGAAATGGACAGACTGATACTCCACTGAACACTTCTTTTAGGAGAATATACCTAGCTGATAAAACTACCAGTGATGGAGCCAAAGTGTTTCCTTAATTAAAAAACAACACTGCCTTTCTCAATGAGGTGTTAATTTAGACTTTGCTATTTACTCTGGTGGGAAATGGTGACATTTGGGTTTTAAGAAGAGGCCCACAGGGGTATGGAAAGGGAAACAGGAGGAGCAGCTCAAGCCCCCTCCCATCGGTCAGCCCGTGCCCGTGCTAGAGGGAGGGGGTGAGGGCAGAAGCTGTGAGCACACTTTGCGTCCCCAAAGCCCCCTGTTTCCAGCCACCCCAATCCTCTGCAGGGCTTCACCACTGGCAATGAGAAAGAGGGATTACAGGTATTCCTGTGCCCAGTGGGGGTTATCAGAGCAGCGGGGTCCAGCTGGACCTCTTCCTGTCTGCCCGCAGATCCATTTGATCAGAGACCAGCAAACAACGGCAAACTGCAGCTGGGGGTGCTCCGCATGGCCTTTCACTTTTCCTGGGACTGCAAACCTCCCTGGGGCAATGAATACTCCAATTAAAACGAACACAAAGGTTGATTTTGATTTTGTCTTTCACTAAGCTAGGCTTTGCTGGACCCTAAAATTGGGACCTTTTGGTTCAGAAATTGTTAGAAAGGATCTCAGTTTTTGGCCCAGATTTTTGTTGGGGCTCTCATTATCTATCTCTGTAATCACATTTTTAACTTCTGTTATTAAATTATGATAAAGTACACGAAGTCTGATTTACTTTATTTTCACTACTCAAGATATTTCACTTGTAGGTTAGTTCAGGCTTGGGTGACAATGAAGTATTTAGTTCAAATTTCCACAGGCATTTCCTCCTCTATCATCAACAGATAGTTTTGCAGGAAATCACTGTTAAGTAAAAGTAGGGATACCATCCCATATACACCCATCTTTCATGAGATACTCCTTTGTCGTGTTCTTTACTATGGAATTATCTCGCTCCTTCCATTTCTCTTTTCTCTGCCTATAAACCTGGTTACCTTAGCTCTCTCTTTAAATAGAGACATAATAACAGACTCCAATTTATCCTGTTGCTGCTTGTATTATTGAAATACATTCTCTGAGCAAAAGTGGGGCTCTTTCCATATCATATAGTGGTCTACCTGCTGGGACAAATTCCAGAGCTATACTTTCCTGTTTTGTTGGGAGAAATCTAAATGAGACATAAGGAAACTCAGCTGCAGAATGTATCAGCTTGTGACAGGACTCAAATTCGCCCATTGTGCTTAGTTTCTGGAAAACCAACCCACAGCAAACCTAACAACTCCCCTCCTTCCAAACTTCGGTGAACAGTGCCTCAGGGTACAGCTGGTATGCTTGCTCGGTGTCTCATTTATGTGGGCTGCTCTTTTCGTTGTGAAATGCTCTGGCAGATGTTTTGCTGCAGATAGGTATTGCTGTTGCCATGCTGTGCTAATACCTGCAGCTGCTGTACTTCTCTGCCCTACACTGAAATGATACATTGCCCAAAACAAATGTGTTAACTAATTACTCACTCAAGGAAAAAAAATATTTCATTAAGAAAGAAAGTTCTTGAGAAAATTACGTCAGTGGTGGTGTTGGGGGTATGATATGAAAGGCCAGAATGCGTATTTTAAAAAAGTATGGAAGTACCTGAATTATGTGGGTGCTTTACTTGTGGTGTTGCAATACAGCTCCCTTCAGCTGGAGCAGAATGAATTGGTATCAAGCACTGGAGCTACTTGCTTGATCTTTGAGACAATGATGCTGAAATCGAAGCCTGACTAAGAAATAGAGCCGGTCACATTTTCCAACCTGAGAAATCTGTGATGGTTCCGATTTTTAAACAGAAAAATCCTAGTGATTTTATTTGACATGTTTTCTTCTAACACAGTTTGTTCTATAGTTCCCAATTTTTTGAATCTCCACAGCAGCTGGGGAACCATTTATACAGCTACTGGACACTCCAACACCCTCCAGTTTGCTCAGCCAGCTCCAGGAAAT
The DNA here is from genome assembly GCF_035582795.1 of Mycteria americana. Classification (NCBI taxonomy): domain Eukaryota; kingdom Metazoa; phylum Chordata; class Aves; order Ciconiiformes; family Ciconiidae; genus Mycteria; species Mycteria americana. The sequence continues at coordinate 38,331,182 of NC_134367.1, forward strand.
AACATGAAGGCACAGAGGACTGTCAGATCTTGTGGTTTCCTTCAAGTCCCGTTGGAAATACTAATTGTAAACAACAGCTTTGTACACGGCTACTGGTTGTTAATGAGGTAATGTGGGAGATTGTAACCACAGATGCCAGGTTACCACGGATAAGGATGCATTGTTCTTACAGGCTTTTCATAAAGGAAAATAAGACAGAATATTTCATAAAATAGTTAATCATCCCTCAGCTGTGCTTATAGGCTGTTTGGCTTTTTTTTTTGAAAGCTCTCATTTAGCTTTTTCTATCTGAGAGCGATCCTAAATGGTTATCCTAACTGGAAATGAGAAAAGGAAAATACTTGCTTTTCAGTACTTCAAAATGTGATCAGGTAAATCTAAACCTCCTACATTTTTGAAAGCTTTTGTAAAATAAAAAGGAACCCAGCACTCTTGGTCTTCAGAGCATCCAGATGCAGGGGTCCATTTGAGTACACAGCTACCCTCCTCGCTGCTTCTCTGTCTAGTTTTACTTCTGGTAGGAACGAGAATGCATCGAACGAAGAGGGTCCACTCAGATCTTGTCCTGACACCAAGTCAGTATCTAATATGGGGTGTAGAGCTGTGAGTATTTTACAATTGCATGATTTAGAAGTACCTCAGGAGCCACCCTGGACTGTATGTCTCAGAAGACCTTTAGAGCTTGGGCTGCTATGGAGCTATGGACATGAGAAACAGCACTGCCAGGTCTTCCATTTTTGCTTTATTGTTAGCTCAGAAAGGAGACAATTTATGGGTGTTAATAAACTTGGAAGTTCAAAGGCTAAGGTACTTAATGCCTTCTTTGCCTCAGTCTTAATAGTCAGACCAGTTGTCCCTAGGGTATTCAGCCCCCTGAGCTGGAAGACAGGGATGGAGAGCAGAATAACCCACCCATAATCCAGGAGGAAGCAGTTAACGACCTGCTACACCACCTGGACACTCACAAGTCTATGGGGCCGGATGGGATGCACCCAAGAGTACTGAGGGAGCTGGCGGAGGAGCTTGCCAACTCACTCTCCATCATTTATCAGCAGTCCTGGTTAACAGGGGAGGTCCCAGATGACTGGAGGCTTGCCAATGTGACGCCCATCTACAAGAAGGGCCAGAAGGAGGATCCAGGGAACTACAGGCCTGTCAGCGTAACCTCGGTACCGGTGAAGGTATGGAGCGGTTCATCTTGAGTGCGCTCAACAGGCATGTGCAGGCCAACCAGGGGATCAGGCCCAGCCAGCATGGGTTCATGAAAGGCAGGTCTTGCTTGACCAACCTGATCTCCTTCTACGACCAGGTGACCCGCCTAGTGGATGAGGGAAAGGCTGTGGATGTTATCTACCTGGACTTTTGTAACGCCTTTGACACTTTCTCCCACAGCATTCTCCTAGAGAAGCTGGTGGCTCATGGCTTAGGCGGGTATACCCTTTGCTGGGTAAAAAACTGGCTGGGTGGCCAAGCCCAGAGAGCTGTGGTGACCAGAGTTAAATGGTGGCCGGTCACAAGTGGTGTTCCCCAGGGCTCAGTTTTGGGGCCAGTCTTGTTTAATATCTTTATCAATGATCTGGATGAGGGGATTGAGTGTGCCCTCAGTAAGTTTGCAGATGACACCAAGTTGGGCAGGAGTGTTGATCTGCTTGAGGGTAGGAAGGCTCTGCAGAGGGATCTGGACAGGCTGGATTGATGGGCTGACGTCAATTGTATGAGGTTTAACAAGGCCAAGTGTTGGGTCCTGCACTTGGGTCACAGCAACCCCATGCAATGCTACAGGCTTGGGGAAGAGTGGCTGGAAAGCTGCCTGGTGGAAAAGGACCTGGGGGTGCTGGTTGACAGCTGGCTGAACATGAGCCGGCAGTGTGCCCAGGTGGCCAAGAAAGCCAATGTCATCCTGGCTTGTATCAGGAATAGTGTGGCCAGCAGGACTAGGGAAGTGATCGTCCCCCTGTACTCAGCACTGGTGAGGCTGCACCTTGACTACTGTGTTCAGTTTTGGGCCCCTCACTACAAGAAGGACATTGAGGTGCTGGAGCGTGTCCAGAGAAGGGCAACAGAGCTGGTGAAGGGTCTGGAGCACAAGTCTTATGAGGAGTGGCTGAGGGAACTGGTGTTGATTAATCTGGAGAAGTGGAGGCTCAGGGGAGACCTTATCACTCTCTACAACTACCTGAAAGGAGGTTGTAGCGAGGTGGGTGTTAGTCTCTTCTCCCAAGTAACAAGTGATAGGACAAGAGGAAATGGCTTCAAGTTGCGCCAGGGGAGGTTTCGATTGGATATTAGGAAAAATTTCTTTACTGAAAGTGTTGTCGAGCATTGGAACAGGCTGCCCAGGGAAGTGGTTGAGTCACCGTCCCTGGAGGAGTTCAAAAAACATGTAGACGTGGCACTTCAGGACATGGTTTAGTAAGCATGGAGGTGTTGGGTTGATGGGTGGACTTGATGGTGTTAGAGGTCTTTTCCAACCTTAACGATTCTATGATTCTATGATTTCAACTGAGCATTCTAAGGACAAGGATGATGCAAGACAGACACTCCCCCCATCCCCCCCACCCCCCATTTTTAAGCCTACTGAGTGAAGTAAAACATTTATGTTCAAAGACCAATTAAAATTTGGGTTTAGCCCATTGTCCAAAGCATCTCCCAGAACTAAGATGTTTAAGAATAATGGATTAAAGGAAGCAGAGCAATATTGCACTAGGCAGATTAATCAATAAATAAGACCAGATGAAATACTTTTGGAGTCATTCCCATAAAAGATCAAAAAAAACATGAGATGAGAAACTCCTAGGACCCCCCCCCCCGACTGTCAGATAACATCTTCTCGTATTACAAGGCTGAAAGGCTTTTTGGTCTTGTGAGGATTTGACTAAGTTGCAGATCTAAGATCGTCTTCCTTCATTAACTGGTCAGGTGTAATAGCAATCCTTAAAAGCAAGAAAATAATCTCAACAAATCTAACAAATTCTTGACTTCGTGGAATCACCAGGATTTCTGTGGTGCATCCTCTCTTCAGCTCTTTAGCCTTTCAGCTATTTTGTCTGCCAAAAAACAGTTACAGAGAGAGCGTTTAATAGGTTTAGGATATACCTTTAACAGCAGGCTTTCAATAGTTTCACTGTAGTTTGCCCTGATCTTGTTGACAGTAGTACAGGAAGAAGGGGAAACATTTAACCAATGTACCTACCATCTATTTCAAAATTAGTTGTTTCTTTTGTTTTACCCCATTCCTTGTTTTCTCTCTGATGGCATGTAATTTATACTTTTAAACCCCTGTGCAATCAACATGTGCTGTCAGATGGTCAGTTGTGTTGTGATAGTCTGTTTCCTATGTTTGGGAAGAGCTCTCAATCAAAAATGTGCATATTTCTTATCTTTTTCTCATTTAAATATTTCCTTAAACACCCCTTTTATCATGATGCCTGTAAATCACTGTTCTTTGTCAGCAGGTAGACTGATGACCACTTTTACTATTAAGACCAACAAACATCTGAATTTAACAAATGTGTCTTTTTCTTCTTTCATCAGGTTGTCTAATCACAGACTGTATGTGGCCCATGGCTAGGACTGTTTCTGAGCTACTTGCAAAGTAGGAAATACCTAATATTTATGTGGGAACTATGTGATTCTGCCCAGAAGATATCATATAACTAACTTATCCATGAAGGTCAATTTATAGGGCTGTCTATTCTACAGCTGATTTTGTCCCAGATCTTCCCATGGTGCTCGAACTTCCCAGTACTAGGATGAAACTGGTCTATTTAAACAAGCTTTGAGCACAGAATCCTTGGGAAAAAAGACCTTGATTTTGTCTCTATATAACTTCTACCTATCCACATTAGAGTAAATGAATTCAGCCACACACTACCATTGTGCTTTCCAAGCTACCAGCCTATAAATTTCATGTTCTGTTGCAAAAGGGAAATTGTTTTCATAATATCAGTAAGAATAATTATTTATCATATTAGAAGCTAATACCATCTTATGCTTTTTGCATGTTAAATGATATAAATTCCTTGTTCAAACGTGATGGATTTTATTCCCACCAATGCACTTTTGAGCAATTAGTACCAAATCTTTCATGGTGGAGGGAAAATACAGTATTTCTTGACTACTCAACAGACAGGCCATTTATAATGAAATGAAAACATCCTATGTAAAGCTAAAAGCATTTGCTTTATTAATTAATCTGAATGCTCTTCCCTCAGACAATCTGCAGCTCTGTTTGAGGAAGCAGTCTACTAAGTCATATTGGATTACATGCTTATATCCATTTTTAATTACTTTTGGAGGAAACGTGATAACAGCAAGAGAAAAAATAATATAGCTTGATTATGTGAGGTAGTGTTTGGCCACCTCCTCTAGAATAGCTAAGTTTAATATGGTTTGGTTTGGAAAGAGTAAGAGCCATGTGACATACTAAAAAAAGAACATTATTATTCTCTTTAATCCTGCCTATTTGTTATGTTTGGTATTAAAGAAAGCAGGAATCAATGTTCAAAGAAGAAGTGCTAAATGTGAATTAAAGGAATTTGTGAATAGCCTGTGCGGAAAAAAAAAAGGATGGAGACCTAAATGATCAATGGTCATATACAATTTTTCTTTCACCTTTTTAAGTGACTCCAGTTATTTTTCCTGTAAATTAAGAAGGTTTGTTCTTTCCAGTTGCCAAACTCTTCTCCCAGTATGCTGAAAGCTCTGCATCCTTTTTTATAAGTGAATCAATTTGATCATTTAGTGTAGAGCATGGTACAAGTAATCCTAAAGCAGAGACACAGAACCAACTGTAAAGGGAGCCTACGGCTTCAGGTTCAGGTGGGAATGTCTACATTGGTAGACAAGTGTGTCATACCGCATTTTGGGAGTTGTTCTTATCATTTAAGTGTAGATCCCAGTTTCTCTTTGACACTGTCAGAGTAGTTACCACACTCACTGACCAAAATGTAAACCAGAGAGAGTTTGGATGACTGTACCAAATTTCTTTACTTTTACAAAAAGATTGGGAAATGGCACAAAATGCATTTTACTTTTGACTAATATAGTTTCTAATATGTGTCTGTCATGGTTTAGCCCCAGCTGGCAATTAGGCACCACCCAGCCGCTCGCTCACCCTCCCCCCCCGTGGGATGGGGGAGAGAATCGGAAGAGCAAAAGTGAGAAAAACTCATGGGTTGAGATAAGAACAGTTTAATAAACGGAACAAAATAATAGTAATAATAATAATAATGAATTGTAATGAGAAGGAAAACAACAAGAGAGAGAGAAGAACAAAACCCAAGGGAGGGAAAAAGGGTGAAAAATAATAATAATAAAAAAAAAAGATACAACCGCTCACCACCCACCGACCGACGCCCAGCCAGTCCCCGAGCAGCGATCGCTGCCCCCCGGCCAACTCCCCCAGTTTATATACTGGGCATGACATCACACGGTATGGAATAGCCCTTTGGTCAGTTTGGATCAACCATCCTGGCTGTGCCCCCTCCCATTTCTTGGGCACCTGGCAGAGCATGGGAAGCTGAAATATCCTTGACCAGTGTAAACACCGCTTAGCAACAGCCAAAACATCAGCATGTTATCAATATTATTCTCATACTAAAATCCAAAGCACAGCACTATACCAGCTACTAGGAAGAAAATTAACTCTATCCCAGCCAAAAACAGGACAGTATCCACCCCTTATTCTATACCATTTACGTATCATGCCCAGGTTCTACCCTTTCTAATACAATTAATCACCACCACTTTTCCTGTCTCTTTTTATATATATATATATATATATATATATATATATATATATATATATATAATGTACACACAGTTATCATTCCCTTGGTCTATGGGCCATCCTTCTAAAATGTTTATTAAGTTTATTTAGTGCATGACTTTGGGCTTCATCTCTTATGGTGGTCACTCAGGACAGGAGACATGGTGTGTTGCTTAGAGTTATTGGGCACCAAAGCCAGCTCAGGTCAGGTCACCGCTGCACTTGCACTGCTTCTTGTAAGGCTTCTCCTCCATTTGTTCAGGTGGTTCTGGCTGTAGTAATTCCTATAACACGCAACTCAAATCATGGGTTACAACAATTTAAAGGTATATCCATTACAATGTCCACCCTTGGTCTTTTTGGGCCAGGTTACAGGGTTTAACATTGCAATGAACTCCTCCCCTTGCTCCTAGCCTGGCTAGCAACAAGGGGTTCCTGCTATAGTAATTCCCACAACATGCAACTCAAATCACGGGATACAACAATTTAAAGGTATTTCCATTACAATCTCCACCCCTGGTCCCTTTGGACCAGACCATCAGGTTCAACATTGCAATAAAGTCCTCCCCTTGCCCCTGCTCCATTTTGCTGTGCTAGAAGTACTTAGTCAATAACTTTTTTATGAGCATAACAACAAGGCCAGATTCAGAAAGTTTCGGATAGATACCTTTTCATTTCATAGACCTTGCATTTGGTGTTCCTGCAAAGCAATGATATTTTGGCTGTACCATAATTTTTTGTATGTCTGATCCTACATCTTCTGATAAGGAAGAATTTTTAGATGACCTTGGAATGCCTAGTTCAGCTGGGGACACAGAGGAACAGATACTGCTGGCTTTTTTCTCCTGCAGGAGATTTCCCATTAAAGGAATAGAAGCTTTCCTTTCTTTCAAAGCTACAAAACCAGAATAACACCAAAAAAAGTTTTGGAATAGCTGTGATAGAAGATGTGGTACACTAGGCAGACTAAAAATAGAAGAGCTTTTCAGGCGTTCATAATGACAAAAAACAACAACTAGACTTAATACTGGCACCTCCAGGCAATTGTCTGACTGCATACAGCAGTGTTGAATATATATGTATATAGATATCAAGAATGACTTCTAGTGTTTTTTTCTGTTTATTGCCTGTCCCAGGTCCCAGTTAGTTGGAGGCAGACTTCAGCCTACTTAGAAAATAGTTGTATCAGCAACGAACCTTTTTATTACCTCACCAGTGTACCCCTACAATTTGATGGTGATCATGATGATGTCCCTAATGAGAACTAGTAGTTTGATCTACCTTGTCCAGGTACACAGAGGAGGTATGGAGGGACTATCCTAACAAGGACAAGTAGACTTCCATTTCACCCCCATTCAGGGTGCTGTGTATCCCCGGGAACTGTCCAAAATGACCTCAGTTAATTTTAACTGTGGTTATGGTTCCTCTGCTGGGGACAATTGTCCATCAGGAGCCCGCCTGAGACCACCATTTCTTTCCATACAAACTGCCAAAGAGGTGCCAGGCAGTGGTGAGTTCCAGTCCCTGTTGGCCTGACCCAGGTTTGAATGTAGATATGAAAAAGACCTATATCCAAATACTGATTGCCCTAGCGAAACATGCTTTCTCTCATTTCCATCCCGGTTGCAAAAACCACAAGTTTTAATTTTTTATTTCTGGGGGAAGGGAAAGTAGGCAGTAGACCCTGATTTCAGACAATTAAATATGTCTCAAGTCAAGTCTCAAGTCTCTGTCCTTTAGTTTCCTTTGATTTTAAAGGTGTGTTAACCAAAGTTCCCTTTAATTTCTAATCCCCTTGCTCCGCATATTGACACTAAGGCCCTGGTGCTGACTTTGGCAGTCTGCTCTGCTGTCTGTTCCTCTGGGGAAAGATGATGTCCTCCCTAGTCTGCTTATGGACTGTGGAACTGTGCACCAGCCTTGGCTGAAGCGATGCTTTTGATTCATTCACTAGCTGGTTCTTAGAGGAGGTTGGCAAGGGGTTCCTTACAGTGGGAGCAAAGACCTCTTCTGACTTACCATGGCACCTGAAAGGCAATTTTTCCCGCAGTGTCATGGTTTTCAAAGGCCTTATTGGGCAATTGTCTAGTAGCGTTGAAGTTCTCTGTGCTGTAATCTGTGCTGTGTTGATGTAATCAGATGGTTACATCCCTGGGGCTGTCTGGTAGTTAGGCCTTGCATGATTTCTTTAAGATTGTTAACAAGACATTCTGAACAAAGCCATTTCTGTTTTGTCCATGCTCTCTTTCATAATTTTAGAGTCTTATCAAATCAGCAATATATATTGCTGTCTTATGACCTGCATTCCTGTCTTTCATGCATTCCTGTATGCCCTTTGGTGCTGTGTTACAACAGCAACTGTTACTCCTCAGTTTCTATCATCCCCATTCCATCGCCTTTCATATTCTGTACCTGGTGTTCAAGTTCTTCCATTTCATTGTCTAGGCTCATTACTTTGTCATATAAATGTACTGTTTGTTCCTGAGGGTAGGGCTACATTTATGTAACTTCAGCCATTTAAAAGTTAGGTATCTGGGCTAAGACGGGTGTTCTGTATTTCCTCCGTTCACAATTGAGAGAAATAGGCAAATCCAGAGGTGGATTTGTCCCATCTGTTTCAGGCACTTAAATTAACATGGGATGAATAATCTGCTGAATGCACTTTATCTCTCTGCAGTGACTATAAGGGGAGGCAGATGACTAGAAAAGACCAAATGCACAAATGTAAGATAACTGATGTTAGGTGAGATGAATCTGGATCCTAGGCCAACCTCATTGTCCAGGTTCCCTCAATAGTTAGTCCAGAAATATAACCGCTACCAGTAGACACTTGTTCCCCTGTATATCTGCATAGCATGAATTGCTGTTTGGAGTGTCTCAAGAAATTAGGGCAGAAGCATAGACTAACTTAAACTAACTTCTGATAGCTAAAAGCAGGAGACATGCATGTCACCCGAACTGTGACACCATACAAATACTACTGTCATCAATAGTAATGTTTTATTTCTCCTTGAAAAACACACTTAAACACACTGCTACTCCTTCATCAGGTATGACAACTTTGTGGATCTGATTTTCCACTGCTTATGGGCTAAAGGTAACCATAGAAATTATGCAAACATATCCCAGAATCTTTCCCACGTCACTGCAAATAAATACCATTTTTCTTTATCTGTCCCATCTGAATGCTATAGAAATTGTGTGTACCCCGACAGTCACATACAAAATCACATTTCTCTCTTCACCAGCCACAAAGATGATGCTAATTTTGCTTCATTCTCTTGTTTGAAAATCTTATATTTAATAAGCTGCAATGTATTATCAAAAAAAGAGAGGGAGAGTATGAATTAAGAATAGAAAGTGAATGCACAGTTCTCAGGGATAAAAATGAACAACCCAAATACAATGAATCAGTTGTAAAGCAGAGTCTGTAAACTGAAAAGATCTGTTCTCAGTCAACCATGGTTAATTGGGCACAGTGGTTCACTGGGGAAAGGCAAGTGTGATAATTCCCTGAATGGAGAACACTGAGTCTCATTAAGACTTCAGTTTTGTGAGAGGACCATCATAACCAGTTTAGCATGAATGTTTGACCTACTCAATACTTTAAAAAAACCTTGCAAGTTGGTCACTGAGAAATTGAACACACAGTTGTTCTACTCACAATGTGCCTTATTTATATTCTTATTGGCAACAAGAGAGGAAGCAAGATGTCATTGGATGTTAACTCAGTTTAATCTGAGAACTGTTCTGCCCCTAAAATACTGCTAAAGTCAATAGGCACTGTAGAGAGTCAATGTTTTAGAAAACAAAACTCATATAATCACTGTTGGCATTCAATTTTAAAAATTCACACTCGAGCTTATCGAATTATAGGACACCAATTTATGCAGTACTATAATTACAAGACGTTAGTTCACTACAGGTCTTATGCTCTATACATAACAGTTTTACCACATAAGAAATGTTATGGATACACCATGCATTTTGTTGCTTCATAAACAAATAAAAATGTGTACATTTCTAATTGGTGTAGTCCCACTTTGCAGTCTGAATGCATTACTTGCTGAAATGAGCTGGAAGAAACCTATGGACCTGAATGAGAATAGGATCACAGAAACAGCTGTGTAGTCTTTGTTGATGGATTACTCATGTAACGAGTGACCGAAACAATTCAGACTTACTTTGTCAGCTGTCAAACAAATTAATGGTAACCATTTTCCTTGGGTCAAAGAGAAGACAAATGAAAATGGTATTGCAGAAGGATAGGTAGTATGTCTTGGCATCCTCATGCAGTATCGAAATGGTCAGATGGGTCTAGAGAGGTTTTCAAACTTGTATGAAGACCTCATCTACCTTAGAAGTATACTTTCTTGCTCAGTGAGCAGCTGTGAATTTTACAGTTTTTTAATGAATTTATTAATCTCTCTAGGTCATTCTTTCTATATGCTGGGTTTTTAAAACATAAAAAAGTTCTAGTAATTAGTTCTGTCCTTGAATGATGTTTACATAAGTGAAAATAGAGTAATTTCTCATAGTCTTCATGATAGAATCATATCTCAAGAGGGGAGACGAATGAGAAGGGAGCCTTGACTTGGCAAACCATCTAAGTAAGAGCACACTATCCATCGAGTTAAAGGGTGTTAATGGAGAACAGCATGGCTGTAGAAAGCAGACAGTAGTGCATCAAGTCTAACGTTGGTTTAGTAGAGACATCACCATCAGGCAAGGAGAAAAGCTGCATAAACAGAGAGGGGAGGACTTGTGTGGGAACTTGAGTAAGAAGATGAGAAATTCAAATTCAATGCAGCAGTGAAGTGGGAGTCAAAGGACCTTCATTTATTACCTATGTTCTTCTACTTAAAAAGTCATTCTTTGAAGGAAAGGTTCATCCCATTTGCCTAGTATAATGAAGTGGGGTATGTGTCACAATGAAAGTATACTTTGTTCATTAAATAAAACTATGAACTCTCTCTTGCATTATTTCTTAGTCTAATGATAAGGATTAAACATTTAATTGGACTGTACATATCTGTTAAATCTGCTTTTCTATGTTATTATTAAATATGTCTCTATATAAGCAATATATAAGTAAGTAATATTTCAGTAATATTTAGTAATATTACTGAATTTTACTGAATATTACTCAGTAATATTCAATAAGTAATATTTCATTTGCTCAGCTGTGGGATTGAAAGATTTTTTGAGACAAGGATTCCCTGAGTTCTTTATATGCTATAGACCTATTAGTGACACTATGTATTATAAAGTGATGTTCCCTGAAACAGTGGCAAACCTCAGCCCATGTGCCAAATACAGTTCACCGGGATATTTCATGCAAGTCTCAGACATACGTTCCAAGTCTGCCCCACTTACCCTACTGAGCCTTGACAGAGCCAGCCTCTTGAAGTTTTCCTAACCCAGTGTTTGTGGGCTCGTGTCTCTCATTGTGAGATGGGCCTCATGCTGGACCACACTCCGAGGACACATCTGCCTGAGGGATGCATATTTGCCATGTGACAGGGCTGTGTTGCTGGCTGAGCAAGTTGACCACTCCACTACCTTCTAGAAAGCACTCTAAACCCTCTTATGGGTGGAGGGAAGGATTTATGGTTTGCCTCTCTGTTTCTTCATTAAGAGTGTGCTTTGGTAACTCAGCTGTTACTATTACCTGCCTCTCACATGGATGTTGGTGAGCTCCACTGAGTGCGAATGAGCACCATTGCTGTAAGAGGCTCTGCTGAGGTCCCTTGTGTCTCTGTGTATGAGCACTAGTATTTTTCCTATGTTTTATGGTTTTCTTCAGTGATCTGGGTCTCACACAATGGTAAATTATTTCTTTCTCTTCACTTCCTCCCCCCTGCTCCCCCGATACTGTGGGATGTACCACCTAAAAGTCATCTGTGGAAGCTAAACAGCTTCCTATATTGGAGTGCTGTTCAAAATTCCTTCTCTTTTTTCTGTTTTGTTTTGGAGAACAAATGGTGAACCAAACTCCTCTTTACTAAGCCTAAGTATAACCTTTCCCCGTTTTCCTGGTATTACTGGAAAACTGCAAAGCTGTCATACCTTTTAAATGATGCATCACAATGAAGTGCTAAAACAGAGTCCCAATTTACCTTGGCTTGTAATTTTCTGACAGATGCCAAGAAGAGGCAAGGAGCTCCATTTGACTAAACTGGAAAAAATTCCACAGAAGACAAGTCTACCTCACTTTTTATTTATCATTTCCGTAAGCTAGTCCACCTCTTCAGTCAACATCATAAATATCGAGGGCGAACAGTAAATGTCTACATTTTGACGCATTTGCATAGAAGACTGGCAGTGGATTCCCATGCTTTTAAAGGGCTGTCCCTGTCTTGGTCAGGCCTGTAGTGCACTGCAGGTGCTGGAAGAGGGAGGGAGGGAGGCTGTGCTGCCGACGTAGCAGCGAGATTTCAGTCACTGACTTTCAGAGGTTGCCTCAGCTTAGCTCAATGGGACATCTCAGCTGACCTTATCAGACTCACAGACAGCTGATTAACACAGTCCACAATGTACGTTCTAAATACTAGATTCAAGAAATCTTTTCAGATTTTTGGTGTCAAAAGAAGTTTTAACTGTGGGAAATCTTTCAATGACTTTGCAAGATACAAAGTAGAAGAATCACAGCTTTAATTTTGTGCATCCCAGAAGGCTAGTTCTGGTCCTGAAACATAGAATTCACATTTGAAAAAATAAGAGCTCCTGATCAGTGCTAAGTAGAGAAAATGGGGGGAATGAGAGCTTAAAGTAAAGCACATTCATCTTTAACAGACCTACTCTATAACACATCCTGGGATAAGACCATTATCAAAGTGAAATGAGAGCGCAGTTCACATAAATCTTGAAAACAATTTTGTAACCTGCTAAAACCTCTTCAGAATTTTAAAGGAATGGTTATTAAAAGCATGAGAGGGTATTCTAATGTCACTTGGATTTCAGCAACAGTGAAATACAAATAAGCTGGAAATCTGTGGCAAAATTCTCATTGCCTTTTACAGAACTGTAAGTCTTCCTAATTCCATTCTGTTTTCACTTCTTTTTCATAGCTTTTTAGGCTGTTCTGCAGTTTTATCAAGAGTTCTTCAAGATGTACCCTTGTGGACTCCTGCTGCCTTTCACATATTCAGGATGTTAAAGTATTCTTCCATGAAATATTTTTCTCATTTCTTTTTCAGGTAAAAAATGCACAAAATAGGGACTGATCCAAAGCTTGTTTATGTCAGCACAAGTATTTTCCATTTACATAAGGCTTGGGGTTTGGGCTCTTCAATAGCAGAAAAAAGCTGATGTTGAAATCCGTTAAGCAGTGATGCAGGTTAAATGAATGGGAGTTTTGTCTGAATGAGGAGTTCAATTGCTAAGAGGACAGGCAGTAAAATACTGCCTTGCCCCCCTCGTTTGTGGAGGTTACAAATAGCTTGGTTTGAGCCTGTTGGAGAGTGTTTCCACTCTGCTGACCCTCAGGTCAGCTCTGCCCATGGTCAGGCTGGCAAGCAGCAGCCAGGTCCGGGCCAGCAGCCACGTTGACGTGTTGGGTCAGGAATATATCCGTGATAATGGGTCGATCCACACAACTCTTGTGAGCTGTCATCTCTGCAGCAGACCCCTTCATGCAGCATAGCCAGTGCGGGGACCCTCCTGGTGAGAGGGGGACTGTGTTCTGCCAGGGGGTGAGCCACAGTGGGTGACTCACAGTCCCAACCAGGTCTCTGCCAGCGCCTGGGACAGTGCTCCACAGTTTGGAGCATGTTTATTTCACAGTATGTGGAGTAAATGCATATCAGAACAGAATTTTACATATTATACAAGGGAAATATTATTTTCTCTTATCTATATTATCTGAAGGTAAATGTTTTGTACCCCTTTGAATAGAGGAGGAAGTCAGGCACAAAGGATGGGACTGAGCTTACCTGGCTTTAGATACGTACGCTGTAGACATGTCTGAGACGCTCTAGGGGATCCCTCGATAGACAGTAGAGCTAAGTAGGCATTTTGAGGGTGGGATTTGTCAGTCCATTCTAGACATCTTCTTTAGGATGAGATCATCTGCATTCTAGAAATGTCTATTTATCCATTAGCTGCAAAGAGCACAGAAAAGGATTAGCTACCTGGGTGCTAAGTATCAAACTGCTTCTGATAGTTTTGTCAATGTGACATTTACAAGGTCCTGTGAAAAGCACGTGGCAGAGGAAGGACTTTAATGACAGTCCTTGACTGACACCCGAAAAAATGGACCATTCTTCATAGGACACTCTAATCTCCATTAATCCCTAGTTTTTTAAAAAAATCACCAAACTCTGTAATGGCACTTAAGTGTCACTGATGATTTATGCTCCAGAGTTTGCCCTGAGCTGCAAAAGCAGAGGAATGCTCCAGATAACGATCATCTCTTATTGGCAGAGTTGTGTGTGGGCAGGGAATGTTTAAACAGCACCTGTCCATGCTAAACCTGATTCAAGTCAATGCCACAAGAACATGATATTGTGTGATAAATTAATAATGAAATGAATGACGAAAGAGATGTGTCAGCCCAGAGGAAAAAAGAAAAACACTACTTTTTTTTTTTCTTCTGCACCTGCAGTGGACAATTTTACTCTGAATATCATATAAATAGTACTTCCAGAAATGACATTTCACTGTGGCAGATTCAGAGGGAGGTGTTTACACATTAATACACATGGGTAACGAACACTTCATTATGTTGCCATTACTAGTGAAAAAAAAATAATTGGTGAGTAAATGTTAAATTCTTTCATGTCTTTTTTTAACTTTATAATTTAAAATAACCACTTAAAAAGGGATTTAAGATGAACATTCTGAAGAGAAAACCTAGAAGTTCAGGATTTTAACAATTAGTACTGCATCTTACTATCAAACTTCAGTGCTTCCACTGATTGGGTACATGATTCCTCAGGTGTGTAAGGAGTTGGCAGAATGAGGTAATGGGACTCCAGTAGTGTGAATAGGGTCCAACACAGCACTCTGAAGATTTTATGGCATGAAATTAGTCCAGAATTCCTCCAGTCTCACTCTTATGTGATAAGCATAATCTGCTGGAACAACATAAGGATGATGATGGCTTTGAAACATGGCACATGGACTATGTTGAAGATTGGTTGAGTTGCATGAGGAAGAGCACCATGCTGCCTGTAATGATTAGCTATGGATCTGTTGTAGCTATTAGGGTGAGACTGTAGTAATTCCTACAGAGGCTGGGAAAGGAGCAGACTAAATTGTCACATGAATAACTGGTTCCCTTTCCAAGCAAATATTTTTCCATTTTTCAATAGCTAAAGAATGCTGCTGTTGCTGTTGATTCTGTTCCAGACCATTGGTATTTGCTCGCAGCTGAAATCTGTTTGGAGCCCTGTTCTGGAAATGCAGCCTGGGAGAGATGAGTTTACAGGTTGCTATCACCTGGAAGAAAATTATGGTCTGGCAGTCTGGCTGGGGCACAAATACATCACTGCATCATACTAGGGATTCGTTTCTTAGAACAAGGTAGGAGCTGGGCTATGGGAGGTCCTTAGGACATGGGGGATTTGAAGCTGTGTGATGTTAACTCCTCTGACCCCATGAGGAGCTAATCTTTCTTCACCCTGTTGTTAAACAGAAAACTTTCTGAAATGCTAACTCTGGAGATATTGGCAGCTTTCTATTGTACCACTGTAGTTTTTCTACTAGCCACATAGGAGTGTGTTAAAAATCCAGAATTTGAATGACTTAAATTTGCTCTTCAAACCTAGAAATATGACTTGCAAAATGTGCCCTCTGAAAATTATATCCCCCTAAATAAACCCTAAAATATTTAACT
Source organism: Mycteria americana (assembly GCF_035582795.1). NCBI lineage: Eukaryota > Metazoa > Chordata > Aves > Ciconiiformes > Ciconiidae > Mycteria > Mycteria americana. Next base: position 38,346,790 of record NC_134367.1, read on the forward strand.
CATTTAATTCTTGCAAGATGGGCACTTCACAGTAGATATGTCATACCATGTACTTTCACATGTCACTTTTTTCTAGTATGTAGTAAGGGTTGCTTGTTCATCCTTTATTTACTCTTATAGTCCAAACAAAGACAATTGGAGGGAGGGAAACGTGTGAGCTGGTATTCAGTTGACATAAACCATTGCACAGTCCCTGAGTCTGAGGTAAAGCCACTGTGTCTCTGCAGAGCACCAGGTGTTGGGGGGCATGATGATTCCAACACTGACTCAGGACCTATTTGTTTTCCATGCTCTGACAGATCAAAGTTCCTCAACACCCCTGTCCAAACTGAATTTGGCTCCCTAAAGAGGTGTACAGAAGGATTTTCCAGGGAAGAATGTCTATTTGGTATCCTTTCTTTCTTCTCATGGTGAGTGGAGCTGCTGCTTCTCTACTGGGATGAAATCACTGAAAGGGAGGTGGTGCTTCCTTCTCTACATTCCATATAATGGAAAAACAAACACCTCCAAGAGGTGATCCAGACGATCCATTTTTTAAGTCAGGAATCTGCCTTTTCTATTGAGAGCAGATGAGGTGGTATGAGGTACTCACTTATCATTAATGCATGACTGCTTCTCTTTCCCATTGCCTCTGTGTTCACACAATAACAGAATCACAGAATTGCTGAGGTTGGAAAGGTCCTCTTGAGATCATGTAATCCATCCACCTGCTAAAGCAGGGTCACATAGAGCAGGTTGCTCAGGGCTGTTTGGTTGAGTTTTGAATATCGCCACAGATGGAGACTCTACAACCTCTCTGGGCAACCCATTCCAGTGTTTGACCACCCTCATGGTAAAAAAAGTGTTTTCTTGTGTTCACATGGAATTTTCAAAGTTCTTCTCTGTAGAGATGCTTTCCAGCCAGTTGGCACCTTGCATGTGCTGGTGCCTGGGGGTATTCCTCCCCAGATGCAGGATTTTGTATATCCCTTTGTTGAACTTCATGAGATTCCTCTTTGCCCAGTTCTCCAGCCTGTTGAGGTGCAATGCTTCCCATTATATTTCCTCCTGCTTACTGAAAACCCTAGAAAGTTGTATGCAACCTGTATTGAAATTCATAACTAAAAAAATTTCCAGCTCCAAAGATATTTTCATTGAAAGCAGAAATCAAACAAAATGAACCAAATAAGAGAATTCTGCATTTTTTAAATATGTGAATATATGTCCCTATTAAAAATCCATGTCATAGAAGCAAATTTTTTTTTCACATAAATAAATTGAAATAGGGATGAACTGCAACCACAAAACCAGGACCTTCATGTAGCTGTGTCTGACTGTTTGATCCACAGACAAATCTAGATAGTGTCCTTTAAAAAATATTACTATGACCCTGGTGTTTCTCCTATCCAAACACAAGAATTTACTGCCAGGCACCTACTAGTTTTGTCATGACTTCATGAGACTTAAAAACCAAGCCAGAGAGCTTTTGGGAAGCTTATAGTACTACAAATATTAGAAATGGGGTGGCAGATACTGCATCCAAAGTGCCCTCTGCTGAAAAATCTCCATTTTGCATGGTTTGTTCCAACAATTATTTATCTTCTTGCTGTTTGTTTTGTGTGAGATCAAGCTGATTAGAGAGATGCAGAGGGAGTGAGAGTACTAGTGACAGGGGAAGTGAGAGCAATAACTCAACCCCTCTGCATGCTTCTCCATAGCAGCTGTGACTCTAATGGCCCTCTCTTATCCCTCAAGTTTGCGGTGTTGGGGACATCTTCCTTTCGTTCCCCCCCCCCCCCCCCCCCGCCTTACTTTTTAGGAGACAACGTTGGTCCTGGATGGACTTTTTGCAAAGCCTCACAGATGGATCCCCTGCTTCTGCTTTGGACACGTGCTGCCAGGACACATGTGTACAAAGCTGAACATTATAAAGCAAGCTGAGGGGGAAACAAGAGCTGTGGAAAATGTGTTGTAACATAACCTGTGATACTGAAGCGAGAAGGGAGAAAAACATAGCTGACGGTGTGCTAAAGTTATGTTTATTCACTGAGTTTCTTCTGTGTTCAGATCTGGCAAAAGGAACAATTTGTGAATGTCCCACTCGGCTTCTAGTAACTGGCCAATCTTATGGCAAATTGTCCCACAGCGCCGGCAACTCTGGAAAAGACAAGGGGAGAAAGCGAACGAGGAACAAAGAATACCTTATCGATGCAGCCTGAGGACTGACAAAATCATAGCAGTGATGGAGGTAAAGCCTACCTCGCCAGTCTGAGACAGAACCAGATCCACTTAGATCATCATCCAACAGATGTTTGTTTAGCATTTTCTTAAAACTACACAAAAGCAAGGGATTTTTTCAGTCTCTGAAGACAGCCTAGTTCCAGTGGCTTTCTATACTTGCAGTAAAATGTTTGTTTTCTTCTCCCCAGGCCGCCTTCTGTAATATCTAACCTAAACCTCCCTTGTAGCCATTACTCCCTGTTTTGTACACAGGCATTCAACCTTTCTTTCGCTCACTTTCATCGTCCACCTTGCAGAGGGCATATGCTTTGTCCAGATGGTCAGGGGCACTTTGAATTTCAGTCTTGTCCACAAAAATACATGCAGACCCTTCCAGGTTGCTTTGATCTGCACATTTTATATGTTTAATTGCATAAACAACTTCTGTTCCAGCATCTAACTGAAAAGATTGCTTAATAGTGGATTTATAATGGACTCCTCTAGGACACTGCTTGATCTGCCCTGCCAATTTCGTAACACATTACTGACACATGCTCTTTGAACTTGACTTATGACAATCTGTACTTCTTTATAGTGATTTTATTCAGCCAGCATCTCCCCAAGTTATTATATGTTATGTGGGGTGATGTCCAGCCTTTATTGCAGTACAGTTATAGCTTATCCTAGCTGGGACCCTGGCTAATTATCTTGTCAAGGAAGGATCAGGTTGGTACAACTTGTTCTTGAGATATCCGTGTTGACCATTTCATTATCTTGTCACTCTCTTTGGGCTTTCAAAGAGTTTCTAGTACATCTCCCCTTACCCAGCCTGGCCTAACTGCCCTTATTACCCTGCATTTGCCTTTTCCCCGTAAGAAGAGATATTGCACTCATTCATCTCAGTCTTTGTGAGGCCATTTGTTCTCCATGACTTCCCAGTAGTATCCAACAGTTTAATAATGACTTCATTTTGTTCTTGAAGTTTTAAGTACTTCAGGGTAAATTTAGCAGGTCATAATACTAGTTTATCTAAATATTCTTTGAGCTCTTGTGTCCCTATTCTTCCTGTGTTTCCATTTCTGTACCAGGTCAATTGCACTACACATATGGTCAAAAGTATCCTTTTGTTTATGTGTGCGTGTAAGGAATGAATGAAACAGGATATGGAGCATTTTGACTTTATCAATGGCACCCGAGTGTTTCTTCCCATTTGTTTCAGCATCTGCTTTTTGTTTTTAAGTGACCATGCAACTGTTTTGGAACCAATATTAAACGTGCCTATTAAACTGTGGAGTATTCAGAACATGAGTTCCTGTATATGTATCTTTTGTGCACTCGGCCCATCCTCTGCCTTTGGACTTAATTTTTTTTTTTCTCCTGCCACCTCGTATAATGCACTCCTTTTTGCTCTATCTGGTGACACCATTGTTTTTAAAGCTGAGGAAACAACTTGAGGCTAGGAAAACCTTATGAGAGCATAATAAAGGTCACTGTGCACCTCGAAGAGCATACTGACTTTGTTATTGTTCCTGGTATGATGAAATAAATAATAATAACTATAATGTAAACCTCTGCTTTTCTTCAAAATGCTTGAAAATTTGCTGACCCAGTTGTGTATGGTTCCTGGTGTGCACCGTGCGGCACTTCAGGCGTTTCCTGAGCTTGCATTTAGCATCTCCCCCTCCTTCTGCCTTCAGACTTCCTCATATGCTCTTCGTTACATGTTTTACATGTGTTTTACATGTGTTTTACATATGTTTTGCATGTATTGCATGCTCTGCAGGAGCCTGAGCCTACAGACATGTATTTGTGTCACTGGAATGCCCCGATGAAGCGTTCTGAGTGAGGGAAATTATCATACACATAACATCAGTCCAATTCATGCAAACAGATTGTGGCTGCCATTCTCAAGTCTCCACAACTTCAACTGAAGATAAACACGGAGAGAAGATGCTTGCCTTTAATAGGATTGCCAGGGGATAGTATCTGTCAGAAACCTGACTCATTCATAGCTGAACACTATGACCAGTTCAGCTAACCCACATAGTGGGAATTTTCGACAAAAAATGAGCTACAGTTTCAGATTTTATTTTTTTGGTGTATGGGGGAAGGGAATGTTTTTTTTTCTGCTTTTTGTCTCCAACAGAGCCAGAAGACCTGGGTGAAAAATGATTAGTGGTTTCTGTGTTGAATGGGTAACACAAAGAGCAGTATCTCTTCCAGTGTCTTCTTTAAAAAGAAGAGAAAGAAAAAAAAAAGAGGAAAAGCTAAGAAAAAAATGAGCCAAGCAAAGTACAGCAAAATTATTTAGCCCAAAATATTGTTCTATATTCAGGTTTATAACAACCATGGTATTCAGAAACCTCAATTGTGGAGTAATGTCGGTGTATAAAGATATCATTTTCCTTCAGCCTAGAGATCATTCCCCTTTCTCTGCTGCCAATGCATATGAGCTGTGTGCATGCAAGAGGTGGGGAGCGTAGGTGCTACAGCAGACGCCAGCCATGGTGGGGCTCCTGGCATGGGAGGCAGCGGTGCTCAGCCACTGCCTGGTCCTGGTGAGCCCTGGACCATGGCCCACCATCCAGCCACAACTCCGCTTTGTCACCAGTGAAATCCTTCCTCACCTTCATTTCTGTTGCTCTGTGAAACATTCATGAAAAAAAAAAAGACTTCCTACTGAGTATCCATTAGCCACCAGTGCTGATGTTAATGAGCAAACTGCAAATGCACTAAAGAGCAAATTGAAATGAGTCACAAAATACACTTAAGATGTGCTTCCTGCCAGTATTGGTGCGTCACTGGCAAAATGTTGGTTCCTTAACAACAGAAGTATAAAGAGCAGAAATACAGCTGATAAAAAAAAGGCATTATTTAAAGGAGTTCCATTTAAAAAGATTAACTGATTTATGTGCAAATGAATCATATCTGCACATTAGCCCTTTATTTGTCATCCCAACTTGTTTTCTATTACATTAAAACAGTTTTAAATTAAAACATAGCACTAAATTAAATTAAGGCCTGCTAAGGAAAAAAGATGTATTTCAAAACAGACATAATTTAGTTACAGTTAGCCTGTCTAAATAAGTGTAAATAATTAAGTTGTGACAGTAAAACAGTGTCATCTCGCATACTTTGTGCAATTAAACAGACATATTAAGGCCTAGAAGTACAGTGCTTTGTTGTCTTCATTCATTTCAGTTTTACACCTTTCTTAATATTTAATGAGAAGCAGGTGGTTGTTAAAAACATGTTGACATACGTCATTCGGCTGGATGGGAGGAAATTCTTGCTGTATTGCACAGGATGACAGCTAGCACTGATCATAATTTCAGGTGAGAAGTCAATCCTCAAAAATAGGCAGAAAAAAGTATAATCTGGGTTCAGCCCAGCTCCTCTGCTGTCACCCACACAAGGGAAGGGACACGTGCATTTACAGTAAAATGCTGGCCACTGCCTGTGTCAGAGGGGTATGGCTACAGCGCTGTGCCTGGGGACAGGCATGGTATTTTCTATAGGAACCTCACGCAGGCTTCAGGCACCGGCTTTGTACACAGCTCCTGTCTGTGATGGTAGTGAAGTGCCATTGCTTAGAGCAGGAAAAAAAATAGCTTGGGGTGATTTGACAAGGCTGGGGTCAATCAGCAAGCAGGAGAGGAGGTATGGGAAGCCTGGAGGCAGTGCGGAAAGAAAGCACTGGGAGGCTTCAGCTGGGCACTGAGGAGGCAATGGTGGAGACCCCTCTGGGAGCTCCTCACTTTTCCTCCTCCATGAATGGGGTGAACGAGCAACCTCTGCTGGAGTGGCTACAACTGGGCAAATACAGATTCTGATATCTGAATATGGAAGTATCCAATGCAAAGGAGCAACAGCTGCCTCAGAGGTGAGCTGCTACCCACTGGCAATTAAGGTATGTACACGGGATGTGAAAACCTAGAGATCGAGGAGGTAAAGGCTTAGAGAAAAGCCCCCCAAAAAAACATGCATGATCTCCTGAGGTTTTACAGTGATCATTGGAACTAGACTCACATAATCCAGTTTAATTCCCCCTGAAGTCCATGGAAAGACTCCAGCTGAGTGCAGAGGGGGTTGAAATTTGTGTACAATAAGAATGTTACTTGTGGTTTGTTGAAAGGCTTCTAAGGAAATCTTCACTTTGACCATTCTTTGATGTAAACATTTTTGCTTTTGAAGAACCTTCATAAAAATATTTGTATGAATGTTTGTGAAATGAAGTTAAGCCTATGAGCAAGCATTGGCTAATCAGAAAATCAAATTTAGTTCATGAGCAAAATAAATTAGTTCTGGGCAGAAATAGAAGTAGTTTATTTATTAAAAAAGAGATTTTAGGCCATCTGTCAGGAAACTCAAACTAAACAATCTGCTCAATCCTCAACAGACATAAATCTGTGAAGCTCTGTGGATTTTGAGTGACCAATAGCACAGTTCAGGTGGATGCGAAAAAATTACAGACAGTTTATTCACAATTGATAGGCTGAAATTTGATCACAAAAATGTATACCAAAAAAAGTACTCTAAAACAGCTAGTAAAAAGCACAGACAGTTAGAAAACGAGATTAAATCTGCTACATTTTCCAACCACGTATTTAATTTATCATTATTATGTCTGTCTTGCTGCAATAGCCCAGGATTTTTTCACTGGAAGATTTTTTTTCTTCTGCTGGCACTTGAAGATTTATGCCACACAGCTGAGTAGCTGTATTCCATGTACACTCTTGCTAAATATAAACTCCCCTGTCACAGGGTGGTGCCGAAGAGTTGTCTTAACAGTGGTCACACTGGCAGGAATCATAATCTCTTCATGAAGTGGTCTAGAGTAGACAGTATTGCTGGGTTTACAGAGGACTTTCTGCTTTCAAACAATGCTCTTTAACTTTATTCCTCCTAAGGGGTACAGCAAAGAGAAGAAGATCAAGAAGACTGAAACATTTAAGGGTGTCTTGATGTACCTTAGAGAACGTGTGCTTGCTGGTAGTTAAGTTGCAGAATTTGGACAATTACAGAAGCCTGGAACTTCTGAATTTTGTGGAAGACTGAGCAAACCTCTGGGCTGAAGTTTTGCACCAGATCTCCTGAAACAAGCCCAGTCTTAGCACCAGGGTTCAAACACACCTTAACCTGGTGTGTTTGAAACAGCTCTGAGTTTCATGACAGAGCTCTATTCCCATTTTGAAAAAACGAGGTCAGTTTTGTCAACCAAAAATGGTGCACAATGACCCTTCCAATGATTCGTGTGAATTATGACAGTCCTATCAGTTGCCACTATCAGCTCTGGGGTCATAACAGAATCTAAACACAGCAAAAATCCAGTGATTTTTCTGACATGAATCCCTATGTGTCCAAGCCCTGAAATTAGCACAGCATGTTTGCAATATATGGATAAAAAACTTAAGAGGGTCTCTCTGTATGAATGCTTGGTGCATGTGTTGCATTTTTGCTAGTTTTATATTCGATGTCCTTTCAAATTTGTATGTTCAAGAATCTTAACGTTTGCTCCAAACTATAAAATACAGCTGCAGAAAGAGGCAAACAGGAGAAATGACTGGAGGTGGGGGAGAGAAAAAGGACATGAAATAAAATTCTAATGCCTCACAATTAATGAAGTTGGAATGAAAGTTTATTTCAGGATTATTTTGTCCAGCTGTCTCTTCCCAATCTTCAGTGCTGCCCTTACAGACCGTGGCGATGCTGGTGGCACAGGAAGATGGCTGACAAACTCCATCTCCAGTATATCACCTTCCAGCCACCGTTTGTTTTTTCTGCCTGGATCCCCTGAGCCGGGTCAGGTCAGGTCGCGGAGAGGAGGGAGAGGCTGGCTGGACGGGTGAGCTGTCGATGTGCTACTGCTTTCTTTGGGCCTGAATTTGCAGCCACTCCCTTTTGAGAATTCCTGTTGAAGGCAATGGTAATTCCAAATTTGAGCAGCTGCAAAACCGAGCCCTAAATCAATTCTACATCTCTCCTTGTCAGTATTGTGCTACTGCTTATTACAGCATTGACAGAGAGGTTTGTGTATCCATGGCACTTATGTTTAGGTCATGGGAAGGAGGAGGAAAATGAATACTAGTGCGGACTGAGTAGGTGCTGGGAAGCGGGGGGCAGGGGGACAGGGGGAAGAAAACCCTGCTGAGTTTTTGGCTTTTTCAAGTTTCCAGAAACTCTCACTACAAGATTTAATGATGACCTGGAATATATGAACCTTCGCAGATCAGCAGCAGCTACAAGCTCTTTGGAAGGGATTTCTGACTTTTTTCTTTTTCCCATCAGGTCTTTCATGTAAAATAAAACAGTGCACAGTGGAAATCAAGAACTGAATCCTTCTAAGAAGGAAGCCAAATGGATCAGAGAGAAGAATCTTGCAGAAGTCTTTGACAAGGCAGCTGGTGCTGGAAAAAAAAATCTCCTAGCACCAGCAAAGGTGGAAAAAAGCCAACCTGTCATATATATAAATTCTCAACCTGGACTGGCATTTCTGTCCTTTTAAAATGTTACTGTCATAGCTGTGCCAGCAGTAGTCTTCTCCATTTAAGGATTTTCAAGGCAGTGGAGTTGAAGGGAAAACTTAACTAAAATAATCCCTCTTTTTGCTGGCATCGCATTTCTTTCACTTAACAAGCAAAGAAGATGTATATAGCCCAGTCTCCCAGTAGAACCACTAGCACAGCTCTGGCTCCAGAGGGGCTTAATTACAATATTAGATCACAATCATACAGGAACTCAGACCCTAAATATATTAAATTCTTCTCCTAGTTCAAGGCTTAAAGATATGACTCAGAGATGTTGGTGATGGGTCTGTTCATTCTGAATCGAGGGGCTACGCTAGCCTTCTGTGGGTAGATGCTGTCGCTTTTCTTCCACAAAATCCAAGCAGGTCTTGCTCTTTTCTTTTAATTGTGGCAGGACAGTGGGGAATGCCAGGGCCTGGGTGAGCCAGGCAGCGGGACGAGTAGCAGAGGCAACAGCAACACAGGTCTCGTCTTTGTGCTCACCTCTTGCCTGCATTTCCAGGAATGTCTCCTGCTCCCCGGGAGTGGAGGAAGCAGAGTGGGCCCTACTTCCCACAGGGCTGTGAGCAACTCAGGAGGGGAGAGCGAGCCACATGGGCAGCAGAGGTGGGGTGTGCGCACTGAGCTGCCATGACTTCTCAACCAATGCACCTGCTAATGATGTGGTATCTTTGGCTTCTGTTATTTCCTCGGGCCAAAAGGATTCATGTCCACGTCTCCCAGGAGAGACATTTTTATTCTCTGAAAACTTGGATCCAAACTAGATGTAAACTCTCTGACTGTAATCACATTTAATAGATTTCACTGATATACATTTTCTGTCTAATGAACTTTAGTTCATCCAAGGATGTCTTTGCTGAAAGCAAATCACATTCTACCACGAGAGGAAAAAAAAAAAAAAAAAGTCTAATGAAGTATTAATAAACCTCATATTAAGCAGCAGGTTCTGTTCCAACAGCTCTAAGCATTCAGACAGGTACATTTTTAATCAGCTGCTGATTCTTATTGAAAAATGTACGAATACAGCTTTCAAGAGAGGATTACACAACAAGCTTCAACTTGTTTCATTAATTACTTTTTTTCCAAAGGAACAGCAGAAAATTGCTGGCAGGGAACCTCAGTGAACCAAGTCCATGGGCCATTAAGAATGGATTAAATTTACATTTATAACCTCATTGATTCAAGACTTTTTTTTTTTCTTTCTTTTCTGAGGCAAGTTGACTTGGAAAAGTTATTCAGAAATTGTTCTTTTCCTGCAGTGAAAGTGCTAAGAAGAAAGAACACATTATTGGATTTCGTTGTTCTTTAATACTGAAAATGAAAGAGGGAAACAAAACCAAGGAAAGCTAAGCCCATGTATTACACGACATCAGGCACAACACCTCTAGTTATGCTTTTGTCTGGTAATGAATAAATTCTACCGTCACTTTCTTTGGCCATTATTATTAGCATTTAATTAAGAGACAGCGGTCAAAATGAACTAGATGACCAGATTATAGTGTCCTACAGCAGAAGTCCTGCTGAGGTATTTAGAGAAGTGTTGGCTGCATTATTCTACCTCATTTCAAAAAATGTGGAAAATATTTTCCACTTGCAGTTTGAGTTGCATCAAGATTTCTGTTACCATACTCAAGGCAAAATCATGAGTCAGGTTGTATGGCTCCTTGGGATTAACAGAATAGCAGCACCACTCACATGTTTATGAAAGTAATGCAGGTCTGCCACCCCATCGTGGTTTTCCGTGCTCTTCCAATTTTTAGTTGGAACGCATGATATAGTTTGGAGGTAAAACAGTAAAGTTTAAGTTTTCATCCAGCAATTAATTGAATTACTGCCTTAAATCCAAACCTTTTACCTAGATTCATACATAGTCCCACTGAGCTGTTATCTTGCTGATGTTCCAAATCATTGAAACACGTAAGCATGCATCGTATTAAATATATGCATTGTCTTTTGTATAAATGGGATTATTTACGTGATTAAAATTGAGCTCATGCTTAAATATTTTGCAGGATTACAGCTAGTCCCAGGGATATTTCTGTTTTACTCTGTTTGCTTATGGTTGTATCTGAAAGCATACTCTAATGCAAAGGGAGTAATTTTCCAAATTTCAAAGAAGTTAGTGGGATCCTGCAGCCTAGCATTAGGTGTATGGTTGTGTCTACTGAAGCAACTGAATTCCTATCATTCTTATACATTCAGAGTTCAGATTAACTCCTTTGGAACTCCTTGGTCTTACTAATTGAAGCCAACGTTTTCCATTGGAGGCACTGTCAACCACACAGTTATATCCAAAAATGCCTTTCTGGCACGTCATTGAAAATGTTGACTTTAAATATTAACTATTCTTAAGATAGATAGTCCAATAGTGATCCTTTTTAGTGGTAGGAATAGTTTTGGCTCATGTTAGAAAAGTGCTTTGGCAGACAGCAAAGTGGTACAAATGCAAAAGGTGACCATAATTTACAGTTTGAAGAATGCATGATATTAACTGAACTAATAGAACTCAAGATTGCAGTAGTAGTACTGTAGGAACATAAAATATAGTAAATTTATTTTGTCAAAATGATTATGTGGTGCAATGGATATTTCATTTTCAGCACAGAAGGAACAAGACAATCCAATTGTAGTTTTCCCTTTTGGTATTTTAATGATCTTGACACAATTCTTAAGACAGATGATAAAGCATTATTAATCAAATACACAATAATATTCATTAGAAAAATTACATTAGAAATGCATTGAGGGTGAAAATTACATTCACATGCACAATATAGGAAAAAAGCAATGTAACAAACTGTACTGTTGAATAAATAACTCTGTGATGGGGAAAGGGTTTTGTTTAAAAATGAAAGCTGCAATAGAATTTAACCTGTTTGTTTCCAGTCTTTTCTGAACGCACTTACATGTTTTTCTTTGCTGTTATATCCGGTTACTTTTCTGAATTGCTCAGGCCCATTGAACATAAGGCCATAAGGACTGCATGCCTGGAACACACGAAAGATCAATCTAGCCTGAAAGCCTAGCTCCATCAGAGAAAGAGAATAAAATCTGGGACAAGACTGAGTAATAGTCCCCCCAGCATTCTTTCCATCCCTTTTGTTCCCCCTTTCTCTTGCTGCACAATACATTCACTGAACAATCACTGGGCCAGATGTGACCATGAGAAATAATGAATCATCATTCCCCAGTCACCCCTCTTCATTCCCTTTGTGACTTTATATAGCATCACGCTCCCTCTCCGCCCCAGTTGTTGCTTTTCCAGTCTGAGTCCTAATCTGCGTTACATCTCTTTGGACAGAAGCTGCTTTATTCCTCAGATCATTTTTGTCACCATTCTTCTTATCTTTCTTCTGTATTACACTCCTTTTGAAACCAGATGATTATAACTGCATGCACTACTCAGAGGGTGGCCAGGCCATGCATATGGAAAATGGTCCTCTGCTTTATTCTCCATTCCTTCCCCAATAATCCTGCTCTTCTTTTTATCTTTCTGATCACTGCTCAGGCAACATGTTCAGAGAGCTGTCGATGGTGTCTCATAGATCCTTTTGCTGATTAGCAGCTGTTAAATAAGAGTCCAACAACATGTATGTAGCCTGAAAGGACTTTTCCCCCTTGATCATGCCTCCATGTACATCAACAGTGAATTTCATCTATCATCTATCATTCACGTCCTCAATATTATACATTTTGCAGTGCTTTGCAAAATGCTTCAGGTTTAACTGCCCCAACTAAGTGTGTCTCACCAGCAGTATTTGCACCTCACTATACCTACAGATAGTGTCCTCAGGGATACCTCTGCAGATCTGCCTGCACTGTGAAATGACTTATTTCCACTGTCTTTTTCCATCTTGGATTCACGTTAGCCCTTATCCAATGGCAACTGCATATCTTTAATAGTTTCATGAGGGTCCTCACCCTTAGTTTTATGAATGTCCAAGTGGTTTTACCAACAGAGTTATGTTCTTGGCTCCTTCAGAGATGTCCTATGAGGTATCATTTCTCTTCAAAAGGTTAAGCCTGAATAGGCCATATTTATCCACTATTTCTATTATTTATTGGTTTGGTTGGGTTTTTTTACCAGTTTACCTAGCTTAGCTGTCAGGCTGGCTCACAGTTTCCAGGATCACACCTGAAGTTTATTTTAAGAATTGTTGTCACTGTTGGTCCTCTGATCCTTCTGGTGATTTAACCTATAGGTTACATGCTGTGGTTAGTAGTTCAACATTTCCACATATGAGGTCTTTTTCTGAGTTCTTGGATAAATACCATAAGGTATCTCACTTTGATACCATTCACTTTATTGCTCCGCTTTAAAGTTTATTAGATCACTCCTTCTTTACCTTCACCTTTCATAGTGCTACCTGCAGGGCCTTGGTCTGATACAGTTCCTTGCTTAGTATAGTATGCCCTATTCCATTTAGCCTTCATGAATTCAGACCCTCACAATATGAAATTATTCAATTGCTTGCAGTGTGAGTTTTTATACAGGCTCAATATAACAGATAAAAACTACCCCAGGCTAATTGAATATTTTACTGAATATCCACAGGTTTCTTCTGTGAACCAGGCACATTTTAGTTGAACTACATTTTTAACAGCTTAATTATTACATTTTTGAGTCAAACATATAAAAAAGTCACAAGCAGACAATATGGCTTGAGGAAAACTGACAACTTTTGCTTTCCAGCTGGTAAATAATTCCCTTACTATTATTCAGTCAGCTCCTCCTGGCCTGATCCATATTTTGGTGCTCAGATAATTTCACATGTGCATTTTAACCAGCTTTCTCAGTGAAACTCATATTTCTCAACTGAATGTCGCTTTAACTTGAATATCAAGGAGTTAGAACTCAGGAGAGAGAATAAATTAAAAAAGAATGGACTAATTACACACAGCTGTAGTTATTTCAAAGCATTAAGAGTTTTTATATTTCTGAATTTGTATTGACAGAAAGAGACACAAAGGGAAAAAATTCAGAAGTCTCAGCTCTACCTCCCTCAGATTAAATTTTGCAGCTGGGGTTTTTGTACCAAAATATGTAGTGTTCTAGCCTGGGACATGTGGAAAGTCCTGTGTTCTCTGCAAGCCTGACTCTCCCAGAGGATCTTATTTTCATATAATTGCAAAGTAATAAAAGAAACAGGAAAAAGAGCAAACTTAATAACTGCAACCCCAAGTGCAATAATGAAGTGTTACTTTTGGCTACTGTTGTTACGCGGTTACACATATTTCAGTTTACTCTGATTCATTGTATTGCTTTGCCACCTTTTTCTTTTAGGAATCTGTCATAGATTGTGCTCTATTTTAAATCATAGTTATACAGTCTGAAATACCACTGGGTTAAAAAATAAGCTTGTGTGAATCAATACAGCTTCATTGACTTTCTCTGATTATGCAAACTGGGGACCTGATTCAATGTGTCGAACATGGTGATCAGTTAGGGTAAGCAGAAATAATACTATGCTTTTCCTCTATGAGATTTAACTTCGCACATGGTCTAAGTTGGTATTTTCCTGGTACATGCAGAATGTATTTCTGGAAGGAAAAAAGCTTCTGTGTTTCCTTTCCTAGATTTACATACAGCTCCCTTTCTATAAGACTCATTTGTGCAGCATGTGCAGCATGAGCCACACATCCCAGCCCCGCCAGTGCAGACACAAGCAAGGTGGCCCACAAAGGGAGAAATCTTTGTAGGCATCTTTTCCCTTCCTAACACTGCAAATTGTGATGTAATACAGCACAATTTTCCTTCAGTTCCCCATACAGTCCAGACAGTTGGGCTTGCTGCTTCTTCGTTCAGTGATTGAAATGACTGGTTTGTTTTCTTTGTAAAATAGTTCTTTTGGCTTTGACCTAGATGTCAGTTCATATAATATGTTGCTCTTCCAAAGATGTGGTCTTGAAGGTATTTTAGCATAGCTGTTATAGTTAGGCTCCTCAAGAGAGGGAAAACACAGATACTATATTGATTTATTTCCATAAATGACTGTTTCAATATTTATACAACACTTAGTCATTAATTGTTTGTGCAGGAATATAAAAGATGATTCAGCATAAGAAACTGAATTGCCTAAATAACAGCTTATATTTTCCTTATAAGGTATATCATTTCACTTGTTTTACAGCAGGCTCTGGGGGCTCTGGTCGAAGTATCCCACAGTTACTCTTCCTGTAGAAAATGAAGAAATAATATCTATCAGTAAGTTAGCAAACACGACATGTGACATTCAGCTGAAAGATAGATTTTTTTTTTTTTGTGCGTCATTTATAATTCAGTTGAGGTAATGACTTTAATGAGTTTTCACTGGTGAAGATCAGAAGTGGAATGTGGGCCTCTAATTTTATATCTCTTCATAATTTATTGAAAGTATACCACAGTAGTTTCTGCTAAATTCTGCAGTTATTAATAAGAAGGTGTGCTCATATGAACAATTATGCTTTGTCACTTCAACTTGAAGATGGAGAGCAGCCGACCATTGGAAGAGATTGCCAAAGGAAAGATGGATTTCTGCCTTTGGGCTGTGTTTAAGAGAAGATACCTTTCTGAATGGTATTTCTTAGAGAAATATGTATTTACAGCTATGTATTACAGAATGATCAGCTTAAACTGAATGGTCTGTCAGTGTCATACAAGCCATCCCTGACCCTAATGGTATAAGCCTATGGTGCAGAGACTGTATAGCTTGCCTCCTTATCAGGGCTTACTGGTATGGTTTCACTACAGTGCGAAGAGCAGCCAAATGTTTGCAACGTAAGTTAAAACCAGCTTGCACCTGCTCACAATATGCCATGTGGATAAGCTGCTAAACACCCACGGTGCAGCAGGTCTGAGAAAGGCCATTTCTGGGCAATAGGGTTTATGACTGTACCTAGCTTCTCAGCTGAGACTTTTTCTGGTGGCTCTGGTTGCACAGTGGTGGTTTCTGTCCTCTGAGTTCTTACTCATTTGGGATTAGACTGAGACTAAACTGCATCTTCAGGCTTAGTATCAGACCTGAAGTTTTTGCTGGCTCTCTGTCTAGTCAATGAGGTAAACCACTCAACAAGGTTAAAAGTCTGTTTCAAGCTTCTCAGGGCCAGAAGCAAAATATGATATAAATCTAAAATCAATCCCATAAAGTTAGTACTATTTTGGTTCTGTGCACAACTCCAGTGAATATACAATGAAAGTCCAAGAGCAAAATAAGGCCCTTCTTTGCTCTCAGATTCAGCTGACCTCAGTGTCAGTCTTCACTGAAATATTTTGCCCAGTGAATTCAAACAACTCTGGTCAGCTCAGCAGGTCCCAGGCATATTTCCCTGACTGCTCCAGTCTAATACTGAGTTCATATCCAGCCCCTGGATCTGCTCCAGACACCTACAAAGAATGATCTCTTCGATATGGCCGGTGTCCTGCCAATTGATGTGCTAGCTTCGAAGTCCCCAGCTTCTCCTGCACAACTTAAAACCCAGTTAGGAAGCTCAGCTCTAGACAGAGTGCTGGAGACATCTAGAGCATCACCACCTTGGGCAAAGAGCTTTCTGAATCAAGCCGATGGGAAACCGAGGTATTGGTGGTATGGTGAAATCTGGATCAAGTATCTCGCTGAGGGCTGCAGGGAGGTGCTGGTGCCTGGCTGGGAATGTGGGGCTGGAGTCTGCTGAAGGAGTGGACAGCTACCGCCTGCCATCCCCGGCAGAGCAGGGCTCCCTCCTCCCTCCGAGAACCCAATTCCTGAGGTAAGAGCGGATGGAGACAGAAAGGAAGACATGGGGAAGGCTCCGGGAGACTCATCAAGAAGAGTGACGCTGACCCTCTTTATTCAAAATCCGTGCATCCAGGACAATCTCCCACAGGTTCTCTGAATTTAGCACCCTTGGAAAGCAGAAAGATTTCAGACACATCAAACCCTAGACAATAGCATCATTGCTAGCAACGTGAGAAAGAACTTGCTCTTTTTTTCTCTTGAAATGATGCCTCTTCCTCAAGTTGAATTATTTAGAAGGTAGTTCAAGACTGATCAGGCTAAAAAGACACAACACAGCATCGAGGCTGGAAAGGTAAGCTAGATTCTGGTTTTAGAATTTAAGGCTTTTAATGTATTTTACATTAGGCAGATTTGAAATATAAGGCTAAAAGGACAATGGGAACAGAGACCAGAAACCTGCATACCTTCTCAAAAGAAACTGCTGTAACCACTGATTTAAAGTCATTCTCTCTGTTCATCAGACATCTGGTCTTCGGAGTGCATCAGCTTTCACAGGAACAATCCTGACAGTGCTCTGCCTACCAAATCATGGCTTAAGGCGTAAGAAAATGGGGATCTGAATCCCATCAGGCGAAGAAAGGCATTTTCCTGTATCAGTACTCTAACTACCGAGCTAAAATGTAAAAGGTGTTTCACATCTTACAACTTCCTCCTCCAGAAGTTCTACTGCAAAACAAACAAAAGTTCCTCACTGAATTTTAGGGTTCTGTCCCTATCAGATGAGGCCCCACTTATGCAAAAGGATGCTTTGTCTTTGAATACTGACTGGCTAAGGAGTAAGTGCTAAGCTGCTCACACTTAGGCAGATCAGAGCATGAGTATGAGCTGAGTACTCACTGTTAAAGGACAGCTATCAAGTGTATGCGTCTAGAGGGTTGGGGTAGTTAGTAGAATTACTGCCTGAGTAGAGGTTTTTAGGATAGTGGTTTGGGATTCAGGTCACTAAATACTGTCCAAGTCCTGCTTTTGGGCACTTTTTAAAACCCAACACTTTGTTGTAATTGTCAAATCCAATAGGTTATAAATATATATATATCAAGAAAGGAGTATATCCAGTGGATAGTATACACCTTAATTTATTATTTGGAGATGCAAGAAGTCTGTAGTAACGATACAAGCCCAGTGACTATAGCATAGCTTCGAATACAAGTAGAACCAATCTGGGTCATGTCGATCTACATGTAGATCTGGTAACAGGCACATCATGTATAATTGGAAAGGTGGGATCATTATTGTACAATGTATGCATTCATTCAAAGGTATGAGAATCACCTCAACAGCAGAGAAATGATCAGTTCTTTCCAAGAGTCTATGACACCCAACCTAGGCTACAGAAACTACAATACAAACCTGGAGTGCAAGACATAAAGGTGCAGCAAATTGTGCTGTTGGCAGATGTATACGTATGAGCAGTCTGTGCATTTGAAAAGCAAAAAAGGGAAGGCAAGATTTGGTAAGAAGGCATCTGACCAATTGACAAATTTAGCTCTGATTTACCCAGGGGAAATTTGCTATTTTGGGGATGGAGCTAAATAGCCTTCAGTGTTTACATCATTTGTCTGAGGCTATTTATAATCATGTCAGCTTGACATTTCTTGACAGGTTAATCAGGTCCATAGTCTCAGTGAGACTTTAATAGTCAGAAAGCAAAACAAAGCCACTTTATTTCGATGTGCTTGAGGACCAGCAATGGAAAAACCAGCCAGGCAGATGTCAGCAGCTTTTAAAGTTAATGAGTCAGTGTGGACAGTAGCAGCTTGAGAGAGGTTGAAAGGACTATTCCTCATCCAAATGCCCTACAGGCTTTCATATGTGATTGGGCCATGTGGTCCAACAGAGAAAATTAATGGAAAGTTAGGTACTGATATTTGGGTCCGACCTCTCTCATATTTGAACTTTAGAGAATGTAAAGTATTATTTTTATCCATCTGCATTTGGTGATCTTCATTGATGGTAATAGTTCAGGTGTTATGAATATTGGAGATTATTTGGAGGTCAGTTTTTCAGTTTCAAATATCAAGCAGTTTATTTATGATTTGAACTAAGTGGTATGGATTAATATTTCTGTAGAACTTGTTTCCAAGGATCAATGGAAGTAAGTTCTTTAAAATCTGAGCTTCAGAATCTGTTTAAAGCACAGAATTATTCTGCTTAATTTGCTCTGTATACTGGTTAGATTTAAAAAAGTAGTTAATGTCAACTCATTTATTCATTCATACATTCATTCATTCAAAAAATAAAATACAGCAACAGCAAATATTACATTTCTGGAGCCTAGTTCTGCAGATCATGACACATTTTAAATATAATTTCACACCCAAATGAATACCTTGAAATCTCTATTTTTAAAAAACTGCATTAATTAATTAAAAAAAATGTTGTGAAGAAAATCAGTAAAGCCACTCATTATTAATAGACATACTGTTATTCATAGACCCGTATGAGAAAATAAGCAGGCCCATACTTAGTCAGTAACTGTACAGGTAGCTCAGTATATGTCTCCAGCAGCAGACTCCAGCTGTGCAAGAAGAGAGTAAGAAAAGTACAGAATAGTCCTCTCCTAGGCTTCAGCTGTTGTCGGTTCAGGGAATTTCCTGAGTTATATGTGGTTTTTGGGGATTCAGTGACCATCAGAGAATGTCTTTTCCATCTGTTTGTCCAGCCTGTCCTTAGCTGTCCATAAACTTTCCACTCACAGCATCCTTTGGCAAGAAGTTCTGATGGCCAGGTGTCTGGTGTCAGACATTTTGTTTTCTTTGAATCTCACTACTTCTTTTCTTTGCTATCCTGTACCTTTTTGTATTGGGAGAAAGAATGAGCAGTCAAGCCTTATCCACCCTGCCCAGGCCACTGTAATTCTGTAGATTTCTATTCCTCCCCCACCTCCCCAGCTCTCTCTTTTCCAGACTGAATCCAGTTTACTCAGTCATTCAGACTCATAGAAGGTATTTTATTCATTTGGCAGAACTGAAAACTACAATGACCATAATTAGGCACAAAAAGAGTGTTAGGACATTTTGTATTAAAAACAGTGTTTGGGATGTGGGAAGATAATACAAGGAAAAATATTTGGGGAGATAATGACAAGTGTGTCCCCGTTAGCTACATTTCAACTCCAACTGTCTCAGAATTTGCCTCTGTCACTGGTTTAATGAGGGATTCTTCCCAATCTCACCTTCGTTGAAACGGTCATTTCTTCATCTTGAAAAGAGAGGATGGGTGCTGCTTCACTTGCCTTTTTTATTAACAGTTCCAATATAGTTAAAATATGTTGAGTATTTAGCATAATACTGTATCTGCATAGTAAAAATATATTTCCTTTTTCTTTCTAAGTACTACAACCATTGCACAGTGAAAATGAGGAGAACAGAAATAAAAATAATGTTCTTTTTGCAACTAAAGGATGGAAGAATATTAAACTCTTTTTGCTTCTTATCCAATTTTTTCCTAGGAGAGATCCAGTTGCCTGTGGTTTTGTCTGTGATTTCAAAAATAGTAGAAACAAGACCTGGTCTGATGCCAAATAGAAATTACTATGGCACTGAACTAATATTCGGATTTGCAGAAATCCCCTGCCTAAATTTGAGATGTCAGTCTAGATTTAAGGTTTTGTCTTATTATTAAAAATGAACTGTTTTAAACAAGTGTTTATATCAAGCTTCTATTTCAGTTAAATGCAAGAGGGATTCCTTCTAGCTGACATTTATCTCAATGTTCCTAGATATTTGTATTGCACAGGGAAGTATAGCTGGGTTTTAATAGACCATATTCCATACTCAGAAGGAGAAGCGAATGAATAATTCTTAAGATTAATTGTTTCTAAAGAATTTAGCTTTGTTTTATGTTCAGAGAACATCTCTGAACAGATCAGTTTCTCTCTAAATTATCTGTAATTCAAGTCTATTCTATAATGATCCCTGAATATGTTACTCTATTGATGGACCACAACTTTACAAATTGAAGTGATACTGCTTAGATTACATGACAGTGCTGATAAGACATATGGTACTTGTCCTGTTCCCTGATTAGACGAGCATGCACAGACTTCCAATCTCAATGCCTTCTTACCTTACATTTAAATTTGGTTTTTGAAATTACTTATGAATGTAACTTTGAAATCCACTTTCCATGAACATGAAATGCAATCACTTGCATATTCACAGGAAGTAAATCCAAAAGGAACATGAACATAACTAGAGCTAATTAAATCAATCTTAAAAAATGTCAGTAGAAAATATCTGGTATTATTTGCCCAGCTTCTAGTTGAAGAAGTAAAGGGATTTTATGTAAATATTATTGAAAGGTGATATCCTCTCCTTTTGCAATGTAGACAAAGTGCTCATTGTGTCCTGATCCAGCTGCTGAGATGTTCAGTACTTCTGTTGCAATTTCTATAGTGGAAAAAAAATGTCTTTCATTTGTGGGTACCTGCTTAAGCATCCATCCCTAAAGATTAACAACCAATCAAAATGATGTTGTATGTAGAACTGTGCCATACTTTCATTAAAAAATCACATTTGTACAGAAGTGAGCAAAACTTGATTCAGGTTCCTAAATACTTCTGAATTTTTTAGCATCTGAGGAGAGTGTTTTTTTGTATTTACCCACACATTGTTTTGAAGTTAAAGATCATGCAGGATCAGCCCCCCTCCCCCAACACCTTTTCCCTCTAAGTTAGAACTTCACCTCTTACTTCTCAGCTTGGTAACTGTGAGGAACTGATGGGCTTTATTTCTGCTAATTCCACATCTGGGGAAAGTGCAGATAGTCCCACGCTTTGGGGTGAATCCTTGGATGATCGAAGGAGCGCTCTCCTGGGACCCTCCTGTTGTGTGACCGTGGGCTGGAGACCACAACTCGACTTTGGAAGAGAAGCCTTTCCTCTTGAATAGAGACTAGTCTGCTTTTTCTTTTGCCCTGCTTAATTCACTCAGGAACCTACGATATTCCAAATCTTAGGTTTAGCAGAGGCCATGCACTGGAGCCAGTGATGTGGAAGAAGTGAGAGACTCATGTATTCCAAAATACAGGCAGCCCTGGCTGCAGCAGCCTGTTAAAGAGTTGGTGAGGGGCCAGAGACAACTGGCTAGGAGACAGAGGTTGCAATTCGTTTGGGAAAGAGTAAAGGGGTAGAAAGAAACCATGCTTGAAAGCTGGAAATTAATTTGCTTTCTGTGTCCACGAGGAGATGAGTCTGAATGCCTCTCAGCTTTCCTTGGCCTGATGTTACACTCAGGGTCTCTAACGGCAGAGAAACCTCTGTTCCTCCAAAGCCTGTTTGCTGCAGGGGGCCTTGACAGCAGAAGTGAAGGGTGTCTGTGCAGAAATAGAGGCTGGAGCAGGGGCACCATGTACCACACAGTAAGTATGCATACCCTAATCACAGCCACAACAAAACCCACCTGCCTTGTGTCCAGGTGCTTACAGAGGATATATACTGCTTGGGGTAGGTCCTATGCCTCTAGAGTGCCGTTCACTGACCTTAGGAAAGAATTAGCTGGCTGATCCAGGGCAACTGAATAATGCAGTTGGGAGAGCATGTAATTACACCTTGGGTGCTTAATTCAGGGCAGAGAAAACCCAGCCTGAGGGACAGTAAATCCATCTTTTCCCTTAGCATTTTGTTTGAATGGTTTTATTACTGGTCCCATTTAAAATCTATGGTGTAATATACATCTGCTCTACCCTGATGAAAGCTGTTCATTCCCCTAATCTCCCATAGATCCATCTTTCACTGCAGAATTATACCTGGGTAAACTCTGATATTTAATGCTACCATGGTCTCTTTTTCTCTTCTTAAGTACTTTACATAAACTGTTATCTATTGACTGTTTCGCAGCACTGCGGTACTAGGATTCCTCCATGCTAATGAGTGTTTCATAGCTGCTATATGCTGCCTAAATGCTTACAGATCCCTCATTGTAATTCCTACCTATCTCCCTGATTTGCAAATTGAATTAAAGAAGAACATTTAAGATACACATTTTATAATAGAGAGAACAACTTCAGTGCTTTTTCACCTTCTGAATATAAATATTTTGGATATGATTTTCATAGATGCTCAGCACCCACTGATCCACTAACGTCAGTAAGGATTGTAGGTAGATGGTACTATGCAAAGCTAAACCCAACACACAAAAGTGTGCACAAATGTAAAGCACCCAAAATTAATAGTGAACTATGAAAATGTAATCCTGGGTACAGCTGAGTAAGTCATCTACAATACTAGTGTCAGAATTAGTAATAAATACCAGGATTTTTCCCAGCTCCAAGGAGGTTGAGTAGACCACAGTTTCTTCCTAGTGTTAGTATGTTGGCTGATTGACTCTTATTCCAGCTTAACTCTTAGTTGTGCTGAATACACGCTGAAGCATATTTAACAATTTTAATGTTCACTTTTTCAAAATTACTACATCTTTCAGTGTATTTTGTATTTGGAAGTACACAGTGAGGCAATGGGGTTAAATACAAGCTCCATTTTTCTTCTCTTGTACCATGATTTGTTCAATGATTTCCTAATAAATACAGCAGAAACTCTTAAAGCTGTCAAACCAATTTCACAGGACATGGCAGCACATGCCCAGACCATGCCTCCTGGAATGTGAAAACATGAGAGTCTTGACTTAGAAGTCACGTGCATCTGCTGACTTTCAGAGAGGAGAAGGACACAGCTCTTCAGAGATTCAAGAATGCAAATATCATTCACCACTGCAAACAGAAAAGTGATAGCACATGTTCTGACAATGACCATGATATCTTGCTTCTCTCAACAGTTGATGATTTTTTGCTGGAATAATGTTCACCAGACTTTCTAAAGAAGCTGCTGAAAAGATCCATTGGAAAAGTCAGTCTGGTTTGCAGCATGCTCATTGTAAAGCTGATGTAATTTTTGCAACCAGGCAAACTCAAGAAAAGTGGAGAGAGGATAATGAAGAAGTACACATATCTGTAGTTGATCTAACTCAAATATTGTTTAACACTCTCATCTATGACCATCCTTGGTAATTTATTTTCAAATTTAGCTGTCTGGACATGTTTGTGAATAGGATTCAGTCATTTCACAAAGGTCAGGTTATGCGACAGTCTTCAACTGAGAAGGAATATTGGAATTTACTATTGTCCAAACACTGCTCTTGTATAACACTTTTTAAATAAGCGTTTGGTGCAATTAAAGATGACAATAGTCAATCCCAATCCATTTTCCACAGATGGTAGGGTAGAATTTTTAACCCACTGGTCCTAATGATGCTAGTATTCACTGGCAGTTGTGCAGTGGCTGGACATGCACCAGCACATGAAGGACACTGCTGACTCTTCTGATTTTACTGCAGTGGGGATGGGTATGAACAGCAGCATAAAGAAAACAGGGGTCCTGTTCCAGACACAGCTTGTGTCAGCAGTGTACATTTAAAAATACAGCCTTGAAATCTCTAGGCATACTTGGCAATCTTGGCAGCTTGGTGTAGTCAAATTCCAATTCTGATGACAAAATCACGGAAATGGTAACAAAACCCAGACGTTTTTTGAGATTAAAATCCATGTTTCTGGAATGAGAGAGACTTGCAACATGAAATAAAAGTAAATGTGTTCCTTGAATCCCATACTCTTCTTGATGAGATATATCCAGTGCTTTTTTTCCAGCAATAGTTGTTTGGGTTTGGTTTTGTTTATTTTGTTGGTGTCCCCCCCCCCGCCCATCAATTTATAGCGGCATGGCATAGGAAAGGCTTGAAAAAGACTCCACTGGCGTCTATTTTGTTGGGGATTTCTTTGACAAATTCTCCAAATAATTTCTTGATTATTATCTCAAATGTAAGATTCAGCTCCAGGTCAAGACACCTAAGCATAGCTGTTGGCAACTGAAGTGCCTAAGCTCCCATAAAAGTCAATAACTCTGTTCTGTCAGTGGACTCTCAAGAGACTTGCAGCTGACCAGCTGTCAGAGGCAGGAATTCAGGTACCTCAGCTTACGCATCTAGTGCTATTTTAGGTGTCTGATGGTATTTGAGGCATCTGCAAAAGGCTTAGAAATGCAACCAAAAGGCAATCCTTTTCAGGAGAAGCATCTGGAACCTCAGTAGGATTCCTTATGACATTATTTTCATATGGCACTACACCTACATTTACACAACAGAGCAGACAAACACAGCAAGAAATTTTTTCCATCAGATTTATAAAATAATTCCAATTAATTTGCTCCGTTAAGAACCAGAGAGTCCTGAATCTGGTTGACAATTGTATTGTTGAGTATAATGTTTGTTATATAGAGGTCTGCAGAGATGCTCTATAGAGATACTATAAAACGTTCTTATATTGATGACAAGCTTAGGATGCCAATTCGAAAACAAAGAATTTGGATCATCTGTTTTTTTCACTGCTTTTTAGCTCTTGTGGCAGAAATACATTCAGAGTGTTTTCCATATTTAGATTTAGAAATGCTGTATTGAAAACCACTCTACATTTATTATGACCACTATTATGTTTAATAGTAATGCAAAGAAAATTAGCCCTCATGCATCTCAATGCAGCATTAGGGTGACGTAAGTGTCCAGACAGATCCAGTGACAATAAAGTCAAGAGGGAGAATGAATCAATAACATTCAATGCTGCTTTCAGTAGGTTTTTTAGTTATTTGTGTTTGACAATGTTTCCATAATAATAATTTTAAAAGTTTTCAAGCACTTTTTTTCATGCATTATAACTCACAGAAATGGCAGGTAATATGCATGGTAGGACTTTCTTATTTCATATCCACAAGTTTCTACAGTTAATTACCGCACTTTTAATTTTAAGAATAACTGAAAAGTCCTCTTTCCAAGATATAAAAACCTCAAAACAGCATTAGCAATGCAATGTAGACTTGGCAACAAGAGGACTAGTCCAACAAAATATCAGTTAGACAGCTATTCACAAAAGCTCATTTCTGCCCCTTCCCTGTCGTAGCAAATATATCTTCAGCCTTTTCCAACCCCCCTCCCCAACCAGATGTTTTTTGTAGCAGCCCTGGAAGGCCCCCAAATTCAGGCTATTTTGGACTAAGGGAATGAGTAAGCTCCAAGTCTTGGAGCGCTCACAGAGAAGGCTCTGCCAGACACAACCTCCTTCTTTGTGCAGAAGAGGATCGATCTCAAGCACCCTGCTGACCAATTGCTGGGAAATCTGACACGGGAAGAGGATTCCCCCCTGGATAAAGCCAACACTGGCAATTTAAGGCTATGTGTGTTATAATCAACATCCTTAAACCAACTGGGCTAAATAAAACTGTGTTTCTAAGTCCCCATGCAGGGTAATTAATAGTAGATTTATTTGCAATAAAATATACCACTGACAAGACGGTGCTTGACACAAGCCTAAAATGTGTTGGATACATTTATGGGCCAAAACTATACTTGGTAAAAATTGGCACAGAGCCCCTAAAAGACGTGAGCCAAGCTGATTTCCATGAGATAATGGTCTCACCCAAAACTTCCCAATTCCTGATTTGTTGTGAAAGACTTTGAAGTTAAATACTTTTCACATCTTTTCTATCTTCTTTTTTTTCCTATTTTTTTTTTTTCCCCTCAATGAGTAGAAGGAAAAATCTCTCTCGAGGAAAATGATTGCACAAAAAAAATTGTTTTATTATTTCTCAGGAAAGGTTGATCATATTTTTCATCTCTTTGGTTGTATTAGATGGACATAGTAGAGAATGGCCTTGGTAAACACAGTTTTTGCTTATGAGCCATGGCCTGGAATCATCTTGTCATGGCTAGGGCATACGCTTTATAAAAAATAGCTTTTCTTTGCTGCATTGCTGAGAATAGATAAAAGCTTTGTTAAGCTTATGGATGCTAAAGTAAATTGTTTCATTTTTTACTCGCTTGTTGAGACATGACCATATTACAAAGGTGGCCTGAAACACTTGGAAGTGTGCCAACTTTCTTTCCCTTTTATAGATTACCAAGTATTTGCAAAGAATTTAAGGAAGGAGAATAAATAATATTATTTCTACATAGCACTAGGTTACTCATTCTATTTTACACCAGACTTTGGGAAACTCTTTTGATTGAATGCCATTAAGGTAATTTGGACCAAAACCTATAGTCTCTGCCAGTGGAACAAATACGGTATTTTATTAGAAATGCTGAGATCTGTTTAGTGTATTTCTAATTGATATTTCCAGATCTTTCCATACGCACTGTGTCTATGTTGTTAGAGGTTGCCTGTGGAAAAGAATACTTCACATCCAGAAGGGCTAATGAACTGGGCCATTTCAGGTTACCTTATAATCATTTTTGTCAAACTTTCTTGGCAGTAGCACTAGAGCATTAAAAATCTGCTAATGCAAAAGGAAAAAGTTGACATTTGGGGTAAGATCCTTCCAATCCAAACCAAACACGTAATTAATTAAAAACATACAAGCTAGTCAAGAACGAGATAGCAGACATGTAGCTTCAGAAGGTAGAGATGATCCATTTTGCTTATTAATTACCTGTGATATAAAAAAATTAATTATGACATGACTTATCTTTTCCTTCTTTCTCTCTTTCTTTCTCTTTCTTTTTTTTTTCCCCTGACAACTTATATTTTTGGCAACCCACAAGTCAGGATATAGCTGGACCATGAGCTCTCCTGACTGGCAAGTCTAAAAAGAGTTTAAATGTAAGGAATATTCTGTGTTTCTTTAGACTCTACTTGTTTCTGTTGCAAGGCTCTAAAACCTGCAAAAATACTCAACCACAGTAATAACTGGCTAGAATAGTTAGTTCATACATGAAAATCCAGTAGGATTTTGAATTACCATGGAGTGCATTGTGCAGGTGAACTGCCATGTTTCTAAATGCCTAGAGACATCAATTTCTGTCTGAATGTAGTTTTGGCTATTTTTAGAAAGTGTTAGTGCTCAATAGTTTAAGTCAACACTTAACACCAGTGATTTCATACAGAAATACTAGGATCAGGAGATCATGGCCACCTAAGAAAAAAAAAAGCCTGGCTTTTTTTGATGGAATTAGGATTTGGCTATTCCTCCTAACATGAGTTTTAAATTCTGTAAGCCAACAGGAGTAAAAACAAAAATAAGGCAAATCCAGCTCTTTCAGTAGCTGTACTTCTTGAACTTCAGCCTGAAACATCCCTCATTTGTATGAGTTTCAGTTAAGTTCATTTGTGAGCAGGAAACCTATAAACTCTTATCAGAATTGTGAGAGGGAGAACAATCTCTGCTAAAAAGTGCTTTTTCTGCGCTTGAAAAAAATAGTCACTGTTGATGGGTGATTTACTGAGGCAAATAAAAATATTACTTTGTAAGGGACCCCAGGATGCAGTACAAACTATCACTGTCAAGAGGGCCCAGCTCTTTTCAAAACTGCAGGCGAGATGCTAATTCTGGCAGTCGCTTGCTGGTCCTGTGAGAGTGAGTCATGCATCACCTGCAGACACAGTGGTAGCACATGGGGCTAAGCGCCACTCAGCCCCAGCTTCAGCTCCCTGCTCTGGGTGCACCCCGCGAGCAAGGCGGGAGCCCTGCTGCCCTCATTTCTCTTTAAAAGATGCCTTCCCTTGCTTCTCTACACTGCTAGGATCAGCTGAGTAGTGAAAGGAAGTTGTGCAAATCGAGGCAAACAGGCATTTCTGTATAATAAAAATAGCTCCAACATTTTGCACGGGAATCACGCACCCACGTAAATTTTGTGAATAAAGTTACACTATGTGCTGTAGAATTATGCTTTTAAAGTTATGACTCATTCCGGGATAGTAGCAGATGTTCATGCAGCTCAGCAAAAGAAATTAAGAAAAAATGTCCCCTTACACTTCTAATTTTCTCCCCACATCATTACGAACTGAGATGCAAGACACTTCCCTCTCTAACACTTTAAGTGAATGACTCCATACAATATGAATAAATACAGGCAGATACAAGTATCACATGAGAATCAAATATGCAGGTAGAGTCAAGAGTTTGGAGACCTTCTCCTGGGTACTAAAGATTTGTATTTTAGATAAATGACTCCATGCAATGCTGGGTCAGATACAACCGGTACAATTTTCTGGACGTACGAAAAAGAGAATAAAAATACCTGTTGAAGCACCATGTTCTTGCCTGTAAACATAGCATTATTAACATGCTGTAGTCTTGTCCTGATGGCCAGACTTGTTGAAAGATGTGGAATACTTCAGAGTTCAGGAAAGGGCTACAAAGTAATCAAGAGTCTGGGAGAAAAACCCTTCTGCTGTGAAGCCTAAGTAAGTGGCTTAAGGTGGCTCTTTTTGGATTAATCGAAGAGAATAGTGAGAGGCAAACCAGTCACTGTACCCAGTCACTGGCAGGTAGAAAACAAGTCTTACATCTTTTCAGTCTAGTTTGCAAAACCATCCAGGACCTGGTGTCTGAAAGCTGACTTTTGACAAGTTTACCCTAATAATAAGGTACAACTTCCTACTGATAAGGGTAGGAAAACCTTGAAACGGCTTCCTGGGGTGATGGTGGAAAGACACTGTTTGGATTCTTTAAAACTAAATTCGATCTCTGTAAACATTTGGTTTAATACCGATAGCATCTGAATGGCTGTGGTTGCTTTTTTCTGAGACAACCTGTAGCCCTTTTCCTTTCCTCTTCCCAGGCTCAGCTTCATTCCTCCATTCCTGATTCCTATAATCCCCCTTCCCTGAGCAGTGCAGGGGGATGGGGAATGAGGGTTGTGGTCAGTCCATAACAACTCGTCTCTGCTGCTCCTTCCTCCTCACACTTTTCCCTTGCTCAAGTGTGGGTCCCTTGCAGGGTCACCATTCCTGCCAGAAAACCTGCCCCTGCGTGGGCTCCTCTCCACAGGCCACAGTTCCCGCCGGGGGCCTGATCCTGTGTGGGCCTTCCACAGGCTGCAACTTCCTTCAGGGCACATCCACCTCCTCAAGCGTGGGGTCCTCCACGGGTTGCTGTGTGGATATCTGCTCCACTGTGGACCTCCACGGGCCTCAGGGCAACAATGTGCATCACTATGGTCTTCTCCAGGGAAGAGAGATCTCCAGGGAAGAGAGATCTATCTGGTCCGGCACCTGGAGGACCTCCTCCCTCTCCTTCTCCATGGACCTTGGTGTCTGCAGGGCTGTTTCTCTCACATTTTTCCTCACCCTCCTCTGCCAAGCAGCATTTTGCCCTTTCCTAAACATGCTTTCCCCAAGGTGCCACTGTCGTGGCTGTGGGGCTCAGCTGTGCCCTGCAGTGGGTCTGTGACGGGTGGCCAGGGCTGCCCTGCAGCCCCAGTCACCAGCACCAGGGCACCTACAACTGATACACTTTCATGCTGATCTTTTCTGCTCAATGGTAGAGGAAACGATGCAGAATGGCCTGAAAGGCAAAATGAGGAGCCTGTTGAAGTCCTGTGGTCAGCCTGCCCTGCGATCCAGGCCTGGCCTGTGCAGGTCCCTCCCCAGAACTGTAGGAGGCAAGATGCTGCCGGATCTACTCTGAGACCGCACAACGAGGGGAGCCTCCAAGGCCCAGGAAAAATACTGCTAGGGACTGTGTTCGGGAAGTATCAGGAGTTTATGATAAGCATAGCTAACGCTAACCTTAAAAATAATCTTACTGATGACTGAAGACCTAAGTGGAGTTTGAGACCGGGAAAAAAATTTCCCTCTCGTCAATGTTCTCCAGAAGTTTTTGAAGAGTGTCTCTTCCTCCTGCACCACCTCTCCCCACTTGTGCACAGTGTGATATGTTTTGCTGGAGCAAATAATTCCCACCTCCCAGTTCCTTTCCAGCAGAAGGCCTTTAGCATTAGAGGTTCTTCTGGTTTTTGTTCATCACTGGTTTGAAACTGTCTAAGCTTTTGGGACCAAAATGCTTATGTTGCTCCTGGGTCACTGAACTCAATACAAGGATAACTAACTGCAATGCAATCACATGTGACAAGAGGAGGTCAGTGTAGGTCTTCTATTGGTCTCTTCTGGCCTTAAACTCCCTAAGAAAGTATTTTGAAATGGTTTCATGGTCAACCAGGCACAAGAGCTGACAGAACAGGATCAGGCAGCACGATGTTTTCACACTACATCATTAAAAATATGTGACAGCATGCAATTAATTTTATACAAGCCAGTGAGTGCCAGCAGCTAGGTACCTACTTTACTTGCTACCAATTTACGTTGCATTCAGAATGAGGCCTTGGAGACAAAAGGCTCTTTGTCACAATGCCAGCGCGTGTCTGAGATCAGGCTGCTAAGGGTGAAATAATATCATGGTGGCTCGTGTGCAAATTTGGTAACACTATGGCTTTCAAGTCACCCGTAATATACTGGTCTTGCTCCACAGTGCAGTGCCCTACAGCCCCCCCAATAGGTACATAATCCAGTGTGCATTGAAGTAAAGACAATTTTTTATATCCAATATAAAGCTGTTTACATTATATCATATATCATTGTAACTCCCAAAGGAATCTCCCCAAACACTCTAAAAAGGCACTTGTCATCCTAAACAAGTCCAAAGAGAAAAAATGTTTAGAATGTTTTCAGACTACAGTAAGCCAAAATTGAGGGATGCTTTACAAAAATCTGCGACAAGAAAAATGTATAAACAGGTATGTTAAAACCTTTCCTAACATAAACAGAGTAATATTGATTTACAGCTGCAGATAAGCTCATTCCTAAGCTTTAAATCACTTCCCTAATAATTTCCTTGAGCTGAAACAACCCTCAATCCTGTGCATGTTTAGGTATACCACGTGTAACTGCAGGGCGCACAGGTGGTCTCCGAGTTGAAATCAAACCATCAAAAGAGATACACACTTCCAAAGAACGCCAACTTACTGTCCCAAGAACTCCAACTTACTGTCCTGGAGAACAAATCCTTGAGCTTTCAAAGAATGAAATGCATAATGAGATTGCAGAAGTCATGGTTAAATATTGCTGTGGAGGCCAAAAGTATATAAAATAAGTGCAGAATAAAAACAAAAAGAAATTGAGAAATTCATTGGTGATTGATGTTGACTCTTTGGTCAACATCTGCCTGAGGAAGCCCCTAGCCTATGGAGTGTTCAAGGCTGGGGAGACAGGGAGGGGATAAGGGAGATATTGGGGACAGACTCCCCTCCGCACACACCCTTCCTGGTTTCTGTTTCTTAGCATT
The DNA here is from genome assembly GCF_035582795.1 of Mycteria americana. Lineage (NCBI taxonomy): Eukaryota > Metazoa > Chordata > Aves > Ciconiiformes > Ciconiidae > Mycteria > Mycteria americana. Next base: position 38,378,373 of record NC_134367.1, read on the forward strand.
GGCTATCATCACTGCTTCCTGCCACATGGTCCTCTGAGCTGGTAGAGCCATCCTCACATCTTTGTGACAGTACAGCTCCAAACCAGTTTCTTCAAACACTGTAGACTGGAAGTAGGCTGCATGAAGAAGCTGTGAGAGGGCTAGATGATGACAACTGATCACTGAAATAATATCTTTCACTGAAATAATATATTTCACTGAAAACATGTATTTCAGTCTGCTCTGATAGAGTTCAGGGAGATTTCAAATATCAAGAATGCTAAATGATTCAAGCAGAAAAGAAATAATTTGTAAGAGTTTTACTATTTACAACTCTCAACATTTGAGACCAGCACTGACGAGAATCTTTTTTTTCTTTTTTTTTTTTTAATTTATTTTATTTTTAGTTGTGCATGATGTTATTGTGCTACTGCAAACACCTCAGTTTGCATGTCTCTAATGTTAATATCTGGTCTGAAATAAGTACTCCAGTCATGCAGTTCGCTGCAGAAAATACATGCTTTTAAGATGACCCTCTTCAAAGGTACATGCCCCAAGAAGTCATCCTAGCCTTGTTTCTCTCCCTTGACTGTAAAGGGAGTCTAAAGAAATAGTTCTGTCACAAACTCTTGCCTCCTGCAGATGTCTAATGGCAGGTCAGTATCTGCATCCTAGACAACATACTGGATAGCCTGGAGCTGACAGTAGACAGGGTTGAACATCTTCTAATGGCTCCTACTTGTAACAATGAGATTTCATTTACATTGAAACCTTCCAAGGGCAGTTGTCAAGATATCAGCTATGAAAGTCAAGAATTGATCATTTGTGTTCGAATGAAATGCTTTAACTTCACCTTTCAAAGTAACTTTTAGTTTAACATTTTGGGTTTTCATGTTTACACACATACCATGAGAGATCAAAATTAGAATAAAATTACTCAAATTTATCAAAACAAGAAAAAATAATCACTTGATTCAAGCTTTTTTTTTAATTCTGTGGGAAATCCAGAATGCTTTATTTTATTCCATTTTAGAGTGTGATTTCCAGTGAAATATCGAACAGTGCTAATAAAACCCAAATCCTTCAGGACTAAACTGTACATCTTCAGCCAGTCTGTGCTTTCTTCATGTTCTTCCCACATCTTTTATTTTAAAAGTGATACAGACAAAAGCAAATAAAACTCTTGCAGGAGTTTTACATCTGATGAGGAAGTTACCAGAAGCTTAGTTATCAGATACAGGGGGGCTGGTTTGTTTTTGAGGAGGGTAGATAACCTTTAGGTATGTTGGTTTGAGTGCAAACGTGTCCAGAAAAAAGAGCAGTGTGAACTACCCGTTGCCCCTCTTTCCTTGGCTATGCTGAAAATGCTGAAAATCTAATAGAAAAGGAAAAATGAATAAGAAGTTCAGGTATTGCAGGGTCACAAGCTTCAAGCTTACCAAAGCACTGCAGTGACTAATTTGATGTAATAGTTAAAATGAATTAAGAAGATATTGCCTGACCAGAATACATCTGGTAAAAAGTAAATCATATTTGCTCTAATTAGGTAAATAGTATCTTTTTATCATGGTATTTGGGTAGGCATTATAAAGGTGAGTTGTGAAAAATTAATCTTTGGAATTTCCTACTCTAGATGTTAGCATTTTTACATGAAAATACACTTTTCCTCCTACTTTATAATCTCAACAGCAGGTATCTCCTTCAATAATAACATATAACTAAGGGAATAGACAGGTTTTCCTTTAAACAAACACAGATTTAACTTTTTTTTTTTTCTGTTTACATGTACACTAAATTAAATTGCCTTTGCTTTTAAAAGATTTTGTCTAAAACTTGGTTTTATTTCAAAGCCCAGATAAGAAAGGCCCACCTTGGAAAGCACTTTCAGAAAAATAGTTTTATGCAGATCACTTTGGAAATACTTTCTGGCAGTTCAAGGCAATTGACAGTTATTGCTTGTTAGAATACCACAACAGCCATGTGGAGGATTTGGGGGACCCTGTGCACATTGTCTATATGTGCACAGTATTTTCACTGCATGCTAGCAACTTCAATCTTGCCGCAGAGGCTGTGCAGGGTCACTTTGCACTTGGACAGATCAATACAGGGTGCACGTGCAAAAGTTCCACGTAGCCGGTATCTGAGCAGAAGTTAGGAGTTCTGGGGATCTTGGAAAGTTAGGGTCCAATGCCTATCCTTAAAAAAGGCTCTGCAAAATAGGAATGGGATTCTTGTTGTCTCAGTGCTTTCTTCTTTCTGAGGTGCTTTTTTAAACTGAGAAGCCCTTTTAAACAGTGTACCATAAATCACTGAACAGTTGCCATTGTCAGCCTGAGTCTGAACCATTAGCAGAATGTTAATTATAAAAGTGACTAAAATTAAAGAGAATCGGAAGACAATAAGTCAATTAAAGGCAGGGAAAGGCTAAGTGGAATTTTGTTTTTGTTGTTTATTAAATGCTCCTTCTGAGTAGGTGGCAAAAGAGTCCAATTTCTTTTTTCTAAGTACAACCCTGAGTTTCAGACTATTTCACATGTGTATATGAGCTGAGCAGCAACTGGGGCAGAGAGGGTTTTGCTTGATAAAGTGAAGAGAAGTTTTAAAAATGTAACATTTAGCAAATGTCAAAAGATACTCTGGGCCAGGTTCTCACTTGGTGCTGCTGGGGGTTAGCGCCTTTGACGTCAATGGAATGGTTCCCATTTCCAGCAGGTGTACTCCCAGCCCACTAGCCCAATGTTTGCACCATATACACCACAGAGGAGATAAAGGAATACTGAGAGAGCTTTATCTATTTACCTGAAGTAAAAAAGCTGGTTTTTATGGGTGAGTGCTATAAACTTGCTGGTTGAGTGCATGTGCTCAAATAAAAGGCTACATTGTTTGCCCTGTTCAGTATAGAATGTTGGATTATCAGAGCTGGTTTGCTGTTTACCACAAATACAGCGGGCTTTGTACTTACTCTGACCTTTGGTTCAGAATTCATCCTTTGAAGTGTTCACGATTTCTCTAGATTGGACTGAAATACATTTTTTGTGTATAGACTGGCCAAAATTCTTGCTTCAAGTATTGCCTGATGGTCATAATATGGGATGTTTTTTGGCAGCAACAGATACATTGGCAAACTTTATGTCCTTAAATTAAGACAACTCATATGTCTACATGGCTACTTCTCAAGACATCCCCAAGGCCCATCTACTGCTGTAGTTGTGGCAGTATGGGGCTCAAAGTGGCTGAGATGCTTTCCTTATTTGTCTCCAGCAGTCTTCAATTTGGGAAGATTAAATTCAATGAAATGGCTCAAGTGATTCAGGAGACTTTCAGATGACAAATCTATGGAAGTAAAATTAACCCCTGTGTATTTCTGTAATGTATAACCTTCTTGATTTCTGTGTCTCTTTTCACCCTCCTCCGCCTCATAAGATAATGAAATATTCCTCTTCTGTCACTGTCAAAGCCCACGCTGCTTTCCCTTCTGAAACTCCTCTCCAACACCCTCTTATCCTTCAGTTCTTGCTATTCTTTGTGCTCAGTCCATGCAGACTTCAGCCTCCGAGTGATCTCATTGCCTTCTATGACTTTTGCTCAATGCACTCAGTCACTCACATTTCAGCTGCTTTTTCTGTGTTGTTCAGTTTTCCTCTTACATCCTTTCAAAACTACTTCTCAAAATCTGACTTCCACAGTGATTAGTGGGCCACCACAATTCAGATATTTCTGAGCTGATTTCTTATCCACAGTGGGTTGCAAACCAGCTTTGTGAGAAGGGACTGTGTTATATTGCCTTTTGAAGTGCTAGCTTGCATGCTGTATCTGCTGCCTAGATAACAAATAATTCCCAAGCTCTTGCTCTTGCAATTTAGAGTAGGTAGGTCAACAGTACAGGGTCCTAATGACATGATATAAGATACAGTTTTTTAGCACATTGATCTTGATCAGGATTACTTTTATGAATAACCCTTTGAATTTGCTGTTTCATCTTTGTAAATCAGCACCAGCACCACGGTCATGCCATAGCAATGAGGAGTTAAATAACAGACATTGTGGAACATTGCTTCCAACGTTACAGCAACACTTTACATCCTTTGAAATTCCAATAGTTATATATGAGACACTTCACCACTATAGTACACTATAGTGTCTGTAGTACTATAGTGTCTATAGTACTAGAGACACTTCACTTCCAGTGCCTGCCTATAGATTTAAGGTCTCTCTCTCATATCTTGGTGCAGGCTGGTACTTTAGGCTACTTTATTCCAACCGCTTCTTTGGTATCTTCCACAAAGATGGAAAAGCATCTTTCACCCAAAAGCTTTCCAGTGGTAACCTGTTCCTTGCTCTACTGACTTCTATGTGTTTGAGCCTTTTTAGTGCTTAGATAAATAAAACCTTTGTTTTAAAGAGTCTCAAATGTTTGATTGCTGTTTCTACAACCAGGTGAATGACCAGGAAAAAGAAAGAAACCATTCTTTCTGATCCAGAGAAACCTTTAAGCTCAGAACTGCTGAAATCCCTTGGGGTTAAAGAGAAAGTAGGAGCAAGAAAAATAACTTCTGTAGCAGAAAAGCTCTTTCAGTGTGTGTGTGTGTGTGTCTCAAATGGTTTCATTTGTTCTTCAGACTTTTAAACGTTTAAAAACATCCTGCTCTGATAAGATTTCAGTATTCACAAAGTCTTCAGTTTTCAACTGCTTGCTGCTGAATTTAAAAGCTGGAAGAAATTGCAGCAGCCATTCTCTACATGATCTTTTGACATCCTACTTTTGTAAGATGGAAAGAGATGCTTCCCTTACACCTTAGCAGGCCATATTGTGAGGATCTGCTGGGAGCATGGGGACTGTTTTTCCTTGCTTTCCCTAGACAGGGCAGATTAATGAAAAGTGGAGGGTGGGGGAAGAAGAGAAGGTGTGAGCACACTGACCCACTTCTACAGCATGGTACCTTGTTAATCCAAGTGTCAGATACTGTCTCTGGACTGCTTCTCCTGCACTGGCATGGCACAGCAATTGTCTGTTTTGCTGTGGGCGTCTATCTTCTCTACACTCTCCCATGAGGTAAAAACAGTCAGTTGATCCCTCAAGCCTTCTCTTCTCCAGGCATAACAAATCCAGGAGTCTCAGCCTCTCCGCATGCACCCTGAGCTCCAGTCCCCTGATGAACTTGGTACTTCTCTGTTGGATTTGTCATAATGCCAATGTCTTCCTTGCACCGGACACAGTACTCACAGTATTTTCTCACAAGCACTGAACGAAGGGGAAGGAACACTCTTCTAGACCTGTTGACTGTGCTCATACTAATACAGCCCAGTATGCAGCTGGCCTTCCAGTGTGCCAGGGCACGCTGCTGGCTTATGCTCAGCTTGTTGTCCACCATGACCCCTAGCTCTTTTTCTACAGTACAGCTCCCCAGACAGTCAGCCACTAAACCTTACTGATGCATAGGGTATTCTACTCCAGGTGGAGGATTGTTGTCTTTGAACTTCATGAGTTGCTGTCAGTTGATCTCTACAGCCAGTTGACATCCCAGTGTATAAATTGCTTCCCCATCTTGCTGTTGTCAGCAAAATTACTGAGGGAACGTTCTGCTTCATCATGCAGGTTATTCATGAAAACGTTAAACAGTATTGACCCCTGAGGAGTGCCACTTGTGACCAATCTCACAGTGCCAATGCTCATCTGTGTGGTGTCAGACCCAGTGTGCAGTGCCACTGGTTTTGACATAGATGTCTTTATCTACTAAGCTATGTTTTTACAATCAATGAAGAGATTTAATTTGCAGTTGCTTAAGTAAGATCTGAATTATCTTTTAATTTGCAGTTATTCAATAGAACATGCCTGGCCATTCTATGCTACACTGAGCCTGGAGATCAAGCACAAGGCTTGGTCAGAATGTTTTCACCAGTGAGAATGCAAAATTTTTAATGTAACCAAATCCGGTATAAGGGTATAATTTTAAAATATCATCTTTCCCATCTAGAGCACATATTTACGTTGTGGTCTTCTGACCACTTGGGCACATTAAGAAGTTTTTCCAGGTTCTAGGGTTGTTCATTCCAGTAAGCTATTTTTCCACTTAACAGTATGAAAAAAAAGAATGTTTTTCTTTTATACAAATCCTAGCACACTAGCAAAATACGTTTTTCTTTATATATAAAATCCTTCTGGAATCTCTCTGAAATTACATACACTACATGTGATGCTATATATAGTTTTGAATCTATAACGGCCACATTGCACTTATGTATTGCATTTCTCTTCCTCTCAGCACAGGACCAGTTTCCACATCCTTCAGAAGTACCTAATGATTATTATGGGGCAAATCTGTTTTTCCCTGCTGACAGAATCTGTTGACACACAAGTCCTCACTTTCGAGACTGTTACTTTTTCTTTTTTCTCTTTTAAATAAGAAACAGATATTCTGGGAGCTGTTCATGGCACATTTTCTGTTTGTTTTCAGCAAATGGAAAATGATTATAAATGATACTGTTTCCTAACGAGCTACAGTGGGTATAGTCAAATGACAGGACTAAACAAATCCATTCCTATACTCTCCTGTTGCCAGCAGCCTAAAGCACTCATCAATTGATCCCTTTTAAGCTAAAAGAAGCCATTTTCTGCCTTACTTCAGTCTCTTGCCAGACCCAGACCACCACAGTAACTTATTTCGCACATGTCTTTTACTTTCAGAACCTTTTCTCCACTTTCCTGAGGATGGGAATGAGATGGGGGAAGGCAGAGGAAAAGGAGTAATAAAGGGTTGATTCTATTTTGCTTTTGCTTTTTCACAGAACTGATAAAATAAATGCTGCTTCTCTCATCACCTCCTACATGTGGACAGCTGCTCTATTCTTTAACACAGCGCTGTCCAGCCTTAGCACTGGACAGACCGTAACATTTGTTAATGATGTCAACAGTATCACCCTTTGCTAAGTAGGAGTGAATGTGGCCTGTGGCAAAGAGTTTTTGCGCTGGAGTATGTGAGCTTTTTTTTCCAGTATTTTAATTTCCAGACAAGAACTCTGTCCAGCTCTTTTCCTAATGTTGTGATCTTACTCTTCGAGACTAAGGACAAGGTCAGGAAGAAATATTCTTGAATATTTCTAGGTTGATTAATTCTCAATTCTTGCTCTTAGGGAGCTGTAATTTTATTTTCACATTTCTGGACATACTGAAGTCTGTCACCTTACCCTAACTATGCTGCAACCAGTCGAAGGACACATGAGCCATTATATTGCTTTTTTTTCTCACATTATACCTACAATTTTCATATTTTTATATCTGTGTGGGAGGTTGATGCAATGTCTGATGTGCTTCTAAATGAGAAGTCATAAATGTGTCTGACAAATCACCTCTCATCACCTGCATAACTAGAGTACATACTGATGAATTAAACTAGGAGCTTTCTGGTGTTGAAGAGCAACAACAAGCCTCTCTTGTCAGAGAGAGAAACAGCACAAGATTGTATCTCTGAAAATCTTTGCAAAAATTCTCAGCTTGTTTCCAAGTATTGTTTCTACAATGCCCATCTAAACCTCTCAAGAAGATTTCATGCTGGTTCAAGATAAGTATTGCAAATGAGTAAGATCAAATTATCACTAAATGAGGAAGAAAAAAAACGAGGATGAAACCCTTCTAAAGGTCATTTTGCAAATGCCTCCCTGGAAAGCAAAAAAATTGGTTTTCCTTTTCTCTGTCAGAAGTGTATATAGCACAGTTCTCTTTAGCCATAAAACACAGGAAGACTCTCCTTTGTGAAGGCAAATCCTGAGGTAGAATTGGATTTCTTCCATGTCTGACCTTTAACTGGCATTCATAAGGTTGATACCAGCAGGGTGAAAGCAGTCTGGATTCTCCAAGAGATATTTTTTCATGATCTATGTATAACCTGGTATATTTTTTAACCTTCTTTCAGGTTGTTAGCTGTTATTTTCCTGAACATTATATTTCACAGAATTACTGGTATGGTGAGAATGGTCCTCTGAAGACTGACATTGCATTATCGTCACTCGTAAGTGTTTTGACTTCTAGTACTAGGACATTAGTAAAACTGGAGCTGTCCCTTCCCTGTATTATTCATTAGCTGTGCAATTAGCTTTCACATGGTTTGTATAATATTTTAAAAGTTACGAGGATCATTGATTAATGTAAATTGCCAGTGCTCCATTAAAAACACTGAAATTTGTATTACCTGCTCCAGTCTTCTCCAGTAAATGCAATGCACAATAAGCAAACTATTTTAATATTTCAGCTTAGCTTACTGTACATCAAGGGACAGACACACTTGGATGGTCTGAACTCCACTGAAGATGGAGCTAGAGTAAAGGCAATTCCAATTGCATTGCATCTCATGCAAATGATCTTGCAGGCTAAGCATTCCTGGGCTTGTCCTGTACTTGGATAAGAGACCATCTGGAAGTCCCAGATACACTAGGCACAAGCCAAGACGTCGTGGCTGAACACTAGACCACAGAAAGTGAATGAGTTAGAAGGCTACGTTCTCACCCTCATGGGGTGGTGAGTCAGAGAGCTAAAGTTACCAATACTGTTTTCATTCCTTCAGTGAGAAATGTCTCAGGAGAATACTGTAAATTAAAAACATTAAAATTAGAAAGTGAAGTTATATGAAACTTAAGCTTCACAGGAACCTTTAACCAGGGTTAAACAATCCTACCGTCTACAATGCCTATGTCTCTGGAAAATTGTACAAACTTGCCAAAACTTGGCAGTGTTTCTATATTGGGAGCCAACATAGGATGAGGAAATAGGTGTTCTGCTGCTACTGCTCTTGCCTATCAGGCAAGTCCTGGGTGCTATGACTGGCATGTGAGCTTTCCTCTATCCACGTGTCTTTTTACAGAAATGAAGACCTTATTTTGGCCCCCATTTTAGCAAAGAAAGTGAGAAGTCTTCTCCGCTTCTGAAAGAAACCTCCTGTAGCCTCCCCTAGCACACTATTCAAAGAATAGTGTGATAGGGGAGGTAGCCCCATGCAGTACAGTAACCAGCATTTTTTCAAAGCAGAAACTTTGTAAGGAGGGCTCCTGCCCCTTTGTGTGAAGAGAACTGGGGTGTATGGAGCACTGAGAGAATGCAGCAAGGATGGGGGAAAGGGGAAAGGGAAAAGGGAGCATGCCGAAAAAACTCACCTAGGAAAAAAAGAGAGGATAAACTACTAATTGTTCCTTTTAGGCTAAATTTTCAGTTCCCTCTTTGCAATGAAACAACACTATAAACCAATAGTATCTATATCATGTATGTCAAAGACCATTAGTTCCAACATAATATAAGAGAATTTAAACGCATTGAAAATTTGTGAAGCTGAAATTTAATATTTGGCCTGATGATAACAAGGCTTAAAGACATTCTTATGGTAAACTAGAAAATGTGCAACTTTTAAGATGTCTGGTTGAATCACATAAAACCAGAAGAATGAAGTCCAGATGAAAAGCTACAATAAACATTGTCTTCACTACTTCCTACCACCCAAACTGTGAATATGGAAGTTGCTCCAGCTTTGTGTTGCAGAATTTCTCTTCACTGAATAGCTCTTTTCACTCTTTCATTCTCTCCTCCTTTTCTGGCACTGAAGCACATTCTTTTCCCCTGTAATGTAATTATATACAAACTCACAAACTTAACCATATTGCCATGATGTAGCATCACCCACAATCTGGCAGATGCCAGTGACTGAAAACACAGCTCTACTTTAAAGCCATACAGATGCACTGTTTCTATATTTAAAAACACAGTTTTCATGGCATGACAGCACTGTCTGTACATACTGGGGACTGACACCAAAGCTTCTTTGTGTGGTGATTCAGTCTTCAGCTCTCAAAAGCAACATTAATTCAGAATAGAATGTGTGCAATGATTCTTATCTAAAGAGGTTCTGAATTTTGAAATAATTTTGAAATTACAGTAATTGTTACTTTAATATAATTGCCAGGTAGATTGCCTGATTCAGAACTTGTGTTTTTTATTTTAAACAGCTGTTGACCCCATTTATTTTAGTAAAATAGTACCTTACAAAAAGGAAGCATGGTCAGGATTATACTTGAGATCCCCCCTACTCATTAAATTCATCGTTTGATTCCCATATTTTTCTATAGACATAAAAGCCACAATACACATACAGAATCTTCTCTCTGATACAGTGGGTTTGTTGTATTCCAGTGTAAGCTATTGCAACTCCAGTGAAGTTGATTGGATTATAGTGCCTAGACTAATGTGATGGAGCATGAGCTTGAGACCTTGCTAGTATCAAAGTGCAACTAGCTTTGCCCTAATACGAGTTACAGAGAATTCACAGGAGTAACAAACAATTATATTTTAATTATTTGAATTTCCTCTTTTTTTCTTTGCCATTAAAGTAATTTTAAATGCTGCTTTATAAATCAGTTTAAAGATGTAGGCTGCATCCTCACTATTGTCCTGCAATTTAGCAAAGGTGTAAATACAGAGGGAATCCTGGCCCACCAATGCCTAATAGTTTTCAAAGGCAGAAAGCTGGATCTCAGTGTTTGAGTCACCTAATTTCACTTAAGCTTTATTTCAGCTAGCTGCTGCAAAGAAGAAATTCCCAGTGTCCCTGTCATTGTCTGAGATACATAATTTCTTTCTTTGCCCCATTTGTAGACAAGCAGGAGTTACGGAAAATGGAAGGCTGTCAGGGTTGTAAAAAGAGCTATGAATTTGTGCAGTCGCCTAATTCAAAGGGTAAGGCATGAATTAATCTTATATGAAAAAGTAACAATTCATACTCTAGAAGAGCAAATCACAGCATTTTAATATTGATGAACCAAAATATGAGGGAAAGGAGAGAGCACTTAACAGTCTTTTCAATCCCATTTTTTCAGATTTTTCTAGGCAGAGTTTCTTGGAAAGAAACTCTTGAAGGCCCACCTTTGAATGGGATTTTAAAGGCACTGTCAATAATGATGAGTGTTTATAGGTGAAGAAGTATTTTCATTTAAGGACTGATGAATCCTGCTTGCTTTAAATCACAGTTCATCACAGTAATTTATAAATAAGCAAATGTAAAATTATTAACTAATTCTCCTGGAACCAAACACTGCAATCAGGTTTCCATATAAAGTTTTCATTCAAGTGGTGTTTTTAAACAGCTATACTAATTAAGATCAAGAATCTTAAATCTGAACTGGATCGCCCTTTTTTCCTTTCTGCTTATAAAAGTTAGTCTCTCCTACAGCAATACAGGGGACAGATGGTTTTAGAAGAAAAGTTGTTAAATTACACTCTCATTCCAATAGCTCATTAAAACCTGTCCAGGAACTACATCTAACCTTCCAACATGGTTTTGGTTTTGTTTTGACATCCCACCAATGGCTTGCCAAAAGCTATGGGACACTATAACCTATACTAGAAAGTCACTTCCTCTTGGAAATACACTGTAGCTTCCTTTGTTCTCTTCTCTCCTTGATGGGCTGGTTGCTGCTTGCTCCCAGAAATGAATAGGATGGGCTGCAGTGAGTGCTATAAAGTCAGGGATGTGAGCCAAGAGGCACACAGAGGTGCTTGTTCAAAGTCATTCATCCAGTGACTTCACTGAAAGTGGGAAATGAATTTCTCATTGAAGGAAAATGTTTGCCTTTTAACTTAACTGCTCTTATACCATCACACCATAAGGTAGGTGAATGCTACTGGGAACACAGAGAAACTAAGATGAAACACCACAGCCTCTGTGAAAGTCATTCTCGAAATTCCTTCTGTATTGCTGTAAGTTGTTAAAAGAAAAAGCATTTTGTGTCCTCGGCTCTGTCAAAATATTGGGAAGCCATAAGGACTAAGTTTCAGTTTTACTCCTTGATAACTAGATAGGAGCAGGATATAGAGCAGGAGCAGGAGTAGAAATACTTTCTACCATCTTGCCATTGACGACAAGCAACATACGTCTTGTAGAAAAGACTGTGCAGCTATAGATCATTTAAACGTTAGCATATTATATATCCCCTTGAATGTCCATCACTCAAGATTTGCGCATAAACTCCAGCTTTGTCAACATGTCGGCATGTTTGTTTTTAACCAACACAAGCAGCTCTGAATTATTTTTATTCTTCTCTAACTTTCCACTTGCTTCTGGATAAAAGTCAAGATATTAGCCCTACCTAAAGTCCCAGACCTTCACTGGTTTGGGTTTTTTGGGGGGGGTGGTTTTTTTTAGGACTGCGTTCTACTCCCTGAAAGTATCAAAACATGTTCACGCACTTCACACAGAGATGACATGCCAAACTGTGATTACAGTAGATTCCCAAACTCTCTACAATTTTATAATATCTTCCATGTTTCACACTATTTAGTTCCCAGGTAAGAATTCAAAGGCTCATTACCTCTCTGATATGCCGTGAACTTTTTAGCATAATTAGAAACTAAAAAATCCAGAAATGCTATTTGATCCAAGGAGTGGTGCACCAGCAGAATCAATACAATACTCAATACATTTGTAAGAGTGATGCAAAAGTGGTTGTGTTTATGTTTAATATTTAAAATGTTTATGTTGTCAAAATTATATTTAGAAGACAGACTATTAGGGTGGTAAGTACAGAGAAAATCCTTCAAGGACAAAGATCCATTGCTGCTGGTGGAGTCATGCAAGTTGGGATTTTGGCTGTGGGCACCTCTAAAATGTGACTGAGCATTTTTGCATTAATGTTGTAGAGAAAGGTGAGTGAGTGTTGTTACTACTATGATACTGGTCAAAATCACAACAGTACTGGGACTGGGAGCTATTTTGTGTCGTATTTAATGTATAAATTTGAACTTGTATTTGTAAATATTTCTGCATGTATGTGAAGGCACATTGACACCAACCTATCCATCCATCTGTGGATAAAACTCTTAAAACATAATACAAGTCTAGACAGAGGAGGAAGGGGAAGCTGGATTGATTAATCTAGTGACAGAGCTTCAGAACTGATAAAAAAGTCCTGCCATGTTAAAAATACTTTGGGGAAGATTTATGGCATTTACTTTTTAAGATTGGAATATTAATAACTGTAAAAGCTAAGGAAAGGTTATCACTGACAGTAATAGTGCTTTTATAGTGTCAGAAGATTAATGTTGTATTTCTCCTACAAAGAAATCCATTCTTCTTTGGGAAAAAAGAGGATCACAATGGGCTGTGCTGTTGGGCACAACCAGTCATGCTTTCTTCAGCCCAGGACTTTTGAAGAGGTGAAGGTTGTGTCCAGGAATGCAAAGATGGCACCCACATTTGCTATGCATTGAAGTGTGCTCTCTGGCATAGGAACTCGATATACTCTGCCGGTCCATTGCTTGGAAGTGCTGGAAAGAGCTGGGGCCTTAATTCTGGGATTTACTTCCTGTCAGGAAACGGGGAAAGCAAGACGTGGCATCACACCTTGGATGAGACTGGCTGTCAAGGTTACTGATGCTGAGTGGAAGCCAGATAGGAAGGAAGCAGGATTTAAAGAGACATCTGAATGTGGAAGGAGACTGTCGATCTGAGATGTGGCATGAGAATAGACATTATTTCAAGGACTTCTTAGCAAGTGGCCTGGCAGAGAACATAAAGGCAAGACTGGGAGAAAGAGTTGATAACACAAAAGGACCTGGGCTGATAGCAGTACAGAAAACAAAGAGAAGAAAGTGGTGATGTGGTGACAACCAAGCCTCTGTAGGGGTTGAGGCCTTTGTATTTGGAGCACAGGAAGTAGAAAATAAATTGTTGCAGATGATAGGAATTTGAAAGTAAGTACTTATCTTCTGCAAATAGTCTTTATCGTTTTGGCCTTACCCCTTCTATTAGGTAAGACTATCTTGGTGGCACTTACTTGATTAGATACGAATATGAACAGCTGTAAAAACTAAGTGACGGCTGTTCCTGAATAAGTTTTCTTCCCTGATTTACAGGCCAAATTTCCTAATCTAATGTGCCTTGACTAGACATTTGACCTTGCACCTCTATGCAGAAACAACTCTGTATTTAGAAAGTGTGAAAACTTGCTCTAGCCACGAGCAGTGCAGAAAGCATATTCTGCATTCAACATCTGAAAATCAACAAACATAATAATAATAATAATAATAATAATAATAATAATAATAATAATAATATCACAAGCTTGGGGAACAACCTGAATCTGAAGAAAACAGGGGAAAAGAAAAGATAATTCATATTGCATATTCGCCTGCAAATTCCAGCAGCCTTAAGACTTGTTAAGCAGTAAGGCAAGATAATCAATAAGAGAACATACATTAAAAATGCATATCCACACTACCCTCTTTCCTCCACCATTATAGGTACTGGGAAAAATACAGGTTTGGGGTTTTTTTTGTCTAATGAGACAGAAACAGGGTCTGTTTAGTTTTTGCTGCAAATGTTCCTGATGTTTTGTTCTTAGCTCTTAGGAACCACAGTTAAAATATTCAAAAGCTAATTGGCCTTTGCCTGAAATTCAGATGAACAATTTTTTTTCCCACGTGAAACTGCTCAGCAAAACCATTGCACAGTTGTGAAAACAATAATAGCATAAAAACTATAACCTCAAATTAGCTGTGTTGGGAACTGATCATGTTTACCATTAGTCAAGTGAAAAATGAAATGCTGATTAACTACAACAAACTATTGAGAAAATATCTCAGAAAAGATTAATAAAAAAGCAGTCAAGAGAAAATATCAGAAACTATGTGGGAAGCAGTAGGAAAATTAGTATGAATTGCTTCCTTATCATCCTAGAGCGCTCAATTTTCATCACGTTAGTGATCTGAAAAGAGGAGTAGTAAGAGAGAGAGATGCATATGAGACGCTGCTATGAAAGCACTCAAGAAAATTACTAGTGAAAACCTGCAGGGCAAACTAACCACAGTAGGTGAGTAAACAAGATCAACAAACAGGTCAGTCTTGATAAGGGCAAGATACTGCACAGGAAGAAAGGTTTAATCCTTTCTCTCTTCTCAAGGAGTCCTGCATGTTGCGCTGCTGCAGCTGATAAGATTTTCTGTAAAGAGAAAGACAGTAAAACTATATGCACATGAAGAAAGCTGTCCTGTCATGCACTGTTACGTATCTGCCTGTACTGAATTTTCTTGTTTTGAAAGCATATAGCATCCCAAAGAAGTTTTGGATTAGCCAGTGATGATTTACACTCTCAGTACCTAATTCAGGTGAAGTTCAGATTTCACATCAACTGATTGTCAACAATTCATTTTAGATCTATCTTGTTTATGAAGAAGCCTCATCATGAAGCTCTGACCTTTCTTTAGCTTTGTTCTATCTGTTTAACATGGTATTTTATATCTCTGTGTATCAATTCCAACTGATTTTTTGCATCTAAGATAAAATCCAATTTTGCAATGTACATCCAACCTAGTTCTACCAAGTTCCTAATTCGATGTGAAGCCAAGCAAAGGTTTAAAAACACTACAATGCTCCCCCCCCCCCCAGACTAAAGTATCTTGTTGGTACTGTTCTTTTATTCACATTTATAGATGATACAGAGATATTAACACCAATTGATTAACTGGCATTTATTCACTTGAAGTTTTACGCATAAAGTTAGGTGTTTTTAATACTTGTATGTTGATTACCTATGCTATCTAAAGTGCTCAGCTCTGTGGTTAATAATCTTTCAGGAGTCTTAGTTTGGACATCCCAAAAACGAGGTCTAAAAATGGTCCTAGGATATAACAATGTGAGACAAAATGCAAACATGAACACAAACAAAACATTTGTGTATTTATATGTGTTCCTACTACAAAAGATTTAGAGAACTGAGCAACCCTCTAATAAATAAGTTTAGCCAAGAAATATGCAAAGAGTCTTTGCTGTGTATCACTTTAATCTATTGCAAACTTCTATTTGCTGCTTTTATTTGGGATTGATTTACTTCAACAAAAAGTTCACTTTATACAGCCAGCAGACATCAGGATGCAGAACATACATTACAATTAAGGTACTTAGAGAATGCACATGTTCCAAACTCAGCTAATATAACTTTATATTGTCATATCAGTTTCACTAAAGAATGGAAAGTGATAAAATACCGTGTTTTAAAGAGACTCTTCAATATATAAATTTTACTGATGTACCAATTATAGAAGTCAAACCCACAAATTCTACTCTTTAATCTACTTGCCTCATTTTAATGATTTTAATTTCTTTTTCTTCTCCAGACTTGAGCTGCTGTGACTTGCTTTTTTTTCTACAAACCTTCCCTGAAGGGTGTGCATCTGGTGAATCTCTGTGGGCCGGACACAGTAAGAGCAGTCATGTTGCACTGGCCCCCTCAAACAACAGCTGAATTTTGCATTGTCCTACCCGCTCACACTGAAGAGTGGCTGCCGTTCCCCTTGGACATCCTCTTCCACCATCCTGGGCAGGAGGGTAAGGAGACCTTTGATCCAACATAAGCAATGGTGGGTGTCCCTCACCTTCCAGGGAAGTCCCACCCCTCCTGGCTGTCACATGTCCCACTTGCCCTGGAAGTCCCACCCCTCCTCCAGTCACGCAGTCTCTTTGCTCCACCTCCTTCTGCCCCTTTGGGTAAAACGTCATACCCACGTGTTGGCAGGCAGCCTGTGACTGGCTGGCAGCACCAGCGGCGCCTTCCAGTTTACTCAGAAGTACAGCAGAACAAGAAGTCCCTGACTACCACATACACCAAGGCCACCATTTTTGAAAAGATCAGGCGTCACAGGTTTTCATACTGCTCTGCAATTCGCTGGTATTCACTGCGATGCCATTTTTTGAACCTGTCATATCCATGTGATCTCAGAGCACCCTCTGATTGGCTGCCTGTTTCCTTTGGCCCGGGAAGTGCTGTTATATAAAACCATATACCTTTACATACATTTTTATATTTTTTCTCTATTTCTAGAAAGGAGTGTACAAATATGCATAAATATATTGTTATTTATACATTATATATATATTTATATATGCACATATATACACAAATATAAAGATACAGAAATTGAATATATATATCCACAGAAGTGGAGGTATATAATGTATAAAGTGTTCTTTAACAAGACCTAATGAAATAAATAATGAAAGTTTAAATGTAAATATGAAGTAGTTAAAGAAAAATAAAAGGCAAGTTGGGGGTCCACCACTTTACAAGGCTACTGAACCAGCCCTAACATGTTTGGAGTGGGGGGAGTTCACACAGGTGTGGGACCATAAGCAATTACAACAAGCCTTCAGTCTGGCACTGTCTGGCCTGATCAGCTGCTGCTATCAGGAGCCAGGGAGCTGTAGGACAAGTCTACCTGTCTGGTGTGCTGGGGCTGGCCTGCTCTGACTGCACACTGGAGTCTGTAAGGAGAAACAGGAGATCAACAACATGGCCCCGCAATCCAGGGAAAACCAATGCCATGTGGCTGTGATATCCCTGAAGGCAGAGCAGTGTCAATGGGTACGTTTGGCAGCACAGGAGGATCGGATGCCATGGTCTGGGAAAGTAAATGGATTGGTGGCCAGGGTTGGCAGTGATGCCATGCGGGCCGCCAGGACAAAGTGACCTCAGCAAGGGAGACTTCTCTCCTCCAGTGTCCTGGTTTCGGCTGGGATAGAGTTGATTTCCTTCCCATCAGCATGTTATCAATATTATTCTCATACTAAAACCCAAAACACAGCACTACACCAGCCACTAGGAAGGAAATCAACTCTATCCCAGCCGAAACGAGGACATCCAGGCTGGAACAGTCCCAGCTATTAGCCTCTACTCATATGAAAGATGCTCCAGTCCATCATCTTTTTGGCCCTGTGATGGACTTGCTCCAGTAAGTCCATATCTTCCTTGTACTGGGGCGTGCAGAACTGGATCCAGCACTCTACGTGTGGTCTCACCAGGGCTTAGTAGAGAGAAAGGATAAACCACATGGTAGTGCTGTTCCTAATGCAGCCCAGGATATCCTTGGCTGGAAAGGATACTCATTACGTTTACAAGTAACATGGCCTAGTGATAAAGTGAAGTTGGAAGGAACTGCAAGA
Source organism: Mycteria americana (assembly GCF_035582795.1). NCBI lineage: Eukaryota > Metazoa > Chordata > Aves > Ciconiiformes > Ciconiidae > Mycteria > Mycteria americana. The sequence continues at coordinate 38,396,321 of NC_134367.1, forward strand.
CTGCTGCAGGACAGAGTTAGAATTCACAATGATTTTGATCAGTTGGAGAAATCATCTGAAAAAAATTAGGATTAAATACTACAAGGATGAATGAAAGGACCCATGTTTAGGAGGACATAAATGTAGAAAGAGCTACAGCAAACCTGTGAAAGAGAAACTAGTGCTTATAGAAGATGACACGCTGAACACAAGTCAACAACATGATGCTCTTACAAAAAGAGGCACCATCATCCGGGGATATATGAAGAAAACCCAAGAGATGTATAAAGAGAAGTTTCAATTACACAAAAGATGAAATTATCCTACCATTCTTTTCAACTTTTCAGAGGTCTCTGCCAGAATACTGTCACCAGTTTTGTTCACCACACATTTAGAAAGAAAAGAACTAGAAAGGCCAAAGAAGACACCTAGAAATCAGTGTCAAGAACTTACTCCTTGTCCCTAGCTCATCCTGACTAAATCCTATTCCCTGTGAATGACCTGGGATTTCCATGCTGTGCCTTCCTGCCAAGGCTGGCTTGAACTCCTGGATTGTATCCTGAGTCACTCACAAGAGAAAACCCAACCTCTCACTTTTTCCTGCCTTCCTCTTCCAAGACCTTCATCCCATCCCAATCATAAAGTCTATCACAATCTTGAGAAGTCTAGAAATAAAGACATAGAAATAATGACCTGTGAACATGGCTTAAAAGCAACTGGATGGTCTAAAAAAGACGACGGAATAGGGAAATAATGGCAGTCTACAGGTTTATAAATCACTCGTAGAGAGAATGGGATCTGTTCTTCAGATCACTGTTGGACAGGATGGGAAGAGATTAAATCACAGTAGGAAAATTCAACTTGAATATTATGGAAACTTTTTAGCTATGTAAGGGTTTGATTAAGCACTGGCTTATGTGGTCTGGGGAAGTTCTCATCACCATAGGTTTTTAAAAGCAGTTTGGATAAACATTTATGAGCACTTACAGGGGATAGTGGATCCTGCCTGTGTTGGAGGAACATCTGCTTCTCCAAACTTTTCCTTCCCAATGTCATTTTCTAGAACTCTCTGATACTATGCTAAAGGCAGAAATGCTGCAAGGATTTTCCTTTGGAAAGGGTGTAGTTTAGGATGGGCAGATTGGTTTGTGAGTTCAAAACAATACCATATTATTCAAACCAAATTCAAAATCAGAGGTACTTTAGAATTCAAAGCCATTCTTTTTTTACTTGAGCCAATTAATGACGTATCTTTGACTTTTGGCTAGTACCAAAAGAAGAGAAATATGCTCCTACAGGCACAATTTCCTATGCCAGCTCCTCTGGATTTTGAGTTTGCAAGGATTATATTATGTCAGCGAACTCAGACACACGTTAAAAAGTTACATTAATCATGTATAAAAAGAAATTTTCACAGAGACCTGCTAACTCCATAAAAAAACTCACTGAAATATGTATGAGGACATTCATTTTAGCATAGGAAGCACAGAAAGTACAGTCAACATTGAAAAATTTATTCAAGAATATTTTCTTAGCAAGAGCTTCTGTTTCAAAGGTGGAGTGATCTTTTCTAAACCAGTTTGGGATGGCAGGATGAGAATGCCAAGTCTGTTGGGGAAGAAGATCGGTCTTTGGCCTGTTGTATGTTTCCTAAGGTTTGCTTTGGACTTCTTTTTACAAAAAGGTAAACAGCACATCTTTTCCTTACCTAAGTAATTCCTGCAGATAAGGGTAAAGGATTTTGAATATTCTCAAAGGCTGGAGATTTTATAGTCTAGCCTACAGCTTCCTGATGTCAGTATTAACTATTTATCAACCTGAACTTGTTTCAAATCAGGGGCTTATGGTGAGATCCAGAAGAGTAACACAGGCACCTCCAGTAAGGTTTTGCAAAGCATAAAATTAGTTTTCTGTCTCTGCATAAGTGAAACAAAGAAATTGTACTGTTTGCCCACTCTTCTTATATAGTCAGTGGGAGGTATCATTTCCTCCAAAGATGATCTACGGAATTTAACAAACAGCACAGAAAGCCCCTAACATATCCAGAACTTGTGAGTTCTTCTGAGCTCCTTGCTCCGTCTTCAGAGGTAAGTTTGAGTAATGTGTTCCCTGGGGAGCCAGAATCACTTCTCAGCAACTCCCCTCACTTCTGTGTCTCTGAGCCCGTGTGTGGCCTGGCTGTGCTGCCACACTGGACTGGGCTGAGCCTCCCTCTTTACAGGCTAGCTCCAGCTTGTAGGGTGCATATGGGCACTCCGGACTGGAGCTATAGGGCACTTCTGCATGACCGTGACATTTAAGTAATTTTTCAAAGCCTGACTAAAAAGGCAAGGAAGTTAAAGTGAACTTCCTTTGCATTTCTTTCACATAGGCAAAGGCAACAAGTATGCTTTAAAATCAGTAACAACACCGACAAAATGCTCAAAGAGTTTGTTGTTATTGTAGCAGGGTGTGAATTTGTTTAATGAACACCTGAGCAGGGGGAATGGAAAGATCTTGATGTGACTGCTATCGGGGGCTGTTGTTCCAGGTATTCAGTAGCACAACAGATGACTCTTTAATCCCATGTGGGGCATTTTATTTATATTTATACTTGAAACCTGACCCTTTTATTAAAATTGGAATTAGATAACTCATATGACTAAAGCTCACACAGATTACATTGTATTGACTAGCGGGGTATTTAGATACTGCAACTTTGCAACTGAAGCTCATTACAATTGAAGTCATTAAAGACAAACGCTAAGAATCTAAACTAGTTTCCAAGTTTTTAACAAATATTTTTATAAATATTGCAAAATAAAAAGCAGAGGTAATGATATTTTTTCAATATTTAATTATTTATGGAACACAGAAGCTACCATCCTTTCTCACATATCTCAAAACTAGAAAGATTATATAACTGACCTTTTGTTAATCTACTTATGTTGTGCCCTCTTACAGAAGCCGGTTGTTTTGTCTACATTTGTCTCATTCCAGCAGATGATAATGTAAGATAAGACTGCTGCTAATACAAAAATTCTGTTTTTAAAAATTCTGCTGAAATAGAACAACTGTTTTTGAGTTCAAGGTGGAAGAGGAATCTATTTGTATTTTTTCATTTCTCAGTCTCTTAAAGCTATTTCCATGTGCAATAATGTATGCTAATAGGAAGTGAAAACTAAATGCAAAATACTTAGGATTGCATAGTAATGCTGTCTATGCTAAACTCTAAGTTAAGCAATTCCTTAATTTGTTCTGTTCTCTGCAGATGTTCCCACTGATTTAAATGTGATGGCTGGAAGCATAAGAGACTGTGTGAGGCAACCAAGCAAACTAGTCTAGTACTAACCTAACTAGCTCTTGGCCCTGCCCTGGAGGTAAGGAGGTCCATGGGAAGATCACATGGCTCAGATGTTCTCCAGGCTTCTGGGTCTGGAGTTATAGGTCGTACAGGCAGTTCAGGTGCCCCATACTTGTAGTGTAGCCATGGTCAGGATTTGCTGCTATATTTAATAGTTTCCCTGGAGACTAATTTTAGGAATTGTCTTTATAACTTTAGATTGTCAGGTGTTTCATCCCATGATCGCAGTGAGCCAGGCCTGTTCTGTCTGGGTGTTTCAGCTCCCCCCCTCTTGGCACTGTAGTCCACTGGGTTGCAACTGGGTAACTAGTGACCTTTCATTCTAGTGTGTATTTGTGCATGTGTACACACAGGCAGTTTCGCCACTATATCTGACATTTTGGTTGTTGGATAGCTATTATTGAAATACTTTGGAGGGGTTAAGAAAAGCACTAGGCATCATGATGACCAACTTACAAGCAGAAGAAATACACAGTGCCAAAGACAAGGAGGAAGGAATTGTATCAAAAAATAGCTGGGGACAAAAGAGACCACAACAATCTGAGCTGACCTTAAGAATACACATCAGTAGATAATATCCAAAGGGTTAACTTGAAATTCATGTAGTGAGAATGAAGTGATATCTGCACTGTTTCTCTCATGCTAGGAAAACATTGTTACAGCCACATTATTTCTCAATTAGACAATTGAAGCAATCAATCACTTTGCCCTTCTGTTTTTAAGGGAGAAAAATCCTTACTAAGAGAAACTTTGCTTAAAACTAGGGTTTGGAAGCCCTTAACACAAATATCACTCCACTGAAAACCCTTCAATGTTAGAGCAGTCCTACTGGATGGATACTGTAAACAGAAGCCAAGATCTCACATGACCACCATGTATCTGTTGCAGACTCCAAAATGGTGTAAGATACAGCCTGGATTCATCCCACTGAATGGTAGGCCCTTAAACAAAGAAACCGTTACTGTAGTATAGATGCCTATGGTCTCTTTTAGAAGGAAATGGAGAGAAAGAAAAGGAAATTGAACCACCTCAGATGTGAATTATGTGGAGAAGCTGGTCAGCTCCAAAGTACCTTTTGGTTTTCTCCTGAAGAGGGTACTGGATGCCTTGCACAGGCAGTCCTGGTTGATGGAGAGGCTATGGATTAACTCTGGGCCTGATCCTGCTTATTCTGACACCTTCTTGTACCACCCACTAGTCATAGTATTATGGGGAATATCTATGTGAACAAGAAAATTTAACTCAAGTTCATTGCAGACACTCAGAAAACAGTGCCTGGGAGCCACTTCACCTACTTTTGATGTCTACAGCAATCAAGTCTCCTCAGGCACCTTGTGTAGTCAATGGCAAAAACTGGCCACAGTCCACCTCACCCACTCTAAATGACTTTGTTATGTCTTCCTAGAAGACCCTCTCTCTTTCATTGATGAAAAAAGGAGTCCAGACAACTTATTCAGATGTGGGTGTGGGTATATTTGGCCAGAGAAATCCCCCTCATCATGTTGAAACCACTAAAACCAAAGCAATACTAAAAAGATCCAGCATTCAAAACCATCATTAGAAAACCATGTAAATTTATAGTCTTTTGTGTATGAAATTATCACCCTTTTTCTTCCCATTAACACAGTTTTTCTTGGCCTTTACTAGCTGTGCCTTATCAGCATTTAGTGTCAGAGTATGAGGCAGTTTTCAGCAGGTACATGCTAAATGCTTTTAAAAATAGATAAAGAAAAGCAGGTACATGTTAAATGCTTTTAGAAATAGATGTGCATAATATCTAATAATTAATTAATCAGGTCCTGAATGAGCATCATACCCTCTGATGCTTAAGGGGCCTCTGGAATGAATGATTTCCAGCTCGGAGAAGTTTCATGCAGCTCCTAAGGACCTAACATGGGGTAAAATCCCATCTCATCTCAGCAGGAAGTACTTATGGATAAGAGTAATGGAATTCCCATGCAGTCATGACCTGGCTGCGCAAATGTACAGGGTATCAGTCCTGAGTGCTCAGCCACAAGGTGGAGGACTCCCCTAATTTGTTAAGTTTGTTCAAGCCTTTCACCCCCATCTGCAGCCACCACTTCAGGCTAACGTTTGGTAAATTGGTAAATTCAGGCAAAATGGAAAGGAAAATAGCAAAAATAGATATTGGAAAGATGGAAATGTACAGAGGCAAGATGACTTATCCATCATTCTCCTGGAGAAACTGGCTGCTCATGGCTCGGATGGGCATACCGTTCACTGGGTAAAAGACTGGCTAGATGGCCAGGCCCGAAGAGTGGTGGTGAATGGAGTTAAATCCAGTTGGTGGCCAGTCACAAGTGGTGTTCCCCAGGGCTCTGTGTTGTGGCCAGTTCTGTTTAATATCTTTATCAATGATCTGGATGAGGGGATGGAGTGCACCCTCACTCAGTAACTTTGCAGATGACACCAAGTTGTGTGGGAGTGTTGATCTGCTTGAGGGTAGGAAGGCTCTGCAGAGGGATCTGGACAGGCTGGATCGATGGGCCAAGGCCAATTGTATGAGGTTCAACAAGGCCAAGTGCAAGGTCCTGCACTTGGGCCACAGCAACCCCATGCAACGCTACAAGCTTGGGGAAGAGCGGCTGGAAAGCTGCCTGGCAGAAAAGGACCTGGGGATGTTGGTTGACAGCCGTCTGAATATGAGCCAGCAGTGTGCCCAGGTGGCCAAGAAGGCCAATGGCATCCTGGCTTGTATCAAAAATAGCGTGGCCAGCAGGACTAGGGAAGTGATTGTGCCCCTGTACTCAGCACTGGTGAGGCTGCACCTCGACTACTGTGTTCAGTTTTGGGCCCCTCACTACAAGAGAGACATTGAGGTGCTGGAGCGTGTCCAGAGAAGGGCAACGAAGCTGGTGAAGGGTCTGGAGCACAAGTCTTATGAGGAGCGGCTGAGGGAACTGGGGTTGTTTAGCCTGGAGAAGCGGAGGCTGAGGGGAGACCTTATTGCTCTCCCCAACTACCTGAAAGGAGGTTGTAGAGAGGTGGGGGTCGGTCTCTTCTCCCAAGTAACAAGTGATAGGATGAGAGGAAATGGCCTCAAGTTGCGCCAGGGGAGGTTTAGATTGGGTATTAGGAAAAATTTCTTTACTGAAAGTGTTATCAAGCCCTGGAACAGGCTGCCGAGGGAAGTGGTTGAGTCACCATCCCTGGAGGTATTTAAAAGACATTTAGATGTGGCACTTAGGGACATGGTGTAGTGGTGGACTTGGCAGTGTTAGGTTAACAGTTGGACTTGATCTTAAAGGTCTTTGCCAACCTAAACGATTCTATGATTGTAAAATATTAAAGGTATATTTTTAGTTTTATAAAAAACTTCTCATTTGCCTTTCAAATTTTTTTTTTTTAATTATAAGTAGCTTCCATTTTGGAACAAGCCATAATTTTAAACTGGAAAGGAATCCAGATTCTCTTAATTTAAGTATGACCTTTTTATGTAACAGCAATTTCTCAGAAATGAGAAAAAATGTGTCTGTATATAATATTGGTTTGACCAAAGATGCAGTTAATTTTCTCAAGCACAAATCATAAGTGATTTTTTTTTCCCAAGAAACATGGATGGCACCAGTTTCTGATTAAGTATCTTGGATTCTTTTTGAGGAAATCTGCATGAATATTTTGGTAGGATTCTCAAAACTCAGCAGAAGAGGTTGTAGTTGCTTGACGTAGATTTCTTGCAATTATTTTTTAAACTAGAGGTTGCTTTGCTGGTGAAATTTGTTGAATATTTAACAACTTTGGTGATTATTTAACAACTAAAATTAGTTACTAATAGTCAAATTGAATACTGCTACATGACAGGATTCCTTGCTGATTAGGTTTCAGAAGTGCTGGCTCCAAAGAAATCTTTTTGATACAGCATTAATTTTTAGATGCACTCTACTCTCCAAGAATATTGTCAATATTGCTTAACAGTCAGTGCTGTAGGATAAACTTGGGAAGATACCATTTAGTCACTTCAAATTGGGGCAGTAGAGCATTTCCCCTCTCCTCAAATATATACCAGATACAAGTAAATTTACCCACTTTCCCATTTACCGTTAGTCAGATTCCTTAGTGCAAGAAGTTTTCTTTCTGATTTACTGTCCTGAAAGGGTATGCAAAGTTGTCAGCTCTGCACAGCTGTCATTACATTAAAATCCTTCATCAGTATTGGCCTTATTATCAGATAAAAATGATGCAGAGTGTTAAAATTGAAGTGCGTACATTTTGCTGCATTTTTCTCACTTTATTAAGTTGGGTTCCCTGCCAGCTGCTGTCAGCAGTGGTAATAAGCATATGTTCATAGCTGGTACCATTGACTTTCTGGGCTGGGCCATATAATTTTCTAATTCTGTCTCAGTTTTGCTTTGTGTTTCCAAACAGTGTTTAGAACCAGCTTCCAGATTTCAGTGCTATTACTGTTCTTGCTAGACATTCTGCAGATGTTCCTGTACCTGACATCTATGGATTGTTTTCCTTAGGCAGAATTCACTGAGACAAAGAGAAAGATCTGCATGGATGCCAGGAGACTGGGAACATTCCTTTAGGTCTTCATACTGAATTGCTGTGTTGTGCTCTGATTATAGAGTGAAGTCTTCTTTGCAAATGACTGTTTGTTTATTTTTTTCTGGTTTTAATTAGCACCTAGATTTTCTAAAGGAAACAAATTAAACAGTAAGAGGCCTTTATGGTATACTGTATGCTATTACTGAGAACTGAAAAAAATTTAAGCGGAATTCAGTTGGTAGCATCCAGCTGAAAAACATGCAAAACATTCTTTACTTGAATCTCGTTGCTCCTAAGTTTAGGTTTTTGCAGGAGATTTCTTGTTTCCAGAGCCTGGAAGGACTGGAACACTAATAGTTTTTTCACTAATACTTAAGTGCTTTGAACTTTGTCTTCAGAGATCTGTAGATTCATGGCAAAATTATATAGTTGTCCATCCTTCCAAAACCTCACTGATTTCAATAATAATGTAGAAGAATTGACTAGTTAACATAGAGCTAGTTAACTAACACAAATTTTCTACATACATATACTTAAAGCTCTTCAGTCTTTCCTTAAATCATCTTGATTTACCTTTGAAATTTAGCAATGCAAATGAAAGTGATACAAGCAAAGTTTAACTCACTGAGTGGAGGTTAAATGCACAGAAGTTTAAATGGATTTTACAGATGCAATATGTTTAAACTGTTGCAACTTTCCTAATAAACTGAATGCTTAAGATTCACATTTTCTGAATCTAGACTGATTCACTCAGCCGTATTGTGTGGGAAGAGAATTGTCTGCAACAATACATTGTGGAGGAATAATCTGTTACTTCAAAGTGGAGTATTACACCTTTGTCATTATTGTATTACTCTCTTCTGTTCAAGAATGGTTTGTTGAGAAGTTACCTGGCATTATAAATGGATGAAAATGAGAACAGATGAGGAAGTTCACCAAAGGCATTTCCACACCACAGCTCCCAGCTTTTGGTGTCCAGCCAGAGCAATGCAGAACCAGAGTTGAGTCTTAAGCTCCCCTTACATTTTACCTGACAGAGGGATCCTCAGAAGCCTTCTCACCAGTAAACTTCGAAGATACATCGAGGTGAAATGCAGAGGAAAGGGGTGAGGTTTAGATACCTAACATGGAGTGACACAGCAGAGCTGGATAGGGACCTGACACTGGTCTTCTGTCTGAATCCTCAGCTCTGAACCTTCCTTTGGAATTCAATGCCAAAGGAAAGGGATCATGATACTGAATGCTACACAGGCCTACAGTGTGAACAGTGAGGTCTAATTCCCTGCTTGAAGGACAGGTTTGAACCTGTGTCCCTCATATTTGTAGGGAGCACACACTGAGCTTTGGGTCTTGTTTGCTAACTTCAATGTTTTTGGAGACTGGTAATTTTGCTTTGTAGCCTCTTGGGACATGGAACAAATATGGGCTCCCACCAGTTCAGAAACCCTTTTCTGTTCCCAAAGTCATTGTAATTTGCATGTATTTATCTACAGGAATTTAGGTATCTAAAGGCAGTTCTGAAGTTGTCAGTGGCACTGAATTGGAAGACTTGGACAGAAAATAAAATGCCTAAGCCCAAGGTGGTTTGTTTGATTATTTTTTTCACGTCATTTTCAAAACTCTTGCCACAGTTCATTGCAAAAGAAGATGCTCTGTAAAAAAAAAAAAAAAAACCAAACAAGCCAAGCTTGATTATCTTTCCACTTCAAGATCATCCTATAAACCTGGCACGTTATTGTGAGCTTTTTTTCCCCTCTGGCTCGAGAAGCCCTGACAGAAATGTGGGAAATAACAAGCTCACAAAACTTTCCAGCTCTCGTAAAGGTTTTGTTGTTGTCAAAGGTCACATAAAACTCAGAGTGAGATAAGAATTGAAAAAACAATTGTAATTTCTTAAAGCAACTCTTGGCACGATTAGCCAAGCAGAGAAAGTGGAAGACTGAAATACAAGATTAAAGAAAATATTTAAACAGTTCTAATACATGTCAAAGTTACTCTTACAATTAAATAGAAAAAGAAAACAACATCACAGTATAATCAAAACAAATACGTCACCAAATCTACAGGTTGTAGTGTTACAGGACTCTTTCTACTAGAAGTGTCAGCAAAGGTGAAATTCAGGCTGCACCACAGCTGGCTGTGCTTAAGCAAAGCCTAACATATACATAGTGAAAACCTGGTGCTCACTTAAGTAATGAAGTAAGGGTCTACAGTCACTGCTACCAAATTGGTCCTGGATTACTAAAAATCACTTTGTATTGCACTTACACCTGGGTTTTCAGAAATGCTTGGCATTGACATTGGCTTGGCTCTACTCCTGTTGCAGTAAATGGAATTTTAACCACTAGCTGCCAGCAGAAACATTAACTGAACTTGTACCGATCAGACAAGTAGTTTGTATGCGGTACCATGTCTGTAACACTGGTCACTAGTGGATGTGTATAGGAAAAGTAGTGAAAATAGGATAGCTCTTCAAATAGCTCCTCTATCTATCAAAGATTTAGTGATATCCTACCACAGAGATTGCATCCTGACCATTGTATCTAATAACCTATCTTCTATCAATTTGGGAGATCTGATATTTAAACCATTAATATAGCTGGACTCCACAGTATCGTACAGTGATGTCTTTCATAATTCCAGTAGACTCTATGTGGAAAAAAAAAATAATCCTTGTTTGAAAATTATGCCTGGTAATTTAAACGGATGTCAGCAGTTCTTGGATCGCCAAGAGAAAGAGTGAGTCTACACAGGATATTCAAAATGGCTCACTCAGTCTGGAGCCCTAGCTTTGTATTTAGTGAATGCTAGAGTTGGATTCCTGCATAATGCTGCTTTTTTTCTTTTGTTCTTTGTTTCTTTCTAGTAATTCAGATTTTTTCCTTTATCTTTTTGTCACTTCTGAGCTGTCTGACAACTATCTATGTCTCCAAAACTTTCTTCTTGAATAACAATAATAAAGAAAAATCCCTCACTGTGCACATATAAAGCAATTTTTCCATAGCCATTATTTTACATTTATTTGTACTGAATTTCATTTGTCATTCATATCATCTCACATCCAGTGTTATGAAATCCTCCTGTAACTCTTTGCAAGGGACTTCAGATTAAAGTACCCTAAAGATCATTGTAACATTACCAGCAAAATGAGAAAAAGGTTAAGAGAGAAAAAAAGGTTAATGAGAAAAAGCTGAGCTAGAGCTCAATCTGGCTACTGCTGTAAAAGACAATAAAAACCACTTCTTCAAATACATTAGCAGCAAAAGGAGAGCTAAGGAGAATCTCCAGCCCCTAGTAGACGGGGGAGGGAACATAGTGACAAAGGATGAGGAAAAGACTGAGGTACTTGTCACCTTCTTCGCCTCATTCTTTAATAGTAAGACCAATTGTTCTCTGGGTACGCAGCCCCCTGAGTTGGAAGATAGGGACGGGGACCAGAATGGAGCCCCCATAATCCAGGGGGAAATGGTGAGTGACCTGCTACACCACTTAGACATTCACAAGTCTATGGGGCCTGATGAGATCCACCCGAGAGTACTGAAGGAATTGGCAGAAGTGCTCACCAAGCCCCTTTCCATCCTTTACCAGCAGTCCTGGCTAACTGGGGAGGTCCCTGCTGACTGGAGATTAGCGAATGTGACACCCATCTACAAGAAGGGCCAGAAGGAGGACCTGGGGAACTACAGGCCTGTCAGCCTGACCTCGGTGCCGGGGAAGCTGATGGAGCAGATCATCCTGAGTGCCATCAGGTGGCATGTAGAGGATAACCAAGGGATCAAGCCCAGCCAGCACAGGTTTAGGAAGGGCACATCCTGCTTAACCAACCTGATCTCCTTCTACGACGAGGTGACCCGCCTAGTAGATGAGGGAAAGGCTGTGGATGTTGTCTATCTAGACTTCAGTAAAGCCTTTGACACGGTTTCCCACGGCATTCTCCTGGAGAAACTGGCTGCTCATGGCTTGGACGGGTGTACTCTTCGCTGGGTAAAGAACTGGCTGGACGGCCGGGCCCAAAGAGTGGTGGTGAATGGAGTTTACTCCAGTTGGCGGCCGGTCACAAGTGGTGTTCCCCAGGGCTCGGTGTTGGGGCCAGTTCTGTTTAACATCTTTATCAATGATCTGGACGAAGGGATCGAGTGCACCCTCAGTAAGTTTGCAGATGACACCAAGTTGTGCGGGAGTGTTGATCTGCTGGAGGGTAGGAAGGCTCTGCAGAGGGACCTGGACAGGCTGTATTGATGGGCTGGGGCCAACTGTATGAGGTTTAACAAGGCCGAGTGTCGGGTCCTGCACTTGGGCCACAGCAACCCCATGCAACACTACAGGCTTGGGGAAGAGTGGCTGCAAAGCTGCCCGGCAGAGAAGGACCTGGGAGTGTTGGTTGACAGCCGCCTGAATATGAGCCAGCAGTGTGCCCAGGTGGCCAAGAAGGCCAATGGCATCCTGGCTTGTATCAAAAATAGTGTGGCCAGCAGGACTAGGGAAGTGATTGTGCCCCTGTACTCAACACTGGTGAGGCTGCACCTCTACTACTGTGTTCAGTTTTGGGCCCCTCACTACAAGAGAGACATTGAGGTGCTGGAGCGTGCCCAGAGAAGGGCAACGAAGCTGGTGAAGGGTCTGAAGCAGAAGTCTTATGAGGAGTGGCTGAGGGAAGTGGTGGTGTTTAGCCTGGAGAAGCGGAGGCTGAGGGGAGACCTTCTTGCTCTCTACAACTACCTGAAAGGAGGTTGTAGCAAGGTTGGCATTGGCCTGTTCTTCCAGGTAACAAGTGATAGGACGAGAGGAAATGGCCTCAGGCTGCACCAGGGGAGGTTTAGATTGGATATTAGGAAATTTTACTTCACTGAAAGCGTTGTCAAGCATTGGAACAGGCTGCCCAGGGAATTGGTTGAGTCGCCATCCCTGGAGGTATTTAAAAGTCGTTTGGATGAGGTTCTTAGGGACACGGTGTAGTGGTGGACTCAGTAGTGTTAGGTTTGTGGTTGGACTTGATGATCTTAAAGGTCTTTTCCAACCTATACGATTCTATGATTCTGTGTTAAATAAACCTACTGACTCTGTGCAATGATCTCGGTATTGGGGATTATGGGGATTGGGAGCTGCATCTGGCAGTAGCTTCCTGTTGCTGAATGCATGGATCTTTCCTCTCAGAATGTTTTTACTTAAAAAAAAAAAAAGAAAAGAAAAAAGAAGAGAAGAGTGGGGGTTTGAATGTAAAGGTTTTGTGACCAAGAGTGGAACGGTTTTGTGTTTTATTAAACTAAATGGTTCCCTATGAGGTACTTGTGCATCTCAGGCAGAGCTAAATTCATGTCAGATCCAAACAAAATTGAACTGTCAAAATGATTAATTTTGCTTGGGACACTGTTTTTTTTAACTGCTAAAACAGTGACTTTAAATATTTAACTTTTTTAATCGGGGTGAAATTAAACATAAAAATATTAGAATTCCCAAAGAAGCAAATTCTGTGTTTTTTCTCTCTGCTCTCCTCCTGGCTTACTAACTGATGTTTCAGACCAAATGCTGCATCCTGAACACTCTCTTTCATCAGGGACATCAGAAAAACGATCAGCATCCTTTGTTTGGAACCTCTTGCAGCACCTTTTTTAAAATTCGGAGTTCCGAATTATGTGCCCTGCACTTGTGGGAAGGTGTACCTGTCACTGCCTAGTTGCTGGGCTGACAAAAGGCGAGAAAGGAGAGACAGAGGAAGGTCAAGTCAAGGTGTTGTTATTCCTGTGTAAAGACATAGAGCCAAACTGTGTCTGAGACTACAGTACCATCCTCAGTACAGGCTTGATTCAAAAGGAGGTTTAGAGAAAAAACAGAAAAGAGATTTAATTAAAAAAAAAATATTTCTGCAGTATAAAAGCAACTTGGCACAGCAGAGCATATCATACTACATGGAAAATATTTTTGTGTCAAACCTGAGAGCAATATTCACATTAGACATTTTCTGATATCCAGATCAAGGTACTTTTGTATGGGTTAGGGTGTGGTAAAAGTGGAAGGAAATGTTTGCTGTCAAACTAGTCTTGGTTCTGTTTCCTCCTGGCAGAATACTTATTCTGCAAGACAACGCCATTATTCGTATTCCATTTGGTATGGCGAACTTTCTCTTGAGCTGATGAAAAAAAAAAAAAAGAAATTAAAAAACTTACTTGTATAAATGCAGTTGAAATTGGTACAGGAGTGCTGTGCTGTGACTGGCAAATAGACTGATAAAAACCAGGCATCATGCAAGAACAAATATACATAAGATCTCAACTGGTGGCAGATGTTTTGTCTCACTCTGGTGACAGTAGTGTCTTGATGTGACCTGTTCTATTGTAGTCAGTAGTATCCATGGAGTTCGGAAATGGCTCTGGGAAACTATGGGATTTGTATGTACAGCAGTTTCCTGGGCTGGTATTTGAATGCTGAGAAACATAAGTAAACACAAACGTCATGTATATAGTGAGAAATAGACACTGTACATGAAGTTCAAGGTAAATCAATAAGGCACGTACATAAGTTAATTCAACTTAGATGTAAATAAATGTGGGTATACTTATTTGACCAGAGTAAGAGCTGGGGAATATTTTAGCCTTTTTAAAACCTAACTTTTACAGATCTGCAGATAATCATTACTGTAGGGATTTTTAAATACCTAAGCTGTGGATAAGAACTGGGCAAAACCTTTTCCCACTAGCTCTTAATGTTTTACTGCCGGGATTTTTTTTTTTTTTCTTCTCTTTCTTCCCAGTGGGTTTTTCCCAGGACAAACTGTGGAAAAAGGCAGAATCAGAAGACTTGAAATGAGTTCTTATGACTCATTTAGGCAGAGTAAATCAACATTTACATTCACAGGTATACATCTGATATTTTGACCCCAGAACTTTCTGATATTTTTATTTACTTTTCATAAACTGTACCCTAAACCAGCCCCAGATATAAAATTGTTCACGGTTAATATACTTTAGCTTATGATATTGTCTCATAAAATGTGTGGATAACAAATATTTTGCTAATCTTCTTTTACTGGGGTTCAAAGGATTTTTGTCTTTCTATTCAACCTTGGTTTTTATTGTAATCCATATAATCCATATAAATGATGCCTTTTCTGTCTTTGCTGATGTCAAAACCCAGAAATTCAAATAAAAGCTCCTGTCAAAATCACCAAGTTTCACCTAATCTTGTGAAAAATCCAGAGATTTTGCATGGTATCCATTCCAAACCACAAATCAGGACAGCTTTCCTCAGAACTATGTTTCATAATACAAAAATGCTTGTGAAGTTCAGCAAAACTTTCGAAGAACCTGGGCTGAGTTTTGGATTTTAATAGAATTAAAAAACAGATGTTTCATGTGATTTGGAGTTTTGCAATGAAAGCTTTGCCCAGCTGTTGTTCACAGCTAAATGAGACAACATTTACTAAGACAACAGTATTTTGTGAAGTTATTTTTTTTTCATTTCTCTTAACAAGGTGCACTTTGAAGATTCTTTATGAGAAAATTGATTTTTTGCAACCCCTAAAATGAAGAAAAAATGACAGAGATTGACTGGTCTCATGTCATGCCGGTTTTATGCCACTGTGAATGCATTGTATGTTGCAAGTAGAATAGAAAATTGCAGTGGAGATTTGAACTGATATCCAGTAGTTTGCAGATGCTTTTCTAGCCTCCTATCTAACTCTAGACTGACCACATTCCATTTCACCTTCTACTTTTTTTGTCATCTGAGTTGCTCCTTTGTGCTCCTTTCAAACCTATGGTTTACAAATACTGTTATCACACTCAGCTTATGCAACATTGTATGTGGCTGCCTAAATAGAACAAAAGACAGTTTTTACTTAGCTGGCACGTGTTCTTTAAACATTACTAAGGTCTTATTACACCAATCATTCACAGACAATTGTTGGCACTACTAACTCATAACACCTCCCACAACACAAACTGCAACATGGGGAGTTCCTTAGTATATCCTGTGGATTGTGTTGTGTTAAGGGAAACACTCCAGAAAATATTTTTCCAAAGGCATGTACCACATTGTTGAAGCAGAGATCACTTTTTCTTGTATGTTTGTAGGGTGGAATGGGTTGAGAATTGCTGTGACTTGTATGTGGGCTAAGGTACTCTAGGTAGAAAAGTGCAAAAACACTTAATTGTGCAGTTACTTTGAAGTTTAGTTTTCACATGCTGCCATTTATTTTTGTGCAGTCTTCCCCAGAATTTGCCATCTAGCCTCTGAGAAGCTCGTTCCTATAGAAACAATCCAAAGAGCAAAATTAGGGTAAAAGAAAGGCAAAGATGTGGAGGCTGCGATGCTTTAGTGATAAAACAAGTTAATCACCATAAGGTCACATTCCTGATGCTGGGCATGGTAGATGTAGATATACACCAGAAGAATGTCCCATAGAGCTTTTAAAATGGAATAGGAAGGCCAGAAGGGGAAAGGGGGGGGGAGACAAAGTAAAGTAAGTTTTCTGAGAGCTCTAGGGAAAGCATAACTTAACTCCTTAAAACTGGGAGTTAGATAAGAGGATTTCCAAAATTCTGTGATTCTATGAGATGTTAAATATCTAAAAGGAATTTAACAAAGAATTAAAGAACAGCCTGAAGCTCAAAGAAACCCCAGAAGCCTGCTAAGCTGTACCTTTTAAGACACCAGGAACAACAAGTTCAAGAATATCTGAGAGGAAAAATAAAAGTTTAGTTGGAAACAGCAGACAGAATAACTTATTAGGTGGCACATAGCCACTTGATGTTGACCCAGCAAATGAGAGCTAAATGGCAAAATAAATAATAGTTAAAGGTATATCAGACCTTTGAGAGGGCCAGTAACATCCCTGAAACACTGCAGTCAGTCTGATACACTCGTTACCTTTGACAACAAGAAAAGTTCAGCATTTGCAGACTTGTACTCAAATGAATGCCAGACATCCTTTAGATGAGTCCAATTCTGAATATACTGATCCTTCCCCTGAAAAGAAAGGTAAAAAAAGAAGCTGCCCTGTGGAAAGTGTAAAGGCAAAAAAATATTGTATAGCATTGCCCAAGTAAGTTAAATAGTTACGAAAGGTACACAGAACGCCCATGATCTCATAGTAAAAATATATGTTTCTTATGCTGGGCATTGGAGTTATGTGAAAAACACCTGCCAGCCAAGTTCAGTCTGCCAGTCACTTATGCCAGCACTTTGCAGGAAGGAGAAAGTTAAGAAAACAACAAAAAAAAGAAAACATAATTCAGTAGTTAAAACTAAATACAAGCAGTTGAAGCTAGAAGCCTTTCACAAAAAATCTCTATTGAACAAATACATAAGCTCACCTAAATGGCTTTGTTCAAAAAGAGAATTTTTTCATCTGATCTGAAAGGAAAATAACTACTTGGCAAAATTCTTAAATATGGCTAAATGTCCTTGCAGTTAAAGGCAAGCAGAAAGAAGCATTTGGTAATAGCTGCAGCTCTACTTTCCACTGATGTGACTTACTCTTCTAAGTACTTTGTTTGCCTTTTTCTAAAGCTGACATTTTTAAAATATAATCTTGGAAATTCAGTCATTTCAATACTGGACTTCAACTATAATCAATATATATATATTGGCTTTAGGGCAATGCCCATAGGATGAAGATATTTTTTCAGAATAAAAGTTGTGGGCTTTTTTGGTTTTATTTTTTCAGAAAGCAAGTTTTTCTCTGTGGAGGAAGAAATGGGAAAAACAAGTATTGCTTTGGAAAATACCGTTTTCTAAGGCAACTTAAATAAAGTCTTTTCAACTATAGTTTATGTGATGTCGTATTGTCTGCTTTCCCAATCTTATGGGTTTTCCTCTTTTTTTTCAAATGAGCTAGCTTCTTGCATGTATGCTTTTGATTCTCTTCCCTGTAAGTGCTTAGGGACACCTAAGCTTTATAAGCAAGATACCAACACCTAGGCTTTATAAGCAACATACCAACATGAAAAAATGAAGAATGCATTCATTATGAAAATGTTGCTGCTGTTGAAAACTCGTATTTCACACAAGATGTTTTTTGAGAAAAGACTATTTTTAAAAATAATTATTTAATGGTAATAATGTTGCTGTAAAATACCTCTCCATGGGGCCTGTGAGTTTTAATGAACTTCTGCATAGGAGATGCAGTTTTTGTAATTTTAAATCTATTAGCTTATTTAAGCAGGAATTTGCCAAACAACTTTTGAAGAGGATTGGAGTGCAGACTCGCAGAGCTTCTGAACAGGAATTTACTGTTTCTTACTCTAGCAGTTCGGTTGTTGCAACAGCTATCTAAAATAATGTAGATACTTTCACCTGAGTAGATCTGAACTCCCAGTTCATTGGAGAATGGCTCAGTATCCAGCCCGAGCGGAGGCGTGTACCTGCACTCTCCACTTTGTGTAGATAAGGAAATGCTCCCTGGGCTGGGGATTGGAAGCCAGGTGTCACACCTCCCTGGTGATGTCCCAGCCCACGGGCTAGCAGTCAGCCGCCTCTTACAGACAAAGCACCCCATTAGAAAGTGGACCAGTTCCAGGTAGAGTGCCTCATGCTAAGAACATTTACCCAAGAAAGCAGGAATCTTGGGTGCATTCCTCCTCAAAACAATGTATTTGAGCTTAAAGCATCTTTTAAGTGTCCCCTCTGTTCCTTCACTTAAATCATTGCATTTTGTGTAAAATTCTGAAATATTCATTGAATAAAGAATCAGAATAAGGATTTGGCAGGTTGAGTACTTGAGAGATGGGATCAGACACACTACACAAGGCAGGTTGGTACCAACAGGAAATAACAACAGATCTTCAGCGCAGAATTTCAAGGTATTTTAAGGGCTTTAAGGGAGTGGGTATTCATTTCTGGGAGGAAAAAAATCAGAGTATTTAACAAGGTAGACTAGAAACAAAGAACTCCAGAGAAGGGATGTTCTTTGCAGTTGCTGAAACTACAGGCCTGTAATACTTCCTCCTTTACAAATATCAGTATCACAGTTTTCTCACTTAGGAGAGTGAAAAGTGTATTGTATAACTAATCGTTTCACAATCCATTCCTGGTACCGACTGATCCTCATGACTGGGTGAACATCTTGGCACCTTTCACGGGTGAGGTATTTGTGTGAGACCGAGAGCACATTGTTACACCTGGTCTGAGCCCAGCGGCTGAACACGCATTGAGCAAATTCCTCTCTGCCGTGGCACTGGCCAGGTTACATGTTGCAACCAATGTTGCTGGCATTGCTATGCAAGTAGTCTGTACCATTTTGTGTTTGTTAGAAGAAGAAAGTGCTGTTTCTATTATACACAGACATTTCTGTGAGTAGACATAGTTTCACTTTAATTATAAGTAAGTTCATTCATTTTTAAATTTTTTTTTTGCATCCCCTAGCCTGTCTCTGTGATTACTTCTGTGGTAAAAAGGAGCCCTACCAGCTAATGTGATGGCTGCAGATATGAACATTTATAGGAATTGAATAAGAGATCGGGTAAGCTGTGGTTAAAAAAATATGGTAGTTGAACTACAGGATTGCTTCCAGCCTTCTACAACAAATTTGCATTGCAACAATTATTTTTAGATCAGGTCAGGAAGATTTCAGGGAAATATAATTGACAGTTTTTTAAACCTGAAAAATTATACTCTCACTGTTCATGAATCCTTCAGTAATATAGGAAAGGCTTTTAGGGAGCTGTTCTTGTTTGCTCTCCTTGCTGCCCCAGCTCCCAGGCTGCCAAAGAAAGAACGACCCCGGGACCCCAGCACTACTCGAGAAGGTGGCTTTGTGCAGGCTACTCTGAGTCCAAGTTTTACCAGGGCCCCTTGTTTTGGTGTGGTCCCACAGCCTATCCCATAAAACTGGGGCAAACTTCATTACTCGTTTCACCAAAAATCTCAGAAATTTGGGACTGTGTTCTGAATCAGAATATTTGGAAATATCAGAAACCTCTACTGAAGAGAGCCTTTATAAGAGCATCTCTAGTTACTTGTGCCTCTGAGCTCCTGCCAGTCATTCACAGCTCTATTTCTAAGAGTCCTCCAACCTCATAACTTCAAGTGAAGTAATGGGAAACTTAAGGCGACTGAAAATCAGGCTCAAAGTAGTGATTCATGTCAAAGTCGTGGCTCATGGTGACAATTGTTTTGATTTGCTCAGAATCCCATTAATTTTTAGCAGTATTGAAACAAGTGGAAGCTAGAATGTGGAAAATGTATTTATCATACGTTTTGAAAAAAAAAATTCCACACAACTTTTGCATCTAAGAAATACTACAGCAAGTTTTTGGGATGTACTGGAGAATCAAGTAGTAGAAGGTTTAAGTTGTGTGTGCACCTTTCTGCACAGGTGTGAGAAAGACAGCTGTGACTAAATGACTGACACTATTCCCCAGAAGGACGCTTATTACAATGCATGTATAAATTGGCTCCCCTAAAATGTGGTGGGTGTTAAAATGAAGTAGTTATCCAAAAATCTGATACAATTGCTCTTTCACAATGGGTCACTGAACTGTGTGTCGTGAGCCCCTGAAGACTCAAAAGTGAGCATAGGGATGCAATGTGTTTGTTAGTAGTCAGCAGCTCAGTCCCTCCAGCAGGGAAGGCATCAGAAGCAGTTGAAGGGATCATGTTAGGAAGAGAAAATCAGGCTGCCTTTAAGTGCTTGTAAGGGCTCTGTCCCTCCAGGGCTGGAAGTGGCTGTTTGCACCTGCAGCCAGCACGTACAGCTGCTTCTTCCTCACCCAGCCTGGAGGAGCTAAGCTGCAGTTGGATGAGGACTGGATTAAGACAGATGTGCTAAAAACGAGCTGTCTTTGACACAGTTCAAGAATGCTGTTATACCGTTCCTGATTTGGACCTTCAGGAGCTCTGGCTGCAGGTTCCTAAATTCTCTGTCCAGTCTGGAAATCAGTAATTCCCAAAGTAAGCAGTTGTGAGTGGGCTTCTCAGCTAGCTGGAAATGCAGCTTCAGTAGGGTGCCTTCAAACTGGGGGCTGGTCTGGAAGTGAGATTGCAGCCAGACAGCTTGGAGCTCTACCCCTTAGCTAGTAGCAGCAGTCCTTGAAGGAACGTTATAAATCCTGAGAGTTCTCACACTCGGGGATTTTTTCCTGCTAGCTTTTCATCATTTGGGTTTAATCTTTTCTGTCTTTTTCATGTTTGACAACATCCAAATTAACATAATTTTAAAAAGCATAACTGCCTTCTCAGATAATCTGGAGAGCCTTCTGCCTGGACTACCTCCATATGACATGACACTGCCCTGCAGATGCTTGAGGTGAAATCCTATGAGAGGCTGGGTGTTATGTTTATCTGTGCACAAAAATAACCCCACTTTCAGTAAGAATTAACTTTAATTTTAGCCTGAGAGAAAAGGACAGTCCAGTGCTCCCCAAGAGAGCATGTCTCTGTTACACTGCTTTCCGACAGTTTGCAGTGAACAGCATTTGGATATTTTTTATCTCTGTTCTAGTTCTTTTCCTAGCTGCCTGTGTTTGATGATGGCAGAGAACTTTCAGAAGTAAAGGTGCAATGCACAGAAAACTAAAGCACAACAGTTACATAGTTGCACATAGAAACTCAATGTTTTTTTTAAATCATTGAAAATAGAAATGAGACCTCTTTCGTCATTCCAAGCTGACAACAAAAATAAATGGTCCTGTAAGGATGTAAAAGAATTGAAAAACTCTATTTGCTTCTTAAGTTCTTTACTGCTAGAAAGCCAGGGTGCTTCCATGCAGGTCCCTTAAGTAAATGCCAGGGGTTTTTTTGGTAGGATTTTTTCTCATTTATTTGCTGTCTCAAATTAGCTCGTATAAATAGGATTGACAAGAGTGGAGATTTAATTTTGTTTTAATTCTCAAGGTCTTCATGCAATACTTGCATTCATTTGTTTGTGGCAAATCCTATAGAAAAGAAATACTGCTAAGAACTGGAACTAAGGAGTTGGACCCACTGCTTGTCACACAAAATATTTGCAAATAAATCATGGAGTCTCTCTTCAAATAACTGTGACCTCCTTCAGACAGAGTGGTTTCTCCTGACTGACTCTGTAGAAAAGAGCTACGAAAATGATGGCCAATGCAGAAAGGTTAGAAAAACAGCTTTCAGCACTGGGAGAAGCAAGGGAATTTGAACTATGAGTCAAAACATTGTCTTTTGGTTTTGTCTTCCAAAGTCTGGGGGAACAAGGCTAAGTATATTCATGGTAAAGTATTGCCAGTAGCTTACTGGTTCCATTAGCCCTTGCAGGGCCCTGAAGTCAGCTGGCCATTCAGACCAAGAAGAAATGGTAGGTAGCGTCATTGCACAGAGTAAGCAACCACCAGGGAAACAAAGAGGTACTTAGGGGCAAGGGATGTGAGAGAAGAGGACACTGCAGGATGAAGCTGGTGCTGTGCCAGCAGAAAAATTTGTTAAAATGTCCTAGAAATGCCTTGGACATTTCTAAATTACCTTGTTTAGTGGGTTTCCCTTTCTGCAGCTGAAGAAAGTGTTATGAAAGGGAAACACTAATGCTGGGGCTCTGCAATATGCCGGTGGTGGTCACGCTTGCTTCAGGCCATTCTCGCTCTGCGCAGGCCCTGGGACTGCCAGTAACCAATGCAGAAGAGTCAGAAAGGTCTCTGTTTCAGCACTAAACCAGACTGGCTTTTGGATAAAGTCTGAAGTTTTCTTTAAAGATATTTACATAGGTTTTTCACTTGTATATGATTAGCAAAAGATAAATTTAATATGATGAACATGAGTTGAGTTCATTTTCTTACCTTGCTTTTCTTACCTTGCTGTGCAGGAAAGGAACAGGTATTTCCTTCATTTTCTTACCTTGTTCATTTTCTTACCTTGTTCATTTTCTTACCTTGTTCATTTTCTTACCTTGTTGCTGTACAGGAAAGGAACAGGAGTCATGTCTTGTGGCCTTCTGGAAGCATCAAACTGTTTACTGCAATGCCTCTTTGTCTTTGCTGCTGGTTCAATTATCTCTGATGTGCTTCACTTTACAAATTAAAATCTCTGTTGTATATGTTATTATATGAAAGTCATTTATTCCAAGGTGTCATTTCTGAACTTTTAAGTTACCAAGTAATAACAACAATCCCAGCATAGTCTCTAGCAACAAATCGAGAAATCATTTTTATTAACACTTCTTGGCTTCATGGTGAGGTTGTACAGCTTTTCAAAGTGAGCTGGTTCTGGCACTGACTGTTGTTTAAAGAAGTGAAAAGTTACTCTTCAGGGAGATTGTTGATGTGACTTGCCTAGTTTTCTGCGGATTCAAAGCTGACTTATTTTACAGATATTTTACTTCTGACTACTGGCTTTGGAATGTCAATATATTACAAAATGACCTAATTTTTAAAAGAGCCATAATGAGTACTAGTCCATTTGAAAATGTTTTTACTATTTACGTGTTAACACCTGCTGTATGTGAAACTACATTTATAGATAAACCTGGCATGAATCTTTCATTGGCCCTGCCCCCTTCTTAATTCTCAAAACTAGCTTCACAAGATGCACACCAAGGTGCTTTAAAGAGGTGTGATGGGACACTACATAGGCAAGAGCAAAACCTCAAGCTGTTAATTTTACATGGTGGTTGTCACCAACATCCATCTGGAGGTGGATGGAGATATTACATCTCTGCTGTGGACTGCTGATTGCGTAGTGTGTTGTTGAACAACCATATTCATATGCAAAAGGAGAGCTATTCATGGTCAGGAACCAAACACAGTCATTACAGTACTTTCATGGGGAGTGTGCTGTGGCATTTGGGTGTTGATTAACACTTATTAGTTAAGAATTGAGTGACAAATGGATATGCATGCCCCACCACGCA
This sequence comes from Mycteria americana, assembly GCF_035582795.1. NCBI lineage: Eukaryota > Metazoa > Chordata > Aves > Ciconiiformes > Ciconiidae > Mycteria > Mycteria americana. The sequence goes on from NC_134367.1 coordinate 38,419,954, forward strand.
GTCGTATGGCAGTCATTGTAGCAAGCCTTCATGGAGCCTGCTCTGGGCATGGCTGCTGAATATAAAATCAGAATGGCCCTTTGATGGTTTTCTGTTTTTCAGGATTGCTCTGGTCACCTACAGAGCAGAAAAATTTGTTAAAATGTCCTAGAAATGCCTTGGACATTTCTAAATTACCTTGTTTAGTGGGTTTCCCTTTCTGCAGCTGAAGAAAGTGTTATGAAAGGGAAACACTAATGCAGCCTAAGATATTCAGTATCAATGAAAAACGCAGAGGCTAAGTGGACAAGTAAGAAATTGTACTGCTTGCTGGGACACAGGCTTGATGCGGAGCTGATATAACTGCATCAAGCGGCATTGGCTAGCTAAGTTCATTTTGGATAATGCTTACACTCCTGCTGGTATATATGCTCAAGTGCTCGATTAAGGAACAATATAGGAAGTTTGGCTAAGGTCTTTCTCTCAGTGTTGTTAAGTGTGCAATGAAACCTGCCATGAAAATGGACAATCAGAAGTTTTTCTCTTATCTGTATGTGCTCTACAACCTTCATAAACATTTGTGTACTGGCTATATGCTCCTTGACAAGGTGCATGGAGAACTGTAGTGAGCTTTTCCTCATTACAGTTACATCTGAGAGCCTGTTCAAACATCTTGTCCCAGAAGATTGCAGGCCCCTCTTTTGTGTTAGGCAGATAGTGAAGATAGGGTGCCAGCCTCAAAAGCAACCTACTCCTTGGTCTGTCTGTGGGGCACAAACCACCCATTACCAAGTCCCTGTTCCCAAACTCACGTAAGAAGAAAATGTCCAAGTCTAACCAGTTGCATCCTATCCCCTATTTCATGATCCATCAGAGCAATGCCAGATATGTACTGTGCACAGTGTTAATCCTTGGTCTGCAGGTGGGCTGTAGGAAATGAATCACTCTCAAATGTGGAAAGACTAAATATCAGTTACAGTCGTAAGAAGCTGAAAAGGAAGCTGAGTGTGGGCTGCTGAAACTATTTCTATGATGTTGTTAAGAAATGAAAAGCAGGAATAAAGGTAAACCTTCCATGGTGCTGTGCGCCGTGCCTGTGAACACACTGTTGTGTTGGATGGTGGCGTGAGCATTCAGCCTCTGTTTAGACAAAGATAAAGCATTTGCCGTGCTCTACAGGTTGGGACAGGAGCGAAATCTCCACTTCCCTGACACTGACAAGAGAAGCACCAAAGAAAAGTAAATTAACACAAGTCCATGCCACTACTCAGCAGACAGTGGTGTGCCTAGGTGAAAGTGGTGGGAAGGGTGACCCGGAGCAGTGAGAAGGCTGGGACTCAACAAGGATAGATGAGGAGGTGCAAATGTGCCAGCTTCTCCCTTGCACCTGCTCAGCACCCCAGCATGGCCCCGCAGGGAGCTGACCCAACCCTCTAAAAAGGCAAACAAGCCTTTCCCCGTGCAAATATTTCTTACTACAATGTATCCCGAGGCAGTGAGAACATTTTTTTCATGATTGAAAGCATTATCTTTTCTATGTAAACAGAAGAATAGCAAATCGTGGGAAAAAAAAATCTCTTTAAAACAACAAAGCTGAGAGTCCTACACTGAGCACTCTGAATAGCCTGCCTTAGGGGGTGACACATAAAAAATGCTTCTGAGAGGGAGAAATGAGATCAAAACACAAAAATTATGCTAGCTTAATATTTATATTTTTGTTAAGCTTTCTCACATTTCACGTTTAATTATCTACCAGAAAAAGGCCCTGCCTTGCCAGATCTTCTATGTTACAGTAATTAAACTGAGTTCAAATATCTTTTCATATTTGTAATTGCAATTTAAGTGAGGCACTGCTGGAAGACACTCATCCAATTTAGAATCTGTTTAACTATTTTTTCCCTGACACGTTCTATTTCAACCTAACAATTATCCTTTTTTATGTTATTGTACCCTTCCACTGTAGAATTCTCTTTTTTTTTATAGCTACCATAACTTTTAGCGTATTCAGGAGCTGGATATTCCTGTGCAAAGCACTGTACAGATCTCATTTGAGCCACTGGAAGTGTTTGCATCGTTACAAGTTACCTTATGTGAACTTAATGACTACTTTGAGCTTTCCCACCTCTTGTCTGCTACAAGCCTGAGTCTGGTGTCAATCTTGCCTCGTTTCTCTTTTCTGCCTCACCCATCAGGAAACCCAAGCATTGCTAATACTCAACCACGGTGTTATGCGTAGAAACCCAAACAAGCTGCCATGCTAGAAGCATCCAAGTTGTGACAAGACTGAGCTCAGCATGGGCTAATTCACCTTTTAGAATAACTGCAGGGTAAATTAGTTTGCACTCATCTCCATGGTGCTGCCTCCACTCTCCTTTGACACTGAGATAGCTTTTTCAAAGCAAGCTCAATACCTCTGTACTGCTTTCCAATATGCAATCCAGACATATCCTTATGCATAACTTGTTAGCTGAAATCTCTTAGAGAATAGTTTGTGAAAAACAGACAAGATTTTCTGTTGTTGCTGAATTGTTTTCTTTCTATCTAGACTGACCATTCAAAACAGATGACCGGGTATGATTCAGGTCTGAATGTATTTAGATTCAGAGCTTGGTCTTGTCTGTTCAAGCAGAAAAGGTCCAGGCATTGAGTTCAGATTCAGATCCAAAGTTCAGGTCCAGGATAAGTCTGTATGGGGTTGTAGACTTTGATGGACCTATGGACTTTATCTCCAACTGTGCATGCAAAAGATGGATTTTCACTTATTTTCAAGTCTATTGGGTGTCTTAATGCTGTTTTGTATTACAGAACGTTAGAGCAAAAGAAATGACGGGAACATAATAAAAGTGATGAAAAGTTTCTCAGGCTTCTGAGCCTGGGATTATGGGAGGTGGCAACAGTTAAATGTCTCTGCTTATTATGTATTTTCTCCTTGTCCACTGGTGGGGAATTTAGTATGGAAAAACTTAATTCTTTGGAGACCAATTCTAATAAACTGTAGATGGTTTGTAACATAGTTTCAAAGCGAATAGAAGTTAAACTAATGAGAACTGGCTGTGTAAAACACGTGTGTGAGGTCAGTGTTGTCAAAACAATATCCAGACCACTGCTGAAGCTTTGGCAGCACAGTGCAATGAAGGATGGTAACAAAGAGCATGTGGCACAGACTGAGGGAGGCACATTTGCTTAGGGCAGAATTTATCTGCCCTAACTTAAGTGACTAAAAGATGGATGTCTGAGTCTAAGCAGGCTGTGTAAGTAACTACTGAATTAATGGCGAGAAACAGGCACTTCCTGATGGTGATTCAGCTAATCCTAAGCTCAACGTTTTAGATGGTATGATGACTTAGCCTCTGGAACTGCCTGTGTTTTTCCCTTGAGCACAGGGGATGATTTAGGTGTGTAATCTTCAGGCAGTAAAAGCGAGGAAGGTAAGTTGAGCAAAAGAGATACTGTTATGAAGGAAGAACATTTAATAGTGTGTTACCTGGAGCTTTTCTGGTAATTGTTGTAGGACTCTACTTAAGCAGAGCTTAATGATTTTGAGAACGTCCCTGCAGTACATGAGAAAGTGTGCTACAAAAGGCCACTCTATTATGCAATGTGTATTACTGCAGTGAAAACGTGCAGCAGCAATATTCTTGCCCCATTGAAACCAAAGCTCTCACTGATTTCATAGCACCTAGCATTTCAGTTGCTGTTCTAATCCTAAACTGTAGGTAGTATGCCACATTAAAAAACTGTCCCTGTAACATGGAGGTTGCATGCATACAAATGGGTCAAATTAACAACTGGCATAAATGAAAAAAAAAAAACCTGTGAGGTCAACAAAGCTTGTGGAGCTTTAGGAGGGCTTCAGGGTATTTCCACACTTGATGCCCTTTGATTTAAATGAATGACAGTGTGGCATAAAGGCTCTGGCTTCTCAAACCTAAGTCTTTTGACTTTCAGTGAAAGTCAAACATCTAGGTGCTTTTGAAAATAGCTCGTGTCCTTATTTTAGGTGGTTAATTACATTTAAAACTATAAATTTCCAATGCTCTGATCCAAGAAGAGGTTACAGATGTCCCCTTTGGATATGACCACCAGCAAGAATGAGACAGAAAATGGGCGCAGGGTGTGAGTCTCTGGGTTCTGTTGTTTGGAGCACCTGGTTCTCCCTTCCTCCAACCTGACATATAGCACAGCGCACCCCTCATGATATGATTAGCTGTGCAGATCTGGTGGTATGAATCAGGGCTTCGTCTGACTTGGTGCAAGGCTGTTACTTCTATGGCATACTTCAGGCACTTGGTGATAGCATTCTTGGGGAGGAGAAGAGCCCAAAATCATAGGGTTTTTTTTTCCTCTCTTTATTTAAAGTTTTTCAAACCTTGAAGAGAAATTAGCCTACGAAATGCCAAATCTGAAGTACAGTAATATTTCTGTAAACTCTTCAGATAAAGAAATATACCTCAATCTTTATTAAAAAAATCATGACAACAGAGAGCTATACAAGGATGTAAGTTCCTCTGATATCCCTTTTATTACTCCACACAGCAATAAAGACCTCTTCTGTTTGTTTCTATCTGGTAAGCCTTGTGTTTAATATAGAAAAGAGATTAATCTTAGGCAATTTAAGAAAACATCTCAGTGATTTTTAGTTATCGCATGGAGAATTCATAACTTCTTCCTAAGTCATTTCAATGTAATTGCCTAGACATGGCGAATCTTCATCACCACTTGTCAGTTGTATTCTGCATAGGCTGGCTGTAGCCAGGTTTACTCTATACAGGTATTTTTTCTTCCCCAGGAAATACATACTCTTACAGCCCCAAAATAAAAGGTATTGAAGTTGTTATACACAGCTATCTTTTATCACATGTTACTTTTATGGAAAATGTTAACACTGGCACCTTTTCATTAAGGAAGTAATTTCGTACTAACAAGCCTTGCTTGCTTCAACAGCTATCTTTAATATGTCAATTAGTCTCAGAGATGATGTAAGCAAATGCGGTTACAAAGGTATTTCTTTTATCTTATGTTCTTTGCAACAAATTCATCATCATTAAATTTTCTCCTATTTCAGAACACAGTTTATTTTCCTGAATACTTCATGATAAAAGAAATATGATTTTAGGTAACCTTTAATACAGTTGGTGGAAATGCTGATCTTGTGGTGTAATGTAGGGCACTTGCAGAAGCTTTAAATACTGATCTGATAGAGTCCCTGTTGCAATACTGAAGGCCAGTGAGCTGTGCTAATTTACACCACCTGAAGAACTCAACAGTGTGTGCATTGCTATTTAATCCTGAGTAATATTGTAATAATCTTTAATTTAGGATTTCTGCTTTCAAAACATAAAGGAAGTACTTCTACGATGACTAATATTGCTCTGTGATTGACCAGGACACACAGAGTAACACTGACCTGTCTGAGTAGCCAGGGCCTGACTGTAGCCATCCCTTGAATAGTACAAGGGGTCTGGAGGAGTTTTGTTGCCTGGGCTGCTTGCTGTCCAGCCACACTCAGCAGTCCAGGACCTAACCCCCCCTGCCAAACCTCGCATCTCTTCATCCATCTGGCAGAAACATCTGAAAGAGGAAGCAAGAGGAAGGGGTTATGTAGGAGACAGCCAGACTGCTTTCAGGTCTGAGAACCGACTTTCAGGTCTCAGGTTAACTTTATTTAGAAAAATAAAATAAAAAATACAGATTTAGAAAAAACCTGGTAATTTGGAATTACAGGTTTTGTAAAATAAAGGAGATTTTTCCAGTTACCATTAACCAAGAAAGAGACTTTTCTTTTATTAAAGGTGTCATTGCCTACTTAATGCATTTTTATAACATTTCTGATTCATCTTTTCTTGGAGCACATCCTGATAATATATTACGCTCACAGAGAGATTAACCTAACTGGCAAACAGTTACAGCTCACTCTTCCTGCTGGCCACCATTTTTCCTGGGGAGAATAATCTTAATCATACCATTCTGCCTTGGTAACACAGCAGTTTTTAGTTCTCACTCCCAAATTACACATTTCAAGATGAACTAATATGTATTCTATAAAGTCAGAGGTCATATATTTTATTGTTGGAAATACTTCAGTTGAACTGAGCTGACCAGTAGCAAAGGTCTAACTCTCCTCACCACTGGAAGGTTTAAATGCCTGCAATTCTCAAAAGGATGCTACAGCTTCTTGTTGTTGTTTACAGTGTTAAAATAGGCCCAAATATTTTTTAATCTGTTGTATTTTTTAATCTTTTGGAGTTTCCAAAATAGTTGTATTTGACAGATCTGTCTTCCTGATTTTACCTATTGGTCTAGTCTGCAATGTATTTGCAGTCTCTTATTCTTGTTGCAATAGTAATGAATCATGAATCTTGAGCATCATGAATGCTTAAGGTCATCTTCTTTGTTGCAAGTGGATGGAGATGTGATAGATAAGGACAGAGAAGGTAAGAATCTCATGGAGGCTTTTTCCATTCTTCATCTAGAGGTTGTATGAGGTAAGATGCTTTTACTCCTTTAACAAAGGAGAATTGCACAGTTGCACCTAACTCATCCTTTCAATACCCAGTGACGTCAGTGTGATGGATGTCTGCTAATACGGTCCTGTGGGTCTTCAGTTTCTCATGCATTTGCATCCTTACGCTCAGCATTGCAGTAGAGGAGGCTGCCTAGGAAGAGAAATGCAGTTCCAGCAGTTATGGGGGTAGAAACTACTTTTCTACTATCTTTTGGTGGCCAGTATCCACATTTTCAAAGGAACGTTGAACAAGAGGGTATAATGGAATAATCAGCCTCTAATATAGTTTCTCTCTTGCTTCAGTTATAGTTGAGAGGGAAGATCTGTGGGAGGATTTAAGTATCAATGGCAATTGTAGTCAGCATATTTCCAAGATGTAAGCTTTGAAAAGCCCTGATGAAATGCTACCTAGGTATTGGTGCATGTGAGATACAGAGATATCTCAGAACGGCCAGTGTTCAAATTCTTCAGGCATTTGAAGAGCTTTGGATAAGCTTTTTAAAGTGCCTAAGTGCAGATAAAGTTACGCTGATCTCAGCCCTAAGCCATTTTGAATTTCAAAGAAAGGGATTCCTCCACCTCTTTTTGCTTGTTTTCTGTAGTGAAACATAAAAGTTTTGCACCATTTCAAATGTCTTCTGGGTTTTTAGTGCTTTATTTCTTACTGTTACTAAGTATTCTTTTTCAGACAAATGTGCAGTCTTTCTAAATGACAACTTTGAAGCCTGTGGCCCTGCGATGGAAATCTAAACCTAGCCTGGAAATAACTGTAGGGAATACATGCTAGAAAACGATCCGATTCTGGCAAACGAGCAGATCAGATCATTTAACATCTTTTTAACTCTGACTTCTATTATTCTGTAATGATTCACTCTGTCTACTGTCAGATTCCTCTGCTGTGTTTTTGCTTTCTCCTGTCTTATGTTGGACAGAGACAAGAATAAAGAAAATGGATGTTTGCTTTGTATCATCTTCTGTGATACTTACAGTTTTCACAAGATGACTGTCAGTCTTGAATAAGATATGACATTTCCAGCTGATAGACAAATACCTTTTCAAAAATTAGAGTGCTTTTTTTTTAATTCTAGTGCCTTTCAGAGAATTTCAAGTTCTACTCTTTTACTTTACAATGACAACTTGTTCCTGTAAATGGAAAGAAAATAGAGGAAAATATTTATTTTGGTTTTTTTTTTAATGGAAATACATCTTTTAAGTCAATGTACAAGCCCCAGAGCATCCTCTGTCATCCCAGAAATTTCTGTCCTTGAAATGTTCATTCAGGAATTTCCTTCACATCCAGAATTTGTGAAACCACATAGGTGACAGGCTATCTGGAATTGCATAAAGTCAGAGCTAACAAATCTTTTTTTCTCTCTCTCTCTTTTTTTTTTTTTTTAAATATAAGGATATTTTATTCACAAACTTAGAAGCAGATGTGTAAGGTTATTTCTTCACCTGTGGAAGAAGCAGAGGCAAGATATACCAAAATATATTTTCATCATAACTTCAACCTTTGCATCCACCACTTCTATATTTTGTTCTCTCTGCTTTACTTTTCAAAAAAATGAAGAGAGGAGTAGCATAAAGGCACAGCTTTGGAAATCCTCTCTTCAGGAAATCAATGTCTCAGAGTTCCTCTTCTCAGAGCATTAGGCATAAAATTCAAGGGAGGTCACACTAGATTGTTATTAGCCCTATCGTCCTCTTTCAGTGCTTTTACAGTCTTCACACACTGTCAGAAAAGGCACAGTACTATTCTGTCTTCTAGGATTAAATTTTTAGGATGTAGCGATTAGAAACTGATCCTTGAAAACATATTTTTCCAATCTGTTTTGTAGTATTTAGCTTTAGTTCTCTTTGTTTGATCCTGTATTTCTTAATTTCCATGACATCTTCTTACAAAGGTCTTAGCCACTTATTGAGCACATTACAATAATCTACTATTTTAATATCAAGTATTTCAACAACGTGCCAGAAGAATTCTAGCAAATTGGAGAAGTACATTTATTTTCAGTACAAGCAGTGCTCCTCAATCTCTGCCCTCTCTCCTTGAAACAAATAAGATTCCTACCTATGACTAGCAAGAACAAATCCTTGATCTTTATTCATGTATAGTAACCCTATTTCTATGCATATATAATATCTGTAGAAACAAGATCCAAACAAGAAGATACATGCTGCCAATAACTACATTTTAGATGTCAGGTGTCTGGAGCAGAATCCAGAATCCTACACAAAATATCTGGCTACCATATGGAGCTCACGGTCAAACTTAGGTACTCATGAACAGGCAGTTAAATGAGCAGCCTCAAGCTACTTTCCAACTTTCTAAAACTGTCTTGTTGGAAACTGTACTGACAGTAGTGCATGTGGTGTACAGACTCCTCCACCTACTCTGGACATATAGCCCGGCAGTCATGCATAAAAATACAGATCTGTGGTGGTTCTGGTACTGGATGATACCTGGTCCTTTGGTATAATAGGCTGCTGATGAGAATAAGGAGTAGCAGACTCAGATGCAGACTCATGTTTCTCATGAATGTATCCAAATCACCAGTCTGGTCTATGAGATGAGCATGTCTGCTGTCACCTCTATCCAAGTTGTTCAACATAAACAACAGCAGATAAGATTTATCTGATGAGAGGGCATGGTTGTTTGGCCTAACAGTGAAGTTACTTGGAAGGGATGGAAAAGATTTTGATTCCTACTTCCAGGACCATTTTTTATATGATGACATTTAACACTGCTGGAAACCAGGTGTCAGTTTTGTGCTCATCTCTGCAATATGTCAGTGTAAGGATGCGAATTTGGGGACTAGGATTCTGAATGGTTTGGAAGTTCTGGAAATCTGAAAATCTAACCCAAATGCCATGGCAGCATGTACAGGGTGGAGGTACCTGTAAGGAGGGATACTAGTGGATTTAGTTTTGTCTTAGGTGATTACTGCTTTTACTGAGTCTACTCCAGTGCCCCTGTTGGCTCCAGCTCACAGCTACTACCAAAGCAAAGACCTCAATAGGTCCTGCTAAATTACTTTTCAGTTTACACTTATTTGTGAGACAGTGTTGGTCACAAATTATTACAAATAACAATACAGTTAATAGTTTCTTTAGGCTATCTTACTGGATCTTTTCCTGTTGCTTTTGCATTGCACATTCAGTGATGTAACTTCTGCTTTGTTATAAAAAGCATGAACCAGAGCTTTCTAATTAAATATTATAGAAATTTAATAGGAGCAATGTGTCAGAAGTATCTTTCTGCAACATGGTAAACTTTGCAACCTTCATCTTTTCATACAACTTTTGATTTTATTAGTGGTTTACAGATTTTTTAAAAGTACCAGTATATGTTCATTATTCTCTATAGGTTCATAAAACTCACAAAGCCATACGTTTTTCTATAGAAAGTTGGCAGAACCCTATGCTATCTATACACAGGCCAAAAAAAAGGGCTACTGTTACTGACTGTCCTGTTTCTTTTTCTCTCTAATGATGCTGTTTCTGACGGAGAAAATCTGAAATAATTATCAACTAGAATAGCCTGTGCCCACTCTTGTTTTTTATACAAAGCTGATATACCTAGCAGAAACACAAAGTGCCTGCATTGTGGACTTGGCAAAAAGATCAATATGCTCCCAAAACATGACAGTGTAATGAACTGTAAATGAGTAAAATAAAATTATCTTCTTCAGATCTTCTTCATACAGATCTCGTTGGTGTGCTGAAAAGTAACAAGACATTGAGATAGGGGTGTAGGTGGGAGATGAAAAGATGGCCTTGCAGAGAAATAAAGCATAGAAATATGCCGAGAAGTTTTTTTCACAAATCATTCCCAGCAAATATCAGGGATTGTGAAATGTGGCTGCATCTGAGCAAACATAACTCAATCCAGTACTTTGTAACTCCTTGTTCATTTCTTACTTTTCCTTGGGTGTTTGAAAATATTCCAGGCTATTGATGTAAAGGAGATATTTGTCAAAGTCAAATCTCTCTCTAAAGCTTCAGCTCAGTAAAGTGTCTGGTAATGTTCAGTCTTCCTTTGTCTCAGTAACCAACCAGCTGGAACCCAGCAGGCTGGCTGTATTAGCAGTCTATGATGACATTATTGCTTATTTTAGTAATTCAGCAGGATAGAGTGAGATGCCTCTACTGAATTTTCAAATACGTAATAAATGGCTTGTTAAATGGAAAGTTTTGCTGAACTATAACTATGGAAGGTATAGTTGGTACCCCAGAATCACAGGGGCTGTGCTGATTCTGTAGAAGCAGTGATGTGTAGACAGGTCTGGATGCAGCTACAGAGTCCCCCTGAAACAAAACAGCAATGCACAATTCATGTTTTCATGTGCAGAAAACCTACATTAGATGTACACTCTCTTGCAGCTGGGTGTACATTCCCTGCTTGTCTGGGTGTTTGATCCCCTTATTTCTGTGGGTTCCCTCATTACTCCTGATATCTCTGCTGCTGTAAACTTTGCTTGGATATTTTTCAGGGTAAGAACTATTTCTCTGCCATGTTTGGGTACTGCCTAGCTAAATAGAGCCAAGGTATTTAAAGATTATTACAGTACAAATAATAGAAAATAATGATAACAGAAATGTTTACAAAACATGTTTTATTTACCTGGCCGTTGCTCTTCCATTTTAGGCAGGTAGAAGCTCCAGGTGAGGATGCCCTGAGTTTTGTATCGTGCTGAATACTGGAGCTGGCAGAACCTCTCTTCTAAAGTTCAGAGAAATAACCAGCGAATTTCAGGACTGAATTGTGTTTTGGATCAAAACAGAACTTCACAAACCATCTCACAGACTGGAAAATCCAGCCCTGACACTGTTTGCAGACTCATAATAACAGGAGTAGGTTTCACCTCACCTAAGGCTAGATGTGTGCAGTGCAGATGTCTACATCTGAGCTATTCATCGAAGACTCTTTATGCTCAGCAGGGAGAAAGCAGGCGTTCCAGTCTGTGACTCATCTGACCTACTTTAGCTGTTTACTTCCAGATAGGATGATTCATTCCCCAGAAGCATCCATGTCTTCCCAATGCCTATACATCAAACCTGGATGACTATCCCAACGCAGATGTCTCAGCAGCTATGCTGTAGATGTCTAACATTAGATGAGGTTGCTATCACTCACTCTATCTCAAATGAGAGATGAGCTCTCCACCCAGATATCTGTTGAAAAAAACTTCCTAAAAAATTCACATTTCCTTACCACAAACAATGTTGGTAAAAGTTTCAGATAGGTGGCAGCAACGTGCACGCAGTACCAGACAGAAAAGTTAAGTGAGCCCCTACTCAGCCTGACTCTGGTCCCTGGGGGTAGTATCTGTTATGGGACAGCAGGGGAACTGCCAGGCAACCACCACCCACGAATGCAAACTGATAGTGCCACCACGTCCCCTTCCAGGCTCCAGGGACCATGTGCTTTCCCTAGAGCATCTGGTCCTCAAAGCAGAGTACACAGAGCCTGTTTCAGCAGTTTGAAGCCAAAACGATAGCATAGACTTAAAGGGTCTTCACTCACAGTATGGTGGGATATCTGATCTATGCATACAAAGCACTACCTGTTATTGTTAAGAGTTTTGAAAACGTACCAGTCGGTTAGTTACAACTTCCATAATACTGTGTGTTGTATCACGTGTTGTTTGCTTTGGGCTTCATAACTGAGGCAAAGTTAGAACTGCTTAAGCTGTCTCATCTCTGCATTTCATACTTGCAGAAGCCTGGGGGAGTTTGAAAGAGTAACCTTAACCTTGAATTTCCTGCCTGCCTAACATTGGGTCTTCCTCAGAACTGCCACAACACTCTTTTGCAAGTTTTCCCATTGGCTGCTTACAATCTTCCCTTCCTCATTCACCTGTGTGCTTGCCTGGCAATTTGCAAACAGTTTTTTTACTATCAATGTTGTTATCTCTGGAGGAGAATGCAGCTTTCAGGCAAGCTATAAAACCCAGAATTCTAGGTTCACCCTAGTGAGTGATTTGATTGAAACATTGCAGCTTTCAGGCTAGCGTGTTTTACTGCAGTAGCCAAACATGCCTTTAGAAAGTTGAAAATCAGCCTTTATTGGGATGGCACCAAATCACTTTTCCTGTAACATAGCAACCCAGACTCCATTCGCTTGCATAGTTAAGTACAGTGTTTTATCTGTGCTGGGCTGTGTTTGTTGTGTCCCTGGCAGAGAAATCACCTGACTGATACCGGCAAGTGCTTCACTTCATCAGTTAGGTGCTGTACCATGTCTACAAATAAAGAACCTGATGGTGGGGCTGAGATAGCTGGCAATGGTCAGACCTAGATCAGGGCAGGACATGTTTTGAGAGTGTCATATGGATCCAAGCAGCTGGAAATGAATGAGAAATTGGGGGACGTATCTTACTATAAGGACCTAACTCCCATTTTTAAAAGCCTTTGTTACCCACAAATGGCAATGCAGTGAATATTTCCTGGAAACACTTGTTCCTTAAGCTCCTGGCCAGACATGAGCCAGCACGTTTACTGTCCACATGCTATAAGCTCCTCCTGAACCTTCCCGTATCAGCACTCCAATCTTTCCATATCAACTCTAACATGGAGACAGGGTTTACCTTTACTTTAGGTGAGAGGGAAATTGAATGATACAGGTTAAATAGCATTCATGGTTCTCCCGATATTGAGATTAGGCATTCGTGGGGTTTCTTAGTGATGAGGCTGTAGCTGTCTGTGAATCCCATATCATGCCGTCATGCTTCCCCTCTGTCTGTCAGCAGCTCAGATGCAACCTGCCTGACAGCATCAGCACATGGGGACACGAGTCATCTTTGTCTTCAGCACAATATCAAGCACAATGGCATCCAAGCCATATGCAGTTACTAGAAAGTAAGGATTAAAAAGAAATAAATACTTCAAATAGAGGCAAAACACTTCAGAAAGCTGCTTGTTTCCAAGAAGTGACCAAAAATAGTGCATTGTGGTACCATGGGTAGAACTGCGTTCTAAGGAGAAAGAATTTACAAAACTCATAGAGAATTTCAGCTAACTTTGCTAAAATTTAGTCTACATTCAAGTCCTACCCAGTGATTCAAGAGAACTTGTCATCCGTGACTGACAGTGGTAATAATTTTTTTGGTGTGTATCTTTTCTTAGCTTTGCTTGTGTCTACTTTATAAATGCTTCATTACATGGACTTTATTCTAGGCCTTGTACTGTTCCATGGATATTATTGGCTCATAAATAACTTGGCTCAGGAACAGCTATGCTAAAATAGGTGTTTGAATCATTTGAATCTCAGTACAGTAATATATTTAAGCACATGCTTAACTTGAAATGAGGCAGCACAGTATTTGGATGCTAGAGTATTTGAGAGGTGCTTGCTGCTCACAGTGCTGAAAGAAAGGAAAAGGTCATTGTTCTCTCACTGTAGTCAGGCAGTCGTACTAAAATATGTATTTAAAAAGGCCCTTGCGGACTGAAATGCTCATGTCATTTCACCACATAGAAGTTGAGTTTGGGGAAAACAAATTTAAAAAAGGCAACCAAACCTATCAACATAAATGTATTCATTTTCAGAAGGGGTATGAGTGTGTGGGAACTCAGCAGGAGACATTGAATTTTACTGGCTTGAATCTTGACCTGACTTGCAGTGTTGGGTTATGAGGGCAACTTACCATGTCACATCATAGCAGGACAAGTAGAAAATACAAACCAAAATAAAACCATGATTAAAGAAAGGAAAACAGACTAGGTTTAGATTCCTAAGGTACTTAAATGTCCAGGAGCTGAACTCTTGAAGATCCCAGAATCTGCTTTAGTATCCCAGCCTTGCAGTTGTTTTGGTGTCTAAGCTTTTCCTGCTGCGCATAGAAGAAATCAGCTAAAACTCAGTGCATAAACCTCCGTTGATGTTACAGATATGATCCATACAGCTACCTCACTTGTGTATCCTGTCATGTATCTTCGAATCATATTCAGCGGGTCAAGTCTTGTGCAAAACTGAACTATGAAAAGCTAGAAGACCTTCTTGGGCTATCAACCTACTGCTTTTCAAGAGCACTAAACTACATTGATACTAACAGCTTATTTCACAGGTACACCAGTAGTCTCTAGACATAATATATCTCCTCACTTGAGTTTCATGACTGCTATTACAACCAGAGAATATACTTGTAATCATGGAGTTCTGTTAACTCATGACAGTAATAGCAGCATTTTTTGAGGAAAAAATTAAACATGACTGCATTGAATAAAAGATTTTTTTTTCCCTGTAGAAACTTACCCTCTCGCCATTCCCAGCCAACATTTTCTCTTGGGTTTCTACTGTTGGCCCAGAGCCTGCTGTAAAGAGCCAAAAGATATTTGAGATGGAGAGGAAATAGAGTAAGTCTACATTTGTATGTACATCAGTTATTGATGTTTACTTGCTACAGTAAACGAAGTGTGTTTGTTTTAAATAGGAAAGAAAATGAAAAAGACCAAACAACCAATCCTCAATGTTCTCTTGTTACTGATGAAGTTAAAGTAGAACTACCATTTCTGAGAGAAGGGAAGGAAAAATATGAGCAAGCATTGCAAAGCACTTCGATTTACTTTCTATTTTCAAGGCTAGCTATTTTTCTCTTCTTGGAATTCTGAAGGTAAATTTCTCATTGCATTCCTGATGGCAGATCTTGAGTCCAATATTCTTTCCTCTTCACCCACACAGAATTCTTCATGGCCTTTCTTGTTTCCAGAGATAGCATATTGAGATCAAATTGATCAAGTACGTGTAAAAGGTGACATCTCTCCAAAGCTGAAAACATACTGAAAAACATGCTGAAAAACAGCTGAAAAAGCTGTCCTTTTTAATGATATCAGGTCAATGGGTACAAACTTGAAATTAGTCAGTACAAAGAAGCAAAAAAATGTAGACCATTTTACATACTATGTTATAAGCACTATTCACAAGGGCAAACAATTTGAGGATTGCCCAGTAGTCGGTCTGTCTTTAACCTGTATGACTGAAGCTTCTGGGGCTGAACTTTGAAGGCCAGAGTCTTCTCCTGTTTTTCCTCAGCACCCCTCCCTCCCCCATTACATTTCAGCTATAAAAGTTCATGAAAAAAACTATATTTTCTTTGTGAAAGAATGACTTCTCTTCTGTTTCATGGCCACCCTAGGATATGAACTCTGAATTGGCAGAGTTTAAGTCCTGACATCTGAGTAACGTGAATATGTTAGGTATCTGCAGACTTCATAAAGCTTGGAGTATTGCTATAAGCACATAGAAATTAGTACATTGAAGATAGAGATACTTTCTCTTTTATCAAAACTCATCCATCTACTTAGCAGGGAAGAAATACCAGTACTCTGCTAACCAGGAACCCAGGAACTTCAAAGTCATAAATATTTACAATATCCATGTAAATGGCTAATTGCTCATAAGACATCGAAAAACCACAATTCCCAAAGATCTAGAATCAGGAAGGATTTTTTGTTTCCACAGTACCCAATTCTATTTCAAGAAGCCACTAATAAGGCAGAGAGCAGCTGAAAAGCTTGGATGGTTTTACCTTGTCACCCACGAAGCAGCTCCAAGCTCCTTTCCGAATACTTCACATGGATACACAGTGGCTTTTTATGCTATGCACTCACTAGTCCCCAGCAAGGTCCATAAGCAACAACAGTATGAGGAACTTGTAACTGTGTGCTGATGGCTAACATTATGTCTTAGAAAATTCCTGTCCCATAGGAGGAATTACACCATAGAAGGTTTTTGCACCTGGTTACTTTGCACCTAAAAGTCTGATCAACGTAAAAGTAAAAAATCCCAACAGAGTGCAGAAGAAAATCCTGAAACTGAGATGGCAGAGGCAATGCACTGTATCATTTAAAAAAAAAAAAAAAAGAAAAAAGAAAAAAAGTACTTGAGTTTGACAGGAGCTATTAACTTTTGAACAAATATTGTAATAATTTTCCAAGACAACAATTGCCTCTTGGTAGTTTTGATTGTGCATTACAGATTGGAGCCTACATACTTTCTCTTTCCCTCTTTTCCTCTGGTCTTTCCATCTGCTCTGCGGATGCTCAGTCTCTTAGGAGAATGAGATTTCATAATGCACTAACTGGCATTCAGAACAAGCTGAATAACATGGAAGCAGCCAAGAATTGTAGTGAACCAGAAAGAGAACAGCAGGTGAAGTGATTTATATATTGCTTCTATTTGTGATTAATCTTTTTCTTTCTTACTTAATTCTGAGCAGATATACTTATCTTCTGTGAGAACAGAAAACCATGAACAAATGCATTTTTTCTTTATTTGCTAAACATTCAAGAAAGCGTATTTGTTTGCTGTTCAAATTTTTCCCATGGACATGCTAATATTACATAAAAGAACTCTAGAATTAACACTAACTGCAATTGCTGCTTGTTTATGTAAAATCACTGCAGAATTAATTCCATACAGGCGTCTGAAAATATGCACATATTTAAAGCAGGTTTTCAAAAAAACCAATTTGTTTTTCCGTGTATTTGTTTTTATTTGTATATTGGCCTGTTTCACTATGACCTGCTAAGATGATCCTTATGAGAAACAAGTTATTAACTTCAAGTATTTTCCATACTTTTAGAACAGATTTTACAACACTTAAGATTTTCAAAAAGGCTCTGTATGAAACGGTGTCATGCACAGTGCACATATATATATACACACACAGAGTCTCCAGGCACTGCAAAACCTAAGCTGTGCGTTTATCCCAGCAGAGAGGTCAGACCTGCGTCGAGGGCCTGAGTTGCACAGACTGTTAGTGAGGAGAGGTAAAAGAGTGTGAAGCTGGTCCAGAAGCACGAGCTCCCTTCCTTCCCTGGGATATGAGTTCCTGTTACAGACCAAAAATTAAACCTGCCCATCCATTTGGGCTCCAGAGTGTTTAGTTAATTTCTGAGGACCCATGTCTCGGGAAATCTCTTTTTGTCAAATTAACTGTAACCATTCAGGTGCTCACTAGGCAGGGAGTAAATGCATCCTTGGCTAACTGCAGCTTCAGTTGTCCTAATCCCATGAGCCCCAGGGTGGGGTAGTGAGGCAGTCTCCGAGAGGCATTCTGTTCCCTCCTAATGAAGGGCATCGGTGTCGCAAGGGCCACTTGAGTCATGGCGCTAGGAGAGCCACCAAAGGCTCTAGGCCTCTGTCCTCATGGTTTGGGCATGCAGGTGGGAGGATTTATGCTTGGAAAATTTATGTTTTTTAGATTAGTCATCAGGAATGGATTCCCAATGACTTTAAGCCAAGTACTGTCTGTAATAAAATATCTGTATCTTATTTGCTTCTTCTCCTTCTAGCCTGATGATTTAAATAATCAAGGTAAAACAAAGCTTTGCTTCAACAGAAAGCTGGAGAATGTGCCTATCCAGAATACCTGACTGCACGAGGGTTAAAACAGATTTGGACTCTGGTCCTCCTGTACTGGGGTGGGCAGAGCATCGAGAGCCCAGGGTTAAAATGCCTCAGGCAGGACCTCTGACAAAAGGTGCTCGTACCCTGCCACGTACCCTGCCACGGAGAGTTTGTAATTAACGTCACTGCCGCTGACCTCAAGACGCTACAACTGAACTCAGCCTTTTGGAGGATGGAGGCAGTCATCTCCCTATACTGGGGGCTTTTAAACTGTTCAATATTGAAATTTAGGCATTCATGGAATTTTAACAGCAACCTTGAAAAGTTTAAAATTATCAAATGTTTGGCCAGTGTTAAAGAGTAAACAGTCTTGGTGACGGGCAAGGACTTTGGCATCTAAGCAGTGGCTGAACATCAGATTATATGGTTGCTTTCCCTAAATACTGCAGGATTATGTTTTAGCTTGTTTTCTCATTATCATCACCACATTGTCTTTGTATCCTTTTGTAATAACCATAGATTTGAGGCAGCGTTGTTTTACATTTATCACAGGCCAGAGTAATATGTTTTCTAAAGACTTGTGCTGATATTTTTCTTCTGTTGACTTGTAATTTCAATGCACTGCAGCATCCACAGTCTCCCAATGAATTTTTTGCCAGCATCTTGAAAATGTAAAATGATCTCTTGTGACATTCACAGATATTGTTTTCTCAGTGCTCACTGACTCTTGGAGCAATGTTTTGCTGGTATTATCAACACTGTTAAGGAAATGTAACCTCTGAGGATGCTTCAGAGGTTTGTTCATAGTACTCATAGAAGAAAGGTGATTGAACTGATTTGTAAAGCAGTAGGAGGATCAGGGGATACAATATTCCTGAGAACAAGCTGGCCACTTTGGCATCTCCTTCAGTGTCTAAATAAGGTACTAGTAAAATATTTATTGTAGTACAATTTCAAATGTATACTTTAGCTCCTGAGTGGAATCTATAAAGGAAACCTGGCAGGAGATCACTAGGTGACATTCCAAGATGATTTGGGAAAGTATCAGCTATGGCTGGTACCGAGGATTAATATAAAAAATAGTTTATCCAAAATTTATCTCACAGACTGCCTTAGTCACTAGGAGCTTGCATTTCTTTACCCATCACTGTTGGAGCCATCTGTGTCTGCAGCAAGAGGCTCATCTCTAAACTTCCCCTGACTCTTTAAATTTGCAAGTCTGAATGTCCTTGGGATGCACATGGGTTTAGTGAGGTGGAATAAGCCCTCTTAGTGCTTGAACTTCCTCTCTAGCACCTTCCAGTTCCCCGCTTCAAGGAGAAGAAAAAGAAAAGTCTAGCATTAGCAAGGACATCTTTGAGAGGTGAATAAAAAGAACTCTCTGAGGAACTTGGGAAGTTTCTCAATAGTTGGCAGACCAAGACTATGGTTAAAATTTAATTTTTAATCCTCCTGTCATTATTCAACCACCGAATGTTTGACTCAGGTTTGGTTGTTTTGTTTGAAGATAATAGCATCATGTAATAAGTGTCATGTAGTCCAAGGTACTTTCTCAGAAGTGATGTTGGGAAAGAAACAATGAAAGAAAACTGATTACCAAGATACAAGAAATCAGTACAGATGGTGAGCTATTGCCTAGCCTGATATACAAACCAGTAAGATCTGACTTATAGGGGACTGATAGAAACATATCAAAATATGAGAGGGGAAAAGGAGGAAGATGACATTGTTACTGTCTTTTTTCTTCTGTGCAGCTAACCTTATTCAGTGAAGAGCAAGGTATTAATTTATTTTATTTCCTGCATTTTTAAGAAATTAATGACAATATTGAAGAATTAATTTAATACAACATATGAAAACTAAAAGCAACATAAAATCAAGTTCAACCTAATTCTGAGGTGACTAATTCAATTGTTATGAAAAAAAGGAAAACACATTTTAATGGATATGTATCATAAAGGGAGAAAATATGCTAGAGAACTTTTTCTATCACTGATCACAGTTTTTTGTTATTCAAGTCAGAAAATACTGTATTATATTTCTAGTTAACAAATAATAAGGAATTAATTATACAAAATACAGTTTTATTAAAAGCAGATAAGGTGTAATCTCAAAAAAGTTTTCTTAGTCCCATCTCATTCTACCATTCCCATCAAATGAATCTTTTCGTTGCTCTGAAAAATCAGTGCAGCTGTGGCTTATTTTCACTATACCAACCTGTGTGCAAATAGTTTCCCACACCAGAATGTGTCAAATTCAATCAGGTTTTAATATATTTCTAAACCATAAATGAAAATAAATGGAAACATAATGAAATTGCTTGTTCTCTGTATTAAACCAAGAGGCAACTTGATGCTTTTTGGACTTATCCCAAGATTTTGTTTCAGCATTCCCTATTATTTCCAGCGGTGATAGTTTGGATGCTATTTAGTCCCAGATCCTTGGAAGTCTTTCGTATTATTCCATGTTGCAACACTTAATACTCAGTGGCCTGATGCCTGGTAGTCTTTTTAACCCTGAGTCAAGTGTTGAGTTCTTCACTGGTGGGAAGAACGTTTTAGCAATAAACTACCTGGGCAGCAATCACCTAAATTATGCTGCAATGAAATTGCCAGGACAGAAATGAAAGAAAGCAGTGCAGCTTAGACAGCTCTGCTAGAGACCTGATGCCTGCAGATAATAAGGGAGCGTGCAGAACCTTTCCCTCCTTGCTTCCAAATTCTCATGTTTACTCAGTGACTTCAGATCAGCTGCCTGTGGGAGGGATAGATATCACTCTTACCACATCATTAAGTTCAGACAAACTAAAAGTGGATCTGAACTTCTTTTCTTTTTCATCAAGCTAAGTTCAAACTTGAGTTGCTGCAAGAAAGATTGTGATCAAGGGTGAGGCATCTCACATTTAACAACCAAAGTAAAGGATAAATTCATTATTATTTCTATGACAACTTTCAGTGCATTAGAAGGATGATTCTTTTGCAGTGTCTAGTTGCTGAGTCCTTGGAGGACTAGCACCCCATAGCTGAAGTATATGTTTTAGTAGAGTATGATAAACAGTTCATGTGCTAAGCTTGTAGACTGACACATCATCTTTCTTTCCTTCCCCTTCTCCACCTCTGCTGAGGTATTCATACTAAGAAATGTTTCTTTTCCAATTGATTGTGCTAATGCAACTCTTGATATAATTTTTAAATAGCATTGTACAGGTCTAGAACTATTCTAACTGCGAAACCAGAAGAATTCCCTTCTATTGCTTTGGCCTTGCAACCACACCCACCAAGAGATCATCTGCACCAAATTATCCATCTGCTTTTGAGATATAGGCAATGTAAAAGTCAGTAGTTTGGTTTTATCAGGTGTCTGTCACCAATTCCTAGGAAGAAATAAGAGTTCAATATAACTTTCTAGATTTTCCTTAGAAGTGCTAAATGCTGTCCTGTCTGTCATCTTCCAGTCTAGGGAAGGAATAATATGTATTAAGGAACCAAGGGCAATGCACAAGACCAAATTTTCTGACTTTGTAAACAGATGTTAAATTCTCCCTTTGTGAATTTATTATTTTAAAACCTGAAACTTCTCTCCAAATGATTGCCTGCTGTAAAATAGACAAAAGTAATTCACTGAAGAATGTAAATAGCCTGGATCTCAGCATATTAACTGTTTGCGTGGGTTAAGTGGCATGATTCTGTCTCTTAGAGAGGAACAATCCTCAGAGTCAACTGATCATGTCTATATGTCTGGCATCCTCTTTCTGTATGTGTGGTAGAATATTTCTTCAACCTTCTTGTCTCAATGAACTTTCACATCTGTAAAATCATTTGCTACAGTCGTTACAGGATTTCAAAAGGGAATTTCCACAGCAGGTGAACCCAAGTTGTATTTCTCCTAGTAAATAAAGCAGGACAGGGTCTGTTTCCTGGCACATGTGCACCCAGCTGAGATCTCTTAGCACCCAACACCACATGCTGAATCCAGGCTGCTTATTTATTAACAGTGTCTAGCCCATACTTGGTCCCAACCTATGCCCAGGCACTGTCTCTGATTCTGCTAGCTCTCTTGGACCAAAACCATGCCAGGGAGTATGGGAAGATAGAGGTGCCAGAGCTCAGCCTGGTTCCCTCATGCTGTTCAATTTGCTAGCATAGACACAGTCTGTACAGTTATTTGATTTGTATTTATTGCACATTTTAACCAATATTCACAAGGAATGTAGTTCTTTTTTCTCTTAAGTTTCATTTGCATCAGGTTTTAGACTTAGGTTTCCTCAGAAGCCTTGCATTTTGTATGTAATGTAATGTTTTTCCCATGCCAGTAATGTTAAAAACCATTTCTTTTTCTGTGTTCCTCAGCTATGTATATACTGATTTTAGTAATGATAATGTCAGGAACAGTAGTAATGAAGCAATTACTGCTGTGCTTGAAAAAAAAATTGCTTTTAATAAAACTGATTAGTTTTCACATAAACATTTTAGAAGTGAAAATTAATTCATATAAATCCAACCTACCCTTGATACTTTATCTTCAACTCTGACAGAGATTTATATAGAGTTAGAACTATAGTTCACATATAAGGGCATTTGGCAAGAACCTGAAAATGGAAGGAGATGTGCAGCAGAGAATGAAAGAATGAAAGTAGTTCAAGAGGAACATGGTGAAATGAAAAGAGAAGGTCAATTCAAATGGTTAAAGCATTGAGTTTCAGATAGCTTTGTTGAAGCTTGGATAAGGGTAGAGGACAATAAAGGAATCATGGCTGCGCTTCCATTTTTAGGAAAAAAAAATAAAGGAACATTGCACTCAGTTTCCTCACTACAGTTAATGAAGGGTACAGTATATGATATTCTGGCCTAAAAAGAGAAATTAGCAAAAGCTTTTCAATGTGGTTTTTTTCTTTTTTTTTTTTCTTTTTTTTTTTGACAATGAACATTGCAAAAAGCTACTTTATATATTGGAGTCTCTGGTCACCATGGCAACATCTATACTGTGGGACTCAGGAATGCTCCCAGTTTCTGATTCCTTGTGTCTTGGCCATATTTTATCTCTTTGTCAAGGTGAGAAATGGGCATACATATCTGCCCAAGGCTAGAGATTGGTTGGCTTCTGAACAGAGAAAACTCAGACACATGGGCCAACAGGCAGACAGGACTGAAAGGCACACCACCGGAGATCAGCTCTCCTGATGTACAGACAAAGCTCATCATAAAAGGAGAGAGATTCCACAGAAAGCTAATTATGCTGTATCAATCTGGTAAAGCTGAATTAAAGTCAATTATATTATTCTCATTTTATCTTATTGCAAACAAGAATGTAGTTAGGAGTCCCAGTACCTCATAGCTCACAAAAGTCTTTTGTGTATTTAGTATTGCAATTTACACAAATAATAATAAAAAAATCCCCTCATTTGCATCTCCAAAGACTACCAAACAGTGGGATTTTTAGACAGAATGAGAAAATTTAGATCATTTTCTTTGCTGAAGACAAAAGAACACCTACATTCTTGACATATTTACAGGAGATTTTTTTTTTTTAAGAAATTCAGCAGTAGGTGTTACATATTACAATCAGCTTTACCTTTTACTCTGTCACTCTCACAGTATAATTTCCAAATGGATACTTCAGAATATGTCAAAGTGGCATTTGCATAGCACTTAAGCATTCTTGTCAGGAGAGGAGATGGAAGGACATGAAAGCAGCAAGTTTTCCACTCGTTCTGAACTCTTATTTCATGTAGCTGACTTTGCTCTCACTTTTTTTTTCCTGCACAAGGACAAGACCTTGGTGCCTACACAAACTGCACTGATATCAGTGGAGCACCAAGTAACGTTGCTGACTGAACGCACTGCTGAAGGTGCAAGGTCAGAGGCCCTGTGTATAACTTTCTGTCTTGGAATCTGCATGTCATCCATTCACACAATACTTCTATCAAAAAGTTTACTCTTTCATGAAGTTCTGTCAATAGTTTTGTAGGTAAACTTGTACCTTTTTTATTAATTTTGCTTTTATTTGTTCTGTTGCATCTCCACAGTTAGCAGTTATTTTTTCTGTTGTTTCTTTCTAAGAAATTTCTGTGTTGATTTCTGGTTTCCTTTTTCTCAGTCATTTGGCTTTTTAGAAGGTTATTGCAATAATCCTAGGACAATTGGAAAGTATTTGTAATTTATGCCCTGGTCAACCAACACATCATCACAGATGACAAGTGCAAATTTCATCCGAAATTAGCAAATGCTATCCCAGTGTCTAAACTGTCATCGGTTAGAAGTGAAGTTTTTCCTCTAAATCTTGGTCTTCTTTTCTAGCTGCTAAATATATGGCTCCCTGATGCATTGTAAATGGATAGGTAGACAGACAGATATTCACAGCAATATGTTTCCCAGTTTTTCTCTCTTGTGAAGTCTACTAATATCACACAAGAAGACCATAAATCTGGGGAAAAGATCAAGTCTGTTATTTGAAATGAGGAAATGAAGTAGCACTGTGAAGAGTGACAGATGCACTTGTTTGCAGGTCATTCTAGTTGTCTATCCTCTGTGTACAATTCTGGCTGCAGGTAGGTTCTGCTGGCACTATATAACATTTTGGTCTAAGAAGCTAGATCTAAAACCAGAGAGGGATTAGCCACAGATGTACTGACAGGTGTCCTGAAGAGCTTGAGTCATGATTTACAACTATGATTGAAAGGGCTTAGGAGCACAGTCATTTTCCATTACCTCAATGAAAACTGACCGCGAAAATAACATAACTCAAGAGACGTGGCAGTCCACAGACATGTGGAGCAATCAGCAACAGATGGAGGGAACACACTTGAAACAAATGAAGCCACTAATTGTAGGGCAGAAAACAGTGTGGCTCTTGGGTAAGATACAGAGGGCAGTATAGCATGGTTACAATGAGAGGTATATGAAGTAGAACAAAAAGCAATCAGAACATAAATTCTATAATCTTTAATAAATATTTGCTGTCCATTTTGTCAAAGTGATATACTTCCAGAGCTTATACAAAATTTAAATTACAGGGGTTGGGCCTGTACAGGTATATAGGCCGTGTGAGAATCTGCAAAGGTCTCTTCAGCCATTTTAACCAAGCCATAGCCTAATGATTTTGCAGAGGCTTCATCCAAACTGTGCAAATCTTATGCACTATGGAATTTTTTTCGGATAAACTCATAACTTGCAGAACAATTTCTCTTTGTTTTCATTCACATAGGCCTGAAATTGCAGTTCTTAGGCAAGGAAGCATCTCAAATGTGAAGTCAATAGTAGTTCTGCCTGCCCAGCCTCTGTCTTACTACAGAAACAAATTGGCTGGGACATCAGGTTGTTTGCATGTCTTAGTTAGCAGATCTGCCTGGCCAAGGCAGCTGTGTCTTCAGCTCAGATGGTCTGAGCATGGGCTTAGAAAGGATTGGAGGATCCACTCTAGCTGTCATCGTAACAAGAGTTTGCTGACTTCAGCTTTTGGCCCCAAATATCTTCTTTTATGACTGCATTAAAAAGTCCTTGAATTTTAAAATGCGTTACCATTTTTGTGTATGCCTGAACAAAACCATGAGCATGTACTTTTCCACATATTTTTCTTCATTTCTATTTATAACATAGCTGTGCTGAGTGATCTCAGTCATGGAAAAGGATGAAATGTCTTCTCTTCCAAGTCAAATATATTTATGTCTCGACAGACTACCGTAACAGCCTACAGGCAACTCTATGCTTCCTATTTCTGTTCCTTAGATTCTGGCCTGCTTGTGAGTTATGACACCATTCAGTTAAGTTCTTTACACACCTGCAGTGGAAACACAATCCTCTGTGTAGCTTATACGGTTTACACAGAACATGAAATAACAGGTGAAGGAGCATTTATATTCGAAAGGTTTCTTCTTGGTCTAATAACCAGGTAGTTACAGGCTGTTAGCCTGTGAACTATGTGGCCAGCAAAGAATGCAGTGTTAGCCCCGCCTGGGTTTTCTCCAGGCACGATGATTCTGCACAACTTTAGGGAAATCACAAAGCAAAACCATGATGCAATTATTTTTATTTTTATTATTTTGTTGCCATGTGTTGTGGGGTAGAACATCAGTGCATTAATTTCTCTTTTTTCTATCTGTTGACCTTATGCTTAGGCAGCAGTGAGCTAACTGGGAGCGCAGTTGAAAAAGGCAGTGACAAGGGTGTCCAGGCACAGAAGCACAAGGAGGGGAGAAGGGCAAAAGCACTGAGATCGCTGTGAAGCTCCTGTGAGGGGAGAAACAGTAGGAAGAATGGAGGAAACAGCTTGTTAGCACGAGGGAGCTTAAACTGCAGCCAGCACTGTAATGACACATCAGTACTTTTTAGTCCTTGCTGCTGAACCTGCTGAGATCACTTTCAGCTCCTGCTGTTTGAAAATGTATCATTAGAACGCTTTTAAAAAAAAAACAAATTGAATTTTGACCAAAACAGTTATTTTTTCCAGAGACCTTTTTTCTTTGAAGAAAACATTGGAGTGTCACTGAGAGTCTCCCTGCTGTTAGCTCCCATGTCTTTGGGCCACCCTGCTGGCTTCCTACGCTGTTGTTCTTCCACAGACCACACAGTTAGTTAATGGGATGGAGAGGCTAAAAACCTCCATTTGGGGAGGCTGGCTCCCCCACAGTGCACTTGTCCTGGCCCAAGGAGGTCCTCTCAGTGGTGGCAGCACCTGGTCCCCTCCTCCCTCATCACGGCAGTAAGAAGTAACACCTCTGCTAGTTCTTGAAGGCTGGTGGCTGAGAAAAATAAAGAAGGACCTGATTGTCCAGATTTTTAACATGAATTATAATAAGATCAATGCAATTGAAAAAGTTGTCCACAGAGACGATATTAAGCACACCACCATTCTGTCTTTTGGTCAAAACCAGGTAAGTTAGAAACTCTTCCAAAGTGGGAGATTAATAATGGGACTGCTGAGGTACAGTCCATGAATAGCTCTGCTGTAATTCATGGTCACAGGTGAGTGAAAGCCAAGAACAACAAATCTTGTCAGCATATATCTGGGACTGTTTTTTTTTAACCTTTAGTTTCATATACGTATAATGAATACTAAAACCAAGCTGTGTTTTAAAACTGCTCTGTTTCAAGCACACAGGTTTGCAGAAGGCATTTTTCTGCCCATGAATAGTTAATTCTCCATATGAACTATGGATTAATGTGTCAAAACTGTAACATAAGGGTATGGTCTTTTCACGTGGAGAGTTTATTTGGCGCTCCAGAAGTGACACATATGATAACCGGAGAATACTGAGGATGCAGTGATCCTTTGGCATACCACTGTACACGGGAACATCCTCAAGTACCTTATTATGTTGCAGGTGCTGAGTTTAACCTGATTGATACAGCTCTGTGGCAGAAGGAAATGTCAAAAGTTAGACCCAAAGACCTGACCCTGCATCTTTTGAGAGGGTGTGCATGGCACAACTGGCAAACATAGCCATTGACCCAGTCAGGGCAGGTACAGCTCCCAAAAGCATCTATTCTTTAGTGCATTTCTCATGCCAAGCGATAGAGAGCCATATCACCCTATTGTGTCAGAACACAAGTCTCCGGCATCCACCTCGCACTGTGGTAATTGATGTCCCAAGGTTAAAAACACTTCAAAGACTGAACAGGACTAATTCTCTTGCCTGGGTGTAAATCCAAAATTTTTTTAGTGTATAACTATTTTAAATCAGATCAGAAAGGATGCCTTTCAGCTAATTTACTTCAGTGGAATTACTCTAAGCTTATATTTGTATGATTGCAGTCAGAACCAGGTCCTACGTAAACAGCTATTCAGTCCATAATTCTTGGAAATATATCGTTAACTTGCTAGGGTGCTGCAGCACTCCATAATGAAATGCATCTCCTCCATAGCTGTGGCAGCTGTGGCCAATGGGCCTGCTGTCATTGTGTTTAAAATCCTATAAAGGCTTCCAGGAGTATGAAAAGCAAAAAAAAGACTGAGTATAAAAACTAAAGCTCATGTAAATGTTTATTCACAGAGCCAGAAGAGCTTGTTAAAAATTGAAGTCTTGTATTGGGTTTGCGTGGCCAGGTTTTGGTAGTGGGGATGGCTACAGGGGTGGCTTCTGTGAGAAGCTGCTAGAAGCTTCCCCTATGTCCGACAGAGCCAATGCCAGCCAGCTCCAAGACGGACCTGCTGCTGGCCAAGGCTGAGCCCATCAGCGACGGTGGTAGCACCTCTGGGATAACACATTTAAAAAGGGGAAAACAACCTGCACGACTGCAGCCAGAGAGAGGAGTGAGAATATGTGAGAGGAACAGCTCTGCAGACACCAAGGTCAGTGCAGAAGGAGGGGGAGGAGGTGCTCCAGGCACCGGAGCAGAGATTCCCCTGCAGCCCATGGTGAAGACCATGGTGAGGCAGGCTGTCCCCCTGCAGCCCATGGAGGTCCATGGTGGAGCAGATACCCACCTGCAGCCCATGGAGGTCCATGGTGGGACAGATACCCACCTGCAGCCTGTGGAGGACCCCACGCCAAAGCAGGTGGATGCCCAAAGGAGGCTGTGACCCCGTGGGAAGCCCACGCTGGAGCAGGCTCCTGGCAGGGCCTGTGGACCCGTGGGGAGAGAGGAGCCCATGCTGGAGCAGGTTTGCTGGCAGGACTTGTGACCCCGTGGGAAGCCCACGCTGGAGCAGGCTCCTGGCAGGGCCTGTGGACCCGTGGGGAGAGAGGAGCCCACGCTGGAGCAGGTTTGCTGGCAGGACTTGTGACCCCGTGGGGGACCCACGCTGGAGCAGTCTGTTCTGAAGGACGGCACCCCGTGGAAGGGACCCACGCTGGAGCAGTTCGTGAAGAACTGCAGCCCGTGGGAGGGACTCATGTTGGAGAAGTCCATGGAGGACTGTCTCCCATGGGAGGGACCCCACGCTGGAGCAGGGGAAGAGTGTGAGGAGGACGGAGCAGCAGAGACAACGTGTGATGAACTGACCGCAACCCCCATTCCCCGTCCCCCTGTGCTGCTTGGGGGGAAGAGGCAGAGAAATCAGGAGTGAAGCTGAGCCTGGGAAGAAGGGAGGGGTGGGGGGAAGGTGTTTTAAGATTTAGTTTTTTATTTCTCATTATCCTACTTTGATTTTGATTGGTAATAAATTAAATTAATTTTCCCCAATTCAAGTCTGTTTTGCCCTTGAGGATAATTGGTGAGTGGTCTCTCCCTGTCCTTATCTCGACCCAGGAGCCTTTCGTCGTATTTTCTCTCCCCTGTCCAGCTGAGGAGGGAGCGATAGAGCGGCTTTGGTGTACACCTGGCATCCAGCCAGGGTCAACCCACCACAAGCGTGCATAGTTTTCCACCTTAACAGTTACGCATTTACATTTTTATAAATTCGTCATATATGCATCTACAAATTCTACTTTCAGATTTAAATTTAACCACAATTATCAGATAAATTGCCAGCCATCAGATGAACAGTCTACTCCCACCTTGTATGTGTCCAGCTCAGAGGTCTCGTATGTACTTACTTATTTTCTCCTAATCATAATGTGAAAACAATCAGAAGAAACATGATCTTTTGGGAGCTGAGACTTGGGTGAAAATTGGCCAGTAATAATAAACATGCTTTTCACCTGTAACGATGATACCTTTCCTCAGGACTGGTACACGGTGACATGATGGTATTAGGGAAAATTGTTCTACGAAGATCATATTCTAAATTATATATGGATTAACTGCAGATTTCAATTACCATTGCTTAGGATGAAAATACTGCTGGTTTAAAATGAGAAAGAAACAAAGAATATTATAGCTAGAAGGACCAATTTTCACCTAATAAAAGAAATGTGTATCTACTCACTGGATTCACATTTTATTTGCACTTTAGAGGCTTTAAACTCCCTGTTTCTAGTGGGAGCAACACATCTGGGAAGCTTCTGGTGTAGAATGTTAGACAAATGAGGAGGCTTTAATGTTTTATGGCAGTCACATCAAGAAAAATACTTTCATTAGCTCTACAGACAGATTATATGTTTCAGCTCTGTTTTGTTTTACATTTTGGTATATCAGAGTTCAGGGCTTCCCCTGAGAAAAGCACTGGAAATGCAGATTAGATGCTTCAGATGAAACAGTACAAATGAGAACAGTTTGTATCAGTGGAGAAGATTATTAGTTCGGCCTCAGGTAAAATGCCTCATGAAGTTATATTTCCCATGGAATTCCTTTCACTGTTCCAGGATAATATTGCACCATTTGTGTTACAGTCTGTGCTGTATGTGGAAAGTATGAAATAGGAGTTCTTTCCACCTGCACCACAAACCAGAAATTTTAATGCTTGTGTTCCTTAGAGCATGAAACAGTTTTTTTAATTTAATTAGCTGTGACATGAAAATGCTATTAAGAATATTAGCCTTTAATGCAGTTGATCTCTCAAGTAATCCCTCTTGCAGAAATATATTTGCAACCATTTTAATTTTCTATTTATCTGGAAAACCAGACATTTTGAACAGCCACTGCGCAACCTGGAATCTCTCTGCTGAGCTAAATATGCAGATACAAAGTTAACAAGAATGGCTGTGATGAAAAGCTAAAATTGTTTAGGAATTTCTTCAAAAGGTGGCAAGTGTGTCATGTCGAAACACACAGAAATTTGGACTCCTCAGCATAATAGCAACAGGCAGCACTGAAGGTAGAGATTAGCAAGGGTCAGAAGAAAATCACCATAAAGGTGTCACCAAGTTGTAGTAGACAGGAAGACAAGATTCAGATCCTGAATGACATATCTAAATGTAGGTATCTATATGTAGATCTTCCTGCCCCCATTGTAGTCTGTGAAGATCTAATCAATACAGCCAGGTGCTAACTAGCTAGTCAACCAGTCACCAGGTGCCAGTTTCATAGTGAGCTGAATCACTCTCCAGCACTCACAAAAAATAACTGATTCCTCCAGAATTTTTTTCTGAAAGCATTAATAGTCTGAGGGGGAGCCCTGAATAAGTTCAGGTTGCAAGCTGCCATGAGAAAGCTCCATCTGTATTAGAAAATTGAATTCACCTTTGATTTGTCTCTGATACTAAGGTGCAGAATGACCTTGTGTGTTGTGTATTAAACAGGCCTACCCTGCCAAATACAATGGATACATCTAAACCGCTATTAGGAGTGGTTTCTGGTGATTACTAGCTGACAAACTATGCCCAGGAATTACTTGCGAGGCTGCTAATTGGCCTAAGCCAAAACTATACCAGGACAACTGAGTAAGTACAGAGTGAGATCCAGTGATGGGGAGCACTCCCTGGTGCTTTTTAATTTTCTAGCGTAGATAGAGCTACTATGTGTGGTCATTCAGAACAGCACTAATTTTCAGTCTGAGCCTTCTGCCTGTCTGTGTTAGGAACCAATGACCACAGCTAAGCACTGTGCAACAAGGCTATCACAGCTTTTATCCCTTATGTGCACTCAGTGATCTTCTCTCGTGCATGTTTCCTAGTGAGGAAAAAATAAGGCAGCTTTTGAGTGTCATCAAATATTTAGTGTGAACAAAGTTTTTGGTAGCTGATTGGGAACAGTTGAACCCACTGAGGCTGAAGCTTAACATTTATATGGCCATTCATTAGTCATGGTCTATGAAGTAGGTAAGGCATGTGGCCATGAATCTATTACTGGACTCTGACCAAAGGCCTCCTAGGGTAACCCAGATGTTTTTTGTCCTCAGTGTCAAACCAGGCTAGAGATGACACTAACCAGATCACCTCTTACATGTCAGTGGCAGAGGGAAAGATTGTGGTAGCCAAGTGTTAGACCTTTGCTTCCCCCCACAAAGCTTTTGAAACTCTGGAGGTAGAAAGCCAACAAGGGATTGTGAATCAATTTGGCCATCAACATATTCCAAAACATACAAATATTTTTAAAAAGTGGGAATTCTTGTTTAAATAAAAAAAAAATCTACAACACATTTCAAAATATTGCTTTCTCAGCTTAACTTAGTCCTCATCAGGCCAAAGCTGCAGTAACTGAAAACCTGCCTTGAACTACGTACTAAGATTGCTTGTCAAGCTGATTTTCCTCAAGCTCATCACAATCGCACAAGAAGCAAACAGTAGGCACTTTGTTTACATTACAAGGATCTAACCTTACTAGCACTAATACAAGTTATATTTGCTTTACCTGCATTCAGCTGTTCCCAAGCTTTGTTGCACCTCAAGCAACAAACACATTTATGCACCCTATAAATACATTAAATCCTTGGGACGTGCACACTAAGAGAATGAAATAGTTTTTAAATTGTGCAACTTATTTCCAAAAGGTTCTGTGAATGTCAAAACTACCAATGTATTAAAAAAAGATTAGATATAACCTTGAAAGATATCAGTTGGTGGATATTAAACATGATGGTCCAGATAAAATTTTGGCTTATAAAGATCCTGAACCAGATTGCTGGAATTTAGCACAATGAGCTAGTGAAAGGGTCACTCCGTACTTGCCAGGGTTTTGGTGTTCCCAGAAACATCCACTACTGGCCTCTGTTGAAGTCAGCCTTTAGACTAATGATGTACAGTCATTCTTACCGTATTTTCTAAGCAAAACAGCATTGACTTTATACATAGACCTCTTTTCCTCACATTTCTAATGGTTCAGTAGCCCCACTAGCACTATAACAAATTTCTATTAAATCAGTAGGTTTGTTTGTATATTGTAATATATCAGAATATGTTTATTAATAGCATAAATAAAGAAAGATAAATAAGAGGAAAATGCTATTTGGAAGAATTCTGAGCCACATGTGAGCAAGTTGCTTAACTCGAAACTCACAAAGTAGCAGGTTTTTAAAAAGAGTTTTGATGACTTGAAAGCTCAGGAAGTTAAAACTGTTCAGCTCACTACACTCAAGAGTTCTGTGGTGTACCGCGAGGTTGTGCACGCATCATTTACCTTCTTTGCCATCACCCAAATGAATGTTTCTAAAGTACAGCGTGCACAGGAATAACAGCAAGTGCTTTTGGGGAGCTCCTTTAAGGTATCCATGTGATCTGTACGTGACCTATCTGCCAGAATCCTGAGGGAGAGCTGGTAATTTCTATATTTCTGTAACCTTCCAGCAAAGCTAACCAAATGTCCACTTTTTCAAAAACGTATCCATACTTGCTGCTTGAAAACTTCACTCACAGTCTTTGTTGTCATCTCACATAATGTGATCAACTGGAGACTTCAGGAGCTCTTCTGGCACCAGACTTAACCCCAGGGTTATATTATTCCACTGCTGATTAAAAAAAGCCGAAACATAAATATGTAAACTGAACGGCTTTTGTCATTGATTCCATTATTGTATTCCCTACTCCAGTTGCTCTTGTAAAATAATGAATCATCACCAACTTATTGTGAAAGAACATGTTCTTTCAGCACCAGCGTGATTTTCATGGCAAGAGCCTATTCATTCTCAATTGTTAGTATAATCTTCTGTGCATTTTTATGATTACACTCTTTTTCAGAAGGTTTTATGTTGCATCCTGCTGGCAATAGTAATGATGAAAGGCTAGAGACATTTTCAAAACCCAGATTTTTATGGTATGTTTGTGACTGATGCCACTCCATTCTTGTGGAATAAATGTATGGATTTACCCACTGCTGCTTTTGTCAGCAATGGGTAAGTGGGAGATTGCATACACTGGTGTGTGGTCTCACAGATGGAAGTGTTACACATAAAAAAAAAAAAAAATCACACAAGCATGTTTTGTATAACTTGCGTAATTTAACTCAATATAAACCAATGTATAAGAAAATCTCACAGGTTTTTGGGTGATGTCCTGATCTTTTTTTACATGACCTCCCTCTTTTCTGCTGCATGATCATCTTACATATGTTGGTAGAGGATACCACATTCTTAAATATACTTGAGACATTTAGGCATTTACGGCACAATGCCTCTCAAAGATCCGTAAGAACCTAGTAGGCATAAGTTACTGCTGAGAGAGGCAAATTAGGTTAATAGTTGCCTTAGAGAATTTTGAAAATGTGATTTTTGCCTCTGATGTTTACTATTATTCTTATCATTTTGTACAAACCTTCTCCACTAATGTCCATTCACTGCTTTAGAGCTCTGTTTCTCAAGCTTTTGGAGAGAGGATTCCCAGCTGTCTTCATGCAATTCCCTGAGCACCACATCAATTCCTCCAAGCACAGAGCAAGAGGCATCACAATTACTGTCTGTAATTGTACATATCCCCTGTGTGCCTTGGAAGAACTGAATTGCTGGTGGCAATTAAAGGTAATATGCAATTCCTTACTTTGCCTCAAGTGTTTTGACATTTGTGGTGAAATATGTCTTGCATAAGATGTCCACACTGCAGACATCTACATTGGGATGGTCAGCTGAAGCTCCCTCTATTCTGTAGAGAGAAATAGATGCTTTTTGGGTATTTTTGATCTATTTTGTATGTCTACTATAAAATGGCATGAATTAAACCTAACAAATCCTGCAAGACCATTTTTTAATTATAAGGAGAAATAAGAATGACTAGGTCAGATGTAGTTGACTAAAACTTGAGCCTACAGGTCAAGTCCTATAGACACAGCTAGTTATTGTGGCTCTGTCTCACTATTCTGCTGTGAAGAAATGAACTTCTGCTAGGATGCACTACATGACTCTCCTTGAAAACAGTCTGTAGAAGTGTTACTTTTGAGAATTAATAGGACAACTTGAATTCATGGTGCAATGCTTTTTGTTCCAGTGAAATTTACACCAAAATAAAACAATGTAAGTGAGAAGAGAATGACATTCTCTGCAAATCAAGTAATTGTTCAAAATGTTCTTATCCTAATTTTTTAAAATTTTATTTCCCATAATGGATTTGAGAGATATAATGTAAATCTTAACAAAAATATAATGAAGCTAGATATATCCCTCATCACCTTTATCCACTATTTTATTAAGATGCCGAAGAAAACAGAAAGAAGGAGGGAAAAAACTTCCAACAAAAACTGGAGTGGTGGCCAGAGTTGTGAGCCATTCTAGGTGTATTTCACTGGAAAAGGACAGGTGGCAAAAGAACTTTTATAGCACTGTAGGGACTTAGAGAGCTAAGTCTCACTGAAAACACTTTGGTGTATTTATCTTGGAGGAAATATAGTTCATGTAAAGAGATTAACTATTTAGTGGAAGATAGCTTGAAACAGTTACAGTATTTTTGAAAATAAGAGAATTTTTCAGAATAGAAAAGAAACTTGGAAAATAGTTCAATTTCTGAGACTGGAGGAATTTAGGACCCTTCCCAATGAAAATCGTTCAAGAAAAAAACCCAAACCTTTCACTTACACAGCCTTTCACACTTGTATTCCACAACACTTTTGACCTATGCAGTCATACTCAATAGTCCTGGGAAGGTGTCATCAGACAGAAACAAGCAAAAAAGAATCCAGAGATAGAGAAAGACCTGCCCAAGGTTAGAAGGAAAGTCACTAACATTAATGGAAAGGGAAGGTCAAACCAAGTATCCTGAGCACAGGAATCCCTCTTTTCTGCTGGCAATCTCACCACCGTGAAATGGGATAGTGAGATGTTCTGTTCAAATCAAGGTAGCCAGAACTACTGAGGGCCAGACACTGTGGTAGGTGCAAATTAGTAAGGAGACAGAGAAGGAAGTCCTGCCTTGACACCCGCTCACCCATGCAGGGAAGGAGACACGGGTTTTTTTCTAGTCTTGTGCTGCTGGGGCAGAATGGGTGTGAAGGGTAGGCCAATGCTGATGGCATTTCAAACCAGGGAGTAAGCACAGATAGGACCACAGATGTGAGGAGCTTTAGGAGAAGGCCTATCACACCTTTGAAAGATAAGAACATGGCATCATATTTCCCCAGTTCAAGAAGCACTAGAATCTGTACATGTTTTTCATCAAGGCAATTTTTTCTCTCTTCGTGATCTTCAGCCTCACCCAAGCCTAAAGGAGACCTAACAGAACCAAACTCTTCCACTGAAGCATATTGTATGAATGTATAGAGGGTATTTTATGCATGCTACCATGTCAGAGCAATATTATAGCATAGTGCCGCAGCTGAGGTTGAAGATGGCATCAGAAATGTTTGATAGTTTAATCACAAGTAACATATATGTTACAAAGTCAAAAGTTAAATGAATGCTAATCTAAACTGTATGAAAATAAAGAGAATAAAACTGGAAAACTAGTGAAGTAAACTATCAAGTTTAACATGGTTAAAACAAAAGCAAGACATTAAGTGAAGGAGCAGAAAATAAACACCACTTGCTTTTGGGTAAAATTATGATTGGGTAAAAGCAATAGAGAAGAGATAAGAAAATTGGAGGAAGCTATAGTGTCATCTATATAGTTATTTTATTTGTTAATTTCAGTTTTCTGCTGGATCTAACTGGGAGGTTACTTTCCCTTGGGAAGAGCAGAGTACACGTTTTCCCTGGTTTTGTTAGGAAAAACATGCTCACACACCATATATGCACCCCCCCAGCACCCCTCCCAACTCAATAGTTACTGCATCTTTTCCTTGGAAGCAAGTATCCCCATCAATTCACTTCTCTACACAGTTTACCTGCCTTTCAGAGGCATAGTAAGAATTAGTTCATATATATTTTTGTAATTTACCCATCTGCCTGTAAGAAGCTGTTTTGTTTAGCATCCAACTCCAAACCCAGGAAGTTCACTTTGGGTTCATCGAGCACTTGCATTTTCATTAGATAGCTATGCAGTGGCCTGAAAAATTTTCAGTGTTGTTGAGACAGCCATCCAAGCAAAGTAACTTTTTTTTTTCCGGGGGGTGGGGGGGGTGGGGGAGAAGGGGAGGGAGGTATGTACAATAATTAGAAACATACCCCAGTCATATTTAGAGCTTCCAGAGCAGAAATTCATACAAAGCTTTTCAGTAGTCTTCGATCACCTGACACAGGAAATTAATTCCAAAAATATAGTGCTCATGCTTCAGATTTATAATCCTTAACCTTCGGAATGATTGTTACACAAAACCTGGGCAAGTGAGCTTAAAGTCTTCAAATGTCACTACCTACAAAAGCAACTGAGGAGAGGAAAAGAGAATCTGCAGTTTGGGTACTGCTAGTTCAGTTCTCCTACCAACCTCAGGTCATGTTTGAACATGGAAATATTGACACTACACAGAAAACATTACGAATGTTTGCCACAGATCATGGCAAAGGGCAACATACCTAAACATGCCATCCTATGAATGCACTGATTACGGAAGAAGTCTTAGTCTATGGGAATTTACTGTAACTCTTTCATGAACTCCATTTCCTCCCACGGAGGAAAGCATTATTATTGTAGCACCTACTTGCAGTGTGCCACAATTGCATATATCCTCTAGTCATTAGCAAGCAATACATTTTATATCGCTTACCATATTTTTCTCTCATTTTAAGCACCTTCATTCCGACACCGGAAAAGATCTGTCTACAAGTCTGACCTAACTTGTCAAGTTTGTGTGTGGTTACGTTGGAAAAAAATCCCATTTCTGTGAAAAGCTATGTCTGCAGAATCCTGTGGCTAGTTAGGGAAAAAAAGGTCCTGGATTGTCACTGAAAGGTTAAGATTAAATACAAGACAGAAGTAAAATGACCCAGATTTTGTAGAGGCATCTAGGCACCTGACTAAATGGCTTTACTAGAATATGAGATCAATCCTTGGAGGCATATGAGAGCATATCTGCTTTGAAGCTGAAATCCAAATGCCCCTGACATTTGCAAATCTGCAATATACTGCCTCCCTATCCTCTTATGCCCATACACTCTTACAGCATTTAAACAGGTACTAGGGAACCACACAAAGTCTTGTGGAAATCCCTGACGTAGCTGCAAAGAAGCCAGAAGCAATCAAGTAGTGTGAGTGTAGTCCTATGCTCCATGCTAGGTAGCGCTACTAGCACACCCATGCTCACCCTGGAGTCTGAGCTGAAGGTCCTGTAAGGTGTTATATCCCACCATGCATCCAGGGACAATGTGCTTAGAGCTAGTTCAGGTACTGCTCTCCCCCAAGTTTGTGTTATATCCTGGCCCTCACCTACAGCTATCAAACTGCTCAGAGCCCAGGCCCTACAGTACTTGCATGGGGATGAAAAGGAATGTTTTTCATCAATACCGGGACAAATTTTGCCACCTGTTGTTTTAGGAGTGCTGAAAGCAGGTTACCTGCCCAAAGATGGCAGGGACACAAATGACCATGACACGCATGAAGTGTGAGACAGCCCTAGGGGCAGCTTTGCAAGCTAGGACATGAAATACATGACACCTAAGTCAAATCGGCTGCTGAGCTATAAGAGGATGATATGTCTCCCTGAAATACAGGTAGGGGAGAAAGAAAGTGTTTATCTCAAGCTCTCAGCCAAATGCTCTCAGGTTATGTAGGTCTACTTCTCTCCCCCAGGATTGCTCAGGAGCCTCCTTTTCATCTTATTGTTTTCTGGATACTCTGTGAAGAGGGGGGATGCATGATTTGGGGCTGAAAAGTCCCTAGGCAGCAAGCTACAAGGATTAGGCACTGTGACATAGAGCAGCTTGGTCCCCAAGAACCTTTAATATCCTTAATTACATCTGAGCTATCACTATTAGGACAAGCAGGGAATGCTGAATTCTTGGGACAGGTCAACAGAGCATCAAATGTGTTTCCCATTTGCTTGTTTTTTTCCCCCTCCAATTGCTATTGCCTTTTTAAGGTCCAAGCCATGACTGCTCTTCATCAAATTTTCAAAGACATATTAAAATCTGATTAAATTTGACAGGTTCTGGGTCAGAAAACCACTTGCATGCAGAATGGCATAGTGAAAATCTGAAGCAGCTGCACTAATTTCTCACTGTTCCCATCCAGCTGACCTTTTTGTTGCCTGGAAAAGAGACCCAGAAAAAGCTCCTTGGATTACCCCTTCTTTAAATCCAGAGAACAAAAAAAATCATGTTTTGTATTACTTGTTCTGTGTCATTAAGATAATTAGATAAACAAAGCCCACCAGAGGATAAAGAATCAACATTTCTGTACTGAAGAATAAGAAACTATAACAGTTATTTACATCTTTACAAATGTAGCTGCTGCTTTCCAAATTTTCTCTACCACACAAGCTATAGCCACAGAAGCAGTGAACTGGAAACTTGGGAAAGGCTGGGACATGTCCAGGGAGCACATCTGAACCTAGGAGCTTAGAAGCCTTCCTGATACTCGCAATTCAGATAGGTCAAAGACTGCACCCAGTGTGCCCATGAGTCCAAGTTGTTCAACTCCACAATGGACGCAAAAACCAAGATTTTCCATTTGGAGGCTTCCTAAAGCTCTCATCAGAGGGTGGAGATGGACGGGGATAGAAAGGACATTTCTAGATCATGGAATGAGGAGGAGGAGGTGGGGAATGATGTGAAGGCCATGAGTCATGCATGGAAGGAATGAGGAGTAGCAAAGGGTCCTCAGACACCTGTGAAAAGACAGGTAACTTGAGATGCTGCTCCCTGTTTCGTTCTTTTAAGAGGGAATGAACGTTTTTTCTAGATTCTGACTCTAGGATATATAGCCCAACTAGATGGCAGTGCCTGTTAAAATCACAGTAATGCATAATAATTTAGGTTAGAAGGGACCTCTGGAGATCATCCAATCCAAACCCCATTCAAAGGAGGACCAACTTCCAAATTAGGCCCAGATGCAATGGTAATCCAGGCTGCTCAGGGCCAGATCCAGATCAATTTTCTGGAGATTCCTCAGTCTGTCTTCACAACCAGTTCTGCAGACAACACTAGGAGCTCAGCTGTCTCCTTGACCCTGGCCCTTCCAGCTGTGAGCACCTTTCTCATACACACACCTCCTTCTACCTCATCTTTCAGAGCTGCCTAACTTTATGCTAACTGTTGATGCTCCTACAGAGCTGCATGGTCTCTGTAGTCACTGCCCACTCCTTCACTAACCACATTTCAGCTTTACCTCTGCAGGTTTCTATTCACCTCCTAATCTCTCATCCTTTAGCACACACCCCACCACACCCTTTTTGGGGGGTGTGTGTGTGTGTCAGCCCTGGAAATGACATTCCGTCGTCCCTTGCACTAAGTCCTTTCTTTCTAGTGCTAGAACAAGTAGGAAGAAGTTGCATACAAAGAATAACATGCAATGAGGAAAGCCCCATGGAAGGAGGCTGTTCACAGTAGGGACAGCTCCTCTAGTGATCTGTTTGCAGCCACAGAAGAAAACAGAAGTAGATGCTGGTGACTGTTTTCTAACAGTCACCAGTAAACTCCTTCCCATCCCTTTTGAGATGTTGAGGATGGCAGCAGAGGCACTAATTAACCCCAATTACCTACACAGAGAAGAAGGGAGGGGAGCTGCTTTTAGTACAGGGTAGAGCTTGAAAGCAGAAATGCACCTGGGCTTCATTTCCTCTCCGTGGAAATTAATAGAGACTATGGGCCTGCAATGGATACTCATTAATCTCAACATGATTGATTGCTTCTAAAGGCAAAGGAATGTTTTTCATAGATGCACATGTATGCTTTTTGACTTGTACTGATGAAGGCAGTGCTAGAGACATGAGAAGCCAAGGTTGCATGCAAATTACAGACATGATTTTGCCAAATTTGGATATTTATGATACTGTTCTACACCAGCTAACCAGGCTGTTTTGTTTTGGTTTGGGGTTTTTTTTGGTGAAAAATACTGTCATTTTTTAAAGATCCTCCAGGTAAAAACCAGAATAGTTAATACCTATTCACTGCTTATATCAACACTGAAAAATGCAGAGCAACAGAAGCTGCATGTTTTAAAAAAAAAATTATTTGAGGAAACGCAAGCCCCTGAATCTCTCCCTGTTGATTCCTGCAATGCTTGGCCAATATGACCTTGTGAACCATTCTCTTTAAAATGCAGACAGAAAATATTCTATGTGATAAGAGAAACCTGCCTGATTTCTACAAATACTTCACTAGCACCTCTGTATTGTGTGCCAGTTAACATCTGCACTTGTAGCAAAAAATATATTCTGAGGAATAGCGGTTGTTTAATCAACTTTGGAAAACCTAGTGAACAGCTAAAGGTATGTAGTTGTTGTGCCATGGGGAAAACAAGTTTTATTAATACACTAGGACCGGGACCAGGCTGATAAGCTGTATGATTTAATTTATTTATTGAGTGAAAATATTGAAAAATTAGGTTATCATAGCACATGATAGGCAGGTAGACAGGGAGGGTAGAGTCTTTGATTGCGCCTGAATAGATATCTAGTGTTAAAGGAGGCTTCTGGTTTAGACTTTTGTCTACTTTCCAAAAATGAGAAGTCTTTAAAACCAATAAAACCCATTCTTCTGTAAATAAGTTTTGTAAAAATATGATTTTTTTCATTTATTTCATTTTTACAACCAAGTATTTGAAGCTAGAGATCTACTAATCTCCCTAGCCTGGATATATTCACTAAATCAGTAGCCTGAACACTTCCAGGCCAAAGTGCACTCATCACTTAATGCAGAATTCAACTCCTCTGTCCCAGATGTCAGAAAGAGAAATCAATAAAGCTTGCACTACTTGGAACAGACAAAACATGAACAGAAGAACCATTCTCTGCTTGTTTAAGAGCAAGTCTCTTAAATATCTGAGGAGAAGGAAATACTGCATGAGTAATAGAAGTTTAAAAGAATTTCCTGGCTACTGTTTATTCAACAAATATAAAAATAATAGGTTATATTTTAATGAGCAAAATGTGAGACAGCCCGACATATGGTGATGATGTTAAAGCCTGGACCTCTAATCCCAGAATTATGGTAGGGAAACCCTGAAATTGGAGTGTCTTTTTTATTCGTCCAACTCCAGTAATTTACTTCTGAAGTTCGTGTAGTCCAGTGATTGTTTGCATGCGTAGAAGTCTCCAAAGGCCTTACTTTCCATGCTGCAGTCTCACAATGTCTTTTGCAGGCTTGGTCTGGAAATTTGCAACACCCTGTTCTTCCATGGTTTCATTGCTAACAATTTGGTTTGCTGATGAACAGCTGTAAGTGTCTAACAATTTGGAGAAGGGTTGTGCGTGCCTCTTGCACCGAATAAAGGCTATCTCTGTGTTACCTGCTTCCTTGCTAACCGTATATCTTTGTAAAATACACTGTTGACAACTTTAGAGAGTGGTGCTTCTGGAAAGTCTGTAGCAGTTGACAGGCTGGATGGGCAGTGCTGCATTTCTCTTTCAGGAAGTGTAATTTGCAGGCAATGGCCTAAAATTTCCAGAGTGACTAGAGAGATTTTGAGTGGCTCTTTTTTCCTTTTTCCTTTTTTTTCCCTTTTTTCTTTTTTCTTTGCTTTTTTTTTTCTTTTTTCTTTTTTCTTTTTTCTGTCTGTCCAGCCTGGGAGGTCTTAAACTGCCTTTGTTCTCAGAAAGGAACAGCTCAGCCAGTGCTGGGAAAAAAATCCTTTCATCCTTCAAATCAGGTGCTCACAAATTCATGCTGCCAAAGTCACATTTTACTTTTATTATATAAGGTCAAAATCTCCTAAGTGTTGAAGCTGGCTTATTGAAGTGCTCATGACACAGTTCATTGGAACTGAATATAGAAGATA
Source organism: Mycteria americana (assembly GCF_035582795.1). NCBI lineage: Eukaryota > Metazoa > Chordata > Aves > Ciconiiformes > Ciconiidae > Mycteria > Mycteria americana. The sequence goes on from NC_134367.1 coordinate 38,462,275, forward strand.
TGATGTGTCACTTGGCTCATTAGGAAAAACAAAACCTTCGCTGTCATTTGGCTGAGTAAGAAACACCACACATGGTGCTACATTTTGGGTTGTTTTCAGGCGATTTCACCCACCAAAAGAACTTGTATAGGAATGGCTTGCCAGCTTCCACAGTATCTTGTGAGAATTCTGAACAGCTCAGCTACTCCAGCACGTCAGTACTTGTGAAACTCACCTACACTGGGAAGATGCAGGAGAAAGAGAAGGAGGAAGAAAGGCAAAGAGCAGAAAAGACAAGGCAAGGCTGGGAAAGGGAAGGCAAGGAAAGATAAAATCTTTATAGCTATGGATTAAAAAAAGTAAGGCTTACACACTAAAACTAGAAGATAGATAAAAGATAGCAGGATGCATTATTTTACAAATATAATGAATTTTCCCCAGTTTTATTCCTTATGTTTTTGAAATGCACAACTTCCTCATGATTTTGAATGTTTGTATTTAGCGACAGAATAAACATAACCCATGAACTCCAGTAACACTTCCAATTTGTAGATTTTTGCCTCTGAATAAATGGCAAATATGGTGAGGATGCCAAATGAGTTGACAGGATTCATACTTAAGCAATTATGTATTATTTATTTGCTTAAATTAGCAACGGATAAATGATAATGAAAACTAAGGTAAATGAACAGCTCTTAAAAAATCTGAATTTAACAAAGGGTGTTACTTATCAGACAAAGAAATAGGTTTCTCCAAAACTTTTAGAAAACAAATGTTATTAATACTCGAGCAATTAGACTGATGACAGCTAATTACTTTTATTAATTAATTTTACTTCTGCAGCTGAGTAGACTAGCATATGCTAGTTATAACTTGCATTGTTTCACAGGCAAATGATTTTATAATTTAACCTTCATTCTGTGAAAAAGACAAGTGAAATGAAAAAAAAAAAGCCCACCAAACCTTAGCTTGACTCTTTATTTTTTATTATACTTTCCCTTACTTACAGGGTTTTCTGTGTTTAAATTTTGAAGTATAGCCTGGGTATGATTTAACTTTAGCAGAGCGGCAGTCCTCTTCTAGGACATAATCTTTATGGCCATATTTTTCCTCAGGATGAAAAACTTTTCTGTTTTGAAAGACTTGAAAATGTGTCTGTGGGAATATGATTGCAGGTCAGAGAGAATGTAACAGAGTCAGAGCTGTGCCAGAAGTACCATTTTATATGTGCAAATGCTGTCTGATTAGGAAGGAACTTAACAGATTCCAGAAGAACCACAAGAATCTCAGTTCTTGGATTCAAGCTGAGATTACAAAAGACCACTACAACCATTTCAAACCGAAGTGTACTAATAAATTATTATGAGTAATTCTTGTTTCAGAACGATCTAGCTTCAGGATTCAGTCACTGGTTATTCTTCTAATGTTTTTTTGATATGTTAAAAAGTCAGGTCTATTCAGATTAAATAGACTATTCAGGTCTGTTTCTCTTGTATGTATTTGTGGTTTATATACTTTTTAGATGGGTTTCATTAATTAGTAATAGTTCCAGATTTTGTCTTGTTTTATAAAAATAGAATGTATAAATAAGATGTTTTGTAACAACACAAGAACTTTAATTTTAGAAATCAAAAGGCAAGGATGTGTTTATGTGATAGTCCCTGTTTCCATCTCACCATGATGACTGGCATTCACTGTGGTTCCATCTTTTAATTCTTTATAAACTCATCCAGCATGATGATGTTTCCTTGAAACCAGTGCTGAGCTATTATTTCCTGACCCCCTAAATAAACATTCATGAAAAAAATTAATTTCCCTATTTTTTCTAAACACTAAGATGCCAGTTATCAAGATTAGCTTTAAAAAGTTTATATATACTGTAGACATGGACAGTATCAAAAGCATTTTGTTGCCACTGAATGATATGGGTATACGTAATACAGAAGAAAACATTTATTAAATCTCTCTTCCTTTTATACAATACAAGTGATAACTTTACTTTCCTTAACTATCCTTGCTATTCCTCAGAATGTTTCCTTCTGCTGAATCTAAAGAGTACCCTCATCTTGTATTTAACGTTCATAATCATGGAATTTTTCATCAGTATCTTTAGGTTTTTTTACCAACTGTAAATTCTTTATCTCTCTGTTTGTGTAAGTTACTCTCAATTTCACTGTTTGTTTTATCACTGATGTTATTATCTTCCTACTCAACTGAGGTTCTTTTATAATGCCATGTCTTCAAATATGAATGAAGAATTATGGAAGATTTAATTATCTTGTCAAGTATTTCTGACACTTCCAGATTCCCAGTTACTATTTTACATTTTATATACATAAATATTCCCTTCCATTTTATTTTGCTTATATTTCTGTTTGCTTCAGGAAATTGAACTTTTTAAAATTCTAAGAAATTGGGATCTGAGGATATAAGCCATTTACTCAAGCCCTTTCGGTCTTCTTGACTCTGTACAAGCCTTTTAATTTTAGTGTTTTACTTGGCAATGCTTAGATATCCAAAAGGCATAATTTCATATTTTCTTATATTAAACTACACTACCTGGTTCATGAGCTATTAACAGATTTACCTGAATATTTGTTATATGCTACATATTATATTACTAAAGATACTTTTAATCCTAACATCGCTGGGAATTTTGCTACTTAAGAATTTCTCTTCTCTAGAGATTAATAAAGAAATTGAAATATTATTTGTCACCTGAATTTATAATCTGGGCAAAATAATAAAAACCAATACTCTAGAAAAGGAATTTTCCATCAAAGATAAAATTAGAAAAAAAGTATTCTGAGTATAAACAATGAAAATGGTCAATAAATGAAATGAAATGGAGAATAACATTGTTCTTGTCAATAGCAATACATGCAAAACATTTGGGCTGATGATGCCTTTAAAGTCTAGGGCATCTTACTCTGGGAAAAAAAGGCAGAAGTCATGTACAATCATTTCAGAAATAAAGCCCAGTATACACCAGCTAAGTCTATAGTAGCTAATTAAAAGAAATAAATTAAATTTATAACCTTTCCAGGCACTTAGGCAAACCAACTCAGAGTGGCCAACACCTATACTATTGACTTTTCTTACCATCCAAAACAGGAGGCTGTACCTAAGCCACCTGTTGAAAATGGTCTCTTGTTTTAATGAATGTTTTAATACCTGAAATGGGGGTGGGAAAGGTTTGGGAAACTTCTTGTAGGCCTGGGCCAGAAATGTGCCCAGGACTGCCCCAGCAGGTTCATAGTGTGCGCAATCCTCTTCCATCGCCCAGGAGCACTCCCAGGCACTGCTTCATTTATGGGTTTATCCATTCCCGGAAACAAGATTATTCCTGAAAACCCTCTTCTTCATTTCATTTCGGGTTCACAAGCATCTTGTTCACAAGTAGGCTCTTTGATATTAGCAAAGTAGTGATTTAAATGAAAATAAGACTACCTAATAGAGTTTGTGAGTGAGCAGGAATATGTCCTTAAAAAACAATTGGTTCCTAAAGGGTCTGATTTTTATTTCCCTTCAGCTATTTAGAAAAGAAGAGATGACGACACAGAGATATTTTTAATGCCCTAAAAAGTGTTGCAAGTCTGTAGACGTACTGCTTGTTCCCATAGAAATAAGCTCAATCACATAAGAATGTAATAGGTGTCTTAAGTGTGGATTTTTGTTCTGATGACCAGGTCTCAATAGCAACCTGGTGGCTGTGTGGCAGCTGGGACATAAGAGATGTACTTATCTATTTATAACTTTCCCTAACTCTCCCTCTATCAGCTAAATAAGGCAATATTAACTCACATCTGTAAGTACCTTGAGATCTGTTGAGAAAATTCACAAAGTTTTGTCATTTTCAACATGCTTAACATTATAATTCTCTTTACCACTTTTCATCTCTCAGTCCCTGTGGCAGGTTTAACTTCAATAAAAAAAATTGTGAAATTATTACATTATCGTACTCCTTAGAGAATTCAGCACTCTTGCATCCTGAGTCACACAACAGATATTTTACAGAGTACTCAGTGTTATGATACCATTAACGTGTAAACCAAAGGGTACCTAATAGATGGTATTAATATTGTCTTTGTCATGACCTAATTTTTCTTCAGTTTGTTTTGCAACTAATCATTTTCCATCATCATTATTACTTTACTGGGTTTTATCTCTTTATTTTGTTTTAGGTACAATTTTCCTAAAAGTTATAATTGCACGACAAGTCAATTCAAGGCACGCTAATATAATAATTGTGTGGTAACTAAGTGAATATATTTGCAAGATTTCCTTTGAAGGCTATCAGGATTTCTAAAGATGAATATGGTTTTGCCTGTTTGCTGTCATGCAACCCTCCAGAAACCCAAACAGAAACTCATCTCGACAGACCAAGGGGCAGATTTCACTTTTGCATTCAGCAATCCTGTAAGCAAATCAAGGTTTCATGAATGAGATGGCAGGATCCTGTGAACAATCCCAAGGGCAGGAAGTAAAATTTTAAAGGTAAAGTTAAAGTAAAACTCAGGTGAGCGTGGCCTCCTGTTGACTTTTATTACATACCTGTTCCATAAACTGTTAAGTATATAATAATGGCTTTTTGAAAAAAATATTAACTGCTTTAAAATTGAAAACAAGTGCTGATATGAACTGAAAAAATGAACTGTGTGACACATTACAACAATAAAAAAATACATGAAGAAGTCTACTTCCTTTCAGGCTCTGATGTTGTCCAGCCTTACAGAAAGTGCAGCAAGAATGAACCTTAAGATCTAGAAGACACTATTTTTCTTGGTTTTGTCCTGCCTCCATTTCCAAGCTTAGACTATTTGGAAGCCACTCTTGCCTACTTTCTCCTTGTACAGAAAAAAAGAAAACAAATATTCAATGTCATAAAAGTATGAACAGTATAATGTGAATGTTGACTGAATATTGAATATTGTCACAGAGCAAGATGGACTTAAGTAGGGGTGGAAGTATTATGTATTATTAGATGGTTATAATTATCACAAGCAGGTCTGCTTTGGGAAGGGTGAGAAGGTTCACAGCATTTATGAAAGAAGATAAGCAAACAAGTAGGCAAGAAGAGGGCATGTATTCCAATGATTCAAGAAAATATGCTGATTTGTAAAATGACTAGCTTCGTTTGAAGTTGTCATTTTGTGTTCTAGTACTCTGTTGGGACATCTGCATCTATGCAAATACCATGCTGATAAATATGCCCATAAGAGTATGCCACAGCTGTTGGTCTCTTCTCACCTGAAAGTGACTCTCCTTCATGTTTTTCTGTTGTGATTTAAATCCTCAGACATTTTCACCTCTGCTCCAGCAGTTTTCTCAGCTTCAGCCTCACTCATATTCATGTCCCACTGTCCAAGTTTAATGAGAGTAATAAAAGTGGCCTAAAGTCTCTTCTCAAAGTCAGACCCTCTCATAATCCAGTGGAGTTGGAGCACCCCTTTTAGAAAAGGGAAACACCCTACAATTATAGCATCATCAGAAATGGGGCTGGGAAGGACCTCAAGTTATCTAATCAACTTCTTAGCCCCAAGGCAAGGTAAGTGATACCTAAACATTTTGCAGATGTTTGTCTAACCTGTTCTTAAAAACTTCCAGGAGTATTGGAGATACTGCAGACTCCCCAGATAGTCTGGTTCTATGTTAGATTATCCTTACCACTAAACAGGCTTTCTTCCCCGTAATATCTCATCTAAATGTCCTTTACTACAACTTAAAAACTATTATTCTTTGTGCTATTCATCATAGATATGGATGCACATTATTCCCCTCTCTGCAGTATTCTTTCAGATACTCAAACACTATTTTCACTTCTCCTCTCAAACTCTAGACTAAACAGCCTCAGTTCTTTCATTTTTCCTTATTGGTCATGCTTTCCAGACTTTTACTAACCCCGTTGCTCCCTGCAGAATTTCTTCTCATTGGTTTGTGTCTGCCTAGAATATCTGGTAGATACCTGGACACAACAGTTCAGCTGCGGTATTAACAGCGCTGAGGAAAGAGGAAGGATCAATCATGCATCTGATTGGTTGAATGTCTGCTCATGCATTTATTTTTTTACACACAATGAATTTCATATTCAGATTATGATTCCCTATAGTCCCCAGATTCTTTTCTGGAGAGCTTCCACCTGGCCTAAAGATACAATATTGAACAATGTGCTTTCTGCAGCCCATTTCCTTTTTGATAAAGCGGATAAAAGTTCAAAATTTCCCTTTTTGAACACTACACCAGTGTGTGTGTTCTTCCTTCTGTCATGATGTCATCCACAACTTCAGTACCAATGCTGAGGAAACTGCTCCTCAGTGCTCAACACCCAATACAGTAGCAGTCAGCTGCAACAACGAGACTTAAGAGATAGCCACATACAAGTGATACGCATTTCCATATCCTCATTGTGTCAGAAGTGAGGGACTTCTCTTCCCAGCAAAAATAATCACCTGGCTGAACAGAAGCTGACTAAAAATTAATCCATAAAAGATGGAGCTTATATGCACAGCTGATCTTCTACACTAAACTGTAACAGTAACCATATCACTTTATGCTCATGTGGTTACAATATAACAAATATAACATACCATAATAATATTTTATGATAGTTTTACAGTATTTTAATGATATGTCTTAGATCATTGCATTTTATAATTTAATATAATAATTAAAAAGTTAATCTAAAAGGTATAATTATATAAAGTATAATGGTATAAAGTATAGAAAATAATAATACAATAATATTATAATATAATGTCAATATAATACATACATATAGATATATAATTCTAATACCTTTGGACTCCTTAGCATCATTTGACACACAGGCTATAACGGTAAGCTAAACATTTTAAGGATCCTGAGGCCAGCAGCACAGCTTGATGTCATTTGTACTATTAAATTGTCCTGTCTTCCAGAACAGGGTGGCCACGTTCAGAGTACCTATTAGAAATGGTCCTTGGCACATGCTTGCTCATGAGTCATGCCTAGGAGTAGTTTGGGAGATGCTTGATTGCCAGGCATATCCATGCCAGGGACCATTCTTATTAGATACAGATGTGCCAATAAAGTTGCAAAATCAGACAACTTCTCTCCCCCACATCAGGTTTTAGACAGGATTGTTCAGAGGTTTAACCCATTCTCCTGGAACTGGATTTACAGAGTCATGGCATCCTGCTTTAACTATTACACCTCATATAATCTCCATTTTACAGAGTAGCCCAGTACCCCTGCTCAGGATTGAATTACATGCTGAATGAATATATCATAAAACAGTAAAGAGTGTACCTGATTTTAACATTTCTCTTTAATGTACTTTTTAAAGCTACTGCTCTTACTCAAATGTTGATGCTAAGACAAGGAAGCTTCTGCTGGAATACCATGTTCTATATCATTACCATCCTCATCACAGTCTAGATTATGATGACTGTCACACTCATCATGACCTACAATTATTTACATTTTGTGTTGCCATGTTGTTTAAAGACACATGTCAGCAAGCACGTTATAGTTGTGTTTAGGTAACGTACATGAAATTAGGCAATTCAGGTCTCAAAGAGTTCCCATCTAAAGATGCGGGAAGAAACAACAGTCAGAGATAAAGAAAATAGCATTAGAAAGAACAAAATTGTGATGAACAGGTTTTTAATGAATGTCTGTCACAGCACACCAGCTGCTAGTGTATTGAGTGTTTAGCCAAAGGGCTGATACTTCAACTACTTATTCTCCTGAATAAACCTAATGAACTGAGCTTTTGCAAGGTCAGGACCCCTACTTGCATTTTCTCACAGCTGTCTTGGGAGCTATGAATTCTGCAGGATTCATGTTTTCAGCAAATTTATGTGACTTTCAACGTGTTGAGATATTTGCGGATGGCTGGACGTGAAAGTAATCAGCCACGCTAACTTCACTGAGAACCTTGAGTGCTGCCAAATTAAACTTTGGGCTGAACAGACAGTTGATAGAAGTAATTCAGCCAAAAAAATTCTGTGGTAAAATTTTTCAGATTTTAGTTGTGTTCATTTGTTAAGTATTCGCGTCCTTTGTTTCTGGTGCTATAGAGAACCACAAAACCTAACTTTCCTTCAAAGCAAAGGAAGAAAGAAGGTACTTAAGAACTGTGACATTTATTTGGATTTCTTCAGCCTTTCTTTCACATGACAACTATCATGCTTGAGGGGGACTACTCTTCTTGCGATATCTCTGTCGTAAAATAGGATTTATTTTTCCTTTAAGAGAATGTTAATGACAGTCAGCTTTTTTAGAATGTTCCCATTACTTTTATGAATCACCCTGAAGATTAGAAAAAAACAGTACTTTTACATTTTTCTGTTTGTTAGTCTTTATGCCTGGAAGAATGACTTGTACGTGATCCTACATTGCAGCCTATTGCAGAATAATATTGCTCAGGCTCAGGCTAGATTCAGTTTGATAACTGGAATTGAAAAGCTCTATATTTTGGCACTGCAAAAAACCTAATTTTTTTTTAAATAATCTTATAACTGTAAAGATACAATGACAAAGGGAAGCATTTAGGGTGGAATTTATGTCACCTAATTTTAGGTGTCTTAAAGTTTAACACTAAAGTCTAAGGTAGTCACTCCCTTTATACTGATCAACAGGCACCTTCAAAGGACTTTTATTCTGGCATGTATTAGGTATTTATTTTAGGATAAATTGATCTGATTTCTCATCCGGAGATATCCATTGCATCAAGGGACTATAAAAAGACCCAAAGCACATTTAACTTGGACTTGGAGTTAACTTTTCATTTATGCTTGGGCAGATGAATCCCTCACTCAGCACCAGTCAATATGTTTTTGTACCTCATGGAGCAATATCTGAGCAACAAGCCAATGGGAACCTGAGCGAAGGCTTGTTATCACAAACGCTTTATTCTTATTCTTGCAACAAAATGGGAGTAATTGTTCTGGAAAATATTCTTGCCATCTTACAGATGTACTTTCACTCTTCTGAGATTCATTTCTTATACACAGTCAGCTGAAGTCATAACTGTTAAAAGACTCTGTTTTTATGACCAAACCTTACTGAATATGGATTTTTTTTCTTTCCCAAAATATCTCCTTCTCAACATTAAATGGGAGCTGCAATTTGTTAGCTCTTCACAGATGCCTGAAGCTTACGTGAACTTCTGGAATATGGAGCATCAGGACACAAACCACCAAAGCACAAAGTGCAGTTACGGCTCTCTCCCCAGATCTTGCTTGGTTCCCATCAGTTTTGTCCATTTAACCTGCAAATCAGTCTGGAGACTAGCGATCTAAAACATTTGTTAATGCTGTGCTCCAGTTTGTTCTGTGCCTGGAGAAATGGCATGGGTATGAAGTTATTACTAGCCTACTGCAAAGCAGGGTACCTCTCTCTTTGGCACACTGCAGCTCTTTTGGTTTGACAGGCAGGGCAAGTCTTTCTGAAATCTTACCTGGTATGGCAGTCAATGGTGTGCATCGTTTAGGGATTTCTGTACTCAGTGTGCTGTTTCTTTTGTGATATAAAAGTTGTGCTGCTGTGTCACTGGGCCAACAAACCAGAAATTCTATAACCGGATTATTTTTGGTTTCACTCGTTAATTTCACATAGCTAATGGGATTAATAATGTGCTGCTGTACTGAAAACAAATTCTTTTAAACTGTGTATAATGTCAGAGACACATAACAGTAATCAAATTAAGCATGCCGGATGATCGAAACTGACTTGATGTAGCTCTTGGTTTCTGTAGATTTCCAAACACCAGAAAAAAATAATAAGTAGAAACAGAATAATCTTTCTAAATAAGATTTCTCCCATTGTATTTTTAATTATTTATCTTCCTTTTTGGTCCACTATCCCTCCTATCTCTCTTTAAAAAAATTTATCAAATATATTTTATGCAGATTAGTTTTACAGCTTCCTGCAGCCCTTATTGGCAAGGATTGAAGACGGCAAGTAGATAGCCTGGAAGGTGTTCAGACGTGCTGCAGAGAACCCTGTGCCTTGTGTTTATGTCCTGATAACTGTGTTTTGATGAAGTGGTGAGAAGCATATGGACCTTTAGAACTGGGATTAGGAGGGAATGCCAAGTTCTCAGGGAAGCTGTGGCCCTTTTACCCTCTTCTTCAAGCACAGAACATATTTCATGGGCTGGGATTACTTCAGCCTGTTCCCTGGGAAAGATGTGAGCCTAGACTGATTCTGGTGTCTCCTGGTTTGGGTTTGTGGTTCACAGTTTGGCCCCATAATAATTCATATTCCTTGTTTAAAGTCACAGAGCTTGGTTTCAGGTGAAGTGGGCAAGCCTGCAGTAATGCAGAAGGTCCAACTACATGGAGTTATAGGCTCTTCTTATCTTGTTAATTTTGTTGGTTTTTTTTTTAAATAAGTATTTTTTTCCACTTTATAAAGTCGAGTATTCTACATCTTTTATGGCTGAGAGCTAACTGCTTTTAAGGCTTATTATAGCTGGCAGTGCCCTTGTGCTGGGAACATTTTACCATTGACCAGAAGGAATCTTTTCTGCCATCACAATTACAGGGCAAAACTTAGATTTACCCCCTGGGTCATCTGTGCTGTATGAATGCAGTCCTGACACCCATCCATAGGGCTTCTTTTGGAGCCTCCTCCCTCATCTCTGTAGGGTCAGCATCATGTAATCCTCAGCATCAAGAATAACAGCAACTCTTACTGTGGAGCCTTCCTTGGATTTTAGGTAGTGGTGGTGTAAGTTTCTGGAAGTCTCTCCTCAGACAAATGAATGATAACACCTCCTTGGAGTACTGTGAATACTACATGGGAAAGGATGAAAGTTTATATCTTTCTATATTGCCAACGTGAACACCAAGAGACACTGCTCTGGACTAAGCCAAGCTGTAGCTACTGACGGGACAGTGCTGTAGCTGTCACACAAAATGACTGCAGATGTTCAAGTACTTTTGACCTTCCATTTGTGGAACTGGCAGCAGCTTCACAGCTAAAAAAACATCTGTAGGAGCGGACACAAAATTTGTCAACAGTGTAATTAATTTGCTTACAATGGAATGTGAACCAGGTGCTCTGTGAAATTTTTAACTAATCGTACCCTTACCTTGTAAGTGAACAGTTGCAGTGTAAATAGGGCTTGAGATAGGTTTCCTTCCATTCTATGCACTGCCAGCAGTGACATTTGTGCTTTCATATCCTGACAAATGGATAACTGGTTTTAGAGACTGGACTTCCATAAAGGAGCCGACATCACTGTGAAATGTGAAACACTGGGCTCGCAGATCGGTTAATGCAGGCACAACTTGGTGTGGAGAAGTGTTAACAGCAGCAAGGATGTACAAGAAAGAACTCATGTAGCCTGAGTACTGCAAGTCACTGCAGGTCTGGGAAGAGGCAGAAGCAGACTTTTGAGATGAGCACATTTGATACATAAATTATTGAAAAATGTAAAATGTTGTTAAGGAGAGAGGTAGGGAAGGTGACTGAGTGGAAAACACTCCAAAGTTTTTAAAAGTAAAGCAATAATATATGTAAGAACATGAAAATGTGTTTGAAACTCTGCAACTTTCTCTCACAGCGCTTATAAGAATGATAGTCCTCCTACTTTTAATGTTCCTTGTAATTAATCAAGTGCGTTAATAACAGGTAGATACATCTACAACTTACGTGTAACAGTTACATATAACTCACATTTAGTCCAGGTTTGCAGCATGTCATCTACTCACTTTTTTTCTGAGAACGAACAGCATTTACCATTAAAGATTAAATACTGAAATAACAATACCTGATACCAGAAAACACATCAAGGAACCACACAGGGCACTTCTGGAGCTGAAGGCTGAGAGCATCCACTATATGTGTACCAAGCCCTACCTTTTTGTGGTTCACTGCTGCAGATCATCCCTTCCATACGTAGTATAAGGTTGTTGGGAGGCATGGTTTACACCTCTCTCTGATCTATTCTAGTTAGAGCAGAATCAGCAAAAGGAAGGCTTGCCCAAGGATTCCTTGTTGCTAGGGCAGCCAGTCTCTTGGAAAATAGGTATCGTTGGTGGTTGATTATGTCTCAGGATTTGGCTGGATAGCAATGCATCTGAGAGTTGGGCTTGCATTATGGTTTTACATTCAGTCCTAAACAATTGGCTCTTCAACCAATTTCTCTTGGCACCTTTATGTTGTCAGTTCATCAACATAGTAACACCAAGAGGGATGATGCACTGAGCTTGTTATCATCTGTGTGAGTGAGCTTACTGACTGCTCAGGAGCTGACCCTTCTTCTGAGATGGAGGAAAGCAAGCAATTGGAGAAGGAGTGAAAAAGAGTAAGGGAAGGACTAAAAATACATAATGGGAGAAGCAGGGAGGAAATTATGGTAGAAAGATGACCGTGAACAAGAAGATGTTCTTGTAAATCCTGGTTTTTTTCATGGCAATGTGAGGTCCATTATATGGACTTCTTCGAAGAACACTTAGGGGACTGATGCTTAGGTCAAAAGTATCCTTACTTTGGAAAAGAGGTTGCAACTGTCTATCATTGTAGATACATGAAGAATGCATCTTTTGTTGCTTGGCTAGAGCCAAACATTAATATCTGGGGGTGGAATATGGATCTAATCTCCCTGGTCTGGCTCCCATACTGAGCTACTGCCCCAGGTAATTTAACATTCTGAAAGGGAAGCACGTATGACACAAGCATAGCAGACTTTGTTCTGATTTTAACCTCGGATTAGCATGATATCCTTACATAAATCTGTAAAGATATCATGGTTGGAAAACTCTGAGTATATTCAGGAGAGTTCGGGTTTTTTTAAAACTGTTATCAACCTTCCTCTTTTCCTAAGTACGCTCTGATTTCCTACATTGTATGAACTCCCACTGCAGGTTTTTATTCACATACCATATTTTATTTTTGGCCTAAGCTGTGAAACGTTAGAAAAGTATGATAAAGCCTTTTTGACGATCATGATTACTTCACAGCAGCTGTTTTGCTTAGCCTTTTGTGCTTAGTTACTTCTTTATCTGCTTTGGGGTTCCTTGGTACAGGTAATTCCCATCTTCTAAGAGTACAACAGTGAGGAAAATTAAAATGAATAGTGATTTCATATATTTTCTTGGATTATTAATTTTTCCTTGCCAAAAAGATTGTACTACTTTGATGAAAATGTTTTTATGTCTCATGTTCAGTTGCACCAGTACAGCTGCATTCTTATTTTTTTACCACAATTTGAACACAGGGTATTTGTCTCTTGGTCCTGTTTTCATGTGCTATGTAAATGCAAAGGCTTTCTTTTCTTTTCAAAATGTAAGGACTGAGGACTAACCTGCAAATCCAGTAAGGGTGTACCTCACCACCTAAGTAATCCCAACGAAGTTTTAATATACTTTTAAAGTCTGGTCTTTCACCAATGTTTTTGCATAAGTGAGAATATAAAGTTGCTTCTTAGGTGTGTTAAAACCCGGTGGATGCAATATCTCAGAATTATAGTAAGCAACTCGTGTTGCATTGCAAGGAGCTTACTTGGTCCTTGGAGTCCCTTGTTATACCCATAAAAAGGGAAGGACAAGTTTGGCTTTAAAACAGCTGGACAGTCAAAACATTTTTCTGTGTGTGTTTTAGGGAGTTTCAGGGTATTGAATCCTATTAAAAAAAGCCCTTAGACTCATATGGAGCCTATCAATATGTTATACTAAATTTACTATGGATTATATGTCAGGAGAAGGAATGAAAGTTGATGAGAAGTAGTATATATTTATAGGATTTATGTGAGTTTTATGTAAGTTTGCCATGAAAGGTTATATAGCAGGAACTCTTAACTAACTTTATGTGAATTGGAAGCTATTAGATTAAGTAAGTAAACCATCTAGCAGCCATACTTGTAAAAGACATTTTCTGACTGACAGTCACAATGCTGGTACGAGATTTATATATATAGTAAGCAAAACTGGTAGCATTAACATGTGGCTGTAAAATCTTCTTGGCATACATAATTGTAAAAAAACGTAGGCAACTCAGCTGAAGTGACTGAAACTATACATTGAAGAACTGTAGCAGCTAAAAACCAGACATTGCATTTTAAAAAGAAGAGCTTTCGGTAAAAAATTGTTATTGCAAAATACTTAAAGCTGTTTATAATTCCCTGACCTATAAAGTGACAATAATAAATGACACACAAAGGATTTTTCTCTTATTCCTATAGTTTCTGGCAAACAAATAGCTATAATGACTTTTCCAGGACTGTGTCTTTAAAAAAATCTTGTTAAATAGTATTTACACTACAGCTGGAGTTCCTCTGTGTAAATGCTTTACTGTTTAAACAGCCTAATGCTCAGTTCAGTTGTGATTCATACCGAGAATTTGAAAGGGGAAAAAAACTTTAATGAAATCCTGATATTTAAAGGAATAAAATCCAGCCCTTGCTGGGATTGCAAGAGACTACAGAGCTTCAGAATACAAATTTCCAAACCTTTTTGCATATGTGCTCTGCTGACAGAAAACAACTGCATACTGTAATCAGACCAACAGGAGGGGAAAAAAAACCAACAAAAAAAAGAGATAACAAAACTAAACTGGAAAGAAAGAGAAATTAATAAGAATTTCTAAACCACCTTTACAAAATGTTATGGTTCTGGATTCTCTTAAATGTCTTTATCCTGTTTGTAGGCTCTGGCAGTGCTGCAGCGGAAGGGCAGGGGACGAGGGCAGGACAGTAGAAGAATCATTTTGCACATCTGCAGGGACATTTTCAAGGGCACATCTGACAGCAAGGTGCCTAGCTCCCATCTATGTTGTGGAAAACCTCTCCTCGTATCTGAGAATCTACAAAATTATTTCAGTTATCCAGAAGGCTAGATGAGCAGAGTAGCTATACCACAAGCCAGAGGAAGCTCCAAAATGGTCTTTCCTGAGACTGTGAGAGGATTCAAATTGGCCAGAGGCTGAGACTCTGCAGGCAGAAGTCTCTCAAGAAAACTAGCTGGATCGGCAACTTAAATGGCAGCCAAGCTGCTTGTCTTAATTTGATGTGTGCAAAAGCCCCAAAATACTTTCTTTTATTTCAGTCATGTCCAGCTTTTCATCTTCAGCTCCCCTTTTCCAAAGGAACAAAACACAGCATTTCAAGGCAGATTCACTGCTCTGCTCTACTCTCTGTAAATGGAAGCAATTATGTCTTGCAGATCCTCTACGGGGATTTTCTCTAGAGATATGGTGTGTGAATAGGATTAGCATAACTGGCTCTTATTCCTGTTTGTGCAGAGTCTCTGATGCAGGAGGAGATCCGGGGGGCAGGAGAGGGGCTGGAAAATGATGCTCTTTGCCTACCAGCTGGCATCTGGTTCCAATGGACCTATTGCCAGCTGTCACAAAGTTAATTTTAAGTATGTTTCATATTAATTTGGATAAATAAATATGTATTTGTTTTGGAAAAGCATAATTTATTTGGGAGAACTCAGTGAACTCACACATAAAAAGAATTAAATATTATGATTGTGAATAATTTCTGAATTATAGATACTATTACAGAATGACATCAACCCGTGTGCCTTCTGGATTCAAATGGGGAAAAAGAAGAGAAGACGAAGAACTTTTTTTTAGGACATGGGTTCATAATCTGTTCCTTCAAAGCTACAGCATTTTATCTTTCTGTAGATTTTCCAGCTTGTTATTCATCATGTCCTATACTGTCCTTCCTGCTAATGCTATAGCAGGAACACCTCTTTGCCAATACAAAGCAGAAGAGTTTCAAAAGTTCCTTTCAAAAGTTTCAAAAGTTCCTCCAAACTGAAATTTGCCCCTTTTATCTGTCGGGAGGAGGACTGCCATGCTAGTTATTGTTTTTCCCCAGCCTGTCTTGCATGGGTATGTAACCAGCAGACGTTTCTGGATAGGCATTCTAGGATTTCCTAACAAATGCTGAGATATTTCAGCTCCTCGCAAGCCTTCTAATTCCCCTTTAGCTCCAGGAAATTCCTGTAGTTTGTCTGCAATGACTGATTTGTTCATTTCCTACTGCACAGGCAATTCTCTTAAAGATAAATGCAATGTTCTTACCAAGATCTAAATGTCATGTCAGTGTGGCACTGCCAGTCATACAAGGTTCAGTGTCCTAATATCTGTATGAGGATTAGGTTTATAGCCTTGTACCTCTATGGTATTTAGGAGCTCAGGGCATAGACAGATGTGGTTTGGGGGACCTCACACAGGTGGTTTATGAATTCTGTGCAAAGTCAGGTGGGTTGATTTAAATCACCACTTTAAACATTTGTTCTATCCACGTGTCATTTATCAAACAAGTTGATATAGCTAAGCATGTCAGTCCATGAATTCCCATTCCAACCTCTTCAATAATTTCTGATTAAAATTCAAAGCTAGCTATAACCTGATTCTTGGGATCAGCTATAACTGGGAAATCTATCAGTATAGTGCTGTGAATTACTTAGAACTTAATTTCTTACTGGTCATCTCAAAGTGAATTTCTAATCTTGTTAACACTTGCTCCAGATCTTTTGCATTTGATTTCATTGGTGACAATGCAAGTTATTCCAAAATGCATAATTCACAAAATCCTTGTTATGCTTTTAGTGCTTTAGAGACCACTAAGTGATAAAAACTTAGGCCAGTGGAGATGCTTTGTTTCTCCCTTTTAGATCCCTTTAGGATATATTGTCCTGTGGCCATTCAATACTACCTGAACATGCATAAAATAGGTGTTGGGTTTTTTTAAATCTATTTATTTAGATTTCTAACTAGTTCATTAAATGTAATCATATGGTTCAAGAGAAGGACTGGAGATTTCTGAGGAAATTTTTCTTAAAAGAAAAAATATCAAAACCCAATCTTCCTATAGGTTTTAATAAGAAAGTTTCCACCTAAGCCAGAAAGAAGGAGAGAAAAGACCCCTATTCCCCAAGCTGAATTTCAAGTCACTAGCAAGAAAGACCACAGCAGGAGTTTAGAAACAGATCCTGCACAATGCAAGAAAGTTTATACTCTGGTGCACTGGCTGCTTTTTGATGGCTCTTATGTGAAGGGTGTGTCTCTTTTTGTTTTAGAAAAATCTTGGCTTTGTCTCGAGGTAAAATGCGTACATATGCGTACATATTTTATAAACCAGACTTTTGTCCAGCTCTACTCAGAAGACCATAATGTGACACTGGAGGAAAATGGATAACTTGTATCCAGAATGCCTCAATTTTGATCATAATAGACATATTTCTATTTAGTCCGTTCAAAGCAATGTAGCATACCAGGGCTGAGCAGCAGAAAAAAGCTTTCAGTCACTGAACTGTTGCTTTTCTTTCTTTTTTTATCTTTATTTTTTAAGAATGTCTCAGAAGTGCTCTGATCAAAACATTTCGAATTAACTTTATAGAGTATTTTTTGAAACTAGTGTCTTTTATTAAAAAATAGAGTGGAAACTTTTCCTGTTCCTAGATGTGTGGGAAAGGTTTTGGGACAGGGTCAGAGTTAAGGTTTCTAATTTCCTTCATTATTGTTTCTGGACATTCAATTTTTAAAAGTAAAATATGATACTTTTTTAAAGACCCAGGTTGTTTTGCCTGAGAAATTCTCTTGCACTACAGTCTCTGTGTGTTTGCTTTACGAATTATTACATAATTGAAAGTTAAGTTTGTAAATTATTTGCTTGGCCTGATGCAGACTTATTAATATTCCCCAGTGCCAGAAGAAAAGTGGAGCGTGCACCTCACATGCCGTCTCAGAGAGCCCTCCACGCGGCTGCTTCTGCTGATGGGAATCTGGCATATGCTCCTCCTGCACCTGCTGCTTTGCTGTTGCTCAGGGACATATTGTTGCTCTCACATCATCTGCTCCTGATCTGTTTTCAACATCTGCCAAAAACCCAAGGACACATGCAAGCTTTTCTGTAGTGGAATGGAAGCAAATACATTTTCTTTCATATGAAAAATGTGCCCATGCACAAGAATTATCAAGTACCGTACTCTGTGTTACCATACGCAGATCCTTCTTGGGAGAACTTTGAAATCAGATCTGGACTGGCATCAAGGCCTTATTAACTGGAGTTTTTCCATTGATTCTGATGGCTTCTGAATGAGGCCGCATCAAAGAAGCTGGCATACATTCAAACGGTCTCTGATGAATAACAAAGGCATTTCCAAGGAGGCTGCTACCATTCACGTGCAGTCTTGTCTGAGTCAGGAGAGTAGCTTCTCTGGACACAAGCCTGTGGAAAAGAAGAAAGATAAGAAACGAGGTGGGAAAGCACAGCGTGATAACAGCACAATCAATACAACCAAAATTTAAGAACTGCCACCAAATTGTTTGATCCTCACCAAAAGTTAATGCAGTTGCCATTTAGTGTTTTTGCTTTCTTTTTTTTTTTTAGTTTTTGCTCTTGTCTATAAGGGTATAGGTAGAAACTCAAACTTAGTACTGTCTCTCAGCCTTGCCACTTCCCAAAATATAGGCACCATCGTGGTGCTGATGGTAGAAAATAAAATAACTCTCATGGTAGCAATGTGTGTTTTCTCTGCGTGGTATAGTCATGAGTATCTTACTTCAAACAAATTTGTTATAGAAGTAGTGAAAAAGCACCTTTGGAGGGACCTATTAGCATGCTGAATGCATAAATTATTCTAAAAGTCAGACGTTAAGCACTCTGCACAGTGGTATAGGCAGCTGTCACTGGGTTATGTCAAAGCAAGGAGCTCAGTGGGGGTCCTTTTAGGTCCACCCTCACGCTACTCCGTGACAAGCCAGAGAAGAGTATGCTAAAACATTAATGAATGTTTTCATCTACCAACGAAAATCACCTTTCATAGAATATTTTTCTCACGGCTTTTTTCTTTATGATTAAAACCCTTCCCAGAGTGCAGTAGGGAATACCTTCCGCAAAACGATTAGTTAGAGAAATTAAACCATTCTTTGTAATGCACACCGCAGAAATTGTCATGCTATGGGTAACTGCACATTCAGTTGCATGCCATGAGAGTATTGTGGGACTAGGAAACATTCAGCATAAAGCCATTTTGCCCTCAAAATTACTGAAGCCAAGATTACAACTGATTCTACCTAGGCACCTGGAAGGAAGAGAGAATAGCTATCTATTCAGCATATCCATGATAATGGGTATGCTCTGTTTAAATAGAAAACCTGTGCTCTCCTCACTGCTTGCTTAATGTGAAATCTGTATGGGCTTTTAAAGCACAGAAGACTTAGGAACAGTATGGGTTGAATTTATTTTAACTACAGGATGATTGCTTATAGCAATCAGTTTTAAACTGAGTAGAAATCAAATGAAGTCTAATGCATACCTTGGCTCTCAATACAATCAAACAGCTGTCAATAAAATAAATAACCGTGGGATTTTGTACATGTGTGTGTGTGCGTGTGTGTGTATGTGTGTATACACATTCCACATATTTTATATACACCAAAAATCATTATGTGCAGGTGCAAGTAAGTGTCTAAAAGTCTAAGTGCTCCAATCCCTTCCATGAAAAATCTAATGTGTTTCACAGAAATGAAAAGTGTGATGACAGACATGTAACCAGTGTGACTGATATAATGGTACATGGCAACAGTGAAAAGAGAAATAATAATAAAATTTTACTTGAGAAAGTAATGATATGCTTTAGTCCAGGGGATCCCAGGCTTTTCTCCCTCCGTGTGTTACCACCAGCAGTGGTGACCCAGATCACTTGTAGCAACGTCCAGGGCGGCAGCTAGGAAATGTGCTTTTCAGAACACAAACTGCAGGGGAACTTTGGAAGAGGTGCTAATATGTACTCTTCGTGCACGTGGCAGGAATCCAGCTTACATTTGCAGTTATGCTCTAAAAAACTACCTTAAACAATATCTCACATATTTTATCCACACAAGAATGAAATCTGTTCTAGTTCTTATCTAGCCTGCAATACATGAAACAGTCTCAGGCAGGCCGATAGATTGCTGGGATGATACCTAACAGAAAGCAAGATACAAACAAAATATCTGGCACTAAAATATTAAAGAAATGAGCACAGATCTCTGGAGTTGGGGAAATTTAGCAGTTCTCTCCTCCTATGCAAAAGCCTTACTCTCTTGTATTTGCAGGACTTCTGAATTTTCAACATATTAATTCCAGAAAACCCGCGCCTCATGGATGGCAACAGCTCTGCGTACTGCCACAAGAATATTCTCACTTGCTCCATCTTTTTCTCTTACGCATACGCGCACATGCACACCCAGGCACAAGGGTCAGTTTTACAAGAGCTAAGAGGTTACAGTACCCCTTTAGGCAGCGCCAAGTCTGGGTACATTTGAACAAACAATCCTGTCTAGCTTTTATTTCTTTTCACTTCCCACCTTTGCGGGGAAGAGGTGTCATGCATAATGTCACCAGACACTGTCTTTAAATGTCCTTTGGCATTTTAAAATATGCTAAAATCCCTCTGCAGATATGTTACAGCCTTTAAAGTAGTTATTGAGGAAGACACACAAGGCTTTTTTTGTGCTCAGCAATATCCTTATTTCTGGCTGGCCTAAAGACCAGTGCTGTGGAAAGGAACGTCATGCAAGAAAGTTTGAAAACAGCTAGGAGGAACACAGCGTTCCAAACCTGAATATCTCCAAAAATAACTCTAAAGCAGCTAGCATGAGTAAGAGTTAAAAGAATGAGCAAAGAGGAGAGTGACTGGCTGAAGGAGTGAGTTTTTCCAGACAATTAAGAGAAATATAACTAGTGTTTGTTTGTTTTTCAAAGAAAAATCCCACACAGTATCTGAAAGCCAGACACCCTCATAAAGGGACCCACATAAATCACTCTCCTCTCCTCTCCCTGTCTCTGCGCAGTGATCCCTGTCCAGAGCGACAGACAGCTCCTCTTCTCCTCCTGTATGGGCCTCAGCCGCGTCTCTGCTGGAGCTGTTTGTCTGCAGTGATTCATCCCAGGATGTGAACCAGGAAAAGCAGGCTAAACTGTCTCTCCTGCTAGGAGGGAGGGGAAAAAAGCGACCCACGTGTTCCCAAAGCCTGTATGTGTCTCATTCTCTCTGAAAGGGAGAAATAACTGCAGGGCTGGATTTCTGGGTTTCAGAAGACCACAGAATTTTAAACATCAGGGATGTTTTCAATAAACACTGTAGATGTTTGGCTCATAACCTTGTTCAGATTATGCATTTCAGTCTGCGTACTGCGGAAATCTGTCTCCACAACATATGTCAGCAACCTGAGCAACTTTCTCAGTGCTGGAACAACATGAAATCTGCTGCTCTCCCTTCATCTTGCTGCTGGCACCCATGACTCTCATTTGCCTTAAGTCACCAGACTGGGAGGGGGGTCAAGGGGAGGGGGAAGAGGCGGCCGAAGGGTTGACCTGGTCCGTGCACTCCTGGAGCTTCGGTGGATGCATAAACTTCTTGGAGCAGATTCTCCCATCTCTTTCCTTGTCTCTGATCCACTGTCTTCCTTTACCCATGCTGGAGCATGACAGGACTCCTGATTTTTAAGAACTCAAACAGACCAGGAAACTTGTATTTTTTGGCTTATTCCACCAATTCCTGCTTTTTCCTCAGAAAATCTTTACTTCATCTAAAGTAAGACTGAGGTCTTGTCATGATAACCATAACAGGCTTCAGATAAAACAAAAGTAAAACAAAATAAAACCTCCATACATTTCTTTCACTGTCTTCTTTCATCTATCTGTACCATACCTGCTTCTAAGTTTAGGACTCACCCTCCTTGGTGAGAAAAAGCTTCTTGTGAAGGATGTGCTGAGGAATCATTGTCCAAGAGCGATATCAAAGCCTGGAAGCTTAAACCTGACAAATCTGTATCTGACAAGTTATTGATAAACAGTGGTCCCTGATGGGAGAAATTGCCATGCAAGCCATTCAGAAACTTTGCAAGAAAAATGCAGGAATGTGTATTAGTAGCTTATCTACCAAAGCTAGGGGCAAATGTAAAAATAACAGCAAAACTCTTCAGCAGGGCTGAAAAGCACTTGGCTGTTGGAAGGGAATCCAGTTTGCAAGGGCATTTTGAAACTCAATGAGATAACGCCAGATAATAGCACATTACTGGTTACCCACTGGGTAGCCATGTTAATCTTACACAGAAAAAGAGTTAAATTTTCTACTACTTGAGATTGGCCTGACTGTATTTTCACTTTTGAAAACATCATAAGCAGAAGATATAATAAAAAGGAGTTCTTTTAACTTCAAACTACTGAACAGTTGTTTGGCATCTGATAGAGGTACAAAGATATTCCGGTTTTAAATTTAAGTGCAATGGAGCTGGGGCTTTGCCTGCAGCAATTATTTATATATCAGTAAAGTAACTAGTAACATTAGTAAGCTGTTATATAAGAAATAAATGGGTTTTGCACAGTTTGTTTTGAAACTACGATGCAAGGTTAAGATGACTTACAGGATGACGAGGACATATCCTCCCCTCCCAGTATTTCACTTCATTCTTTTTTGCATCACCTGACAGTAAAGGTACAGAGACTCAAAGCGTCATCTGCTTTTCATCTGGAGAGAGAGAATGACAGCACACAGCCAGTTAGCCACAACTTGGAGACAACCCCCCTGCCACCCACCCCATTGACTGAACACAGATATGCCACTGTATAACATGCTGGAGGAGAAAGGGAGCACACATAGTGACTTCTAGAAGTATAAGGTTAACCTGATATACTCTGCTATGGAAATTATAAAGGGATTCAGAAGGAGCTGCCAGTTGCAGTATAGAAAATCTGGAGTTCCTCCACTTTTACAGTGAGGGAACTGTGTGCAGACTTGGCAGACGCCTGCGCTTTCGCATGCAGGAATAGGGGAGCTCTAAGCCCGAGTCTGAAGATAATCACTGTGTGGAGACTGGAAATTGCTAATTACTGCAATATATAAGTTGATGGACGTTTTTTGCTGCAGCCTCAAGACAACAATAAACGTGCAGAAGGCTTTTTCCCATTCCCCCCGTATTACTGTTAATTTCACAGTCACAAATTTCAGATCATTTTCTTTCTTTCTTAATTTCTTATCACTCCCTAAGTACCCTTCTCATGGTGACCCTCAACCCCTGCAACTTTCACGGGACTAATTAAAAGGCAAGTGTGTGGTTTACTAAACATAACGAGGAGCTCTACGCTTAAGTCAGGATCACTGTTACTGAGGGCTAGCTAGCACAGTCTGCCAATTTTTAGTTTATGAAACCATAAAATTTGGCTTATGTGCATCACTATAACTGCTCCGTATCTAGTAAATCCTGTTAATGTCTGTGGGTCTGTACCGTTTAAATTCGTTATCTCCTTAAACTGGAATTCATACAAATTCCAAGGACTAGGGTTCACGTCTGCTGCCAGGGGAGATATTTGGTGTGCATTTTGCACTATGTTGCTTTATGAAATGACAAGCAGAATTTCAAACCTTGTAAATATATTCCAGAATTAACAGCTGTCTCAGGAAAAGAATCTGACAGAGTTTGACTATAATTTGGGGGGGGAGCATGTAACTGGCTAGCAGTACAAAGCAATGCCATAAATCAATAATACGTGATTGTATAGTGGATCCTCAGGCACAATCTGTATTTCATCTGAAATCTCCACTTCCCAAAGAGGAAGAAAGCTGGTTTTGATTGCAGTATGGACAGCAAGGGAGCTGCTAGTGTGCAAGAACAGGGGAAAGGTGATGAAGGCTAGGCTTGGAATCTTTTCCTGAGGAGGTGGCGTGTGAGGGAGAAAAGGATCAAGTCACTCCATTCCCTGCATGTGAAAATGGCCCAGCACAGATCCAGGGAGTGCCACCACCAGGGAGTGCATCTGCGGCCACCTGTGGTGGTCCCTGAGCAGCAGTAGTTCAGGAAGCCCTGTGTGAGGATTTGCCACCATGAGTTTCAGGTAGCCACCTTGGCCAGAAAAGGGATCTGGAGGGCATCCTCATAGCAGAACTGTAACATAGTGTCCTACAGAAAGACAAAGCTAGGGCTTGGTTTTTATGGCAATGAGAGCATTGCATTTCAGGTTGCATAAAACCGGTCTTCCCCGTCGTCATGGAAACTGTCCTGGGAGAGGTCCATTGGTGGTACCTTGGGGTCAACACTCCTCACCGTCTGCCGCAGTTTAGCCTTAGTGTGCCCTCGGGTGAGTTGTGAGAAGGTCCCTAAGGAAACCTGGGCTCCATCTATATCAGTAATTAACTGCTGCCACTGGCCCTGAGGCCAGCCGGCCACAGCCATACTATTAAACACCCTTATCCACGAAAATAAGGTAGCCACACACAAACTGCTGATTGGAAATGGCCTCTGGCCTGCGCTAACTCTGAAACCATGTCTAGAAATAGTTTGGGAGAGTGCCTGTTGGTTTGGGCCAGGAGCTATGTCAGAGATGTAATGATTTAATGGTGTAGGTGCTCAAATGCAGGTGCCAGGATCTTTGGACCTGGTGTATTCACTGGTACACTTGTGCCCGCATGGCCCTTGCAGCACTGCCTGGTGTGCACCACCCATGAGTGCCCCACCAGGAGGGCACGGCTCTTCCAAGGCATGGCCCCCGCTGCCCCTACGCCTGGCTCCACCATGTCCCCAGTACCACTGTATCTTCCAAGCCATGACAGCCAACCTGCTGCTGTTTCAGCAACCCTGGAAAGGGGCTCCAGGCCCTGCACAAGGGCTGTACCCCCGACCTTCAGCAGAGAATGACCTATGACTCTTGCTCAGGCGCTTCCAACTGAACACCATATCCAGTTTGCCATCAAAGCCAGCCTGCCTAACAACGAGGTGCAAAAAAGTCTCATACATGGGCTCCTTCCACAGCAAACCCAGGCAGTCTGCTCTGCTGGGATCACTGGTACCTGATGCAGTTTAATACCCTGAAAGCAGATGCCCAAGCTTTATTGATTGACCTTCCCCCCTCCCACCAGTCCAACCAGCCAAGTACCATTTCTGAGCAGGTTCTGCGCACAGCAAGGGCACACAAACCAAATGCCACGTAGGTAGAGAGAAATCAAGCAGCACTGAAGATATTTCCATTTAAAAGAGAAAAAAATATCTCTGTGATACCTTGACCTTACCAAAGGTCCATCAGTGGCAGTAGAGGAAGCTAGTCAGGGAGAGCATGTGAGCCTCACCACCCTCTGTTGCCAGTCCCCCTGGGACCTCCTCAGCAGCCACAGCAGTTATATATAAAGGATGCTAGAGGTTAGCGATGTCAGAGGATCTTCAGGATTAGACTTGGCAGACCACCGCTGCTAGAGCAGGGCATTTGCTCACTTGCTGATATTAACCCAGTTTGCAAACACCTCTGCAGAGTGCTTACCTTGAAGTGTTCCCTCGTGTAAAAAAACGTTAGGAAGCTAATACTCAGACCTTGCCGATCCTAGGTTAGAGGAAGGTGGCATTTTGCTTGCCTGTTTATTGTCATGAGTTAAGGGACTGCAGGAATGACGGAAAGTGAAATGCAATTAATCATTTATTATCACCACTGCTGCTTCAGGTAGCTGTTATTTGAAATTGTTTGTGATACTGAAGTATTAGCTGGTCAGAAATTCTTTGACAAACTGTTTTTTACCAGGATTTTAACAGTTCTGGGTTTTTTTGATCAAGAAAGGTTCCTCAGGACCAAGATTTGAACTCGAGGCAACCATGTCTTTTTGAATGTCTCTAAGCCTCGTTGCATGTCTTGTCCTTACCTCTACCTTTCTTCAATAGGGGTTTTATTGTTGAATTTTGTCATGAGGCAGACCTATATTAAGGGAATTCTGCTGTTAGCTTTTGGACTGGGACTAAGATGAACTTTGATAGTCACCGGAAGCGGAAATAAGGACATATGTTTGAATGTTAGGTCAGTTCTGAATGTTATTCAACTCATGAACATAGGCATGTGCCCATGCACCAAACTACTCTAAGAGAAAAAGATGTGCTACTTTTTAATGCAGAATGGTAGAAAAATAAATTAGAAAATTTTATTATAAGCTATCTAATTGATGATTAATAAAAGTCTAAAATAAATTTTCCAAAAACACCAAAGCAGCAACATAGCTTCTGTTTTTTGAAATAGTTAAAAAATATTTATGATTTAAGGAAAATGGTATGAAAAAAAGCAAATATTATACAATTAAATACTAATTTCTATTCAGGAATTTGCTGTTCCTACCCACTGTTTAAGTCTGAAACATTTCACCTTCAATAAATATTTCTATTCGTACATGGTCTTCTGGAACAGTCCCAGTTTAAATGAAAACACCAACTTCTTCTAGATTGTCACCTCATTTTGACAAGGATGGCTGGAAAAAGTAAACTGGATTAGTTTGGCCTCATTTTTCTAATCCTTAATTATGCAGCAATACACATTTACATATTAGTTCAAGAGGGCTTTTTCAGGAGTAGCTTGTGAAGAAAGGAAGAACAGCTCTGAGCATTTTTGCTTTGCCAATTTCCTTTAAAAAAAAAGAAAGAGTAGAAGTGCTCAGAAAATTCCTGCAATTTGCATCCAGGTGTCATGAACTCAGATAACCTTTTGGAAGATCCATTTTTAAGACCTAACTTCAAAAGAAAAATTATCTGTCCTCTCTTTGTTTTTCCCTAGATGTTAGAATGTGAAAACATTATTTTTAATGTTTTCTGGAAACCAGAAAACATGTGTGAGAAAGTTGAGCATGGAGAGTTGGGATTTTCAGAATTAAGTAATGAATGACATGCTTGTGTTTCTTCTTAGTTTTGCTTTTTTTTTTAAATAAAAAATTTAATATTAAGGGCTAGGAAAAGTTACAGCAATGACACTTGAAAACAGACAAGGTGAACCACTGAGCTCGAAGGGTAGATGTCAGTGGTACAAAGTCCAAGTGGTAGGTGGGTACTGGTGGTGTTCCTCAGGGAATGATCTGGGGCCTATAAATGTTTAAGTGCACCCTCAGTAAGTTAATTCACAAACAAAATCCAGATGAATGGAACTGTCAGTAAACTGGATGGCAGGGCTGCAACTCAGAGGAATTTCATCACGCTGGAAAAATGAACTGACAGGAACCTCATGAAGATCAACGAAGGGAAGTGCAAAATCCTGCCCCTGGGGAGGAATAACCATAAGCACCAGTACAGGCTCTGGGCCAACCAGCTGGAAAGCAGTTTGGCAGAAAAGGACCTGGGAGTCCTGGTGGACGACCAGTTGAGCATGAGCCAGCAATGTGCCCTTTCAAGTGCTGAAAGCCAACTGCGTATCAGGCTGCAGAGAGGAGACCAGTTCCTGCCAGTTGAGGGAGGGGATCCTTCCCCTCTGGTCAGCACTGATGAGATACATCTGGAGTGCTGCGTCCAGGTCTGGGGTCCCCAGTGCAAGAGAGACATGGACATGCTGGAGGTAGTTCAGTGGAGGGCCATCCAGAAGTTGGGACACTGGAGCACATGATGCATGAGGAGACACTGAAAAAAGCTGGTTTGTTCAGACTGGAAAAAAGGGTGCAGGGGAGACTTCATTGCAGTCTTCCACAGCCTGAATTGGGAGGTATAGAGAAGTCAGAGCCAGGCTGCTCTTGGAGGTGCAAAGCAAAAGGACAAGGGACAGCAGACCCAAGTAGAAGCAAGCAAAATTTTGACTCAGTATAAGGAAAGAATTGTTCACCATGAAGGTGGTCAAACTGTAACAGGTTGCCTGAAGAGATGTGGGGCATCTCCATACCTACAGGCATTCAGAACTCAACGGGACACAGCTCTGAGCAATTTACTGTAATTTTTAAGTTGTCCCTGCTTTGAATAAGGGATTGGCCAGATAACCTCCAGAGGTCCCTTTCAATCTACATTATTCTTTGATTGTATGTTACCTTGTTAGTCATAATGACTACATCTTTATGAAAAATCAGATTACATTACATATAATAGTTTTACTAACTGGTAATGCTTACAAGACAGGAAAGGAAGATGGGGTTAAGAAGAAGAATTGTACAGAATCCATCCTCAATGAGTACATAGAATTTTGTACTACACATGAGAGAGAAAGGGGGGTACTCGACATTTATGAAACAGTATCAGGGGTCAGACTTGTGCACTGATGCCTTGTCGAAAAGCAAACCAGGAAGGGTGTGTGGGGTAGGTGATAGTTCCTATGGGCTGAATTCAGTCCATAGTTGGGTGCATGCTATCTAGGCTTTTTGCAGGTGACGTATCGCCATAATATAAAAATACAGTTCTGGTCTACCTTTAATCTAGACGTAATCACAGAATGTGCCTCAAACATTGTAAATCTCATTTGTGAATTGAACCTTTTGTGGGTTTTCTGTGCTTGTTCTGATACTTCATATGCTTTATAGTTATCCTTTACATAATGGGGAACCTTCATCAAATGCTGATGTAATTACAATTAGGAGCATAAACAATTTCTGAATCAAAGTCAAAGGTCTCATTTTCCTAAGCAGTTGCTAGGGGAAGAGATTATTTTAAGCTTTGAAACACATTTTCCAATTTCCTGGTCTGTAGTTTTCACGAAGTATGTAAATGTTAAACAAGTACAAATTAATTCTCTGATGGCCTGTCTTAGCAGAGAGTAAATCTGTTAAAGCTTATGTAAAAAAAAGACCAGTGATCTTCATGCAAACTATCAACATTAATTAAAGGTCTCTCCTCATTTTATATGATGTTTGTCTCCAGCTGTCTTCATGATATAAACAAAGTCGTTCGCCTTTCCCTTCTCTTCCCTTCCCTTCCCTTCCCTTCCCTTCCCTTCCCTTCCCTTCCCTTCCCTTCCCTTCCCTTCCCTTCCCTTCCCTTCCCTTCCCTTCCCTTCCCTTCCCTTCCCTTCCCTTCCCTTCCCTTCCCTTCCCTTCCCTTCCCTTCCCTTCCCTTCCCTTCCCTTCCCTTCCCTTCCCTTCCCTTCCCTTCCCTTCCCTTCCCTTCCCTTCCCTTCCCTTCCCTTCCCTTCCCTTCCCTTCCCTTCCCTTCCCTTCCCTTCTCCTGCCTAAGGTATGAGGAAAAAAGGATTTAAACAGTTTTCATAGGGTAAGGTGCTGCATTCTTGTAGAAGAAAAGTGTTCTTAAAAAAATCAATGTTATTATAATTTAAAATCTTGTTTAATAAGACATATTCAGTAATTAATAATCTACCACCCATGAAACGAACCTGTTTTGCTTTAGATCATTCACTTGTTTTAAAAGAAAAAAAAGAATTCTTTTTTTCATTTAAATGTGGCTATCTGAGCCATAGGTAACTTTTACAGAGACATGAAAGCTACCTAACTTGTAAAGCAAGAATCACTAATCTGGTATGCCATTCTATATGCAAGGCATATATACAGAATGTGGAGATATATTGAAAAAATACTCCATGTGCACTTTTTTTACTTTGCCTTTCCTAGTTTTTTTGGCTTACAGCCAAGTTGTCTTTTAACAAATATAAACTTTAACAAAAGTTTTCAGTGATTCTTCTCAGTTTTTTGGCAAAAGAATCCTATTCTGGTTTCCACACCAGTGTGCAGGGCTATTTGTCCTGGCTTTATAACTGGGAATGTGAGACTGAACTGAAAAAAAAAATTACTTCATTGACTTTTAAGAATAAAATGACTTATTCTTAAAATTACCATTTTTTCCCCTTCTCTTTCCCTCACTGTTAAAAAAAAAAAAATTAATAAAAGGAGGAGATAAACAGATTTCTGATAGTAGTTGTTCTCACTTAAACTCATCAACCTCTTTCTTTTTTAATCGATTAATGCAGTATGCTGAAGAGATAGTGCTGATTAGTCAATGCATTGTGACTTCAGATTGTAGTTCACTCTGGGCAGATTTTTCAGAGGAGGTATTTCTGAAAATGTGAATCTTTACAGCAAGCAGAGACAGGGCAGGGCCATGGAGTTCAGATCCAGACGTGCATTACAGTGTGAGTGGCCGACCTAGTTAAGGCTCATGAAAGAGATCTGTCAGCTGGAAAAACTCCTTTCAGGGTCTGATAAAAAGCTCATGAACAAGCAACGGTGCTTCGAATGCTGTCAGTGGATCACTCGCTGTTTTTTGAAATTGAGAAAAATTCTGAATTAGGGTCACTGCTAAGCTCTACGAGCACAGATTCAGCACTGGCAGGAACTAGTGGGGAAGCAGAAAAGTGCTGCCTGCTTCCTGGGAAGCACTGCTGTAATACTTTGCAGTAATTAAATCTTCGGAAAATGTTATTAGTAGTATGTTTATTATTGCAGATCATGCAAATACTCTGAAAACCAAGTGCTTATTAGATGGCTTGGCTTTGCAAATCTTGTCTCAGAATATCATAAGAAAGGTGGTAGAATAGTGGAACTATTCAAAATGTAATTTTCTAATGAGTTAAAGAAAGGAAAAAGAAGGCTGAATTTTTATTTGATAATGTATTAAGATTTTTTTGTTCATTAAAAATTGATAATAATGTAGTTTCATTATTAATGGAGAAAAACACTTTCGTCTTACTTTTTAAAAAATGTTTTTTCCATCAGAGAAAGAAACAGCAAGTTAGAAAGTAAGACACTGTGAAAGAAACAAGAATGGTTTCTCTGTGTTTTCCCACTAGAAAAATAGAAGAATTAAGAAAAACTTGTTTGAAATATTGCATATTACTCTCATTTCTAGGTTTTGGTTTTGCCCTTCCTTATATATACTACACTTTCTGAGATGAAAGAAGTGAAGAAGAACAAACCTTTAAGGTAAACTATCCAACTCCATTATAAAGAAAAAATTTGAAAATAGTGGCAAATATTTTTGTGAAAATTTTGGATAACTGATAATTTTAATTCAAAATTAAATGCAAATGTTTTGTAAAAATTCTTATTCTTTGGATTAGAAAAATATAAATAGCATTTAGTCAAGTTATTGGAATTCTTGTTTCTTACTATGTAAATATATATATGTATTTTTATGAATATGTGTATGTGTATATATATGTATATATGTATGTATATGTATATATAACAATAGTTTCTATCATGTGCCTTCCAGTTTTATGTTTGCACATAGAGTCAGAAGCAGGATAATGAAAAATCAGTCCAGCCTAAATGAGTAACGGTCCCAATTGTAGCTCAGCCTGGGAACAAAATTAAGTAGAAGTGATTCACTTTTATGATTCAGTAAAGTCAGTTTTGATGTAATCTGATGGATCCCAGCTTAATGGCTACCTTTTGCCTTGGGACTGAGAGGATGGTTGCTCCCTATTACTGAGCCATTCCTTTTGTACTGTTAAAATATTGGGATTACATTAGCAGGTGTCCACTTCTTTGAAATGTCCCTAGTTTTGCCTGATAAGTGTAAAATTGGGAGCGACTCCAAGAAAGCTCCTCTTCCCTCAATGATAATCACAAAAGAGCATCATGACTGCTAGCATGAAAACATATTCTGAGGAATATTTTGCAGTAGAAATGTTCTTACAATTGTTCTTATCTTAGAAAATGGTAAAAGAGATTCCTGTTTTACCAGCCTTAGATTACTCCTTAGAGGACATCAATTAATAGGTAAGCATGAAGGGCGTCTGGATTACACTATGATTAAACTTTACATTTCCAGTTTCAGAGTTCATATAGATGTTGTAACTTTATCTGCCTTATCCTTTCAAGGCAATGAAACTACTCATTGCAGAAGTGATAGAAAACAAACCAAATTTCTTGCCTGGGAGAAAGCTTTGAGAATAACAGAAACTAGTCATGAAAAATATTAATTACATCTATTTCCTGTTCGAAGGACAAGATTTTCTAATGTTTTTCAAGTTTAACTGGACATGTCCAGACAGTGAAGTTTCCTCCTCCGCCCTTAGGAGATTCTTCTACTGTCTAACAAATCTCATTATCAGGATGTTTTACCAGTCTAAACTCCCTGTCTTCATTTCGTCCCGTTTCTCCTATTAAACACTATTTCCAGCCACATTTGCAAGAAAATGTTCAGTGTGCAGTGGCTGCGAGTGATTAAACATGAGAAGAGTCATAAATACCAATAATAGACAGTAAAATCTATCCTACTACTTTCTCATTTTCTGAGATGCTTTTGGTCCTAACACTTAATTGCAGCTGACATTTAGACAGAACCACATTTTAAACCTTGGGCAGGTAGTGAGCAGAGTCGGATTAGCAGTTCATTACCAAATCCTTCATGCTGGCATAAATCCAATAAGACATGCTAAGGAGTTGCTATGAATTCTTAAAATCCTTCCTCTCTAGATAATTACATACCAATCATTGAAACACCACTGCTGGCATACTCAATAGCTCATAATTTATGTCAAAGTAAAATTGTTTTAAAATAATATTTGTCAACATTTTTCTCTTTCATCCTTTAATTTCTTTTCATTTTTTCTTTCTCATAAATGTGTGGTGTGACGGAAGCCACATAATTAGTGCTGAAAGCATCAGTTTAAAAAAAGAATGCTGTTCTATTATTAACATAAACATATGTTTCAAATGGGTAATAACTTACTGCATATCATTTTCTTCATATGTTTCTTTCTGGAATTGAAATCGTAAAAAGGTGAGTTCTCTGTTGTCTTAGGAAGACCATTTTTAATTTCTCTTTGCCTCAATATAGTGATTTTCAGAACAGGTATCATTCTGCCTTACACTACAGTAAGATTCTGAGGTTTAATTTTTGTTTTGAGTCTATAAAGCAAAGGAATACGTACATTAATATTGACACTTTTTATTTTCCTATAAATTAATGCAAATTGGTGCTTTTTGGACATCAGATCTAATTAACTGTCCTTGAAAAAATGTAAAATGGAGTAAACTTTTAAAAATAATTCTTTCATTACTATTATCACATTTTCTGTCTTGAAAATCTGTGAAAGAAAGGAAATGAGTTTATTCTGATTTATTTCAGTTTAAAAATTTTTCATCCATCATGCTGTTAGGAATTTTAGAAAGTACTTTATACCTTCTTACTCTTAGGGAAGTATACAGAAGTAGCTGTTGAACAATGCTTCAAAGAACATGCTAGCGTACTCCACCATATATGAAATTTGCTCTATGTGATGTGAAACTGGGCTCAGGCAATCATCTCCAGGACTTTTATCCCCCCTGGTATTGTAAACAGAAATATAACCTGAATAATAATAATAATAATAATAATAATAATAATAATAAAAGAAAATCCTAGAGA
The DNA here is from genome assembly GCF_035582795.1 of Mycteria americana. Taxonomy (NCBI): domain Eukaryota; kingdom Metazoa; phylum Chordata; class Aves; order Ciconiiformes; family Ciconiidae; genus Mycteria; species Mycteria americana. The sequence continues at coordinate 38,495,266 of NC_134367.1, forward strand.
AAACTATATATTTCATTCAAATATATATTATGAAACAATTTTTTTCTGATTTCACTGAAAATTCAAAGTATTAATTCCCTCCTAATCCCACAATTTCTTGCCTCTGCCACCGAGGCCAATTATTCACACAGATTTATTTCAGAAATGTTGTGAGGGATCATCCAGACATCCGAATATGACAATGAAAAATCACAAGTCATGATAAAGAAACTTGACCTTGATTTTCTCAAGGAACATGTGGTAAAAACTTAAAGGAAGATCATAGGAAATAAGAGGACTAGAAGAATTGTACTAGGCTAGTTTTTCCCTTTTTAATTTCTGTGCCATAGGCCCTGCTTTAGGCATAATTCCTAGGAAAATTAGACTACTGTAATATTTATAGCTGCCTGCAACAGATGTTGAATGAACTTTTCTCCTCTCCCATTCATACAGATGGAGAGTGCATGCGTATGCTCCAGCATACTTGCGGAGGGAACGGTCAGATGCCCAGCACAGCCCCTTTGTCAGGAAGCTCTCCCTAAGAAGCATCACATAAGGCATCTCTTTTCCTGTGCAGACAAAGGCCCTAAGAAGTGGAAGGACTTAATCATGTGTGCGTGAAGCATGAACCCTTCTCAAACACAAACGCACTCCTGAATGGGGGGAAAAATATCTAAGGTGATAATATTTAAAATAAAAAAATAGAATTTGAAGGTAAAAGTACCTGTCAGCATCAGACTAACAGCACTTATTTCTACTTTAAAGGTCCTTTATTGCAAAAGAACCACATATTGCAAAAGAGGCTGTGGGTGCAATTGATCTCAACATCTTTAGTTCTCTAAATTCTCTAGGCTAGGTTTCTTCAAGAAATACGAAGAGAAACAGACCTGTGCAGAGAGTGATTCCTGTCCGCTACCTCAGTCACCTTTTATCTCACCTTGGGATGAGATAAAATAGGAGGTTTCTACTTCTTCCCACTGACTACAAAAGAGACTCTGCTGACCACCCAAGATTTAGATAACTAACTTTTAAACAACAAATTGATGCTATCCCTTAGCATCCTTGAGAATCTGGCTTTGAAACACACTGGTGCCTGTGTCTTCTCTCACTTTTCTTTCCTAGATCACAGTCAAGACCAGATAGGGAATTTTAGAGAAGCCATGTATTGTCACAAACCCCCTTGTCTTCCGCTTCAGTTGCAAAATAAAGAGCTGCAACTGGCCTAAATACATGGCAGCATGTGCAAGGTAATAGCAAATCTCCCAAAACCCAAGAGCAAGAACAGTTCTCAAAAACAGAACCACAGCACAGCAGATAAGAAAGTGAACCCTGTGGACACATGCTGCTTACTTGTGTCAGAGCACACCAGCTGCTCAGTGCTGGTGGTAGATGCATGGTTTTGGTAGCAACTTGACTATCTAAGAAGCCCTACTGGGTAGCACTTGACTTTCTCCAGAGCAGAGAAAGGTAGGGAAAAGTGCCTTAAAATCATCTGCTACATTTGAAATTTGGTGAAAAGATCACATCTGGTGGGCAACGCATTTCTGCTGTCAGAAGTCAAATCCTTAATAATAATTTCTTAACAAACATCAGAACACTTTTTGCCAATCTAAATAGCAACTGATCAGAGAGAGGAGTGGCTATAGTCTCAAGAATGGACCAAGTACAAAATAGACAACCCTTTACTGATATCAGACTGACAGACAAAGAGCAGTTTATCCACACTGATGCAAGAAATAATTTTTATATATGTGTATATGTGTGCGTGTGTGTGCACGTTCTATTTACAAACCAGCTTTGGTGTTACATTATCTGGGGGTCCGTCTTTGTGATTATGAACACCATTATGAAAAAAAGCGAAAGTGTGCTCAGATGCTTAAGTGACTGTCATATACTTACTCTTCAACCACTGCCAACCGGAAAAATAAGGCCAATGCTGGCACTATCCTATATGAAGCATCACTATATCGATGCTGAACAGCAGACATAGAATGACAGGAGAGGTTCAACAGGAGAGCAGGAATCCTATAGCTTGACAACCAGGTGTCACTGGATCAGTCATTACAGTGCCAGAAAAGCAAATGCTGGACTTAGGACACTGAGCATCAGCTTGTCCTTATCACCACTTTTTTTCACTTCTGAATAAGGAGGTATTGAGGATGAATCCAAGTTTCAAGAAGAGGCAACCCTGGCTATGTCATTATCTGGAGCATACTCCAAAGAGTGTGCACACTGTTGCAGGTATCCAGGTGAAGACTATTGGTCAAACTGCCACATCATTCAATACCCAACCCATGGCTACGGGTACAACCGCTGTAGTGCAAACCTGTCTAACCCTTTCATACGTACCAAAGGAGATGGTGTAAGAGAAGTTGCTTTAGCACTATAGAATCTTTGTTCAATATCGATGTTTTTGCAGCCATTGAAAATGTAACAAGTGCATAAATAAGTCTTATGCACCTGTTTCTGTGGAGATGTGCTTGATATCTGGCTCAGACTGTTTCTACAATACAATGCTAAAATCTACCAACTATTCACTAAAAATGTGAACTACTACAATAAACTCATACCAGTCTGTTACTGCAAGTGTTACTGCAAGTTTGCTGCAACTGTTACTGCACTGTTACTGCAAGTTTGCAAGACCCTATAATAATAAAAAAACCCCAAACAAACTAAAACCAATAACATATGCAAGATCAGTGGCTAAATACTCAGACTGGAAAACAATTTCAGAGTAATATTGACCGTAGGATGAAAGAATTTTATATTTTTCTGGAATGTCATTACAAACCCTTTACTATAATGCCTCTGAAGAGTGCAGATGGTTCCACACTGATTACTTACAAAGGGAGAGATTCTTCAGTGTAGGCAGAGTCCCATCCCTTAGCAAATTCAAAAATCAATTAAAGTAATGAGGAAGGGGAAATTCATGCATATTTTAAAATAGAAGCACAAACTGGCAGATCCAAGTGGATTGAATTTTTCTGAGTACTTGGAAAACTGAAGTAATGCCACTACCATTGCTATCTTTAAATGAAAATTAAAAAATCCAGGCAGTCACAATTATAGTGGCATAATACCACTCTTGGGCTCTGGCAAACCCATATCTAGAATATTATGTGACATTATCCATTAAAGAAAACCTCAGACTGGGAGCTACCTGCAGTATAGCTTCAGACTCATATGGGATGCAGCTGATGTGACATTTGCATCTCATTAGTTGCAAGTAAAGCATAGAGAACAATACCAAGACTGATGGCCAAAGAAAACTTTCCAAAGTGATGACACTATTCCATGATAAAATGCTTGGTAGGATCAATGCAGAGATAACCACCTTTAGCCTTTTTTGTTCTCCCAGAGGACAAAAAGCAGGGTTGCCTAGAGAGTATTTTTTGTATGCAGTGGGCTTGCTGACACAAGTGATGTCAGTACTAACATCAATGCATTTCTGATCTTTGGCAGCTATTTAATTTTAGGACACTGCTAGAAACTGTGAGACAACCGTACACAGCAGTGTACACATTCAAACACAGAAAGACATACAAATGGTTATGAGATGGCTTACAGAGCTACATGGAATATATTGGCTTATGATAAAAAATTAAATAAGAAAATGAAATTTAGACCTAGCCTGCAGCACGTAGCATAAATATAGGTCCAATAATTACAATTACCTATATATCACTGCTGTCTTAACAGTGAATTCACACATCAATTTCTCTTTCAGGAAGGAAAAGGACAAACTGCATTAGCAATAGCAGATCATCTTTTGATCATTTATCAGAGAGGACTGGGAAGAAAAGAGGCATCAAATTCCAACTAAGTAAAATTTTTTTTTTCCCAACAGTGATTTTATGCAAATTTTCCTGTGAGCCACAGTTTACTATTGGGATTCCAGGCAAAAGCTGTTTTGTGAAGTCCACATACCAGAGTGCACATCAAATGGCAGGATAAAAATCTGCAGTGATAAGACACTGAGTTGGGACTGACATCCAGAAACTGATGCCAAGATAATAACACAAAAGCTGTACTGAGTTGGTTGTGTATCTGGAATGGAAGACATGGACTACTGAAGTTATAATAGTTACACAGTAACCTGAAGATGGGAGTGCTGTATGGGAAAAAGCCAGATGAATGCCTGCAAGACACACAGCAGCACAGTTTCTGGCAAGGCAAAATTGACATCAGAAGCTGTGAGTTACTGACAGAAAACAAGTTTTGCAATTCAAGTTGGGGCTCTGTCTAAGCAATAATGCTGAGCATTGAGCCATGAGCAAAAACGAAAGCCATCACAGTGTCAACCGGGAGAAGTGCCAAAATCTGGTGACATATTTAATCAACATGTAAAGGATGCTTGCACAGGATTCTATGAAAGTCAGCATCCTCAGGTGGATATATCACATATTTGCTTAAAGAACTTATCAAAAGTCACTTAATCTCCAAACCTAGGTTTTATTGGAATGTAAAATACTGAACTAGAAAAAAAAAAAGGACAACAAACAAGTAGGACTTTGAATAGAAAATACCTCTAGTCTGCTAGCTAAGACAAATGGCAATACAAGGTTTAAAAACAAATCCTTATCACTCCTTTCTGCTGTCTCCTTATGCTGAGGACCTTTTCTTCCACACTTACTGTCTAGCTCAGCACTTTCTGTGCTTTCCCAGACTGCAAACACTGCACGCACTCTTGTTTCTGAAGAATGGGTTTTGCTCCTTGCTGGAATCCTCCAGCCTGTGCTCATGACCGGTCTTTGCATCTCCCATCTCCTGCTCTGCACCCATTCAGAGATCACTTACAGGACCAGTGCAGCCACCATCTCTCTCAAAAATATTCTGGCCAAACAGCCATCTTCCACCTCTGCTGTTTAGTCAAATCCTGGGATGAAGAATTGAAGCAGTACGCTGTAAGGCAGAAATAAACATATTGACCAGAAGGGTTTCTATCTCAATACCAGACATGTGCTGGTCTTTCTAGCTCTACACATACAAAGACGGCTTGATACCACCAGCAGTATCATCTTAAATTCCAAAGTATAATACCGTCAATAGCCAAATGTCACAAGCAAATCCTCTGTGAGAGCCCTTAAATCATTTGAAAGGTGCAGCCACTTCCATTTGGCCTTTTCACATAAGTGATTGCATTGGTGCAATCAGTCTGTCCAAGAGATTTTGGAAACTTTTCCATCTGTGATACGACACTATTAAATGCTGCATGTTACTATCTATCCCACTCAGACTTATGCTTTGTAGAATTAATTTGTGTTTTTTTCCCCCCAACATTTATCTTCATTCATTGTAGTTACTGTCACAAATTATTTCATCCTGTGTGTATGTGGGTGTACATGTGAGTGAGTGCACCTCTTTCATATGTCATTTTAGTTGTCAAAGAGCCCAGCACAGTGTTTTGAAAATTGGAATCACTGTGAATAGGATGTATTTTAATATCATGACAACAGGAATATTCCCTTTTGTACCCCCGTGTCTTTCACTGTAAAGTTTATTTTCAGGTTTTCCTATCTCCTGTTCCAGCTACAGCTGGCTTTTGAAAATAGGAAATGACAGATCAGCTGTCAGTCTGGAGTCACTAGATTGTCACCCCTAACATTAGTGGAGCAGCAAAATTAATCTGAAATTAGCATCCATGGATGGGATTCAGCTGCCTGTATTTTACACCAAAGCTGTCTAACAGTTTATCCCACATTGCAGAAACCTACAATGTGCCAATGTCAGCATCCTCTTTAGTAACAACAATTTTAAGCATGCATCATTCCTCCACTTTCACTGATGTTATGTTTAACTCATCTTCTTTTTAGAGTGAGATATCCCGGACTCTGGTGTTCTGCTAAAGAAAATCATCACCTTAGCTTGGAATGTCATCAAACATCAGGTGACCTAGACCCCACAGTCTCTTTTTTCCAGGTTTGAGATGGCTGAGTGTCATTTAGTGTCCTGCAGAGTCAGAACAGTGCTAAGACCCCTCTAATTAAATGAAAGCTAATGAGTGTTGTCAACACACGGGGTCAAAAGCCTTTTCACCCTCAGAAGACCAATCCAAATTTTTAAATTACCCCCTTCTTTTTCCTATTCTGCAATCATTCCACTTGTTTTAATTTTCTACTTACTGGTGTAACGAAGTCATGTTCTTCCTGCTGTGCTCTTTTTTCCTGAAGCCATTCACTGGTCAGCTCTCCCAGCCAGTGCCATTTGACATCATTTTCCTCATTCCATTTCCTCATTCCTCATTCCTCATTCCTCATTTCCTCATTTCCTCATTGCCTGCTTTGCGGGCAATGCTTCCATATTTGTTGCAACTCTTATGCCACTGAAACAATTCGTCATCACCGGCTGGCCTGTTTGAAGGAGCAGAGCACCAGACATTGAGAGCTAGCTGATCAAATAACATACAGTCGAAATGGCCCAGCTTCCTGGGTGTCCTAGAGAGTTAACAGCACTGCCCATCCACGCAGGGCTTCCCTGTGCTTGGGATCATAGCTCCAGATCTGCGAATCCCACTTGTACCAATTTTCTGCTTTGCTGATCAAAACCAGACCTGGGTGGCATAGCCAAGCAGAAGGAGTTTGCTTCAAGAAAGAGTAAAGACAAGTGTGCTGGGAGAAAAATGGTGTGGAATATTTTGTAGAGAATAATTAGCACTATTTACTGTCTTCAGCTTTTTTTTTTTTTTTTTTTTTTTTTGAGTGGAAGAAATAAGGAGAACTTCCATATGACACATTGGCATATTTAGTGAGGCAAAACAGAGATCGCTCTAGTTTCTGAAGCTACAGTCTACTGTATTTGCAGAACTGTGTGAAAGTTAAAGTCTTGTTGGCCAAAGTCCTTCTAGTTTTCTTCAAAAGAGTCCTGCTGACTGGAATGCAGAACTATTTGTTTTTGACTTGACCTATAAATTTGACTCTCTAGGTGATGCTCCCATGAACAAACAATCCTTTCACAGTTAATCTGTCAAAGATATGATCTTATTTTGATGCTCTTTTGGCACTACTAGTGGCAACTGCTGATAAAATAAAAAAAAGGTATTTACACAAACTGAAGATTCATTTTTGTAATGGCATTTATGTCTCACATGTCTTTGGGCTATTTTTCTGTGTTTAAAAGACTCCTAACAGCTGTGTCTGAATTGTAAAGCAGACCCTGGGGAAGAGTATACAGTCGTTTAATCCAGGGGAATTACTTAAGAGCACTACTGCCCCTGAGCTCGCTCCAGCAGTTTTATCTCAACATCAATGGCACGGGAACACAGCTGAGGTACTTGCCAGGGGGCCAGAAATGGAATATACAGCATGGAGTGCTCCTGTCTGACCACGCAGGGCAGCCACGGCATTGTTAGGTGGAAGCAAGGGGTTTAGTTAATTAGGATGATGGCTACAACTTTCTTCATGATTTTGTGCATGAGTTTCTATTCCAAGACTAAAGAGTCAAAGACCGGCACTTCTTGTTCAGAGATTCTCAGGCAAATTGTTGGAAATTAAAGAGGGAATTTAAAATGAATGAGTAAAACTCCATTAATTCCTTGTATAAAAAACTTTTCAGAGTTAGAAAGTCTCACCCCAATTCAGTTTCCCTTAATTACTGTCCAACCTGGAGTAAACTAAATTGAACTATTTGGGAAAACATCCACACAGAAGCTTATCCAGCTTATCTAGCCATTTAAGTCATACATTTAGTTAAGCCAGGCTTATTGATGCTCGAGAAAGCTCCTCTAAGAAAGTCCTGAACAACAAGTACGAAAGCAGATATACTTAACTATCACAGCTCTGATTCCCCTTCAGCTATTCCAGAATAAAGATGACAGCTGAGGCAGACAAAAGGAGACCAATAAAAGGTATTTAGGTACTGTATCATCTTATGGATTAATACAATGTCTGAATATGGTTGTAACTCTGCTAAGCAATAGCTGAAACACAATAAAAGATTAGAAATATTCAAAGGAAATATATAGCATCCACTTCCACAAATAGTTTCTAAAAAACATAAAGAAAATTGCTACATCTGTGGTGCTTAGATTCTGCTCATATTTATTTTCTATCAGGTTGACTCATTTGGTGTTGGTTGGGCATGAATTTCAAAGCATGCATAGGCAGTTCATTCTAATTTTATCCACATAAGTACTTGCATCAGAATTGAAACTCTGGGTTTAATCATTCAAGGAGTACAAGTTAATACTATGTGATGCATGTCATCCTAATAAACAAAAGATCGTGGATTTCAAATCCTTGGGTTTTGTATCTCAAATCAGGTGCTGGATGCTTTCAGTGAGTTGTTCACAATCAGCCCAGAGAGAACCAAAAAAATAACAACTGTGTAATTCATGAATACGACAACAACAAAAAAATCCAGGGAAGAATGGTTTGCTGTATACGTATTCTGTGAACATATCAATGTGTTGAATTCAGTTATTTAATGCAACATACTTACAGCTGGCATGCACCAAATGTGGGAAAGGAAGAGCACGTGAAGTTATAAAGACTGGTATAAAAGTTTATTATTAGATATAATGAGAAGACATCAAGAAAATCTAACTTAAAATAAATGTTGGGAAAATCTTTTTGATAGCAAGACTCTTGAATAGCCTGCTAGGGAAGTGATGAAAAACTAGATGCTGGAGGCATCTAAAACTGGGCAAGACACAAAAAGATTAATTGGTTTGTTTAGTTCTGTATTAGAAATATGGAGAACTAGAAGTTGTCAAATGTGCCTTAAGTTGCCAGATTATGTAGGTTATGCAGACGCGTGCCACAAATCCCCTCACCTGTGATGCAGGTATACATTTTCTGGACATATATGATTCCTTTGGGATACAATTATCACATCCTACAGTGGGAATGTGATATAGCTTTATCTGGAAAAATGAGATGCTGAAATCCATGCTGAAAATGGACATGGATTAGTGGCCTAACAAACATTGCTAACTCATGTTATACGGGTACTTACTCACTACTAACTCATGTTCTATGGGTAATGTATCAGTCATCAGAGAGAAATGCAGTATGAATGAAATGACAGAACAAAGAGAGCTTCTGATATCTGTGATCTGTATTCAAGGTTTCCAGTGATCTCTTTTGATTTTTCCAAATACCTTCTGGTATGATGAACGCAACAACATGAACACTATGAACATGAACAATATGTTAACAGGATACCTGGAAAAAATAATGTAGTGCAAAATGGGCCTGTCATATTTTGCTGAAACTTTTTCAAAAGAACTTTTTCTGAGTTGGAAACAAGTATAGAAGTTCCTAGTTGAAGAAGGCAACGTAAAAAACAAAAACCAGGAGGGAGGAAAGAACATGTTTAAACAGCTGGAAAAGGAAAGTTTTGAATATGTAGTATTCATATGTAAGGGTGATGCTATCATGGTATACACTGACTTAATAATATTCAGTATAAATCAAAGTAGTACTGAGTGTTATACCAGATAAAGATCTAGCATATGCTGTATCTGTTTTGTATAGCATACTGAACAGTTCCTTTTACCTTTTTCTTTTCATCTTGAGATGTACTACCTTGTGCTTCTTATAAAGTACTTTGTATAAGAACTGGTTTCATAGGGAAAAATGACATTCCTATTCTGTTTTCAAGGTAAATTGCATCTTTGTCTTCTGAGAGAGGCCCTGCTTTTCATTTTTTGCTTTCTCTGGTTGCTTTTGTGTTTTTCAATTTTTTATCTACTAGCATTTTGTTATTAGATTTAGGACACAGAGGAACAGATTATTTCTCAATTAAATTGCTTAACCATCAATGTAATAAAACTTAAGCACACAATATGTTTTTATAAGGCTACAATACAATTTAAGTGCTCCCAGTAAGAGATCTTTTTAAGGTGCCACATAAAATAAGCCATCTGCAGGACATGGAAGTTCTTCAAAGTCCAGGAAAGATATTGCAGAAAACTGAATATTCTCAGCTGCTATTTAATCTGTAACTATCTTAACTGATATGAAGCTACCTATTTTATAGACCACTTCTATAAGACATGTTTGGTGAATAGTACCATTCTTTATTACTATTCCATTGCTTATTATAACTCTAAGGGTGTACTGTTATTTATAAAATACTGGAAATCTGTCTATTGACAGAATAGTGTAACCTAGAGCAGAAATGACCTTATATATCTCCATTGCTTTCTTCCAGAAGAAATATTGCTTCTTTTCTACTGGATTCCTTCTCTTCCTTTTTCCTCCAGTCCAGACAAGGTGGAGAATGGCAATCCCTATTTCCCAATATTTCCTAATTTCATAGAATCATAGAATCATAGAATCATTAAGGTTGGAAAAGACCTCTAAGATCATCTAGTCCAACCATCAACCCAACACCTTCAGCCTACTAAACCATGTCCTGAAGTGCCACATCTACATGTTTTTTAACTCCTCCAGGGATGGTGACTCCACCACCACTCTGGACAGCCTGTTCCAATGCTTGACCACCCTTTCAGTAAAGAAATTTTTCCTGATATCCAATCTAAACCTCCACTGGCACAACTTGAGGCCATTTCCTCTCGTCTTATCGCTAGTTACCTGAGAGAAGAGACCGACATTCAGGTAGTTGTAGAGAGTGATAAGGTCTCCCCTGAGCCTCCACTGCTCCAGATTAATCAATCCCAGTTCCCTCTGCCGCTCCTCAGAAGACTTGTGCTCCAGACCCTTCACCAGCTTTGTTGCCCTTCTCTGGACACGCTCCAGCACCTCAATGTCCTTCTTGTAGTGAGGGGCCCGAAACTGAACACAGTAGTTGAGTACGAGTAGAAGATAGGGATGGGGACCAGAATGGAGCCCCCATAATCCAGGGGGATATGGTTAGTGACCTGCTACATCACTTAGACATTCACAAGTCTATGGGGCCTGAAGAGATCCACCCAAGAGTACTGAAGGAACTGGCAGATGTGCTCACCAAGCCCCTTTCCATCATTTACCAGCAGTCCTGGCTAACTGGAGAGGTCCCTGCTGACTGGAGATTAGCGAATGTGACACCCATCTACAAGAAGGGCCAGAAGGAGGATCTGGGGAACTACAGGCCTGTCAGCCTGACCTCGGTGCCGGGGAAGCTGATGGAGCAGATAATCTTGAGTGCCATCACACGGCATGTAGAGGATAACCAAGGGATCAAGTCCAGCCAGCATGGGTTCAGGAAAGGCAGGTCCTGCTTAACCAACCTGATCTCCTTCTATGACAAGGTGACCCGCCTAGTGGATGAGGGGAAGGCTGTGGATGTTGTCTATCTAGACTTCAGTAAAGCCTTTGACACCATTTCCCACAGCATTCTCCTGGAGAAACTGGCTGGTCATGGCTTGGACGGGTGTACTCTTCGCTGGGTAAAGAACTGACTGGATGGCTGGGCCCAAGGAGTGGTGGTGCATGGAGTTTACTCCAGTTGGCAGCCGGTCACAAGCGGTGTCCCCCAGGGCTCTGTGTTGCAGCCAGTTCTGTTTAATATCTTTATCAATGATCTGGACAAGGGGATCGAGTGCACCCTCAGTAAGTTTGCAGATGACACCAAATTGGGCGGGAGTGTTGATCTGCTTGAGGGTAGGAAGGCTCTGCAGAGGGATCTGGACAGGCTGGATCGATGGGCTGGGGTGAATTGTATGAGGTTTAACAAGGCCAAGTGCAAGGTCCTGCACTTGGGTCACAGCAACCCCATGCAACGCTACAGGCTTGGGGAAGAGTGGCTGCAAAGCTGCCTGTCAGAGAAGGACCTGGGGGTGTTTGTTGACAGCCGCCTGAATATGAGCCAGCAGTGTGCCCAGGTGGCCAAGAAGGCCAATGGCATCCTGGCCTGTATCAAAAATAGCGTGGCCAGCAGGACTAGGGAAGTGATTGTGCCCCTGTACTCGGCACTGGTGAGGCCGCACCTCGACTACTGTGTTCAGTTTTGGGCCCCCCACTACAAGAGGGATATTGAGGTACTGGAGCGTGTACAGAGAAGGGCAACGAAGTTGGTGAAGGGTCTGGAGCAGAAGTCTTATGAGGAGCGGCTGAGGGAGCTGGGACTGTTTAGCCTGGAGAAAAGGAGGCTGAGGGGAGACCTCATCGCTCTCTACAACTACCTGAAAGGAGGTTGTAGAGAGGTGGGGGTCGGTCTCTTCTCCCAGGTAACAAGTGATAGGACAAGAGGAAATGGCCTCAAGTTGCACCAGGGGAGGTTTAGACTGGATATTAGGAAATTTTTCTTCACCGAGAGGGTTATCAAGCATTGGAACAGGCTGCCCAGGGAAGTGGTTGAGTCGCCATCCCTGGAGGTATTTAAAGGACGTTTGGATGAGGTACTTAGAGACATGGTGTAGTGGTGGTTTTTTGGCAGTGTTAGGTTTATGGTTGGACTCGATGATCTTAAAGGTCTTTTCCAACCTATATGATTCTGTGATTCTGTGATTCTGTGAAAGCCAAGTGCAAGGTCCTGCACTTGGGCCACAGCAACTCCATGCAACGCTACAGGCTTGGGGAAGAGCGGCTGGAAAGCTGCCCAGCAGAGAAGGACCTGGGAGTGTTGGTTGACAGCTGCCTGAATGGGCATCATTTCTTTGGCCATCATTCTGAGGATTTGGTCTGGCAGTTCTAAGCCTGGTTTGATGGCTAACGCAAGCAGTGAGACTTGCTGGTTCCTAAATATTTCTCACTGATAAGATGAAGGCATCCTCCAGACAAAACTTATGTCAATAGCTCCCTACTAAAGGCCTTTGGTATTTGACTTATTCTACACCCATAAACCTCATCAGCCTATTACAAAGGTCAGTAGAGAAGTCAGTTGAGTGTTCAAAATTCTTGCAAACCTAAGAAGATAACTTTTGCTAAAGTAAATTCCATGATCCCTGCAGAATCTCTCAGTACACAGGATTTTATCCATGCTGCAGTTAGCATTCTCTACAACAGCCTATAAAGATCAGAACTAAAACGCACTGAATTTGAAGTAAGAAGACAATGCCTTTAGTTCTAATAAAGGTACATTTTATCTCTTGCAATCCATGTAGCAGATAGCACAGCTTATTGTGAGTCTCAGTTGCTGAGAGTTTTTAGCGAAAACTAGAGATCTTTCTAGTTTAATGCTAGAAAATCTATCATAAACAGATAGCTTACTGGCCAGATGTTTGTAAAGTTGTCCTTGCTGATATACAGTTTACTAGCATATGAAAATTTAATGGTAAAAACACAGTAGTTTTCATAATACAGTATTTCTGCTTTTGGTATGTATCTGGATACAGAACCGCTGCATAGAAACTTCCTCTTCCCTTAAAGTCTTGTCCGCAGTTTTATCAGGCTGAAGGAACAGGCACCCATAGTCCACATCACGGCAAGGGTATATGCGTGAAATTCAGTGAGGAACAATGGCTCCATGAGTCTGTAAACCTGTAAAGCCTGTAAAAATAAATAGATTTTTATGTTACTGTTGCTTTTGAGGATATCCAAGCTCCCTTAAACTTTCTCTTGTATTATTGCCACTAGATTTCAGATTCCACAAAACACTTCAATTTATGCTAAACTCTGAAGAGGGATCATGAACATGATATATAAACATTGGGAAGAACTAGAAAATTTTGAATTGTTTTAGATAAAGAAGCCAGATGAACTACTATGATATAAAAGCATCTATTGTGGTTTAACCCCAGCCAGCAACTAAGCCCCACACAGCCGCTCGCTCACTCCCCCCTGGTGGGATGGGGGAGAGAGTCGGAAAGGTAAAAGTGAGAAAACTCATGGGCTGAGATCAAGACAGTTTAATAGGTAAAGCAAAAGCCGCGCACACAAGCAAAGCACAAGAAGGAACTCATTCACTACTTCCCATGGGCAGGCAGGTGTTCAGCCATCTCCAGGAAAGCAGGGCTCCATCACGCGTAACGGTTACTTGGGAAGACAAACGCCATCACTCCGAATATCCCCCCTTCCTTCTTCTTCCCCCAGCTTTCTATGCTGAGCATGACATTGTATGGTGTGGAATATCCCTGTGGTCACTTGGGGTCAGCTGTCCCAGCCATGTCCCCTCCCAACTCCTTGTGCACCCCCAGCCTACTCACTGGTGGGTGGGGTGAGAAGCAGAAAAGGCTTTGGACTCTGTGTAAGCCCTGCTCAGCAGTAACGAAAACATCCCTGTGTTATCAACACTGTTTTCAGCACAAATCCCAAACATAGCCCCATACTAGCTTCTGTGAAGAAAATTAAATGTATCCCAGCCAAAACCAGCACAGCATCTTAACATCATTCTGATTATATGTTTAAATAAATTATATTTTTAAATCATCAGTGTGTAAACACAATATGAGTCACGTATGGATAACCCAACATCGCAAGGATTGCTTTCTTGTAAGATTACATTAATTACTAAAACAGTACTTAGAAATTAGTACCTAAGAAAAAGTTAAACCTTAGTAATCTTAACAGAAAAATTATGCAAATGTTAAACAGTGTCATGGAGTGAAAAATATCAGTGTTGGTGCAATTATAAATCAGTAAGATCAAGAATCAAAAAGTTAAAAAAAAAACATTAAAATTTTGCCAGGTATATTAGTATTCCCCAGGTGCTTATTGGTGCTTAAAGTGTAAATCCTATTGCCTAAATAAGCTGATAAGAAGCTTGAAAAGCCAATTTTTATTTGCTTCTAATTTACAATACTTTGGGCATGATATCTGCATTAAGGATACTTATTGAAATTCATACACAAAAGCCTGATCATTAGCTTGAGTCTTTAAACAACAGGACTCTGTTGAAAGTTTCAACAATGATAAACAATATTCAAAAAGTTGATATGCAACAAATTAGAAAAATAAAAGTGCTTTCTACTGTGAAAGACCTTACTTCACTTTTTTTTGAGACATATGTACCCACAAAAAAAAGCACTTAAATTTGGAAAAAATATACAATTTACCTCCTTGGTAGAGCCATGCTAAGCAACTAAATTTTCCATAGGTTCTATCTATACTAAACAGTTTGAATAATTGCAGTATCTGAATATGTTTTAGTCCAAAATGATCGCTTCTGCCTACTCAGGGTGGCTGAAAACTCATCCTGGTATCAGAATTGAGATCAAGCTGACTTTTCCTTCAGTGCTTTTGATGCCCCCATAGTGGTCCTTTGGCACAATGCAAGAAAAGGTGGATGAGCTTCGTGAATGAAATACAGGAGGTGGAAGAGTGGGGTAGGGGATGGCTGAAGACCTGAAAGAGATACTCAAAGTGAGGTGCTAATAGTAATACAGAAAAACAAAAGAGAAGAAAGTATCATCCTTGAAAGGAGAACTGAAGAATGAACTTTCAGTAAATGTAATCAATCATTTATATTTGTTTGTCAGGGACACTTTCTGCTTCAATTCATGCCTGGGGGCCTGAGGCGAGGTCATGATCCTCTAGCACTCCCATTAAGCAGAACTTTCAGTTCACCACTGTCTCAAAGTTATTCCTCGTGTTTTCATTATCACAATTTTTCTTCCTTTTCCCTTCATTTCCCCCTTGCTGCTAAGACATAACAGTCTGGAACAAATCTGGAGGAAGTCTGGAATAAATGATAGCCTTCTGTAATGAAATGACTGGCTTGGTAGATTATTATAGCACAAGGAAGAAACCACAAGAATGGGAAAACCTTCAAATAATGAGAAATTCTCATGGGATACATATTTTAGATAAAGGTAACAGTGGCAGAAGACCTTAATGTAGCCAATTTTCTCAGTTCACTGTATGTCTTTGAGGTTCATGTACAGCAGGTCCTGCACTACATTGTATTTTCTACATAATTTCTCCACTGCTAAACTTCTAACAATTGGAGGCCTGATAGGGACCGAGGAAATAACAGAGCTGTTACTGGGTGGTTTCAAGTTTCTGAAGAACCTTACCTTCCTATTTTTTCCCCCTCAAATGAATTACTTTGATCCCTGAGAGATTCAGGTTTCTTACAGCTTCTGATGCAATAAGCATAGTCTGGGACATTATCAGACATCAAGAATCTCTCTAGTTTATTTCTACTGTCTCTTTCCAAATTGTCTCCTTACTTACAACCAGCTTCTTTTCCCTCCATGGATCTATGGGTTAGAAAGGAGTTTCTTCTCATGCCGAAGTCAATCTTTCCCTATTGGATACATGTGAATTCTACATATTCTATTAGATATTCCTGAATATATGTTTCAAAGTCTGTGTATATAAGTGCTCAGAGGGTTTATATAAACACATTAATTTCTTTTTCCTTAGAAATGGTCAAATCCTTACTAAAGCTAAAAAACCCTTGTGTTTCCAGAGATTTGGGCTCTAGTAACTAAAGAAAAAAACAGCTGAAATATTCAATTACTTACTAGAGAACTCTGCATGAATTGTATGACAATCTCAACCAATCTCTGTGACGTGCTATACAAGACTTTGATATGACTTATGATTATGTACTTTTATATATGCAACTAAATAGTGGTGCAAAACCACGTGGGTCCTGGGTAGAAGCTTAATCATCTGATTTTTAGTGTCATTATAAAAATATCCCAGTAATCAAAAATACTGCTGAGTTCAATCCAGAAAATTGTTAGGCTTCACTTTGGAAGGAAGTTTTAAAAATACAGTTTTACCCCATGATGGAGAAGAATACAAATCAAACACAGTAAACTTCCAGAAAAATTCAATAAGCTCCACAAACAAAACCAGAGAACTCCAATTCATATAAACCAGGTTTGTCTCATTAGTCTGTGTACAAACCATAGAGAGTAGAAAACTTGATGAAAAAAAATACCAAGTTCATTATACTTACAGGAACATACAATATGCTGAGTAATAACTTGGTTACCCATTTTTCTATGTTTAAATGAAAATTACTATCAGATGTTTATGAGGCCTAATTTATTTAATGGAAATCATGGATTTCATATGTTAATTTTAATTTCACAGCCACACTTTAAAAAGGGGAAATTGTCTTGGTTGAGAACTGCGATGCAGCACACCCTCATTTATAGATTTTTGAAGAAGAAGGGTCTGTTTGAATTACTTTTCCTTGTGGGTTTCCAATTGCAGCAGTATACATTTAGCAAAACTACTATGGTTGAAATTACATTTTATATTTTAAACTTGTTCTGGACTTTATCTCCCACATAATTCAATTTATATTGGTTTGGACTTTGTTCATGCTTCTCTTTACACAGGCAGCCTCTTTAGTTTTAAAATTATTTATTCTGCCTGAAGACCAAAAATTGTTCTCAAGTTTTGGATGCTTTCATAGCTTTTTATCTGATAAGTGATGATATATGGAAACAATACATGGCTTCTTAAACTCATTGCAGATGTGAGAGTTTAGGCCACAGTCCAAGTTTTCTGAAAGATATCCATTGGTTTGAGTGAATGCTGCATCAGACTCTCAGGATCATACTTGTGTCCAGATTAGATCCCAAGGGTCCCCAAGCATAACATACATTTTAACAAGCTCCTTTAAAGTGCAATGCCAATAATAAATACATATAAGTGATGTATTAAAATAATAGCGAAAATGAAGAATGGCCCCAAAAGAAACCCTAGTCCTCCCAAATGTCAGCCCCATGACTGATCCCCTCCTCAGTTTTCAGAAACACAGTGAAATCAAGGTACATCTTTATGTTATGCATTTCTAATCACTAGAACCCAGATGTATGGAATAAATCTGTGTAAGCAGTGGACAAATATGCTCCCAAAGAGGGAGAACATATTGGGAGAACACTTATATTGGACAGCATTACATACTAGGAGAAATGAGTCACTGCCAGGAGATGGTGAAGAGGTCCATATTCCAGTTCTCATGCGAATAGATAAGTAGGGACTTAGACAAGTGCTTCTGTGCTTGCGTAGAATGAAATATTACATTATCAATAGGGCAGGAGTAAAGTAACCCCACTTATGGACATAGAAAGCTCTAAAATTAACCCTTCAAAAATATTAGTGCTTCAGAAACACAGAGAAAGAGTGAAAAAGTAATGATTTTCCATTTTCTTTTTAATGGAAGATCAAATTATATAGATTATTTAAATATTAAAATTTACTGGGGAGATTGTCTGTCTCTGAATTATTCATACCTGTTTTGCCACTTTCCTCTGACTCTGGCTTGTCCTTGTCTATGAGTTCAGACTAGCAGTCTTTTCCTCATTTCTTGAGCAGATGAAATTTGTCCTATCCCTTTGTGTCCTTGTGATTATTTTGGCTCTGCCATTCTATATTTTGTACCTTACAGTTTTGCATGGAAGTGATGGTTTGCTATTCTGAGTTTCTTTACAGATTTCATCAGTTGAACAATCTTTAAGTTTGTCAGCTCCCATTACAGCTCTGACCATCTTCCCAGGGACAGTCCAGTCTGTAGAAAGTGAGCTGATTTAATTGATAGCAATGTAGAAGCTTGTCATTGAAATGGTCATTTAAAAATTCTTAGTAGGGCTATTTCTGTCACACATGCATGCACATAGCCCTCATATAATCCAAAAGGGATGCACGAATACAGGCCAATGTTTTATTATAAAAAAGATGAGACAATTCATAAATGTTGCACTTTCAAACAAGTCTTGTTGCCATTTGGTTGCATTATCGGTATTGAAAAGGAATATTTTTCAAGCTCTTGAGGAAAGTGAAAAAATAACAGTAAATACTGTTACTGTACAGTACAGTAATACTGCTCACAGATGGCTAATTCACTGGAGGTAGCACAACGGTAATTTCAGAACATGTTACTACTTCAACCTAAAATCCTCCTTCCCCTTTTTTTTATTTTTTCTGAAATCTATGGATTTGAGGTATGGGATGCAGGAAAAAAAAAAAAGTATCAAAATAAACTCAAATGGTCTGATATTTCCAAAGTAAAGGATTCTGTTCTTTTTGTCAACATTCTATAGAAAGCCCGAAAGACACATCAGGGTTTTAAGGCCTTACTGATACAGCAATATGAAGTATAATCCCATGCCAAGGCAGTGTTATAACCAAGCTAACCAGACCTGCTACATTGATGCCTGCCTCCCCTCACCTGGTGCATCCAGCCAGCTCAAGTGTCCCAGTGCCACGGTGCTCTTCGGACGAGGAGGTTGTGGTGGGAGCAGAACTAGCTCTTTGGCACCTCATCCATGGTGGCAGCAACAAAAGCAGCAGTGATGAGTGCTTGGGAGAAGGAGAAAATATTTGTGCTAAAGGGACCGACAATTTTCCAGTTAAAACATTAAGTATTGTGCAGTCAGAAGTATTGCTATGCTTACGGCAACAGGTAATGCTGCATGAGAAAGGAAGACAGATATACAGTAAGAAATCTTACTCATGAGAACGTCTACAGGAAGAGAAGAAAGCACTTGATATTGGCAGTCTGTGGAATAGCAACACCACTAAATAAAACATCTCCCATTCATATACTGAACTGGCAACCTCCTAAAGGCTGGCATTCATTCACTTGCTGCTTAGCACATTTCCAGTTCATGTAACCTGTTTCACAATGCTCATTATATTAACTGTATGCATAATGGATTGCTGTGCTAGCTATTCCTTTTGGGGCTTACGGATTCTGTTTTCTGCATGATAAACAATGTCCACGTGTTCTTTTTTTAAAGGTGATGTGTTCTGAATTCCTAGTATGCTGCCATCCACCCAAGAACTATCATTTCAGGAAACAGATCCATTTATTAGCGTAAAAGCTTTCTGCTGAGCCATTTCCTTACCATTCCCTTTTTTGCTCTAATATGACCATGAGTGTCTGTTCTCTCTGTTAGCCTGGATCTTATGGAAATAGATGCTGAGATCTCTGGTTAACATTATTAAATAAAGCAAGAAAGATCGGTGTATATGAAAGAATATGATCTAACATACACTGCCATTTGAAACAGCTGGCAGCCCTTGCTGGCCACCTCCTCATTCTCTACTCTAATTCTCCTCTTGGCTCTACACCCTCATTCTCCAGATAAGACTATGACTTTCACATGGCAGAGCTCTGCCTAGTCTCTCATACAGGGAAAGATGTCTTTACTCTTCACCAAGCAAAATATGGTTTGAAAGCAAAAGAAGAAGCGGTGTGCTAAAGATAGCCTGCAAGTACAGAGGATATAAAAAGCAGCATCTTCAGAGGAAGTTACTACAGATCTGGTTTGCTTCTTCCCTGGTGTAATCAAAGACAAAAGTCACCCTGTGTTTCAACTGAAGGAGGAAAAACATATCTCTTCCCCAAACACCATTTTAAAGACATCATATTAAACCCAGTATTCTTCATTTGATACTTAAATTCTACAAATTTTCCCAGAGTCACAAAAACCAGCCTTGATATGGTAGAATTGGTGATTAATAAAACAAAACAAACCCTTCTGCTTCTCATTTCATCCTCAAAACAAGTCATTTTCTCTTTAGAGAAGGTATTTCTTTATCTGAGCTCAAAAGCACACTATACTGTCCTGTAGATACATCCAAAGACTTTCCAAGATCTTCTACACTACAGAGTTCTCAGATGATTAATTCGCCATGTATTGTAATTAATATTATTTTAATAGGATTCAATCTGTTAAGAAGAAGAGCCTGAAATAAAGCTTAGGATTTATTATTTAATTCTTCTGACAGTCGTCTTTACCAACATGAAAATCAGTATAAATGTGTTACAAAGAGGCAGATTTCAGACTTTTCCACTCATACTCAGAACAGCAGACAAAAGCCTTTTTGCGTACCCTCCATAAGAGAAAGTAATTAGAAGAGTACTTCAATTGTCTTCACGTTCCAGCCACAAAATAGGAAAAGCTACCAACAGTTTGACATTTCTAAACAAGTAGTTACACAGAGTGCCAGCTAACCATAAGGAGTGCCTGGGATGGGGAGGGAGATGACAAAATATTTTCTTAGGAACAGACTTATAACATGAATCCTGTATGTAAAGGGAGAGCTCTTGTGCAGTCCACTTGGGCTCCTTGTTTCTAGTTAGTTTACATGTTTTCACGTAGAAGTAGCATATGCTGATGTGGACCCTGCATGCAAGTGTCAGCGCCACAAAGCTACAGTTTGTACAATAAGCTGTTGGTGGACGATATTACTGAGAGAAACAGGTGCCATTCCCAACCATAGCACTGCTCCCTTCTGTTTGCTTGCTATACAGAAGTTAAATAATTCAAGTAATTTTTTCTTTATAAAGCATAACTTGCTGCTCCCTCAGATTTCCATACATTGTTGTTTGAAATAACACATGGCATTGACAGCATCTTAAATTTTTTTCCAAACTTTCACTGGAGAGATTTGTGGAGCAGGAGAAGATTTGAAGTGCAGCAGATAATGTTCTGATTCTTTACTGTCTTACATCTGGGGAAGCTGTTTACATCTTGACAAAGTGTATATATGTTTTTAAGAAGCCAAAAGAATTATTTTTTACATTTACTTCACAAGTGTAAAGACTACTCTAGCAAATCAGAGAAGACCAGAATGGTGTAAGTTTTAAATTCGTTTTCCTTTATCAATTGAAATAATTATCCATCTTAAACATTTCTAGGGAAAAAAAAATCATGCCATTGCTCATTGTGTAATCTAGCAAGTGCAAGGGAGTGAAAACAGTACCTTGCAGCCCTTCCAAGTGATATTTCCCAGGGGTGCATGGAAGTAATTCATAATGAAGACATTTAACTATAGGGGAAACATATTGAGAATGTAACTCAATGTGGGTACAGGAGTGGAAGCTGAGCACAGTGTATTTGCTGCTTTCCAAGTAAAGGATTTGTCCAAAAAGAGTCCTGATTTCAGAAGTGCAAAGTCTATTAACAGAAGCTTTTGATGACTTCACTTCCAAGGTACCACCCTGGGAAGGTACCCCTAAACTTTTGAAATCTTAACAAGATCCTGCAACATCTATACTTACTGCATTACCTCTTGAACATATTTTTTGGCAAGCTGGCTTGTTGAAAGTGGGGAAATAACCTCTTTGCCAGGAATAATGGCCAACCACTGACTCTAGTCTCAGCAGTCACTGACAAGCATTTTTCCATTTCATTATAAATCAAAGAATTCACCAGAAAGCAAATGACACATTTAACAGATAATGTTGGCATTTTAGGCCAGCAACCATCTGTGACTTTAAAGCCAGTGAGTCTATGAACATCCCCAGTGTCAACTTTACCACCTGATACCTCCATCTGTACAGCAGAGTGAAAACTGATGGATGAGTCCAGACCTCCTTAGCACCACTACTAGAAAACAAAACAAAACAAAACAAAACAACAACATCACAGTTTACACAATACACGAACTAAATGAAACAAATAATGGACCCTCTCTCCTGCATAGACTAACCAACCCATTTTCTTGGAAAAATGATTATGCTGATCTGCTGTTTAGTTTTCTCTTCCATGACACTCATTGGTTCTATGCCATAACTCACTGGATTGTACCTTCAAGTTGCCAAATTTTCAAGAGATTTGGTTCCTATCTAGACAGTAGGCAAGCAAGCTCCCAAGCACTCAATGTCATGTGTCAAACATAAGCAAATTATGGTGGTTTTTTAAAACCTTTGAGAATTTTCATATATGTACACAGACTTCAAAGGATAAGCTCATTATTTTCTGCTGCTTTAGCTTGTCAAATTTTATCACTCCAGCCCCAGATTTGTGAAGCTTCCTGTCAGTAGTTTTTGAGGCTGGTTATAATGTTGCTTTTTTCTCTCTCAAATTCATAAGAACAATTAAAAAGATGTCTACAATCTGATATAGCAGAGAAAGTGTATGCCTCATGCACCCAGACTTCTGCACCTCATTGAGCATTTGGTTTGTATATTGGGATGAATTTTCCTTTGAGTATCACTGCCCCATGAAAAAGAAGAGTAGTCTAGGCACAAAAGTCACTGGAGAGAGACTGAGGCTACAGGACCTCTTCAACATTTTCCATCAGTGAGCCCGTCCAGCCTTACTTCCATGTCCCAGGAGATACTGGTGTGTTCCCTATTTACACAGCATGGCCCAAGCCCAGACTAAGTCTACTTTAGTAAATATGGCCGAGTCCCATTCTCTAGCCCTGAGAGAAACACTGTCTGCCTTCTGCCCAGACAGATAAAAATTTGTTTCCTCCTGGTGACCTTATTCAAACCTCCAAAGGGAAGAGTCCCTGACCTGTTTTATCCCCCAAATCAGGCCCAGGTATTATTTGAAAGAGTGCTCATTGGCATAGGCCAAGACTGTGCCAAGGAGTTCAACAATCTGGACAACAGCAAGCTAATAACTGAGCCTGTTCAGCCTTCCGTTATAGACCCAGTCAATATGTATGCTGGCAATGGTGCGAACATATTATATATTTGGTAGATAAACATTCCATTTAGTTTACAATTGGGGAATTTTCCATAATTTGAGAAAAATCACATTATGCAGGAAATAATGTTCTCTGCAGTCTTAAAACCTGCAACAGCTTTCGTTCTTCTGTAGTGCAGTTGAGAAGTAATTTGCTTATTGTTCTGGATATTATTTTTAGCCGTGGTTATAGACAGGAGGGATTCTGTCTTTTCCAGTGTCTTTTTTTTTTTCTAGTGGGAACCACCCTTTGAAACATCTTTCTTTTTAGTTATGGTCATGCTCAGCTTAGTCTGGTCCGACAGGCAAACAAATGCTGCTTTCTTTTGAATAGATGATGGAATTGGTAGCAACCCAACAACAGGGTGTGCCCACACCGAGTATATTCAGGAAAAGGCACAGAAATGTCCTGCAATTAAAAAGTACACTTAGAAATAAAACATCCTGACCATGATTCTCATTGGATTCCTCTCATCACTGCCTGAAAATTGAAGAAATTTATTGCAGAAGAACTACTACATCAAAACAAAATAATGAATAGAGTTAAAAGCTATAAACAGTCAATAAATGAAAAGGGAAACTTCAGCAGTTTGGAGCATGTAAACATTCTTCAGAGAGTTTGTAATGCGGGAAGAAAAAAAAAGTATTACAGAACATAAAAATATCCCCAGTTTGTGTGGCAGTATCTGGGTTTTACATTCAGTGATTTAGCTGCAGGTGTAATGTTCCATACTGGTTTTAGTATTTATCAAAGTGCTGGTCCAAAGAGTAAGGAAGAATTAAGTCTGGAATTCCACCCAAAAAAGATTAGACATCACAATGATGAAGAAAGAGCTCACCATATAAATCAGAAGGACATATACTGCTCTATTTCTGAGAGCTGTTGCATCCAGTATGATTTATAAAGCGTTGTGTGAAATTCTGAGGTGAAAGCTTCCTGTATGTCTATCATGATATTTACTCTGTGCATCTACTGCTCTCACATTTTCATTGTGTTTAAATCTCACAGATGTCAGAACACAAATTATCTGGATAGGCATGGCTTGATAATTGCTCAGATTGGTTTACTTTTTCATTGCTAAGGCTGCCACAGCTTATTTTGGGATGTTTTCAGATGTTTTCCTTAGCCATCTTAAACTGAAACAATAGGGTTATAAACGCAGATTGTCTCACCAGTTGAGGAAGCAGCCGGGGTCCACATAAAACCATTAACCTTCTGAGAGACCGAGATGCGCTGGAAGCTTGTACATAGCGCTGGCAGCACATGTCCCATTATTGTCATGACAGTTCTGCTCACATGACACTGAGCATGAGGACTTCAAATAAAATAAGCAGAGAGATCTCATACATGGTACGAATTACAGCTGTACTAATAATACCAACTCAGCCTTGCGAATATCTCCCTCGGGCCTCTTGCAGCATAAATTGGATTGATCTTTCTCCTTCAGTGGCAAGATCTACACCTTTTCTCAAGTAGTACACTTCTTACACTGTTAACCATTACTGTCAAGGAAAGCCTCACTCACCAAGGGGAAGTATGGAGCGGAAAAATGCTTTAATAACATTTTGCTGATCGGAGTGCTCACATATTCTACCCTTAAAGGTCCAGAGTCACTACTAGTACTGAGTATGACCCAAGAAGATAGTGCTGACAACACAGACATGAAGACTAAGATTTGAGGATAAACAATGACAAATTGTCAGATACTGACTTCATCCTAGTAAGTCTCAAACTGAAATAAATCTTTCAAGATGGCCTCTTTCCACCGTAGGCCTCTCATTAGATTGGTGAGATTAAAAACTAATTAGAAGCAGCAATTTAGATTCAACCCAAATTCAACCTGCATTTGCAAGTTGAATGAGCTGTCAATTTACAAAACAAAACGCTACAGGATGAGGATGATACAGTATTGAAAAAGCCAGACAATTAGGTGATGCAACCAAAATTACAGGCACCGTGATTACATGAATTCTGCTAAATCTAAACAAATTAGAATGCCGTCTTCATCTTTGCCCATGTTGTTATACCTATCACAGAAGTGTAAAAATAAATTCCAAACTAATTGACACTTTGGGGAGAAGAGTCTGGCAGCCACTTTTCCAATATCAAAGAGCAGAAGGGCATTGAGCAACTGTAGGTCAGAGATGGCGAAACTATTTCTTACATAAGTGCCTGAGCAGGGCAGCAAGCTTTAAATTGCAGTGACAAAGTCTGTCCTTTGGGGTGAATCTTTTCTTCATGACCATAAAATATTTCTCCACCGTGAGCAGTGAATGTGGTTTTGCTCAGTTTAAATGCCAGCAATAACACCCTTTGCTATTCTTTTTCCTGGCTGCCTTTACTCATTAAGCTGTTTAAGGAGAGTTGTAATAAATGCACATCTAAAAGGCCTTGCCATAAGCAAATCTGAGACTCATACATTTGAATAGCTTCCTCTATGGCAAGAAAGACTGAATCAAGGAATCTGGCTGCAGTGACATGAAGGAAAAAGAATATCATGTCTTTAGCAGTGTTCTCTTACTGATTGTCTTATTGGCCTTTGTGTTGCATCAAAACGACTTAATCAAATAATCACACACACAATTAAATCCTAAGGCAGCATAATGAGGAAAAAATTATCAAAGAATGAACATTTTATTGGAAGAAATCTTCAAAAAATAAACATTTAGGTAAAAATCTTCAGGATTAAATCATAAAGTAATGTAGTTTTATACCTATGTTAACACCGTTGCATCTCAATCTTATCCAATTACTTAGATGTTAAAGTTAAAACTTAACTCCTGCAAAAAGAATCTATGAAGAAGGCAAGTGAGGAAGGTATTTTTCATGATTCCTGGGTAAGAATATTTACTATCTTTTTTTTTTTTTCCTTTTCATAGAGAAATCAGAAGAACACTGTAGAAAAGCAACTAACAAACTGTGGAGCCAAAAGAAAAAACACTCAAAGTGCTCAGTGTTAACCTATCTCTGCTCTCTGCAGTGTTTACCTTCTATTTCAATGGGGATAGAGTTGCACAGGTATTAAGTGCTGTGGATAAATCAAACCCTGCAGCTTCAGATTATCTAATCTGTATTTTGAATTGAAAGAAAAAAGAACCTTAATGCACATACCCATATTTCTTGTAAGGTTCAGCTATCTTTTAATTTCAGGTTAATTTACTTTGCTGTTTTTAAACCTCTGACAAGGTTTCAATTATACACTCTATACGCTGTTTTTTTCTGTGAAGAGTTGAGCTACTTTGAAGTTTCTCTACACAATAAAAGTCATAGTAGGCATTATTTCACAGCCTTACCTAGTCACCAGGGCTTTATAGAAGTATTTTCTAAAAGTATTTTTTAGAATTATTTTTGAGAAAGGGCAAACCCAGCTTTTTTCTGGAACTGCCCCCTTAAATCTACAAGATGAAGGAGAGTGTAAACACATGACCATGGTGAAGTCAGTGGGAATTAAATATCCCAGAGCAAGGATTCTGCCCCAGAGTTGCCTTTCATGCCATTTTGGCCCCGCAATGCCAGAACCAGAACCATCGTCTGCTGAGCAGATTCCTTCCCCCTTTCTCAGTCCAACTTTAAATACTGCTGATTCAAACTAATTCAATTCCATACCAGGTTGTAGCTTCATTCAGATTGAAAGGCCAAGTGAAAAAGCAGGACGATGCAGAATATTGCCACATCTGACTGTGAGAGGGACAGTCCAGATGAATTCATCTTCCCGAGCCAGCCACCAGGAAACAGTGGTCAGCCACCAAAGCCTGAGGGACACCTAAACTAGGCAAGGAGGTCCCCGAAAGAGAAAGGCATGATCCTACAACTTCATTATGATTTCCTCCTTCTAAACCTACTGTTGTGTACTGCATCTACCTGCAACTCCTTTTCATTCTTTTAAGAAAAAATAAAAATAATAGGGGTTTTTCGTACTTAAGTGGGTTTTCCCTTCTATAATTCTGTCATGGTTTTGTGAATGTGAGTGGAAAGTTAAAAGTAAGATGATAGTTAGTACAGGATTTCCTTTTCTTATCCTCTACTAGCAGCCAGTCAACATTAACAACTGAATATTTCCTTGACCTACTTCATATGAAATACATTTTTTCATCAGAAAAATGAAGTAACACTCTGGCACACAGCTGCTAAACTGTATAGTGTTTGCTAAAAGTGGGACTATTACTTAGACACTGACAGCAAAGTGAAACAATAAGAAACATTTCTGCAGTCTATGAAAGGGTTTTGTAATGACATTAAGAAAATAAAATTTTAAAAGAGCACTACCAGATCTCCATAAATGTTTCCCTGAAAATCCTAAACAGTTTGGCTGTCTGCCAGGAATTTAAGACCTTTATTGAGCATACTTGGCTTCATTACAGTGCACCGTGGTTTTTCAACTGTCAGCTGAAATAATATGTGTGTTTACCTGATAATCCAGATGTAAGAAATAGATTTTTCCATTAAAGGAGCCTTTTCAGTGAAACAAACTATGCCTTATTTCTAGAACTGAAAATAAAATAAAAGAACCACTAGCACATCTCCACAAAAAATACTGCTATTTTACACGGTGATTACCTAATAGCATAATTATAGGCAGTGCTATTTACAACAGTGGTAATTATAATTGCCCAACACTTTCCATTGTATACTGAATAAACAATACAACACAAAAGACATCTTTTTTTTTTTTTCTTCTAAGTCTAAGTGCTTTTATTCCCATGTTTCAAAGTTTCCCCAGAAATTGAAAACACTGTTAACAATTTTGGGATGTTAGCAAAATTTACATCAATTTACTCAGATTGATTTTGTTATGATAGTGCTGCAGTATGCAGTAGCCTGAAAGTCCAGATATGCTTAAGTTTTGAAACCTCCAAGATGACACTTATCTGCGTAACCAGGGAAGTCCTAGCTTCTGTTCCATTGCCTATACATGAGCCAAAATATTCCAGGCTGCAGGGTAAACTCAAGACCTTTCAAAAGAAGGATGCCGAAGAATCAGGTCCTCCTTTATATAACACCACACTAATGTTGACAATGATGATATTTTGCATTATGGTTCTGGGCTGGAGTCTTTAGGCCATGTTTATGGGAATCACAGCGGAGATGGAAGGTTGCTGCTTAATTTCTGATGGAGGAAGCAAATTAACTTAGAATTGAGATGTCTTGCTCCTTTTCTGGAAGCATTAGAGTTGCTTCTTCCCGTATATAAGACTACTTCCGTATGAGAAATGGAAGACAGCAGCTAAAATAGCAAGAGAATGATGTTATACGTTTTCTCAGGAACTCTGCTCATGCTCTGAAGTATGCACTTGGAGAAATTAAGTAATATTATCTTTATCTGCAGCATAAACTTTACATACAGAAGGATCAATCAAATTCCATCATTCACCAGTAGACTGTGTGCTTCTATAGTTTGAAAATTTGCTTCTAAGCTACTGCACTGGTTTTGGCTGGGATAGATTTAATTTTCTTCACAGAAGCTAGTATGGGGCTATGTTTTGGATCTGTGCTGAAAACAGTGTTAATAATACAGGGATGTTTTTGTTATTGCTGAGCAGTGCTTTACACAGAGCCAAGGCCTTTTCTGCTCCTCACCCCACCCCACGAGTGAGTAGGCTGGGGGTGCACAAGGAGTTGGGAGGGGACACAGCCAGGACAGCTGACCCCAACTGACCACAGGGATATCCCATACCATATGGCGTCATGCTCAGCGTAGAAAGCTGGGAGAAGAAGAAAGAAGGGGAGGACGTTCAGAGTTATGCCATTTTGTCTTCTCAAGTAACCGTTACGCGTGATGGAGCCCTGCTTTCCTGGAGATGGCTGAACACCTGCCTGCCAGTGGGAAGTAGTGAATGAATTCCTTCTTTTGCTTTGCTTGCCTGTGTGGCTTTTGCTTTACCTATTAAACTGTCTTTATCTCAACACACAAGTTTTCTCATTTTTACTCTTCTGATTCTCTCCCCCATCCCACCAGGGGGGAGTGAGCGAGCGGATGTGTGGGGCTTAGTTGCCAGCTGGGGTTAAACCATGACAGCTACCATCTCAATTTTTCAAAGATTCCTTTGACTCAGAGAATGTATTCAGCAGAGATATAAAAGTACATGAATAGAGAGTCTTTGCAAATGCCCACTGGATAAATTTCCGTGCTAAAAAACACCTTTCCCCGCAATTGCCATGATCACCAGAGACAATGAATTTAAAAGGCCTTCTCATGTGTGGCCAATTGCATCGAACTTTCCTCACACCAAAAAACATGCCCTTTGCAAACAGCAGTTTCTAAAACCCACAGAAATAGCAGCCAAGTGAGCGGTGCCACACGTTTAACAGGTTTTGTTGTGGGAGTAGTTATTGTTCACATATCTTAATTCTTTGATTCTAAAGAATTAATAAAATATTGAAATAAAATGAGCAAATAGTACAAACAATTTTTTTAAAGTGCATAACATTCCTATCTGGAAAACGTTGAAGCCATTTTTGGAGAGAGAGTTGCTAAAGGAGAAAAATGAAGAGAAACCAGCTCTGCAGAGCATGGCAGTCTTGGGTTAGCTGGGCTTAGTGATCCGAAATCCACTGAGATAATTTTTATCCTTATTTAAATTCTATGATGGTTTGGAGGAGGTTTATAAACAATTCCAAGATAATTAATTTTTTAAAAAATAACTTTAGCACTCTGTTTATAGTCCTTTCAAAAAAAAAAAATTATCTTTAAAAACAAACCAAAAGGTAAATTCAAAACATTGGCAAATGCATTTCATCTAACAAACAGGAATCAAGAAACTGTTTTCAAGAAAACAAAGATTATTTTTCATAAGCTTCATGGCAATTTGATGTGGGTTTTAAGTTCACAAATACCCACTCTCCTCTCCGGCACTCAGAAGAAACATCTTGTTTCAAATACATGGTGTAGTTTCCATGACTGAAATAGCACACTTTGTCTGAGCCATAGCCTGCATCAGCCCCCCTCAGCAGCACAGATACCGCCTGGGGGTTCCCAGCCCGTGCATCATCACTGCACTGGGGCAAATTCAGTGGCAGCAGTCACTCTTTGAGAAAAAATGGAGGGGCAAAAATTTTCTTTCTCTTTACAGCCAGGCTCAGTGTACTTTGTAATAGGTGATGACGATACGTTATGGTTATTAATTTTCTTTTTCATCCATGCAGTTTCATACTGTGAGGTGAAGAGCTGACCGAGGTTTGCTGACCACCATGACTCTATGCATGCCAAATCCATTCAGGAGCTCGTGCGCCTGGCTGCTGCTCTGTTCAGAGCTTCCACACAGTGTACAGAAGTAGCTGATTTGGGAGAATCTCCAGCTGGAGAGAGGTTTAGTGAGCCAGCTTTTCTGAGGCTGATCTGCAGGATCAGACACTAACATGCAATGTCACTGTCGTTGGTCTCTCTGGCTATATCTCTATTAGGAGACCAAGCAGTGCCAAGCCTTATTCTCTGCTCCTGAGGCCAGCTGGTATAATCCAGCAATATACTGTATAAACCATGCAAGCCACATAAGTCTTCTTACCGACAAGATGGCAACATCCAAATTGCATTTTGGGAACAGTCTGGGAAAGCTGGAAACTGTGAGAAAGTAACCCAGAAGAAAGCTATGTTGAAGACAATGCAAAAATTAAACTTACAGACAATTACATTACCATGCTGAGGCCTGAGCCCTGGCACTGTTGAACTCATTGGGAATGATCTAGACTTTGTGTCCAGAGATGTACACGTGCTTGAGTGAGTATTTTTGTGTCTGCTGTGTGCACTAGATATAACTATGAACTTAAGAACAAGCTCACATGCTTGGTTGACACTGTAGACATACCGTATTAACCCAAAACATGCCGTGGCCAAGATCTGTCCGTTAATTTTAGTAAGTTTTGCAGCAGCACCTCAAAGAGGAGGAAGGTGCACAGAACATTACAGTTTTGGATAAGTGGCTTAAAAGAGAAAATACTTTTGTGCATTGAGACGTTTGGGTAAAAAACAGATCTTTTCTTCTTTGTTGCTCCAGGGGAGCCACAGTAAGGGGGCAAAAATAAGGGAAGAAAGAGTACTGGATATCCACCCACCAGCTTCAAACCTGAGAGAAAGGCACCTATTCCAGTGGAGGCACAGCGAGTGTCTCCAGTCCTCTTCAAGTCACACTGCATGCACCCTCACGTTTGTCAGATACCTCTACATCCTGCATGTATTGTCCTTTTCCTTTTTTCTTCTTTGCTTATTGTCAGAAGAAAGCACATAAGATGCCTCTCACTTCCAGGTTCCTTGCACCCTAAGTATTCTTTTTTTCTGCAGTTTGCTCTGAGCAGTGGTTCCTGCAGTGGAAGAATAAGACTGCCTCTGGCCCGATTCCTAGATTTCTTGTAGTGCTAGTTGCCTTTTCTGCTCAAGTGTCTGCCACGAATTTAATCCTTTCCACAGATAATTCATCTGTCCCCACTTTTCAAAAGCATTTCTGGAGACTGTGTCTGTTTTTCTCAAGAATAATCACAAGTACAACAAATGATCCTGTCCTTCAGCTAGGGAATTTAAAAATCCTTCCAAAGTTACATGTAAATATCAGAGATCTCTGCTCCGAAATGTGCTTTGGTTCCCCCTCTGGTTCTTGGCCACAGGTAAAGAAAAACAGTCTCATTTTAAGTCTTAGTTTGTCTTGGGTCACAGTTTACATGAAATTACCTTATCAGTTGTTCCAATGCCTTTGGTATTTTTTCTGGCAATCATGCCTCATTCACTTCTCACCTGTCATCTACCTCATGAGATAGCAAAAACAATCTTTGTCTTCTTTTTCTTTTTTAATCTCTAACTGTGCTAAGATCTGTAAGCTCTGAACACAGTTACAGTTCTTGCTCCCATTGTTTCCCCGATTGTGCAAGGTTTGTCTAGAAATCCGGCATTCCCGCTGGCCAGTCTCTGTGTGTTGCCTTCTCCCTTTTCTTCCACTGACTCTTCACGCTCCCTTCTCTGCTGTGGGCCTCGCTCATCTGTCCACCATTTCAGCTACTGAATGTGAAGGACAAGTGCAAAGGGAGAAGAGCTACCCCACCCACTTTCTTATGGATTGGGATCCATTTATTGGATTCTCTGCTGGTTGATGCCCAGAGATGTTTGGCTCATGCTATAGCATTTTGATTAGTGAAGGCATTAATAATGTTCCCCCTCTCTGCCCACACAACCTTCTCCATGAAAGCCAGTTACTGTCAAGACTGCTGCTCTTCTGCCAGACTTCGCTGAACTCAGCCTAGGGGCTTAAAATTCATAGGGAGGAAAAACACACATGCACATTCAAGTCAAGCTAGAAACTGAAACCTCTTATCACTGGCAGGGATGCATCACTTGCAGCCAGCACACAATCCAGACTCCTCCTTCCTGCAGCCCCCAATCCTCCTTCTAACATCCAAGCAGAAGAAAACATTGAAAGCGGGGTGTGACTGAGGGATGTCCCTACTAACTGTGGGCAGCAGTTATGCCTGAGACTGCCCCTCACTCCATGATGCTGGTTTGCATTGTTTCACGTTGTCTGTTGGAAATAATGCACTCTCAGCTCCATGGGAAAAAAATGCCAGTGGGAGGTCATGGAGAGCCTCATGGATTTCTCTGTTTTGCTAATCCGGTTGGTGAATCACTCTGACTACTTGCTTAAGCTTACCTTCATTGTGCTACTTATCCTCAGCTTCAGGCAGGGGATGGATGGCATCATTTGTGTGCCAGGCTGCCAGGCTAACGGTGGACATTGGGCATGTTGATGTACCTTCTAAACAATATGGTTTTAAGGACTAATACCCTACCGTGCACCAAAACTTACACATCCCTCGCAAACGGGGTTTGGCCATCTTTTCGCTGATGTGTAGTACAACACAGTTCACACAAGTACTGTACTAAGGGCAACCAGGAACCCTCAGAGCAATCAAAACATGATTAGCAGTAAAAACA
Organism: Mycteria americana; assembly: GCF_035582795.1. Lineage (NCBI taxonomy): Eukaryota > Metazoa > Chordata > Aves > Ciconiiformes > Ciconiidae > Mycteria > Mycteria americana. Next base: position 38,528,371 of record NC_134367.1, read on the forward strand.
TGCGCAGCCTCACCCTGTATTGTCTCCTTTCTCTGACAAATAGCCGTCATTTAAGGTCCTACAATGGCTTTATCAACCACAAAAACGGTCCCCTAACCTGTGCTCTCTAGCGTGCTGATGGCAGATCTGATAATTGGGCAGGACTAAAGAACTGGAGTGCAGCTGTTATTTGCTTATTAAATGTCTCAGAGGAAAAAATACAAACACACACGCTTGCACGTACCCACACACACACACACACACACACACGATTTAAGTGGCTCATTAATCTGAGGAGATGCCCTCCCTTTGACAGACTATACTGCAGCCCCAGCTAGGCAGTGCAAAAACCCTTTTCTTGTCTGAGTAACTTGAGAGACAAAACTCCAAGTGCTCAGTTAAAAATCGCTGCTTCTCCATATTGCCCATAGGGCCCAAGTATTGTGGATTTTGATGCAAAAACATTTTCTTTTTCCTTTTCTTTCCCTTTTCTTTTTCCACCAACTAGTAGGGTGTTTCAAATTACAGTACTGTGCCAGGTCTCTGCTTTTCCTCTGTTAGAGGCAGTCCTTGGTGGTGAGATGCCTCCCAAAATGATTTCAAAAGTCTTTGGCAAATATCTGTATTTGCTGGGCCCACAAACTACAAAACTCATCTCCATGATGGACAACTGACTTTAAAACCTGTTTCCTTCATTAATCCCCTCTGCATAAGCTACTGAAAGTCTCAAAGTCAAAATATGTTCATGAAACCAAACAGTTCCCTGGCAAACACTTCTTTGTATCTATTCTTCTTGAAACTAAAAACCAGGCAAGTGAAAACTCTCCAGATGCCCTGGCAGTAAACAATATGATTAAAATCTGCTTTTCCCATTAGACATCCACTATTCGTAATTATGCCAGTTCTGATTGCAGAGCACGGTGACACAGTAAAATATTTAAATAATTCACCTGTTTATAAGCATGGACTCCACAGGCAGGTTACTTGACTATTTTGATATCCTGAATGACATACCAAACTGATAACTCCAGCCTATCTCCCTTCCAACTGTCATCAAGAAAACTGCAATACTGTACAATTTGTCAAAGGTATTGACAAAGATTACAGAGCTGTCAACCAACACTGAGATTTGCAGATTTCATATGAAAGTCTTGCTCGTTGACTCATGTTATATCCCTGCCACCGGACCGATGCAAGAAAGGCAAGTAATGAATTCTTACTGGGTATTTCTCACACAAATAAAAAATACAACATATAAAACCACAGGTTTCCTGATGCAACTTACAAAGTGTTTTCTGAATCACAGTGTTGCTGCAGTTTGAACTCTGCATTCAGCAACATGGAGTTTTCTAACTCTGACAGTACACAATGCCTGTTATAGCCATGTGCGGGACAAGTCAGGTAAGGGTTTTTTCTCTATGGGTGTCATTGGACAACTGCATTTTTCAAAGATTTCTAAGTCCTGGCCAAACGTAGGCTAGGTATGACAAGTGATTAAGAAGATATATACTAGGAAAGGCATGCTAAACAAATGAAGTCACAGTAGTTATTGTTTCCCTCCAGAATCAGGTGTGGTTATGAAAGGACAGAAATGACCAAGCAGAGCATTAAAATAGATCACCCGGATGAATATCATCCTGAAGCTTGCTCTTTTCAGTGATAAATATAGTGATATGATGCTAGAATAGGAAAAGGCATGCACCAAACAAGGGATAGTTTCAGTTCAAAGCCCTGCCCCTTTGCATAGGCATTTTCATAAGCATTTTAGATCTGATCTCCTCTCCTTCTAGGTGTGACTTCTGGATTCAGTCATTGCCAAACGAGGGTCATGACCAAAGAAGTCATTGGGACATAGCATGCTCCACTTCAGTGCTGGTAAGGTAACAATTAAGGGTGTAGTTAACACTTTCTTAATGAAAACTGCTTTATCAAGGTTGGTGAGCACACTAAGTTTTATCCTAATAGCTCAATAAATCTCAGCTATGCTTTTTTTGTGTGTGTGCATGTTAGCCAATAAATAATTGCTTTACACTTTTAAGCTGGCAGTCTTTTTGCCAGGATGGCTTAAAGATGCCCAAGCAAACCACTGCAAAAGAGGGGTTATAAAAGGGCCTGTATGAGCTTTGAAATGAGGAGATAAGGGATGTGGTCAAAGCCAAAGCCATGAAGGAAATCCAGGTGTCCCCTTTTCTGGGGAACCTCAGTGAGGTTACTCCAGACTCCAGCCATTGACCTGAAATCATGTCTCAGCACCCCTCCTTACCAACATGGGTGGGTTGCCCCACTGTTGCTCAACTTAATTTGTGGATATAGATCTTCCCTTACCTTTCCTTTGCCTTACCTCTGTGTTATCACAGGGATGATCCAGACAGGCTTATCATTGACTTCACTGGAAATTACAATTGTCCACTGCTAAGCATTTTATAAAATGCTTCTGAAGCCTTTGTGGAAGGTGGAACTTCTTATTCTAACATCTCCATGAAACATGGGATTTTATTCCCCTTTAGAAACAAGATGTACTTCAGTATCTATGTATTCTAGTGTTTTTGCCTCCCACTTATTTTGATAAACATATTCTCTAAATATGTACTTCCTGTGAACCCTGTGATGCTTGGCAGCAGCTGTATCTTTCTACATATTGCGTCAACAGCTATGTCAGCTGAAGGTAGAGTTTAAGTAATTGTTTTGCTAGCTGAAAGGCTTTAGATGGCGAACAGAAATAATTGTCTTTATCTGTTCGTGAAAGAAGTGCAGAAAATCAGATCAAGTATAACTTTAAAAGAAAAAACAGATTAAGTAACTCAGCAAATAAGGAAGAAGAGATTTGCATGGTACTTGCAGTATGCTTACAGCTGAATTAATTTGACAAGACACACATTTTAACCATACAGAACCCTGGAACATATCTAAGCCTTTTCCATATGCAAATGCAATGAATTGTTAGCTCTTAGATACATTTTAAGCCAAAGGAAAAATCCCTACTTGGCTGCGGGCCCTAATTGATTGTTCTGACATACAAAATGGGAAAAATATAGCCCTTATGGGCTTCATAGATTTCCGTAAGTAATTTATTCTGGTAGAGTGTTACCATTGTTACTAAATGTATATAACTCTTCTGAGGGGCTGGAGGCAATTCTTATTCATCCTTCAGTAAATGTGATCATGATCTGACACTGCATTGATAGCCCTCCTCAATCTGTTCTAGCTATTGTTCATTTACAAGAACAATGAGCAATTCATATTTAGATAGAAGAAAGGCTTTGCTTGCCTTATGTTTGGTACAATGTTGTCAGCTGGACAAAGGAAGATGTTATTGCTGTTATACAATCAGCGTGATATGTTATCTAAATGGTATTCGGTTTCTTTCTTTAATTTGCTAAGTGCTTCATAATTTTCCTCCTACTATGCCCACTATTGGGTTTACAGTTTACTACTGTTTACCGTTTCCTCTGCTGATTTTTTATTTCTTTGTCCATAGTTTACAGCAGTAAGTACTTGCTTCTCTGAACTTACCCCAAACAAGTTACTCTCTTTGCTTCTGCTTCTTGGGAGATTAGACTGATGTAGTGGGACAAGCTGAAAATTTTCCATTTACTGTCATTAATGTTTTTCCTGCATCTTAATGTGCAAGGGCATTACTGCCTATTAAGATCTTTAACCTTTACTTTGAAAGCGAAGTATATTCCACCAACTGGATCACTCACTAGATTTTAGATTTTGATCATGAGTGAGTCTGACTCAAGTCAATATGACTCAAATATGACCCAAGAGACTGCATGTTTTGCAGGTTATTGCAGCTTACCTTACATTTTCCTTGCATGCTGCAGAATTCTTAGCAGTAAGCTTTTCCAGCAGTAACTGGAAAAGTTATTTTCAGTTTCTGCAAAATGAAAAAAATTAAATAAATCAGGAAATCTGCTAACTGTGTAGAGAATTTGAATCTCTTAATGGGAAAATAAGTAAAATCTTTTGTTTCAGTCCACATCAACCCCCATATGAAATAGCCCAAAACATTCAGTTATGTATCCGTTCAAAAAGAAACTTACACTCTGCTTCCCTAAGGTACTGCTTCGTAGCAGTTGCAGTTCACTGTCTCCCAAGGGCTGAGAGCAATGGACTACATCTGCCATCTTGCAATGTGGAATTGGCCAATCAATCTGAATTATGCACCCAAATACCAAAAACAGTAGCCTGAACAAGCTGATACACAAAAGGTATGTCCTACTGGCATTTTGCATGTGTTTCGTATGCCCAGATTTCCAGTCCAGCTCCTGCCTTTGAAGATGAGAGCCTGATGCCAGCGGTGACTGTAGACATTTTGATATGGCTGATAATCAGCTGGGAACAAAATAATACCATGTAGCCTACTGAACAGTCATCTGATAGCAACTATTTTTACCTATATGAAAACCAGATGTCCCAACAACATGTCTTAAATGATGCACACTTTCCTCTCTGGTTTACCGCCTTGGAAAATGTGGTAGAAGAACCACGTCATTGCTTAAGTCATTCAGCAGCCTTGTCACATAAAGTTTGCAACACAGCAGCAGCAGCACGGGTTTTTTTCCCCAGGTGTTAAATGCATCTGACAATGCAATAGACCTCTTGGGAATATTTACTTCCCAGCTAAACAGTCTGCACAGCTTCAGGTTAAGAGAGTTGTCAACGCTCACAGCACTGTGAGTCTTATGCTTTTGGGTGGCGCCCGTGAGAAAGCACAGTTGGCTCCAGGAGCTTGCCAGAACGCCCTGCTGTTTCCACTTTTTGGCCATGAAGGACAGCCACACCATTTCTGTTGGAAACAGTTTTAGTAGCTGCCAGCGAAACTGCAGTTTCTCAGCAGTCTGTGAGCAGGGGAGCCCTGAGGCAGAGCAAAGCTGCCACCCCATTTCAGCAGTGTATTCAACACATCTCTGCTCCGCTTACAAAATAGCTACCATATTTCCAGAAGCTAACTTGGGACGTCAGTGTTATCCACTTTGCAGGCGTACTTGCATGTAATGCAAAGCCACAGGGGATAGGCAACCCTATAAGCCAAGATTAACACCTCTGTCAACTGACCACCTCCACTGAGTACTTAGGGTTTCAGAGCCATCACACAATACCTCCATGTTTACATAGTAATATCCTGCCAGTACACCATGGCCTTTTCCAAATGCATTTTAAAAAGAGAGTTCACTGAGAAAACTTGTTCAAAGATTTATTGCTAAAGTTCAGTAATTCTAGGTAAATCCCTTTGCGGAAGTTGACTTCACTTCTACTTCAGATCTCACATCTAAAATGTGAATATCAACCTTTGGTTGAACCTCATATGTGCAGAACATACGGAGCCTGCATATAAGTCTTGTGATGCAGTATCTGTACTGCTTTAACAGAATTTCCCCCAAATGATTGTCTTTCTTACCTTTTCAACACAAAAAGCTGCTGGCATGCATGCTCTGATGAGCATCTGTTTACCAGCTGTGTTCAAAGGGTTTGATAACAGGTTATAAAACTCCAGCAGACTGAATAGCAGCTGTTCCCTATCAATTTCATATATTTGGTCCAGAGAAGGGAGAGGGTTTTGCTAAGTAGAAAAATAGAGTAGCCAATAATACCACCCAAAAAATAAATATATATTTTAAAAATAAGTTTTTAAATAACCATAACATCCTTTGGGGGCCCAAGGGGCAGTTGTTTTCTAAGTGGATTTATCAATTATAATTTCTGCAAAGAGCAAAATGAAAGGAAGTGTCTTCTTTGAAGCTGGGTATGGTAGAGGAATGCAAATTTGAGGGCCGGATAATGGAGCACTGTGCATTCCATGCTGGTGCCCCACAAAATCCACTCTGTCGACATGATTATTTGGAATTTTGTTTCATAAATTTTAATGTGAGAAACATGGCCTTCTAGACAAACAAGAATGCAGGCGTATCCTCTGCATATCATTGGCATCCTAAAGAGCCTTGGCCTCTCTCTTCTGAAATAAAAACAAGGAAGGAACTGATTACTGCAGGATTTGTACAACTGTGGAGCCCAGCTGATAACGCTGATAATAATAAAACTCCCTCTGTGTAGCCGTGTTCTCACCAGGAGAACTCAAAGAGGTTCTTTGTTTGCTTGTTTGTTTTACAGAAGACGTTTGTACCATTAGTCCCTTTTTCCACATGGTGAAGCTGAGGCATGGAGGAGTGAAACCTTGCAGGCACGGCCAGGAAAATAATTCAAGCCTTTGGACCCCAAGGTCTTATCTCTACCCACTACACCATCTTGTTCATTCATACAGTACAAGGGGATGTCCTAATGGAAAATCTACAACATAGCATTTCCTCCTTCTATGGGTTAAGTACATCTAAAGAACAGCTGTATTAGGGATTCGTTTTTGTAGCATAAACTGCAGCGCAGTTTAGGTGCCTAGGAACACGTCAGAAAAAAAAAAGATGCTTAATCCAGTACCAAATAGCCAAAGTTTTTAGCCTGGCAAAATATTTTTACTTCAGAAAATTTTGACCGATAAATGCCTTGATTCAACCTGTTTAAAAAAAGCAGTATGTCTTAAAACAATGTTTTGTCATGCACTGTTCATGATGATGTAATTTACATAGTCAGACCTCAGGCTGCACCCTGCCATTACTGACAGGTGTGGAAAAATGTTAAATAAGAAAATAACAGTAAAAGAATCTTCTAAATTCATGTCTGAAATGAAATGTGAACTTTCCCTGCACACATGTGCATTTTTTAAAAAAAGTTATGTTCTGTGGAAATGCCAAGAAAAAACAAAAGTGTTACTGTATCACCAAATGTATTACAAGGAACAGGGAAAGCATACATACCTGGAATAAGTTTAGCATGCTACGGTGACTTGAATCTTCTTAGAAAGATTTTGCACAATTAAGGAAAATATATACCATTGGAAAATAGTTTCCCTTTAGATCTCACCATGAGGATTTCCATAGAAGTAACTAAAAAAGGACACAGTAGTTTTCTGAGACAGAGATAGATAAATATGATTCTGAGAATGTTGCCAGGGTGCTATGAGGAAAGGGAAAACGCTAAAGGCATGTAGGATCACTTGCATAAATTCAGCTACAACACAAATGTTCTTCATCCTAGGGACAAAATTACACAGATGATGTAGTCTGTGTGCTTTAATGCTGAGCAATATATGAAAGCAACTACTCTGACAGGTGCTTAACCTGTTACATATGAGACCATCATAACTTGTGTAAGTTATGGAAATAGGAACAGAACATTTGCAGCACTAAAAATTAATAACCATAGAAAGCAGACAGGCTTTCATATAAAGCAGTCTGGTCAAAGATGTGTGAGCTGAAGGGACCTGACTTGTCACTGTATGATTCATGACCAATGAAGAACTTCAGACATCTCTCAAATGCAAAATGTTGTAAAAGTAATATGTCCCCTGAAAGCTCTCATTCTTGGTCAAATTTTCACTTGACCAATAGTGATCGCTTAGCACTTTTTCAAACAATCAGGAAGCTCGAGTTTTAATAGTTCTCACACTGCTGGCACAGGTGGAAATAAGCAGTCCTCCATCTCAACAGTAGCTGGACCTGAATGATCACAGAAAGAAGTACAGCTTGGCCTCCCCCTATTCCTTTCAGGTCAAGGAATATAAAGAAAAGATTCTTGACTTCATTGTAATCTTGCAACAAAACAAAATGTAATTAAAATATCATAGATACTTGAGGAAATATTTTTGTCTTCATTGTTTACTTCTGACCAAAAGAATTTGCATCTAGACTGCTCAATGGATAAGACATCAAGTTCCTTTCATATCTTTCATCATGTGCCAAGGCAGGTCATAGTGTAGCTTATTAATGAGCTATTAATGTTGATTTATTAGCGAGTGTTGGCTTGGTCGAGTAATTGGTTTTAACCACTCTAATAGCTTTGCTGCTCAAGACAAGCTGCAATCAGACTTAAAATATACTATAAATGAACTAGGTGTTGCATAACTTCATGAATAATATTTGTCCATTTCTAGAATTTGCTGTTAAGTGACGAGTACTCTTGAATGTGATTGTTCCAGCCTGCATGAGCTGGGTCCTTCAAAACCAGTGATCTCTGGTAAACAAGTCATGCCATGCTAGATTTCAAAATATGCAGAGAACTACAACTGCATCCACAGGGTTTCTTGTTTGTTTCTTTCTAACAGATCTACAATTGCCATTGGCTCATCAATACTTACAAATTGATTTTGTGCTTTCATTTCGTTGGAAACCAGAACTAACCATTGCCTTCCAGTCCCCCATATTTTTGTTAGTAAACATCTTAAGCTGTCTCTTTTCATCCAAAAAATTCCAGACACACAAAAAACAAGCTAGAATTTTGCACTGAGTTCTTCAAAATCAAAAGACACAACTGCACATTTCTGTGAACGGAGACTTGGAGCTTACAGAAGAGTGATTTTGCGTAAATTTTCTTGCACTGTGTTAATTCAAAGCTTTGAATCAGCTTTGTACCAAGTCTATGTTTCCTTGTGATACAATCTATACACTCCAAGAAAAATTTGAATGCTAAGGGCACTCTTTGTTAGACTGAAAAAAGTAGGGGAGAAACAGAGTGAAGCCAGATAGGAATTAGGAACAGGAATCTCAGAACTTGTTTCATTGCATGTCTTGCTATTGCTTTGAAAAGCTATTGCTTTCGCCCAGTTAAATAGGGCGAAAAAACTGTATGTATCCCTAGCATCTCTCTCACCTTGAGAGATTTTACTCCCCCAAAAAGCTTTATTCACAGCACACCTACCATGAACAATAGATCAGCTGATGCCACCTTTAAGATGGATATGGTGCATATCAATAAGGCCATTGACTCAGGCAAGGTCTGTTCTCCCCATGTAGTAAAACTGATGAGAGGGCCTGTCCTGTGAGAAATATCAGATATTAGTACAGCCAGGCTTACGCTGTTCCTGTTGGGACACAATTACTCCGGTTTGCTTACATGATGCTGAAAAAGTAATTGCAAATGGACGAAAAGTAAAGCATATTTCAAAGCAAAAAAACAACAACAAAATGTTCCCTGCACATGGATATCCTCCTTTGGAAGATCACCCAGACAGCAGTATTTCAAGCTGTACTAGTTTTGCAAGCCAGCGAGACCAAAACACCATGTGCTGAAAGACGATGCTATCTTGTAACCTGGTTGTGAAGTGCTGGTTAAGCTATTACGCAACCCTAACCTTTCCCGAGCAGAAAGTGCTGGGTCTGCTTCCTTGTTTGCAGGGTGTCTGGCCCCACAGGGAGCAGAGGACACCGCAGTACTCTGTCTTAGCCTGTGTCACATCCCACTCGGGGAGGGGGAAGTAAAATCGTGACGCCGAATATGTCACGTCAAGGGCGTGAGCCTGGCGTGTGGCTAAGGGAAAAGAGGTGGCCTTCCCGTTGAGTCCCGAGGTTCAGAAAGGACCCCCTTGCTTTCTAAACTCCTTCTCAGAGAGGAGTCTAGCTGCGGCTGGATCCAGTCTTAGTCTCAGACTCGGTCAACAGTTTATGTCTAAGGGTGATGAGGAAGGTAAGGGCAGCCACATGGCAGAGTCAGCATTTGCCTGCCAGGTCCCTCCCCACCCCACTTGGGAGTGACTCAGATTTGCAGATTCCCTGAATTAATTAAGGGAAAAAATTAAGGTGAAACAACACCGAACGACCAATTAGACACTTTATTTGTGGTGGAAACAACTTGAATGTGGAACTCATCAACTTGAAAAACTTGGAAAGCATAAAGAGTGGGATCTTATTGGAACATTTATAAGAAGGAAAGGGAGGAAAAGGAAAGAGAGAGAGAAAGAGAGATATTACCATCCTTGGATCCCACGGTGACAATGACAGGCATGTCAATCTTCTGGTGATGGGCGGGCACCTGGCTCCTTGGGGGTGTGTCTTCTATACTCTAGTCCCTGCCTCTGGTTACACCTCTTGAGGGCTTACATGGTTCTTACCCTACAAAGTTCTCAATCTTCTGTGCAGCACCGGGGGGTGGGGGGTGGTCGTGAGGGGTCTCTCGGGTGGTCATAAGCCCCTTCCTCAGGTAAACTCTGCCTGACCTCTGGCCATGTGTGGTAAGTCGTTATGTAAGGTACATCAGAACACGGAACTGCGTGTCCTCAGACAGCTCTCCCCCTCCTGTGCTTACCAACCCGTGTGGTCGCCATGCAAACTGCAACGCGCCTCTCCACAATGTTGGAGACATTAACTCCTTCAGTCTCGCACAGCCTGGCAGGAGCAGGTCCAGTTTGGCCCACCTGGTGGGTTTTGTGTGTGAAGGTTACTGCTGCTACTCCAGACTTCCTCACTCAACCTCCCCTCCGTTGGCAGGTGCGGGTGAGTGCTACTACAACGCTTTCATGGTGGATGCGCACAAGTGGCCTCAGTTTTCTCAGCCTGCTCTTGCATCCTTCAACAAGAAAATCAAACTATAATCCCATCTGCACCATGTGCTCAATCCATCCCTGCCCATTTCTCCCTGCCTCTGCCCCACCAGTGTCCCCTCTCCTCCCCTTCCTACCCCTTTAGCTCATGCTCTACCAAGAAAACCTCAGATAAGCTGCTGGCTGTTCATCTGTCATACCCTGTTCTTCACCCTTTCTTTATTTTCTGGTTTGGTTTGGTTTGGTTTGGTTTGGTTTGCAAGCCTTTTGAGACAAGGAGCCTCTGGAGATCAGCTTGCACAGAGTCTAGCGTGACATGGGCCTACTTTTAATTACTCCTTAAATGAAGGTAGCATTAATCCTTTTTGTCCTATCCCACTCATCATCAACATCTCAGCATATGGAGGTAGATAGTAAATGATGATTGTAAGGGCTTCTATTTCTACTTCTTTGTTATCATTCTGCTAAGGTACAGTATTGCAGATACTGAGGAAATGGGAGCATTAAAGATGCACAGATTAGGCCTAAGGCAGAACTTTGTTCTGACGAAAGCTGGGATACAAACATTTCAAGATTTGCTCCTAAACTTTTTTGAGTCTTATCCAATTAAAATCCTTGAGAATTTGTAAGAAAATAGCACAGAAAGGAATAATATATAACCGGAGTTATAAATATTTATAAATGAGCAAGGGTAAACAGCTGCTAATTTCATCCTATACTCTAGGGCTAAAGCAATTATGTTCTGACCAGATTTTAAAAGCCAGCTGAGGAACTTAATTGTCGAGAAAAAGACTCAACAGGCCAGTTAAATAGGGTGAAAAGTTACTGTCTGCCTGAGCCATGCAGCAAAGCCAGAGTCTCAGAAGCTTGCTCCCGCTACACAAAAGAAGAAGAAGAAGCTGCTATAGCCTCTCACGGCAATGACTCTGAAAACATAGCAAACAAAATAAGTCTGTCTTTTATACCTGAATTCATGGTGAACAATTAAGGTCTAAATAAACCAGATGATATATTCTCAGCAAAGGCAAGACCTACGGCTTGTTGAAGAAAGTTATCATTAGGACGCTCACGCTGGGAAATGATTCTGGGCTCAGTGACAGCTGATAGCACAGTATAAGAGAGGATTTCTAATCTAATTTGGTTGAGTATGATACAGTTAATTCCTCCAAATAAAAAAAAAGTAATTAACATGGAACATAATTGTTAGGCACTTGCAAGGCAACATGATTTCATCTCAGTACCTATAACTGAGGGTTATGCATTAGATGCTGATATTTAGCCCTAGGGGCTTATGGTTGGAGGATTTCATTTTGGTACAGTACTTGATGCATGTAATTAAATGAGTCTGTTATTTATAGGTAATAATGAGACAAATATGCTGCAGTTTTCTATGCAGAACTTAGAAGATCTGGCATGAGTGAGCACCCTGTGTGAGATAGAGCAGACACCCCAACCTGTTAAAGCAGTAGGGTTTTGGATAGCAGAGCACTTTGTGCATGGTAACTCTTCTTTGTATCACCTACTGCTCTTTATAGTATTACATTAGGGGAATAGCCCACAGAGTGATATTCATCCATCGCTACAGAAAAATGGTAGAAACCAGAGTGGGGGGGGGGGGGGGGGAAGGTTAAAGACCAGTTTCTAAATCCATGCTTTTAAGTTAGTAGGTGTTGGAACTTTGTATCCTAGAGTTTTAAAAGAGCTGACTGCTGACTGAGGACCAGGAATGCTGATTTTCAATAAACTTGCTGGGTAAACTCCAGAACAGTTGGGAAGTTGGGAGATAATATGCCCTGTCATCAGTCACATAAAGAAAATGTATGTATTTAAAAATGTATTTAAAAAAATTTTAAATTAGGGGAAAAGAGCTCATGTTAATTAATATAAGACTACAGGGAGAGTGTTAGATAAAGTTGCTATACTTTTGATTCACTCAAATGGTTAGCTTAGAGTAGTTATAGTATTAATGTATTGTTGTGTATTTTTTTAATCACAAAATGTATTTGTTGAAGACAGAAGAAAGAATACAAAAATAAAATAGTGATTAGCTTGTTGAACCAGGTCAAAATGTGTTCAAGAGCAGCAATGGTAATTGAGGGTGTTTATTTCCAGTGGCAACACCCAGAAGACAGGTTTTGAAATGATGAGGACTTTTCTGATGGTTTTTGTAAGGACATAATGATTATCAGAATGGTAATCAATTAAAAGAAGAGGCCTTCAGTACAGAATGAGTGGGATTGCATGCTACGTGGAATCTAAATGCTGTGTATTTTGAGAAGAGCACAAATAAAGGGATATATTCAGAAAACCACAATGCAAATGAACCTTTCAACATAGGAAACAGTTACTCTGAAAACAACATTGGGTTCATAGGACAGTCAGCTCATCCTCAGCTCTCTGTGAAACACTTGGGCCAAAAGGAATGAGGATATCACTGAGTGCAATGACAGATCCTGACAGAGCCTGCTTCTGAATTCAAGCAGGGCTGCTGTATCTCCCCTGCACTGGGCATACAGAGGCTGCGTGACTGCTAGCAGCCTCTGATTGACAATCCAAATGGTGATGAATAGGAGAAGACTCAAAGAAGATTCAGTAGAGCAACTGAAATACCGTAATAATACCTTTCACTGAAAGAGTCCAAGAGTCCAGCTTGTTTAAGTAAGACTTTGATATACTTATAAGCAGGATACAAGAAAAGTTAAGTTTGGTAATTGTGAGTTCTCCAGTCCATCAGCCAGGATGTGTAACAGGGTTCAATGAGTGAAAACAGAAGCTACATTAACTCAGACAACGAATAAGGAAATTAAATTAAACTAGAATGCAAATTAAAATGCAAATTAAACTAGAATAATTACTGTTTTGCATACCTTATGAGCTTCAGTTCCTCCACTGAAGATGTAGTTTGTCAAAGAACATTTTATCTGATAAACCTGTCCCCCATGAATTTTGCTAGCATAGTCATATTTGTTATAAATCTGATTTTTTTATACTTCTAATCAGCTTAGAAATCTCGGTAAAATCTAAGTGTAAGCCAGACCTGTAGCTCGTATTAGCCTTAACAGTCGTCAGCTTCTTTTGATAATATGGACTCTAGGATGGCCTTGACCCATTACAAAATATTAAAACTCATAAAGCCCATTGATTACAACATTTGGAATTTTCTTGAAATAAATTTTTTGTGTGTCCCCACTTAAACCATGCTGAAGATATCAAGAACTTTGTTATGATTTCAAATCTGGTATAGGTCTGCATCATTCTGTGAAGGTGCTCCTGATTTGCAGCACTCCAAGTGAAACATGCAGACCTGAAGACTTCAAACACAGAGGCAAAGTTACCTGTTCGTAATGTGCCAAAATAGAAAGTCTACTGGCAAAACTGAGTAATATCAGACTAAAATCTAGGTCTGTCAGCAATAAAAACTACAGAGGAAAACATACTATTTAAAAGATCTTTTGTCACTTTGTCAAATTAAAAGTAATTTAATTCTTCCTATATAAACAGCTTTGTTAATCTAACTTTCTAATATCCATTTATATCAAAATAATCCATATTTTATTAGAGCAGAGACCAAACTTGTTTAACTTTCAGATTCCAGTTCTCATACAATCTATCACTATGCCTATATAATCCTATTTTCTGCATGTAGATGAAAGTACCCCAACAGATTCTGCTCTCATCCTCATTACACTATCAGAAATTGGAGATTATACTCTTGAAGTGTAAGGAATTGTAGCAGATTCACACTGCAGGAACTGAAAACTGAGTATGGACCATTTGGTGTGCTGTGCAGTGCATATGAAGTATTGCTATGGTAAATAATATGAAGAGCACACCATAGGATGTTAGTTACAGTCAAAAGGATATGCTCCTAAAATGTTTAGCTACCAAACTGCAAGACAAATTCAGTGAAGCTCCCAGGTCCACTGAGAGCTGAATGAGCTTTACTGTGAAGAGTTTAAAACAGCCCAGAGGCTGAGACAGCTCAAGTTTGTAGCCAGTGGAAAAACAAGCACTAAAAAGCTTAACACTCTATAAGTTGATTTTTATAACATTGATTTTATTTTCTTCTCTTTACTGCCTTCAGCTTTTGAATTTAAAGAGATATTTCAAGCCACCTGTTTAAAGTCAATGCCTTTACTGGAAACTTTATTTAAGTTGACTACAGATCTAGAAGATCTGTGGCAAAGGCTGGTATTGCTGAACTCATGAGCTCAGGAAAAATGCAGATAGCTAAGAATTCAGACTACAAAATATCATGTATTTCTCTGTAATTTGACTTGACAGATTTGAAAAGACTATTAACAGACAAGAAAAGGCTGCAGGTATACATAAGATCTGGAACAGAGAGGGAGGAAACAGGTCAGGGTGAAATGATATTGTTTTCTTTCCCAAGGACATGCAAAATGACAGCATTCTTAAAAGAAAAAAAAAAGTAAAAAAAAAAGAGTGTACAACAGTCTAGAAAAATAAATACATTTGTGTATGATATGTAAAAGGCAGTATGAACAAAAACAACAAAAAAAGAATAAGGAGGAAGATAAGAATCACAGAATTATAGGATCATAGAAGGCACCAAGAAGAACATTTAGTCCAGGCCCTGCTCAAGCAGGCTAGAGTCATTTGCTGATGACCATGTCCAGTGGCGTTTTGAATATCACCATGGGTGGAGATTCTACAACCTCTCTGGGCAACCTGTTTCAGTGTTTGACCACCTTCACACTAAAAAGATGTTTTCTTGTATTCAGATGCAATTTCCTGTGTTTCAGTTTGTGCTTATTGTCTCTTGTCCTGCCACTAGACACCACTGAGAAGAGTCTGGCTCTCTCTTCTTCTTTTTCCCCCCATCAGTTGTTTAGACACTTTCTCTTCTCCGGGTTGAACAGTTCCAGCTCTCTTAGCCTCCCCCTGTATGTGAGATGCCTGAATCCCTTCATCATCTTCACAGTACTTCACTGGACTCACTCCAGTAGCTCCATATGTCTCTTGTACTGGGGAGCCCAGAACTGGACCCAGCACTCTTTCGTAAATCCATGTGGACTGCTGGCAGTCACCTTTTTGTCTTTCATGTGTCTGGAAATGGTTTCCAGGATTATTTGCCCCATCTTCTTCTCAGGGATCGAGGTGACGCTGACCAGTCTGTAGTTCACTGGATCCTCCTTCTTGCCGTTCTTTAAGATGGACCTTCTCCGATCGTTATAACCTGTCAGAAATAATTGACACTGGTCTCACAGTGACTTTGGCCAGCTCCCTCAGTGCTCATGGGTGCATCCTACCGGGTCCCATGGATTTATGTATGTCTAGTTATAAAGGTTCCCTAACATGAGCCTCCTCCTCCAAGGGCTAGTCTTCCTTGCTCCTTTTCCATATGGACGTGCAATTGCTGAGTGTAAGTTGTATCAGTAAAGACCAAGGCGAAGAGCACGTCAAGTAATTCAGCCTTCCCTGTGTCCTTTGTCACCAGGACCCCTGCCCCATCCATTAGCAGGCCCATGTTTCCTCTGATCTTCCTTTTGCTGCTGATATACCTGTAGAAGCCCTTCGTGTTGCCTCTCGCATCCCTTGCCAGATACTATTGCAGGTGGGCTGGGATTTCCTAACCCCATCCATGCATTATCAGACATCTTTATATTCCTCCTTAGTCACTTGCTTCTGCCTCTTGTATGCTTTCTTCGCACATTTGACCCTAGTCAAGAGCTCCTTGTTCATTCATGCAGGCCTGTTCCCCCGTGTTTTTGATTTTCTGCTTGTTGGGATGGTATTCCTGAGCTTAGAGGAGACAATCTTTAAAAATCAACCAGCTCTCCTGGACTGCTCTTCTCTCCAGGGCCATATCCCATGGGATTCCTCCAAGCAGATCCCTGAACAGGCTAAAGTCTTCTCTCCTAACATCCAGGATTATGATCCTGCTTTTTGTCCTGCTTCCTCCTAGCCAAAGGATAACAAGTGAGGAGGGAAGAGAAAGGAAGCAGTGACAAGATGAAATGAAAACTTCTATCGTTCTCCTTTACTGATACTTCTTTTCATACTCCTCCATTCTTGCTCTTCCTTGCTTCTATTTGTGTCAAACACTTTACATACTTTTAATGAAGTAAAGATATATTTGGAAGCAAACTTGCCAGACTCCTAAATCTGTTTTAAAAATGAAATTCTAGCTACATCATTTCAAGTTATAGAGAAGATTTGAACATTCATTTAGGTACAGAAGTTTTATTTGCTTGATGACAATTAAAACGTTTTCAGATTAGTTTCCAACAGATACTTTGCAATAAAATGTGCACAGCATTGTCAGCTACACCCCTCTTAATCCATGGGTCAAATAAAATGCATTCCACATGAATGCCAGCAAAGCACTGGGAAATTTGCCAAACCAAAACCATAAGATATTGTACATTTAATTCCTTACAGTGGAAAGTCAGGGGAAACTCTTATATGTTATTTAAACTGTATTATTTGTAAATTATGCTAATCTCTTGAAAGTTGGGGTTGAAATATGGCTTCCATTCAAAATCTGGATATCACATCATGAAAAGCAGATGAACCATTTTCCTAATATTTAAGGCATATAGTCTGATGACAGATAAGAATTTTTCTGGAAGACTATAGGAGCACTTATTTTGGAGAAGTTCTTCCCCTTCCCCTTCCCCTTCTCCTTCCCTGTGTTTCTTTTTACATCCCCATGCCCTGCATACTTTTTCTACTTCATTGTCTGTATTCCTGAAAACATGATTTCCCTTCACAGAGATTTGTGCCTTCACCTCATTCTGGGATAGTTAAATTCTGAAATATCAAAACCTACTATGCAGTAGATACAGACTAAGAAGAAAAGACAGGAGCAGCAGTACCACACAGAGACTGTAACAGGTGTCACAAACAGACTGATCTGGAAGGGAATAGCTTCCTTCACATTTAACTAAACCAAATTAAGAGAGAGAAACAATCCTGGAACTTCTGAAAAACTCTATTTTGGAAATGCCATCAGAGAGCATTTCTAAAGTAATGTGTGCATTTCTGAAATAATGTGATGCAGCACTACTTGGTGGGACTACCCCTCTGTTCAGTTTCCCGGCTATTTGATGCAACCGAACTCTGCCTGACATCCCAGAAGCCCTGGCTCCAGTCAGACCTGGAGCTTCCAGAGTTTAAATGCTGTGATGTTCCTGACAAAATCGTACTTCCCAATGAAATCCAGTTTTACCAGAAAGAGTGTTGCTGCTCTACCCCTTCATAACACTGGCTGTAAGATTTCTCTGAAAAAGGAATTGTTTTGAGTCCTTTCTCTGTATTTGAACAGGGCCATATCTCTTAGGGAACCATCCATTCCTTTCAGGAAGTAGCTCCAACATAAGAAATGGGGGTATGATATCTACTGTCACTGCAGCTTCCAGCCACTTCATCTTATATACTTCCTTCTCTTATCAGATTCCTCTTCCTTGACCTATTCACTTTCAAAAATTTAACTGATTAAACTACAGAAGGTATTAATTAGTCATGTATTAGGCTCATGTCTCCTTGCAGAATTCCCTCCAATACAACAATACTCTTATTCAACTCAGGTCACCAGGACAGACCCAGTTTCCACTGCCAGTAGCACCAGTATGTCATCCAGAGTAGGATAAGACAGCTTGTTTTCCTGGGGATTGCTGAAGCATGTTGTATCTGTCAACTAGAAGTAACCCCAGCTTTATGAGGAGTTACTTTCTTTCCAATCTAATATAGCCATGACCCTTTTTTAATTTTTTTTTTTTTAAACCTTGCTGTAACACCTTGCTGTAACAGTCAGCCCGTGGAGTCATTAATCTTCCCACAAATATATCTGCTGTAACTGATCTCTCTATGCACTCTGTGTCTATGGGTAATGTGGGAGATTGGGGGCAACTCTGACCCCCTGTTCTACCTCACTTTGATACCAGCTTGCTTACATGAGGCTAAATTACTTATTCTATTTCTCTGCACCTGATTTCTCAAAGAGGAAGAGTCAGTCAAAGTCATGGTTTTAGTCACGGCTGTGGTCAGGAAGGAGTCAAAGTTTGTTACAAGTAATGGGAAAACTTTAAAATATATTCTATTTCCACAGCTTTTTCACTGCTGTCAGTACTGATGTTAAGAAACATCCCTTGCATAGACTGTGGTATTACCCAGATAAGACAAGATAAAGAGATCCAGAGTTTTCATGTGGCCCGTAAATACAAACTTACTTTCACGGTATTCAACCCAACCATGGGAGAAAATCCCCTTGGTATTGTGGGAAGTCCCCTATTCCAAAGTAATCCTCTTTTTTCATCAGATCCATGTGGACTTTGGACAATTCTTGTAAATTCTTTTCGCTTTTTTATGAGCAGTAACAGTAATTATTTTTTTATATGTGACTTTTTTTCTGTTTTTAGTGGCCAAACACAGCAACAGAAGAGTGTGTGAGCACTTCTTGCAGGCTCAGAATAATCAGAAGCTGAGATTAGGCAACAGCATGTGAAGTAGAAACTTAATTGTATAATTGATCATTTTGCTCAGCAATCTCTAGAAAATTGAGAAAGCCAATCTTTAAAACTTTCGTTACAAATAATAAGTGTGCAAAGCAATTTATTAAGCTGGACAGGGAGTGAGCCATACACCTGTATCTTGAAATCCAGAGTACTTTTGCTTTTTAAGGGAAGATATACAAGGGAAAGGCAGTAGGATAAGAGCAATAAACATAGGTAATTATCTATCCACAGGTAACACTCTGCTGTCGGTTTTGTTCAAAGTAAAACACAGAAGGATCCAAAACAGCAGTCTATGAGAATATAAAAGGTCCTTACATTTATTTTAAGACAAGTTGGAAGCCAGGTACAAACACTGTGGAAGAAATGAACCCACAGACTGCAATTACTAAACTATAATTTCTAGCTGTTTAATCAGAGACCATATTGAGCAGATATAACTAGTTATTCTGTTATTGCTTTATTTTATGTTGTACACAAGTGTTACAATGAAAATCTCTATCTTTTAAAAATCCCTCCTTTGTTATTGTTGTCTAATATGTAGCTATTATACCATACTTTTCGTAAAAAATACATATTATGCCTGGCTGTAAGCCTTAAATGTTCTTGCTGTATTAGTACTCGAATCAAGTACTACTTGAATCAAGAAACAGCTTTTGCAGCTGCACTGTACTGCTAAGGGAAATATTCTCATAGTGTTTGAACATGTGACCAATCATTTAAATCATATTAAAAAGCCAAATATGAGGAAGGGGAAAAAAATGCCAAAACCTGATGGAATGCCATTATGCAATGTAATTAGCTTCAGAGAGTCTCCATTTTTCTGTGCTGCTCAAGTCTTGTTCAATACTTACAGGGATGCCCATTTTTCAGTCAAATCTCTCTGAGTGAGTAATTTTAACATGCTTAATTTCAGAGCTGGGAACTCTGATGGTAAAATTTTAGCTACACTCTTTACCTTTCTCTTGGAATAAAAAACATGCAGGATGTGACATGCAAAATGGGTTCATTTCTGTAGAAAGTGCTATAGAGATTCGACACTATTAAGATCAATCAGAATGAATACATGAAACATGATGGAAATCCTTGCTTTTGACAATATTCAGGTCATGGAGTTCACAGAGCAAGAAGATAGACGGAAAACTGGGAGAGACATCAGTCAAAAACAGATTAAAAAAAGAGTGATGTAGCTGTGAAATATTCAACAAGGGACAGAAAGTTTTGCTATAGGGTTGTGAAACTACACTTAACAGAGGTTACCAGCTCCACAGAGATATGAAGAGGACAGATATCTTGACAGCACTGTTCTCTGGTTGCTGAATGATTTACTATCCAGGAAATGTTAGTCACATAATAGTTGAGCTGAAGTATTTTATATCATCTCAGAGGCAGAACAGCCCCATTTAACACAAGCTCTTACGTAGTGTCATTTGCAAGCATTTTGTGGAACACCACAGGTTTACAGAGAGGGAGATTTCCTTGGTCAAGAAGAAGGACTTACTCAACACACACCTAGCTCTTGCATGGCAGCCACCTCCTTGCATTGATCTCCTGAATGTCTTCCACAATCTATTTGAATTGCTGCTACTGTTGTTCAAATTTGAAATACAACCTGATAAAGACAAGGTTTCACGTAAATAGTTTTCCTCACTTTGGTTTACCATAAGGTTAAGAGGGAAGAAGAGGATGTTTCACTGTCCTTAAAGAGACTCTGATGATTGGAAAGCTGAAGCTTTGAAGTTGTCCCTTGGTTTAAAACCCCTTTCCTACAGGCATCTTGCACAATGGTGCTACTTAGCTCAGCATCCTTCTTGGAAAATGATGCTTGAACAGCAAACAGGATCTCAAGAGCCAAACACTTTCTCCTGCCTGGCAGAGATGGCCACAAGTAGCTGGCTCCACACATGGTCAGGATGGCTGGGAGGCTGGGGCAAGCAGCCTGGGACAGGGACACACTCGCCCTTGCAAAAGTGCTCGGTACCCCAGCACTTGTACAACAGCATCACTGGTGACAGCATGTGAGCTCAGGAGCTGCCCATGGCTGTGGATGGAGGCAGGAGGGGGACAAGAGCAGGGCAGGCTGGGCCCTCAGGAGCCAGCGGGACCTACTCAGAGGCAGAAACTGGCCCGTGTCTCGACCAGCCTTCTGAAATTGGACCCTTCTGGTGGCAAGTGCATCTGTTGGCCTTGAAAATGATCAAGATAAATTGCATCATTTAAAAAAAAGACAAAAAAAATGTACACCTTTTCAGTAGCAAATACAATTACCTAAAACAAACATTAGAGAAACAAAAATATCCTGTTGAAAAATGAGCCTATCGGTGCAGCACTGTTGTTTTATGAAAACAAAACAAAAAACATAGCTAAAAAGTAAGTTATGGGATAGGAAACAAAAGTGTAAGATGAGACAGGTAGCAAACTCCAGGGTTAAAAATACTGTACTCCTGATCATGAGTGCATGTGAATTACATGTATTTTCTAGAAAAACTGCTACTTTACCAGTTACCTCATATCTCTTCTTTTATCTTCTCTATTGTCCCCGCAAGTTGTTATTACATTTAATGGTTGGACTCGATGATCTTAAAGGTCTTTTCCAACCTAAACGATTCTATGATTCTATACATGGATTGCATTTCCACAATAGCAGCCTCTGATAGAATGCACACTAGCAATATGCATATTTTTCACTGAGGGACCCAATAGGCAATAGAGATAAAATGGTAAGAAAGAAAAAAAACCCTCTTTTTTCACAGGACATTGTAACTGATAAATGTTAACAGGGAAGCATTTCAGGTGGATCTCTGGGCAAACTGACGCAGAGGAAGTTCATTAAGGGTGTTAAATGTAAAGACTTCATACTCTCAGTTTAGTAATCCCTCAGATTGCAGGTGACAGAAATATGCTGTCCTGGTAAACTAGTCTTGTCCTGGCCAGCTATTGGTCTTTGTGAGGGAAGGACGGTGAATTGACAGGATTGCCCAGACCAGATATTGGAGGCTAAGGAGTCCTTTTTCTCGATTTGGCATAGATATCCTTATGTTCCCATGTATGATCATGGTTTAAGGGCTAAGCTTAACATGGCTGCAAAATTAAAAAGCAGCCCCCCTGAAAAGTCACTCACACAAACCCAGAATCTTGTTTATGGAAGATATGCAGGTATGCTATTATAATAGAAAGAAGATTATATATAAACCTGCAGGAGGACCTGGGCAGGCTGAGGAAGGTGAGAAACCTTGGCTGTGAAGTGGAATGCTTCGTGGATCCTGCCCATTACGCTGTTCTAAGAGAGTCACATATGTGTTACGTACATATAAGTAGTTGATGACTGTGGGCATGTGATAAAGGTGCAAATTGTTTATGAAGAAATAAAATGGGTAATACTATACCATTCCTCAAGGTGAAGATTTCCTTCATTTTATAGGAGAACCACTCCTGTAAAAATAACTTTGTATAAGTGCTTTGACTTTTTAAAACTTTTGCTTCACCTTGCTTCAAAATGCAGCTAGCCAGAGTCCAACATTATTTTTAAAAGATCCTTACCACTATGTCCCAAGCTTATAATCTTTTCGGATTTTCAGAAATGCACTAAAACAGGCAAATGTAACGTCCTGAGTGTCCAAGATCTCTGAGGAAAACAGTTAAGTTATTGACGTACCTAAATTTAGGGGAATCTTTCAGTCAAGCATCTTAGCAGAGAAGGATAGCATTTGAGCTCGTTGAATTTTTGTTTTAAAGGCTAACAAAAAAATAGGTCCCCCGAGCTATGAAAACCTACTTTGCAAACTTTCTTTGGATTTTTCCAGTTGTCCTGCTTTTTCCCTATCCTTTTATGACCTTTTCTTTGCTATAAAATAAAATAGAATGAATAATGTCGTGTATTAGTTTCCCTCATTGCCCACCCCAAAACAATA
Organism: Mycteria americana; assembly: GCF_035582795.1. NCBI lineage: Eukaryota > Metazoa > Chordata > Aves > Ciconiiformes > Ciconiidae > Mycteria > Mycteria americana. Next base: position 38,551,107 of record NC_134367.1, read on the forward strand.
ATCTTTCATATTTTTCCTTCAGTTTTCCCTTTGCCACTCTAACTTTTCTAAAGGTTAACAAGGGAAAAAGGGGAAAGAAAAAGTGGAAAAAAAGTTGAATGTTTTAATTTTATTGTACTCAGCTGGTAAAATAGTGGTGGTAGGCCTGACTTCAATATTTCATTTTTGAAACTGAGACCAAAAGTCTAAATATTTAAACTTTTCACAGAGCAAAAGCTCTAAATATCTCTGATCCAAAATATTTTTGCTTCATCATTTCATAGTAATAAAACACTTCAGAGTTCTTCTTCGTGTATGCTGGTGTTGGCTTGCTTTGAGTACGATTCAATCCATTTAAACACTCTTCTCCCACTGTGCCTCCAGGCAAACGTAGCTCTGATGCATCCTACTGCTCTGTGTATGTAGATGCATGTTGCAAGGAGGTGCAGTCTTCTTCCTGGGCACGGCTCCCTGGTTGGGCTTTGTCACCAAGGGATCTTGGCAATGTGGTTCCCCATGAAGTACCATATGGGTTAAGCCAGAACCAAGACAGTTGAGAGGCACAATGTGCTGCAAGTCAGTGTAGCCATAGCTGGAGAATGGGGTAGGAAACACCTGGATTACTCCTTTTCTGAGCTTGTGGGTAGCTCCAGTGAACAGGGATGCACATAGACATTCCTGAGTTGGTTTTGGGGGTGCAGAAGGAGAGTAAAGTCAATGGAAGGTGAGGAAGGCAAAGCTGGCATTCCCACCAAAAAAAGTTAATACGACATTCTCTGTCATGAAATCACTGACATAAAAAAATCTGATCTCTCTCGTAATCAGCTTTGGCCACTCACATTTCTCCCTTCAGGCCTCAGGCCAGGTACCAAAGCTGATCATTCCCTCCTTTCCCATGAGCTCATTAGGACAGTGCGTGCCCTCAGAGCCACGTCTCTCCCCGGGTGGCAGACCGCAACATAAGAATCAGCTCCATTTGGAGTTGGATCCATTTATTTTGTCATGATGGAAATATTTTGAACTAGTTGGGGATTTTAAGTGTTTTTGAATAGTAATTTCCTAAATTTGGAAATGTTTTTTACACTAAAATTGAAATGAAACCTTTCAGACAGAAATTTCTCTCTACTTTTTCATGTATTGTTTGTTGAAAATCATTCTGCTGATTAGAATTAATTAATGTCTCAGAGGTGGTAAACTGTGGTTGATTTTTTTTTAAATTGCTCTTTGATTAAGTCCACTGATATTTGTACTTAGTTTCATTAAAACAGTACTTTTTAATTTAGCGCAGCAATACTTAATTTGTTTGTAAAGATTTCTAAGTTTGAAGAGGTCTGTTAGTGACACAGAGACAAAGAGACAGATGGGGCTTTTGTAAATTTTTTTTACATATTTAGTGAGACTTAAGACTGTAAAAATATGTGGCCCTTTCCTGAGACTGTTCATGTACTGCTGAGTACTTTTTTCTTATATTCAATTTTGTGTTAAAATTTTCATTTTTCCTTGAAAATTAGTTTAAAGAATTTATCTGAATAATGGCTTTTCCTCTGTATGGAAAGCTCTGCTACCTTTTTGATGGAAATCTAAGGTTAAAGCTTGACAAAATATATTTTCCTGTTAAATGGGCAATTTTGTTAAGTAGAGTGGCAGAAGAAGGGCAGTCTGAAGTCCCATTCACCCCAGACACAGTCCACAGGACTGACTAAATGTGGGAAGGTCTGACATCACCCTGAGCCTTCATAAAGGCTGTCTATGCACTTGCCTGTGGTCTCACTGCTCCTCTGCACTAGTTTCTAATTTATTCTAATTATTCTAATAATTCATATGTACCAGAGCATAGACCATGCTGTGAAAAGTAGCTTTCCTTTATTTTCTTTTTTGCTTAGCTATATTTGGAGTTTAATATTCAATAGATCTGATCCAACAGCCCCTGAAGTCAGCAGGAACCCACCTAGCCAACTGCAACAAATTTCTTAACACCTGAGATCTTTGGGGTTCTCAGTAATATTCCCTGTGGTAAGGTATTTAAACTAATTTAATTGCGCATACAATAACTTTTGTCCTTGTTTTCTGCATGTATATTATAGAAAGTTATGGAACGAACCCTCTTGGAGGCTATCACAAGTCAAATGAAGCACGTGATTGGGAAAAGCCAGCACAGATTCACCAAGGACAAATCGTGCTTGACAAACCTGATTGCCTTCTACGACAAAGTAACCTGCTTGGTTGATGTGGGGCAAGCGATGGACATTGTCTACCTGGATTTCCCCAGGGCTTTTGATATGGTTTCCCACAGCCTCCTGCTAGAGAAACTAATGCGTTATGGTCTAAGACAAGTGGTCTGAGTGGTGGGTGGGGAACTGGCTGACAGGCCTCACCCAGAGGGTGGTGGTAAATAGCTCCTTTTCAAACTGGCAACCTGTCACAAGTGGGGTCCCCCAGGGATCGATATTGGGCCCAACGCTGTTTAATACCTTCATAAGTGATCTGGATGATGGGATCAAGTGTACCCTGATGAAGTTTGCTGATGACACCAAACTGAGTGGGGAAGTGGACACTGTGGAAGGGAATGTTGGAGAGCTACCCTGCAGGAAGACCTGGATAGGCTGGAAGAGTGGGCTAACAAGAACCTTACGAAGTTCAACAAGGACAAGTGTAAATTCTTGCACCTAGGAAAACATAATCCAGGAGTGCAGCACAAGATGGAATTTACCCGGCTGGGGAGCAGCTCTATGGAAAGGGACCTGGGGGTCCTGGTGGACAACAAGCTCAATATGAGTGAACAGTGTGCTGCTGTGGCAAAGCAAGCCAACAGGATGCTGGGTTGCATCAACAAGGGCATCACCAGCAGAGATAAAGAAGTCATTACCATTACTTGGCACTTGTCAGGACACACCTGGAATACTGTGTTCAGTTTTGGTCCCCACTATGCACAAAAGGTGTCACAGGCTGGAGAGGGTCCAGAGAAGGGCCACAAAGATGATCAAAGGACTGGGAAGCCTGCCATATGAAGAAAGGCTGAGATAACTGGGTTTGTTCAGCCTTGAGAAAAGAAGGCTTGGGGGAGACCTTATCACCATGTTCCAGTATTGAAAGGGTGGATACAAAGAAGGTGGAGACTCCCTTTTTACAAGGAGTCACATGGAAAAGACAAGGGGTAACGGGTACAAGTTACTCCTGGGGAGATTCTGATTGGACACAAGAGGAAAGCTTTTCACAATGAGAACAATCAGCCGTTGGAATAATCTCCCCAGGGAAGTGATGCCCCCCCCAACACCGGACACTTTTAAGATTCAGCTGGACAGGGTGCTGGGCCATCTTGTCTAGAACATGTTTTTGCCAGGAAAGGTTGGACCAGATGATCCTTGAGGTCCCTTCCAACCTGGTATTCTATGATTCTATGATTACATGAAGAGTTGCTTGGCTAATTTAGTTTGACAGGAGCCAAACAGAAATAATAAATTCAAGAGGCGACACAACAAAATAGTTTTAATCTTTTTCTTCTCTCTCTCTTCTTTTTTTTTTTTTTTGTTTAGGTGTATCTCTTTCCTTCAGCCTTTGGATAACTATCATCAGTGGGCCTGTTATGTGGGCTTAACTTTGCTATCCAGTTAACTTGAATCATGCTTATTTTTAACTAGATTTATTGTGGTAGATCCACCATCTTTGTGCAGCTTTGGCCCACCAACCCATAGGCTGGGACGTAGAGTGCAGATGGGACAAGCACTCATGTCTGTCTGCAGCCACATGGCTGACATCAGACAGACACAGGAGCCTCAAACCTTTTCTAGAAAGGCCTTTCTGTCACCAGATCCTGCTCTTATAATAGCATAAATATTTGCTGCTTAGCTCCAGGCTTTCCTTCATGATTACAGTAGAGATGCAATGCCAGCAGAGTAGGGGAACATGTAAAGCTTGAGGACGTCTTTCTTCTGTCTGTGAAGAATGTAAGCTGGGACTCTTTGGGAAACCTCGGTGTACCAAGGATTAAGGAAGAAACCTGAACGTTCAGGATAAGGAAGTGTTTTTTCCTTATCTATTAAACTGTGAGAAATCAGACCCTCCAACCTGGTGGGGAGTGATTATCTGAAACATGTGGGGCAACATATGATCCCTTGAAGAGTCAAACACTGAGGCACAGAGACCTGGCTACTTAGAGAGGGAAGCCAATGCTCCTACATACAATGCTAGCTGGAAAAGTACCCCTCCATAGCAAGTCCATATACAACCACGGCATGGTATGTGCATGGCATGTGCATGGCATGTCCTGCTCTAGAAAATATGCAAGTCTCAAAACCTCTCCACTAATCTGATTATTTCTGGTAATGGAAAACAATCTTGTCCTCAGCTATGAAAAATATTTTTCCCTTTGCAAATCTTATTTTGTAAGACTGCCTTTCATTGGTTAACAGTGTCTCAGCTACACTAGCCATGAAGTTTCGAGGTTAAGTAAAAAAGAGCAGTCTGGCTGAATATTTTAAACTATCTGAGTGTTAAAGTCACTGGATGATTCATAATTATCAGCTTCATCTGCAATTTTTTTTTCTTTTGCTCTAGCCTGCAATGAGTCATGAGTATGTCTGGATTACTCTTCAACCATGAAGGAGAGAAATGTACTCCTAATGGACATCACAAGGGTCACACATACATCCCAAAAATAGAGCGCTCAGTCCTGTTGCTATGAAATTTTAGTCCTTCCACCAGCTTTCTTGTGCCAATCAGCTTTTTGCTTAGTGAATAGTTCCTTTCACCTCATCAGGGAGGTACAGGTGGCACAGGGAGCTGCTCGTCATGACACCACCAGGATGTGGCTCTCTCACAGGGATGGCACCATGCTCACAAGGTACTCCATAGCCTCCTTAAGCTGATTTCCCTTACAGCTCCTTCAGGTTTCACTGGATACTTGCAAAGGCTCCCTTGTACATTTATAATTAAATGTGTCTTCATTCATTACTGCAAGGTCTCTTCTTCCAAAGAGGGGATTTTGAACTAGAAATTATAAGACTCTCAAATTCCACAGCCATGGTATCATCTTAAGCTTTCACTGTGGCTTGCATAATTCCTCATGTTTGCTGTTTGCCAGCCTCAAGTGTAGGGAGTTCAACAAGATTCCTGCTCTGAACCGTATTACACTGTTTCCATTAAGAAAAACAAATTTCAGGGCCACAGAGATGTTATGACTCAGCTTTGATCCTGAGGATCGTTTTTTCACAAAGCAAACGCTTCCCAGTCTGATGTCTGAAAATCCTCTCTAATTAGTGCTCCTTCACAAAGTAAGAGGAAAACTATTGTCTCAGTGTTGTCTCATTTTATACACTTTTATTGATGCTATGTTGATGAGCTGTAACCTTTTAAAAAGCAAGAAATACCCCTTCGTTACAGCTAACAAGCATAGCTTTCAGGGTGATGAGCACTCTGGTCTCACGGAAGTCAATGGGCATGAGCTTGAAAGGAAAAAGCCATTCTCATTTGGGGAAAATTAGGTGCATGGGCTTATTTAACGTTTCCATTACAGATACTGCTCAGCGGCCCCAAGCAAGAGGTCCTGTTACACCAGCAGATCTGTAAGACAGCATGTGTAGTTCCCATCTCACACTTCCTGACCCAAGGAGGTGGGTGGCAGACTGAATGTGAAGGTGAAGACATAGATCCAGATATATTCATTAGCAGCTTTTGAAAGGAGGTAGCAAACAGCATCCATCTGCATCTTTTCTTCAATGCTTTAAGTGGATATTTTTCTCAGTGCTGTATGAGAGAGAGAAGCATGCAGGGCCACTGAATCAGCTCACAGTGAGGACGGTTAGCACCATACAAACAAGATCAGGGGGTGGTCATTCAGAGATGCTGCTGAAAGAGCAGTTAGAAGAAGCTGGCACCCCTGGCAGGGAAGAATGAATACCTGCTTGTATCTAAAAGCAGCTGTCAGACAGGAAAGCAGACAGCAGGTTCAAAGCTTGTTGTGTTTCATTTTCACAGCTACATAATGGAAACGAAGCAATTATGTCACCTTTAAAAATATGCAAAAATAAAAAAAAGTAAGAAAGATGGGAATCCAAATGTTTCTTAGAAGTAGCGTGACTTGGACACAATTTACAGCATGTGTTTTGCAGTTATTTATTCAAGTCAGTAGTGAATGACCAGAGTTGTCTGTCAGTATCATTTGGTATCTAGTGTGGGAGGATCCTACAACCTCAGTATTAAGAAACCCAGCTGCATTTATTTCTAATGTTTCTTGTAGCCAAAACCTCCCATACATGCCGTGAAGTAGTGTTTTACATGGGCTCCATTAATCTGGCATAATATTCATGCCACCGTAAAGAAGATTAGAGAAAACCACCCTCCAGAAATGTCCACCGATTTTTATGTAGGTGAATAAGTATATCTTGAAACTTGCAGGTCTCTAGTCTAAAATGACATGACGAATCCCATGCCAGTGGCTCACACAGAAATGAACAGGGGACACAAATTATGGTTTAGTGAATGGTATGCTAACATGAAAGATTTCTGTTTGTTGAGGTATTCGGGTCTCTGAACTGTCTGGAAATGGGTCTCCAGCAAATTATTTTCTAGGATTTCTGGTGAAATCCTGGTTTCAGGAAACTCAGTGGGATTTTTACCGTTGTCCATGGTTAGGTCAGTGCGTTATCCCTGGCACAGTGGACACAGCTCAAGAGATGCCCCTTTGCATCCCCACCACCTCAACGAGAACACACCCAGACACGCTCTGAACTTCCCGAACCCCTCGATGCACGAGAGGCTCACTGCCCACAGAGGCACCTGGTGCTCAGGCCACTGACCTCACCAGCCCTTGCATCCCTCCAGGAGGGAACCAGGGTCATTGCTGGTGGCTGCTGTCATCCCTGGCAAGGGTGAGTGGCATAGCTGGAGGAGGCAGAGTCAAACCCTTCAGATGAGGACATCTCAGACTGTGTGCTTAAGGACTCATTTCCCTTACTGTTGGATCCCAGCCTGAGGACTGCCAGAGAGCCAGTCCTGGGGTGCTCTAGCCATCAAGGAATTTAAACAAGCAGCTGTTTTGGCTTTCAGCCTAGCAGGAGGCTATTTCACACACCACAGAGGATGAAATACATGAGTAACAAATTCTCATTTCAGTCAAACCTTAGCTTCAGTCAAACCTTAGCTACTCATCAGATTTCCTCACTTTGCCAGTCGCTTAAGAGGTTACCTCAACAAGGGGCCTAACACTGGACCTTATTGAGCTGCTTTAAAAAACAATAAATCGTTTTGTTTTCAGACAGTGAAGTCCTTTAGCCCTATTATTTTGATACTGCCAGATTACCAGTTCATTACTGGGTTGAAACAGCCTTGTACAAGCAATCGTACTGATTTCATAAAGCGTTGTGATTGTGTCATCATCGAGTAGATGGATGCACCTTAGCTGGAACCAGAGTGATTACCACTGGTGGATAACACGGTCTTCCAGCATAGTGAAGGTACATTTTTCAAAGATGAGCAGCAGCACCTTTGACTCATTTCTCAAGATCAAATTTCTCATCCTTTAGGTAGTGACAAAGTAGCCATGTATACTTCCTGCAGATATCTGTGTACCAAGGTGGTTCAACCTGGAGTATTTTGGAGTAGTCATTTGATAATGATATATTTCACTGGCACACAGAAATTTTCCTTTAGTTGTATCAGTAAGTTATAGTTTTTGTCTTTACAGTCATCCTAGGTGATGTGATAAATCATATCAAGTAGCGGCCAGCCCTGTGAGAAGATACATCAGTTGTATTACATGTAGGCTTAAGCAGCCTTCAAGAAAATGTAGAACGATATCCTCATTCCACAGAAATGAATGATGGACTTCCACAGGGTCACACCATCAAGTCTTGCTTTCTTTTGCTTTGAAATGTCAAGTTATAACTTATTGAATATTTTCTTATTTAAAAAATGCCTGGGTTTTTTTGCTTGAATATATGACTATATGTCTGCATGTGTAAGTATGCATAATTTTATCTTTCCTGGATAGCAATTTTCACATCTCCAAAGGAGGTCAAGGTTGACTGACCTTCAGTAAAAATGTCCTTGTTCTAACATTGCTCATTGAAACTAAGTGGGTTGAACCAAAAACTTAAAGCATTTTAAATAGCTTAAAAATCCCTTTCCATTACTTCAAATTTTGCTGTCAGCCCTTGTGATTCTTTAATTTCACAAGTACTCCAAATCAATTTACCAACTTAGTGAAGAATTGAGTATTCATTGAAGGAATAGAGAAACAATTAAAATAGTGGTAATTCAGAAAACAGACCTCTCTGAGATATATATCAGGAAGATTTAAGGTCTTTTGTTTTTCCTTTTCAGTTCTGATTTGTTAGAAAAGTATTTGATTTCAAAGAAGTAATTATTTAGGGAAATCTCATTTCTAAGATGCTTCTGAAATCAATTGTCTATTCAGGCTCTCCCACAATAGGAAGAACGTTTACTGATACTTTGAAAATTAACCTGACTTACTGAGTTTCATCCTCTTTGCGTACTGCTGTTCATTTTTCTATGAGTATTCCAGTGACTCTTTTCTCTTAAGACGTAGCTATAGACGGCACCATTATTCCTATAAATAGCCCCATCAACACATAAACAAACATACTTAATTCACTATTTACTTAGCTCTGCAATGAAAGCATAGGAACTAATTAATGTGATTTATTGTAGAGGAGTGATTGCAATCCATTTTTTTTAAATTTTGGGCCTTAAATATTTTTAATCTGGGGCAGACTCCTGCTCAGAAAATTTAAGCCTCTCAAACACAGGCTTAGTTACGCTTTTGCAGACCACCTAAAAACTGTGCAGGCATTCCCAAGGCTTTCAGACCACAGAATGTAAACTACTGCTGGGGGTGACTATCTAAAAAGAAAAAAAAAAAATCAGATGCATAGTATAATATGTCAAGAATTTATTTTCCTAAACAAAGCAAGATTAAGTCCTAAATAATTCAGCATAATTTGGGAGGGCCACACTAATCAAATAAACTGAGCAAAAAGAAGAATGCATGCATCTCCTTCTACAGACCAAAAAAAAAAAAAAGAACAAAATTACATGTAGGGAAAGGCAAACAAATTCATTGTGTCAGCCTTGAATATAAAACTCAACAAAATCAGCTTTTATTTGTAGAGTCTGTAAGTCGTTATTTAATAACTTGTGTGAAATGAGTGATCTCAGTAAAGCGTCTGGACGATTTGTAATTCTATTTCGTTTTTAAAAGGGCAAACTATCTGGAAAGTTCCCAAATGAGAAGAAGCAGGAGCTTGGAGTATTTTTTCTGATGCTTAAAGCAGAATAGCTCACATGATGGTTTGGGGAACAAGTCACATGCTTCCTTTGGGTGCGTATCGAGGGGACTTCGTGCATTTTTTTAAGACCACCATACAGTGCATCATAAAATGGAAAGCACTAAGAAAACACAAGGAAAATCCCAGCATGTGTTATTGAATGCAAAAGGTATGGAGTGCTGCTGCTAAGTATCAGAATAGAGAAATGTATACAGCTGAATGGTGGCCAGGTTTCCTGAGCAAGCAGTCATCACAAAGCGCTGCTTAAACTGGAAAGGCACAAAACCTCACTGTACTACTGGCTTGCAAATACTTCCATATGTGCATTCAAGCACAGAGCAAAATGCCAGTCCTAGCACTTTTGCTTTGTTTGCTCCTTCCGAGCAGACACAAGAGGTTAATCAATAGAGTGGCCCTAGTGCTAACAAAAAGAAATTCATTAGACGCCTGCGTTTGGTGAGGATTCCTGGAACAAACGTGTTCCATGACGCAGGCATCTTTTCAGTCTCTGGTTAACAGAGGTTTTATATAACAGCATGTTTTCAGGCTGGGGCCAGGAGATCACAGCTGGACAGCACCAGTTCCTAGCTCTATGAAAGGACTAATATTTGTGAAATTCCCTCTCCTGGAAGGGCAAGTCCTCAAAATAGCTATGTCTGACATGGAAAATAGAATTTCATGGCTCCTTAAAAGGCATTTAAGCAGATTATACTCCAAATTACTCAGAAGAAAGAGCGTTGTTCGTTTTTAGGATAAGAATGCAGAACTAGCAATAGGATGCAATTCTCTTTAAGATTAGAAACAGAGATTGGTAGTCAGATACTGGTTTTCAAATTGCCAGAGGAAGCTTAAAACTGAATCTGTTCTTACTCCTAAGAGAGCCGTGGTGAGCTGGGGTTACTGAATGAATCATGTTCTTCATGATGACTCAGAGACTTTGAAAGAGGCCCAGTTTTTAAATGGATGTTGGGATTTGGGGGTCTTAATAAATAAGGGCTTGTTTTTAATATACAGATAGTTTTGTTACACCAAGGTTATACAAGAGTTTTCCTTCTGGTTTAATGCAGTGTTGTACTGTACATACAGGAGTACATTTTGTACTGTACTAGGCAACGAGGCATATGGGATTTATCCCCACTGATTCTGAATATTTTTTTTCTATTCATTTTTTTCATTTTTAATGAATGGTATGGTCAAATGAAATGGCAAAGTTCCCTCTGAACATCAACACAGAAAGAGGTATGGGGGCTGAGAAAGAGCAGAGAGGAAGGATAGTATGGGGTTGGAAGAGCTTCTGGAAACTTGCAGGCTGATGGCACAGTATGTGAAATTCTTTCTGTGTTTGCATTCTGGACCTAATTCCTGACTTCGTTTACTTTCCTGTTAGCTGCCAAGTGCCAACTTATTGCTGCTCCTACTGCTACTATAGTGATCTCCTGCTGCTACGACGTGCATGCTTACCTCCGTATATTCTATACACGCACCCCTGAATGGGATGATTTCAGTATGTAGTTTCATAAAGCACCTTGTCAATTATCTTTAAAAACCATTTAAGAATAACCCACAAAGATGAATTATAGGTTCCAGTGGCATCACAAGTATGCTTGAAGTCACCCTGCTGGGTTTTATTACATTGGTGTCTCTGTAGCAGTGCACAGAAGACAGTGCACATCACTTTAAGGCCAGACTACGAAAGGACATTCCTAGGAGTTAAAAGATATAGCTTCCAGATGGAAGTTTTGAATTTCAAGGGCAGAAGATGGATTTGACTATTCCCTTTTAACTATTCCCTTTTGACACTCACAAGTCTATGGGGCTAGATGGGATTCACCCAAGGGTACTGAGGGAGCTGGTGGAGGAGCTTGCCAAGCCACTCTCCATCATTTATCAGCAGTCCTGGTTAACAGGGAAGGTCCCAGACGACTGGAGGCTTGCCAATGTGACGCCCATCTACAAGAAGGGCCAGAAGGAGGATCCAGGGAACTACAGGCCTGTCAGCCTGACCTTGGTACCGGGGAAAGTATGGAGCGGTTCATCTTGAGTGCACTCAACAGGCATGTGCAGGCCAACCAGGGGATCAGGCCCAGCCAGCATGGGTTCATGAAAGGCAGGTGCTGCTCGACCAACCTGATCTCCTTCTACGATCAGGTGACCACCTAGTGGATGAGGGAAAGGCTGTGGATGTTATCTACCTGGACTTTAGTAAAGCCTTTGACACTCTCTCCCACAGCATCCTCCTAGAGAAGCTGGCGGCTCATGGCTTAGGCGGGTGTACTCTTCACTGGGTAAAAAACTGTCTGGGTGGCCAAGCCCAGAGAGCTGTGGTGAGCAGAGTTAAATCCAGTTGGTGGCTGGTCACAAGTGGTGTTCCCCAGGGCTCAGTTTTGGGGCCAGTCTTGTTTAATATCTTTATCAATGATCTGGATGAGGGGATTGAGTGCGCCCTCAGTAAGTTTGCAGATGACACCAAATTGGGCGGGAGTGACGATCTGCTTGAGGGGAGGAAGGCTCTGCAGAGGGACCTGGACAGGCTGGATGGATGGGCCGAGGTCAATTGTATGAGGTTTAACAAGGCCAAGTGCCGGGTTCTGCACTTGGGTCACAACAACCCCATGCAACGCTACAGGCTTGGGGAAGAGTGGCTGGAAAGCTGCCCGGCGGAAAAGGACCTGGGGGTGCTGGTTGACAACTGGCTGAACACGAGCCAGCAGTGTGCCCAGGTGGCCAAGAAAGCCAACAGTATCCTGGCTTGTATCAGAAATAGTGTGGCCAGCAGGAGTAGGGAAGTGATCATGCCCCTGTACTCAGCACTGGTGAGGCCGCACCTCGACTACTGTGTTCAGTTTTGGGCCCCCCACTACAAGAAGGACATTGAGGTGCTGGAGCGTGTCCAGAGAAGGACAACAAAGCTGGTGAAGGGTCTGGAGCACAAGTCTTATGAGGAGTGGCTGAGGGAACTGGTGTTGTTTAGCCTGGAGAAGCGGAGGCTGAGGGGAGACCTTATCGCTCTCTACAACTACCTGAAAGGAGGTTGTAGAGAGGTGGGTGTTAGTCTCTTCTCCCAAGTAACAAGCGATGGGACAAGAGGAAATGACCTCAAGTTGTATCAGGAGAGGTTTAGATTGGCTATTAGGGAAAATTTCTTTACTGAAAGGGTGGTCAAGCATTGGAACAGGCTGCCCAGAGAGGTGGTGGAGTCACCATCCCTGGAGGAGTTCAAAAAACGTGTAGACGTGGCACTTCAGGACATGATTTAGTAGGCATGGAGGTGTTGAGTTGATGGTTGGACTAGATGATCTTAGACGTCTTTTCCAACCTTAATGATTCTATGACTGTATGATTCTATGACTATTCCCTTTTTGACTATTCCATTTTGACTATTCCCTATAAGGGTAAACCCATGCTTATTTTTTTTATTAGACCATATCTGAAACTGGACAACATGTAGTTTCTACTTCCTTTTCTAGAAGTGGCCAAAAGTTTAATTCAATTGAAATCAGTTGATCTCATGAACTTTTTGCTGTTGAAACTTGGAACAATAACAGCTGGCAATATTTTGGTGCCAGTAATTAATATTCAAACACCCACCCCAAATCAGCCCAGGTCCTAACAATCTTATATGGGCTACAGAACAAACAGTCACGAAAAATTACTTCAGTCTAGCTAATATCCCTGGACTCCCCCCACAGAAGATAAAGAAGAGAGATGAAGTCTGTCTGCAGGAGCACCTCCTCTGATGACTAAAAGGGATATCTGTGAATATGTTCCTACATGTTTACATTAAATGTAATCATACTTTTCTATTTTTGCAAAAAAACCCCAGCCATTCCTTCTTGTTGTGCTGGGATGCAATAGCATATAGAGCTGTTCAAACCCCACAGCTCCAATGAGATCATGGAACAGAAATAATCATGAAAAGTTGGCCAGTCCAGACTACTTTTTCAACATAATAAGTTGTACCTAATGAATGTCAGGAACACTGAACAAGCCTGTGTCATTGCACATGAGGAACACTGAACAATCATGTATCATTGCACAAGTGCTGGGTGCGGTTATAAACACTAAAGGAGATGGGTGCTCTGGATAAAGACCTCATACACTCACAGGTGGTTCTTACCTTGGGGATAGTAGGGTCTATCTCCACTGCAGTTTTATAACACTCAGTAAAATCTGGGTCTGACTTCCCTCCTGAACTAGGCATGGACAGTGCCCATGCTAATACAAAGCCCAGCACCACAACACATCACAAAGGGAAATGCAGTGCACTTGCACAGTAGCCTTCACCAGCTAAAAGCCATCAGATCTGTCACTGCATACACTCTTTTGCTGCACAGTCCCACATAATCAGCAAGGTGGAATGGGTGGAACCAACCCTCAGCAGGACCAAGCTTCCTTCAGTAGGTTCCCTTTTTTCACCTGGAATTTTTTTTTTTTTTCTTCCCCCTGAGCAGAGCCTGAACATCTATTTGAGATTTCAGATGTCCAGAAACCCTGGATATTCCCAAGGTTCTTCTGTAGAGTAACCCCTTGTCTGTGGGCAATGAACCCAACATGACAGGATTACAGCACAGGCTGTGCACCATTGAACAAACTGGGAATGTGGTGGACCCACTGTGTGCCACCACCCAGCACACACTCGTGTAGCTTTGTCTAGGGTGAATACTCTCCTTCTCTTCTTTCTCTGGTTGACTGAAATATGGCATTGTCACTCAGGGGACTCAAAAGTGCCCTTGTAAAGCCCTGTGCTGATCAAGGAAGGGGACATTCAGCTGGATGGAAGCTGAGATATTATTGTTTCTTTCCACAGGAACTGCATAGGAAAATAACCCTGCTTTCACACTGCAGAAGTGAAGTTTGAAGTGTTTCTTTTCCCTGTTTGAAATCGTAATTTCAACTTTGTAAAGACAAAAATCAGGTCAAATCCCTGTAGTTACTATGTTACATATGATTCAACTCTGTAAACTAACCATCTATGTATTTGTAAAAGTGTTGCCACCTTGGGAAATCAAATTCACTCCCAAAAGGCAAATCCTGAGTGCTTTTAAAATCTAAGTGGGACATCTACTAGAAAGGAATCTGTGCAGCAGTAACAAAAAATCATGTTTGGATGGCTTTGTATCCACTTTTGCTCTACAGTCTTTGATGAGTTTTAATTTTTTTAATGTTCATTTCAAATCTTGCTGAGAGAAACTGAACAGATAACTTATAATATACAGGTGTTCATTTTATTTTGCCACATTTTTGGTTTATGAGCTGCTCTTGAATTGGTCTTTTCAGTACCTTTGCATCTCACTTAGATAATTCACAAAAGCTAGTCAATGCTTATACTAAGCCACATGGTTTTGTTTCTGCTCCCAGCTCTGTTATACGTATTGTTCCGCTAACAAAGCATGAATTAAACTGTGTTTTGCAGTTTAAAATGTATTTTTATTTAATATTTGAGTTTTCCATACCTAGTTCCTTTAGTTTACAAGTGTTCATTCCTGTAAACTTCTATTGTCTAGAATATTAATGGAAAATGTATCAGGCACAAGAGATTTGAAGAGTCAAAGACAAGTATTTAAAAAACAGACAAGTTTTAACTTCAGCAAGCCCTGACACATGATTAACATGATGTCAAGAGAGTTAGGGCTCATAGAGTGTCTGTAATTCATCCAGTGCAGGTGCACAATATTTTACTCATATTTGTATACAAATGGCATGTACACTGGAGTCAATACCTTCATTCAAGTTTTAAATCATGGATTCCTAATGTTCAAGAGTCCTTCAGAATGGATTTTCATTAAGTTGTGTGCTTACACTAGCTCCACGAAGTGGCAAATAGCACAGAGAAAGAGCTGGGTCTCATGATCCACTGAGAGTCTCATGATCCACTGTGCCCATAGGCTAGCATCAGATCTCTGCACCGCACTGCTGGGCACACTGAAATCGCCAGCTGGGAGGAGGTGAGGTGCTCAGGGCATTCCTCCACAGCCATGCCGCTTCCTCTCCCTCTCAAATCATCTCAGCTGCCCACATCAGGTCCTGCACTTAGCTGAGCGGAACAAGACCCAAGGACTGAGGGGCTGAGAAATCAAGGAGTACTGAAGGGAGCAGGCAAGCAAACAGCAGCTCCAGCTGAATCCTCCCAGAGTCTGCACAACCCGGAGCAAATTAAAGCAATCAACCATAATCCATCTATTGGACACCAATGTCCATATGCCCAGAAAAGACAATAAATCCAAACAGTTCCAGACTTGGCTGCTCATAATAGTTCTTCCAGCTGCTCCACTGGGACTGCTGTGGATGTAGGCTAGAAACGAAGTGAACAGACACATTCATGCTTAGACAGAACGCACCAGGGAGGTACACCACAGATAAACAACGAGAGGAATCTCCTGCTTTGTAAATAGCTTGAAGTGCTTTCAATTTAGTCGAAAGACTCAAAGGCGTACTTGTGATGGGATTTCTTTGCGGAGAGGTTAGTTTCTGTTCTTCAGCACAGAACCAACAACAGTGGTTGTGGTTTTCACCCGTCTCGTTCATTTGATCTAACGATGGAAAGATTTCTTACAAAGGAAAATCCTGACTAGCAGTTTAGTGAGCCTTGAGTATAATTTTATTTCCTTAAAGTAAATCTATCATTTAAAGACTCATGTAGCCCATGTGTGATGCTCTGCTCCCTGGTGTGTCTCCCTGCATAAAATCTGCACAAGAAGCACAAGGGTCGCTTTGTGCCATTGACATATCACTTAGGTTCTTGGGGGTGGGGGTGGGTAAAAAGGGGAGATGAAAGGAGGTCATTTGAACTAAATTATATTCTTTTGAAAGGGCTGCTGAGGAGCTGCAGACTCCATCCTTATATGCCTCCCAGTGGGAGCTGCATACTGCAGTATGCAGTCCCAGCATACTGTTCCACAGCCAGCTGCATGGGAACAGAGCTATTATCCAAATGCCACAGTGCACGAGAATACATTTACACACCACTGAGAAACACCTCTAGCAATATGCAGACATATGTACTCTGTCCTGGCAGAGCTGACCTAAGTGCCTACAGCAAGCTTGGAAACTGGGAAGATGCTTTAGATTTTTTTGGAAAAGTATACACAATTTCCATAACACTGAATGATACAGAACTAGCAGGAAAGGTTATTTAAAAAATGGAGAATTCCAGCCAGTGAAGTTCAATAAATAAACTACTGGCAAAATGTGATCTATATCAAAGTGTTTGATGTCCCTCCTTCTCTTTCCCAAGTGCACTGCAATGGGAGACTCAGACTGTCAAGGGCAAGGTTGAGTCCATAAGTGTCTCTGCACGTTCTTCTGGGTAGGATGTTTAGCAAGGCTGAACCCTCACTGCTCCAGTAATTTGTTCAAGTCGACCAAGTCACCTTGCCAAGAAAAAACAGTTGCTTCAGAACATTTTCAGAATACTAAAACCAAAGCCAGATGAATAATACAATGCTCCAAACAGGTAAGCATCTTTTGACCTGAGGTGAAATGTTATTAAACTGATATTCTGCCAATGACAATAAAATCCAGGTTTTAACCCCAAACAGAATATATCTCTTAGTGCAGTCCACTATATCCCATTGAGAGGAAACTGATCAGGTGAATGAAGTGATATTCAGCCCCCATATGGACATTTTCCTGAGGACGCAGGAGCATTTGTCAGTATTTGGTCAGACAGAAAGGGCCATGTTGTTCAGTCCAGTCTCTGATGTTGACAATGTTATATTCACAGGGAGAAGTAAAATCAAGGTGTATTGTGGCGCTTCTTTTTCCCTCTCCCAGCTTTTGATGGCATGGTCTTTAGAAATTTCTTGAATCAGAGGCAGCAGCTTTGTTCTTAATGGCCCTTCATGGATTGTATCTTCTGAGATGCAGTGGGTCTAATTGCGTTATGAATCTACCTTTGCTTCTACCTTCACCATGCAAGTGAATTGGATGGAGGTCATATTGTCCTTCTGAGGCCAATGGACTGATGAGGTTCTACTCTTCATAACCTGTTTTTTAAATGAATGGCAACATTGCTTTTTCAAGAGGTCTGACCAAGGGGATTTTTCTTTGATGTGTCCTTCATGCCCTGGATTGAATGGGAAGATGCAATGTTTTCAGTGGTTGCAATAACATTGATTTCAACTGTGTGAACCCCACTGCCATCTGTAGTTACTGTACATTTGTATCTGACATGACCTTAGTCTCACATAGTGAAACAGCATTTCAGGCTAAATTCCCACAGGTCAGCCAGATGCAGTTTGCTTCCTTCTTTCCGCTGCTTTTGACATGTAAGTGATTGTCTCTCAAGTGTGGAATAGAGTGTGAATATCTGTTCAAAGCTCCCATGACACTTATTACTAACCACTCTTCCAGCTCAGTCTTTCCAGATTTATATCCAAATTGAAAAACTGCATTGCTGAGTGAAAGTCCTGGAATAGTGATGACCAGAACATCACTACTAGCTTACTAACACTGGAGATCTCAGGCTATCTGCTACCTGATGTCCCATTTCTCACAATTTTCTACTATTCGTAGGGACCAGAGGTCATTCAAGAAACAACAGCAACATTTGAAAATTACATTAGTTTCCTCTTTATACAGGACGTCCTCTTGCATCTTTGAGATATCACCAGCAGAGAAGAGATGCATTTCTCGATCCAAAACATTCTGGAAGGAGTTTGGACCTGTGATATCTCCACAGCCTTGCACTGCCTTTAACTAATCACTGTTGCTTTGTGCTCCTAGTCTGGAGGCCCTCTTAGGAGTTCATTTTATTCAACAGGTGGATTGAAAATGAAGCTAGTCTGGACCTAAACAAGGGTATCGCATGAGCTCTGTTTTTAAACTCAAATCACAGACCCAGCTTTTCTAGTTCAGGTCTGTTTGATCACTGTGCAAGGGAGCAGACAGTACACTCGTTCTCCAAAAGCAGGTCCTAGCAATAGAGCATGCCAGTGCTGCCTCCCTCCCCTAACTAGCTGCTTATTTCTTCCCCTTTATCTATAGTCAGCATATTGCCAGAAGGTGGACTGAAATGTTTCAGACATCTTTGAAATCCTGGCTGCTTTCTGAGAGTGTTTTTTGGCTCCTCCACATTTATTCAGGAAAAAGAGAGAGACTAATCTTTTGCTGGAAAGCATAGGACATTTAGATGAAATTTCGATAAATAGGGAAGATATGTTTTGGAGGCATTCTGCAGAAATTTAAACCACATCAGAGGTCAGGGCTGCCTGGCCTGCTAGGTGGAAAACGGAGGCCACAAAAGTGACCATTGTGACAATATGCCCTTACCTGTTACTGAACTAGCAGGCTCACCATTTCTCCTGGCGTCTGCTCTTGAAATATTAAAATCATCAACATGGCAAGACATGAAGCAGTTGAACAAGCTGGTCTTTAAGAAACTCAAACCTTGCTCACAAGCCAAAGATTGATTTCACACATTTAGGTGAAAACCATTTGGTAAAACAGCCAGATCTGTGGTGGTCTTTAGCCAAAGTCAATTTATTTTTGTTTATTTTATTGTGGGAGCAGTAGCTTCTGAAATTTAAATGAAATAGACTAAACTGTAATGTGTTTCAAAACAAATGTTTGGGCAGTGTCTTCACCTCCCTGTGTTTTTTCCTATTACTTCTGTCTTCTAGTATGTGTGTTGCCCTTTCACAAGGGAGACAGTAGCGGCAATGTGAGGGGATTCCTGGTGTCCAGAGATTCCTGTTCAAGGAAACCCAACACTCAAAGAACAAATTGCCGAACTATTTTTCCCAATGTACAGTTCATAAAAAATTTCCCAATTTCAGCTTCAGCCTTGCTCAAAGGGTTCTGCCTCTCTGTAAAATGTTTGGAATTCACATACAGATCAATTAACATATGTCTATACTTAATTTTTACTTTTCCCCAAACGCATATAGGGAATTCCATCCAGAGCTTTAAAATCCACCTTCACTGAATTCATCATAAGCTTTATTACTTCTTTTTACTTAAAAGTACAAAATATTTCCTGTCATTTTCCCCCTAGAGTTATAACACCCCAACAAAGGCTTTCAGTGTTCACCTGAAGTACCCTGCTCTGCTAGCATGTGTTGATTTCTCTAGGAAAGGTCTTAAGGAAATTTCACTGACTCAGAGGGAAGAAGACACTATGTTAATTTCCCCCCCAGATATAAAGGATTTGGGAGAGATTTTCCAGAAAAGATCTTTCACTAAAAAGAAGGAAGCAGAGAAAGGTAAGGTAAGTATTCATTTTTTGTCAATAAGACAAGGCACTACAAAGGGTAAAGATTTGTGGTCAGTCCCCATTCTAGAGTTCCACGGAGGCAAGCCATCCCCTGCCCCAGTCAAGTGCATCAGGAGAGCTATTGGTAGCACACAAGTTCCTTACCCTTGCGCACGCAAAGGAAAAACAGCTGGATATTGCACAGCCTGGTGTCTACACAGAGTGGAAAGGGGACGGGGACCTCTACCTAGTGGCCTAGTGTGTGGCAAAGCATATTGCCCTTCAGTGTAAACTCAACCTTAGGTGTCTATTGAATCATATATCCAACTGCTGGCTCTGGCACCCTCCTGGAACACTCTCCTGGGTGTCTTCCTCATACTCTTAGACTATACTAGCAGATAGTGCAACATGACACAAGCAGATCTGTAAAGCAAAATATTAGGTGCAAGAGGCCCTGCTGTTCACATTACACATTTTTTGAGGGAGAGTATTTCAGTTTGGCTCTAATCCATGGACCAAACAACTATCAGCAACTGGTGCACATTATGTGCATTTCTGGAGAACATCTTTCAGCTTGGTATAATCAAAATGAAATCCAGTTCATGTGCTCTGACACAGCTCCTGAACCAAAAAACACCAGTAGGCATGATGGAGACACTTGCCTTAAAAACACACTTCTGATTAGAACCAGGATACTAATATAGGCCTACCCTTAGACAGCTGAGATGTCTAGGGTTGCAGGCACTCCTTCTCTAGTTAGTGGAATGGAGATATTTCAGAGGGCAGTTGAAATCTTTGAAAGGGGCCTCTTTCTGTCACAGTTAATGAGCTGAACTTGAGTGCTCCAGAAAGTCAGCTGAAACTTGGCTTGATGTCAAAAAAATTCCTGACTTGGAAATGAGATTTTATAGAAGACTAAAATGGAGGAAGTGACCTGCAGAATTGATGTTAACAGTCTGCTTTATCAAACTTCACTGTAGGACTCTACTGTTGAAGAATGATCCTCTGCTAGGATCAGGGAATAGCATCTTCTTACAGCTGCAGTTCTCTGTGAAGAGATTTAGAAGCCTATAGAGAAATGAAAGGATGTCCATGGCACCAAATATAAATCATGAGCTGTGTAAATAAAATATTCGTCTTGCTTCTTTGAGTGAAGTTCCAAAAAGTGAATCCTTACTGGTAGCAAAAACTGAGAAGCATCAGCAACAATGACCTCTATTAGCAGGTCCCTTTGTTTGGTGATTTCTTTTTTTAAATTGAGACATTTCAAGTACCCTAAATTGTTTAAGAAACAGTAGGAAAGATTTTTGGGTTTTGAACAATGCAGTCTATTTAGCCAAACATAGCTAATGTAGTATAGAGACCACAATTGGAAACAACTGTTAGTCAGACATCAATTAGCCTTGTTTTCAGACTGAACGTCAATAGACAATGAAGCCACCTAAATTAATCTAAGTGGCAAGCTAAAAACAGTCCTTCGAATTGCATATTTGAACAGGACCCAGAGGCTAGGACCCATCTGCCAGAGGTTAGGCACCTGAAACACAGTCCAACACCGGAGCCCAGCTGGACACCTGCATTTCATGTGACAAAAATCAGCTGTGGACAGTGGGATCATGTTCAGCCATGATGTAGTTTGTTTTCTCCAGCTGTTCTTGGAAAGAATAGCATGCCTAAGCCATGAAGGTAGACTTTTCATAATATAAGATGAAGTAGAATAGGAAGGAGCAGGATGAAACAGCTTTCTGGGACCCCGTGACAACAGGCCACAGCTTCCCAAATGACCCCTAAATTCCTGGCATAGCTCAGGAGAAAGGCCCAGGGTACATGTATCAGCAGTTACAATGGAGTATGTTGGTATCCTCAGAAGCATATTAAAACCAGATTTCATCAGGAGAATAATTTTTTTTTCACCTTCTTGGTAATGTACCCTGCTTCTGATCTTCACTGTATTTCCTCTCCATATCCTTATATTCCTCTGCCAATCGCTGCCACAGTCCAAGTGTTCACTAACTCCATGGGCTGCTGAGGACAGCTCTTCACAAACTACAGATGAGGAACTTGTTCAAGTCCAGCTTGAAGCACTGGGCTCACCATTTCAGACAGATCTCCTAGGATCAAGTATCGTGTCTTGTCCATTGTCCTCAAACCTCAAAAAAAGAGAACATTGTCTCCAAGTGGCAGCCTACTCCTGTGGCAGAGGCTTCTTCCAGTTTGGCATCTTGATCTCAAAGAACCAGTCCAGATAGTCTGGGCAGAATCCACACCAAAATCATAGAATAGAATCATAGAACCACAGAATGGTTTGGGTTGGAAGGGACCTTTAAAGATCATCTAGCCTAACCCCCCAGAAATGAGCAGGGACATCTTCAACTAGATCAGGTTGCCTGTCCCACCTGACCTTGAATGTTTCCAGGGATGTGACATCTACCACCTCTCCAGGTAACCTGTTCCAGTGTTTCACTACCCTCATCATAAAAACGTCTTCCTTATATCTAGTCTGAATCTACCTTCCTTTAGTTTAAAACCATTACCCCTTGTCCTATCGCTACTGGCCCATAAAAAGTCTGTGCCCATCTTTCTTATAAGCCCGCTTTAAATGTTGAAAAGCTGCAATAAGATCTCCCTGGAATCAATATTCAGTTCCACATCCAACTACTTATACTTCCCTCTCTGTGTTGGAAACTGGCATGTAGCAATGATCACATCTCTTGCACACTGTATCATCCCTTTTCCTACTTCTTGACCCTGCTTGTTACCACCCTTGCATTTCCTTTCTCCATCCCATCTCCTACAAAATAAACAACCCTGATCTGATTACTTTTTCCCCACTGGTTTCATTTTTACTACATCCATATGCAAATTTGGTATTTTTGTTACTGTTTCCTAGGTAATTTCAGTCCTAAATGGTATTACTGATACACCTAGGTGCTGTTGGTTTTGCAGAAGATGGTCCCTCCCCCTTCTCCCCAGAGCTCAGTACTCCTTTTCAACTATCTAAGAAGTTGGGCCATTTCTCATATAACCTTCCTTCAACCACCTATGAGATACCACCACTCCTCATGGCACCTTCTGTAAGTTTTTCAGCTTCTTACACTGCTATCTGTCATGCGCAACAAATGCTCATGTCATGCTGGGCAGTTTCCCACATCCTGTTCAGATACTTTAACCTCAGACCAGGGACTAGCCAGCGACAGAGTCATCTGCCTGCAGTCAGGACACCCTGAAGCCATGGACTATCACAAGATCAGTTATCTAGAAAAAGAGAAGTTATATGGAAGAAAGAGAAGGGCAGGAGTTATATGGTCAGGCAGAAGAGGAGTGAGAGGAACAGGCACACCTCATTATCTTAGCCAGCAACCCGAAAGAGCTTGCTGCTTTCAGAATCAGGGCCTAGGTCCAGACCTGGGCTTTCAGCATTTGAGTAGAGGGATAAAACAGAGCTGGAAGCAAAGATGAAAATCACCATTTTTAATGCTTTAAAGACCTTCACTGCTGACCAGTCTGTACAGGGTGGTAGAGATGAATAAGAAAGCTAATCAGATGTTCAAGAACGGCTGTCACTAACACAGAGCATTCTGATGCTGGAGTCTTCCAGCTGTTTTACTTGAGGAAATAAGAAAGCAGGGTTATCTAATATCTGGGGTTTTTTTCAACTTACTGATAAAACATTATCCTGATGATGCTGCATGGGCATCCACATCCCTGGTCTCAGCTGTGTGCATTTCACTCAGTGGAAAAGAGCTCTGCCTACTGTTTGGAAGAGCAGAGTTTCCCAGCAGCCACCCCCTGAGACTAGTACAGGGAATGACAACTGTGGTTGTAATTCAGTAAGAGAAATAACTGGGAGGGGGGGGAGGGAAGGCATCTAAAAAGGTTAAGACAGAAGCTATTATTTCTAGTCTTGTTTCTGCCTTTCTTACTGTCATGAAGACAGGTCCCACAGATCTGATGTGATTCTGTAATCCCTTGGCTCCTAAAAGACTAACTGTTCTCTGACTCCTTTCTTCTGCTGCCATAGAGTCTTTGCTTTTTGGAACATCGCTCTCTCCTGGACATCTTTCCTGACATATGCTTGTTTCAAATGTCTTACCACTGAGGGTGCTCCTTTCAAGATCTCCCACCTGTGGCATTTTTCAGTTTGTTGGAGGCTAGGCACAGCCTCCTGCAGAAATAGTGGAAGGGTTAAAGATGAGAGCTGTTGGTTAGGCTTGGGTGTATGGGAGCCAGATGTTATATCTGTGAGGTCTGTGTCTGTTGTCTACCTGGGGAGAGAAGGAAAAGAAAGGAGAGCAGGTGTGCAGTGTCTAGGAGAGACAGATGAGTTATCCAGCACATAATTACCAAGGAAGCATCCATCTTCACAGTTTTGGCGGGCTGCACCAAATAGTCGCATCATGGAAAGGCCACAAAAACTTGGCACAGATGCCAGTTACACAAACAAACAGTACCAAATAACAGTTCAATTCATCAGGAGGCAAATTTGGGACCTTGGGGAAACCAGCTGATTGAAAAAATTGAGTGTGCAGACTGATTTGAAACTGAGTGGAAGCTAAATGCTTGCTGTACCCTCCTCCATGATCTTACCAAGATCCTACAGGTTGTGAACTGCTTCCCAATGAACAACCTTGTTATACACGAAACAGTCACTGAACAAGACAAAGAATACCAGTTGTTGTGTACCATGATAGGGAAGGGAGATGTTCATTACATGTTCTGAGTTATTTATAGTGTCCATGTTCAGTCTAAAGAACTTTATATGTGAAGCCTAAGAAGCTAAAGTGGAGGAGGGTCTGGGAGTATAATCTCCTCCTAAGCCATGTCTTCTGTATGCCACCTTGTCGCGGGTGGAGTGAGAGTGCACTTCACCTGTAAGAGAGAAGTAAAAATATACTTTATTGATATGGAATAGGGAGTTAACAAAGTTCAACGCGACAGTGGTTTAACAAGATTCGATGGCAAGGTATACTCAATCATTTATTGCATAGAGGACAGGGTCAGACAAAACTGTCAGGGAGAACCTCCTGTTGAGTCATGAGGTTCAGAAAAGGATCCCCTTGCTTTCTAAACTCCTTCTCAGAGAGGAGTCTAGGTGCGGCTAGATCCAATCGTAGTCCCAGACTTGGTCAATGGTTTATGTCTAAAGGATTATATGTGCGCAATCAATCCTTTATATCACTTAGCTAAGATTTCAAAGTTTAGCATGCTGTTAGTCACTTACCGAGGATCTGTTGTGGCAAGGAATCTCTCAGCCTCGAGGAGTAACCTTGAAAGGCGTCCCTGCCCAAGGGGAGATCCTGGCGTGCAGCCCGCTGCCGTGCAGGAGAGCTCAACAGGCTCTTGGGCTACTCACTATTTATGGAGGATAAGATGATTGACCCAAAGTCATATTTGCATGCTGACCACAGATTTCAGTTTCTTCGGTGGGTGCATTGCACAATAGCCCTAGGCTATTGTGTTGTTATCTGTCTCCTGGATCCACTTTGAGCTGATGCAGCCATTGTGACCAGATGCATCCATCACCACTGGTGGTTATCACCTGAGCAGGGTTGCAGGAGATAAAGGTCGGGGGCAGGGGAAGCACACTGTCACACAGCTCTTGTGATCACATGCCTTGGTATAAATATTTTGGTTTTCTTTCAGGTCCTGTCTCTGTCCTCCCCAGAACTCATCCATTCCTTTTCCCTCTCTAGTCCAGGCTCTGCCCAAACCAAGCTTGAATAATCATTTCCTTAAAGACTCTCAAACTATCACTAGCCTCTTGTGTATTCTAGTTATGGATACCAGCTAAACCTTTCTGCTGTCTCTCACCAAGCCCTATCTGTCTGACCAGCCACTTTATACTAAACAATATGTATTGTGACAAACTATGCTCTTGCTCTATCCTCCACTTGTGCCAGGACAAACACAGATGGAATCACTAATTAGTTTCTCACTAATGAAGAAGACTGCTTCAGGAAAGCTGGATGCTAGGGTTTTAAAGACACTACCTGTAGAATTTAGGTGTCTAAGAAGCAGAGCGTGCAAAGGTCATATGGATCCACACTATGGATGTGCAGGAGAGGTGATCTGTGTACCTAGAGACCTTTAGCATCTAATTTTAGATATCTTAATAGACAGTAGGAGTGTGGAAAGGTCAGCGAAGTCAACGGTGGATAAGTAGATGCTCACACCAGCTCAGGAGGAAGCCTAATTTAGGCCAGATGAATCCCAGCCAGTGAGTCAGAAGCAGAGCAGCAGGAGACGAAGAAACTAATTCACAATTTACATCTTCACAAACTCCATAAAAGCATCCCAAGTGATTTGTCTACTGTTCAGATGTTCTCTACCAAAAATTGTGTGGTTGTGCACAGCTGTTCAAGGGATGAGGAGAACGAACAGCGTATTCTGGCATTATCTGTGGCTGATGTTGGAGCCAGAAATTAGAGATGGAGAAGAACTACATGGAGTCAAAAGTACTGAAAATGAGGCAGCTTGACTTTCAGGTCCTTGATTGAGCCTTTTAGTTGTAAGAGTTTAAAAATAAAATAGTTGGGCAGTGTAAGAAAGTGGAAAAAAATAAGAAACTTAGCTATATCATTTTATAGTCACTTCTAAGAGTCTTAGTAGTGTATTTTTAACTTGATAATTTAACTTGCCTGCCTCCCCATGGTACTTATAAAAATAAAAGAGTACATTCTTTATTTTAGCCAAAAATACTGTATAAATAAATTCCAAGGAATGCATTCAATTAGAATGATAGACTACAGTAATGGCTGCACTTGATTGCATTTCCGTTTCACAAAGCAATTCACATTTGCTACTAATATGCTAAAATTTGTGCCAGTCAAAATAAGCTTGTCTATCACATTAAGAGAAAATTGTCAAAACACACAACTCTATTCCTTTCTCACTCATACTAATTTTATACTGGAATGACTGCATTTTTTTTCAGAGCTGTTCTTGACATGGCATGATAATTCTCTATCACTTCTATTAATGTGTATACACACTAATTCATGTACATGAGTTTCCATGTACTTCTGAGAACGCTTACGCTTATGCCTGTAAGTAATCATTCTCCACTAGCCATGGTTACATTGCTCAGACAGTTACACACAGCAAAAGAGACTATTTGGGTAGTTCTTCTTAAGGCCTTTTTGGGTGTCAATCGTAGACAACCCACAGATGTCTTGAAGGAAGCACCCTGCTGAACAAACTAGGAAAAAAATGCAAAGCCGAAGAGTCTCAGGCCAGTTCCAAATACCTACCAGATCTACTTTATTTCTAATGCTTTGCTTTTCCCCAGGAGTCCAGGAGCTATTATCTCTCCTACTGGTCAGAAAATCACAGTTGGACCACCCCAAAATAAAAAATAAAAATCTGTAGTACAAGCTCATGTCCTGGTTCTTTTTTGGCTTGGAGAGACAAAAAGAGACCTGGTTAGTCTTCTCATTCACTGCCTTAACAAGAAAAATCAGAGCACAGAGTGCTCTCCCTTTCAGAAGAGTGTGTGTGACCTTCAGTGTTATCCTGTGCTAACACTAACTGCAGACTCCTGTCCACTCAGGCAGCAGGCATTTTTGTCCTGTGCTGGCTAGTCACCTACACAACCTCCTTTCTTCCTTTTATTACGGCTGTACCCATTCAGTACAGGCATTCCTTCCATTGGCAGACTTTTGGCAGGGTTTGTGGCATACAGCTGACTGCACATTGATCACACCGTTAATTCTTTCTTGATCTCAGGTTTGCACCCCCTTCTTGCAGCAGTCCTCAATATGTTATCTTTATCAACATTTTCTTGCGAAGCAGAGGTACACTATTCTGGGTGACTAGAATGTAACTGGACCACTTTCTTTACCCCTGAAAACACTTTACTCCATCTTCAGTTATGGCTTTTTCCACCAGATGATAACATACTTATGTGTATGTATGTATATATATGGTACAGTCAAACAGTAAACACCATTAAGTCTTCAGCAAAAAATTGTAAAGTTCAAATTAACTGATCGGATAAGCTAAAATAAATGCAGTTCTGACAGTGAGACATCAGATGACAAAGCACTTCAAAACCTGAGATCAGCCTGAGGGGCTAGCTAAAGATAACAAAAAAGTGTGGTCATCTTGGACCACTTCCTAAAAATGCTGTGCTCAACAAATGCCAACTCAGCCAAGAGATTAGCAAACAATTGACACAGTCAACAGTCTCTGCCCAGAGCTACACTAACATGCTGACAGCATTTCCTACCATGGGCCTCAGAGAGCGGGACGGTTCACAGCAGAATTAACGCGTGGGAAACCTGGTGTTGAGGAGCAGGCGTGTATCAAAAGGGGTTGATGCTTACAGTTTGCTCATGTTTAGCAACTTTTAAACAATGCTCTTTGAAAGAATATTTTTATTTTGTGGGAATGGTTTTGCAAAGAGGCTTTCTTCTCTCCGTAATCAGTTCTGAAAAAAAGAGACACAGATTTCTGACAATTTCTATTGTCAATCTCAATTTTTTAATTAGAGCTTTGTTTGTTGTACTTTGCTTCAATTAGCTATTTACTTTTTTATTTCCACCCAGCGCTGATATAAAGCTCTTCACTGATAAGTGATGCACCTTAGAAATGGCAACGTGTTGAAGAGGGAGCTCATCTAATGCAGACTGTTTCAACTCCTCTTTTTGCCTTGCAGATTACATGTCTGAACAGGAAGGAACTGGTAACTGCAAACTGATTTAAGTCATAAATGAAGTCTAATGAAGACAATTACATAGTATACAAGTTTCATCTTTTATAAACCTAATTGCCATTAGTGGTGAAAGGAATTACTTATACACAGCAAATGGAGAATAAGTGTCTTAGTTGTTTGAAATGCACTGTCAGAAAAAATGAACAGATTTTGTACAAGCTAGCAGTTTCTCCAATAGATCACCATTGGGATTTTCAAAACACCTAAACACCTTCCCTGCCTGCTAGCAAACCGAAAGATGTTAGGCTCTTCCCTGTGACAAAGTATCAACCTTCATTTGTTTTGAATGTCCCAGAGGGAAAAACTGATAATAAAACTAATTTATTCCCAACAAAGTATTTTATTGTGTTCCCCCTCATGCTATTCAGCACCTTTTAAGAAAATGCCGTTTCACTGTGGTTCCAGCGTGAGACATTCAGCTAGCCATATAAACAGGCAAGCAGCAGGAAGGGGTTGGGAGGGAGCAGCATAAGTGAGCTAACAAGACTGATAAAAGAGACAATGGAACATTTATTACGGTTTTGGGTCAAATCACATTCACAAGGTAAAAAGTGAAGTAAGAAGATTGGGACTGACAAAAAATGACTGACTCTCTTTGGGTGAGAGATATGGGAAAGAACTGCCAAGCCCTTACAACACAGTGAAAGCTGAACATGGGGTAGGCAGCCTGGTCCACAGTGATCCTCGTCCTCCTTCTCTGCCTCGGGGCTTGAGCACTAGCCTGCAGGAAGACAGGTGGTGGCATCATGTTGTAGAGACACAACAGTATCTCCTTGCCTGGTCTCATTCACTTGTGGAAAAGCTGCTGTTTTCCTCTCTGCTTCTCCCTGCCGTTATCTGAGTCTCATCAGTCAGTGGGATTCGTTTGTTTGCTTTGAGCCACTCGCGTGGTTTACACCTTGTTATCCTTTATGAAGTAGTTTCTTTGAAGTACATTAGTTGAATGGTTTCAATATTCAGTCTGTTATTTCCCTCTGAGTAGGTGGTCATGCCTGTATCTGGCTTCACTCTTTCTAAACCCTAGGGAATTTGGGAAGAGGAATTTGTTCGTCCTACTGGAACTTGGGCAGGCAGACCATAACCCTCCTCCAGAAACTCAGCAGGTAGGAAAACACCACGAGGATAAGGATAGCTGAAGGATGGAGTGGTAGGCAGGTTGCCAGTGATACCAGGATGTCTGGCTCCCCAGCAATCCACCCAGCAGGCTGAGAGGGACCTGCTGGCCTCAGAGTCTTCTGGCCAGGCTCCCCCTTCTGATGACTTCCAGACCTCAGACCTTCTGATGACTTCTTCTGGTGACTTCCAGACCTCAAACCTGCCTGGCTTTCTGCTCATTGAAATGCCACTGCTACAAAGGTCTTGTACTTAAGAACTGCTTGGAAAGGTGGAAATAAAAGTGTGTTTGACTTTTTGAAAGTGAGGA
The DNA here is from genome assembly GCF_035582795.1 of Mycteria americana. Taxonomy (NCBI): domain Eukaryota; kingdom Metazoa; phylum Chordata; class Aves; order Ciconiiformes; family Ciconiidae; genus Mycteria; species Mycteria americana. The sequence goes on from NC_134367.1 coordinate 38,580,698, forward strand.
ATTTTTTTTTTGCTTATTTGCTTTTTTTAATGGGGCTGAGAGAGAGAGAGTGAGCAAGAACATACTCTCTTTTTAAATAGGAGTCTTTTTTTTTTATTTATTTATTTTGAGAATTCCTATGGAATAGGAATAGGAAATGGAATAGGAATTCTAGGTTTTGGGCAGCTCTAACAATCTCAAGCTGTATGCCCTATCATGCATTATTCTTAACAGTAAATTCTGAAGAAAAATCTCATAAGCGGAAACTTGAACACATGCAAATATAGAATATTATGAACAGATAGAGCATATGTCCGTATCTGATGCATTCCAGTTTTACTCATGACCCTATTATTCACAGATCTTCAGCAGTAAAAACATTTGATTTATGGATGTGTGTCTAAGGTTACAAAACAAAATGTTTAATGTTTCCTAGAAATGCCTTGGAAAAAAAATGAATGTCAAATCCCCAGATGCTTATAAGTCAAAATTAAATAACAGGTTTTCAGGACAAGACTTCTTATTGTTTGAAATTAGAAATGAGATCCAACTCTCAGTTTCAAAAAAAAAAAAAAAAAAAGAAAGAAAAAAGAGAAAAGAAGGGGTTTCTGAACTGACAGGGCTATTTTGAGGCTAATCTCCACCTTTACCGCAAAGAAACCCAAGTTTGAATGTATTTTTCAAAAGGAAAATTAGGAGCAACTCAAATTGTCTATGCATGAAATAGCATCTGGAAGACTACCATGTCCATTCTCTTTTTGTGTCTCCAACCTGTTTATTATGCTGCACATACAAACACAAATACTTCCTTTCAAATGCATCTTCAACATTTGCTCTTAAAAAGTCTTTTCTTAGAACAAAGCATTGTCAGGTGCCAGGTCAGGAAACAAGATAGAATAAAAGTGAATTATTCTTGTCCTGCTCAAAGAACATGAGTGAAATAAAAAAAAGTTAGAATTGGCAAGTAAGTTTGGCTTCAAAATATCTAAACTCTCCAGCAGCTATCCGATGCCAGAGAGATATTATTTTATACATAATATCAACATAGGAAAACATTGCACCGTAAATGCCATCTGGAAAACACAATTCTTAACTGTTGTATATACATTTTGTTATCAAACTGACTATTTTACTCCCTCATAGGTCCAGAGAATCTGGACCTTGGAGCCCGAATTTAGCTATGATATATGTCATTCAGAGGGGGGTGAATAGGTTCAAACCCACATCTGTTTATTTCTTAGTGTCCTAATTTGCAGGCTGTACTGGGAACAAGAGAGAAGGGCAGAGATCCCTGTGCTCTTCCCGAAGTCACATACAGCAAGTTTAACTTCCTCGGTTGCACTCGACCTCCCTGAATTCCACCAGCCTCCATCCATCCCTCCCTCACCCAGACTCTCTTAATGACCTCTCCATGGCCTTCCTTCCTCCCTGGGATCAATCGATACCCTTGCATCACTCTCCTTTCTCTCCCTGCCACTGCAGCAAACCCAAATTTGCTGGGAGCTCCCTGACATTTGCACTCATGGCACATCCTATGAGGGGCATGTGCCCAAGCCCATGCGCCTGTGCCAGCCAAACAGATGCAGCTGTGCAGCCACATTGCCTGTCATGTGCACATATCTTCCTCCCACTCTCCAAGGCTTTGACTATGTCCATTGTGCATTTATAGTAGGTCCTAACAGTACAGGCTTTAATATCCACCTGGTGAAAGTTTTCATTGTGCTTGTTGGAAATTCATGAATAAAGGTTTGAGAACTGCGTTGCCTAATTCTTTGTGGTCTTGCTCACTAGATTTTTGATTTACACGGGGACTTTAACTAAAAGTACAATTCTTAAAGTCAATTAAATTAGGGTGGTTTTTTGCAGGGACACTTTCAGATCGATCTCAGCCTGGTTTATATTGATTTTTTTACTTGCAGAACTCAACCAACATTGCTAGCTCCAAATAAGCACAAGTATGCCTGTGTGAGGCTTTGCAAGAATGTAACGTGCAGGGTTGAAGCAAAGCACAGACAAAGTGGGAAGCTGCAGTGCTGTTACCAGAGCAAACCAATGTCCTGAATATGGGGCTCCATCACCTGGAGCTCCATTAACTCCTGCTGAATAAATAACCACCTGGCATGAAGACAGAGTGCTTTCTCAGCCTATTTATTAGAATTTGTTTTTGAGGCAAGGGGAGAGGAGAGTGGGGTTATGAATCTGAACTCCAATGGTAACTAAATACATCCAGTATATTCTTCCTAAATATAGAGTTATTCCTAAGGGGGAATAGGAAATATACTTCCTCCACTGAATGGCCAAGATTTAAGCCTTAAGTTTGTGTCTGTGCTCTGTGGACTGTACTAGGGAGATCTCCTTTTTTTTTTTTCTTCTTCCCTATTCAATGTCTTGAAAATAAAAACTCAGTGAGCTCAAAGGCATTTTTTAAGGACATTTGAGAAATCAGTCACTCACAAAACTAGCACAATGAATAGGGTTCAAGCTCATTAAAAGTAGGGATTCTCCTCTGTCATGCAATGAGACAGCACACAGCTCTGGTGTCACAGCAAATAGCATGAGGCAGAGTTTCCAAAGGCTGCAGCACATCAGGAAGGTTAGACAAGGACTGTGTAGTGTCTTTTAACTGCTTCCACCTCCTAAAGCAGCAGTCCAGCATTGCAAATTAGTGTACGTAAGTGACAAGAGGGAAACCAAAACCAGCTGCATTTGACATTTTAAGTAGCGGGAGAAATTAATGCCACCCCCCTGGGCTCCGGGTGGTGATCTGTGAGGGTACCAGTATAGCTGTTTTGGAAGAGGTAGCACTGGCTCTAAAGGAGAGAGGGGGAGTGGTACCAGGCAGGCGGTCCAAGTGCCCTTGTGTGACAGGCCAGCCAGGATGGAAAGGATAAAAAGCCAAGTTCACACCCTAAGGGTTAATTAGTTATTTTATTTACTCTTTACATTAAAAGCTGTGAAAATTAAAGGGTCAAAAGGGACTGCAGTGATTCTGGGCTTTGAAGCACTGCAGTAATACGGCTATTTGGGGTTCTGTGATCATTTTAATTTAATGAGAACTTTCCTATGAAAGACACAATTCACTCGTGGGCAGCATGCGAAGCCAGCCCGACCTGGAGGGATCAGTCGTTTATACTGCTGCTGGTTCCCAGTACCTCCACAGGCAAGCCACTGTTAAGGCTGTTCATGAGTTTGTATTTACTCTGCACTGCAGCTTGAATATGCACTGGGCCTCTTTTTAGAAACGATGGCACAGACAGGCACCCATTCCTGTTTACGAGCGGGAGCCAGCCAGCATGGTTGCCTAAAATGTTCTTCTGTCAAAATCACCACTTGAACTAGAGCCAGGCTTTCCACTTCGTCCTGTTCACCAGCATGGGTGAAGAAGCACAACGGATTTTTCTCCCAGAGCGGAGCCCTCGCACCTCGTCGCTGCCCCTTTCACACCAGCAGAGGCAGGAGAAAGCTGCCAGCAGCCACCACAAGTGCTCCCCCCCGCAGAAGTCTCCTGGCATAGATGTGTCTCCTGCAAACCTCGAATCAGCACAGTTGGCTGACACCACCCTGAGGATGTACACGTACTGATGGGCCCTTCTGACAGCCAAGTGCTAATTAAGGCAAACTATAAATTATGATCTCTGGCTTGCCAAAAGGGCAGATACAAGCCCGGTCTGAATGGCAGGGTTGTGCAGCCAGGAAGCCACAAATGGACCGCAGAGCACAGGAGCATCCATACTGCACCAGGTCGTACCTCTTCACCCCTCTGCCGGTAAATCCACCACAGAGGGTCTTAATATAGAGAAAGGTGCAAATTCATCATCAACCCTCCCTAGAGCATCTTAACTTAACCAGTGTTACAAAGTTTTCTTGGAGCTGCAGGAACATTAGGGATTTCTTTAACTATAGAGAGTATAGACATGATAATGAAAGCTTTGTGTATGGGCCAGGAGGTGTTAGCCATTGCCTGCAGGTGCCTGGGATGTGAAGTCTGTTTCACAAACGTCAAATGCACCAAGTCTGAGTGTGACAAACAAGTATGCCTCCTTACCTCTTTCTCCATACTTTGATACTATTTTTGATAGGTTAATTAAAAAGAATTAATTAAAAGGCAAGATTTTATTTAACCCCTTCTGGTTTCCCCCCAGTCTTGTACAGCCGATCTCCAGAGTACTTAAAGTAGCCAAACCCTGAAAAAAGCTCCACAAAACAAAGCAACCAGGAGCTTCCAGGTCTCAGCATGCACCACTGGACATATCTTGATGCCATCTCCTAGTGACACTTGGGAATGCACCTCATTATTCCCCATGTCTTGGTTGTAATAAGAAAGAAGCCCGAATGTATGAACTAGAAGGAAGGACCTGCAGTATATTCCAGCCATTCCCCCTGTTGGGATGCTCATCAGACTACTGCAGATGTGGTGGTGCGTATCTGGTGCTGGGGCCCTGATTCCCCACCAATACATTACTCCAGCAGAAACCAGCATTGCTTCCAAATGGATTTGTCCTGTCCACTCACCACAGCAGTTCATTCTGCTTCTTCGTAGTGCCCCTGCAGCCATACTATGTCTCAGAAAGGCTCATATCCAGCTGAAAACGAGCCATTTTTTCCAGGATAGTTTTCAGCTGAATTCATTCCCTGATCAGCTCTCCCCACCACCTCACAAAAGTGAATGCCAGCTATGGGAGGCCAGCAGCAAGGAGAAGCTGCAGTCATCTCTTCAATGTACTTGCACTTGCTGTATAAAAGTGATGGGGAAACCACAGGTTTCATCTAGATGTAGAAAAACCAGACCCCTAAATTCACGTAAAGCACAACTATGTTCAGTGAAGTTGTGCATGAATGTAAAGGTGTTATTTTCAAAAACATCCATGTTCCCAGTATCAAAAGTGGTTTAAGCACCTTGAGGCACACAAAGTTGCGGGCAGCTGTCTACTGGGATTATCTTCCAGGAGACATAATTTTTCTCTTTGTCACATCTGGTGCCTTATTTGCACTTTTAAGGGCCTACATACATTGCTAAAAAAAATGGCTTTTACTAGCTATTGAAAATCAAAGGTCTTACATTCTCATGGATAATTCTGAAAGTGAGATATTTGCTCCAAGTGAAGATCTGCATTGGTACCACCATTGATCAGGCAAGCTGGCTGCCCTTGAAACAAGCCAAGTCACTCAGAAAAACCCTACCTCACTCCTAAATCTTAGGAAATGTTTTCACAATCTGTATTCCCAGAAAGTGCTTGGTAAATTGACTGTGGGGAGACAGCTCAAGTGTAGTGGTAAGGCAACGACTTCTCTCTGCAGCCTAAGCCATGTAGCACGGCCACCTCCTCAAAAGAGCACTGAAAGGGGACAGAGTCACCAGCACTGGCATTAAAGAAAGCAGAGCGGCCTTTTACTGGGGCTGTGATGTGGCTCTCTTAACCCTTATAAACGTGTGTGTTTGGGAGAGAAGGACACAGTACCGTGGCAACTGCCATTTCAAACCAGTCTTTTTTTCTGTTTCTATTGTAGAGTGAAGTCTGAGAGTCTGTGCAGATTCAGAGGAATAGAAACCTGTACGTATCCTAAAAAAAGCTCCTAGCATTAACATTTCTCATGGCATATACTTTTTATAGCTAAACTAGTGTTTTAATGCATCCGTAAGCTGGAGAAAGCAGGAAAAAACCTGAAAGCGTATTTTAATGGAGGTAAGCAACTAAACCTCTACAAAAAGAACCTGAGAGGGGACACAGGAAGGAAACAGTATGACTGAATGTGATCTTGCAGTATGCATTCACAGGACACAGGGAGAAAAGTGCAGTGGCTACACCTTGGGCTGGGAAAGGAGTCCAGCATGGCTGCGCTGAGAGGTCCTGTTCCGACTCCAACAGTCGCAGCAGGACAGGCGCAGCTCTGAGAAATTTTGGGGGCGTGTGAGTCCTAACCGATAAACCTAATGAACCAGCAAGGGCAGTGGAGCAGCTGAGAAGGACTGGTGATGCTACTTATAACCTTAATTATGCATCAGAAGGGGGATACTGCTCCATTAGTGTAAATCCATATTGATAAGCAAATGCATTTTTTCATCCTTACACTCTGTTTAATGATAAAACACACTCTAATATACCTTGGAAGATCACTTATTCCAGGGCAGACCTACAAAATTCTGGAATAATGGATTTCATTCTGTGACAGTTACTTGGGAATCAATGCAATTTTATTAAGAGATCCACAAACAGCAACTAAGAAAGCAAGTTTACTGCCAGCATACTTACATTCACCCCGCAGGAGTCTACAGCAATGCTTGAAAACATTTAGGGGCTTGCAGTAGAGTCTGAAAAACACAGTTGTTGAGAGTCTACCGCCTTGGGTTGTAGGGTCCCCAAGAGTGCCACAGACATCTCCACAGGAGCCTGGCTCACACAGGTAACACAGGTTGACATTCTCGGGAGCTACTTTTATCTTGGCAAGCATTAGCCTGAGCTGCTTCAGAGAGGAGTGAAAATATAAAGTCTGTAAGGCAGATGTCAGCACGAGCTCCTGTAAATTTCACCTTTCATAAAGAGCTTCCAATTAACAATGTCATATAGAAAGTAAATAGTTATTTTTCATGGAGGTTTCATCCAACACCTTGCTCTCCCGAGCCCCTGCAGAGCAGACTCTTTCTGTCATTGCGAGCCTTTCTAGCAATGCTCTTATGTAGCTTCAGTCACTAGAGGACTATCTGCAAAAGACAGATGAATAAATGTGCAAACTATTATGATTTTGAACATTCCTTTTTTGGGGGGTATTGCTAATACTTGAAAAATGCTTACTGCTTTTTTTTCTTTCTTTTCTGAAACCATCACAAATATGGTAGCAGAAGGGAGCAGCTCTTGGCAGGGAGAGAGCAGAGGGAGCCTCTTTCTTCCCCTTGTGAATTCCAAGTCCTAAAATACTAGAATGTGCTAAATGTGTTTAACCACAGGACAAAGTGTTTTATATTTTAAATGACTTCCAGTTGATTTCTTGTGCTTTATACCTATTACTTTTCTGGTGAGGCACAGTGTTTACCACAGACGCTTCAGGGCAGAAAGTGCATCATTACTATGGCTCAACACTCATTCATTCTTTCCTTCACTTCATGCCCCTTTGGCTCCCTAAGAAACTTTTATTTAAGCATCTTTTCAGCACAGAGACCTGTTCTCAGGCATAGACGTGAAAATAATTTGTAGCTTCTAGTGGAGGAGACTTGAGCTAGCTACAGGGAAATGCAGCTATTAGGTGCTTCCCAGGGGAATGGAGTACAGGCTATAATCTCTCTGAAACTGCTCTTCAGTACGCTTTGGGGCATGCATGCATCTCAACACAGGGCACTAAGGGTGTTTTAAAGGAACTGTAGTTCTCCCAGTCCCTTCTACTACAGGTGGAATATGTGCTTTAGTGACAGCAACTGATATAGCAGAATCCTGACATTTGGGGCTGTTAATGCATTTCTGCTTTAAATAAACACTCTTTACAATGGTTCACTAGTTTAACTGTTTAATTATACTCTTAGGATCATAAGACCATACTGTCCAAGTGTTTCACAAGTGGCATCCCCTCAGTAAGGAAATCATACATTTCCAGCCCTGAAAAGCAGAGGAAGAAAGTAGAGCAGCAACATCACTCTGTGTGCGCTGGTCTAGCAGACAGTAATTAGCTAAGGTGGAGCGATCCTTGGAGCCAAGGTGAAGCTGAGCCAAGGCAACTATTGTTTCAGTGAGATTTTAGTACCAATTAATTCCATATAGCATATAAACAGAGAAGGTGAAATCAAGAGAAGGCATCTGAGAGAGGTAGGATGAGGGAAAAAGTGGCTGTACTCTCAAATGCGTCTGTCTTCACACTTTCAGAAAATAATTTGAAATACCAGATGATGTGTGTGACATAGATGAACTGTGGCAGACAAACTTTTTGGCACAGATGTGCCGAATTCAACACGATATTTGCTTACTAGTCAAGGGCAGTTCTACTTTGCTGAAATAAGGAATGGATCTCTTACAATAGTAATGAACAAAGAGAACCATTTATACTGCTGCAGAAGTCTACTATTATTTGAGTTATTACTTTTCTTTACATGTATATTTGGGAGAGTAGACAGCAAAATAAAAGGTGCTGTAACTTACATGACCAGTGTAAATATGAAAATGCTGGTTTTTAAATTGTATTGTGTATCTTTTATTTGGTTACACTTGCACAGAATTAGTATAAAATGCTTTCAAGCAAAATTGTCCCTTTACTTCCATCACTGGTATCTTTTCATGGCTTTTGTATTCTGAATATACAGACATATCTGTCCTCAGACAAGAAACAAGGCACTGAGATTGCACTCTTGAAATGAAATATTGACATACTGGATGAGTAGACATGTAGCCCATTCCTACAGGATGTGTATGGGTCAAGACTGTAGCATGATTCAACTAGGTACTGGCGACATTTTTACTGAAATAAAATCTATATTGGCTAGGAATCCAATGTTAACTTATACAACAACAAAGAGTACACTTAAAGATGATAAAAATTTAACTTTCCGAGATAAAAATAATATCCTGATCCCAGGAAGTAGGATAAATTGTTCAAAGGGAGTAAGAATTAGATTTTTCTTCATCTCTCTATGCTGGAGCTTGTCCATTTTAAACTTCTGCTCTCAGCAGCTCTGCTGGAGACAGAATGCTAACTTTTATGGCCTCATCTGATCCAGCATATGAACATCTTTATGAAGCAGCAATATCAAACCAAATAAGGACAGGGACCTCTTTTAGACAAATAGCAGAGCCTTAGCCATCAAGATTACAGTTAAAATACAGAAGGAAAAAAAAGAGAAAAAAACAGACAGGTTCACTGTGGGTGATGCTCATGCCCTGGAAATTTCTCTGTGTTCCAAAGGCTCGAGGAGGAGCGGAGGCTCAAGACCTCCTGCTGTGAGTCCCCTGACATGGTACTTCCCTCCCATTAGTTACAACAGCGTCCCTACTTGACAGCAAGGAAGTTGCTCTGGAGCTCATGGTCCTCAATGACATGTAGTGTACGTACCACTTGAGATACCTCACTGAATTCGTGCCCAGTTACTGTAGTCCCAGCTGGCTATTTTTACAGCTCAAGAAGTGCAGTGATAATATTTTTCCTCTTCCCACATCCTTGCAAGGTTTACTTGTGTTTCTGTTAACTTTCTAAGTCCTTGCCTAAGTCCTTTCTAAGTAGCTAAGAAGCTGCTCCTGATCCCAGTAAAAGTAATGTCCTCTGTCCAGCTCATATACAGCTAGGTATTACTTTAGAAGGTTAGATTTTTGTCTGGAAGTGATGAAGGCTGCATATTCTGCAGGATAGCTAATGCATGCTCATGCTTTCACTCCATTATTTAAACTCCCTGGAGTGGACAGGCTTCTGATCTAACTCTCATTTTAGTACATTGCTTCTACGACCTAATGTGGAAACAAAACCATCATATCTAGATATCCTGATCGAGAGTCTGAAACACTCCTCATGCTTTGGTAGGTATGGATCAAACAGCCATTACCAGAAGCGCAGCCTATCCCAGCTTCCCCAGCTACCCCAGAATTTCACACAGACATCCTCAAGACCTTGATAGGTACCCAGATGACTAGCCCATGTGGTGCTCCAGCTTGCCATGGATACTTCGCCACTGTTTCCCAAGCTACAATCATAATCCTGGCTGCAGAGTAGACACAGGACCCCAGCAAAGGTTTCAGGAAAAAATCAAAGAATGCTCCTGTCTATTTTGTGGTTGTATATATATATTAATGGTCACTTGCAGTTATGAAAACTTTGAGAAATTATGGGAAAGAAAGATCAATGGAAATGACATTAAGTCCAATTAATTCAACTGACTGGCTGTAGAGGTTGGATAATTACTTCACCTCTACATGAATACACTTGTGCCTTTATGGAACGCACTAAGACCTCAACTTTGGCTCTGGCCCCTATGAAAAGCAAGGCTTTGTAGGATATTCAGTAATCTCCACAGCTAATTTGGCTACAAATCACCCAAAGGACCTGCCACTGAGCACTCATTTTCCAGACAAAGAACATCCAGTCTACTGCATTAAAGCAGAGAAGCAGTTTGGAGAAGCAGTTGCTTTCTAGAATTTTGTTGTTGTTGTTGTTCATTCCCACTTTAGAAAGTAATCAAAGAAAATCCTGATTTTTGATGCATTATTCACTTAGCCTGCCATGTGGAGAAAATTGGGTTTCTATCAGTCTGGAATTTCTTCCTGGAAAAAATCTGTGCAGATTCAGAGCACTGCTCTGTTGATTTGACTATATTATTGGAACATTTTTAAAGGGTTTTTTTAATGTGTTAGTCAACAGTCAGCATATTAAGAGGTTCTTGGCCCCACAACATGTAAATGGACTCAATAAGACCTTTGAACTGGAAGACAAGTGGACTTTGGACTGAGCTATTTTCTTCAAGATTCATATTCATTCTAAGAAAATATCTTCTGAGCAATTATGTAAAGCTTTGACTCAACTGAGCAGTGAAGAAGTGAATTTGAAGATTTACTGCTCCTGCAGTTTCTTAAGGAGGAGTATATTTGGGCTGTTCAGGCAAGAATCTGAAATACAGTATATAGAGAAGAAAAGCAGGTACTGTTCATATTCCAGAAAAGACAGCTGGAAATCATTTCAAATTTAGAACTACTGGCATGCATGGTGCATCCATTAGGTATTGCTGTTAGTCAGCACATTCTGACAATCATCCCTACACAATGAATTTGGAAAAATAAATGATAAAGACATGCCGAAGGGGAAAAATAAAAGTAAAGTTGTCTATATAATATGTCTGATAGCTTGTGATTCCAATAGCGTCTTTTCAAATACCTGGGGAGGTTTAAGAAAACTAAGTTAGAAAATTGTTACTTTGTCACTCCAAAAAAAAAGTGTTCTGGAATGGAAAAAAAAATTAACACACTCAAGCGTATAGCTCAGTCTGGTGTCAGTTACAAGGAAGCTGGAAGAGAATAAAAAGGGGCAAGTGAAAACTAATATGGATTTTTTTTTTTTAATATGAGGCAATGAAGCCAAGGAATGATCAAAGCAATATAAGGCTTAAAAGGGGCTCCAGGTTTCCTCTGATTTCTGTGATTCTCCAGTGGTTCCTATTCCTCAGTAAGGACTTTGGTAACTTTCTTTCACCTGTCATTTTTTTTTAATACCATTTTTGTCGTCCTCACCAGCACTAGCCCGAGCAGTGCAGGCTGGTGCGACCGTGTTCACATGCCTGTATTTCCGCATGCTCTGGACAGCACTTTTTGGGGACTGGATCACATCCCTAGGCAGGAGCCGTCAGGGGCAGAAGGGGCAGCAAAAGGGACCTTGAACATTTTCCTCTCCTTCCCCTCCCCAGGTTAGCCAGCACCATGTGTGCTCCTGTGCCAAATGCCCAGGGACACGCAGCCCCTCCATTTCAGACGGAGCTTCGTCCTCTGTTTCTGTGCTCCGAGATCCACAGTGTGGCAAAACACAGAGAAACTCTTAGTCTTTTTCCACAAGCGTCAGCCTTCTGATGGGATAAGGTGAGGGATGGGAACTGCTTTGGGGAGCAGTCGGACTGCTCTGCTGACTTCCCGGGAGCTGAATGTAGGGCTTTAGCTCTAGCACAGGGTGCACAAGAGTTTCCCCTGTCAGCAAGCAGGGGTTGCACCAAAGCGTCTTGTAGAGAGAAAACTAAGAAGCAAGCAATAGAGATTGGTCTTTTGGTTTATTATTTAAGAAAATTAAAGGGAAAATTCAGGCAGGAATTAAGTCTTGGCGACTCACCTAATTTTTTTTTTATAGTGTATTAGAAGACTCTGCAAATGTTCTTCCCTTTGATACTTGCATTCCTGCACTTCTGTTATTGAGGGAGCTTCATGACTAACAAGGGGAAATGTGCTGCTGCCTGTGTAATGTTTCACTATGGTAATTAAAGTTCATGGTAGCAGAGGGGGGTGGGGAATTGTTCATGGGTGTTGCAGCCAAAATACCCAGGAGTGCAGGGCAGCTGGGATTTGCAGTGCTGCTTCATTTACTCACGCTCCTACTAACGGCTCTGAAAAGCCAAAATGCAGTTCTTCACTGCTCCAGAAGGATGCTGCAGCAGAGCATTTGTAATTGTCACTTGGCACAGGTCCTCTGAGCAAAGGGCAGAGTGATCCTCGCTCCCTCCCCAGTGGCTGTGTGATGATGCTAGCCCTCACCCACCCGAAAGGCCGAGGCAGCCGCTTCTCCCGGATGCCTCTGACACAGTACAATGGACAGTGATGCAAAGGCAAAAGATCATTTAATTTGCCAAAACCTAAGTCAGCCTGGCCTTGGGATGGAGCCAGACCTCCGGTCATCCACAGCTAGTCAGTATTTATCCAGTTGTCCATCACCATGGTTCCAGGATGGGACAGAGTTTCACAGCTTATGATGCTGGAAAACATAAGTAGGAATATTGGACTAAAGTGACTTGGTTACAGAAAACTTGCTTCTGAAGAATGCATACAACAAGAATATTCAGGTGATCAAAACATTTAAAAAGTACATCTAGACTGAATAAAACATTTTATTGGACTGAAAAATATTTAAGATGTTTAGATGTCATAAAACAAGGCAAATTTCAAAATGAAATGTTATTTCTGCATGAAATAGAAAATTATTGATTTTTAAAATATCTAATTGATATATTTATCCTTTTCCCTTTTTTATTTGAAATAATTATTTGAAATTGAGTTAGACATACTAAATGTTTCAGTTGAGCCAAATTTGCAATTTTTATTGGAAAAAAAAGCCAGATACAATGTCTTGTTGATCTCGGCCTATGTCTGTCTCTTCACAAAATGTTGACTGAATGAATAATAAAATATTCAGCTTAAATACATAGCAACCCATCACATCTGAGGCTTCAAAAATTAAGCTGGAAATTTAGTGGGTATCATATTTGCAGGCTATTTTTCTCTTGAAATGGGATAACCTGGAACAGCTATGTGCTTTTTTTTTTCTCTCTTTTTTTTCCTCTTTTGTTTTATTCTTTCTAAATTACCTCATCTTTTGATACTTCAAAACTGAGACTTTTAAGGGTCTTTCTTGGAAGGCTTAGGCCAGTTCTTATTTTTGTTTATACCAGATAAATAAAACTTTGAGAAATTTCACATGAATAAAACCATACTGGCATCAACTAAACAGAATTCATAGCATTAATGGAATGTGGTAACAAAGTTTAAGGGATTTGGATCTCATCTGAACAGCCTCTAGCCATTCAGGTGTGTGTACAGTCTCCCCATTTTAATCACTTACACATAGAAAATACCTAATAGGAAAGGAACAGGTCATGGGTCAGAAATAACTAACAGCTAATCAAGATATAATCAAATGTTCATGCTGTGGCCTGCTGCAGCCACCGGGGACTCCCAAACATTCATTTCCATGTATCTATGCTAAGCTGTAACCATTCACACGCTGAAAGCTTGCAAGCATTTTCTCCTTCGAGCCTCTGGCAGTACACCTTCATCTTATATTTGGATATCAGAGACTAGCAGCTTCTGAGAGTCACAGTCTAAGTAGTATTTTAAAAGTTTCTTGCTTTACTTCAAAATTTGACTCCCACTGAAGTCACTGAGCATCTTCCTATTACTCAGGTCCTTCCTGACAGGCAGATGAAACACACCCATTGCTAGATTCAGTCTCACAAAACAGGCATCCAGAAGAGAGTACGGAGGCACCAGTAAACAAGTTGTCTCAGAATTAGCTGTGCTGGACCATACATACTAATTTGCAGTAGCACCCTTGAAAGAGAAATGAGGTAGATCTGCTAGACCTATACAAGCACACACACCAAGGAGAAGTTTTGCGGCTCCTCAGACTTCATAATCCTGTTCATTCCTGGTATGTGAGCTCTGTTAGCCACAACGCTTTCCCAGAAGGAAAGAGTCTAATTGTAATAATTCATTAAGCAAGGCCAGACTTGAAGAATACTTGAATACAATTTGGTCTGCTAACTCTCTCCTTATGACAATCTACTGTATCTTAGCTTATACACAATAGATTTGGTTTTTTTCATAGTTGTTTTGGTTTTTTTTTAATTAAGTAAAACACAGCAAGATTTCCACAAGTGATATGTACAAAGGTTGTTCCCAATTTTAATTAAGAACAAACAAACAAAAAAATCCAATCAAACAAACCAAGCTCTACTTTATATGTACAATAGTTTGATCTATTCTGTTTCTGTTGAGTGTGAGACTGGAAGAGTGAGTAAATTACTGTATACAAAAATTGTCATGATATTGTAGAAAGATGGGAAATCACTTATTACCAGAGGTATTAGTGATAGCAGAGATGGGAACCAGATATTTGAATGCGAATGTTTACGTACCTAACAGTAATATAGTTGAGTCAATGAAAATATTTTATTTGCTTTATCACTTCCATCTGTAAGCACTGTACTTAGCCATAGCACATCATTGGAGCAGATCTGAATTTCATTAACTAATCTAAATACAAATTGTCTTTAAAGCAATACTCCAGTTCTTTTCCCCCACCCTCCACATCTAAAAATTGCACAGGACATTAGCTATTAAGAAATCATGAACTTGTAATGAGAGTCTGTGGATAGTAGCTTCATTTACTGTAAGGTTAACTGTGTTTACACATCAGATAAACTCCATGCAAAGATAGTGAGCAACTACCAATGGCTAACAGAAATCTTCAGATATTTTCTACAAAATGACAAGACATTCTGTGGACTTTTTTTTCCATTGTGCTAGCCCTTACCAGACAGAATGATTGGAAGGCATTGGGTGGTATGGGTAATTCCAGATAATATTTATTTTATTAATTTTAATTTACTTTGCTGCAGGTGGATCAGTTTATAGGAAATCCACAAAATCACATAATAGCCCACAAACCTCACCACAGTAGTCCAGCCCTTCTCAGCTACTGGCGGTATAAATACTACTTTTCTCCTAATATTTTAACAGATTACTAAAATGTTCCAGTAATACAAAAAATAACTGATAACTTCCAATATTTGATCATTAACATTCTGAAACTTGTGTCACCTGCAGTTTGCAAATAGAGGGGACAAACTGCATAACACGGAATTGCATTTGCTAAAGAACTACCTTCTCAAGAGGACTCAGAAACTCATTCATGCAGATATCAGGAGCTCTGCAGAAAAAAGGCAGCTAAGGAGCTAAAAAAATCCTCACTGTGGATGCACAGGTGCTACTTGGAAGCTTCTCTCCATATCTGTTACACATCTAAGTAGGCTGCGAGACATCCCATTTCCACACATCTACATGGAGAAAACAGCCTCCATTCAGCTGCTTCTTTAACTCCCTGCTGAGGGAAGGTGTTATGCAGTCATTTGTCAGCAGAAGAAAGGATCACATTAGTGAAGTTTCCATCTCCAAAGGTATTTAACACTGATATCACAGAACTTGTAAGAGGAAAAAACATATAGGTCATGGAGTTTGCAGTTGAGAGAAGACTCCTTTATCTCTACATCTTTTAAAAATCTGGTCTCTGTGATATTTTAGTGCTTTAAGAGAGGTAGGATTTCTTCCCTCCTCCTGCCCCTAGACACTTCACAAAGTAAAATTTAATTTGATGTATTTTCAGCATTTGATAGGAATCTAATTCCTAAAACTAGAAAACATACTTTCTTTAAATTGTCTTAAGCCAGGTACTAACAATATAAAATTCTCAACTTTTTGACTGCCAGAGTCCCTCACATGTACTGATCCACTGAACCCGTAGTGTTGGCCCCTCAAACTGAGTTGTCATCGGATGAAAGGCAAATGAGAATGATGCAGTGAGAACATTTTGATTAGCCCTCAAAACTTTTACATATTATTGTACACATCTAGACAAATCCCACAAAGCCTAGTAACCAAAATAGAAATTGCTTCATAAATATCAAATATACATGAAACCTTGTGGCTAACCGATAGCAACCACCTGTATCAGCTACCATGAGTTAGACCTTGTTAGCATAGTTCTTAGCATAAGCCCATGGACTTTAATTGAATTTCTGCTCTAGTAGATGAAATATGATCAACCACCTGCCCCAAACAACGGAGCAGTCTTTGGTGTGCTCAGGGAAATAGAGAGTGAAACTATGCAAAAAAAAAAGTTAAACTTCAGGGAGTACAGAATTGTCCAGGACATGTCTGGAACAAATTGGTTGTGGATGCCAACAACTGTGCTGACAGCAAATCAGGAAACAACAGCTCAAACTGATCAGACAAATCACCAATGGGTTTTTTTCCTACCCAACTCTATAACTGAGGAAACCTAGGAATTAATACTGGGGTCTTCCCAGGAGTTCCTGATGACTTTGGTGGGGGACCCACAACTCTACACCCAGATCCAGGACCACCTCTCCAACCTTTGGGGGGGCCAGGAAGGAGGGAAAGAGCCCAGGAAACCCCACGTTCCTGTGCCAGGATGAAGTACAGCATGGCAGGAGCCACCACGTTGGCCTGCCCAACTTCCCTCTGGGACTGTGCCATCTCAAATGCAGAATAAGGACCTCATGGAAGAAACCGCTATGCTAAACTGCCGAATATTTCTCCCTCACTGCACCATCTCCCCCACAAGACAGGAAAGTCCCGTGATCCCTAAAATTGTATGCATCTGTGAGTAAAGTGTTCTGGTACCCAAATCCACAATACAACCTTCCAGGCAATCCACACAGAAGAAATACGTTAACCTACCTGGAGAGCTCCGACTTCCCACTGACAACACTTTACATCCATGTAGGCCAAGAGCCGCTCATGGCATGGAGAAGTGATAAGCAATAGAGGCTTACATTTATTGTAGTTCTTTGGGACGTTGGCAGGCCCTGATGATGAGGTGAAGGAAGAGCCATTCTTTGCTTCTAATCACTCTCACCTAGGCCAGCAAAAGATTTGTCAAGTTAACCTGGAGTACTTGAGGTTAAGACATACAGGTAAGGTCTGTACGTACCTGAGCCTACACGTCTTATTAAGGTTTGTGTAATAACAAATACGTTGCTTCATTTACATCATGCACTATAACCCAGAGAAAGAGAAAAATCCACAAACTATGCAGGTTCCTATATACTCATTGAGGCCTTGAAAGAAAAAAATATGAGAGATGACTACACTTGCTAGCAGAATAAATCCTGGTCACTAGCACTGGGGATGGCAGAAAGAACATGCAGACAGAAAGCCAAATGAGTTGACAGACTTTCTGCCAACGTTACCACCTACTGCAGGCCAGTCGGAACCAGCCTGTGTTCAGTCCCAACTGGTGAAATGCTGTCTTCCTATGCCGCTCTCTCTGCGTAGCTGTCCCTTAGCTAAATGCTACTATTTGCCCTTTGATCTTTTCTCCTTTGCTAACAGTATTATGGATACACCAAGAAAAAGCAAGGGAGGAACAGGTCCGTAAATAAGCAATTTGCTGCAGCTTCAGCTTTGCCATTGCATATGCCTGTTCTCATTTGCCTTCACTAAATGCTCGCAGACAAGAAAAGACTGGACCAATATAGCTCAAATCAGCCTTTATATTCATAAAATGGTCTGTGTTCATTCTCTTAGCTGAGAATAAGATTGGCTTAACTTTGATTCGGTTTAATCTGTGACTAAATTATTTAAAGTAAATCCAAATAAGTGTTGCTGTTCCTCTGAAATAAGGTGTGAAAAAGGATGCAGCTTTCTGCATTGCTTTAATTTCACTATATAAATTCACACCTAAAGTTATATTGGTGTCACGTTCTCAAGCAGCAAAGCCTTTTGGGACTTCCTGTCTCTCTTGCTCTGCCTTCTGTTTTCTTATTCTTTTCAAGGTTAATGGCATGATTACCCAAACACAGTGATTTATTCATCCCTTATTATTCCAAGGAAGTTGTTAACAAGTCATGGATTGGGTGTTAGGTTATTTAAGGCTATTAACAAGACATGCAAATACTCAGGCATGTACTTGTGAGTGACACAGAACTGCACTAGTAAAACACATACATTTTAAAGCTTCCCCTGGCTGAAACTGTGTGGGTAGCATGGCTTAGAGTAGTTGTCCTGATCCATTAAGGTTTTCATAGCACATAAATGCTGCTAATTCTTTCTGACTTTTTAATTGCTCTTCAAAGGGCACTGGCAGTGTGCTGGGCACACAAGGCAGACTCAGCATGAAACAGAGCAGGAGACCAGTTATCAAGCAAGTAACATTATTCCTCAGGAGAAAGCTAATGTCCTGACTGAAGAGGTCATGAAGGGAGGTTGTTTTGTTTGGAAACAGTAAGCTCTTTGGCAAAAAGGGGAGGAGAGTCCAAAATAAATTCCCTGAGGCAGAAGCTGTGGAATTAAGAAGGAGGTGGCAGCATTTGCACAGGAGAGCTAAGAACAGGAGTGCTTCAGAAATAGGATTTTCCTCACCCTCCTTTTTGCTCTAGGAAAGATACAGCAGAGCAGCAGAAAGCCATACTGTAGGAACTAGTAGAGACAAGGAGAGGTCTAAAGTCATCTTATCACAGTGACCAAAAAGCTCCATCTACCAAGGGGATCGAGGCTTGAGGAGGACCTGGCTGCCCCCACCATGAATAAGGAGACTCAGACACAGGAAGAGGACTCACAAAACCCATTGCAAAAAATAAAAACCTTCTTAAATTAGTAAGCTACACTGAGGTGTGTGCCTTGTGCCTCCGTTTTTTGGGAAAGAGACACCAGTTGACTATCTTCGGGCTGGCTGGTTCGGAAGCCAGCATCCAGGCAGAAGCATTAGCTAGGACCCAAAGGAAGAGAAGACAGCATTAAACTGGAGGAGCAGGAGGGGATCAGCACTGACTTGGGTAGGGCTTGCTTGGTTTGTATCTCCTGAAGTAGCCAGGCGGAGCTCGTACCTGGTGCTGGCAGTCTGGTACCCAACAGCAGTACCCAATATCAATGCAATGCCTAGGTGAGCATCTAGCAACATATAGATGGGCACCAGGAGACTTTTCTCAGGAGATGGAGCAAAGTGTGTCTGTTTAATAACCTCCTCCTTTCAAAAGCACCAGTACCTTCCAGGAAATACTTGAGTATAACCCCCACCTCTGAGCCACTAGCCAAGAGCCAGATCATGAAACCAAACATATTAAACATGTAAATTCAGTCTGTCCAGACCTTGCTTTCAGATCCCAGCCAGACTGCTTTGTTCTGCTTTTCCCCAGGAGGAAGCAAACAGTGATGCAACTGAAATACATGAGACCTTTTAATTTAGCATAAGAAGTTTCTTCAGCCCTAGCTGAACACTGAGTGCGAGTTTTAGGAGCACAAGACAAAGGTTTGTTTGCAGTGAGTATGATAGCACATGTGAATCTTGTAACTGCCTATTGATTTGGCCTAATTCTCAATTAGTGAGTTAAAAATGTATCATTCTGCTTCAGTCTTGAACTCCTCTGACAGGGAAGTGGAATACCCTATGGCATGCTTTGCTAGAGCCAGGCCAGATGCCCCTAACAGAAGTCAGCATAAGGCCACTAACGCAACTGCATAGGACTGCACCACTTGAGAGCCTGGCCATAGGACATGTCATAATACATTCATTTCTAAAATGGGAGCAGGGTGGAAGGCATCAAGAGGTCATTTATTTTACCTACTGGCCCCAAGGCAGTATGAGACGTACCTAAATCGCTGACAGTTGTTTGTCTAAAACGTCTGCTTTCTTGCTGGGGTAAGGTACATTGCAGACCTCTGGTCTCAGAGGCAGCTGAACATGTAAAAATGGATTTTCAAATGAAAGTTGCTGCTAACACGTTAGATGTCTGTTAAAGGGGATAGCTATTGCATGCGACCAATGCCCATAGCAGTACCACAAATGCATGTAGGTGTATAATGTTGCAAATACATTAGTTTTGCAGTTTAAGAGGGAATGCTACGAAACCCAGAGCTCTGATCAAACACTTTCTGCATTGTATTATTCTGCAAAAAAAGCTGCTGAACTTTCAGCTGATCTAATCCATTGCTAACTGTATCCCCTTTCCCTGTGCAAATAGCCTGCTGTGCATGAATAATTAGCACATTGGTCCGAGGCCAGGGAGCTGAGCAGCCCCGCTCACCTCAGCGAGACTGCCCGTCCGGTTGCAGCTCCGACAGCAGTCACGCGGGACGTCTGCTTCTTACATCACCGCGGCAGCAAGTGCACATTCAGCCATTCCATACATTACTGCAGATACGGGTCAACTGCTTTGCCATGCCCTGCAAAGCAGCCTAATTCCTCTTCTCTGACTTCATAACCTCTGTTTGGAAAAGACCTATTAGACAGCAACGTAAAATAGCTATTAGAGAAGCAGCATAGCGAGACAAGTCATTTTTTAAGACCAAGTATGACAAATATTTTGGAATACATTCAGCGCTGTAAAACTCTTCAGAGTTTGGCAAGATCCCTTGAAACTTGTGTCACAAATGCACTTCACACGAGCATCTTGGTTTTCACAGAGGCTACACATGTCCATTCACCGCAACAACTTTTAGTCTCCAGCTCTTTATGACTTCAGTAAAGCACTTGACTCCATGTTTAAAACTGAGCATATACAGGAATGCTTCTCAGTCTTGGCCTTAAAGTTAACGCTGCTGGATATGTGCCCCCTTTGAGGACTTGGCTTTAATCTTGGTGTTTGTTTCATTTGTAACCTGAAAGGACAGTCCAAAGTCTGATCAATACACTACGAACATGTGAGAAAATAGGTGCCAAGGATCTAGGGAAAGCAAAATAAAGTGTTCTTTATAAAAATATTCCAACACTGCACACTAATTTTACAGCCAACAGCAACTCATTCTTTATCACAGCTGGAAGAATAACTGATTAAAAAATGTCACATTATCCACTCGAATTATTCTTTTATCATTACCTGCCAGCATACTGACTCACAAATTTCTGAATACATAATGGGGTTCTGAACATTCCTTAATAGAAAGCTTTGCACATAACCTGCCCAACTCTAACCTTATAATAATGAAATACTTGAAGACTGCTAGTTTTTTATTATTATTTTGAATATTTGTGAATTTTGAAATCTGGAGAAAAATAAAATCAGTTTAAAATAGCATACAAATTCTAATATTCTCTTTCAGTCACCTCCAGTAACTGGTCTAAGCAGCTCTACAAATAGACGGTGTGCACATTTCATTTTATTCATTTCCCTAGTAACTAGGAAACACATTTTCAAGCCTGAGAATTTTTTTTTTAATTGGATTCCTACACAGTTTGGCATGGTACGAAATTTACTCCTTCCCCAAGATAGTCAGAATCCACAAACAAGTTGTTCTAGCATAGCTGAAGACCGGCCTCTCACTCGCAAAGAACATGCCTTCACCAAGGGCCAGAGCACAAACCAGGGCTGTGCAGCAGAGACACAGGCATTCGAAGAGCTAACACAGTCAGCCACTGCAACTCAGCTAGAACTGTTATTTGAGAGACAATAAAAAGTCGGTGTTTAAACTACCTCTCGAATGATGGTGCGCATGCTCTTAATCGCTTTCAGGACAAAGTCACACAGTTGAGCTAAAGTAACATTTAATGTCAGTTTTAAGCTAAGCTGTTTGGCTTTGTTCAGGAAGAAGTTACAGTGCTCACTTGGATCTGTTATAGCGAAGGAGCAATTTAAAACTACTACCCCTCAGCTGTTTGCTAACACATCTCATCTGCAACACTCTATTGACAGCACCAATGTAGGAGGACTAATGCATCACATGAGAATGAAATTTCGGTAAGTCAGCCCACCACTGGGCCCATATTTTACAAGAATAGTGTGCTTCATGCGTTAACTGAGCAGGGCTATGACATTGGTAGATGAAGACAGACTTTTCTACCTGTAATGAACTACATGTTTCACATGGTCATGTTTTCACAAAGGTCTGTATCATGTTACCTACCAATATTTTTTTGCAGTTGTGAGGTTTGTGATTTAATGAGGTCCTCCTGAGTCTGAGGTATGTAGACAGGTTGCATTCTGTATGGTGCGCTCTGAGTCAAAGGGCATCAGACAGCAGAGCTTTTAAATTGCATTCACTTTTGACTGTGACGCAAATCCTTTTCTAACAGCAAATGACAAAGTAATATGGACTGAACTTCTAGCACTGCTTAAGTTACCGGGATTTTGTCATTGATGTTAATGAGGACAGAATTTAACCTAAATATTGTATAAATCATTAGCAGTCTGTCTTTGCAGCTGTTGGAGTTCTAAACCATCCTGTGTTTCTGTTAACAGTGATATGTATGTCTGTAACGGCTTTTATTGCAAGTCGTATCTTGAAGTGAATAGTACAAGCCTATAGATAAGTTGTATTTCCCTCTAAACAAACCATCCACATCTGGAGAATAAAAGTTCAAAGCAAACGCAAGGTGGAGTTCGGTGGATTCCTCCCAGCCACCAAGATGAAATACTTTGTTTTCTGTGTAAGCATTCTATGCATTTTGAAAATAATCATACAAACAATACTCGAAACTGGAAGAGTTCCTGCTCTGCAAGCCTTTAGCTCTCACTATTCCCCTCTGTTATATACAGCTCTTGCCCAGTCTTTGCTGTGCCTTATAGACATGGCTAAACTCCAGAGCTGTGATTCTCAGCACGTTCCCTACTACATCTTTGCCTGTTCATGTGTGCAAAGCAGGGGACAAGGGAAATTTTGAAAGTCTGATTTTCTGACTTTCCTCACTGTTACTTGAAGCCTGAATCTCAGGGAGACTTATAGTCCTTTTTTGTAGAAGTCATTTTGCTGAAACTTAATGGTCAGACTTAGACCAAGAAAAAAATCCCAACCCAAAACCTCAAAAAGTAGAGCAGCTGCCTCTACTCCATAGCACAGTGGTCCTGTCCTTCAGAGAGGCTAATCACTCAGCTTTTGGTGGAGCCACTCGTCTAAACCAGGGGTGAGACTCATCTTCCCCAGCCTCAGTGTCTGAGACTCCACGCATAAAATTCACGTGATGAGGTGTGGGTATTTATAATGTTGGTGTCTACATCTCAAAGTTAGTTGTCTACATTTTCTTTACAGTCACTAGAGAGAAATAAGCATTTCTAGGATATGAGTCATCTCATTCTACTGCAGATGTCTAAAATATGTCATAATAATTGTGCCTGAGAAGCTCCTGTTTCTCACCAGTGATTATAAAGGAAGTCTTGAGTGGCTAGCTCAGATGTAGGCATCTGTATGGTTGATGTTTAAATTTGCTGAGACAAATCTCATTCCATTTCATTTCATGACAAGGCATGTCTATGGTCATGGAATGGGTGAAGGACCACACCAAAACCTGCAGGAAGGACGTCTAGCATGAATCTTTGCTCCACTGTCCGTGTTTGTCCCCAGCTGCAGCGCAGGACCATGGCACCGAGATCCCAAACAGCCAACACAACATCTGAGCATTGGATTGTGGCTCAGGCTGAGCACCACGTGCAACAGGCACAAGGGGAAACGTGCTGACGCTTTGTCATGAATGCAAGAGCTATAGGCACAGTGGTGGGGACTGGACATGGGAGTCAAAGGAAGGATTATCATCATCAGTGCATGAGACATGATTGTCAGGGTGCACAACAGATTATTAGTAGTACAAGATGGAAAATACGGTGCTGGCAAGATGACTAATGGGGGGAAAAGTATAGACGGCTTTGTGAATCTCTACAGAGTTGGGTTCTGAGCAAAAGCTGCTATCATGAACAAGTGAACAAAAAGGATGGGGGAAACAAAAAATTTCTAGATTAGTTAGAAAATGTAGGAACTGTAGAATGACAGAGCAATCCAGACTATTTTGAGTGTAAGAAAGAGATAAATGAAGATTACTTCTCAGCAGAACTATGAAGATCAATGCTACCTGATGAAGAGCAAATAAATGCAAAGTAAAGTAAGACTCAGATTTGACAAGTATGTAAGTGGGTGATAAAAGGGAGAATTTCAACACTGCTACTTCAAACATTTTATTGAGGAATGATGAGAAGCTTGCTTATCAATGAGGAGACTGAGAAAACAGTGGTGATTTTTATACCAGGCAGGAATAAAAAAAAGTACGGAGAGAAATTATGCCAAAGTATTAAAAAATGGGGATTAAAAGAGGAAGATAATTCTATAGACAGTATGGGGAGAAGAAGTATTTAATGAAGTAGAATAAAATGAGAAGATCACTGAAGACAGACACTGAAGTGAACCCCTTGAAGCCAAATATTGAGATCTTGGCTGGGAGAAGTATGCCATGTTTAGAGGAAACACTATTGCCCTCCAGCATCTGATATTTCTGGTGTCAGCAGGTGACAGACAAGCCAGATGAAAATCTCCAGCATGTTTCCTGTTGTTCTAGATATATGTCTCCCTATTTACTCCTTGAATTTGGCATGCAACTCTTCACTCCAACCTTTCAGCATATTCTTAGAGTTTTCTTGTAAAAGTGTGTAAGCACTTATGGTAGAAAGTGAGAGAGAGGCTTTATGAAGTATGACACTGAAGTGGAAATATTCAGAATATTTTTTAACAAAACCCAAATTATTTCAAATTAAAACACCAAGGTCCTCAAAATGTCTTTTGAATTGGTTTGTTTTCTCTTGGCTCCTTGCCCTTGGAAATTTTTTTACGAACAATTTCCTCGTTGTATTGTTTTCTATAAACATAAAGCACAAACATTTAAGTAGTAAATTTCTTTGCTATGTACTGTACAAGGATAAAACAATAGGAGAGTTAGAAGCCACTATGTTGTGTGGGAGAAAGATGAGTCACTGCCATGAGATAAAATTAAATTAGTTCTTACATAAGTTCATCATAATCTTCACTTCTTCAGCATCAAAGCTGATGACTCAGTATTTGTTTATAAAGGGTGTTCATTATCATATAATACCTGGCAGTCATCAAAGATGTCTTATATTATATCTACCTATATCTACTTTTTATAGATCTCTAATAAGATTACTGCATTTCCTATATGACCAAGTATATATAATGATACCACCTGTGATTCTTTGAGCCATCACTCTTCACAGCTTTGTGCTGAGAAATTAATATTTCTTCTAAATTCTTTAACAAATATCTCAGTTTTTGAAGCAGAAATAAGGGGAACAATATGCAAACTGAACTATCTAACAAAAATGTAGATCCATATTTCTCTTCCAAGAATAAGAAATAATGGATCAGAAACATTTCTTTTCCATAGCTATGAATCAATGCAAAAAGTCAAATGATTAAGTGTGAATTACTAAAGTCTTGATCAAGAATTCTAGCAGTAGATTAGTTTGGTTTATTGTGAATTGTTTGTTCCCAATAAATTAATATATTTGCTGCGTCACTTCGTTTCAAAGTAGTTTTATCATAAGGAAGTTACTTTGGAAGTTAGTAAATGCAGAGTTCAGCTCCCTCCTCCTGCTCAAAACGTAACACTCCTGAAGTGTGTTGGACGGTGCCTCGAGTTTCCACTTCCACAAAAACACTGGCCAAATCATCAGTAGTGCAAAAAATTAAAGGCTGACCCCAACTGAAGCCTACAAAATTGCTTCTCCAGAAATAAAGGCCAATGTCCAACAGAGGGATTTGTTGATTCCTAGGGCTGTACTCAGATTCTGCCTACCTGCTTGTGCATAACAATTCTTGCCAGTAAGCTGCTGACACCTGCCTACTCTTACCTCCCACCCTCTACACTGTCCCTCTATGTCTTCGTTTCTGCTTTGACTAGATGTGGAATTGCACGTGTTTAGACATAGTGCTTCACTCTTCCTTAAGCTCCCAAATTCCTTGTGATTGCAGTAGGAGCATAAGTACTGTCACTGGATCTATGACAAAGCATCCTCCTATGGAGAATGCTGATGCACACACAGGCATTTTGCTGGAGCAGCTGTGCGACAAGTCAGTGGCCAAGATCCTCTCAAGCACCAATGGGCACTAGAGAAGACAGCCTGCCTAATGGCTGTTAAGTAAGTGCTCCCTTGAAGTGCAGGCTTTTGACATGTTTTGTTATTTGACTATTCACAGTGTTGAAATGACAGAAAGCCCATGGAGTATAAGATAAAAAACACAAACAAAGGTCTGGTAAGAATACATTAAGAGACATCTGGAGACTCTCCTGCTTAGACTGGTTGATCAGCATGACCATAGCTGACTAACTAACACTTGAGGAGGAAAAAAGAAAATATAGAGATTTAAATTTTTTTAAATTATTTTTTTCCAAAATAGAATGTATCTACACATAGCTATTGAGGAGCAGTAGCAGTCCTGTATCTATGCCAAGACAGCTCCTCCATGTAGTTTGGGCCCCCTGCATTTCTTCTTTTTCTGGACTATGCAAAACTGACACTATTTTCTGTAAGCACCATGGAAGGAAAAGCGTATTCCGGAGGAATGTGAGGATTGGTCCAGAGCCCACTAAAGTCAATGAAAGTCTTTCCATTGACTTAAATGGGATTTGAATCAGAACCTAAATGAAGAAAGAAGGATCTTGGAGTTCTGGACTAAGGAAATAATTCCATTGGGAGTGGCATGGAAAAACACATGAAGGTGAGAGCACTTGAGGAAAACAAAAGGAGCTGAAAACTTGGCGTCGGCAACTGCTTCAGTATTTTTGGAGGTCATAAAAACCGACAGGCTTTCTCTGATGCAAACTCACCCCCCTCAAAGCAGGCTGATTTATTCCTGTGTCAGAAACATATCAAACACATATGAGATGACTCTCCTGGTTTTCTTCCTTCATTTGTGCCTCACTTCAAAACTGACTATCACAATGGAAATGACACAATGTTGTCAGCTCCTCCCAGAATGTCACCTAATTTATCACAGGCAATTTCAAATAAATGGTTATCCAATTTTTCCATTTCTTTCAATTCCATAAGAAGTAAAAATTCCCCAGTGCCCCTAGTGTCCCCATATGGCCTCTCTGGACTGATCATTATCCAAAACTGACTGTTTTATTAGCTGCTGAGTTTTCAGATCCCGTAATAAGTGCCTCAGAAATGCAAGTGGTGTTTCTACGTAAGTGTTCATGAAAAACAGCTGCCAGGTGAATTAAGAAATACATATTACAAGGAATCAATATTTTGGGGAAATGTAGGTATTTAAAATAACACTGATACTGTTTTGAAGCAGAAGGTAAATCGAAAACATCAGTTAAACATAATTAAAGCAGGGGAAAAAAACCCTTTTCATTTAGATTAATGCAGAACAGCTGCCTATTAAAAAAAAAACTGCAGGAAAAAAATGGAACCAAAAAGAATTCAAAATAAAATCAGACAAGAGCTGAATGCAAAGGTGCAAACTTAAGCCAGATCAAGAAAACACATCAAATCAGAAGTGAAGCTTTTGAAAGATAGATGCAGTCATGTGCATTCTCATCTTGGAGAAGCAAATACAAAAGAGCGGCCAACGTTATTGGCTCCTGTGGGAACCCTGCAAAATTTTGCAATTGGTCTCTTAAGACAGTTCTGTTTTTCAAATAGCATTGCTGTAGCTGTATGCTGTGGAAGAGATTTGGATACAGGAGCATTCACTGGTCTCCAAATTTTCTCTCCTGGTATAGATTAAGTGTGCTGCAAAGACAGAGCAGGCATGCCAACTAGCAGTCCTTTACAGTGTGCTTCATCTTTTAATTTAAGGAATACTTGCTGCCTCAAAAGATTTAACTGTGAGGCAGGAGCAAGTGAAAAATTACTCACTTCTGCCATCAGCACTGAGTAGTATGAAAACATATCAATGCTTTTGCAGATTGGATTTCTTTTATTTTTATATTTTGAAATATTCCCATTTAATATGTTAAATATTTTCAAAGGGAGGGGAACAGAAGGAAAATATTTGCATTAGGTTCAAAAATGTATAGTTTTATCTTCTGTTAATAAAATTAGAGTAATATTGCTTGAGGTGCTTAGCTTATCCAGAGAAACAGCACATGTTGGGCCATTGTGCTATTCTTCCCATGATGTCTCCCCAACATGCAGTACCTTTGAGTGTCATGGACTACGCCAAGAATGCAAGGAGCATCCTTGCCTATTCTGGGACCGATCTGCCCCTTGCTGGGTATTCTGAAGGAAAGGTAACCTATGGCTTTGCTTCCCCTGTGTAATACAAACTGTATGGCTCCCTCAATGTAGAAAGGAGACTCACTACCAAGCAGGAAAGTTTCTGCTGTCTCTTTCTGCCATGGGCTGCCCCGGCTCTGCACTAATCCCAGTCCAAAAATCCTAAAAGTCCGAAAAGACTGAAAGTCTCAAGCCAGTGGTGACTCACCTTATGTTTGTGCTCAACATGACAGGTGGGCTCCTATGCTAGTCTCCCTGTTTTACAGAGTGCTGAGGTTTGGGATGTCTCTTTAAGGTGTCTCCCTTAAAAGCTGTTTCACTTCAGAAAGCTCCAAAATTCAGCTGCAAATCCTTTCTGTTCCCCTGGCCCTCGAATTCCGAGTTTCTAAAATTCTTCAGTTACCTGCCTCCACATGCAACTGAGAGAGAAATCTGAGCTTTTCAGCATCCACGTGTCCTGTCACACATGTTGCTTTAGACGTGGAGCTAAACTGGAATGAGGCTCTCGCTGTAAGGAGTATTAGTGAAAGGAGAGGATCACTGAGCAAATAAATATCCTTGTGTGGCAAGTCCAGGCTTTGAACTTTCTCCCAGCTCAGTGGAGAAGTCATAGGGTAAAAATCCTCCTGTTCCTTGCCCCTGCTGCTCTTCCAGGGCATGGCAAGACTGGTTACTTGCACAGGGGTAAAACCCTGTCTCTTGGACAGGTAAGCAGATGTATTCTCAATGGGCATTTCAATGCTTCATTGACTCCCCTTGAAATAGATTTGAAATCGTAATGACCAGTCAGTCTCCTGGGATCATTTATCTAAATGTAGGAGTCTTCAGAGTGAAGCCTCATTTTTTAGACTTCCTGGAGAAGGGATACTACCTCCTGGAGTACAATAACCTTGTCTTAAGGACACTACTGAGACAGATTTGAATAGTCATGTCCTACTTCTCTTTACTGCCTATAAAAGACGCCTAGATGGCTACATCAGAGATGCCTCAAGATGGGTGAGAAGAGTTCTACCATAGGTGTCTACTAGGATGAGAGTCATAGCTACTACACAAGTCATTCAGGAAGTGGATGGGGACACATAATTTTGACCATAACCCCTTGCTACTGTCTGCTGGATTTGTAAGTGCAACAGAAGGATGAAAGGCTGCAGGCTCCCTGAGATCCTTTTAGTAATTTTTCTTCCTTACCTTTATATTTCTTATTGAGTTTTACCATAATTAAATAGAACAGTTCAATCTTTTTGTAGTATGACAAACATTTATAGCAAACTTTGGTTTGATAGATCATTGGAAATAACCATGTCTGAGAAGAAACTTTGATTTTTAAAATTAAACAGGATTTGAATCTCTTATGACTTAAATCTAGCTACCCAGCAATAGGCTGCCGTCGTAGATGATGTGTGTGTGTGCGCGTGCATATTTGTTTATTTATTTATTAGTCAGAGCCAAGTATTGACATTCTAAGATCTTGGCTGGTCAGATAAAAATCTCCTTCTTTGTAAAGATTGGCCATTTCTCAAGCCACAGGAACTTTAAACAGTTTCCTGGCAGACACTGAGTAAGCAGGTTGAAGTGGGCAGTGTGATGAAAGGGGAGACCACCCCTTTAATCCTACAGGTTGCTGAAATCTACAGTAGGTTTTTGTTTTTCTCATTACTTGTTTGTTTATTTTATTTTGTTTTTCTAATCTGGTTAAATGCATTGCAGAATCTGCAAAGAAAATATCTCAAAAGCATTCTGTGTCATATATTAATTTTTACATTTTTTTTTTAAAGAAAGCATTGCATATTCCTCATTCTGGTGGATACAATGTCTGCATTCACACCTGCTCCATGGTTACACCAGCCTCTAAGTGGAAACTGGTTCAGCCAGTAGCCTGTTACTGGACTTCCATGGAGATCTGCCTGTATAATGTTTGCAGTCTTGGGCTCAGATCAGACCTGTAAAATCCTAGGCTTATGTGAAACTAGCCCTAAGGAGACGTACATCTGTAAGGAAGAAAACAGAAAGGTTCCTTGCACCTCCATAATGCAAGGGCTCCTTGATGCTAGTGCCAGCAATAGCAGAAGCTGCTGAGAAAGGAGGTGGTGAGGACAGGGACAATGCATCCTTTCAAAGCAAGGCCCAGTGCTCTGGCCAGGCTTCTTCCTGCATCAGTAGGTGCTGGACCTGCTTGCCTTCTTTCATGATATATTAAAAGCACCAGCATTAAGCGCTCATCACCAGAGGGGCACATGCCTCTGAGAACCTGATGTGAGATAGCATCTATGAAATCTGGATGTGTCTTCTGATCTTCACCCAGGCCATCAACAAGATTGGCCTGTGGGATTAGAGGGTGGGTTTTTTTGCCACATTGCTGAAGGGCCATGATGGCAGGACTGGAGGACAAAGGTATACACACTCCTGTGCAGTGAGGCACTATGGTGGAGGTGACCAAGATGGAGCTGGACGAGAGTTTTGTCTACCCACCTTGAAGTAGTGTTGTGCAGAGGTCCCAAGACTGGGTCAGAGCCCTGCAGAGCTGCAGTAGCAGAGCTGTCTCTAGGCTAATTAATCCTGCTTTGCACCATTTTTACTGGTAAAAATGAAAACTTGGAAAAATTTCTGCTGAAGGTAACTCATTTCCACCTCATTAACTTCCACTTGGACATAGGTTTTTATAAAACAGAATCACTTTTGTATAAGTCTCATCTGGCAAATCTGAGGACTCCAAATGCATAGATGATGACTGGGAGGAGGAGAGGAGAAATCTGCAATTAATCAAAATTAATTGCCACTTTTTTCCTCTTCTTTTCCTCAGTTGTACTTTATTCACTTTTTCTTTGGCTTTCTTTCCCCTTAGGAATGTTCTTTTCTCTCTGTCATCAAGAATCCAGTGGCACGGTCACATCGTCTATCAAAGAGGTCCCAGAATCGCCTGTTATTAATTTTGTGATTTTCAAAAGGACTGTTCTCAGGGCAAAATCTCTCCTTGCTTGCTCCCTTTGGGAACAGGTTTGTTCAGATCCTGCAGAAGACTTCCTTGCCCAGAGACACAATCCTCTAAATAGGCAAGATATCAGAGGAAGCATAAGGACAGAAGGGCTTTGCCAGTCACAAATACCCTAAAGAGCAAGGGTAATGCACTCTCATGACTAATGTTTCAGACTTCTGTTGTGCTGTAAGCTGGAGGGCTTGCAGAGCAGAGAGAAATCCACAAGCCAGCTTTAGGCAACAGTGCTGCCCCATCTTACTTTCCACTCTGGGAGAGGTTATGGTGCACGTTGGGCTGGGTCCCTGGTGTTGTACCTAATCCTGCAGCCCACTTCCCCCTATAGCCAGAGAAACTCATTGTGGCATGGGAGCTGCAGCTGTGCTGTGTGTGAACCACATTGATTTCAAGCACCATAGGCCAGATACCACTACAAAAGGGACAGCAGTTTGTGTACAATGCCTAACGTACATACTTAATGCGTATTCCCACAGAACGAGTAAAGAGAGACTTGTGTTTTAATTAACTGAGAATAAAGACACAGCCAGGTTCAGGTACTTGTTAGCTGATGGGATGCTAGCCAGCTTTTCATATTAAAATATGTTTTGCTAGAAGCATACTGAAATTCTGATTAAAAGAAGAAAAGCCTGACACCAATCAGTGCAGTCCAACACACTGAGAAGTGCCTTTTTGATGTACTTGGACTTAAAAGCAGTATTGGTGGTGAAAATTTGCTTGTGGATTTAAATGTTAAATCATTACACTCAACACTAATTTTTTTAATTTTATCAATCACAGCCCTATATTATGAGCAGTGAGTACTAGCTTTTTTCCAAAAATATGCTCCACGTGTACAAGGCTTGTGCAAAGCTTCTACCATAGCAGCCAAATCCCTGACTTTCTTGTGGCTCTGCCTCAAAAATTATTTTCTGTTTCCGTGTCCCTGTGCTATTCAATCCCATGAAACCTAAAAAAAGGTAATCTCAGATGAAGAGAAATGGAAACTGAGGGTATTTCAGATGCAATAAATATTGTCAGAATAAAGGATAATAAACGAGCACTGAGGTGCGTGACTGCTCAGTGTGTGCTCAGTGAGGACTTGGGGTGAAAACCTGGCTATGAAGTCAGTGAGAATTTCACCATCGAAAGAATGAGGTTTTCACCCAATCTCCAGTGTTGCTGCTTGGAGGATGAGGCATGAACACTTTTTGACTTTCCTGTGCCTCAGCAGCTGTCACAGTGAAAATATTTTTCATGAACCTTCCTCCTGGAAACTGGTTTTGCTACAAAAGTAGTTGAGAACTGCTAAAGCAGCAACTTCAACAATGCAATTTCGCTATTCTTTTTTTTTTTTTTTCTTTTTGATTAATACATGATACATATTTTTCATGACACCCAGGTGCTCCACATACTCTCCAAAGTTCTCGGATCAATTTTACAGTCCTGGATATACACCAACAAAATTTCTCACATGACTGAAATAAGGCAGGAGGTTTATATAAACCAGCAAAGATAGGTTAAGAGTCCACTTCAGCTGTGACAATATGGTGAATTCTAGTTACCCTGAATAATCTTGCCAATAAAGATACACCTAAAATATGCCAAAACTGGCTACCAGCAGGAAAATTCTGGAAGGGATTTTTGTAGGTATACAAATGACCCCTGTTTTCACATGAGCCATCAAAAGTCAACAGAAGTCCATGCTCCTAAATCACTGAGATGGTTTAGAAAAGTGCCACCCTTAATGAGCTCCATACCTTAAGCTGGGTGATGATTTGAAGGATCTGCCATCATCTGACCAATTTCTCCCCAGCCAACCAGCAGAAATAAAGGACAGGACAAATCAGTGCGTGTCCTAATGGAGGAACAGGTAGTGGTGCTGACCTGACGGCTCCCACAACAGCCAGGGAACAGGAAAGCTCCTAAGTGGATCCACAGTCTGGAGGAAATGTTTAATCACATTTCTAAGTTGAAAAAATAAACGGAATAATTCCAAGGACCCTCTTTCTTAACAGAGTGAGATGTTCTTACAGCAATATATAACCAATTACATTTTCCAAGTAAAATTCCATCTCTTCTTCACTTCACTGGCTCACAGATACACAGGTTTTGCTTATTAAAAAAGGAGCTGTAAAGAATTATGCTCTTCACATGTGTCTGAAATATTTGGATTCATTAAGTTAAATGGTTTGCTTCTGTCAGATACCAGAATTCATAGGAAGAAGAAGGACATAGTTTCAATTTATCCTAGGAAAAAAAGGAAAATACTAGAGGTAAAAAGTATTTGGTGCTTGGAGACAGTATATCATTAAATGTGTCATCTCATAATTAGAACAAAAATTCTGTCTTCTCAAAGAAATAAACAGCCCTCCACCCGTCTCAAGTCATATCTCTAATAACTTTGAGACCAGCATGTATACAGAATGATGAGTGAGCTATAGCAGCATATAACATACTTATGATATATAGGTATATACATTCTCCTCATACATCTCTATGAATGCTTATATTAAAATCTAATTGCAGGCTTCAAGTATTACATTAGAGATAATGACTGTGTAAATATCAATGTGATGCTCTTTGAGATAAATTACATCTCATTGTTCTGACAACTCTTTTTCAAGATTTTCAGAGTGAAGACTTAATTTTTTTAAGTTTCAATGCTTTTGTTTTGTTTTGAGATTTCTTGCTGTTCTTAAAAATTGCAATTACCAGGCTAATATGACAACAAAATATTTCCTTTGACATTTTCTCCCTCATTTTCCCCCCAGAGGTTTTAGAAAATTTTGTTATTTGATTTAATTTCAAATAAACCAGATTTCCTAAATCCATTGTTACATGGAATTTCTAATCTGTATCTACATTCAGCTTGTCTGTATGTATATGAAAGCAAATGCAAAGACAAACCAATAAGTACACCATTAATCACCCTCTTTATAGAAATACAAAATTACTAAATACTGGATTATATTACTGTTACACTTGACTCTTCCTGCTATTCTACTCTGTTGTAGTAGTGCTCCTGTGAATTTTATTGCATGTCTGTTAGGCCTTCCAAACCAAGGAATAAATTCTCCATAACTGTCTCAAACTGTCTGACATTTTAAAGTGCTAACATATTTGAAATAGTTTCCTATATCCTGTGCCCCTCCGCATTTTATTTCATGTCTATGTCTGCTGCTAATTAGGACCATCTTTTTTCTTCTTTTTTTCATTTGCATTTGGATATTTTACATTTAATCTTCACATATCGCTTTTCTCCAATACCCTTCTGTTGTACAAGTATCGGTTTTATAGCTATTGAGGTTAATTTGACTACATATGGTTTTTTTTTCCCTCTAGCAGAGGTTTGGGGTTTTTCTGACTGAAACTATGAACGAAGGCTGGTTTAAATTTAGAGCGAGGTAACAGACATTCAGTTTATTTGGCTGGCTCAGAAATGCTGCTCAAAGATTTATTTCAATTATAGTTTCCCTTTCGAAGCATGTATTTTATTAACACTGTGCACAGAATTGTGTTTAAGAAACAAATGTCTTTCAAAGATTTTGTTATGATTGGCATTTTTAAAATAAAATCCTTTTTATATTATGCCAGTGCTTCCCTGATGTTAAATTCTAATGAAAATTCAGCTAAAAAGGTTCTCATTGAAACAAGTTACTAATGGTGAAAAATGAAGAATGAATAAAACAGCCTATGCAAACCCTACAAATTCAAAGAAAAGAAAAATTCTTAGGTTCAATGGCACATTTTATTTCAGAAAAAAAAAAAAATTCTTCATTCTTGAACTTGCAGATCTGTCTGAATATTTATCTTGGTTCAATTGCCTCTTTACACTCTCTAGTATAGATTGGCTGTCTCAGTGTCTATAGCTCTGCCCTTTACAAGAACTGCACTATTTAGCTGGAGCGGTGGAAAGATGTTTAAGAATATTTTCAGTTTGAAAGCATCATTCAGTCCTTCTCTCAATCTGCTTATGTAACTTAAATATTTTTAGTGCCTGGGAGTTCAAAGCTGCTAATGTGTTGTGTTTCTGAATGACAAATAGAACACACTAAAAACAGCATTACACTGTTTTTTTAAGAAAGTTTCAGGGAAATTCATGCAGCTCTAAGTGAAACTCTACCCTGCCTTTAGCCATCCAAGTATTTCCTTCCTTGTACAGAGGGCTGAATGATTCATTGTACCCAGGTTCTCTGTTCACCGGTAGGTATGAAGCTGACGTGACTGTATAACGCAGCCAGAGAACAGAAGGTTTTCTCAAGCTGAGAATCTGAGACACCTAGCAGCAGCTGCAGAAAGGAAACCTTCCTCCTCACGATTTATTCATGATATAAGGTCTTGACAGCTGACAGAAATGGTACCCATTTTTCATAGCAAGGTGTCTGAATTGCATTGTTCCCATTTGTGGCAACAGCCAAGGAATTTTTCACCAGGAGATATGCGGTGAAACTAGACCTACAGACTGATTGAATAAGTAAGTAATTTCATGAGACTGAAGTATTAAAATGACCTATTTTAAAAGAGGCGTGTCTGCTGAAAATTAAGAGACCAAGTAGAAAAGATTGTATTTTCTCACTCTATAACTTTAACTAAGCCAATGAAAATCACATATCCAGCTCATTCCTCAGACTGAATTAATCCAAGGACACAAATAAGGAAGTGACTGACACTTGTGAATCATGACCCCACATCTCACCTAACTTCAACAACCCAATTACTAAGCCCAATTTCAATCCACTCTCCTAGACTGTCCTTAGTTTACGAAGAGAAGTATGCACTTCCAAGACCCCTCTCTTTGGGTGAGAAGGATCACCTTCTTGAGATTATTCTCTGTCTTCCATGACTATAGAGGAAGACTAGATGACCAAGCAAGCCAGACTCTTTACTTTTTCGATAGACACAGTTACGTGAAATGAATCCCCATCCAGTCTACCCATCCCTAGCATATATTTTCTTTTTAAACTATGGCAGCTCTTGTTCATTCCAATATTTTCTATTGTAATCATTT
Organism: Mycteria americana; assembly: GCF_035582795.1. Classification (NCBI taxonomy): domain Eukaryota; kingdom Metazoa; phylum Chordata; class Aves; order Ciconiiformes; family Ciconiidae; genus Mycteria; species Mycteria americana. The sequence continues at coordinate 38,616,614 of NC_134367.1, forward strand.
TTTCTGCTACTCCAACTAAACCGGCACAGAAAGTGTAGAAACTGGAGTGGTGGTGAGGGATTGGGGGAAGAAAAAAAAAAAATATATGGCTAGGTAAGGGAGAGCACAGAAATAGGGAAGTATGCTTATAGAGATATAGATATTTGACTTGTGTCAAAATGAGGTCAATGCAAAGAACCATAAACTCAAGAAGGCTAAATATAAAATCAGAATATGGCACGTCAAAGAAATGTTGAGAAAAACTTGCAAAAGGCATAAGAATTTGTAATACGTCTTTCTCAAACATATCAGGAACAGGAAGAGTGCAAGAGAAACTGTAGAGCCAAAAGAAGCATTCACAGAATATAAGACTATAGCAGAAAAACCTAAAATATATATATATTTTAATATAAGTTCACTGTAGGGGAGCTTGGGAGGAACTTTATGGAGGACACATCAGTAGTCCTGCCTGAAACTAAAATTCCAATAGAAGAAGTTATAGAACTCAGAAAGTTAATTAAGGATGTCAGAGTGCTTCTCTAATCATTGTTCGTTGTAACATACCAAGTAGTCCAAAAAGAAAAAAAGAAAAATACTTTTTTTATCTATCCATTTGAGATGTCTATAAACAAGTAATAAAACATAGGACATCTGTGTCAAAAGGGAAATTAACTTCGGACTTACTGGAAAAGAAAATGCAAGGAATTATACTGGGGAAACAAAGCGTTTGTTTTGCATAATAGACTGGCCATAGGACCTAGCGCTCATGTGGTGTCCATGCAATGTTTGTACACCAAAACACAAAAGGAGATTCTTTGTGTCATACTGCCAGTTTACATGGCAAGCAAATAAGACCATCTGGTGACCATATACTTTCACTATACAATTGACTTTCGCAATAGTTCTGAAGAATTTGAAGAGTATGGTATTCTCAACTGTTTGAGATCTATGGTGGTTCACTATTGCAGATGAGCCTTAGCCTATTACGTCTAAAGATGTAATAAAATGCAATGAAACAATGATTCCCTGAAACTCTTGGTGTGGAGCTCAAAGGTGAGAAACCTACCTTCACTCAGTCATCAGGGTAAAGGATTCAGTTATTGAGTTAAAACAATATCTAACTTAGAACTAGTATCTCTGATGTTAAATTTTTATCCTTAGGAGATCCACTGCCTAAACAATTTATTTTGCTTTTTTAAAGAAGTTATTCTTTGAGTAATTACTGCTAAGTACATTTATAGATATTTTATAAGAAATTGCAATATGGGGCCTTATTCTCCTAATTATTGTCATAATTTACCATGGACTTACACTACGGAAAATATATTGACCTGACAGATTTTACCCTAAGAGGCTGCAGTGCAAAACAAACAGAGACCTAGCTTTAGATTCAGTGGTATCTTTCCATCGTTTTATTGATTTATGAGAGAAAAAAGATATTCATATTAGAACAGGTCCCTCTGGAAGAGACCACCTGACTTTGTTGATAGATTCAGCTCCCTGTTTTATGCATGTCTACACTGATAAACTCATTTGTAAATGTGTTGCACATAGGTACCTACTTGAAAATCATCCTGTTAACATGAAAAAAGGGGAATTTAATTAAAATGTGTTTCCACTGATGACAATAAAGACAAAATTGTTCCATGAGCAGCAGAACAGATAAAGCTGGGTTTCCTATGTATTTGTTGACATCTGTGCTGTCATAATACCACTACAGTAATCCACCATCCATCTCTATCTGATTTGTCTACCAAACTCCTTAAAAAATCCCTACACAAGGTATCACTGCCCTCTTGTATCTTTGACCAGAACATCCCATTTTCCTCTCCTGACTTCCAATTGTTTGGCTAAGCAAGAGCAATGTGTGCTTTCACTATTCATGCTGATGTTTTTCTTTAAAATCACAGCATCTGAATGTCTCTGAGACTTCTTCCTCTCATCTGATTTGGATGAAATTGGCTGATGGACCAGCAAAGAGACTGATAAATGGATAGACTAACAGTACATTCTCATCAGCTCCATTTCCTTAGAAGACCAATTGAAATTTTTTATGAGCTCCAAAAAGTAATTTTTAAAGGGATGTGGACAGCTTAAAGAAAAGGGGGGAAAGATTCCTCATACCCAAGTCACAGTCAGCTTAGTATTTGATACCAGGATCCTGGGAGGACAATGGGTAAGTGTCCATCAAAACCAGTTTTTTTCACACCTTGCATGGGAATTACTAAGCCTCCAGGGATCTAAAGCATTCATATGATTTCAGAATACAGGAACAGTGAACTATGTGGAACATTGGATCTCTGCCTCTCTCCCTAGTGAAAGCAAGCTTTATGGCTCCAAATACAGGAGTGCCTTATCTCTTGAAAACTTACCATTTCCTAGAAGCTTGTACTGCATCTGGCTTTCAGAAACACATTCAGGAACTCAGATCAATGTGAGCTGAGGATATTTCTCCCAGCTGTGAGAATACTTGCAGCCTGAGCCCACACATACACCAGATCTCCATACACATCCATGCATCCATGTGTATGCACACATTCTGGAAAATGGAAAAGATCAGATACACCGGCATGATGGTGTATCTGGATGACTGACCAAAAAAAAACTGAGGCCAGCATCAAATACAATGCAACACAATTAAAAAAAGTACAGACAAGGATCATTTGAGAGGTTAAAAGTTTTTAGCTGAACTCAGACTAGAAGTATTCCTGGCTTTGATAACAGCAAATATGGGAAAAATAACAATCCATTCAAATATAGCAACAAGCAATTGATCTTCATCTCTTTGAACAAGCACTACAAACTATAGATGAAATATTATATCTTAGCTAACCTTGGCTGACAATAGTCTAATATTAACAGCACACATTTGCTCAATACATACACTCCTCTTTCCACAGTGTATAGCTCGCAAGTGCTCCTACTTCTCTCTTAGAAGTAAAGGGGCTTAAATATTTATGAATAAATAGACCAAAATAAACAACCCTTACAAAAAACAAAAAAAACTCCAAGCTCCCTCAGCTGTAAAATATAGATTTTATTGGGGTGAAATAATGTAATCTGCCAGCAGTTTTACTCACTGCCTGTGTGAGTTTCACAAGAAGTCGTGGGGGAAACAGAGCTATTTACATGTCCTGCATCAGGCTGCAGTTCTAGGGGGCAGGTGAACTTCAAGCTGCTTAATTTACTGTGTTTGAAAAACAAAACGAGTAAGTCTCTGCCTGAATCACCAACACATGAACAAAGCATTTCAGGAGATGCCATTGCTCATATGTGAGCTGTGAGTATCACTAAAGTCCCCCTGGTGCAGAGGCTCAATTCTGTGAGTGTTTATCTGGTATTTCCGTAGAGCTAGAGTTCAAGGAAGCTAAAAATTTCTACATATGAACACAAGTGTTTTAACACACTCTTTGGAGTTTGGGAGTTCTCTTTGTTAGCATAGCCAAAACAAAGTGAAAATAAAGGGACAGTAAATGGTAGAGGGAGATTAAAAAAAAAAAAAAAGGCACCACCTCCCCCAGCAAACAAATAGGAAAGCTAAAAGGACCTGAGAATTCAGTGCTACAACATTTCACTTAAAAATTAGAAGAAAGTGGCAAACAGGGAGGAAAGCTACAAATTAAAGAGAATAAAAACAATAGCCATGCAGTCATTTTTTTCAGACAGTTATTCAGGGTTTCTGTTAGCCCCATGCCAATATTACATACATATGGCCATTTCGCTCTGCTCCTAGCTATGTGTAGTTCAGTTTATACCAAATTTCCCAGCACGTCGGTCTACCCTCACCTGAAGACCTGCTGAAATTTTTTGTTGGAAATACAGAAAACCTATGAAATTCATTATCTTTAAATCAAATAAAAGGCCAAAGAAAGGGACAATCCTAGAGCAAATGAGAAGAGAACGTCTTAGTAAACTTCTGAAATACACAAATGAGATTGTGTATCAACTGCATAAAGGAACAGAAAAAGCCTATTCCTGCAACTAGACACTAGACAGATCTCATTTATTCTCTTTGAGATAAGGGTTTGTGTGGTATTTGGTTTTTTGCTTTGCTTCAAAGATTTCCAGATGTAACACTGCAGAGAAAGCTAAATGACCATTTCTGTTTGTTAAGGTTATAGGTATCTATTTTGTTTTGCTTCTAGATGGAATTACATATAATATCTCTTCTATTAAAAATAGGACAATTGTTTTACCAAATGTTAAGAAACAACCTAATGTTTAAAAAGGCTGTTAACAGTTGCAAATAGGCATTTATTTTTGTCATCAAGTTGCACATCTTGTGAAGATTCATAGCTTTTAGGGCCAAAATGATCCTTCTGAACATATCATATGACATATACGGGCCAACAGTGACTGAAGCAGTGCTTGTGGTTTTGGTTTCATCCTGTGTCTTACAATTACGTTTATCTGAGTCCGATTTTTCTCTCTCTGAAGGGAGAAATCTTTGCAACAGGTGATTTTGGGGGGAGAGGAGGGTGGTTCACACTGCAATCTTCTTCATCAGAATTTTCATTTTCTTTCTTTCTCTTTCTTTCTCTTCCTTTCCTTCTTTCTTTCATTTCCTGTTTGTGTCTGTTCCTTCCCACTTCCCCTGGCTTCTCAGCTTTGATTTTCTCAGCTTGCTCAGCAAGTCCCCTCATGTCCTAGGACACACAGAGCTTCACCCATTTCTGTAGCATTCAGTAGTTTCAGACTGTTCTCAACATTGTCTCCCATCCTTTCCTGAATTCTCGTTCTATTTCCTTAGAAAGCCGTTTCCCATTTTTTATTTTACTTTTCCTCTTAATCCTCTCTTGTTGTTCTGTTCTTATTTTTCCATCTGCTGTAGAGTTCGTGGTGTGCCTAACACCTTGCAGCTGTTTGTGCACATTCATGTCCCTTAAGTCCCATTTGTAGTTTCTCTCTCTCTCTCTTCCCCCCATATTTATATATGTACCCATTGTCATGCTTTAACCCCAGTCGGCAACTAAGCACCACAGCTTATCCCAGCCAAAACCAGGACACCTATTCCCTTCAAAATCTGTATTTATCACTTAAACCTTTCATTTGGAAAGTCTTTTCTCAAATCCTTTCATCAGTTTTCTTTGCCTTCTCTCTTTTTTGAGCTGTAAAGATCTTAACAGATCTTGGTAGTTATTTGCTCATATACTGGGTGTCCGTGGTGAGGTGCTGGCAGCAGGGGCTGCAGGGTGGCCTCTGTGAGGAGAGGTCGGGGCTGCCCCATGCCTGACACAGCTGGTTCCCATCGGCTCCGATGGAGCCACCGCAGGACACAGCTGAGCCCAGCAGCCAGGATGGTGGCACCTCTGGGAAGGTGTATTTAAGAAAGGGCAAAATGCTGCATAGCAGTGAGGAAAAGAAGTATGGGAAACAGCCCTGTGAACCCCAAGGTCAGAGGAGAAGGAGGGGAGGAGGTGCTCCAAGCACTGGAGCAGGGATTCCCCTGCAGCCCATGGAGTGGAATCCATGCTGGAGTAGGGGAAAAGTGTGAGGAAGAAGGAGTGGCAGAGAGAAGCTGTTACGGATTGACCACAACCCCCATTTCCCACCCCCTTGCCCCCCTCAGGGCAAGGGTAGAGGAGTCAGGAGTAAAGGAGTGAAGTTGAGCCTGGGAAAAGGGGAAGCAGGGGAAAGGTGTTTAAATTTTTGTCATTGTTTCTCACTATGCAAATCTATTTTAATTGACAGTAATTTAAATTAATTTCCCCTGAGTTGAGTCTGTTTTGCCAGTGACAGTAATTGGTAAGTGATCAGGATCCCTGTCTTTCTCCTGACCCACAAGCCTTTCCATCTTATTTTCTCCTCCTGTCCTGTTGAGAAGGGGGAGTGAGAGAGCAGCTGGGTGGGCACCTGGCAGCCAGCCAGTGTCAACCCACCACAGCCAACAGTGCAACAGACAGACTTCCACGCCACAGAGAGAAACTTAGGAAGGTTTACAAAATACTGCTATTTTGGTTATAAAAATTTCTCAGCCCTTCAAGGAAAGTTTCAGCTGGGGGCAGGGGGAAATATGGCATTGCTCATTTGCCATAAGCAGGTGTGAGTTCTAAAATAAACTTTTTCAAAAGAGGAAATAAATGAAAATACAACAAAGAGAGCAGAAGAGGTTGCCTATGAGAAATATTGACAATTTTTCAGTTTATTTTTCCCTAATTGAGCTCTGTTTGAAGTATTTAGACTTTTTTAGTGATACAAAAATAGTACTATTTTGTAATACATACTTTCACTATTGAGCCCTATTGAGACTACAAAGGTTACTAAGAGAAGCATTAATCGACATGGCTAGGTAAAGAAATTCCCATTTGACACAGAATTTAGTTTTTTTCTCTTTCTTTGTATCTCATCTACATTCAATGAAAAATAACTTTGACTACCTTCCTCCCCCAGATAGTCTCTTAAGACCATATATTTTTCCCTTTATGAAATACGTAATTCCTTGGAAAATCAAGCAATATTGATTCAAAATATTACATTATTGCATAAATTATTCATTTTTCATAAGCTGACTTCTCCCTGCAAATTAAATGCATACTTGTGTATACATTTCTAAGTTATAAATGCTTTTAATGCAGTAAAACATGAGGAAGGCTCCAAATTCACAGCCCACTTTTAAAAAATAAATTTATTTTCATTCTGGTCTCCCCTTCCTTACATTTTCCAGCTCCCTGATCTACACAGAAACAACCACTGCAAATAGTAAAAGAAAACATCTGAATATTAATAGTCATCCTTGTTTTCCTCAAATATACCCTGGTTCTTCAAAAATTCACTTGATTTACAGGTTCAGCTAACACTTCAGGTGATAATTCCACTTCTATCATAAAGCCTGTGAAAGATATTTAGATATAAGTGACAAATTGTCTAATCAAGCTGAATAAATTGGAGTTTCTATTTCTCACATTTCTGTTTATCAAAGTCTGACTGATTAAATGGCTGTCTGCACCTAAAATGGAGGCTGAAGCTACAAAAAGTAATACAAACTACTGCAGTGTGAAAGTAGAGAGTCTTCTGAGGACTACTGTCTAACTAAAAATCAATTAAATAAGCATTAAAATCTGAGCTGTGAAGGTGTCGGAACCACTGTTTGGATTAGATTTAGGGTTTACATGACTATTACATGACTTTGGAAAAGGAACCTTCACTTGAATGAAATTACATATTAGCAGGGAAAAAATTAGTTTAAAAGCAGAACTGTTATTTTAAAAACCCCACTTATTTAGCAAGGTCAGCTATGAGATTATCTATGTTAAGTTCCTCTAGCGTGAGAGGGAACTATGATGTATTCCCAAAGCTGAATGTTAGCCTTGTAACATTTGAGGAATTCATTCATACCGTTCAGTTTTGGCTTTTCTCAACAAACTGGTGTATTCTCTGAGGCAACATAAGCAGATTATTAAGAACCAAGTTTTTTTTTAAACACGTCTAAAAGTTTTTTTAAAAAAACTATATTAATATTAATCAAATAACTGGCCATCAGGTTACCAGCACAGTGCAGCTGTTTCACCAGGATGCAGAACTCAGTTAAAAGCAACAAAAAATAATCGCCAAATTTAGGTTCAGGCAGGGCCTAACTTCAGAGAGATAAATGACAAAGTAACTAGCTGGTCAGTCTGCAAATAGTCAATTTATATGTTGCCCTGATGAAAGCTTCAGTTTTATATGCTAAGTGCAGGAGAACTGTAGGACAATTTCAATAATATCTTATGAGAAAGACATAATATTTTGGGGTGAAAAATTCAAACTTCTTATAAAGATATTTGGGGTTGATTCCCAAATGTTACTCTGTTTCTGAGTAAATGTAGTACAGAAAATAAGATCCTCCCAAATCCTACATAACACTAGGATTAAGAACATAATGAGTAATGAGTACAGACAATGCACAAGAACAGGAACCAGCCCAGACACCCATTGCACTTTTGCTCATGCAAAGACTGAGGAGAAGTTGTGATTTTTTGCAATGAAAGATAGGTAACCATTTTCAACTCTTCTACTTACTTCTCTTTCCCTTCAGGTGTCCACTGTGGACATGCTTAACATGAGTACATGATGTAATTATGGTGGGCAAGCATCTGTGCAATCTACAGGAGTAATTCACCAGATTCCATGGTCAAATAGACCAGTGCTGTTGAAGCTGTGACAATGGATTAGCTTCAGGCTTAGCAGAACAAGTGCCACATATTGTATCTTAAATGCAATTCTGGATCAGATCCCTGGATCATTAAGCTCCTATAGTGGGATAGTTCTGTCTTTAGTTTCATAAGTTAGGAAAATAATTTTATATGGAAAGTTACACCCATGCCTTTTATCTGTAAACAGATTTGGCTGCCAACAATAGTCAACATTAGTTTCTACCAAAAGTTTCAGCTTTTCCAGATGTTTCTTCTTACCAGGAGGTTTAGACATAATCAGTAAAAACACAATCAATGGCTCTTCATCTATTCATTAAGAGACAGAAAGCAAAAGGAAACAAAGTCAACTTGATTCAAATTAGGGTGATTTCAGAGCAAAGCTAATCTGCTGATTGAAGCAGATATTGACAAATGTGGAAAAGTGGAAAAGGAACTGAAAAGAAAACTTAAAATACCCTAATCATGGAAGGCCATATAATCTTGGAGCAATGTAAAGTTTTATGATACCTTCAAAAGGCCATCTTTTTTTGCTTAAGTTGTACAATGTGGAAGACGAGTGTAATACATTTTTCCCATTGTTGAAGCAATACAACATTTTTACAACACAGATTGAAATAAGACATTCATTATACTAGCCTATTCATTATACTATACGATTCCATTCATTGTTAATTAGGTATTACAGTGCTGACATGTTTTTGCTAATTCTTCCCCTAGGAATTGGAGCTTGGAGCTGGCAGTAGAAAACTTCACTGACAAGAAATCATGTTCATAACAATGTCTTACTGGTTACAGAGAGGAAATCTGTAGAAGGACTCTGAGTATCTCCCCCCTGTTTTTCAAGTGCTTGACTCTCATGGGAGGGAGGGTTGTGTTCAGGCATAATCATGCCCTGATCTGCGTCGTTGCAGGAGATGGTCATCTTAGCCAACGTGAGTGCGCATGATATAACCCATCTGACCTCGTAGTGACAGCACAGAGCCAATGCCAACCAGGTTAAGTTGGTAGGGAGCTCCATCTTAGAAGGGCACCAATGCCTCCTGCTAACGAAGAAACTGAGATGGTAGGCCTGGCCATATAAGTTAGCAATAGATTAGAAATATCTTGCACCTGTTGATTCAATGTCCAGAGCATGGGTAAAGGAGAAGGGAAAGCTTTCAGCTCTCCATTCCCTGCTCCTAGTTTCAATATAAAGTTTACCTACGGTACCCTCTCCTACTCAGTGCTGAGTTGCAGTGCTGAGATGTACCCAACTTCCAAGGTTACATGAAATCTTCCTCTTCTCTTTTACAAGATATCCATGTATATACATTAGAGTGCATGGACTATGTACCTCCTGTCTCTATAAAACAGGGAGGAGTGACTGATTTATGGGATCAACAAGCTTCTGCTTTATGTTTGATTTTTCATGAAACTCCACAGACTTCCCGCAAAGGTCCTGGAAAAAATATATTCTCTATTTGCTCAGCCACAGCCCTAACATGGTGCTTCAAATTTGAGAATTCCTGTAAGTGGAGTCTATTTCAGTAGTGATTCCTTCATCTGGAGTAGCACAAGACATAAAAGCCACATAAAAGCCACAGCAGGCAAAGCTGCCTGTGATGCTATGAGCAGAAGGAGCACAGGATGTAAACTGACTATTGAACGGTCACATTTTTCAGATTTCAGAGGTGGACAAAGGACTGGTTTGAGATTTATTTTGGCAGAAGCTGCCTGCCCCTGTCCAGTATCTCACTCTTAGGCAGCACAGAACAAGTTAGGAAGGCAAATTCTTTCAGCTGCAGCAGAAATGAGCCTGGTTTTGCACTGGAGAACCTGGTGAAACAGAATAACAGGTCTCTCACCAGCCCATCCTTCACCAAGTGATATTTTCCACCCATGGAGCAATCTAATTCCAGCTATAGCTTCCATCATCTATGCTCAAAATCCTTGGCAGTGAACTACAAGGGCAGACAAGAATTGCCACAGTTATTATGATGCTTGCTGAACATACTGATGAAGCAAATGTTTACCTGTTCCCTTTCAAAGAAGGCATACTTCAATGACAGCAGCCTGTTCTGACATTCAGTGCCTATGTTTTGGATAACCTACTATAAACCAGTAGCTTTAAGAGACTTCTTGCCCAGAATTATAAATGTTTTTTGCTAACATTTACAACACATAAGAGTGTGAGCTATTTATTTTCTGATCTTTTAGTTGGCTCCAAGATCCTTCTCATATTTCTCTCAATGTAAATTTTGTTGACAAAAATGAATCCACAAAACTGTAGCGAGAAAATGGACTTTGAATGACTTTTCCTGGGGCTTTATGTGGGTCTGAAGACATGAATCAGAGGGATTCCTTTCATCACCATTCATCATTACACTTGGCTTACCATTTTCTATTTGAGCTTATTTTTTTCATACCTTCAGGATGCAGACACATCACGTTGTGCTGCAGTGCATTCCAGGGTCAGAGCACTGTAGCATGACTTACAGCAAGAAAGACACTTTTTTACTTGCTCTTCTTGAATTATTGTCTTTGAGCATCTGCTATCCAGCAGAATGTTAATGGAAGTGATTTGAAAATGAAAAGAGATACCCACATTTCCTTAAAGGTTACAGCCATATCTGAAAATTGCACACATGGGGTACAATCTCAAAATACACATATATCTGTATAAACTTATGTATTATTAAATAGTTTACAGGACTGACATCTTTTTCTGAATGTAGAAAATTATTGTGATGCATGTGAGAAAGGAACATAAACTAAATAATTCCAGCAAATCCTATTGGTAAGAAATGAATGATTGGATGCAAGAGGAATTACTTCTATTTTGACTACGTCAGGTACTATATTACATGTAAAATGTAATTCTTTTTAGTTATGGATAAAGCTGACTGTCAGTTTGGGTTTGTACTGTTTGCCATGATCCATTTTGTTAATTTTATTTGCAATGTGAAAAGGTGAGAGGATCAATTAACAAAAGCATAGTAAGTAATTTGCACAGATTTACTACACTTCTTATGAAAATGCCATTCTTACTTTATTAACTGACACATTGTTTTTATGCTGGTAGCATGCAGCCTCCAAATTAACTTGCCCAGCTCTGTTCTCTACTATAAGGAATATTTTGGCTGGCACTAGAAATCATGGATGATTGTCTAAAGCAGGCAGCACTGATTGTCAGAGGTGGCCCATGAAACACCAGCCGTAACAATGCAGTTTGCTGCTCTGTTCTGTAAAACAACCCAGATTGCAGCAGCCAAATATTTTTTGTCCTTGGTGTTTCTGGGTGTCCTTGCCAGTTTCAGCTGTCTGGAGGATGAGGTACATTTAGCATACCATCAGCATCCTCGTTTGCTGGAGCAGAGAATTGCTACACAGCAGCTCTTGATTCATAGCTGCCAACCCATTTCTGGACACATGCCTGTCACCTATGGGAAATATGGCCCCTACCTAAGACTTCTGGATTATTTTCTGGAAAATCCTGATAAAAGTTATGAGCATGTGAGATACAAAGATAGTGAACTAGTGAGCAGTACATCCAGTACATTCTAAACACAATAGACATGTTATGCAGATCAACTTTATAGCACACAACCACTGGTCACTTGTTTAATTGTTTGAGTATCAGGAATGAGTATCAGGAATGAGTATCAGGAATGAGATACTGCACATGTGGTACAAACCCCCACAAATAAACGTATTTGTGGTTTTCATCACTATCACATTGAAAAGAGCTATGGAAATCTTCTACCTAGAAGAGTTAAAGCTACCCTTGATAATTTTTTCCCAGAATTCTCCTTCCTGACACCTTTAACAGGCTTTACTCTGGGCTAGGGGATAAGAACAATTTGCTAAAAAGAAACCTTAGAAATGACCCAGAGAAGTGCTGAGCCTCCACATTGAACTAATTTGAGGGACACAACGGACACAAACTGAAATGCAGAAGGTTCTGTCTGAACATCGGGAAACACTTTTTTACTGTGTGGGTCACCAAACGCTGGCACAGGTTGCTGTCCTGGTTTCGGCTGGGATAGAGTTAATTTTCTTCCTAGTAGCTAATATAGTGCTGTGTTTTGGATTTAGTATGAGAATAATGTTCTCATACTAACACACTGAGATACTAACAACTCATACTAACAACATCAGAGATAACACACTGATGTTTTAGTTGTTGCTAAGTACTATTTACACTAGTCAAGGACTTTTGACTGCTCTGCCAGGTGCACAAGAAGCTGGGAGGGGGTACAGCCAAGACAGTGGATCCAAACTGGCCAAAGGGCTATTCCATACCATATGACGCCATGCTCAGTATAGAAACTGGGGGGAGCTGGCTGGGGAGCAGCAATCGCTGCTCAGGGACTGGCTGGGCGTTGGTCGGTGGGTGGTGAGCAGTTGCATCACTTGGTTTTTTTCCCCTGGGTTTTGTTCCTCTCTCTCTCTTTTGTTGTTTTCCTTTTCATTACAATTTATTATAATAATAATTATTATTGTTGTTGTTGTTATTATTATTATTATATTTCTTTTCTTTTTCCCAATTGTTAAACTGTTCTTGTCTCAACCCACGAGTTTTCTTATTTTTGCTCTTCCGATTCTCTCCTCCATCCCACCGGGGGGGGGAAGGGTGACCAAGTGACTGTGTGGTGCTTAGTTGCCAACTGAAGCTAAATCACAACAGTTGCTCAGAGAGGTTGTGGTGTTTCCATCCCTGGAGATATTCAAAAGCCATCTGGATGTGGTCCTGGGCAACTGGCTCTAGGTTGGCCCTGCTTGAGCAGGGGGGGGTTGACAAGACGACCTCTGGACATTGCTGCCATTCTGTGATTCTGTGACACTGTCTTTCTACATGCCTTTGATCTGTGTCAGGCAGGTCCAGTGTTTATCAACATGGGAGTTGTAGTTAATTAACACTTTACATCAACAGTACATGTAAATAGTGTATTCTACCCTAATACCTGACTTTAGAGACAGTGGGCTGTGAAGAGAGAAATTTCCAAAGATAACAAAGAATCTTGGACTACGTAAAACCAGTATGTGACATCTGGGTGCATCCACAAGGACATCTGGGACATCCTAGTAGTCCTGAGTATCAACTGGTGTCAATAGAAGAAGTTGCACCTTAGTCACAATGCACTACACGTCAAGAGAATTAAGCAGTCCAATTGTCTGAAACTTAGGAAAATTTATCTTGGACAAGTGGCACAAAACTCACAAATCAAGTAATGAAATATGAACTGAAAAGATTAAGCCTTTTCATAGCTCCTCAAGGGAATAGGATTGACAGGTTTGAAGGAAATTTCAAGAAACCTATAGGCACCTCCCACCCCCCCTACAGATATACAGATAGCAATGTGTGAATAAAGAAGATACAAAGAGCAACAAATTTACTGATAATGCTGAATGAGATCAGAAAGACTATCCACACACACTTGCTGTTTATGATAACGAAGCTTCTTTCTACTGTCTTTATAAATAGGATCCTTCCATTGATATCTCATTTTGGAATCATTTCAGAGACTACTAACTTGTTTTGTCAGGTTTGTAATTATTTCCAGAATTGACATCAGCTCCAGTTTTGACAAGCACTAACAAGGTAAGCTCTAATGTGCCCCAAACAACAGACACATTCCCAGAATCTTAAACCCACCCAATCCTGTTTAAATTGACACATGATGTCATTTTCCCAGCACATTAAATTTAAAAATTTTGAAAAGAAACAGCTCAAAACCTGTTGCACCAATGATGTAGAAAATGTTTCAATGATCAGAGAAAAGAACTGATTCAAGGCTACTAAAAAAATAATGAAACTTTCCTTTACCTTTCTTTTCCTAGACTTGATGCTTTGCTGCATTTCTGCTTTGTATATTTCCATTCCAATATGAAGGTTATAAAGAGTATGGCAGGTCTGTAAGAATTTGTTTATAACTGGTCCAAAGGGGAACACCACCAAGGAAAAATGATGGGTTAATTGGTCCATATGCTTTTCACACTTGTGCTTTAGTGCAAAAGGAAAACTGTTCAGTCAGCAGCATTGCATTCCAGGATTGCATGTACTGGTGACAGAGGAATCAGACCAGATGTCTCTGCACTTCCAAATAGTTTTTTGTTTTTCTCTTTTTAGTAAAATAGCTATTGTTCCTACCACATCTGACACAGATGGAGGTGTAGTGGCAATAATGTGCATACATTAAATGCTATTTTGAATTGTTGCTCTATTACTACCAGAGGACTGATTTCATTAACTATATACCTTAACAACTCCCTCCGTACTTCATGGAAAAGACACCACTACTGTTTTCTCTTATAATCTTTGCATTCCTAATATTTAAGTCCAGTGTTATTTAGTCTAAATTGAGTTCAAACTTTTCCTTTCTAGAGTGTCTACACAAACACTAAAGCAGTACAAGACCTTATATACCTGGGAACTTTGTAACAGATGCCTAACAATGGGGATGGGCACCTAGCATTATTTTTCAGAGCTATTTGAGTTCAGGTCTCAGCAGCAAGGATGGGATGGGTTGCATCTGGGTGGAGCTCCTGCAGGAATTGAGCAGTAGCAGTTTTTAACCAGCCACAGGAATCAACGGGTGGAGACGTTCAGACCTTTGCCAGCCAGAGCATCACAACATCTTGTTCTGGGATTGAACTCCCGCCTGCCTTATGGTTATGGAGAACAATACCAGGAAGTTTATCAAAGCCATCCAAAACATCTGGCTTGGCATCTTGATATTTTTATGATATACTGGGGAGGGGGGAAATAGAATTTGGCAAATATTAAAACTTTTCTGTTGTTGCTTTCAGAGTAACATTCTCCTCTTGTTTTAATCAAACTATAATTCTGTGTTTGTAGAATATTCTCACGAGTGATTTTTTTTTTTAACATCAAAGTAAAAATGTTCATTTTGTTTCTCACAAAAAGCTAGAATCTTTGTGTCTATATCAGATAAATATGGTGTTTCTTTGCATGTGCAAAACCACCAGAAAAACTTCAAAACCGAATTCTATTAGGATTCAAAAATATAGCAAGTGTGGTCCTCAGTTTGTTTTTCAGTTTCTTCATTAACTATCTTTGTCTATGACTTTAGGAAGATGTGATGCTCTTTTTTTTTTTTTAACGTCTAGTCTTTATTCTTTAGTCTTCTGTTCCTGCTTGTGTCTTTTAAAAAGGGACAGAGATAAAAATGTAGATGTGTGAGATATAACTTCAGACTCTCATTGGTTTTATTGTAGGTCTGTCTCTGACTATACATGTATTTTTTTTTATTTTTGACAGAAAAGATAAAACAGGATTTCCAGGCATTAGGAAGCCTGCCATATCTTGCAACATATGAAAGACTGCAGTGAAAAATACGTAGAGCTTGTTATATTGCAACTGAGGTAGAATAGGCTACAATGACATTGTGGTTTTAAGTACTCAGCTGTCAAATTTAGCAATTAAAGTGGTATCTACCACTATTATTTTTTATGGCTTTCAATGGGGGATTTTCTGCAAAAGCTGTGCTACTTCCTGAATGCCACTGTTCATTCTACATGGAATTAATAAAACAGATCTGGAGAATTAAAGTCAATAGTGAAAACAAAAGACAACATTAATTGTCTCAGTACAGTTAATAACATGACCATTTAAAAAGAAGAACACTCTTTATTCTTTTCTTTAGAAAGGTGAAAACCAATTCCCAGGTTTACATCCACATTTCCTCTGGGCAGGTTTCATTTCAAGCTATAGGCGTAAATTCAACATAGGATTACACAGCGGCTACAAGTATGCACCTTGCTGATAAAGCTGTATAAGGGTTTTGTAAAATCTGCCAGCTGATGGCACTTGCAGCCAAGCCCCTTTGGTTTTTGGGGCTCTGTGAGAACAGAGATACCCTTTCAGTAGTAAATTTCCCTTCCAATAAAAAGGTGTTTACCCCAAATTGGAACAAAATTCATAAATTTGAGCTTTTCCATGGAACGGAAATTTTCAAAATATTTTGTTTTGGGAGAATGAAATGGAATATTTCAAAAATTCCAAGCCACAGAGCCAGCTGGCTAAATATCTAGACAGAAATCACACCAGATCATGGATTCAGCTGCTCCTAGGAGTGGGGAGCCCCATAAACCAGCAGGGAGGCCCAGTTTGCCCGGCTGGCAGACTGGAGTCTGTCAGGGATTTCAGCAAAATTAATGTGTTCCTGCAAAATGATTTAATTTCACTGAATCAGAATTTTCCAGGGAAAACCAATCCATCAGAACATTTGTCTAATTCTATTGTCCATGCTCTGCGTAGGAATAATTTATTGTTTATTTGCCAATGACTTCTGTATTTTTTTGCAGAATTTATGGCCACACCACAATGGGTGTTTGTGTTGCTATTGGGTACCCCAACAGATGCAACATCCTCAGACCCTGAAATGCAATTCCTCCCATAGAAATACCTCTAGCAAAGGGGAAGGAGATAAATTCCGTATGTCCCCTGTGTCCTGAGGGTTGTTCTTGCCTTGCCTGTGGCTGAGTATGAGAAATGAATGTGTACCTCATTACAGAAAGAGGATGTGGAGCCCCAGGTTTAGTGTAGGACAAAGAACATGTCTTTGAGTTGAACAAAGAAAAAGGAATGAAAACAATGGCTCTGCCACTGCTATTACAGCTTTAGAAAAGCTCCAGTGTATTTTCTTTTTTCCCCCCTCCCCAAAATTATATTTCTATCACATTCCCTTATAAAAAAAACCCCTGTCATTTGTATTAACGCCATTTAATTTCTATAACATACATATGAGCCTAAACATAAGCTCTGAGACTCAAAAACAAAGTCAGAAGGCAGAGGAAGTTGCAGGAGCTATTATGGAAGGCAGGGAAAAAAAATCAAGTATTCCAATAGTAATTAATGTTAGAAAGTCAAAGATGAACAAGCTACATTTTTGCAGGCTCTTACTATTAGCAATGAGTTGGAGATATCAAGTAGTGCTTTAAATGGTATCCTTAAAACTTCCCTTAAAAAATTCCAAAGTCAAGCAATAAATGTTACAGCAGAAGTCAAAAGGTGGAAGGGTAATTCCCTGATCTCAGCAATTAAACTTCAGGGATATATTAAAAGGGCCCTGAAAAGTGAAATTTTGTTGCTTGTTTTTGGAAAGCAAACCACTGATAAAAGTTATTTGATCAGGAGGGTATGCAGTCATACCATATTATTTTGTTGGAAAAGGTATTAGCAATTGCAGTGGTCCAGTGATGTATTATTTGTTTAAAATTCTGTGCTGAAAAGTTTTGATATGACAAACATTTTTTATGGTGAACATATAAAAATGGAGTGGAAAATCTTTATCATTAAACCTATCCCCTACTCTTTCTTGACCTCTTTCTTGAAAATTGATAGGTAACAAACTAAATTCTTGAATATTGTGCCATCTGATGAATATGACAAATACATCAGTTTCTACAAAAAATTAAACTTTTCTTCTTCATTGCAAAAGAGTCCAAAAAATGACTTAATTTCAACTATGGAATCTGAATGTGTGCCTTGCCAATGTGGAGAAGGTGATGCTCTTTAGACCTTTTGGCTCTTTAAGTTTAAAAAGTGGTATACACTGAACATTTGTCAAAATGACATAAATATCTGAGAATGTGCTTTTAGCTGATGGAGAAATAAATAAAAATGAGAAAATCCCCAGAATGCAGGCAACAAAAATTCTATTGACTTTTTCCACAGCTCTTACACACTAAAAAAATATAGTATGGGTTCACATAATGAAAATGAGTATATTCACAAGGAAGCCAAAAATTTAGATTTTACCTTAGTTCTTGCATGTTCTTATTGTACTCCTAATATTTATAACTTTAAATGCTACGATCTGGGGAAAAAGATATATGTTAACAGAATTTACAACTTTTTTAAAGAAACATAGCTTATGAAACATGAAACATGTTTCAGTGACCCTGTCCTCATTTGCCTTGAATATTCATATTGTTCTAATTGTATCACATATAGAGATTCCCAGATGTTAAGTCTGTATTTCATTATGTATAGAGTTTGTGTAGCAGAAGTCATCACAAACAGCTAAATAGCTTGTAGGTACTATGGAGCACTCAAAGAGTGATTGCAAGAAATTCAATTTTGGGCAAGCTAGCTAACATGGAGTGTACACGAGGTGGCCAAAATACCACTGAAAAGCATATGAAGTCCCTAGAGCATGCACTTCATACTAGCTCTAGCAGGGTTTCACTGCTAATGGTGTTTCAGACTTTCTTGTGATTCAATACTTCCAACAGATACTACATACTGTGATGCTCAAGCATGAAGGAATACACAAAACAGATTATTCTATTAATTTTCCATACTGCAAAACACAAAACAAATACTGATTATTCTGGGTGTTTCAGCAGGTTGTACGTGGGCAAGATTTTGTGCTACCTTTGTGCATTTCAAATGAAATGGTCTCATGGAAATACTTAACAAAAGAAGTTGAGAACTGGAAGGACTCCACTTTTCTCAGCCAAAGTAGAGCATTATCAGCAACACAGAAAACTGCAATTGTTCAGTGGTCTGACCCCTGTGAATAATTTCAATAAAACTGAAGAAAATGAGATTTTTTTATGTGAGAGTTCATGAAGGATTTATGTTTTATGTGTGGGATTTTAATCATCTAAACCAAATCAAAACGAATTACTACAGAATAGGACATTACAGTTAGTTCCACAAAGTTTTGTGTGTATCCATGAAAACTAGTCAGTGTTTGTATGAACTCAAGCTAGTGGAGATGGTTTGTGTTGCAGATTATGGGATATTGGGGGATATAGATTATGTTAACCTGTAAAACTAAAGTCAAATATGTATCTTTCTGTTTGCTATTGTTTGTGTTTACATCAAGTATTGTACTCTCAGTATCTGACAAACCCCTTGTAAAACAGCATCTTTTCAAAATATACTGAATATATCTGTTAATTCCAGAATTGTTCCCTGAGAAGATATTTAAAATATTTGTTTTCAAAGTGAGAAGATCCCCAGATACAGCCTATCCAGTTATATGTGCAGTAATATTTTCATATATTACAATTTGTTAGTAAAAGTTACTCTAAACACATACTTGAGAAGAAAGGTGAAGATCCAGAGTTCAGCCAGGTTTTTGGTTAGCAGTTTGAAAAGCGCAGGAAAATCCCTGCCTCTCTGGAGTCAAAGAGTTAAAGGACTTGCCGACTTGGGGGCAGTCAGGATTTTACCGTAACTGCTGTAAAGTCTTACCCCCCTTAACCCAAATTTCTCTGGGATTTCGGAGGCCAGTCTTGGCAGCTGCATAGGTAGATCAGTGAAGCGCACCCCTTGGGCCAGAGGAGGCTGACATAGACACGGTGATGGGGGTCCCCATCAGTTGTGCAGCCACTCCGCTTTGCACCCCACGTACCCGGGAGCAGCACCGGGGCTGACCAGCTGCTTAAGAACAACTTTATTTACTTCTGTTCTAAACTTGCATCGTCAACTGAACACCTTTTCACTTGTACTCATTTCAGCTGGGTTTAACTAAAATAAATGGCTGAGAAGTCAAGAAACAGTGCCGACTCCCCACTGCCAAAGTGCAGCTGGAACACAGTAACCCCAGAAAACCAGACTGCTCCTGGAGTTATCAGATCAAAGTGTAAGAAAATGGTGAAAAGTACAGACAGACTAGTTATGAAATATGCAGATAAAATGTTGTTTGACCACAGAACAGCTTTCAGGGAGAGGTGAAAAGCAGTTCAGGACCAAACTCGCTTTAGAGTGTTCAGCTCCATTCTGTAAAACCATTAGTCTCATCAGATATGTTTTCCAAGCAACGTTTCTCTTTTAAAACCAAGGACCTGAATAAATTCCAGTGTTTTCTTCTCATTAAAATCTTTTTACCTTGTGCACAATTTGTTAATCAACTATTGTTCATTTACAGGCAATGTATGTCACAATAGAAGCAGAGGCAGATGGAAGAAGCACAGTATTGACGGCAAAAGTAAAATACTTAATAATCAACATAATGCTGTCTCATTTTAAATGGTTTATATGTCAAAGCTGACAATCAGGTATGATTTGACATTGAACTGTACAATGGGATGTTTTCAGAAGTATTCATTTTTTTCACATTGAAATGTACCTTCATTATCTCATACGTTAAAAAGTATATTCAAGCATCCTGCAGATTTTAATTATGATTAAAAAAAAAAAAAAGAGGATATGTATTATATAGCATACTTACATTCCATTCCTAGCCTCAGTGTCAACAAGTGTTGCAATAGCACAAGGGGTAATGGTTTTAAACAAAAAGAGCATAGATTCAAACTAGATATAAGGAAGAAATTTTTTACAATGAAGGTGGTGAAACACTGGAACAGGTTGCCCAGAGAAGTTGTGGATGCCCCATCCCTGGAAGTGTTCAAGGACAGGTTGGATGGGGCTCTGAGCAACCTGAATTAGCTGAAGATGTCCCTGCTGATTGGAGGGGGGTTGGACTAGATGACCTTCAAAGGTCCCTTCCAACCCAAACTATTCTATGATTCTATGAAGTGGTACTCATAATTGTAATTACTAGGAATTACAGAAAGGTTTACCAGTAGGCCAAAACTCTAACCTTCTCTTGGGCAGCTTCAGAAGAAAGAAACAGAGCTCAAAGTAGGGTTTGGAGATGGGAAACATGAGAAACATAGGAAACATGGGAAACCCTGGTCTGTATTTCTCTTCAGGCAGAAGATAGAAAACTCAGTGTGAGAAGAGACTCTTCATACGATTAATTCCTATTAATTCCCCACAAATTCCAAAATTTACAGCACAGTTCATCCAAAGCAGAGGGCAAGTTGGAGGCAGTAGCAGTACAAGTATTTAACAATAAGGATTGATTAAAGTAAAGTTCACCGGACATTAATATATTTATTTTTAACCTTTTATGAATTAGGGAAATAAAGTTTTTTATCATTGTTATGTTATAAGAGTGTGGTCTAGAGATTAGCAAAACACATCTAGCAGTTTGGGGTCAGACTTCTTTCCTTTCAATCCATTTTAAGTATCTGAACCACAAGAGCAATACTCATATAATAAGAAAGTGAGAGAGGTGAAAGAAAATGCCTGGAAAGGCTAGGAAGCAGTATTGGGCATGAACAATTTTGGTAGGTTATGAAGGAAGAAAAGTGAAAGAAAATAAAAAGACATTTCATTTGGCCCACAATCAACAGAACAAGACCTAATTATTTGAATTTCCAAATTGTAAATTATTTTATAAAACTGAAAGTCCTTTATACAACATTGTACATTCTTCTGCAAGGGACTGTCTTAATTCATAAAGATACATTGAACATTTTTGTTGGTAGTCTCAGGGGACTAAGAGCAGTGAGTTAGAAACAAAATCAGAAGCACACTTTCTTCATCCGGGAATCTGATCTAGAAGCCAAAACCCACAGTGATATTAACAGTGATCAGGACTAAGACTTTGACCCCATGTTTTGTGCATGGTTGAAGAAAGGAGAACATCTGGACCCCAGAAGACAGGGACTTGTAAAAGGAATTGTACCTCCAACTCTGAAGATGACACAAATCTAGTCAGAATTACAAAAATCTTTCCTCCGTGACCTCATCATCCCATTCCAAGTGTGCACAAGGAACAAAGTACTCTGAAATGCATGAAGGTAGACTCTGACTTTTAATTAATGCAAACAAAAAGCAAAAATCATTTTTGCCCATATTTGTACAAATGGACTCAGCTACAAAACACTGCCTGTAGCAAATGTACTCTCTCTTATGGACTTCGAAAGGTACATTTGTCTGTTTACCTGTTTCCTACATAAGATGATCATAAATACATTCACTTAACTGTTCCCTCTTCCTTCAATGTCTTCCTAAGCAGTAAATTATACTGCGTCCATAGTCCTCTAAAGTGTAAGCCAGCTTCCGCACAATAAAATTAATGAGCAGTGTTGCTAAGAGCCAGGTGTGTCATGGTTTAACCCCAGCCAGCAACTAAGCACCACACAGCCGCTCCCCCCGGTGGGATGGGGGAGAGAATCAGAAAAGTAAAAGTGAAAAAACTCATGGGTTGAGGTAAAGACGGTTTAATAGGGAAAGCAAAAGCCGTGCATGCAAGAAAACGTGCATGCAACGAAGCTGGTGAAGGGTCTGGAGCAGAAGTCTTATGAGGAGCGGCTGAGGGAGCTGGGACTGTTTAGCCTGGAGAAAAGGAGGCTGAGGGGAGACCTTATCGCTCTCTTCAACTACCTGAAAGGAGGTTGTAGAGAGGTGGGGGTCGGTCTCTTCTCCCAGGTAACAAGTGATAGGACAAGAGGAAATGGCCTCAAGTTGCGCCAGGGGACGTTTAGACTGGATATTAGGAAATTTTTCTTCACCGAGAGGGTTATCAAGCATTGGAACAGGCTGCCCAGGGAAGTGGTTGAGTCGCCATCCCTGGAGGTATTTAAAGGACGTTTGGATGAGGTGCTTAGAGACATGGTGTAGTGGTGGTTTTGGCAGTGTTAGGTTTATGGTTGGACTCAATGATCTTAAAGGTCTTTTCCAACCTATATGATTCTGTGATTCTGTGATTCTGTGATTCCCATCGGCAGGCAGGTGTTCAGCACAAATCCAAAACATAGCCCCATACTAGCTACTATGGAAAAAATTAACTCTAACCCAGCCAAAATGAGCACATTCTCCACCCCTTATTCCATACCATTTACATCATGCTCAGGTACCACACTATCCAATACATCCTCATTAACCACCACCCCCCTTCCCATCCTTTGATATAATATACCAATATCATTCCCTTAGTCTATGGACCACCCCTGTGAAATGTCCATAAAATGCCCATAAATGTCCACGAATGTCCACAAAATGTCCACTGAGTTAATTTAGTCCATGACTTTGGGCTCCATCTCTTATGGTGGTCACTCGGGACAGGAGACATGGTGTGTTGCGTGGAGTTATTGGGCACCAAAGCCAGCTCAGGTCGGGTCACTGCTGCGCTTGCACTGCTTCTTCTAAGGCTTGTCTTCCATTGGTTCAGGTGGTCTCTGCTATAGTAATTCCTATAACATGCAACTCAAATAATGTTTTACAACAATTTAAAGATATATCCATTACAATCTCCACCCCTGGTCCCTTTGGACCAGACCGTAGGGTTTAATATTGCAATGAACTCCTCCCCTTGCCCCTGCTCTGGCTTGGACTTATCCAGACTGCAGTCCCTTAGGGGTGTATCTGCTCCAAGTGGAGCCTTATCTATGAGCCACAGTCTCTCCAGGGGTATACCTGCTGCAGCATAGACTTATCCGCAGCCACAGTTGCTTTGAGGTGCACCTGTTCCAGC
Organism: Mycteria americana; assembly: GCF_035582795.1. Lineage (NCBI taxonomy): Eukaryota > Metazoa > Chordata > Aves > Ciconiiformes > Ciconiidae > Mycteria > Mycteria americana. The sequence continues at coordinate 38,640,009 of NC_134367.1, forward strand.
GTGGCCTTCTCCATGGGCCACAACGCCTTCAGAGATACACCTGCTCCAGCATGGCCTGACCCACAGCCACAGTCCCTTCAGGAGTAAACCTGCTCCAACATGGCCTTACCCATGGCTGCAGTCCCTCCAAGTGTGTACCTGCTCTGTTGTGGGCTTATCCACGGCCACATGCTTTGAGGTGCTCCAGCATGACCTCATGCACAGCCACAGATGCTTCAAGGTGTACCTTCTCCAGCATGGACTTATCCTTGGGCCACAGTCCCTTCAGAGGTATACCTGCTGCGGCACAGACATAACGACGGCCACAGACGCTTTAAGATGTACCTGCTTTAGTGTAGACTTATTCATGGCCACAGACACTTCAGGGTGTCCTGCTCCTGCGTGGACCCATCCACAGGTCACAGTCCCTTTGACTCAAGTTCACACTGGAGTCCCAGTCTGTCCAGTACAGCAGCACAGAAACAGCAGCGATGCCCTGGCCATCTGCCAGCCCAGGCACATCGCCGTTGCTGTTATCAAAACGTTCCCAGGCACAGCAGAGTAAGATGATCAGCAGTACAGCAGCACGGCAAGCAGCGAAAGCAAAAAGCAGCCACTAACGAGCCCTAGACTCTAATATACAGTAAGGCAAGCAAGCCTATGGCAAGCACAGGAGCCTGTCAATTAATAGCTAAACAGCAATAACAGCCATAAATTTGATCTAGCACATTCCAATCAAACCTGTCGTTATCTCGAACCCTTTGAGCCCCACGTTGGGTGCCAAAAAGGACTGTCGTGGTTTAACCCCAGCTGGCAAGTAAGCACCACACAGCTGCTCACTCACTCCCCCCCAGTGGAGTAGAAGTAGAATCTCCCCCCGGTGGAGTAGAATCGGAAGGGTAGAAGTGAGAAAACTCGTGGGTTGAGATAAAGACAGTTTAACAGGGAAAGCAAGAGCCACGCACACAAGCAAAGCAAAACAAGGAATCCATTCACTACTTCCCATGGGCAGGCAGGTGTTCAGCTATCTCCAGGAAAGCAGGGCTCCATCACGCGCAATGCTTACTTGGAAAGATAAAATGCCATCGCTCCGAACATGCCCGCCTTCCTTCTTCTTCCCCCAGCTTTCCATGCTGAGCATGCTGCCATATGGTATGGAACATCCCTTTGGTCAGCTGGGGTCAGCTGTCCCAGCTGTGTCCCCTCCCAACTCCTTGTGCACCCCCAGCCTACTTGCTGGTGGGGTGGGGTGAGAAGCAGAAGAGGCCTTGACTGTGTGTAAGCACTGCTCAGCAATAACAAAAACATCCCTGTATTATCAACACTGTTTTCAGCACCAATCCAAAACATAGCCCCATACAAGGTACTATGGAAAAAATTAACTCTATCCCAGCCAAAACCAGCACACTCTCTTATGGACTTCAAAAGGTACGTTTGTCTGTTTACCTGTTTCCTACATAAGATGATCATAAATACATTCACTTAACTGCTCTCTCTTCCTCCAATGTCTTCCTAAGCAGTAAATTATACTGCATCCATAGTCCTCTAAAGTGTAAGCCAGCTTCCGCATGATAAAATTAATGAGCAGTGTTGCTAAGAGGCAGGTGTGCCAGCCTAAATGAAATGTCTCATGGAAGCTTGGACTTTGGATCATTAGCCATGGTTAATCGGCATGCCTATTTTATACGCAGAAACAGATGTCCCTCCAGAACCGACTTAATATTTTTAGTGTGAAGGTACCAGGAATTACTTTAAAGCAAACTTTCTACATTGCTCTGAAGGCTGCTGGACAAGAGGAGCAGAGATGCTGATTCTTTCAGCTTTTATTCTGATTTTATCCAGTAATACTGCTACTCACTATGGTGCCTGAAGACAAGAGAGATCTATTCTTTTGTTGCAACATAATAAATTTACAAGGGCTTCCCACACACGTGTGTGGCTAAATGCACAGTATCTCTGAAAGTACATGAAATATGCTAAGGTACTTTTTTTCCTCCCCAAACAAAATGCAGCCTTTATAAAGTGCTCTGGGGAAAGAAAATAAAAGATGCCAGATGACAAATGCTAAGTGCTCATTGCTTAGCAAACATGCTGAACAAATATCACAAACCTGCAAAGCCATTAAGTACAGGAACTCATTCCACTGAAGCCCAGAGCAGGAAGACAAATAAAGAGCTAGCACTACACTCATGATAATACAGTTAAAGGCAACCGAGTTATACCTGAATTGAATGGGAAGAGGCATTTATTTTGGTGCAACTGTATTGTTACACATTGCTATATATTACACTCAACTATTTCATTTTAGGATAATGAAAGGACTCGTGACAGAAATGACACCACGTTATGAAAATTAACATGACATAACAAAATAAACTCTTCTTACATAAAACTTTCGTCTGCTATTTTTACTTTCCTCTCTGCAACAAAGGAATGGACCCTGCATTCAAGTAGAGTCAATTAATTATCATTGAGTTGTTTTACTAATATATAACATCCTTAATCCTTCAACCATCAGATGCTTTACGATGTTACACTGCAAGCTGACTAACATGCCCCATATACTTTACCATCACTTACATCCGATGTTGCTGCATATGAGAGTAAAACAGAAGGTGCGAGAGTTGTCACAAAGATGTGTGGAAGGCTACAGGTAGGGAGAAGATGTGCATGTCTGGCTCTCTGCCAAAGGCAAACTACATAGAAAATAAGAAGCCTGACAAGTTCATTGAAGCTACAGGGTCTGTCATAATGAAGAATATAGGCATAAGCCAAGGGCACTTGTCTGAAAGCAGAAATTATTTCATTTTCCAGCAGCAAAGCAGTCTCAGGTTCTCCATAGAGAGGTTTTTTTATTATTATTTGCATAAAATAGCATACCTCACTTACAAGGTATAGTAAATTTGTTTTAGCAGTTCCACCCATGTACTACCTTGATAAACGAATCTTATGTTTTAACAAAGTCAATCTATAGCTCTGTTATTAACCAACTGAGGATGGTTTGCAAAAGATAAACTGGCACCTGACCAATCCAAATTTGGAATCTAAGGGTGAACCCTTTTGGACACATACTTTATCAGTACTTAATATGCCATTTACTATGTTTCAAGGAAAATTCTCTGAGATTTTAAGATCTTGATAATGCAGTATTCTGGCTTTCTATTTTTTTATGAATGATAAAAAATGTTTATGAATTGTAGAAAAATATTCAGGGAATGACTCGGGTGAAAAATGCTGGTAAAACACTAACTCCTAAATTAAGTAAATTTCTGGTAGTGAAATCAAAAAACTATGTCTGGGATTGGGACAGATTTTCTTTAAGAGTAAGGACCTGCCAGAAAATGTCCCTATGCAGAAAATAAAAGTAAATAGGAGTGAGAGTATAGCCTTCACATCAGCTAAGGATATGATTTATTTGAAGAAAGGATATTGGGCTTCTCACACCCCAGGACAAATGTGGATCATGGCACAAGATTCCAGATACTTCTCCCACCTTAAGAAAGGTTCAAGTGAAAGGTGAGAATGCCAAGTCAGTGCAAAGCTCTATCCATGTTTATTGATGGGATTCAGAGCCTAGGAAAAAGAGCCAGGAGATAATTCCTGTGCTGTGGGTAACCACAGTCTGCATATGGGATTGCATAGACATTCTCCAATAGATTTATGTGCGAAGACATTTAAGAAAGGGAGAAAGAAGACCAGAAATGTATAGGTGAGGGAGGGTAACTGAAGCTGAGCATGAGAAACATAAAATTTTGAGGAGACTATGAAGAGCAGAATTACACACTTCTAAAGAGTATCAGCAGCAAGTTACTTGGACCATCTTCAGGGCCACAACACAACCATATCAGGTTTTTTTGAAGCAGGGGCTCTAGGACAGTGACTTGTTGGTTTAAGGGGACCCAGCACCAGTGTGCAGTGGCCTCCAGAGGAAATAATCAAGCAGATGCACAGGCAGCATTGCCTGGACAATGAGACATTTTTCACTGCCTATGGGACTCAGTCACCCTGTTCACATCCAGAAACAGTGCATAGCCCATGCTCAGTGAGACCACACACTATATCCAGAAGCCCCACTGAGGGCAGGGCAGTGGTGAGCATTCAGATCATCCTCTCTGATCCATTTCTCCCTTCCTTGAATTTCTCTTCAGAGAGCTGCACATCAGTTGCCCATGGACATGGAGCACTATCTGGAGGTGATTACACATCATTCTTCCCTCCACATGTATGTTATTACACCTGAGTAAAGCCTCCTTGAGGGGCTGCTGCTTACTGCAGTGAACATTTTTTCTGTTTTAGCTGCCTTTGAGGGGCTTCATTTGAACGTCTGAGTCCAGGCCAGAATAGGCTTTGTTCTACACTTCCACAGCTGAAGAACCTAGTGCAATACACCCGGTGTCTGACACGTAGGTCACCACGAGCTGTTTGCTCACAGCATACCATAACCAAAGGACGTGCTGGGTCACCTGGAGGTCTGCAAGTCAGAGCTAGAATTGCAGTGCGATGCTATGTAAACCATGCCACTCTTCTATAACTGCTTCTGCTGCCAGTGGGCCCAAATATAAAGCACAAAGTGTGAGAGTAGGACCCAGCAGCTAAACAAGATTTTGGATCCTGCTTGTGAAACAAAGAAAAAAAAGGAGATTAAAAAAATGAGTATTTCATCTCTATAGCTCTCTGGCAGAGTTAAATACAAAACCGCCTGTTGTGGTCAGTGCTCAAGTAAGGTTCAGAAAATCAGCACAGATTCCTCCTGCACAGATAAATGACAAGATATGGATATGCTCCCCTCACACCCATGTCATTCTTGCCAAGAACTCTGGAAAGTGGTGTACTCAAGCATTCAGCTGAAGGCCAGTGTTTACTGGAATCTGCTGTGAATTGCAAGAGGATACGTATATTATTAGGCCTCAGAACATTCATTGGCTCCATCTGGGGAAATAGTTTCCATACTCTCAATGCAGGCTGTAGCCCCCGAAGGAAATGCTGCAAAGAAAACCATTTAAATGAATAGGAGCAACACTTACCACAAAGCGAGCCAATAAAGTCACAAATTTGACAATAGAATTACAGAAAGTGGGCTGCTAACCCAGAGAGATTCCAGCTCAGAGTTGCTGTCAGATAATTTCCTGAGGCAGATTTTGTCCCGAAGTCACTGTTAGAAGTGGTAGAGGATTTAACTTCCCCCAGCAAAAAAACCCCAAAAACAAATAAAAAGGAGAACAGGGTTGTAAATCCACATTCTTTCCTAGTGCTTCTGTTTCAGTCTGTATAACAAGTTCTTCTTCTGTCATAAAAGGTGGTAACACTGGCTAATGCATAGGTAGCCCCTTTCTGATCTTCAGCCAAACACAGCTGTGGGTCAGGCAGGGGGTCTCAATAGCTTGTTTTGGTAAATGACACTGGAACATCTGTCAACATCTGGCACCCTTCTGAGCCCCACCTGGTAAAAGTAGCTTTTGCCTCACTTTTGTGTATCCTTGTCACTGTGTGATAAATTGTGGACCACTCTGACATTGAAGGTTTTCAGAATTAACTAGTCTTTATTCAATCTAAGAAAGAGCAAACATGTTCAGGCAAAGCTGTAAAAAAATAATAGTAAAAACATAACATAGGTTTTCCAAAGTTTTCTAGTTTATGATAGTTCTGAACCCACAGCCTGTGATAAACTGCTGCTGACCGTAAACATCAGATTTTGGTTTTTCAGAGCAAGTCCATTCGATGTTCAGTTCAGAAATTAAGCATGTGAAAAGGACGAATTATATGGCCAAGTGTGAATCTGAGTATGTGTTACCTGTGAGCTCAGGTAGGACAAATAGATTTTCAATATTTAAAGAAAAAGGGCAATACAGAACCTTAACTTAATTCCTTTTCCAATTATTTAGATATCTGGACATAAAAATTTTTTCCTGTTACAGACAGAAGCTATTCTTCCCTGCTTTTGTTAAATATTAGAACTCAGATTTTTATACAGTATCGTTGATGTTACTGAGGAAAAAATATTTTGCATTCTGCATAAGTTGTTGTAATTCTGCATTCTGTTGTTGTAATTTTGTTGTAATTTGTTGTAAGTTGTAATTTTGTTGTAATTTTGTTGTAAGTTGTTGTAATTTTGCATTCTGCATATGGTTGTTGTAATCTTAGCTCTACAGCAGAGAAGTATCATTCTCTGTGTAAATCAAGTATCTTATAAAGCACATATACAACCAACATCAACAGTTTTTAGCTTGAATATACAGGCGGTGACAGTGTCTGCAAAGCTTTGCTTGTTCATTTGACTGTACCATGTTGGAAAAGAAATCTTCAGCAAAATCCTAATCGCAAAAACATCAGGAGAAAGGTTTGGTTTTGCTTTTTTTTTTCATTTTACCTTGTGTCAGTTATCTTGCATTCTTAAATGAAAGAAGTTGCAGACGCACAAAAAATCACTTTGAGACATTACATAAAATAACAGAAGGCCAGAGAGTGACAAGAATTTTGGAATTTCAAGTTGTTTTAATATGAGAATATGTTTTGAAGTACTATAGCATTTTTCTCATACAGAAAGCAATTTCTGTAGTATTTTCGTTTTCTTTAACTTAGCACCCTTGGTGCACTTTACATGCTTCTTGGATCTGAATTCTTTCTGTTTTCCTAGTTCAGTGAAACCAAGACAAATATCCATTAAAAGGCTAGATCGCTCAGTTAACAATACCATTCAATTATAGACTCCAAGAGGAATTTCCCTGTGAATAATGCCTTACTGTTGAATTAACATTAAGATGTTGTGGGAAAAGAGTCACCCCTATTATAGTTTACATTGGAAAAGGCAGGTACATTAACATTTCCAGCAAGCCACAGTATTATACTGAGCTGATTTGAATATAGGGGGAATAGAGAAGTAGCTAGGCACATTTTATGGAAAAAAAGTGTCAACATGGGCATATCAGCCAAGAAATACTTATATTCTTTCCTTCTCCTTCCTCCCTCTCTTCCCCCACCCCAGACTTTCTCTTGTCTTAGGAGTTTTTATTTGTTTATTTCATTTTGTTCCTTAGGACACAGATAAGTTTTATAAATGAATCCATCTGCTCCATAATTGTTGCTTATTCTCACACACATATGTATGTGGGCTACATCCAGTGCTGATTCCCAACATTAGTGCAGGACATGGGATGAGAAAATTGACTATAAAAAGAAAAAGAAATTAGAAAGCTTAAGTTTTCCCAATCCATTACTTATTCCCCTCACTGAATGCATTAGATGATAATGATTGGTAATGATATAATTTGGCCCAGGTTTTCAAGAGTGTGTGCCAAATATCAGTGGCCTGATTTTCAGAAGGAAGAAACTCTCTCCAAGACACACAGACATATTCAACGAATATGTAACGTTTTTAGCAATGGGCAAAATTTGCGATGTCTAGATCTGCATTTAGACGCCACCAAACCTAGAATTCAGTTTGGATCATACCCAAATTTTGGCAGTTATTTGGAAATGAGCTCCCATCAGATAAGAAAATAACATTGTCAGGAAAAAAAAAAACTTACAAACTTCATGTGTTTACCCTGCGAAGACTCTCCCCGAGTCAAGCAGTTCTTCATAATCTGTAATGTGTAGACTATCTTTGTACAGTTTATGAATTTCTAGAGGGGACCTCCTGAATCTCAGATTGCGAACTTTGAGCGTAGAGCTTGTCTTCTTTCTCTGTCATCTCTTCAGTCCATATGGAAATAAAACCAGTAGCGGGTGACAGGACAAACTCTTACAACTGTCAAGGAGCAACCAGGAAAAGTTAAATAAATGCTGATGAAATTAAAAATACGGATGCTGAAATATTAAGAGGTTAATGTTAAATTCATCAGTGTGCTGGGTATCATGAAACACTCTCAACATTGACTTTTGTCAGTGGAAGCCAATCTGCCCTAAATTCCCAGGGAGGCACTTCACAGTCACTTGTCAAGCTCCCTTAAGCAGAATAATTGCCTTTAACAAGGCATGATTAGAGGAGGCTCACAGAAATGGAGAGAACCTCAGGTTATCTTGTTTCAGACAAAAAGATGTCTCGTGGCCCTTTACAAGCCTAGAAAGCAGCCCTGGTCCTACCAAGGAAAAATGAGTAAAGATAGTGGTGCAAGCATCTTTCAGTTGATGCGCTATTTGAAAGGACTATATGTATTTACATAAAACCCCTGGTTCCACTGCCTACACACGTTTGTGTACATTATGGATACAGAAAGAGAGCATGAGGTGCTCTCACAGAACAACAAGTCTTTTTTAAACCACTGCTTAAGTGTACAGAATACTTGACAATGGAGAATAAGGTTGACATTGTTTGAATTATAACCTTTTTGAAGTAGAGGATGTCATTTTCTGTATATCTAGATAGTTACTAGCCAAATAGGAACAGTTTCCATTGCCATTTCCAGGCGCTATAATTATAGCTATAATTATATGTATCATAATTATAAACCATTGGCTCATAGTATTTTTTCCTAAGTATTTCCAAGCCATTTTCAAAAGTATATTATTAAAATTATAATTTAAAAAATAATTCCTTAATATTTCTAATTGTTCATACCAAAGCTAAATGCATATTTGGAGAAACTTATTTATAATTAAGTAGTAACTGCTCCATCTCCCAGTTTTATTTAACTTAACAGTCATGCCACATATCATAAAATTTGCACAATTTAGTCATGTCCAGAAATAGTTGAGCAATATCCTGCATAAAAATATTCCTTAAAGTGTATCTTGAAGTGTTTGTTAATAGAATTAGAGAGTAATTTCCATCAAAGTGTTGGGTACAGCACTTGTAGACCCATCCAGTCTATATTAACCAGAGCAAGTGTGAGGAACAGGATATCTGGCAGTTGCACAGAGTTCTTCATAGGCTATGACAAAGCTATCTCTAAATACATGTTTTTAAGATTAACATGAGCTGAGGTCTGCACTGCCACAACTATACAGTGATTATTCCCCAGGCTAGAGAGTTTAAACTCTATAAACTCTGTGGTTAAACATTTGGCTACAGTGTAAACATATCCTTAGGGGAAGGTTCTCACCATGTGGATGCACAAAAGTCAACAGGAATGCATCAGTAACGCTAAAATACGGATCAAATTTGTCCGTAAGATTTTGGCCAGATTGTGGTCCTTAACAGAATGGAGAAAAAAAGTACATATTTAAGTCTAATTATTTCATTGTGTTTATATTTTGTTTTGAAAACACCAAATGGATTAGACCATATGGACTTAATAAATATGATTTCAAATTGGACTCATTTTTAGTTATTCAAGAGTGAGAAAATGTCTTAAACGATAAACTTTGAATTCTGTACCTTTTATGTAAAGGCTATTCCAGTACCAGAAAACTTTTCCATTGAGAAATCCACTCCTAAAAATCCTTTTCTAATTCTAAGATTTAGAAAGATTCTGATTTGCTATTATTATTTAGAAACTCTAATCTACTCAAGAATGAATTTATGTGGCAAAGTACATACACATGAAAAATACACTTCATGATGGAAACACTGACTCAACCTTAACTATAACATAGCCAGGGGCACCATTATAATCATGAAAACCTCACTTGAGATGTCCTGTCTGCATATGCACATTGATTTTTAAATACCAGTTCACAGTCAACAAAATGACAGGTTCAAACAGCTTATACCACAAATTCCTAGCAACCTACAGAATTAATTCACTTATCAAGAAGACTTTAATCCTGCTTCCAGTGCTTATGAATCATCGTAAAATCCATGATTTATGAGATGAATTGTATAATTTCAGTATAGCTTCTGTACTATGAAAATAAAACTGTAGGGTTGGATGCAACATGGTTTGTCTCATTCAGTTTAATCAAGCTGTAAATCTCTGGGACTTTATAGAGCCAGCTCCAGCTCAGATCTCTTAGAGGACCTCTTAGCTTAAAGACTCAAGGTGGAGGCCACATTTATTTCCAATCTAGATTTGTTTCTTCTAATACCGTGTGCTTTCAAAATGGAAAACCACTAATTACCAAACTGAGAAATATCCATGATTAACCCTGCACTCTTTTGTATGTTAGCTTTAGGAAAAGGCTGTAGGGTACATGCTGCTCAGAGTCCTGCTCCTCTGTGTTTCGGTTCCTCTCTGGAATGCTCCTTAAGGCATTTCTGTAGGGTCAGGTTTCATGAGATGAGAGAAAAAGTCACTGAAGTTCTGGATCTCTGTGGGCAAAAAGTGTTTTGCGGCAATGGCAATGCAAAACGCAAAATAAAAAATGCTCCAACTTTTGCTTAAATAGAAAATGACCAGAATTTAAGCAAATGATACAAAATAAGGTTGACTACACTGTCTTCAGTAACATGGCTTTGATTAGAGCGTTGAAGAAACCTGGTGTGTATTTTCAGGAAGAAACCTGAAATACACGAAGCATGTATCCCTTCTTTTTCTCTAAAGTGGGGCTATAGTACTGACAAGCAGACACTGAAAAGTGGATGTTTATAGCATGTCTTTGAAAAACATACTTTCAGCGGACAGATTTGCCAGAGAAGCAAGATGTAATCCCCCATTACTGCAGCCTGCTGCAGTTGGTGTCATGTAGCAGGGAGAAGTCTGCCCCACAACACTAACCTCCACCGGATTGTGGCCGCAGCTACCCTCGCTGTAGATCCTCTTCTTCTGGTCATTGTGAAAGGAAATGTTTTACTCTTTGGCTATAGCCTGCTCACTGCTGACAAGCTAATCCCCTGTGGCAGACTGCCTCTCCTCCTAACAAACATGCTCAGGCTATGTTTGCTGTCAGCTGAACAAACCCTGCAGAGCTCATACGTACTGTATTTTGAACTCTGGTATTAAAAATGATCTAACGATTGTCTTCACTTAGGCTCCGGTGGAGCTGAGGTGATGTCAGTGCCTTTTTATTATTATGCTGCTAATAATCTCCACAAACTCTGGAGCCCTTTCTTTTATTAAAAGTTGAATGCAGAAAACCAGATTTATATAATCCTCACAACTTCATATAAGGAAATTAAATTGCCACAATACCCTACATTCTGGTGGAAAAATCTAATCTTAAGGGAAGCAAGACAATCCCTGGCTTGCCCACAAGTACATGAGATGAATAACATCACTTATAATGCTCTGCTTTCCCCCGCACGGTCTGGCTGTGGGCTTCTCCCATCACGGTGCAAAGCCCCCTCAGGGAAGCAGCAGGCTGTCAATCTCCTTTCTAGTTGTGCTAATCACATCGGACTCTTATCAGATGAAGACAGAGGCGCCCGCACAGATGCACCATGGCAAATACCACCGGTAGTACGATGGGTAGCTATTTATGTTCCCTGACAATGACGGACTAAGGGGGTGGTTGCAGGCAGTGAAGTGTTGATTAGAAGAATAAATAAATTAATACAAATAAAAAAATAGATCTAGTAGCTGACCATGTTTAGCACAATTATCTCTCACCAGGATCTTTGGCTCAAGTCTTTGTCAAATATGGGTTGCTTCTTGGTCCTGTCCGACAATTTAAGTGAGGGGAAGAGGTTTGTGTCTTTGCTGAAGTTCGCCTTCTATGCAACAACATTAAGATATTTGCAGGTCAGGATATAAAAAATTATTATCCTGAAAAGCAGTCAGCCTGGGCGACAATAAGAACTGGTACCTCATTATTATTCATTATATCCCTATTTTGTCACAGAAGTTTTTACCTCTAATAGGGAACCTGTCACTTTGAGCAAGGAAGACTTGAGGATGCAGGAAAAATAATGGTGGTTCTTTATCAATAATCATGTTTTTTATAGGTCCAAAGTTTGAGCTGTCAGAGTAAAACATGAAATAGTCTACCTCTTACCCCCTTGGAATGTTTGCTGTTTATTATGGCTTAGTAGTTCCTCCAACTGAAAATCTAACATTTAATGGGGTGATTTAATTGACAGTGAATGACAGGTCCTTGTCAGGGTCCCTATCATGCTCCCCTGGCAGGGTTAGCATTCACCTCTCTTATATTGATTTCTAAAAATTAGGTGTGAATGAAACCTAGTAGAGTAGGTTGTTGGTTTTTTCTTGAGGAATGGGGTGTTCATGCAAACAAAAAATATCATAAATTTACTGACCTAAACTGTTTGCTAAGTTTGAGTTAGATATAAAAATAAATCTCTTCGTTACAAATTTTAAGGCAGATATTTACAATCTCAGAGGACAGTAATACACATACTATACACAATGTTTTCAAATGTAGTCAAATAATCTTCGAGTATTACACTTTTTAAAAAAAGGAAACAAGAACCTTGGCTAACACAGCATTTGATTTTAATATTTTTCCATAACTTTCAACTGTTTTAATTTGGAGACAGTAAATTTCACTTGCTAATAATTGTGCCTTGTCATGTTTAAGCATACATTATATCTATCTGGGGAAAAGAGTTTCTTAGGTACAGGATTTGTAGGGGAGGAATAATAACAGCTTACAAAATGCAGTGAACCACTGATGTAGAATCCTCTTATTGTGTAATAAATGGTGAAAAGGCTTAGACAACTACTTTCACAGTCAGCTTTGGTCGTTTGTCAGTTTTATTTACGGTTTTCTCACTGCGCAGACTAGGAATAATCTCCTGCCTGATGATTACGAAGGGTCTGGATTAAGGGTTCTGGGGCAGGAAGGACAAGAGGAAATAGTGAATTACTGGCATATGCAGAGGTTTGGGCTGGTGCCAAGTGCTGTGCAAGTTTGGGATTACAATGTTACCTGTTTTTCAGCAAGCCCTTCTGCCCATGGTTGTATTTGAGCTCGCTGTGCACGTTGCCTCCTTCAGTGGCTCAGCTATATCCCTGGGTGAAACACTTCCCTGCCAGAATTCAAACACACTGTGGAAAATAGAGGAATTTTATATAAAATTTTTCCTATTGCTTAACAAAACAGTAGATTCCCAGAGGTTTTCACAGCACTGGATGCTTTGTATATGCTACTCATGTCACTGGGTCTTTGCAAGTGAAGTGCTCTGGCATCTCCACCATATAAACCCACATATTCTTAAGCCAATAGGTTTGGAGTTAATTAAACATCCTGGGGATATTTTTGTTAGCACTATACTTTGTATCTCAGACTAAACATTACTTGAACAGGGATTTTATATGTGTTTCATTCCTTTTTATAGCGTTATGACCACCATTAAAATTGTCAGTCATGATCTTATATCAAAAAGTTTGTGAATTTCAATTGAGAATACAATGTCTATAATTATATTGGTCAAGGAGACATGTAAAAGAGATGTGGGAACTTGAAAAGTCTACCCTATGTCAATGGAATATACATAAACACTTTTACTATATAATCCACAAATCAACAATATGAAGATAAATCAGCAAAACCGTTAAAGTTACAACATAAATCTTGCCATTAATTTTATAATGCATATTTCATAGTTCACATTATCCAAATGTTTTACTTGTTGTCAAAAAAGTTATAAATACCTTTATTATTGCAAAATTTTCGAAAGCATGTTACATAAAGAAGCATAGCTAGTGTTTAGGTTGGAAAACATGTAATATTCACATGCTAAGCATGATCACCATTTTGGATTTGCTCTTCCAGCAACACAAAGTGTACACTTAGCAGTAATCAAATGCACTGGCTGAACTGACAAGAGCTTTTGAGGACTGAAAAACATGGTATGATAAATCCCATCTTTCACACATTCAGTACATTGTTCTTGAGAACAAGTCTCATAATGGATGTTGCAAGTCTGGCTCCTGGGTTCATTTGTCTTTCATAAACCAGAAGGGACTGATCCAGTGCCTTATCCATGAATTAAACCACAGCACAAAACCTCAGTAATTTCAGTAAATGGACACATTGTAGATTCAGGCTTCTCTATTGCAACAGCTCTGCCCCTATGTCCATAGCTACTATTGCAAGCACAGAGTTGTGCAAGCGCAAATGACTTAGTTCAAAACTCAGGTTAAAATCAAGCCTTTCTAGATAGTAAAAAATCTTGGAATAAAGATAATACTTTCAGAAGCAGACAAGTAATTTGAATCCAATTTTCAAAAATTATTGAGAGCCAGGTCTGAAACAGGCTTAGGTGTTGAAATGTTCAGGTTCACAACTGCAAAAAGTTAACTAATTGCCAGGAATTACCTGTTCTGAAAGAGGCATGAAAATTCCCTGTACATTGATTGAAGAGAGTTAAATGAAAGAAATGCACAATAACCGACTCGTTGGAAGGAGAAATACAGAAACTACCATTGAAGAGAAGGGAGTACTGAAATGCAGATGCCCATGATTTCTTTTTTTGGGGGGTTGGGGTTTTTTTGTTTGTTTGTGGCAAACTAGGAGTCCTTTGACACATTTTCATGATGAAAACCCAGTCACAGCTCCCAGCATTTTGAGCACAATGTACAGGTATACACTAGGTGGTTTAAGTTCTGTAATGTTCTCGTAAGAATTAAATTCCACAAACATCGCATTATTTGCAGCAAATATTATGAAGATGATATATAGGCAAATCGTATCTTGGCATTAATGTGAATAGGCATGGTAGAGAGAGAAAGGGATCTTAGAAAGCAAAGGGATAACCCACATAAAACAATGAGAGCCAAAAAGCAGAACGTTCAGAAAATTATTTGAGCCCAAACTCCATATAAAATATAGACCTACCATGAGACAAATGGTTGATTTACCTAAATGGTTAAGTATGTGTCTAATTTCAAGAAGTAACTTTCAAATGGTAGGGATGCCCTTAAGTATCTTACTGATCTTCCGTACTTGGGCAAGAGCATTTGGGATGGAAGAAACAGGACTATTTCTACCCTGAGATTTGGGGGGAAAGGCTAATGAATGCCTTCATCAGTCAAGCTGACAGGACCAAAGAGTTTATTGATTACTGTCACACATAACTCATTAGAGACCTGGCATGAGCTGATCAGCACCAAACACTAGTCCTCTTCTGCCTTACCAACAGTTTCTAGGGGTCATAATGAGGGCTTTTACAGGAATGACATCTCTTTTCCCAGATAGACATGAACTGGGAAAGTCCATAGAAACATGAAATGGAAATTCAAACACTTATAATCAATCAGTTAAAACTAGTTACTACTGTTCAGACATTCTCAGGAGCAGTTCCTCCTAAGGTATGAATATCTTGGGCAAACAAAGCTAGTAGCTTTGGTCATGTCATGCTCAGGGATCAGCCAGCTCAGCCTTGTCTTTTTGTGGCCTCCCAAAGAACATTTAGACAAAACCACCAATTCAACACTTTCTGCTTTTTCCTGCCCGTCACTGTCCCTTTCTCCCATACCTTGTAGATTTTGTAGAAGGTACCATATGGTCTTCTTCAGTTTCCCTTGCTGGGAGCCATCACACCCATCAAGCCACCATTTGACTTATGTGGCCTGTCACTTTGAAAGCACTGCTTCACATTATGGCAGTTCTCTGTATACCAAGTCACATGCTTATTCTTTTGCACAAGTCAATTTTTTTGCTTTGTTTTATACATACATATCCTTATTTATAAAGACCCACCGACATTGAAATGAGCTTCTAAATAGAGCAGACCCTGTTTTCTGTTTTCCATTGAAACAGATTTCATCAAGCAATATTTCATTTACCCTGTGTTAAATACAGATCGGTCTGAATCTGCATTCTTTCTGGTTGATGCTTTACTATTTTCGTCACATTTTTCAACAACTCATTGCATCAGGGATAGTAACAACTTGTATGGGCACCTCTAAATCTAAACTTGACTGCACACTCATGCTCATTATGCTCCTTGGAGATATGCACGATTACCTTTTTGTTTGTGGTACCCTTCAATAAGCTTAACTTGGGGAAGTTAGAAAAATAGCCTTGACAAGTACGTAGGTGTTTTTTGGAGTTTCTTCAGCCAGCATAAACAAATCTATTCCTGTGTTGCTTAAGATATGGGCAACTTTTCCTGCACCATCAAAACAGACACTTTCCTCTTTTGACTTTTCACTTTCCTCATTTCTTTTTGATAAATATGATAATCCTGTGGATTTCTTTATTTTTATAAGCATTCATATGTCTGACCCTCTGTTATATTTTTCAATCCAAGAGAGACCTTCATATACACTGTATAATTATCCAGAACACATTAGGAGTCTGGACAGGCTTTTAAAATAGGATTGGAATGTACATAATCTACTTCTATGTTTTGTTACATTCCAGTCCATCAAAGACATTAGAAAGCATGTCTGAGGCCACAAAAATGTATTCTGTGTTCATATTTAACAAAATTTCCATTTGGGGAGGGGGGAATATTTGTCAGATCTTTCCAATTCTGGCAACAAGAATGTTAATTTTGATTTCCCATAAACATATGAAACTGCAACTGTTCAATAACTAAGGGCAAAGTATTCTAGAAAATATTCTGACACTCATTTTTGGATGCAGAAAAACCTTGATTCAATTTTTAATTTAATGTTCAAAGAGGCCAGTGTCAACACTGTCTTTGGAAACACCCATGGACAATTCAGCTTTTGCAGAAATTGTCATAATACTTTAGGAATGTAAGTTTGTTCTGAAGAAGAGTGTTAAAAATCTGTGTGTTTTTTTTTTTTTTTAAATATTTGCATCCTAAATCCATTGGATCTTATTTGCATAGCAAGAATCTCAGATTGTTTCGGGAAGAGGCACGTTTGCTTGTTTGTTTATTTGTTTGGTTTTTCTCATGCTTTCCTTTTTTTTTTTTTTTTTTGTTTTGTTCACATTCATTTTCCTATGTAAACTGCCATTCCCAAGAACTTTTCCTGTGTTTCTCGTGGGAGAGTTTTTGCCTCAAAAAGTGAAGGAATATACAAGCTTGTAGCTGAGATTTAGTTCTGATTAATATGAAGACAACCCTTGGGAACATAAAGGTACAAGGTAATTAAGACAAAAAGTCAAGGAAAAGAAAGACCAAATAGTTAGGAAACAGTTCCTTAAAAGAAGTATTGAGGGGACTGGCCTTCTTTAGTCTGGGGAAAGAGGAGGCTAAGGAAGACCAAGTTTTCTGAAATGCCACAGGCTGTCTAAAGGTATGAAATCTCCTAACTTGAGAATTGATTAGGTGACGCTCAGTCAAGGATGGCCTGGGCATCCTGAGTTGCCTCTCGGTGCAGAAGGTAGGGTTGGATCACAAGCCAGCAGTGCTGCCCAAGCAACGTCCCACATCCCCTTCCCAGATAAGCAGTTGCTGCCCAGCCTCTGTAGAAGTCAGGAGATGCTGCCTCCCATAGGACCATGGTGCTGCTGACATTAGCTGTCTGGATGAGAGTAGGAGACCCCAGATTGCTTTCAACTTGGAATTTTTTGCCTCCTACAAATGCCTCCCCAACTGCCATGTGCTTAATACCTGCTGGTATACCATTTTTGGCCCCAAACCATAGCTTGTGTGATCTTTTATGATCCCTTTCTGCTCTACAGACATATGATGCAACAACTTCAGAATCACTGTGATCTACCCACGCTGCCTTGTGACCTAACTATATCAACATTTCTTCTAAATACTAGATCTGAAGCTCAGAATTTACATTTGATTAGAGGTTGTTCAACAGCTCTGACTTTTTCAAAAACCAGCTTGAAAATTTCTGGCCGTGCCCTTCAGAAGATTTTTTTCCCCCAAATCTAAACATGTTAGAAAGACTTTCCCTCCTTTTTGCACTGAATATATGCTATACATTCCTGTGAGGCCCCTTCATTACCAAACAAACACAAATGCTAAATGGAGGAAGTAAAATTTTCCACAGAGTGTCAGATGCAAGCACCTGCCAGAACCCTCCTGATGTTATACTCCACATAACATATGAAAAATACTTGGAGTTAGCTAATCCACTCCCAGTTCATCCATTTTCTCAATGATTTATTTAATTCCTTCTGACTGTACATAATTAAAGGATCCAGATTCTTCTTTTTCTAACAAGACTGGCAAAGGCACCCCTTATTATATATGTACTAATTGTACAATATTTCCATTCCTACCTTGTCGCCTTGAAATATACTGTTTGTTTTCACAAAGAGCCAGAAGTGTCCCCAGGTGACAATGGAGCATCCCTTCCCATTGGCTTCTGTGGGAGCTGGGAATAAACCAGACCACCCAGAATCAGAATTTTGAAGAAAAAGATTTCTTCACTTGAAGAGAAGCTTATTACAGGCTCCTTTCCAAGTAGGAAGTGACCTTTAAAAATAATCTTTAGCAAACCACTCCACGCATCACTAACTTAAACAAGCACTATAGCTTTAGCTAAACCAGAGAGTATATTTTCTTCCTGCTGATTTGTTTCCAATTATGCATTGTAACAGAAGGCAAGTGGAAGATCCTCAAAGGAAGTAAGCAACAGATGCAAGATGTTTGAAAAGTTATTACAAATTGTGTAAACATTATCCTGGAATAAACCAAGCATTAGCCAAATTAGGGGCATCAATCATATTCATAAACAACCTTTTTGTCCAGCAAAACTGATCCACATCACAACACAGATGCTTTTTCGAAACAAAAGATAGGATCCTATGAAGTCTTGAAGTCCCTTTGCTCCCACTGAATTCACTAAAAACTGAGAAATGCCCTGAGAAGGTTGCAATTCGGCATGCAGACAATCGCCTCCCCAAGCTGCCCGGAGTGAGAGATTCATACTTATAAACACCCTTTCATTTATGGTGGAGACCACAGTTCTTTTTCTGTTCAGTAATATGCAATCTTTTTAAAAACAATGGCCAATTAAAAGGACTAGGCAAAAATTATTAACCTCTGAAGACTTAAAATTGGTTGGAAATCTGTGGAAGCAAATGGAAACATGCCAAAACATTTTTTTTTTTTTTTTTTGGTACCTAGGAAATATTTCTAAGGGATGCATGGAAAGTGATTAGGAAAAGCTTTTTGTCAGCAGACTGAAGTTCACTATCAGTCCTTCAGACCTCCCCTGGGATGATTTGTTTCCAGCAGCTTTACATGTCAGAAAAGGTGGACATGGTGCTCCAAGGGCATAGGTAAGTCCATACTGTGCACAGAACGGCAGCTCAGCCTACTTCAAATGAGCAAGCTTGTCTACTAAAAGTCACCTGACTGCAACAGCTTGAAATAAGGCTGAGTCATGCCTGTGCATGAAGAAGGGAGTTCAGGACCTTGACAGCACCCTGGAAGGGGGTTCAAGGGAAGCAGAAAGCATAGTCTGTCTCTGCCAGCTTCTCTTTCATCCCATTTGTGGAGTGCCTCCCAGGTGCCTCCCCAGCATGCTGGGAAGGGCATTAGCAATGCGCTGAACTCAAGCACATCGGGTTGCTTGTGCTTTGAAACACAGGTTCTGGCAATGTCTGCAGCTACCCTTGCTGTCTGATAGTCTTCACAGCAGACAAGCTTGGGGTTTTGAGCTTTCCAGGGCATATAGAATGGTAATTAAGGCATGCGGATCTTACTCACAGGAAAACCTTACTCTTTTTCCGGCAGCAGTGCAAATGCCTGTGGAGAGAAATAAAACTAAAAATGGCCTTGTTTTTCCTAGAGTATTACCTACCATGGACACCTACGGATTCACCCATGGATTTCTCTGAGGCTCTAGACCACCAGTGGAAAACTGCAGATTGACATACGAGATTCTGATTACCTCTTCAGCACCAGCACAACTAAGATCTTGTATTTACCACAAAGCTAAATCAGTCTTAACTCAAATACACCTAGCCCTAGCCCCATTTGTGCATGGAAAATTTTAATGCATGTGTATAAAGGAATATATAGCTATACTAGTAAATCAAACAGGTCCAGACACATTTTCTAATCAATGGGCACAGAACAGTCCATGTCAGAACTATTAAATTCCCTTCCTCTGCAAGAGCAGGATAAATGGAAAAGACCCATAAGGTTGGCCCCGATAGCTGCTTGGGAAGAGCTGGTAGTGTGCCAGGAGGCATGGGCAGACCTCACAGCCAAGCAGAAGGGAACAATCAGGTTCCAGTGCCCAGGTATATTCCCAGGCATTTCTTAATTTACCAGGCTAAAGCTTATATTTATTTTGCATCTGCATATCTATATTTATTTTAAAACCAAACCCCATTTTGTGCAATGTCAGTTTTAAATCTTAAGTGTATCCATCAAACATTATGTAATTAATAACAAATATACAGGGCCTGCTTCTTTTGTTGAGTACAGTGGCAGAGTTGTTGCTCTGAGTGTAGCACCGAACCAGATTTCTTCCTTGTCATTCCCTATCTGTTTCTCATTTGATTGATTTTGTTGGGTTGGGTTTTTTAAAGCTAGTCAGGATTTCTACTTTTTTTTTTTGCCTCTTTTCCAAAGGAAAATGCGATCACAAAGTATGTGTGTTTGTTCGTGTGTGCCTGTATATGAGGGTACACCCTTACGTGTTTGACAAACATTAAGATCTTGCTAATGTAATAGAAACAGGCAGCTGGGGAAAACAAGGTGGTCCTGTGAGTCTGTATAGTTCTGCCTAAGAAAAGGCTGCTTCAGGCACTTCTATATTATTAGACACCAATGAATGCAAAAGGGGAATTTGCCCTTCTCATTCCCAAATGAACAGAAAGCCTGGAGCTCCAGTAAAGAGAAAATCATGGGAAACTGAGAACTGTTAGTTTGGGTACTAGTGGGGTACTTGATTTGGGTATCAACTCCTGTTTTACAGATCTGCTATCTTGTAGGAGGTGTCCAATGGCTGGTGATCCCAACCGAAACCAGGACAGATACCATGGCATTGCATATCTATGCTACTGCACATCAGGACACTGCAATTTCTCACTTGACTGAAGATGTGTCCATCACAGTCCAAGAGATTGGTATCAATTCTCTATAGGTCACTGGCTTAAAAGATTCTGGATCATAAGTAACCAAACACCACAAAATCATACCACTTTGCAGCTGCTCAGAGCACTTGTGAAACAGCTGAGAGATCCCAGCCTGGTGAGTCAGATTTGCACATCAAGATACCTGCCACCACAATTGCCACCTTTGGGTAAACTGTTCATAAAACAAATGGTTGGAAACTTCACAACCTTTCCTAACTTGTCTGAGTTAGAGAGCACACAGCATGCAGAAAGCACGGGAGAACCATGGGAGAGTCAAGGTAGCAAAAACTGGAGTGATGCTCTCCCTCTTGTTTACCACCTATATAGGACCTCAGGTTTTTGCATTCCAGGTCTGAAACTATCTCCAAATGCAAATGATTATCTGCTTTGTCAAGTAAAATCATTATAATTTAAATAAGATCATAATTATGTATAGTTTATTTTCTTTTCATCAGTCGGAACATATTTGCATATGACATAAACATTTATTCTCTTCTTCTAAATTAAAACCCCTGAAGTAAAATGTGAGTACAGATTTTTCTGAAGCTGTTGTTGCTGCTAATTGTCCTGTTGCTCAGGTGAGATGAATGACTTCCCTTTACAGCTATCCAAACCACAGGTCATTTGACAAAACTTGCTGTCATGAAATTTCAAATTTCTACACATATAAAATAAATGAAAAGGCAAAAAAGCAAAATACTTTGAGAGATGGACCTTCCTTTGGGAGAGTCCATGACTGACCTCTCCAAACCACTCAGTTGCTACACCTGTACTAACCAAGCCAACTGCTCAGTTTCCATGCAGGATCTGAGCAATCTAGTTAAAAACCTGTCAACAACAGGGTAGTTTGTCAGGATCCTGCTGCTTTTGTATGTGACCCTATCCCATCCACAGCTTATGAAACAGGATGGAGATCCTCCTGGAATATTCTGCAACTTTTGGCACTGCTGCCTCCCATCTCCATCACTTCTTGATTGGAGATGCCATGAACTGCATGGTTCTACAAAGTTCAGTCTTCTCATCCCTGGTATTCACTATATTTGCAAAACTCTTGATTAAACTGCTAAGCTGACAGAAAGTATCTACTTTTGGTTCCAGGAACATCTTGGCAGAGGCACAAAAAATACCCTGAAAACCTGTCTCTCCTTTATTTAAAATGTGAGTGGCACCAATACTTCCCAGTTATTGTCACCAGGTGAAAGGTGTGTGGTGGTTGTGGCAATCCCGAGGAAACCCTGACACAAGGCAAGGAGAAATGGGGCAGTCAACTAAAGACTTTCTTTTCCTTTATAATATCTGTTACTATCAGGAATAGCTCAAATCAGATAATTAAGTAGGTCCACAGCTTTAGGGTATTCTTTAACTACCCACCATTACTAGATATTTATACACCAGCCACAGAAGTACCTAATGGCTTCTAGATTACATCTTTTCTTATCAAATTCCTACCTCAATCCAAGCAAATATGGACTTGTGATTTAAATATCCTGCACGTGAATTTTGCAAAGAGACCAGATATCCTGAAAGACTTTCAGTTGGTAATGGAGACAACAGCACATCTAGTTGACTACAGTTGGAATGGAATTGTGAATAGATTTCTGCACAGGGTCTGCATTGTTTGTTTAGCATGGGTAAAAACCTGTGTCCTGACTAAGTGCTCTCTGGTGGCATTTTTTGTTTCTTTTTTACACACATTAACTTTTTTTAAATCCTATCAATGGCTTTCTAACTTCATAATAAAATTAACATTTTTTTAAGAAATCTTCAAGTGGATATTTTTTCAATTAGAAAAACTCTTATGAGCTTAACCTTTTTTTCCCCCTCTAGAATAGATAACATTTTTATAAGCTAATTTTGAAAGAATAGAAAAACCAATCTGGATTATGTAATTCAATATATTTTAGGAGGGCAAAACATTGTTTCCATCAACAATTTCACTTTACCTAAGAAGTTTCCCTTCCTTTATTGTTATAAAGGCATGGATAATTAGGGCAGAAATTGCCCAGAATAGGAGAGATGTATTATGAGAATTGGACTGTGATTAGGGAACTCCTAATATAATTCCTTAATATAAAATTTAGTTACTATAAAAAACAGTGAAAAAACAACAGACATGATCACAATCAGAAGACGTCATTCATCTGGATTTGTTCTTCCTCTCTTTTATTTTTAAAAATAAATAAAAAACAATTTGGAAGTTTAGTAACAAAGAGTTATTCCTATTTAAAATACTATTGACTTTTTAAAATAGTGCAATATAAAATTGCACTATACACATATATTGCAATATAAATACTTAGGACTTTTTAAAATATACTGGACCTCTGAACAAAATAGAAGTGGTCTTTACTGAGCGCTGTGTTAAAATACAGTAATGACATTTAAAGAGAGAAATGTAAGTTTCATCAGCATAAATCCATGCTTTTACCCTGTATTATCTTATGGTAAATCTTGATAATACACAAATTTAGGCTGAATCTGTAGTTCTGCTTGTGGATTTATATTTTCATTTGTATTTGGCCAGCTCTTTTCTTGCAAAAGAATGCTAACTTAGGAATCAAGTAAAAACAGAGGTTTCTTCTGACTTCCACTTACTTGCTTTTGGGCTTGATTGGAGCATATTACTTGTTATCTAATATATAATTTTCATGTTTTCCAAAGCTAAAACTTTTCACAATGCTGCCGGAATTGTACAATTGTAATTGTCAAATTTGGTCTCCCAACAAGAGATGGAAAAATGAACTAAATATATGTTTTGATAAGCAAAATACATCAAGTATAATGGGCAACACTATTACAATTGCTAATTAATGTAAAGTAAGACTATAGCTCTTTATAATCTGATTCACTGTTTACCAAACACCTGCATACTTGTTCAGTGTAGGTTTTACCACACAAGGTTGTGTGCCAGAAATGTTTGATTCAGGATGTTCTTGCATTGGTTAATTGATATCTTTCTTGGTTTGCTTCTAATCAAAGTTTGATTAGCTTATTTGTTAGCATGCATAAAGACTTTCTTGAGGGAAAACAAATACGTGGCATTTACAGTTGACTAAACATTCCCAAATAGTTTACAATCATAAGTTAAGAGTCAAGTCTTAACTATACTTGCTGTATCATTTAATTCTAGAAATTGGATTAGATAATATTTTAAAACCAGACAACCATTGCCCTTGGTTGTACAAGATGATGGACTGGTAGTTAAAAAGCTTCTGTTCTCTGGTTTTAAGCAGTTGATATTTCGATAAAACAGAAAATGCTTCACTTAGCATTTTATGTAATGATAATATTGAAGAATTTCAAGAGGCAATGTAAGAAAACGTGTATGAAAATGTCTGAAGTTGCAGACAGTTTTGCTTAAACATTTTGAGTCACTATTTGAATCCCATGGTGTAAAGCTTTAGCTGACATAGTCAGCTGATGTGAAGATGAGGAAGTCACCACAAGGATGCATCAAAAAAGCACAACTGATTTTCTTTGGAGTGAGGCGGATGGTATGGCTCAAACCTGGGAGTTAGCCCTGGATGGCCTCAATCTGGGGAGAAAAGGAGGAAAACTGGGGAGGAGAAGTTAGTGATCAAGTGCAGGGAGGTGTTTGGTGGGACACAAGGCCTCTGAACAAGTCTCTGCTTGAAGATCAGCAAATAATCTTAAGAGGTGATGGGGACCTGTGATCCGGTAGAGCAGATGGATGGGGGAGTAAGAAAGTGTTAGTGGTTCTGCCAGGTAAAATCTCCAAGAGCTTCTTCATGCCTCTGTCTTCCTTATGTTGTGAATGACATGAAACACCCACTGTGAGGGGTGTTCCTGCTGTGTGGGAAATACTGCATATGGTACTGGACCAACTCTGCACAAGGCAAGGGGACTTTTGAAGACTTAAACTGTTGTAAGAACCGAGAGGCCAGCTAACAGTCTTGCCTAAATCCTACTTTTTCCTTTGAATGCAGGATTGGAGATAGATAGGAAACAGAGATAAATAAGAAGCTATAAGGGAACATATGGAGCAAACCTGTTCTTGTCAGAAACAGTCATCAAAGCCTCAGATAAGGCAATGGGGTGGGAAGGAGAGAAAACAGAGAGAAAAAACTCCTCTTTGCCACGTTCATGTCTCTCTCTCCTGTGATTGTTTAGCTTGCCAAAGACAGGAAAACTGCTAAATAATCAGTCTGTGAGCCCACTGGGGCTTTGAGATAGAATAGAAACCCCTACATGGAGCTATTGCCTACACTGAAGTCTGACAAAATACAGAGTATTTGGAAAAGGGAAGACAAAATGTTTGGGTTTGCTCCAGTCGAACTCTCCACAATTTGTCACATTTAACGCTGTGCTTTTACTCACAGATCCAGGATTCACTTCCTCTCCAGGCAGCAGCGTGCCCAAATGAGAATCAGCTATGTTCTCATCACTGGCCATCTCATCACTGCTGCTAAATCTAAACTCAACCTTTTTTCTGAAGCCATCTTCCCCATACTCACAGGTTGTACCAGGGTTAGTCCTGACCTCTCAGGATCCAAATCTTTTCTTTGGTTGTCATGTAAGACAATCAGAAGAGAGGAACTGGAGTCTAAATTCCCATGCTGGAATCCAGCCTTCTTAAAGTTGAGTCAACACTGCAGTTCCCAAGAGTTGGCTGAAGGCACCTACTGTCTTCAGAATAAGGCATAAGAATGAAAATTGACATAGTACTTCTGTAATGTAATGCAAATAGTCTATTGTCAAACAAGGAGTTCATGAGGTTACTTGTGAGAAAAAAATTACTGGCACAGTTATCTGTAGGACCAAGTACTTCCTAATGGAATTCTGTACATCATTACTTTAAAAATATTGCCCCAGACACTAAAACTGATGTACGTTCATATGTAACTTCAATTTTGTATTCATTGCCCTTACTAAAAACAAACCCTTGTTTTCATAATCATCACAAAAAAAGAGTATCACTCCATAATTGGGGATTACAGGAGGAAATACAAAATGCTAACATTAAGTTGTTTGTCTTCATTCTTCAAGAGCAGCACTCCTGACATCTGAAAGTAAAAAGCTGAACTTCCAGGCTCCACGTAGCGCGATGAAGACAAAGGGACGCTGCAGAGAGCAACTTCTTCCACACAATTCAGACACAGGTTTCTTTGGATGGGATAAGCCATCCCACGGAGGTGGCTATTTCTCTGTGTTGGCTCCAGGAGGAAGCTGGGTGGCTAGCTGAGACAAGACGCCTCACTTGGAGGTAGCTGCAAAGAAGAATCCCACACTGAGAAAATTTCAAGGACAAAAAGTAGCCGGTCAAATGCTTTTTACCAACACATTCATCATTAACATCTACTTTACAGATACCTTGCTGAAAAAGAATAGCCTGCATGTTTTAACCTTCTTGTATAGGTTTTAAAATATTGATTTGTCAGAAAGAACAGAAACTTTTGTCCACCCAAAGGCAAGTTAATTTATTTTTCCTTTTTTGATTTAATTACTTTCATCCATGTGTATTTTTTCCATGCTAGTTTACATATTAAACATGTTGCATATATTTTTTTGGAGAAGTATGAAGCCAACATCATTTAAAAAGTATGCAACATCAAACTAACTGCAATGTGTGCGTTATTAGTATTCAGAAAGCACACAACTACTCATGCAGAGAGATCAAAATTGAGAGCCGCTCCCTTTTTTCTCTCTGGTTCTTAGTGAAAATTTCAATTAATAAGTTAACTGAAATGCTACTGATTTACACCATCTCATTAGAGCTTTCATAAGTTCACCTGACCCTTACTTTTGCTCTCTAATTGATAGTTTAAACTTCTTGCCTATAGTAAAGGTAATCAATTTCTTCTTTTAAACCAGATTTTGTTCCCTCTTTCAAATGGGTCTTTACTGAAAGAAAACAAAAAACCTGATCCTTTTTCTGATTCTGCTTAAAGTAACATTTGTGACTTTGAAGCTTTCCCTTTGTAGAACATTTATGTCTCACAGAATTGTGCTGTCAGCTCCTCTTGCACAGCGCTGATGCTCTATGGCAATGCTTTTACTCTCTCTGCACAGACTGAACTAAAGAAACATCATTCTACCTGTCATTGTAGTTTCTCTCTACTCCATTAATTTACTCCATTCTTTTCGGCCTCAAGAGGGGGACAGTATAACAGTGTGAGATATGTCATAGTCTTGAAGAATAAAAGTATGAGAGTGAAAACAGGAATGCCATTGTTTCCTGATGTGGGCTGAAATACTGACTTACTTGTCCTGAGCAACCCTCTCTTAAGATTACTTTTCTGCCTTCATTTTCCCATATGTCAAGTGAGGATAATGTATTTTGTCTCAGTGAGGATTTGGATAATTAAGGCTTTTAATGCAATCCTTATGTAATAATCAGGTTTACTTTAATGAAAACATTGTAAGGATAGTATATTTCTAGTAAATAGGGAATCAATAGCCTCAGGTTCCAAATATCCCACGCAGTCCTTTTTTGAACTCCAGCAAAAATAGCAACTTCATCACAACAGTTGAATGAATTGACTTTTGGTTCACCAGATGAGCCAAAATAAAAAGTTTTCAGTTAGATGAAATATTTTGATCTGGATTTTTTTTGCTTTCAACTTTTCTCTTCTGTAAAGATGCACTCAGATAAAATTGGAAATGCTACTTTGAAAATAAAAGCTAAAATTTTTTTGTATGCTGAAATTCAGCTGTCAGTATATGTCTCCTTCCCATTTGGTATATAGCCTCTGACATTCCAAATATGAAGTTTTAAACGAACACAATATTTAATCAAAAAATTGTAACCAGTTGTGTTTGTTCAAAAGAGGATTAAGTTTATATTAATTCCTGGAACAATAAAGACTTGGGAAGGGCTTTCTTTTTATTTGTCTGACTGAGTCACTTTTTGAAAGATTATTGTAATGAGTTCCTAAGTGAAACGTTGTCAAAGCCTCCTTCAAATCCCCAGGGCTGCCTTTTATACAGCACTGTGACTGCAACACCCACAATCACATTTTGGTGGGGTTGGGAGGAGCAGTTTTGGGGGCCTGCTGACAAGGCTGGGGCAGGGTCCTGTGCCGTACCCCCATCTCCAGCACCCCCAGTCGCTCCTCCTGGGATGCTGAGGGGACTCTGCGTTTCCCGGCAGCATCTGCCTGCACAATGCCTCACACCAAGGTGGTCACCGTGCCTTGCAGACAACCTTGTATCCCCTCAGATGACCAGATTCATGCTTGCAGGAAGGCAGCTGCTGAAAAGATCCTATGTCGGTATGGCAGTTGAATGAGCTCATCACTATTGGACCAAAAGTATTTATTTTTGCCAGCATTTGTATGATTCATGAATTGCTTACTTTTTTACTGTTGGAAAAAAGTGTTCAATAAGTGAAGGCTGTCTCTGTCCCTTGACTCCAGCCCAGCATCTAGAATATTCCCATTTTAGAAACGCTCCTGTATTTCCTGAGCTCAGGGGACAGAGCTTTTACTGGTGTGAGGTAGACTGCTGAGAAGAAAAAAATAGGAGGAAGATGCAAACCAATGCATGACTCTCCACAGGGTAATACTCTAATTTGCTAAAGTCTTTATGAGAAGTGAGATATGAATAGAGATTTACTAGCTGATATTTCTCAATGAGAAGCCATAGTCCGTCTCAGTTTGCAATAGGCAAAGATTTTAATTCTTTTAAGGTTTGGTTTATTCCTAAATTCAGTGCTTTTTTTAATTAGTTCTAAACAGGCTTTATTTCAAAACTTACTGATTTCCTTTTTATATCCCTTGCCACTGATTTGTTGGTGGCAAGGGTCAGAGGTAGCACAGGGCCTGGAGACCTAAATAGATCAGCACAGGAAAATCAACAGCCCTGGAAAACTCCCTAAACTCCCTGCATAATACACAGGCAAAGTCAGACAGCTCAGAAGGGAGCTTGGAAAGGACCTTGTGCCATAGGGGATGTGGATAAACCAGTCATGTCTGGGACTCACGGGGCTGCAGCATAACTTAATTCCCTTCCAAAACACCTCCCTCACAGCTGCAGAAACGCAGCCCTGTGCATTGTGTACACGAGGCACGGGTGCTCTTTCTTTCCTCCAGCACCATTTTGAAGAGCCTTGTGGCTACAACACTTTGACCAGCTCCTCGTGAGCTCTCAAGAAACTTGGAGCCACAGGGCTGACTCTGCAGTGACAGGGTGTTATTGCCACCCTGCACCCAGGACTCCTCACACAGTTCACATAACACAGCAACGGTATGCATTATATACAGAGACCTGACAGCAGGAACGTGGGTCAAGTCTGCCATCCTCCTGGTGAGCCAGCCACTCAGAAGTATGCCCTTGCTTTTGCTCACTTGGGGATCAAACAGATTTTATATTCTTTCATGCACCTTTTCAACAGGAGAGGCAGACAGTCGTGTCTATCTAGGCTAGCCTATAATCCGGCTCCCCAGTGGCTGAATCTCTTTTTTTGGGAGATGGGAACATGAACTTCTTCCTGAAGGGGAAAGTAATGGAAACCTAGGTTTGTATATAAGGCGGGTCCTCTCCTCCTCTGCACCTTAAAAGGAAGCAGACCCACTGCTATGCTACAGAGCCTGCTTTTATTCTCTAGTATTAAGATTAAGCATTATCTTGGAGCCCGCTTGTCCAACTCCGTGAAAACCAAGGTACTTCTGCACAGAATGAGCTTTCTAGCAACTCAGTATTTCTAAGCCACTAAACTTGGACTCCATGGGAATGTAGAAATGTCCAGGTTTAGACATTCACTGGTTTTCTCAGTATTGCATCTCTGGAGCTGTGAGCCCAGACTCCCCGTGTGTGTCATTCGCGGTGTGGTACCTGCCCCAGCAGCGCTGGCAGTGCAGGAACGCTGAGCAGCTGCCCGGCCAGCGTCAGCAGGGCACTCGCTGCGGAGCCACCGGGATGAGCGACTAGAGGCGTGAGGCTGTGCACCGCTGAAGCCTCGCCGCTGCACTGCTGAGCCTTGCAGCTGCAAGACGCAGGCTGCTGGTTTTGCGTGCTGCGTGCTGCAGCTTGTGGATGCCGCAGCTGCTGTTGGCGTGGTGTCGGAGTGTCTCTGCACCATGATCCAATACGCAGTATAGAGGAGATGATCATTTCAATAATCCTAAACTGCTAATCAGATCTTACTTCTCAAACATTGTCCTCACTGAGCGTCTCCCATTTTGAAATACAAAGCCAGAAAATGCCAATGGCCAGTACAACCCCCAGTAATAAGCTAAAAAAGTCTCCAACCACCCTGGTAAGTGGAACAAGTAGTAAATGCCCTAGACTTCAATTTTATTAATACTTCTTAACACGCCCTGTATGATTGCAATGACTACTTCCAGCTGACTTCAGTAGGACTATTTACCATTGCAAGCACTGAACTTGCTTGATTTTTGCAGGAGAAGCAATGTCATTGTCCAGAAGAAACTAAGAAAACTGCCAGGGAGGAATTGCAACACAGCACAATGCCATTCACTTATGGGTTAATTGTGCCAAGGTGTAATTTTAAAAGCTAGTTTCTGCCCCTGTTCAAGCTAGCATGGTTATCTGTTGACAGCAAAGTTATGTTCACAGTGACCTTTATAAAATTGTTGAGATTTTCTGTCACTGTGCCCATGACAATAAGGAATGATTAAGGCTCGGATGTAAAAATATCCAAAAATATTTTAACCGTAGTGTCTTGCAACCCTCTTGGAAGAGACAGATGATCTGCAAAAGTAAGAAGCCTCTTCATGTGCTTATCTTAATCAGGAAACTATTTGGCCAGGTGACCTGTGCCAAAATCACTGAAGAGAACAGCTCCATATCATTTCTCCGGGCTCACTCCCCAGCCCTCTTACTTTTGCAAGGGTGCCGAATTTTTAGCAAGACCTGAGTACATAGTGACTTTAACAGACCACGTTCATGCTTTCATAAGAGTGCATATTGTAACCAGCCTAAAAATACATGCAGAACGGTGGTGAGTTTTCTCAAACAAAAGCTTTATAATGTCATATCTTATCATACAAGACAGCCCGCAAATACTGAAATAAATGTACTCTCTGCAATGTCCTCATTTCTTTTTTTTTTTCCTTTTTTTTTAAAAAAAAAGATGTTACAATGATGCACAATCCCTGTATCTACCCTCAGTAGTCTGATTAATTTCACGTGCAGGCATAGTCCGAAAAAATGAAATAAACTGCTTTGCATGGATTTATTAATCCTTCTTTTCTACCTATCTCCTGCAATATCAATACCCTTCCTATCTCAAAGGGGTGCATAGGAAAAGACAGGTCAGAGCAAAGGGCATATGAAAGTGAGACACAGGGCATGATATGGAGGAAGCTGTGAACAGAGGCAAAAGGTGCAGGACTCCAGATGGCTCTGGACTCAGGGGGTTTTTGTGGGGATTAATGCAGATTTTGCGAGATCGGCAGAGTGTGTGGGGCAAACATACAGAGTTCAGAGGTGTGACAACATTCCTCTCCTTATTCCAGAAGATGACCAGTCATAAATACCAGTAATCAAAACTGGGACAATCAATTGCTCTGAAAAGATGGCCAAAAGAAGGGGAAAGGAAGAACAGTATATTTAAAGGCAATAAATATGAAAGCAGCAAAAAGCTCAGAGAAGCAGAGCAGCTGAATGTCAGAGCAGGGAGATGAGGGCACATCAGGACTACTGCTTTAGAAAATGAAATTTGCACACACCCACAAAGAGTCAGTGAGACAAGATATTAAAAAAAAAGTCAACGGCTCTAGCATAAAGCAGATGATGATATGAGCAGCTTTCCTTCTTCTGGAAAAAGAAAGCTTTGACTTGAAGAGAGTCGTGAAGTAAGTAACATAGAATAAATATGCCAATACATTTTTATAAAAATTGAAAGCATATGTGTTGTGTTAAAACATACATTTTAAACAAAACTTAACTTATAGGGATCTTTCCGTTGAAGGAGAAAATTTGGGCCAGTTGGAGACTTAGCTGGTAGCAAGGACTGAAGGAGACCTGCACATCACTGGGGTCCAAATCAGGGAGGCCCCTTCCCTGCAACATCGAAAATCTCTCGCAGCATTGCTCTGCTCTGCAAACCTGCACAGGGAGCAGAGCTGCGGCCCTTCCGCCAGCCCTTGAAGGAACACACGGGAAGGGAAAACTTCAGTACCTGTGGTTTTTAATTAAAAGTATTGCGGTTCTTCCCTGGCCCATATTGCACCGACTTGACATAGGTGTTCAGCTATGCGGCTGCATGTGTGCTGTGACAGAGCAAGGTCAGATCCAAACTCACCAGCTGGCCACTGTTTGCTTACATATGGGATTGAAAAGAGCTGTGTTGGGATGCAGGGAAAGCCATGGTGCTTGCTGCAGGACCCTCTCTCACCCTCTACAAAGAGACCTGGAACACTGGGCTGATACTGGTTGCACCCAGGTCCTCTCTCTGCCCTGGAAGCAAAGTCACATTACTGTTACCAGACAGGAAAACAGCTCTGGGTCCAACTGAGAAGGGTCCTGATGTTGCCTGCTATGAGACAGATGGGAACTGTAGCCCCCAGACACCGATGTGCCTCCAATAAGCAATATGAATATAGGGGGTCCAATTACCCTTAGCGCTTTGCAGCCCCGTAGGGCTCAGCAAAATCTAGTCAAATTCAATCGTTTTCAGGAGTCAGCAGACACAGCAGCACATCTCAAGACAAGAGACTTTAATGCATTTTCCATAGACTCAGGAGAGAGGAGGGAGAAGGGGCCGTTTTGTCTGAAAATCCTTGACTCAGGTGATACGTTTAAAATGTGCGTGCCGACATGCTCCGAGATTGCCACTAGCACTGCTGAGGGGCTGCAAGGAAGTGGTCTGTACTGGGAAGTCCAGATCTAAATGCACTCCTTTATGAGCAAATTAAACTTACTGAAAGTGCCAATTAAGAAATTTATAGCCTTATAAAAGCCTAGCCAACACCAAACTCAAATCTTATGCGGACACAGTACAGTGTATATATTAAAATACTAATGTGCCACCCTTCAGCTTCGCTTGCTCCTTGCTCCATTTAAATCTGCCTCCCGAACCAATCTTAATGTGTCCTCACTCGGCCTAAGATAAAATATTCTTCAGGCTCAGCATTGGCCCACATTATGTCTAGTCTTTAAGTTTCCACTGGTTTCAGACCCAAGGCATTATGTGTCTCCATCTCACTGTTACTTCAATATTTATGGCATCCAAAGCTGGATGTCTCAAAGTTGCTTAATGTTCAATTCCACTCCCATAAAAATTGGAGCCCCTCCTTTGGCAAACCGGCCAGCTTGTCCACTGCTCCTCCCACCTTTCCACTCACATGGTGAGCGCTGCTTTGCTACCGAAGAAGTCGGTCATTTCAATGCTCAATGAAACTTTTGATTGAGCACTGCACGGGGTGCTTAAGACCCTTTTATATTTCTTTACTGTTTGAGAAAGAGCGCCAGAGTAAAATGGGTTTTCCTCCCTGCTGACTCTCGCTAACGTTGCTGATTTATCACTTCACCAATTGACTCTTAGGCCGATTGCTAGATGCTATCATTTGGCCCCTCGGAGGGGAGGCAGGAGGCTCCAGCCAGCTCAGCATTCAGAGGCAGGTTAATCACTTGCTTGGGAAAGTGTTTCTGCTTCATTCACTTCGTGGGCTTTCTTTTCATTTAGTAATTTGGCTCGTCTATAACCCCACCTCTCTGTCCTTATATTGGTTTCTATTCTCCATTCCCAAGCAAAAACTCACAAAGAGCCTTTACAGCATGGGCTGCAGATATCACAGGCCTAATATGCATAAATCACATCCATGTCCTTTATGTTCTTCAAAGCGTTTAAACATCCTGGCTGTGGTTCATAGCCTTTTATTGTTCCAATTATCCCTCTCCTTTTTGCACAAAAAGTTGAGATGCTAACTAGTATGCACACTACAGAAAGTGCTGTGTATGAGCAATAGCTTGCTGCTATGGTATTCTAGCATCCGACTATTAATTACTATCATAAAAATGGTATGATATCTAGATTTGAATTGCAGTTTCAAGTTCTTCAGTATGCTGCCCATTTTTCCCTACTTTTTGGTCCTTGGGCAAAGCTACTATCATAATAAAGGATTTATTAATGAAGTAATAAAGAATTGTTTATTCACAACATATGTTGTGTTAGGATTTCTTCAGCCTGTGCCTCAAAGATCTGACAGTTTTTGTACCCCACCAGAACTGGCTGCCCAGGTGAGCGGCTGTCAGGCTGTAGAAGTGTGGCAGTCACTGGGTCTCAAAACAGATCCTCTCCTCCAGCCAGCCCTGGGCTCTGGAGCAAATCCAGGTGATGCCCAGAACAAAACTCTCTTCCTCTGGAGGGTACATACAAAATTTGGGGGAGGTGAAAATTATCAGGGGCATTAAGCATGAGGCCGTCCTTAAAACCAAAACTTGGAAAATTCGTGTTTTGAACTTTTAAGTCGCAGAGGATAATCTTCTTTATAAAAGCGTATCATTTGGTAGTTGTGTACTGAGTCACTGAGAAATGAAAGAGCTGAAAGTACATGATTCACCTGAGCAGGAAAGGCAAGAAAAGGACTGGTTTAGAAGGAATCAGTACAGCCTGCTCTTTAAAGGAAAAGATTTGGTGTTGCTGAAAAAGAGTTAAGAGTCCATAATTATACAAGAAAAAGGGAAAGTGCTCTAAAGGTGTATTTACAGCAGGTTAAAAAATGGTGTCACAAAAAATTGCCAATCACAAAGACTGAAATTTGGGATGTTTCCATCTAAACGTTTTATTCCTACAAAGGGCTTTTGAAAAAGTAACTTATTTTGGAGAAAAACAAGCAGTGTCTAGACCCATGGAGAGCTTGACACTGATGTCTGCTACCACCAATGGGTGCAATCATGCCCTGGCTCGGGCAAGGTCCCATGTCACTCCCCATGGTCTTTGGGGTGTTGCCCAAAAACCTCACCCTCTTCCTGTCCTTGCTCTTTACCATTATCAGATGTAGCAAAAGACAGTTTTCAGTCATAAAAGACCAGACATAGTCCCTTTTGTTCACCTTCCCATTTTCAGAAAACTAGTAGATATTTTATATCCTTGACTCAAAGCTCAAGAGATTCCATCCTGGCAGCCATAGTGAGATAACTGCAGTAGCTCAATACCTCTACAGAGTGCTAAAATTTGATATTGTCTCATCTGCAGCCATGTAAGGAACCCTTGGGGTCTCACTGACCTACTGGAGCACAGCCAGGCCCCCCCTGCATTCGCTGGGAGTTTGCTTGCCTGAGACTTTGCCTCCAGTTAATTTCCACAAAACTTAACGGCGTTGCTAACCAGGTGGAGAGGTTTCATTCTTTTTCTCCTCAGCCTTTTTCTCTGGCTCCATGTAAATGATCTTTTCCACAACAGATATGGAAGCTTTAGACCATAAGTATAAAACACTGTCCTTTTTGCCATGGTGAAATGGCACAAAATAAGTGCACTATTTAAAAAAAAGGCAAGAAGCCTATATTTCCACAATAGCAGCTTTGCAAAGCAAATTCTGGGAAATTTATGCAGCTGCTTTTTTCTTGGTATTTTAACTTTTATGTTCAAATTTCATCCAGGTAGTGGGAGAAAAAAAAAGCCAGCAGAACTTTTGGAACATGAATGAAACTAAAATAGCAGCAGGCTCAGAAACTCAGACTGAAGATTATAATAAATGCAAGAAATAAACAGATCAGTCTCCTTGCATTCTTTCTTTCTTTTTGTTGTCGTTGTAGGTTGTTTTAAGAGTGTTTTTTTGGTACTATGCAAAATGCACAGCAGGGGCTATGCACAGCATGCCCAACATTTTTTGAGCACCAACCACAGCTTTTTCATTTCACAGATCATTACAAATTTGATAGAGTGATTATACAGAGACAAACGGCCATATCCTGCCACATTCTCCACATGTAGGTTGGTTAAAATAATTTATTTTTCTTGCCTGGGCTGAGGGTTGCATAGTTCAGAGGGACCCGTGAGTGATGGTAATAGATGTGTTCTTTTGATAGGATTAAATGTTATATTGTTTACTGTTATTTAACTGGCAATCAGTGTTGATTTCTTCGTAAGTTAAACAGCAGCAGTATCTTTCCCCCATTAGTACACATTTTTAAAATCTTAGTTAAATCTTGTAATAATTACAGCTAATTTATGCCTTCCTGCTTTGCATTCTTTCCAGTAGATTCTAGCTGTGGTCCTTCTCTTTTTTTACTGGCAATTAATTTCACGTTTTCTCTAATAGGGAACTAAGTCTCAAAAGTGAATTAGGCATATTTTAAACTGTGATATGAACACAGTGTATGGTTTAAAGGAACCGTTCTATGAACATAGAGAGTGGCTTGAAGAAATCAGGATGCTGTACTCAAAATTTAACCATTTCTCACAAAATCGTTGAAATCTCTCCTCAGTGCTCTGCTGCTCAGAGTGAAGAAAAAAAAAAGAAAAAAGATTTTCTTAATTTCTCAAAGCTGCTAATATTTTCACATCTGTGAGAGGTCATGGCATCCTCTATACACAAAATACCTTGCAAAAATATTACTGAAAGCACTTATGAGCATACGGCAACAAGTTGCAAAATATTCATGTAATATTCCTTGTTATTGACACACCAGTTTAGAGTGAACTGGGAGGATTTTTATCAGATCATGAAGTTGGTACTTATCAATGTTCTTAAGATGGCAACAAAACACTCTATTTAAAAATAATAGCCAGAAAATCATTAATTATTACTTTAGCTTTTCTAGAAATTTGTAAACTGAAACCAAAAGTTCCACCTACAACACTATTATTTTTCCCAGACGAAAATGCTTGGGTGCTATTGGAATACACTGAGTTCATCCTGATACAGAAGACACATGAAGATTACACCACGCACACTGGTGGGAAAGTGGGGGTTCATTTTACTGCTGAAACAGTGTCATAAAACTGGTGCCTTTCCCTATCATGTTATACAAATACAAACTCTTGAATTTAAAGTTGATGCTATTTGCTTTCTAAGGGACAATGTATTTCTATGACATTTACAGTTATATCAAAGGCATATTAGCGCAGTAAAATAAACTCTTTGTGAAATCCAAGTCAAAAATAAATAGTATTTATTGCCTATATCAATAACTATCCATGCAATGTTTTTTTTATGTCTGGTGGTTAGGGGTTATCACTTGTTTATATGATACATTGCCACCAGATACAGAGATGCAGTATCTTTCTTGATACAGGGATCCTGCAGACTATTTTTACAGCAACTAAACATTATTCCAGATCCTTAGCTAAAGTAAATCTGATGAGCCCCATCAAAAGCAGTGAAGACATAGTGATTTGTGTCAGATGAGAATTGAGATTTTCTCAACCTCTTTTCTTTAGACAAAAAAAAAAAGACCCAAACTAACTTCCAGCTGTGCATTATAGCAGATTCCATGGACCAGGTCGCCTCCAATTGTCCAGACTGAGGCCAAGCTGGGTGCTTAATAAGGCTCCTGTCTGTCGCAGGACTTTTTAATTTCCGAGGAAACCAGGGCACTTGGGACTGGTGTGTACTCAAGTCTCACGCCAGCATGGAGTTAGGAGACAGCCAAGGTGTATACTCGAGAGCTCACTTGGGAGCCCAGGCATAGCGACTGCTGGCAGCACAGTTGTTTAACACACTTACTCATGTCATTATATGCTCTTCTCTCCTTTCTCCAGCAGCTCAACAGTATCTGGGATCTCATGGATTGTTTCCATTGGGAGGCAGGAAGCAGGATTTTCCTTGATGCAACCCTGCTCATTGATGTAAATGCACATTAAACACCATTTGCCGATGTAAACATGGAGAAGAGTTGCTATTAATAGAAATACATTTACCACTTTTTTTCCATGAAAATGCATGTGCTGTGAGACGATGAGGTGGTTGGCAGTCATCACTGCCCTCACAAAGGCCTCCTGTGGGTCAAATGGGGCATGATCTACAGCAGGCTCTGTGGCTGGGACAAGGTCCCAACATGTGCCCGTGGGAGGGAGAGTGGATTCGTAACTCAGAAACCTGCAACATGAGGGAGTACCGAAGGCCGACCATGTGCTTCTACTGAGCCCTCCTTCCAGGGGGAATTTTGCCCATGGTTTAGCAGTTGCTTTGGTGAGAGGGCTGTGGGGTCTGTATTTGGGAGGCTGGGTCTTTTAGAAGACCATGTGTGACTAGTAGGAGAGTGACCTTGCAACTGGTGGCATAAAAGTTACTTCTTGTCCTGGACCTTAAGCCTGAAGAAGGTTTTTTAAGCCAGGAACAAGGCTCAAGAAGAGAGCAGCTAGCAAGCCAGGTGCCAAAGGCTAGCCTCTAGATGACAGAAAGTGAAGATGGCTATGGAGGTAGGTAGGGAGAAGGTGTCCTATAACACAGGCAGATTAAAAATTATGCAAAAGGCATTTCGTTCACCTTGAATGGGCAAATGAGTAATGGACTGTACACTTTTCATGAGCTTGTCCATAAAGAAAGCTTTCTCAACTTGCTGCTAATGTGTGGAAGAGAGCTTGCACCACAGATTTCTGGTAATAAGGCTGGCATCAGTATACCTTGAATAGCACTTCTACTAATAACACCACCACCACCACATCATGACTGGAGATTGGGACATGCTCTCGTGGTCTGTGGACACAGATTTACCAATGTAGGAAGAAGAAAAGAGGGAGTATAGTGTCAGATAAAAGAATAACAAGTAGAAGAATTCAAAACAAAGATACATATAGCAACTGAATCTGAGTTTTATTTTTTTGTTGTGACTTCTTTTCTGTATGTCATCATATATATGCCTAGAAATCTTACTATATGCAGAAAAAATATTTTAAATATTTATCCACTCAGTGCAATAATAATCTGCATTTTGTTCTTTCAATAACAGTATAATAATTTTAAATGAATGAATAATCAATTTCTTTTAAGAAAATAAATAGTCTTAAAAAAAAAAACCACCTCTTTTGACCTGCTTATATTATTCAAAGTCTTAAAAGGATTAATTTTTCTGCATTAGTGACTGCAATATGTCTATGGCATGAAAATCTTGTTGAATTCAGGAATTAAAATACAACAGTATGACCGACTTTTAATTAAATATGCAAATTAACTAATAAAAGAAGTAATTATAAGTTTTCTTCACAACTGCACTAGACAAACATCTAATTTACTACAAGACATTCTAACTTTAAACACCAGTACAACAGTACTTTTTTTTTTAATGAATGGTTT
The DNA here is from genome assembly GCF_035582795.1 of Mycteria americana. Taxonomy (NCBI): domain Eukaryota; kingdom Metazoa; phylum Chordata; class Aves; order Ciconiiformes; family Ciconiidae; genus Mycteria; species Mycteria americana. The sequence continues at coordinate 38,678,903 of NC_134367.1, forward strand.
TGCAAAGAGCAAACTGCTGTTTATTTATTTAAATTAGGAGAATAGGTCTTTTGTATATAGTATGCTAAAGAGAAACGGAAGACCAGGGAACATTTTCCCTGGCACTAATTAGCAAGCGTAGTATTTTCAAGGCATTTATTACAGAAATATGACTAACCAATAGTGATATAAGCAACATCCTAGAAGAGTGTCCAAATGTTTTATTGTTGTTTCAGGAGAAAAGCTTGCAAACTACTGTTCCTCCCCCCCATTATTTGTATTTGGTTACAGTCCCAAACATTAGGAAAAATTGCAGTCCTTTTCAGTGAACAATTTGCCACAAAATCTGGTAAAGAGCATACAGAGAAGTTGGGTTAGACCCTGAAAATGTTTTTTTCTTTACAATTATTCATTTAAAAGTAGAAAGGGGCCTACACTAAAACCTTCCTTTCCACGCTTCATCCAGTTTTGAGGATTAATAGCTCCTGGGAAAAACCTTGCTGCAAGATTGCAAGAGAGCAACCAACTCAAACAAACCTCACAGAATCAAACTTGTTTTCTCACCCTCAGCTGCAGAAAACCTGGGTACAGATCAGAATTTGAGGCATGGCATCATCTTCCTTTAAAAACAAAAAAAGGCAGCTTATAAAATTTTCATTTATTATTTCATTTGTTCTTGGTGTGTGTAGTACGGGTAGGATTCATTGTTCTACGTACCGGTAAAATACGTTACTGTTAAAGCTTTGACAGCTCCAAGCACATGATGCCTCACGTGGTGCATTCTGCTGTACTGAAGCCTATATAGAGAACTCTTATGTGTGCTGACAACCCAAGCCACTAGAAAGCCACGCAAGTTACTTTCATGTGAAAATTTCATATTTCGTCGTTTGTCTTTGATCTTTTAATTTTCCTAAAAACAAACCCTGCTTATGCATTTTCTCTTCTTCCTTTACTAGTGACAATTGGGAGTTACAAACCTCTCTGACCAGACTGCTACCTCTGCAAAGACATACTGGACTACAGAAGAAAATACACTATATTTTCTGAAATTTCAGCAATTTCAGTGACAGAATCGGGGTTTCTTCCTTCACCAGAGACATGCCAGCTGATACCCTGGGCCATGGCTAGAGGTGCAGGTTGATCTAGCAGTGCTCCCCAGAGCAGTCCTCACCTCCTGTACCCACCAGCTCCTCCTGCTCTGCATTAGGAAATCAAAGTGGCTGAAATTTAATGCTGGAGGCAGAAGGGGCAGTCGCTGCCCAGCCTGGTGAATGTCCTGATCCTCTTCACTGCTCAGCCGCAAAGGCTCTAGCTGGCATGAGATGAGGCACAAGGTAGGGGCAGGACCGGATGCTGGGGAAGGGATGCATCCTTTCTCCCCAGGGCAGTGCTGGCTTATGTGTGCACTGCGTTACTGCCTCCTCTCCTGTGGTCCGTCCTGCAATCGCTCTTCTTGTGGCCGTGCTTGTACCGCATGGGAAATGTTCTCCCTATTGAAAAACTTCTATTTTCTTAAAGTCATGGAAAAGAAAAACAAAATTCTCTGAACAAATTTCTCTTGATCATGGGAAGAAAAAGCCTGTGCAATCTCCATCCTCCCAGCAAATTGAACCTCTTATGCAGTGCTGTCTCATCAATCACACCAGTATTGTTAAAAGATTACAATTTGGTGGTGCTATAGCTGTTATTATATCAGTATATGTCATTGCTCTATAGACAGAGGCGTACTGATACAACTGTAGCCATACTAGCATACATACCATGATAAATAAAAATTATAGCCCTCCGTCTAACAGGCACGGCTATTCAAAAATTTATTCAGTGAAGGTGTTATAAACACATTAGAGAGGGCTGCAGTTGGTGACACAGCAGACTCACTTGCATAATGGCTGTGGAGTCAGATGGAAAGTGAGGATTTCAAATAAGAAATAAGCAGAAGAAAAAAATGACATTCTGAAACATGATCATGTTTCTGAGCAGGCATCTCTTGTAAATAAAATGCAGAAATCATGTGGAGAAAGCCAAAGCCTTTCTAATACTGCATCTGCAAAATTGTTTCAAAACACAAAGTTTTCCAGAGATACCCCTGAGGTGTGACAGCTCTTTATAGCTTTTTTTTTTTTTAAACAAGTTGTTAAAACTGGAGAGAGGTTTAACTGACATCACAGCAGGATCAGTTACCGGGACAAGGGAAGAGCAACTCAGCAGCCGCCAGTTTGGATGAAGAGGTGAGTTTTCTCTGTCTCTGGAAATGGGGCTCTAGTGCCTTTAACCTTGGGAAGATGGTAGTGCCTAAACCCCTCCTCATCTACCATATAGCTCATCAGTGCCCTGATTCTGTGTCCATGGAAGTCTGTACAAGACTCACACATTTTTAAGCAGGAGTTGTATGCCAGCTTTCCCCCTCCTTCAACACTTCAGCAAAAAAAGTTGTATCTTCATTTTTCTTCACGGGTATAGATCTGTTGTCATCATCTTTGTCAAAAGAAACATGCTGTTAGACTTTAAACTGTTTAAAGCAGCAAACACTAATGTAAATAGCTTTTTTAACTAAACTAGAACCTTTTCTTAATAGTGGGCTGGTATTGTTCTGCATGGTGCCTAATAAGATGAGAGCCAGCTCTCATTGCAAATGTTATTATCACTACAGCATGCAATCATAATAAATGCTAGTTAGATGTTATAATTGTCATTAATGTTTATACTACTCTGACCCATTCCACTCTGGAATATTTAGTTCTAACAAGTGTAGTGGTATGATTTATTTGCCCAGAAGGGATGAGTCCTAAGTACCCAACCCTCCACAGGTATATTCCATTTTAGACACTGTTAGTAGACCACAAGCACCATATTCCACCCTGAAACATCTTGCTCTTCATAGCTGTGAATCATTGATCATAATTACCGGTCAGCTACAAGTTTTTGCCATGTCATTCTCGCTAGTGTGCCACAAAAAGACCTGGAAATGTCCCTGAGCAAAGTTTTCTTCAGGCGGGCTGAAAGTTTTAACTTCCATAATATTTTAACCAAGGTAAACGGATTTGTTCCAAAGAAGTTTGCAGCAGCTCAGAAGAGTTTCAAACCAAGAGAAGCCTTGTAGATAACATATTTTCAAGTTTTATTTCTCTTCCTTTAGCAAAGTTCTCAATTATTTAGCTGCCAAAGTAGACATGCAATAAACTCAATACAAGAAGCTTAGTCATAGGCTAGCTAAGAGAGAAATAAATCACAAAAACTAGTGGAGGGCACTGAAAAAGACCCACGTGTATTGATCTTTCACTGCCTTAGAGTGCTATCAGTATTGAGTCATCAATTTAAGACCAGCAAAGGCAAACATATGAAGGGATTACCGGCAACAGAAGTTTGGCCTCTGCAAATCCTAAAATGAAAGCAAATAAAATGCCAAGGACCTGTCTAATCTGCATTTGTTTCAGTTTTCATCCTTCTATATTCCCGATAAGCCTTGTGGAAGAAAACATAATTGGACCAAAACATGGAATCCAGTAAGTACCTTCTCTTTTGGGCTGATTTAAGTAATGTGGATCAAATTCTAGCCATTCATCCACATGAAAGATCAGAGTTTGCTTTGAATCTCAAATGGTTGCAGCTAAATAAGGATTTGACCTTGCTTGTACATATTTTTGTATTGTAGAGCAGAAATAAATGCAGTAATTTATTAGCTCTTCAATTTATCAGCTCTTCATGTCCCAGTAATCCACAGGTGGGAGCTGTTGATGCCCCCAGAGAGCCCACCTGCCCACAAGGAAGAACATGGATCTTCACAGCTGACTTTGTGGCCTTCCAGAAGAAGCCGGATTTGTGGAATCTGTCTCAAAAACCTCTGCAGGTCAGGGGGCCAGGAGAGAAGTGTTAAGTACTCACACTTTCTCCTCCCTCTCCCTGCCTTCCTTCCCCTCCACCCCTTTTATCTTCCAGGAAGATTTAATGCCATACACAGAAGTTTCCTCAAATCTGGGTAAATCAGCACTTAGCACATTGGATTGTGCACCCTGAATTCCCTTTCTAAGGGACATCAAGCTGATCTCCTCAAAACCCCCCAAATATTGTATCAGTGGCGACTAAGTAGGATTCTGTGGTGGTGTCCTGCTGCCAGCAGATAACCTTATGGTAAGAGCTTGCTGCAAGCTGCATAATACAGAGCTTTAGAATTTGCTCTTCCCTCTCCTAAACACATGCATTTATACCCTTACCCCTAATTTACTGGCATTTAATACATATTTCAAAGTTCAACTTATACGGAGCCAAGGGGAGAGGAAAATTCTTGTGGATTACAAAGTACTATAAAAGAAAGAAAAGTGAGAAAAATCATATATGAGCTGCAATTTGTTCTTGAATTTTTCATTTTATTTTGACATAGCACCTTTCAATCCTTGACAATAATTTCTAGCAGTTGCTTTCATTGTTTTTGTATATTGTGTGTGAGCCAAGTGTGGTGGTCTCTTGGAGGCATCTTAATGCCATCGAATTGCCCTGCTGAATGCATCAGCTGTGCTGGCAAATTAAATATATTCTCCAAATATTTCTCCCTTAAAATTATCCCGTGAGGACAAAAATAAGTTTCAAGATATTGAAATAAATTCCTCAGTGTCATAGCTCAGCTGTACATGAATGATACAGGAGTGGGAATAGACACAAAAGTACCATTTTTGTTTCCTTGTCCTTAGATGCTAGACTGTACCATATGCAGGAGAAACTAGAAAGGCACTTATGACTTTAAAAGGATGGTCTCAATTTGAAATACAGTCACTTTATGTTTGACTATAATTTATTACCACGTTCAAGTCTTGCTCCCGAACGCTAATTAGTATGCACCTATAATGGTAACAATTACTGTGTTTTAAAATACTTCTTTTACCACTGTATGAGAGATTTCAAAAAGCAATAGTGCAATGGACAAATTACAATCTTGCCACAAGTGCTACAAAATGTACAAAGCACAGAAGCAAACCAGAGTCACTACAGTATTTCGGCTACTGATAGCTTTAAATTACACTCTGATCACTTTTAATTTTTCTGCAAATTAGGAGTGAGCTGAAATTCTGAGCTGTGAGGTACAAGGCAGAAACCTCTCAGTGTTGGGATGTACTGTTTTGGCATATTAAATCACATGCACACACAGAAAACCCAGAAGCTGCAAAAGGCAACCTAAGTCAATCAAACTGCCTTGGCAAAGACAGGAGTCAACCCGTGCCATTTTACTGTTACAACCATTTTTGCAAAGCTTGCAATGAGCTATATATTTTTTTCCTATAAGCCAAAAGCTTGCTGAGAAGGACTTGCTGATTTTCACAGGCCAGAACAGACACTATAACATCAGGGGCTGTAGGCAAGGGTCTGGCAATCTTGATCCCAATGGTACAACCATGGACAGACTCCAACGGCCTTCTGCAGGCTAAGCCCCTTGACTGTTCTGTGAATAGGGCCATGCAGCAAAGCTGTCTCCAAACCTCTCTTCTCTGCTGCTGCTTCACCTGTGCTCCCAGTCCTGGCGTGGGTCTCACAGGATCCAAGTGACACAGAGGACTTCATACTGGCTTTCTGCGCTGGGCAGCACACCCCTTTCATGCTTAGATAACCGTCCAATGTGAAAGCAGCCATAGCTCAGATTATGTCTGCGGGAGAAAGAAAACTTTCATCTTGTAGTTCTCATTCAAGCAAACTAGTACACCGAAATGGAAGGAAGCCTTTACCTAACCTTCATATTTTCATTGTTCCCTTCAGGAATAACAAGGGTTCCTACTGAGGTATCATTTAATATACAAAACTAAATAACGTGAGTGTCCATTGGTTATGAACCCACGTGTGAAGAGCTATCACGGGTCAGCTCATAGGCAGTACCTGGTAAAGCCACTGTATTCCCTTAGTAACGTCAGCCTTAACGAGCACGTCCTCCTTACCGTGGGACCCTTGCTTGGCAGTGAGCAGATCCCGCTGTCCTGGGACAGCAACATGTCAATGAGTGCACAGTGAATGGTACCCTGAATTACCAAAAGCATTTCAGGACATATAGTTGGGCAAAGAAGGAGACAGGCTGCTCCTCTCCCAAGTGCCTCCATAAAGCACCAAATATAAGAACCCAGCCTTTACATGAAGCCGGATGGAGACATGATTAGACATCTAAGTTACGCTAAAATAAGTAAAAAAGGAAAACAAAGCCATTGGTGATGTGAAAGCATTTAATAATTAGCAGATCTAGCATGCCACAGAGATCCAAAATTAACATTCTTTATGCCACAACTGAAGAAAACAGTAAGATCCTTTCATCATTGTTTCAAGAAGAAATGCGCTTTTACATTTGAGGCTGGAGGGTTTTCTTCACATTATAAAAGAAAACAAAAGAGGGAGGTTAATAACTCAATGTCTATTAAATAATGGCTGACATAGGAAGAAAGATTTAATTAGTGTAGTGAGGTCTGAGTTTTCAGAAAAGAGTTTCACAACCTCTGATCCTATCCAAGATTCAAAACTCCTTCTGAGGTAAGCACAAGCACTTGAAATAAGTAAGAAGAGCTTTATTCAACAGAAGGCAAATAACACTTTTTTTGTGACAGAAACAGAATCAGTGAAAACCCAGGCTTGTGTACACTGCATTAGGTGACTAGAGAGTCTGAATTGCGCAGAGCCACACATCTGCCTGCACTGCCTCACCTTACCTGTGCTGGAGCCCGGATACTGATGTGATTGCTGATGCCATACAGGTACTTCTGGAAGGTGTGGGTGAAATGTGGCCCAGGTTTCCTGGCATCACATAGAACGACGACTGCCTAGGAACCAGCATGTGGTACACTGTGGGGAAAAAACTTCTCCTCCCCAAAGTCAGACACTACCATCTGGAGACTCCATTGGAAGAATTAATCTTGACTGCAGGCAATGTGTTCATCCACTCCAGGAGATACTCAAAGGCCTTCTGGAAACACAAAAGGCCACTGAACCCTGAGGATGAGGCCAATGCATTCATGGTAGATGTGGCAGAAATCTTTCTCCAGTGTCACTTTATCTATAAACCTGTGTTTGTCCATTTTGGCTTATTTGTTACCAAAGAATTTAACTTTATAGGTGAACTTGTATTTTCTGATATTTTAATAGCATCTTTTGATGTAAATGGGGCCATTCATTTCCCAACAAGAAAGGCTACATAGCAACTACTGAGGGCTATAAGTCAGTAATGGTTTCAACTTGTTGCTGAGAGTCTGCTGCTTACAATTACCTTCTCCCTTAGCAGAAACCAGAAAACAGCAAGGCTGAGGGAGGGGACAGTAATCCTTGTCCCCCCATCTCACAAAAAGGGTGGATCTATCCATTCTATCCCTAAATTCTTAGCAGATGCCTACGAAACTTGCTGAGGATTTTTTCTTAAAAATTTTGCAACTCCCCATCTGTTAAAGACACTTCCCCTCATTAAGACTATTTACATGCAAAGTTTTAGACTGCAGCTGCTTTTTTCATGACACCATCAAAATATTTGGAATGATTTTTTTTTTAAATGGGGGAAAATGTATTTTCCATTTGTACTTGGCATTACATTACTGGGAATCTTTTCTGGTAAAAATCAAACTGAATTTGCTGTGGTGGCACTAGTGTAGCTAACAAAGTTTGGCCCCGCATTTTACCCCTAATTATGTTAATATGTTTCAGAATTCTTTTATGAAATAAATAATGGTCATTCCTTTTGTCTGACTAGGAAGAAGAAGAACCTCGCCTATACATCTGCCTTCCCAGTCTTATGCTCCTTACTGAATCAATGTTCCCTCACCGAGGTTGCAAACCTTAAGATTAGTTTCTAAGGCTTATTTCCCACTTAACAAAGTTTTTACTCTTTACAGTAAGGGCAACCATATTTATGCATATTCACCCTAACTGATAACACAAGGAAAAGTTTGTAACTCAGTACTAATTTTTTTGAAAGGTTGAATATCCTATGTAGTTTATCTATGGCTAGCTTAGCAAACTGAGTTGCTATGCATGATGACAGCAGGCAGAGGTTTGCTCTGTTGACACAATAGGGGTTTTTTGGTACAAAAGAAAATGAATTCTCACTGGTAGCCAGCTGGTAAGATTAAAAGAGAGAGAGCAAGAGAGAGTGCATTTCACAGTAATATTTAGGAAGAAAAGTCAAATTTTAAAGATTAACTCCTTGATACAACATTTGAAGTTGTATCATAGTAGAGCTGGAAATATATTTAGATGTATCGTCTCTACAGGAAGGAAAAGGTCCAGATTCTCCAGTTCGGACAAGGGACAGTGGAAAAATGACTCGGGGAGAGAAGGGTGCAGGTGGTATGAAGGTCTCTGAAGCTTAGAGAGAGGGAAAGACATGACAGTTAGGAAAGTCACGGATAAGCCATGGACACACGGAGACCAACATTTTACCTCCACCATTCCAGGTGCTTCTTTTGGGACCGCAGAACATAAAGGGGCTCAGAGTATAAAGTAGACCTGATAAGAGCTGATAATACTTTCCCTGCATCCCAACAGTGGTGCAAAGATGGTCGCAACACTGTAACATGCTAGACATGATGATAAAGATGGTTTTATGCATCCTGTAGCTAGAAAGTGCAGTGAGAGAGAGATGAGCTTTCACCAACCAAGTCAACGCATGTGCTAATGGAGTAGCTCAAGAATTTATTTAATAATTAAATAAACAAATGTATTTTCACTTCACTGGATATCTACAACTTCTTCCTCCCCCAGTATCCCCAAGCAAACTATATGCAAATTTATATCACACTGTATATCGTAAAAGCTATCTCACTCCAGCTGTGTAACTGCACACAAATGCAGAAGCAGCAGCCAACAGAAAGAGAAATACAGGGAATTTTCTTTCAGTGTTAACAATAAGGTCATGGTGTTACCATTTCTTGAGTTTTACCACAATCTACAATGTAAACACAAAACTGCTTTCAGAGAGCATTTTTCTTGTTTAGGTAGTTTTCCTTGTCCAAAAAAAAAAAAAAAAAAAAGAAAAGAAAAGAACAGAAAAGAACAGAAAAGTAGGGGGAAAGGAGGCAGTCTTTGCCAAAAAAAGTTTTAAAAGAAATTTGGCATCAGTTGTGACAAGACTTCTAGAAAGTACAATTTGAAACAGGCAGTTTACCAGTAAAGAGCTCCAAAACATGGCTGTTTTCAACAATGAACACAAACAGATATTGTATTGTTCTACTTAAAATATGTACTCCAAAACCTGGAAAATGGGTGTTAAACTGCTGAATGGGGGAAGTGTCCTAGAATAGTGTGCCACAAATGACTAGAACATTTAAATTGCAAATTATATAGTTATACACACCAGGGAGGCATTGTTAAAGGAAGATATACACTCAAAATATGGCTTTTCAGCTGTGAGGCTGTAGTCCACCTGGGGGATGGTGCAGGGTCACACTTTGACCACCAGACCAGTGGGATCACTACCAGTACTAATGGGTGGCAGTGGGTCCACATAGATAACCTTACTGAAGCTTCCTTAAGGAGTCTCTTCCACCAGCCTTTCTGATCCTGTGCAGAACTTTAGCTTGCTCATTTTAGTGGCATTAATTTACTCCTATTTCAATGTTTCTTTCTCTGATCTCTGAGAACACCACCGCAATATCGTCTTCTCTGATGGCTTAGTCCAATCCTTACTGGACTTTATGCTAGGCTACATCAGAGAAACAGCTCAGAGTATCAATACAATCCCTCCAGGAACTAGCCCATGTGCCAATAGCTGCTACTACAAGGCTAGGTATCTTTTGTCACTACACTTACCTGTCTATAAAAAGTAAGAGATTACAAAACACCAAACTCATTCCGTTTGTTAATTTTGGACTGATCTTGGACAGCCTGAATAAACACATACTCCCCTTATTTAAAAAACACAGATTCACAAAGCAACCATGTGCCTAAAATGGCAGTTATGCCAACCTCCTTTGCTATACAAGAACACTTGTATAGCTCGTCAGCAGATTTAATTTTGGTCAGGAGTGCCAATGCCTGGCAGAAATAAATACCAGCACAAAAAGAAGCGATTTCAATTTCAGGCCAAATATAGGAAAAGTGATTTTGGTTGGGAGACAATAGCAGTTTGAGCTTAAAGGCAAGCGACTTCAATTGCCAAGATAACACAGAGCCAGAAGGCTCTGTTAAAGCTTATTATCAATGTTAATAGTGTCAGGAAATGTCTGTCTTCAGCCAAATCACATCTCTATCTCCAGATTGGACTACTGCAACAATTTTCCAGCAAATTCAGGGAGAAGAGCCTGCAGAGACTTTGGCTTTCCTTAAACAACAAAAGAAAGGGGGGCAGAAGGAAGGAGGGGGGGATCCTGTTTCAGCCTACACTGGGCTATCATTTTGTCCTGAGCTCTGAACCCCTTTCTCTGTAAAGCTCTTAATGGCCTGGCACCTCCCTATGGGTGACCTCAGGGATGGAGGGCTGCTCCCAGTAGAGTCAGTGAGGCCAGCTTTTTGCCTCATTTTTCCCAATATGAGCCATAAAATTAAGATTTTGCTGCTGATAAGACTCACCAGAATTGAAGCCCTTGAGATATTCTGAGAGGAAATTTCAAATAATCCCCCAAATGTCATCTTTCTCTAGGCACATCACACAGTTGAAAGCTGTAGTTAAAGAAACATTTTCTTGACTTTTACTTTCCAGCATTTAGGTACAAAGAGCAAGAGAAAGAGAGAAACGTTTCCACAGTTCACACACGATATACTGAAAGAAGGATGAAAGATGGTTTTGGAATTAAAACTGGAAGTAAGGAGAGCTTCACTCAGTTTCTATGCCTTTGACTAGGTGAGTATTTCCAAGTCAATTCATCATCCCGAACCTCAGGTTTCCTGCTTGAAGACCTAGATAACTAAGAATCTGTCTGAAACATGTATTTTCAGATCTAGTTTATAATAAGCAGTACTTAGACCAGTCCAGAGTATCTATTTCAATTGATATGAACCTCTTAAACTTTCTATACAGACTATCTGTGAGAATTACGTGGCTCAAACAGCACCCACAGCTTGTTGAGCACTTTGAGTTGCCTGGGAGAAATTAAAAGGTTATGCAGCTTTATATTTTGAAACGCAGGTTTCATAAACACAAAGGGAAACTTCAAAATATTTTCATGAACAGAGGTGCATATACCTGAAAAATCCCATACTTGCTCTGGCTATGGTGTTAGCTTGGCATAATAATTAAAAATTAGTTAATGAAAGTTGAACTGTTCCTGAGGGAGAGGAAGATGGTCCTTTCTAATTTGGTGTTGTCCTGAAAGGACGACAAAGGAAAAGATTTCCTACCCTTTCACCAAAGAAGTCCCATTAGAAGCTAAGTAAAACAATGTTATAGAAATTAGATTTCTTGGGAGCCTTTTTTTATTTTAATCTTCAGGGAGTAGGTGCATGCGTTTTTTTAAGAATTCATTAACTTAAAAAATTTTCTTCTTCCTGTTTCACAAGCAGTCATCCAAGTGAGTGAGGGAAACATCTCTTAAAAATAAAATTGAAAGTTGCGACTATCTAAATGCTATGGTAACCCTCAAGGTATGAAGAGAATGGAGCCAGAGGACTTAAGCAGACATCTATGGGCGCATAAAACCTGACCTCTCCGTGGAAGGCATGTGAGCTCCCCATCCAGCAGCTCAGAGTCGGCAAGGCACTAAGCTGTCTGCAGCAGCCACTCAGGAGAGTGAAGGATATTTCCAGGGTCTGCAACTTTAGTAAGTAGTTTTGCAGGAGCTGTATAATGTTTTTAGTATGCATTGTTACCGTTTAATAGTCAGTGTATTAAACCTGAAGGTGACTGAGTGGAGAACTCGGAATAACCGTTTGCTTCAGGAATGGGCCTACATGTATCCTTTTTGGGTTTCAGTGTTTTTATTTCTACCCCTTGTATCATTTAGGACACCTACAGGAAAACATCATGGGTTTTAAGAGCTCATTTATTCAAGCAAACAATACTTTACCAGACATGACTGAAACGGCTCATGCTTCTGATGTGATATATAAACAACTCATTATCTTCTGACATTACACTTAACAGCTGAAGAAATGAGTTACACATGCTAGAGTTCGTTTAGGAGTAGAAAGTTAGTGGTTGTAAAAGCAACCTATTTCTGGTTTTAGAATAAAGAATAAGCAAAAATAATTATTGAAATAGAATATACCGCCTCCCCCCCCGCCATGAGTGCATGCACAATTCATTTGGAACAGAATATCTATCTTTTGGTTTCCTCTTTTTCTTCTTTGTTCTTTGTTGTTTTTTTTTTTTGAAAAGAAACATAGGTATGCTTTGACACAGTAACATAGTTTTCAGCCCCATACTCCTGCTGTAAAAGGACCTTAAAGAGGCAACTCAATGAGCTCCCTCTGCAGCTGTGGACAACAGGGCACAGAGGCGACTCGGAAGGCCAGGTTATGGCATCAGCAGATAAGAATCAGTATCTCTGGTTACATATACAGCAATGGGGACCTCAGTTCAAGGTGGTCAGCATCTCTTGCTGCTTCTCCTCAGCTGCTCACCTATGCCTTTTCTCCCTCCTCTAGCACAGAAGGGTGCTGTGTCCCAGCAGGGTCCAAAACAAACTCATTGTTTGGCTGCTCTCTAAAATGTTGGCAGCCCTCACCCTCTTCTGATTTTAAAGGGACTTAGATTTTTCCAGGGGCCTCATTCCTCTTTAGAAATTCATACGCTGCAGAGGCCCTGGGTGTTCAGCAGCTAGCAGGGTAAAACCCTTCTTTCCTACTGATTTGCCCGGGTGTGCACAGTCTTTCCCATCAGCAGCTAACGAATGGTGGTCATTAAGGGTCAAAATACCTTCCATAAGGGTCAAAAGTACCTTCCGTAAGGCAGGCATATTCAGAAGTCATTCCACACATGAGCAACTCCTACCTATCACTATTGTTTTCAGGGTAATCACCAGTGTGACTAATTGCTGTATTTCAGTGCTCTGCCAGGGTGCACTAGAGCACTTAGGTCTAAATAGGCAGGAACAGGGAATTCAAAAAGGAATGTAAAGGCTTTTAACTTCTAATCTTCAATTAAAAACCGACCCATATCATGACTGAAGATTTTTTATTGCATCAGACAGATGTTTGGTTGCCATAGAGAAATGAGCTGTGGTTCTCATTTCAGTGCCTAGCAAGCCAGTACTCACATGCCAGCAACCATCCTTATAGCAAGAAGCAGTTGTGGTGCTGTCTCGGGAAGAGTCAAAATCTAAACGGGCATGGCGAGAAGATGGAAAAGCCGTCCTCCACTGGCATAGGGAAGCACGCATGCTGCTATATGCTCTAGCTAACTGGTGCTTGAAAGTCATAAATCTCATACCTTCAGTCTGAAGTATAAATAAATTGTTATTAAGGAAGTCTAAGGAATGACTGAATTTATATATGAGCTGATGTGTATATGTATGGCTGAGTCCCAAACTTCCCTAACAAGTTTTCTAAATGCTCCTTGGTTATGATGATATAGTAAGTTATGTCTTGGCCCAGAGAGCTGACATTTATAACTATATTAAAAGGTTTCCTCTTAGGACCAAGAGGTAAAACCAGTCCGACCTTTCCTCTCCACAGTTTTATTCCTCTAGATTGTAAGCAAAAACCTGTTTTCTTGGACCAAGGCTGAGCAGACACCAGTCAAGCTCTTTTTTTTCTTTCCAGGCCTCCATGCCAGCTGGTCCTGCTCCACCCCACAGAGTCCTTGGAGTTTCCTCCCACGGCCATGCTCAGTGGTTTATCCATACCCCTGCTTTTGTTTATCAGCTCTGTCCGCTCTGGGCAGACACTGCAGCACCAGGACAGGGCACTCCCCATGCCGGAGGCCACGGCCGCTCTGGCTCCGGCTGCCCTGCCAGCTTCCCCAGGTCTCCCCAGTCTCACCCTGCCCAAGGGCTGCGGCACCCTGGCCAGCTCGGGAATCCACTGCAACTTCTCCCTGTGCCCGAGTGGCACCTGGGCACACACAGGCGATGAGGCATACAGGGGGGCCATCCTGAGCCCTGAAAATGTTGTTTAAATCCAGCTAAATACTTTCTATAAGCTGTCATTATGATCCAGCACGGCAATGTTATTTCATGGTAACAAAAAATTACACTAAAAGCATTACTCCTACATGCACAAGGTTCAAAGGTACCATTTTCTAGAAAATAGCCTTTGCGCAGCATGGTTAACATTTCTTGGGAATCCACTATCAGCTATCTAATTGCATAAGTGTTTCATAAGAAATTTTACCCTGTTTAAGATGATGGAAATTTTCATAACTTCTGCTAGCTCTGGTAGTACTGTGGTTTTCTTTTTCTGTACAGAATGTGACTTTACTCCCTTAAACTGTTTGATAAAATATGAACCTTAATCTTACAATTACAGATTTTGTAGTAATTGTCCCTTCTTTGGAAGAAGAAGAAAACAAATGAGTAGGTACTCCTTTGGGATACCAGAAACTCAGAAGAAAGCTGACAATTTTTAGAAGAAAATTAATCTATCATGGATAAAGGCTTTCCATATACAAACTGTTTGATTAATAACACTGCTGGTATGTTCATAGAAGTGTTATAACAATTTTGTGGCAAAGATGATATACTATTAGTCAGAGTATGACTCCTTTACAGGAAGGTCACTATCAGCCTCAAGACAGCTACACTTAGCCTTGCACCCTATTGCTGTAGTGTTTCCCTTTTTCTGCCCCTTCTTCTGTAGCTTGCAATTTGTATCTTTATAACAGAAGAAAAACCCTAGTTGAGTAAATAATGTCATAGATAACGGTTGTCTGCCGCCCTGGAGAGGACACCCAGGAGAGGACACCCACCGATGTATGCAACCAGCTCCCTCTGAGGAACACAAAACATGTGAAGTTGGATTGGTACACATTTTGCTATAGTTAGATCTAGTCTCTAACCTTAGAGAAGGTATTTCCAGCAGATCCTTGAGATTCTGCAATTTGAAATGTGCATCTATTATGTCCTTTCAAAGCTGGGACACATTGGGCACGTTCTGTCTTATGGAACACTTTAAAAGTCTTTCAACTGTTCAAAAGCTTAGCAATGACAGAAACCTGGCTGCATTAAAATAATTTGTTTAGACTCCATGAAATCGTACCAATGGATCTTCTTTGATGTATGATTTTACATATAGCTAGGATTTACTGTCAAAGTTATTTTTTCATGAGGGTCTCCTGTACCCTACTGTTTACATGGGATCATCTCTGGAAAACTTACCTGAGGTAAAATAACTGTGTTAAAATGTAATGATTCAGGTTCACGACTTGTGAATTATAAAGACGTTAAGAAAAAAAGAGAAAAAAGAAAGGATAAAAGTAAAAAAGAAAAGAAAAAGAAACCTACCTCCTAAATGTAGCAGTAAAGATACGGCTTCTACCAGTATACAGAAAGCAGCTGGAGTGTGGCATGTTGTGTAGCTGGATCACCAGCAGAGCACAAAGTGTACAGCTGTGTATATCAGACAGCCAAATGTTGTGTTTAAAGCATGTTAATTAACCAGACCATTCCCGGAATAAGGAGAAAGAAATTGCCCAAAGTGATTGCACAATATTTCATTCTTTCTCATCTATGCATTCAGCTAAGCAGTTCACATGCCAATAAACTTCAAGCATTTTTAAAGAATGTGGATTACATGTCCAACGGTTGAAAGATCTGAAGATATTTCTCAAGTATTTGTAGCTATCCTTAGTGATTTTTTGTCAATTTATGGCATCACCTTTTCCCAGTTACAGTGGGTGGATACTAAAATTAATATTAAACTAATGAAATTTATTGACAATTGTGCAGTAGACCAGATTAATTTACATTGGCAGAAATCCATTAAAGTTACTGATAAAAAGACTTGCTTCCAAGACACCTTTTCCAGGGCACCTAAAAAACTTAACTGTCCAAATTCTGCTAAATGATGGTGCAACTAATCCACTCTCTTCACAGGTTTACCAGTAGAACATGGTAAACCATAAAAGCATTTTCAGTTGGAAATGTCCAATTGCTTTGTAATGAAATAGGGTGGACAAACCTCAAAACATTTGGCTCAGATCCATTTAAGTAATGAAAAGTGTTCATGCTTATTCCAGTGTTTCAGACTATAAAAAATGGGATGCACGTGCTATGATAATTGCATGTCACGCAAGACATCTTGTAAAGCTGGAAATGCTGCCAGAGAAAAGTCTCATGAGGTTTCAGCCCCTCCACTTTAAAATTATATTTCCTCTGATGTTTTAATAAAGGTATATGCTGCACATATGATATTTTTAACATCCACCAACTGCAGAAATACTTTGGTTATATAAGTGATTCAGCCTTGACAGTATTTGAGCAAACTTGTCCTAACTAGGAGCCAGAAGCTGCTCCTTTTCAGAATGATCTTATTTTAGGGAACGATTGGACCATTTCTCAAAAGCATGAATTGAGATCGTTCTATAGTTAATTCACTCCCCAGCTGTGGCCATCATCAACTGCCAGTCCATTTCACCAGCAGCCAGAATATATACATCTTCATTTAAAACCTTAAAACCAAAGTATAGACTGTTCTGGAAAGCAATGCCAGACACTGACACTTTTTCACGACAAGTGTTTTCTAGCAAATAGTATATCCAGAGCTAAATATAATACAGCCCTACCATGGAAGTATGCAGCTACTCTTGCTCTTGCCCAGACAATCACAAAAGTGCTTTTCCAGCCAAATGATTTGCTTATTTGCCTATCCCGAAGGTTTACATGGTTTTGGACAGGAAAAATAATCAGGAGACTTTGTCAAATTAGCTTTCCTTGGGGGAGGTGGGAAGATATATTGTCAGAGGAGAGTTGTTTTTGTTAATTAGAATACTAATAGCAAGCATGCCTATACGATCAGCTTCTGTCTAATTAATTTAAATCTAATCAAACACAACATGAACTCCAAGTACAAAGGAATTGATCTTATTGTCAGGACTTTTCATAAGTAGGAACATTTGCAATTGCCTTAGCAATTAACAACCAAAATTGTAAGAAGGCCAACTCTTAGTCAGTATAAATTAGCGTAGCTCAATTAATTTAAATATGGCAATATCAATTTACGCTAGCTAAGGGCTTGACCTCAAATGGAGTTAAAAACTGTGTAAGTAACTATGAATAAAATGTATAAGCAACTATGGTGAGTAACATGCAAGAGCAGGTAATACAATATTGGTCATGCTTATAAACCTATGGAAATGTATTATAAATCCTCACTATGTCCTCTTCATCCACATGACAGTGTAAACTGTCCATGAAATCTTAAGTATATCTTTCACCAAGGCTACACCATTAGTGTGCTCATCCCTAGCCACAAAGCCCACACAACATCCTCCTACATCATGTCTATTCTTCACCCATGTGCAGTGTGTACACTAGAGAACATTCACGTGTGTATGCCGAAAAGAAATTTCTTCAGCATCAGAGTAAGCTGCTAAAAAAGGCCTACAAAGGCACAGGAATGGCCTTTGAAATTAGAGGGGTCTTATGACATGGTACCATCAAGGTAGGAGCAAAAAATTAACGGAAGAAAGAGATCCAGGAACGGGAGCAGTTCCCCTGGAGGAGCTGCCCCCATGCAGAGGTGCTGCTGCTCTGAAGGCTTCAGGTGATGGTGGCTTGGTGGTTGCTCACAGAAGGGTGGTTCTCAAAGCGAGCAGGAAGCCATGAAAACAGTGCAGCTGAGAGAGAAGGGGGTTACTCAGAGTTTTCACATCCACAGTCTTTGTTTCTGCAAAAATGAGGAAAATGCTCACTTTGAAAAAATCAGCCAGATGGACCAAGATTTTCCACTGAAAAACAAATGAGGCATTTTTTTCAGGTCTTTGTCTGATATCCTTTTTCATTTAAAGTGATCCAGGAATGCTGTTTCAAACTCACCATCCGCACATCACTTCGTAAGAAGAAAGCCTATAGTCTGCTTCTACAGGTCAGGCTTCGCGCAGGGCTAATCTCTCCCGTAGCACAATACAAAGTGGTACCTGTGATGTCTGCATGGATGTGGCACTCAACTCCAGCACCAGGCGTGTTAGAGCACAGGAGCACTACTCAGGACTTTTGAAGTCCAGCCCCTGTGAGGTAATGTGTCTCTGTGGGAAAACGTAACTTAATTTTGAAAAGAAAAAAAAATTAAAGCATCCCTGATTACTTTAATAAGCTGAGAGATAATGCTTCAACTTAAGGAATGTCAAAATGTCTCTGGATTCAGATTTTTCTGGAATTTTCATTATAATATTTTTTTGTCCTGATTTGAGGAAAAAAGCAAATGTTAAAATACACAAGTTTCCTGTGGGATAGAAGTTCCAAATTTAGTTCTGCTACAGAAGACATAAAAATAGAGTTGTCATAATGCAGAAAGATATGTGTTTTCCATGCGTACGCATACTTCAGTACTCCTGTCTTCCCCTGATTTCTCCAAGAGGATTTTTCCTACCCCAAATGGCACCTGGCCTTTCCTTGTTAGCCTTTATGCAGATCTGTGTGCTTGGTATTTGTGTCACCAGGCTTCTCAAACTCAAGAAAAAAATAAAAAATGATTTGTCCATCGAAGTAAATTAAAAGAGACATACCTGGCAACACCAAGTTGCCAGCTAATGAATTGTAATTATGTGAGTGGGCGACCAAAAGGAGCTTTTGCCAAACCAGCAAGGTACCTCAAGACATGGCTTCCAGCCTGTGCTTATCTGTTAGTTTTTATGCCTTTCTTCTAAGCTATTTGTATCTCTTCTTCCCAATGATCTCTGGTCATTCTTTGGTGTTACCTCTGCTGCATCCTTGAGAAGAGCTATTTCTAGTTTATCCTGGAACTCCTGCACTTTAAGGCACCCATGGAAGTGTTGATAATTAAACTGGTGCCAACCATGCAGATACTTTCTCAGTTTAGGACTTCTGTATTTCCAACATTAAAAGGGAGAGTGTGTGCAAGGGAAGTAAGCATAAGGAGAAAAAGGTCCTGTGAGGGTAACAGTAAAGTGTGAATCATCATCTCCAAATTGAGGTCCCAGCCAAAGGCACCTGGGCTTTTTGAGGATGCTTCAAACTCACCTCAGTGCAAACTCCTGGACCCTTCCTCTCCCAGTCCCTTTCAAAATGCAGGCCCCACACCCAGCAGTGCCCATCCCCTTAACTCCCTCTTCCCAAGCCTCCAAATCCTTACTCCCCAATCTTATTGTTGCTTTCCAGCTCAGATCTACCACCTTTACGTCTCCTTCTGTCTCCCACCATCCTGTCTTTCCCATTACAGAGATGTCACTTTTCTTCTCAGTGACCCACCTTCACCTCTGAGAACCCAAACCTTCTCAGGACCCACTTTGTTTCAGCTCCCTACCTATCCCATGCCTCCAGCTTCCACTAACGCCACTGATGCTTAAGATCTCCCTTTTCTCCTCTCTGTCCTGGCTGCCATAGACAGCCAAAACTGCCAGCTTTGAGATCACCTCTGGTTTGTGGTTGTCTCTGTGCACAGAAGCAAAGTCCTGGCTCCTGGTAGGGATTACCCGCACAGTGTTTCAGGCTGCAGTTACCCAAAAAGTCTTTGTTGATCCAAAGGGACGATATCAGGGCACAAGGCAGCACTACTCAAAGCAGTTCCCTATTTCTAGTTAGGGCCTTATTCTCTTCCGATTTGCTTGAGGGTAAATGAAAATTAACTTCATTCTAGCCAATTAAGTTAAATGAATATGAAATTCATACTACAGATAGGGAAAGTCAAGCCTATTTTAACGGTGAGAACACTATCCAGTACAACGTACCATACACTGTAAGGGTTCTCATACCTTTGGTACATTTGCTTACTACCAGCATGCCTGAAATAGAATGAGCTTGAGGTTATCACACCGTGTTTTCGGCCGCCAAATCTGACTTTACAAGCTTCTGATGAAATGCTAAATGCATCAGTTATAAAGTATTCTCATTCCACACAGATACTTGGGAGCTATTTCAGTTGCAATGTTTTCCTTCTAAAACCTCATTCCCCAACTGAGAAAACTATTTGCCCAGGAAGGTTTTGAGCAAAGAAAATCTCATGGGTGTACGCTATAATTTCCCAAACAGAACATAAACCAGTAGAAATGTCCACACTCATTTTTTTGGGTAGTAATATTCAGCAGTTCACATAAACTGCATGAAATAAACTTCTGTGTGGAGCTAGCCTTCAGCTTTAGGCATTTCCATTTCATAGTCAGTAAATACTGTGTCAGTCCCAATTAACTTGGCATCTTGCACGATCAATAAACACATGGCGTTTTAAAAGCAGTGTCTGTGATGCACGCTGTATGGTCTGCATAGGAACTTTCACCACCCCCTTCTGTTTTATTTTGGTTTTAACACAGTTAAAGCGATTAGAGCAGTAGATTAAGGATATATTATGTTGCCATCTGACCACCATCTGAGACCTGCATCAGGCCGCATAAAGGCGGGTGCAAAGGGACAGTTTTCCGTGGTGCCAGGCTGTGAGGGACACTGCTTTCTCCCTCCTTTGCCAGGTCAGGAGTCCTCAGACTGTAGAAACAGTCCCAGCAGGTGATGCTCAGTAACCAGACACTCAGTCTTGCTCATAAAGCAAGGCTATAGATAGCATTTTTATTTCTTGTTGACATGCTTACTATACATATGCGGAATAACTAAACATTCTCTACTGGTTACTGAATTGCATTTGCAAGGCCTGTTTTATCTACCCATACTCATCATATTAGCTGCAAATGAAACAAAATATAAGTCTTTTTCATATTAGAGTTCAGCATATTACATTATAACACTCATTTTCCCTCAAATTAACATGTTTAGAAATTGTTTTTAATCAACTTTTATATACATGTATCAATAAGCATGCACCATTTGTGATGGTTTTGTGCCTTTGCTGGTACAGTGGTAAGAAAAGGTTTTAGGTCATTGTCAGATATGCAGCATTAAACAATTTTGGCTGGCTCAGCTATTCTGATTGAGGTTTCTAATGCATATTTCAGGTAACTTCATACAAAGTCATTTTCAAGGCTAGCTAATTTGAGAGGACAGACAAGTTTAAAGCAAACCTTCTGTTGCGTGGTATTAGGTCCACAATATCAAGAAAACAGTTAAGGATCATCTGCAATCAAACCCCAGAAAGAAGACAAATTAATATCCTGCAGCACAAAAAGCACTGGTGGAACCTGGTACAGTAACAGTATGCTTTACTGGGGATATCTATAACCACTGGTATGCTGCAAACTACCAACTACCATTTTACCAGCCACAAAAACAAAATACTCACAAATCAATCATTTGGCATCTCTTCTATATGTCTGTGCAGATTTCTAAATAAATATAATTACCCTCAGTTGTCCTACAATGTACATTGTAACAATACATAGATTTTATATTTTGTTCCTTTCAGCAGAAAAGCATGAAAATCAATGACACCTTAAATTAAATTAGTAGATCTGGTTTTGTCTGAATAATCTTATTCACAAGTAACTCAGATTAACCATGTCACTGATAATTTAGAACAGTTATACTAACATGAATCATGTGAACCAAAGAGTGATAAAATCCTTGTCCTCTGTCTGTTTTTTTTTTTTTTTAATGGGAAGATTGAGCTAGCTGGACTACTAAGAGTGAGTAAGTTTTACAATGATCCCAAAAAGAATGGCTGAGATTTGGGGCTTTGACATTTTTTATTGTCTTTGGACTAGATCCAGGAAATGGCTCCTCCTTCAGCTCAGTATAATTTATGGACAGGAAAAGAGCTGAGTTTGGAGGGTCAGGGCCATTTCTGTAACCAACAGCAAGCTAGAATTGCAGTTTTGTGAGTTCACTTTTTTCAGCCATCAGGATAAAATATGCATTTGTATCATAGAAAATGACTTGATTATTTGACAATGTAGTTCAAATTCTTCTCTAAATGAAATTACAGTTTGGGTTTTCAGGGCCCGTGTTTGCCCAAGGCTGGAGTTATATGGACATAGAGTCTAGGAAAATATGGGTTAACATGGCATATAACAGCACTGGAAAGGGCAACCAGGCAGGAGCCCACTGAGCTCAGGGCTGCTGAGAGATGACAGCTCACAGCTGCTTGAAGTGACTTTACTGACCAGATCCCTACAAAAATGAAAACTAGAGAATAAAAACTAGAAATAGCAGTTTTAAGGAGTATATTGAAGATTCACGTTTTGTGCTCACACTAGATTAAGACAGCTACATTTAACAAAAGAGATGAAGAAGAGGACTTCAAAGATTTCAAGAATTTTAATGCTTCTTTACCCAGTGATGCATTTGATTACTGCAGTATACATAAATTATGGGAGAAGAAACAGGGCATATTAATAGGATTTAAAGTGTTGTTTATTCCCCATTCACAAATTAATTCACTGTTTATGTTGTCAATTTTCACATGTGGTAATGTAAATGTAAGCACAATTATACCATGGAAGTAGTGTGATGTTGGAATAGAGCTTACAGGTATCTCCTCCAGAAAATAACTGTGCTAAGAGATACTTGATGCTTGCCTATCTACGTATCTGCCAAGGAGAGTATTTATCCAGTAAGAAATTCAGAACATGAAAATAAATCATTTCCACACTAGACTGGCAGTTCTTCTCACACATCCCCATCATATGAAGCAGCAGTGATTCCCATCAAAGAAAAAGCATTAAAGCCCACACTGCTAAAATCTGATGATTCTGGAGATAAAAATGTTAAGCAAACATGGAAGATTAAGGAAATAAAATATGATGGCAGTAGGCAAAAGTTCATTGGAAAATGAATCATGAAAATAAAAAATATTTTATTTTCATTAAGAACAAAAAACAGCCCAGAAATACCTTCCTTTTTAACAAGAAGGCTGAAGACTTCCAGAAAAAATCTAAGAAGAAAATGACAATTAGAGGGAGAGTAGGACACAAAAGAAATCTAAAGACACGTTTCTGTCTGAGAGGGTGCTTGTGGAGGTTAAAGAGACAGAAAATATAGTGAGAGCAGAAAATGAAGGACTCCAATAAGGAGTGCAGATTTCATTGTAAAACCAGAAAATTTGATATCACAGTATCACAATTCAGTTTATCCCTGTTCTTAAAGCTTGCTCAGTATTTCACTAGAGGTGGCTATCATGATAAGGGCAGATACGTTAAGCAATCATTTCAAAGTTAGTTTGCAAAGCCCCTTGTTCACTTCTTCCCCAATTAATAGTAGTATTGTTATGAACTGTATTGTTTCCATAGTAATATGTTACAGTACAATCAAGGGCTTCCAACTCTGACCCTAGACATGGGAAACTGAATGAAGGCTCTTAACAAGAAGAATGGATTTTTACTGAGTTGAAATATGGTTAAGTGGGAGCAAAGGAACATTCAGCATCAAATGAAACCTGTTTATAAAAACATTGTACATGACCCATTAGTCATATCTCAGCCCAGTGCCAGCACCTCCTCTCAGCAGAATATACATGTTCAGCAGTTGTTAAACCAAATAAGTTCTACAGCCAACAACCAAGATTGAAATCAAGTGATAATTCCGCTTCAGTTTCCAAACACATGACAGCATATGAAGACAAATATGAAGACAAATGTCATCATCACGACATACCAAAGAACTATGGTCAAAGGATATTTTTTGCAAAGCAGAGCACATGAAATTAAGAAATGCCAGAACTGAGGTTTGCCAAGTACTCTCCTAGGTCTGTGCATGATTGCGTGATAGTTAATTCCATGACCACATGAATGTATATATGAATGTGTATATACATTCATATATACTACTCATACATAAGGACATACCAATTTGCAATGTATGTAGAAGACAAGTAACAGAAGAAAGGTGGAAATACTACTTCAGGCTTCCTAATTACATCTCTCTATGAAGTCTTCAAACCATTTGTTTTATTTGTTTCTATATTCTCTCACAAATATTTGCATAGAAGGAAAACTCTACACTGAAATCTAGATGAAAAGCAACAATAAATAATACAGTTCACCGTATCCGGGATTTTTAAGACAATTAAGCTTTTGCTTCCTTCTCCCTGTCTGAATGCGATCACTTTTTTTTTTCCCCCTAACAAATTCTTTGTTATATAAGCCAAACTGGGTAATATTTTTAAGAACTTAAGCATTCTTCTGAAAGTTTGGCACATTGTTTAATGCAATTTCATTCTACATCTTTTTTCTTTCTTAAAACATCAAAGACACCTAAAAATTATTTAGGTAAGGTAAAACAATTTAAAACTCTATTTCTTTTCAATCTGTCAAAGCTGTTCAATGAATGGATGAAAGATTGCTGTAATAGTATTGTGCAGCATAGATAAGTGAATCATAAAATCCAGATACAGGTGCAGTCCAAAAAAGTATTACAAACTTTTAACACTTTCCTGGATTTTTTCTGAACTCCTTAATGCTCAAAATTGCCTGGAAAAAAGGACCGTGAGTACAGACTCTTATAAGATTTCTAGCACATGCACTAATTGTCTTGGGTGAATATTTTATAAAATCAATTTAAAAATATAAAAATAAGAACTACTTAGCACTCACAGCATTTTCTTCATTCTGTTAAATCTATTTTAAATTGCAGATGATGGCATATTACCAACTTATCTATCATGCAAAGAAGTCTACAGACGCTAATCTTGTATGGTGTGCAACTTTGCCATTTCAACTCCAAATACTCATAAGTATTTTACAAAAACAATTTTAAGTTTTTTAAATCTTGGGTCAGTAGCCACTGACCTTCACAAGCTTTTCGTATTTCGTTTACAAGTTAATAATCATAGAATCATAGAATGGTTTGGATTGGAAGTGACCTTTACAGATCATCTAATCCAGCCCCCCCTGAAGTGATTGCAGGTCTTCGGGTATAGATAAGGAAGAACCATACACTTTCATTCCCCAAGGTATGATGTATTTGTAGCTTTTCTTTCCTTTTATTTGACCGCTTTTAATAATCTCGGAAGAAAGCTTTCCAAGTAATCTTTAGAGCTTTCTTTAGTCACTTAGGCTACTTTCTAAATATGTTCTTAAGTGATTACTGAACAGATTTAACTTTTTTCCCCAAAGGTATTAGTTTTCAAATTTCCACTTTTAACTACTATTTTCTAAATTTCATTAGGCACCCTCAACCAATGCCACTATATCTATCAAGTAAACACCAAGAACCTGCTACCAATCAATTTCTAATTATTTACCTGTGGTTCTTCAGTTGCTTTCCAATCAACAGAACCAGATTATGATGAGGAACACAGTATCTGATCTGGAGAAAATAGAAAACTGGCTTAATCCAGAGCTAACTAGCAACACTGAGTGTTATTTCATTGTGGAATAAAATATCTTGAAAAATTAAAAATATTGTGTTTCATTGTTACTGTTTTAACTTTTCAGTTTGCTGTATGCTCACTGCAGTGTATTGTAATACATATGCTAGTCAGGTTGTGTGATAAAGGGGTCACTTCCACATACCCACGTGAAGAAGCCCTGAAGCACAGCAGCAGGCAGGGGAAACCACATAACCCAGGCTGGGAAGTGAAGCCCCCGACCCGGCTCCTCCCAGGGCTGTCCCCAGCCTCAGCCCCAGCCCCATGGTCCAGGACAGAGACAACCAACACCAGGAGTCAGGGAGACCCTGGACCACGCTGCACACTGAGGGGGGTTGCTGCCTACTGGCATTTGGGATTTATTATGGGAGAGCTGGAACCAGTGACAGAGTGAATGCAATAGAGTTTGAAGGACCTATATGGGAGTATCAGCCAAAGGAGTGAAGGAAAGAAGAAATGAAAAGATAAGACAGAGAATATAAAAAATAAAATAACTTTTGGTAGATTTACTTACCCTCTTGCCTGTTTAGTTGTTGCTCTTTGGCATAATACATCATCTTCATCCATGAACAATATTTTCAAATGAAAACAAAACTCTTGTGCAAAAATGCTTGTCTATGAGAACTGGTATTTTCAGTGGGAAAAAATTAGGTTTTTAGAAGAAAAGAAATAATTTATTTTGGATGTGGGGAAATACTATGAAAACCTGTTTTTAACTGAAAATTTTCAAAAGTGGGGGTTTAATCATCGTGAGGGAAAATAATTTTCTACTGTCTTCCCTTTTGACTTATCTTATTGCATGTCTGTTTCTTGCAGAGATATCCCTTGGACGAATAGCACTCTCAAAAGGATAATGCACCAATTGGTAAGACTGCTACTACACATTCCCCTGCCATTTATAATTTAGCTTCTTTCCTTCCAATTATTTATGTAGCGACTCATATTTTAAAGTTACTACTGTTAATCTCTTCTATTTGTCATTTTTATAAATTGAAATTCCATACCAAGATTTAGGTTCAGTGAAGACTCTCCTGCCTATCTCCTGAGTAGTTCACAGGCAACTTGATAAATCCTGCCAAATGTTGTATCATGGACTCTGGTAATCATTTAAGCTCTCCAACTGGCACTGTAGCATCATAAGTAATCAGACCTTTCTTCTCCAAATAAAAAGTACCACCTCTCAGCACACTCCCCATCTTCTCTTTTTTCTTCCTCACTTGGCAGCAGAAGAATCTCCAAAAAGATCATCTCTATCCTTTGAGCTGATCTGTTTTCCACATCTCTATTCCCTGAAGTGATGTTTCTTGATTAAAAAAAAGAAACTGAGATTTGTTTCCATCTGTGTTATAATCAGATGCATCAATTTGTTAAGTCAGACAGTTCCTTTAAACAATCATTCATTCCCCCATCCTACAAGGTTTTTATTGAAATTTTATAGTCTTGCTAACAGACTCTCCTGATATTTATGAGGTTTGTTTGTCTACAGGAAGAGAGAATTACTTGTTTTGCCCATTTTTTTAATACAGCTTTCAAGAGGATATTCTCCCCTTTAAGATTGCCCAAGGGTTTGTTGTTTTGTCCCAAGCAACAGAAAGCTTTCTAAACCTCTTTGGTCACTATTCTAATCTTTCTTCAAAGTCCCTTGGGAACCTATTTTATTTTTCTGCAATGGGATTTGGGAAAGGCTATCATTTACAAACCAATGACAGATGAATCTGCTCTTTTTTCAGGGGTTGTTAAATACAGTTCAGACTGAAATGTACCAGTCACAGACTTCCCAATGTTACTTTGATTTAACTGCATAGTTGAAAACTGTTGGCATCATTCCTACAGTGGCTGTTTTCCTACTGAGTAGTTATATACATATTAAAAGGTGAATTCAGTTGAAAAGAAATTACAGTGAAAGTAAGTCTAAAAAGACATTTCTTATCTCCTCCAGATTCCTGCTATCAGTTGCCATTCTCTACACAAAAAAGCTGTTACAAACAATTTATTGAATAAATGTTGAGTCCTTGCAAAGCATTTGTTGGCAAAGCCCTTTAGAAAACAGATTTTCAGGTACAGCAAGATGTGTTCAGATATGCATTTGGGCAGGCTGGGACACTGCTGCCCTGTCTTCCAGCTCAGCGCCATAGCTATGGCACAATGACATCCCATCATGTCTGTATGATGAGACCCACTGCACGCTTATTAAACAGGGAAAATTTTATGACTACAGGAATTGCTAGCATTATGTGATAATAATTATTAATATTGTAATTGTTTAGGACTCTTTTGAGCAAACCCAGTTTTAAAAGCAAAAACCAGACTGAGTCAACTAAGGAAAAAACAGCTGGCAAAGGCAGAAAATGCATGACAAAACATGTGCTTTCATTTGTGTAAGCACACAACATAAACACACATGTAAGCAATAGACTTTCATTATGGTTGCTCCTCATCTCTGTTTCCGCTGGTTCCAGCTATACTTTTATTGTGATAATGTGGTTTGTTCACGTGTTCTCGGCATTAAAGATGAGCTTCCTCCCACTAACATCAAATATGAATTTTGCTGCTCTTTTCACAAAATTGAAATCTGGACCATGCTGCCCAGTCAGTCTCACACAAAGCTTTAACAAACGCACACAGATGTTGTGATTTGGGGATTACTAAAGGCCCTCTTGCCTAGGCAGACTCTCCTAATGATTTTAAGTATAAGGCATCCTGTGACCACCAGCAAAAATGAGCAGCTATTGCATGAAACAGGACTTTAGAAAGTAAAGTGATGGAAGTCTTTATTAACACTCAGTCTAAACTTTTCGATTATGTTGAGAGAAAGAGTTAAAAATAGTGCTTATTCAGGCTTGGTTCAGTCTGAAAAGTTTCATTCCCCTTCAGCATGTGTGAATGGTTAATCCAGAAACAAAATAAGACCCAACCTGCCCACGCTATCAGCTATGTATGGAAATAAGGTATCTGCTCCATGTAGATTCTCCTTTCTGCACTTTAACCTCCATTTCCCACGGGTTCCCCATCTGACTTACGAAATGAGCTACTTAGCTCAATGACAGCAACAAGCCACAAACAAAACATCCGCTATATCAGTGGAAAAGTTTTATATATGTTGCAGTTCTTTGTCTTTGGGAAAACAAACTTATATCCTGGTGTTAGGAAGTCTGGCACAGTATCCATAGTGTTATTTTCATCAGTATATATACAGTAAATACCCCACTGACCCATCTTGGAAGGTGCAGCAATACACATATACTACACATTTATTATGTTAACTTACGGTATTGCCTTGAGAACTGCTCTTAGGCTTTTAATATTGCCTTTATGGTCAGACAAGTGATTACATTTTCTCACTCAGAGGATCTGTTTTCTATTTACATTGAAGGTATAACATGCTTGCTTTAGCTGCTGAAGATTTTACTATTGTTTTAATCCTGTTGGCATTAGGAGACAATATGCTCTGGGAGTATGAACAGGACTCTCACTTCTCACATCCCTTTAGGGGAGTTGTGTTAGTTCCAGTTACTATCCGTTTACTGATGCTGAGATTTGAGCCAGAAAGGCCAAAGGCTCACTTTCAAAATCCTAGCTAAGGCTGATTATTGGCAGGAAAGAAAGTTACCTTATTACTTATATATTAAGTCCAGACTATTTTAAAGCTATTGAGAGACAAGCATGGAAGTTGTTAATGACAACAGTGGTCGAGTGTGCAGTGTGTACCATGTCCAGAATACATTAGCACTTTAAAAAAGGTGATGCCAAGAGCTTTTATGCCTTCTTGCTACCTTTGTAGTGACTGTGCCCCTCTCACGGCCTTTTGGAATGAGGTAGGACTTGCCATCTAAGACGACAACAATAACTACTTCTACTGTCAAAATAAATCAGAAAAGTTGCTGTCATGGTTTAACCCCAGCCAGCAGCTAAGCACCGCACAGCCGCTCACTCACTCCCCCCTGGTGGGGGGAGAGAATCAGAAGAGTAAAAGTGAGAAAACTCGTGGGTTGAAATCAAGACAGTTTAATAAGTAAAGCAAAAGCTGTGCACACAAGCGAAACAAAACAAGGAATTCATTCACTCCTTCCCATGGGCAGGCAGGTGTTCAGCCATCTCCAGGAAAGCAGGGCTCCATCACACATAACGGTTACTTGGGAAGACAAACGCCATCACTCTGAACGTCCCCCCTTCCTTTCTCTTCCCCCAGCTTTATATTCTGAGCATGATGTCATATGGTATGGAATAGCCCTTTGGCCAGTTTGGATCAACTGTCCTGACTGTGTCCCCTCCCAGCTTCTTCTGCACCTGGCACAGCACGGGAAGCTGAAAAGTCCTTGACTAGTGCAGCAACAACTAAAACATCTCTGTATTATCAACAGTGTCTTCAGCACAAATCCAAAACATAGCCCCATACCAGCCACTATAAAGAAAATTAACTCTGCCTCAGCTGAAACCAGGACAGCTGCATAGACATATCTGGTGGACTCTTTTGTAGTCCTTCCTTACCAAAGGGCAGAGTAAGGTTTCAGTCACCATGACAGTGAAGGTAAGCTACCGTTGAGTTAGTGAACTGAAACTGCAGAACCTCTCTCAGTGTCAACAGGGCAGCCTATTCTCCCTCCACTCTTACTTGTCAGCTCTTAAACACTTGCCCTCGAGGAGACGATCTTCCCACTGAACGTGAGTGCTAACACAAGTACACAGACCTATCCCAAAGTACAAGATCCCAGAGAACAGGGAGAAAGGTCTCTCCTTTCCTTTGCAAGACTGTAAAGCAGCAGCCTTCTGCCAAGTAACACGCCAGGTTACCAGGCACAGCTCATTATCTGCCCACGATTATACTGAAAACCGTAGCAGAACCAATTGCATTCAAAGAAAGAGGAGGTGATTCTTCAGGATGGAGTCCATGAGTAAACTACAGACAAGGCTGCAACCACATTTGTCCTAGACACATGCTTTGGCTGGGAAAGAATAAGGAGTTTCAGTTCCTCACCTGAACCTGTCCTGGTTACAGGAATTGCTGCCCAGTATGAATGTCCCCCTCATTACTAGACCCGCAAGAACAAAGTATACCTGAGTGGGTGAAAGAAGAGCAGGACAATGCACCTACATCCTTCTTCCTGTATAGATCAGTTTTATGGTATACAAGGAAAAGGACATACCGCAAGGTCCTCTTCCATCCTGAAAGTCTTTGTATTACCCCAGGACCTTCCAAGCGTGACTGAACATGATACAATCATCAGCGGAATCTTTGCAGGCAAGGCAGAATTTGCACAAGCATGTATCATCATTAGGAGAAGAAAAGACAATTATAGGATCAGACAGGGGGAAATGTCATGAAATGCTGAGACACGTGTGCATCCATAAAACTAAAATGAAATCCAGAATTCACTAAAGGAGAATTAACCAAAACAGAACAAGAGGTTTATTTATGTATTTTCAAGTGGAACAAATTCATCATAATGGTCGTCCTTAAAAAGTATCTAGTGACTCTGGAAAACAAATAATATGACTCCAGCAGTTGCTGTATGCTTCAGGTATTTTATGTGGGAAAACCATATCTGTTTATCTACAGCAAAATTGGCAAGTTTTTAAATGAAGTTTTGCCAAAAGCTTTTGTTAACCATAAAATATGAGAGGATAAGAACATATGCCATGCCTTCTGGGCATAATCTTACTTATAGCAACATAAATCAGAAAAGCTGAAAAAAAGTTATGTACAAGAGAAAATCAAAACCAGAGTGCTCTGAGCTGATTGGGATACAGGTGTGAGGCTGTAACAGCTCTCCAATTTTCCCTAACATATCATTTATTAGGGTGACATAAGGTTGCTGAGAGCCTGGCTATTCAATAAGGAAAAAAAATATGGCACAAAAGTGAAGAAGCAATACCCCATGAACTTGGCATCTTCATGTTAGGTTTTCTTCCTGCCCCAAATGTCTTGTCTCCTTTAACCAGCTGGCTGTATAGTGTACTAACTGGGCAGGGCCCGTGTGTTTAGCAGGCTGGTTTTCTGCTATTACTTCTAAGAATGGGGCTCCAGAACTAACACAATATAGATACTGGCAACAAATGTTTGGCTTAGGATGGTATACAGCCAGCTCTATAGTTTAAATTATAACTAAAACAGTTAAAAAGTACTTAATGCTGAATCACCCTCATCTGCAACCACCAGCTTCTTTATGAATGACTGAAATTCTCCTGAAGCATGCAATGCTGGGAAGAAAAATAATCACATTCATGATTTTCCATGCAGTCTTGAGAGAAGAGCTTAGCTAAAGCCTTGGCCAAGATGAACTAACTCAAATGCACTTGTGCATCCTAAACATAAAAATGAGAATGGTTATTCCTTCCCATTTCTTGCCTCCCGTTAGTCCACCTTCCAGGATATCCCATTTCGTAGGTCAGGGCTTTGGTCAGATGGTTGTGTAGTATGAATTACAGTGCTTTTTCTAAGCAACCAGTGAGGGATAAAAGCAAAGGGAACAGGCTGTAAGTCTATCTGACAGCTTTAGGAGACCTCAAAGGTAGGCATACTGGGAACTTTGGGAGGGTATGTGGAAAGCTGCGCACAGCCCCACTCTCTTCTGACCACTCCAGTAAGGAACTAGATGTTTTTCTTCTTATGGGAAACAAGGTTAACCTCTTTCTTTCTGGTCTTTCAAATTTCAAGCTACAAACCTAAATGATTCTGGGAAAAAAGAGTCTATTAAACCACAGCATATAAATAGTTTTATGTTCCATACAAGATCTGTTCAAGCGCTGTTTTTCCAAGAGACATTTCAACGTTAGCCATGGCCGCGTATCTTCTCTCCGTCATAATGACTGTGAGCTTGCACTGGTTGTTGGCCACCGCTCCACAAGATCCCTCTTTGTGGCTATTAGTACCAGATCAGAAACACAATCACTTCAAGATGCAAAGTGCTGAGAAGTCCCACCAAAACACAAACTCACAGGGTTGAAGTGTGTCAAAAAAATCCTGTAGCAATAACGTTGTCCTGACAGGCTTTAAACAAGATGAAGTACTCTCTGCCCTCTGACAGCCTAACACTAGCACAAAAAGTGTGTCATGTGCACTAGCTAATTTGACAAAAATGTGACTCTCAGCTCAGACTGGCTCTAGATCAAACCTGCCCTGGTAGGTGAGGCGCTGAGGCACAGTGCTACTCAATGTGGAAGCTCAGCCTGAGACAGAAGTTTAGCTACAAATATGGTATCACTCAGACAGGGTGAAAACATTTTGACAGATGAGTTTTAGACCATAAAATTCAATTCCTGTCAAAATAAAAACATCTCGAGGGAATGTGTTAATTTTTAAGGCATTTTTCTGCAAGTGTCAAAATCTTTCAACTTTTTTTTTTTTATATTTTGACAGCATCAAAATATTTTGTTTAGATACAGCTAAAACTTTTTTCAGTTTCATCAGTTGGTTTTATGACATTCATTTCGACATCACATAGTAAAATGAGTATTTACTATAGCTGATAATTTTATATTATGATATGTCAACATAGTAATAAAATGCTGTCAAAACATTTTAATGTTTCCCAAGTCTTCATTCCTCAGAGACTTTAAGACATTTGGTTTGCTTTAATTCAGGATTAAATAAATGAGGAAATAACATAATTTCTCACTGGATAAGAATTCTCTTTTGTGAACTTCTCAAGGTACTGCACGTTAATTTTATAATGCTGCATTTCAAAGAGTGTGTCACACAAAAGTCCTCCTCTATGTGAAAATTACTGGAGATGTTCCTTTATATTGTCAAAAATAAAGGAAAATTTAACAAAAAGATAACTGTTTATCAATGCTGTTTTTCTCACATGCCTGAAAAGACCTTCCGTTTGAGGAAAACAAGGTGGTAGACTAGAAGATTTCAGCATTTTAGAGATACTGATGAAAGGCGACTGAAGATGAATTTTGTCTTATTCTAACTCTAGCCTAGCAATTGCTGTAACACCCCTAGCTCTGGGCTCTGAATCCCTAGTGTCACTATTCCCACCTTCTTCTGAGGTGGGCTCAGTTGTGAAAGTTTATGAAGTGAAAAGTGAAAGCTTATAAAGGAAGAAAAACATATTGCAAGTGGATAAGAGGAGAAGATATTTCTGATGACTAATATGCATATTTTTAAGTTTTAGTCAATATGAACCTTAAATCTCTTTTTTTACCTTTTATTTTAAAATAATGTGTATTCATATATGTAATAAACCCACATATTTTTAAAAGTGTAAAACAATTTCTAACCCAATGATCTCTCGTCTTACCCTAAAAATGAAAATTTGGTCTTTTCCCTTAGCCACAATTTGATAAGCCTTGAGAAGTAGGAAGCAAAGAAGCAGAAGTTAGTCAGACTTTTGGTTACCAAAATAGGTACTACTTAGAGTTACTCTAACATCCTTGAAATTTTTGAATGAAAAAAGTGAACAGTGCAAGGATGGTTTGAAGAGATAAAGTTTAATTGCTCTTTAATTTAATTCTTCTTTCAGTTTCAGAAGTGAGGACAAGGACTTTAAGAGAAAGTCATTCTTAAGTCAGAACTGATGATATGTTGTCCATCATACAGGAAAAAAAAAAAGTTGAACATTCTTGAAAGATGATAGTAACCCTTATGTTTATATGTTATAGTCCTGGAGTTAATAGCTTACAAAAAGGCAGGTAAAATCCAGTTAATGCAAATGCAACAGGTGTTTTTTCTGGAAAAATGAAAAATGTTGCAGAGAAACATGTTGCAGAGAAACATGTTGCAGAGGATTACACCCTGCAAGAAAGGTGTTATGTAGGATATTACGTACCCATTAGATACATCATACACTTTCCCACATCCCTCACTTGAAACCAAGCTGATAACCTAGACCAGTTTGTAATTGAAGGGGTAAATGCCTCCTGTAGGTAACCCATCCTATTAATCTTCTTGTCAGTTTTTAGTATAAAAGATAAAGAAAAAAAGAAGGTTTTAGTTACTTTTTCAGGCCCTGGGCCAGCATACTAACTACTCAAGGAATGTTTCGCCATCCAGTAGAACCAGGACTAAAATGGACTAACTTTCCCACAGATTCTGCCAATGTGTTTGAATTCTGCCTATAATAACAGTCCTGCTATTCCCAGTACCAGACCTCTTGTGAGCAGACAATCTCAGCTCGGTCCAAATTACATAAAGAAGAAAAATGTGTACCAAGATGTAAATTTTAAGTTCATTTCCCTTAGTGTTTTTCTCAGATATCTACCCAAACACTGCTAACCTCTCCGTCAGCACAACAACAGCATATGTCTTTAGAACAAATGGGAGCTGCTTGCTACCAGGGAAAAGTAGTCTAGTTAGCTAATAATATTTCAGTGTCATACAGCCATGGGAAGACTAGGCAGGGCACACACACTGTGTGAGCTGAGCAGAGGGTTAGTCTTAACATAACTGAATCAAAGATAGAGGGCAAAGATGGCTTAAATTGATCTTCCTGGAAACGAATGAAGCACCTCATTTTTGATTTTCTGCTTTGGAAATGCAGAAATAACTATAGTGTTTATTGACCATCTCTTTAGGGGTTGCCAGCAGTTTACAGTGTTTCCTAAATGAAGTAAATTGCTATAAATTTAAGAAAAATATTGAAAAATTTATAACACATCTAAACTTTCTTGTTTACATTCAAAAGCTGGATATTTTCTTGTAATGGGGATCTGAGTTTGCCAGGAATTTCCAGACTGTGTGCCCTATCCATTTTATTTCAATCTCTCTATCACAATGACCTTCTTTTTGCATAATTCCTTATAAGAAAATATTTTTGCATGGAGAGATTACTAAGGAGAAAAAATAACATTGAAAGATAAAGTGTGATGGGTGGTTCTACATAGAAATGATACTGGAATGCAGATCTGAGTTACTATAGTTTTAAATAGAAAATCTACATTTCATCCTCCTACCTCCACCCTTAGGAAAAAGCAGGATAGACCTAAAATAGCAGCTTACTCATGATCTGTGCTTGTTTTACTACTGGGAAATAAAGGACAAATTTACCCATCGTTAACTAGGAGGTACTATTTCCTTTATGCTATATGGACATCCGTTAATACAGCAAGTCAGATTTGCACCTATGCAATAGTCCTGTTGTCAAGTTCCCATTCCCATTAGGATCCAGCTGGCAGCTTGCTGGCCGAACTGGTCTTCTGACACTTCCTCCTGGCCTGCCGCCCTTCCAAGAGAGCCGACAGGAGCCTGCCCTGTAAATGTCTCTTCCTCTGCCTGCAAAGAGCCAGGAGCTGCACGTCGGAGCTGCAGTGGGCACCGCCATGTGGGAGAAAGGCACAAGGCCGAAGGACTCTTCCCTTACATGTGTATATGGCGAACCTACAGCCAGGAGCTGTCTCTGGAGCTGGGAAAAAAGCACTCAAAACCCAAACCGCAGCGCAAAACCAGGGCACCCCGCTGCACGCAGTGGCCCCTTTGCCAGACTGGCCTCTAGGCAGCGGCTCGTTTGGCACCATGACACAACTTTGTTGACAGTTTCTCCACCGAGCAGGACGTTGCATGCTGTTACCTCTTGCTACATCAGGTAGTATGGCCAGGGGAAGGGTATGGCTTGAGGACCTTCCTGCCCCCGTTACCTGTGGGGTGGGACACCTTGCTGTGGCTGCAGGCAGCCAAACGTAGACTGGAGGAGTCTGAAGGTTTCTCGAGCTGAAGCTAGCGACCAGCACCAGGCTGAGATGCTGTTAAGCTCTCCTTCATTTCCATTTGGGCCCTGTTCCCAATACACCTGGCACAGGTCCAGCATTCAGTGCCACTTAACACATAGCATCGCATAAGAAACTCAATTACTTTAACTACAGGCTACAAGAAAAGCAAACAAGACCAAAGATACACCCAATTGTGACCAAAGATACACCCAATTGTGGCCAAAGTGTGTTCTGTGTTCATCAATACCTACGTACTTTTGGACAGGTGAAGAAAGCAGCCTGGTTGGTGACTCATCCTATCCAAAGTCTTTCCAGCATGTGAGAGTCTATTTTCTGTATTTCTTCTGCCCTGGTGGAGAGGTTTTCTCCTGGGTTACATCCTGGGAGGACGCTTTGAGATCCAGCCTTGGCCTTGCCAGAAGGTTTAAACAGATTCACAGCAGAGATTGGCATGGGTCTAGGAGAAGTCTACCTGGCTCTGTTCTCTTAATGTCACTCTTTGTCTCCACAAAACACAGTGCAGTGCAGCTACAAGTGACAGGTATAGATCTGCCTGTGTAGATAAACAGCCGTTTGGAGTGGGAAGGGGGTGGAAAGAAAAACTCACTATTGGAGATGTCTCCCACAAAGGATTTTCTATTAACATTTGATTACATTTCACAGGATTTATTCCTGCAGTGCCCTACAGATAAGATATGCCAAAACACTGTCTGAGGCTTTTCCTAAACATAAATCCTACAGAGTGCAATCAAAGTGTCAGTAGCAAGCTCGATCTGTTCTGCATGTGTGTGCTGCAATGTAACTGTAAGTAGGTTTGATCAAACTTAATGAATCCTGCTGCTTTCGGGGCACTGAGGGCCTGGGCTTGCTTCTCAGGATTTCTTCTAACTGCTCTAAAACTCTTCACTGTCTAATTTAATAAATAGGAGGGGGGGGGAGGGGGGAGGAGGTGTGAAGACGTCACTTAACAAATTTCCCAGCTACTTTCAAGTCATAGTTTTTAGGCTATACTACTCTGAAAACACAAAATGTGGGAGTGGAATGAAATGTTCCAACTAACTGAAGTGTCACTGTGACTGATGCCTCACTGTGGTTTCTCAAACTGCTGAAGATGAGTTATGGGGCAAAACTGAAGGACCACTTTATTCCCCACCACCACATTCAACACTACTGCAGACATGAAAAATATTTTCCATTCCATAGAAGAACTTGGGGCAAAACCT
Organism: Mycteria americana; assembly: GCF_035582795.1. NCBI lineage: Eukaryota > Metazoa > Chordata > Aves > Ciconiiformes > Ciconiidae > Mycteria > Mycteria americana. The sequence continues at coordinate 38,716,003 of NC_134367.1, forward strand.
TTACTTCTGCATCAGGAGTGCCTATCATCACCACCACTTTCTGAACAGACGTGAAACATCAGCAGTACCTGGTTGCAGACATGTACATAAGTGTATATACACACATAAGTAGCAGAGAGAAAGGAATTATTTTAAGTATAGAAAAAGCAAACTGATTAAGTAAAGATTAGAATTCTTCAAAGACTCTCAGGAAATTAAAAGGGGGATTTCCCAAATAAAGGGTTCACCTTTTACAGGCTGCTTCTACAATTAATAAAACACATTCAAGAGCTTTATATGTAACCTGCTACTGTCTTTTAAGGTAATCTTAAATCAGGAGATACCACTTAAACTTTGAATTTTCTCCAAACATAATCAAAATTCTTTACATTTTCTGCAAGGAACAAAAAGACTGAAATCCAGCCTGTTTTTACATCTCCAGGTGCATTCGTTCTGCCTTATATGAAAAGAGAAACAAATTATGGTCTAACAACAGATCAAATACTGGGATGGATTCTTTTCTTTCCTTCACAAGATATGCTTGAGGCAGAAAAACAGAGAGACATCTTCAAAAATCCACTTATGGCTCCCTGCTCCTATACGGTTCCAGCTACAGCCCTGCAGCAATCCAAAGGGATCTCAAGGGAAATTTCTGAGGCAGCAGATTCACCTCGTACAGCTCAGGTGATACAAAAGGAAGCCAAATGGTGCCAAGAATTTACCCTGCGGGAGCTAACTGAGCTCAGCGCTAATATGTGATCGGCATTTTAAGACACAAGACTCTGATAGTGGTTATTATTAATGATACAGGAGACTGTCTAAATAAAAATTAATGATATTTAAAAGGATTTCTGAAGGATCCTTGGTATGATTTATTATATTTTTATGTTAATAGTGAAGAAAATTTATTTTCAATATGTAAGTTGTAGCCAGAAGAAAGTAATTTATCATTTAAACAACCACAGCCAAATTATAGCTCATAATTTATTAGATGGGAGCATCTAATCTCCCTGAAATGTAAGTATCTTGAGAGAATTTTGTTCATTTTTCTTGCCTAAAATCAAACAAAGAAACAATCAGATACAAGTCACTTGGCAAGCTGTGGCTTTTCACAAAACCAATTCTTACTCTGATAAGAAAGGAACAATGCAAGTTCCGAAATACTTCTGATTACTCAGACAAGAACGCTGTATATCAAATTAGCTAAGAACGGTTGAAATAAGATTAATTTTTAAAGAAATCCCCCTGGTGTCATGCCATTGTTGTTGGGCATTCATATTTTGCCTAGTTAACAAGATTACATATCAATGCCTGGATTTATTCACTGAATTTACTGCCCTTTAATTTTCCCTTCCTGGTGAAGGCTAAGCATTATACTTGCATGCAATAATTGCTAAACTGTTTGTCTGTGACTAGAGCTAGTTGTTTGAGCCATGACATCCACTCCAGTCGCTGACATCATAATTTTTTTGTGTGGTTTACTCCCCAGCTTCTTTATTGCATAGGCACAGATCCCTCTCACTGTGAAAGTCAGTGGGACTTTGGGATTTTCCCAATTAGTGGGAAAAACTGTTCACAGTGTGTTAAAAATGAGGAGTGACCAAGAGTACTGATATATGAAGTTAAAAATTTTGGAGAAAGACAGGCTTACAGCATTTGTGCCACGATACTGTACATCACAGCTTTCTATTTCCACAAGTCATTTTGAAGGCAGACCTCCAGCATCCTTGCAAATCTTTATGTGAATAACTCCAGAGGATCCAAACTCAAAGTTGCGATGCACAGTAATGTGATGAAAGCAGGAGAAACCTGTATTGCACTGTCTCCAGGAAGGCAACGTGGCATCGCATGTAAGAGGACTTCAACAGACTCTGCCAGCATCAACTCAAACAGACCTAAGGCCTCCTCTAGCTTTTGCTGTCTTGCATTACTGATTAAGGATTACTACTGTAAACTTGCAGCAAAAAGTTACACTCCAGTCTTTTCCCCCTTCCTTCTAGCTCTCCATTTTCAAATGGTTAAGGTTAATTTACTCTTACGTTCCCACACATGCCAACAGACTATCACTTTACTAATTCTTCACATCATGGCCATTATCAATCAAATTCATTACACTCTTTGAAGTATACCAGTTATCTACTGGATTTCTCTTCTCTCTAGGTGCAATGTGGGAAAAAAATGAATGTCTCAAAAATAACAGAAAAAATGCAATTAAAAGCCACTTTCCATTCCAGCAGAGAAAGAGGGCTTCATTCTGTCATCCCTGTGCTTCAGACAATATCACTAATAAACTTAAAATGCAGCTTGATTTTTCAAACTGATTAAAAAAGGAAGGAGGAACCTCCTTCCATAAGATCTAGAAGTCGCTCTGCCCTGCTCACAAGCACTACACCTACTAAAAAGCTGTTTGTTTACTGAATCCTGAGCTGTTTTCACCAAAAGTCTGTTGCCTGAGCTGTTGCCAAAGGTCGTGCCACAAATCACTCAAGTACTTATTTGCTAAATAGGCTTTAATTTTTACATTTTTTTGTAAACTTCATAATTGTTAAAATGGAATTAAAATAAATACAGTTCTTTGCTGAATAATTTTAGCATTCACTGTCCTTCAAATCTTTAGGAATTTTTGGAGAGCTTTTGCCACTGTCATTTTTATAGTTCTCTGACAGAAAGCTCAAATTGCTAGACATATGAAATAAATATGCCATTTATAAATACATATTATGGGGGATTTTTTTTTCCCCAGATACCAAACAAAGATGACAGAGAACACTACGTCTTGAGTAAACTGCATGGATTAGCCATAAAATTGCATAGTTTCAGTTGTTCTCATTCTGTTCCCTCTTTAATGTCAACAAGATATTATTTTTATATATCAGTTTTGATTAGTGGATATGGAAAATAAAAGGAATTTTATCTTTTTTTTTTTTTCCATAGCTTTTTTTTAGCATTGAAAGACAGATTCTTCCTGCAATAATGGCCTACGGACCTAAAAGGTGACCCGCTTTCTATATTTGAGCAGCAAAGAAAGCAGACTTCCTTTATAAAACACCTTTGCAACCACTAGAAGTAATGCTTTGCTTCAAAAATAACGTCTGAAAATTGATCCAGACTCCAAAGGACTTATCATGTACATCTTCTCCCTCATAGTCTCATCAAGGGCTGGATTCAGCTCTGTCTGGATAAGTTACTCATCTGGATTTCTTCTGTAATCATCACAAAGGGACAAATACTTCACAATATCATTCATCCCTTTTGAAAACATAAGTCTAAAATAAAACTAATTGCTTTCTGGAGAGACATCACAGTCGATTGACTGCGGGGTGATCACAGACACCTACATTTGAGACCACTAAAGGCAGCAAAATCCATCCCATCCCTATGCACCACCAACACACTCATCTCGCTTTTCCAATAAATCCTTTCTTTCCTCTTTGAATTTAGGGTTTTTTTTTACTTCCTGACTTAGCTGTAAAATTCAGGCACCTTTCTTCCTTCTCACTAACACAGAATCTAGTATCCCAGCTCAAGGAGAAAAATAAAATCACCAGTCTGAGAGCATTACCAGCCTCTGCTTGGACATGCAAAGGTTAAGGTATCTCTCCTTTCCCACATGTCCCAATTACCCACCTGGGCTCAGTCGAAAAAGGAGACAATAAGCTCTGGAAAGTTCTTCCTGCTGCTGCCTTCCTGTTTACACACCTGGCACCTCTGTACTGTTCTGCATCCATCCCGTCTAGCAGAGTCCATGCAGCTCCTCCACGCTCCCTGAGGCTTGCAAGCAACCTTGAAGACTACAGTCTCATCCTATCAAAACTAGTTTGAACAGAAACATTATTTATATGTATATATAAAAACTATGTATATGGCACACACATATATGGCAATGTAGGCTGAAACACACAATACCTGTACCTAGTGAGACCCAGTTCCTTACAACCCATTTGTCTTGCAGCGCCTTTCCCTGTACACCATGCCCTAGTAAGACATGGGAGGAAGATGTTTTGCTCTGGCCAAAGCCTTCCTCTTTACAAAGCCTTCTAGGTCCCTGGTGGCAGGAAGCCTTATTTAGGTATTTAGCATAGTCTTTTACCCATTTGACACAAATATTCTGAGAATAGTTGCTTAAAATCATATACTACATTTAGGGCCCTTCTACTTTACATGTGTGAAGTTCAAATGCCCTTTGCCCACTTAAAAATAATTTCTGTAGGTCTCTGCAAGATTCTAGTAGAGACCTTTTGTACTGATTGCTTCATACAGCTAAACCAGAAGGGGTTTGAATACTTAAACATTATAGCTTCGCCTGTATTTAGCACTTTTGACCAGCAGATCTGTAAGCGCTTTAACGATCACCAGTTTGCACACACAGAAAGACTACAGTTCTGAGGTGTGCAGTGACATTTTCTATCATGACCTTGGCACTCTCACTTGTTCCCCCTCTCTTCTCTGCTATGTAAGCAAATGGAAAGAGTGGAAACCCAGCCAGTGGAAATATATTAACTGAGTTTTAGTAATTTCATCCCAAATGTTTTGGAATGTCTAATGAACTCTCTGAAGCCAAGTTCATTGTCTTTCAGCTGCTTGACATATTTCTCAGCTAATTTAACATTTATAAACACACACAAAAAAAGAATTTTTAATGTAATATTTGCATGTGAAATCCTGGCTGAACTGTAAGCTTGGTTTGTTTAAGAAAGCCAAATTTTCTTTAGTGGAGAATAAAAGTATGAGCAAAATCACTGCTTGTAAATAAAATTAAAAAATGAAAAAAATACATGTAAACACCCCCCCACACATACACAGACAAATAAACAATGGTGCTGAACTTTCTGGTGGGAAAAATGTATAACATTTTTGTGAAGTTCTAACATCACTTCTGTGAAAAAAAAATTTTTACAAATTGATTAAACATTATTTAAACATTTGTAAGCACTTATTATATTACATATGGAATTATCATACAGGTAAGTAAGGAAAATCATAAAAGAAAGGTTGTCTTTGTGCAGATAAAAAGGGAGCAAGCACACATTAATTCCTAGTAGAAAACACAGAGGTTATTTAGTAGTTGTGTGGAAAGGGAGGAGATGTTAATTTATGAGTAGATAATTTTTTATGTTACAAGTCCTGCTGTAGTACTGGATTTCCAAGATAAGTGCATTTTCAGATAGACACCATTTAAAAGAATCTCTTAATATGAATAGAAATGTAAGAGCTTCTAATTTTCTTCTGGCTGACATGTTTCATGATGGTAGGAGGAGTTTCTCATAAGTGGAGAAAACGTGCTCTAAATGAGGCACACACGGTTCATAGACTTCCTGGTCAGCTGTAGTATCTAGACAGAGATTTCAGTGCTTCCGAAGACAGCTTATAGATGGTAACTTTGAGTTCCTAAGTTGGCAAGTCTTTCAAAAGTAGTGAGAAAAAGAATTCTAAAACGAGAAGAAATGTAAATATTTATGCCTATGCGGAAAGTGCTAACCCACCAGTTGTTTCTAATTTTATAGCAAGGTCTAGACAGTGAAAAGTGACCAGTGACCATAAGTATCTCTGATCAGAAGTATCATAAGTGATTGTAAGTATCTCTGAAAGAGATTTACCATGCAATATGTTTATTCTACCATGTAAGATAGGGACAGCGTACAAAATCAGTAACAGTACAAATTACACATAAACAAGGAAAAATAAGGTATCTGCCACATCTCCCATGGACAGCAACATGCAAAGCAGTGTGCTGTTTTGCTGGGTGTAATTGATGCCTTTTACATAATTTTCAGAAAGTGTACCTTAAGAATAAATCTCTGAGGCTTCCTTTTGGGAACCTTTATGTCTCTTTAGTAACATACTTTTGGGTGAAGGTCTCTGAAACATGAAATAATATGTGGTATATTTAGCTTCTGTAGTACGGCCTGTAAAGATCATAGAATCATGGAATCATAGAATGCTTTAGATTAGAAGGGACCTTTACAGGTCATCTAGTCCAGCCCCACTGTGAGAACAGGGACATCTTCAACTAGATCAGGTTGCTCAGAGCCCCATCCAACCTGACCTTGAATGTTTCCAGAGATGGGGCATCTACCATCTCTCTAGGCAACCTCTTCCACTGTTTCATCACCCTCATTGTAAAAAATGTCTTCCTTAGATCTAGTCTAAATCTACCCTCTTTTCATTTAAAACCATTACCCTTTGTCCTATCACTACAGGCCCTGTTAAAAAGTCTGTTCCCATCTTTCTTATAAGCCCCCTCTAATTATTGAAAGGCTGCAATAAGGTCTCCCCACAGCCTTCTCTTCTCCAGGCTGAACAGCCCCAACTCTCTCAGCCTTTCTTCAGAGGAGAGATGTTCCAGCCCTCTGAGCATTTTTGTGGCCCTCCTCTGGACCCGCTCCAACAGGTCCATGTCTTTCCTGTGCTGAGGGCTCCAGAGCTGGATGCAGTACTCCAGGTGGGGTCTCACCAGAGCAGAGCAGAGGGGCAGAATCTCCTCCCTCGACCTGCTGGCCACGCTGCTTTTGATGCAGCCCAGGGTATGGTTGTCATCTCATGTCCAGCTTTTCGTCCACCAGTACCCCCAAGTCCTTTTCCGCAAGGCTGCTCTTGATCACATCATCCCCCAGCCTGTATTGAAAATGGGGATTGCCCCGACCCAGGTGTAGGACCCTGCACTTGGCCTTGTTGAACCTCATGAGGTTCACATAGGCCCACTTCTCCAGCTTGTCCAGGTCCCTCTGGATGACATCCCGTCCTTCTGGCATGTCAACGGCACCACTCAGCTTGGTGTCATCTGCAAACTTGCTGAGGGTGCACTCAATCTCGCTGTCAATGTCATTGATGAAAATATTGAACAGCACTGGTCCCAGTACGGACCTCTGAGGGACACCACTTGTCACTGGTCTCCACCTAGATATTGAGCTGTTGACCACCACCCTCTGGATGCGACCATCCAACCAATTCCTCATCCACAGAACAGTCCAGCATCAAATCCGTATCTCTCCAATTTAGGGAGAAGGATGTTGTGGGGGACCATGTCAAAGGCTTTACAGAAGTCCAGATAGACAACATCCATTGCTTTTCCCTTGTCCACTGATGTGGTAACTGCCTCTATTTTTTTCTTTATCTCCTTAGCACAGTATAATACCAGTGAGATACTGGGCTTCCTATAGTTGTAATAATACAAGGTGACAGTTCTATTACAAAAACATGCTAAGCTCGCCATACAACAAAGATTGTGAATGAGGCAGCACCAGCACAAAATCGATTGTGACTCACCCACCAAAGGGAATCACCCTATTCTTACTAAATGAGGATGCTTACAAACTACCCGGACTAAAGTAGAAAGACAACTAAATAAAACCCAGCTGACTTCTCTGGACAGGAGTCATCCATCAGCATATGTGCAAGCACAGATGGGCTCAGTCTCAGCCACGGTGTGATCAGGCTGATCTGACAGATCCCTAGAGGACCGTAATCCTTTAGACCTCCTGGGAGTGTGCGTCATTCACCCAAACAACCTTGAATCACACGTAAAGTGCTATTCTTCCAGCCAAGTGGCTGCTGAGAGCTCGTGTACAGGCCTTGCGGTTTTCTATCCAAGAGCTATCTAATGTAAAATGCTTCAACTGAATTGAGAACACCCTCTTCTTCCTGAGAGCCCTTACATTTCAGCTCCAAAGTCCGGCCTTTTCTTGCTCACTCTCCTTCCAGGCATTCGACATGTGAGTGGTGCTCAGTTCACTCCAGGAGGTTGGGTATGAATGTTTCAGTCCCTTCAGCCTAAGGAAGTCAGAGAACCCAAATTCCTCCCTTTCAGGACGACTGCCTGACTACGGATGGTGCTATTTCCTCCATGTAACAGGAGAGCCTTGCTCAGTTAGGCATTTACCTTCAAACAAGGGACTGCGGCATCTGGTTTCCAAGTGTACAGAAATGTCTAATAAGCTGCTGACCTCAAACACCTATGCCCTGCAAGGTGTGATGTTTCAGCCATCTCTGATGGCCAGCCCCAGCTGCATTCCTGCTCGGCAGGAACAGTCCTCTGTGGATAACCCTCTGAGGCACTGCGCTCCTTCTCTCACTGAAGTTAGAAAACAAGGAGTACCTCTTTACTATCTTCACATCTCCCTGATAGGAAAAGAACTAAAATTTTTTAGTTTCCAGAAGTCAAGCGGGAGGTGTCTTCAATCTTAAGACCTCACCAGGGCACTAAAGTTAAACTATAGATGTTTTGGACTTTGATATTCATGTTTTTCACCCACAAATACTTTAAATACCAACAAGAGAATATCAAAGCACCATTATAACTCGAGAGTTAGGCAAGTGTCTTTCTGCAGTTTAGTGATTGCAAGCAGTGATAAAAAAAATATGGGAGACAGCAAACTGTCAAGGTAGAAGCATAGTCATTAGGAAAAAACTTGATGAAAAGAGGGAACCTGACAGTTCAGGGTGCAACGATCTGTGCAGTCTGCTACAATATTAGGAGGACATCAGTGCTGTCGCTCCTGGAGCACGCACCGGCACAGTGATGCTGGGATGCCTGATCCATCCATCTCAGGTGTTTCTTTGCTGGCAAGGGAAGGCACGTCTCCTGCCCCCAGTCCTCCTGACCATGGAAACAGGTTCAACACATGTGGTGTGGTCAGAAACAGATTTGGTTTATTGTCCTGCTCCAGGCTGTGGTGAGCAAGCACAGGAAGGCCTGAGAGGTACCCCTGGGCAGCCCTGATTACACCACTTGCATACCTTTGCATACCTTTTCCTGTTTCTTGACATCCCCTTTCTCTCCTTTTGTCTCTCCTTTTGCCATCTCTATCCTCTCATAACAGCCATAATTACTTCTTCCACCTTGGTCCCAGTTTTGCTGCATCTGTACCCAAATTTGGTGGTTTGATACCATTACCTAGAGATTCCTGGCTTTATATGCTGTTTCTGGCATAGTTACCTAGATAGTGCTGGCTTTGCATGACTGTAGTCCCAAAAGGTCCCTCATATTCCCCTCCAATTATCTGTGAAATCCAGGCATTTCTTACATAACTCTCCCTTAAACATCTGTGAAATCCAGCCCCCCTTCACAGCGCTATCTGTGACCTTTTTTGGGTTGACACAGTGTTATCGGCCACATCCAGCAATTCCAGCTATGTCGGGTCCAATGATTTCTCACATCCCTTGCACTTATCTTCACCTGGGGCAAGGACCCCATCACCTGCCTGCAGCATAATCAAGATGTCCCTTGGCCTGCATGCAGGTGCCAGGTGTATAGCCAAAGAAGAAAGAAGATAAACTAGTTGTACCTGAGGGAATAATGAAGAAGTTTAGGTGCGGAGCATCTATTCAGTGTTTTGCCATGTGCAAGTTCACAGCCTAAGGGAGGAAGACTTTGTTTTTTCTTACAGATTTTGAGAGCAGGATTCATCTCATTTAACATGAGCTGTCTAAAATTTATCTAATAAAGGCATCTGCATTTTCTTCTGAACTCAACAGAAAAAATTAGGAAAGGACATTAGAAATTTTCCCCTTGACTGGTCAGGAATAATCTTTTTCTCTGCAAGTCGCAGGTGTCCTCTGCAAGGCAATGTTACCTCTTGTGCCAATTCCATCACCTGGTTTTCTCACTCTCTTCTTTCTTTTTTTGTCTCCCTACCCCCACATGAAAACACTAGATGAGCTTAAAGAGAGGCAGAATTGGACCCAAAATCTGGGGCATTAATCTGCATTCCTTGCTCCCAGCACTGGGGACAAAGAGAACCAGGAAGGAAGTGGTGGTTGTTTACTAGCTTTGACTGACACAGCTATTGCCTTCTTGCAGTTTTGTAGGTGAGGTCATCATGCTGAGTGTAATTTTTGGGACAGATGGTGGAATTGGGACAGACAACAAAGAACAGATGGCCAATGAGAGGTACCAGAATAAAAACATGTGGTTTGGAGCTGGACAGCCCATTCCTTCCACATCAAACAGTTTAAGTGTTAATCTGTTCAATTCTAAATTTAGGTTTTCTATTAATGTCTTATAACAGCTACAGTTAGTACCATTCAGACATTTAAACCCAGCATTTTATCTTTTGATGTAAATAGTCTAACTCACTATGGGAAAATTAAACTAATTTTGTCTTTTTTGCATTTAAACACTAGTTGAAAGTGGGGAAAAACACTTTCAAGAGAGGTATTCTGGTTTTTCCAGGCATAGTAAGGAAACTTTAAAATATTCTAAAAAATGCTCTTCACTGCTTTCCACTCTTCCCACTTGCTCTGCTATAGAAGACTGGTATCATAGCTATAAGGTGAAGAGAAGAGATACTTGTATACAAAGGTCATCTACATCTGCTTCTGAGATTGAGACAACCATCAAATCCAGCCTTATTCATTTCAGATGATTAATAATAACACCACATAGAGAATACAGTCAGAATACAATAAAGTGAAATGACTGTGCCATTCAGGTACAAATTTGGAAGGTACTTTCTGATTGATGCGCCTCAATGAGTTTGGCATTAAAGCACTATGGCACCAGAAAAGATGTACATGGACCAGAATGAAAGCTCTTTTGCAAAGGAGGATGTTAAACAATTCTTTTACTCTAGGAAATACAAGTCAGTAAAGCCACTGATTTTCATCATTGAATCCATACATGCTTTCATACAGTAGTGATTCCGCAGCTATTCTGGTTACACAAACTTGGTGGAAGTAAGCATTGATTTTTTAATTTCTTTTTTTTTACCTGAGAGAGCAATCTTTGAGGATCTGTAGTGGAGTAAGCTGCAGAAGAGCAATAATATGTCTTTCAAAGGTCTCAGTCTTCTGTATTCTTATAAAACAAACTTCATAAAACCCAGCTTTGATCTTATTTACACTGCTACCAGCATAACTTTATCTGTTCCACTTATTGGTGCTTAGTAGAAGATTACATGATCAGAGTCAGTAATTATGTGTTTAAATGGCACAATCAACATCTGGTTACTCATTTTAATAAAACGACCAAGCGTTTTCATTCAAAACAGAAAGAGTTGAAGAGAACTGGAGAGAAAATTAACAAGAATTAGCATAGCTAACTTTAGTGAATCTCAGCCCAAAGTGAAGAAACCTAATTGACAGTACCAAGCTTAATATTATTTCAAACAAGGGCAAGAAAAGACACAGCTACTTTCTCACTATGAACTTCTATACACAGAAGAAAAAAAAATTACAGTTCGGTTGCCTGAACCAACTTATGTTCTGGGTGCCAGGATACCTGAAGACCGTTGGTTTTGGTTTTGTTTTCAATTTAGGTTCTGCAAGTACTGATCCTCTTCTGCATACTGTCCGTTACCTTAAATCTTTTTTCAATAAAAAGTCCATTTAAAAAAAGACATAATACATTGCCTCTCTGATTCAACAGCAGCATGTATTATGTAATGTAATTCCTACCTGGTTTATAAGGACACCAGTGAAACACGATAAGGTTTGGAGCCCAAAATTTCCATGCTACATAAGCTCAAAACTACGTAAGGAATTCAGTCTTCAGAAACTGAGAATCCCTGTTCAAGATCTAGAACCAGCACAGCAGATTCTCTCCTCCAATGTTACAGCAAGCAGGCGAGTTCAAGACAGACTAAAGGTTATGGTCCATAAATACATTCTCCTTGGCTGAGAATTGGCAGAGAAGATCTGGCCTCTGCCCAAATCTTCTCCTCTCCTAAATATGCAGCCCTCTCTTTTCCCTCCTCCTCCTTCAGTTGATACCATCCTGAAGAGCACTCAGACAGGCAGCTGCTGCCAGATTGCAATCTCTTTGCCCCTTAAGCTTTTATGAAACCCTCAGAGATGTCATGGACAAATTTTCTACATAGGGATTATAAATTTTGCTGAAGATTCTCCCAATACTGCAATCAATGGCGAATGTCTGAAATCTCCTAGATGTCCACCCAGCATAACTAAAACAGGTAAGGTAGGACAATGGACCAACTTCAACTGTGGGAGGAGGTGTGCTGGGTACGACAGAGATGGTTCCTGTAAGTCCACTGTCCCACATGATTCCATGGGAGAGAGACCAACATGAGGCAGTTAACTTTTTTTATACAACCTGCCTATAAAAGCACTCCTCTTTTTTATAATTTGTGGAGGTTACATGAATATCTTGAAATGACCCTGAGAATTTCCTGAATTAAATAAAATCTCAGTTTGGTAATTAATGTGATCTCTCTTTGCATTCTAAAAATCTTAACACCTCACTTGTCTTGCAAATATAAAATCATATGCCATTTTCTTCTGAGTTTGACAGAAATAGACTTTTCCACTGGTCTGCCAAAATAAATAATTTTTACAATTTGTATATCCTTTCAATTTATATGCATAGATTGGCATAAGAATATTATATATTCTGTGGTTTTAACTTTGCCATCAGTGTATTTTCCCTATTGCCACATAGTTTAGTATTTAAGTGGAAAGCCCTTACCTATTTATCTAAAGTTAAGAACATATATATGTGTATGTGCATATGGGTGTCATACTACCATTTCATTTTTAAAAGATGCAGATGGCAGAATAACAGAAGGTGCTGTTATCAACAGTTGTGCAAATTTCTCACCGACAAACATATACACAAGTGGTCTATTTATTCTGGTGGCAAGACTGACTGTGATTATACAAGTAGACCTGTACACAGGTTATGTTTTATTGAGGAGTCTGCATAAGTACTAATTACTCCCAACCTTAATTATGTGGTATATAAATATTATCATTATTTTGTACATGGCAGAACTGAGAAGCTAAATAGCTTCTTCAAGGATATTCTGAAAGGAAATAGGCTAGATTAAAAGCATTACTTAAATTCACTGTGGACCCAGCTGTTATACCATGCTGTCTAGATTGAGTTTGATGTGATTATTTCTCCAAGAAAACTCTCCTGTAGATGAACAGGAAGCTTTTAAACATAAGAAGAAACGTTTGCTGTCTTCAGACTATCAGGCTACAAAGATGATTCAGCTGTTGAAAATTTAGCTAAATAAGTAACTCTTAGTTCTTGTCCTGCCCTTAAAGAACATATATGTCAGTTTATTTTCTTTGCTAAACAACCTTTTAGATAGTGTTAACCCTGCTGACACTTCTGTCTTTCCTGCTACGTCACCATGTGTCAATCTGAATCTAAAGCTTTCTCATGAGAGTTAGCCACTCAGCCAGTATTTTGTGACATGAACTTCCTCTGCGTTCAACTTCCATTTAAAACATCATTCCATGGCTGAGGACATCTCAATAACATCACAGAAACAACCTCTTATATCATTTAAGCAACTCTTCACCTTCAGGATGTATCCATTCATATCTGATTTTTATCTTCAGCTGGGAAGACAGGGATGAGTGCCCTCATCTCTTTCAGATCATCCCCAGATCCTCACTTAGAGCTGTTAGAGTTCATAGGAATCACCAATGCAAAGTGCAACCAAAGGAGCTGTTGGCCCTTGGCAACCATTATGCAATGTCTCATGTGGGGCTCTTGGATGACCACACTTCGCGTGGACTGCTGGGGCTGGTTGGCAGATGAGTTGTTCCTCTCAGGAGGAGCAGCCAACCGTTTCCAAGACCCTTGGCTCTTCTCTGACACGCGTTAGACATGAACGTCCCAGCCTCTGAGGAATGTAATCCTGCAGCCTCTATCATGAGATCCAGCTCTCTACTGTGTGCAGCGAGGACAGTCTGATTTGTGACTGTAATGCGCTGCCAGCTGGGAGGGACAACTGCCTGCCTCCACACTGGCACTGTAGCTTCTACCTCTGTCATCTGGTACCGTTTTCCTTCCTCATTTCTGGAAGCCTACATGTCAGTGAAATTAATTTGTTTCCAGGAACTTTCCCCTGCAGGCCTTTTTTCCTGCAGATTTTCCACTTGCTTCTTGAGTTCAGGAAAGACCATCCCTCATGTTGGCCTCTCACTGGTTTTCACTACCTGGGACACATTTCCTTCAACTAGAGGCTGGGACTTGACCAAAACCATCCAGGCTCAAGGTTCCAATCTGGGAACAGACACCACACATGCCAGAAAAAGCAAAACTAACAGTGACATTGAGAGACTATCTTTTGGGGTTTTGTCATTCTACCTTCCCTAGCTCATACAAACTTTTTAAAGTTCTTTTGCCTTAACTCCCCCACAGCACTGGCTTGTTTGCTGTACTTCACTGGTGCACGCTTCTCAGTAAGATGCTTCATTTTAAGCCTCTTTTCACCTAGGTCTTCCTGCCCCCACGTTAAACACAGTAGTGATCAAAGGCCACCAACTAAGGTAGCAAATCCCAAGCAGCAAACCTCTAGGCTCACTCATGAGACAGCCCCCAGGCAAGCCACAAACCACCACCAAACAAGGCAAACTCAACTTTAAGAAATTAAGTTTCTTTTCTTTAGGTTTCTTCTCTTTGTGTCCCTACAAACTTCTTCACTCAGTTTCTTAATCCCATGGAGAAACATGTCATCTTCACTTTCATCCATTTTCCTGAATAGAGAGTGAAGTGGTATGTGCTCATACTGACAAAACAGCTTAGTTAAATGTTAGTTGAAACAGAAAGATGTGTGTAATTACTCAGCTTCACTCACTTACTCTTTATTACATTACTCTCACGGGTAAGAACGTAAAAAATAAAGACAGAGTGAGAAAGAGGTTTTGGTCTCTTGAGAGGAGCTGTTCTAAAAGCTACAAAATGAGGACTAAGAAAAAAAAACGCTACCATATGTGCTGATAGAGCACATGAAAGATTTATTGGGGGCTAGCTACACAAACTGAATAAGAGGGCTTTTGTCTGGACTGATGACTAATTGACATGAATTAGATTACGAGATAGCTGCCTCAAAACCTCTACAACTAGAACTGCTAACAGAGGAAACCATTAGAGGAAAGCAGTGCAGACAATCAGCAAAAAAAGAAATATCGTGTGTTACTTTGTGTCTCACAGCTTTTAAAAAGCCAACATGGCTCTGTCTGAGTGGAATCCAGTCCAAAAATGCAGTGAACAAGTTTGTCACGGGAAAACATGAGAGTTATTTGCGTCTGTTGTACAATCATGGCTGGCCAAATTCCTCTCTCCGTGCACTGAACTGCACTTACAGAAAGTAGCACAGTTTTTACCCTCCTAAAAACAGGGTCAGGCAGGGGCACTGTGATAACGCATGTGAGTGTGGGGTGGCACTGATCTTCCTCACTGCAGCACACAGACTGCAGAGCACGCAGCGGCCCCATGGAGGGGCAAAAGCAGCCTTTGCTCTTCCTCTGTAATTCTGAAGGGGAGAAATCCTCACATCCGAAAACAAATGCATTTCTTAACATCCGTACCTTCATATCGTATTAGTAGAAATTAACTTAGAAGGAAGCCTTACCTGTGAGGACGCTCAATATTATAGTCTATGTCAAAAATAGATGCTTTGCTTAAAACAAACAGAACAGGTTTGGTGGTAGGGTTATTGTTTGCTTTGGTATGTTTTACATATTTCATAAAGCCTGACATGAATTTCAAATGTCTTCAAATCCTTTAATAGTGTTTTTTGATCTCAATGTTCAACTGTGCTCTGCTTCTAGTATTTCATGAGAACTGATTTTATGAGCTAAAAAAGGAGGGTAAAGTTCAGCTTCATTGGGATGATTACTGTACACAGAGTACTATGGTTCAGAAGCAGCAAGGTGCTTAAGCGCTAGAGTAATGCTAAAGGTATGAATTGGCTTAGATATTGGTATGTGCTAAACCATACACCTGAAGTGTGTCTATAAGGTAAGCCATACAGTCAGTCGCTCACTCGCTCACTCTTCAGCATTTTCAGATGGCTTTCAGAACTGTTGTAGGCTTCCCCTGTTTAAGAAACAAATAAACGATCAAAGCACCTTGAAACCACAGAAGATTATCTTTTTTCTTAAAATGCCATCTGAAAAACTCTGAAACCAATAAACCACACAGCACAAAAGCTGTCTCTTTCTTCATCTATCCTTCTGCCTTACTTTACATGTAATCCCTCCAGTGAGATTGGAAGAAAGTTGCAGCTGGAATCTCAGTTCTGCAGAATCAGTGGGATTTACCACTTACATCAGTAGGGCCAGAATATTTTTCAGACCGAGGGCTTTGAGTCTTCTCCTCTCCAGAAAGCTTAATCACCCAAACTGAGGAAAATGCAAAAAGAATGAAGGAAAGGATTCACCAGAAAATGGTTTCATGTAAATAAAGCAAGATAAATCTATTTTCATTGTAACCTAAATTACTACTAAACTCACAAGTAAGAAAGGTTTTTACAGCGTTCTGTCTTTGACACTACTTTTTAATTGATTCCTTGCTTTGAACGTGTTGCATTGGGACAACTGTGTTGATACTGGCTCATATGAGTTTTTTTGTTTAGTTTTGTTTTTGTAAACCAGAAATCAATTACACAGAGATAGGATAACAGTACTAGCAGCAAATGAAATATAGTTTTTGCTATGCTTTTTCAACAAAGTTGGTTTTGGCATGCTAATTTCAGCTAAAGTATGAATATACACTTCACCTATTTTTGGACTTGTGTTGTGCTAAAGGCCAATTTTAAATCAGGGCTCAGCCTAGACTGTACAGATGGGATCTTATAACACTCCTCTCTTGTGATATAGGTCCCCCATAATAGTCCATTCAGGGACTGGGAGCTCGGAGCAGACTAGCTGTTTCATGTAACCTCTCACTCTTTCATCGTCAAAAGCTCAGTTGAAGCATCTCAGCAGTGCAATCAGAAGAGCAGAAACTGTTTGGGAAAAAAAACAAATGTGAAAACCAAGAATCTTCATATATTTCCCATCATGATTTATAAACATACACCCATGTGCAGTTGTTCAGATTCACTTTGGGCAGACTGGTGGGTGCACAGGCCAAGATGTTGTGCTATCAGGCCATTCTGCAGCCTTGCATATCCCCATCACTGCAGGCAGGGCTGCCCTTTCCAGCTGCCTTTGCTGCTCCCTCCCAGGGGGGCAGTGGTAATGGAAGTTGTGGCTGCTGGATAAAAAGAGAACTGATAATTACAGACTGTAGGACTTAATGGCTAAACATTTCTTTCATGTTCAGTAGCGTGGTAGAGTAGTTAAACGGTCATGACATCAATAAAAAGCTGCTAGTAGAAAAGCTATATTAAGGAGGGAGAGGGAAAAAGCCTTCCCATAAGGTGAAATGAAGGTACAACAGAACAATAACCAAGGAGCCAAGTGCCTTGCATGGTGAAAGCAAATTATCGGGCAATGTCCAGGATATGGACCTACAAAGAAATAAGAAACTGAGGTGGACATACAGCAATTCTCTGGAATATATAAAGAAGCACCCCCAGAGAATACATGCAATGATGCAGAAGTTGGTTTTTCTTCAATAGATAACACTGGATATTTAATCCACCCTAGTGCAGGCGTGTATGTACTTCTAACCCTATGACCTACATATCAACTCCATGCAGGGCTGAGGGACTTTGAATTGGGCAAATAAGGACTAGGATGGTCCATAGGCAGGGAATGAGAATGGCTCTGCAAAAAGTCTCACCTCTCCAGTGCAGGACGGACCTGGGCTAAGGGAATAGCTTCCCTGGCGGAGTCTGAGCAATGCCAGCCTAGCAGCCTAGCAGTTCCTATAAGCACACTTGATCCCACAGCTAGGATTTCAGAGTACTCATAAGACCTGCGTGAGCACAGTCCTACTACCAGTGGTGTGGTATAGCATGGGACTTGCACCTGGACAGCCACAAAGGTTCAAGATTCACAGGTTGGACATGTCTGTGCAGTGTCTATATTCAAAGACAGATCTGTGGTTAAGCTGGTAGTCTGGGACACGCAAAATCCAAATTCTCCCACAGCCTTCTCTTTTGAACTTGAGCAATTCACTGCATCAGTCTGTCCTCTAGTTCCCCAGTACACACTGAAAGAAGAATTTATTTATTTATTTTTCCTACCTGGCTACCTTGTCTTTTCAGAGCTCAATGTCTTTAGGATGTTCTTCAGAAGTTCTCACACTGCAGGTATGAGGTGCACTCTTATACAAGAGAGTGATTGAGGCTTTCAGGCACTACTGTATCATAAACATGTAATAGTTGCTGAAACCTAAAAGATCGTATTGAAAGCAGAACTAAGATGACACAAGATGAAGGTCAAGAGCCTTTTCCAGAAAGGTAAATATTCCAGAATATATATAAATTGCTTTTTGTTAAACTAAATATTATCTCTTTCTAGTTTTTGAGGGGATTAAATGTGGGTTCTAAAAATTCAAAATATTTAGACAGACTGCCTGAGAGAGAAGCAAGTTGCATGCATACAGAAGTTCTCAAACATCCTTCATGAATATCTCTACTAAGTTAGCATCTGGAAACACGCAATCAAAATCAGGGCTTGGCGATACTGTGTACAAAGACCTTATAACAAGGACAATGCTTGTATGTCAAAAGGAAAGTATTTCTGTCTTTGTGCTGTTTATCAAGGACATTCAGAACTTGTGAAAACTCTAACAGAATGTAGCTCTTCTTATCCCCTGATTCAAAGAGTATTTTATTGCAGACTCAGCAGTATGGGGCCATGACTTACAGCTGAGCACTCTCCTTCTATTCACCAGAGTACAAGGGGAGAGACACAAAATCATGTTCAAGTATTCTAGGCAGTTACTCGTAAAAATAGGACAGAAATTCCCTGCACACACCATGACTTTCATTGGGTGTAAACATTTCCACTGATCTGCAAGTGTAACCGTGAAGTACAAAAAGGATCTTACACAGCATTTTAACACCTTTCCAAACGAAAAAGACAGGTATTTAATCTCCTGCTTGTTGGTTTTTTTTTTTAATTTTATTTTGCATTTATCACTATGAAGCTCTTAGATAATTTCCTCTGAAAACTACTCTTCTCTGAATGCTAGTGTTAGCCTAAATATGAATAGTCAAGCTCTTTATTACAGACCTCTTCAGTCTCACAGCAGCTCGCAGGAACATCTAGATATTTCAGCAGAGCTGGATGTAGCTTTTCAAACACCTGGAATTTTATTTGCCTCCAATTGCACTTGCCTTTGTATTTAATCATTTGAGGTCATCCGTAGACATACAACTGTTTAAATCAGACTATTCGCTTTCAAACACCTATGTGTGCTTTAGGGCTGACAGAGAATTTTATGTATTCCACACACAAAGCTTGCAGCATTCCCCCACCTACTTTATGGAAGTTATATCGCTCTTCAAAGCCCTGGACCAAATCCCCTGGGTTTGCAAATTTAGCCACAACTCACTCAGCTGAGAATCCTCTTGCTCAGAGGAAGAGAAAAGGGGAACTCCTTACTAAAAAGTCAACAGTCCTGGCTTTGATTTCGGATTTCTGCTCCTCTCAATTCGGAAACAAGTGAAGGGGGAAGAAAGAGCACTGCCGGTGCTGAGGAAAGGTGCAACTCCGTCAATTCCAATCCAGACCACTTCTGTGGTGACCATATTGAACTAAGTCAATATTAGTGAATTACTTCAATAATGAGTCCAACTTGGTCAAAGAAAACTTGAGAATCAAGGACCCAGAGTTGGACGCTTGACTTTTTTTTTCTTTACAGAGATGGTTAGTGTATGTAGATCTGCATACTGTCCTCTAAATAAGTCTGCATGCATAACGTGGAGGAAAGAATCTGTCTTACAGTATATGTGTGACCTAGTTTTTTGCCATCTTAATACTTCTTAACAAAAAGCAGGCACACCAAGGGACAAGTAGGTCCTATTGGGCTCTCCAGGAACTGGAAATGCTTCATTTAAGGATGTATCTTTTCAAGAAAAAAGTATTCACTGTTCCTTCAGAGCTGGCCTGATCAGGAACAGGAAGTGGCAGAAAATCATTAGGCAAAGGATATGCATGGGTCATAGGTGGTAATTTTGAACTCTTCTGTTAAAATACTTTGAACTATTTTGAAACCATTTTGGAGAGCTGAAGTACAATTGTGTGCAAGTCTCTACAGGCTGACAGTGGCCTGAACCATCCCCTCCACTCTTAGGCACTGACAACAGTCTCCTTAGACCATTACTCAGTCTAGTGTGTTTTATACACGAGCATCAATAGCTTCCTCTTTGCTACCCTTTTGCCTCTGTAGAACTTCCTATTACCACACCACTAATACATGATCACTTGACTGCCAAACCTCCCTAACACTGCTGTGAATACCACTCTTTCATCTGTTTTACCCTGTTACGGAAAATAGTTAATAAATCACATCCATTTTAATAAGCAAGTTTGTTGTCAAACTGTATTTTTCACAACAATCATCAAATTGTTCATTGTCAATACATTTTACTACACAATTCGTCTGTTCAGGAATAGTGTATAGGCCTACATGATTTTGTCAAGATATTTACTGAATAATTATACCAAGCAAATACAATCTATAGGATATTATGTGAAATTCATTTGTCTGTTTACTGCTGTTGTTTCTAACTAGCTGCCTCTATCGTGTGACACTTTTTTCATCCCATTTGGATGATGGAGACTTTGTAAACAAGAGAAAAGGTAGGTACAAAAGATTACAAAGAATAGTGATTTCTCTATATGTAGAAGTCTTCTTTTTGACTAACTATGTCTCTTTGTAGATGTCTGCATGAACAAATCTATACTTGCATGAATGTTTTAGACAGGAGCAAGAGGAGGCATGGGTGTGGTAGAACTGCTGCTGCTGACTGCAATAGGCCTGAATGTTTGTGGAAACCTTTCAGCCAAATTTGCCCTGCTTTCCTTTGAAGTTGTATTGGTTTCACAAGTACAAGAGGATTCCATTTCTTAGTCAAGCTTCCAAAATATGCTTTCAGATGCACATACCATAGTCCCTTTGGAAATAAACAGTTAAATCTCTGCTGCTTGGTAGAGATCAGTGACACCGAACAAGTGCAGATTGGGAATTGTGCCATAAACTTTAGTGATAGTCATAATAAGAGAGTTGGAAAGGAACCAGCCTGGCTTTCATAACCTCTTTTGTGGGATTAAGAGCGGCCATAGCTTTGTGGTGGTGGAGAACGGCAACAGCTTTAAACTTCTGAACTTCATAAATTCCAATCTGGAAATAACAAGGATGAACAAACAAGGGATCCGAAGAGAGTATTTCCACAAGTATTTTGCAGAGCAGAACAAGACAGATCACCTTAACATGAATAATACTCATGGTAGGTCCCTGAAATTCTCCTTCCTCAGGAATTCGTCCTGCACTGCAGCACAATGTGGCTGGGATCCTCTGCTCTTTGTTGTTCTACAAATATGGCTATTGGCAGCAAATGAGGCACTCTCTGAATATCTAAATGAACGTAAAATACACGTGAGCTGTTACAAAATAGGAAAATATTTAAAATGGATGATATAGTCCCAGTGGCTAGACTATGCAATTACTTGAGCAGTCTCTCCATGTATACTTTTAGAATATGCATCACAGTTGTAGCTGCATCCAAATGTGAAGCGTATCATCACTCCATAGCCTGCTTTCCAAGTGCGGCAGAAATCAGTTCAAAGCTGTCCCACATCTTTCTGCCAGTCAGTCAGCTGCAAGCAGGCTCTGGGACAGGGAGCAGCCTTCTGCATACCCCTCAAATAACATATTTTTGTCACCTTGATAGAAACATCAGTGCAAAGAGTAATGTACCAATTGCCCCTGGGCAACATGAGGGCAGGAGGGTGATAGATAAAACACCACCAAGTCCCATGACTCATTTTCCTTGAAGCAGGAAAAAAAGGTTGAGGTACCCCTTACAGAAAACCTAGCCTGTAATCGGGGACTACCATGTCTCTTTCAGAAATCAATTTAGATATCTTTCATAGAAGCCTGCAGAATTGCCTACCCTTATAGATGAGAAATTTCCTGTCGCCCTGTGCCTGCATGGCTTGTGAAAGGAGCACAGGCTGTGCGGGACTACTTGACCATTCCCACATCACAAGGTGAATAGACTCTCATATGTGTATGTTTATACACTTCCAATCCTTCAAAACTATTTGCCATTAATTTAAAAGTCTCTTTAAAAGTAATAGTTTTACATTGGCTTTTTACGAATGAAAATAACAAACAAACAAAGTGATTTCTGTAACTATGGTTTTTTAAATATAACCTACAGCATGCGAGCAGTGTGCCTGGTTGCACTGTTAGAGATTTCTACCAACATATCTTTTACATTCTTCCAGTGAGATGCAAAAATCGTGTGGAAGTTTTAAAAGCTCACATTGAATTACTTGATTTATGTTCTTCCGCATACATTAATTTTTAGTACCACACAAATATTTGTGTTGGCACAGTATCGTCTGCTCTGGAGAATTTAACTGGATTCACAAATTGTTACAATAGCCCTCTGTTAATTTAATTCTTTCACAGTATATATTAACATATGACTATCTAGTAATAAAAGATAAAGCAAATTTATCCTGGAAATTAGATAAAGGTTTCTAATAATTACAGAATCGAAATTCTGAAAAAAACTTCTAATAGGTTTTCAGTCTGACTACTCCTAGCTACTTGCAAACTTTGATCAGTTTTTATGGAGGGCATTATCCATATGTATTGACATTGGCTGCAATAGCAGGGATCTGGGCCCAGTGACCCAAAGAGATCCCTTCTACATCTATGTTCCAATAAACATGCCTTCAAATTAACAATAACAGCAAAAAATGCAAGGTTGCAAGTATCTCTGCCTTTTTTTTACTGTATGTAAACACTCCTCCTCACAAATAACTAAACATGGTGAGACAAAGATTGTTGAGTTTTACATTTCTTGATTTCAGTGAAATGAAATTTAAGGCATTTTATGAAAGACCAGCCCTTTTCTCCAAGAAAGGAATAAACAGAAAGTGTTTGTTAAGCCTTTTTACTAAACATAGCAAGCTGCAAATTTTTGCACTTCTGGTTTACTTTAATTTTGGTTGTTTCTATCCAACTCCAGGATGATCTCAAACCAGTCAAGCATGTATAAAGGTTAAAACACCCTTGAAAGGCTATCCTGTTCTTGCTTATAATCTCCTCCTGCAACTCACAAGCCCTGCCTATTAGCCTCTTTCATATTGCTTTTAGGTGTCCAGGATCTCTGTGTATTCCTTTTAAGTTTCTAAAGAGAGTACCGTCAGGAAAATGAAAGTGTCAGAGAGGAACCAGGCTAAGGAGAACCCTGCAAACAGACAGGTTTTTTGCAAATATTTATTTTTCTCATCTTGAGGCCTCCAGGTATGTTTGATTTAAGGCACTGAAAGAGCAATCAGTCTAGCTAGTAGAAACTTTTTCACTAAGCAAACAACCACAAGGATTAGAACCCTAAAAGTGTTCGTGTTGCATCATACTTGGTGGTAGCTAAAATATCCCCGCTAACTAGCTCAAATAAGTTGCCAAGTCAGCTGGATAATCTCACAGACATTTTTGTGACATTTGACTAGCAGCTTTCATAAATAAATGTATCTTATTTAAAAGTGGGTGCTGATTTCTAGTGATAACTTTTGCTAGTATGAGAGACATTTGCAAATATTATCTATTGACTTTATGCA
The DNA here is from genome assembly GCF_035582795.1 of Mycteria americana. Lineage (NCBI taxonomy): Eukaryota > Metazoa > Chordata > Aves > Ciconiiformes > Ciconiidae > Mycteria > Mycteria americana. The sequence continues at coordinate 38,739,433 of NC_134367.1, forward strand.
AAAACTGCTCTGCATACACACATGCTTTGTGCAAATAAAAGCTATTGAGACAGATATATTCAGATCTTGTTTGCAGGGTTGTGTGTCTTTTTAAAGCATAAATAAAGGTCTTTGCATACAGTGGACAGGTGAAAATGATAGGGATACCTGTTCTGCCAGAGTCCTGAGGGTCTGCATGACATGCTTTAGCAACACCATTCCAGAGCAAGTCAACAGCAGCCTACAGCCAAAGCCCTTTGAAGGATTTATCTGCACAACTCATGAATGGAAAGCATGTGGAAAAATCCCAGAAAAGCTCCCTGTTAAGTGAATGAAAGTATATTTACTCCAGGAGCAAAAATGACACTGGTGCCCTCCAGTAGCATGGATGACACTGAAAAACATGGGCCACAATGTCAAAATAATTTAGTTTACTCTGGTATTATTTTGTAAAGGAGAGACTTACGTCAGAGGTGTGATACACCAAGAGCCTAGATAGACACAGGGGCAGCAGTCCTTCACTTTCCAGTGATGCTAAAAGCTAGCAAGATGAGCTTGTTAAAGCTCAGGCTTCCCAAAACAGTTGATCTACCTCTTTGGTTGCCATCTTCATCCCACAGTCCTCCCCAATTAACTTCAGCTCTTCAATGTTTCAATGTCTACTGCAGGGCAAGTAGCAAATCTCTGCAGAATCCAACCCAGTATAGCTGGGTCTTTCAAAATACTCTGCTAAGATCAGCTAAAGCTGTGCAAAACCTGCTGTAAAAATTGAAAGCCTTAAGAAGTGACCTGATACATTCCTACAAACCCAAGTATCTGGACCACTTTTAGGGAAAACACACCAACTCCTGGAGAACCTTTGCCGTTCCAGGAGAATGTCAGACTGAACTGGAGCCAGGGAAGCTAGTAAAGGTAATGTCCTATAGAGAATATTTCAGACTCTTTAACCGTGCCCGATTCTGTGGCCACAGTGAAGACAGAGCACAGGGCAGCCCAAATTGCTCAGACTCCTGCCCAAAGCCAGAACAGTTCTCAGAACCTGGGAGGCTTGGTGGCAAAGAGTGTGCCAAGCCACTTGTATTCCCATCATCCCCCTCATGGCTGCTGATGTGCATTGAGAACGTGTCCAACATCTTATGCTGCAGTCATCTCTCATCCCAGTGAGATGCTGGCCACCTGATGAATGTTTCACAAAGATCCATTACTTCTGCACTGTAATATTATACACATTTTTCTTGAAATTTCATCATTTTTGGACTTACAGCACACCATTAATGGATAATGTTAGGTTATGTGATAAAAAGTTCGTTTACATCCCCAGAAAGGAGTACAGAGAGATGGAGGTGGCGGGGAGGCAGAAAACCCAACTAATACCCTGCCAGGCCCATTGCAGGAGCCATCAGCCACCTCACCAGAGGATGACGTAAAGGTGGGGAAAGGGAGGGATCTAGATGATTTGGGGAGGAACAAGGGTAGGAAAATAGAAGGGTAAGGGGATAAAAAAGGGCCAGTTGCATGTAAACAGCTGCTGGTCAATACGTTTGTCTGGCCATGCCCCGCACCTGGTCAGCACAGTCTCTCTTATTTTCTTATTAAATTCATTTCTAACTCTTTTCCTGAGTAAGGGGTCTCTATTCGGTGTGCACGTGTGTGTATGAGGGGTGAGCCCAGCAACGGGGGTCAGACCGCCAGTCAGAGGGGCTGTACACACACACACACACACACACACACACACACGTATATGTATATGTATATGTATATGTATTCTCACTAGTGGACCTCCATACCTCCATCCTGGTCTGCTGGAGAGTGGACCAAGATGAGGCCATTAGTGCTCTCTGTGTTTGTGTGAGTGCTCTGAGTGTCTTTTAAAATAGAAATTTACCATAGGAACTAATTACTTTATGCTTTTTCCCTTAAAAAAAAAAAAAAAAAAAAAGGTAAAATCCAATATTGTACTATAAACAAAACATTTAGCTTTGGGTTAATGTTAATCAATGACACCATGTAATGTTATTTCCAGATCATTTGTATACTTGCTGTTTACCACAGGCCCAGCTCATCAGTCAGAATACCTCTCCCGTAATGCATCCCAGTGTCTCCCTGGATCTGTAAGGCTATGATGACCTTTCAGCCACACTTCTCATTCAAAAGGGTGATCATATGGTCACATAAGAAGAGGGGTTTGGTTACTTTTTTGCTTGGGTAATAATGTGGCTCTTATCCATCCAAAGGTGACTAGGCAGTCACATTTTATACTTCCAGTATCTTTCCAATGTATGGAGAAGTAACCTGGAGAAATGTGATGGGTCGCTGCCTTTCTAAACTGAAACTGTTACTGACAGTAGGTTTAAGCAGCACAGTGTTTTCTAGGCAAAGTATTGCTGTTCCTGCCCCACCCAAAAAATTTGGCTATATGCTTAACACTCCTAAGAAATTCACTTAAATTCTTCGAAGACTGCCATCTTGTCCTCTTTTCCACACTAAGAAAACAAACCAAAAAGAGTTTGAAATGTTACAAGCTGTAAAAGCAAGATATTTCTTAAGATCCCTAAAAGCAGGAAAAAGTCTGGTCCAGCAGCATTAGGCTCCAACAACGGAAAATTTTTGCAATACAATTAACTGTTCTTTAAATTCTTATCCTTTTGTTTAGGGTGAGCTGAAATTATGCTTTATCTCAAGGTTTGTTTGGTTTTTTTTAAGTAACTGGAAATGATGGCTAGAATTTTCATAGCAAGAGTTGAAGGGTAGTAAAATGTGAAAAGCAATAAAACTTGGTTTCAATATGACGAAACTTTCACCAGGGAAACTAGATAGGGGAGTACTGAAAATTAAGCACAGACTGTTGGGTGATGAACAGCACAGTCCTGTACTTGCTAAATAATATTCTCGGTCATCTCAGTAACATTTGACTTATAAAAAGTGGCAGTGATTTGGTTACAGCAGATATGCGGCAGAAACAACGTAGTTGGTGGTCCTAGCTTTTACAGACTGTTGCTTTAACACAGTCAAATAGAACAAATTCTAGTGATTTATTGTTGGACTAGATTTCACTCTCTGGGCAACATGCCATGAAGTTGGGGTCAGGGCTCTGTAGGCTGCACTAAACATATCTTTTTCAAACCAACAGGCACATCTGACTGGTAATCTTTATGCACTATCCATTAGACTCTCACTGCCCTACCCTACCCATTATTTACTTCAAGCCTCTATGTATTAAGAAAGTAAAACCAATAACTGTCTACCAAAAAGTCACACAGAGTTTGTTCACCCATGGCCAAATGCACAGCTGAAAGTCAGAACCATGTGAGAGCAGCAGAAAATATGCCATTACACTCATGGGTTTAAAGTAATACGTCTAGTTAGTATTTCACATCACAAACACCAGTATCTTAAAATGTTAGGACATATTCCTGAGGTTCAAGTATTCTCCCCGTGTGAAGGCAGACCTGACACAGTGAAAAAGTTGCCTGTGGAGTGCTGTGCTGAGCCTGCTGCAGCCCTGCCTGCTCTCCTGAGGTGAAGCGACAGGCAGAGGCTTCCCTTCGAAGAGCAAATGCATCCCGGGATGTCTCCACAAGGGTCAGAAAGACAGATCAGAGAAAGCCGTCACTTCAAAAAATGACCATCAGCTCATACTGATTGGCTTTATGGTTGTCATACAAGGAAAAAAAAAAAGGACAGAAATCTCTGCCAGTACGGAATAAATTAATAGCCTTCACGTCACCCAACTAGGTCTCCTGGGATGGCAGATTAACTCAGCACCGCCCTCTGAATAATTTTGGTGCCAAGATGAGATAAAACAGCTAGCTGCATAGCAGGCAGCTATGCATAAACTGTCCTTGCTGAGCACGTCGAAAGCACCTGGACTGCAACTCCAGAGTTTTGGCTGGAACTTTCTACCACTGTAATTATATTCACTAATTCTTTTTATTAATAGAGAGTTTACAATAATAGCAGAGAGTAAGATGATAGCCAGATTTCCAGTTACAATTCTTATTTGACAGGAAGTTAATATGATTAGATTCAAATTATTGCGAAGCTACATAAGGAGTACTGGCAGCCTCCCGTAAAGCGGAACTGTAGTAAATGATGTGAATAAAAAGAGGTTCAGGCTCCACACAGTAGCACGTTATCCAAATACTTGTGATCAGCTACCTGGATTCTGCAGTTACCCAGCTACTCTGCCACCGATACTCAAACCCCCTGACTATCGCCTACTCTACCGTGCTCATTAGGATGAGGAAGGCTGCAGCCAGAGGGAGCGTTGGGGCTGGTGCTCTACGAAAAAAGCATCCCACACTGGCGTGGCTGCAGCTTAGCAAGTAAACAGCGTTAACACACAGGCACTGCAAAGCAGCTTAATTCCAGTCTATTCCTGGTACTTTGTTGGTGTGTGGTGGCAGCTAAGGCTAAATATTTTTCATACCAGTGCTTTCATCGGAGAAGATACGTTATAGTTTAGGAATTCTCTAGGAATATATTAGTACCAAAATACCAGAGATAGAAACATGACTTGTAAGTAGAAAAGGCCAATGAATTAACATTGCGCATAGTCAAAACATGATAAGATAAGGCGAATGTGGCACCTAAAACCAGGCCAAATGCAGTCCCAGTAAAAGACATTCTATTTTAAAGTTGCACTTCTTTCTTCAAATCTCAGCATATTCACAACTGACAATTTACCCAAGAATTTATCCGGTTTCCTCTCCTAGCTAGAAAAAATACCAGCAAGCTTCATTTCCTGAAAATTATCTGACAAACATGTTCAGATACATTTTTTGGCTTTAAATATTTGTAGACCTATGGAGCCATGAAAAATATTTAATTTTCATTCTCCAGACGTTATTGACTAATACAGTGAAACTGGTCTGAAGCACTCTGTGGCATTCTGTCTCCCCTCTCCAGGGCAAGTGTCCAGCCCATTCTGACACGAGTGGCATAATCTGCTACATCCTGAAAATCGTTTTCCATTAATAATCCTAACAACCTTCACCTTTTCAAAGCATCTCATGCTGCAAGAGTTTGACAAAGAACAGCCTTGACACATTATCGTGACACCAGAAATGATAAAATAAAGCACAATTAACTGAAAAGCCAGAGAAAAGACTAGTGAATTGTTTTACTTTTCTTCTTTATTTAGGCAATTTTCTGCTCAGAAGTATTTATTTATATTTTTCCCTCTGTTAGGAAACATATACTACCAGTACATGGGAAGCATCTTCCTGGGTAAAGAAAAACTGGTATATGCAAGAAAAGCTTGAGATATGTAAGAAAACATTACCAAAACCTTAAATGAGTTTAAGTAAAAAAGTTATTTGTTATCACCATTCGATGCTGTGAATAAAAAATCATAGTGTTAAATTTGAGAATGAAGAAACATAGAAAGTGATAAGACAAGCAGGTGTCAAAAAAATAACTAAGAAGTAAAATGAGAAACATTTCTGATTTTACAGTATTCACTACTCAAAAAGATTTGAGCTTTATTAGAAATAAAACTACTGGAGTTATGATCAAAATATATAATACCAGCCTCAGTAAGAGAAGCTAAACAAGTATGTAGAGAGTGAAGTAGCTTACAGGTTTGACCTCTAGATTTGCACAGCTGTTAGCATTTAAGAATAAGGTTACTCATGTGCAATAAAAATATCCTAATGAACTCAAATCTGCACTGAAGAAACTTAAAGTAACAAATCCTAGTTGTTTTAAAATAGGTCCACTCTGTGGATAGGATTTTAAGACACTGATCAAATCACTATAGGCCTTTTAGAACTTCTGGCTTCATTTGGTAAAATCAGTTTTGCAAAAAATATTCTCGCCATATTTGAGGCAGCACGGACAACATTAGTAGCAACCTGGAGGATGGCCATGTCACTGACCGCTTTCTCCTCTTGAGTGTTTGATAGGAGGAATATAAGCATGAGAGGAGAAACCTCCAGGGTGGGGAGCAAAGCATGAAAGGTGTGGATCTGCACAGCCTTATAGCATTATAGACTCCGATCTTATTAAAAATAGAAGGATATATACTCAGCCACAAAAAAATGTGACAATGATAATCAGGATCTGAAAGATAGTACTACTGGCCTATACATACAGAGAGTTCAAAGATAAATATTTCAGTGTTTTATTTTTCTTTCAATTAGGCATTAAATATCCACTTGAGGGTCTTGGAAAAGTTGCTGTAGACAAAGGAAGAAAATCCTAAATGAAAATGTAGTCTTCTTTCATGAGGAAGTTGCAGTGTTCTCAAACAAATCCCTTATCTGAGATAATTTGCTAGAAAAGTGTCTTGGTTTTGGTATTATTCAGACAGAATTCATAGGACATGTTTTATATCTGACATTTAAACTGAATGCATGAATTATGATGGAACATAAAGATTGCATTATAACAGCTTAGCTCTCTGATAGCTTAAGAGCTTAAAACACCTGTTCTGAATAGCAAATCCTCTTGAATCTGAAACTTGCTTGCCATAAACTTTCTTTAATTAATTTATTTGTGTTTTAAATTCACTGTTTCCACAAACATATATTCCAAACTTTGTTAGCTGCATACTCTTGCAAACAAACATGAAATGATGAAAGTGGAGGTAGGGTTTTATTCAAGGAAATAACTGTAGGAAATCACAAGTTTCCACTTCCCAAAGGTTGAATGGCTAAAAAGGGGAGATTAATTACCCCTCAAAGGTGCATATTTCTATAAAGGGAACCAAGGATAACAAGCTTGTACTTAACTTGTAACTGTCTGAAGGCAAGTAAGAAACGCCTCTCACATGACAGAATTTAACCCCTTGTTGTAACTGCCTTCCTAGTGTGGCATGCAGGATTTGATTAAGGACAAGTCAAGCGTAAGATACCTTAGCAACAACGTCATTTCTCAGTCCTTTCGAAATAGATACAAAACAAATTTAAAACCTTTCCCAATCTTTTAAACAGGAGCGTAATAAAACATTGTAGCAAACTGCCCAGGAACAGGCTGAAATCCTCCAAGACACCAAGTCAAGCAAACATCTCACCGGAACACCATAAATTGTGTTAATCCTGCATTAAGTTTCACTAGATGACTGCTTAGGCGCCCTTCCAGCTTACTCTGCATGCTTCTGTGGAAGAAAAAAATACATAAATCATTAATTTTGACAAATTCCCCAACACCTTCACATTCAATAGTTCCCCTGGATGTTCTATATTCCAGCTATAGAACTGCAGATCTGTAACTATATACAAATCTATATATACGTAGAACTCTTTCTACATTTCTGGTCCCATTGTGCCAGAGGATTTACCTTTTGGTATTTAGATGTTTTCTGGGTGGAGCCACCCCTGTTTCTAGCACACTCCCAGTTCTACATTAACCTAAAGCAGTAGGGACCAAACTCTCCACCAACAGACAACTGTGTTGGTATTGTAGAAGAACACGCTTACTGTATTTGCTTTTCCACTGTGTGCTTTGTCAGAAAAAGTGGCAGCAAGACTGTCAATAAAATATTTATGTACAACAACAGCATGTAACATTTTCTATTCTACCGTCTAGAAGGGAGTGACACTTTCTATAAACCTGTTGGAGATGTCATTGACTACAGACTGAAACAAAAGGCAAAACTGTGCTTTTTAGGTTTCTTAAAAAGATATATCCTGTACAGTGAATGAGTTTGATCATCTTTCTGTAACTAGCTTTCAGAAAAGCCCTGTTGTGCACTTTGCACCTAAAAAAAATCCTGGAAAATGCTTGTTAAATTACAGATGTGTTTATAGTATTAAGTAGAGTCTTGCTACATCTCATTTTCTGCTTCTAAATTGGAACAAGTTTGCAGCCCAGGAGCCCTAAGGGTTTGTAAATCAAAGTATTCCTGTACAAAATGTGGCATTATTAAGCCAGATTTTCTAGAAAAATTCTGGGCTTCAAAAGCCAGCAAGATTAAAGGGATGACAAGAAAGACTTCCCACTTTATGCAAAAGATATGCAATAGGTGTGAATCACTAAACTGTGTCACTAACAAGTGAGTAACCGCTCTGCATGTTTGAAATTATGCTTGCTGGCAACACATGCACTTGTGATTAATTTGCAGCAGATAACAGCAGCAGAACTGTCAGAGTACAAGGATTTAAAAAGGAAGTTAAACTCCATCTTTTCAGCAGCACTTTAAGTTTGTCTTCTAGGAAAACGTGCTAAAATTTTTTATCTTAACATCTCGGTATTTTGTTCTGTATTGTCTTATAAGATTTTACAACACAAGCCTAAAATACAGCAGACCCAACTTAACTTTGCTTTGAGAGAATAAAGAGGCTTTTCCTGTCATGGTTACTGGAATACCTAAAATGTCCCCATTCAGGTGCACATTTTGCTAGTGCAGAGATTTCGGGATAGCTGGTCCCTACATAGTACATGCTTTCCTGGGAATTCTGTGCCTCATCTCTAGAGCATAATTATGATGCAGTTCAATAATCTGGATTCTAGGGCTCCAAGGGACTGTAGGATGGGTCAAAGGACAGACAGCATATCCTTAGGCACTTTGATGTCTATAACTGGCTACTTCCCACTCTCCTTCCAGCAGCTGCCTTTGCAGAGACTCTGCTAGCTGTGATCACAAATCACAGAACCACTTCCGTTATGAAAGAATCTCAGGAGAATGACTAAAGCACCAGAGTAATGCCTCTACTAGGAGAACAGTTCATATACTCATGAACGGTGCTCCAGAGGAGCATCTGAAATGTGACAGTACGTATGGAAGTGAGACAGCCCTGTTGTCTCCATGGGATCTATCCTGGGTAACGAGCTGGTGCGACAGGCAGCACAGAGGCAGCCTGATGCCAAGGACACTACAGGAGAATGCAGTGCTGCAGAGCAAGTGACTGAGAAGGTCACATTTTACGATGAAGATGATCTCTATGACAGCTGCCTTCATCACAGGTGCCTTCTCTTGGTGTTATAACATAGCACTGAGTGTTGAGCTTTGATGGGAGGGGAGGTAGGTGGGTCATTCCCCTTTGAGAGAGACTTTCCTTGGATATCTACCTTGTTCAATGAGAATTTCTTTCTCTACTTGGTCTGGACAGGTGTAGAAGTCCTGAAGGCTGAAAAGCCATTTCACAGTTCTGTCTCCAACAGATGTGTTCAAGCACAGTCCAAGATCTCAGGTCAGATATTGTCCCCATACTTAGTCAGTAAAAATGAATCCTTGCCTTTTTTTTTTGTTTGGGTGCTGATGAGATGAAGGCTATGGGGTTGTCTAGCCCATGGGGACACACTAAATATCCATCTGTTTGTGGTGTGGTCTCTCTTCAAGTGGGGAATGATTCAATGCAAGTCTTGCTGAAGACAGAACACTTAGAAGCAGTTTAACAGATGGATAATGAACAACAAACTAAGAGCTACTAAAAAACAAGCTAACACTGGGATTAAGAAAAAACAAACAAAGAACTCAAAGGGTGGATTAAAGTTTTTTTCTGGCAGAGTGGACTCAAATATTAAGGAGCTCTAATTTGAGTCACAGCAGTAGTCGTGCAGCTCTGCAGCCTGAAACACGAGGAATAGTAGGCTCGCTGAGTCAACACAGAGACTGGAAGCCAAAAGTGTGCACATGCAAGTGAACACATGTACACATGTGGAACCAATATCAGGAGACTTAACTCAAGGAGAATCGTAGTTTGTAAAAATGAAAGGGAAAATTGGGGAAGAGGGGAAGAAGAAACAGAAAGGGAGTGGCATGGCCAGGTCTATACAGCCGTCTTCTGACACAAAACCCAGTTTCCCTTCTTCTATGCAAATACCCTGCTCTGGCAAATTGAAATTAAGAAAAACAAGGTCTGGACACTAAAGAAGAAAGTATATGTTGTTCCCTATTCTGTGCCATCTTCGGCCTACTGTGTTTTTGTGTCCCTCTTTAAAGCTCAACCTCCCGCAGGAGAGGACTACTGCTCCTTTTTTGTCTGAGGATCCCTCAATACACAGGGGTGCCAAACAAGCCCACACTCCATTGGATCAGGAATCCCTCCAGTGCAGGAAGCAGATGTTGAGGGTTTTTTTCCTTTTTTTTTTTTCTTTTTCTGTAAACGAAATCAAAACAGGCTGAAAGAAGACAAAAGAAACAAAAGAAGTTTACTTTCTTCTAAAAGTCGTTCTGGACCAGCCTACATGAGATCAATTTATCTTTTAATTACTAATTAACTTGAAACTTACTTTGAATTGTAAGCAAATGAATAACAGGAACATATGAACTTTGCAGCTTACTCCTATGTAGAAGGGGCAGGTGAGCTGAATCACATTCCCACTGGCCAAAACAAGGAGCGGCACAAATGCAAATGAAGACAATATTGATGCAAGGTCAAAATTACTGCCCCAGAAATCCTGTTCCTTTTGCAGCTGTTTCAACTATCACTTAATCCTATGATTATTTTTTTTTTTCTCTTTATTGTTAATGGTTGGCTCATGAAACAGAATTGTCAGGGCTTGGGGCTTTTTGTGCTCTTCATAAATAAACAACTCTAAATGACCATTTCAAGTGTTTTGGAGAAAGCTTGGAGTTAGCCAACAGCTTCTCTGTCAAATCTGTTGTGGAGTTAACATGCAAGTGCTTCTGCATATCAAAGAGGAAGGAATTGATAAAGAGTCCAGCTGTCCTGTTGCTCATGTCGAAAGTGTCATTTTCTTTTCAGCTGCTACAAAACAGCCTCAGGATTCCAATCTGCAACTCCAACTTTTGCACAAAGTACTTTTTACCAATATATTTTTCTTTGCTCATGATCATCTTCAATGACTTTTGTTTTTCTTCAGTGAAGAGGAGGAAGCATTGAAATGACAAACTTCAAAACAAAGGCATCATTTATATATGACACATTATATGTTAGAAGAACTTGAAGAACTCTTTGGTTCAAAGCCAGCTACTCAGAGATTGAGGAAAGCCAGAATGAAAATTGCCTGGGCAAACTTAATCAGGCAATATAGGCTTTCATTACATGAATGCACACAATCATTTTCTGTTGGACCGCTATCGTCAGTTGGCTATTGTGTTGTGCTCATTACAGTGTATTATGTACAACCTGTTTTTAACCCCTTAGAAGGAATTTCCTTTGGGGGCTGTTTTGTTGGTGCTTCTCACTTCTTTTGCTTTTCCCCCTCTTTTTGGTCGCACCAAACAGATTCCGCCTCCACGATGTGTGGGCACCAGCAAGGTGGTTGTGAGCAAACATTAGTTTTATTTTCTGTCCCAGTAACCAAACTGGAACCAACCACTCACGCCCAGAACATGTGTGAGGTATAATTTTCAAGAGGAGCATAACTTTAGTGCACCAGATGAAGGGAGTACACCTAACCGTCCTATGGAAAGTGCATGTGCAAAGTCCAGTTCTTCCAAGGAGCTAGGAAGGAACTGAGCGTGGTAAGCCAGGACAGACTGCTGAGCTCTGGAAAGTCTCCTAACTGTGTGTAAATTACAATATCTCAGAGGTGAATTGGGGTAGATAATCATGAGGTATACAGCAAAGACAAGTTTCAAACCTCATTATCAAAGTACAAAATTGTAAATCTTCCTAAAAGGAGAGAAACACCAAAATCATTACCTTACCCTCAGATAAGTCTGATTTTTTCCAAATATAAAATATAAAACACAAGCTGAGTCAAAGTTACGACATGGAAAATTTTAGTCCTAGCTTGGCAAGATTAAAAGCAACTTTAAAAGCAAGGTTAAAAGGAGTTTGATGACGGAAAACATCAAGCAGGCTTAACCATAGATAATACTACTGAGTATGCTTGCCAAATGCAGAGATATTCTTACAATACCTCTTGTGGCAGGTAGATACTGCTTTTCTAATAGTCTTCAAGGTGTTTTTAAATAAAATTAAATTCAAATCAAATAGACATTTTAGTAAGACCAGCCTACTTCTGCACAATTTTCTAATTCCTAATCAGCTCTGCCTGCCCTATGAAAGTCCAAAATGTGATAGATGTGTTGGTTTAGCAGTGAGTAATCATGTCACAGGTTTTCACTTTTTGAGCTCACAAATCACATAATATAGTCTATTTCTGCAGTGTTAGAAGGGTGCTCAGATATCTACAACAGTAAAGCAGGCCTAATCTGTGCCCCAAAGACTGTGCAGTCTAGGCTGCACCCAAAAATTTTTCCAGCATGTGAAAAAAACCATCTCAGCACATCTTTCTAACAGAAAGGAGAAAGTTCATTAGTTCACCAATATACTTTGGTATCTGTATTTATGTTAACCATGTAGGTAACAGACTGTTTGAAAATCTGGCACTTCAGCTGGAAAACCAAAGCCGGCTGACATTACGAAGAGACTTTAAAATCACAGGAATTTCACTACCAACCTCTACTTCCATTTTTCTTTGGCTTAGTAGATTTTCTTGCTTTTTTCCCATTTAGCCTATAAAGTTTACTGGAATGTCAGGATGGGGGGTTGTTAGTCATAGTCAAGTTGCACGTCAGCCAGAACAGAATATCATATTGCTTGCTGGGTAATGGCTTGCTCTCTTCAGTATTCTTATAACCCAGGCAGGCTTTCCCTTCTGACTAGCTTTAATATGAGCCAAGTAATCCTGTGGCCCTTTTTAGTAGTGAGGAGCAAATGTCACAGGCATCCATTGCCATTTCTTCCTCTTTGCATAAATTTCAAAAGGAAAAGCAGGTTGTCTTGGAGTCTCGGTGCACTAGGTGCTACCGTTTCATGGACTTTACTCAGACAGCAGACACTGGGCTCTGTAAAAACCCCAGAGCAGCAGGACCAGCCATTTAACTGCATGTGATATAATGCTGTGAAAGATTCACCTTTCAGAGAAAGCGCTCACAAGATCTGAATTGGAAAGCCTTAACAGCATAAAACCTGCACACCTAAAGAGCTCCCTGTGGGAAAGAAAGCAATGAATAAGGAACACCCTAAGATAAAGCACGATGGTACTGAGCCAAACCTTAGTGACTGTGCTTTAAAATCATGCAAAGCAATGCTTGAATTTATTTGATATTATTTTCTGCACATCTGTCTTTAAATACAGTCCTCTGCAGGCACAAGTCTAAAATACCTCCATTTTCAACTAGCCATGCACCCTACAACTCAGTTGGGCATAAGGAAAATGTGTTTTATTGGTGATGACTTACATTTTCTGAAGAAGTTTTAAAGAAAATGGTAGGCTAAGACAAACACTTTTTTTTTTCTCACCTGTCCAAAAATTATCGTAGTGCTCATTTACTTAGTCAGTTCAGCTTCTAAGAAAATAAGAACAAATAGGAAAATTTGTAAATGACTGCTTTATCAGTGAAGCTAACACCAGAAGTAGAGTCCTAGGCAGAAGCTCTCCAAAAGCATAGTGTAATGCTTAGTCTTTTGCAGCAATAATGGAGGAGCATCTCCAAGAGAATCTGCTTGAATCAGTTTATTGCCAATGTTTGTGAACCACAGCTACAGAGCTCAGCATGTAACCTCCATTGTAAACTGAAGCCATCAGGGGCAATACAGATCTACCTAAATGGCAAGCAAAATTATTGTATTTTTTTAAAGCTCTAAGCCCTCTTGAGGAAGCAATCTCCTCAGCTTCAAACATAGCACATTTTATATTCTGTAGCAGTAAATTCTGAAAGATGTCAATATTGACAGAAGTTCTTCAACTATGTCACCCTAAATGTCCTCAGTATGTTACAGCAGCAAATAGTAATGCAGGTTGTGTCCTAGGAGGGAAATTTTCTTTGGCCACTCTCTTGCCAAGAATAGATATAAAACAAATACTGCTTATTACAAATATTTCTCTGAGACTGTTTCCCAGACTGCCAAAAGATTTATAACATTTTCCCCATTGAGACTGGCTTGTGTACAAAAACATCTTTATGCAAACAAGTCAGATGAAAAGGTTTTTTCTACACTAAATACATATTGCAAAAATGCCCCATATTCATCAAAATATACATATTAATTTTCCAAGAGGAAGAGATGGTTGACACATGCCATTCAGCTGAACAGGTAGTGCAAAAGGCATCAGGGTGCTTTGCAGAATACAATCTAAGCAACCTGGCACAATATTGGAGCAATTCATAAATTCACCTTAAAGGACCTATTACTTCTACCTAGCTCATGTGTGCTGGTTTTGGCTGGGATAGAGTTAATTTTGGCTGGGATAGAGTTAATTTTCTTCATAGTAGCTAGTATGGGGCTGTGTTTGGGATTTGTGCTGGAAACAGTGTTGATAATACAGGGGTGTTTTCGTTACTGCTGAGCAGTGCTTACACAGAGCCAAGGCCTTTTCTGCTTCTCACCCCACCCCACCAGCGAGTAGGCTGGGGGTGCACAAGAAGTTGGGAGGGGACATGGCTGGGACAGCTGACCCCAGCTGACCAAAGCGCTATCCCATACCATATGGCGTCATGCTCAGTACATAAAGCTGGGGAAGAAGAAGGAAGGGGGGGAACTTTTGGAGTGATGGCGTTTGCCTTCCCAAGTAACCGTTACACGTGATGGAGCCCTGCTTTCCTGGAGATGGCTGAACACCTGCCTGCCCATGGGAAGCAGCGAATGAATTCCTTGTTTTGCTTTGCTTGTGTGCACAGCTCTTGCTTTCCCTATTAAACTGTCTTTATCTCAACCCACGAGTTTTCTCACTTTTACTCTTCCAATACTCTCCCCCATCCCACCGACTGGAGTGAGCGAGTGGCTGTGTGGTGCTTATTTGCCAGCTGGGGTTAAACCACAACATTATAATTAGTGCATTTTCTTTAAGATTTTCTCCAAATTTTTTGCATCCTTCCTTTTTTTTATAGGTGGGCAAACCAAAATATAGAAGGTAGGAAGACACTCAGTAAGGTCAATCTAGTTGAGCTAGACTGCATGGCAGACGTAGTCTTAGCAGGTGCAGCAAATTCTGTGGTCCTCGTCTCCTGTGCAAACCTTGGTTGCATTCTCCCTCCATGGTTGGCCATGAGCTGCCCATGCACCATTCCTTTGACCAAAAGGTTTACCTTTGGAAGGAAACACTGGTACAGGATCAGAAGCTGCCATGCACTTCAGTAGGTCCCTGGGCTCCATGATCAAGCGAGAATCCTGAGTACCTCCAGAGTTCATCTACCCCACAGTTCAGACATAGACACTATCTATGTGAACAGCCCCATGCTTGTAACCGTCTTCAATTTTACTGATAAAAAAGATATTCTTGATTTCCACCAGGATGGAAAATACTTTTAAAATTTCCATAAAATTACGTGACTACAATAATTTCAGTAACATAAATCAGCCCTGCTAATCAGACTATTTTCCACAATCTTTCCACAACAGTGAATTTCATATCACTAACTTTATTCCTGTTTCTATTTTCTGGTTTTGTCCCTTAAGAAATCTACCCCTCTATCCCCATATCTTGTCTGGTTTTAAATTTCCTAACATTTCCCAGTAATCTGTGTTTCCACAATTCACTAGAGTGTAACATTTTTCTCTTTATAACAACTCTTCATGAAATATGAATGCTAGAAATCAGCAAACACTTCAGGCATGTTGGGAGATACACTGTTTGTACATGATATTTGGAATGAACCCAGTGAAATCAGAGCATCTTGCAAAATTGAGAAGTTCTAATGTATTTATGCTTTGGCCACTATAAATCATTCCATTGATTTGCTTCTACGTGAAGAAACATGTAGAAGCAAGCTAGTGTATACACACATATATATATATATATATATATACACACACATACTCCTTGCTAAACCTACCTAGGAGGAAAGAACCTCTTTAGGAGAGATGTAGTAGTTTTACAAATAGAAGACTATACACAGCCTCAAAGGTGCAATACCTTGTCATTGGTATGTTTGTTTTTTCCTACTATGAAATGTTTCTGCTACGAAAAACAGAGTGAAATGATGCCATAACACATCCCCAGGGCATGAATCGCACCACCAACTGTTTCTCCACCAACTGTTATGTGAGAAAGCAGAAAAGAAGATCCTTGGACCACATGGCAGTGCCCACTTAACATGGAAGCCTAGTACGATCTGAGATGAAGTAAATAGTGCTTTTGTACCCTGCATTTCCTCAGTGGAACCCTAAATCTTTGCCTTTCCCAGGAGCTCTTTCACCCTATGCTCCCTGCAACCTCTGGGTACTGCTAACCACCACAGCTCCCTCTCTCCCAGACCTAAGTGCACCTGTCTGGAGAGACACATAGTGCATGCGCAATTTCTATCCTAGCCTTATCAATACCCAATTTACACAGGAAATTATACGTTCAAGAACATCACCAAGAACATGTCAATAAGCACCATCTCTGCTTGAGAAACAGGCATATTAATACAATTGAATTTGGGATGAAATTTCAACATCTCATGTCAAGATCCTGAAGTTGTGGAAATGTTCCTTTAAGGATTGCATTCATCATAATTCTTAGAGCTATGCGTGAGTAAAAGTAAGAGACATGTTACTTTATTCAACACAGAAACTTCATTTCAAATGCATGTATTTTTAAACACGCAGCTCTGACTTTTTCTATTTCCCTTTCGAGTTTTCCAGGGCATCCAAATAAGGTGACAGTGACTCAACATTTCACAAATCTCTCTTTCTACCTCTGTGTCTACGTTTGACTTGTATGGTATCTCTAGGACCAGGAGCAAAGGTTGAAATCTGAATCCTGCTTGCACTTCTGCTGTTCAGTTCCCAAGTTTAGGCTTTTGCCATTGATCTATTTTGCAGAATCCACCACAACAGCATGTCTTAAATCAGCAACCCAACTGCTTAACATATCTGCTTTTTGATTGTAGAAAAAATGTGCCCAAACAACATGTGTTGGACTTCACACACATTTCTTGTTAAATTCCCTTTTTTTTTTTTTTTTTTAATCTCAGGGAAACGTTATCATTGCCTGGACTGCTGTGAATGCAAAATAATCACAGATGGAAGAGCAACCTGAGTACACATTTTCTGTGATTGATAGCTCTTTTTGATATGAAGTACCCAATAGACCTGCTACCTACAGTAAGCACATTTGCTTACCCCCTAACAACAACAGGATGGGTTTACGCTTTGACTGGAGTTTGAGTCAGCTCCTGATGCAGGTAAACTGGTTTAACCATCTTACCTGAAAATGAAGACATTGCAAGCACACAACACATTGTGAAAAGATATGCTTATTTTGACAGGAGGAAAAGAAAAATTTAACTGAAGTCTTCCTATGCTTATGAATGTCTGGAATATTTAATGTCAGGTCAAATCATAAAGGATAAATTTCTGCAAACTGGAGAGAAAAGCATTAGGCTTGTATAGTTCTCTGTGCTCTGAAGCCCTTGACATTCGTGAGATAAAATGATGGTGACACCCTGAGTACTTTTTTGGCAGGTGCTGACAGTTCCATAGTAACTGGAAACTTAGTAAGAAATCCAAAACTTATATAAACATAATCACACAAGTCAGGCTGCTTCTTCCCTCGGTAGCTCTATGACTGGTACCGTTCATTGAATCTGTATCACTTTTGCTTTGAAAATAGCCAGATTACTTCAGGCTCCCTGTCATTGTCACAGGGCAGAAAGATTGGATTGTATGATGTGGAGGAAAGGAACATTGTATGATGTGGAGGAAAGCTCACATCCAGAGCTTAAAATTACTTCTAGCCATTCTTGTGTTGTTTAATTGAATCATGAGAACAAAACCTTTTTAAGGTGGTTTGTTTTTCCTGTGCTGTAAGGCAACACTTTCTATACTCTTACTTTTTCATTACTACTGCACGCTGGAAGCAGCCACTAAAAAAGTTCATGCCATTCTTTACATGACATCAGCTGTAAAAAAGCAGCAGTAAAGTTTTTAGCCAAGCAAAGGACCTCTACAAACGATTAGATAGCCTCTGCAGTCTAAAAAAACTCTATCCAGGGTGACTTTTATGTCCTTTACCACTCTCCTACCCGCTTTGGAAAGATAAACAAAACAGGTAGAGCAGATCATTCTGATTTTCTTTCAGATTCCCAGGTAAGCAAGGTCCACACACAGTCCCAGCTGCCTGAAACAAAATGACAAACCTGCATCTCTACCTGTTGTGTGACTGAAGACCCCAACCAACACCTCTCTTTCTGAACTAGAACCAATACTTTTTGGCTCTTGGGACACCAGCTTTCTACTCCTGGAAAAGGGTTTCCCTTTTGGCTGTCTCTCACCTTCTACTTTGCTCCTTCCAGTTGCTGTTGTGACCTACTCAGTCTGCAGCCTCTTGCCTTGGGCAGTAATAACCCAACAGTGCCTTTGTCCTCCTTGGTCCTCATTTAAACAGGCAAGCCAAGAAAAGTGCTGCTTCTCACTTCAGTGCTTGCTAGAAAATAGTCTTGGCCCCACCACTCAGTTTCAAACTCACTTCAATAAGGCAACTAAGAAGTTACTTAAATAGTCAATTAATTCTCCCCTATGATTCTCTAAGGGATTGTCCCCCAGATTTCTCCAATGCCATTATCCCAACACTGGTATCCACAGACTCAGTTTATATATTTGTTTGTATACTGTATATTTGTTTACATATATATTTGTTTATATATTGTCATGCACCTCTTCACAGAAAAGGAGGTATGACTCCCATCAAACTCTTCATAGAAACTGTCGTCTCTGCCTAATTTCTCATATCTTTAAGGAAATTGTTGAAGTAATCTTCCTAAAGCTTTGACATTGCCTGTCTGGTGAATCAAAACAGTGGCAAGCCGATGGAATTGTCCTTTTCTGAATGACTGAATATTACCTTACACAGTGTGATTTGTAAAGACATTAAGTAGGGTTCATATGTTTCTGGTTCCTTCTGGAGCGAAGCTGTTATTGTTGCGGTGTGACACACATCTTTAAGAAAAGGTGTCAACTAGCTTTTTAAATAACATATGTAAGATTGTTCATTCATTGTTTGCTACAATGGAGCAGGTATTTGAAAAACATTTTCTATCTGTTTACTGAAAGTCATAGGAAAGAACATTAGTCCATACTGCTTTCAGTTAAAGCCAGGAATCTTAAGATTGCGATAAGAATGAATAAAGACACAAAAAAATTGTTCTCACACCAAGCATGTTAGTATAATGTCCAAATGACTTTTATGAGTACTTTAAAGTGTTTGCTCTCTTGTCCTTCACCCAGAACAAGGATCACACAGAATCAGGTGTCAGTTTTGTTTGGGATCTGGGTTGATTTTGTAACAGGCAGACCTGTTGCTAGGCATTTCTGTATGAGAGAGGGTAAGTTTAAAGAAACATGTCATGCACATGGAAGTGGCAACGTTAATAATGTTGCTTAGATCCTGCAAAACCCATTAGGGGAATTCTGCTAAATGGGAAAGAAAAATCCCCCACTGGCATCGGTGTGAGAAGACACTGCAGCTATCAAAATGAATATAAGAAATGCCCTGTGGGTCAAACCAGTGGTACCTTGGATCCAGTATTACCTCCAAAAGTAGCCGTAGGAGATGCTTTATAGAAAAGGCACTCAGGCTTCACCGTTATCTGTGTTCCACTCCCCTCCTGATCTCACAGCACTCATGGTCATTGGATTATGGATGTTTCTGTACAGTGCATTCTCTTTGGTATCTGTTTATGGACTGGGTGTCTGAATAACTAACCTTCACACACAAACAGAGGTTTTGCTGATAGCCTCTTAACTGCCATCTCTACCAATTACTCCAAATGCCCTGAAGGCAAAACTATCCTTATCACAGCAGTAGCACTTCACCATCCACCAGCCCACAGGATGGTGTCCGTGCCTCTCATATAGCCTGTCCCCAGTCCTCGGGGAAGCATCTGTGCCCACTAAGGTAATCTCAGCCTTATGCAGTGGCTGAAGTGGAGAGACTTCAAAAAGACCAGTCAGGTCTTCTGGCTTCCTTTTACTCTCTGTTTTATAAAAGACCTTCCACAAATGGGAACAACTTTGTGCTGTCAGGTTCCCATGCCTTTTCCCACTTAAGAGAAAAAGCCTCACATCAGGGCTTGGTGGAGGTGAATCAGAAAGATGGCTGTTAAGCAGCAGCCTTGTGCCCATCTCTCAGTTCATTATCATTGCCTGCTTCTGAAGTCTATATATTTCAAATTAATCTTACAGTCCCACCAGCAGGGTCTGAGATTAAGTTCTATGCCAGTCAAGTGTATAACCAGTATAAACTTATTTTCCCTCTTCACTGATGGATCTGAAAAACAGCTCCTTTCTAGCTTGTGATGCTGTCCATCTGGTGTTCTGGATAAAGAGCTTATTCAGGTGAAAAAGCACTGCGGCCTTTCCCTCTCCTGATGTCCAGCAGCAGGGACCCAGGGACCCAAGGTCCATCCTGTAGCATTCCAGACAGAAAAAGCATTTTAAAAGAGTGTTTTCAAGCTCTTCCTACAAGCAAAAACTTGAAGTGCAAACTACCCTGAACCCATTTTATGAACAGCATGTTTCAAAAATCTCATCTAAACACAGGGAAGGTATTAAAAAAAGAATCTTACCAAAGCAGGCAGACAATATTCAGAAGTCAAACACTTAAATAAAAGGAGAAGCTGGCAAATAAAATAGGTCGATGACCTGTACATGCACCTAATGATACAATCTGCTTATAATCTTTTGACACAATACAATGCTTCAATTCAATTTTAGATTTTCTACTGTGATAAGCAAAGTATTGGAATAAAAAATAAGTTGGGCATGTTTATTTATCTAGTGAGATGTTATACGAACTGGGTCTAGATCTAGGCTACTAAAGGGAACACCCAAAGAGGCCTTGGGAGGTCTGAACCTTCCCATTCATTTCTGCTACATCCTTTGGCATCACAAGGGACAATCACAATTCTGTCGCTTAGAGCACCTCCTTTTCTCTGGCTTTGAGGAATTCAATAATGCTCATATCCACCCAGGATGGTATTCAAAATACCTTTTTCTTCTCTTCACTTCCCCTCCCTTTTTTTTTCTGCATCAATGTAAGCTACTTCTGTTTACTTTACAAGCTCTTCACAGTATATCAGTGTTGGATCTACCACTACTTATTCAGTAACCCTTGAGCTCAACTGGCTTACAAATCTAGTCCCCATTACCTATTTATCGATTTTTTAAGCAGGAAAGGCTCTGTTCAGTTTTGGAGGATGCAGCAATAAACATCTGAATAGACATGCCAACTATCCTCAAAGCTTTATCCCCCATATCTCATTTGATGTGACGTCTTCAGAAACATTGATAAGGGCACTTTGAAGGCTGCCTGTCACGACTGTCTTGCTGATTCTGTTCTTGGCACAAATGTGGTCTTTTAGTAATGCACACTATCGTATAAAACCTAATCTGTAAAAGGAATTCCAAGTTAATTGGCAATACAAACAGCCAGAAGTTCAAGTCTTAAAAAGAAATCAGTTACCTGCATAAGTGAAAAGTAGTGTCAGGTAAAGACTATGGCTTGAAAGTATATTTCCTAAAAGAATGCTTTTTGTCTTACTAATTTCTCCAGGTAGAAGTGTAGATGTGATTATAAGTACCACTTTTTTTTAACTATAGTTCAGAGAACTTAATTTTTTCATTAATGTTCTAGACCATATCAGAAGGTGGGTATGAATATCCATCTCCATTTTTACAGACAAAGAAACTAGAGCAGAGGAGAAATGTTTTACCTCCAGTCACATGGCAGAGCAATGTGAGGGTCAGGAACAGAAGCTCTGTCCCCTGAATAGCTGTCTTGTCCTCTGCCTGCTGGGTCATGCAGCTTCTCTGAGATATATTGGTATTGCTGTTGTAGAGCATGCATGCTAGATAGGATGGACGTCTTCTAGCTTCAGATATTGAATACTGGAATTTGCCATAAATGTCATATAGAAGGGTCTTTCCAAACCAAAGGTATTTCTTGAGAACTAGAAAAGAATATATATTTGCTCTTTGAATAATGAAAACTTGATTTGAGCCTGCTATGTTTTTTTCTAAGAAGAGAGTGAATATTTCCTTGGACATAGTCCTTATTTATTAGGTGTGTCACGCTGAGGTAAAAAGCTCCCAGCAATATAATCTGACATAACTGAGTGAAACTATTGAGAACTTCCAAGTAGCCCTTTTTAAACACTAGTGGCTTACTTTCATGCCCAAACTTATTGAAGTATTTACCTGGTAAGTTCATAGCACATTTTGGACTACGTATCTTTTTTTTTTTTGTCCTTCAAAAAACACTGAACAGTGAATGCTTTCACCATATCACAGACCATACAGCACAAAACTGTGATACAAGTAGAGATAAAGTCACTTTTTTTTTTTACTTGATTTATTGTCACATATCTGCAACATATATGCTATTCCCTGAATGACTGGTTTTAGAATTAGGTAAGCAAAACCTAAAGACAGTTTTCTTGGCTATAAAATAAGCAGTCAGAAAAAAACTGGGCTTTGTGTAGATGAAGTGCTTGAACTGGCAACTTTTGTTGTTACTTCTGGAACAAACCTGAGCACCAGGGAAGACTGGCTGTAATTAAAGGCATTACCTACTCTAATAAGTAGGGCTGCACATACCATTACTAGCAATTGCCATTGAAAGGGTGTCTATAGTGGAGAAGGAAAGGTAGATCACTGTGGAGCCAGGAGAGTTTAGCATTTCTCAGAGATTAAGGGCTTTGTCTTCTGAAGGGGGTAAGCTAAAGGATTTCTAGTTTTTAACAGATTTCTGAGTTTAAAATAGATAACCTAATTTGATTTTTTTTTCTTTTTTTAACGCCATAGCTTCAGGTTTAGTGATCATCAAGGTGGAGGTCTCCCAGGGCTGACCACACAAGCTCAGTTACTCACACTCCCAGGATGATTAACAAACAGCAAGGTTTTCCAGTTACATATCTCAGTGTGTGGTACTTGTATGCTGTAGTAAGCACTACACTTCTCACTGTGGAACCAGAAATTGAACTTATTATTGAAGGGAAACAGAATGGCACATTGCTAAAAGGCCACAGGACTGCATGTGCCCTTCCATTGCCACCTACAAAAGTGGAGAGAAACTATTCCAAATCATAGGAGAATTTAGCACTTTTGGAAGAAGGGGCAGGCAACTCAAGAAGAGTACAGGGATCTCATCAAGTCATGCAGAGAGAAAATTAGAAAGGCAAAAGCCCAGCTAGAACTCAATCTGGCCACTGTTGTAAGAGATAATAAAAAATGTTTTTACAAATACAGTAACAACAAAAAGAGAGCCAAGGAGAATCTCCCTCCTTTATTGGATGCTGGGGGGAACATTGCCACCAAGGATGAGGAAAAGGCTGAGGTACGTAATGCCTTCTTTGCCTCAGTCTTTAATAGTCAGACCAGTTATCCCCAGGGTATTCAGGCCCCTGAGCTGGAAGACAGGGATGGAGAGCAGAATAACCCCCCATAATCCAGGAGGAAGCAGTTAACGACCTGCTACACCACCTGGACACTCACAAGTCTGTGGGGCTGGATGGGATCCACCCAAGAGTACTGAGGGAGCTGGTGGAGGAGCTTGCCACGCCACTCTCCATCATTTATCAGCAGTCCTGGTTAACAGGGGAGGTCCCAGATGACTGGAGGCTTGCCAATGTGACACCCATCTACAAGAAGGGCTGGAAGGAGGATCCAGGGAACTACAGGCCTGTCAGCCTGACCTCGGTACCGGTGAAGGTATGGAGCGGTTCATCTTGAGTGCACTCAACAGGCATGTGCAGGCCAACCAGGGGATCAGGTCCAGCCAGCATGGGTTCATGAAAGGCAGGTCTTGCTTGACCAACCTGATCTCCTTCTATGTCCAGGTGACCCACCTAGTGGATGAGGGAAAGGCTGTGGATGTTATCTACCTGGACTTTAGTAAAGCCTTTGACACTCTCTCCCACAGCATTCTCCTAGAGAAGCTGGTGGCTCATGGCTTAGGCAGGTGTACCCTTTGCTGGGTAAAAAACTGGCTGGGTGGCCAAGCCCAGAGAGCTGTGGTGAGCAGAGTTAAATCCAGCTGGCGGCCAGTCACAAGTGGTGTTCCCCAGGGCTCAGTTTTAGGGCCAATCTTGTTTAATATCTTTATCAATGATCTGGATGAGGGGATTGAGTGCACCCTCAGTAAGTTTGCAGATGACACCAAATTGGGTGGGAGTGTTGATCTGCTTGAGGGTAGGAAGGCTCTGCAGAGGGACCTGGACAGGCTGGATCAATGGGCCGAGGTCAATTGTATGAGGTTTAACAAGGCCAAGTGCTGGGTTCTGCACTTGGGTCACAACAACCCCATGCAACACTACAGACTTGGGGAAGAGTGGCTGGAAAGCTGCCCAGCAGAGAAGGACCTGGGGATGCTGGTTGACAACCGGCTGAACATGAGCCGGCAGTGTGGCCAGGTGGCCAAGAAAGCCAACAGCATCCTGGCTTGTATCAGGAATAGTGTGGCCAGCAGGACTAGGGAAGTGATCGTGCCCCTGTACTGAGCACTGGTGAGGCCGCACCTCGACTACTGTGTTCAGTTTTGGGCCCCCCACTACAAGAGAGACAGTGAGGTGCTGGAGTGTGTCCAAAGAAGGTCAACAAAGCTGGTGAAGGGTCTGGAGCACAAGTCTTATGAGGAGTGGCTGAGGGAACTGGTGTTGATTAACCTGGAGAAGCGGAGGCTGAGGGGAGACCTTATTGCTCTCTACAACTACCTGAAAGGAGGTTGTAGAGAGGTGGGTGTCAGTCTCTTCTCCCAAGTAAAAAGCCATAGGACAAGAGGACATGGCCTCAAGTTGCATCAGGAGAGGTTTAGATTGGATATTAGGGAAAATTTCTTTACTGAAAGGGTGGTCAAACATTGGAACAGGCTGCCCAGAGAGGTGGTGGAGTCACCATCCCTGGAGGAGTTCAAAAAACGTGTAGATGTGGCACTTCGGGATATGGTTTAGTAAGCATGGAGGTGTTAGGTTGATGGTTGGACTAGATGATCCTAGAGGTCTTTTCCAACCTTAATGATTCTATGACTCTATGATTATTTTCCCTTGCTTTTTCTGTCCTATTAAATTGCCTTTATCTCAAACCTACAATTTCTACCTTTTTTCCAATTGTCTCCCCCATCCCACTGACGGGGGAGTGAGTGAATGGCTGTGTGGTGTTTAGCTGCCTGCTGGGTTAAACCATGACACCCTCATATGCTTTTGCAACAAAAATCACTCTAGCCATAACTGAAACTTCGTATGCATTTACACCAGCCCATGTTATGCTTATATGTGTTTGTAAACACAAACAGTGCCTGGGAGGTGAAATAATGCCACAATCAAGCCACAAGCACAATCTCCTCACCCCTTCCTCCATCGGGGTTGGTTAAACCTAGAAAGTTCCTGCCAAATATTCCAAGGAAATCTACAAAACATCTGGGGAAGAAAAACTCTGACTGCAAATCACAACAACGAGAGACATACGTGAAGCAGACTAGTCTGCCATGTGCTAGAGAGGACTGAGTTGTTTTTAAAAAAGTGGAGGAGTTTTCCTACTTCTACTACCTTGAGTTTCCCACGGGATCTCTCCTTGTGAGTTGTTTAATTCAGCTTGCAGAAAAGCATTTTTGGAAAGTCGTAAAACTGTGTGACTTTCCAAATAAGATCTTTTTCTTTTTTCAAAGTTATGTATGAAACCTTGCAGTGCTGCATGGATTTGGTGAATTAAGCTCGAATTTATTAGAAGACAGAGGAGTTTGAAATCACAATAGCTTGTCCTGACACACAATAATAACACCAGATGAATTGGTGAGCACTGTACTGGATGATCTCAGGTTCAGCTTTTCACTTGCTATTGTATAACTGGAAGTACTGTTTGGATTCACAGAGTTAAACAGGTATAAATATTTGGAATTATAATTAAATAATTTTTAAAACATTATTTTATTTCATTTTTAAATTCATATTTATCCATGAAGCAAGGCTGGCTTGATAACTATGCCTTTACTGTGTGCCAAGATGACATTTTCCTCCCCAAAATGACATCAGATTAGGCCTAAGTGTCAACTTTTAAAAAATATTTTTTTTCCTGGCACCCAGTGGTTTGCATTGTATTTAAGGTACTTAGTCAAGCAATACTTGAAACAACTATGAATTAATTACCTCTCTACTTTAAAACTAAATGTTCTGACAAACTAGGTAGGATACAACACTTGTAGAATTGTTTGTCATTTTACACAGCAATAGAGGGACAGAAAAGATTTACATACATAGAAGGCAGCTTTTAGACACACTCCTACTGGACAGGCATAACTTTTGCACTATTTTTTCAGCTAAAATACCGAAACTGTGTAACCATTTATCAACTTCAGGTGGCTTTCCCCAAAGGACTAAATCCCATTGCAAGGTTGGGACATAAAGATAATTAAGTTTCAATAAAAATTGGGGTCATGTAATCACATTGCAAACGTTACAATAAAAACTGGGGTCATACACGTCTCCTGTCAATTTATAAATCACTTACAGACATGACTAGGTTAACTGTTAACAAGTGTTCCACTTGAATCTCATGCAATACAAAGGGGTGGTTTTGTCTTTTTTGTTTTGTTAATCTTCAGTCTCCTTTTTGTTATGAAATGATGCCAAAAATCTGTTTGTTTAGCTGCTTGCATGATTCTTTAAATTCCACTCAGTAAACATTGCACATGGAAAAAGTGTAAGATGATTGTAATAACATCTCTGCTGTGCATCCACCCCATCTCATCTGTTTCGTAGCTGTATCACCATGTCTTGCACTTTCTGCTTAACTTGAAAATAAAGCATCTTTATCTACTAACCTTGCTCCATTACTTCCATTCTCCCAGTGGCTTACTCTTCAGCTTCCACTGTCAATGTTCAAAATGAAAGAGAAATAATCGAATCCCTCCTCCCCAGTACAAAGGGCTTCTTCTCTTAGATGTCTATGCCCATCCTCGGGTCTGCTGTCAGTCCTCCAAATGGGTAAAAAATTGAAGTTACTAAAAGTTTTAGGATGCTCAACAGAACAAAGTACATACCGGGTCCATCCATGATGATCCAAACCTTCCTTCACCCCTCGTTCACTTTTTCAATAGAGAATTAAATAGCAGCTATACTTTTATAAGCTATTAAACCCATTTTCTTTCAATAGGGTCTGGTTTAGAAATTCTGAGTTGGCAGTTTCTTCTGGGATCTTTCAATAATACCAAAATTCATTTCTAATAGACGGGGCAGGGAGGGAGTAGGGAAGAGAACTTGCAGAACTATTATTCCATCATATTTCAAGGACCAGCTGTGACACGAAAGGAAAGGGTGGGGACAGGATTAGTAAACAGTCTTTCATTTTTCCTGCAAAGCAAAACAGAATTAAAACCAGAAACTAGACCTGGTGAGAAAGGGGGAGGGGAGGCAAAGCAGAAACAAGAGAGTGTACTACTAATCAGTTTTTTTAGGAGTTACTTATAAAAATCTAAAACAAAGATCTGAAAACAGAGTTTAGGTGGAACTGGGAAGGGAAATGGTGACAGTAAACAAGAAACAGACTCCATAAGATGAATAAAGGCTGATGAACAGGTGCTTTATATCCCTTGCGGAAATGGTCTCCACAGGGATCATTTGCAAGAGGAACTGCTGTTCCTGCCCAGGATGTCTCCTCTAGTTGATCTGCCCTGGTCGGAGAGGAGGGCAGGAGTGCACATGGACCTAGCTGCTCCACCTCCTTCCCCACAGCACCTCCTCAAATGTGGGGCTCAGCAGTTCCCCAGAGAGAAGGACTCAGATGCAGCAGGTCTCTGTGTTCAGGGCAAGGGTGGCCTGAACTGAACTTCTGTTGTGCAATACACAGCTACAGCATAGAAATAAGAGAGTACTGAGCAATGAAAGAGCCCGTCACTGATCTGTGTGGGCTGAACACACATCATGAGCACCCTCCTGGCCCTGATAGAGAACAGCCCGTTGGAGAATTGGCACCTTGTTCGCCCAAGGGACACTCCTGCCTTTGCCTGGCTGGAGGTCTCTGACAGAAGACAGCAGTTCCTGTCAGTGAAGGTAAAAGAAGACTCCAGCATGTGCTGGCTTCTTTTCTCAAACAAATCTTCTAGACATCCTTAAGATACAGGGAGAATGTCTGGTATCAGCATGGATGAGGTAGAGCCAAGCTCTGCTACATCTTATCCTGACAAGTCACTTCAGCAAGAGAAGCGGGCACCTTGTTATGCTCCCTTTCCCTGGGCAAGGCTACCGAGGAACAGAGGTGTGAACTGGTCTCCTTTGGCTGCTGTTAGGCACCAAGGAAAGCCCGAGATTAAAAGAGTGGAGTTCAGCACACAGAATCATCTGTGTTGGCAATGCCCAAAATCAAGCTATCTTGCTAAGAAAAAAAACGGGTAAGGAAGGAAATGCTACAAGTAGGGATAATGCAGAGCATGCAAGGCAAAAGCAGAATTGTATTCCCTGTATTCTCTGTTTTAGTGTCACAAACATTTACATCCTCAATGGCTCTCAAGTTAGTTTTCTGAAGCACCTGCCCACAGTGGGGACAAAGCTGGGATCTCAGTTCCTTGCTCTCTGCCACTTGGCTAGAGGCTCTTATTTCTGGAAGAGGAGCTGCACGCAGTTTGGCCCAGGAGACTTGACACATCAGTGGGAAAAAGACCTCCTATACAAAACAGTGGCCCTTTGGAGTGGTTCTTCATTCCTCCCACTGCAGTCCTGGCCAGAGAGGAATTTGGGGAGTGACACCAGCTGACCCACCATGCTTCGAGTGCATGGAAGTACACCGCATATTCTTCTGAGCTTGAGAGCTGCACTTGGAGAAACAGCTCATGTCTCACTGAATGCTTCTCTGTCCAAAACCTTCTTGCTAGCACGTTTCCAGCACTCAGCAAGGCCGTTCACAAAATAATGGAGGAATTCAAGACTGTGGTTGTGTGAGCACAGTGAAAGGCAAGCTGTTGATACTGAGCAACTGGCATAAGGATAAAGATCTACTCGCCACTTTTGTAGAAGGGAGTAACAAGATGATGGATCTGAATAGAAAACTTACTAATGATGTCCTTCATAATTCAGAGTTTTAAGCTCACTGCCAAGTGCTCTGACTCTCAGAAAGAGAAGCCACAGGGATCTGTGATCTGCTCTCACTGCCTGTATGCTGCAAGCCCATCCATGTCACCCCACTGTCCCCCAGCAGAGCCTAGTTGCTTGTGCTTTGCTGAAGCACATTTCACAGGAAGGCAGTGTGTCTTCATCTGAAGACGCGAAGAAATGGAAAGCCTATCACTTCTCTTGTTACCTAACCTCCATTGCTCCTACCTCACTCCAAAAGGCACGTGCCTCGTTTCCTGTTTGCATTTGTCTGCCTTTGGCTTGAAGGCATCCTTGTTATGGCTTTTTCTTCTAAAGAGCCTTTTAATGCCTGCTGTTTTCAAAACATGCTTATGCACCAGTCAAGTCACCTCTAAATCTTTCTGTAATTAAAAAAGACTGTACACTGTAGTGTTTTCCAGTCCTGCTCCCATTTTTTAGACTCTTCTTTCAAATCCAGTGCCAAATCTGCAGACAGAATTCCAGTCTCTTTCTCATTGATTCAAAGCACAAAAGTAAGACCATTTCCTTACTCCCACCACTCTGCCTTTTTTTTTTTTCTGTATCATCCAGTGAACAAGTCACATTATGTTAAAATTTGTCTCTTCTCATCCCTGAATCTACTGGTTGCCAAACCAGTTCCCTATTTTTCTGTATAGATTACCTAACATGGTCTTAGATAAACCAACTTCAAATAATATTTTGTGCAAGTCCAGGTTAATAAATTTTCCAGATTATTCTAGCTGGAGCCTTATCAATTTATCTCTCTGCCAGTCATTTTTATGCTAACCACAGCAAAAATAGCAGATCATAACAAAAATGTTTCGTCACTTAACAAAGACAACTGCATAAGAAGTCCTTTGTTGTACACCTTGGAAAAGAAAGAAAAACACAACTGAAAGCACAGCACTTGGACAGTAGTGAGAAAGTGACTAGCTAATATTTTCTTTAATACAAAACCCAGATAACTTTAAATGCTACGAATCATGAGGAGTATAACTGGGCTTGGTAACATTAAGTTTTGTTGTTAACACAGATACAAGTCTTAATACCAGATAAGATTAGAGCAATTTTTGAGATCTTCATGAAGTATGAGAGACAGTTTAGGAATGGCTATAAGCTTACTCACTTATACTTTTCAAATTAAATGCCTTTGTCAGTTGTGTTTGTTACGAATTCCCTCATTCCTTTCAGGAAAAAATAGAAAAAAAAGGTGGGGATATAGTATATTAATGGAAAGGACTATTTCATTTTGTCAGAGAACAACTTCCTATGAAGTCCAGCTACAGAATCTTCCTTTTCAGCCATAGTACAATGTTAAGTCACTGTTCTTTTCTTTCAGGCAGTTCTAATTGTCAGTTTTAACTGACTTTTTGTAAACACTGACCTCAAAAAACTCTTGAATAAAGTACTCCCTTGGTTATACGGGCCATTGGAATCTGAACTCAGATCTGGACTGGAGTGGCAATTAGCAAAAGCCTTGTAAACAAGTGTGAGACAAGGCTCTAAATTTAAATTTAGGAAATAAATGGGACAGAAGGACATAACAAGCAGAGCTAAGCACTCTTCTTGTGTGTCTTCTGAAACTTTTCTTTAACTGTCCTAATGCTGTGTTCTTTGCAAATGCTCCTTCCACATTACATCTCGCAGGCAGCTAAGTAACATTAAGCTGTAATTGAAAACCAATTGGGTTTGTTTAGTCTACAGAAGAGAAGCCTGAAGGAAGACCTGATAACAGCCTTTAAGTACAGAAAGGGCTGCCTCAAAGAGCAAAGGAATAATCCATTCTTCATGTCCTTAGAGAGAGGACAAGAAGAAATACACTGGAATCACAGCTAGAGAAATTCAGGCTGGATATCAGGAAAACCTTTTTATCTGTAAGAATCACTAGGCGTGGGAACAGATTGCCTTGGGTTATTGTGAAATCTCTGTCACTGGGAGCTTCTAAGGAAGGGTTAGACAAATGTTCGCCAAGGGTGGCAAAGGCAGAGTTGAATTCTTGAGGCTGAATGTAGACTACACAATCTCCCCAAACCTCTGCCAACTCTATTTTCTATGATCTTTTCCTTTAGTCTGCCCATTTATATAAGGGAGTTTTGCATATTTATAGAAACTCACCAGTTCCATAAATCATCTGAAATGTATATTTATTCACAAACTTGCATAAAGAGAGAGGATTAAAAGGAAAAAAGCCTGTAAAGACATTAAAGAATAAAACTTAATAGTATATTACAAAGCCATGACATTACTGTTCATAGCACCAACCCCAGAAACTCATAATGCAACATTACAATAAATATTCTTCATTAAAATATTTCACAATCATAAAGCAGTAAAGGCATCAAAACCTGTGGCTTCATACCATATACGTACAGCTCTCACTTTGTAAAGCATAATATTTCCTGTAGTCCACACTTTTTCTTGACAAAGCTCAAAAGTTCATAATGAGGAGAGAAACAAATGTGCTGTAGGTATCCAGACCAGATGATTAACTTGTAAATAAGCTCCTCTCCCCCCGACCCAAGGAAAAATATCTATAGGGCTAAACCTAGTGGTTTTAAACATAAAGTAACTTTTTTTTAAAGCCACATCCCTGATTTGCAATCCAGACTGAGACATTATTGCCTGAATAACCAATACACAGTCCTCTGATGCAAAATTCCTGCAAGAAGATAGTCAAACCAGTCCTTTACTTGTTCATTTTGTAGTATTTTTAAGTAAACAATGAAAACATCTTTCTTTCTCCTCAAATAGCCCCCCCGGCTGTATTATTGCCACATTGTATCGGCAGTATCATAATATTCAGGATTTTTTCTCAGAAACATCATTTCACACTGACTGGTGGCAACCAAGCAATTTCATCTATTTCTGTGTTTGTTTCCAAAGCCTTTGCATCCAAACAGAATTTCTATAAAGTCTATCCTAGAAGCAAAGGCCATGCATGCTTAGGCATACTAATACCTTTTATCTGAGGATCTGACCCAACTTTCTTTGATGACAAGCTTGCTTTTGGCATTAATGAAGGCAAGTACGGTCCCAAACTGGTCATTCACAACACCCGTCAATGGCATTTTAGTAAGAACAAGGACCGCATTATGAGGACAAACATTTGGTATGATTCAAATCTTATGCAATATAGAAATAAGCTTAAGGCAAGATTGCTTTTGATGCCTTAGCCAGTCATCCTCATAGTGTGACTTGTCATAAATCTTCCTTGCA
The DNA here is from genome assembly GCF_035582795.1 of Mycteria americana. Classification (NCBI taxonomy): domain Eukaryota; kingdom Metazoa; phylum Chordata; class Aves; order Ciconiiformes; family Ciconiidae; genus Mycteria; species Mycteria americana. Next base: position 38,771,552 of record NC_134367.1, read on the forward strand.
TAAAACTACAATGAAGAAGTAGAAGCAAAGGGAAAAAGCAAGAAACAGCTACATACGACAGTGCTCACACCATGTGAAAATCAAAAGTAGGAAAATTTAATAACTCATATACTAAAATATACACCTGCTACATTAAGTTTTTTCATATTATCCTCAAATTCTTGCCATTCAAACTTTTTTCTTTAACAAAAAATATCTGCTTAAGAGGAATTTCCTTTAGTTTCCAAAATCAAAATAAAGTCTATCTTTAGGAAACATATTTAGTTAAGCACTCTGTTCCAGCATTCCTAGAAATCTACCCAGCTTCCTTCCTCAGTGTTCTGAATGCAGCTGCATATGCAAGTTTCCTCACTTCTCAGTTAGCTCACTGGAGCTGTAGACAAAAATGGCAGTACACAATATTTAAGCTTTGTATTCATTAACATTAAGATTCTTATACACCTCACTGTGTCGCTACTTGATACTATTGTAACCCTTGTCTTTCCTCCTCCTTCTTCTACCATTTTTTTTTTTTACTTTGACCCTTATCCATTGCTTTGACCCTTATCCTTATCTTCTAAGTTCAAAATGTGCCTTTATTTATAGCTCAGTTTTTGCATCTGAGGGTAAGTGATTAGCACAAGGACTGCAGTGAAAATCAGTTCAGCTTGTGGGAAACTACAAAAAGTTTCACTTGCCTTCTTTGTGAGCCGACATATTCCCTAGGTATCTTGTTGGTTGGGTAACAGCCCTTCATGCATTTGGCTTCATTTTCTAACCTTCAGGGCTTTGATACTGTTTCCTGTACTTTTGCCAATGTTTTAAAACAACTAAAAAAAAAGAACGTCCAAAAACTAAATACAAAGCATGTTAATGAAGTCTGCAAACTGCCTGGCCTATGCTTTGTGCCATGTGAGTCTAGTAACTATGCAAGTTTGAATTTATAATCTAAAGCATATAAATCTGACACTAAATAAGGAAAAAAATGTGCTCAATGTTTTCAATGAAGTGTGGACGGACTTGCATATAGAAGCATTCCCTGAGCATAGTTACATAAATAGGCCAGCCTTAGCGTCGCTCCAGAGGCACAGTCCTGGCTAATGTCAGCTGGAAAAGTATTGGAATAATCATTGCAAACTGTACTGGAGGTGATTTTATTGCCAGGAAGAATATTGCCAAGAAACTAAACTATATGGTCAAAGAATATTTTTTATACTATTATGATATGTGTCATTGAGAAGGATATAGTTGTTTCCACTTGCATTCTATATACTTCTCTGTCCTGCAGCAATTGTACAACCCATGGTAAACTATCACGTCATCTGTCTTCAGGACAATAACATGGAAAGTTATTTATTGTGTGTTCAAAACCGGTATAATAATGTCTACAGAAATTCAGAGAATAATGGGTGTGAAACCGACTGCCACAACTTGTAAGCAAAAAGGACACATCCGTAGTCAGAAGAGAGATAACCCAAGAAAAAGTAATGGAAAATGATGGTGTTACCATCAATACTTATCCGCTTGCTAAAATTCTGTATGCCAGGTGAGCTACCAGTGGTCACTGAGAGCATGCAAGAGAGCTGCTATTCTTGCCAAAGACTTCTGATAAAAATAGAATTTTAATGCCTCTTGAGGGTGTTATTGTTCTTTACTCCTGTTGTAAAATGTGGGAGTATCAGCTACTGAGCAGCTGTCATGTTGCAGGCTCCCAACAACTGGGTCTGATTCTCTGATGAGTGAAGCAATCCCTAAATATGCACATACATACGTACATAGATATGGAGTTTGTATCTCTTTGGGAATTAGATCTTGAAATTTAATTGCAAGGTGTTATTTTACTGCTATAAACACCCACCAGTTTTCCCCAAACTACTCAATCTTGGAACTATGGCACATTGTTTTCAGGAAAAAGCTGTTTATTGAGCTTATTTTACACTTCTGAAAACCCGTTACATATGATCCTCAGCTGGATAGTGATGAGGAGGCGGTATGTGCTGGTTCGTTTATGAAAGAAGCTGGATTATTGATGATAGAATATTATATGCCTCTGTCCCACCAAATAAGTGAAAGAATCCATCAGGAGACTTTTATGGAAAACAACTGTTCTGTGATTAATTCTACAAAGCAGTGTCATTACATTTTTCTGACTGATGCTTTCTTATCTTCTTGCTACTTTTTACCACCTGTGCCCTTGAAGAGAAGAGAAGTCTCCTCTTTCTGTATACCAAACCAGTCAAAGTTCTTACCAACCGCTCTGGTTTTGGCTGGGGGAGAGTTAATTTTCTTTATAGTAGCTAGTATGGGGCTATGTTTGGGATTTGTGCTGAAAACAGTGTTGATAACACGGGGTGTTTTAGTTGTTGCCAAGCAGTGCTTATACTAAATCAAGGACTTTTCAGTTTCCCATGCTCTGCCAGGTGCACAAGAAGTTGGGAGGGGACACAGCTGGGACAGCTGACCCCAGCTGACCAAAGGGCTATTCCATACCATATGGCGTCATGCTCAGCATAGAAAGCTGGGGGAAGAAGAAGGAAGTAGGGGATGTTCGGAGTGATGGCGTTTGTCTTCCCAAGTAACCATTACGCGTGATGGAGCCCTGCTTTCCTGGAGATGGCTGAACACCTGCCTGCCCATGGGAAGTAGCGAATGAATTCCTTGTTTTGCTTTGCTTGCATGCACAGCTCTTGCTTTACTTATTAAACTGTCTTTATCTCAACCCACGAGTTTTCTCACTTTTGCTCTTCCGATTCTCTCCCCCATCCCACTGGGGGGGAGTGAGCGAGCGGCTGTGCGGTGCTTAGTTGCTGGCTGGGGTTAAACCACGACACCAACAGATGAAGATCTTTTTCACCTGACAAGGTGGTCTCAGAACTGGTCTCACAGGATGTCTCCCATGTTAATGGCTGAGAAACGTCAGCATTTACAGGCACCACAGAACAGCCAGCACTGACCTCACCATGCTCCCCAGGATGTAATGGCTGCGGCTATAAATTAAAGGCATCCCCCTCCTATGGGGATTCCTTTATGTCAAGGATAGACTAACTATTTGTCATCATTTTCCAGTTCACAATGCCTAAAATAATGTGAGGGTTGTACTGTATGCAGTCTGGCACAGCTGTGTTTTTCATAGCATGACACCAAGGATATGTGCTGCATTACCACATGGGATAATGTGGGAGGAATGTCCTAGATGGAAGGAGTCAATCTTGGCGTGGGCTGCATCCAGGAACAGACCCTGGAACAAATTATCATGTCAACTGTTTCTAGGTCTCCTTTTGGAAGGAAATAGCTAGCTCACTCCAGAGCATAGCCTGGGAGTAAACCAGAAAACAGCTAATCGCTAGTGTGGGTACAGATGCACCCAACTTCATCTTCAGTAGGACCAGAATTTAGGCCACATTTGAGCACCACTGAGAGAATAAAGACTCTTTTTCCTCACATTCTCCAGCTTTGAAATGGTTTTGTGATTTTTGTCTGTTTGATATTGCAAGCAGAGTAGCTCAGAGAAGCATAAACTGCACTTTGCTGTAAAAATGATGAGGTCTACAGTAATTCTGGCTGTTTACAGATTAACACCCAGAAACACAGACCAACTGAGGAGGAATCCCTGCCTTTCAGATATCACTGCTGAAGGTAACATTCTCCTTTTCAGGTGAAATATTAGCCAATGTGGAAGAAAAGTTAATGGCATAAGTCGCTTGGGCTTTGATGCAGGGTACTGAAAACTTCAGTCTAGCTCTGTCTTTGACAGGGACCCATCTCCAGAGAGCAGAGTGTATGGGTACTGTCTTCTCAGCAGCCTGTCTCATTCATCTGCTGAATTACAAACCAGCTGAGCTTTTTTCAGCTTAGTCATCTCATTCCTGCAGATAATAATCAAGCCCAGAGGTCACAAATGCATGGGAGGGTCTCTCCTCCTGGCACGCAAGACTGGCCAGTGCTGACAGAGCTGTAAGTGCTGTATCGCATGCTGTGGTGAAGCAAAGCAAAGCAAATCCACACGGGTCAGCAGGACAGGCAGGAAAGCCTGAGCTTTACACTAGAGTGATCATTCTCTCCTTCTTACCTGCCTTCACAGCACTCCGGAGCTCTGGAAGAATTAAGCAGATCTTTGCCAATGGGCTGTCCTCAATGGCTATATTTACAGTCACATTTCTGCTTTATCCCACACTTATTCTACTTTCTACTTCACATTTCTACTTTATCCCGAACTCAGTCGAAGTTCTTCAGTCTTTGACCTTGAGGCGGGGACACTGGTTGGAGAAGACTCACTGATACCTCCCCTCATGATAGCGTGTCCGCCACGTGGAGAAATCTCACAATTCAGGATCTCAGGAACATGTTGTGACACCCCTTCTCTCCAGCTGGAAAAATGCACCTAGAAGGTCAAAAAACAACATTTCCAGAGCATGGGACTCACACCATCCCACCAGTTCCCCTCTGGGATGCTCACAGATTCAGCAAGTGACTGCTCTAAGGACCTGAAACACCACCCTCTGAGCACCTTGCTCCTGGATCCAAACCTGACTCCTGCGGTCTTCCCCCTCATTAAACACACTTACCATCTCTGTGGGGCTTCACTCTGTTTATATCTTCTTCTCCTAACTCAGTCTCTGTGTCAGCCTTTGGCAAACTGCCCACTGCCCGAGACCCGCATCCCCTTGGTCACCAAGGCCTTGGCCAGCCCCTTGCCCCAAGGTGTTTCATGCTCAGGTGTTTCATGCCTGTTAGGAATTAATAACCACCTTGTCAGGTATGTCTCGTCAAGCCGGCCTGGGCTGACAGAGAGGTATTCATGACACAGCAATTTTCATAGCAGTAACTCCATAATAACTTCATGATCTGAGGTTACTGAGTCAACTAAACCAACATGCCAGCCACATTGGCAATAAACTGTTACAGTTTATTTCAGTGTACAGACCAGATTTTTATTCTCTATCATTTGATCATGGTGACATCTATTCTTTTGCATTTCTTGCTTCTTAAAACCATCAATTGATAATGTAAGATAACTGCCTTAAAATGCGTAAGAGCTCAGGACACAACAGTAACTAGTTTCATTTTAAGAGTTAATATACCTAGTATATAGTTTCAAGTCAGGTAGTCACCTCAGTTTTAGTAAGAATGATGTCCCATGTCTGGAAATTCCTTCAACACCCTTTTCATAGAAGCATGGAACCAAATCCCTGTCCCAGGGATACTTGCTCTCCATTTGATTTTGTCTTAATGCTATAGGTGATTATCCAATATTAGAAGATATATGCTGTGCTATTTCTTTCAAATAAAGCTGTTTGTTCTAAAAATAAAAAAGAGCCTGCTTTACTTCAGATTATGCATTATGCCCATCAACCACATGAAATTTTGTGGTTTCTTTATGAACTAGGACTTTAGGTCAAATACCGCATATGTTTTATAAAACAGGATGGAAAGTTGTCACATTGGGAACTGATTTATCTGTTGTGGGGAGCAGTACACCTTTGTCAAGCTTTCTACCCTGAGCAAAGCTGTGACTTAGTCTTTGACCTATTCTCTTTCAGGTAATAGATGTACATTATGGATTTCATATAACCTAATTATGATGATTATGGATGGGATGAAACAGATTATCTCTTCTAGCTAATGCGCTTTGTACTAGAGATACTAGTTTTAATGGTGGAGATGGTGGATACTGACATAAAAAGATGCACTATTAAAAGTTACTCTAGCATTTTTAAATTATTTTTTATTTTTTATCATTATTTTTTTCTTAGGAATAATTGGACAGTAGACAAACCAGTGGTTTGTCTGTTTAGCTGCGAGGGCTATGCAGTTTAGCTTTTACTCTATTTTATCCTGGAAGATGTCCTATCAGCCTTGGTTAGCAGACCATCTTAGTTTGGGAGCTAAGTCTACAGCGTCCCAAGTCAAACTCTGTACTCTGGATGTTGATGTTTCATCTTGGCAAACTATCTGTTTATTCAGTCTCCAGGCAGGCACACAGGGTTGAGGTAATAAGACCAATGAACCAATTTTCCTCAGGAGAGCTGAGCTATCATTTACAGATGTGCTCTGGGCTTTTTGGATCTCAAACATTCAAAATCCATTCTTGTAAAAAGTGAAAAGTAAGAACATTTAGTATGCTTCTGGTGCTGTTGCTTCTTTCTTCCTTTCTTTTTGACACATAGACCCATGAAAAAAAACTAATGGCATGTTTTTGGATTCAGGATTAAAGCAACTATGAGGCACTGTGGACATGGTTTGTGCTTGTAATTTGTGGAATTTGTGGCTATATGGAAATTAAAATTTTTGCTTGGAAAGGCTGACAACAACTACAATATATTCAGTTAAAACACCAGATGTACCTACTTCTTAATTAAATGCTTAGACTGACATTCCTTAAAATGGAAAACAGATGCTCTTTGTAATGCAAATATATCCACATCAGGGCCCCTTTCAATGTGTTTTAAAAAGTCGTGTCCTGATGGAACAGTGAATAAAAGAAAATTTCACCACTAGTAAAAGAGGTCAGATTAACAGTTCAGTTGTAAGAGTGTTTTACGTGACTGTCTTTCACACATAAGAAGCCACCTGCAACAACTCAGGATCCCAGGCAGCGTGCAGCGTACTCCACAGGTTTGTCAGCCTCGTGGTCCCTCTGAGGTCATCCTGTGGCTGTTCTGCTGGAGAAGAGGAGAATTAATCCCAATCGCAGTTTCCCGGAGCAGCACCCTGTGGAGATGCAGCTGACCACTCCTTTTCATGCACTCCTTGCCGCTTGGGTCTCTATAAACCAAAGAGTAGAACTCTTTGCAAATTTCCAAATCTTCAGGAAAAAAAAAAAAGCAGCTTTACAATTACAGCAAAATGTCCTTGTATAGAAACTACTTTCAGCTAAAGATAGGACAGAATAAACGATGTTTAGTGGCCTGTCTGACCCCACCTCAGCCTGAAGGCTTGATCCATCTAATATACATGGCTTCAGCAGTCTGTCCTCCAGATTTCACCTCATTCTTCCCAAAGTCAATGCTGAAACTCTCTCTGATATCAGCAGTCCAGAACTGTACCTTTCCTTACTCTGATTTAAGAACAGGAGGATGCAGGCAGCCATGGACTTGGGGAAACATGGGAGTCCCCAACCCCCACAAAACCATAAAATATTAAATTAGGTATGGCAGGAATAGAGAAATAGGCATGATGATTTTGGAACAGTAGCTCTCTTATTTCACTTAAAGTGGACAAATTCACTTATGGTACAAAAATACTCATTAATGCACTCCTTTTTTCAAAACAAAAGTAAAAACAATGCGCTGTAAATCAGAAAAGGTTCCAAATGATGATTTTCATCTTGAGCTTCTGCAGCTTCTCTAAGCTGGAAGTCATCAGTTTTGTACTTATGCATGTGTGAAATCATATATTGCTCGAACACGTTTGTCCCACAGTAGATGAAAGCCATATTTTAATACAATGTGGAGCACTGTAACTGAACTCATTCACAGCACAGGTTTGATGTAAGCCATTTTTCATCAATAGTGACGTTCTGAAAAACAGCTGATGTTCCTTTTGACTGAGGTCATCAAGATATTTCTGAACCAACTGCTGCAATGTTTCTGCAAGCAAAGGGTTGGCTTCAGTGGATGCACTGATCACTATCAAAAGCCAAACACTGACCCTTCAATACATCTTGGGGCTTCTCTTTGGGGCTGCAGTAAGTTAAGATTCTCGCTAATGTTTGTGTATATTCCTGGGTGCGAGAAACTGAATCATTAGTTACACTCAGGAAAACAAACTTAGAATTTCCTTGAGTAGCTTGGTTCACGTGACCTTGCTTGTATTTTCTTAGGAATTTTTCCTGGAAAGCTCAGGCATCCTAACTCTCTGCAACTTCGTTTTTTCTGATGGATTTGCTCCCAGAATAAGCTGTAGTTTTTAGATGGCTGGACGGAAAATTTTCTGTGAACCTGCCCTCTTATTGCTGAAGCATCTGGCCAGTGAAGACTTTTCAACAGATTGTCTCTTTAGGACTTCTCTGTTCTCTCAGAGCTGAAAAGAACAGTTATTTCTGTTTTTCATTTTAGCTGCCTTGCCTCCCAGTTCAAGTCCTGTTTCAGACTCTCACTGCAGACTTCGCAGTGCCCTGTACCAAACGCAAACCAAGATAATTCTCAGAGAAGGAATTCAATGCCTCGTCAGCCAATTTTATTAGACAGGAAACATTTGCCTATCAATATAATTATTGGTTCATATTTCACAATGTCCTAGTACAAATATTTTGTTTGGAAAAATTTTAATTCATCTTGGAAACCATTCCAGTGATATCTCTTCATTTAGACAGAAGTTACAGGACCGTATTTCCTGGTTTATCCTTTTGTCATGCAGTTGCTACACACAATGCTAAATCTGCTGAATTAGCAGCACTATGAAAGCACTGCCTGTGATTGCTATAGATCTGCAGATTTAAATTCAATAATGTACCTCCAAATGCTAATACAATTTGTACACACCAAATGAGACTGTGAAATTTTCATGGCATTTCCTCCAACCTTGTACACATAAAATAATTTTCTCTTAATTGGGAAGGTTTCTGACTCATCTGCTCTGTGTCCCCACACAGTATTTTTTTTCTTTTTCAATACACGTCACATTATTCAAAGTCATGATTTTTATTATTTCATTGTGAATAGAGAGAACTTGTGAATACCCTTTGAAATATGAGGCTCAAATACCATCAAAAGCATGGATGTTAAAAATCACAGTGTGTGTTGCCATTTGAGAAAGTTGTTCTTCAGGCAGAGAACGGCCCAGCTTCCACTTGGCCTGCAGAATCATTTTGCAGTGCAAGCCCTGACAATAATTCATGCTAGCAAGCACTTTCCTTCTAATCTGCCTTTGTCCTTGCTTCTAAGAATAATGAAAATGTAGCATACTCATAACAGTTAGTCAGGTAAATGGAAATTAGACCCTTCAGACTCCCACTGCAGTCAGTGTAATAAACTGGCAAGCAAAATTCATTTTACTGCGTGACACACAAATGTCCTTTGACGGCAAAATGCAGATACCAAACAGTTACCGTATCAAGCTACATCACACCTGAACGTGCTCAATCTATCCCACCAACACTCAGAAGATAACTCACATCACCATTTTTTTCATAATACTGGGAAGCCGTAAGACAGAGAATGTCTAATCCTGAACACCAATACAAATCATAATCACATAATCATATATATTTTGCGGCCATATTTTATAACTTTCTGCAATTTGTTTTGTATAGGAAACTTGTTAGGTAAGGAGAAATTTCTTTTTTCTTTTTTTTGGGGGGGAGGGAGGAAGGCTTTGGTACTGCATGATCTTAAAGGAATAGCTATAACTTGAAATATTATCTGCCATCTTATCCAACAGAGTTACACCAGGTTCTACAGCTGATAATCTGAATCATTGCTTGTCACCAAATATTTGCCTTTCATTACTGTCTAAAATACTTCCAAATATACTTCCATCAACTAATCAGAGGGTTGATTATTCCATGCCCTATGAATCACATGACTGATCATACATCAAGAATAAATAATTGAGAATAGGGAGGACTCAAAATCAATAATCCATGAGCAACTGATAGGAAGCAAATCGTTGAACCTACTCAGTGACATGTTGTGATTAATGCATTTGTATGTGTGATAAGCTTCCAATTGTTTGTGAGTATAAATAAGCATAAAGAACATTAATTTGTAATATAAACTGGTTCCAGGGGGCATGCTATCTGCTGAAGTGCTAAATGTATGCAAGAACACATCCTGAAAAGATAGACCTTTTATTTGAAGCATGGGCATGAACTATTTCTAGTAGTGAAAACATTTCTTTTATTATTTCTTTTAATTAGTGATAACTATACATTCTTTTTCTGCAAGGTGTTACTTCCTAACTTACCAAAACAGATAAGGTGTTTCCTGAGCTGGCATAAAGACAGTTTAAGAAAATCTCTGTGACTGGGTGTACACGAGCAGGGCAGGCAGTCTGCTCCCCCGCAGCCTGCCTTCGGTCACTACTGAAACCTTTTTTTCGTGCAAGTCTGACAGCCCATGGCCTGCTCAGGACAAAATCATTGAGCAGCTCTGGCCTCTGCCTTCCCTAGCATCAGAAAGGCACATTAGGGCAAAACCATCTCAGTCCCTCCCTCTGAAGTGTTGATTCCAAGCTTTTGCACCTGAGGAAAAACATGATAGATTCCCCCCATTTATTGCCAGTGATTTGCAGAGTAAATATAGCTGCACAGCTGAGGTTAGCATGTGTTAATTCATTGAATTTTTTTCCAGGCACATCAGATTTCCCCGTGCCTTCCTGATTGTTCAGTGTCCATTCTGTAGAATTAGCATGACAGTGAGGACACATTAGAAAATTTATAAATCCTCTCAGTTCTGCAGAAAAACAAAACTACATTTGCTGATCATATCCTATGGCTAGCACTATAATTTCACCATTTTGATGAAATCATGGCTGGAAAGGTCAACACAAGAGTCAATGCAAGAGTCACAAAAATAGGTCAATCCCATCAGCTAGCAACGCTGAAGCAGTCAGAGGCAAATAATGACTCTGTGTTTCATTCCTTTATCTTTCTTCTTCATATCTTTCTTTTGTAAATTTTGTCATCTTTTCTTTTCTTGTTTCTAATGGTCCTTCTGAGTTCCTTGTTTTCCTCTTGCGATCAGACATGGCTTATAACATGCAAGGACTCAGAAAAATTTTCATAAGGGCAACCAACATTAGTGAAAGCATCCAGGAGCAATTTAAATTACTTGAAGACTTAAAATGAGCACTTTCAACACTTGCCTGTAAGAGGAAGAAGAGCTGTCAACAGAAAAGTGACATAAATCATACAGTATTTTATTAGTCTGCATTTTTTACTATGATCCAGGTTTAAATCAGTTGAGGAATATATTGAAATTATGGTCTAAGAAGAAAGTCTTAAATTTTCCTTTTACCATAGTGCAGGGTATTTTGAAAAATCAAGGTAACATAATATCTTAAACTATCTCCCATATTTGGGTATGCAGAAGAGGGATGAGTAGGAAGGAAGGGAAAGAAAAGTATATGAGGAATTTATGAAATGCCATCCAAATTCTGCAGCTGACTTTAGTAGGCTGAACTTAACATTCCTGATATGGGAAACACACACACCCCTGAACCACTACTTTAAACTCTAGGTGTTTCTACGCTTGGAATTGTTTCTGGTTGCTTCTTTGCACAAGTATTTCTATCCAAGAACAGTGTGATCTTCTTAATCTGAACCCATAAACAGTTAAGTGATCAAGACTAACTCCTTGTATATTTAACTAATTAAAATTTCAACTAGTTATCAGCAGAAACATTTGGTCACACACACAAAAAATGTGTATCTACCAAGGAAACTCAATGGATACTTTGAACTATTTGACAAAATATTTAATTGAATGTGACAGGGAGTTTAGTGAGCACTGCACACTTGTGGACCTTCCCTTTCTCCTCAATGAGGTGGCACAGAAGCACCAGTTGCACATATTCTCCAAGTGCCCAAATAATTTGAAAGCCTGCTTTAGCACATCAAGAATCTGAAGCTGCAGAAAGCCTTCAAACCCAGCCAGCATAGCTCTTGGGAGGGTTTTTCAGCACAAGATCTAACAACAACGTAGAATTACAACAGGCTCCAGGAATTTCTGAAAAACTGCTGGTTCTGCTTTTCTTCTGTAGCAGTTTAAAACTGGTGGGCACAGCAAGTGGCCACAGCAGAAGCCACTAGCTGTGGGAAATCCTATACAAAGTCCTGGGCAAGCAGAATATGATGAAGGATGGAAAGATTCTTTTTCTCAATATTTAGTTTGGTGGCAAGTTGGAGGATAAGCATATTTTGCATGCATCAAAAAGTATACAGATGTACAAAAGCCTTGCTGAGATGTGATCTCATTTTAGCCTCCCTTGCTTTAAGCAGAGAGATCTAAGTGAAAAAATGCGTTCTCAATCACTTCCTAATTAGAAAAAGAAGAGTGTAAATGACAGTAATTGTCTGAAAACATCTCATCTGGGGAAACTGCAATAATCCAGATTGCAAAAAGGACACTACCTGCAACCCCGATACAAGTCTCAGCCTTCTCTAGAGAAGAAACCAAGCAATGAAAATACTGCCTTCAGTCTATGATGTGTTTTGCAAAATAAAACCCTCCTTCTGCAGTTTAACAGGTACAAAGGCAGTATTCTAACTGCATTTAAGCACATCAAGTGATTTTTTTAGTGATCTCTAATTAAAGTGCTAACTTCCTTTCATAATGTAGGAGACAAAAAGTAGATATACTTTTTGCCCCAGCCTTTTTCCTTTGAATGTGTTGGGTCTTCCTGGACTAATCTTTCCAGAGTCTTGCACCCACACCTTTTTTAATTTCCTACAATATATTTATATGTATTTCTAAATAAATTCAAAAAATAAACATGAATTTTGGGGTGAAACCCCATAATCTCGAGTAGCTTTCCTGTACAGATTCTAAATAATCAATTAGAAAATTCACTCTTTGCCATTCTGTCGTCACATGTTCAAAAGGCAACCAGGACAACATTTTCAAAAATGTTCATGTGATTGAGGGATCTAAGGCTCATTGATTTAGGGTCCTTTGAAAGTGTCTCTCCTGTTTAGAATGAATCCAGTTTTTAAAGTTGATGAACTCTTTCAGTCCTTAGTGATTCGAGATGCTATATGAATCCTGTGTCCACTTAGAAGCTTGAGACACATATATCAATATTTCAGAATATATTTAGAAATCAGTTTTAAGCACCTCACTTGGAAATTTTTGGCTTATGTAACCAAATAATCATTCTACAGCTGAAAAATAAAACATACTAAGACCAGTCCAAAGAACAACTAATCTCACACACCAACTCACTGATACCAAGCCAAGACTGCAGAAAAACTTCATAAAAACAAATGATAAAATTTATAGAGATTTAGTAGGTCACGCAGACCATCTGCCTGAAAATCAAGAGCTATTCATTACTATCAGGTCACCATTGCTCTGAACTGTCTAGCTTTGACTGCCTCGGAAGGTTTTGCTGTCACCCCTCCTAAAGAGGCCATTGCCCTTCTAAGCTAACGTGATATTTTAAAGTTATAATGTGGTAGATAAGTATATTGTACTACTTTGGGGGAAAAAAAGGATGGTATTTTCCTATTATAGAGAGAATGAATATACTACACTTTGTACTTTCTACAATGATTTAATTAAAAATTGCAGTTTTGAAATGAAATTCTTTGACACTGGGAAGTACCTTCCTTTGACATAAACCTGTTTGTTTTCCCCTCATCTGTAGCCTGACATTCATGTATAAATATGGCGCAGCATGGCAATTATTACTGTTTCATAAGGTACTACAATTTCTAGTTACATGTGCCCCACTTGGACTGGTCTGTAATAAAGCTAGAAAGCATCGAAGGGAAAGATTTTTTTTTATTTAACTTTTTGGCAGCAGCCTGTTTAAACATTGTGACTCAGAGCACCAAGGGATCAATAAAAACACATTTATCTCTCCAGTTCCTTAAAATGAACTCTAATCCTACTTTCTGCATTTCCTGTTTGCAAGAGGGTGGGAAGAGATTCCTAGGCAGCAGTGGAAAAAATATCCCACAATTTTTCAAAACTTATCTTAATTATAGATTGAGAAAAATCAACATTTTAAGGCATTTTCAACATCTGTAAGGCAATTCTGTTTGAGTTGCTAGAGGTGTAGTTCTAGAGTTTGAATGAATTGCTCATAAATTATTATATATAAACAAAATGCTTTTGCACAAGAGAAAAAAATGTGAAACCAATAAACACATTGCTAAGAAAAAACAGACTAGCTGCTGACTATTGTAATCTTCCTGAGTTTTTTGAGTGATAAAAATGAAGGTAATTTCACTTGAACCTGGAGATTCCTTCAAAACCATTTATGTTGGAAAGACAGCAGTGAGGATTAAGATTACCAGGCATTTTGCTATTACAGTGAAGTAGGGCAATAAGATGCATTCCTGTCCATAGAAATCTGCTGTGAAACAGAAACTCTATGTTTTGAACTTTCCTCCAAAAATTCTGTCTCAAATAGTTTGTGAAGATATGATAACTCTACTATAATGAAAAAATATTTTCCAAACAAAAGGGAAGAGAGACTGTCCTTGAGCCAGAACTGTGGCGCAGAGGTATTGGGATATGCCCTCAGGATCTGATCACAACTGGAAATAGATCATAACTTAATTTGACATGTGGGTTGAATCAATTCACACACAAGTTTAAATCTTGTAAGCCAGCACCCCATGGGATAGCAGAGAAGATATCCTTTTTGATATAAGACTAATTTCCAAGTCTGTAGAAGCAAGCGTGGCAATTAAAAGCAATGGATATGCCTCTGGCTGAATGCATGAACTCATCGTGTTTCTATTATTAATTTGCACGTTCAGCAACGCTGCCCCTGATTGATCCCCCAGAGTCAGGAGGTCAGCTTGAACTTGCTAAGTGAAAACATAGTGGTCTTTGCCTTGCAAATGTCACCTCCTTCCCACTTCCTCTCCATCCTCCACAAGCTGAATTTACTCAGATGATATACCTGGGTACCTGATGATTTCAGCATCTTAGCTTCTAACCTCCTTCACTCAGAAATTCAGCAGTCTCCACAATGGGAGTTTTTGTGGATTAGCTGATACAGCCTTTAAAAGAAAGTTCAGAGCACTGAACTACAGAAATTCTTGAGTCTAAACAAAGCAGCAATAACTTTGTCATTTCAGGGTAGAGCTGAACAAGTACATTGTAATGAACTATTGATTTGCTTCAGTTTTACTGCCCATGGAATACCCTTAAGAAGATTAATGCATAAACTGATCTACTTCATTCTAGATTTTTTTAATATTATTATTTGATTTTTTTGTGTGCAAATGCTTAACTTTTAATAGGTAACAAGGAGTTCTTTGCGTGTTCAGTATTTGGCAGTCTAGTTCTTAAGATTAACTGAGATACTACTAAGTCATGTGGCATGTTTTCCTTCACCTGGCTGGATGAGACTACAGCCTCCTGCAAAACAAATATTCACATACGCAAATGGAAAAACAAATCAGATTATTAAAGTCCATTTACTTAATGTGTCAAATGCTCACAGAGGCTAAAGACAAAGTGATATTTGAAGGAAACATCATAAAAATATTTATTTGAATATTTTTTTCTCCATTCATCCAGCCTTAATTACAATGGCAGAGAGGTAAAAAAAGTACTGCTGTTAAAATATATTTGTGAATGTAAGAAATATTCATTATATAAACACACCAAACTCAGATCTGTCAGACTGGATGGCCACTATATAAAATCAGCATGAAAACACTGATCACTGTAAAAGTTCCAAAGAAACATGTAGTTTATATTCTTGCCATGTCTTATGGCCATTTCACCGGGGGTAAAAAAAAAAAACCAAACAGGTCTGAGATCCAGACAACAAGGTTGAAGGAGCTGAGGACAGATCAGATCCCAAGTTTATGCTGCTGTAACTACAAACAGAATCTGGCCCAGCACTTTGTGGAGGGATGCCAAGAAAATTCTTGAGTTAAAGCCGTAGGTGGTTAACAGGAAGATTAAGGTCAAATAAGGAGACCCTTAGCTGGCCTTGGTTCCATCAGATAAGACAGCCCACCAGGCAAACAGCAGTCGGATTTCAAGATTTAAAGGGCTGCTTTTCACTGGAGTTCAAGACTCTGTCAAGCAGAATGTTACATTTCTAGAATAACATGAGTTTCTCCAAATACTGACATTTAATCATTCTTTATTAATGTGCCAAGCTATTGAATTAAAAGCAGTGTTCCCATCATAAATTGAGTTGTCTTTCATTCCCACTGTGCCAGGCACATATAATATATATCACATGGGTGAAGCTCGAAAGAGAAGTGTTTATTTAAGTTATATCTTCCCCATAGTTTGAGTTTGTTTGCAATCTGCAGTTGAGCAATGGGATTGAGGTGCTGAGAATATGTTGGTGAGGTGGTCAAGAGCCACCTCAGAGGAGATAAATCAATAGCACAGATAAATAAGCTTTTGTGAATCTTTTTCTCAAGTCTTCTACAACATATATTCTAGGTCCTCATTCTTTCATTACAAGAAGGAAAAAAAAAGTGCCTAGTTCAAATAACTAACTGAAAATCTCACAAAAAAGCAAGAATCTGTGTATTTCACATATAGAAGATTTTAATTTCTGCAAGTCAAATTAAAGCCCAGGCTTTCCCATGATCCTCTTAACCTGTTTAAAAACTACAGACTTCACAGCTGAATTTGCTTCAAATGGACATACTTCAAATGGACAGTATGACACTGTTAAATTTCATAGCTATTTCATGAGTTAATTCTGCCCAAAAACATATCTGGGGAAAAAATGACACAGTATTAAATTACTGTCCTACATAGTGTATTCTGGCTGCCAGTCATCAAGACTTCAGAGAAGGAAATATACTATTATTATTTTCCTTTCGCAGATGCCAGAGCCCAGATTACTGGCTTATGTTCAGCTGCTTTTTTGTTACTCCCTTTAAGCACCTTGCCCAAGAATGCTTTGGATTACTACCAGCCTTGGGGTGATAAGAGCTTAGCCTCTGCTGAGTGATCTCCTTTCTCTATGTCTTGAAATCACTGAAGACAGAGTCCTTACAAATATTCATCTCATGGGTGAGTATTCCTGTGGGCAAAGTAATACGGACAGTCACCTACATGCCATGCATATAAATGCAACAGGCATTCCCTACATAAGGATGCAGCTACCCCACCTGATGTTTGATCCTCTCTCATTTATGACCATAACCTCATCCAGAAGCAGTCTGAGGTTAGTATATGCCAAGTCCTGCCCTGCAATACAAATCTAAAGCATCCATCTTTTTGCCATGTCAGACTAAGAGGCAGCTACTGATGCAACTTGTTGGCCTCGAGAAGATGGCACTGAAATTATACTGCTTTCTGAGATGCTATAAAGCCAGCAATCATTTCCAGGACTTTGCCTGTTGCAATGAGTCATCTGTCTACTCATTCCACCCGCTTCAACAATGCCTTTCCCAAGTATTTAAAAATCCCAACTATCGAACACATCAAAAAGTCACACTCTCACTCTACCCATCATTTTAGGCAATTAAACAGGAGCCTGCTCATCTGTGCAACGCCTTCAGGCTAATAATTCTTCTACTTGCTAACAAATCCTGCCTCCTAGGTGAATCAGTGAGTAGAGGCACTGAAGTGGCTATACAGTTCTGAATTAAAAGCTGGCTTGCATCTTCCCAGCTTGGAGCATGGGTACAGATAGCACATGATAGTCAGCACCAACACTGGAGAGAGGCCCATTCTCTGTGGATAAAACATTCTTTGTATCGCCACATATACTTTTCCTGCAACATAATGAAGAGATCACTTCAAGAAGTTATAATACTGTCACATGTTAATGCTTCCTCTTCACAGAAGACAAAGCACAGAGCCCAACTGCTGCACACTGCAACAAAGCCCAGATATTTATTTGCCAAGATAATAGCATTTTTATTATGGAATCACTTTATTCTGGAAACTGTATTTTCTTATATCAGACTATGCAGGCAATAGATGTTGCCGCTGTCTCTGACAGATGATTGTTTTGGGGAGGGGGTTTGATGGATCTGCTGATTCTACAGTTTTATTAATGTTCACTCTGGCTGTCATGCCAGAAGGACTTTTTATTTAATGTCTCTCTAATTCCAAAGGAAGTTTATCTACAAACAGAATATTTTTGTTAAAATGTTAAACACTTTGAAAGGGGAATGAAATATTCACTGGGTAAATACAAGATCACTAGCACAAAAAGATCACATAGAAAGGGGAAATATGGGGGAAAAGAAAATAATCAATATTGACACATACATTAAATATATTGAAGTATATATAAGGCTATTTACAAAGAAATATCTTCTTTCAGGATAAATTTGAATAATACATAATGTTTGGATAGAAAGGTGGTTTTATTTTAATAGAAAGGTGGTTTTATTTTCACCTGAACTGTAGAACTGCACACAAGCAGACCTTCCAGCAAGCAGACCTTCCAGAGGTAAATATTTGATCACTTCTGTAAGCATTAATACTGTTTAAAATATTTCTAAATACAGGAACAACACATTAATTTATTCAAAGTAAGGAACATTTATAAGATTTGTCTTCAACAAATCTGTCAAGAATGGTAATTAGTCAACAAATATCATATTTGAAAACCTAGCAGAAAAAAAAACCAAAACAAAAAACTTAGGCTCAAAGATTTTTTGTTTTCAGTCTGGTTCTTCAAAAAAGATGTAGAGAGCAATGCGGTTTCCACATGCTCTGGTCTTTGCTTTCCAACGGAATGGAATCTCTTTTATGATATTTGAAAAATGTCTTTCTGTGATCATTAAGTTTTGCTCTAATCTAGCTAGGCAGTCAAAGTCCTCCAGGAAAGACTAGATCCTGAGCCTGAATGAACTCTTAAACATTCTCTTTTTAAAGATAAACATACACTCCATAAGCTTTTCATTGTTCTAAACATTTGTTTAGACTCATGAACAGCTTTTCAGCCAAGTCCAGCAATAGGGAGGTTGACTTAGTACGTGCGTCAGTTCTTTACTTCTTGCAAGCAACAAAACATTCTTTCTGTAGTCAGTATGATGTACCGTAAAGAATAACAATAACTAATCTTGCACAGAAAAACTCACAATCCAAAAAATAATAAAAACAATAGCTTGTATACTCTCTCGTTTTCCCAACCTTTTATATATATACATAAGCGAGTCCAACCATGCAGGGTCTGAAAGCAGGTGGATCATCCCCTACATTTCTTCTGAATGAGTTCTTTAGCCAATGTATTATAGTCTTTGTTGTTTTTCTGGCTCAGTGAAAAAAAAAAAAAATCAGGCAAAACAGAACTGCACAAAAAGACCTAAGAAAAGTATCATTCCAGAATATCTTTTAGGTGAGAATGTAGGTACTTACATTAAAGACCACTCAGCTCTGTTTGAGGCCATATGTCAGAAGACTGTTTTTGCCACTGGCCCAAAGGTGTTCACGCACTAGACTTAGGGCCTCTGATTATCTATAGGCTACTTTTAAAGCCTCTGCAAACGGTGATCAAGAAACAAGACTTCCATCACACACTCTTTGATTCCTTCTTCAGGAAGTGTGCAGCTTGAAACAAAAACACATTTACAAAGCAGGGCACCTCCTCCTTTTCCTTTCCACATTTTGTAAGAAATGTACATAAATGATCCCTTTCTTCAAGAGTCTGTCACGATGTCTGGATTGCTGATATATGTAATTCACAGCAGACATCATGTTACTGAATCATCAATCATCTATTTCAAAGCAATTGGTGCCTGGGCATTGCCCCAAAATGTACGTGCCAAGAGTTTGATACATCTTGCTCAAACTTCCCCTTGGCGTTTCTAGGAAACTAGTTTAAACAGCTCATCATAGTGTTTTCTGTGGATCCTAATTTGAAAGCTTCAATCTTTCTACAAAGTTCAAGAGCATTGTTCAGATCTGTACTCAGAGCCACGAAGTCCTCTGCTCGCTAGATTGTCCATGAGTTAGATCGTGAGGCCCATGATGCTGAGACCTAAGAACTTGAGAAATCTAGTCATCAGTGACTTTCACAGCACAGTTGTCCTCCTTTAAAAGAAGAAGAGACAAGGCACAACAGGTAACGCAGATGTGAATATGACAAGGAAAACAAAACATAAGGAAAACAAACTGCACATGTTCAACATTAAACAAGATAATGGAAGTTGAAAACATTTTTTTGTTTGGTTGGTTAATAATGATTCATTGAATGACAGGGTTTACAAAGGCTTGATCAGATAACAAGGCTTAACAATGGTTTTTATAACCGTGGGATGGAAAACAATGGGACAGTAGGAAACACATGTTTGATATAACCTTCATAAAGTTGTCAGGCAGGTCCATCGGTTACAATATTTCTCTTCTGAGCTTGGATAAACTCAGCGTCTGATGGGGCTGCACATTATCTTTTCTTCAAAATTTGTAATAACTGAGCCCAGGGAAACGCTGAGTCTGTCTGAGAGGCAAAGAATTGAGAATCATTGAGGACCATACGTGACGCTTGGCACCTTGCAGTCACATGCTCCCAAGGAATGAATCAAAAGTGTAAATTTAACCTAATTAAAGATGTTATCATTTCTGTGCTGGATATAGTATGGAGCAAAAAAGGACCTCTGAGAGAACACGTACAATTTATTCAATGCTGTGCCCCACCCTTGGATTAACATTTTAGCTTTCTGTTGTTGGCAATCTCTCAGCCAGAAATTTTGGTCCTGAGAAACGTAAAATGAAAGTTTAATTGCTGGAACAAAATATATTTTCTAGCCCTGAGACCACAAAGCAGAGCAAGGCCAAGATGGAGAACACTGGGTGCCAAACTAGTGTGTAGCTGAGTGCAGTTCCTTCATGAATTTTTTTTTAAGCTCTGCTTTTCATTTGAGAATGGCTACTTCTGTCCCTCATACAAATAAATAAATGCCACCACTCAGGTGAAACCACTAGCAGCACAAGGGCTGATCTTCCTGGTTTTTCCATAAAGACTCTGGGACTGATGTAAAGTGTAGGATTTAATGGACTTTTGTGTGCACCTGGATATTATTTCCAATACTTTTGGCTGGTATGTGAACTTTTCTCACTATCCCATGTTGTAGGACAAAGTTTATCAATTTTAAGCTAAATCATTCCAGGCCATCTCTAAGGAGTGGCCTTCCTTAACATTCTTTCAAATTAAACAAGAATTTTTAAAAAGCAAATAAGTGCATGATAGTTCTTCAGTGGGTTTTGTTTGGGTTTTTTGGTTTGATTTTGGGTTTTTTTGTAATACAGGACCCCAGAGAACAAATAATAAAAGCTGATTAGCTCAGAGGCTTTGAATCAGATGCCAGCTACTCTGAGTAGAGGAGGCAGAACTGGATTTTATTTAGGGAAGACCAGTTTTGTTTTCCTTGTGTATTTGAAGCATTGCACTTACAACAAACAGAAATTTCCTCACTGAATTTGTCTGTCACTGTATCACTCCCATTCAAACACAAGACTATCAAATATTCACCTCTTCAAAAAGTTCATCCTCCTGGAATCTTTAAATTCCACATGGAAAGAAGTCAGATGACTGTGTGCTGACTACAATATGTAGGCAATTTTTTCTACCTTCTTTTCCAAGATCTCCAGGGAACAATTTAAAGAGTCCAGCTTCATGTGCTCTGATACCACAATAATAGAAAATGTTTCACCTTTTTATCTTACTGATTGTCTCAGAGAGTGGAGTTCACAGTAGCATAACTGAAATATCTGTTTCATGCTCAAAACAGAGTTCAGTGAACCATTTGCCACAAAATAGTTATGTTCCCTGAAAACAGTTATTCCCTATAGTTATTCTCCCTAAAAAATATTCAAAAATTTCATACTCATATTCAAAAATTATTTTCAAAATTTTTTCTCTTGCTTCTGAAAATATTTGCTATCTGAAATGTGACTTTTTCCGTTGGAAAAGGAGGTCACATGGTATTGTGTGAGTCACATACCTGAAGGAATAAGCTTGTGCCCTTTTCATTATGAGCTCTCAACCATCATAAATACAACTTTTGCTTTCTAAGCTTGCGATAGTTGCTTGACCTTTGCTAGATCTGTAAAAATTCCTGCCAGTAGATTTGTTTTTAGCAAATGCTCTAAAACAAATAAAGGGTGGCACAAACACTGTCAAGTTTCAAAACACAAAGGGATATTCATATAATGTGTCCCGCAAGCATTTCTCTTTAATCACCTGATACAGAATCTTTTTCCCTTCCTTGCACATCTGGCTGTAAATCATTCATGCATTATGATACATGTTCTTGCTTGGTACCATGCCATTGCATACAGTGACCACTGCCAGACCACTGTTATGCTTCAGAAAAAATACTTTTTGTTCCCATACACATCCTACAGTTCAAGCAGTGTGCGCTCTCCTACAGAAAGGTCACCTCTCTCTACACCCACGAGTTGCAGCTGCAGATGGCAGACGTATTTCAGCAGTTAGTTCCCAGGGCAGACCTGACAAGGGCTCAGAAAAGCTTTTGCAGTGGGAAGCGTTCAACTGTGACTGCCTTTCTCACTGTAAAAGAGCTTTCAACTAAGAGTTGTCCTCTTCAGAGCACAGTACAGGACTCATAATTGTCTGGGCTGTCTAGGCTCACCAAGTATGTCCTGGAGGGTCTTCTGTGCATGAGTAGGTGCTGTGCACAGGTGCAGTGCTCACCCTTCACATTCCCCTTAGCCAGCCCCAGACATCACGCATCACCTCCCCTTTTTAGCTTTTTCTTTCCTTTTTTTTTTTTTTTTGCCAATGAGTAGAGAAGAAATGAAATTCCTCAAACTGTGGAAATGTGTTTTTTATATTTCTGTTTTGGGGGAAAGGAGAAAAGAACCCAGAAACAGGGCCTTTTACTGTCTCTGATATGAAACCTAATGTTATTTTTCTATATAATAGCACCTGAAAAATCTTAATTCATCATACTTTCTTATTTTCTCAAACTTTCAGAACTTCAGTGAGGGATTTCTAAACCCATGGGAAGTGCTTTTTTGTTTTTGTATGTATGACAGGCATGCTACACAGCTGATATTAATGTATGATTCTGTATAACTAATACTAACATTTTGCAATTAAATTAATGTTATCATTACAAAGCTGAAAGATCACCTGGTACACTGTATTTAACTCAGGAGATACAGCTATGATAACATTATTACCAAATGGCCTTACATTTGTCAGTTGTAAAGTTCACTCCAAATCTCACATTAACCATTTGCTTGAAATACAGCCAAGTGAAGATGTGTTTCATCCCTCTGGGTTCCACAAAACTATCAGCTGTTTCCTACAAACGTTTCTGCTGTGTCCCGGACTAAAGGTCCATCTATTCAGCATCCTTTCTCCAAGAGCTGCTGGCAGCAGATGTTTGCAGAACAGAATAAGAACAGAGCACACATAAAAGGGTTCTTCCTATGTTGTAATCCCCTGTTCCTAGCTATCAGTGGGAGTGTCTGACATGAAGCTTGCATCTAAATGGCTGCATGGAACAGCCACAAATGGACTTAATCTTCATTAATCTATCCAGATCCTTTCCAGCTCTGTCTATAGTTTTGGCCTCCAAAATGTCCCACAAGGATTCCTACAATTTAATATGCATCATAAAGATTTCCTTTTGTTTGCTTTAAACCTGCTGCAGGCTAGTTTCACTGAGGCCCGCTAGTTCTTCTCAGTGAAAAATGATGACTGATCACTCCTTGCTCACATTTTTCAGAACATTCATGATTTAACAGGCCTGCAACATACCCCTCCCCAGCATTGTTTGTTGCAGTTTATGAAAGTCTAATTTCATTTGTTTCTATATGCTTGTTCTATAGCCTTCTATACAAGATTATTCTTATATTCTCTAGCTGATTCCTACACTTTGTTTTTTATCAAGGGATGTTGCACAAGAATTCAATCCAAGTGAGGTGAAGAGAACAATTTCAGTGTCAGAGCGACTCTTGGAAAATCTCCAGTATTATCTGTTCCAAAACTACATCAAAGTTTATTCTAGCACCTCACGTCAATTCCCTAGGAACTGAAAACCACACCCTTTACAACGAGAGTTTGGGAGAGGAAGATTACCTGTTGCATGGGATATCCCAGAAGGTCTGCATCGTGCTAAAAGGAGGAGAAAAGAATTTCCGTGCCCAGGCTCTCTTCCTTCACTCCTGAAAAGTCCCAACTGTCCCAACTGAGAGAAACAGGAGTGCCCTGTATGGGACCTAGATACTCAGAAATAGAATTATTAATAAGAATGATAACTCTTATGGCTTGTGGTATAAAAGATAAGCACAGGGAAAGCAGAATAACCAGAAATACAGGCAGGGAATACGTCACAGATTTGCTTCTTAAAGTGCATTTTCTACTGTGTGTCTGAATGGATGAAGGGTTGCACACCTGACTTGGCAAATCGGTCCAGCATTTTACATGGCAGAACAAAGCAACACAAGTTTTTCTCCTAATGATTCAGCTAAATCATCCTCTCTTAATCCCTGCCTGATGCTCCTAGGTATGTTAAGGGCAAGGATATACCAACCCTGTTGGCCTTTTCAGGATTCCATCATCCCATACTTTATTTCCTGTGGTCAAACTTGCCAATCATCACATATTTTGCTGTCTTCAAGCTTTCTTTAAAAGCACCCCCACCACCACCCCCCCTCCACACCGCTTACTTTTCTTGCTACTCAGTGGTGCAGTTCCTTATCTCCAGGAGAGAAAAAGTTGAACTCAGCACATCGGGCCCATCGCTTCCTGCTTGAGTAATGCGGTATTGGCAGGCCAATATCATCTTGGCTCATTAGGAGCTGGACTACACTGCAAAGTCACAACTAGAGTGTTAGTCTCTACTGCTTCTTCACTTATTTTGGGAATGTTGTTTTCTACATTTCCCTGTCACGCTAAAGCTGTATTTAATTTAATTTTCCCCCGGGAATGCTAGAAATGTATTAAATAAATAGAATGTCTTATATTACTGTACTTTCACGTTACTTGAAAGTACTTTCACTTTCAAAATGAAATCAAATTGAGTGTATGGTTTTCTCATTGTTTATATAAAATAGGTAGGTATTACACTGAGGGAAGTATATAAAGTTCTATATGTTATTTAAAAGAGGCAGAAAAATCTTAATTATATTAATAAACCTAATTTATGTTGCCCACATATGCGGGGGAAGAGGGGGCACAATAATATCAATAAATGGTCATGGAGAAGTTAAAAGTGTCTCAGGGTCAAATACATCTAAAATCATGGTCTGTATCATATCTGCTTTTCTAAAAATGTATTGCACTTATTTTATTCCTTTCATTTTTATATCTGCTGCCCTCTAATTCCTGGGGGGAAGAAAAAACAAATCACCCTCCACAGGTAAACCTTAGTCACTAAAAGAATACACAACTGTATGCAGAAGACAACAATAAAGGCATTCCCCACCACTACTAGACTGCCATCCAAGAGAGAGATACAGCCAAGTACATGTCCTAGAGCACAGTTCATCTGGCCTTTTTTTCCCCCATGTACCTCCCTGGTGAAAGCACTGTGATACAAGTTACCGTTTAGGTTTACTACAGAATAGCAAGACTTAAAGAAAGATTTCTGTAGCAAGAGAGCAGTGACCTGCTGTGTCATGAAGGCGCTGGTTGTTTCATTACCACAAGAGAGAGACAAGCACCAGACAGAGGTTTCTGATCCAAAGGACAGCAAGTGCTGTAAAAGTGAAACAACTACTGTAAGAAATGACATTTGAGAGGGTCAGTGAAATCTGCACAAATCCATGAAGATGATAAGAAGCTGAAGCTTAGCAGAATAAACAAAAGGTATGTGGGGGGGAACCAAACCCAGGCATGATGTTGTACAGCTCACTGCCCTAGTGTCCCTGCTTTGGGCCACTGGAAGAAGAATGGTGTCTGAGATGGAGGCTCCAGGAAGCACGTGGGACATGACCTCAGTGTCAACATGCATTTTAAAGAAAGGGAGAATTTGTTGTTTAGGTTTGTCTATGTGTTTTTTGGTTTTTTTTCCTCAAAATGAAAGGGGGGGGAAGCTTTAGCAAGAAGGTGTAGGGTAAAAAAAGAGAATGGTTTGGTTTATGGTGACTCAGTGTCTGTGCTTCTGAATGGTGTCTGCTCCTGATGGAGGAAAAGAAGTAAAACAGGTTACGATTCCCCCATTTAATGTGGACAGTTAATTCACTTGGGCAGTCTGTTGAATCTAACAGGAGATGTGGTTGCTGTCAGCAGAAGATGGTATGTGAAGCTATGGAAGCACCATGAGAGGAGACTCAATAGAAATGGAGAGAGGAATAGGAAAGGATGTCCAAAAGAACAATAAAAGTGAGATCTGAGAGAGCGTCATAAGATACTGTATCAAAAAATGTAGAATCACCAGTCTTGCAAAAACTTCCTAAGGTCAGGGAAATGTCACATCAATCTTAACATGAGACTGGACTAGAAGTTACTTAAGTTTCTAAGACAATATCTTCTGTCACAGATCTGCTAAGAAATGTTCATGTGTAAATAAGACAGTCTTTTTATTTGCTCACTTAGTTTTTCACCCTGCTTACAAAACAGAATCATAGAAAACCACAGGGAGATCCAGGATGTTTTTCCCTCTTTATGCTTACTTATTTACCATAAATAATGAAGCGGTGGATCATGACTACCCCATCTCAGTATCAATAAACCAAGGAACTGGCACTGTTAGCATTCAAGTAGCAGGATGCACTACATTTATATGCAAACATATGTGAGGAAGGACATTATCTCAGAGGGAAAAGTTTACAAATATAGTCTGCTTACCACAGCTGAAAGAGTTTGGACGGAGATGAGAGTGAAAATAGTGAAAAAACAACAGTCATAAGGAACTGTTATGCATCTCCAGGGCAGGATTAGAAGGAAGAACAGGAAGCATTTATGCATGAAAAAAAGGAGACTTATAAAAAAGCCCCAGCCATTGATCATGGGAAATTCAGTTATGCTGACATTTACTGGAACACAAGTGACAAGTAAAAGCATGTTCTCAAAACACTCAAGGCTTCTGCCATATGGAGCTTTCTGCAAAGTCAACCAAACGGCAGCTTCTAAGCAAAGCTGAACTCTAGGCTCTGCAAGGTGACATGAGAAGGTGCCCAGATGAATGGACAGCCAGAACCTGTCTCCAGATGAATGAATTCAGTGACTGGAAGCACTACAGGTTGCAGCCACACAGCAGTCCAACTGAGTTTATTATCCAGCAGCTTTAGCAGCACCTACATTTTCAGTAGTTTTTGGAGATTTGCTTGCAGTTGGTGCCCACACTTGGGTGTATTTCACAGCACTGTAAATGAGAAGAACAAGTAAAATGAGAGGAAAAGCAAGAACGGTACTTCCAAATATTTTCAGTTAACTAGCTAGACAGGAACTTCAAAATCCCTTGGGTCAGTGAAAGAGGCTGATTAGTTGAAAAAGTGTCACTGAAATTATAGAATTCACTTATCCTTGCCAAATTCATCAGTGTCACTGAATATCCTCTATTTAGAGCAGACATGAAATGACTTCTAAGAAAGAAAAATAAGAAAAAAAAAAAAATGGTAAGTGTTCCCAGAGAACACTGAAAGGGTTGTTCAAAGAGAGTAATCATTGGCCTTGCTCCTGTAAGTACTTTCTACCTAGCTTGGTCCTGCCAATTTCAAGAGATAATTCTGCAGCTCTTCTACCAGAAATCTTTACTGCTTTATTCAATGAGTGATTTTCCCTTTAAGGTCAGAGCATAGGTTGGCAAATGGGGTGGGATCAAAACAAACATACAGCTAACTCTCCATATTTTATTGCAATGAGGTTACCCTTCTAAGCACTCTAATAAGCAGGGTCAGGCCAAAAACTTGGAACAGGAGCAAAAAAAGCGAACATTCATTCTTTTCATTTTTCAGGTTTGTACCTACATAATTAGGGGCAAGCAAAGAAACCTCTTTTTTACAGCCTCCGACTCTTAGTTTACAGCTAACTCTTTTCCATTTGTCCTTCTGTGTATTTTCCTTCACTGTGGCAAGTGTTTGCACAGGACTAACTTGTACCAACAATTGTATTTCAATATCTGAAAATATTTATCAAGTGGAAAGTAAGCCCCACCTTGAAAAAACTTGATGGTAGCACCAAGGGAGGGACGGGGCGGGGGGGGGAGAAAGAAAAAAAAAAAGAAGTGGTTGTTTTTATGTAAGTCCCGAGGGCAGAACCAGTGTTAAGGGGAGAGGGTGACAAGTGCTGCAGAGCAGGAAGAGCAGTCGGGGCGATGCATTTCTCTCGTGCAGTCTGGTCCCTAGGCAGAGAGAGGAAGGATAAGAGCATGTGCAAGAGCGTCCCTCCTCCCAAACAGCTCTGGTTATCCGGATGCTGAAAAAGGCAAGAGGTTAATTTTATCACTTGGGAAAATTAACCAAAGTTTACAGTTTTTTCAACAATGCAAAGAGGGTCACTGAGAGGTTCAAGGAAAAACTAAGTATAGATGGTACTGAGATCCTGTGCTAATGGCAATAATATAAATAATTGGGCTGTATATTTCATCTCATCAGAGAAACACCACTTGATCTTTTCTAAACTTTGGAGACTACTCTTTGCCAAAAATCTCATCTTTAAATATCTCTGGCTATAATTTATTTCAGAAAGACGGAATGGACAGACAAATAAATATATATATATGTACATGCACACCAAAACTTATGAATAACCACAACATAACTCAAACCTGAAGGAATTCAGATAAATACAGATCAATGTGCTAAGAAAAGGCTATTGATCAAAGCCGGCTATTGATATAAGACTATTGATCAAAGTAGGCAAGAGGATAAATTATTCCTCAAGCTCAAGTTTGTATGGGAAGAAAATTAGGGTCATTACAAGGTAGATATGGGGGGGAAAAAAGTGATTGAAAGTGTTTAAAGGGATGGGAGAGAATGACCTGACCCAAAGATGCACATCAGTGTGAAAACAAAGCAGGTGTTTCAGATCTCTTTATAATCAATAAAAATAACCCACTTACTAGACTGGAGCGGTGGTAAGCAAAGGAGAGCATCCACAAGATGTGTATGCACACATGCAAGCACTTCATATGGGGCTAGTTTCACAAAGCCAAGGATGTATTGACTACATGTTTTCAAGACCAGCTGGCCCAGATAATGGGAATCTAAGATTCATTAAAAGGCTGAACAAATGATTTCAGAGTTACTGATACTCATGTGTAGCAAGTCCTGGAACACAGGGAAAATTCCAGAGAATGGAAAACTGTAAGTATTTTACAAAAAGGGCACTGCAAAGCTCAAGGTCACCTGGCATCAGTCCCAGGCATAGTGATGGAACAGATGACATAGGATTGTATTAACAATGAACTAAATCAAAACTAGCAGGTTTGAAAGATAATCAGTACCAGTCACTGTAATTTTACGGAAAAACGGTCACACAACAAACAAACCTGATTTCAATTTTTGAGCGAAAATTACATGCTTGATTGATAAAGGCAATTGTGCTTTTTTACATTTAGACTTTGTAAAATATAAGCCATTTGCCTTAGCAGTATTACTGAACAGAAACACCTCATCAGGGATATAGATTAACAAATAACTGAATTATGTATCAAAAAAAAGTCATCATTGATTAGGGAAGGAAACATAGTGGCATTTCTCCAGGAGGCCTAGCATTCAACATTATCAGCAACAATTAGATAGTACAGTCTACATACTTTTGATAAAGTTCACTGATGGGATAAGATGACTGACAAAATATTAAATAACGCAAAGGTCTGAATGTTCATATAGAATATTTGGTACTTTGATCCAGAGAAACACAACTATATATCACAGAATCATTGAACTCTGATTGGAGGGTATGTCTGGAGGTCATCTACTCCAGCTTCCTGTCCAAAGCACAGCAATCTCCTACACGAGGTCAGGTCAGCTGTAGTTTTGTCTGGCCAGTCCATGCCCTCCAAGGCCAGAACCTGTTCCAGTGCTGCACAGCCCTCCAAATGAAAGATTCCTTCCTAATGTCATGGCTATTACACCTCCCAAAATGCAGGTTTGGGCCTCTTTATACCATCTGCCATCAAGGAAAAGAGGAATTCAGATAAATCCATCATCTTTGTAACTGCTTGCAAGTATCTGTAGGCAGCTGTTAGACTGCACCTTAGCTTCCTCCTGTCAGGTTCAGTAATCCCAGCTCCTTCAACCTCTCCAGGTAGGTCACATGCCTGAGGCCCCTGACCATCTTGGCAGCCTTCTGCTGATGCCAGCCAACCTCTTAACAGTCCTTTTGAATAGGGAAGCTCAAAACTGGATGCAGTCTTCCAGCATCACTAGTGCTGAGCAGAGGAGAAAAATGACTTGTCTCAATCTGCTAACTTTGCTTCTACTTGTCAGGTCCACGAGAGCACTGCAAGCCCTGACTGTCCCTGCCCAGACTTAATGTTATGTGTTATTATTTTGCCCCTGGTGTGGAAACGTATGCTTTTTATTGAAATCCATTACATTCCTGTTGACCCAGTCCTTACAATTGTCTTGACTGAAGTTCTACCGTTCACTGGTCAATCCTCCAAATTTAATGCTGAGTTTAAACTTTATTTTAATGTTGTCTTTACATTTCCTAAGGAATTTTATCCTCCAGACTGTTGATGAGGTTATTCAATAATAGGGGCTTTAGTATTTATCCTCGATGCACAGTATTTATCCAGTCATATACTAGACATCAAGTCATCATCTAAACCTGGAAGTCCAGACAGTTTCAACCTGCCTAAAACAGTCCGTTCATCCCGTCCATATGTTCCTCAGCTTCTAAATGAGAATGTTGAGGGAAGCAGTATCAAAAGCCTTACTGAAGTCAAGATGAGTTTCATCTGTTGCTCCCTGCTCATCCACTTCAAAAGCCATTTAATCATAGAAGACAGCCATACAGGCCAAGCATGTTTTTCCCTTGGTAAATCAGGTAGAAAATTTCTGACTGCCTTTTCAACCCTTGTATGCTGGAAATTAATTCATAGAAGACACACTCCTTTATATTTCCACAGACTGAGATAAAGATCATCCACATATGGTTCCCAAGTCCACCTTAACTTTCTGAAAGATGAGTGTAACATTCAGTTTTTTCCAGTCATCATGGACCTCCCCTACTTGCTATTATTTTTTACAGGTAACAGGAAACCACCTTGTAGTCACAGAACCAAGGAGTCAACATGAGAGAAACGATGTCCTAGACCACAAAGGATTTAGCTAGGGCTCTGAAAAAAAAAAAAATATCATGATTTCTCTTGCTAAGGCAAGAAGGATGTAGAAAAGGACAGCAGTGAGAATGAAGAAAGAAAATATGACAGTATCTGTATGTGGAACATTTTTTTAAAAGTACGCTGGAATATACTATAGGTTTCTGCTACCCCTACTGTAAAGGGAATTTTTGAAAATATTGCAGAATGCAACAGAGATCCACAAAAACGTCTGGGAATGGGAGCAAATGCCTTGCAGTCAGATTTTAAATGTTTAGTTTATTTCAACGATGGTGTAGAGAGTTCTATGTTCTGTAATTACAGTACACATGGGCCTTTAGAAAGGGAGAACTGGGGGGATTAACCTCTCTAAATTTCCATGAAAGGTGTAACGAGCCATTGGATTAAAGCTTTTCTGGATTACATTATTTAATCAAGTTCATGACACTTGGCTCAATATATTAGTAACTGGATTAAATATAAGGCACCCACAGAACAGGGAAGATGATAGAATGGCTCCTTTTGCCCTTTTACTCTATGAATCTTAAATTTTATGGTGGTACCAAAATTATTCTGAGAATGTTAAATGTAATATAGCCAGTAAATTTATATCAGAATATCATGTAAATGTTCTGATACTTCTTTCAGAATATCTGGCCTACAGAACAGAAAGCCAAATGAAGTGTAAAATAGAAGACCTTTCCCCTATAATAAATTAAAAGCATGTAATTTTTCATGTGGCAGGGCACTAACACTGTGGCCAAAGTACTGAAGAACTTAATGTAATATACAACTTTAAAAAAAGACTTATGCCTTCAGGTCAATGTGCAACTGTAGACAAAAACAGAAACAATGCTTTGTTGCATTAGGGGAACAATTAAAAAAAAAAATCACTAAGTTTATGTAATAAGGGTTAGTTTTTGGTATCAGTATATCCCAGTGGTCAAGTAGATACCTACCCACATTAAAGCACAGAAAGCTCTTAAAATTTTAATTATTCCCTATTTGATCATCAGATTACACACAGAGTTTTCAAAGGAAAAACAGAAAAATAAGTAATTTTGTTAGCAATGAGACAACGAAGCAGGTTTCTGTAGAGCAACAACATTCCACTGCCTTAACTCTTTGATAATGCTCGAGACATTTCCCAAGGCAACAAGTATTAGTGATTGGTGAATCAATACTGGTAAATATCAGTCCAAATCATAATGACAAATATATAGAGAAGTTTAATGTTTCAGGTTTTTCCTGCTCTTTTCAAGTGACCTCAGATTTTCAGGCTGCTAATGTGATCTCAAAGGAGAGTGGTGCAAGCTCCCCAGAAATTGTCTGTTAAAGAAATACTGACAAAGGGGTAGATATCCCAAAATATTTTTTCCTTATACCAGACTGTGGTCAGCTGGCCAGGCAGTGCTTATGTAGTTTTTGGATACCGTGCCAAATAGGGGACAAAAGTAAGAGACACAGAGAAGTGCAGAGTATTGCTGGAATGCAATTCCTGGGGAGAGGGGTGGAGGGAGCATTAAAAAAAAGGACAAGAGAAGAAGCAGGAGCTGAAGACATTGAGGTTAAATCACAACGTATGAAGCTGTAAGAAACATGGTTTCACTAGCTTTGCTTTTCAAATAACTCCTTGTTTTTCTAAAGAGTAGCAGTGCCCACTGTCACCCCAATGCCAGGTTAGCTTTTGAATCCTAAGTCCCAAATGGGCCTGTTCTTGCTTGGCATAGTTGCCAGGCAGGGATAAAGGGGGAAGACTTGAACAGAAGGGCAGACATGTTTCTGTCCCCTTACATACACAAAGAAACAGAGCAGGTCTATAGCTAGATTAGAGAACAGTGGAAGGGACCAGGTTTGATCCCATTTGCCAGCAGGACTGTGGGAATGATGCAGGGGCAGTGAGACGCCCATACATTTAGAGCCTTTTAAAGCCCTTCACGCTTCTTTTAGACCACAGATCTGATTTACGTACACAGCAGAGCCCCCATTCAAAGTGTGAGCGAAATTTGAGCCAAACTGCTTTATTTTCCTGCTTGCCTTGTACCACTGAAATTTCCCTTGCAGTAAATTACGTTACGTAAACAAGAAGTGTCTTAAAAATTAGCATCTGATTGCCCTCAAATTAAACCCGTGCTTTTGCCTCAGAGAGCTCAGTCCAGGAACAAGAAAGTACTATCACAGTTTTACTAGAATACTTTACTAGAAAGATGACACACAATTTAGAATCAATTCCCTAAAGACACAAGGATTGATAGATAATTGTATAATGAAATTCTGTGAAGACAATCAGTAAGTGCATTTCTCAGTATTCATTTTCCCAGTGTATTATTTACCTTGCTTTAGCTAATATTAAACCCGCAAATCCAGGTGGGGAAAATTGGCATCGCTCCACCGCAAAATGTTTATTTGCTTCTTGTGACTTAAACATGAAATAAATTAGAAACAAACAACAACATTCAACACCGTCAGTGGTGCACAGATGACATGGCTGTGAATGGCAAGACTTCTGGCAGATTTAACATAGTCATGACTGTACCAGAGCAAAGTTTGAGTAAGTGAAACAGGCCACTGGACTCCAATTAACAGAGCACAGGTGTCCAGTGCCTAAATGATCCCACCTGGCCTCCAGCTGCCAATCAAGAAGTACCCAGGTCTCCTCTACAGGAGGCTCCTCTCTCTTACCTGCCACCCCTATGCAGATATCTCAGGTACCTTTGGCACCCAGTGCACAATGAGCTACCTGGCAGGTAGGGAGCTGAAAGAAGAGCAGTTGTAAAACTTAGGGGACCTAAACAGCATTATTCCTCTATTCAATTGTATAGAAGCACCATTGAAAAAAATACAAAGATACTCATCCTGGAATGAAACAAGTTGATAGTCTTGTGAAAAGAGACAAACTCCTATTAAGAAAAAAAAATGTAGAGGATGACCTGGATAAGGATGAGAAAGACACATGCTTACACACACAAACATACACACAGTTCACAAAGCCATTGCAGGACAATACTATGTGTTGCCTGATGCTCTCCAATAGCCAAAGTAGTAAAGGAAGTGCTGGATTGCATGTGACAGTCATCCTATGACACTAAACAGAGAAATCACATACTTTTCTTAATTTAATAGGGACTCCCAAACTTCTAAGTATATTATCAGTGCAATACTTCACATTAATTTTCGTATATTATTTGAATGTATTATCAAACTTACTGCTAAATTGGATGGAAAATCAAAAAACAACAGTAAATATTTTAAGAACAAAAAAGATGTTAAAAAAATATATTCTAATATCTCCAGGCCAAAGAATAGTGAACATAATAAAAAAGAGAAAAATGTTGGGAAGAAAAATTGCAAATATGTATAAATCTTTAGTACCTTAGAGAACTAGTGTCTGTAAATATCTTGAAAGTAGGATAAGAAAACTAATCACTGTACCAGATAAGGGTGGAAGGCCTAGACATGAGGAGTACAACACCAAGAATCAAATAGGAAAATTAACATCCTGCAGAAGACAGAAGAAGCTTCTTCCTTCATTAATACTCAGGTGACTGCAGAAAGGACCTACATTTTTCCATTAATTGTAAAATAAAGATCTGAATTTCCTATCCTGGTCTTCCATGAAATGTCACTCTCCATTGTCCAAGAGTCTCTATATTCTATCATCTGAGCAAGAGATGTGTCTATGTTTTTATATGTCATCTTTTGCCATGCAATAGCTGGTTTCTGAATACCCCATAATTTATACTTTCCTTTGCAGCACAATAATGGGCTGGAATTCCCCTTCACTACAGGAAATCATCGCTATGTTCCCTTGTGTCACTGTTTTACAGCTCACACCTTAGCTTACATTTAGGAGAAGCTGCACCTAGAAGAAGCCTGTGATCCCCTATGAGCTCTTCTCTCTCCCCTCCTGAAGTCCCTGCTCCCAGATAAGGAGCCCCAGAGCTTGCTTAAACTGCTGTATTTTAGCTCAAAACCCAGTCCTTGCACCCAGGGACTGGGCAGTAACCAGGTCCTATGTAAGAAATCTCCTTTCATGCCCTCGTCTCCCTTCCCCCAAGAGGACTCTAACCTGCCTTTGATCCTTCACTCATTAAATTGGCTTGTGGCATCTGCTCTGGTTATACTTTTCGAGAAATTGTAAGATGATTTCAAATGTGTTTCTGAAAAGACCTTTCCACAGTTAGACATCATGATTTCAAATTTCAGTTAGCATTACAAATAACACCATGGCCAAGGTGTTTCTATCCTCAGGGTCTGAGATCAGAGCTCAGTAAGGAATTTGTTCCCATCCATTCTTCTTGGGCATCGTCATCATCTATTTCTTCATAAATAGCCATAACACCTTCATCATTCATTTCAAATATACCGCTATGGCACTAACAACCATGTGTTTTGTTTTGTTTCTTTTTCCTCTGAAAGATTTTTATCTTGCTAATTTATTCCCCTTTGCACACAGAGCCTCAGTCATTTCCCTCTTAAAGGCTTGAGTGACTCAGATCTTTGATAACACTGCAGTATATCCCACCCACACTATATTGAGTTCACACTTCGATTATTCTCATAAACTCTATTTATAGACCAATGTTTGCTGAAGTTTGTAATAAGGCAGATAAATAGATAGAGTACTCCATTACAAGCCTGGGTACTATTTAAAAATTTCTAATGTCAGATAGTTGCAGGTAACCTGAGTAAATATTACAGTAGATTTGCATAGATTATTGACAAACTCTGTATGTGAAAATATACAGAGAAAAATAGCTAATTCATGCACACTGTAAACTTCTATGTTGGTTTTGAATTGGGTGTAGAAAGAGATTTTTACCTTAGTATACAACAGCATATTCTGTAAAATGCTAAATCTTATTTACCAAACTGATATTGCCCTTTCTTTCTTCAGCTCTCTCCTTCTGCTTCTACAGTTACCTGTGAATTCTTTCTGTAATTTATCTTTTCTGTCATCTCTTCTTGTTTGTTTGAAGCATGGATTCGAATCAAACAAGGTGGCAAGAGGAAGCGGTGCTCTCTTTAAATAAAAAGGGATGAAGGTGAAGGGACTATTCCCTGAACTCTATTGGCTACAGACTAAGTCAGAGACTACAAAATTTCAAAGGAAACCTCATTATTTTCTGCACTAAGCAGAGTCCCTTTGACATAAGCACCAAACCAACAAGAAAATATCCCATAAATTAGGATATGCAGCATGAACCGGTAGACTGGATTAAGACCCAACACTTGCTCTTTTAGGCAAACTATTCCATATTTACATATTTGTGAAGTGAGGGCAAATAAAAATAAGAATAAAAGTTAACTAGCACAAACAGAATATTTTCTGTGTTTGCACGAGCCAGTTTTTATTTTCTTTGCACAAAAGGAAAAAACAAAAGTCTATATTTACTTCTTTTGAAAGGATCTTTGTTCTTTGTTGGTCTAAGAATATATCTATCTTTTGAGAAAGCCTTCTAAATGTAAGAATTCACCGTATGTTTACATATCCAGCTTCGTTTTACCAATATTGCTCAGACTTGCCACCAGCATTCTGTGCTTTCTCCAAATTCTCAAGCCAGAGAAAGCACTGGTGCCTTCTTAATTTCTAATTAAACATCTTTAGACTCAGTTAAAACTGTGGGCTTGGGGTTGGTTTTGCAGAGTTTTAAGTAGCTAAGGAACTGCCTGCTGGCAAAATGCAATATCAGCATTCCTGCTATCAGTGAATGATACTTGTATAAAATACCCAGTGACTTCACATGGATAGGCTTTGTTGCACATCTTTACATGAAGCGTCAGAACCTCCCCATTCTTCCAGAAGAGTCTGACCTCATTAACCTACCCAAAATAGTTAAAGATACGAGAAAACATACAACATTTCTAAAGAGTGGAATGAAAAAATAAAGTTCTCTGAAGAAATGTAATGTTAACAGTTGGATGATTAAATGGACAAAATGTCCATTAAGAAAGTGCATCGGGGCTTACGAAAAATAAGCCATCAATTAATTTTGTTCAGTCTTCATACTTAAAGCCATCTACTGCACATGCTTTAAAAATAGTCCAGCTAAACAGGATGCAGATCTATTTAAACAGAAATACTATTAGTACTGGGATCCAAGACAAGAGGATCAGGCTCAAAACTTGTCTGGATAACCAGACAAGTTAGCAGTTATAGCACGTGCTGTGACCAAAAACTATTTCTATTTGCATGCTGTAATGGAAACCTCTGGTATCCAGAATGAAAGGATTCTTGGTGTTTACCCATCACAATCTCTGGATTTCAATTTCATAGAAAGGTACAAAGGGTTTTTTCTTTTTGACTGAGGGGCATTTTGTTGTTTTGGTTTTTAAACAGTTTCAGGGCTTTATTTTTAATTAGTTTTATTTACTATGTCTTTATTAGCCTAGCATTCCTTATCACTCTATTTATTTCAACTGTTTCATTACAGGAATAGGAATGATTTTTTTCCAATTTTTTAACATGTTATTTTCTGTCCTTGATCTATTCATAAATTTAAAACATTCCATAGAGAAAAGTTTATTCGAATCTTTCAAGAACTTGTTCTTATAGAACGGTATTCCACAATTAAAGAATTTTATCACAACATTAACAAAACCATACAAATAATTTTATCCATTATCCATCTATGGGCAACTGGCCCACAGGAAAAGCATTAGTACAGATTATGGCGTGATTCCCAAGAAGGAATCAAGATGCCTCATGCCTGTGTCCAATTTGGACAACCACCACAGAGGCAGCAGTGTCAGCCAAAGACGAGAACACACAATCTGTAAATGGTAGCTGGCATCATCACCTGAAGGAATAATTGGTGTCCAGGTACCACAATAGGACAGATTCAATTTCTCAAAGTTCCTTCTTATCTTACAGCTCACACACAAGAACATGATGTGCAGCTGAGGACTTGGCATTGACCAAAGAAGAAAAGAGGATTTCCAGCTGGATCCATGAAACACTTCCTTTCATCAAGGAGCATGGTGTGGTTAATGTCGAAAGAAGTGTTCAAACGGATTAGCAGAGATCTGACTTCCCCTTGTAACAAATACATGAAGAGCATCCAGTGTACAGCAATACCCAGCTACCCAGTAACATCTCTGTATAACAAATTTGTGGCATAAAATATGAAGGTAGAGGGGAAAGGAAAAGTGTCAAAACAACCAATAGTTTTGTGGAGGAGGGGGAAAACAAACAAACAAAAAGAAATTACACTCCCAAGTCTCTACCGATGTTACCACTAAACAACCATCTAAACCATTTTTTTTTACTGAAAATGAAGTTTTATTGTGGGATCAATCATATCCCAGCAAAATGCGGTTAAATGGCTGATCTTCAGCTGACAAAGGTAAAAAAGCTTTTTGAAGACTAATTATAATCTACATGGGAAGCTTTTGAAAAAGACAGACAGAGACTTTGTTAGTAAAAATAACTGGTTAAGTGTCAAAGCCCCGATCAAACCCAGTCATTTTACTGGAAGGAAAGCTTCAGAGGAGAGAGAGCCAGCCAAACGCTGCAAGCGGAGCGGGGATCAATGCCTGCGCCAATGTACGTGCTTCAGCTGCGTATCCATTGCAGTCTGAGGGCAGTACACACACAGAGAGGAAATGAAAGAGGTGGAGAGGAAACATATGCAAACCTGGTCACCCACCACATATTTGAAATCCCTCTTAGGACAGACTTATCACATTGTATGGAGAAGACTATGCTTTCTGGGGACATCAGTAGAGAGACGGTGCTGTAGAGATGGCTATAAAATCCTTTTTTCTCATAACAGTGGAAAAAGTCGAGATCGGGTGGGGGACGGGGAGATAAATGGTACAAATAGCTAAGAGAGTTGGCTCACATCCTCCTGAACTCTTGCCATAAACAATGTCTGGGAATGGCCAGAGGCTCCTCCAGGATAGGAGCTGTGCTTGTTCCAATGGCAGAAAACTGGAATTTCCAGCACGAGCTCTGTGTGAGTTACAACAAGGTCAAGCTGTCCAAACCTGCACTTTCCTGAAGATCCAGAGAGAACACGACTAAAATGCCCACATCTAATTTCATCGTTATTATCGTCCCAAATCTTCAGTGAACCTCAGAGAAAACTGACTCGGCAGATCTGACAGCTGGTCTTAGAATCAGCCGGGAAAGGGTGCTGGGTGGCGGAGAGATAACATCGTTTTTAAGCTTTACCACACCAAAGCAGCCCATTTTTTTCTCCATTGTTCAGCGTAGCTCACTGTGTGTCCTGTCACCTTGCAGAATCGGTGGTAACACCAAAGTGACACATGAATTTACTTTTAAATATAGGATTTGAAAACAGCAGGAATACAAGAACAGCTTAAAGACTGTGTTTTCAAAATCTTCAGTGAATGTCCCCAGTAATTACCATTCAGATGATGGGAGAATTGTTTTTATAAAAGCATTCTGCATTCTTTTTGTTAAAATTACATCAAAGTGATATAAATAATGTCATCTTCTCATTTTATGAAAATAAAAGATATGCTTAAAACTCCAGATATGCACCAGGAACACTGAGAACACTAATAGCATTTGGATTTTATAATGATGAATTAACAAGTAAACAGGAAACCATCATTTTGAAAGTCTCATGAGGCAGATAAGGAATGAGAGTTCTGGCCCAACACATATCTCTTCACATATTTCTATGCATACCTAATAAATACACTTTACATAAACACATACATGTTTGAGCACACACATATGTGAAAAGACTCAGAGAAACAATTTCCAGATTAGCTTAAGTAACAAATACAAACAATTCTAACTGAATACAGTACTTGGGTAGCACAGTTAAGCTTTCAAAATTTAAGAAGTGTCCAAGTAAGTTTGCACAGGAAACCTTACATTTTTCTTCTCTCTGCTACATGCCAAGACAATGTTTCATTCAAGTATCATACACTTATTTCCCCCCAGAGAGTGTCTGTCTCTTTAATGCACAGGATGGACTGTTCTCAATGAAAAAACACTTCATGAAAATAGATCAAAATACTTAAATGTTTAAATATGTAGTCTCATGGCTTATTTACATGCTATTATCAAAAATCTGTTCTGAAGACAGAATAAGTTTCATAAGGGCTTATTTCCATGGAGTTCATCCACATAATACGTATTTTACAATAAACATTTATTAGTCAAACAACAAACCCCCCCATGTAACGAATGAATAATTAGCAAAATAGAAGTGTGGTTTACAACTCATAACCAAGTCACAACA
Organism: Mycteria americana; assembly: GCF_035582795.1. Lineage (NCBI taxonomy): Eukaryota > Metazoa > Chordata > Aves > Ciconiiformes > Ciconiidae > Mycteria > Mycteria americana. The sequence continues at coordinate 38,811,554 of NC_134367.1, forward strand.
GCCATCTTCTCTCCTTCAGCAGTCCCCCATCCCTCAACTTATCTACCACAAAGTAGGAAAGGATTCTGTAGGGAGCAGCTGCCTTTGTGACAACAGCCCCGATTCACCCTCCGAGCACCGGACACCCTTGGAAACAATGGAAAAAATGATTAGTGCTCCTGCAGTTCAGAACAGCATAACTGTGCATGCACATGCACACACATAACTTCTCCAGAAGTTGTATAGTGGCAGCATTCAGCGCTAGGCTTTCAGCTGTCTTGTTTCCAAGCTTCCTGGCCTCCTTCTGCCCCGCTGCCTCCTTGCTCCCTCGCGACACCGACAACCATCTTGCCATTTCCTCCCAACAGCCTGATCTCCTTCTCCACTTTTCTATTCACATGTCCTTGAATCAAGAGTTTCAGGTCCCACACCCAATGTCACAGCAGCTCCTGGCCATGGTGAGGACTGATGGGTCCCACACCACCTCCAGAAGGGCTGCATTCAGCCTGACTCTGCTGATGGGACATGGATGCTGGCAAGGAGTAGGAGCACACAGCGCACACATCATCATCATCATCACAGGAATTAACTGCCAGCTGTCACAAGTCTGACCATCTGCAAACAGGTTTTCAAGGGCACAACCATGGGTACATTTAGTATTTGGTTTTATTACCCATTATCATTCCTTCCTCCCTCTCTTCCGCCTTCCTGTCACACCCCCAACAAAGAAGTCAAACATTCAGTGTGGAAAACTACAAACAAATTAAACTTTGGAGATGTTATAAGCTATAGAAAACAGTGCTTTATAATGGAAATTGAGAGGCAGCCTTAGCTATAGCCATTTCTACTTGAGCTGCCTGTAATAACTAACTGCGATGAGTCAGAGTAACGAGGAGAAGGCATTCAGACCCTGCGGAGGCAAAAGCGGTTAGTGCTGGCTGCGCAGCATTTGGGAAATTCATTAGTTGAGAAGTTCCAGCCCTGTGGTCTGTGGAGCACTTGCCTGTGGTCCACGAAGAACTGCTTGGTTATGTGATGCTGGATCTCCTTGTTTCCAACTGCTAAATTGCATTAAAAGACAGATCAGGTTTCCTAATATTTGTCTCAATGTACATAGGCCACCGCAGAAAGACATATTAGTGTAATTGTTTGGAGGAAGGGAAAGTTGGTGTCCTCACAGATGAAAGAGAAGCATGTCTGCAAGATGAGCCCTCTCAGAGGATGCAGTCTGTGCCGTGAAATGGTGAGAAGCCTTGTATTAGACCATTAAATTCACTGGTATTTGTAGAATACTTATAGATGAGGAATCCTTTCCAACACCCTCCTGCCTCCCCCCAGCCTGCAACCAGTTTTTTACTGCATCAGTGCGGAAACAGCAGAGTCATCCCCTATGAACCCAAACCTTACTGATTTCTGTGGAGGTCCTCCACATTCATTGAGAAAGCTGCTTCTCTCTTTCTCCACTGCAATAGAAATAAAAGCTCCATTAGGGTCTTGCTCAACTTCATCTAAAAACCTCTCCAAGAAAAAAAAAAAAGTTGCACTAGAGGAAGCGAGTCCCTCCTTCACATCATTTAGACCATTCAGCATATTCAGTGCAATTGCAATACAGGCACTTTATTGTAAACACAGACAAGAGAGAAAGGGAAACAAAAAAGGAGAACTGGCTATTATCTCATCCGCATCCGTGCACAGAAGAGAACCATACAAGATAGAGCTGAGGCAGGGAGGCAGACAAAGAAGCAGGAACTCCTTGGCCTATCTCATACAGACCACTATGCACAAACACGCCACAGAGTTAGGACTTCTCAAACCAGGATGAAATAGGATGAAATGATTTGCTGTCATTTACAACACTGTCTGCCTTTGCTGTATACCTTGCAATTTCTATATGAATAATGCTTATCTACATCACTGTTGGTCCAAGATGTAGCAGGCCTCTCTGTGTTCAAAGGATCATTTTGGTTGCAAAAATGGAGAATGAGAAGGGGGATCTGTGATCTTCCTCTTTGAAACATATCTGCTAGGGGCAGTCAGAAAAAGAAAACAGGAAGAGAAAATAGCCATCAGTGCAATGCAGCTGAATGAGCCGGGCTAAGGAAATTTTAATACTTGACATTGCCCAAGTGGAAAAAAATCCCCAAACATATATATACACACACACATAGAAATTTAATATAAAATATCTATATTAACACTTTAATATTTTTAAAATGCATATATACATGCACACATTAATGTATAAGCTTATATGTACACACATATGCAGTGAAAATTGCAGTGACTACTGTAATTTTGGATACATTGCTATTATCAGACATTACATATGGTATCGTAATTTACCTTAAAATTAAACTTAGAATCAAATTCCTGTACCTTCATTCATTCCAACATCACAGTATTTATCAAATAGTACTTTTAGAAAGAATTATTCTAAAGATCATAGTGTGAGTATACATTTTTATCACTAAAGAAAAAAAAGGACTTTCTAATGAGAGGATTAAAACATTTTTATACCAGGAAGCCTTCTGGCTAAAAATTGTGAGCAAGCAGTTTCTAATTTTGTATTCAATAATTCAAGAATAATGTTTTCAATAGGCTGAAAGTAGATAAGAAATTTATTAACATGTTCTGAATCCCAGAAAAAAAACATTAAGAAGATCACACAGGAAGAGTCAAACTTCCAAAATCTGCCAACCCAGAAAAAAGCAGAGAATAGTCAGATGACTAATCACAAATCAAATGCCCAGTATCGATGTTTCAGACAGGGATGTGCTACCCGTTGAAGTCAGGGCAAGGGTTCCTCAGCGGTAAAATGTTTCTCATTTTCAGCTAAGAGCCATCTTAAGTGGCATATGGGAATTAAAAAAAAAAAAAAAAGACATGTTATTTTGTTTCAATAAAATCATCACCTGCTTGCCAGCTACAAACCAGAAATCCTACAATATTTACATGAGTTGCATAGGAGCAGGCTGATTTTTCTCCTCTACATGGCAGCGAGGCAGTACGATCTGGAAGCCAGAGGCATATGTCAGAGACTGTGGGCTTGGCTCTGTTTCCAAGTCCATCTTCAAATTGGAGATAACTAAAGGCCAAATTGCAGTCTTGATTGGATTTCCATAGGTTAAAATCTTTATATATCACTTTTTTATTATTGTTATTATTTTTAACCAGTTCTTTTTTCTGGTAGAAAACAGCGGTTGAAAGATTTCCTCTGAAACATCGTTTGACGTCTCAAGGTCTGGATTCATCTGATCTAATTTCAGACACTTGCCTAAAGCACTAAGTACTCTACTTTTAGTCAGTGGAGACTATCTGCCTTTTCAGTCATGCTGAAAGATCTTCTGTCACCTGCAGAGAAAACCTTGCGTGACCAGGTTTATAATCCAGTTGTCCCAGTTTGGGTGGGATGAAACCAAAGTCAAGATTGCATGGTAAGGTTTCCAGCTTTTGGTATTCCTAACGAACTTGAGTTATAACTGAAGGATGAAGAGAACAGTCTCAGCTGTTGGATTTTGGTAATTGTTTGTTTGGGTTTTTTTTAATTTGTCAACATAAAACAATGACAGACTCTTGCAGAAGAGTTTACCTCAGCCATGTATTTCCCTCAATGTTTCAAACAGCTTAGGAATGGTCTTGTATCTTTTCCCTCCAACCACATCCAGTGATGGTTCCTCTACAATGTAGCCTGATGATAAATAACTAACTGTTATGTTTCAACAAGACCATCTTCAATGCAAATAACTAATCCCAGCCTTTCAATAGCCTGTCTTGTCCCAGCCGCTTAGAGCAGAATAATGGTACCACTAGTCATTTTTCATTTCAGGCCAGCTTGCGTGTCTTTCTGTGATGGATCCTCTATCCAGGGCATAACTGAGAAATCATTTGATTAAACTGTAAGCCATAATACATGCCCATCAGCGTAGCTAAGGCTGGTGGGACCCAGCTGGATTGACATCCAAACCAAAGACTTCACATCAGCTCCAATGGTGTGAATGACTGCCTCAGAGGACAACAGCCACAATACTCATTTACTGGAGCTGAGTAAAAAAGGCTGAGTCTGTCAACAATAGCAGAATAACAAAGGAAACTGGAAGGAAATTAGGTAGTTTTCTGGGTCTGCCAGAAACATTTCATAAGGAAATTGGGATTCATGCTAATTTTTGCTTAAAGATATTTTGAGTTTGACAGCAGCCACTTTCTTGATCACTGAATGAACAACTTAGCATTCACTCATCACATAAGATAACACTCCTAGTCTCAAAGGCAAATCCAGAAGATATACACTGTGTTTTCCTCTACATGCAGCCATTCACTATGAGCTCAGTCTCACAGTCTCAGAGGCAATAGCTCACCAGTGGTCCCTTTGCCCACTACCCAGGCCTGAACCAGATGGTGATGGGGACACACGGCACTGTGCTGGCCATCTCACAGGCCCATGGCTCTCAGGGAAAGGTAGAAATATAATTACAAGGGGCAACTCTGTGGGAGGAGGTGGGGAAGGGCTGCCACAAAGAGACGCGGATGCAGAAGCAGGGTGAGGGTGGAGGTGGGCAGCCCAGCCAGGGCTCCCCGATGCATCAGCACGCTCTAGGGAGGGGGAGGCACTGACATGGCCTCTCACAGCACAGACCGAGCACTTTGGGCTGCTCACTGATGCCCTCACTGTCATGACCTTCTCACACATGTTTCCATTCAGATTCCCTGCGATCCTACAGTGCTTCTGCAGTCATTCATTTTTTTTCTGTCTCCTTGCAGCACCTCTTCCTACCCCCCCGCCCTGCCTCCCCCATTAGGTCTACCACTCTAGCTACATCCTCAGTGTTTGTTTTTCCTCTTCTTGTGAGGAAACGTAGTTTATGCATCCTTTTTGGATTTCCATTTTCTCCTCAACTAGACAAGACTATATGTAAAACAAACCAAGAAAAGATTAAGTTTAAGTGCTGTCACCAGACTGGCTGTTTCCATGTTCCCTTCCTATGCTATAAACTTGTGGCAAAGGGAGTGTCCCATATGGCATACATGTATGCCCTATGTATCTCCACTGTAAAAGGAGGCCATTCTCAGACAAGCATTCTTTTTAGACAATCCCATAAATTAACAGTAACAATTAAAGAGCCAACCAACTTAAAAACACATCCACTCAGAAGTTTCTTTTCATAAGCTAGTTAAAAGAAATGCTGTGTATTTGTTGTGTGCATATATATCCTCAGCATTTTTCCTGTCATTGCAGTAGACATTTGGTACGTAACCTTAGCTCTTTGCTTTGGATTTGCAACAGCGTGTACTGGGAGATGACTTACCCAATGGCATTCTTTAAAGCCCATTAGAGCAATGAGCTCTAGCCATGAGTTGAGTTATACATATCTCCCCAATTACTGGGAATAGGATTGCCTAGGGACATTGTGGAGTCTACATCACAGGTTGGACACATGTCTGTCTACCAAGACTTAGGCATAACAAGGTACTGGCCTTGGTATGGGAAAGTGGCCTGGATCAAACCTTCTCGACATTTTTTGCCTATTCCTTCTACTAACAGTATTCTTCATGCTTCTCTGTACAGGGATATTCAAGTTGCATACAAAGTTGTTCCCTGCCTACTTGAGCTTTCAAAAGACCCATCAATAGGTGTAGCAAGCAAATGCAAGGCAAGGTGGTTGCTTGAGATCCTTAGATTTATAGCTATAATACTTTTTCATAGAAGCAATGGTTAAAGTGGAAGGAGAAATTATTCCAGCCTCGGTTCCAGTATAGATCTCCTAGAGTAAGCCTAATCAATTTAAGCTAATTGAAAACTAATCTATCCTCATGTCCTACTTCACTTCAACTAACCAAACTTAGGCTAAAATAAAAAAAGTGTGTGGTGGGAGGGAACAAATTCCATTAAAAAGAAATCTTTTAAATTTAAATTTAAAAAAATATTAAAAGGAACTACTGATACAAACAACAATGTTTTGAACTATCCATTTCCAGATCTCTTTCAGCAGTTCTGTGGAAAGAAGTAGAAACCACAGGACTGGTTAGTCACCATGATCGTAAAGCTTTTTTTAAAGCAGTTCCAGTTGTTTGTTATCATTGATTTAATGAAAAGAAGCTCAAAAAGGTTCACTGATGCCTGAGATTGGAGTGAAACTTTAAAACGCATACGGACTATTTAAGGACCGGGTTTGCCATTCTCTGAGACACACAGACAGAGCCTCTGAGAAGCGGCAACTGGAGAAAGAAACCAAAACACAAAAACATGCCACTTTCTGTGTGAGAAGACATAAGGGAGCTTCCTTATTTTGGTCACTTCCTCTTCCCTCTTTCTCACCAACACACACACATATGCACAGTATACACACCCCCACAGACAGCTCCTGAGCCTGTAATCCCATGCTGAAAATCTTTCTTGCTGCTTTAATGAGCTGAATTCTCTTTGGAATGAAAGAGATTAAATAAAAATTCCAGCACAGCAGAGCAGGCAAGCCTAAGGCAGGAATGAATGGCCAGGGCGGGATCATGATAAATAAATAAATAAATAAATAGAAATGCAGAAGCAGTGTCAGATCAAAACTTTCATCAAAATATGGTCCTTGCGTGTCCCTGTTTCCATCTGTCCATTAAATCAGTTGAGTACTGCTTCAGCTCAGATATCTCTTAGAGACTGACCTGTGGGGTCAGGGTTTAAAGGTTGACGAAAGAGGAAATCTCATGAGTAAAAGCCCTATCACAGAAGTCTTCACTTTATTCTCTCACAAAAGAGGAAGACAGAAAAGAAACAAACAACAAAGTATTTCAGGAACAGATTCAAAAAGAAGAGAATACTAAAATTAGATTAATGCTACAGCTTATTTAAATTTTGAGTGTTTGGAAAACACTCTATTGCCTAGCACCATACAACACAGAGGAAATTAGGAACAGTTGATTCTGCTTAATCAGGATTATGTGACCTTTTCAGTCCTATGTTTTATAATTCTTTAGTTCGTGACTGGGACCATTTGCTGCTTTTGCAGTGCCAGTAGGGAAGGTGCTGCAGCACTACAAATAACAATAATGAGATCATGACTCCTACTAATCTGATCTGGGCTATCAAATCTAGTCCTCCAGCACAGAACATAACCATATAGCAGAATTTTAGACCATCCCACAGCTTCACTTCAACAGAACCACACAACATCCACCCTATAATAAGCTTAAAGCCTTTCACATACAAAATAAGAAACCCCAAGAAAAGCAATTATGTCACCAGAAAGGGGAAAGATTCCTGCAATAGCAGGCAATTACTCTGGTGAAATGCCTAGAGATCAAGAGAATCCATCCATTGCAGCTGAAGCACTCAGACTGAAGTTCTGAGACTCTGCTCCTACCAGAAAAAAACAATGGGCTGCCTGCTAGCTTCCCACCAGCTGGACCAGAGGCCTAAGTAACTCCAAGCACTGGAAAGTCCTCAAAAAAACCAAAAACTCCCAAGCAACAATTCTTGTCAAGTTGAGAGAAATCTTTTCTAGCTGTTAGTTTAACACCGGCTACATGAGAAAGACATATCAGTGAATCACCTGAGATTGAAAGTGAAGCAAACAAAGAAAATATCCAGAAAATGACATAAGCAATTAGTAAAACAGGGAGGGAAGGATTTCTCCTGTAGATGGCTATTGGAAAATATAACAAGTGTCAATGTTTGCACACAAATACAATCAGCTAACACTAAATCTGCTTCCACGCCTCCGTTGAGAGCATCAATAAATCCAAACACCCAAAGTCTTAAATGGGTTATGGAGTTGACTACGGAAAATTGCATTATCTGTTCATACAATTCCCTCCATGTGATGAGCAATCACCTATATGTGCTATATGATTATTATTCATATTTTAAAGGCCATATAAATGGACATATGGCTGGTGGGGGAGAAATTCAAACAATCTTTCCCCTCTCTAGATTCAGTGATGTTGCCTCTAAATCCAAATAATTCTTGAGTGGTGAGAAACACAGTGCTTTAATCTGTAATTTAGGCCACAACAGAAAACATTAAAGAAATTCCCCTTACAATTTGCAGAAGCTTCCTTTTCATTAAAAAAACCTGAGGAGCATATCAACATATTCAAGAGTCAAGTCCTCACAAAGTCCTTGGTCTCACTTAAAAATAAAAAACAGGACACAAAACCATCTTATCTATGACAAACTTGCAGGAGATGAATTGAAGAATGTGATTTCAAACTTTTCTTTATCTGCATGCAATCTCTATCCAGATCCTTCAGACGCATCTGAAACCAAGTTTAAAATTACTGGTATGTATAACCAAGAGTGCTGCCCATGGAAATATCATTCTGCTTTATCAGTACTGATAAAGACTCAGCCTAACAAGTGATGTAGTTTGGGAAGCCACAGTTCAAAAAAAGACATAGTTTAACTTGCAAGTTTCTAGAGGGAAAAAAGAGAAAAATATTCAGAGGGCTAAAAAAACTCCAACTCCAAAATGCAGGCTGCTAAACCTATGGAGAAAAGACCAAAGAGCATAAACAAAGGGGAAAAGACAGCACATGACTAAGTAAGTAAAAAAACCCTACACAAGCTTGTGGTGGACAGGATAAAAGTAGCATAAATGATACATAAAAGTAGCATGGATTTATACATGTTGCAGTTAGATTTAGGGAAAAGTTTTCTAATTAAAAGGACAGTGAAGTACTGGAATAGATTGCACACTCTGGGCCTTAAAGGGTTGCATCTATAAGCATAAACATCTGCTAACTTATTCAAAAGCCAACCTAATGAAATTAGCGTAAATCCCTGTGTGGCATTTCATTGAGTTAGCTAAACTAAAATCATAGACTCCTTGGACTGGAAGAGATCTCAAGAGGTCACCTAGTCCATTCCCTGTCCACAGGCAGTATCAGCTTGTCTCACGTCATCCCTGACAGATGTTTATCTATTCTGTTTTTAAAAGACCACCACGAATAGAGAGTTTATAACCTCTTTAGACAATCACTTTACTGTGAGAGTTTTGCTAATCTACACAGCACAATATTACACAGCCATAGCAAACTAGAAGCATTCACAGTCAGATACCAAAGTGATAAAAAGCAATATATTAAGCAATGGTGATTGCTTTTAATCATGTGAACATATTTATTACCATCTCTTAACAAATTACCATGCATCAGTTGACAGATGGTAATGAACCAAGTACACACACAACCTATCACAAATGTGAAATAAAATAAATTTGCTTAAACTGAAGTTAAGCCTTTTTACCTCCATTTGCCAGGGGCTAAAACCATGCATGTGATTAATTACTTTTCCTCAGCTGGCAGTTGGGTAAGTCAGGATAACTCTATTTTTCCTCTAAGATCATAAGTTATTTACAAGATAGGTTGATTTACATAGTGTTATTTGAGAAGAACAACATTATTCTACTTAGAGTGCTAGTATACTATCCTTTTCCATACATCCTCATATGACTAAGTCTGTGGGCTATAATCAGGCTTTGATAAAGACACAGAAGAAACACATCCTACCAACTATAGCAAATAACATTCCTAGCCACTTTTTTCCCCTGAAAACAATTCCCACTCTTTTGACACAGAAGGAGAACACAGTCACCAGTACCACCAAATAACAATTGTTCTTACCTCTGCATTTAGCAGAGAAAAAACATGCTGGAGAATCACAGAACTGTAGAACAGCCCAGATTGGAAGGGCCCTCGAAAGATCACCTGGTCCAACCTTTTGTAGGAAAGGGAGCCTAGATGAGATTATCTAGGACTCTGCCCAATCCCATCTTGAAAAACTCCAGTGATGGGAACTCTCCCACATCCCTGGGGAGGTTGTTCTAGTGATTGATTGTTCTCATTGTAAAAAATTCCTTTCTTATATCAAGATGAAAACACTTTTCTCCTCAAGCATTCTTTCTTTTGAGTTTAAATCTAGCTCACTTTGCAGCTGCATTAGTGCAGCATAACACATATGTTGCTATAATGCATTGCCTTGGTTATAGAATAATGTAAAAAGCACGTTTAATATCTGTTGTGTTGTGCAGAGACTCTTGCCTCGCACTCAGCTGACAGCTGTGCACACTCCTAATGCCTACACTTCTCTCTGTCGTCGTGGTACTTTCTTTTCAGATGAGAAGATAAGCATAAAAGACATTTTTCAACATGTTCAAGTGTACTGACAAAGACAACTTCAGAGACAACCCTGGAAACTTGTGTTGTCCTAGAAAGTTGGTATCCCTTTGAATGATGTTAAGGTATCTCACAAAGTCTTTCTTTTGCCTCCCTTAAAATTGGGCTTGTGATCTTTTCTGCTTCTTTACACTATACAAAAAAAACTATGAAAGGTTTTTTACTTCTTAAAAAATAATCATCAGTAATGGCAAGTCCCTTTGTCCTTTGTTTGACAGAAAGATACCTGGCACACATTACATTTGTTCATGGTGAACTTTTACAACTCCAAGGAATGAGTAAAGAACTAGGCTTACTTTCCTCCAAAAGACTGAGAGTTATAAAATTGACATTTCACAAATCCTTTCATTCTTTCAGGTCTTTTAACATTCCACTTTCACGAGTATATCAATTCTAAGAATTAAGTAAGATGATAGTAAATCTGTCACACAAAAGAACAGGGTGAAAAAGTTATTAGAATATTTCACACTTTTTGAAATACATAATAAACAATGTTAAAGAGGTTACCTGAATATTAAATGCAGTTCTCAAAATACAAAATATCATCTTCTAATTTTAAAATTTATGAAGTTACATTAAACAGAGAAACATTGGTCTATGTTGTAGATGTCCTAGCATTTCATTTAGATCACACATTTTGAGTGGCAGGATGGGGAGGGTCTGATTTCTTACAGAAACTGCTTGGACAATTGCACAGTGTGTTCATCAGTGCTAACAATAACTTCCAAATCCATCACATTAAAAAAAAAAAAAAGAAAAAAAAAAAAGCTCAGCCTGGATAGAGGAAAGACATCCACATTACTGCCTGAACTAAGGATAAGGCAATAATTGTTTTGTGAAATAAGAAAGATGCTACCATGAGCCTATGGATTGCCACCAACAGGCACTTAACTCCATGGCAGCAACAAGATGCACTGCCCTTTGCAAACCAAACAGGAGACTATGCAAACTCGGCAGTCTGGAAAGCAGGACAAGTACCGATAGGAAACCAGGCTTTGGTACTTCCACTGCTCTTTGACTGGTTAGGCATTGCGTTTTTGTCTCATTTAAAATGAGTGAGAACTTTCCTTACTATGATTTCTGCCAAAGCATTTTCTTCTGTGAAATTTACTTACTTTTTAGTATGTTGGTATTGCATCACCACTTAAGTACATTCAAAGTTTCCAAAAAACTGGACAGACTTGCTCTGACTTTCATAAAGAGATCACATATAATACAAAAACCAGTTCTCAAATGCAATCATATCCCATGTTGACTGGAGTACTTTTCACTTTCAAAGGGCACCAATGTGTTAAAAGTTTATGAAAAACACTAACAAAGATAATTGATCATGTAAGGATAATACGAAAATTTCTGCTTCATTGTTCTGTTTATAATGTTTGGTGGAAAAATGTTTTGAATGAATAGCCCATACCTGCAAGATCTCCCCCACCCAAATCCCAATGCTTTTCTAATAAATCTATAAGGGGGGAGGGGGGAGGATAAAATCAATGATATAATTACTTCCTACAATGACAAGTTATCCAGAGCAAACTAACCACTGGCTATTTAAACTTGTGCTAGTACTTTAAGGCAGTTTGTTCTCATTTGCTCTTTTTAGAGGTAGGAAAATTTACCAAGTCATGCCACTTTTTTTTAGTTCTTTAAGACTGATATTATTACACTAGATGATTCCCCAAACTCAGCTGACAATTTCTTTCTTAAATTACTCTTGTAATATTCATCAGACTGATTAAATATGCAATCCTTATAAAGTTGATTCAGAAAAAGTTAATTAGATCAGTCTAAAATGCAATAGGCAGAAGGCAAACAACCTCATAGGTAATTTGTTCTCTTACTGTAGATATATGTCCAAAGAATAAGTGAGGTTAGCACTGGTATACATTAGCCACAAGAAAGCTTATTTTGACAACTTAGAGTCACTGGCATGTTTCTCTGCACACTGAAGTTGAAGCTGCCAGTCCTGATGATGAGGATAATCCTTAAAAGTGCTGGATAACCATCACTGTAGATTACCCGACACTGGCTAAATGCCTAAGGACAATCTTTTTCCTTGCTTTAAAAAAGGAACACGCACCAAAAAAAAAAAAAATCCTTTTTGTATCTGGTTTGCATTCAGGATGTTTCCCTGATTCCAGTCTTTAGCTGACAATAGTCCCACAACACTCTTCAAGGATGTCATCATCTCCATAACACACTTTAAGGAAAGCAATATAAAAGAAAGTGCTGTCTTACAAAAGAGGGACACTTTAAAAGCATATTGATTTTTAAAAAAAAAAAAAAGAGTTATTTAAATCATTAGTGGTAACAAAGATGTTCCTTACCCAGAATCAGAAGTCTTTGGAAAAGATTTTGCCAATTTTATCATCCTTTGTATTATAATAGGGACTTCGCCAGAGTTTGGGGGGCTATTTTCTTCATATATTAAATGATTTGAATCTGACAGCAATCGGCTAATGAACACTTGACAGAAAAAAACCAAGCTTCTACCAGGTTCATGAATTGCATGCAAAATACAAAGTTTGGCTTGGTTCTTCAGAACTGAAGTGGATTTGAAATTATTGAGCTCTAGAGCAAAACACATCAGCATTAATGAGCTGTGCATTAGTAGTGAGCATGAGGTAACACATGGGTAAGACTAATGTGGTGAAATTTTAAGCTGCAGATAAGTGCTCCCAAGACACTCATCATCTAAGCATCTGGATACACATCTCATACTCAACTGAAAATCTATTTTAACAAATCTCTGCCACTGAGGTGCACGTTCATGATTTGCTGTGATGACTGGAAATTATCAGAATGTATCTAATCGATAAGCCCTGGAAATCCAGAAGCTAGATGTTTCAGCAGGGGGGACTACCAGGTAGAAGAGCAAGGGAATGCACAAAGCAAAGGAGACTAAGAAATGGGACCAGCTTAGACTCATGTAGATGGGAGACATACTTTTGGACTTGTGACCTGACGAGCAGGCAACATACACCTTTCAATTGTCACCATCTAGTTTTAACACAGAAACATATTTCTGGATTCTTTTTCCAGATAAACTCTAAGCCATATATCCCTTGTGTTCATATAAGGTATCTTATGAATATATCCCATACATGTTAATTTAGTGCATTTTATGTTAAAGAAGGTGTTTTCTGAAGATTGTTTTTCCCCTTGTGTCACATGGAAATGTGATAGCTTACTAGTAATTCATTTGAACAGACTTAAGCGATTTAAGCATCCTGTTTCATGGCTGTACAAGATCAGCAAAAGAACTACAATACTTTACAATAGGAGGTATACATTACATTGAGATGGTTTTGGAGGTCAATGTTCACCACAGGCCTGACCATTTATTTGTAAGCATCTGGAGGACACAGTCGCTGCTCCCCAGCCCAAAGAAGACGAAGCAAGCAGAAAGCCCTCGTCCAACATTGCACATGTCACTGAGTAAGAGTCACCTCTGGGACTCTCGCAATCTTGTTTCCCCATGCATGCTAAGATCATTTGTAAGACACTTTTACAGGAAAGATCACTTTTAACCTCCTCTGCTCGCTATGTCAAAAGGAACGTAATATAAGACTTTAATTTGATGGCTGCAAACTTGCCACCAAAAAGCTACTCTGAGATTGCACAGGCCCTGGAGAAGAACCTTAATGGTTTATTGGCTGGGCTACACTTTGGTCAGTGTTAACATGAACTCGCTCCAAGTCTGAACTTGATTCTCTATGTATTTATTGTGGGATCACACAGAGCAGTTACTACACGGGCCTCACTACTTGCTGATGTTGACCAGAGATCCTGGCCCTCTGCCTTTTATCTTCTCTCTCACAATAAGGACATTCCAGGAAATTAAACGAGGCTGTGGATCTTGAAGAGCCACTAATTTGACAGATCATGATTTGAACGTAAGCTGCTGTTGCCATCTTTTTAGTAGCTTTCATTTTTACGCAATCTGTATCAACAAGCAGCCATAAAACTAATTTCCTACAGAACTACTAATTTTGCACTAATTAAAACACTGAAGATTTCACTTTTAGACATACCTGACTGCAAAAAAGTGTCCAAAAATTCTAGAAAAAATAGAACATTTTCCCCCTTGTTTCATTTAAATATTTGTAACAGACATAAAAGCTTCCTGGTTTTCCTCAGTGGAATAAAAAGAAAAATGCATGCTGTCTGAAGAGCTATTCATTCCTATGAGTTATTATTAGGGTAGGCTATTCATTTACTGCTCATTTGTGTGTGGATAATCAGTGTTATAGACCCAAATTACATGTATTCCCATTTTTTCCAGTTTACATAGAGTTCCAAGCCACCACTTCATTCACAGTCATCTGTTATTCCCCTTCAATATGACAGTGCACGGGGGGGGGGTAAAATTAGCCTAAAACCAGCTGTTTTGATGAGCATTACGTGGGATGTTTGCACTTTCAAACAAGCTAGCTATTGCTTCAGTCAATAGGTCACAGTTCTAATGCAGATTATTCATGTGAGCTATCTCCGGAAGAACAAAGAGGTTCTTCTTTATAAAGAAGTTTTATGTTGCTTCACAAAGCATTTCCTTCTGTTCCATGATCTCCTTGAGTCCCCTTTGCTATCAACAGTATTTCAGACTAGCGAAACAGAAAATTAATTTAGGAGCCGGGACATCAGGTTCATAACATTAACTTATCACTTTTCTCTCCCTATTTCCCCAAATCCTTAAAAACAAAACAAAATTAAATTTCTTGGACCTGAAAAGCATGAATAGTCATCAGAGTATTTTAAAAGAGTATTCTGGGAAACATCTGTAAAATACATGGGAAAACAATTGCCTTACTCAATTTTTTTTTTTTTTTTAAGAAAAACAGTATTTTATGAAGATAAAAGGAACATTAAAAAAACCCCTTCTCTTCCCCCCCGCCCCTCCCAGCTGCTTCACTTTTCCTCTCTGAGACATCCGGATCTGGTGAAGTGCATTCTGGTTGACAGACAAGAAAGAAATACATATGCTTTTGGTTGTAAGAATAAGGCATTTGACAAAGATTTTGTTGTCCTGCTATATCACAAAATACAATGAAAGCTACAAAAATAAAAATCTTTAAGCAAAGAAATAACCATTGTTCTTCATCTTTACTTACACATATACCAGGTCAGACCCAAGGGCACTATAATTAACAAGGACAAACTGCAGATGTCTGAGAAAGACATTGAGGGGACAGAAAGCACATCACACTCCACCAGAACTGTCTTCCAGCCTCAAGTGCTTTCTGGCACAAAAGCTGCCCGAGACAGTAGTGATGTCCTTGAATTTAACCGCTAAGATGGATTTTCTTCTGTGAATTTCCTTGATCAAATTTGTGACATAAAATGATAACTACAATGTCCCATGGTAAGGAGTTCTGCAGAGTTACTGCACACTCAGTGAAGTACTACCTCTCCTGTCGAGTTCAATCAACACGCCCTAGCTCCTCTAGTGAGTAAGACCCTGAACAGTCTTTCCCAGTTCATCTTCCGCATAGTGCTTACACTTGTATGGCCTTCTGTCATCTCTCTCCAGGCTGAAGACTTCTAGTCCTGGGCCATCCTTGTTTCCCTCTTTCTTTTCCAGCCATAACAGATCTTTTGAACTAGACAAGCCGCAATGCAAAAAAAAGTATTTCATAAGGAGAAGAAACACTGATTTATATAACATTTTGTGCTCTGATTACTAATCCTTCTAGCATTGTTTGCTTTTCCCCGATCTCCTTGAGAAGCAATGAAGTAATGCTTTTGTAGACTATTTCTGGCCCGAGATCCTATTCCCAGAGACCAATACAGATTGGCCCAGAGGCCAGGACAGAGCACTCAGGGTTTAGGTTGTTTCTCCCTCCACCTTATTTTAAATTTAACCGGATCAAACTTCAGCTGTTATTTTATTCTTTGGTATCAGCAGGTGCTTCTGTGACTCTCTTCACTCAGCCTTTACTATTATAAATCATTTGGTGTCATCAGCAAATTTTGACACTTCACTACTATTCAAACGAGTTGCTAAGGTGTTGAGCACTGCAGATCCTAGCACAGATTCTTGTAAGGTCCCACTAATGCTCTGACCTTTCATAGTTTCCTAGCTTTTAACAAGTTTTTGTCCTTGTAAGGGCATTATCTCTTATATTGCAGAAACTTAGATTCTTTGATTTTCGGGCACATGGCTTGTCAACTGCATTAGGAAAAACCATCTATAATATATTAGCCAAGTCTCCTTTGTCCATAACTTCTGCTATAAATTCTATAAAGGAGTCCAAGCATTTGAATGTTCTGTTTACAAATACCACATTTGTCTTTTACTAGTAGCATGCTCACAGAAAAAGACGACTTCCAGCTGCATAAATAAGATCCAGACTTTTATTTCCTCAAAATTCAATGGTCTTTGAATTCAGCATTTTGCTCAGAGCTGTAAGAAAACAGCAGTTTCATTGGCGTGAACTTAGTCAAAGTGACAGGATGTTGGCAGCTGGTCCATATAGGCTATTTTGACTGAATGAGCCGCTCTTGTGCTGCAGTCTTCATTTTGTCTTTCCAGCCCTGTATCAATACAAAGATACAAAAATTCATTCACAGCCTTGATTGCTGCTGATGGGTTATTGTAAACAAAGAGGCTCAATATAATGTAAAATGAGGGTGTGACTGATGCAGTGACAAACAAAAGACAAGGCACTACTGACAGAATTTTTCAAGAAAGAAGAATAAATGGAAACCAGTTTTACTTGGATTCCTTGATGACAAAGACATTTAAATACAGTCATCAGGATGCTAACAAAATTATAGTTTGGAAGCAAAAACTTCAACCAATATAAAAGCTGAATACAAACAAAGTGGGAATCATAGACTGAAAAATCATCATGCAAGTTGTAGGAATCCCCCTCATTGTGTCACCGAAAGCCTGAATAAGTTATTCATCCCATATGCAATACACACTATTTTATTGCTCTGTTTTATTTAAAAGGTCTGAACTGGAATTTTTTCTGTAAATAGTGTCAGGAAAAGATTATTTACATATAAATAAAAAGAATGCACTTCCAAAACAGTGGTCATAGTTCTAGGTAAGTCCCCAAAAAGAAGCCTGAAGTGGCTTTAGGTCCCAGAATGACGTGTTTGCATCTCTACTAAGAGAGCATCGCACTTGTTTTCTGCACCGGTCAAAGCATGAAAAGTAAACTTGGCTGACCTACTTTTGAGAAGTTACTCATACTGGGGTGTGTTCCTTAGTAGCCTTCTTTTTTCCTAGTAAAACTCAGTTAAATATATTAAATAGAAATCACTGGCATGATAATTAGTCTCTGTTTCCTCAGCAGACTTCTCTGCTGCAGCATGCAGGGAGCAGAGGTGGGGCACTAGAATGTGCCTTCTTGGTCTGTGCAGAAGCCCCCAAATTAATAATCTATTGCATTAACCTCTCCGGTTACCAAAAAAAAAAAAAAAAAAAAGCCATTTTAATAATGTAACTGCCGTGATATGTTGTTCTTCCCAGAAAAATGCACACACTTTTTCATTTATTATGTTATCGACTGCTACTTGTTCTGGTCTTTATGTTGTTTCCCACTTTATTCTAGTATTGTAAGGACTGGGTTGGACCTTATTCTGACTTTTCAGAGGTGGCACTGAAAAGGAGGAGTTAATTCAGCTCCAACAGAGAAATTTCTGAGTAGGTTTGCAAATGAGCTATTTTCTGTCCTGCCTCTGAAAGCTCAGTGAAACCCAGAAGAAGATGGAGAGACATCACCAAGAACTGAATGTAGATGCAGAGAGCATCCTAGAAGTGATACTGCCTTCTCTCAAAGGTGTCAGTTCAGAATAATGGTATTTGAAAGACCAAGGCTGTTTCATTTCCCCACAGATACTGGAACTCTTTCCCTGTATGCAGTATTATGCTATGAACAAGATACAGGCTATAATAATTAGCATCTACCTTATAAAATTGATTACATGGTTTCCTAGGTTTCCCATATTTTGAGCAAGTGCTCTAAAATTACAAACTGTGACCCCTCCAAGTTCAGTAATATAAAGTCTAACTCTTCAGGTACCCTCAAAATACAACACAGAGCCCCAGGTGAGGTATCAGAGGACCTCAGACATCACCTGCTGTGGTCTGCCATGCTAACGTGTCCGTGAGTAAGCAGTCTGTGACTTTCAGTTTACACCAGTTATAACTTCTCTTCTTTGCATTTGCCAAGTTTATGTTTTCCACCAACCCAATGTGGTGATTGTACCTCTACTGTCTGGAGCCTTTCTGCCTTGACACATCGCTCATTATCACACAATTCCTCTCTGTGGTGCCGATCTTCCTCACCCCAAATCACTAGTTGCTGCTATTTCCTTCAGGTCTGCAAGCACTGCAACTTACTTCTTTGGCTATATGTCACAGAGAAAAGAAATCCTAAAAGGTTTCCTGGAACAGCTCCTTCAATTCCCTTCAGCATTTTTTTAACAGAAAGAAAATCCAAAGATTCAAATTTTGTAATTCAAATAACTTAATGATTCCCAATGGTTGACTTCTAACCAAAGTGGAAAATATTCCCCAGCGTTGAGCTAGACTCTGGACACTCTCAGCTCTCTGAGATCACAGAATCACAGAATCGCATAGGTTGGAAAAGACCTTTAAGATCATCAAGTCCAACCGTAAACCTAACACTACCAAGTCCACCACTATACCATGTCCCTAAGCACCTCATCCAAACGTCCTTTAAATACCTCCAGGGATGGCGACTCAACCACTTCCCTGGGCAGCCTGTTCCAATGCTTGATAACCCTTTCAGTGAAGAAAAATTTCCTAATATCCAGTCTAAACCTCCCCTGGCGCAACTTGAGGCCATTTCCTCTTGTCCTATCTCTTGTTACCTGGGAGAAGAGACCGACCCCCACCTCTCTACAACCTCCTTTCAGGTAGTTGAAGAGAGCGAGAAGGTCTCCCCTCAGCCTCCTTTTCTCCAGGCTAAACAGTCCCAGCTCCCTCAGCCGCTCCTCATAAGACTTCTGCTCCAGACCCTTCACCACCTTCGTTGCCCTTCTTTGGACACGCTCCAGAACCTCAATGTCTCTCTTGTAGTGGGGGGCCCAAAACTGAACACAGTAGTCGAGGTGCGGCCTCACCAGTGCTGAGTACAGGGGCACGATCACTTCCCTACTCCTGCTGGCCACACTATTTTTGATACAAGCCAGGATGCCATTGGCCTTCTTGGCCACCTGGGCACACTGCTGGCTCATATTCAGGCGGCTGCCAACCAACATGCCCAGGTCCTTCTCTGCTGGGCAGCTTTCCAGCCACTCTTCCCCAAGCCTGTAGCGTTGCATGGGGTTGCTGTGGCCCAAGTGCAGGACCTTGCACTTGGCCTTGTTAAACCTCATACAATTGACCTCGGCCCATCGATCCAGCCTGTCCAGGTCCCTCTGCAGAGCCTGCCTACCCTCCAGCAGATCAACACTCCCACACAACTTGGTGTCATCTGCAAACTTACTGAGGGTGCACTCGATCCCTTTGTCCAGATTATTGATAAAGATGTTAAAGAGAACTGGCCCCAACACAGAGCCCTGGGGAACACCACTTGTGACCAGCCACCAACTGGAGTAAACTCCATTCACCACCACTCTCTGGGCCCGGCCGTCCAGCCAGTTCTTTACCCAGCGAAGAGTACACCCGTCCAAGCCATGAGCAGCCAGTTTCTCCAGGAGAATGCTGTGGGAAACCGTGTCAAAGGCTTTACTGAAGTCTAGATAGACAACATCCACAGCCTTTCCCTCATCCACTAGGCGGGTCACCTTGTCATAGAAGGGGATCAGGTTGGTTAAGCAGGACCTGCCTTTCCTGAACCCATGCTGGCTGGGCTTGATCCCTTGGTTATTCTCTACGTGCCGTGTGATAGCACTCAGGATGATCTGCTCCATCAGCTTTCCTGGTACTGAGGTCAGGCTGACAGGCCTGTAGTTCCCCGGGTCCTCCTTCCGGCCCTTCTTGAAGATGGGCGCCACATTAGCTAATCTCCAGTCAGCAGGGACCTCTCCAGTTAGCCAGGACTGCTGGTAAATGATGGAAAGGGGCTTGGTGAGCACTTCTGCCAGTTCCTTCAGTACTCTCGGGGGGATCACATCAGGCCCCATAGACTTGTGAGTGTCTAAGTGGTGCAGCAGGTCACTCACCATTTCCCCCTGGATTATGGGGGCTCCATTCTGGTCCCCGTCCCTATCTTCCAACTCCGGGGGCTGGGTACCCAGAGAACAATTGGCCCTGCTATTAAAGACTGAGGCAAAGAAGGCATTAAGTACCTCAGCCTTTTCCTCATCCTTGGTCACTGTGTTTCCTCCCCCATCTACTAGGGGCTGGAGATTCTCCTTAGCTCTCCTTTTGCTGCTAATGTATTTGAAGAAGTGTTTTTTGTTGTCTTTTATAGCAGCAGCCAGACTGAGCTCTAGCTCAGCTTTGGCCTTTCTAATTTTCTCCCTGCACAGCCTTGCTACACCTTTGTAGTCCTCCTGAGTTGCCCGCCCCTTCTTCCAGAGGTCATAGTCTCTCCTCTTTTTCCTGAGTTCGAGCCAGAGCTCTCTAGTCAGCCAGGCCGGTCTTCTTCCCCGCCGGCTCGTCTTTCGGCACCTGGGGACAGCCTGCTCTTGTGCCTTTAGGACTTCCTCCTTAAAGAATGCCCAGCCTTCCTGGACTCCTTTGCCCAGGAGCAGGGGCTGCCTCCCAGGGGACTCTCTCGACCAGTCTCCTAAACAGGCTGAAGTCTGCTCTCCGGAAGTCTAAGGTGGCAGTTTTGCTGACCCCCCTCGCCGCTTCTCCACGTATCAAAAACTCTATCATTTCGTGATCACTCTGCCCATGACGGCCTCCAACCATCACATCGCTCACAAGTCCTTCTCTGTTCGTGAACAAGAGGTCCAGCGGGACACCTTCCCTCGTTGGCTCGCTCACCAGCTGCGTCAGGAAGTTATCTGCCACACGCTCCAGGAACCTCCTGGACTGTTTCCTCTCTCCTGTATTGTATTTCCAGCAGACATCTGGCAGGTTGAAGTCCCCCACAAGAACAAGGGCTAGTGATCGTGAGGCTTCTCCCAGCTGCTTATAGAATAGTTCATCTGTCTCCTCATCCTGGCTGGGGGGTCTGTAACAGACTCCTACCACAATATCTGCCTTGTTGGCCTTCCCCCTGATTCTTACCCATAGACACTCCACCCTATCATCACCATCATCGAGCTCTAAACTATCCAGACACTCCCTGATGTATAGGGCTACCCCACCACCTCTCCTGCCTCGCCTATCCCTCCTGAAGAGTTTATAGCCATCCATCACCACACTCCAGTTGTGCGAGTCATCCCACCACATTTCCGTGATGGCCACCATATCATAGTTTTCCTGATGTACAATGGCTTCCAACTCCTCCTGCTTGTTGCCCATGCTGCGTGCGTTGGTGTAGAGGCACTTCAGCTGGGCTGTCGTCCGTGTTTCCTTCATAGAAGAACACCCCTTGTGTGCTTTGAGGCATTTCACTGGCATTTCCCTCTTGGCTCCTATTGCCTCAGTATCTCCTAGCTCAACTCTGTTCAACTTCAGCTGTGCCCCAGCGTACCCTGCACATCTTGGAGACACAGGCTAAGATGACAGCACCAAGGGAAGGGATGTTATTCAGTTCTCTCGGCCACACTAACTCCCAAAGTCACCTATTCTAACTGCGACTTTGTTGTTAATGGGCAGCAAGGGGGACTGTTGTCAGCTAAAGGGAAGGGTGGCTCTCAGAGACCAGATTAGGTCTGACTGCCATACTCTGCTGTTAGATCTGGTGAGGGTGTGATGTTAATAAGGGGAGTCTCTTCTGTCCCACCACAGTCCCACCTTCCTGAAGTTTCTTCTTTCTTCCAGCTGCTGTACACCCTAGCCCCTGTTCATCATCCTCTCATGGCTTCCCAGATCCCCTTTTCCATACTGCCACCTTTGACTTTTACTTGCCCTGCTAAGGAGTTTTGAGGTGGGTTTACTCTCCATGATTACAGAGTTTGGGTGTCGGTAGTTCAAGCCTCCACAGGTTCCCCCCATCCTGTTTATTTCTCTTTCCCTGCACATATGGGCCCTGTATAGGTTATGAGAGCTCTAACAAGGTCAAAACTCAATATAGTATCATTGACAGGAGAGATAATATGTTTTCTGTTCTTTCTACCTTCTTCCTTTATTTCCAGTCCAACTTAGGTATCATTAGTTATACATGAGCTGCTTGCTATATGAAGCAGAAATGAAACATCTGGCAGCAGATTTACTGCAGTATTTTTAAACCCTATCTTAAACTGAGAAATGCTACATAATCAGTCTGCCCACTGAATTCAAAGGACAGAAGAGTATATTTTTGTCAAGTGTACATACTCATCAGACATTTATATAGATTTCTGAAAAGATATGTTCTACTTCAAACTACATGTTACTGTTACAGGGGGAATACCAGGGTCTGTAGAGTGTGTTCAGAGACTGAACACAACCACGTATAGTGGTCTTCTATGGATATGAAGGAAATGAAGAAATATACCTGCAAGAGTTGGTGTAGAATATGGTTTTAGCAGTGTTAAGTTTTAGTAAAATGGGATAATGTAGAAATATAAATGTCCCCTGAAGGCACCAAAGTCAGAAGATGTCATATATCCATCCATAGTCCAATTCATGACATTGTTATATTGGAAATCAGCTCAAATGAAAAGCAATTATAGATAGGAAATTGCTTTGAAATGAAAGGAAGAAAACCAAAACCAAACAAATTATTCAAATCCACATTCTGTAAGCATTTTTCTTGCATCTGTCAGATTCCAGTAAACACCTTTCTATCAAGTATTGAATATATCTTATCAAGAGTTTCAATATGTATTACTAGCAAAAGCAACATCAAAACAATTACTCTAGCACGTACCAACACTTTTAACTCATATATTAACTTTTATCTCATGTATTAATTTTAATCTGCAGTGGATAAGCATGCATATTTTGCATCTCTAGGTATACCAATGAAAAACTAGCCAGAACCAAAATTAAATACTTCAGATTGCATCAAAGTAACAGGATATGAAGAATATAGTGTCCTAGTCATGTGGAACTGAATTTACAGAATGGCACTATGGACAAATTATATCATCATTGCATTATCTGTAGTGTACATAACAACAAAAGCATGCATTTGAAAAATAACATCTAGTGGCAAACGGCAGCTTTTGAAGCAACCATTATGAATGCCTGGCTATAGTTCATGTTAATTCCTTCTTCCGCTAGAGTCAGAGTATCACTCACAGTTCGTATTGCAATATTTGCATATGTTGATTGCTTTCTAAGGCAGTTTAAACTATTTGGTTAAGAATAGATAACCACATAGTCTGAGATTCTTCAAAATAAAGCTTCAGAGGGATAACATTCTGTTTGAAGTTTGAATTAGTTACATGGAAAAAGATCAGAGATGTTATAGGGAAGAGCGTTCCGAGGAGGAGAGCAGTTTTATTTTGCACATAACAGATGCATCACATTTTGAGAGCAAAATCAGAAGAGATCTGGTAGAACAGCAGCATATAATACTCTAGACATTGTTTTCATGTTCATTGGAATATAGTGTTTTATTAGCATGCCTTGGAAGTTAACATCCAGTGGAAAGCTAGAGCTAGGTAGGGAAAGAGAAACTGGGAGAAGAAAGCTCTCCAAGGAAAGGTAGAGCAAAGTTGTTGCCTTGACTCATATCAACATTGCTCAACCAAGAATACCATCATAGATACCACACATTGAAATGCAAAAAGCTCCACACAGATACTATCTGGGTTTTTGAACAGTTACCATATCTGTGTCATAAACCTTTAGGCTGTTAGCTTTTACATGATCTCTGAAATTATTCAGTGTCAGGGCGAGGAATTAGCTGTCCAGCTGAAAGAGTGCACAAGTGACAAAGTTATCCATCTAGCACTGCTGTGCAGTGTTCTGTGCATATTTTTAAAATCTCATATTAATTCAATCACTTCTCTTTGCACAGCATATCCCAAGCTGCTGGATGAACAGATGATACTTTTGTCAAATATTGCAAAAATTGCAATTTTGTCACAGCACACAACTAGATCAAAAAGTACATGGCCTTTATAAAATGGCGCTAGAAGAGATTCAAAGCCTGTTGCATGAACACTTTGTTGGCTGCCACAACATCAGCAAGGAACTGAAGAAACATACTAATGCCAGCACATTCAGTACTACCCCTACACTCCATGTCACCGTGTAGTCAAAGGAGGGGGATAAACTAGTCAAAATTGGCATATCTATCACATGCTGCCATTTCTCTACTTCCCAGCAAAGAACTAGCCAGCAAAAATCTTGCCAGTCCAGTCAGAAGCCTGTAACACTTCTCTGCCTACAGAAAGAGCCCAGTTTTAAATACTGATGCTAAAAGTTTTGACTGGCAATACTGGCTTGTGCAGTGTATCGTTTCAGGTGAGTGGAAGCAGAGCCTGTTGTACATTATTATTCCAGGGCCCTATGAAAAAAGGTCCTGAAACAGAATAGACCAGACTTGGGGCTGTGACCTACAAGCAGGAGGTGACACATAACATGGCAGCAAGCTGCTCTAACAACAGGCCTTGAATACATGATCACTTGATCTGGTACCCAAATTCAGTGTAGCAGAAGCTAACCAAGGTCAAATGAGCAGTTTCTGCTCAGTGTGGTAAATCTATAATGCATACAAGACAAATTCTGCAATAATTCTGGGAAATAGTAATTTATACTTTTCTAGAAATTGCTTATAGATTATATGTCTTGCGTACATTTTAAAGTTCCCACAATGGGTAGCAATGTTCAATTTCCAATTGACGCTGCTGGGACATGAAAGCTAAATCGGGTGTGCTAGCAATTACTGCATGATTATTTTCAAAAGTGATGATGTCCTAGATTATTTTTTTATATATATAATTGATGCCCTACACACCTCAGAGAAAGCACTTTTTATTAGAATCCCATAAAAGCAAAATATAGTTCATCCCCTAAATATGCTAGAGAACATTGTCTATTGCAATTTAACTGTTCATTGAGTTCCTGGAGTTTTATGTTCCCAAACCATACTTTTTTTTATACATACACAAACACATAAAATAGCCCTACATACATAGTAAAATTTTCAATAGCAGTAAAACCAGAACTTGAATATTTGAAATCATGACCAAAACCTATTCAACCGGTTAGGCTTCCTAACTTACAGCAAAGGAGTGTCTCAGCAACAAAAGCTATTTAAGGCAGGAAACCAAATTTTATCCAGTAGTAAACATTTAAATAAAACAAAATAGGAAATCTCATTCGTAGAAAGATGTGACTATGGGTGGCAAACTCTGACAAGCCTCAGATATTACAGATGTTTGCACAGAAGACATATTTGGCATCAAGCAATGCAGAATACAAGGTTCCTTGCTATTGCTGCTGTTGCATTGTTGCCTGCTTGCCTTCATTTCCATTCAGTTCTCTGCACTTCATTCCTTCATTCTGACTGTCAGACTATTTAACAATCCTGATTTCGGTAGCTTCTAATTGTTAGATATGAAACAGAAGGCATTATTCAAAGACAAAGGACAATTTTCCCCCTCAGCTTTTTGTCAGGAGCTCATAGCGTGAAACAGTATTGCTGTTATCAAGCAAAGGAAAATAAACAGTTGGAGAGTAGCATAAAAGCCTGTTGCTATTACTATGAAGTCCATGTGAATGGAAAATATACAGTGTAAGAGACAAATGCTTTCTCTTGATGGTTCAGATAAGCTTGTATCATATTTCATGATCTGTTAGTGGCAGCCAAAAGCTAGTTCACTCTTTGTATATCGCCTAAGCCCATGTCAGTTAACTAAACTGTTAACAGGGGACTATGCAGCAAAAAACCAGAGGAAAATAAAACCTCTTATTTGTTTAAATCCATTCATTGGACTAAACTCATTCCTTGTTACACTAGATTTTGCCAATATGATCTATCGTCAGGGCCTCTGCTAGAGAACAGTTGCAGATGGCAATAGCTTGCCCTGCAGACTTAGCACATCCAGAAAAACAAGGGGTTAAACAGTCTGAGAGGTAAAAGAGCTAGGGACTGCAGGGTGCACAAATTCAGCACATCTCTGCAAGAGCATCTGCCAGCAAGAATCCTTCCTTGAGTGCACCTGGCAAGAAGCAAACTCCTTCAGATACACTGGCAGCACTCCCTGGCAACTGAACCCACGTTGGCACAGCTTACTGCAGAGCAATTTCACTGTCTTGTGACATACTATGTCAAGGCCTTTTATTTTGCTAATAAGCTCTGTATGTCTGTTTTAGCGACTCTATCTGCTGTGCTGAAATGGAAACTCTGTTGCTCAATTACTGTTAATTTTTACTTGGAACATCTCTCCAAGCACTTTCGATCCAGGTGGAAAGAGGCAACCACTCTAAAGGGTGACCTCAATCTATCAGGAAACCAGTTTATTTTTAGACTGTGATTGTTAGTTGTGCAAATGATACGGCAAGTTGAGTTTGCAGTTTCCCAATGAATCAATCAGAGAATCATGCACTAGCAAAGCAGCATAATGTTAAGACATCCCCTTGGCAACAAGACAACTACCAAACTAAAAGGCAAAGAAACACATGTACAGAAAGAAATCTTGCACACGTTTGTCATCCACCTTTAAACTACAGTAATAATTCAAAAGCCCAGACATTAAGGAGAATAGTCACCTGTAGCAAGCAACAGCCCTGTGAGGTAAAATGCTTCGGTAATAGCAGCAGTGCATCAGCAGGCAGCAAGAAGGCACACTAATGAAGTCACTATGTCAGATGTTCAGGGGCAAAACGCCATCTCCAGTACATCTCTAAGCTCTATGAAACAGCATGACTGCTATGTTTGGGACACCAGCCCTATGGTTACTATACCTAGTTTACTCAGAGGTCACACATGACCACAGTCCCCACTTTCTCCTGCTGCTGCTGTCAGCTCTCAGTTCCTTGATCTCTCTGCAAGGCAAACCACAATAAAAGGCGCTGCTTGGCATGTCCCAAGAGGAGAAAGCCTGGTGTGTAAGGTTCAACTCCATTAACTCTTCAAGAGTATCATGATTCTTTTCTTCACACCCTAATCTCATCTGAGAAAACCCATTAGTGTCTTGTACGATGATAGCACTTGAGGGAACTCGTGGTGACAGCACTCAAGGCTCTGAGTGGTGGACGACCTCTGATGGTTTCTCCTTCATGAGCAGGAGACCTAAGCTAGCAAAGCATTATCCCTTCTCTCATCAGCCAGCTGAAGCTTATCCTTCAGGCTGCTGTCTCAGAAAGTGCTAGAGGGGAGAGAGCAGCAGTGTGCTATAAAGGCCCAATTCTTCATCAGCTGTGATTGTCACTACAACACTTTTAAGACAACTCCTCTTCCTGTGGCTCTGACATTTTTGTCTGTAGAGGGCAGAAATCCCCTACAGAGGAGGAATAGATTGAAAGAAACACATACCACCAAGTCTCCTAGATCTTTGTATTTGCACATATTTCCTTGCCCATTGATGGGCAAAAATCCCCTCAGGAGACCTGTTTCCTACCATAGAGGTGGAGCACAGCATCTCCCAGGTCGACCAACTACTATTCTTCTTTCAAGGAAAGTAGCTGCAGCATCATTCCCAAATCACAGTCTACGGCCAGAGGTGAATAGCAAAAATTTGCATAATTGTTGCTTGTTTTCCCTACTTTCTGCACTGTGAACTGGATGGGGCAATCTGCTTCCCACGACAGCAGCAAGCTATTCATTAAGACAATTTAAATACAGGTTACTGCAGCAGACAAACTATGCAGGAGCTCTACAACAAGTACCAGTGTTTATAGCGCCTGAGTCATGGGCTAAAATGAGCTTCAAGGAAGGAAGCTACAAATGCTTTATGATAAATACCCTACACACACATTAAAAAAAAAATCCTGTTCAGCTAAGCTGAACAGCAAGTTGGCACCAACATGATCCTGAAGTTGTGACATTTGTTCCACAACTGTATAATGTCTCAAAGGCAAAACTTTCCTGATGTCACTGGAAAGGGGGAAGGCTGCAGAGAAGTTCTCCACCTCTACTTTCTCTTGCCCATTCTTAAGCACTCAAGAGTTGCTGGGAAACAACCCCCTGATTTTCCTATCTGCACTACCTGATTTTTTTTTTTTCCCACACCTGCTTCATGGCATGACCTCAGAAACATATGGGTCCACAGAACAGCCTAGGCTCACCCAGCTGCATAAACTCTGTTGTTAAGGAAAGTGGATGCTAAATTCTCAAAGGGCAAAAAGAAATCACATCAGTAAGCTACAACACCCCCCAAAGTCTGTGGAAGGTGTCCCTACTGACAACATGAGTTCAGCTGCATAGGTCCTTACAGCCCACAGTTTTGTGGTCCATAGCTCACAATTCTCCCTTCCAAGTTCTCCCTGCTGCTCTGAGCTCCACATTACCTGTGCTGAAGTCTATAATGAAAAAAAAAAAAATATTGTCTCACAATAGTTGCTGTCACCATTACCGTCATAAATCACTGCAATGGAACTACTGTATTCCTAAAGCCTATAACACCATTTGCAGAATGCAAAAGCATCTGTATCATCCAACACTAAGAAAATAAACAAAACAAACAAACAAAAAAGATGCAAAGGGACAGTCAAACTAATGGTGAGTGGCAGAGACCACTTCTGCCATACTTGGCTCCTAGACCCAGTTAAGGCAGAGGAACACCTGCTCATGCCTGTGCTGTCTTAGGGCTAGTAATCCTATATGGAGGTTCTGTCTCTGTTACAGTCTGTCCACTGACTGAGACTATCTTCCCACCAGTGAAGTCACTCTGCTCATGCCCCAGCAGAGTCTGAGTGCACACTAATGCTTCTGTAGCACAGACTACCAGAAGAGCATGCCCTCAATGGGAAGGCAGACAGGCTAATCTGACAGTCTGTATGCATGAGAATTCTTCTCTTGAAAGGAGGATATCCCATTATTTGATTATCTCGGTAGATGAACTCACTGTTCCCATCCTCCAATTTCATGCTATGAAGCAAGACTACTCCATTTGTTGTCAGAGACAGAGAAAGGAGGGAGTAAAATAATATCAAATAAGAAAGTTGGGTTTCAAATACATATTAAAAAAAAAACCACCAAACAACAATAAAACTGGACCATAAAGAGTTCTATGCTTGGTCACTCTGCTTCTCTGTGCAAGCTAATCCTTTGCTAACACAACACATATGACTTGTAGGCAATTTTTAAGTTTCCTGAACTGGCATATCATTCTGACATTGATAGATGTCAGGTCACGTTGTTGGGCTTTCATAGAAATGGCTAAAAACTACTCATATTTGTCAAGCTGTATACAAAACAATTCCATTGCATAAAGTAATTCAGTCATGAATTGGAAAAGGCATAGAATTAACCTGTGCTTGAAAGCTTTTCTCAAGGACGTTCACAAAGACGTCACAGCTTTGCTGTATTTCCAGTGGGTTACAGAGCTATGTTCCTGCCACAACAACAGTTATTTCTGTTTGTCAAGTGGTTTATTTATAGTAAAGGAGTATTATTTAGTTACACTTTTTTATTCCGATTACTGCTTCTAAAAATCTATTCTTTTTTCCGAATAAAACGTGCATAGGCATGACAATGTTTCATTTCATTTTTAGAAGTGAAACATACATTGGCTGAAGCTCCGGGAAACATTGAAAGGAGAAAGCAGCAAGACAGAGCAACTGAAGCAACATAAGAGGTTTTAAGAATGCGCATTTTTCTAATCACAACAACAAGACCCTTTTAAATAACAAAAAAAGCTCTTACCGTAAATTCCCAGATGCTATTTTTAACTTGTCTGTATATTTTCCCTAGCTGTGCTAGCGTTTATGTAGGTAGCACAAATATCATAAAAGCACGTTGTATGCTGGACTGCAGAACCATGCATGCAGTACACTCAGCAATTAATTTAATTTTACTTACCGGTAGATTCACTGCTTGAATCACATCCCTGGGCTTCTGCTTTCATACTCCAAATCTAAATGCCTCTACAGCTTAGTCAGAAACCAAGTGACCCGTGCACGTTGCTGACAAACCGGTGCGGATTCTGGGGAATACACAAGTCAGCTTGTATGTCCTGGCTCATGGATTTTGTCTGCACAGATTTGCTGGCCTAGGGCTCTTACACAGACTTTTTATTGTCTCAGCAAACAAAAACAAACAAAGAGAAAACTGCAGACTTCCTAAGAAATCAGCTTCAGTACCAGCACCTTCCTGCTCAGAGAGAGCCAGAAGAGCCTGTAAATCCCTTGAACAAAACACTTGCCTCGGAGAACGTGGAAGCTTACCCCACTTTTCAGTGGAAAAAACACTTTTTCTTGAAACAAAACAAAACACAACCCCCTCACCAAACACCAAAGCTCCCTGTGTAACAACAACAAAAAAATTATATATGTATATATATTTTCAAACCTTAGCAAGGCAAACTTTCACCACTAGCAAATACAGACAGAATTAGATGTGCCTTAGAAGCACCTGCATTTTACTGGGAGCAATGACTACCAGAGGGATCACGCCAAAGTTGTCATCTTATATAGAAGGGGTCTTCTCTGGTCACTTTTGTGAAAGTTAAACATATCCCAAGGGACAAAAGTCAGACCCACTAAAACACATGCTTAGTGCAGTACTTAAAACATGGACCCCAGTCTGTACAAAAGCATACAAGGATCCCTGTGCTGTCTGCAGGATATTCCCAAATGCCTTGATGTGGAGAGTGCTACCGAGGGACATCCAGGAGGAAAACGGCAGATATTCTGACAGCATCTGAACTCCCTGGAGCCCAAGTCAGGTCCATATGAATTTTCATCCACCTGGGACTTGGGTCATCCCATGCATCACAGCTGATACAGAACCGTGACCAGGGGAGGCAGAGGTGGCAACCGCTGCCTTTTTTGCATCATGGTGGTTAGAGCATTCATCCAGGCATGAAATGAAAGCACTGGCTTCAAATTCTGCTAGCCTAGGGAGATTCAAACCCACATCACCTATCTCCCAACAGGCCTTCCTAGTGACTATGCTATTCTTGGTTGATGCGCTTTCTGTTCCCTTTTTTAAATGATCATCCAGAGCTCAGCCATGAAGCTGAGGTTCACTCCACCAGTAGGCTAAAATGCAGTGCAAACCATAGCCTCTGCTGCATAGAGGCTATGATGCCCACTGGAAAAGGACAAACCTGAATTCTGCTTCCTTAAATTTTGAAGGTTTTGGTTTCGTTTTTGCCTTTTTTTTTTTTTTTTAACCTAGCAATTTGTCTTATGGAAAATGCATGCATAATCCTGGAAAATGAACCTTTCAAACACTGTGCCTTCTGGCTGAGCTACCTAACCAAGATATTTCTAGGGACTTCTAGAGAAGCAAAATGCCCTACACACCTCTGTGAATGCAGGGCTGTGAAGTACAATCACCGGAGTTAGTGAGGTTCAAGCATCATTGCAGCAGTCCTGAGTGGTCCTCCAGCCCCAAGTGCTACATTCCCCATCCATCTGCCTCCAGCACCTCAAGCAGGTGGCCTGAACCTTATCCAGAGACCTCTGCTGAGCACAGCCACTGTGGATTTTACTCCGAGGTTTTTTTGTTTAGCCTATACTGTTAAGGTTACTGATGTTACAACCACTGAAAAGAAATGTCTTTTCTCCACTGCGAGATCAAACTAGATACGAGGAGGAAAGTCTTACAGTTTGAAAAAGAACAGGTGTCACCCTAGATGCAAGCTTTGACTAGCAAAAATGCACGGAACTCCAGCCCCTGCTAGCATCTACCAAAATGAGGTTATAGATGTGCAGCCAGTGTGAATGACAATTAAGGAGAATATAATCAAATGGTAGCATTTACTATTACGTCCCATCCTTAATGGGGCAATATATAACCCTATGGAGACATATAAATACTTTTGTTTACAATGTAAAGCCACTAGAAGCCACAGGACACTTCACCTCTGAAAAATCAAGCCCAATGCTAGGTATCAAAATCTGAAAATATTGGTTTCACCTGATCAGATATTTGGCATCACGGGAATCCGGCAGAGAGCAAGTATATATTTTTCTCATTGTTTCAAGAGTAATTCTCTAGGACTGATATGTTCTTAATTTCCTTACTCCTGGCAGCACAGACAATAGCTGCTGGTACTGGCAGAATTCATAAATTTGCTCCAGTGCCCATTTCACTCTTTATTAATATTGACATTTTCTGGCAAAACTCCTCTCCAAGGATTTAAGACTTCAAATTTGGTAAGTTTATAAGGGAAGAGATCAAGAAATCCATGGATAAAAACAAATCCCCTAAAATCTTGCCAAATATACTACGAGATTCCCTAAAGGCTTACTTGAGAAAAAGAGATTCATTTATTTTTCCTCACCAAGAGCCAAAACAACAGAAGGAATAACACTGGAAACTCTCAAAAACAGATGAAAAAGAAGTAAAAAAGATCTGTTTGGGGTTAGCATTACCAATGACAATTCTAGCATATTAATCAAATTGATATTTAAATTGCATAATGTAAGTCATCTCAAAGCAGGCTTCTTGACAAAAAAACCCTACTCTGTAGAATGATGGGGTAAGTCAAGGAAATAATAAGTAACTGCATGTCCAGATTCTAAGAAAAATTAGGATTAGTAATAAAAATTAAATAATAGATGAGACCAAGTCATGAAAAAAAATAGTCTTCAGATGCAGTCTCAGAATGCATTTTTGGCACATGTTCATTATGATCAGGAATAATTTTTTTTAAGCATTCAAAAAAATTGGTTCTAATTTTTTCTCTCTGAAGTTTATGATTAAGGTATGCATTCAAATATCTCTATTGGAAGAATAACTCTAAACTAAAATCTATTGTCTTTGTGCAAATTTCTGTTGATTATTACCACTATTTTATAGATAATATTCAAAGTTTTAAATATACTTCGGTAATAATAACTAAACTAAATAATAACTGATAATAGAGATCCCCATCTATCAGACCCTATAGGACTTCAAACTAACTTTAGTAGAATTTGCCTAAGGTTTTAATAAGGTTTGAAGTCCTGTAATGGAAAAGGTTGACTATGCCCTTGTGTGTCTTCTTTTTGCTTCAAAATAAAAACAGTTTTAGTGACTTCCTATTAGTAGGCTCTTAATTACATTTTGATGAAAAGCCAGTTACAAGAGCATAAGAAATGGTATGTATTACCTGTCTGCCCCAACTCAAAGAGACCCTCTTTATACCAAGAGCTGCAAGCAGAACTCGAATTGATGGTGCATTTCAAGATACTAGACTAAACACTTGATAAGAAAACACTCTGTAAATGTTATTTAGATTCATGTGTGCAAAAATGCAAAGAGATTAAAATAAACCCTAGGCAGGAATATTAAAAAAAAAAGAAAAAAATAACCAAGTACAGAGTACTTTCAGAGATTTCTAAGTTTAATTCCTTCTTAGCAGCAGTCCCAGCATAGTCTAAATTGAACAAGCATTGTCCTTTTAGCATGACAAGCTTTGGAGTGAACATTTCCATGAGAAGCTCCAGCCTCAGATCACCCAGGCAGCAGACACTGACATCTGCTCACACCTGACGCTGTCAGAGGTAGATTTCTTACCTATGGTACTAAAGTTTGGCTCTTGCATAACACTTCAGAGGAGGCTGGGAAGGGTGGGACTTGGAAGAGGAGAACTCCTAGTCTCAGCCTACAGCAAGTCAAATTGGGCAGGGTCCCCATTTCTCTCCAAATTGTAATTAATTTTTCACTCTCCCTCTCTGCCTGTCTCTGACCCAGTGTTAATACCAGACCTTTCACAGCTTAATAGCACGTTTTACATCTGCTGATCTGAAAGAAACACACATGAGGCTCATCAATCCTCTTATTCTTCTCTCTCCTCCTCCCACCATGCCAGCTGTAATCAGTCCCGTAATTGATCCCGAAAGTAATTGATCCCGAAAGATTTTTGGGAGCTCTCTACCCTTTGCTAAAACCTGCCCTAGATATCATCAATGCGATATGGCCACACCCATCACCATCTCCCCTACCATTGTGTAAAAACATTAGCACTGCAGTCACACTGACAGTGCTTGACCAGGCCACAGTGTCACAGCAGTAGGAGCCATACAGATGTATAGCTTTATCCCACCACCAAATCAGTCTGACCCCAAAGCTTGTCCACCTTCCACTTGCTATATTGCTTCCAGGAATAAGCATGAAATTAACTTCACAATTTTAGTTGGCCAAAACCCAGAAGGTGTCAGAAAAAACAAATCAGCATTCCTTTAGGCAATCAATGCATGAGAGCCAAGCATGACAACCAGCGATCCCTGTAGGAACAGAACTGTGGGTTCATAAGGCACGTTCAGCTTGCCTGCCATAACATCGAAGTTCAAGACAGCAGTGAGCAGCTCAGATCTCCTGTTGAGCACACGCCAATACTTCACTTCCTCGACAGTTGTAAAGATGTCAGGGTCTCACTTAAGTATCAGAATGTCTAGTTTAGATACCTATTACCTGTCATCTGAATATAGTCCCAGTCATCAAAACAAAAAAGCATTACAAAACACACTGCGATATTCTTTCAATTTTCCCTGCAGTTTCCCTGGAAAAAAGATGCTAAGTAAATGAACAAAAGCACCGTGAAGCAATCTGCCCGTGAGGGAAAGCACCCCATTCCAGCAAGCAGCAGACACAGCCCACGGCAAGAGGTGCTGCTACAGTACGACCCAGTGACCCACAACGAACGTCGAGAACAGCAAGAGCTTGGCAGGGCCAGCCCGCTCATTGAAAATGCTTTCTTCCAAAACAGAGTTGCTTGCCTTTTTACAAGGGATAAAATAGGAAAGACATAACACTTTTTATTTAGAAAAAAAAAGAGGCTGATTTTTATATTTGCAGAAACAGATATAATGCTTAATGCTATTCATCACATGTATGAGACTCACACAAGTCCAAATTTTCCTCCTATCTTTCTTGGGTGGTGAGCTTTTGATTTCTCTTAACAGACAGTTTAGGTTATTTTGGCAAAGGCACTTATTCTATCCACAGAGGACGGAAGAAGGCAGCAGATGGTAAATGCAGGGACCCGACGTGAACCTTGCCTTTTGTGAAGGATGTGGATAGACAATGAACTGGCCTCTACCATGGCTAGATGTCAGACAGGGGAATGGTGCAGGTAATACTCAAGGGAGATAAACAATATATTTTGTCCTCTGTTCCAGCATCTACTGCAGGGTCCTCTTTCTGTGGCTTGAACATAGCCTTTCCCCTCATTTTTCACCAAACTCTCTCAGTGACACTATTCAGCTGAAACTTCTCATGTGCTTTACATATCAGACTTTAAGACATCAAAGCTCCCATCAAGACAGGGAATAAAAAGTCAGCCTGGGAATCAATGGATTATTACTCAGGGTGATTCATTTAAGAGAACACAGTTATGTTAAATAACTATTTTAAGACGCTATGATTCAATTTGATTTGAATTGCTTCTTGTTGAACTTGTAACCTTTCACTCCACCCTCTCCCTCTTGGGCCTGCTCTTACTGAAGTCACTTGGATCCCTGCCATAACATATACAGGCTGCAAGCAATGGAGTAGAAAAAGCAGTACTGAAAGGTTGTGTGACGGAAGAATTTGGCATGCTTTTCAAGGAGAAATAGAATAATCACCAACTTGGCATTTGAGTTTCTAGAAACTTCCCCCCCCCCCTTCTTCTCAGATCTTGGATCAAATACAAAAAAGCAAAAATAATCTTGATTTAAATAGTACTGCTTATAGAATCACAGCTTTTGCTGTAAGGAGTGTCTCAGGTCTGGAATAATAGACATGTCAAACTCAGGAATGAAGTTTACTGGCGTATGTGAAAACTAATATAGCCTCTATCCACACTTGGTTTGATGCCTTTTAGCCAGTGCCGTGTTAGTAATCACTCATTTTCAAATACTGTCATAATTTTTACTTAAAAATCACAGAAATCAAGGGCAGGAGCACCAAAGGATCTCAGAATTGTATTATGTGGGTCCAACTTCTACATCTAATAATAATTCATTTTAAGACAGACCTTCCTTCCCTTAGCTTCCTAGTAATAGCTTCCATTAGGATTCAATAAGGAAGCCAGGGAAAGGAAAGTCAATTGCATCAAGCTAAATCCTTACACACAACTCTAGATATTTGTTCTTTTTTCCCCGCATTTGATTTCCAATAGCATCCGCTTAAGAAATATCAAGGAATTAAAATGCACAGAGATATGAGGAAGGCTCTTCCCAGAGGTTTAAGTATCCAGAGGAGGAAAAAATATTATATGTAAAACAGTATCTCCATGCACAAGGCAAATGAGAATTTCCCAGCCCTCTCACCAGTTCACACGTGCCAAGCTGGTGAGAGATGGGAACGTACTCCATGTGCAGAACTATTTAACCATTATAGATTTAATGTGCGGTAGAAAAGGAATTAAAGGAAAAGTAGCATTCTGTAGTTGCTTCAGTGAGATTATTTTGATGTAAAATGGAAATGAAAATTTCTTTCAGCACCTACTGTCTCCGAGCACAGAGAGAGAATTCTGGTTTGAAAGAATCCATTTTACATAACAATTTTTTATGTTTCTTTTAAGTGGGTAAGACTGACTCAGCCTTCCCTGTCTCACTAAGTCCACATCACACCTCACTTGCTCGGCAAATATAAATAAATAATGTTATTTTTTAGACTGAAAGAAGGCAGCAAAAGTAATTATGCAGCTTGATAACTTTAAACCACAGTGCAAAATTTAAACAGCTGAACAGCGTTAGATCATACACAGAGTGCAGAGTAGTGAAGATCTTTGACTTTAGCACAACCAGCAACATGATTAATTTAGAGAAACCCAGTAAGCTGGAAGACACCCACTTGAGTGAAAATTACAGATTGAGATCATACACAAAGGAGAAGGGGTGTCAAAGAAGAAAATATTATGGAGCAGTATTCATTATTGACTGTTTATAATCTCACTTTACCCCAAATAATCCCAGCTCCACATGATGCCAGCTACATAAAAGGCTTGAAGTGACAGGCAGTTGAATCACTGCACAGCTTCCAAGTATCTTAAACTTATCCCTGCCTCAAAATATGCATAAA
This sequence comes from Mycteria americana, assembly GCF_035582795.1. Classification (NCBI taxonomy): domain Eukaryota; kingdom Metazoa; phylum Chordata; class Aves; order Ciconiiformes; family Ciconiidae; genus Mycteria; species Mycteria americana. The sequence goes on from NC_134367.1 coordinate 38,848,771, forward strand.
GCAGCAATTTAATAGCTGATCATTATTTTAGACTCAGAGGTCCCAGCAGGCTCCTTTCCTTTCAGCTCTTCAGCCATCCCATTTAGCTACATCTTGACATATTCCTCAGCCAAGAGGAATGATTCTGATCAACTGTTCTGATCTCCTGGATAAGACAAGCCCATCATACCAGCTCACCTGGGAGCTGAACTGCATGCCCTGAATTCTTCACTAGGACAAATCTTCCAAAAGCCTAGTATTCCCCCATTAACTAAAGCATCTGTGGACTGCTGTTGTTCTGCAACCTGCACTACAGAATCCATCTAATACTGTTACTAAGCTCTCTTCAGAAACTACACAGAAAGTTTACAAATGTGCTGATCTTTATCTCTCCAGCACCCCTGAATTACCAAAACTGCTCGAAGCAGCACTGTCTATCATACAAGAGATGGAAACTGTGTGTCCCAAAGCAGCAGTCTGGTTCAACAGAAGAAAGACTATGTAAAAGGGGAAAAAAAAAAAAAAAAGAAAAAAAAAAACCAGCCAAAGCCATTCATCTGATATACTGGAGACTCTAACTGGACTCAGTGAGTGCTCTTCACCCCAACAGACTGTGAAGATAAGAGGACAAAGCTTTCATTTAGACATTTTTTATCTTCCTGTTGGCACTTATGATAAAGCTACTCTTGACTGCAATTGTCATACTAGGAAACATAGATCCATAAGACCTGAGAATTCATTTTTCACTGCAGCATCTAAGAATCTGAATTGCAGAAGTTAGCACCGAGAATTAGGAAAAAATTTGAGCTCTGCCACTGGAAATTGGGAAAAATAATACATCCTTACCACAGATGTTATTGTTACTTAGCAGTTAATGGATAGAACACAAAAATTTTGGCACAGTTTACTTAATGCAATCTATTTTTTCTTCCGAATACTTCTGTCCTGGTTTCAGCTGGGATAGAGTTAATTTTCTTCCCAGTAGCTGGTATAGTGCTGTGTTTTGGATTTAGCATGAGAATAATGTTGATAACACACTGATGTTTTAGTTGTTGCTAAGTGGTGTTTACACTGGTCAAGGACTTTTCAGCTTCCCATGCTCTGCCAGGTGCACAAGAAGTTGGGAGGGGACACAGCCAGGACAGCTGACCCCAACTGGCCAAAGGGCTATTCCATACCATATGGCATCATGCTCAGTATAGAAGCCATGGGGCGTTGGCCAGGGGGCAGCGATCACTGCTTGAGGATGGATGAGTGGTTGCATCACTTGGGTTTTTTTCCCTCTCTCTCTTCTTGTTTTCTTTTTCATTACAATTTACTATTATTAGATTTTTATTTCAATTATTAAACTGTTTGTATCTCAACTCATGAGTTTTCTTACTTTTGCTCTCCAGATTCTCTCCCCCATCCCACCGGGGGAGAGGGTGAATGAGCATCTGCGTGGTGCTTGGTTGCCAGCTGGGGTTAAACCACGACAACTTCAGTCCAGCTCCTTCATCTACTTAGGCACCAAACATCCTTGCAGATCACATGAACAGCCAGAATAATATTTTCCAGAGGTAAAATTAATGGCACTGTTTGGGTTTTGGTGTAACAGGTAGGGCTGAGACAGAGAAAATGCCAGTACCTCTTAGAGCAGCTTCTGTTCTAAATTAATCCCCAGGACTTCCTAGGATGCTTGATGCACCGAGAGGGCTATAAAGGTAATTCATCCTTTCCAACTGCCTCTGACTGCAAGGCTGTAGCTGTTCTCAGCAGGATGGCATTTATTTTTCATCAAGCAGGAACAATATTTTCAGTTATAGTTTTGCCTACCACAGGACCACGTAGGGCCTGATCCTGTGAAGTGGTGATTAATCTCTGCGAGGCGAGAGACTAATCCCAAAGGAACCAAGAAGTAGCTCCACGTGGCATATTAGAACTTGAAGTTTCAGTTGTGATCTTGCAGGTCTTTTACCAGGCAGATAATCCATTTTGATGGCCAAACTGCGTAAACCTTCCTCACATCAGTGAGCAGGGATGCTTATTCGGCCCCAGATCATGCTGCCAAAGTCTCATCAGGCATTTATTCTAGCAACCAAAAGCTATCCGTATTACTTCATAGACAATCTGGATCAGCAAATATATACTGCTCATTAGAGAAATTTAAGAATGCTGACTGGAAAATAAGACAGATTTTTTTCTCATTCCTTAGCTTCTTGCCCATCAGAGCTGGTTTTTTCACCATAATGGTAGTTTTCCAATCGCTGATCTGTTCAATACATTTGGAAAAGGTTTTTTGTTGTTTTCTTTTCTTTTCTTGGAACAGTCACTTCGGCTGAATTTCACTATAAGAATTTTGATTGCTGACAAAATTATTTTCTTCATGTAATTATTTCTTACCTTTCACTGCCCTCCTCAAATTGTTCAACTGCAACAACAGGTTATATTTTCCCATAGCCTGGACGAGCACACACCACAAAACTTTACAGACTCTGTTTGCTTTCTGTGTTCACCTTGAACTGCTGTATCCCACCAACCTGAAGGAAAATTGGACCTTTCCTCTATGCCTACACAAACCTTTACTAACAACTCCACTTCAACTAACTCGCATCTTCATATTTCATAGACTATTTATACTTCTTTGCCTAAAGGTGAATGACATGGGCAGTTTATAGAGCTCAGTAGTTAATCCACCTTGCAGCACCACAGGCTGATGAAAGGCTACTAATACCCATGCTTTTGCATGTGTAGTTATATAGATATTAAGCTCCCTAAATGGACACAGCATTACAGACAAAAGCACAATTTATAGGATGCTATTGCAGAAAGACTTACAAGAACAGGCTTCCTCCCCAGAGACCCAGGAAGCAGATGGAGAAGACAGTAGGAGAAAGGAGGGTAGCCAGCTGTAAGAAGTGAAGGGAAAAAAATGTAATTAGCTGTTTGAGGGTGCCTCCATGTGTTACCATCAAATTTAAAGGGCTAGCACTAGAAACACCATGCTGAAGGAATGCTTCTGTAAGACTAATTTTATATTAAAAAGATAGTATGAACTAAAGATAAGGAAGAAATGGTTGTCAGAGGACAGAAGAGTGCAGAACTATGTCTGAATGTCATTACACATCTTTAAAAAGTGGTAGTACTGATTCTCAGGATTTATGAAGGTGAATAGGAGACACAGCAGTAAATTATGTAGGTTGCTTTGGTTATGACTACTTGCATAATGATCTTATGTTTTTTTCTATTATTTTTATTATGGTTATGTTTAGACACTTGGATATGACTTACACTTCTGGGAAGGGCCTGTGGCAAAATCAATGGCACTACTTCTGCCTCCTGCTTTTATGGGAAGCCTTTTTCTGTAGGCATGTTCTGACAATATCTATCAGGAGGGGGAACTGATCATCTGTAGTTGGGGAGAGACTCTCATGTCTATTAGTATAGCTCCTTAGACTTCATATTGCCAGCAAATTCCAAGATGTAGAGAACATAATGAAACCACAGACCTTTGAAATGTCTGTGTCCCTACGTGTCCCTACAGTAAGGTCACAACTGAGTGCTAGTTTTAAATACCTACAATTTGGACTTGTGGTGGCATTCCTGTTGAGGACCTGGCTCAAAAACTATTCTATGTCCTGAGAAACTCAAGCTGGTATACAGGGAGTTTACAGTTAAAACCAGCTTAATCAAATTTACCTGTGTGAATTATGGTTTATCAAATGGCAGTCTCGTCCAGGTCATTCATAAAGGTGTTAAACAGGACAGCACCCAGATGTAGGAAAAGCACCTGATATTCCTTCCCATTTTTGCCATTAATGAGAAAGGGGAAGGAAGCTATAGTTTGGCACACCTGACACAATTACTGGCCATCAGAAAAGACTGGAGATGTCACAGGTGGGCATTTGCAAAGAGCTTTGCAGCCCCCAGGAGTGACTTCGACCAGCAGCAGTGTCCCTAGGACAACGTTTCGCACTCCTTGGTGTTCACTGATCTCTGTTCTGCTCCCAGGTGCATGCCACAGACAAACTCTCCCTAGCAGACATCTTTATGGGCAGAGCCAGCATAGCAGTCCAAGAGTGATCGGAGATGAAGATCGCAGAGGTGGTACAGTCAGGATATACTTCATACTGCCTCCTGTTCCTACTGTAATAGCTTTCCAGCCTAGTTGTGCTGATCTGCTCTATCATGAGGGCTTTTCTGGAAGAAAGAGGTTTTTTTCAAAGCAGGCATAGGCCTCTCATTCTCACAATCCTCTTGCGTTTGCTTATGAACCCAAGGACAGTGCAATCACAAGAGCGCAGAAGAAAAAGCCACTTCTGGCCCAGACCCATTCCCACTCAAGCTGTAACTGAACATCCTCTGAGTAGCTGGCTGAAGCAGTCTAATGCAATGAAAAAGGCTATTGGTTTTATGTTTTAATTTAGTTTTCTCATATATCTTCTATGCTGCCACAAAAGTGCCTTTTTCATTTTTAAGTCACCATCTTGACTCCAGTGTAAAGGATGAAATATCAAAAATATCAGTATCCACCTAAGTAATTTTTAATGAATTGAGTCCTTTGTCCAACAACAAATGAACTTGTCCCTTTGGCAGAGTAATACAATCTAATCTGTTCTTATTTTTGGATTAATTTCAAAAACTGTCTCTCTGCATTTGAGAGCTTTCTCTTATCCTTCTATGTGCAATTTTTCTTTCTTAAAATAAACTTTAAACCCTATTTTTACCTTCCTTTCTAATTTCCACTTGGGGGAAGATTTCTTATCCTAAAAGGCCTAGAGCTAAACTGAGAAATCTTTACCAATGTGTAGTTTCATTTGCATTTACCTTGCAGAAATATAAATTGTATATTTCTTGTCCTGGATTGAAGTACACAGACTCTGAAGTACTCAGTCCATGGGTTCTACTCTGATACATAGATTTTCTATCAGCTGCACCATGCCATCCTTTTACCCTGTAGACCTTCAGGAAAGTAGAAGAAAGACATTGGTGTTGTATAAATATATATTTATATTTCAAAAAATATCTAGTGTGTACCCTTTGTTTATAAAGGTTTTTAATCTGGAAAGCTTGGGCTCCCTTTTTTCATTATCTATAACAGCTCAAATAATAAACACAAATAAATACACATTTTATGTGTTACATTATACGAGTCATAAGTCTTTTAAAAAAAGACAAAATATGTTTTAAGTCCATCTACTCTCATGAACCTTCTTATTTTTCCTGTCACATCACAGTTCATGACAAATTCTTTTGTCTCCTTTTCATGATATGCAGCTATTTCTGTTTCTGTTCACCCCCTGCCAGACTCTGATCTCAGTAACATTGGTGTAATTCCAGTGTAACTCCAGAGTGGCCCCCAGTGTCTGGATGAAAGTCTGATACTCTTGGTTCAATCCAGATAAAACAGTAGTAATGCTTGCTGGCACAAGGCAGCATTTTTGGGGATTTGACAAGGACTGTGACCAGACTTCAGACTGAGGGCAAACATGTATATCCATCTGTTGTCAAGACAATCTGCAGTCCCAGTGTCTGTTGGGTTTGGCTGCGGAGGGTCTGCTGTTGGGCCCCCGGGCGGGATTCACGGGGTACATTCTCAGGATCCCGCGCTCCAGCTTGCATTCCCACTGCTGTCTGCTGCCGTGGGACCGGCTGCACCCCAGTGCACTGTGCGAGAGCTTTCTGGGCCACCTTCTTCCTCTTTGGCACAGGCCCTGCCCTACCCTTAGGCAATTATCTCTTCCAGACAGAGATCTGCTGTGGGTTGAAGAGTCGGGCTGTGCCCTACAGAAGATGGGGACCTTTTCAGGATGTGGCAAGACATCATAGCATAGACGTACAAACCCCCATTCAAGCTATTTAACTATAGTCACACCCATGAGGACTACAGAAAGTGTGAGAACCTCTTTAAAAAAAGTGTAACAAATTATAGTATTACATACATTAAGCAACACGCACATTAACTCCAAACTATATCTTTGTGAGCTTTCTGACTCACTGATGGCACCATCCCATCAGTGTCTATGGAGGCCAAGAGAAACAAAAACAGTTGTGCTCTGACTAAGCATTTCACTCTTCAAGGAAGGAGCTACTGCTGGAGAAGACCATCTCACATTTTTTTCTATGAAAAACTGGAACCTTTAACAAAAGCTAGTGGACCATGCATGAATTTGAGTTAATGTCGACAGGCTGGGACAAATAATGAAAATCCATTCTGTTCTGTCCTGTCTTTTCAATCTCATACAACCCTTCCACTGTAGCAAAACACTATTTACTATAACTAAAAAGACCAATGATGTTTTTCCCAGCTGACACATCCACAGACATACAGATTTGTCTCATTTATTGTGGCCTTTCCTCTTCTGGTATTTCCCCTACTATACTGTTTGTGCTCCATGAAAGTCTTTTAAAACGTCTCCCTTTACTGACTTATCTGCTGAGACGCGCTTCTACTCAAGCTCTGGATCAGAGTCTATCAAACAAAGAATTATGTTATCCTGACTCTTAAACTGTAGTATTTGCTTGTCACTATACTGTTACTGCTCTTCAAATGGTTTTCATAATGAATACAAAAGAATTATTTCTGTAGTATTCTGTTTTCTTTCTTTAGTTAGTGTATTAAGCAGTACTCAAGCAAACACAAAATGGTGCTCTAGTTTCCAGTCTAAAGGATAAAACTGTTTCCATTTGAGTTTGGCTGTATACACCAGTCCTGCCTCCAGGGTCCTCGCACAATTTGCATTTCCACCTAGATCCTTATTCTCCCTGAGTTTTAACTGAAGTCTGTATCAAACTGTAATTTTTCCATCATGTTTGTTGACCAGATGCTGAATGGACTCCTAACTAGTGAAGAAATTTGAGCTACTTATGTTACTAGTACATCTCTGCCAAATAAAATCAATATTAGAATAATTATATTACCATAACCAAAGAAATTATTGAATCTGTGGGCTGGTGGAGGAAATCCCAGGCCACTCCACGCAAGTTATCCACATTACTGTCTTTTCTATTTTTGTGCATGCCACCATAGTGAACAGCAATAGCTGACAAGCACTGGCTGCTCTGGAAAACCTCAGAGGGTGGTATTTCTTATCATGCTCAGTGGGCCCATTACTCACCTGGGAATTGCACCCCTTGCATGTTTCATCTCTGCTCCACAGCACCGTTTCGTGAGTCAAAGGCCTGACACAAACCTACTCCGACAAGTCTGAAAGGGAATGGCAAACTTCACAGGAATGCTCCAAACTCCAGGCCAGGGTCTGAATTCAATACATCAACCAGGGACTGGCCTGTAACCCTCACACTAGGAACCATCTGTTCACATGCTAAACAAAAGTTGCGGGACTATGACAGCAGCAAATTCAAAATATTATCAAGCTTGAAGACAGTCAAACTATATGTGTCCTGCTTGCACTGATGATTGCTTGAATATCTATCAAATTACAGCAAGTGATCAAAAGATATCCAGTGCAACAGTTGTTATACCCGTTGTGCTTCAAAAAGCGTGATGGACTCTTAAAACCAGGATTACACACATGGCTTGTTACTGGATCCCTTGCTGTTCCTCTGCAAACAGACATCAGTCTGGGAAAATGTCTCTCATTTCTGCTGGCTTTGGAGCTCTTAAACTCTTTGTATGGATACAGGTCTGGCCGCTGCAGCTGGCTGGATCAGGCTCTTGCAATGTGCTCCATACCTTAAATCACTCCACAAGCCTGACTGTGGTCAGTAGATGACAGCCCAGTTCAGCTCGCAGTGGAAGTCACTGGTGATAATAGTGTTTAGCATCTGCTTTGATTGCCCAGAGACAACTTAAACTGCAGTTTTGTTCTCTAAATGCTGGACAGCTTGGACTCTGGTTACATCTTCCACTGAGGTGCAACCATTGTACTGGTTAATGTGGCCACAGGAGCTGAAGTCCCCACAGTTTAAAATAAAGTGACTCACCATCATGATGTTGTGATGGTCCCTTGGCTTTGCAATTATTTCCACTTGTTTGAACTGCAATGTCTTGTACCTGTTCACTTTCAAGACAAATTTCATTTACAGGAATAGCAAATGAAAGACACAGGCTGCTATTTATTCCTCACAAATGAGGTACTGTTTAGGTGATTTTATTTCTATAGTAGGCATATGTGAAGACTTTTGGATAACTTGTCCTGTACCCTGCTTTCACAGTAGAGTACTTGGGGAAAAAAAGATAGGCACTTTTAAAATGCTTGTAGTAGTTACAAATCAACATAACAGATGACAGAGTGGTGTCTGCAGGACGGGACGGGAGCACAGAGCACAGCTCCTGGTGCCGTTCAGCTGCACCCCGCAGCTGCACAACCGCATGCCCACCCTCACCCTGCCCATCTCCCCTGTGCCTCTTCTCCCAGAGCCCGGGCAGGAGGATTCAGCTTCTCTCCTCTGGCATAAATACACCCTCAGACTCCCAGAGGAGTCTGACAAGGGCTGATTCAAGCAGTGTAGGGGGAAGAAGGATAACGCGCAGTTGCTGCAGCCTGGTAGCCTGACTCTTGATCTGCACCGTTCTTCTAATTATTACCTGACAGGATCAAATGCTGAGTGCATCCATTACATCCTCCTCTTTTTCTCTGTCCCAGTTCAGGAAATCATCTCTATTTACCGCACCATTAGTATGCAAACTCAAGTGTCATTAGAGCTGTCTAAGTAAGGCTGGAGGTGGATATGTGGGTACCCAAGTAGCTGCGGGGAGGTGTCGTGATGATACACAAGAGCTGGGTACTTAAATTCAATATTAAGTGGGGAGCCAAAGTATCCTAAGAATTGAAAACGGTCTTTGGAGACAGCAAATTAAAAAGTCCAACTTTACTCTAAAAAAACCAAAATACTTTATGGCAGGTTAGCAAAAAAGGAACCAGCTGTGAAGCAGAAATTAAGATACTGATTAGCACAAATCGTTGCTCATGTAAGCAAGTACAACTTATTTAGGGTCCCTGCAGTCCCAAGATAAACCTATGAAAAGCGTCAGAGGACTAAATTCATCTCACTTCATTTTAGCTACCTAAAAGTTAAATTTCTAGTCTCAGCTGCACAATGAGGCTCTCTGTAGCCGAAGGGGAGACACACAGAAACCCTCCAGCTCTGTGTCCTCCCCCTGCTCTCACCTGCCCGCATGGAAAGGATTGGCTTGCCTCTGTAGACACCTATTTCCCTTCATCAGTTAGAGAAGGCACAGGGGCGCCTGGATGCCAAACTTTCAGGTCAATCCGGTTGAGCCAGGTGAACCACAGGGTAAGGGGTAAATTAGGTAGGGGTGCAAAGCGTTGCGCTGCCGGGAGCGGGCAGCCCTGGCTGTGCCCGCAGCCTGCGAGCGCTGGCCTGGGGGATCAGCCCAGCTCCTCCCAGCCAGCCTGGCCAGCCAAAAGCAAGGGGACACCCCCCGAACTGCTGGGCTAGCAGATTTTGAGGGAGCACGCAACAACTTCAAGCACCATCAAGCAGCCGAGCCACAGCGTCTCCAAAAGCACAACTGAATGAGAATGAGGATTTTTACCTGCGGCCACCAGCATTGTAGCAGGAACACATTTCCAGTTATAACATGCTCACTTGATGCCTGCACACATTCAGAATATTTTTCCCCACAGTGCAGTTGGATCATTACCTTACCCCCATAGAAGTGAAGCAGCCACAGTCCCGTCCCAGTGTAACACCCAAGCCAACTTCAGCCTACCTCTGCATTCACAGGCAATCAGACACAAATTCTCCTCCGCTTCACTTTCTGCCCTAAACCAGATAAATGTTAGTATCCACTGTTTTGCCACTGAATTGCCTAATGAGGGTAGCCTTGCCTGAAGGCTCTCTGAATCTGCACATTTTAATCAAGAATAGAGGTCAACAATGAAAAATTAAAGTTCTCATTTTTCCAGAGCATGTAATTTATCTTATAATTTAATCAAGACTAACATGCTGCTTTTTATTACATAGCCTATTACTTGTCATAGAAGGGCCACATTTCCATTAGGATTTGAGTGACTGAAAACTGTCAGGCTCTCAGTAGATTTTCAAAACCATTTAATGCTTTTCAAAACACCATCAAATATGCTCAAGCCTAGAGACATCCTTTCAAAATCAGGCCCAAACCTCCTAAAACAAAAATCGGAGGTAAAGTTAGTTACACAGTATCAAATCAGCAAAGAAGCAAATGTGAAACTCGTGAATTCAAGGCAGGAACGGAAAACCAGGGCTGCAGCCAAAACAGAAACCAACAAGTGTGTATAAAGAAAGGAAATCAAATACATCCCTTTGTCAGACAAAATCGCACAGTTGCTTTTGTCCCCTGTAATTACCTCTGTCGATCCAGCCCTTCCTGGCTGCTCCCACACAGACAACCAGAGGTCCTGCGCTCTCCTCTTACACCGCTTTCAGGGGGAGAAGGGACTGGAAAACTGCTGTGTCTGGCTTTCTAAGGCCCTTAGGGAGGTGTCTGCAAAGAAGTTGTGCCACTGGCACATCACATCCTACACATCATTACCCGGTGGGTCTACTCATTGTACATTTTTGGAGTCACACCAGTCAGGAAGCCCAGGGTCAGAATTACACCTTCATTCTCATAGTAGTTATGTTGCAGTTAATTGGAAGATGCTTTGCAGACTTCAAGGAGGTAACTGAAAATGCCAGGAGGCACACACTGCAGTGCCTGCTAATGTTTGAGGGGCTTGGGTTTTTTCCTCCAAGACCCATTTCACTGCAGTGGCAATGAGTAGTACCGTGACATGCTGCAGGTAACGGCAAGGCTTTGGCAGCGTGTTGTTCAGCATTCCCATCGTGGCTTTTGCTCTCAAATACATGCTGCTGTCATGGCCTCACTGGTCCATGTGCTTCCCACTGAAGTCATCCAGGGAACCCCCATTGCAGGCTCACAGCTCTGGCAAGAAGAGTCCTTCAGCAAAACAAGTAACATGTCATCTGCATCCCTGCTCGTACTCCTATTCCCTGCGGACACGTAGGGCTAAAATGAAGCATGAAGATACACAGGCACACAGTGGGAAGGCAGCATAATTGGAAGGGAGACTGCATTTCTGCATTTTTGTTCTTGCTTCCAAATGAGCAGTAAACTGACTCTGGGATCCCGTGCAAAGACTGCATGAAGCAGAAGGAACCAGGAAAGTCTGCAAAAGCAGCTAAGCTCTACCAATATCCATGAGATAAGAAGCAACACTGGGAAAGAGGCTACCAGAAAGTTATTTACGCATCAACGAGGCTTTTGTCAAAGAGATTTGTCTAGTAGACTCAACATCTCCCAAGACAGGTGGTGACAAACATTCAACTCCAGAGCCTGTCTGTGCAAAAATTAAAATCAAAAGGTTTATGCTTTGGTTGCTGTGTTGGAAGTTTACATAAACAACTGTCTCCATCAGGCAACTGCTTATTTGGATTCTTCCACCCATGTCTTTTGTGTCACCTGGAAATCTCTTCCATACTGAAGGATAGGACTGTGGACCTTTGTCCCAGGTCTCCTAGACATACCTTTCAGTCTCCACAGATCACTGCAGTTAACACAAGGTCCTGCATGCCCAGGGTGTCTCAAACCTACGGCACGTGCACTGATGGCGTGCAAAGGAGCAGTAAGTCAACCCAGTCTCATTGCAGTCCTCTGCACTACTCCCACAGGGGTATGTCAGACTCGCATCACCTGCAAACATAAGACCTGCCTAGGAAACCCTCTCCTTCTCCCCACAAATCATTACACCTGAGTCCCAATCCACCTTGTATGAAGTTGCTGTTTCTAGCTATTTTTAATACTCTAGTTATCAAGGACAAGGAAAGTGCATTGAATTGCACAGGGAACACAGGAAATAGAATCATCATAGAATAGAATCATAGAATAGTTCTGGTTGGAAGGGACTTTTAAAGGTCATCTAGTCCAACCCCCCTGCAATGAGCAGGGACATCTTCTACTAGATGAGGTTGTCCAGAGCCCTGACCAACCTGACCTTGAATGTTTCCAGGGATGGGGCATCTACGACCTCTCTGGGCAACCTGTTCCAGTGTTTCACTACCCTCATTATAAAAAATGTCATCCTTATGTCTAGTCTAAATCTACCCTCTTCTAGTTTAAAACCATTAACCATTACCCCTTGCCCTATCGCAAGAGGCCCTGTTAAAAAGTCTGTCCCCATCTTTCTTATAAGCCCCCTTTAAGTACTGAAAGGCCGCAATAAGGTCTCCCCGGACCCTTCTCTTCTCCAGGCTGAACAACCCCTTTGCTCATAGGAGACGCTTTCCATCCCTCTGAGCATTTTTGTGGCCCTCTTCTGGACCTACTCCAACAGGTCCATGTGTTTCCTGTGCTGAGGACCCCAGAGCTGGACGCAGTACTCCAGGTGGGGTCTCACCAGAGCAGAGTAGAGGGGCAGAATCACATGCCTTGACCTGCTGGCCACGCTGCTTTTGATGCAGCCCAGGATACGGCTGGCTTGCTAGCATGTCTGGTACGGCAGCACTCAGTGGCGGTGTGACTTCATTCAGGCCTCAATAGACTACTGTTAACCTCCCCTCTCTGTTAGATTTTTGCACTGGCCATATGGGACTATTAAAGGGTGAATGAGTCTTAGTGATCACTCCTTGACTTTCCAGTCACTGGGTCAGCTTATGGATGGGAATCAGGGAGTCAACTGGTGCAATATTGTTGCCGGTGCACTGTCATGGTAGCAATTGGCAATTGCTGTTCTTTAACCTGCAGCAACCCTACCACAGATGGATCCTCTGAGACACCAGGCAAGCTAGACAGCTGTTTAATCTTCTCAAGGCAGCTATACAAAAAGCCCACTTCTGGCCACCCCTTTTGGGTCTTTGAAATACCCTCTGCTGAGGCAGTCTATGCCAAGGATACATATGGAGCCTCCGGACCAGTCACAATAGGATGCTTTTGCCACTCATTCCCAGTTAGGCTTACCTCAGCCTCCAACACAGACAGTTCTTGGGATCCTCCTGTCACTCCAGAAATACAATGGATTCTGCCCCTTTGTAATCTGATGGTATTAGAGTACACTGTGCACCAGTGTCCACTAGAGCTTTATACTCCCGTGGGGCTGATGTGCCAGGCCATTGAATCCATACAGTCCAGTAAACCTGGTTGTCCCTTTCCTCCACCTGGTTGGAGGCAAGGTCCCTCTACTCCTGGCTGGAGTTTTTATTTTTTGATTTTTGTAACTGCAAAACAGAAGTCCCTTCATCAGGGTCAAAAGTATGATCAGCCCTTCTTCTCTGCCCAACAGACACTGAAGCAGTAATTTTCTGGATAGATGCTTTTTGGCAGCTGTTTTTCCATGCAGCTCCTGTACCCGAGCTTCTAGTCTCCAGGTCGGTTCACCATCCCACTCCCTCATGTCCTCCTCCTGGTCACGCAGGAAGAACCACAGGGTTGCACATGGTGTGCACCACCAGTACCCTTTCCCTTGAACAGAAAAAGGCTGACTCTTAATAGCGGAGGCCTTGGTTGGAGTGTGTGAGGAAGACCTCTCCTTCTTGGCTTGCTCAGACATTTTTTGGGTCAGCTCCTTCACAGCCGAGACACAGGCCCACAGGGAGAAAGGGAGATTATCTTCATATTCTCTGAATTGTCTGGCCAGTCCATCTATAGTTGGTGCCTCCGTGTCTGTCCAGCTCATTATCACCAGGGTGTGGGCGTATGACATCAGTGCATTTTGTACAAACTTTCACCACGTGGACTGTGTGCACTGGATTTCATCCAGGTCTTTGGATGCCTGGTTGTCATCCAGGTTGTTATAGATCACCTCCACCACGGCTAATTCCCTCAGATACTGGATACCTCCCTCGATGGTGGTCCATTTGCTTTGGGAATTTACAAGTTCTTCCTTGAAGGGATACTTGCCCTTCACACTTGACAGGAGTCGCCGCCAAAGACTGAGGACTTCTGCCTTTTTTCCAATGCCTTTGTCAGTGGCCTTATCCTTAGTGAGGGATCACAGCTGCCGGGCTTCCTTACCCTCTAATTCCTGACCACTGGCCCCAATATCCCAGCATCGGACTAACCAGCTGAGAATTATCTCACCTGGTTGATGGCTAAAATCTTTTTGTATATCCCACTGCTCACTTAGGGATAGGAATCGGGTGGTTTCTGTCTCATTTATGATTTCAGTCTCTTCCTCCTCCTGTTCTTGTGACTGCTCTGCTGCAGAACAGACTGCCTCTTCTGATTCTTTCTCCTGCTCCCTCTTAGGAGAAGCTTCTTCATCCCTTACTAAACAAGCTGACTTCCACTTCTATTGTTTCTTTTTAGTTATAGGGGCGACTGATATAGTGTCTGGTTTAGCCATAGTATCTGTTGGTATGTTTTCCCTCTCTTCTCCCTGAGGGTGTTGCATAATATCGAGCAGTATTTGGTAGATGCTGGCCAGGGCCCAGCACAGTGCAGTAAGTTGTGCCTCTTTGGAACAGCCATGGCATTTATTTTCAAACATTCTACCACTTCATCAGTATCTTGCATTTGTTCAGGAGTGAAGTTCCAGACCATTGGTGCAGGACTCTTAAGTCTTGCTATAATGCAAATGCTGATGCTTTTTGGTAGCGCCAGAGTATCAGAACTACCTTTCTCCTGCCTGAAAAATGCCAGGCCAGTCCCAGTCTGCAGAGGCAGCAGAGTTCAGCCAACATAAGGCAGGAGCCTTGAATTCACAGCATCCTGATGCTGACACACACACAACTAAAGCCCCCTGCAATAACTGGTAAATGAGAGAAGGGTATGGCACAGATTCAAATTAATAATATCCAGTGTAGCTTATAAGGCAGTTCTGGGGCTTGAGAAGCCAACTGTGAGGGGCTCTGTCCCGAAGTTGGGAATGTAGGGCTGGAAAGCACCATTTGGACAAGAGGCACCAATCCACTGGCAGTTCTGAGTAGCCAAAAAAGGGATATTTTGGACTATCCATCCAGTTCAGAGGCCACCTAGTCTGCAAACACATCCCAATCCTCTCTACAGGATCAAGGTCCATAAGTCACAAAACACATTTAAATCTCACTTTGAAAGCCACAGTAGCACTGCCTCATGACGTGCTGTGTTTGTCCTACATAACACCCAGAAACCAAGGTGTAATCGCATCTTTTCAGATATAAAGATTAGAAAGACCATCTTCTCCAGCTGAAGTTTCCTCTAGTGGAAAGATACATCCAGGAACAGCACTGGGATGGGCAGTTGTAGCTCTTGGATGGAGATGATGCATTCTAGGGCTGGAGCAGCGTGGATCTGATCCATTTCTAGGACTGACAAAATTGCAATAGGTTCTTGCTGTTCCCTGCTGGCAAGGACTGGGAGAGGCTGAGAACTGAGTCTGTAAGCAGTGGTCTGCACAAAGCACTTGGGTTTTGGGATGGATTGATAGCTACTGTGATTTAAGATGTTGGGTGGCTTCACACATACAGTTGGTAAAGCTCCTCTTCATTTTCCCAGTAGTCAAATGTGAATCACATCCAGGGCTCTATTGCCATCCACCTTGAGAAATGAGCAACGTATCCTTCTACTAATGAAGTGCAATGGTAACAGCATCTTCACAGCGCTCATCCTCTTTGCCCTCCGCCTTACTTGATCCATCACAGGTCAAACTCAGCGCTGCCTGGATGAAATATATGGCCTGCTCCTGTTGGAGATAAGGGTCCAAGGACTCACATCCTTGGTAGATGAGACGTGAAACGGGTCCCTGAACTGATGATGTAGCTTTAGTGCTGGGAAAGCATCGCACCACATCTATGCAGTGGCTCGGTCAGGTGAGGCCAACAGCATGGAAAGATGTTTCCTCTCTGCAGGCTGTGCTGCAGGAAGCCCTGTGAGGAGCTGGGTACAGGATCAGTCTGGCTCCATTCCCCCACAGCGGTTTTACAGCCGCTGGCAGGACTTGTATTCAGCGTAACCATGTGAATTTAGGGGAGGGGGCAGAGAGAGAATAACTCCCTGCAAGTGGCCAAATGTAATAAACATGGTCACTAACCACTTTTCAGAATACACACATAATAATATGTGGTATTTATATTTTTACCACCCCAGTGGGACTTTGGCAAGAAAATCAAATTTTCCCATCCTCACCCAAATAAATGTTCAGGAGTGGAAATAACAGATTGCCTTTGCCTGAAATAACCCCCTCATTCCAGGGGGATGTCATCTGAGCAATCCTTGCTTCTCTGGGCCAGTTAGACCTTGCAAAGTTTCCCCCTTTTTCTCCCTGAGCTCTGTAAGGACCCACTTGCTTTGGGCCTGATCCAAATTCCACTGAAGTCGGTGGAAAGTCTCTATCTGGCTCACATAGATTTTTAACAATCCCTCGGCCATTAAAATGCCAAAAAGGATGGGTTGGTAGAGTCCAAACAATTCTGGGCCTCCTCAGAAAAATCTTTGCCTGCTTCTCAGACTCGATCCCTGAAATGTCCCTCCATTAGGAATGGACAGAGGGGAGCGATCCCCAGGAAAGGGGCCCTCGGCCCCCCCGACTCTCCTCCTCCTCCCACAGTAGGGTACCTTTAAGGCCGCAGGCCCCCCAGCTGCCAGAATAGTCATATATGGTTATTTGCACAGCCATCACAATGGCCTCCTGATGTCACGAGCTACCTCACCACCTTTTTTTTCCAGACCCTATAAATACCGGGCCCCCAGCAGTTGGCCCACATTTGCTGGGCCCTCAGGCTCCATGATGGTTGGAAGAAAGAGGTCCCACAGCAGCAGAGCGAGAGGTTGCCCATCTCTGCGTAGGCAGGCAGACAAGCAATTGCAGGAGGCGGTGGAGGAAGAGGTGGCATCATCAGAGGGGAGGCACCATCAGCTACATCGCAGTGATGGCCATCGCTCATGTAGCTGATTGTGTGGAGCCCATGGAGGTAGATCCCCCCAAAGATGAAGAAGAGCCAGTGGAGGTGGATCCATTTGGGATGGACACATCCATTTGGGATGGCCCTACTGTCGGCCCAGCCTCCACACCTGGCACTAGCTGGGGGGCCTACCCTCCACGCCTGGCCAGCCTGCAGGCTCACGTATTCCATCTCCCTGGCCTCGACAATTATTTTGTTGATGGCCGCGGGTCTTGTGAGCCCTTCCTTCCCATCCCCCACCCTCTCCCCTACCCCCACCCCTTCTTTAGGGTTGCCATCTCCTCTGCTCTGAGCCCCAAGAAAAGGGGACGAGACAACATGGCTTCTGCCGGGCTGCTGCGCCAGGAGAAGTCCCTCAGAGGGCCACCGAGGTCCCTGGGGCCTGGAGGTGGGGTTTCTTCAGCCTGAGGATGAGAGGGCTGCCCAACGGGTGGAGATGAAGCCAGATTCTCCATGGCAGTGCACAAAAACCAGCAACAGATAAAAAGAGACATCAGAGACACAGCTGTTCCTCTGAAGAAGCAGAAGACCACGGATCTGCCAGGGACAAATGCTGGCCTACAGCATTAATGCCCCTTCTAGCTTGTAACTTCTTTTCAAGATTGGGCAATAAAAAAATTAAAAAAAAAAAAAATAATGTTAATGAAGACAGGCTTTATTACTTTTTCTCTATTACTCTTCTTTAGTCCACTTAAGTCAACTTTAGACATTCTTTTCAAGTAACCAACACTTAAAAAAACAATGAGCCTATATTAATTTGATATATACTTTATAATTAATCAGAACCGTATCTACAAAAATCTTGATACTTCTATAAAAGGTCATGTTACCAAGTCCGTTGAATTGCATGTTTAGACGTAATGTATGGTTACCTTAACCAAAGCCTATCTAAACGACTTCAGTTATCTAAATTGGTAGATATTCCTTTCATTAACAGACGGAAAAAATGAACACAAACTATCAAAGACATCCAAGTGCCTTTCTGCTTGTGTCACTCTAAGAAGTTTAGACCCAGCCAGGGGCCTTGTAAACCATGGGAATAACCAAATCCACATTTTAAAAGATTGGTATTCAGGTTTTAGTAAAGCCACTTTTAAGTTATTTGTGAAAACAGAAAACCCTTGTTGAGTTGGTCTTTAAAACTTTTGACACAAGAAACATTAATACACATGAAAGTATTTTTTTCTGTTAACTAGCAATCTCTCTTCTTTAGTGTGAGGACTTGGCTGAAGTCTGGGTGTCTACTAGTGTGGTTACACTATGATGGATAGTATATCCACATATACTGGGGTGCATAGCTGAGAGGTACTCTTAGCTCTGCAGGGGGAAAGGCAGGACCCATGTGGGGTTTTTTTTGAGATTTGGGACTGGAGATCACCCTGTTGTTATTTTTTCCTAAAATATAATCCAACCTGCATGACCTGGAGGAAAGATCTTTAACTACTGTTTTTAAGAGGCCAAGTGGAAAAAGAAGTCAGACGGGGAGAGTCAGCAGCATTTTAATCTTGAGGAGGAGAGAGCTGGGGACACAGAGCAGGAAGACCACACAAGGCAGTGGAGAATGAACATACAAATGTTGCATTCATCCACTGCCTTCATCAGGCATTGCCAATGTGGCTGAGGTGTGGTACACCCAAGGTATCCAACATGCCATTGCTCCCAGCATCATGGATTTTCCCTCAGCTGTGAGAAGGAGCCAGGGCCGTTCGGCACCAAGGAACATCTGCTGCTTCCCAGTCTGTTTCTCCACATCCCCTTTGTCTGCCAAAAGGGCCAAGCTGCTCTTTGTGGGCTGGGTGTGACACCCAAGTTGTGACTAAGAGCCTTGGCCTCGACTGACAGGATCAGCTACCTCCAACTCATACAATTTCACCTCAAAAGATTGGAGGAGAAAGCAAGTGAAGAAAGGTTTATTTTCCCCCAAGACACTGTGCAGTTTATTAAGTGCATGATGGCCTTCTTTCACATCTCACTGCAGCCAGCTCACAGGTCTTACAGCAAGGTAAGTCAGAAGCTAGCAGAGAAGGCATCAGAAGGAGAGTCACTAACCATGATGGTGCCAGAAATTTCAGGTTCATGTGTTAGATCATGGGTCCCCCTGGTACGAAGGCTTCTGAAAAAAAACCAAAACAAAACGTGTATTTCCAGAGATGAGAACACGACCAACGAAACACTGCTTAAACAAAACACTCTTCCCACCCCAAGTCTCGCACCCAACAGGACTTCCCAAGAGCTCACCTAAAGAAGCAGTTTCTGAAATGTCTCTAGAAGGGCATGTGCCATCTTTCTACTTCTTTTTTAGTTAGACTGTTCAACATATCCACCGTTCCCTGAGCTGAATACTGGGGGGATGTACTTCCCTGATCTTCTATGGACAAGTTAGATAGGACTGGCGTTCTTTGGACTTCCAGGCTAACAGCTAGAGCCGTTAGTGAGGGCTTTGCTGCACAGAGCTGGACTGCTGACTTGGATCCATGGCAAGCTGCGTAATGAAACAGCAAATCACCTGCACTGCATCTCCAGAAGTTTTGCATAAACAGAAACAGTTTTCTCTCCTTGCCTTCTTCCAATACATTGATGACTTTTCTGTGAGCGTGTAACCAGATCTGCGTGAAATGATTGGTAATAGCAGCCTGAAGTAATGGGGGGAAAAAGAGCTTTTATTCTCTTGCATAAAATGTCAAAACATGGATCAGACTGGCTGAACATCCAGAAATTCTTTCCATCCGATCACTGGATTTGCCAGCCATTCTAGGATGTCTTTTTCAAAAAATGAAGATGACTTATGAAATTGTCTAGCTTGAGTAAAGACAGATACTGTTTCCAATAGGAGGGTGAGTTTATTTTGGAGTTTTAGATTATCTGTTTTTAAAGTCTTATATTTAGGGATTGCTTTTCATTCCAAAATAGTCAAAGGTGCTTTATATCACAGCAAAAGGTCCCTAAAAACTGTTGTCTTTGTTTGTTTAAATGAGACATTATCTTATTATTATTAGCATTTAATATAATCCTTTTGGTGTCCATTAGATCTTGTCCAAGTTGCTGATCATGTAAAATTCCAAAATATTTAAAAAGAGGCCAGCAACAGCACAAGGATTAATAAACAAAGTATGACTGGCCAGCTTTATGGGCAAAGCAAAGTGCCCATTTGGGTATTTCTTTTTCTTATGTAGGTAAAAGGAGGGGGAAAAAAAGTTGATTATCCTTGCAGAGGGCAACTGGTGAAATCATACCTTTCATGGTAAATGGTTCTTTAGTGATGAAACTGAGAGGGAGAAAAATAAGTGATGTAAAATCTTCAAAGATTTACCAAAACCTCTCTGTTACGGATTTTTTGTGTGTGTGTGTGTGAATCAGAATGAAAACTGATAGGTATGATTACTTACTATATTTGATGTTGTGTATAGCAGCTACATATATGGTGGAGACAAAATTCTGTTAGGAGCTTTCTCTGTTCTGTATCCACACTCAGCAAAACCTCAGGAAAAAACAAAAGAGCATTTGGAGAGTCTGTGCGGTGCATGCTTAGCAAATCTGAAGCTTGAACAATTAGAGATGTGGCCAATGAGAATAAAAGCTGCTGTATATATATACATGCTGCACATACACACTGCTCTGAATGAGCAAAAAATATTTGCCATCTGGAGAAGTCATAGGTGGAAAGTGTTTGTGTGCTGAAACAGCCATAAAATAGGAAATCTGACATTATTTTTCCTACCTTTGGCAGTGGAGTTTGTCAATCTGTCCTTTGTTGGGAAAGCATTTTAGTGTCAAGAAGACACCCAGCCTTTGAAGCCCTCAACTTCTTGAAGTTATTGCCTCCCAGATGAAGGCAGAGCACATCTGAGAGCATCTGCTCTGCTGAATGCAACCAAATAGCCCATCTTGAACCCAGAGGAAAACCTCACTCCTCCTAAGCACTCACCAAACCCTCCGACTAGTTCCTCCAGTTAAACTAAGCCTGTCCTTCCACTTCACTGTGCCCATCACCTTTTAATGCTTACCAGGATCAGGTCAATGCTTAAAACCATCAGTCATCACCACGCAGTATGTCTTGTTCAGCAGTACCTCTGGACTGGGTCCTTCGCTGCCTAGCTTAGGAGGTGACATGTGGTTTGACTCAGCCTGGGCTGCCACCGGTTTGGCGGAGGTGCAGTTCCCGTGGTGGCCGTGCACGCACTCCTGTTTCACCCTCATGAGAGACAGGATCTCTGCATCAAGCAGCTTAGGAACTGAACTGCTTTTGGCCTGAGACTCCTGCTTCTGGGGCCAATACCCCACTTCATGGTGGGCTGCACCAACCAACCTCTGAAACCTGCCAGACTTCAAAGCTGTGGGGAGCCAAGGCTGGACCAGGCGAGCAGCCTGGCAAGTGGGAGGAAACATTACTTCTTTGTCAGCCTAGCCAGCGGCTTCAGGCAAGGACAGAAGGCAAGGCTGAGTTACCGTTGTGGGACAAGAGGAGCTGGAGGAGGAGAAAACCCCATGATGGGAGCACAGGACAGGCCAAATGTCAGAATCTCATGCTTTTAGATTCACTGGAGAAGGAAGATGCCTAATAAAAAATAAGGGTATTTATGTTTGCTAGGTTACTCTTTGTGGGTCTGTAGCAAACTTTTTCTATAACAGGAATGTTAGTGCATATAGTGTATATAGTAAATCAGATAGGCCATGATTTTCCCTTGTCCCCTGCCTCCCCAGGTGCAGTTTGGGGCCTGAGGATAAAAAGTCAACCCCGTGAATGTAGCAGTAGCTGCTTTTATTCAGTCCTTCCCAAGGAAACCAGATGGCCACTTCAACCAGACTATTTTTTGTCAGAAGACAGATTTACAAAGGAAAGGTTTACCTCAAATGACCTTAGACTAAAGATGTAACCCACTCCCCTCTGTCCTTCAGCTTTGTAGCAGCAGATTTCTATATAAGTAAACAAGCCAAGGTCCAGGTGTTGACACCTATAGAGAATTATTTCAAAGCGTTATAGGACACTGCTTTCTGTGTAGAGACTATCTGACTTGAGTGCTTGAAATAAACTTATGTTTCTAAGATTTAGTATTATCAACTTTTCCATAGGAAAGGTGATATTTCAATTGGCAATTTCCAATTGCAAATAAAATACTACAGCTGGAAAAATATACATACTGGAATTCACAAAATTCCCATGAAAACGAGAGAGGAAGTCTTCTCCTAGTTTGAAGCTGTATGTGGAAAAGACATTAGATACTGTCATAATCTGAATTGAAGCCCGATATCTTTACCCTGTGATTAATGTGGAAAAACAGTGACTTAACGGGTAAAAATAATGTCTATATGAGCAGTCTTCAGCTTTTTATTTCAGCTTCTCAGAATGTGGAACTTTAGGTACTGCAGTGGAGCACATCACTGGAAAATTCAGCCTAGAAATGCGACTGTTTAAAGAGACTATCCTAGGGAAACATATAAAATCTGTTTGCTTTTTTTATTCTTCCTTTCTTCATAGCAGGATTTTAAGGTCATTGAGATCACAAGGAAAGAGAGATAACACAGAATCTTTTGGGCACGGTTAAGATTCAGATGTTTAGATAAACCCTAGATAAAGATCCAGATTTTGAGATGGCTAGCCAAATCCAAACCTTCTCACATCCGTCCACGAGGCAGGTGATGGTCAGTATGTCACCCAATAAATCACCAGAAGAAAGTTCACAGATTCACGTACTGCTTTGATTTTCTTTCCCAACAATCTCAGAAGAAATGCCAGATGTTCTGATCTCATGTAAGGGAGTATGCGCTCTATACTGCATGAACATTGCGAGTACGAGCTGGAGTCCAACCAGCAATCCTACTTAGCCGCCAACAGTCAAAACCAATTGCCTTCAGTAGGTTTTTGGGTCATGTATTTGGATCCTGTGGATTCTGCCAACTCCTGGTTAGCAAAAGCGGTGAAATTAAATGCATACTACTCTGGAGGATAGGAGAACACAAAACTATTGTGGCAACTAAACAGAAACAATTGTGGACCAAACACTCTGAGATCTGGAATGCAGGGCTGCTTGCAGACTTTTTTTTTTCTCACAATAGAAACTGTGGGCATCTTGGAGGGGCTGAAATTACCAGGAGTCTGCAAGTAATCGTGCCCTGGAATGCCGGATGCCCAGCACTGGTGCAGAGGAAGCCGAGGGTGCTGTGCTGTTGCCACAACTGGTTTTAATTGGTCCAATTACAGAACAAGAAACAAGTCCACATCCTATTGAAGCCAACGGTAAATCATTGGGTTTGGCCCTACGGTTCTACTTTTCTCACTCTTAACTTCTCCTCACTTTTCAGAAAATGGAGATTGTTTTTAGCGATATTCTAATTTCTCATCAACATGCTATCCTTACTTGTTATTTCTAGGCAATTCTACAGCCATGTACGATTCAACTTACAGAATCAAATATTGGCCCCAGTGCAACTTTCAGTTTTGTGCTTATTACTTTTCAGTTTCCTCACTGCTTATACTTACAGCTCTTAGTGATGCTCCATTCGTTTTTCACGTTTTCCTACATAACGCCACCAGCTGCCGTTATCATTTTACTAGTACGATCCCAGGATTCTATCATACTCTCCAGTGTACTCAGCTGGCTAAAGGAAATTTTCAGCTCAGTTTTCACTGTGAAGAAAAGAGTTTGCTGGATAGCATGTGCAATTTCAGATGTGACAAAGTCTGGCGCTCAGAATCCCTGACACAAAGTACAGCAAAGTGTTAATAGATTTTGCCAAGTAATCGTCTTGAAAAGGAATAGGGGATTTAAGCCATCCTTTATTGGTAGAAACTCCAGACAAGTGGGCAACTCCCACAGGTTTTTTGTGAGGGTTTTCGGTGTCTCATGACCTATTGAATTTTTCAATTGTATTGCCCTGAGCGAACTTCTGTGGTTCTCATTACAATTTATGTATAACCTGCACTGTTTGCAGCCAAGGCCCAAAGATGAGAACAAATCTCCACAGAGTTAAAAGTGGCAAAAGGGTAATCTGACCCCCGAGGCTAACAGGAGGAGAGTGACTGGGAACAGGGCTGGTTCAGGTAAAATCTGAACTGCCACCCATTAACCAGGCCAAAAGAAAACAGACACTGGAAGACAGTCTCCATCAAGCCTCTTAGAAAAAGGACAAGACTACAGATGCCACATGCTCAGGACAGGCTCTCAAAATTAGACCCATATCAATGAAAACCTGGTTATTCCTTCATCCTGTCTTCTGCTCCCTCTACTAAAGCCATGGTCTGCAAAGAGTGCCCAGATCTTGAAAAGAGCTTTTATGGGAGTGAGATGTCCTCCCAACAGTTTCCATAGTCCTGCTCTGTCAGGTCACGGGACTCTGCAGCCCTATTTTTTTTATTAGGTAGTTGGTCACTAGTTCTTGGAGTCAAAGGCTGTGAGGGGAATGACAGATCAAACATGTATTGCACATATCAAAGCGAACTAATTCTGCTCCAATAAATACCAGGCTTCAAACTCTGCTCAAGCATCTAAGGAAGAAGCAAACACCATCAGGAGACACTATGAGGGACATGGCAATAGAGCTGGAGGACAAGGGTTTGTTATTGAGCTGTGCCAGGCAGCGTGGGAATGATGAGAAGAGGTTAAAAATTATTTCAAGGCAGAAAACCAGAAAGGAGTGCAAGGAATGGGAGAGAAAGGAAGAGATGGGAACTTACTGCACTGTTTTTGGGGAGCTAATGGTCAGGACTAGACGGGGGATGTAGCTGAGGATCTACTGTTTTAAGAAGAGGTCCACAGTACAATATATGGGAAGCCATATAGGGGAAATAGGAACGCAGTTTCAAAAGCAGGATACGGTGCACGAAGCAAATGCTCCATATCCATCTCCAGTAACTGTACACATGAAGCAAGCCTGCAGGATTGAGCTGTGATACGCCAATTCTCACACCGACTTAGTTCAAAAGAAAGAACAAAAACCCAGAAAATTAATGAGCCACCTTGATGTTATCAGTCCAAGCCTCATCCCTGCAGCCTTCCCCAGACCCGGCCTCCCTTGCTAAATCCTCTGCTGCTGGATTTTACATCACCTTTTCCTCTTCTCCTGGGCAAGAATGAGCTCGAGGCAGTAGGTGCTCCAACGCCACACACATGCACAGCCTCCCTCCTGGAAGCCAGATGCCAATTGGTGCAGCCATGCCAAGCAGATAGCTACACACCGAGAGTCACAAGATAGAGGCATCAGGAAACAAAACCACGGCAATAACATTTGATGTCAATTATTCCATTGTTTTTTTCTTGGTGCCTTAAGCAAAATGTCTGTACCTTAAAAAGCCTCATCTAGTTTCAGTGTCAAGCCATCTTAAAGGCTCAGAAGCACTGAAATTTCATGGGGTAAACAGATCTGCTGGCTTGAAGAAGTCTTCACTCTGCAGATCCTTTCTGCATCTGCTGTGCAAAGTTTTTAAACAAAAATCTTTCCACTCTTCCGCTGCTGGCCAGATCCTGACAAGATATACTGATCCCTTGCCTGTACCCATCCTCAGCACATATTGTTTACTATTAGTTTGAGATATGAAATGCTAATCATCTGTCAGCTTTGGATTGTGATGGATCTCCTTCTGCCTAGTCCTGGCGAGGAGGTGTGGGACATTTCCTCGCAGCTGCCCGACCAGCCAGGGAGAGCAGAGGACTGTAGGGGCAGAGGAGCTAACATGAACAAACTTTCTCCCACCCCACTTGAAGGGTTTGCTACAAGAAAATATGTTAGATATTTGTTTGCTCTGGCTGCGAGTGCACAATAAGGAAGAGTTTAAGGACAGCTGATCCTGCCTCTGGGCAAGGGGATGAAGCAGAATACCCTTGCTGGCTGTTCCCACCCTATTTTCTCCAATAAGGGGATTACGCGGACTGACGGTTTTGGAGTTACACGCTAATAGCTCCAACAAGCATCCCCCAACCCTAGAAACAGCCTATATAAAGGCCTTTTGCCGCTTCACTTCCTCCCCATCCCACTGCGCTGCAGCAGATTCAGATATTCCCAACTATGGGCTGGGGCCCCCAGGAGGAGCTGAGCGATCCGGCAGCGATGCCAGGTACTCACAGGGTTTGATGTGTTTTCTGCTTGCTCCCCAAACTACTTGGCTTATCAGCAGGGAAAATGCTGGTCCGCAGCAGGTCTACAGCATCGTGCGGGAGGGCACCAAAGCCTTTGGTACTTCTCTGGAAATGCTTCCATAGACACGATGACATCTTGCTAGGAAACTAAAAATCTCCAGGCGGTCTTTGTGACAGCAGGGCTCTGACATCAGACATCCTTTTGCAGATTATTGTCAAAAATCAGATGCCTGTAAAGCAAGCCGGGAAGCGTTCACTGGGGAAAGAAATCCTCTTGCCTTTCATGAAAAGTTAATAAATGTCAGAGGAAAAATCTGAAGACATAATAATGGTTGTGAGGATTAACTTTCTCCTATGGCAGCAGTGCCAGATTATTTATTGGAGATATATTTTTCCTATTTGTGGTTTGGTTTGGTTTTTTTTCTTAAAAATAGATAATCAAGGGTTTATGAATGAAAGGCACACTGGGAAAAAAAATCAATTTGACACACAAAATTAAATTTCAGTGTCAAAAAGCTTGGATTTAGCACAGGAGGTAAAAGGGTATTTCATGCAGGCATTCTACTGCAAAAAGGAAGGCCACTGGAGATTAGTGAGGAAATAAATAGGGTTAATATATGAAGAGTAAATAGGGAGGAAGTGTGGTCCATAAGAAATTAATGAGGAAGATACACTTGCTCTTGCTTTGCCCCCAGACATATGAGCTGAATTGTATTTTATGGCTTTCAAGGTGAATAGAAAGTGACAGAACAGCGAAGAAACTTCCCAAAGAGTTTTCACTCATAGCCCTCCTGAGACACTTTCCCTCAGAGATGGAAAAGGCTATATATGCTAACTCTGCAGACAATATGCTAACTCTGCAGTTTTTGGTGATGAGCACAGGAAGTCCCTACAGACGGCTTCGTTGGCACATGCTTCCTTCCTTCGAGCACGAGACAACCAGTGAAGAGGACTTGGTTTTGCACAGAAGCCACTGCACTGTGACTGAATAGGCCTTAGCTAAGTTGCCTTTTAAATCACATAATTAAAAGCAGCAAAGAAAAACTTAAAAGGCATTATCCAGTCTTTATGTGCACACAACCACATGCACGCACACGTACACACACACACATGCTGTCAGAAAAATTTGCTATTTCAAAACAAATTTACCACACAGCTCCAGATAAATATTTAGACTATGAAATGTCAAAAGATTTAATATAATTATTATTCTGGAAATCACAGGGTTTTATTTCTACATTGACCTAATTTTTTAAAAAAGCTGAAGCACATTTAAAATAATTTGTTCTGTTTCAGATGGAATAAAATGCCTCAAATGAAGCTAAGACAAAATGAATTGTGTAACTGTCATTAAATCCCCTGTTTCGGTACCAATTTTTCCCCATCCCTGATCCCCCTCTCTTCATTTTCAAGTGTGCTAAACTAAGCCACTTCCTTTCCCTATCTGCTTTCTCAGGTTTTGTCCCAGAACCAAAAAATGTTTTCCTAACCGAGCTCTCAACTTACTCACCATCCCTGCTCCTGAAAGGGGCTGCCCATAAACAGGCATGTCCCCCGAGAGTGACTGAGACCCTCGGCTCTGCAGTGTGCAGCCCACCTCCATTTCCTTTGGTCGCTCTCTTTCCCTGCGTACTAGGTGATGTTCTGATTTATTTGAAGTCCCTAGCTGGGTGCCAAGGAGGGAGAAGACATGTTTGAATGGCTCTGGTCACTGTATCTGAAATCAGGTGGACCACCCTGGGCATCCTGAGGGCACCGCAGTCAATGGGGACAGCTGCTGGGGTGCAGTGTGGGCCAGGCATGAAGAAAGAGTGGAGTTTCTGATATGTTCTCTATAAGAAAAGAGCCTAGGCAGGCCTACCCGAAAACCCTGACCACCTCAGGTCCCATCATCAACAGTGTATGAAATCCCATATCCCATATTCCCACCATGTAACACCTGCTTTCTTCCTACAGCTCCACTGAAATCCAGCTCACCTTCATAAGCAGAAAGTTGGCATAATCCAGCCCTACTGTAAAAACGATTTCATAAGTCACTTTTCCCCTGATGCATATCCAGCAAATTAGGTGCCCACCACAACCACTCCACAGGTCAAGGCCAGCTGCGTAGTGTCCCTTTGCCTGGCCACACTCATTCCAGGCCCTTCTTGCCAGTGTCCTGAAAGGGCTGTAGACAGTGAGGATTCTGCCCATGAAGCTTTGGGGTGACCAGAAGTAAATAACAAAAAAAGCAAGCTGTACTCTCTATTGCAAATCTCCTTTGGACCCAAGAGGATGGGGTAGGTAGCTTCCCCCAGTCCACATGCTTTTCACTGTCATCTGTCCAAAGAAGGAAGGAGAAATTACATCAACCCCATACTATGTAGGAAGGAATCTGAGCCATGAGCTATCGCTGTTCTTCGGGAAAGTCAGCTTAGACCAGTATGAGAAGGGCATTCTCTGTGGGGGACTGGCCAGACCTCTGATTAGTGAAGCAGTTGCTACCCAAGAAATCAGTGGGGTTTTTTTTTTACATTTGCCAATTTTTGCTTTTACTATGTCTAGGAAAAGCTGGATCTAAAATTATTGGTGCAAAATAAATACATCTGATCCCAGCCTTTCCAAATAAGAATGTTTCTGCCTGTTGCACAACCAAAATGAGCGATATTTGAAATACTTTTCAAAAAAAGTTATCATTCTGGTCTTTCTTGGCATGTTATTTAAACTATACCTAACAAATGGATACATTTAGAAATCCATATGCTTTTCAGAGAGTAAATAAAGTTCTTATGTGAATAAGTTCCTGTATTTGTTGCCAAGCTCTCAGGGAAAATGTCCACTAATGGTTATCACAACATCAGAGACATGAGCCAAACTTTTGCCAATGCACTACGTTATACTTTGGGGGAAGATGGAATTATATATTAAAGAAATAGCTTATATTAGCCAGCAATTGTACTGTGAAGAGCTGCATGGAGGCGATCACCCACAGGCCATCGTCCCTCCTGATGGGCAGCACGGCACAGTGCGATAGCCTGATGGGGGGGGGGGGGGGGGGAGGAGGTAGTTCCAGCCTTAATTCTGAATTTCTTGCCTTTTGTGGGTTTAAGCCATATGTGGACTCACCGAGTTTCGGATGGGTGTTTTACAGCCAAACTATAAACCCTGAAAACAGGGAATGATGATGGAAACACGGACTAGCCCGTAACCACAGTACAGGGCTCTCACGGGCGCCGCCATAGTCACAGGCTTACAGTTGAGTTTCAAATTATTCTATTGAATTACAGAAAGGGCTGTTATTAGGCTCTCCTCCCCTCGACCTCATTATATACAGTGGTTTTCCATCATTAAACCCTCTTTCTAACAACTTTTGTCTATAAACTGCTTAGCATATCAAGATTTTTCTGAACACTGCAATTTGATATATTGAGGAGGTAATACACATTTAGTGAGACTGTGTGTCCCAGGATAATGATTTCCTGCTGTCAGTTTAGGGCTGAGACGTTGTGGATTTATGACTGTCAGTATTTTGGGGAGGTGGATTCAACAGCCAACTGGTGGAGGTAGCCCTGCAGGGAGGAGTTAATCTTTGCTTGTGAGGAAAATTCCTGAGCCCGATACATTTGTCTGGTAGCCAGCCTAACTTTAAAAAAAAAAAAAAAAGGTGTGGTATCACCTACATAGAAGTAAAAAGCAATAAACCCAGTCAGGACACCTACTCATTTTGGGAATGCTAAGTTTCAAGAGGTGCAAGTTTCAGGATCAGCTGCTTCAGCACGTTTGCAACTTCTGGCTCTGCAGGCATTTAATGTTGCTGCACGTTACTCCACAGTTGTTTCATTTCACCTCCTGAAGTGATTACAATTCAAGATGGGGGGGAGAGAAACGCACCTGTTTCTGCATTGACTATGAGAATAAGGACTGATTTCAGTTCTCAGTGACAAAAATGTATTGCATCAAGCACACAGCTTTTTAAGAGAGCAAGTGGGTTCAGTTATTCATGAGGGCAAGCTGAGATTTTGACATGACAGTCTTAGCAAGTGAACAAATTTACAGAATTCAATAATATTTCATGAAAATTGCCTCTTTGGGAACACTTTTTGCAGTGTATATGCCATTTCTTAGAAAAGCGAGAACTTGCCTTAAGCAAACAAGTTGTTTTACTGCAAGACAGCTAAAGGAAAAGAATAAGCTCATTGAAATCCCCACGCAGAGAAGCTCTAAGGGAAGGGACTCGCACAGGGGTGTTTGCACAGTGCCTGGTACAATGGGTCCTAACCTGGTCATGCCCTTTGGTTGCTATTGCAGAGCAAACATTCGACAACAAAGGACTAGCAAGTAATGCTAGGGTCAAGCTCAGCTACTGAATCTGCATTGTGTGTTCCCTGCATGCCTCCTCGAGCACCGAGGTAGCTGCTACCACTGCATCCAAAGGCTGGCTAAAACCAAAGGATAACTCTGCTATTGGCCCCACTGGCTTTTGCTCAGGTGTCTGGTGCCTTGGCCAAAATTTCATCAGATGCTTCCCATCGTTCATGGACGTTCCCACTGCTGTGGGAGGGCATTTCTGGGATGATAGAAGATCATCATCCCAGAGGAAAGAATCCCACGCAGGTGTCTTCAGAGTCCAAAGAGCGAGCTCTTGGCAGTGAAGACTATCTGCTAGACACTTTTGTGCTGCTTAGACAGAATACCCTCTGATCAGTCAAAAAGCACAGCTTACAAGAGTGTCAGTAACGTGCACTCATGACAACTAAACTGCAAGTAATGTACCAAGTGATCGGTGGCAACTATGACGACTGCCCACAAAACTCCAGAAAACAAATGTATCATGCTCACAGTGTTGAGCCAATACTGCGTGTGCACTTCACAGAAAGATTGCCAGTAGTTCCTTACCAGCATCTGAAGCACTTTTTTCTCTCTTCGTAGTAGATTACCTTTGGGATGGCCACCGGTCTAGCCCTGCAGAGGCTCTGCTGCCTAATAGGCTGTCTTCATATAAGCGACAGCGATAGCCTGATCCAAGGCATATACTGCTTTCCTCATTTCGTATAAAACACAGATGTTCTTCCTGGGGTCAGAGAACAGCAGGTGACAAGCGGCATCTGTAAGACCCTGGAGGCAAACCTGGGGCTGTCTAGGTTTTGGGTGAAATTTGGTTAGTTTCACATTCTTATGACTTCTGTGATTTTTTAATGATTTTATGGAATGTGGCATACATGAGGACCCACAGTGGCTGCAAGAAAGCAGATGCTGCTCCCCAAGCATCTAGCACACAGCACCAATGCCTCTGCGTGGCCCCACAGGGGACCGTGAGTTCAGCTCACACTGGCACAGAATGAGTTTGGCGGACTAGAAAATCCCGCCTTAAGTATTTGACATTAATGGTGAGAGAGGGTTGGGAAGAAATGAGAAGCATGTCAGAAAGCTCAATCTAAAAAAAAAATGTGTGATTCAATTTTACAGTTCCATAAAAATGGCAAGAGAGCAGTTCACAGCTGGTGAGAAGGAAGGCCCAAGCTCTTGGTTTCACTTCTGCCACTGGCTGACATTTATAGGGTTACTTATAAACAGTGCTTATATAAATCAGTTAAGTCACAGTTCACACCACTATCGCAAAGCAGACAACTATCAGCTATTTGTTGTTTCCTAAATGAGAAAGCCTGAGATGAGGAACATAATTATATATCATGCTTCTCCAGGGGGATATGTAGCCCAAAGCCAAGTGTCTGGTTTGCAAAGAGTATAAACAACCCGCTACAACCCAAAGAAAAGCCATCAAGCTAGGGAAGAACTTCTCTACTAGTTTGGATGCTGACATTTTTAATAAGTACCTTGCAGTGCATTTTTTCCTGATTTAATCATAATTGTTATTCTGCTGAATTTTTAATTAATTTAACTGTTATTCTGCACTTCTTGAGATGTGCAGAGTCCAAGTAACTGTTTGTACAAGCCTGTATGCATAATTCCCCTGTCATGAAGAACTAACTGCTAGTGGAGAACTTAGTTTGAAATATTTCTGAAGAGCATTTCACAGGATACCCAGGACCCTTGTTTACACAGAGATGTTCCACACCTCTTGCTGAACCTCACCTAACAAGCCATCTAGCACAGACCTTATGTCAGTGGCTCTCAAACACCAGGGACCAGCAGGATTATTGATAGCCTGAAGAGCACGTGGTGCTGCTCCCTCCACTTCTGCTGCAAGAATCAGGATGAGAAAGCAGCAGAGAAGCAAGCAGAGAACAGCAATGCAGAAGTGAGAGCGAAAGAAATTACTCAAGAACAAAAGATTTAAAAAAAAAAAAATAAAGATTGCGGCTTTACTTTTTCCTCAAAGCATGAGTTAAATTAAGAACGGTTGCAATTACAGAAAGATTTCCTTGTAATTACTTTTCCACATCAGAATGTGCTGCAGGAGCTCCGTGGATGGCTTGGATTGAGGGAATGACCCAAGCAAGGGAGTCACAGGTAAAATGAGGGCCACGCAGCCACTGTGGACACCAGAGTGCTCTTCAAGCACACCTTCCCTAAGGAACGCGTTGCCTGAGAGAAAATCATTGCAGAGCTGTGTTTGTCTCCCTCAGGGACGCCTGCCCACCAGGCACCTCTTATCACCTTCATTCAAATGGCAGAGAGGTAACCAGATACGCACGCTGACAGGGATGAGCTAGATGTCTCCAAAACATCATCATTGTCTACTGTCTTTAGCTGTGATTTTAGAAGCAACTCTGTTCTACACCCTCTGAGAGAGAAGCCAAAGAGAAGAAAGCCTGTGTAGGTTAGATATGGTTAATTTCACTTTTTAAAAGCACTGGCTGTTCTGGATTTCTCCATTTTCAGGAAGACAAACTTAATTATCAGGAGAGCTGCTCACCCAGAAGAGTTGTTCACCCTCAAGACCCACAGAAGGCGAAGTATGTTTAGGCATACTATCCTCTTGAAAGCAGGAATTTATGCCCTCCAAGCTATTACGGGAATCTAAGGGATGTTTTTACCATGGAGAATACCTGTGTTTTGCACACAACATTTAGGTGTGTATTTGGGACATAGTTTTTTGCCCAAAACAATGTGAAAGGAAAATTTTCTGGCATGTACTGGCATTGCACGTCCTGATGAAATAGCAGCCACATGAAATGGTGGAATTGTGCATCCACAAAACAATCATTCTGAATAGCCCAAGGCTATGTAAGTGTGTAGGTGTAGGAGATGAGTCTGTTCATCATGTTTTATCAGGCCTTTGAGGGCTTAGCATTTCTTCTCTAAAGTGCATATTTTGATTTTGTGCTCCTGCTCCTTACATGTGGATTAGAGTCCCACATGCAGAGTTGCTTCTAATGCACTTCTGTAGATATTTAGGTGATTGCTGCAAAACTACACCAGCTCCAACGGCACAGTGTATAGCTACAGGCTGTGCTTTACCTAAGTGCCACGTGCACTGAATTTTACTGAAAACATATAAATAAAAGGAAGGAGGATGCTTGGTAGCAGTTTCAGGAAGGCACGACCAGATCCACACAAACACTTGGGAACGAGGTGCACGTGACTATGCTACAAAAATCTCTGCAGAGGTTTCATGGGGGTTTCCCAGGAGCAGGTTTATAAAACTGAACTCAGCATTATTAATTTATTGCCTTCCAGGGAGTGCAGATACATTTACTAGAGGATGTAGGGTTGATTTAGCCTACATTCAGCTTCATTCCTGGGCAAAGGGGTTCCTGGGGATTTTTCTTTTTTTTAATGCAATAAAATAAAAATGCGCTGCTGTGGCCAAGAGAAACTGCAGACCGTTACTTATCTTTACAAGTGACAGCTTCCCTGATCAGACTCATTTTAGTGGGGCAAACACAAGTTAAAGACTTGAGCCATTTCTCCCCTCCTACTTTAATCTATCAGCATGTCCTCCAGCTTCCCACGGTGTTGTCACTCAGGTGATTCACATTCTCACACTTTGTTTCGCTCTCCCTCTTCCACAGTCCTGAACGCTCCTCCCTCCGTAAAAACACAACCTACTAAAGCACAGCGTTCAGCTGGCTCCGTCCCCATCATACTCCTCCTCAGTTTGGGAAGGAGGACTCACAATGCTCCAGATACCCAACTGGAGTTCATCTCTCAAAAAAATCCCCCCAAATTTAAGCAGAGAAACTGGAATTAACTCACTTGAAAGCATAAGAGCATCCATTAGGGCTTGCATTTTGAGAGACAAGCAAAGGCATTTGGATTTAGATGGCTTCCAATCCCAATTTCAATCTGCGTCTTTGGGAGTTGCAGCCGCCTTTGTCAGGCTGCCTAAAATATTTTATAACCGAGCAAGTTAACAGGAGGAAGCGTTAGGCCACGTCCCCCTCCCTTTCCTGGCAGTAACGTGGGAGGAAAGGCGATGCCGCATGAGCAGGGATGCCAAGCGCATCCCCCTCTCCGGGCCAGGCTGGCCGACAGTCCCATCCCGTGCCCAGCAGGTTTCAAAAGAGGCACTGTGCAGAAGGCGCCCGGCATTCGGCGAGGGGGCTGCTCCTGTGCCTGGAAAAACGAGCAGTCCCAGCAGCTTGTTTGTTTGTTTGTTTTTACAGGGGAATACAGGTTCACTCATCATTACAATAAGCACATTCACGCTCGTGCTTAGCCGGTGTGAGCCTTCCAAGCCCAGCACCCGTGTATGAATGAGCCTAGTAAGAGCTACATACTGCAGAGTCTTAGTCAATGTTTTTCAAATTTGGGTCAGTCTGAGGCACTCTGGTTGAAAAAGTATTGCCACGAGCATTGTAAATTAATATTTTATATTCCCTTGAAGTGCCTTTTGAGGAAATTAGCCTTCATTACAGAGGCATCTCCCCTGTAAGCACAGCAAACAGAAAATACCTCTGCTGACAAGGGCAGCATTGTAGGGCAGGGAAGGAGAGTAAACGTTGAATCTGCAGGAAGAACCGGACCGATGCAGCAGCTGAATCAAACGGGCATGTGCATCCCTGCTCCCCAGCGGCTCCCAGAGCTGCAGTACCTGCAGCACCCATCTGCCACAGACGGCCCCACCTTTACACCCAGGGAGCAGCACCCCACTGCCTCCCAGACCTACCGAAACGGTCAGGTGGAGGCGTCAGCCCCTATCGAATACATCTCAAGGGCATCAGGACCCTCGCGTTACTGCCAGCATGGTGGTTTGCGATGCACAAGTCCCAGGCATCACAAAAAGGTTTCAGTCCCGGTACCGGGATCTAAACTGGGAAGGCAGCAAGAGCGTGGGGCTGCTGCAGCGCTTTCGGTTTTCAGATTTCAGACCATTTGCACAGCCCGACCAGCGCGAGGGCGAGTATTTTTGGCACTGGCTGGGGAGGTTCCTCCGCAGCAGAGTGCAGCCAGTCAAAGTTGGCTGGCACGAGACAGGGCTTTTCAAAACGTCTTGTGCTCCAATCGGAAAGCGGCCGAACGCAGCTCTTCTCAGAAAAGTGCTGCCCTTGTCCTTTCTTAATGAAAGCAAACTCGGTATTCATTAGGAGCAGGCCAGAGCTATTTCAGACACGGAAGACAGCAGACACAAATCAATAGAAAAAAATAACTTCTTTTTATTTACAAAAAAAAATCCAAATATTGGATGCTGTAAACAAAATTCACAATCTGTTCCCTCTAGAGTCTGTTTTCCATCAGCTCTTTTTCTGTCTGTGACAAAGCCTATAGTCAAAATGTTCCAAAAGAGCAATCCACGGAGCAGTTTGCTGCAACAGGATGCCTTGCAGAAGGCAACAGTTGTAAGGAAATCTGAGGGAAAGCAAATCTGCACAGACTCCTACAGACTGCAGGAGCCTGCAGTGCTTTAGCCAAGCTGTCTTGAAATTTGCAGGCTTTTTTTTTTTACTATTTATTTTGTTAGCAAACCATTATTACAACAGCAAAACAGTACACTGATTTTCTTTCTTGCAAGGGAAACTCTGCATAAAGAAAACCATACAAAAGAATATATTCAAATAGGAGCTGAATATGCAATTACAGTTTTTCCTTTTCTGTGCAGTTTTATCTAACACACTTCATTTTCTCAATAAAAAAAAAAGCTTTTTTTTGAACTGGTAGGAGCTTCTGACATGATGCAAACCAAGCATTTAATCAGAGGTGTTTAGAAGATTTGTGTGAAGGCCTTTGTATAAGATAAAAAATATTTTACGTGCAGTAAGAGAAACTAGAAAAATATCGTCTTTTTGGTCTTCTAATTGCCCTTCTATTTTTAGAAGAAATGTTCTTGCATTTGGGAGGACAGATACATCTAAGGAAAAAAAAAATCCCATTTCAAAGCTCTCGGTTGTTTCACGATCGCTACATTTAACCAAGTTTAGTGCCCTGTTGGTTAGCAGTAAATTCAGCTGCGGCACAAACAGTTTTACTGTAATCAGGTCAATGTTTTTAATCAGTTCAGCTCTTTAAAAGGCGCACTGTCTCTTGTAGCACAAGTTCTAACCTTACATCCGATTGGATGGGAAAAATGAAGTCTACAAAGCAAGAACGCGGTCGTTAACTTTAAAAGTACCAGTGTGTTGAAGAGGAGGGGAAAAATCAGTTAAAAAAAGTCAGACTTTATGGAGGGGAAGGTGTGCAAACCGCAGAAACAAACCAGCTTTGAAAAGGGGTTCTTATTTTACTCTTGGCCTGAACTCATGCCTTCTTTCCACCTCTAACACCAGGCACCCTATAAGCTACCAGTCACAGATAAAACAAAGCTCCACCAGTTCCACCACTTGATCATTAACATATGCAAAACAGATCCGGAATACCTATATAATATATATAAAAACATATTATATATGTATCAAAATGCAAACGCTGAAAGGTGCAGTTTAGCTCAGAGCCCTGCTGCATGCACTATAAGGTAACTAGCTGCTGTCAATCATAAAAAAAAACCACAATAAAATTTGAGCTGAGAGGAAGTAAATCAAAACTTTCTTTCAAGCAATGGAAAAAAAAGGGTCCTTCAAAGGAAAAATACATCATGTCATGTACTATCAGCGTTCTGCGGTTGTGGCACAGCTATAGATTCTCAAACCCTTTTAAAGAGCGGATGACTCATTTATTTGCTGCAAATAGTTGTGGCGAGAGAAGACATACCACATTACCAGCTGATCCTATTTCCCCAGCCCTCCCCATAGCTTCCGCTAGCAAACCCTCCCAGGAGCTGGAGGCAAGGGGAAATAGCGGGCCAGGAGCACCCAGCCCGGACCCTCCGGGGGGCTGGAGGGGGACCTCGTGGGGACCAGGGCATGAGAAGCCCGGCAGAGGCTGCAGCCAGCGCCGGAGGAAGAGAAGGTGGGGATGAGGTCTGCGAGTCAACGCCGCGAACGGCAATGAACCAGCTCTTACATTTCCTGAAGGACTCACAGGGAAGGTGCTTCAGTAAACAAATCGGGTTCCTGTTAAAATTGCCTCCAGAGTGAAAAGTACAAAGCGCGACAAAAATAGATGTACCTTACTCGCTCCGTAGGGAAAACACGCTGCCAGGACGCGAGTCCTCTCCCTCTCCCCTGCCTCCTCCAGCGCCAGACCCTGCCTGCAACCAGGCAGGGCACAGCGAGTTTTCGTTCAAAAGCCTGAATTCCCTTTTCTTTTGGTTTTTGTTTTTGTTTTTGTTTTTTTCCTCAGTACGAAAAAGCAAAATATTAGAGTCAAGTGTCACTTAGTCATTAGGTTTTCAAAGCCCAACGAAGAATTTAACACCTTCAGAGATGGCACTGAAGTGAAAACAACAGCGGAGGTTGATTTTTCCCCCCTGCTGGTCTTTTGGGAGAGGAAATGAAAGTGAGTAGTTATTGTTCCAATGTAAAGTGATTCCATTTAAATAAAGTACAGTACTGAAATTGTAAATGCAGTGTGACAACCAGATCAAAGATGTTTAATATTTGCATAAAAATATATATATATAATATATATATATAAAATATAATTTTAAGCAATCGTGCAACACTCTTAAAAAGGGTTCATTTCACATTTGCTAAATTCTAGTGGTCCTGGAATG
This sequence comes from Mycteria americana, assembly GCF_035582795.1. NCBI lineage: Eukaryota > Metazoa > Chordata > Aves > Ciconiiformes > Ciconiidae > Mycteria > Mycteria americana. Next base: position 38,886,616 of record NC_134367.1, read on the forward strand.
CGTAACGCATTCTATTAAAAATACTCCTTTAAATATTAACAATTAGTGTTCAAATCACCAACTAATACAATATTCTTTAGCTGTCAGGGGGTTTAAATAAACCTATCTTTGATCCACGTTCCACTGAATTACACATCATGGAGGTATGCAGTCACAACATTAGTGGGTTAAATGTCAAAATGGCATTACAGTACAAAATAGTTAAAAAAAATCAGCTAGTCATATGTTTCTCCATCTGTGGAATTATTATGGCTCACAAGCAACCCACTGAATTACTGTAATCCTTGTTCTTGCAACCAAAGACATTATCTGAATCCCACCTTAATCCTGACTGGCTCATTTACTCCAAATTTCTCAGGTGTGGGTTAAAAATTCACTGCAAGGTGCCCACTGTCCTATGACATCCTGTTGCAAACTGGAAAACACATAGTACTTTATTTAAACATTCCTTAATTGCTACATTTTCCTAGACCACATTAATATATATTGTGTGTGTATATATATAGATATACACCTATAACATGTACATATATACACACACAAACATATATACACACATACACACACGTACCTAGGATAATAGCACACCGACATAACATTAACTCTATACAGGTATTTGCCAAGAAAAAAAAATAGGGCATTTCCTCCACCACTTATTCACAAGCTTATGGGTTTTGTTTTTAATCCTTGTGTCCCTGATAAAACAAAATGCATGGTTAAACCACAAAACTATATTTTTTTCTCACTTCAAATTTTATGAAGGCATCAGGCACTTTTGATTACTGTTGGTGTGTACAAATATAGCAACATCTTTCTTTTCTTTTATATATATATATATATATACTCTACTGTATCTTCTCTGCTCGGATAACTTATTTGTGAAATCTTTGGTCCTTGAGTATATTCTGTTTGCCACAGCTGGTTTTCCTGCATTCTCACATTTTTAAAATGTGAGGCATGCACACAGCTGGAAATAATGGACTTTGTCATCGTACGTGTTTCTGTTTTTATAACTGTACCAATCCACTACTGTTCATTTGGAGCAAGCTGTTTCTGGTAAAGCATTCTAGTCAAGCAAGCTATACATTCTACATGGTCAATCCATAGACGGCACTTGCTGCAAGCCCCAAATGCAGTAATTCCAATATACATTTTTATTCAGCTTATCTCTGCTTTATGCCTCTAACTTTTAATTCCTGAATATATATAGAATTGTTTTTTGTGAATTTTTTTCTTTTTGTTGTTTTTTTTTTGTTTTGTTTCTTTCATATTCTCCCTTTTGCAGATCCCATTCTAGAGTAAGAATAAAAATAAAAGAAAATAAGGCTTTCCCACCTTCTCTATGCCAAAGCTATGGGAGCAGATATTGCCAACCCATATTGTCATCAAGCATTCCTCCCTCACTTATTTCAGGGGAAGCTGGTTGCTTTTAATGACAGGCCTCTTGTGCTCTGGGGTAGGATCCAATTGTTTTGGGGTTCTTTCTCGATCATGCTCCCATTATTTATTAGAAGAACCACAAGCTTTTCCCAAGCTTGAAAACTAGAGCAGATCATCATTGCACAAAACACCCCATTTCAAAGGGGCGCGTCGCCCCTTCCTACGTCTTAGAAAACGTTCTCCCCACCGGGTCTACTAATTTCGGTCCTTAATTACAGGGCAGCCAAGTAGAGTATGTGTGCTGCTGGCAAGGGAACACCGTCTGAACCTGGGCAATATAGTAATTGCTGAAGTTGGCATCTGCTACGTATGGGGCTGGCTGGTAATAGCAGGTGACATTGGCCACATTGGGGATGATATTTTGCTCAGCTAGGACCCGGATGGCCAGCATGGTGATCAGATTCAGAGTCTGTCTCCTCTCATGTCCCATCAGGCACACTGTGCTCTCATTCACCACACCGTGAAGGGTCATGAGATAGTCATACTTGCGGTCCTCTAATCCCACAAAGTGGTTCTGCAAGTAGGACTCCAGCTTTCTCTGCTGCTCTCCAATGTCTGAGAAGTCAATGAAAAACCTCGAACACATGTATCTCTGCAGGGACTTAATCTCGGATTCGGAGGCAGCCCTAAAGCCCCTTACCAAAAGGTTGCAGTACTTCAGAAGACCACCTCCTCTGATTTCTTCCGGGTTTCTGGTGGCGATTATCTTGTTGCAGAGGTGATCAAAGGCTTCCTGGAAATCCCCATAGACGCTCTCACCAATGATAGTCGGGTGAAAAGTTTCAGTCATCGGATTCTCTGAGCACTCATAAAAAAGCAGCAGGGAGTCCAGCTTGATTTGAAAGGAATCGACACTGAATTCAAACTGCCGCCTCAGAGAGTCCACAAATTTCAGCTCCACATTTTTGCCACTGTTGTTGGACAGGGAGATGAGACTCCATCGGTCTGAATCATTGCATACTTTTACCATTTTCTGCACATAAGCCTCCTATAATTGGAAAGACAAAATGAGCAAATGAAGACATAGATGCAAGAAATTTCCCTTTCGCTCCATTTGTTCACATCCCTCCCCCCCTCCACCCCGTCCTTGCGTTTCATAAAAGATTTTGTGGAGCCTGCAGATACAAACCAGAGGAGAAATGCTTAATGTGAGAGCTTGGAGTGCTGTCATTGCAAGGGGATGATAGGAGAGGGTGTTCTGCTGGGACTGTGTCGTGCAAGGGAAGCATATGGCAACGCTGCTTCTTTCAATCACTTCTAAATACATCTACACATGAAGCCCATGGCACACATGCCAAATATCCACGCACCCACACACAAAAGGTCACCGCTACAGTCAGATAAGAAATCTTTTTTATTAGTTTCCACTTCTCTCTCCCCTCCCCACAAAAAACGTCAGCAAGCGTTCACTCCCCTCGATCCTGCTCTTTCAGTGCAGGTTCCACAAATCTGCCCCGTGTGCCAAAAAATCCCTCTAAAAAATCTTAAAGCCATTTGGCATTCTGCCTAATTAACTCGAGCGAACTGCCTCCGAGAGGAGGGAATATGTCTCTCCGCTGGGGCATCTAGCACACAAGAAAGCGTGCCTTGCAGACAGTGTTTCTTTCTTGCAGATATTAAAGCTACCTAAGCTCGCCCCAGCCAGCCCGGGAACCGGGTCCTGCAAACCAAGCTGCCGCAGAGCCGAGCGGGGAGATCTGCAGCGCCTTGCACACACACGCCCCAGGTAACCCAACGCTCCCAGCAAATCAAAGGAGAGAGAGGGAGGAAAGACTACTTAATCCTAAGGAGCCCCGGCCAAGACGCTTCACTGCAAACTCCTCCTCGGTTTTAAGTGTGGGGTGAAAAAATCACTCACGGTCCCTGTGGGTCTCGGGGGGTGTGGGGGGGAGCTGCGTCCCTCCGTGCACCCCTCCATCCCGGAGGGGAAGGTGCCCCGTTCCCCGCAGGCAGGCGCTTACACCTGCCCGCTCCGGGCGCCTGGGCACAGGGCAGGTTTACCTTGAGGGTGAGCGGCGTGATCTTCTCCTTGTTCACCCCCTCGGGTAAGAAATCCAAGAGGCAGTCCAAGACCACGTCCTTCACAGTCTGAAACTCGGCTTCCCCTTTGAGGTCGGCGCAGAAGATGAGGTCCAAGTCCTTGTAGCCCAGGCCGCTGTCCTGGTGGAGGACGTGGCTGGCGGCCGAGCCGTTGAGCCGCACGTCCCGCAGCCCGATGCCCTTCTCCTCCAGCCGGCTCCGCACCACTTTGACGATCTGGCGGGGCTGCATGGCCAGCGTGGGGAAGTTGCCGCGGCCGTGGATGGGGATGGTCTCGCTGAGGATGCGGTCCAGCCGCTGCACTTGCTCCCAGCTCAGCACGTTGCAGTGCGCGCTCTCGCAGCCGCCCGCGTAACTCCCGCCGGGGCTGCCGCCGGCCTTCTCATCGTCTGCCATGGTGCGCGGCCGCCGCCTCCCCGGGCTGGATGGCACCGCTCCGGCTCCTCACTGCCCCCCCGGGGCCCCTCTCCCTCCGCGCCTAGCAAAAGAGGAGGAAAAGCGAGCGGTCAGCACCCGGCGCCGGAGCTCCGCTCCCCCTGCAGCCGCCCCGCCCCGCCGGACGGCGCCCACCGCCCCTTCCAGCGGGAAAGGGGGGGAGACACACCTATCGAGCAAATTAAAAAAAGGGGGGGGGGGAACAGCCCCCCGGAGCCAGGCGGTGCTGCCGGGCAGGGGAAGGCGCCCGACCTGCAGAGCCGCCGCCTGCGCCGCTCTCCGCGCCCCCGCCGGGGCAGAGGCCGCCCCGCGCCGCCGGAGAGGCCGCCCCGCGCCGCCCGCCGCCCCGCTCGCTGCCGCCGCGGGCTGCCGCCGTCTCCGGAGCTTTCGTAGTTCTGCCCGGGAAAGGTCCCCAGTAGTTTTTATACGGGGTTTCTCCGCTCTTCCGGGGCTCCGAGTCACGGCGCCCGCGTCCCGCCCCCTCCATCTGCATGGCCGGCCTCGGCGGTGCCCCCGGCACGCCCACGCCCAGCGCACCCACGGGCCGCCCCGCCGGCTCCCCGCCGCCGCGCCACGGCACGGCGCGGCACAGCGCGGCGCGACCCGCCCCTCCGCGCCGGCGGAGCGCCTAGCGCGGCCCAGCGCGGCCGCCCCGCCCCACGCGCGGCCCCGCTGGAAAACCCGCGCAGCGCAGCCTCCCCCCGCACGGCTTTGGCCGCTCGCCGATGGGGCAGGCAACAAGTGTAACCCCCCTCCCTGCACCCGCGGGGGGCGAGGACCCCCCGGCTCCTGCCGGGCCAGCATGCGGGCCCGGAGGCACCCAGCTCCGCGCTGCCATTCATTCCCTATTTTTTTTTTCCCTGCCTTTTTTACCACCACCGCCCCCCCCCCCCCCCCCCCGACGTTCCCGGTCATCCCAGGCACAGCCAAACTTCGTACCAGAGCGCCGGAACTTGGCAAGGGCCCCGCTCCCAGCAGATGCCGAGGATCCCGGACGGTGCGGTTTGAGCTGCTCGGCTCCTGACCGAGATTTTCAAAGCCGCCTGCGGCAGCGCAGGGGCATCGCGACGTGCCTGCCCGTCCCTCCCTCCCTCCCTGCCTCCCTCCTCGCCGGCGCGGGGGAAAAAAGAAATCCCGAAGAGCACGAACGAGTCAGTGCCTTCCAGGGGAGCATCCTGCCTCTAAAGTACAACTTCGGTAACTGCGAGGCGGGAAAAATAACATGCACAATATATACAGACTATATAAACATATACATGTTTTTTCTTTTCAATGGCATGTCAATTATTTTAATATTTTATTTAATGACAATGCACGTATCTGCTTGTTTTTCACCTGTTAAAGTGCCAAATATACATATAAATATTATTTAAAACAGACGGAGCGCACCCCCCCATGCAGCAGCACCCGCGGACCCCAGGACGGCCCCCGGCCGCCCCGGTGCGCATCCCGCCCAGCGCCGCGGTGCAGACGCGCCGCTTGCGCGGGGAGAAGCGGAGGGGTAGGCACCGCGTTGCGTCACCGCTCGCAGCTTTGTGACGCGCTGCAGGAGGGGCCAATGGGGGCGCGCGGCGGCGTGACGCGCGGCCTCCCCAACCAGGCGCTTCGCCAAAGGGGGGAGGGGGCCGATGTATGAAGGAGCCCGACGGGGCTTACCGCCCCCCCCCATTCTTAGCACACACCCCCCCCCATTACCTCCCGCCGTGGGATGGGGCTGGGGGGGGGGCGCTCTGCCTCGCCCGGCACGGGGAAACCCCTGACCCTGGCGAGCTGGCACGGCTGACCCCCCCTCCCCAAAAAAACCCCGGGGGTCCCGCTGTGCGCCCCGTGCCCCCCCGCCGGGGCGCAGGGTGGTACAGGCGGGGAAGCCCCCCGCCCCCCCACGCCGTCGCGGGTCGCAGCCGTGTGGCAAGGGCGCCCCCTGCCGGTGGCCGGGCGCGCTCCCTGCGGGGGGGCACAGCCGTGCGGCGCGGGGTCGGGCAGAAGTGCGGCGCTTGGCAGTGGCGGGTGGGGGTATTTTTTGGGGGAAGGGGGGGATTAAGCTTCGATCCACCGCCCAGATTCCCCGTCAGTTCATTACTGCAGTATAACCCCGGGGCAGGAGCACGGGGCGATCCCAGCTGCTGTGCAGCCCCGCGGGACGAGGAGCGGGGGTGACTTCACCCCGTGCCTCCCTCATGAAGCACCTCCACCCTGGCCCGAGTGGGGTGCCCGCCTCTGCGATGGCTGGGCGAGCCTGAGCGTACCCGCCGGAAAGGCGACCCAGCTGGCCAGGGACAAGGTTTGTAGCGTTCCGTGCCAATGCCAATTTAAAAAAAGAAAAAAAGAAAAAAAGAAAAAAAAAGAAAAAAAGCAAGCAGGAAGCTTTTAAAATCCAAGCTGTAGAAGTGAATGCTGCTTGAAAGGAGAAGCGGCTTATCGTGCATCCGCCGGCACACTCGGCGGGGTTTGCCAGCTTATTCCTTTATTTAAAGTAAATATTCAGACTAAGAGGGGCAGCAGCTGGCCTGCTGCAGGCAGCCTGCCACCCGCTGCCGGGGCCCTGAGCGACCGGCTGCTGCTGCTGCTCGCCGCAGGGAGCCCCGACTCCCCGCCTGCATGCGGGAGCAGCATCCCCTCAAACCGGCCACCCGTCCCGTCCCGTCCCGTCCCGTCCCGTCCCGAGAGGACGGTGCCCGGCAGCGCCCATCTCCCTGCGGGGCAGAGCTGGTGCCCGAGGCTCCCCGGGCCGCGCCGGGTCGAGGCCGAGGGTTCCCAGGGGTCTCGCCGGGGGGCTGCCTCCCTGGGACACTGAGGCATCGCTGCCCTCAGAGCCTGATTAGGAAACTCGGGGAGGTTAAAAAGCAGCAAGGTGAGCAACTCCCCATTCCCAGTCTGGCTTCGCTCAGGTGAACCACAGCTCACTAGGGCACATGATTTAATCTTTCAAAGGGAGTAACTACCGCCTTATTTATAAGCAAATTATCAATATCACTGCAGTTGGATAACTGGTTTCCAGAACAGGGGCAAAGATTGGACCTGCCAGCTCATCCCATATTAAGCTAGGTCATCGCCAAGAAACTGAGAAAACCCTGGCTAGAAGTAGTCAACGTTTCGTTTAACTTGTGTTTCTCAGCATGTTGCAATGAAATTTTAGCAGTATTTCAAATACCGCAGAATGTAGTGGTGCATTTACACTGGCCAGTAGGATTTAACGCTATTTTATATGCATCTTGTTTCATTTCCCCATGAAGTGTGATTTTTAACCTCTCTTAAGTTGTTATTACTTGCACACTTAAGAAGAAAAATAGGCAGAAGTTCATTCTGGAGAATTCTGATCGGCTAAAGACAAGGTGAATGCAGTTCAGAAGGAAGCCATTTACCCTGTAGGGCTTTGCTAAGGGAGCAAGGCCAGCCAAGCCCTGCCCTCACCTCACCCTCCCTTTCTCAGTGTAAGCACCTGCAAATCACCTCCCCCCCCCCCCCCTTGAAAGAAGAGAGGAAATCGTTTCCAGTCAGAATCATTACATTTACACTTTCTCAGTTCAGAAAGGTACATGCGATATTAATCATCACGCTCTTCGTATAAATTAAGAATTATTTGCACTGATGTGCAACTTCTGTTCCCTTAATTAATGGACACTAGATAGAGGATGCATTTTTTTGAATAAACTGTCTAAATATAGGGGAAATAAAACTTTATCAGCACAGTACTTTATCTAGGGTACATGTATACTCTAGATTTTTTGCTCTTCTGCCCTACTTGAATGTGAAAGCCCACGTTGCTTTAAATCAGTAGAACTCATTAAGAATTGTAGCAAGAAATTGAATTAGGGTGAATTACGTTGTGAGAAATTTAGAAATATTTGCATAAGTTACAGAGATCATTCTCATTATGACTGATACTGGTGATGATGCTGCTATTAAAAGTATTAATTCAGCTCATGAACATGCTCTGTCCCTTTAATGACAAATACATATTTTTGGAAGGAAAAGGGGTTTTTTTAACTTGTCAATGTGAGCAGTAATTCTCTGACAGAATTTTGATGGTATTACTCACACAGGTTGTTTGTACTGCCCAAGTAATTAATAGGAACGCAAGATGTGTGATGTGAATCATGTCTTTCTGTATGTTCGCACAATAGTGTTCGATTAGTCCCTTTGCCTCACCCATACTCTCAGTCCTGCTCTAGAACAAATGAAGATTAATAGCAATAAATGTGTTTCTGTATATATCTGCGTACATTTGTCTAACAAAGTCCTCGGCGTGAGCTGTTCATTCAGCTCGGCCACATAGCAGAGAGCGCACTCTGTAGGTGAATTCTGCTGAATTTAAGAATTGCCAGTATTTTCTTGACTGAACTACATGTACCTTGACTGTAACATCATTCTGCCTCCCTTTTGCCCATGACATGGTGTCTAAAACAGGAACATGCTCTCTTTGGCAGAAAAAAAAAGCAAAAAGCTGTGACTCTTCAGCTGTGTCTGTGCTAGGAATTGGTGCTCATTTGGTGTCCAGCTGGAGCAAAATTTCCAGTTTAGTTTCTTTTCCAAGAGGAATCGAGTTTGTGTGCCACAGCTGCTCTGCCAACACAGCCAACGTGTGGTACCTACGGACAATCAGGGGATTCACTGCTGAGCAGCAGCACTACTTCAGTCCAAAAGCTAGTGTTGACTCAGCCAGAGGTGTTTGTTTTTGTTAAAAACATAATAAACATCAATACTGCTATCATCACTAGGTATTAAAAGCAGCAGCCTTCTGTCTCAGATTGACTTGGCAGAAACAAAGAAGTCTAGGAAGGGCCTAGGAACTCTAAAAAACTCCCTCAGAAGAAGTTTGGAAAAAAGATACAGCACAATTTTATCACAATTGTGTCATGAGAAGTTTCTAATATCATTCCTCCTCTCTTCCATTTCACAGAATCACAGAATCACAGGATCGTATAGGTTGGAAAAGACCTTTAAGATCATCGAGTCCAACCGTAAACCTAACACTACCAAGACCACCACTACACCATGTCCGTAAGCACCTCATCCAAACGTCCTTTAAATACCTCCAGGGATGGCGACTCAACCACTTCCCTGGGCAGCCTGTTCCAATGCTTGACAACCCTTTCAGTGAAATAAAATTTCCTAATATCCAGTCTAAACCTCCCCTGGTGCAACTTGAGGCCATTTCCTCTCGTCCTATCAGTATCTCACCCTATTTCTTTCTAATCCTTCTATTAAGAGCAGTTATTCACAGTGCAGGGAGAAATGGGAGGTACCACCATAGTGGTTTCTCCTATCTCCTCTTGACAATGTTAAAAATGAAAATAGACGTTCAATGTACTAAAAAAGCAATGGGCTGCAGCAAGATGGACATCAAGAGGCACCATTTCCAGGTGGCTGGACGTGCGGTGTATTGAGCGTGGCTGAGCAGGCTGGGCGGAGGGGAGCTCCAGGGCCCCCTTGGCAGCCCTGGCTGCAATGGGAGCGCTGGCGGCCACCCAGGGCTACGGCAGCCCCGCATCCTCCCACCTCTGGCACAGCAGCTCTCTCTGTCTCTGCTTAATAATGCCTTAGCGTGGCTGGCTTGGCCTGTCTCGTACAGAGTCCAAGGGCAACTAAAACATTAAAAATGAGATCTTGACCTAATTTTTTGTTCTCTGCCTGCTAGAGATGGAAAGACATCGCTGGGCAGCAATCACCGGAAAACTTTTTTATATTATTCACTGTGTTGCTACACAACTATCTTGCTGGAAACAGCAGCTATATGACTGAAGAATATTCCTAGCTGTTCTTCAACCAGATAGCACATGAACGTATGAGCTCGTCTCCAGATACAAATTTCTGGACAATTCAGGCAGTTGTGCCCTTTTCCTTCCCTCCCCATCGCCTTGTGCGCAGCTTCTGGCAGCTGCTCTGGGCAGCCGCCGGCCCCGTCTCGCTCTCCCCGCAGCACGGCTGGGCAACCCGCCGGTGTGTTTCGGCTCTTCTCCGGGGAGTGCTACCCCAGACTGGAGAGCGGGGAGATGCCGAGGAGGCATCAGCCAACCGGACAGAAGTTCAGAGAACTCTGGACTTGGATGGGAAATGCTGTGAATTAATACAAAGTCTTCACATCCAAACACAGCCCAACCTCGCCCTTGCACGCACACGTGTACACACACATACACAGCCCAAAACCTGAGTTTCATGAAAACGGCCCACGGTAAATGGAGACTCACTGGAAGTAACTTTGAGTACCAAAATGACTAGTACTGCTATGGACAACAGCACAAAACAAAGTACCTTCAAAATGAACTGTAAGACCTTGTCTATACCAGACATAATTGCAATCCCTTCCAAACCTTGATTCGTTCATATCTTTCCTTGGAACTAGTCTGGGCAAAGTTTGAGCTTGGGTGTGGAAGCAGAGCTCAAAGGGTGGTTTTGTTGGGTTTTGTTGGTTTTTGGGTTTTTTTTGTTTTTTTTTTTTTTTTCTCACAAGAGTACTCAAGCCTGATTTTAAAATTCTTTTCAAAGACCTTGTCTTTCTCTTGCATGCATGCACAAAGTAGTCTTCTGATACCTTGATATTCTACAGTTCACACTGATTTATTTCCAAAATTTATTTCCTTGCTTGACACTATTAAAAATTATTACATTTTGTGATGGAATAGTCTATACTAGGAATTAGTACTGGAATTAGCATTGACTACTGGAGTAGTCAATACCAAGGTTCTTTGAATAAAATGAAAATCAGAGATATCTAGAAAATGATCTTTCAAAGAAATAAAAGAAATCTTTGTGCTTTCAAAGTACTACTGTTCTATTAGTTTTATTTTCCTTCTGCCAGTTTTTACTGGAAAGATGTTTTACTCATCCTGGGAAAAATGTCAATGTTTGGACTAAATGCTGTGTTGTTTTGAAAAGGTACTGTTTAAAGTAGGCCAAATTATCAGAATTTTCTGATGAGCCTGCCAGTAGCTTTTTGCAATTCTGCTGAGAAAGTGTGTGTTAAATGAAATAGTAGCATCCAACAGGTGTGTTGCTGCAACAACCACAGGCCAAACCAGAGATCAGGGCACCAAACAGTTCATCTATCAAAAGACATATCCCTGACTCATCTAGGGAGTTCATAGCCTAAATATACCGGTAAATAGCAGTATCTTCGATTAGATAAACCCATCAGCATTTGCTCCCAGAGGAAGGAGTGTTAGGGTCACATCCTGCTCAGGATTTTTCAGAGATGGGGCTGTAGTCGGATGCAGGAGCTGGCAGAGGCACCAGCGAGCTTCTCCTCTCCTCCGTGCCAGGCAGGCGGCCATCCCACCCTGTAAGGCACGGGACGGTGCAGTCCTGGCAAACCCCTCTTCTTTAGTTCACCTGCGTAAAAAATAGCCGTGCTCTCCGGTTCAGTTGGGTTTTGTACTCAGATACTGTTGTGTTTTAGCCCACATTGGCCCATGGGATCTAAATGCGATTAAAATTAACTATACAAGATCCAGGTATTCCTATTCATATGGCAGCCAAAAATAAGACTTTTTTCTTTTTTCTTGAAGAGGGTACATTTTTCATTGGTATGTAGGAGAGTTTAAAGCTTCAGTCTTTCTACCCACGTAGGAAAGACAAACCCTCAATATTTCATGACTCATGCATTCATGCAATCCCAGTTGCTTCTGACTGGTAGAATTTTATGCCAATTTTACTTTTCCATGTTTTGTTTATCCTACAATGCATTAAGCTCATGTGGGAATAGTCCAGTGGATTTCAGCATTCTGCCTTTTATTCAGGAGAGCTGGAGAAACTCATCATTTCAGATTTAAACAAGCTGTCCTGCTTTTGGAACAGCAAACCACAGTGTGAAAATACATCATGTGAACTAACAGAAATCAGGTTACTGTTCACTCAAACAGAATTGGTTTCATGGATCCAAAGCCATAATTTAGTTTCACCTATGACAAAAAAAAAGCTGTTTTACGAAGTACTTTCAGTAGCAAGACTATGACTCCTGATGGAGTCAGGGCACCTTTCAGTCCTGATTAAAGTCTATAAATGCTGGAAATTAACTGGATTACTACAGAAAATTTGTTCCATTACCTAATTACCCTCACTGTTAAAAATGTGCATCATGTTCCTAGTCAGAGGACATGTTTGTACAGAATGGGAGTGTTTGCACTGAATTTAGTTGCCATACACTGAAATGACATGTATATTCCCAGGACGCAATTCTTAGCAACTATCAAAAAGTGAGATAGAAACATTCGGTGCTCCTCCTGTTTAAAACTGCTTGTTGAAGTAATACTTAGAAATGTCTGGGCAGAGGCACAATGTAAATTCCTCAGCTGGCATCCCCCACTCCTTTGCATCTCACCCAAGACTGCTAAAGATAGCGGGTTGCTGTGAAAGAAGGTTACCTATCTCTAGCTGCTCCCAGGGAGGCAAAATGGGTTTCTTTACAGCTGCACATATATCAACAGCCAATACATAACCATTATACATACTAGAGTAGATTTTGGTCATCTAGAGTTGTATAGATGCTCTGGGCCTTTGGCCTAGAGGCAAAGAATCAAAGTGCCTTGAAGATGGAAGAATGAAACCCAACATGTTAGGGCTGTGCAAGTGGGGACAGAATCAAAACACTGTGCAGCAATGGACCCAAAGGATGTGAGAGCCCTCTTCCAAGGAAGCAAAGAGCTGGAAGGTACCACCGTCCATTTGTGCATATTAGGAGAGACAAATAGGGTTTCTGATGGCCCCAGTATGCCACCATTTGAAAATCACAGTTCATGTCAGACATCTTAGCAAGCAATAACTTTTCTGGTGCCCATGGGATGCCACCATGCTGGGCTGATGTGCACTGGTATCCCACCTGAATCCTGGTGCTGCCTTGGCATTTCCAAAATTGCAAGAAGTCAACAGGGTTCTGTTCTTAATCTGCTTTGTATGTTTCTCAGTCTCCAGCCAAACTGTCACCCAAAAAATAAGAGGTCACCCCTTTCTTTTTTTTTTCCTTAATCCTTTCTTTTTTCCCCACCGCAGATCATTTCCAGCTGTCCTTGTGCTAACAATGGCAGCTGGAGCACGGACCTGGTTCAGAACCGCGCTGCTGTCACAAACAAGAATGCAGTGATGTACTTTGCCAAAACGCCCACCCACAACACTCCTTTTTCTTTCATGCGTCTCCTTTTCCTGCATGGGAAACCCTGCTCCTCCACACCCTGCACTGCTCTGGTATGCTAGATTCAAAGAGCAAAATACTGTTAGAGCAGAGCGTTTAGTCGGAGTATGGAGAAAAAAGGAACTAGGCAATTTATCAACTACATTTCAAAGCAAAAGTAGAGTATTTTGCAAAAAAACCCTTTTATTTCCAAGTTAGAAAGAGGGAGCAAGTCATGAGTGAAAAAAAAGTAAGGCATTTTTTTCCCATGCAAGATTTTTCCTCTAGGAACACAAAAATGCTACAGGTTGGTACCTGAAGCGGGTTATTCTGTAGCAGTATGCCCTGCCCCCACCTCACTGGGAAGGGCAGAGAGCCACTTCTGATGAGGAGAAGGCTCCAAACTGTGCTGCCACTGCTCTCGCTGAGACCCTGCAGGATCCCAAATGGAGCCAGCTGCATCAAGGGCCATCGCCTCCCACAGCTGCACGTTACCACTGGTCTTCGTGCGAGGCAAGGCAGGGACCCTGGGGCTCCAGCTCTTCCTGAGCATCACCCGAGCATCACCAGGGCTATTTACCTCTGGGAGGGAAGGGCAGCTGCACGGCAGCAGCTGCAACCCCGTTTTAGCTCAGAGAGGGCTACAGACTCTTGCTGCGCAGGGAGGAGAGTTGTTGCTTCCCTGAGGAGCAGTTGCCGGAGCACAGAAACCTTCACTGAGCTCTGCATGGGTCTCACCGCTTTTGAAGACCTCAGAAATCAGCAAGACCTAGGAGCCAGGAGCCTTTTCCTGACTGGGAAAGTGCCAGACCAGCTCCTGCTCCCAGCTCCTGCCGAATTTGGAGCTCAGCTGCTGCCTCCCTTCTCAAGAGGCAGAAGCAGCCTCTTCTTCAGAGCAGCAGCTTCACCTCTTCAGTCCTGCTGAGCTCAGCAGTAGCCCAGCTGAGCTCTGAACCGTAAGCTGGCTTTGTGCATGGATAAAAATAGTAAGGCACGAGTAACATTAACAGTGAAATAAGGGCAACTTGCATTTCTGTTCTTTTTTTACTGTGAAGCCCTCGCAAGACTAAAGGGGCAGAGACTAGAAGTCCAAGTGCAAAAATGCTCTCTTAACCACAGCACTACATGGCCGTTTTAGCTCTCACTTGTTCCTGGACAGGCTCCCTGGGCGTGCAAAGTTTCAGGTGGACTCTGCTAAGGAATAAGGAGGAGGCATCCCAGAGTGTAATCTCAGCCCACCACTGGGATTGTAGGAAGGAACCGAACTGGGGATGGAACCTTCCTTTCCAGCTCTGATGTTTAAATCTTCCCCATCACAGTGGAAATCTAAGACAGCTTATCTGAGCCAAAATACGGAGAAGAGTTTGTGAAATTTTATCCTTTTGAAGTAGAGCCCTGAGCTTGCCTCCTACTCATACCCAAACCTAATCTTATCCTGAGCAGCAGCCTCAGCTCATTCCTGATCCAGATTTGGACACCATCTCCTCGAGTTTTTTCCCGACATTAGGGAATTTCATTGTGGTTGTATTACTGTGTATCTGAAAGTGAGAATGAGTGTCACAGTCCTATGAGGTGACCTGGTAAATGAAATCAGAGTGAATGGCACACTAATATTATTAGTCCATTTCTTGTTCCTCTGCTGAGGACCAATCTTGCTTTTTGAAATAAACACCCAGAGGTTCTTATTTATCAGCATAACATTTGTTTCATTTGCCACTGAATTCCAAATAATGCTTTGCCCAGGAGACCTGTTGTCCTAATGCAGAGCTTCAAAGAAAGATTTATATTCCACATGCCAAATGCTGCTATCATTCCTACTAGAATAACAGAGGAAGGATTTGGGCTCTAGATATACAGAATGTTCTGAAGAGACAATCTGTGCTTTTACGCAGGAGGCCCCACCAACAACACTGGATTATTCCTTGAGGTGGTGCGCAGAAGTCCTCTGTTCAAGAGGGTTGATTTCCCATGAGTCTCTTCCCAACAATCCCAGGATATCCTTCTGGTAGGAGCCCTGTGTCTCTGACCAGTCCACTGATGAGGCAACTTCTAACTAAAAAGCTTCCCATGCAAGGCATTGCTCCACCAGCCATCCAACATGGTATTTCACAGCAAGGAGTGAGGGGTGCATTATCCCTTTTTTGCTGATTACATCACACTGTGTGCCCACTTGAGGTAGGTAGTACATTTCTGTCTTTCTAGGATGTCAAGTATCCACTGCATAATTTATGGCACTTTATTGCTCTGAAAAATTGCACCTTGATTGCTGTTAAATAGCACATGCCTAATATATGTTTTTGTTCCATGCATCATTCCAGCATCTGTCTTAGATTATATTACCTGTGTAAGTAAACCAGTAACATTTTAAAAGCAGCTGATCCCCTGCAGGCAAAGTGACAATTAAAGTTTTCCAGTTAATTGAAGTGTGCAGCTTTTCATCACTCACTTACCTTCCTCACCTAAATTTCAGTCTTGCAGAAGCTTAGCATTTTATTATGAACCACACTCACCCTGGATGTGTCCAGAGGCCAGATGAGCCCCGAGCCCTGCCGTGCCAGCCCTGTGAAGAGGCAGGGGCATAGGCATCCCCCATCGCATCCCCTCCATTGCCATGACCTCATGGCAAGTCAAACAGAAAGCCCAAAGCAAGGCGGCAGAGCAGGTGAGCAGGCAGACAGAGGAAGAAGCCCTGAGGCTCAGGAGAGTGGGCTGACCAAAGAGGCCGTCACCAGGAACAGAGGAAACCCAGATCTAACTGAGGAAAATGCCAAGGCCGTTTCTGCTTTGATGGCAGCTGCAACTGCTCTGCCAGCTTTAGTCTCTGGCTGCCTCCTCCTGTGTTTTCTCCCTCATGGGCAATGTGCCAGGGACTGGGAGGGAAGTGCCGGGAGGCTTCTTGCAGCACTTCCAGCAGCCGCTCTGCTTAATGGTAGTTGCCTCCCATTGCTTATGTGCTCACGTACTAAAAGCACAGGATTATCACACACCCTCCAAAACACCACACCTGGCGAATGCACAAAACTAGGGATGAGCAAAACTGCTCTCTGCTAATGCAGCATGGAAGTAGTGGGTCAAAAAATAGCCTGGAAATGATTTCGCCATTTTGCCTCTAATAAACTGTAATCCTGAGCTGATTTGTTTTTAAGGAGTTCTGGCGTTGCTCCAAAGGGCTGCATTTTCCAGAGATGAGCTATCCATTTCCTCTGGTCTTTTTAACATGGCTGCAGCTGAACTTTTAAGCCAGATCATTCCAATTTGCCAGGCATGAGATTATTGCTGGTGTGCAAAATGAGGCAGAGAATTAAAAATAACCATGCCGGTAGATGTGAAGTCAGTTGGTTTAAGGCTTAGTTAGAGGTTTATGTGTCATTTGCAAGTACTTGAGTTCCAGAATAGGCTGTTCAGTAAGTTTGTGCTGTAGGGAGCCACGCAGTACAGATCTGACTCCTTTGCTTTTCACAGGCCAGCTTAGGATATAGAAGCATGAAAAAACACCCAGGCACTTGTTTTAGAACCGGATAGGTCAGTACTTTAACTGCACGTGATGAAAGCCAGTGGCGTACTTGGATATACTTAGGTCAGCTTAGCTCAGAGTAATTGTATTGTGCACGTGTTAGGCTCTGTCATACAGTGCAGCACAGAAAACCTGTGGTCCACAAAGGCAGAAGTGATTGAACCCAGCCACACAGAAAAGATGCAGGTGAAATTTCAAAAATCTAATTTTCTATTGGTTTACTTATTTTTGCAAAATGCATTTTTTAAACGTGAGCATTTTTGGCTAAGGAATTAGTTAAGAAATGAGAGATCTTTAATCAGCCATCCCAGAGGAAGAAAGCAAAGTGCCAAGGTAAAAAAAAGAGCATGTCCTTCCTTCCAAAACTTATCACTTTTAACACAAAAACAATTTGTTTCTCAAACTATTTCTTACTTTTTACAGAATATATTTGATACTTCCCTTTTATCGCTTGGCAAATGCCATACATTTAAGTGCAGTTCCTAATCCTTCTGTACCTCCTAATGAGGAAGACGTTTGCAGCACTCAGACACAGGCCAGACGAACTACAGTTACACGGCAGCAGGAGCTGTTCACGTATCCTAAGCCCCTCTTATTCACCATCTCTTTTTCTTGTGTATGTGTTTTTATTCCTACATAAAGAAATGGGACTTTCTATGGTCTTTCAATGCAAATCTAGTGCAGAAGGAGATTTACTTCACATATCTCTTGTGGCATTGAAAAGAGGCTTTTTAAACTAATTTTGGACACTTTGGAGTATATTAGCAATTCATCACAAAGCATGTGTAATTTAATGTATCATTTTGCATTCAGATATCAGTAGCTTTTCTTCACATTAAAAGAATTGCTACATTATGGTCAGCCTGCTGTCAACCCAGTTAAAGAGCTCTTCATTACCTTTTGGTTTTAATTATACCTACCTGAGGCTTGGGCCTGGCATGTGCTTAGAGCCCGTGGTCGCTCCCTAGCAGGCACTGGTCCTTTGGAGGGGAAATGAGAGATGTTTAGCTGTTAGAAACAGTTTTTAGTGGAGTTGATGTCCTAACTTAGTCCTTCTTACTTAACAATTGCCCCTTTTGTTCCTCTTGCTAGCTAACGTACGTCTTCTTTTGGTGGCCGAGATGCCCAAAGTGTTAAAACTAAACTTCCTACTCACCCTGCATAGTACTAATGCAGCAGTTACCGTTAAATATCTGGCAGTTTTTCCCCCACTACATCTGAAATAGCCACCAAGGATTTGCTCTTCTGATACTAAGGAGAGGCATAAACCGCCAAGTGGTTAGGTTCATTGATGGTATCCAACAGACAAAAATGTCTCAGTGCCCCTAGGAGAGGACCCAGGATTTCTTAAACTTTCTGTGTAGATCATTTAACTTCTAATTCTTTAGTTTTTAAGGGCTTCCCCCAACCCTGGTCCTCCCCACCCTGAGCACAGTGAACACCCATCTTTACAGCCCCTGCCTGTTCCTGCCAGGATCCTGGAAGCGGCATCTGCCCAACCCTTGTTTGAAGCCAGGCCCTGCAGCTGGGGTGGCCGGACGCTGCCGGTGCCGGGGCACTAGCTCCCGGCAGAAAAGCCCGCTGGACGGAGTGACACAGGAGCCACACGGGTGGGTTATTTCAAGCAGCTCAGGCGAGAATACATCCATTGTTCAACAGTCCCCAGAACAGCTAATCTTGTTCCCCCGTGCCATTGACTGTCCTATTAAATGTGTATTTTTCATAGACGTAGCTCTGCAAATTTCATGTGATACGTAAATATCAGTAAAAATAAGGCCATTTATAAACACTTCCTTCTCCTTCCTCCTCTCCCTCCCTGCCCTGCTCCCAACATACGCCTGTTGGCAGGGTGAACCCTGCCTGTCGTAGACTTTGTCCACTTCACTCCAGACCAAACAATAAAGTAGTGAAAGGCATAATGGTGGTGCGCAGTTAAAGGCAAAAAGAAAAAGAAAAAGAAATAAAAGAGAAGCAGATAGAAACCTACTGGTACATGTATAGCTCACCCAACATGGACTAGAACCACCAAATATATTTCTGCTGTCTGGTTTCCAGTTATTGAGCACCCTACCCTTTATGTGCTCACGGGTATTTTCTGCAAGGGCTCACCTTCCATTATATTTAACATAGCCCATTGATTTCAAAACTTGACATAGAAAAGGCCCCTCTGATTCCTCACAATTATAGCAAGCTGTGCAATCTCAGTATCAGCTATTTTGATAGAGGCTTCCTGCCTCACAGCGGGTTTTAGTTCTGTCGGGCTGCCCCTATTCTGCAGTAAAACAAGGACCACGTACACAAATATACTGTTAGCTTCGTCTGTCTCTCCCATCTGCAGTCACACCAACTGGGGGCTTGGGTTTCTGACCCAAGACACCTCGACTCTGGCATACCAAAACACAGTGCCTTGCTGGGCAGGAAGATTTGGGGGCTGTGTAATTTCAAAGCCATTTGGGTGCTGGAATAATTCTGGTCATTCATGTCATGGGGAAACACTGACGAACAAGATGGCATTTGTGTGCCGACCTCTTTTTCTGCTCTTCTACCTTTCTGCTCATGTACTGTATGTCAAAGTTGGATGGAGGGTTGTCATTCATAACAGTAATCTGATGCCAATCCTGTAAAAACTTCCTTTTAACAGAGATAAGATAATGCAGTCTAACAGTTCTTTAACTAAATAGGATTAATTAGCAGGAAGCTGGCTGCTTAATTCACCACTGACCTATAAAACCTGGTAAGAACGAGGTCACTGGACATAATAGAGCTATTTAGGTGTTTAGGTCAAACTCTAATAACAGAAAACATCATTTAAAGATCACTCCGATATATTAAAATTCTTGGGTAAGAAAATACTGCTTACTAAGGAGAGATCTAATCTTTAAAATAGTGTGCTCTGTATACTCAAAGGTGTATTCCTTCCAAAACAAACAATTGCAACATCTAAGCATTCAGTCAGTGGACACCAGACTTTGACATTCAAACCCATCAAGCTTTCATATCCTTTCCCCCCAAATTTGTTATATAAAGCTCACTGTTTGTGACCTTAAGAACTCACAGAAGCTTCACATTATGAGAATCTTGTTTCATGTTTCAGTGCATAAGAACCAGCACTTCTCTGTGCATATCCTGAGTAATTGTCTTGATTAAATGAAGTTTAAGGATCAGAAAAAATAAATAGTGTGCATATATTTCTATAGCTCCCCAATTTCCCTCCAGCTTCTACCTACTTTTTCATTTGTTTTTTTTCTGACAGCAGCTGTTTGCAAATGACAGTTTCTATTACTAATACACATGTGCATCTGTATCATTTCTGCCAAAACAATGTTCCTGTTTTCCCCCAGGAACCTCTGATTTCTTCCCCAAAATTATGTCCTGTCTCTTCCCCACATTAAGTCAGGAATACCAGGCAGGGTTTCAATTGATTTGCCTATTAGAGTGTACACCATCTTCCAAAGAGCTTGGTCCAGAACCATTTACAGATCAGAAATACCACCTGAAGCCACTCTTGGGTGCTAACTGGACCTATTTTAAAACCTTGTGGTCATGTAAAACCAGACACAACATCTGAGGTACAGAACAGTCAAAAAAATGTATTGCTTTTGATGTATCAGGTCAATTTGTGTTTCTGCTTCCAAAGCAGAGGGATGAATGGTTACCCCTTAGCTACCCATCTGGGAACAAAAAGATTTTCCTCTTTAATTTTTTTTCCCCCTTTTATTATTCCCTCCATCTTCAAAGACTTCATGTAGTAACTGGCTAGTGTCCCACCTTTGCTTGCCAAGGAAGCTTGAACATATTCCTTCAGATGGCCAAAAAGGTCATTATGGTTTGAAAGAAAACATTTCTTCTACCCAGGAGCTCAGCACACCATGTCCCCATTTCTCCAGCCTGCTGCCAATACTGAGAAGTGAGATTGCTTTTCAAGCCCACAGCTCAATAACGAACAGTTTTGTGTGTCTACTACAAAAGATCAGGAAGCCAGACCCACTTTTTTATTTAATACACGGAGCCAGATTCTCAGCTGGTATAAGCTGAAGCAGCTCTACTGGTGCGAAGAAAAATATACTGATTAACACCTGCCAAAGTTCTGCTCTACATATTATGTTTGCAGAGTAAATGGCATAAACCATGGAAACTGTACTTATTTTTTCCATTTTGAGACATTCTTCCTCCAATACACCCTGGGAAAACATTGTTGCCTTTACTAAAGTGCTAAGGATTCAATTAAAAAAAAAGTAGGGCCAAAGTGCTTCCATAAAACTCAAAAACTTTTCTAGCACCATTCATCACAATTACCTCCACAGCCACAGAGACAACGGGATGAATAGTTCCTCACCTAGAGTTTTTCTCTCCTGTCTAATATTGCTGTAATATGTCAAAACTGGATGTATGTGTGGAGGGAGGGATGCACGCATGCACACACGATACACTCTCCCTCACGTTATGCACCTCTCTCTTTCTCTCTGGTATACAGGGCTCAGGCTACTGGAATTCCCATTAGTTCAGTCTATCCAAATGGCCAGATGATTCATCGGTAGAAAAGGAAAACATCTAAACTTTGCCTGTCTTTTAGGGAACATTATTTGTAAAAAGTGTTGCACACAGAAAAAAACCCACGTGTTGCTAACTTTTATTGAATTAATCCATCTTCCAGAATAACAGCATAGAAACTACATATCTGCACCTTTAAACAGGCAGTGTCAAGGGTTATTAGAGCTGAAAATTGACATTGCTTGTTAGCTTATATTGAAGTTCATATCTTCAGCAATCTGCTGCTCATACAACATTTTGGGGTATGCATGCAACTTTGCAAAAATGAATGTTACTTGGTGGTAAATTATTAATGCTTTGATTCAGTTTTTTTTTAAAGTAGACATGCAAATCACTGCAACATTTGCAGTGAGTAAACAAGTACTCCCACGCTGTGAGAGAAGATAGGGAGATGTACAAGGTGATGGCACAGCTAATTTACTTTGAACCTCAGATTAAATAAGTGTCTTTACTGTTTAATAGATATCTGAGCTGGCAAAATGAGGGGAAAGAAGGGAAGGCGAGGCAAGGCAAGGGAAATTTTGAGAAAGACTGTGAATAGTCTTTCCAGTCACTCCTGCCTGCTTGGGACACGGGAAGAAGGAAGCAAAGACAGAAAGGGATTATCCTCATGTTGTTACAGTCTGCCCACAAGCAGAGAAACCCCTTCCAACAAACAGTGTGTTGAAATGGATACACTCCCAGGATTTCCAGTTCCTACACACATACCTCTGTCATCCTCATAAAAAACCCAAACCAAACAAACTGGCAACAACAAGAAGTCTCACTGCTCTAGGTTAATCCTCCCCAGCATGCTCCAGTTGCTCGGGCTACAGCTGGACAAGTTTTAGTAGCCTCAGAGAAAATCCAGGCTACTCCAGATGTGAAACCAATCCCAGCTGAGGACCAGGAATTCAGAAGCAACCGAAGAGTGCTGACGTGCCTAGTTCACGCAGTGCCTCGCGTTCAGACTGATTGCTTGCCTAATTCCCACTGGCATCAGCAGGACCCAAAGAGCTTGGTGACTTTGTCCATCCCAGCAAGTTCATCCATGATGATCTGGGCCTTGCACACTGAATTTCTGTCATCCGGGGCAGGATTATGCCCCAAGCCACAGCGAGGACTGGTAAACTGGGTCACCTAATGGGAGACCTCCTGGTGTCACCCAGACTCCTTGGACACTTCTCTTTGTGCTCAAACAGCTCTACAGGCTCCGCAAAAGCACAGGTCCCCGTCCTCCCCTGGCATGGCCCGTGCCTCCCGGGTGCCCTCTCAGTGCCCTGCGGAGGGACATCCATCCCCAGCTCCTCCCAGGCACTGCCAGGGCACCTGTGTGGTAACTGAATAGTGTCCAGGAAGACCTGGTGGGAAGTTTGGACCTCTGTGGTGGTGGTTTAACTTCAGAGACACAGCCAGCCATCTGAAGGTCACCACTCCAGCTCTTTCACATCCAGCTCTATTCTTTTTTTCTTCCCTGCTGCCCAGGAGATACTACATTTGTCGACTCCTGTCAGCACCGAGGTTTTATTTTGCCATTTTGTTCTTCCCCCTCGTTACCCAGTTCATCTGTTTTCCTCCTGCCGTTTCTTTGCCCTTGTGAACTCAGGAGCCTGGAACTAACACTTATTTCAAAAGTGGTGGTACAGCCATCAGCTGAAAGCAAATTTTTTTTTCCAAGCCTTGAACATCTGTCAGCAAACATTGCGGGGGAGTGCTTGTTACCGTAACAGGTTGTGTGGAAAAACACAGCAGTGGTGCTCTCCCCTCCCCACAATCTTCCTCAGATTTGATAAACCGGGACTGTCCTTCATCTGAGGCCTATAAAACGGGTAAACAGGGATCTTTACCAAGTCAAAATGAGGGGGAACATTTTAGGGAATAGGCCATACAGCTAAAGGTTCTGCAGGCAAAAAAAGCCTCCTGCTCTGGCTAGCTTAAAGGACAGAAATTATTGCAGCAGGCTGCTACTATCAAATCTGCAAGACATAACCTCATTTATTAGTCATCATGTTGCCACTTATGAGAAAATGAATGAAAATTAAACAAAATCAAGTTTCAAAAGAGAAGTCCTGAAAATAGGTGTGTGACGTACCCCTCTGGTACAAGCTGGCAGCTTGTAGGATCAGTTCTTGCCCAGCACCTTGTACGTGAGAAACCCCAGTGATGAAAGACCATCAGAACATACAAACCCTTAACACGTCTGCTGACATGTGTCAGTCTTACTTTAGCCTTTCGTTTACTGGCCTTTTTTAATTAGAGATACAAGGTGCAAAGAAATAAGCTGCACAAGTTATTATACCCAGGAGAATAGCAAAGACCCGATCTCATGGGCAGGAGCAACGCTGGGTTTTAACTGTAAGGTATTTGACTAAGTATAGTTTATTTAACCTCGAGGACCTTTCATGAAGGTGCTCTGTGTTCTGCTGCAGCAAAGGAAAAGTAAACATTGTTACTTTATTAAAATCATTTATTCTAGCGAGTGTCTTTCCTTAGGGTGTAAATGACCCATACCCTCCAGGCATCACTTCTTGCTCATGCACACTGAGTTTGCACTCGCACAGCAAGTGTTTTGATTTAAAGGAGAGATTTCCCCAAAATCCAGGGCTGCTATGGCAGGTCCACAGAGTACTCTGTGCCTGCTCCTCCCCACTTACAGATATGATCCAAAGCACACTGAAACCAGTGTGTGACTTTCCACCCACTCCGTTGGGCTTTAGACCAGGATAACTACACCTTTGTCTCTTTGAGTCCCCCAGTGAATTCGGCACTAGCCCTACCCAAAAGTGGAGATTACCTGATACAGGCTTCCTAGAGCTTGTGTGATCTTGGCTTAAAGCAGTCATCTTTGCCACACCAATATTCACCTTGTTCTGTATGCTTAGTTTAATGGGGGAGCTTGCTGCTTGCTGAGGGGAGACCTCATCGCTCTCTACAACTACCTGAAAGGAGGTTGTAGAGAGGTGGGGGTCGGTCTCTTCTCCCAGGTAACAAGTGATAGGACAAGAGGAAATGGCCTCAAGTTGCGCCAGGGGAGGTTTAGACTGGATATTAGGAAATTTTTCTTCACCGAGAGGGTTATCAAGCATTGGAACAGGCTGCCCAGGGAAGTGGTTGAGTCGCCATCCCTGGAGGTATTTAAAAGACATTTGGATGAGGTACTTAGAGACATGGTGTAGTGGTGGTTTTTGGCAGTGTTAGGTTTATGGTTGGACTCGATGATCTTAAAGGTCTTTTCCAACCTATATGATTCTGTGATTCTGTGATTCTGTGATTCTGCTGATGGCATTTTTACTGATAAATGTTTGCTGTCATGAATGGTGTAATTCTCAGGAGCTGGCTTCCTGAGCTATGAAATGTCTGCAGGGTCAGAGGAGCTCTAATAGGGATTGCTGCTCCTCAAGGGTGCAGTCAGACTTGGGACTATGTGGAGACAGCAATGGGGAAGGAAGGTGGCAGGGAAGGAAGGAGGGATGGCAGGCAGGGAAAGAATAATCCCGACCATGTTCATTCCCCTTCTCGCTTATTGCTTTCTGGACAGCTTTTCTGTAACTGGAGTTCTGTCATACCAGCAAGGTCCACCCACTCTCACTGCTCTCTGTGTCCCAATGCCAGAGAAGTGCTAGCATTAGTAGATGACGTATTTGTTTTGCACTGTGTGCGCCATAAATAATACAAAGACACGTTACCATGTTCTGGGACTGAGTCTGTCCATTTGCTGTTGCTGTTGTATGAGGAAGAAAATTAAAATAACAGCAAAAATGCAGAGGAAGCATGCGACCGTTTCACCCGTGCGCTGTGCCTATGCGCCGCTTGCTCCCTTCTTCCTGAACCAGAAAGCAGCAAGCTTCGACTGGATTTCTGGTTTAGGTGCCAGCTTAGACCTGTAGCACTACCGTAGGTGTTCAGGCTGTGCCCAGCGTTGGTAGGTGCTGCTCCACCCCAGGTGGAGGTTCAAGCACTTCAGGAGCCAACTTCTGGGGCAGCATTAGCACCTTGGTGCTCGCGCCTCTGAGCAGCACAATGCTGGTAACTCTTAATGCCTTTTCCATCAAATTTTCTTAGTCTCCACATGTGATGGAGCAGAGTCAAATGCAGACTGTATTTCCAGGCCAGGTCATTAATCCATTCCTTCCTTGGCCTGGTGAGATGCATATATAATGCCGTTAGAGTATCTGTGTTTCCAAAACTGCTTTGCCTTTGGTCTCTATGGTGAGTTTTCCAGCCAAGGTAACGCTCGGTTCCATGTGAGCGGTCCTTCAGCCATCAGGCAGAGCTGTCCTTGACGGGAGCAAGCAGAGCCCTCTTTTACACCTGTGTTCTCAACCTTTCCTGAGCAGGCAGAACAGAAAATGTGGCTCTGCTTTTTTGTTCCCCACAAAGTCTTAAATGCCAAAATAAATTCTAGAAAAAGTGAAATTTGAAAGGCTCTGAAGGGTTGACAAAGCTGCTGTCTCCCATCTTCTCCTCGCCCCCAGAAAGGCAAGACTTGAATTTTTACATCAGATGCCAGAATCAGTTTTATTCAGCAGAAATCCTTTGGCTGAGTGAAAAATGCAAAATCAGAGAGTTTTCTGCATGAGAGAAAGCGAATCATTGCTGCCTTTATTGCTCATTCCGTTTATTAAAACTGCTGGGCCAAGATTTATTTTTAATGAACTCTGATCAGTCACAGCCAGTGATTTCACAATTCATGTTAGTACCGTAAGCATTTGTTGCACTGCAAACAGCTCATTTGCTTATTTTCTGGAAGATTTTTTTTTCATCTGACTTGAAATTGGTCACACAGACCTCTATTGGATTTTTCAGGCTAAGTATTTTTGTTCCCATGGATAGAGGCCATATGTCAAAACCCTTTATTGTCACCAAAGACAAAAAAAAAAACCCTCCTGCTTTTATTCTGCTAAGTCCTTTCCTTTTCTTTTTTTTTTTTTTAATGTTTACTGTGCCTTGACATCCTGCCTCACTAAGCCATACTTCATCCTTCTGTTTTCTCTAATATGAATGTGTGTGTAAGGGGAACAACATACTTTACAGATGGGAAAAGATAACACATAAATCAAACTGTACGCCAAAACAGCGACAGTCATAATGAAGGTTGTAGAACCACGTGTCTGCATTACATCTTCTTCTTTTTTTAAAAAAAAAAAAGGAGCTGTGAAGTAGAAATCAATGTGCTCAGTCTTTAACCAAAAAAGCTATGTCTTAAAAGCTTTTCAGTGGAACTGGAGCTTTTGGACTGGCTGTTAGAATGTCAAACTGTGTATATTAAAGAGTACCAGCACAAAAAAATGAACCCTACTGTCCATTTTTTCTTGGATTTTGTTGTTGGCTTTTCCCTCGTAAGTATTTTATATTTTAGAAACGAAATAATTGGCTCATGAGGAAATGCACTTCAGAGCAATTATTGTATGCTTCAGGTGGTCTAAGCAAAGCTATAATCGGACATAAATAGGTTGACTGTTGTGTATTTTGCTTAATGGTATGGATAATCCCTTAAAAAAAAAATCAAATAGAGGTCTTATCAGCTTGGCGAGAGATGTACCTTAGGGTTTGTAACTCTGTCAGATCTTAGGCAGGCAAACAAATTCTTCATCCGTCCCCTGACTGTGGATTCTGGCTGAGGGTTTTTTCAGGCTTCTCGGTTGCAGAGCAACGCAGAAGGGCTGCACAGCAGTGCTGGGGGCTGAGACGAGGCCAGCACCTGGCCAGTGGCACCAGAGCCCCTGCGTTGCAGCCAGCTCCTCCGCTTTCTCCCTGTGTTCCCCGGGATCCAGGAGAACGAAGCCACTCGCTCTGGAGGAGTGTTTACTTTGCTTTTCTGAAACAATTTTAAAGCAGCTGCTTGAAGACGACTGAACAAAGTATTACAGAAATGGCTTCAGACCAGGTGAGGATCACACCGTGCAGTGCTGGCACCAGATGCCCTTTTGGGACCTGGCTGCAGGTGCTGATGAAGCAGCGGTGATAGCCCCCAGCTCAGGATGGGTGGCCAGCTGTGGGGCTTTGCTCACAGCCCAGGTAGCCCTATCTCAGTACCCTCCTCCTCTCCCAGGCAGCTTATCAAAGGGACACCACTCTTTAAAGAAATGAATTGTCCTACAAATCTGCACAAAGCACTGCTTTAAGAGGAAGTTCTTGCCAAGCCTCCCCTACTTCTTTTCCCTTGCCTCCTCCTGGTATGATGGAGCCTCGTCTTACTTGGGACACCATGGCAATTGGATCATTCAGTACAACAATTGCTGCATTTTAGTCATTCTCCACACCTTTTTCCCTTGTTTACTGTCTCAGTGTCTGTGCCGAGGCTGCCTACACAGCTGACAGCAGTGGTATCTAATGGTATAACAAAAGGGGGACAGGACTAGCACTTCGGTTATTCATCTCTTTGTCTACTTGGAGGCTGAATTGTAGCCAAGATACGAATCTGGAGGATGTCGGAAGTTTAATCTCCTCTGCCCTCACAGTTCAGTCCAATACCTGTTTGCATCCTGATAGACTTCAGCATTAATAGTGTCGACCAGTTCTGCGAGATAATGGGTATCCACTAGTAATTGGAGTAAACTCTCGGGGAATGTAACTGCAGTCCTGGCCTCCCTGTGAGGACCCTGGCTTCAGCTAAGCCTCAAGCAGTGATTTGTCCCCTCTGCATCTGGGGAGACGCGCTGGAGTGACATTCAGAGCAGAGTGAAGTTTCCAGCTTGCCTCTGAGCTATACTCGAGGTACGGCCACCTTGTTAGTGGGCTGGGTTGCACTCTGCCTTCGACATCTGACCATCACCCTGAGATGCACAGAAACATGGACTGCCCAGACCAAACCCAGGTGTCTGGCATTTTTAGCTTGTGACTTGGCCTTTGTACTAGTTTACATTTATCTAATACTACCAGAACAGTCAGTTCCTGCTACATTACTTTAAAAAGAAAATAAAACGTACAAAAAATTAAAATACTTAAAATCCTGTGTAACACAAATATTTGCACAGCAGAAACTTATTAAATAGATAGATCCATCTATCTAAAACACTAATATTTGCTTTTACATAGTAGTACTCTAGCACTTCAGAGATTTGGAAAAAAACCCTTTGGCAGCAAAATGCATGGTCGTGCTTGTACTACAGAGAATAATGACTATTTTCAGACACCAAATCAGAGACACTTCTCTGTTTTGCTTTTTAACATTAGTGCATAAGGAGATCACTTGATATGGGAATACTTATACCTGGCTAAAGTCCCGATTCATTCTTGCTCTGCTTTTACAAAACATAATTACCTGTCAGATACAGAATTTTTCTGCCTTTATTTTCTAAGACATTTCATGCTGACTCTTGAGGAAAAATCCACATTTTTCTCTTAATTTTTAGAGTCTTTCAGAGAGAAAGGTTTACTTTTTAAAATATTAAAATAAACACTCTAAATTTCAACCTGAGAAGTTGCTGTGGGTGCCAGATCTACAGCTGTAGCCACAGTGTGACCAGATGTCTGGGGGCAAAAAAAGAGGACAACTGCTTCTGCTTAGCAGGATTCCAGGACTGACACTACACCAGCGCTCCGACAAAGCCAAGCAATATATGACCAGAGTAAAAACCAGTGCTGTTTTAGGCACTCCTTTTCTCCGAGAATAGCCTGTATAAGTCTAACGGCGTAGGGTGGCTGAGAAGGAGTAATGCAAACTGAATCGTTCCCGACGCACATGCAGAACATCATTGCCTAGTTAAGGGATAGCCCTCTTAAAGCTCTTCTCACATGGGTAAGTCCCTCGTCACTTGGGTAATCCCATTAACTTCCTCAAAGATCCAAATTCCCAGGCAGTCAAAGCCCAGAGTGTTTGTACATATGGTCATTTTTCAAGTTGGGAAATGGAGAAAGATTATATGGGTTTTTAGGGAATACAAGTCATCAGGTAGACAACAGCCTCTGTATTGGATATTTGGACTTTGCCGCTTCTCTCAAAGCTAATGGTGGCTGTGTTTGACCTGAACTAAGGCCTGCTTGGCAAGTACTGTGTCTGACGCAGTGAGAGAAAGATCAGAAATGAGGAAGCACCTTGTGCTGTGAGAGTCTCATCAGTTTTGTATTCCAGGGTTCATAGTTCTCTATTGTCTGAGATGATAGATAAAGCTTTTGGATGGGGACTCCGGCCAAATCAGAAACCCCAGTTCTCACTCGGATGCTCAGCTTTATTTAGAGAACAGAAGAAGAGCTCATAAACTTTTCAATAAAACCCAGATGAATTTTAAATGTATAACAAACCAGCTGAGTCTTGGATGGTTTAGAAAGTAAAAATCTCAAACTGAAAGTATTTTATATGAAACATGCAGATCTGTTTTAAAACAAACATTGCAATAACTTCAACACTGCAATTGTTGAGCAACTTAATAGACCTAACTTCCTCCTCTATCAAATGAACTGTTTACATGGGACAATTAGCCTGAGACTTTGCAAACAAAACAAAAAAAGAGGGCAAAATTGCTTTCTCCTTTCCCCGTTTTTTCAAAGCATTGCTTGTGAGTCTTACGGAAATCCATAGGAACTGACACAACTGTTTTAATGCCCCCCATTGCCTTTTTGTCTTCACTTTCGCAAATTGACTTGCTGCTCTATTATTTGCCTCTTAATATCACAAGTGACATTAATTAAGGTTTTAGGCTCCCCTGCTCGCCAAGTTTAACAAACAAGCATACAGACTAGAAGCTCATTTGCTCAAAGGGGCACATTTTCCCATTCAGAGCCAAGTTTCAGGCTCATCCATTGTGAAAACACTAGCATAAAAAGAGCAGTTTTGCAATGGAAATCTGAACACTTGGTGTTTTTTCTGTATACTACAATGATAATTTAGTGTCCTGTTATTTCTCAGCTTCAGTCTTAACTCTTATTTTTACAATGATCAGACAAGTTCCATATGACTGCAAGGCAACAAACATCATTTATTTGTGGCTTGATCCTAGAAACCTTGTTCAGTCAAAACTCCTACTGTTCCCTGGGAGATTTTGCCAAGCAAGGATTCAGGACAGAGTGTGAGGATCTTCTCAAGGCACAGGGTTGAGCAGTCTTCATAGGATAAGTGGTGGTCACCAGCAGAGCTGGCTGAGAATGAGCTCACTAAGGGGTCTCTCATCAGAAGCCACATGCCCCAGTTTCAAAAGGAAAGGAAGCTCCAAGGCAGCACTTATGGTCAGAAAAGAGAGGACAAACCACCTGGACCAGAGTAACAGACTGACACCAGGAGCCCTGAACTTCAGTGCTGGAGACCATAGGTTCCTGCTCCTCACCAGGCAGAGGAGAGGCTTTGGTGTGACTTCACACATCCTATACAAGCCCAAAACTCTGGCTATTGATGAGTTTGGTCTCTTGACAAATTACTTAAACTTCTTTCATCCTAATGCAGAAAGGGCCTATGGTGTTGCCATGCACTGGAGGCAGCATGCCTTCAGTCCATGGTTTAGGTGCCTCTTGTATAGCAAAGCAGCAAAGAAAATTTTGAGGTGTATCGGGGACTTCCTCTTGCAATGGCCCTTTTGGTGCCTTCAAGGCAGCATCTCTCCAGCATTTTCCCCTTGGCATAACAGTGCAGTTTGTAACAGGGGTCAGAGGGGTTGGGTGTCTGAAATTGTTTTCATTGCAGGAATATACTGACACTGTAGAAATGAGAACCGCGAGATAATTCAGTCTTAATAAAAATCCACACACTTCAGTAAATGTACAAACATTTTGACCGTAGTTGGCAAAATTTTTTTTTTTAGGCAATGTCAGTGTGCAGAACAGTAGTGCCCCTTCACAAGTGATTCTTTGCTGCCATAAATTAACTTCTCTTTTTCTCTCTCCATTACAAATATTAATCTGGGTAATTCTAAAAAGCCCAACAGATAATTCTGCCTGACAAATAACTCTAAGAAAGCCTGAAAAAGCAAGGTAATGGAACCTCGTCGAACGACGTTGCAGTTTAGCTGTGATGTTTCTGAATCAGTATTTCAGTATTTTGGTCAGGGGCAGTGCAACAGATGGTCAAACAGAAGTGGTTTCAGCAGGCCATAGACTGCTTGAGCTGTATGTGTGGTGTGTTAGCAAGACGGCAGACCCAAGAGGCCTTTCCGAATATTTGTTTGACACTGACAGATAACCAATGCTGGGAATACAAGGCACCAGCTCATCTCTGAAATAACACAACACAACAGCCTCAAGCTGAAAAGCATTTTACCGTTCCCAAATGAATTTCGACACTTCAGCACGCTGTCCCCTAAACCTGCTTTGCCACCCTTTGTCAAATTAGGCAGTGATATAAAGTGTGCCACAGAAGCAGGCTGGAGAAAATACAACTGGTATCTAAAAATAACCGGCTGCCTTTTCGTGTGCACATGTCCAGCGGCACCCAGGGAGAGCCTCGGGAAAGGAAAGCGCAGAGCAGCAGCCTCCTCCTCTTTGGCGTGGGGCAGCCCTGGGCAGTTTCACTTTCCACTTCCCAGTTTGCTTGTGGAGAAGCCAGAAGGACTGGGGAGCGGTGTCTCACCCCACAAGGAGACACGGACAGAGGACTCTTTCAGTACGGCCGCCGACATCTGCAAATAGATGACGGGGAAGAAAATACTGTTCTTTGCTTAGGCTCCCTTTCAGCCACAGGGAGTTGATCTCGTTGTCCTGGCTGCTCACTAGGCATGGACACTTCGATCTAGACAGAGGGGCAGAAGATTATTTAACTTGCAAAAACTCAGCTCAGGACCTTCCCAGACCTTAATCCCTGCCCCTGTTTTTGAAACAAATCCTCCTTTCTTTGTTCCTTTTCTGTACTTAATTATAGTTTTTCTTGTCCCACCTAGGCTAATTCTGCTTAAATATTTATTTTATTAAATATTTATTTTATTGGTTTACATGTACAATATGCCAGATACCTGGAAGGTGTACTATATAAAATAAAATCCAGTAAAATATTTTTTAAGGATGATTAAGGGCTTTCTCTATCCACTGAGCTTTAGCAATCAAATGAGTGTAATTCACTGCCTCTGTGCTCAGAGTCTTCAAAGCAATTTGTGAATAAGTAGATTCCTCTCTCTTTACAATATAATGATGCAGGAAATTGAATTTAATGGAAATTACTCTGTGAAAGATGGATTATACTCCATGAAGTTTACTTGGCAGTGTTGTCATCACCAAGTTGTACTAGCATAACTTTGCAATTGGGCCTGAGCTCCATCACTGGCTGAGACAGTGACAAAACCAGGGTTAAAAAGCATCAGGGCATTTAATCTGTTTCCTAGTATTTTAATACTTATAGTATTATAAGTACTATAATATTTTATTTTATTATTATACTTATTATTATAATAAGCATTATAATTATAATATATAGTATTATAAGTAAAATAAGCTTATAGTACCTGGACAGTCAGTCTCTTGAAAATCCTGTGGTAATCACAGAATACTCAGAAAAGCCACGATTGTATTGCCTGAACATCCTAGTCGGCGGGCAAAGCCCAGTTAAAACTGAGGAATCTGAAAGTCCGTCAGCTTTGGGGAAAGCTACGTGCTGATGGCCGGGTGCAAGTTCGGGAGCTAACTCACAAGCCGCAGGTTCAAACCAGTGAAATCATAACTGGGAGGCAGGAGTTCCCGCAGTCGACGGCAGGAATTGCCAGACTCCCACACAGAGAGAGGAAACGAAGCACAGAGAAGCACCTCCTCCAACAGAGACTGTAGGAGATTTAGGTCAGTGGTCATCCACTTAATATTATAGATTAAGAAAGCAAAAAGAAATGTGTGTCTTCTTTCTGCTGGCAAAATATGTATCTATAAAATGGTGGTCTGGGCTCCTGAGACCTGTAATCACATCACAACTGATAAACACTGGCTAATGGACATCTGCCCAGTAGGAAGAGGAAAGCCAAGACACCTCTAACTCCTGAAGGTCCCTGCTTAATCCCAGTTTGCAGCCCGTGATGGAGCACAGAATAACCCCTGACTGTAAGGAAATCTGCCCTAGATTTTTAGAAATTACTAATGGCTCCAGATGAAAAATCAGAGTCCCTTATCAGAGGGCTTGGTTTTTGTAGGGTGATCAGTCCTTCCTGAAAAGAAACTATCTTTCAAGTGCCCCAAGCTGAACACCAAACACCATTAGTCAGTTCTAAATTATAATGCAAACATGTAAAACAGATGTGTGCACAGATGGCTACATATATGTGTGCATGTGCTTGCGGACCCATACTTAGAGTGAATTTGTAGTGTGTTCATATGGAGTCAAGTCATTTGGTCATATGGGAGACTCATAATAAGACCATGGTGATTTAAATTAAGTGTGAACTACACAAACGCTGTCAGCTAATTCTGAACAACTACAGTATCGGCTAAAATAATTGTTTGAAGATTAGAAGGATAAACTGTTGAGATTCAGTATAAACAGACCACAGCAACAATGCAATTGCTCCAACACACCCTCATGCTGTGGCTGCAAAATGTACACAGAGCACAAGGTCTGGAAAATACATGCAGAGGCAATGGCAATCGATGGCTGGATGCTGGATTTTTCTTCTAACATGACACCAGTATCCTGCGTAGGGGATATTCACCTCCTCACGTTTATTTCATTCTTTCTTAGGCTGGTATGGCAAGCCTGGAAGACAACATGTCAGTGAACTTGTACTAGATATATATTCGGCCACATCTACTCCACCTAAACCTCATTATCTACAAGGCTTCCGACTGGACAGTGAGCGGGAGGCAGCCCTGTCCGGCTGCAAAGAGCAGCACTCGGCTCATGCCGCATAAGCAACAAGCAGGGGTTGCCTTGGAGGTGACCCAGGGCCTCCATGGATCTGTTCACATGCATGCGCTTTTTCAAAACAAAGTTAAATCCTTGGAGTCAAAGTGCCTGTGTACAGAAAGGGTCTCTTTCTCGTTTGATCTTACAAGATATTAGTTACAGAGAACAAATGCAAACAACCCACACCATATTTAGTGTATTTTTTGTTAGCTTTAGCCTCTCTGAAATGCCTGGAGCCCAGCTGATTTTTGGCACAGGCCTGTGGTGCAGCATTGCATGGGTGAAGAACCTGTCCGAGCCCAAGAGGTCTTGTAGGAGTACATTTCCTCCATGAAGAGCACGTACAACAAAGTACAGAGGATTGCAGCTACTCACATGCAAACTTACTGAGCTCTGAGGGGCATCCATTTTTAATAAAATACCAATGTTTGTGCTCTCAAGTAGGCAGAAAGTAGTTTCATTTCTTTTTAGTACTTCATGACAATTATAGAGAGGTTTCTTGGCTTTGGATTTGCTTTTAAAAGCCAGTTGGTCTCCACTGTTTGCTCCTGTCCAGTTAGATTATCTTTTATTGCGTAAGGGTACATAAAAATTTGAAAAACAAATGGAAATTCATCTATTAGCACAGCTAGAAAAAAGAAAGCAACACAAACCCTGGACGTGTTAAGGATCTCTTTCATCAGTCCACCCTCTTGTGTTGGACTGTGACCAATGAAATAATACAGTACATCAATCTTTTTCAAAAAACAATGTAATTCTTGCAATGTCTAGATGGCTTCTGGGATTTGAGACTATTTACTACAGTTTCTGAAATGTTAAGACAATGTTTATGTAAATGAAAATATTTATCTGGGTTACTGCTGTCAAGTACCCGCTGAGAAACATTTTGCATTTATAGATGACCTTAAGCAACAATAGCAGCAGAAATTACCAGCAGCCAGCATTTGGGATAGGCATAAAACACTACATAAATCTAAAAAACAATAGTCCAGATTCTGCTGTTAGGGACCACCTGGTGCTCTTAGTTACACAGCTTTAATTCCCATTAGAAACACAGAATTTTGCCCTTGGATTATAATGTTCAACCACAGAAACTAAACTATAGCAGCTTTCCTGACAAGCAGCAATGCTATTTCATGTCATCAGTGGCAAGTTTTACAGAAAGTTACTGTCTATCCTTTTAGGCAGAGATGAGAACTTTTTTTTAGTATTTCAGCATATCAGAATTATCCAATAACACCACAAAAATAAATCAATATCAGTTTGCCTTCCTGGACTACTATAATACTGTAGGGCTGCAGGTCATATGAAATAAAGTCACGACTGTTTTCAGACCAAGGGATGCGGTTTCATTAGCCTTATAAAAGGATTTGCCTGGATGGAAATAATAAAGACAGTTAATCTAAGCATTGTGGGTGTCGGTCTCTTCTCCCAGGTAACAAGTGGAACAAAGGGACAAGAGGAAACGGCCTCAAGAGGCGCCAGGGGAGGTTTAGACTGGATATTAGGAAAAATTTCTTCACTGAAAGGGTTGTCAAGCACTGGAACAGGCTGCCCAGGGAAGTGGTTGAGTCACCATCCCTGGAGGTATTTAGAAGATGTGTAGATGTGGCACTTAGGGACATGGTGTACTGGTGGACTTGGCAGTGCTAGGTTAACGGTTGGACTTGATGATCTTAAAGGTCTTTTCCAACCTAAATGAGTCTATGATTCTATGACTCTGTGATTTTAAGTGGACTAGCAAAACGTTTTTAAATCAGTGACCGGACAGTGTTGTACATAATTAAAGCAGTCCTTATTCAGTTTAATTTGTTCCACTTCCAACTGAGCTATCGACTAAGGATAGACAAAGGATATATATCCTTTGCAAAACTTAAAGAGGAAGACAGTGTTTGAGATCAAGTTATATGTAGACAGTGCTTTAAGGCTAGCATCCACTTCTGGCACATGCTCTCTGGCTGAAACAATAGAAAGACATGGAGACAAATTATGTATACTCATTTGTTTATCAGATAGAACTAATACAATTGCCATGAGTCTTCTTGGGAAATGGTGATGTTGCTTTCATTGTTCTTCAGTCAAGGATAGATTGTAGTTTCAAGATGGTGGTCAGGGAACTCAAAGCAGCTCATGCACAAAGAGAGGAGAAGAAAGTATGGAAGCAGAACCTACATGCTCATCTCCATCCTTCCAGCACAGAACTGCTCTCTGCAGAGCATTGTGCAAGATCCTCCTCTCTTTTCGTCAAGGCAGGTTTCCACCTTCGTCAGCAGACAACTGCAGGGCCAAATGTGTGTGCATGTGTGTGGCTGCAGGACTGGCCTGCACAGACTTTGCCCCCCCCTTCATGCTTCTCTGCCACCTCTGCCAGCACAGCCACTTGTGCGGTTGCCTAGGCAGGCCAGGTGGGCAAACCGACCAGGTTAAACACAGCCAAAAAAATAAAAGTATGTTTTTTCTTAGGTTGGTCAGTTCCTCAGCCCAGAATGGACAAGTTCCAAAACATGCTGCTGGTACCGCGGGACGAGGGAGGATGGGAGAAGGAGGAGCGGTGGCAGAAGGTGGTGGGAGCTGCCTAGGTGGCAGTGCCCGGCATCAGGAGCCTTTTCAGCCAGCGCCATTCTGTTTTCATCCCAGTGCTCCTATTTATAATCTCTCATGCCACCGCAGATTTCCAAGTTTGACATGACACCAAAGATGTCTTTATTCTCTGTATGTATTTGCACAAAGTCATTATGCTCACACCTCTAATTATGTGGCTCTTCTCCGAGTACATTCCCTTTGGCTGACAATTTTCCTGCCAAGGTGATTCATACCAAAAGCATCTCCCACAGCCCTCATGTCGACGTGAGAGAGCGACAGCCTGCCCCGATCTGTGGAGCACTGTACTGCCCAGGCACTGCTTCATCACCTGCCTGGCACGATCTCCTGCCCTAATCTGCAGGCAAGTGACACTGGCCGCAATCTTGGTAGCCTCAGGGTCTGCCCAGGGTGCCTTTACTGCCCAGAATAAGCTGTCCCGAAATAGCTGAGACTGAAGCTGCAACAGGTTTCTCAGCACACATACCATTACAGGTGTTAGATCATTGACTGTATCATTGCATCTAGTCAGATGACTAGATCGTAGGGAAAATAATGCTAAAGGTCAGAAAACAGAGTTTCTACTCACAGCCAGCTGCAAATTGTGTTGGTGTTTTTGTTTTGTTTTGTTTTGTTTTTCAAAAAAGAATCATTTTATATAGGTATATGTGTTTTCACATGTACATGCACATATATATATGAGGGTATATATATGTATGTGAATATGTGTATGTGAATCTATGGATATGTGGGTATGCATCCATATATGTATATATGTGTAGATTTACACACATACATGCATTCACATATAGGCCAGTGACCAAAGCAGTTGAATTCACAGTGGTGCCAGAAATTCTTACGAGATTTGTTATAGAGTGTTTTACATGCCCATTTCCACCTATGGACCACTCCTCTGGCATCATAAACTATTTCCTAAAATAAGAGGAGTATATACACAATAAGAATTGCATCATAGGCATTGTAGGATGACCAGAAAACTTGATTCCTAGAAGAAAATGGAAGTGTAGAGCCATTTAACATTCATTCCCAGGAGATTTCCACTGGATTAAAAATAGTTATTTTTGGTTCTTTAAATAAACTGTCTTTCTGAGACTGTCATTTTCTGAGAAAATGTCACCCGCAGAAAGAAGGCATTTTACATAAACGTTCTTTAGTTGAGAAAAACATTTTTCAGTTATTAAACAATCCTGACTGAACATATTCCTTGCCACGAGGGTGGTCAAGCAATGTGGCAGGCTGCCCGGCACGGCTCTGGAGTCTACATCCCTGAGGGTTTTCAAACTGGACTCAGCATGGCTCTGAGCAATCTCCCGGACTAGCCCACCTTGCATTTTTTGTACAAGCCTGTGATTTCCAGCTAGTTACCACATGGAGGAAGCATGTAGTTTATGCTGGCCATATGGCAGGCTTTTAGGATTTAAAAAGTGACAAGCTCTTTCTGCAGCCCTCAGTAATGACTAGCATACTTTTAAGCTTTCAAACAATCCTAAAGGATTCCTGTCCTCAGTTGCCATCTAATCCCGTCTTTAGCCATGTCTGATTTATTACTTTCTGGCTAGCAGCAGGCCGAAGGATGAGGACCTGACTGAAGTGGTCCAAGCTTTTGTAGCTCTCAGTCTCACTGAGGCACGTGAAATGGGAGCTGGTGGCAAGCCCCTCGGAAGTAAATTCGGCTACTTCAGCATCCGTTCAGGAAGAGATACAGAAACACAGGCACCGCTTTGTCCCTGTTCTCACAAAGCTCTGGATGTTACCTGTGAGGCCTCATTCACCCCTCTCCAGCCTGACTTATCATATTTGTGACACCGCAGTCAGTGGAACTCAGTCCTCAAAATCCCCCGAGTCGAGCCTGGAGGACCGCAAGGATTGCTGCAGGGAGAGCGTGAAGGTCTGGTACCTCGACAGGTTGGTCGGGAGGATTTTCAAGGGCCAACCTGCTGCCGAAGGGCTGAAGTGTGTGTGGTACATACCTTGGCCACTCTTCACATGTTTCTTGATACTGCTCTGCTTTTTATCTCCTGCTCTCTTTTCACTTCAGTATTTCCCACCTTTCATGTTGCACTTGTGCAAATAAACAAGACATAGTATTAACACTAATTCATTTAGCAAAATTGTAGCCTTGGCAAAAAGAGCCGTTTTCAAAGAGAGCTGGCAGCAAAATAAACATAGGAGAAAATAAAAGGGGAGCGCTACCTTTTTCTCTGAACTGCCGAAGTTGTCTTTGATCTTACTGGAGCTAATTTTTATCCAGAAGAGGAAAAGAAAACTCAAATGCAAAGCGACACGGCTGTTTACCTAGAAACTGTATATCTCAGAAGAAGAAAATCATCTAATTAAAAGTAGGAAAAGTCTGACATTCTTCAGACATCATGGTATTGAAGAGAGCGAAATTCACAAGGGAAGTAATGTGAAGGTATGAGCAGCCCATCGCCAGCCTCTAACTGCTATTTGTTCTGTGCTTCTCCAACAAGAAATCAAATGGTTTGGTAACAGCCAAGAAAATCCTGGCTTGCACGTCACCATATAAGCAGGAAATTCCAGTAATGAAAATATAATCCTGCAATAAAAAAACAAGCAGAGAAAATAAGAAAAAACGTTTGCAGCTCTGAGGAAGGAAGAACTATTCAGAATTGCAACGCCTTCCTTGCACCTGTTAAACGCAGTAGCAAAATCATGTAGTATATGACTTTTTTCCCCCTAAGGGACCAATATACTTTAGCTTTTTCTTATTGACAGTGACTGTTATAATAATCCCTTTTTTTCACATACTCGTAACATTCTGGAAAAACAATTTACTTGGGAGACTAAAAGTTCTTTTAATCTGGTCCCAGCCCAGAGACTTTTCTGGAAATTTGAACAAGATGCTGTCAAGTATTTCTGAATTATGTGTAGATGTCTATCAAAACATACATTTCTTTAAGGTTTTCTTTCTTTTGTTTTCTTATTCACAACTTAGAACAAGGTAATTTTTTTAGGATAAAATTTCTCTCCCATGCCTATACACTTTCACAGACAAATAAATCAGCTCCTTATTAGTGATTTGAAAATTGATTTTTTATGTGTAGCACAGTAGTATATTAGAAATATTCAAAGCTAATGATGGTTATGATTGCCACATGAAGTTAGAAATTTTAGAAGTTTTCTGTGTCAGAAAATGCATTTTTCCAGATGCTCACCAATTCAGAGAGGCCACAGTGAAATAGTTTTGTTCATGTGTAAAGCAGAAGTAGGTAAAATAAGCTGAAAAAAAAATAGAACGTCGCACCTCATGTTTAAAATAAAAAAATTAAAACAATCACAAAATCACTTTTCAAAAACAGTCATGTTCAAACATATGCAGGCTTTCAGGCAGTGTCAATACTGGAAAAAATATTGTGCTGGTAACCTAGTCACAAAATATCATGCCATTCGTTGAATACAGGCTCTGGTCAAAGTTATTGAAATTAAAGCTTCTTTAAGGATCTTGTAAGCATGGGAGATCCTTTCCTTCCTGCAGAACTGGAAATGTTAGTGGCTACGAGCACAGGATGTACACCCGCACAGAGATTAACTTTTGTCAATAATTGTGTCAAATTCACATGGCCCATGCTCCGTGGAGCATCCCTGGGTGGCTGGGTGGCTGGGTGGCTGGGACTGCCTTGCCTCTGTGCTGGATCTGTAAGGCCGTAGCAGCCTGGACCCCGACCCGAAGGGGTCCCCCACACAAGTCCCAAAAACGCTGCTATTCCCAGCAAAATGTGTCCGTGACACCGGAGCTGGAACCCTGCTCTTACTACAAATGCCTTGTGATTTTCAGTGACCACAAGTGGTCAAGTCCTTAGTTTTAAATTTCATCCATAAGCCGGGACAGGTTCACCAAGATCAAAATGAAATGCCAGAGAGGAGGGAGAGGGATGGGATGTCTGGGAAAACTAGTCCTTATAGAAGAAAAGAGTTGAAATTCCCCACGGACTGTCTGGCTTTGTGTTTTGAATGTTGTTCACTTAAATTGGTCGCCTGGTGTAGTCATATCTGCTATAATTGCAGCTGATTGCAGTTGCCGAAACATCTCCTGTATGCATACCCTTTTATTATGGCATATAAGCACAACATTTCCAGTAATTTAGGGGCAGCTAAAATCTCCTGTTCTTTGGAAGCTGCCTTTCCTGTAGTAGTTTATGCAGCATCACTGGAGCAATACAAACCGGAACGAAGTACAGTAGTTACTATGTTAGAAGTTGATGTCACTAGCTATAAGCTCCTACTTGGCATTTAAAAAACCCCAGCCTGTTAAAATTTGAAAAAGAAATACACAGAACTGCACCCAAAGTTCAATTAAAAACCCCCGCTGTGTTTTTGTGTCTCTCATTGAACTCTAGTGTCAATTTGACACTTTCTGTCTAGCCCACTAAAGACTTGTGATATATGATTTTTCTTAGCATCCTTTGAAGCAATAACTTGTTTTTTAAAGAAAAAGCAGGTTCTTTCCCATCCTATTCTTTCATAACAACTTGAAAGACAGTATGATTTATGGGAAAAGAGGCCCAGAGTGAGCAGCCTGAAGCCACCAAATCATCGTGATCTCAGTGTCACTAATTTTTCTGATATT
This sequence comes from Mycteria americana, assembly GCF_035582795.1. Classification (NCBI taxonomy): domain Eukaryota; kingdom Metazoa; phylum Chordata; class Aves; order Ciconiiformes; family Ciconiidae; genus Mycteria; species Mycteria americana. The sequence goes on from NC_134367.1 coordinate 38,927,612, forward strand.
CAATGTTTTTCAAGAAGCACTCTCTACTGGAACTGTCTTTCATAAAAAAGAGGTGAATTGCCAGCTTTCATGGTTTTGGAAGGACACTTGAGAGTCTGAAGTGACTGCAGAAACCTTGAGGCAATTAAAAAAGAAAAAAACTATTTTGATTCTCATGAAATCTTAAAGCAATACCATGATTTCTTAGGATATGCTTCATGAATTTTGATCTCACACAGCTGGTAGTACTGTATTCTTTCCCTTACTATGATGTGGCTTCTCTTTCTCATTATTTAAATGCAATATTTTATGCTTCAATAAAGACTCAGCCCTTGGAGTTATTCAATTTAAGAAAAAATGTTGGCTCCCCCTTCCATTCCCTCCCCCATAATTGCAGACAAAATCTTGAAAACATAAAGTCTAAAAATTAGGATGTGTAGACAAAACAAAACAAAACAAACACCAAATAATGTGCTACATATTTTTAAAGAATCTCTCAATACTTATAGTCTTGTGAAGAACCAGCTTATGGTTTTTGGACTCGTGAGGTGAGCGCTACTGCTAGTTAGCACTCGAAGGGGTAATTAGGTTGGTTCTTTCTTTTACAGTGCCTTGAAAATGGAAAGCACTGTTTGCCAACAGTGCCGCATGTTGTTTATACTTTATATTCCTTTATTATTTGTATTACTGTAGAGCCAGGAAGCCTGCAGTAATCACAAGCCCGTTCCATTAGTTACTACACACAGCACAAGCGAGTCTCTTCCCTAAAGGCCCCATGGTCTGAATGGATTGCCCTGGTCAATTTGTTCAATTAAGGGGCCTTTTGTTTCGCTTATCTTCGCTAGTGCAGGGGCACCAATTACGTTCTATCCAAAGATGGCCCAGGAGGCTGAGAGCGGGCATGATTCCAGGCAGGCGCAGGGAGCCGGCACTCATCCTCCACTGGAAGAGGCTCTCAGGAGGGGCTGAGCTTTTGCTCCAGGTGGAACTGCCAATAGGTAGGGAAAGCAAAGGGCTCTGCCGACTGCTGGGGCACAGCACAGCACAGCACAGCACCATTTACAAGTGCTTTATATACTCCCTGGCTATGCTTTTTACCATCCTCCAGGGGTTAAGTAGACATATGTACTGCATAATCCAGAACATAGCTAAGATAAGGTGGCACCTACCAGCTATTGAAGTAGCACCTTAGCCTTCCTATAGCCAATGGGAGCTTCTCCATTGATTTGGATAGGGCATCCATGACAGCACAAACATAGCATACAACCTTTGTGTCCCAAGCAGAAGAGCCATGCCCTTCCTCGTCCCTTCTCCCTTAAAAAGAAATACAAATCAGGAAGTGTAGATAACAGAAAATTAAAAAATACACCCATTGAAATACTAACCAGAGTAAGAAGCAGCAATGTAATAACGCTATTGATTTCCAATCTGATCCTAATCAGGTTTTGCAAGACCTTGCAGCTGCCAGCCATTCACAGGCTTTTCAAAGCGGCTCCAAGCCATGCCTAGCTGAAGAGCTAAAAACCAGAGAGCCGATAACACAGGAGCTGCTGGTAGGGACAGTGATCTGCCCAGCTAGGAAGATATTTATTTATAGAAAAGCCTTTGAACCAGACCACTACATTTTAACGTAGTAATAACCAGTTATAGTGAATTCAAAGAGTGGTAGGGTGTAACACAGCCATGCATTATATACCCCATTGTAAATGGTCTCTGAGGGAAAGCCTGTAATTTAGGGAGGTTTGAATGGCAAAACCTGGGTCATTGTAACAGATACTTTTTCTTAGTTATTTTTATGGAGAGGGTGAAAAAGAAAAACTGGCCTGAAGAAGTCAGGCAGTGTGTGTTTTCATTCAACCTTAGTTAGCTATGAAACCTCCTGGAGCTCAATTCCCCTTGGCCAAATATTTGTTTTAAGATTAATTGTTCACACAGGAACTAAACAGCAACTTGCTGAATGCAAAGCTTTTAAAAGAGATTTCTGTTCCTCCTCAGGACATTTTTCTCATGTGTTGCTGGCTCTTTCATATGTTCTGTCACCTTCGGGAAGCAGGATTCAAGCAGAACCAAGGAAATGGCTTTTCTGTTTGATTGTTTGTTTGTTTGTTTTTAAAGTTTATCCACGTATGAGTTGTTTTTAGGATAATATTACAGGAGAGCCTCAGGGCTGCGTTCAGAGGTCCCTGTTGTGTTAGATCACTTCACTGCAAACCCTCGGCAGGCAGCATACCCCAGAGCACAGCCCAGGAACCAAAAGCCGGCCAGTGCCGTCCCCACGGTGCAGCACCACCTCAGGTAGGTGCCCTGGTCAGGCTGAAAGCTTCAGGCAAGAAAAGAACAAAATTTAAGGAGGGAAAGCAGAAGCTCAGGCAGAGAAATCCTGGCTGCCTGGAAGTCAGTGGTCCAGCCTGGCTTCCACAGAGCTAGTTTTTTGGCCAGGGAGGAGTGTGAAATAGGCATGTCACCTAACTCAGGTGGAGAGCAAGGAGAAAAGCTTTCCCCTGCTACTTGTACAGCCCACAGTTTTGTCAAACCACTCCTTCAAAAGCCAACCAAACCTTAAATCTGAGCTCCTCGAGCCATATAGTCAATTCAGAGCAGGGTATTCTTCTTTGCCTTAGTAACCTGCATCTGAGACCCATTTTCTGGCCAGATGTAGACACTTCCCATCTCGTTCTTGTCCCGTACCTGCATCTTATGGTTTGCTCAGGCAGTTCATTTTTCACTCCCTCTCTTCTCTACACAGAGGATATGTATCACAGGCAATTTCCCTCTTTTAGTCCGAGGCTGTAAATACATATGCCTCTGTGAGGACAGTCATCAAGATGTGAAGATTACTGTCCAAGGGTTCTGTTGTGGGTGGGCTTTGGTGTACAGCTCTAGCAGCACCAGAGAAAATGTCCCTACACAAACGTTAGAAAGTGAGAGAAACAACCAACTAAAGCCAAACCCAAATATTAGAAACCAAGATATGCAAAAGTAAGATTTTAGTAACAGGTTAGTTTTAGTCCAGGTTATCATCGCTGAATAGGAAATTAAATATGAACACATGTAGTACAACACTGCTTCCTTGTCGCTAAAAATGAATTCTTTTCAAATGAATTTAAGATCTCCTCATCTCCATCTGCCTACTGTTTAATGAAATTCTACCCAGAATAGGTCCAAATGTTATCTGTATGATCAGTCTCAGCTCTCTTTTCCTAATTTCCTGTTGATACAGAATAATCGTAACTATGAACTGGAACTTTTGTGTGAGAAGAGCAAGATTTTTGTCTGTTTTTCATGGATTATGTTTATAGACTGAGCAAATTAGAAAAATAAAAGGAAATATTGACTTAACCACCACTTTTATTTACCCTTGTGTTTTATACAAGAATTCTTCATAGCCCTTGTTCTCTGGCTTCCAACAGACACTTGATTCCCAAAACTAACATTCAAAATCAGCATTAAAAAATGAGGTTTTATCACCTGAACCCCAAAATAGTGAAAAAATCACATGCCTTTAAAACAGTGCAGAATAGGCTGTTGGCATCTTTTGTAGTTTTATCAAATCAAGCAGTAAGTTACTTGACTTACTTTAAAATTACATTTAAAAGTAATGACTTACTTTAAAATACTTTAAAATTAAAACTTGCTTTTTTTCTTTTTTTTTCTCTTTCTTTTGGGAGGAATGCAAAATGGTAGAACTACATTGAATACCAGCAGAACCAAATGCTGAGGAACCCAGTAAAGTTACCTACCCATGACACCAGTTGAAAGGGAAAGAGTCACTGGTATTAGGTGTTTCCAGGAAAGACGAGTGTAAGGCACACACTATGGTGAGCCTGAGTCTCATTTACTATAAATCACTTCTTCATTACTCCGCAAAGCAACCTACCTGAAAGTGAATATTAGCATTAAAGGAGAATTAGGCTCTCTATTATTGAAACTGAAGCCAAAACCAACTAAACAAACGGAATCCAGACAGCATTCAATGCATAGGGCATTGTTTCAGATAATAACCAGAAAGTGCTAATTAGCTACTCTTCCTAGAATGCCTAATTAAACCCCTATGGTGTAGCATATTGGTACTAGCAATCTCTTTTATGTCAAAAAGACTATTTAGATCTATTAATTGAGTTAAAGGAACAAACCACTGATTCAATTTCACATTCACTAACACCGATTAAATGAAAAACATGACAAAGCACTGCTACAACTTACATTGCAGCGTTAGGGTGGAAAAGGAAAAGCAAACCGTAGGTGACAATCAGTGTCTCTGTGGGTTCTGGCAGCAGCGTATGAATTGTAATGTGAAATACGTGTTCAGGACTGAAGGCCAGAGTATCCAGGTCTGCTACACTGTATGGTTCGATTTGGGTTAGAGCATGCTTAAATCTTTTTTAGGATCTAAGTTAGTAACATTACCATAATGCAGTAATGTCTGGAGTTTTTCTAACATTCACATTCAAAGGACAGTCCAGTTTGTGCTGCTCAGTGTGAGTTAAAGACCTTTGCAAATGCATACTCTGGCTGAGTTTCACACAGAGATCTCTGCTAATATCTCCCCTATCTCAGCAGTCCAGTTTAATACTACACCAAATACACTATTCATACAGTTCTAGTACAAACAATTCAATTTGCACTAACAAGTCATTCAGCAACACTTTTTTCCGCCTAATCTCTTGTTAACATTGATATTATATAAATACATTATGTGATCAGAAAGAAATTGCTAACAACCAGTACCCTCTGGATGATAATACCAGTTATTAACAAGAAAACTTCCAAATACATTTCTTTTCCCCCACAAGCTTCTGAGATTAAAAAACAGAGAAAAATTGTGCATGCAAAGTGACTTGAATTTGGCATAGCTAGAGACTGAGATTCTCTGTGTGAAATATGGGCTTTATTATAAATAAGTCATTAGTGCAGCTGTTGAAAGTGTTTACATAAATCTAATTGCTGCTAAGCTGTGTTTTCAGAAAGTAGTATTTTGTGGCTATCATTTTGGTCAGAGATTTGTAACACAGAGATAAATATTATTTAAAATATTTATTTTACACCCCAGAGGCTCAAAAAATGTGTCAAAATCAGACATGGTTCCTGGCCAAGATCATGACTGGAATTGACCCAAATACAAAAACAAGTGCAGCTAAAACCATGCAGCTATTTCCTGGATTTGTGGGCAAACATGCCAGCCTTTGCCTTTTATATGTTCCTAACAGTCAAGGATTTTTCCATACTTCCTTCCCTTGTCTAGCCTCCTTTTTGCAGACAAGGCACGCAAGGAGCATAAAGTGTCAATAGAAACAGCAGCTCCAGCCATGGTATTGAGGAAGATTGGCTCGTGCACAGGAGGACACTTTGAACAGCGTGATAAGCAAGGTTAATCATGCCTAATCAGCTACACTCACCCACCCTGCTGCAGCACAGAAATCCTGGAAAACCAGGTGCTCCTGACGATGACACAGGGCAGGGAGGCTTGTGCCTGTGATTGAATCAGGAATCGAAACCTGTAGCATCTCATTATCTACACAGGGAGACCTGCATGACTAGGTTGGATTTAGACAGTTAATTTTTAACTTCCAAAGTTAGGTGTGATGAAGCCAATCTGAAGGCAAAAAAATGCAAACCACACCTTCCAGTCTTGGGCTGGATCAAAGTAAGCGTGTAGCACCAATAACAACACTCACTTGGAGTAGCTAACTGCACCATTGGTTTCAACATGTGACCTCTGCGTCATCGTCCTCCTTTTGCTTCAAGGTACATAGTTTTACATAAGTTTTGGCCCTGCTCAGGAGATAAATGGTAGATTTCTACAGGTCTGAGACTGTACTACCACAGTGCTCTATGTAGCATGCTTCCACCCATTCCAACCATACTTCCACCTCAGCATACGCTCAGTGAGTACAGGTAAATCACCCAAATTTTTTTTCTTAGGTCAAAAAAGGCCAAAAGGAACCAATACTAGAAGCCCAACCTTCTGAGAGTTTGTCAGAGCCAATACAATTTCCTCCAGCAACTCCAGCATCTGATGCAATGATTTGTGCTTGAAATGGAGCCTATCTTTTAAAAGGTTTAAGATAATATAGGCTTTACTTTATTTGCAGATTGTAACAGCTGTGAATGGCCCTTACTTAAAATATCGTGTCTTATACCATGTTTGATTTTGTCAACATCCAGATTCCAGATCTTGTGCCTGTGACTCCAAAGTTAAAGAACATTTTCCTACTGGACATGTTTTCCTCATGTGATTATACACGTATATATACATATACACTCATCAAGGTCAAATTCAACCTCATCTTTATATTCAACTCTACAGATTGAAGTGGGAACAGAACACCATTGTTGCCAATGGTTTTAACTGAAAATACAAGTTTTTCTCTCCATTTTTCAAACACTTCCAAATTTTGAGTATTTTAGAAATACCCACAAGTATCTGCTTCACAGTGAAGGAGTATCCCTTCTCAAAAAAATCTTGAGATGGCTGGGAGGAGAGCAGAGAGAAGAGATCTGCTGATCTGGGAAATACGCATGTTGCCTTGCCCAGACCCTCAGCATTTTTAGATCCTTCTACAATTCATTGCAAGTAATCTGATTCACAGTCAGCTATACATTATATCTGAGAGCTCTGAATTCCCAGTGTGCAAAGTCCAGCATTCATTGCTTCAAAGCACTTCTTTACTAGCGCTCCTATCCCCACTAACACACAAAGGCATAAAAAGACACATAATGCAGGGCACAGTGTTCTTTAAATGGTGGCCTTTAACTCTGAAGTAAAATTAAAATTCTTAAATGCTGGAGGTATTTGGGGGGAGGGGCTGTTTTTGTTATGTTTTTTTTTTTTCTAAAGCTCTCTTGTAAATCATATTCAAGTACCAGTGGAAAACATTAAACTGATCTATCCTGTTAGCTAAGAAAATTCCAGACACTTCATTGAGGGGAGACTGTAAAGACATTGTTAATTCTCCAGCGAGACCTGTTATTCTGTAACAAGTTGATTAGTCATCTGGCAGCCACTCGGTTTGATCTAATCATCCACAGAATGCAACTGGCAGAAGAGCTAAAACACATCTCCTGTGCATGGCAGCCTTTCAAGTCTGAAAGTCGTTTCCAAAAATAACAAGAAAAGAAAAGAAAATTAAACTTACTTAGTACCAACACCAAGATGAAGCGGGGAGGGGGGGAAGGGAAGCGTGGCTGAAGATTCATTGCATATGATTTTTGCAAATCTTTTCTTTTTTGGGTCCTGATGGGAAGGTGGGTGCAACGAAGGAGTAGCTGCCTGAGTGTTTACCATGCGGACAGCTCTCAGCCGAGGCAATTCTGCCAAGAAAATGCAAGTTAAGCCCTGAGAGTGGGAGCCAGGGGAGAACAGTGCAGTGCAGTAGCTATATATGGAGAATCAGGCATGGGAACGGGGCATTCCACTGCACTGCCTATGCTTCACTGCTTTCCTGACAGCTAAAAATAAGATGTCATGCATGGGCATCAGTGAAGCAAGGTTTATTAAGAAGGAGAAAAATATTCTTTTTTACCATGTTATCTTTCTCTACTTGACTGTGTGAAAAGCTGGCTCAATTTTCAGTTCAAAGACCAATTTAAAAATACAGATTTTTCTCCTATTATACTTAATGAAGTTCATCCATAAATCTTCTGTAAGCCCATTTGATGCTATATATTACATTATATTATATTTATTATATTATGTTATGTTGTTATCTTGTGTTATCTTATGTTATCTTATGTTATCTTATGTTATGTTATCTTATATCCTAGCTTGATTCCAATGTTTCAATTTTTAACGGCTTAAAAAATACTGTAAAATGCCAAGTTGCATTAACAGCAAAATATATCAAGTCCTACAATCAGATCTTAAGCCTAATCTCCAGATTCAAAATATATTATTACCCAGAAAACAATTTCTTGGGAAAGAGTAGATTTGGTTTGGATCTGATTTAGTGGGAACTGCTTACAAACAAAACAAACAACTTCAAAGAAATGTTTAAAAAAATCTGCTATGTATGAACTAGATACATCCAGGAAATCATCTGATAATATCTTCACCAAAATGAGCATAACAGTTTAGCGTAGTCTCATCAAACAAAATTGCTCATTCTTAATCACTTCTACAGCAAGATACGAGACACATTATTATTTTAGACTTTGAAAGAAATATGTACTATACATGAACATATATACAATAAATAGTACAAATCCAAACCAAATCTACTCTTTCCCAAGAAATTGTTTTCTGGGTAACAATATATTTTGAATCTGGAGATTAGGCTTAAGATCTGATTGTAGGACTTGATATATTTTGCTGTTAATGCAATTTGGCATTTTACAGTATTTTGTAATATCTACTGTAAAACTGAAATAGAAGAAGTCTGTTTCAGGGAAGAGTATTTAGGCAGTACTGTGTCACCACTGCAGTAGGAAGGAACTTCTGCTTGCTAGATAAGTTACTTACTTTGTGTTTATGGGCATCTAATCGTGTACTTTTACCTTTCCAGCTACCCTATTTTGCCACCAATATCGGTACTTACAGCCAAACATCACTTCTCTCGAGGATCCTTGGAAGACTAATGCAATTTGTTCTGATGCTAATCCAAGCTGACAAAAAGCTGGTAATTCTCTAACAAGTGAATCTCACAATTGGCCAGGCTGAGGCCTGGTACGAGCGAGTGCCAGAGTTTTGAAAACTCAGGAATGAAATTCTGATGGGAAATGAACTGGTTCATCTTTTTGGTTTTCCAGAAATGAAAAGCAAATGGATCATCACCACAACTCTTGCACAAATGCAGCCCAACTCAGCATGCTCCACGTAGTACATATAGTGACGTGGACACCCAGACCAGGTCCTCTTCTGTGTCTGCAAGTCCTCAGACATTTATGTAACTTTACATGTAGACATCATGGCAGCAAGTGACTCTGTTGATGTCAGTAGCACTATATGCTGTAGTAAAGTTACAGTTTATGGCAGTGTTTGTAACCTTTAGCTGCAATTGATTCAGGGCTGGGAATGTGTTTTTGATATACCTGCATACTGCATCTAGCACAAATGTGCCCTGATCACCCCTTAAGGCTATGAGGCTTCTTCCATATTCCATTTATCACACACAAATGCTATTCCATAGGATAATGGTACAAGAGAATCTGCTTATGCATAAAGACACAAGGCAGAAATTCTGAAGGACTGCCTCTAGCAAAAATCACATTGAAATTATTTAGGATTCCCTCCCACCCCCAATTATTATCAATTTCTGTGTGAAAATTTGATTGAGGTGAATAAAAAGCCAAGACAATGGCGTAGAAAACAACTTTATTAATAAATTAGATGTACTCATCTAAATGTAATGGCCATGACCCTGATTAACTAACATTTTCTCTGTTACTATGCTCTCACAACTCTCACGAGGAATTTTGAGTTATGATTAAAAAGAAATTCTTATAAAGCCTTTTCATGTGGAAAAATGATGATAATAAATTAAATGCATTCTCAGTGAGCACCCAAAACATGCAGCAAAATGCTGAACACTACTCCTGTAAGCAGTTAGTTGTTAGCTCATTAGTCTAGTTTTACAAGCTGATGGTGCACAGGTTCCTCTCTCACAGCAGTTACAGCGTTTTGTTGAATTATTTAGTGTCAGACAGAGGAATAAATTTTCATACTTTTCTATTTAAAACTTGGAGTGCAGGAAAAGAAAGGATAAAAGAGTTTGCCGGGGATTAGACCATTCATGGATACTTCTAAAACAAAATTAATTTCATATTTGTTTTGTACAAAAATGTGATTCTTTTTGTTCCAGAAATGGAGAATTTCTCGCAGTTAATCATCTATTTTATTGCTCATACTTATTGTATGTGATACTTGCCCCATTGACATTGCACATGTCAGATATAATTTTACTTTTCTCATTTCTCATGTTCTCCCTGCCATCATAGAGTATAACACCATCATTCAAGGCACGAGAAGGAGTTGCTTGTTATTACTTAACTGACTCACACCTTCCGCTTCTGGATTTCAGGTACTTAAGCTCTCTCAGCTAAATATTACACAGTATTTTAAATTCCTTTCTTTCATTCTCATATAGACGTTCGCATACACTGAAATCCACAGAAAGATTTCAGCTGATTTCACTAGGCTTTTAGTCAAACCCAAATTACTTTCAATGTCAAAATAGAAGAGGTACATCAGGAGGTTCTCAGTTAAATAAGCCAGCTCCAAAAGCCCAGGTTTATCATCCAGGTTAATTAACATCCCAGGTTAATCTCAGCTATTCATCACGCTGCAATTTTGCGCTTATCACGTGCAGCTAGCAATTACTGTATGAGAGTTGGAAGTGTCAGAGCAGACGCATACCTAACTTAGGATCCTAGAAAACCTCAGCAGCAGCCCATGAAGAAAAGCAGGGTAGGTCACAGCAAGAGCGTAACTCTGCATTGAGTCAGCCGAGGAAGCAGGCTTGCTCAATTGGCTGTTCCGGTTAAATGCCTGGATAAAGTACAAATACCCTGGTATGACCTCTCTTTCTGCAAGACCACTATGCTGCCTTATATGATCACTATACTTATGTAATGTATCCTGCAGCTGAAGGATGGGAGTGAGCCTGTAGATTTTTTCCTGGCTTTCTTTGGCTCTTCAGAACTGTGCTGCTGAACTGCTGAGAGACGGGGACAAACCTACAGGCACCGCTATCCCTAGGTGTCCCTCAGATCTGCTTTTTCGGGGCACGAGGTGTACAGGTCCATGAGCCCCAGTAAAACCTCTCCCAGCACAGTTATCATTAGCAGGCTTCTGAAGATTAGAGACTTGCAAATGTCTTCCTTGCCTCTCTGGTGCTCCAGTTTCTCAGTCTAACCCCTATCTCACAAGAATATAGCAGGGCTTTTAAAGGGTTTTCAGATCCAGGAATCTCAGTGTTAAAAATATTAAGTTTCTAAACCTTCACAATTATATTCAAGTACATCACAAAAATGAACAAGTGCATCCTAAGGAAACAAAAATCAGTTTAGACAGCTGAGCATTTAAAGCATCAGTAGAAAAATCCCTCTAAATCCTTAGTAATTAAAAAAATTGATGAAATACTTGAATGATACCTACAACTAAAACATAACCACATATGAAACCGCAACAAGGCTAAATTTTTTGCAGGAATGACAACCCAATTCCTTCTACCAACTCACTCTATGAAGAGGAGTGATTTGGCAGATCTCTTGAGGAAAAGAGACCAAACAACTCCTGAGCCGCATTGCCATGGAAATACACACACAAACAGAGCACCTCCTGCTGCCACAAGCTCCAGTGGTTCATGGCTCAAAGGCACCGTAGAACACGAGACGTAACAAACCCAGGAGCTCAGGTAACAGCAGAATTCAGTTGCTGCCCCCTTTCTGAAACTTTTCCTGAAGTTCAGATCATTTCTGTGAGATTCAGCATGCTCTTGCTGTAATGCTCTCATTATTTTGCATTTGTGCGTGACTCTGCCCTTCTCTGTTCCAGCTGGGAATAAAAGCAGGAATACTGAAATGCCATATGAAAGGTTGGGGCTTTTTTCTCTTTTTTTGATGTGAAATAGAAAATTCCAGAAACCTGTTGAGCAAGCCTGTTTTTATAAGGTTCTTAGCCCGGTTTTTGGATAACCAAGCAAGTCTTTTCTCCATTCAACCACCAAGTCTTTTGAGGGGCAGCCAATTGTCCATAGCACTCAACCTTCAAGTTGTTTTCCCCCTGTTTTTTCCTCTGAAATATTGTTAGGGTGAAACTATTCCAGCCTGCTTCAGCAGACACACTAATGCCTCCTCCATTTCTGTATGCTGTGGAAGAGGAACTGAACCAAGCACTACATGGAAAAGCTATTAGTGAGATCAAAGAGGCAAGCAGGCGAAAGCCATAATCCTACATACTTATTGGAATGGGATGTGTAGAAGTTATTTGAATAAATGAGAATTGAAGGAAACCAGTGCTTTGTTAAATGCCTTCAGTAAAACTACCTACTGCCTTTTATCAGGGACAAAAGTTGTAAATTGCCTATAAATACTCTCCTCTATCTACGGTTTTATTTTTGCAGAAGGGGGAGGAGCTGTAGTGTCACCCTGCACATATGCAGCTTGTATCCCTTTTTATACATTTTTTGCTATATATCAAACTACTGAGCTTGTTCAAGCTTCAGATCTGTCAGATGCTTCAGACTGGTTGGATTCTCCCCCAGAGCAGGAGCACAGGTGTTTGCTGTGACAATATTAAAGTATTTTACATACAAAATCTCTCCCCAGACAGCTACAATTAGCAGCCTGTGCCCTTTTAAGAGGCTCTCCCGGGCTTGGCACCACCTTTTTTAAACAGGCAGTTTATCTTCTGATAAGAAGCAGAAAGACTTCATTTACAGTTGTTTAATGCTATTAGAGCCTATGCACGTAGTTTCCATAACAAGATAGGAAAAACAAGCCAAGTCTTCTGCGTAGGATTTTTCTGATCTCCAGGATATAGGAACACACCTATGGTATCTTAGTGTATGAGTCATTGGGCTGCTGATGTCACGCAGTATGTGCTGTTAGGCTCGGATAAGTGATAGAGAGAGTTTACTACAAGACAATAGCTTCTGGTACACTGACGTATCACCTGCCCATTATAAAGTGGTAACCAGGAAGAGAGTTATTTTAAAACATAAAAAATTACATTTAGAGACAGAAAAAAACCCATTCTATTTTCCATTCGTAATGCGATGCTGTTAAGCCTGCAGGAAGTATGTGACTCTAGTGCTGAGCATGGGAAATCAAAAGCAACGCGGCCTTTTGTCCCCCTGGTTTGTCTCTGCCACTGGGCTCCCCGGGCACCCTGCGAGCCTGTGAGGCTGTGGCACCCATGGCGTGCCGCAGGCGAGGAGCACTGCAGGAAGGGCTGCCAATTTTAGCCGTTCCTCAAGGTCTCGGAAAGTTTGTTCTTAAATATGGCTCAGCAAGCAAAGCAAAAACCACACTCCTGAACACTTTGCAGCATTTAAAGATGAGTCTCAGCTGCTGCCGAGACTAGCGTTTACTGTCCAAACACGCGGTTTTGTGGGTGCTATCAGAGCATGCACTCACACATCCCAGACATCCTGACACACACAGGGTGAGGAGCAAGAGCAGTTTGTTTCAAGAGAAAAAGCATTAAGAAATGGCTGAGCCCTTGGACAAATGATGATGAGGCTGTGCAGGGGTCCCCATCACAGGTGGGAACACATAAAGTGCCCCCGTGGTTTGAAAGGACAGCTGTGACTGTACCAACAGAAGGAAAAATAAATGCAGCTGGCCACTGCAGTGAAGAGGAATTGGTTGCCTACAAAAGTATAGAACATCCTTGAATATCCATCAGCCAGCTATGCTCTGTGGACCTCTCACGTGAAGATGAAAAATCAAATGTGTTTGATCAGATGGGTGGTCATTTTTTTCGCCTGTGCTCGTACATGTGAACAATACTAATCTGGACAGAAAAAAATGAATGTTAGTTCTGTTAAGCAGCCAATAAATCTAATTTCTCTCATTTAGGAAGGAATCCAGATATTTTCCCCTTCTTGTTACTTGAATCTTTGTGTATGGCATGATACCTTGCTTTTTTCTAGGGAAAAGGAAAAAATAATGTGTTTGAAGTGAGAAGAAAGCCTTCTCATAAATCTCTCCTTAAAATGCTCTCATGCTTTCTTTCAGGGGAACAACCCATACAATTAACAACCAAGGCACCGGCCCAGTTTTAGAGTTTGATATCTAATGAAGGTAACAGATAGATACTGCTTGTCAAAGCTGGACTGTGGTGCAGCCAACCCTACATGATGCTCCACATTCTCCTCACCACACTCCCCACTGGACCAGTGCTACTAGGATTCCACACACTATGACATGCCTTTTTGAGACCTGGACTACTAAAATATAATGGCAGTTCAGTGTCAAAGTCAGTTTCTTCCCCTCACATCCAATGTTCCCTCTTAAACTCTCCATTACAAGGTTTAGGTCCTGCTCCCTGGGATTTCCAAAGGCCTCTTTCTCTTAAAACCTGCTTCTCTTTTACCCTGTGGAAAAAGCAATTCCAGCCACTCTCTTCCTTCTGGCTGGTGAGGTGAGTCCATTCCCACATCTTCTAGGATCCCATTTTTTCTACAAATAACTCTCTTTCCCTGCTCTTTCTCTGTGCTTTCACCTTCCAAAGAATTGGTACCGCAAGACACTATCCATAGGAAGCAAACTCCCATTTACTCAACTCACTGTTTCCTTAGAAATCAGAACTACTAGAAAATAGTCATATGTTGCCACCTGTGTGGACTCTGAAGCAGGAGGAAGAGAAGTTCATATGAGAAACTGAAACCAGGAAAACTTTATTCCTGTAAATCAGATCAGTCATATTCTCTAGTTTTGTTATTAGAACTATCAACCATTTGAAGCAATGCTGTTAGTAGTATTTAGAATTTATGATTTAGAAAGAAACCATGCACTCAGCCGCATGCTAACCTTCACTCAGAAACAGCAAATGTGCATTAGTCATAAAAATCATCATTGTTTTCTGGATAGTTTGCAAAGAAGGGGGAAATGGCTAAGCCTGACAAATATTCACTGTAAACTGTTTATACTTGACTATCTGATGGATGGGTGGTTAGATGGATGAGCAGAATATGTTCTTTAGAGGATCTCTAGACAACTTCCTTGAATATTCATAGTTTCATGTTCACTGACCATAGCCCTGTGCATTGGCCCATTTTACTGATAGCAGATACAAAGAACGTCTTTCCCTCTCACAGCTAAACTATATAGAAATATCTAGTAGAAATAGTCTGCCAAAACATTCACAGATCTTGTGGATTACTTTGCAAATAATTATGTAAACACGTGAAAAACATATTTTGCTTATGCTAAAGAGATTGAGGGACAACGAAGAAGGCATTAGCCTGCTGCCTAGTCAGTCCTTGGGGAACCCGGGCTGTGCAGCTGGGGTAAACCTCTCTCTCAGAGGCTCCAAGAGGTGCACTGCTTGCTGTGGTTGTGCAGAAGCTAGGGTTAAGAACTGGAACATAGGAAAGGTTATCTGGGGATGGGGTCAAAGTTCCTTCAAGGAAAGCATTCTTAGATGAACAAGCAATCATCTTCAACCATCAGACTTGCCTTTCTGCTTGCTCGTAAATAATCTTTGATCAACTGGGACAGGTCATTTCCTTGGCTATGGCCAAGGATCATTTGACTCCTTTTCACTAGTCAACAACCAGTTTCATTCTGAGTAAATATCTTCACTGTTGTTGTTGTTGTTGTTGTTGTTGTTGCTGCTGTGCTCAAATACACGGTACGTAATCTGCAGTCACAAGGCTTAGGCAGGCTGATGAACATACCTGACAGAGTCACTAATACTGCCTATATTTCATTGATGCTCTACAGCTTTGCGAAAAACACCTTTCTTGGCTTCCCTTAGTGTTCCTGCCTTTACAATGGGGGTCATTCAGATGCTGAATGAAAAGCATTAAATTCTTAATATTAATATCTTGCCTACTGATTTTTATGAATTTCAGAACAGTTACTCATGACTCAGACATCAGCGGTACTTGTATGACATCATCATTGAAAGGAATGCAAATGTGGAGTGTCATTTATTTAGCATTTGTTGACCAGGCACTTCAGTATGTATTCCCTTTATGAATACAAATGAATACCAGAATGCACAGGCAGCTGTATGAGCTTATTTATTTATTACTCAGAAATCATGTATTTTGGGACTAGTCTTCTACAACATTTTCAGTGGTGAGTTGGCTCAAGATATATGGTAATGCAATTTACAAGTTACACAAATTGGGGATGCATCATCAGGAAAGGATCTGAACAGATTGCCTACAGCAGGAATTAGATTTCTTTTTTTGAAAAGGAGAGTAAAGTAAACAGGAAGAAACAAAGTCCAAATTATGCCCTGAAGTAGAGAGTGAGAAAAGATGCAATGTTTGATCTCAGGACAGCTTTGTGCTATTAACGTAAGGCAACCATGACCAAAATACAATGCCAAAGCCCAAACCAAAACCAAATACAATACACAAATGCAAACAAAGGGGCATTACAGTTACTGAATGATTAATAAGCCTCATTAAGATCTCATCTGAAATACCTTGATCATGAAGAGAAGAATACCAACTGGAACAGGTGCAAAGATGGCTACTGATATGTCTGAAAAATGAAGAGTCAATCCAATGGGAGAAGGTCATAGAAATTAACCCATTTGCAGTAGGTTAACTAGCAAGATAAGGATTGCTGTCTGTCAGTGTGTGCTGGTTTTGGCTGGAGTAGAGTTAATTTTTTCCATAGTAGCTCGTATGGGACTATGTTTTGGATTTGTGCTGAAAACAGCGTTGATAACACAGGGGTGTTTTCATTACTGCTGAGCAGTGCTTACACAGAGCCAAGGCCTTTTCTGCTTCTCACCCCACCCCACCAGCGAGTAGGCTGGGGGTGCACAAGGAGTTGGGAGGGGACACAGCTGGGACAGCTGACCCCAGCTGACCAAAGGGCTATTCCATACCATATGATGTCATGCTCAGCCTATAAAGCTGGGGGAAGAAGAAGGAAGAGGGGGATGTTCGGAGTGATGGCGTTTGTCTTCCCAAGTAACCGTTACATGTGATGGAGCCCTGCTTTCCTGGAGATGGCTGAACACCTGCCTGCCCATGGGAAGTAGTGAATGAATTCCTTGTTTTGCTTTGCTTGTGTGCACGGCTTTTGCTTTCCCTATTAAGCTGTCTTTATCTCAACCCACAAGTTTTCTCACTTCTACCCTTCCGATTCTCTCCCCCATCCCACTGGGAGGGGAATGAGCGAGCAGCTGTGTGGTGCTTACTTGCCAGCTGGGGTTAAACCACGACAGTCCTTTTTGGCACCCAACGTGGGGCTCAAAGGGTTCAAGATAACAACAGGTTTGATTGGAATGTGCTAGATCAAATTTATGGCTGTTATTGCTGTTTAGCTATTAATTGACAGGCTCCTGTGCTTGCCATAGGCTTGCTTGCCTTACTGTATATTAGAGTCTAGGGCTCGTTAGTGGCTGCTTTTTGCTTTCGCTGCTTGCCGTGCTGCTGTACTGCTGATCATCTTACTCTGCTGTGCCTGGGAACGTTTTGATAACAGCAATGGCCATGCGCCTGGGCTGGCAGATGGCCAGGGCATCGCTGCTGTTTCTGTGCTGCTGTACTGGACAGGCTGGAGCTCCAGTGTGACCTCAAGTCAAAGGGACTGTGACCTGTGGATGGGTCCACGCAGGAGCAGGACACCCTGAAGTGTCTGTGGCCGTGGGTAAGTCTATACCAAAGCAGGTACATCTCGAAGCGTTTGTGGCTGTGGTTTTGTCTATGCCACAGCAGGTATACCTCTGAAGGGATTGTGGCCCAACGATAAGTCCACGCTGGAGAAGGTACACCTCAAAGCATCTGTGGATGTGGATAAATCCATGCTGCAGCAGGTACACCTTGAAGCATCAGTGGCTGTGCATGAGGTCATGCTGGAGCATGTGTGTGGCTGTGGATAAGCCCACAACAGAGCAGGTACACCCCTGGAGAGACTGCAGCCATGGGTAAGGCCATGCTGGAGCAGGTTTACTTCTGAAGGGACTGTGGCTGTGGGTCAGGCCACGCTGGAGCAGGTGTATCTCTGAAGGCATTGTGGCCCATGGAGAAGGCCATGCTGGAACAGGTGCACCTCAAAGCAACTGTGGCTGCGGATAAGTCTATGCTGCAGCAGGTATACCCCTGGGAACACTGTGGTGCATAGATAAGGCTCCACTTGGAGCAGATACACCCCTAAGGGACAGCAGTCTGTGGATAAGTCCAAGCCAGAGCAGGGGCAAGGGGAGGAGTTCATTGCAATGTTAAACCCTACGGTCTGGTCCAAAGGGGCCGGGGGTGGAGATTGTGATGGAAATACCTTTAAATTGTTGTAACCCGTGATTTGAGTTGCATGTTACGGGAATTACTATAGCAGTAACCACCTGAACCAGTGGAGGACAAGCCTTACAAGAAGCAGTGCAAGCGCAGCAGTGACCCGACCTGAGCTGCCTTTGGTGCCCAGTAACTCCACGCAACACACCATGTCTCCTGTCCTAACTGACCACCATAACAGATGGAGCCCAAAGTAATGGACTAAATGAACTCAATGGACATTTTGTAGACATTTATGGACATTTAACAGACATTTCACAGGGGTGGTCTATAAACTAAGAGAATGATATCTGTGTATGATATCAAAGGATGGGAAGGGTGATGGTGGTTAATGAGGATGTATTGGATAGCGTAGGACCTGAGCATGACGTAAATGGTATGGAATAAGGGGTGGAGAATGTGCTGGTTTTGGCTGGGATAGAGTTAATTTTTTCCATAGTAGCTTGTATGGGACTATGTATTGGATTTGTGCTGGAAACAGTGTTGATAATACAGGGGTGTTTTCATTACTGCTGAGCAGTGCTTACACAGAGCCAAGGCCTTTTCTGCTCCTCACAGCACTCCACCAGCGAGTAGGCTGGGGACGCACAAGAAATTGGGAGAAGACACAGCTGGGACAGCTGACCCCAAATGACCACAGGGCTATTCCATACCACATGACATCACGCTCAGTATATAAAGCTGGGGAAGAAGAAGGAAGGGGGGACGTTCGGCGTGATGGCGTTTGCCTTCCCAAGTAACCATTACACGTGATGGAGCCCTGCTTTCCTGGAGATGGCTGAACACCCGCCTGCCCATGGGAAGGAGTGAATGAATTCCTTGTTTTGCTTTGCTTGTGTGCGCGGCTTTTGCTTTACCTATTAAACTGCCTTGATCTCAACCCACGAGTTTTCTCACTTTTAGCCTTCTGATTCACTCCCCCATCCCACCAGGGGGGAGTGATCGAGCGGCTGTGTGGTGCTTAGTTGCTGGCTGGGGTTAAACCACGACAGAGTGCCAGAAAGTAAACAGGGGAATCTCGGGAATAATCTCACTTTATCCGCAACACATGCATTAAAACAAATGGGCATAAAATGGCTGTGAAGAAAGTAATGTAGGGAATTAGAGAAAAGTTTTTCCTGTCAGACTGATACTCTGTAGAAATAATAAGAGCAGAAAACCTATTTCTTTTTAAGCTTGAGCCATTAATTAGGAGACAAAAAGGTGTTTACTCTGATAGCAGAAAATAGGGCTTGAAAATGTGGGAGTTCTTCTCCAGTCATCCTACTTATTTTTTGCAAGGCCCGAAAAGAACATCTGCAGGATATGGAGAAAATAAAGGAATCATTCTAATGCAGTTCATATGAATCAGGCAAGTGCTTAAATACAGCCAGTTGGATCCATACGACTCCACTGGAAGCCAAATGTTGCTGTCAGACCTGTGTAATCCTGAAATACTTCTTTGTTCCATGTGGATGCCCACTGGTTCTGCTGAGCAGGGTGATGCAGAGCTGGCCATTTGCTGGTGGGCACTGCTCTTCCCCCTTCAGCCCCCTCTACTACCAGCCCAGCATGACCCAAGGCTGCTGACCCATGGGGCTTCCCGGCAAGCACAGCTGTCCTCCGGCAACCGCGAGGTGCCCGACCCTTTCAAACAGAATGAACACGAGCATTTGGTAATATTGATTTATGGTTGAGAACAAAGAATCCACAATTAAATTGGTGAAGATACCCGTATTCATTTGGTTAGCAAAGATGGCCAGTCACTGAAAGGCTGCGTGATTTTAAGTGCATAAAACAAATGAAGACCACTAGCTTTCAAACACTGTAAGTAAAAGGCATAATTTTACCCATGTGCTATCTATTAACTCTTTCATAAGCAATTTTCTCCGGCTAATGCCGAAATACCTATTCATGCACGTTTCAGAGTTGTACTGGCATTCACACATAACCAGATAAATGAATACCTGAACATAGTCAAGAATCTTACCAAATCAACTGGAAAAGACCCAGAAAACATATGGCAACTGTTGGTGACAACTTTCCAACAATTATTCATCATGCTGTTTTTACACTACTGCCAGAACCCTAATGGAGATCAAATACAAAAGCCAGGTCCCACGGCAATCTATAAACCACTCAACTAGTGAATGAAAAAAACAGAGTGGAGTGCAAGCCAGTCAAAAAAATAATAGTGAAATATATAACGAATACTTAGCATTAGTGGGTCATGCAATATGAGTGGAGAATCTGCAGTTAGGGGAGACTTGGAGAAAGATGACAGAAAATAGTCAGTGAAACAGAAAAACTCTTAAAACTGGAACAACCACAAAGCTTGGAAATATATGTCTTAGAAAAGCTTTAGAGAAGTTGCATTTCCATTCTCTGTCATATGAAATAAGAACAAAGAGGCATTCACCTGTATCAGGAAGTAACACATATAAATCTTGTTATGCAATTCGGTCTTGGAATTTATTGCTCCAGGATGTCAGTGGGGCAAAAAATCTAGATAAACTGAAATAATAATTATATTTTCAGAAAGAACAAAGATATCCAGTATTGTAGCAATTAATATTAATATTACAAAAGCATAGGAAAGGATATTAAATGTTTTTTTCAGAATTTATCCCAATCTTCAACATTTCCCAGGGGACAGAGGAACTCCCATGTATTCAGATGAGGTTCTCGCATTTTTTAATTATTCATATTTTCTTTTCATTATCTGGTTCTAGCCATCTTCAGAACAGACACAAAAAGCTATCCTCTTATATTGGCAATTCCAACATTAAAACTTACAGAGAGTAGGAGGAGGCATTGGGAAAATATATTAGCAGAAGAGAAGAAGATGAATAGCAGTTGTAAAGCTTATTAATTCTTCTTGCTCCACTGAAGGCAAGAAAATCCTTACTATGTCCTCTGCACTCTACTGAGGCATATTCCCAAATGTTTACTATGTTCCAGCATTATGGATTAATGAGGATATGACACAGTTAGCTAAGAGCATCTCCCCATTAACCTTACAGGTTAACCAAGACAGTTAATACATCAGCCTTGATGGCATTACTTGGTGACTGTAGGTCAGGCTTTTTGCCAGCACTTACCCACTAAGTGCACTTGAAAAGAGTAAGAAAAATAAGAGAAATGGCTGCCAGGTAGAAATGAATATAACCTGGAGGGACATGTGGCTTTAATTAAAAAATCACTGCGAGAACTGTCCCCAAAGATTCTCCAGAAGACATGTATTTTAACCTGTTCATTCCTTCTCTACAATTTCAAAAAGCTATAACTTAAGCTCTCAGGAGGCAGGGCTGGTATGTTGACTGGCCATAGGTGTGTAGTGCCATCTGAGATGCCCTTTGAGCTGGCAGATATAACAGAGGACCTAAGGGAGGGAGGCAGGTACCCTTCCACAAGGGCAGTCAGAGGCCAGGCGAGCTACTTGAGGGTATCTCATATGGCACCAGACATGTGTGGGTGACTGAATCTGGCCCCCAGGACATACAGCTTCACTGATTTCAATGGAACAACATTAATTTATGATGTCTGAGAGTGTAGCTGAAAGTATTATTCGGAACTATAGCGCAGCGTAATTACAACTTGTCTGTTATGCAAATTTTATAATTAAAAACAGGGAGAGAAGAGTGAACACCAATCTCATATGTTTTGCTAATGCTATCCAGGGATCAGACTTTAAAACTTTAGCCTTGGTTCTGAACAAATACGCTGTTTATCACCAATTAGGATACTTCCAGCTCTCTGAAGTCTTACAGAGGAGGAGAGGAAAAACAAGAATTAAGGATCATGTTATTACCCTTATGGAACCTATACAAAGGAAACCTGCATGAATTTCTTGCTTCATAATTCTAAAAATCCCGATTAAAACCAAACAATACTCTCTCACTGATGTTTGTTAAAATAATGGGTAATCAGTCAAACCTGTTATGTCCAAAAAAGATTTTTTTTAATGTGTTTTTTAATAGTCATCTTCATATCTACTGAATTCATGACCAGAATTGCTATCTGACCTAGGAAGGCACAGCAGTGTGGAACTGCACCAATACACATCCTAAGGTTCAGTGCCTTTAGTCTAGGAAAATATAAGTCTGGGAAAGAAATGTCATAACCTTTCACTGACAGGATTTTGCATATTCTTTTTCTCCAACGACAAGAACTGAAATCACATTGTATCAAAGTCAGACAAAGGCAAAGTGTTACTGAACTCTAGTTTAGGGTCGAACAATTTCAGGTACAACACCTCTCCCTGTAGAATTC
Organism: Mycteria americana; assembly: GCF_035582795.1. Lineage (NCBI taxonomy): Eukaryota > Metazoa > Chordata > Aves > Ciconiiformes > Ciconiidae > Mycteria > Mycteria americana. The sequence goes on from NC_134367.1 coordinate 38,949,763, forward strand.
TTGGGGGTGTTTGTGGCCTAGTAGTCTTATTCCCATCTCCCCACTATGAAAGATATTTTCTTCTTGTTTGTGTGTGAAAGAACAGCACAAACAAGGAATTTAACATCTAGGGAAAGCAGTAAAGCGACCGTACAAAGCACTGCGATGTCATGAAATAAAAACAAAAGAGAGAGAAAAAAGTGGGGAATGTATTCATTGTTGTTTCATAAGTGTGTGTGGTTAATTGTAACAGAGGAAGGCAAACTTTTCTGACAGAATTGAAGACTATTTTTAGAAAGGAAAATACCTCACAAGCACGAGATAAGGAATTCCAACCCTGCAGACCAGGAAGGTCTTCAACATGAAGTTTCTTCTTGTAAAGTGAGATTTAGTTTTAGCCATTTATTAGAAGTCACATCAGTTCCATGATTCCTACCAAGTGTCAGTAACATACAGTAAATTGGTGTATAAAGACAGATAGATAAATAAATCGATAAACAGACAGACGTTGTGTTTGTGTCTGTGTGTGTGTGTGAGTGTGAGTGAGTGAGAGTGTGTGTGTGCACACGTTGACAACACTGAAGCAATCATGAGGACTCCTGATGACAAAATTGAATAAAAGCCTATATAAGATACTGGTAACAGATGTCATCTCCTGCAAGCATCCTCATAGTTTACCATTTTCCCCACTTGACATTACAATTTGCAAAAGCAGAACGTAAAGCTCTACAAATTCTGAACATATGCATCCAAGAAGCAGAAGCAGCCAAGAACCGAGTCCCTATCAATAAGTAAACTTTGAGCAGAAAAGCAGACTTCTCCCTGTTTTCAACCTTTCAACGTGCTTATCTGGAAATGGACTTTTTCCCCTCCCTGTTTTCTGCTCTCCCCCTTCCTCCCCACCCAGGAGCTGGAGGAGCCTTCCTGACTCCTGGGTACTGCCTGCTCTTGTTCAGTGCCTATGAAGCTGATCTCCCATCCTAAAGCAAGTCAGCTGCACAGCAAGGAAACGAAGAAGGCCCAATTAACCCAACTGCATAGGGAGCATAACAAAGCACTTTTACCAGATGACGGTGTGGCCCCTGTAGGTCTATGTTGTCTCTCCTCCCACGCAAGGATGGGTTTGATTTCACTAGTTCACCAGCCAGCATATAGCTACACTGCTGTCCTGAGGGCAGGAGGATGTTAGCCAAGAGGATGCTGGCTCTGTACCAAGCAGCATAAATAACTTCCTACTCTTACTTCTGTCATTCCTAATAGAACAGGTCAAAATATAAAATGTTTTTTTTCTTTTCTTTATTTCCCCCCATGAAATTTTGCCAAGATGTGAGGATACAGGCGTAGTAGGTGGGGAGCCTCTGCTCTGAGCACTGAGCCTGCAGCTACCTTGCAGAACAATGCTGCAGGAGCTCAAAGCTTGCTGAAAAGCTGCAGCTTAGCTCTAAGGCTTCTGACCCTACCTCAGCAGCAGCACACTTAATGGCACACCCTTGAGAGAGCTGGACATCCTCAGCATAAATGAATCCACTTGGCGATTTCAGAAACAACAGGAGAAACTCTGAGATTGGGTTTGTTATTCTTTTCAAGGTAGTCGGACTTACCAATGATGGTGCCGTCAAAAAGCTAGATAGCCCCACAGCCAATTTACTAGTACCTCATGCTAGAAGAATAAATCTCACTTGTATACAATGAAGCTATATAGCATTTTCCTTGCTAAAAGAGCACGTGTTCACAAAACTTAAATATTAATCACTTAAATACTAATAACTGAAAGTATGATTGGAATGACAGGCACTTGGGAATGGTTAAGCATGCATTCAACATCCAACAAGAAATCTTCCCTTGCCAAACACAGGCACAGGACTGGGTTTCCAGCCCCGCCTTTGCAATGGCCTGTGCCTCATCTTGAACAAGTCCCATATCCACTCATTTGCTTCCATTGCTTGAAATGGGTAAACTCTACCCCCATCTTCACAGAGTTTTAAGGAGCTTTATTCATCCATTTCTGTAGCAGTGTTTTGCAGTGCTGGCGTTAAGACCTTTATGCAAATGTTTAACATACGCACCCAGGAGAGAGAAGGTGGGAAAACCAGCTCAGCCCCTCTCAAAGTGAAACTGGACCTCCTCGCCTCAACACATCCGGGTAATAAAAGTGTTGACTCCTCCTCTCACTCAGCACAATTATGTAGCACGGCTGTTCTTTAGTCGATGAAGTTTTAGATTACCCTCTCTAGTAGGCAATATTATGTTTATCTTCCCACTTATCAATCAAATTTCTAAACTTTAAACGGCCTATCATTTCTAGTTAGTAACAAAATAAACAGCATAATTCTACCAAGGCAATTAAGCAAACATTGCACAATATCACCACCTGAAGTTTTCAGTCTACCAGATACCTCGTATTGTCCCAGCTAACCTAACTGAAACTTGAAATAATTAGGAAATAGAACAATAGTGGCTCCTGAGCTGTAGATAGGAACAAGCAGAAAGGAGCACTAAATGGGGACAAAAGATAGATGCTGACTGTGGATGCTGTGGGTCCATGTCAATGATAGATGGAGGACGTTGGGAGGGGATGCACACACAGGCATGGAGCAGGTGCCATTGGTGCCAAGTCTTCCTGTGATTCTGGTAAGGGCTACATTTTGAGTTAGGTTTTCCGGTTTAAAAAATTGCCCAGAGGAAAGTGAGAGCAATATCCATTTGTCTTTTGACCTTCCAATGCTCCACCCTTATGCAGGCAAAAATTTTGAGCCTTGAACTAAAAAGGAATCAAATTATATGTTATTGTATCTTTTGAAGCAAAATGTTTAGGAACGTTGTTGAGGAAACTAACTCATAGTTTTATATCAGTCAGAGCTAGGCTGTCATAAAGCACTGAGAAACAGCTGAAGAACATGAGTGATGAGATTACGGAAAAGGCAGGATGAAAGACAAAGAACATTTTCATAAAGGAAAGGACAGTAGAAAAGGGTGCTTATTCATCAGAGGAAGAGAAGGCAGATTTTCTCCTAATGAGAACTGAGGTCGTATAGGATAAGAAGATGGAAATACTCAACCCAAAGGACTGCCATACACACCTGAGAGTCAAGTACTACCTAAGGCTGAATTTCCACCTGGGGAGACAAAAAAAAAAAGACTGACTATACTATCCAGCATATTTAAAGGGACAGATAGCTAGAATTTATGTAAATGAATGCACAGAAACCTAGATGATTCCTTAATGAAATATGGATATCGAGCACCTTGAAATTTTTTGGGTTCATTTCTTGTTCTTTGCCTACCCCTACATTCTATTTTTCAGTTTTGCTGAGTCTTGCTTTGAATGCAATAGAGTGAGGGGTTTGCCATTCATTCCTATTTAATGCCTTATGGTCTCATTGGAACAGACTTCCTCTACATCAGCCAGCCTAAATAACCCCCCTTCTTACATCTGTCCTTGCCAACAGAACAGGTCAAAACAGAATGATTTTTCTTCTCTTCATTTCCCCATATTGAAATTTTGAAAATATTCAGGCAGTTCCAGTTCCTAATTATCTCCTTTTATCTCCTTAGATTACTCATCTGGGACTCCTTGCAATCCATTTCCTGCAAATGCCACAAGTACTTAGGTCTCCCTATAGAGTTATCATTTACCTGTGGTTTTTATCATTTTTCCTGAACCATGCCCATTACAAGGGCATTGCCCTCTCCAGGTTTCCTCCAAATTTTCTTGCATTCCAGGAGCAATTGAGTGTGAGCTGGAATAGTATCACCTCACTTTTCTAGGTCCCATCCAGCTCCCTGAGTGCTTCTTGGTACAAAAGACATGTGCAGTGTATCTCCCAAGGGTGCCTCTCTGCATGCCTCTCCATCATACCTCCTTTAGTGGTGCCCTTCAGCTCTGGAGTAATAGAAATTTAGACCAGAATAGTTCACTTGAGATAATTTAACACACTTGTAGACAAAGCTTTTTCAGCAGGCTTCGTGTCAAAGCGGCGATTGTTTTACATTTGCAGTTATGCTGCAGCAATTCCCAGTATGTTGTTTCTTCCCCAGAAATTTGGCCCCAACGGGTGCCAAGTCCCAGTCTCTGAGACGGATGGATGTTGCTCTTCCTCCCCGGATGGCGTCAGCTCCTCGCAGCAGGAGTTCCCCCCACACTCCCAGGTGTACGTGGGGTGTGACAGCGCAGCTGTCTCCCTGATACGTCCAAATAATGAGCTTATCTTCAGCCTTCCTCCTGGGCTCCCCCAGCGCCCTCCCGCTGCCACCGACGACTCCCCAGCCAGAGCTCACCCCATGCTGCCCTTTCTGGAAGGCGGTCATTGCCCTCTGCCCATCTGGGAATGCCTCTTTATTCGCATCTTTTAATCAATCGGGATAAACGTTGTCAGTGTAAAGTTGCTACTGCTCGCAACCTCTAAAACTTTTAACGTGTACCACATGTTCCTGCAATATGGCTGGCTCACTCTGCATTAGCGTAAAAAAGACACACTGCAAAGCCATCCAACTGCTTTTAAAATCAAAAGAAATCTTTCCACTGAGTTTTATAAGAGCTGAATTGAGGCCTTGTGACCCTGCTACAGCGAAGTATTTACACACATGCCAAACTCTTAAGTATGTGAAGAAGCCCCATGAATTCAATAGGCTTCTCAGATGCTTAAGCACTTCAGTCAAGGCCTTAGTGGTTTTTTTAGATTGCTGTAACTGTGCCCCTGTTGTACAAAATAAAATCCATGGGAGAATTACCCTTGCTCCAATGAAAGAGGCAATAGGCCTTTGTATTATGTATAGATGTATATATATAATGAGCCTGTTTACATACATATGCACACAGATGTACATACATATATTAGCATTTCTTCTGCTATTCATATTCCTGGAAGAAAAGCTTTTATCTCATTTGTATGATTAACTGTGAAATCCAATGTTTGAGTCCACATTCTTTACACTGGAAAAAACTTCCTTTTAAATGCCCTTGTCCCACTGCTGATGGATGCTCTCCACCTTGGGACATTCTGACACAATAGACAAATAAAAAGCCTGAAGAACCTGAGAGATAGAAATATTGGCCTTGGAAAGATAAAATAAGAAACAAAGACATTTGGAGAACATACTGAAATATTTACCTCTGAGACCATCAAAAGGAAGAATCATTTCCTTTCCTGCTTTAGGGCAATGTTTATTTAGATTAAAGTGTAAAAGGTGCAGTGGAAATACATGTTTTCTTTGTTGTCTATAGAACCTTCAAATAAACCTGCATCTTATAATGGTGTTCAGGGGAAGTTTTAGGTCTTCTCCCTTCATTCCCTTTCCCTCATTTATCTCTTTTTTTAAACTCTAATATGCAGGCTTTAGCCTAAAAATTCCCTACTGAAATTGAGTGAATTCATGCATATATATGCTGAGCAGCTGCAATCACATGTGACTCAGAAAGGGGCAATGCAGCATTTCAGCTGCAAAGTCTCTAAAAATGAAATGAGAACAATGAGAGTTTACCTTGGGGTAAGGGCTGGTGTATTAACACCAGAAGAGAGACTGAAACAATATGTCCCCAGTTCTTCAGTCTCTGAAGGAAAAGACTGAATTGCTGCATTGCCTCACTGAAGAACAGATTCATCCAGATTCACTGTAACTCACTTAGAGCAGTATGGAAACAAACGGTTAGGTAGATATAATTTTCTACTTAACTAGCAAGTTGTTTCTGCTCTATTTTTATTTGATTCTCCACAATACATAAATAAAATAAAATCAATAAAATCTGTGAACATCACTGTCCTTCCTCTTCTCTGAAATACCCCATAACCTTCCATAACTTATTGTATTGCTATTAAGCCTCATGTCAAGCTATCTTAAAACTTCTAGACCAACAGGAAATAATGTCTGGATTACAAACACTTGGCTTTTTACAGCAGACAGCAGGCAGGAAGAGGAGCAAACACTCAAATTCAGGAGTATTAAAAAGATTATGACAACTCTTGGGCTTTGAGGGGCTTTTTTTGAGTCTTCCCTCTCCAAGTGCAAAACACCTGGGAAGGCAGACAGACAGCACAGATGGGCCCTGGAAGCTTAAAATCTGCAGAGAAGAGCACCAATTTACCCTGCCAGATCCTCTGTTACAAACCCTCCAGGGGCTTACTTCCTATGCAAGTGGTCTGTGGATAATGCCGATGTCATGAAGAGTAGCTGTGACTTGTGTCAGGACCTGAGAGCATTTCATCAGTGGCAAAGCCACTTCCGTACCCTCAGCAGCTGGAAAGGTACTCACCACAACAGTCCAAGAACTAGCCCAGTATTTTTTCTGTGCTGTACCATTTCTCATCAAAGACTAAAAGTGCAAGGATATTTCCAGAAGGCAGCTGGCAGAGGCAGAGGCTGGTAGGGGGAGACTCCTGCGGCTGGTGAGGTCTTGTGGTACGGTTCAATGGGCATATTGCACTACAGCACGCTACTTGCAGCTCTGCTGCGGCTATGAAATATGGAGGTAGAGTCCTGGATTATGACTTCTTAAGAGACAATTATCATTTCCTCTGTTTTCTCCATTTAAAGTCTCTGAAATGAGAGGGCTGTGGTCAGTGTTTTGCACACCCTGGCTCTGGCAAGAGGACATGTTTGATGGTGATAAGCTTTGGGGATAGATGTGGAGGACTGAATAGGATAGAGGAAGGCAAATTTGTTGCAGTTTCACTCATGCCAACCATTGGGAACAGTTCCTATGGTGTACTGTCACCTCAACCATGTTTAGGTGCTGTCTAGGAGAGAGGTAGTTGGAGCAGAGCCAGAAAGCAAATTAACAGCTATTTGTATATAATGACCTGGGGTCTAGTCCTTGAGCTCATTCCCTGGCTCTTTCTGGACATACCCTTTTAACCTAGATAACCCTTCCGCCACTGAAAAAAAAAAAAATTCCTTAGCACTGTTAATTCCCATGCCTGTACATACCAGGCATTTATAGATCAAACTTAATTTGTGGAGCAGATGTGGAAATGGACTGGATCTACAGTCTGCATTGTGGATGAGGTCAAAATTTATAAAGTTAATGGTCCCATTTCTTCCCAAAACTTATTAATCCCTCCATGAGAGATCACAGGGAGCCCTATATGAACGCATTTACACACATAAACTGTCTTTCCTATGTCTCTACTTTCTCACTTTTCAGTTAGGTACGGGAGAATCAAGCCCATCCTACACAGTTGCATAAATCCACCTATAAACCTGAACGTGGAACTAAACACACAAAAAAGGTCAATTTGGGTGTAAGCTTGATATATAGTTGGAACTATAAAAGCTTCCCAGGTCTATGTTTGAACCTCACGTAGTTGCAGTACGTCAGACACAAGCATGCATGAGACATGAAGAGCAGAGAGTTAACACTAAGAGGTCATTAGATTATGCTCTCTATTGTAACTTCCAAGCAAGAGGATATCGGCTGATGTACAAGCACAGGCAGTGTAAAGGCAGGGTAAAGACAAATCCAACACTGAGAGCAATTTAGGCTGACCTGTGCTTCTTTGTCCTCAACTCACTTGGAGGACAGACAGGTTTAGTTATAGCTGATGTGAGATTGATGAAGGCTTGAGGTTGAAGATTGATGAAGATGAGGACTGGCTTGAGTCCTCATCTCCCAGCTGAAAAGCAGTATCCATGAAGCCGGCATTAGCCAGTCTTTGTAAATGTTAACATATCAAATGTGGATACATTCCAGGCATGTGTCGTGCCTTGATTTCAGCATCCAGTCCTCTGTGTGTAATCCTGCAGCCATATCCCAGTTTTCAGCAGTTTTTTCAAAACCCACCAGTTACCATTTTTCCCTCCAAAAAGCATTTGAGCTTTGTGTATTAGCCCCCTCATATGCTCTGAGAAAGGTTGAATTCTTGATTACACTGATCTGATTTGGTTAAATGGTTCTCACAGATGCTGTCATTTCTTACTGTCTGTGCAATTTCTGTTTATCTAATGATTTTTAGCGTATGCTTCTAAGACACCCAGGGGCTGTACAGTCAGGATCCATAAAACATGATCCAGAAAAGCTAGTCTATTTTCAGCAAGCTTAAATCAGTCATGCAGAGATCCACTAGAGATTTCTAGTGGTTAGCAAATGAAAAAAGTTGAAAGAAGTTACTTTCTGTGTCGAAATTATTCATTTCACTTGATAATTATCATGGACTGATGCTATTTTTAGCTATCCATGTTCAGTACCATGTTAATCCTTGTTTTTCTAGTCTTTTTTATACCAAACACCTAGATATTCTTTCTGCCATCAGTCTGAAACAAGAGATCACATCTCTAAAATGTCCCATTTTTGTTGGCAAGTTTGGAAAATAGAACAAAAACCTGAAGCCATGGACTTATTTCTTCTAAACAAAAGATTATCACAGAATGTGGAGATTATTTGTCATGCCCCTCTTCTTTCTTACTTGCATACTACCTCCCACACCCGCCTCCTGGCAAGTCAACAAGCTCTGAGAGCAGTCACTCCCCACTTCTGTGACTCAGTCTCAGAGCATTAAAGCCTTAAGCTTGGCAGGTGTCCAGGATGAAGAAATTTTAACAAATCTCCCACAAAGAGCACTCTAATCATAGTGAGCGCTGAAGCCTTGAACATAATGCTTCCTCCATATATAAGATTCCAAATTTGCTTAATGGTCTCCTCTAATACTTTGCAGTATGATATTGCAAATGTTCTTTTAAAAATCCCAAGTCCTCCCCCAACACATAACCAGCATGTACAGCACATAAAGAAAAAATATAATTTACTCTTCACTTCTGGCTTCTGCTGAGAAGTCTTCTTCCAAGTCATCATTTATTGGAAAATAAAAAAGAAATACCATGCTCAAGTTATCTTTCAGAGATGTCTCATCTTGTAATTCCCATTGCAACAACAGAGGCACATACTTGCATGAAACGTTGTTTATCTCTTTTTGGGTGACCTCATCGAAGGTTATTTGGAAGAAGATGGAAATGCAGACTGATTTATTGGTAGCTGGAGTCTGTGAATTTCACACAGAAATTCAAATTGTAGATTTTATAACTACAGCTAAAGAGCCTCCATTCTGTAAGTTGTATGTCATTTCCACAAGTACGTGTCCAGTTGTCTGCACCACACCATGCACTCAACCCTCCTGATTTCTTTTATGATACAAGCTGACACTGCTTCCTGACAGCTACATTCAGAGCAAGGATATTTACAAATAAATGCAATTGCACCCATTTTTGTTCATACCTAAAAGGTGTGAACAACACCAGACTAAATCCAATTTTACTGCACATATATATATATATTTAGGCTATGGTAGAACTGTAGAAAAGACTCTGGATATTGCTTATCTGAGGCCTATAACTTCATCTCTATGAATAATTACAATGTAGTTACCCAGGGAAAGATATATCTTAGAAGCTATTCTCCTTATTCATTGCTGTAGTTATGCCTGCCACTTTACAGACAAAATGTATGTAAGTGTAGAGCTACTTTAAACAGCACATTCAGAGGATTTTTCAAGCATGTAAGTAATCCTTTTTTCCTAAAGGTTTTTCTGTCTACACTACTGAAATTCATAAATTGTTCTCTGATCATTTTGGGCATTATTTGTTCTTTGAACATTGTTCTTTAGCAGAAATCTATCATACACTAAAAGAAAGAGCTGTGAACAAGTATTTTGTGACAGAGTGTGACTAGTCCTCTGGGAAAGGCAGACTACTGAAGGTAGAAGTGTCAGAAGAAATTCAAAGGTCCGAGAAGAAAGCAAGGCATGACAAACTCCATAATTTATGCAGTGTACTGACACAATACAATTTACTGCAAATGAGTACAGTTCTCCCTCTCATAAGGCTGCATGCTAATCACAAAGCACATAACAACCCTATACAGTTTTTTTAAGGAAACAAGGACTATGGGCCAGCTCTGGAGGAGGATGAGGGAATTCAAACCCTTTCAGCAAGGAGGAATAAACATCTGCTCATCCAAAGCATGTTAAGTAGGGAGCACCTGTTATGTCAGCCAGTATTAATGGAGAGAGAAAAACCTATGCCTCAGTTACTTATCTGCTATAAAATGTCATAGTTACATTTATTTCAGCTGCTTATTTACATTAACAGGTCTTTTCTGCATTCCCCGGCTCAGGCAAACACACGCACCTCACAGCAATCCCTTGCTACACCTGACGTTCTGCAGTCCCAGGCTGAACATGAGCAACTCACCTTAGAGTTGGTTAAGCTTTAGAGTGAAACTAAAGTCAATACAGGTCTTTATCTTATATTGTTCTTCACTTTTCTACAATTTGCTCATGCTAAATATCTGCTTTTCTTGTACCATTTTTTTACATCAGTGAACAAAAATGCCTTTTTAAATTTTTACCTTTTTTAAGCATGGAAAAAGTAGTGTCTAGAACACTTCGTGCAGACGTCTCCCTGAAAATCTGGCACAGTCATTAAAAAAGGATACAATGCACAATTCAGTAAATGTGGGAAGAAAAAGTTTTGGTGAGTCTTGAGTCATCACTCACAAAATTAATGAATGAGATGTCCAAAACCCACCATTTCCAAGTTCAAAACTGATGAGCAAATCCTTCCCTTAAATGGTTCTGACTGGTTGCCAGTGGCCAGTTCCCCACATCCTAGACAACAGACGTAACTTCAAGATACAAATAACCCTCTTGGTAGAATTGGCATACATACTTCTAGTGGGGGAATAACATTTAACCATGACCACTGAGGAATTAATTTGTTACTTCCATTTAAAAATGAACGGTATTCTAATTTGAAAACAAAGTCATTGCTTTTTAAAACCTATCCTCCAGCTTAAACCAAAATATTTTTTGGTAAATACATGCTCTTAGGAAGCAAGGCATGGGACTGGGGAAGATGAAGGAACAATTAAAGTGCTAAGGAAAATTAAGCCCCTTGGTTATACTAATAAAAGAATGATAGTGATCATCTCCCCCACCCAGTCTTAATAGCAGTCTTTCATAAATTTTCCATTAAAATCAAATGAAACATTGAGCATTGCCATTTTAATGACATTCTTCGCAGCTGCATTTCTCTCAGCCCAGTGCTAGTATTAAGCATTTAGTGAGTTTCTTTTAGAAGCTAATTCAATAGTGCTTGCCATTATATAGCTACTACCTCATTTTCATTTAACCACTGAGACATTATGATCTTCCAGAATGAGACTGTTTCAAAAGCTATAAAGATTATTTGCTAAAGTTTAATAATACTCACTTGGCCATGAGCATTAATTTCAATGAATAGTCAATACTTTCTACATTGCAATATCCTGACATTAAGTAGCCAGCTATTCATTTGCAAGACGCCATTATTTTTTTATTAAGCAACTTTTTCTGGTTTATGTCCCCCTTTCAAAGTAACATAATTTATAAGCATCTATGTATGATTTATTCATAGCATTTAAAATAAAACATATTTCAAAATTGGTCAGATCATTCTTGAATTACATGTCTTCTGGAAATAATTTAATATGACTGTTCAATAAAGGGTTGAAAGCTTAAAAAAAACCTCACTGGTTGATTTAAGACACTTTTTGTGGCAGTTATATTCAGAAATGTTGCAAGATTGACTTTTCTCTTAAGCAGTTCCTTCCAACAATATCTGTGGGAATGGGGAATTAGGTTACTTTTTGTATCCTGGCTATATACATAGATTTTGAGATGTTTTTCTTTATCAAATAAGTTAACAGAGCACATACAGAAATATCAGATTTTTCATTGTAATTTTTTTCTGTTAACCACCTGCATGGTCCCCTCAATATAGTATTAGATTGCCACTCAGCCAAATGCAGCCCTTCAAAAGCAAATAAATCTCATCTCAGTTATGTGAGATGGATCTTGCTCTCATTTCACAGCATCTTACTTTTGGAAACCTGTTTCCTGGTGTGGAAAAGAGTCATAGACTAGTTTAGGATGGTAGGGAGGTCATCTGGTCACACTTCCAGACTATCAAGGTCCCGCTTTGACCTGCAGCCTTTAAATCACCGCTCCCAGTTTGGTGTCATCTGTGACATTTCTGAGCTTGAAGTCCCATTGCCCAGGTCATTGATGAGGAATGCTAAGCAATATCAGCCTCAGGTATAACCCCTCAGGAAAGTCACTAGTACCCAGCAAGCAGCTGGATTTCAAGCTACTAATCACAACCCTTTGAGTGCAGCAGTCCAGCCAGGTTTCACCCATCTTGTAGTCCACACGTAGTCCATATCTCCCTGGCTGAACTGCAAGGATACTATGGAGACTGTGTTGACTGTGTTGTTAAAGTCAATGGAAATGACATCCACTGCTCTCCTCTCATCTCATCAAAGAATACAATTAGGTCAACCAGTCATAGTTTTCCCTTGATGAACCTGTGCTGGCTGTTCCCTCTCACCATCTTGTCCTTCATGTGCCTGGACATGAATTCTGGGAGGATTTGCTCCACAATCTCCCAGATGCTGAGGTGAGGACTGTAGTTCCCTGGGTTTTCCTTTCTGCCCTTTTTTTTTTATTTTGAGGGTGTGACACTTGACTTTTTTTAATCTCCCCCAATTGCTATGACCTTTCAAAGAGGACAGTCAGCTCCCTCAGCACTCTCCATGGGTTGGTATATATCTAGTTCCCTTATTTGGTCTTGAATTTGATCATTCTTTACTGTAGACAGTACCTCTTTCCCATAAACTTTGCAAAGAGATGTTGGAGGCCTGAAAACAGACCTTGCTAAGAAAGAGCAAGGGAAAGACAACACTAAGCACATCGGCATTTTTCAAGTGCTTTTTTATTAGATTGTCTTTCCATTCAATACGGAGACCACATTTTGTCAGTCTTTCATTTTGCTGCCAACATACCTGTAGAAGTACTCCTTGTTACCTGTTACATCCCTCTCCATTTTCAATGCCAGATGAGCTTTAGCTTCTCTAATTCCATCCCCACACGTGTGGCTGACTTTTCTGTATTCTTTCTTTGTTAGCTCATCCCTGTTTCCACTCCCTGTACACTTCCTTTTCACATTTGATCCCAGCCAAGAGCTCCCCAGTCATCCAGCCTGGTCTCCTGTTATTCCTGCACATTTTCTCACCGATAGGGATGGATCATTCTTGTGCATTGAGGAGATTGTCCTCAACAAACAACAAACTTTCCTTCCCTCTAAAGGATAAGCTCCTCTGCTCTTCCGGACAGCCTCCCACATGATCCTGCTTGCTAGTTCCCTGAACAAGAACAAGTGTGTTCTCCTGAAGTCCATGTTCTGGTCTCTGGTACTTGCTTACCTTGCTGGCTGCAGGATATTAACCACCATTATCTCATGGTCCTTGTAGCCAAGGCTGCCACTGACTACCCCATTCCCAGCTAGTTATTCCCTGTTCATAAACAGCATGTCCAGCAGAGTCCTTCCCCTTACCGGTTCATCCAATGTTTGCATCAAAAATTGTCCCAAAGATAGTCCAGAAATCCCCTAGATTACTTGTCTTCCACGCTCCTGCCCTGCTAGCAGATATTGGAGTGACTCAGGAATCATCAGGACCTTTGTTTCTTTCATGAGGTGTCTTTTGATTCTCTGAAATAGGCTTTATCCGCCTCTTCTTCCTGACTGGGTAGTCTGTAGCAGTTTCCCACAACAATGATCCTTTTTATTGTCCTCCCCTCCGATCCCGAAGCCTAAGCTCAAATGGCCCTTTTCTTCTGTTAAAACCTCCCCACATTTGAGCTGCTTTTTGCACAGAGTGCAACCCCACACTCATTTTCCCTGCCTGTCCCTCCTAACCATCCTGTGCCCACCCACTGCAGCTTTGCAAACATGAGAACTGTCTCTGTAATCTCAGAGATGTCAGAGATCTGTGACTGTGCACAGACTTCCAGCTTCTCCTGTTTGTTTCCCAAGCTGAGTGTGCTTGTGTACAGGTGCTTGCAACAGGCCCCAGTTGCCCTGCCTTCTCAGGTATAGTACAAGAACTTTCCGGGTTGCCATGTCCCCTGTACACTTCCCCTCTGTTGCCTGTTCCTTCACTTAGCTGTGGGCCACAGTCTCCATTCCTTAATGAACCTCCTTCAGAGCTGTCCTTGCTAGATTAGGAAGCCAGTTGGCGAAGATGCTCTGCCTCCTCTTTGTGAGACGGATCCCATCTCTCCCCAGAAATCCTCATTTCTGCAAGAGGGTCCTATGGCCAAAGCCATGCCTGCAACACCAGCCACATAGCGAGGCCTTGATCTGTGGGATACATCCGTTCTACCCAAACCTTTGCTCATCACTGGCAGGACCGAGAACATCACTTTGAGTCCCAAACCCTTCATCCTAGCCATCAGTGTTTGTATATAAATGTGCAGGAAGACTGGGACCCAAGAGAGGCAGAACACCGACAGAAGGCCGCCAGAGCCTATGAGAAATGATGTCTTAAATCCTTCCCAATCCTGAGACTTGAGAGCTTAACCCTATAGGCTTCTTTTAAAGTACGACAGGACAGCCATTTGAGTCTTGGTTGGTTATTTTTAACCAATAGCTCCATGACTAGCACACTTACACAGGACATAGGAACCCTGGGTCCTAGGGTGTGTTCAACAAAAGGAGTTCAAGCCCTCCTCCTTCACTGTCTGGGAGAGTGCTCTAGCAGCAGATGTACAGACTATTTGGGGTAGAAGAAAATGTGGTGGGTTTAGTTCTTTCTACTGGAGCTGTTCCACCTTCGTAAAGGAATTCAAGATTTAGTAGGCCAGGAATGCTACTTTCTAGCCAAACCATTTAGGGCACTCTCCGGGAAACAGGAAAACCTGGGTTCCAAAGCCTGCTCCAAGAGACTGTTTATTTTTTTACATTAAGCAGTCATTTGATAAAACACATGAAGACTCCAAGGCAAAGTACAATGTATGTGTCTCTCTGCTGGTACATACATGGCAGTCAAACTGAAAACATCAGCCTTCAGGCAGAATGGCTCCAGAGAGACACCCAAATGCTTCTTCAGCAGATTTTTCTATTTTTTAATCTAATTTTAATAGTACGCTCCCATCCAAAAAGCCAGAATCCCCTGCACAGCTAACCCATTCACTAACTGAGTTGTTCTCTTCAGCCTGTTCTCTCCAGCAGTGACACTAGCTAGGGAATCAATAGATTTTTCTGGCAGGAGATGTGGAATGTACCTGTTCCCTTCAAATCACAGTATGTCTAGACTCATGTCCAAACAAACTCTCTGCTGCTAAAACTAGAAGCAAAGCATTTTTGGAAAAATATACCAAAAAAGAAAAAAAAAAAAAGAAAAAAGAGAGAAGACTAAATTTCTTTTTAGAGTTGTGAATTGCATAGGATGCGGTAAATTGTCTAGTCAGTGTTTGTCTACATGTGGTCTGAACATTTTTTATGAAGATCCTGTGTTTAAATACATATATTTTTTGAATAAAGATTAAAATCCCAAGAGTTGTGATGCCAATAGCAAATTACAGGGCGTTTTCTTCATCTACAAGATCACTAGCTTTTGCCATTGGTTTTGGGTACTGATTTACCCATAAATATGAAGTGGAACAGTCGCTCTACCAGAAACATATATTGTGTTGTCAGTACAGCTGAGGACATGGTTCAAAGAAAAACACACATAGGCACACTTTCTCTGTTCCCACTACAGTAAGTGTACTTAACTGTAAAAGTATAGGGTACGTTGTCCTAGGGCGTTTCAGGAATTAAACACTTTTCTATAGTAACAGAAGCTTCAGAACCATTCAGTATTTTTTCATTCTGATTTTGAATTTTATTCCTAAAACTATTTTTTTTCTGAAATGGTATACTGAATTTTATCATTTCACACTTTTCTAGGAAAAAGAAACAACCATTTACAGGCAAGATGCCCTTATTCATATGTTGTTAGTTCCTAAAAATGGCTCCTATTAAGTTGCATAGTTACTCCTGATGCCCCATTATCTTAAGTCGGGAAAGGTCATTTTTGTCTGCTTAAAGAAATACAGTCTTACCAGAGAAGTGTAGCAAACCCAGAGTTTAAAATCTTCCTGGCATGGGTGAGGTTGTTCAGGAAGCTTTAGACAGATGCACACAATTCACAATATTCATAGGGAATTCCTACACTATGAGCATCATTCTTCAAACAGAATCTATCCTAAGACTATTCTTAGTATTACATCTTGCTTTACTGTCCCGTAAACTTTCAGATTTTTATAGATATAAAGGCAGCACAGGATAGGGATACCGAACTCAAAACAAGCCAAGTCAGTCTACTGGAAACAGCACAGCCATTTTAGCAAGCAGGCTAATTCCCCCTGCTTTCAAACAACTGGACTTAACCATGCTAAGCTGATACCTAGTGCTTTTTAAAATTGTATTCAATGTGGAATCTTATATAGGAACTTATTCAAACGTGGAAGGGTGAATAACCTGCCTGCAATAGAAATTAAAATCATATAAGTACCATGTAGGACACTAACTGATACATCTTTTTTGCCCCAAGTTTGTTTTGTATTAACCTCCTAATTAGCCTGCATCAACAGTAGATCTTCCTCTGGCTTGAAGCTTGCTGCTTTAGAACAGATTAACCTGACTGACTCAATTAGTCAAACTTCAACCTGCTGCCACCTCTGCTGCTCTCAGTCCCACACGTTGATTTGCATATGTAGTGCGTTCAGTTTAGAAGTATGATTTCTTTCCTTTTTTTCTTGCATCAGTATAATTTTTTTTGAGTGGAGAAAATGCTCCAAGCTTATGGAATAATACTAGTAACTGCCACAGGGATACAAACTCCCACTAATCCTAGCATTAATGCAGTCCCAAATTGCTCATCAAGGTACTTCTGTATGTGGTTCAGACACTGTCTCATGCTGTGAATACTTTTCCTAGATAAACAACAAAAGAGAAGCATCTCCTTACTTTTTCCCCAGACTTATCAAGGAGCGAATTTTCTCTCTCAGGCCTTCTCCATCCAACTTTTCAGATGTTCTTTGGGACCCTTTTACGACCTGGATAAGAGTAAATGGGTTCCCTCAGGAGACTGAGCATTTCCACAAAAGGCAGTGGCTGACGCTACCGTGACTCAGAATAGCCCTACCCCACCACTTTCAGTCCACCCCTCTACTGCACACATGCACTAGTCCATGCTTAGGAGAAGCATGGCCATAGGAGAACAAAATACACTTAGATGCAAACAGCAGCCACAACAAGCTGAGGCAAAAACACTGATCAGAGGAAATTTCTTGGAAGACATGTAAAAAGCACTCACAGGTCGCAGGCACTGGGAATGCTGTATCAGACGCAGGAGTTGTGGAGAGCACACTCTCACCTCAGAGGATCAGACGAAAGCAGAGGCAGCCTGGGCATCCATGGGAAGCCAGTGCCAGAACACCTGGGAGTCAAACTGGAGGGCTTTCGCTATGAAGAGTGTAGTTTTGAACCACTACTGAATTAAACTGGGAGGTCCCAGAAATATGAGTTTGGAAATGGAGTTCTTTTACAATCTATATGTGCCTTCCTACAGACCTTGTTCCCCCTCCTTGGATAGGTTTACTTTCATGTCCCAAATCTCTCCACACATTAGATAAATAATGAAAGTGAATGGATAATGAACCCAAGTGGATGATACATTCGGACCAGCTATAAAACTGAAGTGAAAAATCAGTCCAAGGAAGACAACACAGTAGATGATAAGAAAATAGTTCTCTCTGCCTGCTACCAAGACCCAAGTATTAGCAAAGCAAATACTGTGATATATGAAAATAAATAACTTTGAGATAAACACAAGTAACACTGCACAGTGAATTCCTAATGATTAGCTGCATATATCTCTGAATATCCTGAATAACACCAGACTATGTGCCTAAGCATTATACCCTCAAGACCAGTTGCAGGATATGGGAGAAGAAATATAGAACTAAGGATAACTAATAGCAAGTTTATTCTTAAGAAACATATTAACATGTTTCAGTGTCCACCTGTAGCAAATATGTACCGTGCTCACCACTGTCAACTGCAAGAAAAGTGTCATCACCTTACAGTGATAAGTATTTGTCCCTATTTACCTAAATACATAACCCTAAAAAATTATTGCTATTGACTATAGTGTCATGATAGATCCAGTGCATGGAGTCAGGGAATTGTGCTTGAACAGTGCTCAGCCCTCTTACGGTGAGCATTGCACTCAGACCTACTGACAGTCTTTTTAATCTGTTGAAGTATGTATTTTTCTATGGTTTCATTCAGTTTCTACTTTTACAAATAAAACATAGCTAGCAAATGGAAATTAATAGATGGAGATACATGGAATTTGTAAACTGCAAAGGTGCAGTTACAACAAGCAAGGATATTCCAACTATTAGTAAATATTTCCTTATTAAAATGGAGGAAGACAAAAGGACAGATAGAATTAAACATACAAAGCAGAGGAAATTCAGTTCTGTGTTGCTGCTGCTGCTCCATTGCTGCCATGACTCACTCTGCTGTGTCCTTGTTCTGCAAGGACCACAGCTGAGAATGAGCTGTTATGTTCCATGTCCTTGTGCTAAACCCATGCACAGCAAGACTAAGACATAGAGAAGAACTTAGCTATCCTTGTGTTTATTTTTGATGAGTTGTTATTTCATGCCAGGTTTTTTTCAGTTGCTATGCCATTTTAGTGGGAATTTAATGATTTTAAAGTGAAAATAAAAATATTATTTTAGTGTGCACATGAACACTCCCAATCCCATGCATTATGGCTGTTGCAACATGTCAGGCTTACCCCTACTGACACTTTTTGAGGCTTGCTGGACTTAAACTACATATGAAATTAGCTCATTCTTTGTTTTAGTCCACTGGACAGATATGTACTTTACAGACATTTAATACAAGAATTGGTTAAGGGCTGGACCAGAACAGATTCTTCTGAATCATCAATAGTGCCAACACTCATGCTTTGCTTGTCTGATTGCTGAAACAGTAAATTACCCCCCTTGCTGCTATTAGACCATCATATCGAAGTGTATTTAACTACTTTGCTGCCCACTGTACCAAGTATATAGGACAAAATACCTACTGCATCTCTGTGGTCTTGTTGGCTTAAAGGAATGACATCGTATTCATTGCCACGAATCTAGAAAGACAACTGCAGTTGACAACAGCAAGTCTCTCACACTACACTACCCTGTGTGTCATGCCATCTCCACTTCTAGGAACTCTACCAGACTGAAGCAACAAGCAGCGATGGAAGGCTCTGAGACATCTGCTTTTGAAACAGAGGAAGGTTATAGAACAATAAAGTCAAAGCAAGTGCTGCAATGCTTGGTGAGTTATTTGTAGATTTGGGCATAAAAGGTTATCCCAGCACAAACAGTGATATAAGAAGGTGAGAAGACAGCTTTGCCTTGTAGTTAGAAAAACAGGATTGAGCTTTGCTGGGAAGGATTACAGGAACAAAAAGGCACACCTTCACTAGTTTCATCTTTGCTGCATGAACAGAAAGAATAAGAAATGATAACATGTGCCTGCACCTCCCTGAACAGATTCAGAAAACAGAAAGGATGAATAGGGAAGGTAGCATTTTAGAGTATTTTTTCCCACAAATCTGTAAAGATTAACACCTTGCAAAATCGCTTTCCATAAAAGTTGAAGGATTACAAAAATATCTCAGTTCATTATTGCCTGTTCCTCATCCTCTAGACCTGACTGTCATTATGCTGACAGCTGGACTAAAATCAGATGCAGAATGAAAGCAAAGTTTACTTTAGAGCTGGAAGGTTTCATGCTGAAGATGAACTTCCAGGCGACAGCAAAGTACACTCTCAAACCCATTAACGGATACAAAGAAACAGCTAAACCACCTTTAACTATTGCTCTTAGTAGAACCATGACCATACTACAAAACCTGGCACTCTTGAACACATGAGTTTAGAGCATGGCTAAGAAATGAGCATTGGACTGAAGGACTCCTGCATAGGAGAGAATGCTGAATATTAGTAGCAAGGTGAGAGGTTAATCTTCTTACATAATATAGCCTTTCACATGTTTATGCAAAAATATGTATTAGGGTGACAAACAAAACACAGACTTCAGCTATTTATTCTAATCTAGCCCAAGCAGAGATACATGATCAGGCACACTTGGAGCATTCCTCAGAGACATTCATCCAAACCAATGCTCGGAAACTCTCCAGAACAGCAGTTCATCTGCCTAACAGTTAAAAAAAAGTAATTCCTATTATCCAACTTAAACCCTTGTTGCAAATTAAGTCAAATGTCTTCTTATCCTTCCCCAGCAGCTATGGAGAAGCAACCTATCACTCTTAAATTGCAAATAGCTGCTGCCAAACAGAAAGTCCACGCCAGTCCCCCAAAGAAACCTGATTCATACATTTTTCTTCATATGACATTCCATAAGTTGTGTTTTTCATTTTTGCTGTTATCCAAATTGTCTCTCCATTTCTAAGAGCTCAGTGGGCAAAAGTCTTCCAGATGAGACTTTGTCACTTCCGAGTAGAAGAGAGTAATATTCTCCTTGGGCTGACACTAAAGTAAGGGCTGCCTTTTTGTTTGCAACAGCATTGGTTACTCAGCTCCAGATTTTTTTGAACCATT
This sequence comes from Mycteria americana, assembly GCF_035582795.1. NCBI lineage: Eukaryota > Metazoa > Chordata > Aves > Ciconiiformes > Ciconiidae > Mycteria > Mycteria americana. The sequence goes on from NC_134367.1 coordinate 38,970,234, forward strand.
TTGTTGTTGCCATTCTGTATTTTTGCATCAAATTTCTTTATGCAGAGCTTAGCGCAGTACACGTCTCACATTTAAAGTTCATCTTGCTGATTTCCCAGTACCATCCCAATTGGTTGCATCCTCCAGTAGAAGTGTGGCATAACATATAGATGTTGTGTGCCATCACTGATGACAATACAACTGTAGCAATACTAGAAATTTTTCTTTCCTTGGATTTCTAACAAAGCCAGCACCCTCAGTTTTAAAAACTACACCTAGCCTACCTTTGAAATGCAAGACCAAATACATACCAAAGAAGGAGCACAGCAAAGGATTGAATATTAGATAATAAGGCAAATTAAAAAGTTTTGCGTGGACCTTGCAGTAGAGCACAACTTCTTACCCATTTCTGATTCTCACAGATATGTATCATTTCTGTGAAATACTTAGTTGACAAAAAGGAAAAACTCTCAGCATGTTTAACAGATACGAATACAACAATTAGCATTTGGTTAGGGAACAATAGTTTTCAAAATTAAATAATAATATTCCTGTGCATACAAGTTAGCTTTATGGAAAGATAGAGAATGAAGTACAGTCCATGATATGAAGAACTTACATCACTTCTTGCCAGTATTGTTTCCCATCAATGAGAGCCTAAACCTTTTTAGTATCAAGTACTGTTGAAAACATATATATAGTAAGAACCGTCTCTTAAATGAGAACTTCTAAAAAAGTTTGCCATGGCCACAACTTTCTTTCCTTCTTATGCTGAGGTAAGAGCAAGTTAGGGGGTGGGGAGTGAGGAACAAGCTTGAAAATGTGATCAGGACCAGCACAAAGTAAGATAGCTTCACCACGAACAGTCAAGCTGTTCCAACTTACTTTAGTTAAAGATTTGGCCAGAAAGTAGATCAAATAGTAATACTTTATCAAAAACATTTGGTTTGATTCTAATGTCTGAGTAACAAACCACAAGGAAATGACAGTTGAAAGAAAAAGGTAGCTATCAGTATGAGCAAAGGTATAAATAGTAAATGATGCACGCAGTAAGAAATACTGGGGCAAGGGGGAGTGGTGGAACAAACCAGCTTTAATCTGCTGTTCGTAGTCTTGGATAGAGATACTGCAAGCTTACGAACTCCATGCAGTTAATTTCAGTGCCAGCAGAACTATTACCTTTGATTTCTTCTCACTGCCAAAACCAGTAAAGCTTCAGAAGACACTGTTGAAAAGGTTCTTTTTGCCCCTCAGAAACCTTCAAATCACTGTAATCTGCTTCATTTTACAACACATTGATGTTCAAGGTTCAGAGAAGTCCAAAATGAACTGTTTCAGAGGCGAGAGAGAAACTGGGGGAGGAGGAGAACAGGACCAGCTCTTGATCAACATCCAGGGCAAGACAGGGGAGATAACTCAAAGTGATGCTGATAGAGACTTGTGTCAGAGAGAAAAAAGCAGATACTTATATTTTCTAATATTTTAAAGAGGTATTTTCTGGTTTTCCTATTGAAAGAGCACAAGGCAAAAACTGAAGTGAGAAAGAAAGAAAAAAACTTTAAAGGTTTCCATGAACAGTGATAGAGAGAAGAAATACTTTTAAATCATATTAAAACAATACACAAATTACCCCACCATCAGGAAACAAAGTTAGATTTATCTCTGCATTTCAGGGAAATCAAGCCCCCAGAGGTCAAGGAGGTTGCTAAATGGGTGGGGGAGCGAGAACATTTTACAAAATCATCCTCTAATTTGCAGCCAAGGTCAATGATTTAAACTTTAATGCTCATCTTGAAACCGAACACACAATGAGCATAGGTGGAACCATCCCAACTAGCAATTACCCAGAGCCAGGCAAACAACAACTGCAGAAGTAACTATTGCTGTAAGTGAATTAATGTTTTCAAAACATGACACCAGCCCTGCCAGTTTGCTAGGCACTAGTCACTTCTGATGGTGATAACTTGTTAAGCCACAATACTCAGCCACATGCCTAGCATCTAGCTATATTGGGAAATTGCAGTTGCCACAAGATGTCGTACCACTAGACAGTCTCAGCTGCAGCCAGGACATTAACACTCAGCTCTCCGTCGCTTCAGAACTCAATCTTCCATGCCACGGTCAAAAACAAACAAAAGATGAGCTGGCTGCCACTGTATATATGAATTTTAGTGCGTCTTTACCAATGAACGCACCCAACTTCAGCCTTGCAAATACGTCAGTGAAGAACTTTCTTTGCAGAGCTGAATTATCTTGTAGAAAAGGGAAAGGGGAGGGAAAAAACCCAAAGCATTCATGACTGCATTTCAGGAGGTCTGACCAAACCCTCCCCACCATACAGTGAATCCCATTTTTATGTAATTATATGGTTCACTGTTCACTTTTTTAGCCCAAATTTAATGCAGCCCACACAAACTAGTGTCATCTTAGTGCTTATTACCGTAAAATATTGACCACAACATGCTGAATCGTAAAACAGAGTTTCTAGAAAAGTTAACGGGGTGCTGTATATTAAAGAATCCCACACCCAGTCAAGTTTCCACTATAGACATTTACTTTCAATTTGCAGGAAAACTGAGGGCTGTATTCCAGAGTACAGAACTTACTTAGATCTTTCCTATCCAAAGGAAGAATTTTATGCCAAATACAGTGGGATTTTATCTATCTAGGCAGAAAATAGGCACAACATTAAAAATACGCTTGCTGGGGGATGGAAAAGCATAGTGTTTTTACAGTGAAATCCCTAAATGATCGACTTTCAATGAAAACCAGAAAGAGGCTGAAATGAGGCTGTGGAGTTTGGAACTAACAGATTCCTAAATGGGCTTATTAGAAGTGTATCATGGAATTGTTGAGGTTGGAAAGGACCTCTGGAGATCATCTCCACTTTGACTAAACACACAGTGATTTTCCAGGATGGCATTTTTTAATAAATAAAATGCCTTGAGAGGGAGAACAAATTGCAGCACTGTTGCTATAAAATCATTCTGACGCTATGGCAACAGCAAGCTGAAAGAAGCCCCATTTCCTTCTTTCACCTCACCTTCCTATATTCTCCCCACATCAAGAGAAAGTCTGAGACTGCTTTCGCACTTCTAAGAGTTAAAGAAGAAGCAATAGCTGTCTGCTGCTGATTCCAAGCAGAGGTAGTATTCCTACCTCCTTTCCCTTGACATCTCACTTTGTTTTCCATCACAAGGTAGCAATATAAGTTCATCCCTTGCTTTGCCATAGTCCTTCCAAGATTAATCTACAGAATATAATGCTGCAGATGGGTTTAACTCTCAGAATATAATAAAAATACAACTGCAGACATGACAGCACTCAGGTGCCATTAACACGTTTTCTAAACTGGATTAAAAAGGATGCTGATGTGAATGCAGTACGACATTCCCTAGAAAAAAAGACTTCAACTCTTCATACCATCATGAATCATGCATCGAACTTTGTAACCTAAGTTATTGTTGGTTGCCTCATTTTTAATCATGTCTGCATGCAAGTAAAAGCATCCATCATTTCAGGCTGCATTTAACCTCCAAACCACACAAATCAGGATCCCAAAGCTGGAAATGCTCTGGGTTGGCAGAAAATGACGAGCGTGCAGAAGACTCTGTGGTGTTTAACTAAAATTGCCCAAATCCAAGGGGAAAAAAAAAAAATAAAAAAAGGAAGAAGCATCAGCTGGCTCTTAGCCTGACTGCTTTGCTTCCAGGCTATAACATCTTCTCACTTTATCTTTCATAAAGCACACTCTTTGTGTTTGGAAAACATCCTGCATTTTAAAGATATACAAATTGCCTGGCTTGAGTGAGGCCATGGCTCATCTTCTGTGCATGGCCATGTCGTGGTTTAACCCCAGCCGGCAACTAAGCCCCACACAGCCGCTCGCTCACTCCCCCCCCCGGTGGGATGGGGGAGAGAATCGGAAGAGCAAAAGTGAGAAAACTCGTGGGTTGAGATCAAGACAGTTTAATACGGAAAGCAAGAGCTGTGCACACAAGCAAAGCAAAACAAGGAATTCATTCACTCCTTCCCATGGGCAGGCAGGTGTTCAGCCATCTCCAGGAAAGCAGGGCTCCATCACACGTAATGGTTACTTGGGAAGACAAACGCCATCACTCCCCATGTCCCCCCCTTCCTTCTTCTTCCCCCAGCTTTATACGCTGAGCATGACGTCATGTGGTATGGAATAGCCCTTTGGTCAGTTGGGGTCAGGCTGTCCCAGCTGTGTCCCCTCCCAACTTCTTGTGCACCCCCAGCCTACTCGCTGGTGGGGTGGGGTGAGAAGCAGAAGAGGCCTCAACTCTTTGTAAGCACTGCTCAGCAATAACTAAAACACCCCTGTGTTATCAACACTGTTTTCAGCACAAATCCAAAACATAGCCCCATACAAGCTACTATGGAAAAAATTAACTCTACTCCAGCCAAAACCAGCACAGACCAGAACAGATGAATTCCCTGATCCCATTCAGACTCAGAAATTATGATCGAGCCACTGCTAAATGAAGAACTAACATCCCTCAGTTCTTAGTGAAAGACATGATCACTCTAAGGTAAGGCTGTGAAAAAATTTACAAAGTGGTCAATCCTGTGACCTGTTTCCTAAAGGGAAACAAATGGAGCTTCTCCTCCTTTGGTATGAACTATCTCTGTTCCCTTCTTGGAAGTGTTACACATGTTCTACAGGCTGTTTAACATTCTCACAAAGCGCTATCTTCTTTTGTGGAAAGGTGGTCAGTCTCTAGATAACAGGCTGTCCATGGAGTGGTCTGATGAACGGAGCAGAGATTTGAAAGAGAAGATCCTGGCTCATCAGACATCCTGATAAAGTGACCATGGTCATGTCGCTTGATCTGTACTACGCCTCAGTTCCTCATTTCTTACATGAAGAGAGGATTGCCAGAAAGAAGTCTAGTAATGATGGAGAGGAGCTCCGATGCTTCCCTGAGCAAGTCCACATAACTATCTGCTCTGGGGATTCCAGGTTGATTTTTCAGACCATTATAGAGGTCCCTCTTTGCCCTTTAGGAAAGCGTGCTACACATATCAAACCCCACTGGGGAAAGAAACTAAAGCTGATCAAAATTGCTGGATTGCTGCAGGGCCTTTTACTTGCATGGGTTTGGCCTGTATCATACTTTGGAAATCTGTAGGTTTGGGTGCTTGATCGCTTTCTGTTCCAAGGAGGTACCCTATCTCTAAACAAAGAGTGACAATTAAACTTCTAGACAAAAAACACGTTCTCGCTCACATATCTCCTTTATACAGAAGCTTCAGGTTTTACTATAAGAAACAGCAACACGAGGCTCAAAGCCCTGAGACAATGCCCCACTATGTCTTAAAGTCCTGCTTGTGCCTCTGCTGCTTAAAAACAGTATGATAATAATAAATTTTAGATATCTGAATATACTACTGCTTACAAAAATCCTCATAATATTTTTTGAAATGTTCAGCTCCAGGAGATAATACCGTCTTTTATAAATAAAAAGGAGAGATACTGAACTGGATGGCTCTGAGGGAAAGCTACAAAGCTTGACATAGGAACACCTTAAAAATTCCAGAAAGAAAAGACAAGTAAATAGAAATGTTCATATATTCTATAATGAAGTCTATTTTATAATGTATATTTTCTAATTTTTATAATTAAGTAAATCCAACAAATGGTTCATACTTACACACTCAATTTTAGGGACTTGATTCCTGTTTGGTTTAGGGGTTTTTCTGTTTTGTTTTCTAAATCAGGTTTGATCTCTGTCTCAAGGGTTTGGTTCTTGTGACAGAAAATTATTTCCCTGGCACCATATTTATTTACCTGTTTCTATCTTTAATGACTAAATTGGGTGAAAATATTATTCACTGAAAAGCAGGAAAGAAAAAACAATTATCAAAAGTATTTAATTCTGCAAAATTTATTCTGTGAACTGGCAAGGATGTGACGCTGCATTCATCACAGATGGCATTCTCATGATTGAATGAATGGTTTTAACTGGAGAAGATGTTCACAAGTCTGGAAAATGTTCACCAAATATTATGTTCTTCATAGGCTTAGCTTTTGAGAAATGATTGCACTAGTGATCATAGACATCAGGCTCTGAGGTATGAAGCCAGATTTTTTCCCTTTACAACCCTTCTGATAAGTACAAGGATCTACTTTTGGAAGTATTTACTATTTTTCATCAGCAGAAGCAATAATAAAAATTTACCTGTTGAATTTGTACAACTGTAGCAAGAACTTAGTCCTGTTAAATTCCAATTTCAGGGGGTTTTTCCTTCAATTAACTGTTACTGATAATATATTATCTGAAGATCAAGTTACAATTTTTTTGTTCCAAACATTTTGAAAATTATACAGGTTTTTGATGGATATTTGCCCTTTCAAAGCTGAATCAGGATATTAGGAATTTGTTATTCCTTTGTAAAGGTCAACAAGAGGTTCAGTATATAGTATGTAAGAATGCCAGCTTACAGATAGAGTCCTGCCTTTGGGACTTTTGGGGGATGCTGAAGGGACTATCCCACCCTCAGGTAGCAGATATGTAAATAGTTAATTCCTCTAAAATAATTCTGAAAGATACCAAGTTAGCCTTCCAGCCCCTAATTTTCCATAACCATGCAGTATCCCATGTGCCAAAAGCAATTCTATGCTGAGAGAGTGCTATTTGGAATATCACCAAGACAAGGCTATTGTGGTTGGGTGGGTTTGTTTTTTTTTTCACATGCTAAGCATAAGGAATTATCAAAGGGCAGTAATAAACACAGTTTATGAGTTTTACTGACATTGATCCTGAGGAACCATCAAGCCACCTCTTGCCTCAGCAATATGCTCCAATTAATTATTACTTAAACATTAACTGTGTTACAGAACAGGCTAATTGTTGTTTTCAGAAATAAGACAGTCTGTCAGAGCAGTTAATAGAACTGAACATGCCAAAAGGCATCGTCTTGTTCTTCAGCTATAAGGATGCCTTTAGCTCTTTACCATATAAGCAAAAAAATTGTGCTACCAGCCTCTAACCTCCCCCCCAGGAACCTAGGCACTCTTTGTATGACACTCACAATTCATCATAGGCTTAGAGGAAAGTATCTAATAGACCCTACTGAAATGTTGTGAGAACAACACCAACTCCGTGACAGTAGCAGAAGACTAATTTCACCGAGCAACTAGAAAAATCAAAGCTGCTTATGAAAAGGAAGAGACAATACAGTTCACTGATAGCCGCTAGCAAATGGAAATGCTATAAGAACTTCACCACAGTATTTTTAAATGGGCTGCTTTAAAAAAATGTTAATATAAATTGTATATTTTAGTGAACCCAACCTAGCACTCTAAGAGTCAATGGGAGATTAGGCATGAAAGATGAGCTATAACATCCATATGAAAGGAAGAGCCATCTTTGTGGTACACTCAGTTGCCCAGCACAATCCCCGAAGCAGTGACCCTGTGGGTATTGAACAGGGTCTGATTCAAGGAAGAACATTCAAGGAGAAGTTAAAAGCACAGAACCGAGGCACCTCTGAAGACAAGTGCAATCATAATCGAACATGGATCTGATGGTTTACCACTCAAATGCACTATTTGAGAAAAGAAACCTATGATTAATTAATTATTACTTTTCCAAAAACAGCAGTGAGGGAACTTACACACATTTTTCACAAATGTTTTCTGAAATGTAGAGAAAAACATTATTATCTTTTGCACAATCTCAACCCAACCGACTACACTGGGCATCCTTTTCTAATATATTATGTTAGTAGAAGGCAGTTAAGATTTCTCTAATGTCTAAACGAGCATTTTTTTGTCAAATTAATTGTCAATTTGCAGTACAAACCCTGATTTTCCTACATCATGTGAAAACTGTAATTTCCCACTAAACAGCATGTATTTTGTTGTTAATGCTCCCTTAAAAAAAGTGGCAGAGAGCAAGGAAAAAAGTGGGTTTTTTTCTAGAAACAATATCCAAACAATTTATAAATTCAGAGGTGATATATAAAGTACTATGTGCACTTGCTAAACCTCTGACTTCCACCAGCTTCCTATTCTGAGTTAATCTCTTTGCAAGGTGTTATTGATCCTTAAAGTGCCAGTATGGAAAAATTAAAGCAATACAGAAATTTTTATGGAAGATTTTTTGCCTCTGAATATAACAAATATAACACAAAACCACAGGTAAAAATTATTGCTTCCAGTCCACTGAAGATATAGACGTACTGAACTGAACGTTGTTAAGGATTTTAGGGGGTATCGTACATTGACCCAGGCCGCTGTTAATTTCAACAAGGGAATCAATAAGGAATGGAGGAGGCCAAAGTTGAAGGTTTCATGGTTATCAGCAAAGCAAATAAATGGTAGTCAGCCCACACAAAAGGGCAGCAGATGTTCAGATCTCACTGTAGGTATAACAAGGTATATTACTTTCTTAACTATAAATCTTTTTTCTGGCTTAGGGTCGTGCAACTGACTGAGAAAATACTGCCACTTGCTCCAGAAGGTCCATGAAGGAAGAACAAAATTAAACTAGCTGTGACCAAAAGTCAGGGCCCCAAGGGCACTGCCAGCCCTGCCTGTCCCTGCCCACCCCTGGGGCTCCCCCCACCCTGCCCAGGGCCCAGGAACCCATTTCAGGCCACCAGGACCGTTGGGCCCTGCCCCATGAACACCACAGCAGGGCCCGTCCCCAGCTTCCCACAGCCCTCCCCAGCCATGGGCCCCACCAAGCCAGGCCTACCTGCGGGCTTAAGGCCCGGCCTGGCCCCAGCCCCGGCCCCAGGGAGATGCCCGAAGCTGGGGTTGCCACAGTGCCCCGCAGCTGCCCTGTTTCTGGGGGGGGGTGGTAGGACAGGCCCTGGCTGCCAGGCCCTGCCCTGCCACCCCAGGAGTCAGCACCGCTCCCAGCCCCGCTGTGCCCTGACATCCCCATGGCAGAGCCACACGTTATTCAGGTAGAAGTACAAATCTTACAGGTGCTGGAAGAGCACTGAGGCAGCTAATTCCCAGTTCATTACAAAGGAGACAAAGCCATTATCCTTCATGTGCTGCTTCTTTTCTGCAGCTGGCACACTGGGTATTAAAAGCTAAACAAGTCCAGGCTGCAGACAAATGCAATGACCCATGGTTATCTGCACTCTTAAACTGTTAGCACAAACCCTGCACAATTAGGCACGCCTCCAGACAATGTCTGGGCATTGTTCAGGATGGGCACAGGCAAGGGATCTTTCCCAGGAAACATTTGGGATGCAGCCATCCTACTTGGAGAAGTGAAAGGAGGAGAAAGAGAGTTTAGTAATTTGGTGCCGTGCATGCTGTACCCATCGGCCTCAGGGTCAGAAAATAGCTCCAGGCCCGTTTTATCGACTTGCAGAGTCTGAGCCTGTCTCTACAGTCAGACACTGAGGTTACATCTGTGCTAGTAAACAAAACAGACCACAAACCATTCTTTGATCCTGAAGACCACAGGTTACAGTAGAGCTCTAGTCCGTGCAACTGAATGTTCCTCCCGTACAAAACAGGGTGGTGACATCCATATCACCCAGCTGGGAACAGTCTCAGGTCCAATGCCAAGCACTGTCTGGGACAACAGCTTTGGCTGGCCTAGGTCAAAACAGTCTGAGAGAGTAAGCTAGCAATTAAACAATATGGATGATCAGGACCCGTTGCTTAAGCGCTGGCCCTCTTCAATTTACTAGTTTAGGCAGAGCCTCAGAGCTGAACTGCAGGGTGAGAATTTTTGGGGGTTTCTAAACACAGGGATATTTGAAAACCTACACATATTGCTGAGATTTTGTTGCTTTTGCTTCTTGTTACTCATTGTGAACCAATATAGATTGGCATAATCCTTGGCCATAAGTGGATTGATAAGGGGATGTCCAGGAAAGAATAGGAACATCAAGAATGAAAACAAACATAAGTGGTGCTCCCTACATACTCTCCCAATCACCAGTTATCTCAGCCCCCAAATTTCCTGAGCTAGAAGTGTTTTCCATATACTTTGCAACATGAATTCATGTTGCATGAATTTCTCTTCCATGAGTTTCTCTGATATTCATTTGGACCCATTTAAGCTTTCACAACCAAAACATCCTTTGGCAAGGAGTTTCACAAATCTATTTCCTGTTCTGTAAGAACCACCTCATTTTGTTTGCTTTGAACTCGGTTCCTCCACCTTCAGTCGAGCATTTTTTTCTTATCCTTGTTTTTAGCAGAAACAGTGAATGGTGGACCTGTGTCTACTCTCTCCACAACAACTGCGATCTTGGAGGCCTCTGTGATTCCACAACCCTGCCCAAGTCATTTGTTTCATGTATTTAGCCAGTCCACATTTCTCATCTCTGAGTGTCTTTACTGTCCTTCTCCAAGTCTTTTCGAACTCTACCATACCTTTCATGAGAAGTGAGAACCAGAACCGCATGAGGTAACCAACAGGCAGACAAACCATGGATATGTACAGTGGTGTTATGATATTTTGTATTTTGATCTGTAATTCCCTTTTTGAGGACCCTTAACATATGCTTTGCTTTTTTACTTTAGACCACTCCTGATCATTGAGCTGACATTTTCATGGAACTATTTATCACAGTACCAAAATCTCACTTTTGAGTATTAATGGTCAGCTCAGAGCCCACCACTCTATTTGAGAAATTAGGATGATTTCCTCTGCAGATGTGCAACATTTTAAATTTATCTACATTGAATTTTATCTGTCATTTTACTGCCCAGCCTCACAAGGTCCATTTGCAATTCTTCAGCATCAATTCTCATCCATAATACCCTAATTAACATTGTATTACCAACAACTGTCTCGTCTGAGTAATCATCCCTTTTCCAGACCACTTATGACTATTTTTACAGCACAGGTCCTAGGAGAGATCCCTGCCAAACTCCACTGGTAACCCTTCAAGGTCAAGGATGTATGTGTTTCTATACAAATGCTAGACAACTGAAAAAGCCAAGATGGGGAAATTCTGACTTTGAACGAGGTTATCGGTATAATAGGTAGAAGAAAGCCAAACTGTGCAACATCATAATGCCAGAGTACAAATTGCCATGGCCCTGAGTGCCCCAAGAGGCTTTCATTGCCCCAACCAGCCTCATCTGAGATAGCCACCCTCACCCTCTGCCCTTGGACACCAGAGCTCCAGCTAAGCTCAGGATCTGGCCCACAGTCCTAGTCTGAACTGCATTGTAGGTAGCCTTGCAGCCAGCCTTGTCCCCTGCTATTCCAGACTGGATCTGCGTCATTGTCTTTCCCTGTCTGATTATGACCAGGCAGTTGATGGAAGCCATCACCGTCACCAGCTCTGGGTCATAGACCAGCAGCACACTTGCTACTCTCTGACAGAAATGAGATAGGAATGCAAAGTTAAAGCAATGCTATAATGCAATATGAGTGAGAGAAGGGGAGAAGACAAAGTTAAAGGAGGAAAATAAGGTAAACAATTTAACTGCATCCAGAAGGAACACAACAATTTGTACAGTTCCAAGTGTCTTGCCTTAATAGGAAGTTTGGTATTACCAGCCAGGGGGGTAGTGATGTGACTTGAAATTGCTTACAGATCAGAGAAGCTGCCAGAGCGGAACAGATAATAAAAATGTGAGGATTCAATTATACCCATGTAGACTGAAGGAATGTGATAGTGAGAAATTATATAGAGATACAAGTTTTAAATATCATGAATGACCACTTGTTAAACTTGCTAGTCAGAAAACCCACAAGTAAAGAAGCAATTTGGCTCAGTCTTGAGCGGACAAGATGTGGTTTGCAATGTTACTTTTGAAGAGTTGCTCTGTAATTATGACTACTATATATTCAAATTTAGCATTTGCAAGAATGAAGTGGATTTAATTTCAAAAAAAGAGAGCAACATAAAAATGAAGAAGCTTGTTAAAAACAAATTAAAAGGAACACATAGAAGAATAAAATTCTTGCAGGCAAACTTGAGATTATTTAAAGACAACTAAACTGGAGTCTCTCTGTAAATAATACCTTCTAATCAAAGAGAAACAAAAAAGGACCGACCAAAGTTAGAACCACTGAACAACAATAAAGGAAGGCATTTAAAGTTAGAAAGACTTCCTTCAAAAAGCAGAAGTCTTATCTGAAGAAGGGAACCAAAAAAGAGTATAAATTCAGATAAATCAAATGTAAAAAGCATAAAAGGCAGATGAAAACAGATTTTGAAGCTTAACTTGGGTAAATAAGATCTTCTGTGCTCCCTGGCAGAAAATTTGTACAGTCTGCAGAGCTAATAGAACTAAAAAAGTTAAAGTCATAACAAAAAAGTTAGATGAACTCTATCCATGTTCACTTAAGAAGAGCTTAGAGAGATTCACAGACACTTTCTTTATAAGGGACAAGTTTGAGGAACCACCAAAAGGTCAGCAGGGGTCATTTATGAACAGACAGATAAAGTAAATACTACGGAATCACTTGGGCTCCATTGCATTTAACACCAAGTGGTATAGTAATCAAACTGTGAGACTACTTAACTGCTGCTGTAGTGGTAATCTACTGACTAACTCTTCCTCAGGAATGGAGAGTAGCAAGTGAAAAGCCCCCTTTTAAAAGGGGATTGAGAGATGGTGCAAGTAATCTGCACCAGAAAGTCTGACTTCTGTGCAGGTGAAGCTGTGAGAAATTACAGATCTGCTCAACACTTGATGTCCTGGTTATACCAGAGCAGCTTTTTCAGTAGAAAGTCAAGGCTCACATACATAGCTATTAGGATTCACTGAAGGGTCAGCAGGTATATTAACAATGACAGTGTGATTCACAGAATGACATGAACTTCCAGAAATCTTTTGACAAGGCACCTCTCCATCAAATTGTACTAATTGTACTAACTAACCAGTCATGATATAAGAAAGAAAGGTTTATTGTATATTCATAATTAATTAAAAGCAGAAACCAGAGTGGGCATAAATTAAGAAGTTACCTCAGGAATTCAACAGGTTTCTGAAAGAAAACTCTTCAATATATTCACATATGAACTGCTGAATGGGGTAAGTGATGAATTTACAGATGATATAAAATTATCCAGGACAGTAAAAATGAAAGCTGTCTTTACATAAGAGTTACACGATACAACATGAATTTTTGTACTCTTTCTAAGCATCCATTCCTAGCCACTGAGACAGAAATCTGCAATAAACACACCTTTGGTCTTCTTGTGCTAAGGACTGCACTGCTGTCCCAAAAAGGATGACACAAAGATAAAAAAAATCACAGGCAGATGAGCTAAAGTGTATAGTAACATTTCAGGCAGGGAATGATGGAAAGAGCTGATTCTTCTTTCTCCAATATAACCTCTGCTCAACCAGCTTTTATGCAGAACTTACTGTCATGATTTCAAAGCATTTCTTTTAGGATCTGCTATATTGAGCACCTGTGACAGTTACAGAACATGTTTCTGCTTTAACAGTTTGCCCCTTTGTGACCAAGGTCAGTATAGAAATATTTTTAAATTACAGAAATTTAATACATTCAGTCTTCATTTTCCAGCCTCCAAATTACTAGCTACTGCCAAGCTTTGCGCAAGGCCAGGACTTTAAGATACCTAGCCTTCCCAGCCCCTTCACCCCACAGCAGCTCTAAAAGTACCTTCTGAAATAATAATTGATTAAAACAAAATCAGGTTGTATTCTCACAAAAAACTGATAGCTCATTACTACTGAAGATACTGGAAGTCTCCCATGACAGTCAGACAGTCAAAATAAGATGCAAGAAGTTTGTTTAGTGTAACGATACGTGTTTCTTTCCTTTTGGTTCTGCGGTTTCAACCTCAGCAGCAGGTGACAGATGCTTACAATTTCTCACAAAAAAATGTAAAAAGAGATTCAAGACTTAAGTCAGCGTTCTATAAATACTCAAGACAATGTCATTTCCATTTTCATGGTAAGCAACCCAAACTGTCAAGGCTGAACGCTCATTTTCATCTCTCAGAAGTGTCTGTTCTTGTCAGTGGTATTTCCCAGCAGCTGTGTTTCTGTCTATAGTGTGCATTGCTGTGTAACAGCTACATGGTGGAACATAGGTGCAGTTTTAGGCTTTGCAGGATAAATGTGTTTCACATCAGCCTCGCTGGTTACTGGAATTCACATCCATGCAACCAAACCTTATAAAGAATACAAAGGAAATACAGAAAAAGTGCAAATCCATGGCTGTAACTGAAAACATTTACATAAGCGCTATACAGAATAACCAAACGGAAGTGTTCTACTGTCACTGATAACAGTCTCTTCAGTCCATTACATTCTGTAGGATCACAATCAAGTGGTCCTCTTGCCAATGCTTTCTCCTGCTGTCCCCACAGAGTTCTCAAGAAGCAAAAGAGTTCTGCAGAGGGAAAAGGGCAAGAGGTTGAAAACGTGTATGACTGTCTAATGTTCTTTCATCTTTGCATTATTGGTATAGTCTTCAAAACCACCAGTGGAAGCAACACCACCCAGGTGATAAGCAGAGAAGAAGGAAACATTCAGTGGTATGAGTGGCTGTGGCATTTCTTCACTGTATGAAGAAATGACCATGATCAGATCTTTTGAATAGACAAAGTACCCTGAATGCACTTTCAGGCCCATCTTTCACTTCTGATGAAACATAGTTGGGCTGTCATTCATACCAAATAAGTGTTGCTGGCTTAAATTCACCTCCACTCACATTTAAGAAGATATCTTTATCCTGTGGCCTGTACCCAAATACCCAATATTAAATCTCCAGGTGTCACTTTTAACTGATAGCCTGCAATTAGTGTTTGATGGCCCATCAATGCATTATGCAGTTCCTCCCTCTGAAAGAGTTTTCTCTTTCTTTAAATTGCCAGGATTGAAAGAATTATGTTCTAATCCCCTGACTTCATCCAGTTCATTTTGAAACTTAATGTTTTTCAATTAAATCTCCTATTGGGAACTCATTCACTTCCATCACACCAGCACAGCCAGGTTGCCTTGATTAATTACTAGCACTTACCCTTCTACTTCAGTAGGTCTCAGTACGATGTCTAATAACTGGAAAGCTTTAAATCAAAGCTTTATGTCATTCCAAATCTGAAGCTCCAAAGAATTCTACAAAATTGAAGAAAGGCAGGGGGCTACAGGGAGCCTGTGTTTAAGAACTGAGAGTGTGTGAGGTTCAGAGCTGATTCAGTGCCCAAGCTAATAAACCCAATTCATACTGGAACGCCAGCTCACATAGGTAACACAATTCATCAAATAGAGAACATAGGTTTAGGAGTCAAATTACGCTTTCAGTCCTGGAGATGCAACACAGCTGCCAGATTTCCAATTCCTAATATACAGGAGCTGCATTTTAAATATCCATGGGTTAACATAGGAGAGGAAGCTCATTAACATGGCAGAGATTAAACTCAGTGCCTTTCATTCATGTGAAGTCTACACTAGTGACTACATGGAGAACAGTGTTTATTCTAAGTCCAGTTTTGGAAACAGACCTTCACACATGGACCAAAATTTGCAAAGAAAAATCAAAAAACCAAAAAATATTTCCAGCTGAAATTCAGCTTGATTACTTTTTACCTCCAGGATAACCTGTGCGAAAAGTTTAAGATTAATGAAAGGAAACAATCTAAAACTGGTAATCTTATAAGAAAAAAGTAGATATTCTTTTCCCAAAGTTTATCCTCATTTTTTGTTTGCTAATTAGCTGTGACTGCGTAGACAAAGACCCCTTGCCAAGAGTTAATTAAAAGCCTTTTTCCATTCAATGGTAGGCATAGAGATGGGAAGAGAGTCTCCTTCACAGTCCTCAGATTAAAACTGCATTTTTGCTTGTACTAGTTAGGGCAGCACACATTTATTATGAAGGTATGAAGGTATCTCACACCGTACAATGAAATGGTGAACCATATTTTGATGAGTCTTGACCTTCAGAAACTTCTTCTGCAGATGGACTAACTCACTGAATGGAGTTTTATCTCCAGCAATCTCACCATTCATTCATCTTTGTGAGCTGCCCTGTCTCAAACAAATATCTTTTCCATGACACGATCAGAACAGAAATACAGTCATAAACAGAAAATAGGCACTCCCTGGGAACCACTGAAAAATCCAAAGCAGAGAATAGGAACTGGTATGTTCAAAGCAGCCCATCCACAAGCAGCTTTACTCACAGGAGCACCCAGAAGAGCCACCATACCCTTCCCGGTTCAATCTCTCATACAGCACACTAGAGCTCAGATAAGTGGGCGTAAGACTGCTTACCTTGACTCAGCTGGCAGGCAGCGGCTATCTAAGTATATACCTTTAACCAGCTGCAACACAAATTAATTCAAATTCTCATGGCTTCAGTGAAACCAGGTAAAGCCAAACAAAACTACATTCCATTTAGCACAAGTGCATGCATCACCCATTGCCATCACTAAACCCATGAGCATAAGCCATGGAAGCTTGAATCCTCAGAGCAGAGCTGTGCAACCCAGTTGAAAGGACGGGTCTTGAGAAGCTTCAGAAAAACCTGTCCCCTCCATCCATCCTGGAAACCCCTCCATCTTTCTCTCTCTTTTTTCCCTGGATGCCCCCACATCCACCTTTTTTCTACCTCTTCCCCACCTCCACTCTCACTACTATTCATCCCCTACACGGTGTGCATTAATTCCTATTTTTCTGGTTCCTTGGGGCTGAGAAATAGTATGTGCCACTTGGCCATTAGGTGTAGAAGGGGATGGAAGGGAGAATGAGTAGGTCTGACCCACCACAGCATAACGAGTCTCCCAGACAGCTGTACCCCAGGCAGCTGTACCGCACCTTTGGCTTGGGCAGCAGGCAGTTGAGAGATATCAGTGCCCCCACCTCAGATGCTCTCAGCAGTGGGTCATATACACAACCTTGTGGCCAGCCAGTCCAAAGGCAGGTTTGCCCTAACCTACTCTGGATGTGTGAAAAGTACACGTAATTACAATCAGACCTTGATAAAGAGTTTTGCATATGCCCATTATCATCATAGTGAGCTGACCCAAAACTCCAGGCTCAGATACTTCCTGAATTGGAGCCTTCTTGGAAGGCAGAGATAAAATTTGCAGTCTAATTTGGTAAATGCTTGTTTAAATTGTGTGTAGTTTCAATGACGTGCAAAAGCCAATAACATTAAATTCCCTATTTAAAAAAATGAAAATGATCCATTTGTTTTTCTTAAGTGTCCTTGTTAGTTAGATGCTGTGTTATGCTTTACTAAAACTAACCTTTTCAAAAAAGCTGTAATTATCTTGAAATACATTTTCTGATTTATGATAAGGAGTGGATTATATTGAAAATGGGATAATGGCTTCATTTACGTCCCAGGTCTGATTCACCTTTAAAACTGTCTTTGGTTTAGCTTTCTGGATGCTTAGTAAGATAGACTATTTTTCTCTTTCTAAGGACATGATTTAATGATTTATCAAGAGTCCTTAACGCCCACTGAGGTCAAAACTATCACACAAGGCCAGCCCCCAGTAATACCTTAAAGGGAACTGGAAAATTTCTGCCAAGGTATCACGGCATTAGAAACAGGATTAGAGGAAAAGTGGTTTCCAAAAGTGGGTGGCTTCCAAAAGTGGCTTTTCTTTCACTTCCCAAGCAGAACGGCACCTTTCGCAGATTGTATTTCTCTCTGGTCAGATTTTCAGCCAAGTTCTGCCATTCTATCTTTTTGGAATTCAGGTTCACCTCTGTAAAAGTCAAATTTGGCAGACCATTTCTTTCAAGAAATACATGAGAGAGAGAAGCAGTCAGGGGTGGGTTTATCCTGGTGTGCTACCCTGAATAGCAAGGGAAGGTTTTCAGCTTTCCTGGATGCCACAGCAGAGTTGACAGTGACACTAACACAGCAAAATCATGCACAGATATGCTACCACAGAAGTCAGGTAGATCACTGGCCCTGAACTGCATGTACATCAGGAGAACAGGGCAGCTCGCTTCTGCCTTGCGGTGCAGAGGGGTGATACTGCTGACTAACCAGCTACTCTGTCCTGCATTACCCACAAGTAACCCTGCTTTCAAAAGACACAATTCTCCTGTTCCTCTCTGATGGACTGACAAACAGGCCTGGTTTTGAGCAGCATGGGAATGAGGTGGTAGTGCTGGGCCACCAAACCGAGCTCCCACAGAGATCATGAAAGGTACTGAGCCATGATTCTTCATATGGGAACAGCACAAACAAAATCCATTGGCATTAGTTCTAGCAGCTGCTTACTCTGTGCCTCTGCTTTCTGCCATAGCCAACCCATGAGTTTCTGCTGTGCTTTCCTCATCCCAGTGACAACTCCCACATACTGCCAGGCAACTATTCACAGCACCTTTGTTTTTCTACTCCAAGGGCAAATTTCAGACCAGTGTCTCAATTCCCAGTTTAAATACAGAAGGTTCTTTCCAACCAGCTACCTCAGGTTCATTAACAAAAATTTATTTTCATTAGGTTCTTTTTAATTCTAACCTTCACACTAGCAGCCAAATAAGTGACAAGTACTTATGGACTGTGGGATTGGTTATAGACACTGTGTCACATCTCTTGTGTAGACACATAAAGAGAGCACAAATTACTTGAGCCTAAATGTCTGCCAGTGAATAAGAACCTCATTTTGTTAAGGGATAATACTGTTAATAGGCACAATCCCAGAAAGGTACGGAGAGTGAAATTAATAGATCTGAGCTCAGCAAGAGTGCCTTGTTGTATATCCATTGCTCAGGTGGAAAACTGTTCCTGAACCAGTCCCCCCTCCCACTGCTGCAGCTCTGTGCCTTGCCAGCACTCATGCAACTCAGGGTGACATTTTTCTCCTGTATAATTTGGCTGTTCTGTCTTATACCTTAACATTTGGGAAGGAAAACAAACAAGCAAACAAAAAAAACCCATTCACTTCTGTTAAAACCTCAGGATATAAATAACTTGGGATAAATAACATAGAAATTTTGCAAACAAACTAATCTCTCGTTATGAAAAATTTCGAAAGAAATAATTCTTATATCAATAATGCCAGCTGCATTTCTCTCCAAGCAAACAACACTACCATCACTATTCAGGTATACACACACCTCCTTTGTACTTAACACTTTGGTATGGTCCTATCCATTTACAGATCTGATGATAGTTACATATATGTTAGTAAATTAAGCTTGTTAATCATGACTGTGATAGCAAATCGTTAGGAAATAATAATTGAAGTGAGCCAGATCTGTGCTAGGGGTCATTCTAATAATTTAACCAAAGAAAAGGTCAAGCTCCACAACCCTGAGTGTTCCCTGACATGGTTTAATCTGTTAATGAAAATGCAGTCAGTGTGTTTGTATGTGCCATGAATGTATCGAGTACCCATTCACATGCATTTCGCCATCCCAGAACTGTTGTCCATACCAGCGTACAGTGTTGACCTCTTACAACCTAAGGGGGCTTGGTGCTACTTTTGGAAGTCTTTCCAGTTCTAACACCTGAGCAAGTCAGGGCTGGATTGTACCCCTAAAATCACATCCCTCCTGCAGCAGGACGAAGGGCAGTTTCCAGCTACAGAGGTACTGGGCGCCATACAGCTACTCACCTAGCAGCGGGCACCCTCACACCCCCAGGGGCACAGCCTGCCCACCCCACACAGGCAACCTGTAGGAAATCCTACAATTATCACCCCGGGACAGGGGCTGCTCAAGCTCCACCAGCAATGAATGCAAAAGTGTATGGCAAGGAAGCAAGGGAGGGACGAGCCTTGGGCTGAGGGAAGGTGGCCCAGGATCCTGATAGATGCACTCACTACCTGTCCCTTTCTGCGGTCCCATACCCAGTCAGCACTGGCCAGGTACCAGCTACAGCCCCTGAAAGACACCGGAGCACTCCTGTGACAACTGGCACGACATGGCTGTTAACGATACAGGAAGGCGTTTGATGAGGAAGCTCGTTAGAGGCTGGGGTGCAGTGGGACAGCAGGGAGGCCGGTCTTTCCCCCACGTCTGCACACTCGTAAGCTGTCTTGTCATGGTCTGACCACGACTAAGGGATCATGTTCAGGTCTGAGTTTTCTCTCCTTAGTTATGAGAGGTGATAGCGCAAAGCAGCCTCACGTGCACCTGCTGGCACAAGACAGAGAAAACCAGGCAAGCTTCAGCCCGTTTGCAGCAAACCAGCCCAGGTTGCAGAACTGGCTGCAACGGCTCTGACAGGCAGAGGGACCCGGCTTGCCTCACAACGACGTATGATGAAAACACCATAACTCTTGAAGCTCAGAGGTTAGCCACAGGTTGTGCAGAGCTGTAACAAATACCGTTGAGGGGAACGGTCACACTTTGGCTTGCTTGATGGGAGGCCCATGTCTGCATGCAGAGGGTGAGTCTCTGCACAGAGCTCTCTCCCCAGATGCAAGTTACAGGACATCGGCTGGGTCTAACTCACCACTTCTCACCTTTCTGCGCTGTGCCAGAGGTGCAGGCAAGCAGCCAGGGGTGACAGATGTTGCCGTCCTCTTTCATGCCTGTCTGGAAAGGTGTGTACAGCTCCAGACCAAGAAAGCCACAACCATATTCAAAGGTGAGGTACTGCCCAGCTGGCAGTATTCCTCCTTTCTGCCCACCTGGCCCATACCTCTAGCTCTTTCCGTTCAAGATAAGAGGTGGAGGAGGCTGTGTTAGATATACATACACTTTAGGTAGCACTCTAGACAACATAGCAACCAGTGTAATGTAATGGCTGGAGCTAGCAGTAGCTTTAGGAGGAAGTTTTATCAGCTTTGTGCAAGCACCCTTTATTTTGAGTGCCGATCAAACAGTGAAAACAGCAGCATGAAGAGGAGGCAGATCTGGGCACTAAGGGTATACAGTATAGAAAAACAGTCTGGGGAAGTGCTAGGCCAAATTCACAACCAGCTGACAGTTTAAGAAAATAGACCAGTCTGAAGTAGTATTTTTGTCCCTTTGATTTCCCTACTCCTCCATTTGTCATTTTAGTCATCTGCTTAAGCATCATTCAGACCTTATACCAAGACTTTTGAGGCAAAAACCTTATGATTCCCTCCCTTTTAATTACCTCATAGCACCTGACATCCAGGAGCCCTGGTCAGCACTGTTATGCTCACCCCTCCATCAGCAGCTTTTCCTCCAGTACTTCGGCACAAGTCAAGCCCCTTCCCCAGTTTCCTGGTCAAAAAAAGCAGGTCTAATCATTACTTCTTCCAGAGGAAGGCGGAAGCGGGGTCAGAGTATAACAGGGTCTGTTTAGTGACTGAAATGTGGTTTATGCTTACCATTATGAACACGTGATTGTATATTACCAAATACCTTTCACCTGCATCAAGGTAGGATTGCTTGCTACTGTCTTAGCTGCAGCCGGCATTTTAAAGTGGACCTGTCAAATAGCAGGAGTTTTCTACAAGCACCTCTGTTTGGTTTTTTTTTTTATACCTCCCATTATCATTATTTTTCTTCTCAGTGAGAAAAGTAAGCTGCGAGTCCTCCCACTGCATATGGTTTCACAGTGGTTATCATGACTGATGCTTTTACAGGACTCAAGCACAGGAAGTGGGGTGTAGTGTCTGTGTGTGTCAAAGTGGGGAGCATGACAGCTAACAGCAATGGTCTGCAGGAACCTTAGCTAAAGTTATGAAAATATGCTTTGCTACCCTTCTCTACTTGTATATGGTTCCGCTTACATATACTACTTTCAAGCATAACAGGTTTAGAGAAAGCTGCAGTCAGAAAAGTCATCTTTCACGCTTTCTGTTCATATCTGGAGAAGCGTAAAGGAGAGTTTCTGTTTACCATTTTTCCTGTTCTATGCAACTCTAATGACTGAAGTGGGATGACATTATAAACCCATGCATTTTTTTTCTGTCATCTGTCACTTTATAATATACTCTATAACTCTTTCCAAATCTATCCTCTTTATTCAGGAAAAAAAAATTAGGATTATCTTGGAAAAGGGAAGGGAGGGAATTTTTTTTTAAAAAGGAAGATCATTTTAAAGAAAATAAAGATCTGAATTTTGTAAATGTAACAACGTCTCAGAAGTTGAAGCCAAAACCAGTGCAAATATAAAGAAAAATAAACTCTAATTTGAAACAGAAATGCCATGATATTGTTTAAAATGTGTGTATTATCGTTTGGTCAAAACATTACAAATAAAAGCCGTGGCAAGTGACAGTTAGGCTACTCTTTCACAAGAGAACAGCAGTACGCACCAACATAAAACCTGAGACTGTCCACAAAGCTTAACCACTTGATTTCCTAAGTAACTGCCTTTTCTTTTAAAGACTTCAATTTGTTGGACAAGAAGGAAGTGGTAAGCCAAAGAACGATTGAAATCTATGATCCGCCACCACAAAGGGACCTGATACATGGCCATTGTAAAAACAGAGAGTAGTAAAACAGAAAATGAGATAAACCAGTTAGTTTGAGTACAAGATGGCTGCTCTCATTTGGCTGCGAATCATGAGAAAGTGGTGACTTCATTGCACATGAAGCCCTGTAAAATGATAATACTTACTTAGGTATGTAGCTTTCACATGTCCAAAGGAGTGTGCCTGCTGTGCACTTGAAATTACCTCTTCATGTTCTTGGGAAATAATGTGATTGCATCGCAACTGCCCACATGGGGCAGTTATTTCTGGTGACCATGGATTGCAGGCATTTAGAGGGCAAAATATGCATCTGAAATGATAGCTATACCATGCTCAGTGGGAACGCTGGTGCCTTCTCTTCCTACAGCAGTGCTTACTACAACTTCTCAGCCAAAGACTTATCACAGAGCACACCGGTGAATGCCTACAGTATGACTACTTCTGCCCAACTTCTGTATGCCTACAGTACACCACTCCTGCGCAGACATACCTTTAAATACCCACTATACTAGTCTCATAATGTTGTTCCATGAAAAGAGATATAAACCCTCTGTAGGGGATGACAAAGCCTAGTTTCCTCTTTGATATAGCAAAAAGGGGTATATAAGAAGGAGTCTTGACCGGTTAGACATATTTAGGCCATAAAGCCATTTCTTTTGTCCAGTAGCTCTAGAAATGACTGCATTCTGGCGTCTACAGATGACTTAACTATGAACAAACTGTCAAAGTTAATATATGCTGTGTTATTCCTGATCAGTGACAGAAATTTATAACAAGCATTTCCAGGGCATTTACGGGCACTGCTAGCACTTCTGCAGCAGAAGTGGCGGAAATTTGGCAAATGTTGTATATGACGTGGAAGAGGTATGCACTTTTTTCCCTCTGCTAAATAGTTGTCTTGAAATTATGTAAACCTTCTTCAGTTAAATAAATATGATTGAAGACAGCAGTTTTTATTTTCTGGTGTCTCCAGGACTGTACAACTGCCTCTGAACTGAAAATCCAGTCTCTTCACAAGGTAGCCAGCACTTCACTAAAGCCAGCACTCCACTGCTTCACTAAAAAGGATCCTCTTTGAGCTTCTGGCTTTGCTCTTCACAATCTCTCTCTATGAAGCAAGATTAAGTTGAACAGTACAGACAAGCCAAACTAAAAATTTTGAAAAAAACCCCACCACCTCTGTTATCAGGACAGGTATCAATTTTATTTTCTTGCTGACAGGTAACCCCCCCCAAACAAGCACTGAAAATTTACCTCACACTATCAATACAGCTCCTTCTGACCTGACTATTAGCTGTGGTTTTCTCTTTGGCCAAGTCTGTCCTGCAGACATTGGTTGGCCTTGTATTCTCTCAGCTTCAGCAGCTTTGCAGCGGTGGACAAAAAACATATGGCTGAGGAAGTTACCATGTCCAGCCACCTGTCTTTCTCCCAATAAGTGGAGAAGTCTACCTCATAAATCAGCTCCTGAACTACAGCAGTATTAAACTAGCATATTAAGATGAACCTAAATAAACAGACTGAAAACTGTAGCAGCAAAGGATTTTCCATTTCCAGTGACAACTTCAATACTGAAACAAGCTGCTCAGTGCACAATACTGTAATGCATTTCATCAGCTTCTTCCAATTGTAACAAGCTTCTCTCAGATACATACTCTCTTTGCTCAGTCAGTGTTTTCATGTCTACCCCCTGAAGATTTCATATTCAACTACTATTTTTTTAAAAAAGGCTAATAACACTAATTCATGTTAATTATAATAATCATTAGCATAACTTGTTGACATCCAGAGCATGTTTTAACGTCTTCATTTCCCTTAATGAGAAGTTGTTCCCAAAATGTTCTTTATTTCATGCTAACATACTTTAGCAAGCTTTGTTATTCTACACAGGTTTATCATTTTGAAAGAAAAAAAACCAAGAAGTCACTTTATATTTAATCCCAAATTTTCAAACAGGGAGAAGTGCTTGAACGTGAAAGCCTTCTTGGCTCACTGTCTGAACTAAAGACTATGGGACTGAAACCACTCTCAGCAGAGTTTATTGGTGTTCCCCAGTGGAACTGGGACTGTTACAACCCGGCAGAAACACTTACCTGCCTGGACACGCCTGTGTTATCACCAGGCTTAGTTTCTTCAGCATTTAATAATAAATTTTTATTACGTGAGCCCTACTAACTGATAATCATAGAAAACAGCAAAGGAATTCAGTGCAGAGATCTTCTCTCATATGCTATCAGAGTTTGCCCTGCGTGGAAGAAAGTAGTTTAGTTCACAGATTTCACAAATAACCTAAAATCTGCAAGGATTTTTCAAGGGATTAGGGTCTTCAGCCCATGGACACAGCATCTCAGGGTATGGCTGCATTTCTCAGTAAGAGAGGGCCAGTGTAGGAACCACACCCTGGACCCCTGATCACTCTCCTCGTGAAGTCACTCCTCACCTCTATTTCGGACCACTTCAACTAGCACTCTGCGAGGCACTGCCCGATCATAACAGGAGCTGCTCCCGATTCATAATGGACAAGGGTGCATTTGTTTTGACTCTCTCCCGTCTACACAACCTTGAAACAGCATCCTAGTAGACGCTGCATCATTGAACGCACACCACATCCTAAAGCATACAACATATACCTTCTAATATGTATGCTAAAAACACCTGTCTGGTGGGTTGTAACACAGCCCCTGTATTATTTCAGCACTCTGAGCTGCAAAGAAACGTAAATACGTCTTCAGGCCAAAGGGGGCCCAGGAGAAATTAAAGCCAATTTCTACTTAGGGTCCATTTGAGCCAGTGCCTTGGATATTTGGTCCAAGGATTTGATCTGTGGCTGTGATTTCTTCAGCAATACAAGCATTGCCTAATGTCCACTCTGTCTTCCTGGATGCCACAAAGTCCTAGTCTGAGGTTGCCCTTTGTAAAATCCAGTCCTTCAGGTTACAGCTTGTTGACATGGAGACGCTCACGTACGCATAAGCTAAGCTATCATTTTACAGCACAAGAGATCTGCGCTAGCACATGGCATAGGCACTCAGGCTATGTTTATTCCCTCTGGCTCTGAGGCCATCTGGCACTAGTGAAGTCTATTATCATCCAAAAAAGGGTGCCCGCATCCAAACTACATGTTGGGCATGGTGCCTGGCCCGTGCTAATTCTCAAAACATGCCCAGGAATTGTTTGGAAGAGGCCTGGGCCGACTGCCCAGGCAAAACCCATTCCAGGGACCGCTCAAACAATTTAACAGTGTAGACAATGAAGTTAGTGCCTGGGCCCGTCTTCTGGCACTGTGTAATTTCAGAGCCTGCAACTGCAGAAAAAAAGGCTGTTTCTTTCATGAAGCATACTTCTGTCTCAGAGTGGCATAAAGTACTTCACATCTACTGCATGTTAAGAGTGTCTTCAGAGATCAAAAAGCTTCTGGAAGTCAAACTACACACAATTTACTGTATCCTGGGAACATTGCAAACTGAGCACTTAGTATACTAATGAACCGATAAAGGAAAGATCCATTTGTAATATTTGTCATTGCGTGTTCAGTACATGGAGATCTTTGCAGTGGGCAGAGCTCTAGAGGAGCTCAGGCAAGCCCAGGCACCAAGGGGTGTGCAGAGGAACAGGCTTTCACTAGCCAAGCCATAGAAAGCATTCAGCTGAGTAATCTAAAGCCAAACTACTTTCAGGATGCTGGGGCATCCTGTCCATGGTGATGAGCATGGTTTTCACTCCTTTGGTTTTCTCTGATTTGTGAGGAGACTGCTTACTTACAAATTTAAAAAAAAAAAAAAAAAAGCAACAAACAAAATAAACAGGGGGGCTTTAAAGGTTCCTGATGCAAACTATGCACTCTGTGGCCATTTTAAACAAAGTAAGGAGAGGAAAAAAAAATCTTCTCCCATTTATCCTAGCTTAAGTGCTAAGAAAGTGGAATAAAAGTTTCTATAAACATAAATTGTTTTTCAGACTCCAGCAGCCACGGAGGTACCACCACACAAGATGCTTTCAAAACCCCATCTCTTCTGATCCTCTCTTTTTCTTTTTTCTTTTTTCTTTTTAATTGATGCTAGGAAACTGCAAGGTATATTGCTTCTATAATAACCACAGGCATTTTCTAAAATAACTGGCAGCATAGTTGGCTTTAACAGCTTCACTTGTCAGCATACACACGTACACACCCACAGGATAATGGCATCTTACATGGCAATAATCAGGGTATAGAAACTCAAGAGTGGAAGGCATCTCCTGGACCGCTGGCTTCAGCTGTCTGCAACTGCAGCTGACCACGCCATATGGCTCCAGTTGTTTATCAGGTTCCATCTTCATAACTAGGTTATTTACCTCCAAGACAGAGATGTTCCTGAATTTTTGCTCTCTGACACCTTCAGAAACCAGGTCAGAAACCTTCTTCTAATTTTCAGACTGAAGTTATTCACAGCGAGCGCATACCATTGTTCCTCATGCCATCATTGTCATTGCTAAACTCTCTCTGCTCCCTCCTCTGCTATTTACAGAGACAAGGCCTATCCCACTCTCAGCCTTGGGACAAACCAAATCACTTTATGATATGTTGACACAGTTAGTGATAAAGCTCTTTGCACTATTAATGGCAAATCTTCAATAACTAGCAAATATCATTTGACATAAAGTTATCTCACCAAGGTATCAGATTAGCTTTACATAGTCTTAATTTGGTAAATAGGTTGCATTTTTTGTTTTTCTTTCCCTGTGATAGCTTTCATTGCATTTCATTCTAATACTCTGCAAACCACTCAAGTCAGACCCACAGACGTGAAGCTGCCTTTTTCTCTTTCATAGATACAAGTATTACAGCAAGGCTTAATATAAGGATAATCTCATGAGTTCACAAAGACGGTGTTAATGAAAACAATAAAAGTTCTTTATCCTTTATATTTTCTTATTTCTTATTTTCAGGTCTATTTGGGGGAGCGCTTTTGTTTGGTTTGGGGGGGGGCGTGTTAATTAAAATATGTATAATGAAAAAGTCAGCAAAGAAGCTAGTCCATACTGAAGAAAAACATTGAAAATTTAAATTTTAGCCTTCAGTTTTGCACTAAGTTAAATTATAGAATAAAGAGCTTTCAATTATAAGAAAAATTTGTGTCCCTGAATTTTCTGTAAAGGAAAACATACAAAATCCAGATTTTTTTGCTTGAGAATCTTGTTCACACAGGTGAATTTCATGGAGAAATATGCCCAGACTGGATCCTGCTATGACTCTGTCTTTATATGCAACTATGGAGAAGCAAATGCCACTGAATGAAAATCCACAGGAATCTCAACGTACTACTGCAGCACAAGTATTAGTCAACAGGTTTAATAAGTTGACTTTCTAAGATTCAATTCACTTGCAAGTCTCAATGGGTATGTGTTCTTCTGCCTCTAAAGCTGAAGTGCTCTTAGCAGATCGTAAAAGAAAAGGCATTTTTTTTCCATAATTGAAAACTCCTTAAGTAGACTCATGGATTTAATTTAAAGGATCCCGCAAAATGAACACTCAATGGAGAAAGCTTCAGCTGAAAGCAATCTATTTGTGAATGCTATAAGCAAAAAAAAAAAAATTGGACTGGAAGTTAGACTCTAACCATAACTCTAGCAGCCATGCATCCACCCAGATTTGCTGAGAAATTTTCAAAGTAGCGCAAGTACCCTTGATCTGTGTATGCTTACTACTACATCGCGTATCACGTGTACGCGTACCACGTGAGACGTATCATGGGTCAGTCATCTGAGCAGTTGACTGTGGGTGCTGCTTTCTAGTAAAACCGCAGGCAGAAATACTGTTACAATTATGCCGGCATTTAACCTCATTTCAGTTCTTTTATATTTATGTTTTGCTGTCTTTCCAGAGCCGTGCATCTATTATGACAGCTTCTGTATTTGGGCTAAGTTTCAGCGTTCCTTCTAATTTTGCATAAATCACAAGCCACGGCTGCCTGGTATCCAAATTAACTTTTTGTGATAAGCAGCCTTCACCACTTCCATCAAACATAGGCCGTTTCTTACTTCTGCCACCTATATATCTGCAAATGATTTCTTCTCTCAATTCACAGATTCTTCTGATCTTCCCTAAATTTTCGTTAATATACATCTATGTGCCTTTTAGCTTCCTGCCAGCATCTACTTTCTGAGACTACCAGAAACAGTCCTCACACTTTCCTTTCTTCTGGTGTCCCTTCTTAATATCATAGTCTTATATTATTTATAAAAATAGACAAACATAAACACCAAGCTGCACATACACCTAGGTATTTGCATTGATTTCCAGTGTAACTACATTATCTGTCTTTACTGTTTTCTTCATGCTTTCCTGCTCATGGTTAGTTCCATTTGGTTCTCTGTCCCCTACCTCTTCAGTGAGTGCTCAGATTTGTGCATAAATTTATTCAATAGTCTTGTGAAACTTAAACGGTAAACTCTTCAAGGTATGAGCTATTTGCTTCTCTCACATTTGTCTTTATTTGTTTTTGTAGAGTGCTAGGCATGCCTAAGTTTGAAATACTAAGTATAAGGGCCAATGTCATTAACTCCTCAAACCCCAAAGTCACATGCCAGTTTGATTTCAGGCTGTATATTCTGCATAAGATATGCTTCCCACAGTCCAGGGAACAGGTTGGATCCAGGCATTCATGCCTCTCTTTTAATTTAAACATAGTGAGGTATCAAACGTCTGGAGGAATATGGCATATTGAGGGCATAAATTGTTACCTTCAGCTACTTGAGAGACGCCAAACAAGAGCAATGTTTTGAACTTTTGTCATCGTCATCGCTGTGGAGACACGGTGTCCAAGCTCACATTCCCCACACACCCAAAACTCCCACTGGCTCCTGCTGCTGCTGTGTAGACTTGATGAGAGTCTGCAGAGAAAAACTGCTCTTGGAAAACTATCCTGGGAGCTGATTTTGTCATCAGCAGAATCACACAGGTTCTGCTGAATGTTTACAGTAATTCCTTTTAGTGAACATTCAGTAGTTTACCACACAGAAGCACTTTATGTTACTGACACCGTATTATCTCCTGGTAATTTAGAAATAAAAATATGTCACAACAGCAGAGTATCTACAGTAAGATATGTTATACATATTATTAATGCATGGAGACATCCTGTATGATTAAACTACTGTCCAGTGTCTTAAACATTCTTTTCTTTTAGTAAAACAAATTTCATTTCTAATTCCCTTTCCCAGAGCAGCTATAGATATCCAAAAAAAGAGGACTAAGCATTACTGCATTACTGCAAGAGAAAATAAAGATTAATCAACTGAATAGACAGACACCAGAGATTACTTATGAGCTGTGCACAAGGTAGATTCTTCTTCCCATTTTGGAGGTGTACTCCATAACAATGTTGAGTCCCCATCTTGAAGTACTCACATTTATTCAGGCCTCTCTGTCCTGACAGCACTTTATGTGCCTGTCGTTTGGAAGCTACAGCCCTCACCCTGTAAGCTGACGTGAGACTCAGCGCTCATTTAGGAACAGCTCTCAGAAGGAGCTGTTGAAGACTCTGGCATGCCGGGACTTCCCTGCCAAACCCGGCTCTATGGAAGCACTGGCATCTCTCAGTACCATCAGTTACAGACTGAGATACCCTTCCGTGCATTATATCCCTGGACCCTTCCACCACTACGGTTTTCTTCTGTTCTGACCTGCTTTGCACAAATGTTCATTCACTCATCACTGACAAAACTACAAATCACATTTTCCTTGCTTTCCTTGCCCCTCTCTCCTCAGTTCCTTCCCCACTTGCACATCATCCCTTTCTCCTTTTTATTGTTATGCTTTTTCACTTATAAATAGATGTCTTTTTGTATCTGACCTTTGGTTTGCAAAGCCTTCTCCACCCTATGGCTCAGGAGAGGCCATTTCGGTCTTTCTGGTTTTGCAGTTCTCCCAAGAATGTAATTTCCTTGGGGAAAGGAAAAAGAAAAAGAAAAAAAAAGAAAGAAAATCTTCCCCTTCATATCAAAATCCATTCATCCACTTCTAATTTTAGTTTCCTTTATGAACGCTATCCTGTAATTAAAACATTGGCAGATGAGAATATTATAGAGCTTTCCAGTTCAAGTGAACATTGTTGTTAAATGGGATAATCTTGTGTCTGACAGTCTAGTAAACTGACTGACTGAAAACATGTAAGGCCATGCAGATTAAGGCTTGCAGGGACCACTTTACACTGCATCGTTCAGACGGACTCCATTTCCACAGGTAGTATTTGCAACAGGACCGAAACCAATGACCAGCTGATAGAGGCCAACGTACCAGGTCCAATGCTGACATCTACCAGCAGATGATTTAACTTCCTTCTCACAGGGATGCTGTACACTTTCTTGGAAACCCTTCATTCACATATGTGCTGAATGTCACGTAACAGGACCATTGCAGAACCAAACCACCAGAATTGTTTCCTTCCCATGAGCTAAGTATTCTTCTTCCACAGACCTCCCAGTTTTCCTAATCTGGGAACAAGGATTCAAACTAATACGTGCCATGCTCAACAAAGCAAAGGACAGTGTCCACAGGTATAGTCATACATGCATTTTTGCTAGTAGCTCCGCTTGCATGAGACCTCCTATGACCACTCATTCCTACCCTCACCCACTTTCCATTTCACTAGCCATTCCTTCCATCCCCAACTCCATTTCTATCCCAACCCTAAATACAGCTGCACCAGCAAAACTGAGACAGCTGTGAGCAGCATTATAGAGGTAGGAACAAATGCTTGAGGAAGGGCAGCACCTCTTAAAGAGGCTTTATGCCAGATCAGATAGTTTCAAAAAGGAACTATCCCATGACATAGAAACAATCTGAACTTTTTACGGTTGACATACACCTGTGACAGAACTAAAAAGGGACTTTGCCTTTTTTACATCAGCAAAATGCAAGGGTGCAAATTCTAGTTAGTTTTCTACCAACCTGTTTTAGAGATTTTAGCCTGACAACTGAAATCATACCGCAGATACATCTGTCAAGTAGAATGAAGGGCGTAAGCTCAG
Source organism: Mycteria americana (assembly GCF_035582795.1). Lineage (NCBI taxonomy): Eukaryota > Metazoa > Chordata > Aves > Ciconiiformes > Ciconiidae > Mycteria > Mycteria americana. The sequence continues at coordinate 39,001,521 of NC_134367.1, forward strand.
GGGTATGAATAAACTTCAAAGAGCAGAGTACAAGAGGACATTAATAGTTTTATCAGTCTCTAGAAAATCAGCAAGGATGTGTCAAGGAACACCCACAGCATGGCACATGCTAGCTATTCACTTCTTTCTCTCATCTACCTTACAATGCAGAATCTTGTCTAGTTTTAGCTGGGCGCATCATCTTCCATCTTTAAGTTTTCTCTCGCAATCAGTATGAGTCAGAATCTCTCACAAGGCACATCAGGCCTTGGAGAAGGTGGAGGGAGAAATCGTTCAAGTATCTTAATGCAGCACTGCCCTGAGATAGGAATGTAGGGCTATGCTTTCCTAAAAAAGAAGGGAAATTGTAAGACACTGGCTGCTTTTTGTTCAGATTTGTGCAGATGAACAATTCTGTGCTTTGCTTTCTATGCAGGGGAAACATATTTTTAGAAAAAGAAATAAAACAGGCTTATTTAAATAGAAAACAGGTTGTGTTTTTAAGTTTTTTGCAAACCAGATGACTTACATTTCAAAAAAATCCTAGCTCTACACTCCTAGACCCCTAGCTTACATTAACATTTTACTGATGCAACACACTGGAGTAAAACATGAATAGAAGTATTTACATTGTGCTGCTTCAGTTTTAATCTGATTTCTCTGTTATCACCTTAATAGTTCTTCCTTTGGGGATTCTGTTGTCACCAAGATCCTGTAGGAGTTTGCTGTTAAATTTACTTGGCCTCCCAGTCCCTGTACAGATGGTGTGTTGTCCTGCCCATTTTGGTGTTAGCTATCCAAAGGGGATGGTGGGTTAAAAAATCAGTTGATGATGGATGTATCTTTCAACCTTCAAATATAGTTATTTCACTCAAAAGGGTGCAGCACCAGCCTGCTTAAAGGCTCCTAAGTAGTTAAAATAGGAGTGTCTTGCCTCTAGTGAGTGAATCAGGGCTATGACTGAGAAACACCCAGTATTTCATGTGTGCAGCGATCCACAGAGCAGAACCTCAGTGGAAGAATCCACAAGGAAAGCAGGCTCTTTGCCCTAAGAGTTTTTTACCCTGCTCTCATCCACGTGCATTGCAGCATGCTAGGAGGAGGCCTGCTCTCTCACTCATTCCTCCTACCTGCATGACTTGCCTGCCCTGGGAGCCTTCTGTGCCTTTTACAAACTCATTTCTCACATGTGGGAATAAAGGGTTACCCACCCAGATTCCAGCCGTAATAATGCATTGCCCAGGCTTTGAAACCCAGCATCTCTTTTGCATGTTCCCTCCTCCTGAGAATGAGTTCACTATCTTAATCCCAAGAGATTTTAATGTGTAAATTGCATGTCAGAGGAGAACATTACACACCCAGCCAATGTGCACAGAAAGCAGGGTGAATCCACTAACTGATACGTTGCTACTTGACATGAACTTGCTGCTGCTTGCCAGTATAGGAATATTTCCAGTGAAGGTATTCAAGGTCATCGTGCACAGAAAGAGACATATCACACATGCATGCATGATTGCTCCTTGAACTACAGCTGACTTCACAGAAAGCTGAGTTAATATTGGCCAAACTAAAATAAAATATTCCAGAGACTAAAATGACTTTGCAGGAGAGCTACAGAAGCTGTCCAAGTGGTTAATCAACAGTGCAAGCAACAGTGGACAAAATGTTAGTGGTGGAGAACAGCTTAGGCATCCAGTTAGAGACATGTAGTTCATCGTTCTCCGTTATTTCAAAAGCAGGCATTTATAGTATCAGCCTGCTGTACATGGGTCTACTTTTTTTGCCCTGAAGGATCTTCCCCAGCTCATCTAGATGGTCCTTGCCTTGCTTTAAGGTTAAATCTAAATTAAGTTCAGATGTGTATGTGGATATTCTTGTCAGTCATATTGCTATAATTGGTTATAGAAAAATAAAAAGTGAGGCTGCATGAATAGAAGTGTACAAACCATCTTAAACTGAATGGGAGCTTCTGTTCAGGTTGATCTAAACACAGTAGTTACATGGCAATAATGCATAGTAAAATAAGTAGGACAGATTGCAAGTAAATCTCAGTTTTCAAGTTATGTATGCGAGTTCATATCTCATATCTTATTGTCTAGGATTAACATCATTACAGTTCACAGTCCTGTCCTCAAGAGCTGCATTTCCAACCATTAATGTCATTCAGATGTCCTGAATTGCTGCTAGATAGAGGTCCAACAGTATTAATTTTACCTCTTGTCACATAAATGTTTTCAGACGGTGACAGCTCTTCACATAAAATGTCATTCATGTTTGACAGCTAAGTGGAAGACAGCGATCCCTGTGCAGGGGTACCCATCCCATCAGCCAGTCTTGAATCCCATAAATTTTGTGGGCACTAAATTAATTTGCTAGATTAGTAACATGTGAAACCTGTTCAATACTTGCAATATTCTACCTTTTTTTCCCTGAAAAATATATTGTTCTTATTGTTCTTATTCTCTACAGCAGCGTTTGGTCAAATGTTTGGTCAAATGTTTTTCAATGTTCAGATTTGTTCAAAGCTATTCAATGGAGCTACAGATCCCTGTGTAATAAATTTGAACTCATACTTTTGTTAGTTACATTTTGGAAATTCCTTAGAAGTAGCCAGCAGACCATGGCTTGAAAAGCATCTATCACTCAGCCTGTTTTCAGAAGCCTTTTCCCTTTTTCCCTGTCCACAATGGGGGTTTAAAGGCAGCCTACTAATGGGCCCACATAGAGCATAAAATAAAATCCTAATCATCTTTAACCTAAAATAAATCCCACACTTCAGCCCTCAGATGAAAAGACTGATAATTCCAGCGGTCACTAAAAGAGTCAGTCTATGAACAAGAGTGAACTCCACCTAATGGCTCGCTGCTTTTGCTCAGCTTTTTCACCCCACAAAGTTCTTCCCTTCTCCTTTTCCCTTTCACACAGAATGCTAGTCCTTTCTACTCATCTCCTGGGGAACCTCATGCATAATGTGGAGACCCATCCCACAGACAAATGAGAGGGAATTTCCGATTAGAGCAACACACATGATTAAGGGGCTAGAGAGACTGACTTGCTGTACAAAGTCAGGTTTTATAAGATGAATACAACACACTTCTTTGACTAAGCATGGATTAAATTATGAAAAAGGCACGATCGTCATCTTCCCTGTAAATATTTGAAGCATATAAACATGAAGAAAGGGTATGAACTTTAGTAGTTTACATTCTTGCATAAGAAATTATATCTTTGGTCACGAGTGATTACGGCCAGTGAGGAAGGACTCCTATTTCTGGCCCAACAAAATTTTTACCAGTTGCCCAAGTACCTGTGTGCACACTATGAAATCTTGTCAGCCTACAGCCCAGTCTAGCATGGGGGCAGCTCTTGGGCAGCTGCCTGTGAAGACTGGAGAGGTACCAACCACTTTTCTGGGTATGTGCATGAAATTTCAGGTGGAGCCAACCAGGGTAAGAAACACTGCCAGGGAAGGCAGAGTAGCCAGGCTGTATGGTTCTGGATGCATTCAGTAACTCAAACCATGCACTGAAATGCAGTTTATCTCCAACCGACCCGACTTTGTCGACAGAAATAATCGCCTTTGGCTTTTAGTATTGACATAAATTATAATCTGTTTCAGCATAGTGGCATCTCAGCACAGGAAGGTATTCAGTGAACATAGGGTTATTTACCTGCAGTCTGTCTGCCCTGTATTCCCTCCACACTAGTCTTCTGGCATTGACTCCACTGTCTCCACACAAGCAAGTACTATACAACTATATTACTCACTAAATAACATGACAGCTAGTTTTTCTCACACATGATATAAATGGTGAGTCTTCAGGGGGGCAATAGACAAGATGAAGATGCTGACTTTGAGTCAGAAAATTGATTCCACGCATGATAGGACACCATGAGAGAGAAGAGAGATTTTTGTGGAGCACCTTGGTCTAGCACCCACTAATTACCTCAGGAAAACTCAGATCAAAGGAAAGCAGCAGCATTATTTGTACAGGTGAGCCGATTCCAGGCACACCCTCTCCCCGCATCTGGAGTGCAGAAAGCGACAAGAAAGGCTATTCAGAAGAGATCAATGCATGGTGGGATGGTGCTCAAAGACAAAATGTGAACTACTGAGTAAAACTCAGTCTGTGTGGTCACTTGAACTATGCAAAATTAACAGATTACACTTTAACCAGGATTGAAATTACTGCGAATTGTTTATGTCTAGCTGCAAAGCATTTCAGACGTTTCAGCTCATTTTGTAATGGTCATTTCTTTAGGCTTCTTAAAGCTAGAACCATTTCCTAGAGAGAAAAACAGTAGCACCACTGCCCAAAGCAATTAAGACAAGACTGGACATTTGTTGTCAAAGGCAGCACAGCCTTAGCAGTGGGGAGAAGACGTAAGAGAACTTTCCATAACTAATTTCTGTGCTTTATCAGAAAGAGATTTCCTTTGGTTTTGCTACATTCTTTTTAAGTTCATGCTCCTTTGTTCCTGTGTCTGATGTAAATTCAGAGATCATTACATGTCTCTTTATACACAATTCTGTGCTTTGCAGTCCTTTTTCATAACACGAGTATTTAAAGCCTTTTAAAGCATTACAGACTGAACTGAATCCGCCAGAGGACATCCTGTAGGCACAGTCACAGCAATAGAAAAAGGAAGAGCAGAACTTTATATCTGAAGTGCAATTCCACTCCATGCAAACTGCACCATCTCAATTTCAGCAACATTCAGTTTTATTAAAAGAATCTCATTTTAATGCACAACTTACTTATTCTTCTTGAAGCAACAAGTGCAGAAAAATGTGTTAGTACCTGTTTCACATCCCTTCCCCTCTGACAGCAGACCATTAGACAGCCCACTAGACTGGAAGAATGCCTTAGCTGTGGTTGACTGAATACCTGCTTTTTTCTCCTTCAGATTCCTCTTTGAAATGTGTTTTTCTCAGTAACAGTTTATTCTTGAGTTTTGCACACCCTGTACAGGTCCATTGTCTCTTGGTTTTTTTGCTTGTCTGTCTTGTACTGCACTTCCTTCATGGCAGTGTCTGGAAAGGAGAGGAAAAAAGAGCTCAGTCAGTCCTGACCTAAAAGTTCATGATCTAATTCAGAGCATTTCTGGGATGAGAAGTGCTGCACACCCAGAACAGAAGAGGCCACGCTTGCTGTGGAGAGGGAGGCAGGATTAACAGGGTTGCTCAGATACAGGGCAGACTTCTGGAAGAAGGTGGCCCAGGAACAGACATGAGCAGGACCAAGCAGGGCCAAAGCATCGCACAGGTGGCCACAGGCCTCTCAGCAGAGCAGCTAGAGTCTTTCTGGAGGAGTCCCTATCCTGGACAGAGCAGTAGTCACAAAACAGATCATTAAAATGGATCAACTGGGGACTTAAGGTCTGGATCCAGTTTGCAGGATTGATTCACTCTGATATCCTTGCCTTTTCTTCAAGGTCTCACCACCTCTTAGCAGCTCTTCTCCTTTACAGGAGATCAGTCCTTGCCTTCATGGGAGGAAACAGCTCATGGTGTATGTTTCAGTAAATGAATTGAAGAAGGACCCCAAACTTCTAGCCCACAGGTTCTTGGATATCTGACCTGAATAGATGGACAGCTCAGGTTTCACTCAGCAAGCCCCCCAACTGTGTGATCATCTCCCCTGGACACAATCCAATTCAACAGAAAAATTAATTCCAAAATGACTCACAATTAAGTGTTTCATTCATTCTGAGGAAAGAGTTTTCACAACTTTTTTTTCCCATGGGGAGAGGGAGAAGATATATTTCAACTTTCCACCCCAGTTCAGGGTGGCAACAAGTACTGAAACACCTCCCCAGAAAAGGAAGGTTTGGGGGTTTTTGGTTTTCTGGTTTTTCTCAGCTTGATTTCTCTATTTGTAGGTGAGAAAGAAGGTGAGAAGAGGGCAGAAAGACAGATACGGTGATGGCAGCTGGAAAAGAACTGCAAAGGACTGTGTTAGCACTGTGCACCTAGTCTGAACTATGGAAACTGCCATGAGCTCTTACAGACTGAAACACTGTAGATGCGTACAATGCATGCGCTTACACAAGCAGAAGAAACCTCTTGCTTGATTTTTCTTTCCTTTTTTCATATCAGCATCAGAAATGTGAGTTTTGCCCTTTGCTAGAGGCCTGAACTCCTGTTCTGGTGAGCATTCTGGAGTGCGATTCAGAAAAAGTTCTTTTTTGTCACTGGCCCCATTACCTAATGTTTTGCAGCCCTGCCCAATAAAGATTTATTCATCTCATATGTTGCTGGTTGTGACCTTATGTTCAGCCGCAGTTGGACTGCTTTGCGCTCCAAGGCTCTTGCTTCAGCGTTCCAAACCCGGGAACCGCTGCGCCTGGGAAGACCAGCCTGCAGAGCCTCGCTGGACAGTAAATCAGGCCTTGAAGGCCCAACCTCTTTAAATCAAGCACTCAGCCTCATCTGTTTTGTTACTGCACTAATACTGCCCCAAGGAAAATCACGAATGAGAGTCCAATATATTTCAAATATGTTACTTAACTGAAGCATGTTTTACTTAGGTTCGGTTTGAATACCGCATTGCTTAACTTTTCTTTGAATACCCTTTCTCTATGTGCTGTTTATGATGAATGTCTCCAAGTCAACTTTTGTACTGAAAATACGGAGCCCTCCATGAGGGTTTACATGACTGAAGTGGGCACTTGTGTCAACTCACCAGCCCCCTGGTCCGGACTTGTTTCACACGTAAGTTTTCTGCAGTTAAACCTTATCCTTCCACAAACTACGGGCAGCTGTGCAGTTCAGAAAATGTGACTCAAAAGTTTTCTTTCAGAGTATTACCCGCCTTCCCTCTCCCTTGCTGGCCAGAAGTTCATGGGGATCATCCCCACACTTCTCTTAAACCCTTCAGTACTCAGTCCCTCAATCCAGCTGAGCCCCACTACCTTTCCCTCCTGGTGAAACCCCTTGGCAATTCTTGTGCTGAGAACTAACTGTGCTGCTACTTTCTCTGCTCAGGGAAACTCTCTGAATTACAGAGGAGAGGCTCAGTGCATCCCGTCACAAAGCTATAAAAATTTACTGCTGATAGGTCTTAGAAAAGGTGGTGTTTCAGTATCATGAAAACAGTTCAGAGCTATGCACCTTCTAATAGTTATTTGAAAACGATCAGAGGATCTTTGATATTAATTACAGCTAACTTCTCCTACTCACTGTGCTGAAAGTGAAGCTCAAACTATGCCAAATTAATGGCCCTTTGCTACTTATGAGGTTCTTTATGGCTAATTTGTCACCATCCATCAAGCTTTGTTCATGCATTTACTCAACAAAATGAACAGGGCTTTAACCAGGGAAGGTGAGATATTTAGTTAATAAAAAGTAATGAAGGATATTTCTGAGACACTCTGATGAACTCAGTACTTGAACCTTTCAACTTGCATTTACCCAGGAGAGCACTTGGTGAGATCTTCCAATTTTCTTTAATCATTTCACTCAGTGTATTGTTTTTCCATATATTTCACTATCTGTAATAAGAGCTAAGACACCAAGCACATAAGGAAAATAAGCTGTCAGTATTACAGCAGTGGTTTTGATGGGGGTGCTAACAAAAAAGTTATTTTATCTGCACTGAATTCACTGTGGGCTTTTCAAGGAACTTATCTTTTGCTCTTGGCTTAAGTAGCAGAAAGTTGTGGTTGATGTGCTGCTGGTATCTGAAAAGAACTTTTCATTGATTTGAGAAGGAACACATGGGAAACTGGAATCATTGTGTTTCTCCAAGAAGCAAAAGTTCACCATAATATCTAGCCTTTCCTTCAGCCTTTCTCTGCGAGAGAGAAATCAGCTGCATTTGACCTAAAAACCTCAGACCTAATTTTGAATAACTACAGAAAAACAGTTTTTAACAGGATTGCATTTCACTGTTTCAGACAAATGTGAATTCCTTTCCCTTTGCGTGGATTTCTCTAAACAGGGAAATCCAATTCCCTTTGGATTCTTCCCCTCTGAGTGAGGATGAGACTGAGTCATCCTCCATTTGTTTGTCTTTGATGATGAATATTACTCTCAACTTCCAAACAATGTCAGCAATGAAAACAGGGCATCTGGAACTTGGTTCAGTTATACTTACACTCTTCCAAAGCACTACATAGAAAATATGCATATGCTTCATTTTAAACACCTGAATAACTCCACTGGCTTTTGCTGGGATATTTCTAACATTAAAATTTGCTGGATTAAGACCATCATACTTATTAAAGCTGTGCCCCATTTGCAATAATAATTTGGCATTGGTACAGCTGTGGCATTCCTGGCAGTGAAACAGGCTTAAAAATTTGTTAGTTTAGAGATACTCTTCTGGGAGCACCATGACATTCATGATTTAACACAACCGCTTATGTTGTGGGTGCCACCTACATCCAGGTGGGTAGGTCTTTGGACAGGCCACACTTCATGGTCCCCCTGCAGAGAGCACTGCTAAGCTGTCAGACTTGTCTTTGAAAACTGCTAATTCCATCTGTGCACCTGTGAGTGCAAAATGCAAGGTGTACGATGCAAACCATTCGAAGCACGCTCTGCAGCAAGCAACAGATCTAGTCTGGAATTTTATGTCTTCTTTCTTCAGTGACTCAGGTATGGTTTAATGTGAAGCAGTGATAAAAGCAGAATGCTGGAACTTCAGCTATCCAAATTGAAGGCAAATATTTCTGTAGCACACTACAAAAAGCTGCACACAGAAGATATGAATATTAATGTATTGCAGTTTCAGTTGTCATAGTCTTTTCTCCTTGCCGTCTTCTGCTCTACTCAGCAATGAAATAGGCATTCTGTTGAGCCAGGCTCTTCTCACAACAGACAGGATGAAATTGCTTCCTTGGTTAGACAGCTCACCCTTGAGGTATGCTCAAAGAATATCCTTTTTTGCACATCTATAGTGCAGCTTCCAATTAGAGAAGCAATATAAGCAACAAGGAACAGTGGGGGAAAGAATAAGATGTTCTTTCTCTCCAGACAGAAAATTCCATGCTGACACAAAAGTTAGGATTTGGCAACTCAAAAAGTCTTTTTGTTTTTATTGTGCATTCATCTGAGAGAATTCACACACATGTGCATGACTGACTCCTTTCCTGGAGGCTGTTGGAACTGCAGCTCTCAGAACCTGAACTATTCAGAGAGCTGGAAATGTTTGTTTGATCCTCTGCAGTAACACTTTTATGGAGAAAAGCTCTTTTCTCCCAAGAATATTCTCATCTGCAAATACAACACAGCCTCTTTTCCACCTGATAGTGGTTTTCCACTAAATTTGGTCTGGGCAAAATAACTAAGCAAATCCTGCTGTTATTTCTACTTGCTGCTCAGTGTTGATCTTTTGTAGTCATTCCTAATGCAATATGAGATGAGAAAAAAAAATATTTTTAAAATAGGGGACAACACAATGACACTGCACAAGATTACTTCCAAGTTGCTGCTCATCAAAGTTTGAGATGGCCTGACAGTGATAAGGCAACACCAAGCAAGGAAAAACTCGGGTTAGATATCCAGGAAAGATCTATCTCAGCTGGGATTCTAAACAATGCCTTTGGGCAAATCTTTGGGAAAATCACCAGTAACACTCCTATCCCCGTAGTTCATGACTTTTTTTTGAGAATACAAAACTGACTTGATTCTTTTCAGGCTTGACAGTATACTAGTCTGTGTTCATGCTTGCAATAGATTGCAATGCCTTAATAATGTGCCTGTTGTTTACTTGGAAGCAGAGAGGCTAAGCAGCACCTAGCTCAATCCGGCATGAAAGCTGAAGCAGGTTTGTGTTAAGTTTGAGTTCTCCTTGCCACCTTTGCAGTTTCTGAGGTTTTCTTTAACTTTTGGCTTTGTAGCCGCAAAGTAACTTCAGTCAAAATATCTGAGGATTGTCAGGTTTCAGGTCAAAAGTATGTCAAAAGTAGAGTTTTACATGATTTCCACCCAACAGTAAATCCCTCCCTGCATCTGATATTCAGCCTAAGCTCACTTGAAAAGTTTTAGGGTTTGTGGTGAATGTTTCTCACAGCTCTACGTTGAAGAAAGCTGGAATGTTATAGTTGTCTCAGCAGGTTTCATCCAAATCCCAGCTAATTTGATAGGCGTCTTCATGGCTATGAGGAGAAGTGGATCAAGGCAAAGATTTTGCTGGTGTGCAGAGTCAGATTCTCAAACAGTATGCACAGGATAGTGCCAGACAGAACAATAAAACAAGATAGCAATGGTCTTTTTTTTTCATTTACTAGTTTCAAGTAGCAAATATTGAGGGCAAAGTTCCTGGGAAACGCCTTATGAAACACATTTCTTCTTTTAGACTCATTACTACAATAAACATCATTTTAGAGTCACAGCAACAAACATTTTCTGCAGACTGTTTAAAATAGGCAATTTTTCACCCTCAGAGACAGTAAATTCCAAAACAAGGATGACACCCCCGGGTAGGTGCTGCTCACCTCTGGGTGTGCATTCTGGTATAGTCTGGAAAGATAACAGCACACAGCTTGCCTCACCAGTACATCATTACACTTTTCTAGTACTCCAAGCACACAAGCTAGCTATTGAGCAGCCGGCTATGAGGGCAAGGATATTTCTGGAGTGTCCTGCTTAAAATCACAAGGGCATAATCCACAAAGAGATTTAGACACCTAAGAGTCTCAACACCACAGTTCAGCTGCTACCTATCTTCAAGCATGCCCAAAGCCCCTTCTTTCCTCTGTTTATCCCAAGAAAGTCCCCTGGGCAGCTACATTTCTGCAGATAGGTGCCACAGAGCCTCCTTTGTCCCAGCTACACAGAGAACCACCATAGGAAAGTTCTGCACCAGAGGGATCTGAGAGGATAGACACACTGTCCTCCAGCATCAAACATGCGTAGCCCAGCCAACAAAAGCCCTGAGCTGAGAAGATTTTTGTCAGAGGTGTGGTATGACCATGCACAACCTACGTCCATGCAAGGGTCTCTGGTGGGTCCATTGTATGAATGCAGCTGCAAAGGCAGTTGCTTTGGATGGCAGGTAGGGCCCAAGCCTCAGGAAGCAGATGATGTTCCATCCTACTACCAAAAGTGCCAAACTGTTATTCAGAAGGCAGGTTGCCTGCTCCAGGCTCAGGCAGCAGTTTTCAGTGTTGGTGTCAGCCTTGGATGCTTGAAGAGATCCTTTCAGGATACACGTGCTGCCTGGACATAAACTGCCTCACACGTAGGAATGTGCCTCTTCAGTTTAGTCTCTCTCCTTGTCATGAACAAGGGGCAAAGAAATTAATTTACAACACATTTCATGAAAAGAAAACAAGTTAATTTCCTTTCCTTTTCCTTGCCTTTATTTCCTTGCTTTGTTCTTCATAACCATTATCCAAAGGTCATGAAAACAAAAGTAGCTAAATATTAAAAGTTATTTTCCCCCATTTGAAAATTTGAATTACTAACTCTTATCTGTAGTGAAAGACTTTTTGCAACACTGTTTTTAATTTATCATGCAGAGTAGATTAAAAAATCTGAAGAAATTACATTGAAAACATTGCAAACCAGAAAAAAATCTTTACAACAGTCCTTGTTTAAATTATTTCAAACATAACAGCTCATATTGCAAGTTCCCTGACATCCTATACCTGTACATTTGATCACCAGAGACAAAGATTCTCATTCAAGAAGAGGACATTCAAGGTTTTCCATCACTCAAAGTGTCCTACAGGAAGAATGATAGACCTGATGGTAACCTGATGGTAATTTCTGGGCAGGCATGTGGTCTGTTAAGCTGCATTCAGAGGACAATTTCCTGATCCTTGTAGGCTTACCAAACTATACAGCCTGTTACACCAGTTGAAAATGAGGCCCTGTGGGTCAGTTCTACAAAACCACAAACATATCACCAAATAGAAAGGATTACTAACCTCTACTCAAACAGGGCTCTCCTGGCAGGTTGTGTTACACAACTTTTCCAAAAGCATGTTAGATATTGGCAGACACTGAGAAATATCATCCAAGTCCTTTTCTCTCTCTCCCACTCTTTTTCTTCTTTCTCTAATAGACAGTCAATTTGGAGTCCTGGAGAGAGAAAAAAATATTCCATGAAGAAATCACTTTGAAGCTTAATTTTTCACTGCCAAAGTACTTGGGACACTCGTTTTTTCCAGTCTTTCTCTAATTCTCGTTATCACTACTGCTGACTCATCTCCTGATGCCAAGGGAAAAACAGTTTTATGGGAACATGAAGATGTCACATCTGAATTATTTTGGCTGTTATAAATGGCTCTGCAACTCATTCTCTGCACTGCTATGAAACAGATTTTCATAATTTCTGGATCAAAGCTAGTGCTCCAGGGCAGAATGATGCCCGGAGTGGTGGAGAAGCATGTAGCCTTACCTCTTGAGCAGAAGGAGCATCTCTCACCCAGCTGCAGTGAATATCACTCTCCTGCATACTGCTGAAGCAGTACTCCACAGCAATCCCATTCAGCTTTCCCTGGTGGGAAAAAAAAATATCTCTAGCCTCCCCTGTAAGTGCTTATGAGGTGCGGTAAATCAGAACTGATACCTCAAGATGCTTCTGGAGAACATAAAAGCTCTGCTCATTTTTTCCCTACCGCCAGAACTTGCACATGGATTTTGTTTGTATAGAAACAAATAAACCATTGAATTATTTCTCCCTCCTTCATAGAATCCCATGTGCTCTCTGCACATATATGTACATAAATATATTTGAAAACAAGTTAAGTAATTGCAATAAATCACTATTTCAGTGAATTTCACCTGCACTTGCTGTCTGCAAATCTTTGACAGAGAACTTATGAAATAAACAGTTTTAGCAGAAGTTATTTGTAAATTCCTTTAACAAAAAATGCTTGGATATTATGCTGTTTGTGAATAGGTCACTGTACATATTTATAACGACACTGTGTGTAGCTGCATCCCATTAATCAATCAGATTATTTTGTGTCTGTTCACTTTTCAGAGGCAGAACATTATGTGATGAGAATATAAACAGACTATGCAGCTGAATATAGCATTGACCTGTAGTGAATCTTTAAGCCTTTCTGCTTTTCTCAAGATTTTTCAAGATTATTAATCAAATGAGTGTGTGTGTGCGTTCATGTTAAGATGCCAGAGATAGGTCAGGAAGAGACATAAAACTGAAAAATCACTTCTGACTTTCAAGAACCACCCCTGGATATTTTCCTTACCATGAGCTGCACTGTACAAGCCATGAGGGATATGTGAGCTAGTACGCTGTTTAGCTAATCCTCATCTGGTGAGATTAAAGAACATTTTACAGCCTGCATGCTAAAGTGAGTCTCAAGTTATTTTTAGGCAAAGTGACATAGTCTCAGTAAGAGAGGGTAAGCTTGCTCCTATCCAGAAATAAGTTTGCCTTACAGTTCTCACCCTCATCAGACAAAATATCCCACAAGCAGACAGAGCAATCCATTCGCTGGACTGCTGCATTAAAGGGACACGGTGCCAGCCTGAGGGCAAAGGCCATTGCTGCTGCACGTTGTGCATGAGACCACGCTGGAGCAGGTGTACCCTTTTCCCATCACCTACTGCCTTAACACCTTCAAGCAAGGCAGGCAGAGGAAGGCTGCTCATGTTTGGCATCCTCTTATGTTTTAGGCATGGGATGGTTGCTACGTGATTACCGTTACCACAAAGAAGGTTGTTCTGGACAGAGCAGAAGTCAAACTTTGGCAGCTTAGGAAGTAAAAGACTAGGATGCCAACACATTTTAAGCACGTCCAGCATTAGGCTGCAGCTGAGAGAAGGTCTTGAGGATTGCAGTGCTGGAGGTAAGCACCTACATGTCTCCTAAATCCTATTTCAGGTGCCCTCTTCTGCAAATCAAGTTCTTGGTGCACTTTGTTCCGTCTCAGTCAGTTACTTGGAATTGTCACTGAAATTTGGAATATTTTTCATTAAGATCTGCTGTGGGAAGGCTGGAATAAGCATAATGAAAAAAAGCAAGAATAAATCTTCCCAGGACATGTTCAGCTGAGGGCTGATGGCTCAGATTACTGTTGGCATCAGCTGCTTCTGAGCATTTCCAGTCCTGGCATTCATGAGAGTAGTGATAAAATATGCTGACGTCTGTCAATCCCTATTTCAACAGTGGACTTCGCAGTTGAATAAACATACTTCTAAGCACGGCTGTTTGATTTTCTTTTTAAGCACGTAGCTTCTTTATCTCTTGACATAGAAATGGCTTTCTTAGGAAATTTAAGATAAATAGAAGAGAAAGTTCAGTATAGACATGTGGTGTTCATCAAGGAGAACTTCTAAATCAGCAGGAGTTTTCCTTCACAGAGCTGGAAACCATCACCATACCATCATCATCTGCTCATTTGGACCCCACCAGCTACTATGGCTGAAAGCCATTAGCCCCCTGTCTGCCAGTTTGACCAATGGCACTTTCAGGACTTTAGTCTCCAGAGGTTGATAAAATGGGAAAAAAAATAACCTATCATGACAGGTACTTGCCTTTTTGTATTCCCAGGCATGGGTCTTGAGCCCGTTACTCCTTCAATTGCTATTAAAATGCCAGATCACCATAGCAATCACAGTAGAAAAGGTTGCTTGCTCTGACACTAGGGATTGCTCTTGGCCATGCATCATACAGAAGCACAGGGCACACTTAGCTCCTCCCATCAGATGGGTACACGTGTGGCCAGTTAAAATTTCCAGTGATGAGCAGTATCTTCCTTTAAGCTTGGAAGGCTTGTTTTCAGTCAAGTCAGGGTAAGCATTAGGTAGCATCTCCACAAGAGATCACTGTGTCTCTTCTCTCTTGTCTGTAGGAAATACAAAAAAAAATGGGTGCTGCTTCTCATAGGTAACATCACACAGAATTTTCAAATGCCCTAGAAAGAATTACAAGCATCACTAGCTCATAGCTTTACTCCAGAACACATTTATTTCTAACTAAGAGCAGTAAGTGTCCTTCTGATATATTTATCTATTCCTGTAGGTTTCTTCTAAAATCTTTTCCTTTTTTGCCCTGATGTTTCCATTTAAGTCGCTTATTCTTTCTTTTTTCCATTACTGTATTAGCTCCTGTCAGTTTTCAATTGGCTGCTTTCAGTGTTCGTACTCCCTAAAAGTTGTAACTATTTTGTTTCTCCCATTACATTCCTTTCCTGGTTTGCACATCGCATATATTTACACTAATCCAGTAGAGGCTTTGTAAGTTGCAGTCCTCGTTGTGATGCAGTCTGAGGCATAGGATATCTCACAGGCCACTACACAAAGGGAAGACATGCTATAGAAGGCAATTTCTTTTGTCAGCATGAGAGATGCTTTCCATGGCGCTGTTGGATGAAACAGGTCTGGATGTGCCAGGTGAAATCCTGGCTCTGTCAGGAGAACAAATGTCACAGAGCTACAATTTCTCCGTTTTTATCTCCTTTCACCACAGCTCTGCCTCGAATCTTATAGAATGAACTCGTCCATTCTCCAAAACACCACATTTTCTAATGTCATTCCAGGGCATGATGAACCCCTTGTTCTTGGAGGCCACAGAATGGCCTCTCTTCCTGCGTACACCAAGCCAACCTTCGTGCTTTAAGCATGGGATGTTTTTCCTTCGTGGACCACAACAGGGAGTCTGCAAACAAAGTTCTTTCCAAGGTGAGTTACTCTATATACACCCTGCACAGCATCCTGACAACTAACCCAGAGCTCCCAATGGCAGAAACAAGGTGATCTCTAAAGGCCACTCACACAGAAGGTTGCCAAGAGACAACTTTTTGCAACGATCTACAAATATGAGGAGATTTTCTCTCCACCTTTGAGATCTTTCCCCAGGAAACATGTTGAAGTTTGTCCTCAGCACACTTGACCTCTGTCCTAAAGCAGATTCAAGAAGTCCAAGAATGTGAATTTGTAAGTATAATAATGGCTCCATGCCGGCCAGGGGATTTCACTGGATACCCACAGAAGATGTTGCGAAAGTTTTCTAGTCTGATTCCTCCCCAGTTATTTTCCCAGTTTCCATTTCTCTCTGATATGCTCTTTGTCCAATAGGAATTATTATTGTGATATAATTTTAAAATTAATTTTACAGGCTATTTGATCATGTGTGTGTAAGGAAAAGATTTGATTCCAAAAATCTATAAAACTATTTGCTACTTTTGGCAACAATATAATATTCTTCTACTGTTTTTATAACATACAGGCAGCTATACCTGATTCTTGTGGAAGCTAGGCTTGAAAGAAGCTTTGATATCAATATATTTCCATTACAAATCCTTTGAGTATTTCAAAGCCCATGGACATTATGGTAATAACTTACAATATGTCTTGATGAAACCTTAACCCAGGATGTCAATACCAGAGAAGCTCTCTAGGATAAATAGCACTGCACATAATACTGAACTAAAGCCATTGCCTCTTTCTCTTTCAAGTTTTGATAGCTAGAGGATAGAAGCAAAGTGACTGTGGCACAGCCCCAGGCATATGGGATTCCCTCGCCTAGCTACCTTGTTAATGAACCGGATCAAAAATGGCAAAAAACCATCAGTCTGAACCTAGCTTTTTGTTCAAGCAATGTTCACTCCCACAGAGGCAGTAGTTATTCCCCATGTCTGTAGTCACTAGCATGATTCTTTGGAACAAAATTCAAAACCTTTTTTCAGCATCTGAAACGAATTAATTCTGTGATTGAGCTGTGGCAGGGCGTAATGAATAATCTCTCTGCAGTTGCTCATTTGTACTTGCAATAATCTTCACTACTTGTGTATGCTTTTACTTGTCAGTAGGGCACTGAAACACTGATCACAGAAAAGTAATTGCCATTTATAGTCCAGCAGAGCAAAACGGATCCCAGTTCATTCTTTCTTAACATTGCAAGGCAGAAGACTCAAACCTGGACATTTTTGGGATGTGAACTTGGCAACTTGGGGCCACAACTCATTTTATACCCAGCAAGTTCGCAAACCTTTTCTATGTCTCCTCTCTAAGATTGCATAGTGCGGTCTCAGTGCAGTCAATCAAACCAGATTAGGTCTTTATTTCAGATTTTTCCACAGTGTTTGTGATTTTGAGCATAACACTTAAGATTTCAATGTTTTTGCTCTCTTGCCTAAAGCTAAGCATTCAGATTGTCCATTTCACAGAATTTTTATGAAAATTAATTGATTATTATTTCTACCATGTTCAGCTACTGCAGTGAAAAAAACATCAGAGGCATTAAAAAAAAGGAATATTTATTGTCTTTCAGCTACAAGTAAGTTAAAATCAAATCTATTTATCTCCCTTATTAAAGAGTTGACTACAGCACACATACTTATAAAGGAACAGCATCTTCATCAACAAGTACTGCTGACTGGGTTAGAACTTCCTCCATAATCAGTTCGCTCACTTACATTAAGGGTATTAATGGTCTGCTCCAGAAGGAACAACATCCTACAGTGCAGGTTTTGCGCATACATACCTCTATGAAAACTCCTGATACTGATATACACAGCACGCCAAGAAAAGTACATGCCAAAAGAGCAAGTGCTGGATTATTCCTTTCAGATGACGAATACTAATGCCACAGTTTATTGAAAAATGTCTGCATTTGAATAGTCTCCTATTTCCCTTTTCAGGGCTAGGCATGTTATTTCTCCAGGTTCTGTGTGGTTTTGTTTCAATTGTCAGGAGAAATGTTGTTAAACCTTTCATTCTCTCTCATTTTTACTCCATTTATTATTTCTAAAACAATGAATGACCAAAACTTGGATTTATCAAGGACAATAGTTCACTTTCTCGCTATGAGACATCATTTAAAGGTCATTTATGGACTTTGCATTTGCTCATGCACTTAATTTGGCTGATGCAGTGCCAGGTTTTTAAAGACTCACCTATAAATGTCTTTCTTGCATTTTTGCTGGAACTAATACCAGGAAAAAAAAAAGGACAAAATGAAATTGCTGAAATAAATGGCCTGCATTTGTCTTTAATGGAAAAGGCTAACTATCAAAGGGAAGGAAAGCTAGATATGTGACTAAGTGATATGACTAGTATTTAAGGGAAGTGAGATGCTGATTGTCAGATCCTCAGAATCAGGTAATCAAATGGCGCAATTAGGTGTTTCTCTACTGATTTAAACAAACCTTTACCCATTTTCACAAGGGGGAAATTTGACTCTCAGATCGCAGATGCATCTGGCTAGTGAAGCCTCAGATGATACTGGCTTCTCAGAAGTTCTAGCACATGTTGGCCTGTTGCACAAGAAAAAATAAGGGGAATGCTCTCTTAGGTGCAGATATATTCATGCGGATGAAAACTTTTTCAGTTGGCAGCTCTTTTCTTTCAAAAGGGTATGAAAGTGATAGGAACAGGCCTGTAGTTTTCCAGGACAGTCACAAAAGCTGTGATTATGGTACCAAATGAATTTGGTGACCTTGCTAGACAAACTGCATACAGCTGTGTTTTGAATGACTGAGTTGAAAATCAAGGACGCTTGGTGAGTCCGTGTGGCTTTGGGTAGTTATCTTTTGGTAGGGTAGGTGAAAGAAGAGGAGGATCGTCATTCCAGCCACATTTGCAAAAAAGTCAGGAGCATATTACAGGACAAGCAGAAAAAGAAAAACACTGTTTTTCTGAGCCTTCCTAAAAATATAATGTTCACTGTGGGTATAGGAAGAATGAGCAGTGTCTGGAGCATGACAATGCTGAGGATTGTTTCTATAGTGTATAGTACACAGATAGCTTATAAGTAAGATTTATAAGATAAAGTGATACACTAGCTTTTTCAGAAAGGGGACTTCAGAAATATCTTTTTTCCCTACTGGGGTTTCCTCCCAAGTAATACGTGATACATGGAAAGCTCACTTGCTATCCATTATGTGACAATGGGGAAACAAAAACCTCCTGGTATGCTTCCTTCTCAGATGTCAAACTGAAGTCATTAGAAAGCAGTATGCAGAACTTCAGATAAAGAGTATCCACCATTAACGTGCAAATATTAGTCTGGATTAAACTCTAGTAGTGTATGTTCAGAATACCTCCAGAAACAGATTTCATTAGCTTACTGAAGAAACAGCCTTTGAAAGATTTAGAGCAGAAATGAACCAGATAACCTGGAAAGCTCAGGTCAGTATGGATGCAATTTCCTAGGGCTCTTCTCTCCACAAGAGCTCCATAACAGGAATCAAAGTTCAGTTTAAATTCAGGTCCTAATATGCAAAGCACTTCAAGAGATTGGCTTAAGTGACCTGATCAAGAAATTACTTATGTATCCAAAATCAGGATCGCTATTGTCACCTTTGCTGTGATGTCGCATTTTCAGCTTGGCAGAAAACAGTTGCCAGGGCCAGAGACACAACTTGGACAGGAAACCAGCCTCTTAACTGATGTTTCACATCTAAAGGTAACATCTATTTGACTTACATTTACTGCACACTCACACTAAAATGGAAGGATATAAAAGAAGACCTGAAAGCACACAAAGGCATTTATCTCATAGAATGTGGGAAATTATTTGAAATAAAAGACAACTACAAATTCTGGAAGATATTCAGATGCTGCAGGTGATGCAAAACCATGCTGATTTTGTTTTAGAATGACCTTCAAATTCCTTGGTTAGACATCCCTCCTCCTCTTTCCTCATTTCATGAAAAGGCTCAATTACAAAGTAAAAACAACTCTTCTAAGCAGCTATGCTTTAGTGTGCTGATTAACGTTCATATTTACTGTGAACCAAACCAAAGTTATCTGGGAAAGGACCTTCCACTGCACTAACCTGAGCACTGAAGGATGTTTTTGCAAATCTTTTCATTTGACAAGTTAATTTTCTAAAGTAATGTTTACTATTGCATTAAGTTAGTCTGAATTTCAGGTAGTAATAGGATCCTTGAGTTGGCTTTAAATTCTTGTTGTATTCTTAGTACCAGCTTAAGCCTGTCATAGCAGTCCTGCAGAAAAGTCTGCAGTTCATGTATTCTTTTCCTTCACTTTCCACCTTCATATAAGTTGTAGTGACGTGTCTTATTATCTTGTGGCTCAGTCCTAGGTAAAATTTGGGCTTGAAAGGATCAAATGCTATTACAAGTTTTTAGATTTATTGCTTCTACAAATCTGGTAGACATCTGGATTTCAAACTCCTTAGTGTGAAGACATGAACCAAGGAGTCTTGGTTGGGACCCTTCTCTGGCTCTAACCTCTATGTGAGAAAGCCTTACAGAATTTAGTGTGGATAAACCTGTACTCCAGCCTTTACAAATACAGGCACAAAAGCTACACCTTCTGCTACAGAACAAGACAGCTAAAAAGAGTGGTTTCATTTAATAAGCATTGCTCCGTTTGGAGAGCATGAAATGTGGAATGCTTCTGAAAATCTGCTGTAAGCACATAGGCATGCAATGGCCATGCTTGAAAATGTTGGTCTTAATTTTTGTTTGCAGCCACAGCCCTTTCAAATCTATTCTTCCAGCTGCTGAAAACACAGTATATAAACCAAACTCTGGCACTTACTAACTGTGCTGAAGGACAGCTGATCTGCCCTGCCTCAACCCTGGTCTTCGCTGCCTGTCCCAGAACCGCCTAGCAAACTGCAGATGAGTCTTACTGGGGGCTTGGACAGGAGCTGGGAGCCAATGTCCCTCTATTGAGAAAGTCAAAGTGAGAGCTGAACTCCAGCCCTGTTGACCTCCACTTCTTGCCACTTTTGAAGCGATTTATACTCCAGAAGTGTCAGGAAAGATAACAACTGCTTTTGATTTCTCAATGGGAGGGTGAGTCTAGAAGTCCTAGACAGAATCTAAACAGACAGGATACAAGTTATGGCTAAATTAATGTCCCCTGCTGGGGTGACAAGTTTGTTTAGTACACATTCCTGTACAGATAAATATTTCTGTAGAACAGATCTTGGAAGTCAATAATCGGGATGTAAAAACCAGGAAGGTAGGGAGATGCATTGGGTATAAACGGCGAGGTGCTGGAGGTGGGAGCTGCAGGGGAGCCTCTGTGAGGAGAGGCCACCCCATGCTGGACACAGCCAGTTCCAGCTAGCGCCAGAGGACCCACCGCAGGGTACAGCTGAGCCCAGCAGCCACACACGATGGTGACGCCTCAGGGAAAGTGTATTTAAGAAAGGGCAGTAAATGCCAAGGGAAAAAAAAAGAAAAAAAAAAAACAAAAAAGGACCTCCAAGGCCAGAGCAGTAGGAGGTGCTCCACAGCAGAGCTGGTGACACCCCCAGGGGACTGTAGCCCGGGAATAGCCCATGCTGGAGCAAGGGAAATGAGTAAGAAGGAAGGAACAGAGAAAGAAAAGAGTAAGGAACAAGGAGTGTCAGAAAGAAACCACTGACCTCAACGTCCTGCGCCACCCGTCACTCTGCCAAAAGGACTGAGTGTAACATTGCCTGTGGCAATATGAAGAGGAGTGAGCGAGTGGCTGTGTGGGTGCTTGGCTGCTGGCTGGGGCCAACCCACCAGAGGAGGTTATTTACTTTAAAATGCATGATCGTTTTTGAAAGCAATAACTAATTACCACAGATACCCTTCTAAAAGGTAAAAAGAAATTACATGATGTTGCTGAGAGCCCATTAGGTGAAGGAAATCATCTTGAAAATCAGCTAAGTCTTCTAGGTTCAAATTTGTACCCACTGTCTTCATAATAAAAAAAAATTGAACTAACTGGAAAGAGATCCTCAGTTCGTGTTTCAGGTAGGAGTACCTGATATGCAGCTGAAGGCTGCAGTTTCATCCTCAGGCTGTAAGATATAGATCTCCAGACCTCAGCGTTAATTTAAAGACAAATTAAAAGCCAAAAAGGCAACAGAAACAAGTGAATCTTTAAAAGTCTTCTATTAGAAAGTTTCAAAGTGGCTGAGGAAAATACATCATCAAAAAGGATTTTAATTGTCTCTTTTACTTTAAAAATATCACCTTCAACACACCTGTAGCTGGTACTTTTTCATTTTATCCACGTTTGCACAGATATTATCGCTGGAGGCAGAAGAATCCTGACTCATCACTACTATGCAGCACCACTTGATGCTTCCTAGATCCAAGAAGTTGTCAAAACAGGTGAAAGCTGTTCTTAATAACACTGAGACGAAACCAATATACAATCCTCAGCCTATTGATATGGTGTACTTCTGTCTGCTGTGCACCCAATTATCATTGACTGCACGTGCTCAGTATCTCACAGGATCAGATCAAACTAACAACAGAAGTAGAAACATTGATTACGAGTCCAAATGCTGACTATTTGTGTGCACTGTGCAGCCAGTAATTTACTCTACACACTTCAATTATCCAAGCCAAACAGCCTTTGCCAGATAACCATGAATAAGATTTCTGTCTAATTGAGCAAGTATTACCTGCAATTCAATCTTGATTATAAATCTGAATTGAGGCTCCCAAACCTGATTTCATACAAATTCATGTGAAAAGCATAGTCTCCAATGAGCATTAAATTATACAGTCCTGATTTGCACTTGTCAATTTACATTTCTTTTAATTTAGGGATAATATTGCCTGGGAGTTTGTTCCCACATCCAAAGTGGAAGAGGGAGATGCATAAGTGATAATTCATCTTTGGTGCTCGATGTAATTTTTCTAAAGCAAACACTGCTTTACTTGCTTTAGCATACAAAAAGCAAGTAAATTCTCTAAAGGAGAAGTAATGTCTTTTATTGGACTCACTGTAGCAACTGGACAATAGGTAAGTTTTCAAGCACAGAAACACTACTCTGAATGTGCCCTAAAAGTTCATCCATTTTCCCCAAATCTGTCACTGGTAATAGAGAGAGGTAAGATGATAGCTCTCCCTAAAAACTTGTCCTCACTTTTACTCTGAGATTTCATTTAATGTTCAATATCCTAGTGGACAACAGCAGCAAATCCTCAGCTGCTGCATAGCAAGGCACCTTTCCCTTCATCTAAGCCTTGCCAGTTTTCACCTGCTGAGAATGCATCCCAATGACTTCTCCCTAAATTTTCCTAGTGCAGCAAACTGCTAATACAGTGCAAATATTTCTTTATGTCTCGCGGGGTTCTTTGTTCCACTGAACAAACAAGGCAGTAAAGCCCATGAGCATGCAAACATAAGGAACAGGTCCTGAAATCAGACCACTGCCCCAGACAGTTTCAGGGTGGCTGATACCCAGGGCTCAAGAGGGAGCAGGGCAGACAACGAGATGATCAGAGCTCTTTTTCAGACAGCCCCTGCGAACAGTACAATTTCTTCAGACCTCATGGCTCATGGAGTAGCACCTCAGCTGTAAATCTCAGCAGACCTCTTGAGTAAGGAGGCTGCCCCACTAGAGCCCATGATTTTTCCAATCTGTACTGAAAAATAAGTTTAAACACACTCTTGCCTCAGCAGTAACCAAGCTGGTTTCTGAAGCAATTCGACCTGCTGGTGTTGCAATGGCTGAAAGAGATTGTAGCTGGGCTGCAAGAACCCTGCTGCCAGCTCTCATCCACTCATCTAAATGCTAAAAGCCATTTAAATACATTTGTAGGTGTTCTTCAGGGTTTTGTTATTAAAAGGAAAATAGCAAAAGTGTTAATAGGACACTTTATGGAAATGTGCTGTTTAGTTATAAACTACCTCATGCTGAAAAGGCACACACATAGGAGTAATTTCCATTCAGGTAAAACAAGAGAGCATTTCTATCCCTAATACACAACATTCATTAACTGCAGTCAACATAAGCCACAAGCAAGGAAAAAAATTCAACCTTGGAAAATTTGCAAAGTATTGCAAAAGAACAAGAATTCAGCATCTAAAAGGAATTTACTTATTTACACCAGATGTTACAGATTAAATGCAGCCTTGCAAGAGAAGATGGCTGTTCTCCAACTGTTCAAACGTCATTGCTTTTTGAGGTGTGGCCAGAGTGTGGGAATCACAAAAAAACCCAACCATCTACTGCACATCTTTTCCTGGACTTCTGGATCATGAACTTGAAAAACTTAGCTGAATGTTTTACATTTAGGAGCATCTTGTAAGTGAAAACAGCAAGCTGAACCCCAAAACTTAATCAGTGCAACCCATCTTTACCATGCTAAGAAATATTTCTATTAACATTAAATTTTATACGTGGGCAGGGCATGCAATATATATAAATGCGAGACACCTCAGACTCCTGTGGTCTGAGACACCCTGTACTTACTCATTGTAGGCAGGATTCTGCAGTTTGCTTTAGTTTGCCACAAATGCCATTAGTCCAGAGCATTTTAAAATAGAAGATAAGCCACAGCACAGTAAAAGCTCTGCTCGACATGAGCATCCCTCAGCTGATAGCACTGGTGTATAGACCCTTCATCAGAAAGAGCTCTTGTCCTAAAATTAGAGCTACAAAGGATAAAGGGTAGTGGGAAGATAATGAAAAATGTCTCTTTTCCTGATCTTATTTTATCTCCTTTAGCTGGCTGGAGAGGAACTTAGTTGTCTGAAAGGGTAAAATCCTCTCTATCTTGATTATTGCAGACAATGAATAGATCCATGTGTAGCCAGTGTACTATGCTCTCCCTTGACAGTTCAAACCAGAAACAGTTCAGGCATAAACTCCATTTAGTAGCTGCTGAGAGTATGCTTTCCTCCCCCGGCTTTGTAAGCAAATGCAAACTATAACTTTATTCTGTGCCCTGTAAGCCATATGAGTTTTGTTAAAGGTGTGGGGCCTGATCCAGTTCTGCTGGGCCCCATGGAAGTTTTTCAACTAACTTGCTTTGACATGAATTGGACAGTAGAAAATTCATTGAACCTCAGGCATAACCATCACTTTTTGAATTGATCAGTGAAGACTATTACACACACACAGAGCCCAAAAATTACACTGGGTACAAAAGAAAAAAATCCTGAAAGGGTATTTATTGTAAAATTTAGGTTAGCTACATGTTATGTTCACTAAGCTGTTGCCCTGGAGGAGTCTAAACACAAAAGCCTGCAAAGAGATTTAAGGGACTTATCTGTATGGAGAGAAGACAAAATCACACTAATAAATCAGAAGAAGATAATGAGGTCTTTGGGAAGCCCTCTGTCTTTAACTGAAGTTGCAGTCTGCTGAATGCCAGAAAAAGGGAATATGATTCTTCATTGAAAAAAAGAAAAACAACGAACCACCTGAAAAACAGAAGGTCTTTATTTGCCATTAAAACAAGCACAAGATGGTGAAACTGAACTGAGCCTTATATTATGACTGCAATGTGTTATACCGTCACTAGGCTAATATCTGAGCCTCAGCAGTCTGCTGACTGCTCATCAAAATAATCCATTTAGCAACAGTTTTGCTGATACTGTATAACAGATTTGCTGTATTTTCTCTTCCTTTCACTTCATTGCAAAGGATATTTATACAGAAATAGAAAGCTTGCTTCTCAGAAGTTCATCTGTTCCTTCTGGCGTTTCTGCCCCTGTTATCACCACCAGATGATCAAGACCTGACATGGAGTATCAGTTGAGAGAGCTGACAAACCCTGCTGAATCAAAAGACCTTGCTAATGATTCAGAACAGAATATTCTTTCAGGAGGACTCACAGACCAAGGCTTCTGGACACTGGCCTACCTTTGCCATAGATTTGCTAAGTAATCTGTCACCTCAACCTGTGTATATATGTTTGTGTATACACACATATTCTCTAGTACATATGTGCCCCACATATAATGATTTCTTCTTATTATTACCACTAATAATAAAAAGAGCAACGAACTGTTTGTCTTCTTGCCGTTGTCATTAACCCTACCACAGTGGGGGAAAAAGCTACTCAGATCTAGTTCAAACTAGTTATCATGGATTTTCCCACATCCATCGCATCAAGCACCCATCTCACTACTTATCTTCCCCTGGGACACCTTCAGCAGCCACATCTGTATTCTTCTGATTTTACCTGCTGCTGCTAAACACAGGTCTGGCAATAAAATGGATTCTACCTGATTACAAATACATGCTAGTAACAATCTCCATAGGACTTCTCACCATCTTCTTCCTACTGGCTGCCTATTAGGGGTGGGAGTTGTAGGTTCTTGAATGATTATTACCTTGCCATAAATAGTCATCATATAGAAATGTTTATCTAGTTTTAAAGGCTGCTGAAGGTACTATCAACATAGCTGGACACTCCCTAAACAAATTCAGATATGTATTTTAAAACAAAGAAACCTGCCTGACTTTGTCACTGGGAAACTGAATTAAGGCAATACAGTGAAGATACCCTCGACCCATGCTCAGTAGACGCATGCTCAGTAGAAATTCTGCTGTTACACTAATTTCAATTGCAATTGCAAAATTGTCTCATAACATAGGTCCTTGGAAGAGTTTTTGCTATAAAAAACGTCAATCCAGGTTCTCAGATAGCAGGCACTGCTGCACAGAACATCCCAGAGCAGTTGGATTAAGGGTAACAGCTGGGTTACTGATGAAAAAAGCACCTCATTTTACAAACTTGCCAAAATCAAAAGCTCCCACTGATGTCTCATTTTCTAAAGACTGTAGTGATTCATCATAGATATTTGACCCACAGTTTTTGCCCTTTTAAGTTCAAAAACTGCTGCAGTCACTGCCTTAGGAGAAGAGCCTGCTTGCTTAAAGCTTGAAGGAAAGGATTAAGCCCTCCATAGAGCTCCAGAGAGACAGAATCCCAGCAGGGGGAAAGCACTCTTGAAAACAAGGAAGGCATACTGGCCAAGGCCAAACTAAATGTGGTTGCTTTATATCTATGCTTGGCAAAGATCGGTGGCTTTTTCTGTTAAAATCAGCTACATTTTACCAATGAGGGAGCTGTGAAGTTAATAAAAAAATAAAGACAACCACTGGAAACCCAAACATACCGAATGCCCAAAACGTAGGTGCCAACTTGATCAGTGCTGTGAAAAAGAAACTTTCTTGAGCAAAGGAGGTTCCCCAAACCTCACATTTATGTTTGTTTTGGTTTGGGGTTTTTTGCAAATGGAAGAAAAAACCTGCTTAGGAAGCATCCTTTCTGTGACAGACTCTACAGATCCCATTTGTTATTCCGCCTCATCCAAAGGAGCTGAAACCCACTAAACACCACTGCAAGCTGAGGGCCAGCACAGCCCAGTAGCAGCCCCAGCTAGCTGTCATGGCTAGAAAAGAGCCGTGCAAGCAAGAGTATCACTTCCTATTCAACCACAGTTCAACAATAACTCACAGGGGCCTTTGTCACCCAGTGAAGAACAATGACTCCTTCTGTCCAGAGGGAGCTGTAGAGGCTCCAGAAAGCCTCATCCCTTCTTACCTATCAAAATCCTCTGAGGCAGCCAACAGACTCCAAGCGGGGCTCATTTGGGCAAGAAGAGTAACGATTGACTACTCCAGCAGGGCTCCACAGCCGTTAGAGGAGGCCAGCACACTCTAGTTGAGGGGAAAGGGATAGTGCACAGGTTATTCAGGTTTTCCAAATTGCACTGCAGCTTTTCTGCCTTCTTCCTCCTTCAGTAAAAATCTGTTCTGTTATGGCGTTTTATTTAACACAGTTCTGGCAAAGGAGAAAATGCTGCTCCTGGGAAGCCTAGGCTGTCTGATTTTATAGCAAAGGCTTTGGGATGGAGTGAGCGAGCCATGGTAGTTTATGGTTTTTAATTAAACTAGGTGGAAAAGCAGAGCTCTGCTGCTCTGCTGCTGACCCTGCTGCTCAGTGTCTGGGAGAGGGTTACAGCTTGTCTTTGTCTTTGCATTTTAACAGTTTTCACCAATTGCCTATGCTACATCTCTCAGTAAAGCTGACAGAAGTTCACACAACTAAAACAGAAAACATTTCAACAACATAGTGCTTAGCATCTCATTCCTTCCTCCTGCTATATTTGTGGGAAAATAATGGAAATCTAGCATGAGATCTAAAGTTACAGAAATGTGGTGCGGAAGCATGACCGCTGGGATTCAAACAGGCACATGACCCTGAGAGAGACCATCAGAAGCCTTTTCTGAGAAGTGAGGGATATTGTGGTAGAGCTCTGACACATCTGATGACCAATTTCAGAGCCACCAGAGAATCTGACTCAGTTCTCACCACAACTGTTGTGCTAGATGGGATCCAGCAAAACAGATTAGCACTTGAAAACTAGTTGCTAGAGATGTAGGTGGGCAGCAGATTACAGTTGCCACCTCAGAAGAAACTTCGTCTTTGGAAAAGAATTTTTAATTTTATAACTATCACAAAATTACATCTGCATAGGGCCCCAAGTGTAAACAGTGCTGCGTACTGGACCTGCCATATAAAAAAATGTGCAGCTGCATTGCTAGCACTCTGTCATGAATGCATCACTACGGTCTAGAATTAAGCAACACAAGCAGCAGATGATGGGTATACCAAACAACCAGTCACTGGGTTACACTGTCTTCTTTCATCATCTCAAGATGTGATCTGCTCTCAGAAGGTCTGATAGTTCAGCTCTCCAAGGAAAACATAAGAAGAGGTGTGGGTGACTTAATAAGTGTGACTTTTCCTTCTGAGTAATGGTCCAATTCAGTGGTTCTTTCAAAAAGAAGAATCTTTCCACTGATGTCAACAGAACTTGACCATCACACCCTAAGGCAGAGATGGTGAAACTTCTTGGTCTTCGTGGCTATATTTGTTTTAAGAAACAGCCCAGTTCCCTTGTTGGTAACTCTAGGCCAATATACTGTCACTGTTGTTAACAGTTTGCCATGGCTGTTGAGAAGGGGACCGGCCCATGCCGCAGGTCCAATGTACCTTTGAAGGTCCTTGCAAATTTTGTAAACCAGCTTATTGCTGTTTAGCGATGCAGTTACAGTCAAGGACAAGAAGGCAAATGCTGCACAGCAATTCAAGGAAAGGAGGTCATGGAAAGAAACTACAGCTCTAAAAAAACTAGAAGAAAGTAAAGGGAAGTGGTTGTAGATAATAGAGAGTTGCTTGATGAAGCCTCTTTAAGCAAAGATGGAACTAAGAGTCTCACCTGTCCCTCACTAAAGCCAACAAGATGCTTTCACATAAACCTGGTGATCAAAGGCTACAACAACACAAGCAAATAGAGCAGAATTGCATTTTCTGGCTCAGATTTTAAACTATGGTTTGCATCCCTCTCCCATATCCCATTTGCCTCTCTTTTCTCCCACAAAAGAGTATCCCTGTCCAAACTGCTTATTAGGAATAATCCTGGGCCATGCTGCGCCTGAACCATGTCAAAGCACTAGCCGGACACACGTTAGTTGCCATTGACCAAAACCACGCCTGGGAGGATGCTAGCAATTAAATGATGAAAGGACAGTGCTCTAACCTGTGCCCCAGCCCTCCCCTCACCTGCTCATATAGACATAAGCAGAAAAAAGGGACAAAAGCCTCATGAAGACCAGCTATAGTACTCCTCACTTCTCATCATTAGGTGTCAAAATGTACTCCTATCTGCTCTTCAGGAGGCCCCAGGTTTCATCTCAGCTTTGGCTTGAGGCTCCAGTTCATTCATTCAGAAGCTGTGTTAATGTGGAATGAGATAATTAAAACAAAACGGTGTGTTCACACCTTCAAAATGTCAATAATAAATAAAATACTACTTAGCACATACTCCATAAAGAAAAAAACATGTCAAAAACATGCACTTGGCCAAAAGACCATTTGGGGACAGAGATTAAGCTTGGGCTCCCATTTCTAAGAAACTGTGCAGCCAGGAACAGTGCGGTTACATCCACAAGTCTAAGCTTGCTGGCCAGCATCTTTAACCAGCTGTTTGAGATATTTGAGGAAAAACACAGAAAGCATACTTCTAGAAATTATATACATTATCTTACAACAATAAGTTCTGTTCTGAATTTTAAGCTTTTAGTATTTCTGTGGGAATAAAAAGGAAAGACAAGCATCGTGAAGACAAAACAGCACTGGAGTTTCCATTTCCATGGCACTTTATAAATGCTGCCATTCCATATGGTGACTTTTTGCAAATTGCTTTGAAAGGAAAGGAAAGCTTTCAAAGCAAATGTCGTGGCCATGTTCCAAGCAGAGGAAGCAAGGAGTTTTCAAGGTATATTTGAGATTTACAGCTCTACGCTAAGCTTTGGCACAACTCACAGCTGCTTTTTTAATGGAAGGATCAGTTTGGATGTTCTTTGGTTGTTGGTTTGATTTTTCCTTCATGTGATTCTAGACACAGTAATTTTACCTTCCTATTCCTTTGGAAACAGCTCTGAAAAGCATATGATTTTTATAGAAAATGACAGACCTTAAACTTGACAATTTGGGGAAAAGAATTAAAGACTAGTGTCAAGATCAAGTAAATTTTCAGGACAGAAGGAGTCTATGCTACCGTACATGATTTACCATGACCTGCTGCTTCCACATTGTTTGGATGTTTGCATTTGTTCAGATATGTTTGATCTCTTATCGCAGCTGGCTATCAGCCTACTGCAGCTGCTCCTTCTTGACCTTTCACTTGAAGTATATTTTCTTCCCAAAGCTTGCTAGGACACAGAGGACTAGGCTGCACTTCCTTAGGGATGACAAATGACATTGGCAAGGCCTTCAATACCTGCCAGGAGGCTCGTTCCTAATGTGATGTACATTAGGAGGAAGACAGTTACATACAGGAGAGCAATAGGAGTGCAGAGGAAAAGAGCAAAGATCTACTGTTTCTTACAGTCTACAGTTTCTTACAGCAAACTGGTGAAACTGAGGAATTATATTAGGCTAGATATGTACATATTAATACCTTAAAATACATGTCTTTATTGGAACTATTTAGGGCTATACCGTGGAAGAGAAAAAACACAGCTATCAGGCCACCTTATAATAAACTTACCACAAACAGTCAATGGGTCTACAACCCTTGGAGGCAATAACAAAAGAAAAATTTGGAAAAGGATCCTGTGGTAACACAAGGGGTATGAGGATCAATTTTGTCTTCTGCAAATAAATGATGCTTTCCAGATCCTAGTTTTCTACTGTCTGACTCAGAGATTGCTATGCAACACTCAAAGCAGCAGAAATAAAGCAGACCAAATATCCAGTTCTCTGAATTTCATCTACCCAGACTGGTGGGATTGTCAGGGGTCACTTATGTCATTGTGGCATTGCCTGTAGAGCAGTAGAGGAAATGGTGGAGGTCACCAGGAGCACACAAAGAACCCCACTTCTGACAGAGCTACAACCATTCTTTTCCTCAGGCTCCTCCTGAGCCACTTCAGGTCCTGTGGGTGGGTGAGAACACACCACCCCTCTCACTGTATCCCTGGCCTCTGCCAGAGGGAGCAGAGACTGAGGAATGAAGTTGTAGCTCAACGCCTTATGATTTTTTTTTTTTAATGAGGTTAAATGTACAATTTAGGCTTTTAGTCCCTGCCTATGCAAAGCAAATAATTTTCATATAGCTGGGGTCAGGCTAGGCAGTCCCTCTAGCAAAAGGATCTGCAAATCTGAGTCTTCCCTGGCATTTCCAAGTCAGGCAGGGAATCGGAAAGCCCTGAGCTCAGCATATGTGCAGCTCTGAACTAACAGGTACAAAGCAAGTTCAAGTTACACCACTTCAGCCCATGACCTGAATGCCCAGGTGTGTGCATTTGTGGGGGACGGAGCAGGCAAGGAGTAAGCATCTCGCTGCCCCAGCATGGAAGAGCAGCTGAAAGGACCGCAGAGGTGCCAGCTGTTGACTCTGGTGACTCTCAGGATCACCATGTTTATGTATTCTGCTAATAGGCCTGGCTTCGACATTCAGGAATTTATCCAGGGCTGTACTTGCTGTTGAAGAAGACTTTTCTCCAGAGACACACTGGGAAAGCCCTGTACTTCCTCTGTGGCACATCTCATCCCTCAGGGCCATCTGAGTAACCTCTGTGTAATGACCTCCCCACCCAGCTGCAGGGATGCGAGCACTGGTGGCACTGATCTCTGCCAAGCTTCCCAAACCCTGTGGTTCACCAGGTCCCTCAGCTTCATCTAGGGTGAGACTTAATGTCCCACAAATCAGATGTTCAGGTTGCAGCTTTCTCATCTATAAAACTGAGAGGCAAGCAACAACCATCCAGAGAAACCCAGAAAGTAGCTACTAGAAAACAAGGGACAAGGATGACACTCACACAGGGCTTATGGAAATGCAATATTTCCCAACTGATGATTAATTAACAACAGCCTGTTAGGATGGAGGGGAGAGGAATTTGGACTGCAGTACTACTGGGAAGGTCTCCCTCTTTTCCTTCGCCTCTTGCTGGCTGTCTCTTCCCTTTCTGCCTGCCAAGACAGCTCTTCTCTTCCTGGCGACTGCCGGGCAGCTCACAGCTGATGCCTTTAGAAATGTGCTTTTTTCACTCAGGAAGCTCAGATCATCTCTGCTCTTTTCATTATACCTGGAATCCCCCTCAATGACACGATACAACCAATGGAAATGTCATGATTTCTCTTGGGGAGGGAGAGTAGTAATCTGCTCTGAAAACACAGCACAGTCACTCATCTGACCCTTACCAATAACTAAAACCAAAAATCAAGTGGGTCTGCCGAGTGTGCTGCAGTATTTCCCATTTTGTCCTCTGTAGGGGAATTAAAGCAAATCAATATAGCCCTGCCAGTTCCCGGGCTCCTTGGTTTGGAAGGCTCCTAAGGCAACTCAGTGGCCAGTCTAGCCACAAGCCAGTAACTCGTACACCACACCAAGGATTTTGGCATGAGCACCAGAGAACACACTCGCGTGTACACATCTGTATTTTGTAACAGAGTCTCTG
Source organism: Mycteria americana (assembly GCF_035582795.1). Classification (NCBI taxonomy): domain Eukaryota; kingdom Metazoa; phylum Chordata; class Aves; order Ciconiiformes; family Ciconiidae; genus Mycteria; species Mycteria americana. The sequence goes on from NC_134367.1 coordinate 39,034,103, forward strand.
TTAGTCAGTGAACAAATGTTAAATGTTAAACAACCCCTCAATTTCAAAGGCAGAAATTTGCTATGACTAATGGCAGCCTCTTCCACCAGAATAACCACGTGTTGAAGAGCTCCTGTTAACTTATCCAGATGGCACAAGACCGCTCACTCGAGGAACAAGCTGCAGAGCCCAGTCACATCCCCATCAGGAATTCCACGAGCAGACCCACTACGCGCCCGTGGGGCCAGGATGGGGCTGTAATAGGCTCAGCCCAGACCCCGCTGCCACCAAGCCAGTCCATAACCATGGGGCCAGGAAATCCCATCAGCAGGTCAGGGTCAGCCAGGGACATGGGGGACATGGACATACCTGTGGGGCAGCTCGGGCAAGGATGAGGCTGATAGTCCCAGCAGAAAGGCAGCTTTTCTGAGGAAGGAGGGGGAGCTGCCGAGGCATCATCAACCCCCACCTCTTCAGTGGTGCCCACACAAGGCCATCACAGCTTTTGGGGAACAATTCTGAATGTTCTCTGTTTGGCTGCATTTTTCACTGTTTTACATGCTAGATATACTCCATATGTTTGGAAAAACTAGCACACCGTCTAGCTCAGCTTTGAATTCATAGTAATGGTATGCCCCTTTGTTTCAGCTTATAGCTGGGCAGACAGATGCTGTCGTATGCATGTGCATGGGATTCTTCTGCAGAAAACTGAAATGCAAGCATCACAATTTGTACTTTTTCTTGATTCCGCTTTTCCAAGCACAACCAGATACTTTAGGAGAAGCCAGCGATTAGGAGAAGCAAATTGCTTAATTTTATAAAAATTTTATGGGTTGCAGAGGAGTGAGTGACCAGTGAATCCAGGCAGCAACCTACATATATTTCACTTCTATTGACCCGATCATCAGTATCCTGTTCTTGCTGTTTAAGCGTGCCTCTAAATATTAGGTGGCTAATGAACTTGTGCCTCTTTGGTGACCTCAAAACATTGATGACTGGGAGATTGGAAGTCACTGTCATGTTGCATTTATCATATAGTTTCTGCAATTTGCTCAAGATTACTCAAAATATAGACTGAGAGAAGTGGGCCAAGTTTGGGGGGAAATAAGGTGTAGGGGGGCGTTACATACATTCAAGGGTTTATTTCTGAGCATTCTGACTATAATTCAGCAAGACAGATAAGCACATTGCAACACAGCAATATGAGGCTACATATATGCTCAGAATTAGATGCAGCCATAAAGAGCTTTCAAAACTGGAACACATAGCACTACAACTCCACTAAACAATGAAATGCAGGAAGTGAAAATGCATTTTATAGTTCAGTTTTTTTCCTGTCAGCATCCCAGGAGCAAAAGAAAAGAATAAAGAGTGTGGGAAAGATGAAGTGCTAAAAGCCTCTTTAGAAAGGGTGTTTTCTCCTTAAAGAAAAAATGTACATCTTTACAAAAAAAAATCTCCATCACTCCAACATTTCACAGTAGACATTTCTTGATCATTTACATTAAATGTAATGTTCTGAAAAGCACACAGGTTCATATGGCTGGGAGAAAAAAGCATTTATATGGTCATAAAAAAAATGTGCAGTTTATTGTATATCTTGGGACCACATCTTTGGCAATATCCCATCCAAAGCTTTCTAAGTTTTCTTATTGATTTGATGGAAGTACAGTGCATGGAACAATCACAGATATGGTTTATCAAAATTCATATATTTTCACAAGCTGGACACAGGCCTTCAAGATGTAGGACAACCATATTTCAGAGTAAAGAAAACAGCTGGAAAGATGCTGTTCTGAAATTAATCACTTTTTGTAACATTTGTAGTTATACAGGAGACCTAGTTTAATATGACTACTGAAAAAATAACTATACCTTAGAAACAGCAAAGGTTTTTCTTTCTCTTTAATCACCTATTTGAAGATATCCAACCTCCTACACAAAGTTAAATTTTCAGACCAGTAAATCAGAGGGAGGGGTTTTTTAAAGAATTTCTACAGGAAATTCAAACCAAAAGCCTTGTGCCTCTAAGAATATTACAAGTTTCCTGGCATTCGCTTGGCTGGTGCCAACAGGCGAGCTTAGGAATGCCGCTATTTCAAGAGAATTGGATAGAGAGCAACTCATTTCTCCAGGGCAATAAATCCTGGCCAGCATAACAGATAAGAGGCAGGTCTTTTTCTTGACATGCAGACCTACATGTTCTCATCCAAGTGGTGGGCTGGAAATCTCAAGCCATCAGTCTTCTCCGTTCCAAGAGCCCATAAAGTTCCAAGAAATCTCACTGGAGCTCGCCTCAGAAACAAAATCCCAAAGCAGAACAGAAAAGATAATTAGGAATTTCCTTTGCCAACACATACAACATCTCTTTATTCTTTAGCTAACACAGCCTCCTTTCGTATTGGCAGTATGTACAGAGAGTGTCACAATATGAAGGACTACAGATAAGCTTTTTTTTTTTTTTGTCTTAGATTAAACAATGCTTGACATACTTCCTTTTCTGGAACCACAAACAACAGCTAGTGGCAATGACCATGATGGAACTCTGTTGAACCCCCAGTCCCTCTATTTTTCTTTTTTTTTTTAAAGGTACTGAATGCACGAGATAATAACATCACAAAAATTCTCACAAGTGAGCTGGAAACAAATTCAAACTTTCCTTTTATGAAGGTGACCAACATCCTGCCTTCTTTAATTTGCCCACAATTAATCATTTCCCCCTTATTTCTTCTTCAAATTTCCTAGTGTAATTTAGATTTTATGTAGACCATTAGCAACAATGGGCTGGCAGAGATTCTGCTCTTTCTTACAGAAAGAAGCCCAACAAGTTTACAAATAGAAACTTCCTTGAACTTTGGTGTGAGTCTTGAATTTTCCATAAGCCCACCGTCATGCTTGAGCAATTCCTCCACCATGGCCTGACTTGTGCGTGAATAGACGACTAGGATTGCAAGAGCTCAAAAGAGTAAGCAGTGAAAGGCAAAACTGCTGACAGACAAACACTGGGCAGTTTTGCCCCTGAAGGAGATAGCTGGAAAGAAAGGGCAATGCTAAACACAGTCCATCAGGCCTTCTCATTAACTCAGAGCTCTTCTTGTCACACAGTGGATCGGTCCATCGGAGCTAAATGCACAAATTTAACTGTCTTCAACACTTACATGGTAATTGTTATTGCAATATCTGGGCTGCTTGCTACTGGTAATGTATATCTCCTTACAAGACTCCTGTGAGCTAGGAAGTGCTGTTATCCCCATTCTGGAAATACAGGCCTAAGCACCAATAATGCTGAGTGTAAATGGAGCTTGCTCCTAGTTCCAGAGAAGCCACAGCATTGCAATCCTCAGCTTGGGCAAAAATTAAATCGTCAGGTTTGAAGTGTACCTCAAGTTCCTATAGGAAGCCTGAGAGTAGAGTAGGGAATTAAATTCAATACCGTCAGGTCTCAGGGTAGTTCCACAACTATCAGGCCAGCCTGTCTTGTTTCCTTGAGTTTAAAAACTGGTTTGATTATACTGCAAAATCTGCCATGAAAGCCCTTCATTTTATTTGCAGTATCCGCGCAGAGGATGGAATACATTTGACTAAACAAACTTTCTCAACCGATTCAAACTAGGACAACTTTTTCATGAAGCAGAGACTGTCTTCACAGTCCATCCAATAAACTCAGCCCCAAAAAGAGTGGCTTGAGAGACTGTTCATACTATTGGCAGTAATAGCTCATTTTGGCTCCAGATCAAGTTACTGCATCTGAATAGTCATTTGAACATCTGCACTGAAATTCAGGAGCCTGCGAACAAGAAGACCCTATGCATTTCGGTAGGAAACAGTGCTGTACAGTGGGTGTTGCGGGAACGCTCAGGAGAGGCAATCCCAGCTCAGCACACACCTAAGGTTACACGTATGGATAGAGCTGTTGAGCTTAGTGGGTGCATTCAAGTGTTTATCTATTTAACTTTCAAGTGGGTGTGGGCCAGAGCAAGAACAAACAGTGAGATCTTGATGTGTTGCAATCATCAAAGGTCCCGCTGAAGTCAATGCTGTATGGATGCCACCTGTCTTAGCAAGAGTTATACCTGGCAATGCCCTCAGATTTGGGATGCTGTCCTTTGCGCTGCTGTTCCAGTCTGTGCCAGTAATACTGAGAACACACTTTTGTTTCATTACTTACCTTCCTTTTTTTTTCCCCCCCAATGAAATAATGCAGCTGAGACACACAATTCAGGTTACTGCATGCCCAGGGATTTTCTGTAGTCCTGCAGAAAGCTGTGCAAGTTATATCAAAAAACTCTTCCATTAGGGACACTGTATTACCTTATGTTCGCCATGGGCTTATAGTACGCACATGAACAGTTACAGCGACTCAGATGCTCACTGTTAACTTGTTATGCCAGTGTGCTGGCAGAGGGTAGATCTCCCAGAATGTACACGACGGTGCATCCGTCTCCCTGCCCATCACCTACCTGCTGATACCTGACAAATACCTTATTGGCTACATCCATTTTAACAGGTAGGGAGTGGAGGACTTTTCTAAAAAGTGTCACACAGCATAACAGGAACAGCAAGGGAGCACACCAGGTCCATCAAGTCCAATAGAGATCCTTCAGCATATGACTTCTTAGTGACCATTTTTGTTCTTTTCTTACTTATTCCCTGTATAATGATTTGTTAGCATCACAAATCCACTTTCAGAATCCTGTGAGGCTCCAACATTTCTATCTTCTGGGCAAGCCACTCTTGCATCTTAAGACTCAACAGTCTCAAAAACCAAGTAATGATGCCCTTGATAATTAACCACAATTCTCCAAGCCAACTAGCCATTAGTGTGTAAAAAGCATGCAGCTGACTTGTCCACAGCCTTATGAACAGACACAACAACAAGGGCCTGTGTCCTTGTAGCCCATATTTTGCATTCAGGGACATCCCTACAGATATTTGGTTTAAACCGCATTCCAGACACTGGTTGAGTAGCCAAGGAAAACACAGCTTCACAGAGCTGATGTTCCTTGTTCACTTGATTTATTTTAAAAAACGCATACATGCATACAAAACTCAGCAGATAGCTCAAACCATATATCTGTTCATCAGTGGTCAAGCAAAAAAAGACAAGATCTCTACTATGCAGAAGGCATAGACTTAAGTACCACGTTAAATTTGTCCACTGGAGCAACCGTCATCATCCACCAACGAGCAACAAAAGTGTGGAACCGATGCAACTTTCCAAACAGCCCAACACTGCATAAATAATAATCTCCTAAATATACACATTTTCTAATAGGGAAGAAACTTTTCTTCCATTGTCAGACTCGCTCATTGACTTTAAAAGAAAATAGTTGACCAGGAATGGAAATTGTCATCAGCTATTAATGCTTCACAGTAGCTAACCTATCTAAAATCTAAATCCCTGGTTTTGGGTGCTTGTAACTTTCCACCAATTCCCACTTTTGAATAAAATATATTTTCCGTGGTGTGCAGGGTACGTACAGTGTCAAGGCCCAGATACATACATCTCACACTTATTCCTGCCACGTGACTTTGTTAAACATCTCAACAATCATTTAATCTCTAATTTTTTTCCTTCCATAGAGGAATGAGGGTCCTCAGAGCACCACAAGCAACCTTATGTTTACATAGCACTATGAGATGTACGCAACAGTAAACACAAGATGAGCTAGTACGAACAGTTATGCCAGTGCTTGACGCATTAAAGCAACACATCTATAACTCATGTGAAAATGTTATCCCACTATAGGCTGAGTTGTCCTCTCTGCTTCCATTTCTTCCCAGTGGGAGCTGGGGATCTCAGGGAGCATACAACAGAGCCTCTCACAGACTCAAGCGACGACTGCATTCCTTGACCCATTTCTCCTCTCTGGCTTTACTCCCTCTTTAACCTGCTGATTCCTGTTTAGACACAGACTAGTAGTTCACTTCAAGCCCCATCTCCGTGCTTCAGTCACCAAAGCATGGTGGTATATCAACATAAATCAATAGAGATAAGCTGATAGTTGTTAAGAGCTACAGCCGGCATCTGTACTCACAATAATTCAACACTCCACGCATAAACAACAGCTCCTGTTCCTAGTTTTATGTTTTCATAAGTTAATGAAGGTTTCCCCTGAGAGGTGCTGAAGGTCCACAGAGCATTATTTACCCTTCTTTCAAAAGCATAATTTTCACCAATGGAAATTACTCAGAATGCAATAAAACATGTTTTTCTGACAAAATGAAGTCCAAATCCTGCTTCCTGGACCAACATGAACTTTCCAACGGAGGACAATAAAGCTACCTCTTAGACCAGGGAAAACATTATTTGGGCCTTTCTTTGAGCCCTACAACAGTGGTAAATAAATATAGAGAGTCACCTCATTATGCTTTGGTTTATGGGTAACACAAAGATCCCTTAACGATCTCAGTTTGATCCTGCCTGGCACATGCTGAAGAGCTTTCTCTGGTCCACTAACCCCAACCAAGTAATGGCTGTCCCAAATATCCTTCAACAAAAACACTCACATCTTTGTCAGTGCTTTCAAAGAATTAGCTATAGATCAAACAAGTTTAGATATAGCTTAAAAAAAAAAAAGTAAAATCAAGAAGCCTTTTTTCTTGCCTGTATGTTTGTAAAGCTGTATAAAGAGTTTTTTCATGGCTCATACAGGCAAAAATGTATTTTTATTACTAGTATATTTGCTGCCGTACCGTGGAGCTGTTTCCCTTTAACTGTATCACCCCAGTTCTGCACTAGAAATTTTTACCAGTTTTGTACTGCAGGGTGTGGGTGGGATATCTATTTCTTTTTTAAGTGACAAAACCGTAATGGCTTTTCAGTTATATCATGAGGGGGAAAGTACTTCAGTTATGTATTGCTTAGTGTATACTTGCAACGCCATGAATTTCTGCGAGCAAAATTGATCTTTTGTCATCATAAACTATGTTTACGCTAGATGAGTTCAGCATTCTGGTTGGAGACAAAGCCTTTCTAATGAGACTATGAGGCTATTAAAACTTTTCTTATGAATGAATGGCTGCACTGTTTTTAAACAGAAATTTATTTCTGTTCAAATGGGCTCTTCATAGAGCGTTTTGCCTTATTATAATTTAGATGATATTTGATCCCAATAAGCAATAAAATACTAAGTATATTTAGTTCTTCTCATGTATCTTCACAAAGACAGACACACAAAGTTTTATGCTACTCATTTTTTAAAGTTCAAAATCCTAAGAAACAAACAAAATTATAGGCAATCTCTAGCAGTAATGAGGACCAACACAGAGGACCAGGGATGACTTTTTTTTCCCCCTGCATTGATATTAACTTTCTTGATTAAAAGTCAAAGAATATTAGCCAGATATGGTTGCTGGCTATTTAACAGACAATTATTACAGGTCTTCAGAAAAAAAAAAAACCAAACAAATACATCTCAATAGGAAGTGTATCATATTAACCTAATTGCCTGATGTCCCAGACTCACAGGCACCAGAGACCACTGCTACCAGCGGAACTGGGAAAGGCAGAACTAACAGAGATTTTTGCACTGCAGTAAAAACTGATGATTAAGCCAAAATGGTGTGTGATCTTCCATGGGCCGAATGAAGTCTTTTACGCAGATGTCAACTCTGACCTGGATTTCAAGCCTCTGAATTGTTTGACTTGTGTTTTAAAAATATGCACCTACATGCAGATGGATGCAACAGCAGGGACAAGTGATTCTATCTAAATAAAGATATTTTAAACTAAGGGAAGGCAGATTTAGACTGGATTTAAGAAAGAAATTGTTTACAATGAGGGTGGTGAGGCACTGGAACAGGTTGCCCAGAGAGGTAGTGGAGACCCCATCCCTAGAAACATTCAAGGTCAGGTTGGACGGGGCTCTGAGCAATCTGATCTAGTTGAAGATGTCCCTGCTCTTGCAGGGGGGTTGGACTAGATGACCTGTAAAGGTCCCTTCCAACCCAAAGCATTCTATGATTCTATGAAATACCCACAAGCATTTCTGAAGTTATAAACTTTTGAACACTCTGGAGAAAATCTGATTCTCCAAAAGTTATGGCCTCTACTAGACTCACAATTTCACTAAGTCTATTCAGCCAGCAATCATGGTGACAAACCAAGTCTTGCCCTTTGCAGGCACTTGCAGTGACTCCTAATGTTTTTTTGTTACCACCAGGCATTTTTGGCAAAATGGGTAAAGTTCTCCAAGCATCAACAAGAAGGTCCTAGGTGCTGTGTGTGCAAGTTTTCAGAGGATTTTGTGCTGAATGTGGACTGAGATGGGGGCCCACACTGTATGCAATGTGGAGTCCTCTAGCCACACACAGATGCTGTACGGTAGCACCATGGCCCTGACAGAATCCCAGCTACACTTCACAGGCTCAAAGCCTAACATGGCCCTGAGTGCTTTCATAAGCAGCCCGGCTACTCTTCCTTTGCCATGGAACCTTTTGGAGTCTAGAAATTAAAATGAAATTTAAAAAAGAAAAAGAAAGATAAAAAAGAAAAAAAATTTACCTTATAGAAACTTTGTAACTTTAAGGTGAATTGTTAACTTTGATTGTACCCTTTGGTGCTTATTCAGCTCAGGTAAGTAAGATTGGGCTTTTTTGGCATTGTCCAAAAGAGTGTCCTGCTCCATATGAATACCTGATCTACCCCTATTCCTTCAGGATTCAAGGAGCCCAGAAGCACAGGGGTTTAAGACCAGGGAAAAGAGTTGCTAATCCATGCAAACAAAGCTTCTTGAAAAGCCTGCTTGCTGTAGGTTAAGTAGCCCTTCTGTATCCTTTCCGCAGTTATCCACATGGATCCCAGCTACTAGTTATTATAATGCACAACTCCAAGTACATGAAGGTTTCCTTAAACATGATCTTCTGAAATGGGCATCCAATCTAGAAGACCAGGCCACATGAGGAGTGTTCAGAATATGGACCAAGACCCACACAGGCACTTTGGAAATTTCAGAAATCTAGTCGTTTTTCAAAACAGGCGGCTGATGCTCCACAAAGGATACATCCATTTTTTAATATGTTTGTGCTGCCTGACAAGTTTGATTTGCCAAGATGTTCTGAAGACCAAGAAAACACCAGTTTCAGAGCCATCCAGCCTCCAAAACGGAGCTCCTCCTCATCTTTGATGTGATGTCTTCCTGTGCCATTGCCTCTCAGTGTTGGTATATCTTCAGATAGACAGAGACGTTCACTTATTAGGCAGATAGGTTTTAGGTCTTAGATGCTGACAGGAAGAGTAGGAGGTTGAAGAAAGTCTATGCCCTTATTTGAAAAACATCTTAAAGAACTGCCCGTTTATTACAGAGATTTTTTTAAAATAGAGATAGATCAGGGTAAAAGTTTTAAAAAATATGATATGTAGAATATCAAAATCATCTTGAAAACATCATGATCAGAAGAAAGTTCACATAAATGAGAAGGAATGTACTAATTAGCTAACACAACTGAGCTGTAAACTCTATGAGATCCTGCATACCATAGTTGCATTGAATGGCAGCATGATCTAATTTAAGAATAAAAACAGGGTCAGTCTTCCAGGTTTGGGGTCTCACATGAGAGGTTGAATATCGTCTATGACAAATACCTTGTAACATCTCCAGTAATTGTGTTTAAATAGTTTTCTAATAATAACATAGGTTTTTTTAAATGTTCTCTATTTTGCTGCAAAGACTTACTAAACGTGTTAGAAGAACACAGAGATATTCAGATCAAAATGAGAACAAATTTAAAATAATAAGAGTGAATAAATAGGATCTACTTATTTAAAAAAAAAAAATCCAAATTACAGAGAGTCCAATAAATCAAACCATTTACTCCTTGAAAGAGAATTTTACTGTCTCATTAGCACTAACTCTTTCAATGCCCAGTTAGCCATTACTTCATCAAAATTACAAGTAGAAGAATTACTGGTGTGCTCAGGCTGTCTTCAGATCTCCCGGTATTTCTTCATTAATGTTAATATGCCATCAGAACATTCTACACTCAAGTTAGTGACTCACAATATTAGATATAGCCCTAAAGCAATCAATCCAAAGGGTCACAAATATCTCATAGCACACTTTAGTAGCAATGCCCTGTAAAATATCCTTTGCATCTGAAATTCATCATTTCCTAAGCAACCTCATAAAAATGATAACTTTTTAGATGCCTGCAGCAATGCAGGCGGTACACAAGCCCCTCTTCCCCAAGTCACCTCACAGTGCTGTTATTAGCATTCATGAGTGGTAGAGCTGGCTGGTAGGGAGCAAAGCATTGACTGTCATCTCGTCATGTTGAATCAGTCACCGCCAATATGAGCTAGTGAATAATGGAGTATAAAGTGAGCACTTCTGCAGATAATGGCAAAACATCAAAATGACAGTAAGGTCATTATTGAGTGTAAAGCATGATACTCATTTCACAGTGTGTTTTACTTAATAATACTGACAGTGAATAGGGCCTTTTAAATGCAATAAAAATAACTGTTATTTGGTGGCATCTGAATATGAGGCATTAGAGGAATGCAGCCTTATGAAAAAGGAATCAAACAACCAAGTTTAAGACATCTTTGATGAGGGAAAAAGAACTTAAAGATACCTTTGATGGGGGAAGAAGAATGTAAAGGTATCTCCAGTTCCACGTGACACTACCAAGCGCTAAACGCTATAATCAACCTGGAAAGGAGATTAGCAGATGTTATCTAGCAGATTAGCAGACGTCTAGCAGATTAGCAGATTAGCAGATGTCTGCCAATTGCACACCTTTCCCCAGGCTCTACGAGTTTTTATTTATATGGAAAGATGATTTTTCCTTCAGCACTCGTTCCACTAGCATTATCAACAGCAGTGTTGATCTGTAATCCACTCCATGTATACACAGAGACTTCCCCACACAGTACCAAATCTGCTATGGAAATAAAAGAGATTCTTAAGATTCAGAGACCTGGGAAGAAAGTTCAGAGTAATCTAGGAGCTGTGTGTTGTGCAGGAAATGTAGAAGAACAGATTAATATCTCTAATTACAAAATGGGGATTATCTTTAAATGTTTTCATTTGGATGAGTAATTAACAGAGATAACGGCTGCAAATACATGGCCTGAAGTGTTCTTACCTTTCATGTTAAAGTAGGGCTAATATCCATAAGGAAGAAATGTTCTCAGAGCATACTTACCACATTAATCAAGTCTTTCCATTTGGGAGGACAAATTCTCTCCCATAAATTGTGAAGCTCTTCTGGCTTTTCTCTTTAAGCAGTAGAAATCCTGCAGTGATTTCGTGTAGAGAGCTTGATGGCTTGCTACTGCAGGAGCTTCAGCAAGATTAATCTGAATCCAAAGTAGGCAATGCTGTTTCAGTACTCATTTGCATGGAATATTGTAGCAAGGAAAGAAAGTTATGCTGCATAGCTTACTTGAACATTAGTCTTTCATCAGTCAATTGATAAGGCACTTAAAATAAACTTTGGTTAAGAAATAAAAAAATGCAGTTTACGAACGTGACTGCCATAGGTGGGTATGACTCAGTATTTTTATTTTTTCAGAAATGGATATTTTAATAAAAGTCCACACAAGCAACTGACAGAGTATTACCTTGTTGATGTAAATAGGATAGTTGGACTGGAAACCAGCTAACAGAGCCTTACATGGTAGAGGTAACAGATAAACTCAGAGCTGCACATCTCATCTCAGCAGCCCCGGAGAACCAACCAGAACTTCAGACCTGGCCCTTATCCATGGAATATTTTCTTATTCTGTACTTTTTGGATTCACAGTTTGGTTTGGTTAAGTCAACACATGACACGCAACATTCCAGAAATTTGGCTTTATCTTCAGACCCAAACTTGGCCGCTCCTGCCCAGACCTAGTGATGAGGGCACTACGTACATCATGCCAGGGATGTACCGAAGACAAGTCTATCCTTTCCTGGGACCTTCCCTGCCTACTTCACGCTTCTGAGAATTGCAGTCATCAGCAGATGCAGAGAGGCTGCTGCTCACCTTGTGTTCGCAACTGGGGATGAACTGGCATAAGCATAATCAGAAGATGTTGTCACTCCATTTGGCAATAAAAGCTAAGAAGGAACGTTCCTCCCCCAGATACCCAAACTGCTCCATGTGCTCTTCGTGGTAAGCTCAGTGGCTGCAAACCCCCACCTATACACCAGTCCGAGAGTGGCAGAGCAGGGAAAGAGACATAACGTGCTACGGCTTCCAGCTGCTGCCCTACGCCCTGACATTTCTGGATTAGGTGTACATTTTGTGAAATAATACCCTTAGGCTCTCTGCAGAGAATAAGATTATCTTCCAGAGCAACTGCCATCAGTCTCTGTACACACCACAAAATTGCTGTAATCCTCATTGTTCTCAATGACTGCCTCAGACTTAGTAAAAACACTTTGGTTATATCAAATAAACATGAAGATCTTAAACATACGTGCTGAGAGACTGGAAATGCAAGATGCAAGATACAGCAAGCACAAAAGCAGGAAGGAGGAAGCAAGGAGGGACCTTCAAAAATTACAGGATTTTTTGTCTCTAAAACACATTTCTGAAAACAAAATAAGGAAGAAGCATTTCGTACAATGATGAGATGACAAGAAATTGTAAGAGAAAAGGCATCACATAGGAAGGAGACAGGAAAAAATATAGCAGGAAGAAAAAGGAGGGAATACGGCAATAATTCCGATTGCAAGCAACTGTGAGAGGTGGTTTAAATTCCAGAGGTAATGTTCATCGTCAGGCTAAAACAGAAATAGATGCAAAATGTACTCAGACCCTGTTCATCCACAATGATCAAAACTATGCTAGCTTTCTTTCAACAGTTTCTAATACCAGTACACAGTCTTACCTCTGTACAATGCTTGTATGGCTACCCGCATCTTAACTACTAGACTGTCCGGGATCTTTCCTTTGCTGATTTAGAGGGTATGGCTATGAATTAAGCCTGCACCTTTTACCGATGGTCAGGTCTTAACTCCAGTGGTGACTCCTGAGGTGCGTGCACGTGTGTATGTGTGGTGGGGAGGAATAAGGAGGGAAAGCATAGCAACAAGCTCTTGTTCTGGGCTGGCTTGTCTGAGCCAGTTTCTATTCTGGTTTCCAGACCAAGAACACACTGCTTGTTCGAGGTCTGCGGAGACCTAACTTGCTAAAGGCTTTTTGGCTCTCCTCCTCATTTCCACTTGCTAAATGGCCATAAAAAGCAGTTATGTTATGGCAGGGATTTTCACCTTTGGCATTTCTGAAATGTCTAGCCTTAAGCCTTCTTGGTTTTCATATTACTTCCCTGTGTCAGCAAGTGGTGTAGCTTCAAGAAACATGCTGTGTAGTCATGACTAGCAGAGGAAAAGTCCTTTGCCACTGTGAAGTGGGAGGCGAAGGAGGAAGTGTGATCCACTTGCTGGTTTGAAAAAGTCCCTGCTTAATCATTATACTTTCAAGGCAACCTTGCTTAAGAGAAAGGGGCCCCTTAAAAGAAAATTCTGATTTCTCAGTCCTACTGGTGTGTGTCGGTGGTGCTGGCACAGAAAGTCTCAGACCATTCACAGGATCCCTGCTCCGGCCCCAGGCCCAGATTCTCCTTCATCTGATATGGTGGTTACCTCCAAATTCACAGCTAAAATTCATTGGTAGAAGTTCCTGATTCAGAGGTCCGCTAAATCTCCTCACAAGATCAGGAGGCACAAAAGATATGATGGGGCACCATGGGAAACCACATCCTGTAACCGCTCTTCACAAATATCTTCATCAGATAAATCAGGAAATAAATAAATCTTTCCAGAGTTGGCAATGGGTTCAAATATTCTGGAGGTAAATGGGGTGATAGGGCAAGAGGTCTGAAGGCAGAGAGTTTTCCTCAAGGTGGAGAGGATGCTTTTACAGTAGCTTTTGCTTTTTATTCAAAACTGTTTGTTTTGTGCATGTCGTTTAGCTACTCCTGTTATTCAAAACTTGCCTTGCCCATAGACCAACACAGTGTTCCATTGTACTGTAAGAGGTCTAAACGTCCCCTCTTTACTGCAACATGAGTATCCCCCCACCCACTTTGAGATCAAGCACAAGTTGATCAAATAATGCTGGGCTAATACTAATTGTACGTATTGTAAAAGCTGAACCTATGGCACTAAATTCAGGTGCTGCATACTGTCTCTCTCTTGCAATGGTGTCTAGCCCAAGCAATCACAAATTGAAACAATGCATTTCTTCAATGCCTGCTCAGCTTTGCTTTTGCTTTTCTCAAGAAATGTCAATTTATTTCCTTCACTTAGACTTCATTTTTTCACCTCTTTAATGACATCCAAAAGGGGAAAAAAAAATAAAATAAGATAAAATCAGCCAGGCTACAGTTACTTTGACTGAGCTAACCATAACTGCTAACAAGTACAAAAAGCTTTGGGAAACCATCACCACAAGAAATGTAGTTAAACTAAAAATATCGCAATACAGTTTGATTGGGACTCGATCACTGTATTTTAAACAAAGGTTTTTCTTTTATTGTTTGTTTTCATGCAAAGGTCACTAGAAAGTCAACTATTATGTTCTGTGAGTCTAAACTCTGAAAGATCTCACAACTTCTTACCAAAACAGTCTCATACCCTCTGTTTTCCTTGGGGGAGATTAATTTAACCTGAAACCCACAGTTACTATCCCTAATTAAGAGGTTTGGCACTCCAGAGTACTTGTCATAGAATGGCTTAATATCTACTTCCGTAGATGTTTTGACACAAAAGAAGGTGCTAAGAAAGTCTCCAATAATTAACGTTCAGTAACTGAGGGGGTTAGGGACAGCATATGAAGAAGATCAGGGCTAAAGAGATCATGCAGTTACTATAAACTATGTAAAATAAAGCAGACACAATCAGGTATTTGTGTCAACTTGCTTTACTTTTTCATACACACTTGCACATTCATACTGCTATTGTACATCTCCACTAAAAGCCAGGCACTTATGTGCTATACTTATCCTTCTGATTGCCAAGCTAAAAGCACCCGCCTCTCTCTTCAGTTACCAGAATTTCCAAATCACAGTCACCCTTTTCTAAGAACATAATGAGTTTTAAAAATGGATGTCTTACATAAATTCACACAGGCATAGCAGTGTTAGTACATTATTTTCATTGAGACAACACCAAGCTCTAGCTGCTTTGAATGGCACTTCAAGTACATAGATGCATATTAAAAGCTACTTGCTGAAATAAACTGAAATAATCAAAATAAATTCTGATTATGCTTAGAGAAAAGTCATTTCAGAGGAGTAGAAACTGATAGTCAGTCAAATCTTGTTATTCAGCCATGGCACATGAGATTTATGTTTTGATGTCTATTAGTTCTTTAATTGTTTTCCCTTCAAGCATTGATTTGTTGAGTTTTGATAGCTCTCTGGGGTTGTTATCAATTACTCTAAAATAATTTGTCCTGAAAAAATTGTCAGTGCTCTTAATAAGTGGCAAGTTTGAATGCTTAGCTGCATGATTCATTAATATCAACTGTTAATAAGGACTCCTCACTAAAAATACTAAAAGTTCATTGCAGTAATAACAGCCTTTAATGCAGAACCTTTTCTCATAATAACTGTCTTTATACAAAGGTCTCTGTTTCATACAGATGTCAACAGTGGCAGAAAGTGCTTCCTTTTTAGGAGGGTGCTGGTCATGATTTCAGTCAAAACTGCTAAGCAGGAGCATATCTGCATGAGCAATGGAAGAAATGGCTTGGATTGGTACCTAGTTCACCTTATCCTGAGTTGGGATTAGTTACACCTGCGTTCATCCAGCCTATTCTTAAAGACTTCAGTGATTAAGACTGCCTAGGGAAGTCATGGCAAGGCTTTACCATACTTGCTATTATAATTTTTCGAGTGTTTAAGCTGAGTCCTTCATGGTCCAGCTTATTTCTTCCTTATTCACCATGGACATCAACAAGTGGTGATAGTTTTTCCCTGTACAGTATATGCCTATTGCTTTGGAAGATCCATTACTACTCTTTTCTTGAGGCTAAACAACTTTAATATTTCTAGTCCTTCCTCAGTAGTGAAATTTTCTACACATGAAATGATTCTTGGTAGGAAACGTGTCCATCTCAGCCAGAAACCTGCACAGGAAAGCAAGTCCCGCCAACTTTCATAGGTATCATTTTACTGCAGAGACATAGCGGGAGGTGCTCCAAAAACCCACTGTGACCTCTGAATGCAACAGGCACCTGTGTGTAAGCACCTAATCCATGACTCCATACATTTATGTAAAATCATACATATAGAGTTAAAAATGAAAGCCACATGTCAGTATGAGGGATTACCCAAGAAAACAGTGACGGTGGAAAAAGTAGGGATAGTGAGGTGAACATAAACACTCAGAATGCAATGAGGTTGAAGGGTTACTGTGATTTTTGTGTATGTCAACAAGTCAGATGAGAAAAGCAGGGAAACTTTATATATGTCAGCATTTAGTTCTACTATGTCTTCAGTGGAGTGCTGTATCAGATCATGGCACCCAAATATTCACATTTCAAAGATGACTTTAAGAAGAAAAAAAAAAAATCTGGAAAGTTCAAACAAGAGCTGCTAAAATAACTAAAAGATGACAAACATCAAAGGAATCCAGCATATTTAATTCAGAAAGTTACTCAATTACATCCTTTGGGATTATAAATACATTAAGGTCCTGCAGACAAAGCAGTATTGAGACAAATGATTGGAAACTGAAGCTAAAGAATTAAGACTCAAAGTCAATTCAACCCACTAGTGTAGGAGACAAGACTGCTCAGAGTATTTCACTGGACCCATAGATCTGTCAGTTGGCTTTCGGGTGGTAGACTGTGTGCATTAAATGTCAAGGAGCTACACTTATATCAAAGACTTGATTAGGTTAATGTAGCAATTTCCAAACTTGCTGAGTTTTGAAATCCGTAATTCACTGGGTTGTTGTCAGTCTATAATTTTAATACACAGCATTTTTCTTTGTTGAGAGCAACAAAGGAAGGTGAGAATACAAAGTTTTATATTGGAAGAGCCACTGACATTTTCAAGTTGAGAAGCTCAATTCCAGTCTTTTTCATCACAAGAAAAGTAGGATTTTTTTCATACGCAAAAATACTGAATAGGTAAATAGTTTTAAAAAAACAGGGATGAGAGGAAACAAAAGCATTATAGGATTTGACTCCAGCCTCTATCTATAGCACAAACAAAACTCAAACACGAGCCTTGCCGACAACCAATAAAGCTTCGTTAGTGCTCCTTTCATTCACTTGTTGCAGTCCTTTGTGCTTCTCTATTTCTTCTTGGACTGGAACAGCGTGCTGCCATACCACCCAAAGCAGCATTTCTGACCTCCTCTGAAGCATCACGTAGCATGCGAGAAAGCCTCTTCTGATACCACAGTCTTGCAGTCAGGCCCACAAGAAGAGACAACTCAGCAGAAACCTTCCCCTAAACTGCCTGCTTCTGCACGTGGCATGGCCAGACACCGCTCCTGAGACAGAAATGTGCTGTTGTGCTCTACGCAGGCTCCTCCAGCATCTGCTCACAAAAACCTGCATCCCCTTTCTCCAAAATTATGTCAGTTTGTACAAGAGTCGGGATGCAGGAATCAGGCTTGGTACTGTTGAATTGCTGCTAGAAGTAGCTGAAAGATTATCTTATTTTCCTGGGCTGGCAGAGTTCCTCTATTGTTTTACCTTATCTTACTCATTGACTTCTTTTAATTTGATTTCACAGATATTTACTTAAGCTACTTAAAACACAAGCACTAACTGCTGAAAACTTATATATGAGATAGTACAGTAGAGTGTATCAGATAAGGGGGATCCCAGGTGGGTATGAAATGGCTTTAACTGTCCAACGTGCTGGCTAACAATTAGCAAAAGACCGTGGGAACAGCAAACTGTTTCCAGAGATGCGTCTGACTGCAGTTTTACAGACCTCTGCAGAAGCACAGAATAGATAGTAAACTTTAATCCAGTTTCTAAATTGTATTAAAAAAAACTTAATACAGGCTAAAAAAGAAAGTCAACGGTTCGCATCCAGATCTAATAAAAAGGCTAGCTATAAACTGGAGGGTGATTCTGATACAACAATGTCTAGATACAACATTGCAGAAGCCCCAGAAACGGGCATGACATCAGAAAATATGAATATTGCAAAGGAATATATAAATAAAATATAACCAATGAGAATCTGTTAGTAGATCAGATCCTTGTTTCCAAGCAGATGAGCTTTAAAGGGAAAATGTTGAATAAGTAAGGTTTCCCTAGATAATGAGAGACATTATGAAACTGCAGTAAGAAGAGAGAAAAAAGGCGGGAGGGGGCCAGCCAAGTGCAGTGGAACAAGGAGCAGCAATTAAAAAATGCTGCTACATAATGCCAGAGCATTTAAATAAAACAGAAGATTGCAAGGGGTGAGGGAAGGAAATCCTGGGAATTCTCCAACAGCAGTTTAAATCCACAAAAAAAAAGACATGTATGAAAGATATTTTTGAACAGTGTAATCAAGAAGTTGAAGGAACCACACAGTAATATTTCGCTAAGCTACAAAAAACAACAGACTCGTGTAATTACGCAGTTTCCAGAGATGAACAGATGGCACTAGTAACAGAAATGGAAAAGGCAATAGCTGAAATGAAAGCACAGAAAGTTGACGCAAACTCTACCAAACAGTAGAGACTCTCACAAACCTGATAAACAAGCTTGTACGCAAACACAAGTCACAAATTAAACGGGGGCAGAGACAATACACTGAGGAGAAAGGGGCAAGCAAGTGACATGGAAAATAAACCTGAATTCAGTCCATAGCAAATGTAGAAGGTGCAAAGAGAATACAAGAAGAAAACCAGTGATGATGTGTAGAAAACTTAATGGAAAAACCTTATACATAGAATCATTCTGTCAAGGGTTTCAGAAACAAATTCACCTGTCACTGACTTTGAGATTTCTCACATAAGACATTAATGAAATGCAAAAATAAAAATTGAAGGTTTGTCAGCCCCAAGTAAAAAACAAGACAGCAATAAATGAACAGGAAATCAGAAGCCAAAGAGAGAAAATGAACACCTTTTTTTTCCCATGCTAAAGCACTAAATAGTGCAAATTAAAACTGTAAAATAAGATGAGACTGGGATCTTTATTATAAACAACAGTTAGACACATGAAAATGTGTAAGAGATTGAAATTTCACAGAGGGTGGAAGAGTCATAGCTTCCAACTAAAAGAAAGTGCATATATTAACTTACTTGCACTTGCACTAAACTTAAGACATACAACAAGTAAATTTAAAATTGAATACAATAATAGAAAAAGGACAGTTATGAGTCAGTCACAAGTTCAGAAGTAAGACATTTGTTTATCACTGACCCTGAAGAAGTAACAATGCTACCGCAGATACCCATCCTTAGCATTATCAGTGCAATAATCATTAGGATTTTAAACTATCTGATATTTTCTCAAAGACCTCTGAGTCCGTTCACCACCTGAGACAACAAATGGAGTAAGCTTCTACAGGATACTGCCTCAGCACACTTGAAATTTGATAGGAGCTGGAAGCCAGCTACCGCATCCTGAAAAATAAAGTGGTGAATGAAAAGGCAATCAGCATACAGCACGAGATCAGCCAGGCAGAGCAGAAGTACCACTCCAGCAAAAGGCAGTGAGCTGCTGGATTGCACAGCAGCTTCATTATCAACAGATGGTCAAGAAATACTTGGAAAGAACATCTTAAAACAAATGTCTGCTTGACAAAAGTCTAGCCAGAATTTTTAAGAGTAGGTAAAAGCTAGTAGCAAAGGATAAGAGCCAGTGAGGAGAGGCTTCGTGTCCCCCCCCAGCCCCCCCACTTAGTTGTTTAGTGGGTTGTGGGAGTTTTGGGGTGTATTGTTTTGTTTTGTTTTTAATAAAAAATATCACAATCAAAACAGCTACTTCATTAAAGTGACTGAGAGGTAGCTAGCTAACTGCTGAGGCAGAGTGGCCTTACTATATGAAAACACGTCAACTGAACAAGAACATTGAACTCACAATCAAATGGAAAGTGCCAGCCGTCCTGCTTAATTGAGAATTTTAAGGCAGGCACTAGAAGGAAACAGGAAAGTAAAGCAGAGGTATCCAAGCGCTCGTATTCATTATCCTGTCAGGCTGACCCTGCAGGGGGAAGATTTCTTCTCTGTGCCCATAAAGACAAGAACCGCAGAGACAAGCTGAGCCAGCCTGAAAGCGTTATTTAAAAGGTAGAGTGGATCATCAAGAGCAGAAGTGTTGTCAAAAGTCAGAGCCACTATCAGAGAGAAGGCTATTTCTGAAAAGCCAGAATTGCCAAAGTCAGCCAAGGACACTGGGGTAAGTGGTCGTGATACTTGCAGAAGTCAAGCTGGGTGGCAAAGAGATAATGACAGCTCATAGCGCTAGCAGCAGGTCATGGAACAAAGCTGAAAGGGGATTTTGCTGTAAAATTACATGGATCTACCTCTCTATAATATGAAACAATATTCAAAACTGAGAATTTAGAGTATTGCTGGTCCCAGAGAAATCTTTACATAAAGAAAAAGAAAAAAAAAAAAGAAAAAACCCAACAGCATTTCAATGGAACAGTATCACAAAATGGCTATTGTCTTGCAGTGAGTTTGCAGAGCTACGTGCATATCACATTACCACCATATTGCCATCACATAAGGAGGAAAACCAAATCTTCTATTAAAATCCCAAAGAATGACTTTTTAAACTGAAACAAAAAAAGTGCACTTTTGGGTTGAGAAACTCTCCCTCAATAACATTAATGCCAAACTATTTCGACACGTGATATCAAGACAGATGTATATTATCTATGGAGCTCACTGGCTCCAGCATGTCTACAGACAGAAACAACTGTAGGACTGATCGTTCAGAAGAGAGATGATTGCAAAGGTCATGATCTACAGTGCCCAAGAAGCCCAGCCCTGCTAGAAGTACAAACAACACTTTGTCAGCATCCATCTTTCTCACTGGGACAAGTTGCTATATATGTGGAAGAGCTGCTTTCTAATTCTCCTTTAGGAAAGGAAGGACTGAGCACTTCAGTGAAATACCATTAGTTTGGAAAGGAAAGTGCTGTGTTTCTTTCAGGTTAAAGATTATTATATATTTGTCAATACAAAATCAAGTCAGCTAATCTACCCTAACACAATGTTATTTGGTTTTAAATTTACTGTCTCCAATAAATATGACGGAGGGACAAGTTATGCAGTCTCCCCGTACAGGGTGCTATGATCTTACATAAAGAAACTGGAAACAACTTTCAGGACATTTTACTTGGTGAGGACAGCGCACGTGCAAGAAGAAACAGGAGCAGGGCACTGCACTGTTGTGTCTCGCTCTTCTCTCACGCGGAGCAAGAGGGAACCGAAAGAGTCTATGGGATAACTTACCTGTTTGAAATGCTTTTAGCCACAGGAGATGGAGTCAATTTTGCCTGGAATGCTCATTTGGAAGCATTTTCTATCATGGACATGAGTATGTGAAGGTATATGAGAAGGGAATTGGTTCCTGATTTCAGTCTACTCTCTATCCTGCTCTTATATGCTTACCTGCCTATACCTCCATACCATTATCTAGGAGTTACTGTAACCTCCATGTCAAGTGACCAAGAGCTGGTATAAATAATAAAGTGGAATATGACTTTCCTCTTTCCATTTCTTTGGTTTTAGCTCATTCTAGTTAAATATTCCTTAGCCTTTTGTAAAGTGGATGCACTTTCAGAGCTTAAGTCAACATAAAATTGTTTAACGAGAAAATAATTCTGGTTTTTTTTTCCTTTCTATTCAAGCAAGCTTTCTGGTACTATATAATTTACACTTACTATCAAAATATCATCAGACAACCTTAACCCAGTCCATGGTATTGTTGTTATTACTGCAAGGCAGTGTTTCAGTCAGTCTTGCATAATGCATTAAAATCCATGCAACTTGATTTTTTTCTCCCTCTCAGCCTGATCCAAAATGTGTTAAAACCAATCCAAAATGTGTTAAAATGATAGAAGAACAGCAGGAATGCTGCAAAGGCTCAAGTCGATATACTGCACCTACAACCATAGCGCAGGTGAACTGTATCACAGCTGCATCACCACAGAAGAGTACATGAAGAAGCAACCATACTTTCCGGAGATTTTCAAGGCAAAGATACTTTTAGAAAAATAGGGCTGCCAAACTGGTATCTGATTTGAATCTGGGAAGCTGCAAGAGAAATACTCTTATGTGTATAGCTCAAGAGGACGTAGGACTCTGTGGATTCATTTTCCACCCCTGCTTCACACTTGAACTTCACAAAACTTAAGCCTTAGCTCCTCTCCCCATGAACTACTCAATAAGGCTAAAAGGAATTTAACACCCGGTAACTGAAATTAATCATCATTACGCTGTCAGCAGTAGAATCCAAAAAAGATGTTATTAAAGATGTTATTAAAAATGTTAAAAATACTTAGACGAGAGTAAAAGTCAAAAAGCCAATTCTTGAGTCTCTTGGATGTCAGCGTATTGCTCCAGAGTCCAAAGCAGCATTATAAACATCCAACCATGAGCTTAGTGATGTCACTTTTAATGAGTTAATTAAAGAAATGTTAAATACTAATTCATAAAATCTTCCTTCTTTCAGAATGGACATTTATTAATTAGCTCTCAATAAATAAAAGATCATCAGCTTTTATTCCATGATAAATCTTTCAATTGCAATGTGTTTGCACTCTCCTGTGCTACTCACTGCTATGAGCTGTTAGCAAAGTTTCCGGAATGAAAACATGGGACTGTTCCTGTCTCTTCCCAAATGCCAGAACTGACAAAAATAAAACAGAGTGACATTGCCAACAGTTTTTACCTGATCCCATCATCCTTGCTGAAAATAAGTGTATAAATAATAATAATAATGCAAGGCATAACTCAATCCTACTCCTACTTAAGTGAACCAAATTTTTCCTTCGACTGAAGTAGGAAGGCTCTTCATATGCCAATACACAACCCTAACCAGAGCAGCTGTCTCTATACCTCTCATTTCTCATCTGTAACTTCATTTGCTGGAGGGGGAAAGAAGGGAGGGGGCGGGAAGGGAACAAAACAGAGCAAAACAAAACAAACAAAGAACAGGTCATGAACCCAAAAAACAAGTCATGATCCATACAGCATAGTTTAGTGAGTGCCAGCATTCTCTCTAGCCATGATAAGCAGTCCACAGTTTACGGGTCCTTGTTACACAGCAGAATTTATAAGTTTGTTATTTCCGCAGAGCCACACGACTGCCACAGAAGTCAGGGCTGGTCATGATTCTTCCATGCACAAAGCTTGTGCAGCAGTAGTCTAACGAAGTTAGGTTTTACAGAGAACTATTGTAGTAAAAAAATTGATTTTTCAAAATATTCCTCTACTTTGTAGCCAGAGACTACTAAAGAAAACAGCCTTACAGTCCTTTGGGAGAACCCAGTTCGGCAAAGCCAAAAACCTTACAAAGAAGCAGCGATAAGTATAAATCTGATGTAGCAAAGCATTGATTTCCAATCCACTAAATTGCTCCTTTCAAAGGCATCCACCTCCTTACATTGGCTACACAGGGAGATTAAGTTCCTGTGTTTTCCTTGCCTAAAAATAGCTGATGCAAAAATCCTCTTTTCAGAGCTCCTTATCTCCAGTATACCCATCTTGCAATAGTACTGATAAGTCCTTCCCGAAGTAGATGGCCTTCAATAGCTCATAAATTAATTTCCTTTCCTATTTAACATTCAACACATTTTGTGCTAGCAAAGCTTTAAGAGCCTGCTGGACTTTTCGTATTTCTGTCTCTGCAGTAAAGGCTTCTGAGAATCTGGTCAAGACCTCACTGCAAGCACAGAATCACAGTAATAGCAATACATATTTTACAAGGTTACACGATTACTGACACGTTAATCTGCTTTAAACTATTGTTTAAGGATAATTCTGACAGTGTCAACATTCTCTAGCCGCAACTCCATTAAGCAAAGCTGAAAAGGACATATAAATGCAGATTTGGGGGAGGTGGTGAACAGAGAAAGCTCCTTTCCCACTCATGAAACAGCAAAGCCACCGGCAGTAAGTGAACTCCGACAGCTTTCCCCCTAACTAACATCTCACTAACACAGAAACACGGAGGCGAGTAGGTTGTGAGGCCTCAGGTGAATACAACCAGTAAAGACCCATTTGATCCATCAGGGGTGGGTGTCCCATCCAAACCGTGGGGAAGGAAAAGGCGAGATGGTACATCCCCTAAATGGAGAGAAAAGGGAACATTCTCCTCAGCAAATGAAAAGGAGTCAGATCAACTAAGAGTAACGGTATTAGTTATATTCTACTTACCTGTTCTAGTGGTGTATTTCCCCAAATTTAGGACCATTCCCCTTCAAAGATCCCACTGTTTGAATGCGGCCTCTGAGCACTCAAACTGGAAAGCTTGCCCCTTAAAAGTTCCTAGACAGTTCAAAGGCATGGACATATAATTTTCCTTTGGTGAGATAACTAGTTTGCCAAGAAGGGCCCCTAGACTACAGATGTGGCCGTTGTGACTGCCAGCACCATGTGACAGAAAGGTAATAGGAGAGGACAGCCCTATGCTGACCACTGGCAAAACAAGACAAGACATAGCGGCTGGAGGCCTCAGTTCTTGCTTAGATGCAAGCAACAGCATTTTTATTACTCCGCATACAATTAAAAAAAAATAAAAAAATCAATCTCCGCTAAGGTCACAGAAACGTTCAACACACCTGGAAACAGAAGACAAATGAAAGGCTCACCTTGAGGTTCCCAGCTGATGGGCAGAGTGCACCCTCGGCAAGGCTGCAGATGCCACAAAACTGGGAGGAGTGGCTGGTACACCAGAGCGTTGTGCTGCCATCCAGAGGGACCTCAACAGCCTGGAGAAACGGGCTGACAGGCACCTCACCAAGTTCAACACAGGGAAGTGCAAAGTCCTGCCCCTGGGAAGGGACAACCCCAGGCACCAGGACAGGCTGGGGGCTGACAGACGGGAAAGCAGCTTTGCAGAAAAGGACCTGGGGGCCCTGGTGGACTCCAGGTTGACCATGAGCCAGCCATGTGCCCTTGTGGCAAAGGCGGCTGACAGCCTCTTGGGCTGCATTAGGAGAAGTGTTGCCAGCAGGTGGAGGGAGGTGATCCTTCCCCTTTACTCAGCACTGGTGAGGCCACACCTGGAGTGCTGTGTCCTCTTCTGGGCTCCCCAGTACAAGAGAGGCATGGACATACTGGAGAGAGTCCAGCCAAGGGCCTTTCAACCTCAACCACTCTGTGATTCTGTCATTTTACTCAATACCATTGCGATACCAGGATGAGTAGCAGCTATCGGTATATCACAAATAACAATAGCATTTTGATACTACCTGTGGTGGGTCTAAGCCTGCCCATACCCTCCAGTGGCATTTCTAATTATGGCTCAGCTTACAGCAGGTGGAGACCTCAACTAGAAATTTCATGGTAGGTTTCTGTGTCTGCACGTGTGTGTACACGCATGCGTGCATGCATGCGCATGCTTATGCATGAAAATAATGCAACTGAGATATAGGAAGACAGTACTACACAAACAAGAACAGAAAAAATTATTCATTATCAAGATAATACTGACAAGAGGAAAATATTTGGTTGTTATATGTTCAAAACCAGAAAAAAGTCCTTGTAACTTGCACTTCTAACCCCCTTTTGCGCTCAGCCCAAGTTGCCACAGGTGCATCTCAGCAAAATCGGGGGTAGATAATGAAATCTGCACCAAGGGCTACTGCACAGGCACAGAAATACCCAAGCATTCTGCAAGGTGTTAAAGTGTTAGTAAAGATGTATCTATGAGATAACACGTTGTAAAAAGTGACTTCATGTTGTAAAAAAGTTTGCACCATTACCTTTATTTTACAATGGACTTAAAACCTTTGTTGCAGTATGCCACCACTACTGCGTATCACTTGAGACAGAAGAAAACAGAAAAAAAATTAGGTTTATAAAGCTCTGGTGGCGATGGACTCTGCTATACCCAAGGTACGAGCTGCCCCTTGATACATCAGTCATGCTTCTTGGTTGATCCCTTTGCCTCAGTCCCATGAGAATCAGCAAGAACCTCCTGTATTTAAGATTGAAAGCATCATAGCTTTCAGAAGAAAACTACTAAAATATTCACAAATCGACAGAGCCAATTTGAAACATCCAGCACTGCAGCCATTGTGCCAAGGCTATCAGCACTACAGTCACAAGGAGAAAGGCGCGTTTGAGAGCCAGTACATAGTTACGATGCCTCTGATCCAGCCAGTTTTTTGCTACTGTGTTTTCATAAAGCCTTTTCAGTATTTAGTGTAAATCTTACTCCACATAGCTCCTTTTTGGGGGAATTTTATAAATCTCATTCCCTTAATGAGCTAAATTTTTATCATCAAAGCAGGATACTTGCTCATGCTCTAAGTTACATGAGGTATAAAAGCACAACCCAGGAGAAATTAAATTCAGCTTCAGAACCACATGAACTTGGACATTACTGAAGTTAAGGTGGTAATTTCAGGCTCTGAACAATGTAAAAAAATGCACAGCTTAATGACTGCTATGCAGGGAAGACTTTTGTATGGGAACATTAAGAATCTTCGGGTGCTGTTTATACCAAGTCGACTCTTCAATAAAAACCAAAACATTGCATACACATTTTGTCATTGCCACTTATGGTGAAAGCCTTACAATTTCTGCAGCAGTTTGTGCATTTCTAACATGTCCAATAGCACGTCACAGAATAAGTTTGCACTGCACAGTATTACATAAATCTTCACATCTCCTTGTGCACCAAAGCTTTATCAATCCTACGCCTTCAGTTATTGCTGCTCCTTCTGAAGCTGCAAAGGAGCAGGGAGAAAAGGACTGAGTAAAACCTGGGTTTATTGTTTCTAGGAAAGACAAAGTTGGAAATTGTAAGATGAGAATGAATATAGGGCAGCATAAACAATTGCAGCTTGCAACTCACAATGAGTTTTCAGAATTCCAGCCAAAACTTTCTTTTTGATGCCATCAGCCAAAAGAGAGCGCGCCCTGGGAGTGCAATTTCCACCTCAGCTTGCGTCGCTGCCCAGCCCTGATGGGATGCTCTGAAAGCTCACACATAGCAAATAATATCATGTGCTTTGAAAAGTAACCATATACCTCTTTTTCCCTGCAAGCAATCAAGTTAGGCTCATGCTTTTTTATTTTTATTGTACTGTTTTGCCATTTCCTTGTGTCTCTGCAGCTACCCGCCCCCCTGCCTCCCCCCCCCCCCCCCCCCCAGCGTAACTACTGGGAATCATTTTGATTTTATTGCTTCAAATAACAGGAATTTCAGGTCAGAACTTTCCTAGATTTACTAGAGGACATTTTAGAGAATCAAAAGATACTTACTGCCTGTTCTTACACGTTAGCTGAAAGATGTTGCCTGTTAAACACCTAGAAGGAAATATCCATGTTGAGGTTAATATAAGCTGTGATTAAAATCTTCACTTTCTCTTTGCTTTTTTCTTGTCTTGATAGTACTAGGATAATACAATATGTTTAACATAGAGATGGACTGAACTCATAATGCAAAAAAAAAAAAAAAAAAAGATGTGTAGAAATATATAAAAGATGTACTAGAAACTACTTCTATACCGTCAAAAAGAAACTGCAGAGGATGTAAGCTCAATTTTCTTCTCTTTGCGGCTTGCCTTTAGACACCTCGCAGTCAGCCCATCACTTCTCCAAGCAGATGGCATGTGCTACTCAGTGCAGCTCCTGCCTTACATTAGTGTGCCCTCCCCTGGGGAATTCACCACCACCAGTTCAACCACTTAAGCTTCCCTATTTAGAGTGAAATCATCACACTAAAACTCATAGGTAACAATCATCATAGACTTGCCAATAGCAGGTCCAGCGCTTTTTACAAGGACATTAGTTTACAAGAGTAGCAATTGCTCACGACCGTGGAAACAAAACAAAAAGAGAAAAATGACCTGACCAGCTTGCGAAGGGCTTGCAGCCCCTTCAGAACAGGAACAAACAGATATTACCAAATGGCTGGCAGGCCAGAGGAGCGTGTCCTGGCAGCAGAGCCGCTCGCTTCAGAAAGAGGGTCGTAGAAAGAGAGGAACAAGTCCTGGTTGAAAGGAATTTCTATATAGCTGATCCCAGAAAAGCTACAGGCTCTACACGGGGCTGAAACGGGCAACTGGAAGAAGAGACTTCCAGATTCTCCTTCAGGACATGACCATAAATTTACTGCTTAACCTTAGACTTGTGTGCCTTATTACTTGTGTGTTGATAGCCACCACCTGGAAGTTGGATAACAGTTCAGTTACCGTACCTCACAAATATAGTGAGGTTTAATTGTTAACATTTGCAAAGCGCAGAGATAAAGTTCATATGAAAAGGCACACTACCACTCAGTACATACAGATGGGAGAGAAGAGATAACACATTAACTCTGTTTGCTGAAGTGGTGCAATATAATTCAATTTTACAACCACAAACAAATCAAATGAAGAGTTACAGCTATGCACACGTGCGTGCACACACATTCTCCTTCAGCCCTGATGCTATCAGCTATTTGTGTAATACAAAGACATTATCCTGAAAACCCCACTGCGTTCATAGCCTTACAGCTCAATTCCGTCTTCGCAGTATGCGTGAACGTGGGCAGCGTGTCTTGTAAACATCTTAAAATACACACAGTGGGAAAAGGACTAAGATTCTGCATATTTTTCCCTTCTATTGCAATAAGGGCAGCATATAGAAGGCAGCATAAACAAAAATATCTGTCTGTGTGCGTAAGGAAAACACAAGACAAATTTATGCTTAATACATTCTTTATATCTTTTTCTTTTTGCTAACGTACCACTTGTTGTTCCAGATGTTGTGTCACCAGATGGCACAAGTACAGTTCTCACAATGAAGTGCTGTGCTGCCGTCAGGGATATTTAGCAGAAGTGGCAGGGTCCCCTTCAGAACAAACCTGGAACATTAGACAAAAAAAATAGCCCTAGAAGCTCAGTCACACTGCAAGGCAGTCGCAGGGGATGAATCACAATGACCGAGAGAGCTGAGCAGGAGCAGGTAGCTTGTTTTCCCTGCGCAGTTCTCATGACCTCGTCACCTACCGTACAGGGATTATAGCCAGGCTCACGTAGCAGATGCAGCTGCTGTGCTCAAAGCAAAGGGCACCTGGCATCCTCCCACCTCAAACCGCATAACCTATGAGACAGGCAGCTATTTCCTTGTAGTCAGGGTTCACTGGCTGACAAACGTACTGCAGAATTACAGAACGATGACATGACTAGAGGAGGAAGAAAGGCTCTTCTTCTACTTTAATGGCACTTCAGTCTGAGGAGACAGAGAACTATAAATGGTTTACCACTGCGAGAAATTAGTTGAGAATCCAGCCTCAGGTGTTGCATTCTCTGTGTCTTCCTGGAATAAACTTTTAAGGGATAGGAAGGAAAAAGAAAAAAAAAAAAAAAAAGGCAAGAAATCAAGAAATCTTACGTATTGAGAACCATAAAAAGCGCTTTTGGGTCAATTTTCCCTGCTTACTTTCTTATTTGAGAATGTTTCATGAAAATTATGATTTTTTTTATTAGGAGAGGAGAAAGAGCTGACTTTCAGCTTTCCTCCAGCTGTCCATTATTACTTCAGAGCAAATGCAGTAGGCCTGTTTAAGTGTGCTCTTATATAAACTTGTTTATCTGTTTTTCATGCATGTGATACCCTTTATGCAAATGAAATGAGGAAAAAAAACCCCAAACCATAGTCAGGCTTTTAACAGTTTCATTCCCCTTGTTATCTGAAAAGCTCATGCAAGATTTGAAAGAATATTAATATTAAAACTATGTATTTTGAAGCAATTCTATAGAGCAATAAAGAACTCATTTAAATCAAGATCAAGGAGGAGAGTGTGGTTATCTGTTCTGAACAGTCACGTAACTGACGTGATCTTCCTGAATCACGTTTCTCCTCAAAATCCTTAGCTGCAGATGAACACCACTACTGTTCTCCCATTCCATGAGATTAATGATCCTACAGAGGGGCTTGATTTTGACTGGATTTTTCCAGTGAAAAGCATCCTCCAAGAAGAGTCACCCAAAGACAACGCACTTGCACAAAGCTTATGCTTTTCACAAACTCATGGTGTTCCCATGAAAACATGAACCAAGAGTTCTGTTCCCTCTTTGTCAAGGTTGAGACATGCAAATTCAGGCACCTTCATGTGCTCTGAATGGAGCTGGAGAAGACCCAGCCAAGGCAGGCACCAGAGCCTGGAGAGAACTCCACTGACCAGTCCTCAGGAGCCCACTCCAGGACCTTCACACTCCCTTGACTCGATCGCCCAGCTCTTTACTGTCTATAACAGCAGCTTAGTCACATAGCACCTACCCTGAGGCCCAACTTTAGGTTTCAGGCTCTACCTGAAGTCTCTATGTGTCTCATCAAAACACCAAACTGTTAGCATTTCAGTCACTCAAATTACAGGAAATAAAACGTGTTTTAAGCAACATCTTGATAAACTTGGGTAAATTCTTCAAGGCTGACCTACAGAGCAGAGTTTCAACTTGTATTAGTATTATATATTAGTATTATTTACTGCTAATCCTTATCTGAAGCCCTTGCAAAAGTTTGCTCAATTTCTTTTCTCATTTTATTCAAGCGATGAGAGAGAAAAAAGGGGAAAAAAGACAGGCCATGCTAAAGAAATAGCATTCTATATGTACTTGGGGGGGGGGGGGGGGGGGGGGGGTGAAAGAAAGAAAAAAAAGTCAGAATCTCTGCTGGAAGAATGAAGATAGCTCACCTGAGGGATAGCTTCATCTCTAGGAGATTCTTGTTTGTTCACACCCAATTCCCTTCCTCCAGGCAAGGCCTTCAAGGCTCCTAGTGCTGCAGCGCTAGTGCAGCATGAGGAGTAGTAGTGCAATATGCAGGCAGGTATCTGAAAGCTGCTACAAAAATGGGGGGTTTGGTGCTTTGATATATACCATAGTGCAGGAAGTAGTTGCTTGGAAAGTAAAAACTTTCTAGGTAGAGTTTGTGTCAGACACCACTCTCCCACTGAAGAAAAATCTCACCCAAGCCATTTGAGGGAATCCCCGAACTCGGAGAATTCCTTTGCTGAACCACTATTAAAAACTTTTTCATTTAAAACATATATTGTATGTGTGTGAATTTGTTGGCCTTCCACAACTAACAAGTTCTTTCTCAAAGTTAGACACCTAAAACAACACTACAAAAATAGTTCCAGAAGGAGCACAAGTGTTCCAGGCTACTTTAAAGCAGGTAACAGGGTGCTGGGGAGGAAAAAGCATACAAGATGGCAGTGGAACATGTCTTTTGCTAGGCATGGTTTCTCGCAGCTCCTGTATGAAAACCTTCTTCTTCTAGATAGCAATGTGAATGAGAGCAACGAGTAGCCATTCAAGACTACATGGCAATTACTACTTTGGACAGATACACTGTTCCACTGCCTACTCACGCTACAGATGTAGGCACCCAACGTACCATTGCAATCACCACTGTGAGACTCTAGAAAGATGCTTTTCTAAGAAAGTTTATGCTCTGAGGCTCAGAACTAGCTTGGTTTTCACAGTCACCCTTCTGATCCTGAATCTCCAGATCCTACCTGTAACAATCCTTCCAGAGCATTCATAGAAACATTATCTGCATTGCTCTCATGGCATTTAAGCATTTGCAGACATACGAGTACAGTAAAAACAGAGTTTCAGATTCCACAGTACTGGTCAGCGGTCAGAAAGATTTCTCTATTCCAGTGCACAACTGGCCAGATATGCCAGGTTCCTTCCCTCTTGGCAGTTCTGTGGTTTGCCATAGCTAGAACCTTGACAGGAGGGACTCACCTTTCAGATGCCTCATCAACATCTCACTTGACCAGGGTGAAGTGCATCCGATTTTAGAGAGGGAAGAATTTTCCCTTCAGTTAAATAAACTAACAGGCTCTTCGGTGGAGTTTTACAGACTTTTCTTGGAGTACAATGGGAGGAATCCATTCTGAGATCATTTGATACCTTCATTAACCAGTTTCCCAATACTGCAAAGGTCTTCAGAAAAGAAGAATTGCCATTCTCTGATGGCATCATGCAAGTCAAGGGTTAAGGGTTAAAATTACTTTATTCCAATACAATTTTTTTACCCTTATATTTAGAACAAGATCTAATAATCCAGTAACTTCTTCTGACTTCACTTGTCGTTTCATTAGAGCAAGCAATTCTTCAGGCAGGGGAGAGTTCAAATTGCTAAGGGGCTGCAAAACATTATTCCAATAATAGAACAATCAATGAACATCTCGAGTTGACTACTGTCAAGAGAGCTCAAGGAGTCACTTTCTGTATCATTTCCCTATTGTAAGCATTTAACAAAAAAAAAAAAACAAAACCAAAACTGGGGGGAGAGGGCGGACACAAAATCATTTAAAGCCCAAAAACATTTAAAGAAGTTCAGTTCCGTAATTTCACCGTAGCAGAAAACTATGGTAGAGCCTTTGTGAATACTTTCATTTTAAAATCTATAACTGAAATTTCCTATAGCCCCCTGTAAATGACTTACCAATCGGGGGCAGGGGGATCAGTTAAAATGCATATGGTAGGAAGGTATCATCAAGATTTGTACCACAGGTTATAATGACAGGAGAATGACATTTTAAATAGCATATTCTAATCAATTTTGAAAAAGAAAAAAAAAATCAAAATGCAAATTAGCAACTTTACAATAATTTTGTATTTGAGAACAAATTGGGTTCACACCTGGAAAGTCCCACTGCTTTTATAACTATTTCTCACAGTACATAAGCTTTCTTTTAATTCAGGATAGTTTCAGCAGGCCCTAAGGCCCTGCAGTACATCAAGTAAAGCACTTAGTGCAAGTATTCTCATCAGTATAGTGAATAAATCACCAGTAGAATTTAAAATAGAATTAAAAGCTACATCTTCCTTTGCCTGTGTAGCTTCAAAATGCCTACAGTTCTTGTTTTATAGACAAAAAAAAAAAATACTTTTAGATTACTCTATAGTTACCTAAAGCATTGATTATATATAGACAGCACATAAAAGTATACTAACTTTGTGTAAATCAAGATTTTGTGGTTTATTGCATTTGTTTACAATTTTTGTGGGGAATTTTTTGGTGTAGCTTGACCTGAAACCATTAAACATATCTACATAGGTTTTTTCAAGATTCTTTTATCACACAGTGATCAATTCTCTACATTCATTTTCTGTAGCGCTCTCAATTCCAGTTTTCCAGAGTTCGTGAGTATTGACACTACTGAAAAAGTACAAGTTCAAAACACACCTATACAAACAGACAAACTAGACAGAATATTGCAGATAAGGCTACTGTTTTTTTTCTTTTTTTTTTTTTATATATATATAAATTTGTTTAAACCAGGCACAGAGAACTTTGGAACACACAATACTGAAAGCCACCTATGATAATCTTTGAAGGTTAGGTGTTTGCAAATTCCACAGTCAAGCATTCGTCCCTATAGCTTTAACAATGAATACACAGATCTTTTATTTCCTCAGCACTTCAAGTGAATTGTACCTTAAACACAGTGGTTCTAAAACTGTACCATATTTACCAGAGTAAGACTATAGATGAGCTAATTAAAGTGCCACCACATTCTATTCAACTGTGTGCTTTACTTCACAACAGAGCTGACTGCTCAGAGGCCAGTCTCACAACAGTGAAAATACATGCACAACTGAACTGAGAGCAGGCAATGGCAGGGCACTTAGGTACAGCGTAGAGGTTCATTGTGGAGCATGACAGTAAAAAGTACGGGCCGCAACAATCAGAGAACCAGTACTTACACACATAACTTAAGGAAAACTGCATTATCAAACTGTACTTTTACATGAAGTTCAAGCACAAACTTTTTCCAATATTCCCAATTTGCCCAAAAGCTCTGAAGAACACACCCCCCCCAAACTTTAAAGACGTATAATTCTGCACATTCAATTCCACATTAAATCACAAAATAAGCACTCGCTTTTCAGCCACCTGTGAATTTAACAATAAACCCTCACAATTTAAGATTAGCAAATACATTTCCAATCTACAGCTTCATGTAACATTACTAATAATATGTCTTGTTAAAGAATTTCTCTGAAAACATACATACAATATATACTGTGGGTAAAGGACACAGTGAACACATTATTTCCATTCTCTCTAACAAATACCTAGTGATTATGTGCAGTGTTTTAATGCTGATGTTAAAAATTACATGATTCCTGTTCTTCCAGTCACGTTTTACTTGTAACAAGAATCAGAACTTCAGAAGTGCACATACACGGACTGTGAAGAATATGAATTAGTGCTTGTTCCACATAGGTGCTGCTATAGGTCCCTGCGGAGCCCTTTCAACAGTCACAAATTCATCAGGGTTGTCAAAAGCTTCATAGTGCATTAATAAATCTTGAATAGCACACTCCTCGATCTGGAAGGAAAAAAGAACATTTATGTCAGTATAAGATCTACTTTTATACCAGTAGCATGGTTATGAACTGGCTTTACTGGTCCTGAATGCACGTCTGCTACAGACCTCCTAATCAGGAAGAAGTAGTAGATGAGGCTTTCTTCAGACAACTTGAAGAAACCTCATGTTTGCAGGCCCTGCTCCTCATGGGAAACAAGCCATCCTGATATCTGCTGGAAAGTCAACACAGCAGCGCGCAAGCACTCCAGGAGGTTTGTATTGGTGAAAACTTCCTAACACACATGATCAAGAAGCTGATGAAGGGAGACACTCTTCTGGATCTCATACGTACAAAGGAGGACTGGCCAGGGATGAGAAGGTCGAGGGCAGCCTTGGCTGCAATGACCATGAGATGGTGGAGCTCAGGATCCCGAGAGATGGGAACAAGACAAATAGCAGGGTAACAACCTGGGACTTCAGAAGAGAAGTGTATGATCTGTTCAGGGATCTGCTTGGCAAAAATTCATGGCGTACGGCCCTGGAAAGAAGAGGGGTCCAGGACAGCTGGTTGATTTTAAGGATCACCTCCTCCAAGCTCAAGAATGGTCCATGTCAGCGAGCAGGAAGCCAAGCAAGAGTGGCAGGAGGGCTGCATGGACAAAGAAAGAGCTCCTGACAAAACACAAACAAAAAGGAAGCATACAAGAGGTGGAAGCAGAGAAAGGTGACCCAGAAGGAAAACAGAGACACTGAGCACACAGGAACAGAATTAGGAAAGTCAAAGCCCATCTGGAGTTGAATCTGGCAAGGGACATGAAGGGCAACAAGAAGGGCTTCTACAGCAGCAAAAAGACGACATGGGCCCACTGCCGAATGACAAAGAACATGGAAAAGGCTAGGGAACTAACAGCCTTCTTCATCTTGGTCTTTAGCGGTAAGATCAGTCTTCAGCAATCCCAGGTCCCTGAGATCAGAGCTGGCCAATATGACTGCAAGCCCACTCTCAAAAAAATCTTTGAAAGGTTGTGGCAGTAAGGGTTGGTTCCTGAGGTCTGGAAGGAAGCAAATGTCATTCCTACCTTCAAGAAGGGCAAGGAGGATCTGGGCAACTACTTACCAGTTATCTTCATCCTGATCCCTAGGAAAGTGGTAGAGCTTAAGTACAGACTAAGAGCTTAAGTGGACAAGCTTACATAGGGACAATATAAATGGACAGCAAGACGGACTGAAAACTGGCTGAACTGGTGATCTCAAAGGGTTGTGATCAGTGGCACAAAGTCCAGCTAGAGGCCAGTCACTAGCACCAATACTGAGACTGAGATTAGGGCCTGTACTGTTTAACATTTTCATTAACTACCCCCATGATGGGACAGAGTGCACCCTCAGCAACGTTGCAGACAATACAAAATTGGAAGGAGTGGCTGATATGACAGATGGTTGTACTGCCACTCAGAGGGACCCAGGCATGCTAGAGAAATGGGCTAAGAGGAACCTCATGAAGTTCAAAGGCAAATGCGAGGTCCAGCTCCTGGGAAGAATAAACCCAAGCACCAGTACACACCGGGGTGTGTAGGCTTTCCAGCTAGGCTGGAAAGCAGCTTAGCATAAAAGGATCTGGGGTCCTGGTGGACAAGTTGACTATTAGCCAGCAATGTGCTCATGTGGCAAAGAAGGGTGACAGCCTCCTGTGCTCTGAGGGACAGCATTGCCAGCAGACTGAGATAGGCGATCCTTCCCCTCTACTCAGCACTGGTGAGACACATTTGGAGCGCTGGGTCCACTTCTGGGCTCCCCAGAACAAGAGAGACATGGACATACTGGAGACAGTCCAGTGAAGGGACACAAAAATGATTAAGAGCTTGGAGCATCTGACATATGAGGAGACACTGAGCACACTGCAGTTGTTCAGCATGGAGAAGAGAAGGCTTAAGGAGATCTTATCAAAGTGTATAATTATCTGATGGGAGAGAATAAAGACAACTGAGCCATGCTCTTCTCAGTGGTGCCCAGTGGCAGGAGAAGAGGCAATGGGCACAGAATGAAATACAGAAAATTGCATTTAAATATAAAAATATTTTTTACTGTGAGAGTGGTTAGACACTGGAACAGGCTTCCCAGTGAGGCCATGGAGTCTCCATCCTTGCAGATATTCAAAAGCTGCCCGGGCACAACTTTGAGCAACCTGCTCTAACTGACCCTGCTCTGAGGGGTTTGGATTAGACAATTTCCAGAGGTTCCTTCCAACCTCAACCATTCTCTAATTCTGTGAATGCATTAATCATGGACTCAGTAGTCAGTTTGACTTTAATATAGGCCTACCTTATCAAACAGCAATGTGAAGTTATTATTACATATTTAATATCATTATGTAAATGATACTAAGTGTACCAATACATAATTAATCCTAAAAACTGATCTCTGAAACAGCCATTGAAAACTCCTTGTGTTACTTCACAGCTGCAGTAACTCAGCACTTTACCTGGATCAAAGCCAAAGGTTTTTCTCTGCTCCTAATAAGCGCAGCTTCTTGCTGGAGCTCTTCCTCTACAATAGCTGAAAACATGACAGGTGCTATCACAGGAGAGCTAGTTGGTGATGCTGCTAACCAAGGACTGCAAAAAAACCCCAAATGACATTATGAGGCAACATCAAGAACAAGGTCAGCACAACACACAGAAAACAAGCTCCAGAATCTAAGCCACTGTCAAACTTACTTATGACTCTCCATCTGTGGAGAATCCAGAACATGGTCTTCCAGACCTGGGCTACTTCTAGTGGTGCACATGGAAAAAGGTAGGAAAAGAGAGTGAAAGTCACTGACAGAGCATTCTCCTACATCATACTGTAAAGTACAAATTTACAGTAGGCAATTACAAATGTGTAGTGTTTTTCCAGAAGAAAGGCATTAGGATGTAATGCTGAATTTGTCTTTAAGTGCGATACTGTAACTAGAGGAGACACTGATGCTCATTTCTGACTACCAGAACTTAATGGATTTTCAACTTGGGCATTAATTCTGGCATTTCCTAACATTTGAGCATTTGAACAAAGGCGCTTTAAAAAAAAAAAAAAAAAGTCTTTTTTAGATGTAAAATAGTCAGCTGAGTTATGCACTAACAGCATTGACTATAAATGTTTGCAATTAATATGAAAAGAATATGACTTCAAGATAAAAAAACCCAAACAACTGTCATGTATTCAAATTAAGTGTTTCATGTAAAAGAACCAGTGCTACAATAGCACTAGTAAATTATTTCCTCAAGTGTAAGCCCAGAAATTATGGACTTTCAGTACATATCCTGCAACCACCTCCCACATTCATAAGAACAGCATAAAACTAGAATTAATAGAATGTAGGGAAAGAAAATCCTGCAATATCAGTAGAGTTCCCAACAGGAAGATACTTTATTCAGTTGCAAAATGTTAACCTTTCAACAAAAAGAAGTCACATTTGGTATACTGTATGCCTTAAGAGACAAGTACATGTGTCAGAAAAATCCTGTATCAATAGGAAGAGAGGACCTATTCTCGTTATTTAATACCTATCTTTTGCAACTTTTGCAATTTGCAGAACTCTACAGAAGTGTTACAGCATACTATGAAATGCTAGCAGACTTTTTTGAATTATTCTATGACATTGTAAAAAACTCTAAGGGTGTTGGTATTTCAATAAATCAGTCTCAATTTTCTTTAAGGCTTTGGTAATCCTCTGTAAGTGGCCACAAACTCTTGGAAAAGAGGAAAAATCTATGGAAAGCTAAGAGAATTCCAGTAACTGCTAAGTTCTCTGCCTGGAATATTTTCCCCAGAACACAATTCCAAGGACAACAAGAACCATGATTCCTATTGCTAAGCAGTGAGGGCAAGATCTCAAAAAATGTGAAATGCAACATCCATCATCAAAAATGGCATTTAAATGAACCATGCGCAGCTTTTTGTCACAAAACATAATTTTGCCCACCAAACAGCCAACTACTCAAAGAACAGAATGAACACAAATTTAACTGCTCAGGGAAAAGTATATATATCTGCAGCAACAGCTGCTAGGGCATAACACTGGACTTCAAAAGAAGCTTTCTACAGTGTCACTCCCTTGAATCAAACCCAACAGATACACCTTCTGCCAGGTCATATAGCTTCTGTGTTTCCACCAGGAAAGACAGTTCATGTTAGTCAAGATGATCCTTGCCCTCCATTTTCAGTAGTGGTGATCATATCAGACACTGACAGGACAGCCAGTGGTACACAGCGTAGAGAGGAAACCAAAAAGGTCTGGTACTCTCCAAACTGGACGTTTCCAGATAACCACTATTCCAGAGTTTTGAAGGAATTGACATATGAAACAACAGCTCCATGGCAAGAGTGGTCAACTCTGCTGTACCATTCTCCAGATTGAGTATCTATAAAGCTGCAGTTCCTTTATTTTTACCTCATTAATATGCAATGCTTTTTCCATAGCTGTTGAAGAATAGTTAAAAATTGAAAAAAGGTAGAAAATTAGTATTTCGTAAATTGTTTTTCTGTTTTATCTTTGGTAAAAGAAAACCAATGGCAGGTTAAAGAATCCTATTTTATTTAAGAAAGGTATTGGGTAATGCCAGGTAAGTGTGATAAATGAATATAGGAATTCTGTAAGACATTGAGTCAAGTGCCACATAACCGTTTTTTTTTTTTAAACAAGTTTCTCAAACCTCTCCTACCTAGCTAATTCCTTACTCACTTTACAGCTGGGTTAATCATTATTTTAAAGAATAAGTTAACAAAAAGAAATATAACGAAGTTAATGTTGGTGGACACAATAAGCAGCAAAGCTCAAACCAGTAGACAATATTAAGAGATGCTATTAATTAAGCAAAGGATAAAAATGAACAGTATGACTGTGGAATAAAGCAATGGGAAAGGAAATTCAGAAGTACAAAACAAAAGACTGTGTGAAGAGAAGGCTGTAGTAGCTATAAGCTGGGAGTTTTTCAGCTTGAAGAGAAAAAGGAGAATCCAGGGTGTACTGATCATGATAACGAATCAGAAGTATGCGGTTGTGAAAAAACCAAAGTTGTTTCCATTTGAAACAAATACTTTTGCCAACATATACCACACTGGACAAAGCTTATTTGGACGATCATTCAGTTTTGGTCTCTTAGGTTCAAGGCAGAGTAATCTAAACTGTCATAGATGCAGAGAAGAATAACTGATATTGAGTCTTCCACTGATCATCTTCTGAGAGAAGACTAAAAATTATCTCTAACCTTGCAAAGGAAAGAACAAGAGAGAATGACTACACTTCATATAGACAGTATCTGGACTGAGTGCTGATATACAAGGACAGCCTCCTCCAAACACAAAATCAGATTATTTCAATGTGCCTTAAGTCAAGCAAGCATGGCAGAAGGTTGGCAGGAATGAACAGGCAACCTACATGGACTTCAAATTCAAAAAGGACACATATAAACAGTGGAAGCAGGGACAGTCTACACCAGAGGAAAATAGAAATATTACTTCTGTGTGTATGGACAGAGTTGTAAGAGCCAATGCTCAGCTGGAGCTGAAACAACTGAGAGATGTGCAGGACAAAAGGAAGGGCTTCTATATTAGCAAGAAGAAAAACAACCCAACCAACCACAGAGGTTCCCTGATGACTAGAAAAAGCTAAATGTTATACCCATTTTCAAGGAGGAGGATATGGGGAACTACAGACTGATTACTCTCACCTCAATTCTGGAAAAGGTTGTGGAGCAAGTCCTTCTGGAAGTAATTTCTGAGCACATGTGGGACAAGAAGATGACTGGGAACAACCAGCATGGATTTATGACACAAGGCAAATTGCGTCTGACCAACCTGATTGCCTTCTGTGATAGAATGACAGGCTCTGCAGACAACCAGAGAGCAGTGGATGTCATATTCTTTGGCTTCAGCAAGGCCTTTGACATGTTCTGTTATCATATTTACACTCAGCCTGAAAAACATGGACTGAGTAAATGGACTAGAAAAGGGGTGAAAAATGGGCTGGACTGAAGGGCTTCAGGGGTTGTGGATTCGCTGTACAAAGTCCAACTGGAAACCAAGTACCAGTGGTGGTCCTCAGGGACCGATACTGGGACCAATACGGTTTAGCGTCTTTGGTAGAACGGAGCACACTCTCAGCAAGGCCACAGATTAATGTGGAGAGGGTGGGGAGGATGCAGCAGTCCACATTCTGGATGCCAGGCTGCCATTCAGAAGGTCCTCAAGAGGCCAGACAAATGGGCAACTGAGAACTCATGAATTTCAAAGGCATGTGCAAAGTCCTGTATTTGGAAGAGAACAGCTGCACGCAGCAGTACAGACCAGGGGCTGCCTGGCTAGAAAGCAGCTCTGCAGAGAAGGACCTGCAGTCCCAGCCGGCAGCAAGTCAAAGATGAATTGGGACGTGCCCTTGCAGCAAAGGCAGCCAACTGCATAGTGGGCTGTACTAGCAAGAGTGTAGCCAGGCAGTCAAAGGAAGTGATTCTTCCCCTCTATGCTGTATTTGTTAGTCTACATACAGAAGATCATACCTAGTTTTGGGCTCCTCAATACAAGAGGGATGCTGTCAGGCTGGAACAAGTCCAGTGGCCACCAAGATTAGGGGCTGGAGCACATGACAGGAAGAACTGTGTTTTCTTAATCCTAAAAGAAGGCGGCAAAGGGGACATCTCATTGCTGTCTTCAACTACCTAACTGGAGGGTAGAGAAAAGATGCAGCGAGAATCTTCTTAGAGGTGCATAGTGATAGAATAAGAGGTAACATACACAACCTGCAAAATAGGAAATCCCAGTCAGATAAAAGGAAAAAAAAAAAAATCCCACTATGGGGACAATCATACACTGGAACATGTTGCCCAGAAAGGTTGGGGTATCTTCATACTTGGAAGCTGTCACAACTCCACTGGACCAGGCCCGGAACACCGTGATCTAGTTTGACATATTTTGAGCCAGGAGGCTGAACTAGAGAATCTAAATTATTCTAGGATTTCAACAGCAGAGGACTACTTTTTAGCTGAAGTCTAGATAAATCAGCTTCCAGCTTTTACTGCACTTAAGAAAGATAATAACATAACAAAAAGCAGGAAAGAACCAGAGAAAAGGAAGGAAAGAGAAGAGGAGATGAAGGCAGTTTTTTGCTTGCTGGTTTGTTTAATTAAGAGCATGTTTGTACAACTTATTAAATGCCTTTATTCAGGTGTAATTTCTCAACTTTATCTCTTTTTCCACCTGCTTTAATAATGCTCACCTTCCTGCACATTTAACAGTAACCAACACCTATCCAGCCCATTTGACAGCTATGCTCTTCTTCCCACTCACAATCCGAAGAACTCACAGCACTACTATAAATGAATCCAAGTAGATTGTTATACTTAACAAACCTGTTTCAGTACAGATAAAAAGCTCTTTCCAGAGTAAGACTTCTCAACAAACAAACAAATCAAAAAACCCAAACAACAACCCAAAAAACCACAACAGAAACTTCCAAAAACTGGAGTTATAGTTCCAGTGTCACAGCACACTCTAGTGATCAATTAAAAGCTAAGTTTAAATACCCGTGTCATCTCTCTCAATATAAATGTGGCT
This sequence comes from Mycteria americana, assembly GCF_035582795.1. Classification (NCBI taxonomy): domain Eukaryota; kingdom Metazoa; phylum Chordata; class Aves; order Ciconiiformes; family Ciconiidae; genus Mycteria; species Mycteria americana. The sequence continues at coordinate 39,076,076 of NC_134367.1, forward strand.
TTAAAATGTAGGAAGCAGTTCAGATATTTTGAAGCTGTTTGTACATATGTACATCTGTGTTTCTTGCTAGCAAGACACTCAGTCCAGATATTAAATCAACTGCAGATATTTCAACATGCTAGATTAATTCCTCAGCTGGCATCAAAATAACTAGGAGAAATGGAACAGACGGGAAATGGGAAGCTAGCATATACAGAAAAATGGAAAAAAAGCCTCAAAAATATAGAACTTGGAAACCTGGAAGTCTTGAAAATTAAAGACTGATGCAGAGACATAAGTGGTTCTGCATGGAAACAAACCAGCCAAGTATCATCAGTACTGAACCAACCTGATTAAGTCAGTTGGCTGAACTTGCCATGACTCCTGCACAGCCACCAAGATGTCCCAGCACTCAGCTCCCCGCTGTTTCCTGCGGATTTTTTCATTTGAAGCCAGTTCAGGTCCGGTGCCTCCCTGATCTAATGACTGCTCTCCGAAAAGGAACACAAAGCCTGGTCTCCTGCAGAACCTCTTGGGTTTTGCTGTACCATTTGAGTCATGTACTACTTCTTAGCTCATTATTAGCCATGCCAGAACTAGGCCATTCCCACGCGAAGCCACAAAGACTTATTTCCACTAAGACTCTTCACTGCTCCCTGGAGTAACACAGTGAAGACAACCCAGGCTGCCACAACAAAGTTAAGTCATGTCAGGCCTATGTTTTTAGCTTGGACCATGAGCTACACATGCACAGCTGCACAGCATAACTCCCAAGATTGAGCTGTCCCTGGAAACAATGCCGCCACATCCACACAGTCAAGCTTTTGGGCTGATCTGCCTCTGGACTGAATCTAATTCACATCTCCACATTCATGACACGGTTCATCTATAGAAAATTTCTGGATTGCATAAATTGGAAGGTGACAGTATATGGAAGAGTGTTTATGCAACCACCAAAACCCCCTCATCCAGAGACTTAAGAAAATTGTCAGTTTAATTACTGCACAGTCTATCCAAAGAAAAAAGACAAAGCAGGAACAGTAGCCATGCAAGTATCTTCAGAGTCCCATCAGTGAGTCTGACATCAACAGATGAGGACTATTTATGCTCTATGCACATGCAATTTCCTTTCCTTAAAAAGGAAGGGGTAAGGGTGTGGATAATTAATCTTCACAGAAACAGTCTTTGAATGCCGCAGGCAAAAATCAGAGCCTACTGTGACAGGAACTGTACAGTCAAAGAATAAAATTACCTCAAACTAGAAACTCAACTCCTAACTTTCAGATGGATGAACTAGTCACCTAGGCTCTTTATATCTAATAGAGAGAAATAAGCATCTTCAGACACAATTCAAAACAACCTGAAATAGCTCTGGAAGTGCCATCTTTTCCAACTCATTATAGTCATCTACTCATCTAGGCTCCCACTAGCTTAATGTATCATTTTCTGACAGCTAACGTATTAGGCCTGGATTGAGCTCATATAATCCACTTTGAGAGCGTGCAGACTGGCCAGACTGCACAGACTAGACAAAGAATGCAAAAGGAAAAGAAATGACTTTATGAAGATCACAGAGTAGGTGTGACAAAGCTAATAATAATAATTCAGTGCAAATTCCCTTATCACCAGTCCTTGCCATCTCCCATACAACAAAAAGCTTTATTATTTTGCTAGCAACAAAATTAATTATACCTGTTTTTCTGCAGATTTGTGCTTTGTGTCCCTACATCTCCACTCACCCCAGTAACTTCAGCTTTATCCCTCTGTTCCTGAAGAATGCCCACCTGTCACACACACTCTCCAGATCCCTCCTACCTCTCTCCTCTAACACCATCCCACACACAATGTTGCTATATTTCTACCCTCATTTTGTTTTTTATCTACCAATAGGACACATACTGCTTCTGTCCTAGGGAAACACCAGTTTCTATACAAGCTGAGCAAACAAGAGGGAGGCCCAGCAGAACGTTCTTTTCCTTATGGAGGGGACAGTTTTTAAAGGGGCATGGAACAGGAGTTCATGAGAAAAAGGAGTTAATAAGAAAAAGGGGGGTAATGGTTGTCAGGGCTCCCTGTGCACCAGCAGGCTCTGCAAACTCTTCTCCCTCAGCACAGCTGTGTAAACTTGAGTCAGGCTGCTATGCACAGAGGTGAGTTGTAAGGAAGAGCTTAAAGAGGGGCTCCCCCTCTTTACTCAGGAGCTGCATTTAAGCTCAGTCCCTCAGTCTTAGGCCTTTCTTGAGCTACGCTGCAGCTATGCCCAAGCCCAGCCTTGCTGTTCCTGACCCTGCCCTGACTTGCAGGTTTGACCTCAACCCTGCCTCATCCCAACGGACCTGTCTCCGCTCACTGACTGTGGCTCACCCTGGTTTCTGCCATGGAGCCTGCCCTGCTCACCTCACTCCGGCACAGTGGGGCTGTGCCCTTGCCAGGGAGGCCACCATCCGGCCAGTCCTGCTGTCACCCTTGGCTCCCCTACCACCGTGGGGCAGCTGGCCTGCGCTGCTTCCAGACGCTGGGTGGGAAAGTCTGTAAGATTTTCAGGCCCTCTGTCTCGTAAATATATTTGAAATGTACAGCATTCAAAGTTACTGATGATAGGGGGAAGAGATGCAGGTGAGTGGGCAACTCAGTCATACAGACCGTCAGGAAGAAGGCTGAGATTTCTTTCCTCAGCTTAGACAGTTATTTTAACCCAGAGTTTTTATGGAAGGTAGCAAGAGAATGCGTGGCTAAAACAATTTGACCAAAGAGCAATATTGTCTAATAACTAGACATATAATTCACATGCATCTCAGAACAAGTTATTTTTGTCCTTAGAATTGTAGTTCCCCAGTAATTATAAACACACAGACAAAACCAATGCATCAATATTTCAGTAATCCCTCTTAATCCACGAAAAATTGCACCTAAACAATTAAGCCAGCTTATAAGAAAACTCAGATCAGGAAATGCCAGAATTGTGTTTGAATAAACTGATTTTATTCACTCAGTGGTGACACAGAAATACTCCTAAGCAAACTCTGTTTCATGCATGGCGTATCTGAATGCTAAAGAATATCTAATTTCTACAGAAGTTAGAAAATAGAGGTTTATCATTTTTATATATACATACATATACAAATGTAACACACAGAGACATGTATTTTGTTTGGAGCCTGAAGTGTTTGTGTCCATATATATATACATATATATATACACACACACAGACACACACGTGTCCGTATATATGGAGGACACAAACACTTTGAAACTCAAACAAAATATTAGCAGTGGCATTAAATTGCTTCAGTATTTAAGCTTCCTATTCATGAGAGTATTCTGTTCATAAATCCTATTAACAGAATCATTAAAAGAATGCTTACAGGATTATTTTTTTTTAAATGACAATTTTATCCTTTTTTATTTTAGCAGAATTTAAACAGGTTATTGTGGTTCTTGTATAATGGTTGATCAATTAGGAAAAGACTGCTCTTTACCTTATGGTGTTTTGGACTGATGAATCCTCAGTTCCTTTATATCCAGCTCTTTTGCTACCAGTACCAGGTAAATTATTCGCACTTACACATTTTTCTTCTTCCATTACAAGATCACGGAATGACTTTGGCAAAGTAGAATGTAATGAAGATGACCTTTTAAAAAAAAAAAAAAAAAAAAAAAAAACCAACCAAAAACACAAAAAACCCCCCTCTTTTTATGCTTGCATTTTCCAAGACTTCATATTGTTCCATGATTCAGATAGCAAAGAGGGCCTTTTCAGTTACTAAAAATAAAAATACAATATTACTTTTGTATCTCACCATTATACCTGCTAGACCCCATTCGCTAAAATAAGTCACTTTGGGTATCCAAATAAGTAAATATCAGAAAGTAAATACCTATGAGAACAGAACAAGCCAGTAGTACGGAAATTTCATTAGAAGGGAAAAAAAAAACCCCAAACCCAAAACCCACCCCTCCATTTATTCCCCCCCTCAATCCATCCTCTTAAAAAGTAATTTTATTTTCATAGACACCTTGTCTTCGACAAGCTGTACCTTTTCTAACAGTATTATTCCTTGAAAAGTATTCTCTTAAATCACACAATGCTCTAGTACTTTCATTCTAGTACTGTTAGTTTACCACCATGAAAGTCAAGTATAGCTGATCTTCTTTCCCCAAGATACTGAACGAGTTACTCATACCTGCTGGAAGCTCTATAAATCACTTAATCCACAGTGAAATTCATAAAACTGATATGCTTCATTTTCTTTTACTTGCCCAAGTATAATGTGCGCTGTTACTGAACTAGAGCCTGCATATTATCTTTCAAAAATAAACCAGTATGAAAATACAGCAATTTAGTATCATAGCTACTCTGAACACTTTCTGATCCAAAAGCCTTTTTATTTACAGAATTCAAGGCAGTTACCATTAGTCTTTCCCTTACCCATCAAGACTTTGGAATTAATTCTTCATACATTTGCTTACATTTAACTTTACTAAGCATAGCAGTCCCACCCATTGTCAAATACACAAAATACATGTTGGAAGAACAGCTTTGCTCATTATCTACTCACAGAAATAAGAGATTAATTCTAAACGCTACTGAAGTAAAACAAGCTTTCTATACAATGCTAATTGTTTGTGCAGCTACCATAAGAAGGGAACCATTTGAAGCCAAAGACTTTCAAACTACATCTATGTGGTATATAATTTAAGATAACAAACATGAGGAGATTAAAACATTGCAACATTGTATCTGAAATCTTACAACAAAAGCATCTGAAAGTTATATATAATGTCTGAACCCTATGCTAAACCAGTCAGGCTTAAGTTTGGGGGGGTTTTTTGTTGTTGTTTTATTTATTTATTTATTTATTTTTTAATATTGCATGAGCAGTGCAGAAGGCATAGAAAGCAGAATGGGAACCTCCAGATGCAGGGGCTCAGAGTCCTTTTGCACATCCTCTATTCCTACCACCAGCTGGCACACAGGAGTCTGGGCAAGTGTTTAACCAGAACTTCCCCAAACTTACTATACCGAGTAGGCAAAAGGTTCCCTTGGGATCTGCTGTCACAGAAGCTTCTTCTGCTACTAACAATTTAAGTAGCCTACCCATTTTCATGAAAACTCTGTACTGCAATCAGATCCACTTGCAACACAGCACCCCCCCCCCCCCCCCAAAAAAAACACAAAACAACCCCCCCAAAAAAACCCCAACCCTGCATCATTCTCAGCTTGTGAGCCTATCCAAAACAATTGCCGGTGGCTTAAAATGGTTCGGCTTAAACTGGTACAAATTTCCTAACAGTAACAACACTAAATTTCAGCTTGTCCTGCCTCATACATTGTCATTTCTACCTATTTGTAGCATAAAAACTAATTCATACATCTTTTTAAAAAAAGTGGAATATGACTAAGTTTCTCTAAGCTGTAACTGCAAAACATCAAAGCATGAAGTTCCAAAACAGCTGTTGATGTTTCAGTATAAGCTGGAATACTGACAAACTGACAACCTAGACATTAAAATACACAATTGTTAATTCTCAAGTGCCTTCACTCTTGAAAAGCCATAGGCTCTCCTGAGCTTAAAAAAAACCCAAAACAAACAAACAGCACCCCCCCCCCCCCAATCAAAGTAGGTTTGGAGAACTAATAAAGTTAACACCTAGCTTCTTGGATGACATACTCTCAAAGTATTACTAGTGTGATTCCCCCGCCCCCCCCCCCCCCCCCTTCTAATTTCCACTTTTCTTCAAAGGAGGAAACATAGGCTCAGTCCCCCAAAAACTATGAAACTGGAGGCTTCTTTTGGTGCAAAAGGTAGGACATTGCATATGATAGACTCTGTCTTTTAGTCAACCAAAAAAGAGCCAGAAGGTCCCACACCCTTCTGGCAAGTGTGCTCACTGCGCATCCAAGATGAATATCTTATTTCATTGGAACACAAGTTCTATGGCTTTGACTATACTGCATGCGTGGAAAGCTCAATCCATTGCCAAATCCACTCTAATAGTCCATTGTGAATTTACAGAATACAACTTTGCAAATATAATATTAGAGCAGATGAGTAACACCATTCTACCTTACATACAAAAATACTTTGAACAACTAGCAGGAGCAATCAAATAATTGATGGCTTGCCTAAAGCAGCTTAAAGTTTATTCAACAAATGCTCTCTTCTAGCAGCTAGGCATAATTTTAAATATTCATATACCTCCCACTGGTTCTTTGCTTGAACTCTTGAGCTACCGGCATTTTCCAGATCAGCAGCCAGAGGAACGCTGCAGAGGAACGTACAGAATCATGTGTGGTGACCACATGAGCGTTAGGCTGGATTCCATCCTCCTGAAGTATATCCTGGCCTTTCCACTTGAGATGGTTTGTGTAACACAGTAGAGCCCAGCTACTTTCAAAAACTGTTTAATCAGAACCTTAAGAGCACAATATATTTTCTGGAGACAGTTATCTAAGCATATTCAAAAATCAGTCCATACTTACTTTTTAAATGCAAGGAACAGTTCATAGGCAGTTGGTAGCTTAAAATTAAATAACACTCAATAGGTAAAGAATTATCTATCAGAGAGTAGATGAATAGCATGAATAGTCAAACTATTCAGATGTCAGATCAAGGAAGTTATGCTCTGTATTTTTATATGACACTTATCAGAGCTTCTCTTAGTATCTTATTTCCTGTATTAAGAAGTACATCGTTTAACTAGAGGCATCTAGCTTAAGTCAATCAGTACAAATACTTTTAGAGTCATTTATCTTACACTGAAAAATAGGACTTCAGGAGCAAAAAAAAAACCCCTTCTGAAGAAGCCCAGATAACTCGATAAGCTACACAATGTCCTCCAACACCTACTTCAGTCTTTGTTGTACCTAAAAGTTGTGGACGGAGGGGAGAAGGGAAAGACCAGGCTGGAGAAAGACAGACGCCCTATACAAACATCCTTCTGTGGAGGAGTTCTCATAGCCCCTTCCCTTGATATCCAAAGTCTGCCAGAGACAAGTATATAAAACTGCAGCTTGAAAATGGCTAGTAAAACAAAAAAGGAAATTAACTGATGATATTTAAGATGACTGGTTGAAAATACTCATGAAATGCCTACACCAGTCACCACTGACATCAGCCCAACCCACGGCATAGCAGGTATGGGGAAGTTCCTTTGAAGACTCCAGAGAAAACCCACTTGTGACCACTGATCACAGAAATGCCCCTGACTTTGCTGGGTGCCTGAGGAAAAGGATTGACTCATGCAGGCCCCGGTCTACCTCATTAGCAGCACCCCTGGCCAGCTGCAGCTGTCCTCCCACATCAGCACGGACACCCCTCTGAGTCACCCATCAGGTAGTGCACAAAAGCATGGCTTCCCTGGTGCTGCCACGCTGAGTTGCTGATGGGTAGAAAGATGGTGGGTTTGTAACGATGCATAAATTAGTGTGTGAATGAGCCAGTGTGATTTGTGTATGTAAGACTGTGTACATCGTCATTGTAGATGTTAGGTTACATATTGTTTATGCATAATTATAGCATTAGTAGTAAGACTAAAAATAGTAGATGGAGTATTTCTTTTTAATGTAATATAGAATAGCATAACTCAGTGTTTCCTGTGTTGGTCACCATCTGATTCAACCATCAGTCTCTCCCAGCAAATTTTAAGCCTCAGAGCTACAATTGCCTGTGACACTTCCATTAGCTAAGTCAAATAACTAAATTGCTGCCTGAGCTGCAGCATCACCTGTGTAAAGCAGGTAGTGTGTTCTTTGGAGCATCTGAGAGGATCAGTGTTAAGGATTCTGAAATTCATCCACTCATTAGAATTCAGAAGACAAATCTTGCAAACCTTGTGTCTCCTATTGTGAAGGTCCCAATTACAGTTCAGAGGACAGGTAGAGTTTGAACCCTTAGGTGCAAAGCAACTCATTCGATTTCCTCTTGAAGACAAAAAGTGTGGGCTTTGCCCAATGTTATATCAGAATAACTTTGGGGGCTGGAAGAGTAAATGAGACCCTACATTTTGGTATTAGGTGTACATGGTTGAAAATAAATTGAGAAGACAGATATTGAAGTCCTGCTTGTATATATCAAAACCAAAGAATTCAATCTTTTCTTAGATTCACTTGAAATATTGTGTGCTGGATATTTTTAAAATCTCAGGCAGTTCATTTTTGTAAATAACTACTGTAGTAACATACCTCTATAGCTTGTAAGCTGGACTGTAGAAATACATAGCATATAACTATTTTTTTAGTTATAATCAACCCATGATATACAGATGCCTACAGAGAAGGATTTCTTGTCCCTACTTTCACTGACCCATGGAGGAATCCCAGCCATCACTGTCAGAATCACTACTTGAAGGACATGCCATGCCACACTACCTTGAATTCACCAAACAACTGCCCATTTCAGATCAGACTGACATGATCCTTGACAGGCCCTGTAAAATACTGAAGCCCTTTAACCTTAAGGCTGAATGTACTGCATGGTGTCCACTAGAGAAGCAAAGCTAGTTCTGGTGTCATAACTGGAAGTAGAATACCATTTTAGAATCAATTATTATCTGATTTATAATGCATGATTTTGGGATGATTACAACATACTCTCTCACAGTTCTTCCCATATGTTATTGATAAATATTTTGAACACCAGCTCTATTTTACCATTGGTATGTTCTGGGATATTACTGTTATTACTATGATAATAGTGGGTCTTAAACTAAGTAGGTCTTAAACTAAGATAATAGCATACCAACAGACCTATGTGGAATCTCAAATAAATCTAAAGGCACTTCAAACTCAAGGTGCTGATAACAGCATCCATCCAAAAAAGAAAGATGAGGTAACAGCTACATGAAATGTAGTACAAAAGCAAGCAGTTCTAGATATTACCCTAAACCTTTTGACACAGAACGCCTCTCAGGAAGCAACTACTGCCAGGAAGCAGCCTACCTTTTCCTCAGCCAGCTAGTGAAGTGATTTTTTTTTTTCTCTCCATACACTCATTAAATAGCTAACAGGCTACATGTCTGGTTTGAACTTACAGGAGCATAGCAGAAAGGCAAAGATTCCAGCAGATGCTTACTACTCTTATTTCTGAAAGGAGCAACCAACTCATATAAAGGACCAAAGGAAAGAGAGCCAAAGACATAAGAAGGAGATGGCTCTAATTGTGGAAAAATAAACCTATCCTTTGAAAGGCAGACTCCTATTTTACTTTGAAATCTATCCAATACAAAAGGAAAACTACTACAATAGCATTTAAAACAGCTAGTTTGTCTAAAAAAAGACTTCATTTAAAAGAGAGCAACTGTGGTGGGCATACAGCAAGCTTTGTTTCTACTGAGGCACAATCAGGTAAGCGCTAGAGAGAGGAGACTGACTCACCATTCTTCTAGGGTACCAGTACAGAAGCAAGCTGCAATAAAAGTCTAGACCTTCTTGAACAGGGAAAGGGGGAGAACTGCCCAACATTTACCTCAAGTTAAGAGCATGCACATAGGTATTTATTCTGTAGTAATTAAACACATTAAATTTACATAGCTTGCAACTTTTACAGTTATGCTTTTATGCTTTCATCCAATACCAACTGTAAACATGATGAACAAAGCATGAATTGGGCTAGCACCTCATTACATTCATTGTTGTAAACCTAGTTGTATTGGGTTTGTGTGGCAAGGTTTTGGTAGCAGGGGGGGCTACAGAGGTGGCTTCTGTGAGAAGCTGCTAGAAGCTTCCCCTATGTCCGATAGAGCCAATGCCATATGGCTCCAAGACAGACCCGCCGCTGGCCGAGGCCGAGCCCATCAGTGACCATGGTAGCACCTCTGGGATAACACATTTAAGAAGGGGGAAAAACAACCTGCACAACTGCAGCCAGAGAGAGGAATGAGAATATGTGAGAGAAACAACTCTGCAGACACCAAGGTCAGTGAAGGAGGGGGAGGAGGTGCTCCAGGCACCGGAGCAGAGATTCCCCTGCAGCCTATGGTGAAGACCATGGTGAGGCAGGCTGTCCCCCTGCAGCCCATGGAGGTCCACAGTGGAGCAGATATCCACCTGCAGCCTGTGGAGGGTAACGGGGGAGCAGATATTCACCTGCAGCCCATGGAAGACCCCCACGCTGGAGCAGGTGGATGCCCAAAGGAGGCTGTGACCCCATGGGAAGCCTGCACTGAAGCAGGTTCCTGGCAGGACCTGTGGATGCATGGGGACAGAGGAGCCCGCGTTGGAGCAGGTTTGCTGGCAGGACTTGTGACCCCATGGGGGACCCACACTGGAGCAGTCTCCTCCTGAAGGACTGCACCCCGTGGAAAGGGCCCACGCTAGAGCAGTTCATGAAGAACTGCAGCCCATGGGAGGGACTCACACTGGAGAAGTTTGTGGAGGACTGTCTCCTGTGGGAGGGACCCCATGCTGGAGCAAGGGAAGAGTGTGAGGAGTCCTCCCCCTGAAGAAGAAGAAGTGGCAGAAACAACATGTGATGAACTGACTGCAACCCCCATTCCCTGTCCCCCTGTGCCACTGGGGGAGAGGAGGTAGAGAACTCGGGAGTAAAGTTAAAGCCAGGAAGAAAAGGGGGTGGGTGGGGAAGGTGTTTTAAGATTTACTTTTAATTTTCTCATTACCTTAATCTGATTTGATTGGTAATAAATTAATTTTTTTGCAAAGTCAAGTCTGTTTTGCCTGTGACGGTAATTGGCGAGTGATCTCTCCCTGTCCTTATCTCGACCCAGGAGCCTTTTATTATATTTTCTCTCCCCTGTCCAGCTGAGGAGGGAGTGATAGAGCACCTTTGGTGTGCACCTGGCATCCAGCCAGGGTCAGCCCAGCACACTAGTTCATTGAACAGATGATAACCATTTTTCTATTCAATACAGTGCTATTAACTTGAACATTTAAATTTTGTGTAATTAGCATTAACAGTCATTTTAAACCCATTATGCATCCTTCCACCATAAGAATTCTAGGAGCATCTGTCACTCCCTCCAGCTCCTAGACACCTAGATAACTTTGTTATTTGTTATTTTGGTTTATTTTTAGTCTACTCCAAAGTCATTCTAGCCCTTTCCCCCAGGAAGGGCTAACAGTTTTCTTTATGTTTTTGACAGAGAAGAAACAGCATACATAATGGTCTTCAATAATCTCTTCCTGACTAAGTTTCAGAGCTTGTGCTCAACCTTCTTTTTCTATGCTTCACTTTGATACCATCTGCAAATACCACATCACACACAGGCAAAAACCAGATGCGATGCAGTCTTCTGACTCACTATAGCAAAATTTCAAAGAACTGTTAAACTGCAACTACTGCATTTCCCTGCCCCCTTTGAATTTCTAAATTACTACCAAATGTAGATACAAATAAGTCAATGCTAGTCTTTTTAATGAACAGAACCTAGGCCATTTTTATTTAAGAAATGCTTCTAAGAGACTATTCAATGTAAAAACCCTCCAAAGAAAAAGAAGTTATATTTGATTTATAACATACCATGCATTCCCTAGTTTTGCAACTTTCGTAGGTGGGGGTGGTGCGGTTACTAGTGTAGTAGGCTCTGTGCTGCTAGTTACTGATCCATTATCTTTTGCTGCCAGGGCAATCATTTTCCTTTGCTTCTGAGAAAGCTTGATTCCATGAGACGCCATTCTGCTATGAATTGATATCGCAAAGAGAGAAAATGTAAGAACAGTGTCCTTTGAGAAGACTCGCCTTTAATCTTGCAAATTAAACTAAGAAATACTTCTTTCCTAGACCAAAATACTTTGTCTAGAGTGCCAAAAGGGGAGTATGGGTGGGGGGAGGGGTTGGATAGCTGGGGAGCAAAAGGAGGATCAATGAATATCAAGAGTGACAGAAAGAAAAGCATCATAAAACTATTCTTCACATGGATGTCTACAAATGAAAACATGCAGAGTAGGAATCAAGTCTCCAAAAGAGATGGACTACCACCAGATGAAGACTATTTTCTGATTTTGTGACTTCTTAGAGACTCTCAGAAGCTTAGCTCCCTTAAACCAAAAATATTCATGCATAAGAAATATATACAACAGCATATAGCCATTTTTTCCTATTTGTAATAATTTGTTTTCTAAGTTATTTAGATTTTTCAGTCTTGGCTGTTTTGTTCACAGCTTCTCAATCTACCTAGCCAGCAACCCTTTACTAGGCTCCAGGACTACTGTCCTAGCTCTCCTTAACAAGAATGCCACACTTCAAAGGCCATGAAAGTAATCTCCAGTTCTCTTCCATATGTCGCCAGTTAAGAAACACTAGGTTTAATCCACTGCCCCCTGAAAAAGTACTTTTATGTCCCTGTGCCTTTGGGATGCTTTTCCAAGCAAGAAACACCCTTGCTTCTGTCAGAGGAAGAATTGTCAATATCAACACATGGGTGCTGGGGGAGGTCAGAGAATGCGAGACAAGAAACAAACTTCAGGATCAATTACAGTACTGGTCCACAAGTAATTTCCAAAGTGCTAGGGACAAGAATTAATTATTTTTGGTTGGAAATAGGAAAGCTCAGCAGAGCAGGCCACTGATTTAAGATACTAGTTTACTAGCTCGCTCTTTCACATTTCAACAGCTAAGACATGCTTTTGCAGTAGTTGACCAAACATGACTAGAGTAAAATAAAGGGATAAATTTTGTATGCTCACAGAAAAACACCATAATGAACTGAAGTAAACAAAGCCATTCAAAAACAAATAGGACAACTTTTCTCCTGCTTTTTTTAAACTCTGAACTGCCTGAACCACTAAGTAAATTCATAATAGCCTGGTCTATCACACTTTTCTTTTATAGATTTTGGTTTTTTACCAACCTTGAATTTGCCTTTGGCATGGTTCCACATTTCTGCATACTTTCTTCAATTTCCATGATGGTTCTTAGATCCATAGCAGGAGGGCTGGCAGGGCTAAACGAAAAATAAAAAGTTACCTTGCAAAGCATTCATTTTTACTTACATTCCACAGTTCCAGCCTTCACTGAAATCCTCTAAATCATACATAAGATTGGTAACCGGATGTATAATTTATGTGTGTTTCCTCAATTATGGCAAACCTCAAATAGAATGTTTCTGACAAAACTTTTATAAATATATACATATTTAAGAGCACACTATAAAAATACTTTCAAGACTCATTACACTATGAAACAAAAAGATGTGAGCTATGATTACTTTAAAAAAAATTAGATACCTAAATCCAGGATACTTATTTAGTAGTCAACTGCTCATGCTAAGTATTAGAGAGGCATTGCTCACAGCTCTTTCATGAAGGCTGAATTAGATCTTTCTTTGAAGAACAAGATTAAAATTATTTCACATGGCCAACAGAACATTCTTTGCAAAGTCAGAGCTCTGTACAAACACCAGTAACATTCTCAAACTTCAGGAATCAGTTTCTTTTTCATAAATGACCTGATTTTAAACTTCCACAGAAATGAACGTGAATTAAATCCAGACATTTCCAAGCCTTACATAAAACTATAAATTAAAACCTGTGTACTTAAAGGCATTTGTAAACTAAGCTGTTTTACAACTAGATTCAAGGACAGACTTTGAAATAAAATAAAAGCAGCACTCCCTCAGTCTCTCCCTACATAAACCCAACTGCCATAGACTAACTAGTGAATTAACCACTGGGAGGTCACACCAAACCCTGTCATCACTGCTCCTCCACAGTAGTTCAACCAAATACACTACAGTATTAATCCTTTAAACATTCTGCACAACAGTGCTGCCTGCTTTTTCTTGACATCATACCAGCAATACTAGAAAAAGTGAAGAAAGAGTACAAGGGAAACCCATAAGGGCACAGTGACATTACAACAAAGTCCTATAGTTTTATTTGTTCCCCTTCCATGCAATCCTCTTAAAAACGTTGGAAAAGAACTCTTAAGATAGCAGATGAAGGTGGAGCTTCTTCCAACCAGTCTAAAGACCAAAGTGTTGGTTGTGGGATGTGGAATCCTCTCTGCATAGCCTAGGCCTGCACAAATACATAGTGAGACAAAAACACAGATTCCCAATGGACCCTGCTCACTAAACGATACGCTTCAGAGCTGCAACTTTTAATTTCTACAGCTGTATTACCCACATTAACAAAGCCCATCAGCCACAAACCAACAGAGCCTGGGAAAACTGTGGGAAATTATCGCTATATGATTCCCTAAACCCTTAAACTCTTCTCTAGTCAACCATTACTGACAACTGTCAGAGACAGGACACCAGGCAAAACAGAACTTCAGTCTATCACAGTACTGCTCCTTTTTCATATGCAGATACTGCTACAGATAAAAATGAATACTCAATTTTTTATTACTGTATCAGTTAAACCTGTGGTGTTGATTTCCACAGACAGTTTAAGTCTAAAGGCATGCCTTAAAAATGTCGAAGTACAATGGTGCTTCTAATGGCTTCAAGCATGGTCTGATTCTACAAAAAACTGCCAAGTATTTTACGAAGTGTTAACCAAGCAGGCCTTCTAAAAAAGATATAAGAAGTCCAGACTGGTAGCACTTAAAAAAAAAAAAAAAAAAAAAAAAGTATCATCTAGCAATTGCTTTTTTCAAAGAATAATTTAAAAATGTACCAGCTTTATTAAACTACCAAAATCTTTAATTCATGTGTCAAGTAATGTATGATCATTTTGAAGAGCAGATAGCTTTTTAGTCTGGATAGAATATTATTAGCATTCACTACCAAGTGTGGAACAGTGAATGTAAGTTAGGTAGGCACCACAACTATTACTCCTGAACTATTACCTGAAACAGGTTGCCACCCAATTGGGAGAGCTTGCAGAGTTGTTTTTGGCACTGGGAATGGACTGTGGAACAGACTGTGTCAATGCTGATGATCCCTTGTATGACTTAATCTCCTTGTTAGGTTGAGAGGGTTTCATACCCTGGCTGCATGCTTTGTCCTTCATCTAAAAAAAGACAGAAAAATGTTGAATAAATATTCTCACATTTTTTTCATTTAGAAAAAAAAAAGAGTGATGCTACAAACAACTTGAATGATATGTGTAAGTGAAAAGATTTTAAAGGATACCTCAAAAATAGCAATAACATAGTGAATCCCTGAGCAGTCTGCTATTTGTATCTTTTTTTTTTTTTTCCATTTCACACTTCACCCTGAATCATTTAAGTCCAAATATGGATCTTGATAGTGGAAAACTCACTTGGAGATGTTCACTTCTAAAGCTTTAAAAACTTAACATTGGCACAATTCTCTCAAACTTATTTCTCTTTGCCAGTTATGCCTCAGTTATCCCGGACCATACTTCTGTCCAACTACAGTAGTCGAAGAACAGCAGGATTTTCCTGGAGTTTTTTGGCTTCTGTTTTTGTTTTTTTGGCTTCTGAACTTCAGATTTGCTTTGCATTTTAAATGAAGTAGATAAAGACTTTACATAACTGCTCTTTCGGTTTTAAGTTTTCCGAACAGTACAGCATATAAAAATTCTTGTTACAGTACCACGTGGATAAATTAACCTTAGAAGATTTAGTAAGGAATACTCATTTTTATTTGCTTTATCAGACAAACAAGAACTAAAGTTGTCTACTCTTTTTTAAGGACAACAGCTTCTCAGAAACACTCCAAAATAGAAACTCTGCTTTGGATGGACTAGATAAACACAAATAAATAAATTGCTAGGAACAAAGAAATCCAACCTCAGTCCTCTCTGGATGAAATCCTTTTGTAAAGTCGGGGGACTGCAAGTCTCTGGGGCTACCCACTCCTGCGTAACTACCTTCAGAATCAGATGTTAAGAGTTCTGGAAGTGATTCTACAGAGTTAGTTTTATCCAGTTTTACTGAGCCTAAGAAATAAGAAAAGAGAGTAGAACTATTAAATCATGAGAGCCAGACTAAACAATGCTTAAAAAAACCCAAGAGTTATTCACTCCATATAATGAATATAAAATAACCAGAAGTTTACCTAGTCCAGTATACTAGACTGTAGTAAGTATAAGCAAATTTAAGACTGTCTTAAATATTTTTTCAGAATAAGATTACTCCCAGTTTTCTTTCTATGTCTCACAATACACAGTTTTAGGAAGTAACACTGACACTTTCCTCTTAAAAATGAAGGCTTGTACCATCTTTTCAATAAACAGTGACTATTTTTAATATTCCAGAAAAAAAAAAAAAAAAACAAACCAAAAAAACACATTAGCAGAAATGTTACACTTATTAAAAACACATGGGAAAGTGTCCATTAACTTTATTTGAGAAAATACATGCTCTTACAGAATCTGAACTTTGGGCACAAGCTTAATATGACAATCATCCTTTCAAATAAAACTTAATCTTAAGAATTCACTATTCAAATTCAACTATGGTGTTGACTAGAAAAGAAACAATCTTTTCAAGATTTCCTTATTGAAGTACAGAAATTGCATTGCATTGCATATTAAACTTTATGTTCTGTTTTTATACCTGAAAGGAACTTCTTTCCCACTGACCTGTAGAGGCTGGACTCTGAATAATATCTGATAGATTATAACCTCCAGAGCTGTCGGACCGTTTTCGTGGCTTCTTTTTTGCCTTAGTTTTTGCTCTCTTGAAAAGGGCTTCCCTATTAAAAAAAAAAAAAAAACAAAACCCAAGACGGATTAAAGCCAAAGAAATTGAGCCTCAGAACTATCAGTGTCAATGTCACATTTTTCAGTCAGCAGCAGTGGTTATACTTCAAGCAGTAATACCTGGTCCCACCAGCTGTCACTAGCTGCTTGTTCAGGCTCCGCTTATGCATTGGCACAACTATTTAGTAAATGATTGAGGGGGGGCAGGAAATGCAGGAGGAAGAGAAAAAATTCTTTCCAATCTAGATCTAGTCTCTAGTCTAGTACACTCCACAAAAGACCTCTGCTGACACAGTGCATAGGCTGGCACTGCCACCTAGGTCAGATTAAACCTGCTACACATCACAGCAACTGACATAAAGTAAACTACATCCAAGTCTCCACTTTTTTCTCTCTTGATTTCTCCTAAATTAACGAAGTTCAATAAACTCCACAGTTGGTCTCATTTTTCCCCAACGCAAATATTGCCACCAAGATAATACTACTTCTACAATAAAGCAGGTATATGGTCATGTTACCAAAATGCCATATGTTCCTATATATGTTATTAGGAAGAATGGAATCAAATAAAAGGCATCTTTCATTTTAACAAAACTACTAGAAATTAAGAATTATATGAATCACAGCTACAGTAACCCTATTTCAAAAAGCTTCTCTGAGAAGCTTTTTGTGGAATAACTATATACATACTTATTCATTCCTGCATCAATACTGTAACCTTACAATGCTTGGGGGTTTTTTTAATCCTTGTACTGCCCTATTCCCTAAAGGCTATCATCTAGCTTTTAAAAACACTGAAAGGCTTGAATTCTAATAGAAAATAGCCTCTCAGTTCCCTTGATCTACTAGTCCTTATCTGTACTAGTTCATTTAGCAAAACTTTTCTTGACACAAGCAGTCAGAACAGTACACAATACCGCAGGTGAGGTCTCATCTGCACAATGACATCATATTTCACTGTTTGGAAGCATGTTACAAAGTCATCTTATCAAATTAAGTTTTCATAGTTGTGATGTCATAGTTAATTTCTCCAGTTTAAAAACTGTACCAAAAAAAGCAGTTGTAATTTTATTATTTGCTCGTCAGAGAAAAGCACCATATTAAGTTAGTCTGACAAGACTTTACAGATTCTATTGCTCTCACCTCTATGTCTTCAGAACAAACGTTCAAAGACAGAATACGAGGAGTTCACAAAACCACCAAGGCCAAACTACCTGATCTACAGTTGTTTGGATCACATTTTCTAACACAAGTCTTAAACACAGGTCGCTTGTTTTGTTATTCTACAGCCAGACAGTAGCCACTTTAAACTGACAGATTAAAAACTCATGCTACAAAAAACTTCGTATTTCGCATGACAATTCTGTTAATATTAAGAAATGTAGATTATCACAATTTTCCAGACAGATCAATAATACATTAAAGTCTGGTTTTTTCTCTTTTGATTTCTCCTAATTCCGTGAAGTTCAATGAGCTCCACAGTTGGTCTCATACATACACAGATACTTTCATCACATGCACAACTCCCAAACATTACCGTGAATGCTTGTTTTGCTACGTTTACTCACATGCTACTTATAAACTGAAAAAAAGTGCTCCACCACAGTTCTGTAGCATTTTAAAATACTTAAGGGAACTGAGAACAGTCTTTGAAATCTCCATTTCTCCTATTTCTTAATTTCAATTCTGAACCCAAAGGGAGACAGGCACCACTCAAAGGGGGATAAATACCATATACATCTCACCTATTAAAAAATGTTGATGAAAAATAGATACTTACTGAGAATTTTGTTCTGTATTCATTTCTTCCCTTAAAAAGACGAAGTTCTCTCCACCTTCAGGCTCAAAAGAACTTATGTCAGGTCCATCTGGATACGGAGTAATTACTCTCCTGACCATAGCTGGAATCTGTAATTGTAAAACCTGTTATACTAAGTTTCTCTTAAGTTGTATGCTAGCAAATATATGATCTCTTGTAAAAGGATCAAAACTGACTGTCATTTAAAACACTTTTACAGATCAAGTAATTAATTACTTAACCAGCTTATAATCTTAAATTACATCTTCAAGCAAAATGGAAGGTGAATTATTTTAAGTGACAGACTCAGAATGAGTGTGTTTCAGCTGCCTGTAACTCCTGACAAAAAAATGCTTCAAGGTTTTGCCAACATTCATCTTTTACTACTGTACAGTTAAAGAATACTGGATTATAATGGGCCTTGATTTTCCCCTTTGCATTAAAGTTCAACTTTCACATTATTTTTAAGATCTATATGATCACCCTGAACCTTACCCTCGAGAAGTATAATTTGCTTTCTTCTCCTTTCTTCTAAGTAACAGATGCTCTTTTCCATAGGTTTTGCTTATGTTTTTTCACACAACAATTGTTAATTACAGAACATTAATACGTTTAATGTGTATAATTAATTAATTTACAGGACACAATACTGTTGCAGCAGTGGCTAGTGAATAATGAAATATGAGCTCCATGAGAGTGATAATAGCAGCAGCTAACCTTAGCTTTTGAGTCAGATGTTCCACATTTAGCCTGTCATCTACAGACCCTGCAGGTATATATTTATTACTCATCTGTTCTCATTTTAAACCTAATCAGCTTACACTCAAGTTGTACAACTTACCATTTTCCTGTAATAAACAGAAAGATCCTTTACAACTTCATCACTTAAGACATCCAGAGTCCTAAAATATTAAATACAAATTTATCTTATCAGCTTAAAAAAAAAAAAAAAAAAAATCACATTAATGAAAAATTCAAATGAACGTTTTAGATTAATCTCACCTACAAGCATTATTACCTATTCATGGTGGTCACAGAGTCAGAAGAAAATGAACACAAAATGTGAACTAGTCAATGCCCTTGTTGTAAGGCAGGATTAAGCCCACAACCTTTCCAGATAGCCTACTTTTACTTAAGGCCACAGCCAATATAGACCTATATAGTTAAATCAGCATGAACTGGTCATTACTTTACATATTTCTGCAGACTTTCAAGTCTTCCTGACATGTATCTAATACTCCAAGTCTATGCAAATTCTTCTATAAAACTCAGCCACAACATCCCTTGACATTTATGCCAAAAAATAATACTGCAGCAACAACAACTTTTACTCAACAGAACTGTCTTGTCCACGTGAGCAGCTCTCCTTGCACAAAGCTGTCACAACTAAGTCCTGTCTGTCTCAGGTGTCTCAGATTAAAAGTCTTGCTACCCAGTAATGACATTTTGAGATTTTCACTAAAATGCAGATACAGTCTTAATTGTAGTAAGAATGTTGCATGTCCTTTCCAGGCTTAAGATAAAACAAATCTGAATTCAGAATAATACTTAGGACAATGTGATTAGATTTTTACTCTTCTCTCCAAAATCAAAGGTTAAAATGTTTATAAAGATGTGAAGAGGAAAATTGCTAATATGAATGAATTCCTGTATCTGTGATACAAGCAGAGCAGTTGTGTGACATAGCAATGAACTGCTGGCATTCTGAACCGGTTCAGATCTCTGAGAACTTCTATAAGTAAAAGAAAGCATGACAAAAAGCCTAGGAGTGGACAGAGTGGATCAATAATACAGATGGGGTTTTTTTGTTTGGTTGTTTTTTGGGGTTTTTTTTAAGTCTTTGCTAGAAAAGAAGTTTAATCAGTGCTGATAAGGCTTGCTCTGCGAAGATGATATGTACTCTGGAAGCAACTTGAAGACCTGTCCAAAAGCATCAAGAGAAGGAAGGCCAGAGCACACCTTCAACTTCTCAGAACCCCAGCTGAATCATTGTGCAAAGCAAGGGTAATTAATTAATCTGTTCAGCCCTCACTGCAGACAGTTAAAGCAAAGAGACTACCAGAAGGCAGGCGCATCCTCTTTGGAAAATGCACCAGCTATAATAAACCTTCTTAAAATAAATTCAATTTGCATAGTAACTATCATGTTAAAAAAGAGAAAAAGAAAAACAAACAACAAAAAAATGACAGCAGTTTTATGCATCTTCAAAAACAATTTAAAAAATCCAAACAAGATTAGGCCTAATGTCAAAGCCCACTGAATTCAAGAGAGGTTTTTCCTCTTAATTCAGGGTCTTCGTGCCAGATTGTAACAGTGTTTTGTACTATAGAACTGGTACAGTACGTACAGATATTTAACTAGTTTCTCTCTCCCTGTTGGGCAAAAATGAGCTTCCCTTTAAACTAGCAGCATTCAGTTGCATTTTAATATTTAACTGCTCCTACTAGTTCTTTCAACCCTTTTGCCTTTTTAGGATGTTTGAATTTAACAGCTACTACATGAACACAGTTGCATTCCTCCTTACCTTGCTTCAAGCAAAGCTGCCATATTGAGTCCTATGAACTGCAAGCAGGACAGTTTTAACTGTTCAGCATTATACATTGCTGAGAACTCCAACAGCTCGGCAGCATTCTTTAAAGTAACTGCAAAGAAGAAACACAACAAACTAAATTGGGTAACGTGCTGCAACATCATGCAGCAGTTTTTAAGACTTACTGCACAGCATGATCTAGGTATTGAAACATACCATATACTTCTCCATTCCTAGAAAAAATGCTAATGCTCAAAAGACCATAAATTATGGCAAGCTCCACATAACTCTGTAGCAGCTTGAATGCAATGGCTGCTTCACGGAAATAGAAAGGCCCTACCTACAAACATATCAGTTTCAATGTATTAAAACTCAGCAGTCCAAAACAAAGGGGAAAAAGATAGTTAAAAATAGCAAGTTTCATATACATCATAAACAGTTCTTAAAGCTCCAAATGTTCCCTCAGCAGGGAGAAAGAAAAAAAAAAAAGGGCGGGGGGGTGAAGGACTAGGGGGCAGGGGGGAGAGAGAGAGAAAAATGGAAGTCACTAAGAAATGCCAAGTAAAAATTGTATGCTGACTTCTTGTATGAAGCTAAGCAACAACACTTAGTGTTTTCTAGAAGAGACAGACCTTCATAGCCATATAGAAACAGCATTATGTCAAACAAACAACAGAACTAGTAGAACTACATAGAAGGACAGAAATAGAAACATAGAATTCATTTTATCATGTTTTAAAGACAAGAAGTTTGAATTCAATGAAATAAAGGTTTTATAAAAGTTTCATTTATTTGTTGTAGTGGTTTTGAGGGGTTTTTTTGCTTTTTGCTTTTCTTACTTTTTTTTTCTTTTATTAAAGAGCGTGAGATGAAGACAATGATGCATAAGGAATGGAAGATTATGCAAACCTAGAACATCACCCAGACTAAAGAAGCAACTGTTAACAGCTATGCAATGAAAAGCAAAAGGCAATCAGAGCAAAGGAATATAACCAAATAATTCCGTGCTGAAATAGGCAAGAACATTAACATCTTAAAAAAGCATTTTTTATTCTCTAACCCTTTATGATACAAGTGGAAGAACTCACGTTTTTCTGCAATGGCTACTTCACAGATTTCTTTGAGTCTGGATATAAGAAGTTGGTCAGCTACCACAAGAACATTACATATGAATTCCACATTTTGAGAATCTGGAAAACAAAGCATCCCATAAACACTGTAGGCAAGTCAAAAGCAACTATAACACATACAGCTTCAATGAGATACTACCAAAGGACAAATGTAATGGCTTTGTAAATTTTGATGGGATTTTCACAGCACAAGAATAGCTTAGAAGAGCACAAACAGTCATTTTTTTGAAGCAAGAGGAGGAGGGAAAAGGAAAACTGCAGTTTGACAAACTAAAGAAAAGGTACAAAAAGGCCTGGGGTACAGCTATCACCTAAAAATCTAAAGGAAGAGTCACAAAAATTTGGATTTTCTACATAAAACTTCAATGCAAGCATACTAATTATTGAATTTCTATTTTAAAAATATAAAAATTGCAGGAGCTACAGCTGAGTTGAAAATATATTAATGGCACCTTTTATCGCAAGAGCTTCATCTGTATACAGGTAATCTACAATTATCTGTAGTATGTCAGAATGGATTGGCATTTCCAGAGCTGAACAACAAGAAGCCTAAAAGGCAAAAGGATTAAAAAAAAAAAAAAAAAAAAAAAAAAGAGTAAAAGAAATTGACTACCTGGAATAAAATACAAAATTAAGACAGCAATTATATTTAGCAAATTACTTGGATTGAGGGTCACATATTCAAAGTTAAACAATTATTTAAGCATTTGCACAAAATCTGTTCAAGCTCAATTAAAGTTCAATCTGTTCAATTAAGAATTGATTGTAGCAGAGCAATTAAAATCTGCCCAAAGTTCTGAATAAATACCCATGAAACAGTTCAGTGTTTCATCAGTTTGAGCGTCTTCTCTAACAGTCCTCCTTGATTATACTACTTCACTCACAATTGTCTAAAAGCAGAACTACAGGAATCCCCTACACAAGTACTGAACTGCTTTCCTTCCAGGGTAAAAGATCTAGCGAAATCACAAGTTCCCATGCAAGAATAAAATGAAAGTAGCCCTGACTGTTAATCTCTCAGAAAACAAGGTCCTCAGCAAACCATGCATTTGAAGAACAATCTTAACCATTAAGGCAAAGCTTTTGTATGAATAAACATTAGCCATTAAATCATGTAATTGTCACCATTCAAGTTTATGCAACATCACTGCTTAACAACTTTGGTTTATTTCAGGTGGTACTGAAGCAAAGCTTTATACTAAAAGATTTCTTTTGCTTTAGAACATGCTACTGGTACTGACATATTTCCCATCTGAAGTTTAAAAACCTCTTACAGACATCAAGATTTTTATACAACATCTAGAGCACTTGATTCACAAAATATTTACTTATGAATTTAGTATGATTTAGATTTACTTATGAAATAATAGATAACTTACGACCTACATACAACTGATAAAGAAATCAGTGACACAAATGGACATTCAACACTTAAAAAAAATAAAAGAAAAACCCAATCAATCACTTGTGTCACAGTATTTCAGATATATTTCCTCACGATGACTGAGGAAAAGGCAGCACAGTAACTCAGAGGACAGGTAAAGTTCTCTTGCGCAGCAAAAGAGAACTGCCAGTACTTTGCCAGGTTCTTAGATTTACATATTGCCAAAAAGCTATGAAAGTTGAGAAAACTCTTGCACACTGCTTCAGCTTTCAGTCTCTGAAAAATGCTTCTCCATTTACACCTTTCCTCTCTTTCAACAAGCATTATCAATAGCATTCAAATACTTAAACAGAGGCATTTAGTGAAATTACGATGTCCAGGAACAACCAGGGCATTGACACCCAGCTAGCAAATAGGAACCAAGACAAATAAAAGATCTACACCTTTTGAAAAAGCAGCAGTTGGTGACTAAGTGGAATAGTCCTTGATATCCTCTATTTCATTAACAGTAAAAGTCAACTAGAGATTCTACACATTGACTCTTGATTCTGCTGTATCTTTCACTAAGTACATATGAAAAGCTATTCCATACTTCATACTATTTAAATTAAAAGATCTGTTACAGAAAGAAAATGAAAATTCATCCAAAGCAGTATCCCATAAGAACAGTACAACAGCTTTTATAAATCCATGAACTAGCTCAAAATAAACCTCTAAAACAAAAGTAATACTTCAGTTTCCTTTGATATACATTATACATTTATTACTCTCATTTAATACACAATCTCAATAGTACAAATATAGAGCAACCAAAAATGTGGGTTGTTTTTTTTTCTTGCAAACAGGATCTAAGAATCCAGCCTTTCCTTTTTGCCACTATTTAGGATATGTTATTCTAGGAAAAACTGAAAAGCTGTCACTTATTGGATGAAACAAAACATACCACCACACATGTTTATTGGCGAGCTTACCTCAATCCATGAGCTGCTTAACATGCTGTGAAAATAATCTGTAAAGAAAGGCATTTCAGTTCAAGATGCAATAAAATTTCAGTTTAAAAAGACAATATGTCATATTTTTTATATATATATATATATAAAAAAAAATAAATACACACACATACCAAGTCTTGCACAAAGTACACACTTATGACACGGGAATTCCTTTCCATCTAAAGATTTCAGGGTCACATCGCAGAGGTACGAACTAGAAGATATTTAATAGGATCAGAACTGTGGCTATTCAGAACAGCTACAAGTTGTAAACTCTACAAATAAATGCTTACTTTAGCAAGTTAGGATTTATCCTTTAAAATAAAACACACCTGAACTTTAATAGTATCATACAAAATGAACCTAAAAGTACAGGCAAGATAGTTTCAAGAGAGAAATTTTATGTCCAAAATTGAGCTCTCAAAATTCCATCTGAAGTATTTCCTTCAAAACATGGTCAATTACTGTTTCAAAATTGCTATGACCAAATAAATTAATTATGGCTAATTTTAGTCAATCTTAAATGATCTATGTTAAGTTAGTTATTTCTTTTACATTAGTAGCTACTATAGGCTTTGACAATGCATTTTAAGAGTGAAGTAATCAAAATTCTATGAAAAAGCTACTTTTATGCAATGTAGCTTTTACTACATAAGTAGACTATTCAAGCCTTTGGATATAAATAATCCAATCACACCAATGGAATTAAAAAACAAACATCACTCTAATAAAAGCGTAAGGAATTTTTCTATTGAAAGATATTCCAGAGATTTTCTTAATTAGAAAAAATATTATATATTTGCTTATTTCCAATCCATGTAGTCTTATTGTCACAGCAAGCATATTTGCAAAAGTCAAACTGCTTTTGACTGGATTACCCACAACATTTCTCCTGCCATTAGTATTCTATGACACAGTTTATCCACAGAACACATTAATGTACAGCAAAAAGAAGCAAAGATATACCATACATAATCTATACCAGATTACTAATTCATAGATCAGTCTGTAAGCATCTATAAAGAACGTCCAAACATGAGTTACTGTGAAAGAGAGACAAGTGTACACTAGAAGTTAAAATACAGCTGATCAACCTTAGCCTACACTTAACAGATAAAGAGATGACATAAGAGGAAGATGGTGAGGGTAGGGGAAGCTTGATTTAAAAAGTTTACCATTTCTTCTGATATAACTTTGGTTTGTTCCCATTCTTCTTGTTGACCACATTAATTTTTCCATTTTCTAACCTGACTCCATCCAACCTACAAATCATTAACATTAGTAATAAGTAATACAAATAGTATACAGTTCAAACCATTAAGAACAGTTTCACAAAGTAACAGCACTTCAGTGGGCTCATATTGTGAATATGAAAAGGGATCAAAATCATTCATCACAGAAAACTAGAAAGGGCCAGTTGCTACTTGAAAGTCTTCACTGCAGATGGAAAATGTAATTGACATTCTTTCCATACCTTAGATACCTTATTTATTATCTTAGATGAAGGCTATACTGCTATAGTTAAGGCCAAAGCCCAAACCACAGGGTCAAAAATCTACGAGTTATACATACTACTACTAGTCAGTTATCTGAGCAAAGACAGTGGTTTGGTAGAGATGCATGTTTCAGCACAGGCTTCTTTAGCACCCTAATTCATCAAGGAGGCTTGTGAATGGGATGGTAAAGGAGTGCTGCTGGTGGATTACAAAGCAATACACTTTCAAACGGAAAGCGCTTTAACACAGAAATTTTACTTGGGAACTCAGTTTTAGCAGCAGCTTCACGTCTTTCCTGATTAATTTTAGTGTTTGCAAAAAATACAGTGAAAAAAACTGCCCTGAAAAAGCTCATTCCCTCCTTTGAAAGGAAAAGACAAATGCGGGGGAAAAAAAAAAACCCAAGTAACACAGTCCTACAGAGACGTTTGGTCTCAATTCCATTAGTTTCACCAAGTGACATTAAAAATGCATCAGTTAAACAAGAATTTAACCTTGCTTTGTGTTGTTTTATGCTAAATATGCTCACTGTCTATGGAAAAACTGCTAGACTATGGACCACAGCATAGAAAATCATCAATCCAAAACTCAATTAGATCAGCTGTCTCTAACAAAACAAGTATTGATGTTTTATGACAGTCATTCTGGAAAGTCAGATGATTTGCATCAGATGTCAAGCCTCAGAGAGCTCATGCCTTAAAAGATACACAGGACAGACGTTTTAAATACAAATGTCCAAGAGGTTCTAGGACACAATAAGGGTCAATGGCACACTTCCATCATACAGAAGCCTATTGAAAAATGATGCTTTAAGTACATAATCATGCTACAGAAGTCTGCTTCTGACATTATTAGAAGAAGTCATACATGCTTTCTCTTAGCGAAGAGCATCAGAACAAACTGATGTTGCTTTAAAGAGATGACACGGCATGTGCTGTAAACTTTTATACTTACAAACAACAAAACAAGCAAAAAAAGGCAAACTTATCAACCTCAACTAGCCAACTTTAAATTACAAATAAAGTTAGATCCGCTTACATAAAAACACTCTGTGAATAGAATATAAATGCATTTCCTTTCACCTACCTTCCACTTAAATTGCTGAGTCCAAACTTCTTTGCAGCACTTTGCAACATTTTTATGAGGTTAGCTTCTTCACCAACAACTTTGCCTTTTTTAGATTTGCTCTTCTGTTTTTCATTTATAACTTGCACTTGATTATTTCTATAAATCTCAAATGCAGACTTTCCATTAACATTTTCATCAAAACTCATTTTGCTCAGGTTAGAAATTAAAGTATCTTGATATTCTTCTGATTTTTCTTTTTGCAGGATTTTTGGTTTATAACCGTGAGTCAAAAGATCGCAAGTATCAGTGTATATGAACTGCAGAAGGTATGCAAAGAGATCTGGATGAACTTTCTCTATTACATAAAGATCACATCCAACAGCATCTTCATCTTTACGGTAGATGTCTGGAGTGTCTAGCTGGTTGTCATTGGAAACAAACAGCTTCTTGAAGAAGTCAGAGCGCACAGCCAAGATGTATTTGTGCACAGGGTAAGTTCTTGTGCCAATCTGAAAAGTCACATCATGGATGCTGTCCATTTCATCTGTTTCATCTAACAGTTTGCCAAAATCCTCTCCAAAACTTGATAATGACACACTTGGAATTTCATAGAGACTAGAACAAAAGGAAATCCATCAAAAAACCCACTATTTACAAGCTCCATAAAATTTTATATAGTATGTTTAATGAAGAGGGTGAGGTTGTTTCCATTTGGTTTGTTTGGTTTTTTTCTTACATTGCTGGACTACTCAACATTTCTTGTCCTACTCTTTTTGTAAAGAACTAATAATCTGGTATTTAGGCAATTAAACCACATCGGTAAGATCTGTCTAGCTTCAGAATATCAAATACAGTATTTTGTCTTTATAATGTAGCCAGTAAATATGTATTATCAGAACTATCTTATCTTCATCTCATTTTTCCAACAAGAAAACACAGAAATGTTTGCTGTATTTCATACTACAATCCAAAGCAGTAAGAAAAAAAAAAAAGCTAATATTTACTTATTTATCAGATACATTGGAAACTATTATGAGAGTGCAAGGAACATGGTTCAGTATTCTACTTACTCATTTTACTTTAAACATTTTTTCCAAACAAATAAGGATCCACTTTTTACTTTTATTTAAAAGCTGGTTATCGGTGATTACTGAAAGGGTGAATTTCCACAGTATTTAGAGCTCAAAGTGTACTAAGAAATATATTGCAAATGCTTGCCTTAAACACTTTAGATAAAACAACAACACTATCTATACTAATTATGCAAATATATAAGCTGAGGTCTTCGGGTAACTTCAACACAGCTGTTTACTAACAAGTGCTATTCTCTAGCAGTATGGGTAACCACATTTACTGTGACTTCTGTATGAGCCAAAAATGGTTTTGAAAAACAGAATTATTTAATTGCAATCACACACAAAAAAGAGAAAAATTACAGTTGCTGACATTTTAAATATACCTTGTTTTAGGATCTGACTGTAAAACAGCAAAATTGCAACCATTAGGATCAGTGGCAATACTAACAGCTCGGTGGACAAAAGTAAGCTTCTGAAGTCTAATTCTTTCATACACACTGTTTGTATCATGTTCACAAGACACATCACATGAAGAATTCTGAAGGCTCGATACAAGTTCTGCTAAAAAAAAAAAAAAGAAATTGGAAAAAAACCCACAGAAAGGTCCAGCTAATTAAAATGCAACTGATATAACAAAAAGGCAGATTTATGACTTCTGTAAGTCCATTAATGGAGTCACTGAATAAGGCTAAATTATGCTGAAGATTTCAGTTCACTTAACTGAAATGCAGGAAGACTTTTTAAGAATAAGACTTTACATTACATATAGGAGAGTTTTTATCCAGAATTTCTTGTGGAATTGTTTTGCCACTTCTTCACATAAGGGAAAACACTCCATCTAACATTCAATGCAACCTCTTGTGGAATGAAACAAGCTGTGCATCAGGGTATTGCAGTGCAAGATTGTTTTCTTTTCCTGTCATATCAATTACAGCAGATATAATACAATTGCCTTCAGACTTCATCTTATATCTGTTTAAATTATACCCAAACTAACAAAAGACTATTGAAAAAAATGTGATATTCTCTGAATAGTGGATTATTTTTCAAGAACTGGATAACTGAATACATGCACACCATTCACCACATTCATTAAAACCTCTCAAAAAAACAGAAGCTCTCATTCATTACAAATCAGTGATGAACATCAGCTAGACATTCAACTAGTCAACAGGTCCAGATTCTGAAGTTTCCTTGAAGATACTAAAACTACAAAAAGAACAGTAATAAGCAGAAATAAAAGAGTGACTACAGACACATACCAGCACCAGGACAGAACAAAAAGGTGATGCATTTGGTGCCTCTGTAATGAGGGAACTACTGTGTGATGTGTAGAATAAAAGAAAGTAGCAACAGAGTAAAACTAGTATGCAACTCTGCATTGAGCGACAGAGGAAAAATTTTTGCTGTGAAAGAATGCAAAAATGGACTGATAAAACTACAGATGGAATCTCAGTATCAAAGGAAGTAGAACTGCAACATAAAGCTATAAAGTTCAAATACATCCCAGATTGGAAGTAAATCCATTTCTATCCACAGAATTTTAAGACCCCTACATGAACAGAACTGACAGTTTCAATTAAAATCTTGTCCTATAGTAGACAGGTATCTTCCTTGCAGAAAAACAATCCATTAGGACCTACTCTCAGCAATATGAGCCAAGTTAATAAGGCAGAAATTGCTCTGGACCCTATATTATGCCCAGATAAGGATCTAGGAAATATGATAAGGTTTCACAGATTTAGCAGTGCAAGCAAGTACATGCTCCTTCTTTTGTTCAATGCCAGTCTCTTAGGACTGGTCATCTAATATGTGACAAGATCATTACACTGGACCCTTGTGCTACTATTACTCTTCAGAAGTACTCTTCTTCCTGGAAATCTCCACCTGAAGGTTAACCAAAGGCTGCAAAGTAAGTAAATCTTGATATTATTGAGGAAAGAGAACAGTAGTGGTCAATGCTACCAACTGTCAGCCACAGAGGAAAGAATGAACTCAGCACGTAATACTGTTAGAAACTGTAGAGATTCAATTAAATTTTTATATTGATTTGGAGTACTTAAAAACAATTAAGAAATCACAACTAACCTTTCTTTTCTGCAATTTTTTTCCCTTCTTCCAGCCACTTCCCTGTAAAGGCTTCACCATCCTGTGTGACAAACATTATTTCGTTCCTATTCAAAGCAACATCGGACATGAAGACTTGCCGGCCATACACCCAACGACACTGCTTCATGGAGTTGTTAGATGACTTCCAGCAAAACACCTATAATATCATTTTTTCAGAGAAAGGGGAAATCCTCATATCATATAAAAGCAGTTACATATTACACACTACTTTTTTAAACACAAGAACATGCCATCTCAAAGTGGCATATAAAAGGAGAAAGACAAAATTATATCCTAAAGTGTTATGAGCGTCTATTACAAAGAATCCACAAGTAAAACAGGGAAAATCCATTATGGTATCAAGATCCATTTGCCCATGAAGGCATTTGAAAAGCTTCTCTGAATATTCAAACATCTTCACAGCAGTCATCTATAGGACAGTTTTTACTGACATTTCAACAAGGACAGCAAAAGGTGTCATCAAGTCAAGAAACAAGTTTAATCTAGTTCTTAATTTACAGATTTGTCCAACTGGTTTGCTTATAAATCAGATAAAATTCAAAGCTAGCACACCAAAAATTTAAACCATTTCCTGCTAATCGTTTGACAAATATCTCAAATTTTTCTGTAGCAGCCAAGGTTTTGGAATGGAGATCATGACCAAACACGAACTTCAAAACATTCAACAGAAATGTTAAGACCTGCATGCACAGCAGGACCCCAAAAAGGTATACTTTAGATGTCTGAAAGAAGTGAGCATGAAGCAACAATCCCATGCAAGGTACAGATGTGGCATTAGTGGTGCTAAAGCTGGGCTTTCGTCTTCTCCCACTTGAGGGACTTGCACAGGTCTGTTAACACCTACATAAGGAGGGGACAAAATAATTTCTGTAACCTATTTCATTTCCTACAGAATCACAGAATGAGGTTGAAAGGGACCTCTGGAGGTTATCTAGTCCAACCCCCCTGCTCAAGCAGGGCCAGCCAGAGCCAGTTGCCCAGGAACATGTCCAGACAGCTTTTTAATAACTCCAAGGATGGAGATTCCACAATCTTGATCACCCTCACAGTAAAAAAGTGCTTCCAGATATTCAGACTGAGCCTCCTTTGTTTCAGTTTGTGCCCATTGCCTCTGGTTCTGTCACTAGGCACCACTGGAAAGAGCCTAGCTCCATCTTCTTTACATCTTCCCTTCAAGTATGTATATACATTGATAAGATCCACCTTGAGCCTTCTCTTTTCTAGACTAAACAGTACTCTCTTAAAGAGAGTACAGTCAAGCCAGACCAGGAAACGCTAATTCAGGAAATATAAGTATTAAGATTCCATCCCTCTCCTTACTCAATAATTTATAATGCCTAAATGCACTAAAGATCCCAGCACTTGACAGTATTCAGCATGGAAAGATATGAAATGTAGGTTGACATAGTCCCACTGATGCAGGAAGACAAAGTAATTTTACTGCTACAGCAGTGTCCCAAAGATGTTGAAGGGGCAGTATCAATACTACGGATGCTAGAGGCTAAACCTCACATGAACAAATACTGAACTGGAAGTTTATAATCTCTGAGACAACTAATGACTTTATTAAAACAGATAAGATCATCCCAAAACATAATTCAGTCAAATGCAAAGAAAGAAAAGGAAATACCCACACTGCTCCCTACTTTGATATACAAGCTCAGTTTTCAACATTTCTCTAAGAAGGCAGCATTTCAGCACCAAAACCTCTTTGTAAACACCACTAGATGGCACTGAAGGTTTAGATCTCCCAGTGAGCAGATCTAGAAAAGGCTGGGGTTTTGAAGGGTCCTATAAACTCTTACTCTGTGGAAGAATGAGGGAAGAAAACAATAAATCCGCCATAGTATTGCAGTTCTAAGACAACACAGTGTCTACACTTAACTATAAATACTAAGCCACCCACCAACTTTTCAGCAATAAAAGGGACATCTCATCTACAGAACAGCTGCTTTTCAACAAAGGCTCTAAAACTTCAAGTCCAGAGACTACTTCTGAGACTATTTCTGGAGGGCGTAAAGGTGACTGGGTACATGGGGCGAGAGGAGAGATGGAGGGAAAAAAAAAAAAAACCAAAACAGACCATGTACACTATATAACCACTTATGTATGTAAAAGAAAAGGAGTTTACACCTTCACTGAAAAGCCATTATTTTTAAATCTGTGAACATCTAAACTACTGTACATTACTTTGGTAGTCTTCCCATAGCCCTTTAAAAAAAAACAAACCAAAACAAAAAAACTGAAACAAACCACTAGCAGCTCTACAAATGAATTGGGTATTTTCTATGCATGATTTTGACCTGTCAATTTCTTATGCTTAAAAGTTTGATTAATCAGCATGCAGCTTGCTATATAATTATGATTTCTAGGGACACAACTTACTCTTCCAGCTTCATCCAGCACTAGAATGCAAATCTTCTGACCCCCGTTTTCTTTAAGATGCTGGGTATCTACCTTATATTCCAAATATCCCCCATTAACAAGAACTTTTTTAAGGTTCAGCTGTCTGAAAGAACACAAAAGGTTAAGTTAGTATTTCTTCACTGTGTATTGATGTTGCTTTTATGACAGAGTTACCTTTTCCATTTAGACAAGCAGTAAAAAAAAAATATAGTTGAGGTAGTGACACTGAAAAATTACTTAAGTTTAGCTTCTCCCCACTGGTACTACTAACATAACTGCTAATAAAATACTATTAGTAGATTGTAATTTTTGCTTTGCTTAAGTAAGTCACATCATATCCACAGGTGCTTCACAAAATTCTGTAAGTGAAAACCAGTATATGATTCAGCTTTGATCTTCAGCATTACAAAAATTATAGTCGTGCAAATTTCATTTAGTTGTCTGTATTAAAAGATCTATCCTATCCCAGTAGGCTGTTTCTCAGGTTTTTTTGTGGGTTCTGTTTTTTACCTGACCAAAACCATGCAAGTTATCTCTTTTCAGTTTCTTTAGTATAAGAGCACAATACATGGTATTAAGTTTCTCCAAGTGCCAGCACCTTCACTTACAACCATGTAGAAAATTAGGTATAAAATAATCATTAAGCTATAACATGTCAATAAACACTGCTAAAATTTGAAGTGAAGCTGAAAAGCTAACTGGGAGTTAGCTGGGCAAAAATGCTAATTACCCCTTCTAATCTGTTATTGCAAACTAAGTAAGAGAGAATGGGATCAAATAATTTCCTAAATTTATGAGTCATGGGCCCAGTTTCTTCAACAGGTTTTACATCCAGGTTTTAGCATATGGACCAGATGATGCCACAAGGTTCCCCCTGCAACCTAAATTACCCTTTATAACATACTATATCCACACATTAATTATGAAATTCAGACCCCAAATTACTGATTCAAAATCATAACAACATAACTAAATAGAATAGCAGATCTTCAATGCCTCTACCAAGATGCATTTATACAAATTCAGGCTAACAGATGAACAAAAAATACCAGTTTCAATATTTTTAAAACAATGGCACAAAATATTTCCTCTTAGTATGTTTTTTTAAAAATATCTTTGGTAAACAGAGAGTGGCACCTTAGAGTCATCTAATTACAAAAACAAACAAACAAACAAACAAGATAGCCACAGTTCATATGAAAGAACTGCAAATGAAGAAAACTCTGGGGAGCACTGTATTATCTCTTAAGTACAAAAATCTTTAAAATAGCTTGCAAGTATAAGACTATAATGAAATCTTCACCTATTGTTCTTCACGACAAATTAGAAAAGTAACACATACTTCGAAGCCATCTTTTTGCACTGATAGTCTGCAAGTAGATAAATATCTCCTCTTTCAGTAACGCATACTGTAGCGCCATCGCTTGCAGAGACCAAGGACACAGAGATATCTTTATGGTGTAGAGCAGAAACTTGGCGAGGTGCAGTTACACATTTTTCTCCATTAGGATCCAGCAGATAACCTAGAAAATACAACACACCCCAAAAACATTATTTGCCATTCCACACATTTTGCATTTAAAGGACACTTTGCTACACTACTTTGAAGAACCTTTAAATTCTAAAAGATTTTTTAGTTAGTTAGATAATTCATCTTCAAAATAATTAGACAGATAAGAGACCCACCACACATACTTGTTAGTTCACCACACCACAAAACATTCAAGACATTCAAGGTTAGTTCAACAAAACATTCAAGGTTAGTTCAACACCACAAAACATTCAAGATTTGATACACAAAAAAATGAAGTAAGGCATATTCTACAGGGAAAGCTATTTAATGTGGTTAGACTCTGCAGTGGTACTGCCTTTGATTCCAAAGAAGAACATTTATTTGATCATATTACAGTTCAAGACACTAGAAACACTATCACACTGGCATAAACTATAGATTATTCCAGCCATTGGAAGATACCAAACAAGCTTGTCATAAAAATTACTATAAGTGCACGTAGGTATGAAGGCAGGCAGTTACATGAAACAACAGACAAGGTTGGAGCTGTAATGTAAGGTCTCTGAAAACATATTAAAAAAAAAAAAAAAAAAATCAGGCCATTGCTGCTCTGCTGCATCAAGAAACCTAACACAAAGAATCTCATCCTTAACATAACCCTGCTCTGCGTGCACTTATGTCTGCACCACAGAGTGGGTCAGGGTACAAAAATATCCAGAAACAAGCAGCAGAGCTACCTCTAAAGCTGGAAGCAACCCTGCCATATGACAGTGTAGTGCTATGCCCAAACATCTTCAAGAGGCAAGGTTTATTGACACAGGTCTATCATAGTGTCCAGCTGACACAACTATACCGCTTACGATCCAATTACTGTCTCCATATGCTATTGCACTGGGCCATGTGCACACCAGAATAATCTCAACAACACAAGCAACCACAAAAAAACTTGTATGATGGGTGCATATTAAAAAAAAAAAAAAACAACAAAAGGAAACAAACAAAAAAATTCATTAGTAAGATACTTCTCTGACAAAGACAAGTTTTTTCACATACCTTTGCAATCTTAAATAGGAACACAAAAAAGTGTCTGAACCTGATGCCAGAACTGATGCAGATTAACTGTAAGTACCAGAGCTAGCTAAAGTTTTGTTTGCACACAGATACAGAACTGTGGAAATGCAAATCCAAACCAATATTGCAATACCTGTTTATTAAAAAAGACAATAGCGATTAAAATATCCCATTCATACAAGAAGTTCACTAGTTGGTAACATGTTTTTATTAGGTTTCTTCTTGACTTCAGAATAATACTGAGTTAAGTGAAGATTCTGGTAATGGCATTGTTGAAAAAAATCATAGATATGGGCAAGCATTTCAGTTTAAAAAGTTAGTACGGAAAAAGTTATCAGTAGCATGTTTACAGTGTGTGGTGAAAGAAGGACATCGGCAGGAGAGCTGAATGCCAGTTTATAATTTATTAAGGGCAGTACCAGACAGACTGCTGGAAGGAGACAAGCATGCCTTGGGGTAATTTGCAACACAAACAGCAACAGTCTGTTTCCTGAAAGTCTTCAGCAGCAGAACCACACAAGATACATGGAAGGCAAAAGAATTATAAAGAATTCAAATAACTTGAGCTAAGTCTGACTCGCTCCCATCATCTCAAAATGTGAAAGTGACTAGCAGGAATGAAAAATATTCTTCAAAAGAAGTGCGAAGGGATGATGTAATCAGACTGGTTTTAAAAAAAAAAAAAAAAAAAAAAAAAAGAGAAGAGCAAGCTTTAACCAGGCTTCTGTTCTAAGAAGCAGATGACAGCTTTAGTACAAATAACATTTTTTAATGGCTGGGTTTTACTTTCAGAATGCTTCTACCTTACCTAGTTGGCCGCCATTCAGCCCCATGGTATACACTGCTTCCTTAGTCCATAGCACTGTATGGAATCTGCCTGCAGCCACTCCAATCACCACTCTACCTTTCAGGTTTTTTGCCTGAACCTAAGCACAAATCCAAAGTACATCTTTAATGTTAAGCAGCAACAGGTGAATTTCACATGTACAAACTTCTGACAGCATTTAACTCCTAAAGTCATTAAGAATGAAGCATTGGTATCAATCCACATACAGTCTAATAAATCAGGATTATTTCAGAAGTTTTTCAAGTAGGGCACTACTGTACTACTGACAAAAAGAAGTAAACTTTTTGCACTATCTAATCAGAACTAGAATCAAATCTCCTGAGACTGTCTTTATATGTAAGATGTTGAACAAGATTGCACAGGACATGTATAAGACAGCCAAAGAAGACTCAGGTGCTGCAAAAGTGTCAGCTAAGAAGTTTCAGGTTGTAAGTCCTAACACCCTAAACACACTGCAGAATACTATACTACTAATTCCACACTTCACATTTAACTTGATTTTCCAGATCAAGATGATCAAGATCAAAGCAAATACTGTGGATACACAGCTATTGTTACACTACTGAAGAGCATCCCATTGTACCCCAAAACTCTATCCTGTTGCACTTCGGCCAATTATTCTTTCCTACTTTCATAACACCGGTAGTGCAATGTTGTTCTACTCTGCATCAAGCTTCCTTTCAATAAAAGGTAATGTAAATCTTATTTACTTTAAAAAAAAAAATAATTAGAAAAAGTTATAGATTGAGCATAGAAATATAGTCAACTTCCTGATACCTATACCCTCTCTTCCCTGTTGCTGTTCTTCCCAAGGCATTATGACTCCAGAATCAACAGTGCTTCCAGCAAAGGAGACAACCATTAAACCCTGAGATCCATCATCCAGTGATTCAAAAAGAGTAAAGAGCATGAATCTCAAATAATACATACCTATTACTCTTACATCATTTCAGCTACAGAACAATTTGGGGAAGAAAAGGGTTTTGGCAATTGTACCTTGTATCATACTTAGCACTACAAACTTTAGTACAGCTCAGGTTACAAACTAAGACGTTTATCAGGACACAGGTAAGTATTTAAGGCTCAAATATATGATAACAAGAATCAAGATTTTATCTGAACTCACATTCAACTTCATTGTCCTGAAAAAGTTTAAAAGTTATTTCCACAATCTTCACATTTTACTTTCTGTTAAAACAAACAAACAAACAACTAAGCTTTGACTTATGTTATTTTTACCTGTCTAGGAACATTGCAATTAGTAGGAGGAGGAAGAATACCCAATTGATGGAAAGTATTTAAACCAAATGTGTAAACATATCCATCTTCTGTTAAAACAACAGTATGATCCTTCGCTGCAGCTATCTGAGAGCAGTGATGGCCAGCTAAGCCTTCCACAAGTCTTGGAACCTGAACAAGAAAAAAAAAAAAGAAGCTTGATATTAACCAGTGTCCATCTATGAAACTAAAGTTACGCCAACAGAAAGTCATGACCAAATATTGAACTACAGATGAAAATGCATTTCAACATACAATATGCTCATTAACATAATTACCACATCCAATGCAGTAAGATGAACTACTTTCATTTGAAATGCATCCTCTGCAATCAGGGGAGATGATTTTTAAGCTACCTGCTCTGAAATTAGGTTGGAAACTATATCTTCAGGACAGCTGGACAAATATTAACTATTAACTCTTTTGTTTTTCTTTTTAAATTACCATGAGCAATAAAGATTTCTCCCTTCCTTCAAAACACAGGATAATCCTAAGAAATTGTCAAAGAATAAGGAAGCAGTTCTGTATCTTTGACTCTTCATGCATTCTAACATAAGTTCTCCTTTATTCAACTAGGTAACACCCCAATTTCAAAACAGCAATTTGCAAAAAGTTCTAATTTCATAGAACTACATTTTTTTAAAAAAGCATTAAAAATTGAGCTCCAGTCTTCACTATGATATCCAGCAACATAATATCAAGTTCTACCAGATACTTGATATTAGAAATTTTAAAAAACTATTGTGCTGCAAACGAAATGCACACTAGCAGTTAGTGTGCACAGGATAAGATACTGAAGTCTAAGAATTGTGTTGTCATCATATCTTAGTCTTCTCAAATTTTGTTTTTGCATATTGCAACAATGTGCAATTCAAATGAAAATGATATGTGAGTTTTCACTTAATAGCTGTGCAAGTCTAGTAAGAAGCAACCCTACCATCACTTTTCACGCCACTACAGCTCCACAGTACTGCTGTTCCCTTTGTGTCAGCCCTGACACTCATCAGACGGCATCACAAACCTGTTTAAGAAGCCAACCCAGCCAAAAACCATTTGCTTCCACATATCTGGCATCACCTAGCCTTTAAAACAACGTGGCCATAACACAGAAGTCTGACCACAGTACCTAGCTATCTTAAATTAAAATATATTTAAATGCACATTCTACTCTCTGCCACCTCACTAGTAGTACTGGAGAGGTATTTTTCTGTTATTTGGTGGGGAGCAAGGGGGTTTGTTTGAAATCAACAGCAAACTGGTTTTGAAAGTATACTCACAGAAACTCTAATTCACTTTTTAGACTTGCTGTTTGAAATAAAAGAAATATAATGCTAGACTATATGAGATAGCATAAGATAGCATACCAGGCATGTTTGTTCATCACCATGACCCAAGCGTCCTCCTTGTCCATGTCCACATGTATAAACTTGACCTTTGTGGGAAAGGAACACAGAGTGGAATTTGCAGAGTACCACCTGAAAGAAAAAGGGCAAAAAAGGGGTGGGGAGGAGGCAGTATAAGACAAATTAATTTTCTTGGATAATCTGAAAACACCTGCCAAAACTACTTTGTGAAGAAGTTCAGCTTTAATAAAGATCTGTTTGTGATAATACAAGTAAGACACTAGTACTAAAGCACAGGACTGCCAAATGAAGTCACAGGCAACACAGAATATTTGATTTACATTTATTATGTACTGCCTTAACCTACTTGAAGAGACCTACAGTTTGTATTTATTAAAATAAGTTCAAGCATAGCCCTACATACTAACAGAAGCTCAAAAGATTGAGTTTTAAGGGCAACAATATTGCCTCAGAAGAGCTGAAGGAAACATGTTAAGACTGCAGCACAGATTGTCTGCCCTGAATGCTTGTTCAAGCTGCACTTTAAACTTTCAAACATTCTTCAAATGAAGTCCCAAGAAGTTACTAGGA
The DNA here is from genome assembly GCF_035582795.1 of Mycteria americana. Taxonomy (NCBI): domain Eukaryota; kingdom Metazoa; phylum Chordata; class Aves; order Ciconiiformes; family Ciconiidae; genus Mycteria; species Mycteria americana. The sequence continues at coordinate 39,115,281 of NC_134367.1, forward strand.
ACAAAACTACTGTTACAGGAAGAGTGCTTAAGAGTACATGCTGCTTTCAACACAAGAAGAATTTTAATTCAACATGTATCAGATTCATTGTCCCACTTCAGTTCACTATGGGAGTTGCACAAGAGGTCAGAAACTCAAAACAGTTACAGAAGTATCATGCTTCTGAATTTATTTAATCATATACGAGCCATATATCCAAGCTAAATAATATAAAAAAACATTCTCCCCACCAAAATATAGAACCATGATTTAACTGAGGGTGATCAGGGAAGGGGGAGGTAGCAAGAATATAATACAGCAGGCCTACTCTAGTACTCCTTAGCTGCTCTAAGCTGCTTGCCAGATCAATGGAAACTGCTTGCTGAGAAATAACTAGGAAGAAAAGAAAAAGAGAGGGGTAACAAAACCAAACACAACAAAAAACCCACAGACCCAATTTTTTTTTTTCATGTGAATTTTCAAAACTTGGTAACATCTTTGACAGCTGTTTCCCCACACACACCCCTCCAAGTTCACTGAGAAACATGCCTATGTAATGCATTCAGAAATACCTGTTTGATATACACGCCATTCCGAGGAAAAAGGTCCACCAATTCAGGATGATGTTTACCCTGTTGACCACCATGACCCAAAGTAAAATTTATATTGCTACCCCAGGTGTAGACTTCAGTGGGATCTGCAATGAAAAAAATTTTCTCTGCAGCTTGTAAATTTGCGAATCTCGTGCATAATGTCTTTGAAAATCAACTCCTGCTGTTTCTATTTAACATCTGAAGAGGAAAGCTGTTTTTTACCTAAAATTGAACCTTTGAAAGTTGTATTCTTATGAAAAGGAAGGTGCTATGACAAAATATTTTAACATCAATGTACAGAAGACGATCAACATTACTTATTTTCCAGTTGCAGAACATGCAAGCATTCCTCAGCAGCAAATTTACCTGTTATGTTTTCAGAAGACAATTACTACTACCTTAGATCATACATGTTTTGTTTCAATTTAGTAAAAAGACTTTCCCAAAAAAAGGTTATCCTGTCATGTATGAAAACCATAAACACTTTCAAATTAGAGGTGTGGCCAAAAACTAACATTTTATATTTTTTAAATAACCTCTCAGTTACAATGATATCTGAACACCATTTTCTGATGAGTAAGAAACTGAAATCAATGTATATTTGATCATGTTGAGCTAGTACTAAAAAAGTTAAATAATTTTAACATATTTTACAAGGTAAAATTAAAAATACTCAAAACTCAGGATCTGCGTAACCAAAAATACTTAAATTGACTGGAAACAAGCTGAAAAGAATAAATTTCACTGTGCAACAAGACTGAACTTGGGGACATGGAGAAAAGGGGAAAGAAGGGGGATAGAAAAGTATAAAACAACATAAAAATAAGTAAAACCACTGGAAAAACTATTCCCCTGTCAAAGAAAACCTTGTATGCTCAGAGTTATTCTTAAATACTCATTTCCTATTTGGAGAAATTGTATTTAGAGTGACTGTAACTAGCTTATATCAAGCTACCCAGCCTAAAAATATTTTGAAGATTCAAGAACATATTCCCCCTCTTTTCACAAAAGACACAGAAGTGATGTAAACTACTCTTATCAAATTCAGAGACACTGAAGTCTCTCTGATAAACGGAACTGAGATAAAAGAGAAAAAAGTCACAGAATAGTTGAGGTTGAAAGGCACCTCTGGAGATCATCTAGTCCAACACCTCTGCTCAAGCAGGGTCAGCTAGAGCAGGCTGCCCAGGACCATATCTCTCAGGTTTTAAATATCTCCAAGGCTGGAGTCTCCACAACCTCTTAGGGTTACCTATTATATCACTTGCCCTTTTTTTTTTTTTTAACCTCTAAGGCAGTCATTATTCCTTCCTTTTTGCTACACATGTGCATCCTGTGCCTACTGCCAAGATTCTGCACCTGCTGTCTTATGACATTAGTGACTCCACATCTTCAGATATCTCATAACTTATACAGTCCTAATTAGAAACGGAAAACATTGTTTATGCTGGTACATACATTAATACATTGTTGAAACATATCTCCTTGTAAAATACAATTTAAGCTACTTGATTTCCTACCAGTTTTCTTGAAGACCACATGGATTGGCCTATCTTTCATCACAAGATCTAGGGCTGATAAGCCTTCTTTATCCTGAACATACAGACTAACGCCATGCTGAAAGAGAAGCAGAGAAGGGGAAGGAAAAAACAAAGTTAAAATTGAACTTCACATCTTTAAGTATGCCAGGTAAACGTTTAAGAAGCTAAACAAATCTTTAATTAATTGAAGTTTAATATTGATAAAAGAAAATCTTCAGATTCTTTCAAGCAAATTGTAAGCAGATCTGAAAAAAATCAGTGCAGTTCTGTTCAACTACATATACATCATGTTGATCTAATAACTAGGATTTTATTGTATGAATACTGATTGAGCAATATGATCTAATCAGGGAAACACAAAGGAAACACACTTCAAGATAAAGCACCACCATCTAGGAAGGGCAAGTATTTACCAAAAATGCATTTACCAGCTTTGAAGAATACATTTTCTTATATCGGCATGTTTACAGAAACAGTTTTGACAAGCTGGAGAAGTGAGAACATCAAAAAAACCTACTATGGCTTTGAAAACAAGCAGGGAACAGTGGTTCACAGTTTCTGAGAAAGGGCAAGAGGACATGAACAGCCAGACAAGACAGCAACAAGGAAGCTTCAGAAGCACAAAGCATGAAGAGGTCATTGCTTTAGAACTTTGAGAGAGGTAGATCTTCTCTGTAAATACCGTTTTCTCAATACAAAAAAGTGCTGCTACACCAGCACTAGTTTTAAGGAAGTCAAGTGTTATCAATCAGATCACTGAAGGGGAGAACTGCAGATGTCCCCAAGTAGGATGTAATGGATAATACAGCTGTACCTATGTACCACAGCTCATGGCTAATATAACAGAAAACCTGACAGAATTTCACACTTAAGAGGTAAACATATGAAATAAAAAAATCGAGGGAGCACAATCCATTCAAGCATGACAGAAGGACAGCTAGCCGCATCTGCTGTAGGGATTTTAACCTGTGACTTCATTTGGAAAAGCACTAGCCAGAAGAGCAACACACATTGTCCAAAGTATAAAGGCAACCCTACTAGCAACAGTGCTGGTATTAATTCACTATATGATAGGAAGACCAACCTATTTTTATGATTTAACAGGTAGTTGGATATTCTTCTCTTTAGCAGCTGCATAGGTTATTCACAAGCAGAACAGAGGCTGCAGTGATATTCATGTGGTCTAAATTTGTAAAAACAAACCCCAATTGCTGAGTGGCAAAACTTGTAGTTAGATACAGTCTGAGAATAAGCCATGACTACCTCCAGCCCACAACAGAAGTCTGTCATCCACACTAGTTGAGTACCCCAGGGGTTGATATTGGGGCCAGTACTGTTTAACATCTTCACTAATGACCTGCATGACAGGACAGAGTACACCATCAGCAAGGCTGCTGATGATATAAGACCAGGAGGAGTGGCTAATAAGCCAGAGGGTTGCGCTGCCATTCAGAGGGACCTTGACAGGCTGGAGCAATGGGCTGAGAGGAACCTCATGAAGTTCAACAAAGGGAAATGCAAATCCTAGGGAGGAACAGCTCAGTGTACCAATACAGCTGGAGGCCGACTGGCCGGAAAGCAGCCTGGCAGAAAAGGACCTGGGGCTCCTGGTGGACAACCAGTTGACCACAAGCCAGCAATGTGTCCTCACAGCTAAGAATGGTGAAAGCATCTAGGGCTGCATGAGGGAGTGTTGCCAGCAGGCATTACTCAGCACTGGCAAGCCACAGCTGGAGTGCGGGGTTCAGGTCTGGATGCCCCAGTACAAGACAGACATGGACATACAGGAGCAAGTCCAGCAAAAGACCATGAAAATAACGACTGAGGCATCTGACATACAAGGAGAGGCTGAGAGAGCTGGGATGCTTAACCTAGAGAAGGTTCGGGGGGGTGGTAGAGGACATGTCTTATCAACGTGTATAATAAATACCTGATTGGAGGCAGAGGGTGGAGATCCTAGTGATATCCAGTGGCAGGACAAGTGGCAATAGGCATCAATTGAAATATAAGAAATTCTGTTTAAACCTAAACCCATTTTTACTGGACTATATATATATATTTATAACTGACATGTATTTCTGTCTGGTGAACTTCTGAAACCTGGGAAGAGTCCAGAAGGATCACTGACTCAGCCTTAAGCACAGAGAGTGAGAGCTTTGTGCGCAAAGTTAGCTTGCTCTCTCCTAATAGGAGCTCCCTGCTGCTAACTGGTCTGAGCCTTCATGTCTCGCTGTCCTTCTGCGACACCTGCACTGTTCTGCAGCGCAGTTGGAGAAGTCACAGTGCAAACTGTTGCCATTCACAGTAGGTCTCCCTCCAACCCTGATGGAGTAGCAGTATTAAACACCAGCCAGGCAGGCTGGCAGCAAAGTCTTGTGGCTTTTTTTTTTTTAAATCAGTTGGAAACAGAAGTGCTGAGGTACTAACAGGCTGACTCCTGTTCTTACCTCTGCTGTCAGTGGTTCCAAAGAATGTTTATCAATATGGTGATAGGCGCTTTATACATATAAATATATATTTTTTTTCTATTTTAATATATAAGAATATATAAGTGTGTATATATATATATTTTTATATATATATATATATATAAAAGTATATAAAAATATACTGGACTAATATTAAAACACTGGAACAGAGATGTTTGAGTCTCTGTCCCTGGAGACATTCAAAATCCAACTGGACACAGTCCTGGGCAACCTGGGCAACCTGCTCTAGCTGACCTTGCTTGAGCATGGGGGTGGGACTAGACAATCTTTAGAGATCTCTTTCTAGCTCAGCTATTTCATTGTTCTATTCTATAATCCTGTTGTTGTTGTTATAAATCTGTTCTTGCTATAATACCTTTCTATAATGCAGTACAGCAGAGAGACTTCAGTTAAAGAACTGGGAGGCAGAGCACTCTCCATGAGCTGCTTCATTCTGCTTTTTAGAGAAATATCAGCAGAGTTAGCTATCAGAAAAACCTCACTCATTTATGCAACTGATAGAAAAGTAAAATACGTGTGGGGAAACCTGTATAGGCCTCCTATAAGCAAAGATGATGATATCTGTATCAAAGATACGGATATACACACACACTAGAGGACTGAATACTTTTCATTCATCATATACAGTTTCCAGTTTTCTAGAGAACAGAATCATGTACAATTCTCACACAAACACCTACTTTTGTGAAGTTTAATGAAAACCTCCTTGCTATGTAAGGGAACAGCACATGAAATCTATATTTAACACTTACCAGACCATCAAGAATTAAACACTACTGGATCCACAATCATTTTGCTTAAACTGCTTGTTGAAAGCAAAGTTTAATGCTTACAAATGGCTAGTCACAGCAATTTAAAAAGGCTGAACTCAAAATGGAAAATTCTCTGCCTTAAAACGTTTCTTTTTAAGTAACCCTGAACCACAAATATTTCATCTTCTCATATGGTTGAAGGGACCCTAAACATCTCAACCATATGTAGCTCTTCCCTTTGCCATGCTTGGGACAGGAGGTACAGAAGAGCAATTGAAAAATATACACAACTTGCTAAGTGGTAGGAAGGAAACAGCAATTGCAAGAAAGAAACGAGAGAGACTGAGCAAAAGCCCTGGTTAAAACATGAATGAAATGGGGATTCACTTAATAAAATGCTCCATATCTTGAAGTGCTTATCTCTCAAATGTAAGATTCATTTCTAATTATAATTCCATTTAAGCTTTTATTATTTTGTGTTCTCTAAAAACGTTAATTGGTATAAGTACTGAAGAGTCTATTTTTAGACTATCTTTAGTCTGATCACTCTCTACTTTTTAAGATCCTGACCCTGATATCATCCACACAAATCAGTCTTCAGCGAAGTCCACAATTAATCAGGGATCCTTACTCAGTGCTGATTTCTGCATGGGCAAAGGCAGACATCTTTTATGAACACAGAGACAACTTTGAAGTAAATCCATGCACTGTGATCTAAACGCAGTATTAAGACAACCCTCAAGAGGCCTTCAGGCAAGTTTAAAAACCCACTTTTACATAACAAATACAACTCTAAAAATTGTAGATACCAAGGAAAACTACAGCTGTAAATCACTCACCTTCAGTAATGACAAAACACAATCAATGTATCCATAAAATATACTTCTGTGCAAAGCTGTCCATCCAGACTCCTTGTCTTTCGCCAATAGATCTACTCCTTTGGTCTCAGCCAACCAGTCTAGCACACCTTTTTTGCCACAAGATGAAGCAAGATGTATAACATTTCTACCAAAGGCATCCTTTATAGTTGCAGCATTGTAGCAGTAAGAAGAGAGAAAGGCCTTGATCTGGCCTTCACTTCCTCTGGTTACCACAGAAATAACATCCAAAGCATGCTGTAGAGATCGACACTTTGAAGTGCAGTCTGGCATGAGAGAACTCATCTTCACTTCTGAAGCTGCTCCTCTCCTTAAGGGGAGCAACCCTTAAGTGTATCAAGGCACTCCAATTCAGTACACAACACAGTGCCTTAAAAAACTTGTAATTCCACGGATGTAAATCCAGTTTTATTGAGCTGCCATTAGAAATCTTTGTACTGCTATGTTTGGCACTTGATCCAAATAAATATTTATAAATATATATTTTAGAAGTCTTATTTCACCATCTTATATAACAAATATTCTTGTCCATAGAAAATTCCAAAAGTGAACTACCTCAAGTGTGGAGAGGGGGATTCCCCCTCCACACTACCTTATTCTTCTAAAACTCCATAATTGCAAGGGAGACCTGAAAGAGAAGAAACCAGAACAGATCAGTCAACAAAAATTCTTTTCCCCAGCAACTCTACCAATCTAAATGCATATCAAACTAGTGCTTGCAAGTACAGGAGCAATGTGGCAAGGGTTAACTGACCTGCCCCATGCCAGCTGAGCTTATACTCAGACATTCAGTCAGTTTAAAAAGACATGACTTCATTCCCCGTCCCAGCCTCCAAAGGCACCTCCTCCCTTTCTTTGACATAAATCTTGGAGGCTACATAGTGAACTGGGTCCAAAAAAGTCATTGGAAGAGAAAAAAAAAAGTTTGCTTTCCCAGCTTTAGGGTCCTTAGGACCCTCATAGTTTACTGTCTGATTATATCATTACTTTGTGATCAGAAAGCAAGGACTGAAATAAAAGACTGCTAAGGGAAAAAAAAAAACACTAAACAAAAAACACCCACACACCAAAAAATCCTCACAGCTGTTGAGTAGATCCTGGCTAACAGAAGCTTGCTTTGTCAGTCCCACCCAGAATGAGGGAGGGACCACCACAGTTTCCCTTAGCCACTGCAAAAAAGGATTATTTCTTTTTTTACTTTCTCTTCCCTGGCCTGAATGCCTACCCATCTCCCTACTAAGTCTCTCCTGTAGAATCAACAGGAAGGCTCCTCTCCACCACTCCCAGAGCCACTGACAAATGTGAGAGGAAGGATGGCAACAGAGTGAAGAAAAAAAACTTGTACAAGAGCTGTGAATTCAGACTGTTAGCACTCATGCCGGGCAAAGGTCTAAAGCTCCTGAAACAGGCAGGAAGAATGAAGGTCTAGGTTGGAAGAGGTAAGGGAGGAAGAAGAAGGAAAAGGAGGCAAAGATACAAATTCTTGTTCATGAAAATATATTCACAGTCTGGTGCATACAGCATTTCTGCTTATCTGTGCATACTCATCTCTAGTATATCCATCTTTCTCTGGCATCCACTTTCTCAAAAGTAAAGAAGGCCTGACAGAAGCACTGATCTAGCCTATTAAACACACGCAGTTATATTTAAAAGGGCTACAGTACAAGAAATGCAGACAGCAGTATAAAAATCACACATAAACCCATCTAAAACAGAAAAACTGAACTATACACATCACTGATACACTGCATAATTTAATGTGAACTGCTATTCAGCCCCCAAAAAATTCACACTTCAATCTTCTCAAGCATAAATTGCAAACTGAGTGAAGTTGTATTCAATCATGTGCTAAACTCCTTGATGTTTTGGTTGCTCTGCAAACTGTAGTTTAAAATTGTTTTACCAATGAGTAAAATATTCCAAAATAAGTTGGACAATGCTACCATGAAAGATGAATAAATAAAACTAAGTATGTTAGCAAATCCTTGGGAAAACAAACAAACTGCTACCTTTCCAGCTCAGTAGTCATTATACATGTAACCATGTGCACACTGCACTCCTTGCCCCCCCCAGCCTGTTGATCTTAGCTTCCATTGCTTTTCAGGCACTGAATGCATAACCATATTTTGTTAATGTCGCTATCTGCAAAGACATGTCAGGGAAAAACTACTTTGTTTGGAAGAGAAAACAGAAATCCCATTCCTCCTCCTATTTCAAGAATTATCAACATTGCCAGCCAAGTTGAAAGCAATCAGTTTAGAGCAAGCACTAGTAATAGAATCTAAACTCTCGAGAAAAAAAAATTCTAATCCAAGAGTATTCATTTAAATATCTCATGACAAAGCCTTCAACAATTATTTTTCCACCTCATTCAGAAGGGATTAAATACTTGGAATGGAAATCTGCAGATCAAAGTTGTTCAGCATGTACCTTCAAAACAATTTCAAACAGCAGATACATGATAAACAAAAAAGTAGTTTTTATTCATTACAATTTAGTCCCTCATCCCTGTCCAGGAGTAACAGTCCAAAATATTTCAGAGACCAAAATTGACCACAACCGTTTAGCTTACATTTGTCACAGCGAGCTTGAGTTCACCCTACAGGGCATTTTACAACCAACACACAAACTTCTGCAGTAACGCAAGAAGTTAACATATACCTGTGTGGACTCTTCTCCTTTCACCTTCTCTAAAGCTTCAGACTATAAAGAAAAGTGAACTGCTGCTGCAAGCTTGGAAAAAAGCTCTAGTTTCAGGAACACAGCCTGACTTGCTGCTTCAAGGAATCAACGCATAACAGGTGACTGCTATTAGCAGACTCAGATTGCCAGTGCATCAAACACTCTTCTAAATAGTAATAATTTAAAAAAATATATTTGGAGATCTATAGGAAAAACATCTGAAGTGCTATTATCCTCAAACCAATTTGTCACATTTCATCAATATGCCACTAGGCACTAAAATTATGCTGTGGAAGAAGTATGAATTTTACATATGTCTTGTAAAGCACATCTTAAATATAATTCATTGTTAAGACATTGCTATTAGCGCTACAAAGAAAGGAAAGTAAAAATAAAAAGAACAAAGAAAAATTACTCAGGGGAGTCATAAAATGAAGTTGACTAATCTGTTAGGTAAACCGGTATGAAATGGCACCACCACCCAAGGAAGCAGTCCTGCTGTGCCCCATGCCATACCTTCCCTTATGCAGTACACACCTATTTAAGACACTGAATTGCATGAGAAAATGATTCAGAAGTAAACCCTGGTTCCAAAGAAAATTGTGCCCTTACAAGAATGGAACAGAGATGCCAGAGAAAACTTTCTTTAAAGCACCTGGGCTCTAGCCTCACCAAACACCAAAATACTGTGGACAATAAACCACATATTAAAAGAATTAAGTCTGCGATCAGATAGAAATACAAACCTGCCTTCCTCACACTAACTTCATTTTTGGTGACATTTACTGCAGCTATGTGAAATCTGACTCTGCTGAATTATTTCTTTATAAGTCATTCTAACACAGCCCTCCTTTATTATAAACATTACAACACTAGATACTATATTAGTACATTGACATAGACACCTTGAATTTCGAGACAGAAGGCTGTAGAACAAGTTTTCACCCCTCCACAATAGACTGGCACACCAATAACACCCACTATCATGTTATTATAACATCTGAAAAGGGTTAATAATCAGATCTGACTATTTTTTAAATATAGAGTAGGTCCTTAACTGAAACCTTAAAACTTTAAAATTGTGAACTGATGCTCACATCTGTGTGAAAACCTTGTGATTGCTGTCCAAATGCTTACTTCTAGTGTATGGAGTCCCAGCTGAATAATCAGCACCTACAATAAGCACAAGATAGGACAGTACCAGCATTTTTTAAAGTTTGAATTTAAATGTCTAGAATGCAGTGCCCTTTTGATTATGTATCTCTGCTTTTATTTGCAGATATTTCTGTAGGCTTCTCAGCACTGATCATATTCATGTTGTAATACCAGTATCTTCCTAATGCTGTAAATATTGAAAGACATAAATAGCTAAATAGGATTACTATCTTTTAAACGTGTTTATGATACAATAGGTATCATTTGGAATTCAAATTATTTTTAAAAACTGATTCCTAATTAACATTTTCATGACAGAAAAAGGTCACAAAAAATGGAGGAATTGGAGCAGTATTCAGAGTATCCCAAAGACATTTTATTTCAGTAGCAAGCGGGTTTCTACATTTTCCCTTAGAGACATGAGCTACTTATTATACATGTTCACAGCCCAGGAAAACTTAAAAGATTACAACCGACTTGGAAGCAATTCCTAAGTAGCAAGAAGGTGTTTGTGGTATCTTGCCTCCTGGAAGCGAGTAGGTAGAGCCCTCTCACTCTGCTCTTCCCCTCAGAGAGGGCAAAGCACCACCACACAGCAGCTGTCAGACGCGGTCCAAGAAGGAGTGCGTCAGATGTGTCATCTGCCCTTACAGAGTCAGAACTCCTACAGCTGAAAAAGAAGCTCTCTGCCTACTGTGGTTGTCTCACAAACCTCTGTCTCTTTCAAGAAGTCATTATAAATAGGCAAAGATTTGGCACTTTTTTTGCTAAAAAGTCTAAAATCAAAGCTGTCACACCTCTCGAGTATGAAATTAACTAAGATTCTACACATCTGTAAGACTAAGCCAACAAATACCTTAATGACTAAGGATGATGATGGTAGGTTTCATTTCCTGAAAACAGCAGAGGACAGATGTGAAATCCTGACATTCTGTACAACCATTGCGAAAAATGAACAGAGCTGGCAGAACCTTCCCACTGTGGAGTTCCAGAAAGCTGTCTGTGTATCAAAGCTGCTTACAAGGGACTTCTGGTGGGTTAGTGGTCTTCAAGTCCAAGGGTTCTGTTTACCTATTTTTGTTATCCAAGATGCTTCCCAGAATAGATAAAAAAATATATAATCAATTGTATTCTGGTTATATGAAGTCTCACAAAAATTAAGCCAGAAGAAAGAGGTGATGATGCCAAGGCAGCTTTAGGACCCTCTACTACATATCTGTTTCTTAGTCACTATCTTTCAGAAGACAAACCCAGTGAAGGCAGAGCATATTCAGCACAAATTTTTGTGATGCCTAGAACACTGACATTTAGCACAGAGGCATCGCAAGCTACTGGATGAAGGAAAATACCAGACTGCTCGTTTCCAAATCTGTAGGATCATGTTCTCCATCAACACGTTCCCAATTTTCTTTTTTTCTAGAAAGTATTTCCACAGAGGTTGTGTGCTCTTGGCTCAAAGGTACAAGGATGCTACCAGAAGAGAAAGAGCAACCAACCCTTACCACGTGGTTGGATGCAAGAAACATATATTGAAACTGCCAATCTGGGAGGCACACATTTGATACTAGAATTCCTATCTGTGGTCTTTCACATTCTTCCTGATGAAAGCCTACACGCAGTATTAGATCTAGCAAAATCTGGCTAATGTGGATACCGGTACCAAGGCAGTGGCTAGTAGCTGCTGTTGTGGTTTTTTTTATCCTAATAGAGACAATGGTCTCACATGGAAGTGAAAGAGACAACCGAAGAGATTCAGATAGTTAGAACTCAGTGCCACTTGAAGACAGATTGCTGGTTTTGCATTTTCCACATGCACTGCATTAAAGGAACTTAATTGTCAAATTAGTGACATGGCCTTGAAACCCAGCTTTAGGCTGCTTTAATAAGAACATATTTCTCAAGACCTTATTTGATCTTTAAATTCATATAACTTCATTCCATTCACTGTTTCTCTGTTGGTTTTTTTTTTAATTTATTTTTTTAAGTGGTACTGATTTTTTTCTAAATACCAGTTGCATCTAGGATGCACTTGGTGAAAAACTACCTAGTATTTGGCTCTCCTAAAACAGAACTAAATAATGGTTTCTATCTTCCATATAAAAGGAGCCTAGAGTTTTCCTTGTCAATCCTAATAGCCCTCCTTTAAAAAACAAATAGTGTAAATAATATGGCTTTTCAGAAGGTGCAAAATTCATTTGCTCTTCCTTTTGATAGTAAGTTCCTAAATGAAAATAGATATGACTGGCAATATCATACACTTTGGGAAGGTTAAGTCCGTCCTTATAAGGGTATTGTGAGTTCTTAAAGATTTCCAGGGTGGAGTGGAAGGGGAGCTTCAGAGGGGGGGTTGTTTTTTGAACAAGTATACTGACATTTAATAATATTCTCCAAGCTGGTATATTCGCACTTGTTTCATAACATCACAAAAGACCTGTAACCATAACAGCATGGAAATCCTGAAGATATTTGTACCCAAAACAAACTTCACCATGCAGACTACTTGATGAGTAAGCTAATCAAAGAAACAAACCTAAAGCTTACAGAATCAAAGCCATAGGAATTTGCTATCATGTAACTGATTTTCCAGGATTTTCTGTTGACTGTAGTCTTACCTAAAGGCAACTTTCCCTAATACATATTAAAGTAATAGTTTAAAATCTGACAAAAGTGACTAGCAAATTGAAGCTGAGTAGTAATATAATAAACGTAGCCCTGGCATTAAGCAACATATCCTCAAGGAAACAATGCTGAATTCCTAGATAAATAACAGCAAACACACCCTTCAGCTATAAGCAGCACATTGTCCAAGGCTTTAAAGAACAGCTAGACTAGTAATTTCTATTCAGAAGATTACATATCCACAGTTTAACCTGCTCAGAAACTCCCTGCACATTTGTTTAAGTCTGGGCATAAATCTAGGCTTTTCAACCCCTTGAATGATATTATTTGAATACACGATATATTTTAAGGGGGGGGAAGTGGTTGAATATACAAGGAAAAAAGGGTAAATCTAAGATATGCAGCAGCTTAGAGTGGTTTGGCAGTCAGAAATTCCCACATAGACTCTTTTAAAAAAAGTAGCTGCTTCTTGACTATATTACAGGAGCATTGCAATACAAGGCACAGAAAGCAAGCGTTCTGCTCTTCTCAATACACAAAAACAAAACAGGTAAAGTGCTGCCCCTAGTTCAGATATCAAGTTTTAACAGAAGTAGATAAGCAGAAGAAAACTTTTGAAAGAGCAACTAGGATTCAGAAGGTTTACAAAACAACCCGTGAGTACAGGCTGAGCAAACTGGATCTATTTTCTCCTTCAGCTGTGTTTTCTACAGACCACCCAGAGCCTTTGAATAAAGTGGCTGTTACATAAAGAAGAAAAATCAAAACTCTAGTCCATTTTACCCCTGACAGTGGGATAAGTAGCTGTTTGTTCAAATTTTGTAAGAGATTAAGATGATATGTCAAGAAGCACTTTCAAGCAATAAACTGAATGCTAGTGAGGCTCTCAAAATGGGCTAGACAACAAGCAATGTGTTCAAGTTTTAAATAAATGTGACCTGCCTAGAAGTAAAGTTATGGAGGAAAACCAGCTTACTTTAAAAATACCATGTTCCACCATGCCCACTATGTCCCGTGGGCCATGGCAGATCCAAGCTGTTTCATTTACTGGGCCGGGGCCTCTGTGCCACCACTTGGCACAGGTACACCTCTAGCACAGGTGACCTTTAGAGGTTCTCTCCAGACTTCCTGCAACTTCCACCTCCACAGCAACAACAGCATAATCCTTATCAGGATGAGACATTCAGTGATCCAGCAACTCTTAATCCATTTGCTCCTAACAAGCACTACCAATTACAGGCAGACACATCTGTCAAAAAACCACCAAAGTACCATTGGTAGCTAAATTCACCTACAATGTATCAGAGCGGATCTATTACTCAGGAATCATAGTACATAAACAGTAAACTGTGAAATACTGTGCTTGGCTCATCTCGAAATAGTCAAAACTACTTACATTTAATAACTTAACACTATCCAAAAAATTAAAACATACACAAAGTGGTATAAACAAAAGTACAGTGAATGCAGTTACAGGCATTTCCACAATATACTGGGACCTTGCTCTGGATTTTTTATTGAAACAGGTAACCTGAAGATAAGTCAAGAGCAATGAACCACAAATGTGTTCTAGAATTCCACCACATTTAAAACTGTAGCAGATAAATACATCAAGTCGTAGGAAAAGTTGACTTTTCTAAATGCACTCTGAACTTTTGGTACAGTATTATTAGAGCACCCACAGCAGATGCTGTTGGGTGATTATTATTTTTTTTGTAAACCACAAATTGTGGTCAGTTTCCATGAAGACAGACAACTACACTGACCACGTCAGCAAAAAAAGGGCCGGACTTCAGAGATCAGGTGGTTGGCCCCTAAGAAGACTGCACAGAAATATCCTTTTAAGCTAACTACGAGATTTCAGCTCTGGTGCTTACGCTGCTGCTGAAAGCCAGCAATACTGTGAGCTGCTACCAAAAGCGACAGACAAGTATCACCAAGAAGGCCAGAAACACAACAAGCTTCCCGGGAATCCCCAGCTAAGGAAACCTGGCAGAGGCTGCTGCCAGTGTCAAGGGGGGGAAGGTCTGAAATGTTTCAAAGAGCCAGCCACGGGCGAGGGGCAGGCGGGGGGAAAGTGGCCGTTTTGACTCTCACTACGCAAGTCCCCACAGCCGGGAAGGGACGAGCGACAGAAGAGACTTATCAAAACAGGCGCCCGAGCCACTTTTCTTCCGCCTCGAAGCCAGTCCCCTCCCATCCTACGTGGCCGGCGGCCCTCTACCCTCCCCGGCTCGGGCTCTCCCCATTCCTACGGCCCCCCGCCGCCGCCTCCGCCGCCCCATCCCGTCCCTTCCGGCAGGGCCAGCCGTGACACTGCCCCTCCCCCAGGCCCGGCTCCCCCTCCGGACACATCAGCAGGTCGCAGCCCGCCGCTCACCAGTCGCTAGATGAATGGACTCGGGCGAGCAGGGCGGGACGCGCGCTGGGCAGCGCGGGGGCTCATCCTCAGTGACACCGGGGCAGGGGCAGGGCCAGGCTGCTGCGGCTACCGCGACACCTCAGCCGGCGACGGCGACAGCCGGTGCCAGCAGCTCACAGCGGGGCGCAGGGACAGCGGCCGCCGCACCCCCGAAGAAGCAAGCAACCGATTGGCCGCGGCGCCGCCGCACCTCGCACGCCGATTGGCTGCGACTGCCGCCTCGGCTCCGCCTCCCCACGGCGGAGCCCGGATTGACTGACAGGCCGGGTCAGGTGGTGGAAGGGGTGCGAGGGGGCGGGGCGGGTCTCGTGGGCGGGGCCTGCCAGGACGGGCTGTCCCGCGGTGTGCAAGCGGTAAATCAAAATGGCCGCCGCAGGTGTGAGGGGCTGGCAACGCACGTCATGTCGTGAGCGAGGAAAGGGACTGGAAATAACGGGGAGAGAGCAGGTGAAGAGGAGAAAGCTGAGGTGTTTCGGTGTCTTTTTCTGTCAGTCTTCTCGAGAGAAGCAGTGTGGCCGGCTGTGAAGGAGGATGGGTTTCTGGCAAGGCAACACCTCTCCAGGAGGACTGGAAAACAAATAGTTAAATAATCAACCTGCAGGTCTCTAGGAAATAATGAAGTGAAATCATTGAGAAGGCTGTGTCGAGGCAGATTGTCTTAAACCAATGTAATATCTATCTCTGACAGAGCAAGTGGGCTAACTTATATGATACAGCTTGATTTTTGTGAGGCTTTTGACACCATCTCGGGGCAGTCTCATAAGCGAACTTGGTATGTGCACAAGGATTTGAAAAACTACTCTTGTAAAGTAATTACCTATAGTTCACTTAATGTGTGTTTCAGGTAAACTCCATGAGGGCTCAGTTCAATTCTGCTTTTTAATTAATGTCTTGGATGATGTCACAGGTTCTATAGATTACGGTTTAATCTAGAAAAGGATTGGGGTGTAGCATTTTAGGGTGGGAAGCTAGGAACCAAGACAAGCAGTACCTAATATAAAATACAGAGTTAAAAAATCATGCATCACTTTTTCCAACATATAGAAATATATTAATGATGTATTAATGCTAATGGCCAGAGTTTCTATGTGTTTCTTTAAAGCCACAGTTTTATCCCCTGTGTGGTGCAAGAATTAAAAGACTTCGAAACAACTTTGCTATTTTTTAAACCACAGAACATTTGAAGTTGAAAAAAGTTATGTGTGTTCTTCAGCAGCAGTTCAATTTGGGGAAGATTGACTAGAACTGGTATGTAGGTGAATCAAGCATTTTTATCTATGCTATCTGACCCAGTTAGTGTGAAATGTGCAATCTGCTTTCTGTATTTCACTGTATAAATGTTTGATTTGCCAGCAGTCATTTGCCATTGTAACTAACCCTGCATGCTATGTGAGATTTATTTGTGCATTCTTTTCCTAGTGATAGCTTCTTTCTGTTTCAGTCATAAGCATACCTCAGAGGTGGCCTTGCTCCAAGCGTGCTGCCAGCTGGCCTAAGAACAATAATGACCATCTGGGGAGATAAGGAGGTCCAAATACAGCTGAAGTCAGTCATAAACAATGCTTTGTTGTACAATAATGAATTCAAGTGAATAGCTGGGACAGGCATCCTTTGGAGGAGTAAACAGCACGGTGGAAAGATGAAGAGGTTTAAAGTAGAACAAGGCCCAAGACAACATGAATAGATTCTGTGTGAGAAAAATAATTTCTAAGAAGCTGGACTGCCACTCAGATCTTTCAAACGAAATACTACTGTAAAGAATAGAAAACTACAGCAAAGGACACAGAAAAGTTGGAAGATAATACTGAGTCACAAATAGGACCTGATGGACTCCGAGTCAGCCAAAGCCTTGACAGAATAACCAAAGGCTTTTAGCAGTGGGTTTCTGTCCAAGAGTTTGGTCTCCTTTGCAGGACTTTTAATATATTCACGGAAAAATAAGATATTAACTACTTTACCTATTGGTTTATTGTTCAGGCTTTTCTAATTGTCCCCAGCTCATAAGTCTGTAATAGAAATTCCTGCTATCTTGTGCTGTCTCTGCAAAAGCAGCCAACTAATGAATGCCATTCACAGAATCAGGATGATATGGTTTGATTTGCAGAGGTATGTTGAGGTGATAAGTTTACATTGTAAAACAAAAATAGCTCAAACAGGTTAACTTGAGCCTCTGTTTAAATTACTGGTTTGGTTTTGTTTTGTTTTACTAGTGGAAAATGACAATATTGTTGAGGAAAAGTACACTGTTTTAAGCCTTTCAGAAGAAATTACAGGGACTGGAGATGAAAAGCCAGTAACAAGTCACTGAAGAATCTTTTTTAATTGGGTAGTCCAACAGCCAGATTTGTGAGTTCTGAAGCGTGTAGTACATGCCTGACAGGTAGGAACTGTTCATCTTTTTTTTTTTTTTTTTTTCAGTCTGTGGTGAAAAGGTCTGAATTATCACAAATAAACATGTAATTATCTTATAGGAAAAAAATGTGTCTCTGACCACCATTGTTACTTGTTGTAGCAGCTCTAGAGTTTAAGTCAAAAATCCCTCAAAAAATTGAAAGAGCAGCACTTAAAAGGAAAACTGGTATACTTACCCATCTTCAGAAGTTGAGGAGGACATCAATTTTGAGAGGATTAATTAGCCTACAGAGTGTATTTTTTGTCTTGGTATGCATCTCAGTTCATTGACTGTGCTCCAAATGTGTATACTCATTCAACACTACGGGTGATAAATCTAGGCTATAGGAAGGACACTACCCTGTTGGGCAGTTTTCTGGTGACCTATGGATCCTACCCATCCATCCAGAGTAGTCTGCAGAAATATGGAGGTAAAGTTCCATGGCTTGTGTGCTGCATCAGACTTAGGCTAATGGAGGAATTAGAGGAGAAGATGTAAGCAACAGTAAGGAAAAAATGTACTCTGTGCTTTATGCTATCACTGTAACGATCTCATAACAGATTTCTGAAATTGATTCTGAATGTTGAAAAAGGATGGTATTTAACTCTTATCAGCCAGTAACAAAAAGTTCAGTCTATATACCAAAAATGAAAATAATTATTTTTTTCCTTTTTAGCTATACTACCTGTTGAGTGACAGATTTCCCCTTTCACGTTTCTATTTATGTGCCTTAGCTGGCCTAATTATTACCAGTGCCCTCTGGAGCCTTGAGTAATAATTCTTATTGGCAGCAGTAATACTGCTGAAGAATTTCTTTGCTGAAGAAAAAATTAATCTGCTCTAGGCTTACCTTCTGCTGATACGAAATAAGTTCCTCATGATCTTTCTCTTTTATGAACTTGAAAAAAGATTATAAAATACTGGGAAACTTGTATTACAGAACTAATAGAGGACAATTCAGTGTAACACCTCTTAGCAGGGAAGGCTTGCAAAAAAACCAGACTACTATTTATTTGTCAGACAGCCACACACTCAAAAGAAGCATTTTTATACCAGTAAAATATCTCCAAATTTATTAAAAATATGTGCATCTTGCTTTAGGAAAACCTATCCTCTTACTCAAAGAGACCAGGTTACTCAGTTCCATATACCAATACTGTCTAAGAAAAAAGTGGAGAAGAAGTCCAAGGATCAAATAGCATTGAAAGGAGGATGGTGAAGTATGGGGACTCCCTGAAGTCTGCTCAGTCAACTTGAGAGTTTCCCTGTTGTGACGGGTGCACTCGACCTCTTAACCAAACTAGCAGTAGTCATTTGCAACACCTGTGAAAGTAAAGTAGGAAATGGAGGTGTGGTGAGCACCCAGGAGCTTTCATTCAACAAACCATGGCTTCAGCAAAGCAGGTTCTTCATCTCACAAGATTGGGAACGCTTCCATGTAGCTGTGTCTTGTCAGATAGTCTGACATCTCTTCTTTAACTCATAAGATTTCCAACTTGTCTAATTAGACCTTGGGAGCATTTCTGATGTCCAAGGTGTATTTTCTGTTATTATAGTAGTCCAGATACCCAAAAAGGATAGTTTGCCACCAGTGATACAAGGTGTATGTGATGGGAAAGCATTGTCCCACATTGGTACAGAATTGCCACATTTAAAAAAAAAAAAAAAAAAAATTTGCAAACACTGGTGGAAAAGGGCACAACATACGTACAACGAAGTGGTAGTAAAAGACCATAATTTGTGGGAACTGTTCAAGGGACAGCTACTTGCAGTGCCTGGAGTATAATCTTCAATACAATCAGAAACTGTAGTACATGTGAAGTGAATGCTATCTGTTGTGATGTTAAATATTTTGCAGAAAAGTGTTTTCTTATTCTGTGGGGAGTTTATTGTATAAGTGCAGCAAGAAAATTCAATTTGTAGTCTGTCTTTCCTGTACATCTTCCACCCTGATCTTCCTGAATAGAAGGTGCAAGGCTGCGGACTACCTTAGAACATCAGGCTCCTCTGGAGGCAAGAGGATGGATGGAAAGACATGAGAATCAAGGATGTTCTCTTGGGCTTCCTAGGGACTTTCCAGTGCACATCTCAGACTCCGTAGCCATTGTGAATAACACTGGTGGTCTTCTGGCCGTCTCGCAGATGGGGGAGAGGCAAGGTCATGGTGGTTAGGAAGCAGGGAGGATCTGTTTATAGCTTCTGAACTTTTGGGAGCAGAGAGCAACTGCCTTTCTTGCCTTGTTCTGATGATAGGAAAAAAGAGGTTGTTATTTTTAAAAACTTTTTGTAAAGAGTAGGTAAACATCCAGTTTACAGTACAGCTGACTTTTTTCTGCCTATTGCATGCCCAGATGCAGCTGTTTGGGCTATGTTAGTGCTATCCCTGAACAAGGCATCTGGCATGCTCGTCTGGCACTCTGAGAGCCAGACGTCCTGGCAGCAGCAGCCCCATAGCTGCTGCCAGTATGGTCCAGCTGCGCTCAGTCTGGGTGTCAGAGGGTGCCCACCTACTGCCACGTGCCATGTAAAGTGCCGTGGGTCATGATGCACTTCACAGCACTGGGCACAGTAGGATGCAGCCTGCCTCTCCAAGTCTACCAGTGTGCTCTCTGCAGGAGTTCATGGCCCAGCTGAAGTGGTGCCTGGGGACTTGGGTTGTCTTGCGCCAGCTGTGTGACCCAGGGATGCCAGGAGCAGCTGGAGTCACCACTCCTGTCCATCTCTGCAGTGACCCACCACTGTGTGGGAGGTGTCGGTTCCCAAAATGGGATAGCCCTGCATTAAATAGTATGTTGGCAGAGATAGCATGTCATTCCCTTTACATCACCTCCAGACAGCTCTCCTCTGGCCTTACCTTACTTCTTTCTAGGTCTTCTCTGGGTCTTAAAAACTTCTTGAGGTTTTTTAATCTTCCAAACACTGATTTCAGAGTGTTTGGGAGATAAAAAACCTCAAGAGAATAAAATCTCCACAGCTAGTAGACACACCTTTGCACTTACCTTGCAGTGCCATCTACAGTCGAAAAACTCTTCTGACACTCAGATGACACCACAATATTGTTTGGTAAGCAGCTCGCAGGCTTAGCAGAGCAATTTTGCAACAAAAACTGTAGCACTGCAGTTTTCTTCACACACGGGGCTTGTCGAGTGCAGGCTCAGGACTCAAGGCAGTTCTCTTGAGCTAGTCTCAGCTGTGCCAGTGGCTCGCTGAATATTGTGTCAGGCAGTGGGGAGAATATTCATCCTTCCTCACTGCCAGCATGGTCTGTCTCCATGCAGAATCAGAATAAGCTCCTCTACTGGGACTGCTGAAGACAGGAACTTAACTTACCTGCTTTAAATTGACCCTTGTATGAAGCTGTTTCTGACCATTGACTCCCCTGCAAAATAGGGGGGAATAGGATTATCTAAAGTGTGTTGAAACCTATGAATGAAAGGCTGTATAAGAAATGGTAAATCTTTTAGTACTTGAAATTTGAGATTCAGTTTTGTTTTAGTGTAGGATGAAATTACAAATGAAGATGCAAGTGAAACTATAAAAGGCATGAGTAGAGTCTCTTTTTCTACAATTTTTAAAACAAAGATATGCCAAATTGTTGGGGGGGGGGGGGGCTTAAAAATGAAAAAGGTTCATTTTTTCTCTCAAGTAATTCCAACCTACCCAGCTATCATTTAGGCCCACTTTAAAAAGATCATATATGTGTACATTGTATTCCAGACAGCATGTATCAGGAAATGTATAGACTATTTTTTAAAAAGAAAAGCTTTACGGATTTTTGATTAATAGCTTTTAGTGTTAATTCTAATTTCGATACATCTGTCTGAGTTTCTGCTAAGGTTTCTAATAGCTAAAGCCAAGCAGCAGCATATCTATGAACTGCCATTCTAGTGGGCATAAATACTATTTTTCTATGACCTGTCACCATAGAACTGTGGTCATAGCCTTTAAAGATACTGAAGATTTATGAGCATTTTCCATTATAAAAAATTGCATCTTCATATGCTATTCAAAGTTTGCTGAAAATAAAATTAGGGGCAGTGGTTGATTAGCAGTCGTGATGGAAATGCTCATTTGTATGATTTGTTCTGGTTTCACAAAGAGGATGCATAATATTTGATGGATTTCATACACTCTGCTAATTTCTGAGTTTTGATAAAGTAATCCCAAGTTTGATGTAATTGTTTCTGATTAATTATTTAATTTTTTTTTAATTCCAGGTATGAAGACTGAAGTGGACTTCCGTCTCCTCTACCAGCACTGGTTGCTGCAGTGTGAACACCCAGTATCAGACTGCAGGTACAAAGGAGTGTTTTAATAGAACTGTAGGCCAAAAGATTATAAATGCCTGTGAGACAGCATGGATTGAACAACAGTAGTAGAAAAACCATTCCGCTCTCTTCTGCTTGCTTTCCCAAATGGACAGTAAATTCAGTGACCTGGTTCTACGGCCTGAGACTAAGACCTCCAAAAAAGGGAGCCCAAGGAATACAATTGTAGCGTATCTCACCACACTCATAGTTGTATCATTTTCATAAAAGTTTGCTCTCAAGAATCAAGCCAGCTCCTATACTTATATTCGTTCTAAACTCTTCAGTGTGGTATCAGTATATACTCTTCAGTATATTACATACATTCCAAACTCACACTGCTGGGCAACCATGTGTGCCGTCTACAGGTATGCTCCTCTCTCCTCTTCTGACGGAGAGGATACATCTCATGCTGCCAGATGACAAATCAAGATGATGATCCACATCCTCATGAGTGGTAGGCTGGATTTTTGCAATGTAGTGAACACACCAGAGCACAGTAGCACAAACATAAGCAAGGTGAAGCTATTTGGAAAACAGAAAAAGAAAAAAAAAATGTGGGTTTTTTTTCCTTTCTTTTTTAAAATATCCCAGTGGTTGAATAGTTCCGATTAGCTTTGCTAACCGAGACAACACTCTTCCCTACTCACTATACCAGTTCCCCACAAAGCACAAATTCATAGTCCTTTTGCTCAGGTAGTTTGACTTTCTGTGTCAGACTAACTTAAAGGACACTTCTTTCTTGGAAGATACCAATCTCCCTTTATGGTTTCACTACACAGGCAATATTTTTAGGTGTGCAAAGGGCAAATCTTTCTTAGCAACTGAACTAAAAGCATGGACCTCTTCCCCCAGAGCAGCATGGATGGCCTCATCATCTCCTGTGCAAACTGCTAGAATTACTCTCATCTGTTCTGGGTGGAAAAAGTTTTCAAGTCGCCTGCAGGGAGGCCTCCCAAAAAAGTACAAATTTGCGGATCAGTCGTTAATCAGTGGGTAAAAGAAGGTGCTGGCTAGCTGTCCAGCTCAGCTCAGCTGCTGCTGCTCTCTTAAGGGCCTCGTACGTATTTTGCCACTAGATGACACTGTCGAAACACATTTGTCCTCCTTTCAGCCTGCTTCTCCAAAGGTATTCAGGAAAACCAAATGAAAAAAATGGCAAGATATATTTGTTAGTAGCAATTTGGAAGGCCTTATTCTTAAAACATGAGGGGAAAATACAACTGAATAAGCTAAAACTTCTAGCGAATATGGTATCGTTCCCTGAAGTAGAACCAGGGAAAAGTCTTTTCAGACTATTGCAAGTAAATGAGTTCATTTTGTATTTAGCTGTTTTAAATAGTTATGGTACCATTTAGAGACAGAGTGAATTTCTTTCACCTAATCACAAGCCTATTCAAATATTATAGAATCCAAATTAGGGAGAGAAGGTCCCATGTGAAATTTCTATTTAATTTGGCCAGGAAAAAAATGTTAGTTCTTCCCTAGTTTTGCCAAAGTCCTCTTATCTGGGAACATATGCTTTCCTTGCTCAGCTGAGAAACCTCTCTTCCTCCTCACATGAAAGACAGCTAATAACCAACAGCCAGGAGAAAAAGAAAGGAACCCATAAGCTGGACCATTCTTCCCCCTTCTTTTCCCAATAGGGAAGAAAGTAAGAAGTCTCCCATTACCCTGAAGGCACTGTGTGGAGTAGGAGGACTCCATCCAGCTATTTGATTGGGACTGGAGCAAATTTGCAATCCTATTTCTAGACCTTAAAAACTGAAATAATCCCTTAGTCATGTGCAGTTCCCCTTCTGATGCAGAATGTGTCCACACACTCCCACATTTGTTTGGTCTGGTGGTTATCTGAACAGCTATCCTTGTGCTAAATATTGCTTAGCTCCTACCAAGGTACCTGCAGGCAGCGGGACCATTTCCAGGCTCAGGCAGGCTAGCAGAACAGGGAGACTGACCTGAAGTGCTGACTGAGAAACAGTGACACTCTGCTGTAATTCCGATGCCATTTTGAGCACACACGAGACTGTTTTCATTTGGCATCATTTGGAAGGGAAATAAAAGGACTTGTGCTCGGAATCTGTAATGGCAATTCAGTGAATGTTCAGTACTTTGAAAAACGAAATAAAACCTGTAGTATTTTAAATTCAAAAATATGTTAAAAAAGCAGAGACATTAATTCATTCTTCATTTTTAAAAGTCTTTTTTTACCATGCATACATCTTCCCTAGCTGTTGCTGCTTGAGAGTTTGGTCAGCAGTAAATTGCTTCCAGAACATATGGCTGCTACTTCTTGAAAAACAGTCTTATCAGCTTGGTGCTTTTTAAAATACCTTTTAAACAGAATAAACCTGTGAGGGCAGATTACATACAGGATTGGATTAAGTTTTTACCAAGCTGGTATTTGCTCAGGTCAGTGAATATATTATAGACCCACATCACTAGATCTACACTACATCCTGAAGTGATGTGGATTTCAAAAACACTCCTCTTTTTAACCCAAATCAGACCAGATCTTGTTTTCAGCAGAGCCTTACAAACCTGCTTGAGCACAACTGAGCAAACTGCAGCACGGACATGGGAATGAATGTCTAGGGCAGAGGACAGGATGGAGAGACAAGAATTTCATGGGCCAGCTTTGCCAACAAAGAAAAGGTTGCAGACTACACCATAGCCTGTTACACACCTCACAGCATCCTTCTGACACCTTTCTTATCAGCAGTAACACTGGAATACTAGCATAATATTGCCCAAAATGGATGTTTTAGCAGAGGTATGTAACATTTTCCAGATAAGTGGTAAAATACTTCAAAATCACTATGACAGCCAGGAAGCTCCAAGTTGGCTCACCATACTAATTCTGTTTATTTCAGCCACTTCACATAATGACAGTGTAAATGTAATAGGGACCACCAAGAGTACAGACCTGCAAAATAGTACAGAAAAAGATTAGGTAAGAAAAATTCACAGATTAAGATTTTTTTTTTTTAAAAAAGAAAGTCCGGAGGCAACTCTCAGCTATAAGCGCTGGGTATCAGTTCACCCACCGATGATGTGCTTAAGAAAACCCCACAGGCCTGCTGCCCTGCTCGCTGGCTGGAGTGGTGGGATCCCTGGCTGCAAGACCCTGCCTGCCCCAGGGGAGCCCCTGCCACTCCAGCCCCCAGCCCCACTGCGCCCTGACATTTGTTTTATCTCGAGGAGGGGCTTGGGGAGAGTAGGAAGAGCTATTTTGCCACTTTTTATTCCCCACTAATGGTCGTTTCTCTCTGAACATACCCATTTATTTGCCAGGTACTCTTCCTTGCTCCCTCAGCTCTATTTTTATAGAAAATAGTAGGAAGAAAGAAATAAAGATCATTTTTCATGCCAAAGCTCATTAAGCAAATTTGGTTCAGCTCCCAAAAAAAGAGAAAAGGGAAGGAAAAAACTAACTCAGGAGCCTGTTTTTCCCTGTACTTCAGTAGAATCCTTAATGAGCTGACCTGTGAGAAATTATTTTTGTCTACCTTTTAGTTGCCTTAGTAAAGAGTTTGCAGCAGTGTCTCACCTCAGCATTGTCTTATGTCTTGGCTCAGCTATATGGCAGCACAACAAAACCTTTATTATGTTCTTACGAGTGCAGGCACATTTTATACTAAGTGGCATTATGCTATCCTTCCACCAAAGCACGTAAAAACAAGGCTGGAGCAAAAGATACTCAGATGTGGTATTCTGAGATTAGAGACCCATTAAGGAATTTTCAAGTGACTGGTGTCGCACAGCTGTGAAAGGGATGAGACACAATACACGGTTTTTGTAATAAACAGGTCCAAATAGTTGGGGTTTAATGATATCATGTAGTCAATGTGATGATTCACTGGTTACTCGGTAGGACATTGCTGTTACAAGCTCTCCGCAGGGTCCTTTTCTTTCTGCAGCCTGCTTTTATATGACTTAAAGCTTTGTGCTCAGCCTTTTTCAGCCTGAGCAGATTACCGCCAGCTTTTTCTCAACTCCTTCCAACAAAGAGCTCTGTATTACCAGTACAGGCAATATTCTTGCACAACCGCATTTTCCCTGTCCTCACACATAGCCAAACACCAAAGCTGGCATAGCTTTATGCAAAGGACAGGCTGGAGGGGAA
Source organism: Mycteria americana (assembly GCF_035582795.1). NCBI lineage: Eukaryota > Metazoa > Chordata > Aves > Ciconiiformes > Ciconiidae > Mycteria > Mycteria americana. The sequence goes on from NC_134367.1 coordinate 39,141,216, forward strand.
GAAAATAATAGAAAACTTCTTTTATAAAGGCAGCTTCTGAAAAGTAAGAAGCTTAATCTGTCTGCTCCAGTCTCTTCAAGAGTAGCTCCCTTTAACAGCTAGTAAATCTCTGATCTGGGACTCAGCTGCTCCTTGCATAAAAATGGCATATGCCGCTGAACCTTCAGATGCCTCAGCACCTACAGGTATTTTAAACTCATAAGCATGCACAAAAAGTCTTGTCCAGATGGTTGTAAGACTTAAACATAGCTTCTCTCTCTCCCTGGGACTTGATTATCTCCTATCTTGCTCTCTATATTGCTTGTACTGCTCGTACCTTCTAATTTATATCTTTGTAAAGCATTGCCATTTTGGTAAGGTGACACTATACACACACCTGTAAGTGGCTGCATAGGATATAAAGTAGGAGAAGATTAGGTCTGTCATTCCAATCCGTCCTGCAGAAGGAAAAAACAATCTAGAGACAAAAGGAGAATAGGAATTACCACCTGCCTAGGACAGCAGAAGATAAACAAAACTATTATTCTCCCATCAGTCAAGGAAGCAGAAAAAAATTCTGCAGTGAATTCAGACACTTCATCTAGGATTGCTTTTCTCAGATACCAAAATGTAGGTATGTAATGAAAGAAAGTCCATAAAAATGTTTTCAGGACTTTTTCCTGAAAGCATATGAACGAATGTCATCCTGTTACCTTTAACAGAGCGCTCGGTCACTCTAACAAACAGCAGTGATTAATTCTATAGCACGCTTACATGGCACTTACCAGTATTTACCTGCGGACAGCAAGCACAGCAGTGCCTATAACAATATAGCTGAAATGCTAGGCATCTGCCTCATGCAACTGAAAAAACTGGTACAGACGTAATTTCTTCTCTCAACGCAAGAGAGAATACTCCCAGTGCATCTCTCATGCTGCAAGAGAGTACTGAAAAGATTAATGCTTCTGAATAAGGAAGCCAGGCTATCAACAGCTGCCCGTACCACTTGCACAAGGAGAGAGGAAAGCATTCCTTTGCTGTCCTTTGCCTCCTGGGGGACGTGACAGTCTCCCCGTAAGACTACAGCTGCTGGAAAAAGTTCAGGTCTGTGACTCTGTAATGTGTCTAATTGGTCTTTTTTACCAATATGTGTACTAAAATCATGCAGCAGTAGGTATTTATAGTGTTTGTGCACAGTTCAGACATGCATATATACAGCTTATAATATAATCATATACAGCAATGCTAGTCAGACTTTCTACGTGCAGCTAAGCAAACGGGGCTGACTCAAAGTACTACAGCTATGACCCTTTCACAAGCCATTTTACCTCTGAATACTTTTTTGTCTCCCATTAGATCTATCCCCCATGCCCAATTATATCAACATTTTAATTCTTTAAAGTGAAATAAACATATAAATCTCAGTACTCTTTATGAAGGTTTTAGATAAAAATGAAAGAAGGAAAAAAAATATGCACAAGGTTACAGCTGTCAGCTTTTTCAAAATATAAGTTTTGAAGCTATCCTGTGAGAAATGATGATAATAACAAAAACTGATTCAACTGGGTTCATAAATCTGTTGATTACTGTGAAACATTAATACTTAATGCATGTGTTACACTGTCTAGAGATTGTTCTTTATGGCGAGTTAAAGAAAAGCATTGGACATCTCCAGGATGCTCTACACATCGCCACAGAAACTTTTTAACAGCTGAAGAGCTACTTTGTCCATAAGGGAAGTATCAGAGAGAGATGAAAGTTGTAGACACATTTAGGATACCAAAGTACCAAAAAGGAACAGCGTCAGTAATAAAATGGTGTGACCTAAGCAATGCAATCTGGTGAATAGCTTTAATCAGGCTCCCAGAAAAGTCCAGAAATGGAAAGGAGAAACTAGTAAGGGACAGGAATGGGTTAAAAGAGCTCAGCACTAACTCTGCTTGAATGGAAATCAGTGCCTTCCAGAGTAACAAAGCAGAATAGTTTATTTAAAAAAACGGTACCTGTAGTCCTTTCTTATTCACTACCTATTTCCCTAAACTAAAATTTTCTCTCCTGGGGTGAGAAATAAGCACTGCATTATCCCAAGGATCTAGATTTCTGTTACTCTTACACTGAATAACAGGCAAGGAGAAATATTTTAGTTGATACAAATGCTAGTACAGGGCTGATCTTCTTGCTGTTTCTGTATAGACAGTGCCCAATTTGGAGTGCAGCTCACTTCATGGGACTCAGCTAGGAACGGAAATGTAACATACGGAGCTGTTTGTAGAATCGGCATTGAAATTTAGTCAAGCAGCTTCTGTAATTTTAAATCCATTCTGACCCAGCAGAGTTATTCCCTTCCTATAATTAAGTCTATCGTAACTGTAACAGGAGCCATATCTGAAGTTGGAGAAATGCTACTTTAGCAAAAAGAATATGATAAAAACTGCCTCATCAGAAGTGGAAAATATTCAAAGATATTAACTTTTCAAAAAGAAACAGTAAACAAGTCATTTAAGCTGTCAAAATAATCCTTTTCCTTATTTTCACATTATTGTGTTTATACAAAGACCATCTTGTAAGCAAAATAATATATTCTATAATTTGCATTTAACATTGCACCTGAAATCATTTCCATCCATTGCAATAAAAGCAGGTTTTTTACTTCTGCTCCACATAATGCATCTCTGGGATTCTCAAGCTGCCAGGTATTTTATATGACATGCTTGTAGCAAAAAAGAAAAAATTACACTCCATTCCAGTAAAAATGGTGGGTCTCAGCATATTAATGCAGTCAAAGCAATCTGGTATGCAAAAGAAATGAAAACAGCTATAGCAGGTTGATAAGGAACAAACAGTATAGGAAAAAAAAGAAGCCAACATAAGTGATGAATTTTGAATAAAATGAAAAGTACTTATTGACTTAAAACCTACAGATTGTGGTCACCTCTTTGATTGCCAAAACTATCTGACAGTGCATGGAACAGTCCAGCGTAACTTATAGATAGGAAAAACCAACATTTCCATGCATCAGGACCAGTTTCAGGTAGGCAAATGTCACTGCCAGTGAGGAAAGGGTTAGTACAAAAAAAAGAACCTGTGTAGTGGCTGAGGTTACAGCCTAAGATATCCACATGCTTTCTGCTGTGGATCTCCTCTCTTCCACATAAGATGGAGGTATATACATGACCCCATGCTCATTTACACAGCGGCGGCATAGATCCATGAGAAAGTAGTTTTGTACTAATCCAAAAATATAAATGAGCCTGACTGTATAAATATAAGACAGGTTAGTTTTCCAAAACCAGAAATGTTTTATTACTGCAGGTAAACAAGCCAACCACCGAGGTACAGAAAGTCAATTGTAGGCTTAACAAACTAAAAATACTCTTCTCAAAATTCACTTGACATAGAATCATAGAATCATAGAATCATAGAATGGTTTGGGTTGGAAGGGAACTTAAAGATCATCTAGTTCCACACCCCCTTCCATGGGCAGGGACACCTTCCCCTAGACCGGGTTACTCAAAGCTCCATCCAACCTGGCCTTGAACACTTCCAGGGTTGGGGTATCCACAACTTCTCTGGGCAACGTGTTCCAGTGCCTCACCATCCTCAGTGTGAAGAATTTCTTCCTAATATCTAATCTAAGTCTACCCTCTTTCAGTTTAAAGCCATTAGTCCTTGTCCTATTGCTACATGCCCTTGTAAAAAGTCCCTCTCCAGCTTTCTTGTAGGTCCCCTTCAGGTACTGGAAGGCTGCTATCAGGTCTCCCCAAAGCCTTCTCCTCTCCAGGCTGGACAACCCCAAGTCTCTCAGCCTGTCTTCATTGGAGAGGTACTCCAGCCCTCTGATCATCTTTGTGGCTCTCCTCTGGACTCGATCCAACAGGTCCATGTCCTTCTTATGTTGGGGTTCCCAGAGCTGGACGCAGTACTGCAGGTGGGGTCTCACAAGAGCAGAGCAGAGGGGCAGAATCACCTCCCTCGACCTGCTGGCCACGCTTCTTTTGAGGCAGCCCAGGATACAGTTGGCTTTCTGGGCTGCAAGTGCACATTGCTGGGTCATGTTGAGCTTATCAGCCAACACCCCCAAGTCCTTCTCCTCAGGTCTGTTCTCAATCCATTTTCCGCCCAGCCTGTATTTGTGCTTGGGATTGCCCCGACCCATGTGCAGGACCTCACACTTGGCCTTGTTGAACTTCACTTTGCACGGGCCGACCTCTCAAGCCTGTCAACGTCCCTCTGGATGGCATCCCTTCCCTCCAGTGTGTCAACCGCACCATACAGCTTGGTGTCATCGGCAAACTTGCTGAGGGTGCACTCAGTCCCACTGTCCATGTTGCCAAAAAAGATGTTAAACAGCACTGGTCCCAGTACCGACCCCTGAGGAATGCCACTCATCACTGGTCTCCACTTGGATATCAAGCCCTTGACTGCAACTCTGAGTGCGACCATCCAGCCAATTCCTTATCCGCCAAGTGGTCCATCCATCAAATCCATGTCTCTCCAATTTAGAGGCAAGGATGTCATGCGGAACAGTGTCAAATGCTTTGCACAAGTCCAGGTAGATGACATCAGTTGCTCTTCCTTTATCCACCAATGCTGTAACCCCATCATAGAAGGCCACCAAATTTGTCAGGCACGATTTGGCCTTAGTGAAGCCATGTTGGCTGTCACCAATTACCTCCTTATTTTCCATGTGCCTTAGCGTAGTTTCCAGGAGGATCTGCTCCATGATCTTGCTGGGCACAGAGGTGAGACTGACTGGCCTGTAGTTCCCCGGGTCTTCCTTTTTCCCCTTTTTAAAAATGAGCGTTATGTTTCCTCTTTTCCAGTCAGTGGGAACTTCACCGGACTGCCACGACTTCTCAAATATGATGGACAGTGGTTTAGCAGCTTCATCTGCCAGTTCCCTCAGGACCCATGGATGTATCTCATCAGGTCCCATGGACTTGTGCACCTTCAAGTTCCTTAGATGGTCTCAAACCTGATCTTCTCCTACAGTGGGCAGTTCTTCATTCTCCCAGTCCCTGCCTTTGCCTTCCGTGACTTGGGCAGTGTGGTTTGAGCACTTGCCAGTAAAGACTGAGGCAAAAAAACCCCCTTTGCTTAAAAAAAGCTTCAGCCTTTAGCAAACATAATTTAAACACAGAAAAGGTGATTTGTTCAAATCTACTCCAAGCTTTGAGGTGAGGGGTTTTTTTAATTAATTGAATTAAAACCTAGTTCTCTTCCCCATCCAGCTAAAGACCTCTGCTATACACAATTAACACGTGCCTAGACATATTTAGCTCTCTTTTATTCTGAAGCTCAACATTAGGCCTTTTCACACACTCAGTATTGCTTTCTACAAATTATCTTTATTTTTAGATTAAATAATTACAGCACTTCTTTTTTTTTCTCCAAGATGAAGCTGCCATTAAAAAGTAATTACAGGATACATTCTTCCCATTCATGTTTCCCTATTAAAGGCATTGCCTGAACAATGAATAAACCTTCTTCTTTAAGACTACATTTGGCAAGGTAAGACATGAGATTTAGTAAGTGTAACCCAATTTATATCTTTTTTTTGCCTTGTAGACTGAATAGTAAAATTTAGGCAACAACAAGAAATGCTAATTCCATTTTTTCCCTATTCCCAAGGGAGATACTCCGATATTATACATAGAACCTTCATTTTTAAGTAGTGCTATTCTACTCATCAGGAGTCTGCAGACAGTAGAGATTTACCTTGTGGAGGCATCAGCTGTGAGTATTGGGGATGAGAATATCTCCGTAACCAAGAAATAGTTAGAAGTCCTAAAAAGTGCTCTGATGTGAGAATTTAGTTACTTACAATGAATAAATGAAATGCCTGGAACCACAACAAGGTTAGCATTTGCTAAAGTGGGTTTTTTTTCTGAAAGAAGGAATTCATCTTCACACAGAATCAGAATCTGAATCCACATGCTGATGGATTATTCATTAGCCTATCATCAGTTAACCTGAAGGAAACAAACAGAGGCCTTAACTGAGGAAGAAATAATGAGAAGAGTTAACATGCTTTTGGAAAAAGATCTGAGATAACAAAATGATTGTTCTAGCTTTCGTGTTTCGTATCTCTACCAGTGTAAATGGCAACTATAAAACCCGGGAATTACTCCATCCTATCTGAATTGGGAAACTATTTAATTCTGAGCTTGCAACATAAGTAATTGTATAATCAGATTAAAACATTTCTACAGAGCTTCTGCTGCCATTAAAAACATCTGCAGAGTGTCACATTACCTGTGGCTTTCACGACTTTACAACATTGTCTGTCTCGTGCACATCTTGGTTAAAATGCCAGTCCTAGCCTTTCTTGAGAGTTTTTCAACATATGTTTTCCTTCTCTGCTTACACAGGCTCATTTTCTACGCCAGTCAACACTTTGTAAAAATAATCACACACCATCCAGGGCAAATATATAAGTAATGTTCCATCAGCGGGCACCATACAGCCGGGGTTTACCTGGGTTTTTCAAAGAGATTTAGGAGACACTGAATGAAATGCTGAGAGTTCAGTCAAAGCACAAGCTTCAGTGATCTGATTTTGGGGAACTGTTACTGCTTACCAAGCCACTAAAATCTTTGGCTCATGAAACTGTGGCCAATAGTCCTGGCAGTCATCCTGTGCTCCTGGAAAGTGGTAACATGCTGTCACTGAAAAGGAGTGTGATTTTAAGAGCATTCTTGAAAATGCCAAACCCTTTGTTCAGCCTGAAAGATAAAAGTAATTGAAGGCACCTCTACGTGGGCGTAAAAGACAAGTCAAGCTGTGATCTGAGAAATGTTCATGGGACAGACAGCACATACACAAGCTAAGGAGTCAGTTATGGCCATGCAGGTATCTGTATGTGAAGGAGCAGAAGAAAAAAAGAGTTGAATGTCCTGGTGGGAAGCTGAGAGGCACTCGGAGCTTTCAGGAGATGCAAGGGATGGATGCCATATTACGGTTGTCAAATTGCCCAAGGAGCTGCATGCTTCTCAGGCAGTCTGTGAAACCTCAGAGTTAGTCAGTGGGGCTGGCAAAGGGTTGCAAGCTGTATTTCATCACTGTCACAAATTCACTAAAACAGACAAGACCTGTCCAGAAAGGTCCATAATGACATGGTCAACATTTTTTCTCTTTGCTGTAATGAAGAAAGATTTTTGGCTCTGTTGATCACGAGCGATGTTAATGACACAATGTTCTTTAATGATTCCAGAAGACCAAGTTTGATTCTCTGTCTGCTTCTGAAGCCCTTTATTAACTATTAGGTTAATAAAGGTAGGAGAAAGGAATTTTTTGAATGATGCTAAGTATCTGCAAAATCATAGAGATGTATGCATGAAGGAGAGTTTTGAAAAGACATGTACCATGAAAGTGATGGATGTGCTCAGGAAATATCAGTGTATGATTGTATCTTCCAAGTATTTTCCAAAGCATATATCTTGTTTGCATGCTTAAAGATCAGCTGAAAACCAGCCTGTCATTTATTTTCCAAAACCATTTTCTCCATCAACTTTCAATCATGTTTGCCCTCAAAAACTAAGGGGTGAGGAGAGGGGACAGAGCATCTAAGAATGTCCATTAATGTCAATGTGTGCATTATGGTCCCAAGTGCCAATACCCTCTGTACAGATTACATACCAACTAACAGGCATGCTTTTTAGTAGGTTTGCTAGAATACAGATACAATTTTCAAAAACATCAAAAAGACTTAGAAACTGGGAAACTTGGGCTTCTTAATATCAGTCACTTCTGAAGACAAAACTTAGAAGAGCCTTTATCTTTACTGCGGATTTCACTGTAAGGGTAGAGATACCTGAATTATCTCAGAGCAGGTTAACTGAGATACTTGCAGCTCTAGCCACAGCTACAAAGAACAGCATCTGGCAGTGTGTGCATAATATAGTTAGTTTTCCATTGGGTGGCTCCACTGGGTTTGAGGTATGCTAACATTATTTCCTGATGGAAGAGCAGAAGAATACAGGCTTTTGAAACAGTTCTAGCCAGCGCTAGAGCTCCTAGCAGCATTAAATGAAATCTTGTCCAAGGCCAGTCTTTTTTCTCTTGTATTTTTCCAGCTATTGAATTTGCCTTTGTTCTCTTGTGACTCTGAACTGTGACTTGGCAATGTGAGACTGGCAAAGTGAAGGCATTTTTCAAACTGATACTAGATGCTGGACAAAATGCCAACTGACTGGAGATTCAGCTGTCATGGCATATATAAAAGCTACCTCTACTTTATGTAAAAGCAATAGATGATTATCTTTGTAATACTTTGAGTTTCAGTTGAAAACACAGTGAAGAACAAATGAATGCATCCTGCCCTTTTTTTTTCTATCTATCTCATCTGGTTCTGTTTCCTGGCTTGCAGCAGTTCTGTAAAGGTACATGAGTTTGCAGTTTGTCTAAGCATGCTGGAAAGAACAAGTTGACTGGAAGGAATAAATGAAATACTGAAAGTGAAAAAAAGTGAGCAAGCTACTTTTCTGTCACTGTAGAATGGTAAAATTTTAAAAAAAGTTTTGCTTGCAGCCTCAAAAATGCCAAGGTATTATGCAGTTCCTATTCATTGGAATAGGAATATATAAATGTAACAAGCCATGCCTCTGTATTTTTGCGAATACTAAAAATTGGCTTTTTCACATTAAAATTACTATTAAATACTGAAACTGTTTTCCATTCAAGAAAGCACTCACAGCCTAGTATCATTTAGCCCAGCTTAAATGCACCCAAGACCTCCATGCCCAGTGTGATCAGTTCCCAGTTATGGTAATAACTATCATCAGTGAATTTATATTAGAAGCAATAAAACATACCCAGCACTGAAAACTTCAGTGGGATTTTTTTTTTTCAGTATGACCTAAAGATGATTTAACCATCTTAACAACTGCTTTCTGGCCATTTTCCCTGGCACCACATTAATTTTAAAATGTCATCTTTATTTACTTGGTATCAGCATCCTGAACTTCAGAATATTTTAACCTACTTATAAAAGAAACAACTTTTGCCAGCCTCGATCTAATTTCATGTCATAAATCTCTTCAAGCAGGAAAGCCTCAGCAAGAACAGCTTTGTTACGTTGTCTTGCATCACATCCTTTGGAGCCTTGGTCAGGCTGGCAGTTGTGACACTGCCACCTATTCCTCACTCTGCTGTGTTTCAAGTGATGCATCTGTTGGTTTTTTTTTTTGTTTCAACATCACATAACGAAAATATTTTAATTCTGTTTTTCGAAAAAGTGTGTAACTTGTACAATCAGATTTCTTCCACTTAGGGGAACTCCTGTGTGCTCGTATTGCCTTGAGGTTATCAGCAACTGGAAGCTGTATTTTCAGTTATTTCTTTTACCTTGTTCTTCCTTTTTCCTTTTTGGGGTATGAATAGTAGTGAAAAGGGCATAGGGACTGGGAGCCTTAGTCTGTGCTGTAGGCTGACTGTTCTGTCCCAAATGTGAGTCAGAGCAGTCTCAGTTAGTTTCTGCTCTCCTCAATCCCCATGAAATAAATTGTGGGTATACATGGTTCACCCTGAAACTAGTACAACCCTTCATTGTGCTCCATGTCCATTCTGCATTTCCGTGGACATCATCTGCACCCGGGGAAGGGAAAGAGCTTCAGAAAGCCATTTTACCCCCTTCAAGGCATTTTTGCTCTGTGGATATGGCACAAGGAGGCCCTAATAAAACAAAGAAGCAAGCCAACAACTTCATCTGCGAGACTTTGCAGGACCTACATTGTGCAAGTGTTTTAAGTGTTAAACTCTTAGAGTTTATTCAACAACATCAAGCATACACTGTGGTGCTGAAGTGCATTACAAATATATCCAAATCTAAAATGAACGTGTTTAGCATTAGGGAATCTGTTGAATTTTAAGAGTAGGAAGTTTTGAATTCCTTAATAAATATTTTTAATAAATATATGTTAATAAATATATTCAGAAGACCAGAGAATTTCATAACTAAATTGGTCAAAAAAAAATTTCTCCCAGAAAAATATTCAAATACTCTTCCTTTGTCACCTGTTAGTTATATTGTAGGAAAAGATAGATCAAAAATAGATTTAAAAAAAAATCAAATGTTTTCTGTTTCTCCTTATGTTCAGAAATTACAAATTTAAATATTTGAGAATTTTGCCCCCTTCATTCTCATGTCTCTCCCTCTATTTGGCCACAGAGTGTAACTGATTTAATTAGGTCCACTGCTTCACTTCCGTCTTTTCCATTCTTTTGGCCTCCTATGATTGAAATCTTTCAGAGCTCGAAAATGAAAAGAGAAGCTGTAAACTTTAAACTGTTTTACTTTTTTTAAAAAAACATTCAAAATATTAAGGATGCATAATTTCGTTTTGAAATTTCAGGTTAAAGGAGAAGAATATTTCAACAAAAGGAGAATCTTTTGATGGGAAAATCAAGTGAAAAAATTCAGCTAACAGTACTCATGTTCATGGTACTGAAGTTTTTCTAGCTCTTGCTTGGAAAGTCCCTCAGCCACAAATCACTGGAGATTGGGAAAAACATTGGGGAGTTCATGTTTGTATGGAATTTAATGTCTTTTTTCAGCAACCTGTGTTAGCCACCACAAGAGACAAAATGTTGGACTAGGCGGACTTTTGCTCCAGTGCCATAACAAGACTTTGGCTCTTTTTCTGGCACTGAAGTTCTTTCGACTTTATATTCAGGAATAATAAACCTAATGGGGCAGAGCTCAAACCATTTATGACATCAAACTGATAATTATAATAGACTTTATAATGTAAAATGCACGTAATACCCATAAAGGATACTAAAATAGTTCAGTAAGCCCAGTAGCATTAACTTTCAATGGCTAGCTGGTGATGACACATATCATGCTCCATTATTGCATTAAATCCTTAAAACTAGCATATTTTTAAGCATGCAAACTTGGACAGAGAAAGCTGAGGTATTTTGATCCTGACATTAATTTTATTAGAAAGAATGCCAGAACAGACTCTTCTTCTACATATAATTGCAGAGGACCTTGTGATTCTTGCCCACGACATCACAGCAACAGAGAAAGGAAAAATTAAGGACATGCATTCCTTTCAAAACACTCAGTCACTCCATTAACTCCCTTTCCTTTTCCATCTCTCACCATAGTGGACTTACAGATACATAGTGGACCTCCAAGGGATACAAAGATTGGACCCGAGTGAGACGTTCTTGTATTGAAGTGATAGTGAGAAATTGCACAAAACCCCTAAGTGTTGATAACCATGAACTAAGGGAAAGAGATTCCCAAAGCTGCAAGAAACGGTCAGGAAAAGTCAAAGATTTGCCTTTCATACATACAGATTTACATACGCCCACCTGCCACTGTGGTCTTTGAGACCGTTTTCAAGCATGGCAGAAATAGAAGTATGTATTAAGAGTCATATCTTCACTAGTTTATTCAACTGATTACAGCACAGGGAACCTACTATGAATTCTGAAGTACGTACTTTAACTAGGTACGGTAAACTACCACTAATACAGTATACTAAGGAGACAGTTCTGTAGTGTAGGCAAGCTTATTTTTTATATCAAGCATGCATTTTTCTTTTCTGCATTTTATCCCATCATCTCCACCCACCTTGAATTACTATAACCAGCTACCCTCTTCACTCAGTTTTACAGTTTGCTTTCAGACAGTGGTATCTTCTGTGGCTTTTTGCTTGGGCAAGCCATATCTTTTTAAAGCTAATTTAGTCTTACCATGTAAGTCAGTATATATCTAGTCTCCGAATCACTTATACTGCTCTTTTCTTTCTCTCTTCTTTCTTTCTTGTCATTTTTTCTAGTCGTAGGATGCCAGAATGGAATGCAGGATTTCAGGTGTAGTCATCAGTACTAACAGGGAGGGAAAGTATCATCTTCCTCCTTTGCTGACAGAATGTGCAACCCCCACAAAAAAATCACTGTCTTACTTGTTCCTCCCATACCCTTCCAATTTCTAAATACACATTCCTTTCAAAACACCTGGGATGTAGTAACCCAGAAAGATGCAAAGACTTGAGATAAAGCTTGAGAAGGCTGGGAAGGCAAAGCAAAAGAGGAAGAGTTCAGTAGAGGAGGACTATATAAATCTACATGTGTCATGGTGGTCAATAGCAGGTAAAAAAGGATCAACGATCATGGAGGAAAAGAAGCAGGGAACTGATTCACCAGGCTTTTTAATCTTGTGTATTCAGTCATACTTGTAACTAAGTGGAGGCAAATCCTAACCAGGCAGCGAGGTGGCATTTTACATCTGCTTTGTCAGATTGTAAACAATGGCACAACGTGTAAGACAGTGGAGAATCAAACCCCATATGTTCTTAAATCTGCTGAGCCTTTTATAAGCCTTTTTTTTTTTTAAATGGAGAATTCATCAAATTCAGCTCTTCCCAGCAAAGACTTTCAGTTTCAACAGATGAACGTGTTTTCATGAAAAAGGCTTTACGTGGAAATACTCCCAACCTGCAGTCCTCTGCGGTTAGAGCTCCTGCAGCCCTGTGTGCTGAAGCCAAGCACTCTTACCCGCCAGGGAAGCAGGGCAAACCGGGAAACACCCTTGGTACCGTGAGCGGCTGCGAAACCTCGGCACGGCACAGCCTGCGGAGTGAGGAACGAGTGGGACTGTCATCTGAAGTGTGAGGAACACATTGGCCCAGATTCCCTGCAGATCTGGATTTCTGCCTTTCGGAGCCAGCAGGGAAAATACCGTGTTTCAGCTCTCCCTTCCTTTCCCCCACCATAGCTAGGCGACTGCCCTAACCTATGCCATCTTTTAAAAGTGCCCTAGATACCAGTAGTAGATGTCAGCTGGAACCCAGCGCCTCGATCCAACCAGGTTCCTTCCCCACACACTATAACTAAGACAAAATTGCAAGTTGGCCCAAAACCCAGGATTTTGAGTTCAGCATCCACTGAGAGGGACTGTGTGCAGCAAGGCAGGTCACTATGGCAGAGAGCAACACTAATCCAACAGATAATCCACTCTGCTGACTTCCCAGCATTGCCATCAGACTTCTAGATTGCTGCTCCTTGAAAGGACATCCCAAGTGGACACGAACAATATACAAGTTTGCCAGCTGAAGCCTGCTCACATAAGCTGCCCTGCAGTGAAAACTGGAGGACTAAGGAGTAATCTGAAGGCGGGTCCTTTTGGTCCTTCGAAAAGGACTAAAATCAGAAGGCTTATTTTCCAGAAGGAGGAGTTTTACTGGCTGTAGTGATTTACTCTATTATAAGTAGAATTTACGTGGAACTTAGTCTAGGTCATAGAACTAAACCTCAAATTGTTAAAATTAAACTAATGAAAATTTTTTTTTTAAATCCATATAGCAATCTATTAAAGGTAGCTTGAAAGTAAAAGATATGCATTGTTCCTGAGCAAGAAAAGAATAAAAGCAGGATTGAAAGTTTAGCCTGACCTGTTTAAGCATGTCAAATTCTCAATTATATTCTGATGAACTTGTAAGCGGTTATTCAACTTCGTTCCTGTTGCAGATTCTCTACATGTCAGAGCATGCAGAGCTGGAGTATGGACAGAGGGATGCGCACACAACGGCAGCACCTGGAGTACAGCAGGTCCTCTTCCCAAGTCGTTTTTCCTAGTGTATTCTTGACCCCAGCTCTGGTAGCCAGCTTTGCTGAAGCAAGTCACCATTGTTTCCTTCTCATTTGAGTAACGGGTTTTAACAATAAACGGCTACCGGGTGTAGAGATGGACTTTTTGGAAACAAGGTGAGAAGGTAAAGAGTCTGTCTTTACGGTTTCACCAGTTTTCAGTGTTGCTTATATTCAGGTGGGGGCACTTGGTCTCCTGTCATCCCTTCAATCTCCACCTAAGGCATGCCTCCACCTAAGGCATCCCCAGAATTTACTAGACTGCATTATTACACATACCCAGTTAACATATTTTTAAAGACCCGAAAAAAAGGTTACTTTTAGCTAAAATCATTTTGTGTTAGTACTGGGAAAGTTTAATATGTTTCCATGGTATTAAAAATCAACATTCTTTGTATTAGACTGACTTTTGGTATTTCAATATAAAAATGGATAGCATATAAGAAAATGCAAACATGGTCTTATCTTGTATAGTGATTAATGGCTGCATGATTTCCATGTAGATACATAGATAATTATAGGATTTATCTTGCATTCATCATATAGACAGTGAAAACCAGAACAGACCAGCAGATCATTTGGACAGGGTGTTTTTGTGTCTGGAACAAAGTGCTAGGTTAAAAAAAAAATAAATTACTTGAAGATTGTCTTCTGTATTGCTTCAATTTATATAAAAATGAGTAACTATATACACAAGTTTAAGTGCACCTAAAAGGAAAACCGGAACATGAATGTTTATGGGTGTGAACATGTGAATAAAACAAGAATTCAAGGCAGCATTTGGTTGGCTAAGTATTTTTATGGCACCATTTTAAGAATTCTGATGGCGTTTCTTCAAATGAAGCCGAGTCCCGAGAGAAACAGAAGGTGTCCTTTGGAGGACCTGCTGGATCTCTCCATGTGAGGAAGCAGATGGAACTTGCAGCTTGTTCTTCCACTTTTGTGGGAAGATATTTTTGGTAAAAGAGAAGAATTCTGGTCTCTGCGCTACTGCTCACTTGGTGTATAATCTTTAGCACATCATAAATACTCTTTCAAGGCCACTTCCTATGAAGTGCTGAGTATCTTCATGCAATATTGAGACAACGTAGAAACATTGCACAGAAGAAACATAAATTTCCCTGTCAGTAAAGAAAAAAAATATTTTTTAAAAAAGATTATAGCTATTGCATGGAGTCCTACACCCCACTATTCCAACTCCTGAGAGTCAGGCCACTCAGAATCTCATAAAAGGCATCCAGCATTGTTTAGTATCTGGCCAAGGGGCTTTGTGAAGATTATTTAGGATGGGATTCATCTCAATTAACTAACAGCCTTAAATTTCAGTGTCTAAAATAATCTTCCAAGTTTTCCTAAGGACAGTGGAGTGACATGAGCACCTACAAATGCCACTTTGTTCCTTGCTAAGGTGAGAGCCTTAAAAGGGGTATAGTGACTCCAAAAATGTCAAGCAGTATAGTTATCACAGGTTGTCCCTATGACTCTCTGCATTTCTTTAGTAGGTGTCACATTTTCACTTTGGGGGAGCTGAAATATTGGGGTACTGATTTTCAAAAGCAAGCAGTTCTCATCACTGTCACATTGTGCTGGTTTTGGCTGGGGTAGCATTAATTTTCTTCACACTAGCTGGTATGGGGCTATGTCTTGGATTTGTGCTGAAAACAGTGTTGATAACACAGGGATGTTATTATATACAGGACATTACTGCTGAGCAGTGCTTACACAGAGTCGAGGCCTCTTCTGCTTCTCACCCCACCCCACCAGCGAGTAGGGTAGGGGTGCACAAGAAGTTGGGAGGGGACACAGCTGGGACAGCTGACCCCAACCGACCAAAGGGCTATTCCATACCACATGACGTCATGCTCAGCATAGAAAGCTGGGGGAAGAAGAAGGAAGTAGGGGACGTTCGGAGTGATGGCGTTTGTCTTCCCAAGTAACCGTTACGCGTGATGGAGCCCTGCTTTCCTGGAGATGGCTGAACACCTGCCTGCCAGTGGGAAGTAGTGAATGAATTCCTTGTTTTGCTTTGGTTGCGTGCACAGCTTTTGCTTTACTTATTAAACTGCCTTTATCTCACTCAACCCATGAGTTTTCTCACTTTTAGCCTTCTGATTCTCTCCCCCATTCCACTGGGGGGAGTGAGCGAGCGGCTGTGTGGTGCTTAGTTGCCAGCTGGGGTTAAACCACCACACACATAAAGCAAGCTTTAATCTTCTGGAGGAGGACGGTCAGAAGTTTCCTTCATGACTCCAGATGACCAGCACGTCACCCAGCCTCAGCCTGGAGCAGCAAAACCACCAAGAGACTGAAGCATTGCCTCAAACCCTCCCCTTAACGTGAGCTTCTCAGCTGACCTGTAGGAATATCAGCTGCAGGAACAGTTTCCTTATGGTAAATTCTCTTCCAATTTGAGTCCTGTAGCCAAGATGATATATTTTCAAATACTATATTTTAACTCAGTCATAAGTTTTGCATAAACTTTATGCAAAAAATTGAGATGAGATTCTATGAGCTATGCAATGCAAATTCACAAATCAATCAATCGTAATAGCCAAAACTGACCTGAAAATACATTGAGGTTTTTTTCTTCATATTCCTAGTACAGATTACAAACACATCCAGGAAATCCACTCAGTGTAAGTGTGTTCATCAGAAAGTACTGTTTCCTTTTTGGAGTATGCCTCTGAGAAAAGTTGTTCTATTTAAACAAGAAGAGAAAAGAGCAGATTAACAAGTGTTTTTCTTCCTCTTGCAAGCTTAAGCGGGCTTAGTAGGTGCAATTTACTACTAGAAAAATAGGAAACAATGGGAAAATATTTGTTATTTATTATTTGCATTACCACAGCACATGCAAGCACCTGTCAGCGAGCACTCCACAAACATGGAACAAAACCCTGTCCCCTGCCCAAAGAGCCAACCTGCTGTGCATGGCGAGAGGCACAGACCCACCTACACAGTCGTGGACAGTCAGGAGCTACTAGGACAACTTTGGTCAGCACAATGAGCAGATCAGTGTAATTGCTCTTAATTGTATTATTCCATTAAAAATGACATTGTATCTGAACATTTTATAAAAAATGGTTATGGGTATGCTCAGTAAGTATTCTTTCTATGATTTATCTCAGATTTTTTGTTAAGAGTATCAGTTACCTATTTTATAAAGCTGTCTCCTTTTGGAAACTACCTCTTACTGGTTGGCCAATTTTGGTTGGTTTTTTTTTCTTTGACTTTTTCAAAGAATTTTAATAGATTAGGAGAACATGCCTTTCTCTTACAAAATGTGGGATATCTTTACCTATCTACTTTTCTAAGCATTATACTAAGACAGGCATGTGGATCTGGAACGCAAATACCTTTTAAAAACTCCTGCAGTGCAGTGCCACTGTTTTTCTAACTCAACATCAAAGCAGTAACTTCCCAAACTTCTGGAACTGCTTGTGAGTCCAAGATCTCACTGTTAACTTCAGCCACTCCGTATTTGCTTTTCTCCATAATCTTCATGTAAAGAGCATGCTGGTCTATCAGCTGGGCAGCCCCTGCCTGCCACCCCAACCCCAGACCTTTCTGCACCATAAAACTACTGTCAGGCCAGAGAGGGGAAAAAAATCCTACAGAAATCAGTGTTCTAGCTCATTATTCCCCAGATTCTGGGACTGATTTTTTCAAGACTTCACACTGGATTCATCTGTTCATTTCCCCTATGGCTTTTGACAACTGTAAGATTTCTGGCGACTTTACCAAAAAAAGGAAGCTGGTTGATCAGGAAAGCAGAAGGAGCGTAAGTCTGATGTACAGGGAGAAGGAAGTCTTGTGTACGCAGTCGTCAGCAGGGTAAGGAAAGCCCAAAGGAGTCACAGACCCAAAGCGCTCGGATTCACATTGCTGAAACTGGTTATTTGAATATACTGGTATGTCTTCTGCATTAATTAGATGTTATTTAACTATCTCAATCACTTCATAGGGACCAGTGGCCCAGTACAGCCCCCATGATAGCTCCTGCCATTCACCTCATCCTCAACTACCCCCTCCAGGGAGTAACCCAAGAGAGTTACTCATCTACAAAACAGCATTTGTACCACCCGATTGTTCAGCCATGCCCGGGCGGTTCTGGGACAGCCACAGCGACTGAAACTGTTAAATATTTTACATACAGGTAGATATTTAGGCTTTTTCCTCGCCATAATAAAGTTTAAATCTCAGGCTTAAGCTGTCAATTTGCGGCTCTTTTTTTCTTTTTTAATGATTATTATTACTTGGGCGGGCTTCGGGGGGCGCCGGGCCGGGCGGTCCCGCGCCGCCGGCAGCCGGCACAGCTCCCCCGCCGCGGAAATCCTTCGGGATTTCCCACTCCTGCCGGCCTGAGCGCGCCGATCGCGGAAACGGCGGAAAACGGCACGCGGCAGCCAGGCTCCGGCGCGACGGCCCCAGCCCCGGCCGCCGCGTCGGGGCGAACACAGGTACGGCGCTGCCAAGGCGGGGAGCGGGGCACGGGGCTCTGGCAGCGCTCGCCGCCGGCGGCGGCGGCTCTCCCCTCGCCGGGCGGCCGGGAGCCGCTCCGTGCCAAGCCGAGCCGCGCCACCCGCCCCTCCGCCGCACTGAGGAGAGCTCCACATGGAGCGGCCCCGCTCAGCGGCAAGGTGCGCCTCCGGCAGCACCACCTGAGCCGGGGGGGGGGGGGCGAGGGGAGCGGGGGGGGGGGGGAAACGGAGCGGACCCTCCCGGTGGACTCCCGGGCACTGCCGCCCGGCGGCGCGGGCGGAGCAGGAGCGCCTGGACGGCGGGTGGGAGCCGGGCGGGGCGCGGGCGGGGCCGCCCCTCGGGGCAGGCGCGGCCGGCGGCTCCCCCCGGCCGGGGCGGCGGTTGGTTTCTCCTGTCAGCGGAGGCAGGGCCAGGCGCGGCGAGTGTGGGCGCGGAGTTGGCGGCGGGGCTGGGGGCAGTCGGCGGCGGCGGCTCGCTCCGGCGGAGTTTGTTCCGGACGCGGGGCGGGAGCGGCGGCGGTGGGAGGTGAGGGACAGGGACCGGACGGGGCTCGGCTCCGCTCCGCGGCTCGGCTCCACTCCGCGGTGGGTTTTGCGGGCGGGAGTTTGCACCGGTCGTGGCGGGGAGCGGAGGGGAGAGCCCGGGGCGGGGGCGGCAGGTGGGGAGCTGGGGGACGCGGTGGGGGGCGGCGGGTTAGACCCTTCCCTCCGTGCTCCGCCAGCTGAGCCGCCGGCCGGGTGGAGAGGAGGCGGCGTGAGCTGGAAGTGGGGGGTGAAACTTGTTCCTCGGCGAGTTCCCCTGCGCTGCCTCGGGGCCGGGGCCGCCCGGGCGAGCCACGTGTCGGGGGCAGGGGGCGAGGTGCGGGGCCGGGGGAGGGCGGGTGGGCGCGGGCGAGCGGAGCCGCGCCGCCCCGCCGCTGCCCTCTCCCTTTCCTCCCCTGCCGCAGGTCTGGCTGCGGGAAGCGGAGCGGAGCCGAGCCAGCCCCGGAGGAGAAGCGCCTGCCCCCGGAGAAGGGGCTGCCGCTCCCGGCGGGAGCCGCCGCCCGCCTCGCCTCGCCTCGCCGCCCAGAGCCGAAGGCGCCCGGAGGGGAAAGTTGTGGGCGGGGCGGGGCCGGGCCGGGCGCGATGCCGGGGCGCGGCGTGCTCTGCCTGGGGCTGCTGCTGCACGTCCTGCTGGGCTGCGGCTCGGCGCAGCAGCCCGGCGGCTGCCCGGCCCTCTGCGAGTGCTCCGAGACGGCCAAGACGGTGAAGTGCGTGAACAGGAACCTGACGGCGGTGCCGCCCGACCTGCCCTCCTACGTCCGCAACCTCTTCATCACCGGCAACCGCCTGGCCCACCTGCCGGCCGGCGCCTTCCCCGCCCAGCGCCTGCCCGACCTCAGCGCCCTCAACCTCAGCGGCAACCACCTGCAGGCCGTGGAGGCCGGCGCCCTCGCGGCCCTGCCCGCCCTGCGGCAGCTGGACCTCAGCGGCAACCCCCTGGTCTCCCTCAGTCCGCAGGCCTTCGGGGAGGGCGGCAGCCCGCTGGAGGAGCTGGTCCTCCGCGGGGCCCTGCGCAACCACAGCGTCCTCCTCAGCCTGGCCACCGTGCTGCAGTCCGGGGCCCTGCGCAACCTCAGCCGCCTGGAGCTGACCGACAACGGGCTGCTGCTGCTGCCCGCCGGCATGTTCACGGCCCTGCCCGCCCTGCGGCAGCTGGACCTCAGCAACAACTCCCTGGTGGGCCTGCGAAACGTCTCCTTCCAGGGGCTGGGCCAGCTGCAGAGCCTCGACCTCAGCGACAACTCCCTGGGCGTGCTGAGAAACAGCACCCTGGACCAGTTCCGTGGCCTGCCTGCCCTCCGGCGCATCCGCCTGGGCCGCAACACCTGGGTCTGTGACTGCGCCATCGAGGACCTGGTGGCCTGGCTCAAGGAGAGTGACCAGGTGGAGGGCAAAGAAGCCCTGACCTGCGCTTACCCCGACAAGATGCTGGGCAAAGCCCTGCTGAAGATCAACGGCTCGGACCTCAACTGCTCCGTGCCTGTAGACCTGCCTTCCCAGCTACAGACTTCGTACGTCTTCCTAGGGATAGTCTTGGCTCTCATCGGGGCCATTTTCCTCCTGGTTTTGTACTTGAACCGAAAAGGAATCAAAAAGTGGATGCACAACATCAGAGATGCCTGTAGGGATCATATGGAGGGCTACCACTACAGATATGAGATCAATGCAGACCCCAGGTTAACAAACCTCAGCTCCAACTCGGATGTCTGACAAAGCGCCATGGACGCAGGGCAGCGCACAGTAGCTATGCATGAAAAGTAGACTTACGCTTTACCCTCGTGCTTGCTTCCCTCTCCCTGGAGAAATCTCAGACATGCTTGTAACATGAGGGGGATATGCCTCCCTGTGACGTCAAGTTCAATTTTGTTTTGAGACACTGGGCAGCTGCGCATGGCGTTGGGCTGTATGTAGGAAACAAGCTGCTACTTCTCTTCCTCCTTACGTGTCTGTACTTGTGGGAAATTTTTTTCAAGATCTCAAAAGAAAAAAAGGATTCTCTCTGATGCTCCAAAGCCACCAGAGTTTATAAAAAATTTACTGATGCAGACACTATTCAACAAAAGCTGCCTCAACTTTTTGGGAAAAAAAGTTATGTTCCTCTGTGCTAGTTTTGATCTTGTATATCCGAATTGTGATGACGATTCCATTTCATAGACTACCTTGAGATTTAAAAACACAAAGAAACTCCTTTTAACAACTCCTCTGTTACAAAGAAGGAAATAAAATAGTGAGCATGCACAAATACTTTCTAGTTTTACATGTTAGGAAACTTAACGATCTCAGTAAGTCTCTTACTATTTTGTAAAGTTATTTTTGATTGCGGTTTACATGAAAAGAGAGGGTTTTTTAATACAAACTGCATCTAAACTCCATCTGAACTGTTAAATTCAATAAACAGTCTTACAAGAACTGTTGTGTTGAAGTTTGCTGTTCGATGAGAAATTTATGGACATCTAAGAATGTGGATAGCTTTATAGTCTCTGAAGTAATAGCCCTGCAGTAGTAATCTGAATACAATTTTATACAAATGTGTAGCTTAAAGACGTAAATGTTTGACAGTTTTGTGAAATATGCTAGGAGAATTACACCAATGAATGACGAGAGCATTTTCACTTGGCACAAACCCCCTGGTCTGCTCTCTCAAAACAACTGCAGAATGTTGAGACAGATGCTAGGGTCCACCTTGCTGGGAAGGTACAAGAATTTACGTAAGGTCTTCTCTACCAAATTAAAAAAAAATCATTCAGATTAGGTTGTGGAGTTTGTAGGCTAAAGAAAATTTTGCCTGAATGGAATTGTTTATTATAAAAAAACATACTTTCATGTCCTGAACTAAATTAAATGCAGCTCAGTCATGTAGTCGGCAAGCTTCAGGCTTGTAAATCAATGCAGCACTTATTAAATTAAGTGCTTACCATTTCATTTTAAGCTCTGGGTACTCGTGAAGTTCTGTAGTGATCTACATCGAGTAACTTGATGGAACTTTACATTTATCTTAAAGCTTATAACAGGTGCATTTCAGTATCGTATGTTACTCATGCTTATTACTTGCTTCGGAATGCATTTTCTTGTAAATAGATAAAGCATGCAAAGAAAAACTTCAAAAATGCATCATTTAATATGCAACTCTGATGACATATGAAAAGGCTAGCAAGAACCTTCCAATGGCCACCAATAATTAGTGCACTTTTTCTAATCCATTTATAGATTCTTAATGAAAAAACCACACCAGATGTGAAAGTGTGATGTGAATTGGTATCTATCAGTATATCTGTGGAGGTTTTTCCATGGTCACTGTTACTTGAAGCTCTTGAGCATCTCTGAAATTTTATGAATTACTGGCTAATTCCCTTTGCTTTCAAAAGTGACAGTTTTCTCATAGATATACGCCTTTGGTAAGAGCTCATAAATATAAAATAGTCCTTAAAGTATCAGAAGAAATATAATCTATTTTGGGCATCAGTATTATTCGAATGCATTTTTCTCTCCTTGCAAATTCAGACAAAGCAAGTAGCACAAGTTGGTTCGGACTAATTTTCTGTTGCTTTAACTTTGTTTTATTTAATAGCAGTGATTTTTTTTTTAATGTAGTTTTGTACATTTGCCCTCAAAAGTAAAAAAAGAATTAATATTAAGTACTATTAATTTTTTGATAAATCAGTGTATTTTACAATTAATGTAAGTTAAGTGATAGCCTATTTCTCCTGCTGTAATTTAAATGTATGAGCAATATCTGGTTAACGGTGTATGAATTTAAGTTTGTGGATTCTTAAAAAGACTGCTGACCTGAATGTTAGCTGCCCATATTTTAAGAATACTGTAAAAACCCCAGTGTGAATAACCATTACTGTGCAACTATGCAAACCGTTCATACTTGGTATACATAAGAGTTTATGTAAGAAGCTAGAATTTACAATAGCTATGCAGTGTGCTGTGTTGTATTGGTCGTTTCAGAGATTATCAACTTACACTTACTTGTACAGTGCCAAGAGGAGTAGAGCATCACCCTTGCTTAAGATGCTCTTGTAATATAATAGATAAAATATGTACAAACCAAGCCATTTCTTGGGCAATTTCTTGGTTTTTGTTAACAGATACTTTAAAATAACTACAGTAAAAGCAATTATCCGTGATGTATTAATGTAACAGCCATGCATTTATAGAGCTGTGTAAGGATAGGCAACGACTTTAATCGCAGTCTCTCACCAATGGACTGAGTATTTGTATAGTGAGCAAGTGTAACTGTTGTATTACATCTATTAGTCTAAAGATTATTATTATTATTTTTGTATCATAGAAAGTTATTGTAATAGAATTTTATTAGAGACCTGGTGATGGCTACTTTAAAATAATTTTTGCCATTTGCTTACATGTGTATTTATTCGGATGTAACAGTTAGCATGTGTCAGTATTGTGTTGGATAACGTTCTCCTGCAGTGTTTGACCAACAGTGAATGCTTTGGTGTTTTGTACAATGCATTATTTGATCTTAAATCCCCTTCCATAAACAGTGCTTGAAATTTGTTTTCCTTTCCTATTACAAAATAGTTACAGTGGTACTCAGAAGACATTTAAAAAGTAGCTCCCAAAGTGCTTCAGAACTTGGTTAAAAAGTATACATTTAAAATAACATTAGTTTAAGGGTTCTCCTGAAGCACATTTTGTAATCTTACTCTGCTTTGACACCTGAAATTTCAATTGATTACCATTTCCGGAGCAGCTTAATTAGCAAGGCTGTTTTATTCATTCATTCTTCAATAAAACACGTGCAGTACTAAATGCCTCTAAAATGTGTTTTGTATACATAAACCCCCAAAGTTCTGCATGACACGGTTGTCACTGATGTTTCATAGAAAACATCTAGACTAAAGTAGTGGGCAAATCTTCAGGGAAGGCTGCGCAGCTAAGAAGCAGAAAGGATGGTTTGTCCAAGGTTCAACTGCTTTCTTATAACTAGTTTTAGTTGTAATAAGCTTAAAATTTTCTGAGAAGAATAGCACAAGGAATTGACATAGTTTTGATGTATTTTCCTAAAGTACTTTGGATAAGCACTGTTGCCAGGTAAGAAACAGAAAATTCCCCAAATCTTTCTTTATCCAAAGTAGCTTTCTATTAGATCAACCAACATTTTTTTATTCTCAGCAAACCGTAATATTACCAATAATTTTGACATCTAAAAAGTGATTTGAAGTTTTGCACAACTGCTTTAAATCTTTTCAGTCAGGGTAATTTACCTTTTAAGCACTGGTGACAATCCCCAGTGACATGCCAGCTAGTGAAGCAGTCTGTTCAGACCTGTATTGCGTTGTTGACTGAGATGTCACTGAAGGCAGGCATGGCAAAATATTCAAAATATGACTGTGGTAGGATCCCAGCTCTCATTATTCTACCAGCATTTTCCCTGTGGTATACTCTGCTCTTTATGCATCTGCATAATTTCTTCTTTGTCTCATTTTCTCAAGAAATCTGTTAAAAGGAGTATCATGAGTCTGCACAAGTAGAGAAATCATTCCGACTGCGCCTATATTTTGAAGTTTAGTGTCTTCATTTCCCTTTAAGCCTTAAAGTAAAAAAGAGCCTTTGTCAAAGTGGACAGAATGAACATTTGATATGCACTTTTTCTTTCTCTTTAGCAGCTGAATGTTCAAGAAGAACCATTCATTCTCAGCGTATGATGAAGGAAAATAGCATTTGGTAAGAAAAACATTTTGGTTTCAAGCTTCCAAATTACATTTATATTCTGTGAGAGAAGGTTGAAGGGAGACACTTTCAAAGGAAACGGAGATATCCCTTTGTAATGGGTCAGCACTGGAAATCACAACGCTAGCAATAGAATCAATCATTAATTGTTCCTGTCTGGTCGTGTTTTATGATTACAGCTCTAATTTCTTCTTGTTGCTATAAATAGAAACATTTTGCTAACAAGCGGAGTCACGTCCTAAAATATTTGTAATGCAGGTGTTTCCACTGTGAGATTTTTGTGGGATATAATAGAAGATTGAATTTAATTCAGCACCTGATGATTTAATAGTGACTAGATCAGGCCCATAACTCAATGATCCTATTTTGCAAATGTGCTGCTTACTAGTTGCAAAGACCTTGGCTTGGAATCAAACAATGAAAGCCCACCAAGGAAGAGAGAAAGCAGTCTGTTTGGGGAGAGTAACATTTATTAGATATTTCACGCATGCTTAAAGAGACATGTGAGAGCAGAGGATCCTTTGCTGATACAGAAGTAAGCGTACTCTGCTAGCTTTCTGCATCAATACAGCAGTAGCAGAAAAGCGGCGCTTTGTACCAATACAATAAACCTAACAGCACTCCTCTCCTGCCTTGAAAAAAAAACAAAACAAAAAAACCCCAACCTTCTTACTTCTGTAAGAATACAGGTTTGCAGTATAAGTATGTCCTTAAAAAGAGCTTTTGCTTTCTCAACAGTGTTACAATTTACGTGTTGTCACATCCTTGGAAAACCTTGCTATGCCAGAAGTTGTCTATCGCGTAGGCAAAGCTTGAAATCAGGCCTTGCATTCCCAGTGTTAGCCTAAAGAGAAAAAGAGAACTATTAAGAAAATTAAAATGGTACTTTAGACAGTGTATTCATGTTGCAGTTAATAATTTAATACTTGCAATTATTTATATTTCTCAAAGTATTCACTAGATAGCTTTTCCTTTCTGATGATAGACTAACAGAATAACAGATTTGTGTTTTCTAGTAATTATGCATGAAAGCATCTGAATAAGTTAGCAATGTTGTTTGAGTACATAGTGACGAAAATGTTAGAAATCTCGTGTTCTAGAATGTTTCAATATTCTAGAAACTTTAGATGTGCAAGAAACTGCTGTAACTTTTTCAGTTTAAGTTTTATTTCTTAATTAAAATTATTCTTGAAGAAAAACACAGGAAAATATTTACCAGACAGCTTATAATTGCTATATGTTCACCCTCTTGATTTAATTACTGTAAATCCTTACAGATATTGAGGTCTTTGCTAAAGGTGTAGTTGTATTCTTATAGCTCAAATTGATGATTGTGCTGTGAATTTGCATGATAGAATAGTGAAAAAGCAACATCCATCTAGACAGCCTGATTAATTTATTTAGAAAGAAATTTGGTCAGTGAATATAAGGGATTGTGTTTTAATCGTCTTGTTATTTTGGACATAATTTGATAGCTTTTGGGTTTTTAATATATGCGGTATTGATTTTCAAGTTAGGTGCCAATTCTAAATTTAACAGTAATGGATTTTCAGGTTTTTAATGGCTAGATCAAACTGTGTGTTTTGAAGTCTTCAAATACATATTTACATAGTGAAATATAGAGGCACTGTTATTCCTGATGGTGTGCATTTTCTTACTGTGAAGGAACTATTAAAGAAACGTACTGCTGAATCAGAGAATGAAGGGTGAACTCCAGAGAAAAAAGCATTCTGATGGCAAACTCTTTCATTCTTACAACCTTTTTAACGCAGATACTTAGACTGGAAATTCAAAGGGAAGGATGACATTTCATCTTCTCATAGATAGCTACTGCAGATGTCTGAAATTTTAATAGGACAGAGTGATTTTTTGGGGCTGTCCCAAGAGCATAGCTGATAACTCGGTTAGTCTTGTGTCTAAGTTGTTTGCTACTATTGTTTTTTTTTTCACATTCTTAGGACATCTACCACAGAAGGATGTTTGGCGTTACATGTGACAGATTGATCTGTCCTAGATTTTATCTTAGGACTGCTCTGTCTTAGTATCTGTACACATTCTACGTCACATATTCCATTTGTTCTAGTAGAAATTTTATCTATAGCATAGCCTAGGGTAGCTTTACATGAAATCATGGGCATTTATGCAATAAAGAACTCATTTGTCAAATTGACATTGTCAAATGTCAGATAGACATTTTAACAGAATGCGGTGTATACTTCATGCTGGCATGTAAAAGCATCAAGTAACGGTAGTGAAATATTAAAATAAGAAAAAATACCATTTATTGCAAGAATGCTGCAAGCAGTCATGAACTGACATAACTTTGGGGCATTTGAGCAATTTAAGCTTGTTTTGAAGATGGAAAAAGAAGTCGTTACTCCATTGACAGTTTTCTTCTTCAGGTAGGTGTCTTCATTCATTCTCCTTAACAGCTTATGAACAGACAGTAACCGAATCCTGCAGATACATGTGGTTTTGAATCCATTTAAGTCAGTGGCTTTACCCCAGTGCTTTTATGTTTCCCTGTTTTCAGGGGTGGGTGCTTTTGTTAGCCTGGAGGGGACTAAGAGAGAGCTCCTAAACATCAGAAAACAGGAATTTTTATTTTATATATACATATATGCATTTTGCATGCGTGCACACGCACACATATATACATAATGTAAAACTAGGAGGTTGAAAGGAGTAGAGTCCAAGGCACACCAGTCTCTCCAGTACATTCTGTTGGCTAGCTTAGGGGACTATTTTTTCCCCCCACATTGGAAAGGGAACCTAAGTGCCTAAATGGAGTAAGTATGCCTCTGAGAAGCACTTAAGACATACTTCATGTTGCTGCACACCTAGTGCGGCCGTTAGCAGCAAGTTAACACAAATTGGTGCTGAGTGACCAAGATTTTCCAAAGTGGCCACAATTTGGGGTTCTGCTTTCAAAGTAGCTTAAAGGGGCTTCATTTTCAAAAGTTGTTGAACACCTTCTGGAAAATTATACTGTTTTTCTTTTAGGGTGAATTGAACTACATGTGGTAAAAACAATTTTCAGTGTGAAAAGGCATGTGTCCAGTATATACTTGAGAGAGAATATAAATACTTGTAAGAGCTTTTGAAATTCCCCAGTCTTTGGTCTCTCTGTTGTTTCTCAGATTCATTGAGATCTCTGTAACACCGTCTATACAGAATATCCTTCCTTTTTTCCAGCTCACTTATTTAATCTTTTATAATCCAGATAACTTTTTTCCATCACCTTTGTATTGTGACCAAGCTTGATTACTTCATGTTGGTAAGCAAAAGTAGAATTCCTATGAAACAAGTCACACATAAAATCAGTGTTTATCACTAAGCAGATTAATTAATAAGGTTATATTTGTTGTTAGACTTTCATTCAGGTTTTCTCTTTTCCTGTTTGTCCCTTTCTGTTTAGTTTTCCAGCATACCAGAAAGCTTCTGTGGTAGCCCAGAGGAACTCTCTTGATTCCGATTTCCAGTAATGAAAAAGATCTTACTTTGAGACAATTGTCTAGAAAAAAACTTGCAGAAACAGTGCTCAAACTTTTCTGACAGGATAGTAAAATGTCACTGAAAATAGCTCTGCTAACATATTCTTCATTTGTCAGAAATGCTACATATGCAGAAAGAACTGGAATGCTGAATTTGTGATACTGATATATGTGCTGTTTAACGAGACTGGGATATTTTTATTAGAATAGCTTATGGTACTTCTGCTCTGATTTCTCCTCCCTGCAGCCCCACACACACCCTGATATGCTTGAAGAGGACTCAGATGAGTTTAGGACATGCATTCAGCAGATTGTGCTAATTTGTTTAGAATATTTATCATACATGAAGGCCCTTATTTTCGGGCACATAAAGAAATACGTTCTAGTGCTTGTAATTCTTAAAACAGAAACAAACTAGCTGGCATAAGCCTGGTTTCATAACTTATCCGTAAATACAAAAAAAACGCTCTGAATTTGAATTTGCAAGGAACAGATGTCTTTCAGCAAGCTTGAGTGTAAATTCAGCAGGATTTCCAATTTAATCCAGGAAATGATGACACTGAAATTTATTGCAAGCAGAGGAATGACTTGTTCTTCATCGTAGTTATGCAGGGTATGCCTTTTCCACGAAGCAGTACAAGGTGTTTTATCTCTTAGGTTTCCAGGGAGACAGTCACAATCCAGTAGGGGTTACTGTTGTTCTTAATAAAGCTCTCTAGATTTTGTAGTTTTAGCAATTTTTCTGATCAAAATCACAGAGATAGCAGATAGGATTTCATAAATGACACTGAGTAATGTGAATTGATGTGACCTATTTCAAACACACAGAGAAGATGCTGTGGTGTACCAGCTTAGAGTAGATGGTACTGGTGCTTTCACCAGCTAGAATTGTTGTTTTAACTGGCCAGAGAAGACTCAAAACTGAGTATTAGTCACTGTAGAGAGCTATACAAACTGTCCTTATCATTTAGCAGTTGATATAGAATATAGGATATCCGAAAGGTTTTGGATATAGGTGTGAAGCACCACCTCCACCACAGCAATTCTAGGTTTGTTCATATACGAGTTGTGTAATAGTTCACAGAAAACTGTGTCTCCTCTGTGGTTTAGAAGGCAAATTGGTGCAAACAACAACTGGTTAATGTAAATTAATAGGCAAAAATATTATCTCTCAAAATAATAATAGTTACTGGTCTCATTATTGATGAGAATTCAATAAATTTTGATCACAGAAATATATTGTCTTCACATATTTCTTCATTATTATACTTTCAACACTGTTATTATACATTAGACACTGTAAACAGAAATCTGAAGAGGCAGTGTTTGGTGCAAAGAGACCAATAAGTAGTGTAGAAATGCTACTGAGGACCCTCCCAACCTAATTTTCCATTATTCTGCCATGCGAAGGGGAGAAGTAGTAAAGGGAAGATCTTTGACAGAACAAACTGTTTGAGAAAGAAATATGGTAGAGCCAAAAATCTCCTGTAATGACAGTCCTTTTTGCCACATTGTTCTTCCGTGAGGGCAACGTTAGTGGTGCTGAAGTAGAGGAAGGTATGGTTTCTTTCAGAAGTTTCAGGTTATTTAGGATTATTCAGGGTTTTGCCGTTGTTGGAGCCACAGCTAATTCACGCATCAACATTTAATCTAGGTCACCAGAAAATATCAATGCCAGAATGTGCTATACATTTTCTTTCCATAATTTTTACGCTGCACTCTGTGCCTTCCAGTAATGCATGAAGCACTTGTTCTCTCCTTCCCTCCCGAGGGAAGCGTGTACACTGGCTAAGGGACAGTGTATGCAGCGTCTTGCCTTATGCTTCTGAGAGAAGTCATAAGCAAGGTAAAGCACCTTGTACTTAAAGCAGAAGGTTGATTAGCTTTGTGATATTCCCTAACTCCTGGACGATTAAGTTCCTTTGGAAAGCCTGCTGCTTGGAGAAAGTTTTGTCTCCTGTGCAAAAAGCCTTTTGTCTGCTTCAGCAGAAAATGTTAGGTACATTCTTCTCCTCTTTAATTTAGTCCTAAATGTTCATCTTTCCAAAGGAATAGAATAGTCTTAAAATTTTCTTTTGCATCAGGAAGTAGAACATAAGCTGCGCACAAATTTGGGAGCATGATGAAATCCATAGGAAAATTATTGTTTAGAAACAGTGAAAAAATGAGGAGTAAAGATCCTACCAATTAAATAAGTTTTTAAACTATATCACAGTAAATAAACTCCCTCCATAAGCATCCTGCTTAAGCTTACACTATTGCAGACATCCCCACTGCTCCTAGTAGCAGGAGCAACACTCCAAGCAGAAACCTCGGTGTCGTGATATAGTCAGCTCTCAGGGCATGTCATGATATAGTCAGCTTTCAGGGCAAAGTGTTTCAACAGCAAAATGAGGTTTGCAGTTCTGTATTGCATCCGTTCTGTGAGTTTGCTACCATATTGATTTTTGCAAGAGGCCAGACCACACACAGAGCTCTCAAATGTGGGTGCCCTAATAGCCTGAGGGGTGCTCTCCCTCTCCTCTCCCAAAAACAACTCTCCCAACCTGCCAAATCCTTATCTCAGGGTGCAGAAGACAAGAACTCTCTAACCTGAAACTGCCAGTCAGCTACGTCTCCCCCTCCTTTCATTGCAGGTACAGTTGTATTTGCACACAGAGGGTTTATTCCTGACTGTAATTTCAGTTTATCGAGGCAGATGGTACTGCCTGCGTTACCCTGACTGAGCAGTGTCCCACCCTCTGGCTAAAAGCACGTGAATTTCATCCTCTTACCTTCCTGGACACACAATATTTGCACCTCAGGGTTAGTTTTAATGTCTTTTCTGCATCAGCCAAAATTTAGCATGCACTGATCTGAGCTTTGCAGTTTAAGTGCATGAGGAATAGAAGGTAAACTGGAGATGTGCAGGCACCTTAGCCATCTTGTGAATTGCTCTTGCTACCTTTCAAAGAAAAGGGGAAACATCCCCATACCCATTTGTTCTTCATATCTTCACCTCATAATGACACAGATAAAATTCACTTTATACGTTTTCAATGTATATATGTGCGTGTGTGTATATACACACAGATTTATATAATGCATTGTAAAATTTAAAAATTCTTACTGTTTTTATATATGTATGAAAACACATGCTCCCTATATACAGGTGGGGCTGGACATGCAGTTCTTGCTGGAAACTAATATTTCAGTTTTATCTCGTGTGCAGGCTTTTACAAATAATGCTAATTAAAAGCTATTTATATTCCGGTCACTTTTTTTTTAGATAAAAGAAATAGAGTCTAATGTTTTAGAACTAATTGCAGTAAAGTTTTGCAGTAAACACTTTTGATAAGGGCAATGATAGTGCAGGTTAGCATGGCAATTTTTAGCATCTATTAAGTCTTGTGAGTAGCTTTAGAATTCATAACTTGTAAAACAGTCAGACAGAAGCCTATCCTGGGTGAATAGTTTAGCACAAAATACTCCCTTGCCTCCACTTTGTTTTTATTGCTTCTTCAGCACGAGGATGCTGCCAATATTTTGACACTTTTTCCTCCTTAAAATCTGTGTAGCTCTGTCTCTGACAGTACGCCTTCAGAGAAAAAGAGCAAGGGACTGGGATATTCTTGAATTTTCTTGTCAAAACAACGACAGGATAATTACCAAGAGACAATACAGTTTGGCAATGGGAGAGTAGGTGTTTGTGCTTTGTGAGAGGGTGTCGGTATGGTTAGTGCGTGTTCAGGTGTCGCGTCCTGCTTCTGTAAGGTGAAAGGGTCTTCATCTTCAAATGCGATGGGGGAGCGGGGGCACCTCTGTGAAAGGTGACTTAGGACCCGGTGTTGCTTCTGTCCTGGGTTGCCTGTTTGCTGGGCTGTAAAGGGGAGAGGCCTCTGCGTTACGCCGGCGCCTCACAACTCTCAAGAGCCATCGGAGTGAAGGAGGCTGCGTCGGACGTCGTGTAACGGCTCTTTGGCCTTCCTGCATCTGGGGCCATGGCACTGTCTGTGGGCTGGCAAAGGAACGATGATGGGTATTGGAGGGTCCCTCTACACTGCCCGTCATCCTTTTGTGGCCAGTTATCCTGGCTTTGTGGCTGTTTTGTACAGACGAAGTGACATAAACCAGACTGATTACTGGGGAGGACTAGAGCTCCATCCTTATTCCAAAATCACAAAAACGCCTGACCCGAGGTGTGACCTGGGGCACTCCAACAAGGAGAACAGGAGCTTCAGAGGTATCTCCTTGAGCCCTGGGGATAAATCATTCTCGGCAGAGATAATTTAGATTTGCTCCGAGAGGCAGAGCTCTAGTGGTGACAGGGAAAATGCTCTATGGTTCACTGGGAACTCATGGACTCATGAACTCAGGAAAATGCTCACTGGGCACCCGTGGGAGCTCTCTTTAGCCCATCGGTTACCAGTTTCCTGGTAGCACAAAGTAGCAACGCATAGGACTGCCTTTGCAAAAGGGAGGAAAAAGGCACCGTACTTACCCTGATTTCATTTGCAACTTTGTTTTTACTAGCGGATGCTACAAAGTAAAACTTGTGAATACTGCAAAAATGAGGAGTTTGTGGAGGTTAGATGATAACTTTATGACTCAACAATAACGTATTGTAAAGAAGGAATAGGAAGATGTTCTACATACATTAGGACAATGTTTTTAGAAGCATGCCGTCATCTTTTATGGTGAACTTTTTGGGGTAGGGAGTAGCTTTGTTCTGTATTTCCACGTTGCCTGGCACACTGGGTTGCTATTCTCTGTCAGGAGCATCCAAATGCTACAGCAAAATAAATGACGGTAGTGCTGTGCAGACTGATACGCTGCACTTCCTTTGTTAGCTCCCCAATAACACCTACTGCTTTAACAGCACCAGTGCTTTTGGAATAGCGTAACAAATCCCCCAGACGCCTGAGCCTCCTTCAATACTTAGCATGGAGTAAATAGCACCTTGTAGGCACAAAGTACTCAATGTTATAATAGGGCTCTGCCAGGAAAGAGATTTTTAAATGAGATAAGTTGGGACAGGCTTAAGAATTCTTCTTCAGACAGCTAAATACTGCATGCTAAACTGGGGGAAGGCCTCCAGTTTAGTGCAGAGATACCCGAGTTGGCTTTGAATGCATTGCTTTGTGTACGAGAAGTCTAGCTGTGGCAATACAGAACTCCTTGCAAGAGAATTTTCTCTGCCAGAGAGACTGCCTCTTTAAAGAGCAACAACAACAGCAACAACAACAAAAAGATACCTTGTTTTTTGCCATAACAATTCTTCAAGAAAATATTAAAAAACTAATACAGGACAGAACTCCGGTACAAAAATAATTTTTAAAAAAATCGTATTTAGTGACCAAGAATGAGGTTGTGAAAAGACTGTGGTGAAAGAGGATGAAAGCATCCTAAATGCTTTAGACTGCACCAGAAGTAGGCTTTCTGCTGGAATCCATGAACATCATCAGCAGTTTGAACATCATCAGCCCCTGCCCAAGGCTCCTTGTCAAAGTCCAGCCCGGCCGTGCCATCTTTCCTGGGGACAGTCAGGCGTGCCCGGTCCCTCAGCCATCACAGCACCTGTGCTCATGGTGAGCTCCCCATGGAGGAGGACAGCAGTGAAGCGTACCGTGAGCTTTCTTTTAATAAATAAATTGATAAAAAGATCTGTGCAAGAGACTTTGCAGAAACCTCTGAGGGATGCTCTGGCCCAGTAAGTCTTCAGGGCTGTGGCTAGTTTGCTTTGAAGTATTTGTATCAAAGTAACGTAAACACTGTACTGCTGCTCTTTCATTTATTTTCTTTCACATGCTTCCAAATGTGCTAATTTTATGCAAAGATGTCTGTTAGCTGTAACAAATATTTATCCTCTACAGGAGCTGAGCTCTTTTGAGTACACAGCAGCGCTTGTAAGCAGGCGTTTGAGCGAGGCAGGTGTGCAGCTGCTCCGTTCCTCCCTTCTTTTTCCAGCTGGCCACCTTATGTTACCCTCCTCAAAAGAGCTGAACTTTCCCAAGGTCTGGTTCTGTGTATGGAACTGTATTAGGCTTCCGTGGGAGCTTCTGAAGGTAGGTGAGAGCTCGGTAAGGCATATCCAATACTTAAAGCAGGTGATTTCTCTGAGGAAACTATTCATATTCCTGGCCAGCAAAATAGCCTTGTCCTGAACTTCAGAGCAACACAAGCACGAAGTAATGGGTTGTTTTTACAAGTAAAAGAGGCTTAACGCACAGCAGCAGGAGGTAGAGGATGGTTTTCCCAAGCCTTTTGTATTGTGGCTTGTAAATTTTGAATCCGCTCCAAAGGAAAACAGCTAGACGTGCTTTCTTTGGACACCGCGCCTCGATTATCTTGAAATAGCTCAAGTACATTCTGCTTGTGATCATGTTGCATCAATGCTACTTTTTAATTCGTGCGGGGGGAGGAAGGCTTGGAGAGAGCAGGTGATTCACATTACTTTCTGTTCTGTGAGAGCAGATCGTAATTTATCTCATAATTCTTCTGACTCATCACTAGAAAAGATGTTTAATACAATGAGCTGCTAAACCCAATTGTTAGTACTTTCTTAGTAAAATGAGATTAGTATAATCCTCTAATGGTGTGATATATGTCAGATTTTTAGACTTTCATATCACCCAAAGGCCCCAGTAAGTCCTAAGGCTCATCTTGCGCTACAGCTAAACAACAACCTTAAAAATTCCATCACTGAGGTGAATACCATCTGCTCATCAAATTATGACACAAATTTGCTTTCCATATATGTGTTTCAAATTCATATGTCAGATATATATATATATATATATAATTATACACACACACGCAGGCACACCTTTAGGAAAGACTGAAATAATGCCAGGATATTGTGACTTAGAGAACTAATGCAGTTTGGGGATTGTTTTGCCTGTTGACTCAGGAAGTAGGCAAACCAAAATTCAAGCGACTGCGACCCTCTGCTAGCGAAGTTGTTCTCTTGGAAAATTCATCCCTGTGACTTGAGTCTGGCCCCAAGTTCACTCCCATAGACACATGGTTTTTGCTGTCTTTCGGAGGAAGGGGCTGAACTCTTCAGTGGGAGGGCTGTGCCATGGGATCGTGCAGAGCACAGGGGAAGGGAGAACAGTCAGAGAATGCTCACAGTTTTTTAAGGTCATGAGGACATCAACTTCCTAAATGCCTGAAGCCAAATGACTTTGCTTGGTCCATATGCAGATCTGCCAGTTAAAACCATGAAATGAGGTAGTAGTTGGACTGCGATGGTGCTTAATCACAGACTGGCTCCATGTGCCCTCTGTGGCTTGGCAAGACATGGCTTGTCCCTTCTGCAGAGTGTCTTCAGTTAAGAATTTCTCTTCTTCCTCGTGCAGAGAGGGAAGCATTTGGGTCAGTCCAATAGCTCCAGTGAGCTGCCAGATCATACGCTCGGCAGTATGTGGATTTTGGTAATGGGAAGTCTTCACTGAGGACTGTCCCAGTGTTCCTGTAGCCCATATGTGTACTTTATTGCTCTACACTGTCAGAGCAGCCTCTCAGGGCATTCCCAGAGCAGAAGTCTAGTACAAATAGCAATTTCAGCTCCAAAATAATATACAAAAACCTTTCTTAAGTGGTGAAATAGGTGATGGACAGGAGCCATCAGTTTACTTTCTTCTGGGCATACCACCCTATGGAAAAATTTCATTTTATGAGTAGTGGCACAGATGCCGTTAAGAAGCCAATGAGCACCTAGGTAATCAGCACGGTTTTCGCTACAATTACTTAGTGACATGTCACGTTGTCCCTCTTCATGAAAATGATCGTGCCAGTTCCAAGTTGCTTGTTTCATCCAATGCAAAAGTGCTCTTCCAAAACTATGTGAAACAGCACTTCATGCTGTAAAATACAGTTCATGTTTCATTAGAATGTACCCTCATTGAGTTTTTCACTGGTAGCGTTTGCAAAGTACTTGTTAAATGAAACTGTAAAAGCTGCATTTTTATTTATACAAATATGAAACTCTTATTACTCATCTGTATGTATTTTTTTTGTACAAGGTTTGTTCGTTAAATCAAACTTTGTCATTAAAGAAATGATATTGTGAAATGCGATAAAATTCTCCATCCCTTTTCATCAACGAGATCTGCGTATAGTCTGGTGACATAAACCTGTTGGCACAAGTCAGAGCTCAATGTTTAATGCAGTAATACAACCGCAATATGTAGTTCCACAACTCCTTTTAAGCTTCCTGCATAGAATTAGTTAATGAATTAGCTTTCATTAATACCTCACCTCTACAGTTACAGAGGTCACCTTCAAATGCAGACGGAGGAGTTTCCAAGCAGTAATTGTAAGAGATGGGAACTATCCTCATTAATAGCTGTAGATGTTAACTCTGAAGCTTAACAAAGACTATTAAAATTTGAACAGTAATATCAAATTACTTTTTACCTGTCGCTTTCAGAACAGTGAAAGTTCTCCCTACCATGATCACAGCTGTATCCAGGATGTATTTAAAACCATTCAGTTCCTTATTGACTGCCACAGGTTGCAAATATCATGGCCAAAATCTGTGCCAGCCTTCTAAAATGTAATTGTTTTTTTGACAATAAAAATACCAGCACAGAGCCTAACGTGGCAAAAGTGAGAGGGAGTGGGATCTGGAGGCTGTGCTGCACAGTTAGGGCTCACATGAAGTGGAGAGCTGCCCGTTGGGATCCACGTGGAGCCAGGCGAGGGCAGGCCTGGCTTTTCCAGAGGGAACTGTTAGGCTGACACAGGAGATGAGTCCTCTGCCACACGCACCTCCGCTTGCGTGGCAGGCATCGCTCAGAGCTCAGTATGCTCACTCGGAGTTCTCTTTTTGCTCGAGAAAGAGCTGTGGTGTCACTTCCAGTGTAGCCAGAGGTAGAACGTTAAAAGAAAAGTGAAGAAAAATTTTTTAAAATAATTTTTTTCTAATACCTGACGAATGCATAATGTGCTTGTCCATTTTGGTGTAAAGCTACTAGGATTTTTGTGTCTATAAAGAGAGAGGGTGAAAGACAGACCTTCAGGGAGAAGAAGAGGTTCACTAGTTTATAAAATTGTTTTTTTAACATACGATAACCATAGAAAAAGACCCTTAGGATGGAAATGGGAGTTCTCTGTAAAGACTCTTCACGCTGATCAGCAGCGACAAGTGGTAAAAAAAATACCGGTGACAGAAAGATCACTTCATTTGCAAATATAACAGTCTCTAAGAGAGGTGTTCGTACAGCCAAAGACACTGCTCTCCTCGCCACTCATTACCGCGTGGTTAGTGTAAGGGACGTTAGGATCATGCAGACAGTAAATGAGGAAGCAGGTAACTAACCTACAGCACTTTGCGAGTTGCGTATTGAAGACTTGGCCTCCTGGGGAAGCAGCATAATACCCTGAGATGCAATATAAAACATTTATAACCTCCCTTTTAAAAGGCTTCCAGAGGGGAAGTTTCAGCTTTTCCATTTTGTTGCAGAATTCTTCGCTGGAAGAAATACACTGTGAAGAAAGGGGCAAGCAGAGAAAGTTAGCAGTAATTATCATGCTTTAGGGCTTTTTGTTAGCAACTTTCTTGGTCATTTCTATAAACTAAAATATTTCAAAGCAATAAAATATGTAGAAACAGCCATTCCCATTTAAAACAGCAATAGAAGATATATTGTTAAAAGTATTTTTTAAACTTCATCATATGCAGCTGTCTCTGGGTTTCAAACTGAGTGGTGCAACCACCAGGCAAAGCCTCATGTTTCAAGTGTAGAGCCTAGTGACATACAAACAAGCAGTTAGAACATCTGATGTAGCTTTGTAGCCATGAAAGGATCTGTTTTCATTTATTTTCCAGTAAAATCTGTATTTAAACAGTTAAATAACATATTCAGTGCATGAATTTCCTCACTTGGTACTGAAATCTATGACACATGACAGGACATCCACTTCATTTAATTTTGCTAGGAAAAGTTAATCAAATCTAGTAACATAGCGTAAAAGTAAAAAAACGGCTAATAGAGAATGGAATTATATTCATTTAGTTCCACCTCTTAATCTGGCATCCTGACGAGAGAGTTTCATATCCCATCCTAATGTATGCAAAGTTTCACCAGCTGAAGGCATGTATTTAAAAGGAATAGTTTTAAAAGAGAAATCCCATTTTAATTACATTTTAATCCTCCCACAGAGATGCTGCATTTTATTGATTTGATTAGCCGACGGCCATTCCTCTTGCGTACTCACAAATGCAAATTTTTTAGTATCATCGGGCAATTCCAGTTATGCAAGTCAAATACGTAGATACGTACATTGAACAGAGCGTGAACCAAAAATCTTTCCTCTCCCTCCAGCCTGCGCTCGTTCTTTCTAAGAACAAGTTATCATTACTCTGAGCTACGTTTGCGCATCCTACCTCCACAGAGAGGAGAAGGGTCACAGCGAGGAGACGTTCTAACTGCTGCTTGTCTCTGTTTCATACCAGAAATCATTTTTAATGAGCATGTTCACTCGTTTCAGGGCAATCCCCACCATATCGCATCGCTCTGAGCCAGAACACCTGGGAGTCTTCAGTAAGGTTGTGTGCGTTGCGAGCAGACCAAAAATAGGCCTGCGAAAGATCCCATGGTAAATTGCTAGATGGTGTGAGTCACCTTTGAAACACGAACTGGTGTGCTTTGTTATTCCATTTGCAGTGTTTGTATGAGAAAGTTCGGTAAACTTGGCCATAAAAATTTATGACCTGTTTGAATGTGTACAAAAGAAGTGAGTTCATGTGTTTGCTGATGCAGATGGTGATGGAAACTAAGAGCAAGTAGTACTCCAAGTGCAAAAATCCACAGAGCTTTGTTTAGTGTGACCTGTCACTGTCCCCCTACACATTTCTAACAAGGTAGCGGCATTGGCCAGTGCACTGCACGGTGAGCTGCTTTAGCTTAAAAAAATAACATAGAGGATATTTCTTATATTCATGAACACAAACTATAACACTAGGTACTGCTGGGAATTGAAGTCAGAAAAATCTCAACAAAAAGTTAGAAAGGTTTAATTCTGCTCTCCCTATAATGTAGGCTGCAGATCCACAGTTCCCCATCCACCCTTTAATTCTGAGTCCTTTTACACCCCAGAAATCCACCTTTAATTTCCCCCCACAAGTTTGCAGATCCCAGGACAGAGTTGGTCCAGACGGAGTAGCAGGGGGAATACCCGGTCCCAGTCTAGAGGAGCCCTGCTGCCAGTGTCGCAGCGGAGACGGGCTGGTGCTGGTGCAGGGGTGGGAGATTTGCCGTACAGCATCAGTCTCGCTCTTTTGGTATTCACACGGAGTGAATTAGCCCTGTAGCATGGCTTTTCCTCTTATGCCCTCCAATGCTCTTCCATACTCATCACAGTAGTGAGGCAAGCCTGCTGCTGGAGCATAAGGCCCATATATTGTGTTTCTCAGGAAAAATGGGGAAAAAAAAAAAAAGGAGTTTATCAGTCCTGTGAAGTCGTGTGTGTTTTATTATCATCTCTTACAATAAAGCCAAGGCAGTGGTCTTCAGAAACAGGGTAAACTGCCCTTCCTGATAATGTAGCTCGTGACAGGAATGCCCAAGGAAGGATTTGCTGCATGGTGGCTGAGCAGGACATGGTACAGGAAACCTTAGTGTTAGGCAGTGCTTCTGCTCCGTCTCAGACTAAATAAATCTAGCAGAGACGCAAACAAGCATGATTTTACCTTGCCCATGCTTCTAACTGAAGAAATGGAGTTTGGAGACTTCACATTTCTTGTCCAGAGTCTCCAAACTTGGATGTGATACTGCAGTCCCTTTCAATAAAAAGTGGCATGGCAGTAGAGGAACTTCAGAGCAGCCCCGGTCTTCACTTACTGCACTATTTTTTTGTTCGGTGATGAGTTCCCTCCCACTGGTTATTTTGAATGTGTTTCCATATTAATCTGTTTTATATAAGGTAAAGTATTATATTCTTCAAAAGAACTAAGAGCAGTAGCAAAGCTTGTCTTGTTTGATACTAGGGAGAGAGAAATCACAAACTCAGATTCATAATGAGAAATTTATTGCTACTTGATAATGGCTCACTGTCTCCTCACTTAGTCTGAGGATCACAATCTAGCTACCCTTTTCCTTTGGTCTTGTGAACAAATCGATTCAGAGACTAACCGCTTCAAATGAGATATCAAAGCAAAGATAAAGCAGCCATAGGGTAAAAATTACAATATAACTAATACAAGTCTGAAAAAGCAAGAGTAAAAAAAAAAACCCTTTGCTGGAAATTCAATAATACAGATTAAAAAACTTGATCCTTCTAAGCTTGAAGATATGATTGCACCTCCAATAATTTTCTACAATCTTTAAGTCATTCATGTATTAAATTTTGGGGTGGAGACGCTAAGGGAGGGTAGACCCGAGGGAATTCTTCAGGTTGCTCTGGGAATTTGAGAGAGAACATCTGAACTCCTCTGGGAGCCTAATACTCTGCAATAAATGTAACTGCTGAATTATTCATCAAAAGAGTATATACTCTCATAAATGGTAAGCAACAGCTGAGGAAGTGACCAGAAGACTGTTTTCTAGGACGCCTGCAGAGTGATGCTCAGAATTTCATTGTCTGAACTGTCTGATACAGATATAGCTGCTCTGATTCAGTAGCCTTAGGACAACACACTCAACTCCAAGCACTTTCCTGCACTCATGTGGGCTATATCCTCTATCCCCCATGCTCGGAGATGGGTGACGTGTAGCAAATACCACCCTGTCTCATTTTTTAGCCAAAGAGTGGCATTTGGAACAAGCAGCCTGCTCCACAATGCCAGGAGGCATTGCACTGAGGCAAGGCACAGCTAATGAACCATGCTGAGGAGGGCAATGCTTCTCAGCAGGTTCCTCCAACCCCGCTGCAGACGGCTGGCGTGTGAGCCATCAGCCCAGCAAGGCGAGCTCCTGCCAGTTGGCTGACCCGTGGTGTCTTGCCAGAGCACCTGCAGGAAGGCAGCGAGAGCCAGGAACCGCTGCTTCGCCTGGACCTGCTGATGGGTAGGTTGTTACCCAAAGGGAAGCAACAGCTTCCAGCCTTGAATCCAGTTCCTCGCTTCTTTTTACTCTCCTTCGAGCACTCTCCAGCTCTAACCGAGAACTGCTACCTAGAGAGCCGGTGGCCTGGCTGCTGTGTTAAAGAAAATGGCAAATCCTGAATGCGATGCCTCTTTCTTCAGGTATTGAGAAATGCCTAAAATCAGTACTGTGGTCCTGAAAAACATTTCAATGTTTTACCTGTGTTTCAAACATGGGAATAGGAGTACTGGGGCTTGTACTGATATACAAGAAGAGTGAAGAAATGTGGGATAAAGATATCCAGATCAGTCTCCAGAAGGTAGGCCAGCAGTTATTTTTACTTGCCTTGAGATTGTGAGGAGGGATAAGGTCTTGTTCTTTCTAACATCTAAAGAAACAGACCAGAGCAGACATGCCAAAGAAACTACAATATCTGTATGAGGAACTGCACACATTGCTGGAGATGTGCATAACTAATCTCTTACAGCAAGTGGTGGGAAAGAGGTGACCGGAGGCACCATAGCTTATATTTTTCTCTTTCTAGAAGGTAATTGCCTATAATACCAGAAGAAATGTATCACGGAAAGTAATGGTGAAGAGCTGTTTATTTGTCTGATTAATTATTTTAATAATGCACAACCTTAGGTAGATTATTCTGAGAATCCAGCACAACTGCCTCTAAATTGCCCAAGAAATGAAGAGGCAATTTCTACTCCGTTTCTATCAGTCTTTTTGCAGTGATTTTGCCTGCCTTTCTACGCAGGCAGTGCACCAAGAAGGGAGGCGGGAGCTAATATTTCTTCAACCACTTGTGACATCTTTGTTATCCGCTGGCTATTCTGGACGTCCCATCGTATCAACAGGGATGGACACCTTCAGAGGGCAGCTCTGAGCATCTGAACGACTGCTCTCTGTGGCCACATCTCCACTGCTTAAAGGCTTTTGTCCAAGAGAGCAGTGCTTGCTCTCAGGCCGAACGAGGATACGGGGTGGCTGGTGCCCTAAGTGCTTAGGACCGGCTCCTGCTAGAGCAGCCTGACCATACCCACGCTGCACACTCATTTCACCCAGTCTCCTCTGGGTGCCCCTCTAGAACCGAGACCTAGCAGCTGCCTTTCAATGGAAAGCACCTGAAATATTGCAACACCAAGTCCTGTGGCCACTAGTCCAAGCACAAGCAGTAGGTGCAAGGCCTGGCCATCCGTGTATTAAGCAGGGAAGTAGGCAGAGAGAGTGACCAGCAATTGCTGTCTGTATATAATGCAGTAACAGGAGAAGAGCTGAGGAGGAAGCAGGTGCTGCCCATGTCTCAAACTCCTATTTTAGAACAGCACCACAGTGCCCAGCTTTGTTAAATACAGCCTTACTGCAAATGTGGTATCTCTTCACCATGTAAATGTGAAATAGGGTTTCTGCTACTGGTTAAAATACAGTCTCCCCGTGAAAATATCCAGCTTATCCTTGTGGCTATATATATATATATATACACACACACAAACATCTCTATATATCTGTATCTATAGATATACATCTCTAATGTGGAATTATGTTTTCTTTGCTTCTGTCCTGTCTGGTTGTCCTTTGGTCCCACACTACAATGCTTTCCACGTAGCAACTGGAAGGTCTGTGCTGCAGTGCATGGGAAAGATGTGTGTATAATACGGTGCCAATGATACGTGTTACACTGCCTAGGCGTGGAAAGAGGATCAAGCAGTGTTCCCAGTGCTTGCTGGGATGATGTTACAAGACTGTCATGAATGAATGGAGCCAAACTTGGTGTGATTTACACCCAAACACTCTGGCCTGGAGTAGACTGTGGGATGAAATGGTCTGTTCATGGGTTTTCTTTTAGAGAGAACTAACTGGTTTGCTTCAGAAATGAGCTCAGAATTTAAAAAAAAAGACACACACACTCTTCAAAAAAAACCCAACCCCAAAATCTAGTTTATATGCAGTGTGGCTGCAAGGGTCCAGGAATGAACTGAGGAGCTAAGTGATTTAACAGCTCAGCATTCCTCACATGCCTCTCCATCTTCAGCCCCCTTTGAAGCGGAGACATGGTCCCACAGAGTGACTGATTGAGGAGGGCGGGTTTTGGGAACAGAAACCCCAGCTACAGAGGCTTCTGACTCTGAATGCCACCATTTGTTTCAGTGCTTAACAAATGACATACACATGACACTAAAAATGATCGATGGTCTCAGTAAGGCAGGGAAGCCTGCAATGCAAGCCTTGCATCCTTCGGTGCGGAGAAGCAGCACAGATTTGCTCTGCTTCTGAAGGGGAAGAAGGGGAAATTTCTCCACCTATTGGGACTCTTGCTGTTCCTTGTAGCACAATTCCTCCTGAGTAGGTATCTGAACTACAGAATCATAATTCTTGAGACTCTAAGCTGTGCTAAGGAGCAGTGATTCTGGTACTAAAATCATGAAGTGCACTGTCCCAGAGCAGCAGACACCCGTACCATGTCCCAGGATGTGCTGGCTCTGAGCCCCGGTGTACGGTAGCGTGAAGAGCTCAGAGCTCGAGAGCTTTGGAGAGGCTTGGGAAGGGATGCAAGGTCCCTGGGGCCATGAAAGAATGGACATGAGGTGGCCTGACGCCACGGCTGTTGGAGAGCTGGGTGCCCTCCCTACGCTTCCCCACCAATTGTATGCAAAACCCATCACGCTGGACCTTCACCACTGTGACACACAGCCAAGGGCACAGCCCTGCCCCTCTCCCACCCTCTCCTTCCTTGTTTTCTTATCAGGTAGGTTTTCTGCTCAGTATGTAAGCTATTTTCGAACACTACTTTGAAGCCCTTCACTGTCTCACTATATGTAACCTAAGGTTTCCTCCTGCCCCCAAGCCAGGAGGTAGTTACTTAGTTCTGCTTCCAGGACAAGGGTTGCTGGCTCCTTCTCTGTATTCCTAATTTAGGCAAAAGTAGAGCTTCTGACTGCCTCAAACCTTTTTCTTCTTTCTCATAGCCAGTAAGAAAGAGATTTTTTTCCCTTCTCCAATGTTCCTATATGTTTGTGACAGCTTGAGACCCAGGTTACACTCTTCCAAATACACAGTAGGAAGAAAAATCACCCTCTTGAAGAAATTGCCTACTTTGCA
Source organism: Mycteria americana (assembly GCF_035582795.1). Classification (NCBI taxonomy): domain Eukaryota; kingdom Metazoa; phylum Chordata; class Aves; order Ciconiiformes; family Ciconiidae; genus Mycteria; species Mycteria americana. The sequence continues at coordinate 39,185,127 of NC_134367.1, forward strand.
CCAGAAGGTCAACATTTTAACACTAAGCTATACAGCATCTACTTACGGTTTGCAAATTTAATTCACCAAATGATTCACCAAAGCATGTGTGTGGTCCTTTTTATTTTTTTTTAGGAACAAAAAATACATTGATTTAATTGCAAAATCAAACACAAGAATAAAAAAAATTGACAAAAAATAGCATTCTAATTCAGATTAGCATCCACATACAAAGTATATACAGTTTCAATTAAACTTCTTTTTTCCTTTGACCAAAAAGGTTGCTGATCCATCTGTTATTTTGTTTATTTTTTAATGCAATAGCAGTAAAAGCTATCTTCAAAGTAATGAGGTAATGTCCATCAATAATTTACTTTCAACAGCTATAATATTTAAAGGTAATCATCCACTGGGCCATTTATTAGCCCTGACAGAGTGAATACAGTGTCAGATATCATTGAAAGGCCTGGAGGATTAAGGCACCAACCCTGCAAACTCTGACACGCTTGCCAGTCAAACTAGTCTCCAGGATATAGTTAAACCAGGTCATAACCCTTTGCTTGAAGTAAATGCATTTAAGTCTGTTCATGCTTCGGATCATTGTCTCCCTGGCTGCAGGGAAAGTGGGAGATTAGCTCAGCACTGGAGGAAGAGTTTTATATAAATGTAATATACCATTTTTTTTTCTTGCTACATCATATAACACATAACTGATAACCTCTATCATTTGTCTATAAAACTGTAATTAGATACTCTGTAAAGTATTGTAAAAACTGGAAGTAAAAAAAAAAAGTATTAAGCTGATGGGCCCTTTCAGTGAGGTTAGGAATTTCAGTAAGCAGATACCTCTCAGCAATTCTTTTAAATCCTTCAGTGATGTGCAGGAAAGAAAAAACTTTTGCTTCAGATATTTGAATCATATTTGCTTATATAAAAAACCCCAACTTTTCTTCCTTGTATTCTGGATTAAAGAGCGTCATAAAATCAGATTGTGCTGCTATAGCAGCACAATGCATTTTATTAATTTAATAACTATGATGTCCGTGATTTTCTGTGCATCCAAGGAAGCAAAAAAAACCAACTCACCAACATTGTTTTTTCCCTAATTTAACACCTTTTCATATTGGGCTAACTGATAATATATTATGATTAGAAGCAATGCTGCTAAAGGAGGAGAAAAATGAAAGACTAAGTATTAAATCTGATCCACGCGTCCAAGTCAATGTTGCTGCCTCATGTAGCAAATACTATTTTATTGGCATTATCCACCCCTTCGTCTGATCTGCCATATCGAACCACGCACTAGTTGACAAGTGTACATTAGTCACATTTAACATCCTTTGTCCTGGAGCAGCAATCAGGACAATAATTGTGTTTGGAGAAGAGCCCCGTTACCGACCGTGCTCGGCCAACGGCTCCTTCAAGCTGCCCGTGCCGTAGCGCCCGTTTGCTTCCCGAGGGGAGCAAACAGCCCGGCAGCAGCAGCACCATCCCTGACCCAACGTGCCGACCTGTCCGTGCCCAGCGTCCGAACAGAAACAACCCAGCCTGGAGGAGGAGAGCTCTCACACCTCTCCCACCCGGCCGGTGTTTCACGAGCTGCCCCGCTGTGCCCCGTGGAGCCGTCTCCTTGCCACCTCCGCCACGGGACAGCTTTATCTTCCCTTTGCAGCCACCGGCTCCCCGCTCCCTCCCTGGAGGGCGAGAAGTTCGGGCAGCTCCTGCCAGCAGCATGACAGCCGCTTTATTGCCGCATCAACGCTATAAACTGCTGGAGCAGAGCCACGGAAACTTCTTCTAAATGAAAAAGGAAACTTTTCTGAGCAAAATGGGAAAAAAACAGTCATGTTCTTGCTGCAGCAGCGTGCGTAGTGCAAACTATGGCCCGCGGTGATGCACTGCGCAGGTAGAGCAAGCCTGAATGCCTCTAGCTCAGGTGCAAAGCAGGCTGGGCTCTTCTTGCTTAGGCTGTGCTTAGCTGAAACTTATCCATTTCATGATTAAAATGTGCATATTTAGTCCTAGAAAATCCCTTCTACCCTGGAAGTAAGATCTCAGTAATTTTTTCTTCTTGCTGATTTTCACACTCTTCCCAGAGTAAATAAATTTACTTTACTCTTCCCAGAGTAAAGTAAGGAAAATTTCTCTTTTTTCCTCTGGATCTAATTGACATTTATCTTACAGCTACAGCTTCTCATATGCAATAAGCATTCTTTGCTTCCTCACAAACTACAGTTTCTGTGGGCTCTGCTGGAGCTGAAAGAAACTATGGATAGTATCTGAAATTTGAGAAGAAGTGAAAAGAGAGTAAGGGAACATTTGTTTTTATTCATTTTTTTTTAGAAAATCAATAATGTCAGATTATGACAGAAAGATCAGTATTATGAACTAATAAAACCCAGCCAGGTATTACATGACAGTGGCTGACAGAAGGCAATTAATGTGCCGGGTACCTTCTCATCATATTTTAAATAAATGAGCCTATTAATCGAATATAAAGAAACTTTTACACACTGTAACTGATTCAAGTTTTATTGTGTTGCCATCAAGACCAGAAATGCCTTAAAATTCAGTGCAAAGAAAATGCTGAAAATTAATACAATCCCCTAAGTTTTACCATGAAAGTTGAAGTAGCATTTAGCACTCTCCGAAACCGGCAGATTCATGTATTGCAGCACTTGAGAGGTCCTGTTTCCAGAGGCTGTCTCCCAGGTGGATTCTCAGCTGTCTAATAATGCAGCCGAGCGTTGCAGCCTTTTCCTCAGTGGAGGAGCTAATTTGGGTGTTTCGTGGGGGTAAAAGGAGCCAGGGAGAAGTAGTTTGTAGGCATGTAATACCTTTGAGACCTCTACCCTTTTGGTCAAATATAACTGAAATTAGCTGACATATGAACAATTATAAAGCAAGACCTGAAAAACAGATCGTGTAAGCCCAACTTCCTTTGGAAAGTAAGCTATAAAAGCAGAACGGACCAATTCAGCTTTTTTGCCTCCCTTATACACTTAGAAAACCAAACTCAAACTAACCAACCAAAACCAGAAAAAGCAGCTAGGATGGCTGGTAGAGGGTGGCAGGAAAAAAAAGTACACAAATGATGTAAAATTTACAAAACATTAGCCCTTACTGTCACTCTCTAACGCCAGCAGTTTAAGCCAAATAGCATTATTTTCAATGACAGAAGCAGAGATTTCAGGACAGAAGAGGAATTCCTTCAATAAAGGCAAAGTTTGAAAGGCCAAGATGCTGCTACTGTGCTTCTATGTCAGAAGGAAAAACTTCAACAGAAAAACAATAAGTCAAATTTATCTTTGGTGCAGCTCTTAGGTAATTCTACCAACCCCAACAGAATTATATCCCTCAGCCAGGGATGTTTTCTGATTTTTGGTAAAAGTGCAGAATACAGAGAGATTCGCTGTCTCTGCCTCTGGGTTCCTGCCCTAGGAGCCCAATTCAGCCACCAGCTTGAGACCGTGCCTAATTGCACTCCATGTTAGTTGTCTTTTCAAGTCTTTTGCTGAGACTGGACCTCCATGTGTTTCAATTTTTGGTGAGGTGGCCATTGTGCCGGTAGTAGATAGAGAATGACTACGTAGACTTAACAGCTGTTTCCAAACATGTTTCCAAATTTGTACCTTGGTTCACATGTCGAACCATTATCAGATTGCTGTGCCGAGCAGAATCAGTACAGCATGCTTTAAATATCTAGACTGAGACAGCTACAGAAAGTGATCAGCAAATGGCATGAAGCAGATGTACAGTAGCTATAGAAACCACAGCTTACACAAAACAAATAAGCATGGACCATTACCTACAATTTGGTTCACGTTCCTTCAACTGCGTCATAACATCTGTTGTAAGGAACCTTGTAGGGAATGCTGAGAAAATATGTTGAACACAAATACTGCTGAACAAAGAATAAAGGCATTTCAGACTTAATGGTGCTAAAAGGGTATTTAAATGTACTAATAAAGAAACTAATGAGGGATGCTGTTGGTGCCAAAGCAAAACACTAGAGAAAATTAGCTACAGCAACCTGCCTGTGGAGCAACACACATTACATCACGTTGGCCAGGCTGTAGCAAGACAGTGTCGTAATTGCTTCAAGCATCAACTAAAAAAAAATAAAACCGTTAAGAAGTTTGCACTATTTTTATTACTTGATGGCGTACAACTGTCACCCTTGAAGATTTTGGTTTTCCCCCCAAAAGTCTGACTCTCACTTCAAAAGTAGATTTGAAATAAGAGGATTTGAAATGAGGGTTGGATTTCAGCCAACAGCAGCACCCACAACCTTCTTTGCCTCTTTCTGGGCCTCCAAAGGTCCACCAAGAAAATATTTGTCTTGTTTCAAACAAGAAAAATTGAAAAAATGTAAGAAGGAGATGTAAAAGCAGAGACCAGAAGTAATGAGGTATTACGTATCTATCCTAACGCACAGATCAGCCCTTTCAGGATCTCTTTGCTTTAATTGCAGCTCTCCCCTTCAGGATCTCTTTGCTTTAATTGTGGGCTGATGCCCTGGAGAGCACTCTGATGTCAGGAAGGTGCTTTCAGACTCTAAGTCAAGATGCTGAGTTTGAAAGGTAGGTAAGTGCATGAGAAAGAAAAGAGAAAAGTCATTTGGGAGCCAATACTCTGGGTGGTCATGAGGCTTTGTCCACAGACAGGGCCACAGCCTTCCTCAAGAATGAGTGAGAGGTGGGAATAGCCACTGGTCAGCAGCGACACTGAGCCCCTACTCTGAAACATTCCCTAATTACTCCCTGGAAAAGCACGTTGCACCTGTATTTGGTAAAGAGGTTTGGCTGACTCTGTGCCATTAACTGCAGTCAACCTGCTGTTAGCATCTGTGCCCAGCTTTGAAGAGGATCCTTTATAGAGGAGTGAAAAGGAAAGCTAGGAGGGATGAGCAGCCATATGCACTCTGAATCCTGGAGTCTTCATGCATCAACCAGCAAAACAAGAAATGAATATCAGGGGATTAACTAGTTTCATACCAAAATATATCAGATAGACATCTCCACTGCATCATCTCTTGCAAATCCCCTACTAAATCATCCCTTGAAGACAATCATCAAATCTCAAGTGTTTCTTCAAAGGGCAATGTCAGATTCTAGACTATGCTGTTTTAGTTTGTAATACTGTCAGGTTTATGATGGATAACGCTAATTTTCATTGCATTGTTTAGGAGTTCACTCTGGTAATACCCAGTTAAAATGTCTTATGATAGCATCCAGAGGCTCCATTGCACTAGGTGATATACAAATATATAGAAAAGAGATAGTCCTTGTCCTTGGGATGTTGCAGTTTTATTAGATGAGAGAAAAGGACTGTAGAAAGGAAGGGCTATTGAGCATGTTTTACAGATAAAAATCTGACATATAGGGAGATCAAGACTTCAAAACACAGAATCTACAAGTGCACTTAAATGAGTATTCCTGCTCTTCCTAGATCCAGAAAGTATGCCCTGGAGCTGTCAACAGTCCATAGTACTAAACTAGTACTAAACTAGAATTAGAATTTGGAATTCCAGGACTTGAGACTAGGAGAGCTTTCCAGTGGCTGCGACAAAGTTTAGGTATTCATGGATCATTTCACAAGAGTACTGGGAAAAGAGGGCAGAATGACCACTCAGTATAATGCTCTGCCAGTATGCAAGATGCTAAGAAAAGAAACTATGTCCTTCAAGGAGCATGGGGTCTCTTTTTCCCAGAATCATCACCTGTAATAGTTGTTACCACCTTATCTTTTTGTCCGCTGGGGTATTCTGCAATAACAGCCTCAAATGTGGCATCTAAAGATTTGATTGGTATGTGGAAAGCAGGTGTATGTGAGGTTAGAAGCTTGGCATGTGGGGCATTTTCTTTTCCCTAAGGATTGTTGAATAATATTCCTCAAATAAGTCACTCAATGCATTTAATGATATTTTTTCCCATACATTATTCATTTTTTCATTACTTTCACATCTTATAGAAGGAAATTTTTCCCAAAAAGTTTAAATAAAATATTTGCAATTTAGTTTGTTTCATTATTCATTGAGCTCTAGCTTGCACTGTCTTTTTCATAAACACAGTTCATCAAAACCAAAAACGTTTGAGAAGAAGAAGGTGAGCAGTGATTTAACAGACACAGAATGGAGCTAAAGAAAAAAATCCCACAGATTTTTGTCTTTTACCACCTGGACTCAGAAGGGGAATGAGATCAGTTTCTCTGTGAACAAATATCGAGCGTGCAATGGAAGGGAATGATGGAGAACACTCCCAGGGCTGTTCCTAGAGAGGTGAAAATAACCCTTTTCCATGAAGGCAGTTATATGTGCCTCTCCAACAGAGCAGGACACGCTGAACTATGCAGGCTTGTTAATCCTTTTAAAATTATTTGGTATTGGTTTTTGCACCAGCTTGTATTCATTTCTGGCGAGTGGCTGGAAAAGGTTACTCGTGCATTGTGAAGAACCGGGAGGCATCTGAGCACAGCCCGTCACCAGAATTTAACGAGGTGATCCAGTCTGTGCCTGTGCTTGTAACGTGTCACAGCAATGAGTATGAAAAGCATATGTATTATCCTTTTTCCTTCTTCTTCCCTTGATAGATATAGGAGTTAAAAATGGGATAGATAAGCTAATAGGGGGAAGAGGAAGGAAAGTTAATAGTTCATCCCATTTTTCCCATTCTGTAAGTAACAAGGTGTCATTTTCAAGATATCTTGTCTCTGGTTACCTGAATGCATACACTGAATCACTGACCTGCTGGGAATTTAACAAGCGAAATCCAAGTTTAAACTGCGGCTCTAAGCCCTATTTCCATATTTTCCCAAGGGTGGGCTGTCAGCTCTTACGCTATATAATACTTTTCACATTACAAGTGTTGCATTAGACCTAATGCATCTTCCCTGCCTGAAACCTGTCTAATTGGATGTTGAGAAAGTTCCACATGAAAATCTGGTGAGCAAGTTAGAGGGAAATGATGTTAAAAACAAACAGAAAATTGCTTAAACTATGTTTTACATTATTTATTATGGAACATTAAAAATATGCCAGGAGACAAAATGATGATTGTTGCCTTGCTAGTCCTGTACAGGAGCCTCCAGAGTAGGAATCACAGGGTCGTTGTCCAACCCCCATGCTCAAGCAGGGTCACCTAGAGCAGGTTGCACGGGGCCGTGTCCAGTCAGATTTTGAGAATCTCCAAGGATGGAGACTCCACAAACTCTCTGGGCAGCCCATTCCAGTGTTTGACCATCCTCACAGTAAAAAAAGGTTTTTCTTACATTAAAACAGAATTTCCTGTATTTCAGTTTGTGCCCATTGTCTGTCCTGTCACTGTACACCACTGAAAAAAGCTGGGCTCCATCATTTTACTGCCTTCCATCAGGTATTTTTGTACATCATTAAGACCCCCTGAGCCTTCTCTTCTCCAGGCTGAACAGGCCCATCTGTCTCAGCCTCTTTTTGCATGTCAGATGTTCCAGGCCCTTCATCATCTATATGGCCCTTCTCTGGACTCTCTCCAGTATGTCCATGACTCTCTTGTACTGGGGAGCCCAGAACTGGACCCAGCTCTCCCTATGTATCTCACTAGTAATGAAGAGAAGGGAACGATCACCTCCCTTGACCTGTTGGAAATGCTTCTCCTAATGCAACCCAGCAGACTGTTGGCCATCCTTGCTGTGAGGATGCATTGCTGACTCATGGTCAACTGGTTGTCCACCAGGAGCCCCAGGTCTTTTTATGCCAAGCTGCCTTCCAGCAAGCTGCTCCGAAGCCTGTATTAGTACACTGGGTTATTCCTCCCTAGGAGCAGGACTTTGCATTTGCCCATATTGAACTTCATGAGCTTCTTCTCAGCTCATTTCTCCAGCCTGTTAAGGTCCCCCTGAATGGCAGCACAACTCTAAACTAAGAGGCAGTTTCTCAAGGCATGAAGCCTGTAACTCCTACTTAGCTTTTGAGTGAGAGCTAGAAGCCTAAGTACTTTGGTGCGTAAGGTGTCACCTTCCTGCGGTATTTTCCCAACCAAACAGGTTGACGGGGAAAATCATCCCAGTCATTTAGAGATGCTCCTGGGATGTGGGAGATCGAGGCCCAAGATCCTGCTCTGCTTCACTCGTAAGAATTGGCATTAAGCTTTGGTGTAGGCTCCTGCTGGAGCTCTTTCAGTTCATGTAACCTATTGTCACAGGTCTGCTTTACCCCAAATGAACAAATCCGTCACTCAGTTTTCACTAATTCTTCTACGGCTGTATCAATATTCTTTTAACTTCCATTTTTTTCTCAGAAGAGCCATGAGCATGGCAGTTTACACCCTGTAGACTCAGTCTCACTTTGTAGAAGATTCTTGGCCGAGGCAGGTAATAATTCCAATATTTATGTTTTGTGTCTACCTAGAAATGAGAGAGCACTACCAGGTGTATATTCACCTGGGGGGTAGAGCCTCACAAAGTTCTTCTATATCTGCTCTTTATTCCTTATTTTAGAAGTGGGTGCAATCAAAATATCTTTTTTTAATCATATGAAGAGAATCAGATAAGCACTGAAAAAGACAAAATTCCTTAGTGTGTGCAACATAGAAGGGATCTATCTGCTTTTCTCCTCAGAGGGTGACTTTTTCTAAGGAAAACATCATCTACCATGCCAGCTGGGTTAGAGATACTACCCATTATCACTAGTATGCAATATTTTTGTCCTCCTAGCTGACATTAAGTCTGGCAGAGGAAAAAAATGGTTAATGAGCAGATAGAGACCAATTCTAATTTAAAAAAATTGTCTCTAAAAAATCAAATAAAAAGGGGGAACAAATTTTCATTTCCATGGCAATAGTTCTTTAAAAAATACAAGCATGTAAAAATGTGAAGGTGAATATGAAATACCTAAAATACATTAGTTGGCCCCACGTAGTTCTGTATGTCAGGTAGGCCTGTGTAGGGAACTGTAAAGATGGCATATTTATACACAGTAGTAATTATTTCTTACCAGTTCAAATCCAAGTTACATTTAAATCAGTTATCTAGATTTTCTATGCTCTACTTTATAATCGTTTCCTCCAAGAACGTCAGGGAACATGGGGCTTAATTGACATTACTTTAGAAGTGAACTTCATAGTGGTGTTCATTATCTGTACTTTAACACCTTTAACAATCATTTTGCAGAGAAATCTGCAAAAGTTGGTCTACCAAAAAGGATTTCTATGATATAAAGTTGTTCTTCATGTAGCCTACGGCAGACTTTCATATCTTTGAGTTCATTGTCATTGTTTGCATTCTTAACACTACACATATTATCAGAGCAGCTGGTAACTCAGCGCAATTATAACAATTAATTTAGTGTTGATTCAAATGAGTTTACAAAGGGAATCACAGACTCCTGTTGCCTCCACTTCTGTTTTTTAAACTAGAAGTTAGCAGCACTGCAGATTTAAGGCCTGATCTTACCAATTGCTCCATGCTGTTACCTTCATAGGTCCTGCTGATGACAATAATGTAGGCAGAGATACTCAGGAAAAATACATGAAAAAGAAGGATAGATTTCACATAACTCTACACTTAGCTCAGACTTTTCAGCCTTTTGAAGGAAAACTTGTTAATATTTTTCAGACTATAAATGGTAGAAGAATGAAGCTTCTGAAATCCATTTGTATATTTCTAGGAAATTTTGTAATATTTAATGGTGTATGAGATATGCTATTACTCAAAGAAAAAACAATATTAATAAAGTACTTGTCTGTGGAAAGAAGTACAATTACTTTCTGGAGATACTGACACTCAGTATATCCTGAATTCATCTCGAGTTCACTCTGTTCTGCTTCTCACTAACTTGCGTATTTCCCATGGAAGATTTATGGTTTAAACACATTTACGGGCCAGAAAAGTTAAGCCAGTGTGTTCTGTAACACATACCTTATGTGTTTTCAGTCTGGTTTCCCAGGGGAATGCAGCTTACGTGATCTTGCTGTCTCTGTCCAACCATCTATCATGTGCTGACTACAAGGCCATCTGACAGAAACGTAAGATATCAATGACAAATAATTTCCTACAGATTTCATGAAAGTCTGGGTCCAGGCAAATGAGAGAGATCTAAATTAATGTTCTGCACTGAGGGAAAGGTTGCAGAGTGAGTCTAACAGCAATTGCCAGCAGCCTGGGCAGAACAAAGGCATCATGTGCATTGGCTGGCTGATGGGTCGGCACATGTGCAACTCTGACCCAGGCACGGCCCCTTGCCTGGCCACGGAGAAAGGGACAGGACCGAGACATAGGCATATCATGAGTGTGGGATGATGGGCCATTCGGGGTCCCCTCTGTGCCCAAATGAAAAGGGAAAATGGAGATAACGCAGGGGAAGCCGGGCAATGACCTGAGGGGACGGCTGGTGGGTTATCATGGCAGTGGGTAGGGAAGGTGCCAGGTTATTGTTGTGAAGAAATGAAGCAATGCAGACAACAAATCCCTACGATGGCATCTGCATTAGTTCCACTGGTTCCGAGCCAATTTGTTTGCTTGGAATAAGAATGGGAATTACTCTTGTGTTTGCTGTTTTAATATGTCATTCTTGAGTGTGTCAGGGTATTAGAGGCAGAATCCGAAACTATTGGGTCTATTAGCATGAATTTTGCTGAAGGACTTGAAATGCCGAGATTGGAACCAATATTAGATTCAAGCCTCTTGAGGGGAAGTAGAGCCATGTTTGAAAATTTATTTTGTATGCACTATTTATTTATTTATTATACTGTAGTTTCCCAGACACATTTCCTCCCACAGTAACTGTTGAAAAAAACCAAAAAGCAAACAACAAAATTGCATTTAGTATTTTATAGAAAAAGAAATGGGAGCGAGATCTGTAGACAGTGTATTGTTCTGGAACCTTAGTGACTGAAAAGATTTAATATTCCTATTAACAACAGCAAATAAAGAGTGATTGATTATATTAAGCCAAATAACTTGTGTTCTCCTAAAGTGTATCTTCCATCCAGTCATAATTTGAAGTTATCTAAAAATTAAGAATCTGCTACCAACCCTGGTAATTTGTTTCTCATTGATTACAAATAATGAATGTTCTTAATTTCTCATTTGTATTTAACAAGCCTGAGTTTACAGCCATTAGTTCTTTTTATGCCTTTGTCTGTTAAGATAAAGAACCTTTTAGGGCCTATATTTTGTCTCCTCAAAGTACACCGTAATCATGTCACTTCCAAGTTTTCTTTTGATAAACTAAACAGATTGAGTCTGTAACTACAACTCTCTTGCTCTTAAATCATTCCATGGCCTCTTCTGACCAGCCTCCAACTCTTCAACATCCTGCAAGCAAACTACGAGCAGCAAAGATGGGACCTGTCTCACCAGTCAGCAAACCTCTAAAAGGTTCCCTTTATAATACTTTCTGTTAGGAGATAATTCGCCTGGACCCAGCTTGCATATCTATTTCTGGAAGAGATTAATCTCTTCTAAGCTAGTGCTGATGAACCCCAGTCTGTTATTCATATGATGAACCCCCAGTCTGTTGCCTGGGCTCACCAGTAGAGTGTACTGAGGTAAAACGACATCCTACTTGGACTCAGGACTTCTTTGCTTGCATAGCCAAAGGCTGCCCTAATCCTTTCTGCTCCAGCACCACTCTGGAATTTCACGCTGAATTGTCTGTTCTCTCTGACCCCTAAATCCTCTTCAGACTTGTGTATTCAGGATTCAGTACCCGAACCTATGACTTTTCTTAGGTCGAATTATCAAGTTAGTTAGTGCCATCTGAAGGGTTTTCAAAAGATTCCGCTGTATTGTGGCACTGAGCTATGTAATGGGTATACGTGCCACTCACAAAACCAGATGCAAAACAGATTGCTGCAACAAAGTCTGGGTCCAAAAGTAGCTAAAGACAGGTTATTCCCAAACTTGAGGTAGCATGAGCTTTCCAATATGCCATGCTTTGTCCTTTCATTTCCTTCACAGCTTCCAACTGCTTCATTCCTTGGATGAAGACTAAGAGAGTTAAACTGTTCTTATTGCTGTCTCCATCCAGCTCTGAAGCAAAATATTAATATTTCACCTTACCTCTTTAAACTAATATATTTAAACAGCTTCTGCAGCTCTTGTGGGACTTGCCAAAACCAGAACACTCCCAAGTAATGGGACAAGGAGTAGAATTTATCAGCCAACATCCTTTACTACACCTGTAACTCATATAGTCAGGTATCTATATTATTTCAGTTCCTCATATTTCCTTGAGAGACTGCTGGCTTACAGCTATCAAAAAAAAATTCCACTTTTCCTACTGCTATTCCTGTTAAAATATACTCTGTCTCTATCATAACCTAGGATTCAGCTGAAAGCCAGGATCTCGATTCTTTAGTCTGGTATGCTCATGAGCACTGTCAGCCCATAGGCATTGAGCTGTGATACAGCTCTTTACCTGACTTAGGTGTAAGAATAGTCAAGGAATCCCTTAGGCTACACTTCTTAAGAAAGTAAGTAGAAATCCTTGCCCAAGGTTACGTGTTTTTCTTTGCTGTAGTGTGTAAAGAAGAGAAGGCTGTAAAATCAAGTCATCAAAACAATATTCAAAACCATACAGTTTATACATATCACAAACATAGGTGTATATTCCTGCTTCTCATTGATGTGACCTTTGTGACCTTAGTCACAAAGGTTTGTCTTTATTTATCTGTAACCTGTACTAAGCCAAGTTGTATTACCTGTTGTATACACGTACGGTAAAACCAGACATGGATGGTAAACACAGGCAGGCACCCATTTGTGTTGGGGGGCACTTATAAAAATTATCTCATTGACTTCAACTTACATAGTCAGGTGTACTCTGCTGCAGAAGAAACCTCAGCGAGACTGAAAATGCACATGAGATCTGGGAAGGTGGGAGTCCGACTCGATGGTTGGACTCGATGATCTTAAAGGTCTTTTCCAACCAATATGATTCTGTGATTCTGTGATTCTGTGACTTTGCCGGTGTTTGAAAAAGATACCAATTCATCAAGCCTGACATAAGGCTGTATTGTGAAGTATTTTGGTTTTAAGCACCTGGTAGCACTTGTGTAATAGCAAGTCTGTCAGCCTTTTCAATATGGAACTATAAACACTTGATAAAACAAGACCTAGGAGCTCAGATAATGTACATAGTGGCAAGCTGGCAAGCCTGGCTAGTTTTTCTCCTGTTGGGACAGTAAGTAAATAAAAGACTCCTTTTTTTTTGTCCTTTTTGAATCGCTCTGAAAGCAGTTGTCTTTCTATAAAAGAAGAATGGGGACATTTAATTTGTTTCCTTATGACAGGCTAACTAATCCTTAAAATTGCTAATTCTTTTTTAAATTATATTTAATATATAACCGTGGTGTTGTTGCTTAATTGAATCCTGTGCAACATACTTTTTTTGCCTCTGCAGTTTTCTCTTTGATTTAATATTCTTAAATGCTTTAAAAACCCATGTTTTTTTCTCTCTGTCCTTGAGATATTATTTGGTATCTGAAAAACATAGGTCATTTCAAAGCGACGTCTCCTTGCCTGCTGTCGGCTCTCCTGGTGGCTCTCCTCTAGGTGCTCATCTCCCCTCCTGCTCCACACCGCGTTGCTGCCCAGTGCCCAAGGGACCCTCGTGCCTTAGCCCTAGTGATGCTGAGGCCCTGCTAGATGTAATTAATCGTGTATGTGCAGAAGCTTAACAACCAATCAACATGCAACATTTGCATCTCATTAGCACACTTCAGTCAGCACTAATAACATCACTAACAGGAACAACCAGTAGGGATTTTGGGCGTGTCCTGATGAAAAATATATAGTTCTAGGGAAAAAGCATGGCAAAAATCCTCCTTCTCCTCTTTGTCATCTTCATCCTTGACACTGGGTGCACTGGAGACAGTCCCCATGGCAGACGATCATCTGGGACCTCACCACTGCTCTTCATGGCCAGACACTGAGGAGTTTTTCCTGTTCCTTTTCTCTCTCTCTTCTGTTTTTTAGTTTTCCCAAAACTTAATTTGTACCTTTAAAATCAACATATCCCATCAGTTACAGATGCCACTAATTAATCATTGTGCATGTGGGCCAGCCTCAGCATCCTCCATGCAACTATCTCTCCCGGTATCCTGTCTTTGACAGCAGACATTAGTGAATGCCAAGAGAAGAGTGTAACAACAAGATAAGTCTATAGCAATATTTCTCCAGCATACCTTCCTAGGCCAAATAATTTGTGGTTTAGGAACTTCCCTGAGCCTGAAATTCTCAAGTGGTCTGTTCATAATTAGGAGTCCTTGTTGGATTTTTCTGTCACAAATGTGTACCATTGCTTTTTAGGCCCATGCAACCTTTTAGGACCTCCAACATGCTTTGGCAAGGATTTCCACATCCCTTTGCACTGCGTGCATGACTCCCCGCTGATTTGTTTGAACCTGCAATTTTCTGGCTCCACCTGAAAATTGCCCCTTGTTCTTGTATTAGAAGGGACCATAAACAATAGTTTCCAGCCTTCTCCATGCCACTCCATGCTCAGCATGACCTCTTGGCTGTTTCTTTTCCAGGCTGCAAAGCCCCAGCCATGCAAAGCTGAAGAGAACGCCTTGTGGAAGAAGAGTGGGAGTGGGGGAGTTCTGCTCAACTCACACCATTAATGGGCACGTTTCTGAAGGGCTGGGAGATTCTACAAACAGAACAAGGTTCAGCATTTTAGGCTAGGATTTGAAACATGCAGTCTAGCCCAGCACAGTGCAGGACCATATAAAACAACATGATGCACACCACTATGCACAGGACAGTGAGTAGATAGATGTACATGGACATTCATGTAAATGCACATGGTAGGATTTAAATGTTCATTATCTCCTTTCCCAACTTATTGAGAAACCCAGTTTCATTTCCAAGAATAAAGAACAAGGCCCTAGAAATTAGGTTTGGTTAGCAAAACCCCCTATAAGTTGCTTCCAGCTCAGAGGATCATCAGCTAAACATTTGGAGAGTACAAACAGTATTCTTCCAAATATATAAATTGCTCATGTCTCACTTGCAAGACAGGCACAATATCAAGAGCACCAGTGTTAGCATCTGCACATGTAAATTCTTTACATGTATCTGTAAAGGAGACAATGTACACAGTAGTGTGTAATTTTGATGAGGGGACCTTGCCTAGATAGGAAAAGAAGATTGCCTGTCTCAGAAGACTGTCACTTACACACAGCTCCAAACTGAAAAGTGTTTTATATATTCATCTGTCGTCACGTAAAGGACTCTAAACAAGCCGAACTCTCCAGCAAGAGAGAAAGCTCTTCCCTTTCAAAAGGAAAAAATATGTTTAAAAAAATTAGTTATAAATAGACTGTAAAATGTAATTTTTGTCATGGCATAGTGGCTGAACAATAAAAGGTGATTAACTTACATTATAACATCTCATAATTGCATCTCAAATGTTGTACGTGCAAGACTTGAACAACAGATGAGTTAAAATGCAAGTTTTGCTTCTAATTTGGCTTTTGTTGGTTTAAGCCTGCCTTGTAGCAGCCCTTAAATCTATATTTTCTGGTTTAATTAACAAAAGACATAATATAGCACCTTTTACATCATGGCATGGAAATTAGTTTTGCAAACTGCAGTTATAAGTAGTTTTGTTAAGTTTGTACCACATCTCATGAATAAAAATAGCACACACTGCATACTGAGCACTGCAAACTGGCAAAAGAGTAGAAATAGGCAAAGGAACAGTTACTGTCATTTAGTCTTGTCAAAGCAAAATGGATTAAAGCCTTGTCCAAAGAAGGTCAACAGATACTCAGCATCCAATGGTTCTCAGAACCAGGCCCTTCCACATTTGCCGAGTTGATAGATATTTTAATTAAGGGGATTTACACACTGATGAGCAGCTGAATATAAACATTCTCTCTCCTAGTCTCAATTGTGCAGTAACCAGATCCCAGGAGTATGCAGGTATTTAAAAATTAGTGTCCTAAGCAGATCCCTCAAGCAACAAGCAAATGGAAAATGTTCAGTTAAGATACGCAGCACTGACTTTTGCTACATGATGGACTAATGCTTCCATGTCCACTCCCCTCCTATATTGTCTCAGATCTTTAACTGGCCCCATTTCTCAATCTGAACTATGTATCCAGACCATCAAAGAAGACATGTCATCCTACATGTCTTAACTGACGTGCAAACCAGCTAGCACCAAGCTACAAATCAACCTCTTGCTTGATCTTTCCTTTGTGGACTTGCCAAATGCAGACAGACAGCTGGAGGACAGATGGCAAACCTGAAAGTGTATCTCACTGTGAGAGTCATCGCTCAGGTAACAGGTTTCTACCTGGAATGGGCACCCAGTGGTCACAAGCACCCTGTCTTTTCCTTCCTGGAGGGGTGAATGTAGTGCTTTTCACAGGCCCAAAGTTTTGTCCTTTCAACAAATGGAGGTTACAGAAGCAGTTTCAGAACCACAGCACAGAAAACAGAAAAGCCATCACAAAAACCTGAGAGCCAACAGTTTATATGAGCAATTGCCTAAGTCACTGAGATGCTCTTTGTATGCATTTCTAATGCACTCATTACCATAATAGCACCAAAACAATTTCTTTTCTTCCTTTCTTTTTACTGTTACAGTAATAATTTATTTAAAATAGGAGCTACATCAGCCAATTTCATATAAGATATTACCCCTGCTTACAAATGTTACCTATTTGGGCATGCAAGATCTGTAATTTAGAAAAGATTGATGTTCACAGGATCACAGCTCCAACCACAACAGTACTACATACAGAAAAACACAACCCAGCTATTTTCTGCAAGGAGAAGCTGTACCCTATGGCAGATCAGCTCAACATGCATTAACTGAAACTCCAGAGTAAACATTTTCTAAGGTTTCCACCAGGATGAATGTTTCGAACCAGTACTGCATGTCCAGGTCACCTCTTTCTGACTTTGCGCAGGAGAAGAATTTTCCTAGAAAGATGGGATACATGCCTAGTGAGAAAGGAAGAATATACTTTGTCTTTAAAATATAGCTGGGCTAGGGGGAGGATCCCAGTGCTGTCTTGGCACACCATGCCCACAGTTAGCTAAGGAAATCAGGCCTGGCTTAAAATATCATAAAAGCAGTCCACAACTGATTGTTAAAACACACTCAGAGAGACAGAGTGGGAAGGCATTTCAAGTGAGTTGCCTTACGAGTCTCTCTTCTGCTCAGTCTACTCAGTATTTTCATTTACGCAGAGCTGTGAAATGGTTAAGGACAAGCTATAGGGGTGGCAAAAAGTGTGGAAGATCAGACCAAATTTTAAAACTATCTGGTGATGTAGTTGTCCAAAATCAACGAGATTAATTTAGCCTGTCTTTGCCTCAAATGCAATGTGAAGGGTTTATTCCTGGCAAGCTATTACAGAACAAATCAATGGGGATAACAATCAGCTAGACAGCTGTGTGTTGGTGAAAGAGCCAGGTTTATAAGGGTCACAAAACTGGTACAGATGCAGCAATCTAGCGCTGCAGAAGGAAGACAACTTTCATTTTGGGAAGCGTTACAGAAATGGGGTGTGCAGTAAGACAGAGAAGATATTTCTTCTGTCATGCAGAGTGCAGGTGAAGTGTTACCTGGAGCACTGCATCCCGACCTGGATTCTGCACTTGAAGGTAAGTCAGAAAAAATACAAGGAAATGTAAGCAGTAAGAGCAGTAAGAGGTATGGAAAAGAAAATCTACAGAGAAAGAAAAATAATCAAAAAGACGAGGGTTGTTCAGCTTGGAAAGTGAGGACTGAGGAAGAAATGGAAATCTTCCATTGTTATAAAGATTGTTATAAGTTGTTCTTGCTAACTTCACCATATTTAGGGCAGTTACCAGGGAAGACATCTTAGTGACGAAGGTAGAGAGAAGGTAGTATGGTGACCCTGGGAGATTATGAAATCTCCATCAGTGCAGGACACTCAGGTTATGTCAATATTAGCAATTCAGCTATACTAGAACATAGGCCTGGGCACTCAGTCATCCTCCCTGCAAAACCATCAGTTGTTCTGGGTCCATCAGCACTCCCCAAACAGTTCCCGGGCATGGGCTGGCAGTTCACATGGGCCAGGGACCATTCCAACAGGCAGGAGCGTCCTTCACAGCAAGGTAGGAGAGCTTCAAAGTGTATTTCCCTGGGCCGTTTGGTCTTGGGTTCGGAGAACTGTGCCAGGCACATTTAATGTATTAGTACTGCAGTCCCCCAGTAAAAGTCTGTAGGAACGTAAACCCACCTCCACAGCAGGAGGGGTTAGGAAATATTGTAATGCTTATCTAGCCCTACATGCTTGCAGTCCTGTGTTACAATTACTAATGATCTTTGCTGGAATATGCAGAAAACTTTGGGCTACGGTACAATCCCAATTAAATCCATTCTCCAGGATCCTTATAAAAAGGCATTGAGGCTGACCTTAAACCAAACAACAGAAAGAAAAAAAAAAGCTTTTTCCCCTTCCCTGAGTGGTTTGTCTTGTAGATAACTCAGTAGAAATAGAAAAAGAAGTCTAATATAAATCAAGTCCAACATCTCAGCTGGAGATAAACTACTTTTATCAACTAGAAGATGCAGAACTCAATTTATTGTTATATGGCATCGCAGGAACAAGCATTAGCAAACAGTGCAAGTATATTGCCCTTCCATCATTTAGGAATTCAGAGGGGGCTGGAGGCTCCATGCTGCAGCACAGCTCTCAAACAGCCTCTCTGCACCAGCTGTGGGCCTAACTTTATCACACTTTACAAACAAAGAAAATGTCTATAAGACAGTCACTGCTCCAACTGTGCCGTGATTGATAGCAGTAGCTGCAGCAGCAACGAGCTCAGCGTGGGCTACAGATCCTCCCAAAAGGGGTGGCTTGCTCAGTCTGCGTAAGCACAGTGTTGCCCCAGCTGGATTCCTGCTGTTGTGCGAGGCAGTTAACCTAATCCTAGCTCAGATAGGTCTTTGCTGCAACTCCAGCGTAGATACGGGCAAAGAAGTGTCTCAGACGGCTAGCTAAGCTGTCGGAAAACAGCCTCTGTGATTCCTACAGGGCTTCGTTCGTGAAGGCTCAGCATCAAGAGGCACCTCTTATATATGCACCAGGAAATATTTCAGCATGAAGTCAAGATTTCATTGGAAACTCCTCACTACCACCACCCTTCCCGCACACATCAAAGTCCTACTTCATGTGTCCCATCACATCTTGGCATCCTATTTTTCTGGGAGATAGTAGAAAGGGTGAGAAGATGTAGCCACTAAGGTGTCAGGAAGGTGTCACCAGGTGACCCAGAAAGTGGACGATAGGGTTACGAATCTTCCCACTAATAATGAGCAAAAAAAATCCTCAACTTGCTGGGAGAAAAGAAGCAGAATGCTGAGTGGCAAGGGCCAGTGCATCAAAATGGGGAAATCTTGTGGAAAGTGAATATTGTGAATATTTGTGAATATTCTTGTGAATATTGTCCTGCTGTGAACTTCCCTCCCCTGCTGCTTGCCATATTCATAGTGAGGTTCAGTTCAGGCACGTTCAATTAAGATATCTAGTTTGACTGATAAAAAAGTACAGGTGAAGGTACTAGCTTTAGTGGAGGAAAAAACAGCTGATGAAGAGCCCCAAATTCCTGAAAGCTAGCAGTAGCAGGAAAGTAATAAAGATAGTTCAGTAAAATGTATTTTCTGAACCCAGGATACAGTTTAAAAATAAAAAGGAGAGAATTTGAGTAACTCAAGGTAGCTTTAAAATAATTCAAACCTGCTTCTGAGGAGGAAGATGATGTTGAGGAATGCTTGAAGGGCCTTACCCACTGTCAAGCCTCAGTCTATTCCCTTGCAATCCCATACCATTTGGTCTATGTCACCTGAGAGAAAAAAGCTTGTGGGCGTATAATTTTTTTCCTATTCTTCCTGGGTGGTCTGCTGCATAGCTTGAAATCTGTGTTTTTGTAGCAAATAATGAAATAAATTGACCCCCTCAAGCCCCAGCATATAGGAGGAACATTCAGTACACTGCAGGACTGTAAGTCACCTCTGAGTCATCACATCTAGACCCCTGCTATCTCCAGCAATCACGCCACGTAAACCAATTCATAAATCTATCTCGTTCCATATTAAAAATGCTGTGGATGTTTGCCCAATTTCTAAGCCTTTTTAAGCTCTATTCTGAAGGGTGGAAACTTTCTTCAAACTCACATCTTAAATTTATACACAGACAGCTGTACCCTTTGCTTTTGTGGCATGGAGACCCTTTATCTTAGCTCTTCACTCTGTACAGCACTAACCCCAGCTCCAGTCTGCACGAAAACAGCCTTTCTAGCCCCATCCAAATTTTGCTTTGCCAGAGTGAGCAAGCCAGGCTCTTTCCAGTCTCTCCCAAGATGACAGAACGTCTCTGACCCCCTGAGTGACCTTCCTCTGCACCTACAGCAGCTGGAATCCACTTTTTTGTTGTGTTTTTAAACTGGGTGACCAGAGTTGCAATCAATTTTCCAGAGAGACAGTAACAGCAGCTTGTACAATGGGTTAATACTTGCTTATCTGCAGTAGAAAGATTTAATCTGGTAGGTTTTAGCCTTGTATTTGCTTTCTTCATTACAGCATCTCATTGAGTGTGATTGATCATCACATGCATGTTTCTTCTTCTCTCCTTTCCTAATGATAAATCTCAGGTTTATAATGGTAGTTATTGCTATTAGTCCCTATTAAATTTTCTCCCACTTCTGTAATTCCAATCTAAAGGTTCAGCCAAGTTCTTTTATTTGATATTCAAATCCTCGTTTGCAGTGCTGGTACTGCTAACCTTTTCATTAGCAGCAGTTTTCATTACCACACAATTTCCTTTTCCCGCTGAATTCATTGATAAAAACGCTAAATACTCAATCATATCTGATGTATTTTTAAATCCAAGATACAATATTGCATTTTCATATTTAAAAACAGATATTCTAGATAGTTACAGGACAATCCATCATACCTTAAACTGTCTTATTCTATTTTTCACTTGCCCCCATATCTGGTTATTTTAATAAATACCTTGCTTTCTGATACATGCAGGCTTTGTGAATGACAGCAACATGTAAACCTTCATTTTGAAGAAAAAAATAAGGAAGTTCAGTAACTTCACAAACCTTTCTACCCTAAATTGATTTGGGGATATTTTTAGCCTGCTGTATTGAACTGTTCAATAGCAACAGAGTTATTGTTTTATTGGGGTTTTATTTATAGATGTAGGACCAAGCATAGCCTTTATCATAAGCAAACTGCTATCTTAATAAAAAAAATGAGTTGAAGCTTGCTTATGGTCTGAGCTTTGCCTTTATGCCTGATGTTAGGTACCCAGACTCATATTTAGATCCCTTAATAAGTGTGGCCTGAAGCACTGTGTAACTCCAGCCGCTGTTGATTTGACTGCAGGTCCCAGTTATTAGGTTTCCTGTCCTTTCATAGGACAGGAAGATTTCATTTTGGCAAGAGCTGAAGATTGCCGGTGTTTCCATGCTCTGTGGCTCCTTGCAAAGCATTTTCTCCCTCTTTACTTTTCATTCTCTTTTGGAGACAGGATAGGCAAGAAGGCAACTTGCAAAACATTTTCTCACCGTTTACTTTTCATTCTCTTTTGGAAACAGGTTAGGCAAGAGGGCAACTTGCAAAACATTTTCTTACTGTTTACTTTTCATTCTCTTTTGGAGATGGGTTAGGCAAGAGGGTGATGGCATTTTGATGCCCAGTGCTGTGACGACAGGCAGCCAGCTGTCTGAGGCTGGATGATTCATGTCCACTGAACAGAAAAAGGCTAGAGACAGCACATTGCCCTCAAAATTAAACCTCTATTGGCAGACCCTAAACCGGTGCAGAATGAGAAACACCAAAATGCTTGCTCATGGCTCTGTATTCTCTAAGGTCATAAAGGTTTGCCTGATTATTTTGGATTAGTTTCAGTTTAGTGTTTAACAGCTGAGATGTGCTAGGCTTTGAGAGCTCCTTATTCTAAAACAATTCCCTGCTCTGTCCCCAGAAAAACCTCCGAGCTACCCTTTCTCAAGCAGGACTGTAAATATGGAGACCTCATCCCATAACATTAGCTTCCAGCCAAACCAGAAGCTAGCCTGGGACTTCTGAGCTAATGAGAAGCCTCCGTGAGTTTCTTGTGCTAATTTGCTCCTTCTGTTTTGAGCAGCATTTTAATATTGAGCTCAGCCAGAGCCAGGTGGGTGGTGGGAACAGCAACATGTTCTTTCTACTCTTTGCTTCAAGGTGCCCCAAATCTGCTGACTAGAAATTTCCTTGTGAGGTAGTTTGGGTTTCACTCTAAAGTAGAAGAAGCAAAGTTTAGCTGCATGTAGAAAGTAGAAGTGGCAGCAGAAACTGGGATAGCTGATACAAGGAGCGAGGGCTGCCCCCAGGCACTCGTTAACTCAGCAGAGCCCTGAGAACTGGAAAAGCCCGAAGACCTCTAGGAGCTGTGCGTTGCAGCCATATGAAGGACAGAAGGAAATGAAAGGCAAGAAAACCTTACCTGCCATTTCACAATATGATTGTCCTGCACAGGCTGCGCTGAGCACACCACATGTAAGTCTCAGCATTAAAAAAGAACAAGGGTAGGAAGAGTCAGGGGAAGGCTGTGTTTCTCAGTAAAAAGAGAAAAAAGTCACAGAAATTAGAAGCTGGCAAGAAGACTCTCTGCAGTGTGGTTTGAAGTATATTTTTCAGTGTCTAACATGTCCAAATGTTGACAATCTATTATCAGCCATGGGCAGTGTTCTCAGGTTGTGCTGCTCAGAGCCTGATTTTCACCCGCAAATCTCACCTCTGCTAGCTGCTTTCAGTGGTGTCTGTGTTGGGAGGAATAAAAAGCTCTGCAGATAAGCATTATTTTAGCTTTCTGCTATTCTCAGAGGAATATCCTTTTTCTTTTTCAATTACAAAATAAATAGCTTTATGAATCTTTTAACTAAAACTAGCTTTAGAAAAGAGGGAAATGTATACACACACACAGACAAGTATGTATATCTTTTATTTGTCTTGGTTTGGGGTTTTCAGTCTTGCATATTAGGATATATTATGGCTGACTAATAGACTAAAACTCAGCATATTGAACAGAAATAATTCTGTCTGTATGTCAAAGGTATGAGCCTATAAACTTAATTACAGAAACACTGTAGGCTTATATGAGCAGTAAAAGACTAACAAAACAATAACATGTTGAAAAGCCCAAAATTTCTCCGCAAAATCATGATGTAGGTACCCATAAGGACTTTCCCAGCGTGCATATCTGTGTACCACGTCTTGTTCGCCTTTATTCAGGCTGAATTTATAACTGCTTGCTTACAAAGTAACGCAAACACCAAGTGAATTAAGGCATCAGAATTTTACTATATGATTCTATGGTGTTATGACAAATCTAAAACTAAAAGCATCCTACCTGGTGCTTTTCTTTTTTTGGTTTTGGTTTTGGTTTTTGACTTCTCCCTGGTCTGCCAAACTGTGAACTGCAATGCCACTTATTTAGTGCTGCTGTGATGCCCTCTTGGACAGCTTCCTGCGGCCAGGACCCCGACGCGTCCCATTCTCCACTGCGATGGTCCCTCAGCACTGCAGCGATGCAGCCCCTTTGCTATCGAAGCAGAGCTGATGAGCTACTGCTGTCTCTAAAAAGCGAACTACGTGCAGCTCACATGCTGTCGCTTCTCTTCCCACCTTCCCTCCGCTTTTGGGGCTGGGCAAGGGCTGGAGTTTGCCTGGGCACCAGTGGAGCACCAGCGCAGGAGATCTCAGTCTTGGCTGAGCCTCTGTGTGCTGCTGTAATACAAATATTGGCAAGTGATATGCTCAAAAGCTATGCTAACAGCTCTGGTTTCTTCACTGGCTAGTTAGGCTTGATGTTTTGCTATAGAACAAGCACATGTAATTTATGTATGTTATATAGTACACAGACCTATAAAAAACACACCGGTTACTGGGCAGGCCCTGGGGATTCACTGTTTCAGCAGGCGAATAGGATCTAATCTAGAACTAAAACTCAGGAAAGACTGTGAAATCAGTCACATAGCCAGGTGTCACCTTACAGGAGAGCTTTGGACATGAGAGCAACTAAGTTGTATCAGGAACTTATCATAAATATTTATATAGTGTTGCAGAAATACCAGGTGTCTTACAATGAGCAAAGTGTGCCGAAGAGGAGCCTCTGAAGAGCTAACCTCCAAACGGCATAAACCAGAACAACAGTAACTCTGCAGCTGGGATTCAGCACCTGCCTCCCTGAAGTGGAAGTTAGCACATCGGGCAGGATAAGTCCATGTATTAGAATCTCACGTGTACGCTAGAAAATAATTGGATTTACCATATCAGTGCCTTGCCTAGTGCCCGCTGGGAAGCCAGGCTTTGGATCCAGAGCACCAAGCCAGGAATAGGATCAGCTTCATAAAGAGACGGGCTTGCACTCATTTTTTGTTCAGCATTTTCCAGGTGAAGATTTAATGCAGGTTCATGTAAGAGGAGACACAGAGAAACAAAACCTCTCTGAACCATGATGGAGATTTACCTTTCCTTAAACCCTCTCTCCTCTGTCCCTAGGTAAACTGAATTTAATGCTTCCTCCCAAGCAAGACAATCTGTTATGAAGACATTAAGAGTCTAAATAACCATCTTTTTTTTTTTTTTTAAGAAGGAAGATTATAAAAAATCTTCCATCAGAACAAGAAGAAATGCTATCAAACCTAGCAATTCATCAGCATGCTGACCTGTTAAAGGGAATCCAGCCCAAGAAGTAGATACCTTGGAAACACATGGGTAATGGTCCACAGGAACTAGTTTTCCCTTATGGTTTTATGGCATGCCATAGCAGGCACCTCTCAAACTAAGTGAAAAAGCTGTAGAGATTTTGTTGATGGAAGTTTTGATAGGATTTAAAGCTGACTGTAGCTCACCCATGAGTCTGGGGGTTTTAGTCTTTTTTTTTTTTTTTTTTTAATACACAAAATTTAGCTCAGTTTAAACTATTTTATTCCCTGGTTTTACCTGTTTCATCTGCAGAGTGATAAAAACCAGCTTGTTTCATATATGCCATCAGTGATATGCAAGTGTGATACACTGCTGTGCCACTGCCCAGAGATAATGTGCTGCTAACTGGGTACCTGTGTGTCACTGTCATACCTTGTTACTCACCAGCAGCAGAATCACCTGAGCTGAAGCAGCTGTGCCTAATAGTAAATTTGTCTGTATACTTGTATAATTTCAATAACATACAACCAGTTTTTCATAACCTCCTTACACTACTGCAAAGTGACATTTACTGGTTTGGTAAATGTATTCTAGAGCCTTAGGGAAATAACACTAACTACTTTAAATAGCAGTTGGGTCTTAATGCCCCAGAGAAGATGTCTTTGCATAACAGGCATTTACCTTTTTCAGTAAAATTAGTTCAGCTATTTTATTTTCTCTATGCTGGGTACACCTTTCCCATCACTTTGTCACCATGGTGAGTAGATGTGACGCTATCCAGCTTTTTCACTTCAGGTATGTCTAGGTTTCACCATGAGGTAAACTATGAGAATATCTAAGTGGAAAAGCTGGGCAGTTTATCCATTCACTCACCAGGGAGAGTCTGTGGTGCAGCGTGGACAGAGCCCATATCAGTTCAGCCAGTGGTCATTCATTAGTCACATTCATAAGAAACTCATGAGAACGTGCTCATGTCTTTATGTGACTTAGCTCAGGTATTTGTAAGTCATGCAGGCACTCTTCTTAGACCATGGGTGGGATCTATCTCACTTAGGTCTCAAAAAGTTAGTTGCCAGACTCTCAGCTATTTACCCTGCCTCCTGTTATAGGCAGCTGGGAGAAGCAGGCACATCCAGGGAGAAATTAATCTCATCTGGAGGTAGGTAGTTAAAGTAGGTCAGAGAGATTGCGTGTGTGGGTTGCTCTCCAACGAATGTAGTGGAAGCCTAGAGCAATCAGGGGAGAATTAGACAACTAAACCTTAAATATCTGTACCGAGATGGAAATAAACTTGCCCAATATTTCTCTGTCAAGGATAAATAGCTGCTACAAGGAAAGTTGTGCTCTTGGTCATAGTTTCATGACTTGGCTTGTAAAACATGCCCTGCTCCAGGGTCTCCTATCTCCCCAGACACTCCTCAGAGTGTTACTGTGTGCAAGTAGGTCAGCACTCTTGTTAACGTTATACCACTCTAGTGATAAACCTTTTGTTTCTGCAAAAACAATGTCCAAATGCTACTTCTCTAGCATCTGTTTTGCTGTGATAGCATGAGCATGGCTTGCAGTATAGTATTTGTCTTTTTTAAATAGATCCATTAATTTATTCCCTGTGCAGGAAACCTTTGTACAGATTCACTGCTGGAAGAAAATAATAGTTGTGTAGAGGACAAATGCTTCTAAAAGGGCAGCTTGTTTCCATCCACACGCTGCCCGCAATACCTGTGTTCCTGTTCTATTTTATAACATAAGCATTATATAAAGTAAATGTAAACTGTGAGGATTGATGAGACTTTTTGGTGTGGTTTTTATGATATTTTTCCAAATGAGGCTGTGTTTTTATATTTGGTAAATTAATTTAAGTAGAAGGGTGAGACAGAAACAATTTGGAGTCTCGAAGGATCAACGTATAAAAGACAAATAATTTTACACTGGTTTCTGTATCTAACTGCTCCATATGTTTGGATACAATGATCCTAATTATGCTTTTGTCTTTATTTCCCACCCTTACTTGCAGACAATGGCAAATGTCATTATTGTAGCCAAGTACGAGAACTTGGTTACTACAATAATGGTGCTCTACTCAACATTTTTCAAGGTATGAAGCAACAATATATGGCCCATATGCTAAGGAAAACTTGATATCGTAACTATTAATTTTCTGTCTTATTTTCACCTTACAGTACATTAAAAGATCAGCTACATTTTCTTCTTTGCAAAATAAATTCTGAGAACAGGTATGTTTTTTGACCACAACTTGAAACTTCTTCTTTTGAAGATCTCAGTCAGAGTTACAAGAGTCAGTCATTTATGGAAATATTTGGGAAAAAATACAGAATAGTTCAAGTCATTTTGAAAAGTTAAATTTTCAAGAACAGTGTTTTTCCTGAGCTTAATGGCAAGGGAGCACAGCTTGCTGTCTTCGGTTCAACAAGACCAGCTGGCCATTTTCTCTTATATTAAGTGAATTGTGGGCATATTGCAGACATGAAGACTGCACACAGCAGTTATCACCAATTCCCTGCTGTGTGTCAGTATACATTTCTAGATTTTGCTCAATCAACAACATTGCTCCCTCAGGTTGTTGTTTTTTAAGCTCAGATTTGAAAAGCTTGTATTGATCTGGCAAAATTTGGCAGCCTTAGCTAACTTGGCAGCTTGAGCATCTTTAACTGAAAGTTTGAAGCTAGATATGACTTTTTGTTTATTTTTTAATTTTAAGTATATAAATTTCAAGTTCTTAATTTAAAAAGACAATGTTAACATTTTCCTGTCTCGTGTTATCAGTGGCAGTATCTCAGTAAAATAAATTTTAAAATGTATTTGAAGAATTTCTCTAGACTTTTCTGAGAATTTGAATATCAGACCAAACACAGTAAATCACACTTTACAGTATGTTAGACACCAGCTAAGTGGCACATTAACAAGACTGAATAAGATTTGGTTTTCAGTGATACCTTTACGGTATCACCAAGGACATGTTATGGTAGTACAGATATGAAGGAGACCAGATGTTCACCTGACCCTCATAGACCAAGAAAGTACTCCTCACAGAAATGCAATTTGTAAATAGTATTCTACAATAAGGATTAATCTGGACCTAAGTATTTCTCCCATATATTACTCTTTTTAAAATGGAAGAGTCTGAAATTGCTGAAATGATTTATCATGCAAAAGGCAATATGGCTTTTGTGTTGTTTTATTTATTGTGTTCCTTGGCCATAAAAAAGCGTTAGATTTGAAAGATCATCTTGATATATATATCACAACCTGTTTTGAAATTCATGAGTGCAGTAGTTTTCATGCCCGTGAAATTCAGACTAGATACCAAAGTGCCTGGACTTCACTGGAAAGTGAGAATCAATGCTCACTTTCTTCAGTCTAGTTTTGTGTGTTCATGTCTTGTAAAGATATCTCCACAGAGCAGAACTGGGATTATGTGTCAACAGCCAGAGCAGGGGGATTGCAAATAGTCCCCAACAGGCATATGATTACAGGCAAGCTGTATCTTTGACCTGTCTGCTTCGCTCCATGTCCAAATTTCAAGCTCCTGATTGTCAGAGCAGAAGCCTGGGACCCCTGGACAGCCAGGAACCCTATTAACCAACTTGGCTCCACCATGGTCCAACCTATGGCCAAGCTCTCTCTTGTGGCATTCCCCTGTGGCTCTGACAAGCCATGACTCTCCTCCCTTCTCCCTGTGCTGAGATAAGCCATGGTTTTGATTCTACATTAGCAAATGTGTCTTTCCAGAAGGTCTTTGAATACTTCACTTAACAACAGTTGGTAGCCATTGAGTTTAAACATGAAAGGCAAAGCCAAGGCTGATATAAGATTTTCTTGGCAATACAATACCCAAATCCATGGATAGATACCTCCAAGTTCTCCACACATAAAACCATCCATATTGTTTTTCTAACAATACCCACAGTTCACAGTACCCACCTTCTGGAGAAACCCCAATTCCAGTAAAGCCTTATTATTATTGTCTAAATAAATTATTTCTCTACAGCAAAAAAGTTTTTCAGATCTCTTCTGCACATTGTCTTTAAATCATCCAGACCTTCCTCCACCTTCCCAGTCTGATTGTAAACTTAAAATGATTGATGGTGTTGTTCTGATAACAAATACTACAGTAATGAGCTAGGGCATGGATATTTTTCAAGTTGAAAACCAGAAGAGAATCATTAGATCCATGATAAATCAATGATTTGAACAAAACCACAATCATGAATGAAAAGAAAGAAACAGAAGACAGTCCCTCAATCTTGGTGACTGACAGCAGAAGTAGGATATAGGTACAAAATATGGGTTTTTTTTTTTCTATTTTGTTATCTTATGAGAATGCAGTGTGCTTAAGCAATGTATCATTACCTTTCAGTGATATGTTGTAGCAAACCATCATGCAGGAGAGGAATCCATCAGCAAACAGGAGATGGGAAATAGCAACTAGTGAATATATTCTCAACGTTTCAGATCAAACGTGATAGAAAACTCATGTGAGTAACAGAACTGGCCAAATATGGATATTTGTTCATATTTGAAGCAGCTGTTGTCCAGCTCGACCACCATTCTTATTTGTGAGCATTCACAAAAGCAAGTGTTTGTCTGAACAAATATTTGGAGTATGGCTGGTCTTCATACAAATACTCTTCTTCACGCATGAGCAACAGTAATGTTTGTTATTTGCTATTCAACATCTGCACTTCTGTTTAAACTGCTCCAGTTCTCTGACTGGGGGGCAAAAGCAGATTCTGGATGATGCAGGTGATCAGAGGTGATGGTGAAGACACAGAGATTGTGTCACTGATCACTTGTCTCCTTTAGGGAAAGGGGCACGAGGAACATTTCCTGTGAATGGAAATAGAATTATATTTTTCTATCAGTCATAAAACCTGTGATATAAAGTTAGGTTAGTAAAATGAAGGACAGATCAGAAGCTGAAGGATAAATCAATAACTCACGCACATTTATTACACTGCTGTCAAGTTCTTACACCAAGAGAGGGTTATATTGGATTTTCAAAGGCAAATGAGCTTCTTGCTCTCTGCAGCCAAGGCTAACGTTCCCTCTCGCAGGACTGTTGGCCAGGATTGGATACCGAGCTCTCAGTCCCAGAAAGGAGACCTCCGTCACCTGAGCTGAGGAACTAACTTCCTCGCTTACCAATGACAGCAGGTGCACTAGAGGCTCTAGCAGAAATTCAGTGCTGGTTCTTGCTGGGGCAATTGAAGCTGACGCAGCTCCCAGCTGTCCTCCCCTCCCTCCAGCGAACCTTTCTGCTCCATTACAGCTGGAGGACAGGGTATGCATCCTCAGTTCAGTCACCGGAGCTTACAGCCTGGTAGTTTAGCATGGACTACTTCTTTAGATGTTTCAGCTAAGTTACCAGAACAAAGTGGGACACCTGAGGCTCGAGTGCATGTACCCTTCTACCCTTGCCGCAAGAGGAACAGTCTGCAGCCAAGGGGCACAGTAGGTGACAACTGCTGTAATAGCTTATCTCCACCATGGGTTACTTCAGCAGGGGACATGTGACAGCCTCTGCTCTCAACTTACTTCTTGTTCCTTTTGATTCCCCGGTGCCTGGGGTCATGGAATTAGGTGAAGTAATCAAAAATGCTTCACTGTAAACCAGAGTATGCAGAAGGTCACAGGACATAGTAGTTGAGCAAAGGGTGGCTAAAACCTCCCAGTTTGTTGGTCAATCTCACAATACATTTGAGCAGCCATCTGCAATATGGAACAGATATATTGATGCAACAGGCAGAATATGTAATTTTAATGCCCCTGAAAAAAACAGGCAAGAACTGACAGGGAACGCAGCAAACAGTGCTGGTCACTCCTGCCCCAGAAAGAGAAACTTGACCTGGGAAAGACACAAAGAGCAGCTACTGCAGTAAGAGGAACTGGGGAAAGTCTTCATATGAGAAGACCCTAAGACTGCTTGTCTTGCTTGCACTAGAAGAATGAAGGCTGAGAGAACAGGATACTGCTGCATATAAATAAATGGATATAAATGTCAAGGAGATAGGAGGGCTATTTAGGTGAAAGAACAAGTGTAAACTGATCACAAAGAAATGGAACCTGAAAATTAAAAGATTGTTGGGAACTACAAGCACTTTAGACATCAGCAGTGTGCTCAGTCTCTCTACCTGATACATCAGGTAGCACGTTGTCGCTTGTGCTACAGATATCAGTGTGTGGCTGGGCTCTGGAGGGAGTTCTGGGGTCCAGAATCAACCTGGTTATCCTCAGGCTTCTGAAAAGACTCAGAAACTTATAATGGGTGTCAGCAATGCCATATCACTGAGGGATACCTGTTCTTGTAAGGTTTTTTTAAAGCCACTTTTACAGTCCTGCTCTTTGGCCAACACTGTGTGCCAAACTTACAGTAACCCAGTAGTTTCCTCATAACATTTTCCAGTGTGCTTAGAAGTTTAAGACTATGGTGAAGAACTAAACAGTGGGGTGGCAAATTTGGCTCTGACATTATTGCTGAATTAGGATCCCCCAATAGGTATCAATGTAATCACCCCAGACCTTCATCAGTGGAAAAAGAACAAAATTCTGCAGGTGTACAGTTGCAATCATTCCTACTACTGTCATGCAAGAACTATATGCAAGTGTCAAGTAAAAAATACACCATGTGCCAAATTATGTTCTCTGTAGCACTTCAGTGACTTCTGTGGACAAGCCCGGGGTACAACAAAATAGTGTTTGTTCATGATTTTGGTCTTGAATAAGAAGTTATTTATAGCTACCAAAAGGGAATTTAAAATTCATTTTGGTCCTTCAGTCTTAGAAATTCCTCACAAACAGCATTTTGGATGTCTTATAGCCATTCCTTTATGAAGGATTCGATTCCAGTTTTTAAGTTATCCCATGTATCTATAGGTCGGAGTCACTTGGAATCTGTGCTCTGCAGCACTCATCTGTTATTTTAATGGCCTACTTTTCAAATGCAAACCTGAGACTTGAAAAGAGTTGAATTTTCTGGTAATAGGCTTAGTTTTCCAAAACAGTATTATGATAGATAGAAATTTTTGATGGCATTAACAATACCTTATTGAGTTCAGATGCTGAAATTTACATTTTCACTTATAGAAAGATTTACTGAAGAACCATAGTTTAAAGAGGGAGGAAGCTTGCTGTACTGAACTTGTAAGTAACTAAGATACAGTAAGCCAATGAAATTATGCTCCAGAATTGGCCAAATCAAGCACTTAAATTGATATATTAATAAACCACAATATTAATACATTGGGGTGATATATTAATATACTCCACAGCCTAAGAAAAATAGTCTGCCAGGACATATTAGTTCACTGAATGGTGTGTTTAAAGTGGCTATTTGTAAAGATAACAAAATATGGCAGAATTACATAGCTTATTTGACAGGACTGTGTTTTGCAATATCGTTCTTCAAGGCAATTCTGTTTTAATTCTGAACCGTCTCAGAGCCAGAAGATCCGAGCTGTGCTTCTGACTCCACAACTGCCCTTGACAGGAAACCGTGTTGGTTTACTTCTCATTAATATCTCTTTGTAAGTGGTCACCTTTCCCCCACCATCAAAGAAAGGCTGCCAGCCTTATTCCATGAATATACTTCTCTTGATCTCTACATGCATAATTGTCGGCTATTCAGAGACATTAGAAAGAAACAGGTGAATTCCTGCAGAATGGCAAAATGATTTAGAGAGACGGCAGATCCATAAAACTAGGCTTAACCCATAGTTGGATACCTTTGATATTGCTGTTATCCAGGCAAAATGCTGTTCAATAAGCCTCCCGCCTGAGCAGTAGCCTGTAGGGCTGTGTACTAAGGAAAGCAGTAAAAACTATTTGAAAATCTTATTTAGGCACTGAATCTTTTAAAACTGCCTGTCTGGGCAGCGAAGTAATACTGTACTGTCAAGTTGCATTATTCCTTTGCTTTAAAAGGAAAGTAGGAAGTCAGAAGTAATCCCAAGACTGCAGGTGACTTTTTCAACTGGCACCTGCACTAAATTCTTTCCAAGTCTCTTACCAGATGTGCAAAGGTAAGCAGCGTCTCAGGAGAGAACATTTGTAAGAGTTCGTTTATTAATTTATAAAAGTATTCTCCAGGCAAAAAAAAAAAAAAAAAAAGAGTTCATTTTGTGGAATACATTTTACAGTTCTTTTAAGATGTATTTTTCACATCTTTTTTTAGAAGCCTGTGGGTTCAGTATTACCATGCAATGTACTGCAAGTCTCTGCACAGTAGTTCCATACACTGAGTGCCAGTGAAATTAAGACTAGGTTCTGCTGTATCTGTTTGTAAAGGGGATACACATTTGACACCATTTAAAATTATTTCCCATTTATATTTGCCAGTATGTTTACCATCATATTTCCTTTTTTGATCACAAAGGAACGCTTTCCATCTGAGGGCCGGACCCTCAGCTGAGCTAGCCACTCAATGGTAAATATTGGCAAGTGCTGACAGTTGAAGTGCCACTGCTGGAACAGTTATTTGACCAATATAGGTGAAACCTAACACCTTTTATTTGGTGCTATAGCTCAGGAACCTGTCTATTATTTTAATCCCCGTGTGCCAGGGCTGCTTTGGAAGCAGTTTGCTCCGGTTTGATCTCACCGGCACACCTGCACACCTGCTATAACTGGCCTT
Organism: Mycteria americana; assembly: GCF_035582795.1. Classification (NCBI taxonomy): domain Eukaryota; kingdom Metazoa; phylum Chordata; class Aves; order Ciconiiformes; family Ciconiidae; genus Mycteria; species Mycteria americana. The sequence goes on from NC_134367.1 coordinate 39,218,429, forward strand.
GAGCATATTCTGCAGCCCACCCCTGCTCTCCAATATCTCTGAGGCATTTCTCCTTTGCTTGGCTCAGCAAAAGGCTTCTCCCCTTCTTCACCCATCAGCCATTTCACCAGTCCCCACTAGGTCCCCATTCCTCAAGTTTTTCCCCGCCTCGTGAGGATCTTCTCCCAGAGCAGAAGGTATTGAAACAACAGTGATGCTATGTGTGTGACCTTGCTTAAGATCTCTGCCCTCTGGGTTTTCCCCTCTGAAAACTGAGCCTCTCATACTCTTGTGAAGGTTAATTAATATTTGTACAGTACTTTGTCCTTAACTAGCACAATGTGAGTGCCAAGTAGTATTAAATAGTGAGCAATCCTGCTCTGGTGAGGCACAAAGTAAACATTTGTTAGATCTTTTCCAGATATGAAATGTTAAGTCTTTCTTTTATCTAGTGAATGGAACAGAGTGCCCTCTTAAAACTCCTGTTTCTCCTAGGAGAAAACCCAAATGTCTCAGCTAGCTACCAGCACTGAGGCCAGGAAGGGTCTCCAAATAAAAAAGAGTCAGTAATTAAAAGCCCCTTCATCCTTCCCCTCACAGCAAGGTGGTAAGGGAAGTGGAGCAAGTGGTTCTCAAGCCCAACCCTAGGTCGTGTGTTGGCACAGTGGACTCAACGTCCACGGAGCTGGGCCTGAAACTCCTGCCTGGAGCAAGAAGCGCTGGATGTGAAACACGCTGGGGACTGAGCTGGGATTTGCCTGGGACATACCCCACAGCACAAGTAGCTGCCCCAAGGAGAACTACCAAATTACATGTCCTTCGCAATACTTCCACTACCTCCCCGGCAGAGAAACCATGTGTTCCTCATGTTAGAGCCAACTCACAACAGCTTCATTTACCTGCTGCCTGTTTCTGCAGGTACCTGACTTCAACTCCCTGCCCAGCAGCCACCTGATCTGCAGGCATCTGACATCTGCACATGCAACATTGCCATTTACCTGTTTCCCCAAGTACCTCTGCAGTTGGAGCCAGAATGACTTCACCTTTCCCTAACATCGGCTTGGGACTGGCAAAGGGGCGAGCAGCCCCTCACTAGCTCCTTCCTTTGTAATTGGTTTCAGCATCCTAATCCATGGGTCGTTGGAGGGCTATGAATCTTTATTAGGGATTGCTACAGCACTGCAGCCTGCTGTAAGGGAACTACACTCCCAAAAAGAGCATGAGTTCAGGCTTGCCTCTTCCTTCTGCGTTTCCTACTTATTAGCTTTGGCACTCTGCTCCGAGCAGGCTGGCCTCTCTCCATCCCATTATGAGCAGCCTTCTTCTTCCCCTGAATTTCATAGAAACCCTGGACACCTGGAGCGGTGGTAAAGCTGAATAACACTGTGCTGCCGTAAGACATTGTTGTGATTGAGCTAGAACATTTTCTGCTTCTGTGCTAACATTTGCACAGCTAGCCTGTATCATACCCACAGCCACAGCCCCCTTGGATAACCCACCCCCGGAGCCGTGCAACGCCTGGGAGGTGAACAGGTTCAGAAGACCTTGTGCTGCAGTACCTCAGCTCGCAGCCGTGCAGCTTTGTTCAGCCTGGTAGTACCTTGTAGGAAACTGCAGATGCGTGTTAGTGGCTGGCTACCACAGCCGCCGAGCATCAAAGGATTTCTACTCAGGGAGGCAGCACTGATGGTGGCAGTTGTGTTTGCTCAAATGCTTGGAGAAAGCTGGCACTAGTTTTGGACAGGAGCCCAGAGAGAATCTTTTTAATGAGTTGTAACTTGCAGTATTTCCGATCCGTGGATGAAAGAACATCCTTTACAGGGAGTAATTGTTACCATTTTTTTTCCCAAAAGAGGTGGTTGTTACACTAGAGTCTGTCAAAAATCCAGGACCTTCCAACGTCTGCAGCTTTGCAGCCTCATTATCAAGGGGAGATTTGCTGAAGTGGCTCCTCAAGAACTGAGGCACTCCAGCCTACGGTTCTCCCAAGAATTATATTCAATCATCTCTGCCCTTCTTTCAGTTTTAAACTTGGCTGTTGGCCTGGAGTACTTCTCCTTCCTTCTCCCTCTCACGTTTTCTAAATCCTCAGTCCAAACAGATTTAAGCAAACCTTAAGCTTCGAAGGAAAAGCAACTGGCTCCAAATCAACTTTGAGGTCACCGTGCGGCCGGCTATGTACAGAGCTGTCTGTCAGACATGGCATAAGGGTTTTCCATGATCCCTTTTACTTCATGAACTCTATCATGTGGCCTTGGGGCTTGCCAAGGCTGGTGCTTTGTACACATTTGTGACATTGATTCTTGCAGCTGGAGGCCGTTAGATCAAGATTTAATGGTAGTGCAGGGTTACAGCCCAGTCTTGGCTGCAATCTTGTAGCAGGGATAGTCCCAAGGGACCTGGCCCCACGGGGAGGGTGAGCCATCCCGTTCTTGTCCTGGACCTGTCTCTCTGCCTTTGAGTAAGCCTCTCTGCCTTGAGAAAGCCTCTCAAGCCATCAGAAGTGCAGCCATGCTGGTACAGGCCTGTATGTTTGCTTAGTGGATGAAATAACATCATTACCTTATCTCCTCTCATTTTCAAGCTTTTCAGATATAAATATCTGCTGAAGATGGTATTAGGCTCTCTGTTCCTCCTTTGCTGTTCTTTCCCAGTAAGATCTGCAAAAAATCCTTTTTGTGTGCATTTTTTGCCCATTGTTATACAGTGTCAATCATCCCTAATACACTTCTGTCTTTTCTTTTATTCCTCCACCTTCACCTGCACTCCCACGAGAGCTGTATGTATTCAACAGACAACCAATAGAGCAGCACACAGCAAAGCAGCCGTACACAGCGTATGGACCACCAGAGAAAGTAAGAGAGTAGATTTATTTTCGCCTCTACCTTTAAAAAAAATTTGCTTAGAATAAATGAGTGTTCATTTAGCTGCACTGCCAAGAAGATGTAAAACATCTGCAATGCATCCAGTCCTTCTCTGCTTTACCAAGGGAGAACATCCATTTCTGATTCTAGGTGATAATGATCTTAGCCCTCGACCAGGTTTATCCTGAGTCATTTGCTAGTTTCTGCTGTTTGCATACAAATAGTGAAACGCAATTGACTCAAAGGACACAAGACAGTTCTCTTCAAAACAAACTTTTGTGTCTGTCCTTTCCTCTACAGCACCTTTTCCTAGGATTTACCCTTTTTCCCTCAATCAGACATCCGCACTAACATTTTTGAGCTCTTAGTAGTTTCAACGACCCACATTCTAGCGTAGTACAGGGACACTTGCTAATCCAGAGACTTTTCCAATGGCAAACAATTATTTTTTTATCCTACACATACACACGCACATACAAGAAAATATATTGAAAAGAATGACTGTCCCAATAGATGCACAAACTGCATGGACAAGCAGCAAGTAGAAAAACAAACAAACAAACAAAACCAAAGTAAGTTCTTGGTCTATAATATACTTTCATTTGTAAATGTTGAAGTCATTGACTACGTTTCAACTATTCTGTCTGATACAATAGGATCTGGCAAGAGTCTTTCTCTGAGTTACAGCAGAGTCTGACCCTGTTCACTTACCATGAAAACCGAGAACTAATGCTTTGCCTACTTTATGGTGCTCTAGAGAAAAGATTTTGGCCACTGAATAAAAACATTCCTTGTGTATACATAAGTTCATATTTGACTTTGCATGCAGAAACCTGAACCTGATGGAGCTCTTCATATGCAAAACAGTTAGCAGGCTTTCATGGGATAGAATAAATCCACATGTACACAAAGACTCAGATAGCTTCCATTTGGAAAAAGGAGAGCTGTAGTAATCCTGCTCTTAAAGCAAATTTTATTCTCATTTGTTAAAAGTCACTGAGACTGGAAGAGGGCACATTCATCTGGCAATCATCTCGCTGGCAATCTCTATTATAAAGATGAAAACCAGTGTGATTTACATTAAATTTAATTCCCTGTTGAACAGCAAGATGTATTCTTTGGACTTTGCTGCAGGAGCCTGATGGACACCTAATGCAGCACTGACCTCAATTCATCTGTTCTCCACCTCCTCTTCCTTTTCAGTGAAGCATGACCTGTGTTAAACTGTGCTACCGATACAGTGCCTTATTTGGGGCTCTTTCCTATATGTTACTGTGTAACATAATCCATAGCTGGGCATGCATCAGTAATTTCATTACAGTCACCAATGATGATACAAAGATTCTGTACCAGATACAAAGAGGGTTTTTTTCTGAATCAGCTGAGACATTTCTGGTGATGAATGGTGGTACTGATACCCTGACCTCCCATTTCTAGGCCATTACAGTTTATGGCACATTGACCTTCTAAGGGAATTGTCAAATGCCGTCAGGCAGCTGCTCCTGCTCTTGTACAAGAAATAGCCACTCTCCTTACTTTCTTGTTGTCATGGGAGTAGAAATTTCTTTTATTCTGTCTGAATTTATGTTCCCTCCCCTCACACTAATCTCTCTGAAAGTGCCTGACTTTAACATCCATATAATGATGTCAACAGGGAATGCACAAAGTCAGAAAAAAGCCTCTAGTCTCCATGGGGAAAGCAGGATCCATTTTAGGACACATTTGTCTCTGGTTTATGGAAAAACAGATTTGACTGATAACATCTTTTCCTTGGTCATGGAAACCAAAGTGCGCGCTGAAGGAGGGGGCAGAGAAAAGCGAAGCAAATGTTGATTTCAATGGTAAGGCATTCAGCTGGGTGAACTGAGCAGGCAGCAGGAACTGGCATCCAGGGAGCGAGCAGCATCATCCATCCTTTAACATCATCCCAAACTACAGGACAACCTTTTTTGTCCAGCTGATACCAAGGGAAGAAAACAGCTGGGTTTCCTCCCTCTTGCAGTCCTGGGCTGCGGGTCCCTCCTGGTGTGCGGTGGCTTTGCCTCCTCACCTCTCCTGCCGCGGGGTGGTCGGAAAAGCTGCCGTGGCTGAGCAGAGACCGCTTGGTGCCAGCCTGACAGGCACTCAGGGCCAGCATGGAGCAACACATTAATTAGGATTCCATGGGTCCAGAGTCACCCTCTGTGCGCTAACCACCGCTCCCTGTAACTACGGTTGGAGCAGTGCACGGGAAACGTCGGCGTAGACCCAGTGACCACGCTCCCACCTGAAATCCTCTGATCACTTTTGTCAATGAGTGAACGTTATTTATAAACCTACAAAATGTGAGTTTAGCGATCGCAGGGGAAACAGCATGAGACAGCCAGCATTCTCCCTGAATTACCTTATTTTTAAGGAGTTTTTCAGACTCTGATTAGCCATCAAGTTTCTTTCTTGGTTGAAAGTTAAGCTTATGTAAGGAAGACTGGATGAATTAGGGCTCCAGGACACCCAACATCACCACCGCTGAACCCCTAACCCACTGATAGGAAATCAACCAAAATCAACTGAAAATATGAACATTTCACTATGGAAATGTAGACAGTACACCATACAGCAGACTTAATAAAGTGTATTCTCTGAAGTTAAAAGCTCTAAACATATCTGTCGAAATAAGAGTGTTGTGCAATATGTATAAGCATGTCTTCTCCTTTCAGGTCCTTTAGGATAATTATTTAGGATTGAATACATAGCATAGGAGGGCGCAGAAAGGAAAACCAGCTGCCTCCAAGAAGAATTCTTCAAATATATTTTAAAATTTATTTTACTGAGATACTGCCACTGATACCATAAGACAGAAAGATGTTAACATTTTCTTTGTCTTTTTAAATTAAGAACTTGATGTTAATATGCTTTAAATTTAAAAATTAAAATAAGTCACATCTAGCTTCAAACTTTCAGTTAAAAATGCTTAAGCTGCCAGGTTAGCTAAGGCTGCCAAACTTTGCCAGATCAACACAGGCTTTTCAAATCCAGCTCACCCTCCAAACAAAAGGGAAGCAGACAGAGAGCTTATGAGCAGCGAGAAACTTTTTTTTTGGGGGGGGGGATGAATTTCCTATATTAGGATTTCCTCAGGTTGATAGGGAGATTATTTTTAAGTATTTTACCACTGATAATTGTTGAAAGGCAACTTTTCTGAGGGCTTTTTCTACACAAAAATCAAAACCAGATCATAATCTTTGGCAACTTCTTAAAACAAAATGGGATTATGGCACATAAGCATTAGGCAAATGTCTCCTTTAAATGGCTTTTGAAGAAAAACCAAATTTCTTTATCTTTTCTTCCTGCAGCACCTTAGCTGTGATCATGGACAGAGTTGCATTTTTATCAGAGAGGGGAGGAGTTATGAATGATTACTTAGAATTTTCCAGAAATAAAGTTTTATCAGATTGATTAGAGACTCCACAGCTACTGGAGCTGTGGAGTCTCTATTATCATCTTACATACTGAATTTCCAGGCCAAAATCCTACAGAAGTAAGGTTATGATCAAAATCAGAGGTTAAATCTGTGCCAGCTTTTTTATCATTTCAGAATTACTTTGTTCCTCAGTGTGACAGATGCACTCGACCTTTTAACCAAACTAGCGGTAGTTTGGCACAGGCTCCAAAGGAGGTAAAGGCATGAGCCGTGGCCAGGCCAAGAATTCCTCTGGTCCCGATCTGTTCTCTGAGAACCCAGAAAGAAGCTGAGTGGCACAGAGAGCATCGATGCATATGAGCTTGGAACACCGATCATGTGATTGACACATGAATAGCGGGTGGCTTTTCCAAGACTCATTTATCAAGTAACAAAGAAAGTTGTGGGTACAAGGAGCCTCATGCGTATCTTTCCTATCGCATGTAATTTGACTACGAGCCAACCACTTTGTCTATAAATATGACAGCCAAAGTGAGCCTTCTTTGAGCTCTCCCTGCTAGGCAGCGTGGCTGCATGGCGGTGATCTCCCCTTGAGCTGGGACACCTCTCAAGGTTGCCTCTCGAGGCACAGAGACCTTTTACCAACAGCAGATCTGTGGTAAGCAACTGATATCACGCGTAACCTTGTAGTATGGTAACTCTGATTTTTGTCTTGGTAACTTTGATTGCATGCTGAATTGATAAATTTTGCATATATAATCCCTTAGACATAAACTGTTGTCCAAGTCTGAGACTAAGATGGACCTAGCCGCACCTAAGCTCCATCAGGAATTTAGAAAGCAAGGGGGTCTATTCTGAACCTTGTGACTCAACGGAAGGATCCTCCATACCCTTTTGTATCCCCAGTCTCTCTGTGAATCATTTTAACTCTAATGGAACTCAGTTTTCCTTTGTATGTTTCTTCCATGCAGTAATTAATAGAGTGAACCTTGCCATCAAACTTTGTTAAGTCGCACTTTTATAAATCATATTAAAACTGCTTTTGTTAATATCTTTGATGGTGATTTTTTAAGCAATCTAAATCACTCATTCATGACACTCAGCTGGAAGGATGAGTTCTTTCTATTTTGTTTTTTGTTTCAAGAAAGCATCCTGGAGAAAAACAAGGTGTTTCCTCCAATGTCTCTTACCCCTGCAGAACTGACCTTGCCATTTCTGCTGTACAAATGAGCAAAATCAAGTAGCTCTTCCTCTGCAGCATATCAGAAAGCTCCTGGCAGATAGTGAAGATCTTTGTACCCTTTATGACAGTAATGCCACACCATGGTCAGCCCCTGAGGTTGTTAAAAAAATGATAGTTTCTCCTTGTTCTTTCTGTGACTTTTGGCCTCTGCTTTGTTTTTCATTCCACTTTGCATTTTTGCCCATTACCACAGAAACCCCACTGACTGAAAAATTGTGTCAACAGCGTGTAGACTATTGCAATGTCTGTTAACAAGCCAGGACGTATATATAATAAACGTGTTTATGCTCACAGGTGGTGTAGATTGTAAAAAAATTTAATGTTCAGCTTTTCTATTGGATAATCTAATGCAAGAGCTATTTTTGCATAAAGGAATTGAAAGCCAAATTCTGTTTTTCATTGTTCTTGGTAAAAAAAAAAAAACCTTTGCAATGTAATTGAAGTCAGTGGCATAGCTTCAGTTTTATACACTGATGAAACAGAGCACAACTGATTGCAATCATTCAAGCTCCATCTATAAATATATCTCCACCAATTTCTTTAAGCTTTGTCTAAATATTTAGACCCTATATTTACCCCGTTGAAGTTAGTTGCAGTCTCCAACAGGGCCGGGACTTCCATTTGGGTCTCCCTGAGGTCCTAATTTCTTCCTCCCTCTCTAGTGTCCTCCCACACCTTTCTCCATCGGGTGATCTCAAGGAAAATCTCTGACCTACATTTTTCTCTCTTCTATGACCACCTTTTTCCTTATATATAATTGTAGCAGATTATCAAGTATAGAGTGATGACTAAAAGTTCCTCACCTTGGAAGATTTTTTTTTCTTCTGAGAAGAAATCACTTTTCTTCATCACAGCATCCAAGGATATAGAATGTGTCCTTTGAACCATTTCTGGGAAAGTGCCTTAGGCACCAACAGCAGAGAGACAGGTAAGCAGTAAAAATCACAGCATCACTTCCAAACCTTTGGTAAGAAATGATTCATGCCCATCTAAAGCTCACTTGTTAGCACCTGTCTCTCTGATGGGGCTTTTCTACTTTGTCGTGTGTGATATAAAGGCTTGAATCAATATAAAGACTCAACTGCTGAGCTACTTTAAAACTGCTTTTTCTCTTCATGTCTCTTGACACAATACTGGCACACAGCAATGAGAAGAGCACGTCTATCCTACATGACACAAATTACACCTTTACTGTCGCAGGAGCTCCTGCATGGCATACATTACACATCTACTTATTTAGGCTCAGCGCTGAGTTTATATGCAAGCCTGGGGTCACCGCTTGCTCACACAGTCTCCACTCTGGCTTGTATTTCAGCTTACCCTTATAGGCTATATGGACCCAACCAGCTCAAGCTGGCTCTGCCTCAGACCCTGCAAGCCACACAAGCTCCTCCATGCCTCAGTGCCTTGGACCACCAAATTCTCACTGGCATCCCCCTGCCAACTTCCATTGGTATCAGGCTACAAAGATGCTCTCCCATTTCTAGCACTGTGTCAAATATTTTGAAGATCTTCTGCCTACAACCCCAAGGTGAGTGCAGGATTACCCAACAACTGACATGATTTTGCAAAGGGAAAAAAAAAAAATCCAGGTGTCAGACAGCAGAGCTGAAATCTGGCTGCGAAACATATTTAACAAGGTAGCTGAATAGTGAAAAAAGAAAAAAAAAAAAACAACATAAAACAGCTCAGGAACCTATATTCGTCTTGATGGCAGCAAGTCATTTTTATGAGCACTCTTGTGAGGTCTTTGGCATCCAAGCCACTGAGGAACCACTGGTGGCTCACGGTCCCCTGCCTTCTCCCAATCTCTGGAGGGGAATTCCAGCACCCAGTGCTGCTGCCTCACAGTCTAGAGATCCTGAGGAAGGACTTTCTGGCTTGATATCCAGCATGTGAAGGTCCAGGGCTCTTTAAACCCACCTTGACAGACTCCATGAAGGAAACCCCCTGGGCTGGCCCTTCTACGACCAGGAGCTAAGCCCTGCTGAGGAAGCATCTGTGTTGCTGCTGAGCCAGCCAGCATGGCTGGCTACAGCCAGACTCAGTAGATGCTTCTGTCATTGTTCCCATCTCCCCCATGTGCAGTAGCAGCATCTGCCTCCAAGAAAGTCTGGAACCCAGCTCTGATGGGTACAATTTCTAAAGAAGCTGTAGAAATCCTAGGAGCCTGAGTCTTGGTAAGGTTATTTATTGTGGCTCAGTGCATACCCTGCAGAAGCTGGCACCTTCCCGTGCCTCCCTCCTCTCCATGCACTCTGCAGGTCCACCTTGGCCCCATCCTTCTCTCCAAGCACCAACCCTAGGAGACATTCCTTGATCTGCCAGCTCTCTAGCCCCAAAAGAGGTCAGTTCCTAATGTTGGCCACCAGTCCCAGTTTCCCTAATCTATGCACAGTTCTCTGCCAAAGTAGGATCTGCAATGGGCTCTTGCAAAGCCAGTAACTAGCCGTCCTTTGGGGTTTGAGGACACCTGTGTGTGACTGTGCTACTCACTTGCCAGGGTAGCAAAGGCTGGTCACGTTCCCACACATCAAGGACCAGGCACAGCAGCCTGACTCAAACAAACTTTTCTGCTAGTCTCTCTCTGGGCTTTTCAAACCCTCTGGCCCTCGCTGTTTGCTCACAGCCCAGCAGACTCAGAGCCGCAAGACAAACTTAGGTGCTCTCTGAATTGAATCTCAGCCGAGAGGAACTCCAGGTGGTCCCAGACCAACCTGGCTGGTGGCTGAGTGATTAAAAGTACTACATTAAAGATTTGGCCTCTCTCCTGGATCTCTCTGTGGCATAGCATCACATGAAATGGGTCTTTTGCAAATGTGGCTAGAGCAGAATTCCTACTCTCAAATACCTTCTCTAGTTTCCAGAGAAGGACCTGAATAAGCAAGAGTTTCTCAATTCTTGCATCGCTCACTACAGACTAGAAATAGATACAGCAAGGACATACCATTAACAGGTTGTCTCGTGCAGCAGAGTCTGATCAGCACCTCTTCCTGCCTCCATCCCTTGCTTGGTGCTACTGTCTCCCACTCGTTTCTCCAGCAGCTTCACTAACAGCCAGGACAAGGACTGAATAGCTAGGCTGGACGAGGAGGAGCTCCACCATGGAAGATGCCGCTCCTGTGAGCTTGGAGGATTCCCACAGGGAGATGAGAGCACTGGTACTCTCCTGCAGGGAGTTTCTTCTCTAACATCAGACCCCAGAAGAGGCTTCTTGACTCAGCCCCCCACCCATTTTATTAACTAGTAAATTGGGCAGTGCAACTTAGTGGAAATACACCCCGCTACCCTCTGTGTGCTCTGGAGCAGTACTCCAAGAAACGCCGTGCTGACCATTGCAAGAGTGCCTGGCCTTTAAGAGCTGCCAAGCTGGTGGTAGCACAATGCCATGCTGTTCACCAGTTCACCTGTGGGTAACTTTATTCATAGGTAGGATGTAAAGATAATACAGTATATTCATATAAGGACACAGGAGAGCGCACCAGTGAAGCAAGGCTACAAAAATATAAAGCAAGGAAACACATTGCCAAAATTAAAGACATAAAAAAAGGTAACAACATTCCTTAGTTGTTTCAGTATCTTAGCTGTGTTGGGAGGCTCACTAACTGGTTTTTATGGCTCACCCCAGGCAAACACCTCTCAGAGAGTATTTTAGAGCAACAACCTTTTTTTGTTGTGTTAAGCAGATGCTCTGGGCAAGGTGCATCTTCCCTTGCCGTACAGCGGAGCAACACCTCCAGCCTTTGTCTTCCTGCAGGTGTGCCAATCATCTCTTGTGCCAATGCTCTGCAATGTTATGTGGTGCTAAGGGTGGGGATCAGCCATTTCTTTCTTAAATGATTTTAATATGCATTTTGTTGTGTACCTGAATTAACACATTTCTGGTTTTCTTGTTTTAACTTATTTAAAACCAAGTTCACTACAAAGTTTATTAATTAAATGCAGCTCTTCATAAAATGACCAAAATTAGCCTACTCTTAACACCTAGTAGCTTAAACACAATACTTATGAGTGATAAAACGGAGATATGGAGTGTTTGAATGAGCTGACAGCCCATCTCTCCCGTTAGCAATAAAGGAAACTTTACAGGCTGCTACGTCTAGATTGTCTATGGCTGAAGAAACCATATTGGCTTGATGCTCTCAGCTGTGCTTCTCTGTCCCATACAGACACAGGATGTGTCTGACGGGTTCTCTTATTTTGGTTAAAGTATTTTCAGGGGTTCAATTTTCTACCCTAAACTGGTGTCTCCCCTTTGAGGGAAGGTGAGATGCTAGGCAGCAAAAGCCAGCCTCAAGCCAGAGTGCTACAGACCATGTGGTTGCACTGAAGGCCTCAAGGAACACAGAGAGCATCGGAGGTGGTCTTTTGCACACCAACACTACAACCACTGCTGATGGCCAGCATGGTGGCAGCATGCAGCGTGGCTGTGCTGGCTGTTCAGCATGGTCAAGAAGACTACATTTATGTGTTTGCCTGTGGGTGCACAAGGCAGCATGCCTTGGCGTTTGGGCACAGCTGCGTAGAGGTTGCTGTGGAGCCTGCCTGCCTAGTGCATCTGTTTTCTTTGCTTGAACCCAGGGCTTTGGGAAGGGAAAGGGGGGGAGCTGGTGTCCCTGCAGGTCTGGCTCTTCTATGGAATTGGAAACTTGTCCCACACCTGGAGCTGGAAACTCAGAAGCTCTCCAGCACATGGCAGCAGAGGTGTAGTTTGGGGTGCAGGTCAGGCAGGACAGTTGAGATACATTGCTAGATTGCTAGTATGATGCACATAGGTCAAGTGGACAGTGCAAGCTATAAAGCCTTGCTGAGGGAGGCTGCAAACACCCCTGGAACAGCTTGCAGGCCTCTGTCTGAGCCCAGCACAGACCAATATGGATGCACATCCTGGTGTATTGTCCGGCAGCACGGACACTATTTAAGACCTAATTAAATAGACTGCATCCTTATGTCTTCTTGACTTTAGCAGGTCTTAAACATGTTTTTCAAGGTAGTGCTGTGTCCGCGTGCTCTGCTGAGTGGAGAGTCAGTGCAGCTGTGGAGGACTGAACATCCACATACATGCTGGGTGGGTTAAAAGTTGATAAGTCTATAACAATTTTCCTCCGAGACAGAACCTAAATTGGGGTTGTCCAACAGGGTCTTCATATAAAGATATTTCTTCTGTGATCAATTCCTTTGTAACAGTGGGATTTAATTTATAAAGCAGAAAAAGAGGTGAGAATCCTAAACAAGCGGTGGGAAGCTCCTATCTAAGGCTAACATACCTCAAAATTTGGTGGTTTTCTTCTTCTCTTAAATTACCCCTCAAGCCCTGTATTAGACATATATGTACTGGGATAGCGCAGAGGTCAGTAGACACCAGTGAACTCCTGAAGACCAGCACATTTGGCCCAGCCTGTTCAATGCTCCTTGAGCAGGCAGGCTGGGCCAAATGCCTTCTTGTTTTATTCCACTAAGTCCTTAGCTAGGGCTGCTTTTCCTTCCCGATTAGGTCTCTTCTCAGTGCAGCATTCGTGCAATGAGATGGTTTGGGCAGTCTCCAGCCTGAGAATGGCAGGTCGAGGCTGTCTGTGCGATGAGTGTCACACCACATAGACAGGGCTCACAGTATGAACCACTGCATGGGCACCCGGCAGGCTTTGTAAGTGTGGTTGCACAGAGAGGTGATGCAGGGCGGTCAGCAGCGCGGTTCCTTGTACTCTCCCGCAGACACCACCTCATCACTGATGTTGCATCACCCTGAGGTCCAGCAATTGTTTGTCTGTGATGTGCCAACCGCTCCATTGCAGGAGAGCAAGGAGACCCACGGAGACTGGGACTGGTGTTTTCTCCTGCTGCAAACCAGCAGTCTGGCCCTGGGCACGAACCCTTCAGCCCTCCACCGGGAGGGTCTGAGAGAGCCCTTACTTCTCCCATTGAGTTAATATGGCCAGAGCAGCCCGCAGGAGCAAAGGAGCTGTTTGACATGGCACGGCCGCACAAAGGTCTCATTTTCCCTAACCGTCCCATTACCAGCTTGCGGATCAGAGGATTTTGGTCTCCCCAGCAGCTGAGCAGGCAAGGTTTACACACAGCTTTCCCTTTATCTCTGTGTTTTATGCTTCTGCTGCAGCAAAGTCACCAAATGGGTCCCCAGGTAGCTACTGTGCCTTATTCCCAGGGCTGTTCATTCCTGCCATCATTCGCTTTGATGGCCCCAACACACAAAGACACAAACGACTATAAACCTTTGTGTCAGAGCCGGTGCCATCAGGAGCTTTCCACGCATTTTAGAAAAACCCAGGTAGGTATAGAAAGTTCCCCGCTGCTACAGACGAACAGGAGCGCCTGAGTGACAGCCCAAGGGAGCAGTGCCTTTCCCTGCCACGAACCACGTTTCATGCTGCCCACATACACGTGAGCTAAAGGTCTGCTTCTGACTGACGGAGGCTGGCCACCCGTGCGTTTTGTTTTCCTGGTTACCGCGAGTAGCAGTGAACAGCGTCGACTTATCCTGCCGCACGGGTCCGTAGGCAGACTGCTGCAGACTTAGTTCTAAGTTTTTCAAGGATGGTTCAGGGACCCAAAGGGCAAGGTGGCGCAGAGGCAATAGCAGCAATGCAGGCTACTTTTATTTCTGCTTCAGAATGATTACACCAAGCAGCAAAGCAGAAAGGGGTCCGAATGATTGGCACTTACATGGGAATGTGACAAGATCTTGGAACCCATCATTGAAGGGTTTTCCAGTAGTATTTGGCAGTGATTTTTCAATAGGCAATGCCTTGTGCATCATGAGGGTGGCTGACATCTACAGTAGAGGAGGAAGGGAAGTAAACAGATTCAGAGTATGACTGTGATACCTGTAAAGAGATCACCAAGGGATGGCAGAGAGCAGGATCGGGCTTGTCAGCAGAAACGGGAGCAACTACTTGCTCCTGAGCATGGAGTGTGAACTAGGAACCTGGCTGCAAGAAGGCAGGTGTCGAGGACGGGGTGATACTTTTAACACTTCGCTTTTTGCTCTTGAAGCCACGAAAAAGTAAAGCTTAATTACACAGCAGCTGTGAAGGCTTAAAAAGTATCTGTGAAACCACGAAGAAAAAACATTAGGTAATTCCTCTGTAGATTTGTTTCCACCAGTTCCCATATGGTGAGAGGACTATTTGAGGAGACCTTCCAGCTCTCTCCCATGATTATTCCATAATGTAGAATAGGAACATTAGGTGGAAGAGGTTAGAGGAAGGATTTTCTTCTGGTTCCTATGTTTAAATCTCTTTTTTTCCTGACAGTTGTTCTTTTATCTTCAAAATAAGGATTTACTGAATTATGCCAGGTGGCTAATTAAAAATTATTCTAGAGAAAATAAAGATCCTTAATAGCATAAAAACTGTTAAGAAAACAACTTCTAAAAAAAAAAAACTTTGAAAACTTTTTTGACGAGGAAGCCATAAACAGGGTTTGTGTGCAAAATTAATAAACTCATGTGGAGATTATAAATTCCACAGGGACTCACAGCTGCCACTGGAAGGAGGAAAATTGGGCCTAGGATACAGCACACACACTCCCCCCCTTTCTTTGCTCCACTTGTGAGTTTTCATATATTAAGGTTATTTTGAAATCCATAACCAAACAGAACAAGAAACAAAACAAAACCAATATCCCTAATAAAAATCTTCCCTCTACAGTAACAACAAAAGTTATATAAGAGACTTTAATAATGTAACTCTTAAATGGGAGAATTGAATTAGAAGAAGAAATTAGTAATAAATGTGAATTTAAAGATGTTTGTGAAAGTGTCTGCAAATCAAAAAATGAGAACCACACAGCTCATACTCATAAAGCTTAGAAATAGTCCCAGCACCAGTCCTAAGTCTGCTGGCAAGCAGTGATCACAGCCTCTCTTTGGCCACCAGCCATGAACTCCAGAAAAAAATAAGTAATTCACAAAGTTCTCCTATTGTTTGAATTTGGAGACCAAGTCCAGGAAATATCTGCAAAGCAGCGTTCAAAAATCACAATGCAAACGGTTTTCTACCTTTATCCAGTACAAGACAGGCTCCCCCAGCATATTGTGGACTTCTAGCTGTCGTGGTTTAGCCCCAGCCGGCAACTAAGCCCCACGCAGCCGCTCGCTCACTCCCCCCTGGTGGGATGGGGAGAGAATCGGAAGAGCAAAAGTGAGAAAACTCGAGGGTTGAGATAAAGACAGTTTAATAGGGAAAGCAAAAGCTGCGCACGCAAGCAAAGCAAAACAAGGAATCCATTCACTCCTTCCCATGGGCAGGCAGGTGTTCAGCCATCTCCAGGAAAGCAGGGCTCCATCACGCGTAATGGTTACTTGGGAAGGCAAAATGCCATCACTCCGAATGTCCCCCCTTCCTTCTTCTTCTCCAGCTTTATATACTGAGCATGCCGTCATATGGTATGGAATAGCCCTTTGGTCAGTTTGGATCAACTATCCTGGCTGTGTCCCCTCCCAGCTTCTTCTGCACCTGGCAGAGCACGGGAAGCTGAAAAGTCCTTGACTAGTGCAGCAACAACTAAAACATCTCTGTATTATCAACACTGTTCTCAGCACAAATCCAAAACATAGCCCCATACCAGCCACTGTAAAGAAAATTAACTCTATCTTAGCTGAAACCAGGACACTAGCACAGACCAGATACTGCCTTCCACCCTCTTTTCAGCAGGGATTTCCCCAACCCAGCAAGAACTCCTGTGCCCTACAAGCGGAAGCAAACTTTCTTATCCTGACATCAGGGTGGAAAATCAGTTGGAAAATTCAGGTATGCAGGACAACCCATACAATTTATATTTTCCGATCACCCTTACATAAAAAGGTGCTCGTGCAGAATTTCAGGCTGGGTTAAATTAATTTCACCTCTGAAGTTATGAGTGCTGTTGCTCTGGGGTTTCAGTCCCATTTTCTGGATTGTTTTAGTTTCGTTCAAGTGAAAACAATAGTTCTCTTGAGCAAAAGGGCGCTGTCAGTGAACGGAACAATGTAGAATAACAGTTGGAAACACAGCAAAGAGCAATAGCACTGCGTCTTGGCTCGTGCGTTGGATCAAGTGAGGTAAATTCACTGTACCGTTTGTGTTGCTCTTTTTAGTTGAATCCATCTCCAAACAACAGCTGGTGCGCAGCAAGTTTTCAGTATTGAATCACTTTTTCTTCTCATGGTCATTAATAATTTTCCTTAAAAGGAAACAGGCCCCTTAATGCCCCTGGTTGCTCCTTGCAGGCTTTGCAGGCGCTGATGTCTTCCACCCGCCGCTGCCTTCCAGCGCCGTCTGTGCTGGGAGCTGGGGGTCCTCGCACCTGCTAATGTGGCTCCTGCTCTGCCAATGCTTTAAAAAAAAGGTAAAGACAACATGATTTTAAATGCCTGTCCAAATCCGTTGGTATCTGCTTGGCTTTCTTTTGGGAAGGGGAACCAGCTCAGGGGTATTCTTCACGGCCACCTTTCTGCAGTGCCCTGAATGTCCTCTCTGGGGCATTGTGCATCTGGGGAGGATTTCACCGGCTTCAAGAGTTTCAAGGGGGCTGTGGAGGTCCAAGTCTGACACCAAGCCCTGATAGGTCAAATCATTAATAAAATTTGGGCAAAAACATCACATGGAAAATGAAACCTACAAAAGTGAATCATCCCATCATCATGAGACTCCCCTGGAGCGAGGGCACTCTTCTCCGACATCCACTGGCAGAGCTGTTATTGCCACCAGAGACCAGCAGCAGGGGTAAGCAGGCAGGGGTTGTTGCCTGGTGCTGGTAGTTGTTCGTGTGGCTGCTGTGGAGCAGAAAGAAGGTGCCTTTATTCTTGCTAACACAGAGTGAAGCATTTCAATAATAACTCTGAAATACAGATGCTGGCGGGAAGTGACTGGTGTGCCTAGAAATGCCCGTCTAATGCCATTTCATGTGCCTTAGGGTATCTGAGCCCTCCTCTCAGGGCTGTCAGATATGACCTATGAGAAAGCGGTTGCCTTTCTGGATCAGCCACTGGAAGTCCGACAGAAAAGCAAGGGCAGCTCAAATGGCACTACACACGCATGTTCAGGCACCTGAATCATTCCCAGAGGCTCCAAAGACGTGTCCTTCATTTGCTGTATTGTTTGAGCAATGTGCTCTGTAGCAAAAATAGACACAGAGGACAGGTAAAGCAAAGTTAAAAACTAACACCGAAGAACAATTTTCACCTGAGCACTACGTGGTTTCTGGACTAGGAAAAAAGTCATCTACTTTGCTGTCATTGTTAATACTCCTCATTATTACTGTTAGTTTTTCCAGCTCTACAGGCTCTTTCTCTGACTCTTGAGGCACTTTCACGTTAGTTAATCCTGTCCTCTTGCAGAACAGATAGCTATAATCTTGCTCGGCCTATGGGTTACCAGCAATGATAAATGCAACGCCATTATCCCATGGAAATTCTGGGGCAAACCCACAGAAACAAATGCCATTTTTCTATTTCTCGTGCAGGCTTGAGGCAGACACCTTCCTTTGTGCTAGCAAGTTCTTGGAAAGAAGAGTCAGCAATGATGATTCCTCTGACCCTCTCTTTTTTTAAAGACAGATGTGGAAAGTCTCAGTGTGGAAAAGCATAAACCCCCATGTGGATTTTTTCAGGGCTGGCACATGAATTTCCCCTGCCAAGCTGAGTGGCAACTTCACCAGGTCTTGCTTCACCCAAACCTTTCCGACTTCACCTCCCCATTCCAGAGCAGGATTTTAAAATATTAAGACATGCTCACGGTTGAGTGTGGTTCAGCCGCAGGGAAGCACTGTTACAGCTGATAGCTCGGGTCTCCTGGTGCTATAGGAAGGTGGAACATATAGAATCTCCCTCTGGTTTCTGTCTGCTTTGTGTAGCAGTGGGGTTTTTTGGAAGCCTCATCCAGATCTTAGTTATTTCTACAAAAGAAACCTTGTTTGTATTCAGAGGTGCTGCATACAGGCTCCCTCCTGAATGGCTCTTTGTTATGGGTATAGAGGAGCATTTAGGAAGGGCACCTGTGGCAGAGGATGCACAAGGCTCAGCACTTCCAGTGTGGCAGCTGAAGTCACTGAAAGCAGAATGGGAAAAAACATTAAAAGCTGCTCAGAGACCCAGCGTAGGCACTGGGAGGTGAGGAAAGTTCTCCCTCCCACTTTTATAGCAGCCTCCATTGTGGTGCAATGTATTGCAGGTCCTGGGTTTAGCAGGAAAAATACCTTCCAGCTCCCATCCAGCTCAGTGATGAACCAGCAGGACGTGCAAGTTTTGGAGGTCTCCTAGCGAGAGGCACGTTGATGCAGTTGAAGCTGCTGGTTCCTCTGAGGCGTCTGATGAAGGGAAGGAGTTGAAATGGTTGCTGCTACCAACACCCCACACTGCTGCTTTCCGTGAGGGGGGAAGACCCTGGCAGGAGAAGCTGAAGAAGTGGGGTAGCTGTTTCTGAATCGCTGCCATTTACTGTGTGATATGTAAAAATGAAGATCAGAGGGTTTACGTTAAAATGCTGAGGTGTAAATGGAGGCACTCTGGAAAAAGATGTGTGCCCTGTTCACCTGCCCTTGCTGCCAGGGAGTTTGGGAAGAGTGGAGCTCGGGGCTGCTCCAGCCATCCCTGCTTCAATCCACTGCAGCAGGGGAGCTGGCACTCTCGGTGGTGATCTTTCAGAGGCTCTGAATTGTATGTGGAAAGCTCCCCATATCCCAAGAAATTCCATATGAAAGGGACTCTGATGTGCCCCTTGTCACCCTGCCCCTCCTGCCCTTCCAGCAAACTGTTCCTAGTTCATTCCTCATTGCTCAAAGAGACTGAGAAACCCAAGCCCAACACTTTACTTTCATTTCATTTCTCTCTTCATTAGAGCCCTTTCTTCTCTGCCCTTGGATGACCTTCTGGATCCTGCCACTTTTCTTACGGAATATGGATTCCACATATTTTTGCACAGTACATACGAATCTGTCTTGAACACAATATTCTTGTCATGAAGAGGGAACGCTCCATCCAGATTGCCCCTCCCTAAACTTGTTCAGTCCTTTAGTAAGATGAGTGGCCATATCAGCATGATCAGCAGCTCCAGGCACAAAACCTTTGGAAGCTTCAGTCCAACCATGCTTTGATTGTACTCCTGGAGATTTCATGTGATGGACTCACCGCCTTCACTGTTCACTCGGTTCTCGTGATTCTGCAGTAAATATGCTCATGCTTCAGTTCTTTCCTACCAAATACAGTATCAATGAAGCTGGGATTTTGCAGGCTGGCAACTTTTGGTTTTTAACTGCTGCTTTTAAAAGATAATGGTAGGTTCCAGCAGATTTATGTTTTCCTCTTCACTTTAAAATGTAAATAATTAATTAAATGGGGAAAAAAAAACCTTCACAGATATCTGTGGATGGAAAAAGAAACTCCTGTTTCTCAAAACATATGTTCAACAGATGGTATTAAAAATACACTACTCTTTTTCTATTTGAGAAATAGTTATTAATTCCTCGGTTTTTAAGAAATCGAAAAAGGAGCCAATTTTCTACTGTTGTTAAGCTTGTGCCATTAAAAATAATTGTGCCAAAGTAGGTCCTAATTCATTTGCCAATTCCACAGTGTTTTCAACACTCACAAAATTTTGGAACTTTTTCTCAAAGCTTGCAAGGTGGTCTAAATGGTCATCCAGTGTTATCTATAGAGGCTCTTTGCAGAGAACCATTACGTCTGCTGGGTCTTTCCTTAATCATAGAATCATAGACTCATTTAGGTTGGAAAAGACCTTTAAGATTGTCAAGTCCAACCGTTAACCTAGCACTGCCAAGTCCACCACTAAACCATGTCCACCACTAAAGTGCCAAGTCCACCACTAAACCACCTTAAGTGCCACATCTACACATCTTCTAAATACCTCCAGGGATGCTGACTCAACCACTTCCCTGGGCAGCCTGTTCCAATGCTTGACAACCCTTTCAGTGAAGAAATTTTTCCTAATATCCAATCTAAACCTCCCCTGGTGCAACTTGAGGCTTTTTCCTCTTGTCCTATCACTTGTTACTTGGGAGAAGAGACCGACCCCCACCTCTCTACAGCCTCCTTTCAGGTAGTTGTAGAGAGCGATAAGGTCTCCCCTCAGCCTCCTTTTCTCCAGGCTAAACAACCCCAGTTCCCTCAGCCGCTCCTCATAAGACT
Source organism: Mycteria americana (assembly GCF_035582795.1). NCBI lineage: Eukaryota > Metazoa > Chordata > Aves > Ciconiiformes > Ciconiidae > Mycteria > Mycteria americana. The sequence continues at coordinate 39,239,056 of NC_134367.1, forward strand.
TCTGCTCCAGACCCTTCACCAGCTTCGTTGCCCTTCTCTGGACACGCTCCAGCACCTCAATGTCCTTCTTGTAGTGGGGGGCCCAAAACTGAACACAGTATTCGAGGTGTGGCCTCACCAGTGCTGAGTACAGGGGCACAATCACTTCCCTAGTCCTGCTGGCCATGCTATTTTTGATACAAGCCAGGATGTTATTGGCCTTCTTGGCCACCTGGGCACACTGCTGGCTCATATTCAGGTGGCTGTTGACCAATACCCCCACATCCTTTTCTGCCAGGCAGCTTTCCAGCCACTCTTCCCCAAGCCTGTAGCGTTGCATGGGGTGTTGTGACCCAAGTGCTGGACCCGGCACTTAGCCGTGTTGTATCTCATACAGTTGGCCTTAGCCCACTGATCCAGCCTGTCCAGGTCCCTCTGCAGAGCCTTCCTACCCTCAAGCAGATCAACACTCCCACACAACTTGGTGTCGTCTGCAAACTTACTGAGGGTGCACTTGATCCCCTTGTCCAGATCATTGGTAAAGATATTAAACAGAACTGGCCCCAATACTGAACCCTGGGAAACACCACTTGTGACTGGCCACCAACTGGATTTAACTCCATTCACCACAACTCTTCGGGCCTGGCCATCTAGCCAGTTTTTTACCCCCTGAAGAGTAAAGAGTAATGTTACAGTAGTAGAATAAAGATATTTCATAATGGCACACCTGCATCTCCCAAACAGGGTTTTGCATCCCTTTTTTGACCACTGTGTGTACATACTTATGTATATAACTATACACATGCACATTCAGATGAAAAAGCTACACCTATGCACAAAACTAGCTCACAGTTCCTCTCTCTTGTGTTAGCTTTGACAGTCAGCATTGCCAGAAGTTGATCCCAGTAAAACCCACCTGAAACTCGGAGAGCAATGCCAGCCATTGCAATGAGAGCCCCATCACTGCCGTTCTCTGGGTCCTACTTGCTGACACAGAAGCTGCTCAAACAGTGGCGGCTGGAGAGTCAGAAAAGCAGCGTGCTCTCCCTGCTGCCTTCACAAGCCTTACATAAATCCCTTCTCTTCCCTATTTCCATCAAGCTCTTTGGAGAGGACTTATTTCTCATTATTTATTTACACAAATACACAGAGACCTTGTTCTCAGTGGGAGCATACGCTGGTCTAACACTAGCATCCTGCTGATCAGACATATTCACATACAATTCTCCCCAACACAGCGCCCACTAAGTTCTCTGATTTTGTTCATACAGCCTAAAGTTATTTCTAGTTTCACAGCAAACACCTCTCCTGCTTGACTTGCTCGACTTATCCAAGGCATCTCAGTAACGGTGATCTTCCAACTGGCTGAATCAATTAAGTTATTACACACCGGGTAATCCAGGCAGGCTGTGCAGCAAATACCGATGCCTGCTATCGACATGGGCAATTTTGGTCTCCCACTAGAATTAGGCAGACCTTCCAAAAAGGGAAGAGCTGTACCTGCTTACAGCAAAAAGAGAACATGACACCCTACAACGGCTTTATGCTGAACCACAGACAAGGGGCTCGTGTATAGCACGGCTCATGTCGGCAGTGGCGTGTGCCTATGCACAACTGTAGGAAGACAGGTGTGTGCAAGCACAGAAAATCCTTGTAAATGTATGTAAGCCTAGAAAAGAGATTGGACGCCAGAGCATATCTCAAGCATGCAAAACTTTTCTCCTGAAGCAGCCACTTATTCACCATGAGCTCGCGTCCCTCCTCCCACTGTTACAAGCAGACGTGGAAAGGTCCCTTGCCTCCCCTCTCCCCTCCTTGCCTCTGGTATCCATTTTATTAAAGCAGCTCAGTTCTCAGGTTGAGTATCACCAGAAATCCCTCGCTAATAGAAACACAGGAGACAAGCGGTTGTCACGGGGAGATGCTGGCTCCCTGCTGATAACTTTGTGGTGGCTCAGGCAATTCTCTCCGTATGTTTCCACTGAGCTGGAACGACAAAACACCTCAGCACCAAAGGGGTATAAACATTTGCAGTGATTACAGTACTTGCTTCACTTCCCTTAAGTCGTGCTGTCGGTAGTGCTTTTGGACCTGGTTTGTCCCACCCCTGTGGGGACAGTCGCCAGCAGTGGGAGGCCCAGCCAGTGCCGGGGGCAGAAGGAGCAGATGAGAGGGGATGGAAGCGCCCGGGGCAGACACGTCAGAGTAAGGGGAATAGCCAGGCAGAAATCACACAGGGTTTCTGCCAGTGTCCTCTCCATTCTGAAACTGTCCTTTGAAGGCTGGTAAGGGAAAGAAAACACCTTGTTCCACCTTTGTTTAATGTGAAACTGCAGATTGAAATCATTGTGTGTGGCTGATGAGAAAATGATGAAAGAAACCTCAATCCTTTTTATAGGAAGCTTCTGCAATGCGGTGCGGAAGTTATCCACACATTTTACTGAACCGGTCCCTTAGAGGAAAGGCTGAATACTCGTGAATGGTAAAAGAGAAAAGGGACTTTTTTTAATTACAATATTCAAATATTCCTTTCAGTATGTCTTGCAAAGAATCTGAAAAGATCAACTGTTTGTTACTGCAGCACACACAGCAGTGAACATTTTCATAGGTAGCATGACCGGGGGGATATTTAAAACATAAACGCGTCTAAGAGAAGGTTGCAGCTGGAAATTTCCAAATGGATTATTTTTTTTCCTCCTCCCTTTCTCTCTTGTCTGCCTGCATCACGAGCAGCCTACATTCCTGTTTGCCTAATGCGTCAGGGTGATGTCCTGTGAGGATTTTACCTATTTCATCACTTTATACCTGTGGTTCAACAGTAACATTCCCAAGTCCTCAGGACACACTTTTCTCTCAACATTATGCATCCCCTCGATTGCCTATACATGGAGAGAGATTCATAACTAATGTGGCTGGTGTCACAAAATTCCACTGGCACAGCAGTCAATACAAAATACTGCACTAATTATGAACAGCACCTATTTGCTGAAATTACTGTTGAAATGCTAACTTTGGGAAAAGGTATTTTTATGCATAAGCTTTTCTGCAAAAGAAATATTACTGGAAGTGAAACAGCCAGGCTTTCGGTTATGAGAATGAGCTCTGCTTTTGCCCTTGTTACTGCTGTTTTCAAGAAGGAAAAAAAAAAAAAATCTTCATACCAATTTGCCTCTGAAGTTAATAAAAAGAAAAAAAACAAGTGGTCGTGGTGATATTGAGAGAAAGAGAAAAAAAAGGTCTAGATCCTGTTATTTTACAGAGCCGGTGTTGTTTGTTTTAGAAAACAGAAATTTCTCAGATGACTTATAGGTACAAAATGTAATGTGAAAAGGATTCTCATTTGCATTGCAGCAAGTGTTTTTAATGGGGTCTCTCTATTTTACGTAGTATAGCTCACAGAAAGCTTCTTTGGGTTACAGAGAGAAGTATTTTCCAAACACATGTCACTAGAGACTGATTTTAGGATAGTTCTGTGCCACTTGCTTCTGCCAAAATCCATGTATGTTTTGTTGCATGTTCAAGAGGGTCTGGCTTTCATGGGTGCCTTCAGCCCTGAGGGTCCCTCAGCCTAATGAGCAGCCACCCTGGGCAGCAGTTCGGGTTCGGGAGGAGGAGGTGGTTTTATCACTTATCATCGTGAAGCTCGGCACAGAACTGTTCCCTGGGAAGAAAACAACGGCGGAGAAGAGGGCTCGTTTAAGGGGTTTGCAGAGAACGGAGAAAGGTGATTTTGCACAAAAGGTGGTACAAAATAATGATCTCGATGACCACAGTGTGATGCCAGACCCAAGCAAAATATTCCTTTCCCAGAATAAGTCAGTCCCTTGCAACCTGAAGATTGTATACGTTTCCTGGGGAAAAAAAAAAGAAAAAAAAAAAAGATTGAATCAAAGACTTCTCAGGTCCAGGGAAATAATTTTCATCGTTTTTTCACTCCATAACGGACTATTTGTTTTAGAGACTGCCACCATTTGTTTCAGCAAACTGTTGGCTAGGATTTATTTCTTCTCTCACAAAAACTTCCCACCTGGAGTGGAGGAAGTGTTTTCAAATCATACTGCTGACCAGAATAGCTCCTTATTTCTCAGCATGTCATTTCTACCGTAGGTACATGTTTTCCCGCTGCACTTGAGAACTATTCAGTATCAAAACCCATCATGAATTATACACTGAGATCTCACTAACAAAATGTTCTCACGTTTGCTCATCCTACTGTTTACTTCTCAAAAAGCTAGTTAAATTGCCGTTCAGTGCAGACAGACTTTTCAAAGGGACATGAATCCTGTGTTCATTTTCCAAAAACAGGCCATCAGCTAAATTTGGGGGGTTTTTGTTCTCATCCTTCATGAATTTCCTGAACTGCAGTTCTAGGTAACTGCTCATCTTCTGCTACAAGGACCAGTAGCAAACTAGGTAAGGTGATGCACTGTGATGCCAAAGACACATATTCATCTTGCTTCAGACTCATGCTAAAACCTGCTCGCTATCGACCCGGCTTAAAATAGGTACCTGGCCACAGGCACTGGAAAGCAAAAAGCAGTCAAATACTATGTAAACTTCATATCTATATGCTTTAAAAACAATGATTGTTACAAAAAGCATGATATGTCTACCAAGATCTTTAAGAAAAAATATAGTCCCCAGAGAAAAAATGGTAGTTACTGGAAGCTGAAAGAAATCCCCTTTCACAATGCACGCAAATGAAATAATGGTGGGTTTTAATATCACTTCTGCCTCATTCATGTGCTATTCATTACCTGAGCAATCCAGGTTGAAAATGAAACCTTTACATTTGCAGTCATACAAGCAAAAAGCTGAGGCACCAAAAGCAAACTTGAATTAGCAGTTACCTGGCAGCTCCATTAGCAGTTACATTCAATTAGCATCACCTGGGCTGTTATAGCCCAGTGGCTCTGGTACAGTTCAGCAGTAGCTAGCTAGGTTATTTGGCTCTACGCTGTTATTATGAGAAATGGAAAAGTGCTAAAGCAATTATTCTTATTCTTCAAGACACAAGAAAAAATGAGTATTTTAACTAATGAAACATGGTAAATGCTGAAGCCTCCATTAATATTATCAATGTTTTTAATTTGTTAGATGATGAAGCATTAAGGTTTCTATAGCAGCTGCTGATCTCAGCTCTTAGGAATAGTGACCTTTTAAATTTTATTGTTCGAGTAACTGTATTCTAAAATGCTGTTCTTGGGAGTTTTTATACGCTTAAATACAATTTTCTTTAGGCAAATAAATTCTTTGAACTTGACACTGAAGAACTGAGTAACATCGGTGCCCCTGTAACTACTTCTATTTCTATTTGCTGGCTGGAATATTTTGTCAGGGGATAAGGGTTAAACTTTGAACAAACCTTAATTTGTTCAAAGCAGCATCCGGGCAGGGGTATGAGCATCCAGAGAAAGTAGTATTCAAGCAGCCGGTCCACAGATGGTCTGTAACTTTGAAAGCAACTCTATTTGAGCTATTGCATATCTCCTTCTGGTTCCCTCATTGCCAGAAAAACAACTGTATATAAATAAAGCTTCAGTGAATGATGTAGGTTTTTTTCCCTTTGACAGACCAATATTCAGTCAGAAATTTTTACAAAGGATTCTGCATTTAACAGCCGGATAATTCTAAAGAAACTGTTTCAGTCATCTCACCTAGAAGCCCTCAGCAAAACGTGAGTTGATTTTGGCTGACTCAATCCCCTTAATCTACAGGTTGCCTCTGTCATTTCATGATTGCTGAAGCCAGGAAAAGGAGCTGACTGGAAACGTGGGGAAATGACCTTCCTCTTTCCCTCCCACTGGGAAGAAACATTGAAAACATTCTCCATTCCAGAACCCAAAGTGTGTAGCAAAATGCATTTACCCTATTGCAAAGTACAGCAAAGCCAGTCAACAGGGTAAAAAAAAAAAGAACTTCTTTTGCTTTCTTGACCTTTTTACCATTTCACTCTCTCTAGTCCTTTTCTCTGTCCTCAAGGATGGAGGCAAAACAGGAGGGCGAAAGATATGGAGCATCTGCTGACTTTACCTAACGTTGTTTCTCAAGCCACACCAGCACACTGGGGGATGCAGGCCACTGTCCAGCCTGGCTGACAGGAATTTCCTTGTCCGTGTTCAGACTGACACTGGCCACTCGAGCCAACAACTAGAGAGCACATCACCTCGGAGCCCATTCAGAGCTTGACTAGGAAAACTTGCACTGGGAAGATTTTCATTCTTTGTGGAATAATGAGGAAAACGCCCACGTAGCAGCCAGGGCACAGCCAGCCGGAGGACCCCTCCACCTCCTTGCCTGAGTGACAGAAATGGCATAGCTCTGTCACAGCAATGCTCTGTCTTAGCTAAAATACTCACGTGCCAGTGTTCACGGAGAATGTCCCTACTCACAAAACTCAGAGGGTGACCCATGTCTCACATCAGTCCACGGTGACAGCCCAGAGTAGCTGACGCAAGGTGCAGTGAAGAGAGAATTACAGAATCAGAGCCTAATTGGTGCCAGTGACCATAGTGTAGTTGGAGATGGGATTTAATTCTCTGGTAGGATTAAAAGTGTAATAAAGGTAACTGCAGAGATGTTTTTCCACCCGTATTTCACCTGAGATAAGGTATTACAAGATATTCTTACAGAATCAACAGCACATTGTACCAATAACGGTGTAGTGTTAAATGGAGTAAGATTGGGTTAATTAGTTGTAATCAGTTAATTAGCTGACCAAAAGTAGCTGTCATTAGAGAAAGGCCATGCAACCAGCAGGGACGTTGTTAGAAGCTCAGATTTGTTCCGAACCTTTTCTGATGGTATGAAAGCCCCAATGGTGACAAAGTTTGCTGCAAAAACAGCAGCCCAAGGCCACCTCTTCCAAACGACTGGACTATACTTTCTCCCCAACCCATCCCACAACACTGCCCATACAAGGTTGTTGAGCACAGCTGTTTCAGCTTCATATTTCAGTTTCTTCCTTCACTAAATATTTCACTGTTTCTCAGTGCAGCAATACATATCAGGGCCTCCAGTCATGGCTTTTTCTTTCTGGGATCTGTCTCTCTGGCCTCTCCATGCCCTGGCCACAGGTGACACCCCAGATGCTGCTTTCCAGCATTGGCTCTCCAAAATTGCTGCTCCAGAATCTGTTTCTAATCCCTTCTCTTCGACAAGCCACACTTCTTCATCCTTGCTCAGCCACACACCTTCACTTAACATGGAATTTGTTCCTTTTATCAGTCCAGTTTATGTGGACAGCCAGTACTACACTGTTGCAGTGGTCAGAGAGGACACAGGGTAGAGAAGTGTCCGACTGGTCAGCAGCTTGACTCCAAAATACTCAAGCTTCATCTCCCCTATACTGTATTTAATTGGTTCCGTCTCATTTCTCTAGTATCTAAGTTTCCATCAGTAACAGTCTCAAGGTCTCCATTACCTCAGTGGCTCAGCTAAAATAAACAGGAGTTCATGTTCTTTAGTCTTTAATATCTGTGCCTCAGGCTAGAGCAAGGTAGAGGGTTTTTTTAATCACAGGCCATGAGTGGTTGCACACCAGGGGTGTTTCTCCGTTCAGAAAGGTCACCGTTACCCAGCCAGTTACTAAAAATTTGATCCACGGTTTCACACAGCAGTGCCTGACACACTGCATAGCCCTGCTACAGATTTACTTGCAAAGACATTTCTAAAACTAATCCATAGTGTGTTTATTGTATCCCCAAGCTATATCTGAGAGCAGCCCCATAAATGTAGGCCTTTCTTTTTCATTTATTTTTCTGGGAATTGACCATTATACCCTGATCTGATCCAGTTCTATTATAGCACCCATGTGCAGAACTGGGAGATATATGGGCATGAAATACACTAAAATATTTGCATTTATATATGCTGTACATTGTTAACTCTCTTCCACTGCATGGCAGAGTACAGATGACAAATGCAATAGGACTTTTTCCCTTCCCAACATAGTACAGTTGTGGAGAGCTTAATCTCATGCTAACAGTACTGCTCCACCTTTTAGAGTGCATGTGGGCCCAACAGCAGTGTTTTTCCTTGTCCTGTGTAGGGCACAGCATTTGATTTCCTGCCTTTTTAACTGATTGTTCATCAAATTATTGGGTTATTGCATGTTGAGCAACCACCAGCAGGAGTAGCACAGCTGTCTGGAGACCTCCTCGACTGTATGATAAGAGCTGATATAAGCAGGACACCAGGATTTTGGTAGAGAGGTTTAAGTGTGAGTATGATGCACCTATGAGCATTGACACAGTACTGCCTAAGATGCCAAAAACCAGTCACATTTAAGAAGGCATGGTGTGAAACCTGAGATTCAGCCACTTGCACTTTTAACATTACATGGAGGAGATACCCGATACCTGTATGAAACAGTTATGGTCACCACTGGCTCTGGTTAGAGAATGCTGAGATGTAAATGCCATTAGAGAGTGGTGACTCAGGCCACCCTGGTGCAAACTGGGTGCAATTTTATGTCTTCTGTAATCACAGAGATTTATCTGGAATCCCTGTCCCTGCTCCTTCCCCTGCCACACCAACGTCAATGGCCTCCACCTCTTGAAATGTCTCTGCAATGAGCGAGGTCTGACCTTTCAGTCACCAGCCTGCTTGAACATTACTGGCAACCATGAATATATCATCCCCAGGGGTGTTCCTTGCTTACTTTAATGGTCAAATAATATATTTAATTCATTCTGTGAATCGGAAGAGTGATTCCCTTCTTCTGTCATGGTAGTGTGCATATGGCATGGTATGACACTGTCCTTTTGAATCATGCAGTGTCTCCCAGGAACACATCTGCTATTACTTCAAACTCTTCTTTCATATTAATAACTCACCACATACTAATTAATCTCAAGTTAATCCCATTTCCAGTACAGTAATAATAATCTTTGATTTTACATATGGAGGAAATTGAGGTAACTGTGCCCTGTTTCCACTACTCCCTACCCATATCATTATCTTTGCCTTCTCGCTTACACGAGTCACAGAGAGGTAGGAGAAGGAGAAAAGCAACCAAGACCAAAGCACTATAAAGCCCCCTGAAGCCTCTTTTGCCTTTTGTGGGGACACATCCCACAGAGTCACTCATCTTAGCCTTTCTCACACAGAGCAGCCGTGGTATTTCAGGAATCTCTTTCCGTCTACCTCATCAGCCCCTCTGAGCTGCAACAGGGGAGACTACCTTGGTATGCAGGCTGGTCCTTGTCCAGTGAAAAGAGAAATCTGATAGATATCCGTTCACGCCTCACAGAAATTAAATTTGCCAGGCATCTTAATGAAGAGCAAATGTAGACATAGAAAGTAAACTGCAATTTTTTTCTCACCTTAATTTTTTATTGAAGTGCATGACCACGCAGCTTCTAGAAACCATTTGAAAGCGGTAAAGATAGATCCCTGCTTACTAATTTTAGCAGGATTGTCATGATTTTAGTAGTCTGTCTCACCCACTCTCTGTCAAGAACACTAATTTCCCACTTAATGGTCTCCATGCTGATGGTTTGATTTATGGGAAGATTTGCAGTTGTGAAGGACCTGGACATTTTTTCCACTCCAGGAGTGGATGTTGGGTGCCAGTCTTTGAGGCTGGAGGGCCAGCCAAACCTCAGCCTAATGCCACGGCCACCGACCTCAGTGCCACATTACAGCAATTCTCAGCTGCAAGCCACTGTCTATTAAGGTTGCTTTGTTTTACAAACGTGCATGGCTTTTCTAGGGTAGGTAGTTATTCCTACTCATCATCTTCAACCTTAACTCCTTCAGCCCCACGGACTAAGAGCACTGCAGATTAGCTTCGGTCTTCGCCAGGCAAATTTGTTCCCTCATAAAGTGAGAAGGTAAAAGTGAAATCTGTCAGCTGTGAAGTAAGTGAGTTTCTCAAACAGAAGACTCGTTGGTTATTCATGAAGTAGTGGGGATCTTGGTGGCTATGAAAATAACTCAGTCACATTTAAATGGCATTTCACATTCAGGACAGAAGACCTTTTTCTTAACCTTGAGGGGTGATCATTCCAGGTCAGTGTTGAAAGCGGTTTACAGTCTGTAAATGGGCTCTCCTGTGACCCAAACCATAGCTTCTTACAGGATTAAAATGATTCAGTGTTTGGCACTATCAGATTTTACTCACAAACATTTATTTAATCCCTTCCTCTCCATATTCTCATTGTGTAAATGGAAAGACAAATGTAAGAACATTGAAATATGATGTTTTGAGATCATGGATCTGGACCTGTGCCCTGTGTCACTTGAGCTTCTCTGCCTCTAGATCACACGTAAGCTCTTCAGCTGCTCATATATCATATCTAGTCTTAAAGTCTAGGCTCACTGCTCCCCAACCTCTAATAGACCCTGTGAGAAATGCAAGCACAACTTTACACTCCATCTCAGCTGTTTCCAAAAACCAAGAAACTGTTGCAATAAAGAGAGAAAAAATGAGTTTAAATGGAGAAAATAAATTGAATCTGTCAAACCAAATAGCAAGTGGGCTGGCTGGTTAGGTAAATAATTTTTATTGGCTTTTTCCAACTAATCTGCCTGCAGGATTTATTGGTCTTCTACTGTATCCTCAAATAAAGCAGCTGACTCTAGTTCCAGTTTATGCTTTATCCATTAATAATTTTGTACATCTTAGAGAGCATTTATATTATTTATTAATTTTATCTAACCATAATTACAATCATTGTGGCTGTTTAATGAGAAGTTACCCCAGACCAACTTGCTAGAATTCAAATGTTATCATTTTATCATTCGTACAGAGAGGGCTTTTGGAACATTTGATTCCTAACCCGAGGGCTTCCCCCTGGCCAGAAAACATTATGAAGAGGGGATAACTAGAATGGGTTGTGCCCTGACCCCATGCAGAAGAGAAACACTGCTGTGTCTTGTTATTCTATTAGCATAATTAAGTTAGAATATAACCACTCTAACTTGCACCGTTCAGATTTGCACCGATGTCCACACACGCTTCTCATCATGCCTCAACCAGGGCAGACGAGGAGAGAGGAGGCAGAAAGCCACTTCATATCTCTCACCTCTCTGGTTTCTGCAGTAACGCTGAGATCAAAGCTTCTGTTTTCGAGGCTATACATGCACTTGCATCTCCACGGTCTATGATAATGAGCCAACAAGTACATCTTTATGCAGCCCACTTCTGGGTTGCTCCATGGCTGTGAAAATGAGAAGCTTGAGTTACATAAAAAGATGTCGTCTTTACTTTTCCCATAGTTTTCCTGTGTGGATCTGTCAGTTTGCTAAAGAGCAGACAATATGTGGCTCTCATTCTTCAAAGTCATTCCTTCATACTGTAGTTTTGTCCTTCCAAAGCTCTGAGCACCTTCAAACCTCCAGCCACTCAGGAGATGACACTGAATGAAATCTCTTCTGTTGCTCATGAATCCTATGCTTCCTTATTTTGAAGTGGGCAGGAGAAAGTTTTCTCCATCCACGTATGCCACAGGAAGAGTTTCGGTGAGTCCATACTTTGCAGAATAGAAATGACACTGCTGAAGACTACAGGGCAGGGACAAATCCATATGGTACTTTGGCTGCTTCTCCTTATTTCTTTATAAAAACTTACAAGTTGGCTAGCTTGTTAGGAAAGAAATCTGACCCAGCTTATCTAAATGCAGAGAATCTGCTTCAAAGAAGATCTCAAGGCATCTGTACGTGCCAGGTTCAATGCTCTATGAATATATCTCAGAGAGGAAATTTTCCACTAATAACAGTCATATTAGTCTGTATAAGGTAGCCAGATAGCATTAATACAAGATTATCTTACTCTGTGTAAGTTAAATTCATATATCCATTTGCTGTTTGTGAACAAGCTGACTTTCTGACCTTTGCCCATGTGAGGCCTTAATGATTTCTTATTTTTCAGTCAGCTGAGCTTCTACTTTTTTCCAGCTTTTTCACTTGAATAAGTCCAGAATCAGCCTAAAGTGTTTCTACTCCTTCAGCGGTAAGTTGTTGTCTATATTGTGGCCCCAAGATATTTCTAATTACTCAGACATTTTCATGCATTAAGGCTTACATAATGAATTAAGTTTAAATTTAAATTTAAATTTAGACCTTGAATTTTAAATTCAGGTCTACAACTCTGAATGTCCAAACCAGGGACCTCGCCACATCATGCATCTGGGCTTCCCTCCCACAAAACCTCTGGGGTGCTGGGAGTTGTCTGCTTGGCAGGGATGTGAAAACACTGCCTGCTCTCGGGGTGGGAGGTGCTCTGGGATCCCAGTGTTTCCACATAGCACTTCTCTGGGACCCTGGTGTTTCATCACGGCACTTGATTTCAGCAGCTAAGGCTGACACCTTCTTCTGAGACACATAGAGAAGGCAGTCAGGCATTTGGCAGAGCCTAAAAAGGTCTTTGAAAGTAATTGGGTAGAGCGTGCAAATTTAGACATTTGGAGAAAGATGGAGGAAAGTAACAGTCGAGGCCAAGGAAAGAGAACAAATAGGGAAATAAATAGACATCAAAAGTGAGTAAGCCACAGTGCCTGACCGGGCTGCTTGCGGGAAGATGCAAGATTTTGTCACTTGTTCTGAACTCCCGAGTGAGGTCCGGTGTGTCGGTGCGAGGCCCTGGGGATGGGCTCGGCAGTCCCGCCTGTCCTCCGGCAGCGGGCGGTGACGCCAGCTGTATCCCGGTGCCGGCTGTGCCGCAGCCCAAACGTGCAGGACGGACGGGGTGAGATGGTGAGCAGAGGTACAAAGACTGGAAGAGATTCCCTGCAGGGCAGGGACAGGCCAGGGAGCAGAAAGCAAAGCTTTCCCATCCCAAATACAACTCAGCTTACAGGATCCTGCAGTCTGCCGTCTTTTACCCTCTATAAACCTCAAAACGGTTAGCTTGAGAGCATGTGAACTGTCATGGTAGGTATATGTGTAGCTCACTGTTATATGTCAGCCAGCATAAACAACAGTCCTGGAAACTTTTTGGTCTTAAGTTTACCTTGCACTGCAGAGTAGCTGACACCGTAGGGTCGATGGCCATCTACAGCTTCTGAGGGTTTGTGCACCCATCCATCGGAGGGGGCTGTGCTGGGCCAGGTGGGTCTCCGGGGCTGCTCAGGACTGCGGTTCAGGCACAACCGCAGGCCAGAGAAATCACAGGGCAGAAAGGGAAGAACAACACAGGTAGGATGGAAAAGTAAGTTATTTGGCGGAAGGAATGTGCTATGACAGGCTTTTTCACCATTGTTTTCTTTTTCCTTCCAAGCAAAGCAAAAAAAAAAGAATGGTTAAGGATGCCAGTATTCACACTGGAGAAAGGAGGAGATACTAGCATATAAGAAATAAAGCATATATAAAAATTATAAAAAGGTGCCCCATTTCTGTAACATTTGTCAAGTTATATTAATAAACACAGTACTAAGAACTTGACACGGTACTAAGAACTTGAACAGAACGCTATAATTCACTTGTGCTGTTAACTGCTTAGCTCTCATTCTTGTCTGTTTTAAAATCTCCATTTCAGCAATATTTCAGTCATCCTGATGAAATCAACAGGACTAAGGGCACAGTCCTTTATGCGAAATACTGCTTTGTTCACATGAGTGCTCTGCATGAAATTTGAGACATTTAAAAATAAATATAGAATATACAAATGAATATGGTATATACTAACACAAATTATAATATAACAATATAAGTTCCATAACTGCTGTTGTACCCTTAAGCAATTATTTTGCTAAATGCAAACAAAAAGATACTGTTTTCTAGCTTGCAAACTAGCCATGATCAGAAGACAGCCATAAAATGCTAACTGTTAAAGCGTTCAGACTCCATGCTTATTTACTCTACAGGGGAGAGAATGCCAGATGAGTAGGAAAGAAATCCCAGGACATCTGATAGCCAGCAAGACAGAGAGAAAGACGCTCTTACCTAGAAAAAGAAATAGCAGCTGACACAGCTGTGAACAGGCTTATATTATTTTATTTCCAATGCACAAATGAAGTGCTTAGCAAACATTTATTGAGATTTGAGACTCTATCTCCCGAGCGTCGCAAGCAGGATGAGCATGGGTACCCACCACCTCCTCCTCCATCTCAAGGTTATTAAAAGAATGAAGACGTAGGCTTGGATTTAATACCACTGGAGCCTGTTCAGTCCTCTGGACTGAATTGTACTGAGTCAGAGTGAGACCTCCAATTTTTTGCTCAGGGACAGCCATTAAGCATCATTAGCTTGCGGTCCCTACTAACTTCCACTGAAGTCAGAGCCATGACCTGTCCCCAGAGACACCCAAATAGGTGAGTAGCAGTTAATTGCAGCACAGCTCTGGTCTAAGCTTCTGGCTGGACTATTGCTGCAGTTTCAGTGATCCACATCAGGAGAGGACACTCTGAATTGAATCGATCATTAGAATTTGCCCATCTAAAATTGTTTATACAAAAGCTCTGGAAACACTGCAGCTGGGACACGGAGTCCAACAACAGGCGCTGCAGCAGGGGAACACCACTGCTTCAAGCCGTACCACCTTACTTACTATCCTTTGTGTAATTGCTGCCTGGAGTGATGAAATCAAAATTCCTCCCGGAGAGAGACACCATGCCATGCCTGGGGCTAGCACGGCAGAGAAAGGCCAGGAGCCTTCACAGATCCCCACTGATCCCTGCAGAAGCCCATCAGCCAGCAGGCACGCCACCTCCTGCCTGTGCCCCCGCCTCTCAGCGCGTTGGGTTTTAATGTGCGAAATACATTGGAGACAGATGCCCTCCCTCTGGAAGAGGCCAGCTTTGGAGTTTAGATTTGACTGACGGCCACAAACATGGCTGAAGAACAGAGTAAAAGAAGGACCACGTCTAATCTCTTTCAGGTAGCTCTAACTATGAATTTTCCTTGTCCAGAAAGCAGCCTCTGAAATACTTGACTGATGAGAAAAGGACAAGAAAGATGTTTTTACTTCTCTGAAGTGTATGCTTTTTTCTATTTGTCATCCAGCTAGGAATCGTTGCTTGATCTTCTGTTTTTCCAGGAGAGACCGAGTACACATCACGAAGTCCACACTGCGAATGGGGCATTTTAGTCCTTGTAGATACCTGTCTTCACCATGTCTTCCATTATAAGTTTGTCTTAAACTTGACTGCTGCTCTTGTTCTTCATACGTGTCTTCACCTTCCCTTCTCTTCTCGCAGATTGCTATCAAATGTTCCATTGCCCAGCCTTTCCCTCTGCAGGTTTTCTTGCCCTCCCTTCCACAGTGATTTCCCCAGGCCTTTGCTTTTTTGCTGTCCCTTTTGCCTTTCCTTGTAGTTAGAGATATATTCTACATATCTTTTTGCACTACAGGATTTTCCTCTTCTCCTCTTCTGCCAATACTCTTGTTCGGAGCCCTCTTTCCCTGGTTCTCCACCAATTTTCTCCCCATTACCCAGTTTGTGTGCTCCCATCTCACACCTCACACTTATCCTACTGCACAGCCCCCCATTTAAATTGGAGCTGGACACATCCTTGCACTACTTAAACCCACATGTACAGTTTTGTTAAAACATTTCAAAGGACCCATAATGGCATCTTTACCATGCACACCTGCAAACAGCCCACCCTCCCCTTCTCTTTGCTGAAATCACATGCTTTCTTCTTCTTTATCTGGCCTCTTTACTGTTTTCTTCACATCCTCCCTGGTGATTTAATTTCATAGAATCATAGAATCATTAAGGTTGGAAAAGACCTTCAAGATCATCTCGTCCAACCATCAACCCAACACCTCCATGCCTACTAAACCATGTCCCAAAGTGCCACATCTACATGTTTTTTGAACTCCTCCAGGGATGGTGACTCCACCACCTCTCTGAGCAGCCTGTTCCAATGCTTGACCACCCTTTCAGTAAAGAAATTTTTCCTAATATCCAATCTAAACCCCTCCTGACACAACTTGAGGCCATTTCCCCTCGTCCTATCACCAGTTACTTGGGAGAAGAGACCGACCCCCACCTCTCTACAACCTCCTTTCAGGTAGTTGTAGAGAGCAATAAGGTCTCCCCTCAGCCTCCGCTTCTCCAGGCTAAACAACCCCAGTTCCCTCAGCAGCTCCTCATAAGACTTGTTCTCCAGACCCTTCACCAGCTTCGTTGCCCTTCTCTGGACACGCTCCAGCACCTCAATGTCTCTCTTGTAGTGAGGGGCCCAAAACTGAACACAGTATTCGAGGTGCAGCCTCACCAGTGCTGAGTACAGGGGTACGATCACTTCCCTAGTCCTGCTGGCCACACTATTGTGGCCAGGATGCCACAAGCCAGGATGCTGTTGGCCTTCTTGGCCACCTGGGCACACTGCTGGCTCATATCCAGCCAGCTATTGACCAACACCCCCAGGTCCTTTTCTGCCTGGCAGCTTTCCAGCCACTCTTCCCCAAGCCTGTAACGTTGCATGGGGTTGTTGTGGCCCAAGTGCTGGACCCGGCACTTAGCCTTGTTAAACCTCATACAATTGGCCTCGGCCCATATATCCAGCCTGTCCAGATCCCTCTGCAGAGCCTTCCTACCCTGAAGCAGATCAACACTCCTGCCCAGCTTGGTGTCATCTGCAGACTTACTGGGGGCGCACTCAATCCCCTCATCCAGATCATTGATAAAGTTATTAAACAAGACTGGCCCCAAAACTGAGCCCTAGGAAACACCACTTGTGACCGGTTGCCAACTGGATTTAACTCTGCTCACCACAACTCTCTGGGCTTGGCCACCCAGCCAGTTTTTTACCCAGCAAAGGGTACACCTGCCTAAGCCATGAGCCACCAGCTTCTCTAGGAGAATGCTGTGGGAGACAGTGTCAAAGGCTTTACTAAAGTTCAGGTAGATAACATCTACAGCCTTTCCCTCATCCACTAGGCGGGTCACCTGGTCGTAGAAGGAGATCAGGTTGGTCAAGCAAGACCTGCCTTTCATGAACCCATGCTGGCTGGACCTGATCCCCTGGTTGGCCTGCACATGCCTGTTGAGCGCACTCAAGATGAACCGCTCCATACCTTCCCTGGTACCAAGGTCAGGCTGACAGGCCTGTAGTTCCCTGGATCCTCCTTCTGACCCTTCTTGTAGGTGGGCGTCACATTGGCAAGCCTCCAGTCATCTGGGACCTCCCCTGTTAACCAGGACTGCTGATAAATGATGGAGAGTGGCTTGGCAAGCTCCTCCGCCAGCTCCCTCAGTACTCTTGGGTGGATCCCATCCAGCCCCATAGACTTGTGAGTGTCCAGGTCGTTAACTGCTTCCTCCTGGATTATGGGGAACTGCTTCCTCCTCGATTATTTTTCATCTTTGTGTCCTGTCCTCTCACATAGTTTGGGTTCTGATCTGCCTCTCTTCTCAAAGAAAACCAAACTCAGGAAAAAAGCAAGCTCTTGAAACCCGTATTTCCAATTGCTGTTTTACTGCATTTCTTCCCTGGGTCATGAAATTCATTGAACCCTCAGTTGTTACCCTAGTCTGCCATTATCATTTCCAGCTTGGGTCTGGATCTCTTCCAAGCTGCTTTTTATTTTCACCAGTCTTCACAAACTGCTTTCAAAGTTTCTAGCCTCGTCTTGGCTATATTCCAGGGCCTGAGCAGTCTCTTGATCTTTCTTGCACAGTCATATATGGCTTCTCCATCCTGTGCTGCCTCCCCCCACCAGGCTGCCTGCCGGACAGTGTTTCACAGTGTTAGTCTCTCCCATTGCTCTCCTCCCTCTTCCCATTGACTCTGGTGATGGTACTGGATGATCTTCCTGGTTTTCTCCTTCCCTCTCCAGCTTTCTGGGTGATCTAAACCACACACACAAGGCTTCAGCTTTCACATGTGTGTCCAGGGCATTGCACTTCCACCCGGGCTCCTTTGCTCCAGTCCAGAATCTCAGACTCTCTCTAAAGCTCTCCATTATCTGTCACTATTGACAAGCTGAGGGGAAGTTAGGGGAAATTAATGTAATATAAAGCAGGCATCAAGTACATGTAAAAACTGCTCTCCACTCAGTCTCAGCTTCTTCAGTCTCACGATGCTGATTAGATTCTATGGGCCTCGTGGGGCAGTGGTGGGCACTTCTTGCTCTTGTGGTTGAATAACAGCTTCTGACACAAGTGGGGAGAAAACCTGGGGTCCAGCATTAGGGACTGTATTGCACTCTGTCACTTCTGAAGAGAAGAAAATAGTGGTAATCTGAAATGCTGTTGGTAAAGCAGGATACACGAGGTGAAAACGCACATCGTGTCTTCTTTTCCCATAGTTGTAATCTAACACCAGAATGGGAGAGAAAACAGTTGACATGGGATACAAGTGAAAGCAACAGCAACCCTTGGTCTCTGATAATATGACAGGAAAGGATTAGTTTATGGGGGAGAGCATCAATATGAATCCTGCGGCACCAGGAGGACTTTTCTGTTGGGCTTAAAGGGAAGAGCTGACATTTGCCTGTGGCACATCAGCCAGACAGGCACTGGGGTGTTCCTCAGGCATGGCTCACAGCTCACAGCAGAACTGACAAAGTGGAAACCAATGTTTTTCTTTGCGTTATGCAATGGATTCTTTTATTGTCAGGATTTTGGCAAGAATCCTCTGCAAAGGCCAAAATGGCAGCGGAGGGCCAAAAGGGCAGCCCTATAGGAGCAGTCTATGGGGAATATTTAAACATAAGCAAAAAAAGTCCTGACAGCTCTGCTGGTTTTTGACTCAAATGCAGAAAATACTGATCAACAGGATGGAGGGTTCTTTAAAAAAAAAAAAAAAAGCAAACGTTTTCCAGGAATATCTACATGATATGCTCTTTCCCCTCTTCTGGGAAAGAAGAAACACCCCAGGGACTCATAGACTCATAAAAATAAAGATTATCCTACTTAAGTATGTTGGAGGAACCCTTTCCAAGAAGCTAGGAGGTAACGGACACTATCTGGAGTTTAGATAATATCCATTAATGTTACAGATAAAAGGTCTAGAAGGAAGGAAGGGCCACAGTCAAATGTTCAGCTTCTTGACTGGGTAACATTGATTCCCTCCCCCTTTTCTTCTAATTAAGCATACACTCTGTAATGACTGCAGCTTTTTCCCACAGCTTTTCCCCTGCCTGTTTTAGTGCTCAGGATGTCTGGCGCACCATTTCAATCATATATTTGCTTAGATTGTGGCCTTGTGGACCTATCCCAGGTCCAGGACTCATCCTGGATAAACCTCGGCACCATCTTCTCTGATGGTTTTTGCTCCCATCATCGATGCTTCTTGAGCTTCCGACGCTTCTGTGCAAACCCACACTCAAAACCGGCCTTCTGTCCAGATGGTCTGAAATTCCTATGCAGTCTCATGTTTGCCTTTGTCTGGGCAGAGGTGACCAAGCACAGATTTCCAGGGGCAGCTGAAGAAGCTGCAGCCTGACCGGCAGCTCAGCTCGCCCAGCATCTGCTCCTGTACCACAGGAGATGGTGACAACCACACGGAGGGTGTTCCTGCAGACAAATGCTTGTGTATTGGAGTCTACGGTGATTCAGCCGCTTGCTTTCATAAATGAGCTTACTGAACTAGTTAACTGTTTTAAATGAAGTATGCCAGGTAAATCCACCAGCTTCAGTAAGTCTTAATGATAATAGTATTTTCCCCTTATTCCCCTGGCTTATTATTAGTAAAAAATGACACAATTTGCTGAGAGCATTCAGCCTAAGGTCCACAGATATGGTGTGAGGAATTTCAGCCTGGATGGAAATTTTCCAAAGCTACAAACACCTGAAAACAGGGTTTTATGATGGAACCAGAATTTTAAACAACATAACTAAGACACTGCTACAGTTATGCAGCCTGGGGACAACCATTCACACCAGGGGCAGTGTTTTAGGTGTACCTTGCTCAGCCATAGATAATTCCACCTGTGGCTCAAAATCAGGAGACCTACTTCCACAAGCAGCCCCCTAAGCCAGGTAGCATCTGTGGGCAGATACACTAGAGAGAAGGGAAGGTAAAGAACGTTTACTTCCTTCATACAGTGTCCTGATCATCACTGTGGGACTGATTCTGCAAGATGAAGATATCCTAGAGAGTCGGGGAAGCCCATGGGAGGAGCACAGCCTCATTTGGCACAGGGAGCAGCAGCCTAATTTGGCTTGAGTTACTGCTGTGACGCTCGAGCTGCCCCATTCCCTGAGGTGCAGCTGATATTTGTGTGGATGCAGATTTTAACCTTTTTAATCTTTACTTTGTTTCCATTTTCAAAAGGCCACCAGATTATTTGTATGATTAGTCAACTTGAATAGAACAAAGAGCAGGCACGCACCAAATGACAAGGAAAAACAAGGAGTTATCCTAGGACCATGTCTGCCATCCTGTAGCACTGCACGATAGCAGAATATGGAGGAGGGAGGTGCAGGGAAACATTTCTTTCTGATAAGATTGCTACGTTCCACAACACTGAATTTTCCTTTGCAAAGGAAAGGAAAACACTAGTAAAGATAAATACTTTCTTGCTAACCTTCCTCTCTGTCTCCTTAGTGCTGATTTCAAGAAAGCAAGCTGCTGTGTGGATGCTTTCCTGACACCAGGCTGAACAGAACCATGGTTGCATCAGTACAGCTACAATGGCAGGTTTGCAAAGGGGAGTGGACTTTCCTGTAAAGGTTCAGAGTTTCTGTGTCTCTCCCATTATGAAAGAGCTCCTTGTAGGGTATGTGTTGATATTACTCTCCAAGATCTCTCAGGCTTTTTGGCAACATTTTAATTTTTCAGTCTCTTTTTGGTGTAAGAACATTATCTCTCTACCAATAGTAGGTAACCCAAACACTTGTTCCCTATGCAACACCTCCAAAAAGACAACATCTCCTACATAGTAGTTTTCCCTAATTCCCATTATCCACTTGATTCCCATCTTTTCCCATTTTGATGTATTTGCATCTCAGATACCTGTCAGGGAATGGAATTGTCGGTCTCTGCCCTGCACCATGACGTGAGGGCTGTGTGCCTGGCTTCTTGATCCTGGTCTGCCAACATTGGAAAGGCCTTCCAAAACAGGAAACGAGTTTGCTTACCAAAAGCGTGTAGGAATGGTACCTACACACTTTTGGTAGGCAGGCTGGAAAACACTGGAGTGATATGCATGCTAACAGCTCTGCCTCAGCCACATAGAGCAGGGCAGGAGCTCATTGGCAGGTGGATTGAAAGTGATGCACATGCATTTGATGGTGGCACAAAGAAAATAATGCAAGGAACATTAGTGTTCCCCCTGATCTATAAGACTCAGAAATAGATACTTGCTTTCATGAATTAAGCATCTAAGGAACTACAGCTGCAGTCCTGCTCTGCCTTTTTTGGTCACCCCCAAAATACAGCAGCCAGTGCTGCAGTTAAGAGATCTGTCACTCAGACTTGCTGTAATGACTGAAATGGCCACAGGAGAGTGGGGACAAACACATTGTGTTTTGCACGACTAGGAGGTGTGAGATCATTGCCACCGCTCCTCAGTGCCAATGGGTAAGTAAATGTGACTGCACTAGATCCAAATGCAAAGACCCACAAGATCATTCCTACAGGAAACTCAAGTTTCAGGAGCGTTTATTCACATGCTGACAACTCTTCTGCAACTTCAGTTTCTTTTCTAAGACACATAGTTTTCAACTCTAAAGTGACAGGCAGCTAAAAATGAACAATATCCCTTAAAACAAAAGGATGCCTGAATCTGAGGCTCCCAGAGCAGTGGTGAATTTGTTGAGCAGAACACCATTAGGCTAGTCCAAATGAAGGTCTTTTAAGAAACTTCTGCAGGAGCTGTGATTTTTTTTCTTTACAAATCAAGTAACTCCTACTGAGGTTTTACAAATGAAAATATGAAACCACAGGCTGTCAAAACAGGAGATTAGGAATGCATAACCCTAAATCAGTTCTGTTTGGCTGATAAGTGGAACAGCAGGATTTCTACACTTCCTTTCCGCCCCCCCTCCCCCCCCAACTCATAGCTGTGCACAGTAATTTAAATGCAGAGCTAATGCTGCCTCTGCCAGGATGTAGAGTGATGGAGATGGATAACAGAATGATGGAGTGTTGATTCACTGGAGGTTTTTTACAATCTTGAACACCCAGCAAAATGGTCCTATTGAGTAATGGCACCAAACATTCCTCAATCCATATTCATTTAATTGTAAAGTTGACAGTTCTGTTTGCATGCACTGTAGTGCAAAGCCAGAATGTAGACTACAAGCCAAAAAATGCTGGTCTCTTGCACAGAGCAGAATGGAGAAACAACGTTCCGGATTCCTACCGGCCTTGTATCTCTTGTTTTCAATGGTGAATGAGCTTGAGCATTGGCTTAAAAACATTGAACTCACAGACGTTGTTTACTTTAGCTTTCTATTAACTGTTATAAACTTGACAAAACGCATCTCATGCAACAGCTGCGCATTCTTAACATTAAAAAGTAACAATAGCCAAAGGGCTTTTTTTCTTCATCACCTCTCACTGAACTCTCAGTGTCAAGTTAGAAACAGGACTGGTAGCAAATAACAGTCATTGCAGCACACAGCACAGAAATGATGCTTCTGCTCCATAATTCTGCATGTGCATACAGCAATGAGTGATGCTTCAGCCAGTACCAAAGGGAATACATAAGCTTTTGGCTGAATACACAGTGACAGTCCCTGCAATTTAATTTATTTTGCTTTGGATCAGATTTCTGATGAGAATTAGGGATTCTCTCATCCTCTCATCCCATTCTCCCATCCTACCCTCATGAGCAGAGACTCTTTATCAGGAGTGTAGTGATAGGATGAGGGCTAATGGGTTTAAGCTGAAAGAGGGTAGATTTAGATTAGATATTATGAAGAAATTCTTTACTGTGAGGGTGGTGAGGCACTGGAATAGGTTGCCCACAGAAGATGTGGATGCCCCATCCCTGGAAGCGTTCAAGGCCAGGTTGGATGGGGCTTTGAGCTACCTGGTCTAGTGGAAGCTGTCCCTGCCAAACCTTGCAGGGGTTTGGACTAGATCATCTTTAAGGTCCCTTCCAACCCAAACCGTTCTGTGATTCTATGATTCCATGATTCCATGAAACACAGAGTACAGGAATAGCTCTACTCAGTCAGAAAAAGTCCACTGGGTTCAGTGCCTTGTATCTGAGAAGTGGGCAAAGGCAAATGCCTGCAATATAAGAGTGCAGAAAAAAAGAAGCACATGCAACACATTCCTCAGCCTCTCCCAGCCTTCAGACACTTGAAGTGCTGGGCTTCCCAGATGAGTGTGTATTTGGTGTTTCTCTTCCATGATCTTGTCCCATTTTCAGTGTAAATTCGTTATCTTTCTTCTACTGCTTGATTAACACAGAACTAACTCCTTTGGTTTGTCTTGCTCCAAGCTCCTAGTAGCTTCATCTGATGCCTCCTCATTCCTCAGGGACAGAAAACAATCAGTCCATCCCTATCCACTCATCCTCCACCAAGCCTCTTCCATTTTTACAGACCTCTGTTGTATTGCCCTTCAGCTGTCTGTTTTCCAGGTTGACAAGTCCTTTCTCACTTAGCTGCCCTTCGTGCAGAAGCTGTGTTGATCGCCCTCCTCTCAACCCCTTCCAGTCCCACTACACGCCTTCTGAGAAGAGGGAGACCAGAACAGCACATAGCACTAAAAACATACGTGGACTTATGCCAGTGGCATGGTGATGTTCTCCCTTCCTTGTCCCCTCTCTAACCCAGCTGTGATGTAGGACATGTTTTGAAGTCTTCCATCCTGTGATTGTCCCCATAGTTGTGTCCCCCCAGTCGCAGTATGCAGAGCAGTGAACGTTTCTACTTGAAGCTTCAGTGCTTCTTCCTCCAGCACAAATACTGTCAGCCCTTCGGTAATGTGGTTGGGGCAAGGACTCTGTCTTACACTGATGCTCAGGGCAGCACGCTTTCAGGCTCAGGTCATGATTCTCTCCTATAAATAGTATTTGTACACTTCAGCAGCTTAACAGTACACAGCACAAATGCAGTTCATGAAGCATCTAATTCACCACTTTACAAAGCCATTCCTGCGTTCCCTGCTCAAAATGCACCATGATAAAAAGATTTTACAGGTGTTTTCCGGAAACTTGTCATGGCATCGATGTTCAAAGCTTCAGAGAGCAATTCAGGCCCACTGCTCAGGGCTGCCTGAAGTGGGTTTGCTATTCAGGGCCATATAGCAGTTAAGTATCTCTCTCTGCAATGCAAAGGTACCTCTGTCCCTTGACTGCACCAGGGTCTGGCAGTCTGAGCTGCTCACTCTTCTCAGCTACGCACTGGGGGCCCAAGTCCACATCAGGCCCCCGGGAAGCCATGCAAACCCACCCTTAGCCAAGCAAAGTGGCTCCCTCTACCAAGACCATCGTGTTTCCTCAGCCACGGTGGGAAGTTCAAGCAAGCCGAGCCCTGAGCTCTTGTAAGCAGCGGTGCCCTGTTGTCATCCTGCCACAAACTGCCTGTAAAGCATTTTAAATAAAAAATAAATGATGGTGTTAGTGCTCTGCATGAGCAGTTCTGTGGACTCAGCGCTTTAATAAATCACTCGCATGCAGGGTGAGGGCAATGTTTAAGAAGTGGAGGGAGGTTTGTAGGTTGCGGAGAGAATGAGGTTTTCTGAGGTATTAAAGAGCACAAAATTCCTTCTGTTTAAGAAGCGGGGGAGGGGGAAAACAAGAAGAATAATTATAGGCCCTACATCTCTTTGATAAAGGAGGAGATTTTCAATATTTGAGCCATACTTGTGTTAATTAGAAACATATTGGTAGCGGAGAATTGAAGCAAGTTTGTAACTAACCAGTCAATGTAGGCATCATAGCATGAAATCACACTACAAGCCCAAAAATGTGTTTTGCTAACCATCCATTAAATCTTAATCTCAAGTTTTGCAAGCCATTAAAATTGCAGAGAAACTTTCCACTACAGCCAAGTAAATGAGGAGCAATGCAGCTTCTGTGCTTGCAGAAAAAACCCTAGGAGAGGCAATCAGCTCGGAAATGAACGTAAGCTTCTCCTCCCTTTTCAAGTCTCATATTTGTATTTTTAATATGAGTATAACTCTTATAAAAAGTGTTGGACTGGAAGAGCCAGAAACAAAGCTCAGAAGTAATTAAATGCTGGTTTTGGCTTTGCAGGATCTGTTTATTAACCCCTCTCAACAGGCCTTTCACCTGACTTCAAGTAACAATGCCTCAGACTGATGTAACTCAACTTTCCAGCTTTCCTAAACCTTGCTCTGCTTTCTGTGATTACTGATGTTGCCTTAGTGCAGATGGACCAGACAGCTGGCAAAAAATGTAATGTTGGTTATCACCAGCTCTGGAGTCAAGGGAAAGTATTCTGGCCTTTGGATAAAAATTCAGCCACTGTGATACTGAGTAATCTCTGACTTTGCTTTTGTAGAGACTCAGCAGAATTGGGCACTACCAGCTTACAAGTGATACTGGATGAACCGGTCTTAGAGAACTAGATTATTTCTTTTTAAAAGGTACCTAATGCTTACATCTGGATGTGCGTGAGTGGCTGAATTTTTCCAAGCTCTGAACATCCAGCAGCTTCTGCAGAGCTGGGGGGTCTAACTTTTTAAGCACCCATTTTTGAAAGCTTTTGCCAAGAATCTGTTTCACACCCACCTCCGTAGCCTTCAGTTAGCAAAGTGTGAGAACCTGACATGTAAATGACAACGGAGCCGAGCTACGGCTGAAGTCGTTCTTTTAATTCACTGACATTTCTGGGACAGTGAAACTAAAAATGTCTCAACATTCAGAAGAAGAGCTTTTGTTTCGTACACTAATAGTTCCCCTTGTTCTGCTTATGCAATTGTCATCATTTATTCTGATTCCCAACCCAGCAGTTTGGGGTGTCAAACGGATACCAGGGATGGTGAGGCTCACGAAGGCTGCCCTTTTCCCTGCTCTTAAAATAAAAAGAAACATATGCACTGGCTGCAGCCCCTCCAGTGCTCACCTCCCCAAACGAAGCACTCATTTCTGTTGATGCCGTGCTGACAAGGCCGCCAGCTTTTTGCGGTGAGCCTGTCACAGCAGAGAGAGGAGCTGAAGAGCAGAATGCCTGAGCAGGTCCCCTCTGCCAGCAGCCTCTCCCCCTTGCTGTTTGCAGCACTCACGGGTCTTGCTGCAGTGATTCATCTGAGACATCTGTCACTGTGTCCACTGCTGCACGTGGAAAGAAGCTGACCTCTCTGGGGGGTTCAGGTCCTGTGATCCTACAAAGTCAACGGAAGAAAAGAAAACCCAGACTCCACAGTACAGCTGTGAACTGCTCTCCCAAAATCCAGTTGTATAGCCTTGCATATAAACGCAAAAAAGTTCCAAGACTTCCATGCAAAATGAGAGTACTGTAGGAAATGCTTCTAGAAATGTATGACTTGCAGAAGAAAAGGAAAAAAAGAACCCAAAGATGTCATTTATGCTATATTTTAAATCTTACTTATGCTACAGGCACAGTGAAATTGGTGGGCAAGCTGTAATGGGAGATAATTATTTTGTTTGGAGAAGGCAGGGCATTTACCATTTACCTTCCCAAACATAGAAATCATGTAGTTATGGGGTTTGTGCAGGAATACCTTTTCCTGTCCTTTGAGTTTATCCTGGTGATGCTAAACAGGGAAGCTATTTGTCCCTTTTTCTTAAATGCCAGAGTCACTTTCTACCAACACTCTCCAGCTTAAAGGCCTGGACTTGTGGCTTTGCAGAGCCTTTCAGCTCCTCATATTCCTTGCAATTTCTATTGATAACGCTCTCTGTTTTACCCTGGACTAGTACATTTTATTCAAGGCCTGTCTTCACCCTGCACATAAATTCTCTCCCTCCCTTGCTGAAACAGATATCCTACCACCCGGTTCCTGGGATCTCAGAGCACATCCAGTCCATGCCTGCAACACAACAGGGGTGCGGACAGAAGTCCTGGGCACCCAGAGCATCGCAACTGCCCAGCCTTAGCACAGGATGCAATGCCTGTGCTGGACCCTGGATGAGGAGTGGGACAGGACACCCACAGTGAGCCCCACACGCCATAGCCACTTGCCTGATACCCCCACCCAAGCCAGGCACTCTAATGCTACCTTGCTTATCAGCTTTACCAGCCATAGTCACAACCTTTTGCCCTTCATCCCACAATCAGGGAATATATGTGAAGTTGAAACTCAAGAAGTTAGAGAAAAACAGGATCTCTTGCTGAAGATGCTTTACTACAGCTTTAATTTGCAACACACAGTTTAAAATGAGAGAGAACTCAACTTTTCTCTCTTTGCCCCAATGACTTGAACACTAGCAATGTGGAAACTAAAAATAATCCCCAATGTGCTTCCAGCCCAGAGTAAATCAGAGACAGGTTGACCCGTGGGGCACAGCTAGCTCTGCACCAGCTCTGCCTGTGCTGTGGAGTCCCCCCGAGACCTCACACCTTCCCACTCATGTCACACAGCTGCAGAAGCAGCTCTGTGGCTTTCTCGAAGAGAGCTTAACCTTTATTTGTCAATGACCATAGAACTGAATTTTCCTAAACGTGTTTGATTGTGTGGTGGGAATCAGCTATTCATTAAGTGCTGGATGCACCTTTTAGCCCATGCTTACAACTACTGTTAGTAATTTAGCATGCATCCCTGCTCCTACTGACAAAAAATCTCATAGATTTATTAGCAATTTTGGATCCTTTTCAAAGGGGGTCGGAAATGCTTAGCTCAATACATATGAGAGACATCTGGTAAAGGTGCAGTATATGAAACTCTTAAGGCAGTATGCCTATCATGCCACACGCACTAATAAATGCAATGGACTTCAAATTGAAGAACTTATGCTATTTCATTTTGTGTACCATGCCACACTTACACATGCATGACCAGCAACTCAGATGACCTGCAGAGACTTTATAAAAGCATGTCCCCAGCTGCATCTGGGAGGCTGGGGTGGGGAATTAGAGGCATAGGATCACTGCAGTAGAGGAAGCAGGATATGGCATCTGGGTTAGGAGTCTACAGGGATAGAGAGAGAGAGAGACTTTTATTTATATTACTGCAGCACATAGCCCTTATTGTTGCTCTGTCACTGAGTGAGGGGGTAGCTTGCAGACAACCTCCAGGGAATGCACATGAGAATAATGGGGGGAGTGTGTATATTTAGGAAGTGACCTGGAAAAACATAATTCATGGTTTCTGTTGTGGTGAAAGTGAACTGAACCAATGTAAATGCTTGTCCTCTCTTCCTTACTGCAGATCAAGTGAATGCCTGGCTCATAGGGGCTGTTTTGCAGATCGGTATAGCTGCACAATTCCAATTAAAAGCTCCAAATTATTACTTGCTTGTGCAAACCCCCTGAACAGCCTTGAGACATGACGTTTGTACTTGAATCATATGAAATTTCATACCCGTTACCCTTTTTGCCAAAACAGTACTAGTTAAAGCCCCCTAACTGGGTCCTAGCACCCTTTGACGAAGGGTGCCAAAGATGTGCCCTGCTCCAGAGAACAGCTGCATCCTGCACTAAAGACCGCTCCAGGAATTCCCCAATTGACACTGGCCGATCAGTCAACTTCTGAGAAACGTGCTTATCAGATTACACACACAACACTTTATTTGCAAATGATGTTTAAAGGTGTAAAATAATGAGTTTATTCTGCCATGGAAAAATGTTAGACATTTAATTGGAATATTAGAAACAATTACTAAAGAAAAACAAGAACCCGAAGAAAAAGGGATGAGGAAATAAAAGAACCCTGTAGAGTATGCCATTAAAAATTGGTCACTTCAAGCTTCATCTTCCATCTTCCCCTTGTGAAAGGTGTCTGCTCTTTTTCGAGGGTAAGGGGAGGCAGGCAGCAGATGCAGACCCAGGGGCTGTAATTCCTTTTCCTCTCCCTTCCCAGGTTGGAATACCCTGTACTAGGTATCCTTCCCTTATAAGTACCTACCTTAGTCCCTCTGGCCCAGTACAAAAGCACTATATAGCAAAGGGAGAGCAGGTTCCCATCCAGTAGAAATTAACCTTTCATTTGGGTCTCCTACTTGGTGTATCTGTCTTCACTGTTTGCTTGGTTTTTCCTGCTGCAGCTTTTGAAAAACATTGTGCAAAACCTTCAAAAGGACAAAACTTGAGAAACAAGAAATTTATCATCATTTTAGCAGGCTCAAAATATTATTGCCAAAATAATAGCATCTGGTGCATACATGCATACGAAGTGTAGATTTTTCCAATCTGAAAACTTTTTATTTATCCACTAGGTTAGCAATGATGGAAATTCAGAAGTTATGATCAAGATCTGCATTTCAAGTTTAATATGCAGGTAGTTATATTGAAGATAATGTGATCTGTGATAAAAAATTGAGTGAATTTATAAGGAATAAATCATGCCAGAAATCTGACTGTTGTGCTCGATAGAATTATGAAAATAAATGGAAAATAGGAATAAGGTAGATGGGTTATTTTGATTTTGCAAAGCATGTGAAAAAGTGGTATGAAATCTACAAAAAGATTACATCAGGATTGACTAGAAGATGAACAAATGGTTTGCAAAGAGATTAAAGAACTGCAACAAGGGATAACAAATAGTTTTCATGATAAAATGTCAAGAGCTGTGTGATGAGATACAGAAAAAATTACTGTCGAGTATGACAATATTTCCAAGAAAGCATGAGTCCTTTAAAAGTCTAGATTTTGATCCTCTTTAGGGAGCAAAACCAAAGAAAATCTCAGGAGACACCTTTGAATCTATAGGCATAATAATGACATTTCAAATCCAATGGGATCAGAGCTGGCTTTGAGAAAGAAAATGTAGGAGTTTAAAACTAATCAGAAAGTCAGTTTAATTTCCTAGTGACTCGAACACCTCTGTAAATATTACCAATGCCTTGTATAGAATTTTCATTGGTGATCCAGAAAATGCATTACATGTATAGGTAGTGCTAAGATGAGAGGCTAGCAAAACCATGCCAACGCTGAGATGATAATATAATGAGGACCAGAAAGATAAGAGCATAAATATTAACCAAATGAAATCTACTTGGGAGAAAAATTAGGTTGCTTTAAGCAAGCAAGATAAAAATTGTAACAGCTTGGGATGGCCTGGGGCCGTGCATGCAGGTACACACAGCTTGAGGTGGGCTGGGACTGTACACACA
The DNA here is from genome assembly GCF_035582795.1 of Mycteria americana. Classification (NCBI taxonomy): domain Eukaryota; kingdom Metazoa; phylum Chordata; class Aves; order Ciconiiformes; family Ciconiidae; genus Mycteria; species Mycteria americana. The sequence continues at coordinate 39,269,090 of NC_134367.1, forward strand.
AGCCGTACAGTTCTGAAACTCAGTATTTGAATGGTATCTGCAAGCACAATGAAGCCCTGGAAAGAGCAACAGAGGCAAGAATTTTAAGAGATTAAATAAAAACTACATAAAAGGAGCCCAAACCTAAGGCGGTGTCCATTGAATAGCAGAGGGCCTCTGCTTCCATCAGCCAATCATCTAACCCAGTTTAAAACTTCAAGGAGCAAGCTCCCTTTTCCCTTTTTTCCCTTTTTTTTTTTTTGTATTTTTGTGTCCAGGCTACAAATAATTCCCTTATACCACTTGAGAAGTGTTTTAATGCTTCTGCTTGCATTTCTTGCCCATAACGAGGGCATGCAGAAAAACAAAACAGAAAAATGAGAGAAAGAGAAAAAGTTGACTAAATCTTCCCAAAACTCAAGACAAGCTTCAACTGAGAAGAGGGCAAGGTTCTCACTCTATTTTTATTTTAGTTGGAAACATCTGCTCACCCTTAATTGTGATACTGATAAAAACAGACAAGCATGACCTGTTGAACACAATTGGCCCTATAGTATTTTCCAGGTCCTGCAATTAATAATATGTCAAACAATGGGATATTGGTGCATAAAGGGGAGATGCAAACAATATTTCCACACAGTAGGTGACTGCCTACAGGCTGATTTGATTTACTGAATTGAGAGGATGACACTCGTCAAAATTTGTTCACGATTAGAATAACTTCTACCCAGATCATCAGAAAAATGTCCTGTTCAAGACAAAGAATGCCCCTAAGGCACGGATATAAAAATAATGGATATGATCTACTAGCATACTGTCATGGGGTTTGGAGTTAAGTTAGGGCCTTACCAGCACTAGGAGGGAGTATTCAGTTTTCAGAGAGGCAACAGCGTGTTTCACATTCATAACTGCGTGGATGTGAGGAGAGTGGAGACTTTTAGCAGGAGCAGGAGAGGAGGAGACTGGGAAGACTGGAAACACAAGACTGTCTGAAAGGTCAGATCATCTGGATGGGATACCTGGTGAGCACAGGACTCTGGGGGGGTCTTACGAATTCAAAGCCATCTTGAAAGGATAACAGTTTCTCCTTTTTTTTCAGTCCTGCTCATCTTGATAGCCATTTTAACCACTCTTTTTTACGGAAAGAGTGGCTGTAATTAGTGTATTAAGTATGCTTTACTCTGTAAAGATGTTGATTAGCATTTATGAACACTAAAATGTGGGATGGAAGAATGGCATTCCACGTTTTATCTCCCACATATCAATACATACAAATGTACAGACTGTCTGCCTCAAGTCCCATTTCAGCCCCTGGATGCAAACATCTTTCGTAACGTGTAATGAGCCCAAGAGCGGGAGGACCTTTTGCTCACCCCCGTGACCACTGTCCCTCTGAATGTTGCATCTCAGAGTGTCACCAACTACTGCAGCAGACCACAGACACAATTTTCCCTCCTGCATGTCATGAATCAGCTTCAGAGACAAGCTGATGTCTTGTCATGTCTTTTTTTCCTCCACTGACAAAAGGCATGACCTTAAGCATCAGTCTTATATTGCCCTCACTAAACTAACCAGGCTACTAAATAACCTCCTCTGCTCCCTGCCACACTGCAAGCTGCTGGTAATTCTCTGCAGAGACTAGGAAAGCTGTAGATACATCAAAGAAGGTACCTTCACCTATGGCAAATCTCACTTGAGACCTACTTGAAGGTGTAAGCAGCACTTTGGTGGGACATGAGGGTGGATTGTTTCCATTTTTCTATGAAACATGAGAAGACGGGGCTTTCCAGAAGTGGCTGTTCATTTTCCATTGGAAACATACATGTGTCTTCAACTAAAGGAGAAAGTAGTGCTTGGATGAGTAAAGGGGAGATTGAGCTGTCCTGAATCATATACCATATACATAAGTTGCACAGACATTTCTCAGCCAGCCATTTTAAACATATCAGTGTTCAAATGGATAATGAGTACATGGTAGTTACTCATCAGCCTTTCTTGAAGAGAGCAAGATGAGCTGTGCAATAACTTTAAGGTCTCAAATGTCCATTAGAAAAGGAAAAGTAGATTCTGGCTATAGCAATGGTTTTGCCAGTTGTTTTTCAAGTAAATTAAAAACATTGATATAGCTTTGGAAAATTCTCAAAGTAAGCCTATTAATAAAAATAATCACTAGGAAATATACTTAGACTTGGAAAGTAAAGCTTTATTTTTGCTACCAAATGCAGTGAGCCATTTTCCGGTTCTTGATGCCCTCTAGCATGGTGTGGCCTGTGTCTATGCTCTCACTTCTGAACCAGGTGGGTGCATCTAACCTTCCTGTTGGGAATGATACTTGGACCATGCTGACACCCCAGACATGCCATGTGACATAATATACTGTAAGTAAGAGAAAAATACAGACTAAGAATTATCTGTAAAAAAATACTTTTCTGATACTTTTTCAGATTATATAAATGCAATTATCAGCAAGAAAGTTAAACTACATTCATTCTTCAGTAACAAATGGCTTATTTCTATGTTAAAACACTGCCTGATTCTTTTATTTATTCTCCCCCCAAGTCTTCATAAATTTATTTTCAGTCAAACAGCTCCTAAGCTTCCAGTACTAATATATAGGAGTTCAATAATTAAATTATCTGTGAGATGATTCATATGAATCAAACACTTATAAATCCTACTCTTAATGCCAATATATATAACAAGACCTTACATGTTTTATGGAGATATAGAGTTGTAGACACGTGCATAGATATGATGGCAGCATTCACAATAAGACAGAGAATGTAAGTCTAATATTTTATTGATCCAAGGGACCCATTAAATAATCATGGCTTATTTCTCAAACAGCTGTTAATAAGTACTTAACTCGTTAATTAAAAATTTGCTACTAATTACAGCTGCAGCTTCCTACCCAGCATGACTGAAATGGCAACTGATAATTAATTATTTGAATGTGAAAACGAATGCCATGGTCATTCAGGAACACAGAAGGGTGCAATGCCACTACTGCTGATGTTTCTGCAGTTGGCCTTGGTGAAAAAGGTGGATGACTCTGTGCTTCTTGGCAAATTCATTCCCATCTGGCAACACACACAGGACTCGATAACTGCGATTCCAATTACTGCTGCTATCTCCCCTGACCAGGTGCTCTCCCCCTCTCCTGCACCTGCCTGAGCAACTCAGGAAGCTATTTAAACATGCAACAGCACTAGCCCCTTTTTAAACAAAACACAACACAAGAAAATGTTATTTTCTTGCTCAATTTAAAGAAATTGCATATGGGTAGGTCTTCTACTAGTTTATTGTCTACCGGAGCAAAGGAGTGCTCTTCAGACTTAGCCCAAGTGATACGATTAGGAGAGGCCACAGAAGAAGAACTGACTGAAGAATAACTACTAGGCAGTAATCAAAATATTGTGTGTATTTCACATGGGATCACATCCTCACCCATGTAGTCTACCATATGGTGAGGTGTTTTTTTATAAAAAAAAACAAAACAAAAAACAAAACAGAGAAGACTTAAAGACCTAACCTGTTGGTATTTTAGATGTTATCAAAGATGGGGGGGAAGGTTCCTTTGGGGATAAAGAGAAACAGCTGAGATGCATGGAAGCTGCTGTTACTCATGTCATTTGTAACAGGTTCTGTTTCTTTGAAGACGAAGCAAGACAAAAACCCACAAAAAGACAAGAACAGAAAAATCGGCGTTAAAGACAGAAAAGTACATCTCCATATTGGATGGTTTCCCTTACCAGAGAAAGACTCACTGGTGGAGGAAGACAAGCCCCAGACAAGCCTGTCGTCCTTTCTGAGCCCAGGCGAGCTTGTGTCAGCCCTAGGACATGTAAGAAGACTTTGTTTTTAGCGCCTGCCTTAGTCATAAGGTTCACTGCAGTGTTGCAAAAGATACCAGACTGGTCAGATACACCTTTTGAAGCAGAAACCAAAAGCAGAGAAGGAGATTTGGGTCTTGGCAAACAAAAAGAAACGGATTCTCATTTGATAAACTGTCTCGAAGCTTTCATCCCCAACTTGGTGACTGTCACCTAGACCCTTCTGCGGCTCAGAGACATCTCTTAAACAGGCTTTCAGGAGGGAGGGGAGACCCTGTGACATGGCTAAGCAAGCAACCATGAAATCACTGCTCACTCCTTTTGGGGTCAGTTCAGGCAGGATGAGTTTCCTCTTGTTTGATTAACTGGTTAACACCATGTTTATTCATTTCTGGCTCATTATCAGGTATGACTTTAGCACAGTTCCCAAGATCAGTGAAGGGGGTTTTCTTGTTTGGATTCAAGAGCTCTTATTTATTTAACTGTTACTGAAATGTATGAACAATTTTATAAAATGAGCAGAGCTACTTTTAACAAGTCAAGGAAGCGCAGGTCTCCATCCAACCAATGACCCAAACTGAATATTCACAAGGAAGCAAATGTTACCTAGAAACCTGCTTGTGGCTTGGATGATTGCTGCTTATCAAAGAAACACAACTGTGGGAAAAGAAAAATCTCAGATTTTTCTGTTTGTTCCAGGATCAATGGCTTTTGTTTGTTCCTTTGGGGTGGCCATCTCCTTTCTTTTTCTCTGGCAGCTGACAAAGCACTAGTGAAAAGTGGAGGTCCCCTTCTGAGGTAGGAAATTTATTGGGTAGAAGGGATGCTACAAAAGCTCAGCCACTTTAAGAATTTTGTTTTGCAGATGGGCTTACTAGATTTCAGTGAGGATAGTAAATAATTATAGAGTAGTTATATGGGTCATCACATATTCTGAGATGGCACAGGTGGAATATATTATTAAGTTATACAGCAGCATAACCAGCCAGATAGGAACCCCTACTACAAGTCCCAGTCTCAAGAGGCAAGTCAAGGCACAGCCATAAGATGGATCCTCATACAAAGAGGGTATTGCGTGGTCCCCGGAATTTGTCTTTTGGGAAATGCCATTTCATCACTGAATGGCTATTTTGCCTGATACTGTTCACTTTAATTGGTTGAAGCTATTACAGTAGTACTGTTACTGGAAATTTTATCTTAAAAAGCTGGTGATGAGTCACCTGGTCGATTTAGCACAAATGGGAATTCACTGGCGGCTTTCTGAATGGTTAATGCCTTCCTAAACTCAGAGCTCAATTAAGCGACTAAAGAGTTATTTCCTTTAGGAGAGCTTAGGCACAGGTGGAAGTAAGAAACATGGTTTGGGTAGGAAATTCTTGCCCAGAAATTGTATTGCAGATCTGGAGTTTAAGAGGGAACTCTGATCAGTTGGGAGTCACTTGTTTTTATATGCTGAAAATGAAAAGAAAGTTTCAATGTCATCTTCAGAGGCAAGCTCCACCTAGCAGAGCGCAGGTTTGGGCCCCCAGCCTACCCACTGGTCTAGGCACGGAGGGAGCTGCCTGCGGGGTCTTTGGGCCTGGCCAAAAGTCCCACCAGGAGAGCTCCTGCCTGTTACTGGGCTAAGTTGTTGTGAAGCAGGGTGAGAGTTCAGACACTCATCCTGCCTCCCCTTGGTCTGTTGTCCCAAACCAGCCCATTGCCTCCCCTGCACAGACAAGTAGCTGGGAGCATGCAGGGAATCACAGCCAGGTGCTCTGGCTGTGCACGGCCACAGCTATGGTGTGGTTGCAGCCATAGGGCAGGGAAATTCGTCCTTCTGCATGAGGCCAGAAAAACAGCTCTAACAGTGCTCCTGTGATTCCTTTCCCTGTTTTCAATCCTCTGACGTTTCACTGGCAACCAGCATAAGAGCAAAGCCAGTGTCACGCTGTATTAGCTCTCCCTGCACTAGCTCTAACTGAGCCCTCACCCCAGTCGCTGCTGCCTTCACACAGCTCAGAGCAGGGAAGATCACACCAGAAGTTTCATATCTTCCATGCTAACAAATGCAGAGGCATGGGAGCGTTCGTAATGCACTCTCTTCAATTAAGCAAAATCTTTTTTAAAGATTTTTTGAAGCATGGGGTTTTGTCTTCTAAATGGGCTGTGTTAAGGCTGTGGATGCCCATGTGAAATGTTTTGAGGACAACCAGATTTTAATCACATTTTGACAGAGATATTTATGCACCGGTTTTCTCGCCCGTTTTTGGAAGCTTTATCAAACTTGCTAGCTTTAAGGATCCACGTACAAAATTAACTTTCTTTTGCTTCTTATTTTCTTTGTTTATGTCACTTGGATGGAATCATACTGTCTATAAAATGTATTGACTGCTGCTCTTTCCAAGCAGGGCACAGAGAACTTATGGAAAAATCTGTTCTGCAGGTGCAAGAAGAGAACTAGCAGTTGGTTTACCAGATTAGCAGAAAAGTACCTTGCAGCTAAGAGGCCAAGCATAAAAAGCTGTCCTTGTTCTGCCAAAAAGTAGGCTGGATGTCAAAGAGGCAAAGACCAAGACTGAAAAAGCAATTAATCCTTGACAGTTACCTTTCAGGAATAGCATATTCCCTGATGTCACTACCTTCTCATTCGGGTTGGTTTCTAAAAAGATTCAGTATTATTATCATACATTATCACTCTTGGAAAATGCTAAAAGATGGTCTCACAAGAGCTGCAGAACATGTGCCTGGTTCCATTTTGAAGAAGAGACTCTGGGCGGCCACAGTGTGAATCTTTGAGGGACGACTTTGATGCCACTGACCTCGGGGCGGGGGGGATTGCATTCCCACAGCATTCATTAGGTGTAATGAAAGTGGAAACATTGGTCAGAAAGAATGAAGAGACTAAAATAGCATGTGAGAATAGGGGGGGTTATTTTTACACTTCAGTGCACATGGAGTGCCCATTAATTTTAATAGGAGCTTTGCACTGCAATTATTAATGGAAGAACGTGCCCCATTGTATTTTTTTTATGGGACTCTGGCCATATTCAGTGACATTGCAAAAGAAGGCTAAAAGTACTGTCAACGTAGGGGAATGGAGAAAGGAAGACTGATGTGCCTGTAGCAAAGAGGATCCTATAATTTAAAGCAAGAATACTTAAGAAATGGGTCTAGGGTTGAGGTCAGATGGGAGGAATTCTCTGACCAGACATTGACCTAAGGAGAGAAGGTCAGGGAAGGGGACTCTGCTGCTGTGAGTTACTGTGGAAAGCCCCAGCAACTTTCTAGATACACTGGAGTAAAACACCTGAACACTCAGCTATTGAAACACTTAAACATTTCAGGCTGCCACCAACTTGAGTATCTGGCTGTGTTGATTTGACCTTAAGGCTTCTGGAAATGTTCAGAAACCTCCAAGTGGAAGATTAATGGGTGCGCTGGGATGCAGTGTACCAATATCGTAATGGATGCTGCGTGGCACAAACCAGGTCTTTAGATAGGTCTGCTGGGAGGGTCAGCAGAGTCTCAGGAGGCCAAACTCTCCCTCCTCCTCCGAAGCCAGGAGATGCTCTCAGCTGTCACATGGGGAACCTGTCTCACTCTGCCTTTGCTACATGTCCTGTGTATTACCATTACAGCTAATGTTTCTGGAGTACCATGATGGCACGATCAGGGACTATGAGCTTAGAGAGCTACATGCAAAAACCAATCCCAAAAAGCCAAAGGTATTAAATGAGCATAGACAAGATGATGTGAAGTACAAGTGAGACAACACATCAGGCTGTAGTCATAGCACACTGCTAACCTAACCATTGTCAATTGCCTTTCCTACATGTTATGAAACATCAACACTTACATAATGTTAGAATCCTGTTTTTACTTTGTGGAGCTATTTTTCATTAAATTTAATGCTTACAATCATCAGCTTAATTTTCCTTCATTACAGACATTTTCCTTACTATAACAAAGACCTAAAGGAACATAAAAAGTAAATAATTTCTAAAATCCTGGCCCTTTCACACCCATTAACATTGGCTTTTCTGATTCAGAGAGTAGAAGTTAAGATTTATTGAGTGACATCTGGTTAATTAAATGTCTATTTCCTATGGTGTGTTAAAGGAATCATAATGCAGAAAGTCAACATTGAGAGAGTAATTAAAGTGCACCTAAAGAGCAGAACTAACCTTGTAGTTCACTGTAATTAGAAACAAAATGGGAACAATATGTTTAGAGAATTACCTCCTTTATTAGGTTGCTATCGACAGAAACCTGTTTGTGTATTTGAAATCTCATTTTGCAAGCTTCCATTTTACTTTTACCCATCTGTGCAACTTAATACCTCAGCATGGATGGCTATCTCAGGAGTAAGCAGAGCTCAGTTCTGTTTTCAAGGCATATGCTAGTTCAGGGGTACTGCAGTTACTTGGGAGTGCAGCATTTCTTTCTAGGTTTTTGGTTCGTTTTCTTTGTCAGCATTGGCTGCAGAAGATTTAGAAAGTTAACAATAGTATTGCAGTCACTGGTAAATACCTGTGTATTTGTAATACACAGGTAAATACACAGGTAATAGACAGGTAAATACCTGTGTATAAGTGTAAAGATAACATATCACCAAAATATACAGGGGCTTTTCCCCTGAGTTTCTATCCGGTTGTGCTTGCAAAGCCTCAGCTGCTTTTTCTGAACAGCAAATTTCCAAGTGTGAGAGGGAAGGGGACCTGGGGTGGTAGGCAAGAAATGAGGTCAAGCTGATCAGGAAATTTTATGTGGTGTGATAAAGCAATTGAACCCTTAAATTAAATAGAGACAGGTGATCTGTGCAGACCTTCAGTTCTTGGCCCTATGCAGTTTGCAGTGTGGAGGTGGTGAAGTAGCCCTTTCACGTCAGGTCTCCTCGCCCTCCTCAGCCCTTCAGTCAGAGCAGTGTCCCCACTCACCTCCTCCCCCAGCTGTCACCTTCCCACTAGCCCAGGGCACCAAATCCTCTGCCGGGGGGGGAACCTGGACATTCATTTTCAGTATGGCTGACCTGAAGGAATACAATTAAAATCTTCAACTGAGTTCCACCAAAGTACAAGGAGTGACTGAAGCAAAGTTGATTCAAGCACTCTGAGTCATAGATGGCTTGTAATGTGCAAGAAATGGCCAGTGGTTAAATCATGTTTCAAAACTTCGTGTTTAGAGAACTACTATTCAAAGTAAAAAAAAAAAAAAAATCACCTAAATCTAAAATGCATGAAGCAGTCTCAAGGAAAACTGTGAGCTACTTTGATTTTCTTTTCATCAATGAAGATAAATTTATTAAAGATGTTTGCTTTGAGCCTTCTACTTAAGCTACCTAATGTCATAATTCTCTTTGGCTCATCAGGCTGGTTACAAAAGGAACAATTACAGTGTCTAATATTATGGCTTTAAGGAATGAAGAGCAGGATTGAGTAAACATTTATATATACAAACTGCATTTTTATTCCAATGAATGAGAAGAATTTTCTTTTCTTTATAAAGAACATGATTCTAACAAGCAAGATAATACAAGTCAGAGCTTTACGTGTGCACATGGTGTACAGCAACCTGGAAAACCAAGTGGGATCAGGACTGGCATGGGATTGCTGGCAAGAGCTCCCATCTGGTGTGACTACTGCAGGCACAGTGGTGACTGCAGGGTCAAAACACCCGGAGCATCAGCTTCTGAGCTCTGGGCTGCATTTGGAAGAGGAGAAATGAGGCAAATACAAACCTCCCAATAGCCCAGACTCACCTAACTCCAGTGCCTACCTGAATAAAGAAAAACCCTCAAGCTGAAGACAGGCAAAGTGGAGGCATTTTCCCTACCCCAGCTACTACCACCACGGCATATGTTTGTTCACAAGAGCTCTAAGGATTCAGGCACCATGTTTAGCTTCAGGAGAGCATCCATGCCTTTATTTTTACCCTTTAATCCCTTTTCAAAATGGCTCATTCCCTCTCCAAGGAGATTTTTAGAAGTCTTTGTGACAATTCCTCCATCACCCTCCCACTGGGCCTCCTGTGTCAACTTGTCATGGCCCTGAACTCATTCAAATCAAAGGCTTTATTATGTGAGTTAACGCCATGTAATTAATTTTATATTACTAGCTTCAGCTCATTTTTCCAGGCTGGCTCGCTCCTTGATATGTACCAGCTTCAGTTTTTCCATGGTCTCTCTTTCCTGATGAAAATTTTGCCACTCATGAGATATTCCTTATTTTTAAAAACTATTATGATATAATTAAAAAAACCCCTACCAACCAAACAAAACAACCAACACAGTTTTTTGTCCCAGAACAGAAGGAATGCTGTGAGTTTGCTCACAACTGACATTAGACTTGTAGGGTCCATACGCAGAGGCTAAGTTATGGCCATATGCTCTTTAGCCATGCACACGTTGTCTTTTCCTGTTCCCCATTTTAACCTTGCAAAGCTCCTCTGTTGCCTTTGGAGGCAATTGTCCTGGTTTGCTCACCCTAAATCAAGCTCCAAGTCAGCCCCCCGTACCAGCTTCAAAGAGTTCTTTTAAATAAATTAGTCTCACAATAACTTTCTTTGTAAATTGTTAGCATTCCCATTTCAGGTAGAAGATAATATATGCAACACATTAACGCTCTTCACAGAACCTTTGTGTTTCTTTTTAAACTGAACAGACCTGAGAATACATCTAGTTTCCCCCCAACTCTTGCATTCTAATAACTTACTTAGCACACTATTACCATATTGTACATTACTTTTATATTACCTTTTTTTGCAATTTTGTTTTCAAAATTGCCATTCTGCGTTTTTCTCATTTCTCAGAAATACTTTGCACTCTGCTAGGAATTTATTCAAGTAAACATTAAGGCTGATCCAAGCACCTCTTTTTTTTTTTTTTTTCTCTTTAGCAAGTATGGGAAAAGGTGTATTAAACCAATAAGATTTACTCTCAGTCTTTCAAATTTTTTCAAGCATAGCAGACTTTCTCGCGACCTTGCAGCCCATAACAAAACAAGTCGCTTATAAGTTTCTCTGACCCTGGACTCCATCCTGTCCTAATGCTGCACTAGATCTCCTTGTTTACATCCCAAATTTTACGCCTTCTGCAAAGCTGTTGAGATAATATACACATGATATGAAAGATCTCAGGACACTTTTAACAGCTCCCTCAGATCTAATCTCTTTCAGAACATCACCACCAGCACTATGCCTCTGCTCTTCTCCATGGTAGACTATGAAGGAACCATGGGGGTGGAAGAAACCATGAATCCATACAGCAGGTCTAAGAATGTATGAGCTGTTCCCCTGAATAGCTTCTGGTTAGTCACGTACAGTGGGTATTGGGGAGAGAGCTCAAAGCCAAAGCGATAAAACAAAGTCCATATTAACAGCAATTGTACTCATTAATAACTGAAACAGCAGTTCCAGTGCTCAGATTTGCTTAGATCACTTTGCGTTTACATGACGCAGCAACTTGAAGCAGCAGGGTCTGGAGCACTTGGAGGATTTCTCCCACACACAGAATATTTCTCTCCACAGGGTGCAGTCCCAAGTTCAAGACTTTATTAAAAAGTGGTACAAAATCAACTACACACGTAAGGACATTCGACCAGTCAGGTACATTCCTGCATCTCATTTCTAGTCTGAAGTTATCTAGGTGGTGTGTCTACCCATTTTATGCCTTGGCTTGCTAACTTAGAGCTTTCTGTCATGAGAAGTCTTTCCAGGGAATGAGGAGCCAAGTTGCACTGTGCTGGGTGACCACCAGCTTACAGTCACTCCTGCTTCCTCTGTTGTGGCTCTTCTTGAATGGCCAGCAGCACTTTGGTATGTGAGTACTTCTCACTTCTTCTCTGTTGTATAGTCAAGTGCAGATTTATTAGACTTCAAAGTGAGTCATTAACCAGGAGACTGGTTCAGTCTGGTTTTTCAATCCACCCCAGGAAGGCAGACTCATTGCCACCTTTGTGATGACAATATTTTTCTTCTGAAAAACTGGGGAAATACTCACCTTGAAGTCAGACAAGTTAGGTCTGAGGTCCCAGAACTATTTCTGACTTTTTAATTCAATCATGGTCTAATGTAAATGCATATCTATTTTACCTGTAGCTGTTTGCCTACCCTAACCAATAGGCTAAGTTTCAATTGCTCTCACATCTGCTTCTCCTAACCTGTTCCTCGACTACTGTGTTTCCAGATGTGTGGCATTCCAGATGCCAACAGAGTTTGAAAAGGTGCCTCGCTCAGGCTACACAGGGAGTATCTGGATGAAGACATAGGTTCAGTCCTCCTTATAGGTTAAGTGCTTCAGCTGCTAAGGTATTTTGCAGAAGGCAGGCAAGGATCTTGCCATAATCATGTCTGCAAATAACATATGTGAATTGTAAGCAAATTCGCAAATCAGGGGTGATTTATGTGGCTTTAGCTCCAGTTTGGTATTTGTCAGGTGTTTTCAGCAATAGTATTTAAAACAAAACAAACATTTTCAATTCATTTAACTTCACAGTTTTATTTTCATCCAATATTAGGTATTGAAAACCAAACATGAATTTTGGCGGGAGGTATTGCTTTCTTTTTATTCTTTCCCTGTCTTCTGTATCATCAAATGCCTGTCGCCTAATTTTACGCCTTTTTTTCAGTTTCTCTGAAATTCTGAAAATGTTCTCAAGCTTGAGTATCCGTTCTAAGAGTGCTAAAATGGCAATTCTATTCCCATCTTTAATTTTTCTCTTTCTTCCTCTAAGGCTTTCCAAAAGTGGAAGAAGTCTTGAAAAGTTAAGAAGTGAAAAAGAGAGTAAGAAAAAAAGAGGAAAATCCATCTGAATGTAATTCATTTTATTGCACTCAGTGAAAAAAATGTGCACGCAGTTGGGAGTTGTGTAGGCTGAGATGGAGAGGAATTAAAATAATATTGATTTTAAAAGAGCTGGTGAAAACTATCACCTGGAAACAATTTAAACAATAAAAACTATTCCAAAATTGTTCAGAAAGTTATGTTTACCCCTTGGAATGAGCTTCCTATGCTCTAGAAAACTATATGCCAGCAGAAGGCATAAATAAAAACAAATATCCTGAAGTCATCCTTGAACTGTTCATTTTAATTTGGATTTTGTGAAAAGAAGTCCCAAAGGGAACAGAAGAGTCATAAAAACATCCACTGGGAAAAAAAAAAAAAAGAAAAAAAAAGAAAGAAAAAGGGAAATAAGTGTGTATGCATGGCCACCAAACCTCCGTCTTGAAGCTGTTATATTTCATACATGTCAAGGTTTGCTTGTCTTTACATTCCACTCAAATCATTAGATTTTAAAGGCAAGTCTACTTCTGAATGAATAATCTTGTATTTCAAACACCTGCTAAAGTAAATGTCAAAGCAGGTTCCAGTTTACCAAAATACTGCAAATGCAAACTAGAGGTGTCTACAAATATTGAAGTGAGAGTATTATTGCATTTGAAACTAGCAGTATAGGCAAAAAGCCCAAGTATAAATCTAGGGCATGAGAATCAGTAGCTGGAGCAGACTGGCTTTTGTAGTAGAAGGGAGATTCTCCTTGCACAGGGTGCATCTGCAACATTTCACCCAATAACTCCTGTGCCAAGACAGTAAACAACATTACAGACCCTACTGCAAAATTAGAATATCTGCTCAGTACAACTGACGGATACTCAAGAAAGAAGTTAATTGAATTGTGTTGATGATTAAATCAACTTAGAGGAAAAAAATCATTGCCACATTGTAAGTAAAGGTTATTCCACTTATCAATCCCAGTGATTCTGCTTTCTAGGAAGGGGTTACATGAAGAGGTATTATAAGAAAAATACACTGGTGTGAGGGTAACAATGAGTTAAACTGAAAGCTCTTTAATGAGGAAGGTAAGCAGACCACATGATAAATTGTTGCTCCAACGTACAAGAGAATGAGAGAGAAGCAAAGCAAGTAAATCCAGGAGGAGCTCACTGTGTATTGTGTTTTAAATACTTGCAAGACAAAAACACATCTTGTCTGCTTTAAAAATCTTTTATAACCCATGAAACACTTTCATCCATATAATTTATCTGAAAGAGAACTATCCATATATGCATCACTTTTTGCAGTAGTCACAGGGCTAGGTGGAAGCCTTGCTTTTTGGCACCCTTTATATATAGATGGCATATAGCAGCAGCATCTTGCATTATTTATTTGTAATTCTGGGTATATAATTTGCACTCTGAGCTTGAGGAGCTGTGTATCGACTGGCTAGTCTGGCTAATCTCACAACAGCAAAATTCCTACTGAATGCTGTTGTGCCCATGAAAACCTTCTATGACTGCTCACCAGGACAGGAGTGCATATTCCACACTCCTGGGGCCTCGTTCATTGCTCCTTAGATTCAGTGAAAGTCTTTCCATTAACTTCAGTGGATGACAAAGCCCAATGAAAATGATGTCATATTCACACCACTACACGCTAAGGGCAAAAACAATTAGCGTAGCAGCAGTTGATAGATTACTGTTTCTCACTTGACCGTAAACCTCTCTCTCTCCTTCCCTCCCACTCTCAGAATGTAGAAATATCTCTATAATTTATCTAAATCAAATTAAGTAAACAGGTAAGTTTATTAATTTATATATTTTAAGAGCAGAAGGGACCTCTGTGATTATGTATGCTGGTCTTCATAATAAGGGTGCGGAATATAATCCAGTTATTGCTGGGTCACTATAGTCACTATTGCTGGGCCAGCACATGTCTTCTAGAGGGACACACAGGTTTGATTAAAGACTTCAAGCCGTGGCAATCCACAGCAGCTAAGGAGGCCGTGTACCTCTGGTTGACTACAGCATGTTAAAAACAAGTATTTTATTTCCACTTGGACTTTGTGTTGATTTGGCTCAAGGCACTCGTGAAATCTTTAACTGCCAAACTGAAGGGATACCAAACCCCTTTCTGCCAGTGTGCATCATTTTAGACTATGATGAGGTGGCCTCCTAAATGGAAAGAACAAGCGAAGAGCTGTGTATTTCCTGAAGACAATAATTAACATCTATCAGCCCTAAATTAGAAGGAGAAATTAGTACAAACATTATAATAGCTTGCATAAAGCCAAACTAACATTCACTGCTATGTTTTAAGGGGAAAAATCATTCCTCCTTCTATTTTGTACGTACCACTGTTTGTTGAATATTAAAATATTTAGATGTTAAACTCCTATTCCCCCCACAAGGCTTTATAAAGTAATATATATGCAAAATATGAAAACAAAAATAGATTTGCCTACACATCAGCATTTCAAACACTCATTAATGCCAGGACAAACAAAACACCGTGTTCCAGTCCTCTCTACATCATCTGTCATTTGGATACACTGAGTATAATGAGGCAGAACCTTAATGTTTGTGGGGGAAAAAAAGTTAGTTTTTAGCTTTCATTTACAACAAACATGATACAAAAGCCCATATGCGCGTCAGAAGGTAAGGACCCTGGCAGAAAGCTCCAGGCTTGGATAATGAGGACATAGATCCAGAACACAGATGCCCCCAAGAAGTTACTTTTTCCATAAACTCACCAGTACTTTCTGGTGTTTCCATCACTGCTCTTGGTCCATCTCCTTACTCCATTATGTTTGGTCCTCTTGGCTTCAGACCAAGACACTCGGGGGTCTATTGTTCCGTAAGAGCTAACCTGAACATATTTGTGCGGATGCTCCAGTGCCAGAAAAATTTAATTTATTGTGCCAGTATTTTTCAATGCTACACAGTGAATGTATTTATCTACTGCAACCACAGGCATGTAGACTGAGGCCAGTGGAGATCACCAGTCAGTGACCAGATTTAGTCAGAGTGCAGCTTTGGGACATATGGTGTTAGATGTGTCTGGACAGCACACGACAGCAAAGACAAGCTGCATTTCAAGGAGTAGAATGCTCCTCAACAGCATGGACATTTTATTTTCACACATGTTCAAGTAGATTTTGCTATGCATATTTCCTAGAAAATATGGAGGCTTGGTCCCTTCAAGTGCACAGCTACAGTAATTAATAACTTTAATAACTAATAATAATAATGCTGGGCTCCCCAGTACAAGAGAAATATGGAGCTACTGGAGAGAATCCACCAAAAGGCCACAAAGATGATGAAGGGACTGGAACATCTCTCCTATGAGGAAAGGCTGAGAGAGCTGGGACTTTTTAACCTGGAGAAGAGAAGACTCGGTGGTGGATCTCAACAGTGTATATACATACCTGAGGGGAGGGCACAAAGAAGATGGAGCCAGGCTCTTTTCAGTGGTGCCCAGTGTCAGGACCAGAGGCCATGGACACAAACTGAAACACAGGAGGTTCCCTCTGAACATCAGGAAACACCTTTTCACTGTGAGGGTGACCAAGCACTGGCAAAGGTTGCCCGGGGAGGTTGTGGAGTCTCCATCCCTGGAGATATTAAAAAAAGCCAACTGGACATGGTCCTGGGCAGCCTACTCTAGGTGACCCTGGGGATCACCCCTGGGGTGAGCAGGCAGCTGGACCAGATGACTTCCAGAGGTCCCTTCCAACCTCAACCATTCTGTGATTCTGTGAATTTAATGTAAATAATGTAACCAATTACTAAGAAGAAAAATAGAGTAAGTATGTTTATGAAAAGTAGAATTCACCAGACACTTTATTTCTCAACTGTCTTAAGTATTCTCACTAATGACAGGTGAAAAGACTTAAAAAGCAGTAACACAATGTATGCTGACATTATTTCAGGTTACTGTTTGCAAGGAAGTTTCTGTTGGGACAAGATGGGATCAGATGATAAAATGTTCTGGAAACACCGTTTCTAACCTAAACTATATATTTTGTGAGACCAGACGTCTCGCCAAATAATCAATTCATGGCTGTCCTCGTCTTTTCCAAAGTAATTCCCAGAAGAGTTCTGTTATGACAAAGTACTCTGTTGGAAAGGTGTGACGTTTTCCATTTATTTTGTGTTAGAATAAACTACATAAAGAAAAAAAGAGTATAAAACATCACCAAAAACATGAGGGATTGGGTTTTTTTAATAAAAATGAACAATGCTGGGACATCAGTTTCCAACTGCAAAAGCAACCAACTGAAGAGAACTGCAGAATTATAATAATTCACAGCAAATTAGTTTTAAAATATGTAATTAAATCACCTTTTCTTGCTTTTCAGAGGTACCTGGAGTACTTTATGTGAGGTGCTTTACTTTTTGGATTCCTTTATTGTGTTGTAAGAGTGAAATTTTTAATGTTGCCTCTTGATACCTGGAAAAATTAGAACAGAATAACTAGCCTTATAAAAATTCCAGGTCAGTAATAAATGCATTGGAAAGTTTTGTATTCTTTCTTTTCTTTCTTCACCAAGATCTTGAGCAGCTTTTAAATCCTTTTGTAGCTTCCCTGTTTTTTCTATCTCATCTATTTAAGAGATGGAATCTGCTTCGAAATCTGAATGCCGTCTGAGAGGTTCGGTAACATATTACCAATTTTCAAAAAATATGTGTGTCGTTGAGGCATCACACACACACAGGATGCCAGGCAGATGTGAATAAAACTGGAAGTCAAGGGTATATAGCTGCTGCTCTGATTTGTAACCTTTTCTTCATGCTTCATTCCCGTAAATCGTTAAACAAGATATAAGTCACCAGAAAAAATCACTTCCTTCTTCTCAGATCTTTGCCATTCTCTCTGTGCCATCAGCAGATGGTGTTTAACTCAAGACAGAGTAATTTTTAACTTGCAGGCATGACAATATAACGATACAGGCATAAAAACAACCTGTTTCCCATAAGCACCATACAAAGTGACAGTCCTTTATTGACTAACTTGCAGCTCCAGCAGTGGCCAAAGATGATATTCGTACATGTCAGAGATGCGCCCTGAGCGTAAGGGGCAGCCGTGTTTGGCTGGAGCACTGCCATTTCCCTGGGGGTATAGACAGAGAAGGAGTAAGATTTCTTCTTGACTTCTGAATTTTTAAGAACTTAGGCCAATTTTGATCCAGACCTACTTTCCTCGTTGGCCATGAATGTGTGTTTCCTCCTTGTATGTACCCTAAACAAATCAAGATGGACTGTAAAGAACAAATCCCCTGGACTCACCATGCACCCATCTCATTCATGGTGAGACTCTGGGAAAGCTCTAGCCCCTAAGGGTGCTTTGCAGCTCAAGTCCAGCTAAGCAGCACTCACTGAAAGGACTTTTTTTCTGGTTTTCACACAGAAAGAACCCCACTGAATTCCATGCTGCCATCATCGGCCCTCAAGGGAATTTATTCCCCACATCCATGGCAGCAGTCTTCTTTTTGCTCCTGTGGAAAATCAAGGTGAGTCTCAGAGCAACCAGGGCTCCACTTTGCCGAGGGAGGCAGCCAATGTCACCACCGGGACCACCCTTTTGGGGATGGCAGCCCAGGAGGTCAACATCATTTGTTGTCACCAACAATTAAAGAATGAAGAATCATAACCTTTAACCCACATGGCATCAAAAACCAAATTAAAAAACAACCTCTTCATATTCTAGATATTTTCAAAGATTTGTTGAAATAAGCAGCCTACTTTTCTCAAGGCATCATCTTTCCTCCAGCACCATTTCTTTTCTATCACGTAAGGCCTCATGTACACAATACAACTTAGGCTGGTTGTACTTGCTTGGTGAAATCTGGATCACATCTTGCATAGAAATTCTCCCATTTGTTTCCCTTTGCCCATCCAGCCTTTCTTACTCTGCGTATTACCTCTGTTATTCATTGATTTTTTTAATTCAGAATCCACCTGCTGAAAAAATATAGGGGGCTTCAGCCCTTCAATCCACACCTCACCAAAGGCCACGTTTATTGAAAAAGTCAGTTCTAACAATATTTTTTGTGCTCCCTCTGTTCTGGATTGTTCCAGTTTGGATAATCCATGAATAAAAGTGCCCCCACTAACAAGTCAATGTCTAAACCTACATTTCTAGCATCTTTGAGAAAAGCTGCAAGAATCTTACAGATAAGAGTAAACATATGCTGGTTATTTTTAATTTTTGCCATTGTCAAAGGTTCAGTGAGTTTGGTCTGTGACTGATACTTTTACTGCCTGCCTCAACCATGGCAGCAGGGTTTTATCTCCATATCTCCTGATGGACTGAAAATGCTTAAGCCTGATCGTTGCTTTAAAAAAACATGGAAATATATCTATTAGTACCAACCTTTCCCCAGGAAACCACTCAGCAAAGACAGTACCATATTCCAGTTGATTTCTACACCAGTCCCCTTGGGTTGGGAGTGATTAAGGGAGTCCTTTTCCTCATTAAGTGCACCTACAGCCAGGGGATAAATGAGGAGGGAGGAGGGTGGCTCACTGGTACTGCAATAACAAAGGTGAGCCAAGAAAGTGAGGGTACAGGAGATCTTTACCATCAGCTACACAGCTGACTCGGCTCACCCACCGAAGAATATTTCTTGTCTAAATAGTTCCCAAATAATTTTTTGTACAGGATAGGAGCTACAGGCAGAAGGCAGGGCAGTGCTGGCTGGCTGGGCAGTGCTGGCTAGGTGTGTGCATGCAAGTTCTAGAGATGTTCTCAGATGTGGAAGTCATCCCCATGACAGCACCCCTCAGGCAGCTCTCATTAGAAAGGGCTCGTTTGCACTGTGTGGCCCCTACTCACAGGAGTCACAACAACCAGAAATAGACTGTAGTTAGTGCAGAAAATAAAATGCCAACATCTGATTAGCCTAACAAGGCCACTGAAATATTCACGACTAATTAGTACAAATTCTAGATTGCAATAACAATACGCTGTCAAATAGTAAGGAAAAGCACCGTATTTTAAAATAAACTTGTTTTTCCTTTTCTAAACTCTGAAAGAGGCAACATTATTTGCAAAGACTTTAACTTGTCCTTATGCAAAAAATGGGTCTACCGTGACACATCTTATTTCTCTGGAAGCTCCAAACATAATTTCCTTCTCTTTTTATCTGTATGCTCCTCCACAGATTAATGGGGCCTAATATGAATGAGAATCAGGCCCCTGGTTGCCCTTTCGCTGTGCAGTGCCTCAGTATCCCTCTTGCAGAATCAGGTAAAACACACCACTTAACAAAGTCCTGAGCACAACACTAAGTGATCGGTTCATTCAGTGACTTTTATAACAATACAGTTTTAGGTCAGAGAACTGATACAGCTTTAAATCTGAAAATTGAAAAGCCCTTTTAATAGAATAAGGTCTCTTATTCCAGCCATTTAAGGCTACATCCACAAAGACTTGCATCCTATAATTAGAATTTGTTCTCTAGGAACTGCAAACATAACAGACTGGGTCAAATAAAGGGCAAATCTGTGGTCTGCTTGGGATAAAGCTGAACATGAGCTTGTTTATGTCAGGCTGCAGAATGAATGGAATACAATATGACAAAACAACTATGCTCTTCTCACTTGGCAAGAACAAGACAATGAAGTTATTGCAGAGCTTGCGATGGCGGAGTTGGCAATATAGTTCATTTTAATAAATTGTATTACATTAGACATTTAATCTTTGTAGAGCAAGTCAGGATTCCTTCCAGTGAGCTATATCACATCCTTCTAACACCTAAGAACAGGCAGTAGAAAGCATTGTATACCTATACACATATATACACGCACACGCACATATACATCTATACTTTATAGAACCAGCAGTCAGCAGATTGTTGGGATGCCACCTGTGTATATAGAAGCTTTCCTTCCACTCCTCCTCCTTGCTCATCATTCCAGCTTTCTGTCAAATCCTATTTCTATACCACTTATTTAAGTATGTAAGCTATGCTTTGTATATAAATATATTTAGATGCCTTAATCCTTAGGATTGCAGCTCTCTGTCAACTGCTGCTTCCACTGCTAAATACACAGAAATGCATGTTGTTCAAGGCTAGTGTTTGCTCAGTATCATGAATATTAAATATTCAGAACAGCTTCTGGCTCTTACTAGGTACTTGTTAATATATGACAGGTAGTCACAATGTGCTAGTTAGTACCTACACCATGCTTGAGGGATATTTTTTCTCCATTCATAGATATAATTAAATGTAAAAAAACCAAACCTCATTCCACTTTGGAAAAAATAGGGAGAGGGAGGAAAAAACCTGAATATGACATTTTCATCTGAGTCAAAGATTAAAAAAAAATACATCATTCATAATTTCACAGCTTTTTTCCTTCTGATTAGGAAACAGAAGTTTAAACTATGCATATAGACGAATGAATTTGGCACCCAACTGACTTCTGCCAAAAAAGTTGTAATACTTGGTAAATGAAAGTAAAAATCATGTTACAATGAATGTGAATTAGTAATCCCCCTTCTGGAAAGGTGATCCACTTTGGTAAATATGAAGAGATGGCCCTACCATTAACAGCCCATTTTGGAACAGCGCTGTGCTGCATGAGGAGTTGTGCACTGTGGCACATTATATCCTGGGGCCTGAGGAGCAGAGCTGGGCTCGTGGGACAGAGAGTGTGGTGGACGTCTCAGCTCTGCCAGGACTGACCCTACCTCAGTAGGTCAGATGTATGATATGAGGCAGTCAGTACCAAAACTTGTATGTAGGATGACATATTGTTGATTCATGAACACAAAAAGACCGTAGCAAGTCCAATCCAAAGACCATCTAGCCCAATAACCTCCCTCTGACAATGGCTGTGGACAGGAACAATGTCTGAAACTGGAACGTATGTATCTTTCCCTGCTTTAGCAGACAGTTTCTTACAGACAGCCTGGCCTGGAGGTTGCAAGTGGGCTGCTGTGTTCAGTCACTACTGACATCTCTATCCTGCATGCAGTTGCCTCCTCTTTTTTTCTCCCTGCTAATCTGCATGGTGAATTTTGAGTAACAGTTGCTTATTCAATTCTCCATTTCAGTCACACTTTGTTAGACCTTTTAGTCATGACTACAGCCATCTCTAAAGTCAACAGCAACCTCTGCAGCCTTTCATCCCATTTAAACTGGAAAACTCATCCATCCCAAACCATTGGATTTCACATGGTACATTGGATTTCACATTTTAATTCTTCTTTCCACTTGAGACTGACTATAGAGCCCACACCTTATATTATTCATTTGGAACCCCTGACACCTTATTGTATTCAGTTTTCTAATGAGTTTTTGGAAGTCACAAGGAGGCAGTGCATCCACCCTAGTAGTTAGAGTCAAATTCTATTAACTCAAACTTTTCTGCTTCTGTCACCTACCTCTTAAAGTCTGACACTTCACTATTCCCTTGATCTAAAACAAACAATTGCCTTGAAAAACATCATTTATCTCTTCCTAAAATTTCTGACTTTCTGATCTTGGGCATAAACCTTAGCCTGTATAAACTATTGTACCAGCCACTGGAAACCAGACGGTGAAGTCTACTAGTACCCTAGTCAGTAAAGTCAGAGCTAGCTTGACCTTCACCAATTCAGAAAGTGGCCCACTCAAGTTCAGTTGCGTTCGGGGCTTTTTTAATCAAACAAATGGACAAATCTACCTAAATAAAATGTGTGTATTCACACTGATATCGTGCACCCCATGTATAAATTTAACCCTGTACGTGTATCAAATCAGTCGTTTGTTGACAGAGACCATGTCACTTGTCACACAAAGTATTGAGTTCAGAAGCAGCCATGAATTGGATGTAACAGCGACTGCCTCTGCCATAGGGCATCAATGAATGCACCAAATAGTCTAACTGAGGTTGTAGAAAGCCAGATCTTCCCACTCACCCATATGAGGCAGGAGGAATTCTCCAGAAAGACAGAAGCAAGGAGAGAAAGGTGCTAGCTCTGAAAAAGGTGTGCTCTTTAGCTTGGGTAGGAGCAAGAATGGGAAATGGAGACAGGGCAGCTAGAGTTTTCTGATACTTCACATAAACCTTCTTTGAAAATCAGCTCTTGCTGATACTGTTTCTGCTGGTGTCTAGTTAAAGTATTAGGAGCAGAAACAAGTCTTGGCAGAAACACTGGAGCTACCTGCTTTGATTTCTCAGTGATAAATTCGTGACACTAAATTTTAGAAGCAATTAAAAAAAGAGGACATATGTTAAAACAACATATTTTTAAAGCTCCATGCCATGTTGAAATATTACAACTGAATTTCTGACAGCAAAAGACGATGTGTACACATTCATGTATTTCCTAAGGAAAATGACTATCAAAAAAACCTCCACCAAGGGGAGAAAAGCCTGGTCAAGTACTTCAGTATCAAAAGAGAGGGAAATTTTCTGGGACATAATTTTGTGATAGCAAGCTAAAAAATGCCATTGATGAGACAAAGTGACTTCTATCAATCATGAAAAATAAAACCTGGGTTAGTAGAAAAACTGGGCACAGAGGGACCATCTTAGAGACTTTTGTTTGTTTGTTAGGTAATAACTTTTAAATTAGCATCGAAGTTTCTGATCCTCTAATACTTCTTAAGATTTCCTCCTTTTGTTGTTTATTGTTACATGTGTAATAACAATAAAGGCTGAGGGATTTGGGACTTAGTGCACTAAGCTTAGACTTGAGATGCAAGAACCCCTGCTCAGACATATCCTTCCCATACAGTCCAAAGCACATCCCACAGACCTCTCCAGCATCCACTGCCTTGGCCCAGCAGCTGGCTTTGCACAAGACATATGCTGCGAACAAGCCACCAGACAAGGGGACAATGAAGGTCTCACCTGGGGCACCTCACAGTCAGGCTATGAAAAAGCCCTGGCCACACACCTGGCCAGCACAGTAGAAAACCCCTTGCATGGGAGGCAAGAGAAGGGAGACATGCGGGTGGACACCATGCTCCTCACTAAAGATTTGACAGGTCAGGAGAGCCTACAATTGTCAGGAGGTCTTTGTGGCTGGTGTGGGTCCTCACACCTTGCTGAAAAAGCTCTGCAATTCCCCAGAGCCCCATCTGGATGGCGAGGCAGGAGCAGAACTAATTACTGCTCAGGGAGGAACATGATAGAAATGTCTACATAACATAGTGCTTAACTTTCCTTTTTTAATAGAGGTGCTATTAAAAATGATGTTTTGTACCTCGTTGAGAGTTCCAACTCCACATCTGAGTTTCAGCTTGGTTTTCCATTCAATTAGGGCTATTAAAGTCATCTTGACATTTGAGAAGTTAAGATGATTTACAGAATACGTAAGTTTGAGCTCAGTAGATAAAAGAAGCTGTTTTTTTTCTTTGTGAGCCTTATGGATTTGATACTAAAAAAAGGCAGCATGTCCTACTCAAATACTCCCTGTTACAATGCCAGATGGGAATCTGGCACTAGAAGCTGGAGCTGGCAATAGGCAGAAGTCCTGATTTGTAATGTGAAAGGCTAAATAATAGTCAGAAATAACTGTCAATCACTGATAGAGATGGAACCATTTTAGTAAAATGAAGTCTAAGTACCACATCTGAATAATTTATTGTGGCAGCATAATCTGCAGATTTCAGCTGTGATTACAATATAAGACTCTATTAAGGACTAAAAAGTACAGAGAATAAAGCTCAGAATAAATCAGAATCGTAAAGCCACTGTCAGCAAGAGGAGAGAAAAAGTTCCCAATAGAAACTGGCTAGAGCTGTGCGCTGCAGAAGTAATTTCAAGAGTTGCAGGGAATTCGGTCCATGAATTTGGATGACAAGTTAGACATCTAACTAGCATCCTGGGTTTTTTTCAGAAAGATGTTGAAATTCCTTGTGAAGTTAATGCAAATTGTGGGCATCAATGTTTCTGATAATCCAAGCACTTAGGGATACAGCTTTCAATTTGGCTTCCACAAAATTCAACACTTGGACATTGCCAAAAAAAGCCTGGGTATTTCTGAGGAAAGTAGTCATCTCTACAGGTTGTTGGGTTTTTGACAGACAAGACTAACACAGTAAGCCCTACTCCTTGCTTCTTCCTCTAAACTCTACTGTATTATCAATATTAAAGTAAGTTAGATACTAAATAAAATACTGAAAACACTGGGCTTTATAGATGGAGAATAGTCAGCCGGTTGGACTTAACCCCTTTTCCTATAGCGAGAGAGGAGAGTTCTGCATTTTCACCTCAGCAACTACTTTATGTGATGAGCTCTAACTTACCCTGAAATGCTTTTTATTAATTGGACAGCTGTATACAGCATATTGGTTTTTTCTCAGGGTTTTGAAGGTACAAGCGCTTTCAAATGCACCCTCACAATATAACTTTGGAGACAGCAGCTGTCTCCTTCATCTCACACAATGGGGTCTTGGTCAATGACGGTGGCTTCTGGGCAGTTTATGATGAGTATAAATAAAGAAATTAGAGCTTGCTGCACAGGCTGTAAGAAGCACAGGACTGAAGGAAAAATGAAAAAGGCAGGGGTCCAGATTAAAACCTGATGGATAGAAATGCGGCAGTGATGTTTGCACAGATGTCTCCCAGTGGAACCTGTCTTCGGTCTATCCCTGTTAAGGTTGTGATGAATGACATGGAAGGAACAAAGACTGTGCTGTAGATTCAGCAAGGAGAGGATGTAAACTTACTTTAAAATTAAAGCAAAACCTAAAAATGTGCTTTTCTCAGCAAAAAGTGATAACTAGATTAAACCTCCCACTGAGAACAGCTCTAAGCAGAGGGAAGGGAGCTGTAAACAAAGTGGGTTCTTGCAATTATATTTGTATCTTCCAGCCATTGTTGAATCTCTAAAGACTTCTAAGAAAGAGAAGAGAGAGAAACAGATCTTGATATAGATGAAGGCAGATGAAAGATAATGCAGGCAAATTTGGGCACCTAAGTTCAAACTGCCTCATTGGGTTTCTTAACTAGCCATATTCACTAAATATGTGAAGATATAGGCAAAAAAAAGCAACAAAAAGAAGAATTTAAGAAAAGAACTCTATGCTGTAATTCACAGCAATAGAAACATATATATGCAAAATAATGCATACAAGTAAACAGTCAAACTTCAGAGTAACCCCCTACGTGTTTGGAAGTGTGCTTTTCTACCATGTGTACTTGCAGACTTTTTTAAAATCTCAGCCCTAATGCCAGTTGTCCTGTTCCCTCTGCCCTGTGCTCCATGGTGACATACCAGAGCTTTCTGTGCTGGCATCTATGGCAGAAGCAGCAGCTTTGTGTTTTCCGTATTTTAAGGATGTAATGTGCTGCTGGGTTAGACCAACGGTCTCTCCCGCCCAGTATTCGGTCTCAGCGGTGGCAATTGAAGAGGCTGGTTTTGGGAGTACATGAACCTCAACACTTCCTCATACTTCTGTTTTATTAGATCTCTGCGTATTCCTGCTAGTATCTGTTTATATACTCGTTGGCCATAAATGTGTTTAATCCCTTTTTCAACCTGTTGACATGTCCTCAAGCACGTCCAGTGGCACCAAGCTCCAGAGGCTTACCACCTGCTTTCAGAGCATCTGTTTTAAACCGTTCTGCTTGTTTCAGTCAGTGCCCCTGTTTGGGATATTTGATGACTACCAATACCGCAGGCAACACACCTGGCATCTCCACGCTTCTGAAAAACCCCAGTTAAATCCCCCTTCGGCCTTCTCCTCCCCTACCCAAGGAGGTGACTTCCCAGGATGTACAGCTGCTTTAGAAATACAGTTTTCATTAATCAAATGCTATTTATCAAAACTGGCAATGATTATATAGTAATGAGAGTCCTTGGAAAGTACAGCAGTCAGCCGTGTGAAGTGGCATTTACCAACAATAATTACTATATTTCTATCCCTGTGCTTAGGTAAAGAAAATAGCTGTGACAATAGTTGGCAACCCAAGTCCTCATGATATATTCCATTCCACCAGCCAGCCTGTGCTTATTTTGGTTAGTTCCCTTGCCCTTGACTGCACAGCACAAGTAAAACTTGCTCTAGTGTGTAGCAGTTTGTAATTTATCTATCAAAGGTATTTATAGAGCGCTAGTCACCAGAGTATTCAGGCTCTAGCCCTACTGACGTGTTAGAAGAGAGAGAATAAGGCTTATTGCAAGGGACTTCTTAAGCGTTTTTCTCTGGCAAAAGGCTTGATGAAGCTGCTTGTGTAGACCTTCCTTTGAAAAGCTGAAGGTTTTAGGAAAACATTATTAAAGGAACAGTTGCAGCCTGAATGCAAAAACTGTGAAGAAGAGGAGATATCCTAAGCTGTACAAAAATATTTTTTGAAGTAAAAATGTAAATAAAGTTCAGAAACTAAGAAATATTTTCATATGCTGAGAAAGTTATTTCACGTTATTTCAGTTATTTCACAGCTATTTCAGATAGTCCATTCCTGACCAAAGCACTAAGGTGCTAAGCAACCAAGCTCATATGTATTAAAAAGTCATCCTGATCAACCAAAATCATGTTTTCATCAGCAACACTGGTTGTAAGGTGGGGTCTCCTACAACGTGACGCAGGAAAAGGTTACAGGGATTGAAGTCTAGTGAGGGACATGAAGAGCCTTCAGAATTTCCCCCTTTGACAGAACCTTTTGCCTATCACCCCAATATTCATCTCCTTTGAAAGAGCTGGACAACAGACAAGCATGCCGAACCACAAAAGCTGGAAAAACTCTGCTTTTAGACTTCTCATCTCCAGCCACAACAAGACAAATGAAGAAATGGGTGTCTCAGTATCTTACGGTGTGATTTATGCACTGCTCAATACCACTCTGAGTTCAAACTGACACAAGCAAAAACGGCTCCATGGGAGTCAAAGTCAAACCCAGACATGAGGTTTATGCTGTACATCAGCTCCATTAACACTCAGAAATACTACATGCAAGAAAGCTAGATGAAGTCTGTTAGCTAGACTACAAGGGCTGTGTCTACACATGACGGGGTTTAAGCACCGTCTTGGTACAGGGTGAAGAACTGCAGCCTGCCAGCCCCTGGTTACTCCTCCTAGCACTTCAAACCCAGCCAAACAGCTGGAGATGTTGCAAACAGCCCCCTTCCCTCTCCCTTCTGTCTCCAGAAGGAATTGTCGAGAAGTCTTCCTGGTGGCATTTTAAAAGCAGATGAGATCAAGTATGCACTTAAGAATAAATATATTTAAAACAACAAGCCCTCAAAAATTAAAACCCATCTGTTGCTGCAGAACATAAATTTAAATATTACTTATACACAGTAACTCAGTGCTCATGAGAAAAAAAAAAAGGTGATGCTATTTGCTGATTTCCTTGACAATGCAGTGTTCATGTGACATGTCTCTCCTTGGGACTAAAAAGCTGGCTATTTTTCATGGCTGCGCAGCACGAAGTGGCTCATTGTAAGGCAGACTCTCTTCCAACCATCAGGCAGGAAAAGGTGAAGGGTTTGAACCCTGGAGGTTGAGGGATATTGGGGTAGGGAGAGACCAAAACACCCTACGAGTTGCAGCAAGTGAAGAAGAGACAAAAGACCACACTCAGCTGTAACTGGCAGAAAGAAACTGGAGCTCCTTTAGAAAAAAGGATGTCCTCTAAATTAGGACACCCTTTTCTAGCGACCAGGAGCGGGCAAGTAGACTCACGGTATCCTTCCTCAGCCTTGTCAGATGAGGCAAGCAGGGTTTTACCTCCTGCAGGTGAGGACTGGGCGGCGGAGGTGTCCAGCGTGGGCACTATATAACAGGGGATGGGGAAAGAGAGATCCCAGCTCTCCCGTGGAGCCAGCCGAGATGCGCACAGCAGGCAGCTCAGCAATGAAAATTACTTCGGTTGGCCAAAGGCTTTCTATCTATCATCACTACAGTAGTCCATGGTTTTTCCTTTGTAAGGAAAGGGTGATGAAAAACAGTGTTATCTGCATTTGTAAATCCACCCTCTGCAATCAGCAGTGTTTGGCCCTTCGCGGATGCCTGCTGCCCTGCAGATGGCAGCTGGCCATCAGGGTAACCTTACCACAGGCTGGAGAGGGTCTGGGAAGCTTCCCATAGCAAATCAGGCTGGCTTCTCTCTCCTCCATGACCAGACAAGGAGGGAGGTCCTTGGTGGGGTCCCCAGGTCAGGTTGGCAGAGACCGAAGCTCCTGGGTTTGCCCTCGCCTGCCCCGCTCTTGGCTGCCCAGGCTCTGGCGGCATTGGTGGCATCAGCGGCACGCTGGTGTTCAAACGCCGTCTGTTATTAGTTTGATGTGATGCCAAGGCTTTCCAGAAGAGTACCAGTAAAAGAAAGGAACAGCAATTTAACAACCTGTATCTCAGCTAAGTATAAATGAATTTTCTTGGAAAAAATTTCATCTACCCCAAGCACGTGTCTTCAGCTGAAAATCTCAAAAGCCTGACACAAGCAACAGAGGGTGTTAGACTTTCTTATAAAAAGGCTCCAAGAATTTTTATAATAGCACATAATACTCAACCTAAATATAGGGTTAGTACTGGCTTTCCTATAAAAAGACAAGTATAACACAAGTGGTACTTGATCTGAGAAAATGGAATATTTAAACTGCACATTCCAAAGAAGTTTCCTTCCCCATGATCCTTCTGTTTAGTTAATAGAAAGCAAAATATGAATGGACACTATGCTGGGCATTATTCTTGGTCAAACCACTTCCTGTGATTTCCTTTTCTTTCTTGCAAGCATTTTATGAAAAAAAAAACAAAAACAACAACAACCCAACTGTGAATTAGAAAATCCCCACAAGAAACCATTGCAAGTGTAGCTCTTGGGAAAAAATCAGAAAGAACCAAGAAGGGCAGTAGTAATCCTAAGATCAAAAGAAATGAGTTATGAGAACAAGTTAGAAAACTATGTTCCTAAGTAGGAATTTAATAGAAGTGACCAAAATCGTAAATAACTGAGATAACAGAAGCTTCTTCTTTAGCTTCAGTGCAGAAGATTGGATAAGGGGAACACAAACGGAAGTTGAAGAAAAATAAATTTAAAGTAAGCATTAAAAAAATCACTTTTAATCTCTGAAGGTTAAATGACGTGCTGCTCAAAGTTGTGAGGGGGTGACCTTGGGATTACTCAGCAAGGAGACTGGACTAGCAAGTGTTGTAAAAATAAGCAAACGGCACCAAGTGAAATAGCTGTTACTTGCTGGTTCCCACATATTCTGCTTTTTAAAATGTTTCTGCTTTAAATACCATCCACCCGTGCTCATAAATCTAACATTCTGCACTGTGCTTTTTCAAACTTGTAAAAATATTAAGTATTTATTAGATCAAGAAAGTGACAAGTTTTTGTAAGAACTGAAGAGCTAAGTAACTTGATATTTAGGATGCAGCATCTAAACATCGTTCTGATGTTTTAGGTGCATGAGAAAACAAACACTGCTGATCTCTGAACATATAACAAGTGTAATCATGCTAATGAACAGGAATCATAACCCAATGTAAATGCTGAGAAATAAACCCATCATTTATCTTCTGTTATGTTTGTGCTAAAAGGAAAGCTTTCTTCAAGCTGAAAACATTATATGAAAAGCTCTTCTATACTGTCAGCATTACATGAGAGCCTGGAAAGATCATCACGCATTAGCATCTCTTTGGTGCACTAGGAATCACCCACAACCTGCATGAAGCAGGTCTGTCTTCACTTAGGCTTCCTGGAGAGCGGTTCTTTGTGGCAGCCATGAAGAACCAAAGGCAAGGCTGATTTTATTTAGCCCTTCCGCTTTCTTGCCTGCCATATTAATTTAAGCTTGGATTCCGAAAGCTGCTCTGGCTGGGGAGTTCAGAGAGGCATGCAGGAAGGCATGTTTGCGGTCCTGCTGAAATGAGGTCTGAGCCACTGCTCCAGAGCCCAGTAAAATCAGTGCCTCCCTTGGACTTTGGATCAGAGCAAATTCTCAAGCAAAAGCCGGTGTGGGGTTTTTTTTTTTCCTGCTTTTCCCTTCTTATATTGCAGTAATCCATGGCCTAGCATTTGAAGTGGAACAAAAGCACCTGGGTGACTGGGAAAGGAGCAAGTAGACCAGAACTGACTCAGAAATTGGGAAAGAAGATAAGTTTCACTCCTGCCTCTAGCACACAATCTGAGTTCAGACTGGTGTGATACACAGCCCATCAGCTCCAGACTCAGTGCAGGACAGGCCCTTGATGCTGCCAAAGTATCAAGGAGTCAAAGGATATCAAAGTCAAAGTATACAAACCCTGGGAGAGAGGAATGGCCCTGGCAGGAGGGCGCAGGAGCAGCGTACTGCCTATTGCAAAGTGTTTTTAAAAGGAGGGAAAAGCTAATCTTCATGCAGTCTAGTGTGATGGGTGGGAAAGATACCTCAATGTATGTGGAAATGGAAAGCCTGCAGTTGAATCCTAATTGTACAAATTTTTCTTCACATTACAGCAGGGCTTTGGATCACGGTTTGCTGAAAGGGAATCCCAGAAGCACAAACACCTATGTCCCAAATACACACAATTCTCATTGTGCAGCTAAAGCAGTCTGAATGCTGGAATGGTGATAAAGGTCCTTAGCAGATGGTCTATGACATTATCAAGGATTACTAGAAATAGCGTTACTGTAATACTGACATGCCACAGCCGTGGTTTAGAAGTTCATCATGAAGGGTATTTTACAAACATTAAATGAAAAAGCAGTCCATACACAAGAAACTTGCTGTGCATAGACCAAAGCACTCGTGTACAACCTAAATGAACATAAGAATACAAATATATTCCATGTTTGGATTAGTGAAAGACCTTCTTCATTATTTTTTAAGTTAATTTCTATTGTAACACAGCTTTCCACTAAAGTAAGAGGGTTGAATTTTAATCGTGCAGCAAAAATGGATAGGAGCTACTTATAGAAAACTTTTGCTTATCAGCAGAATCTAAAGAATTAACCAACCCACTGGTGTAACATGCCACTGCAAGAAAAAAGTTTCCATAGCATACAGTAAACATGCTTTTAACAACTTTGATTTTTAGAACAGTTTTTTCTGAAAGGTACCTTATATATTAGGACTTAAAAATAAAATGTGTGTTGAGACTGATCTCATAAAACCCAAGGAATCTTAGTTAGAGATTTATAAGAAATGTGGTTTTCACAAAATTAGGGGATGTTCCATTTTAACAAAACTGCAAAGATTACTTATCTAATCTGCTTTGAACCGCCTGCATCTTCTTCAGGCAGAGAATGAGAATTTTGTGATGAAGGGAAACACTTCTCGGAGCTGCTCCACCAGCAGAGGCTCCCTTGCCCTTCTCTCCTCTCCACCCCACCAGCTCAACCCAGGCATCTTGATGCTCTTCACAAAGATTAGGCAAGTCACTCTCCCTTATAAGCCATGTCTAGATGTTGAGGAAACTAAAGTAAATGTCCTTCAGCCATGAGAGCTCACATGCACTAATGGGATTAAAGCATGGCAATGATTTGAATGAAAGGGTTATCAAGCATTGGAACAGGCTGCCCAGGGAAGTGGTTGAGTCGCCATCCCTGGAGGTATTTAAAGGACGTTTGGATGAGGTGCTTAGGGACATGGTGTAGTGGTGGTCTTGGCAGTGTTAGGTTTACAGTTGGACTCGATGATCTTAAAGGTCTTCTCCAACCTATACGATTCTGTGATTCTGTGATTTGGTAGCATGCATCAACATGAACAGTCTTCAAAACAGAAAGTGAATACATACTGCCTGAGAAGTTAAATTTGGCTGTTATAATGCAATTCTCCAAGAAGAGTAATTTTAAATGTGGAAAGTTCTTAAGATTTTCCAGGTGTTTGAGGGGGATCTTTTGTTTTCCTCTTTTTGGGGGGTGTTGTATATGTGCTATAATAGAGATGATTTATTGATACTGGTTTCCCCTCTTTCACATTATTGCAATAGTAGATACATATAGGTAAGAGTATAGATAAGAAGTACAGAGGTGATGGTGACAAACAGAACAGCTCATGTTGTGGACATTAGCAAAGACAACCTAAGCTTTAATTTTCCATTGGTTTCTTTCACAATGACTTTAAAAAGTTTGAAATACTTTTAGTCAAAGTCATCAGACTGACCTAGGTAAAAGCCAGATATTTACAGCAAGATCAGCCATCTCCTAAACAAGAGACAGAGCTGTACTTAGGTTTGGGGTTATTTTACATTCCTTTCCAATTGCACATCCCAAAAAGATGTCTTTTTCAACAAACTTCTGTGCACAGCCTTGATTTAATTATGCAGATAATAAATGGTTGTGAAGCAGAGTTATTCTGTTCTTCCTTTGATCCACTATTAGAAGTGTCTTTATTTACAGTACTTTGATCATATATGTGAAAGTAAATTCAGGACACACAGCATTTAAAAAAGATAGGTCCCTTGTATTTTCTTGAAACTGTCAAGATATCATCTATTAAATTTTTTCTGCCATATAAAAAGTTCTTGAGGCCCATTTATTAAAGGTAACTCAGACAGTTTCTGCAGTTAGTATCAAGGAGAGGGTAAGGTATCTGGATCAAGGTGCTGGCTCAGCACTTGTTCAGACTCTCTGAATGACTCCGCAGAGATGCCTTCGTCTTTCCACATGCAGAAACACTGATGAATTTGCACTGCTGGTGGCTGTCCTTATCAGTCTCTGGGAGCAATGTGTAAAGGAGGAAAAGTGCTGATCTGTGGGTATGGCCTTGCACAGAAAGGAAGGATGGCAGGGCAGTGTCGTCCTCCCTATCCTGCACTCCCCACCAACTTATTGCACTAATTCTATGTTTAAAGGGAAATTGGCTGGTAGGGGCATGCCGGACTGTGCACCGTTACTCTATATGCCTCGCTTGGTACGTGGCTCTGTCTCAGGCCTTTTGAAGTCCTTCTTTGAGAGCTGGCACTCTCCTATTTTACATATGAAAATTTTTGTTTAAAGAGTGACATGTGAGCAGTCCATGAAATTTCTCATTGTCTCAAAGATTTTTTATAATTTCCTAAAGAAAGAATTACTGGTCCATAACTGCCAAAGCCATTACTATTGGGTTTTTTTGTTTGGGCTTTCTTTTTAAATAAGTAAGTATTTGGCATTTGCCAGTCCCCTGGGTATAATATTAAAATCTCTACCAACTTGCTAGGAAGACTCACAAAGCTTGGATTAGCACAGTCTATAAAATGGACAGAAAGTGTATGTCAAATTCAATGGTTTGACAAGCACATTTTCTCTTGACATCTCTAATCTCTAACAGTGAGTCAGTTCTTCTTTCCATAAGGAAAAAGACTGAGCAAGCCTCTTTCTGGCATCTTCTGGTGAAAATGGAGGCACGGAAATCGCCTTGCTCTTGTGCTGTGTTCATATCACCTTTGACTGTCCCACTTCCTCTCAGACTCTCCAGCTGATCTCGACATTCTTTAATTTCTGCTTCTGATTTTCTCTCCACTGCGGTGAACGGGACAGACGGTAGCAAACAGTTTGTGCAGCTCTTAAGACCTGTGGTTTTGCTATCACACCAAGGTGTTTAAAAGAACAAACTCTCCACATAGAGAATATAGTTAGTAGTACATGTTACTGCATGCAAGCTATTTAAGAGGAAATTAAAGACATTTTAGTTTATGCTTTGACTGTTAAAGCTCAAAAAAATACTAATGTCCATGTTAATAATCACCCTAACTGAAGTGACATCTGAATTGATTTTGCCTTGAATTTTGCAGAGATTGAAATGTGTATTTTTAGCAGCTCAGTCTTTAAACGTACAATGGGGTCAAAGGTACTTCTTGTTAGGCTGTGTTACCAGTCTTCCCTGCTTGTTTCTTGTTGGTGTCAGTGGGGAAGGCTTGCTGCGCTCTGCTTTCTGCCTTCTCAGTGACCACTGGCTGCAGCTCCGCCAGCTGCATCTGCTCTGATCAAATCCAACAAGTGCAGAGGGCACAGCCCTCCTCTCGTCTTTTCCCTTTCCTCTCCTATTTCACATTTTCCAAGCTTGTTTTCACTGACAAACCACTTTGGAGCGATTGCGATACTGTTTCAGCGTTTCGTGGACTGGCTTGGTGTCAGGTTCACCTGCTCTGGGTCAAATTCCAAATTCCTCATTCAGACAGGACGCCTGTGACCTGAAACGGGTGCCCTGCCCTCCACGGCACAGGACAGGCACCTCCAAGGGATTGTCTTAACCTCACCGGCTTGCCTGGAAGTCACGTGCTGCATTTCCCATTGTACCGTGTGCCTACCTGGGTACTGCTCTTCATCCCTCTGCAGCAGGAGCAGAGGGCATCCTGCTCCCCACCGTGCCGCAGGGGCCACAGGTCTTGCTCTCCCCAACGGCTGCTGCTGCCCCTTCTGCTGCAGGAGGGCAGAAACTGGAGAATTGGAATGGACCCCCTCTGGACCTGCCCTTAGAACTTCCGAAGAGGAAGAGCACAGATTTGTTTCACAAACATGGCTGAGGAGAGGAGAGGAGAGGAGAGGAGAGGAGAGGAGAGGAGAGGAGAGGAGAGGAGAGGAGAGGAGAGGAGAGGAGAGGAGAGGAGAGGAGAGGAGAGGAGGGAAGGGGAAGGGGAAGGGAGGGGAAGGGAGGGGAAAGGAAAGGAAAGGAAAGGAAAGGAAAGGAAAGGAAAGGAAAGGAAAGGAAAGGAAAGGAAAGGAAAGGAAAGGAAAGGAAAGGAAAGGAAAGGAAAGGAAAGGAAAGGAAAGGAAAGGAAAGGAAAGGAAAGGAAAGGAAAGGAAAGGAAAGGAAAGGAAAGGAAAGGAAAGGAAAGGAAAGGAAAGGAAAGGAAAGGAAAGGAAAGGAAAGGAAAGGAAAGGAAAGGAAAGGAAAGGAAAGGAAAGGAAAGGAAAGGAAAGGAGAGTTTTCTCCCTGCCCCCACTCCTCGTCTATGCCCAGATTTATCCAGATTTTATTAAAACTTCTCCCCAGAGAGAAAGGGAGAAGGGCTGTGTGTCTTCAGAGTCATCTGTGCCCTCAGTACAGTCACAGTTTGCACTGAAATGGCAGAAAGAGTGAAAAGAGCGTTAGATCATACCTGTACCATTGCACCTCTAAGAATCTTCATATTTAAAAATTGCAAGTTGAAATGAGAAACATCAAATATAAATCTTGACAGATGTTTACTGAAGTTTTCTTTATTCATCTGTGTGAAAATACTATAAACACTTCGCTCTGATGGCTTTTTTTTTTCCTGAAAAATGAACAGAGCTCTTCCTGTTTGTTCACAGCAATAAAGAAATTACATATATATATACATAATTAGTAGTGATTTAAATATAGAAGCATATGGATACATGAAGGAAAATATTCCCATATGTGTCTATTTCTGTATTTCAGTGGGTGTTTAGGTTACTCTGATAGCATTACATTAGAAAGAGCACATATATATAATTTTGTCAATTCTAATGCAATTATTTGACTTGTATAATGGTACATAATTATGTAATTGGGGTAAATATACTTAGTACTTGCAATATGCAACTATCTGGCAAAATGCTGTTCAGAAATGCCAGCACATTGTGGTGGCATACACAGGCTAGTTGAAATAAGGCAATCACAAAAGTTCTTCTTTGTCCCATTTCTCACACAAAATTCTCATTTGCTAACTGCACTGCACCTTCACCCTTGCCCTTGCCAGCTTGCTTATATTCATGTTTACATTTCTTTCACATCCACTGGCATCTTTGTATGTGTTTCTTTACTAATTGTTCCTCTGTCAGGAATTAAGACATCAGAAAATTGCTGGCATTTCTGATCTTATCTAACCATGCACCACTTCTTCTCTAACCATGCACAGCAAGCCTTTCATTTTCCAAGGGTTTCCATTAATTTTCTGGGTGACCATCCAGCATGAGATGAGAGACCAAAACCAGCACTGACTTCTGGCCTTGGTCTCAGTTCAATAAAGCACCAAAATTGCCCTTTCATTGCAAAGGATTTACACTGGGTGCAGGTGTCAAGGTGCTGGGGGGCTGCAGGAGTGGCCCCATGAGAAATGGCCAGGGGCTGCCCCATGCCGGGCACAGACATTTCCAGCCAGAGGAAGGAGCAGCAGAGAGGAGCAGTTATGGACAGACTGCAACCCTCCATTCCCCAACCCCCTGCACTGCTTGGCAGGTAGAGGATCAGGAGTGAAGGAGTGAAGTTGAGCATGGAAAAGGGGGGGGAGGAAAGGCGGTGTTTTAATGTTTGGTTTTTTGTTTCTCATTACTCTAATCTATTTTAATTGGCAATAAATTAAAACAAATTTTCCCTGAGTCAAGTCTGGTTTGCCCAAAGCAGTAAATGGTAGGCAATCTCCCATCTTTATCTCAACCCATGAGCCCTCTTGTTCATGTTTTTTTCCTATTTTCTTCCCCCATCCAATTGGAGAGGGTGAAGTGAGCAGCTGGATGGGAGTTTGGCTGTTAGCCATGGCTAAGCTTCTGCAAAAATATTTTGTTTGGATGTTTGTGTTCTAAATCTCTCAGACCTAAGAGACTTTCCACCAAGCCCAAAATTTCAGAAACAAGACTCTAGCCCTGCCCGACCTCTCCTCTCCTGAATTCCAGTTCAGTCAAGCATGTCAGCAAACCATTTAGATGTGTTTTAAGTTTTAACACAGTTGTTACTAAACAAAGCACTTGACCAGGATTTGGGCGTTAGTGATTAGAAACCTTCTTCATTTTCACAGATGAAATACTGATTCAGTTTTCTTTCTGCCAGTTGCTGGAAGGTCTCCAGAAGTGCGCCACATTATTCTTACTTAGCTTTTTGCCTCAGAGCACTGAGCTGGCCCGTATTTCCGACTAATGCATAGCACGTTTTAACCCAGCACATTCCTTCTAATCCAAGCACTGCAAAAAAATTTGGACTTACATAAGACAGAGCCCATTCTTTTCCCATCACACAGCACAGTACCACATTTTGAGCAATTAAAAGTTGCAAGTCCAAAAAGTGCACGCATTCCAAATTCGCATTTCAAATACATCTTCTATTTTCAGGCAAAAGAAGACAATTTAGAGCACATCACAAAAGACAGAGTAAGGGACAAGCTAGGCTCCTTAGCAGCTGTAATCAGCTGTTACAACTGATGTGAATTTGGCAATACATTTGAGATATTTGCGGTATGAGGACTAATTTGGCTCTCCAAGTGTTCATGGAGTGTAACTTCTCCACTTCTCCTCCGCATCCTAACTAGGCAGATGCCAGGGGACACACGCAGGTGAAACACAGGGCACTGGGAGAACAGCGTTATCTATCTTACTGTCCTCCCAGATCTTCTCCAGGTATCTCTGAAGCGAGGAGGAAGGCAGGCCCTCAGACACAGTCACGCACACAGGAACAGGAGAAACCTACAGCGAGACATACTTAACCATTGAACAGCTGCTAATGGAACCATTTATTGGAAGATTTAAGACTAGTTTTCACGAGCGAGAAATTCTACTGCTGAGCTTTCAGGGACTGCTGCTGTTCTTGGGGATCCGGGCTCCCAGGTCTCCAGTTTGGAGTCCTTAGTTCTAAAAAGTTGTAGGTTTTAATTCAATACAGTACTTTGCAATTAATTAGGAATCTCATTAAGGGAAACAAGGCTTTGCTATGTAATAAAATTTTGAAGGGAGCGTGCCATGTTACAGCAGCGACTTCTTAAAGGGAACGTGATCACCCTTGCTCTGAAACTCAGGAAGTTGTTCTTTAACATTGCAGGCACACAGGGATAGCTAAAATTTGTATTTATTTCCTTATCTGCTTCTGCTGTGGAAAATCCTGCACCCGCAGAGTTTCACAATGGAATATATGAATTTGCTCAGTATTTTCCTAACTCAGGAGCCCCAGTGTCCTTTTAAGGTCTGGAGATATTCTTGAAAAGGATGTCATTTCCAAATCTGACAGGTTCGTGCAGCAAGCGTGCACTGAGTACATTTTAATACAAACATTGTTAATTCAACTTTGTCAAATACAAGTCATAATTGGGAAGAGGTACATGATGAAAGAAAGTAACTGTCATTTTAAATCAGCTTCATATTGTAGTTATAGATTTCTAATATACATTTAATTACAGTGATTACAAGCCCTTATAAATTATCAGCTAGGTCTTTGGGAATCTCACTGCCTTTATTTCACTCTGCTTTAATTTATTGTTCCTAAATAGAGGACAATTATCACTTGCAGCCAGCTGCTCCTCAAACACACTAGAGAAAAGGGATTTTTTTCTGAAGCTCTAAGTTGTTTCTCCTTTTATATTTTTTTACCCACTCATAATTAATGTGCTTTCTCTTTTAGGGCAATGGACAGAGCAGTCTTATGGACTCCAAGGACTAGCCGTCACAAGTTTCTGAGTTTAGAAGCACTTTCGGTGGATGCCAGGGACATACCCATGAGGACCCATGTGGCCAGTCATGCCCCGGCCTCCGCCTGGACAACTGAGCTAAAGTCTGTCCTGGATGATAGCTGGACTATGGCTCCCTGCCCCAGAAACTGTGAGACCCTTGCACTCAGCCAGTGGAGCAGAAGGGGGCCCGGCAACGGAGACAAGGGAAATGAAATGGCAATGTGTCAGAGAGAACAAAAAAGGAGTTATTTACTTGTCTTCATTATTAGTGAGTCTTCTGGTCTGGTCTGTTGTAATACAACAGCCAGTAATAACATATAGAACTGATCTCGCTCTCTCTCTCTCTCTGTTTCATCAGTTCTGTATTTAATCAAAAAGGGGAGATTTAGGCCCAGATCCCCAAAAGATGCAAAGCTTAACTGCAGGAAGTTCCTCTCCACAATTTTAGGTGACATGAGAGTATCGTGGCCTCACCTGGGCCAAGAGCTGGGCATGGTGCACACAGGCTGAGCATGGTGAGCAGCAGCTGACAGGGCAATGCAAACCATGGCATGACCCTTATAGGAGCCACGGACCGATGCCTGACAGGAAAGCATGCCTGAAACCATTGGAGAGGTGTAGCGGGATGTCATCATGGCCAGAGGGACTGGTGGCCAATGCTGACACATGGCTATAATGACCCTCAGGGCTGGTGACGAGGGCAGCGCTGTCACACGGATGTCTGACACTGCTTAGCATCTGAGCTGGCACCATCACGTGCTGGAGCCAAGCCACTGCCCAAAGCTCGCCACGGGGACCAGCTGGAACAAGCATCGCTAACTCATTGGAGAGATGAGAGGGGCAGGTCTCAGTTGATGGGGGTGTCTGAGTGCACGAAAAGCTGTTTCTGGCAGAGCCTGTCCCTTGCTTGGCCCACTGAATTAGACTGAGCTTTGCAGCATCACGTCATCTGGTGTTCCTTTTCCTCCCCTTGGCATTAGGAAAAGCATGCCCTAAACATTTGCAAAATTGGAATATTCATTAGAAAAAGACGCACGAATATTTTATCTTTGTCCCAGTAACAACCCTAGCAGAAAAAGCTACCTAAAAATTCTTATTACAATTTTAAACTTAAATCAGCATAAAGGAGCAGAAAGAAAGCTGAAATAGCTGTAGATAATCTCTTATTTAGAAAAGCAGGGCCATGGTACAAGGATCACAGCTATCAGTCCCCCTCGGGGTAGCAGGCAATGCTTTTTATGAAGTTTTGTTGACACAAACAGGACTGCTGTGAGTGAACTAAGGAGAGTGGTAATGAATCAAGCTTAATGTAGCATTATAAATTTCATTGCTCTGTAAGAATTAGAGGTAGGTAACAGGCAGCAGGACTGTGACAAGTGTCTGTATGGCTCTTGTTAAAAATGCCTTCGGTAGAGGACAGATAAAAGAGCACTGTAAAATACTGCACTTTCAGTGGTGGATTAAAATCCATGGTTGCTTTTGGGCAGAACACCATCACTTCCTTTTGCTTCCAGTTGGCGTTGGTCAGCTAACCGAGGGACGCTTGATTGAATTTATTCCTTTGTTAAATGCATAGGAAACTGCGCAGACAACCCAAATGGACTTTATTAGTAGAGTCTTAATGATTCAGCTCTGTATTCAGGAGAAGAGAGGAAGGTACAAGGCATCATTTTCTCATAAATATACAAGATAATAATGCAGCAGAAAGCTGGGTTGACTCCTTCTCTTTAGTTTTTAACACTCCCCCCTACCCCCTGCCCTTTTGCAAGTGGATATCTGAAACAATAGGTAGTAAAGCTAAGGGAAAAACCTAACCATTTCAAGATGTTTTTTAATCTCAGGCTCATACCTCTGAGACCATAGTCCTGTGATCATTAGTGCTTATCAATGTGCTACCAGCTTACTCAGCAGTACAACTATGATCCAGAGCAGGCATAGGCAGATGGTCATATTTCTGTTGAATAACCTCCATGACCAGCAGGGAATTTATTCCAGCTTTATGCAATCAGGAGCACTGGCTGCAGAGGACAGCTGAAACCTGATCTTGTGTAAAGCTTCTCAGTACAAAGTCAGCCCATCAAGTTTTCTGGAACAAATCTGAAACCACAGGGTGACTTCATACCATGTCAACTCACTGTATCATTTTGGGTCCAGCATCAGGAGCCCTGCAGCCAGATTTACTGTGCCATGCAACCACAGCCTTGGACACAAAGTCCAAGCAAGTCTCTTCACAGTCCCAGAAAAGTTAATTCACTCATGCCTGAACTTTTTAGAAAGGGTGTTCTCCATTGACTCCAGCCTAATTATACCAACATCAACCAAAGCTTAGTCAAAAGTTAAAGAAGTTTCTGATATATTAGCACTAAACCAACCAAGATTTCTGACTTACGTTATGCAGTATCAGTGTTACATGCAGCCCTATCTGTATGTAACCAGCAACAACAGCAGGGACTTAACAGCCTGGACAGAAATGTGAGCCATGATGTCCTCTGCATCCTCACACTGTGGCCTCAAGGCTGGAAGCACTGAACTACACAGCTCAGGTTGAGGTCTTGCAATCTTCCATCATGGTTTCATTGCACTCTTGCTTGAGCACGCTGTTGTGTGTGCCAGTGTGCTGATGCAGGGCCGGTGGCAACAAGGGAACCCGCTGCAGTTACCCAAGCCTAAAACATAATTTTTAATATTTAATTACAAAGTTTTAAGTAAACACCATTCCTGCTTTCAGCGGCCTTTCATGGACTTCTGCTTTTGCCTTGGTAGCATGTATTTGAACTTTCCTTGGCCTTTTCATCACTGGATGATGCAAGTTTGCCTAAGGGATCTATTGCATTATACTTGTACACGTTTGGGGAGAAATTCAGTTAGCACAATGCCTCAGAATCGCATATATTTCTCTATAACCCCAATTTTCTCATTTTAAGAGCAAAACAGAGACATAAATGCTGCATAACGCCCATGCCAATGTGATTTTCATCACTCTCCCGCGGATGATCTAAGCTGCGCAGCAAGCATTTCACAATGCTCTTTAACAACAAACACGAGTCAGTTCTTTACATTTTGCCTTACTTTCCTCATTGGCTTCTTTCAGTAGTTTTTTTCCGGGCTCCAGGGAGAGCAGAGATAAATAATACAGATCTAATATTAGAAACGTCTTCAGAAGAGCAGCATCTGTGGGCGTGCTCCTCGCATGCCATGTCCCCCCAGGCAGCAGGCAGCAGCACCCGGGGCACGGCACTGGCCCACCCGGGGTCATGCACTGGGGGCTGTGAACGCTCTGGCACTCACTCCCCGCTTGCAATAACTGCATTCTTCGCAAGTAATTTGGAAGAAGGAAAGGTGTATAATAACATTTACATGATTGCTTTCAGTTGCTGGTATCTTAAGGGTAGATTAAAATTATTCTTGGGGTTAAGAATAATATTTCTTTATTGTTGCAAGGCCTAAGGAGCTACAGCAGCTTGAAAATAAGCTAGGTATTACCTTTTCTTGAGTGTAGGGCTCCTCTGGAAGACAGTAGACAAGTCTGATGATAAGAGGCTGCAGTTTGCTACGTGACCATGGAATTGTATGGGTCTCATGGAGGGTATTTTGACCAATAACAATATGAGCACTCTCATCTTACAGTATATGGCCAGGTACATTTAGAATTTTGCAGGTTTAATATCCAGCCCCACAAATCACTGAGAGGAGACTTATGCTCCTGTCTACAGGCATCTCACTACTGCCAAGATCTAGAGAACTGCATTTTCAAGTAAGATCACTTGTTAATGAAATGTAAAAATGGCTAAAAATTTGTTTCTCTCACCTCTTGTTTCACAGCAGGAAAGACAGCATACAGTTCTGTAATAGCTATCTAATGCCATGACAAAACCAGTATCCAGATGTAGCAAGGTTTTTTTTTTAGTCTATCCAGTTTTCTACGAGACATTATCTTCCATCAACACCCTTCCTAAGTTCTTAGCAACATAACATTCTCTTTGCAGCTTGTTCAGCTCTACTTCCAATGCTTAAATATGATTTGATAAAAATAACCATTACAGAAACCACACAATAACATTTCAGATCAGGTAATCAGAGTTTGACTTAAGGCAAAATAGCTAATAAAATTATATCCAGTACTGTCTGGTAACAAAAATAGATTGAGAAAAGAGTCTTCTCTTAGGGTGCTGGTCAGCACCAAGTATTGCTGCTTCCAGAGGAGGCTGGCAAGGATAGAGAACAAAAGCCTTCCCTCCTCATACACCAATTT
The DNA here is from genome assembly GCF_035582795.1 of Mycteria americana. Taxonomy (NCBI): domain Eukaryota; kingdom Metazoa; phylum Chordata; class Aves; order Ciconiiformes; family Ciconiidae; genus Mycteria; species Mycteria americana. The sequence goes on from NC_134367.1 coordinate 39,312,136, forward strand.
AAATCCAGAATGCCAAGGATTTTCCATAGAGACTATCTCAATACCTCCAATAGAGACAGTAGGGGCTGGGGAAGGGGCGGGGGGGGGGGAATCTGACCTCAGGTGCCACTATCAAATTAAAATTGACATATAACTTACAAAAATAATGGGATCTGAGTTGCTCCTAAGAGTAATACCTCCCGTTAGTGAAAGGATACTGACTGAAAAGTCGTTTTCTAAAAAACAGATGCTAGGACTGGCAGGGAGTCCGAAAGAAAGCAGTGTAATGACAGTAGGCAATTCAGTGGAGAAGGAGAGGCTAACTCGCCCCTTCCCATCCACTGTTTAATTTGAAGAAGGCAGGAACGACAGACAAGTTCAAAGGACTAAGACGCAATTGGAACAATCTCAAGGAAGACACAATGGCCAATAAACCTACCGTCCTGTTAACAGCATCCAGCATGAGACTGGAGGAGTAAAGATGGGGGGAAAAAAAAAAAAGTTTCAAGCTTACATAAGGTGAGAGGAGAAACATCTATGAGACTGAAATCTGCATCTCCCTTATATCCACCCACATGCACAAGGAATGGATATATTAATCTCAATTTACTGTATTTTTTCCACCAGATACATAGAGGGTGGGGCAAATAGTGCCTTCTTTTCATAAATCAGATATCACCCAGTAGCATAGGCAGAGCCTTGAAATATAGTGGAATGCATTTGATTTCCAAAATCTCTATTACAGTTGCAATAAAACTACAGAAAGGAGAGGCAGAACTGCCTGTATGCAAATAAATGCCTAGCAAAATTGGAAGTTTTAAAAATGTATTTCTAAAATGCAGAGCAATAAACCCATGCTCACATTATCATCACCACTCAGGCATTTAAAGATTTGCTAGACACATTTGCCACGCCTGCATCCTTCTCCTTTTTTCCCCAGTACAATCTCATTAAACGAACAGCAGGATAACATTTCCAAAATGTACGCATAACAACATGGGGAAATATGTTACTCCTGATTCTTGGGCTGTTATTCCCAGCATAAATATTGTCCATCTTTGGTTTCTCATCTGTATTTTTAAGAGGATGGATAGGAAGACAACACACACAATGGATCTCTTTCAGTTCGCATGCCTAAAACTGTAATATAAGAAGGACACAATATAAAACATACATAAGTACTGGAGCACAGTACAGATGGAGGCTAAGGGAGTCTTCCAGTCCGGGCAACACCTTTGGAAAAGGCTGCAGAGTAAACCAGGGTCCTTGCCCAGAACACTAGCAGACTTGCCAAGAAGGAGCAAATGGTGAGGAGCAAGCTGGAGGAGGACACTAACATTGCCAATGGCCCTTGCCTGTGCTCCTGCTGTACAAAGGATGTCCCTCAGCCAGGCTGAGGGACCTGGTGGATGTTGGCCCATTCTTGAGTGGTGTCTTGGAGCTGGATGACCCCAAAAGTTCTCTCCAACCTATGTGACCCTGTAGGTCTATGATGGTGATCACTAACTGATGTTTTGTTACTGTCTTGTTGGGTTTTGGAGAGGCCAGGGTGGGAAGGAGAGGCAAGGTAAGCTTTGTGCCCTGGAATGGGCTGGCGGGTAGTTGTGGGCAGAGAGGATCCCCTAATCCTGCCCGTGTAACTGGGCAGTGCCCCTTTCACGTGAGGCCAGAGTACATTTTTCACATGGTTGTTCTGCCCATTAAGCCATACATTTCTGGCCAGTGCACTGGGGGACAGATACCTCTGTCAGACATACTGGCTTGCACTGACATAAACACAACCTCAGCTGCAGAGGGGTGGCCATTTTCATTCTCTTTGTACTGGTATTACTGTCTCAAAAAGCACTCTCTAGGAAAGGGGTTCTCCCTCTGTCTTCTTCTGGGCTGGGAGCCATGCCCAGGACCCACAGTGGCACTGTGAACACCATGTTCCTGTCATACAGCACTTTCTAATGGGATTTCAGAAGGCTCCACAGGGGTCAAATAATGCTTTAATTTTACAAATAGTCTGCAGAGGCATGGGGAAATGGCAGTCACATAGCAGATCCCAATTCTCCTGATTTCTATATTCACAGTTTTATCCAACTCACTTTGTTCAGCAAGCTGTTGCTCTTAGTCTGTGCTGTGCCAGAGCCACCAACCCTTGAGGTCCCAGATCCCCAGCAAAAAATAATCTGCAGCCCAGAGATGCCCTCGGGCTTTAAACCATACAAGCTGAGCTCCCGACTCACCTGCTGGGAAACCTGCCAGTAATTCATCTGCAACACTTCATCTTGCTGCGAGATTCACCGTCAGCTTGGGATATTACTGAATTCCTAATGATATTAAAGAATTTATATTACTAGCTCTGTGGTTTTTAGAAAAAATGTTTCTTTAACTTTCAGAAAAATCAATTCTGCTAGAGAGAACATCATCATAACTGCCACAGAAAAGGAAATGAAGATGAGGATTAGCCAGCAGATAGCATCTGTAGGTAGTTTCTATGGATGAGGAGGGGAACAGGGTCATTTTAATTCTGAAAGCAATTTGGTTGCTGAAGCTTGTCTTCATTTACATTTAAGTGGTTATTGCATCCTGCTTATACACTTATGTTCATTGTTTAACTTCAGGCTCCCAGATAGTCCATAGACAACCTTTATGCTTTTTTAATCAAAGACTTCTGGAGCATTTTCCTTATATTCTCTGTCTTATAGCATAAGCTTCAGTGTTGCATATCAGTTCAGGAGACCTATTTTCTGCTGACTGGATTTTTTCAAGTCTTTCTGCCACATCTTTTTTCAGCTTTTCAAGAAAACGGCCAGCTTTCTTTTTAAAGGGTTCTGAAATCCTTCATGGGAGTCCAAAAAAGAGGGAGTCTCTCTCTTCTTTGCAGTACAAAAACATTATACATTTTCTTCAGTATTCTACAAGGTGAAGGTCCTGAAACAAATATAAAGTTATTTTCCTTAACAGCCTTACAAGCCTAACATCAATGCTTTCCGTGGAACAGCTCTCACTGGAAGAGATTTATATAATCCCCGGGCCTCAAAAAGATATCTTGCAATTACACTGAATCTTTTGTGAGAAACTCAGGAAGTTTTAGTGCATCGCTGAGCAGTTAACATCTGTGATTTCCTACTGAGTTCTAAGGTTTAAATCAATTAGCAGTAATTGGGACTGTTTATAGTGGCCTTTCATGTGGAACAAGCATATGCTGGAATTTTAAACTAAATATTTAAGTTCCTGCACCAAGTGACCATACTGCACATTTTGAAAAATATTTTGACCCTATGCTGTGCTGTTAGCTTAGTTAGTAACTTGTTGTTCTTAGCAGAAGCTATTTCTAGTCTTTTAAACAAAACTGAAATCATTGGGTTTGGAGAAAAAAGTGATTTTCATTTTATTTTTATGTTCTCCATTTCTCAACATCTAACTGTTTATGCTGCACTAAAATCACATGAACCTGAATTAATTAAATGTAACAAAACAGCTAATTTTGCACGGAGTGGTCTTGAAAATTTCCTCCTGCCTATTAAGGTAATAAACCTACCACATCAAATTACACTCAGAAGTGCTATATGCAGTTTTCGTAAGGGATCAAAGCCACTGATAACAGTAATTAGTTGTGCAGAATTATACTGCGCAGTTTTAAATAAACTTGCTGATCTTTCAGTATGGAGAAGGTATCAAATCAAGAAGTTAGCTGAGAGTTTGCTGTGGTGTTTCCCTGGCCACCTGGAAGTAAATTCCCCAATTACCCCCTAGCTAGTGCACCACGAGGAGGGAAGGAGCAATACGCTCCCCAACTTTCCACGGTTTGGGAGCTTTCCAAACCTTCAAATAAGAAAGTGGGTTGATTTATTAGAGTCTGCAAGTTCTCGGTGTCTTTAAGTGGATTTACCAGTGCTAGCGCTTCTGAAAACTGTCTTCATGGATGAGACTGAAAGTAGGGGCCAACCCTACTTTCAGTAGGGTTGGGGCAAATTTTGGGGCAAATTTTCAATTGCCCCATTGCTTCTCATTCGGAGAAGCTGAGAGACATCTCATTTGCACTAGCGATGCTGAGGAGCTCTTTCACCTTTACACTGAAGGGAAAGCTAGATGGTGGCTGTTGATGTAAAAATGACAATTGCATTTTAGAACTGAAGCAGAAAGGATTAGTACAAATGCTTATGTCCATACTGTTATGTCACCAGGGAAATTTATAACAAATACAATCATTATTGGAGAAAGCCAGTTCAACAGAGAAATGCTTTTAAAAAATTGAAAGTTGAAGGGAGACACAATTATATTTTGTTCAGGTCAACAGGCACTTTCACTCAAGAGGACAATTATTGAATAGCAAACAAGAAGATGCAAAGCCATCATTACTCTGTAATGAACCAAGCCTGGAGCTGGTTTAGCAGCTATAACCTGAGAACAATGCCATTTGCCAGTGATTTTTTAAAGCTAAATAAATGTTTACATGGAGAAAAGCAGGGGAGGGTGGAAATGCACACAACTTCTTTGTGAGTATACACCTGAATTTTCAAGGAGTGTTCTCTGTCCCCATTGCTCCCTTTGCAAGTCTCCTTCCCTGGGGCCAGCAGTAGACATGAGGCCCTGGAAAGCCACCAATCCCCACGACACCTTAGCAAAACGGGCAGTGCCAATTAGTGACAGGCTACAGCAGGACCACCAGACCTTTCTCCTGCTGTTGCCACCCAAGACATTTTCACAGCTTCTTGTCACAGTCATGTTTACTCCTCTTCCAAAGACAGGAGCCTGCTAGCTGCCTTTTCCCCAAATCTTCAGCCAAACGGCCACTTGAACTCAGCCCTTCCTCATCCAGATGTTATTTGTCCTGTTTCTCCCCTCCTCCTCAGCCCTCTGCACCCATTGGCTGTCCCACCAGCACCCTTGCCTCTGCACCTCGCTTTGGGCCTCTCTGTCCTTGGCATTTTACAGTCTGAGCAAACACAGCCACAAAGGGTTTGTTCTGTTGAGCATAATGTCTTCAAGGCAAAGACTTCTCCTGGCTTTGCCTGGGAGGTAAATACTGACAGTGCTGTTACTCTAACAGTAATGGGCTGTCCTCACAGAATCACAGAGTGGTTGAGGTTGGAAGGGACCTCTGGAGGTCATCTCATCCTAGAGCCAGTTGTCCAGGACTGTGTCCAGACATCTTCTGAATATCTTCCCAGCCTCCCTGGGCAACCTGTGCCAGTGCTCAGTCACCCTCATAGTAAAGAAGTATTTCCTGATGTTCAGACAGAACCTTCTGCGTTTCAGTTTGTGCCCATCGCTTCTTATCCTGTCACTGGGCACCACTGAAAAGAGCCTGGCTCTGTCCTCTTTGCACCCTCCCTGCAGGTATTTATATACACCGATAAGATCCCCCTGAGCCTTCTCTTCTCCAGGCTGAACATTCCCAGCTCTGATGAGATGCTCTGGTCCCTTCATCATCTTCGTGGCCCTTTGCTGGACTCTCTCCAGTAGCTCCACGTCTCTCTTGTGCTGGGGAACCCAGAACTGGACACACACCACAAGTGTGGCCTCACTAGTGCTGAGTAAAGGGGAAGGATCACCCCTCTCAACCTGCTGGCAACGCCCTTCCTAAAGCAGCCCAGGGCACCATTAGCCTTCTTGGCGGCAAGGGCACATTGCTGGCTCATGGTCAACTTGGCATCCACCAGGACCCCCCAGGTCCTTTTCTGCCAAGATGCTTTCCAGCTGGGTGGCCCCAGCCCGTCCCGTTGCATGGGGTTCTTCCTCCCCAGGGGCAGGACTTTGCACTTCCCTGTGTTGAACTTCATGAGGTTCCTGTCAGCCCATTTCTCCACCCTGTCCAGGCCCCTCCAAACAGCAGCACAAACATCTTGCATATCAGCCACTCCCCCAAGTTTTGTGCCATCTTCACCCCCCTGACCCACCTCACCTCCAGGGGAAGCCCATGACCGCAGCCAAAGCCGGGTCCAGCACAGAGCCCCATTCCCATCTCTGCCATGGGGAGCAGCCAGTTGCCGGCAAACCCGTCCCTCACTGTTGCTCAGGCTCTCTCCAAGCAGCACTCCTGGGGCAGAGATGGCTGAAAGAAACTGTCCTCCAGAAGGCCGTGTCCCTGGCCCACCAGTGACCTGATAGCGACTATTTATTTTGCCCTGAGTAACTTGAACCATTTAAATCCTGCCTGCACTGTGCAGCGTGTGGATGAAGGCTGTTTGTGTAATTATCTTTCCGTAACCTAATTCTGCAGAACGTGGTTCTCATCTACATCGTGTCTCCTTTCCACCGCTCTGACATTGCAAAAGGGGACAGGCAGTTAAATCCACTTCAGGAATCTTTGATCCAGCAAATACAGCAAAGCAAAGGAAAATGAGGCTTACAGCCTTCCAGAAGTCTGACCGTGTGTATTCTCTTTAATCGTGGCAGCTGTTCCTTGTTCTTTCTTCACGCGCATTACCTTCATGATTTTTTTTTTTATCCTAGCTGATCTCATGTCACTCTCCACAAGCTTTCCGGATGTAAGCAGGTGATGCAAATTTAGAAATTCATCCTTCCTCAATTTGAGGACCTAAATAGTCTGTAATGATTAGGGTGATGACATACCAGGACAACTGGTGTATTTTTTTGACCTGACATCTCATCCAGTTCTGCTTTAAGAAAAATGTTCAAATCCCCTTTAAGCATATACTTCAATATTCAGGCTTTGCTGCCTTTACATTAATATAGTGATATTGCAGTGCTTTACAATAATTTCTAAGTCTTTATTTTCCATCGAACAACACAGGCCTCATATTAAATAGTTTCAAGTGTATTTGAGAGACGAAAGGTGACAGTACTGGTAATTACCTCATTTCTTATTAAAGATGACCTAGTACCCCAGGGACCCATATTAGAATAAATATTCTATCTCCTGTTTATTAACCTTTGTTCTTTAAAATGGTGAATGAGTGCTGATAAAGCTATCGTTACTGTGACTGCCTCAGGAACTGATGATGTTTCCCCAGCTTCTAATATGATTTGGAGTCACCTTACCAAAAATAAACAGAATTGACACTATTATGCTCCAGACTGTCTGTATTTCTAACACATATTTTAAACCTAAATATACAGGCAATATAAGCTGATTTCTCACCACCTAATACGAATGAAACCTACTATGTAGGTGGCTACATCAGTGGATAAGGGAAGAGCTACGGATGTCGTTTATCTGGACTTCTGTAAGGCCTTTGACATGGTCCCCCACAACATCCTTCTCTCTAAATGGGAGAGTTATGGATTTGATGGGTGGACTGTTCAGTGGATGAGGAATTGGTTGGATGGTCCCATCCAGAGGGTAGTGATCAACGGCTCAGTGTCCAGATGGAGATCGGTGACAAGTGGTGTCCCTCAAGGGGTCCGTACTGGGACCAGTACTGTTTAATATCTTCATCAATGACACAGACAGTGGGATTGAGTGCACCCTCAGCAAGTTTGCAGATGACACCAAGCTGGTGTGGTTGACATGCCTGAGGGACGGGATGCCATCCAGAGGGACCTGGACAAGCTGGAGAAGTGGGACTATGTGAACATCATGAGGTTCGACAAGGCCAAGTACAAGGTCCTGCACCTGGGTTGAGGCAACCCCCAGTATTGATTCAGGCTAGGGGATGAAGGGATTGAGAGCAGCCCTGCTGAGAAGGACTTGGGGGTACTGGTAGATGAAAAGTTGGACATCAGCCAGCAATGTGCGCTCATAGCCCACAAGGCCACCCATATCCTGGGCTGCATTAAAAGAAGCGTGGCCAGCAGGTTGAGGGAGGTGATTCTGCCCCTCTGCTCTGCGCTGGTGAGACCCCACCTGGAGTACTGCGTCCAGCTCTGGGGTCCTCAGCACAGGAAAGACATGGACCTGTTGGAGTGAGTCCAGAGGAGGGCCACAAAAATGCTCAGAGGGCTGGAGCACCTCTCCTATGAAGAAAGGCTGAGAGAGTTGGGACTGTTCAGCCTGGAGGAGAAGGCTCTGGGGACACCTTATTGCAGCCTTTCAGTACTTAAAGGGGGCTTATAAAAAAGATGGGGACAAAGTTTTTAACAGGGCCTGTAGGGATAGGACAAAGGGTAATGGTTTTAAATGAAAAGAGGTAGATTTAGACTAGATCTAAGGACGACATTTTTTACAATGAGGGTGGTGAAACACTGGAACAGGTTGCCCAGAGAGGTGGTAGATGCCCCATCCCTGGAAACATTCAAGGTCAGGTTGGACGGGGCTCGGGGCAGCCTGATCTAGTTGAAGATGTCCCTGCTCATTGCAGGGGGGTTGGACTAGGTGACCTTTAACGGTACCTTCCAACCCAAACCATTCTATGATTCTATGTACCTCATGCATAGTTTTATATATGCTAAGCTGTAGTGAAGCGAGTGCAGAAATGCACAGAGCCTCTAAGTTTCCTTGGCAAATGTTTATTTTGGAGGGTGAGCTCTTTTTGGTAAGGAATACAAACTTTCCTATGTTGCATGAGAACTGTCGTCTGTTTTGTTTCCAACAGTAGCCAGAGCAAGCTGCTTCAAAAGGAAATTCCCCAAATCCTAAATTTGGCTGTTATAGAGCAATTTATTTGCTCAAACCCAAGATAAATGTCCTGAAACTGGAGAGTTTATACTGCTTCAATAACTGATAAATTTAGATCTGGCAATTTCCCCTTAATGCCAGCGCTAATGAAGTATTATTGTTTCGACTGCAGAACCTTAAAAGAAACAGAACAAACAATGAGGAAATAGAATAAGCATTGATTTAATAACAAAACAGGACTGTGCCTTGATGGAGAATAGGCAGCTGCGGTCAAGAAAAAAGGGAAATATCCGGGTGCTATCATGTCATTTTTGACAAAATTGGTAGGAATAAGTCCAGTAAGTGTAAGAAACAGGGTAATTGGAATCAAGAGGACTAAACTCTCAATGGGCTCAGTCACCATCTTCAGAGTAAAGTAACTTGATAGCATTTATTACCCTTCTGCATATTAATATTTTTGGGCTCTGTAACCAGACAGCAAAAAGATGTCCCTTCGTAGTTCTATCACACTTGTATTTGCATAAAACTTAAACATTTTTTTTTTCCAATCCAAAAAAGTGACAAATTGGATGTCCTGTAAGGATTTCAAAGCAACCAAAGAGATTTAGGGCTGAGTTCAAACATCCTGCTAAGGATGCTTGCCGTGGACACTGAAATTATTCTAGCCATTGCCTGTCTAATAAGCCACGACCATGGACCCCAGACAGTGGATGCTCTGAATCACTCATTAAGTTTCTAAACAGTGCATGGGGGGATTGGTTCTCAAACACGCAGCTTCTACCAGCACTAATGGATCTTGGCAACAGCAAGTTTTCAGTGGCACTGAAAAATCTCTGGAGAAAAATTCCAGCATTTATATAGCTTCTTTATTTTTTGCTATAAAGAACCCCAAGAATGATGACAACCATTCTTGATAAGAACTGGAAGATATACTTAAAAGTCAGCTACACTGATTGCTTTGTTGCCTTTTAACTTCTCCGCCTGATGGTCACTCTGACGGGTTTGACACTTTATTTAGTGGGGATTGGTAGTAAAATCTTCTTGGCTAGACACTTGACACCTACCTCACCTTATTATTTTCCTGTGCATCTCCTCCAGGGGCTGATTCGTTTCAGTAGCATTTGTTGCAAGCAGAACCCATTGGAGCACAAAGTGACAGATGAGAATATGAAGACTTCCAGTTATCCAGCTCAGTACTCATAAGCGATACAGGGAGCCATGCCAGAGGCAGGTAACCAGGACATTTGCTGAAGTCCCCGAAAATTTTATGTGTTATTGAGTTTGGAAGGGAACTTTCAGCTTTCCTAGTGTACTTACTAACTGAAGATTATACAACGTGAATCAAAACACAATCAATCCTCCATTTCTCTGCTTAGATACCTAACCAATTCCCCACTTCTCTTAGACTGCAGAATCCCAGTCTTACTGTGTATAACAGGTATACAACTGAAATGAGCTCAGTATGGTTTCAAATGGGAAAAAAAAATTACAGTGGGAAATACATGGCAAGAGAAGAAAGTCCATGTCTCATCTTTCTTAGATGACTATCTCTACTATGGGCTAAATAGTCTTTCTCGAGCTCAGGGAATAGTTTCCAGTTCTGTGAGATGCTGAGCAGCTTTAACAGGCAGGGTTGTAAGTGGTACAGTTGGGTCAGTCCAATCAGTCATTGATGCTCAAGGAAGGAGGTCCTGCTCTTCAGCACCTCTGTCCTCCTCTTTTCTCCCCTTCCAGGAGAAACTAAACCAACAAAACCAAGGTGAATGTCTTCTGCTTAGTGAATCGTAGCAGTGTGCTGTGTGGTCACGAAGCCATCAGAGCTGGCACGCAGAAGAGGGCAGGACTACACAGCTGGCACAGCGGAGCCACACTTGTCACTGAGCCATTAGATGCTGCTGCTGAGCCAGATACCCCATGTCCTGGTGATTAGTCTATTCATCAGACACTGATGGTCAGATCTCCTCAGGCAAAACTGGGATCTGAATCTGAGCCTTCTACAGCCCAGGTAAGTGCTCTGCCCACTTGGTCAGCATTTAAAACGGGGACTTTCGCTTCTCCTCTCCTGTTAAAAAGGAAATCTAATATTCACCTTTTTTTTTTTTTTTAATCAAAAAAAGAAAGTATAGCGCTTAACTCCGGGAAAGGGTTCAGAGTTGTTAAGACACAGGAGCCTGTCTCCTGAGCACCTCCTGGTCGCTAGCTGAGGTGCTGCTTGCATTTTTCCCGTCCCTGCGACCCCCGGGGATGCAGCCCGGTGTGCCTGTGCACAGAGCGGGCTTGATAATTCCACCGGGCTGCTCCGCCAGTCCCACATGCTGCAGCATCTTACTTTCATTTGTCAAGCTCGCTTTCAGCGTGCCCTCAGCCCTAAAATGGTTGCTAGGGAGTGCTGCTTTTTGCTTGGGAAAACAAAAAGAGGAATGTGAAAAGAACTGGGTAAATACTTCGGGGTGTGTGTTATTACATCTATGCCTTTGTCGCCTTGCTTAAGAGATGGCAGCAATAATTCCCTTTGCTGCTTTATGACTTACAAGTGGGAGTATGATGCTAACAAATATTCTGACATGATTGCTGGTAAACGGTTTGCATCCCCAGCAAACCAGGAGCTGCTCATGAACAAAGGCAGAAATGGAGAAGGGTAACCTCACCCTTAACACGGAGGTTCACTCTTTCAGAGAGGAATAAAAACACAGCGTGACTCAAGTGCACCGATGACAAATTCCCTCAGGACCACTGAGATTCAGGTACGCTCACCAGCATCCTGCTGAAGAGCCTCCGTAGCGATCCCTGACTGCGGGGAGAGGTGACTTCCCCTCCGCACCCCTAGGAGACCACCTCCCCGGTTGCCTATTAGGGCTGCGGCAGCCTTCAGCAAGAAATGTCTTGTTTTTAACCAAGTACTTTAAATCCAGCTGGGTTAAAGCAAAATCCAAGCGGGAGTATTTATTTACAGCATCCAAAATAGACACCACAGTAACAAAGGGGTTTTAAGGCATAAGAAAGAAGGCTATACTCAGCCCACTTACAAGAGAAAGTATAAAAGGTCCTTTTTATTCAGTATCCCACTCATTTGCTGCAGGTGCTCTCCTGACATGTCAGGGATGCTGTCTCCCTGTGTGTCATGTGTCGCAGGCTGCACTTGTTAGAGAAAAACCTTTCCTCCACACCGACGTATATAACTAATCTCCTTTCCAGGGTCTCTAAGCAGATTTAATTTTTCCTCTTGAAACTTTATTTCTTTCCATCTGAAACTTACTTCTAACTTACTCAGCAGATGATCTTGACACTTCTCCAGTTAAATTAAGAAAGTCTCACTTCTCTGGAGCTGCAAATGTCACTTTGTCAGACCAGCTGTCATCCCCTGTACTTTACTAGCCAACAAGCACCTTCTTGACTGAGTGCCGCTTTACCTGCTGAACCTCTCCTTCCCTGCTATGGTGACTCAATTGCTCTCAATGTGAAGGTGTCTCCAGGCACTGAAGTTTGTATTTAAAATCAGGTAGAACATTCATAAACACCCTTGGCACAAACATCTCATGCAACAAGTGAACGCAATCATTATCATCCCTTAAATGAGACTGTAACGCTGGGCTTAAGCAACTGAAGGAGACAGAGGGGAAAACCTTTCTTCCAAATATGCCATGAAAATACCACAAACCATTGACAACAGAACAGCCTTTTACACCTATGAAAGATATTTTCCTGAAAAATGTCATATTTTCAACCCACATTAACTCTCTATGGAATGAAAGGCAAATCCAGTACAAATAACAATCGAAGGGAAAAGTCCAAGCCATTTTGCATGTACTTTTGAATAAGGGTCCATTTTATTTCAAGAGTCTGCTCTTGGGATGACCTCTTTCCTTTAAGGCTTTCTATATGATTCTGGACAGGATGAGAGGGGAATGACAGTGGAGCTGACAGCTCTATCAGCTGCAGGAACAGGACGGGCAAACACTGCCTTGTATCACCTCTGGATAATGAGCTCAATTTCTGACTGCAACCCAGATTCTTGCAGGACAAGCCGCGATGTGACAGGTTAGCGGTAGATGAAGCAACACAACCTGAGGACTTCTTTTATATCCAGGGCCTTTACTAACATACCTACTATATATAGTGCAAAGAAGGCACGAAAAGTCCTGCATAAGAGCTCTAGGCTCAGCAGAAAGCAGATTTCAGTTACCTGCAAAAGGCTTCCCAGACAAGGCTTTGAGGAAGATGCTGTGGGTGTAATCATCCCGTGTTTTCCCCGGGCAGCACTCCATCCTAACACGTCTACAGGTCAGGTGGCTTATTCCTCACCTTTCCCTTCCCACTTGCACCACAGCTCAGGGGACCAGAGTTAGTGGCTGTAGGGGTGCAGAAAGGGTTGTTGTCTCCGTTTCTACTCCAGGATCTTTCTGTTCTCTCACTACAAATCAAGAAAAGTAAGACAGGAGTCCCAGGGAGGAGCCAGCCTGCCTGCCTACGTCCTGGCGTGCTGCAGGGATGGGGGCAGGTCCGTGTGTAAAGGCATTAGTGTGGGATGATCACATGCGTTTATGCCACAGCCTCTAAGTCAGAGGTGGTGTTTGCCTACAGCCGGGAAGCTCTCTGTTTGGGAATTACTGGGATTCAGTGCTTTCAAACCAATGTTGGTTTTCCCCTATTAAAACATACACTTGAATCATAACAAGCTATGCAGACATGGGCTGTTGCTAGGCTTGCCTAAAACATTGGCAGTTGCTCTTTTTTGTCTCCTCTTGCTTGGTTAGCTGTTGTAGAAACCTGCTTCTTCCAAGTTTTTCCAGAGAAATGCTTAACTGTGGAGAAATTTATTCCCTCATCTTTCTCCTCCTTGCTTGTGAAAAAAACTTGTAAGTAAGAAGATTTAAACAAGAGAAAGGAAAAAAAAAATTTAAAAAAGCACACAAGACCCCAAAACACCAACATTTTTGTTGCTATTCTGAGGCGATATTGAAAACATGATTTACTGGGAAAAAAAAGTGAAAAATATCACAGAGAATTAACATATTCCAAGAAATATTTAGGCCATTATCTTTGTGGAAAAAACATTTTTTGTGGAAAGGTTTTAAACCTCTTTTATTAGGTATTTAATATATGGCAAAAGTCAAGAAGGGAACAGAAAAAGGCTTTCTATTATGTGGAAGCACAGGGACAGGCACACAATAGGCATAGGGACAACATTGTTTGCCATATTCCTAACTCAGATCCTTGTCAGTGCTGCAAGAGAGTGAAAATCCTTGTAGGATTCTTTATTCTTTCATATAACATCTCTCAGCACCCGTTCTTTCCCTGCGTTAACACAATTCACAACATGTTCAACCAAAAAAAAAAAGTTATTTCCATTTTTTAGTTTATAACTTAAATCCAAAAGATGCAGAAGGGCCTCCATTTGCGAAATGGTGAAAATAAATTTAATGGGGAAGCAGGAGGTGCTGCTGGTTACCTTTCAACTATTCTCTTATTAGATGTACTAAATATACTTCTCAAACATACTTTCAGATGGAGAATACTGGAATTGCTGTATCTCTGCAGAGAAAGAAGAGGGCAAAAATTGCATGTTGATCTGAGAAAAGCAGATATGGAAGGTGATCCATGGGACTAAAGAGTGACAAGAAATTCAGAAACTGCAAGACTTTAATGAGATGTATTGATTTAATTAGCCAGCGTAACATCATTTATCATGCTAAGCACAAGAGATGTGACCGTAAAAGCTAGTGTTCGAAGGTCACAGTCACATGTAATGTACCTGCTATCCTACACAAATGTCCAGCTGTAGAGATCTGTTCTATTTAGACTTGGAAAGACGTTATTGAAAGACAATTTTCAAAAGCCTCCATATGAATAACACAGTGCTATATGGTGTAATCGGGTCCATTCATTCTCTGAATAATCTGGAGTTTCTGGATTCCCAATGTTTAGCGGATTTAAATGTCAGAGGTAAACAATAAGGACTTACACAAATAGTGGTATCTGTAACAAAGTCAGAACCCTCAAGTTCCAGGACATTTTATTGTTTTATAATGGCAGGTTCATGTCTGTCATTCTTTTCTCCCTACTGCCTCTGCCTGTTCATTATTCAGGAAAGAACTTAAATAATGATAAGGCTCCGAAGGAATTCTCAGTAGCAAAAAGGTTCTTAAGGACTCATTTATGGTCTCAGCTACATACAGGTAAGACTCAAGGACCCTGACGAAGTGAAAAGAGTTCCTGGGGATACATGCCAGCATAAATGAGAGCTTTATTTGGCCCTAAATTAGAAACTTTTTGTCAGCTGGTGGCTCAGATATCCTACAGCATTCAGTGCTGCCCCTCTGACACCAGGTATTTTTCTGTCTAATTCGAATTTCCTTACCTTAGTGTGAAATTAATACTTTTTTTAAAATTAATTTTTAATGCCATTTTCTTTTTCATTTTCTGACTTACAAAGCTTATGAAAAGTGTTTTGCAAGTATTTATATTTGTTTCAGCTTTTAAGCAGTGCATGGAGCTGTTATGCTTTTCTAAGCATATATTTCTTTAATTGAAAATCCTTTTTAATAAAAGGCAAAATAGCATCCACGTTTATTAATTTCCTCATCCACCTTCCCACTAGGAAGAATTAGAAAGGCACCCCCCCAGGAGCATACACCTTCCACATCCTCTACCTGCTGGCCTGGAAGCCCAGCTTCGCTCCTGATTGCGTGAACCCTCGACCAGGGAAATCTCAGATACAACATGCCACAACACGAAACTTTGCAAAGCAAAAGCCCTCCTGCATTTCAGGGGGTGGGCAAGTGTTCAGCACTAACACCTACACAAGTGACAATCAACACGGGTTCGGACTCAGCTGCCGTGACTTCTGCTTGCGCACATTTCGGATGCCTCAGAGTTGAAAACGGATGTTGGAAATTAGAGCCCGCTCACAACTTTTTCAGTAGGTCTATTTCTGCTGTATTAAAACTTTCTTTGCAGTGGCTGCACAGGAGAGCCACTCCAAAGGATGTCTTCTGCTACACGGAGAAGGGAGGTTTATGTTGTTTTGGCACGTTACGTGCAGAACATCGAGAGCTGAAGTCTTAATATAGTTCTTCTATTTCTTCTCTCTTTGTCCCCTTCACCCCTGTCTGCTACCTTTAAAAGTTTCCTTTGGGGTAATTTAAAACATATTTTTTTAAAGTTAGCGCAGTACTAAAGGACCATTTCTAGCACAAAATGGCCAAAGTAATTGCCCAGGGAAGCTGGTGTTACTTTCAGAGGTGAGAGGGCTACGTTCCTACTGATATAAGAGATACAGGTTGCACAGACATAGGAGTATTTGCATGGTGCATTAATAGCATGAAAGGAAAAAGCCTGGCTAGTAGGTTTTTAGTGAGAACGTAGGCAGTCATCAGGGCTCACGGGAAGGGTTCAGCCTTTAGCTTTCAGCCTGTTTAATGTAATACTTGCTTTAGGACCCTGCCTTACTCTTCAGGTGTTGTTTCTCTTGTGGGGTACTCAAGTAGCAAGGGAACATCAGAAAATACGTGAAATTTTTTCTGATACTATCTATATGAGGGACAGAGCATTTCTTTGCCTGCACCTCTGTTAAACCTTCCTATAGTGCATACCCTTCCTGATGACCTGTAGGATGTTCAGCCCAGATAATACAATGAAACTCAGATTTTACAAAAATAGCACAGGTGCTTGAGAAGTCACCTCTTACTCTTCAGTCAGTGACAACAAGGACCGACAGCATCCCTCCTAGGTCTCAGCAGCTGCTTGTAAAAGCAGGGACACCCCTGACAATTTATCTGAGCATCTGGAGCGCAGCTTTTCCACTTTGGAAAAGGGGTCTCCTAGAATCCCTTGCAAAGACAGGATTGTTCCCCCTTTTGCAAGGCAGATCTGGATGGCAGAGGTGGAATTACATCTTTACGGCTAATCCTTGCTCCTTTATCTGAGGCAGGAAATTCCAAATCTGTCATCAAAGCAACACACGTACTGCGTAACCCATTTAACTTTTTGTTTTTCAAACAGATGGATTAGAACAAAACAAGCAGCACACATTTTAAGACTGGATACTATTAATGCCAACTCTGTGAGAGTATAAATAAGCTGCTGCAGTTTAACAGAAAGCAGAATTTCCTAGACTAGCGTAAACTAATGGCTCATTGGCTAAAATAGCTCTGCAGTCTCCGCTTGCTGTAGAAGCCCAGCTACTCTGCTGATCTCAAGGAAAGAATGATTGCAACTACAATAAACACCCTGGGATCTTGAAAAACATGGGAAGATATCAGCTGCTGTTAGAAATAGCGTAGAAATAACACAGTAGTGAAACTACTAAATAAATACAAACAGGTTTAAGGCGTCCTCTTTAGAAACACTATCCTATGGGTTAAAGATCTGAAGATTTCGCTTTTAACAGTTCTGGCATACAAAGAACCCATCCTCTCCCCTGTGTAAGTGCTTCAGTTCTTGTTCCTGGCTACATAAATCAAAGGCAGGGTAAACACATTACAAGTTAAGAGAAGGAAATAATATGATCTCCTAGCAGACACTGGGAGCAACAGCTTTTCACATACGTGCCAAAATGCCATGCAACTATTAGTACGGAACAAGATACACCTTCTTTTACAGTCTATAGCAAATTCATATTTTATCTGTTAAATCCTTGACTGCTTACCCCAAAACTCACAGTCTTTAACACGTTTCTTCTCATAACTTCTCTTTCAAGACTAGACTGTGCTTTTCTCCCGTTTTATAAGCGCAGATGAGAGACATAGCTAGAGACAGGTATAGATGCACAAAAAAGAACTAGGTGCCCAAATCCCAGAGTGCCAGCCACAAAGCCCCAGGATATCCAGTTACACTGGGCAAAAGTGATAGCACTGAGAGATGAAAAAAGCCTCTGCTCTGGTATAATTTGGCAGTGAAGAAGGGGTGACAGGGTCCATAGATGCTCCTAACATGTAACAGCTCCCTCAGGATAGCAGGTACACCTGAAAGTGGGAGACAAACAGATAATACAACATTGACCACGTTGTCCACATTTTGTGATCACAAATCCGTTTTCTGTTGACAAGGCTCATTTTTCACAGCAGCATCTTTGTCTCCCAGCCTTTGCCAAGCAGTTATAACTTCATCAGCGCATTTGGGATTACATTTAACAAAATTGCCTTTTGCAGAACTGAGATAGTACCGAAGCAATGCAATTCTGAAAAACAACAACACAGAGGGAAGGAGAAAATCTGTCTGGAAAAACTGGTGAAGATGGCCCTCAATTTCCTAATAAAACACCCCAGTGTATTGTTGCTTGCCTATTATTCTCTTTATGAATTACAGTAAAATGAAATTACCAGAGTTTTGCAATGTGTGCAACACCATTTCATTAGAAGGATAAGATGTCAAAATTGTGCTTTATTATCAACAAACGATCTCAGTATTAAGACTGCTCATATGTGACCTTTCATCTTGAATTCTTCATGACATCAGATGCACAAGATATTATTATTTGAGGTAGCAAGCCCATTCCCTGAAGCTGTATAGGAGGCTGTGTCTAAACACATGACAAGCTCAGATTTCCTTAATGCTTTCCTCCAAATAATCAAAGGCTTTTCATACACATCATTAAAAACTGAAACCTATGCTTAGATTATGTGACAACAAACTTCAAGGTAGAAAATACCAGATGTGAATTTGCGTGTGTCCTTTTGTGCATTACTGTATCATCTTTGATTAGAGGATCATATTAAATTAATAACTAATAATAGCCTAGGTTATCTTCTGCAGCTGTACATACGGCGTTCCTGTGCATTTGTTGCGTGCGCACTAGGGTAATAAAGACATGGTATGTTTTAATATACAAAACACATTGCTAATCAGACAGATTCCTGCAGAAATTCTACTTATTCATCCATCCTTCCCCTCATAAAGCCAGGCCACTACCATTAGCGGCCTCATGTTTGAACAACGCTAGCTTGACATGAATTGTTACCTGAAACAGACTTAAGCAAGACAAAACGCTTCTAGTCGGTGGTGGTAGTCAGAGGAATGCAGAACATCATGGTGACAGACCGACCAGCCTTTGGCTGATCAATGTAGCCTGCATTTTAGAAACACTACTAGTGACAGGGTGAAAATCATGCAATGTGTACTCAGTGGATAACATTTTTAAACTTAGCTTGATGACAAAAAAGTTCCTTCCAACTAAGTTTTGATAAAATATGTCAATGACATAGCACCTGCTGTCTGTGCTGCTGCCTCATGGAGCTTTGAATCAAGTCCATGATCCCAAAGTCCTTTCTTCAAGATACCTGAAACCCTGGGCTCAGGATAGCTATCACACTTTCTGCAAGAGAGAAACTTTCACAGTGGCCTCTCCAGCTATGGAGGGACCTCACACAGAAACTCTGGACCATGGCAAACCCAAACACCTTCCCCTCCAAGGCACGCTTCTGTCACTCGCCTCTTCTAACAGATACACCAAGCAGGGCGTACATCTAAAACAAGCAAGCGACCGCTCCCTGCGCACCCCACCAGATCAAAACAGCAGGCGTATCGCACCTCCCCTCTGCAGAGAGGAAGGGTAAGTCACACCTGAGAGCTGCTACCTGTGTTACGGAACGCACAAAGCTGCTCCGACACGACAGTGATGACAAACTCGCACCACGCAGAATGCCGGATCCAAAGAGTTCATAGTTAAAAAAGCCTTATATAGGATATAGTGCATTATTATTAGCCTGGGATATAAATAACATTACATATGGAAACACTAAAGCACAGATCTGTCAGAGGTCTGTCACACATCTCTTTAAAAGTTTATACACTCAATCAGGAAAAGTATGAATCTTCCAGGTCCTGTCTATAGCCACAGAGCTATCAAGGCTAAAACATCAAGCATCCAAGCCCAGAGCAGCAATGCTTTCCATTAACAACTACTGGAATTTGACCAGTGTCTTGCTCCCACTACTATACTTTGGTCTCAGTTTATCATCAGGCTGTGTTTGGTATTCACAGCAGAAGGGACAGAATATAACACTGTGTTTTTACAGGAGCATTTGGTCACTGGAACGACATTCTCTTTGTACCAAACATTAAAATTAACAAACTGCTCCAGAATTCAGTATGGGGAAAAAAAAAAAAAAAAAAAAAATCTAATGGACCAGCAACAGAGTGCTAAATAAGAACAAGACAATCTGCAATTTTCACCTAATAGCTGAAATACATAATACATCAACACCTGTCTACCAGAGGCGGGGGGACTCCATTCACTAGAGTATTTGTCTTACATGTACGGTCAGGAACACGTATGGTCCAGTGAGCGTCAATGACGGCTGAAAGGCTGATTCTGCTTGATAGATCAGGACTGGCACAGGGCGCGGGATGACGGCATTGAGATCCTGACTCCTGCTGAGGTCTGAATTGAACCCCCAAGGTTCAACCTCTCAGCGGAAAGCAGAAAGGGAAGTAACTGGCCAGATGGAATAGTAGTTCTGCCTATGAGCCAATCTTATTAAACATTTTCACCAGTGACCACAGCACAGTGACATGGTCCACTAGAAATGTTTTAAGAACATTTGCTGATGTGACAGTCAGAAGCATCATAAATAAAGATGAGGATCAGGAAAACTAAGGAAAGGATCAAACATACAAAGCACAAGGTCATGCACTTACAAAATAATTGGATTTTTCTGCCAGAGAATAATGGCATTCCTTGGGTCTCCACAGTTGGAAATGGAAGGGAAGAAGAGCTGGGGTGTTTGCTATGAACCACCAGCATGCTGCAGATGCGAAAAAAAGAGCAGCACTCACTAATGCATGACGTGAGGTGTTCTCAAAAGAAATAAGGAAACATTAATGTCACTTTGCTAAGATGCACACCTTGTGCACAATTTGCTCACACCTGTACAAGGGAGATTAATTCAAAACAGGACAGACACAGAATTTGGTAGAAGGCAAAGTCTATCTTTGGAAAAGAAACTATTAATAAAATGAACACCGAGGAGATAGGATTGCTCCCTAAACATGGAATGAGGTTTAAGAAACCAGGAAGAAAACTACCTACCTACATTAAAGAATGCTGTTGGCACAACAATAAATGGGTGTAAATTAGCCAGGGATACACTTACCCCAGAAATCAGAAGATTCCTATCAGAAGAGTGAGGCTCTGGGTCAGGTTTCCAGTAAGGACAGCAGGACAAAAAAAAACCCCTAACTGATTAAATTTGGGGTGGATCAGGATATGAAAGGAGACATATGAGAGAGAACCATGTGGAAGAGTGCCAGCTGTAACAGGAGATTGGGCTTAAGGGATGGAAAATTCTTACAGGTGAATTCTAGCTCTTTCAAAAATGCTTTCAAATTATGCTCTATGGCCAAAATAAAAATGATTAATACTAATAATGGAACATTTGCTTCGTAGAGTAAGAGACAAAAATCCACTTTAAAATGTGAAATGATACACAACAAAACAAATAGCCCATGTGAGATCTTTTTTACCTACTTGTCTTCTGGTAACTATAACAACAAATTGCCACTAGTTTCTACTTTAAACAAAAATTTTCTAGATTTGGTGAAAGCTAATATACTCTTGTGTAAATGGTGACTCTTGCTGAGCAAGTGTCAAAATCTAGAAGAGGAGGAAGGTGCAGATTGTAATGCATACCCTAGTAAATCCACAGGTAATTAGAAATATTTGTAAAATAAATCAGCCTTACTATACGACAAGATGTTCTTTTGAGTTCATGTGAACATTGAAAAAACCCAACAGGCTAGGAAATATGTTTTCATTTGCAAATTATGACTCCAATTTCAAAATCCTCAACCCACAAAGATGTTTCTTCATATGCCTGCAGCAATCTAAAAAACACTTTTAAAGACAGGAAAAAATTTCCTTCAGGCTCATTGTTAATATATTTTCCCTCTAAGCATCTTACAGAGCCCTCTGTCGCGCTATGCTCCCAGTCTTCTGCTGGGCTCGCTCATGCCTTGTTTACTTACCTACATGGAGAACTGCCAGAGCTGCCAGAGCTGTGTTTGCTGGGTCGGAACAGACACTGCTCTTTGTACTCTTGAGATAAGAGGTTGCAACAGTCAAGCCGTGTTTGTGCATCTCAACCACAAAATATGATCTTAATAATTACTGTGAATCAACTAAAACAACAACTCGTATCTTCTTCTCAATAGCCATTAATTTAAAAGGCACTCTTAATTTAGTGCATTTTCTTTTTGCTTCACGTGTTTGAGAATATTTATTCCAACAATTTACAAAATCCCTTTTCAGCAACAAAGCACAAGCTGTAAATTGTCCCATACCTCCGTTTTCTTTCAAAGCTCAAACAAAGGACTGTTCTTGCCCTTCTCTTATTAGGTCCACATAAATCAAAGCCTGGTAAAGGGCAAGTCTAGTAATCTGAGCAAACAGCCTACACTAACTACACGATTGGATCGTTACATGTCGTGCTTCCCATTAGTCACAGACAGAAACTTTTGACAAAGTTTACAAAGAAGTTGAGAGCAGAGCCGTTGCAGCATGAATGTACTCAATAAGCCTGTTAATCTAGGACTACAACACGCAGAGCTGATAGAGCACTGACTGAATTTCTTTCTCCCCTCTTCTTGTTTTACAGCCTTCTACTGCATTTTCACTTGTGAGCTGTGCTGAGCCCTCCCGTTGTGATGGCACAACGATAACAACTGACTCCATGTCTGTCCAGACGTGGTCTCAGGCCTTTCTCAGACACAGCCAGCCCCGTTTCTATACCGGTGCCAACTCAATTCTATATTCTGACGTGGGACTCACAGGGGGAGGCAAGAGACTTCATCTCCCTCCTGTCCACGCTGTGCACCGTTGGCTGATGTAAATTGGCAATGGCTCCATTGAAGTCAGGACAGCTACAGCAACTTTATCGTACTTGACTGTCTGCCCCTCATCTGTATAACTCGGTTTATGGCCACACAGGGACTTATTTCCCAGCTGCACTGCTGAGCAAATGACCTTGTCACTGACAGGAGAGTCATGACCGTTATGATACAGTCATAGTTTTAAAAGTGAGGAAACATGTAGGCACAAGACAAGACGGCCAGCCAATTGGGGTTCTAATTAACTGGTGTCAATGATGAAGGTGTAAAGTCTGTTTCACAAGCCCCTAGCTGGTGGAGCTGCCAGTGACACAAACACATGGTAGAGCCCATCTGCTGCTCTGCCTTCCTGCCTGCACTACAGAAAACCCAGTTATCGCAGAAAGAGATAAATAATAAAACAAAATGCTTTGCAATCTTGAGGAAGTGATTAAAAGCACATAAGTTAAAATGACATATTTTGAAATAAACAGTTTTCTATTGTTTACAATGATAAATTGATTCACATTTCTATCATCACTGAATACAAGCAGGCAGAAGAAGCATCTGTCTCTAAGGACGCAGCACACAGACCTGCACAATCCATGTGTAAGATGATCGGATGGGAATGGAGCTTGTGCCACTGGACACAATACGGCAGCGAGACAATAACATTACTGCCGCGTTTAAGAGAACGCCATCTGAACGTACTGAACCACAGAACCACAGGATCTGACCACAGCAATTGCTGTCCATAGTAGGAAAAACGGCACGCTTTGATGTCACAATCAGGTATCGGAAGACACATATGTTGCTACTGAGCCGTTAGCATGTGGACCTGCAACATTCCTCATATTCTGTGAACATTGCCTAATGCTCCATGGTGTCTGCTGTGAGGCAATTCAGCCTGCTCTGAAAGAATAAACCAAAGCAGTCTAGTAAAGACAGAGTTGCTCAATGTTTCTGTAATTTGTCCATCTGCGGATTTTGCAGTGCTTCTGCGACAGTGATACAATGGTAGCAAGAAAACCTGAGGAGGAAAACCAAAAGGAATGAGGCTGATGAGCTAATGCAGTACCTCAAACAAGTTACCTGTCATTTATAATGGAGCACAGTTGGCTAGGAGAGAAATGAAAGGATGCAAAGTCTAAAATTGAAACCACAAAGTGATGCTCTGGAGGAACGAAAATGAAGGCAGCAAAACAGAAAGAAAATTACCGAAAAGCATTTGTATTTAAACCCAGAATGTTTGAGTGCAGAAACATCTATTGTAAATTTTAATTGAAGTTGCTCCTTATATATAAAAGTTTCTCTACACAGAAAAGTAAAACGGAGGTAGGGTAGAACTCGCCCTTCAACTCACAGGGTAATACCAGTATAGCTCCCTGATCAACCCACCTGTTATTATTACTCAGTTTATCCTAACATATTCCAGTGGGGATTTAAACTAAGCTAGAAAGCCACCCTAAATTTGGAATGAAAATAACCCCATTAGGACTCAATTTGGTATGCCAATTGAACTATCCCAGTTAAAACTTGTTTAAAAGAAGTAACAAGCCCTACACTAATATAATCGCCCTGTGACCCAGTAATGACAGAAACAATATTGTTGTCTGTCGTTGCGAATGGAGAGAACAGTATTGGTCTGACAGATAAGCATGTTTTCTGCACCACACCAATAGCCATCTTTATAACCCGATAGCATATTAGAATTAAAGCTGACATTTTTAATATCTTCTTGTTGCCATACACTATTTGGAAACTGCACATTAAGAAAGAATGCACATCTATCTCAGTTAATGTGACTTGGGGACTTCTTAACGTCATTGCTGATTTATTATTATTACTTTAAGACTAACACTGTGCTTGGCACTACAGAAAGCAAAAATTAAGACACTTTCTGCAGTGAAAAATCAGACTGTAACAGATTAAACATGCTGGGGAGAGAGGGCAAGTGATAAGAAGGACCAAACATTTTCTAAGAACACAGCTTCTAGGCCAACTTCTATCTTGGTGCATGCTTTTCCACCTGCATGGAGATACTGTCTGCACACTCCAAAACTAAACAAGCTTTCTATTATGGATGTATTCAAACATGGTATTTAGACTAGACTAAAATGTACCACTAACTCTGGATGTTAAGAAAACAACACAGTAACTAAATGTACTTTGTACTTGCACACCTTTTCAAAACGCTGATGTCAACAAGCAAACGGCATCATGCTATTCAACAAACAGAGGAATGGGGGCAAGAGCAGTGATAGGCAAAAGTCAAGGAAGGACCCTTGAGAGGAACTCAACAGGTTTTCTGAGCCCAAGCCCATTGTTTATGAGAGCCCATGGTTCACTGCTAAGATAATCCTGAAAAAAAATGGCCAAGTTTTGCTTTTATAAAGCAGCTAGAATGCAAGAAAGTGTCAAATGAAGCTGTCACACCTCAAATCCACTACTGGCTCAGTAGGAAAGATCACATAAGAAATAGGAAGGACGAAAAAAAAAGCCAAGAAAGTTGTCTCCAGAAACAGGAGTTCTGAATAATGTATTGCCTGGTACCTGGGAAAGTATCAAAACCATATTTTTTCTGAACATGGCCAAAGAAATCTATTTTCAAATGGAAACCCGTCTGAAGCATTTATATATTATCTTGTGTGGTCTGATATTGTCCAGATAATGTCAATGGTTAAATATTAATGGAGCTCTCAGAGCTAGAACCAAGGGAAACATGACACTAAGCATGGCAAATTGCTCTGCCCCTCGTATAGACACAGACAGGCAACTGTGGCCAATGGGAACCTGGGGAAGGAAAATGTCCCCAAATGGGAGGGCAGCTGGAACAGAAAGATTTATTCTTTTTCTTTTGGGGACTTCACAATTTCTGCTTCCAATTGTTGTGGGTCAGCAGCTGAGCACCCACCCAGCTGCTCACTCACCCCACCCCATCCCCCCCATTCCTCCACCAGCATGATGGGGCAGAGAACAGGAAGAGCAAAAGCAAGAAAACTTGGGGGTTGAGACAAAGACAGTTTAGTTAAGTGAAGGAAAGAGGAAAAAAACCCCAAAACCAAGTGATGCAAAGGCAGTAACTCATCACCTCCCACAAGCAGGCTGATGCCCAGCTATTCTCTGAGCAACCACCACCTTGAGGGACACCCCTCTCCCCCTTTCTTCCTTTACCCCCAGTTTTTACTGCTGTGCATGATGCTGTATAGTACAGAATATCCCTTTGGCCAACTCAGGCCAGCTGTCCCCACTGTGTCCCCCCCTCCTAACTTCTTGCTCACCCTTTTTTTTTTTCTGTTTGGATACCTTTTTGTATACATTTTGAGAACACAAGACTTGTCATTGGGGGAGATGAGGGCAGAGTGGGAAATAAAAGAGAAGGTTCAGCTGGAGTCAAAACGCTGGTGTGCTACAGGCACTTTTGGAGCCACAAATCCAAACCACAGCACCATATGGACTGCTATGAAGAATGTTAACTCCACCCCAGTCAGACCCAGTTCACCAACGTATATGGTAAAAAAGAACAAGGAACAGCTTTAAGCATACGTAGGCAGAGGGCAAGCTCCTAAAAAGTTTAATGTTTTAAGTGTACACACTGGGCTTAGCACTCTCTCAGGATTTGCTTCCTGAGCCAGCTGCAGCACTGACATCGTAGTAGCATGACTGAAGCCATTAGCTCCTACAGGTGAGCGACAGACCAGGCAGGATGGGGCTCATTTGTCTTTCATCTCTGGAAGAGTTTGTTTCCCCAAAAAATACTCCCGGTGAAATGTCTGCACTCATCATTCTGAAACCATGTATGTTACCAGAAGCAGATTAACTCTTTATGGCCACAAATGAGGCAGGACATGACAGAGGTTGAACCTCAAAAGCATAAATATTCTCTGACCTAAGATTGCTCCATACATGCAAAACCATAACAGGGGTTATTTAAATAGGTTGGAAGAGATTTTAAAGTTGGAATATTTCTGTGTGATACAAATGCCTTCCATCTACAAATTGCTCAGTCATATTCTGGGAAGCTGAAGCTGTCACAGAAATTAAGCAGAACAAACAGTAAACTCATTTAGAAAATATATTTTATTCATAAAATGACTAAACATTGGTGCATAGACAAAATATCTTGGAGCTAGATAATTTAGTCCCTGAATACAAAACTCAGAATATTTTTGTTCTTCCTTCAATACTGAAAACTAAAATAACAACAGAAAAATAAGATAATATCCAGACTGGATGCTGGGAGGCCTCAGCTACTTGTCTTTGGATGTGTAAAACCCAGAGATGGTGTCCAACACTTTGTGGGGTCACTTCCTACATTATGATCATTTCACGAGTAAAGGGCATGTTAACTTCCCTTGAAATTCAGGAATTTTCAAGGAACTCTAAGATTACTCCCTCCAGAATCCATTCTCCCAAAATATAGCTGTTTTCCAACAAGGTAGCATCTTTTTATTTTAAGAGTTTAAAGATGGACTTTGAAAAAGCCAGCCTACATAAACAGGCTCTCTGAGAAAAAAATTTTTTTTTCTGTCTGGATACCTTTTTGTATACATTTTGAGAACACAAGAATTGTCACACCAGGTCAGATAAACCATTCCAGTACCTGACTGATTTGCCAAGAGCAGTTGTTTAAGGAAAACTGGATATAAGTGAGGCAGATATGGGATAAGAACCTGGAGGGATGAGGGGTCCAAGAGAGATGGTTGATACTGAAGGATCTCCTCCCTCTAGCTCAAGAGCAGTCCATCCCAATGAGCAGGAATTGAGGCAAAAATGCCAGGAGGCATCTTTCCTGCTCCTTATCCTATGCACTTATACCATCCTGTTCTCCTGGACAAGGAAGGCAAAAATTGCTGTCAACTAAGTGTTGAAAACCAATAATGTAACAGCTTCTGTGTTCCATGGAAATGCACTGTCACTCCTGTGGAAGGCAGCTGAGCATCCACAACAGAGAACGACAATTTAGAGTAGCTGCCTTGACTTGCTACAAGTATCTTTCACTTCCAGCAGTTTCTGGAAGGCCAGCCTTCACACACATGCTCTTTTTTGAAATTGAAGGAATGATTATTCCAAGTAACCACAAAACCTTGATTCTCAAAACATTATCAATTTAAAAAAATTCTACATGAGGTGTAGGAATACAGAAATTGTCTTCCCTCTCTCTCAAGAAGGAAAGTAAACCGTAATGGGGAAACAATATACATGATAAACATAGAAGTTTGACAAAAACCAGATTTTATATCTTAAAGTTGGACCTCTAACTTTACCAGAACAAAGAAAGTAAAGAACTTACATTAGTACCATGATGTTAAATATTTTAAAACCTCTCTTTGTTACCAGTTGTGAATTTTCCTAAGGACATATAGGTCACTATCAAACACTGTGGGATAAAGGTAGTACTAAGATACACATAGATAATTTCTTTTTGGCAATGAAGAGATCATAACAGTCATCCCAGCTGGATGTGACAGGAGTGACAGGTAAGTCACGCGTAGAATGACAAAAGTTAACTCTCTCTGTCTTTGGTTTTGAAACACATCCAGATATGAAGCATAACACACCACACCCCCATTTTGTTTTGTATTGCCAGTGGATTTTTTTCTGGAAGTCACACCATTGGAAGTTATCTGTACATTTCTGCTGAAAATGAATTTGAGAATAGTTTTCAACACAGGTATCTGCATTCTTCACATCTTCAAAAAGGCAACCTGTAAAAGGAAGCAGAAAAAATACCGTGATTAGTCTCAACACTGCAGGTAAAACAAAGATGTTTCACTGTATTAACTGAAATTACATATTATAATCATATTTTCATTTTAAAAAAATAACATGCTAATGTAATGAGAGAGCAGAGGCTATACTTGAGAGCAGCGTTACTTTCCCACCACTTTTCTACCTGATATATGTCTCCCCAAAATTCCCAAGCTTACTCTTTTTGCTCAAGCACTGCACTTGTTGCTGAACTACATATCAAAACCTTTCTTTTTTCCCAGAATAACAAAGCACAAGGTGTTCATCTTGTCTAACTTAAAAGGCTATTTGATAGTATTTTGAAAATAGCTTAGATTAAATCTTTGATACGTTCCCTGATTTGCCTGAATATTAGCTTGTTCAAACAGTGCTGTCGCTCTAAGTGAAATCCTGAGTCCAAAGTCAGGATGAAAAGTCCTGATGAAAAGTTCAAAGTCATAAAGAAAAAATGCCTTACATTTTAAAATGACCAGGAACCAAAATCCTACCCTAGGGGAGAAGACAAATACTTGCATAAGATCAGAAGACAGCAAATGATGTGCCTCTTCTTTTTAGGGCACTAAGTGGACTGTCATGTCTAACAGGTATTTAGAGGGAAGGTGATCTACCAAATACAAGAGACCTACAGGATTTCTGGTGTCCCAACTCATTTGTTCTTGGTCACATGCATGCAGCAGTTTGCCCTGCATGGTTTTGGTTCTGTTTAGCCTTCTTCAGAACCTGTAGGATACTAACTCAGAAACTTAAGTTAGCTGACTGGAAACACAATCACATGTCCAGATTCTCATCTGCCAAGGAGATTGCTTCAGATATTCAATTGAGAACTTTGCTGATCACAAGGACAGAAAAAAAGATGGACAGATGCCACCACAGAGGGGGGGGGGGGGGGGGGGGGGGGAAGACTACCAGGTTACACAACTGTCTTCTGAAAATATAACCTGTTTCGCCTACCCCATGAAAAACACACAAGAAAAAAAAAAAATTTGAGACATACACTTCCTCTTTTTTCTCACCAAGACCTTTCAATAGTCACTTAAATGAAGATTTAATTACCTGTAATAATTCAATTACCGTCAATTACCACTTTGGATTTTCAGAGCTGACCCTCAATCACCATTCTACTTGATACTGTGACTAAAGAATGCATGAAGCATGATCAACCAGAAGGAATTGAAGTAAAGCATAAAATATCGCTGAGTGTTCAGAACAGAGGGCAAACAGAGTAAAAACATTTATTTTGGATCCTATGCCCAAAGAATGTTTAAAAGAGTTATACGTCTGCTGTAGAGGATGCAAAAAATTAAGCAAGTTTTAACATGTCTAAGAGGCTTCTCAGAAAATCATTCATACAAAGGATTAATGTCTAAAACAACATGACTACAAGGCACGAATGGGACATGGCAACAGTAATTCTTGGTTAAGAATGGAAAAAATGAACTGATCTCACTTCCCGAACGTCTCTTTTGCTAATCCAACACTAACAGCAGTAACCTATTAGAAAGCTGCAATGTTACTACATGGAAGGGTTTGTACAGGTAAGACAACTGTGATCCGCAAAAGCTTCCGCATTTCTGAATCATTCTTTTCTTCTTCCAAACTGGAACTAAAATTCAGAAACAAGAATTTTCATGTAGAACATAAATTTTCAGAAACGTCTGTAGGCAAAGCTGGCCAGCAAATAGGCAGCTGGCCAGGGCAGAAGTCTGTCTGCTTTCCCATGAAAATCTCATCACACTGACATATTCCCACTGAGTGTTTTCATTCAGCTCAATCAGCATTTTCCAACAGTAAGTTGGTACATCAAAAACATTTCTGTCAGTTCAACCAAGGGGTGTTGTAAAACCTAGAGACTACTCATCATGTTGGGAGATTTATCCACTAGGCCAAAGGCTCCCATCCTCAAAGACATAAAATGAAAGGAAAATCAATATGCCTGTTACCTTTCTCATGACTTAGTTGCTCAGATGAACAGAGATAGGTGCATAATTAATAGCAAATGTACAACCTTACCTATGCGGAAGAGTCATAAGTAACACAGGCTAGGGATGAAATCCTGGCACCAATTAAGTCAAAGACAAAACTCACATAGACTTTAACATGGTGAGAAATTTGTCCTTGCATCGCAAGGAAGAAAAAGAAAACTTAATAAAAGCAATAACCATCTCAATACACAAGATTCAAAATTTTAAGCGGATTTTTCTACCCAAGATTGCAGGCTCCTTTGATACACAGGTTTGAGGTATCATTAAAGTGGATATATTTGTTTAATTTGACTACTTGCTATATTTTATAATTCATGAAATACACTTTTTCTCTCCTTTGAGAGGATTATTTGCAACATAATGTTTCCCTAGACTGCCAGGCTCACCTACTGCCCAATAAATTGAAAAACATCAAAACGAATAATTTATCACCATCTGTATTTATATTTACCACCAATGTGAATGAGAAGAGCACATTAGATCATCCCTACAGTCAACATAGCCAACAAAAAAAGGGATAACACATGGAAATCATAAGCTGTTTAAAACACACCTGCAACACATGAAGATATTTGAGAACAAAACCAACTGAAACTAAACCACTTACAAAGTTCCACCTTATCCAACGTTCAGTACGAAGCATATAAAATATTTATCACAACTGCTACTGTAGATGCTCTTGGATCTCTAAACAGCAGTAAACCATATGTTCTACATAACAAATGAATTACTATAGGTTGGGAAAGTGGGACTAGGTGCTTCTCCCCCAGTTCTCCATCTATTAGGATACTTTCTCTGCAAGACAGACAACTACTGGTCTTCTCCAGGTCTAGTAGCAATTCTTTCAGCAAAGACTGCAAACCCAGTATTTCACTGCTACTAGTGCACTTTGAAAGAAAAATAATGTGCTGAACAGCTATCTGATCTACAAACTAAGGTTTATCATTAAATTCAGAATAAAAGTCAGTTCTCTGATCAGTTTATTCAAGGATTTTTTACTGACCTTACCTCAGCATGTTGTCCCCTTCTTAAAGCACTCAGGATAGCTAATATGAATCCATCATTAAGAACTGATTTTTGTACTCTAGCATCCTTACTTCTGACAGGAGACATTGTTTTTTCATTTCCTCTCAATTATTTCTGAAGATTATAATCTTATTCTATCTCAGAGTATCAAGTGCATCTCATCACTCCACCCCATTAGTTTCCACAGAGCCAGAAGCTGCTAAGACCTCTGGATAATGAACAAACATAAACTGCACATTTTCAAGCATCTTAAGAGATATCAATACAGAGGGAGCAGCAGAGCACCACAGACATACAAATGATATATCTTACAAAATAACTTTTTCGGTAAACCATAAAGCAGCAAAAACTTTGTTAAAAGCTTTTGGAGCCAGGGAAAGTTAAGAAATCCAGGTTCTGATGTTCAATTCTAGAAGCTGTGCTCTCTTAGCTTTCCCAGGAAAATGGGAAAATGCAAAATGTCTGGAGTATGCTTAAGTTTGACTACATGGGAATGGTACTGAGAACTGAGAAAAGCATCCTGACAGAGAGTGTACTTATGTGGTCAAACTTTGCAACAGGTTGCCCAGACAAGTTGTGCAATCTCCATCTGTCTTTTGTATATTCCAAACCTGACCGGAGACAGCCCAGGGCACGCAGCTCTGGCTGACCCTGCTTGAGCGGTGGGGTTGGATGGGGCAGGCTCTAGAGATGCCCTCCAGCCTCAGACATTCTCCGACTATGTGACAATTTTCTATGTACACACACAGCGGCAAGTGAAACAGCAGCACTATGCTGGTGGAAACTTTTACTATAAGCTACAAAAACAGAGGCTGGCAATATTCTTTCCTCAGCAGGGAGAAGGTAGTTATGGGGTTATAAGTTTCAGTCTTTCTGAAACTTTCTAGTAACACTTTATTTTATAGAGTGTTTCATCAAGCTGTACCTCAAAGCATTTTCCTGACTTCATACAATAAAAATCTCACGGAAAACAGCGGGGTAAGGACATTTCCTACTGAATTAAGCATCCAGTCACAGAGTAAAACACTGAGGAGTAACAGGTGAAAGAAAAAAGTTGTAATTTCAGAAAATATTTTAAAAGCTACGGAGACCTAATGAACTAGGGAACTAAAAGAAGGTGGTTCCAGATGGCAGAAGCTGCTGGAAAGAAACCTCTTCTACCCAAGCGGTAACACTGGGTGAGCGAGCAGAGCGGATGACTGCGGTAAGAGAAGCAGAAGCGTGACTAGAGGCAGCTAAACAATATATTTTAAAGAAATGCAATCTGCAAATCCAGTGCATACAATCTGTCTTGTGGAGCTGACAACAGAGAGGAAACGCAGCACTAAGAGAAAATTATTTTCTAAGCTAAGCAAAGGAAAAGCAGTTCAATCTTTCAGTCAGCTGCAAGAAGCAGAAAAGAAGCCAGATCCTCATTTCAACAAAACAGGAAAACAACCTGTATGCCAAAAGATGCATTCCCATGCTCTAACACAATCTTTTACACTGTTCTTATGTTTGTATTCTCTTTAAAGGAGACCAAGTGAATAGTGCATAAATAAAGATCTCTGTGTATGTCTCTCAAAGCTGAGGACACAGAATTTCTAATACCTACATCTCTCCCAAGAGCTAAACAAAAGTAGGTAGAAGATATACTACAGAATTTCTCTTCAGTATTAGAGAGGGAATTGTACTTCTGTTTACTCCTGCATGATTATAGAGGAAAATAGTGGGTTGAAAGTAGTTACATATGCTTCGGTTTCAGCGGAAGAAAATGAACCTATTAAACCTATGAACGCTTCCTGAAATATGACTGCTCTGGTTTTGCTTTTCCATTGCACAACAAAGAACAAAACTCCACCACCAGGCTCAAAACTGAAGCTTAAATGCATAAAAGACATTTTACTGTTGTCTTCTTTGAACATTAGACCAATTTTTAAACACTACCATACACAGTTCATAATGCTACATTGTGTTTTAGAAGAACACAACTTACATGGCTATCTTAAATCATATCTACTGCAAGCAGACAATCTGTACGTAAACAGATACTCATACTTTAATCCTGCACATGTGCTAGTGTGAAATCAGGCGTGATTGAATGACTGCAGAGGAAACGCTGATTATATGCCAATGAGGCTACAGCCTACAATCAATGTCAAATGCTGTATTCATTTCCACTCAAGGCTGACAGGTAATCAAGCAATACCATGCCATCCATGTGTGCAGGAAGAGAATAACCTTCCCAAAGAGACATGGACAGCTGTGGGCAGACCTCTGCTCCTAGATCCAGCTGCGCTGGTGAAAGACATTAACTTCACAGGCTCAATGGTATCCCTCTGCTGCAAGTTACTGTTCCTCTCTCCCCACAAAACACCATTTCAAACTTTCTACCTAGTGTCTGGTGAAATCAGACTGGTATGCTAAACTCTGGTCTGCGTTAACCACATTGATTTATCCTAGAAAAAAGAAAGGGAGGGCTTGCACAAACAATTCTGCTGGCAGATCACAGGGGAGAGACTAAGCTCTGGTGGAAGCAAGAATGAAAAGCTGAGAATAGTGTTTTTTTCCACATGTACAGCTGGATTTGGACGATAACGTATACTCAAAGCCTCAGACCAAAGTCTAATTCACATACAGATTTGTATTGCCACTAAAGCTATGGCGAGTGCTAAGTGTTATGGTTTAAGCCTTAATAATTACATCCAGTACAACTGCTTGGGTGGCTGCAATTATAGTGCAATCAAGATGCCCTGTACATAGAATACACCTCTACCTTGAAAAAAGAATCAGAGAAAGTGATATAAACATGCTTGTGTGAGTATAACTGAGCCTACATGTAAAGCCCCCCTGCCCCGTATTTAATAATCCACTGGTACAACTACAGCGACAATATGCATAAACACGCAGAGAAGGCTATAACCGTGCCTGATACATTTCTCACTCCTGTAAAATACAGATCAAGGAGTCAGATGATTAAAGCATCTGCACCATGTCTAGGTCCCAGCTCTATAAATATCTGATTTCTGATAAACTCTGCTCAAAGTTTGGTGTTCCCACAGCTGCTGACAAGGGACGGAGGAGCCAAAGGAATAATGCCTTCTCTGAGGTGCAACAGTGCTCTTCCCATTCCTGCACCACCACCAGAAGCAGCGACATCTTATAGCCATTACCATTACCCTGTGGATTAGCAACTATTGGCAATGGCTGATTATGAATAGCCACATTAAAACTTAACGGTTCGCCTGCCTGCCCATACTATACAGTTTACATATTTGCTCTCACCTAACAGGGACCAAGTTCACTGATGCACAAATAACCTGTTCCAGAAATATGTTTTGGCACCAGTGTGAATGAATGGACACAAAGCAGATGGCATTAGATGAGCAGAGACATGGGAGAACACTAACTGCTATATTTACATTCGCCCCCACTGAATCCACAGACCCATAAAAAACCAGCTTTTTCAGACTGAATGCTACCAAGCTATTGCATATTACCCCTACATCTGAGGCTGCTCCTGGGAAGTGCAAAGGCATTTTTAGAGGAAATTGGAGAGGAAGGCAGCATATTCACTACTAGAAGAACGAGAGGAGCCAGAAATGGCCCTACCTTGCCAGTGTAGGATTATTTGCCTTAAGATGGCCTCCTGGTAGCCTGCAAACTCCCTGGCCCGAAGGGAGTACTCCAGCTGCGAAGCTGCCCGCTGTTACACTGATGTTTAATTCTCATTTTTCTACACTCCAGGTTCTTGGGATGATAGCTGAGTGTTAGGTCACTGCATGCCTGTTTCCCCTATGCCACAGAGGCCATGTATGTAGACTTGGCTGCTCTAATATCCCCTCCACAGCCAATCAACGGCAGCCACTTATCACAACGTGTCAAAAATAATTGTTTCAGGTTCTCTCAGACAGAGAAAGTTTCCCAACATGCTTTAAATGCCATGCAGTGAGAAGTCTGGTTCTGAGTATGCATCAGAACATGAAAAAGTGTTTTATACAATTACCCTTCCTTGGCATTTTTGGACTAAGCAAACTGAGGAACCACCAGCCTCTGCTCAGAGCAGCAGAACTTCACACTACTAGGCTGGTAAGTCTTAAATACTTTACTGTGGAAAACAAACAATTTCAAACAAAAATGTCACTAGAGGAATATGAGTCCCTTGAAAAGGTAACTAAAACAATACTACAATACTACAGATTGACTGAACAGATAGAGTTGGACAAGCCGAGTTTCAAATATTTAATCAAATAAGAAGCTAAAATTTAGGGTCAGTAAAAAAGCCTTCATGACTATCACGCTTGAATTCCAATGGAGACAGAAACTAAAATATATCCAGAATACTCTCACAGCCAAACATGGCAGCACTGTGCTGCGCAGGACTATGTGGTGATGGCGATAATGAAGTCAACAGAAGAACAGGCTGTGGAACTGTGTTATCCTGACAAGCTAAAACCCTGCCAATTGGGTTGAAGAATAAGGGTATGTGGAATGGCAGCTTTGCAATCTGACCCACTAACCCCTACGAGGCTCAGATTTGGGTGTGGAGGAGAGGACATTTTGTGAAGGACTCTTACCTCACTCCACAGGAGGTCAAGGTCATTCTTTAGCATATATATTTGCAAGGAATTTCCTATCTCAAAGAGAAGTTGTTTCAAGCAGCTCTAAGTTCCTACAGGAAACATATTTTTGGTCAGTGCTACACTACCACAGAAGCAGAGGAACACAGGTGGCAACAAAAGCTGGGGAGTACTTGGCTTCAGTAGACCTATCATCTAAACAGCCAAATTCCCCAGCGCTTCTAGGAGAAGGCTGGGGAAAGGCTTCCCAGTCTTCATTGCAGGAAGAAACTTATTAGGAGAACGTCACCCTGATAAATTACTTTCTTCTTCTGTCCAAGCCGGGGAAGATATAAAATACAATCAAAACAGCCAAGCAGAAAGAGAACTAGATTCCTTTCATTCAATTGCTAGTGGAATTAATCATAACCAAAGCAAGGATTTATTTTTTAAAGATGATTTCTCAATCTGGTAATGCCCCTTCAGGATTTACGAAACAAACCCATCTATAAATCAGCATGCATTCTTTCAACTAATCCTTCCTAAAAGTATTAATTTCTTATAAGAATGAAGCTGGATTTGAAATGTGACAGAGATAAATGAGAAAAAGCAAGAGATTCCTCCAAAGTTCCAGGCTGTGCATGTGCACTGCAAACGATCTCTTTGCTAACGTAACAGTTGCATGCTGAAACTTGCCCAAGCTTTAGAGGGAAAATTATAAGCAGCTGAAAAACCAGTAGAAAATAAATCTCTGAATGTTTTTATTTTATATGAAGACAACCTTTTTTTAAATTTTATTTTAGATCAAGTAGTTTTTTGTGTGAAAAAAGGAAAAGGTTTTTTGGGTTGGTTCTTTTTTCAGGTTAAGTTGAGAATGCTATTAATCTTTTGTTTCTTTACATCTAGATATGAGAAGCCCCAAAACTTCATGGCTTTGTTTTGTCTTTTGCCAAGGCTTCCTCATTAGCCTATATTACTTTTATTTCCACTGCAGATGTTAATGATGGGTACCCACAAGAAGTAAGACAGGCACAGAAACAGCGGTATTATTTACCTTTGTTAGTCTTAAATACAGTTTCTCTCTTGAATACAAACCACAGTGGGGGATGGAAGTTAGTACTAAAGTTGCATTGCAATTACTGATCCAAAGCGAACCAGGCTACAAAACCCATGGAATTTAGGATTTTCTTAGTCAATACCAGATGATGTTTCATTTTTACTGTAGTAATTACTATGCCGAACTTCACAATAATCAGGCAATCAGAGCAGCACATATTTTTCTGCATCAAGTTGTTTTAAACTGCTGTAGAAAAGACATTTGTTTAAGCACATACATGTATGGGCAGCTGGGAGACACATGTTAACCTAAAACAAACAAGGCACTGTAAGCTGCTATGTCAATTTACAGCATGCTAGCTACATCCTAAAGGT
The DNA here is from genome assembly GCF_035582795.1 of Mycteria americana. Taxonomy (NCBI): domain Eukaryota; kingdom Metazoa; phylum Chordata; class Aves; order Ciconiiformes; family Ciconiidae; genus Mycteria; species Mycteria americana. Next base: position 39,349,158 of record NC_134367.1, read on the forward strand.
AGAGACATGTGAAGAAATTAATCCTTGGCAAATCAAACTGGAACATATGATGCTCCTAAAAACTTTTTAGCCCCACCAAAGGTGTTGCACAAGGCTGAATTAGAGAAGGTTGTATTTGCCACCCCTTCAAAGACCTGCACTCCAACACATAGCCCATCATTTCACACTTTCACACACACAGCCTACCTGTCACAGCAGGATTTGCTCTGGTACAATTTCCTGAAAGTCATGTCAGCGTAAGGCTCTGGTGCATTTTTGCAGTTCTTGTACCACTAGATTTCTTTGTGCTTTTGGGAATCTGTTTCAACTGATTAGCATCAACAACACCCAAGCACAGTTGTATCTTCCCCAGAAAGGGAAAGGAGTGGCACATTACTTCTGCTGTAGTATCCAGCATCTGCAGCTCTTACAGTATTTCAGCAATGAGGAAAAGAATGAAAAAGCCTTGAACAAGGCACTATGCATAGTCTGATGTCTTTTAAAAGAAAGGTCTAGATAGCGAGATATATGGATTTATTTTGTTGACCACAAAGCAAGTAAATTGTGTACCTAATTCCAGAAAGACTAAATAGGGCCAACTAAGCAGCAACATAATATCTCTTCGACAGTATCATCACATCACCTCTCTCAAAAGTAAGCTAATAAAGTATGGTGCATGTCAGGTGTGAGACTGGAGACCAGTCAGCACACTATGCACTTATTTCTTTGACAAGTTGCTGGCCTACCCAGATGTGCGATGTTCTGGTCATTTGCATGGCTGTTGCTCTCAATTAGATGCTCTTTGGTGGTATTCTCTGCAATATAATTTACGAAGCATCCTATCTCAGCAAAATATCCTGTTACTGTACTCCAATCCTATTATGCCTTAAAGAGAGGGAAGCGCTAACAAATGTTAAAGAGAAGCATTGGGTTTGGGTCTTTACTAGACAATAACACGCTCAGATGGATTCTAAGCTGGCAAATTTCTCCTTCCTTCCTCTCCTTGTCCTGTCCCTTTAGCCATGAAGTATTGTAGCAAACTCTAAAACAGGAAGGTGACTTTCAAGTGCTGCATCATCCAAACCAGAAAAATTAATAATATAGTCTTCTATTACCAGCTTATTTTTTCAGCTCAAATCATCCCTTCACCATAAACCAACATTTCCTCTATTATTCCCTAATATTGAACCATTCATCCCATTAACTCAAATCTACTTTCTCCTATTTCTAACCACCACCCTTAACATTCTTCTCCTCACACCAATCAATCCTTCTCCCCTAAACCCACACAATACTCCTTCCGTCAGGATTTACCTCCAGCCTGGGCTATGGCTCATATACTACGGTAGGAGACGAAGTCCCCACATAGTCTTGCTCACACTGTTTCCCTAAGAAAAGCAAGATTACTAAAAAAATGATTATTTGTTTCCCAGCTGCAGCAGCAGGTAAAATCTGCAAGCCAGAATCCCCTTCAGCACCTGGCTGGAGATGCCTGTTTCTTGTTTGTGTTTCTTGTCTTCTCCACCCTCTCCCTTAATAGGAGAAAAAATAGCAGGCTAAGATTATTTCAATTTTAGAAGTAACACAGTGGAAAGCTAAAGAGAACAAGGAACTGAAGTGGAAACATAAGGAGAAAGGAAAAGAAAGCAGAATCTCTTGCTAAAACCTGAAGTGTAGACAAGCATTCGCACTAAATAAAACAGGTAATTGGTGTGGCACATTATCAAGGCTTTCATACAAGTACTAACTAAAAAAAATGATTTGGGTGTCCTCACGCTCTCCACAACTCTCAGTGTAATAGCAACACAGTTATCTGCAGGATTCAGGACCAGGAAGACACCAGAGCAACTAGATATTCATGTTGTAGGTCAATGCATTTTTTAATTTTAATTTAATGAAAATCAATCTTTCTCTCTGTCTAAACTTCGCTACCTGTTAAGAGTCTGTTTGAGGCCACTCGTAAGACAACCTTCTCATCTCTTACACCAAGATGCTATAGAAAACCCAACAGACAGGTAAAACTGACACAAGAAACTATGGAGCATCACCAGAGGTCACCTGCTCTGTCTTCAAACTGACTGTCAGGAAAAGGTCTATTAATAACTATTGTGCAAAGTGCTTTAAAAACAAAGAGGCAACAAAGAAACAAGCAAACCACTTCTGGTTAATACTCTACCTGCTGATGGCCTGGCGGGAGGAGTTCAGGTTTATTTTTGCTTTAATCTCTAAACTGTGTTTCTATCCAAAAAGAAAACCTGCCAAAACCTGAAAGCTAAGAAATGGTCTATTATCTTCATTTCCTGCAATGTTTAGAGTTAGCAATGACACAGAAACCAGTACACAGACATAAACTGGGTTTGTAAGAGTCTCCCTTGGCAAATGCTACATGAGCAGTGCACATCGTGATGTCATGTTGAAACTGCTGGGATATCTTGTCCCATATGCAATGTTGCCACAGTGTAAGACATGGCCACCTCCTGTATGCACATCCATTTCTGAATATAATAAAGCCAAACACTACCTGAAGTACCATTTGAAACACCAAGAAGATGTGGGCAGGGGGCAGAGGGCGCATGACACAGAATGGATGCATTAAAGAACAACAGAAATAAATGGTATCTTGTAAGGAGAGGTATTCGGTTATGTGCTCACATTTACATGTAATTAATATGGTCCAAACAGTCAATCTACCATAACTCAAAAGAACGAGGTAGAGGAGATTAAAGGAGAATGTGGCACTGTTAAGTAACACTTTGAAACTAGATAGTTTGAACAGGTGTCTTCATTGGGTTATCTTTTGAAAACTTTATGGAAAAAAGCAAGTTTGAAAAATTAGCTGCTTAAATTCTCCCTTTGCTTCCTGGCAGTTAAAACTGGAGTGAGAATAAATACCTCCCTGCATGAGGTATGAGGATTAATTTGTTTGTGTGTATAAATGGGTATTTAAGTATCAACTACTATTTTATTTTTAACACCTTATTGGGACTACTGCATTCCTACCCGAGTTCAGCTTTTGGCAAGAGATTAGGACTGAGTTAAAATGGGAACAGGTGTTCGGAAGATGATATGGCTGTAATAAAAGCGCTAACCAAGAAGATGAAGGGAAAAATAATTTAAATATGGCATTCGTTTGTATCCTGTGAAATAGAGAGACAACCAAAACAAAATGCAAAATCACAACTAGGGGATATTTAGGAAAATGCCTTTGCCTACTGTGATTCATTCCCAGGGGGACACAGTCTGAGCAGGGCTGTCCTTTGGTCCCAGGTCATCCTGGTTTTGTACAATCTCATTATGCTTGTTAGAAGGCTAGGCATTCAATACACAACAGTTTCACTGCTTAATGCTGGTTGGGTAATAAAACATTTTCAAAGCCTCAAAAGGATGTAGGAGTTTAAGGCCACTATTAGTGAGATTTGAGCTCCTAAATTATATCAGGTATTTTTACAGTGTGGATTTCTGGCCTCTCAGATCCTTACTGCCATTACTAGGTCAAACTGCTTTTTATTTCTAGGGATTGAGCATGTTCTTTTGCCAGCTGCAGCCAGAAGAAAAGCTGAAACCATCCTTTTTAAGGCTCAAACTCATGAAAACAGATGTTTTCTTAGTAAAAAGAAGAGTTACTGACCTTGAAGCTTCATAAGAAAATACAATATTCACCATTTTTAGAATACCTTTCCCTCAACAATAAGATAATTTCATACAATAGTAAAAGCAAATAAAGCAATGATTTTTAAAAGCAAAGGTTTATGGGGGGAAGGTGTTGCAAGATGTATGGTGTTTATTATTACTTTGTTTATTGCCATACTCCATGATGGTTTCTTATAAGAGTAGGACATAACGTACAAAATAAAGAAAATTTAACTACAGAGATACAGGTAAGACACCCACGTGCAGCATGGGTCCTCAGCTGTGGGAACTCCCAGCATGGTTGACTCTCAAAAGTCAAAAGTTAGAATGAGAATATCATAAGAAACTAAAATGGTTGTGTAGACTATAGTGAAGTCCCTTAAGTCTTTCAGTATGAAAAAGCTTTCCTGTGGCCTGTGGAACAACTGACTGAAGAATGTAGCAATGTAATTTCTGCATGCTAGATGTTTATTTTGCTGGTATTAAATTATTTTTGCATTTTAAGAAGGTTTAATACAATTATCTTTGACTTCAGTACGTTTAAGGTGCATCCTTTCTAAGTATTTCTTGTCAGTAGTCACCCATGAGCGAATTAGTCTATTAGATTTTCAAGAGACAGTAAGGAAGGTTTTGAAATGACTGACAACAGAGGATTATCTCTTTGAAAACAATACTGAAGAAAACAATTTTGACCTGAGACAAATTCACACGTCCTTTTGATTCTAATGACTTCATCAACAAGAACATGGTTATTCAGAAGCTGAACTTGGCCCTGTATCATTGATTCTGCACACACATTTGAACAGCTCTGAGCAGCTCCATTTAACTCAGTTGTCCAAGGGAGGCAATTACTCATGTGGTGAAGTGCTTATGGGAGTCAAATCCAGACTCATAAATGGCTTTTGGATTCCTGCCCCTGACAGGCATCAGACAACTTGAAATACTTACTCTCTATCAGGACAGAATTGGAAAATTCTGATGAATGCATCAGTTAATGATAATTTCTGAAGCCACTGGAAGAAAACAAATTGCCATTCCAAAAGGAAGGGTTGTACAAGGAACCAAAGAGATTTTAAGACGGAGCTTGACTAATTGATATGTGACATGTTATCTGCAATAGCAGGGGACTAAATTTAATGAAACACAAGAGTTCACGTGGTCCTAGCTACAAACCACACCAATTACTGCAAGTCTATGGGGTAAAAACTGATCACAAAAGCTAGGACAAATAGCTGTCAACACAGGATCCAGAGCTAAACCCTTTCTTGAGTCTTTTCATCAGATTCCCATCCCAGCCTGTCAACAGAGCAGCAACAGTGGGAAATGCAAGTTAACGCTCTGCAAGCAGAGGTCAGACAGACCTCACTCTGGCACCAGGACAGTAACCTCCACTGCAGGGACAGGACTGGACTTTTGAGACAATGACCTTTTACATACCCTAGCATCACCAGAAGATTCTGAGTCTCAGAACCCTGACATCCTTCCTCTCAATAAACCTCCACTATCAAAAATAGGAAAAAAAACCACCCCAGGCATTTAATAATTCAAAAGCAAACCCTCATTCCAAGCACAGCCTTTTTTTCTTTCTCGCCAAATGAAATGTCAAAGATTATACAAAGATCCTAGTATCCTTCACTAATGTATTTCCCCAGAGAATTATGCATTTGTTTGGTGGCAGTTTAAGCAATAAACAAATGCTCTTGCAAACTTCCCCCCCTGCCGTGTTGACTCAACTGTTTGCACAGCTGCATAGTCACTGGATAACACAGAAGGAGCAGAGGGAAGAGACAAGGTTACATGAACAAGAGGCCGGGGAGATGGAAGGGCTACCTTAAACCAGATAAAATAAGTTGCTGCTGAATATGAAACTACCGCCCTCAATACCACAGCAATTTGAGCTAATGTACAGGCCATTAAAATACTCAAAGTTATAGGCAATGTCATGTGAATGAACACTGAATGGACATGGTATTAAAATGTTTGGAAACACACCCTGAAAGCAGCGTGTCCTGTAGACAGCTTTTCATGCCTTTCAGCCTTATCCAAAGAAGTCACATAAGCAATACAGAAGGCAGCTTTCTCTATCATATCATATTCTGTTACTTATGGAAGTTATTTTCATGTCTGATTTATCATGGAAAACATAGGTAAATGATCCCATTTGTCTTCCCTGAACTCCAAGTGGCACTGCCTAGAAAACCCAGACCTTTCCTCTCTCCAAAGATCTCCGTTATTTCTTCTGAACTGTGAGGAAGAGTTCCCATCCTTCAAGATGTTAAATGTAAAAAAAGAAAAGCAAACAGAAAAACCTCAGGCATTTACATACATTTAATCAAAACCACCAATCCCATCTCCCAAGAAAACCCTCAGAGGATTTATGAAGTTGAGCACAGGTTCATCTATGCAACTGTGTACCCTGTCTTCTTCTACCACTCTTAGTTTATCTACTTCATTTTAAATAAGAACTTAACAGCTCTGAAACTGAGGCCTGTATGTCCATCATCTACCACAGCAGATACTTGCACTGTGATGGAACCAAAGGCCTCACAAGAAAGAAATTACTGTAAGAAATAAGCAATCTCCCTTCACAGACAATTTATGCAGCTCACAAACAAACTGCTCCTCCAGCATTCATCTTCTGCAGCCTGCCTTTCCTGTCCACTTTTGCCATGCTTTGATTTAAATTTGAAAATAATCTCCTTGGATCATGCACCATGCTTTTAATTTTTCAGCCAAGTGCTATGCACAGCTTTTGTCTGTAATAGTAACAGATTGCCCAAGGACACACACACGATGAGTCATGGAAAGAGTCAGGATTTCCTGGCTCTTAATCCGATGCTCAGACAAGGCCTCTCATGTTTCCAATTTTCAGGGGCCGGCAGATGGGGGGAAGAGAAGAGAAAGGAAGGAAAAAAAGATGGAGAGAGACTTTTTTAGATAAGCAAGAGAGACAACCAGAAAAAAACCTGCACAAGCTCTTTCCCTTCTCAGTTTCAGATGACAGATGTAACAGTAATCGCAAAATCTGCTGAAGAGCTTAAATCTGGTTTTAAAAAAATGCAATGGATAGAACAGAGGAAAAATATTAACGGACAGCAAAAAGACACAAAAATTTGACGTTTCTTCAAGCAGAAACAAAATAACTGGTTTGCTCAACAAGCCTGGAAACGGAAGAGAAAGGAATTTACATGCTTTCAGGGCAAGGGGACTTGGGAATATTGCTCCCAAATAGGAGGGTGGGTAGCATCATTAGCGTAGGCCCACCCCAGAACTGTGAAAAAATCTGGGGGTTGTGAACATGCAGGTAGGTGATGAATCAGCTCTCACTTGAACACACTTCAAAAACACTTTGTGTGTTACACGAGTCTATTTAACTTGGGAAGCCGGTTCCCCCAAGACCACCTATAATTAGCAAGAGATGAGGAACATCCAAGAGACAAATATAGATCATGCAGAGGTGATGTATCAGCAGCCTGAAAGTAATTAATATCCATCCTAATAATGCCACCTACTCCAAAAGACTGTGCAACAGTTTACAAGACCCATAATGTCACAAAGGAACAGGAAAATAATTTTTCATCCCCACAAAAGTAGGCCACCCGTCATATTCTGAAAAGAGATCCAAGCAAAAAAACAAATGAATTTTGAGACAAGTTGTACTCATTTATCACCACACAGCACAGCTCACATGTGGGCTTTGGCAGCACTCTGGCTAACTGGCTGAAATGAGACCCATTTCAAAATAAAACAGATGTTAAAACACCGGTGCCAGTAAAAGACATTAACTGCAATTACACATATATGCACACATGTATGGGATATTTAGGGACTGCCTGTCCCGGTGGGCTGGGATAATGAGATTATTTAGAGTCTACTGCCTCAGGATACAGGTAACTCAAAGTCTATGCATTTTGTTACTATCTGTATTACAGCAACAGCAAAAAGTCTTGCTGTATTCATGACAAATATTTGCACTCCCAAACTAACCCTCACTGAAGAGATCTAGAGCAACATCAAACCGGTACAGCCAACCCTACATTGCGGGAAAGGAGATGGCTTCTTTGGGTCTCTACTCAATCTAATTAAATTATTAACTGCAATGACAGCCATCACCATGAACAGCAAACTGTTTTAGCAAAGGATGAGAACCAAGTGAGCCAGGAGGTGGTTCTTTCCAGGTTTTTAATGAGACACAAGCAGTAAGTAGCACAGCATTAGCCTGTACATCGCCAGAGGCCCTGCTGACAAAGGACACAGAAAGGCCGAGGTATGCAATGCCCTCTTTGCCTCAGTCTTTACTGGTATGACCAGCCTGCAGGAATCCCAGGCCCCCGAGACCAGTGTGCAAGTCTGGAACAAGACGACTTACCCTTGGTGAAGGAGGACTGGGTTACGGAACACATGAAGTGGACATACATCCGCATCAGGAAGAGTGTTGTTAGCAAGTTGAGGGAGGTGATCCTTCACCTCAACTCAGCACTGGTAAGGTCACATCTGGAGTGCTGGGTCCAGGTCTGGGCTACCCATTACAAGAAATATACGGGCTTACTGAAGTGAGGTAAGGGCTAACAAAGGGCTAACAAGAGGCCATGAAGATGACTAAGGGATTGGAGCATCTTTCATATGAGGAGAGGCTGAGAGCTGGGGCTGTTCAGCCTGGAGAAAAGAAGGTCCAGGGGGATCATATCAATGCGTATAAATACCTGATGGGAGGGAGTGAAGATGAGAGAGCCAGACTCTTCCCAGTAGTGCCGACTAACAGGACAAGAGGCAATGAGCACAAATTAAAGAGCATGAAATTCCTTCTGAACACAAGAAAATACTTTTTTACTGTGAGGATGGTAGAACACTGGCACAGGTTGCCCAGGGAGGTTGTGGAGTCTCCATCCTCAGAGATATTTAAATCCCAACTGGACATGGTCCCAGGCAACCTGCTCTAGCTAACTGTGCTTTAGCAGGGAGTTGGACCAGATGATATCAAGCGGTCTCTTCCAACCTCAATGACTCTGTGACTGCCTAAATATATTTCTTTTGCACACATCTTTGAAGTGAACAAACTCATTTACAAAGATTGGTCATTAAGGTATCCTTCAAGACAAACTGTTCCAATGTTTTGTAAAACCTCCAAACCAGACTTTTTCCACTCTGCTCTTTTTTGAGGGGTTTAGATGCAGTGCAAATTTCACTTCCTCTCTTCAGTTTGCTCCCTAAGCTTCCTTTTATATATCAACTTCTTTCATTCACTTGAAAGATACTTTAGTCAAATACTGGACAGAAAATACTTCTGAATTAAACATTATCTTGCAGTTTTGGTTGTCTCACCTTCTTTTCTCCTCCCCTCCTCCTTCACACCCTCTTTTCTTCATATTACAATATAGTATGAATCTGTCCTTCAGCTCATAGTTCCATGCAATCCATATTATTCTCTTCAAGCTTCTTTTTCACCCCTCTTTTTCTTTGCCTGTTTTTCACCCATTGAATACTTTCCAGTTTTAGATGAAAATAAAAATTAGGTTTTATTATTATGAGACCTTTTCTTGTACTGATAAAAATCTTATTATTCAAAACAAAGCTAGCACGATTTCTTTAACAATGAGATTTTCATGTTCATTTTTTATCTTCTTTTTAAAACACATTAATGACCTTCAAGGAGAATCAATTTTCCAGCTTCTTTCTTTCTATTCTTTTTCTGATTTTTTTAATCCAATTTTACATCAAGGACAAGTATATATGAACAAATTATACACAGGAGTCATAGCTCCCTTGAGGTATCATTCTGGATTATTGAAGAATAATTATTATAGCACATAGACTTCCAAAATACTGTTTAAAACTCCTTCCTTAGAGCAAGGCCACTAAAAAATACGCTGTTAAAACCTAATTACCTGCATTATAAAAAAAATTTAGCACTTCACAAAATTACATGAATGAAAAATAGCGTAAGTTAGTAGAAATGTAAACAGATGGTAATCAAGAACATAGTTAGAAATGTGCAAGATCCAAAGTTGAGGATCATAGCATGACCTTAAGTCTGAATGAAATAACATGAAGTTGCTCAAAATTTTATCAGCTTTATAAGATAAACATCGAGAACTAGCAAAGACTGAAACCAGGCACTTAACATTTCTGCATGAAAACCTTTAATTCAATTGTACTGAGTTAGTGAAAAAAAGAAAACTGAAAAAATGTTTGCTTCACACTTTAAAAACAATCATTCTCTTGGACTTCTCACACTAAAACCCTTACTGCTTGACAGACAATTTGAACAGGTATTTTTTATTCACTTTGAACATTTGCCACATTTCACTCATTTTGTATCCTGAGTTTAAGTATTTTATACAAAATCCTACTGTACTGCATAGACAAATAAACTCAAAAAAGACTAATCCCAAAAGGGATTTTGATCCCCCAAACCCATATATTCCTTAGTAAGCCAAATTAAATGAGCATGGTTGTTTGCATGTGCAAGGTTTACTTTTATAATGTGACTGATCCTACCTACCCTTTAATTATTTAAAATCATTCATTTTCCTTTAGCTAACTTTTAAAAATAGGCTTTCTAGTCTTTAAATCTCAGAGATCATTCCAAATACCTCATTTTTCACATTACATACATTTTATGCACAGTCATAGATACGTCCACTGTGTATTACACAAAGTCCAAGTAAAGAAAAAAAATGCTTGGCACTTTTCCCTTTATTTTATTTCTCTGGCTGGTCTTCTTTTCCTAACTATAAAACACAAACAAAGCCTGTTTAGAAGACAGACAGACTGAAAGACAGAAGGAAAGAAAAGCACAGACCTTGAACACCAGGAGTAAAATTAAATTAGTTAACTGCTAGAAGCATGAAGCATTAATGAAATAGAACTAGAGAATTTCCCCCTTATGAGGAACATTTATTCAGTGTTAATTAAATTCTTTTATTAAAAATCTATACTTACCCAAGCATAAAAATATTACATCATATCAATAACTGCAGAGTGTAAGCAAGTACTACACTATAAGCATCTTTTTCCCCATCTAGTGGAGTGAAGCCTTTAAATCATTTATACTGTTTGTAATCTTCAAAGAAATGTCAAAAAACAACAGAAAACCCTCTGCATAAACCAGCAGCCACAGTTATTAATTCACTTGTCTAACGAATAGCTATCAGAGACTAGCTCCAAACATTTGTTTGCAAAGTTCACATGCAATAGTGTTAATGAGGAACTTTCAGAGAGTCCGCAATAATTATTTCTCTACAAAATATCCAGCTGACTGGTTTATTCATTTGCAGTCCAGTTCTGCACCACTGAAGCCAAAGTTTTGACATTAACTTCAATAGGTTCAGGTCCTTGCCTGCAATGTTGAGCTATCATCACAAATGCTTCAGGTGCATTTCTATAATGCAACACAAACTCATTAAAGCAAAGCTGCAACTACTAAGGGGCCATCTCTAGCATTTTTAAGCTTACAAGATGAGAAACAGGCTCCTAAATCTTCAGGTGGACACCCTAAATAGATTGCCTGACTTTTAAAACCACTCAGTATCTGTTCATTTGAATGAGAACTCTAGGTAATCCAAAGTACCGGCAATTTTTATTGGAATGGCCAAAAATGGACTGGCAAGTCACTTTTGCATAAACAGAGCAGCATGTGAGACTAAGATAATGTCGTTACATGAAATTCTTTTTCCTGTGACTTGCACCTTCTTCAAGATGATTATTTTGTTGTAAAAAATATTATGCATTGTTTTGAGAATTATTTTTGAAGATTTAATCAGGCACTCAGCGGTTTTGTAAATTATCTGAATGTAGGTTGGGAAAGGAGTATAATCTAACAGCAACATTTTCAGATGTTAGCATTTGCACTTTAGTAAGTATCAGTACTTTAACCAGGATCAGTACTGTTGTAAAACAGCCACACTTGACTTCTGCATTGTTTTGTATTAGGAATGCATGCTTTGCCTTGACAGGAAAGGCTGACATAAAATGATTAGCTAATAAGTGTCACCAGGGTTTTCTTCAGCTTCTGAGCTACACTTAAAAATATGTAAACAGAGTCTCACTTCTGACAGTTCATTTTAACTAAATCACAGGAGCACAGTAATTTCCAGGTGGAATTAGAGCTCTGCTTCATCTAAATCTGGTGTTGTGGATACAACCTTGTTGAATGCTAGAGTCCTCAGGAGATGGTCCAAAAACCAGGCAAATGGGAGAATGGTCTCCTCCCAAACTCCTCATGCAGGAGTGGCTTAAAAAAAAAAATGTAGAACAAGATTCAGTAGCTCTTTCATAATAGATGTTAGCATTAAGCCATATAGCTCAGCATTTCTTATTCACATACATCAAAATCCCATTTCATTTCAAATCTTGTCAAATTTTGGACTCACCAGTATCCTGGCTCCTCCTAGGAGAGTTCAGAGCAGCAGTACACTGCTGGAGCAGTGGAGTACTTCTCAAATTCCAGTTCTCCAATAGCATCAGCACTTGAGCAGAGAAAACTTTATCTGAAATTCGTATTTACTTATACAGTTAAATTTCAATCCCTGAGGATTTATTAGCTATGTGGCATGTCACATGGATTTAATTTTATTTGCTGTTGAATATCTTCTCAAAGAATTCTAGGTCAAATATTACAAACTGAAAAAAAATTTTAACCTTGTTCACTGCTACCAGGATTAATTAAGTCCAGATTTTAGAAAAAACACTACACGAGAGGGACAAAACAGGTAGAAAATAAAGAGTAGAAGAGGAGAGTAAAAGCTTACAGAACAGAACACTAAATTTTACAGACAGTCGCATTCTAAATATCACCTTAAAATAGAAAAAGCAGTCACTTAATGGAATATATCCCTAGGATAAACATGCAGAATAGACACTTTTGATTAATTTAACTAGTCACTAGCTACCGCTCTATAAAAATACAGCTGAAAATGCATTTCCCTTCTGTGGAAGCAGAGAATGCAACCCGAAATATGAAGGTTTCTGTGTGTTCAGCAGACTTTTTTTTTTTTTTTTTAATAAGAACTTGATTTTACTTTGTTACAAAGAAGGATATAAAGCCTTGTTGTTCCCCTCCCAGCCTCAGTTTTTCCACCTTACCTGAAAAGAGGCAAATTCAATTAGATAACTGCAAGTACTAAAAGTTAGTTTCTAACCAGTGAAAAGGTGTAAGGGAATTACAGGGCTGTCTGCTCATAAATGGTAAGGAAACAAAGTAAATTGGTATCTAATAGAAATGAGAAAGTAACATGGAAATTCATCAGTGCAGAAAACCCAAAGTGGTCAACAAAGAGGAAAACAAGGCAGTCCTAGAATTTCATTTCTGAAAAGCTGGCAGATGATGAATGGAATAAATTTTGTATGAAAACATGAACTAAAGAGGAAGCAGCAGGCTCTCTGGTGAGTTAAAAAAGAAATGTGTTAGCTAGTCACCCCCCATTACACAATGATAGCCTTTTGTTTTCATTCAGTGGGACATCTACGTATGAAAATAGAAAATGTGTCAAAGACTGGAGCACCAACAGCAAGGGTAACTTCTATCTAAAATGGAATTATGCAGGCAAAAAGCTATTGATAAGAACTAGAACTAGGGTCAGTGGTACTAGTCACAAAGTGAGAACATCTGAACAGTACAATGTTCAGTCATTTTCAGGATCATATTTAGGAATGCCAGGCATTCTGGAAGAACTTGAAAGTGGACTGAGCAGCCAAAATAGTCAGTAAGACTAAAATAACATCTTCACTTGTACCAGTTTGCAGGCAAGATCCTTTTTCATGTAGCCAAGGTGCTTAATACTCATTTTTTCTTCTATTTTCCTTATAAAATTCAAGCTCACTAAAAGCAATGGAAGGAATATAGCTCCCTGATCTGTTTCATCAATTCACACCACAGCTCACAAAAATAATGAAGACTGGGAACTGGCATTTTAAAATAGTCTCTTTCTCTATAGACTATGCTTTTACAGTTTACATTAGTGATATAAGAATATTTTTTTAATTTTTTTTTCCATAAGGCAGAATCACTTCCTATTTTAGTTGTCAAGCTGCCAGGAGACAGATAAAGAAACATTAACCAGAACGCCTGGCGAAAGTCCAAGCAGCAATCACATTCTGCCCACCCAACACTCCCTGTGATCTCACTCGGCTATAGCATCTTCCGATTCCTGCAAGTTTTTCTGCATACTGTTAAATGGTTGCCAGGTTTCACCTCAAGGCATAACAGCTTTCTGTTGAAGGCTAAATGGTCTCCGTATTTCAGTAGGCTGTGTCAATGCTTACGCGCCCTTTTGCCCGTGTCTTTCTTCTTCCTGTAGGACTATTCCAAATCTTATTTTGGGAGCACTCTAAAATGCATACGCTAAGACACCTCCTCACACACCCACGTGTAGAACAGCTTCCTTTAATTCAAAAGTAGTGGAGCTACAGTACAAACAAATATTCGCACAACTGATCTTTTTTACTGGTCAAAGCAGCAAGCAGCTTAGAGACAATGGAAATAATCCTGCCCTCTTTGTAGTCTGTCAGAACCGTGCTGGTGTATGTCAATGGGAACAACACCAGCCTACTGAAAGAGTAGCTGGTCCATCTTCTCTCTTACACTTCCCTTCAGGTCTTTCCCTGCCTCTGGACAGACAGAGATCTGACCTGTTTCCCCACGTCATGTTTCTGCCCATTCTAGCTTTCCTAAAATCCAAACCTAAATTTTTCTTCCTTAACAAAAAAGAGCTTTGAAGCACTACCATTTGTCATCAGCCACCACCCCCAGATCAAAGACCTATGATTTAAGGACAGAGATTTAGAGCACACTGCTCTCTCTACTGACATTGCAACAGAACAATGGACTTCTACATCTGAGGGAAGGCAAACTGTACGTTTCTTGCTGGAGGCATTACTGACTTCTTCACCAAAAGATCTATTCCAGACTCATTTTCAATTGACAATAAAAAAGGAGAACTTAACAATCCCCTTCCTTTTCGTCCACCGTGTACTTTATCATAGTCAAGTCATCAATCCAATTATTATGCTCTGGCTTTGCAGACTTCTGTATATTTGTCCATTTGTCTCCTTGAAGACATCATTACCGTTTCCAACTCTTTAACACATAACACTCTTGAACTGCTCTGAGTGCCTTGGCAAGCTGCCCCGTCTGCTAATACAATGCTAGAATTCAGTGACATCCTTCTTCAGGATCCCTCAAAATTTTGTGATTTGTGATAACACCATACCTATTCCAGCCTACAGCTGCAATCCAATAGGGTTAAATCCTTCTATTTTTAAAGCACCTGTAAACCTACTAAGAAGCATCCTTATAAATACATCTTTTTTTCTGCAGAGCTTTCTGGACTTCATAAATATCTTCAAAGCTTCCATCCAGACTCTTAATGGAAATGAACAGCGTCACAGCTTTCCATAACAATACCCATTCACAAAGCACACAGCATAACAACACAAAACTTTAAGGAAAAATTTCCATTATAGAATCATTGCTATCCAATGCCTCAGTATTATTTTCAAAGCAACAGCTGGCTATCTAGCTCTATGCAGCTGATAACCAGATTTCTGTACCTTATTGGCTAGGAGGTTGAAATTTACTCCTCACATAAGTCAACCTATTAATTATGACCTAGATAGCTCTATGATAGAGCTAAGACTAACTTAGAGAAACCAAGGTTTGGAGGCAAGCAGCCCTAAGGAGATAAATTACCTACAAACCATGTCAAACATGTACAGCATTATTTGGTTTTGCATAGGGCTTTTGATTTCTTTTTTTTTATTTCTTTTTTTGATTTTGATTTCTTTTGAGCAGAGCCTGTTTCTCAGTCACAAAGGCAACAGCCTCAGTTAATAAACAGAAATGGACGTTGTAAAAGTGTATCGTGCCTCTCATAAGACTATTCTTTATATATATACTCAGGTACATAAAACATGGGTATTTATCTGGTCTCTTTCCATAACAAACTCACAGTGTGGTACCTGTTGATAAAAAACTCTCAGTTTCTGTTTAATAGCACATTGTACACACAAGTACTGCATAATTAGGATGTAACAGCTACATTTTTAGATTTCAAAATGACTTGGGAAAAGCAGAACATTCACAACAGAAGCAAACAGGAAATAAAATGAGTGGTATCAATCAGACATTTTCCTTCCTAACTAGTTCTGTCTTCACCCCTTTCAAGAGGTTGATAACATGGGCTATACCAGACTATCTAAACTGGATTTCTGCAATCAATTGTACATTCAAGTCTAAACGGTAAATGACATATTTGAGCATGTTTTCTAAGAAAACTACTATGAAATGTATTACCAGATGCTGATGTTACAGGTAGCTGTTGCCAGATTTTAGGCAGAGTGAATTGATTCAACACGCAAATGAGTTGATTCCTCCGGCAGATCTTCCCTCTCAAGCAGCAGGGGACTGTATTTCCAGAGGAGGCACTTGCCTGTGTGCTACATGTACACTGCCTCTCACTGGGAGTTCGTGAGGTTTTTGTAATTACATCTACTTCTGTTTAGGATATGCCCAGGTTCACTCTCTCCGATTTCTTCTCTATTGGAGAACTCTCTTGGAAGAAAAGAAGCATTTAGCTCTTCTGAGAAACTGATGACAAATTTTGAATCTCAGTTTAGGGTGCTGTCAGGGTCCTGACTTCCATCACTGAGCACTGAAGTAGTCATAAAATTTTATGCTTCCACAAATAAGCTCAGCCTGCATTTTTCCCATTCATAGGTTCTGTTTAGGTTTACATGTGATTGATTTTGTTCTGTTTCAGGCCAATATAAATGGCCTGAATGGCCACTATATGGCTCCCATATAATGGCCATTAAATGGCCAATATAAATGGCTCCTTTCCATCAGAGGAAATGTAGCCATGCCACGTGTTAGATAAGTGAGATAATACCTTCCCATCAGCATCTCCAAAGCAGCACCAGATATCACAAAACCACAGCCTAGAAATGAGAGCCTGTGCTGCAGATATGGATGAGTCATACATGGGACACATAAGGAGGTACAGGACATTGCTCAATATGCTCCTGCATATACAGAGCCAAACAGTTCTCAGCTAGGAGACATTAAATAAAGTTTATGCAGAATCAGTAGTATGAAACATTTTTGGTACAGGTTCAACAAAGACTTCAAAATACTAGCTATAGTTCAAGAAAAAAATTGTTCCGTTTCCACTTGAAGACCAGAGAGCTAACATTAAAAGTGGAGAGTCTCGATGTTCAAGAAATACAACTGAACACTCTAGAGATACTTTTAAAAGATAGCTTACAGTGAACTCTGAGTAAGATAACCTGAGTGGCATAATAAAAATCAACTTAATAAAGGATAATTCTGTAGCAGACATGAAAAACAAGACAATAACCTCTTAATTGAACCTAGAAATCTCTATCATTCTGCAAAGAAGTATTCAGATTTGTCTTTGAAACACTAACCCTCTTAATATCGCTTGCTCTTGTCAGCATTTGCTCAATATCATTTTATAACTTCTTTCCTAATTATTCTGCAGTGTTTCAACAGATTTCTTATGGCTTTTAGTAAATGCAGACAAACACAAACGAAAACCCTAAATATACACTTTATAACTTCTTTTATTTTAAGGTCAATTAAATACTTGTATGCATTTTTTTAAAAAAACCTACATCTGCTTTCCAAGGACTACAAAAGGCTTGGGTACTTATTTGCTATTTAAAATAACTTGTTTGAAATCAAACTTAAAAACTTCCACATAATCATAAAAATAAAACAGAAAAGTAATCCATCCTATGTCATCCTGGCAACCTATCCGAGCTAGTCAAAACTAGAAAAAGCACACAGCAGACACTTTCACTCTAACCTGCAAAAATCAAAACACCTTTAGTTTGGGGGAAATACGAGCAGCCAAAAGAGGCTGATAATAACTACACTTGGTTTCCTCACTGTAGTTTACATTTTGTAAAACCAGTCAGTTAAGGGAAACAAAAATGACTGTATTTCAACAGAGACTGCAATGTATTTGCAGTGGTTTCTCCATATTACTGTCAATGTTCATTCAGAAGTTTCACAGACCTAAGCAGTCTGCAAGCTCCAGAGGAATATTAAAAAAACCTTAATTATAAAAAAAAAATCCTACATTATTTAGGAACTCATCCATTGCCTGCAAAATATTACAGAATACACATATTCAAATCTATAATTCATTTTGTGGGAGATCCTCAGTAAGCAAGTAATAAAAATTTTAAAAAATATTTAAAAAGATAATAAGCTATTTTACTGCACAAATGGTCTTATTTATTTTTCCTTTCTGGGATAGTTTAATAAAAGACACAATATTTTGAAAGCCATTCCTTCCCTCTTGATATTTTTATTTCATATTTCACTATTTCCCAAATCATTTTGGAACTAGAGTAGCTCCTTGTCCTGTCTTTCCTGCTGTTTGACAGTGCTCCAAAGGAGTGGAGTCCAACTTAAAAGAATCTCTGCAACTTCTCCAGCTCCAAATGCCCAGAAGGGAACAAAAGGAGAAGCTGAACTGAGCAGATTTTTCTAAATTTTACTCAGCTGTTTGCTTCAAAAAGGATTGTCAGAAAACACAGGTGCATCTGCAAGTGTCCTCTATCTTCAGGTAACTTCTTTTTGAGATAAACAAGTTTGAAAGTGCTTTATATATATATATACACACATACATTAAAAAAAAAAGTATCAATATTAAAAAACACTGAATATCAAGGCACACTTTAGTTCAGACCATGTATAGACCTGAGAGACAGCAGTAATTTTGTATTTTGCCTTCCATGAGTCTTTTGAGTACTTTTGATACCCATATACTAGAGCCATTAAACTATGATGAATGCTGCATTTATTCATTCTTATGTTTTCTGAGCAACTTGCTACTTTATATCTCTAAACCTGTCACTTTTAGGAAGTTTTCTGCACTTGATTAAAAGGCTTCAAATGATAGAGAACTTGATAGGCTGCTCTATGAGAAACTTTTTTTCCCCCCTCCTTTTTTTGGAAGCAAAGTAACTGCAAATGCAGTCTTTCATAGACACCTCATGTCTTTCATAGACACCTCTAGGAGTGCTTATTGCAACAAAAGAATGAACACTTCTTTGTTTTTCTTAAACACTGGCTCTACTTCTCTTAACCAAAGTGGACAGTGTGCTGATAAGCTACCCGTGGCATTGGGTGCAGCACCAAAGAATATCAAGGGCTATTTCAAACAAAATTTTGAAACTGATCTGCAGTTCTTAAATCACAATCTTCTTTCAATTTCATGCAACTGTAAAAGTAAAAATAAAACTGTGATCTATTTAAGTCTGAGAACTCTTGTTACAATCTGTGGCCTTACGAATAATGCCTCGATAGGGGAAGTAGAATGCCTGGTTTCCCACAATAACAGCAGTGAGAGAGACTGCTGAACAGCCCCATATATAATCATAAGAATTCAATATCCAGGACATTTTCTGTTCACTGTGCTTGAATTCAGAGAAAGACGAGATAAAGTTAGCAAAACACAGCAGAGATTACTTGTCACTTTAAAGCATCTCCCCGTGTTAACTGTTCTGTGTTGTAGGCTCTAAAGTACCAACACATCCTCCCAGACTGCGCTGAGAAGGAGCAGCTGAACAGTTCAGTGATAAAAGTACAGGATAACTCAAGTAGGTGCTAGCTACAAGTGCTTGCAAGTATTAAGAATAATACACAATGACAAGCCCAGCCCAGCCGTTCCTAAAGCAAAGGGCTGACAGCTGAGATGGGTGGAGAGAGGGATAGATGAAAAGTGTAATAAGGTAACACAGATTTCTGTAGAGTGTAACGGAGCTGAACAGAGAGCAGCAGAACAATGCTCAGAGCAAAAGCAAGCTAAGAAATTTTTTAATCTTTTCTAGTAGCCAACTCCTCTCTCCCTTTTTACTGCTTTCTGCATTGTTCCAGGATAAATATCAAGTGCCTCGGTCAATCCTATCCCCTCGATACGAGACATCCTTAGCATGGGTGAGGGATTACAAGCCAGGGAAGGTGCAAGTCAGGGCTGCAAATCCATGTTCTCCAGTAAACCTGGAGGCAGCCATCAACCAGCAAGAATTTGTCTACCCACTTTTGTCCCTCAAGAGCTTCCAGGCCCAGGCTTGCTAATATTTAACTCTCTACAGTCCACTAGAACAATGTCAGTGTAACCACACAGGTAAAATGGGAGATAAGCCAAGGAAAATCTAGCACCTAGGATCAACAGCCTGGGAAGCTTAAAAGCCAGCTGCAGTGAGCACTGACCCCCTCAAACTCAGCAGAAAGCTATGTAACATAGTCTGCTGCTGCTCCTCTCCCTCCAGGCTGCTCCAGCAATGTAAATCACTCTGAAAGATCTTCACAGGGTCAAAATGGAATTGAAAAATGGAGTTTTCAAATATTATGTTACTAAGCAGTAGCACACCATTGGAAAATAAAATGTAATTTATGTCTCAGCACAGATATGGAGTCTGCTAAGCTAGTCCCAGAGAGCACTTCTAGAGCACAAAGCAGAACAGAGTTTATTACAGAGATGATTAGCAACTAAGCATATTTCCTCTGTGTGCTTTTTACAACCTAAACATCATCCAATGCATACGTATACCAACTAAAATTTTGGCTTGTCAACACTGCAATGTTGTAATATAATAGAGAGAGAGGGTAAATACAGTCTTGAACAACAGAGGTATGGCTGAGATAATTTTTGTCTACCTAATTACAAACAACTGTATGTTTTAAAGCTATACTGATAAGATCTCAGGAGTTAAACTGTAACTTTTAAATCACTACATATACAGCTGCCTGTTAGATGCACTTTAAAATACTGTATCAGAACATAAAAATTCACCAGTGGAAACTAATGGTCTATTTAGCTCCTCACGATGCGTCCAACAGTGGGATCACTTACAAAAGGAGAAAACTCTGGCACTTTCTGGGGTTGTTTTCCCTTCTAGCTCCCCCAGCATTCAGATGCCAGCGTTCAGCTGCGAGAGCCTGGCCTCCTGTAGAACAAGACTGCCATGTGTGGATAACAGGAAACTCTGCAATTGTTTTCAGTTCAAATACAAGGATTATTGTAATATAGAATTAATTTTATTTTTTTCTAGACCACTGCAGGTCTACCACAAAAGAAAACAAAACTAGTATTTGTCATTTTGCCATTGCTCCATTAACACACATGAAATATCAGTTTTCAATTACTGCCCTTTTATTATTCCCTGTTTGACTCACAATCCTCAGTATTTTGGATGCAGAGGGATCTTATGCTCAGGCAATAGAACAATTTGATATCACTATTCAAGCTCTCTGCAGATCTTGCCAACTTTTTCCAAGAAAAATACAGAAAAACTAGGACACACAATTCTAATACTTGCTGTAGAGAAAGTGAACATGAGTACAAAGAAGCAAGCTGGAAGTGCTGGAAGACGCCGTCCCCTACAGTACTTCAGTTCAGCAAAGCACTGCGGTGTTTGCTTTCAGCGGTTCCACCAAACTTTGAGTTTGAAAGGCCATGGTCAGAGGGTCTCCAGGGGATGCATGGAGCCTTCCCGCCCCATGCATGACAAAACCCGACTCCTGACTCACTTCCAGGCTGCACACGGTGGGCAGCCAAGGCGATGGTTCATTTCCAGAGAGAGCCTCACAAAGCTAAAATGACCCAGCAGCAATCAAGCACAATGATGGAGAGTCTGACAAGGAAAAACAAAAGTCTGGTGTTTTCTGCACTCTGAGGTAAAACCCCTTCCCGAGTTTACCAATTCATATCTGCACCAGTTGACGGTGACTTATGACTTCCTATCTCTACCCAGATATACAAATCAAAGGAAATCCTAAGTGCACAGCCTGGGACTGAGTATGCACAGAACCAAGACAGGACATACAAGAGACTCCTATTTAACCTATCACAAGTAAAGCAGAGAAAGCTTTACCACAGATTACTGGCAATGTAATGGACGAGGAATACATCCTCCTGGATTAGACAACCAAAAGGTTCACTTCTTAATAGGAAACATGGACTATTCAACTGCATGGACAACTAGTACTGGCCAGTCCTTGAAACTTGTAATTTTTACGATCTCTGCCGGCATCCAGGAGATTCTTCAATTTTATGGCCTCTGAATGTACAACCCAATAACAATTCTGACCTTGGGTATTAAAATATCATGTTGAAACGATCAATGGCTGCTGCTGTACCCGAGAGTTCACCGTACACAGACCCCTTGTTTCCAAGCACACAAGATGCAAAGGGAGCAGACAATGCAGGTGCATACTTGTTTTCTAACATCTAGATGTGTTTTCAGCAGCTGTACATCAGTGTAACTCTAGTAAAATCAATTACTTGATTTCGGTTTATGATCATGTTCTTTCTGGGTCCAAAATTCTACAATAAGATTATTTTTCAGTAAACATAACTCAGGAACACTAATTAAATGTGCCTTGACTACAAACTGGGAGTATGGACAAATAGAAGCTACCAGATTTCATGCTATAAACTGTTTAGGACACTCAGTCCCACTAAGATGATGATCCTTTTATAGCTGTCAAAACAAACACAGATTCAGGTATGCTTACTGCTCAACAGCTGGTTACTTTAGATTTGCATCAATACACAACTGATGGACAACATAACTACAAGGGAAGACAGAAGCATCATAAAAAGGTTGAGTTGATATGTCGTATCATCATGAATTGAGATGTCTGTATATTTCATTTGTAAAAATCGTACGTCTTCAGATACATGAGAAATACAAATCACAATTTAACATGCCTGCAACAATGTTTTCTTGGGAAAATTTCTGTGACTGCTGAGAACCTCAGTAGCAACGTACAGAAGAACACTGGACAAAACTGTGAATGCTTTACTCCTACTTTTACAGGTTTTCACCACTGGAAATCTTTATTTTTAGCCGAGGGTTGTGGGGTTTTTTGAAACCAAGAAGATTTTATATAATGATTCTAGCTACTCCAGCCTAAGTTTGATGAAATTTCTTTAAACATCTAATTGAATCCAAACAGTGATTCACTGTTTAAAAATCCAGTACGTTTCCTGCCTTGGTCTACATTTAATACAATTGAAAGAAACTGAGCGCTACAATAAGTTCTCCATTGCTATATTTAATGTAATGGAGAGTCATGCAACTACAGAAGATAAACCTTTACTCTGAAAGGGTTTATGGGCCCCAGGGATCTCTCTTCTTCCTAGAAATAACACCTTCATACTAAAATAGCAGCTGTTCCTTACCTGAAAAGAGTTCATGCATCGAAGTGAAGGTGGCAGAGAGGTGGTACTCAAGCCCAGTATCAGCAGTAATTCCAAACATGTTTCTGATGGAAACTTTAAAGGATGAACTCCAATATCATTTTCCCATGCATCAGCAAGGCTATAAAGTTAAAAAAAAAAACCCAACTTTTAAATTCTCTTAAAATATATCTAAAACCCAAGTTTCAAAATAAATATTAGAATGTGTCATAGTATTATGATAAAAGATTCTCTTCACATTTTCCCTGTAAAAGTCACAGATAAGTGTGTTTTACCAGAAATACAAGGTGCATTTAGAGTACCTTATCCGTACCACCAATCTTACAAAAAAATACATAATGTGAAAGGAAAACCTAGCATACATTAGAGCAATCCACTCATGTTTCTAATTCAAAGTTTGAATATTTCTGAACCAAATCTCATCCGCCACTGGCAATTTCCCATCATATAGTGTTTTTACATATAGCATATTCTACATAGAACATAATACCTCCACTTTTTATTTTGTTTCCAGTAAGAAAAATGTCCTTTCTCTTCTGAAAAGACAGGAGGTCAGGTGTGATTTTCAAAATTGATGTTTACGATGCTCTCACTGGAACCTTACGAACAGTCTATACCAAGCAAAACCTCAATCCTATTTCATTTTATACAGCTTTCTGCTTCAGATGTATTAAAAGAATTAAGATTTCTAGAGCTAGTCATAAAAACAACATCCTGAAAGCACATTTCTATAAACTGCTCTCGCTACCACATGCTGAAGAACAAGATTAGTTCAGTAAGATTAGCTCAAAACACAAGAACGTTCCACTTCCTATTGTTCAGGCTTGTTTCTTCCTTAATGCACAAATTGTCACACTGATTGGTGACCCAGTTAGTTTAATAATTTTATCTGAGCCACTAGTAACAGATACTCCAGAGCAAGGCGGACGCCAATTATTCTCAGCAGATCTGAGAGCATCATTTTGGATGACAATGCTTGCTACCCTTCCATGTTCAAGACTTCATGATCTCAATACATAATTTTATCATCAGATTTCACTTTTAAATTCCTCCAGCTCTTCTGGAAGTGTATTACTCTGACTGAACCACTGCTCATGAACATATCAGCTTGTTTTAATGTTCTATCTAGAAACAGCTCCATTTTTTTAAGCACCTAAAAGAGTAGGCATCACCCCAACATTCACCATTGTGAAAACTGAGCAAATACTCTCTTCACAGTATCTGTGTCCTTCTGGATGATTCTCATTCTCTCAAGTCTCCCAAACCCACCGATTCTCTATAAAGTCGTGCTTCTTAGGTATAAGCTTGCATATGCACTTTTTGTATGTATGTTTCCATTATTAACTCTACCTATCACCCTCTTAGATCTTCTAGAAGATGTTCTACTTTGCATAATTTACATATCTTTCTTCAAAGAGTGGGTGTATTTTCACTTTCTTACCTCCAATTGGCTTAAACTAGCCTCTTCAATTTTAACTGTTTTTTTCTTTCCTAACCTTTACATTTTCTCCTCCTTCCTCATTTATCTATGAGTATGTAAGAACCCACTTTTGCTTCCATATGCAGAAGCAAGACCCATAATGCACACAAGGTGAGAGGGGCTTCCATCTCCTTAAAAAAAACAGGAGTGCTTTCTCTCACTTTCTTTTAAAAATCCAAAATAAAAGACACAGAGAATTATATCACTTCTAAATTACCAAGTGTACCATGTCTTTTCTCAACCCCCACCGAAGTAAGTGGGTCACTTTGACATAAGGAGCTCTAAACTGTACATGGTAAGGAGAATTAGGAAGGCTGGCTGGCCTAGGCACCCTCTGGCACTCCTAATGGCAGTGCATCACTTAAGATCTCCACACATGGCTGAGACCATACCAAAGAACAGAGGCCAAAACCTGCCGCACATTAACAGCCTTCATTATAGGTAGTATGTCATTGAACACTTATACTGCACCAGATGGATCTGGAAAAGCTGTTTAAAGCTACCACAAAAAAACCTGTCTGCTTGGACAGCAAGGTGAGCAGTTCAGAAGACACCCTGGAGTATTTTCACTATTGAAAGATATAAGCCTCCAGTTAAGCCCCAAATACACTGTCTATATTGAAAGGAAGCAGGATTCTTTTAAAAGACCATGCGAGTGGCCAAGCCCAGGAGAGGCAGCCCTGACTGGTCCAGAGATTCTGTAAATGCTCCAGGAGGAACACCTAGCTCTAGATGATGAGCACTGAGCAGCCAGCAACCAAGGAGACTTGTTAATTGTAATCCAGAATTGAGTTTTATATTTCATTATCATTTGGTAACTTCATTTCCACGCATAATTAGAAACCTACCTTTATACGTTCCTTACTTTGTTCGACATTTTTTACAATCTTGTCTGGTGATACAGGCAAATTTAGGTGAACATAGCAAAATTGGGGCTTTCAATTTTTCAGAAATCAGCAAGTCTAAACAAAGCACTGTGCAGGCACCTTCAAACACAGCTAGAGAGTTTGGAGACCGGAGGTGATATGCTAAGGTTCTGGGACTTGGGGAGGTGTTTCCACAGATCAACACCCTCTCTGCAAAGAAACTTTTCAGAACTCCAAGCAATATTCAAAACATCACAACTTACTTCAGTACCCTGATTCTAGTCTTGTGTTTTGACTTGAGGATTTTTTGGAGCTGCCTCCTCATTTTAAAGTCCAACTCTTACAGCCCTGACATTGTACTAGGCCTTTTTTTTTGTGGCTGTTGGGTTATTTGGGGGAAAGACTGTTTGCATAAAGATATCTAGCCTAATTACATTGCAATTCTCATTTATTAATGGCTCAGTTATTGGTATTTCCTGAAACAATTCCAGTGTTTTCCCTTATTACAAACAAACCATGTGTGTCCTAGCAATTACTGCTCCAGGAACACTCATGTTAGGAATTCATCTTTACCACTTGTCCTTTCGCAGCATTTAACAGAAGTGGCTGTGGGAAGTCACTGCTTTATTAGACCACGTCTCTTTGTTCTTCTTTACCCCTATTACTCTGGGGAGTTTTTCTCCATAGTCTTCATTGCAGAGGAAGGAGAAAAACGTCTATGCTTAAAACAAAAGCAAAACAAACCACAACCCCCCCATTTTTTCACCTTAGTTTCACAGAACCTTTCTGTATAAGGAGAGCTGTCTCGCTTCCAGTACAAGAGAGGAGATGGTTTGCTTTCTGTTTACTGAAAGAGGCAGACTGGCTGACAGCGCTCCTCAGGAGAGTGAGCACTCATGGAGGACAACTCAGTCCATCAGCTCAGTGCTTTCTCCCAGACCAATCCCAAATGCCAACAGTCTGAGCTGGCTGAGAGTTCCTCAGCCATGTAAACAAAACTGTGTTTTGCTCTCCTGATCTTAAAAAAAAGAAACAAATTCAAT
This sequence comes from Mycteria americana, assembly GCF_035582795.1. Taxonomy (NCBI): domain Eukaryota; kingdom Metazoa; phylum Chordata; class Aves; order Ciconiiformes; family Ciconiidae; genus Mycteria; species Mycteria americana. The sequence goes on from NC_134367.1 coordinate 39,375,394, forward strand.
TTGACATTAAGATAGGGCAAATTGTCAGAAGGAGTATTTAGGAGGGCTGAGGAAGAAGATGGGAAAGAAACCAGTAGGACTCAGATGTGCACATGGTAACTTTGGATGTAGACAGGACTTTGCATGCATGTGCTCTCTTCCCCTGCTGCCTAATACCTTTACTCAGCAATGAATTCTTGCTTCTAAGCTTCCCTTGAGAGAAAGCAGGCTGGGTCAAACCTACCCCTTTTATGAGTAAAGGCAAGAGCCAGTCTAATTCCCAGGAAGCACTGCACAACTTGCTATGCTGGCTGAAAGGAATAAGGGGGAGGTAAGACAGATTAGCTGGAGGAAGGTGAGGTTAACAAGAGAAATAATGCTATTTTATGTTCTTCCTTCTGCAAACATTCAACTTTTCTACACTGTAAAGATGCCTGGAGATTCTGGACTTCCCAGTCTGACAAAAAACATTATGACCTTCAGTATTAAATCAAATTCATAAATTCTACACAGATTCCCTAAGTCATCACAGGGCACAAGACTGCATCTACTTCAGACTGACTTTACACCAGGTAAAATCTCACCACTACATATTGACCTTGACAGTGTTTAAGGGAGATGTGAGTCAGCTTTAGAAACCAGGCTTTAAAACAGTAAGATGTAGTAAAACATACTCAGTAAAATAGTCCAAACCAGGAGCATGCTCTGAGTTAAGAAAAGGACATGTCAGAGTGAATTTTTTCACAGGGCATTAAATCCACTTCTGTAAATCATCATCATCCAGTTTTGCCTGCCAGTGATCTCACCAACAGGAAAACCCAAATCATTCTAAGCATCCTGTCTGTCACTCCATCCTTCCCATTTTCCCCCTCTTTTCTTTATACCCCCTTCCCCAGAACTTTTAAACCTCTTAGCCTATTTCAACCAAATTTTCTTAAGAAAGAGCTCAAATACATTACGTTTGGGGAAGTTTCACATTTTCCTGAAAATCAATGTCTGAGTGGTGAGGAGAAATCCACTTCAGTTACTCCACAGAGAAAAGCTGCTGTTGGAGCTCAGCAACATATACACCGGATAATCAAGTGATGTTTACCTGGGACAATATTATCATAAACTCAATAATATGACATTTCTATCTAGCAAAACCAACTACTATAAGCAAAGTAAACATGTTCTTCACAGCCTCCCATACTCCTTGACGAGTGAGCCAAATTGAGAGACTTGGTGCTTTTACTTAAGTGCACTCAGTTTTGTGGGTTCAGGTCAACTGGAAAAGAAAACCTGTTCAGTTTTGGGGCAGGAAGAAGGGTTGGTGATAACGGAACTGATCCCCAGTAAGAGCAAGAGTCAGAGTTCTTCCTAGTGTTAATCAAACTTGAGATGCAGCCTCTGCAGATTAAAATGGCACATCAAACTCACCCCTTCTGTTCCGTCTACAAGCGATACATTAGTCTCATCCACGAAAACACAATAAACAGACCTAAGATTAAAATATATAATTAAAACCTTCATATAACTTTCATTCTGAGAAAGACGGAACCGCATATGATGAATGCTAATCAAACCATTTAATATATTTCTGGCATACATTTCAGAACTGAAGTAGTATAGGAAGTGAGCAGAGTAAAATTCTAACTCAAGGGGGAAGATACATGGTTACTGTGCTAGATGCTGATATGAAATAACTATGTGCTATGTCCTAAATTATCAGAATAGAGAATTCAAAACAAGTAAGAAATAAAGATGAAAGGCTGAGACTATCTTCCCCCTTGTCCTTTTCAATGCTTTCTCTAAGGAATGGGTTGTCTGAAGGAGAAATTTAGAACATGATATGATTGTCACGTTCCCATAACCACTCAAAGAAATACAGCTAGGAAAGTAAAATTCCTATAGTAATATGTGAAAGACGTTTTAAAAAATGAAGTGGTATTTTCAAAGCTGTTTAGCTGATAACAATGGGAAATCCAGGGAAATTTGGATTTCTTTAAAAAAAAAAAAATAAAAAAATCAGCAAATATTATCTGAAATTCAACCAATTAATTCTGAAAGTAGAGACGAGCAAAACTTGAAAACAACTACTCAGATAAGACTAAAGATAAGACAATTACCTCTCCAGCAGAAGTAATTGATCACAATGTTTTCAGATAAGCACTTTTGATTCACTGTGCATCAGAGAATGGTATTTCTCCACTGCTCATTATGGAATTGATCCCAATGAATTGCTAAAATGCTTACATAAGTCAGAGTAACATTTGAAAATTGTGTCCTTAAAAGCAAGGTTTAAGACACCAAAATCATGAAATACATTTATTTCATAATTCCTTGATACAAGTACTAGCAAACACACACAGTTATTCATCAGGTCGTGGAACCCACCCACAATGTCCTAAGTCTTCATGAAAAACACAATATTCACAGCATGTTAGTGAAGTAAGAGAAATCTTTGTATTTCAAAACCAGGAAAAAATTATAAGGATTCTCACAAGGTTTTTAAAAACTGGACCAGACTTCTCACTAGATTGCATTTCTTTCAAAAGAAGCCTCTTCCATCGGTGCCAAGGCCATTTATCAGTAGTAACCACCCTGCATCGTGCATGAGATTCACATCAAAATGCAACTGTCTCAGCAACAGACGAAATAAGTCTGCTTTTGAAGAGGAATAGGCAAGCCCTTTTTTCCTTTCCAGAGCACCTCCATCACCACCTCTGATTTACCAGGCTACTTCTACAAATACATTAACCTAGGGTAGTCTACAGAGATCAAAACTGGAAAATGAAAAAGCTCTTACTCAGAGTACTACCCAGTGTTGCTACCAAGGCACTGGATTAACTTAACTTGATTAGTTACGATTTAAGTAAATGCGCTCTGCATTTAGGGCTCCAAATGCTGTGAAACCCTTGAAGGAGATTACTACGTTAGCTATGGCTTCAGTGTTTTGCTGAATCAAGGCCATGCTGAAGAATTGACTATAAAAGCTGACAGAGGCTCAGCTCTGACTCCCAGAGTTCACTGAATGCTGTTAAAGCTGCCCTTTCCACTAGCTACAGCTCTGATATAAGTAAAATGACAGATGACTTTATTGAACCAAAGGACAAACCTGCTAAATTAAATAACTATTTGTAAAAATGATTTAATCTAAAACCAATTCTAAATTATGGTTGATGATGTGTCTATATACTTAATATACCGGGAGGCTAAGTTATTTATACTTTTAATTATCCTTGCAGTGATCTAAAAATGACATAAAAATCAATGAACGCTCATTAGCTACTAAACTCTTGCCAAAAATTAAATAATAAGGAACACTAAGAAGTGCAGTGGTTCCACAGCCTACAGCAAATTCCTTCAGAAAAAAAACTTTCTTTACAGAATCACTGCTTCCCTCCTAAAACAAACATCTGCAGTCTTGTTCTAATGCCGTTCATTATTCATCCACAACAGTTGGGAGTATCAAGTGAGGTTTCTAAGCAAATCTTCCCTGGGATCTTTGCATGGTATCCCAAACCAACAAGTTATTAAAACTCTTGTGAGACACAACAAAGGGAAGACTGGAAATTTAACCCACAGGCATCCTTGCAAGGAAATGAGCAAGAGAAGAGGAACGTATCAAGGGAAGTAAGAAGACAGAGAGCACCGATCCAGGGACCCACATGAGGAGGTGCTTTTTTTAGACTTATTGCAATGGACTACAGTGGCCAACAACAGAAGCTCCATCTCTAAGTTTTAAACCTTAATTTTTTTCAGTGCATCACTATAAAGACAGGATGACCGTTTATTTAACTGAACTTCTATACTTCCAAGCAGTCTTAAATACCCTCTCCTGCAAAGCATTCTTATATTAAAGTTACTGATATATAATCCTTACAATAAAGTTACATCATATATAGAATATACAGTACCTATATTTTAATACAGTATAATTATATGATAATTAATTATACATTATTATACAATTATGCATATTTCTATAAATTAATAAAATATATATTACAGCTGTATATAGACAAATGATCATTATTAACAGTTTTCTGTCTTTTTTCTGGGTAATGTATATTTTGAATGGAGCAACTATGCACTTCTGGAGTCTGGTCAAAAAGAATTTATCTAGAAATCCACTACAAAAACAATTCAGCAGGTTTTAAATACCTTATCCTACAAAATGTAAGTCATCTGTGAAGTTTCAGTGTGTCACCATTTGAAAAGGACAAGTTATTTAATACTAATAAAGGCTTATAATGAAAATTCAAATTTAACCTCACCAGAGTACCATCTGCCCATTGCCATAATATATTTCAGAAGGGCTAACATAAGAAGTATCAAATGTTCTTGTAATATTTCAAAAGGCCTTTTTCAGTAAAATTATGCTATTTGCTCCAACAAATGCATTTGTGATTTAAAACAGATATTCCGCATGCAATTTTCTCATTTCTAACTCCAATATGTAGCACAGATTAAATGACTTATGCTAAAAGGCACATTAAAAGAAAGTGGATTAAATTATTTTGTTTGCCTTAGACAACTGCATATGAATCTCAACTATATTAATTTTATTCATGTATTTTAAATTATTTTACTACTTCTCAACATGCTTTGATTATTTTAAACTATTTAAGGGAAGTCAGAGAGAGAAGTAAAAGCTGCCTATCTCAACCTGTAAAGTACAGGCCAAATTCTCTCTTTTGTTTCACACCAACCAACATTTTTATTAGACTCAACTGGCCTATATTAACTTAAATGTAACTACATTTGTTTTGATACAGTTATTCAAGAATGCTATTAGCACAAATAAAGCCTGTGTATAGCACACAGAATTCAGTTCATTTTTTCTCAAAGTGGTAAAGGGCGAAATCAGAAAACCAAACAACTGTGTTAGTATATTGTGCAAAGACAGACACAGTTATTTACAAGTAGATTATTCCTCTCAAGCACAGAAAGCTATCTCCACATAATGCAACTTTTTACATGGAAATAAATCTTGAGATTTTAATCCTGTCCAGGAGTAACTTTGCCTTGGAGCATGCAATTTCAAAGTAATGCTCAATATACTTCTCCAGACTAAAGATTTCTGGGTGTGCACCAACTGCTTTTCTACACTGCCTTCCCTCCTCCAGCTGGCTGCTATGCAATTTCAAAAGCATTAATTTTAAGTTGCAAACCCTATCACCCATAAAATATTTTTATTCAACTGCAAAACAGCACCAACTGTACAGTCTCTGCAGAAGACAAAACAGTATTTCAGCTGCAAGAATCACTGAAACAGAGCTTAAACATCACAGGGAAGGATTAGCAGGTGTTCACCTATTCTGCAACCTTTAAGATGAAGATTCATAATATCTAAAATGAATATATGAAAAGCTAAATCAAGCAGCAATGTCTAAAGCAGACTTATGTTCAATGGGACACCTAGATGCATGGGACCATGAACATTTGCAAATGTACTAAACTTAAAATTCGTGACAGTACTCAAACCATGCACAGATGGTCAGTGAGTATAACTAAGACATTATCATCTTTATTTAGTTTCAGCACCAGGTAAGGAAAAACAGGCTGATCATAGAATGAAGAGAAAAAGGAATTTTAATTTTGTGGGAAACTGACCTTGGACATAAAATCCCAAGCTTGCCAGGTACTTCCCAGGATATGTCCTACCAGCAAAACCACAGTGCATGAAGGTACAGCAGCAGCAGCTATGTCCACAGAGACAACCCATAATAGTAACTGCATATGGGGAGAGAAATTCTTTCCTCATTCATCTGCAAGTCCAAGAGTTTGTGGCAAAAACTGAAGTTGTAAAAGCAGAAAACTGCAGCAAATTTTCATCAGTTAGAATAAAGTTCTGCTTTAGAGCACCTGACTGAGGAATACAAGCTCATGGAGAAAACAGCTCCTGCTGGACTTGTGATGCTCAAATATATATAGACATAATAGGAAGAAAACATGGCAGACAGAATTCAACAGATTCACAAAGTATTTCCTTGAAACTTTTTAAAATTCTCTACATCATTTTTGCCTAGCTGGGTGCAAGAGCAGAACTCACACATTAATTTAGAAGTTCTCCTACAAAACCAAGAAAAGCACAGGAGCTTAGCTCTTGCTGGGCATTGCCTAAAGTCTGCTGTGACTGCTCTTGAACATCCACGCTATGCAGAATTGCTGGCGCAGCTCCAAAGTACAATGTAATTGCAGACTTCTCAGCAGCAAAGCAACGTGGTCCCACTAAAAGGAGAAGCAAATTACTCTCGTAAAAACTGCATGGCCAATGCTTTAGAATGTGCTTCTTCACTTTAATGGCTGTGTTAAGGCTTTAAGCTGCAGTTTCTGAATGTCTTACTGCATCCCGGGTGGAAAGAATTCAAATAATTTTGCTGAAAACAATAAAGATACAGATTGCTGTAGCCAGATCACTGCTGATAATTCACCATAGCGGAGGATGGCACTGCTGATGGTCATCACCATCTAGACTAGCAACAGTTCTACTATGACTCTAGACTGCAGTTTTCTTGGATATACCTGCAACTTAGAATGAAGGGATAGCTTTGCCTGCTCCCTAAAATACTTTTCTTCACCTTCAGCACCTCTTGATTCCTTCCTGGATACATCTTACTCTAAATTAGAACAGATGGCTCATAATTTCCCTAATGTACGGCAATAACTGTAGACTACTGTGCTTGGGATGGATGCAGAGGACACAGAGCAGCCTGCTATTGACCTACTGCTAAAAGCCTGACTGGTGCCATCTTACTTACATGGAATATCAAATGGGAGCAGCAGCACCACTGACCTAAAAAGCCTACCTTCCCAGCATGTATCAACAGAATACTCAAATTCTGAGGTTACATGTTTTGGTTTTTTTTTTTTTTTTTTTTTTTTAACCTTCCAACACTTCAGGTATGTAGAAAAATAAGGGCCACTCCCCTGGCAAATGGGAGTAAGCCTCCTCTAATAACTCTCATTTCCTGAAGGGTAGAAGTGCACAGTAGGGCTGTAGAAAAACAAAGTACTATGTAAAAGCTCCTTCACAGCAACTGCTGATATCAATATGGTTACCTGACAGTAAATGCAAGGTAATGCATGATTGCCTTGAAAGATTCATGTAATTTTAAGGAAGCATTTCCACCTGTGCATAGGACTAGCGACGTCTGGTGGACCGGCTTCCTTCCTCAGGAGACTCTTCTTGTAACTGTTGTTTTCAAGCTATAGCTTTTTCTCATCAGGGGCATTAACAAGAATGCTCTCCTCTACATAGCCATTTGTTTTACAGAAATTGTCGGAAAAGTATCGTTCAGACCGTTTATCTCTACAATTGTTCAATGGGCTTAAAAGTCAGGGTCAGAAGAAGGAAGGTGGGGGTAGCTGGCAAGGCAGACAGAAAGGACTGTCACACACACTTCATTTCCCCAGGGAAGTAAAAGATATTTGCCTCAGCGTATTTTTTTCATAAACCGAGCCCAAGAACATACAGAATCTTATCAAAGGACAACTCTGTTGGTTACCTCTATTCACCCTCACCCTCTAGTGATGCACCATAAATGCAGGGGGCCTCCTCCTACTTGTGTGCACACTAGCCAGCATCTCCTAATATGCAGCCTACCTTCCCACCCGGAGGCTGAGGCAACAGGCTGTCTCTCAGCCCCTCCAGGCATCATGACACTAGGCAGAAGCCCCAAAGAAAATACAAAACGTCTCTGCTCTCTCCTGGGCTACACTTCCACCAAACTCTCACACAGGAGTGATTTTACCAACTCTTTCCTCCCTCCTCTCCCTCCCCCAGGTTGGAAACTCTAATCAAAATATAGGACGCAGACTCAGGAAGAAGACATCTTCATTGATGTTGACATGTCTTGAGTTCTGAACGCCCAGATGCTATCAATAGCACTACTCTCCTGAGGTGCTTTTACAACTCTTCATGAAACTATAACCTTAATTTAAAAATCATCAAAATGAGATGTTATATTGTAGAACATAAAACACATGGTGTCAAGTATCCTACCACAAAGGGCCCTGTACGTCAACAGAAAGTTTACCTATGTACAAATACTACATTCAGTATCTGAGAATTATTTTGCACCATGCAAACTGTGAAAGTTTGATTAACAGGCAATCAAAAAGCCCAAATCCATCATGGCAAGGCACATCAAACACAAAAGTTAAATTTTTGAACTAGTTCAGCATGAAAGGTTCCAAAGACCTCACAAGCAGTCTGCCCAGACTTGGTGAGGGCCAGGTGCTTAAGAAAGAGAAGACCCATCTCATTTGAAATGGCATTTAATTCACTTCAGTTCACCCAATCAATTCTCAGATGAGCAAATTATTCAAAGAGCAAACGCATAAGAAAAGTTTAAAGCTGGAGGCAGTAAAGATAACTTAGCTTTCAAAGAGGAGTAGAACTTCTCATAATGAAAACAGGGGCAGTGAACCAAGCTGCACTACCTTAGCAAGGAATTTTATTAGTATATCTATTTCAAATGAAACTACTATACAATGTCCAAGATTTAAAGACAACAACTGTACTTACCATTCTCGACCTTGTATAATAATTCTAAGTATCACAAATGCAACTTCAAGAATTATTTTCAGTTATTTCAGCTCCTAGTTTCAACTGTGATTGACTTGTTTTCCAGTTTCATCTGTTTGAAGTCCTCCTTTGCTCACCGAGACATTACTGAAGTCAGTCCAAAAATACCTCGTTCACTTGCTGAAAGCTGCTACCAGATGATTTCCAAATTGGTAAATCTGATTAAAATATCTACAGAGTAGCAGCAACTGTGTCACATGTGCCCAGTTTCAATAGCCATTATTGACAAAATGTCAAATCGCACAGATGCTGCAGAAAAAAAAACCCACCAGTTCAAGAGATGAAAGATAATGGTTTTGGGCTTCATCAGATTTAAAGATTATTTTACCAATTCTGCTTCCAAAAAAGCAGATTTTTGTGTCCAGACTAAATCATTTTACATTAAGCAACTGAACACAATGACATTCCAAGACAATATTCCCATTACTTATTGAAACAAAACCTGGTTATTATCTGGGACATGGGAGAGATTACATATTCCTGTTGTATCTACACAGTGTAAAAATACATGCACATGCTGCTTAAAGGTCAGCACCTGTAGCTTAATCAATAATCTAGAACATCTATGCATCTGCATCCTTCCATACAATATTCAGTGTCACTGCTTGTAAAAATGGTAATACCAGCCCCAGCTATATTCAGGCTTGCATTTTTTCTTCAATGCTTTTTGGGGATTGTGCAGCCCACTTACCTACAGACTGCCCTGTATGGACTGCCAGTAAATGTAAATTCTGTCAGAGGAACCCCACTGAACAGCTTTTAAGAGCTAGTTATCAGAAAGCCTTGTTGAATGGGGGTGTTTGCAAAGAAGAGCAAGTATATTTTCCCAGTCACAGTTCCAAATAAGGTTTCTGACAGTGGCAACATAAAATTCACCTTTACTAGAGTAACTTATACCCTTACGGCATTACAGCAAATATGTAGTGTTATGGATTTTTCTTGTGGTGTGTGGGAATTTGTCTGAGGATAGAATACCCTATACAATAGGATCTGGACATGCCTACAGAAGCAGTGAACTCAGTTTCATGAGACTGCAACATCATTTTGTCTGATGCTTCAGTTGTGCCTCTGAATGTTCTACAGTATGGAAACACTATTAACTCTGAAATGCTGGCAGAGTAGCTCTCTTACAGATTTGGTAAAAGGAAGCCAGAAGCAAAGCTTAACTTAAAACAGCAAACACTGAAAATGAAAATGGCAGAAGTTTACCCAAAGGAGGACTGAATGAAATAGTGTAGGCATTTATCAATGTATAACTCTCACAAAAGGAGGAATGGTTAATTTCTTGAGAGAGACAAAGAATGTGTTTAAGTTTAGAGTGCAAAATTTCTGGATGCACAGATTGCTCAGATTTACAAAAGGAGTGAAAAAATCTAAAGCAACTATGTTGCTTTGAAAGTGTGCAATTTTAAACTTTCTACCAACCACACTATGACCTCTTGTAAAATCTTTTTGCTAAAAATATTGGGTTCAATTTTTATAATTTAATTCAATGGTCTAATTTTATACCAGATTTTTCATTTCCAAGCCCTTAGAAACTCTTTAATTTCCTAATTACTGAAAGAAAACAAGAGGGAGTTGAGTATAAAGTATGTCATAAAATACATTGCATTTAATTCTCCTTTTAGAGCTTCCCAGAAGGCAGTAGGGGGATGCTAAACTGAGGTCCCAACAGAGGCATACATGAGTAAAAATTACCTCACAGAGAAAGAATAGAGATTTCGGTGCTGAAGAATGAGGTTAGGAAATCAGATTAATTGTACAGGAGAATTAATCCTCCTGCTAGGCAATGAGGCAGATCTTTTTCATCTTCTGTTTTTTCCTTCAGTGTCGCAAGTAGTTTCCTTCTAACAATGATAAAAGTTTTCCACTGCTGGTTCGTAGTACAGTGAAACGGCCTTAAAATTCAAGAGGTGCTGTCACTCCATTTTTCTTTTTACATTAGTGGTTAATAGTAACTTTGGCTGTGGAGTAAAGGGATACAGAGGAAAGATCCTTCATACTTCTCTCCATGATTTCAGCTCTATGTTTATCAAATTCCCTTAATTTTTTAAGTGCACTGGACTGTCTGAAGAGCAGCTTTGCTCTTCATGGCTAAACACAGAAAAGGTTTTGTCTTTAATAAGGGCTTAGATAAATAATCCTAAATCCCAGTGGGCCTTGTTAAAGCAACATCATAAAATTTTTACACTTCCTTATGAGTTGGGGAAAAAAAAAAATTGTCTACATGTCGGTCTGAGCTCATGCTGACTAATGTGGTGTTAGGGAAGGGGCTGTTGAAATTCATGCATCTAGCCATTAGAAATAGATTTATGAATGTAATTTTGATAAATCAGTATAGTTTTATTAAGCAATGATTCATTTTTAAAAAAAATTACTAGTTACAGCTGAAAATAGAAGACATGCAGAACCAATGCTTAAATGCTATAAAGCTGGTGTGACCTGTTGGTTCTGTGCACTGTGAGCACACTGGGAGGTATCTGCATCACTCAGTTTTAGGTACCTAGTGACCTGACTGATGAGCAGGGATGAGAGAGCAGATGGAGATACTGGCCGTAGCTGTTGACCCTGCCTGGACATCTGAACTGCTCATCACTCATTTCCTAAACTGCCACGGTTCATGGTGCAGTGTCTTTAAGCAATCCAAAACTGGCAACAATTTACCTTCAACCATATGCTCTAAGCTGCAGCAGTTGAGGACTTGACTGTCAAGTGGCTCAGACAGCTCTGCTGCAAAAGCAGGGCAAACAGTTGGTATAGTAACCTCAGCAGCCAAGCCAACCTAAGACTGTGACAGAAAAGCAGGATTGGCTTAAGCAAGGCAATCTAAGTTCCTCATCTAGGTAGTGCAGGGAAAGGAGCTGAGAGGTGGTAAGCCTCATGGGCAGGCAGCAAACCCAGTAAGCAATGTGGTATCCCTCTGCCATACCTAACGTGTTACTAGTGGTTACACCACAGTCCCAGTAAAGGCTCTAACCCCAAACCAAGGGAGCACAGCATTAGGCACTATGTAGAAAATAGGGCCCATAACCACAGAGCTCACAGCTGACCTATCACTTACCAGGACAGAGCTGCCTGTTGAAACTTCTAGGTAAATGACGCAAACTGTACTCATGTTAGATGCCACTATCTTCCCACCAGGCCTCTCCAACTGCCTGCCTCCCACTGCTCCTCCCCACCACTGTTGGAACAACCAGCAGCCTCAATACCAGCACCTAGTACCAGAGGGATGGAGTCTCTGATATCCTGTCCTAACAGTATTGAAACAGGTGTGCATTCAGGGCCCTAGCCTAGCAACAAATAGTAACGCTTATTTCCTCAGCATAACCAACCAGGCAAGCGGCGAAGAAAAATTACTTTAAAAAACAGATTAAATGGAATCAAAGTTGAATGAACCGATCGTCTGTATGATCAGTGATGGCACAGCGTTGCTCTTGCCCTGTACCTAAAGCCCTGGGTTCCCTGACCACAGCATAAAATACTTTCCTGGATGTTCTCATGCAGGTTATTCCTACCAGCTGTGCCACATGAAGATTTGCATATGCTCCATAAACCTTAATTCCCTTTTTAAGACCTATTATACCAAGCAGGAGGCCATTTCTGAAGTTGAAATGGATTTTCAGAACAATATAAAGATGAAAATGTTTTCTGGCCTCTGATTTTTAAACCTTTGGGTAAAACTAAATCACTTCCACAGGGCTGTTGATATTCCGTATAGAAGTATTCACAAATACCAGGCGCTCCAAAACATTATGCCTGAATCCAAAGGGAGAAGTTATCCTGCTGTACAAATAAAAGCTGTAATCACTGTTCACAAAAAGCTCTCAGCTTGCTGCTTTAAAGTTGTTTTTTTTTCTGATGTACTGACTTCAGAAGAGAAGGAAATTCAGTATTTCAAGACGTAATTACAGGAACCTGCAGCAAAGTAAGGAACACCACAAATCACAGAATTGGTTGATCCTGAGAATTTGCTGACAGAAAAATTTATTATTTCCACTCGTTCAATCCAAACCATTGCCAAACAAAAGCCTAATTACTGAAATTAGAAATTCACGTATGCCATATTTTCCCTTTCCCACTGAAACTGTAATTTTTCTGGAACAGTTTATTTTTATCATCATTTTCCCTCCTCACAAAAAAAAATTTTACAGATGCTTATTTGATGCAGGTATGACACAACACTGACATTAAAATATCAGGTGTGGCTATAAGTCAAATTTAACAAGCAATTAAATCCTAAATAAATAAATAAATAAAACCAACAGTCAAGAACACAGCTTCCTTTCCTAAAAATAACCTTAAGGTTAATTAAAAACATAAACTGCTATAGCAACATTTTTGACATAGGTCACAAATGCCAAAACTACCTGATTTTACTACATCCCACAGCGTACTTTGAAAACTCACAGCAGACTAATTGCCAGTCTGGAAAGATCAACTTTCCACTAGCCCCTTTTCCCTGTCCTCAGCCAGTATGTGTCCTCACACATCTTTCAGGTTTCCTCTGTGCATGGAAATACTCTTCCATAAACAACCTCTCCATCCTTCACAAAACTGTCCCTAGTTTTAACACCTCCTCTCCTCAGAGCTAATTCCCAAGTTTTCCCTTTCAACTCTTCTGAAGCTTTCCCCTTCCGTTATGGCAGAGATTTAACAGTGTCTGTATAATCCATGCTTATGTTGATGAAGTCCTCCGAAGCACTTATGTGGCTGTCCAGAGTCCTGCTGTCCTGCTGCAGACATGAAGCAGAGCTGGACGAATCACACAGGCCATCAGCCACCCTTCCAAGACAGCGCTGTGTGGGCTGCACTGGGCACACACACATACCTCTACACAGTCAGATCAGTGAATGCAGAGTATTTTGCCTCTTTAATTTAGTTTTATGAGCTTTCTTAAAATTTTATGGATCAAGAAACAGGGGAACCTAGTCTCAGCTTAGAAGCATGAGGAACAGGAAAGGGAGACATACAGCCTGGCAGCTGAGTTCTGGACGTGAGCAAGAGTAGCACTGGAAGAAAAAAGGAAGAGAGAGGGGATTTAGATGGAAGATTAAATCTAGGTTTAGCCAAGTTAAGTCAATGCTGATGTAGGAGTTGATGTTACAGACAGACCAAAATGCAGCTTTGATGAAAGGAAGTAAAGTAGGCATGGAAAGACTGAGACACAGCCACCAGCAGAGTGAGAAGAGAAGCCTTTGAGTAGACAACCTCATTCAGAGAGGAGATGTAACAGCTGAAGTAAGACAGCTGCAGATAAAGTACTATAAATCCTTTGCAAATACACTTCAGAATGGACTTCAGATGTAGGAGAACACAGCACAGGTAAAGAAATAATGCCACACTTGATAATTACTAAATTGTTGAATAGTAGCCCAATGAAGACCATGGTACCAGTGTGGGTCTCCATGCACATGCAAACTCGTCACCCTGAAGAGCTTCCAGAGAGCAAAAGAGATATGGTGAAGGTGAACTTGAAAGTCTTTCGGCAGGTCAGCGACAGAGTTGGAAAACTGAACCACAAGACATCTCCCAGCCAAAAAGCTCATCTCCCTGCAACAACAGGCACTGTGTTGAAGCATTCCTTTTTGCAATTTTATCATGCTTCATCTTAAAAGCAATTCTGTTTCTTGACAATATTATTCCTACTAGAAGGCTATGTGGGAACCTCACTGCTCTGATATTAGAAAGCTTCCAATCTCCAGTCTAAACTTTTTCATAATCAACTATATCTGTATGTTCTCTCCAATTTCTACTGAAGGCAGTCAGTGAACATTACAGTTATCTGGTACTCACTACTACACTATGTTCCTGAAGCAATTTGCTGAGTTAGACTTGCAGCAGACGTAATTGGTGACACAAGAAACTCACCTGGACAACTGTGTTAAACTCAACGGTCCTGCGCATAAAGGAGAGCTGCAGAGGTGTTAAAGGCGTCTGCAGAATTGCTATGCTGGGGGGCAAAAACCACCTTCTCAGTAACTGATTTCTTCTTTCAGTAGCCAGTGAGAATTTCATCAGTTTCAGAAAAACAAAATGTAGTTTTCAATAAAATCTCTCCACTTGGACAAGAGTTTGTATTTCTTGCTTGAAAAATTAGAGGCCTTAATAATATTAATAACATACAGCCACTTCTGTTTGAAATACAACAGCTGAACAACAGTTTGCAGCAATAATATGCAAACAGCTGAAAACAGGAAGTAGAGAATATCGACTGACAAATTTTTTAGGTATGACTACAACCAGTAAAGCTCACATTTGGTAATGGTATGAGATTCAAAATGCACTAAATTATTAAATATCTGATGGTTCTTCTTAGAGCCCTTTTAAGTCCCTTTTTCAGAAGATGATTCTTCGTGCTACCAGCACTAATTCCAGCTGGCCAAAACTATGCTGGATTCTTCCCACCCCCACCCCACCCCCCAATTAAAAAATATTCCCCAACTTCTAAAATCTGGAAAAACATGTAGTGTAAAAACTACTTCGACATGCTTCAGCAGTGTTCTGTGTAGGCCATACAATTGTTTCCATCACAAGATACTGACTTTGGACAAAAACGAGGAAACACGTTATATTGCTCAACCATATTGCTTCCTGAGAGACACAGGACAGTTGGGAAGCCAGCAATAAGGAGAAAGAAGTACATATGAAAGTGCAACTACCTCAACAACGTTTCCATACTGAAATAAAACTGTTTTGGAGGGTTCAGAAAAATCAGTGTCTACAGGGGAAAGAAAAATTGTGTTTAGTTTAAAACTCAACTTCTAACCAGTTCTGCATTAGCCTTGAGTCCTTAACATCAAAATCCAGTCAGTGTCGCTGTGAAATAAGGAAAAATTTGAAGGCTTAACAGGTATTATGGTAATGCGTACACTCTGGGAAGAATGTAAACCAAATTTAATACTCTTTTAACCATACACAGAGGGAAAATGGGCACAGTCAATCCAACAGCTCACGTCTGAGTAGATCTAATAGTCCTGCCTTTGGCAATTATTTGGCTGAAATTTGGCAATATATTTGACTGAATTCTAAAATTCTTCAGCAATTTTATTCTCTGGAACACCACCTTCCACCCTTCCAGTCAGATCTCCTCCTCTTCTCGCTAAAATATTCATATCCACATAGACATCACTTATTATGCCTATTAGTCATACAGAATATTTCATTTATAGCTTAAGGCCAGTATTCAGAGGAGCCAGCATGAGAATTGCTTGTTCTGTTTATCCTTGGTGCTACAGCATTCAAAATAAGCAACCAACAGCAATATCCTATTGTTGCCACACACAAGTGGAAATATCCTGAACAACTTCACAAATTAGCCTTCCTTGGTCTCAAGTCATATGCTCCCAATTTGCTTTAGCTTTACTGATTTAAAAAGTATTGCAAGTAAAATTAGCACTCTAAATCATTTTGTTAATTTAAGTATTGTTAGTTTACACAGCCTGTCATGGAGAAATACAATAGAAACAACAAATGCTAATTACTTTAAAATAGCCCAAGATCCTAGAATTCAGTAAATCAAGTTCTGAGGTTTAAGCAGTTCTTGTCAGCAATCTGTCCAACAGGCTTTTATAAGTTTTGGTTTTTCACTCTTGGCTCGTTATAGGATTCCTGCCTGCTCAAATGGATCCTGTCATTTAAAAGGCATTGTAGGAGTTGAGTACTTACAGTTCCCAAGTGAACCCAACAGTCTTTATAAGTCTATGAGAAACAAACTGTAAGCCTCTAAGAGGAAAGCTGCTATAGTTTGACCTACGATTATAAAATTATCCTCAACGGATCATCGCTATCGCATTTAGGCTATCTGGCTTTCAAAAAAGCAGTGTTACAAGAAAAGCAAAATGAGTATAACAGAGATATACACGTCTTATAGGAAGACTTGAATAGATGTGACATTGCTGCCCCTCCAGCAAACTGGCCAGTAAATCTAACTCCTAAATGTAATCAGCAAGAACACCAACTGCATGCTGTAATCCCAGTGCAAAGTTTAGGATCCCCATGCCCATTTTGCCAGTATGAATGCAGAATTGTTGTTCGCTAAATCCCTCAATCCTAGATCTAGAGGCAACTCACTGAAACTAGCAGGAGATCAGTTTAGAAGAGGTTAAAAGAGGCAGTAGTGAACTTCTGGAACTTGCCGTTACCAGAGATTGTGGAGGCAGACAGCACCAGTAAGGTCAAAAAGTGTCTATTCAAATAGATGGTCAAAAGATGCATGAACAGACAGTAAAGGAAACAGGCAGGGCTGTACCCTCAAACATCCTTAATACAACAACTACAGAGCTGAGCAGTAGAAGGAAGTGCTGAGGCTCACATGCTACTCTAAAGAACACCTCTGGATGTCAGAGGGAGGATACTGGGCTAGATGGTACACTGCTCTGGCCCAGCATGGCATTTCTTACATTCTTACCATCCTATAAAAGCGGAATTAACTACCTGGCAATGCAGTCGTTTCAGACTATACATTCTAAATTAGTTTCAATAGTCTTGCTGCTTTTAATTCACAATTTTTTCCCATCCAACTTGACATTTCTCTCATTGTCAATCCTCAGATTCCCAAAAGAGCTGAGCTACAGCAATATGAACCAGACAGACATGAGAACTACCAAAATTGTGCTTACCTGAATTACAGTGTTTCACAAATAAATATGAAGAATAATACAGAAAAAAATATACAAGCCTGAATTGTATTTTTTGTTCTACCATATTACAGAATCACAAATCCTGGCTCAAAAGCATAGTAAATGTGATAGGATATCTTAATAGCATATTTATCTATTTTTTCTAAAAAATTAGAACATAAGAAGTAGCTAAGCAATAGCACTTACAGTCGATTTCTTATTTTTACATTGCCAATTACTATGTATATAGCATTTAACACTTCTAATGCAGAGTATAACAGTAGTACCCTGCAAGATGAGTGGTGACACATCAGCATCTTTCATGCTACACAAGAAGAAAGGCAGGCTATTGGTCAGATCATTAACAAATGGCTAAGTGATTTGGGATTGCAAATCCACTTTTAAAAAAAACAGTTAGAACCCTACCTCCTCTGACTTCAATGCTAAATTTCAAAAGATGGGCAAAAAAGGCAACCTAAGCAATAAGCTCAGCTAGAATGATAACATGAGCAAAATTTTTGAGCAAAAATACGAGACCTTATTTGGTAGACAAACTGTTTATTCCAACATTTTTCTCTACTTCAGTTAGTACTTCTAAGACTATTTAAAATTTGAAAGATTAGATACCAAAAATATGACAGCCCCGAAGAGTTGGAAAGATATATCAGACCTGTGTTTAGGAACAAGAATGAAGTTCTTCAGTAACTACCATAAAAGGATGCTGTACATGGCAGGTCTAGTTTCGATAAACAAGAAAGTGAGGGTATTTCTCCTGAAAGTTATACTTAAAAGTTGCATACATCTTTTCCTAGAGGTGGGAAAGGATGTTACCAGTACTGAGGAACAGTTCTTTCTTCTGAAGAACTATCTCTAGCTAAAAATAATAGTTCTCAGATGGAGCTTTCATCTCTTCCTCCAAGCTCCAGCCCAAGCATTGAAAGTTCAGGAGGCTTATAACTTCCACATGTCTATCAAACTCTGAAAAGTATTTTTTTTTCCCCTCCTGTCCCAAAACCCTGACTGGCATCGGACTGCACCTTTCAAAAATCTTTGCCTGACTGCTCAGTCACCTCCTTTAAGGCAACCCACCACACCTCTGGCGTCAGTTCTCTTAACTTCATACCATGAAAGAATTCAAGAAGGGAACGGAAAAAAATTATCTGAAACAAAACAGATCCTTCACACTCCATTTACAGTCACACCCACTCATTTAATCAATCATTCCAGATATAGCACAAGAAGTTTATTATACTACAGAAATCACCTTAAAAAGAGCACAGAACAGTGAAACATTGGTCACTCCTCAGTCAGTCAACTCTTGGTCTGTGTGCTCCCATGTATTTTCTACAGGCAAGAGTTACCGAAACACTAGGAAAAGGCATTCTATTTGAGACATACAAAAATCAGTGAAATAGGACACAGTTTGGTGCTTTTATGAGAGGTAAATTACTCGAGAGTCATATACAAAATGAAAGCCATTCTTGGGACAAATAAACAACATTCTGGAATACATCAGTAACAGCTTCATAAACAGCTCACTATACATGGACTGTAATAAAAGCATCAGGACTCAAAAACTCCAGGTTTTCAGCCACAAACTCAATTTTCTAGCTTATTCTGTCCCTCTAAAGCTAATAAAACAAACAATTTCTGGAAGTCATTTTTCAACTCTGAAATGATAAGCAGCAAATTCTTACATAGGAGAAGGCTTCTGCAAAAGCTGTAAACCATTCAGAGATACTCTAGATGAATATGAGAAATAAAAAGCTATCAATGACTTTTTGACAAAGCTTTGCCTAGCACACTACTATAAAGGGAAAAGTGTAATTTTCCTCTAACTGTACCTTCACATATATTTTCTGAGATCAAGTTATGGTCAAATTGCCATGTAACCATATTTTCAATTTTCTTCATACATTTTTACAACACTCTCACTTCAGCAGTATTTACCATTATCACTCTGAGTAGTCAAGGTTGTTTGCATCAGGTGTTACTTGCCAAGAACCTGTTACTTGAAAGGAAGACCTCTTCTGCCTGCACAGCAGATTTGTAGGTGGAGAAAAGGAGCCTTGCTGAGAAAAAAGTGGAAGGAACCAAAATAATCACATACACACCATCCATAAATATCTAAGTAACAACAAAGCAGAAAATGCATGAGGCATCCTTCTCTAATGGGACTCAACTACACTCATAACATACTTTTTTCATAGGTGACAAGAAGAAATGACAGCATATAATTTCAGCTAATTTGTTGTAGAAGGACTGCTTATAAAGGTCCCGCAAGGGCTGGAAGCCTAACTGTAGACAGACCTACCCAGAACTCATGCTATCACACGTAAGACACACCTAAGTGTTTCTAGCCCCATTTAACAGCTGAAGGAGTAAGATACAAATCAAGCCAACACTTAAAGGTGATCCTCAGGAAGATCAGAGGAATAGGGCTCTGCAAGGAGAAGTGCCAAGAGCTACACTATAAATAGCATGTCTGGATATACCTAACCATGTCTTAACTTCACAATGCCTTAAAAGCTACTGAACGTTCTTAAGCAACACAGTCTAACATACAGAGAATACCCAGAGAACAACTGTTAATAATTCATTGCCAAAACAAAGGTATATGGAGAGAGGCTCCACATGACGTGTTCCGAGTTTGGTCCTATTCCATCTCTCAGTCACTTTCCCGGAGACTGGAACAAGAGAGATGCTTCTTTCATTCACAGACAACATGAAGCTGGGAAGGGCCATCAGTACGCCACATGTTGGAAATAAAAATGGCCAGTGCCAACAGCGAAAAAGGTTCTGGACAAAATTAGGATGTAATTTGACAAAGGACAACTGCACAAAAACAGAGAGGAAGGCTGCTTATTAGACTGCAATCTACTGGAAAGGATCTGATGGTCAACACAGATCAACAAATTGAACATGAATCAGCATGCTGTCAATAAAAAGGTAGATGCCATACAAGGGGTAATCACCTTCTCAGCAATGTTCAGCCTAACTCAGAACACAGTTTTGTTAAAGCAGGCTTTGGGATCAGCCACCCCCGAACAGCTATCACTCCAAATGGGTTATCATTGCAGCTGGTATCACTCAGCAGCCAGTAATGAACCATGAACACTTATCCTACTCAAATGTTTGTTTTCGTTGCACTGTTTACATTTAGAGTAATACTGAATGTAAGGTACAGTGATAGATATGCCAGTGATTTACTGGAGGAAGGAGAGTTCTGTTGCTCACTGAAGCATGGTGTTGTTCACAGGACGTAATTCCTAGTTTAAGGGAAAAAAACCACTTCCATATCCGAGGAAGAGAAATAAGCATTATGTTAATTATGAAGAATTGCAAAACTGTGATCTGAATAAAGAAGGAATGAGTTTTGGAGTGAGACCGTAAATTTCTCCTGACATCTTAGAAGTCTTGAAAAGAAAGATCACATATAAAAGCTACTGTGCTCCCCTCAAAAGAAATATTCAAGTGCATCTCAAGGAATCTGAACCTAAGGGCTACTTCAAAAAGGGAGTTTCTGAATGTGAATTATTAGGCAATCCCAGTTAGGCTCTCTCTAGCAGAGGCAGCTTGCCAGGGACCTCGACTGCTACCATTGAACCATGTATTTATCTCAAAGTAGATTTATGCTCATCTAAGTAGTCAAAGTACAGATTTCTTTCATTTCTTCACTCATGTTTTACAAATGTGTGATTATGTTATTATATTTAGATATTACAAATAAATGCTTTTATTTCTAGTTTACCTTAATCTGTCTTAACCTATGACCCAGCTACCCAGCACAGACTCTGCAGTGTCCACAGGTAAGAAAGGTGCTTCCCCTCCCATTGCACAGATCAGATTCTGGCACTGTAGGAATCAGACAGGACCCAAGTGTACCCAGTGACTCACAGCAACTGAAGAGGCTCTCTGACGTGCAACTGGATATTATAGTGCATGCTTATCACTTGCAACTGTTGGGGTCTAGGTCACGAGCAGACTTCCTGCTGACTGCTTCCTGAACAGGAGGTATCCTTGCTTACTCCCCACTCACAAGGAGCAGACTATGGGCTCTGAAACCTTTGCATTATTTCAAAGGCAGGTGGGTGTGCAGAAACAAGCAAGGTAAGTATTATAATTATTATCGGAATGTGGGCATCTAAAACATCTTTGAAATTTGCACTATTCAAGAAATCAGACACTTTGTTCAGAATTCTTGAAATAATATTTGAGATCTAAATGCAAACACATTGCATTAAATAAGCTGTACTGGTTTTGATATTTTTGCTTCTGCTGTGTTTGCATTCCTGTTCAATACAGAAAGACTTCAGTCTTATTGCACAGATCCAGGTAGTACTTCAAGCCAACTGATAAATGAGTTAGTGGAAACAGACTGAAGTGCTAATGTCCTTTCTATTGTTCTTTACTAGAAATATAAAAATGGGAAAACAATACTAAATCAATAGTTACTTTGGTTTCTGAACCTTAAAAAGAACTGTCTGTTCTTTCTCTTCCGTTTTTGCATTTGTCCAGGGACTGGACAGGGAAGATGTCAATTACTGTCAGAGGAGAATTAAAACCTCAGTTGTGTCCTCTGCTCACTGCAAAATCCCAAAGATAAATACAAAGTAATCTTTGGAAACAAGTGATTTGTAACGAGTCTGTCTGGGGAAATGGAAAGAACTGAATATAATTTCACAGTAAAATTCTGCTGCCGAGAACTCCATTCAAGAAAAGCATTTGTGAATGCTAGGTAAGTGACTAAGCAGATATGACTTTTATCTCAAAAACATGTCAAAGTAACTGAACATGTGTTAAGGTAATTAAATCTTCTCAGTGACAAAGAATTGAAACTTGAAAAGCAAAATTGTAAGTTACACTTCTGTAAGACTTAAGAGTGGTAAGTGAAGTATCTTTAGAGTAGGTAGTGGTTCTTGCAATATCTCCCATTCTAAGAATAAGCAGTTTAAATGCTAATACTTTAAGAGATGTATTTTGGATCACTAAATAACATTTAGATCACAGAGGTTTTCCAATGCCAACTTCTGAAGCTACTACATTAATAAAGGTAATTATTTCTCTTACATGAATTACATTATTAATGTAGGATGACCTTTTCTCTAAATATTAGAATTTTGCATTCTCTCCCTATGTCAGAGTTTATTTCAGCTATTCAATACTGGATCTGTTTGAAAAATAAAAAGGACACACTTGGCAACATTCAGGATAAACACTATGATGAATCACACATTCTTGTAAGGTGTGTATTTCTTCTATGAAAAAATTTAAATTCATATGCACATGTTTGCCTGTCTGTGTGAGACAACATTTTTGTTGTACTTTTATGAGGTCTGGGGCTACAAAGTAGTTGTGTAGTGACTGAGTCTAGAGGGAATGTCTTCTAAATTTTAAATACATCTGTACCTCTTTAAATCTGTCATCTAGTTTCCAAGGGTTTAAAGGAAAAACAACAAAACCAAACCACTATTTAAGTGTGAATTATACAAAACCAATGCTTTCTCTTCTATTACTGCAGAAACAAAAAGCAGAAAATTATGTTAAAATCATACTCCATCACCTGCAAACACTGGAGCCACTGCTTAATAATATCCTCTTATCTTTACTCTCCAACAGATAAAGGCTTTAACACAGGCAGTGTATGTTTTTCATAATGTAGACTTCAAAGCTTGCTGAAATCAAATGTTTCCTTTATGAGAGCTCCACTAGACTCGGACACATCCAAGACAAACATTTGTACTCAACAACCTTCCTCACCTCTTCTCTCTCCCCTTCTCTCAGGGTCCCGTTTCTTTTTGAAATAATGCCACCACTGGGCTGAAAGCAAGTTAAAGTTAAACACAGAGAGGCTAATTAGATAACTCAATGAACTTCTGAATTGTATGTAGAAAGGACTTTCCTTCCGAGGATATGCTATACGCTGACATTACGCTTTACTGATACAGCATTATTCATATTATTCTGCTAGGCTACATGCACAAGTATCTTTTAACAGGGACACTGTTAGATGCATTGTCTCTGTATACAGAGATGATCATTATGCTAATTTATTGAGACCCAACAGACAACACCTGTAGTACTGAAGATAACTTGGCTTAAACAGACAAATTCCAGTCCTGTGAACAGCTCTTCCTCTTGCAAAACAAAGCATAATTTTAAGGCAAAAAAGGTCAGGACTGAAGCCGGAACAGGCAGGTATAATTTGCTAAACTAGTGTCGTGATTTAACTCCAGCTGGCAACTAAGCACCACACAGCTGCTCGCTCACTCCCCCCTGGTGGGATGGGGGAGAGAATTGGAAGAGTAAAAGTGAGAAAACTTGTGGGTTGAGATAAAGACAGTTTAATAGGTAAAGCAAAAGCCGCACATGCAAGCAAAGCAAAGAAAGGAATCCATTCACTACTTCCCATGGGCAGGCAGGTGCTCAGCCATCTCCAGGAAAGCAGGGCTCCATCACGCATAACGGTTACTTGGGAAGACAAATGCCATCACTCCAAATGTCCCCCCTTCCTTCTTCTTCCCCAGCTTTATATACTGAGCATGACGTCATATGGTATGGAATAGCCCTTTGGTCAGTTGGGGTCAGCTGTCCCAGCTGTGTCCCCTCCCAACTTCTTGTGCACCTGGCAGAGCATGGGAAGCTGAAAAGTCCTTGATTTAGTATAAGCACTACTTAGCAACAACTAAAATGTTTCTGTATTATCAACACTGTTTCCAGCACAAATCCAAAACATAGTCCCAAACTATCTAGTATAAAGAAAATTAACTCTATCCCAGCCAAAACCAGCACAACTAGTAACCATCTACCTCTACCCTCTTGGTTTCAGATGTACCAAAGAGGTCCAAATTCTTTACTGTGGGAATGCAGAGAGCGTTACTCCCATAAATAACTTGACAGATGAGATTAGATTTTCACACAAAACACAAAAATTGAAGGCAAAGAGGGAGATCTGGCTAAACTTAAGTGTTATTCAGGAGTCAGCCCATGCTCCTTATCTCCCCTCAAGTTTTACTCCTCCCTGAATTACATCACCTGGAGCTACGGCTATAGAGCAGCATGTTCTGAGACCATACGGGCAGAACTCACTGACCCTCTGTGGGATTCATGGCACCACCATCCTTCCAGCTTCTGCCAACAGAGCTGTCAAAATGACCAACCTCCAAAAGTGCAGTGAGTTAACACAGGGAAAAAATGCATAAATGAAAAAACACATTACTCTCCTGTGTAACAGAGACAACTTCTATTTGTATCATGTATCATATGCCTAAGTTATCTACACGTGGCCCTAGAAACAACTCTTTGGTCTACATTTTAATATTACAGTGTAAAAATTTAACAACCAGATTCTCTCTGGCTGTAACAGAAACCAAATACTATTCCTCTGGCATTTTGCTTAAAAAAAAAAAAAAAAAAAATTGTATGAAATTTCAAAGAGATACATCTCTGACATTAACAGACTGGCCAAAGAACCTCAAAGAAATATTGCTGCCCTGAAATGCAAAACAAATCAAAGATCAGAACCTGAGGTCAGAAAAGGCTGTACTTACTCCTTATTCCTGCTTTTAATGCACGGCTGGTAAAGGACTTTGACAGCATTCCAGGTCCGCACTGGTCCAGAGCTAGGCATGAAAATATCTCCAAACAGTGTAAAAACACCATGGGAGAAGGAACTTCCTAAAGACTCCACCAGCAATGTGTCAGAATTTAAAAGCCATATCTATAAACAAAGAAATAATTTATTTTACTGTAGATTACATGAATTTCAATTTGTTCCTTTACTCTGATCCTAAATCAGCTAATACTAAAGCCACATTCTTACAAAGTTTCTAACAAAGTGTTAACAGACATAAATTCACATTTTATTATTCAGCACAGCCTGCACAGCCTCTAGTGGAGAAAAATGGGTTAATACAATAAACTGATGCCTGATTTATCACAGTCACTCTTAAGATCATTATTTCTGTGAAGCTGCCTCTTTTTGTGGCTGCGGCACAGTCTCTTTGATAGTAACAAAAGAAACAGTCCCAAGTCATCTGTTTCAGTACCAAATGGATTATTCCTCTAATTTCATAGTTTTTTAGGAATTAGTCAAGCATATGGTGTTGAACAACTGTCCCTGTTGACAGGGAACTGAAAGACTGCCCACTGGAAGTGCCAAAAAATTAATGATCTTTAGAAAAAGCGTGATAGTTATGACCGGATGGAGCTAAGACATGCAAGGAAAAAGACAACAATT
This sequence comes from Mycteria americana, assembly GCF_035582795.1. Classification (NCBI taxonomy): domain Eukaryota; kingdom Metazoa; phylum Chordata; class Aves; order Ciconiiformes; family Ciconiidae; genus Mycteria; species Mycteria americana. The sequence continues at coordinate 39,400,805 of NC_134367.1, forward strand.
AATGTGGTCTAAAAGGAAGGCTGGGATTCACAAACGGCTGTAAGAGACCCTTACTTGGAAAATAAATCTTTACCAAATTTAATAATGGGACTGGCATTCTTCAACACTACTTGCTCACAGCAATTCATGGGATATTTACCAGGGAGAGTTTTGATAAATCTGAACTTTTTGCATCACATTATGGATCTTATTTAATCTTTGTGTGATTGTGCCTCAGTGTTCCAAATTGGATTCAGGGCTTTCATGCTAAGCACTGTACAAAAAAGTCAGGCTTTCCCTTTATTTACAGCCTGCAGTAGTGAAGTGATCCAAGTTACCAATGGAAATAAATTTTTACAAGTCCAGAGCCTGTATGAAATACTTATATATGAAATATTTATCATAGAAAACAGGATTTATGCAGTGCTGCTCACTAGAGAGTAATCTTCTGCTTCTCATGACCTAATCAGATTCAAGTAAAACAAGTTACATGATGTTAGGTAGCAGACATATGATATCCCCTGTGGAGGGAGAAAGCCACCATTAACAGGACACATTGTATATGTTGTAACTGAATGTGACAGTCACAATTTATCAGAGCCCAAGGCTCAGAACATTACAGTGGAAGCTTCATAAAGGAGGAATGAGATATACTGATAAAGTTGTCTTGGGAGGGGATGGGAGGAGGAGAATCACTTTAGCATATGCACATAAATGATGACAAGCAACTGCACTTGGCTTAGCAAGTGGCTGTTCATCAGTTTTGCTCTGGTAACTCACTGTACACACTCATAGCCTAAACTGCAAAATATACCTCATTAGCTAGGACCATTACACACAGAGCTTTAAGCCAAGTGTTGAAGAGGTGTTGGAGAAAATGGGGAAAAAAGAGAAGTGTCCTATACACACAGGCCAGTGCCAACACGCTTAGCTTTAACTAAACAGAGTTCCTTCCTTTTGAAATTATTAACACTTCCCTGTGAAGAAGCTTCCTGGGATACTTTTCAGAAGGGGAATATCCTTCAAACTAGCCTAGGGAACAATGCAGCAATAGCTGTCTGTTCCTTTCAGAATCCTTCTGCAACTTACTTTAGAGAAAGTAACCAAACCATTTCATTTGCCACATGGTCCATCTGAAAAGTACTTCCTTCTACCACAAGTGTTGATACATGGCACCTGACAATAACATTCTACCACTTGTTCAGAGTATGTCTTTGTCTCAACAGCAATGCAACAGATCTGTATTAATAATTTAGCACACAGTACAGAGAAAGCAGATGAATCTTTGTGGGTGGAAGGACACTTGGCCATGAGAAAAATCAACTTCTGAACTACGCTTGCTTCTTTAGGCAACAATTTCCTTCTTTTCTTCATGCATGAATTATTTTTTGATCTTGCTTTTGGTTTGAATGAACACTCACTCACCAAGACTTGGTGTGTTGACTCAAAGCAGTTTATACATGTTATTTCTGGCTAACATAGTTTCACATTTCGATCTCTGCTTTCAACTACGTTACTCACAATGTACCATCTTTCCTTCCTCTCTACCACTTTGTACAACAGAGCCTGCACAACCGAATTCCTTTCATATTAACTCCAGTAAGAAAAGAACCTTTCCAGAAAGATAAACATATAAAGTTTAGAATTCATTCATAGTGCAGATTGATGACCTTTTCTGAAATGACAGCATCAGGAGAAAGTGGCTTTTTGTTGGTGGTTTTTTCGTTGTTTGTTTTGGTTTGTTTGTTAAATCACCTTGTCAATAGGCTTCAAAGATGTTCTTAGGAGAAAACCTGCAACAAATCTCAGTTATACTTCGTGGGACTTGATCCAAACAGGTGAAATACTACAATTTACATTCTGTGATCAGTTTCCTAAAATGTCAACCTGTGTCTCCAGCATCAATTTGTGGACAATTAGGCATCAATTCAAATTTAACATGGCTAAAAAAAAGCTGTTCTTCCTTGCTAGTTTGTTCTTAGTTACTGCAGACATTACCATTACTTTCGTCATCACACAGGTCAGTAATGCAAACACCTTTCATTACAGCTTCTTTGTCCTCACATTCAGACTGTTCAGATAAAGATGTGGTTTCCTTATACTTCACAAAGAGTAAAGCTCTCTAAGAGAGCTGGGTAGCTAAAGTCTCAACAAGGTACTCATTATCTCACATCTTGATCACTGCAACATCCCCCTCTCCAGTCTTGACAAATGTAAACTTGTTCTGCTCATGCCCTCTAAGACATGGTCCAAGAATCAGTATCTGATTGACAGGTCTCTCCCATTTTGTTACGTATTTGTTTTCTTGGGATATCTTCCCACTCCCTCTCCACTCACTCCTGAAATACAAGCTGCCTTACTTTCAAAGCACTTTACAGCCTAATCCCACTCCAAAAAACATCTCTCATTCAGTACTGAAAGACTAGAGTTATTATTCAAACACTCCAAACTCTACCAAACACCTTTTGATTTTCACAGATGTATCTTTTGGGGTTTTATCAGGTTGATCCTATCCATGGGATGAATTCCCTGTATCTATCCACAAAACTACTTATTTACCTCTTTCATACCTATCCTTTTTTATAGTACAGAAAAAAAAATACATCTGTTAAGATGCTGCTATGCTGACCAATAATGTACCATTTTGCTTGTGTTCTCCTATCTCACTATCCATTTGCTGTCCTCATCTTATTCTTAGCTTGTAAGTCATGCAACTTCAAGGTAGGGAACTCTTCAACAGTGGAGCAAAGAGAAGAGGCAAGTGATTCATCTTTTAGAGAATGTGAAGAGGGCAGAGATACAGTTAGGATAAATAAGGAAATCTGTATACACCACTTTTTTTTTGTGAGACAAAGAGACTTTTATTTATTGTCATACTTAAAAAAAAACAAAACATAAGTAGTATATAGCTTTCAGGAACTTGGTTATCACCAACTTAACCAACAGAAACTTGTATTATGATATCCACAAATAACTTAACTGGTAATGTTAAGTGATACATCCAGAGGAAATAAGGAAAATTATTATACATAATATTTGTGGTTTAAAAAAAAATTTAAGATGACTTGTGGAGACCTTAACCTTAATTATCACATACACAGCCTAAGCTGTGTGCATTCACATATGTAAGCACAAATACTGTGAATGAGAATCTTTGGCTCATTGTCAAAACAAACAAGTGGGACAGCTGGTCCATGATGCATCAGTGATGAGACCACTTGTCTAACTTGGCTGTGTACTCACAGCCTCAAGCACCTACATTTTTTACTGTTTAGCTGTTTGCAATCATTAATATAAACAGTGCTTACATTACACGTGTCCACAAGGCCTCTGAGTCCTAAGACTTAACCCATGACTCCAGAACACCTGTTGGTGCGTATACAGTACCTAGAACCTCACCCTGGACACAAGTGAGGGCTTTCTGATGTTACACACAAAAAACCCCTAAGAACTCACTAATAAAAAGGAAGGGATGCCAATCAGAAGCCAGTCACTATGCTAATTCAGCCTGCTCCTCTAATCAATACATTGGCAAAAATGCAACTCAGAGCTAAGACTAATGGCAATCTTCTAAATAAGGTCATTTTTCTGTTAGAAAATAACCAGTTTGTTCTATATAAGCTACTAGACTTAAATATCAGAATATTAGGTAACTTGGAAACACACAAGCTACAAGGAAAAAAAATCACAACAATTTGAATGACTCCTCAATTAGATTATACATAGTGACAATTACGGGTCTGCTCAAGAGACCTTATTTTATCATCACAGAAGAAGTATTTCTCAGTGGTTGCATAAATATTATCTTGGCACTAAAATTTATTTAAAAGCAACAGATATACACTTACCTCAGAATCTGGATGTTCGGAACTTATAGAACTTGGACAACGTTTATATAAAACAATTCATTTATTTAGATTGCCTACCGCAACAAAGTGCATCTATAACTTTATCCAGGGCAGGAATCTACAATCATGTATTTCTTTACCTTTGTGTCTATGAATTACTCGTACAAACTGCAAAATGACAAATTCTGTGCCTATATTTAGTTCATGAATAAAAGAAAACATCCCTGGTTATACCAAGTGTATAGTATTAAGATAATTCTAGACCCAAATTCCTATCCATCTTAAAAGTTTGAGGAATCTAGCTGTCACTATCTAAATATCAAACTTAACCAAGTTTAACAGCATTAGAACATTAAGTATAATAGGCAATTTTATTTTTGTTTGCACTTCAATTTGCAATACAATGTACTGACTACATTAGTAGTCTCTGCTGACTTAAGACAATATTTGTGAAAGACACTATAAAATTTGATGAACTTCTGGTGATTAAAGATAAGAAGCACTGGAGCAAGAAGATGAGATATATATTATAAAGCCAAAACTTAAGCTTTCCATATTTTCTGAATACAAAACGCAGTATTATTTCTGTGCTACTTGTGGTGCATCTGTAGTACTTTCATTACTATATTAATAGAGAAAATTTCTATATGTACATCCACTTAAATTAAAAAATGAGGAAATTTCTTACTTGAACAGAAGTCTTCAGAACTACTTCAAGAATCTGAATTTGTTCATTTTCTTTAAACATACAATCATGAATAGCATAAATAAAACATTTTAGGAGCTGGAATTCATAGGTTAAACTTTTTCAGCAGGATAAAGATAAAAAAAAACCTTACCAGAATATAGATTTTTCCATTATCCCCTTTTATGGTGAATCTAAATGTGCTTTTAGCAGAGGACAATTCCACAAGACACTGAGCAACCATGCTCTGTACGAATTGCGACCTGTTTAAAATTAACCACATATTATATGGTTTTGTAACAACTACATGGGCAAACTCATTCATATCGATGCAGTACAAGTATACGAGTATCTCCATACTGTCAATTCCACTACATCCTACAATCACTTTTTATTGAAAGATGGAGCTTCTTTATCTTTCTCTCCCTCAAAACCAGAGCACTTTCTATTTCCTGCAACAGGAATTTTTTAATAGATCAGCAGTCTAAATTGCTTCACATCCTGTATTTTGACCAGCACCGAATGTCAAATGCTGAATAAAAACTTTACCCTATTATATTTTACACATATGAACACAGGGTTCAGAATGATGCACATATTTCAAATATAATTCACAAAAGGAAAGAACTGTGACTAATGCATAGTACATGATACAAGACAGCTAGATCAAGTTCTGTTTCATCTTAGTCTTAACTTCAAACTGAATTACTTGAAAATTCAAAAATCTCACTTCCAATTAAACATTTCAAGCTTTACTTAAGTTAACTTTACATAATGTAACCTTCCACTTCCATAATTAGTCACCAGACATCATGCAAAATTAAACAGTTCAAAATAAATAAGTATTGTATTTGGGCTTATCACCTGAATAGTGAGACACTGCGACAAATTATATGCAATCTCTCTCCTGTGTCACACACAAACACACACGCAGACAAGCAAACAAAATTGTACATGAGTGAATTCAGACTACATTACCTTTACAATGCTTAATTCTGTGATGATTATATAAAATTTGACAGCACTTTGTTATTATATGTAATTATTCAAGAAACTAAAATGTTAGTGCATTTCTAGCATCCTTTCTAAAACATAAACCTGAGCAAATTATCTAATTTTTTAAATTTTTATTTGTTACCTTGGTGTTGGGCTGAAACTTGCCTCAGATGGTCGAATAATCACCTCAGTGACATAATATTTAATGGTATCTAAAATGACAAAAACATTTTTCAAGTACAACAGAACAACCGACTTGTTTAAGAGTAGACTGTAAGTCACTGTATCACTACACTAATTAAACTTGTGTTCAGCACTCAATTAAGAGGTGCAGCAGATGGTCAAATTCTGTTTTGGTTTGTGGGAGGAGAAGCAACCAATATCAGAAAACATACATTGCCAGAAGAAAACTGCTCTGAGCTAATTACTTGATCAGCAATTTGTCATCCATATTGATCCTTGTTTAACGCTGGGAACAATCACCTTGAAACAAAGCAAGCAAGAGCTCAAGCCAAACCTGAAAGATGAATTGAAAGAACTTTCCTAAAGCACTGAGATCAGCATAGCTTACATAAGTATTTTAGTACCCTCTGCTGCTCAGTAATGCTGCAGTGAATCACAAGAGACAGTTTTAATAACAGCACACACAGGGGAATAATTTTCTTCTTTGCTCAAAGAGCAGAATAGAACTTCTTTCCAAAAATCGCACAAACTCAACACTAATACTGCATACATTCTGAGTTTCAATGTAACTGTTCCCCAAAAGCTCCACTAACACAGCATTTAACATTAAATTGAAGTGTTTGAGTACAGAATTTAATCCGCATCAATAAAGTCAGGTCAAAGATTATCACATTGAAGCTCTGGGTCTATGCTACAAACACAGACTAACCAGAGGGCCAGCAGAACAGGTTAAGCATATAGAGTAATAAATTCATTCCACTAAGCCTTAGCATGTGAACAACACTAAAGATTCATCAGTTCCATAAATTTTAAGAGTGGAAGGGATTGTCTAATCTGACCTCTGTCCTCCACAAACACCATTAAAATTGGATGAAAGCGAGCATTTCAGGAACACAATCTGTTTTAAAGATTCCGAAGGCTTGGTAATCCCACCCCTTCTCCAGATAAGTACTACACTTTTTAAATTATCCTCACTGTTAGGAAATTATATTTTACTTCTAAGTTTAATTTTAGTCTGCTCCACGCTGTGCCTACTCCTGGGAGGCAGGCAGAAAAGAAGCCCGTTCACTCACTCTAGCTCCCCAGCTGTTACCCTGAGTCAGGAATTGGTGCTACAGCTGCAAGGGCATTGGGAATTAAGGAGATGTTTGCTTGCAGAGAGATAAAAGGTGGGATTTCCCAAGAAAAAAATCATATGAGTATATGGGGATAGAGTTGGGAGAAGGAATAGCTGACAGGGAATTTCAAAGCCAAACCTGGCCTCCACAGCTACACCACTCTAATCCAGCTTCGTCTTCAAGGCACTGATACCTGCTTATGAGGAAGGACCAAAGCATGACAGTCAAGTCTGCTCTCTAGTCTCTTTTCACAGAGATGGTTCTGTCTAGACTTATACCATACATCGCTGGTTAGTTTTTTTGTCTGTTCTTTCAACTCTATGTACATTTCCTACAGTACTGAAGAAACATGGTCAAAACAATGGACATGCTATCTAACTTCAGCCACGTAGAGAGTCCAGACCAAATCCCTCCACTTCTACACAGTATTTGCCTTTTCCCATACCCACTAATCACATCAATTACTGGTTGCTACAACCATCTGAAGGCCTAGATTTAGGCATCCATTATTCATGATGATCTGTGAAGCTCTTTTCCAACCACTGCTTTCCCAAAGACACAACTTGCTTTATGGGCTTTCAAACATCTTACCTTAAATTTGGTTTTATTAAAGCCTGTACTGTTCAGATCCCTTACAGGATAATCAGAACCTTCTGTAACAGAAGACCTTCTGTCTTGCATCTCCTCATGAGTTATTTCTTAAACAGGTTTTGCAGTTTCTGAGAAGTTTTTATATTCTCCAGATCTCTGAACTGAGCCAGGCTCACACTGACTGATGCAGTGGAGTAGAGGGAGAATGAAAGAACGAACCCTGCTAGTAACAGTCTTATCATTGCTTCTCTCTTATTAATAACTGCATTTTAAAAACCACCGGAGACTCATCTTTACACTACTTCAGGTAAACCCTGCTGATTCAATACAATGACAGCTTTTTAAACCAATAATCTCATCATCATCAGATGATGAGAGAGAACCTGTTTCTTTGACAAGGCTTCCGTCCCACGAAACCAGGCTGGCTGTTAGCAATCATATCTTTAGCTTCTAGTTCTGTGTTGATCAAGTTCTGAATTAACCTTTCTATTATTCTGTAGGACTGACAGCAAAATAAACAATCTGTAATTTCTCAGGTCTCCTTTTTTACTGGGATTCATAGTAAACTGAAATCATGCATTGAGTCTTCCAAAGCTTTGGAATTAGTCAAATATGCCACAGAAACAAGGATGAGGAAAACCCCTGTCGTAAGTCACTTTCAAGGTCTAACAGTGGAAGCAACAACCTCATCTGTTCCAGAAGGGACTGAGACAAACACACAGGAATCAGCCCTGCACCTTACTGATAAACTACTTTCCTCCAGAGTTTTTAACCTGCAGTGCTCAATGGCTGATGCAGTGAAGTCTAGTTTGGTTTGTACATCCCATACCTGATGATACTGTTTCTCCCAGCATTGTCTTGCAGCGCTTACAAATTACTCTGGTATTTTCCTTTGATTTCTGTAGGACAAAGAAATGTCATTTAAATGTCACTCAGTTATTCTAAAAAGGAATGTATAATTTTAACATACTCTCCAGAGTAGACAGTGAACTTTGTACTTGTTTCTGTTCTTTTCATGTTTACATACACACAGATTTGCATTCACTACTTCAGCTTTCTACACTCCGACTTGCTTGCAAGTTTCACACTAGTTTTAAAATCTGGCAATATATACTGACCACACAGCACAACCTGTAATAGCTAACCAGAGAATCTCGTAATATTGAGTGACTGGATGATAAAATGAAAAGGTAAATTTGATTTTGATAAGGGCAAAATAATGCATATGAAAAGAAGTATTCCAAAATACATACATAAAATATTACACTGCAATGTGACTACCATCACTCAGTAAAAAGTTCTAGCCACTGTGGACAGTTTTATAGGAACACCAGTTCAGCGTTCAGCAGAGACCAGAAAATGTCCACAGAGTATTCTGAATTACTAGGAAACAGCTGAAGAACACAACATGGCATGATATTCCAGAAAGGTGTGGTGGATTCTGTTCTTGGACAACCTCTCTCCCTCAATTCAAACAGAAACAGAAAAGGTATTGACAAAGAATAAGAATAATTGTCAGAGGTGCAAAACAGTTTCCATATGTGGCAAGAAAACACACATAATGGGAGAAAGCATGAAAGACAGAAAACTGAGGGGTATAATTGAGATATACAAAATCATGAATGTTTAGGAAAAGCTGACGAGGAAAAAAACATTTACTGTCATAGCTCATGCTATGAAATTATAACCTGGTTTGTATCAAAGAAAACGAAGGTATTTGTCACACAATGCATAATACAGCTTGGTACTCACTACAGGAAAGTATTTTTCATATTAAAAGTATACATAAGTTCAAAAAGTCTTCAAAAATTCAGGGTAAACAATGTTTATCAAGGGCTTCTTAAAAACAAAAAATATGGATAACAACATCTAGTTCAAGAAGTCTCTACACTGGCCAAAACGTCACTCAATACTTGCCTTACTCTTACGCATCCATTACTGCCCATTGAAAAAGATGTCATTTCTGGATGAACCTGTGGTCTGCCCTGGTAACACTCCTACTAATTCCAGTGTCAATATTTAAATTCAGTATCAGTATAAAGATACAAGTAAGCACAACTCCTACTTTAATCCAAAGTCTAAACTTCAGGACTGGTTCTGTGTGGGCTTATTAACCTGGGTGTAGCACAGGACAGCTCTGGTCTGGAAGCAGTATGTATATACAACCACAAAGATGCTCCTGAATTAATAAACCCTTCTGGAGCTAGAAATCCTGAGAATGTAATGAGAAGACACCTAAATTGGATTTTTACATGTGGTCTTTGTATAATCACCTTTATAATTGTTCATACAGTATACAGTGCATAAAAATACCCATGTGTAATTAAACAACTACTCTTTTATTGGTTTGGTTTATAAGTCCAAACAAGTCACTATCAACTTGAGAAATCATATTGCAGCATATGCCTACAAAAATAATATCTAAATTTGGCATAAATTAAACCAGTTGAGGGGAAAAAACTCCAAATTTATCTTTCTCTGTAACCTTTGTAAAAGATGGCAATAGTTCAATAGTTCCTATGGATTCCAACTGGAGTGAACACACATGCGCTCTTTGGGGAGCATAGTTTTTCTCCATCACCACTATCATACTCTTTAGTATTGAAATGTTAAAATGTATGATGACGATGTGTAAGACTGATGCCCAGAACAAAAAGTGATGCTCTGTGGCCTATCACATCACAAAATTATTAAAAAAAAAAAAAAAAAAAAAAAGGCAGCATGAAGTAAATCCAGTGGCCCTAGCTACATGAGGTACCTTTGTAAGATGAAAAGTGTAAGTTTTGAGGTATGTCCATTAGAGGCTGTCTCCAGAACCTGGATTGTGGACTTTCAGACTATGCAGATTTCCAAGCACAATTATCCTAATCAAAAATTGAATAATGCTTTGTTAATTGATTTATTCTAATTCAGGCGTCTTGAAGGACATGTGGTCTGTGATTAGACCGGTGATGAAAGAGATTATAGACAAGTCAAATAGATGCGCTGGGCCAATTTTTTCAGTTACGCTACAGAAAAGTGTAAGTACTTCCTGCTGCAATGATAGAGAAGGGGTAAACAAGGGCGTTATACACACCAGCCTGGATCATTAAGTAGGTTGTGCTTAGTCTAACAATCTGCACTAAAATATAGCCAAATGCCAGATCATATATTCAGGAAAAACAAAGCCAGGGATGATAAAATAAAGGAATACATAGTGGAAGACAGCAAAAATCAAAAGAATTTAGATGATGGTAGCTAACCAAACTAGAGTTACTAATGAGATGCTACAAAAGAAAGGGCAAATATGATCTCTGAATGCATGAACAACTGAATAGTTGATATGGATAAACAGAAAAATATAACATTTTCAGAATTAGTGAGATGATTACTGTAAAAATGGATCTATAAAGTATGTTAAAAATTTGGAAAATGGTTTGAAAACTGCTACAAAAATAATTTCTAGAAAATAAATAGACCTTAGAGATAAAAAGAGATGCAGAGTTGCAATTCTTAGTTTGCTTAATTTAATAAGAAGGCAGCAAAGAGTCAGGATGATTAACCACTGAAACAGCTTACCAAGGAATGTCATAAAGCTTCCATCATTTGAAGTATTAAATCAATACTGGATGTCTTTTTCAAAGCTATAGCTCAGACAGAACTGATGGATCTGATGCTGGAAATACCTAACAGAGTTCTCTGATCTGTACTATGCAAATAATAAAATGAACAGAAAGGACCACTCTAGCTCCACGAAAAACATAAAGTATTCCACGTGGAATCTGAACTTATGATCACAAAGTCCTGCTTGCTTCTCACAAACCAGGAATCAAACTAAAAGCTCCAGGGAGAGCCCAGCAGCCTCTGTTAAAGCTTCAGAGAGCTGACTATGTTGGAAGTACAGCTCACTTGTTGTGGAGAACAGAAAAACCATCTGGTTCATATATATGCAGTTATCCCCTTTCCCAGTTCCTTCCTTGCTACTCTTCTCAAACATACGCAGCAAAATTACATGCTTAACGTGAAGAGCAAGGATAAGTAGACAAGGTTTTGTGAAAACCAGTATTTGAGGTTGGTACAAATATTGCACAGTACAAGTATATAATATACAGTACTTCCTTGACAGCTACAACTTGAAATTTTTTTCCTGACTACAGTTACAGGTGCTAGCTGAGAATCGTGCAGTATAGTACCTAAAAAACACTGCTAACTCATTGTATCATGCTTCAACGGAAAAAGCAGTAGTTTTAGCTAGACTAATTAAATCAATATATCTATTTGACAACTTGCAGCTGCTGGCAATCTGCAGATCGAGGTGGATCACCAGTCTAATATTTTCTGTTTTTATTCCTAAGGATCCCTGATATGGTGTCAGGGAAAATATTTTCCCCAAGAGATACTATTAGGATGCTGCAAGACCAGGTGATATTTAAAAACTATGTTACACTGGAAGACTAATAGATGTGAGAAATATGTTTGCAATGGACAAATGCTGTCTTGGTCCCACTGGAGGCTGCAAAAGATTGTTTAAGCTTCTCTGGTACATTCCTGCTACTATTTTGGTTATAGGCAAACACTTTCCAAAGAACTGCAATGCAATTAAAAAAGAACTTTCATACTGGGGCAGACTGCAACAATATTCTCTGAAATGAGAACATTTATGCCAATAGCGATCTATCTTGCCTGTAACTTTCTATTACTCATATTATGGAATAATTTTCTGTTTCAGTATGAGGGTTTTTTTCCTTATTAGTCCAGTTTCTGTTCGATCTTACAGTTTTGCTCATTTGCTTGGCAACCGAGTGATGCTGGAAATAAGCAAACACAGAAATGAGAATTCATTGCAAGTGTGAAAGATGTAGAAAGAGGGATTTGACACAAACAAGGAAAGAATTCTCAACTTCAAGGCAAGTTCAAGGAAGCAAACATGAAAATTCATCACACTAAACTACTATTGTATGCCTCTGACAGAAAATAGCCTCCTCCCTCATTCAAAAGTTCTGCTGTTATCCTGGTTTGACCCACATCTCAGTAACATCTTTGTCCCACATCCTTTCATCATGTTTCTGCCTCAAAAACAACCCTTTTCTGGCAAACATTCTCCCTGATTGATTGAAGTGTGTCGGGCAGACTGCTCCCCTGTCTTTGGCCTGCAATATGAACTCCATGCACCCTGCTTATTCCTGTCTTTGTTCCCATTGTTCTAAGATCTCTTTTGAGACGACTGAAATGTGAGATAATTCATTTTGGGGACCTCTGGCAGAAAGCATTGTTCTCTTGGAAATTTGGAATCTTCTACTCAGCCTCCTTCTTAAGGATACTTAGAAGAAATAACTCCAATTGTTAATCCAAATTAATCTGCTTCTCCCATGCTGATATGCTTTCAGGGAATCAGTTCTTATTTTCCCCTCCTCATATTCTGCTTTTCAAAGAACAATGGAGCAAGAAACCAAAGGGACCACAGCTGCAAGACTTGCAGATATGGACTGTAGGACAGAACTGTTCCCCAAGCAGATGGCTTGCTTGGATACATTGCACCAGCAACCGTTGAACTGCAAGAATCTGGTCATTTAACTGGGGATAACACAAATCCCTAATGATGATAAGCAGCAGCAGCAGACAGGAATCGGGGTCTCTGGTGTTACTTCTCAACAGATTAAAAGTTTCATGTTGGGAATTTGTACATAGCAAGTCATCAGCTGTTACAGATGCAAGTTGCCAAGGCAGCAATGGTTCCCATAATTGCAGAAGGATTTCAGTAATTAGGTTTAATACATGGTATTGGAAGAAAAGATGGTATCTGCAGGCCCAAACATTGTGAGCACAAATACGGACAAGCAGTAGATTAACAGAAAAGGCCTTATGGAAATGTAGGCTTTGGTGAATGAAGTTCCTGGATGATGTTCTGGTAGAAGAAAAAATTATTGCTTGAATTTGTATAGAAGTGCTAGATTTCCAAGATGAGTAAAGCACTGAATTTTCTTTCTTCATGGGTTTTATCCCACCACTGAAACATCAGTATCCCTACAAATGTTTTTTTTCTGTGCAACAACAAATGTTGATGTTTCTAAGCCAAATGATAGCCTTCTTCCTAGAGACTCAGCTGATGGATATATTCCCTCATGGAACACCTCAGACACATCAACATGAAGAGTTATAACCTGGGGTGGCAGGTCCCTTTCACTAGACAGAGCAGTCAAACAAACCCAATCTCCTTACTATATTCTAAGAGTGTAAGACAGCCACATTTGAACCCAAAACACATTCTTATTTTTCCAAGTCTTTCTAAAAAAAAAAAAGGGGGGGGGGGGGAGGAATCACACCTTCCTTTGATCGTATCTACGCTTATGCGTCCAGTCATAGTTTGAGAAGAAAAAGCATTGTTACTACAGTTTCCTCCTCATTCTTCACTCCACTACCCTTTGACAAACACCTAACCCATTACAGTTATTAGCTTACTAAATGTTGACGTTCTTCACTCAGGATATTTTGGGGGGAAAATATTTGGGTTTAGAACTATGTAATTAAATAGTTTCTAATTCAGTTTATAGGAAAAAGTTCTTCTTGCATATCTAGGTCAATATCAAGACCATGGTGCTTGCTTTAGACAATGTAAATCATAGCTTAGAATATTTTCTGGCTTCTGTACAACTGAATGTCAACAACTCCCTATGACCTTCAAAACAGCTCTGTAACACATACAAGTTAAATAAACGAGTGACAAAAAAGTGGTTTGCAGTGAAAAAAAGTCCAAATACATTCACTTACGAATTATTCAGACAAAATACTTTACCAAGTTGGAGCCACTCTGAGAAACATAGTGTCCAGTCTCTGAGCAGCACATGGGAGATTCAGGCACACGTGATTCATTTCCTGAATTCAACAGAAAAAAAGTGTCTCCAAGAAAACAGTCATCTTGCTGAGGGTGCAAAGTGCTTCTGGCAAAGGGGTTAGGGTGACAGCACCACTCTTCGACTAAAGCACTCCAGTTTTCACTTGGTAGAGGAAGAACTCTGAGAAATTTCCTAAGAGGGAAGAAAAAAAAAATATTTCAATATATTATATTCTTTTCTAAGACAGTAAAAGAGAGCTTAGACTCCTTACAAAAAGCGGGGGGAAGTATGGCATTTTCTCAAAAGGAAGTGCTTGACTCTCCTTTCAGTCAAAGGCACTTTCTTTGGATTAATTCTGAGAAAGCAACAGCTGAGTGTTTCCTGCCAAGTTTGTAATGAAGCATTTCCCAAGGGTGAATCTCCAATGATTATAAGGCAGAACTTGGCACAATCCTCTCTTGAAATGAATCACATGGAAAAAATAAAACAGTGCTATCCAGTCATGAAGAATGTAACAATGGGTATTTTGCAATTATATTTATTATTACTTCTTTTAAAGTTCCTTTGCACCAAATGTTGATATATAAACAACAGAAACAGACTGCTGCCACAGCAAGGGAGAGCATGTCTTTTGAAGCCCCTCAGTCAGATACCAGACTTTGAAAAAGCTAAATCCTGACAAAAATACCACAGTATATCTTCATTAAACCAAACCAAAACAAAGCAAAAGGATAATGCAATCTTAATTTAGATTCAGATTCAACTTTCAGAAGTCACACACAAAAAATCCCCGAAATCCCTTTCTCCTGGGCAGCTGTATGGACCAAGGAGGCTGCTCCAGGCAATACCAGGCTTTGCTTTCATTATCAGTGTTGCTTTTAACTTACTTTCTTTGGTTACATGCCATGCCAAAGGATTTTATAAGCCAAGGTTTGGAATCACTGCTTTAGGTTGTAAAGTATACTCTTAAAGCTAGAATATATACATGTGGCTATATAAATACCAGCTTGGTCATTATGAGTGAGTGGTCAATAGTTTCCTGCTTACAGCTCCTATAGCCATTCTGCGGTCCCACCACAGAATAAAAACATGTGTTTTTATTAAGAATGTAGAAGCATTGATGGATACTGCCCACATATTTACACTTTCTTTAATCTGTGTTTTCTAGAAAATTATTGCACTGGGAAGAAATTCAGCCCCTTTACCAAAATAATGAGCAATGGCTTTAACAGCGCACACTTCTCCAACAGTTTCTAGATGTACTGTTTGCTGCAGAGCTGTGCTTTCTGCTCTCTGCCTAGTTTCCTTGAATGCTTTCCTTTTGTTCCCTTATTTCTGCTGCTGTTGCCTGAAACCTTTACAGAGTTTCTTGATTCTACTCCTTACTTAAAACTTGCAAATACAACTTTGCTTATGATGCTACTTCACAAATAAACACACATCTGCTAAGCCAACAGTTAGACACCCTCCCTTTCTTGCAGTTCACAGACTATTCTTTTCTGAAGATGCCAGTTCTTCCCATTGTAGTTTCTTGTGCCTTCTGTATTGTTGGGTGGGTCAAAGTAAAATCTGTTATAAAAACTTCCTTCTTTCTAGATCGACAATACATTTTAAACTGTACTTGCCCCACCTGCAGATGAAAGTTGGAATAACTCGTGCTCTGACCCAGCTTTACCATAACTAAGTAAGATCATGTCTCGGCACTACCCAGCACTGTCTTCACTTTCTGTGGTCTTATATATTGCCTGAGATACAGCCACATTTCTGCCATGGTGGGACCTTAATTCTGGCGTTGGCCTAATGACTGATTATTTGTCAGCCTTATACAATTAGTTCCAATGCCTGGACTCACACTGAAAAAAGGAAGTCTTCATTCCTATGTATTGCTCTTTACAGCAACAAAAAGCTGGTATTGCTCAGCAATGTTTTTTCAAGTGTTACATATGGGGGAGGAGGGAAGATAGAGATTACCTTAAACTGCAGATTCATGCTGTCCAGTTTCATTACATTACCCTTTCTTTACCCTCACAGTCTAGAGCATCAAGATCTTGAATTCTTGCCAACAAAAGCAGTTGCTTCAACCAGTAGAAATTTCCTAAAGAGACTCCTCCTAACTTTGAGCTATACAGAAAATGTAGCATTTCCACTATATTTTGGGCTATTGCCATTCGTAGGAGGGAAGCCATATTCTGGATCACCAGAATTGGAAAAATGTAGCACTAATAAAAATGTAGCTTTCCAGAAAAACAACAAAAAAAGAAACTTGAAGTTTACTGGGTGCTGACTAACTTGGGGCTGCTAAATAGAGTGATAAAACCTAGCTAACAGGGGGACCTATCTCCCCAACCTTGCTCCTAATAACAACTGAGTTTCTACTTTAAGATAGCCACCTAGGCTGCCTTCACAGCCAGAGAGCGACAAACAATTCTTAGGTTGGGACCTTTAAGATAAACTTTCTCCTTCTGAAAGTGTCTAATACAGTCAGGCTGAATCTCCTTCTGGAAATAGTTCTCTGTCTCCAAAAAGAGGAAGCCTAGGTAATTAACTTAATTTTAAAAAGCTAGAAGTTAGGCACTAGTCTAAAAGCGTCCTGCCATAAGGATGTAATTCTTAGGTGGGCTTCCATGCTAAGGTAAGTATTTGACCATAGAAATCCTTGTAAGACTGGACTAAGAAAAATAATCTCTAACACCATTATTAACTAATAACCAAGAACCCAGTAATATCCTAGCTATGGAAAATTCTGAAAACTGGAAGTAAAATGGACGTTAGACTCTTAAATATACAACCTTTCTGTTCCATCAGATAAAAAGAGAAAGAAAAAAGATCCAACTGAATTTCTTTTTTCAAGAAGAACAGCAGTCTTCCTTATTTACTTACTAAAAAATCTTGGACAGCCCAGCTTGACAGTTAATTGTCATGCTTAAAGCTATTTATGTAGGAAAAGTGTAATTAGAAGATTTCCCCTGCCATCAGTTTTTCAATAGAATACTTATGTAGTACAAATTCTTAACGTTTGGACTAAAGAAAAGGTTTATTGCTTAATACTCAGTTTATGAAATTTATTTTTCACATCATTCAGCCTTTAAGAATTTCCTCATGACAGAAATAAAGCCTTAAAGAATTATTTTATATATGAGCTACACTTAGCCTAACTGGAAGGAGAGAAAGAAAAAAGAAAATATACCAAACTCTTTGCACCTCTTAAATCATGGAAGAAAAAAAGAAAAATCTAATCACCTCCTCTAATGTGGGTAATGTGAGGGTAATGGAGAAGAATCAGAGAGCATAACCCTAACCTCTGAAGAGCTGTCAGATTCATGGAAGGAAACAGACTAAACCAGGGGATTTCAGAAAAAGTATAGAGTCCATTTTCTTGCATCAAGGAAGGATCACTTACATTTAAACCATTCCTAACATATTTCTCTAATCTAGCCTCTAAAATGATGGCTCCCTATGCAGCCTCTAACAGTAAAAAATAAGCTTTACAACAGGCTTGGGGTTTTTTTTTCATTTTAACCTAAACTCGTCTTGCTTCAAGTGAAGACTACTGCCACCTTCTTTGCAGCAACTTCTTACATGTTGGAAGAGTCTTACGTCTTCTCCAAAGCCTTATCTAAACTAAATCCCATTTATTTCAATTTCTTCTCAAAAGTATCATTTTCTAGATCTCAGGTTTTTCTTATTATAGACCCTTTCCTAGTAATTCACACTTCAATAAGTTCCCCCTCACACAGTTGTGTAACTTCCCTTTGATACCACCACCTGTGCTGCCATTGTCATACTCACTCTCCCTGGAGAGACCATCACACAAATTTTGTAGCTAAAAGTGCTGACTACGCTACTGTCTTCCTTTTGGAAGTGCTGGAACAGAAGGTGTTGGATACACTGGCAGGTCCACTCTTCTACCCTTGTCTTAATCAATACTTTTTAAGTGATAACATTCGAGGGGCTCAGAGGGTCCCTGCAAGGAGAAATGCCAAGCAAAGAGCCATGAACATGCCTTCTTTTTCCTTTCTCAAAAAATTCTGACTGTGTCACGTTACAGGATGCAGAACCAAAAAGATGTAAACTCCATGCATATGAATTTGATGTGCTGAAATTCAGGAAAACGCCCCCTCAGAGACGAAAATAGAAAAGTGCAGTATCTTTTGAAAGCAAATGTTACTGACTAGAAATTAGAAATTTCACTACTCTACAAATGTATCAAAATAAGAGTTATTACTAGACTTTCTGATGAGACATTTCAGAAGAGAAAGCCAGGAAATCCTCATTCAGTTACATTCAAGCCAGCCATAAATACATATGTATGACAAGAAAGTAACAGGAGTTTACAGAATATACCACATTTGTACTACTATTTTGAGTGTTAGGAGTGACACAGATCATAAAAGGTTGCAAGTGCCTCTCTAACAATTCTTACATATCCAGCTGAAGCTGTCAAAATTGTACATCAGAAGAGCCAGAAAATGCAGCAGCTTTTTATTAAAATTCTCATTCCCTTTGCAGACTTTGTAAGGAATAGAGATAAGGCCGAGTCACGCTGCCAAGAAACAGCTCCTGTGTTTCCCAAATTCAGAATCCCTGATCCCAACCGGTGGAGGTTGGCATTGCTTAACAGATAGAAGGGAGCTGTGGACAACATCCCCATTCTGAGCAGCCACTCTATAACTACAGCACAATGAGTGAAGGGAATTTATAAGAGACTGAGCAAAACTGAAGAGGATCCCTGAAGTGCAGAGGAAGAAAGAAGTCTAGGCTCAAATTCTCAGTTTTATTCCCTTCAACATAGCAAAGATGTCAGCTACTAATAGACTATGAGTATGTTTAAAATCAATGAAAACTATGAACATTTGCAATATTTCCAGGCCAAAATGTTACAGCTCTTTGTTTGTACAGAAAAAACAGAAGCTGTTATAATGAGTGCAAAGAGATTCTGTACGAACAAGAAGCATAGATCTCAAAGCAGAAATTTTACACCTAGGGAAGTCCAGCTACAAAAGGAAAAGTCTCACTCAAAGCATAGCAGACAAGCAGGAAAAGAATCCAGACTTCTAAGCTTCCAGGGCAATGCACCAAACTCCCTTTGTAAGGTACTTCTACTTTCCAGCCAGAATGAAATCAAGAAGTAAATGAATAAAGGGTGAAAAACTGTTTCAGGTAATTTTGCTTTTAGTCATCCGTAGTGCTTTAAAAGTGTTCTCATCTATCAATTGCAAAATAAATACCTTTTAGCTGTCTCTCTAAGTACACAAAATAACATGAATACCAATCACTATGGCATTTATTGCTATAAATACAAGACACTGCAGTACTCACCGGTCTTGTACTATGATGTCACCACAGGACTGACAGTAAAAGACATAATTCTTCTGGGGTTTCAGGCTTTCCCTCAAAGTAAAAACCAAATCTATAGATAGAAGAAGACATATCAATCTTCAAAATTGTGTAAAATTTTCAGTCACTTGTACAGAAAAATCCTGCCAAATACCTCAAACCAAAAAATATAAGAATCTAACAAACAAAGCAAAATGCTGACATTTTAAACACAACCTTAATTTATTTACCTGTAGAAGCAAGTACTTAGATTTAGGAAAGACTTGCTATCTCCACCTCACATCCTGTACTGCTGAGTAGGAATTGTACACATGAATAATTATTTTAAAGGTGCAAATCCTCTCCACAGGGGGAGCTGAGATATTGATATCATTACAGAGATTGTATAAATTACAATTCAATGCCACTCTTTTGTAATGGTATTTCTGCTAATCAGTGTCTCCACAATATGAGGGTACATCCCAATATGTAACACAAAAGGCGGGGGGGTAAGGGCATGAGTTTTAAATTTTCAGGTAGGTAAGATACCAGCCACTGTCGTACCACTCAAGGAACAGATAGTGAGCAATACCCTCTGCAGGCCAGCAAAGCAAAAACCGTCTCACAAAAGCCAGCTCAGACAACTTTTCCAAATTAAAAAAGGAGCTATAAAAGCCTCCACAAATTATCAAATAACATTAGGTGGAAGAAAAGTAAAACTGTAAGCCTAGCTCTATGTATGAATATGCTTTTCATTGCCCACTTTCTCAAACTTAAGAATCAAAGTATATTCTCAGCACTGGCATTCAGTATTTACGATTTAGCTTGCAACCACAAATGAAAAGTACTTTAAAAGGTTCCAGAATTTAATGTAAGAAACAACTAGTTTTGCATACTAATATAAAACATCAAAGGCTAACTAAGGTTATTAGTTACCATCTGGTTTACATACATGTTTTTCACTGGTACGACTTTCAAAGGTAAATTTTTAAAACTTCATCTTTGATCTTTTGAAGCATGCCTCATTAATAAGACACACTAAATAATTTTTGTATAACTGCATCGTCAAAGCACATGCATAATTACAGATTAACGTACAGAAGCAACCTCAGCATACCATAAAATCAACAGAGTATTCCAGTGTGTTTCTGATGCTGAAACCATTATTGCATACTTTATTGCTCTTTTCTACTGTAAAACCACAGAATGACAATTTTGTGTTATTTAAGGTATCTTTCTGTGTCATATCCTATTAAATGAATCTAAACACATTGAGCTTGGATAGAATGAAAGAAAGCACCAGCTATACTACCATGCTTCCTATTTACGCAATCACATCCTAGACTTGAATTAGCATCATGGAAATAAAGAACGTAACTTTGCAGACGTTAGTGCAACATTAACCTCTGCAAACTGAGGCTGTGAGAACAACGAGCCCCAACACAAAATCACAATCCTTTATGATTAAGTGGCCGGTGACAACCTTAGTATGATAGCCTAGATGAATCACATTACTGCATTTTCAGCTACCAAACACGAAATAGGAGGGAAAGAAAATAATTTTGAAGTAATATGGAAAAGCACGGGGAAAGAACTGAGAGCAGTTCTCAAACTCCTACACAAAACACTTACTCAACAACCGTGTGTCCCTTTCATTATGCCACTTTTTGCACTTTTGATTTTTAAAACTGACAATTTTATTAAATTTTATCAGTCCCCATTTAAATCTCCAATTTGGAGCTAAAGAGGGCCTTTTAGAAAAAGCAACAGCACATGCACAACGCAAACCACACGCTCCAGTTGGGTTTGGGGTGGTTTTGGTGCTGCAGAATCCACACTTTAAAGTCTCTGCCTGCACGTCACTTAAAACAGTAAGGTTTGAGGTAACCCTAAGCAAAGCAGCCTTTTTTTAAGCAACGGGCCAAGCCTTCCCCTCCCGCTCAGCGCTGAGGGAGCCGGCAGCGCGGGCCCCGCCTCAGCCTCACCGGCGCTCGGCGGCGGGAGGTGCAGGCGCATGCGCAGGTGCAGGCCGTCGCCGGGGAGGCGGTGCAGGCCGCGGCAAGAGGACGGGGCCAGCCTGACCTCTGCCGGCAGCGCGGCCGCCTCGCAGCTCCCGCCGCTTCTCACTTCCAGACGGTCCGCAGCCACCGAAACGTCCACCGGCGAGCTCGGGAGGTCCGTCTCGCTGGGGACGCAAAGTAACGGGTTTACCTCAGAAAGGAGGGGTCAGGACGAGCTGCTACTTTACACACGCGGGCCAAAACGGGCGAGAAGGACCTCAGCGCGAAGGCACCTGAGCTGGGCTGCGGCTTGCGCAACACCGTAAAAGCTCCGTGTCAGCTGGGGACACAACGCGAAGGCGGCGTGAGGGGGCGCGGGACGCCTCGCCCGCGGCCCGGTGGACCGAGCCCGGGGTCGGCCTGCAGCTCCCCGCGGCCCGAGTCGCGCCCCGGGACCCACGCGGTAAACCGAGGTCTCCCGCGGGGGTGAGGAGCAATCGAGAGAAATAAACCACCGTTCTCAGGAAGCATTTATTTGCACAGTAACTCAGGCTTTTCTAGGTCGCACAAGAAGGGAAAGGCAGGGGGAGGCGACGGTACATAACGCGGTTCCCCGCCCCCCGTTAAAGGCTAAGGACGCTAAAAGCCAGACCCGCCGCCCCAGCGCCGCGCCCTTGCGCCTCCCCCGCCGGCACCGGCCGCTCCGCACGGCCCGAGCGGCGGAAGGCAGGCAGCACCCCCGCACTACCGGATAACCAGCAACGCGCTCTGCGTCCCCCGCCTGATCTCCAGCAGAAACCCTCCCGCCATGCCGGGAGGGGAACGGCTCCGGCGGCCCGCGCAGGAAGCGACCGCTCTGCCGGCCGGCGCAGGCGGGGTGCGGCCGCCCGCCACAGCGCCGCCTACAGCCCGGCGCCGGCGATGCCCCGGGGGGCAGCCGCGGGAAGGCGCCCCGCGGTGGCTGCCGCCCACCCCCTGCTCGCCCCGCGGTCGGCTGTGGGGTCGGGTCTGGGTGCACAGGGCTGGGTCCCGTCGGGTCCCGAAGCCCCGAGGTCGAGGCCTGCAGAAGCTGCCCGGGCAGCCGCTCCAGGGCTCGGCTGGCCTCACGGGACTTTCTTATGCCCAGCCTGAACCTCTTGTGTGTCAACATCTGCCTGTTGTCTCCTGTCCTTCTGCCACACCACTGCTGTGAGAAGCCTGGGTCCATCTTCTCAGGCACCTCCCCACAGGCACTGGGGGCTGTGGTTGGGTCCCCCCCCGAAGCCATCTCACCTCACAGTGCCCCAACCAACCGTCCTGGTGGTGTCCAACAGACTTAGTCCTGTTTTTGGACACCTTCCCTGCAAGGGGCATGCGGGGAAGACTCGGCACTGCCTCCTAGATGTGGTCTTATCAAGTGCCAAGTAACGGGATAATCAGTCTCCTTGATCTACAGGCTCTGCTCCAGGATGCCGTTGGCCCTCATTGCTGTCAGGGCCAGCTCAGCTCGCTGCCCACCAGGGCCCCAGGGCCTTCTTCACAGAGCTGCTCCCCAGCTAAGCACTCCCCAACTGGGCACTCCTGGTCTCTACTGGTGCCCACGCCTCATCCTTCACAGGGGCAGCAGTCCCCCATGATAACCAGGCTTTGTGACACAGAGATTTCCTTGGGTAGTATCAAAAGACTTCATCCACTTCCTTATCCTGATCAGGTGGTCTGTAACATGCTCCCACCAAGCTGTCACACTCACCGGCTTCTCTTCTGACCCTGACGTACAAGCTCTGACCCAGCCCATTGCCCAGCCCATACAAGAGGTCCACGTACCCAAGATGCTTCTTCACAGAGAGGGCACTATCATTGGTGCTCATGTGGATAAGCAGCTGGGGGTAGTAGGCTGAGGGACGGGCAAGCCTCGGCAGTGTCCCTGCAGCATGTTGGATCCAAAGCCGCAGCAAGCAAAAAAACCAACTCAGGTTGGCAGAGGGGTCCTCCATCCCTCACAGCAGGGAGTCACCCACTGCTCTCATCCACCATTTTCTCCTGGTGGTGCTGCTGTGTGGTTCAGGCTTGGCCAACTGCAGTGCTTCCCCAGATAAGCCTTTCTCCCTGTCATCTGCTACCAGGGCATGGAGCCTATACTCCAATTGCAGATCTGCAGGTGGAGTAGGAGCTGTCCTCCTGTTGCTAGAAGTCACAAGCTTCCAGCCTTCCCCGTGATGGGAAACCCTTCATTTCCCTACACTTGACCTCTATCTCTAGCTGCCCCTCCTTCTGTGCAGTTTGGGCTCTCACTTCCACAGGGTCTCTGGGAAGACCCTGTCAAACTCTTTTTCATCTTCCCTGGTTCTGCACTGTCTGCTGTACTCCTCCTCAAGCTCCTTAGATTGGCAATGACTCCTCACCACTGCACACATCCAGCAAGCGAGGGCACCACCTCTGCAGGGTGGTCCCTGCA
Source organism: Mycteria americana (assembly GCF_035582795.1). Taxonomy (NCBI): domain Eukaryota; kingdom Metazoa; phylum Chordata; class Aves; order Ciconiiformes; family Ciconiidae; genus Mycteria; species Mycteria americana. The sequence continues at coordinate 39,424,767 of NC_134367.1, forward strand.
GCCCCTGGCCTCCGAAGCTGCAGCCCCCCGTACCAGGTCTGGCTGGGGTGGAGTTTCCTCACAGCAGCCCGTATGATGCTGCGCTTAGGATTTGTGACCAGTGTTGATAACACACCAATGTTTTAGCTATCGCTGAACAGCGTTTCCACACTGTCAAGGCCTTCTCAGTGTCTCACTCTGCTCCCCCAGCAAGTAGGCTGGAGGTAGGGAAGAGGCTGGGGTGGGGGAGAGGTAGGACAGCTGACTTGAATTGACCATATTGAGATATTCCATAGCACATAATGTCATGCTCAGCAATAAAAACTGGGGGTGTAGTCTTTCCAAAGTAGCCGTTGCTCAGAGACTGGCTGGGCATCAGCAGTCTGCTTGTGGGAGGTGGCAAGTGATTGTATGTTTTTTCACTTACTAAACCATCATTATCTCGACCCACAACTTTTCTTGCCTTTGCTCTTCTGGTTCTCCCCTCACGGAGCAGTGAGCTAGCAGCTGGCTGGGGTCAACCCACCATGCCTGCGAAGCTCTGTCTGAGCAGAGGCCCCTGCTAAGCCAGGGGCAGGCTCCCCCAGTTAGTGCTGGGGACTGTGTCCTGTGGCATGTCACTGCACCACCACCCACCCCCTGCCTTGTGAACAACCCCCTCTCCGCCCTTTCTTGCAACATTTTAAGTCTGCCTGAATTCCTCCCAGTCCACGTTCACCCAGCTCTTGAATGCTGCCGCATTGCACTCATACCAAATGGACCCTTGGCACAGGCATCTGCTGCTCTGGGGTGAGGTTTCCTACTGCCTCTCACGAGGTCTTTTATCAAGAGACTGTAAGCCCACCTTGACACCCTGTGTGACTGTCCCTTAACTCATGAGCACTGTCACCACTGCACGCTTCATCCAGCCCGCCGCCCTCACAGTATATAAGAGGCTGTTGATGGTCTGTATTCGAGGATACCAAGGAAAGAAGCTTTTGCTTTGGAAAAAAACAGTGGTTTGCAATATTTGGTGTTTACCTTCTATGAAGGTCACAAGACCTTTTGCGATTGCAGAGAGTTATTTGAAAACACAATCTGCAAAGCTTCAAACAAAAAGGCAGATTTGCACATGTTAATTTCATAGCAATTTACTATCTAAGACATGATTGCTTCGAAGTAATCTTAGTCCTTGGAGCTGGCAAAACCAAGTAGATGTCTTATGAGAGTCTCAAAGAAGTAGATGGAACAAGGTTAGATTTTGTGGGAAAAATATGGCAGACGATAGTCAGCTAAACTGTCTCAACCAAGTATTTTTTTTTTATAAAGCATGAATTTATTCAAGTATTCTATGATGCAGACTATACTCTCTACATGCCATTCTGAGGGTGGTGTTTTGGGATTTTGTTGTTGTTGTTTGTTTGCTTTTTTAAGGAAGAAAAATATTTAGTCCATGTGGTGGCTTTCATTTCCAATTACTTCACAAACCAATGTACATATTGCAGGTTAAATTGTTCTGAGCAAGCAGGTCACACGTCAAACATAATATCCACATAATTACAGGAGAATCGACTCCTAGTATTAGTAAAAGGGCCTTGGGCCCTGACTTTACAAAGCCTTACACAAGACTACAACTTTATGAATAATCTTAAGTATTCACAGGGTGTGAACTTCATTTATTCAAAATTGTCTATTATAGGTTTCTCACCATTTCTGCAGTGAAGTAATTACACAGAAATGAAGGTAAATGTCCTATAGAGCAAGGGCACCTAGCATCAGTGGTGCATCTAGCCCAGTATTTTGACTCCAACGTCAGTAAAAGGAGATACAATTTAGGAAGAGCTCCTTTGTGTGGTTACTTCCCGGTACTTCCACTGCATCTCTCATTGTATTAGGGATGCTGGAGGATACATCCCTGCCTATTTCCTTCAGCGTCCACTTACAGATGTGTTTGCCATCAACATGAATAATGCCTCCTTGCACCTACGGATAGTGTCCAAGTCCCCAACCTCTGGTGGCAATACATTCTGGAAGTTCACAATCTGCTTTGCAGAAAAGCATTTTCTTTACCCGTCTCAAAAACAATCTTCCACTGTTTTCATGAGATGCCTCCTCATTCTCATAATGTGGGATTTGGTTAACAACAACTTTGTACCTTTCATGATTTTGTAAATCTTGATCAATCCTCTCCCCTGCCTTCTCTCTCCATATCGAACAGTCCCTGCTGTTATTGCTCCTGCGGTAAGGCAGCGACTCCATCCCTCCTCTGTGCCTTCCCTAACTCCTCTACGTCCTTCTTGAGCCGTGAAGATGCGAACTGATGCAGTAATCAATCTGAGGCTGCGCCAGCGTTTTATACAGCAGCCAAACAACTCCCTCTATCTTGTTCTCAATATTCTTCCCGATAACGTACAATGTTTTGTGGGGGTTTTTTGATTGCCACTGCACATAAAGTTGATGAGACAATTTCAGAGAACCATTTGAGAGCTCAGAGTTGTAACTGGTACTACTAAATTCAGCAAAAGGGAAACTTAGAAATCTAACTGCTTTACAGCGCAGGAGCATGTGAAAGCATGTAGTTAGTTATTGAAAGTCCCATCACCTCTGTGAAGATCATCACTTTTAAATAGCTCCAAAAGCACGACCACCCCTAGTTAAGAATTAAATCTCAAATGCATTTGTAAGTATCTTCAAAGAAAAATAAATGTAAATGCACCATTTTAATTGGAAATACACGACCTGTAGAGTCATACTCAATGCCTCAGAAAACCAGAGGGAATTGTCAGCTTTCCAAAAAAGTAACTGTTCCTCACCTACTGAATCCTGGAATAGTTTACATAGGAAAGGAATTGCATTTCCTCTTTATTAGTACCCCAAGTCTGGAGAATAAAATTAGACTTCATAAAATGTTGGCTGATAACATAAGTCACCGAGTAGAAGATTCATAAATATTATGAGATTTTTCCCCTGGCAACGTTTTAGAAATATTTACTTGTCTTCAGAAAAAGTCTAAAAGATTTATTTCATAAGCTGAATGCACTGTTGGTTTTTTTTTTTTTTTCAGTTACTTAAGCCATTTATAACCATAATAACTGTTTGCTATCATGAAGCCTGCTTAAATTTGAGAACCATAATGACAACTTCAAAACTAACAGATTGCAGGCTAAGGACTGTACTCTTTACTTGCTCTCACAGTAAAAAATTCCTTGCAATATCGTCCGTGTGGGCACCCCACACACCTTTCTGTGCAAGAACTACTCAAGAACGTTAATCACAACAAATCTTAGAAAATTCTAAATACAACTACTACTAATATAATCGATAATCTTTGCTAAAGTCCCACCTGCCTTCCATTTTTATCCACGCTATATTTGGTGAACTATACAAAGATGAGGCAAAATAAGTATATATACACATATATATTAGCCCCTTGTTTTTATTTCCACCAGTGTATGTGTGCCCACTTGCACGTTTTCCCCACATGGGGCTGGACGACGACAGCATCAACAAGGCCCACGAAGCGGAAATTCACAGCCCACGCGTAGAGAGCCCCCTCTGCCTCCCCACAACCTGCAGCTAAACCCGGGCAGGCGGCTCCCGCACAGGCGCCTACACAGACGCACCGCTACGCACCTGCGCACGCCAGCGCTGACAAGCCAACGGCCGCCACCCACGCACCCACCCATCACTCACTGCTTTCCACCGCCAAAACGAGGGCGGTTCCGTGCCGGCCGCTGCGCGCTCCCGCAGCCACACAGCACCCGCGCCGCGCAGGAGCGCGCCTGGCTCCGCGCCCGCGCACCGCCCGCCTTTCCGGCCGCGGCCCGCCAGGGGGCGCGGTGCGGCGGCGCGGGGCGGGCGGGGCGGGGAGGGGAGGGAGGAGGCAGGAGGCGGTGGCGGCGCGCCGCAGTGCATGCCGGGAGCTGTCAGGGCGGTGCGGGGGTGCCGGTGGCGGTCGGGCTCTTCCGGCTCGGGTCGCTCAGGTAACGCCGCTCGCACCGGCGTCCCCTCCTCTCCTTCCTCCTCCTCCTCCTCCCGGCGCGGGTAGGCTGCGGCGCCCGCCGGCGGCCGCTCCCCTCCCCTCCCCTCCTCCCTCCCCGTCGCCGTGCCTGTGTTGGGGAGGGCGCCGCAGCCGAGCGGGGTCCGCCCCTGGAGCCGAGCCGGCCCCCTCCTCTTCTCTCCTCTCCCCTCTCCGTGCCAGGCCGCGGGCACCGTCGGGGAGGGCGAGGACCGGGCCAGGCCCGAGCTAGCCTGGGGGCAGGTGCCGAGGAGCCTGGGGAGAGCGGTTAGCCTGTTAATTGCTCTGCATCAGTTGACCTGTGGCACCTGGCTCTCCCGACTGCCGCTGCGTGGTCTGCCCTCCGCTCCCCGGTGCTGTCCCCTGTAGAGCAAAGCGGGCCTGGGTGGGTTTCGAGGCTGCAGAGCCTCTCCCCCCGCTCCCTGCTCCGGCACCTGCCGCGGGCGCTGCTGGCGGGGCCTGGTTGCGCCCTTCGCGGAGGGGCTTCCTCCGGGGACCTCTTCCCGCCTGGGAACGAGCCCGGCGTTGGGCTGCCAGAGCCGTCCTGCTTTGACCTTGAGCGTGTAAGGGCTGTGGGCCTCTTTTGGGTCAGGTTCCTGGCTGGCTGGCTCGGCTGCCAGAGTTGTTGTGTGTGATGTTTGGAAGGAGACATGGGGCATATGGCTGTCCGTAGTTTGCGTAGTGCAGGGTTAAATTTCATCTGTTGATGCAGGGATGGCCTTAAATCTTGTGATGCCCGCTTGAAAAGCATAAATATGTGACAGCTTCTGGTGTTAAATGTTTTTTAGAAATAATGTTTGCACACCTGCAATAATAACCAGAAAAGCCTAAAGAATTTATCTCTTTAAGTATACTAAAATATGCTTGGATATGGGATGCAGGTTTTGATGATCTTGTTCTGGGTGACTCAACCCTTGTATTTTCATTGCTGATCAGCAAGAACCCTTGCACTCCTGGATCTTCTTTCTATATGCAGTAATAGTGAATGTGGTAGGGCTCTCAGGTTAACTGCGTAATGTGATAGCTGTGTTCCAGCTATAGGAGTGTGAAGTGGTGGGAAGCCTTTATCTAAATAGTAATGGGCTAGATGCTTCCAGGAAATAAGGGGGCATAATGTAAGATTGAAGATCATAGTCTTTTATTGCCAAGCCTTGCTCTGTCTGTGTTAAATACTTATGCTTGCCTGGCTGTCAGATTTGCTTATTTTTTTGTTTGAAATATTGGTAACTTTTCAAAAACAGGTTGAAATACAGTAGACCTTTTGCAGGTCTAATAATACTGTGATGTCTAAATATTGTGATTATCCAAAATGTACAGTCATTTTAAATATAACATGGAGGAATGTCATGTGGAGGAATGTCAGTTTGGAAACAGGCGGAACGTCAACAGTATAATTCCTGGTTTTGTTTTAATTGACATGAGAATAGGCACTTCTGGAAACTAAGCAGCCTGTAAATGAGAGATGGGGAAGGAGAGACTGCATTCTAACTTACTGAATGTCTTAGTTTCCCAACTTGTTGGTAGCACCTGTGACAGTAGATGTTTAAACAGCAGCTTGTGAAGACAAGTTATCCTACGTCTTCCATTAGTGGAGTGGCTGTGCCTTCGAGTGGATGGTTATGTTCACAAGTCAGGCCATGTTTATACTGGTAGTGCTTTTCTTGTGTAAAAATACTGGCATGCTACACTGACCGCTAGAAATATCAAACGCACAGCAAGCTGCAGGGGTAAGAATGCAGTCTGTCTGGTTTAAGTGGGCTCAGCCTGTATTCTGCCATTGTTCTCCATTTGAATAAGGGGAGGGTGCTTCCATGTATTCATTGCTGACTTAGTTCTCTTGACCAGAGTTACTGCTGTCCACCCTTAGTGTCTTCTCACTTAGCTGGGAGTGACTGCTTGGGCTGGGCTGACTGAAAATGCTTATTACTAGTCTACTTTTTTTTCTTTTTTACTTTGGTGTAGCTATATTATATTTAATATACAGTGTGTAGAAGAGAACCAAGAAGAGGTATGAAATATGCTGTAAATAAACCTGTTTTCAAAATTGTTGAGAAAAATAGGAGATAGAAAAGAGACTAAACTAAATGATAAATGATACCTGCTAAAGCATGAAATAGAAAAATGAAAGTAATTTATTTGTATGCACATAAATTGTCTTTCAGATTAATAATCATGTTGCTCTGACTTGTAGTGGAAAAGAAGTTGAATGATAAATAAACAGTAAGTGATATGTTTCCCTCTGAGAGCTTGGGGAGAAGAAACACCGCAGGATCCACCATTTTTCCCCAATAACTGAAAAGAAATGAGAAGAAAGCACCAAAGAGACTCAGTAAATGATCTCACTAGTCAACACATCCCTATTTTTATCAGAAACTTGTACTTCAATATAAGCATAAAAATTATGTAAAGCCTAGGAATGGTGCTTTGCCTAATTTGGTTTCTAATATCATTTGCAAAAATCAAAGGGAATTTAACCCTATATTTATGTCTTTTCTGGCTTACTTTGGAGGATAAGGAGAGCGAACAAGTTTTGGTCCAGCCACCATTTTCACAACAGTCAGAAAAGAATTCGACTTTACAAATTCCTTTGAAATCCATCTGCAGACTATGTGAAATCAGATGCATTGCAAAATATAACCACAATCTAGATAATGCATAGGTATACATATGGCATATGACACTATTTCAGAATTAAAATCAGAATAAAATGATGGAAATGAGTTGAAATTTGAAATTAATGAATTAGTAATATCTTAGGACCTTAGGGTATAATAAAAAACTAAGTTGGACAAAGTCTTGCACAAATGCATTGTATTAAAAGGTTACCCAAGTGAGGCAATGGTAAGGATATGAGAACTTCTGACATGTTTTTGTGAAAAGAAATATCGGGGTTGTTTGGAGACAGAATGTTAAACTTGCCTGAAGCTACATATTATTAGAACGATGGGTATGGCTGAATAAAAGGTTCATCTACATCTTCAATTTTAAAGCTATTGTGAGCAAAGAGTAAATGAATAAATTATCAGGCCACCTTGGTTTTTTTTTTGTTAAGTTGATAGATTCTGTGTTAAACTGTGTATCGGAATATTTAAAGAGATGTCACAATGTGAAGGCACAGCATTACTCTGGAAGCAAGGCTTCTCTCTCAGTAGAGGAGAGTGCTGCAAGCATAATGTAAGACAGTGAAACTCATGTATGTCCTTATTTTGTCTACCAAGCTGAAAAGTATCTGGAAGTTGGCAAACTCTCCTTTAAAACAAAGTGTAGTACAAATCTAAGTTTAAATGTAGTCGTACTGGTTTGAGTTGTTTTTCATTGTTACATTTGCTATGGCTTTTTTTTGTTTGTTTGTTTATTTATTTATTTCAGCTGTATTACTATATTAATTAGATTTACTGGTTTGCTGAGAGTAAAAAATAAGCAAGAAAGAAAAAGAATACCTCAAGATAAGTTTTCCGTCAGTAAATGCTTGGAAAAGGTCAGAAGAGGAGAGCTAGCTAGTTACAACGGAATTCTCTTCAGAGAGGGTATAGTGACCATTTGAAGGCATGAGGCTGAAATACGTAATAGTGAAAATAAATTGCAGTTTAACTTAGAAAGCTTCTTTTGTTACTGTGTTCAGACACCTGGAGAGATGGTAACTATTTGAAATCATGTACTTATCAATCATTTCTCAACAGAGAGGGCAGTAGCCCCAGAGCCTGCTCGGTGCGTGTGAGAGCTGGGTGGTTCCACTGTGGGACAGGAAAAGCACAAAGCGCACAGTGCTGACAGGTGGTACGGGAGCTACGGGGAGGGTGCAGTTGCCTCACACTACAACGTGCTTGTTCTCTCTTTGCTAATGATTTTTCCAACCTACCAAACTTGTGTGGTTACCATGGATTTAGCTATGTCAGATAGCTATATTCTATTCATATATACCTTCCATATTCTGTTTAGAGTAATCCAAACATCCTTATTTCTAATATGCAGCCTCAGGATCTTTTTATGAAGGTGGGGAAACTGCTAACTGCTCGATGTTGCAGGTTTGATTGTGGATAGCTGAAAAAGGCCCTACCAACCCAGGGCGCCAGCCAACCTTTTTCAGCATGGCAACAGTTTGCTTTAGTCCAGGGAACAGTAGGTGATACACTATATACAATGTTATACTTATTTTCTGAGTAAGGATTTTGTGTTTCTGTTTGGCTTGGCATTGTCAAAGTGACTGGTTGACTCCAGGAGGTTACATTTCATATACTTAACATTTAAGATTTTTTTTTTATATATATATATATATTCTGCATTTGGGACGTCAGCCTGGAGACTGAAATGAAGATTATTAAAAAAATGCCTTTACCCAGATTGTTTACATTTCTTTGATGGATGCATTGCTGCTGTAATTTAAATTGGGTATAAAGATGGTAACTCTGTGAGGTGAGATGAAGTTAAGTTTAGGGAGGAAACCCTCTGCAAACATGTCAGAAGAGTGCAGGTTAAATTCTAGGTGGCTTTTTTGTTTTTCTTTCCTTCAAATGTGTAGTTGAATAAGAGGGAAATAGTGACCAGTTCTAGATCTAGGCTCAAATATTGGTTGTTCAAATACAGTGGTCAACAAAAGGAAGAAGGGGACAAGAAAAGTACTTGTAAGTGAGCATTGAAGGATAACCACAAATTCAAGGAAGCATTTCCCCATTTTTCTCTATGTTGTGTTATTCTGACTTAAATTGCCATCTGTTTTTTAATAAGACATGTTAGATATTCTGCATGATTTAAAATAAGAAGTGTGGATATCTGGAGTTTTGTTGATTTTAAATGTAAAATGCATGCTGATTAGGTTATAATATAGTGGATAACTTAGGAATCATTTGTTGACAGAAGGTAAAAAACATGGGAAAATATTATTTTAAGAAGAAGAAAATATTTCCAGTTAATGATTGACCTGAGTTATAACGAAGAAGATGCAAATCATCATCTTTCATTTACTGAGTGACTTAAGTTCAGATCTGCGAAATCTGAATGTTTGATTTGATCTCAAGAAGAATATGATATTTTAAAAGTAGAAACTTTAGTGTAAGATTCAGCATTCGTGTAGTGCAAGAGGACTTAACTCTAGAAAATATGATGTCTGTTATACTGAGTATCACATTGTCACTTGAGCATCTGTTGTATGCCACTACAATGCTTTCATTGGCTAATATGTATTTAGTTTGCTTTATTCAGATCTTTTGAATTAATTTTTAACTGTTAGATGTGGCAAAATAATTATTTGGCATTAAGTCAAACATTATTTTAACAAAGGAAACATTTTATTGCTTTGTTACAGCAGTACTTGGAGATCTCTGTAGTGAACAGGGCTGCTTTTTTCCTCATACTTTGCCACAAATAGTAAGACAGTCCTGAGTAGTATGCAGGCACAGTGCACAAGGACTGAAAGAAAAGGAATCAGTAGTGTTTTGTTGGTGGGTCTGGAATCAAAATGAAAATTCCAGTCTAGTATATCAAACTGGTTTTTAGTTCAGCTATTATATATTGAAAAGCTATAATAAAATAGAAGTGAGTAGAGGGATTAAAATGCCACTCTAAACTCTGTTTTTAAGGGGTAATTGGAAGAGATGTGTATTTACCAATGAGAGTGAGAAGTCTTTGGTCACTTTCTTCTCCCTCCAATAAACAGATAGACATAGATTTGATACTTCTGAAAAATTATGTTCTAAAGCAAATACATTCACTTAAAAATTGTTCATAATTATAAATTTTTCTTACCTAGTGAATAGAGTTGATTACTGAGAAGGCTTGTTGTATGTTCCTTATGAATTTTTAAGCTTGTCACTTGTTCCTTTTTATGAACTCATGTCTGGTGTAAGTCAGAGTTTGGAATACCATAAAACAGCAATAGCAGAAATAACATTTTATGTACCTTATGTGTTTCCATCAGACTATGCTCAGTGGTAGACTTACAGTTTTATTCCAGTCATCTTTCTTCTGTGACTTCCTGTATATGCAGAAGAAGAAAAAGTGTACTTAGTTTCTTTTTATTGACAATTTGGTTTTTGTGTAATAATAAACATAATAAATAATAAATATGTTTTGTAGATTCTAAACCCAGGAGGGAGCACATCCAGTTGGGTACCTAATTTAACCTCTGTAGTACAAACCACAGGTTTTCTCTCATTTAATTCTTGTTTGAATGAGAATCACTCTCAGCAAAACATCTGATGTTGATTCAGAAGTTACCAGTATGGGTAATGCACAGATTGTTATGCTGATTTAATTTAATTTTGTCATGGAAAGGAATTTGAACACCTAAAACAGTGTCATTTTTGAAAAGTGTAATAAGCTGTTTCCACTTGTGAATTTTGACTGGGTAGAAAAGCGTACTGGGAAGTTATTAATCACAATAATAAATCTTCTTAAGTGCTCTGTACTGTTGCAGGATACTATTGAGATCATGGCTAATTATAGTTAATTATACAGTCTGGGTTTTTTTTGTTTTGTTTATTTGGGTAATATGGGGGGTTTTGCATCTTTCATTACTGTACTGAATAGCAATTGGCCAAAATAATAAGCTCAAACAGTTCTTAGTCTTCAGAAGACATTAGAGATGCCTCTCTGAAAAATTCTGAAATAAGAGGACTCTGTAGAAAGTCAATTTAGAAATAATTGGAAAATCTTTGGTGATAGAATAATATATGTATTTCCAAAATATGATTTTTATCTTAAGAGACTAGCCTGGGATTTGCAGTATTTATTTTGCTATTCATGCTTTTAAATGCTTCTAGAAGGGGAAGCAAAGCATAATAAATTACCAAATGACAAGGCTTCTGTTTTTCATGTGTTCAAATCTGTGTTTGTATTAAGTTTATTTAAATAAAAATGTGTTTCTGCAGTTACCAGCTTTGTATGTGGGCATTGTACACAGCTTAAAAAGCAATAGCTCAGTACTGTGAAATCTGAGGTTTTTCTCATCTGCTTTTTAATCATCTATTAGTTCTTTTACTGAACATCCCATAGCCACGCTTGAAAAGGTAAACAATTTTAGAAGAGCCTTGAGATATTGCAAAGATGAAACTCTGAGGAATTCGAAGGGAGCAAGTTTGTGAGCTCAGGTTCTTACAGTACTTGGGACAAATCTTGAGAATTCTTGAAGTGACATGAAATACACAGATTTGTGCTCCACAGCGATCAGCCCCTTGACCTGTACCAGAAAGCGACCATTTCAGTATTTCAGATTGGTGTGAAGCAGACAAATAGAGCAATTCTGAGAGGGTTGAAAAATGTAAGAATAGAACAGCAGCAAATCAAACCTGAAGAGGACCTTTGGGGTACAACAGATACTGGAGAGCTTATGAATTGTTGGGAAGTCTTATAACCTTGCGATTAAATTGAGACAGAATCTAGATGAAAGCTGCTTTTATTGAATAAGTGTTGATGAAGCTGTTGTTCTCAATCAAGTTTCTTTAGCTTCAGTGAAAACCATTTAGAGCCTCTTAAACAGGTTAATAGTTTGTGGCGATGTGAGACAGAAGGCTCTTAGGCACATGACTTGTGAAGGATGAGCATTTGCTGTGGAAAACACAGCTGTAGCAGTATCATCTTAACATGACTCAGAGGAAAACCAATACCACCTCACAGATGAAAGGAATTGAAGGCTGCTCTGTGAACACACTATACACAACCCCCAGCAAAAGGAGATCCACAGCCCCAGGTAACGGCTTTCCTTGTCAAAGTCATACTCAAAGACTCTACAGGCATCCAGGTGTATCCAGAATTGTGCGGTGTCTGTTTTTTAATCCCCATGAGAAGGTGAAGTGGAAGGTAGTAAGTGTCAAGACCTACTTCTGCAATCACTTAAGAATTAAATATGGTTTTATGAAATAGTTTGGAATTGTATAGCACTTCTTAGGTAGTTTCTTCCTCATTGATAATAAGCCTTCTGCTCAAACACCCCCATTTGCTTTTTGTCATCTATTAAAAAGAGGCATGGTCATCTAAGAGGTCAATGATTACCTATGTCTAGACTCATGAGAGTGACTGAACCTTCAATGTGAGAAGCTTGTCTCATCTCATTAGATATGCCAAAAGGGAAAAAACCAACAAAAACAAAGGATGGTGCTCTTCATACCTTTGCTTACAAGATAAATAAATAACATTACAAGGAAAGTTGGCCCTCATGCTAAATGGTGATTGTGGAATTGCAAGATAAATGGTTTATCCTTTGGGCTGTTTGACGGTGTGGCAGAAACTGCTATTTTTCAATTATTTTCCTCTATCAAATTTTATTATTTATCTCATTTTTCAAAGTAGTAAACCATGAAAGACTAAGGGTGTGATACTTCTAAGGAGACAGACATTACTAAGCTTTAACGTTGTATTGAAATATCAGTGCTGTAAAATTAAATGTTGTTAAATCTGCAGTTTTATTATAGATTAAGAGAACAGAAAAGTGTCAGTAAGAATACATAATAGAAACAATAAAAGAGTACAAAATATAATTTTTAATATCTTCAGACTAAACAAAAAATAAACCTTGTAGGACAAGTATATTTTTATGTATGAGAGCTAATAAAAATGGGCATTCCTCTAGTTTCTTAGAATAAAAATAGTGCCAGGTTTGTAAAAATAATATTTACATAGTATCTTCTCTGCATCCCTGGCTTACTATGGCTACTGATATGATTTGGAAGATATATTGTTTAAAATAGAGACTCTTCATTGTGGGAAAAAATATGCAAGAAATTCTTTCTCTCCCTGTAACCTCAAACTATGTAAAACTTCTGTTTTTAAGAAAGAAAAGTGAGACCATAACCGTAGAGTAGTAAGAAAACAGAGTATGTTTTTTCTTCTCTATACAAAGCTTCATAATGGTTAAATTCACTGATAGCATATGGATAAATGTAAATATGAATTACATGACTAGAGTAAGTTCATTAGTATCAGCTGGTGTGCAATATACTTGTCTAAAAGTATAGGTTATTCAGTCAAAGTTGTTAATGTTTTTTGTTTTCAAAAGGAAGAGAATATTCTGATCAGTTAGTAACTCCAGAAGAAAGCTACCTGTTCAACCCTGTGTTCCTGCTGGTTTTGTCTAACGTTTGATAATCCTGAATCAGCCCACTCTTGGCTTTCAGGTTTTTCAAGCACTTGAGGAAGACAGAGCCCTGTTTTCCACTCAGCCGTAAGTGGTTGCGTTTATGCTTTAGCTGGATAAAAAAAGGATGCTGATGCTTTCTGCACTCAGAAAGCATTATTCGCTGTGTCAAGTTCTTTCTCCATCCTTTGTGCCTGGAAAAATTAGAATTGTGCTGCTTTTGTATATTGGTCCTTTCTTCTTTTTTAGTGTTAATACTTTATTTTACTTTTGGAGATCAGACACTGGCGGTTGTGCAACTGTCTTTTTGAGAAATCTTTTGGCATTCTACAGCTTTTTCAAAGCAAACCTGATCTTTTTCTGGACTTAATCCAAAGAAAGATGGTTATTATAAAATGAAAAAATGTGAAATACTTTTTTCAAATAAAAAGTGAGATCTAAGTGCTTTACGCCAGTGGGGTATCATGAAATTTATCAATTTGGCACCCAGAATATGGTTTTTAAGTAATGGTTTGCATTTCTGTTCTGCCTTGGAGACAATCTGTCATTATTAGTCTGCTATCACAATCAAGAGTGCAAAACATTTGTAATTCTTGGCCTTTTTATTCACTCCTGCTATCCTAGCTCTTTTTCTTCCTTTTGTCTGTCCCTTTCTTGTTTTTCTTCTTTCTTGCAACTTTCTTTACCATGCTGAGAAAGCAGGAGATGAGCAATATGACAAAAAAGATAGTAATAAGGATAAAGAAATTATTAATGTGGAATTTTGGTTGTTCTGTAGAAGAAAAGATAAATGTGATGACAGCAGAAGAGAGGATGTCTGGCACCTTGCATGTGCCCACATGTGAAAGGTTAGGGGTGAGAGGGTTCTCGAAGGTCCTTCTCTGCCGCCCAGAGTGGTGGTGTACCATCTCTGACTGAAGCAATGCTTTTTTAATGTTCTTCTAGCAGTAAAAAAAAATGAAGTTTGGGAGTGTTAAAGCTGGGTTCTTACCAATTTATCTTCAGAAGCACCTGCTAATTAAAGGAACAAAAAGGAGGGAGCAAAAATCTGCTAGGGCACTTTGTGGTAAACTTGATGAGATTACCATCATGAAATTTCGAGCCTGATTTACTACTGTCTTAATTTGGAGATACCGGAGTACAGCTTTCTTCACTTTACCTTTTGGAGCACTGAAAAGGTAAAACAGTACTAATAGTGACCTAGTTTGTAGGTTTTGGGGTTGTTTCAAGAACATGGCAAGGAGTTGGCCTTCAGGTAGCTGAAAATACTGGGTAACCAGTCCTAGGGTTTCATGTTGTTCAGACAGTGGTAGCTCCTTATGAGAACTGTTGACAAAGTTATTAAATAGCAGCTTCACGGGCATTTTGGGGAGAGCACTATGTGAAGGGAGGGATGGATATAGTACGAATCAAAGATTTTTATGTGTCCATATAAAACATTTTAAATTGATCATATATGATAAAAGGCAGAAAAGTGTTCATGTTTTTAATGCATTTTGCACAACTGGAGTGTGTTTATTACATGAAGTAATACAAGTTGAATTGTTAGTCTTTTCTGATTGGTCTAAAAACAAACTTTTTCCTGAGCAGAATTTAAAGATAAGTGTTTTTATTATCTCCATCAACTGTAGAATGACCAGAAATCGGAATGTCACTTTTTATTTCTGCTAAGTCTTCTGCTCTATTATTTCGTAGACATTTTTCATTTCAAACAGTTCTGTTATTTTGTCATATTGCTGCTCACTGGGAATAGGGGCCAGCGAGGCATGCTCCCCAGTCGTTTTGAAAGGGCTCGCTGGAGCCGCTGTTTTAAGTGTGACTCTCTTTATCGTACCTGGTAGACAGTCTGATGAATACAGCTTCTTTATACCTGTTCCATGGTTTGTTTGGTTTTTTTGGTCTACCGTGCTTCAGCCTGTGCTTATGCACACGATTTTCTTCCCATTTTCCTTTCATCAAGATGGAAGAGAGCAGCATCTGCTGAGTGTGAAGTCGCTTCTGAAGCCGAGTATCAGAGAGAACTTTAAAAGACCCCAATTAAAAGGGGCACAAAAGCTGCCTTTTTCACAGACATGCTACAATAGGGTTTCCCATTATGAGTTGTAATTGCTTGGGGTTAAAGTAGCTTTAAAAACATATTTCTTTTTAATAGTGATTGAATTTCATGAAATAAATAGTGTATGGCCTATAAAACTATGAGGTGGTGTTTCTGGAACTAGAATATCTTAATTACTTGGTGGAGGCTACCATGTGATGAAAATATATAGAGCAAATTGCAAAAGCCTGTGATTACAGAACACTAGTAAGCATATACTTTTGTTGTGCGTGGATGATGATAATATAAAAACAAAGTAGAGTTGCATCGCTGAATTAGAATAGCAGGTCTTGTAAAAGGAAGTGTTGATGCATGAAAGTACTCTTGAATAATGTGTGACTATCGTATGTGTCCTTCATTCCTGTCTTCTGCCTGGAAGTGATGCAGAAAGATTGCTGTCTTCTGTTTTCAGAAGGGCTGATTTGTGGAAAGGTGGGTTTGTCTGGTGATGGACCCAGAGGAGGGAAAAAAGAAAACAAAAAATCCCTTTGTTGCATTGTTCAGAATAAACAGTGTTTCTTGGGAGGGGCAGGGCATTAATTTTCTAGGGGTTTTTTTGTTGGGGGGGAAGGGGGGACGACACACTGGGGTTTTTTGTTGTTTTTTGTTTTTGTTTTTTTAAACAGGACTTGATTACAAGTATACTTTTTTGGACACGTGTTAAACATTTGTGTGCAATATGTTAGCTTTTGTTTAGGATTTGCTGTAAACTGATTTCAGATTGATATTTTGTGATGCCTTTGAGGAAAATGTAGTGCACTTTATACAAAATTGTTTCAGTAACATGTCTCTGGAAACAATGGTTTCAGGGTTTTTTGTTTTTTATTTTGAACAGGTAATGTCTGTACATGAATTGCAAGCTAGTCTCTAGTGGGGACACCGTGGGAGG
Source organism: Mycteria americana (assembly GCF_035582795.1). Lineage (NCBI taxonomy): Eukaryota > Metazoa > Chordata > Aves > Ciconiiformes > Ciconiidae > Mycteria > Mycteria americana. The sequence goes on from NC_134367.1 coordinate 39,440,794, forward strand.
ATGAACACGGAGGAGCTGGAGCTACTGACTGATTCCAAGTACAGAAACTATGTAGCAGCTGTTGACAAAGCACTGAAGAATTTTGAATATTCCAGTGAATGGGCAGATTTAATATCGGCACTTGGAAAGCTAAACAAGGTATGCCTGGCAGTTGCTCTTGGAAAAGATTCAGGAACTGACAAAGGGTACTGGTGTAAAAAAGTCAGAAGTGCAAGGTTCTAGCAGTCTAATATTCTTGCAAATATTTTAGCAGTCTGAGCCAAATGTTGGGTGTGTGCAAGGAGCAAACAAATGCCTTTCTAAGACTTACAGTTGAACCCTTTGTAATTTTAAGTAAAGGGAAAAGTTTATTTACATTTCTAGTGGAAATAAATGCAACACCTTTTTTTATTACTAACATTTACTTCTAATGTCATTCAATGTTATTGAAATCGTGTGAAAAATAGTAGCCAGTATAAATATCAGCAATATTTTTATGAAGCATGAGTTATAAAATGGAGCTCAAATCATTCATTGACCAGAGAATGTTACCATTCTGATTCGTTTTAACAGTTAATAAGTTCAATGTGTAATATCATCATGATCTTTAATAGCAGTTTACAAACGGATACAGATCCTGATATCTGTAAAAATCTTGTTCTAATCAGTCCTATGTGTTTCTAGGCATCTCCAGTCAGGGTCACAGAGCTCCCTTTACACACACACATTTTACAAATGTGGAGCTTTGCAGAATTTGGCATAGAAAATTACAAGTCTGAAGCATTTACATTCTACCCTTTAAACTTTGTGGAAAATCAAGAATGACAGTACAGTTGGCAATGCCAATGGCATCATTTCTTTGTATAAACTCCCTTTTTTTTTTTTCTTTTTTTTTTTGATTGTAACAGTTCTTGCTGCACATATATACAAAGTGAAGGCTATGATATTGGGAAAGAAAAATCTAAAGATGTAAATGCAACTCTGTGTTCCAGTCCTGAAGTGATTATATAGTTTCAGGCAGTGGTAATGTTTTATATGTTGTCTTACTCTATGATGGTTTCTTAAAGTTATCCCAAACTCACCACCCGCAGTTTACTAGTCCTCTTTGAGCTACTGGCAATTGCTTTTAACAAATGGAGATAGTAATTTTTGTCCTCAAAAGGATGAGTAAAATGAAATGGACAAGCTGTAAGTAAGGAGCCCATTACAAGTGAAGTTTTAAATGCCTTGGCAATTCTGTTTATAGCAAGTGTATAAGTGAAAGGCATTGCAAAGAAAAAGCTCTGTGGTACATCTTAACAGGTTTTTTTTTTTTTTCTTGTGTTGTAACCTAGGTATGTGTTATGACTTACTGACCGTGTTCAGGAACTCATAAAATGTGCATTTGATGTTTAACTTGTTTTGTGCTGTTTTTCTTAATGTGTTGATTTATCAGGTACTACAGAACAACGCGAAGTACCAGGTAGTACCGAAAAAGCTGACTATAGGCAAGCGCTTAGCACAATGTCTTCATCCAGCTTTGCCGGGAGGGGTTCATCGGAAGGCACTTGAAACATATGAGATCATTTTCAAAATCATTGGGCCCAAGCGCTTGGCCAAAGATCTTTTCCTCTACAGGTACAATAGTTTAAACAACTCCATTCCAAATGCATAGTTGAGATGCTTTTGGTTTCCTACATTTTATATTAATAATATTGCTTTGTTATATAGCAAGAATCAGTCAATTTCTTTCCCTCGTGTTATTGGTGCTTGTGTAGTGCTCTTCTGACGAATATTGTATATCAGAAGATAAACACATCACCTAAACTTTTGTTAGGAACCAAATTTAGTGCTAGAAAACCTGGAATTTATGATTTCTTCATTGAAATAAACAAAGTTTTGTGCATGTATGTACAGTAATTGAAGTGGTAATGTTTGTTTCAATGTATTCACATTACATTTTTCTATTGTCATTGAAGTGGTATTGGAAAAGAATGAGTATAGTTTAGTGCAAGAAATTTTCTCTTCCAAGCAATCAAATCAACAGGACAGAAAGATTGTCTGTTTTGTTAGAATGGGGGGCAAGTACAAAATTTTTCTCACTATCAGTCTCTAGAACTGATGATAATGAAAAGGAAGGATAACCTGAAAAGTAAGTGTAGTGAAAATATACTGATTCCTAAACCTCCAATACATTTTTGGTTGTGTGGGGCGGGCAAGACATTAAGCTATTTATTATATAATGCATAGAGGGATGCGTGCATATGTGTATACACACAGTCATACATGGTTCTCAATCTTTAGCTATCCCTGGAGATTAAAATTTCATCAGTTTGAGAAACAGTGGAATAAAATAGAATACTGTTTAGGTAGCAAAGGTGTGTATTAATGCTTGGAAATAAATTGTATTCCTTAACATCAGCTATTCTGTCTTGCATTGTCAAGATGTTTATATATAGTTACATTTGGTGAGGGGGGGAGGGGAGTGTCTCAGTTCTGTGTTTCCACATGTTTTTTAAAGATTCCGTGAACTCATAGCTCGCATTCTTTTGCTTGTGCAGTGATTCCATAGCTGCAATATCTTGTTAACAATAAGTTCTAGGACAGTGGAAAATGCTACCTTGTGTAATGTAACCAAAAGCCATTGTTACTGATGCTTGGGAGAAGGCTGACGTTCACATTAAGGCATTATCAAAGATTCCAGTATTTTTCATGAAAGCAGAATGACAGTGTCTGAACATCAAATCTTGAAGGATGAGTAGTAGCCTCACAAAGAAAGGCTGTGGGGTAGTGTGCTGGTTATTGAACAAAAAGACATTTTTGCAGAAAAAAAGAAACCAGTTGACAATGGTAAAGCAGTAGTTCTTCTAGACAGATAAAGGCAAAAACAATTTTTACAAACATTTTTGTACTTTGAAAAGATTTTTTTTTTTTTCCTGTAACATGGATAACATTGTATCCACAAAGAGTTTCTTCTTTTAATAGTAGATTTGTATGTGTATATTTTAAGACCCTTGTCTCAAACTTACCTTTTTTTACTGTTCTTTCATTTTCCTCTTCTTGTGTCAGGGGTCTTCTGACCTGAGTCCTCAGTGATTTTGAAAATTGCAGTTGTGTTCACATACCTTTGATTATTGGTACTGTTTGTAATAATTTATGATATTTAGTAGCAATAGCAAAACTGTTTTTCATGTGTAGGTAACTTCTCCTTAGCTGATCACATTTGTAACTTCCACGAACTTACACTTACATTCCTAGTAAACTCAAAACATACTTCCAATGTTTTCAATCCTTTAAATGCTATATCAAGAACAGTAGGTTTATTGTTAGTTTGAGAATCTGTTTTCAGACTGAATTTATGAAGTAAATATATACTTTGTTGCTACTTAACAGTATAAATGTCCTAAAATTTATCTTTAGGTTACTTGAAGTAAAACATAATTATTTTTCTTTTCTTACAGAAAAGTATTTCTATAAATTTCCTCAAATGTTCTCATCCATTTTTGTTTTTTCTTAATAAGTGCAAAGACAGTGTATTTTTTAAGTATATTTTCCATTGTGATGTAGTTCAGCATGGGCAAAATTAACACTTTGTCTTGCAGAAGTGCTTCTGGTTTATCATATTTGTTTTATTGGTGAAAGACACAGTCATCTCTGGGCCTTCAGTGTTTGCTGTCACAATACTAATAAAGCTCATAATATTAATCTTGGCATACCAACCTGTCAGTCTGGAAGGCAGTTGTATAGCATGGTGGTCTATGCCTGTGCAAAATTCTGGGATAAAAACCTGATACTTATAATTACATCAGACGTGCCTGTAACAGTCTTGTGAGACAATTTCATTTATATCTTATGAGAAGCTTCCTAAAAAAAGGTAATTTTATTTTCCACAGTTCTGGACTATTTCCACTCCTTGCCAATGCTGCTATGTCTGTCAAGCCAACATTATTGAGTCTGTATGAGATTTATTACCTCCCTTTGGGGAAAACATTGAAACCAGGACTGCAAGGACTGTTGACTGGGATTCTGCCTGGGTTAGAGGAGGGGTCAGAGTATTATGAAAGGTAAGGATAGATATGTTAATAAGGTTATATGCTTGATTTGGTCTTTTTTTTTCAGCAACTTTTCATTAAATACTTGTATGTGGATTTTTTTTTTTTTAAGATAGGTGGTATTTAATTTCATCCAGTCTTATTAATTGCAATGGAATAATATGGTGAAAGATTCTTAACATTAATTATGATAAATTAACTGTTAGTTGTTCCTGTTATTGAAAGGGAATTGACATTAAGTAGACTTAGTGTTATATGTTGGTCTCTTCTCCCAAGTAACAAGTGATAGGACAAGAGGAAATGGCCTCAAGTTGTACCAGGAGAGGTTTAGACTGGATATTAGGAAAAATTTCTTCACTGAAAGGGTTGTCAAGCATTGGAACAGGCTGCCCAGGGAAGTGGTTGAGTCACCATCCCTGGAGGTATTTAAAAGACATGTAGATGTGGTGCTTAGGGACATGGTTTGGTGGTGGACTCAGCAGTGCTAGGTTAACGGTTGAACTCTATCTTAAGGTTTTTTTTACAACGTAAATGATTCTATGACTCTTGTTATGAATTGAAATATGTGACATGTTAGGAACATGCTGCTTGTTTCTTTTCAATGGGTTTCCTGTAAAGTAGTACTGCCATATTATTCCTAGTCTAAAATACATGCCTTAACTGAATGTAAGATAACAAACAAAGCTTCCATCATTAAGATTTACTTGTTATGACATCTAAATTGTCATTAAGTCACCTATGTAAGAGACAGCAATAGTCCACCTATCTTTATAGGTTATTACTCTATTTCTAGCAGAGTGGCCTGGGAGGTAATAGCTCTTCTTATCCAGCAAGCCTAAGCCCTGGTTAAGTTATCTTGACTGTGGTGTCTGGGGTGCTGGGGTCAAATCTTAACATATTGAAGGATGAAGTTACACTCCAAGGCTTTGAGTTCTTGGAATTGTTCACACGCTTGCATATTCTTGATACTTCCAACTTCAGAAGCTAGAATTTTCATGACTTGTATGTGAAGAGCAATTTAACATTGTCTTTTTCTATTTCTGCATAGGTAGCTATACACAGTGTAGTTGTCATCACTACAACAGGGAGCAAGGACTACTCAGCTTGCCTCCCGGGGCCTACCATAGGGTGTAGAGGTGCTGCCACATGAGTGGGGAGAAATGAGGACAGGGGAAGGGATTGCTTGTGCTCAAAGAATTGTGATATTTTTATGCCCTGTTATTGCCAGAAGTGCTCAGTGCAAGGAATGAGAGGGCAAAAGCCATTTGCTTGATTCTTTTCTTCAGTAGCTGTGCTTTCCTGCTGTCTCTGAAACCTCTCTCTGTAGCAACGCTTGGCTTTAAGTAGCAGATGAGGAAGTTATTTGGCTCTTTGAACATAAGGAGTACATAAGGAGAAGCTGTGGGCAGGCAGAAGCGTTTTGCGAGCCAAGTTGGCCCACAGGCTTGCTAGTTGGATCACTCTGTTCAGGCTGCGTTATAAGGTTCAGTGTATAATTGGGGCTTCTCTTGGCCTCAAAAGAAAGTTTTGACCTTCCTGTAACAATTTATTTTTATATTTATTAAAACTGAGGGCAGGGGCAAGTGCTGTGATACGTGCCCTAATTCAGCTGACTTGATTTTACTGCAGAACGAACACACTGTTGGAGAAGGTTGCCTTGGCTGTGGATCAGTCGGCCTTCTACAGTGCTCTCTGGGGTAGCCTCCTCACAAGCCCTGCAGTTCGCTTGCCTGGGATCACCTATGTCCTCTCTCATTTGAACAGGAAGCTTTCAATGGAGGATCAACTCTACATAATTGGCAGTGACATTGAATTAATGGTAATGTTTTGTTGGAACAATGAAGACATTGGTGTTATTTATATAATAATATACTTCCAAGGGTTTTAGTTGTCTTCTCTATCTTTGAACATAACCTTTGAAGAGATAAAAATGCACGTTTACTTATTATAGCTCCAGTTAAGCTGATGTTTTTGTGCATGACAAGTGTTGCAAAGCTGAGTTAATGTTTCAGAATGCTTAGGTTTTGTATAAAACTTTCCATTCATGACACACTTCAGTTAAAAGTGGTAGAGTTTTAGTGTATTTTTTGAAAAAAATATATAGAGTATTATTTTGTCTTTTAAACTTAGGATATTCATTGGTGATATAAAAAAGCAAAAGCTTAATGTTTGGATAGTTCAGGGAATCTATGTTGATTATATGTTTCTTCAGTGGTCAAACTCTTTATTTTCCTGTTTTATCTTGTTCCATTATTCAAAATTTTAAAATAACTTCATTTCGTACATATTGCTATTTATAAACAACTGTTCTTATTTTGTGAGTGTTCTCTTATATCTACCTTCTTAAAATAATACAGTAAATAACTATTTTGGGGGGTCTGCCGTTACTTCAGGTGGAAGCAGTAAGCACATCAGTGCAAGATACCAGTGTTTTAGTACAGAGGAGCACATTGGACCTTATCCTTTTTTGTTTTCCTTTCCACATGAGCCAGGTAGGTTATTAACATAAGAGAGATGAATTGGCAAACTCCTAAATGTACTCCACTTCTTAAGTCAGTAGGAGTATTTAGTCAGTCTTTGTTAATGATTTTCTCCAAGCTTAAACAAGAGTCATATGTAAGAGTTTCTCTGATAGGTTTGGCCATTCTCATGTCGTGATCTTTGCCCTTCTGCTTTTTAACTTGCTGTGTTAATTTCAAAGTTAACTTTAACTTCCATATATGCAAACCCAATATAAATTATGATGTTTAGTCTGTGAAGAAGCTTTTAATTTGCTCTAATTTGATGAGAAAACAAATTATCTGTTCATGTGCAAGTTTCCAATTCTCAGTGTTCAAAAGCAGCAAAAGTTAGTATAACTTTTGTATATAACTCTCAGAGTATAGAGTATAACTCTTAGTATAACTGATTCAGAACACTAGAGAATTAAAAATGATTATTGGTTTGGGGTCAGTAGTTAGCCCTAGCAGTAGTGGGAAATAGACCTTACAACTTCTAGGTAATCTTTTTTGGACTGCATTTATTGTTAGGCACTTACTGTTTTTAAATGATCCATGATTTATTTTACTCCTGGAGGAAAACTTATACAAAGTTGATTCTCACCTTGTTAGAAATTGTGGAAAACCTGTAGAAACAACTGTGTTCTTGCTTGTGGAAACAACATTTATCAGTTACTATAAGAATATTTGGAGTGTCTCTGTTTAGATGCTAGAATGGTGAAATTATCAATGCAGCATTTTTTTTTAATATTAAGACTTATACAAACATTGAAAGTAGTAAGAGATTGAAAGGTATTTGAAATTCTTCAGTGATTTTTTTTTTTTTTTACACTGAATCTTAGTTGAATTTACTCCCAAGGCTTTTGCCTAATAAACAAAATGAAATGTCTTGTAACAAAAATGAGCTGTTAATGGAGTCAAGTATTTTTGCTGTTCATAAAAGGTGCATAATATTACAAAGTGTCTGTTCCAAATAATCATATTCTGGTTTCCTAAGAGCAAGATTATGTTTTCTTGTACTATTCCAAATTCAGAAATGTCAGAAGATGAAATTAACTGTTTTAGTGCAGATTAAGCTGCTAGCAATGAAAAAGTGTTACTTTTCATAGTTAAATTTAATCAAGTTTCTAACTTCTTCAGGCAACACGTCCAGACATGATCAGAATTTTGTCAGCAGCCCTTCATGTAGTACTGCGCAGGGATATGTCACTCAACCGAAGGCTTTATGCATGGCTTCTAGGTAGGTTTGTATTTAATTTCATTGTTCACTAAAAGTGGAGGAAGGATCGTGTATTCATAGCAGTATTTTGCCATATTGCGGAGGAAGATTCTTGGAAAATTAAATGCTGAATTTGTATCGCAAGGAAGAAAGGCACTATCTCTCTCCGTGGACATAAAAGGTGAAGAATGTCATGCTGGAACTCTTTCCTGTTATGTAAATTATTGGTACATTTTCCTATAGCAGCAATTATGGGCCACATTCAGGGGTAGAGCCTGGTGCACTAGGCCTTCATAAATAGGCACTGAAAGGCAACTTTTGTCTCCCTAAAAACATAAAATGGAAAAAATGGAGAACAGGCATTACAGAATGTGAATGGCAGTTGGAACACAACAGCACAGAAGGGATGAAAATAAAAGAATTTTGAAAAATGTTGATATTACCTTGATGGAGGTTTGAGTATGCAGACTTTAAGCTTCATTAGATATTTGCATGGTTGAATTAACAAATCACCAATCACTTATCTTCCCCATGCAACCAGAACATGATTTCAATGCCTTTCTGGGGTAAAAATTGATCAATGACAGGACACACACTTTCACTTCTACCAAATGGCAGAATGTCAATACAATACACGTTTAATTTTTTGTATGAAACCAGCGTGTAATCAGAAGACAGTAGCAGAGAATAATAGCTATTTAGAAGACTCTTAACTATTTAGGGAATATTTAGAAAACTAGAAATTAGAAAATGTTTACTCTTATTCAGCGTTGTTATTTTAAGGAAATAAAGCCTATGATCACGTGAAACTGGACTGTTACTCTTTAAAACCACTTTCAGCCCATTTGAGAGAAGTCAGGATCTCTGACATGGGAGTTCCTAAGAGTGTCACAGAAACTGGGGACTGAATGGAGAGACATAAAGTGGTTTCTCTACTTGAGGGGAAGACTGTTTTACGGTCTGCTGTAACCTTTTTTGTTTGGCTTCCCAGCTCATGAGCAAGCACATATGTGTTTCTCAGGCTACCCAGAACCCTTCCCAGCAGCTCTTGCATCTTTCCCAGCTGATAGTTAAGACATCAGAGGCAGGTAGCCTGTGGGTGATTGGGGAGCAAGGAAGTAAGTAGTCAAGGGGCATGAGACAGAACTGAAGTTACAAAGGGAGGGATGAAGTCAGCAACAGTGTTTTGCATGAGGGGATTGGTTTTGTTGCTGTAGAAGTTGCAGGGATTTAGAAGATAATTATGAAAAAATCCCGGCTTCTTTAGTGAATCATTTCTCAAGACACTGACTTGCAAATTACTCATCTTTCTTTAAAAGACGGTGAAATGCACTGTTGTGCTCCATACCTACATTTTTTAATTTAAGGAAAAAATAATTTCCAGATTAAGCACTGCACTAGTGTTTCATCTAAATTTGGTGGATTAGATATGTCTTTTTGCTGTCATTGAAAAAGATATTTTATGTGTTTAAAATATCATGCTGCTTTTTTAGTTGTGGAACCTTCTTCTGCTTCTTTCATGAGCATAGTCTCCACTGAAAGATAATATAAGTTCAGAAGATAGTTTTACAGTGACTGTTCCTGGTCCTGTTTTATGAACAGCTAGTGCCTCCCTTTGCTATGTATTTGGACAGACCTTCTGGCAATATAGCTTTTTTGCTTGTTTTTCTTTTGACACTGTGCTGCTTTTATATTATCATGATATTCTACTCCTAATACAAAACATTGGGGAGGAGGGTCAGTTATGTTGGAAGACTCTCTGAAGTCTGATGTTCTGCATGACATTATTCAATTCTGGTGTTAGCTATTCCTTCCAATTATTTTATAGCTCAGAGTGGTCTATTAACATTCTCTAGGCATAAAAATCACATTACATCTCTTTAAATCCAGGTTAGCTTAACCATTGTTAACAGTGGTTGTTTTAAGTTGCTGCTAAAGGGCATGCATCTTCTCGGGCTTTCCTTCTATTTTTGTCACTTCGGGACAAAAACTGTGGAAAATGCTTCTGTAGAATGGGGTGATATCCTGACCAACTTCTTGATTTTTTTTTTTTTTTCCTTTAATTTTGTTTCCCTTAAGCCTATTTTTTTTGTAGAATAAAAAATTTACTTGGTAAAAGAAAAGATACAAATTTACAAAACAAAGGTCTATCTCCTTCATGTAATTTTGAATAACAAAATTGATTTTGTGTAATATGACTGATACACTCTGTAAGTGCCTTAGTCATGTCAGTGTGTTTTAGTGATCATCTCTTTATGTTTAAAATACTGAATTTTGTGTTCTCATAATAATATTAACATTGAAATATTTTTGTGGGACAGGTTTTTTTGAAGATACTCTAGGACTATGTGGTTTGTGCGGTGTTTGTGAACATTTGTTTCTTTTGTACAAGAAGTAACTTGATTAGTAATGTTGCATAAAACTAAAGTTCGTAATTTGTGTGCAAACTGCTTGCATGGAAGTATCACTTAGTTTCCTGTATTAAACTCTATAAAATCATCTTTCTCTTGCCAACATTACTTGGACTTCATCTTGGTAAGTTATCAGTGCTAGTGTGTTGATTTCTAGAAATTTCAAGAAATTGGCAAAATATTCTATTAGAGACAAATACTTATTTGCCTTGTCTTTTGTTTGCTTTGAAGGTTTTGATAACAATGGTGCCCTTGTAGGACCCAGAAGTACAAGGCACAGCAATCCCGAGGAGCATGCCACTTACTATTTCAACACCTTCTCTAAGGAGATGTTAGTCCAGGTAGCTATATGACGTTTTATTGTGGCATATATCTTCATAAATGGATGCTGATCAAAGGTGCTGTATCTTTTATCTTTTGACTTGCCGTTTCAATGTGACCACGTAATTTCTGTCTTTTTCTGGTATTGTCCCCTACTCTTCTAAAACCTTCTCAGTGGAAAAATGAAGACATGGGATAATGTGTTTCTTTAGAATAACAGTACAATCAGGACAAATATTAGATTTTTCTCTCCTGTTCCACAATGAGTGTAGCATACATGGAAGATATTTGATTACGAGCCCAGCACATTGGAGCCTGTTCTTTCATAAAATGGGACTGGAGAATTCTCTTCTTCTATAGATATGGAAACTCCTCTGTGTCTTGGGAATCGGAAAAAATTGATCAGATAGTACTCAGAAGGTCTGAGTAAGAAGGGTCTTCCTCCCCTCTAGGCAAGGGGAACATCTTTTTTGCTGTCCTTTGGTGGTCAGGAATAGTTAATCAATTTGGCAGTCATACTATTTGACCGTAAAAGCCTTGCTAAGTGAGCTGATATCACCTGGCCTCAAGAGCTGTGCTCCCTTCTCTCACAGTAGTTAAAGTATACAGATGCCTTTCAAGATGCTATGAGTCTGATCTTGAAATCAGGAAGACATTTTATCATTAAGGCAAATTGATAAGGTCAGGATTTTTCTGATAGTCAGAATTGCGGTGCTATATATGGGAATGAGAGTGGGGGTTCCAATATTAGTAGCTGACACGAGAATATTTAGGTCATCACAACTTAAAGCTGATATCCAGCACAGAGCTAGCACTTTCAGTTTTATCTGAAGGTAATGACACCTGCTGTTCTATTGATGAGGAAGAGACCCCAGAATTCCAGTGCAGCAAGGACCTCGTTGGCTCACTCTCACCCTTCTCTTGTCACCCTTCTGCCTCCCATGGCAGATGACTCAGAAATTATTCAAGCGTAGAGGAGAGGCCTGATGAGATAGTTTCGCATGCACAAAATGTGGTGAGCTTTTAGCAACATTTAGGCATTTGTTAATAGGTTGTGGTCTTCCTTTTAAATCTGTCCATCTTTCGAGCTTAATCAGTGTCATTAAAGCTCTTCTGTCTGAAAAGACTAAGAGTGTAGAGTTGATATAGTCTGATTTTTTTATCTTTTTTTTTTGGTAGCAGGCACTACTGCTACAGTAGAATGGAGAGTGGCCATTTTTTTGTAACGAGGATAATTCACTTGTGTTTTGCTTTAAATTTTTTTATGGACATTAAAATCAGTGGCTTGCTCTACATAATACAAATTGCATATGCCTTCTAAAACCATTTGCTGTCTTTTGAAAGCCTTCAAAAGCATTGCTCCTTTTTGCCTTCTTCCCTAGCAGTCTCTTTGTGTGTTCTTTTATCCAGTCCACCCCCATCTTATTCATTGATACAATGTACTGAAAATTCTGACCTTCTAAAGGCATACTGAAGTATAGAAGATTTTTCTTTCAGGATACTGGCTGATAATACTTGGTTTGTAGCAGGGTCGAACCTGTTTTCCTGCCTCTCTTCTTTCCCATCTCTCTTTCTCTTTTGTCCTCCTTTTTTAGAAGCTGTAAAAGAAACAAAGTAGTTTTGACTCGGACAACGAAGCCAGCCACAGAGAGAAAACCAAGCGAAATATGTAGCAGTTTCATTGGGCTTTTTTTAATTCTGCAGCTCATTCCCTAAACTGCTTCAGTATAGAAACTCAATTTTCCCATTTGTTTTAAAGTTGTCATTGCTATCTAGTCAACTTAGTCAAGAAAGTTTTCTGCCACATAGGTGGGTATATCCTGGATGGACAGATTATTATTTATTAAGCCCTTAATATCTACATGCCTTACCTTCTCAAACAATTTCTTCATCACTTTTCAGGTCTTATTCTTATGAGATTTTGAGTTAGTATCTGTTTATAATATTTTATTTTTACTTGAAGTATATACAAGTTATCAAATTCTGTTCCATAGAAATACCCTCATAGGCAAAGTTGCGAGAAGTACTTAAGCATGGAGAGAATGAGCTGCAGTGAGATGAAATAGTGGTCTCCACTACTGAGACTTTTCCCTTTATACATAGCTTTTATTGCATCTTTCTTGTAAAAACTGTTTTCTGGTTTTGGTTTTGTTTTCCTAATATGCTTTTGCTCTTTGTAGGCAATGGTTGGAATATTACAAGTTAATGGTCATGGAGAAGAAAGCACATTGATGCAAGACTTAAAGCCTTTTCGAATTCTTATCAGTTTGCTGGATAAGCCTGAACTAGGTAATTTTCCTATTACTTCATATTTATTTCTAGTCTTTAACTTGTTTTACATGATTTTGCTTCGAGAATTTTTCTCTCTTGTTGGTCCAATTGAAAAAGCTGTATTCTTAGTACTGGCAGGTTAGCTAGATGTCTTAGATCTTCCAAGCTGCTAATTTAATTCATTAGATTTACCTTTTACCAAATGCAATTTCTTCTACTTTCAACACAGGAAATAGTAAGTTAAAGCCATAGAGAGAACTGACTTCATGTTGGCAGAAATGCAGATTGGATCTTTTCCAGTTCTTTAATCAAATAGTGACTTTCACTGTTTTAAATCTCAGCTGTTCCTTTTGGGAATAATCTGCTCTTTCTCCTAATATACACATAGAGATGAGAGATATTAACAAGAAAACAAATTTTTTTTTTCAGAATAATTTATCCAGAGGAAGCAAGTATTTTTTTGGTTTTGTGGGTGGTTTGTTGGGGGGGGGGAGAGGGGGTGTTTTTTGGGGTTTTTTTTTTGTGTGTGTGTGTGTGTCTGTCTTTTTGGGGTTTTTCTTCATTTTCCTTTCCCCTGTTTAAAGTGTTTAAATGCACTTTTTAGCAGGTGAGTGCAGAGGACTATGGGACAAAAGTAGATGAGGCAAAGGTATTTACAACAATTATATGCTGGATATCTTGCCTTTTTCTTTGGAATAGCAGTTTTGGAGGTGACTAAAAAAAAAAAAATAATTTTTGAGGTCTATCCTAAGATTTGGGGACAGGATAATAAAAGCGTAAAAATACAACAATTAAAGACTTACAGCTTGAAAGGAAGTGGTTAAGACAGACTGCAAAGAACAAAATATGTGACAAGAATTTGTCATCTTGCTGGTAATTCGTGATTTTGGGGGGTCAGTTTAAATTTTCAGAGGCAGTGTGTACGTTAAGATTTCATGAAGTAAGCAGAGCTATGAGGATTATTTCAGCAAACTGAGATGGAATAAGCTAATAGGATTTCTACTTAACTCAGTGAGCACACTCTCACTGAAGGAAGCTCAATGAAGCTAGGAGAAAGCATGAAAAAGCAAAGGATATTTCAAGCAGGATCACTTTGTGAACTCCTTTCAAAATAAGGTGGGGTTTTTTCCTTCAAACTTGAGATTTAGCTCAAATCTGAAGGAGGTGCTATTTCAAAAAGTATCCTGCAGACTATATCGAGAATTAATGAAAACCTGCCTCAAATTAAAAGGAAGGAAGATGCTCAAAATATTTTACCTTGTATTATGGAAGATGCTCAAAATAAAATGTATTTTCCATATGATAGCAGCATGAGCTAGCTTATGGGTGGGTATTTGAAACTGGTTGAAAGCTACCTTTGATCAGGAATCCATGTAGTCACATTTACACATTACTGAGCTGAGCTAATAATCCCTCAAAGAGGGTGTGTTGGCTTGAACGTAGGCTACACTGACGTGACTGCATAGCTTTTGAACTAGGTGTGTTTGTATCCAGCCATCGTTGTACACACATTGTATGGGAAAAGAACTCCGCTTGTGCTTTGTATACTCCCAGGCATTACAGTTGCCTGTGTATTTCTGGAAGGCAAAAAAATTTCTGAAATTGAGGTAGTTTATGAAATTGAATAGAAGGAATTTTATGGTTTCAGTGACCAAAGCTAGCTAATGATTTGGATAGTTTCCGGATGTGGACTGTTAGTGGTGCTATAATGCATAAGACTGTGATTGGTGGTATTCCTCCCTAGGTCCTGCCATCCTAGAGGATGTATTGATTGAAGTGTTTCGAACGTTATATACACAGTGCAAAGCAGAACTGGAGCTTCAGGCAGAACCTTCTTTCAACAAAGATCACACACAGCTAAGCAGGTGAATAATGAATAAAATGTATTATGTATTTAAATAATATATCTTTTTGTTGCTGAAACCATGACTGTGAAGCCTGTGGGACTGTGACCTGGTTCCTTCATGATACATGATACAGTATCCATTGACATTAATTGCAACTCCTGTGTTCCATGCAAAGGTCTGAAGGGCTATGGCTCTTTTTTTTTAAATATTTAGCATACGTTTTGTTCTTTATCCATGACAAAAATGCTTGCTTGGTACAGCTGGAAGTCAGTAGGTCAATGGTATAGATTAGTTGTGGCATTCTTTACATCTGTATTCTTAAAAAAAAACAAAAACAAAAAAAACCCAAAAAAAACCAATGAGCTTTCTTATAGAGTAAAAATGAGTAGTGCTACAAGACGGCCAGAGAGGAGGATAAAAAGAGTTTCAAGATTTGAGTTGAATTCTTAAAAGGTGGAGGGAAGAGGGAAGTTCAAATCTAGGGGGTAGAAACAACTGTAGGAATGATCATGGGAAAACAAATCTATTAAAAATGTGGTTAGTAGGCAAATACTAAAGAAAGGATAGAGAAGAAACCTAGCAACTGTGAAAAGACAGTGATATGAGGAGCCTGCCAATATACTGAGCCCTAGAGCAACAACCACCGTAGGGATGAGGGGAGGATAATTTGTCAATGTTAACTGGCAGTGGGTAAACTCACGGTGATGTGTAGTTATGTAACTTGGAAATAAAGCGTAAAAATATAAAATGTTCTTTTTATTTTCTTTCAGCAAACTGAGAGAAAACAAGAAAACAGCAGAACTGATTAAAACTGCCAATCTTCTCTTTAATTCCTTTGAGCCTTATTATATGTGGGATTACATTGCTCGTTGGTTTGAAGAATGTTGTAGGTAGGTTATAATACTTAACCTCTATATGTGTAAAGTTGAAGTTGACTTTTGTCTTAAGCTTTTTTTCTTCAAATAAGTTGGTAATGTGATCATTTAGTCTGTAAGTCTTTTTCTTCCTCATCCATTTAACTTTGATCTTTTGGCCAATTTCAGTCAGATGTGATCGGTGGTCTCAGCAACGTGAGTTCTCACAAACTTAAGTGTCTGGGTAAAATCAAGAGACAGAATTAGCACCTCTGCTGAAAGGAAGACTCCAGAGTGATCTTAAAGCTAGTTTGTTTTGTTCTATCTGTCCAGTACAGGATTACTCGCTGGGTATCTGGCAAACCCATCAGCTTTACCAAGAGTTACTTGTGGAATGTGTTATCTTTTGCCCTGCTCTTTTGGAGGAGAAAAAATGTGGGAGTCCTGTATGTAGCAAGGAAGGCTACGAGAGGGAACATAGTAAATGAAGGAGAACTGAAAACATTAATGGGAGGGAGGGGGACCAAGGGACCACAGGAGAGCAGGGGTTGTTGCTGTGGCAAGGGATAGATGATGTAGGGATTTCAAATGAAATTTGTAGAAAATTCTTTTTCATTGCTTATGGAGTAGCTTAATAATGTATTAAGGTATTTGAACACTAAGTTGTCTATGAGCCAACAGTGTGCTGTCATCAGTAAAGAAAACTGTGCTGTGGGCTACATTAGGGGGAGCATGGTCAGCAGGTGAAAGGAAGTTATTTTTCCTTTCACTTAGTGTTTCCAAGGTCACATGTGGAATATTGTGTCGAGCTTTGGGCACCCCACTTGAGGAAGAGTGTTGAGAAGCCGAAGAGGCTCTAGTAGAGGACTGCTAATATGGGCAGAGTCACAGGACACTGCATGGGAGGTTGAGGTAGGTGAGTTTGGTTTAGCCTGGCAACGAGGGGGCTCAGATAGCAGTCTGTGACTTCCTGAAGGCATTTACAAAGTTGATACAGCCATACTTTTAGTAACGGCTGATGATAAAACAAGGGACAGTAACAACAAGTGTTGGCTCAGAGGTTCAGGTTGGACTTTTGGAAAAGCTTTGCTAGGAACATAGTGCAGCAATGGAACAGGCTACCCAGGAAGTCTATGGAGCTTCCTTGGGAGATTTCCAGGACTCTGCTAGACAAAACTGTGGATAAATTTATCTAGCATTGTTAGCAGTCCTGCTCAGCGTGAGAGATTGGACTAGATGAAATCCCTTCCAACATGTCTGTGACTTAATTTTTGTGTATTGGACTGAATTGCTAAAGTAAAGAAAGCAGTCTACAACCAACTAACAAGCAGGTGAGAATTTCTCTACATATAAGTAGATGTTACTGTAAGCATGGATACCAGATTCCCTTGTTAATAAATAAATGGAATCTGGAGAATGTTTTTTGGTTTTTTTTCTACATGAGCTGCTGTGTTATGTAAGTTATTGTCTTCCTGTTTAAAAAGATACACCATTAAGTGAAAGCATAACCAGCTGATTTTAAACCATGAATTTGTAAGTTATCTTTATATCATCTAGTCTGATTGCTAAATCACAGTTATTACTTTTAAAGCAATTTAGATATCCCTCTGAGTTTGTCTGAGGCTTTTTCTTATGATTTTCCACCACTAAAAATTAAAAATAGGATTTCCTGTATCTAGTGTTTTCTCCCGTCTAAGTATTGCTCACTGCTATTGAGCCTTTTCTCAAAGCTATTTTTGATAAAGGGGCTCAGTGAGTTGAATTCAAGTCATCCTTTGAGGTATTACAGTTGAACAAATCTGTGAGTAATTTATGAAATGGTAGATCTTTCTGGGTAGGAGCACAGAATGTGAAAAAGAATTTGTGTTATGACTTACACAAAGGAACCATTTCACTGAACTGTAAAACAGGCTGCTAGTTTTATGAAGCGAATTATCTGTTGTTAGAGCAATACAGTAACCCAGCAGAGCTGTGGGTTAAGTAGTGCTAGTCTTCAAACGTAGGTTACTGACAGAATGCAATTTAAATACGATTTTTAAAATCTTTTGATAGATACTTAATGTCACTGTTTCAGACTTGGTTTCTGTAATGCTTCTATTATTTCAAATAAATCCTTTTTTCAGTCCTGGCATATATGTTCATGAACCCTTCCAAAACAGAGGGAAAGGATTAGCATAACTGTTGCTGAAAATGTGACACTGCCCTCGCCACGTCCCCCAGCAGAATAAATGAATTAGAGAAACAAAACATTATTCCTTTGTTCATATCCTTTGCTTATAATATTGTCAGATTGCAACATGATTTCACAGGGGATTTGCATTCTGTCGTACTTCACTCAGTGATAAAACTCCTCACATTATGAATTCTTGTCAATAGTAAAACAATGCAATCAGCTGCAGTTGAAGCGGATGTTTAAAAGAGCTTCTTTTGTTTTCCTCTTGCACAGCTTTAAAGCTTCATGGGCCTTTTATTTCACTTTTGGTTGTCTTTATCTCAAGTGCTTAATACCTTGGGTTTAGATCTCTTCAAAATTACTGTGCTTCCAGTAACACTATCCCTTAATTCTATTGTCAGTGCCCATGCTCATACTAGTAAATATTGCTGTATATGGTGGAGTCACAAATGCAATTTTCTGTAGCCTGAATTTCCTTATTTTATGAATGAAGACTGGTTTACAGTGAAAGGCTGGTTGCTGCTTTTTCTGAAAGCATGCAAGGGGGCCAAAAGAGCTACTTAACTGTAAAATGAGAGATTGCTTATTTGTTTATAAGGATTATCCCTGATGTATACAGCTTTGCATTAAGTTACAGAAACATGGTCAATGTAAGGGGGAGGAAAAAATATCGTGAAACCTCATTTGAATTTTGCAGGAGGACATTACATGCCAGACTTCAAACTGGGCCTGGAGGTGGTTGTGAGCAATCTGAGTTACCCCTGACAAATTTCTGCTTGTTAGTGGATTTTTTGTTGGATATAGTTTCTTTGGTAAGAATTGCTTTATTCGTTGCTAATACCGGAGTTCTGTATATTTATAGTCTACAGAAATACTATGTCTGCTCTATTAATTGTTTTTCCTGAAAAGATGTTGTCATAAATTGGTGGACACCTTTAGAAGAAGTTTTGGTTTCGTTGTATGATTCTTGATAGACTGGTTATGTATAACCAAAGTGGTTTTTATGATGCTCATACTTGAAAATTTGTCTGTCCTCGATTTCTTTTCTCTAAAACTACACTGTATTCATTACAAGTATAGTTTTTTGTAGTGTGATATGCTAGTTTAGATGTGCAGCTTTCTTTTAAGGCTCTTTTAAATGTCATGATGAGATATGTCGTCTTTTTCTGTTGGCATTGCTTAATGTAGCAAAGACTGTTGGAACTGTTTTTTCTATACCTGTCTTTCCTCAATTCTTTGCTTTCTCATTTCAAAGCCTACTAGAAGTATGAGAGTGCTGTGTCAGGTATGGCAATCAGCCTGTTTTCCCTTTAGTTCTTAAAAACTTGTTTATCTTTCATTCTTAAACTTTTATATTAAGGTTATTAAAATAATAGTAGTAGCATTCTTTAGCCTTATTGTTATGTCTTGTAATGTGTTTGTTGTGTAATGAACAAGATGTAAAATTCTGAAAAAGAGCTAAATATATTTCTATTTGTTGGTTACCCAACTGTAAAGTTAATTTTGTAATTTTTTTTAAGTAAAGCATGTATTTCTTATTCTTGGATATTAAGATATTAATTTTCCATTTTCCGTGTTCCATATGTTTAGAACACAGTTAGGCAAATGATAGGTACCACTGTTATAGAAGATAACTTTCAGGGTGGAATTTGGTGTTACAAATAATGAGTTTTACTATTACTTTGTTAGGAGACTTACATTGAAATACAGACAGAACACTTGCCTCAGCTGTTGCTCAGGATGATTTCTGCATTGACGAGCCATCTTCATACTTTGCACTTGTCCGAGCTTACTGATTCTCTCAGACTCTGCTCGAAGATCCTTAGTAAGGTTCAACCTCCATTGCTATCTGCTGGTACAGATGGTATCCTGCAGCTTCCTAGTGGACACAGCAGCTCCATCAAAGAATGGGAAAATAAAAAGGTAACTGATTATGGTTTGCAGCATCTTGGAAAAATACTTTTTGTGTGGAAGGAAAAAGTGGGCTTTCTAAGTCTGTGCTGAACCACCTACAAGTCTTTGATTAATTTAATATACAACAATACATGTGAAACTTGTATCAATGAAAGAAATTATGATTATGCACTTCATTGTGGTAAAAGGTCTTGATTCTTAAGGGGGTTTTTTTAGATTTAGTATTATACATGTATAAATCACTTCAGAATCAGGGCCAGAGAATGAACTAATCAACTAAGGTTTGAAGTTGTAATGCACTTCAAGAGTCTGATCACATAGAATAACTGGACTCAAAAGAATTCTCCATTTTGGTTACGTATTAGGCATATGTAAATTCTCCTCTCACCCAATTTATGTGCATTAGATTAATACCCATCAGTTATTTTACTGTTAAGTTCTTAGAATCATTTAATAAAGAAATAGAAGAAACAAACTAGCCAGCAGCTCTTTCTCTTTTAACATTGTCTAGTTTGCTCTACGCTACCATGGCTCTGTAAGGTATGTTGAGTGACATGCCCTGAAATCTTTGTTCTCTAGCTGAAGAAACGAGAGGAACATCATAGAATAATTTAGGTTGGGAGTGACAGTTGCAGGTCACTGCTCAAAGCAGGGCTGATTTCAAAGTTAGATTCTACTTTAAAGCTAGGTCAGGTCACTCAGGATCATATCCAGCTTAGTTTTGAATATCTCCAAGGATGAAGATTCCACAACTTCTCTGTACAGCTTGTTTGCACTGTGTTATTTAATCAGAATTTCCATTGTTGCAGCTTGTGTTCGTTGCCTCTTGTTCTTTCACTGTGGATTTCTGAGCATACCTCCATCTTTTCAACTACCTAATGGGAAGTCACAGACAGCAATAAAGACACCTTCTCCCCCTGACCTTTCCTTTTATGACAGGTGTTCCTGTGGTGGCCCTCCACTGGATTTACTCAGTACATCAACGTTTGTTTTCTACTAATGAGTGCAAACTTGGACACAGTACTCCAGATGTGGTCTTAAAACTGCTGAGCAGAGGGGACTAATCACTTCCCTTGACTTGCTGGCTATACTTTTGCTAATACGGTCCTGTATTTTGTTGGCCTTCACCAGAAGGGTCCGCTGCTGGCTCATGATCACCTGGTCCATTAGGACTCCAACATCCTTTATGCAGGATCCTATCCTTATTCTTTCTAGCAGCCAGTTGATACCTGCCTGTTTTTGTTCTTTTGCAGGTTTTGGGGGGTTGGTTTTTGGTTTTTGTGGTTTTTGTGTTGTTTTTGTTTTTTTGGTTTTTTGTTGTTTTTTTTTTTTTTTTTTTAATAAAGACTGTTTTGATTGAACGATGTTGCCCTTTGAACCTTCAACAGCCTTTTTCTTTCAGTTACAACTGACTCATATGTGGCCATGGCTTCTGTTAAGAGATAGAGTGAAATTAATTACCATGTTTCTGATTTCTTTTACATTGTATTTTATAAGACAGGGTCACCCTTTATGTCTTTCCAAGCTTTTTAGTTACATATTAACGCAGGAGACAGTGAAAGCTATCTCAAACAAATTTTCATTCCTACTCCATCTCTGGTAAAGCAAGATGTAATTCACCATTTATAATGATGTCTCTGTTTTTATTTATTAATGAAAAAGTTATTCAGATTTTTAGATTATGCTCAAATTCTGTATTTAAGATGGCTAGTGATTAGGATGTCAGACAGCAAGACAACTCCTGGGCCTGTTAGATCTCAGGCAACATCTGCCATTGCTGGTAAGATAGCTAGATGAGAAGTATGTGGGCATATTCTTTACCTGCATTTACTCCCACTGATCTATGCATTTCTGTTTGTTTCCCAACTCACCTCACATTCTCACCAGGAAGCAGAGACTGTGCTACCAGTTACCAACAAGACTACAGGGAGTTAGAGCAGCCCAGAAAACCGCTATGGGTTCTTATTGAGTAGAAATCACTCATCAGACTTGTGCATATTCTGAACTGATGATGAATTAAAGCACACAATGAGTCATGAAGAACTGTTGTTGCTGGAGCAACCCTTCTTTCTTGTTTCTAAGAGATGATTTTTTTTTTCTTTCTAGTTGCAAATGGTTAGTAGTTTTTAAATGAAAGTTTATTTCTTCTTTTATAATTATAACTTTGTATTTGAAAGAAATCCCCAACTTCCAAATCTCGGGATTGGTGTATAAAAAGAAAGATGCTACTTAGTTAAAGTTTTACCATATATACATCTATGAATTAAGATTCCATCCAAATTTAAGAGACAATTTCTTAAGTCATAGAGCTCAATTTCTCAATAAAACTTATGCTGGCTTTATTAGTATAAATGTGGAAGTGGGAAAAATGTCTTTTAGGTTATGAAAGATTTTATTCTTCATTTACAGCTCCACAGTTCACTTTTTTACAATGTTTTGACAACTTACAGTTGTAATGTTAAATGACACTGATCCTGCCTTCCTAATGAGACAAAACTTTAATAGTTGTGGTTCTTCTATCAGTAGTATATCTAGACAGTTATTAGGTTAAAATAACTTAATATCTAATGTGATTATTTACTTGTACAGTGGGAACTTCAAAAGCATGATCAGAAGTGTATACTTTTTCCTACTCTCTCAAGTCTTCCCAGTCTTCTTCACTGACATCTCCTTTTTGTCTCCTTTGTCGACAGGCATTTTTTACTCCTTTATGACTGCAGCAGTTTCTGATTAACAGATAAATATCTTGTCCTTTTGTAGAACATGCTAAAATCTGAAGTATTAAAAGAATCTTGCTAGCTAAAGTGACCATAACCAACATGGTTCAATGTCCTACTTCCTGCTGCAAGTGAGGGGTTTTCTTTGATGTATGGATATTTTGGTTTATGATGCTGTATAAGTTAATAATACCTGTGCCTATGCATTTCAGCATTCTTTCATAAAAAATAGACATGATTATGATATGAAGAAAATGTTAAAAGCAATAATACTTAAAGTATTTTACTTGATAAACAATGCTTTTTTTTTTTATAGTTAGCTTGGTCTGGCAAGCTTAATGAAACACCAAACATCATTTTGCATAAAATCTATTTATATGAATAGGTTTAAAACTGTGGAATAAAATTGTTGCTTTCAAATGGAGAAGCAAATAAATATTTTCTCACTAGGACCTAAATAACCCATTTTGAACAATCATTAAACTTTTATCTCTCAGGTGCCATCAGTTTCACTTGAAAATCCTAATGATGTGTTTGAAGACAGTGAAAACCCTCCAAGCAGTCGATCATCAGAAAGTGGATTCACTGAGTTTGTACAATACCAGGCAGATACAACTGATGACATTGATAGAGCACTGAATGAAGGTCACGGTGTGCCTGGCATTCCTATTATTGGTAGCACATCGTCAGAGACTGAGACAGCATCAACTGTGGGATCTGAGGAAACCGTTGTACAGCCTCCTTCCATAATGACACAGGGGACAGCAACTCGAAGTGGGAAAACAATCCAAAAGACTGCAATGCAGTGCTGTTTGGAGTATGTCCAACAGTTTTTAACCAGATTTATCAACCTGTATATCATTCAGAGTAATTCCTTGTCTCAGACCTTAGGGGCAGAGCCTCCAGTAGACCCCACTAGAGAGCAAGGACAGACCACAAAATGGGACAGAGAGTCACAAGTTGATGCTAAGGCGAAGAAGACAAATAAGAAAAAAACACCGAAAGAATACCTTCCTGCCTTTGTTGCTGCTTGTCAGCTGTATCTTGAATGTTCAAGCTTTCCTGTTTACATTGCTGAAGGAAACCATACTTCGGAATTACATCCTGGGAAGCCTGAAGTTGGTAAGCTGCACTCTTCTTTGTTCTTTGCTTTTAATTTTTTTTTTTTTTTAATTTAGAGTAATAGCAATACATGCAAAGCATGAATATTGTTTGCTGTCCCTCTCAGAAATGTAAGTTTCCTTCTCTATCAGTTGGTTTGCTTTTTGGAAACTAAACTATTTTCTCATAGATTTTAAGAATATTGCTGGCATGAGATTTGACACTAATTAGTATTAGGGTGACAAATATAAATTATGCAAACTGAAGCCTGAGAGTAGAATCTAGATTTCCAGATGTTCCTCTTTACTGTATTGATCCTCAATGTTTTCTTTGTCATGTTTTGTAATAGCCACAGCTGACATCAAGTATGCTTTTAGCTTTATTTTCGCGATTTTTGGATTGATGTGCACATTGATCACTTTATGCAATACATGGAAATTATAAGCTTCTGTCCAATAAAAATCATACCAGATAAGAAATTAATTAATTTTACTTTGCTCCTATTAGAGGAACAGTTCTTGCAAACAATTCTTCCAGCTACAGTTGCATTAGAAAACAAAATAAAAACAGTGGATTTTGTGAAGTGTGAATGTGTTCAGATAGGTGAACATATTCAGATACAGATACAGAAATGTGATTAAAATGTTGACAGTTCTGGATTACTGTAAAATGTGACTTTTAGATGGCAAATCCTTTTTACAGTGTGTAAATTCTTCAATTTACAGTTCTAATTCTGGTTCCACTTCTGGTCTGTAGCTTGAGAGTTGCTGCCTTAAAATGGTATCATGGTAGATATGCTTGGAGCATGCACGAAATAGTTACAATAATTTTGGCTACTGTCACAGTCATCTTCTGTGATTTTATTTTTTTCTAGGAAACTTTATGGTTGCAGCTTTTTGTTCTTATCCACAACTTTCAAAATCTATTAAAGGCCAAGCAGTGGGCTCTGCTTGGAGATGAATAGTTTTTTGGCTTTTGGAAACAAGCACGTTAATTTAACATGACTGCTTCTTCTATTCCTGTAGTCTTTAAGATGTGTTGTGTATGTCTTCATTATACAGCCAGGAGCAGAGCATATCTTTGACTTTGTGAGATCCAGGCATATCAAATATTTATGTCAGTTGAAGGCAACTTGGTTACAGCTGTTTATTAATTGAGGGTATTGCAATGCTAAAGGGGTGCTACCTTTTGTAAAAGATCTCGCACAGGATGTTTGTGCTTCTATAGCGTGACCCTGAAAAATGTGATTTTTTTGTTTTTAATTTTTTTTTTTTTCCGAATACTAGCAGCCTACAAATGAGTGTTGTGGCAGAAGACTAAAAATATTTTTTAAATTAGCTGTTTACTTATTACTTTTCTGTGGATATAACACTTTTGATTTTTGCTGCCTTGTAAACTGTAAAGCAGAAAGCCTGTAGAGCTTGAGTAATATGTGCCTCATATGAAGGCTGTGATTCTA
The DNA here is from genome assembly GCF_035582795.1 of Mycteria americana. Classification (NCBI taxonomy): domain Eukaryota; kingdom Metazoa; phylum Chordata; class Aves; order Ciconiiformes; family Ciconiidae; genus Mycteria; species Mycteria americana. Next base: position 39,465,589 of record NC_134367.1, read on the forward strand.
GGAATCCTTTTCACTTCGTTGAATGTCTTGGATTTGCATTGCTCGTTCATCATCTGAACTTTCCCATTTGTGATGTTGCATTTGCAGTCTATTAAACAGTGTAGGTGGTTGAAATAAACGGGAAGGATTTTGTTTCAGATGTAAACATCTGTTGTACAGAATGACAGGGCAGATGGGAATAGTGGTGGCAATGGGGCTGCATAGCTGTCCCAGGAGTCCTGCTTTTCCCATAACAGAAAGTGCCAGTGGGACAGAGAATGGGAGAAGGTAGTTACCGTAATTCACACACCAACCTTTTTTTCATCTATTGATATGTTTTTGTACTGCAGAAGAGCTGTTTTTATGGAAGGGTTCCTAAATTTGGGACATGTTTTTGATGGGTTGCATTAGCGATGTGACCCAATTCCCTTTAATCAACGGTGAGAGTCATCAGTCTGTTTATTTGAAGGAGCCAAATTAATTTGATATTGATAGAACATAATTGTGCTTAAATTTTGCTGTATGCTTAATTTCTCAGGCAAATGCATGCTATTTTTAATTGAAGAAATTAAAAAAGGAACTGAGGCAAGCTCAGAATAATGTTTATATCTGTGAAGTCTAGAACATTATGTGGAATTGTTAGGTATATTTAGGCTCCAATTTACATTGCAAAATTAACTATTGTGGATATAAATTAGAAATTGCATCGTCCTTCTCTTAATTCCAAATAGATGCTGTATTTGTGCCTATTAAAAACAATTCTTCATTTGTGTCTGATTCTAGAAGCATTTGCCTATTTTAGGAACATGATCAATAGTGTCCTTTTGAAGTCTTAAGAAAAATTACTTTGGTGCCTCTAAAATAAAAGCGTGCATTATTCACTTGGAGAGTTGACTGTGAACTTCAGAGAAAGACACTTGCATTATCAGGCCAGTTTATGGTATTAACTGGGGGGATGGTAAGAAGGGGAAAAGAACCACCTACAGTGAAAGCAGAGTATGATCTAATAGGATCAAGTTTGTGCCACCCAAAACATTGATTTTCACAGATACTTTTACTTTAAGTGTTGCCAGGAAAACCGCTATATTTTTTTGTCAGTTTAAACTTAGTTTATATATATATAAATAATATATGTAAATAATTCTGTATGTATATTATAATATCTATATAATATATGCGATTTATTTTTTATATATATAAAATTTTATATATATATATAATATATATATATAAATCCCTACAGAATTATTCCACACTACAAGCTACAAGGTTAAGACTTGATTGCTGGTCAAGAATTTCCTGAAGGAGGAAAGTGAATGAAAGGATGTGCAAACTACTAAAAGTCCAGTTTTGTCTAAAACATGAAATCATGTGAATGCATTTCCATAAAATTTATTTTTCTCTTCCTTGTTCAAATTTTCCTATTTATTTTTGGTTACTAAATGTTTGAAGTGATACAGTATTACATTCTTAATTAGATTATTTAAAGATAGAGATACATCAAGAAGTGTCTTGCTCCTGCATACACTTTCCTAAACCCATAAAATGGGCGGGTTGAAATATGAATGATAAAGGACAATTGTGCATATGTTTGAGATATAAGAGGAAAAATTCATAATATTTAAAATAGTTAAATTAATGTATCATCTGTGATTTTTCTTTCAGACTATGAACAAGTACAACCTCCACTGTGGCTACAGACTTTAATGAATGCTTGCAAGCAAGCAAGCGATTTCAGTGTTCAGGGTGTTACTATTTCCCTTGTGATGGACTTGGTTGGATTGACTCAATCTGTTGCTCTCGTCACTGGAGAAAATCAGAACAGTGTGGAAACTGCTCAGCCTCTTAGCCCTAACCAGGGAAGAGTGGCTGTGGTCATCAGACCGCCTCTTACTCAAGGCAATCTGAGATACATGGCTGAAAAGACAGATTTCTTCAAGGTACAATGCAGTATCTCATTGCTGTTTTCTTTAGCTTTCTTTTCCTGGCTGGTGAAGACTGACAGTCTTGGCCACTTTACCATCCTTGGTGTGGTAAACCAAATTTTCTCTTTTCAAATTTTCTCAGTTGTAACCTCTGTTAGATTCTAAATGAAAATACATAGTAAGTTTTCCCACTGTGATTGTCTTACTGACTGCTTGGGTGACAATTGTTGTTTGAATAAATATTTTTAAAATATAAATAAAACCTGATTGAATAGCATAATTAATTAGCAGAGGTAGGAAACTGAGATGTGCATAACATAGGACTCTGGTAAACCACAACGTCTGCATTTGTGTAACTTATGTAAGAAATCATTTACAAAATATAATAGTCAGCAGGGTATATTACGTAGTTAATTATATTTCAATGAAAATTTATTTCTGGAGATGCCTGTGACTTCTGACTCCTAACAGGAATTTTTTATGTAGTAAGTTATCACAGTGTTTCAAACAGCTCCTTATGTTCATACAAACAAAAAAGAACAGTTTTATAGATTGCCTGTTGGTCATATAGTGTCATCAGATGTAATGTCTGCTGTCATTGCATATTGCTCAACATAGTCTAGAGCAAAACAAGGCATGATACTCATTCACTTGTGTCTCTCGCAACTTTTATTTTCATGTACAAAGCATATAGCTTTAACTCTTTGGGACCAGTTGGGTGATGGAACTCCTCAGCATCATCAGAAGAGTGTGGAGCTCTTCTACCAGCTGCACAACCTCGTTCCATCTTCTAGCATTTGTGAAGATGTTATTAGTCAGCAGCTGACCCACAGAGACAAGGCAAGTTGTTCATGTATTTACTAAAAGAAGAGTTAAGTATATAACTATAGAAATATATTTAGAAAAAGGACTTGTTGCCTCAGAGGAGAGCATAAATAACTTCAATATTGAAAAAATGTTGCCTTACGTTGATTGTTTCAAACATTAAAAATACTCTTACTTGCATGCAGAACATCAGATTTGTCCACCCTCTGACACTGCCACCCTCTTTCCTATATTTCCACTCACAAGAAACCTTAATCTTATGTCTGTAGTAGGTGAGCCCTGTTTTCATGACATCTTGGTGTTTCACAAACCTATGAAAAGTGTTTGTAATGGTAGTAATTGAATACAGATTTTCTAGATTCCATTCCAGTTGTCCTAACCACTCTTTTTTTCCCTGTACAGCTCCATCAAATTTAAGCACACTTTCTTTTGCTGCATCATAACCAACAGTAGTTCAGTCCTCTGGTGTGCTCCCTCCTATTTCATCTAATTCTTGCATCTTGTCTAATAATTTGTCCTAATATAGCATCTAGACTTTCTGCTTCCTCTCCTCCACAGAACTTGGAGAAGGAGCAACAGCCAGGTCATTGTCATCACCATGTCTCTGTTGCTTTTCTTGATAGTGGGGTTGGATTGCTTCTCTCTTAAGACAGTCATGGGTGGTCCCCTTCATCTTTCTATCCTTTTGCTTTCTCTCTTCTCTCTCTCTCTCTCTCTCTCTCTCTCAGCTGAGGTGTCCTTACTGCTTTTCTCTGTGTCACCACCTTCTTTTTACAGTTTGAGATCTGTTTTCAATTCCTTTCCCTTTCTGTGAGACACATCCTTATGAGTCTGCTGCATTTGATATTATTAATTTGCTGCTTCAGCCTTAATTCCCTTTCTCTTTTAAGTAGCAGTGAATTGGGGTTGGTTTTTTGTTTGTTTGGGTTTTTCTGTCTTTCTGACCATTTTTATATATTATCTGATTCTGGCTTTTTCTGTAAGAGTTAATGTAAATATAAGACAAAAGAGCGGCTTGTAATTAATAAGATTTTATTTTATTTCCAGGTCCCAAGAGCTGTGCTATATATTTCTGAGCTCCATCCTCTGACACTTGTCTCAGTTAATTATTTCCAGCTAAAGTGTTTCTGTGAAATTCTTTTCCCCTGTTGGGAAGTGGAGGAATCGCAATAACTAGATACTTTTGATGAAGAGGCTTCTGTACAGTTCTTTTCCAATCTCATGCAGCCCCTTCTTCTCTAGTTATTTCTCCTTAAAAGATGTGAATTCTGACTGTTTCTGCCATGTTTGCCAGTTCTAGAGGGCAACTAATAAAGTGCTCTAACAGTCATTGCCAGTTTTCTGAGCATCTGTGTCTTTGTGGGAAATATGCTTGCCTACTCTGCTCTGACTGACATGGCAACTGGGTTGTGACTTGTCTGTGCATTTCTTTGCAGTATGCCACTAAGGTTACTCTTTTCTTGAAGGTCTTCATTTGCCATCTCTGTCTCATGTCAAAAGCCATGGACTATAATTTGAGCAGAACCTCTTGAGTGATCAGAGAGGTTTGCCTTGTTTGCCTCCGATAACACTTTTTGTTTTCTTGTTATTATTTTGTCACTTGTCCTGTCTCCTGTTCTGCTACCACAGGTTATAATGTTTGCTCATGACCCAGCTCGGTGGATTTCTCCCATTCTTTATTGCTGCTCAAAGGTCTCTTATCTCACTGCTGGCTGTTTTTAGAAGTGATCTTGGCTATACTATTGATTATTTCTGGTTTGCTATCAGTTTAGCTAATGCAAGTAAAGCAGTATTTTCAAAATCTTTTGAAGCTGGCAGATATTCAGATTGTTGACAAACGGTGTTTCTTTTAGGTCTGTGATGAGCCTCTGTAGTTTCATGCTAGACAAAGGGGGCTTTTGAGCATTCAGCAACAGACTTGTGTAAGAGACTTTATCTCTTATCAAAAGTTATGCTCTGCTTCACAATATATAAAGCACATGCTTAGCTTTTACTGTTGTTAGTAGGAATTCTACTTGTCATGACAGGTACTCTATTTTTATTTTTTTTTTTTTTCCCTCCCCTAGAAATTTGTTTCAGATAGAGGCTGTCAATTTGACATTTGAGATGAGGCCTTTGTAGTGCTTTAAATTTTAGCTATATGAACTGTTTTCACAGCCCCAACAGAATGAACGATAGGGAATTACTTGCTTACACTCTCTGGCAACTCATGGTTGTGTGACTTCAGAAGCAGTTACCTTTCTGCCTTTCTACCAGAGACTAGCCAGGTCAACCAAAGTGACTGTGAGCCAGTCTGTCAATCACTGCGGTTCACAGCTTGGCATACTGAGAAAACTGCCGATGATTTATAGTTTCACTTATTAGGCTGGTCTGTGAACTGCTGTGACTGTGGATGTGGCACTCGCTCATTTCTGCCAACCTTACTGTGAAAACAGTAATTTCTTACATCTTCCCAGCATGGATTGCAAGGGCTTACATGGAGTCATTTGTATGTGTTTGAGAATTGGTATTTTCACTCTTTATTCAGCAGATGTTAGTGAATTGTTTTGTGTAACTATATATTTTGCAACAGTGTTGTGGTTTTTCTTTCCTGTGAGAAGTGTATTTTTTCTAAATACATGTGATACTTGCTTTACTTTCCAGAATGCTGCTGTTTCTCTTGGTTTTGTTTTGGGGTTTTTTTTTTACGTTTACATCTGATGTGATCTGTCTTGTGTCCTTTCTGTAATTTTTGGGTTTCATAGCTTTTATTTAAAATGTTCATTATTGTGGCAGATATTGCTTGTATTAGCTGTTGCAAAGTTTCTTAAGCTGTATGTTGTAAATTATGTCTGGAAGTATGCCAGATTGTCACAGTGGTATTAACAGTTTTTAGTTTGGCCTCATTTGGATTAGAGGTAAATATACCTACTGTTCATTCCCTATAAGCATATATTTTAAGAACAAATAAGTGAAAATTTTTGTCCTCTTGTCTCTGCTTCTCATCTAGTAATTTAGTTAAAGCCCTGATTATATTTGAAAGTAATTTTGATGGTTTATTCAGTATAACCATCCTGATTGCTGTGCTTTTGTTCATCCCTACAACTACTTAGTAGCTTCCTTGTCTCTTGGGTAAAGCTGTTTTTAATACGTGTACCCATGTATTTGTATCATAGCATGGCATTTACTATTGTTTACAGCCTTGCTGGAATAACCCTTTGCCTTGATCAGCCACAGTAAAGAGATAAAGGCATAAAAATTGTTATTTTAATACCATTTTCACCATTAAATATTCTGCATATTATTACTAGTCATTAGAAGTCCTTTGGGCAGTAAGCACGTCCTATTTGTCCAAATAAAACTCTAAGTTCCAAAGCTAAATTTGGCATGTTAGTGATAAACTCTATCTACATTGTATCTAGCTAGAAAATTCTTATGTCTCTTTCTAGTCAATTTATTTTCGTTCCCTTATTTCCATGGATACTGTGTTTAGTCCCATCATTCCAGACATCTCTAAAAATTTCTCTTCTTTCTCTGCCTCTATATGCTTGAGTTTTCATATTGAAAAGCTTGCATGTTTCTTCCTGCTCTCTCTTCATGATGTCTTCTAGTGCCTTGAGATAGACAGATAGATATAGATAAATTCTCTGAAAACAGAGCTGTGCAACTTGTGAGAGTAAAATAAGTATTGTTCGAGATGTCACATTAAGTATTTAAAACTTTTTCAGGCTAAACTTTGGGGGGAGAATTCCTTCATGCTACTAAATTGTTCCAGATACCTATTGTTGCCTATGACTGTTTGTAATGTTAGAAAATAGGATTTGAGTGCATAGTCAAAAAAGTTAATCTTAATAATTTCTTTATATCTTTTAAGCTGCTGTATACTCCCCCCCCCCCCCCCCCCCCCCCCCGTTCTTATCAGAGGCTGTTGTATTCTGATAGATCTAACTTATAATTTCGTCCACAGAAAGTAAGAATGGAAGCTCATGCAAAGTTTGCAGTGCTATGGCATCTCACCCGTGACCTTCATATTAACAAGTCATCTTCCTTTGGCCGCACCTTTGACAGGTTGGTGATTGCAAGCGTGGTTCAGTTGAAATAATTTTGCTTCAAAATCTTTAACTACATTATACTGGCATCATAGAATATGAGAAACTGGAGAACTACAGTGTAACTGTGAGAGCAAGGAAGGAGGACAGGAAATGAATTTGTGTTAGACAAAATTGTTTTCACAATGATGATTAGGTAAGCTGTAAATTTTTCTGGTAGCTGTAAAGAGTAGGACAGGAATGGTCACATGATTCATTGACTATTACTGTGGTTAAAATATTTGTGTATATTGAATATAGCGTCTGAGTTCTTGCTATGATTTGGTCAAAACAAAAGCAGGAGAGAGAAGTCAACCCAGAAGTGAATGATATGAAAATGGAAAGTAACAGTAAAGCTAAGAAAACTTAAGAACAAAATTGCAAGTAAGCACCAACATGTGAAAGTTCTTTTGTTTAATCCATGTGTTTTGTGTAAGATGTTATTTATGGCAAGCAGCAGAGGATTTCTGTTTTGCATTCTGGTATCAGGCTACCTTCTTAGAAAAAACTGAATGATCCAGACTCTGAACTAGTCCTCAGCTAGCACAGATGTTGTGGAAAAGTGCTTATTTAAATTTCCTTATGTATACTTAGCTGTAGGAAGCAGAGTAAAAAAGTTGTTATTTCTTTGGCTTGATACTGTCACTCATTGCAGAAGTGGTGATAAATTCTGTACATTCAGCTAAGAGCTTATGAATGTGTACCACTGGAGGATGTAAAACAGTCAGTAAAATTCAGAGTCCAATATATATATTGTTTTTCCCCAAATCTGGAAAGGATTCTAAAGGCTAAAACTATTAAAAGAAGACAATGACAGTAGGAAGTGGTGAATTGTCAAGTATTTTTCTCCTCTCCATTCTTGACGAAAAGATCTTTGAATAAGGTATCTTCTCTTTTCCATGCATCTGTGTGAATTGGCTTTTAAAGTTTTATCTTTTTTGTACTGCACTAGCACTTAGAAGGCAACCAAAGCTTGTTATGCTAGTAGCTGTAGAAATACTTGAACTGACTATACAACTGCTACTATTAGAGCAGCTATCTTAACTGACTTTATTACTAGCTCTTCCTGGCCATTTCTTCATTAGGCTAGACTGAAATATAAAACTTCAAGTTGCAAAGTTTGGATTCCAAAGAAAATACTGTTTTATATGGAGAAGACACTGGAGTATTTAGTGACATGTTGAAATTTATCATATATCAGATTAAAATGGGATTATTCTGTGAGTAGTGTAGAATTTGTGCTGGGTTCATTCTTCTTTCTATTCTAGATCTTTGTTTATCATGCTGGACAGCCTTAATAGCTTGGATGGTTCTACATGGTCAGTGGGACAAGCCTGGTTAAATCAAGTGCTTCAAAGACATGATATTGCAAGGGTTCTCGAACCTTTGCTCCTGCTGCTTCTCCATCCAAAAACTCAGCGAGTTTCTGTTCAGCGAGTACAGGCTGAATGTTACTGGACTAAATCTCCCTATCACCCTGAAGAAGAAAATGAAAAGCACTTTATGCAGAAGTTTAGCTGTGCTGATGGTATGTACACAAGAAGACTGTAGGAAGTTCCTTATTTAATTTCTTTATTTGTTATTTGCATGCAACATTAAAAATGTAGTGGAAATTTTTGAGGGTAACTCACAAAACAAAGTGCTAGAATAGCTACTGCTTATATGTACATTTGTGCATGTTTTTTGTAATTGAAATTTGGGTGTCCCAAGTATCGTTGTTTTATTGTTCTCAAATTAAGATGATATGCAAGTATTTTAATGCAGAGCATTTTCTTATGTCTTACTGAACTTCAGTAGAACTTAAGAGTATGGCTTGAAGCTTAACCAAGAAATGAAATGCTCTAATGAATTAGGACCACTGATGCAGGCCTGGCTGAAAACATACTGATAAGGTTTGAAGGTGTTGGCATGTATTGTGTAATTTTAGTAACATACTAGTAATTCTCTTTTATGAAAACACAAGCAGATAAGACTGCATAAGGTTTCATGGGACAATTATGTTTTTTTGCTAAGGTCTACTGCTAAAGCAATCTTGCTTTGGTTATGTGAATGTGTGTTGTTTGCATATTACCATTATTTTTTTTTTCTGCTGTGAAGTGGAAAGACACTATGTACCATACCTTTATAATTTGAAGTCTCAGTAATAGTTTTAATTCTGAATTTTAATTCTAAATTCTTATTCTGAAGAATAAAATATTATGTGTATAAAATTTTTTGTGTTTTTCTTTAAGCATTTTCCCATGTGCCTGTAAGCCAAGCACAACTTATTATGCCTAAAGAAGGCAATGAAAAACAACTTGCTATGGATGAAATGGAGAACTTCAGCCTGACTGTCAACCCTCTAAGTGACAGGCTTTCCTTGTTAAGTACCAGCAGTGAGACCATACCAATGGTTGTGTCTGATTTTGACCTTCCTGACCATCAAGTTGAAATACTGCAGAGTTCTGACTCTGGCTGTTCTCAGTCATCTACCGGAGACAACATCAGTTATGAAGTTGAAACAGAAAGCCTGAGTGCTCAGGATAGCTCTCAGACTCTGAGAGAAGACTCACCTGATGAAATCGTGCAACAAGTGGTTACAGATCTTATATGCAAAGTTGTAAGTGGTCTCGGAGAAGAGGCTGAACCAGTTAAACATAGTCTACACTCTGAGGATACTTCATGTAAATTCAGTCCTTTGGATAACTCTGTAGAGGTGACAAAAAATGAAGATCAAAATATTCAAAGTAGCCAGAGTAGTTTGCTTAGTAATGACAGCTCCCAATTGCTATCAGCTTCAACTGAGACTGGCCTTGAGAGCTTAAGAGATGAAATTTCAAGAAATAACTCTTCACCCTGTATTGCAGAAAGCCAGCAATCCCTCTCTGATCTCACTCTTGCTTCTACTGAATCAAAATCCAGAAAGCGAAGCCACAGTAGTATTCAGTTCAGCTTTAAAGGAAAGCTACCAGAAAAAACGTCAGAAAAAGAAACAATTGTTAAAGAGGCTGGTAAGCAACCAGGTGCAAAACCTAAGGTGAAAATAGCCAAAAAGAAAGATGAAGAGAAGAAGAAAGCACAAACAGAAAAGCTTAAACAAACAAATGTCTTCTTTAGTGATGGTCTTGATTTAGAAAACTGGTACAGTTGCGGAGAAGGAGAAATTTCAGAAATAGAAAGTGATGTGGGGTCCCCAGGAATGCGAAAATCTCCCAACTTTAATATCCATCCATTGTATCAACATGTGCTGCTTTATCTCCAGCTGTATGACTCTTCAAGGACATTGTATGCTTTTTCTGCAATTAAAGCAATTCTGAAAACAAATCCTTCAGCTTTTGTAAGTGCTATTGCCACTACCAGTGTCAACAATGCATACACTCCTCAGCTTTCATTGCTCCAGAATCTTCTAGCCAGGCATCGAATATCTGTTATGGGCAAGGATTTCTATAGTCACATCCCAGTTGACTCTAACCATAACTTTCGGAGCTCTATGTACATAGAAATTCTTATCTCCTTGTGTTTATACTATATGCGGAGCCACTATCCAACGCATGTTAAAGTAACCTCACAAGATCTAATAGGAAACCGTAATATGCAAATGATGAGTATAGAAATTCTGACACTTCTCTTTGCTGAGTTGGCAAAAGTGATAGAAAGCTCTGCAAAGGGCTTTCCTAGTTTTATTTCAGACATGTTGTCCAAGTGCAAGGTTCAGAAAGTGATCCTGCATTGTCTGCTATCTTCTATCTTCAGTGCCCAGAAATGGCACAGTGAAAAGATGGCTGGAAGAAACATAGTGGCTATAGAAGAAGGTTTCTCTGAAGACAGCCTTATAAATTTTTCTGAGGATGAAATTGACAGCGGTAGTACTCTGCAGTCGCAGCTTTTAAAAGTACTTCAACGGCTGATTGTGCTGGAACACAGAGTAATGACTGTGCCTGAGGAAAATGAAACAGGCTTTGACTTTGTCATAACGGACTTGGAGCACATTGGTCCCCAGCAGCCGATGACTTCTCTTCAGTATTTACATTCCCAGCCAATAACCTGCCAAGGCATGTTTCTCTGCGCAGTGATACGAGCTTTACACCAGCACTGTGCCTGTAAAATGCATCCCCAGTGGATTGGCCTTATTACTTCTACGTTGCCTTACATGGGAAAAGTTCTTCAAAGGGTGGTTGTTTCAGTGACTCTTCAGCTCTGCAGGAACTTGGATAATTTAATTCAGCAGTATAAATATGAAACAGGATTATCTGATAATAGGTATGTGTATGTGCAGGTGTATAATCTTTTTAAGCAGATTTGATTACGTTGAATTACTTTACAACCAGATTAACCCGTTTTAAAAAAAATGAATCTCTTATTTTAGGCCTCTCTGGATGGCATCAGTCACTCCCCCAGATATGGTTCTTACTTTATTAGAAGGGATCACAACAATAATTCATTACTGCCTCCTGGATCCATCCACGCAGTATCATCAGGTAAACTTATCTGGGTGTCTGAGAGGTTCCTGTGCAGTACATGTCAAATTAAGGACTGTGATTATACTAGCAGAATTGAAAATCTGAGTAGGAAAAATACCAAACATATTGTCTTAGCTATAAATATGTTTTTATTGATAATATATACATCTCAAACAGAAAAACAGTTTTCTACTAGTTATACTTTTAAGAGAATAGGCTTTGATTTTTTTTTTTGTTTGGTTTTGTTTTTTGGGATTGTTTTTTTTTGTTCCCCTGAAATAACTAAAGTAGGAATTCCTTAACTTTCAGACCTCTAAAATGCCACTTTTTAGAGCTGACTTCCTTTATGGAACTTCTCAGACTGATGCCTATACTGTTACTTTCTGGCTGGACTGTGTTTATCTTGCAATATGTCAAAACATTCTCTTCCTGCTCCTTCTGTATAGTCACAATTTGTCTTTTTAGTCAAGCAGTATTTTTAGATCTGATATTCTGAGCATAGTCTCTGTTAAGAATTTGGCCCAGATTCTGCAAGAAAATTTTTGTCCTGCTCTCTCTGCAATCTTGGTTTTGCCTTTTTTTTTTGTTTGTTTGTTTTTATACACCTTTGCCTTCCATTCATTTAAAAGTAACTGAAAAGTGGTTATTGTTTGTGCAAGTCAATAATTTTGCCTAGACTGTGTTACATTTAAAATTCTGAAATAATTGTTTTGTGAAGGTATAGGCAGATGCTACAAAATTGGTTGCTGTAGACATGAGGCCTCACATGTTCAGAGTACTTATGTTGTATGACTCAGTCAAAAGATTCTTTAATAGACTCAAAACCCGTACATACTATAAAATTATTGAAAAACTATTTTGAAAAAGAGTTAAGGTTGAAAGTTTCCATGTCTGTTAAGTCTCAGTTTACACTATTTTACTTATGCTGTTCATGTGGATATTTAATGTTCTTCCTCCCCTCTCCCCTTCAAATCCGCTAGCTTTTGGTTAATGTAGATCAGAAGCACTTGATTGAAGCACGCAATGGGATCCTATCTATCTTGCACATGATCATGTCTTCTGTGACTTTGCTGTGGAGCATCCTTCACCTTGCAGATTCTTCGGAGAAAACTACTGCTGCTGCTGCATCCATTACCACTATTAATCTGGGGTCAACAAAGGTCAGAATATCAGGGATAATATCGTTCAAGTTGTTCATTAATACCTGTGTCAAATTAAATCCAATTCCTTTCCCGTAAATGTAAATTGAGTTTTAATACCTTTGTCCTCACCTACTCATCCACCTTCAGAAACAAGGCTTTTATAAATGGGTATTGAATCCGCTTTTAAACTTGAGCGTATCAACTCAAGACAACAACGTCTCACCTGTTTGCTTTCTACAAAGAAAATTAAATCTATCCTGAAAAAATTTAAGCCACCCTTTTATGCCTCAAAAGATATAAAATATTGATGTAAAATCTTAACAAAAGAGAACTCTCCTCTTAACACATCTAGTACTCAGATACTTATGAACTAGTTCCTTCATTCATTCGGTTCCCATACAGTGATGTCATTTGTGCATGGGGAAATGTCATAGCAGATAGTGAGCTAGTAATAGTAAAGAAGAAAATCTGAGAAGGGGTCAAATAGGACTATACTGAGAATGCTGCCTAGCCCTCTTATTGGAAGCAGTTCAAACTTATACTTCACGTTATTAAATAGGAAATTGTCATTTAAATTTGAAATGTTTTAAAATAAGATTTCCTCAGTTGATTTGAATACTATCAGATACTGTTTGTGATGACGCTGTGTTACATCCTTTTCAACCTTTGTCATTCAAATTGAAGGAATAAAAAATAACTTATCTAAGACTCCATGTCTTTGCACAGACATCATCCATGGTCATATTTGTGCTGCCCATAGGGCTTCCTACTCACTGAAAGGAAGGGGGTCCATACTTGTTCATGGCCTATAATATTATGCTGCTTCTGTGAAAAAAGAAGCTTTTATACTCTGGTTAAACATTAACTCTTCTTTAATTTGCCCAAATCCGTAGTATTCAAAAGAGCATTCAACATGTCCTGTATATGAAAAAGTCCAGTTTGAATTCAGCTTATTTGGTGTAGTATCAGGATAGGTTATATTACTTTTTCACCTCATCGCTTTTGGGTAATGCTTTTGTAGCTGCCTGGGAGTTGGTGGATGAGCTTAAAAACACACAGAACTACAGAACAGAATTGTGTGTCTAAGTATAACCAAACTTTTTAAGCTTCAGTACAACTAGGTTGCTTTGGCAACCACACTCTTGACAAGTGTATAGTCAAGCTCTGGGATTGTATATAGCAGTTTCCTGCAAGCTTAGACAATTCCTACTGAAATATCTCTGACCAAGGTAAAAACGGCTTTCAGAAAACGGGTAGAAAGTGCATTTTTCTCTGAAATCTTCCTGTCATAGAAAACAGGACAAGAAGACAGCTCAGGAAATACATTTTCTGATCCAAGTATGCCTCAATAACTTCTGACATGCTTAAAACCCACATTATTAAGAGTTTCAACAGTGAATATTTCAGTTTCCCAGAGTAGCATGTTCTTTCTTTTAGGATTTTCCCACCACCCCTACTTCTTAATCTTTATCTCACTTGCTACAAAGCAAGTCTATCACTATTTTTGGCAGACATGAACATCATTTTCCTTTCTTCTTCCTAATTACCTTGTACACATTTGATAACTGTTTTATCTCCACTTATATGCTTTTCTCCTGACTATACAAACCCATTTCTGCCCTTTCTTAGAGGTCATACTCCATATCACTAATCTTTCTTTTTATAGTTTGAGTACTGTCAGCTTGTGGTACATTTCTTGAAGTAAGGTGGTGTCGTGGTTTAACCCCAGCCGGCAACTAAGCACCACACAGCAGCTCACTCACTGCCCCCCGCAGTGGGATGGGGAAGAGAATCAGAAGGGTAAAAGTGAGAAAACTCATGGGTTGAGATAAAGACAGTTTAATTGAAATAAAATCTAATAATAATGAAATACAATAATAATAATAACAAGAATTGTAATGAAAAGGAAAGTAACAGAGATAAATAAAACCTGAGAAAGACAACTGATGCAAATGAAAACAATTGCTCACCACCAACTAATCAATGCCCAGCCCGTTCCTGAGCAGCGGCCCCCCCGCCAACCTTTCCCCTAGTTTTGTTGCTGAGCATGACGTGATATGATATGGAATATCCCTTTGGTCAGTTGGGGTCAGCTGTCCCAGCTGCATCCCCTCCCAGCTTCTTGTGCACCCCCAGCCTACTCGCTGGCAGGGCGGTATGAGGAGCAGAAAAGGCCTTGACTCTGTGTAAGCACTGCTCAGCAGTAACAAAAACATCCCTGTATTATCAGCACTGTTTCCAGCACAAATCCAAAAGATAGCCCCATACTAGCTACCATGGAAAAAATTAACTCTATCCCAGCAAAAACCAGCACAGGTGTCCAAAACTGGACATGGTACGTGGTATCTTCTTTCAGGGGAAATATTTCATGTCTTTCATGAAGTGCTGCTATTTATGAATACTCTTTTCCCCTTCTTTGGAAATTGTCATGGTGAGTTTGTGATCCACTGTAATCCCAAGACTTTTCTTTTTTTTTTTTTTTTTGGTAGCACTGCTATCCAAATAATGTCTCATCCTGAATTGCTGAAGTTGTTTAGCATGCAAAGATCAAGCCTTTCTTGCAGCTTATCTTTTTTTCAGGATGCTTTTCGAGTTTCTCAGATCATTTTTAGTTCTGTACCTTTCTATCAGTTGCTTGCCGTTTCATTACCATTTGCAAATTCAACAAGTGTATTTTATCTTCCCTTTCCTTAGTCATGAATACAATGATTGAAAAGTATCAGATGTAGAATAGAGCTTTATGAACCCTCTGAGTCCATCCTTCCATTTTGATGAAAGTTAGTGATAGTTACCATCCAAGCATGGCTTTATAGCTAGCTGTTTTGAACATAATGCTGAGGTGCTTATCTAAAGGTGTATGTGTTCTGCTTCCACGTTTCAGAATTTGAGGCAGCAGATTCTTGAACTGTTGGGTCCAATTTCAATGAATCATGGTGTTCACTTCATGGCTGCTATTGCGTTTGTATGGAATGAAAGGAGGCAAAATAAAAATACTTCTAGGACAAAGGTATGTCTATACTACAGTGGTCGCTTCAAATAGTGGTAATAGCTTTAAGTGATTTAGAAGCAGTAAGGAGAAAATTCAGACATTCCAGTGAAAAAATACATATTATGAAATATGGAGAATATTTATATTATATTTCTAATCAGCAACTGTATTGTCAGGGAGCTACCAGTTTATTTTAGAATGAGATAATCTTCCTGAATTCTTCAGGAAAAGAATAAGTGATTCAAAGTCTCCAGATGAACTATTAGTCACTAATATTTCAATCCCATGAGGACAGCTGCTTAATTTTGGCATTCTGTGATCATAATCTGTGACATACATTTGATTCTTTTAGGTTATTCCTACAGCAGGTGAAGAACAACTTCTGCTGGTCGAGCTAGTTCGCTCTATCAGTGTTATGAGAACAGAGACTGTTATACAAACAGTGAAAGAAGTTTTGAAGCAGCCTCCAGCCATAGCAAAGGACAAGGTATGAAAACTGTAGAGATGCTATTGATTTATTTAATGTCATGTTACTGAAGGTTAGAATACTGATGGTATGGACACTTTATTCACAGAGCTGAGCAGTACAGTGTGAAAATTTTCACAATATCTGATAGATAAATGAACTTTTGGAGGGAAGTCATACCTCCTTAAGTCATTACCATTTACTGAACAACTCCAGAGTCCTGTTTACTGTTTCTGTACAAGACCTTGTTTTGTGGGGATAGGCTGCTTACATTAGGGAAACAGGTGCATACCCTAGCATCAGGTTGATTGATTTTTTTTTTTTTCAGGTGGGAAAGGGCAGTGGGGAAAAGAGGGAATAAAAAAAAGATAAGAATAACTTTATAGAGAGATGCCTAAATAGACATTCGTAATATCCTGTTAATGAATTAAGCCATATCTTCAGACACTGCAGTAATATTGTAGCATTGTCGGTTTTGCCCTGGCAAGTGAGGAAAAAAAACTCACTTTCTTCTTCCCGATGACACAGGTTTTGTATCTTTTTCTAGAAACATCTTTCGCTGGAAGTCTGCATGTTGCAGTTTTTCTATGCTTATACTCAAAGGTACGACAAGAATTTAAATTTTATTTCTGTCATCAAGAAGCAGATGGACAATTTGAATATTTTACATCTTTTTATAATCCCTAGGATGAGAAATAGCCTGTGTAATATAAATCACGAAGAAAGAATGGTTTTGAACTGTAGGTGTCATAAAAAAGAAAGGGGTTTATTTTGCGAGTTCCCTGGTTCTGCATCACCTTTCTTGCCCCACCTGAAAATCCTGCAGGAAATCTGTCCCCTTCCCAAGGAAAGCTGATCTTAATTGTGATGTAACTCATTGGTACCACTCCAGCCTTGGACTGAAAAGCATGCCTTTAGAGTACACTGTTCTTCTGCCTTCCTCCTTTTCTTAATGACTTGATGTAGCCACCTAATATTAAATGAAAAACAAAAGAATATGTATGAATGTTAATTCACAATATCTGACATGAGAATAGTGAGGTAGAAAGAAAATGGGGAATGCCTGAGGGAGATGATGCTGGTTTCATTGCCATTGCTGCTCTTTCTCTTAGGATTCCAGTGACCAGCTTAGTAGATAGCTGGGCAGCACTGCTCCTTCTGTTAAAAGATTCCATCCAGGTTGGTCTTCCAGCTCCAGGACAATTCCTGATACTTGGGTAAGTGCTCTTGATTATTTGCAATTTCCAAATAAGCTCAAATATAAATGTGTGAAATCATACTGAAGTGTTAAACCTCGTATGAGGTTTAACAAGGCCAAGTGCAAGGTCCTGCACTTGGGCCACAGCAACCCCATGCAACGCTACAGGCTTGGGGAAGAGTGGCTGGAAAGCTGCCCAGCAGAGAAGGACCTGGGGATGTTGGTTGACAGCCAGCTGAATATGAGCCAGCAGTGTGCCCAGGTGGTCAAGAAAGCCAATGGCATCCTGGCTTGTATCAAAAATAGCGTGGCCAGGAGGACTAGGGAAGTGATCGTGCCCCTGTACTCGGCACTGGTGAGGCCACACCTCGAATACTGTGTTCAGTTTTGGGCCCCCCACTACAAGAGAGACATTGAGGTGCTGGAGCGTGTCCAGAGAAGGGCAGCGAAGCTGGTGAAGGGTCTAGAGCAGAAGTCTTATGGGGAGTGGCTGAGAGAACTGGGATTGTTTAGCCTGGAGAAGCGGAGGCTGAGGGGAGACCTTATCGCTCTCTACAACTACCTGAAAGGAGGGTGTAGAGAGGTGGGGGTCGGTCTCTTCTCCCAGGTAACAAGTGATAGGATGAGAGGAAATGGCCTCAAGTTGCGCCAGGGGAGGTTTAGACTGGATATTAGGAAATTTTTCTTCACTGACAGGGTTATCAAGCATTGGAACAGGCTGCCCAGGGAAGTGGTTGAGTCGCCATCCCTGGAGGTATTTAAAAGACATTTGGATGAGGTACTTAGAGACATGGTGTAGTGGTGGTCTTGGTAGTGTTAGGTTTACAGTTGGACTCGATGATCTTAAAGGTCTTTTCCAACCTATACGATTCTGTGATTCTGTTAGCGTTTTCAAATCTGTATCACTTATTTTTGACTGATAGAGCTATTGCCTGAGTTCTGTGGGTTTTATCAAATTAGTTTCCTCTTTGAGGAATGGTTACATATCTTAAATTTTGTATTATAATATGATATAAGCCATGATCTTTTGATTATTGAGCGATTCAGGCTCTTTAAACAGTAGGTTTAAGTTTCTGATTTTTCTTAGAAAATAACTACAATGACTATTTCTTAGGTATGTGTAGATTTGCAACCCACTAGAAAGGATTAATTCCCAGCATGAAAGCTGTTTGTGGAGTGTTAGAAATAAAATGTTGAATATGATTTTCTGTACAAAGCTTCAAGGATCATTTTCTTGAATTTCTGGAATTTATCTTCCCTAGTAAACTGTCTCTAAAGATACTTTTGTGTATAGTCTAGTAAAACATGTTCTTGATAAATTGTTATGGTATGATCAAAATTAACTTACAAAACTTGAAAGGATTTTTTCTAGATTATTGATAAGTAGCAATGACGGAAGGTTTCATAAATAAGTATCGTGCACATAAATTTCTTTAGATATGTCCTAGCTCTTAAAATTACTGAATAATGTATTGTGAGAAGAAAATCCATATATACTTCTGTATTTTTTCAGTGTTCTTAATGAGTTCATAATGAAAAACCCAAGCCTGGAGAATAAGAAAGATCAAAGAGATCTCCAGGTAAGAAATTTGTTTTATGTATGTCTCTCTTGAAAATATTGAACAATAAATGTTTGAATTTAATACAATTATCTGATATATCAGTTCTGTAGTCTGAAGTGACTCTTTAGTATCTTCTACTTAGTACTATTTGTAACCTATTGAAAATGATCTCATTTTCAGTGGAGTTATTAATCACTGATAATATAGAACAGAAGTGATTTGAAAGTAGTTCTATACTTAATTAGTTATATAGATTTTCTGCAAAACCACCTCAGGACAACAAATACAGCCCTTCTGCACAAAGTTCTTAAAATGCTTGGGTTTTTTTCTACCAGGATGTAACACACAAGATAGTGGATGCCATTGGGGCAATTGCTGGTTCTTCCTTGGAACAGACTACTTGGCTAAGACGGAACTTAGAGGTTAAGCCTTCCCCCAAGATTATGGTTGATGGAAACAACTTAGAATCAGATGTTGAAGGTAGTTTCATTTTCATCTTTATTTTAAACAAAACATTAATTATCAGGCCAAAATGAACAAAGAGGACAGCTTTACTATATTTGAATACATTAAAAATGCTTCAGTATTGTTCAGGCATTAGTATCTGACGCAGTGTATGTGGCAATGTCTGTACACCTTCAAAATATGTGCTATTAAAATATGCTTATAAGGTAAATAATGGGTTAAGAAAACTAACTTTGGACATTTTTTTATTATTATTTTCATTTAGATATGTTGTCTCCAGCAATGGAAACTTCAAACATAACTCCATCTGTTTATAGTGTCCATGCATTGACCTTACTTTCTGAGGTAAATGTCTCCTCAGATGCAATAAATACTGTCTTATAATAACCTTTTGTATTGTGAAAATCTTTGGACTAGAAGCTTGGGGAGAGGTTTGATGGGGAACACTGATGTGAATGGATTCTGGGTCCTGTCATGTAGCAATATAGAAAACTTTATTACTAACCCAGTTGCAAAGATTCAGTGAGATGGATGAGGCATAAAGCATGGCCTTTCACATGTGTAGTATAGGAAACTTTTTTGGTGGCAAACTTTGTGTGTTATTAGTGATATGTGTTATTTACTGCTGATAATCGCAGTCAATCTTTGAATTTTTTTTGTTTGTAGCTTATTCAGTAGAGTGCTTTGTCCAGGAGCTTATGCTTCTGTGTTTTTTACCTTTGTTTTAAAAATGATGGGATCTTTATACTCTGGATTTTGTTTAGGACCTGCAATTTGATCAATTCTATCATAAACTTGAACGTTCAGTAAAGGATGTTATACAAAAAAATGCCGAATAGTAGATAAAAAGCAATTTGAGAGTGCATGATAACATATCTTCCTCTCCTTTTACAGGTTTTGGCTCACCTCTTGGATATGGTTTTCTACAGTGATGAAAAAGAGAGGGTTATTCCTTTGCTTGTAAATATTATGCACTATGTTGTTCCCTACCTCCGTAATCACAGGTATCTTTACAATTTATTGAATTGATGTAGATCTCTAAAGCCAGTTGAAATTTGGTGGGTGACACTTAAGTTGAAACAGACATGATAAGGAGTAGATGTCTATCAAACTTTCTATAAAGCAACAATTCAAAATTGTTTCATGTTGATTTTTTTTTTGTTGTTTAGTGCTCACAATGCATCCAGCTATCGAGCCTGTGTCCAGTTATTAAGCAGTCTTAGTGGGTATCAGTATACAAGGAGAGCATGGAAAAAGGAAGCATTTGACCTCTTTATGGATTCCAGTTTCTTCCAGATGGATGCTTCGTGTGTTAACCAGTAAGACTTTTTTTCCTGCTTATATCGATGGCTGTTACAAATTTTATGTATACCATTACACAAAAGTATGTATAATGTGGACCAAAATTTCCCAACAGATCTCTGTTGAGAGAAATAAAGAAGGGTGTTCTGTGTTTTAGATTACCATGTGAAATATGAAACTTGCTTACCTAAGGTACATTTCTATGCACAAGTCTATTTTTGTCAATTTCAAGATTTTTATTTTATTTTACTTTTTCTATGAGGAAAAAGTGGCTAACATTTTATAGAATCATAGAATGGTTTAGGTTGGAAGGGACCTTAAAGATCATCTAGTTCCAACCCCGCCCCTGCCATGGTCAGGGACACCTTCTACTAGATCAGGTTGCTCAAAGCCCCATCCAACCTGGCCTTGAACGCTTCCAGGGATGGGGTATCCACAACTTCTCTGGGCAACCTGTTCCAGTGCCTCGCCGCCCTCACAGTAAAGAATTTCTTACTAATATCTAATCTAAATCTACCCTCTTTCAGTTTAAAACCATTACCCCTCGTCCTATCACTACCCTCCCTGATAAAGAATCCCTCCATATCTTTCCAGTAGGCCCCCTTTTAAGTACTGGAAGGCTGCTATAAGGTCCCCCCAGAGCCTTCTCTTCTCCAGGCTGAACAACCCCAAGTCTCTCAGCCTGTCCTCATAGGAGAGGTGCTCCAGCCCCCTGACCATCTTCGTGGTTCTCTGGACCCACTCCAACAGGTCCATGTCAGTCCTATGCTGAGCTGGACGCAGTGCTCCAGGTGGGGTCTCACCAGAGCAGAGCAGAGCAGAGGGGGAGAATTGCCTCCCTCGACCTGCTGGCCACGCTTCTTTTGATGCAGCCCAGGATATGGTTGGCTTTCTGGGCTGTGAGTGTGCATTGCCAGCTCATATTCAGTTTTTCATCCACCAATACCCCCAAGTCCTTTGCAGGGCTGCTCTCAATCCACTCGCCACCCAGCCTGTATCCATGTTTGGGATTGCTCTGACCCAGGTGCAGGACCTTGCACTTGGCCCTGTTGAACTTCATGAGATTCACACGGGCCCACCTCTCTAGCCTGTCAAGGTCCCTCTGGATGGCATCCCTTACTTTCTTTGAGAAGGGTGTTTTAGAAATATAGTTGTAGTTTCAGATCAAATCGCACCAAGTAAGTGGTACCTATGTAGCAGAGAGCTTGGATTGGAAGCCTTAGCCTGAATTAAAAGAGCAGAAAAAGCTCTGTAAATATTCCTGTAAATTCCTGCTTTTTTCTTGCTTTTCTGATTTGTGTACAATCTTCCTCTTTTAGTTGGAGAGCTATTATGGATAATTTGATGACACATGACAAAACCACGTTCAGAGATTTGATGAGTAAGTATTTATTGATGTAGTAGTGACTTTTCTCCAAGGGAAACATTAAAAAAGGGAAAACAAATATCTTGAAGAAAACATTTGTTCAACATTTATTCCAATCTGTTTTATTTATTCAACATTTTTCATGTTTTCTTCAACTACTTGTTTCTGGAGATCTGTAAATAAGATAACTTGAACTGAGAGAATTTGAGATCATGCTGGCACACAGTGAATTTTGCCTATATGGCAAAGTTGATTAAGCAGAGCGGGTGGGGGTGGGTTTTCTTGGTTTGGGTTTGGGGTTTTTGTTTTGTTTTGCTTTAAGATCTGACACTAACTCTGCTTAAGGAAAAATTGATTCTGCACATACCAAACTTCTGAGCATCTATACCTGCAAACTGTGTTTAAAAAAAAAAAAAAAAAAAGGCTAAACTCCCTTCCAAAAGCCCCCAAACCCAGGCACTATTGTGTATACTTACAAGTTTTCTTTCAACATGTATTTTAAATCACTGTGGTTAAAAATACAAATTGCAGAACATGCATCTTCTTAAGATCTGCTTTCGAACTACATTAATGCAATGAAAGTAAGAGTTATTTGTGCCTTAAAGTGAAACAGAAGGGAAATTTTGAAGTTTGTCTCTGCACTATGCATTTTCTCTTTCAGCACGAGTGGCTGTGGCTCAGAGCAGTTCACTCAATCTGTTTGCTAATCGAGATGTAGAGCTGGAACAGCGTGCTATGCTTCTGAAGAGACTGGCTTTCGCAATTTTTAGTAGTGAGATAGACCAATACCAGAAATACCTTCCAGACATACAAGGTCAGTAAAAATGTATCATTTAGTGGACTTCTGGACTCTGATGTTAACTGAGGAATATTTGTATGACAGGGTAGCAGCAAGTAAATTTGTCCCCTGGAATATCGGTGTGCAGTACCGTTTCTGTGGCTGGATGCAAAGTTTCTGCAGATCTTGGTTAGAACGTTTTCAGTCTTAAATGATTACAAACTACACAGACTTTGTGATTACCAGTTGACTTTTATCCAGATTATTTCACTGATCTGTCATTTTATACGTTGATCAATGTCCTTGGGTACCTGCAACGTGTGTTTTAACATGAACATCCAAGGGATAAACACCTATCAACCAGGGATAAATGGAAAGGCTGACCTTGAGGTTTTGAATTCTTGACTTCTCTAGCTGTTTTTTCTGCTCTTCTGTTTATCTGTCCTATTTACCACTGAAGAATAGCTCTTCCAGTGACATTTTACATTAGTGATTGGGAATGGGAGCTGCTTGGTTTTGTTCTAAGATGATGCAAATAGTTACAGCAGCAGCTTCTAGATATCTTGTCTTTTAGTGCTACCAAGGTGGACACTTTTGTCTCTTCCTCCATATGGAAAGTCAACTACATCATCTTTCTTGTTTCATTTGTTTCAGGGTTTATTCTTTGAAGGTTTTTTTTTCCCCAGTCAAGTCAGTAGCTGGGTTTACTATGTTCAAGATATCAGCTGGTTTTACTGGTCTGAACTGCAAAGTGCATGTGTTGATTTGACTGAAATATTTCTTTATGTATCTGACTCTGTATATGTTGAATGCTTAGAGGTGGTTATGGTTAAATAAGAGCGTATTGTCCCTATCTAATATCCCATGTACTATGATGATGTAGCCTTTTAATAATAATAATATATCCTAGCTGTTGAGGCTGTTGTTGTATTGTTTGGAATCTGTTAACTCCTCTTTTTGTAACGGGTGAAACTCTGCATAAGATGAGCAAAACTCCCAGATGCACTATTGCATTTATGTGGAGAACTTCAATCAAAATACGCAACTGCACTGTTCTGAGGTTTCTCGCTTTTGTTCCTTGCTTGGCAAAAGGGGTTATTTTTTATGTTGACAGAATAAAACTGTAGCAAAGTACTGAAACAGTAACATGGCAGATACCCTCAATTTTTACTTGTAAATGAGGGAAGGAGGAAATGCTAGTTGGAATTATTCCGAATTGAGGAAACCTTGTTGGCTTTTTGTTTCAGAAAGGCTGGTAGAAAGTCTCCGTTTGCCACAGGTGCCCACCCTTCATTCCCAAGTGTTCCTGTTTTTCAGAGTATTGCTTTTAAGAATGTCTCCGCAGCACCTTACCTCACTTTGGCCAACCATGATCACTGAACTGGTGAGTTGCAGTTAGCATTCATGATTTGGAAGACTGGTGCAAATTTGACACAACCTCATTCTTCCTCAACATTTTTAAGAAAATCTCTTCTAGATATTGTGCATGTAAATGTACAATGGACACAAATTGGAAGCTGACTTATTTTCATAGTCTTGATATCTATTTTTTGCAGCCAAATAGAATATCTGTTGGCTTATGCTATTTAAGCTGTTCAGATGTCTCCTGAATTAAATCTGCATTTGTGCTCATTGTTCCCTGCTGAATCCTACTTCAATTGCTGCCTACGTATGTGTGCCCTCTCCACCATTCCCACTCCTGCTGTGCTCAGTGTTCCCTGTTTGTACTTTCCTGGTCATTCAGCCTTCTTCCTCCAGTGATGAGGATGAGAAGCCACATAAAGGAGGAGTCAGAATCCATGTTGTATTGGCAGTTGATGGTCATTCAAAATCACATTGCAGCTGAAATTTTGTAACTAGATTTATACAAGGCTCAACTCAGCTTTCTTCTTTCTCTTGTTTTACTCTGCATAACAAGACAGGATAAACGTCTATTTTCAGAGATGCTACCTGCGGAGTCTCCAGTGTTGGCTGTTTGACGCACTCTTTTGGGTTTCAGCTTTGGCAATGGGAATGGAGGAGAGTGGCTGGTGCATCCTGTGGTCTGTTTAGCCTGTTAGCCAAGGAGTTCCCAAGGGACTGGCTGACACAGATAGCAAATCAGAATCACTGCTGTGATGATTTCTCTTTTTTTTTTTTTTTTTTTTTTTTTTAATCTGTAGGCACCTAACCTAGCCCTTAGTTAACCACAGATCTGAGCAATAGCAGGAGAAAAGTTACATAAAGTATTTTAAAGATCAGGTGCATTGCTTTAGCAATAGATGCATTTCATTTTGAGCCTGTCAATAGTATAAATATTAGGAAACCCATTTTACCCAGTGTGGCCCTCTGATTCCTGTGCTGTCCCCTGGCCTTTACACAAGTTACCACAGTCCTGGAACTATTTTCAGTGGACACGACTGTGTTACTTCTGGGAATTCACACCTGAGCTTAACTGCTCCATTATGTGATTCTTTATTCTCATTTCCTTTAGGTCTTGCTCTCTTTCTAAGTAGTGGAGAGGATTAGCCTCCGAGATCTTTCCTGGCCATAAAAGAGCCAGTTTCTTATGGCCTTTCTGCTACTCAGGCTATATATAAGGGATGAAAGAGCTTTAGGGTGCTAGTGTCCACTCATAGTTCAAGGGGTTATTTCATCATCCAGGAATGGAAATAAAAGCTCCCAACGGTTCCTCTAAGGCTTATTACTCAGACTTCCCTACAGCATTTTCCTGACTCACAGGCCATAAAAAATGGTATTAAAATGTAGCATTTGATCTTCAGGTACAAGTGTTTTTACTGATGGAACAGGAGCTCACTGCTGATGAAGACATTTCCAGGTAAACTTATGAACTTCCCACTTGTTTAACTTGGTAACAGTCTCCTGGCACATTCATGGACAGTTGAGTCATTCTTTAGAATAATTTGTCTTAAAAAGAATTGTCAAGCTCAAATGAGAAGGACAAGTAAAGGGTATTTCAGTCTGACTGCAGTACCAGGGACATACTGTTCAGGACAAACAAACAAACAAAAAAAATCTGTGTCAGATTGCTCATAAACCACTAAGGTAAATTATGCAATACAAGTATGTTAGTTCTTTCAGCGTCTTCCTAGCTAAAATGACACTGCTTCTGCAATTAAAATATGCATGGCATGACTTTATAGCTTTTGTGTATCATACACTTATTTAGAATAAGACTAATGCACTTTTTTGTCTAAATAAAAATGGGGTTTCTTCTAGTGTTAGAAAGACATAAAGGTGAGGTAGATAATTTTTCTTGTTTCATTGTCCATTTCTATCCCATCTACCTTCTGCACATTATGATCCAATTTCAGTCAATGCTAGCAGTAGAGGCAGATTTCTCAAAAGTACAGGACTTATTTGCCCAAGTCTTGTTCTTTTTTTTCTAGATTCTCTTTGTTCTTTTGAAGAATTTTTCCCTAAAATAAAGTAATCTTGACATGACTGGCAATTTTAAACTGTCTTTTAATTTGGATGTCTGATGGGAATGAGATACAGTGTAACATGTTTCTTATATATTAACATTGTATCATATATATATATATTAAAAAAAATAAATAAATTAAAATTTAAAAATATCTATAAAAACATACAAAGCTCCACCCATAGCACAGACTTGCAATGTTCTGGTTTGATTTATGGATTCAGGATTAAGTTGGTAAATAAAGAGTTGTGTGTTTGTAAAGGCAAGTAAGAAAAATGATGTTCCCATAGTGGCAGAAGGCTGTTATGACTCACCTGCCTGCTATAATTTATTTTAGAACTTCTGGCCCATCTGTTGCTGGTCTGGAGACAACGTACACAGGCGGCAATGGTTTCTCCACATCCTACAATAGCCAGAGATGGTTGAACCTGTACTTGTCTGCTTGCAAATTTCTGGACTTGGCCCTAGCTTTACCATCTGAAAACCTGCCTCAGTTTCAGATGTGAGTGGAAGACACTGTCATTTAAGTCTTTGGATATTTGTCTATGCCTCTTGGTATAATTCTAGTGTATAAAAATCTTTGTTTTCCTATTTTGTTTCCTTTTCTGGCCTTCACCCAGGGCAGCCCACAGTTCATTCCCTCCCAGTGTCAAAGTGGCCCCCCAGAGCAAATGATGCCACACACCAAATGAGTTCAAGCTGGTTTGATTTAGCCTGTGGCAAGAGATTCTCCACACTTGTGAGCTAATCAGTAATAGTGATTTATTCAAGTATTTTATTTTTAAAGTATTTAGTTGCAGCAATGTCTAAGAACTCAAAATACACCCACACGTCTCAGTGACTAATGCATGAGATCAGACGACTGTATGTTGTCGCAGCATGACTTGCTTAAATTACTCCTACATGATCTGTCTAGAAGATGTTGCAACAAACCTGCTTGTGAAGGGGACCCCATAGGTTTTTCTAGGTCGGTAGCATTCATGTGTGCAAACTGCTTCCTCTGTGCCTCTGCAGTCCTGTTCTGTTGGAAAAAAATGAATGCAAAACAACTGGCATTTGCTGAAGACCCTAGAAATGAGAGGCCACCAAAGACAAAAGAAAGTATCTCATGCCTTCCTTTACACTGCACAGTGGCGATTGCGTGAGAGCTGCTGCCCTGGCATAGCCCTGTAGATATTTGGTCACCTCTAATTATCCTGTGATTTAAAAGATGCTTGTGTGGGCTGGAGGATGGAGGGACTTGCACACATTGTGTCAGTTTGTGCCCTGTAGTATTTCTAAATCTAAAGCTAATCTTGAAGGTTCCTTCATTTATTTTATTTTCTGGGGATTTGGCTCATAATTCTTGTTCAGTTCTCCAAGCTAATCCCCATTATTAGCCAACCTAGTTTTATTTAAGTCGTTACTCTGCATTTCTGGAAAGACAATAGTTGTGCTGAATTACACTGTCTTTTATGGCATTCTCATGGAGGCTTGGATTGAAGTTTTAAGGACAGAAACTTTGATTTCCTTTATAGTTATAATGCAAGTAGCCAGTCTGCAGTGCAGCAAGCGGCAGGGAGGGAATGGTCGCTTGGCCTCGTTGGCCTATGAATAGGTAAAATAAATGAGTTTCTGTTATCAACATGGTATATTGAGAACGTTTTGTGTGTTACAGTAAGCATTGCAAATGTGCAGCAAAATGTTCTAAATAACTTACGTATTTTATAATTCAGAATCGCTTTCAGTTCTCTTGCACACAATGAAGATGTGAATACTACTGGTTTTGGCTTCTCTGTCTTATCTTGCTCTTGACATCTGTAAGAAACAGATTCTTTCTTTAAGAATATTTGTTTCTTTAAGAAACTCTAAAGGAAAAAGACAATGCTACTTTCTCGGCCATGTTGCCTCCTGCTTTTCAGAATGTTTCTTTCCTATTCTTTCTTGTCAAAGACTGATGTTTTTTTGTGTGGGTTGGTCTTGGTTCCCCCCGCCCCCCTCTTTCTTTGATACTTTCATCCTGCACTCACTTTTTTAGATGTAGCAGAAAAGCCTGCATGTTCAGTAAGGATAATGGCTGCTTGTGTTATCTCATGACAGGTATCGTTGGGCTTTTATTCCAGAAGCATCAGATGATTCAGGCTTGGAAGTACGAAGACAGGGTACACATCAGAGGGAATTCAAACCGTATGTGGTGCGTCTAGCAAAACTGCTGCGAAAAAAAGCAAAGGTATGTTGCTTTCTTCCAGTTTTGCTTTTCATTGAAAACTTTCATGTACAGTAACTTACAACACTGTTTCGTTTTGGATATTTTTATTTTTTTAACAATGAAGAACGGAAAGGAGTTTATCTGGTGTGGGAGATTCCCACTGGAGTAATCTCAAGTTAGCATCGGGCAAAAAAACCCACGTGTAGGTATATAAAAAACCAAAACAAAACCCAAACCAACCAAACAACAAAAAAAAACCCCAAACCTGCTATGGTCAAAAAAAGATTACGGTCAGTGACTTTGGAGTTTCCAATTAAAAGCATTATTTGTATTATTTGAGTATTATTTGAGCATAAAATATGCTTCAGTGTCTAATATATTTTAACGTAAAATCACTTTCAGATAGCCAGTCACATATGTAGATACTAGTATAACTAACTACCTTTTGAAGTAGAAAAGCATTTTGGTTGTTAATGATCACATTTAAATATTTAGAAAACTGTTGCTTTCCTAAAAATGACAGAACCAAGAGTTTTGAGACTGTGCAGAGCCAGGGAGGGCTGGGTTTCTTCCCTGGAGCAGTTACGATGAATGGAAGAAGGCAGGGCGCAGTAGAAACAGTTCTGGGGAAATCTTGGCTGCACACTTTGTAGAGTGGGAGCAGAATTAGGGTTGTCATTATGTTGGTGCATGAGGTATATTAAAACCCTGGTTTGGGTGGGGTGGAGGCCTGATCCCCTAATGAAGCTGATGGAAGCTGGGCAAGCTCTGTCCCAAGGAGTTCCCTTCTGCTGCCACAAAGTAAGAGAATTGCGGTCAGATACTTTGCTGCTGCTGCTGTGAGGACAGAGCCCCCCTGGGCAGGCACTTCACTGGGAAAGGTCGCTGTGTGGGTCAAGGAAACGGGGAAGAAGCTCGAAGCCATAGTGGAGAAAGCTTTGAAGTTTCATTCTTGGGTTTCCCTCCAAATAGATGGCATTGTCAGGGCTGTAACGCTGGCAGCTTGCTGTAGCTACTGCATTTGCAATCTCTGATGAATGTTTTCACTGAGTAAAGAAACTACTGCTGACATGCAAGTGGCTACATCAAATTTAGGGATAACTTAGTTGTAGGCAGATCTGAACTATTCAAGCAAGGCTCACAACTATAGGGGATAAAACAAGTATCTGAAGCATATCTGCATTCTTCATTTTACTGTTTTTCAACCATGAAGATGAGACTAAATTTCTCTTCTTGCATGTATAAAGGAATAATCAGTATTAACTGACTGCTAATCAGGTATAGCCTCTAACCATGATGTTCAATGTAGTGTGCTGTACCTGTTAGAAAGTTGTCACACTCCAAATAATCTCTCTGCATTGAATTATAAATTACATATGATGTATAAAATATACATGCTGGAGAGTACTGTACGTTGAGATAGATGCATGAAGTCAGGACTTCCACAGTATCCTTCAAGAATATAGAAAACTTCCTGGAATTTCTGGAACCCCCTAGTCACGGCAGCAGTTGCGCACTGTGAACCATAGCTAGGGGTATGATGATGAGATAAACGCGAGGTAATGAATACTGACTTCCGGGCCATTTCTTCTTTGGGCAGAGGAGCATACTGTTGCATATAGCTGCAGGTTTTTCTTAGAAAATAACTGTTTCTAAGCAAAATGTTCCAGTGGATCTTAATTTTCCTTCAGGGCACTCTGACTAACGCTCAGATTCATGTAGTATGGTGTTGCTCAGGCTCTGTTGTCTGAAGGAAACGTGCTTAAAACCTCCTTCGGCACTACTGGCAATAAACAGAAGAACAAACTGGCAGTGCTGTTACTGTCTAATAGTGTCTTGGCCGCGCTGGCTCCAGAGCCTGCTGTTTCTGGACCATGGACTCGTTGGGGTGGGTGATTTTTCTAGCTGAAGCACAGCACCCAACCAAGCAACCGCACGGCCTTCATGGCAAGGTATTATTTTGATATATGAAATGCAGTCTCAAAGTTCTCCTCTTTCCTTCCACAGGACAAACAGGAGGACTTTAAGACGGTGGTTTTGGAGGGAATGGAGATGGCCAAGCATCAGGTGAGGGTGGCCTTTGATGCTTGAGTTGTGAAACAAGCTCACCATAATACCATCACCTCAAGGCCCTGGGCAGTATTTAGCTTTCAGTAAGAACTGAGAGAGATCAGTCAAAGTTGAGAGATTTTTGAAGTGAAAGAATCATGAGGGCCCTTATTTTTATAGATAACTTAAAAATAAATTGAGTTGGTTTCCCACATGAAATAGATTACAAAAAGTTAATGTTGGTTGTAAGAAGAATTATGATTGCGAACCATTAAATAATAAAATATTTTTTACCAAACGGCAGGTGTGGAACACACAATCCCTGATCAGTCTGTGTCAAATTAACTGTTGTTTGAAGTATCTGAGGAATTAGTGGTGTTTGCTTAGCAGATACTGCTGTGAGGAAGTGGCTTGGATGGATTATATTTCATTGCTCAGAGAGAGTTAGTATTTGCACATGCGCCCCATTTGGTTGGCTGCTGTGTAACACTGACGTGTGCTGGAGGTAGTCCGTGCTCACCACTCACCAGTACTAAGCACGGTAGAGAACCAGTACCCAAAAGCCTCTCCTGTGAATCCAATGTGAAGTTTTTAAAGGAGAAACTTTAAAAACTTGTACCTTCATTAAATGTAGGAGGCATCAACAACTCCTTCTGTGTTGGAATTCAGTCTTCGTTCTAGTTCGTTATGAGCCTTTCTTTTCTTGAGACTTGTAGAGCTAGAATAGTAATCTCCTCTGACAGGGAGCCAAACCACCAGATTAAAATACTAAATACATTCATATTTAATTTTAACCTAATTGCTTTTTGTGAAACGGATATCATGTAGGCACCTGAACTGCAAGACAGTTGCTTCACTTAAAGGGCAAAAACTGTATTTGCTGAAGTTATCCTCTCTTGAAGAAAATCTGTTTGCTCAAAGGCTGTGCAATGAGTAATCCTTACCGTGCGCTCTGCTCCCACTGCTGTTCCTTCCCCCTCGTTCTCCTTTTGTCACAAAGCCTGCTCTTCAGGACCCCTGCCTCGGTAGAGGCATTGCCAGGGCAGCGGGAGGGAGATGCTGGTCAGAAGGTGGCTCCCCTTGATGTGGCTTTTGTGCTTTTCTCCTTCCTCACAGAATAAAATCCAGTATTGCTGGAACTCTACTTCCCGGTAGGAGCTCTCCCACACTGGTTTGTCAGTAACAGCCCAAACAAGGTGTTTCTAGTGGTGAGAGTACCTTATTGTCTAGATTTGAGTATGTTTTTTGACTCAAAGGACAAAAGGAAATGAGCGAAGAGTACCGTATAAGCAGCTGGATGTTGGTGCTCATGTATTTTAGTATGCAGATATTTAAGGCAACCCTAAACAGGGTTACAGCAGTGCACTGACACTGCCTGTGAGCATCCGGTGTGTGACTGCTGCCTTCGCTGGTGGGGTTCCTGAAATTCTCTCCCTTGAAAGTCCCCCGTGAAATGGAAGGTGCGTAACTGAGGTCTTCTGAGAGCATGCAATGAGTAACTGAACCATTTTCCTTTGAGGACAACTTCAAGTGCTTGCTCAGATCCTCTGTGTGTCTTATTTCCGATACTAAAAACAGCACTGCTTTTGCTCTTCCTGAAAACTCTGAACGCTAACTGCAAAGTGAAGATGCTTCGTTTCCATTTTAACGTCCTCTGGGGTTTATTGTCACTAACGCTGGCAGTAGGGTGAAGTGCGAGTGTTATCAGAGACGTGCTTTGGAAAGCAGCTGAAGGAGCACACAACTTACCCAAGCAGCTGCAATCCTGGCTATCACCAGCTTGGGCTGTTCATGTTAGCCAGCGGGATGCTGCACCAGGAGCAGCTCTGCAGGGCAGCACGGCGGGTGCCAGTGGGGGGGGGCTGCCTTGCTTTGGGGCAGCCCTGGGCTGAGGCACAGTGGACTTAAACGCCCACCGCAGCTTTCCTGTTTGTGTCAGCAGACCCGCTGCCAGCCTGCACGCTCCCAGCCACCGCTGCTGCAAAGCGTGGTGAGGGGAAAGGCAGATCTGCTTCGAAAGCTGTACTCCAGCATATGTGTATTTTGGTGCTAGGACAAATACTTCTTGGAATATGGAAAAATACTTTATTGGGCATTAGCCTTCTATTTTTACCTGTGCTTTTTCTGTTTTGTCTTGTGTTATTTCCCATTTCTGTGTTTACAGAAAAACCCAGAGGAGGACAGCTCAGGGAAAACATTAAGTTGGGAACCAGGTCACTTGCTTTTAACCATCTACACTGTTCGCAGCATTGAGCAGCTTTTGCCTTTCTTCAATGTACTCAGCCAAGTTTTTAACAGCAAAGTCACGAGCAGATGCGTTGGACACTCAGGGAGCCCTGTCCTTTACCCCAACTGTTTTCCGAGTAAGGACATAAAAATGGAGAACCTCAAGACCTTCTCCAGCAAAGCCAGACAAAAGATAGAAGAAATGGTTGAGAAGGATTTTCTTGAAGGTGTCATAAAAACATGAACCAAACTGGTACTATTCAGCTTATATGTAATGTAACTATTTAAATGAAATACTGTATCTTTCCCAGTTGTATAGTATTCTTTTCTTACTTTGTATGTATTGAAATACTTAATGTTGTATGTAAGTTAAATATTTGTAAATAAGAGAAAAGTTCTGGATGTGGCCTGAATCAAGTTTAAATATTGGTGGCTCATATTGATTATGGTGCCTACTATTTACAGTACATGTTTTCTTGTCTTGAGTTCTGTCTTTAAAAAAATCCTAAAAAAATACAAGGTGCACATTTTTTCAATTTGTTTCCAGTTTATTTTTGTCTTTTTTTTTTTTAATCTATTGGAACTTGTGCTTATTTAGCAATCTGGAAAGTGCCATTATGCCAGGAGTTAATACAGGACTACAATGAAAAATATGTGTGTTGGAGGCAGATACCCTGAACTGAAATATGCAGATGAGGATATTTGTGTGTTTAAAGCATTATGTCCCATTGGCCCTGCCCCTTCACACTGCTGGGGAGTAGTAAGGGGCACAGAAGACAAATTTGTCTCTGTCCCTTCCCTCTTAAAAGTGATTATAAACACTATTACTGCAAATTGCTTTCTAAGCAATACTTAAATTTCACAAAAGTATCTAATGAAGATTATATTACAATGATATGTTGTTATTTGCAAATGCTCTTTTTCATTCTATTGTTTCCCCCTTGAACTGAGGTGAACTGAATCTCAAGAGCAGTGACAATTTCTGCCTTATACTGTTTGCCCACAGATGATTCGGTTGCTGTGGGAAGGTGGGAGATGAAGTTTCCGCAGCAGCGTGCTGTGCTGCAGCTACAGTGAGCACAGTCACAACAGAGCTCGAGTCAAACTCAGCTACCACAAGTCTGCTGAGGGTGTGGGAGTTGGACTTGAGGCACAACATGACAGTAACCTATGAAATAAGCTGGGCAGGGGGCAGAATTCCTTCTGGGCGTGACCAGGCCACTGGCTGTCAAAAGTGAGTCACCTCTCAGTCACTTCAGCTTCAGAAATTAGACAAACTCAAGCGGTGGGGAAAACATTCAGCAGCAAGAGCATCTCATGAAGAGGTAAGTTGCTAACAAAGGTAAAGAGTAAATGGAATAATATTCCACTCAGTTCTGATTAATCCTTGCTACTCTCAGGAAGGGTTGGGTATGTCCACACTAGCAAATGGTAAAAAAAGTAATATTAAAAAATAAGTCAAGCTATGAACTTTAACTGCAGTTGTATCATTGGTTATAGAGGCTGGGGCGGTGCTCCTTTTCCACCAGCGAGGTGGTAAACAGCCAGGCTTACTTCATAGGCGAGGGCATCCGTGTTCTCCTGTGGAATGTTTTAAACGTTAGTTACATAGGTGTCAGCATGATAAGGTTAGAGCAAATCTGTGATATTAAGGCAAGCATTTTCCTGCAAATGCTGTGTTCCCCAAGTTGCTCTGTCATCCTGAGGTATCTTCTGCCACTGTGGTCATGCAGGCAGGAGGAAGTGAGCAGGACCACTGCTTTTGCTGTCAACTTTAAGTTCACACATGGACTAATTTTTAACAGCAGCCAAAGTTGGTTTTGTTTTTTATTTTGCCTCTTATGCAATCATGCTGTTACT
This sequence comes from Mycteria americana, assembly GCF_035582795.1. NCBI lineage: Eukaryota > Metazoa > Chordata > Aves > Ciconiiformes > Ciconiidae > Mycteria > Mycteria americana. The sequence continues at coordinate 39,499,839 of NC_134367.1, forward strand.
GACTGCTTTGGTAACTTTCTTCTTAACCCTGAGTTCTCAGAAGGCTGATCTTCTTTTCAAAATCATCTAGTGTCAAATCTGCCTTTATAAACATTTAACTTTATCTTTAAAAGATAAACACTGAGAACATTAAACATCACTTTTATAAATAAAAGAAAATCCAAAGAGCCTTTTTGTGATCACTAAGTTTTTTTCCAACTAAGTTGTTTCTCCAAATTTAGCACCTGTTAAGTGTGATTAAATGATGAGTATGTAAACATACTTCTCCTTCTATCACCCAATGCTAAGCAGAAGATTGTTTAACATTAACAAATCTGCCTTACATACAAGTTGTTTAAGCTCCGACCTGTGTGTCTGCTTCAGCATATATTCTAACTACATCTTCTGTTCCTGATGGACGGACAAATGCTCGTGACAATTTGTACTTCTTTACAAGCGCATCAATTTTCTCTTGTAGTCCCGGAGGTGTAACTGCACGCCTTTCTGCATCCGTTGTGCTAATAACTCGCCTGTCTGCAACCTGCAGCATCAGAAACGGACAATTTATTTGCATGCTGGAGCTGTATGATGAGAGCAGAATGAAAAAGGTCACGGGTAAGAGAACTTCAGGTTTTGATGTGTTGTGCTGCCTGAAGAAGAGCTCAATTTGGGAGTTCCCTGCTCAAACACGTTGGGATCCCCTAGAATCCCTACTCAGCATGGATTAACCAAGCTCTGGTAGGACTCAGCTGCTTGGTTTGGAAAAAGCATCAGTTCTGAACACACCTCCTTGGTCAGTCTCTCAACTGAAGCCACAGCTTCTCCCAGTAGATCAGAAAGCTTAAACTCTCCCCTCTGGTTAATTTAGAGCCCAGAACTCCCTTACTGTGTGTAATAGAATGCTACCACATGAGAGCCTGTTCTGCTCAAGCTCTTTGTCTGAATATTGGAAAAGATAAGGAAGTAAAACCTTGACTACTCAAGTTATACCAAGTGGCACAGCAAGAAAAATCCAGTCATTTTCTAATTTGAAAGTTAAGAAAGAATGTCTAAGTTAAAATTTGATCAGTTTTTTACAGTTGGTTTGGTCAGTTTTTCCATTTAACATAGTTTGCTATTATTTCATCATTTGTATAATAATTTCATAATAATTCATAATTATAATTATTTCATCATTTTTAGTTTAGTCCCAGTGAAATGTCCAACCCTCCTCTGGGTTGTTTCATGTCTTGTTTGGCCTACTTCTGCCCTTCAGTGGGCTGTTTCAGCTTTAAATTTAAAATAAAGCTTATCTAAATATATACAGGCAAGAGCTGCTCCCAGCGGGGCCCCAAGGGACGGCTGTAACCTGAGCCAGCGTGGTGTGTAACTCACCTGAACTTTGAGCAGCCGATTGGGAAGGTCAGTGTAAACTGCGTCCCACTGTTGCACAGTCAGACCTTTCAAAGCCAGGATTGCTTCAATAACCAACATGTCCGAGAGAGCATCACCAACCGTCTGTTAACAGGGGAGGGGGAAGGGAAGGAGAAATACTGCAGAATTCAGCAGTGAAGAAATGAAGGCATGATTTGATCAGTAAGCTTCCACCTGAAGAGAGTGCAAATGCAGCCAGGGTGACTTGCCTCACTCTGGTAGTTGGGGGGGGTTGGTTTGGGGGTGGGGGGAGGTTGTTTTATTTTTTTCTCCTTAGCATCCTGACCCTGTGGGAAGGAGACCAGCAGCATACTTGTACAGCTCTGCCAAGGGCAAGTACTAGTCCTCACCTCTCCTAAGGAGGACTGGCACCTCACCTTTGTTCTGGGATCAGGATGCTTAAAGCTGGCCTGTGAAGTGTGATTTGGCACTACCCAGGATGAATAATGTCTGTGCGAAGACAGGGAGTCCGAGGGCTGTGTGGACATGGGCACTGGGACACCCCCATCCTCCCGTACCACATAGGTTAGTAAAAAACATCAGATAAACGATCACTTGCTATTGAATCATGAACAAGTCACAACCTATCATTAGGTTCGCATGCCATCCCATTCCCTCTGTTGGTCCTGAACCCAGAAGACTGCTCAAGATAAAAGCATTCTGCATCCACACATGAGAAAGTATTACATCTTTCTAAAGAAGACTGTTCCTGCCCTTTTCTTCTTGGCCCCTTCTATCATGGCACCCCACTTCCTGCTCCAGCAGTCCCTGGCCATAGCCTGAGAGGTACACACAAACAGGGTTAACCCCATGACTGTCACTGCAGTGATTTGTTTCTCTCAGTTTTTACCTGATTAATCAGGTCAATCATGTTTTCAAGCACCTTTGCTGCTTCCCTTTTTTCATTATCTTTCTCCTCTTTTGCTAGTTGTCTTATTTTCGTTTCAGCAGCTTTACTAAATAATACCTAGAATAAAAAGATGAGAGCTTGTCAAGATCAGCCCACATGACAAACTAGGATACGTGCGGCAATGAGGAAAAAACTTTTACCATTTAAGCCCAAATAACCATCATTAATGTTGCATCCCCACATAAAACACTGAGGAGTTGGTGGCAATGCTGTGATAAAGACAGAAGGGGGAAACAAGTCTGTTCTCAAACAAGGAGAGAAAAGTCTTGTTTATAAATGTAAGCAGAGAGTGAAAAGACCTTCTCCAGCTAATCCAACTAAAATTTTGTACATATTGCATTACATGCTCATACTTACTGTACCATGTCCGTTTGCCTCAAAATAAACACCAACATCAAACTCCTGGGCCTTGTGATGCAAGTGTTTCACTCCTGTTTTGACGCAATGCACAGGTACCTGCGGCCCAAGGACAGGCAGAGAACGTAAACAGTGTTATAGACCCTCTTCAATAGATGGGAACTGCAGGCGAAGTGCCAGGAACTGAGCACCAACCCGGGCAGACTGTTACAAACTAGCCTGTGTTTCGCAGCTACTGACTCCCCAGAGCTAAAATTACCCACTATTTCTGCAGGCCTGATTAAAAAGATTTCATTTGTCCAAGTGGAAATAAAGGCTGATTAAAAAAACCCAACCAACCAACCAAACCAACCAACCCCCCACACACACAAAAAAACCACACAACAAAAACCCAAACCAGGAAAACCCCAATTCATTTTATGGCTTCAGGGAACATACCAGATTTCTATCCAAACTGAAATAATACCTTAGCTCAATTTGTGCCAACCCATCATAAACCCATCTCCATAGCGAACAACATTTAGGCTGTTACAGAAAATGAAAACAACCATAGTCAAAATACCAAGGCGCCTTTACCAAGTTGCAATGCCATGAAGTCCTCAACTTGTTCCAAGAGTGACAGAGGATTTTGTTTAACTTTTGCCGAACTTTTTTCTAAACTAGTAAAAGCTGACTAGAACTTTTTCATCTTTGCTCTCTTGCATCTCCTTTACCACCAAGAATTTAGTGGCTACTGCAGGTTTGAAAGAGTCATTTATTTTAGCCCAGTTTAAGTTTTCCTAGCGATCATGTTACAGTAGCATTTATTTTAGAAGTAAACAGATTTGCAGTAAAAAACATTTGCAGAAAACTACCAGGAAAAAAACTGGAGAATACCTTCAGTGTTTCCTCAAGGTAGCGTGTTGAACTCCCATTGGCATATGCTGTTTGAACCACTGCCATCTTTAAAGTCTGTCCCACCTGAGCAATCCAAGAAGCAAAGTGCTTTACTGTCCGATAGGCACATAGCCAGAGGAGTAGGATAAATGGAAGGATAATCAGAATTATTAAACATATGTTCTCCTACAGACACGTAAAACTCCTGGGCATCAGAGGAAGGAACCAGCTCACAGAGAACATCTATACATTTAAGACAACAGAAATTCTGTTCAAGCCTTTGTATATCACAGTTTTTGTGGCTGGCTTGAAGCAGCTCTCCATTCAGTGACCTGCATAGGCTTTCCAAACCCTTTTTCAGATTCAGCAAGCTCAGTGCACTAGCCAGACCCATGGCCTTACATCAGGCCATATACACAAGCAGTTGAAGTCAAAGCTTCCAGTGCAAAGCAAGCAAAGGCTGGTGGCAAGCACAAGTTCTCCTCACTGGCCAGCATCTCTGCTACAGTGTAAGAAAGAAATGAGCTGGTCTCTAAGAAAGCAAAACCAGGATAACTCGTCTAGGTGTAGTATCATAGACACCAAGTCTAAGGGGACTTCCAAAAAAGCTTTTTCCTCTATATCCCCTGTGGGGAGAGGATGCTATGTGGCAGACTGATTGGAACAATGACATAAAAACCCCTTGACTGCCACAACCAAGTTCTCAAGCAAATGGAATGACCAACCTTCACAAAGCTTCACAGAAATGCTGAGGGAAGGACCGAACCCAAAATTAATGAAAAATTAATGAAAGACACCAAAACAAAGAGAACAGACTATCAATACTTTGTACACTGAAACTGGAAAAGTTCTCTCCCACTAAGAAAAGGTTCCAGGTTAAATATGAGTGCTCAGATTTTTATTTGGAGTGTGGAAGTCACACCGTTGTAAAAATAACATTTTGGCCATACCAGTGAGGTACACAACTGATCTCTTTTTAAACTGGGTTCACTTTAGGCAGATGTAGAAAGACCGGGTATGTACAAACTAACACAGGTTCTTTAGAATATTTTACACTTTACAAATTAAAGTGTCAGCATTCATTTCATATGTTAAAGTTACCTTGGCAAGAAGTTCTTTAAGGAAGATACTAATTAAAGTTGCTATTTTATCTCCATCAATTAGGTGAAAATGGCCAGTTGCATCCTTATAGTAATAAACAATTCTATCTGCATCACCATCAAATGAGCAGCATCTCTCATTGGGCTTCATGTCTAGGCCTAGTGCACACAGAGTTATAAATGCAAGATAGAGAGAGAAAAAGATACAAAATGTTTAAATTAGTCCCAGTGTGGATCTCATGCAGAAATTAGCTCTGTGCAGACACAGACAAAACTGATGCTCTGAAACACACATTGCTTTTACCAGGAGGCTTGCAACAGGGACGCTGTATTGAATGGCAACTGAAAAGTGCATATTCAGATCAAAAATATAAACACTAATATAAAAAATGCAGGTTCTCTAAACATTTATTATGCTACATCTTCTCCCCAGATGCGTATGAAAATGACTCCCAGAACTGCTGTGTGTAGTCACATCTCTAAATTTTGGAAATAAGTGCTGAATGTCAGTTATGGCACACGGACAAAAAACTTGCAGCAGCAGAACACCCACCCCCTTCTCACGCACTCGGTCACCACAGAGCATACCGAGTCGCGCACATCACCTGCAGACCGAAGCAAATCGCTTTCCCCCGCCGCGTGGCAGAGCGAGCCAGCATCTGTGGAGCGACACTCGGGGGCCTGCCTGACACCTGGGCAGGAGCCTGAAGCAGCCAGCGGCAGCTGGCTGACCTTGGCTGGACACAGGGCGCTCGCCCAGCCCTCCCTTACCAGCCCTCTGAGCAGGGCCGCGGCATGCTGCGCACCCCTGGGCATGGAGGCAAACCACACTTGGGCAGAGCCATGACTCCTGCATTTCCTGGCATGTGGCAGGCGCACTGCACACTCTTGGTACAACACTACTATGTACTTCACCCTCCAAGACACATGGAAATTAACTATTTTTCCCTTGCATCAAAAATGCTTTTCTTCAGGAAATATTTCAGGCCTGTTTAATTTTATTCTATTCCCACTTGACAGACCTGCACCTCCTCTTTGCTTCCTTTCACACAGGAGACACACTTTCCTAATACAAGACAAGCGTGCACCCCCATGCCAGCAAAGCCATCACTGAAGTGCAATTACAGCGGGAGATGGCATATAAATACTACCATTGAAAAAACAACTCCACTTCAAAGTAACCATCACCAAGAGTTCTCAGAGCTGTACAAAAAAACATACAAGTGGGTCTGCTGGCTATAAAATACCTCACATTTAGTTTGCTTGATATTCAGTTTATACAACAATGTATATAATGCACAACGAGTACCTGCCTCAAAAACTTTCCAGGCTTAATGCCAATAGAGAAATAGCTAGGAAGCAGTCACCACCTGACACAGCAATGCCTCACAAAAATGAACTGCTCTTTTATTAAGGTACATTAAAGCATCTCACGTCTGTGCCTGGGAAGATCATGGAACAGATCCTCCTAGAAGCTATGCTAAGGCACATGGAGGACAGGGAGGTGATTCAAGACAGCCAGCATGGCTTCACCAAGGGCAAGTCCTGCCTGACCAAACTAGTGGCCTTCTATGATGGAGTGACTCCATCAGTGGACAAGGGAAGAGCTACGGATGTCGTCTATCTGGACTTCTGTAAAGCCTTTGGCACAGTCCCCCACAACATCCTTCTCTCTAAATGGGAGAGAGATGGATTTGATGGGTGGACTGTTCAGTGGATGAGGAATTGGTTGGATGGTCACATCCAGAGGGCAGTGGTCAACGGCTCAGTGTCCAGATGGAGATCGGTGACAAGTGGTGTCCCTCAGGGGTCCATATTGGGACCAGTACTGTTTAATATCTTCATCAATGACACAGACAGTGGGATTGAGTGCACCCTCAGCAAGTTTGCAGATGACACCAAGCTGAGTGGTGCGGTTGACATGCCTGAGGGACAGGATGCCATCCAGAAGGACCTGGACAAGCTGGAGAAGTGGGACTATGTGAACCTCATGAGGTTCAACAAGGCCAAGTACAAGGTCCTGCACCTGGGTCGGGGCAACCCCCGCTATCAATACAGGCTGCGGGATGAAGGGATTGAGAGCAGCCCTGCCGAGAAGGACTTGGGGGTACTGGTAGATGAAAAGCCAGACATGAACTGGCAACGTGCGCTCGCAGCCCACACGGCCACCCATATCCTGGGCTGCACCAAAAGAAGCGTGGCCAGCAGGTCGAGGGAGATGATACTGCCCCTCTGCTCCTCTCTGGTGAGACCCCACCTGGAGTACTGCGTCCAGCTCTGGAGTTCTCAGCACAGGAAAGACATGGACCTGTTGGAGCGGGTCCAGAGGAGGGCCACAAAAATGATCAGAGGGCTGGAACACCTCTCCTGTGAAGAAAGGCTGAGAGAGTTGGGGCTGTTCAGCCTGGAGAAGAGAAGGCTTCAGGGGGACTTGTCCTGGTTTTGGCTGGGACAGAGTTAATTTTCTTCCTAGTAGCTAATACAGTGCTGTGTTTTGGATTTAGTATGAGAATAATGTTGATAACACGCTGATGTTTTAGTTATTGCTAAGTAATGTTTACACTAGTCAAGGACTTTGCAGCTTCCCATGCTCTGCCAGGTACACAAGAAGCTGGGAGGGGGCACAGCCAAGACAGTTGATCCAAACTGGCCAAAGGGCTATTCCATACCATATGACGTCATGCTCAGTATATAAACTGGGGGAGTTGGCCAGGGTTTACCGATTGCTGCTTGGGGACAGGCTGGATGTCAGTCAGTGGGTGGTGAGTGGTTGTATCAATGGGTTTTTTTGTTTTTCCCTGGGTTTTGTTCCTCTCTCTCTCTCTTGTTATTTTTCCTTTTCATTACAATTTTTTATTACGATGATTATTATGATTATTTTATTTCAATTATTAAACTGTTCTTATCTCAGCCCATGAGTTTTCTTACTTTTGCTTTTCCGATTCTCTCCCCCATCCCCCTGGGAGGGGGAGCGAGCAGCTGCGTGGTGCTTAGTTGCCAACTCAGGTTAAACCACAACAAGGCTTTATTTCCGCCTTTCAATACTTAAAGGGGGCTTATAAGAAAGATGGGGACAAACTTTTTAACAGGGCCTGTAGCGATAGGACAAGGGGTAATGGTTTTAAATGAAAAGAGGGTAGATTTAGGCTAGATATAAGGAAGACATTTTTTACAATTAGGGTGGTGAGGCACTGGAACAGGTTGCCCAGAGAGGTGGTAGATGCCCCATCCCTGAAAACATTCAAGGTCAGGTTGGACAGGGCTCTGAGCAACCTGATCTAGTTGAAGATGTCCCTGCTCATTGCAGGGGGGTTGGACTTTAAGGTCCCTTCCAACCCAAACTATTCTATGATTCTATATCCTGCTTTTCTCTAAGATGCTGACCAAGATCCTTCCTCACATTAACCTCAGAGTCCATTACTCAGAAAGTCTGCAGCTGGCCCTAAGCTGATTTCAGAGTCTGTCAGGAACTCAGCAGGGAGCTCCAAAGGACACGCTGCATCCTGTAAACTCTTCTTGGAAAAACACATTTTAGTACACAAGCAGACAGGAAAACTGGCCCATGTTGCTGACACCTTCTCCTTCAGAGCACAGGAAACTATACCCCAAAACTTGCCTCTTTCTTCTGCTGCATGCCTACAGTGGTACAGGACAATATGTCCCACCGCCATTGAGATCCTCAAGCTAAAGCATGAGGTAATGGCAACTGCAACATTTAACAAGTTGAGACTCCCTATGACTTTAAACAGGAAGCTGTTTAACACTTCAGAGAAATCAGATCATTCATTTCAGCAACTGATTATGAAACCACATTTTCTTTTCAGAGCACATCCCTGCATGGAAACGACCAAGGAGCCTCCACTCAATCCCAGTTAAAACCGGGATCCAGATGTGACACACTGACGCTGTGCTGCTCCCCTTTCTGCATTTCTCCAGCACACAAGCAGCGTGGCAAGGGGGAAATGACACCGTACCTTGGTGTTCAGATTTGGCTAGCAGTTGCAGTGAGGGTGCAGTTGTTGAACTGAGAGCCCAGTTTAGCCTTAAATAATCTAATATCCAAACTAGCCTGCTCCCCCAGTTCAGGGATTTTCTTTTATGCACTTTGCAGGAAATTGGATCAAATAATTTCCTCACTGGTTTATGTCTGCTGGCACCAAGCTGTTAATTATCCCAGCTCTTCCTCAGGAACCCAGAAAAGCGTCTGCAACCCCAGCCCACAATGTAAATGTTTCTTGACAACACAAAGGGAAGTAAAGTAAATGAAAGTAAGCCAGTCCTGACTGATATTTGGACTCCACCAGCTTAACATTCAGACCAGACTGTCAAACATATTTCAGTCAGTCGGAGACATACTGTACTCCTCCAAACAATTTAGACTAACATAAACTAGGGATGTGCCAAAACCAGCCGTAGGATTCTCTCTTTCCATTGCGCAAGCAGAACCATTCATGCAGTCACTTAGTAAGAAACAGTGGAGGTCAGCTTATCTGAAGATGATACGCCATTGCTAGACCCTGCGCTTTCAGATCTGGAGAGCAGGCAAAAGGATATAAAATTACTGACTACATACCTCTAGGTGGTTTCTGGTGAACTTTTACAAAATCTGCACCACATAAGTGATTGAGTTTCTCCTTGGTTCCATCGTTACATAGGTGAATTAGCACCTCCTTTGGAAAGTAGGGCTCCATTTCTGATAGTTTCAGGGCTCCGATTCCATTGGCACAGTCAATCTTCAGGTGTCTCTGACTCTCTCCAGAGCTGGGAGACTTAGCACAAGGGAAGAAGGGGCAAAGTGAACTCATACCCTAATGAAACCACACCTGGAGGCATGCTGAATTCGAAACTTCAGACCCAAACAGGCTAACAAACAGAAGGTATTAATTTTGTATGTTCGCATGAAGAAGACAACACACAGTATTCACCTGCTTTATCAGTTCCGTAAAAGCTTTGGACAGTTTTTCGTAATAACCTTCCAGCGTTGCTTTCCCATACTGCCCTTGGGTGTTTTGACAGCAGACCATGTAATGTAGCTGTGGTGTTGTCACCAGACCATAATCTAGCATAAAAGGCACAACATTCAGAAACAGAATACTAAATTAATTCCTCCTTAGAAGTTGTACAGTACTTGCTATTCTACAATAAATGTACAAATGCAGTGCAGGAAACCCATATTAAATTTTTCAAGTTCTGTTACAAAAAGATGAAACACACACACCCCTCCTTGCAGTAAAGCCTTACAACTATCCTGAAAGAAGATCATTACAAGCAAAAATGGAAATGGTGTCTGGGCTACTGCTTTAGGTCTACATAACAGTCACATTTACATAACAACTTGAATCAGACTAGAATTTCAAAAGCACAACATACCGTGGTACTGACCACCTAGAACGGAGATACCATCTATTGCTGACTGTGAAAGTTTCTCACTGCTTGGCCTGTAAAACACCAAATACAACTGATAACCTTTGCAGAAGGCATTTATGTATGGACTTGGGAAGGAAGTACATGTGGAAGAAGACTCTGCAAGCTTCCTGCTGGTAGACTTAGATTCAGTATGAAGAAATCCATACCTTTTTCTATTGTAGGGACCTCCCACTAAAGAAGTTTGAAAGCCACCACCCCAGAGAATTGCAAAGACAAGTAAACTGCTGAACACATGTGGATGTCACACGGTACCCCCAAAAAAAACCCCCAAACCCACAATAAAGCATCCCATTCAGAAACAGTGCTAGGAGGTTCTCATAACTATCAGGGAAGCTAATCTAGGAACAGCATTGGAAAATTTTTGTTGATTGCTATAGTCATAAATTACTTTAACAGGTAGCAGACTAGGCATAAAAAAAAAAAGCATAATCTGGCTGCGGAGGGCTAAACATCCAAAAGCACCCATGAACAAAATGTGGGCACTTCCATAACAGCAGCACACATCTACAGCATTTTATAGTTACCTGGTGTCTCTACCAATAAAAACTGAAGCATCTGTGTGCTGGTTCACTGCTTCTTTTTGGCAGATCTCAGTTATTATTTTCTGTAATTCTTGCTCCTCTGCATTTGCTAGTTGCGTGGCATACTCTTCCCAGGAAGGGTGCAGCATTTCACCAAGAGGATCAACCAGCTTTACACCATTGTCTTCCTTACAGGAAAACAGAACAAAAGATACCAAGTCTAAAAGTGGGAAACTTAATAAAATCTCTTTGACAACAGCCGACACACAGTTCAATCACATTGCTTCTTTAAATGTGGAGCATTTCTGGGAAGCAATAGCTTAGCTGTTCTTTAAACCTCTAATAAGCCCAAAAAAGTAACATGACTAGCACATTGTTGTGCCAGGGGAGGTTTAGATTGGATATTAGGAAAAATGTCTTCACCGAAAGGGCTGTCAAGCATTGGAACAGGCTGCCCAGGGAAGTGGTTGAGTCACTATCCCTGGAGGTATTTAAAAGACGTGTAGACATGGCACTTAGGGACATGGTTTAGTGGTGGACTTGGCAGTGCTAGGTTAACAGTTGGACTTGATGATCTTAAAGGTCTTTTCCAACCTAAACGATTCTATGATTCTATATTAAGTAACCGATGGTTTCCCCCTTATAATTTTGGTATGAAATTCATTTGACATTAAAATGACATAACGGGAGATTCTAATAACCTGGAATGCTCCACAGCAGCAGAAGTCTGAATGCCTGATTTGTAACTGCTGCATCTCTTTATTTTTTAAACTAGCAGATTTTGCTCAGAGGTTCATCTCTTCTCAAGGGTACTCCTAGCTTGCCAACATTACAAATTTCCTACATTACAGCATTTCCACATGATAGAAAATGACACTCCTATGTACGGGGAAAAGTAACTTCAAATATGACAGACATCATATTTACAGGGAGCAGGCTAAACACATGCTTTAAGTAGGTCCAAGTGCCTTCAGGATCTGGTCTCTCGGTAGCATGAAGAGTTTTGATGCCACGAGACTGATCACATCTATTTTCTTTTTAAAGGAAAGGTTGTTCTTACTTCAGGATTGTGAGATGCTGTAACCATGATGCCAATAGTAGACACCACAGCTTTGGACCTGAGAACTGCCAGCAAGCCCATGCGGAACATGACGTGATCAAGCTGTTCGGCCTTGGTGCGAAATCCAGCAGTGCCATACTGAAGAGTAAGTCCAGCAGGTTTAGGATGTAACGCTGAGTATTTTTTAAGTGCTTCAGAATCCATTTCTAGAGAAGGAAGTAACGCAGATGCAAGTGAGAGAAGTCAAGTCGTTATAATGAGTTTCACATTTTGCACTTTAATTTTGAAGCCCACAGGTATTTTAAACCGGTATCAACACAATACCATTCACATCCCACAAATCCCTTGGTGGGACTGCAAGGGGAACCATTACCAGAGCAATCCATGAAGGAGCCTCTACATGCCCACTACAGCACTAGATAAACAACGTTCGACCAGATTTCACCAGATCACAAAGGGATGACAGGACTTAGGTGAGAAGAGCCACAATTCTTCATCGGCTGGATCCAGGGATCCTAACAAAGTCATTGCAAAGGGCGGGCCATTTCTCACTGCAACATTAGCCATTCCGTGCACTCGGCCACAACTCCATACATTAACTTTTGAGTTCAAAAGCAGCCTATCCTTCCTCTTCGAGCCCTTGCAGACAGCGGAAAACCCCCAGCAGTGTCACCTGGATGTTTGACTCGGATCGCAGCTCTGCTAAGCTGCTCTCTACGGACCCACCGCGCCAGCCGTGCCAATGCCACGGTTTCCACCCCGCCCCGGGCACCTGAGGCGCTGACAGCCATCGGGCCGGGAAGGGCCAGCCGGACACGCACCACCACAAGCGCACAAGCGGCTCCAGCAGCCGCCTCCCTGCACGGCTGAAGGCATCGAGGCCCACCCAGCACCGCCACCCGAGCCCACTCGTGAGGGGCTGGAGCCCCACGGGAGCCCCCGCCTCACCCGTGGCCGCCCACCTGCCGCCGCCAACGCCGCGCTCCCCTTCCGGAACCGCCGCTGCCACGCCTCCAAGCCGCGCTGGTCCAATGGTAGCGCGGTGGGCGGGCGGGCAGCCGCCACGTGGCGACCGGGCCACGCCCACTCGTCAGTCAGAGCCGGTGGCCGGGGCTGGAGCCATCGTACAGCCCCGTCGCGCAGAGGAAATCCAGCGTTAACGTCAGGAAAGAGCGTCTTCAAGCGCAAACCAGATTTCTCTGTAACAGATTAAGCTCTCAGTGACGCCAAGTCTTGCACAACTTCACCGACGTCACGCACGGACTTCCACGTTGCCACCCCAGACACCAGTCGTATCTGCCCGCGTACATAAACGCGATGTCTCCATTTTGTGCTCTCTTCATGCCCGTGCATCAGTGCCCACTGTTCACTGGCCCGGCCCGGCCTGTAAGGCTCTGCCTGGGGTACCTCAGGGTACCAGCAGTACCTCAGGGGAAGCAAACGGCACCTGCCTCAGAAGGAGGCCTGCCAGGATTTTATTCCTCACCTCAGGCAGCCGGCCGCCCACCCGTGCCAGCCCCCGCCGTGTTCCCTGCGGCAGCCGCAGGCTGCGATTTCCCTGACAGGCTTTTGGGAGAGGCCCCGCTGAGGGGGCTGAGCTCGGGCAAGCAAGCCCCGCGCCCGCCCTGGCGTCTCACGCCTTGACCGTAGGGATTTAAAACGGAGCGGGTGACTAGCGGAGAATGGCGTCCGGCCCCGCTTCCCCCGAGGTGAGAGGGAGGCGCGCAGCTGGCAACGGACACCGAGCCCCCGCGCTGCCGCTCCGCGCCTCTCCCCCGGCGGCGGGCCCGCCCCGCCGAGCGCGCATGCGCGCCCCCTCCCGTCCGCCCGCCGCTCGCGCGGCGTCAGCTGAACGGCCGCGCTGAGGGCGGCGGCGCTGGGCTGAGGTTGAGCGCCGCTTCCTCGCCTCGGCGGCCGCCACCGGGGAGGCGGCACGAAGAGCCATATCGCCTCGCCTCGCCTCGCCTCCCCTCCGCTCCGCTCCGCTCCGGTTGGTGGCTGTCCTCCGCCGGGGCAGTTGAAACCCGTGCGGGCCAGGTGAGGCTGCCGATGCGCATGCGCGGCGCGGCGCTGGCGGCGGCTGGTTGCTGTCCTGCGGTGCCGCAGCGGCTTCCCTTCTTCACCTTGGCTGTGGAGTACGCCTGTAAGGGACCAACTTCTAAGCGTTTTGTACCCAGGCGTGTTTAATGCAAATTCTGCCCTTAAAAAATAGTGGGGTTTCACGGCGGAGGCCGGCTTGTTCGGTTGCACGGATTAGTGCTAAGCCTCACTGTGGGTTAAACCCGGGGGTTTGACTCCAGGCCTCTCGTTCCAGGTGTGTATGGAGGGCAGTGCAATGGCTGTCACAGTACAAGAATGCCTGGAGCTCCAGCTGCTGGAAGTGGAAATGCTCCTTTCAATGTTTCCCAAAAAAGGTGAAATAAATCTGGATGAGGATGCTGTGCCTGGCGTGCAGCGCTACCTGAGAAACACTGATGGAGCTCTGCCCCCACAGCTCGAATATTCAATCGCTATTGATGTAGGGGAGGCGAAGGTGAGAACTTCCATGTAGATGTGTTCATGTGTGTTGTTTTCTTTACTCCTTGTGCAGACCCTGAAAAAAAGAGGAAAAAAAACCCACCAAATTTGTTTGCTGTTTCAAAAGTCAAGAGTAACAAAAAAGTCTAAGTTTTTATTATTTATTTGAGTCTTAACTTCCTTTGGGCAAGAAAGGCTAATAGAATTGCAAATAGGAATAGACAACTGACATCAGTGGCACACACAGCATTCACAAGAGCTCAGGTAGGGTTGTGTTCACGTGAGGGTTGTTAGTTTACTGGTTTACAAAGAGTTGTGTGTTACAAAGGCAGTGCTCCCCTCATGGGAATGCATATGTTGGACTTTACATTATTTGAGCAAAACCACCCTATTATTTCTCTCTTCCACCCCTTGCCACGTTTACTAACATTCATTGATCTATATTTGAAATATGGTAATGTAAAAATAGTCCCAAATAGCAGATTACTATTAAGAAGAGTCACACCAACGCTAAAACAAAACCAGCCTATAAACTGCGATACAAAACCCCAAACTTGCAGTATAAAGAGTTCCAACAGTTTATTCTATTGAAGAAAATGTTACATATGACAACTAAGTGATGTAAATACTTGCACAGAGAACATAGCCATGAGTGTAGGTCTGAGTATATAATAATGCGATGATCGGAAACTGAAACCCAACAAACTCAACCTAGAGGTATATGCATTTTCCTAGGAGTGAGGATAATTAAACTTCAGAACAATTTACTGGGTAACGATGTGGCCTCATGAATATTTGGAAACTTATGTACAATTTCTGAAAGAAATGCACCCTTTCACCAGCCTTCAGAGAGATGTTTAATGAACTACATAGGGAGGGCTTCTGCAGGAAGAATTTTTTTTCCATGGCAGATGATTGTCAAGGAGCTTGGAAAGGTATTTAGTCATTTCACAATTCACTTCTCTCTGCAGGACTAATAATTTGATTGTATACTGTAGTGAAAGTCCCCTAATGGTATACAAGAGCCTCAAGCACTGGGACACATGAATCCTCTCCTGCTCTTGGACCACAGGCAGGGTTCAGTTTCCAAAGAACTGAGGTGCTTTATTTTAAGACACTGTAGGAATAATCAAGAGAAATTCAACAGCCCATGGCTTGTAGGAGACCAGGCAAGATAATCTAGAGGTTTCCTGGGCCCAAAATGCACGTAAATCTTTTTATTCCCTATAATCCTGAAAATGCTTCCTCTGTTAGGGTTACTACTTGCTTAAAATGATAATAATGCCTCTATATACAATGTGTACAATCATAAATACTTTTTCGTATAACTCTTGGCCTTGTTTTCCTTGGGTAGATCCAGCAACTGGGCTGAGTTCATTGATCAGATGAACATTTGGTAAGGGACAAGATTCTCAGAAGCCACTTGCCCTTTGACTCTTGACAGACTGGTAG
This sequence comes from Mycteria americana, assembly GCF_035582795.1. Classification (NCBI taxonomy): domain Eukaryota; kingdom Metazoa; phylum Chordata; class Aves; order Ciconiiformes; family Ciconiidae; genus Mycteria; species Mycteria americana. Next base: position 39,515,451 of record NC_134367.1, read on the forward strand.
TTTATCACTGTAGCAACACTGAGCTCGTACTGAGAGCATGCACTGGAAATATCCCTAGAGGGCAACTGTGTACCTTCTTTCAAGCCACAGCATTATTTTTGTAAACGGCAGAAACATTAGGTATGTTGGGAAAGTCCCAGCATGGTGTGACAAAAGAAAAGGAGCAGGCAAAAGGAAAGCAGAAGAAGTAATTCCAGTCTTTAGGATGTCACAATCTTAATTACATGTCCTCATTATCTGCCTTTGACAGGGAAGAAGAATCTAGCATGACTTTCAATAGCTGCAGAATTAATTTTCTTTTTGTGTGCGTGTTCTGTTTTTAAGGTAAAAGTGGAATTGCAGGTACTGCTGCCTCATATGTATCCTCGTGTAGCTCCTCAGCTTTTTGCAAGATCAAATGCACTGCAGAGACAGCAACAGTTGCAGCTCAACACTGGTCTCGCTTCTCACATCAGCTCTCTAGATTCAGGTGAGCTGTGTATATATGAAGCTGTGCAATGGGTGAAAGAAAACAGCCTGCCTTACTTGGAAAACAGTAAGATCTCTTCTGAAAGTGCTTCCAAAGAAGTCGTAGTTAAAGAAACATTGCATCGCATGTGGATCTACAGCCATCATATATATAGGCAGGAATTGAGGAGAAAGATTTTTGACTGTGCAAAGAAGCTAAATCTGACTGGCTTCTGCCTAACAGGGAAACCAGGTGTGATCTGTGTGGAGGGACTCCGAGAAAACTGTGAAGAGTTTTGGCGTGCTATTAGGTATCCCAACTGGAAGCATATTTCATGCAAGCATGTAGAGAATTTAGAAACGGAGGGCAACATTGATAATCTTCGTCTCTTTCGTGCTTTTGAAGACCTACAGTTTCAGGCACATGGTGATTATGGCCTGAGGAATGACTATCACATGGACCTTGGCCAGTTCCTAGAATTCCTGCAACAGCATCGAAGTGGACATATTTTTCAGATTTTATTTGGTGTTGAAGGCAAACTTTCAGACAAATAAGAGAAACTGTGTGAGGAGTTCTAATTCTGGACAGCAAGAGATGACGCTAACATTGAAATATTGTGCCTTATAGCTACTGTGAAAAGGGAAACTGTTTAATATAAGAGAAGAACAGTTCAAGTAGTTAATCTTAGCTTCTGTTCTGAATTTTGAGAGGTCTTATTAAAAATCTTATTTTCTGAGACCCTAAAAGTGGCATTTGTCACTATGAGCCATGCCTCAAAGTGCTTGCAAGGTGATAAACATCCCACGCCTTAGTATCCTGAATTACATACTTCTGTCTCCTCATCTATACTGTGCTGTGTGTTACTAAGCTGCGGTGCAGACCTGTAGTTAACTTCTATGTACAGTTGTGGGATACCAAAGTGGCTGCAGTCACAGATTAATGTGGTTTCCAATACAAAAGCACATCCAGCTCACAGAAATCTCACCACTACGTTCATGGATTAGTGCATGCGATGTCTTTTAACTGCTTCACGAAGCATCTGCTCTCACTTCATTCAACTAATCCATGAAATGCAAAGGCTTGTGTCCCACCACAGGACCAAGTTTTGCTTTTAAATAAAGGGGGGGGGGGGGAGGGGGAAGAAGCCCACATGACCCATCCTATTTATGCTTTGGGTAATGCCTGTATTGCCAATACCACCATTTTTGCAATCCTCTTCCTATCATCTCATTACGGTCTGGTTGTGTTAATAGTTTTTCAGCTGTTCAACTCATGGCATTTTACATTTACATTGTTAGGCCAGGCACCTCGGAAATGAAAATGCATAAAATAAGACAAAGTTTAGTGTTTCCTCCTTTTTTCGCCTACATTACATAAGGAAATACATGTAAAAAATATAAAAATGAGAAACTATATATATAGTTGTAAGGGCCGAACTCCGAATGGCTGTACTGTCAGCCCCAAGAGACAAAATGGAACCCACAAGGAGTGGGCCAGCGTCACTTCTCTTGGCTTGACAGATGTCTCAACCACTCCTGAGGCTGGAAGGAGAGGAGATTCCAGAAGGGAATAATAAACAGGGGCACGCACAGGGGATCGGGGCCAATAAACAGGGCATGCACAGGGGATCAGGGTTTTTTTTTTCTTTTTTTTCTACACTGAACACCCCCACTGGCAGGACCAACACTGGATCCAGGACTGGTGACACTTCTACCTCAATCTCTTTCTCTCTCTTTCCCTCTTTATCTTTCTCTCCCCCTTTTCTCTCAGGGTTTGTTAACAAAAGGCCTACCTTACTTTCAGCAAAGCCACACAGTTCAGGCAGATATAATTGTGCGATAACCAACAGTTGTGGAATATTGTTCATATAGAAGTTTCTCATTCTTAGTAAAGTTGATGTTTGTTTATGGACCTTGAGTGTTGTTGCACCTTAATCCACACTGAGGGGATTTGCAAATCTGAGTCACTCCCAAGTGGGGTTGAGAGGGATCTGACAGGCAGACGCTGACTCTGCCATGTGGCTACGGTTACCTTCCTCATCACCCTTAGACATAAACCGTTGACCAAGTCTGAGACTAAGACTGGATCCAGCCGCACCTAGACTCCTCTCTGAGAAGGAGTTTAGAAGGCAAGGGGGTCCTTTCTGAACCTCGGGACTCAACGGGAAGGCCATCTCTTTTCCCTTAGCCACATGCCAGGCTCACATCCTTAACATGACATATTCAGCGTCACGATTTTACTCCCCTCCCCTCCACAGGTGGGACGTGACAATAGTATATACTTTACCAATCTTTTCTATGTCGAATTAGTACTCTGAGACAATTTTCCAGTAGCTTGTAACAGGAAATGGTATTAATGGCTCATTAGGCAGTGCTTTCCTATGGAGTAGTGTGCTGAGTGTGTATTTAGATAGTGAATTGCAATTCAGTCTTCCAATTTATAATGGATTATCATATTTAAATGTCATCAATATAATATCATAGAATCATAGAATAGCTTGGGTTGGAAGGGACCTTATGTAGATGAAGAATGCTACTGAAAAGTCCCCAGTAGCTGTGCCTTAAAGAACCACCAGCTTACTGCCTCCCACTTTGCCACTGAGCACCATAATGTGAAAACTGGTACTGAGCAATAAAAGGAGACTTACTGTTGAACTGGAGAGGTTTGGCTGTTCAAATCTTAAAAACCAGGCCATTTCGACAACAGCTATTTAAAGACTGTGTTTCAGTACACTTGGCTGACAACTAAAAAAATAACAGATACTGTTTTATTTCAAGTAAAACACAAGGAGGTGTTTTAATACGTCTTTCATAATAGCAATATATTGAAATACAGAGGATGGCAGTATTTCTGGTTGCTCAGAACGATGATTAACATGCATTCCTTCTCTGTGGTATGTATGATCACATGTGGTATGTATGATCATAACTTTGGCCAAAAATACAGTAAGGCAAAAAATGTTTACAGGTTCCCATTATGCAATGAGGGAGAAAGTGCCTCTCCTCTTTGTGAGTTCAGGACTTGCAGTCTGCAGCTGTGGCAGAGCTGAGGGGCTGGACAAATAAAATTCATTTTTGGTTTTGCAGAGATACCTCCATAGCATGATACCAGAAAAAAATCTTCAAGTACACTTTGTTTCCAGAACTGTCCAGAAAGTATTACATTTTTCTTGGAGTGGTAATTCTGTAACAACTAATAATTCTTTGGGGTTTTTTAGAACATTGATGTATGAGCAGAGATTCCACATGATCATGACTCAGAAACAATAAAACAATTTGCATTCAGTCCTGTTGGGAAGTTGCCGAATGATAAACTTGTTCCTTTAAAGTAGCAAAACAAACTGCTTTAGAAATAGGCCTTATCCATGAGATTTCAACCAGAAGGAAATGGGAAAGGCAGCACTGGCATAGGTCAGAAAGGCTGTGCAGGAGGATGGTCAAACAATTCTGAGGTAGAGCTGTCAAAAGCTTTATTCTGTACACAAGCTTTGTTCATTTTTTCTAAAGGAGGAAACCACTGATAGTACAATCCAATCGTGTATCCTCCTAAGGAAAACCACAGACACATGACTTTTATTTCTGGAAATGCTAATTATGAATCCAGATAATGCAGGTCATGAGCAGTGTCCCTGGATGCTTCCGGTGAGGTTTGCAGAGGGAGTCACTTTTTTTGCAGAAGAATAAGGTTCACTGGCTGGTATCACTTTTGGTAACTGGTTGACAGATGAGAAAGGGTGAAAAAAAAGTAAGATCTCTGGAGTTGAAATTAGTGTGTAGGTGAACACACTCAGCATGCTGAATTATCAATAAAGTTGTGAAAACTATTTTAAAGACCACACTGAAGAAATTGAGCTAACCAGATCATTCAAATAGTAGTAAGTGAGAGAAATATTCAGTAAATATCAAAGAATTAATAAAATATGTTTGTTCCCCCCATAATGATATACTCTTTTCCCCATCATAATTATTAATCTAGTAGACCTCAGCTGGGTGATTTGGAAGTTTGTTACAAATAGTAATACTTTATCATGTATGATGTGTGTTAAAAAATATATTGGCCTCAAATACTACAGGAATTCATTAGGTTTAATACATAAAAACCTACTACTAGCCAGATGACTGATGTTTGTAAGAAAATACTTAGTCAAAAAGAAGCCCATTCATAACATTTTGATACTCTCTTTTTGTCCAGAACATGGAGTCCAAGCACTTCTGTGAACTTTAGGCCAAACAATTGCAGCATGTCAGAACAGCGGTCGTCTTGCTGGAAATTGTTGATCATTTACAGGACTTCAGCTTAGCTAAGTAATGTTAAAGTATTCTAATCAGATGTGAACAAGAGGTTCTGCAGGTTCAGTTCTCATTAGAAAATCTTCATTACTCCACACAGGAGTGACCAATAAAGCTTTTCTTTGGAGGAAAATATTCTAAACTTACTGTTCTTTAAAGTGGATTTGTTTTTTTTATTATTATTTTTAAATAGTAGCGTGACAATTCATGCAAATTACACTGTGACCTGTAATGGATTAACAGTCGTCGTATTTCTCAATTTTCCATGGTACCATTTGTCTGCTTAAGTTCTCATTGACATTTGTGACAAAACTCTGAACTCAAGGTACAACCACTTACTTTGATAACAAAAAGATCTGTCAAACTATAGTGTAGGATACCTCAAGTAAAATAATAATTAAAAAAACCAAACAACACAAATATATTTCTCAGATTAATTTTTATTTTCTCATGTATAATTAATATGATTTCTTAATCTGAGTTTCTAACCACATATTACAATTTAGAAAAAGTTTTCTGCATCTTAAAAAATTAGCTATTCTTAGGCTTCCTAGGCAGAAATGTTCTGAATATTTTAATGCTTTTTAACTGCTGCTAGCTTGTTCATTCTTCATTAAATATTTACAGTTTCACTTTCATGGCTTCTTCAGGCCAGGTATAGGAGTCAGCCACAAAGCTGTTATAATCGGTACTGTAAACCTGAGAGCGGATGAAGGCTTCTAGGTCCTTGGGCTGAGGATAGATGGAGGCAGTGTTATTCCTGTAGGCTTCTTCGGCGATCTGGAAAGATGCATTAAAATCCTCATTAGTGCTGATAAACCATTTGAGTACATTTAATAGGATTTAAAAGTAGGAATTAGTTCAAAATCAAGATAAGACTTCATCTTCTCCGGTGCTGACAGTCACCTCTATTCACACTGGATCTGGGCTCGTATACAGCGAATAAGACTAGGAACAGGATGATGTTGGCATTTAAGTGAGTCTGACTCATGCTACTTCTGAACGGGATTACGTCTTTGCTGTTACAAGTACAGTGCTCCTCCTCATCCAGTAATATCTTAGTTTTTATTGTGCAGCTGTGGATAAAATATTCCATAAACCCCAAGCACTGAGATACAATTTCTGCTTTTCCATCATCAGATTACCCTGGTTTACCATCTTTTCCAAAGCACTGTAAGAAAAGTGTGATTTGTTCAAAGCTCCATGCTCCCTGCATATTAGAGAAGTTTATTATTTGTCATAGTTTGATAATATATTTCTTAAAGGTAAACTCACAATAAAAAATTAGTCCTACGCAGTGCACAGGTTTAATTCTGGAGATGGTTGGGGGAAATATGAATGTTTGCTTGCTTTTTCCTCACCCAGACCATACCTAAGTGAATCAATTATGCATCACAAGTATAGCTGCCACCAAAATGAAGTTTAGGAGGGGTTGGAGCCCACTCAACACATCAAAGTAGCCTCTCACGTCTGAAGAACACCTACTTGAGAAATGTGTAACTTTAGACTGGACATTCATATGTGAAACAAAAGAAGTTTGACAGACTGGTTTTATGCAGCAGCACTCTTTGGAAAGATCTGCTTCAAACTGTATTTAGCAAACAGACAAATGCTCCTACTTTGAATATGAGGAAGACGGTCTCCTTCCTGCTCTCCTTAGGTCTCTCTTTAAAACATAAATGTTTTAGCTTGGTGAGCTGAGGCCCCAAGTTACCGTATTTAGACTTCCTTTCTAGGATTAATCTGAAACCCAACCTGATTTGACTGAGAAGCACTTCAGGTGTTTATGTAAGAGTTCATCTTCAGGTCTGTGTGCATCATTATCACGGTTGAACAAGGTCTGAATTTACCACCCCACGTTTGATATTCCAAAAAATTTTGAGGGTATTCCTCCCCTGGAAAAGGCAGAGGCCATCGCTAAACCTCTCGGGCTGTATGAGCCAGAATAGGTATTTGCAGGAATAAAGTTTCAGCAGAGATCAGGCAGAAATAAATGTTTGGTAACATTTTCCTTTTTTGTATTTTATATAACACGCACAAGTAGAGCAGGAATTTCTATTGCTGTGTTTCTGCCAAACACACAGGCAGTTTGATTTCACATGAGGAATCTAAGTAACATTTTGACATCTGCAGAACAGAGTTATTACTTGCCTAAGAAGACGTGAACTGTGAGAAGGATTTCTTTTTTTTAAATATACAGAATGAGTGAAGCTAGGGGAACTGTTTCATGCATGAGGGCTCCTTGTTATTCTTTCAAAAGAATATGCAGTAAGTGGAATTATTCACAGTAAGGTGATGAAGAGAGAAAACAATAATTGGAGGAAAAAAGGTCACAGAAGACCAGCAAAATAACCTCCTAAAATGCTGAAAAAAAGACCCTAAAAAACAGAACAAGGGAAGAACTGGGATAAATACATTATTTGAAAGCTTCCTCTTCTTCTCCAGGGCAGCCAGATTTCTTGGGAAACTGCAGGGTTAGATCAATTACTGAAAATCTATCTGCATCAACTCTGTATTTGCCAGTGAAAATCAACCAACCAGGCAACCTCCGACCTAAACCTGAGCCACAAAGCCCTGTAGTTAGTTATTTGATGGGCCAGAGTAAGGATGGGAACAAAAGGGATTAGTGCCTGGACACAGGGTGACATTTACTCTCTTGACAGGCAACTGATAATCACGAAGGGCCAAAAGCCTTCAGCTGTGTAGCTTGCATGACTGTAAGCCTGGGGACCTGCTCCTGACCAGTGGACAGTACAATTTGGGCTCTACAGGCATAAACACTTGCTAGGGTTCCATATCTTTCCTTCTTGTATTTGGATTAAATTTACATTTATGAATTTAAATTTAATTTTGATACTGCTACTTGTCCAAGATTGATTGACATAAACCAACTGGTGTGAAGGTTTGTTAGTTGATCAAATCAAATGCTCAATTATGTAGAGAGCGTGGAAGAAAAGAAGCCACAAAAGACTGAAATGACTTACCCTCACAGCAATTTTCAGTGACACATGCTGAATAGTGACTAATGGAGGGTACAGACGACCTTCCTGTAAATTCTCCTCTGAAACTTGCTGAGCTATTACCTAGAAATAAAGCAGACATGTTTAACTTGAAATGCAGATGCAGCTGTAGCTTTATTAGACAGCGATCTAGTCTTAAGCAAAGAAATGGTTCCGCTTTGGCAAATCACTGCTTAATCCACCTAGGCAGTGTTTTTCACAACGAGCCTTATCATTAGGAATAGCTACACAAGAGCTAGAAATTTAGGTTGTTATGCCCTTTTCTCACTCAGACAATAAGACTTATTCAAGACGTAAATAAGTCCATGACACACACAAACTAGCAAATAGTTCACCGTGAGATATAAATTCCAGCCACCAATTGTAGTTGGGTCAAAGACTTCTAAAATTAAAGAAGCACCTGTTATTCTGACAGTTGTCAATTTATCCTGTGCAGAGAACAGAGCTGAAACCCGTAAGTGTAAAATGCTTTGAATAAAATTACTGGTGGCTGAGCAGGTTTGTTGTGTGTCCAGCTCACACATCTAGCCTGTATGAGATCATAAAAGTAAGTATGGTCAACCACAGAACAAAGTAAAATAAAGGTAAGATTATCCAGGGTCTTTTAAAGCCCTGCTGGTCACTGCAGTCAGATTTAGAAATAGAAAGTCAAATGCTAAATTCTGGCTTGCTGGGACGGAAAAACCAGTGCTGCTAGAAAAAGTCTGTCCACTCCACTTGAAGGCTGCAGTGGGTCTGTCATCTCAACCGTACCAAGTAACTAAAGAAATTATTTTGCTCGTTGCTTGCTTTTTCACCAGGCTGACCGGGGAAACAAGGAACGATACAGAAGTTCTGGTGCATGTCTGAGAGGAGCGTCTCCTCTATGGCCTGAATATTCTTGCCTGGTCTTCCTAGCAAGACTGGAAATGTTTTGTTGTCATCTCCAGCAATGAACAGATCAGGAAAGCACAGCAAGCTGGAGAAGTTGTTTTTTACTGTTTACTCATTGGCCATATGAAAAACCTTCTATTACCATGAGGTGTGAGGACATTCTCCGCAGAGTGAGGAGAGACGCTGCTTGCCCTGTCTGCTTATGGGCTTACTTCATGAAGTTCCTCTATTCCTGCGACAGATGCCTTTTAAGAAGCAAAGGGTCCTGGGGCTGCCTTTGGGTCTAATGATATTTCTGCTATCATTAGCTAAAATTTGTTTGTCATTTGGGGATCTGCAATAGAAAATAGCCTTTCAGGGCGATCCAGATTGGGATTTGCTGAGCCTGAGAATCAGCTGATGCCACTTCGCTAACCTGTCTTCTGCTTTGTAATCTGTTCGGTGGACTTGAAGGTTTCATTTCTTTAACTGCCCACCTTTGTACCTTCTAGGGAGCTGCTAGTTAGAACCAAATCTAAGTATCTTCTACGCAAACTAAACACAAAATTGATATATTAAAAATGGTCTGACTTTATGCAGTTTTTAATAGCTACCTTCACTAACATTCTCTACTACAATCTCAAAACAAATTATTAAAAAAAATTAAGAGAGATTTGCATCAGCAGAACCCAAATTTCAAATTTCCCTATCTTGCTTTGGGACAGAAAGGAAATGACTCTGGGGAGGGGATGTGACTTGCCCTTTGAACAGCTGGGAACATGTAACAGTGACAAGGAAAGGAGGTTCTTTGTACAGTGCAAGCTCATACTTCTTAAATCTGTTACAGTTTATAAGCAGTTTCCATTGATATTTAGTACATTAGCCTTGCTCCTGGAGTGTATCCTTCCGTTTAGTTTCATCCAAAAGGAAACCAGTCCCCCTCTCCTCCCAAGACCATGCCACACTGTGGACCAAGGTGGAGTATGTAGGGACACCAGGGAGATGTGCTCGAAGACCATTCTAATGCAGAATAGAAGAGTCATGAAGAGGCACCCTCAGTGTTCCCATCAGGAGAAATGATACATCTTTGGGCAATTACAGCTTAGACAACAAAAGGTTAGAACCAAGTCACTGACTGATCCAGGAGTGCGGGGATACTACTGCGTGATGTGACCTGTAGGGGTACTCTGTGGATGGAAGGAAAACTCTGGTCTGGATAGCATCTGGTGGAGCCACGTATGACCCATCAAGGGGTTCTGAAAACACCAGGGAAGTTCAGGAAACACTGTGAAATGAAACTGATAATATGGCCCAAAGAGAAAGCAAGAAGTGCACTTTTGAGGGAACATACTAGGAAGATACTTGAAACAGAGCACAAACTGCTTCCTGCAGTTCCTGTCGCATGTGGGAAATAGGACCTCGTGTAGGTTGCTTGCAAACAACGAGGACTGCGTCAGAAGGGATGCCTGGCTATCATCAATTCACCCTTTCTGGCAGAAGCAGGTAAATAGTTTGAATTAAAGAGCAAACACTATAGTAACTCCAGGTTCAAAGAGAAACAATGAGCATGCTGGTAGGCGTAGTAAGTTTTTCCATTCAGAGTGGAAATGCTGATAAGAGCAACAAGAGATTATACTCTTTTTGAGTATAATGAGTAAAGGAAAACTATTTGTTTACATTTTAATCTGATATTGAGAAATACAGCAGAGATAAAAACCCACCAGGGGGAGCTAAAACAGCATAAAATCTAGTTTTTGCTTTGCGTAATAACAACTAGGTTATTTAAAAATGATACGCAGCCCTTTGATAAAACAAGATGTGCATCTGAATGTGTAAAGAGGAGCTTATAACATGAGATTTCTGCTGTTAACAGTTTAATGGGATTAAATCAATCTCTGCAGATAAATTAATCTCTGCAGGAAAGATGAAATCTGAAGAAATCAACAGCAAGTTGCTATTAGTGTAATGCATCACTGAAAAAAAAAAAAAAAGGTTCAGGAGTAGAGTACTTCTCTGTTGTGATGGGGTTGATAGAAAGCAAGCCGCAAAACATTTGGGCACTGCTCAAAGTGGGAGAGGTAGCAAGCTTAACTATATAGATGCCATGCTATTCCTTCTGACATACTCCTGTAACAGCATTAAAAACTATGCAAAAACACAGAAACAAGCATTTTCAAAGAGAATGACACCTTCTTCATGTGGTCTCTGAAAAACGCTCCCTGAGAACATCAGTTCAGTGGCAGGGGAAAAAATGATGAATCAACATTTGGAATTATTAAGAAAATAAGAGGCGACACAGAAAACGTAATTATACCAATGTATAAATCCACAATGTAACACTGCTTTGAACAGTGTGCATTTTTGCTCCACCTACTTCAAACAAGAATGGGAAAGAATCATGAGGGGTATAAAGAATAACAAGGATGATCAAAAGGTTATTTTTTGTCCAAGGAGACAAAAACCTAATAAAATAGACTTGGGAGAAGAAAAGATAAGACTGAAAGAAAATACAAAAGACGACTGAAGGTGAACATTTCTCATGGCACTACAGGGAACCCAAATCATCAGACAGCAGGAAATCATAAGAGGAGAATTTCTTTTTCCACACAACTCATAATTAAATTGTGACACTAATTGCCAAAAGATGTTCAGATGTATAAACACGTTTAAAAAGCCACTGGGCTCATTTACGAAAGAGAAATCCATACAGGGATAAAACTTCAGTGCAGGAAGGCCATATAGTACAGGCTGCCAGAAGCTGAGAAGCCATTTCAGCAGAAGGATCTCTCTGTATTTTTATTTTCCCCTTATTTATCCTCTTTTCCTCAGCTTCTGCTACTGATTACTTTCACAGGAAGATATTGAGCTGGCTGGATCTTTGGTCCAACCCAGTATGGCTATTTTGATATTTTAAATTTTAATTAAGTCAAGTTTTTAATAGAGAAATTAGCTAAGCCTTATTGCAGAACCTAAATGAAAGGCAGCCAAGACCGGACAAATGGCATAAAGCAAGTGGGGGCATCTTGGCTTCTGGAGGATGTATTCTCTATAATGAAAGGATTTAACAGGATTATTTCTGGAGTAACTTAACTGTAGGTCACACATGCCAAGAATATTTCATTAGTTCACAATTCTCTGTCCCTTTTGTTGTGTTTGGTAGGACTTAGAAGAATAGGTAATGTCCCTTGTCATCACACAGCAATTGCCTGCAATTAAGAGGTATTAGAGCTTACAGTACCTTAGATTTATCATTCAAAATCAGTTATGTTCTATTTTACTTGGCAGGAAGAAAAGAACACTGAAAGTAGAATTTGTTGTAGTTACAACAGTGACTTTTATCAGATTTAATTGGAGAGGTGGCAAAGCCACAAGACAGGAGGTGCAGGCATGCAGCCTGGGCTGCTTATTTTTTATACTTTCTTTTTTCAGGTAAGCTACGGCTACAATCTGAGAAGGTCCCTCTGTCTAAAATGCATGGGTTTGGTGCTTTAAATTTTGCAGCATCTTGGGTGCTTCCATTTCAAATGGAGAATACTAACCACTATTCTAAAACCCACATGAAACTATTTTGATTTTATCCTTCCATTAAAAAAGCCAAGAAAACAGAACAAAAAGCACTTTTGCTGCTGCTTTGTACTGTAATTTCAGCTAAGGGCCTAAGCAGCCCTCCCAGCCTTCACAGCCCTGACACCTCTTCTGGCAAAGACTCCTCTGAAATCCATCCGTTGTCGCCTTGCCCAGTAACTGGCCGTAGCTCACCCCTGCCTCTCACACAAGCAGGGAGACCAGATGTGACTGCTCTTAGCTCCAGCCCTAAGGCGAGTTGCTATCCATTGGTCTTGCCGCCAATAGAGACCTCCTACACAAGGGAAAAAAAAACCAAAACAAAACAAAACCATTTTTACATGTCAAATTTCTCTAGGGATTTTACTAGAAGAAGGCAGTTATGTAGCAAAACCTTTACCAAAAAAGAAGAGTCAGGAGAGAACCTCTACTTCAAGAGAGAATTTAAAGGCTTCTTCGCAATTTCTGATAGCATTTTACTTCCCTGACTGTTACGTTTCTTTGTTTGGCTAAGTTTCTTTGTTCAGAACAGACTTTTTTCTGACTTAGAAGACTGCCACTTGAAACGTCGTTCAATCCACATATGTGTCACCTTTTATCCATCAGCACTCTATATATAGGAACCATTTCACCCAAACCAAAATGAAGCAACTTCTAGAATTAAATAAGACAACTGTTTAACACAGCAGTTTAGACCAGCAAGCGAGGATCACCGTATCCAACTGAAATTACAGGGAAGGATTTAAAGAGAGGATATAATTATCCAAAGACTTACGAGATGGATCATTGCCCTCCTGAGATGGTTAAAGCCAGTGGAGACAGTCTGGGCTTTTTACTAATTTTAAAGATGGAAATTGTGAATATCTTTCTTATAGAGGGCAAGCTGCTGGCAAACGTTTTTAAAGATGCCATAGCACACACCTTAAAAAAAAACCTTCAGAAATCCAGCAAGGGCAGCGTGCAAGCGCTCACCCTTTAAGAAAGCTTCATATCACATACTGCCGGTCATAGGATCACGTTGCCTATCAGTTGCCTCCGAGTGATAGTAAAAGGCCATTTTCTTCCCTTTAATCCATGAAGAGGACACAAGGAGCAAGAATCCGGAATGCAATATCCCTTAGAGAAGCTGCAAGAGTTGAGTCAGGCATTCTCACTTCTGCTAATTGGGGCAACTTTTTTTTCTTCTCTCTTTTTTTTTTTTTTTTTAAATTGTTCCATAATAGTTGCTAATTGCATTGCTTTGAGGCTTCCTCTGTGTGCTACCTACACTACCCATGTATTTCCAAGCATGCTTACACAGCTTCTTTGAAGATTAGGACGCTGCACTTTCGTGAAGTTCTGTGGATTGTAATTTATATGAACTGGACTGGGTAGAAATTACCACTGAAGTGCATCTAGGTTAATTAGAGTTAACTAGGTAAACTGAGGGCTCTCTCTGAGCAGGATGAGCTTGGAAGCACGTTCCTGGGAGCCGAGTAGCCAGAAGCTTGAGCATCACTGGAGATCACATCACTCAACAGAAGAAAGCTGAGTCCTGTGAGGCTCATTACGTTACTCTTGGTGCCAGCCAAGAGCAGAACCAACAGAGGCAACGGAGGAGACAGAACTCCAAGACAGGGCAGGAATGGGGTGAGACAGAAAGGGTCAGAGGAAGGAGAGGTAAGGGTGCTGTGACGCTATAGTGGATGAGGAGCAAAGATGCTGGACCCAGAAAAGCACAGAAAGTTACAATTTTCTTAAGTGAGAAACAGCTACAGAAAGATTGATTTATTGTTTTGTAAAAAAAAAAAATAATTTAAAAATTGTGTGAAGCATTTGACTTCAACCACTTCTGGTACTTTATTTTGCTTCAATAAGGGATTCTAAAATAATAAAGGCCAGATTCTTCTCCCATACATATTGAAGATACAATCCTGTGCATTTATGATGTCCTACTGTAAGACAGTGCATGTCAGATTTTGAACAATCACTGGAAGTAGGTGGTGAATGACTCCTAGAACCAAAAGTCTTTCCTCTCTGTTCATCTCTTGCCCACTGAGTGGAGATAAAGGAGGAGAGAACACATGTTGGATAACGTCAGAACAAAGATCATAAAAAAGTGCCTGAAGAAAGAAAAGAACCAATGCAGAAAAGAAAGAAAATGGGAAGAATAACACGGCAATTGTGTCAAACTGTGCTGCAAGGAGCCACAAGGCAATAGAGCACTTCCACCAGCTATTGACAAGGGAGGTCCACAAAAAATGATGCCAACAGCTCTACTCAAAAATAGCATAAATCTAAAAAGCTAAAAGAAATTAAAATAATTTTTGCAAGCAAAATACCCACAAAAGTCACCCCAAAGCTACCAACATCAAAATATAGTTCCTTTCAATCTAAAATCAAACATATGTGCATATGTATGCAAACTGTACATATGTGCATTCACCTGTGATAATACAGTACTGAAGTCTTTCTCTTTTTTCCTTGCCAACAGAAGGTGAAGTTTATATCAGATGACCTTTGGACCAAGTATTAACTTTTTAAAAATAACTTGTTCAAATAGAATTTATAAAAAACAACATACCTTGCAAATAAAGACCTTACACAGAAAGTACTATTTTTCCAATTTAAAAGATAATGTTTAACTATTTCTGTTTAATTCTTCATTATTATCAAGTTACTAAATAAAGGAATTTAAATAATTTTTAATACAATACCTCAGCAGTTGTGAGGAACACGTCCTCACCGATATGTTTCAGTCCACATGAAATAACACCAAGGGCAACTCCGGGGAACACATAGGCATTGTTACCCTGTCCAGGATAGAGAGTTTGTCCGCTTGGAAGAGTGACAGGATCAAAAGGACTTCCACTAGCAAAAACGCCACGTCCCTAAATTGTAATGAGAAAGCCAAAGAAAGCACGTTAGTTGCGAGGATGCCGGTGAAGTATTTCACACATCCCCTTAAATATCTACCACTGTGGAAGCTGGGTTACATCTATTTAATATCTCTTCTGAGAGGGTGTTAGAGCTACTTAACCGAGTATGTCTCAAGAGCATCAGGATGCTGACCCTAGAGATCACTGGCAATTCTCTGTGACTATCCGATGTCAGGAGTAACAGCTGCCTTATTCAGGGAAGAGCTATCAGCACAATTTAGAGGAGGAGAAAGTGAAAGCCAGCACTCGTTATTCACTTTGTGCGCCTGTGCCAGAAGAAGGGTACATGGGAAGAAGGGTACACAGGAAGAAAGTCTACACCTGGAGCTGTAAAACTCCAAGTGGACAATACTGTCATGGTAACAACGGGTGATGCTGCTGGATTTTTTTCCCAACAGCAGATCATCCACAAAAATGACGCTAAGGCCACTAAATGTCGGACTCTTGGATGTGGCAATTTCTGAGGAGCGGTGGGGACAGGCAGAGCTCTCTGTTCCTCCCAATCTCCCCTCTTCAGGCCCCTGCACCCACTCCACAGCTCAACAGAATGACAGAGGTGCGAGCTCTGTCCCAGGAAGGTCATCCCATGGCGCAACCTATAGCACAAGTTGGTGGTGGGACCTCCTCTCCTGGGACCTTGTGGCTCCCCTCATTGTAACACACTGACCAGGGTGAGGGCACCAACTCAGGCACCGCCGTGTGATCACCCAATATGGATAAACCACTAGGATGTTTCCCAGCAGATTTTTGGGTAGTGCCAAGTAGTACTGTTGCCACCAGGGCCCAGGCACCATGCACAGACTGGTCCCAGCGGGCAGTATGGAAGAGCCAGCCAGTTTTGGGGAATTAGAGAATTTAGCTGTGCAGATACAAGTTACACCGTATCACTTGTCCTGAGGACAAGAGAACTGGCTCTAACTCATTTTATGTTGTAGCTCACACGGGACCTCTAAATCTCTTCCCAGGACCCAAACACAGGCGTAGCTCCACGCGGGCACACAGCACACATCAGGCAGCTGCGGGGAGGAACAGAACCCTGTGGGGTGGCCCAGACGTGGCGACAGGGCTCATGTTGCCAACGGCTTAACGTTAGCTAAGAGGACTATTAGGCCTGGTGTCATTCAGTAGCGTGCACGTTCCGAGCTGTGATAGCACTGGAGTACCAAGAGATGGGCTGTAAGGGAGCTGCAAGCCTGGCGGAGGTTCCCCTGGCATGAGGAACACCCCGGTGGGAGCGATGCCGGCACCATCGAGTGCCGTTCGAGGCTGGCAGAAGAGGCACCTCAGAGGTGACTCACCTGCAGCACTACTATCCAGGTTCTCCCCAGATCATTCCTGATGCACAGGGAGAGAGAAGTAATTTCTACATCAGGCAATGAGGTTTTGGACTAATGAGGGGAGTGACATTGCACAGGCTCTACATCCACAGCCCAAAGGCTCCGGCTCTTGCCTTGCTGGGGAGGGAGCACACTCGAATTAAAGCAGTAAATTTAGGTGGGGAAGAAAAGCCAGGCTTTATTTATGCTAGCATTGTTGAAGTGATAAATGTCACTGCTAAATGCTTCAGAGGCGCTTTGTATCAGAAATATCTATGCCTATTTTAGAGAACTGGAAACGTGCATTTTAAAATATCCCACTGTTGCTATTCAGCTCTTCAGAAGAATATTCTGTTTGCTTTGGTGTCATGCAGTATTATCATGGCCGGCTTATTATACGTTTTGGTGACAGATCAAGTACTTCAGTGTGTCTTTTGCTCTGCCTACCAGATGTCATTACCCACTATAACCAGCCCTTCACGTAGGCCGCTTCCCTGGCTCTTGCATTGCACTGTAATTGTGTAGTGTGCAGTGGGGAACGGGCATGCTAAATTTGTCTTTTAAACACTGTGCAACTGTCATTCACACTGCCCTGTATTTGACAAGAAATCCAAACACAATCCACTGTGAAACACATACAGTCAAGTACTCATACATTTCAAATTCTAGACTGAATTACAGGATGACGTGTTTATTAGCACTTCTATAATACAATAATAAATAAGCAAGCACAGTTCTCTTAATTTTCACCTATGTTTCCGTAATAGAAATCTTTGTAAAAGGAGTCAATTACCGCAGTTCTTAATAAAGGATTATTTTAAAGATTCTATTTCCTGTATTGAAGTATTTTCTTACCCCAAAGCGTATTTACAAAATCTCAAATGCAAAGCATGCCACTGTGTGTATATATTACACAAAGTGGTACAGTTCAAAAACAGGCATAAGGCTTTAATGATTGATGGTTACTGATGCTTTGGTTATAATAAAGACTATGAGTCTTGCCTGACGCTAGTAAAAGCTATTAAATGTTTTTATGAGGGTGCAAGCATGTATTGACTTCAGTGAAATTGTCTTGATAAAATCTGAAAAACCTGTTACTTAAATTAACTCATTTTACCTACATACAGAGACATGATTAGTGCTTGCTACTCCACCCTCTGTCTTCCTCCCATTTTAAATTTGATTTCAGATTTCCTTTCCAGTACGTATACGGGAGAGATGCTAAACTTTGGTTACCTCTGTATATTTGTAGCACTGCTCAGCAGTGCATTCTGCTTTGCTGGTAGGATTGCTGAGAGCAAAAATAATAGGACGTTCGTTTAAAGCAGCCATATCCTGAAGAATTTGTTTAGTAAAAGCACCACCAATTGCAGCAACTCCTAAAGAAGAAAAACACACACATAACAAGCAGACAAATGCAATCAGTTCAAGGTCAGACACACATGTTACTTTTAAAAGAACACAGTTCCTTTTACTGCATACCTCCCTCTTTAAAATGGAGTTCAACCTTTTTCCTAACATGCGATTAAAACAAAGTTTTGTATAAAAGATTTTGCAACAGTGAAACTTCAGTATTATCCCTAACATAAAGCAGAACCTATTCACCCCTGTACAGTTTGGTGAATTTCTCCACTTTTCTCAGGCCCTTTACATAAAATAGAAGTGTATCACCTAACCTGCAGGTAAGTCCAATAAGGAGTAGAAAGGTACAACTCTATCTCCTAAAGTCTTATGCAACAGACTGGATGGTTTCTCCCAGATCCAGTGTGTCAGATTTCAGTTTTTTCTGACATGATGAGTAAAGTCTCTACAGCTGATCATTCTGCCATCTCCAGCCTCAGCTGATGAATAATCCCAATTTTGAGTTTAAGGCTTCCCTGACAGCAACAATTTTTTTTAATACATCCCTTTCCATTCCACCAGAGGTGCTTTTCTATTCTCTATACTGTACTCACGACCAAAAAGGGGGGGGTGGGGTGGGGGAGTGGGGTGTGATGTTTTTGAGATGCCAGTACACCTCTATTTCTGCCTAACCTACAAGAGTTGGGAATCCAAGGATAAGGTCCTTGCTTTCCCCGCCTTCAGTGAAAAACAGATAAGCAGACCTTGGAGTAAACCTAAGGATCTTTATGTCCAGGGAGGCCCCTATCCCTTGGCTTGTAGAGATGGTAGCCTCCTTCTTGCTCAGAGCCCCCAGTGCCTGGCTCCCTGCTCTGCTTTCCACACAGCATCTGAGTTTCATCAGCAGGAAAAAAGCTGTTGTTCCCTCTCTTGGGGGAGTAGGAATGGATTCAAACCCGGGCCAGGAGAGGGTCTCTCTTGGGTCAGTACTCTAACCTCTTGTCACTCACGCACAAATGAGCATCCCAACGTTGCCCACTCTAAAAGGACAGCTTGGTGTCTGCCCAAGGAGAGCACAAGGCACTTGGAGGGAGGTGAAAGGGGTCCTCACCTCACAGAGCTGGCTAGATCATACACGCTCCAGGACTAATATTTCTTAAAGGTGTCTCAGAGTACTTTCTGACTGCTTCTACATGGTATCACCTTACAGAGACATCTTCAAGCACAGCCTATGCCCTCAATAGGGAGAGGTGGGTGCCCCACTGAAATTCCCTGAATTGTTTTAAATGCAGCTTTCCCAAGAGGTCTACTGAAAGCCCAAGCACCATATGACAGGCTCTTTAGGCGCTGTTTAGGTGCTTAATGTGGGCCCAATGATGTCTAAGACCCATTTGGTTTTGCGTCTGGCCAAATGTCCTTTATTCTGATCCCCTGGTAAGAAAAGAGGCAACTCCTCAACTGATGCAAATCGTCGACTTCTCTCAAACTTTAAACATCTCTTGCTCAAACATTTCTGTCACATACTACTATTTTTTGCAAACCCGAGTTCTCTCTACTTCACCTTCTATGAATGGACACGGATGCTTGGATGCAAAAGCTGTGCTAGACCAGCTGGGCCACTGTATGTTTGATGAACGGTTATGGCAGTCATGATTTTGATCCTCTTGTGTAAGAGCTTGTTATACACCTTAGTTTCTGGTTAAGTCTGCAGCTGCCAAATGTTTAATGTCTTCTAAAACTGCTTCTGGACAGCCGATAGTAAGAATAACAACTCTCTTCAGATATAAAGTTAAAACAAAATGCCCTGAACAATCTCACTATTTCTTTTTTGTTTTTCGTTTATAAAATTGCAATTTCTTGTATTTGGTCAAACTAAACTAAGGCTTTTCCTTGAGCCATCACAGGTGATGAAATGTATATAAGGATTCACTGAGACAGAGTTAAGTAAAACATTGGGAGAAGGAGTATCAACATATTTCCCCGTGACTCCTGCTGCCCAGGGGAAGATACTAAATGACTAGTCCTCAAACCAAAAAAACCCCCAATATTAATTTTCATTGCTGTTTCTGTTGGAAGAGCCTTCATTACACAGTATGAATGGAGGGAATAGTTTTCCCTCACAGTATGAGGGAAAGCACCGCATAGATTTATAAATAAAAATGACACACAGTAAACATCCATATTTCATGACAGCAAACATTCCCTGAGCATCCACACACCTTTATCTAGATAAGTATCACAGATCGTTCAATCTAGTCTTCCGTTCCACTAGCTTTTTCAGCCTTGTATTCTACTAAAATTGTCGAGACTACTCGGTCTTTGTGTTGGGAGTTGTATCTTTATGGAGCATAGAAAAAGATAAGCTTTATTTACCTCATTCAAGATAAGCTTTACTTACCTCATTCAAGATCATTGTCAAAAGCAGATTTTACTGAACAAGGACCATGTGGCCTAGGCATAGTCGAAAAGGCAGCTCTTAAAATGCAGGATAATTTTCACTGTGGCATTTCAGATTTTCCAGCATCTGATGAATGATTTTACTAGCCAGATAGATGAATTTTCAAGTCTTACATATTAAAAAAATGATTTAAGAGTACTTGCAGTTCATTCCTGAAACTGTCACTGAAATACAATAACCAAACTGCAGAGAGCTGAACAATCCTTTACTGAGATGCCAAATCCTGCAGCTTTTATAAAAGAAAAAGTCTTTGTAAAATCTGTGTTTTGGTCTGCACAAAGGACTGGTGGCTAAGGACCTAAATATGAGGGAAAAGAAGATTCAGCTACAGCATGCTCATATTTGCACAGCTTTACATGTGCTTAGCTCAGTTTTCTCAGTCTAAGTTTGGGGTTATTTGTATTACACCATCCACATTAAATCAGAAGTAATTTAGGAAGGTGATCAGGTTCTCCATCAGATGTTTAAACCAACTCGGATTATTCCCCCTGTAAAATGGATGGCTTGGAGTGAAAGCAGTGTTACATGCTTGGATAGTTACTGTTTGTTCAGTTGCTTAATAGAGTCCATTATGCACCTAGTGTTTTCTAAAAACACACAAAGGTAAACTCTGTTCAGAGGAACTTGATCTTGTCTTCAGACAAAGCCACATCCCCATTTTTTTCCAACAAAGAATAAGGTCATTGCTTTAAAGTAAAAGAAATTACCTATTAACACGGATGGTTTTATATCTTTAACAATATCTTCTAGATTTTTCATTTCACCATGTTCGTGGGCAAAACGTTGTTTCTCAGGTGTTAATGAGGCACGCCCCTGAGTAAGGAAAAAAAGAAAAATATATTTATTATAAGTTTAACGGAACCTAATATCCTGGGATAATCAGTTTACAAAGTATCTGGTTTAACATGTCCTATTTTCATTTCTGCTTTTGCATCTATCACCAAATACCATATCAGACAAAGTTACACTGCGTACAGCTAACACACTTAGGATAATTTAGGACTAATCTATTTCTCTAACCAGTAGGTAAATTAAATTAAATATTTTTACTTTAAATTCAAAACAGCTATAGAACACCACTGTATTAACAATTATATGAAAGCATCATTAATTTCTTCTTTGAAGCATTCTTAAAGCTGTTTTACCTGTTAACACTTGGTCAAACGCTTGAAGTTACTAATGGTAAAGCATAAATATATTTATATAGCAAAAAGTACGGATAGGCCAGGGCCGGGGGGGATTCGTAACTTAGCAAAACAAAAATAGTTTCTCCTAGCTTTTTCAGCTTTGCTCTTGTCTGAAAGTATAGAGACTATATGGGGGGGGGGGAGTATATAGACTATAGAGGAGCCTATACGTTGCTCCACATTTTTCATATTTAAGTCATTCATTCTTAAGGATGGAATAAAAATAATTCTAACCAGATGTCTGGTGCACCGTTTTTGCATTAACAAAATTGACTCAGCTGTGAAACAACTTTTGCCCTGATCTATACCGGCAATTTCCACCCATCGATGCCCAACAAGGTTTCCAAATGGAATGTGACAGATGCAGGAAAAAGGGCTATAGAGTAGCACTGATGTTGACGGGGCTGCAAACAGGATTTGAGCTCAGTGCAAGTGACGTGGACTGCGGGGCAAGAAGGGGCCAGAATTTGTGAAAATCATGTTAGTTGCCTAAATACGTGGACCTCTGTCTATACACAGGCATCTGAAAATTTCAGCAGAAGAGTTTAAAATGCATACACCTCCCCCCCTCGTTTTATTCTCGTGCCTGCAGAAAACATCACTGCAAAGGCACCTTTCAAACACAAATCTAGAAGACGGTGCCAGCCCCTCAAACATCTTACAATTTCAGACAGCAAGAAGCAGATTATACAGATATATAGGGAAGTGCACGAGGAAAATGGAACGCTAAATGTAATTTTGACCAAATAGCCACAACAGATATGTATCATCTCCCCAGCCACATCTTTTCCAACTGATAAGATGAAAGTTTCCTTAATCTTAGCAAATTAATTAAGACTATACTGAAGTATTGGAGCAGAATTCATTCCATGAGTCCACTGAAGTCTATGAATTTGACAATTTTGGCTCAATTTAGGGCTTCATGTACTATCAGATTCAAGCCGGGATTAGTTTTTTAATGGCGTTTTTGCTTAATTTTAACAAAAACAGGAAATCCGATGCTACATTTCAGACCACGATTCTGTGATGTGGCAACGTGTGGGTGTGCCAGTCCCATCACCGAAGCTCCTCTGCTGGTCCTTGGACGGCCACCGCAAGAGCTGGTAGACAGGAGGGAATTTCACTCCATTTTTCATTTCCAGCTGCATTTCCAGCTGCAAGAAAAGCATTTCCATCCTGAGGGTACCACCAGAAGCCGCGGAAGGCTGTTATGTGGTCGGAGCTGACTGAGCTGGTCGGCCTCACAGGACGCCAGCTTCTCTTGGCTCACCCATGATTACAAGGAATTTCCAGAGATTTCTCCTCTTCTACAGATTTTTTTACATGACCAAAATACAGAGTTTTTAAATTAAGAGGGTTATGTCTGGATGTGCTTATACGGGTCTTAAGTGTTCTCCTAGAGCGATTAGCACGGAAATACGGCGATACAGGCACCTGGTTTCCTTTGTGGGTAAAATGTGAAATTCTCAGCCTCGAGAGAATGCCGCAATATTAACAATTTTTGGCATATTCACGCTCAAATCGTTCCACCGTCAGTACACATCTTGAACTCTGCCATTTCCCAGCACCCCAGCAGATGTCCCCACAGTCTACACACACGGTTTAGATGCATCTCATTTTAAAGCAGTAATTTTCCGTAACAGTTTCAGGGGAAAAACATGAAGTTTTCTTTTTAGCCACCAAAGAGAAAAATGCATTTATGACTTCCAGGCCAAAAGCTTGTTGCTAGGAATAACTCAAAATACTATAATAAAAGCCACTTTTCATTCTAATCGGCTGGTTGGTTGCAATCGAAGTGCTTGTCGGAGCCTGACTTGGAGGCAGGGTTCCCGGGGGGCTGGGAGTGGGTGCCATGAGTGACCATCTGATCCCATGCTGCTTCTTCAGTTGGTTCCTTACTAGCTTATCAGGCTGCTATTGGGGAAGCCAGTTTTCGATCTGGTCTTAAAATCCAGCCTCCAGGAGACTGCCCTGGGCTACCAAGAAAAAAGAAATCACCTCTGAGAGCTATGACAAGCTCATTCTTTGGGTTGTGGCAGGCTGGTAGCTCTGAGTGCCTCCGGGATCTGCAGATCTGGGCAGATCTCTCGGGAAAGGTGACCTCTTATTTTTACCACAGTGCATAACAGCTAAGAGGCCAGGCTGACATCTTAGTGAAGAAAAATATTGATATTCTTTCATTTTCATTTTTAGTCAAAACAAATAACCAAACTCCTGCATGAAACAGAGTTACTTCTTTATAGTTTTACACTTGATTGGCTTTCGAGGAGGTGCTTCAACATTTTAAAATTAAGATAATGGCAGAGCTGTTAAAACATTTATTGATGCAACACCAAGGATTCAAAGCCCCATTTCCTACTGACATTGATGATCATCTCTCATTTAATTAGCTGCAAAGGAGTACTAGAACAGTAAGCTGGATGTGATCCACTGCAACCCTTTCTGGGCTGCTGGCTAGTGAGACTAGTGCTAGCCAGATGGGTCAGCTTAGGTCAGATTCACTTCTGCCCTATCTTAATTTCTATCTGCCCTTAATTTCACACAGGGCATTCTACCATTCTAAAAAACAAACAAAAAACCAAAACAAAACAACAAAAAACCCCACCAAAACCAAACCCCAAACGATTTTAAATTTATTTCTTTATTCAGCTTTGGTCTGAATTAGCTTGATCCCATTAGTCAGAATGAATCATGTCTCCAAGTAAATATTTTTCTAATATATCAACTAAGAATGAAATACTAAATTCTGTGGCTTAGCAAAAATAACAACAGCTATGTACATAGAGATTTTTGCTTAGAAAATGCTTATAAAAGAAATTCTACAGTTAGGGGGTTTTTTTTACTCTATTTTTTAAATAGATTGTCAGAAATGTATTTTAATTGTTAATTCAGTGATCCTAAAAGAGCTACATAACACCTCCCTAAAAACTGTGTCTGAGATTTCAAGACCAGGCAGTTGATTCGGTTTCAAAACTGCAACAATTTAGAGGACAGCGCTTTAGATAGTATTATTTCTCCCCAGATTGGCAAATTCTTAAGTTCTGCTCTCCCCAAAGTAGAGAGGCAGCAGCAAGAGCACGGCTAGCTTTCCTCCGTGCCCTGCCAACAGGGCAAGCAATGACTTGCAGGAAGGAAGAAACAATTCAGTTTTGTGCATGCTTAACCTCAAACTAAGGGGTTGCCAGTCCATTTAGTACAAGCTTCCAGACATCCGCCCCTGAATGCCTACAGCCAGAATAAGAAATCACGGAGTTTTTGTCAGTCAGCAGAGAGAAGAGGATGGAGCCAAAATGCAGAAGTCTCAATTCGGGATTTGTGTGGTTTTCTGTCTTGTCTCCCTCCTGACACTGGAGAGACGCGAAGCGGATGGACCCGTCAGGGCAGAGCTGCTCTGACTAAAAGATCTTCCAGAAGCGCAGAGCCCATCTTCCGACCTTTCCATTTCCAGCCCTGCTGTACTCTGGCTATCTGCTGCTAGGAAATGAGCTGTAGAGGATCAACACAAGGCAGCATACATCAGAAACTGCTCCGCTCTGCTTGCGTCTCCATAATCTTAAGATATTAACACGGCACACAGCTCACTGATATTTCCCTTCTTCTAATAGGAAAAGGAACAATTTAAAATACTCCATACGAAGAATTTGAATGAGCTCTGGGGTTCTGTGTATGAAGCTCTGAGTCTTTTAAGTAGAAACATCATCTTCAGTCACAGTCGCATTTGTCTTATAAGTTCACTGTCTTGCTCTTTTAGCATGATTAAGAATTCATTCGTTCAATGAAAAGGTCTCAGAAAAATCAGCAACCTAAAGACGTGCCCCTTTCAGCATGCCAAGCCTCAATACAGTCTCACTGTTTCACTGAAAGACTCCAATGCTGGCCACGCAGGGGAGGAATTTTTGCCAGGGGTTCCTACCAAAGGATGTTATTGCACCGTTGTTCAAATAGCAGTATGAAGACTCATTTAGGCCAGACGACAGCTGTCTTAAGTTGTAATATGCTTTCTATGATGTATAACAAGCATCTTTCCTGCATCAAGTGATACTCCCTAAATCCAAAAAGGAAGTCTTTCACACTGAAATCCGCAGATGAACTAACAGGCTTGGCGTGATAGCTGTGCGGCTATTCAGAGGGGAAGATACAAACTCACAGACTCTTTCAACAGAAGGAGGAAGGTAAAGTTAGAAAAAGAGGCTATATATCCTTCTTGCTTTAACTTCCCAAATGTATTCAGCATCCCAAGAAAGAAATAAAAAAAACCCCAACATTTCATTATATAGCTTTCCGCAATGCTGTGTATTCTTATATTATTTCCTTAGCTTTCATAGAATAAGTAATTTGCTAGGGGCATTATAATAAGTTTGCTTAAATAAAAAAAACATACAACAAACTACATATTGAAGTACCCGGAAGGCAACCATAGCATCTTTAATGCGTACTCAGGCTGCCTGAATAAACTATACAGTACACCTTCACTAGAATGCTGAAGGTGAAGAATATTAAAAACACTCAAACAGATTAATAAATCTTAAGTCCAAAGACTCAGTGAAAATGTCAGAAATTACTTCGCAGGGGGAAAGTATTGCCTCTATCACAGTATCATTTTGTACCAAGAAACCTATTGGGATATTTTGGATTTGAACAAAAGAGAACAAAGCAACCTGAAAACAGATATGTTGCTATATTAGAAGTCACCGTGGTATCTCAGATGGAAAGTAATATGAGCTAAATTCTTTATTAGCAAATGAGTTACAATGTGGACTGTGTTAAGTCAGCAGATGAAGTATAGAGATAAAGAAACAATAGCAGCATTCTCTGATGGTGACATTATGTATGAAAGATCTTGGCAATCCTAAAATGTCTATACTCCCTAATGGATGACAGTCATTGGCATTGCATACTATTATTACAAATAGTAAAACATAGTCACTTGGACACCAGGAACTTTTAATTCAAGGAGCAAAAGGAAGTAACAGGATGTATTGGGTTTGTGTGGCAAGGTTTTGGTAGCAGGGGGGGCTACAGGGGTGGCTTCTGTGAGAAGCTGCTAGAAGCTTCCCCTATGTCCGACAGAGCCAATGCCAGACGGCTCCAAGACAGACCCGCCGCTGGCCAAGGCTGAGCCCATCAGCAACGGTGGTAGCACCTCTGGGATAACACATTTAAAAAGGGGAAAACAACCTGCACGACTGCAGCCAGAGAGAGGAGTGAGAATATGTGAGAGGAACAGCTCTGCAGACACCAAGGTCAGTGAAGGAGGGGGAGGAGGTGCTCCAGGTGCCGGAGCAGAGATTCCCCTGCAGCCCGTGGTGAAGACAATGGTAAGGCAGGCTGTCCCCCTGCAGCCCATGGAGGTCCATGGTGGAGCAGATATCCACCTGCAGCCCATGGAGGTCCAGGGTGGGGCAGATATCCACCTGCAGCCCACGGAGGACCCCATGCCGAAGCAGGTGGATGCCCAAAGGAGGCTGTGACCCCGTGGGAAGCCCGCACTGGAGCAGGCTCCTGGCAGGGCCTGTGGACCCATGGGGAAGAGAGGAGCCCATGCTGGAACAGGTTTGCTGGCAGGACTTGTGACCCCGTGGGGGACCCACGCTGGAGCAGTCTGTTCCTGAAGGACTGCACCCCGTGGAAGGGACCCATGCTGGAGCAGTTCGTGAAGAACTGCAGCCCATGGGAGGGACTCACGTTGGAGAAGTCCGTGGAGGACTGTCTCCCATGGGAGGGACCCCACGCTGGAGCACAGGAAGAGTGTGAGGAGGAAGGAGCGGCAGAGACAACGTGTGCTGAACTGACCGCAACCCCCATTCCCCGTCCCCCTGTGCCGCTCGGGGGGAAGAGGTAGAGAAAATTGGGAGTGAAGCTGAGCCTGGGAAGAAAGGAGGGGTGGGGGAAGGTGTTTTAACAGTTTTTATTTCTCATTATCCTACTCTGATTTGATTGGTAATAAACTAAATTTTTTTTTTTTGCCAAGTTGAATCTGTTTTGCCCATGAGGGTAATTGGTGACTGATCTCTTCCTGTCCTTATCTCAACCCACGAGCCTTTCATTATATTTTCTCTCCTCTGTCCAGCTGAGGAGGGAGCAATAGAGAAGCTTTGGTGGGCACCTGGCATCCAGCCACGGTCAGCCCAGCACACAGGACTCAGTAGTTAATAGTTTTATGAAAAACTGTTTGCATTTGGGATTTGAACTGAAAGCAGTTCTTAGTTTTGGGGAGGGTTCTTAAGTTTTTAGTTTTAGTGGCTGATCAACAGCACAAGAATGAAAGGAGACACTGGGACCAGGCTTCAAGCAAATGTACATCACAGTTTCCACAGAAAGTTATATCATCATATTATAGAACCAAACTGAGGCTCAGATAGCAAACAAAAATGACCCATCAATAAAACCCTGAGAAAAGTCATAGAAAACAGCTGTAAAAACAGGAGACCAGACTGCACAGCAGACATCTATATGGGATATTACAAAACAGGAGGCAAATCTTACAAATACCACCAATGTGAAGTCTAATGCCATGGCCTGTTTGAGCTGGTCCTGCTGGGGCTGGCCCATGCACCAGGGCTGAAGAGCAGAGCAGCTCAATGTCAGCGAGGCGAGAGAGGCAGGGCTGGAAGCTCTCCCAGATTTGCTCCTTCCATCAGCTGGGAGGCAGCTGAGAATAAGCCAGAGCACCCTGATGACTGCACTGTCCCGCATTAGAGGCAGTGCTGGCACTCGTCCCGTCTCACAACCAGGGAGGCACAAATCTATTTATATAAACACTTGCCTCCATTTGACTGTGTCAACTGCGGCTTATTTAAACAAGAGAACAGAGATCAGTACACAGATAAATTAATAAATTCATCTGAGGTTCTTAAATACTGAAGACATGAAAACCACAAGACATGAGAACTGTAGACCAAAAAGCAAAGCAGTCCATTATTAAGTTGAATATTTCCAACTGCAAAATGTTTTGGTTTTACTTGCATGTTTCCTGTGAGTTCCCTATTGCAGAGTTAAGAGCAAAACAAAACAAAACAAAACAAAAGTTGTTAAAGCATCAAGGAAGAAGGGGGGGAAAAAAGATGTGGTTAAGAGTCATGGGAGAAGGTGGTGAAGCATCTCCCTGTTGGGAGATGATCTCTACATGGCTGCTTATCTCTTTCATCACAAGTCAATCCATGGTCTAAAGGTTGTTCATGAACCATCTGGAGGGCTCTAGGCAGGGACTGTAGACAGTGCTGGCAGCTGAGGGACCTCTCTGGAGAGTCCCCCAGAAGCATGAAAGAGAAGGGACAGGAGGGGCACAGAGAGCGTGCTAGGAGGGGACAGGACAGGCCACCCTCTCTAGCCAGAACTCCAGGAGAGTATCGGTTAAGAGGAGTCACCCAAAAAAAAGGTGGAGGTATGGATATGGACTGACTAGTCAGGGGTTACTGAAGCCCAAGGGCTTGCAGGTGACAGGCACGCCTGTGCTACCTCGTTTAGGAACCAAAAAGCAGAGACACACAAGCCCTCCCAAACCCCCATACCGAGGCCCTAATTATAAAGTGACTCTGCCTCCTGATGAGGCCATCACCTAACACCTAAAGGTGAAGAGAGCAGATTAAAACCAGACGAGGCCACTTGGACACAGAATTAATAAACAGTTTGTTGCCAACTGTGTGAAAACCCACAACATTTTGAGGAGATAATGTCATAATGGTTGGCAGTAAAACATACGATTTAGGTAAGAAATGAAATTCTGGTGTTGACTTTAAAACACATTGTTAGAAGATTAGGGCTGTTCATTTAAGTCCTGTAGAATTTATGAAATACCCTCTCCTTGTAAATAAGCACACATGGTTAACAGGCAGGACAAAATTTAGAAAGACAATTATTTCAAGAAGATAAGATCTGAAAAGCAGAGCAAGTCGGGAATCCACAGAACAACAGAAACAAAACGGAGCAAAACAACCATTCATTTCAATAACAGAGCATGAGCAACGAGACCATAAACCAGAAGGTCACCATCTCATCGGTACATCTAATGTACACGGCATCAAAGAGGAAACAGTTACAAGCTAACAAATTTAACGTCCGAATTTTTGGTGCTGTCTCTTTCAGAGAAAATGATGTGGGTATTCCTTGAGCACACCCCACCAATCATCCTTTTGTCTTGTCCTCACTTGTTTTCATATATTACTGGCAGAGTATGAGGAACACCACAAGCGTTCAAAGACAAATTCATGTTTCCTTTCTGCAAAACTTATACCTCATATAGAACAAGATAAATGCAAGATGAAACTGCACAGATTAATTCCCCAGACATCAGAATAACTGACAAAGCAAACAAGGATTGCTTCGTTGGGATAGTACACGAGTAAAATAAGGCAGAAACTGCTTTAAGTGATTGCGGCACCTTGGAGATACCCAAGAAATTGCATCTTTTCTAAGATGCAAAGCAGTTTTTTGGCTCAAAAAGTCATAGCCAGTTGCAGTTAGCCATAAATGAACTGATCAAGGACAAAGGTAAAGAGAATAATTGACTGTTGATAAAAAGAAAGCTAGAAATAATTAAAAGTTAACAGAAGAGGCAGACATAATATTAAGTGGTATATACAAGTTAACATTAAAACCATTATCAAATTAGTATCTAGAATGAAATCCAAACTTTTTTTAAAAGCGATTATTGTTAAAAAATAAGAAAATTCAGTAACAATCAGTCAGGATGGGATTCAGTTCAATATTAAGATACTTGATTGTGAGCTCTAAAGGCTCTTTCACGTATTATACAAGCTGTGCTGACTGTAATAGGAGCGACCACACCTATATGGCACTGAAATTCTGCTATCAGTCCCAAATGTCCTCCTTTCTCTTCCATCATTCTCTAAGCAAAGTTTGAACTATGTATGTATTCAGCTTTGACCAAACCATGAACTGTAATCAGGGTCATATCCACTGCCAGTTAATTGCTTGTGAGGACCTTTTCCTAATACGATTGCCAGGGATATTCAAATAGGGGAAGGAGGAGGGAAAATGAAAACATTTTAGAGGATTATCTGCAGGATTACCTGGGTATCTCCATTCTAATTATTTAGGACCACATAAATTGGTAAACCTTTGGGGTCTATATCAGTCCTCCTGTTACTAAGATCGATATCCTGAGGCCTTCAACTATCGGACCTCAGCTGATGTTCTTGTTCTTGCCATTCAGTCTGGGCTTCACTCAGATGATCTGAAGTCTTACAAGGCTTAAGATCACACATCTAATGGACATTTAAAATACAAAGCATTCGACTACACACAAGTATTACTCTGCTGAACTAGAAAGCATAGAGTACAAAGCTGTCAAAAGCAACATTGCTCCATGTTGACATACTCCTTAAATTAAGGATGACATTCATCCCTATGTGAGGGAACTTCATTTGTGCGCTGGAGATTATGTGGCATACAAAAATCTAATGCTGTCTTGCAAATTACAGATAAACTTCACCACAATAGAAGCATGTTTGGCAGCCCAGGAACACTCCCATCAGCTTGTCAT
The DNA here is from genome assembly GCF_035582795.1 of Mycteria americana. NCBI lineage: Eukaryota > Metazoa > Chordata > Aves > Ciconiiformes > Ciconiidae > Mycteria > Mycteria americana. Next base: position 39,546,349 of record NC_134367.1, read on the forward strand.
CCATCCTTGGCAGAGGGTGGGGGGGTTTCTACTGAGTGTCTTGAAACATTAAAAATGCCTTGTTATTTGCATTATATTCCTACACGGTTCCAAGAACCATATTGCCTATCACCCTACCCTGTTCTTGGTATTGCCTTAAAAAAAAGGGAAAGAAAAAAGAAGCATTTGCATCACATTACTAAAATGCTCAGACAATGGTGAACCTCATGAACATCCCAATACTGTTTATCACTTTCTGCCTCTTCTCAGCTACTTGACACAAAAGTATTTACTGTCTTTGAAGTTCATGGGTGAAGATTTGGCCACTCATATAGCTAAGCATGACACTATGGCAGCTTTAAAGAAGACACAAAATGTGTTCACCACACATCACACATTTATGTATATTTGTGTGATTAACGGAGAAAAAATGGGAACGCTGAGAATATGAGAAAGAAAAGGAACGTGGGAGACATTACCTATCAGTGTGTTCATATAGATAAATATCTATTCATTAATCAGACAGAATGTGACAACGTGACAGAATTCAGAAATTCAGAATTAAAGATGAGTCCCAACTGCTTATGCATAATCTCTAAGTACACAAGAGTGCAAAAGCAACTTTAAAACTGTCTTTTAATTAAACGTTAAAACTTCCATTTGAATGCACTGGGATACTTAAGACAGGTATTTCAAGAGGAGTGATATCTGTTTCACAGAGTAAAGTCATATAGTTCAAGTGACAAAATTCCAATGATATTATGATCTGCAAACCTTCCTCATCCACCTTTGGAGAAAAAATAGTTTCGAAAGGTGAAAGCATACTCAACAGACTAAAAAACACCTCAACAACCCCAAAACAATATGAGCAACATTATAAGGTCTCTAGAATGAAGTAGAGAATGCAACTACAGACAGTATAACAACCATAGCCTTCTTCACCAGCTCTTTCACCACAACATAGCAGAAAAGTTGGTCATCAAACTTGGTTTAATGAAAAAAGATGGTTCCAAGGAGCAAAGAAAAAAAAATATTAACACAAAAATGAAAACACAGCTGCACTTGAACAATTAAAAAGCCACAAAGGAAAAATCAGCTACAAAAGCCTGATAAGTGACTTCGTGGCAGCTTTTGGGGGCAGGGGAAGAAGAAAAAGGTGGAAACTGTTTGCAGTCAGGCCAACAAAAGTTCCAAGGTTATTTTTCTTTGGTTTGCACTGGTTGAAATATTGCAGAAAGTAGATGAAAGGAGAAACAATGTTTAAATCTATAATCATGCATTGCAAAATTAATGATCAAAGGACAGCATAGAATAAAAATGATGTAAAAATTAGTTTAGTTGGACAAAGTAATCACTGAGTCTCCAGAGAGCCTGTTATTTCTCATACTGCTAAAGCAACAGATCAGAATATTTCTAGGACTGCAAAGGTCTCCCTGCTTCAAGTAAAACTCTTTTGATCAGGCAGTTTTTGATGGGGCAAATTTTAAGGGGCTCTTGTTGAACAGGTTTCTGTTGATACACCTCCTCAGTAGTAAGAAATAAAAGTCAGTTCAGTTTATGCAAAAGTTGGTTAACTGCTGATCTATGCTTTGGCTTGGCAAGTCTTATCTTTGCAATAATGAAAAGGTTTCTAACAATAGAGTCCTTCCCATTGTACAGTGTTCTCACAAATCTTCCTCATTTTACTTCTCTTAACCCATTTCTAAGAGTTTGGAAAGTCCTTCAAGTCTTGCAGCACTTTTCTGCAATCAGCTAAAGCCAAAATAATTTCCTAAGTGGACCTAAAGCACAGCATACTTTCTCAGGCCAGAAAAAGGAACCAAGAATAGCTTAATTATTTACTTGCTGTATACATGACTTCCCAGCAGTTAAATCACAAGCTTCAAGAAGCTTACGTTGTATTTCCTTTCTTTGGGGGGGAGGGTGTCATTTTTTTTATTTTTTTTACTTTTTAGGGGGGAACATTTAGCTGCAGAAGAAAGCCAAGAGAGGACTTGCAGAGCCCTAGATCAAAGACGGTTTTCCTTACGCCCAGCTCAGGCCTCACAATGAAGTATCTCCAGCTTCTAGGTCCAGCGGTCTCTGCACTCAAACACACCGCAGCAGTAAGCACCCACCCATTCTCAAGCCCCCCCAGGACAGCCAGACAGGGAGACTGGTGCTCCTCGGTCTTCCAGGAACACCAGCAACGACCCAAAATGCACACTGTCGGCTCCCGCTGCTTGCGTCAACATCTGGCCACAAATTCAGCCCTAATCTATCTCAGACAGCTGTTATGTCTGGCTATCATGAACAGTTCGCAAATGTACTCCGGGCACGACATAAAATTCAGTGGACTGCTTTTTGGACAAAACCCAAATTAAAGCCCCACCAAGAAGAATAAGCAGAGGAAAGGAACTTAGAGGCTGTGTGAGATGCTGATTGATTTGGCCCTGCTTGAGAGTGCTGAAGCTAGAAGGTGGGGAGGAAGAATATAGTCACCAAGTCACTAAAAATTTGGAAACTGTGAAAGGAATTAGTCACTGAGTACCAAGAGCAACAACCCAGCTTCTCGGCTGACTAGCAAATTAGCAGCGAGAGGTGTAAAAGAAGCAGGAAGAGGAAACGAGCAGGAGAGAAGAAAGGCTGGTTAACCACCTTGGCTGGACGAAGATGCAGCCGAGACCTGTTTTACTGCTTTAGGGTTGTAAAGTTCCTATACTTCTGCCCCTGTCAGTTTGTTTCCTTAACACCACCAGGAGATGATTTTAGTTCAATTGTATTATTTGATAATGCCAGTGTCTATGGTGGAGGAAATTGTGCAACACACCATTCTTCTTAGACAACCCCTAGGTTTCAACAGCCACAGAAGATACACAGGCCTTCAGTCATCTGTGTTTGGATGCAAAAGCACTTTAAGATTATTAGATGAAAACCAAAAGGATTAAGACCACTCATTAAAACAACCAACCAACCAAACAAAAAACCACCAGAAAAAAAATCTATGTCTTTGATAGTAGCAAATACCAGCATTCTTCTGTACTCGATCAGGCTACTTTTGTGCTTTCTGGCAAGGGACGTCCAAGATGACCTTAGTAATACTCTTCGTCTCAATGTCTATGACCCTACTATTTTCCCTTTAACAGTATGCGTGAAAGGTGCTGTGATGCTGTTCAATAAACCAGCACGGATACTGACTGCAGAATGCATGCTCCTGATGCGAAGGTATGTGAACTACAAAAGATCCTAAATATTAGACAGCTAAAGAGCACTGCGCAAGAATGCAGTACCAACAAAGATGACCATAAACACTGCTAACCAACAGGCAAGGCCAAAAAGCAAAGCCAACTGGCCTCTCATCCATTTCTTTTAAGTAGCTCACAAACTATTAAATACATAACCACCTTTTAAAACACACCAGTTTCTTTATTCTGGCACATGGAATTCATATGTTTCTTTATTTTGGCACATGGAAGGAATGAGGTAAGGGTGACTGATGAAGTCTCTCAGCAGCTTAAAATTCTGACCAGTGTTGATAGCACTGCAGACCACAACATCTGCAACATGAGCTATATCACTGTGCATAGAAGCTATTTGATGCAATATATCTCAGTTCTTGCAGAAGGATGACATGCTTGCAACACCAGGAAAATATTCTCTTCAAAAATATTTTTGTTCCTTTTACAAAATCCTTGAATGCTATCCTAATAATGTATCTATACATCTTTGTGCAAGATTGTGCTAACAAATAATAGTCGCATTAACATGGGAAATATTAAACCCAGAAGTTGAATGTTTCTTTCCTTACACGTTTTCTAATGAACCGCTGAAAAATTCTCTTCATTATGTGCTCATCCCTAATAGAAATAGAGCAGGAACTCCCAAGCATAATCACGTCCCCCCCGCAAAGTAACATGGGAGTCTGTCATTCATTTAATACACTTTGAAAAGAAAAACAGCTTGCTATGTCAAGAGACATAAACTGTTGTAGTTGCTTTCACAAAGAATACATTCTTGCCTTTATCTACAAACTGCAAATAACTATCATAATATGTAAAGGAATGAGAAAATTGTATTACCTTTACTATTAATCCCTTTGAGTCAACCATCCATATCCTTTTGATAGCTGTATCTTTAGATACCCCTTCTTTTTCCATAGCCATAACAATAAGGTTTGCTATCCCCAGTGCAGCCTGAAGGAAAGAGAAGAAAAGTAGTATACGAAACTAGAAATGAAAGAAATCCCCTGCTCACTTGTTTCCTCTACCCACTATTTTACATAAGTGTCTTAATTTTATTTAACAATAAAACTGAATCATTATTTTTTCATAAAGTAAACACTAATGAACTGTTGCTGCCATTTGGTAATTAGAAACCATAATGTAGATAAATAGTATAGATAAATCTTAAATCATATAGATAAATCATAGTATAGATAAATCTTGATGGCATTTACAGTGTGGAGAGCATAATAAATGTTTAAACTCTAATGAAAAATGCTAAACTAACATTTATTCCACATAATCATCTCAGGATACATTAAATATTTTTTCTTCTTTGAAATTTTATTTTGTTCATTAGATTTTTTTTGTAATTTAAATCAAAGGAAACCACACTCTGCATGTCAGAAAGTAAAATACAGTCCTAAAAGATTTTCTACTCTTATCTTTTTTTAAAGTGTCCATCAAGAAGGTAAGTCTCCTTTTACCTACTATTCATGTGTTTTGTAACTCTAGACTTGGCTGTGCTCCCAGTGAAAGCAGGGGCGAGAAAAATTCACTTATCAATATTTTGCTGAAACATGTATCATTCTTACTGGATTTTATAATATTTCATCCAACAGATCAAATGTCATACAGGGACATATTGAAAAACAGGCAACAAAATGAGCCAACAGACCACTCAGTATTTCTGATTACCAACTCATATACATATTTATGGGGTTGATTCTGTTTCTTGTTCTTTATTATTCAGTTTCACTGAGAATCAAGTGAGATTCCCCTTTTTTAGTTAAGAAATAAGTAGTTTTATTAGGAACGAGCTCCCGCAGCAGGGATGATATCTACCATTACCTCTTTGCAGCAACAGGCACGCTGACAATACTAACGAAAAAAATAAACATTAGACCATAGATTCATCTGTCTGTTGAACATGGAGCAAAACCAGGGGAAGGAACTTCAGAGAGACAGACAGTCTTGATGTACAAAGGCGTTGACATGCCAGACATGGATGCAAGTCATTCTGAAAACTACAGACCTGATCTCAGCAGCACCAAATATTGAATCAAATTAAAGATATCTGGACTACACAAAGATGGATTAGTATATTGCACCTATAGGGGGGTTTGGTGACCATGGACAATATTTTTCAGAAGCCTGCATGGGGTTGTAGACTTCATACAAGAGATTACAGCTAGCCACACTGTAGATAAGTACAACCTTCCCTTGTGTGTCAGTGAAATTTATACTGAAAAATTAGTATAAAAAAATAATGTGCATAAAAATCTTCAGGAGTGGATGACCTTGACATGCAGAATACTGAAAACTATATTTAATGACAGGAAAAATCAAAGGGGTACTGCTTCTTACTAAATAACACTGACTCCAGTAAATACATTTTATTTCATTTCTCTTTGGTGGCCTGATATATTTCGTCATCTTTTCAAAAAGTTTTGTTTGTTTATATTGAGAGCAATTCAGTAATTTACAGCGGAAGAGCTAAAACCTGAGGTTTTAAAAAGAGAACAGATCTCCACAACATGTCTTATGAAAAATATGAGGCTTGACCAGATGATCAGAGATTTTTCAGTAAGTTTACATTTGAATTAAGAAACAACTTTCAGCAGGTGTTAGTGATCATTCTACCCATTTAATTTTCTTGTTAACTGGATACATATAACTTGATTAAATATCAAGAAAAATCTTCATAGTACAATTTTTCCTGGTGTATAAAAACACATACCTCTCCAGCTCCTTGGAACAACACTGTGTGATCTGATAACCTGTTCTTGGTGATACGCAGAGCCGCAAGAAGACCTGCAACAGCCACAGATGCAGTTCCTGAAAAAAAAAAAAAAGAATATATTTGGTTATTCTGGAAATAATTACAAAGCATTACCTTTTAAATAATTCCACAGCATCTTTCAGCTACAACATACAAGTCCTTAGGGTAGTAACAAAAGTTCAGTGGGACTGGAGTTTGCTCTACTTTATTCTTATGAAAGTTAAATGTAAGTGGGAATATCTTCAGCGTAACATTAAATAAAATATGATTGATTGATTCTACTGGATGGGCATAATGGCTGCGGCATCCGAACTATTACAAAATATTCTGGTTATGACCTTTTTCAGAAGGAAAGGGTGTGAGAGCCCAGACAGAAGTATTTTGAAGGACTCCCGATACCGAAAATTAAGATACTGGTCTCATTCTTCAAATAGATATACTTCAAATACAGTAAAATACAAGACTAAAACAAAACTTTATTTCTCATGGGGAGGTTGTGAGAGTAGAAGAGTGAACTGTGAACATTTACAGAGAAGCTAAGCTAGCTGAAAGAGTAAGGCCGGCTTATTTAAGACAGTGACTGTCCTACTGCATCTGAAAGCCCTCAGGACTCCAGTCCACTGTGAAAGAGGTTCCAGCTTACTAGCATCTAAAACATTGGAAGTACCTTTTAAATCTATCTTTGAGTTATGCCACACAGTGAAAAAGGCTAACATTTAGTTTTATGATTCAGCCTGTGGAGGCCTTTCTTCTCCAAATCAGAACCACAAAGAGTAAGATACCTGTCTGTCTTTGAATGGAAAGATTTTGGTCCTCATCATGAGAAACACCTATTAATAAAAAGTAGGGCAATAAAGGGATCTCAAGCAGGCATCTAACCCAAACCTGTTCACAATGGCAGGATCAACCATACCTCTGTGATTTCTGACAGGTCTTTGACTAACTTGTTCCTAACATCTTCTGTCGAATACTCCTGTGATCTCCTCAGCAAGCTCTTCCAGTGCTTCAATATACTTTTTTTTTGAAAATTTCAAATCTAAATGTTTTTTCTTCTTCTTCTATTTTGGTCTCTTGTCTTATCTACCACTGGAAAACCTGTTCTTTTCTCTTTGCAACAAGACGTGTATTATATTTGAAAACTAATGGCTTTCCAACCTGCTTTTCTTATGTGGAACCATCCCAATTCTTCCACTCTTTCAGAAAGTTATGTTTTCTAAAACACTTAGCACTCATTTCTCTCCTCCGGACTTTATCCACTTGTTTCTTATCTTTCTTGAGTTGCAGCACCCAAATCTATACACAACACTGCAGCTGAATTGTTAGCACTGCCAAGTCTAGCTGTCAGCTTCTGTCATGCTGAATAAAGTTGTATTTCGTCACCAGGGCCTGATATCTGGCTCTTCTGATCCAAAGACCAGTTACTCCTTCTCCCCAACAAAGCCTACTGGAGAGGGAAGGCCTTCTTTCATGGATTACTGACTGGTAATAAACTTGTATTTTTCACAAATGATCATCATTACTAAAGCCCAGGCACAAGGTGGACCAAAAAAAGACAGACTCCTTATTCCTGCAAGGAACTTGGATCCATTAAATGACGGAAATAAAAAACTGAGAAAGTGCATCAGTTTTCAACAAGTTCACAGAACCCATAAAGACATCTGGTGGACAGGGATATGGTAGTGAGGTAGATGATGCCAACAGAAAAGTTGTTCTTAACGTCTCTTTTTAGAGGAGATTCCGAAGAACCAATAGCAGACAGCATTGACTTCATCAGGACTGAAAAAGCTGTATCAGCCACTAACACTTAGGTATTGAAAGTGGAAAAATGGGTTTGAACAGTCTTTGAAGATTTATGATGCCTATCTGATTCACAGAGAGCTGAACCCCAGGGAGACGAACATGGGCCCTGAGATGTCCCCCTTGTTCAGTTCTGGGAATAAGAACTGAATTCTTCCTTCTTCAGGCTAGCAGCTGCCATTGACTGACCCAAGGAAACCAAAGATGAGGCCATAAATGATTTTGAGAAGCCTGCAAGAACTTGCGAGGAAGAGATCTGCTGGCTCCTACAATTCTGTTCCTGATCACCACATCCTGAACTGCAATTGTCTGCAAGCCACCTGGTTGCTTTTGAGGGGAGAATTCACATTGCTACTGATTTTTCCTTCAGAAAAATTGTGAAATAGGTATGACCACCCCTCCAAAAGCACTTGGCCCAGAATCTGCACATTGGACATCTGCCCTCAACATGCAGCTCCCCTGAAGGATGCAGTTTTGCTAGTCACAAGTCTGCTTTCTCATAAGCAAGGCAAAGTTTAAAGCTGAGATAGCAGTAATCTCTACATTAAGCTCAAGGAGACGCTCAAAACAGGTATTCATATTGCAGGCACGCAGACCATTAAGTTTCAAATACATGTAGCTAAGGAACTAAAAGAACAGAAGTAGTAAGAAGCCCGGTACTGGGTAAACCTCTCCTTAAAAGACATCATTTGGGTGTTGGAGGCTGGGTTTGAATCTGTGGTTTATAGGTAGCATCATCTGAGTTTCATGAATGGTTACTTTTTCAAAAATAAAAGGTAACCCTTAGTAAAATTTAAGAACACATTTTAAAGTTAGAAAGTTCCTTAGAAATTCACTTTTTGAAGTAAATCCACTTGAACAGTTCAAAAATGTGTCTTTAGAACTAAAAAGTTTGTTACGTGCTTTTGATTATGACTTTTCCCTTCAATCATCAGAAACACAGGACACCTTGTTCTCAGCCCACTTAATGTTTAGACCATACAAATTTGTCATTTTTAGTTATTTAGTCATTTTTATGACTTGTTCTGAGAGCTGAGATCATTTACTCTCTTCTCCCTCATTTCTAAATAAAAAAAATCTAAAAAACATAGTTCCTCTGAGGCACGGCTTTGGGAACAACAACCGTCGGGCTGAGACACTTCCATCCCACAGTATCCAAGAGCTCGCTTGTTTCTTTCCCAGATGAAATTAAGTCTGCCAATTTGGCACTCGCCAGAGGAAAAGACCAAAAATGGCAAAAGAGAGAAGTCAGACCGCGCTCTCAGTTTCCCTTGGTACTCTACCAAACAATCCTCATAACCGGCAATAAAAAAAATCCCATCCTCTTGTTGGATGCCAAATTCTTTCTTCTATTTTATATTACACAGCTGTGCTTGCAGGGGAGGAGGAAGCCTACATAACATGGCTTGTTCGTGAGACCATCGATCTGGTCTCCTGAAAAGGAAAGCTGAGCTGAAGCACTGTAAGGTCCTGCTGCTTCCAGCCCTTGAAGACAGAAGCTGTGGCCACCGCAGCCCTGCCCTCATCAGAGGACTTCTCAGAAAGCCGGGAAAGCTGCTCTTCAAGCTGCTTTCTGGTGACAGAGACAAAATGAAACACTGTAAATTTATAACAAATGGGAATGCTGGGATCCTGCTTATCTTCACGGCTGATGTACTGTTGCTAAGCTTGTTAGCCAGAAAAATGGACTACGATTAAGTATTACCAGTTGGGATACTTTTACAAACTCTGTTACAGTACCGTCTTCTGTTGTAAGGAAAAAGAAGAGAGGTATGAAACATGAATAAAGTACTACACTGAATGTCAATAACATTTTGCATTGATTATTTACATGGGATAAGAGTTATCATTACCTGTATGTTCAGTATGAGGCTGATTCAGAACAAAGGTTATAACAGCAATATATAAAGGCTTAAGTATTGCATTTCTCACGAATGATGATTTGCACAGAAGAACTGCTCTACAAATGGTATTTTAAAAGTACTCCACATCGGTTTTATTCAGCCATTTGACTCTAAAAAGCATAATAACCCAGTTTATTAGATTACTGAACCCACTATCACTGCTGCTGGCAGCGGCTGTCATCACTCCTCGTCAGCAGCTTCCCTTATTCCTTTCCTACTGAAAGCGGGGCACCGTCAGCGTGAATAGCAGATCTGTTTAACCGGAACTGCTCTGACTAATGGCATGACCTTAAATTTCACCCTGAATACTGACTCGAGTTTTTGAAAAGAATCAAAATGCAATTCACATCCATCTGCCAAAGCCTAACCACTTCTCGCAGACATTACGAAGCAGAAACAGAATTTCGCTGCTTTTCTGACTGTCATCGCTATAGAAAGGAGAGAAATGGCTTCGCCTCCCTCTCCCACAGAGCACAGGTTAAATCCCTTGTGTGCAGAGTTAGATAGACATTGTTCACGGATACGATTTTGAAAACCAATTCTATTTTCCCCAAATTTCTAGAAGAATAACCACAGCAAGTTTAACAAAGGATATTTTCCTAAAGCAGTGTCAGCTGCTGTGACAGCAAACGCTTCGTTATAGTTTTCTAGGAAGGTGAGTCACGTCTTGAAAAAATATGGTAGATGTGAAATTTCAAAGTACACTATTCTTTATCAAGTCTTTGTTTTCTGTCCAAGATTCTTTAGCCTTACTTGTTACTGTAAAGTGTACGACTGAGCATGAATATGTCAAAGGAAATCCTAGAGACCACGGCCTTTTGGGGTTGGCACATTATAAATGCTTTGGAGCACAGAGTCTTCTTTCAGCAGATGCAACAATTAAAGAAAAAAAGGGGGGAAAAAGCCCCAAAACATGAGGAATGAGAACTTAATTTTTATTGGATGTAGTTTAATTTAAATTTGCAAGAAATGGCTTACGGCACTGAAGCATTTGTCCATTATCTAAAGTTTCAAAAAATAAAACTTGTAATCAAGTATTAGTAGTTCCTTTATGTCATTTTCCCTACCTCATCTTAAAAAGCTAGCAAACAAGAAGAGGGGAGGAATTTCTGCAGCACATCCTAAATTCTGAGCTATTCATTCTGGACTAAAAGATTAGGAAGCGATAAAAGTAAAATTCCTATTTCTCAATACACAGCATAATAGAAATCACATGTTAACATGGCCAGTCTTCCAAATAACATTGCATAGACTGCCAGGGAAAAAATAAATCCATTCCTCTCTCCTACACTTACTAGGGAAAAAGGTGAGAGTAAAGATCCTGTCTAAAAGGCGTAATCTCAGTTGCTCGTGAGGAAAATGCTACGGCTGTGGGTAGTTCAAAAGGACCCTCTTTTGAGAGATGGGAGCTCCTTCTCCTTGCCATGAACCGGCTTTTCAAAGCTTTGTATGCGCACTGCCCCGCTCTGCAGCTGCAGCAGGCAGGCAGCGAAAAGAGGGGAAAAGGCTGTAGCGAAGGAGAAATGGAGCCTTTTTAAAAGAGCAACCGCTTGGTGCGTTTGAAAAGGGATGCAGCATCCCAGAAGCACAGGGCGGCTGAGGCTGGGAGGCCAGCTGCTCAAGCAGGGCCACCTGCAGCCGCTTGCCCAGGAACACGGTGAGAATGGATTTCTTTCTTCAACCCGTAATGAGCAAAAAATGAAACAGAAGAATACTTGTACATACACGTACCCGTACGTACACATACTTGTATATACACATGGGAAAGTATGCAAAAGCTACAGTGGGGGATTTAGTTGAAAGCATGCTGATTTCAATGCAAATTTACCAGAGTAACGGAGAGGTGATACCCTGAATAAATCGGCAGAAAAATATTCTTCACATAACCCTACAGTAAATGTCTTAATAGGATATTTTTATTAATTTATTTTAAAAATCCCAATGTCTGTTTCACCTAGAAGCAAATGTCATTTCATACCATGAAAGAGTTTTTCTACAGCTTGCACATAATATCAGAATTTGAGATATATGATATCAACATATGAGCTATTACATGTCATTCAACTTTGCATTTTTCAAATTCTTGGTCGGAGAATGAATTGGAAGCCCCACGCCCATCACAACCACAACAACAAACCCCAAACCTTCTTTACAATTTGATTTCAAGAACCGGAATTTCCAGGTACCAAATGTGTAATTTCTGATGTTAATGTTAAAAAGAATTAAATCTTAAAAAGGAGAACGCTTGCGTCAGAGAAATTCTGATTTCTGACAACTGCACTGACTTAGTGTTAAATTGGTCATAACATAACTTCCAGGTATAATTATCCTAATTATTCAAATGGCAGTCTGCTGAACATTTAGCATATATTTTAAATCAAACCACACATGTAAGATGGAATAATAATCTTAAATTATATGTGCCCTACATTTTTATTTTAGGTCTGTTTCTTTTCATAAAATTTTGATGCAATTAAACAGCATGGCTGTTAAAAACTAATGACATCTAAGGTCGTGATGGATACTGAAGTTAATTCCAATCCAGTGCAATCTCTCCGTGTAAATATTTTTGTTGGCATAAAATACAGGCTCTGTGTCCATAATGGGGGAAAGGATTGCAACTGTGGGCACAGTGAAATAGAGCTATAACACTAGAATAAAAACAGTATTATACTGCATAGAGAAACACTTGTTTTATGTAGATTGGCTTATACTGCAGAAGTTCGTCATTGTCAATTGAGACAATTTTAAAGTACAGGGGTGAGGAAAAAATCAGAACAATTGAAGTAATTTAAATAATTGACCTGTATAGAGGCAGCAAGGCTAGAGAAATTTATGCCACTATTTCAAATTCATCCATGTCAGCAATGACTACAACCACATGACGAGTGCTGAGACCCCCACGTAAAACAAATGCACGTCTCCCAAGACGTGCAAACTTGCCTTAAGCCACTGACTGCTCGGGTAGCAAAAACTCTTTCCACAGACACACCAAAACCACGATGGGTGTGGAAAGGGAGTGCCACGGCACCCTGCTCTGCCCCAGCTGGGTTTGACAAGGGGCAGGCAGGTATGGCCTGAGCTGATCCCACCCGTGAGTGAGATTTCAGACATTGTAATCCTGGACTTGTACTTAGGACTTCTTTAACCGATCTTGAGAGATTTGTTCAACATCCCCACAGCAGGGAAGGGAACAGGTTAGTTTCTCCAAGGGGATTTTCAACCTCCTAAACCGTGAATCCCAACCCTGCCTCCTTCCAGGGGTGATCAAGCAGAGAACATCTTCCACCCTGATAAACAGCTTGCTTTGGCAACACAAGCCCAAATTCTTCTGGTGTTGGTCCATTCCCAGGTGGGGGTTGGAGAGAAAAAAAACCCCACATCTTGTATCTTAAAGAAAATTCCACCCTGTCCTTAAGACCCCTCCTTCCTAAATATATTGGAGATGAGCAAAGCTAGCAACGTGATCTAATTCAGGTATTTCTAAATGTTGTGAAGCTTGACATTACAATATTAATTAGTATTTCTCGCATATAGGAAATTATGATAAAACCCTCCAATTTTGGAAATGCTCTCTAATAGTTAGAAAGAACCAGATAAAAGTATTTGTTTTGAACCCAAGGCTTTCACTGGTTTTCATTTCCAAAAATCATACCCTATATGTTTCAGAGAGGGAGAAAAAAAAGAAGCAACCTGATTTGTGGTCAGAATAAAAGCAAACAAAAATCTAAGGAAAAAAGTGAATATTTTCTCCCTAAAGCAACATTATTGCTATTTTTTTTTTGTAAAAAAATATTTTGAAACTATAAATATGAAGAAATTATCATAATCACAGAGGGAAAAAATTCACCTCCCATCCAAAAACCAAGATGCTTTCTAGAATGATAAAATAAGAGCAATTTTATTATTCCAATTCAGATCTCTAGCAGTTGGTCAGAATCCTGTTTGCCCTTGTTCTCAATTCCTTGAGTACAGAGAGGGGATGTAGAAAAAGTTACAAAGCTTTTTCCGAAGTAAAAGAGGTGACTGTGCTGTAGCAGGGATGGAGGCAAAACTGTTTCCAGAAATTCTTAAATATATCTATAGGTGACCCTTTATGGCCAATTTTTAGTGGTTTGTTGAGGTTTAATCCAAAACATTGCCCCATACCAGCCACTATAAAGATAATTAACTCTATCTCAGCTGAAACCAGGACAGGTTTTATAAGATCAGTGTTTTGGCAGACACTTTCTTCCAAATGTTCTGCAATGACATCAGTTAGGGGCATGCTGGCACCCTGCAAATACTGGCGAGCTAACAGAAGACAACTGCATTTGTTCAAGTTTCTACTTGCAAATGGGTAATCAGCTTGCCATATTTTCTTTATCTTTTATAGTGTCTGGCAGGAGTCGGGATTGTATATTAGTTTTTTTAGATTTGAGGTACCTAAAGGTCCTCATTGCATCACTAAGATATATAGGAATCCTTTGTCTGGGTATCCTATGGCAGTGAAAAAAGGCTCAGGCTCTTCCATGAAACGTTAGACATTTCTTTTGATCATTAAAGTAGCTTTGGCTTGACAAGTATTTGGACTAGGAGAAATTATGTTTAAAATATCATGTAAGCACTGTCTTCAGAAGATGATGGCAAACCAGATGCAATGTTGTGTTTGTTTGCTTTTGTTGGCCTGACACTACTTGCCAGCTTTACTGCTCTAGGGGTAGAAAATACAACTTCATAGAGAGAAGGCCACTCTTTCAAGTATCCTGGAAAAAATCATGCCATTTAGGAACTGAAAATCTCTAAGGATTGCAAGAGAAGTTAGCACCATCTATCCTCATTAAAGCTGTCAGGGGAAAGACCCTTACGGTTTATAAAGCTGGAATAGAAAGAGGGAGAAAAGATCACTGGACCTATACTTGGGCCGTTGTTATTCCACTGCCATGTTACAGGAGAAGATTACATTCTACAAAAAAAGATACTGAAGGTATTTAAGGGGATATGATGACTGATGACAGATATCAGAGCAGACTAAATGCATCCACTTTCACCTCTTGGAAGCTATACAAATATTAAGGATGGAGATCACCCAAAAGTCCCAGACATTGTTTATGAAAATATCAAAAGACCCACAAACACAAACTAGACTGCAGAAACTGAAGAAATTAAAAGACTGCACGTGGCTGCACTTCTAAGGAAGACCAACAGCTGCTACAGCAGCTCAGCCAAAAGCCAAACGGATACCCTCCAACAGTTTTTAACATGAAGACACCTCCTTCCAAGGTGCATGAGAGAGAACGCAGTGGTTTTAAAATGCATCTAGAGACACAGAAGAGTTTCTCAGCTTAGTTTACCCATATTTGGTACGCTTTTGCTGAAAAACTTCCCTTCCATTTCTTTGAAACTACATTCTAGTTGAGTCTCTTTCTGACTTGGGGTGAGGACCTTCGTCCTGCAAGGAAAGATAATTCCCTGAGGGAGCTGGGTCTCTAAACAACTAGGGAAACTTCCAGATGCTGTTTGGTCTGCTGTATTGGACTGTCGTAGCCATGACTACACTCAGACCCTGCAGGGTAAGAAGCACCATGCTTCTTACAAAGGGAAATGACATATTATAGTTTATTTCCCATCTGGGACTTTGTCCTCCATAATCTGTTTCAGATGCAGGAGTAAAACTCAGCCAGGCTTGTAATAGAAACATAGTTCATGTGGCTAGCCAAATCGCTAACATCAGAAAGGCCAGGGCTATTTGAATCCACCGCCATGCATTGAGTCCCTGAAATAAGACCTAGGTCGCAAGAATTACTCAAGAATGACTTCTGGAAAACTCAAGCTCCTAACGTCACTGCAAATGGTTAGAAATGAGGACAGTTAAACTCCCATTTTTGATCCTGTCACCGCTGAGGACCTTCATCTACCCAAGGAAACATGGGTGGGTAAGAGACAGCTGGGTGCCCAGGGCCCTCCTTGGGTGCCTCTCTCCAGCAGTTCGTCAGACTTCAGTCTCCTCGCAAGGATGGGAGTCAGTGCACTTACTGCCCTAGAGAAAGTTATTTTCCAGTGCTCTTTTCCTGACAAGAAATAAGGCAACCCAAGCAGCAGCATCCGCCACTTCAGCCCTGTTTGTCTTTCTTCTCGGGAGGGAAGGGACAAGATGCCCATCTAGACTGAGCACTGGGGGAATCCCCCTTGCTGACGTTTCCCATCCTCGATCTCTTCCTTTTGCCAGCTGCTACCAATGATTCAGATGGGAAAGCACAGTCAGGGGGATAATTTCCCTCTAAAATTGAATGCAGCCCTGGGACTGCAAGGAAAATTAGAAGGATATTTAATTGAACTGTCAGTTTAAGAACTGAAATACAGTTTGACATTTATCAAGCAAGCTCTGTCGCATGGAGGAACAGTGAAGCAGTTGTCACTGCAGTGACAAAAAAACTGAGGGAAGTACAGTCCAGGCTCGAGCTTTGACATTTGCTCAAAGATCTGAAGTTTATAATTTGTATGGGAAAGCCATTCACACACTAAACTATTAAAAAACCCCTGAAGAGTGAACATCTAAATAAAGCATGAGGCATAAATGAGAGGGGAAAGGTTAAGAGCAAAGACAGCTCACCAGAAACCCATGCTGAGGAAACCCAAGGCAAAATGTGACCTGCACTGAACATCTTCAAATATCACAGGAAAAGCTGATACATTCTTTTCCCTCTGGCACATCAATTAAGACTCATTTTTCTGGCTTGCGAGCATCACAAGAGTGAAGAGAGGAGAAAGAGTCTGTTACCTTGAATGTCATCATTGAAAGTGCAATACTTGTTACGGTACTTATGCAGGAGGCGGAATGCATTAGCATTAGCAAAATCCTCAAACTGAATGAGGCAGTTCATGCCATACCTAGAAAGACAAAAAAATGTGCATTACATTAAAAATAATACATAATTGTATATTAAAAAAGCTATTAACATTTGCAGTCAGATTTTGAATACAAGTACAATATAATTTATACATCTACTAATACGTTTCTGTTATATTCTATATCTTTACATTCATATAAATTATCTAGAAGGCATAATTAGACTACTAATATGCTCTACTCGGTTCTAAGTTAAGAATAAGAGATCAGGGGAAAAGGCCTTCATCTCTCTGCAGACATCTCAACAAAAGTCTTCGCTGAGCAATCAGCTAGGGAGAAAAAAAAAAAAGGCTCCATAAGGAGGGTAGTAAAAAAGTAACACATCCAGAACATGGATTTTATTTAATTGTCATTATGCAGGTCAGCAGCATGACAACACTCACAATGCGATGCTCGACCATGCTTATTATAAAAGAGGTATTGATCAGAAACATGGTTAATCTAGACAAACGATAAGAATGTGAGAACACTTTAAGGAAGGAAAGTGATAGCTGCAAATTTGAATCAAGTTACACTTGGCTGACATACACTAAAATTTGGGGTATAGGCAGAAATGAGGTTATCTACATTTCTTACATCTACTGTTTCACTGGATTGTCAAAACTGATTTTCTGATATGAATACTAGATGTTTCTTAAACAGTATGCTAAGAATCAATGTTATCATCCATTTCAATGTTTTCTCATCCTTGTAGCTAATGAAACAATTCAAATTGACATTTCCTATAGTACTTTGAAATCTCTATATACTATATTTTGAAAACATAGCATGCAGTTGCATCAGATGAACAATTTCTATCATTTAGCTGATATGACTAAGTCAGTTCAACAGCATGGGTAAGTAACTTTTGATGAACCTTGTGGTAACAGTCTCAAAGTTAATGCTCATCACTACATTTCTCGGAAACAATTCACTGTGTTACCTTGCTGCCCTGGACCCACTGTGTACCAAGGCTGCACTACCAACAGGGAGCAAACAATGGCATTTTTCTAGTATAGGTAGGAACCTATATTGACTTCAACAGGCATAAGGCATCTCAAATACATCTAAAAATTATCAAAGAGAGGAGCACAAGAGTATTTTTTGTTTTTAAATAAGGAAACTCCAGACTCCTGGCACTAGACTCATATGCCAATCCCTAACAAGTAAAAAATTGCCCTGGTGTGCCAATAAGGTTAATCCTAAAATGAAAGTTAATAATAAGTTTAATTAATTTAATATTACTACTATGCATCCTCCAGTCCTTAGATCCATTTCATAATAGTACTGTCTCTGCATTCCTTGCCTAACATTCTCATATGGCATTTTCAAACACTTTCTTAAAACAAAAACAAAAAACCCATACAAAACCCCAAAAAACGCCAAAGACATTTCTAGACAAAAACTATGTAAAGACTGAATTCAAGCTCACAGCACATTGGCAACAGGAAAAAAAACCCCATAACTTGAATACTGTCAATCTCATTGGGGGGGGGGGGGGGGGGGGGGAGTAAAACATGAAAAGTTTAAAATATAGGGTTAGTACTAAAACTGTCTGTACAAGTTTGGATCTGGAAATACCACATAAACATTATCCCACCCTGGAATAATATTACAAGAAAAGTTCTTTAAAAAAAAGTATTTTAAACTTAAATAAACCTAATGGCAATTTGCACAGACTAAGGAACCATTTGATTAAAACTTTTAAAAAATATTGCATTAAGGTGTTGCCATGAAATTATTACCACTAGGGTCTAACAGGGCAAGATCTCAACAGCACACGTCCTGTTTGAGCTAAAGGAGCTTTTTCCTTATCTGCTAACAGCACAAATCCAAGAGACACAGTCAAGCAGTTCTTGCTTCATCCAGAATAGCAATATATATGTATACTGAGAGTTCAGTATAAATAATCTACTCTAATGTTAATTGAGTTTTTCTTTAAACCATACATGGGTTTGGCAACCACATTAAGCAAAAGCCATCAATATAAAAAAAAAAAAGACAAAAATTCCTGTGACTAAATTAATTTCCATGGAAATCACATATTTACAGCCATATTACAATTAGCCAAAACTACTGGGATTCCACTGGCAGGAATGGTAATCCCTGCTGAAAATAAATACATCTTCAGGTTTTATGGAAAAACCTGGACTACTTCAGCAGCATAATGACAGGCAACTGTTTAAAAGAGAATTTGGCGAGTCAGTAATTCAGTACAGTAAATCACAACGGGGTTCAAATAAGAAACTGGAGCTACTTTTCAATAATTAATTTAAATTTCTAACCTGATTCAGTATCTGACATGAATTTCTGTGATTCCATAAGGGTCCAGGAGCTGACAGTTGGGTAATAATATGAAACTAATGAGATTAACACTCTGGAATCCTGGAGCTTGGTTAGAAGTGTTTCTTGGATGTCATTAAGCCAATGTCTGTTTCTTTATTTTATCATATATAACATTCTGTTTTCTCATCTGCATTTGATTTTTCTTCATTTTCTTACCCATTGCCTTTGTAGACACGGATCAAAACTCCCTGTGAATTATATTAAATCAGTGTCCCTGTAGAAAACAGTCATTCTATACTGGGCACACTATCCATACTAATTCTCTGAGCAAGATATCATGGCTGTTTAATTAAAATGGAAAAAATGCAGGCAGTCTAATTCTGAGCCTCTGAGATTTTAGTATTATAGCAGAAAAATTTCTAAGCAGCATTCTTATTCGTTGCAAGTGTTATACATGACACCCAGGTAAAAAGCTGAGACTTCAGTGCTGCCTGTGACCAGTATTTCCTCATAAGATTTGTGAAGTTTGAGGTCTACGTCCTCAAAAAAGTCTAATCAAATCCAGCCACTGAGTACCCATGACAGACAAGAAAATGACACTGTGTTTCTCTGCTTGGAGTATTCCCGTTCTCAAAACCACTAACAGACGAGACATACAGATGAGGTAATACAAAATAGTTAATCTCTGGCGTTCCAGAAAATCCCCTTGCAATAATGAATTGGCTACAAAGGTGCCACATGGTTCCGGAAGCTGTGACCATACCAAAACAGCCATCAATTCTTCTATGACTTCCACATCTTACTATCGCAATCGCTTACAGCAGAAAGTTGAGCCAAAACCTAATGTGATATTCACAGCCAACAACTCAGTTCCACCTTCCTTCCTGTATCACTCTGCAATAATCTTCCACCCCTATCACACTCTGATGGACGGTTTTAGGTTGTGGTTTCTCCACTACAAAGGGAAACTGTTTGAATCGACCCTCATGAAAGCAGTACACGTCCTCTCTGTTTGCACCTCATACCCTATTGTCATCACAAATTTTCGGTTTGGAACTGCACCTCTTCATAGGTGGGTACAGTAGACAAATGACTGCTGGATGAGAAGGGCACCAAGCACTTTATTGCTTGCCCATGTGCGGTCATCAAATCCTGTTGTGCCTTCCAAACCACTCAAATTCCAGCAACTGTGGGCCACTACAGTGCTGTAATTCATATTATCTCTCAAACATTATGGAAAGAGAAAACGAAGCATACAGCTATCCTAAACCGTGACAATCTTAACATCTATCATCAATACTTTATACAGATACGGCACGTTCACTGAGTTTCCTCAGATGACACAGAGTGACTGACCAGGTAGGTCCAGAAGCAAATAACTGAGATTTGCTACAAATGAAATCACCAGATTTAAAACCACCCCTGAATGGTTGTGGTTGACTGTTACAGGGGGCATGTTAAAAGCAAAAGGCCTGCAGTTGAGTGCCAGCAGCTCCAGGCAGGACAAGAAGATTAGGAGGCAAAGTTACACGGAACTGTCATGATAGAAAACACTGTAAGAGATATTTCTCCATATTTGAAAAGTAGTGGACTACATATCGTCATAGTGTGAAATAAGGATATTAACCTGTGTACTGCTTATCTAAGCAGCTAAACTTGATCATCATATCCTTAGGAGAATTTCGCCTTCCTATTTGAAATTTTAAGGCACACACATTTAAATTTAACCTAAAATCCTTTTAATTTGAACGTGTCACCAACAGTAAAGTCATGGGAGCAAGCAGACATTGTAGGTGGTTACAATGCTGCAAATATGAGTCACATACAACGTATCATACCTTATTGCTTGCCCAAAACAGAGACAACATTTCTCCAGCTACCACTACTTTTGACCCAGGGATACATAGGGGATAACTGGAGAGATGAAGAAACACGTAACACGCATGTTCATGTTGAAAAGTGGTACAAATAAATGGAACAGAGAACCTATCCAGTGGGCATCAACTGTCTCAACCAGAACACTTGAAGAAATTACAGATCTAGTCCTAGACTACCAAAACTAAGAAAATAAATGAAAATCTGGGAGACATTCCTCCTCGGTGTGCAACCAAAAAAAATGCCCTAGTGAATTCTTAACTATTTTCTTGCTCTGGAAAACAATTCTCTGATAGCAATAGCTTGGCTTGAGTAGCCTGGCTAGGACTGCTGGATTCTTGCAGGCAAGTGTTTTGTAGCTGTGAATTCCTCTCTTCTGCCTGTTTGGGATCTGTCACTGTGGTAGGTGATTAAACATACATAAATCGTCCCTAGAAAGTGATAATCCAGATCATTGTTCCTCCTCGTAAATCCTGTTTTGTCACCCACGTCTTTTTGTGTACTTGGATATTGGTCTCCTGCTCCAAGTCATGCAGGCAGTCTGAATCAGGATCCAACTGGACAGAAGTTCAAAGCCATCTTTCCTTTTTCTGTTATGGACAGAAAATACGGACAAGAATGGTGGCAACCATGCACCATCAGATTTGTCATCTAGTATGGGAGGCAAATGGTGGGCAATGGATTAAAAAGAACCATCCCACTGAATAACGCGTGGTTGCCAGAAAACACTGTTTCCAATACTTCTCCCAATTTACAACGTATTTTGTGTGACAGTCTTAGCTTAGTTTTCCCCATTTATAAATAAGTTTATATTCAATTGTCTGTCATAACAATGTTAATCTTTCAAATCGTTCTACAGATTATATCTTTATGTAACAGGCTAGAGAAAAATGTCCACAGCTCTTTAACCATCCCAAATATACAGTACTAGCATTTTGGCAACCTGACGCTCTTAACGATCTCAAACAGGGAAAACCCTCAAGAATCCAGTGGGAGCTATAAAAGTTTGGGCATCATTTTGAATGCAAACCATATGATCAGTAAAATCCATGCTTACTTCTACAGCTAAGAAATTTTTCTGGAAATATATTTGGATCATTTGTTCTTACTGCCAGCCATTGTTTTGGAAACCTTCCTAAACGAACAAGTGGTTGCTTTTTAGGTTTTTAGAGCTTCCAAAATCCTATTTGACTATTTTTTTTGTTCATGTGGGCCTGGAACTGAAAAAGCCTTAGAAACCATCAGAAGTGGTTGCTGCCACCCATTCCTAAGAAGGAGCAAAACCAAAATGATAGCAACTTTGGCGTTCTCTCCCTTGCCTCGTGCGTCATGCAGCCGCTCCGCCAGCCAGAACCATTTATAGTGCACCAGGACGATGTGAAAATCATCTCCTTCCTCCTCACTCCAAATGCTGTAAGCTTCTTCATTTCCATATATCCCACTGCTCAAAGCATAATGGCCACTGCTATGAACTCCTCTTTGTGCCAGGGCTTTCATGAAAGGATGCCTTCCCACCTTCCCTCCTGACAGCTCTTATGACCTGGATGCCTTCTCTTCCTGCTCTCCCCAGGCTAACTTCATTTCACAAAGCAACTAAACTGCTGCAATGAGGTCATACATCCATCCTAGCACCTCTTTCCACTACAATTTTAACCTGCTGGTTAAATTCAACCAAATTTGACCGAGGGGGATAGAGTTTTCCACAGTAATTGCTACGTATACGTTCTGTGGAAAAAGGTGGCCAAGATGAGAAACCCTCCAGCAAGGACCGCAGCCATTCTGCTGCAGATGTTACTACTCATGCTGCCTAACAGCCTGATGTGCTACAGCTGCACAGGACAGAAATCTGTCCAAGGTGTACTCAGCTCTAGCCAGTGCTACAATGCAAATACCTTCCCAGAAGAGGTATCATTAAATTACAGATAACTTTCTCTCTCTGTCCTGAATTGGACCAGCAAGTTGGAGACAGGACATTCTTCACAGGAAGAGATTTTCTAAAGAACTTAATAGAAACTGTCAGCATCTCTGCTTCCCACATGAATGACTCCATTTAAATTTCTTTTTTTTTTTTCCCCTGCAGGCAGCCATTGTTTTTTATTTTATCTACAGAAAACGTTTACTTTCTTAGGAGTATTTTTCATAGCCATTTTCTGTTTCCAAACCAATCCTTGCTCCCGTGAGTTCAGTACATACGCAAACTAGGCATGGGGGTAAGGGAGATGGCAGCATTTAGCAGCCACCCTAGTACCAGCAGCAGATTCTTGCTTCATTCACATTCTCCTTAAGGAAATATAATTCTACAAAAGTTTTCCATGTTATTATTCCCCGGCATGACCACAGTGCTATAGTGTCTGCAGTGCAGCCCTTCTTTGTACTGGTGCTTCTAACACCCCTCTACTTGCTCTTCCCTTCTCCATGGTGTTCATCTCCATGGCCTTTCTATCCCAGGAGCAGTGAGGAGAATGGGCTGGTGATGGCTCATAATTTCCCCTTTTCTTTCCCCCCAGCCAACAGCACTGCTACATGTGTGGACTTCGCAGGTCTCGGGAAAAGGAAGGCTTAGGAGCAGAGCACTGCTGACTTAGGAAGGTCTTGTGGTTGGTGGTCCTAGAAGTTGTTGCTTCTAAGCAGACAAGTAAAAGCAGTTTCTCTATCCAGTCAGGCACCATTTACATAAAAGGCTTCTGTTATGTAAAAAGGGAATTAAATTGAAAGCTATTGTGGTACACCAACATAAACAATTACTACAAGAAAAAGATGGTCTGTTTTTTAACTTAACTTTTCATCAGCTTGGTTGCATCACACAAGGACTACTTGCTCTTTAAATTGAAGACTTAGAAGTCCATCCTACTGAAACATTGAGAACACTTCTAAACATACTCCGTCTAATTTTTTGTGCATTTTCAAAGTGCTGTTAAAGGATTAATATTGATGGTCACTACAGAACCTGAAGGAGAGTTCTTCTACTTCAACAGCTGATTGAATTAACCATCAGATGTCTCAGGGCTGTGCGATATAAAGGCTGTGAAATAATTGATCATGAGTTACCACTGTTGTAAATACATTTTATTTCTTCTTGCAGCAAAAATTTTCATATTTTATTTTGGATTTAGGTATTTGTACTAAAGTATTTCACACAACAATGTTGTCAGGAACTGGGCTTGATCATAACCTTGACTTTTCCAGTGCACATGCATAGAGTCTTGTAACAGAAATATGAAGGCTGGCATGAATGAAGGGTGAATGGAAATGTATGCAAAAGCACCAGAAGCAGCAGCAAAACAAAGGTGAAAACAGTGGCGCACACGGATAACGAAGGACAAAACTGACTGCAGGAAAATTGAAAAACATCTCATTTACATCGAGACGAGCAGGCCCAAGCTCTGGTAAGGCCACAGCGCTGCCAACTCTTGGACCAGGACCCTGCACCTTGACAACAGGAGAACAGGAACAATAGCAATGCACTGTCACAGCACATCACGTATGCCAGCCCTTATGCTACGGGTACAGCAAGAAGCCATATTACAGCCCAAAGAAATTCAACATGAGAACACACAGACAAATGCACAGCAGACTTGTCTAAAATTTATGGAGGCTGAAGTAAGCAAAACCCTGCAGCAAAAGAACCATACCAGCATAGCTGTTGGATCCTAAAGGCATAAAAGACCTGTATAAAATCAGGTTTGTCACCACTAATGACCAGGAGCCCAGAAAACACACTGAGGGCTTGACAGCCTGGGTCCTTTTGCCTTCAGTGCCACACACGAGCAATCCTGGCTAGACCACATGGACGCACACATCCTATGCTTTGAGTATGCAGGTGTGAGACTGAGTGAGTAAAATCAACTTGTTTAGAGATTTTGTAACATAAACCCACCTCTCTCTTCCATAAGATCTTGCACTGAGTGTTGTCAAATTAATTTGCTATGGTGGACTTTGCCAAGTTGCCCGCTCCCCACTGTGAAAAAGTCCCCTCAGCAGGAAGGTGGCTGGATGACACAGCACTGACATACAGTATAATGCACGTTACACAAATTATACTTTTGAAATGTCACACACAGACACGAGCCAAACTCTTACACTCAGTTCTTCACATACACAAACATCAGCCCCAGCAGACTAGATCACTGCCATGAAAAAACATACCACGCAAACTTCCACAAACACAGAGGTGTATATACAGGCTTGGCTAATACTCAAGTTAAATCTGAGGAAGAAGAAAACTACATCATAAATTTTGGTAGTTTTCCTCTTAAAAAAAAACATTCCATGTGGATTTGAAGTAAACAGCAAACTGAATTACTGTGACGTTCTCATGAATTTGTATTGGTTCACTTGTTACCTGATCCTGACCCCACCTAAGTCAAAAGTAAAACTCCGGGAGCCTGCAAACGTAATTCTAGCTCTTCTAGCTGTTCTACTGCTTTTCCAATGTTACCACGTAGCTGCTTTAACTGTGACTTAGACCAAAGAACAATCTCAAATTACCTTCAGTTTTATATTCACTTAAAAGAGATGAGTGCCGATTTGAGACAGATGACCTGAGAGGTTTTTTTTTTTCTTTTCCGCCTCTTCAGTTCTTTAGAGATTTGGCGTGGTGACACTTTTGGCTGAGGGAGGGAAGGGTACTGAACAGACGGATTGGTCAAGTGTCTGAGCAGGCTAAATCAGAAAAACAGAGAATCAAGAAAAAAATCCATCTCAGCTGGAAATAGTGAGTAGCTTTATTCCTCATGTATCTTTAGCTGTAGCTAAAGGTGTGTATCACGTCTTGCCCTCCCAAATATAGAGTGGTCCTCAGTAAGCCCTTCAAGCTTACTTTTCAATTTTAATTAAATGGCTTTACACTAAACCAAAAAGTAACTGTTGTTATCAAAGAAAGAGCATATAAAATACATTATACTGTATGATAAGTCACCCTACACAGCTTAAATAATTTGAATCTGGTTTCAAATGGGTGTTTCCTGGTCGCTTTGTGACTGCAATCTTTAAACTTGTGTTAAAAGTCAATGATTATTACTGTCTGTTTTAGATTGTCAGGTATTTTACTTTGCCAAGAAAAGCCTCAGAAAGCCACAGTTCTGAGGTTTCCTCTGTGTTGGCATGCACCTGCACACTTTAGAAATAAGATTTGTAATGTTCTAAATTTCGACAGAAGTTATCAAAAGGAAATAAGTACAGCAGCACTTGAACAGTGGTCAACAATAGCACAGGGCTGTCACAGGGAAGCCCTCTATAGATCTTCTAGGATGAAAGATACTATGTTATATATATCACTATTAATAATTACTGTGATTAATGGAACCATCTATTCCAAGAAGCCTGGATTCCTACATCTGGACATGAAATGTTTCTCTGGGCAAGTTCTCAGATTTCTGTATTAAAATGAGAGCTGCACTTGGAAAAGGTAAAGGTTCCCATTCAGCTGCACAAATTAGATATGCATTGACTGTGTGTACTTTAAGGTGGCATTTTGCTTATACAAGCTGCTTTTGATTTTCTTGAGAATGAACCTTCACATATTCACTGCCCAAACACTAATTTTCCCCGCTTTCCAAAAAGGGGGGAGGGTTTGCATTACAGCATCAAAAATAAAAAGAGATCCTTGGCTGATAACTCTACACCAGCAAGATTCATAATACTTTTTCAATTGTATTTATTTAACTGCGTCTAATAGCATTTAAAAATACTACTTCAATAAAGGCTAATTTATTAAGGTATTTACTTAAACATATGAGAATTCCAGCTCGGGTCAACAGGATAATTCCTTTGCTTTAACTTAAGTGCATGGTTTGATGCCTTACTGAATCAGGCCTGAACGATTTACAGCAAATGCAATGCCTTTTTGGAAAAGATATTGTATCTTTTGCCAGATCCTACAGACTGCTAAGTGGCTTTAGGAGGTTAAAACAAGATGCCTGCATTTGCTTACATATTTGATTATATTTGTATGACTTTACAGATATTTTCCCTAAAATAAAAGATGCAGTTGGATAGCCAAATTAGTACAAAGCCTGGGGCAGCACATCTGCTCTTTTGCCCTGCTACTTAAGATATAATGAACAGATGGAAAGCTCGCTTCCACCACTGACAGCCTTCACCTTGACTGTTAAAAGGCAAAGAAGTAATGACCTTTCAGAAATGTCAAAGGGAGGCTGGTAACAGGAATACTTGAAGTATTTCTGACAGATTAAATACACTCCATAATCGTTGTACTGTTTGATCATTTATGAAACACACCTCTCTCCCCCCAAATTCTTGATGGTATTTTTAATGCATTAAAATATCTTATGTACCTGCAACACAAATTACACTTGAGAAAAGAAGCATATTGGAGGCTAGACCAAAGAAATGGAGAATGTAGAATTTAAGGAAGAAGGTTCTTACTAGTTTTAAAGCATTATTTAGCATGCTGTTTGACTTGAGGAACTGTGAATATTACAGCTGAATATCACAGAATCATAGAATGGTTGAGGCTGGCAGGCACCTCTGGAGATCATCTTTGTCCACCCCCCTGCTCAAGGAGGGTCAGCTAAGCAGGCTGTGCAGGGCCACATCCAAACAGCTTTTGGATATCTTCAGGGATGGAGACTCCACAACCTCTCTGGGCAACCTGTGCCAATGCTCCGTCACCCTCACAGTAAAAAGGTTTTTTTTCTTAAGCTTAAACTTCTCTTGCATTTAAGCACAGTGTTTGTGTCTATTTTCTCTTGTCCTGTCACTGAGCACCACTTATAAACAGCCTGGCTCTGCCTTCTTTATACCCTCCCTTCCAATATTCGTACACACTGATGAGATCCCTCTGAGCTGCTGCTTCTCTGCGCTAAACAGCCCCAGCTCAGTCCCTCCTCACAGGAGAGATGCTCCAGTCCATCACCTTAGTGGCCCTTCACCAGTCACTCTCCAGTATGTCTCTCCTGTACTGGGGAGGCCAGAACTGGATACAGCACTCCGGGTGAACATGGATGACAAAATCTAACCAACCTATAACGTGTAGAGCATTAATTATTTGACATAATACAAAGACCTATTTCAGCTCCAATTAGGCAAGACAAATTTTGCAGTGTGACAAAATTTATGTGTAAATAATAAGACTTAATGAAAACATGGATAGGATAGGATAGGATAGGATAGGATAGGATAGGATAGGATAGGATAGGATAGGATAGGATTTGGCCAGTTTTTCAGTGCCAAACCCACTTCCATTTACATTAATGTCTTTAGAACTAGATCTAGGTGATCCATACTATAATTATGAAGAAAGCCCTTTATTGTACACAAAATCAGTAACTCCATTATGCTTGGGCTTGACACTGGTCTTTAGTCAACGTCACTGATTGAAGGGGGGAAAAGGGGGTTTCTTCTGCATACATATAAGCCAGAACAATTACATTTCTAAAGCATTCTTCAGCTTTCCCCCCTTCTGGATTACAACAAGTTCACTGGCTCTCTATATGCCACACTAACTGTAAGGGGTTGAGTGCTTTTAAATCTTGCAGATGCCTCGAGTTGGAGGTACCTGACATGTCATGGGGTTGGATCTAAAGAACAGACTTCCTTCTTCCACAATGGCTCCACAACGAACACGGCATGCTATACTTACTCCTTTGCACTGTAATCTCAGTTATGTATGAAACCTCTAACTGGAACTCCCTGTACTTCACAATGGAGCTATTATTCCACTATGTAGACCTTTATTACATTTATTCCAGGATCAACTTCAATGGAGATCAGACAAAAATCCTGGGACTTCAGGAAGGATATTTGAGAAGCCATTTGGGACTACATACTCTTATGGTACTTGATGGTAAAGAAACTGGTTCTTTAAGTCTCTCCTCTTATTTCCCCAAGACTGGGAGAAAGTAGGTTGCAAGAGAAATTTTTTTTGTAGGTTTTAAAATTACTGATTTTAATTTCAAGTTTCTACAGTTAAAAACATGAAAAATTGCAGTCTACCTTGGACACGAGAGA
Source organism: Mycteria americana (assembly GCF_035582795.1). Classification (NCBI taxonomy): domain Eukaryota; kingdom Metazoa; phylum Chordata; class Aves; order Ciconiiformes; family Ciconiidae; genus Mycteria; species Mycteria americana. Next base: position 39,575,011 of record NC_134367.1, read on the forward strand.
TTTTTTTCCCAAATAGCTCATAGCATTAACGATCACCATTTACCTATGTGAAAATTACTCCATACCCCTAACTGGCTAGCATGATATATTCTTAAGTCAATCCTTATTTTCCTTAAGCTTTTCCTGGAGGGAAGGGAAGCATATAACAGAAATTTATGTCAAGCATCCAGGAAGGAGAGCTGGGACTTCCAAGTGCCCCAGCAACCACTGAATTCTGTAATATGTCCCACCCCAGCCATTGGTAGCCAATATATTCTAGCAATGATAATTTATGCTAGAAACTGTTTTTAGTATGCAGCCATTTCAAAACTGGGGAAGTAAAAAAAGCTCAAAATTAATTTGGAATCCCTTCAGTCAAAACCAATACTGCTGACTCATGAAAAGAGGATCAGGCATATGAAATAATTTTCCTAGATGGGTAAATGCATGGGTTGAGATTTAAGTGACATCTCAGTAGGAGAAGACGGACAAGGGTTGAAAGGAAGTGTCACATCTCATCTTAAGCACTCTGGGACAGAACTGCATCTTATGCCTGGGGTGTATAGCATAGTCTTAGGCACTGTGGAATAAATGCCCTTGCAGCCATGCACAGGGAGAGAAAAATCAGCAGTATCTTCAGATGCTAGTTGTAGTTGCATGGACTTCTGTATTTTGGACAGTGATACGGCAATCTGGTCTCTTGTGACACACTTTCCTTCCAAAGCCAGTCTACAGGATGCCTGCTTAACAGAATACCCTCTCAGAGTCTTACAAAGAGGAGCAACCTTACAGGTTTTCTGATCCTAAAGCGGAAGGGAAGATGACCTATTCGAGGCAACCCTTCAGTTCCACTCTGATTCAAAAGAGAAAGAAAGAAGCACGGAACTTCTGCTATATTGGTACCAAGATGGTTTATGGGTTTTATGGCCAGCACTGCATTAGAAAAAGAAGTCTGTGTGATTTAAAAATTCTTCATAATCATGCTGTGATGGTGCAGTTTCTGCCACCATCCTGGTCAGAGGTTTTTTACATACGAAGAAATAACCTTGACATTTATGATTGTGTGAAGTCAACCTCACTGTCTTTAGGGATGGCATTACTCCAGAAAACACTAGATCAGCGTTCCACAACTTTTCTGTAGTCTAAATCTTGTGTCAGATACAGGCCCACAGGGCATCCAACTTCCAACTTCTCTTTTGACTCTTTTCCAAGAACACCATCCACGTGGGCTCTAGGATGTTTTTCTGAAATATAACTAACGCATTTGATCTTTTTTCCATTCCACTCTACTTGCATTCTTAAGATCATTCAGACAATTAAACTATATGACTAAATCTCTGCTCTCCATTGCATACAATCTAAATATCATGGCAAGACAGGTCCAGGGGCAACTAAATGAAAGGAGATGGGGAGGAATAGGAAGAGAAAGCAGCATTTATCCCTCTGGTGAGCCCTATAGGAATTAATGCATAGGCACAATGTTAGTCAATATTTTATAATAATAACTTGGGAAAAAATACAATCATTACTAATAAAGTTTACACATGACACAAAGATTGGGGTTGTCATAAATTATGAAATAGGGTGCTCTCTTGTAAGCTGGGCAAAGACAGAAATATATTTATTTCAGTGTGGCCAAATGTAAATTTATAAAGCAAGGAACAAAAGTGAAGAACTCTATTCAGGAAAGATATATTTCAAAGAAACTATAGGTAATGGACATATACCATTGCTCAGCAAATATCACAGCCAAACTGGTTAAGATATATAAGGGCTGTACAGATAAGGGATTATCAAATACGGATGGAGTAATCTTACCTTTATATTTGGTATAGCATAACCAGTGCTATAGTACTCTGACCATTTCTGACTACTATAATTAAAGAATTAAATATCAAAACCAATTGACTCTAACCAAATACCCCATTTTATGCAGAAGGTCAGACTAGTTTACAAAAATGTTTCCTGGCTTTACAAACTCGCCGTACACTGAACGTGGCTAGAATGCTTAAATAACATACAATAAATATCACATTTGCTTCCAACCATTCAATTATGTCAACACGCTCAGCACTCCACTTACAAGGACTTACAAAAGGTAGGTTTTGAACAGCGATCTGAAGGAAACGAAAAAAAGTTCTGTTGCAGATGTAAAGAGGGGAAGGCTTTCCACATTAAAGATGAAAAATAATTCCTCTTAAGAAAAAAGTGGAAAAAAAAATAGATGTGGTTGTGTAGCAGAGCTGCGTAAGTAAAGCAGACGTGAGATAGAGGTGGAAATAAAGCTGTGTAGAACTGTGAAAGAACAAAAACTATTTTGGTGTAGTAAAGCAACGCACAGCCGATGAGGACATTATCTAAAGAGGAAGTGTGAACAAAGTGCAGGAGAGGAAGAAGAGTTTGGCAGCAGCATTTGGACCGCCTGGAAAGAAACCAGACATGTATCAAGGCCAGAAATTACTGTAATCCAAGAGGGAGATAATCCAAGACTATAAATGCTTTGAAGTCCTTTCTAATAAAAGATAAGCATAGAGAAGAACTATGCCCGGGGAAAGACATCAGAGTCATGTCACACATCCTAGTGAGATGGAGAGCGCTATCACTTCCCTCGCAGAAGCTGCATGGGTTCTGTCTGAGTAGCATTGCTAGTGCAATTTAATTTTCCAGCTCAATGCTGTCAAAGCAATAGGTGACTCAACAGAAATTAAACATAGGTAACACTACCAGAGTACCTCATACAGAAGATACCTCAAACCATAAAATATTATAAAAACGCATGTGAGTATGTGTTCAGCCAAACTCTTTAGTTCCTGGGAACGGTGACCTGCCTTTCCTCAGACAGCATCCTTCCTTCTTTCTGACCTTCCCTGGGCAGTTATATAAAACAGTGAGAATCTGGATTATAGCTTCCATACCATGCCTTATTGTAAGAAGATGAGAGATTCTCTAAAGATAAATGTACCAGATACTTGTTGGGTCACGCCAGAAGATTACCATTCTGTATTAATAAAAAGCTTTTCAAAAAAGCTCCATGAGTGAAAACAGCAACCCCAGTTAATAAATATAGATTTAATCTGCAGCAGTTGGCACCAGCAAGCTAAAGTAATCAGACATTAATACAAGTTCAGAAGGGCTGCACAGACTCTACATAGTGCCTTTAAGAAAAATTCTCCTAGACTTATGACGGTTGGTCTAAAACTTGAGCACTTCTCACTCAAATAGATTTCACACGTGATGGATGACTCTGGTTATTCTGGACCAGGAAAGGGAGGAGTTCGCAGGACAAAAAAAACATTCTTAGACTAATAACCACAGGAAATTAGGTCAGAAGTATATCACAAATTTTTAAACAAAAATTTGTACTGATGAAATTCAGTATTACGTGTTTAAAGGTAAGAAAGAAAACAAAACCGAGAGAATACTTTTGTGAAGAAATCAAGTAATTAACTGTTTTGAAAATACTAGCCAGAATTTAAGGGAAACTCACATTTTATTACTACCAACTAAACTCATTTTTCTACAACTTTACTAATATGGTTTATATATATCACAATGTTCAAAGCTCCACACAAAGATTAAACCCTCAAAGACTAACAAAGAGCCTTTTCATGGCTCTTTGATACTACAAAAGTTGCCACCACTATTAATATTTAAATGAAGTCAAGACTTCACGTATTAACTTCAAAATCACCCCTAATTGGATTTCTACTTGGGAAGAATTGGAGGAATGTTTATAAACTTTGCCATAGAAGTGGAATACTCAAGCTCAATTAAATGGTATATTTATAAGAGTAATGTTTTTTCCAGAAGTCATCATAAAGAAGTAACAGCCGCTCTTGCTTTCATTGCAGAAACAGGAGCTTTCTGAAATCCCTAGAGAGAAAGGGAAAGTATGAACATTGTATTTTACATTGAAAAACTGGCAATGCTTTCAGCTGACCTACACTGGACATATTGATGCAGCCTGTGCAAGTGGCTATGGTTGCATTTTATCATCATGAATTTAGCTTTCTTAAAAATTGCCTTTGAAGCAAGTTCAAACTTTTCAGTCCAAACTGTCTCACTGGTAAACTTACATTCAAATATTTATTAACAATGACTGGAAAAAAGTTAATTGGAGACTAAATTAAGGTCCCAGAAGTGTTCTAACTCTATTTTAACATTTTAAACAGGTGGTTAGAAGTTTTAGATGGCTCCTCCTCATAGTCTCTTCAAATAGTCAAGATCCTGGGGATTATATCAGTGATCTCAAAAGAGTAATGTATAAAATCATAGCTCTTGTAACTGGGGACTAGGTGAGAAAAGGAAGTGGCTGCACACTCCTCCGAACTGTTTATAATCCTCTGCTAAGCCAAATGTTATTTATCCTTTTCACAGCATTATTTAGGCCTTCCTCAGGGAACCTCAGATGTGTACCAAGTGGTCTTCCAATTTCTGGTCCAGACTGAAGTAAGAAATTGATGCTTAACATGTTATTGGACATTATAGAGGCAGCACACCAATGAGATGCAGTTTTTTTCTCTGATTTTATTTCAGGCTGTTTAGAAACTAATGACACATCCACATTAGGATCCTTGGCTATGACTGTTAGGCTTTGCAGAATGTACGTGCTCTTCAAATTAGCTGGCTCAGATACCAACTTGGGTGTACTGAGAAAGCAGGATGTACCAAATAGTTAAAAAGAATATTTTTTATGTTCTTTCTAAATTCTATTTCTATCTATATTATTTGCCTTTTTGCATATAATTCCACTTTACTTATTCCCTGGACTTCGGAATATTAATCCAACAAAAAAATTTATATATATTTTAGTGGACTTGGTAAATTGGTTTTTCAGAGATGAGCTGCTGGAATTCCTACTGAATTCAATCACTGTTGAGGATGCATAGTATTTCTGAAACTAGACCCAGGCCTCACCTTTTTGGAAGGACTGAGGGGCATCATGAAGGAAAGAAATTTATACTAATTCCAGATTCTCTTATTTTGGTGTTTGAAGCAAAAATCTTCCTGTTACTTGTAATTACTGGTAAATTCTATGACTAATCATTTGAAGTTATTAATACATACGTATTCCCATGACTTCAGAGAATTGGATTGTTTTAACAGGCATGTTCAGGATATGTTGCTTTAAAAAAATACTTCTCAGTTACTTCAGTAAGTTCAAGTCCCCTGTTCATGATTTATTGATCGGAGATCCATCTGTCTTTTAAGATTAGTTAATATTTCTTTTCACTAGCCAGCAATCTGGCTTCTGTTCTTTGTTGTCCTGGTCAGCATTAAAATGTTCACATCCGCAGTTAGAATTACTTGGTCAACATGCAATAATACTTTTGAGTACTCTGCAGTTATATACAGGACAGTGTAGCACCTACTGAGATTGGTCATGTTGGAACAGTTCAAGAATGCCAGTTAATACAACTTACTCTTCTTTACGGTTACTTATTCACAAAACTATAGAATCGGATTCTCCAGTCTCCTAAAGCCACCTTGAATCCCAAAAAGCAGCATCCTAAATCACAGAAGAAATCAAAGAATTTTGCTTGCATAGGTGAACCATCCTGTCACCTCAGGCCAGTCAGAAACTTAACTTCTGGAGTAAGGAAATGTATTTAATAGGTTTTGCAGAAAAAATATGTGGAGGTGGGAAAAACTGGCAAAGTATTCTATTCCTGTACAATGTACACCATGTAATCAAGCCCGTAATAAAGAAAATCAAAGTAAAAGTACTTTTTTCTTCCTGTAGTGCCTTCTTCAGAATAAACAAGTTCAGCTTGAGCCTCCTTAGCATGGAAACAATTATTATTATGCAGCATAAAGCAGAACACCTGAATTGTCTCTGTACTTCCTATGACTGTGAGTTTCTGAAAGAGGTCTGATAATGTATTCACAGTATTAGATTACATAGTCTAAAAAAGCAACCAAAGGTTAATTACGCTTATTCTATAATAATGATTTTATCTGTTTCTTTCAACTACCTGTCTGAAAGCTACTTTCCCTGTCACTCACCTAATACACATGATCTTTTTAAAGGCTATCAACCCATTACATGTTGGGATGACGGCGAGCGCAGAACAGCCACAAAAGCACTGTGTGACCCAACAGCCTAATGAGTACCTGTAACTGAGTGTAACTGAGAGTAACCTGCTCACTCTACTCCATCTTCAGCAGTAACACTGGATAACTCTCTAAATACTTATTTTTGCCAAAAAGTAGGGAGGAAGTAGATGGAAGATGCTACAATCATTTTTCTTCCAGTCACGCAGAAGCCAAGTACACACATGCACATGACCATTCTGGGAAGAAATGTTTACATGGGAAGAAGTCTTATGAAGAAATGAGTTAATAGAATTAATTATGCTTCCAACTTGCACAGTATCAGGCAGATACTTAAACGCTCACATTAAACATTCACTGTGGCTTCTGAGGTGGGCCCCAAAATCCACCCCTCACTTTCCAGTTTGCAGTTCAATGGATGTATATGATCTGTAACATACTAAATATAATTATGCTATCAAATGCTGTTCTTCTTATGTAAACTGTCACATACTATCAAAGCGCTCATTGGGACTCCCTTAATGAAAAATTACTTACTGATCATTTTTTTCTTACACAAGGTAGCTTAGAGTTGACATCTATATTTCTCCTTGGCCCCTAAGTCTCCAAATTCCATATCTCTGTGAGTTAAAGATAGAGCTAAAACTTGGTTTGATTAATATTTTTATTTGCCTGTAGGCTTTAGTAGCTAAAAATATAAAAAGGGTCAGAGTGATTACATCATGAGATTTGCACATACTGGCAAGATAATCTGCACATTAAAATAAAAAAGTAAATAGCGAACGTCTCTACTCACTGCCAATAAACAAAACCAAATTTCAGAACCACGTATCATATTCAGTCGTGCTCAAGCAATGCAGAAGGTAATGAAAAGACCATTACTTCTACTTCAAGAAGCTATGAAAGAAGAGGCTGGCTGAAAAGAATGGCACAAGAAAGAGTAAGTGTTACACTTTGAAACTGCCTATTTGCTTACAATTGCAACGTTCCGTTTATTAGATTAAATGGGAAGCTCATATAGGAGCAAATGGGCAGGAGTATCAGACTGTCCATCTATCCTACTATTAAAGTACCTTGAATTTTCATAATTTATTTTTGTGAGCTCTAATAATCAGCAAAAATTATGATTTATGTGATTTATATTTATATTAATGAAAAGGATACATTGCAAAATGTACTTTTCAAAAGGTTTGGCAAAGCTGCCATCTGACTACCCTCTTAGCGAAAGGATGACCACTGAACATGGAGACTGCCGTCGGTAGCGGACCGCACCGCTATTGAACATCCTCCTTCAGGATTCTGAAGGATGCTCCTCCAGAATCCGGGAAAATTTCCTCTTACACAGAAATTCAGCCAATTTCTTTTTGTTTTAGTTTGTCTCAGGGCTCTGACAGGCAATAATAAACTGAACTCAGCTGAAAATTAGGATCAGATGGTGAACTGATACTAGTTCTGTAAACTTCTCACAATTTGACAACGCTAGCACAAGAAAGTCTCCCCTCATTCTACATCTCTCCCCTATATGATTTAGGAAGCTAGATCATCTGGACCAAGCCATTAGCTACTGTAATCAGGGGTTTTTTAATTGAATTTATTCAGTTTCTCATCCAAATGGTCAAAAGACATTGAACTGGGATGGATTTTTGGTCAGGAAACACATATCCATTACACTGCTTCCCTCCCCCCACTTCCCTCAAGAAGGCCAGGAAAGATGTACAATAACTGTAGCTGTCTGCAAAGTCTCTTCCCTAGAGATGGGAATAATGAGCTCTTGGAAATGTTTAAAGTCTACTAAATAAGAAAAGCATCTAGCAATGATCTGGTAAAACAGTTTTAATGCCATGAGATTCCACTCAGTATCTCCACTACTATTATTTTTAACTGAAAAACTAGGACTACGGCCAATTTTATACTTCTGGAATTATTATTGTTTTATAAATTTATACATATATACACACATGTATCTTTTAAAATGTCTACATTTCCTGGCATTCAATGTAGACAGCTAGTGCTTCAAATCTTGACAAAATTCAGCTAAATAATCAAGTCCCCACCCATCTCCAAATATTTAAAGTATAGATGGTCCAAAATATTTTCAGTTTCTTTCCCTTTGTTTGAGCTATTAAAAAAAAAAAAGCATTAAGATTTTGCAAATTCATAAATATTATATCATTTCTGGGATAACAACTCAGAAGAGTGAGAGAAGACTGCCTCTAGGGATTCCTCCATGAAGTTCCTGGTTGGGAGCATGGATAGTGCTGTGCAAATAGTTACAACGTTCAAACACAGTGAAGAGAACTCAGCTTATGCACTCATAGCCAGTGTACAATGGCTAGCAAATACGAGCTACTGCACAGTATAAAGACTAACAATCCCCACACAGAGAAACCCTGCAAATAACAGCTCTGGAAGTCCATTTGTCAACTTCCAGATGTTGTTTCTTACCCTTCAAGCAACAACAGAGGCTAGAAGCATCATGAAGGCTAGCATGCACTAGACCAATGTGCCCAGGTTGGGGTCTTAAGTGTAGCACTCAGCAGCTAAACTTTTTCAAAGCTTGGCTTGAGTCTCCAGCAAAAATTCTAGAAGACTTCTGAAGTCAGGAGCAATAGTGCCATGACCTCAGAGCTCCAAAGGGATCTCCTCTCTGTGAGGAAGAGTGACACTGTGGCTTTCACTCTGTCCTACAAAAATCCCCTCATTAGCTCACAGCTTTAATCTCTAGTCCAAGAAAATCTCTGCTGCCCTTTTTGTAGTTTTAAAGTACTTTAAAGAACTTCTTAATAGATCAAAGTGTTTTTTAGATGCTGGAATCTCATATTTTTCCTGATATTCTTGCAGTGTTTGCTTGATACAAATTTGAACATCGATCCAGTAAGTGTTGCTGTACGGGACAGCCTTATCTTTGTGCCAAGAGACACACAACTTGTTCTCCTAGAAGTACAGGCTATACTCTAACCGGGACTATCTGGACCATACCTGATGTCTGAAAAAACAACAATTTTTCAAACTGCAACACTACAAACAAACTAGAAAATCCACGTTTACATTAACACTGAGAACAACTCCTCACCATATTGCACCATACAAAGGGAAAAATACGTACTTCTCTCAACAAAGGCAAAGCTCACGGAGAGTAGAATAGTGCCAGTTGGAAGGCACCTATAATGATCACCTAGTCCAACTGACCACCTCAGGGCTGATCAAAAGTCAAGGCATATTATTAAGGGCATTGCCCAGAAGCCTCTTAAACACTGACTTAATGTATTTCTCTTTGGTCCAAGCAACAGTTAGGAAAGAGAAAGGAACATGTTAGTGCAGAAGTAAGGCTTCACAAAATTTAATGTTTAGCTGGATCCCTTTAAACACATTAGCTCTGTATGTCATTACTTGAACAGAGCAGACATAACTGGGAGAGACTTAGCAAGCTGTGGAAAAGGGGGCTGCATCCCAGACATTAAGACCAGATGGTTGTTACATGGAAAACAGGTGAGATCTGTCACTGGAAAGGAGCAGCTACACATACAAAAAGAGGAAAAAAGGCATGTGGAGCAAACATGACTTTCTCAAATACATTTACATCTATTTACAGCGCAACTCACTGATAATGACCATATGCTTTTGACCATAATTTATGCTGCAGCATCAACGTTCAAGTAATATTATATATCAACTATAGAAATGCTCCCCAAGTTTTCCCTTTTTGTTTTTGTTTAGTAGTAGGGTATGTGACTACAAACATTTTAAAACTAAGTATGACAGATTTGGAATCGTACCAGCAAAATTAATGGTAGTGTAGGAGCAGTCCTTGGGACAGTAGGATACGTGGCGAAAGTCCTAAGTCAGTATTCACCACACAATCTTTTTTTGGAAATTTGCAGAGTTTAAATCATAAACAGATGTTTGTGGAAAGAAGCTCTGTCTCCTCTTTCTTACATACAATGTATTAATCACTCTAAAATAAGACTATAAAGATAATATCTTGCTGAGTCCTTAGTACTTAGCAAGGTTACTAAATACTTCATTTACATCCCATTTGGGACAAAGCTTAAGAAGCAAAATTTGAGATCCTTCAGTGATCTACAAAAACAGTTATAAAAACTATTTAAATATTTATACTCTCAAGGCTGACAAAAGGAACTGATGCCCCACTATGCTGGATGGTGGCAGATGACAGAATCTCTGCCTTCAAGGGCTATGGGTCCAAAGACAAGAAACCATCCTGTGCCCTTCCTGAGACTGAATATACAAGCAAATTAGTTTGAGAAAGAATGGACACAATTTAGTTACGTTATGACATTCCCTTCTTATTTTTAGTGGGGACAGTGATAGCAAGGAAGTAGTAAAGAAGTTGAAAAGCAGTAGTTGTTGCTTATCATGTTTATCCCTTATTAAGAGACTGGGAAGGGTGGGACCTGTGCTGTGCTACGACAGAGCCAGCCAAGGATCCAAGGTTGTGGGACATACCACAGCCAGCAAGAGCATGACAGAGACAGCAGAAGTTAGGAGATCATGAAATGAAGTAATTAAATAACAAAAACAATACTTTCAGAAAACCTCAGACTCAGAATCACGAATCAACAATCCAGAAGGATATGAAGGAGGGAACAGCTGTGACATAGGAAGATTAGAGATAATTATAGGTAAGAACAAAAATGGGTAAGAACACAGGTAGGATTAGGATTGAACAAACCTCTCCAGAGAGAAGTGGGCAATAAAGGAGGAAGCAGAGTTGGAACTTACAAAAGTCAATCAGGGAAAAAAGGCAACAGGATGAAATACCACCGGTAGAAGGCAGCTATGAGAGGTAAGCAAAAGCAGAAATATAAACAGACAAAAAATGTGGAATGAGTGAGTCAGTGAAAAGTTGCAGACTCTTTATTACATGCAAGCAAGCATTTTAGAACCCTTAGGTCTGATTTCCACACCAGCTTAAAGCTCAGGCACTGCTCGGACTGCAAAGCTGCACAGTATTTTGTGCTAACCAGCTGCAGTAGATGGTCTGCTGCAGGCAGCATGAGGGTTCATTTTCTCATTTACCGGTGAGGTAGGGCACTGTCGTGGTAAGCAAAGAATGTCCAAGCCACATCACTCCAGACAAGGTTATTGTCTTTAACAGCTTCTACCCACCTGGGGAAGGAAAAATTCAAGGAGACCACAAATAATTGTGCCATGACATTCAAAACCTATACCATACTAGGGGAAAAAATATGCAATTGGTCATTCTGCCATCAGCTGATGGATCAGGAATGCTTAAATCCACAAAATCTGGCAATTTACTTTTTTTTTTTTTTTTTTTGGATGCCTTCACTATTCTTAATCCCCAGCATTGCTGTGATAGAAGTTGCAGTCATTTAGGGGTGGTGTAGTTCATTCACTCACAGTGGTCTCTACAGTCACAAATCTCAGCAGTCATTTAATAGCACAAAAAGTATAATCTATTGGTGGTCCTCTCACACAGCACACAGAAGAGGCAAAGCATAGAAAAGGGAAAAATCAAATTTTGCCCAGCAGAGGACCATCTCATCTAGTCCTAGCACATCCTCCTTTTGAGGATATGCCTGCATTAGAGTCTCAAAGTGACACCTCTGAGCAGCACAACGCTGGACTTAATTACCCAATAGCTACATGAGAAAAAAAAAACCAACCACACATTAAACTTATTATAAATGAAGGAACACAGCTTCCTGTAAACGCGATATTTAAACAAAGTCTTCAACCACAGGCACAATCTGAATCCAAGCGTCAGGCGCTGTAAATGAAGAGTGTCCCTAGCACAGGTGGTAGTTAAGTTTATGACTGCTATAAACTGAATGACATTTCACAATGATAAAAGCAATCTAAGCCAGGTCTATTTCTGTATCATCAGCACTGCTCAAAACTTCAAAATTAGTACGTAGCACTGTCTTGCCTTATAACTGACAAGTGGGTAGCATGCTAGCACTTGGTTTCTGCCTCCTATTTCTCCCAAAAGTGAGTCCCTTTTATTTTCATAACATTGTACTACAAAAAACTGCCTGAAATTAAGAGAGTTTTCTTTCTTCATTAACATAATAACAATAAAAATGGAACTGCTTTCCCTTCCAGCCATTCTTATCCAAAGGGGATATTTACCGATGTTTGTACACACGCTGGCAACTCAGCTTCTTTGGGTGTATGTTAAAAACACCTATACATCCATATTTGACTTCTAAAATTGGACACAGGAGTGGAATTTGATGCCTTCTCTAAAAAAGCACTTTTTTCTTTGGGAATAAGCACAAGTTAGCCTTCGCCATTTCTCTTTGAATGATTCAACAGCTCCAAAGTCACTTCTGTAACCCCAGAGAAGACACCTAAAGCCTGTGCAGTTTAATTATTCTTCATTTTTAAGTTTTATCTTATAAAACTGGGCATTTGTTTAAAAGTCTCTTCTAATTTTGATTATATATATCACCTTTCCTAGTTTATATCAGTGAAGTTAAATTATATACCTGAAACCCCGGTAAAACACCTGTATACAAACAATGGTTTCAATGACACAAATACTAAGGCACAGCACATTACTTAAAACCCCCAACCCCATGAGCGATATCACTATGTTTATCAGCCAAAAAAAGTAGCTTAGGTGGATTTTCCCTTTTTTTTCCAATCACAGTAGGCTTTCTAACAAAGAAAGAAGGCAAGGTGACAAACATGAGATAACATTCAAAAACTGTTATATAGTACGGTGTAGCAGTACTTACTGAAGCTGAAACTAGTTTAGTGGTTTTCTTTGAAGCACAGACTATGTTCTTTGTCAAGAATCTGTTTTGTACCATGTTCTGTGAAGTGGTTATTTGACATTGCCTGTGCTCCTTAAGCTGAACCTGCTGCCAACAAGCCTCAACTTAAAAAACAGTATAGCCCCAGTAACCTTTTCAACTGCTTAAGTGCATGTTAACTCCTTGTGCTCAACCATCTGACCTCCTGCTCCCACAGAGTAGAAAAACCTGTTTTAGCACCTAATTCTAAAACAAAAATATGTCGTGCAGATACTTGAGTCCTAGGATACGCAGCCATTTCCTTGTCTTCTACTCTCGAGTTTTCTCTATAACATGCTTTTATACCAATAGCTGCTATTACAAACTCTGCTATTCTGGTATTTTGTAATTCAACAAAAGCCCAGAGAAGCAGAACGATGGCTACAACACGTCGTGTGGAAGAAGAGGTTTTCCACCAATGCTGAATATTTGCAGAAGGTGCCTTGAGTTCTATGGGGATTGACTCCAAGGAAAGTATGACAAGATTTTCTTTACAAAGTCACTGTAACAGGAATATTGTTGAATATAATTTCAGGACAAAGTATGGCAATTTCATTCCTGTGGGGAAAAAAAAAAAAAAAAAAAAAGAAGTCTCTTGGAAGTCTACATAAAAACCAAAATAGGGTTTTCTGGAGACCTGGGCAAACGCAAATTGATTCTAAGCAAACCCCTTTTATATATACTGTAATGTTGCTATTCTTCATGTACGAAATTTAGTGTGTCTCCATAATATTTAATATATTTTTTAAAATAAAACAAGTAAAAAATGCTGCAGCATATTTTGCTATTGACCAAATCTACCTTTTAAAACTTCCCAATTTATTAAAGTTTGTGTTTAATATTAAGGGGAAAAAAAAAGAAATAATATTTAGTCCTACGAAAAGCCTGTGATACTTATTAAAGATGCAAATTGCATGCAGACCAAACGAACTTGGCCCTGGGTCTAAATCAAAGGCCTTAAGAGTGCACTGTTCATTGCAGCCCTGTGTTTGACTTCTTTTAACAGTCCAATCTAGAGTTCTTAATTTGTTTGTCAGCACCTCCGCTGAAAAGGCAGGTCTTATTTAAAAAACACGTATCCTATACTCCCAGTGAATTAACAACAACAAAGCCACGTAAGCTGCCTCTTCCCAGCTCCACCTCGGTTCTGTTGCCTGTGCCAAAGGCCAGCATCAAGGCGTACCTGCCTATAGAGCTCCAAGGAGAAGGCATCTGGGACAAAAAGCAAAGTGGTGCCAGTCCTTATGTCCAGAGAGCGACGCGCAGGAGCTGCCTGCTCACATGGTGCTGTCTGCTAATGCAATCAAACACCACAGCTGCAAGCAACTTGATTAATTCAGGTAGAAAGCTTGCTGAAAATGCACAGCGGATGCTATCGCTACGATTCCCTCGTTAGTTTTATTTTGGATTTTTGGCAAACAAGTCACGCAAATGTCTTTAGGATAGGGGCCTGCAGCATTTGAAGATGGTGCTGTGACCAGGTGAGGGTACTTTGCAACTGAATCTGACATCAAGATCATAGCCAGTATTCCTCGTGTATACTATGTCAAAAATGGCCATCGTGCGACAGCTAAAATGCCAGCATATGCTGGTTAAGAGCAACAGATGAGCAGCTGGTTCCCATTTTGAAATCTGATTTGGAAAATATACCAAACCAGCTGCACCCAGTTCTCTTATCCTGAAAATACTGTTCTTTAAAAGTACTTTTCCATATATAATTTACAGCCTCTGTACTTTTCTGGCGAAGAAAACAAACCCTAACACTGTGTAGTCTGGCTTAAGCTAAAAAAAAAAAAAAAATCACTTTTTTAATACAAATTTAGAATCATTAACAAATTTAATAGAGCACTTCTTTGTAACTGTTATGACATTCTTAAATCAGCTGGTATAAATGTGAAGGATCAATGATTTAACTAGCTTTTTTTCCAGTATAAATTCAGTAGAATTACTGCAGTCCCACAGCTGAAGAAATGTACTATTCCAGAAGTCAAGCACATGCTCGGATCATAATCAATTTTTCAGAAGAAAAGATTAATCAAAGCCTTTTTAATAAAAACTCAATACTGTAAAAAGATCTCTCAATGTCTGGACCATTATGCCTGGCCACAGAAATGGACTCCATAGGTTTTCAGATGACTCCAGGGCTGACAAATGCAAAAACTCTAACAAGGCAGGCTTTCTATTCTGCATCTACTGAAAGGAGCTAAAAAAAAAAAAAAAAGAAAATTTTAAAAAATCCATTAATTTTAATGGTCCAGGACTAAAGTACATGTAAGCAAGTGGACTTAAATATTATTGCTAAATCTGAAGATTCTCCTAGTTTGTTAAAGCATGTGAGGCATGAGATTACTGTGAGAACTGTAGTATTTCAGAGACTTGCACCACAAGTGTTTTCTATCCTTAAGTATGGAACCACAAACCCAGATGACATCTAGGCAAAAAATAAGCTGGTTGAACATTTTAAAAGCTTGTACAGAACCTAAAATTAATACAATATACATTTAATTATATGTGGCAGCTAATGGCTTATTAAAAGAGCACTATTTTTTCCTGCATTTTTTTCTCAAGATGCTTTCAGATTGGCAGACTCTTCTGATATTAGTGACTATCATCACAACGTTTCAGTTTATCTAACAGACACAAATAAGTTTGCTCCTATTCATATGTTTTGTAAAAGGGAAAATAACTCTTGTGCATGTTTTCTAGATCAGAGCTCTAGCCTGAGCAAGAGCAATGATTCCAAATATCTATTCCATTAAGGTCTTTTAAAAAGGGGGGGGGGGGGGGGGGGAGAAGAGTAATTTACTTGTAGCAGTAGGAATTAATCCTACTAAAGGAAAAAATAAAATTAATTTTATAGTATCATTTAACTAAACATTTGCAGAAATAATATCTTCTATGATTTTATGATTCTAGAAAGAAGGCTTAACTTTTTCTAGCAGTATTTAACTCCATTTTTATTAAAATCTGCATAGTTCATTTTCAGCAAACCCTGCCAGCAATCTCTTTCCAGTAGCCATTTAGGCTTGCTACAGACCAGCAAGTAGATGAATGATTAACTTTGATGGTAAAATCCACCAAATTCTGAAATAAAGTTAGCCAATTAAGTGATACTTCTCTCGCTGTTTCCAAAGTATAATGTTTGAAACAGATAACTTTCTGGTTTTGTACTAAGCTAAATCCCATTTTTAAAAGGAGAAATATCAAAGTAACGCTGTGCTGGAGATAAAACAGTAAAGAATTTCCTTCTGCAAGAGCCAATGCAGGGAGAGCAGTAGGAATTCTTCCCCCTAATTATTAGCAAGATCTAAAAGAGTAAGGGATTAGGAGAAAAAGATCTTTGAATCACTGAAACCCCAGTCTATTTTTCAAAATGTGTTCCTTTTTTCTTTCATATACACCCTCAGTTATATAAAAATGACCTACCAGATAACTATTATCTGCTTCTGGGGACACAATCAGCATCCAGAAATCAAGGATGTTCAACTTTGGAAGTCCAGAAATCCAGGTATTCAAATAAACTTACTTACAAAATCGCAAAGAGCTTTTGTAATTTTGTAATTAAACAAACAATTTAGCTAAACAGATTACATGATTTATTCAGATGCTGTTAGCACTGGCACCACTGTGGGCGTCGATGAAGTGTCAGTTAACTGCACTTACATATGGTAGTGGGTCTGAAGTGTCGTATTCCATTTTTCAGCCATTTCCAGGCTAATATTTTTTACAGTAGTGTATAAACACTAGTGATTGCTAATGCAGAAATAAGATGTGTATCTGGAATTTCCAAAAAGTGTCAAAAATTCTGCAGATACCAAATACTGTCTCCTTACCTCTAGAGTAAATAAAAAGACAATGAATCAGTAAAATAAATCAATTGCACGATCTTGCAATTAAAAGCAGCAGTCTTTAGCTCTCTTCAATTAAGCAAAGCCTTATTGGCATGAAACTGGTATAGAGAAACTGCAGGATTAGGAGGAGAGAGGCAGTTCTAAGCATTCAAAACAAGTCAAGTGCAAAATCTGCATGCAACCTCTAATTTTATCAAAACTATATCTATATGAGAAGCTGGTCAGGGATAGCTGTATAGGTGGAAGGCTATCCCAAAGGATATTTAGGGTTCTCCTCTATTAGCCGTAGTCTTCCTGGGCAACACTAGGAAGGTCACTCAGAGCCAGTGTTTGAAAGCCTTCAAGCACCTAGAGATACAAATAGACACTGGGGCTTGATAGAGATGCTCAAACACAGGAACCCAGTGCCATCCAAGACACTCCAGGCTATCCACAGCACCCGCGCAGAGCTGGCAGATATGATTGAGGACGTGTGGGACAACTAAGATACCTGGACCAGCAGCTGGAGGCCAGATAGGGTATGACACTGGACCCCTATGTTTAGGGCAACTGGATTGTGCCCAAGAGGACATCTAAATCCAATTTTGTCATATAATGCTCTAGTTCCCATGTATAAAAGGGGAAAAATTTTACTCAGCAACAGCTTTAAGGACTATAAAGAGGCCAGACTGATGGAGAATGCAGTAGTAGATACTGAGTGTGTTTATTATACTGAAAAGACACAGAAAAAGTCTGCAAGTAGGATGTTTTTGACATAGAAGATACTTCATTTAAGGTACTCTATATTATTTTTAAACAGATCATACTTACTGATACTGATAATGTATACAACTCCAGAATTCAGTTCTGACTTGCTTTCTGATCCTAGTCCCAAATCACTGGCAGACAGTTCATATCACAAGGTTTGCACAGCTGAAAGACTAATATGGCCATAATCTCAGGCTAAGGTTAAATACTTCCATTTTACAAGTCAGCATTTCAATCCACAGTTAAGCACCAAAAGAGAAGTATCCTGATTTTCAGAAGTGCCATATGTCCACACTTCAGCAGGCTATAATGCTGTGTAAGGACATATGGATTACTACTGCAGATTCTAGGATGGACAGGGAAGCCACTGAAGTTTCCATCGCAATTTCCTGGGAAGACTGCAGAAAAACTTGTTTGTGAGCCCTTGATCCTAGCGAGTGCTCTGTCTTACAACAATCTCAAGGACCATGGATAATTAAATTCTGGGAATACTGTGGTTTGTCTAATCTGGGAGTACAGTTGTTTGTCTAATGTCACTATTGATTTTTAATACAGTGATGACAATGCTTATGAGAAAAAACTTTTGATACTCAGGTATGAAAAAATCTAAAATAATTTACTTCGGTTCCAGGGTATCCACTGAAGATCCATGGCAATGTATCTATTCTCTCATGCTAGATTTTTTTAAAAAAGAGTACAACTATGGTGAAAAACAGTATAAAAATACAGCAGTTTGCTAGTATCTGACATACCAAAGAGTGAGCCATGACAGGTAAGGTAACAAATGCAGCTTAGACTGAAATAAGTATTTGATATGAGCATATATGCACTATACATTAGGATATGTAACTGGAGACAAGTGATACACAAACACCACAGTAGCATCCGAAATGTAAAAGCATACCATATGAAAAACATGAGATGTTGATACTATCATCTGTTTTCATGAGCCTTGGGACAGAAATGGGTGAGGGAAAGGCCTGTGCTGACTTGGGGCTGCCCGGGTCTTGGCGACAGAATAAGTTCCCCCCAGTATCGCCTCCTGCTGCAGACACTACCATGGGATGAAGTTCCTTGGGGACGTGTCCTTGATGCCCAAGGACATTGCCCCCTGCCCCAAATCAGTACAGCTGGGATGCAAGATGTTAATAAAAAAGGTCCTTGTTTCCAGTTACAGCTCCCTAACCCATGTCAAAAGGTTTAAAACATAGTGGATAACATATTGATATCAAAACATTTACAGTATTACAATACTTTTTTTCCCCCCTTTTGTATCATCTGAATCTTTTAGGGTCACTGATGTTGTCCACCATTAATGTCAACAGCAGGTCATGATTATATTTATTTCATCAACACAGATGCAGGTTTACTCAGTAAATCAGCAAAGGAACTGAGAAGGTATCACAGACTCTCTACTGGGAACAAACTAAGCAAGACAGTCTTTCTGGCAGAGCCTGGGTTGGCCTGTTACGTTTCCAGGTGCAAGGGGTAAGGGATCATTTTAAAATAACTAAGAACAATGTATATTTCTATTGTCTGTGTAAGTTCTAAACAAAAAAAATAGAAAGTAGGTAATAGCCCAGATTATATAAAAACTATATTTTTCAAATTATGCCTGCTGATTTACAGTTTTCCAGCATTTCTGCTCAGAATCAGGGCCAAATGAACAGAGAAGAAGCAATTCCTTAAAGCATTTAATCTGCCAGTCATCTCTAATAACTTCCCTCTACCACACTCATACACTTGGTTCCAAATTCTGTCAGGTGTATGAATTACTACATGTTTAGCTTAGTCCAGTCAAGTAATTTACAGAGTGATGTGTTAATAACTGAAAATAAAAATTCTGTTTTATTGCTAAATCAGCCAGTGACAAAACAAGTTAGTAACATCCAAACGATGAATCGGTTATGCCACTGATATTTACTAATGGCTTATTATTTGTAGGCAACTGGGCACCAACAATGTTTATAATCCATTGCAGACATAAAACAAGGGAATTACTCCTGTGATACATTACACAATTGCATTGCTCCAGACAACAACTGACACTTGGGTGGTGGTGGTTTTTAGGTCCCACCAAACTCATGGGGAAGCTCTTAGACTTTCTGGATCTGGTCAAGTCACGTACCCTCCTGAGCAGTGCATCAGTTGTGCTTAACTAAAATGCAGCGGCCCCACCAGTACCTGGGTCTGCAGCAACGACTCCGCTATACCCCCTATATCCTCTTAAATATTTTGTGTTCTGTAGTTTGCATTTTATCTGATAAATGCTGTTTCCTTTAAAAGGAGAACTGACCTAGACCCTGACGTCAATGTTTTGTGTTACAGAAACTGCACTGCCTGAAATATTTTTTCTATCATGAAGCACAATGGAGAAAAATATCTGCCGTCTCAGGAGTCAGGGCAGGATTGCAATATCCAACTTTCCTTCTTACCCCTGGGATACTTATTCTGTGACAGTAACAAGCAGATTTAACTCTAAGAGTTGTACACAAGCAGGAGATCAGGAAATTCAGACTACCAACTGTTTGATCTACATCATCTACCCAGGGTGGTCAACAAGCCATATGTTAAAAACTTCTTGTAGCTGGCACATATGCTTCAGAGGGTGCAGGGAGAGGAGAGATCTAAGTCTTTCCTAGGTGGGAGATGACCGTGACCCTCGGTGGGTCCAGGCCCTCTCACGCAGGGCAGGATTGGTTTGGGCAGGATAGGACATCTAGGTCAGTCCAGGAGGACACTATCGACTCTGGCCTCAGCCTTATCTGCTGCCTGCTACCCTCCTGCAGCAGGGCTTTATTTTACCAGCAAATCTCAGGCTACCAAAGTCCCGCTGCTGTTGGCGTCCTGCAGCCCCAGCCCGCAAGCTGCAGCAGGGGCACCCACGGGCATGGGCTGATCTGCTGCCGTGGATCAGGAATCTCAGGTGGGAGCAGGTGCAGCTCAGGTGGGATACTCCGAGTAAAGCACGGCAGTGTCGCTGTCTGGCAGAGGTACAGGACCAGGGAGAGATGAAGCACTGAGATACCCAATCCCACCAGCCAGACTGACTGTGAATGAAAGTTTTCCTGAGACAGAAATAATTCTTGACTTGTAATGGGAGAGAGAGAGAGAGGGGATAAGAGGGACAGATAATCTTAGTACATTCTGATGTGAACTGCAGCCAAAAATTTGATCTTTTACTTTACTAGAGTTTCCAAAGGAAAAAAAAATTAAGAAACTGCTGCTTCTGACAGCCTGGAAAACTACTATACTTCTGTAACAACAATATAAACCTTGTTAAAATATTACTCTCGCACAAATTATTCAAATAAATCAACGTTCACTCCATTTACAATACAGTTGCACCAGCTAACTTCTGTTGAGAATCCTGCCCACCATTTGCTGGAGCTATAAAAGAGGAAGGAAAGTAACGGAGATTACCCAGGCCTTTTCCATGTGAAAAATCCCTTCTTAAAATAGTTTGGAGAAGAAAAGCCCGAGAACAGCGTGTTCTTCACTTGTTGGGTTTTGAATGACTGCAGCAAGTCTGGGACATAGCTGAGCATTAGTAGAACATGGATACATCCATTTCTGAGCTCCAGAATCAGTTTTGGTACAAGAGGCATATTCAAAATATTAAAAATATTCCTCCAGTCTCTATCTTGTCCCACAAAACCAAAACAATAGCCTTCCCCCTCAGTACTGTTTGAGGATCTCATTACTTTTTGTTTTCTTTAAGGGATGAATGAGGTTTTATTTCTTCAAAATAAATTATCTGCTGATCTTTGCTAAGAATTTCTCTAAGGTCTCACATTACAAATGATAATAGGACTCTTTCTACAAATAAACCTGATGTGATTAGGATCTGTCTATCCTGCTATGATTTTGCTTCACTGACAGATTCACTTTTCCTTATGCCACTTACCGTGTCTAAAAAGTCTGTAAAGCATATATTTGTAACATTTCCAGCAATCAGATATAACTTAAACACCAAATGAATCAGCAGGGAAGGGAAGAAGAGGGGTGCAAGGCACCAAATAAAAAAAAGAAAGATTGCTTGCCTACGTTCTTCTTTCAGTGATGTATTGTTTATAAGTATATTCATACTGGGGGTGAATTAATTGAGAAAAGCACAATTAACCTGCTCCCCTTTACCTAATGGAATATACAGAAGTAGATGCTTTCTACCCACTCTTCTTTCCTCCACCTCAGAGACCCCTGGATCTGGCAACCAAAGGAGCAGCAAATGTGCACACAAGCATCCCATCTCAAAAAACATACTACAGCTAAGTTACTTCTCTTTCTCCCCTACGTAGGCAGGCGAGGACGATTCCAAGCAGGGTACCCCACTAAGAACCACAGCCTGGGGAAGGGTTCAGGCTTCCTTAACAAACTTCCTAGAAGTGGCATAATCTGTTGAGAATTTAAATGTTGCAAGTGATAATAGTTACAAGGCATCATGGTTAATCACAAAATTTGAAGACTTTCCTCAGGGAAACCATCACAGCTGCTTGAACTAGGATAAAAAATAAACCCTGCTTATCAAATTGTTTGATTTTTCCTCTTCCACAACACTCTCCACTAGCCAAAGCAATAGTCCCTGTTTCAAAACCACAATGTTTCTGAGTTTGAGGGCCTTTTTTAATAGGCAAACAACATAAGGATCCTCCTAAATGGTTTTACCATCAGTATAAAAGCAAAGTCCACCTGAGAGGCTAGGTGGGCAAGGAAGCCTAAGCTCTGGGACCCAGCAGTTTCGGAAAGAACACAAACCGATCAAGGACTGGAAATGAACCTCAGATGTAACCACAGGAAGGAACTGAGGGTGGGTCCAAAGAGCAATTGTAACTGTAGTCAAGGCAGTGGATGGGCTTCTCCCTAAGGACCACCTTTCTCCCACCCTGCTGTCCACAGTGATCTTCACTAGGAAGGTAATGTTCACTGAACGGTGGAAGGAGCAGGTAGTCATAGACTTGAAAAATTGCCTCAAAGGCCCCAAGTCCCACTGAGAGACAAAATCTCTAAACAGAAAGACCTTCACCACGTCTGCCATAGGAGGGAGTTGTTGCAGCAGTATTTCTTCCTGCACGCTTTCTGACAGCCACTTTAACTTGAACAATATGGGAACGTACAGGCATGACACAAGTCTTGGTCTTGCACCACTACAATGCAGAAGAGGACAGAGGCACCAATGTTCTCGTACTCACAATCTGTGCTTGAACATACTGTCACAACCATTGTGTGGTCCAACCGCTTCCTTAATGATGCACAGCTGTAAGCACCTTTTATGTTGACTTCTTGCAGTATATTCTCTTGCCAAAAGTAAGGGCTGTTTGAATTAATTTATTCACAAATTGAATTATATACTAACGTAATCTACTAAATGAAAACATCTATTAAAATATTTGTGTATTTTTATTTTGTGGATACATTACTTTTACAGTTGTTCTCAAAGTTAGATAAACTGTACTTACCATAAAACACTGTTTTAAAGTAACACATGGTGTGAAATGAAACCCTGCTATCATCTGTGAATAATGTAATCAGGCAAATGAGGAATAATGACTACATCATGGTAATTTAGGACAGAACATACTGAATTACAATTGTCAGCAGCTTGGTTTATAGCTCACAAACTTGAGAAAAGCACAGCATATAAAAAGAGTGTGGAAGGATTTAATTAAAATATGATTACAGAAGAGAACATAAATGACACATGATATTACTTTTCAAGGGTCCACCACTACGATTTGCATCTTGAAATGAAACTGAAAACTCACCATCCCACACGCACAGAAAGATAATTTCAGTGATACAGGGTTGCTTTTACACATCACAAATCCACGGGGTTTAGCTTAGAATAATAATTCCACCCAACTCTTTGGGGTTGCGGTAGGTGGGCAAGGAAATAACCTACAGGAATTACACCAGATTCTTTCCCTTTTCTAAAAGTTTCCCATCTGTTCACAGACCAGAGGTGCAAGTCAGTATTGCCACTCCCCAGTGTACAGTGCCTTCCATTGGGGATGGTCTGCAGCAGAAAGCAAGCTGGCAGGATGCTGTTCTTCCCTACTCTGGCTTTTTTTTGGAGGGGTTCAGGGTGGAGTTATCTTTACCAGATTTGTGAAAATTAAGTGTCCTTCAAAATAAGGGAAAAATTTCCAGACCCTTTAAATCCACTTTTTGCATCAGACAAGGGAATTCAAGTCCCTGTCATTAAAAAGGTGCTTTTTTTCCTCTCCCTTCATTTCTTGTTCCATCTCCATTCTACATATTTTCCCCTCAAGCGTTTCCATAATCCATTCACTATTGTACATGAATACCTCTTGGCCAATGATATATTTCTCTTTGCATCATTGCAGGCAAGTAGGGAAGAAATAGGAACTGGAATAAAAAGATAGAGTTATTTCGTCTGGTTACACAGGAAGCCTTGGTGAATCGATCCCAGCTACCAGAGTCTTGTTTAGCAATCCCTCCTCTCAGAGTTTCCTCTGTAAACATAGATATTTAAGAACAACTTGTAATTTGGAAAATTTTTCCTCTCTGTGTAAAATGTTTTATGACCCATTTCTGCATAGGGCAGAAACTTAACAAACGTTTCTGAATTCCAGTTTGATTTACGTTCTTCAGTGATGAAGATAACTGTCCGTTTCTTCTCATGTTGTAAAATATTCCCTCCATTTAGAATATTCCTGTTCCCCTAAGTTACCACACCGACACAAAAGCCAGACACCTGGCAATGTCCAGAGAAATTACAGCACCTGCCCTCAGAGAGGGCAGCTGTTGGCACTGGTAATAAATAAATAAACAGATACATGTATACATATGTAAATAAATAAAAGCTGTTCACTGGATTTATGTCAACAGAAATCCAGATACTTTCCATATGCCTCTGCCTTCCCACATCTGGGAAAAATCACATTGTACTAGTTCCATTCTGCCATGATAGCACACTGGATACTGTACCAAAATCTTTTAGTAATGGATGGTTTAAGTTGTGGGGTTTTTTTAAATCCTGACTCTTTCATAAATAGTTTTGTTTCATAAGAACTTTTTGGGGGTGAATAGCAGTGGAGGCCAAGAAGAGGAAAGTACTGTAGTTGATGAAACTATACCTTCATATACACGCTTTTTTGTAAAGCATTTTCTTTATTACACATCACAGCACTTACTGCATAAAGGTGACGTTTCAACCTGAAACACTATAAATGATGCTGCATTAGCTTATAAAAATCTAGGTTTTCAAAATTTAGCAATCGATCAAGATGAAGTGCATGTCTGGGAAGATCCCCTGGAAGCCAAAGAAAAGCCTGTGCGAAGTGCACTGCCCTGTACAGCTGCCTACTCCTGCTCGGTCCCAGGCAGCGCTGCTAAAACCTGGCGCTCACTTCTGTTAGCATTTGGCTTCTCTGGAGAATGATGAGGGTGAAAAAGATGTAAAATAGGTATTTAACACAGTTTTCCAACTTGAAAATATTTGTCATCACCTTAAAAGCCTGTCTTTAAATTTGGCTTATGGAAAATACATGACAGCCTCGTGCTTTACGAAGTTCATGGTTATGTATGTCTTGGAGATGAATACTCCATGGTACTGAAAACATGACAACAGATTTCCCCAGAACTTCTCCCATTCTCCGAATTGATTAGCCAATGCTAAGTAAGAAAGCCTTTTCTGGAGTACCATGGCAATAACTAACCCAAAATGTAACAGATCAAACATGCATCTAAGATTAGCGAAGCAAATACTGCCTCTGTGAAACAGCCAGCAGAAGGCTAAGGAAAGTGAAAAGAGGAAAAACATAAGAGAAGCTTTCACAAGGAAAAGATAACTAGCATTTAACCAAAGTATACAATTACCTAGATCACCACAATGGCTGGCAAGGGCAAGTAATACACAATAAAGCAAATCATGACCTGCGTCTTTAAGAGCCAGACCCACCACACCAGAATCAGCTGCAAGTGCTGAGTCTGCCAGCGGCACACTAAACACAAATTTGAATTTAGGAACATATTAAATTATTGAGCAAATGGACTTGATTTTGACTTAACTACATCACTTTTCCCTTCACCTTAGCAAATGAGTGTCATAATCAATATAGATGTCACATTACAGCCAAAACAATTCACAAGTAAACCACACAAAGTTTGAATTGTAATTTGTAAGTGCTCCACTTTAAACATGAAATAAATGACACCATTGTAGACCATGACAGATTTAGCTGAGAATGAAGTGATCTTTCAGAAGGTCAAGCAAACACAAAAATTGCTCAAAATTGCTAAAATTATAGAGTTTTAAAGATGTTTAAGTAAAAAGAGCATGTCAACCAGACCTTCAAACTTTATTGAGATAATCTTCTGCTTGACTCTGATGATTTCCTTCAGTATGAAAAACTGTGGTTCATTTTAAAAAAAAGGTGAGTTAGGGAATGCATTTAGAGATTCTCAAAACGTGGTCCACAGAGCAATTTCTAATGCTCTGAGCCTTCTATTAGGAAGGTGAAAATGCATCAGTTTTATGTGAAAGGGAATACTCAGAAGAGGAGCAAACACATTACAGGGTAGAGCCAAACCAGCAACTTCCATAGCAAGATTACGAGCAAGGGAGTGTCAGCCAACTGGGGGTGACGGGGGAAGAGTATAGTAATATATGAAGGAATATGTACTTCAGGCATGGAAATTATTACTACCTGCTTGCCCAAGTTTCTTTTGCACAGGAACCAGGGCAGGAAGAACAGAGGTTGTGCACGTCCAGGTAAGGTCCCAACATGGAGTCAAAACACAGATGGGGCACAAGCCAAGACTGAGGAGCTGGAAAGTATTTCCAGGTCCCACAGCTTAGCCCCAGCTTTGGGATGCAGATGCAGAAAACACATTCTGCTAAGGATCCTGGCACTTGGGCTATTTTAGGTACACACATTGAATGCAGGGCTACAACTCCAAATATTTTAACAAACAAGGAAAATATGAGCAAACGTGTTATTTGACATGCGAGAAGAACTATTTTATGCATCTGGTCTAATAATAAATTTAACTACTTTCTGTATAGGAAAAAAGAAGCAAGAGAAAGAGCTGACTTGGTATAGGTCCATACCATGACATTTAAAACCAAAACATTGAAAGCTTAGTCCTGTCGTGGTTTTGGTGGAGGCAGAGGCAGGGGTTGCCAAGTATGATAGCTTCTTTCAGGCTGCTGACATCTCACATATGAAATCACAGAGACAGAAAATCACGTAGGCACAGCGCTAGGCATAGAAAATCATTAGGCAAATACTTAACAATCCAAATCTTGAAAAAGAAGTTTGAAAAACTAGTTCACTCATCTCGAGATGACTTTTACCACTCATGCAGTGAATTCATAAAACTGCAATATTAAAGGCAAGTAGCTCAGGCAGTTACAAACTTATAAAATACTATGCTCAAAATAAAAATTATCAGGAACCTAACAACTCTGTCTTCCTTTCATAAGCTACTGAACTTTATTTCTCCCAAGATGAAGTTCACAGGGGAATTCACCAATGAATAGCACAGATATATCACATACCTTGAAGTCACAGCTTCCATGAATTCATCAAGAAGATCATCGTAGGCTTGACCTCTGATTCTCTTGTGTCTCAGCCCAATATACAAAGGATCTTTCAGCAATGCCTGTTGAAAAAAAAAAAAAAATTGAACTATTACATGAGCAAGTTACACTAGTACACTCTAAGTTAATAAGAAGGGGACAACAATACAGTGTTTGAGGATTAAGCCAAGCATATGAAGTACATACCCATTTATCCACCTCTATATAAAGACTGAAGAAACACAACAAAGAGATTAAAGAAACACCCTTTTGTATCAAGGAAAAGGGATACCCTAGTCTCAAAGGAAGTGTATTGTTTCCAAGTGAAAAAGTAAAAGTTTATTCTGGGAAGTCAGGTTCCAAAAGTATGTTTTAAAGCTTTAGTTAGTACTTTTGTCTTTTTCCTTTACATCCTGACAGTGCTCTGACATTTTAAAAAAGCCATTTCCTTTACTTTTATCATCATGTTTCACAAATCTCTCCCAGAGTTCATCATTTCAACTGTGTTGATGAGCTGACATTCAGAAAATGTGCTGCTTTCTAAAATTCAATATGCCAAAACATAACCAAGCCTTTGACCTTTCCCTTCCAAGCTACTAGGAAGTCTTGTTTTGGTCTGATGTATTTCCAAATTATAACTTACAAATTACTAAATGTGCTCAAAGTGTTTTGCAATCACTTTTGACAATTCACTCCAGCTACAGCAATTCTCCAGTCTCAACACTTTCACTAGCTCTCCCAGGAACTCTGATATAAAGACACTCTTTGCTGTTATTTTTCACAGGCCTCTGAAAATGAA
This sequence comes from Mycteria americana, assembly GCF_035582795.1. Lineage (NCBI taxonomy): Eukaryota > Metazoa > Chordata > Aves > Ciconiiformes > Ciconiidae > Mycteria > Mycteria americana. Next base: position 39,602,767 of record NC_134367.1, read on the forward strand.
GCAGCTTATTTCTCCATTGTATCTAGCGTGCAATCCTCCCACACATGCCCAAACAGCTTGCAGAATCGGTCAGGAGCTTCACTAAACATTTTTCATCCAAAAACAATTTGCAAAACCAACACGGCTGCAGAAACTTGTACACCAGCTTCAATTACGAGAACATCATAAAGAAAAATACAGACCACCTCTCCTTCCAGGAGAGAGTGTTCAACGTATAACAAGGTTGGAAGTTACAAGGCTGGAAAGCTTGCTCAGCCTGCTTCAGGCTGGGAATCAGAAATCTGATTTCTGTATTTTAGAAAAGTGCTTAAATTCCCTTCACAGCTCTTCTACGTTGTAGAACTGAAAGATCCTTCGGGTCACAAGCCCCAGTTGGAGACTGATTTGAATCAGTAAGAAACCTAAAACCTTTGGGCGGTATTCTGCCTCCCCTTGGAGTATCCTGATGCAGACCTACAGATGGAGGTGTTTATCTCTCCCTCACTTTTCTCTCCACTTCCATAAAAAATTAAAGATATCAGATTAGAACGTTTAAAAAAATCAATACAAAAATTCAGCAGGATTAAAAGCTGATTTTTCTAAAATTGTTGCTAAATTCGCCACCATTTCAAAACAACTATTTCTAATACAGTACTTACAGACTTTCAGAAGTTGTTAGTTCAACTGTTTGAGTTGGAGAACAAATAAAGATCAAAATTAAAATTTGTAAATGAAAGCGAAGTCATTACATTGTAAGCATTTTATTTGTTCCCTTCATCAATTCTATGTAGCGTTCATGTTTAAGTAGCATATACTTTGCCTGAAATAATTTTACCTGTGTATTTACATTATTCTAGGTGTTCTAGCAGCAAAATCAAAATCATAATTATATACCTCTTCCAGACACTGCAGGAAAAACTGGCAAGAGCTTGATGTCAGGTACCTTCCAAAGTAATTTTCTCTTTTGTATGCTCTTCTTTTTTTTATATAATCATTTCCAATTTTGTAGTCAAGAACTATTTCTGGAATTATTTTTTCATTTCCATTTTGAGTTTCCCTAGTTATTTAAAATAACCTCAGGAAAATCTGACAAATCAAGGATAATTTTATTCCTCTGGGAGATAAATTCACAGGAAGTGCAAACTGTTTAGCAATGTGAAATCTTAAGACAAGTTTGGAAACCCTGTGGGAGTTGCCTCGTGCTTCCCACCAGACTGAGCATGCGAGGTTGGAAAGCAGAACTGCTGAGCGGCAGGAGCCTCTGTCAGGAGCATCGCAGTAAGACTCAGAAACACCAGTCCCATTTCTAAAATCCCACTGCCGCAGCTTTCCATGCCAGTAGGCTTCTGCTACTCCACGTCCTGTGCAAGCATATCGTATGCTCCACGGTCCAATTCAGCGTAAGTAACTTACCCCCTTTCTAACTCCCGTAACGCTTCTTCCTAAATTGGTTTGCTCTTTTAACATACTTCCACAAGCTTTTTATTAAACAACGTCTGTTTTCTCATTTTGTAAAACAATGCTTAACATGAAAAAAAAAAAAAAAAAAAAAAATCTTTCATCCCTTTATTTTTTAGATTCTGAAGACATGTTTCCAAAACACTTTGTGGCCAGACTGAGTCATGCTGATTCCTTCAAGAACCCAGCTTAAATTGGGCAGTGGTTCTGTGAAAGTTCAAGAGACATAGGAATTCACAGTTACGCTGTTTAAAAAGTGCTAAACAAGCCGTGGGTCTGCCTTGAAACATAGGCTCTTATACTCCTTTTGCCACTTTTGCATCTTTCACACCTGTGAACATTTAAATCTATAGTTCTACACTCAGAACTCAGAAACAGCTCCATTTTTAAGACCGCTACATGAATTTATTCACGTATCTCTGATGCCAAAATTTAATGTGGAATATTTAAAAGAATTAATACAATATTTCTGGTGTATGTTTAAACTTCCAGGCTGGGAAGTCTCACAAGCAAAGACAATTAATTCAGCAACACATTTCTGATGAAAAGCTTGGCCAGCTATATACCCAGAGTTCAAAATTCCTTTACAGCTCAGTGCATTCTGCTTCACAAACGTTACAGTTCGACAAGAAATAGCCCCAAAAAGTTCCTTTATAGTCTTGTTTGGAACAACGTATGAAGAAACCCGGGGCGGAGACAAAAGAATGAAACATTCAGCAAGTGAAAAGAACAGTGGTCACGTCTGAGCCCTGCGTGGCAAACCATTGTGGAGCCGCTCCCCTTCCAAAGGGCACTGAAGAATGAATAAGCTGCTTGAGCACATTATCCCCTTATTCAGGTCAACACCATGCAAACCGGGTCCATGGTGGTTGGTTTTTTTAGAGGGTTCACACATCTTGAGAGATTAACATTTGCTATCGACTATTTCATGGCTTTCAAAACAGATTACCGAAAAGAAAGTTCCATCCTACAATCGAGTATGTCAAGCTGACATGATGATTAGGTACTTTACCTCAATGACTTGGGTTTCTTTTGTTTCCCAGCTTGTTGTCAAAGCTTAAACTTTGTTCTTTTGGAAATCGAATCTCCTCCAAAACACAACTCTGTTTTTTTCAGGTTAGTGGGTTTGTTATGCATATTAAATGATACTGAAAAAGCTGACGCTGGTTTATTTTTAGACACACTTACTCTAAGGCTAAATAAAAAAGTTCTAAAACATTCAGGTTTAGCAATGTGGTACATTCAAGCTTTAATAGAAATTAGGTTTTACAAGAATAAAGGGCTTAATTGAGGTTCTGGTACTGGAAATATCGTGTAGATCTACTTAGAATTAGCTGTGTAAAATAACAAAGAGTTCTTTGAAGCACCACCTGAGCGTATTAAAACTGTAATGACCTTTGGGGTTTTAAGAAAAAGGCAAGCCGTTTATACCATCTTACTTGTGCACACTTATAGTATAGAGATCAGCAAACCATCAAAGTTCAAGCGAGGCTTGAGCTGTGCACCTGGCTCTAATTTAACTACAAAAGCCAAAGCAGAAAGAAACAGAAAATTGCACACATATATTTCATCAGTTGAGAACAAACATGCTGAAATGTCATCTATTCTCAAACTTGGCACCGAGACGTTTCTTTGGAACAGATACGCATTTTAGTGAGCAGCTTCATGGAAAATTGGAGGTAAAGAACTGCAAGACACTGAGCCTTTCCACTCACCAAGATGGCAGCAGAGAGTGTTCAGAACCTCTCAGTGCCACCTAGAAAGTCTTTGGTGTACGGTAATGCTTCAGAGCAGCAACTCCCCCCATGCCGTTAAAATGCCAAAACCCTCCAGCAGTTCTACAATGGGAAACGATTTGCATTAGAGCCACAGTTATAAAATTAAAGGAGAACTACATTTGTATGGGACATCAGAAGCCAAAAACATGCCACATGCCAGAAATAAGACACATTTCAGAGTATGATTGGTCTAACAGGGCACACAGTTACCAAAAAAAAAGGGGGAATGCTGCTGCTTTTTCAAGTGTTAATATTTTCTTCCATTAATACACTGTAAATTCTTTCTGTAAACAACTTCTTGTCTCAGTTTTCACAGGTTGGGGAAGGGCTGGTGAGCACAGGGGAATTTCTGTTCTCCAGGAGCTGGACATTTCAAACTTTTTTTTTTGTTCCACAAGATTGAAATTTCACTCGATGTGAAACTTTCCAATAAAAGAGTTAGCCAGTCAGAAAAAACATCAACGTTTTGGACTTAACTTCAGCTTCTAGCAATACTAATTACCCAGTAATCAATCTGCGTTCATTTAAATTTTTGGTTTGTGAGCACTAACATGCTGAATCACAATTTTCTGTCCTGCAAGAACTGCTTACAGCTGCAAAGTGCTTTTTATGGCATTAGGAAGAATGCATAAGATTTCAATTTATATTAGACCAGGAAGCCTTTTTTTTCTTTGCATAAGCTTATTTTGAAGTCTGAAATACAGGATGATGCCCTTAAAATGTGTAACAGATTCTGTGTTTCCAAATGCTAACTGAATTTCGGATGTGCTGAATGCTGCAAGTAACATTGATGCTAATTGGGTTTGAGGGTGTAGAATACTTTGCAAAAAGAAGTTTCGTAATCAGAGAGCTAAAGATTTTATAAAATTTTGTTTTCTTTGAACTACACTGGCGCCATGACATACTTACTAAGAAGAGATCATGGCCCCTCCTATCTAAAGACTAGACCTTTGTCAACACATTTGCAAACTGCAAGGGGCCTCTTGCACAAGAAAAAAGGGGCCTTACCCTCTGTTTCTCCCCAAAAGAAGGAGACCTCATCTTTGGGAGTCTCAGCTAGCACTTTATCCAGACATCCCCATCAGACAGGTACTGGCATACAGAGCATCACCTCTCTCTGCACCTCAGTTTCCTCCAGGGGATCCCCCATAGGAGAGGATGTCACAAAAGATCCCAAAATAGGCAGCCAAAAAATGGGTATCATGATGGGTCATTCTAGGTATAAATAAAGCAGAAAAAACCTCACACATTGGACATGAATTTAAAAAGTTGAGCCCAACTGTGCTAGTCTTGCCAAACCCAAGTGGTTGCCAGTACTTGAGAGACAAAGATATTGCGTATGCACACAACAGTTGTACTATAATTAACATTTTCCCATCTGTAACCCTAAAAACATCGCTGAAAACTGGTCCACTGAAAAACATCACTGGTCCATTGTCTGTCCAGACAAAATTCTAGACCTGCGATAGTCAAGAATTTAAAAGATAATACATTCATAATGTTCCTTTGACATAAATCTTAAATACAGTGCTTGAAGGGAACAATTTATGTGGAAAAAAAATAATAGCAAAGAATATTATGCACTTTTGAGACAGTTCAAAATATAAATATTGATTAATACTCTGATGAAGCAATATCCTAATGTAACAGAAAAGAAGTTACAGTATTTCAAATTCTGTTTAAAATAATCTAAGATTGTGCTAAAAAAAATAGAGAATATTTTCTCTTCTATATGTGCGTAGTGATCCTATAGATTTGCACAGCTACCCAGTTTTCAGTTATTTCTCCTTAAAGACAGGCTTGACTTATCCAATCCAAGTCATTCTTTCCTTTCATCAGGTTGTTTATCTGTCAATTTGACCTTGACATCCTTTGCTTGCTTTCTTCTCAGAAAGCTTACTCATTTCTTGACCTGAAGAGGAATTACCAGTTGTAGCTTTGATTGCACACTGAACCCCGTTGCTTATATTCTAGTTATTTCCCACGCATCCAGACAGATTTACCCAGCTGAAAAATTGTCAGCTCCAGCGAACTTTAATTTAACAACAAAATAAAAATCACTCTAAGGGCTGGAAAGAATGCTTCATGAAGGAATCTTGTAACGCTATGAAATTACCACAGCCTGTCCCCAAGCAAGAGACTGCACAAAGCCAGGCTGTGCCAAGGACATTCTGTGGGCTGCTTCCGGCACATGTATGTGGCACCGAATAAAGGCCCCAGTGTGCGAGGGCTGCGGGCAGACGGCGGGCTGCGTGCCGAGCAGGCGCCATCCCTCCGGCCCCCTCGCACGGCACGCTCCGCCTGCATCCCTCCTTCCCCTGTCATGGGTACCAGAAGGGCTCTCCCAGGAGGTCAAACTCATTCCCTTGCATGAGCATGCAAAGCTAAAGACCGTTCAGCCCCCTAAGGGTAACATTTACAAACATACGTAAAATACACAAAATAGCGGAAGCCACGTGAGCATCCAAAGAGAAAAAGTTGCTGCAGCAAGAGGCAAGATGCACCTGATTTTTCAAGAGGCTGCTGTGCTGTTTGCTCTGAGTCATGCAATGCGTTGGTGTTTGTGTCCACGAGTCAGTCTGTGGAATCAAGCGATGGGTGAAAAGCTCAAGGGCTGTTGATGGTGCAGGGGCGGGTAGCAGAGTTGCCTTCTGGCTTGAGTCTGTGAGGTACATCTGAGTCACTCAGCTTACCTCCAAAATACTGGAAATTATAAAATACATTTTTTACAAATCAAAAGTTTCTCTCATGATTTTTAGGTGTAATTCAAGATTTCCAAGCACCTGAAACTCACAATACCAGTACAGCCAGGTGCCCATCAATGATGCACATGCCTAAGGAAGTTCCTTTCTAGGCTGACTTTTCCATTCCCAGCAATGTAGAATTCACAGGGACACCTGACCTTCTCTTCTGGATTGGGTCTAAAAATTACACCTAACACAGAGTATAGCTATGCTAACTGTATATTTTGCCATGCTTCATACTGAACAGCAAAAATTAAATTTTTTTAAAAGCAGTAATATATCAGGCATCAGATGAATGATATCTTTTTCAGAGCAATTAGGCTTTTGTTCCACCTGCTCACCTTTCCAGTACACAGTATGAGAGATTCACACAAAAATGATTGAGCTTTTCCAGCAAATTTCCATAGCTATTAAAAAAAATTCTTGCAGTAAAATTAACGGAGAATCTAGCTAAAACTGCTCTGTACACCTTGTTCTTTATGGCAGTTTGAAATTAGGAAAGACCTGGGAGTACAGCTCAGCAGTGAAGCATACCCCAGACTGCATCTTTGCTAGACAAGAGATAAAGGAAAAAAAAAAAAAAAAAAAAAAAAAAAAAGGTCTTTCCCTGAAATTTAAGTGCCGTTGGAACTTTCTTCAGGTAAAACAGCCTACTTTGACTCTTTCCAATCAGCTTAACTTCTAAAAACTATTAGAAGCAAATATCATAGAACTGCCATCACTGAATCTGCAGCACAAGCTGTGCACTGTCCATAAGGAGAAAAGCAGACATTTTCCTCCGGACTGGATTAGATCTTGTTTATGAAGGTATTGTAATTGAAGAAAAAAATCCCCTGCCTTCAAAGCTAGCAAGTTAGTCAATTTTTCATACTAGAAAAATGAAAAACTAAGAGTTTTTCAATTGTAAATACATAACTGTGCCAACATCTTCTGTTAACTGAACGTCAGCTTCAAAACTAAAGTTCATAAAGTCCTTGTTTATAGCACTAGAGTTCTTTTCCTAGTACCGTGCTTGTGTACCACCACCACACAGACGTATCAGGTCTGTCTTTTAAATCTACATTTAATTAACTTCTACACCAAGTAGCAGCTATGCCAAGCAGGTCATTACTAAGGCACTTGATTCCTAGGAGGAAGGGGGAGGGGAAACAATTTCTAATCTTGGCATTTCCTTAATTTATGCAAAAGAAATAGTATAGAATGATCCATTTTCTGTGTGACTTGTGCCAATCTGAAAATAATGGCATGCTTTCTACAAACAGGGCACTGTCACTATGGGTGGAATACAGGGGCAGCTGCATTCCAGGGATGAGCACCAAGTGGCAACAAGCAATATATCTACAGTAACACACTTCAATAATTTCATTTGTTCTTTACTGCAAAACTCTTAAAAAATGCTGACTTTACATCTCCCAACAGACGTCTGAAAATTTGTAGGGACAGCCAGCACAAAACCTCCCTGAAATTTTTATTTTGTCCTTATTTATTGCCTGAAGGACCCTAGATAAATTTAAGTAAAGATCACCAAAGGTCTTCTAACTCTTCTTCCTCTTCATCATCATCTATATCCTGTCTTTTTCTCTGTAGACAGAAATATGTGATTGCACATAAATAGTTATAGGTATTATTTCAATGCATATTTTCTGGTTGTGCTACTAAGCTAAAAAACTCCCCCAGTTCCTCAGCTTGACAATCACCTTTCTAAAGAGCTTTATAAATTAAATAAGAGGAAATAAAAAAACCCCTCATCTCTCATGTAACAGGATAAAGTCAAGAGTGGCTGAAGGACGCCCTAGGCTGAGGAAGCCCTTTGAAGGAGTCACCAGTCCGGAATTCTCAACCAGCCATGAGAAAACTCCATTCTGGGCAATTCTGACAACCCCTGAAAAGTGCAGTTTCCCACTCACAGAGCTCAGGCAACAGCCTGCTCCTCTCCCTACAAGTTTTTCTCTCTTCCTTAGACATAACACATTAGTCCCATTGAATACTGCTTTCTGCCTCTTCCTCTTAAGAGGTTGCAAATGATTTTGCAACAAAAGAGCATCACCACAATGTCTGGGGTGGTACTGCTGCACTAAGGCTAGCACGCATCCATGATCCACTGCCAGAACCGTATCTAGCGAACCTAGTAAGGAGATCAATCAGAGAGGCCTAATTCATTGTGTATTTTAGGAAAAATAAAATAAACAGCAAGATAAACACTCTGCATTATGTTTAACAGTCTCAGAGAACTCTTCTAATGTTAACATCTGTCTGCAGGGATAGGGACAATGCCAATTCCACAAAAGCCTGTAATTTGAGTTGGAACTTGGAAGACGCTCAGAACCATGGTTTCGGAGCAACATTTCATCAGACGCAATTTTAGGATGCATAACTCTTTTATACAGTAAAACTGAAAACAAATGGTTGTCTGCATGCCAGTGGCATTTCTTGAAAAACTTAATCATTTGCCTATTGAGAAAACAATAGTCCTGAAGAATCCGACATCGTTTAGGACTTCAGCAGATTATGCTGCATATAGTCATTAATATTTTAACATACAAATAATAATCAGAAAGCAAAGAAATCTGACAAGTCCCTTGTATTTTATTCATATAATTTTCAGACCACCTAACAAGAAATCTCCTAAACCCCCTGATATCTACTTTCTATAAAAGCTTTTAGTGCAGCCCAGAAAAGGCTCGGACTAACCATTAAGCTCCTACACAACTGAAATTCAACAGCCCCCATACAGTTAACAACTATCATTTCTTCTTCATGAACCCCAGCAGCTACATGGCTAAAATCTCAATCTGCATGTCCTGCCATACATCAAGAAACATTTAACAATACCCTCCATGCTACATTTTAAAATATAGCTGAGGGATAATGGGAACTGGAAGCTATAGAAATAGATTACCACAACCAAACTTTCAGAGTTTATTGCTCTCAAAAAACATGAGGGACGACATGCTGGACCCTACTTGAGGGTCCAGCAGTAAGTGCCTATAAAAGAATCACAGAAGTTGGCCAAACAACAATATTTAAGAAGGGCCAAAATAGTACCCGAAAAACAAGTCTAGCCTCAGTGAAACGTTTTATAGACATTGGAGATATTTTTCTTTTCTTTTTTTTCCTGCAAAATTACCAGGACTGTAGCTATCTTAATGAATTATCTTTTTCAGCTTAATCAAGAGAGTATGACAAGATATAGCTGCTTGAGGTGGTTCAACCACTTTGAAGAAATCAAACTTTCCTATACCATTTTTGCAAAGCAACAAACACACATCACTCCCTTTATTTTCATCCACTTAACATTTCCAAATTTTGTTTAGGACAGGCAGCTGAAATGTCTGAATGTAAGGAGTCATCTCCAGCTTTTGAAACCAGACCAAAAAAGGCGGGGGGGGGGGGGGGGGGGGGGGGGGGGGGGATCAAAGAAACCACCAAAGTATATCAGAGAAGAGCGAAAACTTATTCTTTTGAAGAGGACATCAATAAAGTTTTGCTATTAAGTAATAATATTCAGAAAAATGCCATCTTAATAATTTTCCTTCATCTGGTAGACAACAAAGATAACAAACTTAAAAAAAAGTCTTAAAGATCTCATTTTCATTCATCTTCAATATTCTGTTAATAAAAAGGATTTTGCTAATATTTCATCAGCTCACACATTCTGACAGCACACAAACTGTGTCTTGAGTCCATCACATAGTTAACTGAACAGAATTTTAACATATCAACAGATAAACCATTTACAAAACTGAAAATCTTGTTCTATGTTATCGTTACATCTCATTTCTATCTCAACAGTTCTGATATTTTGTTTTGGTTTTTTTTTTTTTCATTCACGTGTAACTATAAACCTCCATCACTTGTTGCGGCCTCTTCTCAGTTCTATTAAACTTATGTCTATTTATTTAATTTACTTCCATAAGCTACTCCCACATGGCCCTTCACCAAAATATCTTTGACCCTGACATCCCTATCTCCTGTGCTGACACTCAGCCATTTTCTTTACTAGAGCCAAATGGGTTGGGTCTCTTCCTACATAAACAAGTCACATCAACAACGTCCCTTTGACTGACTGGCAATTATTTAACAAGTCTGGTGATGCTATTTCGGCGCTGGCATCTCAGCTGTTGACTATATATCTGCCTTAGCACCAGAAGAAAAAAGGGAAAAGTAGTTCTGTGCACAAAGTAGACCTGCAAGTAGTGCAAGGCCAACATTTGTAAGAGCACCTTTATGGTCAACAGGTGACATGTTTTGTCCCAGACACTAGGCCGACTTCCGTGGAGGCACAAATGATGCATCTGATCCCACATTTTGTGATAATAGCTATATTTATGGCTCATTCCCTCTCTTGTCTTCTCCACTGCCTGTCAAATTGCTGAGGAGGCAGATAGCTAGCAGTTACTATTTCGGAAAGAATGGAAGCCAACCAAAACAAATACTATCCGTTGCTGTCTTCTGAGTATGAAGAGTTGGAAATGTCTAATGTATCTTGAAATAAAGTCTGCCATGAGTTTGGTCTATGGATATTCATGCATGCTATCCAAAATAAGCATATCCAGATATTCATTTCTGCCCTCTTTTATATATCCCCTTGTGCTGAAAAGTGAAGTAAGAAGAAATGAAATGGATTGACATAACTGCTGGTAACATCGGTACACAGCTTGTCCTTTCTAATGTCAGCTGAAACTGAGACTTAAATCCCATGTCACCATTTATGTGCTTTCTGCTAAAGCCCTCTCCTCTTCAGCTTCTCAGGTGTTAAAAATCATTGTTGATATGCTGTTTGGTAAATGTGAAAATCTGAAGCACCACTGGGCTTCATCACATTTTCCATGGTCTAATGAAATAGAGTATTTCACAAAAGAAATATTCATAAATAGCATATTTCATAAAAATAAATGAACAGTCTCAGAAAAAGAATACCATATATTCCTAGCCAAAATGGCAAAGTTTAAAGGATGACAATGGATCAAAAGCAACAGACAATTGCTGAAGTCTTCTCACGCACTAAGCAGTAGAATAGCATTTCTCAAAGACACAAAGAGTTTGTTTAACAAGAGGCTGACATAAGTTCAAAAACAAGTTTTAGTCTCTGTAGAAGCCTCCTGAGCCACACAGCAACATGTCAGACGCAGAGAAAGGCAAGTGAAGTGCAAACTGAGTGTGAATTCATGTTATCTAACTTAAGAACCCATACTGGATATTTCAATATCTAAGTTAATCTAAGTTCTTTTTATAGTCAACAGACAAAAAAAAGATAGTTTTAAAACACAATTCACCTGACCAATTTGAGACAGCTCCTCTACAAGAAGAAGCATCTGATCCTCTTCATAAAATTAGCCTAGGATGATTAGCTCAGGTTCAGATGACTCTCAAGCTCCACATCTCTTTCTCAGTGTCCTGGTTTCAGCTGAGATAGAGTTAATTTTCTTTACAGTGACTGGTGTGGAGCTATGTTTTGGATTTGTGCTGAAAACAGTGTTGATAATACAGAGATGTTTTAGTTGTTGCTGCACTAGTCAAGGACTTTTCAGCTTCCCGTGCTCTGCCAGGTGCAGAAGAAGCTGGGAGGGGACACAGCCAGGACAGCTGATCCAAACTGGCCAAAGGGCTATTCCATACCACATGACATCATGCTCAGTATATAAAGCTGGGGAAGAAGAAGGAAGGGGGGGACATTCGGAGTGATGGCGTTCATCTTCCCAAGTAACCGTTACGCGTGATGGAGCCCTGCTTTCCTGGAGATGGCTGAGCACCTGCCTGCCCATGGGAAGGAGTGAATGGATTCCTTGTTTTGCTTTGCTTGCGTGCGCAGCTTTTGCTTTACCTATTAAACTGTCTTTATCTCAACCCACGAGTTTTCTCACTTTTAGTCTTCCGATTCTCTCACCCATCCCACCGGGGGGGAGTGAGCGAGCGGCTGTGTGGGGCTTAGTTGCTGGCTGGGGCTAAACCACGACACTCAGTCATTCTGAGCTTACCTAGTTTGGTGACAGGGCCCCAGATTCTCAAGACTAATAATTCAAACACAAGATTATAATTGTCCATTCCATTGAATCTTAAGTATGGGAAAGATAAAAGAGAACAGGCAAAAATATTGCTGCCTATGTTGGTATACTAGAAAAGTCTAGATTTGGGTTTAGTACACAGGCAACATAGAAAGGCTGGATGGTTACAAGAAGAATGCAAACACTGATCTGTAGTATTTTATGAAAGTATAAGAAGACTTTAAGCAGAGGCAACATAGGATGATGGTGGATGTAAGTCTGGCACTGAAATATATAATAAGATATTATTTTATACAACAGGCATATTAGAAAGATAATATGAACTTGAAAATCTCCTTTAATTTAATTGTACCAGAACAAATGGATGAGTTTTAAAAACTGCAGTAACCTTTTGTTGTACAATGACAACAGTAAGCCCCGGTGAAAAAAATAAGACTTTGTTCTGTTGGATTTTTATTTATTTAAAAAGGACTCTAAGTATTTTTGCTACTGAAAAGAAATGTAGATCAAGATATTTTTCATCCCCGTATTAGGGCAAAAGGGGATGAGCACTGTAATAGTAGTAAGGTAAACACAGAATGTCTTTCTACTATTAAAGAACAAAGCCCATTACGAGTGAATGCAGCATTAAACAAAATGCTGATTGTGTACATATTATGAAACTGAGAAAAATATTTAAAGAGAATAAATGTTTAAAACCCAAGCCCATTTATAGTTGAGTTTTATTGCTAAAATCCTGGTACTCATAGCTGCTGAGCTATGCCTAAGAAAATATGAGAAAAGCATCTAAATGAAAACAAGGGATGTGATGTAATACACTCCCCTGGGAACACCATGGTAAAGAATAGCAAATGATCTTCTACATTTGCAAATAAGTCAAAGCAGTTAACAGCTCTAAATATGGTGGGAAATGCTGTTCCCCTTTGTACACAATTATTTCATAAAAGGGGTAGGCAATGTTTTGTATTTCAGCTCTCTTAATACATCATTAGTAGAATGCATCCCTTAGGAAGCACGAGATGTTTATACACAGTCTTCAACTGAAGGTTTAATACAACCAAGGAAATACATAGTAAGGCAGAAAATACAGAAGAAATAGTAATTAAAAAAAAAAAATTGCAGAAGACTATGGACAAAATAGAAAACAAACTCAAAGATTCTTCAAAGACAGTCTTTAAAAGATTGAAACACACTGGAAACCTCAGTATCTTGGGTAAATTTAGACTCTCAAGATTCCCTCCCTGGAACCCCATCTCAACAACATGCTGCAGTCACTTCAGGCAAGGGTTTTAGGCCATAGAGGGTAAAAAACCTCCCTGACTAAAGCCATATGCAGTTTTGAGGATATACTTGAAAGTATAAATTAGGAAATTTATTATTTGAGTATTCAGTAAAAAAATTAATATTTCATTCTTAGATTTTTAATTGCAGAAGTGAATTCTGAAATACAGTGACATCCACTATTAAAACCAATGAAAATAATTGTGTAAAACACACCATCAGCAAATTACTTTCTGATTTCTTGCAAGAACATCATGATGCAAGAGGTCTCTTTGAATGTTACTGAACTGTATTTTTAAGGCTGCCTAACAGATAACATTAACTACTAAAATCGGTTTCCTTGGCATTCGCTCAAAGCTGAGGTCCACCTCAGCAGGACTTAGAGCTCTTACTGGCTCAAGGAGAAAAGCCAACAGCGAAGAACAAGCCATTTTCTTTTCCTAAGACTAAAGACAGCAACTGTTTAGCTAGTACGGTTTTATGTCCTTTTCTTTCTTTCTTTCTTTCTTGCAGTTATTATCTGTTACAAGATGCATCTTGTCAGTGAACATGCCTGCACACATCACATTGGATATGTTTGGGAACAACAGAGAGTCTCTGAAAATTGATTATAGCTCTCAGAATAAATCTGGACAGAAGATAAAGAAACATACGGAGAAAAAAAAGCACAGACAAAAGTCAGATGCAAGCTACCATGCAGACTGACACATTTAACAAGATTAAAACAGGAAATGTGGTTTCCAAATAAAACACAGTATTCCAAAATACAGAATATTCTGTGCAATAAAGGCCTCTTTATCCAGTAACAATTTACCATTTCTGTTGATGACAGGGCCCTGTGAAAATACGGAATTTTCTAATAGCCCAGATATATTAACTCTATGTATGATGTAATGGACATATCTGCGTGTGCACAAACCCTTTCACATAAGTGAATGCCAAGTCTGAATATGCACCTATGGTTAGATTGAGATGAGAATAACTAGCATTTACTATGATTATTGAAATAAAAATAAATAAATACAGCAGAATTCTATATTACTTCATTCCACCTCTCATCACGTTATAAACAGCAAGTTACTCAAGAAATACTACCTAAGTTTGTGCGATGCAATATAATGGGACCAAATATAAAGAGTTTTGACTGGAGCCCGATTAGAGAGACCTTTGGAGACTTATTGTTCTGATTCACTATTTGTCATAATGATAATGTCTGTACTAGAATAAAATAATGTGCTATATTAAACTTCAAGTTTAATTTTTTCCACAAGATTCAGAAAAGCACATAAAAAAATTACAATTTCTTCCACATATGTATTGTTGAAATAAAGTGAAGAAAACCCAGTACATGCAAGAAAACACAGAACAAGAATTCTAACATGCTACAGAAGATGACCTTGGATAAGTATTCACTTAACCACACCTTTCACTACCACCATGGTAAGAATTTCAATATTAACTAATACCAACTTCAGCAACAGTCAACAAAAATGCCACACAGCCCTATTTATTCCCTGGAAATGAGGGAATATTCTGAAATTCTGATGGATATTTACATGTTTGGGTTTTTTTCTTGCTTCAGTTGACAGGAAATCATGCGTTTTGAAATATTAAATTTTCAAATAAAATCTGTGGGAAAACTGTAATTGTTAAATATTCCCATGCCTCGCTTGCTCACTATAGTAATCTGTATGTAAGGCTCCATGCCAGTCCACACATCCCAGGGTATACCTCACCAGCTCAGCAACACAGGAGCCACGAAGCTTCATAGGAAACACAATCAGGCAGAAATTCCTGATCCACAGAGGAAAAATACTGAGGCATGAGACATCCAAACAAAGTGTTGGAATCAGCTTTAAGATTTAAATGATAATGCCCCTCCATGAAATATATAAAGTAAAACCCAAAACCAGTCTATCACACTATTTACCAGTGGTTTTAGAACATCACATAGATGTGAACCCCTGGAGTACAGAAGGTTTGTGCTCAAGTCTGTAGTGGATCGTAACAGAGGGAACATATTTGACATATTACTCTAAGGAAAAAACAAAATAAAGTTTATTGTATCCTGTGAAGTACTCGCCTCATGTCTACAACAAAGAGAAATTTATTCAGGCTATGAAAATATTAATGAGACAAAACCAGCACTGATAACATATGACTTAGAAAGGACAACATGAAATTTTAATACACATGAAAAAAATACAAAGATGATGAAATGTATAAAAGCCCAAGGAAGACCTGAGGGACGTTAGCATTCGCCAACGACATGCTTCTAATGTGCAAACAGATAAAGCACTAATATCTAGCTAAAACTCCTCTGTAATAATACAAATAATAAAAATAAAATAAAAACTCCTCTGTAATAATAAAAATGCCACTCCATTTCTATATTTACGTATAATATAGGTGTTTTCCTTCAGTTTTTCATGAATTACCTTTCCAGCATCTATACTTCATGACTGCATGATTAACTATGTCCTTCACTGAACATGCCACGTAAAAACTACTACCCAGAATCTTGAACATTTTTGGCAGCAATTGAACTTTTAAATTAAAAAGCAGATGCTTCATGATAAATAGTAAATATTTTTGTCACAATATTACACTCATTTTAAAATAACTGTACCTTCAATAGCATGTATAAAATCCTGTGCAAACTATCCTCACGTTCTGATAAAATTTAACAATTTTGATCAATATTTCCTTCTAAGAGTAGACTAGGCTTGTCAAGCTATTGCTTTGGTTATACAATAAACCGCAAGATGACATACATAAAACTTTACTTTTCTATTTATTTCAAGTTTCCCTTGAAGCAAGCTTATTTAATATAATATCTTGTCTGTTGCCTAAAGCCTGTGATTTCATTTACTCTTCCTCATCTGTTTTATTACTTTCTATGTGCTCTACTGACAATCCAATCTGGCGAGCTTACAAGACTCCATACCTGAGAAATAGAAAGCTAGGAATTTGCAGAACAGACTAAGGTAAAATAATATTTTTGGACAGAAAAAGTGAGCTATGACTTAGTCAAACGACTGAGTTCGACATGTGTCAATAACAATTCAGCAGCGTACGGCACAAATATATTCAAATGGTAAATCTAGATTTATTATTACACTTACAAATTCTCGACACGTCTGAGTTAAAATACTGAGTCAAAATAACTTTTGAAACTCTCAAGTTGTGAATTTATTACCAGACATATTGTAACTATTCACTAAGAGAACATTAAAGAGCAAGAAAAGGAAAGCTGAAAAACCTCAGCTGCCGGATACTTGTGATCCACTCAAGCACATCACCAGTGGCCCTGGCACTGAGGGGAAATGGTGGCTCTCAGAAGTACCATCCCTCCTCCAGCTCATTCTTTACGTCTGCAAGCGTAATATGCATGCTGGCACAGTTTCAGGTGTTCCTGTTGTTTAAATAAAGCATGTTTAGGAGTGGTGGGCGATGCCATTTTTGTTTTAGAGGTGGAATCTTCTGAAACACACTGGAAAGATGACTGTAACCCCCACCCCCCCCCCGCAATTTTAGAAGACACATCTATAAAAACGGATTGTACTTGTCCATTCCCTCCTCTAACGCATATTCAGTCCACTCCAAATAACTGAATAGATTTAAAAGGAGACTACCAATTCCCACAAATTAAAAAAATGTGGGTTTTTTTCTTCCGCACAATGGGCTAGACAGAATTGTAATTCAGAAATTACTTTACTTTTCAGTACTTCTGAACACTGAAAAGAGAAAAGAAAAAATGACTCATGACACTGACCCTAGGAAATGTAATATCATACCACAATATTTTCTTGCCAACTGGAAGCGGGGAAAGGGGAGGAAAAAGGAATATGCATGTATTTTCTCCTTTGTTCAAGTGCTGGCAGTGTACTACCAGGGAAGGATCTAGCAGCAAGATTGAAGGGGGATAAAAAATTCCACTTGTTAAAACAGAACTTAATTGGTGAAGGCGAGTGCAATTATCTCCTACCAGAATGGCACAGACAGGCAGTAGCCAAATGATAAAACACCACAGAAGATTTACTCCATCCATAGTTTTACAAATAATTTTCATGCCTGGAATTCAGCACCATTGGGCTACAGCATCACCTTTGAGCACCTTCCCTGGCCTGACTGTTTTGTGGAACATTGAAAAAAGCCTCTCTTGGTCAACCAGGTTAATTTGGTCAGTGACATTTTAACATAGCTAAATGAAAACCTCTGTATCTAGAAACCTCCTGTTTTGATCACACATAGTGTCATTTGTACTTCAGAAATACTCAAAACTACTAGGGAACACACTGGAGAGTATAACCTAGAAATGAGATTCCCATATATGCACCAGATACAAAAATAGATCCTTTTTATATACACAGGAGCAATCTCTATTCATAGAATTCAGGAAATGTTACTACTATTTTACAGTAAAACTATCACTGAAACACTGTCTCTAGTTCCAACAACCATCATTCAAGGGGAAGGCAAAAGGACCTTTTTAAATTCAGAGGGCATAACCATTCTGTAATACATTTACTACACAAAAAATTGTGTAAAAGTGCCACTCATCTACATATGAATGCCAATTGTGACTGTCGTTTATTTAGAAATCCCTACAGCTGTACACAATTTACATGATTTGTTTGATATGTTTATATCTTTAGATTGATAAGATATGAAATTGCAGGTTTCCTCTATACTCAGCTTTCTTCTGTCCAGGTTTCTATTTTGGTTGGAATATGAATAATAAAAGCAGGTTTGTTTCTGTTTTCTCAACAGTTTCCATTTGCACATTCATAGGTAGATATTTTTCAAGAACATGAATCTTGGAAGGCTGGTACCTGTTCTTATGACAATTGGAAGTAATTTGGGGGAATGCAGAAAGTTAATGAGGACAAGTTGAAGAACTGAGCTTGAATTTGCACCTCAGCTTTTCTGGATTCAGTCTTCCACCACAGATGCCTGTCATTCCTCCAGAAGAGTCAGAACTGCCAGCCCAGTCATGCTCATTGACCTATTTAGGGCAACTGTGAGAACTGGCACATTCCTGCATTTAAATATTTGTAGTAAGTTAAGGGAAAAAATATTCCAAAGCAAGCACGCAGGAAATAACTTGAAATAGCAGCCCCCAAGTCCCTGAAGTGTGGCAGATGAAGGAGGAGTAGCTGCCCTAGCAGCTGCCCCGCATGTTTCTCTCTCTTGTGCACTGTTCGGTACTTAAATGTCTGTATTTGACAATTATGCGAATAAAGAACAGCTTCAGATACACATTTGCAAAAAGTGAACTGACCGTCATGATTCATCTGTCCATTAATGGCATATACGTATGACCAGCCAACTATTTAACTGTCCACCCAGGGCAAGAGAATGTTTGCAGGTCCAGCTTCTTTGAAGCCATCACGGCTGCAGCTGGAGTGACTTCTGACACCTGAGCAATCCTGATGGCTGGCCTCTGGCCACTTGTCCCAACGCTCAGAGCACCAAGATGCCTTCTGCTAGAAGCTGCCTATGTAAAAACTTCTTCCCATACCAGCTGTCTCGGCCTTTCCACATTGTGTGAAAGTAATATTTAAAAGAGTTGAATGCTTTCTACCTAAGCTGAAATTTATGGTAAATGGTTTACGTTTAAATGCTAACACACAATTAATCTTTCTAAAGCTCCCACAACTGGTCATTTGCCAGTATTGAATTTACACAAGCGATCAGTCCAGGATTGCTCTGGCAGCCCTGAACTTGCCAGAGCTTCTCTTGTAAGGTACCAGACAAGCACAGTTCTCATTCCTCTGTTAAGCATCTATTATTAGATTAAGATTTTTATGGTCAGAAGAAACCCTTTCACCGCTGATTTGACTTCTATATAACACAAGCCATCAGTCTTCCTAGATTTCATTCCTGCTCTGGCTGGATAATAGTACTTTACCTAAACCATATCTCATCTACGACCCTTGGACATCAAAAACCTCCAAGTCATTGATAAAGATATTAAACATTGCAGAGCTGGAAAAAAAAAAACTGACATACCATAAAACCACAACTATTTTATTATTCTTCACAGAAATATATGTTTTAAACCACATTTTCTCTAGTAATACAAGGGGCCTGCTTTGTTTTTTCATTGGTTCAGTTTCTTAAAAGGAACAATATGAATTCAAATGTGTTACTGAAGGTAAAAAATAATAGTCAACCAAAAATCTGTAAACTTACTTTAAAATAAGATTCAATTTGTTAATAAGCTCATGCTAATCAGCCATAGTTATTTTACTCTCAATTCTTGATTAGTCAAACTTTCCGATTTTACTCAATTCTTTATCTCAGGACCATTGTATCTTAAATAACAGCCTTAACTTTAATCCAGTCTTCCTGAACTTCTTAATTCATCCCAGATATAATTAAAAAAAACCTGGTACTTCTTCCCCACCCAGCTCAGCATGGTCCAGAAAGCTTTTACCAGAATTTTTTTTTTAAAAGAACTGGCCAAAGCATTATTTAGACATTCGGATTTAAGGATCTTGACAAATTTTTTAAAGCTTTTGTTTAATATATTGATTTGCTGTTAATAAAATGGAAAATAAGACTTCTTACCAAGATAGATAAAACTGACATTTTAAAAATATCTACCATATTTATACTGACAATCTAATACTTGCACAAGTACCACCGTTAAGGTAAAGCATCAGGAACAACAGAAAATCTCATTCTTACTGTTCATAATTAATATGGATTAAGTTTATTTTATTCAGTGTCTTCTGCTTTTTTATTGCCTATAAACCCAGGTTTTGAACTTGGTTTCTGTTATTGGGTTTTGCTGTTTGTTTGTTTGGTTTTTTTAAACTGCTAGTTTTCACATCCCTGTAAGCCAGGCTGGTTTTTAACCAACAGGCTTGCCTCGACATTGTTTATTTTGTGACAGTTTAATAACATGTTTTAAGTAGCAAACAATCATCATTCACATTTTAATGTTTAAATGTTTTCCCTTGATTCAGCTTGATTACTTCTATCATCCTTAAACGATCCCACTTACAGCGCTGAGTACATGTGTTTCAGGTAGGTCTCCATTAAGTTGTAGTTGCTTGTACCTTGACAACCACTCATTTTTCTTCTGCAATCTGTTTCTTTAACCATTTCAAGGTGATTAACATATACCTCTACAATATTAGATGAATGCCCACACTCCAGAGATCCCATCACCTCAGGATTTCCAACAACACTTTTGTATCAGTACTGAGACTAGTGCCTGAGTATGTTTTACTTGGATTGAAATCCCACCTGAGAAGCACCATCTTCACACCTGAAAAATACATGGCTACTGGGTAAGGCACAACTTTTAGTGAGATGGTCACGGTCTGTAGTAAGTAACTAATAATACTGCAAATGTTTTAAATGCCTTGGATAAAAATGTCCTATCAGCAATTACTTGCCTCCAATTTATCAATTACTTACGAAACAGGCATATTATTTTTGGCAGTGGTCAACACCACTCTTTTGGATGCTCAGTCCCACACTGATTACATGGAGTAATTTGTTAGTTTGGTCACGCAAGTCTTTCTACTAGGTCAATTTTTACTCATAAGTAAGCAGTTTCCATTTCTCTTGCTTATTATCTAGGCAATTGTATAAAAATGCTTTTTTTGCCTCTCTCCTCTTTCCTTTTTATGAGTAGCAGGATAATACCCCAGCTAAAAATACCTCTGCTAAAACTAACAGTCATAAGGCTTTTAATAATCATCAGAAATTGAGTGAGTTGCTCCTCAGAGTTACTCTTTTGGGTCCTGTACACAACAAAACAATACGGGATGAGATTTTGTGAAGTTTTTCTTGCAATCTGCTTTAGACTAAGATTTAATCTTTCTAGAGAATTTGCAGGTTGTGCACAACCACATTATAGTTGCCAAAAATACATATTTTAAAACTTATTTTAAAGCACTGAGGCCCCCACAGAAAGGGAAAAGGAACTAATCCAAATGGAAAACATCTGCACGTTTCAAAAAACATGTTCAGCATAATTATTATTTATATGTGCTCAAGTTATGAGAGTTATTTCTATTGCGTCTTATTATGGAAAATCCTGGCTAGAGTAAGAAAATATAGCATAAAAATACAGTTGTTTGTCCAAGAGGTTTAGATTTTAAGATAAGGAATTGCAGTGCAATTCCGCAGCAGCTTGACCTAATCTAACCAGCTTAGCCAGCAAAATGTGATCGCTTTTCCGTCATTTCAGTTCTCTGCAGTGGCTCACCACCTGGTCACACAAACACCAGCGTTAGGGAGGGAACAGGGATGTGCTGCTGGGGGAGAGGGAGGGTGTTAGAGGGAAGAAATTAAGGGAGCTGATGCCCCAGTATCCCCGACTTTGACTAAAGTAGCCAGGGAACTGCACCCAAGCTCCGATTAATGAATATCACCAGGCCCGTGCAGTCTCATCAGACAAGGGGTACACCAATGGAGCCCCACCTGCTCATAATCCTACAGCAGAATTCAGAAGTCTCATTCCCAGTTACAAGTGTTAGATAAATGCTTCAACATCTGAGCAACCAGTCCCCACTGGAAAAGTCACCAAACATCTACGTTTTGAAGTGTAGTCTAGCACAACCCCGAAAGAGTTGTGCTGCCTCTAGAGTTGACCATAACCCAACCACGATTCACAGCCTTGATTTCGCTCATGCTGCTGACTTCTCCTCACCCCTGCAAAAACCTAAATGAACATAAATGGCACTGATCCGTAAGCTAATATAATTCCTTGCGTCTGCTACAGCACTGAAAAAAACCAACAAAAATAACTCTTTACCCAACCTCCCATTGAGTCAAACTTAGTTTAAGGTCTCTTGTACCACTAAATTTAGCTGGGGATTTTAGACTGTCAGGCAGCGTGTCCATGTCTGAGCTTGATACGCACCAGGCAGGAACGAAAAGCACCCTGACAGAAGCAGTCCTGTCCTACACTGCTAACCACCATGTTGGCTGGGGACTAAAACACACTCAGCCTCTCATTGCACTGTATGACTAAACTCAAGTAGTTCATAACATGGTCCTAAAATAAGAAGGCATATTCCAAAGTGAAACAACAAAAGGCATCCAGAGCGTCGACAAACCCCAGCTCACATAATTTTTATGCATCTTGTAATACTTTAGGCTTGCCACTCTTTCATACACGGTGAACTCCTTGTTTAATCTCAAGAACAATGACATGAAAGTTGAGCTACTGCTATGGGTATGCTTTTTTTTTGCTATTTGTGTATATATATGTTTGATATATTTCAAGAAAATAATACGCTGTTAAAAATTAAAAATGACAGTGAAACTCAGGCATAAAAGCAAAAGGTAAAGACTACTGCAGTATCAGAAGTAGCCGATGCAATGAAGTGTCTAGAAACATTCAATAATAGATTAGGTAACTGGCTCAGCTGCTCAAACCAGGAATAAAAACATTTTATAGCTAATGTGACTTGTATGTGATTTGATACAGCTATGTGCTACAGTGTTCAGATTCATCTCACAAGCGAGTCTGTCCACTTTCAGAAGGGGGTTCTTGGGGGATAGAGAGAGAAGGTAGCGGGCTATTTCTCAGTTCAGTAATGCTTTCATGACGTATTGTCTAAATTACCCCAGTGGGGCAGGGGGGAGGTGTGTGTATAAAGCTGAAGATGCACACACCCAACCCAACAATCTAGAAGTCCCAGCTAAATTTCCTGGTACAGGAATGCTTTGTTTAGCTATAATACACATAAATCCCTGATACATTTATCATGCATCAAGTTTAACACTTGCATCATTTATAGTATAACATTTGTTTAGTTCTGCTAAAGTATAATGGTATTGCTGGTGATATTTAATTTGACATCACTCAGAGTCACTAATTCAAGTATTCTTTCAGAAAAAAAAGAAGGAAGAACAGGGGCGAAGTAATTAACTAGTAATCCCAGGAGCCCTGGAAATAACAAAGCCAATTTTCAACAACTTTAAATCTCTGCACTTCATACACATGGGAAGCCAAGTTAAAGGTAAGGTCCACTTACTTGAAGCACTGGGACCTCGTCTGGGGAAATTTCATAGCATTACAGTGCTTTCTATAGCTAAAGTCAATGTACAACTGAAGTATGTAGACATGCATTCCCAGCACAGATCAGGCTATAGCTTCAAGCTGTTCACCAAAACGAGGGGCACGTCTCACATCTGAAATCACATCAGAATTCACATCTGAAATCACTGCAGAGGAATTCTGCAGCAAAAGTGGAGAAAGAATGCTGCCTTAAACTGTATTTTTAACTCTATCATCCCCCTCTTCTTGAAATATAGTTTCCCATACCACTTTTTAACATGTACGATGTACGCAGCACATTTTTACAGACAACAGCGTCCTTAATTACTTGAGCCTTACAAAACAGTCTACACCGTGCATTAGGATGGGTATATCTACACTGTGTATTAGGAGGAGACTTTTTCCATAGGACTTTTTAGTTTGCACATAATTAAAGCCAGTATCATAACAAAGAAAAACAACTTTTTACAGTTCAAGTTCCCCTCAAACAGCTAATACTCACTACACCTCAGAAAAGGATTTACCTCATTATCTGTTCCCACATCCAACATCACTGGTAGACACTCGTGAGGTTTTACTCCTCCGCATGCCGTATAAAGTGCCAGTTTACCAACTGGGATGCCCATTCCATAACAGCCAAGGTCTCCAAGACCAAGAATACGTTCTCCATCTGTCACCACAATAGCCTAGAGGAACAAATAAAAGCACTGTAAAAATCACTTCTTTGCTTGTACGTACTAAGTATTCCATTGTCTTCTTACCATCATTTTTTAATTTCGTGTAAAAATTCTAACAGGTACAAACAAATCAATAGTACAAAAAAGGCCCAGAATTGTTTTACTGTATTTCACTGTGGGTTTGTTACACTATTTTAAGCTCTTGCTTCAGTGTAAATGGGACTTTCATATAAAACTTTTAGGAATACACAAGAGAGGTATTTAGTATTACATTACAATGGAACTGGCATTGTTCCCTCTTACGTTTTTCTGTCAACAGTATGAAAACAGAATAGGAAAGGAAAGGAAGTTATCCACAAAAAAATAAGAACCCTGGACTCCTGGGTTTTGTCATGGCTGTTTTCAGCAGAACCAGAGCCAGCCACTCCTGCTGGCCTTTGACAGGGCTGTCTACAGCCACCTGGTTCTTACCCTTCAAATATGTATGTATTCTTCCCTTGAGCAAATAACACACTCCATCATACTTATACATATGAGGAAGTATGTGTTTTCATTGACAGAAATACAGGAACTCAGTAAACCCCACAAAACTGCGCTAAAAAGGAAGATTTTTCATAGTAAAGGACAGAAGTGCTCAGTATGGCAAGCAGCTGACAACACAATAATTTCCTTGTCATATTCTGTGACAAGCCATTTTAGTTGGAAACTTAATATTTTTTGTCAGAGAGCTCATCAGGTATCATATGTGGAGAACTATTAACCCAAACACTAGAACAGGTTGCCAAGAGATCTTGTGGAGTCTCCACCCTTGGAGATAGTCAAAACCCAACTGGACACGGCCCTGAGTAACCTGCCCTGGCTGACCCTGCTTGAGCACGAGGATGGACTAGATGATCTCCAGAGATGCCTTCCTACCTCAACCACTCTGTGATTCCCTGAAATGCAGAAAAAGCATTCAGGGGTTTTTTGATGCATAATATTCAATGTAATTGACCAATTAATCAGTAAAGGATGCCTACAGCTAAACAAGTAAGGGTTTGAAAGCCTCAAACTTGGGCTGTAACAGCATTCTTTTTATTCAAAAAATGAGCTAAGAAATCACTGAAATATAATTGATAAAAAGCTTATAAAAATATCTTAACCAAGTCACCTTGGGTGCAAACCAGTGTCAGCTTTGTCATGCAACTAAAACTGAACTTACCTTGATGATATTTTCTGGCCAGGATTTAAGCATTGTAGCGATGTGTCCCCGGTCATGGATAGTAATGAAAAGACCTCTGCAAATAAAAAAAAACTTTTCATATAAACAGGTAATTAAATACTTCAGTATAAATCAATGAAATAATAAATTAACTCTATGCAAATGTGTTGCATACATAGATTCAGTTCAATAATAAGTGCTCAATTTTGTATGAATGAGTAAATTAAATGTCTGCATTTAGTAGAAGTCAATGAACATGTAACTCAGTAAAGCTTCACTGAGCAGTGAGAACCTGGAGGAGTAATTTCTGAAAATTGCTAAGTTTGATTTTAAAGCTCACTGAGCACTTGATCTGTTTAAATGCGTTTGTTAATTGTTCCAGACCACAAAACGTGTTCATCGTATGACACGTATGACATCGTATGACACTAGTGCCCCAGCAGTCCTAACACCTACAGACAAGATTAGGCCAAAGTTTTAATCTATGAACAAAACCTGAAATAAGCCATATATTATCATTACATAAAATAATTCAAGAGCATTCAGTCATGTGTTTAGAAAACAGCCTGCCTATTTAATTAGATTGCCCCTTTGACATCTACAAAAGTGGGAAATTATCTTCTCTATATGAAAATCTCCTTGATTTGAAAGTGTGTAGCACATCCTACAGTGCTAAGCATACCACATTTGTACTTTGAAGAGTATTTGTAAATTGGTCTTTAGTTCCACCAATACAGAAGTGTATAAAACAAAATGACAGAAAAGTGTAATTCTCATTTCATTTTTTATTTATTATAGAAGCAAAATCAATATAGTATCTTATCCTACTCTTCAGCATTTTATTGTTCATTTATTTTACTTGACATCCAGGTCCACTCAGACTTAATTTAATTCCATTTCTTATCTGCTTTTCTCATGTGAGATAGTGGAAAAAAATTCTCCCACTAAAGTCAATCTCTCAAAAACCATGAAGAAAACATCAATTAAGTACATGCCAAAGATGCCTTCTTGTAATTAAACTCTAGACTAGGAACTATAAGGAGTCATCCTCTGGAATTATTCTAAAGCATTTCATCCACCTATTATAAAAACTATAAAGTAAAAAATTAGAGAAGACTATTGAGAAGTAATTTAAAGCTAAGACTACTACAATATCTCCATATTCATAGAAGTGGGTACATGCTCATGTGGGTCTAAATAAAACTAATAACTCAGGGAAATGCTTGTCAGATATGAATGCAAGTATTCCCAGTCAAGCAAAAAATTTCCTGCAGTGTTAAAAAGTATATTAGTCAAAACACCAAAATGAGTCCAAAAATATATTTCATTTCATGTTTATATATTTCATACAAATTAGATTATATATATATAAAAAATTATCATGTGATGTATATTTTTATACTGAATTTTACATTTAATTTCATATTTAAGTGTCTTCTTCCACTCTGATGTAAAAAAATATACAATTGAAATTGTTGATTATTTTGGACAAAAGAAAGTGTAAGACACATTGCAATTAACCAAAGTATTTCTTAATCTTAAAGCTAATGATTCAGAAACAGAACCTACAACCTCAAGCAGCTAATTAAATAAAACTGACATGTTCTAAAAGAAAAATATATATACACTGTATAAAGGAAAAAACAATCAGTCATTTCCAGTTAGATATTTAACTGTTTAAATTTCATTTTACATATTTCCCCCTAGAACTGGAAATTCTCTGATCCTGGCATTCCCAGTTAATTCCCCTTCTGCTTCCATTCCCCATGCTCAGAACAAACGCACCCAGATAGATTATTCCATCTATCGGTTGTTTCTTAATAAGTAATGCCTGTCAGCAGATTAATTCTTCCACCCCAGTGCAAGCAACAGTCCTCGGGGGCGGGAGGGTTAATATTTACACCCCTTTGCAGAAGTTGTGGTATTTACAGCCTACAAGCATTTCTATGTGTGACCCAACTACCTGAAAAAAAGATGTCCCTACCAGTGAAACACCATAAAGAAGCAATGCAAAATACATGCTGATGCTTCGCTTCTGATGTATTGTAGAGTGAGTCATTTTATAAAACACTGTGTAAACTGTTAAATCATAAAATACAGTTATCAAAGTTGCTAGCCTCAGAGATGGTCAATTGTGAGAGATGAGCGTGCAAAAGAAAATGAAGAGTGCAGGAGAAAAGCTACCTAGAGGTATCACCCCTCTCCTTCTCCCCGCCCTCCAATTTACACCGACCTAATAGATTGGTGTTAAATGAAGCAAGATTTTGTATTGATTTTCTAAAGAGCCAGAGCCCAGCCCAGCGTGGTTAAATGACCTCTTCCTTGCAAGCTAGGGAGAGAGGTCTCCATGGAAGAAATTCCCCGGCAGAGGAAAATAAAGGCAGGGTGGCTGCTCCAGAAGGAATTTTGTTAGAACATTTGTAAGGACCTTTGAATAAGTATTGAGAGCATATTTCAGAAATCTGTCCAAGCAGGATCACATTCAAACAACAATGGAAAATAGGGGCTGAAGTGTAAACAGAGTCATGTTGAAAGCATTTCACTCCCCTCCTTCTCCCCTTCCCTCCATTCTTTCTGTAGATTAGTAAAAGGTTTCTGGACACATTGTCCTGACTGAGAAGATACGCCTGGATTTAAGGGCACAGAATAAGTGATAAGAATCTTTTATTCTTTTACCTGGATCTGTTTTCCTCATCTTTCATTTCTTTAATTAAAGAATGAAACTTCTCTCCTTTAAGGTGTCCTCTGCAAGAAGCTACAGCAGGATGCAAGAGGACCCTCAGCTTGCAACCGTGTCTGCCACAAAAATATTCAACCTAAATGACTGGAATTTAACCTGCTGGCAATTCTATCTGCAGGCAGCTATCAAAAAAGTAGTACTACGTATTTTTAGTTTTCCATGAGGTCATGCTATGTTCAGAAAAACCATCAACTGCACAAGGTTATTGCAAGTGGGATAGGGTGACACAAGCTGACAAGGTAGCCACCTATTTGGCTACCTAGCAGCCGTTACAGTTAATTTTTGGCTGTCATAGCACTGCCATGAGAAGAACCAAGAAAGGAGCAAGCTACACAATTTAAATTGGATTAAATTATATATTTATTTCAGTCCAGAAATAAGACAGAATTATCCATTTGAGTATCCATTTGAGTTAATAATAATAAGTACTGTCATGTCAGTGACACACGCCCTGCTCTGCTGGCCGCAGAGCAAGAGGCAGCCCGTGTGATGTGCATCCGCCTGACACAGCACTTCAGGATGGACAAGCAACACATTTCAGCACATGGAGAAGGAAGCAAGATAGAGGAAAAAAATGCGGAAAGATGAGGTTTTGTAAAAAAAAAAAAAAAAAAAATATGAGGAAAAATATGCTGCTTGTTTTTCACCATGCACACATTCACATATCTAACAAGAAAAGCATCTCATGGGGAAGCAGGCTTAAGTTCTCCTGTACACACTTTTCAGATCAGCCCAGGTTGGCAAGCTCACTGTAAAAGCAAGTGTAGGTTTTATGACACGGTATGGTCCTTTCTATTTGAACGGACATCTCGGTTACATATATTATCTTTTCTTGCAAGGCAACAGATTGAGACCTGCTGAGGCTTAAAAGGCCAATTGGCAAAACTGTGACTTAAAACTCACTCGAAGCTTGCAGCAGCAGATTAGTCTTCCAATTAATGTTTTCATTTTGAACCTGGCACAATGCAGATCTACGTGGAACTCGTCTGAGCGCGTACACAGAAGGGCTCACCTTCAGTCTCTTTGGCCCCAGTTAGCCTTCAGTTCAGCGCTGGTTTGCACCAGTCTAGCCAAAGGGATCACTTCTACTTACACCCACTTCAGATAGCCAGACAATATATGAAACTACAGCGCAGAGGAATAATTATCCAAGTAAGTAACTATGCCTCCTTTCTTCTCGTCGCATCACCAGTAAGACCAGAGCCCTGAAGAGTGAGAGGAGAACCCGCGCTCGGTCATTGGGATCCACTCAACAAAAGGTGGATCCCTTTTGGGTCACTGACTCACTACACGGTAGCAGATTTTACCAGCTACGTAGAGGTCATTCTGCATCACATAATTTGGCTCTGTTTTATTAGAACTCTGATCTATGAGAACAAAGTGAGCAGAATTAAATGGAGCATTTGTTTATTATGCTTCAAGGAAATAATGTTCCACCAGCAATGTATTTCTCTATTTTCTATTAAAGCATAGTTTAGAAAAATGTGTTATAGTAACAGAATAATCCTTTCTTTCCTCTTACAATAATAACAGGGGGCAACCTAACATGTCTCAGAAAATGCCAAACATTTTTTAATGAAAAAAGTTCAAACTTTTCTCACAGCCCTACATGTTCAAAACTGTTATTTCAATTATGAACTGTACACAGAATTACAATAGAGGTGACTTCACTTTCCCAGGCAGCCTAAATCAACAAGCTTAAAAATAATGAAAAATCTCAGGGACGAGCCTCAGTTTGTTTCTGAGCCTAGACATTCCCAAACTCCCGCACTTTGCAAGAAAGAGGTAAACTAATTCCCTAGTCCCTGTTGAAATTCCCTCCTATTTTTGTTAAAATTATACAAAGCAGTACAATACAAACATTGTATGAGAAACTAAGAGTACCTATATGCCCCAAAAGAACGGTCTGCTCTTTTTTCACCAAGAAATAACAACATTTGCCATTGTAGCTGTTCAATATGGTCTCCCATCATCATATAAAATTTACTCAAACTTTTAATTACATCTTACCTTACCAGGTTCCTTTTCACAGTAACATTAATTCCAAGACTTCTGAGGCCTAATAAATACAACTGATGGGCTGATTTAAGAAGTGCAGCTATTCACAGATTTATTTATTTTTTTAACTTTCCTTCTGTACTGGGTTACTTTACAATGCACACGTTATTTCTTTCAATAAATAAAATAGTTGATGCTAAAATTGCAGCTGCTACTGACCTTCATCCTAAATTCATCGGTACTAAGGAAACTTGGCCTTTAAATTTTCTATACATCACATATTCAAACCATTTTTAAACAGAAAAGTTTGTCAGAAGGAAAGCAAAGATTAAATAAAAAACCAACATCAAAAATAGGACAGGAGCACTAAGAGAACAGTACATACTGTTAACATCTCTGAAAGCCTGGAGCTATTCGTGAGTAAGATATAGTTCATAAAACAGGTAAGCAGTAACAGTATATGAAAGACAATGGAGAATATGATGTTAATCTGGTAAATACATAAAAGTTTATAAATATTACATGTTATTTCATGCTTGGCATATGGTTTCCTAAATGATTGATTATAAAGAGTTAAGTTTTAGAGGAAAGAGACTTCAAGTATTCTGGAAGACAGATGCTAACATCTGCCAACTCCAGTTAGCTATACTTAGAAGAAAAACTATAAATTATAATTATTATAAATTTTTGTAGTGGCTCAAAAGCCAAATTTGGCACAAGCGTGTAGGGAAATAATTAAAATAGAGAAAAACACTGTGTTCATAATCACTGTGAACAGGAAATGCTAATGTTCAGGGGTCTGAACAGTCAATCTTCAGCTATAGAGCACATCAGCGTTTAGTCTTATTTCAAGACTCCCTTCTGAAAATGCTGTTTCATGGCACTCTTTATCCAGTGTCAGTAGCCTGTGTAGCACTCTTTCAAGTGCCCGAGTCCATCAAAGCTGCTTATCAATCCCTGTTAGTAAGTGCAGTGCTTTAACAGTTGCTACAGTTAAAAATAACATCTACATAGCAGAGACAAGTAAGTTCAGGGCACTTACAGAACATTACAGTCTGCAATGCGAACTAGCCTTAAGAGCAGAAAAGCGATGAAACTAACCTGAAAGACAGCAGATGTAAGCCTGGCATTTGAAAATACAACCTTGGGAGAATGAAGTTTTAGAAAAGAAAGGATAGGGGTTGGAGGAGCAAAAGGCACATAACTGCAGTGACACAAAGATTCAGATGCTGTGGGATTTTTAAGTACGGGTGTTAAAACATTAGTTAAAAAAAAGTAATAATGATGATAATAAATTTTTTTTTAAAAAGACAGCTGGGGTAGGTAGCTGCTTCAGATTATCATTTCTTCTGGTGCAAGCCTCAGCAAGCTGCAGTGCTCCTGATGCTGCACATCCAAGGCCAAAAGTAAATACAGTACCCGCACTATGCTCAGGCCTGCCCAAGAGCTTCGACTAGAGTCCATGGCTCTGCCTTGGCTCTTTGATGAGG
This sequence comes from Mycteria americana, assembly GCF_035582795.1. Classification (NCBI taxonomy): domain Eukaryota; kingdom Metazoa; phylum Chordata; class Aves; order Ciconiiformes; family Ciconiidae; genus Mycteria; species Mycteria americana. Next base: position 39,634,148 of record NC_134367.1, read on the forward strand.
GACACTGTGTGCCTCAAAGAGCCTCACCCGGGTAGCTCTACCTTCTGAATACAGAAGAGATGGTTCAAATAACCCCACGGGTTGCGGGAACTTCCAGATGGACTCCCTTTGCCCACACCTTGTGTTTTCCTTCCAGCAACCTTAGTCGGCAAAATCTCACAACCCAATTGGACTGGGTGCATTTTCAAATACAGCCCGGGCTGCCCAGAGACCCGACTTCAGGTCTCAGCACACCTCCTCGTCCACCCCTTGTGGGATCAGGGAAGCGGGGAACCAGGGGCTGCTGTGCAGTAACTTGCAACACAGCGAGCCGTCACACTCCTGATCCATCTCCAGGCAGGGGACAGATCACACAGACATTGCCCCATCTGCCCTTCTGCATCTGAAACAGGCTCCAGAGCTTGCATACAGCGTATATTTTATAAAAGGTAATACAATAGAGCAGGTGAGAGTAAAAAAAGGAACGAGTTTCCTAAAGCAGTACAGACTGAAGGCAAGTGAAAAAGGAAAAGAGAAAAAATGAGCACGTGGGCTGCTGTCCTATTACTTTCCTCCTCCAAGTCTGGACTCTCCCAGCCCTCTAAGAGCCTCATTCTTGCTACCAAAGCGTGTAATCTCTACGTTGCTACTTTCAGTGTATAAAGACTTTGGCAAAAGGAACCTTTTTTGCTTGAAACATGCTGCTTGCACTTTGTCAGAATGCCAATCGGATAAACTCAGGCTCCAGAACGGGGCAAAGAAGTCAGACCTTTGTACAATAAAAAGCAACCCAATGAAGTAATTCCTCAACTGCTCTCATTCAACACAAAAACCTTTACATTGTTAAAATAATCTGAGTAAAGCATTACAAGCTTTACACAGCAAAACTTTAAAACCAATTTTATGTGGTACATAAAGCAATTATAGCTTGTTGCTTCAGTAATAATCCAAAAGTCTCTACTTCATTTTGGAAACCATAACGTGCACCTCAAACTATTTCAGATGAAAATTAAGAATACTTCACAGTAAAAGCAACACTTCATGGACTTTGTCGTTGCAGACTTGTTGCATCAATTATATAAAATACTCATTATTCTATATCTAGATAACACTGTTTTAATTAGTGCCTCACCTCCTTTATTTACAAAAGCAATCAGCACAGCACTTTGCGATCTAAATATTCAGACTGTAATGATGCATCCGTCTCATAAAGCAACCGAGTAGATCAAATCATATCTTCTTTATATTCACTTCTTAAAACATGAATTTGTTGATTTAACTATATTCCTAGACAACCCCCTTTTATGTATTGTTGCTTAACCACATAACAGCAATCCAATGGGATGTGTTTGTTTGAAAAGGAAAAGGCAGACTTTGAGAAATACTGTGTTTTAAGAGCCAAAGCTGTTTTGCTCCAGAAGCTACTTAAATTCTTCTGACAGTTGCTCAATAAATAACTTAATTACTTCCACTCTAATAGACACAAATAGAACTATTTGAAGATTGTGAATGAGAGAATGGTTTACCAGAGCCAGACCCATTCATTTTTAAGACAAAAAATGACCCACTGTTCTGCTTCAATAGCTATCATGTTTGTATTATTTTATGCTAATATTAACTGCGTAAAGAACCATCAACCAACAACATCAACCGTCTATCTACTAGGAATCTTGCAATGCTAATGACGTTTTTTTAAAAAACCTTTTAAATGTTATTTAAACTGTGAGGTACTCAAACAAGCGAGATCACTGTCCTTCTATTTAGTTCAACAACTTGTGCTGCCCTGGCTCATTGGAACATGGAAAATTTCCAGTAGTTAGACAATAGTGTTCTTTAAGCCAGTTTTCATTGACCTTTAAATCACCATCATTTGCTCTCAAAAACCACTAACAAGGACAAAAGTGAAGAGTTATTAAAAAGGCCTCTTCTTACGGCATATACTACTCAACTTCCACTTTAATGAAGAAGTCACTTCTGAAAAGAGACACTATCTTCCATTTGTAGAGCTGACCTTATCTGCTGCAAAGGAACCAAGGAAACCACTCAATTCACGGCACAGCGATAGAGCAGTTCTTAAGGCGAGGAGCTGCAGTGCTGAGAGGTAACGAGTCAGATGGCAGGCAGGCTGATGTCCGGCTTAAACTTGTCATACAAGATTGCCAGCGAGCACCCGGGCACAGAGCCAGAGCTGTTTCACCCAGGCTTGAGCTGTCTGTGTACAGCATGCAGCGACATCTCCGAGACCCGCATCCTGGGGGCACAGAGATCACAGCATCATCGAGGTTTGGTAGGACCGCTGGAGATTGCCCAGTCCAACCCCCTTCCCAAGCAGGGTCAGCTAGAGCAGTTATTTTGCCTTGGCTTCCCTTGAGGTAAAAATTTGGTACAGGCCATGAATTTTCCCTAGTTTTTAGTATGGCATGTCAGCAGTAAAAAGAAAATAGCTGTTCTAGCAGAGTTTGCTGTTCCTATGATCAAATGGTTTTTTGATGGTGCTCCACTCCAAACATACGCAGAAATCTATTCCTGCTTCCAGGGGAAATCGTATCAGCAGATAGCGATTGAAAATAAGTCTCCTGTATTTTAGCACATAAAGGTGGGCATAACACTCTGAAAAAGTAAAGATCTCAATTTACTACCTGCACATTTTAAGACAAACACAAACTATTTTAATCTTAGGACAAAACCAAACAAGCTTTCACATAACAAGCGTTACCTTGAGCAAGAGGAGTAACAAAGAGATAGCAAAGAATCGGTGGAGACATTTTTAAATCCTTACAAAATGGACATTTTCTTCCTTAGAAACTTTTACTTTGAATAGAATTGAATATAGGTATAGCATGAGTATGGTGCCCTACAATTACTAAAATAGTAGAAGAGATTAAAAATAATGCAATTTGAGTTGAAAAGCAAGCAGTTATTCAGCCTCAGTTATTTCATAGCCTATTCTCCTATCGTTCACAGAAATTACATTCAAATCATTTTCTGCTTAAACTTTAATATTTGACTCACAGACTTCTTATTCAAACAAAAAAAATTATGGGCTTGAGTTTATTGCCTGCTAAAGCATACAGCATCTTCCTCGGGTTCTCACAGTGAATCAGCGATCTCTCAGAGCATCATCTGAGGGAGAAGCATAAAGTCTTGCTAATGCAAAATAATCCATTCTGGATTCTCATATATCCACACTGGTTTTAATATTCCTGCAAGTTATGTGTTGCAGGGATTAATATAGCTGGCTTACATGTGCCTCAACTCACCATTATACAGGGTAAGGGCAAGCGCAGCGCAGAGAGATCTGAAGGAAAGGTAGCAGGAGAGCAGCAGGAGGCACAAAGGGTACCTGCACTGTTGCTCAAAAACCACTTGGGTCTGAAATCAAATGTCATTTTAAACATGAGTCCATCAATGCGGACCAAACTGCCTGAAGTACAGCGCTGATCGCAGGATCAGGTGCCAGTGGGAAGATCCCAGCCAAGTCCTTACACATCCACCTCCTCTTCTGTCCCTGGCTCATTTTGCTCCTGTAACTACATCCTCATGCAAGACCCTGGGCTCAGCCTTCCTGGACCTGAGCCACTGCTGAATAGCCTAGAAACCTATAAAGTATTGCAAAATTGGCTTTCAAGGAAAGAGAAGACAGTTCCCACTGGGTGTTGCTTCGTTCAGCTTCCCGCTCCCCAAGCGTGCAAGCCCTGGCACACCGGGGCACTCCCACCCGTTCCGAAGGCTGTGAGGCCATACGCATCCACACGCGCCCTCCTTCCTCCTGCTTTCATCCAGCTGCTCACCTGCTTCTACATTACCCGTATCCTGGCCACAAGAAAATAAGAGTTCTCAGTTTATTGTGATAAAGAACTGGAAATTTGAGCAAGAAGTATAGCATGATGCTTTTAGATAGCTGTTTGCACACAGGATGAGCATTTGACAGCAAAACATTTGTTATGAAAAGGTGACAAATGTCATTTTCCAATAAACACTGTGCTGTGTTGACTACAAGCATCTTCTTTCTACTGTAATCAGCAACATGGAGGGAAGAGGCATAGTTTACTTCTGATCCTAAACCAAAGGTGTCCACCTCTTAAAATGGCATTTAAATGGCATTTGTTAAATGTTCACTAACTACAAAAACTATTCCACTTATGCATGGCAATTTATTCTGTTGTTCTGCCCTCAGGACCAACAAGCTGGGCTTTGATGGCTACAAGGAAACACAAGAAGCTTTAACAGCAGATGGGGAATTTCAGGCCCAAGTCAGTGCTTTACAGTAACACAAAGTTTCTCCGCTAACAAATAATCCTACCACAGAACTGACTTCTCAGGTTAGCAATTTTTCTTCCTTCACATTTAAAGATAAGATTATTGTTTATAAATTTGCATGCAAAATATATAAATCATTGTCTAGTGACAACGTGACTAGCTTTGTATTAAACTTTGTCAATTAAATTAGATTTGTTGCCATTACTACACCTATAGCAAAACTACAATAATTTCCATCATTTTACATCCATATTTTCCATTTTCAAAAATATAAGCCTTAAAAGTAGAAAAATGCAAACAACCTGTTCAGCAGCACTATTTCTGCTCTTATTTCCTGTTAAATTTACAACATGCATGCTATGAGACAGAAAATTTTTAGGACTGTGTCCAACAACAGTTTTTAACATGGGGAAAAAAGCTGCAGGTCCAGCTCTATCTATCTCAGACAGAGAAACCGAGAGGCATACATGATTATTTTTAAGACTATGTTATCTGATGTTAACAAAGTTCCAACATGCCAGTTCTTCTCTGAAATTCTTCTCGCATGGAAAAAGTGAGTATTAAAATTTTACCGGCAAAACCGAGGAAATGTATATTTATATTGTCTATATAATGTGTATTTAATTATAGCGAATTGAATATATTTAAGAATCAACTAGTGATTTTCTGACTCAAAAATTACTAGAATCCTTTACTGTAAAATTTGAGGAAAAAATTATACTAGATGGAACCCCAAGGTAACATTTTAAGGATTAAACATCTGGAATGTACATGGTGCGCTGTCATAAAAATTAACCTCATCCATTAGAGGCAAATGGTCTTGTACTTTCTCTCCTTTTTGTATAAATTCAGTCATGACCCCATGTAAAGTTTTTCATTTCATAAAGTCAGTATCAACATTTTGGGGAAAAATGGAGCATGCAATGATATCGGCTAATACAAATGGCTAATATTATTGCTTGCCTTTACTATATACCTATATGAAACAAAGCAGCAGAGGATACAGAATGGACGTAGCGAGGAGTCTTGGAAGCAGTCTTATGGGGTGACAGAAGTATTCAAAAGGCATCCTTTAGCAGTCATAGTAGAAGTGTTTCTGAAACGTTATTTGTGAGCTTCCTACCTGTTCAAGGGACTTGAAGGCTCAAGTCCAATGTCAAAAAGAGGCACAGACATTTCTGAGGACACTGCCACTGAAAGTCTATAGGCCATACGTTCAGTCATCTTTCAAAGATGACATTTATTTCACTGTAAAGCTTGAATGCAATGTACCAACCACTCATCAAATGACTGAGGTTACGACCATCCTCAAGAAGAATTTCATTCCAGTGCATGCACTGGAGTATTTTTACATTCTATGTGAAGTGGCAAACTGAAAACAGAAATAGGTACATTGCTTGCAGCAAACGGAAATAGGGCAGAATTGAAATCTTTTTAGATATGCTATTTACTTGAGAATCACAAATCCCCCATGCTCGTATTCTAGTCATTTGTGAATAAACCATTAATTAACTGAGCAGAAAGCAAACTGCGTTCTGTGTTTTCATTTTCAGAAGCAAACATCTACATGGCATGTTTAAGGAGCTCGTTCTGGATGGCTAAGGAAAACTCTCAAAGACATACTGTTGCCTAAAACAGGCAACATGAACAAACTGCCATACAGTCCAGCAAACCTGTACATGTGGATGTGCTTACAATAAATCCAAAAAAGAACTCCAGGAGCAAAGTTAAAACAAACAAAAAAATACCCTCTAATACAAGAAAGCTGCCATAATATGGTGAACTTGTGTAAATGGAAATGTGCTGCTGTGTCTCTGTAACCTACATTAGAGCTTCATCTCAGCAACAGTAAGCTGTTCCCTTAGATGGAACACTCCTCCACCAAAAAGCCCAAAACAGTAGTTAATTTCATTATTCTACACTATGCTAAAATAAAGTTGTGAGGTCTCCTAGATTTCCTTTTTCCTTAAGACTGAACAGAAATTCAAGTTAAATGTAGTTGCTTTGGGAACAGAGAGGCAAAAATGAGAACTGGCTTTTGAACATCTTTGTGCCACAGGCATAGGCTCTCATTCAGCACAAACTGAAGCTTGCCTTGCCTTTTTTTATATTTCTCAGTACATGGTTCCCTGGAGTCCATCCCTTATTTCTGCTGATTGATTTATGCCTTCCGCATCAATGTCTACCTCTGGATAGAAGTCCCTGCTTTTCTTACAAGACTTACTTGCTTTGTTCAGTTTATGCGTTTTTGATCTATACTCTCAGCAGCCACTCATACACCTACAGCTGTTTGCTAAAAAATACTGGTTTTCCTGCATGTGGTTTAATCACTTAATACTCATTAGCAGAAGGTGGTCCTTATACAAAGCAGAACTGACTTGCAATGCCACCACTTAACTCAAAGAGCAGTGGTCAGGATGACAGATGCCTCACTAACCTTTCTCCACCCAACTGCAAATTACACTACGTTAATGCTACTCTGCAATAGATTTCATGAAGTTATTATGACCAGGTCTTTTTATGTTTGGTTTATTATAATTCACATTACTGATACTTTTTATTGAACAGCGCACAAGAAAATAGTTGTATAAAGCTATAATACTTTGCTAAAAAGGATGGAAATGCCATGCAAGAAATAAAAGGGTTCATTTCTATCCCAAAACTTTTCTCTCTTGCCTTTTCCAGAAGCCTCGTATCAGCAGGGGCATATGGCTGTCTCAAAAGCAGTGTGTAAAAACCTCCCAGACTAAAAGCATCTAGCTGTAAATATAGAGAAACACAAGATATATTAAAACACACAATCATCCCATTGTTATGCTTTTAAAGGCTGAAAAATCTTTATGCCTTCTCTTCACTTTCCATTTTCTGTTTTAAGGCCTATTTACCCTATCTATTTAGAAAGATTCTGGAAAGACACAGAAAACAATGAAGTTAGAATATCCAAGCTACTGTGAAGTTAGTGATTTTGCTGGTGTTCTTCCTTCCTCTTTTGGACTTCAACAAACGGAGTTACAGGAATAACTGATTTTTTTTTAAAAAAAGCTACTATATCTTGTATTGGAAATGCAACAACAAGACAATGTTGGACTGCTGAGTAATGACGGTATTTTGAACAGAGAAGCTGCTGAATGTGTAAGCAGGGAATTTGGGTGGTGGTGAAGGACGTGCAACAAATGTACAGAAAACAAGAGCTGGAGAAATTCCAGTGTAAGCACACCCCTAAAGGAAAGCATCCTCTGGACATGGGCTGGGATATATACAGAATGAGCTAATAAAGCATTGTAATGTGTCTAAGTCACTGGTGTCTCATCTGAAATACTACTGGTACCTCGTTTTGCAACATCAGGAGAGCAATGGGAATTACTGGGGACTTGGAAAAAACTCTCTGCATAGAGGCAGAGAGCAGGATTCCTCCATCTCTAAGAAGATCTCAATATAAAAAAAAACCCACACACTAAATGCTTATCAATCACCAGTAATAGTTCACTGCAACGTGCTGAAGGTGACTACACGTACATCCCTACTGCTGGTGATACCCATTTGTAAACACATACAGTAATAACATTTCTTTTTTTATCCTATCAATAAGTAAGCCCTTTCCCTTCCACAGAATAGCCCTAGGAAAGGAGAAAAAGGCACATACCTTTTTCTTAGTACTTCTCAAGCAATGAATTGCAAGTTTAAATAGCACACAGAAGGGCGAGAGGATAGCCTGTGAGTGTACACACTTCACATCTCCAAGAACAGCTAACTGCCACAGAAAAGTAGCTTCTTCCTTTAAGTGCTTCTCCGTATGTAAATACACCCCACTAAGCAATTCCTGCAGTGCTTGCCCTGGGGAGCGTTACCTGCTCTAGGGCCCTTTCAGAATAGCCACTTTCATAAAAACTGAGGGACTGCCATCCAAAATGCAAAACCAACTCTGTAACTCCTCAGGAACAGCAAGTTCAACATAAACGTTAAATAGCCATTAGTACTGGGGTCTAGTACAGAAGCACTCAGCAAAGAAGTCACAGCTGCTGCTTAAGTTGAGAACCATCAGCTGACTCCAGTTCTGCAATGAACACTTACTGATAGAAAGCGATCTCATTTTAACTACTTCATAACATCCACGCAACTGTTGTCCCCCTTCTTTGATAAAAGAGAGTCCCTTGGATGTCTCAGCACACCACAAGGTAACATCTAAGTCTTCTAAAAGGACCTTTTTCTTGTCAGTCTAAAAGGCTAAGCATGCCTGACATTGAAGGCGTGCACAACAGCCTCAATAAATAAGCTGTGGCTTCCCCTCCCTTCCTAACTTCTTTTCACCAAAAACCAGACCATTTATTCTCCACAGATAAAGTAGTTTCTAACTTTATAATAGTTTCTGGTTGTATGTGGCTGCACTGAAAGATTTACCTCATCTGCTGCAGCAAACCAGTTGCAGTGGTCTAGAGAGAAGCCTAGGAGTAAACTAGCATATATGTCATAGACAGTGATGTGGTGGCCAAAGTCCTGGAGCAAAATATGGGGCAACTAAGACTGACAGCAGAAACATATTTATTATTACTAAGTATGCTCCTAAAGATTAAAATGATCTGTTCTTTCCCTGAAAGCCATTCCAAATGATGAGAGCTTGAGACACTTTGGTGAGCAGCCAACATCGATATACTGAAGATCATTAACAGCAAAAAAGTTCAAGTCTCCAAGACAAGGGATTCAGATCTTAAAACCAAAATTATCACCTGCATTATGCCGGAGCCACCAGTATCAGTGCTGTGTCTCGCTTTACTTTGAGCACTGTCTTAGAGGATCTGACATTGGTAGGATCATCCACAAAGGGATTCACGCTCTCTGGATAAAAGAATCTGAAAATTCAAGTTGCTGTTCCAAAGGCTGATGAGACACCTGAAAAAATCTTGGACCATCCTGTTTGTTCATGTGGCACGAGCTGCGAGTTGTCTGTGTTGTCCTAAATGAGTGCAAGGATGGTGCAGAATTCCAGTCCGCTGAGATGTGAACTATTGTCAACTGCAGGCCACAACTTAAGGGCTGTCCAAAGCCCCTCAGTCCAGAAGGGAGGCAACTATATCTATCATTTTGCACAAGAGGTAAAGATGAAGCAACATCCATTCACAGACATTGCGTGGGATTTGATAGTCTGTCCTTGAAAAGGTGTTGAACTAAGGAAAGTTATGGCTCTCTTATTGAAGCAAGTGACTCTTAAAAGGATTGCTTCAGGGGCCAAACAATGTTGACAATTAGGGGGCTGTATAAATCTGGCAGGTTGACAGAGGCTGTTTCATGAGGGGAAAATTTTGGTAGATAAATATTGCTTGAACAGAGCAGGACAGAGCCACTGAGTAGACCCCTCCCTACCATATTACCTGATACTTTAGTGTTGCTCACAAGTCTTTGGCCAAGTCGAGGTGTGAAAACTAAATAAAATCTCTGCCCTTAAAGTACATTTCATTAAGGAATGTATTACTTTGGGAAATCTGGAAGCTTGTAACCAGAAGGCAGTACTGTGGACTGGCACAGAGTCAAAATCTCTCTAAAAATTCAGGAGAAAAGGAAGACATTGAAGAGTGACATGGTTATATATCGGTACAAGTCCTAATTATTGATATGAAACTATAACTTTCCAAAAGAATATTGCTATTTTAAAAGGCAATGATATAGTTTATTTGTTGAAAAGGATATAGCCTACCTTTTACGTGGTATTGGCACTAGAGAGAAAAGATTAGTCAGAGTAAAGACATTTAACTTGGGATCATGTACTTTCTGTCCAGTCTTCTGCACGTAGATCCCCAGGATGACTGTTTTAACAAACCAAACGAGAAAGGTCTAATACGCACTGCATTAATAACAGCCACACAAACTGTCCTTCCCATGTGGTGAAAAGCATCAGTAAGAACTGTCTTTGTTTCACAGGACTCTCTCAATAGGATGCATAGTGAGGAAGATAATCACAATGTGCCAAAACCCAAAGAAGTGTAAGTTCCCATTGGCTCAGAGTGCAGATGCCCTTGAAAAGATAAATTTGAGTCCTCCAAATCTGAGAAAGAGGGAGAACTTTCTGTTCTAATCTCACACAAGAGACAGTGGAAAAGTGCAAAAAAATAACAGTACAAACCAAATGAGGACAGGGATCCCCTGCAAATATCCGGGATGGTGTGAAGGAAATGGAGAAGGAAACAGATGGACAGGTATGGCCCGTACGATAATTTTGGCACTCTTGCACAGAAACCACCAAGGATGGTGCCGTGGAAGGGCCCTGAGCCTTGCTAGCAGTCTTCCACAGAAGACTGTGCTAAGAGGAGAAAGAAAATGACCAAACACCGACTGCTGCCAGACATTTTGAGAGAGTCATGTTTTGAGTAGGGATGGCCTCATTTCCTCCTGCTCACAGCCCAGATGTACTCCCTCCAGAAAAAACAGAGCAATGCACCATCAAGAGGTAAGAACTCAGGTCTGAAAGCCAGAAATTCCATACTTGTGATGTGTTTTAGGACAAAGCTTCTTTTATGACCATGATGAAAAATCCCTAGAAGTTTACCTGCATAAGAAATCATCTATGCAGCTCGTGAGAGTCAGAAGAGGCTAACAATAGGTAAACTCACACAAGACTAAATGAAAGAATAGCTCAAAGCCTGACTTCTGTAAATACCATCCTTCGACTATTGCTGTAGGTAACACCTACATGCAAGCACCAAGTACATACAAAAAAGCAATGGCCTCCATGTGGTGTTATGTTTCATAATGCTAGGTCAAGACTATATATTCTCAGTTTAGCAAAGGCTAATCATTCATGATTTTATTCTAAGGTGCAAGTTTAATAAAAAGAGAAAAATTCACACTAGTGAAACTTTTTGCCAAAATATTACCAAAACCATGAATTTAACACAGTTCAAGAGAGACCAGATGACTACATACCTATAACCTAAAGAATATCCTAATGTTTTAAAAATCAAGATGTAACTTTTTTCATTCAACTATTTCTTAGCATGAGAAATTGGCTTAACACTTACAGAGCACTCTAAGACCAAAATGAGGCCAACTGACATCTTCCATGCAAGATTCTCACACCTTTGCCTGCAGCAGCATTACTGGCTGCTGACAGCCCAAACTGAATACACCTTGGGCACAATCCAGCATAGTGTGTTTCTAGAAGACAGTCTAGGAGAAGAGAGGAATTGAACACTCTCATGCTGTGCCAATTCTCCTTTTCCAACTCTTCAGAGCAGGGCAAATGTTACGCTAGGAGAATCTATTAGCCTTACTTTCGGGCCAAGGAAGCAACAGCATGCTAAGCTAAGCTTTGGCTTGATGAAGGTAACAGACCAGATGAGAATCATGCCAAAGAGTAGAATTACTGGGTGTCATGAGATGTCATGGTGCTTGAATTCAATGGAAAGGCTATACAAAAAACCAAGACGAAAAGCTGTCTGGAAAGCATCAACCGTTGTCATCTTCACAAGAGACAAAAGTGAAAATGACAAACCAACATGCATTTCAGAAGTGCTTGGTGAGGGGCTGCAACTGCCATCATCGCCAGGCTTTTGAAGTCCATAAGAGAAAGACTGTCTAAAATTAGAAGAAATGCTACAGCTATGCTAATTCTCTGTCGTAATGTTACAGAATAACTTGCCACCTGAGTCATGTTGTTAATACAGACAACTCACACCGGTGCCTGTTGGAGAATGGAACTCCAACAGACTATTTTCAAAGAAGCATTTTGCTGTATTTTATGTCTTTATTCCAACACATTTTGATTTCAGAGACTGCCTTAACGATCAAGCTTTACAAGAGATCGCTTAAAAAACCCACCCCCCTTTCTTTTTTTCACTTCCAGATGAAAATTCTGCATAGTTTTCAGAGGAAAATTACTAGGAAAAATAACTCAAACTATTGCTTTGTTCTATCTTTTAATATAATTTTATGTTACACAATAATCAGTTTTAACTAAATGCAGATACTAAGACAATTATCCATAGTAACAATCAGATTAATAAAGTCTCTAAAAATATATATATATCTGTTTTACCTGGGAAAAAAATACCTAGGTGTGCTGAAAAAAATCTAAGGGGGCAGATATACTGGTGGTGAAGTTAGGTCAAATGAATCCAGACCTTCTGGTCTCAATCAAGAAACCACCACATATGTGATGGTGAGACAGTCACAAAGATGCACCAGGAACTGAACTTTCTTGGCTCACGTGACCCAGGAGTACTTGACAAGTTTTTGGCCTCCTGTAAGCCAAATCTGGTTTCTAAAGAGACTTGGATGTCAAAGGCATCCACTGGAATTAACAAAGACAAATCCAGACTCCAATGAAAGCCCCATTAAAAACAACAAAAAAAATTATGAAATGTACCACAGGATCAACCTTGTGCTGGCAAACAGACCGCAACTTCTGCCGCCAAGTTCTAACATTTTGTAAGTTCTGTCACAGGAAATAAATATTTCCCTATTCTCTAATTTATTTTCTTTATAAAAAAGTGATGCTATCTTGCAGCTGACAATCTCAATATGTAAACATTACTATGTCAACAAAAAAAGAACTCACAGTTGCAGCACTTGCATTCAATACAGTGCACCTGAACCATTGTAAATGTAAATACATACAACACATGTAAATAAATACATTCCCTTTGAGGAATATGAGGAAAGGAACTGATTTCAAATTTGTATGTGCTGAGTCAGTCACGCACTTCAATGAGGAGGCAATCTGGTATAATATCAGTACTTGCAAACTGAGTATTTAGCATGATAAATTGCCTTCTGAAAAGTTGGTACTAAAGACTGTTAATAACATTCCAAATGTTCTCTAAAAATATTAAGAGCTAAACCAAATAAATTTTTTAAATACTTACTAGAAGTCAATTCAAAATGTAATCTTGCCTAGACTTGGGGTGAATAAGAGACCTCTAGATAGGCTATGTCTAGTCATTTGTGAGGAAGGAAAACAAGAAAAATAGAGTTGAAAGAATTATTACAGAAGAAAACTTCTGCGAGAACACTTTGCTGAACAAGATCTGTTTCTATATGTAAAAAAAAAAAGAAAAATCACTTCAAAGCTGAGGCTGACATACTTTGCCTCTTAAGAAACTGCATCTGTATCTTCAATATGCAGCATCAGTTTCAATAGAGGTGCTTTAAAGATGGTTCCTAGTCAGCTTGACAGCGTGTGACTGCATCAGGAAGTTATTTCAGAGGAACTTTGCCATGCCTGTGTGGCTGCAATAGTTACCAGGGCTTGCTTTGTTCATATTCTGTTTGAAATAGCTTTTCCTTCTAGGAATAGAAATACATAAACAGTCACCTAACATTTTAACAACATTGAAAGTCTTCAGCATAGCAATACTTGGCAATTTTTCCTCCCATCTCTGAATGCTGAGTTTACACAAGAACTTTAAACTCCTGGGTGTTCTCTATATGATGTAAAAAGTTGATTTTGGATTCTTAGAGGAAATTTCCATTGAACTTTCCTATATTTTTCTTTTTGGATGAATAAAGCAACTGAAAGAACTGTTATATCTTAGAAATCCATTTATAGAAATAGATTGTTTCTTGCTAAGTCAGCAAAACTTGTCATATATATGTAGACACTTTGTGCAACTGAAGAATTTTTTACTTTAGGAATTTACTTTTAAATGATGGATAGAAACGCTGCACCAAGAAGTGACCTTGTAGAGATTCTGAGATCACGCTCTTAATGATAGCGTGATCACTGCAATAAAACCACAACTCCATTACATTCCCAGCATAAGCCTTTAAAGCTTTTATCTGTACAGGTCCAAATTCCTTCTCTGACCTACCCCCTGGAGGGGCCTCTTTCTTCCCTCATCCTCCTCAATGGTGGTGAGGAAGACCAGAGAGACTGGTCTTCTAAATTATGCTTCTGTTACTACGTGGCGTAGGTAGGTGCATGTTACAGATCTGCTATCGGATGTGTACTGTTTATTTCTAGAATAATGCTCTTATTCATTAAACAGGCAGATTTTAAGCTGAATATTCATAGTAATGCAATTTGGAGTTTTAATTTTACAAACAAATGTCAATTATTCAGACAAGCTTCAAACCAGTGAGTCAAGTTATTTTGCAGCTGGTTCTCTTGAGAAATGTTGCTTAATCAGACAGTCAGCTGGTCAGCCATGAATGTTTATTCTATAATTGCAAAATACTGCTTCAGGATGAAAAACATCTTGCCTGAGCCACAGTGTCCTTCTATAACTGTAAGCACATCATGTGAGCCCATATAGTCTTTTAAAAACACGTAAGGGAGTCACAGAAGATGATCTCATTTAATGATCCCATGAGACACCTATTTTTTAACTCTAAATTAATTTTCATTATTCCTTGCCTGAATACATAACTTGTGAGCCAGGGGCTTCCAAGTCACTTCACAACATAAAGAAATCTAACTGAATATAGAAAAAACCTTACAGATTAAACTGAATAAGACATTGCCTTGCAACTTCCAGTATGATAAATATGATCTGCAGCAATTGGGTAATTTTTAACTTATTTTTCCTACGTAAACAAGTCTGTTTCTAATAGGATCTTTGTTTAACTATGAAATATCAAACATTTTCTGAGCTGTGGGTAGAGATAGTAATAAAAATACTCTGAAATAAAAAACATTCTGAACATTTATCAGTAAAGACAGCATTTAGATATGAGTCAGCATAAAACAGATACACACAGTTCTTACAGGTAAGACTTTTTTTTTAAGGTATGGTAAGATCATACCTTTTTCCTGAGTTGTAACAACTGAAAAAAAATCAACTAATAAAAAACATGAGAGCGTATAGACTGGACTAAATTTTATATCTTTTATTCCTTTTCACCTTCTGTATGTTAAATTAAATGTTTATTTTTTCTTCCCTGTAAGTTCAACTCACAGAGGGTGCTGGTATATAACACTTAATACTAAATCAGTCACAGCCTAGAATATAACTTCAAACCAAATGAAATTGATTGCTTTGCACAGTTCATTTTGGAATAATTTAGAAAAGGTTTTTCTTAGAAAAAAACCCAGATTTCTGTAACAGAGCACAGTGGAAGATCACAAAGTTTAGGTATTTCTGAAGCAGCAAAGGGTCTGTCAAAGGGGAAACTCTTTACAGTCCTTTCCTCCGAGACCTCTAACAAACACTGGCACCAGCTGGGTGGCGTGGGAAGATGAGAGCAGGTAGTGAGATAACATGAACATAACAGGAATTTTACAGGGAAGAGTAAACATCCGGCTTGGCAGATGATATTTTGTTCTTAAGAAAAAAAAATTATGAGATCCTTATTAGGCAGAAGAAAACTGTACGTTTTTTCAGCCATCTTTACTTAAATGAGTCATTAAAACACTTATTTGAAAGTAGTGAGGCAATTCCGCAGGACTAGAAATAAACCAGACTTTCATAAATATCTATATGTCTCCCCAGACAGTCAGTCACGTATATAAAGCACACATGTAGTTGGGGAAGCCGCAGACAGATGAATATAGCCAAGGCTGACTTCAGTAGCTCGAGAATACAACAACTGAATACCAAAAGACACATCAGTTAAAACATGATTTAATATTGTTTAAAACATCATTCATTGATTCATTAGCAGCTCAACTGCAGTGAAAAACACAGTGTGAAATACCAAATTATGGAATATCCTATAAAGCTGTGTATTTTTTAAGTTAAATGATAAGGGCAAGAAATTATCTTAGTAGTATAATCCACCTTGAATTTGTTCATTTTCGATAAGGAAAAGAACGCTTTTTTCCTTAGAAGAAAAAAAATCACACTTCATTCCAATATTGGTAAATAAAATCATACTTTTAAGAACATACAAATATGAGGATGCTCAATGGGCACGAAGATCATCACTGTCACTGTTCAGAATAGCTAAATAGATCATCAGAATGGAAGTTCATTATCCATGTGCCAGAATAACAAGCTTTTTAAAGTAGAACAGAGGAAAATCCATGAGGAACATAGAAAGTTAGTACAATGTTATTTATACGCACTGGTAGTTTTTACTGCAGTCATTTGCTGAGTTGAGAAAGTTCAGCTTCATTTGCTAAGTTGAGAAAGTTCAGCTTGCTATTCCAAAGCCTGCACAATGTACGTCCTACTGCTATTATGCCCTGCTTTTGAAAGCTTTTTATATCATATTTGAAACTAAAAGGAAGATAAAATGTAAGCTTGTGATGACATACATTAATGATTCAAACAAATACATAACGTTTTAAAGTCTACTCAGTTTTCATTACAGGAGAGGCTAAAGAGTGGCTTAGTTGCATAGCGGAGAACTCGGAAGTTCTGGTTTCCCAGTATATCTGTGCTAACTGCACATCTATAGTGTAATTTGTTTCAAGTTGACTATACAGATCCATACATTTATTAGTGACAGAGCGAAGTGAACTAGGATTTTAGTCGTAATATCTAGAGGAGAAAGATTTAGGGCATCTTTCCAAGTCCTCTGCAGATAAAAATTCTACCAAATAAAAAAAAAAAGACAAAAAGTTGAAGTGTTTCCTCTCCCTGTCCCTACCTCCCAAATCAGGTTTTTTCCCCCATGTCTTCAGTGTGTTTAGGATCAGGCAGAAGAATGGAGTTCAGGAGTCTGAAAATCTCTAAAGGGGGCTGGTGGGTTGTTTCAATTGCTGTTGCAAGCTGTGTCTCACCAGTTGCAGACTGACACTCAGCTGAACTGTTGTCTAATTGAACGGGGTTTTTTTTCTCCACAGATGCTCCACAGGTCTGGGGAGAAACTGAAAAGTACGTGCATGGGCAGAGGTGCTCCTTGTGCAATATTCTATACAGCAAGGGATATCAAAACAAGGGGCAATGAGACCAGCTTAGGCAAAGACTTCATTTCCAGACATATTTAGCACTTCCTGGAAGGCCAATAAAATCACCATGGTGGTAAATACTGAGGGGAAAAAAGGAGATGACTTCTCTTACTAGGGGAGGCACCTAAAAGCCACAGGTCATTAAACAGGTTTAAGTAAGCATTCTTGAGGGTTTTTTGAACTTTTTAATGTGTATAGAAGTGGGAATTCTTGTTTTCTGCAGCTGGCCAGATGGTCCTGACTCATTCTGTCCGTCACAAGGCCAAAATGATTTTTACATTACCAACAACAAAACCTTGAAGCCGTAAGTCTTCTCCATCAAATACCTCCTGCTGAAGAATTTGTGAGCAGTCATTTGTTCCCTTTAATCTTGCAAGCTTCTTATTTTCGATCAATGCCTTGACGGTAAAAAACCTATTTCTGTTAACAGAGCTATGCACATACAGCTCATTTATCTCTTCCTTTGCCAGAAAATTGTACAGAAGGCTCCAAAGTGTTCTTCCAGTTTGCACTTGAAGGCACTGGTATACACAAGGTTCTCAAACAGCAACCACCATAAATCTCAAACTCTGTGGGCTGATGTTCAAGGGGCAGAGTGAAACAGAAGCATCTGTCCCTTCTTTCATACCACTTCCTCATCACTCTAGAAATACAGATACTGTATACAGAATAAAAGCACTCCAGTAACCCGCCTATGAAACAACAAATTAGTAAACAGTGAGACAGGCACTTTGATGATTATTGATTATTTTTAAGATGTCTGTAGGTACATATGTAATGCAGCCTTAGTTTGTATACAGACTATTTTTATATATGTATGTATAAAATACCTATAATATAAATATTTATGTAAGTAACAGTCTATGCTCTTCAGGTTGCTAAGACAAATCTAAGACTAAGGATCCATTCTTCTCTGGTCTTGTAACATGCAGCTAGGATTCCAAAAAAGCCAGTTAATGAGATTAAAAGTGTACCCATGTTTTAATACAATTTAAACAACTGTTTGCCCTCTTAATGCAATACAAATTATTGTTTAATGTAGACCAAAAGTGTAGTTTGAATTATCTCAGTCATTGCAGTTTTGGCTTACATTCAGCTACGTTAGAAAACCCCTGCAGAAATCTGCCAAGAGGAAAATAAGATACAATTACTTTTATTTGAAGTATAAACTTACATACCTTGGCCTCCGAAATGCTAAACCATATTGTTGGCAAGCCAGTCCCACGGTGGGAGTATAAACAATAGGCATGAACTTTTCAATGTCAGAAGTCAGCACTTTATAGAAAAGCTTTTCATTTCGATCCTGAAGACTCATTAATAGAATATATCTGTGGAGAATTACATATAATTACATATCAAGTGAACATATAATCAAGTGAACATATAAAGTAAATTTAGAAATACAAAGGTGTTTAGATAATTAGTTAAAGCTATGTTTGTTCTATAACAGCCTCTTTCTTGTTAAGAATATTTAAATTCCTCCTTGTCTTATTAGCACAAATGGTTCAGACACAAAGGACAACAAACTGGTTGAGACAGAGAAGCTGAAACCATGACAAAGTTGACAAACTGTTCATACTGGGGGAGCTAATCCCTCTCAGGTCTAAAACACTATGCTGCAATTGAATATTTGGTCTGTCAGAACCTAATCCATACGTATCAGCTGCTCCACTTGAAATGACGCCATCATTAAATAAAACTTAAAAAAAACTTAAACAAGCTTACTCTCTTGCCCAAAAAAGTGAAACTAAAAATGTTAGCTTTTTCTGCTCTTGCCTCGATAGAAATTCCTCTCAAATCCAGACTTATACTTCAAATAAATACTTCACCTGAATAGTGTAGGACAAAGCTTTCAAAAACAAAGCATACACATATGGCCTTTCGTCCCCGAAATCTATGTTTGTAATGAAATCTGCAATGTTTTATCTCCTAATGGAAATCAATTTTTTATTGTATTTGAAGAAGTTTTATATTTATTTAAAAAGAAAACCAATGAGAAAAAAAATCAGAGGAATAAGAGTGAAAAAAAAGTTCATGCTTAGCTTGATCTGCTTTTGACTACCATCACTCTAATATTGAATAAATACACTACTGCTCCAAGATCCCAACCAGGGAGCCAAATCTCAGTGCTGAGTATGACAGACGATATGAGTCTGTGAGTGACTTCAAGTTATACTAGTTCACACAGGTATGACTCTGGTCACTTTGGGAACACTTAATATTTAGGAATTTGGCAATCCTAAACCTCGCCTCTCTATTCACTAGTTTTAGTAAGGTTAAGTATTACTTTAAAAATTAAGTAGTCTTCTATACCAATAGGCTTACATAAAAACTTTAACTTAATTTATGTATACAATTTATGTAGGGATTTTTTTTTAATTTACAATGGATTACTAATTACTTATACTTTAAAAGTTTAATATGCCTATCATTTTATTACATAAGTGTTGAGGAAATGTATACAACACATTCACTGCAAAAGCCTGGAGATTTGTGTGCTTAAATATTATTCACATGAACTTTCCTTCAGCATACTCATGCATCATATGCAGCAATAAAATCTAACTCATACTTTAGGAAGACACAAATATAATCAGGTAAGTATCTAACAAAGAACAGTTTAGTAAATCTGCATTTGTTTCGTTCAAGCTTAGCTTGTGTATCAGGGAAGCATTTCTTCCCCGATCTGCTATACAAACCTTTAACAAGCACTATAAGCAAGGCTAGGGCAGCCAGTTTGGCAGCTGGTGATTGTAATTAGGTGACAGAAGTGAGGCAAAACAGTGTCCCTGCCCTTGTGTCACTGAGGGTACTTTAGACCCTAAACAGATAAAGATCTAGAAACTAACAAGTTGAAGATGTACTCTAAATACCATCACCATGAGGCATCCTGAACCACCTTCCATCATACACATTAGTTTTGAATGTTCTCCAAGGTTAAATTGCATCCTGCACTTGCAGTTCTCAGCTACAAATATACACACATACTCATTTTCTTTCATACTATTACATTTCCCTACTAACCTTTTTCATTTTCCCAGTATTTCATTATGATAGAGCGTATCTTTCAATGTCCCTGAATTCTTGGAGCATTTTCTTTATTGAAACCTTTCTCCTGAGGATGATTATCCCAGCATTCCCCTTGAAATACAAGCTCATTCACAATACAGTTGTGAATACGTTTGAAGACATTCATTTTGTTTCCAGAGGATCTTGAAAATTACGTTAGAGAATATCATGCGTACGCTGGCCTGCTCTATATCGGAGCCTGCAAGCATTCATGCAAGCCACGTCACTGTTTCTAAGCAGTTGCCAGTATATTTTTTTTCTTTTTATCACTTTCATATTTTAAATGAGATGTGGTTACTTAAGACTTTAAAATACCTTTTCATCATCCTTTCTTATTACTCAGATCAAGCCTGGATTTTAAGTGGGGTAAAGAAATCTTTTACAAAAGAAATTAAAAGTTTAGCAAAAGGCTTCCTCAAGGGCTTCAAATGAAAGAACTATTTGCTAAAGCTCTCCATTTTGCTTTTACTGTCCTATAGCATTAAATTAGGGTTTTATTTTCTTATTTGCATTTATCATGCCACTTTTATATTCAGGATATGCTAAAGAAATTGCAAAGATAACAACTGCATACCACTTATAATCATATTTTCAAATATTACATACCTGGCCATATCCAAATCAGCGTAAGAAATATTATTATAAAGTGAAAAATATTTCTGGAGAAGTGCAATTTTGATCAGAAGGCTACTTTTCAGTGGCAGGTATAAAATACCTCTTCTTTCTCAGCATAGTAACTTGTTTAGAGGTATCAACTTTCTCAAAAATTCTTTCTTAAGGGGAAAACCAAAAATGCTCCATCCTCAATGTGGTGTTGGTTATAATGCATTAGACAACAAGTATGCATCTTTTAGCAACATCCAAGTAATCTACACAACTAAATGCATGAAGTGGTTTTCAGCATTGTGTTTTAAAGAAACTGTATATTTAAAATTAAGTATTTCATGGAATCTTTTACCGAAGCCCACATTTAATTGAAAACATAGTGAAAACAAGCAATAAAACACTGAGAACAATCATTTGTGCTATAAAAAGGGAGAAAAATATTATCTGTCCTCAGACAAGGAGTCTTGAACGAAGATTTCGGGGAAGAGTTTCAGAGGATGAAAACCAAGGCCTGGCAAGTAAGACAGAGGGGATTGCCAAGCATTCAAATTTCAATATGTCACTTTTCCCCCTTGCCTTTACTTCACCTAAGAACTTTTCATGCTAGTCTGCTATTACGAAGGGAATGAAATACAGTAGCAACAAAAGGATATAAACCAAATATCATCCAAAACCCAAAAAAACCCTGATATAACTACCAGAAAATTACTGATTATTTCTTAGGATAACTGGCCCTACTATCACTGGCATGCGTTTTACAAGGCAAAATAGAATGGTTAAAAAAAAAAAACAAACCCAAAGTTTGTTTGCTCTCATCTTGCAAAACATGAGAGCAAATAAAGGAAAGTAGGAGGAAACACTGTTGGTTTTAACCTGTATAAGATACTTAGCTCCATTACCTTGCATCATCAGTATCTATATAGAAATGCTACTAAAGACAGAGAACTTTAAGAAAAAACAAAATAACACAGCATTCTCAGGAAAAGTGATTTGATGGCGTCTCTCCTAATGTTCACACATCCAGTATAACATTTTACCAGTGTGACTCTGAAGAAAGAAAAGCCCAGACAGAAGATTTGGCTGTGTCGGGGGCAACAATTTCAGTGTCAATACAGAGCAAGACGACAGACAATTAAGAACATACAGGGGAGAAAAAAAAAAAGATTAAATTACTTGCAGAATCCATCGCAGCTTTTCCAAATTAAGTTAGAGGAATAGAATTATTTCCTGTTATTGGCTTCCTTTTTGCCAAGCATACCAGGCAATACATTTGCTGCTGTTCACATTCATTTTGTGTATGAACTCTTGGTGTTTCAGAGCACAGCAGTTCCATGCTGCAAGTCAGCAAAGGAGTTTCAGCTGTGCCAAAACATGTCATGCCATGGTACTATCCGCTTAGCTTTATGAATTTATACACACCCTCTTTCCAATCAAAACCAGGGCAAGCTACAATCCTGCCAGTGTAAGATGCTGTCATACACAGCATTAATGTTTCATCAGACAATACCCTTCTGTCTAAAGTACTTAACAGCTTCTACCTCTGCAATATTCAAATACTTGTACTTAATCTTTTACATTTGGACGTAAAATGCACAGGTATACACCCACTATCAAATCCAAGCTCTAGGAGGAAAACAACAGCTTCCCTTTATCTCTTTTCAATCACTGTTCCTATGGGAGCAAAGACTATGCCAGATGCATACTGGGAGAAATGTGGGTTTTTTCTGCAATTAGTACATTTACATTCAGTAGAAGGCAATAGCTGCATGCTCTTATGCAAGGTTGTCCTTGAGCACCTGCATGTACAGGGAGTACTTGAGATTTTCTTTCAAGTTCCAGTTAAAATAGTCAACGTCTTCTGGCACTCTCCATCAGTGAAGGTATTCAAGGAGTAACCGCGGCAGGATCACAGTCACTCTTCCCTTTAAAATGCTTCGATACAAGTACAGAGTTCGCATATTGCCTTGAAGGACTGAGCTCACACACATGTAATGCACATGTTCCCAGAGCAGGATCTCTATTGACAAATTCCAATAGAATTGTCAGACACTTGACTTAAACACAGCTGCAAATCACATTTTGCATGCACAAGTTTTTGCACACTCAGTTCACACAAGCGTTTTATCTCTGTAAAGGAGCCCAAGGTGTCATTCTTGACAGTCTTCAAAGGAAGGATCTTCTGCATGCAAATGTTACCGAGTCTTAATCAGTGGTCTTAAATGTAAATCTACACACATGCAACGCACAGATGATTTTATTTTGCTAAAAACTGGAGAAACACCACAGCAATATAATGCCCCACTAATATAGGAGGAAAATATTTTTTATCAAAGCATAGCATGACATGAATAGTCAATTTAGGCCCGCTGAGTGTTCATACAGAATACAAATATGATTTCTTAAATAAACAATTTCATTTGGGGAGACGTGGATTTATAAAATTAAGTGCTTAAAGGCCAACCTGATTTAATTTACACAAATTTACAAGATTACTCCTGAAAGCTTATTTCTTAACTGCTATGGACCTGCGTTATGAAATTGTAGACTAGCTGAGGTTGGAAGGGACCTCTGGAGATCACCTCACCCTATCCCCTGCTCAAAGCAGGGTCAACTAGAGCAGGTTGCCCAGGACCACCTTCAGTCAGGTTTTGAATACCTCCAAGGATAGAGAGCAGCTTATCCAGCATGATAAATGGAGCCACACCGTTTATTCAGACTGTAAGGGGAAGGAGAAAATACAAATACCTGGACCAAAAATTCTGGTTGAGAAAATACCACTGCCACATGCCACAGAATAAGACTGGGAAATAAACATAGCTTTTAAATTTTTTCTTATGTTAATTCCTACATTCTTAATTGAAGTATTTTGACCAGTGATCACGTTAGTGAGAAAAAAGCCTACCTTTTAATAGTTTCAAGTTATTTCTATGAACCAAAGACCTACCAGTTTTCTCAGCTGAAGCACGTCACTAAAACCCTATTAACAACAACAACAAATTTGTACTGCAAAGCTGCACGGTACAATATAACCTTGATACTAAAAAAGGCATTATACTAAAAACTGGCTTTATGGTGTAAAATGGCAAGCTACAGTTTAATGCTCAAGACTCAGGGATGTAATAGTGTAATGTTTGCACTTCTGCTTTAAGAATGTCTGGTCACAGGAGCAGGAAACAAATTTCTGCCTTACCCAACTATTTATTTGGAAAAGAGAAAATGCAAAAGAAGACTCACAGGTGGGAAATAATAATATTGAGGTTTTGTTTAATTAATTATATACAGACATTAAGCTTAACAGTGACAGATTTGAAAAAAATTATGTGAAGCAAATGGCTTCTGGAAAACGGTTTATTTACATTTGTTTGTAAACATATTTATTTATACTTGTGTGTTATGTCTATCATATGTGGATTAAGTGTACTTTAAAAGAAAAAGTTCCTTTCCTCCCCCACCCCCAAGACAGACAGATTTTTCTTTTCTTTCTTTTCACATGATAAAGCAAGTTGTCTGCAAAGTATTCCCACAATACTTGGAGACAGTTATTTTTATTTGATTATTCCCATTGCAACCAAAACTTCAGTGTATGGTGTTTTATTGTGGTTCAAACGGCATAGCATTCAAACTTTTAATACTCTGTCATTTAAAACTGATAGTTTACTTTTTTCCCTTCCTGCAGAAATTTTTTCATTTTGGTGAAGAGCCACTTAAATATCCACAACTTTTTGCTAAAAAAAAAAAATGAAGAATTAAGGTTTGGAAATACTGCTACTCTCCTCTTGAATTTCACATAGCTAGACCTGTAACTTTCAATCTGTGATGCTTTGAGAAACACAAGTGCTTTTCTCCTATGACCTGACGTAGGAGCAAAATTTCTTTGCTAGTTAAGAATCACATACACCAATGGGGTAAAAGGCCTTTTTTCTTCCTGCTTTTAAGTTACAGGTGAATAGAAATTCCAGCAATTCAAGTAGAAACAAACAGTTGAAACAGCCTTAAACGTCCTGAAACTTATGAAACAACGAGCTGTATCACAAAGGGACTACTTGAAGGCAGAGTTAAGGAGGAGATGGGGACAGAAGGACAGAGAAAGTTTTCTCCTATGGTAACATCAGTGGTTGAAGAAGATCTCTCCATGAAATCTTACGCTTTGCTACACACAGGGACTCAGACTAAAACGTTCTAGCCTGGGAAGCTGCTACTCTGTGATCCCTGACAATGCCCTCCCTGAGAGCACTGGGGCATAGTTAACCTGGAAAAGATACCACAATCACGAGCTCTTCACTTACTAGGAAGGCTGTGCTCATCCTATTCTGCCTCCATAAAAAGCAAAGCTTGTGGCAACTTTAAATGATAAAAAAGTCTTGCCACCAACAGACAGGTATCTAAAAGCCATGTATTACATACAGATAACAAGACAACCCACAACAGAGAAAAGCAAGGCACAGGGGAAAAAATAAAGGAATAGTGTTTTGTTCTAGGGCCTATAAAACACTTGGGAAAAAAAACCCAAACCAAAACATTTGGGTATTCATAAATGTTTAAAGCCCTCCCCAGCTTTTTCCTTTAAAAAAAAAAAAACCAAACCCAACACCACTGTATTATGTAATAATTTTATAACATTTTATAAATTTTATGTATTTGTTTTAATGCATATGTATCTACATGCATGTAAAGACATTACTGACTTTTAGTTTCACATGAGTTCATTTGCTTCTGATGACCTTTGTATCAGTTGGCTATTGAAATAATAAGTTCATGTGAACAGCACTGGAGTATTACAATTTAAAATTAGGAATTTGAAATTTTTGAAGAAAGCATTCTAGCAACAGTATATATTTAGCTTAATGATTCAAAATCATCAACCACCACAGCCTGAAAAAACCCCACAAAATTTCATCTGTACTACCATAAAAAAAAAAATAAATACGGGACTCATGGTTTGATAACTAGGATAAAGTTTCATGGACATACTTTACCTGTCTAGGTCAGATGTTAGCCTTTCAAAATTCTTAAGAATACTATAAACCTGAGCATCTTGACCAAGAAAGCATGGTGGCAATAATCCGTGAATATTCAACTGTTGCCTCTCCTCCAAGGTAAAAGCCATGCCCTGAAAAAAAGAAAAATAAAAGCCATGTATGCATATATATGAGAGATATTCCTTTTAATAAAATTCTGCAGCAAAATATAGCACAGGTAAAGTCAGCATCAGAAAAACTATTTAATATTAATTATGCAATGATTTTGGAAAAAGTTTTTATTGAGTCATAAGAGAACAGGCCTGTACAGTACAATAACTCCATCCCAGCACAGAATGAGTTAAGGTCTTCTGACACTGCAAGACTATTACCCACAAAATTATTAAGTTACAGCTGAAGAAGGGAGCAGCAGTATATTCTCAAACACTCACTTGTTTGGCTATCTTCTAAACACAAAGCCTGGATAATGTTCATTTTCAGTGTAAACATTATGCTTTTAATATCTGGACATTTTTCAAGATCTTGGGTATCTCAGATGTTCATGTGAATTTTTAGCAGAACTCTGTGGTACAATAAAGTCATTGCTATCATTTTATAGTCAAAGAGCCTGGTCCAGCACCTTCTGAATTCTGTCAATAGAAACACGGCCATAGCGAGTTCAACGCTAACTCGGATTCACATTTATTTTGGTTTTCAAATTCACATTCAGTTACAGTAAGAAAAATCTGTACAGACTTACCGGATTTCCTTAGTGGAGCCAGAAAAGACATTTAAAAGTATTTAGTATGTAACGTGGACAGTCACAGAATGCTTAACACTTAAATCCAGCTTGTGGATTGGCAGAGACTGCCAAATAGCTGCTTTTCAATGAGGTCTGTCTGTCTAAAACATCTTCAGAAATTACCCAAGCTATCGTAAGAAAGAGTATGCCTTTACAGCAGAAACATGCCCATGGGTCTGGCACACTGGCATCAAGCACTCTGACTTGACTTTGCTGTGCTAACTACAGCCAGTTGGGACTGACGTACGAGATCAGACCTTTGAGAGTTTTAGGGGATAAAAAGGAATGTCAGAGGATGATCTATGAAATCTGTGCATTTGTTTCACACTATAGCCACTGGTTGGTGGCTCCACAGACATGTTACAGCTCTCCTTTAGCATCACGCCTGCGCTGCTTCCACTCCAGAATCAGCACTGGCAGATCTGCAAGTGTCTTTGAGGTCTCTCTTAGGGTAACACCAAAAATGTCTATCATCTTTGTAATATGCTTATCATGTAGCTTAAACATATTCAAAAGTTAATGTACTAGAGATTAGATAGCATTTATTACTCTACCAAGAAGATATATGTGTGTGTGTATATATACACATATATAAAACAAGCTATTGGACAGTTGCCTAATATTCTACGCCTATCGTACAACTACATACAAAGTACTTTGTTTCTTATGAAAAAAATATTTGAGAAAACACCTTGGGAGCTATGAAAGAGGAAAAAGTGGCAATGTAATGTTTCTGCATTTACTCTCCTGTGGAAAATAAATACTAAGATACTTTCACAACTACATCTATAAATATACTTTTAAAATTTCTTTGTTCATGCTACCATTAGAATTAGCTGGGTCAACAAATGATGGGGAAAAAACAGGTAAAGCAAGAGCACGAATACAAAAGGCATCATTCAGTGTACATTTGCAGTACTGCTGCCTTTTCAAGGGAACAAATTCACAGTCCTTTACACAATGCTGTTACTGCCTTTCACACAACACCTAGTGAGTGATACAACGTGATAATTCATACCAGTTAGTTTGATTACATGAACAGGCTTCATTATTTTTTCAGAAATACTTACCTCACAGGACGTATTCTTACAGCACAAAAATATACTATAAAATCCTCCTGTCTCTTACTACTCTACACTTCTTATACCATTTTTTAATCAAAATAATTTTCATGTGGTTATGTCATTGTTGCTTGAAAAAAAAGTAGGAAAAAAACCCTAAGGCAACCCCACTACAATATCTGCATAAAATGTCATTAATCAAGTTGCTACCCTTAAGTGAAATGATGACCCAAAAAAAAGGAAAAGAAAAATTTCATAATGAACACTTTACAGAACATCAAACATTTCCAGAACATGCTTCTCTCGCACACAGAAATGGAAGGAAACCAAATTTAATAAATGTCAGTGACTGTTTTGCTATAGTTTTCCATGCACGCAAGATTTCAAAGGTTTCCAAAAGCCTACACAAACCCTGTTTTTTCTTGTCCCTACATGAATTTTCTGTGGCCAGATATGCCATGAGTGTCTTCAGCTGCTATCACATTTTGAAAGACCATGGAAGAAGGGAGAGTCAATGCTCCTCACGAGTTCACTCAAAGTTGACCCCTGTTATCTCCAGTAGACTTTTTTTGGCTTAAAAAAAAATACATAAAAGCTGTGCACGTGTGCTCACAAGCACACACACTTCAGTATCAGCTCCAAATGGCTGGACTTTAGGGAGCTGCATAGTTTTAGTGGATCTCTCAGTGCTGGCAATAAAGTAGCAATCCAATTATTCTCTGCATCTCTCCTTTCCCCTTTTTCTACTAGTCAAATTTTCTGAAAGAAAAAAATTCAAAAATTCCGTGTTTACCTTCACTTTAGGAATAAGATATGGATTTTAATTACTATGATAAGGTTTTCCCTCTTACTGGAAAATATATTTTATTTTAAAACAGACACATGAAAAGTTGATACATCTTGCCAAGTGCCATTTAAAAAAGTACTTTGTCTTGGAATAGCATATTTTCCACATATTGCTACAGCTCCTACAGTATGTGTTAATTTCTTTCGGGCATTACTAAAAAAATACAGCACCCATCTACACCTCCTATGCTATACATGGTTTTAAAATTCTTTACTTGCATACTCTTCTTTGGCACAGATATTATGAATTTTTCAAATTTCTAAGATGGAATGTCAGTTCCTTTTTTCCCCTCAGATACCATACATGCTCAAAAGAAAAGAATTATCATTAAAACATATCGCCTGATGATTTAATAAGAGAAGGCCATTTTATGCAATAAATATATGCTATTTCATTTGCTTATAATAGAAAGAGCTTGACTACGTTAAGTTTCATGTTTATGTCTAGATTTCTTGCACTAACTTCTCAGATTTTCTTTTGTACATCAGAATTCTTTTTTTTTTCCTCTTTGAAGTGTTGTTTCCCAGCCATCCAGCAGAGAGGGCTCTAGGTCCAGCTTGGTTTACACGCTCCTTTCTCTTCCCGAGAGCCACATTGTGGGCACACCTGGATGGGACAGACTTCCATCATCTAAAGTACACCCCAGCTATAATAAAAGATGTGGACATTTTTATTTTATACTCTGTATTACAAATAAATTGTCCAAGAAGAACAACAGTATGACAATCTAAAAGCAACACAAGGGCAAGAGTCTGCAACCATAAGTATTAACCTTTACCTAATTTGTTTTGATTTATTCACTGCTTTATGCCTTCAAAAGAGAACATATACATCAGGGAGATGAAAAGTATAGTTATTATTAAGCCTCCCAGGTAAGATTTTGCAGTTCTTCAAGGGTCGTGTTTCACATGCTTCTTTATTTATGTATCTTATATGCAAGAGGCCACCTCTCGCAGCCTCCCTCTGCAGCAGTTGGTAACCCTGAGCAGAGTAAAAGAGGCCAGGGAGTTCTCTGCCAGACAAAGCTCTGAGAAAATCCCACAGCTGCCTGAAATACAAGTCTGCTCAAGATCTGAATCAATTCTTCGAACAACTGGACTTAACAGAACCCTGCAATTCCATATTCTTAAAACAAACAAAGAAAAGCAAACGAGATGAATGCTTTTGGCCGAAAGAACAAAAACATTCTCCAGTTACTAGAGAAGAGTTTTTTCCCCAAGATGTCCCAGCTGAAAAACCACTGGCATCACTATTAGTTACCAGTCACACACCATCCCATACTGCTCACACCACTTCATGCACAAGATTGTCTCCAGGAGAAATTCAACTGCAGAACTAGACACAGTCCTTAGGAAAACATGATCTTTGGTATGCGTGACTGTTTGCAAGCAAATCTTTTGCTGGTCAAGCTTTTGCCTTCAGTAATTTTGGCTTCTCATACTACGCTAATACCGTTAAGGAGGAATCCAAGTCAAAATTAATAAAACAATTTTCTTTTGCTTTATTTTAAGGAAAACTTCTTAGGCAGAGGAAGCAGCAACACTTATGTATAGTCCTGCTAGGTATGAGCTACATGAAAACAGTCTGAGGCACCTAAAATATCATAAGCCCTTTTAAGATCAGACTATTTAAAAAAAAAAAAGCCACAACCCTGTGAAATTTTACACAAAGAAATTTTTATAAAATCTCTACAAAAGTATGGCACACATGAATTTTCAAGTATTTTAAGCTACTTTTAAGAGCTTAATGATCTGCAAATCCCTTTGAGATATTTTATATAATTTGTATTTTTAAAAAAATCACCTTACAAAGAGGGAAAAATAAAGTTTTACAAGCATTTCCCCTCCATTTTGCATTTTTATTATCCAAACATGACTTCAGAGAAACCAGATAAATACTTTAAATACTCCATGTCCAACACGCATTTCAAGGCACAATACCCCAGGAAATAGTTAGAATAACTAATCTGAGCACACACTACATAATAAATTCATTGTGTTAAAAACAAATGTGGTTCATGGCAAGGTATTGGGGTTGGATCACTATGCATAGCTAAAAATGTTACCGCTAGTTTCTCTCCCTGTTCTTCCCATGACTGCCAAAAAATATTACAAGCATGGGCAACTAATGCAACTATCGGGATCAATAAATCTTCTGCAAACAGCGCTTTAGGCCAGACTGGTCACACAAAGTATCCCTGTAGGTAAGGAGAGGGTGGAATCCTTTTAATGCTGCAAATTTGCACAGTTTTCTGCCATCAGGGGTCTTCTTTTGGACCTGGGGAAAAAATGGTCCTGCAATCTGACAATTTACATTAACTTAGGGATCTATGTTTCTTATTAGGAACAATTTGTTGTAAAAAAATATAAGCAAAAGAAGGGCTTGAAAAGCAGAATCCAATTTTGATTGAAAAAAAATCAGGATGATTAAAATTTGAGAGAATAAAAATAATCCTTTTAAATGGTGCTCATGAAGACAAGGGAGAAAGATGACAAATACAATTACAAGTTGATAAGAGGAAAGGATATGATCACCAGCAGAATGTTACCACAATTTGAAGATGCGTAGCATTGAGTTAAGACATGAAAACCAAACATGAAAATACAAACTTTCTGCTGCAACCCTCTGGCAACCCACCCAGAAAAAAGCTCCATGATTTTTTAGAAGCAAAGAAGATCAGTAACCACTTGTAATGCAAACATGGTCTAAGGTATTATTAGACTGAAAGTAGAAAAGTCACTGGTAAGACAGAACTGCCATCTTTCAAAAAAGCGACGCTATTTTCCCCAAAGACGATGCTCAGATCCCTAGCTGGGCATTTAATGAGGCACACTGGTTAGCTCTGGATTATGTATTTTGGATTAAGTTTTAAAAATCAGTATTCAAACCAGTGATTAACAACCCATTAACTTCTTTGGCAGAGGAATTGTGGTTTTGTTGTCTTTATACAGTACCTAGCACACCGGTACCTTGGCTTGTAGCTGAGATCCCCTAAAATAGCAGTGAATCCTGCTACTAAGTGCCTGCACTGGAGTTTGAAAAGCCGACCACATACAGGCGACTGCCCTGGCTGGGATGAGGAAGGAGAAAGCCAGAAAAGGAGGACTGGTGAAGCGTGAACAGCAGAACCCAGTTTAGATAAAGCACTTTTTGATAAGCCCTTGTGCACAGGAATGCATCAGGACTTGTGAGACTGTGAGATACGCTGAAGGTAAAAAATAATTTAAAAAATACACTTTAGTTGACGGGCACAGCACCGACATTACAAGAAAAGGAAGAACTATCCTAGTTTCAGCAATAAAATGCTAAGAGGGCACAGGTTTTGTTTTGTGCACATTTTTTAAACACAGCCTTTTAACAAGTATTTAAGCTGAAGACCTATATTCTGACATTTAGCATTTATAATTTCAAAGTTGTTTTTCTAGAATCATGATAGATCTGCTGCAGCGTGTTGCACACACAATTTTTTATAGTTTTCAAGAAAGCCAAGAGACCTGAAGTATATTCACAGCCCAATTTTAAGTCCATAGGATTTTCAAAAGCAAACTTAAAAAGTCAAGTCAACAGGGGAAACTGAAACAAGTCAAAACCAGCTTCCAACAGATAAAGCACAAATAAATGCCATTGCTAATATTTTATGAAACTTCTTGTATGTATTTGTTTTATTATACTTATACACAGTAAAATCTTTTTGCATTGCATAATCTCTCCTCACCTTAAGTTTGTGATGGCTGTATTACACAAACAGCAGACAATAACAAGCTGATCAGTAAAACAAGTCACCAAGATAATAATATATAAAAATATATTGCACGTTGTGGTATAATGTAGGATGGCACTGAGTCTAGGTTAGACACTAAATTTAGGTGTCATATGCAATCTAGGTACCTATCCTCCCATGATAATTATAGGATACATAGTACTGATCAAAAAAAAAAGCCTCAAGAAGGATACAGCTCACCCTAGAATAGATACCTCGCAGTCAGTAATCCAAATTGCTCCCTAGTCTCCAATGGCTATATTGACTGTAGACCAGATTTGCACACGTAAGCACCTACTGTCACCTGGGAGGCTCAAAGGTATTGGAGAAATCAACATGGCATAGCTCATTATGGCAATGATATCAACTATGAATCAACTGCATAGGAGACACAACAACAGATGAAAGCCAGGCACGATACTCCTCTGTATCTCAAGGGGCACCAGTTGCCTGTATGGGGGCCGCTACATCAAGTCCCAATCGTCCTTTTGACTCCTCAATCCACATGTCCCATTAAAAATCATCTTAATATGAAGGATTCAGAGTATTACAGGAATTTCTAAACTTAAAGCAATCAAAACATTGCTAGGGCTGGATTTGTATGCTCTCAATCAGAGCTGGTTGCCTTAAAAGCAGATTTAATGTAATTTTAAAGCCATAAAATCGTTTACAAAGTGTAACACATAAGGGGACGGAAACCCCCAGCATCCCACCTCCCAAACTCACAGACCTGTACAGCACTCTTACAGCACCTGCAACCAAAATAATTCAGATGCTCTGGGACAGTTGTGTTAGAGTAAGATCTGCAGAGATGCCTATCCTATCTACCACTTTTCATGTGAGAGTAATAGTTCTGCCGTTTAGCAGGCGTGAGCTGGTGTGAATGTGCTCCATAGGTCCCCATCTCCGTTTAAAACTCCCCTGGGATGTACTGACCCTCAAAGATGCCTACTTAAGAATGCTCTGTTTATGGGAACCATTCTGGAAAGAGACAACAGCAGTTTGCAACATTACTTTCAGACTTGTTGAGCATGTCCTTATGACAGATGCCAATTTTCAACACAGTTCACCTATACTATAGACTAAAACCACTGGGTTTAGGCCACTTTAGAGCCCTGCATGACTCATAGTTACAAAATTAATCTTGTTAATTACTGCCTTTGTCAATATTGTCTGTCTTCTACAGATGTATCAATGTGCAGTTGTATGTTTAGATACATAATCTATAGCCACAGGAATTAAAAATGTAATGCATGATAGAGATTTTAAAAAAATAAAGATGCCACTATGTTTTACTACACCATATCTGAAATTCAACTTAAATTAATTCACTTGTACAGTAGATGCTGTGAGTCAGTACTGGTATAACTCTAATCAAGGATACTTGCAATGCTATCAGTGGAATAACTAACATGGAATCTCTATTTATGAAGGGAATTTAGATGAGCGTAATGTCAGCTGACACGTGAAATATATTGCTAACCAGAATGATTCCAAATGAAATGCCAAATAAAAGCTCTCTAACTGTAATAATTTTACAAATAAAGTACAGTCTCCAAGTATGCAGTCTCCAATATGCAATATATACATTTGCAAAATCAGATCTTATTTGACAGTCAGTCAATATTTCCATGTAGGTAGAAGACGAATGTCAGTGACTGCCAAGAATTCCATCTGTCTAAACTAACTACTTATCCAAATACAGGTTATTAAGCCCTGAAATCCTGAGGGGATTTGATAAACCTGTGTCCTGGTTTCAGCTGGGATAGAGCTAGTTTTCTTCCTAGTAGCTGGTCTAGTACTGTGTTTTGGATTTAGGATGAGAATAATGTGATAACACCCTGATGTTTTAGTTGTGGCTAAGCAGTATTTATACTAAGTCAAGGACTTTTCAGCTTCCCCTGCTCTGCCAGGTGCACAAGAAGCTGGGACGGGGCACAGCCAGGACAGCTGACCCAAACTGGCCAAAGGGCTATTCCATACCATACGATGGCATGCTCAGTATAGAAACTGGGAGGAGTTGGCTGGGGGGCAGTGACTGCTGCTCCGGGACAGGATGGACATTGGTCAGTGGGTAGAGAGCAGTTGTATCACTTGGTTTTCCTGAGTTTTGTGTCCCGTCTGTCCGTGTGTGTCCGTCCCCCCCATGGTTTTCCTTTTCATTACAATTTTTTTTTTTCCAGTTATTAAACTGTTCTTATCTGAACCCACAAGTTTTCTCACTTTTGCTCTTCCGATTCTCCCCCCTCCCACCAGGGGGGAGTGAGCGAGCAGCTGCATGGTGGTTCGTTGCCAGCTGGGGTTAAACCACAACAACCTGATATACTTAACAGATTTTGTTGCCTCTCAGAGACTAAACAGATTACCAGTTACTGCATTCTGTGCTTCTGATAGGACTTAGCAACAAGTTTCTCTTCACCAGCATGAGAAATAATTAATAAAATAAATATTTTAGATACTGTAACACAGAGTTGCTTAGAGAAAGGCAGAGGCCAATCTCAATACTACAGTCTTTCCCTTCCAGTACTACAATGGCATAAATGAAATCTAAAGAAACAGCCTAAGATAATGCAACATAAAAGGAAGAGAGCAGAAAGAAGTGGTAGAAGGCACATCTCTGCAGAACTACTGCAAAGAAGGTGCAGACTTGAGGTTTGTTTAGTGGGCAATTAAAAAAAAAAGCTTTCCACACAGATTAGCCTATCTCAAAATTGTATTTTTAAGCATCTTCCTAATTATGGCAACTCAAAACAAAGTGAATCTTTCCTCTGATGAGCAAGCTAAGTGCCTACTTGGTTTACTTGCTGACACACAGAAGCCCAACGTATACATTTTCCTTCCCCCCCAGTTTCATCCTGGGTAGGTTCTTTTCCTTGAAACTTCCCATGCCTGCTCCTGCCCACGTGGTCCTCAAGCTGAAAGATGACTGCATTGCAACAGCTCCTTCCACACCTAGAACAGTACCAGCATTAACAGCTTGGGAGGATTCTCCCTATTGCATCGATGTGGTGCCAGGGAGGCTAGCCAGCCTGATGACCTACGAAGATTTGACCTGAGAGCCGAGAGCACTGAAACGTGCTGACGCCAGTGACATAGATTATCAGGTTACTCATGGGTAACACACTGTCTCACTGTGTCTACAAGTTATATGTCTACTCAAAATTAGTCCTCTACTCAAAATTAGTCCTCTGGGCACCCTCCACAGACTATGGAGAAAGAGTGACTGGGCCTCTAGGAGGTACCCCTTTCTCTTTTTTGGACTATAAAGTAACGTAAACAACTGTTTCAGACTAAATGCATGAGATAATACTTTCCATTGTCATAGGTAACCCAGGATTTCTATTATCACAGTCTATCATCTGTAAGTCTTTCGGTCATACACAGTCATAGTATATATTGCATACCTATCGATCATTTCCCATTCTACAGATGGCAACTTACTTTTCCTTTTATCATCTCAGTCCAAGAGCTGGCAATACATGTATACATGAAAATAGCAAAGCCTATCCAAACCCTTTGTTTGGAGAGCTTGCTTCATCCAACCTTGGCATTTATTCTCAGAATTCAGCAGTACATTAAAACCAAACTAAAGCAACATGCAAAATTTACACTCTGAATGCACCTGATCTATAAGCACAGCCTTAATTGCTATCCAGCAGGTAGATATTTGTTCCATTTTTGCCGTAACTTACTTGCCACATTCTCTTGTAAGGAAAACACCTCCCCTCAAGTTGCACCAGGGGAGGTTTAGACTGGATATTAGGAAATTTTGCTTCACTGAAAGAGTTATCAAGCATTGGAACAGACTGCCCAGGGAAGTGGTTGAGTCACCATCCCTGGAGGTATTTAAAAGACATGTAGATGTGGCACTTAGGGACATGGTTTAGTGGTGGACTTGGCAGTGCTAGGTTAACAGTTGGACTTGATGATCTTAAACGTTTTTTCCAGTCTCAACGGTTCTATGATTCTATTCTAAAGTGACAAAGAAAAATTGCCAACTTACAACTTCGAGTAAGCTGACCAGTGGATGGCAACAGATTCTCTTCTTTAATCACAAAGTAAGCATTTAAAGTTGTGCATAGGACTGGCTTATTACTCTGTTTACATCCTTTTTTTCAAAAAGAAAAAAATTTAATATGCTTTAGGACAGAGGCCCATCTATTATCAGGTGACCATACAGCATTTGCTTCAGAAGATGTTAACTGGGCATTTCAGCTGTAGTTCTGTTCGGTACAAGTGTCACAGTAAGAATTAACAGAAATACTTACTTTTCTTTGGTGGAATATGAAAAAAAAAGTTTTCATGTTTTAAAATTCTGGTTTTGGTAGGATTTGTTTTCAGTATGTCAGCCTTTAACCCAAGTTAGTATCTTTATTTAATGTACCATGAAGTTTTGCAAGAGCATGGTGGCATATGGTACATCACAATATCCCACCAACATCTGCTATATGTTTCTTAGTCAAACCTGACTTTAGATTTGCATGTTGAAATAGAAGAACTACTCAGAAGTAGCTGCTACATGCCTTTGACAGAAAGATATCTTTAATGAGACAATCCTGCCCATATATTTATTTTCCTTACTTGATTTTTCAATGCCCTGATTAGCATCAAAATAATGCAGTTCAATGAGCTGGGCTCAAGAAAACTATCATGCTACAGAAATACAGCACAGTTGAACTCTTTATTTTCTCTTGTGACTAGGATTAAGGTCCAATTCATTTCTTCAGCATTACCTTAAAAAGGAATACTTGTGGCTGGGAACAGATGGGAATTGTTGCATGCTCTCCTGACCTTCCCGTTCCCCAGTGTCTGAGCAGAGAGGCTAGGCAAGCAGAACCCCTCCTCTTCCAGCTCCACAAATGGGACTGGGATGAACTGGGAAGTGCAGAGGTGGTGTAGAAGGCTGAGTCAGGCAGGACAACACAAATGGTAAAAAGCATAAACAATACCAAATTAAGAACTAACACAGCCCTTTTGTGCGATATTGCCTATTTTGACTCTTTTTACCTGCTTTCTAATGAGCTAAATTGAAAAGAAACTAACTGGTCTTTCTCTTCTCACGTAGAAAATGAGAGATGATTACACATTTTGCTCTTCAATACAAGAGCATCACATATAAAGTTTAACTGCTCAAGAGTTTAGACTGTCTTATGATTACATTACACACTAGTATGCAAAGAAATATCAGACTTTGTAATGGGTCATTTAAGCTAAGCAACCCTCTTCTTCCTCCGTCTTCCACATGTGGTTTGTTTTAGGAGGTAGTTCCACCCCAACATTATCAGAAAGACAGTTCTGGCCAAATTTATGTTTCGTGGTGGGAGACATTTTGAGTTTTCTGTCTAAATTTAGGGGTCTACACAGATATATCTACCCTTCACTTACACTTACTGTGCTGTTGATTGTACTGAGAAGATCTGTTCTCAGAAATACAACTGACCAGCAATTATGTGTTTGTCATTAATCCATTTGACCAGATGGGAGTTTAGACACCTAGAATAAATACAGACTTGTCTATTTAAACATCTTAATTTCATATAATTCTCACTTTAAGCTATAAGGCTCTTGCCCATCACATAATGCAGTAGAGTCGCAAAATCTTAAATACCAAATCAAAACATGCCTTTATATCTGTTAAAAGTTCATTGACCATTCCAGGGAATCGATGCCTTATTTTTAACACTTAAAGCAAGATATCAAACACAGAAAGAAGTAAATGACTGGAACAAATACAAGACATATAGCTTTTCTTTAAGTTTTTCCAGTGTGTTTTTTGTAAGGACTTATATACATTCTCATCTGTACATAAGCAAGTCCTTCCTATTCAGATTAATGTAATTGTTCACGTGAATTAAGTTATGCATATGCTTATTTTAAAGTTGGAAGAACGAAGTCCATTCCTGCAATATACAGTTGTAATTTGATCATTGTTGCTTGCATTCTAAAAATACTCAAACTATGGCATTATTTGTCTTCCCATAAAAATCCCCTTCCATGGGTAGACGCTAACTTCTGATTTCCAATCTAGAGCAGCTTTGGTTTGTAATGATTTTTTTTTTTAAGATCAATTTGAGTTTTGGCATTCATCTAAGCCATCACTAAAAATACTTTATTCTCAGTTACGATGCATTTTTGTTACTGAGAAGTCTATCAAAACAAAAGACAGAGATCCTACACAATGAGTGAAACCAAAAACACCCCCACAGAAGTACTTAAAACTTTATCAGTGACCAAGCTTTCACAGCTTCTGGCTGAATACATACTATTCTAGATGTATTATCTGAGATGTAGTCTCAGATTATTTTGGTTAGAGAGAGATGAGTCAACTGTTTGACAAGTCGTCTTCCAGTGAGAAAGGTCACCGTCAAGTAACCTCAACTTCCTTTGAGCTAAACTATGTAGACTGAGCTCCTTTTTTAGCTTGAAAAAGCAGGGATTTTAGAACTTTTGTTTAATCTTTTCAGTAAAACAGAAGGCAACAGAAGGCCTGCATGTTCTGGTAATGTCCTCACTGGCATTTTGTATACAAATAACTTCTTTCTGTCCAGCGCTCTTCAGCCTCCAGGGATGATTACTGCGTCATTTGCCATCACCTCAAAATGAAGCTTTTGCAGACAATCCCCTAAATTTCTGTGTTCCCTTGAGCTTTTAGGGAACCCTCAAGTTTTTTTCATGAACCTTGAGGTTCATGTTTAGCTGTAATAAAAAGCACTAGTCAAGCAGGTACAACGCACCATACAACCTAGATGACTCAAGTATCCTGCCACAGTTATAGACGTAAGTTTTCAGATGTTACAAGAACAAGCCAACATTTCTAACCGTTTCATTCCTTGTAACTGATGCTACCAATATTAAGGGTAGGATTCAGCTCCAAATTCAGACAACTAAATTGAGGTGTCTACAGAAGATTTAAGGTATTTAAGCTCCCATCCATTGTAGTCAAAGGAAATTGAGGCAATAAAAATCAATTGAGCCTACCTACTCTGATTTAGCTCACTTGCAAGTATCTAGGGGACATCTAGGGGACAGTGCCTTAAAACATTTGAGATGCCACAAGGGTATCCTGTCTGGCCTCCAGCCACCACTCCAGAAACACAGGTCCTGTGTCATGTGTGCCAGCTCCATGAAGATTTCTCAGATACCTTAAAGCACCTAAAATGGCTTTATAATCTACAGTGTGACTAAGTATCTAAGTTCCTATTCATATACCAAAGTTTAGATGTCTTGATCTTTAAACTGAATCCCAGCCTACATTATTTCTAGTCAACAACAGGTCCAAGACTCAACTAGGAACCTTCCTAACATATCCAACTCCAAATTCCTACTTACAGCTAAGTAAAGTTGTCAGCTTTTCTTTAAAGTGATTTATTCTTGCAATAAAAATATTGTGTAGTGCCAATGCACATTTTATTTTTATTATCCAAATATGTATTTTGGAAGCAAGATTTCTATAAAAGTCTCATCAAACTGGTACCCAGCCTCTTAAAGTAAGATCTGTTTTCTGTATAACCCAGGTGACTTATTTTACAAATACCAGTATTGAATTGGACTGAACTGGGTGCGACACCAATGTTTTCTTGCTAGAACTTCCCTCATGTGAAACATGTCTCCTGGACATATCCAGGCTATGCAACTCATTAGCAGAAATGGCTGGCTCCAGTGACATGCATGTGGAAAGCTAATATCAAATACCAAAAACTCAAAAAATGTATGTACAACTGATTTCTGGTATAAGCACAACATCTGTTACCCTAAAAATGCAAAAAAATTTTAAGCAAACAGTACAGCCTTGCAGACTAGGAACAAGAGGGAATAGCTCTTAAGTAACCAAAGTATTCTAATCTCTAAAAGAACCATCCACAGACAGATATACTTCCCTTACTGACAATGTATATTTGTCAGTATTAGGAAATGGACAGGGCTATCAAGAACATTTCAGTTGCTACTAAAAAAAAATACAGAAGTGCATATGCAGTGTTGCAGACCTTTCCTTGAAACTGTAATCACCAATCTTTTGATTCCCCATTCAGTATCCCCAGAATTTATTGATGCTGCCACTCTGAAAACCAACTTTTTCCTCCCTCCTTCTCAGGCTTCTCCATCTGAAAACAGCTTTGTATCATAACTGTGAAGAGAGAAACAAAGTTTGCTGTAATTAAGACACACAGAAATGAGAGACAAGCATATGATGATACTCTGAATAGTCTTGGGAAGAATATAAGACATTAATTATATAGTATGCAGTTGTAGTAGTGAACCACTCTACTAACACAGTTGACTGACATCCTAAATCCAAGCAACCAGCCAGGCCTTGCAACCTGCAGAACAAACTGGGCTTACAACCCAACCAGCTATTTTTTGGATCAGCGTTATGCAGCCATTAATTTATCTCTTTTTAAAGGTAGTATCACATAACCAATAACTGCAAACAATAAATTGCACTGCTTTCATCATTAGCAAGTAGAAATGTTAGACATCTTAACTGGCTTAATATAGAATTAATGAAAAATATGGTGAAAGATTATATTACTAGGTCATTATACTTTACTATCTGATAAACTATGCTAGACAGACTTTTATTACCTAAATTGTCATTTAATTTCCATGGCCTCAACTCTTATTTTCCAGACTATGTCAGATGGCTATTCAAGAATGTAGAAAAGAAATCTATATGGATATTAATTGTGAATGTTTTTATCATGTTTAATGAAAAAAAAAGTAAACTTTGCTATAAACCTGTGCCAAATACCAAATCCATGAGAGCTTTATGAAATTTTGGGGGCTATCCTACCCCTTTTTCCTTTACTAAGTGGAATATGGAGTAAGTATAAAAGCAGATGGCTATTGTAGTCAAGAACTCAAATATTAAGAAAAAAACCCTATTCAGATAATGGACCCATCCCTAACACCTCTGAAAAGATGCAACATCAGGCACTGCACAGGACTCTGACCATGCATAAATCAAAGATTCACAGATGAAACAATCCTGTTTTGAAGCAAGAAATTCTTCTTTCTAGTGAAAGAACGTACGTATAATCAACAGTTTTCTTTACATACATTATCTGTCAGTTTTGCTAAGTATGTAGCAATGAAGCACCTGTTTCACAACAGGGTCTGTTTCTCCATTTTGAATTCTTCAACACTCAGAGTAGCCATTGGTAGCCACTCTCGTTACTAGAGCCACAGGCAAAGATTATCACAGCATCTGAAACAGCAGCTAAGGGACAGAAGAGTGCATATAACTTTGTCAGTTAATATTTGTACATCTTCCTGAAAATGGTAAGTTTATTTGAACTTTGCTACAGAGACTAAATACAGATTTTGTTTGGTTCTATCCCCTTACTTAAGATGTGAGGAAAAACATCGAGGACTAGGTTGACTAAGAAGGCAAACTCTTAGAACATAAACTCTACAGGAAAAATAAGATACAGCGAGCCCAGAATCTTAGCGTGATTTCTGATTTTGTTACCCAAAACTACCATTTAACCAGTTATAGAGAGAAAGCAAAGTTGGGCAACAGCCTTTCAGAGTATGGAAAAAGATAGTTGATCAAAGGAAGACTTCTAATGATGACAGATTATTTCCATTTAAAACTGCTACACCGAATGGATTCACACAGCTCTGCTTTTGCCAAAATACAACCTGTATATCAATTGTATCTGCTTAGAATCTGCATAGAAAAGATCAGACTGAAATAAATCATGGAAAAACTGTGATAAAATGGAGCATATCACTTTTCTTTTTATTTGACTGCTCTCCAAGAGAGCTAGACTCAAAGCAAATACTAGATTAAAGGAAAGTGAACATTATGGAAATAAAATCTGAACGGTAGTTAAGGAAACCGGCCAATATAGAACCATCTGAATTCGCTATCAGGCACACAGGAGTTCTAGCTGAAAGAAAACTCGTGAAGGTAAAAAAATGCCAAGAATCCCCTCCCAGTAGACCCGATTCATTTCAAGTTGCTACCATTTTCAAAGCACACCAAGGATTTACTCACCCTTTCATCCATCTGTGACACTCACAGAAACTCAAGTCTAAAACAACATGAAAACAAAAACAAAACAGAAAAAAAACCCCACAAAACAAAAGAAAAGAATTATCTTAAGAAAACCATTTCCTATGCTGACATTGAAAAACATATCCTGGCATTAAACACAAGCACATTTGATTGAACCAGAAGGTTGCCTCTCCATTCCCACCTTTCACATTTTCTAGTATCTAATTATGCAGCCCCATTAGAAGCTTTTTCTAGCTGCATAACTGTCGCTTTTCCTAAAGGAAACTATTGTGGCAGATCCATCACTTGTACAAAATGAGAACAAATATCTTACTTAAACCTGATTAATCTGGAGCAGGCATTAACCACTGCCCTTGATGTAAGCTTGTTCTGGACACACTGAGTTAGCAGACCTATAAACACAGCGCCTACACAAGCCAGTACAGAGCAATTCAGTAACAAGAGGAGGAAGTAGTTTTGAGATAAACTGGCAGAACACAACATTTTCAGGCTAATAGCTAAGGCAATTCCAAAAAAAAAAAAAAAAAACGCACACAACCAAAACAACAAAAAACCCACCCAACCAAACATTTATGCAATGAAAGCAAAATGTAAGACTGTGACAGACCTAAGGAAATACTC
Organism: Mycteria americana; assembly: GCF_035582795.1. Taxonomy (NCBI): domain Eukaryota; kingdom Metazoa; phylum Chordata; class Aves; order Ciconiiformes; family Ciconiidae; genus Mycteria; species Mycteria americana. The sequence continues at coordinate 39,676,955 of NC_134367.1, forward strand.
CTAACAGGGTTTTAAGTCTTACACAGGGTCCTTCAGCTTAAAGATACTTATTTGCAACATATTTCGGGCAATGGTGAGATCTACTCAGGCTAAGAAAGATGAAGGATCATCAATTTTCATCAGTTTCATAACCAGTTAACTACAAAAAAGTCTGTCCACTTCTTGAAACATTTCAACAAACCACAGTAATGTGAACCAGACCAGTAACACCAAAATTAAGTCACTTTCAAGCAAAATTGAACAAAAAATGCAGTAACAAAACCAACTCAGAAAGACACTTGTGTTCTATTTGTTTATTAACATCCACATTACAAACTAGCACACTAAACATATTTTATTAGTTCCTAAAGTTCAAATGACATATTCTCATTACTCATTGCAGAAGATGGAAACATGCAAAAAGGCCCACAAATGAGGGCTACATAAAAAAAAGCAATCTTCTCCACCAAAGTCCTAGCTGAAATCCATGACGCAGTGGATCCACAGGACTTGAGCAGGCATCACTTCTAGCCTTAACCTCCCTGAACACCCAAGGGAAAGCTTCCTTTGGGGCACATTACCTTTCCGGACATTGTTATGCAAAACTTTTTGGGGTTTGGTTGTTTGACATGAAAAGTGTAGCCCCTTCTTTGCTGTTCTTATTAAATGAAGTTTAACGCTCATAAGTTAGAAGATCATAAGATGGTTAGAAGACCAGCTGATGAAGAAAAGGAAAGCGTAGTACAAAACTACACTGCACTTCTAGCTCATCTAGTGCATGCAATGTAGCTGAAGCTATTACCAGGGATTTTGTTTTATTAGTTTTACCATTTCTACACATATTTAAGAGTATATCTTATTTTCAGTCTGGCACTAGATAATCTTCAAATGTATTTGTCTCTCACTGTTATGGGAACTCCCATGTGAGTCTGTTAAGGATCTGCACTATCTTCAAGGGCAAGAAATAGGGAGATAAGAAAAGAAACAAAAAACCCCAGCACAGACACATTTTGACATCAAGGCAAAATTTTCCTTTTCTGAGTGTCAAGCTTTGTCTCTAAAAGATGAAAGGATGACAATAAAAAGGCTCAAAAAATTAAACAACAAAATACACGTACTTATTTTCTCAACTCAAACAGCAAAACAAATTGAATCAAAGTATTTCAAAGAGCACAAAAACATGCTCTTTAGCTTCAGTCACCCAAACTGCCTTTTTGGGGTTTTAGACAGCTTATGGCAGAAACTTTAAATGGAAAAGTGGACCACATTCACAGTGGTTGCCTGTACTTTGACTACCTATATGGTAGTAATACTGCCAGACACGATTCAGACCATTTCACATGAAGGTACAGAAGCCTTCAGCTGTTCACAATCACTCCTGATGACTAGGTACCCAGAGCTTGATGGCAATCTAAAAATCTTTTGTTATTTCACCATTGATCCTGACTGTTTTTCCAAACATACCACTGCTTGCTGCGTGAAGTGTGAGTGGCAATCTTCCAAACCAGCATGGCTGGTTTTGAGAGAGACTAGTCTGGCTCTCCTTCTCCAAAAGGGCTAGTCTCAAAGGTAGTTTCTGGTGTTGTACAGAAGCATCAGTTTTAAGTCCCTCAGCATAGCAAAGCAATCCTTTCAAGGAACAGATTTCTTTCATCAGTACTGGCACTCAAAATAAGACCATATGTCTAAGCTATAATATGCAAAATTTTCCAAAGACAGCTTATTTTTCTAGTAGGAAATGTGATTTACATAGATTGAACTTTAGGATCCGTTTACAAGATTCATGAGAAAAACTGGTTTCCTTACAGCAAAAAAAAAAAAAAACCACACTTCTCACTGCTCACAGGAAGCAAGCTTTAATACTGCAAAGTCACTAACCTTCCTGGGGACACAGACCCAATTTAGTTATATCTATCTCCCTCCCACAGGGCCCAAAAGAAGTAGCTGACTTTTCTAGACAAAAGTAAAAAACAGGAAAGGCACAATAAGGAGTTGCTGGGAGCTGCTGAAAGAGCACAACAGAAAGCAGAGAAAGACTGCAGAACTGAAATGATGTGATTGAAAGCAATGGAAATGGAAAAGTTAAGCAGAAGGCCCAAGCAGATGGGAGAACGAAAAGCCAGCTAAGCAAGTGAAACAGTAACAGGATTTATTTTCTATGGATCACTGAAAGAGAACTCAAAGGTAGGAGTCATGGACAATATAAAGTAAGTCGAACCTGTGCATGGAAACACTAAGATTAGGGAACAGGCATGAATGCAAATGTGAAGGATGAAGAAATCAAGCTCAGAAGAATACAAGAATGAAAAAATAGGTGCTGCCAGAAGCTGAGCCAGAAGTGCTTTGGGCTGCTGCAACCCGCTTCACACACAGCACACACAGCACCTTACTTTGCTGTTTATTCCTAATTATGCCTGGATGGAAAGCTTAAATCACACTGCAAAAGCTAACATTGCCTTTCCCAGGCAGGGGTGGGCAGCCTCAACAGAGGAGGGGATGGGGACTGCACTGGAGAGTGAGGGAGGGCTCTCCAATAGTGCTAAAAATCTATAACCTGGTGAATAAGTGCTTACAGTGATTACACCTAGTTACAGGCATTCACTAGTACTGGAATGAATGGCATTGGCCAAGTTATTTGTTCCCACCTAGTACTCATGATCTAAGCTCTAGGTTCACCAGTATCGCCATCTCCAAACTTCCGTCATGTACCTTGACAGAATGAGTATCCATGTACAACTTCCATTTTACACCTGCGTGCACCCTTCCAGGATGACTCTGTCACAAGGAACTGAAACAACAATTTAATGACCTCCCTTCCACTAGGCAGCACGAAGCAGATCTACTGACTCCAGGCCCAAGAGCAGCATTCCCTGATTTATCAACTTGGGAAAAGCAAGCACTTTCTGAAAAGGCACCACAGAAACAATTCTCATGTGTTGCACTACCCCACCAAAAGTTCACAAGGATGAACCCTGAATCCCAGTTGGCTTTCAGAGGAAATTACTAATCGCACACTTAGAGGGGAATACGAGGGTCCCTCGAACAAAGCAGGTACCCAAAAGAAGTCATCCACTGGGAAAGCATCTCCCAGCTTGGCAAGTTTTTAAAGTTGGAATCTTTAAATTACTGCGTTCAACCAGAACTATTTACTAGTCCTCTGCAAAATGAGTGCTTTTGTTTAAGGGCTTAAACAAGTCTATTATTAGCAGTACTATAGAAAACAATAAAAAAACCCTACTAGATACTCTAATTTCTCCCACATGTGGGAGAATGAGCTGAGCAGCATTTAGACATTTCTAACCTTTTATATTCTGAAGTAGGGACACAAGTTGTGAAAACTGCATATGCAACTCCAATGAACATGGATAATTAGAAAATTCTGGATTTGTGGGCACAGAATCCACAACATTTATCCTGTTACACATACAGGCATATTCTTGACGAACTAGGTAACTTCCTCCATAGACTACACAATGTGCCAAAGAAGAAACATCTTCTAGTACAAACAACAAAAGGAAAATGCAATTTTAAAGTAAAAGTAATGAAGCTTTTTCTGGTTTATTTTCCTGAAGCTTTTTCTTAGTTTATTACCTATGATACTATGGTATCTAATGTCTGTCATTTCTACAGTGTCAGTGACAGCCAAAGTTACCTAAAAGTAGGTCAGCAGAACCTCTTGGCTGGGCTTGCGTAGCTCTGTTCTTCTACTTCCCATTTTGTTCCCCAGGGGATCTCATACTCACAACTGCGTCAAGTTTGAATGCCTTTTCATTCTTTGCTATCAGGTACATTGTTAAGGAAATCTGCCTATTCAAAACCAAAAACCAGTCAACTCGCCTCCTTCTAAGAGGGATTCTACATTACAGGAAATTCATAGTCTTTCAGAAATAAAACTTTTTTGTTTGTTTGTTTCAGATGAACATTGCACAAAAATACACAGCATTGGCCAAAGTCCACCAACAAAATCCCAAAGATTTCAGCATACTTTCTAACCCATTAAAGCAAAACTTTTATCTAGGCAATTAGGTATCTTTTCACACACTTCTCTTCAGACAAATACACAACAGTACTATAAAAGTTACTGTTGTTTATTCAGTTTAAAAAAATAACACTTATTTCTTTCTGCTCTTTGCTTTCCATAAGCTTCCCAACCATTTCTACTGATTTTAGATGTATGGTCTGACTTTAGGGTTGGTTTTTTTTTTAAATTAAGAAATGGATTGGTAAATTCCATAAATAATACTGCGGGCAGCTTGGATAAAACAGAATCCAAGTAACAGAAATGATGTGATTATAGAAGTCCCCTTCTCCCCCCCGCTGCCCTGCAAACCCAACCACATACTGGGCTCTGAAATGGCAGACCAGAAATTGATAATATCTGCTTAGGTTTGCACTATTTGATAATTATTACTGGAGAGGGAGCAGGTCTAGACTGGTTTCTATTGTTTGGTTTTTCTTCTTTTTTTTTCCCTTCTAAAGAGAGGAAACCACTAAAATACCTCGCAAGCTTTCTTCAAAATTGGATGCCAAAAAGCCCACATGCCAACATTAGACAGTTTTAAGGGGCCACAGTTCACATGCCCTACACATGCTTGTTCTTACAGGCTTATATATTAACTGAAAAGAAAAAAAAAAATCTTGTTTCCCCCTTTGACAAGGGCACTCAAAAAATGTTTTCGTTACAACTTTGTAGTCAAAATGAACCCTCACATCACCAAATATTTTCCCGGCAGCTTAAGTCCACAGTAAAGTAATTATAAGCTTCACTTCTAAAGTGTTTGATTTAGAAAAATGTTTTGTCCTCAAGTTGATAAGATGTCCATGAGAGACATAAAACCATGGATGACAAAACTTTAATCTAGTCTGTCGATAACACTTGTAAAAGCAGACAGAAATACACTATTGGGTCAGAAGATGAAAGGCAGGGCAACTGATACAAAAAAAAAAAAGGGATTTCTGGGGTTCATTTCCTCTTGTAGCATCTAACCCTGCACATATATGGCACTTCGGTTGTATGAAAATGAAAAGAGAGAGGTTGTGTTTAACTAGATAATTTACAGTCCTATGTTCTCACTCATAAAATCAGCAAGTGCATATCTAACATCTGAACCATTCTTAGCCATTTAAGTCCATTTTCATAGCTCCCTAGAAGTCAGATGTCACTACTATGAAGCAATTTGAGCAAAGTTCCTTTAAAAATACAGGAAAAAGGTTAACTAGATATTATTTTAAGAGAACAAAAACTAATAACCTACTTACCCATGAAATCCAAACCATTATTATATGCATATAGTTCATGATAACCACAAATAAAAGAGAATCATGCAGGTTGGAAAGGACTTTGGGAGGTCCCTTGGCCCAACCCCTACTCAGAGCAGGTCTAGCTGGGCCAGGCTGCTCAGGGCCATCTCCAGGTGAGTACTGAGTCATAGAATTGTTTAGGTTGGAAAAGACCTTTAAGATCATCAAGTCCAACCGTTAACCTAGCACTACCAAGTCCACCAGTACACCATGTCCCTAAGCACCTCATCTACACGTCTTTTAAATACCTCCAGGGATGGTGACGCAACCACTTCCCTGGGCAGCCTGTTCCAATGCTTGACAGTCCTTTCGGTGAAGAAGTTTTTCCTAATATCCAGTCTAAACCTCCCCTGGCACAACTTGAGGCCATTTCCTCCTGTCTCTCCGAGGATGGAGATTCCAATTCTCTCCAGGCAGCCTCCCACTGCACTTGACCATCCTCAAAGTAAAATTTTTTTCCTCAACTCTATTTGGAATTTCCCACATTCCAACCTGTCTTTCTTGCCTCTGACTCTGTCACCATGAGTCTGCATTTTCTCTACACCATCCCACTAGGTACTTGTAGACAGCAGCAAGGTCCCCCCAGGCCTTCTCTAGTCTGAACAAACCCAGTTCCCCCAGCTCCTCCTCATACATCCCATGCTCCAGCATCCTGACCATGTTGGTGGCCCTCCACTGGACTAGCTCCAGCATGCCCATGTCTTGTAGTGCAGAGTCCTCAGCTGGATGCAGAACTCCAGATGTGGTCTCACAAGTGCTGTATGGAGGGGAAGAAGCACTTGCCTTGACATGCTGGCTACACTCCTGCTAACCAGCCCATTTTGCAGTTGGCCACCTTTGCTGCAAGGGCACACTGGTAACTCATCTTCAACTTGTTCACCAGGTCATCCAGGCCTTTTTCTACAGAGGTGCTTTCTCTCCACTTGTTTCCCAGCCTATACTGTTGCACAGGGTTATTCCATCCTAATTGCAGGACTGCTCATCTGCCTTTGTCGAACTTCATGGAGTTTGTTGGCCCATTTTTCCAGCATTTCTAGGTCATTCTGAAAAGCAGCCTGCCTTCCAACATGTACAGTCCTCAGGCTTCCAGATACTGCAGTCTGTCTCATACAGCTTATTAATACAGATGATAAATTGTTCAGCTCATTATGTTTTAACCACAATATTTCATTAATTGAAATAATAATTTTGTTCTACTTCCCAGTGGAACAGAAAACTTAAATTTAAGTACAGCATAAAAGTAGTGGCCTGAACTAAGTACCTCTCGACATTGCTCCTAAGTCTCCTCTCATACAAGTAAAAGTCAGCACAAGCCATGTGTAATTTACTCCACTGCAATACCCAGGTGAGAGTCTCACCAAGGATCACGAGCAAGCATAACAATTTTTTTTCAGCCAGAAACCATATGAAAATGTGTAGCTCACATTTTCTTGCATTAGAAGTACTAACCATTTCTCTGTCCAACAACAAAGTAATTTTAGACTATTTGTAATTTAATCTTTAGAAAACTAAATTACTACACAGTCCATCTTAGAATGCTGCCTGTGATCTCTGTCATCCTTTTTATTTTGGATTTTGAGTGTTCTTTTAGTTTGTCAAAATCTGTGTGGTCCCCCAAACTAGTTTTTTACTCTTTATTTTCTCTAATAATAAATGAGAAAAGGGATAATTTTCACTTTCTCTTTGTAGGCTTTTCCCATTTTGTTGAGAATTTTTTCCCGCCTTATCTTCCCTGGACTTGGTCTGTCCTTCTTCCACCTCTATTCTCCTGTGGTCCTGGACAGGATTTTCTGGATCATGGGGTTCTTTTTTTTTTTGGTTTGGGGTTTGGTTTTTTTCTAAATACAGTTTTTTAGAAATTGAAAGGAACAGTTTGCAATAATTCTTCAAAAAGGCAGATAAACATCAGTGTTGCAGAAATATTTCTCTGAAGACAGTTGGAAGTATTTATTTTCACATTTTCATTTTAGAAAATAACTAAGAGGTTCTAATAAATGCTTCCTCTTCTAACTGCATCATTTTCTGGACAGAATCTAGCAGTTAATTTGTTTCTCTGTTCAAGGGGTGAATATCCTTTGCAACAAAAGAAAGCATAACAAATATCTGCTAATGTACTGGCAGCTTTTCTGTGTTTACTTGAACCAACCTTTTTCATTTTAAGACCATTTTTTGTAGTAGCATCTACTGGTTTTCCATGGGAAACTTTTAGTTGAGATTATGAAAGGTGGGGAGATTAATTTAACCTCATTTCTCTAATTAACAACCTCATTTTATCCATGGTTTAATGTGAATGACTAATGGCTGAAAGATAGTCATCTCTCTTTCTTTGGACTGTCCTAACACAGTTAATATTGATTCTAAGTTAGATCATAGAAATATTTATAGCATCAATGTGACTTTTTTGTTTCAGCATAGCACAGATAATTAGAGACAGACAAATTTGTTTTTTCTTATTACTTCTAGTGTGTTTACTCATCTTACACTATTTGGCAGTTTAGAAACAAAATCTAAAGTCCAACCTTTTCAAGAAAGACATTGCTGGAGGGATTTTTGAGGTCAACTCTCACCCTTGGACAGTTCTTACTCAAAAAAGAAACACAAAAAAAGCCAGTGGACATTGCAGCAACATTAAAGTACACTGATTCTGAGAGGATCATCAAAACCACAAATACCCTGTTGTTAAACAGCTGGATTTTTCACAGTTCAACAATAATTTCCTACAGTATCTGTTAATCAATTAATATATTTCTAAGGTACACTAAAGAGATGAATTCCAGAAGGGATCATTTTCATCCACATACAGAAAAGTAATTCAGAATAAAAACAAATTCTTTTTTTTTTTTTTTTTTAAAAACACTACAGACAGTAAGAAGTTTCAGCAATGGAGGGGAGAGAGAGAACCCTCTCTCTCACATTGTTTCAGCTTGAGCTCTGCAGATACCAAACCTGGAGGACCTCTATGCATGCTCTTGTCCAACATAGGACCAGTCCACATTAAGCCAACCGAGACAGTCGGATCACGTGGAGGAAGTCACAGACTCTAGCCAAGTAGTTATGTGAGCAACAGCCCTGACGTACACACCAGCAGAAGAATGCTTTTGGTAGATCAGTCCATATTACCTAAGGCAGTAGCAAAGCTACGCTGACAAGAAACTTCCTCCTGCAGGCATACATCCCATCCCCATGAGAGGGCTCTACCAACACGGCTGCATCAGCCGAGGCTCTGTTGCAGCCCTCCACAAAATCACCGCCTATCTCTCCCCGAGAGAGCCTTCAAGAGCAACTCTTCACATCATTGCCATAAAAAGAAAGTATGCCTGGTTAAATAATTTTGGTCTGTGTAGCTTGTTTTTGCTGAACAGCATGTGCAAGCAGCCCTTTAAACACATACACACTCTGAAAACTGCTTCAGTCTGGTCACTCACGTGTAACAAGATTTGTACCAAATGAAATGGAAACTAATACATAACCCTGGTTAATGCAGTACCATGACTGAAATTAAAAGCCTTGTTATTCTCCTTGCTGAGGGAGAGCAGATAGCAAGGTCACACAGGTCATTTCTGAAGCGGGGAAGGGGAAACGGCTCATCAGTCAGGATACTTTCCCAAGGAGAACATATTTTCAAAATCTGAAGCGTTCCAGCTCCTTGAATGAGGTGATTCTTCCATGCACTTCATCAACTTTCTCTCGTAGAAATACAAGAGAGAACATAACTACTCTTGCAATAAGAAAACTTTCTGGAACCCTTTCAGGCTGTGACACATTAGGAATGCTGAAGTACATGATTCATATTCTGCCTTGGTTTTGAAATCTACCTCAAAAGCCCTATCCAGACCTGCTCTATATCTACAAATGAACCTTCTTAATTTTGTCAAGGATTAGTGTCTAGCCGTCAGAAAGATTTACATAACCATCCAAAACCAATTTTCCAGGTGATACTCCTATATAGGATTTTTTAAACTCTAGGAGGAGTTTTCTCCTAGGTATGCACACATCAGTGAACCAAAATAAAAATCAGGGGATACATCACCAATATTAATGAATACAAATATTATCACGTGTTCTTTCCAATACTTTTTAGGAGAATTCATGGAAAAGCTGGCCTGCAGATGGTCTCACAGGCTATCAGAAGATGCTTTACCTAAAAAGCTGGTTCTTTGTTCTTTATTTCCACATTGTGCTAAAACAAGCTTTAATGATCCCTCTATTCATTTGTTTTATGGGGTTTGTGGCTTGAATGAATATGCAGACAAATGTATAAATGGGAGGAGCTGCAAACTTTTCTCAAAGCCAATGGAGTTTGGGAATTTAAATGATGCACGAGGAGCGGCAGACAGACCAGCATCCTGGCAGCAGGTCAGCAACGGGTGAGTGAGGCTGGGAGAATCCCCCCCATTTGAACTCTAGTTCAGATGCAACCATTTGCATCTTAATCGGCACTGAGCAATAGCAAGAGAGACCTTGTAACAAGATACTACTAGCTTAACAGCATAAAGGCAGTGAGCTAAATTATTCTTTTTAATATCTCTCAAGGAATAGTACTTTAAGACATTACACCAGAAGATAGCAGTAGCCATCCAACAGTAGTAACAGCTGCAGGAATTTCAGCATTAAGCTTTGTTACTATATGTTACTATATGCACTCCTACTCTGGTCTTTTCCTTCCAAACATAGTTGGAGTAAACACACAAAAACACACTGACCCAAAGGCTATCCATCCAAAGTGATTAGATAAGAGCCAAGGAAAGGAAGCTGAAAATACGCTTGCTAAGGGTTTAATACACATAGCATACAAAAACTTTTATCAGGAAGGAAAGGGAAGACAACAGGCAGCTCTGCTTTTCTTGAAGCTGAGCAGAAATACAGGAGGCATTGCTGGCACCACGGATCTCTAAACCAGTTCTGGATCTTCAGGATTCAATGTAACTACGCATTGAACCACACTTAATTTTTAGAACATTAGGTAAATTGAGGACAGTGTAAATATTTTCATCAGTCTGACTCAGAGCACAAAACTTTTTGATGGCTCTGAAGAACTAGATCCTGTCTTTGTATCCACACAGACAGAGTAAGCACTGCTCCCAACTGAGAAGGTTTTCCCTAAGCTATTTCTATGTATAAGTGGAAAGACACAAAAGCATGTTACACATAGGCTGGTCAAAAGACAAAAGCGTGTTACACATAGGCTGGTCTATGTGTCATTTTCTTCAGTCTTTCACTATTACATTCTATAAATAACCTATTTCTACCTGAATACACATTTCAGGGGCAGGGAAATGACAAGACACCCCTAGGAAAGTGCTGCCTGCATTTTGGTACATGTCTGATCTCACTGTTCTTATTTATTTATAGGTGATATTCTCATTTTTTTGTTATGAGAAGGATGGTTGCTCAAGTGGAAAAAAAGCCCAGTAAATTAGCACTAACTTTGAGCCTCAGCAACTTCATATATTGGGTCTGATAAGCAAGTGAAATTCTCATAAAGGCTATTGTCTTCTCTTGCATGGATTTAAAGCATACCATACATCTATATACATTTAAGACACCCTGTGGAACATTTTTACTGCACCAAGAGCTGATGGGACCTAGAGAAGTGCTTAAGTCCAGACAATTAAAGGTTCTGAATCCCTTATTCCTTAAGGATATATATTAGGTGCATGCACATTAGGTTTTTTGTTTGAATGGGATGCAGGCCTTTGAATCAAGTTCCCTGATTGTCACCACTCACTGTATTTGGCTCCCATTGTGGAACAGTCTCAGCACTTGAAGTGAATTCTTTTCAGATAAAAAGTAATTAGAAGATATGTTCCAGGAGTTCACCTAATATGCCTGAGCTGTAAGCAGGCATTCAGTCGATAGGATCAGACTATGGTTAGTCCAAAAGTAAAAAAAAAAAAAACCAAAACAAAACCACCCCAAATCTCCTGCTCCCTAGCAAAGAAACAAAACAAAACCAAATTAAAATCCAGATCAAAAAAACACAAAAGATGTAAAAAAATCTGCCTCCAAAAAAAATTTAAAATAAATAAATTTTTAAATAGCTCCAAGCCTCAGATCTCCTAAAAAAATCCTTGACACTGTATACTGCGGGCATATGGTCTACAAATCAACACTATTTGGAATTGAAGATGCAGGCCATAAAGGGCAGAGTGTTTACTACTTGCGTACAGTTTGCAAATCATTATATCTAAGTACATTACTTAAAGTTGTAAGAGATGGGTGTGGAAACGATTCTAACATGAGCATGGGGTACTGCAAGTGCTGTTTTTCTCTTCAACAGAATACAGAAGAGAAAAATGTCACATTCTTTTTTACAGTGTATTTGTTATAGTTCCACTGACACGTTAACATAAGCAAGAATAATATGATTAAATTATTCTGAATTGTGCAGTCATAAAGAATTACACGACTCAGAACAACTTCAAATTGAAAAAAACAGCCTATAAGTCCGAGAGGAGAAACAGCAGCAGATTTTGGCTTTCTCCCTAAAAAGAGGTTCCTGGTCAGTGGAGATTCTGACTCACCAAGATGTTTTGCATTATTTCTACTCCATTACCATTGATTAGGTCAAGTGCAGCCCCAATATGTCTTCTTTATCGTTAGCTAAACTTTATGGTTTATTCTTATCTCTTGTAAGCTCAACAGCCTAGTGTAGCTCCAGGAGATGAGTTTCTTCTCCAGCCACCAAGATGACTGAGCCTGTAGGGCTCCAGTCTGTTTGCACAGGCTAAAGACCACAACAAGGAATGTGGTCAGTTAACTAGTCAAATCCACAGAGGTGGCTTTAAACCTTCTTTGAAGTAGATGCCACATTCAGCAAGGTTTCAGTGCAACTGGACAAGCTTTTCTCGGGAACCCAAAGGTAAAAGCACATAGGCATCCCCATTTCATATAGGCCCACCAGACTCCATTTGATCTGGTTTTATTCCACTGCAGTATTGCACACATTGCAGTATTGCAGTATTGTGAAGCTGTCCCTGCTTTGAGCAAAAAGCTGGACCAGATAAAATCCAGGGGTCCCTTCCAACCTAAATTATTGTGATTCTGGGTCTCAGTTTCCAGGCTACTGTCAGAGCATCCAGAAACCACTGAGAATCCAAACAAACCTCAAAGCTCTAAAACAACTTTAAGAAAGGTAACTGGGATGGGAACAGCTGACAGCTGAAAATGGACAGGAAAAAAAGGAGAACAAGAGATTCCAAAAATCAGAGACACAAATCTAGCAAGATGAATATGAATTGCCTCCTTTTCCAGGTGAGAGAAATCAATTATGACAGCAAGACAGTCCATCCTTTCTACCAGGCTTCAACTCTCAACTACAGCAACTTATCTATAAGCAGAGTTTCAAGTTGCCTTTGCTAGCTTTCATTGTAGTTTATTTAGTAACGGGGTAGGACCCACTTTAACAATTCACTCAACTGGAGCAGCTGACAGCTTGAAGCAGTTGGTGTGGAGGCTTTTTAAACCTTTCATTTATACGTCTCCTCTGCAGCACACTTGGACTGTGGCTTGCAGTTTAATTTCCATGCACCAAAACCTCTGAGAGATCTAAATGAGCTGAGGAAGGTGAAAACAGCTGAGGTATGGTATGGGGAGGAACGGGAGATCATCACAGCTGATTTGCTCTGTTGACCCAGCCAGAGGGCTTTCAACCTGAGAATTAAATTTCTTTAGTGATGATGGGATTGTCCACTTAGTAGTAGTTAGGAGAATTCCTTGAAATTAGTATTAACTGTTTTGCTTTAGAAAGAGCCCCAGATAGCCTTCTCTCAGGCCAGATAGAGCAGAATAGGATGAGAACTACAGGGTTCTGCTAGACCTTTCCCCTGCAACAGCTACTTAAGCAAACAGAATGAAGCTCTAAAGAGAAAGCACTGCCTTGGGTTTGCCTGAATAAATATTTCCCAGCATTTCAAGGAGCTGCTCTAGCTGTACTGTGTTTCCTTTACAGAAGTGTTGATAGCTCTTTGAAAATTCCACAGATAGCAGCAGAGGAACCAGAGACACAATGGCTTCTCTTTTTTTTAATAGTATTCCAAAACTTGTACAATATTACCAAGAAACTTGTATTCAACAGAATTACAGGTTTGAACAGAAAGGTTGTGCACATGTGCTATGTGTATGCAGATATTTCTTCCACCTCCTGCTATTTATATAGGGAGAATATAAATGTTTAGCTGAGTAACTGCAATCTGACTGCAGTAAATACCAACAATATGACCAAGTATCAGGCTGACAAACTGTCCTTGTTCCTTGAGTACCTACAACCCAAGTCTCCCGATCACAGGCCCCTGTTCTTACAGCAGACTTTAATCTCCTTAACCTCTGCTGGAAGAGCAACGTGACAGGACACAAACCATCCAGGAGATTACTGGAGAGTGTCAGGATTGATATAGGAGATACTACTAGGTGAGCCAGCCAGGGGTGATGCACAGCTGGATCAGCTCTTCACAAATAAGAAAGACCTGACTGGAGATACAATAATCAATGCCAGCCTTGGGTGAAGTGACCATGGACTAGTACAGTTCAAGATCCTAAGGGGATTGAGGAAAACAAATAGGACATTACAGACTGGACTAAAGCCAAGGGTAAATCATCCCTGATCAACCTGATTGCCTTCTATGGTAAAATGACTGGATTTATGGACAAGGGGAGACAGATGATGTCATTTATCTTACCTTAAGCAAGGCTTTCAAAACTGCCTCCCAAAAAATCCTTGTACCCAAGTTGGGATATTACAGTCTAGATGGGTGGACAACCAGCTGGGTAAAAAACTTGTTGGATGATGGGGCTCAGAAGCAAACAGTTAATGGGTTATACTGTACCTGCAGGCCAGTAACAAGTGGAGTGCTGCAGGAGTCTGTAATGGGATCCGTCCTCTTTAGCATCTTTGTCAATGACCTGGAGAAGGCAATGGAGTGTACTCTCATCAGGTTTGCACATGACACCAAATAGGGGCAACCATGGATACACCAAAGAGCAGGGCTGCCACCCAAAGGAACTTAGCCTGGAGGAATGAGCTGACAAGAACAGTATGAAATTCAACAAGGACAAATGCAAAGTGCTGCAACCTGGAAAGGAAACAATACAGGCTGCAACGATTCAGGCTAGCAACAGACTGACTGGCTGAGGAGGAGCAGGTCTGTCAAAAAGGACCTGGTGGACAAAAAGCTGAGCAGAAGCCACCAGTGTGCACAGGCAACAAAAGCAACCAACAGTATCCTGGGCTATCTTAGCAGCAGCATAGCATACTAACAGGAGCATAGATTGAGGGAAATGATCATAGCACTTTACTTGGCATTCATTAGACTGCATCTATGATAGAGTCCAACTGTGTGTCCCCAATACACGAAAGACACCGATAAACTGGAGCAAGTTCAGCAAAGGGCCACCAAGATGATCAGGGGCTGAAGCACATTCCCTATTAGGAAACTGAGCTTGTTCAGCCTGGAGAAGAGGAGGCATTGCAGGGACCTAATAGCAGCCTTCCAGCACCTGTGATGACGCTATCAAGAAGACAGAGCCAGGCTCTCCACAGCAGTACACAGCAGAAGGGCAAGAGACAACAGGCATAGGATGAAACAAGAGAGGCTCAGACTGGATATAAGGAAAAAATTTCCCCATGAGCACAGTCAAACACATACACAGGTTGCCCAGGGAAGCTGTACAGCCTCCATCCATCCTTAGAGGTTTTCAAGACCCAACAGGATAGGGCTCTGAGCAACCTGTTCTTACTCCATATCTGACCCTGCTTTGAGTAGGAGGTTGGACTAGAGACCTCCTAAGGTTCCTTCCAACAGAAATTACCCTATGGTTTTATAATAGTATTTCACTCCCATTCCCCGTGATATTACAAGCTCCTTCTACTAAGTAGCATTCAGGCAGTGATCTTCATAGTTTTAGGAAAAAAGGATCATTTCAAGAAGCATCACACCAGACACTGGAAATAACTTCATGGTGAGGAATGCCAGGTACTTTAATTTCAATTGGTTCATATTATTATTGTTGCTGATGTTACTCTGAGTCAGGCAGGGGAAAAAAAATTAATAGACACATTGGTTTCACACATCTGTGTAAGCCAGCTGAATCTGGGCCAAAGTATTGGAAAGGCTTACTGAGATGGGTTCAATAAACATACACAAAAAAAATTGTTCCCCAAAATTAAACCAACATGCTTTGACAAAACTTACTAGACAGATAAAATGTCAGAGCACAGAGTAAATTGGGTAGGTTAAGTCACAGAAAAGGCTTATAAAAATACTCTCTTTGCAAGCTCCTTCGCATGGAAAACTACAGGAGGGGGAGTAATTTTGTTTAGATGGTATTCTTTTAAAACCCAGGACACGTTGTTGTGATTACTTTGAACACTTCAGTCCCATATGCCGCATCTGACAAAACCACTCAACCATTAACTTGCATTTTCCTTTAACTACTCATTTTAAGGCAGAGAGTGGAATAGCAGCATAAATGGTCTAGAGAGGCTGAAGCTCTCTTCACGCTATGACTCAGAAGAAGAGTTTCTAGCCAGAACAGGTTCTGCTCCTGCAAACATGTATTTGGTGTTGCAAACAAATTCATATGCCTGTAACAACATATATTGTTAACTGAAGAAAGAACGGGACAGGTAGGGAAGATTCCTGTTCAAGTCATACCACCTTCAACCCAAGCTGGATTTCTCATAGTGCTAGTAGTTGGATTCCAAAATGCACAGCACCAAAACGAGATTAATGAGGGGTTTCTTATTATTAATGAGATCTGCTGTGGATAACAGATTCACAGAATGTAGAGCAGATTCATGGTAACAGATACAGCTTCAGTTTTCTACAGCTGTATGTCCAACTACTGCATTATTGCTCTGTGCTCCACATAGCAACTTAGCCTACATAAAGTAATGAGGTGTAAGAAAGAAGCCAGTACAAAATAAATGGGGGCTTTTATGCACACGCCACGTTTCCCCGTAATATCGGGAAGATTATTTCTATGTATTTAAGTAAATAGATGCATGTAAGTATTTTCAGGGCCAAAAAATGCTTGCCATGGTATACTTTGAGAGTTGCACTGCTGGCAATTTGGAGCACAGTTGGACAAGCATTACCTTTCTGCAGCTACTTATATAATTAAGTATTTTCAGGATTAGGTTCACAGATATTAATTCATCATGTAGGTTTTCTGGTCACTGCTGAAATCCCATAACAGAAAACAGGAATCTATTCTGAAATAACAAGTTATTACAAAATATGGGAGAATTAGGTTATAATTAGATATTTTGACATGAAAATAGATTCATTTTGCTAATTGTTAAACCTTCATCAAGTTATCTTTCAAGGAAAACCTTATTTTGCTGCGTATTTACACTACAGAAGCGTAATTTCTAAGAACGTCATAACAATTCATATGTAAAGAAAATGTATGCAGCTCCTTCTGTTTAGTGGACATACACGTGCATTGTTTTTACCATAGCCTAGAAAAGAAAAGAAAAATTTTAAAAAGATATCTTTGAGGGCAATAGTCAGCTCTACTACACAAGGTATGGCAGGAGGTTTATTCAGCCTTTAGACATCTTCTGTGCAGAACATTTTCTCTAGGGAATCAACATCAGAATCCCAAGCGTGGGAAAATAGTTTCTCTCAAATTTGTATCACCTCTGCCTATCCAATAGTTAGCAAAGTCTTCAGATAGCTAAATATAGCCTTAGAAAGTCAGCCTTCGTTCACATCATTGCCATCATGAATTTAAGTCCTGCAGACATGAATTCTAGCTTCTTGAAGAAATGAGGTTTCACCAAGTTAAAAACTACTGAGTAGTGGTTAGCTGAAGGTTGAAATACCTTTTCTTGCAGGAAGTATTGACCTGAGCTTCCTCAGGCATTCAGCTGATAAATACCGAATACTTTCTCGCCTCTTCTCCCCACTCAGCTGGAATGGATGCAACTCCTACCAATGCTGCCCAGGACCAGGAGGCTTAGAGGAGGCAGCCAAGGGTCAGCTACCACTTCATCTAATTGGAACTAATCTGCATGTGGCACAGCATGGCCTGAAGCCAGGAGCAGGTTTAGCAACACAGATGGATTACTTCTTCCTGTCTATTCAGATCTTCCTTACTCCCCCAGCATTCAGCACTGGCCACGATTTGCAGTCCTGTCTAATGGATTTTCATCGATCTAGGAAATTGTACGTGCAGGAGACTGCACATCCACTAATACCCTCGCTACTTGTCATTGCAATACAGCAGAAGGTAGAAGGACATGGACAAAATATGTCAGGACTATACAGATTAGACATGGGTCTACGTAGACAGGACTTTAAAAGAAACAGCAGCCTGCTGACTGATTACTGCAAAAACTAGATTATTCCCCCCCACCAAGGAAAGAAAATTGTAAATAGAAACTAGATTATAGCAGTACAAAGACAACGTAGCAAAACATTATCTAAAAAGACTAATTATACAAGACCAAGTACTGCATACTAGTTTTCATCCTCAAAATTTCTCAAGTGCTGCTTGCCTTTTCAGATGAGAAAACTAAATGACTAAGATTTAATAATCACAAGTGCATGACCTAGTTTCCAGTCCAGTGCCCAATCTACTACAATATTTTGTCTCTCTTGCTGAAGTAGAGATCACTAATTAAAGGGGGAAAAAAGTGTGTACTCATTACATGGTTCTGAAGTAAGACACAGAAAGCTTCAATCATATGTTTACAGATTTGTGAAGTGTACCTCAAAGCAAATCAGAAAGGGTGTCTTAGTCACACACCTTGTTTAAATTGCTAGTGGAACATTATGACAAGTGAACTGTACTTTCCTATATTCATCTATTCTTCTTACTTGTGTTTTACCCACTACATCGTTACTGCAGAAAAAAGTTAGAGGACTCAGTAACTATAGAGCCAGAAGAAAGTTATTTCTTGCCATAAACTACACAAAAGTTTAGGAAGTTTAGGAAATAACATTAGTTTGAAGGGTGTGTTTCTTTATCCTACAGATTAATTTTTTTTTTTCCCCTAAGAATTACACCTCAGAAGGAAGCACTCGCTTTTTATTTTCTACTTCGAGTTTATCCACGTACTCCAAGAAGCACGAGAGCTCGGTACCTCCAACAGCCTGGCAGGAGAGCAGAGGCTCCAATTTCACACAGACTCCTGACCTGGAGCGCTTTTGCTCTTCTGGCAAACGCAAGGCCAGCACCTATAAGACAGAGCCAGACCGGTTATTTTTCCCCAGGTAAGACGCAAAGTGAGACCTTCCACTTTTCCTGAGCGTAGATAAAGTGTTCCTTTCAAGCAGCTGCCGAGGGTGTGTGGTGAAAGCCACCTTCGATGCAGAAAAAAAGCAGCACAGTAAGACACCTTTTCTGATAACTGTTTACACATTCACCTACATTTATTTATTTTTTTCTCACCTACAATCGATGTATTTAGTTCAACCGCTGCAGTGTTCTAAATGTAAGAATTTGTATGCTCTATACAAAGTAAAAAACCCAAAAAATTCAGAATTATCAAGCTATTTTAAGGGCCATTCCTTATTTCATTACCTGGCCCTTGACTGACCTAATAGATAGCCACACCAAATCCCCTATCACATGAGCAAGAGGAAGGTTTTATCCAGCCTTCGCTTAGAGAAAGCAATGCAATTGATAAGCCTCATCCTTAGAGAATTTGGCATGAAATCTGGTCTTAAAGAGCAACAACACAAAAAAAGATAAACCACACTGCTTTTATGCTCTCCTAAAGCTATAAAAATTGCATGCCTTAAAGACATACATTTGTATGCCTTAAAAGACAAACAGCAGATGTCTTCATGTCTAGAACTCTGTTAAAACTTATATTACCTCAAGCTTGTTGTTACACATAAGCTATGCCTAGAAATAATACACCAAAGTTCACTGACTTCATGAACAGATGTTTGTTACGCACAAACTCTAGTAAATTTTTCCAAAGGACTTCAGTGAATACACTGTGAAGAGGAAAAGCTTTGAAGCATAGCAGTGAACCAGCTCTCCTTCACCAGGCCTGAAAGTTTTAGATGAAGTCTGTAAAATGACATCTATGCTCAGCAGCAGCCTGAAAAAACAAGAAGCCCAGTGAGAAGAAGCTGGAAAGGGGGTGTCACTGAGCTTCAAAATGCTCCTGGGATAGAGGCGGCTTGAAACATCCCAAGACGGAGCTGTGTTGGAACCAGGACAACTGTCCCGCTTGAGCTCCGGACAAGAGCAAGGTAAGAATTTCAGAGAAACCTCGGGAATGAAGATGTCAAGCCTAAAAGGTATGATCTGAGGAAGACTGAAAAGCCCAGGCAGAGGGAGGAACGAACTGCTGCAAGATCTCACTCCTGCAGAAGGTCCAAGAGCCTGAGTCCCAATCCCCTGGCAGAAGGCTCTTCATTCCTCCCCAGCACTTGCTCCTAGGACATGACTTTTAACAGTGGCTTATGCCTGGGCAAAACCATGGCTACATAAACCTATGGACCTTAAGGAATTACTCCAACTACTTCTACAGCACAAAATCAACAGCTCCTGCCCAACTCCTCAAAAAAAACATCATACAGGACTTGAAGAGATTCACGCCAAATCAAACCAACATTAAGCACTTCACAGACTCAGGTATTCATTTTACTTTAGCAATACAATGTTCTTCTATTCGGACTTCCATCTGTTACTACTGAGCTCTTTTGTACTATTTACGTTAAGAGGCTTTACGGCCTTTTTCGTAAATATACCTCCACACATTAATCTGCTTTCTAAAGTCAGGTATCTGGAGGAAGAAATCCAGTAAGTCAGCTAGACACTAGTACTGAAAATGTTATAACATGCTTCATAATCACCACTATGCACTCATCTCCGGGACAGATTTAAAGCAAAGATGATTTTTTTTTTTTTTAAAGTCATTAGTAAAAGCCAAAATTATTTTTGCCTTTGTGGAAAAGGGAATGATGTATTTCATAACAATTCTTGTTCTCCTCTTGCAAAGTAGTGATTCTGTGCTATCCAATCTCCATGCCAAAAGCAAACTTAAAAGCGTATCACTCATGGGGGACAAGAGAAAGAAAGCTCAACTGTGATATCCCATCTGAACTGGATGCCAAAATCCTTTAATACCTCATAGCACCTACTCTGTTCCAAAGATACACACAATTCATTAGTAAGACGGATGAATCTAAAATACTAACTCAAGACTGAAGACTGAGTTTATTTAAGCAAAGTTACGTTGAACCAAAGGTGTTTGTAATTTTTCAAACCACTTGTAGGGATATTTATTTTATGAGTACATGAAAAGAAGAGGCAGAACAGTGATTTTAATTTTTAATATTAAACTTAGTTATTACAGGAGAAAAAAAGTTGTTCTTAGCCAGAAACAGGTAACAGTTGCTACTTGAACAATAAAGTAAATAAAAACCTAAGCATAAACATGCAATGATAAAGGACATGGACCTGTTAGAGAGAGTCCAGGAGAAGGCCACAAAGATGATCAGAGGGCTGGAGTACCTCTCCTATGAGGACAGGCTGAGAGAGTTGGGGTTTTCCAGCCTGGAGAAGGTGGCTCCAGGGAGACCTTGTAGCAGCCTTCCAGTACCTGAAGGGGACCTACAAGAAAGCTGGAGAGAGACTTTTTACAAGGGCATGTAGCGATAGGACAAGGGGTAATGGCTTTAAAGTGAAAGAGGGTAGACTTAGATTAGATATTAGGAAGAAATTCTTCACTATGAGGGTGGTGAGGCACTGGAACACGTTGCCCAGAGAAGCTACAGATGCCTCAACCCTGGCAGTGTTCAAGGCCAGATTGGATGGGGCTTTGAGCAACCTGGTCTAGGGGAAGGTGTCCCTGCCCATGGGGGGTTGGAGCTAGATGACCTTTAAGGTCCCTTCCAACCCAAACCATTCTATGATTCTATGAAAATGCATTGCTGCTCTATGCCTCGTCTATATTTTAAGAGCAAAACAGTGATGAATTTTCTTTCTGAACTCTTACACCAGACAAGTCTGGTCACGTGATGTATTTCTACATTTTCGGCTGAAAGCCACAAGTATTCAAAGCATAAGAGAATTATGATGCTCTTTTTTCAGTTCTGTGTTATGTATTCTTTATGTATATGAAAAGTGTTTACTCCACACTTCCTCTGCTTCCTCTACATTGTAAACAACCTTAAGTCCTGCACAGAGTATTGTGTTTCACACAGGAATAGGCACTAACAGTATCCAAGTAAACTATAGACACCGATTTCAACAGAAATTACACAGTGCCTGCAAGAACTGCCTCCAGGGTGCCCTGTGACCGCCTTCTTCTAAGTCAGGATTTTTGCTTCCTGAATTATGCAACAAATTATATTAGCAAAGCTTAAGCTTTGATAAGACCACAACTTGTTTTCTTATCCATGCAATTCAGGGGTTTTTTTAATTAACTCCTAAAAAAAAAATCTATACTGACAAATATGCATAAAATAATTCTCATACAAAATTAATTTAGATATCTGTTTTTAACAGAAACACATTTAGCTTTCTCCACAGCATTTTTTTTTCTCTGAAATCACCTCAAGATTTGGACTATTTAAAGTGATCTTAATTAAAAAATGAGATACTATAATATTCATCATTTTAGATAAAATTAGACTAGTCTCAGGAAGGTCGGACTAGCCAAAAACATTTATCTTGCACACTGAACAAATATTTCAACGTTTCTTTCTAAATGGGCTGCTAGGAATCAAGTTTAAGTCTGTGGAGGTTAAAGGCGCTCAAACTCTCCAAGTGACAAAGGGGTTTGGTTTTTTAAAGAATTAATGCACCAGTGCTAATTTCATGCCAGTCCTGCAGCAGTTTCCCCTCTTGCATCCCTCTAGCATTAATTTACTCTCAGCTTACACTACTAAAACCAGTATCAGAATCAGGTCTTTAGTCCTTTCTCTAATATCACCCTACACAAATTTATCATCCTCATGAAAGCCATGAGCTTATTTGTGATTATGGTCCAACCTAGATTCCCCATGGCTCTGTATCATGGCAGTCCCAGCTCCTGGAGGTGTCTGTAATGTGCATCATACCAACAATGCTTTGAGGCAGTCTTAAAATTCCTACTATCTTGCTACATATCATGAAATCATGAATATTCATCAAAATGATAACCCAGCACATTATAACGACACAGCAATTTTCTTACTTCTCTGAGTGTATCATTCTTCTACTATTGGCTCTAGGAAAAAAAAATTAAAATATTTCTAAAATGTAAATTCATGGAGTTTCAATATGCTCGACAGCAATCATTTACTCCTCAATTAAAGGTATAATGCTACTTATAAAATTGCTATTGAGGGAGAGAAAGGGGAAGGTAAAGAAAAGAAAAGAGTGACTGACATAAAAGTTCAATCTATGTGGGCTACATAGGGTGAATATTAACAAAAAAGACCTATTTTTTGACACTTTCGTAAAGTAACTATTAGATGGTTTCCCCTACCTTACTTGACTTCATCCATGACACTGATTTTTTTGGAAGATGGACAGACATACAGCACATTCCACAGAAAGCTTGCACAGTTGCAATTTCAGAACCACAAGTCAATTCATAGTTATTGAGAATAGGACTCCCACAATAAGTATCACGTCTAATATATCGATTGGGTAAGGTAGATTTCTCTCCTTGCCTGCTAGGAAGCAGTGCTGCTGACTGTGCACAATACCCTTCTCCATGAATGATAAGGCAGAATATTCTAGCGTCAAGCCACATTCATCCTCTGCCTCCAACTAGAAACCATCAGCATCTTTAAATAAAGATTTGAATTCCTATGTCAGATAAAACACTGGAAGCACCAAAGCCTTTGCCTGGTCTCTGACAAGTTAATGTGTAGCCTTGCTCCTTCTACCTGTCCATTTGGAAGTTTATTCCAAGTCCCACCTGTCCCAGTTTTGCAGACACATGGCTACCGTTTCAAGTTTGTCTGCAGCTTTGCTGTACAAAACTTTGGCACTATGTATTACAAACAGGTAACCCTACAACATTTTATTGCCTTTTTCCTATACCAGATTTAGCTCCTTGATGTTGTGTTAAACCAGACAATGGAGATTAATTACTGTAAAACTATTCCTAGTCATGGGCCTGGCCTGCACTGCCCTGGCACAAAATAAAGAGAAAGCCCCTCTGTGAAAGAGAAGGACGTTCAAACAAAGCTTAACTAATGGCCTACTACTGTCAAACTGTATTACTGTTTTTAAATCACAGCAAAGGAGGGAGTCAGAAAAATTCAAAGGTGAAGAGGCCTAGAGCCCCGGCGACACGGCACCTCACCAGCCAGCACGCACACACAGCACCAGGTGTTACAACATCTGGTTTGTGCTAGTAGAGACGTAGCCTCTGCGCCCACTTCTACAGAAGCTGACTCTGTGGATGGTCACAGGCTGTGTTCCCAAAATGGGCACCTTTCCTAGTTATACAATAGCTTTGGATCTCACAAAACCTCCGGCTGAAGACAGACAATCCCTTATGCTCAGAAGCTGTAAGAATGAGCCTTCCTCCAACAATGGCCTCAGTAACTTCACTGGAAAAGTCTTTTTAAAGTAAGTTCACAAATCACCATCTTTTTAACAGAAGATGATGTGTGTATACCAGCGCAATCAAATATAGCACTGTTCATTAAATCCAAGGGGTCCTTAACTTATACCCATTTATGATCTAATTAATTGATGCTTGAAACATCTCAGTGCTACTGTGATATCGCAGCAACCACGCAAAGAAAAATACACGCAATCCTTCAAATTCAGTTCCACGCACTAAAGCCTTGTTGACAGGCATGTATGTGCATCTCTGGGTCAGAAGTCCACAGGTACTTGTCTCAACAGGACAGGCTTAACTCCGTGCTGAATGAAGACGATGAATGCATAAAGGTGAATGGACATCCATTAGTCCCCAGCTGGCACTTAACAGGTAGCAGGTCCTTCCTGACATTGCACCTGTGCACAGCAAAAGGAATTGGTCTGCTCTTTTTTTTTTTTAAGCATCCCACCCTGTCCAACATTATCAAAGGGAGGAAAAAAAAAGATAAAACAAAAAAACGCAAAAAAAACCCCAAAAACGAAAAACCCACTAGAGGTTTCAGCACGTGTTAAATGTCCCACTCCTATTAATGCCCACAGAAGACCATTTCTTCTTTCTTTGTTTCAGGTACATGAAACAGGGAGTGAACAGACTACCCTGTGCATCTCATTACACAGGCACACAAACCCAACAGTGTTCTTACTTCTGTTCTTTCCCCCCCTTTCCATGCTACTCTTGCAGCCACCATGGACCACAGAGCTCTCTGGCAACCACTGTACAATTGCTTCAGCCAGGGGAGCACGAAGGACCCCTTACAAGAGCTCTTCAGATTTGCAGGGAGCACAAACCACTCGCTACTGTGGCTGAAATCTCAGAATCACATCCTCCAGCAAATGATGCTTTTGACACTTCTTTGAAACAGCTGCTCCACTGTAAAATTCTCCAATATAAACTGGAAAAACCTAATTGAAGGACCTAATTGAAGGGTATTCATACTCTATTTCAGACCTCCATCAGTAACATATTTAGCACAACAGCAGCGGGCCATTTAGCCATCAGAGGCTGGAGCAACGAGACCTTCGGCGTGATACCCTGCATCAACCCCTGCGGACCTGGGCTACAGCGGCCACGAGCGAGTCATGCACTGAATACACAGCTCGCCTGAGCAGGCAAGGAAGGAGAAGGAAAGGCATGACAAAGCAAAGATGGCACATGTTAACTTGGGGTCACGGGTTAATAAGAAACATTGCTGTCACACACATTTCACTTCCTCCTGCCCTCAGAGAGGAAAGCAGGGCTGGGGGAGGGAAGCTTGTGCCTGCTACAGCCGCAACTTCTTTCTTTTTCCAAGACGGCTCAATACAAGAGAGTGATTCAGCAGAATTGGATACATAAAGTAAAGAATGCAAAATAAGAACTTCTGTACTCGGAGATATGCTTTCTGCAGAAGGCACAAATATTCTCTGCAGTTTATTTTACCTAGACAGAAGTACAATTTCTCAGCGAGCTCTTATCCTACTTACTGTCAGCATCCATCAATAAGATTAAAAAAGCCACCACCCAAATTCTGTGGCCAGCATCTCTATAAAACCTAGTGTAGAAAAGCACATTTAACCCATTCTAAATACACAAATCCTCTTTGAAAGGTGCTCTGTGCCAGGATTAATGCTTCTCTTCAAGTAGCATTTATAACCAGTGGGCATAGGATTCCTCAGTCTAAAGAAAAAAGGTCAGCTTTCTTTGTGTCCAGTTACTGGAGTTCACAAGAAAATTACACAACTGAAGTGTTTTTAACGCCTGAAACAGCTTCACAGCAAAACAATTCTAGGTTTCAGCTCCTTGTGACAACTCATACCACTATTCAAGTTGCTATTAATGCTATATAGCTTACCACAAAACCTCTTCTTCATTTTATTTTCTTTTAATTCAAGTCACAAAACTTTGTTCCCCACTCGCTGTCTCAGCACTCTTTTTCATAACTGCAAGCAGAGAACTGGAGGCCAACAGGAATAAAAGAATATAACACCAACCACGCAACTTACCTACTAGGTCAGGAACGAAGTAGTAGGAGGCAATGAATGCTGCAAGCTGTGTACATAAAATAGAAGATGGTGGTAAAATAATCTGATTGAAATACTTTGTGCTTCTCCCAAGACTTTTTCCTTATTAATAGTATGCATGACAAACCTGCCTTAAAGTAAGAAAGGTGGAAAAAAGCACGGAATTCATTTTTAAAGCCCCTTCATACATACTGTGAATAAAAGCACTCGTACAAAAAACATCCTCCATCCCAACTCCTGCATCACAACTCCTGCCTCACACCTCGAGAAGGTGATTTCAAGAAGGGAGAATACACTGGCAATGCGAGAACCTCCTCGCCCAGCCCTACGGTACCCACCGGTGAGCCACCGCTGAGCTCACGCCCTTGCCCAAAACCCAAGCGTACAAGGTAGCTGCAGTTCTGCCAGTCTGCAACTTATGCTCCTGACTGTTAAAGAGCAAACAGCTCTGGTATGAGCCAACCTCACACTTGAAGAGCCTCCTATTTTAGGTTGCCGTTCCACAGAATGGCAACTCCAGTGTTGGAGACCCCAGTAATAGATCAAAAATGCAGTGCTCACCAAACACACAGGCAAAATTGATACAAGTTCACTCTAAAAGGTTTAAAAGACCAGACTGATTTGCTTTTTGTGCTAGCACAACTACTATATAATTTACTCTTGCCAAAGACCAGAAAAACAGCATGTGCTTATCCCTATCAAGATCAGAACTGCTCTGCTAGGTGGTCTGATGGGGATAAGAACCAGGAAATATTACTGTTAAAAACTAGAGTTGTAAAAGGCAAAAAGTTTATAGGAAAAAAGGAGGTAGAAGACAGCGAGAGTGATCAGCAGCTACATCCCCAAAAAATTTCCTCAAATTATACCTTTACTTTCACACAGAGCTGACCATCTTCCAATCTAAAAGACGCTATCATACCTACTACCACTTAATATAAGATCATCCTTTGCAATATCAAGTAACCTCCAGAAAACCTATTTTACAAATTAATACAGGTACTTCTAATATGCTATTTTAAGGAGTGTTTTCCTCCTCCATTCCCAGCTTCATCAGTTTTCTTCCCAGAATATCCATCTACAGCTAAGGCAAAAGCAATGCTCAGTGAGCACTGGCCACTCCAGAGGACCCAACCAAAGTACACACAAGTTTAAGATGTGAAAATATGAACATTACCAATGGAAGGAAAAAAGACTTGGACTGCTTGGTATCTGATAAAGGACTAGATTTATTTAGAGGCACTTCTTAAATGTTTCTTCTCTTTTACCCATCAGATAGAGAAAATCTCACTGGAATGCTTCTGACTTTTTTACTGAGGTCTGCATTTTCTGAGGCCTGTTACAGGGTCATCAACAAATGTCAAAGTCATAAGACCTTTCTTATATGTCACCCACACCAGTCACAGGATTATACTTTCTCAAAATCAAATTTGATTTCAGTCAAGCAACTAGCTGTATACAGAACAAAATACATCTGTATTTCACAAGCATTCTCCTCCCACTGTCTGACACATAGGGGCAAAATAGCAAGTCATGCTTCTCACTAGCTCAGATAACAATTTCACTTCAATTTAAAAAAAGTTTACAATTGTTTTTTAGTAAAGTCGTACAAATCACGTGTCATCTGATAAGACAGACAAGCATTCATATCTTAATAGCCCCCTAATAAACTGCTCATTCCCTCAACCTGGAATTGATTATTCTGAGAAAGTATCACTAGAGATGTCCTTCGCCCTTTACTCCTCCTAAGTGATCCAGTTTGGCCACTGTCAGAAACAAGACATTGGGATAAATGGACCTTTGGTCTGTTCCAGTATAATTCTTGTATAGTAAATCCCATAGCGAGTCAATGGGCTGACAGCTAACTCCAGCCAACAACTAATGTCACCGCTTAGTTGAGAACCTACAAAGATCTGGGAGCATGACATACAGGAGGTGGTAAGGTTAAAACATCAATGCCATTGCAGGTGGGATTGAGATTGGGAGCTCTCAGATATTCAGCAGCCCTATCAGACAGCCTGTTCTGAAATTCTCGAGTGCGCTAGTGCAACTTGAATAAAGTGAAAGAAAAAGAGATGGACCAACAGTTTACAAGTGCACTACACTCAGCAATGATGACAGCAGTCAGTCAGGGGAAAGGGGTTAAAATTAAGCAGCTGGGGAGGGGAGAGAGCCCTCCAGCACTTAGATGTAATAGAATCACTTACTTTCTGCTCGCTGAATCATTCTGCAAGAATATGAAAGCAGCCTGGAAGCAAAGCACTCCTCCAATGGCAAAGTTTCTCAGTCAGGGAAGTGTTGAGACTTGGCAACTAAGACAGGCTAGTAGAAAAGTTTGGTATTGAAATACATGTTTGCCTATCTTCTAAGCTTATGGGAAACTAGGATTTGTTTAAACAATATTAAAAGGTAAAAAAATTAAAGATGAAAGTTCAGCATTAAATGATTTGTGTGCTTTAAAATAGCAAACTCGTACACTGAATAAAGCATAAATGAGATTTATAGTAGGAGTAGAACAAATTACTTTCACACTTCTGTAACTCATCAGCTTAAAGAGCATACAACTCCCAGCCAAAGGTTTCTAATACAATCTATTTCAGTGAAAAGAACTGAAACTGTGTTTGTTTTCCTTGTAATTGCTATTTACAATGTGTTTAGTTTCCTGAGGGCTAAAAAGACAATTACCAAAATGGTTCTATATACACTTTTAAACACTATGGACCCGAGATCTCAGACGATAAACTGAATCGTGATTATTGTTCATAGGCTTGGACACGTGTCCTCAAGTAATTAAACTCAGTGTGTTACGATCCTCATGATTTTTGATGCATCACTGCTGCTGACATGGGGCAAACCACTCGGAGACCTTGTAAAAGGAGGACTGGTTTCCTATGTAGGCAAAATGCCCAGGGTTGGGGGGGAACAACAAAGAACCCAAACACTTTTATTAAGCTTTTCCTCAGTGAAGTTTGTGCATGTTTGTGAATTACTTACAAAGTAGAACATAAAAGATTTAAGAACGGCATTGCCTAGGGCTTCAACAATACTTCAGTGCTTAGTATGTTCTCGAAATGTTGCCATCCAGATAGAAGCAGAGGGCAAGCAGAAAAGAAATTTAGATGTTTACCCCAGCATTCCCACAGCCCTTTCTCTCACCTCTTGCCAGCCATCAAGGTTAAGTATAAAAAGTTATATATGCACCAAGTGTGCAGAAATCCAGCTTTATGGTTGGATTAGTGGGGCAGTAAATGGAGATAGGTATTTAAAAAAAAAAATCTAGCTCCTTATTTCTTCTTACATCTATTTTTAAATATGTCAAAGTATAAATGGTTCCCTGTAAAATTTTCCTTTAAACTTATCTGAGAAAAGGAATGCATTATTTAAGGACACAAGCCCCAAGCTTCCATGTATTGCAGCACACTTCAGCTTTACCTGCTTGACAGGCCAGCTGTCTCAGTTTAAGAGACCTTGAAAACATCGTTTGTCTTATTTTTCTACGAGTCACGGCTAGATACTACTATTTAGTACTTACAGTCTACTTTTGCCAAGTATATGCAAATAGGACTATTAAAACCAGCACCGTATCCAGAAGAAAGTGCTGATACCAAGCAATTGCCGCTCTTAGACAGGGCCCGGGAGATAGCAGAAAGTTCTGGCACTTCTGCAGAACTGGAAACAATCCCTGTACTTTAGAATCATTAAAGAAGATATTTTATCTACTTCAAACTGAATTCTCTGCAATCTGATGATTGTTTAACAGCCTTGGCAACAGAAAGTGAACTGGGAGTACCAGCTCCTGTGCATGCAGGCAGGCCACAAGCTATCAAACTGGCAACCATGTTGGCAGTTCTCAACATATTTGATTTTAATGCCCATATATACATATTTGGCAATAAAATATATATGGGGGGGTGTACATGTGTGTATATATGTATGGCAGGGTGTAATACATCCACACCCACCAAAAATCACCTGTCTCAGTTAGAAAGCTGGCTTACCCATTCTTCACCAGACCACGACCAGACTCTCCTCACAGGCATAAAGACGAGAGACTTCAGCTGACCTTTTCTAACACCAAACTCTGCATTAGCTGGGTAGATGTGGCTGGTAACAAACAACTACTTTTTCCTGCTTCTCTGCTGTACCGTACATATGTGCTATACCACGGAAGCATAAAGCCTAAGCCAGGAAATCAAGCAAGACCCTCCCTCTTTAGCACCTCACCTCCAAGTATGCTGTTCAGAGGCAAGATGAGTGATGTTTGAGGGGAAAAAGGTAGCAATGAGCCTGCTTTGCCTCTGACTGCTCTTTATACAACACATTTTAGAATAAGTCCTATTTTTTGTTTGGTTGGCTTTCCTGTGACTTTTTCCGTGAATACTGCAGCTGCTTAAAAGCTATGCCAAGCGAAACAGGCTCTCATTGGTTTCTTCTTGGGAGTTTTACATTTTGGTTAGTCTTCCTTTCACCTCACCTCAGGAGACCTTCTCAGGCCTACACACACACACAGACATAAGGCTGCCTCTAAGGAAACTTTGTAGCCAAGCACCAAGACTCATAAAAGCACTATTCATCTAGCTAATATATGGAGCTTTTACTGATGAGTCAACCTATCCAGTAAAACTAGAGACACAGTTTTTGTCAACTCATACAACTCAGCAGTAAGTAAAATGACTGTATACGCATTCTAATGCAGAGGTACAAGTCAGAGCACCAGAGCTAACCATTAAAAGTCCTACGCAAGAACAAAGTCAGGGCTAAGAACTTAACCAAGGCTTCACGTACTAGGTGTGGTTTATCATCTACCTTTGACTTTACCCATTTTTCATTTTAGCAGCAAATCCAGGGCCTGTCATGCCAATAAAGTACTTTGCTATCTGAACTTTGCATCTTTATCAGAGCTGTACAAACACTTACTTAGCGCTTTTTTTTTGCCAGATTAATTTAGCGTGTTTAGAAAGTTTTATCAAGCTGAATTACCATTCTTAAGCAAACTAGAGATGTGATAAAGAGGTTTTGCTGTGCTACAGCAGCTCTTAAAAGCTGACTGCACTCCCTGATGCAGAGCGGGGGGGAAGCTGGAGTTGAATTTTACAGCTGCAAGCGGAATAATGGTGCTAAAATGCCTTTTCCACAGGAAACAAGGTGGGGCACCCGTGGGAAAGTGGGCTGGAAAAGAAGGAGGGTACCGGGAAAACGCAGCCACGGCAGCGGGAGCTCGCATCAGAGCAGCACAACTTTTAGCAGCATCCTCCCCAGGCTGCTGCTGCTTCTCTCCTCTGGAAGGCGCAGAGGGGCTGGCGCCGCTGCCCACGGCGGGCTCCGCGCCCCGGGACCGCGGCTGGTGGGGCGGGGGCCGGCACGGCGCTCAGGGCCGCCCGCGGGGCCCCCGCCGCCCCGAAGGAAGAGGAAGCGCCGGCCGGCCCGCAGGAAGTACCGCTGCCCCGCGCCCGCCGCCCCACCGGCGTCCCCGGTCCGGCGGCCGCTGTGCGGGGGCGGCCCGGGCGCTCCCCGGGCGCTGCGCCGCGACAGGTGGCGGCGAGAGGCCGCCCCCGCCGCCCCGGGCCCGGCTCCGGCTCCGCAGGCAGCGCCCAGCCGCGGCAGGTTTCGCCGTCCCCCGCAGGCGGGCGGGGAGCCGGGGCGAGGCAGGGGGCTCCCGCTCTCGGCGCCCAGCGACCCGGGCCGCCGCGGCGCACCTGCCCCGCCCGCCCCTACCTTGTTGAGGTGGGGGTCGCGGAGCACCTCGTAGCCCCTCTTCATGGTGACCTGCAGGGGCCGGCCGGCGTCCCGGCTCTCGGCTGCCTTCCCTGCTTGCATGGCGCGGCGAGGCGAGGCTCACTGCCGTCAGGTCGCTGCGGGAGCGGAGGCAAAGCGGCGGCGGCTCCTCCTGCTGAGGTGACCGCCCGGCGGGGTGGGATGATCCTGCCGGGAGGGAGGGAGGGAGGGAGGGGGCAGAGCCGCGGCAAGGCGCCGCCGCCGGGAGGGGGTCACCGGGGCGCCGCCGCTGAGTCACCGGCCGCTCCGCGCACCCCCGCCGGGAGGGCGGGCGCCCAGGTGCGAAGGGGCTGCGGGCCCGCAGCCCTCCCCGGCCCGGGAGTCCCCGGCGGGGTGCTCCGGCTCGGCCCGGCCGCTGCAACCTCGCCGCGGGTCCAGCGTTTGCGGGGGGTATAGACAGCTCTCCCTTTTACCGCTTCAGAGAGCCCCTCCAGATCACGCTGTGCCCGTTAGAAACAGGCCAGCCTCTAATCAGCTGTGGAGGGGAAATTACCCTGGGTTATATACAGCACCTGGTGTTACCCAGCGCAGGGAACGCAACGGCTTAACGCTTGCAAGCATCACGTTGTGATGCAGCTCACGGACCCGTGAGCCCGGGCCCAGGCACTCAGGTGGGACCCCATGCCCGAGCAGAATCCCCTGGACTTGGCCACAGGCAAGAAGCAGGGCCTGGGTGCTTTAGTGACAGTGAAGTTTCACTTTCCTTCTACTATTAAATGACTATGAAATCCAACCTTTCCCGAAGGGGGTGGGCTGCATAGCTCTGTACCGTCAGGAGCAGCATGTGTTTGATGTCATTAGCTTTGGGGTGGGGAGCAGTGTGCTGGTTTCAGCTGTGCTGTTTGGGGTTACGCCTGGTCGGGATGGAGAGTATTAGGGCAGAGCAGGTGTTCAGCTGATTTGTACCACTATCCCTAACATTTGTTTGCAATCCGTTCTGATATTGTTTGCATACAATCCCGTGTGTACTATATGCCTGTGGCTTTATTCCTCTAAATTCATGTATGTAAGCAGAAATAATTTCCATATGGATACTGTAACCCTGCTAGAGAAATTACACAGCTCTAAATGTGCGGCTACAAAAATACTCAAGGATAGAGGGTTTTGCTATCTGTTGTCAAGCAGCAACGAACAGATCAAAATTTTGTAGCTCTTTTAAACTTATCTCTTCACATGTAATCTGTAGGCCTTGTATCCATTCTACTACCTCATATTTTATAAAAAAAAGGTTCCCACAGAAACTGGCTTTTCCTGAATTTCCTGTTAAGTAGCTCCAAATAGTTAATTTGAGGTTAATTAACAAAGGAAAGTTGGAAGGGTTCCAAGTCTATATTCCTGGAAACTTGATTAGCAAGTCAGCAGAAAATTCAGTAAATAAACCTCTCCTTCACTCCACAATCTCAGAAAGAATTATAGAAAGCAGTATTAATAAAAAGTTTTGAACAAACTTTGAACCTGGAGTCTTTGTGACTAATTATTCAGCCTTCCTTGGATTTGTCTGGATAGCTGAATATCTACCTACCCAAGTCCTGAATTTTACCTTCAGTAGGTATCAGGGATATCAGGGTGGCATTTCAGGCCATGATAAAAATAACAAGCAACATAGAAACATCCTTTTCCCTTTCTTTGTGGGTACCCTGAGACTATTCTGATGGAATATTAACCTAAATGCAGTATTTTTGTCCAAGAGAGAGCAATGTATACTGATGTAATTTTTATCTTAGTGTTGCAACACTGTCTATAAAAAAACCCTCTTTGATTTATGCCAAAAATCACTGCAACTGCTACGAGTACCTGTTCTGAGGTCTGACCCCTGCTAAGGACTTGTCCTGACTGACCTCACCCCAGAATGTAATGAAACAGTTAATTCAGGTGAAGTCCATTTGGATATATATTTTTTTATGTACTCAGACTTCAGAAACAGTTTACTACTGTGTTTTAAGTACAAATTTACTCCTCCTTGTCTTCCTAAAAATAGAATTTATTTCTGTTTTGTTATTTTCAAACACTAATAAAATCATAACTGTCGGTTAGGATAAATGTGTTCCTGAGTTGTAAGAATGGCAACAGACCTTTTCAGCTCAAAAGAAAAAACACAGAAACAAGAAAAAGTGGTGCCTCTTGTCTCCTGTAGAAGTCTTGAGGCCTGGAACATTTTAGCATTAGATGGGATTAGTAGGGATTTATTTGTCCGAGTCTGCTGCTAGTGATTGCTTTCTTTGCTAGTGTTTATAACCTCCTGCGAATTTTGCCGTGCAGTTGTGTCACCTTTGCAGAGTATCTCTGAGCAAGATGAATTTTAGGATGACTCTTAAGTGACCATATCCAGGACTTCACAATATTTGAACCACAAAACCAGTTCAAAATGGGTCAAAGGAATAACATTTAGCACTGACATCTGCAGTCAGAGGTGATTGTTCCAAAAGAGGACTGCATTGCACCATAAAGTTATAGTTACAAGAATATAAAGAAAGCCTTTGTAAGTGGCAGAATTATTTTGTTATGGCTGCGTTGTGTGACACAGGTATTTTTGCAAATGTTAACCCACATTCAAATAAATGATTAGTGAGCACCAAACATTGTTACAGTGTTTCTGGCAGAAAATACAGTGGCTTTTCCCTTCTGGCAGGCACCTAATTCTGTTTCTATAGGGTACACTCTTAAGACTCCTACTCGAGATTTTTCATAAGTACCTATACTTACGGTTTCCTCCCACCCCCCCATACTCTATAGTTTAATGAATTAATTTGAAACTTACTGGTAGCTTCTTGTGTCTCTCAAATCTCCCCAGATGTACTATGGATATATGAAAAGCTCTGCTTGAAATAGTCCTAGAAAAAAAGACTATAGAAGAAACATTGGTCATCTAGCGCACCTTCGTATCTCAACCTAGTGTTAAAAAGCTCCAGTAAATCAGACTTCACAACCTGCTCTGGCAGGCCAACAGTAAGGAGAGAGAAGTACAGGAAAGAAGTTTCCTTGTTGCTGAACTAGTTAATTAAGATGACTGACTCAGTTTAAATATTTAAGAATGGAAATGTCCCTGTGTCAGATGGGGACTGATGAGGTGGGCCCTCTTGAACTGTTGTTTGACACACTGGGGGGTCTGGGATCTCCCTATCCTGCAGTGCTACTGTGGCACTGGGGAGAGGTTACCTTCAGGGCTACTGGTTTGGAAAAAGAGAAAGGGAACTCCTACATCCTCATGAAAGCATCACATTAACTACTTTTTTAGGGTGGTACTTGTATTTCATGTCTGACTTACCCCATCAAGATCTGCAGTCAATCTGTTACCAACTGATGGTAACTTGGGTGCTCACTGTGGGTTACAGTACTCCAGCCGAGACCTCGCCAGCCCTGAATCAACTGCGAGCTTTACTTCACATGTTTTACTGATGGCAATTCCCTTTATACTTCTCGGCACAATGTTTGCTTTTTTTGCAATAGTGCAACACCATTAACTCATGCTGGGTTTGCAATCCAATATAACCCCGTGTCCTTTCCTGCGGAGATGCAGGCTGAATGAGTTGGCAAGTCAAATTTGGCAGGGACACAAGGTTAGCTTTAAAAAAAGGCGAATTGTTTAATGATTTAAAAATAGAACTGAAGCATTTTTGAAATCTCTGTTATGTAAACATTTTACAGTAGTGTTAGCAATTCAGACTTGTGCTTGATAATTTGAAAATTAAATTAATTTTTTGATCATTGGGAAGCATTTTTAGTTAGTTTAGCTGAAGGAGAAGCAAAAATTAAACAGCACAGGCAGTAGAAGGTTATTGTTTAATTTTAATTTTGATAATTTTTGATTTGTAAAACTTGTTTGTAACACAAAGGTGGATTTTTTTTTTTTTTTATTTTACTTTAAACTAGATAATGCATTCCTGAAGTTAAGAGAGGAATCTGATGGTAGTTTTGAAATGCCCAAAGTGCCAGCACCCCGCGGGCACCGCCGGCCCTGCCTGTCCCTGCCCGCCCCAGGGCTCCCCCCACCCTGCCCACGGCCCAGGACCCCATTTCAGCCCCCTGGGGCCGTTGGTCCCTGCCCCAGCCACGGCACAGCAGTGCTGGTCCCCAGCTCTGCCACAGCCCTGCCTGTGCCTGGCCATGGGCCCCGCTGGCCTGGACCCTGACCACCCGCGGGCTGACCTCCCCGCCTGGCCTCAGCTGGCCTCCTCACTGTGGACTCACTCAGCCATCATGGGTCTGTATCTGGCCCTGGTTACCCTCATGGCCTGACCCTGCTTCACGGTCCCAGCTTGACCTCAGACCGGCCTCAGCACCGCAGCGGACCTCCTCCCTCACTGGGGGTGGTGGGACGGGCCCTGGCTGGTGAGACCCTGCCATGCCGGCCCACACGGGGAGCCCCCGGGCCCACCGGCCCCTGCCGTGCCCTGGCATGGCAGGCAGCTTCTGAGAAGGCAGAGCCAGGCTCTTGTCACAGATGGGGAGTGCAATGCCAAGAGGCAGCAGTAGCAAGGTGCACCTGGAGAACGTCCAGTTGGGCTTAAGGATGACATTTTCCACCAGAAGGGTGGTGAGCACTGGCACAGGCTGCCTAGAGAGGTCGAGGAGTTTCATGCCTGGAGATTTTCAAAACTTGACAAGACAAGGCCCTGAGCAGCCCAGTCTGGCTTTGAAGTTCAGCTTGTTTTGAACAGGAGGTTGGGCCGGATGACCTTCAGACGTCCTTTCCAACCTGGACTGTTATGTGATTCTGTGGGTAGTACACTGCTGAGAATGACAAATTCTCTGAACATGCAGGCATTTCTACAGGAATTTCATTACAGCCACAAAAGGCTGTTCTTCCTCATGAATTCACCAACTTTCTGTGATCTTGCTCTTCTATTTCTGTCTCTTTTTCTGCTTAGACATATATCTGTTTGGCTAGTGGGATTTTCACCCAGAAGAACTGTCTTCATACCCCTCACACTTTACCCCTTTCTTGCAAGGATTTTATCCTACATGCCTTAAATCTAATTAAACTGTTCAACAACTGGTGGTAAATATCTTAAGACTCCACGATTTTGGAATCTGACATCGGATTCATAGAAATACTAAAATTATTTCAGTATAACATATACATAAAATATATATAAATATAATAAACCAGTAAAAATGCCTGTTGCAATTTTTATTAGTTGACATTGCATAGTCCAGATGTTGCAGGAAAAAAGCCGTACCTGGCCAACACATGTTGTTGGATGTGTTGAAGCACTGTGAGAGAATACCCACATGTACATGGTACCATTAGCAACTTCCATCAGCTCTGAGACCACTGTAAAGTAGGGAGAAAGACACGTAGAAGTAGTTGCACGTAGTTACACGTAGAAGTAGAATGCCTGTATAGCCATTCATTTGTGCTGCACAGTATGCCTGGGGTAGAATGAGAATCAAATTCTCCCACATCCCAGTGTTACTGTTTTGACTTGTAGACCGCAGTCCTTCTTATTATACTAAATCTAGCACAAGGCAAATAAAATAGATATGCTTCAGGCCAGCATGTCCTCAGAAGATATTCTGGCCCAATTTATGATTCAATGAGATTAAATAATGCTCAAAGTAAGCATCCAAACTTTTTTCAGTATTTGTCCAAATAGTGCAGAGATTCCTAAGAATTTTCCCATTTCTAAAAAAAAAAAAAAAAAAAGATAATAATTCAAACTGCAGAGGCCTAACTATTCACTGCTTTAGTTGTCACACAAGAACAGATCTAATGTGAGAAATAATAGATTTGCAAAGCTGATCTAAAATGCTTCTATTTTGAATATAGAAACACTCTGGAGTGACTTAAATGACCTACATAAAGGCATGGAAAATCCCTTCTCTTCAAACTATACAAAATGTTTGAAGCAAATCTTCCTTGAAATATCCTTTTTAAATTAATTTCCTGAATTGGCTGGTCATGAGGAATGTAAAATATTTCCAGATTCCCAAACCTGCTTATCTGAAAGATATGAAATCTTGATAGGGCTATCTTTTCATCACTAATGCAAATGCCTTCATTTAACACTACACATAGTTTTAGAAATTTAGATGTGCACACATATTTCCATCTCAGATATTTTAGAAATAATATGTGGAAGAATGTTTCAGATTACTAGAATTAAAACTTTTTAGACTGTTTGGTTAAGTGTCCCAGAACAGATTTTTTTTGGCTTCATTTTAGTTGTGCTAACAATGAATTTGGAGTTGAGGATTATTCAATGCCAAAATGAAATTACTATGACTTTATGGTATGATTTGTATCTTAATACTGGGAGTTCACTGTCTTGCTAGGATTTAGAAAAAGGCCCCAAACAGCATTTTTACTTAAATTAGTGTATCAGCTGTATGTTCCAGCAATAAGAGTGGTAACTCTGCAAGACTCCTTCCATTGTTTATAAAAATGGGGTGAATTCTTTCAGCTCTGCCAATTGCAGACATAATTCCAAACAACTTCAGCACCTTTAGGATAATTTTGGAATAGTATTAGTGAGTGCATGTCCATTGTTTCCTTCCATTTGCACCATGGTTTTGTTTGGCACAGTAATTTTAATGGTTTAGCAACTGACAAAGCATGCTCAGAAATTTTCCTCTTTTAACTCCTCCCTCTCCTATACAATGGCAGATGATTTGGGGAGCCTGTAAAGGGCTTTTTTTTTTCCACATGCTAATTACCATAAATATTTTGGAGATTGTCCCACAAACTCCATTTTGTTTTCCAAACCATTAGCAATGTTAAAAACAAACCTTCTGACAAAAATGTTGGCAGAAGCTCAAGCACAACTCCTAGTTCATCAGAAACCCTTCCCTATGCAAAGGAAGCTGTGTGGGGTCCATTACATGCAGTTCACTTGCCAAAGCACAGGATGTTTAGCGCATGAGATTCCAGCCGTGCTTAGGGTTTTTTATAGACAAATCATTTAGACAAGACCGATTAAAAGTTAAAATCAGCTAAATCAGCAAGGAAGAAGAATGAGGCAAAAGTTTTTGAGATAATGAATTGCTACCGCTCTGCTTTAACAGGAGTCTGTAGACTAGGTACAAGGAATCATGGGCATTGAGGGCTATGATGCCTGGTTTGTAAATATCTGTAAAAGGCCTAGACAGCTTCAACATGGGTACAAAACATAAGGGAAAAATAATATTGTTTATCATTGTACCAAGCTTAGCACCTAAAAGAGACCGCTTGAGTAAGGGCTCGTGAGTAG
Source organism: Mycteria americana (assembly GCF_035582795.1). NCBI lineage: Eukaryota > Metazoa > Chordata > Aves > Ciconiiformes > Ciconiidae > Mycteria > Mycteria americana. The sequence continues at coordinate 39,715,771 of NC_134367.1, forward strand.
TCCCCAGAGATTATTCTTTTCAGTTCACTCTTCACTAGAGGATAAAGAAGAGCATTTCTGTCCAACCACTTTTGAGGTCATTCTCAACCTTGTGATTACTCAGGTAGTAGCAGTCAATGTCCCATGCATTTATTCACTGATAGATTGTTCACCTTGTCATCCAAAGAGCCATTCTATACAGCTCTATAGAGGCCCTCAGAGGTCTGGATACTATAGCTCCTATGCAGTGGTTATGCATACCCTAAATTCTTAATATGGAGCTAACAAGCATCTAACAAAGATAAACAAAGCTGTATTCCTACACAGATAACAATAACTTGCCATACCAAAAATCCAAAAGGATGCCGTGTTTCTAAGACAATATTTTGAAGATGAACTAACCTGGTTATTTTGAGTTTTGACAATATTTTCCAAATAGCATTATGTCCTTTTACAATGTTAAGATTATTTCTTCTGAAACTTAATTTGTAAAAATGTCTAATATTACTTTCTGTCATGCCAAAGAAAGGAAATAACAGACTTTGTTTAAGCAGCAAATTTTCTGATTTAAAGTGGTCATGCACAAGATAATTCACCATTACTGTGGATTTTCAGTTACAGGGCAATGATGACAGGGTTTCAGAAATAATGTGGCGTTGTTGCCTGTGCATAGCAATTAGTTAGTGGCCTAGTTCAGATGAGAGTTTCAGTGTTTTATAAAATGTCCAAAGAATAGCTGTCCCAGTTAACATAATTAACTGCAAGGGACAGTTGAAGGGCGCAGTTTATTTATTTCAGGAAACATTACTCAAAAATTAAGTAAATTCAGGCTATAAACAAGGTCTAGGGAGAAATATGAGTAAATGGGAAATTCTAGGTAGAGTACATGGAGTGGACTGATAAAAACATTGCTATACAGCACTAGATATCTTACCTGGCAAATAATCAGATGTCTTCTTGCCTAAGTTTGTGAGCTGCTTTATTGATTCATATTTGTAAGAAGCAAGAAGATATTTCCTGAAGAAAAACATTACTCAAAACATGTTTAAGACTATTTATATAAAATTAAAAAAAAAAAAAATTAAAATCCCTAAAATGGTTTAATCCTATCAGGAGAGAACAGTCTAAATAAAGCTACATACCACTACTTGTTACCCTATCCTACCATTACTGCTTGTAGAGTCCTCATAACTCTTTAAGGAATGTTCACACCATGGATTTCCCATATGTCATTACCCAAAATCTCTAAATCTCCATTAAAAACAGAATGTTATTTATTTTCAGCAAATCCTGTCTCTATATAGCCCATGCAGTCTGTGCTGCAACATGCCTCAAAAGGAAGGCACTGCTAGGGGAACGAGAACAGCAGAGGCACTGCTGAAACCAAGTACCTTTAAGAGTACCCTTTAAGCTCCCACACCATTATATACCAACATTAAGGAATCTTATTATCCTCCATCACTCTGTGTTGCCAGACTGTAAGCACAGAAAGCATCTTTTCAGGATTAACTGCCTGGGCTCAGCCTAGCTGGGACCGTAATATCAGGTCTACAGCCACAGAACCACAGCATGCAAAACCACTTGCAACTAAGTGTTTGCAACTAAGTGAAACTAAGCCTTGCATAGGTGTAGGGCTCTGTGTGCCACGATCTTATGGACAATATTAACCACAGTGATCAGTATCCAAATTATTCTGTGGGCAGTAAAATCTTACATTCAGTTTGGCTAATGTACAAGCATAAATTATGAGAACTGTCATACTTGGTTTGACCAAAGGGCCATCTATCACAATATCCTGTTTTTAAGATCAACAGGTAGTGGTTTCTTTGGGAAAGATCATAACAAACAGCATTCCTTGGCATCCCCTCTCAGTTCATGGCAATAACTTGCAGGGACTAGGGACTTCCTGAGCCAGAGTTTACAAACAGACCACTACATCTAATAGGCATGGATTTTGTCTGATTCTTTTTTGAACCCCTATGCTTTGTACAATATCCTGGTGAGATGTGTTTCATAATTAACAATGAATTGTTTCAAAATCTATGGTGGTGTGTGTTCTCAGCTCTCATCTGATAATTTTGTTGGATGACCCCTACTTTTGTAGTATGAGAAATGATAAATAATCATTACCTATTTATATTCTTCACAACCATCAAAACATAGAGAACTGTGTTTTCTCCCACTGTAGGAGTTTCTTCTCCAAACTGAAGTCTTAAACTATTTAAATCTTTCTTTTATACCTCAGCCCACCCTCTATACTTTCTCTAGTTTTTGCTAAAACTCTTTGGAGTTGAGATGACTGCTAATGCAGACAGTGGCCAAGATGGAAGTGTACTACGTATTACTTTATACAACATCACAGTCATAGTCTGTCTTTCATTTTCAGTTTCTGTGTATAAATAGTTTCTGAATCTGTATTCACTTTTTTTACTGCCTCTTAAATTCTGTGCCAGTTTTCAGAGAATTATCTACAATGACTAAGTGGCCTCATTCCTAAGTGGTCTTAAGTAAATTAGAGTAATCCATTGTGTGTGTGTAATATTTAGATTAAATATAATCTGCCATTTCATTGCCCACTCACTTGGTATTGCAAGGACTTTTGAAACTGCATCTCACTCCACCTCCCTCCTGCAGCTGTGAGTGTACAGTCAGACTTTCTTTTGCCAAGCCCTCTGACATAAGGACATAGTTTCATGAGTCAGAAAAGACAAGACTTTCTCAAAATCCTGATATCATGCATCTTTTCTGTAGTTCTTGGAGTGGTTCTCATGAACTTGCCCTGATGGTGAACAAATGCTGCAGGTGACATTATTTGTGGTAACTGAACTACAGGTACAAGTATTATCCTTGTTCACTACAAAGTGTGAGCTCCCCATTCTCTGAAAGCCAGAACTTGTCCTATGTCTGATGCCCATAACCTTTGGTCAAACCACAAAACCTCCATTGCTGCAACTTTTTTAAAGGTTGATTGGCCACCACTAATGAAGATTGCAAGAGACGTATACAGTTTGCACATAGCTATACTTTGGAGCACAGCAGCAACTTACCTCTGCACTAATCAGCTGCTCAGACACTTATGAATCAACTAGTCATTTAAAGTCAGCATAACAGTGGTCCTACTGTATCATGCTAATTCTGTTGTATTAGAAGCATTGGTCTACAGAGGGGCAGTTATGAATTTATTGTGGCTGTCCAGCATGCCATGAAGAAATAGTTATCATTTTCAAGCCCTGTATGTTGTGTTCTCACTAGCTGCTTATTCTACCATAATTTTATAAGCAGGAATAGATCACAACCGTTTACAAGTTTATACCCTAGTAGGAATTGAAAGAAGCAAATAGAAAACTGAACATGAAGGGTTTTGACAAATACCTTCAAATACATCTGCATGAAGGATGAGGAAGGGCAACAGATTTCTTGCAATGCAGACCTGTCCCAAAGCAAGTCCAGTTAGTGTGGCACAATAAAAGTGGGCTGTTCCCAGAAGTCATAGTGTAGCTGAGGTGCCACGGGTATAAGGTTTAGTATGTACTTATCCTTGGTAATGCAGACTCCAGGTGGTGGGTTTGGACATGAGACAACCGAAAAGGGATATAGTGGTACTATTAACATATGTTAAAGAGAAATGTTGGTATTCTTTATCACATGAAATAGTGCTTCTCCATCATAAGGTGACAGATCTTGCCTCCTAAAACAGGCATCTAAAGGTGGTGGGCTTTTTTTCCTTTCACCAGAATAACTGTTAATAAAAAAATTATTATTTCTAGTGCAAGAGTCCCCAGGTTTAATTTTTTTTTCACTGTGTGAGGTAGATACAACATTAACTAGTGAAATTTAGCTGGACTGGAAAGGAGTTTTTGCAGAAGGCAGGAGATCACGGTCCACGCAGTGCGTCCATAAAATAGATAACTCAGTAGCAGCATCTTTCTCTGTAATTCTTATCCTTGTAACTGACTATAGATTTTTCCTTGTAATGAAATTATACTACGTATTTGCTTTGACTTCTCTGATCATGTATGCCTCAAAACTGAGCCAATTTGATTTCTTTCCTGCTAGAAATATATTTATTCCAACTGAGTCAGAATCCAGTGTGCGTTTTAGACCTGGATTCCCAAACGAATTGTTTGTCCTAAGAATCAGCTACGTGGGATGTGCCGTGAGTCCAGACTTGGGGCTTTGAACAAATCGTTCAGCTGAAAGGGGGAGGGTAACTCTCCTGTATTACGAGGTGTTGATTCTAACTTCTTTTTAAATAATATCTCAATTCAAATGGTATAAAGTGGTTGCTCTCAGGCCAGATGTTGGTATGTTCAGTTTTAGCTATAAGGACATTTTATGGTTGGGTCAGGAACAGAAGCTGTCAGAAAGGTAATCTCCGTCTCAGAAGAGCACCACTATAATTACTGTGTCCTAACGAGCACGACAGTGCAAAGATGCAATGAGAGTGCATGTTTTAGTAACACGTAGCCTTTGCACAACTTCTAATCTCCAAACTATTTTGTAAAGACCAAGTGAGTAATCTTCATGTCACCTATCTGGAAACACGTAGCTGCACTTTTGTACTTTCATTTTGCGAAACATTATACTGAGTAAATAAGTGCCCATCATCCAAAGTGCTGAGCACCCTGAATTTCTTTTGCTTTCCAGAATAAGCCTATGGCTTTTCTGGAACTGTGCCTTTAAATGATTTAGCAGCTTTCACAGGGAATATTTTAATGACTATTCAGTTATTATGTAATTTTCTGCGGCATGTAGGACCCTGATCTAGAGTCAGGATGTGCTAGTGTATAGTAAAAGACATAGTCCCTGCCCTTCTGAGTTTTAAAACTGAGGTCCTGATCTAGCAAACATTTGTGTGAGTATTATATTTTTACATGTGTGAGAGGTTCCCATTAAACTTCCACTGGGAAAAATTTACAGAAAGACCACACCTGCTGAGTTTCAGCCTTCTGGCAAGTGCACTATAGAGGCCTAAGGGGAATTGGTGGAGAAGAAAGGTTGCCTGCATTTAAAAAGGGTGTGAACCTTCCAAGCTCTAAGGGTATGTGCAAGTTTGTATTTGGATAACCCAACAGCTATGCATATAAATTGTCAGGGAAAATTAATGAATGGTGCATGTGCAGTATATCAAACATCTTGGTGTCTCAACCAATATTTTCATATGCACGAAAGTGCACATTCCTTACTGAGGGTTATATACAATGAGACATGTTTAAAGTTTAAAAAGCCACATTATTTGAATGTATCTGAATGCCAGTGACCCACTTTCTTTAATAACCGGGAAGCACTTTCTGTGTTCAGTCATGGATTTCTAAAGAAAGTAAAGGGGTTTATGATCAAGCAATCCTGAGGCAGTTCATACTAGAATTTAATTTTGAAGTTTAAAAGAAATAAAATCGATGTGCTGTCTCAGCCATGGCTTCAGTCTCTAATTTATTTCCCTCGGCCACATTTTTTTTCATGGAGCCTACTGTAATGTATTTTTAAGAAACTATGTCATGTTTCACATATGAAAAACACTATGAATGAAGTACACATCCTTTATCTTGTCCATGGATTCCATGCTACAACTGTAAATCTCATATTTCTTCTTTATTATTTATTTCTGATGACTGATACTAATCTCTCCATACTGGCTTTGGCATGGCAGGTGTTATCTACGTCCTAAAGTTGTTAGCAGTTGTCTTAATCAGACCCGAACGCTCTACAGCTCTTGCCAGCCTTGCAGTGGCTCTCAGTCCTCCCTTTCCCTTCCCACCCCGAGCTCCCTAATAGGTCTATTATTTAATTTGGGGTTAAGGTACAGCATGTCTCATAGGTTTAGCTTCTGAATCTTCTCCTTTACACCTATAGGTGGCATTCGTGCCAATTTGTAGCATGATAAGCCTTCCCTGTAGTGTCTAAAAATGTGATTGATATCTCAAAATAATTTCTCTCAAATGGCGATCCAGATTCCTGGGCACCACAGATTTAATTCAAGATATATTAAAAAGACTCTGCATGAAGTGAAGACTTTAAATCTGCCTTTATAGTCAGCAATTTTTTCCCTGTTAACTGAACCACCTATTGTAGCAGCCTGCTCACTTCTAAGAGCAGGGATCCCATCTCCTGCAGAGGCTGCCTCTCTACAAACTCCCTCCTGCCAGGTGCCGAGAGCTCTGGCCCTCATTCATCAAAGTCTTTAGATACTTAGCTGCTGGACTAAGATCAGCGTCTAACACTTTTCAGGATAAAGCTCTGCTCCAAGAAGGATTGTTCGTTCTTTGCTCCTGTCAGAGGATGGGTCCTAAATAAAGGAGTGAATCTATTCTTCCTGGTTTGGTTGTCTGGCAGGAGAGAGACTATTACGCCAGACTGGAGGACCTTAAAATTAGCTCAATTTACAATATTCTATCTGCTTTGCTCTGTAATTATGCTAAGACTATGATAAGCTGTATATATCTGTGTAAAAGTTGAATTAATAACAAAAATAAATTAATTGCTAAAATAATCTAACACATTTTAACTTTACTATTATTTCATCAAGCAATAATGATCTGGGAATTTGGCCCAGAATACTAAAAACGTAGCTAATAAATCCTACATTATTTTTTAATTAAGAACATAGAAGTACGTGGACTGCACAGAAAAGCATTGAAAAAATTGATTCATGTTACTAGCGTAACAATAAAAAGCAAACCTTTTCTTGGAAGATAGTACAACTTTGAGTTAGGACTTGCACAGCAACTTAATCCCTGAACTGAGAGGAGAACGGCAAACAACTTCAAATGTACGGGGGTTATGTTCTTCAGGGAAGGAAAAGTTTTGGATCAGCTAACTGGCACTCATACTTATTATGCATTTTAGTGTGAAAAAGGCAAATAAATTTTAAATGTGGCCTTCTTTTTTTAAACATTTCTATATAAGGGCCCCCCCTACATAATGCATAAGGCTTGCCCCACTTCAGCCAACTGAAGTAAAAGTTTAAAGCCGAAGCCATTTCAGGGAAGCTGCGAAGAGGAAGAGGAGCCTCTTATCTGTCCTCTGTTCCCTAAGTGCTTTCTTAAGGAGGACCAGAAAACCTCGGCTTTCACTCCAGCACCTATTGCATTACTGTTGCTGCTTTCAAGAGAATTAATTTATTCTCCACAGCCATGCCATCTTCTAAATTGTAACTACAAGACAAACCACTGATGTCCTTTCTCAAGCCCCAGGAGAGGGAGTGAACGTTACATCCTCTTGATAACATCTAGGAGTGATCTATTTCCGTAAGTACACACTTATATAATAAGTATATACTTAAATAAGGATGGACACAAAGCAGTGCGCAGTAGATGCACTGACTACAGTAACTAAAGCCATGGTTCGATGTGCAGTGGTGCCACCCCGAGCCACTCGCTTCCACAGCACCTCTCTGCTGCTGTAGCTGTTTTGTGTGGAGGCGACACAGTAAAGTGAGTGATCAGCAGCTCAATTTGATTAAAATTAACTATTTTCCACTGGGTTTTTGCTAACTGAAGTAATTATCTGCACTTTGTATGACCTACATAGAGCTATGGCTATACCAGTATGTGGAAGGGATGCAGAAAGGTGGGAGGAGGGGGGGAATGCCAGCAATAATTTAATGTGGTACTGGCACTGAAAAACTCCATGATATACTTGCCCCGGAGTTACCAGTGGAAACCTGCAAAGTTGTTTTCATTGTAAATGGAAAACAAATATTAAAAAGACCCTTTCTAGGTGGAAGAGCTTTGTAGTTCAGACTCTGAAAAGGACTTGACCTACTGCCAGAGAACCTGCCCGTGGACGTGAGCAATCATTCAGTTACTGGCTGTCGCACTTTGTCTGCAATGCCCTTGTTGTACAGCATGTCGCAAAGATACGTTTCTTAAGTCTGTAAAGTACTCACATGAGGAAAGCCAGACAGGCAAGAGGAGCTGGAATGAAAAGCAAAAACATTCAAAAAGCACTGAAGTTATTAAGGCATAATGCTGTGCTGTATATGGTTTTGTTTCTTAGGAAGTGACTTGCAGATGGTTGCAAATATTATTTGCTAACTATTCTGCGGTGATGGTACTTGTCCCCTAACTAACTAATTTCACTTTTCATTTCAGTTTTCCTGTGATCACTTACATTTCCCAGTACAATATTAAGAAGTCCTATATTATTTGCATCCAATAACAAATGAAGTCTGGTAACGCTATACTTGCTATTTGTTTTTTAGATCTGCTGAGGTAGGGTGAAGCCAGTTGGGGAGGCAGCTCTAAGAGCTGCGCAAAATTATTTTTGTAGGTTTTTTGAGTAACTTTTTCCTTTCTGAAACTTCCAACCCTGTAATCATATTTGTAGACATTGACCCCTTTATCCTTTCAAGCTTATATTAAGTGGCACAGCTCAGAGACATATAGTTTATTTTTGGTTATCCAATTGGAAAATAAGGTACAGAGCCAGCGTATTGGGTTTGCATGGCAAGGTTTTGGTAGCAGGGGGGCTACAGGGGCGGCTTCTGTGGGAAGATGCCAGAAGCTGCCCCTGTGTTTGACAGAGTCAGTTCCAGCCAGCTCCAAGAGGGACCTGCCGCTGGCCAAAGCTGAGCCCATCAGCAATGGTGGTAGCGCCTCTGTGATAACATATTTAAGAAGGGGAAAAAACAGCTACGCAACAGCAGCCAGGAGAGAGGAGTGAGAATATGTGAGAGGAACAGCTCTGCAGACACCAAGGTCAGTGAAGAAGGAGGGGGAGGAGGTGCTCCAGGCACAGGAGCAGAGATTCCCCTGCAGCCCGTGGTGAAGACCATGGTGAGGCAGGCTGTCCCCCTGCAGCCCATGGAGGTCCATGGGCTGTGGACCTGCAGCCTGTGGAGGTTAATGGTGGAGCAGATATGCACCTGCAGCCCATGGAGCACCCCACGCCAGAGCAGGTGGATGTGCCCAACGGAGGCTGTGACTCCATGGAGAGCTGGCAGTGGTACAGGCTCCTGGCAGGACTGGTGGACCCGGGGAGAAGAGAGGAGCCCACGCTGGAACAGGTTTGCTGGCAGGACTTGTGACCCCATGGGGGACCCACGCTGGAGCAGTCTGTTCTGAAAGACTGCACCCTGTGCAAGGGACCCACACTGGAGCAGTTCGTGAAGAACTGCAGCCTGTGGGAAAGACCCACACTGGAGAAGTCCGTTGGAGGACTGTCTCCCGTGGGAGGGACCCCACGCTGGAGCAGGGGAAGAGTGTGAGGAGGAAGGAGCAGCAGAAACAACGTGTGATGAACTGACCGCAACCCCCATTCCCCGTCCCCCTGTGCCGCTGAGAGGGGAGGAGGTAGAGAATTTGGGAGTGAAGCTGAGCCTGGGAAGAAAGGAGGGGTGGGTGGAAGGTGTTTCTTAGATTTGTTCTTATTTCTCGTTATCCTACTCTGAACTGATTGGCAATGAATCAAATTATTTTCCCCATGCTGAGTCTGTTTTGCTCATGACGGTAATTGCTGAGTGATCTCCCTGTCCTTATCTCAACCCACGAGCTTTTCATCATATTTTCTCTCCCCTGTCCAGCTGAGGAGGGGAGTGATAGAACGGCTTTGGTGGGCACCTGGCGTCCAGCCAAGGTCAACCCAGCACAGCTAGTAAGATGACATTTTGTAAGTGCAATCTTTCGGCCTGTGACAAGAAAGCATTTGTAATGTTACCCTGATAATCTGTAATGATTTGAAATCCTATTGTAGTTTCTGTATCACTAGTTTTGTTATTTGATTAAAGTCCAGCAGAGCATTAAGGATTACATTTGACTGAGGATGAATGATTTACAATTAGAAAAAATAAAGGTATTAAGGAATGTGCCAGGTTCATTTATTTGACAAATGAGTGTAAAGCTACTTACAAAAACACTTCAGAATGTAGCAGCACCTGGATCGTAATAGATTTTGTAGAAGCAATGAAGAAAGAAATTAGTTTGAGAATTGTAAAAACAATGCCAGGAGGTATAGCTAAGATCTAGCTCGCTAGGAATGCAGGGACAGATTTCCACCGCACTCCACAGTCATGCTGGGTCCCTCCTGTGATTGACCCAGTGGTGCCAGTCAGCAGCCCAAGGAGCCCACAGGTAAGGAATATGTAAGGGCACGCTGTACTTGGGATTTAGGGCACGGTTTGGTGGTATCCAGCCTGGGGTTTGTACAAGGGGATCATTGTAATTCCTTTGTGTTATAATAGCAGCTAAAATCCTTGACTATGGTGCTTTTGGATGGAGAGAGCAAAACACATAAGATACAGTCCCATGAAGAAAAGATCTGTTGTGTGAAAGCACTTCTTCATGACTTATTGGATTTTCCCCTTAAACTTGAAACAAAATTAATTTCTTGGATAGCCAAAAAGGTAATTTTTAATTCTCACAGCTTTTTGACAAAGAGTCTTTGCAACAGAAAAAAGAGTCTAAAGTTAACCAGGAAGTGAGATGCTGACTTTCTGAAGTGTAAGTAAAAACTCATGCCATGAGCATTCATCCTATATCAACTACTGCATTGCTATATTACATAGGGATTGAATTAAGGAATTAATCGATGATTTGAAACTGATGGGTTGCAAATGCTAAGCTTTTAGTATTTTCCAGTTTAATGTCAATAATATTACAGTAATGTTGACATCTAGCTTTTTAAAACACTGTGCTTTCTTAATTTGTTTATATTGGCAACATTTATTTTTTCACAGTAGTGTAAGAAACACCTAATGGTGACTGATTTAAGCCACTTGCTCTCTGTTTTAATTTGATAATGATATTGCTGTGTTAACAGTATCAAGAGCATAATGTCAACATTGCAAATGTAAAGAAACAAACTGTTCCAAAAAGTCTAATTATGCAGATTTGCATCTGTAGATATTCGTTAGTTTAGGCTGTTGATTTCAAGTGTTATGAAGTGTTCATATATTCCATATCTATTACATACTTCGTATAGATATTGATTGTGTTCTATCTATTTCGGCAGTCCTAAGCATTTTAGTTAAACTTCTAAACTTTGAAGAAAGGGTATTGCTAGGCTGCTGGCCACACTGAATTGGGAAGACAAAGAGATAATAACCCTTACAGCCCATAATATTGGATCACTTCTAGCTGCGATTAAGGACAATATAGCTTTATCATTGACTTCATCAGCATAGAGGCTGTTACCCCTATATCCGGGATTTTTGCAAGTATCTTCTTAGCGGAGGGGAAAGACCTGCAGATTATGGGAAGGGCAGTAATTATATCAACTCTTCAGCTCATCTGACAAATAAACAAACCATGATTTTTCCACAGGAACAGTGCAGGCAATCTGCACTGCTGCTAGTCTCGTTCAGTGAGGCTCTCTGCAGACACAGGGTCTGAATCCCTGCTTCTCCTTGCAGGCCTCAGGGCTTGATGATGGTATTTGTTATGGCTCCCTGAAGAACGTAACACTTCTCTTTTGAGTCCTTGACTCTACTGGGAGCTGTGTTTCCCAAAAGGAGCAGAAACACCTCTTTTGTTAAAAGAGCAGTGCCCAGCTAAGAACATATCTAGAGACTGGCCAGGTAACTTCCCCTGAGAGATATATACTTATTTATTTTTATTTCCCTAATCTTTGCTTTGTAATTCTCATTATTAAAAAAGATAACATGATAGAGGACTTCAACTAATCAAAGACTCATCATCAAAAGCCGCCATGAATTGAGGGAGGCCAAGGTCTTAAACTGCAGCCTGACTCCACCCTCCCACATTCAACTTTTGCCTAAACTGGGAGAAGCTCCCCATTAGATTGGAAAAGGGCACAGGGTGATCCGGCCTCTCCCAGAACTACACCTCTCCCTCCCTGGGAGTGGTCAGGGGAAGTTTGGGAGCATGCAATGAGCCATTCTTCTGCTTGAGTCCTCTGAGTCCACTCAGACTTACCGGTTTGGGTGCTCCTAAAATGCAATTGTAGAACTATTTTGAATGGTGCTAAAACTCCCCATCCACATAATATCCTAGTGGTTACAGCAGCTACTGAGTAATTGGGAGCCTTGGGCTCACCTGCCTTCTCAGCCTCGTGTGGCTTGATGGCTTCATGGTGTCTTTTACATCTTCCATGTCTCACAAGAGTGCTTGACTAGCTGGGCTGGAGCTACTGAAATTGTGCTGCAAATAGGGCCAGAGAAGGCAGAGAGTACTTTCGTGTTCCTTCAAGTTCAGGTACCTCAGTAGAGGGCTCAAGCGGACCTCAAGTGGGCAGCATCCTTCCATCCATAGCTTGGTCTAAACTCACTCCAAAAATTAGGTGAACTCACTAGATTTTTCTAAGTTGGAGTGGAATTGCATGAGAGGCAAATCCTTTAATTCAAGACTCTGGACCCTATCACATAGGAGAACACTTAAATAAATAAAAGTCTTAGAACAACCATACTGGGTCAGACCAAAGACCCACTTAGCTCTAAACACAGTCTCCAAACATGCATATTGAGCACATCATTAAATACTGGGTGAGCAAAGACAGTTTCCTGCAGCTCATGAAGGTGAACAAAAGGAAGCACAAGGAAAAAGCACTGGTGTTCAACTGAAATGCTAGCCTGCACCCCTCAGAGAAGCGTACTTTGTGAGGACTGATGGCAAAGAGACAGAACTGCTGGTGGCAATTCCCCATGAATTCATGACATAATATATGTTAAAAAAATAAAGGTTTCTTTTCACATTTAAAAAAAAAAAATGGCACATGGTATCTTCTGTTGGAGCTGCATCTTCAAGATTCACAAGATCTCATCTGCTAATGTGGTTTCTGTAGAAAAAAGATGTGCCTTCTCCTTCTGGAGTGCCCAGAACTGGTCTTTTTACACATCTTGTTCCATTTTTGAGAAAATTCACTGAGATCATCTCTCAGTTCTCATGTCTCCTTTGATGGGGGTGTTTTTATGTCTAAAGGATGTCAATAGACATCTTCCACTGTAAGGAAAACTGTGCTCTCTGTCTTTCTTCTGCTGCCAGCAAAAGTCAAGCCAGGTTAAAAAAACACACACTGTTTTGTGGCATTGTAGTGACACTTCCCAGAGTACTCTCCTGAGTGAATTCTGGCTCAGGAGCTAACTGAGCTAGAGGTGGTGCATTTGAGCTAGAGGAGGTGCATCTACATTAAAAGTTCAGAACAGATTTTGCTTCCATGAGTTTGTCCAAACCACTTCTGATTTATGTGAACTTCTAGTATCCACAATATTATGTGGCAAGGAGATTCACAGGTTAACTATGTATGCATGTAAAAGTACTTCCTTTTGTTTATTTTGAATCTGTCACCTGCTAGTTTCATTTGATGTCGCTCCTATTGGAAAAGACAATGAAAAACCATTCCCTGTGTCCTACCTCCATGCCACATAGGATTTTATAAACCATTATCTTTTTCTTCTAGATCAACTGTTTTCCAGAATGGGTTTTCCATTTTCTCATATTGAACCTGTTTGATACTTTGCATCCTCTTTGTTGCCATTCTCTTGTTTTATTATATCATTTCTGAGATGGATGAAGAGAACTGTACACAGTATTCAAGAGGTGGGGACATCTTAAATTTATTTTATTGTGGCATAGTACTGTCTTCCAGTTTTTTCTCTATTCTTTCCTAATAATTCCTAACATTCTATCTGCTTTAACAGCTGCTCAACACTGAGGTGACATTTTAATAGAAGTAACTACTTACACGGCGTGATTTCAGACCATAATGGTAATAGTCTACTCTGGGTCCACCACTGTATATGTTAAGCTGAAATTGCTTCTTCCCATACATACCACCTTACAGTAATCTCTGCTGGATTTCATCTGCCATTTTATTACCTGGACACTCAGTGAGTATCATTCACATCACACATCCTTTTGCAGCTCTTCATAATAGCCCTCATTTTTAATTTACTTCAGTGACTAACTTAGTACACCTGCAAAGATTGTCTGTGGTACCTAGTTTGGTCCTGAAGACCTTTCTTAGATTTAGCTTATTTGTAAGAGTTTGAAAGAAAAGGGTGTACTGAAAGAGGAAATCTTCAAGAAACTCCTGCTCACAGGAGGAAAATGTTCCCCTTCCTTCCCCTTCCTGGCTGGGCTCCGGCTTCGTTTAGAAACAGAAGACCTCACAGAAGCTCAGAGAGGGACGCTTAGGTGCCAGTGGTAACCCTTCTCATTTCTTCTCTGGGTAATTGGATCTCTTCTGCAGTCAGAGAGACCTAATACATCAGTCTTCATATATCGTCTCCATGAGCTAAATTGCCAGGAAAGTTTATGATCTAACTTCAAAAAAATTCCCTGAGAAAACGAATCATTTATTTTCCCAAATGCCTGGACTTGAGAATGCAGAATGCAATATTCAGGGTAGATAAGCAAAAAGCTAAAGGCAAAGGTAATATATTAAAACTTGCTCTCAGTAAATTAAACGGGATTTTGGCTGTTTTCTTTAATGAATGACAAAATGCAGTGGTTAACCTTGGGAATGACACCCTCTCCCAACCAGGCACCAGGGTGCTGGAGTGCTCTCTTTCTCTGCCAGCATTCAGGCTCCCTGACTCCCTCCTTACCCTCGGCACCAACCTTCTCAGTCTTTCCCCTTCTGGCATGGAATTAATGCTGACCTTGCACAGAGAAGCTAAATCCTCGCACCTCTTCCTCCATTGTCCGTAGAGCCCTGCAGCCTCTAACCCTAAACAGTATGACAAAGATTTCCAATACTAGAAGTCATCTTTCTTCTGGGGACAGGAGCCAAGGGGGAATTTCCTACCTCTTCCTCTCAAGCAGGCATGGGTTCTCCTCGTGGGCTTTAGCCTTTACTGATCCTGTCCGTGTTCTCAGGCGCAGATTCCCAGACTCATGAGTTTTCTCTGGCTGCCTTCTGTCAAGCTGTGGTGCATTCAGTGCTTGATCCAGTATCTAATTTCACTAGCCACAGTTTTTCTTGGCAAAACAGTAAAGAGTCTTAATTTGCTGATGTCATTTGTCTATTTAATTATTGTATTTTTATTTTTTCCTCTAATTGATGTCTCTGCCAGAATTGCTATAGCTATTAACAGAATTGTGGTTAGTTCATTAAAACAAAAAATGTTGAAATATGTTACTGTATTCTGCTTTTGCCCTTAATTATGAAAGTATTTTATATCATTTCAAATCATTTATTATTATGTGAGAAGGAGTTTGATAGCCAGATACAGTAAGAATATGAAGGTGTTCCAAATTCAGATCAAAACCAATGCTGTTTTCATTTGAAACGTGAAATTACAAGTCTAATTTTGACAGGAAATACTTACCCACACAGACAGCTAAAGGAACAGTTACTGTGTAAAACACTTATGTGATTAAAGCAGCTCATTAAATTCCCTGTACGTGTTAATTTTGTGTCTTGTTTTCAGCTATGATATGTGTGTTACAGCACAAAGATCTGACAGTTATGAGCCAAGTCTTAGTATTGGTGAAATGGCAAAAAGAAGAGTCCTTTCCCCTAGGTAGAATTTGAGGTAGGATATCTTGCAGATTTCTTTATTTAGTTCTTATATCACTCATTTCTGTAAGAACAGGTCAAACATGAATGACATTTATGTGGATTTTTCGCATTCTCCAAAATCATGAGGTGACGGGATAGGCCTATAAACTAAAGATTGCTGTTTAATTTTCTTTTTGTTAGCAGCTGGACATTACGACATTTGTGAAGTTTATATAGACCTTTCACAGTTCACAGTGTTAACATCTGCAAAAGTTACAAGATCATGTGCAGTCTTACTTTTGTTTTCTTTTTGTGCATAGGATTATCTTGTACTGGAATTCCAGAACAGTAGGAAACAAAAGCAAGCAAAAGAAACACAAAACTAGCATGAGAAATATTGGATAAAAAGATGGAAAGAAAGAAAACCTGCCATTTCTGCTAAGGCAGCAAATATGGAAGCTCAAAATTCAATGTTCTTGCAATGAATTTGGATACATAGCTCGATAAGGAGTATGACAGCACAGAACATCAATATCTCACTTTCCTCTGTAACTGATATAGTGGAGAAAGGAATTTGTGTAAACAACAACCTCTCAAGTACTGGAATTTTTCTCCTCTCAATCTGCTCTTTCTTACAGAGAAATGTAAAGCAGTGGCATGGGAAAACAGAATGATGAAGTTTTAAGTATATTTATTGTGAGAGATTTAGTCTTAATATACAATCTCTGCTACATATTTTGAAAAAGATAGAACAACATGGATCCAGTCTTCCCATAAAAGACAAAACTCTAGAAATCATGGAGAGACAGATTCCACTTTACATAAAGATCTGGATTACAGTTCCCATTTACAGAAATGTTTCATCATTAAAGTATCCTAAAAATTAACAACGTCAACATTAGGAGCACAAAACCTGAGCTTTCAGACTTTATTCAAAAAATCTTAGGGATTCACAGTCATTTCCCCATAAGAACACAAGTATCTCAAAGGATCAATAATCTAAAAAATTACTACTACCTTGCTGCTTGGGTTTTTTTCTTTTTTTTAAATCTATCAAAAATACTTATTCTTTACTGAATCTTCTAATTCTAAATGTTGATATAATTTTTTAAGAAAGTACATTTCAAAATTATCCTAATTACTTGTTCATAAACCTGATCCAGAAGAAAATCGTATTCTTCTCTAATTTTCATCAGTGGGAGACAGTTGCTATAAAATAGCTCATGATTAAGTGCACTACTGAACTGACACCATACTGAGAATGGGATTTATTTAATCTAAATTTAGCCACCTAAGAGTTTGGCATCTGTGAGATATTCCAAAAAGGTAACTTTAGCCATTCAAGCTAATCTTTCTAGGCTCCCTCTATAGTTTTCTACAGATTCAGAGCCAAAAAGCCTAATTGCTCTGCATTGACCCTTGAAAGCCTTAGTAAATGCCTCTCCTTTGTCCCACATGCCTTACTAGCCCTCCTTGTCTTTAACCTAGTCGTAAAGTTTCCTTTGATAGCTCCTAGAGACAAAAAACATCTCACCCTAAAGCAGCTGGAGTAGACAAAGCTACAGAATATTGTGAGCTTGTATCTTGAGTTGCCTTTTTTCCTCCATCGCTAAATATAATTTCTGGGTAAAATCCAGAGGAAGCTGATAGCCTTAATGAAAGATACAGAAAGTTTGTGTCAGAGGTATAGACAGTCTTGAAGTAGCTTATGTCTATGTCTCCCATCCAAATTGAATACCTGGGATATACTGAAGAAAATGGTTTGTAATGACTTGTACTGTGGTCCTGTCTTAGCTGAAATAAACAAACAAATGGATACGTATCACGTTTAAGCTGAAGGTTTAGTTTGGACTGAAATAGTTGACTGAGAACAATGTCTGGAATGAACAATAATACCAGTGAGGAGTTGCATTCTGGTAGTGCTTATTCCCATACACTGATATTGATACATTGAATTCATTAAAGCGGCATGAAAACAGTCAACAAAATGGGGAGAGATATCTGCCATTAATTTTTAAATGAAGGCCACTGCACACAATTTATTTTATTATATTCTTTTTTAAGAAACTCATTATGATAGTATTGGCTCAGTTATTTTAATGTTTTTATGGAAACTGATTTATGACACACTGTAGCTATATAAATTCTATAAGCTCTTATTCTTTGATACTAAAACTACTATGATGTCAATCCATGTGCAATTTCATGTCTAAAGAATGCACTGGAAAAGTGACAGCTATGGTAACAACAGGCTGTGAGAGAAATAGCTCAAATGAGAATTTTTCCTTGGCATACACTTTAATGATTTTAGATTATGTGGAGCTCGTGTTGATAAAATGGAAAAGCAGATCTTCGCTATTAGTTCTTTCTTATTAATTGGGTATAAACCATACAGTGTAAAAATTAGCGAGGCTCCATATGTTCTCCCTTAGCTTTTATGCCTGGTCCTGTGACGGGGCTATTGGTAGTGGTTTTGTTCAGCTGATTTCCAGTATGTTCAGGGAACATAAGATGCTTTTGGGGTGAATGAAAGACTTAAGGATGAGGCTTGCAGCTATTTCTGTGAGCTTGTGAAGCCCCAAACCAGGCATAAATGCCCGGAGTAGATCATATGGCTATCACCTATTTACTGAAAATAAGAGGCCTTTTTCTGCAAAGGCAGCCCTAGACTCCCTCCTTCCCCTTTTTCACCATATGATTGCAGTAGTGACCATCCCACAGAAGACATCCTCAACAGGATTTTCTCTAACTATTTTTCTATCTTCAGGAGAAGTGACAATCTCTAACTGGCCTTTATGAAATTATTCTGCCCGTAAATAAGGACTTGAATACTCTCTTTATCAATCAGCAGTGCCTGAAACATGCAGACTTTTCATCAAATACAATACAAGATTCATCAAGTAAAACACCTGAGACAGACAAAGAGGTGCCTGTGTGGTGAGGGAGGCTGGAAGCCCAGCGTGCTCCGTTGCGGGTTCTCCATCCTGCAAGACGCATCAGATCGACTGCACAACTACAAAGCACAAAGATTAGTTTTGCAATTGTGTAATAGCACTGAATCTGAAATTTAAGAAACTATTTTAAGACTAGCTAAATTGATTTTACCGCTTTAGTTAATATCTGTAACTAGGGCCTAAAATCAACATGGGTAGAAAGATCCTCTACTAACTATTTCAATTTCACTGTCATGTGCTGGGAATGAAAGAGGAATAAGAAGGTTTAGATTAAACCAGTTTAATTTTCTTTGATCATCTAATACAGGGTTGATAAGAAATAATTCTTTGTTCCTTTCACTTCTGTGATTTGATTGCCTCCTTTCTAAATTGGGTGATCTGGCCAAATGATGACTTAACCATATAGTACTTTTAACCCACTGAACTTCTGATTCAATATCAGTTTAAACCTTGATTTTAAAATTTATCTTAATTCCTACATAGGCTATTGACATTTTTAGTACTTTAAGTCTTAGCAATATTGTCAGTTTTGTAATCTTTGCTTATTACAAAGCAATGGAATTTGCTTTTTGCAAATGTTAGCAGAACTGGTTTATTCTTTGGATAGCAGAATTGGCTTGAAAAATAAAAAATAGGTAAATTAGCTGAGGTATATTAGTTTTGCCCACTCTACAAATTAAAACCTTTATCCAATAGTATTTCACACTTTTAGTAATTCATGGCAGCAATTCATTAATCTTACCTCTTTTTAGAATTGTATGTTAGAAGTCAAAACAAATCTTTTATTGAAGCAAAATAGGAACATTTCATAAAAGGAGAAATTTTCCTGGAGTTGTCGCAAAAAAGACCCGTTCTAGAATTAATAAATTAGACTAACCAGTTGCAATTCTGTATGTTTTACTAGAAAGAGCTGAGTCAGCAGAACTGCATCCAGTGTTTCCAATTCTTTCTGGCAAGTGAAAGAATAAAGAAGCAAAAAATGAAGTCAGGATCATACTTTGGGAATACCATCATATTTTTCTAATGAATCCCATTCAAGAAAAGAAAATCTTAATTGCATATTTTAGAGTTAAGATAATAATGCTACTAAGCAGGAATGCAATTCGCTGAAGTCAACAAAGCATGACTGTGCTAATGTACATAAGAAAAATTCAGACATTGGATTTGCCCATTAGTTTTATCTTATTCCCTTTGGATTTTATTTTCTGCGCTTTAGTTTTTAACCTTGGAGTCACATTCATGTATTATTAAATTGCTAACAACAGTTTAAAAAGCTTGGCTTTCTGTAGCCCAGTGAGCAATCTACCTCCCTAGGGGAATTTTCCTATGCAGAAGCTGGTGTGACCTCCACTCAAACAGTTTGCACACATAATTGCATTTGTGATGGGCTCTGCTTGTACACGTACTTTGAAAATAATCAGAGGGTTGTAGTGAATTCTGTCTGGAAATTTGACCCATTCCATTTGCTTCTTTAGTTTTACATCACTCATGTTAGTAAGTACATAATGCATTTTTGTGCCATGGGATACTCAAATTAATCAAATAACTTAAATTATGAACTTGACATTCTTACAGATAGCATATGCCTGCATTATTTGGCCTTCTTTGCAAATGTATGCGTATGTATTGTGTGCAATGCTCCATATCTGTATATAGTTATGCCAACATGCGGAGAGTGGATATCCTGTTCTAGCCCTGTGTAACCACAGAGCTTGGAAAGTTTCAATAAATTGCTGAATGAACCTCAATGGGGATGAAATTTATGAGGTTTACAGAGGGCAGATGCACCCTTTCTAAATATTGGTAGCTGCCACATCCCC
The DNA here is from genome assembly GCF_035582795.1 of Mycteria americana. Taxonomy (NCBI): domain Eukaryota; kingdom Metazoa; phylum Chordata; class Aves; order Ciconiiformes; family Ciconiidae; genus Mycteria; species Mycteria americana. Next base: position 39,735,923 of record NC_134367.1, read on the forward strand.
ATTCAGACCTTCAGCAGGTTCCAGGTAGCAATGCAAACACATTAGTCCTAAGCCAAATGTATCCAACTGTGGAAAATTGTGGCATCTAGCAACCTCTGGTCATGTGCTAAATCCAAGCCAAGCCAGCCAGCCTGGGTCTTTCCTTTTTAGACTCCTCCCTTATGATTTGACAGTTCTTGCAGGAAAAGTGCAGAAGAGTTGATGGAGACGCTAACAGCTCTGTAGCTTCACTCAGCCACTCTAAGGTTCATATAGCCTGTCACAGGCTGGAGTAAATGTCTACACATTGTAAGACCTTCCCAGGGTTGATAAAAAGGGTAATTACAAGGAGCAAGGAATTACAAATGAACTGGGAGAGGATCTCATTGACTTGGGACCCTCATTCTCTGGAAGAGTTTTACATTGTCCTAGAGGACTCCCTTTTATTGTGCTGTTAGCAACTGGGAAGCCTTTCTGCTGGCAGGGTGCTTGTTTAACTTGGAAGGCCAATGCTGTTTTGTTCTGTAGTAAGTCTGTAAATTAGGCATATAGTCTTCAGCATGTATTTGCCAAAGTAAATCAAAGGACCGGGCATTTCCATATGGTTTTTGGCATTCTATAGTTCTTTCTCTAATCTATGTGACTGCTGCTGGTGACTTCCTACTGCTACTCAGCACTGACTGTCAAAGGGCAAGGAAGTACAAAGCTGATGCATGGTAAATTATTTTTTTTTAAAAAGCTCATATTAGAGATAATTGAAATGCAGAACAATGTCATCAAAGTCAGTTCTGAACATGGAAAAATGGAAGAATGCTTTCTGGAACAGCAAAGGTACCTTTTGTGTTCTTAGATAAAACCGCTGAACTAACTAAATAAGTTTAAACAGGAACTGCTTCTAGACTGTAGCTTGAATGCCAATTTTCAAATGAGGATATATTTTTAGATGCAGTTCATGAATTGCTAAAACTGAGATTTTCAAGTGGAAATGCAGAGCTGTTGCTGCAACAGTGTGCTGTCAGTAATTGTGATTAAAACAGAATAGGTACTGGCACAAGCAGAGCAACTGCATCTATTTAGATCTCTTCCAAAACCAGTATTGTGGCAACTGAGGTGATGTATGGGCACATGTATTTCATCCCATTCTGCAAAAATTCATTTATTATTTGTGTTATTATTGCTTATAAAATCTCCATCCTAAACCAGCACTCTACAGTCACCTGCTGATACATACTGTAAATGGGATACAGACAGAAAGGAGACTACGGAGAGATAATAAAATGATAATGGTCTGTGTGCTTGGTTTCTGCCCTTCAATAGCCTAAGTGTGATAAGTATTCTCTAGGTGTCACAGAAAGGGCGAGCTTTAAGGAAGGATTTGAAGGGGCATCATGAAGTAAAAGAGAAGCTCCTTCCCAAGTGAAATGGAGAGCAGAGAGCCAACACCAGAAGCAGGCAAAGTGTGATGGTGTTTGCTCAGACACATAATGAGTGGAAAATACTTGATGATGTTACAGGCAGTGAGAGGAGTTGGCACCATAATAATAAGCAGCATCTTAATGAAAATGAAATGGGGAAGCACAAGCCACAGATGAAGACAAATAGCTTATGCTTGCTGTGATAGAGAAGGATTATCCAGTCAGTAGTCCCACAACTTCTGGTAATAATCTGAATGTCTATAAATGTTTGCCTCTGCTGAAAACGAGGTGAGGTTTGTACAAATACAAGAGGCAGGCAAACCCCACCTGAGGGAGTTTTGACAAAACATACTGTTAATGAGGATTTGGTAACTGAGTCATGTGCAGTTGTTAGTTTAAAAATCTTGGCTGAGCAGAGGTATGTGGATGGGTGATAATTCTTAGGATGAGTATCCGTTTTCCATTACAAGTTGGGGCTATAATTTTCCATTTATTTTAACTTGCATGAAATTCATTCTGAAGTCAATCTTCTTGCATCTGTTTTGCCTTAATACAGTTAAACTATGCAAGGAGACTATGGGCTAGAGAGTTAATCAGAAGCAAAAATTGTAATGGGTAGAGGAAGACAATCTATGTGGTTATTGAATCTCCACCATCATTTTTCTCTCTTGAGACCTGATACAAAGGCCTGGGAAGTGAAAAAAATATTCCACTATCTTGCCTGGGCTTTGGGTTTGTCTCCCATACCTTATCAGTTGTACCAGCAAGCAGACCAAATAAATCAATGGGGATGAGTATTACATTGGTATCACATAATCCATAGAGTTGTGGAAGATGCCACCAAAGATGGACTCTGTAGTACATTTAATTCAAAAAGTAATTAAAAATGAAAAGTGTGGATATGCTGGGATAATAAATAAACCAATATGCTACTGTTGATTTGGTAATATCTCTGAAAGTACTGGTCTGATATAAACTGCTTTCAAGTTGTTACTAGTGTCCCGCTCTGCACTGCTTGCATTGCAGGTTTCATGGCGAGCGTTATAGCTTGACAACCTGCTAGAGAGTTTTGAGGCAGGAATGAACAGAAGCAGAACTTTCTCTCCAAAAAATTTAGCTCACACCATGATTAACTTAGCTCTTGTTTTTCCAACTGCCCTCCAGACTTATCCCCAAATTTACAGTTTTCCCAAGCAACATCTGAAAAAGACAATGTTTTCTAATTTCTGTCTTCTTTTTTGTCAGGGCAATTAACATATTTTGTTAATTTGCCTGCCACAGGGGAAAAATGCATGCTGTAGCTTGCTCCTTCTGTCTGTCCTTTGTCACAGCAGTGCTCCTCTGCGAGAGGCCCCAGTGAATCTCTTTGTGACTGCATGAGGATGCACCTTGCCTGAACCTGGGAGTGTAATGAGTGACAGGGAAAGAGGGTGGGTTGCCGGACAGTCTTAGGACATGTCTTTTCGAAAATAAAGGTCAAATTTAGGTCAGGCTTTTAAAAAAAAGCTAAATCATCCCTCAATATCTATTCATGTTGATCTATGGGTTCTCTTTGAGGACATTTCTGCCTGTAACCTCTTGAGAATGATGCTAGACCTACAGAAATCCTTAGGGCACTAGCATAGTCAGAATGGCAGACAAGAGATGTGATTCCATGCAAATACTACTGCAGAAATCGATACTGAGAAAGTGCAAAGGGGTGTCTGATTAGGGCGAAGCATTTCTGCCTTCCTTCTCCTTGTTGAACTATTCGCTGGGTTGTTAGCATGTGGAAATGATTCCAGCAGCAAGCTGAAAACCTACAGACAGCTTTAAAACTATTAGAAATATGCAGAGACTTTGAGAGCCAAGGACAGTTATGCGTATTTACTTCAATCTGCTGCATAGTATCACCCACAAAAAAGATCCCCCGTTACTTTAGCTGCAGCTGTACTTCCCCCCCGTTACCAGTGTGCCTGAGTCCTGCCTAGCGCAGTGGAGGTCAGTGAGAATACATGCACAGAAGACACAGGAGAGAGCTATGTGGGGTGCAAAACAGAAGATGGAAGATCGCATTAAAAATGTGTCCTGGATGTTGTTTGGTTATAGTTTCTCCTGCCAGCTTCAGAGACCCAAAGATAATGTATGCTTAACGCGCTCTGGACAGCAACAAGGCATATTTGGCAACCCCGACGCTGTATTCACCATGGGTTTTGGCAATAAACGTAACGTTGTTTTCCTAATAGTAATTATGGCTCTGAGAGGTATAAAATGCCTGTGTTCGTTTCAGTGGAATATTAAGTTTGAAGTCTAAAATGAAACCTTAAAAATTCCAACATTAGTAGCTATTACACTGTTAATAATTTTAGCAGAAACATCCAGCTATTTCGGCGTTGTGAATGGAATTTTAAAACGGTATCACCAGGTTTTCTTCGGATCTGACTTCATACCTACACTTTACTAAGAATAAACAAAAAAGATTTGCCTTTTGATGGAATGTGGTTAAGTAAATGGGTCTTTTAAGGTGTGGTTTTCCCCTCAGGTTTGTATTCAATTTATAAGTCATGCAGCTATAGCTGAAAAATTAATCTTGTACTCTCCTGGGCATGTTTGCAATGGCAGTAAATGGTTTATGGTCACCTTCAGTTAACACTGACAACAAAGACAGTATTCCTTACTACCCATGGATTAAGGCCAACATCCCCATTGTTTGGTGGTTTTTTTGAGCTCTTGAACATGCAATTTCTGTTACTGCACCTTTTCCTACTTTGTCCATACTTCTAGAGGAAGATTGCTTCAATATTCTGTTTGGAAGTACCACAGGCACTCAGTTTTACGCCAAATGTCACATTTTCTCCGGTAATGTATTGCTGTTAATTCCTCTGATTTCTCAGACTTTTTGAGATGTGCATTTCACTGCCGCTGACCCTCTGCTGGTTTGAATAGCGAGATTAGGCACCATGTCCCTTGCCAGTTCATCTTTCTCTGGAATCTCTTTCCCCTCTGTTGGGTCAATCATGCTGATGGTAGCTAAAAATCTTATTTTATCTAACATGTCAACGTCACTCTATTAACTTTCCTCTGTGGTATGCTGTTTCCATTATAGGAATTTAGAGGCTTAGGGAGGGAATGAATATTCAGCTTTAGCCAGGCAAAGTCGGGGGGTTTTCCAAAGCTTCTCAGAGTCTCTGGTCATGCACTTCTTTTCTCCTCACATCAAAATGTCATTTATCCATATCATAGTATGCTGTATTACCATCTACAGTTCACTGATTTTCCAGTAAAGCTGCTGGTGTGCTGAGCACAATGGGAATGCCAGTTGGAGGAAACCGTTTCCTTCAAAGTAGTACGCTCACAAAAATGGTGTGGGGTTTTTTTTCCTTAACAGTACCTGCCTCCAACTTGCCAACACATTGTGTGTATAAAAATATTTGCCATCTGACACATCTCCAGAAGTACCTCTCCTTGTGGAAATTTTCCTTGAGGAAAATGTTCACTTCATATATATGTATATAATCTCCGTGATGCTACGCATCAGGTAAGAATTGTAGGTTTTGCTCTTTTAGCAATGATGAGTGAACAATCGACTCTGCTTTTCTACTAAACATATGAATGTCAGAACAATGAGCCTGTCCAGCTTCCTTTTTCAACTGCTGTTCTAGGGGGAGACAAAAATGATAAAAGGCAGGAGCTGGGTGGTGGCTGGGCTATTAACTCATTTCCATTCTGCACAGTTAGAGCCTCTCTTCTATGGGTCATATGCTTAGACATATCCACATTTATTTTTGCTTGCTGCCTCACTGAAGAAAGCATCCTCTTGATTTGACCACAAGCTTGACATAGTTTTAACAAGGAAATGGGACTTTATGTTTGTACTACTACAAAGTGGGTTTTTTCAAGTCTATTATTTACCCATATATCTATTTCATAAACTCATATTGTGAAAATCAGGTCATAACTAGATGCCTCGAGTTTCATATCCCTCCTCCTTTCTGTCATCTGTAAGTTCTTGTGTTGACAACATGGCAGCCATTGCTAACATCCTTGTTTCTGGCACCGTATTTCCTTGTACACCTATACCCAATTTAAAATGAATAACTACCTCGCCAGCCTGTACTGCAATAGTCCATTGGTCTATGCAGAATCCTCCTGAGCTAGCAATGCTGTTGTCGTCCTCTTTGTCCTCACTGTGCGCACTCTTAAAAAATGATGCGATTTATTGCAGTTCTTGCGTCTTTTCCCAGTCCGCAAAGCCAGGGTCTCTAACAGAGGTCTGTTTCATTCAGTGTTTTAGTCTAACCAGTCAGCATTGTGTCACAGGAACCTCTGAACAGCACAATAGCCAACCCCAACTGGTCCACAAAACAAAAGGCTTCTGTGGCAACAAGCTGCCACAGAAGAGACACTACCATGGAGACCATTCTTGATCCTGTAAGAAAGATCCATTGTATTTCACATCCCTTTGTTCTGAAAGCAGTAGGAATTATCTCACATCCATTCATCATGAGCCAATGAGTTATCCCAAGTTTAGTGTTTGGGGACTGGAAAAGTGCTAAAGCTCATAAAAAATAGTCCTCCTGGGACAAGAAAAATAGAAAGGAAGTGAAACATATGATGTCAGCTAAGCTGGAAGAGTACCCAGAGGTAGCTTGAGAATTAAAGTGTGAAGGAAAGGGAGTTACCTGCACTATCTAAGTAATCACTGGTTTTGGAAAAAAGTACATGTGTACTTGTATACACGAGTAGAAGGAGGACTGAAGAGAAGAAAGGAAGAGATTAAAGCTGACTACTTACGGGGTATGGCTAGGGACTAGGCGCTGAACTTCTAATTTGATTATAGGCATTTGCATTCTTTTTGATGTCTGTGGACCTTGTTTTGGTTTTCCTGAGTTGTACCTGCCTGTTTGCTCTTCCCGTAAGTCATATGTGAAAGAATATTTTGTGGGTAGGCATATCTGCCTGCTGAGGCATAATGCACTACATGGAATACAATTCGGAGATTGCAGACAGGGCGCGTTGTTGCTACAATCAAACATTTTTCGCATGTGTGCAAGACCCACATGAGAGCAGAGTGTGTTCCTCCAGCGTCGTAAGGCCAGATGACATTCCAGGAGCGGCTGCCCAGCCGGTAGGTCCACGTTCAGCATATGTTGCCCACAGGGAAAGTTGAAGCCCCTATCTCAAATTTCTACCTGAAAAAAATCTAGGAGAATCTTATTTGGAAACATTTTGTAGCTCATTTTGTGGATTATCTACCCTAAGATAAGAATACTACAGTTCTGTGAATTCACTCAAATCCAGGGTATAGATCTGATGGTAAAAACTGGCTTTTTTTCCTTTATTTTCTTTGTAGATATGCAGGAAGAATTTTGATAGAAGTCAGTACATTCTCGATGTTAATGCAGATTTTCTTTTCTTTTTTCTCTGACACTTTTTCTTTTTTTTTTAGGTATCAGTCTTTCAAAGCTCAGTTCCAAGTGAACATCTCTCAGTTGGTATATGATGTCAAACTTATTTTTGGAACATGCAGAAATACCAAAAGGGCTCACTAATCTTCTGAGATAAAATTACTTCTGAAGGATAAAATTAGCATGCTGGAACTTTTTCAACAATTATATTTTTACAGCCCTACCATGTATATTACACTGTGTGTTTCTAAAGAATCAGTACTCTGAAGTATATATTACTCATGTCTTTTGCAAACTATATTTTGAGGAAATTTTTAATGTGATAATTATTTTTCCCCCAAAAAATCCCTATATTTTTACGAAGAATTATCCAAAATGTATAATCTTATTATTGCAAGAAATAAAATATTAGTAATGAAACATGATTCAAGAAAAAATGGTTTTAAATAATTGAAAAACATAAATATAACTTATGCTCATAAATGTATTTAATTTTTCTAAAACAGTTCTTTACAATGTTAATTTATCTTGAGAGCTTTCAATGAGTGTTGTCTGAGAAGAGAGAGGAGTGTGAAAGCAGGAGTCAACTCTTTTATTATTAGCCAGTCTTTCACGTAAAAAAAGAAAGCATGAAATAAACGACCCAGCCCAGATTCCGAAAGCAGGAGCGAGTGATGCAGCAGAAGCACACTGATCCCATCACCCGGAGTTCAATAAGCAGAAACAAACCTCTGCTAGCCTAATTTTCTGAAAGATGGCAAACAAAATACAGGACTAAGGGATCAGTTCTTGTAGAGATGATAGGTTACCAATAACAACCTACTGTGCCCTGCACTATTCAGCGTATTCATAAATGATCTGGAAAAGGGATGACTAATCAGGTCACAAAGTCTGATGAGGCTATCAAGGTATTTAGGTTAATACAGATGAGAAAACCTTGAAGATCTGCAGACAAGTTTATGGAAGGGAGTGACTGAGCAATAAAATGGCACATGGAGTTCAATGTAGATAAATACAAAGTGATGCACAAGGGGGAAAATGGTCCTTACTTCAGGTATGAAAAGGCAGGTTCTGATCTGGTCATTACTTCTCAGGAGAGAGAGTCCTGGAGTTATGGAAATAGCTCCATGGGAACATCAGCCTGGTGTTCAACAGCTGCCAGAAAATAAAAAATACTAGGAAGTGTTAAGAAATCAGTAGAGAACAAAACAAAGAATATCTTTTTGCTGCCAGAGAAATCCATATTTTGCTTGCATCTTCTGTATAGGTAAAGAATCATAGAAATAATGGTTGAGAGGGACCTCTGCAGGTCACCCAGTCCAACCTTCCACTTGAAGCAGGACTATTGCCAACGCTAGATCAAGTCAGCTGTGGCTTTGTCTATCTGAGTGTTGGAAACCGCCAAGGATGGCGATTCCACAACCTGTCTGGGCAATTTGTTCCAGTGTTGCATATTCCTTTTGGTGAAGAAATTTTTCCCGATGTCCAGTCTGAACCTCCCAAGCTGCAGTTGTTGTTGCTCAACACAGCTGCCCGATGCAAGTAGCTGTTGCTCCTTGTTTTCTACTTGCCACTGCCAAGAAGTGTTTGGCCACATCATCCTTCGGATGCTGTTCTGGTCCCTGCACGTCAGCAGCAGGACAGAAAACAGGAACGTCATTCATGTAAAGCACAGTTAACTTAGCTAGAATCCTTCAGGGTGGGAGAGGGGCTACAGGGCATATGATAAAGAACTACGAGCATCAAATGAGGCTAGCAGTAGCCAGGTTGAAAATATACAAAAGGAGGTGTACAACACGTGGTTGACCTGTGGAACTTGTTACCACAGCAGGTTGTAGATGCTACAGATCTATGTAAGTTTAAGGGAAGATGGGCAAGTGCCTTACAGAGAAATCCAGTGAAGGTTACTAAGGTCATAGAAAATACATCTACCTCAGAAAATCTCTTGAGTTTGAAATACTGGTGACAGGGAAAGTGCTGGAGGGGACTATTGCATGACCTTGCCTTTTACTAATGCCACACGATATTGGTCCAGCAAAGCCCTTGGTCTGACCCAGTATGGAAGCTCTTATGTTCAAGAAATTGCTTGTAAAACTTAACTGCCTTACACTCATTTCTCTCTTGCCTTGTTAATTAAACTGGGAATTCTTCAGCTCGTTTTCTCAGCCACATGAATAATCATTATTGCACTTTGGTTTTAAGTTGTACACACAAACAACAACAAAAACAGAACTGCAAACAAAATTTACATTTTGAAGAAATCAGCCTCAGTCTTCGAAATGAAACCGCAGGGTGCAGTTGCTGGCCAAAGCCTTATTTCCAACCTATTTATATAATTGGTTCCACTAAATTTCAGAAGTTAAGTCTTTTAAAGGAAGGATATGCCTATGATTAAGACGAAAAGCACTCTGGAGATCTGTCTGGTCTCTAGCAAATTTTCTGCCCGTTTTGGCAAATCAGTGGGCCGTCATCTAGTGTGAGCCGAGTTTTCAGCAGATAGGCTCGTTGAAACTACTCAGGTTAAGCACTTGCAAAAGCACTTAGTGAATGAGCTTTTCACGTTGCGCACCTGCGTGGAAAGCAGTGGAAAGCTTTGGGGAGGACCTTGCTGTAGTGCAAGGGGCTGATCCATGGAGCAGAGACCACCACCCAAAGCTTTCTGCCTTGGGAGAGGAGACAAAAGGGACACCAAGGGAAGGGGAAGGCAGAAGGAGAGGGGTGAAGAGTGATGAGAAAAGGAGGGACGCGCTTCTCACCTGGCCTCTGAGGCACTGAGGAGCAGGGCTGGGGAGGAGAAGGCCACGCCTGAGGAGCGGGGCCAGGAAGGTCTCTGAGGAGCGGGCACTCCTGAGGAGCGGGGCCAGGAGGGTCCCTGAGGAGCGGGGTACTCCTGAGGAGCAGGGCCAGGAGGGTCCCTGAGGAGCGGGGCACCCCTGAGGAGCGGGACGCCCCAGAGGAGCGGGGCCGGGAAGGCGGGGGGCCGGAGCGCCCCTAAGGGGCGAGGGCAGGGAGGCGCGGGCAGGCCACGGGTCGGGGGAACGCCACTCCCCGCAGCCGCAAGCCCCATCCCGGCCCGAGGAGCCTCCTGTGGAGCCGGCAGCCGCTCCTCGCTTTCCCCAGTAGCCCTACGGCTGGTCACGGCGGAGCGGCTCTCCCCGCTGCTGCTACCGCCGCCGCCGCCCGGCCCCGTCGTGCCCAGCAGCCCCGGCCCCACGCAGGTGGCGCGGCGCGGAGGGTGCGGCGCCCTCCCGCCATTCCCCCGGGACGGGGTCCCTCCGCCTCCCCGCTTGTCCCCGCCTCCCCCCCCGGCCCGGCAGCCTCTCCCGCCCCGTCCCTGCGCGGGTCACCCCGGCTCTCCGCCCGGCGCCGAGAGGAAGCCTCTCCCGGGGCGATGCGCCTCCCCGCCCCGCAGGCAGAGCCCCTTCTTCCCTTCCCATCCGAGGAGATACCGGGATCTGCCTCCGCTCCCCTCGGCCCTCCCCCTCTCGCCCTCCCGGCCTCCTCCCTCTCGCCTCTTTTTTCTTTTTTTTTTCCTTTTTCCATCCCCTCCCCCGACTGGGAAGACCTGGCCGCTCCCCCCGCCCCGTCCTCACTAGCCGCGGGCGCTGGGCGGCGGGCGGGCGGCGCGGAGCGGGGAGCCGGTGCCCCGGGGCTGTGGCCGCCTTCCCCTCCGTTCGTCCTGCGGGGTGCCAGGTATGAAAGAAACCCTTCCCGACGCCGGCCGCGGGGGGAGAGGCTGCCCCGAGGGTCCTGGTCGGGTCAGCGCTGGGTGGGCAGGCTGGGAGCTGGGATGGGGTCTGAGGCTGCTGCCCGGGGCCGGGGCCGGGGCAGCCCGGGTCCGGAGACAGGGCAGCTCGGAGCCGGGGACCGGGCAGTCCGAGGTAACGTCCGTAAGGTGATCTTTTTTTGCGATGTCGTTCTTCCTACACGGGTCGTTTTAAAAAATGATGAGGCTGAGCGATGTCAGTACCTTGGGCTTGGCAGCTGAAGGGTTGTGTATAAAGCTCCTGCCTCTTTAGCCTGATGGATATAGTTTTGATAGGACTAAAACGTGACACGTTTCTTTGGTCTTTTTTTTTTTTTTATTTGAAGCTGGTTTCACAAGACGGCTGACGGGACGGAAGCAAGGGGCATATTTATTGGGCTTTCAGGGGTTAGTCTCTGTGCTGTGTCTTCTGCGGGGAGCAGCAGGCAAGGAGCCTCTTCACCCTTCAAAACAACCTCTCCTTTAATTCTGATTCATCCCCTCAGTATTCGCCCTACCATCCCCACGCTCTTCTGGAATTGACACTAATTTCATCCAGATTCGTCACTGCTGGAAGCAGATTTATCTTGGAATGGCAAAAAAAGCCGTGCCAAGGTATTTAACTTGCAGGCTGTGGAGAAAGGGAACTCCTTTGGATCAGACGCGGAAAAGCAGAGCTTCCCGCGGAAAGCAGGACCAGGGGATGGCTGAAGAGCTGTAGCGTTAAAGCCTTCCCCTCCAAACCCTCAGCTTCTTCCAGGAAAATCCTGGGCTTTAACATTGAATGCCCAGGAGCGGCCGGCAGAAGCGGAGCGGGCAGTGGAGAAGCGGCCATCCCAGCAAAGCCGCCCCGTCCCCGCCGTTCCCCCGGCTGGTTCCCGGCCGGTGCCCGCCCGCTCCCGCCCCGGGGCTGCCCCGGCCGGCAGGACTCGACCCCCGGAGCCGCTCAGCAGCGGAGCAGGGGCCTGGACGCGACCTCCCCCGGCCCGGAGGAGCAGGGAGAAGAGCCCGGCGGCGGGGAGGGTTGGGAGGAGCGGGGGCTGCCGTGGGGCCAGCCCGGGACGCGGGGGACGGCAGGCAGAGGGTTAAGCCGGGCCGGCCGCGGTTGCCGGGCCGCCGGCTGTCCGGGCGCGCCACCCCGCGGCCGCGGCGGGGGCGGCCGGGAGAGGGAAAACCCAGTCGGAGGTGAAGTCCCTGTCCCCATTGCCATTCATCCCCCCGTTCTTTATTTCCCCCTGCGTGTGTGATTGCAGAAATGAGCTGTCACGCCTGCCGTGTAAAATCAATTCTTCTTGTGCCTACTGAAGGTGCCTAAATTTTGTAAGAGCCAGGAGTCGCAGTGGGGTTTTCTCCGTAAGTCAGAGCAGAGGATGAAATCTGTGCACCAACACACAGAGTGAGCGCACCCGGAGGAGTGAAGGGCGCAGCGGCGGGTAAGGTTAGGGTAATGGTTTCTTCCAGGGAGTGTGAGATTTCCAAAATTTGTTCTCTGTTTTGCTTTGTCAGAGTAGAACTGTGAATTCTAACTTTCAGGCCAGTTCAAGAACAAGGCCAAAAGCAGTTAAAGGAGCTGCTTAGTGTAGCCGCCTCTAATATTTAATGGTCTGAAAATCGCATTTAAAATTATTTAAGCTTATTTTGAAATGTGCTGACTTTCCTACAGTAAGAAGGAAGCTCCAGAGCAGAGGCTGCGCTGAACAGACCAAGATAAAACGCTGCCAGGTAGCTGGACACAACTTTTCTTCTGTCTGAGCTACATTGACATGTAAATTCACTCTGGGGTAGTCTGAAGAGAAACATATTCTAGTTCTGCTTGACTACAAGCCTTCCCCTGAGCATTTGAGATGCATTCTGCTGGAGTAAGATAGGCTATACTGACAAAATATTTTAAGGATATCCTGAAAAGTTAGGATATGGGTAGGTTTTGTCCTGTGAATGCAGAAAGATTTGGTATTGGAAGCAAGAACTGAGAAGGACTGAAAATACTTTTAATTGTATACATATGCCTGGCAGCTGGAATGCCACCAAACAGGGAGTCCTCACTGTTATCAGCTGGGCTTGGAAACTGGATGAAGAATTTCAACATTTTCACGGAGCTGGGGATCTCTCTCTCACTTTCTAGTTTCCATCTTCTTCTGTCTTCTCTGAAGCAATTCATCCTACCATTCATCACAAAGACAGAGCTGACTTAAGGCTTCTAATTACTGTAAGCCAACCCAAAATTTGTATGGGAAAGGAGTGAAGGAAAGGAGAGGGCAGAGCAGCTTGGGGTTTGGAGGAAGGGTGGAGAACAGCGTGGCAGAAAGTGTGAGTAAGATGTTGAGGGTTTTTTCTTGCATCCAGCTGGTAGCCTTCTCAGGACCTTTCCTCCTTCCTCTGGAGGCTGTGTTCTCTCTCCTCTCACCCTGCAAAGGTGTCTCTGCAGCTGTCTACACATTTCCATCCCCATTGTCGGGCAAGAGGAACCGCTGTGTTCCCCCCTTGCTGGCAACCTGTACTGGGCCATGGCAACCGCTGACATTGCCCAGTTGGCCTTGAAGTTGGCCTTGCTTAAATGGTAGAGATTGGGTTAGAAAACAGAGCTTAAGTGCATGGCTGTAAATGACAATGCTGCCTAGTAGGACCACTGCTCTGGTCTGTGATGAGAACTACCATTTTCATCTAGTTCCTCGGCTTGGACTTCTTCCAGTTCTACTGAAGTGTAGTTAGTTCATTACGAGCAACAAGTGGTTCATTATAAATGATGAAAATCTTGGCTTCCAAGACTGTCTTTGTGAGTAGGGAGCACTTGAGTATAGCATTTCAAATGGGAGGCTCCAATGCATCTACTGAGGGTTGTGTGTTTTGGGTTTTTTTCTTTTTAAAGAGTGGCAGAAGGGAGCCATAGTACTCCACCCATTTGCTTGCAAAAAGTCTCTCTATAAAGCGAAGTTAGTTATGGGTCCAGCTGGGAAGACTTCAGCCATCGCAGTGGAATGACATCAACCCAGGCACCTGTAAGACTTTCTATATGAACTAGAAGTTAGTGAATGAACTTTCCTTAGAGCTCACAAAATTCAGCTACAGAGAAATATCAAATACCCAGACCCTGAGGAAGGGCTGAGAAAGGGAGACGTTTTCTAGGAAAGAACATAGAAAAGGCATTCTCAAGCCTGACAGAAGAACTGGGTTTCTTAATACCTTGTATCTGTTCAACAGCTATATTAGGGCAAAGCAAATTAAAACCAGGTTTTCCACATTAATATCACATTATTTATCATCAAACCGTGCTAGTTTGTGACAGGCTGAAAATAAAGAAAAGGAGATGCTTCCTCATACAACATATAGTTAAGCTGTGGAACTCCTTGAGGCAAAACATTGTGGATACAAATTTTCATATGGGTTCAAGGGAAGACTGGGCAACTATGGAAGAGAAATCCACTGAGGTTTCCTCACACTACAGAAACTACCTCTGATTTTGAAGTCCATGAGGTGCAACTGGTTGTAAGCTAAGAGACTATGTGGGAGGAGGGACATACATGGTTGCCCTATTCTTGTGCTCCACCCTAGGCATCTGCATTTGGCCAGTGTCAGAAACAGGATTTTAGGTGAGATGGAACTTTGGTCAGGCCAGGAAAGCTATTCTTATGTTCTCATCATAGTATTTCTTTATTTTGACACCTTATCATTTATCCATAGATATGTGAAATTATCATTCCTCTTCAAATTTAGTACTCATTGAGCAATAACCAAAACAATACTTTGAAGGTAACTTTGTATATAAAAGTTAATGTTTAAATATGTGCATTTCTGCTATACCAATAACCTAGACTGTTATGGTCAACTGTTGTCTCTCTGCAAAATCTTGCACCTGGGATGACTCTGCTCTGCTTTCAAAACCTTCATATATCTTCAGTATGACCGCATACACCCCAGAGCTTAAGCCTGTGAGTCACTGTAATCTCCAGATGTCTTATGAAAGTCCACACATCTTCTCCAAAACCTGAGTTAGCTACTTTAAAGCCAGGGTGGGTATCTTCATCCTGTATTGTAAAATGTGTTTTATGTATATCCTAGTAAATAAACTCTGGGTCAAAGTTGGTGTTCCATGCAGGCAAAGGTGAAAAACATCAAAAAATATGTTAAAACAAAACCACCCTCTGAATTTGGCATCAGAAGCAATAAGCTGTGTTTGAACTGTAGTGCTTAGTTAGCCAAAAAGTGGTAACTGTTACCTCTTATAGACAAGTACTATGTCTATATGGTGAAGATGCCTCAAAATTACAGGAATCGTTGGTCCATTATACAGCTTTTAAAATGATGTTACCACTTCTTTTTCCATGTTGCACACATACTCCTCTTTTTTCATGCTAGATCTTTAGCTAGCTTGTAACCAGGCTGTGTCACTGGATAGCAGTACTTATATTATTCTAAACTAAGCTCAAGAAAAGGAAAGCGGTTATCTTTGCCCTGGTTTACACTGCCATTACAATGTAAACCAGAGAGCTTAACCACATACATATCCTTGAACTGCTTGGCTTTTAAAGTTTAATCATAGGCCCTTTCTTTCTGCACAGCTGAGGTTTCCACGTAACTGGAATGAAGGATATGAGAACAGAGCGCAGCTTTCCCAATGGCAGCAGCCAGTAGTTGGTTAATGCCACGGACATCGCTGCTGCCAAAGGAGAAAAATGGTCTTTTCAGTAATATTTTGAGCTCAGAATCAAGACTTCTGGGTTCAGTTTCTGGCTCTGCCATGGACTTCTAACAATTTTACATTCTTTCTGCATGTTTCCCAACTACAGATGGGAATATTACTGCTTTTTGTCTTTCCCATTTAAAGTATTAGCTCTTTGTGTGGTGTGGTGCATCATCCCATCTAGGTGGGGCTTTCCACATGTGACCATAAGGCACAGACAGCACAGTTCTTGCAGCCTTTGTGGGATCCTGCAGGAAAAAGGCATGTGATGAGTCAGCAGACTTGTCCCTCCTACTTGGATGGGCTTTCCTGCATGTATATAACCAGGAGACTCCTATAGACCAGCAACCTTCTACTTTCCTCACTCATCTGTCCCCTTCAACCATGGATTTTGAAATTCTCTGACATCCTGAGAGAGATTCAGACACCCACAAATAGGAAATGAATGAGGTTTTGGTGGCCATGGCACACAGGGAGATACGATGCAGGATCTGCAGGAAACCCATGCCTTTCAGAGCAGCAGAAGCTGAAAGCATTTAAAATGGGACTTGCCACCTTGTTTAGGTGCCCAAATTGCTCCATCTGTCACATCCAGACAACATAAACTTTGAAAGGGGAAAGGAGATCTTTCTAAGTTGGTTCCTTGGGAGAGCAATTAGCAAAGTGCCATTTTCCATAGCACACAGATTCACAGGTCTTAGCTGGCTGGGTAATGCAGAACCATTGGTGACTTTTAGGTCACTTAAAGCTGCTATTTTTTGGCCATTACATGAAAGAGCACAATTGGTCTGGTTTTCTAAGGGTTCCTAAGTCTCACGAGTGTAGTCTGTCTGTCTGTCTCTGCCTGGATCCCAACTTCTGAATGCGACTTTTGAATACATTGGTGGTTTTCAACCGTGTTCTACCTACAACCAGTAGCTATAGAGAAGAGAAGCAGAAGCGTAAAACATTCCTATGGGATAAATAAAAACGGGATGCTGTACAGAGTGGAATGACTCGGACTACTGCCCCACTGAGGGAAAAGCAGGTAAAACTCAGCTGTTTCCACCTTCCAGTAGGTAGCTCAGCATGGATGCTGGCTGACTCGTCTGCGCCCATCTTGCTAGAGACCATTGGAAGCATCAGAGGCAATACAGGGAATATCTGAGGCATTTCTATTTTGAGCAGAGTGTTAAATTCTGTTCCACTGATGTCAGTGCTAATATTGCATGAATATACTTTGAAGATACTAAGATAACTGTGTATATTTCCAACGTGTATTTTCAAATCTCTCTTTCTTGTTTTAGAAAAAAAATAGATAAAATGGAGCACATGTTACTGCTATTCATATTTTTCATACCTATATTGGGTCTCACTAATGGAACAGAAACTGAACAAGATTTTACTTGGCACTTAAAGAAGGTTCCCCAGATTGTGAGCGAAAGAACTTTCTCCCTTGACAGCCCTAAATTTGAAGCAAAAACCAAATTAGAGCTGAACAGTGTATGTGGAATTGAATGTCAAAGAAAATTGCCGGTGCCAAGCTCGTCTGACTTGAAGGACCTCTTATCGTATGAGACCGTTTTTGAAAACGGCACACGGACCCTGACTGAAGTGAATGTCCTCGGACTAGTGCTTGACCCAGTTGGGAACACAACCACACGAAGGTCTTCGAGAAAGAAGAGGCAGATATATGGAACGGACAGTAGGTTCAGCATCTATGACAAGCGGTTTATGACCAACTTTCCGTTCAACACGGCTGTGAAGATCTCCACTGGCTGTAGCGGCATTCTCATTTCCCCCAAGCACGTGCTAACAGCTGCCCACTGTCTGCACAATGGCAAGGATTATGTTAAGGGCAGCAAAAGACTGAGGGTGGGCCTGATGAAGACGAAATCCAGAGGCGACGGCAGGAAACGCAAAGGTGCTAAAAGAAGTAGGAGAGAACTTTCTGCAGCCCAAGAGGATCCCGAAGTTGCCACAGAAGTAAGGCGACAATCCAAAGGTGGTGGGAGAAAGCAGAGGAGATCTGGGAGGAAGCAGGGGACCTCAGATGGTATGCCCTCCTTCCAGTGGACCAGGGTGAAGAGTACCCACATCCCGAAAGGCTGGTTTAAGGGTGTCTCTGGGGATATTGCCCTGGATTATGATTATGCTGTTCTTGAGCTCAAGCGTCCCCACAAAAGAAAATACATGGAGCTGGGAATCAGCCCAACAATCAAAATGATGCCTGGGAGCATGATCCACTTCTCAGGTTTTGACAATGATCGATCCGGGCAGCTGGTCTATAGATTTTGTAGCATTTCTGATGAGTCCAATGATCTCTTTTATCAGTACTGTGACGCTGAGCCCGGCTCCACTGGATCTGGCATCTATCTCCGTCTTAAGGAGCCGAACAAAAAGAAGTGGAAACGCAAGATCATCGCTGTTTACTCAGGCCATCAGTGGGTGGATGTCAATGGTGAACAGCAGGATTACAATGTAGCAGTAAGAATTACTCCTCTCAAATATGCCCAGATTTGCTTCTGGATACATGGGAATGATGAGAATTGCACACAAGGCTGAAGAGAGCTGAACCTGGCTCACTTAGCACCCGTATTAGCATAGAGTGAAAGTCTGCTGCAGCAGTTACTGGAAGAACATCACTCCATGTCAGGATGTTTTTGAACTCAAAGCTCACAAGTAATGTCATGGTGACTTGAGGAACGCTGAATTGCTGGGGGATGGGTAGAATTGTCAAACAAAATATTTCTAATTGTAATCAACCCTAGATATGCACTTAAAATCCCAAACTATATTTATGTTTGAAATTGTGATAAATTCAAATCATTCACATCAGAAAAAAAAAATGACTACACCTGTTTGTCATTTTTTTTCCAAGGGAAGGATTGAAACGTCTCAAACTGGTATTATTAAACAATATCTATTTTTCCAATGGATTTGCTTTTCTCAGGGTTCTGTTCCAATTCTTCAAATGCAAGTTGTGCATACAGCACATTACTGTATGTGCAGAATGATCCAGAGAACTGCATGAGACCAAGACATTATTCTGGCATTCTCTAAAGACCACAGCTCCATATTGAGAAGCAGCAGTGTAGTTCATGCTTGTTAGTTTGGAAAACTTCCTCCTCTGGTTGCTGCAGGAACGCTTCCATGGAAATCCCAAATTTCTGTAGCTGAGGGTTAGACCTTAAAGACAAGTTTCACTTCATTGCTCAGTAAAAACAGCAAAAAGAAATTAATGAACATAGAAGTTTCCATGTTTGGAAGAAGAAGAAACATCAGGACATAACTTAATGCCTTTAAATCTTCTTTTAGAAGCTATAAAAGTCTTAAACACATGCATTTGCATTCCAATTAGTATTTGGAGAGCTGTAGGTTTAGTTTCTAGTCAAATGTTTAGCTTTACCACTGGGAGAAGTCACTGACTTCTGAAGTGGCTATTTGACAATCATTTAGAGCTTCACAGATGATAGATTTTTTGGGTGCTAACCATTTTTGCAGTTTTTATAAATTACTTTTATACGAGTTCAGCTTCATAGATAGGATAGTATGTATTAGACTGGGAGTTGGAAAGCAATATTTTAGTTTGGCTTTATACGGTTTTGCAAAATGGGTAGTTTTGATCATGTCATATTCAGACTCCACCTCAACATGAGTTACAAGGTTAAACTAAAAATTTCTCCCAACTAAATTATACCACTTTCTGAACAGTAGAAGAACTATCCTGTACATTATAACAGATATCTTCTTAGGTAGCAGCAGTAGTTAGCAAATAATTTGGTTCAATGTGTTTGCTGAACCATATATTTAATGAAAACACAAAGTGAGCTTGACTTTTACACACCTTTAAACACAAATCACCTTTTAAAAAATTATTGTTGATTGCTACACAAGTCTATATCTTTTATTTTATATCAAGATATTGAAGCGCACAGGATTGTTATGGTGCTACGTTAATCTAATAACATAAAATGATACTGTGTATTTCCAATCATATCCTTTGGGTTCAATACTTTTAAGATTATTCACCACCACAATATTTCATTTTTTTGGTCATAAGTTTATGCTGACCAAAATACATTTTCTTCCTGTGCAGAAGAAAAATATATAACAACATTTAAAATACTATCTGTTTGTTGGTATCTTTAAAATATGCTTATAATATCTTTTAATGAAATAAGATCATTTTTAATAACCCACTTTTTTGTAGATGATTGAAAGTATAAAACCTGACACTTTGAATGTGCAGGCAATGTTCTTTGTCATATTATTGCCAAAGCATAAAAATTTAAGACTTGCTTCCATACCATAACTAACGATATTTCTTTAATTGGAAGAGATCTCACTTTAAAAGAAACTATTCCTTTTAACATCGGCCTTTCCAGGGAACAATTAACTTTCCTTTGTTTTTTTTTTTATTTTGTGTGATTGTTTGCAGAAAACTAATAATAATTTTTAAAGTTTAGAAATTAATGTCTAAGATTTTAAGGTTAATTATTTTTTATTGTTGTTAACATCTCTATTAAGATGTATGGCTTCACTGACAGTAATTTTAAATCACCTCAGTCCAGTATTTAATACTCTCGCTCTATGCAACAAGCCACAATATTCTTTAGTCGTCTCTGTAATGTTTTCTTTAAGTGCCTTTTTCCATAGTTACTGTGACAAATAAGGTACTACATCGTTAATCCAATTCACGTCAACCTAGGCCCGTGGATTTTGTTACAATTATTCTCATTGTTGATTTGGGTCCAAAACTGATCAAGATAAGGTGGCTCAGTAAATTCCTTGTTTTGGTGAGTCTTATTTAGGTGTATTCCTTAGGAGCAGAAATATAATCTATTTCTTTATTAGTTTGGGAATCAGGGACAAAGTAAGAATGAAAAATGTTGATGTCAGCTTTCAAATGGTCTTGTTATAATAATCATCCACTATAAATACCTCAGCCACAACCTGAAGTTCTCATACCAGGCTGAAAACAAATGTTTATCCTCAGAGGATAAATATTAGATGCTCAGTGCCTCATTTTATGGTACTAAGAGATTAAAGAAGCTGGCCAGTGCAACATAAAAAATAATCAAAACTATATATATATTCAAGCCTCTGTGTCTGAGTGCACATGCACAAACGCATGCAAATAAAAGGGCTTGGAGAGCATGTGCTGTTTTGAACTGGGTCAGCGCCTTCAGGCAAGGGAATGCAGGCACAAGAAGACACGGACAAAATGTTATTCCTGTTGTATCAGCGTGCCGGGCAACATTTCAGTCTGCCATTTGGCCTAACAGAGAAGGAAATGCTTTATGTAGGCATTGTGACTGCTTACTATGGGGACTTCTGAAATAGTTCATAAATCAAGTACTTATACACAACCCCAGGAGGTCAATGTCCCGTGTAGGGCTCTTGGTACCAGCCACTGCAAATGGGACAAGAATTTCTGAGCCGTGATCATCTCAGAGTTGCTTAAAAAACCTGCAGTTAGTATCTAGTTATCAATGAGAAAATACGAGGAGGGGGTGTTCTTAGTAGATCAGATCTGCTGCTGTCTAGGACACCAGCATCAAGGCTGGGTTCCCAGCCCGGAAGGGGACAGAGCCCTTGTGATGTTTCCCCAAAGGATTTTTCCCTCTTTCAAGTAGCGGGCTGTATATCATTTGTTTTCATCAGTACTAATGCTTTTCCATAATAGTTGCTATAGTAGTTCTTTTTCTTTAACTGTATTCCTGACTTTAGGAAAAAACAAACTCAGTCAAATCCCTGTTCTGCTAGGGGGCTACTGGCAATTTGTAAAGTTAACAAGAAAGTTTTTCCCAGGCCAAAGATAAACCTCATATACAAACCGTTAATACACCCAGATCAGCTTCTGCAAGGCATTTGTGCATGCATTTAATTTGGGGCTCTGAGACATACGATGGAAGTCAAGGGGATTATCTGCAATGTGAAAAATTAAGTCTAAGTTTGTATTATGTTAACAAAAGAAAAACACAACGATAGGTAGCAAAATTATTTCTGTTATATGAAATATAGAGTACCTGGTGCTTTAAACATTGCTTAAAGAAACTCCTTGACTCAGTTTATAATTTACCATCCAAATCTTGCAGATTTATGAGTCTGTATAGAGTATGAATCAGCACAGACTACGGCTTAATTAAAAAAAATAATCATCTACATGTGGAGGAGAGAAGCAGCTGGGGAGTTCCTCCTATTCTGCTGGTAAGCGATGACCTGGCAGCAAACAGCAATTAATACAGAAAGAAAGAGCAAGAGAAGTAGATGGTACAGCAGACCAGAAGACGGAGGTGGTATGCAAGGGATAAAGAAAGTGTGAAAAGTAACAGATGAAATGGCTGCGAGGTAGCAGAAGGACCTGTTGTAAGAAAGAGTAGGCAGCTGGTAAAGGCATAACAGTATAAATTAAGACGTAAAAATCACAAGTTACATGAACAATCTCCTTTCGCTGTTAAAGATGAGGCTGTTCTTCCCAGCCAACAGCACCAAGGAAAGGGCTGTGAGAGGGCTCAGGTTCTGGCAGGGACCACTAGAAGGCAAGGGTTTTTGACCCTGATCTACAATCGCTGCCCGAAGTCGCAGGGATTACGCTTGTGTTCATTTAGGGTCCTTGGGAAGCCACAGATCCGTGTCCTGGCCAAAAGGCTTGGCAGCGTGAACCTCCCAGCACACCAGCTCACCAAGAGTGTACTGAGTAGAGGGAGTTTCTTTCACTTGAAAGTTTCTCAAACCTGACATTTTGTTGGGATTCCTGTAAAGGCTGTTCCCCATTGAAAAAAAAAAACCAAACAAACAAACCCCAAACCAAAAAAAAACCCCAACAAACAAAAAATCTCAGACTTGAAGCATTTAAATGTTGGCTCCATTTTTTGCATGTACCTACAAATTCTAGACAATAAATTTTTTCAAATACCTTCTGTTTGTGTTTGGTATCTTCACAGAAATTTATTCAACTGCTTCTAATTTTAAAGCACAGAATATTGCAGATACTCCCATCTACAAATTCCTGGATTAAAGAATGAATGGGGAAAGAAATAAAGAATATTGTTACATTGAAAGCTTAAAATTGCACACTAATCTCAAAGGATTTGGAAGTATATTTGAGTCCCTGTTGCACCAGCATTTTGCTCTGAGTGTGAGATAGCATTTAGGTTAAAAACCTCGAGAGGTAGCTTTGATGATTCTTTAATGTTCTTAGCTTTTTAAAGACTGGCAGCAAAATTCAAAAGAAGTGTTTTTATAATATTTTTAACTGCACAAAATGACAACTCATTTGGGAAAACAAATGCAAACCTTTGCTATATTAAGATATTATACAATGCACATACTATGTTAATAAATATTTTCCATTGTTTTTCTTTTCCTCTGTCATGATGTAGTTTGTTAGCTATGGTGGTGTTGCACAAACTCCATTCTGTAAACGCTTGTAACAGGTTATCAGTGAGTGATCTGGGACATGGTCTTACAAGATATTAATGTCTCTTTAAATTTGTTCTGGGAAAAAACCTCCCTGTCTACTCCTGTCTTCAAGATAATTACTCCATGAGCAAATCTGATGAGTAAAAAAAAAAATTGGTTCAGCAAGGAAATGACTCACAGACTATGCCACAACTTATTAATTCTGAAATAAGTAATTAGTTCTGTTTCTTCTATTAGCTATTGTTGTATTTTCTACCCCAGAGAGCTGTTGAACCAGGCCAAATTAGAAGTGCGTAAAATATTACAATCTTGGTTCTCAGCGTTATCTTAACTCTGTGTGCCCTTGAAACTGGTGCTGATTTGGTCACTGACAGTAAGAGGAAAGATTTTTGGCAAGGACGAGAGCTGCTGGAAATATTTAGAAAGTTTAGAAATTATTACAGCAGTGATTAACAGTGTGTCTAATACAAGCAATATTTAACAGGGATCTGGCAAGGGCTTCCCCACCGGCTCTGGTGGTCCTTACACAGGGGAGGAGTAAGGGCCACAGGTGAATAAACAGGATTGACAGCTTCGTCACCTGGACCAAAGTCCATTTGGGGCTGGTAACAGGATCTAAATCTTTTCATTGCTGGAGTCTACTTTTTTCCACCTTATGGGAGAATGTCTTGGTGCTCGAGAAACGTTTCTTGGCCCCTATCCAGGGAACAGAAACAGGGACCCAGGGGTGACAGCTGTGTCCTCTGCAGGCCACTCCCAAGCCACTGGCAGGGATGTGGTTTCTCTGATGGAAGATACATTCCAAGGCGTGCTGTGGATCGTACATTCCCATGGGCCCTGGGGGGCTTGAGCTGGCATCCTATCCAAACATCTATTCAGCCTTAAAATGTTCTGATACAGCCCAGTTCCTTGGGCAGGTATTTTCCTGTCATACTTCCAGTTCCCATCATCTTTAACAAATGCTCAAAAGGCCTTCACCAAATAGCAGCAACTGAAATCCACCAAAGAAGTGGCATCTTACGCCGGTTATTATGCAGGTATTCCTGACAAACCGTTCATTCCCCCTGCTTGGAATACATCTCTAAGCCTTGATAATGTATCCTTCAGCCATTATTGCTGAGAAAAAAAAGATCAGATATACTGGAAAAGCTACACAAATATTTTACAAAGGTTGTGGCTCTTGGCAATTATGTACGCCCCGTAGTTACTGCAGTTGCTATGGCTCTACTTCTTTTCCATGTGAAAGAGTTTGAAAACATTGGATGAAACCAAGTTGGACTGGTTTTCAGACAAATTACTCAGCTGCCCTTTGGCTGCAGTTGCAGCATTCTCCCACCCCTCCCCTCCAGTCTAATTTCCAACGTTATGGATTAAATGCTGGTGTCAGCTTTGCTTAATCAAAGACGAAAGCGGCCAGGAGACATGACACGGCAAAGGACCCTTTCTGGCCGTACCTCTCTGCGGGCATTTTGAAGCAGGGCAGGCCCCAGAGGGAGAAGAGGACAAGAGAAGGCAAAGGTGAAGACCGTGATCAACAGCAAAACAGCCCAGTGCCTTACTGAATGGAAGAAAACATGATTTCTATTTTTCCTACAGTGAAAGGCAGCCCTAGTTTTTACATTCCTTTGCCTTCTCTTGAATGATTAACTCATCAGCTAACTATTGACTCTTGTACAGGAGCGAACCAACCCGCTCAGTGCTGGGGATACAGCACACGATGCCCTCGAATGCCAGCAGGGTCTTCCCCTCCCCAACACAAAAAAAAAAAAAAAAAAGAAAATGCTAAGTCACCCAAAGGGGATTTACTAGTAATTGAAGGAAAAAAAAATTAAAAAGTAATCTCTAAGACAAGCACCATATTTTTATTTAAGTAAAACAGGGATATTTTCAAAAATATGTATGCATAAAGGCAATGGAGGCTTTATAGATATAGGAGTCATATGGGTTTTTCTGCCACGCTCGTCTGTGCAGGGCGCGGATGCTTTCCAGACCTGCAGTGAGTTACGTGGCGAAAGAACAACCAGTTGCTGGTTGTCTATCCCCCCATCTCCCCACGGGGGCCGGGATTTATTGTGCTGCCAAACTCTTGCTGCTTATTGCGAGTTTGGGCTCAGACCTGGTCTTCTTAAATGGTGGACATGAACAGAGGTTTCCAGGCACGTGGACACTGACATTTTAGGTTTTTATACATTTTGCTGTATGTGTCCATGGAGGATTGATGAAGTAATTTTTAATAATGGTGGGCTGAAACAGTAACCAAACACTGCATCACCTTCTCCTCTCATTTACAATGGTGAACCTTAGAGGGAAATTTGACCCACCACATATTATATGTATTTACTTGTTATAGAGCATTATACACTAGGCATTTATGATCTATAAACAGGTTTCTTTCTTTTAGAAAGAAATAAAAAGGAAGCCAATACTCAAAAGGGAAAGTAGCTTTGACAGTGTCCAATTTAGGTATGATACTTTATTGCTTGTAAATTAACCTGTTACAACAGTGATCTGCGATCAAGTAATGCTGCTTATATGACTGACGTGCTTGAGTCCTTTCACTTCTTGCTTATTGATGTTTTCCTTACTGGTTGGGACTAAATAAAATCAGGCACCTGTGCAATGACCAATGTGAGGTTAGTTTTCTGTCCATACTGTGAAAACAGTGTCCACAAGCTTAAAAAAAAGAAAATAATACAGCTGCCACTAATTGTCTTTTATTACTTTTAAACTGATAGAGAATTGTCTTTACGGGGTTATGACTTTGGAAGCAGTTTTTGCTCGGTTATTTTGATGTACAAATCCATGGTACACCCCATGCACACACACAAGGAGGGGGCAGCTTTAAACGTGTCTTCAGTGTGAAGGCTCCGCAGAGGTTGCATTAGCTATCTCCAGATACAAGCATAAAAGAAATGCCATGCAGTATTTGTGTATTTCTTCTCAATTCAGCCTTCACCTTTGCGTCGTTCACATTAACGACATCAACTTTGCCCCCACCCTATGCTCTACCCATTTATCATCAGGCTAATGAAGCACCTTTTCTTGATTTTCTTTTGCATGTTGGAAAGTTTACATACAGGCTGCTTCTGAATTTGCTGATGTGGTTTTTTTCACCTTGATCCTCTCCCTAGGAATTGTTTTTCATGCTTTTGACTCTTATAGCAACTATTTTTATAGGGGGAAAAGTCCTGTCTCTCTCTGCTCCAGTAATGTATGGACTTGATGCTGCTGCTCCCCCCACCAGGACAGCTGGGAAACATGTGCCTCAGTCCTACAAGAAACAAACTCCATCGATCCCCTGTTCACTTCTGGGTGCTGCTTCTGACTGCTTTCCTTGGTCTTCAAACAGCTTTACATCAGGCATGCACACAGCCGAGCGATGAAGGCGACTGGGGAACCCGTCCTCTGCTCCGCTGCAGAGACCTTGGAGGAAATGCAGCTGGGGCAGGCCCAGACCTCCTCCTCCCAGTATCCCTGTCACTGATGTACGGGTTCAGATGTCCCTTGTCCTGTGAATCTCGTGCTGTGCCTCTCCCACCACACACAGCGCACCCTCCCATCCCATCCCATCCCATCCCATCCCATCCCATCCCATCCCATCCCATCCCATCCTCCCTCCAGGAAAGGAAGCTCCTCGACTGAGCAGGACAGTGCCAGCCAGGGCCCCAGCCAGGAGCTGCACCGGTGTGGGGGGGTCCCTGTAGGGCTCACCTTGGCTTCCCTTGCTCCAGCCTCTCCTTCGGTGCCTCAGCTGAGCAGAGCATCTTCACAGTCCCACTGTGCCAGCGCTTCCTCGGAGTCCTGCCCTTTGGAGCGGGGCTAGTCTCTCTCTCTCTCTCTCCATACTTCAGCTATTTTTAATGCGCTGTTTGCAACTTCATCTCATGCTTCCCTGCCCGTCTTGGGTTCTCTCTGTTGCTAATTCTACTTTTTCACTTTTTTAATTGTGCCCGCTTTGGGGTTTCACCTCATTTTCTACTTAAACACCAAATACCTAAAATTAAATTACCTAAATAATGCCCGACCACTGGTGCTATACAGTGAGGAACTTGGCTTTCTGTCCAAGAGAAACCACTTCAAAGTGCTACTAAGGTAACAGCTGCAAACAGAGAACTAAACGCAAAATCACTGCAAGCAACCCAGTGTTCATAGCTCCAAAACGACACGTCGAATCTGGAGCCAGCCTTGGGAAATGCTTTCATAAGCTCTGAGTCAACCTAAACGCAAGCTGCCAGCTGAAGGAGCGATCTTGTGATGTCCCTTACAAAACAGCTCGGGGCTGCCCTGACAGCTCCTCCTGCCGCGGATGCTGACTGAGGCAGAGGTCACAGGCTCTGGACCCCAGCAGCACGCATGGGTTTAATCTCCTAGACATATCCTACTCTCCAGGGGAAGCTTTATTTAATTTCACTGATTTAACTGACTGCAAAAATAACAATAATTTGATGCTATTAATCAGATTATACTAACTGGGCTGTAAATGGCTCCCACAGCCTCGCAAGATCCACTGGAACAACACTTTCAAGCGAAAAGCGAACGATCCCCGGCCGGGAGATGTGCCTATGTGGGAGCCACATCTGCTCAGCACCTGGAGAAATTCGGCAGGAACCTTCTCGGTAGCCGGGTGCGGGTGATGTTTATCACACCAGTTATTTAAGTTTGCTGCCAAGGTAATGTCTCGTTGCAGCAGCACAGCCTTCTAGGGCTAATCCAAGGACTAAGCCTGGAAAAGAAAAGCTATAGCTGTTGTAGATAGGTCTTATCTGCAGCATTTCTTTATGTACCATTTATGAAAGTGAAAATCACAACTCTACAGAAGGGGTAAAGCCTTCACATTTCAGTACGTACAGTGAAGAGCACGTGCCTTTTTCTCCCTCAATACCATTAAACAGCATAAATTTAAACCACTGTAAATATCAGAAATGACTTAGGAAACTCCATGCTTCATTATACCCCTATACCAGCCCTTTTTTTAACGCGCAAGGTGGAGCCAGGGCTGTAAGCGCAGCCTGTTTGCGGAGCCCATGCTAGCCCTCATGTGCTCATCTCTTGCCACATCAGTCAGAGCCCACGTACGGAGCCAAAATTACACGGTCCTGGGACAGAGGGGTGCACCCACATACTTTTCCAGGCCACAACGCAGTTTTTTTTTTATTTGGCAACAGCTAAGCTTCAAGGCAAGTATTTTTAGACATATAAAAAGTCACATTTCTAGATCTAGAAGCCAGCTCCCTCCTCCTAATCTGAAAGCAAACTTTTTGTAAATTTTTAGGCTTGTCTGGCAATGTCACTGTGGAACCAAGTATATTCTGGTAGAAACATGATAAAGATATAGCTCAGAGACACAAGACTGGTGGGAAATAAGGTTACCTATGAAGCAGATAATTGCTAAAATAACTGCAAGATTCACAGGCATTCTTAAAAAGAAGACTTGACATGATTTTTTTTCTACAACCAATTGACTAAGCGCATGGAAAGAAAATTTTCAAGCAATTAAGGTTTTGGGGGGGGGTTTGTTTTGTTTTGTTTTGATTCTAGTGGATGCCAATGTCATTCTCCTCTCAGCAGAGAGCTTTTTAGGCAGCTCCACCAATTACAGAATGAGGGGTTCAGCAGGTAGGGCTACGTGCCCTGGGGCAATCCAAAGGCAGTAGCTCCCGTTGCTGACCATGATCAACCTTCTACTGATGAGAAAGTCTTTTGGCGGATATCTAAACAACGTCCAGATGTTATAAATATCCAATATAAATAAACGTCCAGATAAAACCCACAAAACTTTCCATAAGAGCAGAGCAGTTCAGACCTGCATCGTGGCCAGATTACAGCTGGTAGCTGTATTCTGCCTCTCCCTATTGCCCCCTACACATTCACGGCGTGTGAATGCGGCACAGCTAGCAAGGAAAAGAAACCTGTGCTCTGGATCTGTTAATGCTGCCACCATCCTTATTCGAGAGGCACCTAAAACTCTCCCTTCTGCTATTTTCAGCTACTCGCATCATTACGTTCATTGGGAGATTCACCCAGATGGGCGCATTCATCACCCTGCAAGCGAGGACCCTGCTGCTGACCCCCGCCCGCACAGCGGGGCCTCTCACACCAAACGCGCTGCTCCATATGCTTTTGCATCAGGGGCAACCTCGAGCTTGCAACCCAGAGAACCTGCCGATATACCAGCACTACTCTGGCAAAAACCAGCTAGGGTTAACCAAACAAGGTATTTTACATTTTCCAACCTGTACATAGCAGCTTTGTTACAAAGAACGTACAGTTGCAGATTTCAGAGACCCCGCTGAAAATCAGGTATCAAATGTATCATGTGTATGTATACATACATATGGTACATCAGTGAATACACTATATGTATATATAACTATGTACAATACATACATAGTAGTGTGATTGTAAACGTGATACTCAAACAGTATCTGCAGAGGAGCTAACGACACTGCCACAGTGTCCGAGACCCTGATCTTGTGCCCACACCCTGCACTGTCTCCTCCCTCACCTCTCCCATCGCCCTCCAGAGACCTGCAGCTGCTTCTTGTTTCTGCCTCTCCTGCCAGGCACCTGAGCAAGCCACATGTGGGAGAAACAAGAGTTTGAGGATCCTGCATTCACAGGGCTGAGGGAGGATGGACAGCCCCATCTCCTACAGAGCCGCTCTGCCCTGCCATCTTTGCCGTATGCTGAATTCTCCCAGGACAACTCCCCATGCACACAGAGATCCAACCAGCTGAAAAGCAGGGTGCAGGGAGACATTCAGCCCACAGCCTCCCTCCTCCTCTCCAAATTTCTTCCCTTGCTGAAAAGATTTAGCAGTCTGCTGAGTCTTATTAATGTCACAAAGAGCCAAACAGTAATGGTCAATACTGGACTTCTTTAAACCGTCAAATTTCTTCCTTTTAAAAATTTTTTCCTTTTTAAATTTTTATTCCTGTTTTTCTTTTTTTTCCCCCCAAATGGCTACACACTATGCACAAATGTATGCTGAAGGGCAATTGCTTAAACCACAGCTCTTCAGAAGGGCTTTAAGAGCACAGAGGAGCGTAGGCTGACCATGGCCCAATAACGCAACCCTGGTGGGGAAAGTGCAGATGCCACACTTGGATCTGTAACTGGGAGCCTGGCTCACCAGCCCTGGGACATGGTATTTCTGTTACATACAGCTCTGGCGTGCCTCCACTCTGCTGCTGTGTCCCGTTTTGGATGCTGCACTTCACAGGAGGCGCGGACCAGTTAAAGAGAGTGCAGAGAATACCAAGATTGATCAGAAATCCAGAAAACTTGACTGGCAAGGAAAGATTGAAGGCAGAGGGCATAAGACAGAAGAATGACTATGGCAACTGTGCAAATATCTTTGCTGGTGCAAAGAACAAAGGAAGTATCCCCACAGACAGAAGAAATAACAGTTCAACGTGCAGCGAGGAGGAATCCGGTAATACGGTAACAGCAGCTTTCTCAGGGTGAAGGTGGTGACGTCCTGCAGCGGTGTTTGGAAAGGCTGTGGTGTGACGGAGGTCTTTTAGAAAAATCTGTTCGGAATTATACAATTTTGGCTTTAGAGCAGGGGCATAGAGTAGATGGCTCTCAATTTTCTGTGATTTCTATCTTATGATCCTGCCCAGCAGTCTTAAAGTGGAAACTTCACATGCTCTGAATGCATTGCCTTTGCAGTGGAGTGCAGCAAGCTGTGTTGGTCTTATTTATCTGTAGCAGAGAGCCAACTTTTAAGTGAAACAGCATGCATAGTTATACAGAACTTTTATATTGGCAATAAATGCTTTGGCCAAGAGAAAAATATTATATTTCACACAAAAGTCTGTTCCAGTACAGCCTAGACTGAATCAGCTTAGCTCTTCAGTTTGGCTAGGGGAAAACTATTTCACTTTAGTTGCATCTCTCCATCTCCGACAGATCTATCAAAATACTGGACTTATCAGTTAAAGTTTCCAGCCACTGTAAGTTCAGTCTCAAATGGCAAAGCCTGGATGGCAAGCTGAACTGTACAAATAGAAAAATAATATTCTGTAAGCCTGCCAGCTATTTTAAAGGTCTTTAAATGAGAGAAGCACATCCACGACAGGCTCTTCATGCAAACTGTGCCGAACTGGACTGTAAACAGTTCATACACGAGACCAGCTACTTCATCTCAAGATTTCCAGACCAACCACTTGCAATAATGTAAGTGAGGGCTATTCCTATGTTAGCCCCAAAGGGGTAAAGGTACAGCAAAGACAACATTGTGGGTTTGAGATGGGAGATTTTCCTTGCTAACGACAGAAAGCGTCCATGGGATACAGCCTGGCATAGGTATCACTGCAGCTCCCAGGGCTTGCAATTCTTTTGCAGTTCTCTGTTCCTCTAAAATTTGCATTTGAATGAAATATAGATGATTTACCCATTTCTCACTATATACTCATCTAAAGAGAGGTGGAGGTTGTAAATGATACATTAGCAAATTTTTTGAGATATTTCTAAAAGCTGTTAAAAGCACAAACAATCCAAATCCAGCCCTCAACATCTGTTGGCAAAAAAAAAGTAGTTGTCTGAAAAATCCACAAGCCAGGCTAAATGATAGAGTAGGATTAGAGCTGATCTCGGTGATCAGTCATGAAGCCAAATGTCTAAAGAAACAAAATATTTTAACAGATACATAAGCTACTTTATTACAATAAATGTTTGCCAGGATCCTGAAATCCTGGGGAATCAATCCTGGATACAAAACACTGTATTTTGGGTGGACAGAACAGTGTAATGCTTTTCTAAATTACATTTAACTGTACTGATTACATATGTGCAAGATGTATATACCAAAACCTAATACTAACCATCAAGAACATAATCTCTCAGGCTACATTTTAAAATCTTCAGAAGATAAATACTTCACTTAGGAACCACAAGGTGCACTCTTTCTAGATAACTGAAGATATCAGGTTCTGGAGAAACCAGGAAGGCTTAAGCAAACATGGAAACAAGTATTAGCTGTCCTCTTATAACATGGTTATAGAGCTGCTTGGGAGAAATACGTTTACTTAGTAGTATCTCAGACTGAAAAGTGTGCAGAGCATTACAGACTTATACGCATCCAAATGTTAGTTTTATAATTACTACTTATAATCCTAAACAATAGCTGAACATTTAAATAGAAAATCTGCTTACTGTCACTATGTAATTTGTTTACGTTACTTTGA
The DNA here is from genome assembly GCF_035582795.1 of Mycteria americana. Classification (NCBI taxonomy): domain Eukaryota; kingdom Metazoa; phylum Chordata; class Aves; order Ciconiiformes; family Ciconiidae; genus Mycteria; species Mycteria americana. Next base: position 39,767,725 of record NC_134367.1, read on the forward strand.
AAAAGAACAGTATCTTTTGTATGGTCTCTTTGTTAATAAATGGGAGTCAAGTCTCTCTCTAGTCTGTATGAGGACTATGGTAATGAGGTGGTTTCATCTGCATATCTTGGATGTTAAAATATAAAGGGAAGTTTTAGAGAGAGGAAAAAAAAAGAATTAATTATTAGCCAAATAACTAGCCTAATGTAATTTCACAGAAGTTTAGGAGGATGCTTAAAAACAGCCCACGCACAAAACCAGATGCACTGCTGGGTGATGGGTATGCAATTCGAGTTAACCCAGCTTTTGTGTCAAGTAAAAATTAGCTACAGTGTATTGAATGCTGCCTTGCCTCTCTCCCTGTCTGGGCCTGGACCATGCAGAGAATCAAACATTTTAGCCATCCTACAGGCATCAAATATTTTGAGAGAGAAGCAAATTTCCAGCATGACTTGCCTTGGAGCCAAGGGCTCTATAAGCAAATTCTGCACAACCAGATCTTCAAGAAAGCATAACGAGGTAAGCAGCTGGATTTCCATCAATACCGTTTCTGAAATGAGAGCGCTGTATTGAGCTATGGGAAAGTGTTTCGGTCGAGCTGCTGCAAAGGTTCGCAGGAAGAAACACAAAGCAAACTGGGATGCTGGTGGCACAGGAGCCAGGCAGCGAGGCAAAGTTGCTAGCTGCCTGCAAATTTTTATATCTATATTTAAATATATATATTTATTTGTATATTTAAATATATATTTAAAATCAGGACAGCTCATGTCCCGCAAAGTTCAGGGCTGAGCAAGGCCCGGTGTGTTTGTTCATCCCTGAGCAGCAGGGATGCTAGACAGGTGCTAGATACTGTCATGATGGGGTGGAGGTGGCCTGGGAAGTGGTGATTGCAATACACTGCTGGAAACCTCTTCTTCCAAGCACTAAGGGAATGGTGTGCTCTATCCCAACGGCATGCCCACAGAAATAGCTCCTAAAATTTGGTTCTCCTAGACAAGTGGAAAGACCAAAACCTCAAAGTGGCTGAAGCCCTGTGAACAACAGAAGACAGTTCGTGCAAAGGCTCAGAAGAGATCAGTAGATTCAAAGATGCCCTAATACCTAAACCAGAATTTGTATAGTAAGGCAATCTTATTTATACAGTACGCTGGTCTCAATATTACTAATTTTTCCCCATTTCTTCCTTTGCTAATCTACTGAACTTGTTTCTTCCATGTTTCAAAAGTGAAGTGATCTATTCTCCTTGATTTTTCAAAATAAAGCCAAATTTCAAGGTTTTGAAACTGCTCTTTCAGTTGGCTGGAGCCAGTGTGGGATTATTGTAGTAAGGAAGAATCACTAAAAACCCTCTTGATTGATCAACCCAGACTGACAGGGTATAATTGTAGACACATCATAGATACATAAAGCATAGTCTTATAATTAACTTTAGAATTGAACTGGTCCTACTCTTGCATTTGAGTAGTGTTTAAAAAAAAAATCCCCTTTATTTATACACAGACACACTCATAGTATGAAATACTTTTTTTTTTAAAGCCTGGTGTCTGCTTGCACCCATACCTTGCTCTTGTGCACAAAATCTGTTTGCTGACATTAAATACCCAAGCTGCAGGCCTGCAGTAGCTTACAGGGCTGAGGGCACAGAGCTGCCCACTCCCTGGGGTCACTCTGTACCCCCGCTGCTCCATCACCCATCCCCTCCCTCAATTACAGACAACTTGCAGCCCAAAGAACACACCATCTATGCTCCACGCCATTCCCTAGCGCATCCATCCTAGCCCACTTCTCTTTCCCCTCCTTAGTGCAATATCCCCACTCCCAGACAGGCAGCCTCTTTCCAGGCCTGGGTGGGCAAAAGTACAGACAAGGACTATGGGAAGGAGCAACCTGACGTTCTTAAGAGGGCAGAGGAGGATCCCTCCTACCCTGTGCAACAGAGATCCCACCAGCCTCTGCGTAGTTATCATTGCTAACTAACCTGTCTCCAACTACCAGTCTACCTCTGAAAGACTGACTCAGCTTTCCCTTTCATCTGAGATCATAGTTCCTTGGGTCTTTGCATCTTTACAGTAGCTTCACGTAGCATGTGCCTTCAATGTACCTGCTGTCGCGCTTAGTGGTATGAAATCTCTGCTTCCAACAGAGTGGGTTGGTGCTTTGGCAAGACCTTCAAAAAAGATGGCTACTTCAGGTACTTACGATATTGAGGTAAACTCAATGACAAATATCTTCCATCATGCTAAAACTATATTTCAAAAATATGGGTCAAACTTCACCATGTTCAACCATGAACGTTTGGATGTAGGTGCTTTACAGTGCTGTTGCAGGGCGGACCTTCATCAGACCTTCACAGGTTCCCCTACACTGCCAGAGAAGAGGTTTGCTCTCCTTAGTCCTTGCAGCGGATGTCATTTGCTTCAGTTTCTGCTTCTGCTCTACCACCTTTGCTAACTCCCAAAGGCAACTATTCTTACACCTATAATTGCATTCAGAGATGTCTTGGGCAACAGAACAAGCATCAGGCCTTTGCTACCCACATCACTGAAGAGGTAGTGAGGCTTTAGGAGCCAAGATCTGGAACAGAAAAATGGTAGTGCTGTCTGCTTTAAAATATGTATAGCCTCTCTCCTTCTGTAATCCCATCTCTGAAATTCTTATTTTGTCCCCTCATTACCACTCAGCGTCTGCCACTTCCCACACTGCTCACAGCACTAGCAATATACAGTACATGGAAAAGAGGTTTTCTCTTTTAATAAAGTTTCTGATATATTTCATGTTCTAGAAGAGCTGGATCACTAACTCAGTGTATCATCTTTGTGTCACTGCCACTACTCCTACTACAGGAAGTTTCAGTTGGCTTTTCTAGGCATTAAGAGTTATTGGGACTTTTTTTTCCCCCCATGCAGAATAAGTTGCCTGAGCAGGCAGCTCTTATTCTGGGGCAAGAGCTGGGGAAGGAGGGGCAGGAGCAAAGATTCATGCCAAAAAGACAAAGCAGTATGTCAGCTGTGGCTTCTGGACATTTCATGAACTAGATGCTGTCACCCACCAGTAAGTAGCACCTCATATTTCCAAAGTCTCAAGTGAATTTATAAAGCAAATCTTCCCCTCCTCCCCACCAGCTAGTTTTTGCTCTAGACTTCCTTGCTTGGTTTCTAAGGCAAGTCTCTAGCCTTTGCAGTTGCCTTACTAAATAGTAAGAAGGGAAGTTCAGGTAGCAGCCTGATTTTGCAACCAGCCCGAAATGCTAAGGTGGTCCCCAAGATCTTAGAAGAGAACAACAATTTAGTTCTCACCATCCAGGCTTTCACCTGGGGAAACACCAGCATCAATCCAGAAGCCCTCAACTCAAGCTATAGTACATTTTGAAAGGCATTCATTATAAAACACAGCTAAAAATCTCAAATAAAGCCAATTAAAATTAATGACAAATGAATGGGGAAAAGGAGTAGGAGACATTGCTAACCCCAAAACATTCAAAAAATGAGTCAGTTCTGAGGAACAAGTTGGGGTTTTTTTTGTTCAAATCTCTACAGTAAGCTGAGTTCATGTTCTCCGGGTATTTACCACCCCTTCAGGCATCCAAGGCTTAAGGGAGAGCTACAAGTCTCATGTGGCCAGAGGTGCCGGCTTCTAAAGAAGCCAGCACACAGAACAGCAAGAGCTTGGGTAAAGGACATATCAGCTGTCTGAAACCTGTCCTCCCCTCATGAAAAATGCAGGGGAAGGAGATACTTTTTTTCCTCCCACAGATGGGAGTCCTCCTCCCCATCCACTCTATAGCTTGTGTTGAGAAGCAGTTAGTCATAGCAGGACACAGATGCATTCATGCCTGGATAAGGAAACTCAGATGATAACAAGAACATGTTCTTGTCTACAGGCCAGGAGACAACCACTTGTTTTCCTTGCAAGCCAGATTTTATAACTCCTTTGTGATGGGAAGAACAAGAGTCACTTTTCTTTAGCCTTACTCAGCATACCGGGGAAATACATTGGTTTTACTTCCCACAGTGCATAAGCTTCTTGCTCTTCCACCAAGTTCACTTTCTGTCCGGGCTTCTATTTCCTCACAGGATATCAAATGCCACACACACTGCAGGCTTGCACAGAGTTGTTGGCCATGAGATGTACAGAAGACTAACAAGAACGAGGACCAAGGGTTGTGGACATGGACAAAGCTGATGCAGAAAGGCAATTACTGCATGGCAGAGGCATGTACCTGGCAATGAAAGAGCCCTCATGCTGAGGTTTGGCCCCTTGAAACACGTAACATTGCAAACATTCATTTGCAATTCAGTGAGTAGTAGTTCATCACCTTAATTTGAATGAAACACTAATGAACTGGTCTGAATATACATGTTTGGTTATGACTATCCCCTGAAAATGCTGTCCTTACTTTGAGGAGACATGCACACCACGGTGGTAAGAAGTCAAGCACTCCCTGCATTTGGCAACACGTAGCACATAGGAAGGATGGCCAAAACCACGGTGAGCCTTTCTGGGCGCGCTGTTACTGACCTTGTTCAGGTCTTCATGCTCAATAGCGAAAACACAGTGATTTGCCGAGCCTTACAGATTTCTAATCCAGAACACCCTGACTCAACAGGGCACTCATCCTGAGGCTGAAGTATAAAAATCAACTTTTCCAAGACCAAATTTGACAGATTCAGAATACCAACTTAGTAGCAAGTAAAAAAAAAAAAAACCACAAACAAAAAAAACCCCAAACACACCAAAACCACAAAAAAACACAAAAAACAAACCAAAAACCGCTTAAGCAATGGCACTCCCCTACCGGTTGCTCAACTTGGAAATGTCTCTGAAATCCAATTCAAGATTCAAACCTTACCAGAGCGTGATTGAGTCATTTCAGTGTTTTGTTGTTCACAACGTACTTCAAAGTAACCCTTGGCATTCAGTACTGCTTCATCACTTAATTTTGCTACTAAATCAAGGAGGTCTCTAGTTAGTCACCTCATACCAGAAAGACTCTAATGCACTAGACTGTATGAAACATTTTCTCCTCCTTTCATCCCGCCATAAGACGAACGACAGCACAAGCAATTCCTGTAGCATCGTAGCTGTGCTAGCTCTCAATAAGATGTTGAATGATACCTCAATAGGAAAGAAATCAGGACCAGTATTACAAACTTTCACAGTTCCAATATTATTCTAGTTTAAGGAGCTGAAGAGCTTTAATAAAGACTCAGAGGTGTTATAGGTCAAACTAGAGAATTCTCCTCTCCCCACTTTACTTGTGGCTTTGTGCTCGGTCTGGCTTTGTATGGATCTCTCCTGTACTGCTGAAAGATCAGCAGAAGTCATTACCACGTGCAGCAGACTCAGCAATCAATGTCAGGACCTATACACATTTTTCCCCTCTCAAAGTGTATTATTGTGCTCAACATCTCAATGATCATGAAACTGGCAACAAGATATTTACTTTGATCAAGGTGTTTATTGCATCTCAGAGGGCACACATGCACTGGGGTTTTTTGTTTTGTTTTTTTTTGTTGGTTTTTTTTTTTTTTTTTTTTAACTGAAATACAAAGAAGAGCCATTTTGAAATTAGCTTTTTATAGAACTTTCCCATTACGGTGTATGTTATCCCCACAGCAAATTCAGATACAACCACTTTTAATGGTACCATACATTGATTAAATAGTTCATTTGAAAGACTTTAGGTGAATATCTTTCCAACCCGATATGCCTTTACAGAGAACTGCCAAGCCACTTGTAACACTGATCAACAGTGACCTCATTAAAGAGTCAAGATCTTACGCCAAGCCATCAGCAGAAACAGTATGAGAACAAATAAAAATTAAAGAAACACAGTATGTACAGTAAAGGGCATGGATCTCTGGATCAGAATTAAATCTAATCACCAATAGTACAAAAGCTACTCACAGCGCATTCGGGGCAATGGAGTAAACACTAGCCTAAGGCATACACAGGTAAGCACTAAATTAAGAGATGTACGTAAGAACTGAACAGAGATGAGTAACATCACTTGTAATGTTTTGACTACAGATATACCAAAGAGTGCTCTCGTATTTGAAATCCCTTAATGCCAGCAGAACTATGGTTGCTTTTTCCAACTACATGGAGAGAAACTGACCCTTTACTTATTTTCAGTGCATTTAGCAAGAACTGATAAATATGCCAATTTTAAATGCAAAAACTTAAATAATTAAAATAGATTTTAAAATAAAACCAGCAATAAATACGGTATTCTTTCAGATATGATTTTTCATTCTTGGTAAATCATCGAAAAAGTATTTGTTATGGAAGTTTACCTCTATATTACTTTAAATTATCTTAACATATACAGTGCCACAAAAATAAAACATTTTTTCACGACAATTGAGATTCCTGTGACTGGAAAAAAAAAATGTATTCCACACAATTTCATAAGTACTTTCCTTACTATCTGGTATTATCACACTATGTTTCGTAACAGATAAAGGAGAAATTGAGTCTTAGGGAAATTTTAGGTGTCCTCAAAAAGTTATATACATTGAAACCTTCAAAAACCACAGACATCGCTCCAAATGGCTCACCAAACAACAGCTGCATAATCTGCCCCTGTGGGATAGGTTCAGAAAAGCACTAGAAGGCATCAGAAACATACATCCATTGTTTAAATTGTAAAACACAAATAACCCAAGTACACAAATTTCGAGAGTAGGGATAACAGCTAAGGTAGTACACATTCCTAATGTTCACTTTCACAGCTGTGCTACACGTTTCAGGAGGAAGAGAAAGTCTGAGTAAGCACTGGGTTTGGTACTGGTGGCTCACTTTGAAACTCTGAGCATCTGTTTGTAGACTCCAAACTCACATTTTTATCATCCAGTCAGAAAAACTGCAGCTGTGAAAACAGAAAAGTATTAGATGAAAACTGGAATAATGAGTTAGATCAAGCACGTTCTAGAAAAAGCACCAAATCTGCTCATCACTTCATACCTCAAAGGAGTTATCAGTTTTTAGTGAAGCACCAGTCTTCCCACAGACAGTTATGAATCTGTCTACTACAAACCCAAGTCAAAAGCAGTGAGTCCTAGCAATGAAGGTGCATCTCCACTCCTGGCCATCTCTACCAAGCTCCAGTTACACCTCCCTGGGGCTGGAATTTGCAGAAAGGGGAAGTGGGACTGGGTGGTGTCTGCTAAGAGCAGCCTGATCCTATCCACTGCTGCTAGCTCCAGTGCAGAAGAGGCTTAGAACAAGTCCTAGAATTAAGCTCTAGGTAGAAGGAAAAGGGACTTATGAAGAAGGCTTTGAAGATATGTAATGATTGTCCCCTCCTCACCTGGCAAATTATTTTAGTCTTAATTAAAAAATGCCTACCATACTTCTACATTATTATTTTTTAATTGGCTTAAGTGTTCAATTCAATCTGATGTTCCTATTTGGCCCTCTTCACATCCTTCTCCAACAGTTTTTGCTTTTTTTTCCTTCCATTCTGCAGTACTGTTTTTTTGCCTCTCCTCCCTCTTTTCCTTTTATTTACTCTGTTCTTCCTCACTGTTGTTCTACACAGCACTGCTCAGGACCTCATGCCTTAACATTCAGAAAAGCAGTGCCTTGAAAAATTGTATGGTGGGGGAGAACATTAGCTGACAGCAGTTAAGAGATGCAAACAACCTTCCATGATGATCAGGATACCTAAGTTTTTCCTCTTTTGATCCTTTCACATCTATGATACCAAATCTGTTTCCACACCCACAAGACTGGGACAAGCCTCTTTGCCCCCAGTATTTGTACTCTGTTATGATTCTATTTGTTTCATTATTAATTTCAGGAAAAAAAAAACCAAACATGAACCCTTGGATTGAATGGAAACAAGACAAAAACCAGAAGTTATAGATTGAAGACAACTTCTCCTGGCAGTCACTTTTGGCAAAAAAAGTAGCCAAAAGTCAAGCTTTCAGGCTAAAATTAAGAGTGTGGACAGAGAATTCAGGTTTCTGTTTAAGCCACCACATTATCAGTGCATGTTTCTACCTAGCTTTGCATCTACAATTTTATCAGTCATATTCAATCTACCAGCCTAATCAACATCTGTGTGCCAGACACATACCACAGCTTAACATGCTTAGGCAGGCAGTCACAGAATACCTTATCGTTTACAAGAAATCCTTGATGTTAAGATCCGCTAATGGGTCCTTTGTTGGAGGTTTCTTGGGACTCTGAGTAGCAGGAGTTGGGCTTGGAGAAAGCTAACAGACGCCAGCCAGGAAGGCAGAAAAAACCAAAGCAGACAAGGATACACAAGCATTAGGTAGATATAGCTGGTTCCCACACAAGCACATTGCAAGCATACAAAATTCTAAATTTTCCTTAAGTTCAGTGTGTTGCCATTTTGCTCAAGCATTGTTTAGACTCCATCCTTACTACAGGGCTAACAATGTTTGGCTGGTTTAATGGACACTGCTACAGAAACTGCATATACTAATTAGCATAGCTTCAAATCACTCTCTCCCTGTAAGACAGAATGGTGTTAGAATCATCAACCCAGACAGAAGTTAAGCAATTGTTAGATGTTAAACACCAAGGTGCAGAATAAGCAGAGTGTGCGCTGCAGAGTATGTCTGAAAATCCCAGCGACTGGCATTTAAGTACAAGTTGTTCTACGTTGGTAGTGTAAATAACAGCCGGAAGTGTACCACCAATGTGACTATATTATACTCTGTTCCTGCTCGGTAGGTATAAAAATCATCAGTTATTCCACAGAAAGTGTCAGTTTTTCAAGTTCCATGCAACCCTTTTCACTATGGAGCCAAATATTTCTCCCATCCTGACCTTACTCGCCTCTGCCTCCACCTTACTCAAGCAACCAGGGGTTTTGCACTGAAAGAAACCCAGCAAGCTACCAGTCTAAACCAGTTAAATTTCCATTTACTGAGAAACAGCTGTCATCCAAGAACTTGAGACCTTAGCTTGTTCATAAGAAGAACAAGCTGTTCTTTTCTGAAGAATCCTCTTGGTGGGCTGGGAAGGAAGATGCAGACTGCAGCTCTACTAAGTGTTGACAAACTCTGAACAGAATAGGAATGCCCATCAGCTCCACTTTGAGCTTTACTCAAATCTCCCCCAAAACAGATCTTGGTCATAGTTAGATGTAGGAGACTTTAAACCTGTTCTATTGGTCTTGTACAAGGGAATTGAAAAAACAAAAAAAAAATCAAGGTGGTTCATGTGATCTGTTGCAAATCAATGGTTAGCTTGGACAGGCGTACTCTTCACTGTGTAAAAAAATGGCTGGATGGCCAGGCCCAGAGAGTTGTGGTGGATGGCGTTAAATCCAGTTGGGGGCCGGTCACAAGTGGTGTTCCCTGGGGCTCAGTACTGGGGCCAGTTCTTTTAAATATCTTTATCAATGACCTGGACGAGGGGATCGAGGGCACCCTCAGTAAGTTTGCGGACAACACCAAGCTGGGCAGGACTGTTAATCTGCTTGAGGGTAGGAAGGCTCTATAGAGGGATCTGGACAGGCTGGATGGATGGGCCGAGGCCAATTCTATGAGGTTTAAGAAGGCCAAGTGCCCGGTCCTGCACTTGGGTCACAACAACCCCATGCAGCGCTACAGGCTTGGGGAAGAGTGGCTGGAAAGCTGCCCAGAGGAAAAGGACCTGGGGGTGCTGGTCGATAGCTGGCTGAATATGAGCTGGCAGTGTGCCCAGGTGGTCAAGAAGGCCAACAGCATCCTGGCTTGTATCAGAAATAGTGTGGCCAGCAGGACTAGGGAAGTGATCGTGCCCCTGTACTCAGCACTGGTGAGGCTGCACCTCAACTGCTGTGTTCAGTTTTGGGCCCCTCACTACAAGAAGGACATTGAGGTGCTGGAGCGTGTCCAGAGAAGGACAACAAAGCTGGTGAAGGGTCTGGAGCACAAGTCTGATGAGGAGCGGCTGAGGGAACTGGGGTTGTTTAGCCTGGAGAAAAGTAGGCTGAGGGGAGACCTTATCGCTCTCTACAACTACCTGAAAGGAGGTTGTAGAGAGGTGGGTGTCAGTCTCTTCTCCCAAGTAACAAGTGATAGGACAAGAGGAAATGGCCTCAAGTTGCGCCAGGGGAGGTTTAGACTGGATATTAGGGAAAATTTCTTCACCAAAAGGGTTGTCAGGCTGCCCAGGGAAGTGGTTGAGTCACCATCCCTGGAGGTTATTTAGAAGACGTGTAGATGTGGCACTTAGGGACATGGCATAGTGGTGGACTTGGCAGTGTTAGGTTAACGGTTGGATGCGATGTTAAGGGTCTTTTCCAACCTAAATGATTCTATGATTCTAAGTCAGGCAGCTGATACTATAAGAAATCTTTTGCAGTCCTACAACTAGAACTGAACTGAGATAATGCATACACACAAGCTACTTTCTAAAGAAATGGAGAGCAACTAAAGATTCATCTAGCAGTAACACTTACCTGTACACTAGGGCCAGTGGCAGCTCCAAACGGTGGCCTCATCATAGGCTGCCCGTACATAACTGGCTGCTGGGGCATCATGGGTACGCCTGTGCCTGCTGGGGGCTGTAAATTAATGCAGTGTGAGTAGGGTTCTGGGTGAAGAATGGAGAGCAGCGTAACAAAAGAGACTCACCATCCCAAATGCTGGTCCTGGCTGTGGGACAGGTGGAGTACCTCCTGTGGCAGGAACAGCACTTGCTGGAGGCACAGCTCCCGTCTAAAAAAATTTTTTTTTTAATTAAAAAATGCAAGAATGTCTGTAACACCAACTATCTGGAAACTGCACGGAATCTCCAGCATTCTCAAAGTTTTTCTGGTAAGTAGGACTGCTATGTAGCAGATAATAACTAACCTCAAAACCACAATGCTTCAAAGAATAAAGAGAGCTGAATGAGTCCTTACGCTGATGCTCAGCTTGCTTTTCATAAGAAAGCAAGGGTGACAGACTCCATTCTCTTCATGAATGAAGTCCATTTACTGAATAAAACTCAAAATAGGCCCAAGAAAATATGTACTCTCCTCCTCCTTCTACATAGTGTAAACAAGCATCCCAATCTCATAATGGATAGCCAACACACTATTGCACTTGTTGTAGCACTGTATTTTAGTAAAAGCTTAAGCAGATTGTAAAGCTAAGGGAAATAACTGCTATAATTAGTTTCCAATTAAAAAGAAAAATTATTTTTATGCAGTGAGATTCATTTCAGTTAAAGAATAAGTTTACACACTTAAGCCACAATCTCAACCATTACATACTTTACTAAGGAGAGTTCAGTTTATCTTGTTACGCTTTTCATTCACATGCTTAACTTGTTATGATTTTCATTCAAATAACACAAGGGAAAAAAAGCTGATCTTTCACTAGGATTCAGGAAGAGAACTGTTAGGTTAGTAGTCTGACTGGATATACAGCACAATAGCATCTTTGAACAAGGCCACCCCGCTTATCTAGCGGAACCTACACATCATCCCTTTTGGTTCCCCTGTCTCTAACTTCCCATGCACAGTCTCCTTATGGCCTTGAAAGCGTTCAAGTCTCTCCTTTTCACAAAAGTATATACAATCCAAATTATTATCAACTCTGAGGAGAGGCAGGAAGCATTCAAGGAAGGGATTTAAAAATGGTAGTAGGATTTTTAGGAATCTCTACTGTTATCGTATGGCCTAAGTATATTGGCATAATTTCTGAAGCTATTACAGAAGCTGTAGGGTCATGCCTGAGCCTCCACATCCTTACTGCTTACCTTGAGTCAGTTATATCCCACTGCACTTGGAAAGCAGCTAGCACACTTTCAGTTCAAAGGACAGTGTGTCTCTGGAGATATGTTGGAATTACTCACTGCACAGTCCACTTCTGCAAATGCTGCATTTAGTGCCCTCGGTTGATCCTTGCTTCCAGACTAAAATATGCCAGTTTCTTAGGAAACTGGAGCCAAGTCAAGATAACCTGTTCCAGATTCATTAATCAGCAAACACCCTACAGTTTCTGGCTAATAATTATGAACCTTTTTTTCCAGTCTGAAAGTTTTCTGGGGAGCATTTCAATTAAAAGCTGTACTGCGCTAGCAGCACAGCTGTCCCCAAACTAAAACCAACATCTGGACACTTAGGTATGCAAAGCAAGGACTAGAAAGACACAGATTAATGACATCGGATGCAGTGATCTGACTGCAGCCACAGGAACACATTGTAGCTCAAAATCCAGTCAGGCAGATGCCAAGAAAGTGGCTGCACAAACTGAATCTGCTTTTACCTCAAAGCACTAGGGTCACTCGAGGGAATGGGCTTTTATGAAATTCTGCTGATTTTAATCCAGAAGGTGAAAGGTCACAAGTAAGGGAAGAAGTGACCAAAACTTAAGTGGTTCAACAGTGATGTGAAGGAAAGTTTCATTTTGGTCTCCACATTTATTTTTCCTGCAGATCTGGTTTTCTTTGGTTTCAAAAAATACCTAAGTGCATGATTTTGAAGAAATATATATAGCACCCATGTTTCGTGAAATGCTATCAAAACCACTCAGCTTTCCAGAAAGGCTAGTTACTTATCAGATGGTAAAACTACTACAAGATCAGTCTGATGTTACAGAAGTCAGAAATTTCAGGTAGGACAAGTCATCAGACAGTTCACACCCAAGTAAAGCAAAGACAGTTTGAAGCCATTATTTTCAAGCTTACAGCATAGAAATGGTTAATCACTACTACCATATTCAACACATTGCCTGAGAATTGTCTGCTGGACAGACAGTCCAAGAGCAGCCATGTTAGGTAGCTTCTTGCTAGTTTCAAGCCAGCGGTAATAACTGTAGCGCAGGTGAAGTGTTGTTAGTATCTTCGAGTTCGGTAAGTACGTACAATAAGAGATCGAAAAAATTCACTTACACTGCACAGTATTGCCCAGCCTTTCTATTAAGAAAAAAAGTTGACGTTACAACTAATACATTCAATGAAGTACCAAGTTGAGGGAATTCTTGTATCTTCCATAAGGTTAAGGAACAAGCTGGAACATGCTTAGAGTCACATTAACATCTGGATGTGGCAGCAGGAACTGGACTGCCAAGGGGGAGCATGACCAGTTCTTTCTTTCCCCTCCCATCCCAACTTTTTTCAAATGGAGGCTGTTTTATGTCCTGTTTGACTTTGATGAGATGAGGTATGACCCCTCTTCAGATTACTCTTGTAGCTTATTCATTATCAAGTTGCTCTTGTGCCAAATTTAGATTTTTAGCTCAATTTAACCCTCTTCTCAAAGTCAGTGCCTTCTGATACATTTTACAGGGCAATCTTACCTTTTCCAACAGACTGCTTTACTCTGCTAAACAAGCTACCCACTTCTAATCTAACATCAATCACCTGATCAGTATGAATACTGTGTAGTCTTTTGACTTACTTCATTCACAGAAGCTTGAGAAAAACCTGTTTATTTTCTCTCCTTCCAGTACTTCAGCTTTGGATCAATACTGTTGTCTTTTGGGCAATCGACCTGGGCCTGGTGCTGGCAAGACCTATACGGCTAACCACACACTTGGAAATGTCCACAGATATCAAGTGTACATGTAGAGTAACATCTTGATACATACGCTCGTGTATTTTCATTGACCTGAACTCAATGATTTATTTATGCCAGCTGTATCATTTATACATATCATTTATACAGATATCATTATATCTATGTCATTTATACAGAGGCAAACTCTTTAGCTGAAGTAGACAGGAGCAGTGCCTACACACATGCTTGCACAGTCTCATAAAATATTGAGGTTTCAATACCAGTGGTATCAATGGATTAAGCACCTACCAATGGACCACTTGGGACACCACCAGTTGACCATGTTGCGGGTGCTACTTTTGGCTGCCAGTTGGCTCCTCCTGTTAACTTTTTCTCTCCGGCATTCCACTGAAGGTCTCCCCTAATAGAGAGAGACAGAGCTATTATTTACATACCTTCACAGTGAAAGTGAAAACCCATTGCAGTATACATTAACGTTAGGCTTGCAGCTACATTAGTTTATGGTGTATGCAGTTTAAATTATTAACAGAAGGATACACTTTTAGTGCCACTCAGTTTCAAGGGTTGTTAGCAGTAGACACCAGTACACTCTATACTGAACTCAGTTACTTCTTATGGCCTTTGTAGTGAGAATTAAAGAGAAGTTTTACTTAGTATTGACCGAAGGTAACATATTATTGCATATACCCTTGCAAAGTAGGAAGAGGGACTGCTACTGCCTATTCTACTGGGGCCAGGCAGTAGAGCTGCCTGCTAGAAGTCTTTGAAAGGTCATTTCACTGCTGGAAATCTTGCTCAGACAGCTGAAGGAGGAAAGCATTCAGTTCTGAAAAAAGTTGATAGATACAAGAGAAACAAATCATTCATAGAATAAAAGAGCTGTTGCAAAACCAGGTTTTGTTAGAGGCTGCTCTATCCAGAATAAGATACACCACTTGAATGAAGTAGATCGAAGGAAGCCAAGTTTTGGGGATAAACCTCATGATGTGTTTATACATATCCCTCTTATCATCTCCACAGAAGCACAAAACATTTTGAAGTACACACATCATAAACTGGTCTTGCATACAGAGGAAGACTCAGCACAGAAGCAAGCAGTTAGATTAAGAAGATACATTAAAAAAATAAATGCAATGCTGTAAATATTTCTTCTTGCAAAAAGAAGCTTTTCACTGCATGGAATGAACTTCTTTTCTATTTTATAAGTATTCCAATGCCTACACGATAAGCACATCCAGCGTCTGTAAAAAGATAACAAAACTATTACATATTAGCCTAGATTACTGAGGGGAGCTATACAATTTATTATCTGGACTATTTGTTCATTTTAAGTTGTTTGGAAATCAGCTATCCAATATGAAGACAGTAATTTACAGAAAAAAAATTTCTAAGACTGAGATTAAAGCCAGCAAGTTTAAAAGCTATGTCAGGAACATCTAACCTTAATTATTCAGTGAACCTGTATAGAATAGAATACTTTTTCCAGAATTTTTCTGAACTGATTTTTTGGGGGAGAGGGGGCACATAAATTCATTGATTCTTAATAAACACTAAAATAGATGTAAGACTATACAGCAGAGTTGAAAACTTTTTTTTTTTTTTAACCAAAGTTGAACTTACTTTTTTGAAGTGGTACCAGAAATTCCAAGATCTGAAAATTGTAAGAAAAAAGGAAAAAGTCATGTGTTTAGTAAATTAAAGCATGTCAAAGTAACAGCTCACATTTCATTGCACATGGACTTATACAGAGTAATAAAGTTTTGACTGTCTTCATTTAGACAGCATCAGAGGACTGGCCATATCTACCCCTTCTTCAGGACAAACTCTTGAGGAACCCTGCAGATGTCTTATACTTGAGAAAGCCATTTTTGCTACATAAGCAAACCAAAGTAACAATATATTTAGGTCTACAAAACGCTAAGTTATATAAGAGCACCTAACTATTTACCATGAATGACAACACTAGTTTCTGTTCCTCATTATACATATGGAAATAAAAAGCTATTTTTCACATACACATAAACCTGAATGTTACCTGGAAGTTTTGCACTGTTTTATCTGCTTTATCATACATGGGAACTCAAAGTAGTTTCCTTAATTACTCTTTGGAAGAAGTTTTAAGCTAAGTTTTAAAGAATACTCTTCTCACATGACGAGTACAAGTCCTGTAAGTCACAAGCTGCTGTTTGATTTTCTCCCCCAAACCTGGATATGACCAAATGACTTGCAGAAGAGGTTTCAAGTATTTAACAGTCCTGCTGACTTCTAAGCATGGTAGTTTCCCCCCACACCTAACAGAAGAGTATGCATCATAAGATCAGTTATATCTTTGCTGTGGTGTGTTTACATATACTAACAGAGTATTCCATTTATATAATCCTCCAAAGTACAACGTCAGTAGTATTACACCTTAGCCTAGGTGGGCCTCTTAGGTTTTTCAGGGGGCTGCAGCTACTGACCTCCAGTTATAAAGGCTCTAGCCCTTTTCCTACTACAGGAAAGAGAACATTTTTTAGTTCAGCATTTCAGGAGCATTTTGGACAGTTCACTGTCTGAGAGAAGGTCTGTTCTTGGCTGTTGTGCACTCCTCACCCCACTGCTCTCATTAAGCAAGAAGTCAGCTATTTGTGTCCACCAGCTTTTCTGCTTGAATTCCGCAGTGCCATCAGATGCTTTGGACAATTTTCACCTTTCCTTCTGTTGTTACACAGGGGCACATCCTTTAAGAGTCTGATGTGCCCCTGAATGTACCCGGGATGTTCACACGTTACAAATCATACCTACCAAACAGGTCCCATTATTTGATTCAGATCCTGGGCCCAAAGAGGGACGAGTTATGAAACCAGACTACCAGCTATGTGAATCAGGCCTTATTCCTGCCTGTAGCTTCCCTGATCTCTCCAGGGAAACAGGAGGACATATAAGCAAGCGAAAATAGACAGGTATTTGGCTCCATGGAGAAGTAACGTAGTTGTATGCCACACCACTTAAAACCAAAATTTGTCACTTACTGCCTACTAAGTTTGCAAGAGACGAATCAAGATCACTTCCGAGGCCTTTGCTTGCTGCTGAAGCAGTGACTGTTGCTGTGGCTGAAGGTGCTATAGACTGACCGGAAGGAACCATAGTTGGCATAAGAAGATCACCTAAGCCATCAAACACTGGAAGTGAAAGGAAAGTGGGTTAGAACAGCAGCTGTGGTAAGAAAAACACTACCTGCCACTTTGTTGTTGCTCCAACGAATATTGCACAGACAATCACGTCACAAGTCTTACCAAAACACCGTTTGACATTAAAAGTAATGCCAACAAGGGCATGCATGTCGTTTTACTAGATATTGAATGTACAGTAATCCTAAGAGCTGTACCGATGAGAATTGATATGAGAAGACATGCCTAAAAGGACTTTAATTGGAGAGTTGAATCTACATAGATACAGCACCACTTCCACATGACACTAGTCTTCTTATAGCCATCCTTAGAGAGATGTCAGATGCACACACGTGTCAGGAGATATTCATTTAAAGGTTTTTAAAATGAACATCTTGCAGCAAACACCAGTCAGAATTACTGTGGCAAAGGCAGTCTTTATACCTTGACATCTTACAGCAACAGGATTGAAAGTCTCAAGATGTTACTATTCACTCGCAAGCAGCAGGGAACTGGGAAAACCTACTAACATCTTATGAGATCAGAAGGAACCAGAACCACCCGCACTGACAGAGCTAGCCTCCTTAGTCCAGTCATCTAACTCAGAAGTTCATTTTTTAGATCCCTTGAAGTCAAACCGCCTGGTACATCTCATGCCAGCGTTCTATCTTCTGATCTGTATTTGAGGTACATGCTAATGTTAAGTCAACAGGAAGGGGTAGCATGTGCACCGGCAAGCAACCAAATAACCAAGCAGCAGTACTACTTCAACCTTTTTTTCTTGTACAGTTGCAGAACTCACCAATTTTAAGTTTGTAGCAAGGACCCAGCATGGAAAATATAGAATGGAAGAGATACAAACAAAATGACAGCAGTGATGAAAGTTTAAGCTTACAGTCAGGCAAAGAACACAACCTCAGTCTCCGTTTTGTGTACCTTCAGGTGCCATGCAAGCTCAAGAACAGCTTCAGCAGCAGCAGCAGCAAGATGACTTGCCTATATACTTGATTTACAGAATAGTGTTTTCCTTGCATAATTCCTGATTCATGCAATCAAGCACATGCAAGGATGATGTTCACACTAGTTTGTTTTTTACTGACATGGTAGAATAAAAAAGGGTACAAAGAGCTCTTGGGCACACACCAGCCTAAACACCACCCTGAGTTCTTCCAGTAGAGAAGGAACAGGGAAATCACTGATGCTGCTTGTACTCAGAGCCTAAATATGGTGTCATTAACTCATCTAACATGTAAAACACATTAGAAAGTTCACAGGAAGAAACCCTGTGGCTCACCTGATGCATCAAATGAACTGCCAGTCGTTGGAGCTGTTGTCCCAAAAGCTGCATCAAAGTTAGGCTGTAGTAAGCTGGTTTGAGCTGGAGTGACTGGGGATGGTGATGGAGAAGGAGCAATAAAAGAACCTCCAAAGCCTTGAAAAAGCCACATAAGAGAGGTATGGACATTAGAGTTGGGCTGTGTTTAACAAAAGTTCAATCGATAGAAGGCAGAATGATAGAGACAATTCTTACTAGACCATCGTAAATAACTCAGTACTACACAACCATCTTTGGTATGCCAGGTATGACCCAGGGAATTTAAGAGTCGCCAATAAAAATGTTAATGTTTGTTATTCAGATTTCTGCAGAGGCAGACCAACGGAGTAGAGAACACAATTCTTCTAAGTAAGTAATCTCACAGGCAGAATGCAACAAACAGGAATTAGTTCAGGAAAAAGAGAAACAGAGGACTAACTTGAGAAAAGCATATGATCACTCATCAACTACTTTGGAATCTCAATTCAGAAGGCAGTGTTTTACTAATTCAGTTTAGCCTCTCTCACCATCTTAAAACATCCTGGCCTCCCTCATCAAGATGTCTTCAAGCTGCTGCCGCCCCAACCCCCTCCTCCCAATCCAAAGCAGGACCAACAGCATCCACAAGTGAACTGCTTGTAGGCTAGAGAATCTCCATGACCAAGGTTAATGTACATATTATTATAAACCCTATCTTTATATAAAATAAACCCTACTCATGGAGATTCTCTAGCCTACAAGGATTGCACTCCCATGCTTGACTATTCTTAAAATCCCTCCCTTGCCCACGATATAATTTGATCTCCCTTGCAATTTAAGCTTATTTGTATTATCTACAGACTCTGGAAACTGATTAAATATGCAAAGACTTCATCAAAACGAGACCAGACATATGACACTTTCTCAATTCTCTTTAGTCTACAAGCCATTCCTCTTATTCAATCTCTTGTTGACAGTGATGTCCGAGACCCCTACGCTACATCTTCAGTCTCTCAGTCTTGTTTTTCCCCAGCTGCCCTTGCATAGAAAGGATCAGACTGAGCTCAGTGCTCCAACCGTGACTACACAAATACAGCAGGAAGAGCACTCTGCACAACCTGCAGGCTGTACTTTTTCCCCCTATATCAAAGTAGGAAGCATATTATTTTGCCACAGCTGAGCACAAGACAGTGATGAGCCAGCACTCTACCACTGCCTTTAGTTTCTTTTCAGGGAACATCCTGCCTTACAGACTACTGTCCTTATTTGTCCAGCTAATCATTGCTGCCTATGGACAGAAGCTTGAACATTTATTCATTTGAAATTTCTCCTTTAGATAATTTTCTTCAATTTGTAGACACCATTTTAAGTCTTATTCTCATCCAAAGTAAATACAGATCTTTTCACGTGGGTGAAATCTGAGAGATTAAGCATGATAATTTCAACAATGTGACTGCTGGAGTAAGTACCAAATACAACTTATCAATTTAGAAGAGGTCATCTATTTACATTAAACCCTTATCACTACTTTCTATCTTTTTACTGAGATAGTTTGTACCACTCTTGTTTAAGCAGTTAGCTGATTCCTTCCTTCCTCTCCTTTCTTCAGCTTTCTTTAGTTACCAGTTCAGTGGGAAAGTCAGCTTTTTAAAAATAGGAAAATAAAGAAAATTCTGAAGATTTTCTATCCACTTTTTTATCCAAACTGCTTTCCACAGTCACAGGGTGTATCGATTACAGCACATCATGCAGACATCTCACAAACACTGACAACAGCACATTTCCCAGCTATGAAATCAAGCATCTGCCAGACATTTAACTACGAGACAGACAGGCTAGAGCTCAACATAAAGAACTTATGCTCAAATTGTGAGCATCAACTATATCAAATGTTACTGTGAGATCTCAGACGTTCTCCTCGAAAACTGTGCTTTCTCAGAGAGCAAAGTAAGACTAAACACCAAACACTTAACAGATGTTGAAAGAATAAGAGAAATTTATACATGCACACTTGATGCAAGCATCAGACTTATTTACACATTAGATGATGCATATTTTGGAAGAGGAGTTAACGGTAGCTACCTGTATTCAAACCAAAGCCCTCAGCAGGGAAATGAGTGGTGTGCCATCACTGGGCCCTGGGCACCAGGCCAGCAACTTGCTGTACCACCAGCAGACAGGCTTTAGTTGTGGAATCCCTGGCCTATATGATCAAATACATTGGCCCCAGACAGAGCTGGGAGAGGACAGCAAACCTGACCATGCACTACAGGTCCAGGAGAACACAACCTGATCAGAAACACCTCATAAATTACATCCTTCAGCTGAAGCTTGTCAGGCTGCAGGCAATGACCGAAGACGCTCAGATCATAACTTAAACTGCTCCCTTCAGATGCTACCGACCAAGGGAAGCAGGAGCGGGAAGCAGAGCGGCCTGCTTTCTGCAGTCTGAAGTAAAGAGCGTTTCAAAAGCCTGTGCGAGCTTCCCTGTGTTTCTACTTCAGGGTTCTGGCACCAAGAAGCCCTTATCACCCAAATCTACAGCAAGTCACACGCTCACAGATGCTAACTCCAAATCTGGACAAATGCACTGGGATCAGAGATCTGCCCGCAGCTCTCCAAGGCCTGTTCTTGAAGCGGGTTTGTCTCGGGTAATTTAGGTTGGAAGGGACCTCTGCAGGTCAGCCAGCCCAACACCCTGCTCAAAGCTGGTCTAATCAAATCAGGTTGCCCAGAGGTTTGCCTTGACACTTCCAGGAGGAGAGATTTCACCGCCTCTCTGGGCCTCCTGTTGTCATATCTGACCACCCTCAACATAAAAATAAAAAATTTCCAGTATTTAACTGGAGTTTCCCCACCCGCATTGCCTTTTTTTCCCTATCACTATGCAACTCCGAGAAGAACCTGGCTAGTCTTCTCTGTACCCTCCAGTGAGGTAGTTCAGACACCTATAAGGCCTTCCTTTTGCTTTCTCTTCTTAAAGCTGAACGGACCCAGTTCTCAGCCTCTCCTTGTATGTCACGTGCACCAGTCACCATCTCGGTGGCCCTCCACCGAACTCACCGGTACATCTTGATCACCCGCATCAAGAGATTCTCTAATACATGCCAGAGGTCCCCTGGATTACCTGCAGCCATATTGCCCTTCCAGCACATACTATGGTGGTTAAAGTTGCCCATGAGTGCCAAAGCCTGTGATAGTGAGGCTTTCTCCAGCTGTCTAAAAAAGGCTTCCTCTGCTGCCTCTTCCTCATCAGGTGGTCTGTAGCAGACACCTGCTGTACCACCACCAGTGCTGGCCTGTCCTCTGATCCTTGCCTACAAACTCTCTTCTGGTTCATCACCTGTCCCAAAGCAAAGCTCCATGCATTCAGCTATCTGCAAACAAGTACTAATCTCCAAAGAATCAGACCAGAAGCAGGTTGACAAGATACAGGGATGACAAAGGCAGCTGACTGCAGCAATTCCTGAAGCAGTAGAGCCAGCTAAAGACCCTGTGCTCAGTTAGATCCTTTCCATTTCCTGAGTGCGAACAAGGAGCTTGGCAGCAGGGCATGACACAATATCCATGTATAAGATTCTGTTTAGAAAGTTACGTAAGTTTTTGCAAAGCCCCACAAAGTGTCTGTTTCTGCAACTACAGAAGAGAGTTCTCCCCAGCTTCAGGTGAGGTTTGCATGACGATTGGTCTTAATCCCATAGCTTTTAGCCTCTTGTGCAATTTAACAGCAACATCAGGCAGGGAAGCCATAAATATGCTTTAACAGATTAAGTTACTAGTTATCTAGGGCTTGCACAAGACCCAGAGTCAGTCTGCAGAAACAGCAGCAATCAAGTTACTGAGATGTGTTGCCTGGACATCCCCAACCACCCAATTTTAAGGTTGCTTTTATTTACACATTCAAGTAAGACTTCTTATAAGAACATGCTATTAGAGTACATACTTGGATACATATGCAAACAGTTTAATTGCACAGAAAGATCTAGAAAGGGAAATGGCTAGACTATCGTATTTATCAGCATAATTCTAGTCTTTTCTGTAGAGAGGCTTAGAAGAGTATGAAAAAAATTCCATGACATTTCTTAAGTGAGACAAGAAGAGACTAGCAACTTATTTGACAGCAGAACACTTAAGACAATAATGCATAGTAAGTATACTCGTAACATTATGCATATAAACACTTAGTACAACCAAACATTCATAAACCATGAAGGACAAGCCTTCAGCCACCATATGAAATCTGGACAATCTTAAATTTAAAACTGGATTACACTGCATGCTATACATCTGCCATTATCTAGAGTGAACAAATGCTTAGCAATATGCTGCAATGTTTACAGACTCTCTCTATCTGCCAAATAGAGATTCAAATCTACTTGGAGCCCTTTTGAATATATATAACCAAAAACAAAATAAAAAAAAATTAAAATCACCTGTTCACCCCAACTGCTTCAGGTCTGCTTGAGTGTTTAGACTTATGACACCCCTTTTATAATTTAGGTTTTGATTTAATGTGACTCATCAGATTCAGAGAGCATACTGCTGAAGTTTAAGCCATCTGGAGCATCATTCCTACTGGAATTTTAGTTACAGATAAGGATAACATAAAATATTTTGTATTGTAATGTTTGCATAAACAGGATTAGCTTCTTCCCAACATCTTTGCACCCAGTCCCCTGATAACGCACACAACTGCAAATGACTGGTATGTTTCAGAACCTACTAGTTAAAGCCTGATCTCCAGGCTTAAGCTATCCATAGGCTAACTAATACAAAGACTTATTAAAGCAATATTAAAACAAAAGGTGGTCTTCTACCTTAAAATCGTGAAGCAGCCTGTACTAAAGCTTTAGCATGCATTTACGCATTATGTCCCACTTTAAGTAGCTGCCTTGCCAACACTAGAACTGATTCAGAATGGACATACATATTGCTATTGTCTAGACTACTTCCACCTTCCTGCAGCACAACTAGGCGATGCCCACACTTAGAGCAGGTACTAGCAAAAGTGTCCTCTTCTGAGATGGCTTCAGCATGCAAGCACCCACCTGTATCAACTCACCGCACTTAGAGCAGATTACATACTGAGGTATCTCACTTATGTTATATATTTCTCATACAACGGAGCATCTCTCATGAGCATATAAAGGCAAAACATACACAGAGTTGGACTTCTGATACAGTGTAAGCTGGCATGAGAGACCTGCAGATATACAGACAGCAACTGACGTCAGGGCCCACCATACCTAGAGTGGTTAGCAGTTGCATTAAGGGCAGACTACCACTCCAGCTCAGAATTAAAGCCGCAAAGGTACAACATGAAGCTAACAATCATCTTTGAAGTTCATGAAGGAAAACCTACCAACCAATTCTACTGATAAATGCACCTTTCAGAAACATGGGGGAAACTAAGCCAAGTCTTACTCAAACCAGAAGTGCATTAGTTTCCTTTAAACCTGAGGAAGACATGCTGGGATCTAGTTCTCTACAAACTTCAAACTGGGATGGGATGGAGTCACGACTGTTTAGCACAATCACTACAGCCACTAAAATACATGGTATAGCACAAATTTTGGAGAGTGGTACAAACAAAATTCAGCTGAAGCTGCTTATCTGTAGGATGCAGACTACAACGATACAGTTATTCAACCTTTGAAATACATGTGACGGTGATGCCACATTCAGCACTAGCAGAGACCTCATCTCACCCAGTATAAGGAGAGGGTCTCTATCACTTCTATGCCCTTGTGCTCAGAAAAGCGCTCTCACATCACCCCACTCTCCTTGGCTAAATGCAAGACTGCTACCAAGTCATTCATTCAAGATCCTAACACTTAAGTGTGTAACCTGCTTCAATTAAATCAACTAAGAAACAAAGATGAATTAGTCGTAAGGAACAAGTAGCATAGCCTGCAATACTGCTTAAGGATGGCTACAGTCAGCCAAAGAAACTTTTATGTATACACTCCTATTCAGTGAACAGTACAGAAAAATACAGCTTGTGTAGGAGGCAGGAAAATGAAGAGCATGGGAAGAAGATAATCTAGGACGTGAACTTCTACTTCAGTATAGCATCTCCATTATAAATCACTGCAGTTTTAAGACATCTAAAGTACTAAGAAATCTTGTGAAAAAGAATTTCATTCCACTGCAAAAGTCCACTTACACCCAAGGAACATTAAGGATTTCAAAGACCATTTCTTACTTTTGCCTTAAAATAACAAGTTTTTAGAAGTTCTTTATTACCAGCAAGTAGGTCTGCAGAAGCTGAGGAACTAGAAGCAGCCTGGGTTGCGGGCTGGGGTTCAGAAGCACTACTTCCAAAAGCATCTAAAAGGAATTGCAGAAAGCATCAAGAAAAGGTAAAAAGTTCAGCATTAAATGCATCAATTCATCACTTATCATAAACAAAAGATGACAAAAGGATAACCACTTCATCAGAAGAAGAAAAGGAAAGGGCTTGGCCATCTTTATTGCAGAGCGGTGCCATGGACGCAAAGCTCAGGTGGAAAAAAGGAGGTGCAACAAACCAGCACTTGAAATAAACCTCTTTTCTTTTAGTTGGGCCTCTTCTCAGAAAACCCATACAAACCACAGCATTCTAGACCAGAGGGTTAAGCCCTTTGGAGATGAATGCATCGGATGAGAGATTGGAGTAATTCCAGCCAGAACCTACTGACTCACATTAAGTCTTTTTAGAGGAATATTTCACTAATGTTTGAAAATTCACTACTTCTAAGCCACGTTCCTGTTCTACAACACTCCTGGAATTGGTTGTGCCCATCCTAATTTCCACCTTCTCACACCCAACAAAGATCCTGTGATACAGATACCCAGTTTGAGACAAGTCACCCTCAAAACTTCAGCTGCTTTGAGAAACGGAACTGAGAGAAAACAACGTGACCATAGAGTTGCAAAGAAGAAAAAAAGAACACAGACTTTCATTGGACTTCTGAGGAAGAGCCATACATGCATTGACTGGAGACAGAATGGCAAGTGTCATGACAACAGAATGACCACACTGACAGCTTATTTGCAGTTCATTATTGTGCAATAAAAAGAATTGGACATGCTAGTATTAGCTGTGATGCTACATAGAAAAGCTGTGAGAAGGGGAAACGGCAGCTTTAGCAAAGCGCAAAGGTAATTAAAATGAAGTGATTCAACTCTGAAGTGGTGAGGAAAGAAAAATACCCACCACCAAATAGGTCAATCACACCTGAAGAATCCACCTTTGCTGGAGAGGCAGTGGGTAGAGGAGAGGGGGCTGCAAATGCATCCACTGCAGTAAGCATAGGATAAATAATATTTAGTATCAGCAAGACAACAATGATAGCTAAATATTTCAAAGCCACATGGGCTCCACCAGTTAGAACCACAGGGTCGGTAAATTCAGGTAGCAGCCTTCAGAACTGCAAACAGAAAGTGTTACATTTCTCACACAGCAACTGAAAACCACAGTACTTTAAAGAAACCATTGTTTATTAAGAATTTTCTTATGCTTAGAGGAGGATTTACTCTCTCAACAACCACATTACTTACTCAACTTCAGTGTCAGCCACTTCATGGTTTGCATCTTCAGCAGCTGCTAATCTTGTGACCAAAGCGTCAACAAACCCACAACAGTATTTCAGCTTAAAGACGTAAATTGGCAGTAAGTCTTATTTTTTTTTACTCTTGAGAAAAAAAAAACCACACATAAGTCTGTAGGACGGCCTGTGAAGACAAGCACTTACCAGATAAGAGATCAGCAGTGAGAGAACTCTCAGGCACAGGAGAAGCTCCATGCGGCGGAGATGAAAAAGCATCTTCCAGAAATGAAAGAAAAACCAAGTAAGTATCATTCAAGTCAGTTTACACCATTACACAGCATCAAAGCAGCAGAGTATGGGAAGAATTCTCTCTTTACCTGTACCAAAGAGATCTATGCTAGGAGTAGCATCTGGTTTAGGTGCTGCAGGTACATCAGGAACAGACTCAAATAAATCTAAGGCCAAGAACATAACACGTCTTTAACTCATTTTTGAAAGGCAGGACTGAAAGCAGAACTTTCAAGTTTTGCACATGTATTTAGAGTTAATAGGCTCTCTGGTTTGAAAGCCTGGCACGCAGCACGCATGCAACAATGACTTGTTTGTTCTGTACTCCTGACAGATCAATCCACCAGAATCCAAGAGTTAAAAACAAAATTACCACCAAAGATATCTAGAGCAGGAGGAGCGGAGGTGGTGGCGGTAGCAGAAGTGGTGGCAGTAGTGGTAGTGGCAGTAGCCGTAGTAGCAGTAGCAGCAGCAGCAACAGCAGCAGCTGGAGAAGGAGTTGTTGCAGGAACTGGAGTGGCTGCGCTAGTTGTAGGGGTAACTACAGGAACAGCAGTCTCTGTTGGCTTCATAGCAAAGAGGTCCAGCTCGGGAGCAGCCTCTGCGCTACCTTCGGATGGGGCAAAGGGGTCTTGTAAAAAGGAGAGGGGAAATATATGTGTATGCATACTTAGGATCAGTGAGGGAGGAGATCAAGAACAAAGCAACTACAGGCAATGCACATACTGCAAATACACGCACGCACACAGAGGAGGTCGCTCTAACATCTAGCCTACTTATCCAGACATGTTACTTATGTTTTTCCAAAATAAAGACCATCTGAAAGGCTGAGCAGTCTAGTCTAGTTAAACGGCAGAACTCTCAAAGGCTGTTTGACAAGGCCAAAAAAGACAGGAAATATGATGAAAGAATATCCAGTTTAAGAGGTTACTGCTTACAAAACTCAGCACTGCCAGAATCATTTATTATCACTACTAAATAAGCATAAAGTTACTGAGACTCGGAAACAGGCAGTTTTGTTAAGCATGCTCTTCAGTCTAAGGTTTGTTTTGACCAATCGCAAACACTATGAAAATTTCAGAAAAACACACTGCCATGTAGTTTAAACAAAAAAACCAGCAAAACAAGAGACTATCTAATGACATAAAACCCACCATTTCCTGAACATGCATCAAGAGCTGCTGCTACAGGGGTTGGGGTAGCTGGTGCTGCTGCCCCTTCAGCTGCTGCAGGGGCTTCCCCAGGAGAAGCTGCAAAGGCATCTTGGGTGCAGTTTAAGAACAGAAATTAAAAAGAAAAAGGATAAAGAGAAGAAAAATATAGTAAAAGAACCAAGTTAAATTGCACAGGTAGATCCCCTTATACAACATGAATGTTGTTACTCTGACAGCAAGACAAGTCATGCAGTGCAAAATGCTTTGTCTCCCCCAACCCCACACGAGTAGGTTCTAGACAGGGCTTGAAGATGGAGCTTCTCAGGTTGCCCGCAGGAAATACACTGAGTGTAAAAGAAGGCATTATTCTCATTGTATAAGGGTTCAGAGCAGCATGCTCATGTACTACCCAAAATTAACTAATGAAGAAAGAGCAAAGGTATGGCAGTAAGTTGGTGTTAATAAAGATATTAAAAAGTTGCATGCCCAAAGCCCATAATACATGTGATTAATCTGCAACTGTGAATTTACCTACATAGTGCTTTGCAAATTTAAGCACTGTTATGAATAACAATCCAATTACATTGGCAGAGATCTGCATCTACCATTTCTAGCTTTTGAGCCAAGTAAGTCATGCAACATCTGAGAAATTGAACTTACTTGTTTCTTAACAGTATTCCAATTGGATCTTTCTGAAGCCATAACCTGATGCATAAGTTATATTTACTCAGCTTGCTTCTGACAGATCAAGAATGTTCATCTTAACTACTGGCCAGCCATAGTGTGTCTCTCCTCCTAAGGCCAACCAGTCCAGTCAGGGAAAACAACTGTTTTGGGCTTTTGGAATGACTTGCTCATGAGTTTTCTTTGACTGTTTTTTTGTTTGCCACTTGCTAAGTGGTACGTTTAAATTTCAAGCTCTGAACTTTTACAGCTTTAGTCCTAGGCTTAAACCACCATCTGTAGCTCTTAATTCCATGAAGTAGTCCTAATGGACAGTGCCATTTGGACTATCCTCATAGGCAAGCATTTTCTTCACAAAAAGACTGTGCAATTAAGATTAAATACTTCAAGATGTTCATAAAGGCCATTTTTTCTACTGCTACAAAGTTAGCAAGTTAAAAAAAATTCTGTTGTGGCATACTGCAATTGGACTGTCAAACTAGCACAGAAAAAGTTTAACATGCTTTAACTTGAGTGTCATTTGTAAAATGAAAACAACCATTTTAAAAACAAGTTTGTGCCAGTTAATCTAAAAAGCTCAAAAGAACATGCATTGAAACTTCAACAGAAGAGATGAAAGCCAATTAGTCTTGTACAATAGAATTAAAATGAGTTAGTAGCAAAAAAAGGCCTGCTAATAAGCCATTTCAAATATAATTCTATTTTTCACATAATAGGGTACAACAACAAAACTGAATGGCAGTTGTCCAAGTAAAAAAATCATAATTAGTCAAACATTATGGTATTGTATGTATACCAGAAACTGGCATACACTGGATAGAAGAAATTCAACACAGAACTGGACTGAAGAGTTTTGAATTGTGCTACTTGAGAATATGCTATGTGTACGGTCATGTGTGTTGGGTTTTGCTCTACGGGGCCAGCTTTCAGATGGAGAGTCACCCTGGGCACTTTGAAAAGAACGTTTCTATCCACACAAGCTTGTAGGCCAACAGCACAGTGGTAAGTCAACACTACTTATAATTACTTTCCAGCATGAAAGGATAGACTCCACATTTCGTATAAAGTGGGATTTCAGAATGCATAGAGTTAGTCACAAGTTTGATGTTGGTACCACTTCCGTCTTAGAGTAACACTTATTCCTGTCCAGATGTAGAATATTGAAGTTCCACATGCAACAGCCGCAGAAATTCAGGTGGGCACAAATCCCAGCCCACAGATGGAAGGGAACAGCTAGCTTGGCACCAGCTTTGTTATTTATTGCCACTTCTGAGTAAAGTTCTAGCTAAGCATTATCATTTTCTTTATCATCATACTTAGGTTAAATGGTAGGTGGGATAAATACCTAAGTTAATAATGGAATCTAAAGGAAAAATGCCATATTGAAAACTTTAAATACTAGTTACTCTAAGAAGTTCAAGAAACCTATATGAGTGTAGAGACAGACCAACTGGAACAGGTGACCCTACAACCCACAGTTCAAACCAAGGGTGTTTTTTTTCTTTTTTTCTTTTTTTTAATTTTTTTTAAAGTTAATGCTTATCAAGTTCTTTGAAACCTTTCAAAAGGCTCTGCTGCACCTGCACAGATGCCCTCTGCTAAAATCTAGCACTACATGCAGAAATGGATACAATTAAGTAATGCATATTTTATTAGTAAAAAAAATGAAAAATTGGACTGTTTATTTTCTTTTTTGTTTCTCCATATTGGCATAGGAACTGTACATTTGCATATCCAGTACTGTAAGAAATCTCCCTTTAAAGCAATTACTATATTTACTCAGTTTATGCCTCTTCCTCACATTTGTGCATCTTCTGTTTCAAAAGTGAATCTAGCTCTTGACTCCTGGAATCAAGTAGTACATGATCCTCACTTGGGTTTATAGACAGCCTGGAAACTTAGAGATGTTGCTGAAGCCTTTGCAAGTTCACACCGCATGGAACTTCTATTAATAGTGATAGGTATGTATTAAAGTACTGTGTAACACTTACATTGTTAAATAAAATAGTTCTTATTGCAATGATGTGCAAACAAGGGCATTTTTAAGTTCTGAAATACTGAAGTAGTGCTTCAATACATCTTGTCTGCAGCAAAATAAGTGTTCCTGAAGAGTGACCTGTTTAATTTCATAAATTCAGGCTTTATGTGATGCCATGGCATCAATACATGACAAAAGTTACTCACACATGATGATACCACTGACTTATAATCATTTAATGTATTATACAACATGTGAAACAACCCTACGGAAAGTCACAAGTATAGGAAAGATCATAGAACTGAAGTGTACAGGTGAAAAGAATTTTCTTCTGTTTCCACAGTTTTTTTCCTCTTCAGTCATCCTTCATTACTTTTTGACATGGAGAACCTGACCTGAGCTAACAAGAAATATTCTACTAGGTTCAGTGCTAGGAAAGAATCATAAGAATTATGGAATTTTTTGTTGTTGTTTGTTTTTTAAAATAAGCACTAGTTTGCTATACCAGTATGTTCCAGCATAAGGGACATTCATTAGCCCTCAAGTGCCAGGAAGTCTTGATCACTTTGCCTTTAGTTTCTTTGAAGGGAAAACCATAGTTCTCCTGTCCGCTTACGATTTATGTCATCTGAACACCTAACAACTGACCTTTGCACAGTGTCTGCCACAACTTGTTACCTGCACCACATACAGTGTAATCACACAACAGAATATAACTCAAGAGTACATCACTAGCATCCTGAAACAGTGTCCAAATTCTATTATTGAGACACATGGCATTTCAAGATATTTTGCCTTTCTTCTACCTTTAGATTTCTCCCTCTCAGGAAAGATTCCAGCTGCACTTTGAAAACAGCCTCTTCTGTGTCTCTTAGAAACAAGATAAGGAATTTTTCAAGTTGGCCCATGTAACTGAAAGCTTTCCCATTACTCAGATAGAATTATTTAAAAAAAGCTATGCTGGATCGATCCTGCATTTCTCATCTGCTTTCCAAGACCATGTTAGAGACAAAGACATAATGCAGAACTTTATGTCTTTTCCTCTTAAAGACAAAGCCCAGTCATAGACAGCATGCAGGCTCCTACCAGCTCGAGCACCAGCGATATAGTGCAAGAGTAACAGTCAACGGACATTCCTGCAAAGTCTCCTCTCCTGCTTCTTCCATCAACTTGGCTGCCTTTTTCCTGCAGCTTTCAGCTTCCTTTCCCTACCCAGCCACTCCCTGCAGACTCTACATTCCTTCTCCCGAGATCACTGCTCCTGTACCTTCCCCTACCACACCTCACCGCAAGGAACTGTGTAAAGCAGCTAAGAACTGGCAAGCTGCAAAAAGTTAAGGTGACCCTGAAGACTGTATCTCTAGCAGACCTCAAAGGTCAAATACCTACTTATTAAGCATCAGCATGCCTAGCACCACAAAAGCTAGAGAGCAACAGTACCTGCCCAAAAACTACCGCTTCTTGCACTGTACGTAGTCTTAAAGTAACAAGAAATGTTAGTATGGGACATCACTTACAGCAGATCACTTGATATGTGATTTGATATGGAATCATGATATGGAAGGATTCCATCACTTCAGGGAAAAAAAAAACAACACCAAAAAAGAAACAAAAAAGCCCCATAAGTAGAGAGAAGGAAGTTCAATATGCACTCCAGGATCTTAAAAGGGTTGGGCCTGTGGGTGCCTTGAAGGCACTGCAAAAGTACCTTCACTGCTGAGTGAGTTTAGAGATTTTTATTCTTGAGAATTAGAGGTTTTCAAATCCAGAAATTTGATGTTATTGTAAATAATAAAACCTTGCTTCTTCCTGAAGAGTTCTAGGAAAGAGTCAGTATTCATCTAATATACAATCCACTAGAGACTTACAGTATTTGAGCCACAAAATACATTCTCTTTAAAAGAGGAGATCAAGTCATGGAAGTCTGGATTCTGCAAAAGTAAAATTCTTTCCACATTGGAGGATGAAGGCAACTCCACTTCTTAACATGTGCCACTAAGTAATCTAACGGCCAGTTAAATCTCTAGAAACTAAAAGCATCCAGCTCTTTGCCACTTTATAAACATGGAAGTAGACACGTGATTTGGTAGCAGCCATTTTTCCAGGCACAGAGTAGTGGAAAAGGTAGAAAAAAAGAAGGGTACATCTTGCTGCTGTAGTACTGGAAGAATAGGCAAGGGTAGGTGTTTTTCTAATCCGGTTGCAAGTTTGCAGTGATTTCTAGCCATTTAACTATCATTTAATTTTTTAAAAAGTCATACAACTATGCTAAATTAATAACGCAATTTGAAAGTGCTGTATCCAAGATTGGCTCGAACCCATCGTCTACACACCAGAAGTTTCACACACTATGCATCTGCAGGGGTGTTAATGAGCACAGGCCTTGGCTTCTGCAACAGGCTTCTGAGAGTAACCAGCATCACTCTCTTGCTCCTAGCGGTGTTCAGAACTGCTGCCCATGGCTATTTTAAAATTGCTTCTGAACTGCCTGATCCTGTGGTACAAAGACAGATAATAGCCCAAGTAAATGGAGGGGTTAAGTAGCAGGTAGCAGTCGTACTCCTTTCTTACAGGTTCTCAGAAGTTTTATTGGGGTTATCTTGGAGGCTTGAAGTCAGTCCTAAACAAAACTTCTAACTCAGAACCTTCAGCCTTTAGGAAACACCTTTGTAGTCAAACTGTTTATATAGGAGACCTCTCCAGCACTCCTTTCACCAGAAGCGATAAACACACCCCCACAGAGAATAATCTGGAGTTCAGTTTTGATAGCAAGTAAATTATTACTAATTCCTGACACCCACTGTCATGCTGGAAGTATGCATCAGAGGAAGAGACAACTAGAAAAACAGAGTGGTCAGGTGATCTCAAATACGTTAGTAGTTTGTAAATCAGAACATTTCTCCCTTAACCTGGGGTGGTATAGTGTTGAAAAATGATAATTTCTGACATGCTGTTGAGAAGCCTCCTGCTCCATGACAGTGACAAGAAAGCTGACAACATACAGGGAGGACTTTATTCTTACTCAAGTGGTTAGCTGCTAACATTACAAACTGAAAAAGCATAACCAAACTATAAGAACATGTTTCTTATACGTTAGTTGTATAGTTGGCATTTAGTACAAGTCCATTGCCACTTTAATTTACTGTTAATGCCATGTGAAATAAAACCAGACTCAAGAATGCTGAAATATAGTAATTTCAGCTAGCTCAATACTATATTTACAGGAAAGATCCAAAAGAAACACAACACAGCTCAAGCGTGACATGTAATGAAGGGGCAGGAGGCTGCCACGTCCATCCTCTCCAGTGCAATAACTATGAAAGCACAACTGCTTTTCCCAGAAACTTAGTACAGTGCATAGTTACTGAATAATGTGGAAAGAATATCTGCTTACCCCAGTGTGGACCTGAAAACTAATGTTCTTAGCCGTTCAACAATAAGGTAATTCAGTCTTAAGTGTATACAGTTTTCCATTTCCGTATGTATGCAGAGGAGCATATTAGCTAAAATCACAGCAAACAAAGAGGTAGTTGGACAGTTTACATTTCCTGTTCTATCTAGCATCCAACACACAGGCACTTCTGGTATAGTTAAATTAGAGGCCTTGTTACAACAGCTGAACTCAATATTGCTTCATCCACCTTATGAGCTGGCATAGAGCACTAGAGCAACCAAACTAACCTCCAAAGAGATCCACTTCAGCAGTGGCAGCAGTAATAGTTGTAGCTGTAGCGGCAGCAGCTGAAGTAGTTGTAGTATCAGTAGTTGCAGCAGTAGTTGCACTAGGCTCTGGGGCAAATGGATCTGAAATCTGTGGCTCAGAGGTAACACCGGAAAGTGCAGCCAGATTATCTATATGCAACCACATAATGAAGATCAAACAGGAAAAGTAAGGGGAAGAGGGAGAGAGACCACAATCACTCAACTCCAGGAAGTGGAGCTTTTAATAAGGAGTCTTAACATCCAAAAGTCTTAGAAATCAAAAATATTACTCACCCTCTCCCAAGAGGTCTAGTGATTGTCCATTAAAATGACAGCAGAATAAAGAAACAGACCAATTAGTAGAACTGCCAGATTGAAGATGTTCATTAGCCATATGTTCATTCTCTAAGTGACATGTCTAGGTTAAACATAATTTCTGCACTTAATTTTCCAACATTCAAGAAGTTATTGTTACATGACAAAGCTCAATCTGTTTAATAGTTCTATTCAAAACAGAACCAGTACGTCAGTTTCATGTATTTGATAAGTTCCTTAATATCTAATCAGCAAGATGTTCAAATGCTGGTAGTATTTATCACTTCTGTATTATACAGCTGGTTCTTTTCTTAAACTGTAACAGAGAGAACCAAGTAGTGCCCTGTAAGGTTGACAAGAAGGTCTCCTACCTTTCACTACCCCGGGGTAAAGCCAAGAACCACTTCTTTAGAAGTTCAATTCACCACTAGACTAGCTCTCTCTTGCATTTGGCTTAGCAATGTGAGAGTAAGACCAGAAGCAGGTAGACTTCTTTGAAGTTAATGAACAGCCAACATCCCCCAAGAACACTGAAAATTTTAAATGGAAGTTCCTGGGCCTAACAGCACACAGATTCAAGACTTCCACCAAGTAAAAGCGCACATGGGAAGAGTGAGCCCCAATGAACCCCAGTGCTCCCATATAAGTACGGTAAACAGACATTGTTGAAGCTTATTTAAATCAACGAGATATTAGCAGAACATACTCAGATACCAAAGAGAATCTCAAGATAATTCAGCTTAGTTGCAAGTATTTTCTAGACCAAAGTAGTCAGAAATCAGTCAAAATCAACATTCCAGTCATTAAAAGTAGACAGAACTCAGCTTACTGTTCTGCCAAAGTGAGCTGTTGTGATCCACCCATCAGCCCTTCACAAAACTGGCACTAAAGCCAGAGTACTCAGCAGAAAGCAGCTTGCAAATACAGTGTTTAGTTACTTCAGGATACAATATATGGCATCCCTACTGCCTCAAGAATATTCTGAGAGGCAGACAGGTTGTGGTTCTTGTACTTGAGACAACTGTTTAGCAAAAAAGAAAAAAAGGCAAAAAAAAAAAAAAAAGAAAAAATAGGAGAGCTTTCCTCTTTGAAAGCTTTTCTGGCATTTGTGATAGACCAAGCATACTATGCAGAAACAACCACCTCTGTTAACACTTGCTATGAGGAGTTTAAATGATTGACAGCATAAGCAGGTTGGCTCTGTTCCAACTTCAGTTCCTTAGTCAACTGTTTTTGGAAGCCAATGAAGCATCTTTAATGACAGACTTTCCTACAATTTGATGTCCTCTGAGATCAGTCAGATTGAGCTCAAAGACAGAGGAAGCTTTGCCTACATAAAAACCAGCTATAAGCTGCAAAAACCTGTGAAAACTAACCAGTTTGGCCTATTATATTTTCATACTGCAGTTAGAATAGTCTGAACTCAACAACTACCTATTTACTAACCAGTAGCTCAGTGTTGCTCCTAGATTCATTGTACACGTAACAGGGTCGTGGGTTCATCTGATCCACACTGAACAGCAAGCACAGAGTCCAGATGTTTTGCTATAGGTCAGTATGTAGGAAGCAAAATACTCTGAGCAAGCACAGCTCAATCTTCATAAATTTGTCTTTATTTTACAACAGTTGTTAAAAAGGCACAAAGAAACGACATGTAGGTATTTTCGTAATTGGTTCCTTGGGAGAGCTGTACTTGAGACTGACTGCACAAGCTGAGGCAAGTCAAAATACCATTCTGAAACAGCGTAACAGTATATTAAAAATGCAGTGCTCCGGTATCTCATTACTGCACACCAGGTGGAGGTCTCACAGCTAGACTTGAAATAAACAACTGTTGGCAAACTTTTACCTTCTATTAGCTTCAATGCATTTCTGTTATCCAGTTATGTTATAGATCACAATACAGTGAAATTACAATTATCCAACATGGCAGTCTACACTTACTCTTAATATGGGAAGGACTAGAACCAATGCTTTATTGTATAGTAATATTAAAGCAACAATACTAATAGCAAACCCATGTTCTAAGGCACACTGCAAGGTAGTTCAGAACAGAAATTCAAGTCAATTTGCTTTTATACCCGAGAGTCAGACCTTGCAAGGATGCAGAATTTGACCTACTGTATTTTTTTGTAATACTACAGTCTAGTTTGCCTGCCAAATGCCTATCTATTCACCTTGCAGTATGCTGCAGGCAACTTATTACCCCACATTGATCATCTCCCTTTAGCACAGAAGTGCAGATTTTTCACAAGTTGTAGTTCATTTGCTAGATAACTTATGTTGCATTCTGAAATATACTAGATATACAACAAAATATACAGTGTACTGTATATACCACTACATTTACAGTGTACTATACCGAATATACGGTATATGCCAGAATACATAGAATCTACACTGCCAGTGAGGCTGAGAAAGCAGGATCATTTGCTGGCGACATGTATTCCTGAGGTTTATGTGACATTTAAAGTGCCAGTTTGATGCTGCATATTGAAGTATTTGATATTCACATTTTCCTAGCTATTCTGAACTGCAGCAATTCGTCCAGCTTCCTCCCCTTACTACTTCTTTCTCATGAGTTCCCGCGTTAACTTGCTGTGGGCCAGAAGAGTTTTGGAGATGAGGAAGAAGCTCAAGTAGCAGGGAGGCACTGTTACACATCCTCCCAAAAGTCCTGGGGGGAAGGAAGGTCATCTTGTCCGGCCTCCTGCTCAGAAAAACATTAAGCCCAACACCAGATCAGGGCAGTCATGGCTTTGTCTAGTCATGTCTTGAAAA
Source organism: Mycteria americana (assembly GCF_035582795.1). Classification (NCBI taxonomy): domain Eukaryota; kingdom Metazoa; phylum Chordata; class Aves; order Ciconiiformes; family Ciconiidae; genus Mycteria; species Mycteria americana. Next base: position 39,804,055 of record NC_134367.1, read on the forward strand.
AAATCTCCAGGAATGGAGAGTCCACTAGCTTGCATTGGAGATCTGCTCCAGTACTGCCCTGCCCTCCAAGTGAAATAATTTTTTCCTCATGTCCAATCATCCTCTGAAGCTGCAACCCGTTGTTCATTACCCTTCATTATAATCAACTATCATTTGCAAGAAAATTTTGGCTCTGCTCTGTAAGTCCCCTTCAAGTAATTGTAGGCCACTATTAAGAGTTCCCTTTAGCCTCCTCTTTGCCAGATGACAGAGGCCCAGCTCCCTCAATCTCTCTCCGCAGAGACGTGCTCTAGATCCCTGGAGTCCTGGTAGCCCTCTGCCAACTCCTTCTCCCTTAAACAAGAGAGCTCAGAACTGGATGTAGTATTCCAGATGTGGCCTCACCTGCACTAATCAGAAGGCTCTGTAGTACTTATGACACCGTACAATTTATAATGACCACCAGCTTCATCCTGCAGATTTAGTTTAAATAAGTAAATAAAAAAACCCAACCCTTAACACAGGCTCAAAGGTTTTCTCATTACCAGATGAAACATTAACGGAAATTTCAGTATTTTCACAACAAAGCCATTCCAGTTCTCAATTTATGCATGTCTGACATAGTGTTTGGCAATTATTTGAAAGAGTTTAAAAAAGAAAAAAGAAAAAAAAGTGAAAAAAGCAAGATTCCAGTGCAGTACCAGGTCATCATACCTGGACTCCTGCCAGCAATAAAGCAGACAAACTTGAAGCATACTAAGTTACCAAAATGCTATTCGGAAAGATAAGACTGAAGTATACTTGATGAGGTTAGCAATAATCCTGGCCAAAGGAAAAAAGTTAGCTGTCCTTTTCCGTTGTGGACTAAGAGGACTAGGTGCATTAGTAGTCAATTTTAAAGTTTCAGTAATTCAGAAGAATTAAAAAATTAAAACACCCAAGTTCCAAACTACAGGTGCTTTGTCCAAAAGAGCAAAGCAAAAAGACAAATAAATCAGCTTTCAATTGCTATGTGAATCAATATTTTACAGTATTAATGGCTATTTACTCTGCATAAATGAGCAACTGCTTAAAAAAGTTAGCTGAGAGGCCTGAGCTCCTTCGAACATCTCAAAAGCTTGTGTTCCAGTACTTGGCAATGACAAAGCAAGACAAATAGGACGCAATCAAAAATTACAGAATAATTAGTCCCAGGCATAGATGGCTCTTTGGTCTTGCTTTCTGGGTAAGATTACATTTCAGTTAGTAAAACTGACACTTTTGGAAAAAAAAAAAATCAATTCAACTGATTAAATAGGAATATGCAAAACATGGTCTACATGACAGCCATAGCTATCCTCTCATAATGAAGTGACTGAGATACAATGTCATCTTTAATGAACTAAAGCTAAGAACAGGAATAGGGCATGCGGAAGCCACTAGTACCCAGTATTAGCATTCACAGCAGAGTCAGCATGACTCAGTGTAGCATTGCTGCCATGAGAGGGCTGATGAGTTCATTAAGCTGCCACACAAGTGAAGATCTCTTAAGATTACACCACAGTGGGTTTACAACTATGTAAGTTAAATCACGTTTACTGGCCTAATTCCTTGTCTTCACAGGACAGGAGTGAACAGTGCCTACATTTATTGCGGTCCTCTTCAGATGACCAGCTGCTAGTGCTGCCTGGAACAACAGGCTCAGTTCACCACAGAGCTCAGATTTCAGAAAGCTGGTTAGGTATTCCTATTTGAAAGCAGTTAGTCCTCTACTGCTATTTTCATATTATTATTCTAAGCAGACAAGGAAGATTTTTAATAAAATATGCTAAGAGTTGTCAGTGGTAATCACACTTGCAGCAGAACTAATTTGCCACCATTGGCTTTAGATGCATTTTTGTTTTAAAAGATATTTTTGATCCTTCCCATACTGATCTGCGGGCTTTGCTTTATGAACAGAAGAGTTGATTTCTGCCCTTACCTTGCCAATAAGCACATGAGCAGTTCTTCTGTTTTAAAGTGCCTACCCTACCTGTTCACCTTCAGCCATCCCCTTTCTGCTCACTTTTAGTCATATAATCCTGGCTCCCCCCAGCTTTGCAGTCAGGCCCTTATAAGCAGCTTATACTATTATGCATATCCCTGGAAAAAGGAGTAGCCTTTTGCTGTAAAGGGATGCCTGACTGTCAGGTCAGCAGAAGCCTGGGAGTGAGCTGGAAACACCCTGTGCTAGCAGAGAAAGAGCCAGGTTTCAGTTCAACCAGGCAAGAAGACGGAGACTGCAAGAAGAGATGCTGACAGTGAGGTTTCTCTACCTCCCCATGAAGTGGCCCCAGCAGGGGCTGCTGGAGCTGCCTGCCCAGCAGCAGCAAAATCTGGCTGAAGATCCAGAAGATCACTGGATGGTTTGGAAGAGCTGTCAAGGAAAGGAAGAGAGATATTAAATACTGGAGGAATTCATCCATTTTAATCAAGTTAAAAAAAAAAAACCATGACTGGACTGTAGGAATTACCCTTAGTTTGGATGACTGATGAAACCATTGAGACACACATTTTTTTCAGGCCTTAGGATTAGAGCAGTGGCCATAAACACCTCTACTGCAGTAAGTGCCAAGGATACATTACACCCCAGGATGGGACCTTAACTTACTTTCATTACTTGATAATGGCATTGTAACAGATCTATGAGACTTTTACCATCCTAAATAACCAGACAAACAAACAACAAACAAACAACCCCCAAAACAAAAACCAAAATCCCAGGTGGTCCCTAAGAACAGAACAAATAACTGCTGTGACTGAAAACAGCTCCATTCTACTTCAATATTTCATTGTGCCATGTCAGAAAGCAAGAAACCCACATTTCCAGGCAATAAATAGGCATTAGGTAGAATACAGTCAGTAAAACTTCTATGGCTTAAGCCAGCCGGCTATTTGCTTAGGAAACACAGTCTTGTTCATTTAGAACATTTAAATAATAGACAACAGAAGCTCTTTCTTCAGTGAAGTATTTCACCTGATATTTAGCTGAAGTTAGTCATGTCTTCAGACTTTTGGTTCAAACTTAGAGCTTTCACATGTCTAGAGTTCTTATATTTCTGCTCATTACAATGAGCAACAGCGGTTTGTTCTGATTTTGACTTGAAAGCAAGGTTCAGATTTTCTCATTGGTCATATGTTTGTTTATTTTACCCTCCAAAAGTTCATTATTTTTGTGCTTCATTAACTGATTTGAACAGCAAGAAAAAGGAATCTTAATTCAGCAGTTTTAGAAACAGAATACTGAAGGTCAGCAAAGACTACTTTGGATTTACACATTACTTCAGTCTATTCAATTAAAAGTTTATGTTGGGAACGATACAACATCACTACTACACTGAAAGCAAATCAGAGCAGCCACAATTTTTTTTTTTTTTTTTTTTTTGTTAGAGCTCATTTGTGATCTATACTGGTAGACTAATGGGCTACATTCAATACTGATGTACACTACCTGTAAAGTAAGCAAAATCTTGCAGGCAAGCCTCCTGTTACAAGTGTGACACTGGCATCTACATTAAGCTCAGTAACTCAAACATGCTTTTTAACTTACCTGACTGGAGCAGCTGTAGATGAAGTTGCAAAAAGATCAACTGGAGGAGATGTATCAATAGTTTTTGCTGGAGTAGAACTAGGAGATGTAACAGTCGTGGCTGGAGAAGACTGGAGAAATATTTTAAATAGACATTCAATATACCAGCATTTCTCCACAAACAACTCATGCACATATTCACATACTTTAAAAATCCAATTTTGACATCAGGTCATCTTATTGTTAGCTGTTGCCCCCTTTGAAAGGATTTGAGGAAGACTGAGCTAAGTTTTCAGAGGGTAGTGGAGTTGGAGAAACTCCAAGGTGACTCCACCTAGCCATGCCTGGCTCAGGAGGAAATGCCTATCACATACATTTAGAGCACCTGCAGACACCAGCAGCCCTTCTCATACGAGCTTTAGTCCCTTGGGTTCAAGATTTACCCAACAACTAGGCAACTAACTCAGAGACTTGTAATCTGGAGTTGCCTTACCTGCCTTTTAAAATCCCCATTAGGGTAACTAACAGTTCCTACATGCCAAAGGATTCTCAGCAAGTTCCAGGAAAACAGTTTGCTCCCCAGCAAACTCCCTCCTCTCAGTTTTAAGACCATCCTGAAGACGGGAGGAACAAAGTACTTTTGTGGGTTTGTTTCCACATCTGTCAGACCCTTCATTTTGTCCACGGGATGAAATATCTGTCCATCTACAACAGCACCTTAGTACTCTAACCATAGAAATGGTGGGAGAAGAGAAATGGTTAGAAACTAAGTTAAAAGTGTGTACGTAAACCTTCAGACTGAACAGAGTTTAAAGATCCATCAACCGTGCTAACGGTTAAGTCCTTAGGAACTTAGGATATAAAAGACAGCTCAGCCTATGATTTTGCTTCATTAGCTCCTCCAATTCTGGATAAAGCTACCTTAAGTATGGCAAGGACAGACACCCAGGAGAGTATATTGCAACTCTTCTGTGCACTTGAAGACTCAAGTTACCTTGAAGAGTGTCAGTTTAATTCTAAAAGATACCACAAGCTTTGTTACAGCGTCTCACACGCTAGAGATCCTTTTCCTATGAAACAAGTCCTGTGTTTAGTACTGTATGCCATTCTGACCACTTCCAAGAAAGAAAAAGAATGGCAAATTTGAAGTGATTTTCTTCTGAGTTCTGCTACTGCCATCGCATCATCACAACTCTAGCAGGAGATGGACATAAGCTTTCTAGACTCTCCTCAAGCCTTTACTAAGGTTTGAGACTAAACTGGTCCAAATTCTTCACGTGAACCAGGGAAGGGGGGGTTACTTAACGTTGTAAGAACACTTTGAGCCGTAATGTAGTTCTCACCAACTGCTACCATATTGGATAAGAGGGGGGTTTTTTTGTTTGTTTGTTTTTTAGAAGTGTGCTCTTTGGAAAGAAACTTAAGAGTTTTCACTAGAATCAACCATTGAACTGTCTCCCTCAGATTCAGAAGTTTTCATGGAGTTTTTCCTGCACAACACCCATTATTAGACACAGAACTATGGCACATGGCAATGCGTCAGGGATATCAGGAACTACTATTACTAACACCATAAAGCTCGTTAGTTTAGCTGACACTCAAACCAAGATGTTTTCACGGGCATCTCTTGCTTTAGATTAAGGTGAGCAGTCTCACTAATAAAGGTCAGTTCTGAAATTAGGTATATCAGATGAAAGTTTTCTTGGCTTTTCACATAAATGTGGTTTTAAGAGAGTCAGCACTTCCTCCTAAAAAGCTGTAAATGGAGTGAAGAATTTGGAGGACAAATAGTACGGAGCAAGTTTCTCACTGACATGAGAATTAAAAAAAAAAAAAAGTTGAGACAAAGCTATGGGTATCTTAGGTTTTCACAAAGCATGACCGTCAAATCCCGCACTGGTATAAATACTATGGCCCTTCAGCTCAGCAAATTGCTTGTATGGGGCCATTATTTACACGGCCATTTAAAGATGCAACTTTGTCACTTAGGCAGGGCCTCAGTGGCGAAGTCTAAAAAGCAGATTAGGAGATGGAAATTTAACTCCATATGCTCTTAAGATGTTCTAAAGCATACCACCTGAACAAGAAGTAACTGGTACAGCAATTGACAGTATTTACCTTGCTCAGAGGAGAAGGAGCCCCAGATCTAGAAAAAAAAAAAAGGGGGGGGGTGGTGTTCAGATAAGTACACTTTTGGAAACTATGTTTCTAGTCATCAAAACTCATGCAAAAAGACAAAAGCTAAGCATGACAGCTTTCTGAAGATCTCTACAATTGCATGCCCTCCCCATTTCTCAAACTTTCATGTGTCACTTTAGACAAGGAATGCAAATTGTTACTTCAAAGCTTACATGAATCTTTTAAGCTAATTGGTATCACAGGATTATTCTGCCTTTTAAATAAGCTCTATTAAATGGAGGAAAGGCAGAGATGCATGCAAGTGTCTTGCGTTAGGGCCTACAAGAGCCAGTAGGAAAGAGTTATTGGGGCAAGACATCGCCATATTATAAAATCATGCAACAGCAGCAGAATAAGACCAATATGGAAGCAGTTATCTAACGTAAGTCTTCTGAGGATGTGTCAGCAAATTTTCAAAGTCTACTGTTCTTTTACAGAAAGTCAGAGTTACTCTAAAATAGTGATATTTAAAAGTATGGAAACAGTTAGTTGGAAAATCCAAGCTGAAAGTTCTCCCACATGCAAGAAAATAACATTAATGCTAACTGAACAGAGCCTTAATCGTAGATTAAAATGTACGTCAGCTTATTTGTTGACTTTCATTATTATGAGGTATGAAAATACTGCTACATATTTTTAGAGCTGCTTTGATCTAAGAGATGAAAGGAGGAGTTGAAGTTAAAATTACACCAGTATTGAACAAGCATCCATCCTACAGGTTACTTGAACTGGGTAAGTCCTAGGAGCTGTAGAACTGATTAGAAGATCTGGAGCTAAGGCAGAAATGACTAAAAATAATTTAATGACTATATACAAAAGCAAGCAACAGTTTAGGTACAATTTCAAGAAGATATCTATTAAAAATCATTGAAGCCATCTTAAAATAAAACTATAACCATGTCTGCATGCAAGTGATATGTAAACATATGTACTTACCCTTCGCTAAATTGCAAGGAAAGCAACAGTAAAAGAGAAAACACAGGTTTAGCTTAATCCTTCCTAGACTTAGCCATGACAAGTATCTAGTAAGAAGACGCAAAGCCATTAGAAAACAAATCAATTTTGATGATAAAAGCCTTAGCAGCAGGGAAAAACAGTTCCTTCTAGGAGTTTTCCATAGTTAATTTTACTTCATTTTGGAAAGTGTCTAGTTGTTCGGTGTGTCATTTCCCCCCACCCCTCAGTAAGAAAAAAAAAAGTTGCCACTAAGGTGCCTTTGTAAGGGAAAGGAAAAGCCTAGTCTTACTACAGCTTATTTTCCAGCTAAGTGACAAAAGGAGGCTGGGGGAGGCAAACCTAAACATCAGCTAGTCTCACATTGTTACCGTTATGCCTTGACACATGGTACAACGCATATACCTACTTGTTGCCAGGTTTTTTTCCTTCCAGTGAGTTTAGATGTTGCTCAAGGGTCTCCATGAGACTGCTAGGAGCCTTGAAAGCAAAGAGAAAGATACACTTCTAAACACAATACATTGACCTAATGATACTTCAAAATCCAGCACCACCTTCCCTGAAGTCCACCATGTGCATGCTCAAGCTGTTATTTTATTTACACCCCTGTGAAGATAGTGGATTTCCATGCTAGAAGTATTCAGGCAAAGACAGCTTTTGAAAGATAATACAGTGTCCAAATTTGCAGAGAGAAAACATTTACCTCTACTAAACAGTGCCTGAAGCCTAAATCCAGGTTGGGCTGCTGATCATGCTTTGAGTCAGTGTTAAACATTGACAACAGCACAGGCATCCACAGGGTTAATTTTAAGAGTAATAGGTTCAAGGTCATCCCTTCAGTTTTGCTTGTAGTCAGACCTCCAACCCCTCTTTCATGACCAGAGGGTTAGATTGTTTTGTTTAGACTGCAAATACTAAGTAAAAGTCCTTTCCAGTGCCCCCAAAAGCAGCTACCTTTGGGTCAAGACTCCCAACATCACAAAGCCTTATAGCTGTTTCTTCTCAAAATGCTAGCCAGGCACAAGTTACTGAGCCCAGCAGCTAACTCAAAATTCAGAAAGATTACTATTTTAGACATCTACAAAAACTAAGCTTTTTCAAGCCTCCCTGATCTTAGGTTTTATTTTAAGCAATCTTTTTGTGGTCAGGCGATATCCCCAGGCATGCACTTGCTGTTACAATGGTAGATAGGAAAAGTAGTTGTAAATGCAAGCGACAGTGTGCTTAGCTACTCCAGTATAAAAATAGAGTTCAGATAAGTAGACTCCTACAAGATCAACAAGCAAGAAGGAAACCCTTGAGAGATACAGTAGCATGTAACAGTCAAGTATTTCATCAGGGTTACCGGTTCATCAATGGTACAGCCTTTAAACAGGGAATTCTCTTTATCAGTCTCTTTCAGATCAACCACAATTCCTGACAGCAATACCTATGGTGTTTTTCATAAATAATGTCTTTAATTTCAGGGTACACATATGCATCAAAAAAGTCAGTTTGTGATGCTTGAAAACAGACTATCCGCTGCTCCCATATACAGTATGCTGAAAACCAGCTGGCTGGCTAAACCAGATGTTTCAGGATGCTTAGTACCTGCTAGTACCAATGCACTTATAGTGTAAATGTACTTATAGTGTCTGCATATTAATTTTGGCATTCAAGCTGAGCAGTAAGGTAACTTAACACATGCAGAAATTTAAAATGCTCAAAAAATCCTTAAATGATGGCGGAGTTTAAATATGTCCCATGTACATACACGATGCAGAAACATCTTAACCATTGCTGCTTTTATAGGCATATTTAATCATTTTCAACTAATTTGAGCACAAGAAAGAATTTGGTTAAACACAAGTGACTTAGTTACAAGAATTCTCCAGCAGCAAGAAAAAAAAATTAGCAAAGGCTCTCATTTGCTAAAAAAAAAAAAAAAAAAAAATATTTCAGACTTCTACATATTCAAAAAGGTTATAGCATAAGATACAAGTTGTGCCTGCTTAAACATGTAAGCAGAAAGCTATGTTTCAAAAAAAAAAAAATCCTGTTACCAGTTACCTCTACACACTTTAAATAGCTTTCCAGTATATTATTCACAGGTTTCTTAAAAGCCAACAAGGTAATATGAAACTCATCTATCAAACAGAATCCAGAGAGGAAGCTTCAGAAAATTTCTACCCAGATGCAACAATTTGGAAATTAAATATTGTCTGGTATCCAATTTGCAACACTGAACATTGCTTAATTTCCTCTAGGTACTGCTTCAAAATTAGACCAATCTATCAGTCAGCATCGTGGTGGAACCTTAGATATGAGTTCCCCACTAGCTATCTGGGGCAAAACTGCCATACTTTAAGAATTGCTAATAAATAAAAATAAGCCAAGCTCTTTAGCTGCCAAGATGCCTCCTCAGCCTCCAAAACCTTGCAGCCAAACTAGAAAGTCCAAAGATGAGAGCTATCAATTTGTATTTCAGTACTGTGACCACTTGTTTGGATTTACAGAGTATGTACGCACATCAAGTGTCAACACAACCAACTTCTTGTGGAATACTACTGACTATTGCCATGGCTTGCTTTACGAATTTAGGTATACCATTGATATTATACACACTTATATATTAATTATTAGCTGAAATTCAGTTTTATTATTCACCTTTTATTTATTTCTCACTTAAATACACTGCCTAGGTCTTATACACAATCTACAGCATGTTGCAAATTAGCCTTGGCAAGTGAGTCCCAAGCAGCCTTTGGGAGAATACAGCTATGAGGGACTACTTGAGAAGACCACTGAAGTGGTCAGGTAGTTGGATCGTTGTAGATCCCTTCCTTCCAGAGGAACTATTCTATTCTATTTTAAAGCATTGGTTCATGAGGTGAAAGGGACCCTCCGGCAGCAGTAACTAAGGTGCTGCTGAGCAAGTGCAACACTGAGCGATGATGTAGAACAGGGCTTGCACAGTCCCAGCAGGCAGCCTTTCCCGTAGGCTGACGCAACACCAGCAGAAGCAGATAAAAGTGCTACAGAAATTTATAAAGTATATTTCATTAACTGAGCTTAAGGTGAGTCCTTCTGGTTCAAGGACTTAATTCATGACTGACTGGACTTTGCTAAAAAAGAGCCCCTGAAGTGCAGAGTTAGGAGAACATCCTACTTCAGCTATTTCAGAATTGGGTTTGGTATTCCACACGCTGCTAGAAGTCTAAGCTTTCCTCTGCTTGAAAGAGTGGCCAGACTTCATAGCCCTGTAGCATCTGAAACCCATAAAGATTAAAACTCTCCACCTTCACATCATGTCTCACTTTCAGAATTTTTAACTGGCTTTTTAACCAAGAGAACCACTACTCTGATGCGGATTTAAACCAAGGGGGTTTCAAAAACTACACATTCATAGGTTATGAACACTGAGGATTTACAACTGTTAAGCAGCTTGGGCTGCTCTTCTGTTCCAATTTTACTGGCATCAAAACTGCCATGAGTGAACTCTTCAGCATGGTTCTCTTCCTCTAAGTAAATACCCTTTTCACATTAACACACAAAACCAGGCACGCAGGCCAATTTGCAAGTCATATTGAAAATGGACCAGCACAATAGAATTTAAGCAGCTACAGCATAAGTGAATTTTGATGTTAAAAGTTTTGATGCATACTGACAGACGCTAAAAGTTTTGATGCATACTGACAGAGAAATTCAGCAATCAAATCACAACTTCTGCATTTAAACTTCAAGTTCCTACACCAAGACAGTAGTGCTAGTGCTGCTCTGAATTTCGTCTCTGGACCAAGACTGTGTCAGGGAGAGATTATGAAGATTATTCACACCACAGTCTCTATGCAGTCTGTCGTCAAAAATGAACTTGAGCTACGAGCTGTGAAAATCTGCCCTTTAGCAAGGAAAGAGAAAAACAGTCTACCCTTCAACTATAGGTTGGAAGTCATCGTGAAAGGCATTATTGTAGTTATATTAGTCTTCAAAAATAGTTTTGGACAGTTCTTATTTGCAAGTTGGGAGGGCTTTGAAGTGTTAGGTGGTATGACTTCCTACCAACATTTACATTCCTGGTGTGCGTCCTAATTACAGAACTTTTAGTTATTACACAGATCCAAAAAGTCTACAAGAAAAGCTTACCTGTGTAAGATCGGGGATATCACCTTTGTCAATTCCAACTTGCTGTGAATATAAAAGAGGTAAAAACGTAAGTACATTATTCTACTGCAGCAGGCACTAATTTTGACTAGAACTGTGGTACGCTCTTCAACCTATAATGTACTTTGTCTTTAGAAAAAAGACCACAAAGTTAGCAAGTGCAGATGCCCATCTTTCCAGTAGCTACCTTCAACAACCTGCAGCAGGTGTTTTTTTTACAAACTAAATATCCATTTAAAAAGGGGGGTGGGGGGGGGTTGATTCCACCCAGGTAAAGTTCATACTCCATACTGCAAGTCAGGCAGAGCTTTCTGGTCATACACTGTTGCCTCAGAGGACAGCATTAGCGAACTGCTGAACACGTACTACCCAAATACTTGACTATCCTAATGAAGTCCTCTGAAATTCAGCCAGTGAGCAAATCCTAGAAGACATCACTTAAAAAAATGCTAAAGCCCAAGTCACTTTGTTGTTCTGCCCTTCTCTCCTAGCATTTCAAATGCAGCAAGATGAGGTCAAAGTCTGCAATCTTCTATTAGTTGTCCTGTTGCTTCACTATGGCTCTTCAAAATGCCTGCTGGTTTTGCTTTTGCAGAAGAACAAGCTCCACTGCACCTAGTAATCCTGAAGTATAGTCACTATAATCCCTGTCCTGCAAAGCTGACCTATAGGTGTCTGAAGTACTTCACTCCCTCAAGTTCAACATTCATATCAGACATTACATGCCATTCGGGAGTTTAGCAGGCTCCTCCATAAATCATTAAGTAAATTAGCAAAGAAACAAACTTTTTATTCAGCTCATTACTGCTGTCCATTATAATGAAGCATGAAATGTGGAAAATGTGCATCTTGTGCCAAGGAGCCAACTACCATAAATGAGACCCCAGCAAAAGAGTTAATTAACCATGTAATATTTGTATTATCTACATTAGAGGATGATAACAAGGATCAAAACCAGGAAAATCCCACATTCCAGTTAACTTGTAGTTGGCTGCAAAGACTTAAAAAGCAGACTTATAAAATCATTATGCTTTTATTCCTAATTGCTATATCTTCCTCTAATGTTCAACCCTGTCATAGAAGCATGCATTTATTACAGCATCTCCAAGAAATATCAATATGGTCGAAGTCATGTCATCTGTTACGTTACCAGAAAAGTTGAGGCTGGCTGCACAGTAGAGACATGTGGAAGTCCTAAGCAAAGCTTAACTACTTCAGGAAGAGATGAAGAAGCAGATCCAGGAACTTCTATGCTGCCTCACATTTATACACAGCGAGTCAGATGCTTAACAAGTGCAATTAATATTTTATATCGGTGCTAAAAAATTCACAAAATACTTAAGTGCCAGACTCCAGAAAACTGGAAGTCACTTACCTCTGCAACTTTAAGAAACTCTGATACTCTGGTCATTCGAGTAAGAAATCGTTTGTAGATTTCAAGAGCATCTTTACATTGTCCCTTTTTCATTTCAAAAAATTTCTCTAGAGAAATAATTTGGCAAATTTCAGTTAAGATATCTTACATTAGGTCTGCATTCATCAGCAACTCTAGTTTTGTGGAAAATCACATTTCAAGAATATTGCACTCTATTAACATTTTTCTACTTGGACACTAATCTAGCAGCATTCCTAGTCCTTAGTAGAATTTAGAAGTTGGGCTTGCTGAGCTGTTAAAGAATTATATAGATCAGAAAATTGCACCCCAGCCAGCCGTAGCATTGTGTGTGATGTAAACCAGGTTTTTAAACATAAAAAGTAAGTAGGTGAAGTAGCTACCACACTTAAAATTCAAAGTAATTAAGGATACTTAACCATACATTAATATGTCCTCTCCCAAGCTGTCTTCACTCCAAAGAAGAGTACTTTTTCCACTTGAGTAGCTCTCTAAAGTTGGTTCGTCCATTATCAAGCACAACTGCCACATATTTCAACCTGAACTTACACTTTAAGTAGCAGCACACAGAGAAATCTCAATCCAATTGTTATGCCCAACACATTTGTACCTGCTCCATAAGCTTCCCATGCCTATAGTTTCAGTCAAAACACCTGGGACTTACTTTTATGAAACCACCAGAAAGCGCTGCAACATGGACACAAAAAAATTGTCTGAGCTTTACAGCTCAGGAGCATCTTTTTACCTGTTCAGTCTCTGTAACCTCTCTGTTTCTTCCTGTTCTAGTTGCAGCCAGAGTTTTAGGTCAATCACGCTGGCCAAGCAATCTCAGTTTTTAGGTGTCTTTATAGACCAGCTGAAGTGCTCACAAGTTTTAATAGTTGAAGCTCATCTTCTACAGTGTCAGTTATGTTTCCTGCAGTTTACGGCAACTCCTGGTTTTAGACTCTATAACAAAGCCTTTTGCAGGGACAGCTTAAGGTGTGTTATGCTGGTGATCACGCAAAGCTGTCTGAGCTTCAGAACGTGCTCACAGCCTCCTATACGCTTTGTAGGCTGACAGTAGGTAGAGTTCTGGAGGGGATCCAGCTTTGGCAGTCATGCTTTCACAGAGGGATCAGGAGTGTTATTCGGGAGTATATTACTTCACATAAGGCTATCACATAGCATATACAACAGAAGAATCTGGGCATCTTAAAAACTCAATCAAATAGCAAAAGTTGCATTGCTAACCTTGCAGGACATATTATGGAAGCTTACACAGGACTGTACATTTCTTTAGGCACAGAAATGCTCAGCACCTTTAAGTAGACTTCTGTACAATTCTAAGGGCATATGACAATCCAGCCTCAGATGAACACTAATGTAAAAGGTTATGGCTTAAAGTTTTCTCTCACTTCAGAACAGAATAGTCAAGAAAAATGTATTAAGTTTTAATGAAAACTAAGTAAAAAAAAAAAAACGGAAGCAGATCTGAAACTTGTTTTTCACTTGCTCATGGTATGCAGGATATAGACACCAGGTTACTTACCTAGTAAGTTAATAACCCCATCATTGTAGCAAGCAAAAAGTTTGATAAGATCTTTAAATAGAAGCATGAATGCAGCATTTATGACACCATTTGTCAGTTCATTTGGATGAACCTACAAATAAAATACCAGTTATTTACAGCAGATTTACTGAATGCAATCAGAAGTTTTAGCTTGTACCAGGTATCTGATGCTGTTATAGAATCAAGCACTGAATACAAGCTTTCACACAAAGAAACCAAACAAAGGTTTCAGCGGCTCAAGGATTGCTTTCTTCACCACTCCAAAACAATCCACTACAGCAGAGGAGTATCCCCATCAACAGTAAACATCTTAGTCTTGAATCCTTCACCTATCACAGAGGTGGAAAGCAGAGATACTATTAACAAAGCTTTAATGAAACTGGACAAAAGATGTCAGTTCACAGCAGAGCTGAACAAAACCTCAGTGGTCTACTAGGTAATACAGTTGGGTTAATGATGTCAAGACCCTTTCAGTTCCCACATTAACTTGGGCAGAAAGTAAGTGCTTATTTATTAAAAGATCTTTGTTTTATTAAAAAGTATCTCCTCTTCCAAGACCACTACCACAATTCCTATGCCATTTAAGTAACAAAAACACATTAGCGAGACATGTATTTCTAAGGCTTTCCTCTGAAAGCTGTAGTGGGCCCTGCCTTCCATCTGGGAGTGTGTCCTTCTGCCCACCAAGAACAGAAGAACTTCAAGATAGATTCCTTCAAAGACCTCTTTGCAATGTTACACTGTACCTCCTACAACAACTGACTCCTGGTTTTATCCTTAAGGCAGATAAATAATCCCACCAACATTCGTAACATTATTACATTATAAATATATTGTAGACACTTATTTCTATTAATAGTCTGGATTAAGGTTTATCCAATCCACTTTACAGCTGAAAACCAGATGAGGGTTTTGAGGAAGCCAAACAATGTACATGTGATATTTTAATGGCTTTTTCTCTCTCCCCAAAAAGAAGTTGGTTGCAAAGAGACAGAAAAAAAGATTCTTCAGTCTCCTTGCTTTGTCCATTTCTTCCCCTCACTGATGTAGAAGACAAAACTCCCAGCTCCGAGTCAGCATTCCTCAAGAGCCCTCATTTCCCATGCTGTTCCCCTACCCTCTCGGGGGGGGGGGGGGGGAGTAGAACATGCACATTTTGTACACATAGGAAAGGGCCTTCCTTCACCTCACTCTACCGCAGTGGGATACCGAAAAGGGCATTTTTTTGCCCACATAATGGGATGATCAGTAAAGCATTACCTACAAGGTGAAATGTTTTAATTATAATGCAGCATTTATAAGTCACTACCCAGTGTTAATGCTGGGTCAGCTTCAATACATACATCGAATTCAAGTAGTGCATCAATTTGTTCCTGCAATATTGGCATACTCTTCAGTAGCTTTTCAGGAGCCATTGTTCTCATTACACCGTCAGCTCTGCAAGAGGGAATACAGATTAGAAGCCATGGTGTTCCCCCTCTCCCCAAACTGTTTTGTTGTCTAAATTTAAGCTTAAAGCTGCTACCACCCATTTCAAACATCTGGAGCACTGTCTGATTCTCCTGCTTCCCACAACATCACAAGAGCTGGTATGGAAAATACTTCATCCAGCCACCCTCCCTGACAGCAGGCGAAGAAGGGGTTGGTGTTAGAGTGATGAATGCAAGAGATTGATCTCTGTATGGAAAGAAGATGCTGAGAGTTTAAATAACTTGACAAGAAATACTGTCGCAGAAGTACTTAATGAACAAAGACTACCAGTTCTCTAAGTTTGTTATGAATAACTAATGACAACTCATTGCTAAGAGTACTTTTTCATAACTTGTCTTTGGTCATTGAAGAAAAAAAAAACCTGTATAGGTTGGGGGTTTTCCCCATCAAGTGCCACAATATATGCACGCCAGTTCAGTGACAATTTAAATCAGGGCCATCTTTGTTTAGAGTTTCTCTCCTCAGTACTCCTGGGTACTAATTAATTCCATTACTCCTTCATAGCACTTCCACTGACTTCGACCTGCCTTATCAGTCCGGAACCATTACTCCAACAGGATCACACAGCAGTCATGGATGTGTAGCGCTCCTTAATTGCTGCCCATAGTCTTATAGCGGTCTTCACGCATGCCTATTTTGATCTCTGAATATCACAAGCTTGCACAACCACCATTATGTATTGCCCCATTCTGGCCACTGACAGGTATAGCATCTCCTCTCGGGGAATGCATACCACCATTTTTACTTATTTTATGCTATACTGAGGCAGCACCTTGTTTTGAGCACCAGAAATAACACACATAGAAAGCCTTTCCGGGAACACATAGCAAGGCAGGAATAGAAGGATTCCCAGCAACTCAAACTTATGTTTATTTAACGGGAAGTGTTTGAAGGCACTAGGTGACAACAGGAACTTAAGATGCTAGCACCACAGCAACCTGCTGGATCAAAGCCTGCCCGAAATATCAATCCAACTAGCTACTAGTCTTCGTGTCAAAAACTTCTTAATGATTCATATTCCAGATAGGTTCAAGAGATAACTACTTTGGTCCCCACTGCAGGAATGGCATCCAGGTACACGACAGTTTGAGAAGCAGGAGAGGAAAGCCTGGCAGCGATGCCTGCATTAACAGCTCAGAATCCCAAGCTGCAGAATACACCAGAACTGCCAGAACAATCCTGTACACAACTCGTGATTAGCAGGAGCAGCTTTTGCATGCAGTCAATTAAGCTGCACCCTCAGTGGGTGTTAAGCCATTTGCTGTGTTGTCTGTGCTTCAAGAGAGAACCTAGAGCCATTAAAGTCCCAGTTAGAGGAGTCAGAAACAAACAAACAAAATGTTCTGATAAATACCAACATACTACTTTGGGCTGGGTTAACTTTTTTTTTTTTAAACACAATCCTTGTGGGAAATAAAACCCAGTAGTTTACAACCTTATTCTGTTCAGTCTATAACTGTTTGCTATGTTGCCTGCTATGAACTTCAGGTGTTCACTTCAGTTTTCCTTTGTAATCAGTCATCTTTCTTATAGAAAGGGTCTGGAGAGTAATGAAACATCCTAAATATAATTTCAGAGCATTTCCTTCTCCAAATCCTAAATACAGTCTCGCTGTAGCACAATTTAATAAGAGTCAGATTTAACGCCTAGCACTAAAAGCTCCCAGTTCTGCAAGTCATCTTACTTTATTTGTAAGTATTTGCCTTACTACCCACAGTCTTTCCTCTCTTCCTTGTGCAATTTTTAACCCACTACAAGTACTTAAGAAATCCAACCATTTTGGTGTTTCATGGTGGCTAAACAAAGAACATAAGAACTAAGTCTTTGAGACACTAAAATTAAGCGTAATGCCATAAACAAGATTTTCATGGATCAGGCAACCCTATCAGTTTACATATCTAAAATTTGCTTACCCTTTCTTCACTCTTGCAAAGTCAAATGCCATTTGTCTGTAGGAAAACGCTTTTTCATTCAAGTATCTACTATAACGCCTTATAAAGGTGGACATGTCATAACCTGCAAAAACAGTTACAAGTTTTACATTTAAATTTCATGCTTGTTCGGAGGTTCTTTAGTAAACAATAATACACAGTCAATAGGCCCTAAGGTTATGTGATCTCTGTTGCACTAGACAACCACACATACAGAATAGGCATCACAAGACATCTTCCAGCTTCTGAACAAAAAGTGGTAGTGCTGCACCAAAACAATCTACCACTGTCCTCTGCTGCGCTGTTGAATCTGTTATTCATCCAAAGCACCAGTGGCATGGTTCCTGGGGAAACCTGCTAGTGGCTCCTATGCAGCTACGTGGTAACGTTATTTCATGTGAAATTAGTTACCCCTCTATTAATGGGGAAAAATGCCAATTTAACAAAAAGTTTATACTTAACTGGTACCTGACTTCCAGGACAAAGATCGATTTAAACACAAACACTCCCACTATTTTACATATGTACGTCCCTCCACTCTGACATCTACCTTCAAAATTCCCCTGATTAGGTTTACCAGAACAAAGAAATTATGATGGCATTCACAGAGATTAGTGCCTTCTTTGAATCATTACACCAGAGATCTTCAAGGCACGTGATATTGTACAAGCAGCCTCAAACTTCAGTGACCTTCAAGCCTGTAAGACTTCTGAACAGTTAGTATTACAGTCTATCCTTCAGGTATTTCTTTCAAAGTCTCTTCCTCCAAGCTACAGAAATGTGTGCAGAAGGCAACTCATCCTCCTCTTCAGTACGAGTCCCTTTTTGCTACCTTTCTTAAAATCCACACCCCCTTGACTTAGTCATTGACTGTATTTTTCCTTAGTATCTCTCAACATTAAGTATCTCTGCCGACTCAGGCTTAACACTACCAACTCTGATGCCTCATTATCTATGACACACTGTTGTATTATCTACGAAATGGCAATTTATCTTTAAGGAAAGTGGCAAAGAACACGAAAGCATGCGTTTAACAGCATTCATTGTTGCCAAACACCAGTATCTTTGACCATGCATAGCATGCTTTGCTTAGACAAACACAGTTTTAATATTTGTTTGCCTTTGTTCCTGCCCTGTGTTACCACTTCGAAAAGATGCTGAAGTCTTTTTGGTGTCACATGTCTCCATTAACAGAGAGAGTAACATGGCATTGCTTCGATCTTGCCCATTACTGTAGCATTCCTGCATTCTGCATACAGTCTACAAATATTCTCTGACAGCTGCCAAATTATGAGTTTCCTCTCTTCTCTACTAGAGCTACCATGAAACAAGCTTTTTCTCTGTTAAGGGAAGCAACAGGAAAATTCACTAATAATTCCAGAGTCAAAGTAGAAAAGCAGACATTATAACCTTTAGAGAGAACAACAACTTAATTTTTGCCTAGACCTTCTAAATTCACTACTCAAATCAAAACCAGCTAGTTCTTTTGGTGCCTTCCCCCTTGCTTCCCCAAATTAAACATTTATATAGGCAATTCCTAAAAAGTGCAGTGTCCCCAAGCAACCAAATTACCATTCAATACTGAGTAAAAAACTAAAAAAAAACAAATGGAAAGTTATCTATTTCATCCTTAATTCCTGTAACAGTTAAGGAAATAAGGAACCCGGCCCTGATTTCAACCAGCACTTTAAGGGAGTTGTACAGTTTCACCTCTTGAGTAAAAATTTTGCAGGAACTGAGAAGCATTGTTCTGAAGTTGTCCAGCCGTTGACTTGGGCTCCTGTATTCATTAAGTACTTATAAAAAGGCTCCAGTAGCACATTTTTATATTATTTGCATCTTATGAATGAAGGAGAAATTAACAATAGTATCTTACTTGGAATCTTGTTAAGATTATAGACATGAGTAGGCTTACCATGAGATCCACTTTTGTCCAGAAAATTGCTGAGATTGAACAATGTGTTTCTAGATGCCAGGTACTGAATAAATCTCTGCAACACAAAGTTATTTTCTTATCACAGGTTGTATCTGAAGGCTTTGTACCTCCTAGCAGGAAGATTACCAGTCTAGCTCCAGCATATACACATGAAAACCCAGATTTTTGTCTTAGCCTGCAATACCTTCCTCAAAACCTTTTTCATCCATTCAGATTAATTATGTTTAGCCTGAATCTCTACTAAATATCCTACTGTATACATAAAAATAGATTCTGTGCAAATACAAACCAGACTGTGGAAGGAGCAGTAAAAATGGTTAATTCTCAAAGAGATTTGAGGAAGCACAAGATTTATCTGCTTGCAAAGCAGCATAACTAGGCTAGTCCCAGACTTTCCTAGCAGCCCTCAGTTTCAGCCAAGCCAAGGGTTTTTTTTAATAGCAGGCAGGCCCCACATCAAGTAGAGGGACTAACAGACTGAAACAGTTACAGAAAGCAAATCAGAATATTGGCCAAAACTTGGAATGGAAAAATAGGACAGGAGTAAAAGTTTACTCTGCAACAGTGGAGAAGTTCATTGCATGAAAACACTTCATATA
Source organism: Mycteria americana (assembly GCF_035582795.1). NCBI lineage: Eukaryota > Metazoa > Chordata > Aves > Ciconiiformes > Ciconiidae > Mycteria > Mycteria americana. The sequence continues at coordinate 39,823,755 of NC_134367.1, forward strand.
CAGCCAGGAAGGAATTGTTTCAGTCATACTAAAGCTCTTGAAGTACGCTTTTTGTTTTTACACAGACATACCAGTCTATACAGGTCAATAAAAAGCAAGGGCAAGGAAAACGCAATCCAAAAGGCTATCAAGTTGAATTTACAGCTCTAGGAAGATTTTAACGCTCATGCAGACAGGACAGCTATTTGGATGGCAGTACACATGTGCCAGAACATCAACTTTGACTCTAGTCAAAGAGTCACCTGTAGTCTTTAATCCTGCATAGCTCTGTTTTCAGACAGTGCATAAATTATCAACATCCTGGAACAGGCTGCTGCTTGATCTTATGCTACAATTTTGTAACTGAAGAGACAGATAATCAGCATGCCTCCAACTATGTTGTTAAGGGGAAGTTTGCTCCTCATCGAGAATCATTCTTGCCCTTTGTTCTTTGGTCTTTACTGGTTCAGAAGAGATGCCTTTGCACTACTAATGTTTTTGGCTTGGAGTCTGCTCAGTGCCAATGTGGTCTCAAGAGAAAGCTGATTACACTTACCTCATTGCCATGAACCATTAGATGATGTGTGGTAACTAAGGCTTTGAATACGACCACCCAGCTACTATTTGTTGCTCGCTCAAAAAGCGTATCAGCCATCTGAGGAATATTCACATTTGTTTCATTAGTTGCTTGGATCAAGTCTGTAAGAGAGAAAAGCAAGGTGTTAGGTGCCAAAAATAAGACTTAAAAGTTTGCAGCATGGCCAAGCCCACCAGGCTTCAGGCCATGGTTGTGGCAAACAGCAAGTTCAGTGCTTACGTTCTACATTTAAAAAAAAAAAAAAAAAAGAAAGAAACCAAAAAACCTGAGATTATATTAGTACATCTTGACAGCAACACTGGTCTGACTCTTTCATCCAACAGTGCTAGCTTTCCAACAATTCTGTCCTGAGCTATGTCCCAACCTTTCTCCATCTTCATCCCAGATGAAGTTCAGGTGCACAATATCACATGACTTTACTGCTTGCGGGTTTTCAAGTTGATTGTGGCAGTTCACTACCTCTGGGTTAGATGAGTAAGTATTACTGAATTCTTCACTTACAGGTAATACGTCAAGCACACTGAACCCAGTCACATCAGCAAAAAGAGGTATCACCAGAAACACATACTCTGGTCATCTCAGATGTTAAGAGTTTCATCAGCAAGCTACAGCACACCTCCTAGAGTCTCTACAGACCTAGACAGCAGAAGAGTGCATTCAGGCATTCATTAAGACCTCTTCAACAGCAGGAAAGAAGGCAAGGATAGACATTAGTTTATACTGAAAAGTAAGTCTTCTGCAAGCAACTGCACCTTACATAGAAGAAATAAGACATTCAACTGTCTTGGGGAACAAGAATAAAATATGGCTTTGTGTCCTGTACATTAGGAACGTGTAGACTTGCACAGGAGAGTACATGAAATTAAGATAAGTACTTAAATCATAAACAGTAGGGCAGCAAGCTTTCCACTAGCATCTCTGTCCCGCATCTACTGACAGGATCTTTGATTTACTATATCACCTATTACCTACAGACTCTTGCTAGGCAGCCAGCAATGACCTTCTACAAGCTATTACCTAGTTTTTGAGACACAGTTGGAAACCGCATACTGCAACTGCATGATCAAACCCCATGTGATGCCAGACACGGCCCTGGCAAGACTTCAGGAGAAGACTTCATGCAACACAAAGAGCACAGAATACAGACCTAGTTGTAGGGTTGAGGCTTAAAGTTTGAAGACCTAAGTAGAAAAAGTTAAACATTAAAAAGTTTAACTACTAGACTAAGCATTATCTGTGTTACTAATAAAAATACTCATCTTTTACTTTCCCCGAGACGACAGTAACCATTGTTAATGATTTTCCACATATTTCTTTTTCCCCCTCCTTGACTAGAAATGTTCATCCAACTATTCAAGCCATTCACTGATGACAGATATTCTACCCCAGAAGCAGACAGGCTATTCTTTGACTGATCCTTGCACACCTAAACTATGCGAGTCTGCTGTAAACACTCTACAGGAGTTCAGTTCACCCGGGCAGCGGGGTCACTACTTTACAGACTTGCTTTCCCTCCCCAACACAACCCCATACAATGGAGGGCATTAATGCTGCTAAGAGCGGAAAGCCAAGGTTCAGACTGCTGCGAAACTACTGATTCTGCCTCCGCAGGGCAGGAAAAGTCCAGAGGACAGGTCTGTCTAAACAGACTGATGAGTCACACCAGCTATTGAGAACCACCTGGTGTGTTTAGAAACCCACACTGCTGTACCAGAAGCATTCAGACATTTAGTCTTTTTTTTTTTAATTCATGGCAAGTGATTTTTATGGGTTTTTTTTACTTCTATTAAACAGTCTTCCTTTAAGATACAAGAAATCTATAGCTCAGAGTCAGAAGCGTGTGAAAACTGCAGTGCTTGTGTTTAAAATTGTGTTTTGTATGGGCACAAAAGCTGCAAGTTGTCTTCCGTTTCAGGTCAGTGGTTTGATTTTCTGTAATGAGACAGAAGACAAAAATTATGTGATCTGTTCACCAAGTTTGATTTTAAAATGTTTGTTGTCAGGGTTGTTTTTGTTTTGGTTGTGGGTGTTGGTTTGTTGTGGGTTTTTTTGCAGAACACCTTCTGAAATGTAACATTAACTTCTATAACCTCAGTAATACTACCCTTGAAGGAGGCAGTTCTGCAGACAAAGTATTACAGTAGTAAAGCCACGCTATTGAATGACAGCAGTTCAAGCTCACAGAGCTCCAACAATTCTCCTTGATCTTGTTGTACAAATAGGCCAATAATCTTTTATTCTGTACTGCTGATTAGTGCATTATAGAAGACAGTAGTTTGTAAAAGCCTAGAAGTCACAAGCGGCTTGCTCACCGTTTACCCCGTTCAGAGGCTTTACTGCGGATGACAGCATTTGCCTTTAGTATAAGGAAACCTGCATCAAACTCGCAAGCTTTCAGTCCTAGATTTCAGTATGTAGCTCACTATGGAAGAGGGGTGCTACAAATTGTGTATTCCATCGGTGGATGTTAGATAATGAAACCTCAGAGGAGTCTACCCACAGTAATGCTGGCAAAGGAGGCTACAAGGCACTACTCCTATACACTACTGCAGTGCTCCTCCTTAAGTCACTCAGTCATTTCTGCCTCCTCTCCAAACTGCTGGAGGGTACAGCATCTCAGTCTGCAGCTCTGAATGTTTTAGGACATGAGTAATTATAGTGTGCTGAGTAGAGAGGTATGATTATATTTAAGCCTACTACTTTCAGTGCACAGAAAAGAATTAAACCACACATGAAGATTTTACTCATCATCTGAGGGTGAAAAAAAAAAAAAGAGATGGGGGTTAATTCTTGCAGGGCTGTTTCCCATTAAGTCACCCCACAAAGTTAAGGAATTCAAGCTTCGTGGGTTTCTTTCCCCAATACCATAGAGTCTCAGCTTAATCAGCAGTCGTCAGCGTCTGGAGCAACTCAGAAGCATAACTAACTTTAACAAACTCTGAGCAGCAGAGTTTGGTGGCTAAGCTGAATTTTAAAATAAGACTTGGAAAAATTAATTTGCCTTCAGTGTGATAGGGAAGAATAGGTACAAGGAAAAAGAAAATGCATACAAGAGAAAAGAAAATCTAGAAACATTTTCAAAAGATTCAGATATTTACTGGGACAGAAACTTAGTTTTCAAAAAGAGACAAAGAAGTTCAGAGTCTTCCAAGCAAGTCACAGGTGGACTTGTTAATATGAAACAGATCATATTAAGAAGTACCAGCTGAAGCACAGCCCATCAGAAGCCATATGAAGCAATCTTACAAAGGTGATTCTGTTTGGGGTACCCAGAAGTAGTACAAACAAGGATTAAAGGTACCTTCCTGATGAAGTTTCTGCTGCTGCAGGCATCCATGTCCAGTACACTGACAGCTAATCCCCAAACCCAAAGACTGAGCTCAAATACAAATTCCAAGCAGAGTAAGAAACTGGGAATGGTACAGCAATAGCAGCCAGTGCTTTCATCATGACTTTCACACAAGTGGAGAAGTTGGAGAATGAAGACCTATACCCTTCATTTGAGTCTGTTTTACTGTGCGACTAGATTATAATTGCCAAATCACAGTACATGATTTCTCCTGTTTCCTCTCTTCACATCTTGCTAGCTGCTATTTTGAACACTCCTTCAGTCTAGAGATCCTTGTTTAAATTATACATTTAATTTGGACTTGAATATACTTTTTCTAGTTGTTTTCAGATGCAAAACCTATGCATATAGAATGAATAAATGGTTGTCAATTCTTTGACACCATAACTTAAATCTAAACACCAGCTTTTAGACTCTTTGACTAGCCAATTTTTTGACTGAGCCTTAAGACATCTGCAACTTATTCAGGGGAGAGAAGCAATGCTAGAGTATGATTAACACCTTCATTAATAAAAAGACAAACCTGCCAAACTGAGGAAGATTGATAGAGGGTTCAACGAGGAAGACCAAAGTAAGTTAAGATACCTTAGCTCTTCATGACCTTTTAAAGAAACCATTAAAAGATGTAACTAATTTTGGTGTTTCTTTGTTAAGCTCATAAGGTAAAAAAGAGAACAGTGAGAAAGTTTCACTGTCTTCAGAATTTCAGACTTCCTCAGGCTCATTAAAAACTACTTCCCGATTTTGAGATTTTTAAATTTTTTTTTAATGAGAGAGATTCTACAACACTTTAAAGAATCTATCTTATTCCTTTACCTTTTCAGATTGTATTCTGGATCAGGGCAGGGTTTCTTCTAGTTTGGTTTTGTTGGGGTTTTTTTACTCAATGGTTTAATAGACAGATCTGGGATTCCCCAGTTCAAAGTTAATTATTCACAATTTACATTTCAGTATGCAGAGAAACAGCAGCAGCGCACAAGACCTCTCTGTTCAGAGGGATATTGGTGCCAGCTTAAGAGCAGCTGTCATTCCAGGTTGAATTAACAGGCGAGCTGCCTCAGCATCTGAGCTGTGTCATATATTCAGTTCCTAAACTTTGCCAAATCTCTCTGAGAGCAACCCCCTTACAGACCTTCCTTACTATTACACTGAACACTACAATAATCTTCACAAGTTATTCTTCTGGCTTGTAAGTATTTAAATAACGCCTTGCACCTACAGAAAAGGAAATGGAGGATTGTTCCAAATCCAGGCTAGTCAAGAACACAAAGAAGTGGCTTAAAGTAAAGAGTTTAAAACCCTCAACCAAACAAGTTAAATAGGCATTAGTAGAAGTCCTCCCTTGCAAGACACAGAACTGTATCAGGAAGCTACTACACCGTTGTGCTAACCAATGCAAGAGTTGAACTTCCAGGTCTACAGAAGACTGACCACAAAACAGTACTGGAAAGCAGAACAAAGTTATCGGTTTCTGCTTCTACAATAATTGCTCATGAGAACATTAGATGATTTTAATGTTGTTGGCTTTGGCTATCAAGCAACTCCACAAATGAGAGTAGGGAATTTATCTGTGGGGTTAAAGTTGACCGTCTCCTTTTTTCACCCCAGCTTGCCCTGCCTCCACAAACATGCATCATAACCTGGCTTGTAATAATCTCCCCAAGCAGAACAGCAATTCATGCTGTCTCCTCCTTCCCCCCCAAAGTCTACCTCAAGAGTTACTACATCTCACCTTGACCCCAGCAAGCCTACCCTTTATCGAAGTCCAGCATCTTCCAGATATTGCCTATGCACTTTCATGCCTATGCCAACTCAACCAACCTAAACACAATCTTCCACAGAGCGCATGCTCTCCAGGTACTATAAAGACCTTCCTAGTAATGCAGCCATAGTCCTTGTGACCACAGATAACTAGGGGGACTGCTACCTCCTCTCTCCAGCCTTCTTGACAGACCTCCTTCTTCCCAAACATATCTCAGACTCTTGTGAGGACAAATATTTGCTGCAGATCCTGAAGTTTGAGAGGTCACGGCAGTTAGTCTTTGAACCACACAACTGCATCCTACACCAAGACAACCTTTTATATACAATTTCTTCCTCTCTGCCTACTTGTAGGCATACTCATACTACCCATAGTATTAAGTGTTTTGCAGAAGAGAAAAAGTTTCTTCTTCCCTAGCAATCACAGGAAGAGTTTGCAGAGAGACAGGACAGATGACCGAGTACCAGCAAATTTCTCTTGGAGCTTCCTCCAGTCTCTCAAACTGAGAGTTTAATTAGCCTTAGAATCACTGTATTACACTACTCCTTTGTAAATACAACAGTGCACCACTTCCTATATCACCAAATACCTGTTTGGAAAACAAAGCTAAAAAATCTACTGCCCATATACATTGCTGGATTTTATTCCAGTGCACTTTCACATGGTCTGCACCCCTCCTTCCCCACCATTATCAAGGCAAGATATTTGGCTTTAAGTCATCTGCAAAAACCACCCCAGCTCATTAGCGGTATTAAACCAGTTACATTGGATTTGCATCCCTTTCGGTCCTTAATGATTTATACATACAGCTTTTCCTCCTGACAGGTTCAGGTGCAGCTCTCTTGGAGAGGGGAAAATAAAAGCCAACTGTCAGGTAGCCTTGTACTGGATCTGAAAGGGTGCAACTAAGGCAGCTGTTTCCCTAAGTACTAATAATGGGGAAAAGGTGTGATTATAATGTGTTAAAAAAATTCTTGCCATAAGCAACTCCTTCAAGTTCCATGAACTATGAATACTTTCTACTTAAAACAAAAGTTCCCACAAACTTATAGCTCCACTGACTCTGGGGAAGAATAATGTGCATTACCTTTAGTGTTTACATTTGAGTTTTCTCCTTGAGGGTAATACAACTGAAAGATGACATTCAGGCCAGCTGCAGAAGCTCAAGTTTAAGCAGCAGTCATTAGGGTTTTAAGTATGGTCTTTAAGACTGCTAATTAATTAGTGATTAACATATTTTATGGACAAAAAGTCTGAGACCTTACTGACACCCGTGATCCTACTATTCAGAAGAATAAAAGCTTCAATTAATTTTTCTCAGGAATTAAATATCTAGAATAATAGAGCTGCCACCCAGAAGACAGGCTACACAAACTCTCTAGTACAAACGTACTAAAGAAAGCAGCTTTTTAGCCTTGCACGCATGAAGCCAGAACACTAAGCAAAGGGGAAAAGGCCCCATGGTCAAAGAATCCTGCCTGGTTTCTTCCCAACCACAGCCACCACAGCTTTTTCAAGCAGCTTCACTGTAGCAAAAACCTTAGTTATTAAGCATGGAATCTTTCCCCTGTCCAAAGTAGTAAGAAGCTCAGTCTTGAACCTCATTTGTACAGAATTCACTCACTTCGAATACCAAAGAATTTGTCGCAGGCAAGAATACAAGTTCAGCAAAGCAGGGGAAAGAGGAGAAACCACTGCTCTAATGTTCCTTTCCTCTCACCCAGAGACCCCATTCCACACTCTCACTCTACCCAAATCCTGCTCCACAAATAGCTCAACAGTTACGTGTATTTTTCTGCTCAAAGACAAGAATTGAGCAGTTCTGTTTATGTCGATATGAAACATCAAGTAATTCTGGAGCTAGACGTGCCGCTTCTCTACTTTATTCATTTACTGCAAATAGCAGCTGAGCCACAAATCACCATTGTACTACCTTTTTTGCACAGCTGTCAATAGTTTAAGATTTACAAAATGCCATTTGCATTTGGTGGACACCAAACAATGGTTATAAGGTAAAAATATAAAAGCAATTGTCTTGGAGAAATGCTATGGCATCTTAGATACCACATTCTAGGAGAGGCAGGAACATAGAAAAAACCCTACTAACATTACAAGTAGCATTCATGTTAAGCATTTGACCAATAACTTTCTGCATAAAAAGGAACTTTTATCCCGCACGGCAAATCTCAGACCTCATTCTACAAGACACTTCCTTCAGCAGTTCCAACCCGGAAGCCTTAACCAAAATACACATTAATTTATAGAAGAAATACGAAACTGCGGCCATCAGCCAATCTTCTGCCAAGCCTTCAAACCATTTATTCAATTTCCTCTAAGGGGTAGAATTGTTCTCTCCATCCATGCAAGCATTAAAGCCACAGTCCCCTTGCATCCTAGGTCTTGCTGCATACAACAGAACAAGTTTAAAGGGGGTATATTGTTGCAAAACTATTGCTTAAAAGGAGAAAAGCCAGTGAGATCTAGTTAATTGACTACTGTAACTGGATACCAGGATTCCAGCTGTGGCCTGTGATTACCCTTCCATGAGGGTGAACAACCCCTAACATTACCTGTTGGTTATATCAATTTGTAACTCTTATCACTTGGTTGTTTACTAGAATATCAGTAACAGGGTCAGGTGTGGCTTTTATCCGGAACAGCATAGCTACACTAGAAAAGTAAGGATTTAATGTTTTCCACAGCAGCGTGGAGTCATTTACTGTAATCTCTGCACCAGAGCGTTTTCTAATCAGCCTTTACATGTTGGGCTGATCTTACACTCCAACCACATCTGGCAGAAAGTGGTAACCAACTGAGGCATGGTACATGAGCTATTTCAGTTCTGTGCTGCTGTTGGTTTTATTCTGAGAAGAATGAACCCTGGTTAGTGCTTTCCACCCCCAAAATGATCTACGTTCCTCAGAAAACCATTTGTTTTTAATAAACTTGTAGAAGTGAAACTGTCACTAGCCTATCAGCTCTGCCCAGAACAGCAATTTGTAACCCACTACAAATCTGAATGAGACTGAAAATATACTGGAAGCAGCCTGATGTTTCAGGTGCACTGCTTGGCTGTTACACATTGGGAATACATAAAAAATAGGGTGGGGATGGGACAACGTGCAAGCAACTTCAGTGACATGTTAATTATCTACAGCCCGTATGCTAGAAACAGGTCAGTTGAGTAGGCAGGCTCAGCAGCTGACACATCTAACTTTCAATATCCAGACCATGGTCTGTGTTTTTCCTACTGTCTCAGCCAGATTCTTCTAAAAGTCAAGCTATTTTGTCAGTGGACGTCATAGGACAACATAACCTTCAGTAGGGTCAGCCTGAAAAATAACTAAGCAAGGCCAGAGCCTATACACTCTGTTGAGCTGACAAGCCACCAGAAGCTTAGCATGGGTTGAAATTCTTAACTGGGAATGAAATGCCCACAACTATGCAGACAGTCCTGTTGAAAACATGAACACATCTGTAGGAAAAAGAAACCAAGTGTAATGCAAACCTGTCCATACAGTCAGTGCAACAGTATGACGTCCTAGAGGCATACTGAAGCAGCTGCAATTAAACAGCAAGCACTTTATAACACGGGTACAATCATTTCCATCCATTTTGTCTTTTATCTATAACGCGATAGAAAGACCATAAGAGTTCCTAAAACCAGACAGCTGCCTCATATGTGAATGCTGTGTCTTAAAACATTTTTTTTCACAAATGGACTGATACCCTTCATGATTAGATGGAGCCTTACTCTCTCCTCTCTTTTAAAAAAGAAACCAAACATGCAATTCCTTTATGTTCATTCCCCTTGTACTACAGCAGTTAAACAAGAATCTTTTGCTTCTGCCACACAGACAGGTGAGTTTAAGTCTCAGAAATCTTTAAAAAACTAACATCAACTACCAGTAAACTTTACTCTTCAACATGAGCCTGCAGCCTTTCATATACTGCAGATTTCTTGATGTTGTAAAAAAAAAATCTGTTAAACTCAATGGAACATCCACCTGAGAGAGGGAAGATGCAGTTAGAACTAGTAACATTTAGAAAAAACTGACAGTAGTAAGTTTCTATCTAACAGTTCAAAGTCACCAATGCCTCTGGAAGATGTGTTTGCCACTTGCAGCGGAAGTCTCCTATGAAGCTCTTGATGAGCAGGGAAGTTGGAATCCATCATGCAGGCTCACATCCAGGCAGCAAAGCTTCACGCAGAGTAAGATCTCTAGACTGGAACACCCAGAAGTGTCAATTAAACTCCTAAGCATGCTATGGAGGTGAGTTTTGAAAGGTAGCTTCTCATAATACTGCCTAAGCAACTTCCAGTTTCCTGATAAATAAGAGGAAGTTCTTTAAACTCACCTATTCCAAACATAGCAAACTTTGCCTGTTAATACTCTCGCCGTTCACAAATAACAGAGCAATATGAAGTTTAAATCAAGCTTAGCAAAACTAGACAGACTCTAAATGGCTTAGAGTGAAAGATCAGATCAGAAAGTCACAGGCAAGGCTCACATATGAAAATAACGTTCTGTTTCAGATGCCAGTAATGAAACATCACTCATAATAAAATTTACACATTTTCAGAACACTGACACACTAGATATGCTGACTTCCTCTGGCTTGCTGCCCCTTAGCAGAATGTATGTTCTCTTAAAATAGGTTTAGATGAAGCTATAAAACTTAGATTAAGAGCTACAGGCACAATAACTGTACTTTGGATACCGGAGTCACGCAGCAAGATCCAAACCCAAGTCTCCATTTGAAAAGGTTAGGTTTTAAAACTCCAGGGCTGCTAAAGAACTGATGCAATGATATGTTAAAGCTTGCATCTATATTCGACCTCTACATAATGAGAAGCAGCAGCCTTCAGAGCCAGGAAACAGGCCAGCTGGCTTCCCCGTTTCATACAAGTCCTACACTCTCTGAAACGAGAAGTGAAAGGCAGAGTCCTTTTAAAAACAGTTTCAACTCCCACTTAAGTGCATCTATGTGGGCTCTTCAATTATGCGTAAAGATGTACGCTCTAGCTAGTGCAGTCCTGCACTGTGGCAAGATAACCGATCACCGCCTTATTTTGAGGGCCTTCCTCTAAACTTGTAAACTTGCATACATTTTAAGAATGTGGGCGACAAGTCAGCATGTTTTATTCATGCTTTGAGCAGTCATGTCTTCCTCTCACTTCTATGGAGGACCATTTTAGAACATTCTGTAAACTATCAGAGAGACTTAAGAGATACAACAAAACTATGCCAGAGGCACTAGGAGCCTGCCAGGCTCTGCAGGCTAACCGCTGACCATCTGCTATGGAAGCACCCACTGCCATTGTGTCATCCACGCTCGTGCCAAGCCAAGAGTCAGTTTGAAGTGATCGACTACGCTGTCAGTAGTCAAGCCACAGTCTTGTCCCACCTCTTTAGGACATCAAAGTTTAAGACACTTTCTTGAAAAGACATGTTCTTTGGTCCTTTAAATATATGGTAGAACAATCTCAGCTCAAGCGGACACCAAACTCTCCAATCTACCCTTATCGGCATTTCACATCTCAGCTATAACCTAATCTCCTAAATACCTAGAAACAACTAGCAAAGGACATTGCTTTCTTTTTCATTCCTTCTTTGAGAAAGTAAAGCCACCCTGGCAAAGCACACAGCTCAACTGTTTTGTTAGAGCTCTGCAGCCCAACTACAACACAGGAGTTCCTGCCAACTTGCTTTCTACCTGTGGTAACTTTGCATATTGGCTTACGACCAAGAAAAGAGTTGATTGCCACGAGTCAGACCCAAGCTGCAGACACATCCTGTCAGCAACTTTCAGATCTCAGTACATATGAGAGGCAGGGTGTGCTTTCTTGGTGGCCTTCAAGCATGATCATGCCTATGTACTCACAAAATCTCCTCTACAAGAAATATCATAACACATTTGAGTTTTATCAATAGCTAGAAAAAACAGACTCTAGGAAAGGCAACCGACTGACACACGGCCTCAGCCTAAATGGCCAGAGCACAGATTACATAAATACACAACATAGGCATGACACTAGGACTTTTCAGCATCCAATACCTTTCATTAAACTAAGTTAAGATACAGATATAATCTAAAACAAAGCATGAGATCGCATTATCTTGGGCAGGGAGGAGGAACAGAGGGTACTTAGACTTGGTTCATCCAGAAGTCGGTGGTAATACAGTGTACTGCCATTTCCTATACTGTGCCTACGACTAAGCTGCAAGCCTCAGACGCCCAGTGGATGCACCAATTTGCCAGCAGCCTAGAAAACGCTGTTCTAGTATTCCACCTACATTCACAGCGACGTTTCAAGGCTGATGTCCAATACCATTTGTGGCACTAGTCCAGATTGCTGGTATATTCCCTCTCCTAGTGGACTACACTCTCAACTGCTTCAGCAAACGTGTTTCACAACCTAAAGAGAAGAATTTTTTCATGAGCACAAGCAGCTTACTGGCTACCAGCTATGACTGTTGAATATATCTCTGAGCCCACCCTTGCAAAACTTGTTTTGTATTGATCTTCAGTGTTTTCAAGCAGCTCTTCAGAAGTAAACATGATCAAAATAGAAAGATTAAAAGTATTCAAAACAGTTTTAAGGGTCTAGCATGCAGTTTGCAAGACTCCAGAAAAAGCAGACTTAATCATACTCCGCAAAGTGACAAGCTAGCCTCTGCCAAGTATTCCGATTGCCTTCTAGCAATTGCCAACATCTGGTTTATTCAGGTTTTATTTAAGCCACCAACCTCTCATACAAGCAAAATTTTGGCCAGTATGAAAATCATGCAACCATGCCGAGTCTGATGGGGTGGGATACTCTAATAACAACTTACCAATAAAGCTTCACACTGCAGTCTTGCTGGCACTGCTGACTCAGGGGAACAAAAGTACTGCTGCAAACCCTGTGCTACAGATCACTGCCTGCAAATCTACCAGGAAGGCTTCTTCTATCATATCATTTAATTTGAGTTCAGGGTTCAGCCCCATGCTAGATGACCCGTTCTTTCAGCACGCTAGATGTCCTGCGCTGCAATTCAGACCCTGATTTCCTGGCTTGCTTTTTAGTTTTCATGGTATTTGAAACCCCTCTCTCCAAACCAGGCAGAATATTGCTCCTAATCTGCATGCCATGTGTGGAACTTTGGAGAGCCAGGTTTCATCAGACACTCATTGGTGAGACTACTGTATTTTCCCTAGGCACACACCAGAACTTGTGCTTTTCCACCCTTACCCGCATCCTGATCTGTGCCTTGAAAAGAAGCTCCAAGAAGGAACAGGGCATGTTAGCTTAATGATACTGTTTGGTACCACTGACTCATCTTTAGACTATAGTAAGACTAAGGGAAGGGATATAATGTCACACCCCCCCATTTTTCCCCACCCCCAGAAACACTGGAGCCAGCTCCTTCAGCAAGACCGTATGTCCACAGCTGACCGAGGAAGGTCTCTCCCTTTTCTTTTCTTCGGGGGCAGGGGGTATATTGCCTGCACGTGGCAAGGTTTTGGTAGCAGAGGGGGATGCTGCGGCTGTGACCTCTGAGAATAGGGGTCTCTTCCACAGGCTGCAGGGGATGTCATTCGTATCTATCATATCATTTAGTTTGAGTTCAAGGTTCAGAAAGGTTCCACCTTTCTGAACACCTTTTTCCTTTCTTCCACCTTTTCTGAACACCTTGGTGTTCCCTCTGCCATTTCTCACTTTTCCCCTCCTCCTCCTCTGCCTGTCCAGTGTTTTCAGGCCTTTCTTAAATACATTTTCCTGGAGGTGCCACAGGCTTGGTGGATGGGCTCAGCTGTGTCCTGCGGTGGGTCCATCGTGGAGTCTGCTGTGTCTGGCACGGAGCAAGCCCTGGTCTCTTCTCACAGAGGCCATTCCTGCAGCCAACACCTCGCCATGGACACCCGGTACCAGGGGGAAGTTAAGAGCGAAGTAGTCTCGAGTATTTTGAGCATCGGCAGAAAAATACTCGAGGCAGGTGTTGTAAAAATACAGTGTGCCTCTGACATATTACCATTTCTTCAGAAGTGGGGACTAAGAGGGCAGCAAATTCTCTTCTTTGGCTACCAATTCCTCCATCCAGCAAGAAGCAGGGAAAATGAACAGCATCCAAAATGCTGTACGCCCTTCAGAGTTATCCCGACTGCCATCTACTTTTAAGCACTTCAGAGGATCCTTCACGGGGCAGAAACACAGAAGCATGGACTGACCACACCAACAGAGCACTTTCTTGTAGACTTCACAGAATTCCTCACTAGTGGCACAGGCCCAGGTAAGGCACACACAGACGATGGAGGGTTTAAGAGCCAGGCTGGGAAATCAGAGGCACAGATCAAATCAAAGCACAGGAAATCAAACTGCAGATTTTTTTGTTGTTGTTTAAAAGATGTTCAGTTGCTGCCACCCAAAATCTAAGGGAGTAACAATATGAGACTTACGGAACATATTCAACTACTAAATAGAAGCGATTAGAACTATGACAGATGGTCACTGTCATACTGCCCATCTCATGCACTAGGGGCCTCAAAGAAAGGCATGGCTACTCCATTATCAAGGTCTACTAATGGAAGTCAGTACAGCAAAAAGACCCGACTTGTCCCAGAATTTGTCATCCATGACCTTGACAAAGCATGTTTAACAGAAGGACCTTGATGACTACCGAAAACAGTCTAAGAATACATGCCTTCAGCTGAGGAAAAGCCAAGGGGAGGGAGGGTAGGACTAGTCAATCTAGCTTTATCAAGTTACACTGTTTGGATGAAAGAAAGTTTAATATTACACTGTCCACCCACTCTTCTGTTTCCTCATCCTTGCTTGCCTTAGGCATTGTACCATAAGAAGACTTAAACACAGAACAGTTCAGATGCACAAGGTCAAGTGATCCTGCCTATGTTTCAACCTTTGTATCTTAACATGAATTCAAACTTCTACCCAGCTTCAAACATATTTTGAAAAATTATTAGCTAGCTAATTCTTAGCTTAATTAAAAGGGCAGCCTTCTCTTGGTACTACATGTGCCTTAAAAAACAGTATGGGGCCAGGGAGGAACTGAAAGTTAATACCATTTAAATACTCAAGATCAACTAATCTAAAAAGCCTTCTTATTAGCTCCCCTTACCCAGGACAGACATTTCTACTCCTATTCAGAGACCTCCAAATGAAATGAGTCAATACTGTTTTGGGAAAGGACATGGGAGAAGCCCACAGAAACAGAGAGCTATTCAACATAGAGACTGATGACAAGCCCTTACACATACACAAAAAAAATAAATGTGCTAATCCAATATCCATTAATGAATTAAAGAAAATTATTGCTTGCTTGGATTTTTTTCTTTTCAGGTATGAAAGAGATTCATTGGAGTGACAAGGAGTTGTTCACAATTTAGAATTCACCCCAGCTGTGACAATAAAAACCAAGACACTGTATTAGCAGATCTTCAATGCTAACTTTTAAACAAAGTCAGTTCTCTTCTACGTGGAAACTGTGACAAATTACTGCAATACAAGATACAGTGAGGCATACAAAAGTGGTTTCATTAGTAAAGCATGAAGGATTAAGCCCAGTTTGTACAGGGACTCCGTTCTTTGCAATTTTCTTGAAGGTACTTCCACAGCGGTAAAAGACAGAGCGTCACCTGGACTGCAGAGCAATGCAGTACTTGTACGTCTGCGCTACTCCTGCTAGGAAAGGGCCCCAAGTGCCAACAGACTTGGAGCGCTCCCCAAATCACTTCAACAGCAAACAACTTCTGAAACACGCATCCAAGTTAACCTGAACAGTGACTGAAGTCTAGCGACTCAAGATAGCTCCACTGACCCCCACCTCTCAAAAAAAAAAAAAAAAAAAACAGAGACAGACATATTCCTCAGGAATGAGATAGAGATTTCTGAAACTGACCTGTGGGATCTAGCAACTTCATCTTTACTGAGCCTAGAAAAAAAGCTTAACCCATTGCTTTTGGTCAACAGCCACTTCTGTTTCAACACTAGAGACCACACTGATTCAAACCAGTTAGGTCATTCCCACAGTTTGCAGGAGAAAGGCAAAACACTGCAGGAACAAAAGTGTCTGTATAAGCAAAATACTGACACCAGCCCTGCCGTTGAGTTACCAGCATGAATTAAACTATAAATTTCCTTTTAGAGCCTTTGTTTGCCAGCCACATACAAATATGCAAAATTAGACTTGGGATGGAAAGATGTTACTACAGATCACAGAATCGTATAGGTTGGAAAAGACCTTTAAGATCATCGAGTCCAACCGTAAACCTAACACTACCAAGTCCACCACTATACCATGTCTCTAAGCACCTCATCCAAACGTCCTTTAAATACCTCCAGGGATGGCGACTCAACCACTTCCCTGGGCAGCCTGTTCCAATGCTTGATAACCCTCTCGGTGAAGAAAAATTTCCTAATATCTAGTCTAAACCTCCCCTGGCGCAACTTGAGGCCATTTCCTCTTGTCCTATCACTTGTTACTTGGGAGAAGAGACCGACCCCCACCTCACTACAACCTCCTTTCAGGTAGTTGAAGAGAGCGATGAGGTCTCCCCTCAGCCTCCGCTTCTCCAGGCTAAACAGTCCCAGCTCCCTCAGCCGCTCCTCATCAGACTTCTGCTCCAGACCCTTCACCAGCTTCGTTGCCCTTCTCTGTACACGCTCCAGCACCTCAATGTCTCTCTTGTAGTGGGGGGCCCAAAACTGAACACAGTAGTCGAGGTGCGGCCTCACCAGTGCTGAGTACAGGGGCACAATCACTTCCCTACTCCTGCTGGCCACACTATTTCTGATACAAGCCAGGATGCCATTGGCTTCCTTGGCCACCTGGGCACACTGCTGGCTCATATTCAGGCGGCTG
Source organism: Mycteria americana (assembly GCF_035582795.1). NCBI lineage: Eukaryota > Metazoa > Chordata > Aves > Ciconiiformes > Ciconiidae > Mycteria > Mycteria americana. Next base: position 39,840,308 of record NC_134367.1, read on the forward strand.
TCAACAAACACCCCCAGGTCCTTCTCTGCCAGGCAGCTTTCCAGCCACTCTTCCCCAAGCCTGTAGCGTTGCATGGGGTTGCTGTGGCCCAAGTGCAGGACCTTGCACTTGGCCTTGTTAAACCTCATAGAATTGGCCTCGGCCCATCCATCCAGCCTGTCCAGGTCCCTCTGCAGAGCCTGCCTACCCTCCAGCAGATCAACACTCCCACCCAACTTGGTGTCATCTGCAAACTTACTGAGGGTGCACTCGATCCCTTCGTCCAGATCATTGATAAAGATATTAAACAGAACTGGCCCCAACACCGAGCCATGGGGAACACCGCTTGTGACCGGCCGCCAACCGGAATAAAAACATGTGAGATACACAGGTCATCTCCACAGCCACAGAAAATCAAGTCCTGATCTTCACCTGCTTTGTTTCCACACTTCATGAAAATCTCCCAGCTCTTGATCAGGCCTCCAGAAGGGCCTTCTACCTTATGAGAATTATTTTGAAGAAGTAAAGAGGCACCACATGGTCTTTTTAGAATACAAACTCCAGAACTTCCTCCTGCTGCAAAGCAATTCACTCAACAAAATAAGTCAAGGAAAACCCCAGACATTTTAATCATTTTCAGAAACAGGAACTTGTTATGACCAACTGCAGACGCAACAACCTCACTGGTTTCCAATTCACTTCCCTAAATGAAAGCTTGACAGTCTGTTTCTGAGATCCTTTATAAAAGGAGCTGAGTTCAGATCTACCTATTTTTGCCTCATCTATCACATGTTTTAACATTTGAAAGTCAAGTTATTTCCTGTCTCTCAAAGCTTCTCCCCATTGATACCATCAGAGTCACCCACATCCGAGGCTGGACGCTGGCTGGCTTTTACTTGCCCCGCACAATTAAAACCCTCATTGAAGCCTTAACATATCTTTCAGAACAATTCTGATAATGAAACTTCTATGCTGTGCAATAGGATTGCCCTCCCAGTTGAATTACCACAGCTCATATATCCGTAACATAGTCCATATATCTCATTCGCCCACTCTGCAATGGCCCTTCTCACCGCAGCAAAATCAAGTTGCTAATCCCCACTTCTCCACGGAAATGCTTCCCTCGCTTGCTGTATCTAATTGTAATTTATTTAACAAAACATGGTTAGCTGAGGGAGATAAAGTCACCACAATGATACGGCTTCAAGACAACAAGTTTGTCAAGTCCAAAAGGGTCAGAGCTCTTAACGGGCCAACTGCAACGGCTTGCCCCATCCATCAGAGCATCCTAGATTTACATTCCTTTTCTCCCCACCGGGACTTGGGAAATGCATTTAATGCCATCTGGCACTCCTTCCCGCAGTTGCTGGAAATTCACTAGTATGAGAGCTGGAATTCAAGAAAATGGTAAATCTTACTACCGAGTATACGACAGCAACCTAATCATACCTCAGTACTTCTTTACATGACAAGCCTGTGCAGCACCCAGAGTCCATGCCAAAGGACAGCCACTACGCAGCATCCATATTAAAGCCTGCACTTGTAAGCTACGCAAGTACAGAAAATCACAAAGGTAAACACTTAGCAGCTCAGCTTTTGTTCACAGAAAACATTGATTTTGTTCTCTCCTCCCTTCCTCACACACATGCATTCATACCCAAATCATGCTTTTTATTCCTCAGAGCAAATTCCTTCTAAGTAGTACTCACTAAAAAAACCTAAACCAACCAAACAAGAAAAAAGACACCCCACACCTTGTCACCTATCATCTTTCTAGAACCCTCTGGAACTATTATCTTCTGCAGAAAATGTATTAGGACAGGCATCATTGTGTCCCATCCTCACAGGACTACTTAACTCATGTTAAATAGTTGATCTCTCCATTTAATTTACAAAGCCCATCTGCTAAGCAGGGCAGTGGAAGATAGGTTGTGTGACATGACACCTGGCTACTAAGACACTAAATAAAATTATGGAGTTCCCCAAGGACATGGAACCCCCACACCAATACTAGAATTACAGCTCTTCATAAAGCATCATTCCAACCATTGTTCTCTGGTACCTTAAGTTTTAATCATCTAAATCCTTCACACCTTGACTCAAAACTTATCTTAAGGCATTGGCAAGTTCTACCTTTCATTCCCTTCTCCACGTCTTCAAATGCTACTTATCCAACTTGAAATGCAGTTGGCCACGTGGCTCAGATCTACCTCCACCTAGCAGTACCTCCTGCATGCATGGGGGCATTGCTCTTTCAGAGGATTAATTTTTAATTTACTCTCTCATTACAAATATAAGGCCCATTTTCACACTTGTTCACAAGATATACGTCAGAGTTCAAGGAATTGCCTAACAATTCATAGTTCTGAGGAGCTGCCTCAGGCTTAAGAGCCTGAGAATATTTGTTCTTCTAAAACATGAACTTGATTTTCATTTATAGTCCACAATCTTAAATGTGCATATCTCCACTGACAAGATTCTGCCTTTAATGACACCAGTGAATTAAACTCTCAACTGTTATATACAGCTTGGAAAATGGAAGGAAAAACAATCAAGGATGTATCTTCCCAGGAAATGATAATTTCTCTTCCTCTTGTGTGTCTTACATGCAGGTGGGTATGAAACTGCATGGAATGCTACCAGCTCAGTTTCTGAAGTAGTAATATCAGCAAACACAATCCCTTTCCAGACCTTTATACAGCACTGGTAAATTATTTCTACCTCACTTTAATCCTGCCTATTCCAGATAGTACTTTTATTTTATATATATATATATACACACACACACACGTACATATGCGTATGTGTGTGAATATATATATTAAAATATACACACAGAGACACAGCATGCTTTTAAACATGAGCTAGTCTTTTTTTTTTTAAGCTAAAGCTTCTAGTAAAAGATACAGTAGGACTGTCCAGACACAGCCTACAGATTAAGAAGTGTCGACAGTTACCAAACAGCAACATAGCAGATATCAATAACCAAGATGATTTTTTAAAAGATACAAGAAAACAAGAGAGAATACATGATATCAAGACAGCCGATCTATTTAAATGACGGTTTAAACTCAAGTCAGTCTTCAACCAATGCTGCTTATGTCAGCATCCCTTAGACATATATACAAGAATATATATCTATAGTGGAAGACCAACATGCTGTTTGCCACTTTATGGGTTAGCTATGAAGTCATTAGCACTGAAATCTGGAATTATTTTCCAGAAGTAATACTACCTCCTTTTAAGAAACACAGCATCATCAGAATTGTACTTACATGCACCTGCACCAGCATTACTTAGTAACGGCCAGCAGCCAAGAGACTGCTTGGTATAAAACCTGCTGATCTTTACTTGAAGTGCTTCTTACCACGTCCAAAAAAAAAAAAAAAGGGGGGAAAACACAATTTTAGACATTAAAACCTGCTGTTGATCTAGTAAGTGCAATGCTGGACAGAGTTACTACTGGTAAACAAGGCCAATTAACATCATGCAATTAAATTCTTTCATCGTTCTACTCCTTGGTGTCTCCAAGCAGGGACTGACAGTTGAGTGGGTTGAAAAGAAGTAAAATTGTCAAGACAAAACATCACTAGCTCATTGTTTCTTCAGAAACGTTTTGACTTCAACCTTGCTTCATGCATTAACCAGCTAATGCCAGTCCAGAATAGATCATAAATCTATGAGACAAAGCTACCAGCCATCTTCAATGACACATGATGCAAACCATCAGGCAGCTCATGAAGTTGCTCTCTGATATGTGGGACCTCAGCAACAGTTCTTAAACTCTCCAAAGGCTGTCCTAATCTATAGCGTAGCATTACCCAAGTGCCTTGCCATTTAAACATGCCACCATCTAAACGTCTTCAAAAGTCTGCTGTGGAGACGGCCACGCTCCTACCAGTGCTTGGCCAGCTCCTGGCATAGCATTTATGTCTCTGCCTAGCTTAATCCTGACCAAAGCAGGCAGTGACAAGTGCGTGTCCATTTTGCCCTGTGCCCAATTCCCTCCCCTCTTTCCAAGCCCCTGATCCACAAGGCACGCTCTGCACTGCCTTCCTGGATAAAATGCAAGAGGTCATGAGGGGAAAAAAAAAAGGAAAAAAAATGGCCGAAAGAGCAGTATTATGCAAGAAGAGAAGAAATGCAATAATAACTCATCCTCTCCTGGAGATTGCTCGTAACTCTTACAGTTTGCAAGCTGGATTACAGCAAGTGTGACAGCCAGACGGCTCAGAAGCACACTAAAGACCTCAGCCCCGGGTCTTCGCTGGGGAAACAAAAAGGGATGCTCACAGTCCAAGTGCTTTTTCTTGGGCCCCATCACTTCATGCGTGGTGGCTTTGCAGACGGCTCTGGCTACGGCTGATCCCGTAACGCTGTACTGAGCAGCTGCGATGCGATCTGTCAGCGTCTGACCCGACATCTTCGCTGGCGTGCCTGCTGCTGCCTGCTCTGCAGAGGCGGAAAACACGGGAGGGGAAGGGGAGAGTCCGGGCTTATCGCCGAGGGGAGGCGGGTGGGGAGGGCACGGCAGAGACACGCACACGCATGGACACACGGACACACGCAGCCACACCACACGCACAATGGTCCTTCAGGCAGCCCGGCCCCTCCCGAGGCGCAGCCCCCCCCGCCCCGTTGTGTAAGCCTTTGCCTCGCTAGAAGCCGCCCGGGGCAGAAATAAAGGGTATTTCAGACGCTGCAGGGAGAGGATGAAGGGGAAGTAACGATGGCAGCAGAAGGAGGCTGCACACAAATAACGTACGAGCCCCCGGGAAGGGGGGGGAAGGACCCCCCACCACCACCTGCCCCGGCAGCGCCCGCCCCCCGAGCCAGCCCGCGGGGGAGCCGCCGCCGCGCCCCGGCCCCGCCGCAGCGCCCGCCCCGCCGCCTCCCCGGTGGGAGATTATGGCACCGTTGCGCCATGTTATGCCCTCCCGGTGCCCCCCCCACCGCCACCCCCTGGCCCCGATGGGACCCCCCCCCAGCGCCGGGAAACGGGGCGCCGCTGGATGCGGCGGCGCCCAGCGCCATGCAGCAGCCCGGGGCGGCGAGGGGAGAAGAGGATGAAGCGGGCGCCGGCGGCCGACCTGTCAGTGCGTCCTTCCCTCCCGTCCTCCTGCTGCCGCCGCTCCGGGGAGGGCACCGCCGCCTCCCGCCGCGACCGCTCCCCGGCCCGGCCCGGCCCGCCGCGCTGCCCGCTGGCGAGGCGCCCCACGGCGCAGCAGTTCCCCCCCCCCCCGGCCCTTCCCCCGGCCCGGTAGCCCCAGGTGCGGGGCGGGCTGCCCCCTCCCTCCCGCCGCCGCCGCCGCCGCCGCCGCCGCCGGGGATGCGCTGGGCGTCCACGCCCGGGAGCCGCCGCTGCTATTTCCAGCCGGCGGCTTAATCCTCCCGCAGCCTAATCCCCGCGCTACTGCCGCAGCAGCGCCGCCCCCTACCCCGGTGCAGAGGGCGGGACGGAGCGGAGCGGAGCCGCGCGGCGCTGCCGTTGCCGCCGCAGGTCGGTGGCCCGGCGCAGTCAGGTGACCCGGTGCGGTGCGGCCGGGCCTGGCCGGGCCGCCCGGTACCGCGGGGCAGAGCCCCCCGCCCCGCCGCGCCTCTTAAAGGGGACGCCGCGGCCCGCGCGCTAGGTGTGCGGCGAGGCGCGGCCCGGGCCGCCAGCCCACGCCCCGCTCGCCTCCCGCTTCCCGGGGGCGGCGGCGGGGGCGGTCGGCCGGAGCCGCTCCCACGCGGGTGCCGTCTGGGGGAGCCCGGTGGGGATCCGCGGGGCCCGGAGGCTGGGGGGAGCCGAAGCCACTGATGCTCCCCCTGCCTGCAGTGTGGTCCTGCCATTAAGGCTTATAATAATGCATCGAGGGATGCCAAAACTGCACATACACTAGATCTCTCCAGAACCTCTTTATGAGGTTGTTGTTGTCGTTACCAAAGATATCCGAAATATGTCCCCGGAAGGGTTTTCCTTCCGTTACCCAAGGTATCCTAAAGGTCTTGGTTACGACACGGCGCTACGCTAGGGAGGATATATTGCCCCAATTTTATTCTGTAATTGAAGCCTAACGGAGTGATCTGTGGAGTATTGAGAGATGTGGTGTACATATATTACCATAAATTGGCTGAACTTAGTTTTGGAGTAAAGTGATTTAAGTGGGTGGGGACTAAATGAAATGGTACTGGTAGCAATTACTTAGAGCTGCCGTTAGAACAAATTTCAGAAGACGATGTAAGTGTGTGTTATTAATTAGCTGAAGAAAACAGTATGTACAGTCAGTATTGAAGATTTGTGCATATGAAGTGATAACCGGGTTGTGTTGCATACAAAGACACACGGCACCATTTTCATTTATTACGCCAGGAGCAGAATACTGACGAGGGATTGTGGTCTGTGACAGTATGAAACAGCAGCTTTTTTTACTACTACTTTTTTTTTTTTACCTAACAACCAAAAGATTTTAAAGTCCTAGGTAGCCGGAAAGCTTGGGAATCCTGTTAAAACAACACTCAAATTTCAAGTTACCGTTTCTATGGAAAATCTCTTCCAAAATAACTGTTCAAATGGTACCTGTGTCCATTGCAGAAATGGGTTCAAATTTTCAGGCTTTCGATATTGGTTAAATCTCTTTCATTTCTGCAGAGCAGATAGAGACGTTTGGATTTCAAGATTCAAATGTTTTCTCAAATGCAGTTTTTGAATACGGAGAGGGATTTAATGTCAAAAAAAGATGTAAAGCGTATGTTACTAACTGTTAGCAATAAGCGTTAGGGGTCTGCAAACTTTGAATGTTCCCGTAAGTGAGACTCTCACATTCCAATAATGAGAACATGTATTACCACAGTGTCCGTGCCTGTCAGCTCTATTCAGTAATGAATGGCAAATGAATAAATGCTGGAGTCACACAGAAAGATAATATAACACTGTGTTCTTTAGCATTGCTATAGTCTACTGTTCAAGTTCAGACAAATTTTAGTAATATTTAGAAGTTGTGTTTCATTTACACAGAAATATTAACTTCCATTCCTACAAACTCGTTATTAATGGGGTGATTTGGGGAGCCAGAAGCACGTCTTAGCAGAGGCACACACAGAGTTTTCCCTCTGTACTTCACGGTCAGTTATTGGGGTCATAGTGCCAATTGATTTCAGAGGAAAGAAACAGCTGGGATCTACAGATACTTCATGTTCCATTACTGGCATTAAGAGTGACTCTGAACTCTTCTTGGTAGTACTGACAGGAGTTTAGAATGGCTTGACTTGCAAAAAGACAGGAGGCTTCTTTTTAACTGGTACATTATAGAAGAAAAAAAATATACAAACTGTTTTGGATTTTGCTGATTTCACCCAGCAGAAATTTAGAGTAGCTTTACTTGCCACAAGCAAGATAGTTTTCAACTTTATGCTAGGCAAAGTATTTAATTAGTGATGCAACTTTTTATTAATGTCTAGTGTACATCTTCTGAACCAATTTTAATGTGAATATCTGGACACTTTCTGAACCAGTCCGTATTGTTATCAGCAGTTTCTGTCACTGAAATTCTTGGCTGTGTCATTTTTTGTGATTGTTAATACTCAGCTCATTTTATATCTTCATATTGTCAAAATATTTAACCAAAAGATAAGTTAGACAATTTGTATTATTGCCTTAAAATTTATGTATTGCAAACTGAATTTAAATGCAAAGAATAAAGAGATCCTCCAGTATTTTGGTTATAAGCCAGCAAGTTGCTAAGTCATGAGCTGGAGTATGCAAAAGGAATGCATTGCAAGATTACAATTACAGAAGCATTTCTCAGATGTTAATTTATCTCCCATTACTTGCATATTCAGCAACAAATAACCAGTGTCATGAATACAAACCACTGTGAAAATTTGTCTCATTTACATCTGTACCGTGTTTGCTCAGTACTGCTCTACATGGGGCTTCTCTATTTCTTCTTAAAAGTCGGTGGATGGACTTCCATTGACTACCGCATACAGAGATTTTGTTGAGCAAAACCAGGATCTCTTGACCCTGTGGGGTTCGAGAGGTATTTCAGACAAATCTCATTCTCGACAAGCATGTTGACTGAATTTTTGGTGCATGATGATCTTTCTGAAAACCCAAGGTGCTTTAAGAGGGTGAGACAAGAAGAAGATATCAGTACTCTTAAAATTCAGAGTAAAGGAATGTGATCTGCTGAAGGCGCATTGCTTTTGGATTTAAAAACAGCCACTACCCAAAAAAATTCCCAATGACCCCATAAAACAGGAGGTCAGATTTTTAATAAAAGCCACACAGGAAATAGGAACCATCTTGAATAAGGAGAGACCATGGAGGGAGCTGCCCAGGCCTAAGTAGACAGGGGCTCGGGGTTGCCGTTTGACAAGGCAGTTTTAGACTCAGTCCTGAGAAGCTGCTGTCTCTGTGAAACTCAGGTTCACAGCTTGGCTGGTGGGATGCACCGGGGGGGGTCTAGATGAGGGCCATATAAGCAGCTGGAAAGGGTTTCTTGCTGTTAAGAATAACCCAGAATTGTGGGTTTTTTCTTGACTGTAACTGTGCTTTCAACTTCATAATGAAGACCCTAAAGGAGAGAAGATCTATTAATGACAAGCTGAAAGGCCATTTTGAGACAAATGCTCAAAGGTAATTCTTAACTGATTTTGAAACAAGAAAAAAGAGTCGGTCTGTGTTAATCTCACGTTCAGGCACCCACATGGAGGGAAGGAGGCATATCTAGAGGCTGATTCGTCACACCTCATACCTGAATTCTGCACCAGAGATGCCCCAGCCTTGGGTGAAGTAAAGCATGTAGGACTCTATTTCCTGCACTTTAAGTTAGGGTTTTCTCACCATATTTCTGCTTTTTTTTGTTTGTTTCCCAGTTTTTCCTCTCGGGTCTTCCAGTTCTTCAGCCAGCTTCCATGCCCTTTCCTCCTGCCTTCACAGCCAAGGCAGAGGTTCAGACCCATCCTGTGTATGCCCGAGCCAGCATCATGCCCAGCGCTGTTGCTTTGCTTCTCCCTCTTGCTCTTAGGGCCAGTGGTACAAACAGAGCTCCTGGAGAGGCTGGCTGTAACCATAGTGATAGCAGCAGTCCTGAACAGATCTGTTTAGCTCTGGGAAGGGGGAGAAAAAGACTTTTCAAAGGAGGAGCAGCCTCCTGACTTTGCATCAGGTTGATGGAGATACGTAGGTAGCAGTATTCTCCCTCTACGGCACATGCAGCAGGAGTTGCAAAACACCAGCAGATACCCAAATCATGCAATATCCAGGAGTTTCTATGCTTCTGCTGTTAAATATAACCTCATCGCTTGGTCTTGTGTGGCTTCTGTCCGCAACAATTCATTCAGCCTCTGTACTCGCCCTCCTTAATGGCAGCTGTTCCAATAGTTCTTTTGGTTACTGTGATGAAAAGCACCAATGAGAAATTAAATCAGGCTGTCAATTTTCCAGTCAGAATGATGGCCCGAGAAGGATGTAGCCTGGATGTGCTCGTACATCCCAAGTAGACTATTCATTAAATTTTGGGGGACCACTTGCATTACTGAATCTAAGAGAATAACAATACACAGCGGTAAGGTTACAGGCTAGGAGGTGTGAGTACGTACTCTACATCCCATAGGAAATGCCTTTTTTGTGTGTTTGAAGAACTTCAAAAAGTAAAAAGATAACTTAGATAAGGGAGAGAATTAATATGAGGGAGCAAGTTATACAAAGACTAGCTAACAGGCTCTGACCAGCTAACTGGTCACTAAGCCATGTCAAACCGAGGTCACGTTCTGCAGAATATGGAGCATTTGGCATATTGCAGAGTTGATGATTACAGAAAGGTGGTAATTGGCACGTGTTGTGCTGTTCTGTACAGAGCAACCAGCTATGTTCCTTCCCCTTATCCAGAATGCTGGTTCCCGCAAGGACAACCTTAAAATCTGTATAATCTTAGAGACCTCTGTTGACGGATGGACCCAGTCATCCACATCACAAGGATAACTTTTGCTGCTGGAGTAGCTTTTGGCTTGGGTCTGGCAGTAACACCAAGGTTAATAGACCAGAAATGGGACAGATGGACACACGTATCAGAAATGGGGCAAAAGTCTTGTAATCATGAAAGTCAGTACCTGTGAAAATCCTCATTATTTGGTATTGATTTTGGTCATTAATTATATAATCTTGGTAGAGCCCCCAGTGCAAAAGTCTGGAGTTATGAAGTATATTGCACTTCCACACAACAGGCTCAGGTTCGGCTTAAATTTGTCTTTTTTTTACCTTTTCTTTTATACTGAGCACTAATCTTATTCTATGGATTTATTGAAACAAGTCTGTGTACCAAAAGCTACCTACCTTGCTGCTTCTATAGGTAATGTGTATTCTAATATATTCCATGTAGAAATAGCAGCTTTGTATTGATATTAGACAGATGTGAGAATTAATTTAAGAAGGTCCGCAGGTCAGCTTAAATACAAATATTGAATATTCCATTGAAGCTGCTAATAGCGGGAAGGGGAACATCCGTCAAACAATTTAGGTGAAGTCATGCTAGGCTTCACAGACATTAGCATGAAACAGATTTGCAGAAGTATACAGAAACAGATAATTTACTACTAATTGACTTTTAAAATTTATTACTTGTTGACTAATTGATGGTCCTGTCTTTGAACACAAAGTAACTCTGAAGGCATTGATCACAGCTGCATCATTTCCTCAAAGAGGGAAAGATGCTGCCTGAAATAAAGTCCAAATTTCATTTCTCCATGTGCCATAGAAATTGTGATCCATGGAACAGACAACAGACTTTTAACCTACCTTGGCTTTGTGGTCATTAAATTTTGCTATTCAAGCAAAACCAACTTTTTTTGGTAAAGGTGCATTATTTTGTTATTCATACTGACAAAGTGCCAGCATTTTTCTGTCAGTGGTGAATTGCTCTTGTATTAATAATTGCAATGATTGTACAATTGTAATAATTGTATTTTAATACAATAGTGGTTGTATCCTGGCTATGGCCATCGTGTACAGAACCAGGGATGCTTCACTGACTGTCACTTTTGTCTGGCTTCTGTCTGCTCTGCCAGTGCAAGCGTTACGCTGCTGTAGCTTACATTGAGGGGAAGCAACACAAGTGGCACAAACTATGGCTGAGAAGCAGTTAGAAATGATTTGCAAAGGAGAAAGCTTCTCTATATTCTTCCAAAAAGGAAAGGCTGTCAAGAGAAGGCAATTTCGTTTCCTTGCTGTGCTAAATCAGTAAAGCATAGCTGCCGTCCTGAAGCCTAAGCCTGGTCTCTTACCTCCTCGTCTGGCTCTTGGCAGCAAATCTAGGTGGCAAATTGTCCATTTCTGCAAAAGGAGGGTGGCTGTTAAACAGTAACTTTAATGTGCTGAGTACTTTTTGGTAAATTATGTGCATTTACAGCATGTTTTTGTTTTACATGTTGTCCAATATCTGTTGGAGCTGATAGAGAGTGTTAGGCAAAAGCTGTTAAGATAGTGTGCCTTCAGTCAAGGCCAGGAAGGATGACCTATCTCCTGTTCAAGAGCTCTGCCAGGTCACATGAACTGTTTATTTGAGCTTTTCAGCATCCTGGAAGCAGGTTTTAACCAAATAAGAACTTGGTGTATTGTAGAAAGAAGTTGAACTACAAGGAAGAGGTTGCTGGGGTTCAGCGTAATGCATTTTGCTCATGGTCAGTGGAAGTGTGGTACCATCCAAACTTCAGGACTGAGCTTTCGACCACATACCACATGCCCCATCTACTGCTGCTCTAGGCTCAGAAATACACAGCTGTATAGTAAAGTGACAGCGAAGTATTGTCAAAGTCAGCTAAGAAATTTCTGAAGTTATAATTTCAGTGACAGATTTGTTCAGCAGAGGTTCAATAGATGTCAGATACATGTCAAATAAAAGTAAAATTTTCAGCCCAGAGGGTAGAATACGTTTTAAGCAAAAAAAGGTAAGCACGTATTTAATAGGGGAAGGAGATTATGATTTGTAATAGCTTATAAACAAATACGACCTCTGTTCACTTGAAAAGAAGCTGGATTAGGCAATTAGATATGTGAATGTATGCTAAAACTTACATATGCAGATATGTATATCATAGTGATTTTTTTCTATGTTTTTAGCAATACTTAATCCCTAATCTTTTAATAGTTCTGGTATTTTCAGTGCACATTATAATTTTGCTAAGGCCTCTGAGCATAAAGCTCAGACTGCTAATGTAAGACCAAATTCTTCAGCTATGCTTTTGAACTGGTAGCATGACTGGTATGGCTTGGTATGTTCTCACTTCCTACTCTTCTAAGCTTGAAGTTGCTCTTTAACTGAATCTGTCCACCCACAGGAGGACACTTTTGATTGTATTGGCCTCCAGTGGCAATTTAAGGACCATTTCGGTGGTGGGGTGTAGTCAGTCAACTCCTTCTTCTTGACTTCATGCATTATACATTTAATTGGTCTTGCAAATGTTGACTGTGTCACAACAATATAAAGGACTAAGCCCTTCTGATTTTGGATTGCTTGGTAAACTGGGATCATTGCCAACACTTTAATACAGTCAAGTGCATATATCTAGAAGCAAATCCTATAAGATTACTTGCCGGAAAGCTTTTACTCTGAAAAAGAATTAGGGGTCATAGCAGGCAAACAACATATTTGAACTTCCAGTGTGAGAAGTGTGGAGAGACCTGGTCAGACTTACGACTTTATAATCAGATACCACCAACAGGACCAGGGTGTGATTTTCATTTCTATGTACGGCATGGATGACACTGGCACCACAAGACTGCTTAAATTCTGATTTTCATGTCCTCTTTAAAGAATTGTGAGAAAATGGACTAGAATGTTAGGAGGCTCTTTCTGTCCTCTTGATAGAGAGGTCCATGTATCCCCTCATGATAGACATATGGGGACCATAAAGGGGAAGAATTTTTCTACTCCTCCAAATTAGCTAAATCAGTCGATAAAAGAGGAAGCAGAAGAGGAGAAATAATTTTCTTTGTCAGGAGCATCTGTAAGAGGTAGGATTTTATTTCTGGCATTTTTTTCTGCCCAGCTGTAGATGTTGCTACTATTTCTGTAGAGAGAGAGATGCATCCTTTTGCGCAGGATGGTGTTGGCTCAAGCTGCCTCCAAGCCAAAAGAGAGATTTTCCACTGGCTCTCACAGGGGCAGGACTGTACTCAGGCTGTTTGCAATCTCCAGTCCTGACACAGAGAACTGTAATGAACAGTGACAAATGTAAGTTCCCCTGCCCATTCTTTAGCTCTCTGTGCAGTCTGATAATGACCACTTACTTGGAAAAAAAAATGTATATTCCAGCACAGGAGGAAAATTAGCCACTCCTATGTTTGCGCACACACCGTGCAGGTGAGTATTTGGCATAGGCATTGCCCGGTGCAACCCTGCTGCTCGCTGCTGCTCTTCCTTCAGCAGTTCTATCCACTGGACGCAATGGGGCCATGTTTGCTTGCCTATGGAGCATTCCCCATTTCTTTTCTTGTATCTTCTGTTTGTGGGATGATTTTCTCATTTAATCAAAGCTGCTTATACTTGAATAGAAATCCAGAAAAGCAGCCCTCAACTTCTTGAAAATCAGGACTATAAAAAACAAAGTCATGGATTTGGCGCTTGGTAGACAGATGAGTTCATTTTATTCTTAAGACAATGGTAGGAATGTTTCCTTGTAGGCTATCACAAGAAAGCATAATTTCCACAGCAGGTGCAGGACCTGACTTTAGTTAGTAAACTGAAATACTACTTAAAGAACATGCATCAAAGTTAATTTCTCCTTGAGTTTTGTCCAGTTGGGTAAGAACAATGTTGACTGCTCAAAATATACAAAAATATACCAAATATGAAAAGAGGTGTTTAAACATCATCTTTAACTAAGCCAAACTGTGTTTATGCTGCTGTTGTAGAATACTCACTCTAAGAGGAAAACAATTACCTGTTAATGACTTTGTGTTCAGAAAAAGAGCCAAACATTTCCTGATGCAACGTTGAGTTCAGCCTATGAGAAGAACGAGCCCAACATTATTGAGATTTTTCAATCTTTGTTTAGCTATCTGATGAGACAGCGTGTTTTCTAGAAGTCCTGAGTGCCAGCGCTTGCCTTAGAAGTGGTGGTACTATGAATATCATGCAGCTCTGGAAAGTGTTGGGTTTTTAAGATCCAAAGATTGACAGGAGCAAGTTGTTGACCCTGCCTCAGATTAGAAATTACATATGTGGGAGCTAATATTGTGCTAAATTTGGGGTGAGGTAGGGAATTCAACGCTAGAACTGGAAAATGCAATGCTGTTAAGCATGCACACTTACTTATATATGTAGCATGCGTGGTTTCATCAAGAAATGCTGCTTTCAATGGGCAGAATGGCAAAAATGGTCTCTAGGAGGAACTGTGATAAGGGAAGTGGCTCGATAATCAGATTCTCAAAGAGAAAAAGAAAGCATAGTAGAGCCTGCAGGAGCAGGAGGCTAAAGACAATTACAAATTCTTACGCTTGAAAGAGAGGAACAGCCTCTAGAAGTAAACATGGATCGAGACCAAGATGTGGACAGGGGGTTCCTATCTGACCATGTTTACTGGGTTACTTGTTCATATCCCTGGGTATATAATTAAGTGCCTATACGGAAGACTTCAGTCTAAAATAATAGATGGATCTAGCATGAGTCTTATTTCCATGTGTTGCTAATAGAAAAATTATGGCCGTTACTGAATAGCATTGATTGTTGACATTTTTGCTTCACAATGTACTTTGCTTTAGCCTTCATTTCTATGCCGTCCTCCATTCAAAGAGCTCCAAGTACTTCACAAATGCTAATTTAACCTCCTGACTTCACTGTGTGGAAGGTAAGTATTATTACCCCCAGGCACTGCCTTCTCTTTACGTCGAGGAAGTGCTTACCGCATTGCTGGCACTGCTAGAGACCTTCTATAATAAGCTGTTTGCGGCGCTAGAGACCTAAGGAGCAAAACCAATAAAGGGCTATCTTTGTTCAATGCGAAGCAATTCTGCTAGTAAATCTCCAAGCAGTAAGTTTAAAAATGGGCAGGAAAATGCAGCTCAGTGAAAAAAATAATTAAAAAAGACACAGCAAGGATGTCATATTGAAAATACATATGCCGTGTTATACTCCATTTATATTTTGGTGTACAAACAGTATGAATAAGCACATGGATGCATATGTGTGGCTTTCAGCTGTGTAAATGGCAATTAATGAGTCTTACGGCTGTACTTAGCAGTGGAGAATATGGAAGTTTATCCTTTTGCATCTTTTTTGCATTTACAGTGTCAGACTTGGCAGATCAGGGCAGAACACTCAGTGTTTGTGGGTGTTTCATCTTGATGAGTTTGAGTGGGACTGTTGTAGAGGGAGGCTAACCCACTGCATAATGCTAACATATTTATATTTATATGTCTTTTCAATAATTAATGATATGCATTTATGTCTCTTTAGTAAGCATTCATAGGAATAAACAGGCTTTTCTGTATGTCTGGATTAGATACTGCTTTTTACTTGCATTTAATTTCACTGGAATTATAAAGCTATTTGATAACTACTCATGAAAAAGACAGAAGGTGCATACCATTCCTTTAAACCTGGAATGTATGCATTTTATGTACATTAATAGTAGTATCATCGTTAAAGAAATTAATTTTTCAATAGGGATGAACTGTTCTTTCTCTCTTAGGACTGATGTTGGAGTCAGTTTCATTATGAAAGTTTGATATCCAGAATGCTTGATAGTCATTCTGATCTCCAATAATGACTTTGGAATAGATGTAATGAAGTGGGATAACTCATTTAGACTGCATCTTGTCAACATCATTATTAATTTAAAACACCCATTTTTGAAGATTAAAAGTAGCTGTTGACGATCTACATTGGCAAACGAAGAACTGAGCAGAACAGTGGGGCTGGATTTCCAGTCTGCTGCTGCCCTTTCATGCCACTCCTGCCCCATAAGGGATCTGGAAACCTACCAGGATCATCACACAAGTATTTCTATTGGCACAAAACCAATATATGGATGGCACGCTGCCTCTTTCCAGCCCTTGGGTAGGAAGGATGGCTGATCTCAACCATGAATGACAGTAACGGGGACACTGCAGCCCTTCATCATGGTTTTTCTAACCTATATCAGGCACCAAAGAGAATTTTAGTGGTCACTACAATGCATCAGATAGACCATAGCTCAGCTGTATTGATGGAGCTAGGCCTAAATTATGTGGTAAGCCTTTATTTAAAATGCCAGGGCAGTTTGTAGAGTTAATTCAAACTGTTAGAGATTTACCATAGCATTTAGACTGTTGGATGATATCAGACAATGCAGGAATGCCCCTGCGTGCTCTGATTTTCAGTGTGTTTGTTCGTCACTGCACTCAGACATCCTTGAAATGTTATTGAACTGCCTCAAAAATTCTGAAGGAAGAAAAAGAAGTTTGCTCAGGTATCGCTGGCTCACAAACTGGGAAAAACAGAACCAGAACTCTTCAAGCTTACTTTTCTCTTGTGCGCTGGCAGCAAAAGATCATGGTAACACCTCTTTACCCAAATAAATCAGATGCAGGCAGCCTTGCCCGTGCATCCCTCGTGCACTTACAATTCTCTGCACTAGTTACCTTGAAAGGGTAACGTCTTACTGCTTTGTTTTACAATTCAGCCATGCTCTGGCCCAGTATTCCTGTAGAAAGTTTTCATATAGATGCTTTACAAGAGCATAGAATGTAAGAGGAGGGTATAGAAAAGTACGGAATATAAAATGTTAAAATTTGGCAGATTTTCTATATGTGTTTGATGCAGACGTAAAAGAAGAACCTGGGTCTTACAGGCTTCATTCACAATCAGTGGTCTGAATTACAGTAAGTGTAAGACCTTGCACAAAGGCTCTGTAAGAATGGCGTGACTCTTCTGAGACAGAGTGGGGTTAAGGAAGACAGAAGTCTTCATGAAAATCAAGCACGTTCTCTTTACGATGCAAAATCTCACACAAATGCAGGAATCCAAAGAACCCAGATACAATAATGGTTTTTTATTACAGTTTTGTCATTCACATTGCTGTAGAGGAAGTTTATCAAAGCTTTCAGAAATTTCTCTATTCACGGGTCTGGAAGTCAGGTTTCATTCTAACCTTTGCTGTCAACCCTGACACACAAAGCTATAAAGAAATAAAAATTCTCTCTGAAACTCAATGAGCCATCTTTAAGTTTTACACTGAAGTTTGCTGATTTTAGGGGATTGGATGAGGTGGATGCTTCATGATTGCTAAGCACTGTGTGTCCATAAACTTGGTTCTGGCTCATGTTCAATCCACGGCAACAAGAAACTTCTGGTATTTTAGAGGAAAATTATATAGCTGAGATATCTGTTCAAGTGCATATGCATCTTCAGGTTAAGGGTTTTTTTAAAGCAAGGATAACTAAGCATTTCTTCTCCATGTAACATACATAGCAAATAAAGAATTAGATAATATTTTTGCGTGGCTTTGGATATATTCCAGCCTGGCTCATTGTATTTCTGTTCTCCCAAAAGAACAATACTAAATTACAAAAATTCACAGCAAAGAGAAAATAAAATAGGCTGTTCTTAAAACAATAATAAAAACTGCAGTGAACCTGCTTCAAGCACCCACTCAAGGGACAAGTAAAAAACCAGCTACTTAACATTTAATGATCTAAAGGAGATGAGTTGAGTCATACTCAGCTTGAAATCAGTTGAGGATACTTTGGGGATATTTTCTTGAGAGAAGGTTACCTAAACAAGGAATACTTTCGTGTTGCTCTTTACAGAACCTGACATGTAAGTATTGTCTTGAAAAGAGTAAATAATGTGAAATTTTCTTAGAAAAATAATCACTGGGAAAAAAAAACCAAACCCAAAGCATGGGTAAAAAATGAAAAGAAGCTAGACACCTGTAACTGGGGAAACACAAGATCATGGCAGAAGCACTGCTCTCCAGTTCTCATTCAGAAGTGTGATGTCCTTGTCTTTCGCTGTTTCTATATTCTATAACCTTCTTCAAAGTTACGTGTGGTTTTAGTTCTCGTTTACACTCCTGTCACCACTACAGCACAGTACATTGCTCTGGCAATACGGCAGGTTTGAAGAGATGGAGATACAGCTCTAGGAATGTGATTTGTTTCTTGAAATGTGGACATCTATCTGAGCTATTTATGTGCTTTTTAGCCAAGAAGCAGCAATACTGAGGTACAATCCATCTTATCATAAAATACATGTCTTCATAAAGATCAGATGAATCCTGCATATTTCTCTCCCTTGACACTAAAGGAAAGCCAGGTAATGAGCTCATACACAAATATCCATGGTGTGGGCATCTAAAGTGACCTAGGGTTAATCTTAGTCCTGGCTTCACCCATATAATTAAAACTCCGTGGCCTTTACTTCCCTGTTAATACTGTTGTTATCCCTGAATGAATGATGTGAAGCAGAGACGATGGGATAGGACAATTGACAAGTATTAGCTCTGGAAAGCACATAGCACACTGGAACCTCTCCAGTGTCTTTGTATGCTTCCACCAGGGATTTCAAGAGTGTAACCAGTTCCTTATAGCTGACAATTTTGGAGGCTGCTGAAGTGCAGGATGAACACCTGGTCTTTGGCAGTAATAAAGGCTCCAGGCTGTATCGAAGGTCACAAAACCTGAGACCTGCTGAGCTGCTGAAAATACTTCAGATCATCCTTCTTTGCAGTCCCCTTTTAAAAGGAAAAGACATTTTAGGGGGGGCAAAATTAGAGCTCTCGACAAATCCTGAGTAAACAGGCTCTAATATTCTTCCTTGAAACTGAGTGGGAGAGGTGGGGAAAGAGAAGGGAAGGGAAATTCCCTCTATTTCACAGACGCAGATGGAGGAGGAACAGGACATCTGCTCCTCCAGCGGGCTGCACTAGTGGCTGCTTCCCTGGAAGCGACTGTCGGGAGGGTTTCTGACCTATTTGTGCCATGTCCTTTTTTCTCCTGCTACTTACATGACCCGGTAATACTAGAGCAGAGAAAGTTACTGTGATTTATTCAGCTGTCTACATAGGTGTTTCAGGGAATCCCCTCTCGCACTGCTCGGGCACCCCACAGGCTAATCCCCACCCCATCCATGTGGCTGTGTAGGATGGGTAAAAGGGTTTTACCTTGATATTACCATCCCATTCCCTCAGCAAGTCGACTTCAATATGACAGATTTTACTAGAAATACAACACTAAGTTCTTCATCCAGTGTAAACCAGAGTTGTTTTATCTTAGGAGAAGAAACTGTCTGCAAAATTTAGAAAAGACGCTCTGTACTGTAGTACCCAGGTCGGTGACACTTAGACCCAGTGGCAGCTCTAGTGCCTTTTAGCTAGCGAGGCTGTCGGAAGAAAATTTAGTGAGAGACTCTGTGTGTGCATGCATGTGCACAAGTGTGCAAACAAGCACACATAATGCAATGGAGATTTTAGAGGTCACTATCACACAAAACAAGAAGGCACCACAACACATGGGAAGTATATGAAGATGTGCCTGCACAGTAGCCCTCGGTGCTTTTTCTAAGCTCATATGAACTGGGAAAAAAAATCTTTCCTTGAAGGAGAATAGAATTTAATTTGCTTATATGTAAGCACCAGCGAAGCAACTAGTAGGAAAGATGCAGGTCACTGTGTGTATCTACTGGAAAGTCCTTCATTGTGGAAGGTGGATGCTGAGTATGGTACTACGAAGGCAGTAAGTTATTCTTTGATGTGAACAGAAGTTTTAGAATTTAAATCTAAGAGAAGATCCTGAATATTTAGATTTCCTGTTTAGATTTCCTTTCCCCAATTTTTGAACTTGCATAGAAGTGGCAGGCACAGATCATCACGACATACACTGCTCCAACAATCTTGCAACAAATAGCTAATGCATAATCTGTCAGAACTGAAAATAGTCTTCTTTTCATTTAATGTTTCTCTCTATGATTCAGTACCTTCTGTGACTTCATGATGCATTTGATTGCTGACTAATATACATATATTTCTTGTATTTAGTTCCTTTAGTTTAAAAAAGCAATGCTTTCACTTCTGGGAAGAAAACTTTGATAAATATTATTCTTTATAGTATAAGACTTTGATAAATATTATTTTACCTTCTGACAAATCCTTTTTTTTTTTTTTGCATACTGGTGGATGACCAATAAGGTACATATTTCATTCCAGATTACTGTGTCATGTTTCTGTAATAAAACAAACTTGTATTTTATCACTAGCTAGCCAGCATCCTTGCTATAGGTTTTGAAGTCACAGTTAGACATAATACTAATTCTACTATTAAAAAACAATCATGGAGCAATTCACCACTATAAACCCTGAATTCAGCCCAATCTGTGGACAGGTGGGAGATGCTAATCTTTTTTTTTTCTTTTTTTTTAATTAAAAATCTGTAAGACCAAGGAACAGAGTTAAATATGACATTGAGTTTATATGCTTGCTTTCTGTCTCACTTGTAGATGGCAGTGCTCAGAGCATGCCAAGCAATGCTTGTTTAACATGATTGACATAGTTATGCTTCCTGATTTTTTCCTCTAAAATCCAACTCATTCTGTCACTGGTAGGACCAAATATCAAAAATATAAATCAGTGCAGTTGTTAAGATAAGGGTCTATATATTTAAAGAGTTATTAAAATAAACTATAGTTTAATTCAGTGGGCTAACAGTAAAGGCTAAGTCCTATTTGCCTTACTTATGCAAGTTATTACATTGCAATGAGATTAGTCACCTAACATAAGTAGGAGTTGGTTCTGTAACAAATCCGCAAACACACACAAAAAATGGAGTTAATCCCGAAATACCATTTTTAGCTTGCTCTCGTTGTGTCTCTAATATTACAGAGGTCTCCTAGTAGTGACAGTTTTAACCTTGGCTCTCTTGCTTTTTGAGAGATGAAGTCAGCCCTTCATCTGAATGTTTTTTTCATAGTTTAATATCCTCATCAGTTTTACTTGAAAGCTAGGCTAAAAAAATGAATAATAAATTTGATGAGAGCTGGTTAAAGAAATCATTGCATTGAATCTGGATTGCTCCCAGCTGTCTTAATTGAACAAAGGGAAAGTTTCCAAATACACCTTCTATATTGGCTGACTGCCTTAAAAGTTCTCTGAAGCTAGAAGAAAAAGTCCTTCCTCTCCAAATTAAAACACATATTGTAAAAAAAAACCTATTAAAATCTGTTGTATGAAGTTAGACCAGAAATAATATAAAACGGATTATTGCATTACAAGTTGGCATCAGAATTAAGCTATATTATGTATCTGTTTTGGTGTTGGAATAGATAACAGGGTTCTAGTTTTTGTCATTGTATAATTTTGCATATGGATAAAAAACTTATTTTTAAAAGCAAAAAGTCCTGTTCTTATTTGGGTAGACGTAAATCAGTAATAAGTACCAGCATGATTTCCTAGTGATGTGGAAGGTCTGCAAGGTCTGGCCCCAAACTGAAACGGGGGCTGCCAATACCTGGAAGCAGTTGAAGAGAGCTGGCTGGTGGCGTCGAAAGAATCGACTGGAGCTTGTATTATTTTATCATCTAGAGAGAAGATAAACCCAAAACACGGTGTTTCATCGAGCTCCATCGTCCCTTCGAAATATTACCCCATGGTCTCTCGTGGCCACAGGTCTGCATAGCCTGGTTTTCAAGCAGCAGCTGAAGGGCGATCCGGTAAACAGGCTGATGACTATCAGTGAAAAAAACTCCAGCCTGATTATATTGGTGCTTTCTGACAGTGGGATGGGGTTTCTGCATCCCTAAACTGCCAGGGAACTCCCTCTGGTGATGGGGAGGGCCCGTGGCAGAGGCAAAATGAAGCTAGTGGTGGCAAAGCCTTACGAGGTCTTTTCCTGGGGCAGAGGAACGGCAGCACAGTTGTTAGCAGTTGTTAGCATCCCTCCGCCATGTGTATCTTGAAACACAATATCCATGCATCGGTTAGCAAAACTCCCTTTAAAATCAGCGTGTTCTGGTTTTGCCTGGGACGGCACTCCTGGGGTGCAGTCTGCCAAAACCCACCGGTGGGATGTCAAGGACCTTCTGCAGGTTGCTCTCTAACGCTGCGAAGGCAGCGCTTGTGTGTTGCCTTCAAGAAAGCAGCGGTTTGTATGTTGTGTGTAACAGCCTGTGCTCCCACCACGAGACCAAAGATTTTTCCGTACGGAAAGTACACCAGCTTCTCAGGAGCAGCAGAAACCTGTGATTTTCATAGTAAATAGGCCTAAGCAGAGGAAGGCAGCACAAAAAGTACTTATTTAAAACAAAGGGGTGTTATCGATTATTATCTGTACGTGATATTTCAGCCTGCTTACAACAGCTGTCTGGCTTACCTTCTGTATACGTAATTCACTGTACTCATCGCATAAATTGCAAATTCATGGGAGCTGCTATTTGCCATTGAGTGTATGGCAATTTCACCCAAATTGTACTAAAAAAATTAGTATATATAGAATTTAGAATGCAGAGGCATGTAATAAAAGAATGTTAATGTATTTAAAGAGCCTCTTAAAAGTTAGGGAGTGCCAAAATTAGGAGAGTAACTCAAATTTAGCTCGTGAGTACAGTTAATAATAGCGTACCTAATGACACAGTCACATCTTTCCCACAGCACTCCTGCCTCGTTTTGTCTGGACAGATGTCACTGAGGGGCAAGGAAATCAAATATTCCACTTTCAGTAAACTCAAGCCTTACTTACACATTATTAACACAATTATTCAAATCCTCTATTGAATTATTAATTTCCTCATGAGATTTACTGTGATGGTCTCTTTGCAATATTATCACTATTTACCAACATTAATTAATGTATCCCTACAGCTCTATTTTGAGGTTACTCTTCCCTCAATTTTATGCCCAGGGACCTCAGACAGAGACACCTGAAGAACAGATGCTAAACCCAGAATTATCAAGTATTGTCTAAATTTGGGTGCCCAATTTTAGAAGCTCAGAGCCTGATTTTTTCCATGTGTTCAAATGGCAGCTAGCAATTTTAAGTGCAGCTGTGAATGTTCAGCCCTTTTCTAATTTAGACCCAGATGTCTCCCGTTGGCCACAAGAAAATGAAAAATGACAGAGGCAGGGATGGCATCAATCTCCCCAGGGCAGCATTCAATTGCCTGCAGTCCCCTGCCTCATTTGCTGCACATTTTATAAGTTCTGCAGCTAGTGAAGCAGGAGTCACACTGACAACAGCTAGGCTGGCTATATGACCCTGAAACACTCTTTAATTACATGACTGCATATGATTTTTTTTCCAGTTATTTCCACTTGTTCAGTGCACAGAAAGAATGGTCTTCAGAAAAATACCAGAATTTGGCTGCACATAAACCTTCATTCTAGCATTTCCCAAATATTGAGAGCCTGACTTCACAAACTCTGCATGCTACCTAAGCCTTCTTTAGCACATGAATGCACAAACATCCTGGGGGCATCTTCATGCAAAATATTGAAATTATTTCTTAATAAAAGGTGGTGGGTTTGGGTTGGGGTTTTTTTTTTCAGTGTCGTGCTCTGGAGAGGAACGGTCTTGTGGTGAAAGCCTAAGGCAAGGAAATAGGAAATTTAGTTCCAGAATTGGTTCTGCCATAGACTTTCTTAGTGACCTTGGGCACTCCTTATCCTTGCTGTCATTCCCTTTCATCATCTCGAGTTTGGGACTAGCACAAGGTCTGCTTCAGGGCAGTTTTCTGGAGCTCGACTCATTATTCTCAGTGGAGGGTCAGATTCTCAGGTGGAATGTGCTATAAGAGTGTGAAGTATTATGCAAGAGCATGCTGCAATAGAAGTGTCAAAGACAAAGTGGTGCTATGAAATACTAATTATGGTATAATGTGTTAGGAGATAAGCCTTTATAAATTGTTTACCTGCTGTACAAGATATCTTTATTAATATAATTATTTCTCCTTAACCTGACCGTGATTATTAGGTACCAAGGTTCTGATGGCCTGATGGTATAGAATGTCCAGCATTGCTGCCTGACTTCAGAACTGTATTTATACAGAACACCAAGTAAATACATACAGCTTGCCTTTAACTGGGATGACTTGGGAGTCCAAACAGCATTTCACTGTAGTTTTACGTATTTAATACCCTGCTTCTGGCAAATTCTTCACCTTTTCCATTTATTGCTACAGCCTTGGCTTCGTCAGCTTCATAGGAGTCTTGGCTCCAGGAGCCTGGCCCCACACATTCCATTCTTCTATGAGACTCTAACTTTAGTTGATAAAAGTAGCAACGTGATTGCCACCTGAGGGACTTTTGTAAGGACATTAACCTGGCTTTCTGAGCATGGTTAAGTAGCGCAAAATACCAATAAAGAATATTTAAACAGGATTGAGAACAAGCTAAATGGAGCATTTCTGAATTGTCCTTGGCAATTACTATCAAATGTGAGTATTGCTAATGGGGCTCTACATGGGATGCATGGCTACAGCATATGCAATGCTCTCTGTGATCTGTAACAGATCTAGAACACTCCTGGTCTGCAGAGGACAAGGACTGGTAATATGGTAAATAGTGATAAGCACTGGGCTATCATACACACTGATCCGAACTATTTGATTAACTGCACCAAAATATATTTTAATATTGCCCAAAGCAATCTTATACATCTGGGAAAAATGTACTCAAACTGTGTCTATGTAAGGGAGATGTGTCCAGGAGAGGACGTAAGGACAAGCAGACAAGCAATTCAGCGTGAGAAGACACAGTACACTTGGATGGGGTTGCAACCAGCAGAAGTGTGGGAAGATAATGCTGTAGGTGGAGCTGGTGAGATGGATATTGAAACACCACACAGAGTCCTTTGTACACATTTTTTAGAAGATAGGGGAAAATGGAAAAAAGTGCAGGCAAGAGACACAGAAACGAGATCATTTCTGGCAACGTGCCAGGAATTGCAGTCGTTACTTCAGGTAGTTAAAGATGTTAGAATTTTAAAAAGAGATTTAGTTACAGTGAACCAGCATCTTTCTGGAGAAAACATGATAGGTAGGATAAGTCTCTTCAATGTGGGAAGGAAAGCTATTAAAAAATCAGTGCCTGGAATTTTAAACTGGGAAAGCTTAATAGGATAAAAGATATGATTTTTTTTAGTAAGGTGGTAACTAATCATGGGAACATGTCACCACCAAGGATAGCGGTGGATTTTCTGTCCGTTTGGATTCACAGCTTGGATGCCATCTGGAGGATAGGCAGAAGTCCAACACAACATCAATATCAATGATATACAGGACAATCTAATGAACCCTTTTGGCCTGATACTCATGGAACTGAAGTTCACGGGAGTTCTGCATTGACTTTAACGAAGGCAGGATTTCATCTTCTGTTCCCAAGGCTTTAATAATGGAAAAGGTATTAATTACCTCTGCTCAAATGAATGGAGGCAGAGTGATGTGCAATACCATGGAGGAAAGCTGCCAACTTGCAGCAATGATGCAAGTTGAAACCAACTTCTTTTTTTTTTTTAATGAGTATTTTCTGCGTTTCAGCTGCATACTTTCTTGAAGCACATCTGTGTGGTCAGTTCTAATAATAGAACACTTCTGGGACATAACCCCGCATACAGCGGGAACCAGGGCTGCATCACAGGCTTTGGAAAGCAGCAGATCGAGAGGGGAGATCCTAGTGATCCAGGTTTCGCCGAAAGAACGGATGCAAATTTGGTAATTGAAGGTGAGCAAAGTTGTCAAAGATGGGGCAAATTGAAGGTCATCTGCATTCTCAATGAAGGGAAGCAGGATTAACAGCAGTGGATAATTCTGGGCTTTGGAGATGACTGCATCTCTGTCAATGAGCCAAGAGAAAAGATAGATTCTTCTGCTTCAGCGGGGTTGACTATTGCTTCAACTTCAGAAACTGGCTTATTTGTCTAGCTGCGTTTAGATGCCTTGCCAGAAGTGAGGCTGCTGGCTATGCACTAGTTTCTTCTAATAAAGACATGTTCAAATGTTACAAAACTGCATTCTGTTTCTTTCTTCTATCTCTGCAGCATACCCTGCACATAAAAGGCTGATCAGTTATTTAACCCCTTCCATGTTAAGAAGAGCTAGAACATTTGCTATGATAAAAGATATTCTGGGTTTAAAGGTCAAGTACAGCAAATACTCTGATAAGACTCAGGTACTGAAAGCATACTTTTGATTTTCCTGTTTTCATTTAGATTTGCATTTTGAGGCACCGGATCATGAAATGCAAGAGGTCCCTCTAAGGTACGAACATGAGCCAGTGAAATATGGCCATATATCCAAGATGAATGCATACCTACAGGCAAAACCACAAATGTACAATTGATCAGAAAGTCCGTGAAGTATCCCCCAAAAGGATTTCAACATCAAACATTTCAAACATTTTTGATAGTATGTACAGTGAAGCCATCAGAATAGTCAAACAATAACGCTTAAATTTATGCTTTAGCTCATTGAAAATACCCTCCTATGAGCATGGAGAGAAAAAAATGCATAAATGAGTGGGTTCCAGGCTATCAACCCTCCCTGGTGTATGCCTTTGTCATTCAGAAAACCCTTAAATCCCAAATTGAGTTTGTAACAACCTCATCCTGGAACAAAGATTATGTGAACACCCCTCTGCCCTAGCCATCCAAATACAGAGCTTGGTCCTTTTGGTCTTTCTGGGGAGGCAGAAGCCTTTAGGGTCTGGTCCACAGTGTCTTAGATTGGCCTCTGCTCAGGGGTGACCGATGCTGGGGCCCGTCTGGTACAGCTGAGCAGAGACAGAGCTTAGGAAGACAAGACAGCCAACGTAAATCACTGCACTGAGGCAATGTGAAAAACCCTCCTCCATCCTCTAATGGGTCTGTTGTGTTAACAAGGTCAAAAGAAGGGTAGGCTGCATTAAAAGCAGTATTATGAAAGAGCCAACAGATGTTATACCTTCGTATGATCTACTGTGAGTCTCGTCTGAGGCTACAGATCCCAGATTGGGACACCCTCATGCAAAAGAGGCAAATTATAAACTCCTTATAAATGGCTAGGCTGAAAAGTTCATCATCTAATCACAGGAATGCAGATGTCAGGCCATGAATCCAGAAAAGAAATTCTAGAACATATACTGCAAGGATTTAGGACCTGTTTATACTATAGTGACCAGCCTAACAAAAAAATGGTATGAATATGCCGAGATCCAAATGGGAAGGAAAACAAGGCAGCATTCATATACTTGCATTTTTGACTCATGTGTGATTTGCCTAAAATTGCTGTGTTTTTTCATGATAATTAGACCCAGGACATACAAATTCTGCATTGCTCTTTCTGACATGACCTATGATCTAAAGGTTAGTCTCAGTGCTTCTTCATCTCCTTATCCAAAACCAAAAAAGGTTTCCCTTCCTGTTGAAATAAATGCACTTGTAAGTGCCAAGTATTACAATCCTGTCATCTGAAGAAGACCAAACCCATCATTTCAGTATATGTTGCTGAGATGGCTGTGGCCATGATGTTTACTACCCTTAAAGTAATTGCACTTGTAAAGCTTAAAATGTTATTTCTCTGACTATGTATTGATCAGTTTGATTTTCCAAAGCCAGATGCCTCTTCAAGGCTTCTATACACCATACTCAAACCACAAACAATGTCAGTTGCACCATACCAACATGGTCACTTCAGTGAAAATATCTGTATTTCTAAAGTTCATTGTACCTTGTTTTCCCCTCTTCTGTATTTTCCTTTTCTGTCAGGTGGGAGGAGAATGACAGCATGTCAGAGAGGTCTGCCTGGTCCAGCCTTACTTCTGCCTCTGGCCTAAATTCGAAAATAAAGAGTATAATAGAGTAAAAGACCTCTTAAGAAATTGCTATGTTTATTAGACTATTAGGGGATAGTTTTACTCTCACTGACCAAATCCAGACAGTCTCGACAGTGCCATATCCAATCCTATCTCCTGTACTTTCGATATTACAAAAGCCATCAAAATTCTTTATAAGTAAGTGCTGCTGTAATGTTACACCTACTCACCTTGAGAAGAAAAGGTCCCGGTACTACAATGTTTTTGTCATTTGACAGCTTCATCATATTAAACTCTCTCTTTCAGTGATCCTGCACCCACTTTGGTATATTCACAGTTGGCTTTTTTTTCTCTTTAATATTCTTGTATATTTTGTACATCAGGGATACACATCTGGGTTTTTTTCCTACTCCCCACCTACATTTATTGCTTTCTGTTATATATATCTCAAACAGTTTAGATAACTAGCATTGGTTCATTACATTTGGTTCCTACAGATGCTGGAATACTTGGAAGCAATACCTCTTTCTAAGTATTGTCATTTTCTAAAATCCAACAAAATAATTTACAGACTATTGGCAAAGTAAACATCACAAATAGTGAGGGGCTTTCAAATTCTGAGCCTTCAAACCCCTGACTAGTAAAATTCTGGCTCATGTGTAGTCTACGGCAATGTTGTTATCAATGTGAAACAGCTGATCTTAGTCAAAATATGGGAATGCATCTCCCACCCCCTTTCCCTGCCTCAGACCGACAACATGCACACCTTCTTCACTGGAGTATTACATTGGAAACCGCACTGATGTTATTGGGAGTTGCGCTGCATGAGTAAACATTAGATGATTGAGACTATAGATATGGAACTGTAGACAATTTTTGAGTCATTTGGCTATTTAAATAATCGGTTAAAATATCTTTCTTCTTTTAAATTCAGTAGAAGTTCCCACAACCTAAACTGACTAACCAGCATTGCAGCCGTTAATTATGTCAGTAGAAATTATTGGCGCAATATTATGAGTAATTGGAGGAAATTCTGAGGTCTGTTTTGTATAAGAGACTGCACCAGCTGGTCACATGTTGTTAGTAGCTCCAAAAAGATAGCCATACAGTCAGTGGGATTCAGCTCCAGGTCAACACACCTGAATTGAAGTGCCTACTGTTGCCCCCGCACAGGCATCTAGAGCCTTTTGAACATCCCTCGGATGTCCTGCTGGGCCACCAGCTCCTGCTGCAGAAGAGTTTAGGTCTCCTGCAGGTCCCACTGTTGTGTGTGGCAGCTCTGTGTGGATGAGTGAGATACACAAGGACATCTCAAATAGCACAAGGTGCCTGTGCATGGGCGCTGCATCCCACTCATGCCCTCTCTCAGTGGTGGTGGGAGTTTGGATGCTTGGCCCACATGTAGACCTAGATATGCAGACATCTACGTGCAGGTATTTGCATCCTTCCCTGTATGTCATCTAGGAGAGAGACTCATTTCAAGAGGCTCTTTAGGCATACCCAGGGTTGGTCCTAGCCTTGGTGTGCCCTAAATTTCTCCAGAGATACTTTGGGAGGCCTCACAGCTGTCCACAAACGCAGAGTCAGACCGTGGGACTGAACCAAGAGGGAGGAGAGAGGAGACACAGACCTCTGCCTCGGGACGGGGAAGCTCTCCAGGCAGTGCTGGGTTTGTGCACATGCCCTTGCCCGTGCCGCTGGCTGCCCCCGGCAGAGGAGCTGCTCTGGGGAGGGAGTCGATAGGCAGCACTGCCGACATTGCTCGCCAAGAGATGGACACACAGACATGCTACAGCACGGCCGGGGATGACCGATGCTGCCAAGGCCTCTGCTTGAGAAAACTCAGTAGTTTTCTACATCTGAGCGCCATCTTTGCAAAGCCATGGGCATGGCCAGACAGCATCCCCCAAAACACCACAACGAGCTCTGGCCGTGGCACTGACTGCTGCCTCTCCTTGAGGATGCACGAGGAAGAAGGGGATGACACAGCAACTGATGTCTGTAATGAATACAGCATTCGTCTAGAAAAACAGATGCTGTGTCTTCTCCAGCACCATGTTCTCTTTTCTCCAATAAAGTTTCCTAACCCCAAATTAATATACTGTGCTTTGGCTATGAAGGCCAATCTGACAAGTATTTAGTAACTCCAGAAGCTACTAACAGCTTTAGGAGCCCCCTGGTAGCGCCCGACAGCTGGCAGAGAAGTGATACATGAATATCCATAGATATATTTATAGATGCATTGTGTATCAGTGTAGTTGCTGATCTCATTAAAACACATCTGCATGCTTGCCTTCCTAAAATGATCCTGGGATGTGCGAACGAGTATCTGGCCGTAGATGGCACCAAACAACCACGAGCGGAGCAATCCCTCCTTGCTGCTGGAGCAGCCCGGCTGAGGCTGCTGGCTTGCGGCTGCACCCCGGGGCAGCCCCACCGAAGACTGTCTGCCCTGAGCTGCTAGAAATGGCACAACTTCTTCTTCCGAGACACGATTCTGTGTATCCCCCAAAATCAAATAGCCTTTCTGAGCTTCACAACTATTTTTTCCTGTTTAATCCCCTCCCCCCCCCGCCCCCAGTCATTTTTTTTTTAAATACAGCAGCACAAAACCAAGCCCTACCACGGTCATGGATGTAGTATGTTGGCACTTGAAAAGAGCACGGGAAGGGACCAGTGCTGCTCTGAAGACCTAGCCATCTGAATAGGCTGTTGCATAGGATTGTATGTCATGAAGCCCAATTTTTGCTTTTGCAAGCAATTAGGTAAAGTAATCCTATTCATAAACTGATGACGCTCTATCTTAAAATCTAATTACTGGTTTTTATTCCCACAACAGTTATCGGGTTGGTGTTTTGCTCCTGTGCCTCTCTGAAGCTTAGAAAGCTTTTAATTTCCATCCTGGATTCCTTTGTGGACGTATTATCCTTTTTCATTCCTGTACCAACATTGTGTTTTAGCTTAAATAGCTCTTCTCCCTACCTGGTATTTCCTGCCCAACAGAGCTTCCCACCAGGCCCATTAGACTGCGTGACTCCCAGGCACGTGGTCACAGGCTTGGGACGAAGATATGTGCTCTTTTAGCCTTCACCTCCCTGCCCTGAAGATATGCCCAGAGCTTTTCCCTCCCTGGCTCCCAACAAAATGCCCAGCTGCTGCTGTGGCTAGAGCATTGCAGCCCTGGTAAAAAGCTTATAAAGACATCAGCTTGCTGAGGGCCATCTGGAGGGCATGAGCCACGTGAGATTAGGGCAAAGATGAGTAAGGAGTAAACAGGCAAGGAAAGAAGTGAGGGGATGTGATCTCTGGAGAAGGGGTGATGGGGTTGAGCAGCAGCGCAGATGGCTTGGGGCACTGTCTCTCTCGACTAGCTTTGGAGGCTTCTGCCGTTGCCTGTTATGAGCATACCAGGAAGGCTAGAAAACAGGCATTGTGGACCACACATGAGGTCGAAGCCTCTCTCAATTCACTTCACGCTATTACCTGTTGTCCTGGAGTCTTGCCATTAGGGTCATCAGTCTCCTCCAGCTTGCTAGCTGGATGCTCCCCTGACCCACTGGTGTTCTGCAGCTGTGTGCACCTTGGTGCACACCCATGCCCAAACTTGGCCATTAAACTGGATCCCAGTGGTGATCCTCCAGCATTTCTCAGAGTACCCTCCTTCAAATCATTTGCTTGCCTTCAAGCACAATGTGCTGTTATTCTCCATCCCTCCTCCTTCCCTCCACCTCAGCTATGGCCACCTTGAAACTCCCCTCACCACGCCCTCCTTGTACAGTTCAGCTAATATTTTTTCCATTTGGAGGGCTTATTAAATACTTTGCAGAGTCCGGTCAGGCTTCTCTCCTCTCTGAAATAGGTCCTTTATTTTGAAAAGAGGAAACTGAGACTGAGTAAGATTAAACAACAACCTGGTGTACTGACAACACTGGAGGTTCGTTTGCAGTTCTTACCCACAGGTGGGCAATTTGTCCCCAAGCATAGCTGCTATACTTTGGTCCAGCTCTACTACTCTTTTTGCAAACTTAAATGCATACACTGAAGTGAAGTTTTGTGTATCCTCAGTTAAGAACAGGGGCTGGGAAGTTTGCACGTTGCTGGGTCTGAATGTCTGCTTTCATGATCCTCAACTCAGATGTGCAGTATTACATCTGAGAAGAGTCTTTTCCTTTCATTACATTTCCATTTCATTTTAGTCAATGAATATTGACTGATACTGAGTGATTGCTTCTGGGACTAAAAAGGGGAAAGTATGACATGGATATGGAAACAGGATGGGCAAATTTATTTTGCAAACACAAATTCAGATTTTTAAGACTTTGTTCAGTGCAGGTCTCTCATTAAACATAGATTATAAGCTCCAAAAATCAAGGATTGTCTTGTGTATTCTGTAGCACACTTTAGCTATGAAATAATAATAATTGGGAGTTTTGCCTCAGTGAAGATGGAACACAAAGTGCAGAACTAGAATATAAAAAAGGCTCAATTGGCTCAGCCCAAAAATTCATATAGCGTCTTCATCCTAGAAGAAGGCAAAACAACAGGGGGAACGTAAAGGGATACTGCTTTGCATCTGCAGCTTTCAGGAGTCTGGCTCTTGTTCTGGTTCATGGTCTGCTTATGCTCAACTCATCTCAACGTTGTAGTAAAATGCACTTTGAGAAGTTGCATCTTGTTAAATAAGTGAGGGTTAATAGCTCTTGTTGCTTAGACATTTCACGTCCTTGACATCTGTTTTTTTCCTTTCGACCATGTGGTGGTGGCAAAGTTAATGTAGTCTCAAGGCTTCTGACTAACACCAATATTTATTTCAGCAGATGCATAAAGGATATGTAAAATAGATAAACTGATATCCAAGCTTAGATATCACAGCTTCTTCTCTCACTTAGCACAAAGTAAAATATCCTAAGCATCCCTTTGCTAATGTATTTGCCACTGGTCATACATGATTACTGTGATACGTCCAAATAACAGCTGTATTCCATGTTCACAAGTTTTCTGTAATTTTTATTAGTATATTTTCTTCTTTAAAGTACATTTCTCCATTACTGTCCAACAGAATGAAATGTTCATTAATGTCAGCTCACTACAGGAAAACGGAAAGGACAGGTGGGATAACTAGACTGGCTGCTACCCTTATCTGAGCCTGCTGGAATTAAACAAACATTTTCTATCCTTCTTTCTGTTTGTTTAATAATGTAATAGCAATTTTATTTTATAGCTTTCCCTGAACTTCATCTGTCCTTCCATTCCTTTTAGCCATTCAGTCTTTTTTTTTCTTCTGATTTGCTTTTCTGATTTGCTTTTCTGTATTACCAATGACCCCCTCTGAATTAATATTCACATTAAAAAGGAGAATATTTTCACCTTCATTTTGGAATTTATTTTCTATCATCTCCTTCACAGAAATTAAGTCCAAAGCAGAGTATCAGATAAATTCACCGGCTTTCCTGCAGATCCCAGGACAGCTAATATCAAACTGATGCTTTTTAGATAGGCTGAGTATTACCTGTTTTCCAAAACTTAGCAGCACTCAGGGTGGGTTTGTATGATCTCAGGCAGTAAAACCATCTCCACATGCACAGGCAGGGAGAAAGTTCCCAAGGTCCCCAGCATGCCTGAGCTCATGGAAAATGAAAAGACTGTCCCATCAGGTCCCAGAGGGATTTGGAGCATGTACTGGTGGTGGCATGGAGGGTGTTATTTTTCCCTGACCCTGAAGCCTTGAAGCATGAGATTTGATTATAATCATCGTCCCATTGCAGAGCTGCAAAATTTATGAGCGTTAAGAGCACAGCAGCGAGTTTCCTTTTCTGTATAGAAGACCACCATGGGTATATGGGGTGACCCCCAGATTTCAAATGCACACACGTGCAGCCACGCACTCAGCTTTCCCTCCCACACCCACAAGCAGGAGGGAGACAGCTAATTCACCTGAAAGCACATGAGCAGCATCTATTGCTTTCCTGGGTAAAGTGTTCAGTCATTCACTCCTCTTTCTGTTCAAAGGGAGCTTCATTTCATCTAAGCTTAGCTGATAATTCCTGGACCACAATTTGCTCCTATTTCCAAGGATGAAACCACCCCAGCTTCTCCATATGAGACATGGTTATGGAGTTACCTCCCAGCTTCCTTTCGTGAAAGGTTTTTCCTAATCTCTCAATTATTTCTGGGTCTCTTCTCAAGGCCGGCGCAGTGCGGGCACTCACCCAGCTGGGCTGCACGGGGGACAGGTTTGCCTCCTCGCTCACAGCCCACCTCCCTCCCGAGGTGACCTCTCCTTCCTTATGGCTGCAGAAGCTGCAGTGCACCACGATTTGTCTTCTCCCCCATGTTTCCCTTTCACATTTCATTCTCCTTGGAGTTGCTCATTGCCAGAACATTCTTTCACACTGAAAATGTGTAGAAATAAGCTTTTCCCCCCAATAACTGCATCTTTCTTTTGTAGATGTTAGAACAAACCCTACTGCATCAGGACCATGTACACAGCAGATCCAGAGCACTAAGTAGCCGATTCCTAGTATGTGTTACCAATGCAATCTTCTGAGATCCAAAATCTTGTCAGCAAAGACTTTGTGACTCGCCCTGTTGATGTGAATCATCAACATAAATGCTGAATAGCCTTGGACTAGAAACTGAATGCTGTGAGACCCAGCAAAACCAGTCCGGTTGATCGGAGATCTCTATTCTCACCTTGCTTGAGACCTGTCTGTGAATGTCTGGATTTACCACTTGCCTTCTTAATTTCAGCAGATAAAAGCTTTTAGATCTAAATATATAAATATAAGTATACTCTCTCTCTATATATATATATATAAAAAAAAATATATAAATGCTCTGCGGAAACCCACGTAGATGGTATTGACACATTGTCGCTATTGCCCAAACTGTAGCCGAGTCAAAGACAGTGACATTTCATTTGAGAAGATCTACCTTCCATGAAACCATGGCATTGATTACTTATATTTTTAGCATCTACCTCTTTGCTGCTACAGTCTTATAGAAACCATTCCAGTGTTTTGCCTGTCAGGTTACCTTTCACATATTTTGCCTTCTTTTTAATATTGCAAATGAATACATTGAAATATTTCAATACATTGAAATATCAGTGTTAGTAGTTACAAGATCTCTTCATATATTTCCTTTAAAGTCCTTGCTGTGAAATCTCTAGACCTGTACATTTGAAAATGTTTAAATTTAGTAGGCAGTGCTTTGCATTCTCCTGTGTTAATTTTATAAAAATGAAAAAGAAAACTTCTGTGCCAGCTGAAAAATTGTTGCTGTGGCTTGTATTTTTCTTTTTCCCTACATAGGCTGAGCAGAGAGCTGGTTCTTTCAGAAAATCTGAGCCTCATGTGAGAACTTCACCCAAAGGCTTTTAGGCAGCAGTTTCGGGGAGCCCTCCCTGCCACTGTGGCAGTGGGTGTTCAGGGCTGCCCACGGTACCGCACGTCCCTTGGTGCCTGCCATGTTCACCAATGCCCACAGCACACCCATGGCTATTTCATCTTCAGCTTCCTCTTGAGAAGCAGCCGTAAATCGAATTCCCTTTCAGCTACATGATTTGCGGTTTTTGGGTTTGCATCCTGATCAGACACAATGTGATTCACCAGATGATTTTTCTAGGCATTCGGAGAGCTGCAAAGAAAGCAGCATTTCTGGTTTTAGTACTCTAACCAGTGTTTAATGATACGCTGTGCCTTTACTCCCCCCCTGCTCTACAGCTTTTCTCTCCCCAACACTTAATTCTGATCTTCAGGGTGTATTTAAGCCCTACGAAATTTAGCAGATTGCAAAGCAGTTACTGTGTATCTTGGCAGTAATTGCATTACCAGTCCTGTTTTCTCTCCACAGTTATTACTTATGATACCTCTATCAGGCCTTCTCCTCGAAAGCCTAATTGATATTGATGTTATTGATGGCTGTGGTTTGGGAACTCTGCCTCTCTGTTGCAGCACGGCATTTTGCTCTCAGATTGCACCAAATGCTAATTATCATTTTTAGTGCACTGAATTTTAAATTACATAAATGGGACCGGATTATTTAAATCACTCTGCTTTCAGTGTGGAAATAGGCTTCCTATGGCTAGCTTACGTCCATCACTGGAGTGGACTTTGGACAGACATCACATGTGGGCTGACACCATTGGGCTAGCTTACATCCATCACCGGAGTGGATTTTGGGGACACATCACAGTGTGGCCACAGTAGCCCTGAGCAGGCGACCGCTGGGGTGGTTCGGGATCGGTCAATGCACTCTGGCAGTTTCCACATAAGCTACAATCATCTTCGGTTGTTTCTTTCTTGTCACATTGCACAGTGACAGTCAATATTTTTTTTTTCCTCTAGACTATTGTTGCTAATGAAAAATCACAACAAAAAGCTTGCTGCTTGTGCTGGTTTTGGCCGGGATAGAGTTAATTTTCTTCATAGTAGCTAGTATGGGGCTATGTTTGGGATTTGTCCTGGAAACAGTGTTGATAACACAGGGATGTTTTCATTGTTGCTGAGCAGTGCTTACACACAGTCAAGGCCTCTTCTGCTTCTCACCCCACCCTACCAGCGAGTAGGCTGGGGGTGCACAAGGAGTTGGGAGGGGACACAGCTGGGACAGCTGACCCCAGCTGACCAAAGGGCTATTCCATACCA
Organism: Mycteria americana; assembly: GCF_035582795.1. Classification (NCBI taxonomy): domain Eukaryota; kingdom Metazoa; phylum Chordata; class Aves; order Ciconiiformes; family Ciconiidae; genus Mycteria; species Mycteria americana. The sequence goes on from NC_134367.1 coordinate 39,876,670, forward strand.
TATGGTGGCATGCTCAGCATATACAGCTGGGGAAGAAGAAGGAAGGGGGGAATGTTCGGAGTGATGGCGTTCATCTGCCCAAGTAACCGTTACGCGTGATGGGGCCCTGCTTTCCTGGGGATGGCTGAACACCTGCCTGCCCGTGGGAAGTAGTGAATGGATTCCTTTCTTTGCTTTGCTTGCATGCGTGGCTTTTGCTTTCCCTATTAAACTGTCTTTATCTCAACCCCCGAGTTTTCTTACTTTTACTCTTCTGATTCTCTCCCCCATCCCACCGGGGGGGAGTGAGCAAGCGGCTGTGTGGGGCTTAGTTGCCAGCTGGGGTTAAACCACGACATGCTTCATAGAATCATAGAATCATAGAACAGTTTGGGTTGGAAGGGAGCTTTAAAGGTCTAGTCCATCCCCCCTGCAATGAGCAGGGACACCCTCAACTAGATCAGGTTGCTCAGAGCCCTGTCCAACCTGACCTTGAATGTTTCCAGGGATGGGGCATCTACCACCTCTCTGGGCAATCTGTTCCAGAAGCTTCAGAAAGCTTCACTTAACCTGAAGAACAAAATTCACAGCATGATGTGAAAGTGCTGGGAATTGGTTTGGTTCTTATGGACTATGGATGTGAACCTAAGCACCAGCTGCTTTAACTGAAATATTAAAATAAATCCTAAAGGCTTTCTGCTGTCAGTTGGTTTTGTAAAACGCTTCTGATGCTTTAACCAAATTGTCCACAAGAGCTAAGCAGGTAGACAAAATCACATCCAGCTAAGAGAAAGGGATATGCTCAGATATACATAAATATTGCATTATACTATTTTGGACTTAAATTACCTGACAGCATCTTTCTAAGTTAACATACCTTTGAAGGTCTACATGTGTGAGCTTAACTCATTCTTACTGTGTTAGACCATTCATATATAATCTCTCACTCCTGTTAAGTGAGACACATTCTCAAGGAAGTTATATAATAGTAAGAGGAAATATTAAACATGAACCTATTTTTTATAATTAGTAGCTGTGTCCCCAGTACTGATGAGAAATGCTAAAATATGTTGGTTAAATGCTGGCCTATGTTGGGCAAGCACGTGAAGCAGCTGAAGAGCAATATAATCATAAACATATAATTAAAGGTGAATTCTTCATCCTAAAGGAACCAAGCTAGCCCTTCACGGAACTGCAAAACCTGGGAAGTCTCACCGACATTGGATCTGTGCATAGGCTGAGAGCAGTCACTGGTCCTCCATACCTGGTGCTTCTTTCAGCTGAGCTGTGCTTTTGTTAAAGTATCAAAGATGCATAGCATCAAAACAACTAAATATCACAACTGAGCCTTTTTAGATCACTCTGCTTTTTATACATGACAATTACAGGTTCCCTAGACAAGCAGTGATTCAACAGATACATTAACACGTCACACGTGCATTCATAGTGCAATAAAACTGTTAGTGTACGCCTAGGAAAGCATTGCTTTTATTATAAAGCAAATCTGTAAATGCATTTGCTTTGTGTGGGAGCTCCTCCACTCGTCTTTCCATGAGACACAGAGGGGGCAATGAAAACATCAAATGGAACACCTCACCGTTTGAGAGGAGAAGGTGTATTTTCCTGGCTTCTTGTTAGAAATGCAATGAGCTTTCCAAACCGTCACTTACTTCCTTCTGTGGGTAGCATGGAGGATGCAAGAACTGTATGCTCAAGTAGAGTCACAAAAGATGGCAAGTGACAGGGGGGTTTTGTCCCCAGACCCTTTTACCAGGGCATGGGACTTCTGCAGTCTGCACAGCACCTCGGCCTGAAACGACGGCTTTGAGTGACAGGTCAGCAAAGTCTGAAATCAAAGGCAGTTGCTTCCAGTGAGCTGATGTGAACACGGGAAGAATAATATATTTTTGATGATGCTTCCCCAGGGGATACCCATATGGGAATTATAGCTATAATGTGGTACAGTTTATTTAAAGGGCAGTGCTTTACTTACAAGATGTGAGACTGTAACTCAGGAGTTATTCCTCACTGGCAGTTGGTTCTGAACTAATGATTTGGTTGTAGTAAGTTTAAAAAAAGATGTTTGTCTCTAATATGTCTAAGCTAGCAGAGCAGGAAAAGAGAATAAGCATTAAAGTACAGAACATGCTCAAATGAAACATTATAATTAAAAAGCTTTTTTTTAATCAAGTGTCCAGTGTAAATAAGTCTGCACTAGAACAGGCTGAATGGGCATTTCTGAGGCTTTCTGCGTGGCTGAGAAATTAAAAAGATGGCTCCTGATTTGTGACATTACAGAGCTTCAGCTTTCGTTGTCTTAGATGCTCCAATACCCCTGTGAGTCCTGGTCTCCACTGAAGTTAACTAGAGGAGGTTTAACCACAGGTCTAAGACTGACATTTTTTTCTTCTACATTACATTCAGTTATTAGGAATGAATTATTAGAATTCAGTTTTCATTTTTCAGACTGCTTATTTCTCCTCCTTCATATCATGAAATGTAACACATATAGTTGTACTTGCATGGCCAGCAAACCCCAACTTTGATGCTTTAGCGATTGTGACAAATGTGAGATGATGAAAAACGTCAGGATACAGTGCCTATTAGGGACCCCAAATTGAAATTCTCAGGACATGGCTTTATTTTGTGCTGTTAAATCTAGCTGAAAGAAAACAGGATCTTTGTTTCTTAAGACTTTGTTTCCTTCCACTATTTCTTTCCTATATTAAGCCGCAGATTGTAATCCTGTTTGTCATCACAGTCTGTCGTGGGAATTATGATATGATGCCGTTCTCACTGACGGCAAAACTCGTTTTGACTTAGGAACACAGGCAACCACATTGTATAATCTCTTTCCTCAGTTTATATGATATACAGTCAGCCCTAAGGTATCAAATGGGTTAAAGAGTAAAACATTCAGTTCTCAAATAAGGAAAAGAATTAGAAAGCAGAATGCTCTCGGTATAAGAAAAATAATCTCAAATTGATCTGTCAGGCATTTTTAAAGTGTCAGCATCCCTTACTTACTGAAAGCTAGTTTATTCACCAGGCTCAAGGTGTTCAAATATCTTATGTAAGGCTCTTCAGACTTGAGAGACGCAAAATCAGAGACTATGAACAAAAATTTCATCCTGGGCTTTATGCTTTCTGCATAAGATGGTGCAAACTGTCCTGCAGAAGCACGTGATCTGCAGTGGGGCAGGATGCCCCAGTCAGAGAGGCACCAGCACCGCTCAGCGTGGCGTGGTTCGTGGCAATGCGAAGGGATGCTCTGGGAACTGAATGAATCCCCAGGACCAGCCTTATGTCATTCGCTTTCTTGTCAGGGTGTGACTCCAGTTTTGATATCATTTCATCATGAAGAAGTCTTGACCTTATTCAATCCCAACTGCTGTTTTCCTCCACTGCCCTCTTGTTAAATCAATATTAGCACAGGCAGTAAAATCGGGCTTACGAATGTTGGCATCTAATCTTGATCTATTAAAAAACTGGAAAGAGAGAAATAAATCAAAGCATCAGTAACGTACAGAATTTTTCTTATAGACACAGAGGATCTTTATCAGAAAGGAAAGGTTATATGAGAAAAAATATACAGGGTATCAGGTGCACCACAATGATCTGCAGATTTCCCACTATGCTTTTTGTGCACCTGGAGCAAGGAATGTACTTTCAATCTATTTTTATTTTACATTATGGAAATATGCAGCCTAAGAAGAGTGTTACACAAAATCTCCATGGGTTAGGAGAGAACATAAAGATCATCCTCTAAAAGACTGCTCACCTTGAGTCTCTCCATAGGTGCTGCCCAACAAAAAGACAAGCAGTCTCTATACTTACAAGTAATCATGCCTGCAAACTCTATACTTTCCTCGCCTCATTTTGTGCATTGTGTCGATTGAAGGTACAGCCAGATCTCCTCAGAGAATTGCCGAGGTTATCAAAATACACTCTCAAGGTTTACAGCGAGGAAGAAAAAAATGAAAGGTTTCATACTAACAGCAGAGATAATGAGGGAAGAGATAAAGACAGCACACATTCAGCTTCTTTTCTCTGCTGATGTCTGGAGAAAAGGCAGGTCATTCTCATATTGAAGAAATGCCGACAGGCGGAGTTAAAATTGGAACTCAGAAACCCTGCACTGAATGTAGGGAAGGTGAGTGAGCAGGAGAATAAGGTAAAATCAGCTCTGAGAGCCATCATGTCAGTGACACGGTTGGCAAGGGAGGTTCTCAAGGAGGAAAAAAGACAACATCACAAATGCCTCTGCACAAGGAAGTCCTGAAAGCAAAGGAAAAATAGACATATATATTTGAGCTACAAAGTACCTTTTAACTACCTAACCTGTGAATGAGGATCTTGAGAAGTGCAACTTTCCTACTCCCAGGATAATCATGCCAATAGATATAAATTACCTGTATGTATCTGATAGCAACCTCCTCACGTGGGCTGCAGGCGGAGGTTTCGGTAGCAAGGCACTCACGCCCGATGGCTGTGTCCTCCTCCTGCCAGCCCGGTGCCTCTGCTCCCTGTCTGGCCGCTCTTCCCCCTGACCCCCCCAGGTATTCTTCCATGTGTTCCCCTCCTTACACCCTTTCCCTGGCCGATGCAGCTGATGTACTGAGTGGGCTTGGGCTCCTACTGTCCTCTCGTGACCTGTTCACCTCTGCAGATTCAGGAGATGCTTTCCTCTATCTTATGGCCAGTGAATCCCGAAATACTTTTCTGGACAACAGAACGAGTGTTGTCAGGAGAGTTAGAAACCTTCTCCCTCCCCCATCAGGATGGCCTGTTGCCTCCTGATTAGGCCGTTTTCTGGGGAAGTTGAAGACCTAAGTTTCAGTTCTTTCAGCCTGAGATAACAGTTAAACAGATATATCCTGGGGCAGAACTCAGCTGAGATCTCCCAGCTGGTTTATAAGAATCACCAACCCCTCTTCAGCTGATAAATGAGGCAGATGAAATGGACATATCCCACAGCAGCCTGTGGTCCACCCTGTCTTATCCATGAATTTAGCCCTCCAAATGCAGTGATTTGTTTTTCTGCTCAGTTCAAGATAGATACACAACTCTGTGGATACGAATAGGAAGTTCCTGCGCACATTACGTCTAAGGCATTTCTAATTGTCATATAATTTTGACTTTCAGGAAGGCTGGTCAGATGTGAAAATGTAGAGGGAACTGATCCTGATGATAACGATAAGGACAAGTAACTAACAAAGGGGTGTTTGGTGTTTAGGTCATGTTCTCTGAGACAACGGCCTGATAATAAAAGGGAACAAAAGAAATAATGATGAATGGGAGTGGGACTCCTAAGAGGAAACAAAACGCAGTTGCAAACAAAGATAATGAAATAATAGGGATCCTTTAAACCAATCTGCACTTTCCCGCAGAACCTACAAGACACAAAATTCACATAGGCCAAAAAGGCTGATTGCTAAACATGTATGCATTTGTAAACAAGATGTAGTTTGGAGTCAGGAAAAGGGTAAGGACTAGATGCTGTGTTGACTGAACGGAACATTAGTTGGGTCAACTGAGCCTTCAGTGCTCATAAAACTTCAAAGACTTCTTTAAATAATACTCCTATCCGCTATGTCAAATGAAAAATAATCTTGGATGCAAGCATTTCCCTATTTGCAGATATTGCAACACAAAATTTGCCACTTAGCAGTAGAACACAAAATGACAAGCACAAAAACTCAACAAGTGAATCTGTTCTTTTTTGCATCCAGTTTGGATGAAATAGAAATAATAAAGAGTATCAAGGCAAGTAACCAGGCCAAGGCCTGATGTCTTCCAATGCAAACGGATGCAGGTGCTTTGGTTTCCTTTTACAGAAATACTGACAATTTAGAAACCCCTTCAGCTTTCTCTTTCTACATTGTAATCAAAGGCATAAGAAACAACAACAACAACAATCCCATTTTACCATATTTTCACTGCTGAGTTTAAACATAGCTTACTGCAAAAGCGAAACGAGATCCAACTTCATTGCTCAGTCTCGTTAACTCGAAGTTAAAAGCACTGCATTTCTGATGCATCACTGGGCCAGTGTGCAAGGCACACATCCCCGCAGTGCTCCAAAGCTGCCTTGCCCAAAACCCCGAGGGAAGCATCACAGACCCTCCAGCAGGCCCACAGGACCTCAGCCGCACTGCCACTGGTAAGCCATCGCTCTACCACATCGCTGCTCCCAAATCCTCTTCCTGTGAACGAGTTAAAGAGTTAATGGCTGCAATGCCGTTCCTCTCTGAGTACGCCCTGAGCAGAGCACTCCTTCCCCAAGAGACCCAGGAGCTCCAAACATGTGCAATCATACGGCACTTCCACAGGATCAGGATGGACAATTCCTGTACGATTCCTCTGCGTCCCCACCTGCCCATCTCAAACACCCATCAGCGGTTAAAAAAACAACACAAATAAAGTGAATTCTGAAGAACGGAGTGTTACACAGCCCCTCGGGTGGGGAGGAAGGTCTGCTGGGGCAGCGTGAGCAAGTGATTGCTCTGGCACAGAGATGCCCCAGTGGTTTAGCCCCAGCCGGCAACTGAGCACCACGCAGCCACTCGCTCACTCCCCCTCGGTGGGATGGGGGAGAGAATCGGAAGAGCAAAAGTAAGAAAACTTGAGGGTTGAGATAAAAACAGTTTAATAGGTAAAGCAAAAGCCACGTACACAAGCAAAGCAAAACAAGGAATCCATTCACTCCTTCCCATGGTCAGGCAGGCGTTCAGCCATCTCCAGGAAAGCAGGGCTCCGTCACGCGTAATGGTTACTTGGGAAGACAAACACCATCACTCCAAATGTCCCCCCTTCCTTCTTCTTCCCCAGCTTTATATACTGAGCACGACGTCATATGGTATGGAATAGCCCTTTGGTCAGTTTGGATCAACTGTCCTGGCTGTGCCCCCTCCCAGCTTCTTCTGCACCTGGCAGAGCACAGGAAGCTGAAAAGTCCTTGACTAGTGCAGCAACAACTAAAACATCTCTGTATTATCAACACTGTTCTCAGCACAAATCCAAAACATAGCCCCATACCAGCCACTATAAAGAAAATTAACTCTATCTATCTCAGCTGAAACCAGGACAAACCCCTGTGCTGGTATGGCCACCTGCAATTTCTAGGAAATGCTGGTATGCTAACGTTGGCCCTTATTGATCAATGTACGAACTCACGTATAACCATGCACATGCCTGTGTACGTGTGCCTTTTACATATCTGTGTAACATGTAGATTGGCCAGATACAAACTTGGACAAAAGTGACTCTAGCCCCTCCAGACCCTGGCAGGGGGGGCTTTAAAATTCCGACCTACTCCACCTCACTGGGGAATATCTGCAGATTTAAGTTCCCTGGGGGGTTGGGTTTTGTTGGGTTTTGGTTTTAGCTATGGTAGGACCATTTAGAGGCTTCTCAGCACAGATCCCTGCCTCCTTATCCCAAAGAAATCATTTCATCTATTCACACGAGAGTCTACTCATAAGATACAGAATAACAGAGTAAAATTACCTTCCTAAGTGAGAAGTGTGATCAACACTTGCTAGAAAACCTTTCAGGACCATTTGTAAAAATAGCTAAGTCATGTTGTTTGTATTAGCACTCTGAACTATCCCCAAGCTGAGATCAGATCTTTGTGTTTTCTCAGGCATAAGGGGAAGTGTTAATGTTTACTGAGTCAGAATGCTGTTGCTTAAGGAGCTGAATTAAATTTATCATTCCTGGCTCATGGTGTCTCAAGACAAGTCAGAATGTACCAAGCCACCAGAAAAAGGCAGATAAGCACAACACCATTTGCCATGTTTTCTGAGTAACCAACTGCAACAAGGGGAACCATCGGTCTGAAAATAACCCTGTTACTGTTAACATTTTTTCTTACCAAATTCTCACTATAACAGAAGAATGTGAAAATGCTAATAATTGAATTGCGCATTGAAAAGGATATATTTCATACGAGTTAGAGATGTTTATCTTCATTGAAATAACCAGACGGGGGCTGCTGGGCTTCATTTGGTTAAGAAAAACTTGGTATTCATGTTTATTTTCCATTTACAAATGAGAGCCCCTGGGATATGATAACTTAGCTGGAACAGTTCATCTTGACATTATCACTTGGAATCCAGCCCAGTTTGCAATAATCAAAGGTTATTATCTGATGGGTAGAAGTGGAGAAAATAATAACCTGGTTTTCCCTCCAACTTTTAAGTGACTTGGGTGAGAACATAAGACCAGCTACCCCCGGCTAGGTGGGGTGCCTCTCCAGTTCCGTGTCCAGCACTGGATGCTGAGAAGGCTCAGATGTATCTGCCTTATCTGTGTCTGATACTCTCTGCTTTTGGTCTTTATGGCACCCCGTGGTAATGAGTTTCTCAATTTAATTACACATTATACGAAAAAGCATCTTTTGTTAATTTTAAGCCTGCTACATGGCAATTTTATATGATGCTTCTAGATCTTAGGTTATGAGAAATAGCTGTTTACTACCTCTATATCATTAATGATTTATAGATATCCAATAAAATTCTTTAAGTCACCTTTTTTCTAAGCTGAAGAGTCCTGCAATGTTTCCTACCCTTGCCTAGATGCTGTTTCCAGTCTCTGATCCTAATTGCTGCCTTTCTGTACCTTTTCTAGTTATACTGTATCAGTGGAGCAAAAGTCCATGCAACACTCAAGACACAGTTTCACCAATGGCTCACAGGGTGGTATAATCCTGGTGGTGGTTTCATTTTCGTGTCTGCATTTAATGAGTTGTTGATACCTTAAACAATGTCAAGGAGGTTGGTGAAGTGTGACTCTCACCTATACAAGCCATGCTTACTCCCTGACTTATAAAACATTTACCTTTACTTTATTCTTATATGACTCCTGTCATTTACTTTTGACTAGCTTCACCATTTGTAAGCAGCTCCCTTCTTGAACTTGGGATGTTGGTGCCTTTTCCATTTTGGCAGTGATACTGGATTTGAATACCTCAGACTCATTGCTACGGAGTTATTCCTCTGTAGTCATATGTAGAAATAGCTCCTGCAGACTGCTCAGGATTAAATCTAGAGTGGCTTTTGCTCTTGTGGATCATCTGACTAGCTGGGCCAAGAAGTAAAACTGTCTAAAACTGTCATCTCTGAATAATACCGTGCTATGAACTTTCCCTAATCCCCCTGCAGACAGCTGAAGTCTCCCATTGCACCTACCTGACCCTTGCAGCCTTTCATCTGAGGGTGTTTTGCAGCTGTGTCACCACCCGGTCAAGTCACTAGCAGCACAGCCTCGATCATCAGGTGGATTTATCACACTTAACTTTACCCATTGAACAGGTAAGCATTTTGTCTGAGCTTGCCAGGCAGGCTCCTGAGCTTGTTGTCAGCAGAGAGGGACGGGCACTTGCAGAGCGGGGCTGGTTCCCCCTGTTTGGCACCCTGCCTTGGGATGGGGTGGGCTGTCCTCTGGATAGGCCAGTCTGACCTCTGAGTACAGGACAACTGGGTTTTGACTATCATTCCTTCTTGACTAGGGAATTTCAACCCAAATTGATTTTATGGCACATTTTCATTCTGTTACCCATTTGAAACTTAGCTTTCTTTTGACAAGGAATACTGCTCCTCTAATGGCATAATCTTCTGTTACTCAGGGATAGTTTTACTCTACTGTATTGCAGTACCCCAGTGATTATGTTCTAGCAGATGCCTACTATTACAAACATTTAAAATTAAATGTTCCAGTTCACTAATCTCCATCCTTAGACTCCCAGCACTCACACAGAGCACTTTTATGTGGAATCTTAACCTAATCCCTTTTTGTATGCCCAATTTTCTTTGGATTGTTTGCGCCAATCTTTGTTGTTTCCTATCTGGATTCTATCATCTTCTCTCAGGCATGCAGAGTGTCTTCGGTTTTACCCTTTTGATAATGAGTCACTCTGACTGGCGTGCTCTCCTGCACCTCTCATCTTGTCCTCAATCCTCCATTTAAAAATGCTCCTCCATTTAAAAATGGTCTTTTTTTAATCCTGAGCGCTAGCAGACTCCTTCCGCTCCCCATTGAAAGCTGGGGTTTCACACATTCTGCATTTGTCTTTATTCTGTTGACTGGAATGCTGGTTTATGGAAACAAAGACTCTTAAACACAATACTGGAGATGTTCAGGGAAAAGAAATCTTAACTGACAAATATGAATGTGTGTAATGTCCTCATGGGAAACTTAATCACAGCAGTCCAACTCAACAAGAGAGCAGAGAGACGTGGTGAGTCTGTCCATCTTGCTGACAGACTTCCTTGACACAGCTCAGTTTGGTTAGGAGGAACTGCAAAACCAGTTCGTGCATAACTTACTGGAAATAGAGATGCGTGTTTTTAAATAAACAAACAAAATTCAAGTATTTCTCAGCCTGTTCAGTTATATTACTAAAATAAAGAAACATGCACACTCGCACACACAGAGATGAACCTTTTGAAGTAAATGATTTGTTGAAAATTATATCCTCGGTTCCAATGTTCACTGAGGCGTGCTATTAAGCTGAGCTAATTTCTTGTGGCTGCCTCAGAAAGCCACTACCCCAACTGTCGCTATGGTTTGCACACGCAGCACAGAGGAGGACACAAAACCCCTGTCCTCCTCCTCCAGGGAGCACTCCCAGAAAGCTTACGCCGCCACTGCTTTCTGTCCTTGGTATCCATCCAGATTTGTCCTGCTACTTGGCCTGCAACGGGAAATCCCATGTCCGTATAAAGCGCATGAAAATAACAAAGCCTTATGCCATGCATGCCTCTGCTCTTTCTCCACCATCAGCCTTACATACAAAGCTGCCACAGGCACCTAAAGGATGTGCTGGGGAGGCTGAGGCTGGGGCCGTTCATAAATCCAAGCCCTTGCAGAATATTCCCGATGCTTCCTCTCCCATTCCACTACGCCAAGGGCATCTTGGATGCAAGGGAGGATTAAGCCTGGTCAAGCCAGTATTTCCCAGGGATATTACCTCCCCCCAAAAAAACCATTTGAAATCCTCCAGAATATTAAAGCTATTAGTATTTATGATATGATGACTGAGAGCAAGGAACTGAAAACTCTGTGTGGAACTTCCCCTATGTGTTGTGCATGCAGAAACCCTTGGGTATTTGACACAGAAATGTTGATTATAATTATAGTACTAGAACATCTTTATCTGCCAAAGCATCTGCCTTGCACCTGCTCTCCTGCCGTGGAAAGAGAGCAATGAGAGAGAACAGAGACTGCAGCAGCAAAGGGAAGAAAAATAGTAACCTCTTTAGAAAAGCTCCATCAGTTTTTCCTCAAACAAATATCTTCTTGGCCTCAGTGTAGGGTAAAACAAGCATGGCTTGTTTCCTTCCTCCTCCACTGCTTCCTTGCTCATGAATATAAGCAATCTTGTGAAGGGCATCTCGGCTCTGCAGTTCTTTGAAGAATTGAAATGAAAGGATGGATCCTCAGAAGCCGGTATTTTCTCTTTGTCTGGCTGAGCAGGCACAGGTCTCGCAGTGTCAAGACATGCTTTCTTTCCCTCTCCCCATTGGGAACGTGTTTGTTGGCACTGCGGCATCAGCTGAGAACCGACACGACTCCCTTGCAGTTCAAAGTCAAGTCGCTGCAGGTATCAGAGGGAGCCAGGGCAGGCTTTAAAACTGCCTTTCTTTTTGAGGCCACTGAATCCCTTACAGATTCCCAGCTTGATGCCAGTCAACAGGAGGTTTTTTTCTGATAAAAGCAAAAAATGCACCAGGAAATGAAGCCTCCACCTATTCTGTAGTTACTACATAGCCCTGGTTTTCATCCGTTACTAACATAGGTCCAAATTCAAAGAAAAAGACTTTGCTTCAACAAGGCGCTTAGGAACATATATGTATAAAAGTTGCTTTAAGAGAGCATTCACTTAATATTTGTACAAATTATGCCTAGCACTCCCTATTCATGTCCTCTAAATCCTCTCTAAGTAAAGCAGCAAATAAATAAAACTGCCACCAAATATACGTTTTTAAATGTATTTAAAATATGTATTTCAGACAAAAAGCTACTCGGTGCGCATGTCAAAATATTTTTTTTTTTGGAGTATTTGCCAAATGCTAATGTCACGGACAATATGAGTGATCTCTTGCAGGGCTGAGATAATGAATACCCAAGGTAATAATTTCCATGATGAGCTCTGCATTTCAGCCGGAAAACACTCTAACGTTGTTTGCGTTTTAAAGTATTTCTTCTTAATTGCAGCACCATTTTTAAAAATATGTATTTGTCAAAACTTATGTACTTAGGATGAGATATCTGACAAGGTTTAGATTTTATATGTGTCCGTTTCCAACTAGGTCATATATATTCAGGTAAAACTGAATTTAATATGTATTGCATATATATATATAAACATATCATATATGTATTCACGGCATCTATATATAATATATATATTCTGGGATGGTAAGAATATATATATTCTTCTGTATAATATGTATTATATATAATATATAATTTCACAATATAAATACAAATACAAATACCAATACAAATACAAATACAAATATAAATATAAATATAAATAAATATAAATTCTGTGAAGGTAAGAAAAACCAAACAGCAAGAATTTACAATGTCTAGTATAGCCATAAAGTATTTCAATAACAAAAAAAAATTGATATGGTAAGAACTGTTATTTTGGAGAAAGAACTAGTTTAAGAAGACAGGAGGTAAATGTAATGGAAAAAATTCAGACTTTTTTTTATACTTATGCTGCAGTAATGCCTGGAGGCCAGAGAGATACTTGCTGACTAACAAAATGCTAATTATTCAGAGACTTCTGTTCCACAGAGTAAAGCCACATCAGTAACTTGGAAAGTGGGATCTGTGGAATTCTCAAAGTGTACTAATGAAAAAAGTCTGTCAGGAGAAAATTTAAAAGATGAGACAAGAAAATTTACAATAATGTGATATCACACTGATTTGCTATTCTGTATTTCGTACTGTGAATGCTAGGATGTACAAGAATGCAAATGTGTGATTGTGGCTGCAGGTCAAAGAGGAAAGAAATCAATAAAATGTTGAGCAGAGGAAGCTGATTAAAATATTGAGGGTGCAGCTTTAAAATTTGATAGTGATCTTCAAGGCTTTAAAAACGACAAATTTACGCCTATCCGAGAAAATTTGCTATAATCTACTTTGAGATTTTTCCCTGCAGTAATCTGAGTATATACATTCATATCAAAACCAAACATTGCACCTCATAGTTTATCACCTGATATAAAATATATTGAATATTTTAATATATTTTATAGTGAATACTCTAATATCTTCAATATTAAGTTGGGGCATATAGAGACATGCACAGAAGCTTTTGAGGGAAATTAAAAAGGGGAGGATCTTAGGCAAAATCTCCAGATGGAATAAACCAGAGACACATCTGTCTCACACTCCCAGACAGTCGTGTGTCAGAGCAACATTATTAAGACTGTGACAGCGAGCACCAGAAAGTTAGAAAAAATGACGGCATCATGGTGGTCTACACGACTTAAATTCAGTTCGTGTGTGTATACGCATTATGGCATCACCACCTTCTGTTTTTCACAAGTCCCTTCCCTCTCTCGGTGCCCAGAATAGGTGATGACAATGTATTGAATTGCTATTCAATATATCATTTGCTCTCTGTACAGCCTGCACACTCTGATGGTTTTCTTGCATAGCAAAAACTTACAGACAGGATTTCAAAATGCTGCTCTGATGAGTTTTCTGCAGTCCAGTAGCCGTGGTGGCTGCAGGAATTAATGAACAGACTTCACAGAGCCTTTAGGGATCGGGGGTGCCTTACTGCTGCTGCCGCCATTTTATACATAGGTAACTAAGGACACACACTAATGTTAAAAAGGTTCTTTAAACCTGGCTGGCCAGTTTCAGATAATGATGATCTCATTTTTCCATAGCCTTGAATAATACAGTACTGCATTGAAGGCATGATCCTCATTAATTTCAGCTGCAGTCATGAGCCTCAGATCCATAGTGTCCAAGCTATTTAGGACACACAAATGCAAGAGGGAATTTGCACTTACAAACCTTGGGAGGGCTGGACTTAAACATTTCTACAAATCATACTGCAGACTCTCATATCGGACACACAAATATAGAAACATATCATTGGGATTCACATTACCTAGCTGGAGACATCTAAAAGCTATTTTCTAGCTAAACTAGACATTTCTAAGCTAAACTAGTAATCTTTTAGAGTCAGTAGAGAGACACAGCCTGTGCCAGAGATCTTGTCACCTTGCCTGCCCTGTACATTTTAGAAATTGCAGACATGTCATCTTAGGATGAAATTAGTTGTCCTCTGAAGGTTCCTATCTAATGGCAGCCTGAACTCACCATCTTAGACTTAGATGATTAACCATTAAACACTTAAATTAGATGAGATATAACTCATATGTGAACCTCACAGAATTTTTTTTTTTCAGAAGTTTCAGGATTTTTGAGTGATTGACTTTGCAGTGTTAAAAGTGTTCCCCATCACAGTCTGGAGGTGAATTCCTATGTTTGTACAAATGCAAATGGAACAACTGGGGGAAAAAAATCATCAGGTAATGCAATAGTAGCACCTGGATAAGAAAACTTAAGGTTTATGAAGCAGGGTTTTGTTACTTGAGCTAACAGAGTAACTGTGGTACTGACTTGGGGCCTCCCTAGAAGGTGATGGGACCTTGCCAGCAGGTTTCTCAGGCTTCGCTGGGGTAGGGACTCCCAAGGTCCATCCCAGGCTTTGGAAGGGTGTACACTGCGCCCACAACTCCTATGCCTATTTTTTTCCAAACTTGATTCCTCTCTCCCTTCCCCTCAAATGTACTAATATTTTAGTCATGTCTCTTCCCAATTTTGGCTCTTCATCTCACTTATTAACCAGTCCCAGATTCTACCATCTGGACCTCTCTCCAGACCACCTCTGGGACCAAGACATCCAGGCCCAATGTCCTTCACTAGGAAGAACCTGTCTCATACCTTTTGACTGTTTTCTCAGTATTTTCCCCATTTTTAGGCACTTGGAGCTCTTCCTGTCCTCAGTGCTTCACCTCAGTCTTCTTACCTCATTAGTGCTTTTTCCCTCTCCCAGTTCCTCCTCCCATCCATCCTTCACCCTTCACACAGAACCTATTCCTGTCCGACATCACCTTGTTACTCTTTTCCAGTCCAAATTGTCCTTCCCATGCTCAGTGCTTTCTTTTGCCAGCTCCTGTTCCAGCCATTCTTGCTTTGCTTCTGCATCCTCACTCCCCCTCTGACCTGTCCTGCCCCTTCCCTCCTCCTGTTCTCCCCTGCCCGTTTGGGCTTGGACGCAGACTCTTTGCTCAAACATGGACTGTTCTTCCCACATCCTCAAGCTATCCTTCCTCACATCTACTGGAGCTGATTCCTCCAGGATGCCTCCACAGGACTGAAGCTTTTTGGTCAGCCAGCTGCAATGTCCCTCACGAGCTCAAGCCCTGGTCCCAGTTGTTCCCTGGACTCAGCTCACATGGATCTCCTGCTCTCCTCGCCTCTCTCCGCACCCAGCCCGGTTCCAGTGTCCAACAGGCTCTGCCACGCAGATATGTGAGCGTTGTCTTTGTGGACAGTCTCTGATGGAGGGAGACGGGTGACCCACTCAACACGGAGGAAGTTGCTGTGACACTGAAGGTTTTGCTCCACGATTTGATTGTCTCTGTCTGTCTGTCTGTCTGTGCGACGGGGGGTGGCATGAAGGGGAGAGGTGAGTTGGCCTTCAAGGAGGCCCAGAAACTCCTTCCAAAATCTGTGAATGGGCTCCCCTGTTTGGTAATGATAGAATGCGGGAGGCCACGGCATGGAAAAACATGGTGGGAAGAGTCAGGCAGTCAGCAGGGCCACTGGCAACTGTGAAACCCACGGGAACGAGCTGCCACAGCTGGGTGGGTGTGGAGAGGGTCTCCAAGAGCCCTGAGGCCTTTGCAGAGGCCATCGGTGTGGGCACAGGTCTCGCAGGCCAGGATGCAATCGCCTACATCGGCCCGTACCCTGGGCCACCCATCTGCCCCAGGGATCAGGTGGTGTGTCCTCCAGCAGCCCCCACACCCAGCTGCGGGTGCACTGGCTGGGGACTGGTGTCTGCCATGGTCCCCAAGCAGCGTACAGCTGCTTGCTCCAAGTATGAAAAGATGTCTTTTTCTCGTAAGCAGAGGAATGGAGAAAACGGAGGCTGCAGACCGTGTTACCGCAGTCAGGGTCTTGTCACCCAGTCCCAGTTCCCCTTCATCTCCTTTTCCAGGCTTAGTCTTTCACCTGGCTAATTAAACCTCCCCACTGCCTCCCTTGAACATAATTTCTAGTCCTGGTTCTCAGTATCCCACAAACCCAAGCCTCAACCCCACTTCCCAATGTGCGTCTGCCACCAAAGCACTTGCCCACTTCTTCCCTTCCTCCTCCTCCTCTTCCTGCCACCCTCTTCTTGCTGCAGCCTGCGTGTTTGGGCTATGCAAAGGAAGCGCAGGAGAGCAGGAGAAAAGCAAGCGCCTCCCAGTTTGCGTAACTCACTTCATGACATACCCCAGCCTCCAGAAACACAAAACTTAGGTTGCAAGGAGAGCCCTGGTCAGTTCTGGATGAAATGAGCCCCAGGCAGATTTAATTCTTCAAGGAATTTAGTAAATAATTTTTTCAAAGTCTTTTTAGTGAGTGACTCAAACTGTGATTTTTATAGACCTCGAAATTGGCTGAATTTGAGTGGATTTTCAGAGAAAAACCAAAAGGCAAATACCTGGTATGATGGCAAACTTCACAGTCCAAAACCATGCAGCGCTCCCGTACTTGTTAAACTCCTCCCCAAAAAAGGCACTAGAAGTTTTCTATGTTGCAAGATGATGCTTCTACCATTTCTCCCTCATTTTTGGAAATGGCTCAATGTTTTGAGCTGTCTTATTTTGATTGCGGTTTTCCCCCAAACTAAGCCTGAACCAACCTACCATGGAAAAATTTAGTCCAAATAAAATTTGGAAAGTTATAAACCATGGAAAATGTTATTTTTAAGGGAACTGACAGGCAGTCTTAAAAATAAGTGACACCGATATTTACTTTTGGTACCTCTGCCATTTATCTGCATCTTCGTTAAGACAGGCAGATTACTACCAGCCCGTACAATGAGCTCCCTGTTCCCTGTGTTTGCGGCTACCACTAAGGATCACTGGGATGTGAGCGTGCAATGAAGAAGTACTGAAATTCTGCCACGATGGAATTCGCAGCCTCATAACATCAGTCACCAGAAGCCAGGGAGGAACGGCAGGGCTAGGGGGTCTCTGTCAGCGCCTATCTCCGGGCGCCTGGGTAAGAGCTCTGACATCCCCGCAGCGCGGTACAAGATACTGTGTGTACTCCTCAGGGCTGGCACTGCTATCTTTAGGACTCACGTTGCCTTTCTCAGGTGCTTGTTTGTCAGAGGTACGGCTCCCACATCACTGTTTCTTGCAGTTCATCCCCTCCTGCCAGAGGTTAAATGCTGCCTTATATGTATAGCAGATATATATATATGCCTTATATATATATGCCTTTTATATATATATATAAGGCAGCCTTATATATATATGCCACTAAGCTTGCATCACCAGCTTAGTGGCATGCATCCTTTTTGAAAGTTGATGCCGTGCTGATGTCTTAGAGATACAGGGGAAATTGAAAAACATCCACTCTGCTTCCATGACTATCTTTGTAGCCAGGAAGGCAATAAATCTGAAGAAACAGTTAATTGAATGGAACATTGTGAGAGGAGAGATGACACTGCTAGGGATTGTATTACCAGTCAGAGGAGTCAGATCAGGACATTCCAATGATTATCTAATTTCTTCACCTCTTCTGTCAATAGCTGTTGGGCTAGAGCGACTTCATTTCATTTGGCTGCCTCTCACTTCTTTTTAGAGGCGAGAGGGCAAATCCTGCCAGTGCCACACTGCAGCACCGCGCGCTCCAGCGGCAGCAAACACTGTGACATTATGCTGCATTATGCTGAGCGAGCCAGACACTTCTGCTGAGCCCCGGCATTAATGATGTATCAGTGTTTCACTGACTCCCATTCTATTAAAAGAAGTTGCAAGATTGGCGTTCAGCACCGATGTCTCTCTTTCTTATCTGCATGGAATTTAAAGTGCCCATAACTCAGCAGCAAATGATATTCCTATTTTTTAAAAGATCCCTGTAACTGGTGGCTGATCCCATTACACATTCTCAGTCCCTTAATGTGTCGCTTTCCCATGCGGATACATTATCCTTTACCATTTGCCAGCCCGGGCCTGGGAGCGGAGTGCAACAGGGGAGGGAAACGAGGAAGCCCGACCTGCTGTGTGGAGTCACACCCTGCCACATGGACACGCAGGGGGCTCAAGTAGGTGTGCGTGTGCCACGCACACAAACACAAACCTATCGCTTATTCCACAGCAGATACCAATGAACACCCGAACGTGAGCACAAAGTTTGTAACTTCATCAGGACTGGGATAAATCTGGGGAAGCTGGAGGTTTTCGGTGTCATTGACAGCGTGGACTGTAGAGCTGTGCCCCTTTGAGTGAGGCCATTCGCTGTCGAATCCTCTGACCCTAGGTGATGGTGCTCCCCAAGTCAGCAGGAACTAGGTTCCCAATAGCACAAAGAGGGTGAAAAGGCATGTGCTTTCCTGGAAATGCATCCCTCCTTTTCGCAAAGTTTTCCTTCCGGCGTTCC
The DNA here is from genome assembly GCF_035582795.1 of Mycteria americana. Classification (NCBI taxonomy): domain Eukaryota; kingdom Metazoa; phylum Chordata; class Aves; order Ciconiiformes; family Ciconiidae; genus Mycteria; species Mycteria americana. The sequence goes on from NC_134367.1 coordinate 39,895,351, forward strand.
TGCAATCCTTCATGTCCAGTTGAATAGAGGAAGGGGAAGAATAATTTTCTCCATAAAATGAAAGAATGACGTTTAATACTATTACAGCCTAGTCAAAATCCAGAGAGATGGGGAGAAGTGGGAGGGATGTCTCCACGGAAGAGCATTCCATCTTTAGGCCTCCAAACATACCTCTCTGGAGGAAACACCAGGCACTTGGCCTTAAGTGGAACTACACTGTTTGAATATGTGCTGCATTTTTGTGTGCATAAATAGGATGGAAAAAATACACAACAGCAATAGGACAAGCACGGTCTTTATTAGCCAAGCAATAGTTTTATAGCCATTGGTAATGTCAATAGACCGATCTGCTGATTAAGATCTGTTCCTTTTTTTTTTAATAAGAAAACTAAACTTGTATTTATTTTATTTCTTAGGACCTAGTTTGGATCTCATATTATTTACTTACAAAAAATTTCATTTTGTGGAAATGTTGAACCAAGCCCCCTTTCAGGTACATTAGTGATATCAAAAATACTGTGCTGTTTTTTGTTCTTTACAAACTGATGCTTTACTTTCAAATTATAGCAGATAAATGCCCTGCATATCATATCACAACTCAAAAATGCTTGATGCCTTGTAAGACACTACTGCAAAGTTTCCAGCAGTTATGCCTGCACGCAGATGAACATCTACCAAAGCTGTGCACATAAATTTCCTGTGCAAACTTTGCATTTACTGGCAAAAAAATGACCCATTTATGAGCTGATAGAACAAACAAGTAAATAAATGACATATGCATGTACAGTCAATATCTGTATGCAAATACCAAGCATCCACTTAATTTCCAAAACCCAGTCCTAAAGTGTTGCCAAAATTGGAAGCATGGTGATGAAGCTAGGCTACAAAATACTCAAGATCAAATTTTGTCTGTTAATCAGTTTCCTCAGCCCAGTCTCAGTAAGCAGAGGAGCAGTTCCACATTTGACCTTGCCTTTCTCACTAAAACAAAGTCCTAACAAGATCAAGCCAATTCTCTCCCTATATCAACTCATGCAATAATTTTCATGCAACGTCCCTGTTTTATTAATAAGTGAGAGCTATCGCTGCCTTCGGAGAGGCTAATATGAAGCCAGCTGAGTGTCCTCTGCCCAGATATTCCCATGTCCAAGTGTGATTAGCACTGTCTTGTCAAATTTAGCTCTAAGCCATTTGTGAACACCTTCTTTGTTTATAGTAGCACACTCAAATCTGCACAGACCTCTGTGTTTGCTCTTCTGTGTATCCTATTAACAGTGCATTACATTTCAAGATGTCATACTGCAGAAAGCCACAAAAGCACTTTTAATCAATTTAAACCAAACCAAGTGAATTACTCTCATTCTGGATAAATACTGCTTGGTATACATTCTGAGAAAACAAAATTGGGTTTTAGTTCTACTGCTGTAAATCCAGTGTGACTGTACAAGTATTTGTTGTACTGCGTTTAAAATTTTTCAATTGCAATTATACAAAAATCACTATAAAAATCAAACCGTGGATAAACAGAATGGAACCCTGTAAATTGCCAGCTATGACCTGCTTGGAAAGTGGTGTAAGAAAATTTTTAAAAATCTATGATCGTGAAAGAAATTTTCAAGAAGCTGAGAACTGTTGGAATGCCTAGGTATTTTTATTATTGCATAAGCAAGTAACTAAAAACATATAACATCATATTTCAGTTTTCATGCCACTATAATATTTAAGGTACAGTGCATTAGATCCTGACCCCCAGCCTTGCTTTACTAAAGGCAGTCTAGTAATATCCATACAACCAAGAACAACCTTCAGCTCAGGAGTGATACTTTTTTTTAAAAAGTTGAAATACAAAAAAAGCAGGAACTAAGGCACAGAAAGGAAAATACCATTTTAATTAGATGGATCAAGAATGCATGAAGGGACTGCCAATATCAGACTTCATGTTGAATTCAGAACTATGCTTTCCACTACTATATGCAAAAAAACCCATTTTTAAGCGTGTTCCATCACTCCCATTTGACCAACTATTTGCTCAGCGGCTGTATGTAGCTCCTGCCTACAGAGGTTTTAGCATGATTAAACCGTGGCTCAGATAGTGACTTACCGATGCACTGTTACTCTTGTTCTGTCCACAAACTGAAGAAGACAAGACAGCCATGACAAAGAATCTTCTAGCCTTGATTTAACAATTTCTAGCCTATATTTCAAGGTCAGTGGGAAGATGGCAAAACATTAGGGGTTTTTTGGATTTTTCATGGTGTCAATGATAACAAGTTATTATTGCAAAGACAGGCATTTGTATTTCTCCCAATAAACAGGACTGCATTACTAAACTATAAAGCCAAGAAGAGTCATATCGTGTGAAAATATGCAGGGGAACAACAGCTGTTAGTCATTATTTTCTCCTTATCCTTTCAACACCTCTGCTTCAGTTTGCTCTCTAATGGGTAAATCACACTTTCTCCCTAGGACATTTTCTCATTTCAGGCAGGTACTAAAAAGAATCCTGAGACAATTAAGAGCCATTGGCCAAAGACACCCCTTCTTTTGTTGCTTTTACTGTAGCCCTTGAAACTCGTTTTCATGCTTTATCAAACAGATAAAGCTGATGTTGTGTTCTCTTAGTCCTTTGTCACTACTAATGTGATAGAGGAGTTTCTGCTTTTCTTCTTTAGACAATGAACCTAGCCTCTATTCTTTTTTTTTTTTTCTTACACAGCCTGTGTTATATTTCTCAAAAGAGAAATACCAACTACAAAAATTATTGCTCTCACTTCATTTAGGCAAAAGAAGAATCTACCATCAGACAGCTTTTAAACATCTGTTTTATGCTTTACCTCATCTGACAAGGTTTCACAGTGGCCATTTGGAAACAGAGAAAAAATAGATACAATTTTGCTTATGATCAAACTCAATTTATTGCACAAGCTACTTTGCTCTATTCTCCATTTCTTAGCTGCAAGATGAATACTTACTGGGAGTTTGAGCCTTTTGTTCACTCTGATTTTAATTAATCTGACTCTAGGCCCCAGTGAAAATGAGGCGGGAAAAAATGCAAACAGCCACCAACATCACAGTGCAGTAAAATTGCTCTGGAAATCTTATTATTTTAAACATTTGGCTTAACCCTGATGTCCTACTAACTTGGGCTTTTCACTGTGAAATACATTTTCCTTTAATAATTCCTAAAGTCATAATAATTAGAAATTTTTCCAAGTGGTCAAATGGCAGAAACCTCCAAAATGACAGAATACATCCACTGATGAAGTTGGAATGTATCACGGCATGCATGAAGTTAAATGCATGCACTCTGCCATCTATTTCTCTTTCAAAGTAAGAGGTTGTTTTTCTTCAGAAAGGCAATTCAGTCTACATCTGGTTTTGACTTAAAGATCTGAAAAAAAATGCTATTAATCTAATGCTATTAATCGGATTACCTTTCCCACACAACTTCTAATACGTAACATTTTTTACAACCGGTACTGCTGATACTATTTAATGAAATGGATTGTGCTGAGGATACTGTGGAGAAGGCGTAAGTAACCTTCTATCTGCAGCTATTCTTGGGCAGTGCTAAGGTAGACACACTCCTTATGGCTACGTTCAAAAAGGCAAAATATTATTTCAAAGAGTACAGTGCCTCAGTCTTTGTGGGGCCTCGGTAATGGGAGTCTTTAATGGGCCAAGAAATTACCTGGGTTTGAAGCCCTCCTTCAGCGTCTAGGGCAGCTCCATGCCACCAACCCTCCTAGCTTCCCCAGGGCGGACATTATCACTAGTTACTAGCCCTTACATATGATCACTCTGGTGTTTCTCTCCCCCTCACATGCATCAGTGATTGCAATCTCAGAAAGAAAGAAAGAAAAAAAAAAAGAAATAAAAATAAGCTCCCTTGGTACCGGGGAACCTGCAAATGGTACGAGTTTGGCATAAAACCTTGCGCATGTAGCGACAGCATCTGATGCTGGCAGCGCAATGAAGTATCGGGACCACGTGAAAAAGCAGCAAAGGCGGCACGTGCCCTTACATCAAGAACACCGTATAAACCAAAAGCCACTGTGCTACCTAAGAAAGCAGTGTTACGTTAGGGGGAACGTGTCACGGAGCGTAACGGGGGGTGACGCGTTATGAAAGAAGGACCCCTCTAAGGAGCATCGTTTTCTCCCCCCCCCCCCCCCCCCCGGGTGAAATTCCTCTGTCTGTGCCTGCGCACCCTGCCTGGGCTCCTCGGGAAGCGCTCCCGCTCTCAGCCAGCCCTGCTCCCGCCGGCTCGGAGGCGGGCAGCGGCGGGCGCTACGGCCCCGGCGCGGGCCGCAGCGGCCCTCCCTTCCCACACGCCTCGCCTCGCCGCCGGAGGCGATCAACACACACGTTTTTAACAACAAAAGGCCGCGCTTGCGGCGGCTTCACCCCCGCCGCCGGGGCGGGAGGGCGGCCCGGGCACGTCCCCGCTGCCGCCTCGCCTCGCCCCGCGCCCGCCGCCCCCCGCTCCGTTCCCACAGGGCCTCCCCCCCCGGCAGCAGCCATGTGTCTGCTGGAGTGCGATTAACACCGACTTGCCAAATCCCCCCCCGGGCCATTTGGGGCTTGCACGCGTCCGCGCCCCCTGTTTACACAGCGGCGCCTTCGCGCGGAGCCTGTTTGTCGATGGCGCTGGCAAACCAGCCGGGGGAGGTGGGCTCCGCGGCGCGCAGCGGCCGCCGCCGGCTATAAAAGCCTCCGGGCCCGGGGCGGGCAGGGCGAGGCGAGCGGCGGAGGATGGAGGGCGGAGGGACGGGGCGCGCCTGCCCCCGCCCGCCCCCGCCGGCGCTGCCCCCGCAGGGGTACTCGCCCCTCTCCCCCTCCCGCTGCGGGGCGCGGCCCGGCCCTGCCTTAGCCGTGCTGCCCTTGCGCCGCAGCTCCGCGCCCTTCTGGAGGCCCTGGGTGCCCGCGCCGGGCGAGGTGGGCCGGCGGACCGGCACCGGCCCCGCCGCGGTGAGTGGGACGCGCGGCGCGGCGTGGGGCGCGGCGCGGGGGAGCGGCGGCCGCCGGCATCGCCCTAGCAACGTCTAGGGAGCGGCGGCGGGGGCTGCTCGGCGTGGGGCCCCCCGAGGGCCGGGTGCCGTGCCGGCGGGCTGATCTCTGCTCTCTCCTCCCCAGCCTCACAGCCCCTGCGGGCTGGCGGAAGCCTCCCGAAAGCTGGCGCAGTACACGCACCCTGTCAGGTAAGCGGCTGTGCCGGGCCGCCGGCGGTTCCCGCGGGGGAGCGCCGGGTTCCCGCGGGGGAGCGCCGGGCACCCGGTTCCCCTCGCCGCCGGGGCCCGTGGTGCTGCGCGACCGGGAGGGAAGAGTCCCTCGCTCGGCAGTGTCGTGCCGGGGTGGCCAAGCGCTGGCTCCCCCGCCCCTCTTAATCCCTCCCATATCTTTATGTAGATATTAAAGTGCCTTCGGAGTGATTTAGCATTAAAGTGCTTTTGAACTGACAGGTCCTTGGGGAAATGATTGCCAGCGCTTGTGGATTTAGCAGGTCTTTAAGATGAGATGTTGACACGCTTCTGTGGTATGGGACTTAAGCCATGCTACACAGTTACGTGGGGGTTTTTGTGGTGGGGGAGTTGGCTGAAGCACCTTGCTACTCAAGCGTGTGCCCAGGGTTAAAAACGGGAGGGGGGGAGTTCCTGGGCTGCCTTGCTGTGCAAACCTCCAGTGTCCTCCCGGTGCAAGGAGGCAGGTGCGGACATGGGAAAGAGTGGCAGGAGGAGAGGGAATGGACTGACTAAGAAAAATTCTTCATTGCTGAGAAAAATACTCGTGTAACTCCTGCTCTAATGATGAAGATAATGACAGTATCTGCACTGTCCGTTCTGAAAAGGAAATAAAGAAAATAACTACAGTGCAATCTGCAGGAGAGTCTGTATTCAGACTCTACTAGGTGTTGCAAGGTGCTTAAAGTAATTGCACAGGTAGTTCTTCCAGACGAGATGCACCTTTTTCCCAAATCTAGGCTCTGATCCTTCAAATACTGATGCACAGACTACCTAAGCAGTTGCACAGACCCTGACTTCTCTGTGACTGCTCTGGTGCTTAGGTATGAGTGAATGCTACAGGGAACACTGGGAATGGAGAGATGTTATAAAACAAGTGTCAGTTACTTTGTGCCGCAAAGGAAGCAGCATTCTGTTCAACAGTAGCCTAGAAAGCACTTTTTGTAATTCCTAGAAAACCATCTAGTTCTGTTTCTTAATGTATTTCTATTATAAATGATCTGTAGTCAGCATTTAATTATGATGTAATGTGCTAGTCTCTTAGCTCTTGGGACTTCTATTGTCTGTTTCTTCCAGCAACTTCCAAACTGTAACCAAAAGAGGATGCTAGCTGAAAAGGAACAGGAACTGTGGAGTATATTAATTGCAATATATTATCTCACTAGCTGATAGCCCTTACTAACCACAATACTATCAGCAATTTCTATGTTAATTTCTGGGTACAACACAGACTAAAATCTAGACCCACAGGGCATCTTCTGTAAGGAGTCTGTTAGATGATTCTTCTTGGAAAGACAGGGGTGAAATATCAAGGTCTGAGCCCCCTAGACCTTTATCATTCCTTTCACTTTGAGATTTGTCTCATGCCATTGTAAACAACTACCCAGGTTGGGGACCTTCAGTAACAAAACCTACTAATTTAATCCAAATATATTGGGGATCCTGATTGACACCCATTATATTCCCTAGGAATAGTTCCAGTGAGGGCAGTATTATTTGGATCAGATCCCCAGGAAATACTGTTAATTAGGTACTGGAGTGGTAAGTTCCAGACGCAGTGGATCTTGGGCTTTAGAGTAGTTTTGCTGCAAAACTAGCACTTTAAGTGCATCTTTATCTTTTCAGACAAAAATACAGAATCTAGAGAATATTTTTTCTATTTAATGTGGAAAGCAGTTTAGCAATTGAGCATGTGAGGAAAAACTCTGTAGCATGCTTGTCTTAACGGAATTTCACTGCGGTTTCTTGTCTGTCAGCCTCCAAGTAGAATATGCAATAACAATAAGCAAACCTATTGTATACTTGTTTCAGACTATTTTGGCCCAAGTCAAGGTGCTATGATTACTTATATCAGGAAGCTGAAGCACTTCTGAAAAACTTTCCAGTTCAAGCTACAATTTCCTTTTATGAAGACTCGGATAGCGAAGATGATGACGATGAACTGGAACAAGATTCAAGAACAGAATCAGATTTCTGATTGCAGGGAAGGCCAACGTGACTTCTAAGACTTAATTTAAACTTAATATAAAAAATGTATTATAGTATTTTTAAAGATAATTTATTTGTATGTAAGTTATTCTTAATAAAACGGAAATGTTTTGTAATTTTATCTGAGCCTTTTTCCTTTGTTCTATTCGTGTACTGTTTTAGGCAGGGAAGGTATTGATTAGTATCTTTTATCTAAGGTCCTGTATTTTGTAGACCATAACTTGGACATCAATTTTAGGAGCAGAGAATGGGTGCCTTGCTTTAAAGTGCTCTATGGTTATGTGGCTTCCCCAAAGTTTGAGGCCACAAGGAAAGCTTTTTCATTGTGATTTAGTAGCTTCCATGTGGAAGCATATCAAGGAAGCATTGCATTATGTATTTTAATGTGCCTGCTGTTACAACAGAGTTTCAAACATGGAAGAGAAACTGTATAGCTGTGTTCCAGATGGAGACAAGGGTCCAAATTCTACTCTGGCTTTTGCTTTTAAAGAAGGGGTTTGCCTTAAGTCACTCACGCTCTCTCATGTACATGAGCTGTATTGTTATACATAAATATAGTATGAAGCAATCAGTTTTGTTTGTAAAGTGGACATCAAGAAATGAGAAAAACGCCCACTGTGAGTTTATTTTTGATAATCAAAGAAAAGTTTGGTACCAATCATCATACAGGCCAAAGCCCCTGAAGTGACAAAAGATCCAAAATTTTAATTCAAACCCCAGTGCCTGTATCAGGTATGGCTTGTGTACATACCTGAACCTGTCCTTGCCTGAGTTGCTGTGGGCTGGGCCAGCTCAGCATGTCACCAGCACCCCTGGAGTGCTTGCCCCTGTCACACCTTCTCCCAGAGGGCCTGAATGGAGGAAGGAGCAGGTCTTCACACACAGCCGTTCTCACCATTTTACCTTCAAACCGTGGGTAGCAGCAGTGCTCGTTATAACCTTCAGGCTGGAGCACCACACCTGGCGCTGGGAGACCTGGACGTAAAACCAACTTCAGTGCAGGGGGAGACCAGCTCCCCAGGCTGAGACAGAAAGGCCTACGCGGTACGCACCGCTCTCTCCCAAACACCCCCGCGCTGCCCCGGGGGAGCCCGCCACCGCCCCGCCCCGCAGTGGGGCCCCCCAGGCCCGAGACGGCAGCAGGGATGTCTCGTCCCAGGCGGCTGCCACCGAGGACACCCCCACACACACAACCCGAGCGACACGGTGGGGCCGGTACCGCCAGGCCGCTAGCCCGCCCGAGCCCCGCCCAGGCCAGAGCCCCGCCCGCCGCCGCGCCTGCGCCCTGTGCCGGAGCGCTCCGCCCGCCCGCCCGCCCGCCGGGGCGCAGGCCGCGGCCCGGGCCGGCAGGATGCTGAACGTGCCGCCGCAGGCCTTCCCTGCGCCCAGCTCCCAGCAGCGGGTGGCTGCGGGCGGCCGCGCCAAGGTAGGGACAGCTCGGCTGCCGCCGCGGGGGTGGGGGTCAGTCGCAGCCGGCGCTGGGGCCTTCCCCGGCACCGCGGCCTGGGGCCCTGCGGGGCTGCTTATGCTCCGGCCGCGGGGCTGTCGGTGACCGTCGCTCGGGGGGCGGGGGTGCGGGCCGAGGCACCGGCCCGGTGGGGTCAGCGGCTCCCCCGCTTCTTTTCGGCTGGCTGCGTGGCCTGGCCCCTCTGGGCGGAGCTGCTGCGGTTTGCCGGTCGGCTCCCGGTTGCGGCTGGGCAGGGTTGCCTCTGGCCGCTTCCCTCGGGAGCTCTCGTACTCCAGCAACCGGCGAGGGGACGCGGCGGCCGTGCCAGAGCCCCCGGACGACGGGCTGGCTCTGCTGCGTCGCTGAAAAATACTTCGTACTTCTCGTTATAGAAGGTGTGATGGCAGCGCTTCCTGCTCTGCCCTCCCGGCCTGTCTCGGGGTTCCTCCTGTGCAGAGAGGGGGACTTTCAGCGTGAAGTTAGTGCGCGCAGCGTGCGCTTTATGGGCCTTCATCTCTGGAGTGGTTTTGGGAGCACTTGGTGTCTGCAGACCTCAGTTGGAAAGCCAACTCGTCCTCAGACTAAAATAGCATCAAGTGATGTGGGTCTATGTGCCCTTTAGTTTTCTCACTTCTGTTTTTGCTGTGGTTCTGTAAGATCGGGTTTCTTTAATCCTGCTCCCTGCTGTGAGAGTTTGGATCAAAGGGGTTCCCAGTCTGTGGTGCTGTTAAAAAGGAAGATGCTGGACACCCTGAAGATTTTGCTCTGCCTTTCAGGCAGGCCATGGGTAATACATCCCTGGTAAGCGAGAAGACTTTGGCCTCGGCTTTCTCTGGGTGAGATTTCCAGGTGCTGTAGGCCTTGCAGAAAGTCTTTATGAATGCTGTGAAGGTGAAATTTCCTACCTTGTCCTACCCAGCCATGATTTTCAAATCTCTCTTTGTTGCTCGTAGGTTTCCAGGCCATAACTCAAATGATGCTGTTAAAAACTTTTTACCATCACAGGAGGACTTGGTATCTGCACTTTGCTTTGGGAAGAGTCATCTATATGTTTGTTGATGTTCAATAATTCCCTTGCCTGGGTTACTACGTAGGAAGCTTCCTTAAGCAGCCTTACGGCTGAGTAGGGCTCCCAAATATCAGTGAAGAATACAGGTTGTGTTATTTCTTGTTTTGCCCATGTCCTTCTTGAGAGCTTAAAAAAGTGTATTGAATGGCTCTTTCTTCCTCTAGAGTTAATAATGTTTGTACATTTGTTATTTTTCAGGTACCTTTAAAACCAGGAAGGAGTCTTATGGATTGGATTCGACTAACTAAAAGTGGGAAGGACTTTACAGGTTTAAAAGGGAGGCTTATTGAAGTGACTGAAGATGAGCTTGCTAAGCACAACAAAAAGGAGGACTGCTGGATATGTATAAGAGGTTGGTTGCTGTGATGTGGCTTTGGCTTTTTTTTTTTTGTCTAGCCTTGCTCTTCTGTACTTAAAGAAGAAGCAACAAAATGCAATCAAACAACAACAAAAAAGCCGCATCCCAAAACAAATGGTGCCATCTATGTTTAGGCCAGGTGTAATTTTGACATAATAGGACACATCTTTGTTCAAGTTAGAGATCTTATGTAACAAAGCTTTTCTTTACTTTCAAGCCTTTCTTAAGAAGTCTTCCAACTGGGCATATTTTACCCCTATTTTACGTTTGCATGTGAAAATAACAAAACACAAGATCGTAAGTGGTGCCTCAAACAACAAGGGCTTAGCAAGAATAAGGTACTGAAAATGCTGACATGTACTTACACTCCTCAGTCTTGGAGAGTTTATTATCCTTAGCAGTTGAATATTTTTAGGGGTTGCTTTAAAGCATCTAGCGACATACAAATATTAAAAATGTTACTTAAATCTGTAGAATGGTCTTTGGGAAATAAGTGTGTAAGCTCATGTATTAAATACATAATTCATAAAATTTAGTAACGCAAATGACAGTTTGCCTTCATAAAATTTAGTAAGGCAAATGACAGTTGCCACACAGAGCAGTTGGGATCCGTGTCCAGCATAACAAATATCTGTGGTAACTGAGCCATTCTATTTATGTTATTAGTTTTATGAAATTTTAGCTCAAAAGTTGAAAGTATTATATGTTATAAGTTAACAGTGTGCGAAAGGTGGTTTGTAGCAATAGTCCTGGCTAGAAGAGTATTTTCTGTGCTGAAGATGAAGTTCCTAGTTGTCTTACAGAAAGGAGTAAAAAGTTTACTCTCTAGTTTAATTATTTGGAAGCTAAACTACATTAATATCGCCTTAAATTTGTTATGAGACAACAGCACTTCCTATGAAGATAGATTAAGAAGATCAGAGTCGCTACTGTGACCTTTCTGTAGGAAGAGTGCTTCATGTTAGTGGTGAAAGTTAAGAATTTCTTTATGAGGGCAACTGTGTTTTTGTTGGGTCTTAAAGGGGATGAGAGTGAAACTAAGGGTAAAATGTCATTCAGTACTGGCTTTTGAACAAAATAATAGGATTGTTAATGCTCTGTGTGCTGCTCTTGGACATACTAGCAAAACTATAGTGGGAGGAGAGCTAAAGAAAGCTTACTCACTGTGGAGATCTGTTCTTTTTTTCTTTCACAAAAAGGGACATCTACTACTGCAGACAGAATCACTGCTTAGAAACATTTCTGTTTTGGTTTTAACCTCTTTTTTTTCCCCCTCGATTGCATCTCTGAGGTTTGTTTTTACAAGAACTCCATCATGCTGCTTCTGTATCTGTCCTTAAGTTTTCCCATCTCAGCCTCTTCTTTGTTCTAGAACTACTGATGAAAAAAACCAGCATAACTGAGAATCCTGGTAGATTATCTGTAGACCTGATATGTGGACAGGTAGTAAAATAACACCATTATGGAAAAGCTAAATTAAGTCTTTGCGTTGGTAGTTAGACTAGCTCTATACAAAAGAGCAGAAATTGATGAGAGGAATGTGAAGTAGAAGAAGATTAGGAGCTATCTTTGTTCAAAGACCAGAATGGTGATTGTCAAAGAAAGCTGTCATATAGGCCACAAATATATAAAGTGGGATGTCAGGGGAGTTAAAAAAACTGTGAGGGATATATATATGAGATTTCTTTTGCTCCTGCAAGTTTGATGGTAAATTGAACATTTGGCTAATATTCAGGCAGTCCTAACTATGTAGATATTTACTTACATTTTCTTGTGTGCAGTAATCAGTGCTGCACGCAAGATGGCATGGTGGATACATCCATCAGAAGATCAGGTCAGTAAAATATGCAAAGATCCTTCCTTTGTTGTCTGGGATGGTTGTTCTTACCAACTAGGATTGTCCCAAGTATGTCTCTCCCGGCCCAGTGCTGAATGCCTACTTCTCCTTCTGAAGTAATTAATATACACCTATTAATGTGTTAAAAGCTTCTTACGAAAGCACCGGCACAGTTCTGCTTCTGGTTACTTCCTGTTTTGATAACGTTACGTATCTTTAAATGTTCTGCTAGGTAGGCCTGCAATAGTCCTCTAAGCAGCAATATGTCTGTAGTTAAATCTGTTTATAGCTGCATTCTTCAGCCTCTAATTACTCTGGTTGCTTAGCAACAATAATTAGATTTTAACATTTCAGACCTATGACGAAGCATTGTTTTATCTCCCTGGAAATGCTAAGAATAGTACTTGTGTAGAAAGAATGCTGACCCCTTTTACTGGGACAAATTTGGTACCAGAGTTGTAAGCCTTTAATGAGCCTAGGCTATGTTTAGGTTTTTATATTGCTGAATCTGGAGAATGGAAATTTTGTTGCTGATGGTAGCAGTTTTTCCTTATGGGAGACAGTTCATTCCCGTAGGCATTTTATTGCATAGGTGATGGGTGGTAGGGAAGCAACTATGACTGCACTTTAGGAGTAACTTAATTGGAAGGGAGAGTGAAAACAATTCTGTGTGCTAACTGGCTCAATTTTATGTCTCTGTTTAAAACAGTCTCTGGTTCTTTTACCCCCTAGCTAGGATACATCACGTTCAACTTCAAGGGTTTATTTTGTTAAAGTCTTAATCCTGCAGGTATCTCCAGATGTTCACTGGGACAAGTGGTATGGCATTGTAGGATTGGCCTCTCTATATAATAAGATACGTCTTTGTGCTCTATACAATTGTGTAACTTACGTTTCTGTTTTTGGAAAGTCATACTGTTTGTTCCAGTCATGTCTACTGTTTGCCATTATGCCGTTTAATATGCACTAACCTTTTGGCTGGTTTTGTAGATAGGAGTGGTTGTAGAAATGCTGCTCACATTTCTTTATTCCATTTTCTGCAGGATTTGTATATAATGTCACACCATACATGGAATATCATCCTGGTGGTGAGGATGAACTAATGAAAGCAGCAGGAGCTGATGGTACAGATCTCTTTGATCAGGTGAGAACGACTGCCAGCAAATGATACTTGCTCACTGAAAGGTATTTTGAAAAATGTGTGTGTTCTGATTATTTTTAGGGCATTCCAGTGGAAATAGTGATTTGAACTTTTTCAGGTCTAAGAAAAGGCAATGGGTTACTGCTCAGAATGGCACTTATGTGTGCTGAAAGAGGCATGTAGTTTAAACTTCGTACCAAAAGACAATAATGAAAATGTGACTTTGTGTTGTTGCAATGATGCTTCAATTTGACCATTTTATTAAATTAATTTTTTAGCAGAAATAGCAATAAAGCTAGCAACAACTTGAGATACCACCTTCTTAATAAATTACTACAAAGACTTAATTGCTGTTGTTTGAGAGGCATTTTCTTCTCAGAACTTTCACTTTTTGAAAAATGCTTGTAGTATTCTATTGTCTATTAACTTGGCCGCTGCACTATCGGCGAACAAAGTACTAAGAAAAAACGCTAGGGCTGCTATTAACTGATTGTGAACAAATCACAAGATGACAGTTGGTCTCTGTTTATCACTACTTTAAATGTTTTGAAAGACTCGGAAAATGAAGAGTCTGTAGAATGGGTGTACTTGTAAGGAATCTGGTGCTATAAAAGATGATTCACTGAGTTGGTATTTTTTAGAAACAGGCATTCTTTGAGTCTCCTTGGCTTACAAGGTTTGTCTGAGAAACTGGGAAAGAGCAGAAAGGAAATCTCCTCTGTTTCTGAAAAGAAATCTGTTATTCCTTTACAGTTTGTGCACCACAGTATGTTATGCATTTATCTGGGAAATGTTTTTAACAATGAATGTAAATAAAGAAGTGATGATGTTTTAACTTTAAGTTTATCTTTGGTTAATCCTTTCACAAATGAAGTGTTGGATTTGGGTATAATTCTCTGGTTTCAAGAAATTTGGAGTTTCTCTCCTAGAAGTTCATCCAGTATCAAGTTGTGGACTGGAATTCTGTAGCTGGATCACTGTCAAGTATTGTATGATGTACTTGGAAACGGGAGTCTTGACGTTAGGAATATTCAGGAAGCCCCTCAAGTTGTTACTAAGTTCAGATACATTCATGCTACTTTTTTTTTTTTTTTTTAGTTTGTTTTGTCATGGGAGTGGAAAGCAGTGTTCAGATCCTTAAAATATGCTGTTCACATTTTTGTTCTGGCTGATGTCTTTCCTGTTCTGGAGGCATTTCTGTTGTTATCCCCTCTGCTTTAGCATTCTGTATCTGTCAGATACTGATCTCTTTAAGAGTTTGGTAGGTTGCTAGTGTTTCTCAAATTTCTGGAAAAACTGTCATTCAAAATCCTTCATTTTTTTCTGTTATCTGTATATGAGGAAACTACAACTTGTAGATGGGATTCTTTATCTTGTCTCCTTAGCTTCTCCAGTTTAAAGTTTTTATTTTTAAATCTCTACATACCATTCAAATTTGTCATGCAGCACTTCATTTCCTTTTCTCTTCTTGTGATGTTATCCTGGATGCCCTATCAGAATTGGCTTTTCTACCATCCATTTCCTCTGCAAGTTCTCCAGTTCTGTTCTGTAAAGCTACTGCTTTTTCTTCATTTAATTGACTTTCTAAAATAGGTAATTTCCAAATAATTCAGTGATAGTAAGACAGAAACAAACAGAAATACACCAACTTGGTAGGAAGTGTTTATGTGTCTAAACTACTATTCCTTATCTTTGTTTCCTTCATCCCTTCTCCCTTCACTTGTATCTAAACAAGACTAATTACTGTTGTGGCAAAGACAAGGTCTTTATTCGGTTAATTGTGTAGCATGCATCATAAAAATGCTCTTCTGAAATATTTTCTGTAGCTCAACGTTATGATGTTCAGATACTGCAAAACATAAAATGAGTAAATGAAACTATTGATTCTCATGGTGCTATTTTTTCATTTAATTACATGCTATCTGTAATAGAAGTAAAGATAAGTACTGAACGATGCAATAATGAGTGTCTGTGTTAAAAAAAAAAATCTGCTAAATGAATTACATTAGCCACTGTGCAAAAATGAACTTTTCTATTTCAGTGCATAGAACAACATAGTAAGAATTACAAATTTTGTGAAAACCAATTTTGTTAATATAGGTTCATCGTTGGGTCAATTATGAATCGATGCTGAAGGAATGTCTTGTTGGGAGAATGGCTGTCAAGCCTATCGCTGCTCCAAAAGGTGAGGGTTTTAAGAATGAAATAATTTCTATTATGCTTTATTCCAAAGTTGTCTAGAAATTATGAGAAATCCTAAATCATCATATTTATGAGGAGAGTCTCTATTCTTGCATAGAGATGAAGGCTGTTATATGTATTCAGTCTTTTTACAGCAGATACCTGAACGGGAAACTATTTTATGCATGAAGACTTTTATAAGTAATGTACTGCTACATTTCCCCTTTTGTTTTTAGTCATCAGAAAACTGACGTGTGTGTTATGTGCATATCTATACAGAAACATCTCCCCCCCCCCCCCCCCCCCCCCCCCCAAGATCCCTCTTTCTTCTTCTGATCTCAGGGGACAAACTGTTGTAGGCAGCGCGCTCTCATCTTGAAATAAAAGTCAGTATTTTCAATCTGGTGATTTCAGCACCAGACATAGGTCTGGCAAGTTGCATATGTATTAAGATATTTGAATATACTTTATGACCAGAACACTTTATTGGGTCCTTTAGTTTGAATTTACTTGTAGAAAACTTTGCTGGTACAACAGACTCCTCTGAGCCAGGACAGCAAGAGATGTAGTATATTGTCTTAAAAGGCTGGTGATTGTTTCCAGAGACTTTAATCTTTGGTATTGGTTTTGGTTTGTAGGCCACAGCTAAAATTTCCTATACCTAGGAAGCAGACGCTATTACTGAATATTGACCCTTAGCAAAACTGCAGTGAAAAGATGAAAGAATTAATGTTTGCAACTGTTTTTTTTCAAATTCTGTGGCATCCTTTAGTTCACAAATTCAGCCATCTCTTGTAGCTCTTCCACTTCTGACAAGGTGCACTGCATAGTTGCTTAGTGCTTAGATCACGTTGCCTAGCACTTAGGTTGAGTTTGTTCTATACATGAAGGGGAATAGTATTTTACATCCCCATGTTGCTAGGTAGCTAATTCCAGTGTGCAGCTCTTAAGGTAAATGCTGCAAAGTATGAAGAAACCTCGACAGCGTAACTGCTTCATGGAGTTGAGGTGTTACAGATAAGTTACTGCTACTTTGTCAGCTGAGTTAGAAATTTAAAAGTAAACCTGACTTTTGCTGATTTAATTAATCTAACTTTTCTGCAACTGGAAGGAATTCTTTTGACAGCCAGTCAGTAAAAAACAAATGCGTCTTTGCCCCTGCCAGCTATGACAGTCCATTTTCTGCTGTTCACTTTTTCTTCTGCTTTCCTTTGTAATAGGACTGCTCTATCCATTTTGCTATAGTAAAATTTGCAGGATAAAGGTTGCCAGCTACGTAAAAAATAGTTCTGTTGCCTGTGACCCTTTTGGCCATTTCAGGCTTGAGAAAATGTAACTTCATTAATTAAGAATAAAACTGATTAGACTGGATTTGCTGAAATTCTTCATTGTAAAATTCTCAAAGTTTACTTTGATTCCTGGTAGGCTGTGTATCCTCCTCTTTTGGATAGTGAATTATCAAAAATGCAGTTGACTAACTTCACTGTCAGCCAGCAGTAATTCTTGTCTTGTGTCCTTCCAGAAGACCATATTCAGCAAAGTTTGCATTTGAAAATGGAAGAATAAAATACAGAGTTAAGATGCATCATTTTGAATATAGGATTAAATAGGCCCATAAGTACAGAGGAAAGACAGGCCTTCAAAGTACGGTATAAATTGCTTTCTTTTTGTGGCAGAGGGTTAGTTTTTGACAGTAGGGCAAGTATCAGTACTTGCTGTTTGGTTCAGTCTCAATACAGTGCAAGTAAAGCAGGTGTAGATTTGTTGGGGCACTGCGGGAATATTTGTGGTTGTTTAGCTTTGTTTCCTGGGTTCTGGTGGTTTTTTTGGAAGGTTGCACAATTATTTGCTCACTGAACTGTTTAAGGAAGCTGAAGTTTGTCCTTGCGTACTCCAGGGTTTTCTTTTAAGAAAGAAGAGTCTTTTGAAGATGATGATGATAGTGTCGTGGTTTAGCCCCAGTCAGCAACTAAGCCCCACACAGCCGCTCGCTCACTCCCCCCTGGTGGGATGGGGGAGAGAATCAGAAGAGTAAAAGTGAGAAAACTCGGGGGTTGAGATAAAGACAGTTTAATAGGGAAAGCAAAAGCCACTCACGCAAGCAAAGCAAAACAAGGAATTAACCCACCACTTCCCATGGGCAGGTGGGTGTTCAGCCATCTCCAGGAAAGCAGGGATCCATCACGCCTAACGGTTACTTGGGAAGACAAACACCATCACTCCAAATGTCCCCCCTTCCTTCTTCTTCCCCAGCTTTATATACTGAGCATGACGTCATATGGTATGGAATAGCCCTTTGGTCACTTGGGGTCAGCTGTCCCAGCTGTGTCCCCTCCCAACTCCTTGTGCACCTGGCAGAGCATGGGAAGCTGAGAAGTCCTTGACTAGTGCAGCAACGACTAAAACATCTCTGTATTATCAACACTGTTTTCAGCACAAATCCAAAACATAGCCCCATACCAGTCACTATAAAGAAAATTAACGCTATCCCAGTTGAAACCAGGACAGATAGTTAATGTTTTGTCAACTTGTATTTTGGGAATGCTGCTTGATGGTATGGTAGTGACTAATGGGAATTTCTGATGTGTCCCTTCTGTGATGTTACAGAGCAGTGGAGCTGTGCACTGAAACGTGGTAGTGTTTGTACTTGCTGAGAAGGCCAGTGCAGCAACTACAGCAGTACCCAGGCATGTAAGAGATTATTTCAGTATCTCCCTCAGCAAACCTGTACAGCATTAAACTGCTTGCTTTCCCGTCAGGGTACTTAGCTGTAAACACTAGCATGGGCATTAGTTTGTTGTCTGGTATCTTTTAATACCACTAATGTTTCTCATAGGCACATCTTAGCATATGTCCCTATGTTACTTCAGTGGTAACATAACTTGGGAGTTGGAATGAATGTTGTATTATTGTTAATTCAGTGAGATTAGTCTGAGCGCTATGGTGTCATCCAAGGAAGAGAGGTAGGGCTGTGTCTTGGAAATGCCTCAAACTGCCCTTAAAATTGCAATACCAATTTCAGTGCAGTGTGTTAAAATGTAGTGAAATGAGAGTAGACTTTTGTACACAAAAAACTACCTTTAATCGGAAACAAGTTTTTGTGAATGACTTGCCTATCCTGGGAGAAAGCTTGAAGTGCTGTATAGCAGAATACACAGACAAATACAGCCTCAGCCAAAAATTTTGGGTGAACTGTCCCATTCATCTTGTGGAGTGTTTTGTTTTTATCTTATAGTGGCACAACATGAAAGCCTGTGATGAAGGCAATTCTTGGTCAGCTCTGAAGTCAGTTTGCAATACTGTATGCTTGGTGCTTTGTTCCAGGAGCCTTTCCTTCACTTCTCTCACAATGGCATTTTTCTTCTAACACTGGCTGCTGTGATGCAGAGCACTGGGAGGGATTTAGAAGAACAGGGGAGAAACATTCACATTTTGGTTTTCATAAAAGGGAGCAGGAAGAACACATTGGTTTCTCCCACTTCCCCAAACGTGGCTCCCATAAAAGAGAATATAAAATGGGCCTTCATATTGGGACATTGTGAGACGTGCAATGTAGAGAAGGCAGAAAGGGGCTTGGGTACATCCAGAGGACTAGTTTCCTCACAGATTTGCTATAAGCAGAAGGATATGTGGCTGAGAGGTGCAGTGCTCAACTCAAGGGGAAAGGCACCTTATATATGAATTGACACTATGTAATTTATCTGCTTGGTCTTTATCTTCTGTTTTTTCTGCTAGTATTTGTTTGTTTGGAGTAGTTGCAGCATACTGTAGATTTAATGAAAAACTCGGATAATAACTTGTCAAATAAAACCATTTGACAGAAGGAGCTTATAGGAAGATTTTCTTTTTCCTGGGTTTCTGCCAAGAATTGGGTTTAGATTGCCAAGGATTGGGTCGGTCAGATTCAGTGTCTACTCTGTGTTGTCATGAGACAAGTGTCATCGAAAGTCTGACAGCTTTTTTTAACGAGCTGCTTAGCTATGAAGTTTATAATTGCACAAGGTAATCTGTGATATTTGTTTTGAAGTACCAGAGTTCTTGTGTTTCCTACCTTTCAGTGCTGTGCAACTTTGGGCATTTTTAACATAGTATTTTTTTACTTACACATAATCTTTTGAAATGGTAATCAGTGCTGCATTTATGTGTGACTTCTTGATATCTGAAGTGTCCTGGTCAATCTGTTAATGTTTTGGAAGGTTTATTTGGGGATCCTTACTTTGGCTTAATTCTTTAGCAAGATGTGTGCAAGTACTGTGCCGTAACTTCTTACTGTCGTGCTCGTTGTTTTTTCTCAATGCTTGTAGAGATTTCTTCTACTCTATCTGAAGAGAAGAAACAGCTTAATGGTAAGTATTCACCTGGAGTGAGATGGGGACTAAATCTTAAACTTACTTTAATATTATCGAATGAGCAGTGTTTATCCAGACTTCTGTCTGTCTTTATATTTGAATCTGATGTTGAGGCTCTAGTGATCTGTGGAAATTACAGGAGGCAAAATCCTAGTCAGGTATTGTGAATTCAGTGTTTAAAAGTGTTCTAAGACTGTAGTAGAGTAGTATAGATAAGGGAGGTACGAGACACACAAGCTTTCTGCTTGAGTTGGACAAGATAGGTCACAAATTACTGTGTGCCATGAAATCTGCCACTACAAAATTGCCAGGCTTTTTGATCCTCCTCTATATCAGAAAAGCTAGGTGGCCATGGGGCTGGAGTAGCACAGAAAATACAAGATCTTGGGGTACACTTAAAATTAATAAGTCTCTACTAAAGGCTGGAAGGCCATCACTGGGAAACGAGTTGAAATGGAGGTGAATTAGCTGATCACAGTATGACTGAACTACCTGAGATGTAACTGTGAGAATGACTGGGCTGAAGAGAAGCAAGTACGGTCCTGTGAATGTATCAGGAGGTTGACGGTAGTCCTTGTAGAGATGGGGAAGCATTCAAGCCTTCACTGAGCCCTTCCTCGAGTGTAGCTTTGGTTGCTAGTGATCAAGAACTATGCATTTGATTTTAATGCTTTTAGGAAAATGTTACAGACTGATTAGTCACATTAGTATAAGAGGCTTTCTAAAATAATAAGGCTTATGAAGTCCCATCAAATGAGGTGTGATGGGGAGGATATTGGTGGAGCAAATAAGATTAACACCTGCGAAGGGAAATAATACAATTTGAACTCAAGGCTGACCTGTTGGCATGAAAGGGGACAGGTGAAATGGGTCAAGGAAAAGTCTGGGCTGAAACTTTGGAAAAGGAGTCTAGAGCATTCAAATTCTGGAGTGGCAGGAAGAGCAGAAACCTAGACATGGCTTAAGGTGAAGCCAGAGGAGTGCTTAGGGTGGTGTCCCAGCAAGTCCAGGCACAGTGGGGAGAGGATAACTTGTTCATGGTTTCTCTGGTGAATTTGAGTTCCCATTTGTTTTCTTCTTTCTCATGCTTTCTTCCTTGCCCTCCCTTTGTGTTCTGTGAATACTGTATTTGACTTCTAAAAGGCAGTTCACTTTTTAGTATGCACAAGCATTGAGCTACACAAGAAGTTAAACATACACCATATAAAAGTAAGCAAGATTGATTTTATTTGTTCCTATTTTGCTCTATAGTCTTATAAGATGTTACGTTGAACTTTGACAGGGTCTGCCCCCTGACTTTTTTTTTTTTTCTTCAGCAACAAACAAGTTGTTGGAACCTGTTAATCTTGCTTTGAAGGATAGGGAGAATTAGAAAACAAACTCTGATTTACTCTTATCAGAATGATATCACTAGCAGCTAGTAGTCATTAAATACACCATAAATATTTTGTATTCTAGTAGAAGACTAATTTTACCATCTATTTCAATGTTCTTCTCCTCTTGGTTATTTTGGTTCATGAATTCCTTACTTTTTGTGCTTGTCTAGCTGTGCAGAGCTTTCCTCTGCATCTTTCATATTCACAGTGGATCCAGGTAAAGAGAAATAAGTGATGTTCCCTCTGTCTTCTGTCTTGCTTCCCCTCCGGCTCCTAGCAATAACTTTTCTTGTCCAGATTATGTGACTTGTAAGGAGACATAGGAAATGATTCTGATGGTAGTTTCCAATTAAATCGCCAAAATACTGATGTTTGCTTGTTGTATTAAGTTTACCTGTTTGGCGAGACTTTTTCCAAAATAGGAGAGGTCAGTTCCTGAGGTTACCTGCCATGAGGTTTTTCATATTCAGTTGTTGCATCTCAGTGCTTAGCTCTTGTAATTTTAAGTCAAAATGAGTCTAGAAGTAAGCATTGCTGTCTGAAAATGGGCAAGAGAAGCCTATGGCATGGGCTCTGATTTTTTTGGAAGTTGTTGGCACTACTGAAGACATTTTTGTCTTACTAATCTAAAGTGTATAAATAATAATTGTATTTCTAGTGTGCTCAGATCAATCAACTTAAATGTATTCTTGATTTTTGTGAGCATCAATTGTATGTAACGCTAGGGGCAATTAAAGCTGATGTTTTCAGAATATATTGCTAGTGATAACAATCAGCGTGGGTGTAGCCTAATGTGCTCTTCAACATCTGTTCATACTTGAGTTTCAAACAAAAGACATCAAAATTTCAAAACGCTGCCATTACCAAAGCATGCCTGAAAACTTCTTATTTGTTTGAGAACAAATATGTATCAAAGACGTATTTTAAAAATGATCTTTTCAGCCTTGCACTTTTGAGCTAAATTGAATTTCTCTTTCACCCAAACTAATATGATGATGATTTTTGTAATATTAATAGTAAAAAAAGTGACTTGGGCAGTTGCACCCTCTGAAAACAAGTTGGTGTTTGAGTATGTGCACATCAGCCCTTGAAAAAACTTATGGTGTGGAAAAGGGTGATGGGAGGAGAGTTTGAGCTAGAGTTTCAAGTACAGAAAGTGAAATCTTGAGGTTCAACCAGCTGGAATTCTGTAGCGTAAGTAATATAAGCGTTCCTATTTTTCTTAGTAATATTTGGAGTTTACAAATATGGGTCAAGCTTGTTCTGGGCCTTCTAAGAACAAAGAAAACAATAGGTACAGAAAGCTTTCAGAGCATCCTAAAGTAATTTAGATTGCAAAGAACATCTGGAGCTTGTTTGGTCCAGTCTCCTGCTCAAAGCAGGGTGAACTTCGATACTACACTAGATGGCTCATGAGCAACCCCACCCTCATGGGAAGGGAAGAGGTGTGGTATTTTGGTTTTTCTTTTGTTGTTTTGGCTTTTTATTTCCCATGTACATAACCAGAATTTTCACTGCTACTTGTCTATTGCCTCTTGTCCTTCTGCTGTGCCCCTCTGAGAAGAGTCTGGCTATCTTCTCTATACTTCCTTCTCTCCCACCCCCTTCTCTTTAGGTAGTTGAAGACTGCAGTTGGATTTCCCCCTTAGCCTTTTCTTCTGCAGGCTGAACAAACACAGTTCCCTCAGCCTCCTTTCATCCTGTGCTCCAGCTGCTGACCATCTTGGTGGCCTTTCCCTGGACTTGACCTGGTATATCAATGTCTGTCCTGCACTGGGGAGCCAACACTTGACACAGTACTCCAGATGTGGTCTCACAAATGCTGAACAGAGAGGAAGAATCACTTCCCTTGAACTGATTGCTACACTCTTGCCCAGGATAAATTTGGCCTTCATCACCACAAGGATGCAGTATCTGTCCAAGTTTGGCTTATCTACTAAGTCCCTGGAAGGTTTTCTGCAAAGCTCCTTTCTATCCAGTCAGGCCCCTCGCTTGTTTTGTTGCATCAGATTTACCTTTTTTTTTTTTTTTCCCCGGGTGCAAAATTTTGCATTTGCTTTTGAGCTTCATGGAGCTTTTGTCAGCCCATTTCTTCAGTCTGTCTGGGTCTCTTTGAATGGTAGCCATAACCTGTCGTGTTTTGACTGCTTCCTGTGATTTGTTATTGCTCACGTACTTCCTGACAGTGGGACAGTGTGTACCCTTCAGGATACTGATGACGGTATTGAACAGTATCGGCATTCCCTGTTCCCTGGGGAATACCAGCTGTAACTAGCCACCAGTTGGACTTCGTACTGTTGATCAACCTTTTGTGACTGGACGTCCTATTAATTTTCTATCCCGATTGTAATCCACCTATCAAAGCCAGCTCTCCCCAATGCGGCTATGAGGATAATGTGAGAAACTCTATCACTAGCCTTGCTATCCCATGGGATTCTGCAAAGCAGTTCGCGGAACAAGCTGAAGTTTGCTCTTGTGAGATGCAGAGTTGTAATTCTGCTGTTCATCCTTAAACTCCTTCACCTTAAACTCCTCATCACCTTAAACTCTTTCGTTTCATGCCTGCCATCAGCTTTTGGCTTCACCAGCAGCTTTTATTTATGACCACCATGACTGGTAGAGCACTTTCCTTAATTGGTTCATTAATCACCTGAATTGTTGTCTTTTTATTGCAATGTGACTTCTTGTTTTCACATGGCATCTTATAGTATTTCAGAATAACTCATAAGTATCTTGGTTTGCCAGAACATTCTATTTTACTATGGTTGTTCATATATTTCTGTTGACCTGCAAAAGCAAACAGGAGCATGTATGACCATGAATTCCTCTTATCTATGGAGGCCAACCTAAGCATATGATATATGTCCTCAGGAAAGGCTTAGCCTTTGAGAAGGCTTTTATCATTAGGTGATTGGTTTTCTGTTGCAATGATCTGACTGCTCTGCCATTTAGCTTCCTTGGCAGCTGCAGATGGTGTGTGCTTAGGGGTAATTAAGGATCAAAGAATAAGTAATTCCAGTGAGTTTTAATTGCTTTGGGTTAATTCCCCCATCTGGATGATCAAATAGTTTTGACAGATTGGATTAGACCAGAGTGGCTCTCTTTCTTTTTATCTACTTCCCACATGGTGGAGCCACTCAATTACTGTGTTTAAGCTTGTAGTCAAACTACAAAAATTACTGACATTTAGAAGATAATTATCTAGGTAACTGAGAATTCATATGTTAATTATTTTATGCATAGCCATTTCAGGTTTTCAAGCTTTGCCTTTGAATGGGCTTGAAACCAGCACTTACCAACTGTTATCTTAGAGCTCTACCTAACTGTTGTCCAGGAAAACTCCTGCTGTTCATGTGGTGTTACAAATCATGCTATATTTCAGTCTGTGCAGCTTTCTCCATCATGATTCTATATAACTTCTTTGTGTTAAAATTGATGAAGTATTGCAGTTGCTTTTATCTGTCGTCTCTGCTTAAGTTTTTGCCAAGTATGTTCAGTTTCTGTTAGGCCAGAGATTAGTACAGTTGACGTTTTCAAAGACTGACCAAGTGTTGCCTCCCAGCAAAGGCTTTTTCAGACTGTTTCATGTTGTTTAATAATTAAAGTGAGTAGCTGAATTCTGTAAAAATTCATAGCAAAGTGCGAAGTAGAGAGATTAAGGCTGATATCTTTGCTTCACTGACTGATGTGAAATTTTAGTTGTGAATTAGGTTAGACCAGATGTCCCAAACTGAATTTGTTCATCTGAATTGTATAAACAAATAGCTCTGTTAAAGGAAATTCATTCAGATAACCTTTTTTCCATGCTTCACTATCACAAAGTGTGAAAGCACAAGTTAGTAACAGATGAAACTGAGACCAAGCTACATGTACCAGAAGGGCTGCATGCACACGTTCTGTGGTATATGGAACTCTTTATTTCTGAAGTAGAACTTCATGTTCTAGGAGCCTGCTTGCCAAGACAAAGTGCTGAATAAAAACAAAATTTAAAAAGTACACGGATACTTCTGGCTGCCTGTGGAAATAAAGCCACTAAATATTGTGGAGGGGTATTTAGAACATTCAATTTAAAAAAACCAAAAAAACAAAAACAAAAAAAAAAACAAAAAAAACCCCCCAAAACATCTCTGATTATGGTTTCTATGAAGCAAGAGTAACAGCAAATATTTTAATGACTCTCTGCTCTTTGTAGGTATGCTTCCTGAGAAGAAAGTACTGGGTGCTTCTGCTAAAGATTTAACTCCAAGGTAAACCTTTGTCTTTTATTGTCTGTTGAACATTCTGTTTAATGAATCTGTGCAGTTCTTACAGGCAACTTCTTCCATGGTTAGTTCTTGATGTTTCAGCTAAATGGGTATATATCATTACCATCCTCTTTTAAGTAGGCAAGTTGAGGTTCAGGTTTAAACAACTTGCCAAAGGTCATATTGACCTCAGAGGCAGATGATGATGCAAGGTTCTTGGCTTGCTCTGTTGGTTTCTAACACTTGCATTACCTTGCATCGTATATGAATTTATGGCGCTTATTTGCAGGCTCCTCAGCCTTGCTTCTTGAGAAAGCTCCTGGAAAGTGATTCCAACTGGGCTGATTACTTTTGACTTTAGTTAATTTGTCCATAAACGTATGAGTTGGCATGCCTTGGAAAAGTGCTTCATTTCAAGCTGGAATATATTAAGATGCGATAGCTGTATTCAAGTTTCTACAATATGCAGAGCAGGCCCTAAAACCCCACTGTGATATGCCTGCTGTTGTCACTGAGGTATAATTTTACTCCATGATGCCCTGAGTCACCAAGGTTCAGTTTCTCACTTTGCATCAAAATCTCCTGTGAATGTGTAATCTCTGGGCTAGTAACACGCAGTCATATAAAATACTATGGCTTCTGAACAACTGGAATGGGGCTTATCTTCTGGCGTGCTCCCCAAACCTTGCTGCCTTTCTTCCCGTGTGTGTCTGGCGTGTTCTGGTGTGTGAGTGGAAGGTGTGCAGCTTAGAACGTGTTGGCTGTCAGGAGTGTCTGCTGGAGGGGGCATCCTCCCTTTCTGCCACCTTCTCTGGTCCAGGAGTCCAAATAGTAGACGGAAGTGGTTAGGACATTGGGGAAGGGAGAAGACAGTAGTGATGTAGATGTAAGGGGTTAACTTTGTTGTGAGGCAGAGGTGACTTTCACTGGCTGGGATTGCAACCCAGCTGGAAGTCAAGTGAGAACTATAGATGTCTGTGGTGGAGAGCCAGGCATGAGATTGCCAGATGTGTGGCCCCCATGAAAACGGGTAGAGAAAGGAATAGCTTTTCTGGGGTTGGGTGGGTAAGTTACTTCTTGGCAAGTGTAAGGCCATACAGACAATTAGCATTTGAAGGCTTTCTGTTTCTTAGGTTACCCTGGATTTATTACAAGGTTTGGGCAGCTTGGGAACATAGGAATGTAAAATCTTGATTTGGGGAGATGAAGGGAACTGTGGTTTTGTGGTATGTGCATGGAATCTGTAACTCTTGGAAGCCACCCTGGCTATTTAATACTTTTGTATGGAGTCACGGATTTTAATAATCTTGTTAGGAAGGTTTATATGCTGCAAAGAGGATGCACGTGCTTTTTAAGTAAAACCAATGCCATATAATTTTAGCTACAATGTGCTGACTATCAAGATGCATAATTAGATTGTTCTTATTTTAATAGTCTTTTCAAAATTATTGGCTCTGGACTTATCTCTTCAACAAATAGTAAATAATGTATTTGGCTTGTAAACTCATGAAAGCAGCTCTACTTGAAAACTGCTAATTGAATATATTTTGGTATGCCCAAAGAAAGTGTATGTTTTTTTTGCTTCACTGTATTTTTTGTTTTACAGTTATGACTGGTTCCAAACAGATAGTTTGATCACCATTGTCATATATACTAAGCAGAAGGTAAGTGTTATTTTATGAAGGGGAGAATTACAAGATCAAGTTGTGATCCAGCTTGAATTCTGGGAGAGCTTTATTAAAATGGTTTTTTCCTTGCCTATGAAAGGATATGAATGCAGAGCTGGTGATAGTTGACTGTCAAGACAAACGATTAAGGGGAGAGATCATCGTGGATGACAACTCATATCTTGTAGAACTTGGTAGGTACTGTAATTTTGCAGTTGAAAATACTGAATTTTCGTTCTACTTTATTAAAACCCTCTCATCAGACCATATGTGCTTTACATATACCAGTTCATATTTTATTCCTATTCCATTAGAGATGAGTACTTTAAAGTAAGGTGATGTAAAGGAATGCCATTGTTTATCAACTCACATCTTCATTTGTTTAGTATGTACTTAATTTTTTACATGTGGAATAGGTGTAGTAAGAAATTGATGTAAAAGTCATGTCAAGTTTTTCTTCAAGTGTGTTTTTGATGGGTATTAAAATGACCTTATTCAAAAATGGCAAGTGGAATGATTCAGATAAATGCAGATTGGTAGCTTTACATGAGTCATTGTTAAAAGTAATGGGGAAGATGATGCCTTTATTAATGTTATGTATTAGGCCTGCAGAAGTCACTGGGACTAATACGATGCACGAGTGAAATTTCAGGGCCAGATAAAGATGCATAAGGTTCTAGGCTCATTAGTTGACTCAGTATTTCTAGCCTTAAACTGTATGTATATATGACGACTAGAATGTAATTTTGGTTCTGCTTAAAATAGAGTTTGTTTCTCTTTATTTCAGACTTGGATCATGCAGTTCAAGAAGACTTGGCTGGTAAGTTCCATTTCTTGCAGAACTTCTGTATCTCTTCTAATATCAGAATGTGGAACTTCAATTTATTTTTCTGACTCATCAGATACTTTAGTTTTGCTTACCACAAGGTTCTGACACAATCAATCAAGTCAAACCATAACATTGAATAATTTTTTAAAATTGTGGCATTTGGGCCTGTGAACGTAATAAGTTGATGGTGCTCTGCTCCCTCTGAGTATGAGAATGCTAAAATAATTAGAGGTTAGTTCTGTTGTGTATTTGTAAACTGTTCTTTGCTTAGACTGGGATTTTCTTAGATTTAATTATTCCTTCAAATGCTCTTGAAAAGAAATGAAGAAGTAAATAGTGGTAGTTACCAATTTCCAGTAAATGAGGATTCTGAATTCATGAGCATTCTTTTTGACCAGATGGGCTGTGAAGCTTTTCACAATGTATTTAGTAAATAAGATACACTAATTATGCATATTAAGTTAGTGCTTGTTGTTTTAAATGCATTGTAAAACATTATAAAGAGATAGCTGGAAGTACATTTAATTTGATATTTTAATTTAACAGATTAATTCTGTGTGTCTTGAGAAATGACTAATCCTTCTAAAATTTCATTATAATGGAAAAATAAAATATTTTTTTGTACAAAATGTAACTAAAAGTAACAGCGTCAAACCTTTTCTCTTTTAGTGAATATTGCTGAAAAAGTTGGGAAAGTAGAGATTATCTTAAAGAAAAAGGATAATATTCACTGGAAAATGCTGGGACAGCCCTTGGAGAGTCATAGTACGTTTATCAAATGCATGGACAGAGGTAAGCAGTTTCACGGCCATGTTAGCAGCTCTTTTAAGGTTTTTTGAAGCATGTTAGGCATATTTGGTCTCTCCCAGGATTTCCTTTTCCTGTAGTCATACTTCATTTCTTGCAGGAATGTTCTCTGGTCTTGTTGAAAGCTACTCAGGAATTCTTGAAAGGGTTCAGTTTAGAGGTGGTTTTTTGCTTTGTTTTGTTCTGCGATAGAATTGGAGGTCTTCCAGTCTTGTGGAAAGACTGGAAGAACCTAGTAGGAGAAGGTGAAGACTGCTTGAGTGTTGTTGCATCTCATGGCTACCTGTGTGCTTAATATCCTTTCTGTCCATATGAAAACCTCGGCAGACCCCGAGGGGATAGTGCATGGCGTTGTGTCAATCATTATAGGTGTAACTGTAGTGAAGGAACAAAAACCTCCACTTCCAACTGTTACTATACTGTAGTAACATCTTTCAATGTTGTAATGTTGTTCCAGCACACTGCATCTTTGTAACTTGAGCTATGATTAAGTAAGGCACTTCAAGCCATGTGTAGGTGTGAAAGCCAGCTCTGGATAAGCTGATGTGTCTGCAAGCAGCAGCAGATGTTATATATGAGTTCGTTTTGTGGTAACAGAATAGTATGAACTTGATGCAGCACCAAAGTGTATTACCCTGATCAGTGTGCTGCTTTTTTTTTTACAGCTAAATTAAAAATTTCTGCACAATTACATTATATAATGTAAGCATGCTCCTGATGTTATTGCAGCTGTCCAGTTTCTCAAAAGCCCTCTTGGCCCTCTGTCTAATAATGCTCAAAAGTTGACTGTTTGATGTTAGTCTGCCTTATTATGTGTGAAAGCAAAGCTGTACATTTTTAAGAGCTAATTAAATGTTGATCGCTGTCTTGTGCACCTCTTACTGGCTCTCAGTTACGGTACTTAGGCCTTTAAAGGTGAGAGATTACTGTGGTACAAAAAGGAAGACTGACTGCATAAAAGCACATCTCTGTAGCTACCTTTAGCTTATGTAGAATGTAATTTTTGTTATGAGAGTTTCAGAAACTGTTGAGTCATCCACTTTAATATTAGATTTTTTCAATATAATCCTCTGTATTTAAGGGGATACAGCCTGGACTAGTGTGTTGTCCACTGTCCATTGCTAATTTTCTCCCTCCTCATTTATCTTTTCGTGATTATGGAGAACAAAATGAGAAAATAACCTGAAAGAACAAGAGGTTCTCTGTAGTGATATAGAGTGGCTTTATAGATCCTTTGCGAATGAGGAAGGTGAGGATGATTGGATGCAATTGTCAAAACTCCAAATTGAGCATTACTAACAGATGCTTCCTAGATTGTTATTCTGCAGTTTTTTCTAAGAAGTTAGTCTCCAACATAGCATTTGTCATGCTATGCAGAGAAGTGTCATATATATTGGATAACTTTACTATATATCACTGACTGACTGAGTTCAGATCAGTTTAAATTGAATCTCCAGAAAATTTAAGTTAAAGGGCTTGCCAAGCCTGAGTTTCTTCAGTTCCCTGATTACAAAGGTGATGAATCTAGCAAATATATTGATACCTATGGCTTTTTTAATCCCTACTCCAGAAACTTTTATTCTGCAGTTTGTTAATTTCAAAACCCCCAAATTTAAAACTGAACATGCCAGAAGGTTTATAGAGGAAGAATGTTCAGGCCTAGATGTCTTTCCTTTATTCCAACACTGCTTTAGCTCGGCCATAAAATCTATGTGTTGGAGGCTTCTCTTCGCTCAGTTTAGTCTTAAGTAGCCACTCTCCATTTCTGCTTACAATTGTGCTCCCTTAGTCTAAACTGCAGCGTTTTCAATTTTGCTTCCACTTCTGTGGGAGCAAAATAATATTATGGATGAAGAAACTCATACCTTGTGCAGTGGAAGGACAGAAATAGTAATTAACAACTCTAGATAATTTCACTGTCTTTATTGGGTATGCAGTTGGTTTTATATGCAAAACTACTTTTCCTAAAGCAAAATAACTTGATAAAATTATCAAGACTTCCAGCCTGGAAAGTAATTCTGACCTCATAAATGAATTGATGCATTTTATGCATGAAATTAAATAGATCTTTGAAGAGAAGATTAGACTGTTCTTTGATAAACTACAGAAACGCTTAATATGAAGTGTGTTGCAAATATAGAGGTTCTCCTTAATACTACTTACACTTTAGTTTATTTTGCATGCTGGCATAGTAGCATTATCTAGGCTGTATGCACGTAGTTTGCCTACTTACTTCTGCCCACGCTAGGAGTGCTTTTAACGCAGGCAGAACATAATGTCACATACTAGTAAAGTACAAGTAAATCCTGCAGTAAGAATGCATAAATGTGTATGCTGCTGACCATAGTCTGATTCACTGTAGATACTTAGCCACTTACGCTATGTCAATGTGTAGCTGTGATGAAAGATCATCGAGGACTATAAACAGGGCGGAGGAAGGACACACTAGCTTTGTAAATAGCTGTTCTTACACGATATATCAGTTGCTATTAAAAACCCGCAGCAATGTGTGTGCTGTAAATGAAGTAACTTACCACTATTTCATTGAGCAGTAGAGTTCCTCAAATTTTATCATGGCTGAAAAGAGCAGGTGGAACAGCTGGCATAAGGTATATTGGGATTTGAGTGTGAGCAGCAGAAGCAGTAGCAGTGTTGAAGTA
Source organism: Mycteria americana (assembly GCF_035582795.1). Classification (NCBI taxonomy): domain Eukaryota; kingdom Metazoa; phylum Chordata; class Aves; order Ciconiiformes; family Ciconiidae; genus Mycteria; species Mycteria americana. Next base: position 39,926,545 of record NC_134367.1, read on the forward strand.
GTTCTTGTGAGAGCTGCTTTGCTTCCAAGACCTAAACTGGCTAGTTAAAGCTATTTTATAGCTTTATATCTAGTATTTCTATGCGGCACTGTATATAAGGTAGCACAGATGCGTTGCCTTACATATTCTTATTTTTTTCACTTGGATTTATGTATCTTCCACTGCTTACTCTCAGCATTACCTTTTGTTTCTGATGAATATGAGAGTCTTGTTTGAAGATAGTGTAACTGATAATTCCCACTTCTTGAAAGTACTTGAAAATCTTGGAACAGATTGGAAAGTAGTTATGTTACCTTGTTATACCTGTTTTTTATTTATTTCATTCAGTTTTTGTGTATTTGTAGTTCTTTTGGGTAAGTTACTGACACTTTCTAATGAAAGTAATCATTTTACTCAGAATGTTTCCACACTTCCAGTTTGGTGGCAAGGTTATTCCGAGGCCATGAACAGTAAGTGCTTATGGGAGCACTGATGTTTAATTCCTTGGGTTTTTCTTGTCTTTGAGTTTTTCTGTAGTATTTCCTTGTGTATTGATAATTTAAAACTTTTCCATTGTATTCAAAGCACAGGAAGAAGGGCTGAAAAACAGGCAGGATTGACACTTGAAAACTTTACTTGATTTTCTGCTGTTATTACTTGTTCATGTGACAGCATTCATGAATGAGTTTGTAAAGGGGGGTTGAGGAGGGTAACCACCACGCCCCCCCCTCAAGCCCCTATACTTTTAAGTTATTTAGTCTTTTATTTTTACAACAGACAGTTCTACATTCTACAAGAAAGTGATGAAGCTCTTCTTCAGAGACAATGACATAATGCAGAGATGATACTGGAAGCCTATGATAGCTTTATGCTATGAAAAAACAATTAGCATAAGCCCCTACTTTTTTCCCCTTAAGCTGGGAAAGTCATACTCCCAGATAAATTGCCTATGGACTCTAAAATTCCTGCTGAGTTTAGACTAACGTTTTGGCTGGTGTATCTGTTAGTTAATTGGGAGGAAAGAACAAAATCGTGGAATTTCTTCAAAGTTGAGGGGGATTTTTTAAACATTTCAATGTAATTTCATGGAACTACACTGTATCTTAGGATGTATCAGTAGATTCAGAAGAATATCCAATACTGCTTCTGCTCCTTAAGCAGGATTAAGTGCTTAGTTTACTGGAGGAATAATTATTTATACCCAACAGTATCGCATAGAAAGCACAATTCAATATAATTAGATTGTCAGTGTAGGGAAGTTGGTGACATTACTCTTAGCTAGCTATTATGAAACTGGTCATTAGGAAGTATAAACAGAAACTAATGGTCGTAGTGCCAGCATCCTGTGAAATTCAAATGCAGTATTAAAAAAAGTAAGGTAGAACTTTCTCATTTAAAAAAACCCCAACATACAGCGCAGTGATAGAGTGCAGTTTTTCTCATAGGGATTAAGACATGATTTTCTTGTAGGTGCCTTTTCTGGGAAATAAGATAAGGAAGCCCACTCATGAGTGGATAGGTTGTGATCAGCACTGCATATCATGCTTCTGTATCAAGGTGGAATTGCAGCCAAGTCTTGGAGGTGACAAGCAAGCACTGTAATACTGTTACATAGACCTGCAGTTTATCAAAGATTGTTTAAAAAGACACCAACTGGAAAAATGTTTAAAAATTTAGGTTTTGCTGTGGAATTATTTAAAAAAAAAACCAAACAACTTGAATTTCAGCTTTGTTCATCTTAGTTGGTAAAACCAGATCTTTTTACTTTGATTTTTCTGTATTAGTGTGCTAGTTGTTTTTTGTGGAAAAACTGAATTCTGCCAAATTAAAAAGAATCAACACCTTCACTGCTGACCACTGAAATACAACTTCATTGTTGAGTACAAATCTGCTCATGGTGTCCCCTTCAAAAGACTTCTTGCTCTGAATGAGATAAGAAAACATTGCACATACATAAAGAACTATTTCTGTGTATCTAAGGCTTTTATTTTTGACTTGTGGGTAGCTGTACAACCGTAGTTGTGGTCAACAGAAAGTGAGACTTTGAATTATTTGAATTAATCACAATTTTTTACATATTTTCTGGTTTCTTAGCACCTTTAGCCAATAGCATAAGCAAACCGATGTTGGGGCTGTATGTGATAATACCAAATATCTTTGTCCTGAAATTTGTTTCTACACAGTAAAAATGAAATTTAAGGGAAAAATTAAGTACTTAGCATGCCAGTTCAGAAAATGTTTTAGAATGACCGTGTATATAAAAGCAGTAGCCATATGCAAGTAAAAAAATGACATGTTAGTAGGGATGAGTTGAGGGAAGGGGGGGTGTATTTTTTCCCATGGAGAATAAACTCTACTTCTTCCTTCTGAAAGTGATTCTGAACTTCTAGTCAGACCCCTGTTTTGGAAAATAACCTAATTACCAACTTCTGCTCTCCTAAAGAGTGTGCAACTATTGGCAGATGCTTAGAGGGTTCAGTAAAGAATCAAGGTGATGTTGCCTCTGAGGACTGAAATGGGATGTAATTTTGTAGTTTCGTGCAGTGGTTTTAGTCCACATTAAGTGGAAGATCACAGACTTTTTTGTTGGAAGTAACAGAAGGGAGCAGAATGCTGGCGCAGCACTCCAAGGTATATAAGCCAGGCTTATGCTGTGACAGCGTGCTATTTGCTGCATAACCAGGGAAAGTTTAGAAGTTGATTCAGTGGAAACTTTATTTTGGGAAAGGAGGGAGACCATCTGGGAAGAGCATGGCTGACCTCTTTGGATAATAAGAGCTAATTTTGTGGAATCTAGTAATTAACTGAAGCGTATGAGGGTACTGATAAATTGATGGTCAGCATTAAGGGTTCGTGGTTGTCTTAACTCCCAAGACTGGGCTGCTGCCAGGAGTGATAGGCAGCTGCCTTCCTTCAGCTGTGTGGTCTAACCTCCATTATGTTGGCACTAACAGTACTTGGGGCTCCATAATCAAGTAACCTGAACAAAATAAGGATTTAACTTTCAGCTGTCTGACGGACACTGTTGGGTGGTACATGCTTGCTGGGGGTGGGCTGGAACTCCCCTGCAAGAGATGGAGGGGCAGTGGAGGGATGCAGCTTTTGTACTTCGAAACTCTGTATCCCAAGCAAACAGGCTTAGGTTGCTGCCATAGCATTATGACGATTGTGGCTAACAACGAAGAAGAAATAACAACTGTCACTGAAGTCTTGGACTTAATCATTGAAGAAAAGCAAGAAACATCATTCAAGGAAAAATTCTTAAATTAAAATGCCTTTCATAATGAGGAAGAACACAGTAGGCAAAACGATGATACTCTACAGAAGGTATCATTATCTGTGCAGCAGTTTTGTTAGTAAAACTCATTTCGTATGCATATGAATCAAGGTGCTGTAGTTCTTAATTCCAGCAGAGGAGGAAGTTCAGTTTAGAGAGGGACATCTCTAGCCTGTGATTGTATAGGGTTTACGTGGCAAGGTTTTGGTAGCGGGGGGGCTGCACAAGTAGCTTCTCTGAGAAGAGATCAGGAGCTGTGACACTGACACTCAATGTCTGCAGAAAGTTTCATCAAACCTAACCTCCTCTGTAATGGCTTCCTCTAATTTGAAAATTAGGAATTGGTGCTGGGCACTTGCATCATGCTCCAAAATGGAGACAGCAGTGCCTTTTTGCTTATGTATAGTAGCAAATCATATGTCTTTGGCATCTGACAGTTAACTTGGCTTCAGGCATTGCTGAAAGCAACTGTTCTCCTTCAGCTTGCTACTAGAGGCTGGTGTTCTCTTGTTGAAAGGCTTTTCTGCATTGCCAATTGTTTTTGCTTGTGGCTCCAGATTTTACTGTGACCACTGACAATGAACTAATTTTACTTAATATAGCAAAGAGGACAACCTAAACTAGGAGTTTGCTTAGACCTAGAAAGGTCTCTGTTTTCAAAAACCAGATTGAGTGAATCGGGACAAAAGTTCTGTATGGCAAATTAAAAAGAAAAAGGGGGAGGTAAAGGTTAGTTCGTTACATGTGGAAAAGGTTGGAATTTGTCAGGTTGGAAAGGTCAGAAAATTGTCAGGAAACAGTGAATCAGTTGATGAATCAGTTTTTTAACTTCTCTCTCCACTCCCAAATACGTGGAAGAGTATTAGCTGATGGGTATTGTGGGATATATTACCAACCTCCCATATTCTTTCAAGTGATTATTAAGTCTGCAGAATTGATAGCAATCTTAGCGTATTTATTTGTACACTGTACTTTGCAATCTTAGTATGCATTATTTTTCAAAAGAATGGTAGAAAAATTACAACAAACTTTTTATAAATTTCTTTTCTATAGCTGGAGAGCTGCTGATGTTTTGCTTTATTTCAAGATTGGTATGAAATGGAATTACTGCCTTTCATTTTTCAGGGCTGTAGGCATTCTTTTGGTACATCTGAAATGTTTGCTCATTCAAAATAAGCAGTTTGTAGGATGTTAGAAGAAAGACATGAGAAAATGTTAATGAAGAAAGATTTATTCCATGTCAGAGGCTTTACATCATGTCTCTGCAGGCATTTATAGTGGATAACTCACCAGTAGGTATTTGAATAATTGAAGAAAACAAGTGTATGCAGAAAAATGCCATGGCCACCTACTGTGGCAACAGTGGTATGTAATGAATTTGATGCTAATTTAGTCCATGCACAAATTGCATGTGCAGCTGAGATTTAGTAACCTGAATGTATAGTTCCAGGCATAACTACATGTATTTAGATACTTGACCCTTCTAGCAGAGTTTATTAATACCCTTGGAAATAAAGCCAATTAGAAAGAAGCATGGCTGAGCTGGAACATCTTGTTTAAACCCTTAACTTTCAGGCATTTTGTGGATAAATATTGTTTGTTTGAAAGCTTTTCTCTGTTTAAATTTTTTTTGTTTCTGTTGTGGTTGAATTGACAAAGTGTGATCCTGTACTTATTGAAGAAGGGAATGTTAATAGTGATAGCTGTTCGTTCAGGCAGCAATTGACTGCACTGTTGCAGAGCATTCTGTAATAAGTCTCCAGCTGTCTTGAACTCTTTGTCTGGGTTTTTAATCCAGAATATCTGGGGACAGCAGAATGTTTGGGGTAATAATGCTGCAATAGGGAAACTGCAGTAGAGGTAAGTTACTTGAAAGATGATAATTCATTAGATGAAACTACTGAAATACTCAAAGCGGTCCTTAAATGACTCCTAGAGAACACTGGTGAAGGAGAATGGACAGGCTAGCTTACTGAGACCCAGTTTTTTGGGTTTGTTTTTTGGGTTTTTTTTGTTTGGTGTTTGTTTGTTTGGGTTTTTTTAAGTCCAGCAATTGGTGTCTGTTCTCAAACTGTACCTCTAGTTAAGAGTAAAGTTCAGCCAGCCTTACTGGCTTGGGCTTCCCCTTTAATGGTGCTGTTGGAGGTGAGAGAAAGGAAGCAATGGCAGTGGTCACTTGAGCTGCAGCAATGCCTAGAATTGCCTTTACATTTTGTCTTGCATTTAATGAAGACTTCACTGGAAACTTGCATCAGCACTCTGTCAGGCAAGACTCGCTTAAGAAGAGTTGTTGACTCGAGAGAGAATTTTGGCTGACTTCAGGATTTAGGCCAGGTACAAGTGATGTACGCTTATTACAGATTTTCTGGTAGTCCATCCCTGTTCAAGAGAGAATCAGCATGTGATTAAAGTCAGGAAGTAAGGAAGCATCTGCTGGTGCAGTGGCAAAACACAAAAGATCAAGGTGCTTCTACTAACTATTAAGACCTAAAGAAGTATTAGAATCGTAGACTAACCTAGTTGAAAGGGACCTGTGGAAGTCACCTGGTCTAACCTCCTGCTCAAAGCTGTCCAGCCAAGGTTTGAATTATCTCCAAGGACAGAGACTCTCTCTGGGCAGCCTGCCCCAGTGTTTGACCAGACCATCCTCATGGTGATGCCTAGTTGGAATTTCCTGAGTTGCAGCTTGTGTCCTTTGCATCCCATCCTGTTTCCTGAGTAGCTCAGCTATTTATGCTAGTGACTTGAGGGTTTTTCAATAACATGAGAAAAAGAGGTGAGAAGAAATGTCGCTTCACTGAAATTGCTTCAATGCAGAAAGTGTCGTTAGAAGGGTGTCATGCTCAAGTATTCTCATATATGAACCTGTCAAATGTTGAGAGGCTGTACGTGAAAATATTCACTGGGACTCGTTACAAATTTTACATTGAAAATGGTAAATGATGTGGTGGGATTATTGTAGGGAAGAGGCTTCTTCTCTCTGCCTTTTTTTTTTTTTCCTTGTTTTGGAAGTATGATGTTTAGATAGTGCTGCTCATGGGATTTTGTTGCTTGCTTGATTTTTTTTTTTTTTTTAATTTTTTTTTTAAATTCTTTGCGTGGCTGAGCTTCCAATATCTTATAGCCCATGAAACTTCCCTTGAGTTACAGACCTGTTTAGGCAGTGTGGTACTATCATCACACTGATATTTCAGGTTAGAGCTAAAATACTGCAGTGCTGAAACACAGGCTTAGCTGAAAAATGCTCTTCTAAAGGTAGAAGAGGAAAAATGATTTCTGGTCATCTTCAGTTTACACCTCCAGTTTTGTATCTGGATTTCTGCAATATGCTGTCGCTTGCCTTATGCAGCAATTGTTATTCCCAGCAGTATTTTAGGAAAGGTGGGACATTTGTTCCCAAGTAGTCAAATACTAACCTGTGGTGACAATGGCAACAGGCCTGTCAGTTAATAGAATATTATAGTTGAGAGTTGAGGAATACCTTCCTGTATTCGGCATTTGTGGCTAAATTAACCTTTGTAAGCATGTTTCTTTCCAGAGTGAAAGCTACTAAGTGGTTGTTTTTGCATCCCTGCCCTTTGTTCTTTGAAGTACTCCCTTGCTGCTTCACCCCTGTTTATGTTCTGCAGTCCGTGGTTGTAATCAGCAGGGCATAGCCCCCTATTTTGTTGTGTTTTCAAATCTTCTCTTAGACCATGAAGTGATGTAACGATGCAGATGACTTAGATCAGGATGGCTGCTTAGTTAAAATGGGTGCAGGTCTGGCCAGCCTTACACCGAGTGCTTTGCCACAGAGATCATTTCCAGTATAAGTGATCAGTTATTGCCCCTGCTGTAGCAGAGGCAGAGTAAATGTCTTATCCTGCTCTGAGCCTATTGCAGGTATAGGGAAAACACATTACTTTAAGCTTCCATAAGGTATTGCTGAAACTGTTATAGTTTATTTCCCTTTTGTCCCTGAACAAAGCTAAATATTCTGGGGTGTTCCTTCCCTTTTCCCCCACTGTCTTTTATCGCCATTGTTAATAGGAATGTACACAGGGATTTATAGGTATTCTGATTAAGCCGTGTTCTTTCCCTGATTTCTTTCTCAGTGTCTTGAAAGATTTTTGTGGAAGTACAGACCTTGCATAGTGATTATTATTTTTTTTTTTATGCTTTCTTTTTTTTCAGTTACCTTTTGCACAGCATTTAGTTGATGCAGAAGTGGAAAAGCACTGTATTTGAAACCCATGTCCTCACCTCCAAAACAGCTGTATCAACAAAAATTTGTGCTGTACATATGACCATATAGTTGATTAAAGTAAGCATCTGAACCTATAAGTGGAGTTTATAATTTCTAGTTAGCCCAAAGCACCAATTCACATCTAAAATATTTATTCATAATGTTGAAGTGTGCATTGCCTATGTAGGCACAGATGTTGGTTTCATTTTGTCATGTGTGAGCATTTAAGTATTGGTATTGTGTACCTGAAAAATTGTGCAAAGCTGTATCAGAAATTCTCATTTTTGCTCATAGCAGTGAAACTGCAACAATGCAGGATGGTCAGCCCGATAAATATCTGGCATGCTGCGTGGGTTTAGATAGTCTGTTACTGAAGACTGTGGTGCTGTGCCTAGCTTATGTTTCATTTGCACTAACCAAGCTGGTTTTAGTCTGCGCATATGTATTCATGCTGTAGTCATATGGTAAATTTAGTGCAGGTGCAACGTAGTACAGGGGGTTCTGCTTTCTGCTAGTATTTGGTGTTTTTCTACTTCTTCCCAGTCAACACTGATAACTTACAGATTCAGTCTGTTATAAGCCTAATATAAGGCTATAAATGAGTCCTTAGTCCAAAATTAGAAAAATAATTACAATAATTACAAGTGATGATACAAGAAGCATCTGTTTCTAGTCTTTTTATAACTGTATATAGTGAAATACATGCCTTTCTCTATCTCTTATTAAAAGATGTATAAGAATAGAAAGACAAATTGAGACTTAAGTAACAAGTAAACCCGTGTTTTTAGGACTGTTCTACAGAAAATGCAAGTTGGTTTCTAAGACGGAAGTTACCCATGACACCAAGCTCTTCTGCTTAATGTTGCCTAAGAGCACACACCTCCGTGTTCCCATTGGACACCATGTTTACCTCAAACAAATCATTGCAGGTAAGAAAAATTGAGAATGTAGCCATAGATATATTAACATAAATCCCTTTTCATAGTCTTGGGAGAATGCCAAGTCCATAGCCACTAATTCCCTCATTGTAATTAGAAGGTCTCTGCTTCCAGGGTCACAATCAGTGCTTAATAATGAACTGACTGGACTAATGTTGCTGGAAGGCTAACTATCAAGGAGGCTGGCATTTACTGTTGACCTTATCAGCTCTTCTTTCAACTCTTCCTTTAAAACATTCTGTCTACGGAAGTAGTGCTGTTCATCTTTGAAGGGGGTGAAGCTCATTGTATATATGTTATGTATGATTAGTCAGTTCCTTTTAGTTTGCAGCTTTTTTGGCATGTGGAGGGTAATGTTGCAATTTTGCCCTCCTTTTTTTTTTTTTTCCTTTCCTCCTTCTTCTGAGGGATTTATAGCAGTCATAGTAACACTACTTCACACTCCAGTTGCACGGTATTTATGATAACATGAGGTTGTGAGAGGAATGCTTTTTGAAAAGCATTGTTCAAGTGTTATTTTTCAAAATTTTGTAAAAGGCAAACTTAAAATAAAATGGGAGGTCAAAGAAATTTTTTTTTTTAAGGGTACTTTTTAAAAATTGCATATTAATGGTTGTACTGGTCACTGTACTTGCATTGCACTATGCATGGTAGAGACATTTCTCAGAAGAGTTTTTAAATATTCTTTAATTGCGAACTGTTTTGTCCTTCTCCTTCTCCCTGCCTTATTCTCTGCTGGTGTCCAACTCTTGCAGTCTTTCTTTCTACCATTATACAATAGCTTTTTGAAATTATAGTGGAAGAAAATACAATCATGCAGTACTAAAAATCTGCTATTTCAGTTTAGAAAAAAATTAAGCTGTGGTACTTGAAACTAAATGCAAATGTTTAGATTTTCATATTCTTTGGGGATGACTCTAGATGTTTTCTTCCAGTGTTTTGAATTGCTAAGTAGTGTAGAAATAACATACTGTACAATGGCCTGAAGATTTTAATTGGAAGTGGAAGGGTACTGTAAAAAGAACTGGTGCAGTGGAAAGTAACATACTTGCGTAAAAGCATGCAATGGTGTTATTTTTATGGGATATGCAGATTATTTGTTTACTGTTTGTTTATTTTGGTATTTGCTTACAGTAAATTTGCTGGATGTAGAGTACTTTTCATATTATTTCAGCCACCTTTTTGTCTTCTGTCTAGGGACAGAGGTAGTAAAACCATACACACCTGTATTGCCTTTTTTGTCACTGGATTTCAAAGAACCATCTCGCCATGATGGTATACATATATATTTAATGATTAAAATTTATTCCTGTGGACTGTTCACACAGGCACTTGACCACCTACACATTGGTAAGTATATGTTGGGGGGTTTTGTGTTTGGTTTTGCAGCGATTGCTTTATCTTTTCAGATTCACTGTATGGGTATTGTGATGTTCTTATTGTTTACCTACTTATACATAGGGACGTACTTACAACTTTTTTTTTTTTAAACCTTATTCTCCATGCCTTAAATGTACAGGCTTATCCTCACTGTAACTAGGAGTTGTCCATTATGTAAAGCTCTCCTGACTGATCTTCCAAATGTGTTCATGTTTAACTATACAGATATGTCAACTGTATCACACATTATATACAATCAAAGTGATCAACTATACTCTCAGAACAACTTTTTGTACTTTTGAATAAAGAAAGCTAGGTCTATCTTATTGGGCTTAAGATGCACTTCCTTTTCTGTTTCAGATATGGAGGTAGATTTTTAACACTAACTTTGCACATGTTTGTGTACTCATATAGTGTAAAATCCATCAAGACAAGACATTTTAATTGAACATCTGTTCTTTTAACAAGACCGATCCTTGTGTGAAATGTATAGTACCTTTCTGAAAGGAACCCTAATACTACAAACATGAAGGCAATATGAAAAGGCCTTTCAAAAATCAGAACACTAATTAGCTTGTTTTCGTCTCATTAACATTTACCATTCTGTTCTGGTTTTTGTGTCTGTTTTTTGTTTTTTTTGTTGTTGCTGTTTTTTTCCATAAAGGAGACTATATTTCTGTCAGCAATCCTGAAGGCAGCTTCAAGAAGTCACAGGTTCAAACTTCAGAAGATCTCTTTTTATTGGCAGCAGGCACAGGCTTCACACCAATGGTTAAACTGCTGAATTTTGCTCTAACTGAAGTTCGTTGCCTCCGGTATGTATGCTTCTTAGGATTTAACCCCAAGCTAGAGTAATCCATAGGAAGGATGACACGTAAATAAATGTGTTAATAAAACAATTAACAAAATAAAAGGGTATGGAAGCATTTTTCTTCAACTTATGCCAAAAAGTGGCATGCTTTAGGGAAGAGTCAGAGTCTTGGGGAGCTTACACATACTTGGTTATTGGCTACCATCAACAAAATGGCCTGATTTGCATTTTGGATTTTAGTTGTGATACCAATGAGCTTACCAAGTAGAAAACCTGAGGGGTTTTTTGTTTAATTTTGTTTTTTTAAACTAGCTTTGCATTTGATTGCCTTTTTTATTATTGAAATATTTCAATGTAGATAGTGGGTTTTGACTGAGGAGGTTTACAGCTGTTCAGTTGTGGCTTCTCTTTAATCTATTAGAATAGCTAACATGCTTTTATATTGTTTTCACCTGCTAAGCAACAGTAACACATTTTTACCACATGAGTTCCAGTTTTCACAAAAGTGTGATATATGTAAGCATAGTATTAAGTATATTCAAATGCATAAAAAGGCATGTATTGCCTATGCATTCTGTACTCCACTTGTAAAAGCTACAGAAGGAAACATTACTTGTTCTTGGTCAAGTGAACAGGTTGTTTTGGCCCCTTATGTCTTTCAGAACCCCAGAACTAGTACTTCTGCTTGATGTGATTGTCCATTTACAGCTGTAAGAGAGTATACAGTAGCTCAACTTCAAAAGGAAATGCAGAGTTACTGTAGGGGCATACTTCAATAGGGGTGAGGTGTGCTTGCATTGCTTTTAGCAAAAATCTTCCTCTAAAATCACATCTTGCAGAATTGCTTAGCAGATTACATTTGTCAATGTGAATGATTGTCATTTGGGAGAGTATAAAAATGAAAAATAGGCCTGAACTGTGTTTTCTTTAAAGCTGTTGCAGAGGACAGTTCAACAGACTTGCTACTGTTTTCCTGTACCTTTGAATTTGGACTCTTGTAACGGAGATTAATTTCTAATACTGAGTTTTATTCAATATAAACACAGGATGTTTTGGTTCATTATGTCTTTATGAAGCACATTTTGAAACAACATAGAGAGATTAATTGTGCACTAGTCTTCATAGTAAAGCTAAAAAGGATGACATGTACTGCAGAAACCTGTTTCTAGAAAAAAAAATCTAAACCCAGACATTATTCTTGTATTGTTTATTGCTCAGCAATTACATATAATCCTATTTTGTGAGCAGAGAGACTGTGTACTGTTTGGCTCTTCTGAAGTGTCCTGTATTGTCAGTAGCGAATAACAAGTGGCTGGCTGGCTTTGTGAATCCAAAAGATAAATCTATCCTCTGACAAAATGCTTGGGAAGCACTACTAAGTGAATTTGGAATAAAATTTTTTTTTTTTTCCTTCTTGAGGGGAAAACTAGTATGTCAGGTAAAGGTAGTTGTCATAATATGAAAGCAAAACTAAGAAGAGCATAGTAAAAGATGCAGATCTTGACATTTTGTCCATAACCAGAATAAACAGAGTAGATAACGTGTGAAAGACTACTACTGCACAGATAGTGTTTGTATCTACTTTGTCCTTGAAAGATGACCAGAGTGGCTTATTTTAACTCTCTTCAGGACAGTTTCTTACAGGAACTCAATGCTCACAGTTAGCTTAGGATGCAGCAACATCTGTTTCTTACTAGTTGAAGTAAATGAATTTTCCCTTCTTGCTGTGGAGGCTTGTTAGGCACCGTAATGACTTGACCTGATACAGGTTCTGTTTATATGCAGACACTTAAAGCTTCATTTTTCTGACTGCTCTAGGCAACTTAGTTTCTTGGCCTTGTATTTGCTCTTTAACCCTCACTTTCTCTTTTGGAAAAATATTACAAGGGTGTCTTTAATATATATATGTGTGTGTGTGTATTTATATATGCTATTTATATACATGACGTATATATAAACAATATAAATATAATTTGCATAAAATTATCTTACTGTGAAAAGTAACAATTAGCATAAACTTGGATTGCATACACTAGAACACAAATTGCAGAAAGTTGAGGAAGGATCTGAATAATGCCCGACTTGTCACCTGAGGATGCAGAAGCAGCCTCTCTGTAGCACTGGGCGAGTGCTGCTGAACCTCTGGGGCTGCACTGCGAATGTTGGAGAATCCGCAGCTTCCCTACACAGCATTTGCTGTGATGTAATGGGCTTGGATCACTGGATTTCCATTCTTACTGTCTAGCCAAAGTCTCCCTGTTATCTTTTTAAGTCTGTTATTTCTTGCCTATGGTAGGTGTGGAAAATTATTTATTCTCTTCCTGTCTGCAGTATGATTTTGTGCATGAGGTCATAATGCTCTTCCTTCAGTCTTGTTTTTTCTCTTACAGGCCAAATTGTATTTGGCCAAAGTATTAATTTAAAAATAATATCGGTCCTCCATGCTTTTTTTTCCTTTTAAGATGAGGTTTTTGCTCGTTTTTACTGGTGGTGTATAACTGCAATCAGATGGGTATGTTTCTTGAAGAAGACTGAGGCACAAAGGCACTAAACACTAGGTAGGGGGCTAATGCTCTTCTCAAGTAAGTATAGGATGCTTGCAGTCTATTCTTAGTTCTCCTTGATAGTTGTATCTTGTTTTGTCTCCAGCTTTTCATTCCTAAACTACCACTCTGTTCTCATATTCACTTTTAATACAGTGTTCCACTTTCATCACTTTTCTGGTTTTGAAGGTGATTTTGTAAGTTTTTCTACTTCCTCTTCTTCCTCTGTGTTAAAATCACCTAAGGGTCTCTCTAACTCTTCTCCCTATACAGCTTTCCGTAAGACCTCACATACCATTTTTTGAGTTTATTAAAACCTGCATCCTTTGTAGTAGTTACCAGTATGTCAGATTCTCCCTGTTTCCTTGCAAAGAGCTGATTCAGTTTCTCATTTGTTATCTAAACTTCTGTCATCATTCTCTCAACCAGCTCTTCTCTACTGGTGGGGATCATATCTAAATCTCCACCTCTTCCTTTTAGCTGCTTTCTCCCTCATTTCTAGCAAAACTGTTACCAGTTCATTCCAAGTTTTGGGGTTTTGTGTTCTCTTTATAGTGCCGAGTACTGAGCAGTACTGCAGCAGATATATTTATTTACACTGGGGAGTATGAGTAAGGGTGTCTCAAAGCATTATTCTCCAAATAACCAATTTCTACCTTTGTGCTCAATGAACAAAATGCATGGCTTTCCTATGCACTTTTTATTGACTTTTTCCCCACCTGGGTAACACTTGATGCTGTGGTGCACCATGCCAGCTTTGACAGCACAACATTCTTGAAGTGAGCTTTCTTTTCCATGTTTTCAGGGAAGCGGGCCCTGAGAAGCATGTAAGGAACCTAGATTTTTGGCACATGTTAGCTTCTGAATAAGTTGATTTTAGTATTTAAAGATGCAGCATAGGTGATTTGGGACTGTTTTGTTCTATACCAGGCAAGTTTTCCAAAGCTTGTATGCTGTAACTTACTTTGAGTTGTAATGCATCTGGAACTTCTTTCTTTCAATAACACTACTGATGTGTATTATATACAACAGTCATAACTCGCTTTTATGTTGTGGCAGCAAAAAATGAACGTGCTTCTCATAAGTAGAAGATGATCTCTTCCCTTTGGCATCTGATGTAGCTTGTAAGAGATTTCCTGGTATCTTGAAGTGGTACCAAACAGCAAAAGGGAAAAAGGTTAGAAGTCAGAAAAATGTGGTATCTTCAGACTGGGAGAATACAGGCTTTTAAATTGCAGTTGAAGAACAGCTGGAGATCATGAACTCTCCGCAGGAGCCCTAGCACGTGATGCGCATGCGTGAAAGATGGCTCTCTGCAAGGTACAGAGGATGAGGTGATGGGAACTAATAGTTTCAGCGCAGCATCATATAAACTTGCTGTGTCTAGTGCTAGTCTCTTAGAAGCAAGCTCAGCCACGTATAAAAGGGATACTGGGTAGTGGAGTGCCTTGTTACGGAACTGGAATTGCAGGACTGTGGTGTGCAGGACCAGCAGGCTTAGCTCAGCCTCAGTGGTGGCCCTGACAGGTACCCATGTGGTTCTGCATGCGTTTCTGTGCCAGATATCCCAGCGCTCCTGCTTCCTGCAAGTACGACACTGAACTTACTGCTTCTGGCACCACAGCAACATGCTCTCTGCTCAGAGCTGTGCCTGAGTGGAAAAAAAACAACAGTAACTTAAAAGCCCTGTGGGGTTCAGGAACTGCTTGTATTTAACATCATCATCTGTCTTATATCAGTTGTCCCCAGGGTATTAGTCTGTCATTAGCAATAAGGGAGAAGTTAGGTTTATGTGGCTTCATCAAATGGTAAATTCTGTTTTGTAAAGTCAGTCTTGTGTTTCATGTCCACTGTAGCATAAAAATCTGAAGAGATAATAGCACTGACCTTAATGACAGAGCATTTATTTATGTGAACTATCTGGCAAATGTAATGCTTGTAAACAATAGCTTTCCAGGTAAATAAATTTTATAAATCAACAAATAAAAGTAGGAATAAGATAACATGGTACAGAGCTGTAGTTTGCTTTTCAAGTTATGAGTTAATTTTCTCTTACTCCTATGTGTTTAGATTCCATCTTTATGAAATTAATATTGACATAACCTTCTTGAAATTCCAGTTTCACCTCTACAAGCTGGTGTATGTAATACTAAAAGGGTGTACAGAGTTCATATACCAGCTATTAATTGAAGTACTAGTGCTCAAACAATATTGAGAAACCACTAGATAAAACTTGACAAGCTATAGGGTATTCTCAGTCAGGTCTTAGTAACTTCAAGAGACTTTATTTTTCTTAGGACAGCAGTTCCTGAACTAGAGGTTGCAACTGCAGACAGGGTTATGACATTTAGAAGAGAGGTCACAAGTTCAACAGACTTTCTGGTACAGCAAGAAAGATACTATATTGGGTTAGTGGCAAAAAGATTTGAGGATTGCAGAGTTGCAAAACAAACAAAATGTAAGTAAAAGGCTTCTGTACAATGCAGTAAGTTCTGATTCTTTAACGTGTGTCAAATACAGAAACAATGGCAGTTAAATTTTTCTTTTTTTTTTAAGGACAGTGAAGTTGATCTTCTTCAACAAAACAGAAGATGACATACTTTGGAGAAACCAACTAGAGCAATTAGCTCTTGCAGATGAAAGGTATTTAAAAGTCTTGTGGAGAACAACTTGTACAATCCCAGTGTATAGAAGAACAAGTCTTGGAGCTTAGACTAACTGTACAGCTTTAGCACAAAGATAGATCCCAATTCTGGAAACTCTTAGCTAAGAATTTATTGAGACCTAGGGAGTGGAAGGAGATGTGTTTGTATCGGTCACAGCAGGCTATGTTGTTGTGTTCTGTAGGTCCCATAGGAAGCCAGGGATTTGATATGGCAGTGTTTAGTAGATGTTTATTGGAGACAATATGTTAGATGAGATAATTGTTAAAACTGAGAAGCTTTTGGAAGGTGAAGAAAATTAGCCTTAGCAATAGAAAATATGGCTATGCAAAGAGAAGCACAGAAGTGATAGAAAAGGATAGTGTGCCCTTGGAACAACATTCTGAATTTACAGAAGAGTCTTGAAAAGTCTCTTTGGTGTCACTTAGTTGAGAAAATGATTATCTAGAAAGTCAATGTTTATCTAGAAATTTAAAGTTTCAATTAGGCCTGTTACTTTCATTTTTACTTACGAATTGTTGCATTTTTTTCCTCAATTACAATGTAATTATGGACTAAAATGCACTAGTGCATATGTAATGTTAACTTAGTTTAGCAGGCAGTAGTTCTGTCAGGAGACATAGGAACATCAGGTTGCCTTTTAATATCAGTACTCTTGTTTTTATCACTAGATAAATTGTCACTGCCTAGATTTTACATGATAGAAGTATGTTTTGTTTATGCGTACTTAATTCTTAGTTGAAATTGTATGAACAAATTAATTTCACTTGTTCCTTCACAACATTGAAGGGAAAAATCAATATTATTTCATAACCTGGTGGTGTCTGGCACATTCAGAGTTTCATAGTCTAGACATTGTGCAAATTTACAGTAAAACCCCTTTCTGTCTTTCACTAGGAGCCTCAGATACACAAGTGCTTGTTTTTTACTCAATAACTATGCTGTGAGTGGGTTTTTTAAACCGGTTATAGTGTTTTCTCATTAATGAAACTGTACTGACATTTTCACAAGTTTGGCTAAGCATTCTTATTTCACTACTTGTGTATTGAGCTACACCAACATTTGTGTAGGTGAATAATGGAACAATAAAATCTGTGCTTTAGTATCTTAATTGGTACCAGCTGTTTTTCTTTGTAAGGCGAAATACACAGCTAAAATTTTTAAGATTGAAAGATTGGGTTAATTAAATGCCCAGTACTGGAGGTGATTTGATTGACTTGATTGGTAGGAATAACTAAATGTCTGAGATCTGATACTGTGTCAGTGGGAGCTGAGCAGAACAAGAAAGTAATCATAGGAAACAAAATGTGTATTTTGTGTGGCAGATTTCTAATCAGAGGCAATATTTCTGAAATGTTCTCCTGCTTACCAGGTTTGAGGTTCAATTCATTCTTTCACAACCAACAAAGGACTGGGTGGGTAAACAGGGGAAGATTTCTTCATCTCTTCTCTCTGAGTTTGTGAAAAGAAGCAGAAAAGAATCCAAAGTGCTTATATGCATCTGTGGTCCCACACCTTTTACAGAACAAGGAGTACAGTGAGTATTTTAAATGATGAACTAGAGAATGAGAAATTTTTAAAAATTTGATCACCTAACTAGCTATAGTGTTTCTGACTTGGTAGTCTTTCAAAAATGGTCTTCTGTTTTCTGCTTTGTAAGAAAGTTTTGAAATTTTTTAAAAAATAAATTTAAAAAAAACACCTGGCATCATACTTTAGTAGTATATTTAGCATGTAGATAAGTAAATATCAGCAATATGTAGATTTCACGAGCTCTAGTAAGTTGTCCAAAACTTTCTAAGAGTATCTCTTTAACAATGACCTTTTTTCCCCAAGGTTTTAAATGCTGCTTTTAATTTGACGTTCATAGAACAGTTGTTATAATAAGAAATAAGCTTTCTGTGTTGGTGTTAGCTTGACAAATTATTAAAAGTAAAACTCAAAGCAGCTGTTCTATCACAGGCACTTCTCTCAATTTTTCGTAATGTGTTTATTTATGTCTGTACCTAATACTTTCCTTATTTTATATGCCATATATTTAAAGATAAAAGGCCCTCTAACTTTCTCTTGGCCAGCTTCAAAATACTGAACCAATACGGACGTCGCTTGCATTTCTGCAGCCCTACTGAAGTCAGGTGCATGGAGGGTGGAATTGGCCAATTGCTATACTACCTCTCGAGAAATCTGAGATACTTTAAATAGATATCTGTATTTATTTTTAGAAATTCTTGCAGTATCCTATAAGATAATGTAGTACGTATGAGCTCCTGGGCATGAAATGTTTTCTAAATGTATTTGCAAAGGTAAACTTTATTGCGCATGTCTGAATAAAAACAAGATAGTGGTGCTGAAGTTATGCTTCAGCTGTGTCTGTGGTGGGTTTGGGGTTCCAAATATTAATATTACAAATTTGATTTTTTACTTTCAGATATCTGAAGGTTCTTGGATACTACCAGGAAGAGATACACACTTTTACTGCATAAACCCATATGAGGATATCAATGTTTGTTTGTATAATTCAATCTTATTTATTTACCTTCATGAATTTAATTAAGCGAGAAGCAATTTTGTAAGACTTGAAATTTCACTCTTGGTACCAAACTGTTTCTTGGAAGAAATATATCTTGGAAAAAATTTTATACTGTGTTTTATCTTGTTTTTGTAAATATTTTTGCTAATCCAGGGTATTAATTTATTGTAAAGGCAAGCAAAAATGTATAGTATACGTTATGTAAGATATTTCATGTTGTTGGTTCATGACAATTCTGAAATTTGTGACAAGCACTGATTGAAGTTTTGACTTGCAAAGCTCATTATTTCTTACTGTAAAAAGTCTTAAGAGTGATACTGTCTGAAATTAAATACTGCACTGTAACTCAGGTAACCGGTCATTGAAAAATGTACTTTTTCATCTGAAATCTCTATTTGACTTGCAAGTGATCCAGATACATTTTTGGCTTTGTAAACAAAGAACAGAAGTACCTTTGGTAAAATATAAAAATTTACATCAAATAATAAAAAAAATAATAATTTTACATTACTTCATGCATTTTTGTAAATTTTTTTGTATTTTCAGTTTATAATGTCGTACAGAAAGGTTTGCACAAGCTTAAGACACCAGCTGAGAACTCAGAACAGAGGTACAGAGTCTTGGTCTCCCACAAAACTTTCTGTGTGACCTCGCTGGTATCGGGCATCTCTTGTCATGAGCCATTCTGAGGGTAAAAACATGACAGCTTATGGCCTGCAGATACCAGGGTAAGGACCATAGAAGTACCTAAAAATATTTGACAGGTTGCAGTAGTATTAAATGATGTTATTTGAATCAGTGGGGTTTTTTTTACTCCATTACTAAAAGTTATGTTATCGTGAGGCAGTAATCTGCTGTCTAATAATAGTTTGGAGAAAAAAGCAGCAAAGCAGCTACCCCCTTCTAGATGTTGTCAGTAATATCTGTCCGCATTGTTCTGTATGGCATCTAGGACTGTTTGCATCCTCCTGTTGTGTTGAATGGGTATTTCTTCCTCCTAAGAAGCCGGACTTGTGGTTGTGGCATTAATACTTCAGCATTCATGAAAAATGTTTTAATAATGCCCTTTAAAAACGTTAAATTGCTGTCTGACAGTAACTGGCTGTGGTGAACTGAGCTGTCATCTCTTCAGTGCCCTCTTGTTTATTAGACTTGAAGTTAGAAAAGGATCTGGTTGTCAGTCATTGCCCATAGGTCACAAGTAATTTCAAAAGAGACAGTGGTAGTGTAATTTTGTCATCTAGAAGGATCTAAATGTTTTCCGTTATAATCTTGCAATGCGTTATTTGTGGAGATTTGTACTACAAAGCTCTGAACAGGTTTCTCTTCCGCTGAGCAGAAACATCAGTGCTATGCTGGAATAACAAAGCACTCATTGAATTTTATCATTTTTTCTGTCACAAGCACAAGATTACTGTGGTGACTTAAAATATTACATTTTGGTGGTAATGACTAAACCTTACATCTTTCATAGGATACTGAGGAATTTCTCATGTTCCTGTCACCCAAAATCTGATGGGATGGTCTCCTGTGTAAAAGAATTTCATTAATTGCCTCCCCTCTCCGGCTTTTTGGTTTTAACAGGTTACTTCGCCAATATCCTGCCCTTTGTGCTTTGATTGTCCTTATCTGCCTTCATCCAGAAGGACAAAAGGAAGTGTTTTGGATAAGTAGCTGTTGTGACACAGTACATCAATTACTTTATCCTTTGCCTTAGGACATAGGCCATATTTGTCAATAGATGATGACTTTTCGAAGGCTTCGTGCAGTCCAGGTGGCGATCCTGGAACAACTACTAGAAGCTTGTGCAGTAGGTCTAGAAGCTTGGTAGGTTTAGAAGCTTATGCAGTTAGTGTGCATCCCCTTTGATTTCTGAGTTTGTTTCCAGTCTGATTAGTAGTGGTAATTGCGCTTTACAGTTGCAGCTTGAAGGAAGTTGTGCTCTTGGAGACTTTAAGGCTGTCATCCTGAAGCAAGGAAGACACTGATGCGATTGGTTATGTTGATTGTCATAAGGCATGTGGATCTTAAATACCTTAAATATGAAGCTGTCCTGGTTTCAGCTAAGATAGAGTTAATTTTCTTTATAGTGGCTGGTATGGGGCTATGTTTTGGATTTGTGCTGAAAACA
Source organism: Mycteria americana (assembly GCF_035582795.1). Classification (NCBI taxonomy): domain Eukaryota; kingdom Metazoa; phylum Chordata; class Aves; order Ciconiiformes; family Ciconiidae; genus Mycteria; species Mycteria americana. The sequence goes on from NC_134367.1 coordinate 39,947,022, forward strand.
GTGTTGATAACACAGGGATGTTTTAGTTGTTGCTGCACTAGTTGAGGACTTCTCAGCTTCCCATGCTCTGCCAGGTGCACAAGAAGCTGGGAGGGGACACAGCCAGGACAGTTGATCCAAACTGGCCAAAGGGCTATTCCATACCACATGACATCATGCTCAGTATATAAAGCTGGGGAAGAAGAAGGAAGGGGGGACATTGGGAGTGATGGTGTTTGCCTTCCCAAGTAACCATTATGCGTGATGGAGCCCTGCTTTCCTGGAGATGGCTGAACACCTGCCTGCCCATGGGAAGGAGTGAATGGATTCCTTGTTTTGCTTTGCTTGCGTGCGCGGCTTTTGCTTTACCTATTAAACTGTTTTTATCTCAACCCTCGAGTTTTCTTACTTTTGCTCTTCCGATTCTTTCCCCCATCCCACCGGGGGGGAGTGAGCGAGCGGCTGTGTGGGGCTTAGTTGCCAGCTGGGGCTAAACCACAACAGAAGCAAGGAAAGCAACCAAATTGGTAGCTGCCCTGGCAAGTCCAACAAGACATTGAGTGCAGAGGTGTTCTGCTGTGGTGGTTCTTCCAGGTCAAATCTTCATGGGTTTGGAGTAAACTTCCTGGATCTTGGGCCGCGTCTGTCCACAGGAAAAAGAAAAGTCCGTTTCCAGGGCTTGTTGACCTTGTATTTTTCCTGGAAATATTAATACTCAATCAAAACTGAGTAATATTGAGATGCTGATGTTACTGATGAGGAGCAAGGGGAGACTGTGACATGCAAAAGAGACATCCTTGGAATTTTCAATATGCAAATGTGTTACCTTTGAAAACTTTTGAGTGGTTGCTGTTGGTAGCTAGTTTCTGATTCATTCATTGTCAGGCACCATCAAGCACTGAATTCAGAAGTGGTTCTGTTCATAATAAAAACGGAATATCTAAATCTGGTCTAGTAAAGGGGAAAGTCTAGAGATTCCTGCATGAGATCATCCATGAATCAAGTTATCGGTTGGACCAATGTGCTATGGGGGTCCCATTGCACTGGGGAAGAGAAAAAGGCTGATGATCCTACAAGGTGCAACATTCGATGATCTTAAGGGGCTTTTCCAACCTAAATGATTCTGTGTTGAGCATAACTAGTGAGCGAGTGTTTCTGCTTTCTTTTGGAATGACTGAATAGACTTGTCAAATTGTCTGTTTTAAGTAATACAGAACGAGTATTCTTATGCAGAGCTTCATACTTTGGTATTTTGACTGTCACAAATTATAATCAATCAGTGTGGGTAACTTAATTTATTCTCGTTGTTGTTGTTGAAGTGGAGTTTTTTAATGTATCTGCGCTACAGTTGTGTTGTGGTGGCATCTAGTTCTCAACAAGTGCTTCAGGTTACCTGGCAGCTTCTGGTGGTTATATTCTATGGTTGGTTGTTACAGAGGAACAGATCAACACTTAAATATCTTCTGGAAGTTAAGAAAATACATATATACATAGACACATCTCCAATATTTCTAACTGATGTTTCCCAAGCTAGATTGTCAGCCTATGGTGTAAGTCTTCAAGAATTTGCACATCTCTGGGGATGCAACATGTTAATTTCCAAAAAAATTGAGGGTTTTTTTTGTCCTGTACTGGTACAACTTTCAGTTCTTTAGGATTAGTTCAGTGACTTGCCTTCTTGAAATTGAATGGATCTTCCCATAAGCTTTCAGTTGGTTAAAATTACTTTTACAGTAAGTTTGTGCTCAGCAAAATGATATACTACCCAGCTTTTGTTGAAGCTGGCCTGCGTATTCAGAGTTATTGGATGGGAAGAGGAGAGAGGGAATAGGCTCTCGTGCTGTGCAGAGATTGACCAGAAAAGAGCTACATTTTCCTAGGAAATAAGACTAAAATTGGAAGATGACATCAGAAGAATATTCTCCTATTACCTGGTTAATGTCAGATAAACACTCTCTTGAACTGATGCTCTGTGCCATCTCTGGATGGTATTTCACCAAGAAACAAACCCTTTTTAGATTTCTGAAAGGAAGTTTGAAACATTTATCAAAAGGCCCTGGCTTAATTACTGTGTTGTCAGGGTCAAACAGGGAACTTGTATGGAAAAGCATTTACAGGGGAAAAAGGGACATCTGCAGTCTCCCAGCCCTTTGTTTGGAACATATTCTTGGATAAACTCTTCATGTAATTTGTTACATTTAGAGCTGTAGATACATATTTTGTGTAATTAAAACAGTAGCTTGAAGTAGTAAATACTTGAGTACAGTATATTAATAAGTCTGCCAAGGGACTATTCATAAAATATTTAAGTTTGTCCACACGAGAAACATGAAAAATACAATAGTTAATACAGTGTTTATATTGCATTTTGTTGTTGAAGATGTACAGATGGAAATCCCAATTATACACTGTAATCCATTACTAAGATTGTTTTATAGCTAGCTGCTGCATGCTGCTGATAATGAAAAGGGATGATAAATTGTAACAATAATTTGCCAGTTGTATTTTTAAAAACTCAGCTTCTTGGGTTTTGTTGCCTTTAGTGAATGTGAGGAAGACAGTTGCTTATAGGAAAATCCAATTTGCAGATATATCAGTTCTCATTCTGGAATACTTACATATTTAAAGACTGATTAAAACAAGGTCAGAGGAGCCAATGTGAAGAGGGGTAGTTGATCAGTTCTCTGCACCTGCTCAAGGAGATGTTTGTGTGTTCATTAAGAGAATTGTTTATAGAAAAGCATCCTTAATAAAACCACCCAGTAAATACAAAGAATTTGAAAAATGCAATAATTCAGTAGGTCTTCATTAACCAAAAAAACACATTCTCATGTTTTGTTTACACAGTGCTTGTTTTTTCAGGGCATCAGTTGTTCTGACTCTTCTGGAGGAGATTCATTACATAGTAAGGTAGAAAAATTTGCTCTATTGTCTCCTCCCATGCATTTTTTTTTTCCTGAGCGAAACTGATTTTTGGGAGAAGCCACAGAAACGTCCATGTAGGTGTATCTTTTATGACACTAGCCCTTAGCTGCTTTTCTAGAAAAATTCCTGCATTACAAAACTGTGCAACACCCACCTTATTTTAAAAGATGGTCATAAATTTTATGCGTCAGTGACCTCTTAACATCAGTAGCTCACACTACATGCAATTGAAATAAATGGCTTCTTCTCCTCCCTTACAAGAAGGTATATTATCAATATCTTGGAAATACATCTTCTGCCTTTTACATCAGACTGCTGCATCCTGATTTTGCAGTTTTAAAAACCAATCAACCAAAACCAAACTAAAACATAAACCCACCACACAGATTTGTGGAAGTTACACCCACAAAGTCTGCCCATTAAATCACAATTTGAATGGGAATTTTCAGAAACAGACTATTTTTTATTAACTCACTATCTCATAAAATGCTATTGTAGAAGACTGACACGTTTCCCCCCTCTCATTCTTCTCTTGCAGATAGGTCTGTAACATGGCTCTCTGAGCTGCACGTCTGGAAAAAGGAGAATAGTCCCCAAATGTTTCGGTTCCACCTACAGTCTGCATTGCACTGACCTCGTCGAGGATGACATCCCTACAGTGATCCCTTCTAGACCACTTCAGGAGGACCTCTCTAAGCATGGCATTCTACATTTCCAATTGGGAAAATACCTATTTAAGCATCTTTTTGCAACGATTGAAGTCCAGATCACATCCAAGTGTGTAGTTGAGAGCAGTCATAATTTGACATCTGTAGCGGAGGGACACTCGTTTCCAAGTTCCAAAGTGGACTTTCTGGTGAGATGAGCAGAGTTGCTTGTTTCCCCCAAGACAGGCTCTCAAAACTTCAGGTACTTTGAGGATTTTTAAGATGTAATTTAGGATGAATTGTCGTACTTTTGAAAGCTTCTGATTTCCTTTGAAGTTTTGAATAGGTCTGTTATTACTCATAACTTGCTTTGCACAAGTATCTTAGCAACAAATGGCCATTTGACATTATTTCAACTTTCTAATCTAGATATCATACTATTTGTTAAAAGTGGCTGAAGAGTAACTTTAAGTTTTACTTATATTGTTCTAATACTTGAAAGACTTGTTGCAGATTATAAACTTTATAATAAATTCCTGAAGTGAGGGACATCAGGCTGAACATCTAAAATCGAGGCTATTTTATATTAACAAGTGAAAATGTTTTTTTGAAGGCAGTGATGCTCAGGGTCTGCCTGTTTGCATTAGGTAGTGTCACAGCCTTATGTGGCTGTTAAAATGGAGCTGCTGTCAGTCTGGTTTTCTCTTGTAATTACCTTTTTCGTTGATAATGTGATCAAACTGGCACATTCCTGCAACTGTTCTGCATTCCTGTGTGAGCTAGTGTTTATAAGGCAAATTGCAAAGTGGCTTCTGTGAATTATAAAACATGCCAGAGAAGTAACGTACTTCAGATCTTCAGATGAATGCTTCCAGCATGGTCCTTGAATAGGATTCTGCAGAATCTTTGGCTGGAAGAGCCTGCGGGAGATCCGGTGCAGTCTCTGCCCTCCGGGGCTTTCAAGACCTGACTGGATACAGCCCTGAGCACCCTTGTCTGCACTAGAGGTTTCCTGAGGTTGCTTCACACCCAAATTATCCTTTGATTCTATGAATGCGTGCACTAACTTACTTTTTCATGGTAACAGTTCCTGTTAATCCATAGTTCAGTTTCATGCAGATTCTGTTGTTAGAGAGTATAACCCACACATCACATTTTGAAGACCACATACCTCCTCTGTTTATAATAATTTTTCACATCTGTATTCACTTAATCTGTTGTTTTGCAGTAAGGACAACAGCAGCAGTAGCTGATTTTTTCCTCGAAGCAAAGAGCCAATGGAGCGTTGTAGCCATATCTGTGTTTTTGTAAATAAATAACAAGTAACTTTGCCTATGGTATTGGATTACTGGACACAATTTGCAAATTTGGATACTTGAGTATCCAGCACAATGCATTTTCTCAATTACATCCCTTTACTTATGGAATGGTAGCTAGTCTACTTAGGAAAAATGATATTCATAAAAAGGAGGAATTCTTATGATTTAGAGTTGTGTGGATATTCAGTGGCTGTGTCTGGCTTTTTTAATGTGTCACGCTTTTAATACCTGCAAATCAGATTAAGACTGTATCATATTTAATGGTTTTAGAGGTAGAAATAGTTAATAGAAGGTAGAAAAGTATTCTTTAGGGACTTTTTTTTTTTTTAAATTCATTCAGAATTCAAGTCATTTTCTCTTTGCTGAAAGTAATAGAATGTCGGTACTGTTTATGTATACTGATGATGGGTTTTTACAAAAGTAAATCCTGAACTGGGTGATTAGAGATTACAGGTGAAATCTTGCAGAGACAGTAATAACCAAATAATATAGCTGGAAAGCAATGTTAGTTTATATGAAACTGTACTCAATGTGTTACAAATAAGAGGGGGAAGAGCCTTGTCAGTGAAGTCACTGGACTCAGCTGAACAGTGTTCCTTTGATAAAAGAGTGAAGGATAGATTGTGTGCATCTCTAATGACTAGGTCAAAGCAAAGACGACCATTAGTAGGAACCCATGGCAATGAGCTGCAGCAGGTGAACTGCTGCCTGTGTCTCCTCACGTGGCTGGGCTGAGCCGATAGCTGGGTGCTGGGGAAAGGGGTGGTGCTGTCCCCCACGGCCTCTCCTGCATCTGTGGACAACTCTGCTCAGTGAAGAGCCTTGAGGAGGTCCTTCAGCTCCTTAAACTAGTGCTTGTTCATCAGTTTCTTCTGGGTAAGTTCTTTGTTCCCTTGAGTTGATTCAGCTCGCCAAGAGGAGCGAGATGAATATCAAGGCTGACACAAGGGGAAGGGCAAACTATGTAGCTGGGATTGCTCAGATACTCATAGACAAAGTGTTTGTTAAAAAAGAAAATGTAATTTAGTGGGAACTTGGGCAATGGTGAGGAATTGGATCTCCCAGCCAGGACACTCATGGTGAGGATGGACTCAAGGACTGGATGGCGACAGGAGTCTCCATTGCAATGGGCTTTGCAGCAGTGTCATCAGCTGCACCAGGTGAGACTCTCAAAACCAGTTCTGCACGATGCATTGCTATTGATTGTCTTCAGTACAGACAAAGCATCTCTTAAATACCTTAACTACGCAGAAAAGACTCTCCTTGGCCTTGCGTTACTGTTTCTGCAGGAACAATTTCTATTAACTATTTACGAACATCTTCTCTATGTACAAAATTGATCAATTCCCTAGCAGAGACCGCCCCAGGTGTTAATCAACATGTTTTAAGGACACAAACTGGATGAGATACAGTGGGAGCCACCTGGGGGAATTTCAAGAACTGTCCCAAATTCCCATCCGCTGAGCTCCTGTAATGACGAGTCAATTAATTGTGACGGTTCAGTTACAAGGGTTCAAGTGTGCTGGGTGTGCACAGAAGTACATGGGTACTGATACCCTGCTATACCACAACTGTAACTAAAAAGTGAACTCGATTTTCATGCTTAGAACTGATGTGCCATAGCTCTTGTCACCTCCCGGTCAGGTAGAATCTGTCCTCTTGGTACCAGCCAATTTTTAGGCAAGATGCTCCCATCACCAAGCTCGTCTGAGGCTTTCCCAGCCTTAGGATCCACGGTCAAAGTCTGATCAGTTCATCCTGAGCCCAGGAAGAGTTTAATTCCAAAGAGTTAAAGGGAGGAAAACTAGCAGCAGGCAGGCAAATGCAATGCGTGTTCTGCTTTTTAGCTGTGCTCTAATCGATGGCACTGTTTTTGTGTGTGTGTGGACATGTTCTGCAGTTAGATGAATATCAGCATGTGTTTTACACACAAAACAAGTGGAGTCCCTCAGGGGTCCGTACTGGGACCAGTGCTGTTCAATATTTTCATCAATGACATTGACAGCGAGATTGAGTGCACCCTCAGCAAGTTTGCAGATGACACCAAGTTGAGTGGTGCAGTTGACACGCCAGAAGGACGGGATGTCATCCAGAGGGACCTGGACAAGCTGGAGAAGTGGAACTATGTGAGCCTCATGAGGTTCAACAAGGCCAAGTGCAGGGTCCTGCACCTGGGTCAGGGCAATCCCCGGTATCAATACAGGCTGGGGGATGAAGGGATTGAGAGCAGCCCTGCGGTACTGGTGGACGAAAAGCTGGACGTGAGCCGGCAATGTGCGCTCGCAGCCCAGAAGGCCACCCATATCCTGGGCTGCATCAAAAGAAGCGTGGCCAGCAGGTCGAGGGAGGTGATTCTGCCCCTCTGCTCTGCGCTAGTGAGACCCCACCTGGAGTACTGCGTCCAGCTCTGGGGTCCTCAGCAGAGGACAGACATGGACCTGTTGGAGCAGGTCCAGAGGAGGGCCACAAAAATCCTCATAGGGCTGGAGCACCTCTCCTGTGAAGAAAGGCTGAGAGAGTTGGGGCTGTTCAGCCTGGAGGAGAGAAGGCTGTGGGGACACCTTATTGCAGCCTTTCAGTACTTAAAGGGGGCCTATAGGAAAGATGGGGACAGACTTTTTAGCCAGGCCTGTTGTGACAGGACAAGGGGTAATGGTTTTAAACTAAGGGAGGGCAGATTTAGACTGGATTTAAGAAAAATTTTTTACAATTGAGGGTGGTGAAGCACTGGAACAGGTTGCCCAGAGAGGTGGTAGATGCCCCATCCCTGGAAACATTCAAGGTCAGGTTGGACGGGGCTCTGAGCAACCTGATCTAGTTGAAGATGTCCCTGCTTTTGCAGGGGGGTTGGACTAGATGACCTTTAACGGTCCCTTCCAACCCAAACCACTCTATGATTCTGTGATCTTGACTCATATAAGCACTAACTTGTAGTAATTTTTTTTCTTTGTCGGATGATATTGAAGTACCATAACTCTTTTTGTCAAGTTGATATATTTTCCCATTCTTTCATTCCTACACATTATTACATGTTAAGAAGTTGGGGGTGGGGGAATGACAGAAAAAAAATATTTACAAAATTAAACACCTTAGTTCAGAGTTTTGGCTTTATATTTTAAGAATCTCCTCAGAGCAGGATTTCACTTGAAACTGAGACGCCTAAAATGAGGTGCCTGCAGCTAAGCTAAGTTTCTGAGCTCCCTCTGTAATCACTAGAGGTCAAATCAGCACAGCCTGTGCAGGTCCGAGAGTTGATTCAGCTGAGCTGGGTGTGGGATTCAGGGTGCCCAGTGCCATTTGAGATGTCCAGTGGCAAGCCAGACCTATATGCAGGGTGGGGGGTTTTTTCCAATTCAGTTCATGCCTCTCAGGCAATGTCTTCTACATGTCTCAGGCACAGTTAGCTGCCTCAGAAGTCTTTATTTTCCTCTGAATATACATAAAAGCTCTTCTGCATGGGGAATGCAAACAGTTTTCAGAGACTGATCAGTAACCAGGCAATGAAGAAATTATGAATAACTGTGGTTATTAACCTGAGCTAGTCATGTTTCGGAGATAACCAACCTTTAATTCCACAGGTTTTAGGCTAACGGGCAGTCGTGGGTTTGGTTTTTGTTTGGTCTTTGTTTTTAATTGGACTGAGCATCAGTGAGGGGGGGATGTGGCAGCCCCCTTCTATGTGAGAGGGGGAGAGCTACAAACTTCCCCACCATATTTTGCTATCTTTGACAAGAATTTTTCAAAAACATCTGTAACCTGTTGGGGAACCGCTAAACAAGTGGACATATAGCTATTGTCCATGTGTGGAGGTGATTTTCCAGCATATGCCACTAAATCTCCTGTCTCATCATTTAGGTCTTTGACCACTAGTAATGTAAAGTAATAAGACCTGTGAAAAGAGCTAAAATCCCCAAAGACAAAAAGAAATGCTGTAAATATCTTGGTTGCTCAATGTTTCCTTTTAGTCTCCCTTTCGCAGATAATTTGGCCTAGCTTGCCAGTAAGCTTAGACAGCAGAATTGCTAACGAGCTTTCTTTATTTGACCTAATCATTAGAGTAAGAATGCTTTGCCTGTGTTAAATCCTTGGTTAGCGGAGATAGTTGCAATGAAGATAGATAAAAAGGAATTCTTCAGGCCCTGTGTCCCTGGAAAGGGCTGATAAGGAGAAACTACACAAGAACCACCTGATTTTGGATATGCAAGGAAGGTATGAGCAAGACAAAGATGGACTGAGCATGCGTAAAGACAAAGTTCAGTCAGCGGTCAGAGTGATGAAGACTACTGACTTCCTCCAACGACCACCAGAGGATCCCTAACAACCACCTAAGGACTTAAGTACGCATGCATCAGGGACATTTACATATATTAATGAGTTCCAAGAAATCTCATGTTTATATAAATTAATCTTATGAATATGTATATTTTGCAACATATAACCTCTGTGATCTTGCTTGTTTGTCGGAGCACTTGTGGCGGAGCGATCCCCAGTGCTGCCCAGCGCTGCAATAAAGAATACCTGCTTAATAGTCATCCAGACTATTGAGTTCTGATTTCGGCTTTTCACGGCAACATAGGTTTTCTTTTTTTAAATTTCTTTTTAACTGTCTTCAAGGTAGATTTTTCCTGTATATTTTAATTTAAAAAAAATAATCAATATACTACTAAAAGATTAAGAGATTATAACTTTCCTGATCTTACTTTAAATGGTCTTATTAATATACCTGTTTTTACAAAATCATTAGCAAAAATACTCTTGCTTCATTTTCTACAGGTATATAAGTCTACTCAGGGCTATGTGATTTTCCTAGGCTGACAGCATAAATGTGGAGAAATTTGGATTAAAAAAAACAAACAAACCCAAACAAAACTTTCCCTGCCCCAGTCCCACATTTCAACTTCTTGAGCAGATATTGTAAATATTAAATTTGTCAATAACTGGGGGAAAAGACTCAATTCATGTTTTTATAGAGCTGGCTTAGTGTGTGTGATCAGTGACTTCACATTCTAGTCGGAGTCCTAATTTACTTAGTCCTGGGCCAGAGTAAATATTCCCCGGCTGTCTTTCCCTGCGGTCCCAGCGTATGCAATACAGGTCCGCCTCGTAGCTAACTACCCACCTTTCATTCTTTGATTTTCCTTTTCTTGGCCAAATTTCCTGTTTTCCCCAGCTGAAGTTTCAGCGCGGCCGGATGCTGTGCTCCTATGGCAACAGATGACTGTCTTCACACAAACTGGCCGTGCTGAGTTGCTGTGGCAACCCAGGGAAGAAATCCTGGTAGGTGCAGAAAAGTGTCAAGCCTGCGCTGGCTGCTAAGTCCGAGCATCTGGCATCTGCCAGGATGGATCTGCTGGATGCCCCAGAAGGGAGTGAAGAGTTCCCTAGGATGCAGATGATGGTATTAAACCCTAAAATGGCAGAATACTCCTCCCAGTTTCCATATCCTTCTGCATTCAACCGTGAGGAGTGTGCTTGCCTGGCGTGTTTTGTAGCTTCCCGGTGGATTTATTGATTCTGTCATTGATGATTGGGCTTGTAGAGGTCAAAGAGGAATGCCTGGTTTTTGTCGTCAACTTGCAAACGTTTCTCATTGAAATGTCCGTGCTTGGCAATGCTGTCTCTATTTGTATCTGCAGGTAGAAAACAGCGTCCCGTTGGAAATATTTTCTCCTGGTTGAAATAAAGAACCCCTTTAAAATGCACTGAGATGAGGCGAGGAAGACGTAGCGGTTGTGAATTTAAAAGCAAGTAAAACAAGAAGTTTGAGTCACAGGAAGACACACAGATATGTATATATCCACCTGGCAGAAAACGGGGGGTGGGGAAGAGACTAGATTATGTGGCAGAGGAATAGCTTCATGCTGCTCGAATTGACTAGACTGTTAGTCACGCAAGAGAAACTTTTGGCAATGTATATTTAAAACCAGGTGTGTTAGTTAAAGCACAGTATGATATGAACTTTCTCCTGACAATAAGTCAGAAGAAATGCCTGGCTCATTCCCAATAAAGATGCAAAAAAGTTGCTAAACCAATTGACCAGCTCAGGATGAGGAGAAGGGGGTCGTCTTGCTTCCCCTTCTGGCCTTGTTGATCTCTGCTTTGAACTGTGTCCCTCTCGGTCAAACATAGGTCAGTGCAGAACACAAAGCAAAATTTTGAGCATCAGCTCCAAAAAAGGTGAAAGGAAGGGGAGACAAACCATTTTAGAGAGGAGTCATCTGCTTCAGTTAAAGTTGTGAAAACTACACCCTGAATGGTGACCGTTGCCAGGAAAAGCGTGTGGGAGAAGCCAGGGTGGGGCTGCTCCGATGCATGCTCCAAGATGGCAGTAAGGCAGGTATGAGTGACAGCTCTAAACGTCAGCTGTTTGGGAGATGAAAGGAAAGAAATGATGACCAGGAAGGTTATAACTTTGGGGTTTCTGTGCACTATACAATGAAAAAACAAGCCTTTACTGTGTTGAATGTTCCATACAGTTGTTAATGCTCTAAATGATGAAGGGCCTCCACAGATGCTCTTAGACCACTGGGAGGAGAGAGAAAAGAGGATACATAAAATGCAACTGTGCTTTAAACTTTCAGGGCAAGACTTCTAAAGATTAGGAACCTGAAGGTAGGTACCCAAGCGCGGGGGCAGAAAAGCTAACTCTAAAGAGGCACAAAGAGCAGCTGAGCACCTCAGTGCCCACCGTCTTGAGCAATTGCCATGTGTGTCTTAAGGAAGAGCTATCTCCTACCTCCACAGCAGGCTGAACCACTGGTCAAAAGTGCATCCAATGCCTCTGATAGCTCAGACTGTTTGGAGCAGGGGGGTTTGCTCCTAAATGCCACAGTCACCGCGAGTTTTAAGTAAGGTGGTCTTCACCTACCCTCTGCCCTTAGCCATTCAACAGGATGAATGAATAAAAGCAGAGTAGATTCTATATGGCAGCATGTTTAAGTCCAAAGAAGTGTTTAAATAACCATCTTAAATCCATCTGCTGTCCCTTCAAGATTCTACACCATTCCTCCTAGGAAAAATAAGTCTATTAACAGGACTTCTCCCGTACATTTGCTAAATAAACAATGCTCCTTTTCAGTGCAGAAAATCCTGTGAAATTCTTTTCCTGTAAAGAATACTGAATACAGAAATCTTAAATAATAGATTTCCTGGGTAGTAGGACTTGTATGCAGAGATTCCTCTGCATATTTTGAAACTAGTGAACCAAGTTTAATAATTTAATATCTTCCCTGTTGTTGTTTTCTCAAATGGTAGAAAACTTGCCAGCAAAGCCTCAGAGTTTACATGCTGAATTACTGCTACGAACTCTTCTTGAGAAACAGCCAGGGACTTGACCCGCACTCCCAAGCTTGCATCCTGGAAACCACGCAGCTCTGTGGAGGCTGCTTTGACTCTGTTCAGGCTCTTAATGTGAGGGATGCTGGTGCTATAGGACCGGCCCTCCACTACCTTTGGACTTTGTGAATACAGCAAAGATGGACCCTGCCAAAATGCTTTGGAAACCTTGCACCTCTGCTTGCATCCACTGAAGATGTGTTGTGTAAGGTCAGTTGTGTAAGGAGGAGTGCAGGGCTCGTCTCGCAGTCCTCAGGGGCTGGGACTGATGCATACTGGAGAACACATGGAGCGTGGTAGCTCCTGAAGGAAGCCAGTTTGCAGAGTAGGTGTTTGGCCCACCATATGCACCGATTTAAGCAAACCACTCTAAAAGAGCAGACCTAGGGGATTTTCAGTCGTATAACTTTGGTCTTCCCCTAAGTGGAAGCTAGAATTTCTCTTGGTTGATGATGCAAGCAGCTTTATCAGGTGTTTTATTCACATTAAAAAAAAAAATCGGTTGTTTTAAATGTGAACCTATGAGGGTTTGGTTGCCTTTTGAACTCATCTTCTGGACAATTTGAGATGCTTTACGAATTATACTGTTTTGTCACTTCATATTAAGTGACAAAATCTGGGGAATTTCAGTAGTAGGCTTTCTTGTCTCCTTGCATATACAGGACTGAATCCTCTTAACTGGCTAAACCCAATCTGGGTAGGCAGGAGTTGCTGAAAGGGCTTTACGTGCTGCATGGGAGAGGAGGCAGACTGGAATGGCTGGGCAGTCCCCCGTGGTTTTAGAGTTGTATCAATGCCCTTTCAGGGGGAAATCGTTTACCTCGCTTCTCCTCTTTTTGCAGAACAGTAGCACTACGTTGAAAGCATTTAGGATTTTCTCTGAGCTTTAGCTTGGATTGAAAGAGTTGACTTTTATTTGAGACGTTGCCTCTCAAAAAAATCCACTCACCGGGACCTTTGATCAGGCCTTTGCAATGGTGTTCTGCAGAACCACAAATGGTCAGTGAAGAAGGACAAGGGAGGAAGGGAATTCTGTATCGAATAACATACCTTTTTCTGCTTATGCAGGGTGTTTGGGTGAACTGTTTTTCAGACTTGTTGTTTATACATCACTTTGTCCAGCAAGACTCATCTCTAGCTTAGCTTACCTCATCAGTGCTGTTGTTTCAAAATGTCTCTCTGCACCTACTCCCTCCAATTTAAAGGCTCCAACCACCTCATATACATGAACGTCGCTTATATGCTCCACGGCATTAAAGACTTGTGTGTGTGTCTCTGTCCCCTGTGACTAACACCGTGCTGACCGCTCCCCTCGGCAGTGCTCTCCTCCGCCCCACGCTGCTCGCCTTCCTTTCCTCTTAAGCTGAGTAACTGATGACCAGAATCGGTGAAACTCAGATCAACCACGTCAAATTTGAGCTTGAAGTCTTTCTATTTCAGACATAAAGCTGGTGTGCCCTCATTTTTTTCTATTTCAGTTTGTCTAAGAGAAGAAATAGCATCCCCCAGCAAACCATGTCTTGTTGAGATTAAAAAAAACGCACAACTCTTCAGGACATGTTGAGGTTGTAAGAACATGGTGTCTTGCCTATTTAAGGGAGAGATTTGCCAATCTCTCTTGACTACGGCCTTGTAATGAAGATGTAACTTATCTTGGTGAACACTTAAATCTATGTAGCATTCCCTGGCATTCTCTTAGTAAAATAAGAATAATTTTGTAATAAAATGTGACAGTGTATCTATGGCTACTAAAGACCTTTTCCCAGCCCAGAAAATAATTGCTTTGGAAAATCATTTCTTAAACATTCATAACTAATAAAGATCTGGCAACAAAACTTGTAAGTAGAGGCTGAACTTTTATGTAGCCTCTTCCTGATTTATTACTATGACTACTTCAAAGTGACGCCAAAGAAAAATCGCGTGCGGCTCCTTTCCCTTTTCATCCTTTGTCAGAAGTGAAGAAAGCCCATGAATCCTGTGCATAATTGCTTATTTTTCAATTAGAAGCTCTAATTTTGTTCAATCTTCAAGATAGCAGAAAAATTAATGAAATTTGTATATTGCAAGCAAAGGATGATTAAAAATAACTGAAGTGCTTGAAATACATTTTCATCAGTTATTAACCTTTCAGTGACTACTAGTACTACAAAGACACCTGTTTCAGCTTCACCAGCCCATCAGTTACTACTGAGAGAACTTACAGTGAACTCTACTTTGATTTCCCAACATGTCCTCCAGCAAAATTAGGCAGCAGACTTAATGCTTCTGCTTTTGTCTGTGCTGCGTCAGTGGTTGGTTTTGTGGTGTCGCTGAACTGTAGTTGTTAAACTGGAAGCCATAAACTGAGACTGATGGATAGCTTGGATTACCCTGAAACAGTTTAATCTATTAGAAAGCCAAATGGTCTATCAGAGCAAGACACTGAGGTGTCCTGATCTGACAGGCAGGCTGAATGTACCAGAGCTTTTTTAAGGTGTCTGGCTTTGATTCTCAGTATTAATTTCTGTAGTCCAACCCTGAAACCAAGTTTATGCCATGGAAAATCCATGTAGCCTTGCCTCTGCATATGGCAGAGATCCTTTTGACAGCATGGGATGTGGGTTTCTTGGCAGTTGCAGGGTTTTTTTTCCTTTTGCAGGCATGGCTATATAGATGTTCAGCAATTAGTGAATATCTGTGCTCCCCAGAACATATGTAGATACAGCAGTATAAGCAAGAGTTCCCTTGGATTTGAGAAAATTAAGAAATAATTACCAAAAGTGATTTGCTACCCTAATCCTGTAACAAATGGATAGTTAATATAGTAATGAAAGTGTTGTTCAGCATAAGAGAGAAAATAGCTGGAACATGCTATGGGTGGTTTGGAACAGCACTTAGTTCAGATCCCACTCACTGGGAATAAAGCCAACAGAAGAATGTCATGTTTAATAAAACAGGACACTGACAAGACCACAGTATGTCTCAGGTGGGCAAAATCCTACAGAAAGAGGCACGGAATACAATTTTTGTCTGTATTCCACGCACAGTTGTATTGCTAATGGCATGCAGTGGTTTCGGCAGTCCAGCCAGCTTCCTACGTAAAAGCATGTTTGCTTTTATTTCTGCTTTCAAATACACTGGTATCGTGACAGTGTTTGCAAATAAATTTTATGTACTCAAGAGAGTATGAGTGTGAGGCAAGTTCAGAATTTATATCCTTTTAAGCTGTGTACAGTGAAACCCAGATAGTGAATTTTTACTCAATAAATAATGATTATATACATTTTTTAAGGTAGTGGACTCTCCTGCTGGTAAAGCGATTAAGAGTTAATCTAATTCTAAGCACGGCAGCAATGCTTGAGAATTGTGTATCGGGATGTTCACACAACCTAGAAACTAGAACACTAGCAAAAGGAGCTGACAGACCAAGACCCAGAGAAGTGGGGTTATCTGGGAGTATCTCGTAACGTGTGCTGCTTGACAGGTAAGTGTGCGCCTCGTGCAGGATAAATCCATCACTGAGGCACAGGGGTTTCTCCTGTCCTGTTATACATTGGAGGTGACTGAACCTGCAACTGCAGAAAGTCCCCTCGTTGTTTAGGCTGGGGGTCTATGCACACTCAGCTCAATGCACATTGAGGCTAGGAAGCAAGGGTTATCCCCGCTCTGATGGGGTTTTCTGACCTTGCTGGCCTTTTGTGAGGCCACAAACGGCAACATCAGCAGGACATTCCTCTTTCATCCCCAGTCCTGACCTTCTGCTCATAACTCAGATTCAAAGCTACGTTGAGAACTTAATTTAACAAAGGTGCTTCAGTCTTCTCATACTTGCCTCATCAAATTGGCTACTTGTTCCTCACAAAATGAAAAATTGCTGGCCGTCCCTTGCCAGCAGGTACTGGGGAGCTTTGCCAGGATGCCAAGAGAGTTAGAGCCCTCTGACAGCATGCAGGGTGGGACCTGCTATCTTGTCAGTGACCTTACACAAACACCTTGGGAACCAGGTCCCAGGCAAAGATTTTAGTAGAAAGAAGGCAGGTAGTCTCTTGGGAAGAGAGCCCTCAAAGACAGCCCTGTTGTAGAGAAGGCCTTTCCCCTAGGCTCGTGAAAGATTGCTTCTGTTAGCCCAAGGAAGAGAGTTAATGTTGTTGCTCAGCAAAGCTGCCTATCCTGTTTGTGCTGGAAATAAACATTAGTCAAGACTCTTGTAGAGCAGCTGTTGTACTCATTGCTCTATATGATGGAAGATAAGGCTGGCCCACACTTCTTCTTTGGCACTGTTTTCAGAAAGGGATGGTCCTGACCAAATATGGATGCAGCCTATGTGTTGTGTATCTCAGCAGATGCTTTGGCTTCAGACTCTTGGAAAAGCAAAGTTGGCTTAGCCTACTTCTATGTCCACTAGTCATCCATCTCTTTGGAACCAAAAGATGCTCCTGATTGTAAGGTTTAGTGAGGGAACTCTTCTTTCCAACCCAGGTTTGTGTGTTGAAAGGTGGTGAAAATAGTTTTGGAAATGGTGGCACCAGCAACTAGAATGTAAACCCCTAGGCACTGGAAAAAACTCCTGGCTGACGCTGTGGTAGTGTCTGTCCTAGTACTTGTGAAACTGCTTAGTTTGAAAACACTACTTCTTTGGGGTAAGAAACCTATTAGCAACTAGCAAGTAGGGCAGCATCCCTAAATGCAGGAGACCTTCAGCCCCTTCTGCCTGTGAAGGAACAGGATCGGCATGTCCTGCTTCTCAAAGGTGACCACTGAGCTGTAGGGTAGCAGGGACTAACCTGTGACCTTAAAACAGTCCAAGTGTGGCTTCTGTCCTGGGACTGTGCTGGCTTAGACATGGAGAGCTACGTTCAGGTGAGGCTCCATGGCTGGAACTCCTTAGGGGACGCGGTGTTCCCTCATTTAGTGCCTTTTTGAGAGGAGCTGGCTTCATATGCATCTATGGGATCATCAGCTAGCTCGTTTCCTGCTGAGCACACTGATTTTGGTGAATCCTTTTTGGAGAAACACAATTGACTGTATAGATGTCTGTGCTGGGACTGAATGTACTACACAGCCTGGCTGGTAGTTAAAACTAGAATAAAACAAGGATGAGAGCTGCAGTGCACTTATCTGAAGTTGACTTGGGCTCTTCAGTATCTGTCACTTAGGAAAACGTGGACTTGAAAATAGTGCTCACTGTCTTATTACTAGCTTGGGATGATTTCATGTGTTGGTGGACATGAAGGGCAGCAAACACTTTATTTCTTCCCACCTCAACCTTCACTGAAGAGAAGGAATGGCAGCATAATAGAGAAATACAGGTGTAGAGGAAAACAGGAACTTGACACAACCCCCAATTTCAGAGTGCCTCAGAGCATTGCTTGAAAAAATGCCAAGCTAAATAACCAGAGAAAAGCACTGAGCTAAATGTAAATGTTTTGACTGGCGAGTGTTATTTTGCTGACATGTTCACAAGGGTGTTTAGAGATGGGAATGTGATGATCTAAGAAGTGTTTGAAAAAGAGAATTAAACTGGCATGAAATTCTGTAATGTGCCTGCAGAAATCCAGGGGTGACGCCAAGGTGCAAAACGTTACCTTCTTTTTTCCTCCGGTTTCAATGAGCCCGAGGTCAGGCCCTGAATGCATATTCTCCCGTTGTCATCTGAGCCTGTAGGGTACTCTTTTGATGAACATAAGCAGTAAATGTATGTCTTCTCCTTCCCCTTTTCCCGTCTTCTCCTTCCCCTTTTCCCATTGGGCAAAAATATATTTGGCATGACAGAATTTAATCAAATTGCTAATTGGTTTCAGATCTCCCCTCCTTCTTTTGTAAGAATGGCGCTTTTTTTTCAAGTCTAGATTGCTGTTGAAAACAAACCTCGAAACTGGTTTTTAATAAAAACTATCTTGTCTGTGAAAATGATCTGTTCTATATTGCAGAGGTATAATTACCGCAGAAACTGTCAGAATGGCATAATTTAAGTCCTTTATCTCACAGAAGAAAAGGAACTAACGATTACAAGCATTCCCATTATTTAGGAAGTGCTGACTTCTTAAAACAAATTCAGTTCTTTGGTGGCGAGTGACTACTCTCATCCCAAGGAGCACTGCAAAGTGTACACATACTCGTTTGTGTGAACCTCTGGGAGACGTGGGTGCGGGCCTTTGTT
The DNA here is from genome assembly GCF_035582795.1 of Mycteria americana. Classification (NCBI taxonomy): domain Eukaryota; kingdom Metazoa; phylum Chordata; class Aves; order Ciconiiformes; family Ciconiidae; genus Mycteria; species Mycteria americana. The sequence continues at coordinate 39,965,366 of NC_134367.1, forward strand.
TCAGCTTTTGTTGCAGGCAAGTGCAGGGATCTGAATGTACGTATGGTATTTGCAGGAAACAGGCTCTGCGTACATCATCTTCTATAGCGGAGTCTCTGCTAGTGCTCTGAGATCATAGTAAACCATGTTCTCCTGGAACAGTGGCAGTAGGCAGTCTAGGGCCATAGCCACTGGTAAGGCGTGTCTGGGCTGAGAGATGGAAGATGTGTTTCTGTAACACGATCCATCTTCCCTTCAAATCTGTTCTTGGATATTTTATTTTCTTGCTGCTGTCAAGAAACTCTGATCTGTTCGAAGGGCCTGGAAGTCTGAGGTGAGCATCTTGCGTGTCCCGCCTGCCTACCGTTGGGTGTTGGCCTCTGTCTCTGCAAGGGGCTAGATCCAAAACGCCTTTATCCTGCCTTGCGACTGCACCTCCTGGAAAGCTGTCTTATGTTTATTCCAATTACTCTGCGTGTCTCTCTTAGCTCCTCACTCTCAGTAAGGTAGTTAACGTAACAGAGCAAATGTGTCAAGACTGTGTTTACACTGCTCTTTGCTTCTACAACCTACCATTGAAGAGTTATCACTGACACTATGCACCTACCCTCAATGTCTGTGCAAGTCACTTTCTGAAACCTCTGGTAAATAAAATTACTTGGCTGGTATTGCCATTAGTTGTCTTCAAGAAACACCTGCTTGATATTTATATTTAAATTTATTTTATCTGCTATGCAGCATGATACTCTTGTAAACCAGACTCTGGTAGATTGCTGCTGAAGAGTAACCTCGGCAAGAAGTTTCATTTTAGCTAATTTTTTCTGTCCTCTTTCAAGACAAGATATTATTTCCGAAGTGATCGTTGCCCTGTAGTGTGGACTATTGAAAATGCCTTTATTGAGTCTTGCCGACCTGGAGCTAACTGTTGTGGAAGTCTGTTCCCCAGTAAGCCTTCAGTGACAAGGTGAACCTTAGTTTGGGGTAGATCTTCAGCTGTCAGGATTTTCCTGGAGCTTACTGCTGTCCCTTCTGATTTCCATGTTCCCTTTCCAGCTGTAATTTTAACAACCTTCTCCAGAGTGAAAAGGTAAGTACAGAACAGACCAGTCTGGACAAGGGATAGGATGCAGGCAAGAAAAGGCTGAAGTAGTGAAAATGTGCTGAGTGCCAGGACACACACAACCTTTTTTCATCAGCTGGTTTGACATCTTCAAGACTTCTCTTATTTATTGTCAGTTGTATCCTGTAGTTATCTCTAACAGCTAACACTTGTAAATCTGCCATTGCTATAAGTTAGGCAGTACCCAGACACTGTCCATTAACTTGGCTGATAAATGATTATACTCAGCAAGCAGATGAGTGGACAACTGCTGTTTCTTGTTAAATTGGATAGGAAATCTTTGCGTATTAATCTACTAGCTGAAAAGCCCAAACTGTAAGATTTAAACATCTGTGAGTTAAACTTGGCATTGATGGATAAGCAAAAAAGATGCTTTTGCTGTAATAAAGCAAAGATTTAACAGAATTGCAGCTTCTTATTCTTTACATTACAACTAAAGAAAAATTTTCCCTCCCTTTGGGGTGGGAAAATTGTAAGCTGTACAACGTACCCTGCTCCTTTTTAAGTGTTACAACATCCCTAACAGCAGGGAAAAAAAAGGCGCATCCAGAAGTAAACCTAGCATTACTCTCCCCTTGTGGGAGGGTAAGATTTAAACTTAAACATTTCTTCATCAGTTGCACAGCAATGTAATCTGCTTGCTATCACATGGTGTGCGAGCCTGAGTTTTTCATTCAGCTTCTGATTACGAGTGCCCCAAAACTAGGACAATCCTCATCGTTAAGCATGTTGTAGGAAATGCAGTTTCTCCCACCCCACGCATCTGTTTTTTTTTCAGTAATTGCCATTGTTGCTCTGCCTTCAAACAAAAGCATCAATGAATGGAAAGGTGTTCTATCTTTATACATAGCTGGGAGTGATAGAAAGGTGAGAGGCATGATTCATCTTCCTTAACTATCTAGAAGCCAAGTCTAGGGTGTTCAGCTCACCGCTGCTTACAGTCAAGGGGAGAAGGATGGGAAAGGGTGCCTACAGAGCATGTGTCACCTAATTGCAGACAGACACGTTTCCACTAGGCAGTCCCATCTTTCCGCTCCCTTTCCCTATAGGGCAAACCTAGATCAACTGTTCAACTAGTTGCCTAAATGTAGGACTTAGATTAACCCCTTCTAGAATACAGAAGTATTAGTGTTTGCTGAGATCATATCAGTGTTTTAGAAACTTAGATAACTCTGTGCTTCAACAAATAAGTTTTACATTTACTTCAGAATTTTGTTGTCTTCTTCGGTTCTTGTTAGGACATGATGGTGAAGCAGAGGGCAGAGGTACCCAGTACGGAGCATGGTGAGCTAAAGAGACCTGGCATGGAAGCTCTTCTGGGGGACTAACGTTAAACAGCACCTTTCCAACATACACCCCTTAAAGTAACATTCATCTCACATGGTGTACTGGGTCTGGCTGGAATGGACTTAATTTTCTTCACAGCTGCTCATATGGTACTTTGTTTTGGATTTGTGACCATAACAGTGTTGATAACACAGTAATGTTTTAGCTATTGCTGAACAGTGTTTGCACAGCATCAAGGCCTTTTCTGTTTCTCACTCTGCATATCCCCCCCTGCCAGTGAATAGATTGCGGGTGTGCAAGACGTTGGGAGGGGACACAACCAGGCAGATGACCCAAACTAACCAAAGAGATATTCCATACTATGTAATGTCATGCTCAGCAACAAAATGGACAGGAGGGGCTTTAGGGAGATGAGCCATCTTTTCATTGCTCGTGGCTGGGCATCGGTCCACCATGGGAGGTGGTGAGTGATTGCCTTTGCATCGCTCATTTTGTTTTGTTTTCTTTCTCTCTTCTTCCACTTCTCCTTTGCTTATTAAACAATTTTTATCTCAACCCACAAGTTTTCTTGCTTTTACTCTTCCTTTCCTCTTCCATTGCCCCACTGGGGGTGGGGGGGGGAAGCGAGCAAGCTTGTGTGGTGCTTAGCTGCCTACCCGGGTTAACCCACAACACAACATCACTGCATCGAAAAGACAGCTTCCACTTCAAATCAAGCTGTGTGAGTTTCTGAAGCCCTAGTTGTACACACCCATACAAGAATTGAAACAAGAAGAAAGAAAAATGAAGCTAACAATGTTGATCTCAAGTTACAAGCCCTCCATCACTATGTCTCCGCTGCCCATACTAAGCATATTTCAGCTAGCACCAGCTGAGCTGGCAAGTACACAGAGCACTAGTGTATATCCCCAAAGCTATGTCTGCATGGCACTGAAGCTGACTCGTTAGCCATGTCTCTTACTAAGGCTCATTATTCCTAACACGGAGCCACACCAGCATAGCTGCAATGTTTTCATCTCCCAGAGGTAACTCACTCCACACCTAACAGTATATGTTCTCCGCAGCATCGGATGGTATAGTAATCCTTAGCATGTATACAGCAGATCTCTGAAGCCATTGAAGCCAATCAACTCTCACAGGATGGATCCTACCAGTGCAAACGCTAAGCAGCTGTCTTTGGTGAAAGTCATAGAGCTTCTGAAAATCAACAGGCATGAGCATCTAGGCACATATGCATTGGTCTGGGTCCTATCCACAGCTGTAAACATTGACTTACAAAGCCCTGGTCATCTTCTAGTGCTAGCTGCTTTGGGATGACCAGTCTAGTCATGCCAGTATGTAGGCCAGAGTCATGCAGGAGTGAGAAAGAATGGTCTCAAGTACCAGCTGGTTTCAGCTCATGGTTTCTCAAGTACCAGCTGGTTTCGGCTCCTGTCTTAGCCACGGACTGCTTGGGCAAGACCCTTCAAATCTGTGCCCCAGCTCCACACCATCTGCTCCAGTGGTGTGGCAGTGGGAGGGTGCCACAGAAAAGCTTAGTATCAGGCTCCAATAACCATATGCATTGTGGCTACAAATAATTCTCTCCTGTGCTTTGAAGCTGACTTGCTCAAATTGTATGCTGAATGAAGGAGGACAGAGAGCTCTTTACCTCTTTTCCCCAGTCCAATGATAAATTTCCCCCCTATGGTTTCATTTTTAAATTAAGGCAATTTTAATCCATCGTGCTCTCTCTGCACCTTTATTTCATTTCCAGCCTCTTGGCATTTTCCTTTCACTCTTTTCTTCTTGAAAATTTGTCAAGAATTTTACTGATTAAATTTATTTAGGGCTCCACCTATCACTTGTTTATTATCTGACTCTCTTGTTCCCTTCACTCTCCTACTATTCATACTTAGTACACATTGTACTTCCCAGCTTTAGCAATCTTTTCTCCATCTTTCTTGGCTGTTGTCCAGTATTTTGCTTATGAATAGTTTCCATGACATAAATTCTTCCCTGGTGTCATCCATCAGTGTTGGAAACCTTCGAGACAGCTTCTCAGCCAAGAAACAGACTTTGTGCCACCACTCCCCCAGTTTTCAGTACTAGCTAGTACTGTCATGGCTAGTTCAGCCACCACATTTGTTTCTTTTCTGATACCAAATGCAAGGTTTGAAAAGACTGTTCCCAAAGATATATATGTATCTCAAAAGACACAAGTAAGGAAAATAAGAATAAGTTCAAATCAGGTCTCAGTGCAAGAGCATTTCAATGGATTCTGTAACTGGCTGAACCCTTGCCAAATACAGACGATGCCTGGAGACATCTTGAGAACTGTGAAAAGTCTCTGCTCTTGCAAACTAACACATGGAGCTTCATCTATATCTTCTTACTGATAGATACTTTATTCTGCAGACTGCACGTGCACTACTCAAGCCATATCTACGTAGTTCCTAAGAGATATTAGCTCATGTTCATTGATATACTATCATGGAAAATAACTTCTGGTTGATTTAGTGAACAGGCAGAATACGGTCTTTTTGCATGCAAAAAGCATGCGGACGTGCGTTTATCTGGCCTAATCTTCTCCCCATGCGTACTGGTTTTGTCTGGGACAAAGTTAATTTTCTTCATAGCAGCTCGTATGATTCTGTGTTTTGGATTTGTGATCAAAACAGTGTTATAACACACCGATGTTTTAGCTATTGCTGAGCAGTGCTTACACAGAGTCAAGGCCTTTTCTGCTTCTCACCCCACCCCACCAGCGAGTAGGCTGGGGATGCACAAGAAGTTGGGAGGGGACATGGCTGGAATAGCTGACCCCAACTGACCAAAGGGATGTTCCATATGACAGAATGCCATATCAAAGGGATGTTCCATCTCATATGACATCATGCTCAGCAACAAAAAGCTGGGAAAGAAGGAGGAAGGGAGAAACATTCAGAGTGATGGTGTCTGTCTTCCCAAGTAGCTGTTGCGTGTGATGAAGCCCCACTTTCCTGGAAACAGCTAAACATCTGCCTGCTGATGGGAAGTAGTGAATTAATTCCTTATCTTGCCTCACTTGCACACACAGCTTTTGCTTTACCGATGACACTGTCTTCATCTCAGCCCACGGGTTTTCTCAAATCTACCTTTCCGATTCTCTCCCCCATCCCACCGGGGGGAAGTGAGTGAGCAGCTGTGTGGTGCTTAGCTGTCTACCAAGGCTAACTTACGACACGTTGGCAGTGAAATTTCAAGTGAGCATTTGGCAGGCTAGCCAAAGCTTTCATAGTCCAAAGAGACTCTAAAGTGAGCTTGACACTATGCTTCACACTTGGAGTGTAAAGGCCGGTGATCTCAGGTTTGAGGTAGTCAGGCTTCCTGAAGCATCAGGCTTGGCTTGCAGCAAAGGCACCTTTGTGTGTTGTCATTTAGATGAGAGAAAGAAAGGACGGCCTGTCTGCCCCCAAAATCCGAGAGGTGTTCTTAACCATGGGGTTGTGCTGGTATCTCCAGCCTTATGTTCTCCCAACATACCTTGCTTTTGTGCCCTTGTTGCTTCTGTAAAGATGGTAAGAAGATGAAGTTTAAAGATATTGTACTTTTATATTTGACTTTTCTCCTGGAAGGTCACAGAAATATTTGATACCAGCTGAAACCAATCAGTGTAGCACAGTGACAGGATATATCCATCAGCAATTCACCAGAGTTTATTTTCTCACTGCTAATGATGGAGGATTTAATCACACTTACAAGGTAAGATTTGGGAACAGACTTTCTAGTGCATTTTGATACTTCCCCCTTAGGATTGGTATCTGGGGTGTCTTTCCCTCGACACAAAGTGTGACTGTATTTTTCTACTTTGGGCTTTTCGACTCTCTCTTTGGGAACCTTGCTATAACATCCCCCCTCTCCCATTTAACTTCTACGTGCTTCAGGACAGGGCCTGCCCCATTACATGGACTTGTACTACGCTTCCTACAATGAAACTTCAGTATCTGGAGCTACCTGATACTGTGTTAAAAAAAAGGCCTGTGTTAAAAAATAAGGAAATTAAAAACTAAAGTAAGTTCTTCAACTTCATTTGGAGTTCCTTAGCTCTTTTTCCTTGTATGTCAAGTGTTTTTTCTGGATGTTGTACTCTACAAGCTCAGAGGACATCAGTCACTTTTCATTATCATAATGGACTTATTAAAAGATGGTAAGCTGCTTACCAGGAACTTCAGTTGTAAGAAAGATGTAGGGAAATTATCAGTTTTGTTTTTATTCCCTCCCATGTAATCAAAAAACTATTCTTCTTGAAGATATGTAAAAGTGGCAAGAAGTTAATAATCAGCTCTTGCTGGAGAGAAGCACCACAGCATTAATTATGTCTCTAATGAGGAGACTTCAGGCGTATCACTGCCACCCACACTAATCATAAAACCAGTACTGTGAATTGTTTCACAGTTATATCCCTGTCAAGCTGATGCCAATTTATGACTGTTATGTTCTTTTAAATACTAAAATCTTATTTTCTTTTGATGAATACAGATAAGGTCTGTTAGTTTTGTTACGAGGTGTATAGTATGATTCCATAAAGCTGCCTATTATTTATATTATTGAGCTGTTTGAACTTCACTCCCTTCTCAAAGACCAGCCTCGCATGAGAACTAGTGTATCAGGCCTATTGTCACTGGAGGGCCTTTTCATATTTGACAGTTTAAATGTATTTGGTATTCAACTTCTAGCTTAGCTTTCTAAACTATATGCTTGACTATAGTATGTTCTTGTGGCAGTGATTTTTGTTTTACTCTTCCTTGGGAACAGTCGTGCATGTTTGTCTGGAGTACACAGAGGGCTGAATGGTGCTCGAACCTGGTGGCACCCACCTCTGTCCCTTGCTCTGCTTTCCCATTAAGTTCCATTTGAGAACAAGTTGCCAATGAGGATCTTGGAAACAATGCTGACTTGGAAACACAGTGTTGCTTTTATTAGGTCCGGCAGAGTCAGTGAACTGAGTTTTTGACCTAACTGAGCTGAAGAGAGGTGTTTTTTCCCTACTAAAGAAAGATCTTGCATGGATACAAAATCTCCTTATTGAGCACAGACTTATAAATTCCATACTTGTATAGCCTCTGACACAAGAGACTTCTGAAGTAAGGCTGCATGCTACCTATTGAGGTTTTCAACGCTGCAGAGCAAAACTTTTCCATATTGTGAAATAATCTTTGAACTGTTGGATGATCCAAGTGCCAGTCCCTCAGTTAAGAAAGGCCTGCAGGTTAGCAAGTTCAGCCTTTTTGATTTACTAGCAAGCCCTCTACGATGGGGGCAGCCTCATTCAAAGAAGCAGGAATGAATACTCCTCATTTAGTTGCTGGTAAAAAGTTCTGACCTCCCGTCCTTCTGCTGGCCAGCAGGATTCCTGTATCGATCATCCTTGTTCTCCATGCTCTCCATCTGCTGAGATTGTTTTGCCCCTGGAGTACTTTAGTTCTCAACATGCAGAAGACAAAACTGTGTGTGGTCTTCTCTGACACGGTAGGCAGCTTAAACATACTCTGTTGACCTCAAGAGTCAGATTTGAAGCTGGCCAAAAGTCTGAGGCCTCCAGATGAAAGGTACTTTGCTATTCAAATAGCACTCACTTAAATATTAATAGCTATTTCTGAGCCCTATCCTAGTCCAAGCAGAAAGATTATTTCTTTGAAGAAACATGACTCACAAAGATTAGAGGCTAAAAAACCCGATCGTAGTGGAAGTATATCTAGTTTTATCAAAGGAAACCTTTCAAAGCTGAAGGTGGCTAAAAGCCAGTATGTTACATGCAGACTTCAGTGAGCTGTGGTTTTATACCAACTGAGGATCGAAAATGAATTTTTTAAAACAGCAAACCCATTAAACAGCAAAATTTTCATAGGAGGTTAAATGAGACATGAGTTCTAAAGTTATGTTTGGTGTTTTAAGTGCCTAACAGAAACGGAAACTTAAAATTTTAGGAGTCTCTATCAACCACCTTGAGGGAAGGAGGCAATTCCTTCCCACATTGGTTCTTTTCTTTCACTATAGATGGTGATTCACTCTTGATTGCATATTTCTTCCATACACCCATCAGTATTGGTGCTATGTGACAGCTGCACATGTATCATAATCAGGGTTTGTTTTTGTAATATAGTAAGCTCTATTTAAGCTCCCCAAAAATGTGATGTGTTACCCTAGAGGAACATCCTTCTTAAACGAATGTTGTTGTTACAGTGACTGTTCAGTAGCTGTACTGGCTATGTTGGACAGTTGCTGTTTTTGTAGAAGTGGGTGTGTTGGTGTATGAATTTTGAAGAAACCAAATTGCTGCTGTGCAATCAGCACAGAACAAACACCTCCTTACTGTCATACTGTCAACTTTTTCAGAGAAGTACTCCTTTCACCTCTCTCATGACCTTCAAGGTATTTACCTTAACCAGAAGAGTCTGGCAAGTATAGTTCATAACCGTACTGCACACTGAAAACCACAGACTGAAAAGAAAGCTGGTTTTGTGGTATAGACTACTTCTGCCTACTTCCCACCCTTGGTTTACCCTTACAGATCTACTCTGTAATGAATAAACTACCTCTCTCTCTTTTTTTGGAGCTACCAACCTTACAGCCTTATGTCTTTCTAGTATCCATCTCTGCTTTACAGGTATCAGCAACCTTTTCTTTCAAACAATTTAATAGATTAACATAAATCAAGTTAAAATCTTGTTCAAATTGTAGTTAGCTTTGAGGATGTAGCTTCTCCTTCAGACCAGAAGAAGGGCTGTGTGCATGTTAGTTTGCCTGATTATATTGGTTTATCTAGCAAAATAAATTGTCTCTCTCAGCAAACGATGCCTCACAGAAAGTATTGTAATAATTTTTTATGGTGAGTTGCGTGGTGTTTCAGGGACGCTATTTCTCAAGAGGTGCAGCCCTGGTTGATCAAGATCCTCTCTACAGCAGTGAACAAGTGATTGTGAATCTTCTAAGAGCAAACAGATTTCTGGCAGAGAGTGATACCCACTGTAGGTTACCTGCTCTCCTCCACTAAGGAGGAGCCAGCAGGAAGGAAAATACTACAAATTCTAGCCTAAACTGAAGCTTCACAACCTGCTCTAAGGGTTGAGCACAAGATGACAGCCTTTGTATAGGACCAGAGAATGAATATCTAACGTCATCTCTCTCATGTCTAAGGGAACGAGGAATTATTTTCATGTCCTGCCTTTGCGGTCTCCACCTGTCTGAGCACATGCCCATTTATCCCCCACAGGAGAGAATGCACCACTCTCAGGCCCACCTGAGCTATGACTTGAGCTACAAGAGGGAGAACATGGAGTGAACAGGGCAGTGGGTGAAGTAAAGCCTATGACAATCTAAACTTCTCTGTCAATACCTGCAAGGTATGCCAATATTAATATGCTAGGCAGGTCATCCCTGCCTAGGGAAGAACATGAATCTGCGAAAAGAGAACAGAAGAGCTGCCCTTGCTAGGAAGTCTGGGGATACTTCCAGTGGAAAGACTTCCTTTCCTCCAGCCTCAGAGCAGCCAATTCCTTACAGACAACTTCAGGGACACTTAAATTTCAGTGCAAGGGTCTGTGAGCACGTGTGAGCCTGATGGCTGAAGGCAGAACTGAACATAGGGTCCCTCCTTCCCTTTCAGTACAGAGTGCCTGGAAAGACACAACTGCCTCGGCTTCCACTGCAGAACTGCTCCTCTGCGCAGCACAGCAGAGTCTGTGCAGTAAAAGCAAATTAGGCTTACCTGTTTCTTGGTCTGTAAAATAAAGTATATGGAACCTGGAAAGAGCTATTGCTTAGGGCAGTTAGGCATACTCGTGATTTCCACCAGTTGCCGTGGCTTATCAAATACAGAGGGTGAGCACGGCTTTCTGATAAGGCTTTGAACTACATGCTGTAGCTTATCAAATTTCAGTGACGTGGAGCACATTTCTGTTTTGTTACTTACTAATGCTGGGCTTGGCAGGCACTGCAGGTTATTTTGCTAAAGTACGACAGAATCGTAATCTATAAAATAAACTAGGATGTAATGCCTGTGACTCATGACTAATTTTGTTGGAATAAAGCTGCTCCATATGCAACATAATATTTAGAAAACAATACCTGGAATTTATTGGAATGAAGTCTGCCTGTCCCTCTCTCCTTGCTTTGCATACAAGAATGAACCGCAAACCCTTGAGGGGTTTTTTTTCCGCTCTACTCCTCCCAGAAACAGAAGCTGTTCCAGGAACAAGTAAAGATGCTCCATAAATTAGGGTGAAACATGACAGATGAAAAGATTTTATTCTGTGATCAAAATACCAAGAAAAAGGGATGCTGTGCTAATGCATTAACAAAAGGACTAGACGAGAGGATCTGAACAGGCGCAGCCTAGATAGCTTGCCACAGGTGGGCAAAAGAGCATAAAGACCGGCACAGGATTAATCTAATAAACTAAAGCACAGACTACAAGTATTGTGGGCAATTTATTCTTTCTTTTCAGAAGTTAAAATTGACTGAGAGGTAACTGCAAGTGTTGGGGGGTGGGACAACTGTCCAAGAATCTGATTACTGATATTGGCTGGCTGTCAGAGCAAGCTGTTTGTTTTAACCACTGACAGTAAAAAGAGGCATGGGTTTATTCCAAGTCTAAGTATCACTTAGTATTTTTAAGGGAATTAGGGTATATCTAACAATTATAAAGCGGTTTTTAAATTAGATTACAAGTTTGGCTCATAAAAATAACTGCAAGCTACATATAATATCTGCACTGTGTTCAGATAAGAAAATTAATCACATTAAAATGCCAATAAGCACATATCAGATGGGGTCAGAGCTGGTTCAGGTTTTAAACAGCTATCAGTGGCAAGGTGGCATAGGTATAAGCTTACTTGATTTTTTTATTATTATTAAAAGGTACTTCAGAACATTCAGTTTGTAGAGAGAGAAACACAGACTGAAGGTGACGCATAAAGAAAAAAAGGATTGTATGCTAGAAATTTGTGATTCTGAAGAAGTATTAAAGGACAAAACCGTCAGTAAAGGACATAACTGCTGTTATGAAGGAGTTATGTCAGCTCTATGCCTTACTTAAAAGGGGAATCAGGATCAGTAGAGAGGTGATATTTACCTCTTGTGTGGCTGATGCTGGAATAATGCCTAAGTTCTGATCTACCTTCACTGAAAAATTGAAATGGGTTACCAAAAGGAAAAAAGGGATGCAGTGTTCAAGACTATGAACCCCATCCAAAGAATGTTAATTATAATTACGCAATTACCATAGGAATCTACTGGGAAACAACTTGCTTTTTAACATAGAAAAGGTACTAAGAGCTTCAAACTCCAACTGGAAACGAGACAGCGTTTTCAGTAGTTGAGGGTAAGAGCACTGAAAGATGCTCCAATGGAGGAAGGTGGATTCTCCTACTGCTACTGTGGGCAAGGACGGTCTCCCAGAAGCTGTTCCACTTGCACAACGTGGAGTTTCCCCATAGTTTTTCTGCAACCTCAATGTAATACTAATTCCATCTTAAAAATTATCACTTGTGAAAGTGATATGGCTACAAGATATGAACATAGTTTGTTACTCCCCCACTTTTTATAAGTGTTGTGTATATCTGTAGATTTGTGTCTAGCTTCTACTAATGTGACCGAATTAAAACCTGCACGGGTGGCTTCTGTTAAAACTTCACTCTCCATTCATGGATGTTTTAGTTTTAGCTTTTAATTTAGTTTCATGTTGTAAGGTACATAAATTATGCTTTCCCCTATAATATTATTTCTTTCAAAACAGGACAAACAGAAGAACTCAACAGAGTTTGAGAGAAAATCAAAATCAATTTTTGGTGACTTTGAACCCTGAATTTGTAAGTACATTTGTCTATAAACAGCACTGGGAAGCCAACTAGGGCAGCCTGTTTGTAGATCTGCAACCCTGAGAAGTTTTTTTGAGAGTGTAGTACAGAAAAATGGTAAATATGCTGAAGTTTGTTTCTTTATACCATTTTTATTAACATACAAATGCAACCAAACAACTTTATTCTTGTAACATAGTCCTACTTGTTGTAAGTGGTGCAGGAAAGTCCCTCTGTTGCCTTCTGTTTAAACCACCACAGATCTGGAAGAACTGCAAAGCTCTTAACTCTGTAATAATGTTCCTTTTCAAGACTGCTTTTTTTTTTCTATGTCAATTCTAAGAAAGCTACAGTGAAGAGGGTTTTTTTTCTTTGCTATTGCTTTCTAGATGGCTGCTAAACCCCAGGCAGCTACTAAGTATACATGAATCTAAAGATTTGGCAAGTGAGAAGGACTGGTGGAATGAATTTCTGCAGAATTTGTGCTTTAATTGTAAATGTGGTCTCTAGCTGTGTGTCACTAAACCCCGGGCTGATGCTGCAGCTGCTGAGCCGTAAGAGGGCAGCTGCTGCAGATGAAGCTCCATCCTCATTCTGGTCAGCTGCAATGTGAATGCCTGCACTGCCTCTCTTCTTCCCTCAGCTGAATTCCTTTGTCTTTTAAAAATTCCCACTGCTGGCTCTATTAGGAGGAAGAGACATTAATGATGTGCATGAAGAGACAGAAAATGAAATGACAGGAGGAATGGAAAAAAGATTGTGCAGCACCCTTATCTACACTTGGAGTTTGTGCACCTGCAGTTCCACATATCATCGGGAAAGAACACTACATTTCTTCCGCTGCAATCTCAGCCACATTGCTATTACTGAATAGTCATTGATTCTTCATTTTCACTAATAATAAGTGTTAGAAACGAAATTAAGAATCTTGCGAAACTGCTACAATTCTGTTTCATTAGTGTAGCTGTGGTTTGTTTCTGTTTGGCCTCTTCTGCATTTGGTATAAAAGCTCTAAAACCTTTCCTTAAAGGACAAAGCACAGGAGATGTGGTAGAAGTGGGGTATTGGCTACATGATGCTGCTTTCTTTTAGAGAGAATTTGAATGCTAATTTTTTTTTTAAGGCTAAGAAAAATGAACAAAAGCTGGAGTCATTCTGCCTTTTCAACAGCACTGGAATTAGCAGGAGACAGGTTGTTCCTGACTTCCCATTGTGCTTACTCACTTTTGTGATCATAATCATCACAATGCATAAGCGTCAGTTCTATATTTTTGAGATGAAGGTGACAGTATTGATAGCTTTTACGACTTGCTGGAGAGAGACAGCACTGTCCAAGATCAGAGTCCTGCCTGGAAAGAAATAGATGAAAAACAGTGGTTTCACAGATGCCCTTACTTGCACACAACCTGCATTCAAGTGCAAGAAGACAAATGGGTATGAACCGCATAGAGAGGCTGATGCTAAAGAGCAAGTGCCAGAGCACTAGCAAGGATCCGCTACATTTGAGCGTGGGTATTGCAGCAGGCTGGTGGCTCCGTTGGATAGGTGTGTGACATTTGTTTCCTAGTACTGAATTGAAGAATTGTCACGCCATTCATTACAGCACTTGATTGCCATGAAGATGATTAAAAGCCATGAAGATGGCAAAGGGACTGGAGCATGTGACGTATGAGAAGAGACTAAGGGAGCTGTGATTGCTTAGCCTAGAGAAGGCTCCGGGTGCTTTCACCAATGTGTATAAATAATGGATGGTGGGAATAAAGGTGGAGTGAGATTCTTCTCAGTGGTGTCCAGTGACAGGACAAGAGGCAATGGGCACAAATTGAAATAACAGTAACTTCCATTAAACATGAGAAAAGTGGTTTTTTGCAGCGAGGGTTATCAAAGACCAGGACAGGTTGCCCAGAGACGTTGTGGAGTCTCCATCCTTGGAGATACTGAAGACCCAACTGATGTCCTGACCAACATGCTCTAGTTGACCCTGCTTCAGCAGGCCTAGACGATCTCCAGATGCCCTACAAACTCTCAATGATTGTGATTTCCTGTGCTTTGATAACTGCAAGCAGCAGAATGAGCTGATTTCACATACTCTTAAATGTCTCTTTAAGGAGCTGCAGTTCATAGGGATGGAAATGGTACGAGAGACCATATAATCCCAGTAGTTTTAAGGCACTGCCCTTCACCTCCTGGCAGCTGAGACAGCACCTCTCACAACCTTCCCCGCCCCGCACTGGGAGCAGGCCTGGTGCCAGCAGGCCTGGCTGCCCAGGGCCAAGGGCCCCACTCGAGATGGCTCCCCATGCGGGGCCTCGGGCCTAACCATGTGCAAATGCGCTGGCCCCTCCACTTACAGCGGGGGCAGGCCATCCTTCTCGGCTCTCCTCACCCTTCAAAATTAACACTCCTCCTTGAGATATGTGTGCTCCTGCGAGACAAGCAACACTCGGGGGTTACTGCCAACTGCACTCTGACCCTGTCAGAAACCGTGCAGCTCCCCGCTCCCTTCCCTTCCCTTCCCTTCCCTTCCCTTCCCTTCCCTTCCCTTCCCTTCCCTTCCCTCCCCTCCCCTCCCCTCCCCTCCCCTCGCCTCGCCTCGCCTCGCCTCGCCGCCCACGGACGCGCACGCGGGCCCTGTCCCCGCCGCCGGGGCCGCCTCACGCCGCCGGCCGCTGCCCGCCCCGCAGCCCGCACCTGCGGCCGCGCGCGGCGCCGCTCCCGCCCGCGCTGCCCATTGGCCCGGGCGCGTCACGTGGCCGTGCCATGCCGCCCAAGCGGGTTGGGGCGCGGCGGCTGCTGCTGATTCATTGGCTGTGGCGCGGCGCGGTCCGGCTCGGCTCGGCTCGCCTTGCGCGCGGCGCGGCCGTTGCCGCCGCCCAGTCAGGTAGGAGGGTGGGGCGGGTGTCACCCCCCGCCGGCTTCGTCCCGCTCAGCTTCCCCTCAGTGCTGCCTCGTCCCGGGCGGCGGGGTGAGGGCGTTCCTGGGGGGCTGCGCCTTTCGCCCGGGACGGAGCGGCGCTTCGGGGGTTTTGCACCGTGCTCGGGGGCGCGGGCGGACGTGCGCGGTGCGGGTAAGCGCGGTGAGGGGACGGCGCTGCGGCGGGGGGGGTGAGGGAACGGAGGGCGGGAGGGACGGGGCGGTGCTGCCCTGCCCTGCCCTGCCCTGCCCTGCCCTGCCCTGCCCTGCCTCGTCCGCTCCGCGCCGCCCCGCCGTAGGGCCCGCTGGCGCGGCGGGTGGGTGGGTGCTCCCGGCAGGGCGGCGTGGCAAGCCCCGAGCGCGCCGTGGGGTGCCGCTGCCTCAAGTGCCTGCAGTTCAGCCTGCGTTAACAAGCGGCTGCGTGGTTTCGAAACAGAGACCTGTAGACTTTCGCAAGCCTTAAGGTCTGAAGTACTCCTCTAATTTTTATTTTATTTAAACTAATAAAAAAGCTTGAGGTGGTACTATTCGTTTGGGTGACGTGGGAAATGCCACCTGCAGTAAGCTTGTGTCACGTTTCTGAATTTGTAATGGAGTGATTCCTCCTGATGTTACGAACTCTGTGTATTCAAAACAGCTAGAAAGCACATAGCTTGCTTGGAACACATGGAAATTATTTTCAGTCCCCCAAATTATTGTGTGTTGTGTTCTGCTCTGACTGCTGAGCATTTGAATGAACTTAAATTTAATCTAGAATGTTTGCAAAAAAGAAAAAGGAAGATGAGTTTGTGGTGTGTTTTGTTGTGGTGGGTTTTTTTCCAGATGACATCTCCCTTTGTGGTTTCAGACTGAAGGGATGAATGTCTCTCCTCTGTGCAGCCTCAGATTACTTCTCCTATTCTCAGTCTTGCCCTCTTCCCTTTCCCCCATGTGCTCTTCCCTAGTCTTCTGCTGATTCTCGTACTTCTCCCCCTGCTCCTTCCTTCTCCCTTAACAGTTGTCTTCTTAGCAATCTCTTCCTCTGGTGAGCAGCCACTGTTGACAATGACTGGTATGGTAGGCAGTTCGGGTCCCTTTCCTGAGCTGTCTGCCCTTCTTTTTGCTGGAGATGATCACCTCAATGACAAGCTGGCAAAACTTCCCTCCGAACAGTATGTGTTCCTGGATATTTGCCTTGTTCGTCCTGGCATATCAACGCTGGACAGTGACTGGAAGCGTAGGCACACCATTAGTTTGCCACTTTTCCTGTGACAGGCATAGCTGGTAGAGGGATGGGACAGCGGTGGCAATGCTGTCTTAAACTGCCTTGGCAAGGCTGGTCAGGGTTTGTTTCCGAGAACATTGAGGCACTGCTATTTCCAGGTGCGTTTCCCAGCCTACTGCTCTGTTTTGGAGCTACTCCCTCTGCTCCTGTCTGTTACTCTCATTTGAGCTCCCCAGAGGCTGTATACACAGGGATGCAGATTTACATAACCACTGTGGAAATAAATAGATGTTTTGGTTTCTGCTTGGAGATAATCAGGTAATAGTCTCAAATACTGCTTGTTTTTTCCTGTCCATTTGTGGTTCCCTATTCAGGTTCCTAATCAGAGAGTCAAGATGATTTTTTTTTTTTACCACAGGAGTAAATGGCTGGAAAGATGCCAGAGGAACGGCAACTCTCTGACTGAGGACAGTCTGGCTCCATTCTTGCTGAAAATAATGAGACATTCTGGGTGTATCAATCGCAAGCAAAAATGTATAAAATAAATCAAGCTATTGCAAGAGAATACCTTTGTTTTTTGAAGGAAAAAAAATCCAGAATATTAAGAGCTAGACAAAGTCATTTACTGCCTATTGCTTTGCTGGTCATCTGTGTACACTTTGTGGTGGAAGAGGTTTTAAGGTGAAGCACAGATGATACTCTTCCAGCTTGTTCAACAGTTTACATCAAATTTCCAGTCTTGAACCAATAATACAAGCTATTACTGGCAAAATTTTAGTACAAATAAATGAAGGTTTTATTCCGCATACTCACTGCAATGGGCATTGGTCGTACTGTTTTAAGGATGTTTCCTTGGTCTCTAGTTACTTGTTTATAGCCTGGTGTAGCACAGAGACGTGGCATTAAGAATGGGAGAATTCAGATGTGTGCTTGTGAGTCGTGTACTGCTGTCTGATTTACCTGAAAAGAAATTTGTATTTGAGGCACTACAATAAATTGTTTGCTTCTTCAGCAGCACTGGAGGGAAGAATTAGATCTAAAGACAGGAAAAAAACAGTTCTAGTTTGGAAAAACCCCAAACCAGTTTGACTTTTAATAAACAGCTCCATTTCAGTGACTGACTGAAGTTCTCACTGAACCGATTAAGGCAAAATTTCTGCATCGTATTGTAGGCTAACTACAAAAGTTCAGAAAATGTTTGTCATTCAAGTGTGGAAGTTTTCAAGAAAAGCTGTATTTTTTTATTTTAGTTCTTGAGGAAACATAATACATAACTGACTTTTCAAATCAAAAAGCTCAAGCGTTACTTCATGTCTGAGAGATTATGGCTTTACGGACCCTGTGTGGGTGAGAGCATAAACCGAAGATTTTTCCACCATAGTGCAGTCAAACCAGGGCTGTGAGACACCCAAGTATGGGAGTAGCTCTGAACAAATGGTCTATCGTACCTGGGTTTTTTTTCATCTCTGTCAGTTTATCTTCTGCTGGCTTCAGCGTAGACTGGGAACAAAATTATTTCTATGGGGAGAACCACTGAGAAGTGAAGAGGTGCTATGAAAGGTGTGCTGTGGCCTGTACTTCACACCAGATGGACATTATGTGAAGACTAGAGTCTTATTTTTGTAATGGGAGAGGGGAATGGTACTCAGCTTCCGCTCTGTTTGTCAGCCTCAGCGCTTTGGTGTTTTTTTCACTGATGCAAAGCCAAAACAGAGCTATGAAATGAGGCCTGAACGCACTCATCCATTTTCTTGGCTGTGCAACCATATGAATGTCTGCTCCACATTTAAACCCAGGGGCCGGCACATTGTGATGGGGCAGCTGCAGGTTTGGTGAGGGTGGCCTCTACAGCAGCAGCACCTCTGCTGCTTGGCACAGGGCATCTTCAGGCCCAGGTTACTGACACAAAGGGAGCCCGGGTAATTTCAGCTGTTAATCAGTGTCGAGTTTCCCAGAAGCAATTACACAAGAGCAGTTCCTTCTTTCAGCCTTGCCCCTATTACAAATGGTCAGTTTAGGTGTGGTTATTTGAAATACTCCCTGGTGCCTCTGTTCTTGGATTCAGTTGTTCTTTTGGCTATGCTGAGGACTATACTTCCAGTGTTTCTTCATGACTTGCAGACTAGCCAATATGAGTAAATCTAGTCTAGTAACCCTATGCATAGGGTTACATGCATTGACATAAATCCTCTTCACAGAGATAAATATTTTTCCTTTTAAATTTAATGTCCTCTTTTAGTTGAGGCTGCTTTTAAAAATAGGTTCTTACTTTATAACACACATAGAAGGTATTTTAAAACAACTCTTACAGCTAGCTCATCTTCTGATGGAGCCATTCCTGTTGACCTGCGGTGGGCAGATCAGTAAGAGTGCGGAGGGGGAGGAGCTTTCCTTTCTCTCTACTCAGAATAAAGCATCAGATTGACAGACTTCAGGGTTAGCAAGGAAACCAAAACATCCCAATCTCAGTGCTGAGCTTTCTGTAGGAATAAAGCTAAGAAAGAGACACATTTAATAAAATAAAAAAATAAGACTACTTTGCCAAGCCAGAAAAATTCAGGAAGATAGTGCAGCCCAAAAGCAGAGGCATTCAGGGCAGGCCAGTTGCAAACTTGCTCTATGGTTTACTCTTACCTTGTTAATGGATGTGCCAGAGCTCTTTCACTTGAGGGTTTTCTATAACATCAGCCTGGGACCTCTGAAAGG
The DNA here is from genome assembly GCF_035582795.1 of Mycteria americana. Taxonomy (NCBI): domain Eukaryota; kingdom Metazoa; phylum Chordata; class Aves; order Ciconiiformes; family Ciconiidae; genus Mycteria; species Mycteria americana. The sequence continues at coordinate 39,984,393 of NC_134367.1, forward strand.
TTGAAGGTTAAAAAATTTGTAGTGTGAAAGGTTAAAATTGGCAGTATTATAAACAGCTGAGGGAAAGACAGCCTTTCTTTTGGAGTGTTGAATGTACTTACCTGTACCATTGATGTCAGCATTTGTAATGTAGTGGACTGAAAGGTCTCTCTGTACCTTAGTGCTTACTGATAGGCTTTCTTCGAGTCTGGTTGGTCTTGAGGGAACTTGCGTTTTGAAGCTGGCATATGTGCACATCTGAGAGGAGGTTGACTTTTAGTGGGGAGAGGAAGATGGGCTCAGCAATACCCAGAGATCTCTTCTGACCGCAGCCTTGCTGCATCTGCAGCCACGTCTGTGAGCCTGCTGCCCTCCAGGAATAGGTTCAGTGGAGGTTCAGCTGGGGCATGTCTGGGAAAAGACTGTTGAAAGGATAATCGTCCCTCTTTAAAACATGCTCAGAAATTTAAACCTGTTATTCATCTGAGGTTTTATCTGTTTGTTTTCTCTTTAGAAAAATAGACTTTTCTTTGCTTAAAAGGAGGGTTTAGTCTTGTTTTCTACTGTGACTATAATAACTGTCAAGTTTGTGGGGGTTTTTTTGTGTGTAGAGATGTATTTTTTGGGTGGAAGGGTGAATTCTTGTAATATATCAGTTTTTGCCATCTTGAATGTCAAAATGAAATGTTTTCTGAGCTCAACTGAAGCTCAACTTCATATGTTGAAGCTGGATGATGGATTGATTGTGTAATTCTGCCCTAGCTGCAGGAAGTAAATGGAATTATGGCTAACATCTCTTTGTTATTTGTAGATAATGCTGTCTCTTCAGACTATATATTCTGGCTGTAATTTTTAAGGCTTTCGGTACTGGAGTTAAGCTAAGCTATTTGCTTCAGTGTGTTTTGGGAGCAAGTCCCAATAGCTTTATGCTAACTGTTCCATGCCCCTTTACTATCAGTGCAGGACTGAAACGTTTTAAGAGCAGAAGAAATACATAGCTTCTGTGATGCCACATTAGGTATAATTCAGCTGTCTTCTCAGACAAGGTTTGAGTAAGCTTATATAATGTTTGCTCTATCTGTTTTCAAATCCATATAGTTGTCTGTGAACTCATAGCACAGTATGATTTCATATTAGTTTCTGCTTTACTTCCAGATGGCCCCCACTCAGTTGAACTACTAAGTGGGCATTAATGCTTGCATATATCATTATTATATCTTAGGAAAATATTTGGCAAACTGTTTTAGTCTTTTATTTGTTAAATTTTACTTTGAAGTCATAAAGTCATCGCTTTTAAGTACAAACAGTAGCTATACCATTAGCATGCAAATCGTATATGATGGTGTGGAGACCTCCTTTTTACACTGCAGCACACACGGCGCAAGACGTTAAGCATTAGTACATGAAAAATATGACATTTTCATGAGAATTTATATGCGTGGTGTATAAGCAGTTTATTTTTGGAATCTAGTTTACATTGCACAGTTATAAGGATAATAAAATGTATGTTATATGATGTGTAATAGAGTGGTATGAGGCACAGATGTCTAACTTCATAATTTCTCATCCTTAGTTCCCAGGCTAAGCAGTGACTAATCCAGAATTTTTTTCTTACCATTGTTATAAAGTCCTTTTGCGATGCATCCAACATAATTCTTGCTATTTTAGTGCAATAGCTCATGCATATGATGCTGTTGGTGAGCATCAGTCATGAACATAATCAATGTTAACAGTGGTACTTCCTTTTCTCTCCAAGAAAAGTCCCAGGTGTTATGCACTCACAGTTAGCATGTATGATTGTTTTGTTTTTTTTTTTTTCTTAATTGCACAGTCAGTTTTCAGTTATCTTTCTATTTTTCTTGCTAAATTTCACTTGTTTAGTATAGCTTGCTTTCCTCTCTTTTATTGCAGGCAGGAAGATTGGGTATTCCCCTGAAAAGACCACAAGTTTGATCTCAAATCCTGCACATCTACAATCTTCAGAATTAGCAAGGAGCAAGGACTGTTTGGTTAAGTATTTCCTCCAGACTCCTTTCTCATCAGTGGTTGAGAGTAGCACAGCTTGTTCGAAGCAGTAGCCATGTAGTAGGGTTGTAGGAAGATGGGGTCAGTATTACCTTTCAGCTCCTGCAGTGCAGAGTAAATAAGTTTGTGCTTGCTTTCCTTGTTGACTTTTTTCCCTCTGACCTCACCTTTTAGTCCTTGGGATGGAGTAGAAAGGAATGTGGTGGTGGGTGATTCTCTTCTTCCCCCATGCAGAATATTGTTGCTGATATGGGGATTTGGGGGGTATGGAAACAGCCCAAGTTGTTAACTTCTCATAGCTAACAACTTCTGGGTTAATTGTACTGCCTAGCTGATGGAGCTGATGCATCAGGGTGTAGTGCTAAGCTTCCTCAGGCTAGAACTTCTCACAGTTTGAAATGTTGCTACTTTTTTTTCCTGCCTGGCTTTTGGGATCTTCACAGTGTGCAAGGGGCCAAGAGTTTGCTCATTTATTCTATGAAGACTGTAAAGTGCTTAGATGTAAGTAAGAAAGATGAATGGAAGTATGTGGAAAACAAATTTACCAAGTTGCTTGTGTCTACCACACTGGTAGTTTCTCTTGCTCCAGAAATGAACAGTACATTGACCAGTCCATGTGGATTTATTCTTGTGCATGCAGGTCAGGTTCAGAGGTGGTGGTTGCTGGTTACATACAAGGCTGGTTCCAGATGTACACAAAACCAGATTTGCCTTTGTGGCCCCAGTGATGGTGTAAGCCATGAAGCTGTGCTTCAGATATGGTGCGTGTCCAGTTTTGCCTTTACAGTGAGTCTGAAAGGTAAGTGGCTGTAAGCATTGTGCAATGTGCTGATGATGTCCAGATTGAAGCAAACAGTCTAACTGCAGCAGTGTTTGATGCCCCGCTGCTGCAGTTCCAAGATGTGGATTTTGTGCAAATATAGCCCAACAGTCAAACAGGCTTGCTTGGGTACCACTGGCAGGCAAGCTGTGACCTTACAAACTTTCACACAGGTTACAAATGAGTTCTCATGAAGGTATGATTCAGCTCCACGAGTTGCAGTTGTGTCTCCATGGGGACTGTCTGTGTACCCGTTGACATCCTTTATCTGCAGAGACCAACCCAGTGCTCTAGAAGAAGGCCATGAGCACTTGCCCTTTTTAGTTTCCAGGAGACTGAGCTACCTGAATCTCCTGGCTAGCAGCACTGAACACAACCCTGCTTTGGGGTTTCTAGAGTGATGAAAGTGAAGCTTTTTGTTGCTCACATACTTTTGTTGCTCATATACAAAGGCTGTCTGCATCCATACACATCAAAATCAACAGAGGGGCTTTCATATTTGCTGTAAACAACTCCTGTGCCCCTCAAAAAAACCCTCAGCAAGGTCAGTTAGAGGAGCTCCCTGTCATGCCTCAGAGCTGTGGGATGAATCACTGCTGTCCCCTCCTGGCACAAAGACTGCTTGAGTGCATCTCCTGGAGGAATTCCTTCCCAGAAGCACCCGCAGTCCCTCCATGACCTGCTGCAGCCTGGCAGATGCAAGTGACAGGCTGCTAGCATGCCAACTCACCCTGCTTTGCTCTTCTTTGGGAGATGCAGGGTCTTAATGTTCACTACTTTTGCTGTGCCGGTCCTTGTTCCACCATACTAAGCTGGCTTTTTAAGTAGAAAAGGTTTGCTTTAACGTGTTTCAGGCTGACGTTTTGGAGGCATTTGGACAGACAAAGCTTACAAGTGAGCTGCAAGCTAGTTGGGGACAATGTTTATGCTTAGCTGTACTGGATCATTTAGAGGCATATTTTATATTTCCCACAAATCCTGAGGCAGAGGTTTAGCCTGGGAGCTGGTGACCCAGGTTTCAGTTAGCACCTCTCCCTCTGATAGTGGCTTGTCTACAATAGAAGTAAGTCTAGAAACGCTTGTAGAAATGGTGAAACACTGGAGCTTCTAGTCCTAACCTAAGACTAAAACAGGACAGATTCTTTGTGTCCTAGAAGTGGCTATTCTCCCCATAAATCATAAATGGACACTAGTGACTAGATCGGGAGAGAGATCTGCATGTGGCCCAATTAATCCAATCTGCCTGCGCTTGAGGTGGAAGAAGAAACATTTTTTGGACAGTTCATATGCCCTGTTCTGCAGTTTTTGCCTGCAGATTACTGTTCAGCTCTTATTGTAAGACTAAAAGCAAGGAGGTGACAATGAACATTGGTGATGCCATATGAGAAATATTTAAATGAAAGACTTCTCTAGAAGGCTATAAAAGAGAAAAGCAGTTCTTAAACAGCAATGTGCTAATAACATTTGGCAAGAGACACATCATCAACACATTGAGGAGAAGGGGAAAAAGATGGTCGGAACCCTGTACAGCACCATGTAGTCTCTTAGGGCTCAGTCACAAAATTAAACACAAAGTCTTGTAAGAGACAACTGACAGAGCTGAGATGGGAGCAAACTAGGACAAGAATCTTAGGTTATTCTCTGTGCTGTTTGCTTCTCCCAAAAGGCAGCAGTTACCTTAGCTGATTGAAAACAAGAAAAACTCTGCCTAAAGCTTAATTAGACATTCTTTCTTTGATTCCAGGAAATAAGAAGGCTTTCTAGTCTCTGGGAAAGTGAAGGAGGAACTATACCGTTAACACAGTCACTTAAAGTTGCATTTGCCTCTTTCTGTCATGTTATTTAAGGGTTGGAAGTAGAGGATGGGAAACATCCTCAGCCATGAACTGGATTGCCCATTACAGCCATCTTTTTTCTTCCTCTTCTATGCTTCAGGCTCTTTATTCTCACTGGGACCTTTCTGGGTGGCTAAAGGAGAGTGAAGGTAATGTGAAGCTTCTTGTTCTGACCCAAGCAAATGGGGTTGGTCACTTTTCTTCCCGCTCCCCCCTGCCCCCTTCCTGTTGGCAAATTGCTCATTGTGAAAGCTAAGTTGATTTGAGTTGAGAAATAGAGCCATTTCTTGTTTTAAAGGATTTATCACTTGCTAGTCAAGTCAAAACACATACAAAACTTTGTGTTTAAGGTTCTGAACATTGTAACTGGGTATGAAGTTTGCTTTTTAAGGCATACCTCACTATTTAAAATTGTTTTGAGACATTCCTGCTAGCACTTACTCATGGTAAAATAGTTGCAGAAAGAACTTTTTTACAAATTTGAAAAGCTGTTCGTATTCCCTGGGTGAATTCATATTCCTCATTTTGTGCTGGATTCCTGTTCTTTATGTATGGCCCTCCTAGCACTTGAACAATGTGCTTTACCTGCACAGCCTTAGTCAATCTAATTATCCTTAGGAAGGACTGAAGGCTCAGTTATTTTGAGTGACATGGCTATTTAGGGCCCTCCTTTTCAATAAATTTTTATCTGGATTTGAATTTGTGCTCTGAGAAGTTTCATTGTCCACAGAACAACTAATTGCAAGAGTTTTATGAACTGTGTGAAGTCTTCACCCTGCTGGGTTTTAACTGAATGCAAAATTACCCAAAGCTCAATTTGCTTTTACAAAAAGTATTTTGTAATATGTTTCAAGTTGGATGTGCTGCCTCCAGCTGCTGCAGCAGGTGTTTTGCGCAGAGATGTGCTCTCTTTTGGTATGCATGAAACTGTCTTAATATTCTGAAAAAGTTACTCTGCAAAATGTACATCCCTAGTGCAGTGTTGTGGTAATGACAGAAATAGCTATCAAGACAATTTAATGATGCTTAATGTTGCACTGCAGTTTTTGTTAATCTGGGGGGGAAATCACTCCTGCTTTATTTTCCTTCCGTAGTGGCATATTGAAGCTGTTTATTAGCACAGAGAAATTTAGGTTGGAAGGGACCTCTGGTGGTCATCTGGTCCAACCTCCTGCTCAAAGCATGTTGAACTAGATCAGGTAAATTTTTCCTTGTATCTAATTTAAATTTTCCATTTCCCAATTTGTGTCCATTGCTTCTTGTCCTCTTGAGTGCACCTCTGAGAAGAGTCTGGCTCTGTCATCTCTCCACCCTCTGACAGTAATTGTAACTGTAGACAGCACTAAGGTCTCTCCGGAGCCTTCTCTTCTGCAGGCTGAACAAATCCAGGCTGCACTTTGTATGAATGATACAACCCTTTGAGCCTGGAGGTCCAGCCATTTCTCTATCCAGATTTTTATGGCAGCTTTCACCCTGAGCTGCTGAGGCTGGTGGTCTTTGGTGTGTACTGTTTTTGAGCTATGAAAGCTATATTCAATCTGAGGAGCTGGGGTTTGATACCTTTGTGCACTTACAGGCATCTATGTGGAAGTGAACATAGATTCTCTTCTTTCCATTGAAGAGAAGCTCTGTGTTGATGAGTGGTTGGCCAGCAAAGACTGGGGAAGGAATGGGAGGGAATGTGATGGCCTTGTCTGATGGGGCAGTGATACTGGATTTTAAAGGAACAGGTGAGAAAGAGCTTTTGTAAATGTGAGTGGCTCTTCTTGGGAACACCAGCGAGATAGAGATCCCATAAATAAGAAAGGATGCTGTATAAAATCAAAAGATGCACTAGAAGTATGTAGTCTTTATTAATGCATTTCGTATCCACAGGTATATATTTGTTGAGGTGTAAGATGTCTGCCCTGAGGCTGATTTCTAACAGAACCTCCCAGCAGGCCTTGTCTAACTCTGATTACACCTGGGAGTACGAGTACTATGAGTATGGACCAGTGTCGTTTGAAGGCCTGAAGGCTCATAAATGTAAGTTCAGTAGAGATACACTTTATTGCAGCCAAGCTTGCCCATCTTAATGTTCCTACTCTTCATTTGTAACTGGTTATTGTACAAAAATATCTCTCTCCTAATTTTTTTTGATTCTCAGCAGAGTTATTACTCTGTTTATTAGATTATTATAATTGGTTTTGATTCTGTATCTTTATTGACTGCATTTCTTGTGCATAAGAGAACCATGGATTTCTTGGCTGTGGTAGAAATTTGTCAATACTGAGGAATATCAGAGGATCAGGAACAGTTTATAACAGCAAATACAGCCACTGCTGCTTCTGGTTACTAGTTGGTATGATCCATTCTGCTCTGTTCTTGTTGCTGTTAATGCTAAAAGGGCAGTGGTGGGCAACCTTACTGCTTTTGTTTTTCTTCATAGAAAATAAATTTAAGGCTATGAAAGATTTAAAACAAAATAGGAAATTTCTCTCTCTTTCTGAAGAAACTTTTATCTTTGGGACTTCGCAGGAAGAGTGTGCCAAATTCAGCATTTTGCTAATACTGGAGTTGTTTTACAGTAGGTAACAAGTGGAGGACAGGGACCAGAGAGATGAAAACTATGGGTAGGAATTGAGAGGAAATTTAGCTAGTACAAGCTAGTACGGCTGGACCAACATTTATCTGAAGTCTAGGCAATGGCTTTGACTTTATGAAATTTCTTTTTTTGGAGGATGGGGGGAGAGGAGATGGGTGTGGGTAAAAAAAAAAAAGTAACAGAGACTAACTCAGAATTACTGGATGTGTTTTGTAAGTACTTTGGCAAAGAGAAGCAAATAATTTTGTTTCTTTGTTTCTAAGCTGGATACACTGTGAGAGGGTTTCAGCACCAGTCTTCAAAGTCTTGGGGAAGGGTCTCCATCCAGTGCTGGAGCACTGGTCCAGGGTGGGATACCTACTTTCTGCCTCATTCATCATGATGAAGATTCAGACTGGGAAAAAGGAGTGCTTGCAGTGGCAATCAGTAGCCCAGAATGGCTGACCTCTTGGCTCTGCACAGTCAGGGAGTTTTGGGGAGACTCTGTAAGGGTCAGAAGAAACTTCTTGAAGTTCTTAATAACTTTTAAAAGAACTAGAGCAGAAGTTGCTTTTTAGCCTGAATTGTACTTTACCTTTTTTTTTTCCCAAAGTCTGCTGATTAGTGTCTGTATCTTTACAAATGTCAAGTACTTGAAAAATGTAGGTTAGCTTTTATCGTGTTTTGAATTTATATTCCAGTCTTCCACTTAATCAGAGCCCAAACCTGATTACAAAGATTAGCTGCAGTGTTACGTACATGCCGCCTTCTTAGCTCGGTGTATCAAAAAGTGTGACAGGAGAAAAAAGTAAAAATGATAGTTACCTCTGGACTGCGGAAGGTATAGCGGCAAAACGGATCTTGGATTGCCATCAAAGTGATTGCCACGCTAAGTGTGGCAGCTCAGCTTTGCTGTCTGGCTGTGCTGTTTGTAGAGCAAGAGGGTTCTGGACAACTCTTAAGAGAATGGGACAGAAGAAACAGCTGCTTTTCAGGTAGAGCTTGATGTACTTATGAAAGAGAGAGATTAATAGTAGTATTGAATCGGTGACCTAGGAAGTCCCTTCTGGGTCCCCCCCCCCCTTTTTTTTAACTGATTGATTGGAGTTGGTTCTGTTTACTCTGGTGTTAGAGCATGCATTCTCAGAGGGCTGAGTTTAACCTAGTAAAGGAACATTCTGTGTTATGTATGGCATGATATTTCTTGCATAGTACGTTCTTGGTATGTTTCTTGTTCTAGCTATTTCCAGCTGCGTTGAGACTGTTGAGGAATGTGGAGGCAATGTGGTCAGATATTTAACTTCACTGAAATCCTAACCTGAGGAGGAAGGAGGAGAGATTACACTGGGGTTGTCTTAGGAGGGAGACTTTGAATATTGACAAATCCTCACTTTTTGATTTATTGGCTTTTTTTTGGCCATGTAAGAAATTTTAACTCTCATAGGCTTTGGCACAGCTGCCAGTAGGCTTAGTTTCAGCCTCTGCTAACAAAGATAAATTTTGTAGAGGCAGGTGTCACAAATGGTGAGGTTGGGGTTTTGTAGACATATTACCACTTGGAAATACTCTGTCTCCTTCAGGTGTGCTATTGTAACTTTTGTAGTAATGGTGGAATTCAAATCCATAATATAAACTGAGGTGAAAGCAATGAGAGAGGCTGCTTCAGTGATCTGGCTTACAATGTAAAGTTAACATGGTGCTGTTGGCTCATATATATGTTGTACGGTTGTACTGCGAGCTGTAATGAAGCCAGGGGGATAAATGGCCTGACCAGTTGGTGGGGAGGTGTGTGGTGCAGGGAGAAAATGTCAGTGGTACCACTCCATTTAGAAAACACCAGCTTATCCAGTCTAAGTACTGAAAATTGGAAGTGGCTGAGTAGGGCACTTCTTACTGCGCTGCTCTAAGAGCAGGAAGCACCTTTATGGTGGGACAGGGTTTGAATGCTGTTGGATATATGAATGTGAATGCAACCAAGTCCAGAAAAGAGTCTAAAAGGAAATAAACCAGCAAAACTGGAGAAGGGGTGTTAATGAATGCCTGTAACTTACGTTGGAGAACTTAAAGGGGAGTGGACTCTGGTTTTGGTGATGCAGGCTGGCAGTGACAGTTGGCCAGCTGTAAAACATCACTGGCTCTTCTTAAAATTAGAAGTGTGTGATTTTTTTTTTTTAAATTTATTTATTTATGATACACAAGGTATTTCACCCAACATGAGAGGGCACTGTTTTGAACCATAATAAGGTAAGATGAATTCCACAAGAGAGAGTTGGAGGACACTTTTGCATGAATGTTGATTTAATTAATTGTAGGCAAGTGGAGGTTCCTAATAATTTAATGCATATACAAATGAATTCAGAAGCCTATTTTCTGAAAGCAGAGAAAAATTTATGCAAAGTGACCTGTGAAGAAAAAATATTCACAAAACAATCTAATACACAAAAATACATTTCTTAAAAAAAAAAAAGTGGAGATGGGGAGATGAGGTGTTCAAGTGCCACAGAGACTTTTCAAATATACAACTGCAAAAAAAAAAAAAAAGAAAAAAACCCCTGTTTTACAAGCAAAAAGTATGTTCTGCCTGAGGAGAAATGACGGCAGGAACTAGAAATCAGAAAATCTAGAAAAGTAGGCACCTGATGTTTGTAAATAAAAATTTTGCAAGTAAATAGACAAAGATAGCCAGGAGATATCTGTGACTGGCAAAGATACGAACAAAAACCTTTATTGTGCCTTTGGATCAGAAGAAACCTCAGTAATGTTAGAGAGAGGTAAAATAGGTAGGAATGATCAGGGGGGTCGAACTGCTGCCAGGATGTTACAAGTCTGTGTTAGGAAGGAAAGGAAGGCTGATATTGCGACTTGGGAAAGTCATGGGATACTTTCCCAATCTATTCGTAACTTGGGACAGTGTTATAAATGTAGTCCTACATACCATATTTTTGAATAAATGTTTTGTTATGTACTGTTTATTTTGAATAAATGCTTAAAAGTTAGGTTTGGATAATTTGCACTTAAATGAGTGAGACCTAAATGAAATGCTGAAGAGAACTCAGGCCACCTGCTTTAATTTTAAACAAATCCAAAGAATGTAATTGATACAGCAGAGGGTTGGAAGTGTGTCAGGAGCCACAATAAAGCAAGGAATATGTGGCTTTAGGCTCAGTAAACTTAGGAGTTCTGTTGGGGGGGAACAACAAACAAACCACAAGACAGGCTTTTTATTCATGAATTACAGGAGCACACAATGCTGGCAGGTGTGATTCTTGTGGGGAGTAGTAGTTTATTGGAATCTTGATTTTTTTTTTTTTTTTTTTTCCTTTATCTTTAGTTTTTGCCTTTAGTTTTTTAGTTGATGGGTTAAGTTTTGCAGCTTCATCAATATAAACTATATGCATATTTTTAAGACATCTTACTTGATCAGACTTTGTTTTGGTTATCAATGCAGTTGCATATCATTGAAGCATGTCTGACTAATTGATAGATAATAGTAGCTGTAAATGGTTAAGTGGTGAATTTTTTAATGGGAGTATTTCTTTTGAGATGAAATTTTCAGGCACTACAAAGTCCGGTAGGATGGTAGATAATCATGAGCTATAGTGTATTACCAAACACAAGATGCATCTTGAACCACTGAATACAGGCGATATTTATAGAATGATACTGAAAATAATTTAGGGCTTAATGCATGGAGTTACAGAAATAAACTCATACCAGTGTGCTTTAAGCAAAAAGGAGTATTACAAACTCTCCCTGCCCCCCCATCGTGGAAACTATATTTGAACCACCCTCTAGTTATTTTACAAAGGGTGTTGAGAGGGGGAGATGTGGCAAAGGAGAGATGGAATAAACCTTGCAGTGAGAGACTTGAAACTTAACCTCCTTAGCTTACCAGAAAAAGAGATTAAGAAGTGACTTGATTGTGATAAAGTATTTTCACAGGGAGAAAATCTCAAGTTGCAGCAGGCACTTTTTGACTTTGCAGAGAAAGAGCAAATGGTTTGAATTGATTTCCAGCTTCCAGATCTGCCTTTTAATGTGAAAGATATTTCACAGTGGGAGTGTGATTAACTGTTGGGGTCAAGCTTCAGGCAGGGTAGCTGATTCCTTGCTTTCTGGTGTCTTTAGTGCTGCAGGAGATTCAACATGCTGGCTGAAGTTCTGTGCTGTGCCTGCTGCACTGGGTCAGACAGATCATCATGTAGCTTTACAGCCACCAAGGATCTTTGAGGTTCAGTAGTAGCTGTGTAATGAGAGGTTGAGGGTAGATCGGATACCTGTCCTGACCAAGACTTCCCTCTTGCATGTTTGAATGTTACTTTTTTGAACTCTTACAGTGGAAGTTTTGAGTATTTGCATAAACAAAAAATAACTACCTGAAATGACAGGTGAAAAAGCACCTGTATACTGTGGGTCCTAGACCAGGTCATATTTTGGGTTAGTGCTCTGCAGCTTTGGGCCATGCTCATTAATTGATTGTTGTCGGGAAGTATGTTTGTCCCACTTCTACCTCTCTTAATCTCAAAGCTTCCAGGAACTTGATTCCTTCAGCAGCAATTTGGAGTCGTAAGTGGGCATAGATTTGTTTTAAGTAGGACTGACGATTTATTTATGGGTCCATTTGCTATAAATGAGAACAGTAGGTACATTTTAGGCACACAGGCAAAAAGCCATGCTTTTCCCAATTCCTTCTATATTTAGCTATTGCATTAGTGTTTTCCTTGTAATTAACTGGCGGTTTGACTTTTTTGTCCAAATCCATTTGGCTCTTCTGACATTGTATTGCAGTTTTCTGTATGCAAGTTGGAAGCCCAAATTAAAAATTACTCAAAAATGTCTTGTATACGTTGGTTATTGTTATTTGTTGAGGTAGCAAATAGTTTTATTTGTGGTTCTGTTTATTTCAGAACCCTCTATCTTACCACTGAAAGAAAGCTAGATCTTCCTAAACCTTATTGTGTCAAAGAAATCCATCAAAACCCAGAAACCTAATGGTCTCAGGCAGAAACAATTTAAAGTAGTGGGAGTTCAGTTCTACAGGGATAGAGGTTTTTGCTGAAAATCAAATAATCCTCTCTTCTGAGTTCTAGCACTGAAGTTGTTTCCAAAGCAATGCTTGCACATGAGCCAGGCATCACAAAGGGAGCTGCTCCTATTTTACTAACCAAGAGAATTCAGTGTCTTCCCTCTTTCACCTTGTTTTTGGTTTGTCCAGACATCAGTAAAATTCAGGCTAGAAATGAGAGCTTTAGGGGTGGCTTTCTGTTTAAAAATAAAGATGTATCTGATTGTCCTTCCTCTTTGCCATCCAGGAATAAGATGCAAAGTCTTTTGGGTTTTGCAGTCATGCTGCATGTGGAAGGGAACTTTCTGCAAGTGCAGGTGAAATATTGATCATCTTGTTTTCTCTTCTTCACCAGATTCCATTGTGATTGGATTTTGGGTTGGTCTTGCGGTTTTTGTCATCTTCATGTTTTTTGTCCTGACCCTGCTGACGAAGACAGGAGCACCACATCAAGAGTGAGTCTGAAAACTGGAATAACAAATTCAGCTTGCTAAGTGGTGTGTCTGTTCTTTTGCAGCACCCAAACAAGTAGCAACAGTGCTGACGTTGCACTGGCTCAGCACCATCTTGTTCTGCTCCGTTCTTATGAAAGGGTGCCATCTATTATTGTTTCAAATAATCTTTGTTCCAAGCACTTCTAGGAGACCAGTTCTGTAGAATTATCATTAATGTGTTCCCTATTTAGCAAATAGTCAGTAGGCATGCAGTAAGAAGGGAACAGCTGCATGTATGCATTTTCATGCTGAAATGAAGTTGGTGGGTAGGGTGCCAAACAGGTGGCTTTAGATTACTGTTTTGCAAATGAATGGGGTCATTCTAGGTAGGCACAGGTTATGATGGAGTAGAACAGAGAAATGTGAATATTGACAAGAGTATATACAAATAAAATGCAGTGCAGATGTTAAATTAAGGAAGTTGAAGTCTGGAGGGTTTCCACGTGTTTGTGTGTTCAAGTCCAAAAGGTTGATATTGGTAGCATTTACAAAATCTTCCCTTAACCCTGTAGCTCCCCTAGTGTCAGAGTGTCTTAGTTTCTGTTGAGAATTCCAGTAGATGCTGAAGTACAGATCAGCCCATGTGTGTTTAACACCAGAGTGTCCTGAAAGTTACAAACTAATCTTTTTTTTTTTTCTTGTTCTTTCCAGCTGATAAGTATGTGCAGATGATGCCTTGCCTCAACCATTTATCTGCATTTGCACAGCACACAAGCTGTCAGTGCCCCTTCCTCTGAGAAAGTCTGAACCCACATCTCCTCTCAGGCTTGTGTGCCATAAAGTAGAAACAAAAAGCCTCTCTGGAGAGTGAGATTACTTGCAGGCAGGTAGCAATGATGAGAAGCTGATTGTGAAAGGCAATTGTTGGTGCTTATCACTTCCTAAAGCAGCCCGCCTATCCTCTGCCTTCCAAAAGCCCTTTGCTCTTTAGTCATATGTAGACTGGCTCTGAGACTTCATGTAATAGCACATCTCTAGAGGCAGAGTCATATTAGGGAGGACATACATATATTGTGAGCCTCTTCTGTGCTCCTAAACTTTTGCTTCTGTGAGAAGGAAATAGAGGCAGAAGAGTTCAGCTTCCCAGAACTGACTTGCTGAATTTCATGGCTTATATTTTTGCCTCCCTTACAGACTGTCATAAAGTAGCCAGATCCTGCTCCCAAATATATTTAAAGTCCTTGTAAGTGTTGCTGTGCTGCTGCTTTTCCCTGGAGATCCTGTTTCTTAGCTGAGCATCTGAGTCTGTATCCCATGTGAATAATATGAGAGGGGAAGAAGTGATGAAGTCAAATATACAACAAAGAGAATTTAATATAGATATTTGTCAAAAGTTTGTACACTTGTAAAAATGTACTTTCGGGTAGCGGAGGGCTGCTTGATATCTCCCACTGTGTTTCTGCTTTCTTCATCAATTTTCTTGGAACAGGCTGCCTAGAGAGTTTGTGAAACCTCCATCAGATAACCTGATCTGAATGCAGAGTTGGCCTTGCCTTCATCAGGGCATTAGGTTAGGGACCTCCGGAGGTCCCTTCCAACCTAAATCTTAATATGATTTCTCTTCAGTTGCTGAAGAGAGTCCAATCATTTCCTTCCTGTATTTGTTTTAAATTTCCTTGCAGCTTTGGGAGCCATGTGCTTGAATGCTTGCCCACTTATTATGTATGCTGAGTTGGCACCTTTAAAAAATTTGAGCACTATTTTTTTGAGATTTGGCAACCCCCTGTGTATGGTACTGGAAACAGAACATCCAGGAATATGGGCAGTGAATACTGTTGTTTCCTCTTATTTTTGATACATGTATATAAAAACTGGAGAACATAAATACCTATCTGTAAAACCAGTGCAGACTGTGGTTTTAGTTTGCCTGCATCTTTTGTCTTCATACCTGACTGGATTCTTCATGACTCATCGTTTCATTAGTGGGCTGTCTTGCAGCCCTCCTTTAGAAATAGATGTTAATGGGGTTCTTAGGTCTTGGGAGAAAGCTAGTCTGATTGATGGACATGTCTCTGACTTCAGTAAGTCAATTTGGCTGTTCTTTAAAGTACCATTAACGTGAGAGATAAGTATGACTGGGTTCAGATGGATGGATCCAAAGTAGAATACTCTGATTTTTCTAGTAGTATGCTTTTCTTGGCTTAATATAAAGGGGTATGATAGCATGTACTGTTCAAAATTGTACAAGATGTTCAGAATTTGGTACATTCTAAGACCAGAAGAAAAGGGTCAGGATATGGACGGGGAGAGGTAGAAATTTTATTAGTTATGGAAATGATGCCTGTTGCACTTTTCTTTTGTTTGCTTGCATATTAGTATATGTAGAACATTAGCTTGTGCGACAAAAAAATTGTGTTGACAATCTTTCTGAATTTCTGCCTGAAAAGTACTCTCATTCATCACTCAGGAGAGGATAGTACGCTATGTTTGTTTCTGCATTTAAAAACATCCTTAAAAACACATTTGTGCAACAAATGCATGTGTTCATGTAACCTATCTGTACAAAATCTTGGCTGATGTAATCTCAAAGCTTCATGCACCTATTGAGGCAGGTTGTACAATTAGTTGCAGTAAAGGTGAAATGACTGCTAATTTTTTTTTTTTTTAAGAAATCAGTTGGTTTTGGTTAAGGATTCTGGGGTGAAATCCAAAAAAACTTCTACAGATATATGTATGTGTTTGCTGAAAACTTATTCAGGAAGGCTTCTCAGGTTCATGGTAGCATTTTTGGATTGGTACTAAGGATCTGTTTAGATCCCCCAGTTCCCTTTGGGATGCCAAACCCTGCTGTTTTGGAGGATTGGCTACTTATTCCTTTCTATGGTTTGCCAAGTACCCCAGGTCACTTCAGGGAGTGTTGAGAGAAGGGGTGTTTAAGCTAGAGAGGAATGTCAAGTGTCAGTCCCAAACCAGTGTGCCTCTGTTAGAAGGGTATACTGGGCAAAATGGTCTGTACCCTGACAGCGCACTCAAGTCCAGTGGGCAGAGTCCTGAGCTTAATACTGAATCCAGCAGACCAGAACCCATCATTGTAGGCTGGAAGATTCCCAGAAAAGGGAGCTTGGGTTAGTTCATTGGCATCTGCTTGTTTTGAGTGGTTTTCAGTATGTGTGATGCTCAAGGTGTCTGGCATTCACCTTCCTGCTCTCCTGTTGGCAGCTTCTGGGACTCTGAGGATCCTGTTGGCCCAAATATTGCAAAAGGGATTTGATTGTCCGGGTGACTATGCTCCCTTCCACAGTAAAACTGGGATTTCTTATTTTGAGTATTCTGAAAAGATATACACTGAGGTATACTTGCATATGGTAATGAGCAAGACTATGTAAGTTTCTAGTCTAGTTTTAAAAAAAAAGTAAAATTCCTCCCCAAAACACAGGAGGATAGTGTTTGTGAATTTCAGAATCTGAAAATATGTCTATGTATTAGATCATGTGTACCCTACTCATTAGCAGAGGATTGTTCTTCATCGTATGTCCTCAACATCCTGGGTCGTTATAAAGTTTTTTTGCATCTTGTCTTCTTCCATTTAATTAGGTTGCCATTGCCAGTCTTGTGTGCCCCTCTGTACAGTCAGCCTTTGCTCCTTCATAGCTCACTGGATTATAAAGCACTTTCCACACCTATGAACTAGTTTTACTTCTCTAATGGATGCATTTTAAGCTTTCTTCCAAAGTTACTTCTTCCTAGGTTTATAATGCTTGTCCTTCTTTCTGTGCTTATTTGCCACGTCCACTGTCTGTGCCACAATACTACACAGAAACTCTTGGTGACAGATTTGCAAAACTATACAGGCAAATTACATTCAGAGTGGTGATTTCTGTTGTATTATAAATACATAAATGTCAGTTGTCAGTTCTGAAGGCTACCACAGTATTATTCCAGTCTGTTTGCCTCTTGCTGTGTATACAGTAGATTGCTACTTAGTTACTGGTCTGTTTTGCATCAATTTAAATGTTATGCTTCTACATGCTTCACTTCAAAATGCAGTATGAGCCAATAAAGTTTTGATAAACTAGAGGACTGCTTTGATTTGAAGGCTAGTGTAATTGATGTTGTTAGGACAGAATTCTCATATCATGTAATGGAAGTAAATTAGCATTTGAGAAGCAGAGATCTTTAAGATTATCACTGAAAGACTAATGGTAGGTATCCTCTGAACTTGAAGGTTTCAGGGTTAGATTTCTGAAGGTGCCATCTGAGGCTTTCAGAAGCAAGTAGGCACTTACCTCCTACTGCAGGCTCAAAGGAATTTAAATTATAATGTTTCTCTGAAAAATCTCTTAATTGCTGTGTGTACCCTTAGGAGTCCAGCTATCTGGCTCCAGCGTCATTTGCTACATGTTCACATGTAAACAGTATGATTTATTAATTCTTACTTAACTTTTATTCTGAGAATATGTTTAGATTTTTCGCTACTCATCCTCTGAATGCCTCTGCTGCCTTTCAGATGCAAATAACTTGCATTTTTGTGATGATAGCATATAAATTTAGCCTGACAAAGAATGTATTACTATCTGTAAAACTTCTGTTTAGCTTGAGCTTTTCTCACCCCTGGCTGTTCATGACTCCTGCACAAGTCCGTGCAGATTGCAGCTGGTTTGAGCTAATACTTCTAGAAAACTCCAAGAAAGATGTTAAGATGTCCTTCCTGGGCTATGTGTCTGATTTGTTAAGACTGCCAGTCTTTTATAAGCAGTCTTTAGTGCCAGCTCTCCTGATTTGGAAATCTGAATGTCACTGACTGAAGTCAGTGGAAAAGATGGTTTGATGTCTGGACAACCAACCACTCAAATTATGCCTTTAGTGAGGGCAGTGCTGCCTATGTCTCGGAAAGATTTTCTCCATCAAAGATTTTTCTCAGTGTTCTATAAGCCATTTTAAAAAACTTGTTACTGCTTGATACTATTTGATGTCAAGAGGAAATACTGAAGAGTATTTCTGAGCTCATTCAGTGAGCTGATTATTAAAGTATATTGATTACTAGAAGTCTCGTTTAAGAGTGCTGGCATTGATAACTTACTCCCATGGAAAATTATCAAGACAAATCAAGACTTTAAAATAGCGCCAGCAGAAAAGAATAAGTAGTGCTGGCTCTCAGTCTGTTCTCGATAAACTGTAGGGTTTCCTTTCTTCCTGATCATAATGGTTGCTGAAACCAAATTTGCTGTTAAGAACTCAAATTGTTCTACTTTCATGCTTACTGTATTTTTCTTTTTTCTCCTTAGCAATGCAGAACCTTCTGAAAAAAGATTTCGCATGAATAGCTTTGTGGCAGATTTTGGAAGACCTCTAGAGTCAGAGAGGGTCTTTTCTCGTCAAATAGCTGAAGAATCCCGGTCACTTTTCCATTTCTGTATTAATGAAGTGGAACATTTGGACAAAGCAAAACAAAGTCAGAAAGGTTCAGGTCTGGAGAGTAATATCCACTTCCAGGAAGTTCCCAGGAGCAGTGGAATGTTTGAGGAGGACCTAAATTGTCTTACAAAATTTAACATTCCTAACTTTGTGAACACTGAGCAGAACTCTTCGCTAGGTGAGGATGATCTCCTCATCTCAGAGCCGCCAATCATTTTAGAAAGCAAATCGGTCATGCAGTCTTCCCGTCGGATCCTTGACTGAAAAGCCTTGTACTTAAAGGTAAACATTCCTGTTATTGTCCAGTTTGAAGCCCTTCTTGGCCTTCTGGTATTTTGATAGAAGGTATTTCACACCTGTGCTTTTTATTGTATGTAAGACTGGCTGTGCTGACAGAACTCAGTTGAGACAAGAAGTAAACACTGAGTGCTTTATTCTGATGCCTTCTGTGGTCTAAACCTTTTGCCCAGCATTATTGTTGCTTCCTGATTTTTTGGGGTTTGTTTTTGTTTGTGTTGTTCTTCATTTTTAAATGACTGCTTATGTCCAACTTCTGAAGGATACCATAATAATTTGCGGGGACTGTGAAGGCTGGAGCCTGGCATTGGGAGGTGTATGAAAAATCCTCAGCCAAGAAAAGTGTAAACATCAAATTAAGACTGAAGCAAGGAATAAACAGGCAGCCCCTGGGGAGGTTCTGCAGCTTCTGCCACTCCCAATAAGGACACCTGAAACTGAGCAGCACAATGGATATCTGCTTGGCATTAACTTCAATTTCTGATTCCTCACTGCTTTTCGGTGTGGGTTAAACCCAAATTACAAAGCTTCCAGAGGGAATACCTTGTATATTAAATGGTTCAGTTACAGTGTTTACAAAATGCTACCACCACCTGCTGCTGAGTAAAAGCAAATTGGTGCCTGTAATTACAGTACTTCAGAGTGACATTCTGACAGCTGCCCAGTGATGACCTGGAATTAGTATTCTACACACAAAGAGTAATTTGATTTTTTTTTTTCATTGCTAATGCAAACTTCAAGTTTGGTAAGTGCAGGATTCAGTAGCTAAATCACAGGAAATCAGATAAAAATTATTATTCTTTTGCCAATAGAGTTACTATATGTAAATGGTGGTGGTATGTTAAGCTGGTGTTATGCTTTGCTTATAGGCTGAACCTTTCCATGCTTTTTGGCTCTTAAATGGCCCTTTTTTGACCAGTGGGCCAGTGAAGGGCTAGCAAGCTTTGAGTTGTTGAGAGGACCAGCTCCAAAAGCATAGCTGAGCGGCACTTGCTTCATCTTTTTGTACTCAAGTGGGATGGTGTTGCAACCACAGCTGTTCTCCCAGGGAAAGGTTTGTTAAGGAATTGAATAGATGTAATTTCAACCTTTATTTTTTAGAGAAAGAATAAGGTTCTGAACCTTAGCCAGTACTTAAATTATGTTTCCGCTTTCTTCAAAAGATGGTAACTAATGGCCAAATGGTTTTAGAGCAAGCACATAGGATGCAGAGAAACCAGATTCAAATCCTTTGCTGGATTTGGAGTAAGAGCTCTCTTCAGGAAGTTCCTAACTGAAATGAAACTAATGGATTCCAGATACTGTGCCTAACTGGGTTTTCTTGAAACTAACCTGCTCTGTATACAACATGGTGGTGTCAGAGTGAAAATGTAGCAATGGCCTGCTGGTACATTCTTCAGACACTTAAATGCTGATTACTTCATTCTTCCTTCACCTGACAAATACAAAAAATAGTGAATGGGTTGTGCATTTAAAAAATACAAAGAGTGGGGGAAACCCTTTCTGTTTTATCTCCTGTGTCCTTCTTAGAAACCACTTATACCTAAATTTCCTGTTTTCAAATGTAATTCTTGCACTAATTGCTAGTGTTTAAAGTAATGGTATTATACTTAAAGCAAAGCAGAGACTGTTTAAAACTAGCAGATTATTGTTGAAAATAGTTCCCAAGAGAAGACTGAAGTGAGCCCTGTTACAAATGAGCATAGCTGCATGGGTTGCAATGTAGGTCTCCAGTATGCTGCTTCAGGTGCAGAAAAGGCAGTACTTTTACAGTAAGTACTTAACCACAAGCATGAAGGCTGTAGCTGTGGACTTTCCTTTTCTCTTCCCAAATTAAGAAACTTGGGAAATCTGCCTTCTGAATGTGGCAACTGCTTTCTGCTGAAGCACTACAAAAAACTGTTAGCTATCTGATGGTTAAGCTTTGTCTGAACCGAAGCTCAATATTGTTCTTGCTAACAAGCTCTGGGATTTCTACTAACTGTGGCTTTTATAGCCTATTTCTGGCTGAGTAAGCTGCCTTCAGTGATGTTTGATCTATTATTTTTTATTTTTTTCCTTTGCCATGCTTGAAAACAGAAATGCTGCTTAAATGAGGGGAAAAATCTGTGTAGAATCCATCTCCTCTGCAATTGAGAAATGAAGCTTATTTTTAAAGCATTTAAAACTAGGTTTCAAAATAATGCAGGTCTGGTTTTAGAAAAAGAAAGGCTTGCTACTCCCAGTGGGCTAACCTAAGCTTTTCTTCTGCTACCTTAAATGTTGTAGCTTTTGTTTGGGTGCATAACTGCTACTTTGGGGAGAAAGGAGAAGTATTCATGTGTATGGATGCTGGTGACACAATGCCTAGACAAAAGGTATTTAATAAAATGATCAAGGGATAATGCCAACTTAACTTACAAAACATTTGAATTGTATTCTTAGCATCCTTCTGAAGCATGTATTAATCCTGTAAAGGTATTTAAGGGTTTGGTTCCTGCTTCTGTTCTTCCCTGGTGGTGGTTCTACTTTTTCCATCTTATCTCCCTTCTATCTTTGAAGTACTTCACACTGCTTTTTACAGAAAACTAACCTGGCAGTCCCCACTGCACAGCTCCCACATGACTTCAGAAGTACTGTGGCAGCAATACAGTCTGATTCAGATTTTTGTTCTGCCTCTGCATTAGAGCAGAGTCAAAGGCAAACACATAAACTTTCTGCAGTCTTCAAAGGTGGTTATTTTAAAGCTGTTTGTTCTTTCTTTTTCCTTTTTAAGAACTAGTAGACATGATGTTTTGCGTCAGGGGAAAGGGGATTAGTGTAATAACTAACTTTGTAAACATGTTATACAAAAATTCATCTTTTCCCAGAAAACAAACGTGAGTTGGTTCACTATGAAGTGAATAGAAAGTGTTTTGACCAGGGTAATCCTTCAAAAGAAACTTGGAATTTAATGGTGTTTTAAGATGGAATTATTGCAAGTTTTCTTACTGCTTGGGCTGTCTGTTTCAGAGCCCTCTTCTCAAATGTGTCACCTGTGGTAGACTTAACTTAATGGAGAGTTCCCCTAATATAATTACATATGTTTGTTTGCATTAACATGTATTGTATTCTGTAAGAACTTACTAGGTCAAGTTGTTATGTATTCCAGTTTTCAAAGGTGAATGTTCTTCTGTATAAACAAGTTAGATTGTTACCTTTTTAAAAAAAAACCTACACTGTAAAATCAGAAAACACTTGCTCATAGAGAAAAGAAAGGGAAAGGTAAAACCATGAACTTCTGTATTAAAATCCAGTGATACACAGTCTCAGAGGCTAAAAGGTGAAATAAATGATGTGCACTTATCATACAATTTAGTATTTATGCACCTGAGCTGTAGATCTTGAATACTTTAATACTGACATTTTTTGCCACTCTGATTAAAAGAACCCCACAAAACCCTTCACAAGCCACTGGCAAAGGAGGAATTCAGGTGTGCTTTTCCCCTTCTACTCTGTCCTATCCTCCGGGCAGCAAAAGATGACAGAGCTAAACCACGTGTTCTCCAACAACAGCAAGAGTTGGAGGCCTGTGCTTTCTTAGTTTTGTTCATGTGGTATGTAGTTAGCTGTATGAAAGGCTAAACATTACAATTCAGTGTTCAAAAGAGTCAGGGCAGCACTTGGTGCATGGCTCCCCTTCCCTGCAGAACTGGATTTGCACAGCTAGTGCTAGTATACAGATCTGTTTTCCTTCTGTTTTCCAGAATTGGTGAAATATGGGATAGAGTGGCAGACTTCAAAATGTATTATGTACTATCATATAAAGTCATAATCTACAATAACCCATTTAATTTGTTGCATGAACAATTTTGACATGTATTTCAGATAACTTGAAATAGAACACACTGCTTATGTCTCTGCCACAAGTGCTGTGATGAGATCTGTTATTCTTCTGCACACCCTGTTTTCCTCTCTTGAAGCAAATGTCATCTCTGTAATCTAGGTCACTGAGTCACCCAGCCTTTTTGTCTTCTTAAAAGCTTCAAACATGACAATTCAAATTATTATAACTCCAGCTGCTTTGCTGTAAACAAATGAATTCCAGCTAAACATAAGGCAATGATTCAAAGAAATGATGTTTAAGATGCCTTTAACCCATCCATTATAATGCCTCCTGGAACTGCATGATGAAATAGCATGGCATAAGAGGAGGAAAAACATACACAAGGAGTATATAATTCTATTACTCTCTGAAAGAGCCCAGTGAAATCCTCAGTGGAATACAGTCAAAGCTAATGACCTGTTTTGTCAGCCTTTGCTCTGTTTCAGGGTATTTTCCCTTTCTGTACTGTTAAGACTGCTGGAGAGTCAAGAACTAATAACTTTAGCAGAGAAGTTACAACTTGAACCTTAGTTCTCCAGAAGGAACATCATTACTACAGCCAGTCAAGACAGAGATAGTCTGTTACTGTGGAGAGTGCCCACTTCATGGTAACTGCCTAAAAGCTAAAGACCATGCTTCAGTGAGCGTACAACTACATAAATACACGGGAGAACACAGCATAAACCACATTGTAGCTTACAGTAATGGTAAATAATACTGCCCCTGCTCAGTGAAATAGACTCTGAGAGAGAATTTAATTTGAAATTTAATTCCAACTATGTAAGATACCAGCATTTGCTGAGAACTGAAGAATTTTAAAAGCTGTTTGAATAAACTGCATGAACACTAAGGCAACCCCCTTTTGATGACCTAAGGATTATACATTTGAGAGTAGTGAGTTTCCAGCATTCCAGGGAAATGCTTCCCCTAGGCCTTCCTGTCCTAGGCAGTGCCCTAGCATACCTCCATCCAGGACCTGGCCTCTCTGGGAACACAAGGGTTGCTATAGTTTAAAAAAAAAATCTCACTTCAGGTCACACACTTTAATACAGTGTTACACATTTAGCAAATTGTACAGGAAATAAATGGTAAGCTGAAATTACTCAATTTTGTCCTTTTCATTTGCAAAACAGTCCCAAATACAGCATATTTACACATGGCTGCTATTTTATATACAAAGCATTATTGTATTTACACATTTTATGAATACAGACTAATACTTCATTATTGGGGGACAAAACATCCATAGTAGAAATATTGAAAATATCTGAATATGAAACAACCAAGATTACTATATTAATTGCCAACTAACTTTTAAAAAAAATATCTCTATATATGTGTGTATACTCTCTCTCACTATATGTGTGTATGTATGCTCAAAAAAAAAAAATCCTTGCAGTGTTCATTACTGTCTGTGCCTATATGGTATAATTTGTTACATGATTTTCTTATTTATGCATGCTTAGTCACACGCTTGTATAAGCCAAAAGGCACATTTACTGTTGGTCCCTGAAGAAGCATGATACATAAATACACAGACACAGACCTGACCTATTTCACATTTGACTTAAATGCTAGCTTCAAACAATACTACAAAATACAGTGTTGATGATTGTACAAAATTACCACAAGAGGGGACCTGATGAGTACATTCTAGCTTATATCTTCTCTTTGCCCTAAATAAGCATAGCTGCTTGAGCTATGACCTCAATGTATGTGCTGTGGAATTCTTAAGGACTTGCAGTGCTGAGCCTTCAAACTAGTAATTTACTGATTTGATTGAAAACCTGTCCTTCCAGCCACCAAATAGATAGCCAGCTTCAATTTTTTTTAATTTGACTTACTGCTTCTCCTTTTTCTGTCCTTTTAGCAGCAGGTTTTTCATACACGACAAGTGTAACAGCCATCCTCATCTTCCCTCCCCAGTCTCCTCTCTGGAGCACGGCAGCCCCTGTGGGTTCAGCAGTTCCTAAGGCTACATTTTCTAGACTGCCAATTGTTCTTTTCCTTCCAGCTGGTCCATCTCTTTTTTGAAACAAGGGACCAAAAGCTTAGCACATCAAGTTACATATTAGTGATGCAGCAGGAATTGCTCCTATGCAATCTAGTATCTTACAGGCTCTGCACTTAGGTGTGTAACTCCAGCTGGGCATAGGAGGAGAGGCAGAAGGCAGTGGCCTCTCTAACACATTCAGCTTCTTACCTGCTATGATTTCCGTTCAGCAGAAAGTTATATCCACATTCTGTATTTGGGTAGTGGATTATTTCTGCTTAAGCATACTAGTTTCCTCTGTCACTCCTGAGGATTATAGGTTTTTTTTTTCCTGGCCCCTTTTCTAATTTGCTCAGTATTTTACCTCTAAATTTGCCCACCAACATATCCCTGCAGTTGAGCTTTAGTACATTGTCTTCACATTTGATTGGCCTCTTTATTCTGTCAAGATCATCTGTGAAGGTGGTAGTCTGTCAGATCCAGAACAGCCCCTTGGAAAAATCCTGCTCAATACAGCCTTCCCTTTTAAAAGGGATACCAATAACTACTCTCACACTGTTATCTTACAGGCTTTTCTCATATCTGCCCTGTAACAATTCAGCCAGACCACTTTGCCATCATTCTTTGCCAACACTTTGCCAACTGTGCATGCCAGGACAGTTGGAAATCTCTGCAAAGTAAACAGAGAATAGTTTGTTAATCTGAGTATCACCAGAGAATGCCTGCTCTGCTCCAGCCCTTCAATCATTCACAAAGTTGAAAGGGGTCTTAAAGATAAGGGAAGGAATGGTTTTATGAATTGGAGGGAGAGAAGCAGAATGTTGGAAAAAAGAGGATTTTCATGCCCTACGAAATGAAAAATAATAACTCTATAAACTAAAAATACAAGCCAAACAGCATATTACTCAAATTGTTCACAAAGGAATCACTATAAGACAAGTTATAAACAAAATTTAAAAATATTCAAGCATGTTCTACTCTATCTGAAAAAGAATCAAATGGAATTTCTCAATGGTAGCTGAGTTTATGGAATAACCTCAATATTCCTAATATTTTTTTAAAAAAGCATGTAACTTTATTCCTAACAAAATATAAGACGTACAATATGACTGAGGTGTTGCTCAGTGCAAATCTACCTTTCGACAAGCAAGATTCCAGATAAGATCAGAATGTAATTCAATTTACGAGTGTTACATTAATGATTTTCAATAATATTTTCTATACATAACTCTGAATATTAAAATTCTGTTTCTCTAATCAAATCCTACCTAATCATGTCTTCCAACAGCTGTCTGTCGTGCTGAATCCACTGGAATTAGGTACAGGAATAACAACCCCTTGTTTCTGCAATTCACGTAAAACATCTAATATTGAATCCAATTCCACTCGAAATTTCTCCAGTTCTTGATTCTTCCGTTGTGCCAGTCTTCGCCACTTCTCAACCTCATGGGTTTGCCTTGCTTCAGTAATATGCCGTGTTAGTTGGGCTGCCTGCAAATTAGAAGCAAGTCAGCACTGGGACTTCCTAGTCAAATACTCGGCCAACGCTGCCCCTTTGCAAAGATATGCCACTTCATTATATTTGATGCTCAGTCTCAAAGCCCAGTGCTCACGTTAAGTGGGAACAATTTGTTCTGAATATTACAAAAATCATTCTGATAGCAATGAATTCCTTTAAATCATTGCATTAATGACAGAAGGGTAGAATCCATTACTGACTAATGAGCCTTAGGAGAATTTAACTTACTGTCTCCAAAGCAGCAATTAAAAGTTTGAATATTTAAGACAAAGCTGAGCATATAACATAAACCCCTCTGTAATCAAAATGAACCTTTTCAATTGACATTTAAATGTGTTAATTAAAACAACACTCTGCGAGAGAAACAAACCAAATTGTAATGATATGTTCTGGCCTACTACTGTACTTTTAAAAAACCACAAGTTCTATGAATTATCAGAAAATATCCTGTAGTCACAAAGGTCTGAAGCTGCTGCAGATAAAAGTTTGAATTAATTTTGACATGAATCCATGGCATAATCCTACTAAATTACCCAAGATAAAAAGTGTCACAAGGTATCAAAATCTCCACACCATTATTAATTACAAGAGATTCTTTAAGGAAAGCTCTATCACTTAAAGGCCATAATTATTGTAGTTTGATACTAAGGATAACCTGTTATTTCCTTGTTCAGCAATTAGTTTTTCTACATTGTTCAGTTTGTTATCATTCATTTGGGGGACTGTTCGGTGTCCCACTGCAGATGATTAAAGGTGCAAAACTAGGACAAGCAAAACCCAAAGCTTAATACATAACAAGGCTAGTAGCACCAGGAAAGATGAAATTACTTAGTAGTAATTGTTGCATATATGATTATTTCTTTTTTTTTTTTTTTTTTTAAATACATTACAAAACATCTTAGTAAATACTATGGGCCAGGTAATGATTTCAGTGGAGGCAGATCACAGACTAGGCAGCAGCAGACACTTTACAGAAATGGTAGAGAAATTCTCTCATTATACAAAAGCAAATGAATAGTATAAGAAAGTAAATGTATTACAGTGTCTTTAGCAGGGCAGAATGCGAACGAACCAAAATAATAAAATCATCAGTGGTGGTAGGGTTTGTTCTTAATCCACAGACTTGTTTTATGCACAGTTCTTTTGGGGAAGAAAATTAAATATCTGATGTAGAAATGTATGAGAATAAAACCTTCTACCTACCACCAATTCTGTAAATAAAAGTGTATTCCTTGAGATCTGGTTCAAAACTGTAGAACAAACTCCACAAACTAAGAACTACTACAGGTTTGATTATCTTCCAGTCCAACTGCCCTTCTTTAACTTCATGTATTTAAGTAAAACCTAAGTTAAAACACTAACGAAAGACAATCATATATTTAAGTGATGGAAGTGTTGAGGAAAAAAAAACCTATATGAACTAGAAAACTGTTCCAGATGATAGAAGCTCCCCAGATAGATGAAAAATCAGGATGGAGGCCATGACATAAAATAAGATGAAAGAATAAATGCAAAATTGTTTTACCCATTCAAGGGACACAAATGCCAGATACAAGAAGCTGTATCACAAAGATCCAACTGTCAAAATCCAAAAATTTTAGTTTGTAGAGGAGAAAGGCTTTTTGGTGGTTGTTTCATGTATTAACAACAGTACGTGGTTGACTGCTACAAGATGTTTCTATACTTTTAATGCAGCTTTTCTGAATGGGACTTCTAGGACTAGAAAATAAAATTACAGTTCAGTTGAGGAATATATCATAGCTTAACAAACTCTTGTCAATTTTTCAATAGCTAGCTTTCATTGTGTAACTGAAGTACGAAATAACCTAATGATACAAGGGACTACTAGAGGTCATGTGGTCCAACCCTCTGCTAAAGCAAGGCCTCCTTAGATCAGGTTGCAAGGAAGTTACGCACCTAATACGAGAGTGACGCACAAGCAGTCTTAACTACCACAGCAAGGAAGTGCTGACTAGCACCGCATCTGCAGTCACTTGCATCAGCAGGCACCAAAGACAAAACCATGGCTGTATCAAAAAGTACCTGCCCCCCTGCAGTGTGGTGTGAGCTAAACGAGCCTGTGCAAATACCATAAAATTACAGTTAAACCAATAAATTGCTCTTGAGAAGTAAATGCAAATATACTCTGGTGTACCTTTTGAATTTCTTGCTCTCTTTCTGCATGTCTGGTCTCTATATGCTTGATTTTCTTTTCCAGGCACAAGAAATGTTTCATTTCAGGACTCTGGCTCTCCTTAGCCTCTCTCAGTTCTTCCAACAATTTTGTCACCTACAGTTTGAGAGAATGGATGAAAATTGTTATCATTGTGTTAAGTAGTGTATAAAACACATTCCTTTCAAAGTGTATTTCTGTTGTTTAATCATTCCATTCAAGAGCTGCAGAAAGGAAGACATAAAAGAGAAATCTCCTGTATTCAAAAGCTTAAACAGGGGCTGAGGGACTTAGATTAGGATCTTTCATTTGTAAGAAGTGGCCTGAGGATATGAAAATCTAGTCCTTTTGGATAAATCCAATCCTGCTCATAATATGTTATGAGGCGATTATTCACAGTCAATTTTTATACTTCTAAACAGACTAAAAAATTAATAGACAATATTATGATTAGATGTTCTTACCCAATCCCTTCTCACACCCTGGATAAAGATCAAATATCAAATATGCCAGTGTATTTCTAAGGAATAAATTAAGAAAAGACACACTGCTGACACACATAATTACAAACCCCCTTTGGTCTAATAATTGCCAGGTCAAATCAAGTCTACCAATGACTTACAACTGATTTCCTAGTCCTCCAGAAATTCAGGTAAGTTTTCTTATAAATCCCTACTGGTTTATTCTCATTCTTTGCCTAGTTTAAGTAACTTGATATTTCTTCATGTAACATCCTAAGTCTTTTTTGGTCACTTTCTTAACATGTATAAGTAAACTAAAGTGAAAGCTTTGCAGTTTTTATCCTTTATTATAACCCTTAGCTCCCCTTACCCAATATATCTGCAAACTGCTAACCCTTTTCAAGCACTCAGCCATCCTCGGCTCTCTGCTGCTGAATTCAAGTAGCTGGAAGCATTGTGCACTTCGTAAGATGTTGCCACTCTTACTCAGAAGTGACTCCAAGATGGCTTACTATTATTTCCATTTTTTAATGTGGTTTTCTAAAATAACAAGGCCTATGTTATTACATTTTTCCCATCCATTTCTCCAGCAGCTTTGAACCTGTGGGCCAATTTCAACCACATTTGTCAGAGGAGCACAAGTCTTAGTTTCATAAGTTCTGTGAAAATGAGTGTCTGCTGCTTGTCTGCTAAGTTGCCCCACTGAAGGAAAGGGCTGATGCGTGATCTCAAGCACATAATTAAATTCAAGAAAAATTAATGCAGGAAAGATGTCATGAGGGGGGAAAAGTCCCAGAAGAAAATGGGCTCTGTATATTTTGCCAGCAACAGAACTACGTTAAATACAAAGCTGTGCTACGTGCAAGCTGTTATGCAAGAGAAGTATATAGTTAATGAAAAACATCCACAAACAGCATTTCTGAAATTAATATTCAAATAGCAATCTTCCTGCTTTTGAGCAAGCACGAAGAAAAGTTTGCCTTTGTTCAGGTACCACCATTTTAGACAGAGGACTCTCAATCCTATTACAAATGGTAGTGGTTTTTCATACCAGGACATTTGCAGGTTTGGTTGCCTTCTTTTTTCAGCTCAACTTATTTAACCATTTAATGCTTAAAATGCATTTTGAAAGCAGCACAGATTGTTATGTAAACAAAGCAATCATACTAGAGGGCAAAAGCAAGGCTTTACTTTGATATTTCTCTCTGTATTGTCCTGCCATGATTTTTGTAATAAAGGTACTCCATTACATTTTCTTAAATGCCAGCATCTCAAACTCAGCCTGTAACGTGTGCTGTAAAGCAAACAGGCATCAAAACCAAATCCGTTGAATAATATTTGTCTCATTGTACTCTCGCCCTGTTTTCCCAGGAGGAAGTATTATATATACACTGAGGTCACTGGAGCGAAACAAGCTTTGTATGGAAAGGCAGCATGTATCATTAGATTCATAATACGAACCCAAAGTCTCAGCCTTTATTCTGCAAATACAGAGCTTGTTTAATAGGAGATCTTTCTTCTCTCCCTACAAACCCTCACTTTTCTATAAATGCTTCACAACAGAGGTGGAATTTTTCATGGATAAGATAAACACTGAATGAGTTTAGTGAGACTAAAATTAATTATGTTAAGTGTGTACTAAACACATACTGCTAATCCTTTCATTTCTTCTAAGTAAGGGCAGCAAACAAGATTAAATGCCTGGAGTTCTCAGTCCCTTGCAGAATAGGAGAATTCTTTCTAATAACTCTTGCAAGTTAATGACTGTATTATCAAAATGAAGTTAAAATTAGCAATGTTCATACATCAAGGAGATGGTGAATTAAGCACAGGCACAATGCTAAGACAGGCTATGTCCTCCTCCTCAGCAGGGGGTGATAAAAAAAAAAGATTAGCAGCATAGCCAATAGTTCAAAAAGCTTGAGCTAAAAGAGAGACAGCAATTTGACACAGTATTAACCCAAAAATGAAAACATGAACAAGTGTGATTTTTAGATTATATGCTATTAATAGAAGATTAGGAAAAACCTAGATATCCCTCTCACACACCTGTGAATTTCATAAGTATTACAACTAACCTTCTCTTCTTAAGAGACCTCAAGTTTCATAGATGTCAAAGGAGAAAACCAAGAATACAATTGCCTAAGTCAGTTTTATGGCAATGAAGGATGAAAAAAGGAAGGCTTTATCTGAACAAAGAATTTAAAAACAATAATAAAATATCCTCTTAATAAAGAAAAAGTCCTGTGATCTATTTACTACCCATCCCAGCTCTCAAAGAAGAGGGTATGAATGCTTGGATTAACCTGCTGATCAATTTTCATACAGATGTCAGACATTTCTAACTTAATAATAATAAAAATATAATCAAAGGAGGTAAAAGTTGCACCTTCTGTGCTGTGGTGTTCTCTTGTTCACATTAGAAAAATATGTTGCATTCTCAGGTACAATTGATGTAGAAGCAACTGACAAAGATACTGTTTCTAAGACTCACTTCCTATATATTATTTGAGGCTTTACAAGGATGAAAGTGAAAACTCTTTTATTAGTATAAGGTACCCCCAATCCAAATTTAAATGTACCTCTTTTTGTAGGAGTTCCTCTCGCATTTGTGAAACTAGAAGGGCTTCCTGATGTCTCTGTTGTTCACTGATTTGTTCTTGGAGATGTTTTATTAATATCTACAAAAAGGTTAAAAATAGTCATCATTAACATAAATACCCATGACAACATGTGAAGACCTATACCGGAAAAATAGACCAAAAACATAATCAGTATTGTAGTACTGCAGGTAAGTGATGCATATATTAACAATACTACCTCTAACACGTGTGCATGTGTGCTATTTAACAATCCTCCGCGTGGTTTGTTAAATAGCGCACATGTACATATAGAGTACATGAAAACAAGTCTCAATCTTCAAGTTACTTGCCTCAGTTAAAAGAAGTTCTGAAATAATCTGAATGCAATAACTCTTTCTACCTTCATACCATGTGTAAAACTTCTCCCAGAATTTTAATGCACAAATATAATCACAAGCCCAGATCCTCATGGGGGACTTCAACCACCCTGAACCTGCTTGAAAGAATCCCATGGGATGGGGCCCTGGGGGGGGAAAGAGGAGCCCAAGAAAGCTGGTTGACATTCAAGGATCACCTCCTCCAAGCTCAAGAGCAATGCATCCCAACAAGCAGAAAGTCAGGTAAAAACGCCAAGAGGCCTGCATGGATGAACAAGGAACTCCTGGCAAAACTCAAACATAAAAAGGAAGCATACAGATGGTGGGAACAAGGACAGGTAACCTGGGAGGAATATAGAGACATTGTCCGAGCATGCAGAGATGTGGTTAGGAAAGCCCAAGCCCACCTGGAATTGAATCTGGCGAGACTGGTAAAGGCAACAAGAGGGGCTTCTGTAGATACCTAAGTGGCCAACAGAAGACTAGAGAAAACGTGGGCCTGCTGATGACTGGGGCAGGGGCCCTGGTGACCCAGTACAGGGAAGAGGCTGAGGTACTGAATGCTGCCTTCACCTCAGTCTTTACTGGCAAGACTGGCCTTCAGGAATCCAAGGCCCCAGAGACTAGGGGGCAAGTCTGGAACAAAGAAGATACACCCTTGGTGGAAGAGGATCTGCTCAGGGAATACTTCTGCAAACTGCACATACGTAAGTCCATGGCCCTAATGAGAGGCAACTATGTGTGCTGAGGGCAAATGTCACTCCTACCTTCAAAAAGGACAAGAAGGAGGACGCAGGGAACTACAGGCTAGTCAGCCTCACCTCACCCTGGGAAAGCGATGGAGCAACTAATCCTGGAAACCTGGCAGGCACATGAAGGACAAGAAGGTGATCAGGAGTAGTAAGCATGGATTCACAAAGGGGAAATCATGCTTGACCAACCTGATAACCCTCTATGATGAAATGACTGGCTTGGCAGATGAGGGGAGAGCAGTGGATATTGCCTACCTGGATTTCAGTAGTAAGGCTTTCAACACTGTCTCCTGTAAGATCCTCATAGAGAAGCTGATGAAGTATGGGTTGGAGGAGCAGACAATGAGGTGGACTGCAAACTGACTTAAATGGCCGGGTCAGAGGGTGGCAATGAGTGTAATGAAGTCAAGTTGGAGGCCAGTAACTTGGGGGGTGTGGTGCGTAGAATTGTCAGTTCTGGGTCCAATCCTGTTCAACACCTTCGTTAATGATCTGGATGATGGGGCAGAGCATACCCTCAGCAAGTTTGCTGATCAGGTAAAACTGGGAGGAGTGACTGATACACCAGAGGGTCATGCTGCCATCTGGGGGGTCCTCGACAGGCTGGAGAAATGGGCTGACAGGAACCTCATGAAATTCAACACAGGGAAGCGCAAAGTCCTGCTCCTGGGGAGGAACAACTCCTGGGGTGGCCTGGGGGCTACCCGGCTGGAAAGCAGCTTGGCAGAAAAGGACCTGGGTGAACAAAAGGCTTATGATATTCTGGACTGCATTAGTATGAATGTTGCCAGCTGGTTGAGGAAGGTTGTTCTTCCCCTCTACTCAGCTCTGGTGCAGCCACACCTGGAGTACTGTGTCCAGTTCTGGGTTCCCCAGTGCAAGAGACATGGAGCTACTGGAGAGAGTCTGCAAAGGGCCACAGAGATGATGAAGGGACTGGAGCATCTCTCATATGAGGAAAGGCTGAGAGAGCTGGGACTGTTTAGCCTGGAGGAGAGAAGGCTCAGGGGGATCTCATCAATGTTTACAAATATCTGAAGAGAGGGGGCAGAGCCAACAGATCCAGGCTCTTTCCAGTGGTATCCAGTGACAGGAGAAGCAGCAAAGGCCACAAACTGAAATACAGGAGGTTCTGTCTGAACATAAGCAAAGCTTCTTTACTGTGAGGGTGACCAAGCACTTGTTTGGGTCTCTAAGCCCAGAGAGGTCGTGGAATCTTCCTCCTTGGAGATATTCAAAAGCCATCTGGACATGGTCCTGAGCAGCTGGCTCTAGATGACCCTGCTTGAGCAGGGGGGTTGAACAAGATGGCCTCCAGAGGTCCCTTCCAACCTCAGCCATTCTGTGAATAGAGTGGCACAGGCCCATTTTTGAAACAGTAGACCCTACTTCAAAGAAAGATAAAGTTTATAGTAATCTAAAAAGAACTAACTTTAAAAGATATCTATATATGATGAATGTCTCTACAGTGTCTTACCTCTTGCGTTGAAATTCTGCTGTTTAGTTCTGCTACTTTAGAAGTAGAATGCTCTTTTGCGTGCTGGCAAAGAATCTTCTCCACTTCCCTCTGATGGGAAGCTTTCAGAGATGCAATGTATTCTGCTGTGTCTTCCTGTATCCTGAACAGAGTGAGACAGAAATAAGATATAGTAAAGCAGCTACAGACAGTTCTTCAAAAATGCAGCAAAGTTTCTCACTTGAACATACAAAATATCAAAAACGTTGAAGGTGGCATGTCTTTGAAATTTCATAACAAAACCTCATAAGATAGCACCACCGTTGCTTCTACTGCTCTGAGGGGATGACAGGGTGGGAAGCCTACAATGTTGGATATGTGCCTCACTTAACTAGAGGCAGCTAGAATACAGAAAACTCAGCCAGTCACCTTTTTTGGCTCCTTTTATTAAAAAAAAAAAAAAAGGAGAAAATAGGTGCTTTTAAATCGTAATTCAGCTGTCCTATTTCACATATCTATTTTAGAACAGAATGTGTTGCAATCTAAATATGCCCATTTCCTCTACTTTGACTACGAAGGGATCTAAGGGAGACTAGGTGAAGTGTAAAGTTTCTACACTTGGTCAAGTCAATCCCACTGAAAGCATACCCCAATTTGAAGGAAAGTATGTGTACCAAATATTGCTATACAACACAAATACAAAGCATCTAAAATGCAATTATTTATACCAAGATCTTTTTATTTAAAACCATGACGAACTGTAGCATTAATAAGAAGGATTAATATAGGTTTGCCTGTAGAAAGACTCATGACGGTGCACTGCTCTAAAAAAAACCCACCAACCAAAAAACTCAAAAAAACTCCCCAAACCAAAAACAAACATTAAAAATTAAATTTACAGAGAACATTGGCCAAGTATAAGCTAGCTTCACACATGGTTGACGTGTTAATGTGTCACTTCAATCCTGTATCAGCCAACACTTTAACAAGGTTTTTAAAGGAACACATTGAGCATTTACCTTCGTACATTATTTTCAGAATAAGCCAGCGTTGCTTGAGACTTCACCCTCTGCTGGTTCATTTCTAGAGACAATCTTTCTAGCTCCTCTTTCAGCTGTGCATTTTCTTGCAGAACTTCCGAGAGATTAGAATCAGAAAAGGTATGCGGCTGGTATATTTTGTCATCCTTGAAAATGCTTAGAAAGGGTTCACTGTTGCTGGAATTCCTTTTATCTGTTGCTGAGGTATTCTTTTTCAAGATGCCTGCAGAGTTTTCCTTATTATCGGTTTTGTTTCTCAAATTATTATCAGACAACATCACCATCCTTTCTTTTTGAAGTTTCTCTACAGTTTTTGCAAGGTCTTGTATTTCTCTATTTTTGGTGACCAGTTCTTCATTTAGTTTTAACAGTCTGTCTTTTGTGTTACCTTGTTTCATTTGAGATTCTGTGGACTCTAAGTCTTTATTATCCTTTTTACTTCTGAGTTTTAGTTGGGAATTTTGACTTTTAAGGTTTTCAATTTCTGTCTGGAGGTTTTTAATGGTGATCTGATGGGTCTTCTTTAGATTCTGAAGCTCCTCTTCAAGTTCTGTAGAAGTGGCTTTATCACCATTCAGTTTTGGTGATTCACTCATAAATTTGTAGGCAAGTAGTTGCTCAAGCTCTACAAGTCTTTGCTCATACTGTATCTAAGGGAGGGGAGTGGGAGGAGGGGAAGAAAAAGCAGTTTCCTCAAGTGTACTTTTATTATTAGCTCTTCCTATTATTCTTTAAAGTTACTGCACATCTGAAGCAACATTTCACAAGACAGGATACACATCAGTACTACTAACAACACTACTCAATCAGTTCAGAAATTAGTGAGTGAAGAAATTATGTGAAGCAAACTTAAGTCTGCTGTAAAACAGAATTGCTCAAAACATTTACTACAAAGCAATCCTCTGCTCACAATGAATGCAGGAACTACGGGAAAGAAAATTAAACTGAAAGAAACTATTTCATTTTTATGTAATTGAGTTCTCTTCAGATGTTACCAAGTTGGACAGGAAAAGTAATATCCTATTTTAATATGGCAAGGAGTCTTTAATTTTTTTAAAAACCTGTCATTATGTATTTGCCATGTGTCAGTTTGCAAACATTACTGTTGTATGCCTCAAAATTGTACTTCACATTTTAAAAAACATCTTACATTTTAACAGGACAGATTTTTATTTTTAAGTATGAATATAGAAGTATGAATTCAGAGAGACATAGAATCTTTCTTTCTAATGAGCTGAAGAAAACCTAACCCTTCTTAATAGCCTGGATAGCCTCTGAGGAAAGCATGATGAGTTGTTCACATGGAGAAAAGGAGGAACAACTGGCCAATGCTTTCCCCTTCTACTCATTAAGCACCTGTGCAGTTCACCTTTTCCTTGAAGTAAAATGCCAGACTCCCATGCTTCCCAACACAAGTCTTAAGACTTGCTATCGTGTAATTTTTGGATAGAATATTTAGTGTTCCCAGACGTTCCCTGCAGAAATGCTCAGTCAGCAGACCTTTGAAACCACAGCCTTTGGTACAGCAAAGAATTAGGTATGCAGCTATTCTGACCCACAGGATGAAACCTACTTACCTTAATTGTAAGAATTAAATTACTATGCCTCAAGAACTTGTCCTCTCAGTTTCAATACTACTCTAACAATTTCAATGCTCTTTTTAGCTTAGGTGCTGAAGCTAAATAGCACCTTTTTAACTGAGGTGCTGAAATTCTGGTTATAAATTCTTTGAATATTTTTTTCCCTTGAATGTGATCTTTGCCTTCAGTTTTCACCACCGCTCTGTGTTAGACCCCAGTAACCTTGTGACTTTTACTTGCAGAGTAGACTACTCAACAAGCCTCCAACTTTTACCTTTATTTTTTGAAACTGTTGTTCCATTGCACGGAGACTTTTTTTAGCTTCATCATCTTTACCTTCAAGTTCTGTTTCTAACTTTTTTATTCTTCTCTCCAAAAAGTCAACTGTGTTTGTTTTAGCTGAAAGATCATTAGTTTTCTCAGCGGCAGCAGCAGCATAAATCAAAGCAGGCAAAGAATTTGGATACCTTCTTTTTAGAATTCCTTCCATTTCTCTGATCTGTCAAAAAGAATATGAGGTCAGAAGTCAAAAAGAATAAAGTCCTAATGAAAAAAGTGAACTGAAATAATTGACAGAATGTTAACAAATGTCATCCACTTAAGCTGGGTGAAGAATTAAATCTGGAGATGCATATGTTGAGAAATTTTTACATTGTTTACATTTATGTTATTGTCTACAGAAAAGCAAGACTCAACCTCTTACTGATTGACTTAGACATCATCTTAAACAAAATATTGCTCTGGTCTTCAGATTGTCTTATGCCAAATGGACCTTTTATTTACTTTCTTAGCACTTAAGTTGTATGTGGCTCTTAATGCTGTTAAAGTATTTGCTTTTCTTCTGGACTTACATTCACGTTCTACTTTTCCAACTGTTACAGAGATATTTCATAATGGTGTTGAAGTTATTCTCCCAGTAACAGATTATATGCCTTCTATTTTGGAGTCCGCAATAAAATAAAACTAACACCTTGCATGCCAGACTAGTAACAAGCCCCTCTTATCTATGGATAAGATATTCTTCACATTAGAATACTGCAGAGGCTCTTTCCCATTTGTCCCACATCCCTACCAAATGCAGCTGCCATTTCCTAAAATTCAGAAAGGCCCACTTCCACCTGACTTTTCTTCAGTGGAAACATGGATTTTAAGGTCTCTACTCCCCCAGTTTTCATGAATCTTGTAGGAATCCAATAAAGTTTAAACCCCTACTCTTGAATCGACTTGGTTGAAATTGGTCATAATGTTAAGGCATTACTGAACATAGTCAGGAGTCTTAGAAGATAAACAGCAAGCTTGAGGGTGCTTTTTCCCTCTTGCCCCTTTCCAAGAAACTCTAAACAGTATGTTAATGTTAAAGGATTTTAAAAGGGGTATCAGTAAATAACTTATTAGAACAGAGTAGCAGAAGAGCCCTTTGTAAGTAAGTAATTGCAGCTTTTTGTGTTAAGAGTGGTCCATAGCACAAGTTACTTTATCATAGGGCTTCATTCAATACTTTATCCTTATGAAAGGGCTGGTAAGTGTTGTAAGAGACCTTATCTGAAATAAAGGTTAAGCAAAACACAGTTCTGTTATTGCATACTTGTCGCTCAAGATCCTGAATTCTTTTAGCGTCTGCTGCTCTGTCTCGCATACGTTTCTTCTGTTGCACACACTGATCTCCAGCTTCAGTTCTGAGCTTCTCAACCTACCCAATTTATGAGAAAATAAATTGAAATATATATTCAGAGACATTGTCCTGTAGTACAAAAGTAAGCATTTCAAACATGCACAATATAATGCAAGTATTCTGCAACTTAAAAACTGGTAATAGTAATTTCTGTACTAACTGATTCTTCAGGTTCTTAAACTACGTTACAGTTTTTTCAAGCCACTTAAGATCAAAGGAGCTGAAACTAGCTACGGAAATCTAGAAGAGAACTTCAGCTCTGGGACATTCTTGTCTTGAGATGAGTAAATCTGCTTCTTTCTCCCATACTTCCAGTATGCAGGCTTGGTTAATAAGCTATAATATAAAGTACTACAGTGTATTACATGAATTCAGGGTGAGTTAAGGAAATAGTTTGTGATTTGCAAGGCTATGCTCTGTGATGAGATATAGAAATAGCCAAAAAGCAACATTATGTTGTGCCTAAATAAATGCTGACTCTCAGGATCAGGGGAAAGAACTGGATAGCTAGTGCTCCTACACTCCCATAAAGTCTGGCCACAAAGACTCAAAGCTTTAATCTAAAATTGAATTTCCTACCTTTATCAGCCACTATGATCACTGTACAGGGATATTACACCCTGTATAGTTGGAAGTATTCCTATCTTGATTTCTCTCTCACATTGGCAATGTTAGCATAAGTTATGCTTTTATGCCTGCATAGTTTGACTAATTTGATTTTTTCTATGAAGTCAAAGTTCTTCATTGTTTTCAAACACCAGTCCATCCTGGAGAAAATGCAAATAAAAATATTTCCTTTCACAGCAATGATATGTTGATCAAAGTTTAATATGGTGGTGTTTAAGGGATCTCCTTCCCTGGCTGCTCCTTCAGAAGCACCTCCTTTTATCTGTGATCTCTCTAATAAAACACCATGAAAAAATTCCAAGATCAATTATATTTTATCACTTGTAAAATGCTTTATTTCTGTGAAACCTAAGTCAAATCTACTGACAAGCAGGCAATGCAATTCTCAGAACTATTCAAGATTCATGTATTAGTTTTGCTTGCTTTATATTTTGAGTGTTTTGGCTTTTTCCTCCCTACTACAGCAACCAGAGAATTTTTCTAAGAAAGAATTTAGAACCAGTACTTAAGAGAAAAAATAAGCGTTGCCTAAGCTACCATGGAGTAAAAAGGACAAAAGCGAATGACAAGAGGGATGTTCCAAGTTGTTAATGTAACAACGGTCATCCTTTTCTAGTCAAGAAATTTGCAGGTTTTAAGGAAACACATTACTTTTGTTTCCAAAAGCATCATGAAGATGTCCAATAGAAGCAAAACCAGGTTTTAAGCGTTCTGCACTTGCAACTCTCACTGCATATGCAGTAATATCAATTTTTCATATAAAGACTCCACGTTTGATTTAAAGGTTATAAAGATGTTACATGTTTTTGCTTGAAAAAAATGGGAGTATTATGAAAGACAGAATTACATTATACCCATCACTAGAAAAGATAAATTAAGTTCCAAATTCTTAGATAAAGCTAGATATTATCACCTCTAGTTTTAGTTTCTCAATTTCTTCTCTTGCATCTTTAAGACGGGCTGCATCTTTATCCAGAAGATCTTGATTTTCTGCATACCACTGAAGTCGTCTTTTTAAATGAGTAATTTCCTGTTTGTATGATTCTTCCATAACTTTAACTTCATAAGACTTCTCACCTACAAGTATAAAACATCCTTAGTATTGTTTTATTAGTAATTATGTATTGAAGAAGTAATTAGTCTTAAAAACACTATCCTTCTCAGCACATTTCATACATTCACTCTTTTGACAATCCTGTTACTGCAGTAAAGTTTTAAAACCAGACCCTAATTAGGATTTTAAATGCAACTGGATTTGAAAAAAAAAAAAAAAAAAAACAAACCCCGCCACCTCTTTTCTCTCATACATAGTAATACTCAATGGTTCACAGTTTTCCGTGGAAAGTATTTAAAACGGAATCCCAGGGGGAATCTATTCTTGATCATGTTCTAGTAAACAAGTTTTCAGTAACAATATGGATGACAATATAGAATACATGCTTAGATATGTATTGACCACACTCCTCCCATTTAGGGATCAAGCATTTTGAAGAGACATGGAGGTAAATATTACAGCTCTTAGCACTTGTGATGCCTGATATTGGAAGTACAAGAGTCCAGTTTCTGGCCCTCTCATTAAGAAAGCAAAAGTCAAACTGGAAAGAGTTCTGATAAGAATGTTGAAAAAAAAAGTCACAAGGCATAAATTATAGGTAAAAAATGGGCAAGATCTAAACAGGAGACTAAGATGCAACATAGTAAATCTTTTCTTACGAACAGAGTTGTCATATAAATGGAATCGTCTGTTTTCCGTGCCCAGTGGAAGATGGGCAAGAAATCAAACTCAATAGGCAACAACAAAGGGTTTGGCTGGATACAAGAAAAGGCTTTCTAATAGAGTGCCAAAGGTACTGTAGCATGTCCTTCACTGTATGCTTTTATTAGAAGTTTAGACAATATTTGGAAATGGTCTAGATGCATTTGACTAAGTAACATTTTAATAAGAAACAAGTTTTAGTTACATATTTATTTAGTGAAGCACAGACTAGGCAAAATTATTCAACAAAATGAAGGTGCTTTACCTAATGTGGATGCAATCTGGACTTTTGCTAAATCTCTCTCCTTCTTTGCTTGTCCCAAGTCTACCTCAAGAGCTTGCTTATCTTGTTTGAGACGTCTTATCTCTTCTTGTAACTTAGTTTCTTCCTTCTGAGTTTTAGAGAAAACAGTAAGACAAGAAAAACTAAACACACATTGGCATACAAAAAACCTGAACACGCTTTTTCACCATAAAATGATTATATCACAACAGTTGCATCAGACCACAGCAGCAATGAGGTTTTCTAGTTTTGATATCATTCTCAGGCCTTGCTATAGGAAAGCTTGGGAAAACTTAAGCTAAACATAAAAAAACCCCATATGGTTTTTTTTAATAAGTCTTACATAACTGTCTTAAAACATCTGCCTTTTGAGATGGTCAGTAAAGAAAATGGCTTTACTTATTTCTAAGACTTAAGACTGTAGCTTAAATGGACAGATGTATTGTCCAACAGTTCATCTTACTACATTCTATTTCTCAACATTTTTTGCATGCACTCTGTTCTGTTTGTGTGTGATCACTAGCAAACTTCACGACTAAGGAGGATGAAAGGTCTCAGTGCCAGCCTCTGGAGATGGAGGTCCTTGGTCCTAGGGATCCATGGGTACAGGGAGCAGCAGCTGGCGGGGGGAGGGGCAGGGGGCTGAGATTTTGGGGCCAGACAGTAAATAGACCAAGTGTCTAGGGCCAGCAATGGCCAGCATGTGCATGTATGTGTGTTACTGCTGGTGAACTCCTATCGATCTGCTGAACAGGATCAGTCCATATGTGCTCCTCGTGTTTTATCCAAGAGTACTGTTTGTATTTCTGTGGTGTGAGCAAAGGCACTGCTCTCTGTATTATCTGTGTGTCTGACCGTGTCAGTGTTGTCTGTGTGTCTCTCCATCTTTGGATCTTGTGTTCAGTCTCATTACAGGCTGGACCTAAGGACAGGGAAGTGTAGTAGCAGCACCTGTGAGGTGGCAACTAGGGGAGCCCTTGGAGTCTTAAGAGCTCAAAGTCAGCTCTATCAGACCAGGAACACCTCCACTGGTCCTCAAGCTCACTGGATCCGGATCCTCTTATCACCTACCTAACCATTTTTTTTTTTTTGGGGGGGGTGGGGTGGGGGTGTGTGTGTGTGGTTTGTTTTTTTTTTTAAAAAAAAAACAAAAAAAAAACAAAACAAAAATGGAAGAAGCAGCTTTTAATTTCTGGTCTAACTATCAGAGGAAGTATGTACCAGAAGAGTCCCCACTTGCAGTAAGCAGAAAAACAGAATTTCCTGAAAACTTTTGATTTTAACATGAAGCTTACTAAACATCCTCCCTCAAAAACACAAGCATCTGTAGGACTACAAAAAAGTTACATGAGTGAATAACAAACAATTCTTTTCACTCTGATGTTCTTTTCTAGAACTTACTTGGGATAGAGCAGGGATAAATTCTCTTCTGGATTTGTCTTATGTAGGAAAGCTATAGAGGTATCACTGCTTTCTGCAAGCTCTCAAGATATTTCAGAATTGCCAGTAAACATGCCAACACTG
The DNA here is from genome assembly GCF_035582795.1 of Mycteria americana. Classification (NCBI taxonomy): domain Eukaryota; kingdom Metazoa; phylum Chordata; class Aves; order Ciconiiformes; family Ciconiidae; genus Mycteria; species Mycteria americana. The sequence continues at coordinate 40,026,465 of NC_134367.1, forward strand.
CACTTCTTTCAGTGAATCTATGTCTTAGGGGATTACTTCTGAAAGTTCATTTGATGAGACACTTGTGATATACAAGTGTGGCAAATAATTAACGCTGTAGAAGACTAGCATGCTCCACTACTTAATTTACATTATTAGTCTACAATATGGATGGTTATGCATTTTTCTATGAAGACATGAAAAACAGGCTTGGTATATACCTACCTGTGCTGCTCGAAGCTCTGAAATCAATTCTGTGAAACTCTGATTTCTGGCTGGTTCAGAATCCTGTACGATTTGTGACTGGATATTAGTCTTCTCTATCTTTTCTCTAAACGGTAACAGCAAAAACAGTTATGCAATGACTTGGCATACTAACTTGACTTGGCATACTAACAGTGGTGTACTAAAAAACAAACACCACCCCACCCCCCCCAAATGGTACCACAGAGTCAATCTGTGCAGGCTCAAAATAAAGAAAGAAGCAATTATGGAGTACATCTTTATACCAAAAAATTTCACCTGTAAGATGAAATCTTCTCACCTCTCACAAACTTGTTTGTTGGAACTACACAAGGGAGGGAAACAAAGCCTACTCTGCATCAGTAGAACTCATCTATGGGCCTCTCCCAAGCAAAGATTTGTAAATTAGGAGTACACACCGTTGCTAGTTTTTTTCCTCATTACTAGGCACAGGATGCAAGTCTTACAGGACCTACAGTGCAGTGAATATAAAGGTTCCTCCACTACCAGGATCTCTTGTGGTCCCTGATCTACTGTGTATCTTAAAACAGTATCAAAACATTTTGACACGTGAGCAGAGCCATAATACCAGAACAAGTGTAGTATACGTATTGCACATTCCGATATGAGTAAGAGTATTTGAATTTTAGCATTGAAATATTCCCCAAGTGGAAGACTCTATCCTTCCCACAGGTCTGCAACATCAGCAAGAAGACTAAGAATTAAGTGCCCATAATCAATATAAATCAATTCTCAAAAGAAAAAAGAAAACCACAAACCCGAGAAAAACTGGAAAACATGCACCTGACAGACTCTGCAGTGATTCTTCATAAATAATATAATAAACACAGCTGAAAACTCCAGAGATTTTAGGTCAGATATTTAAATTAGCCTACCTTAGGGCTATTAATTCAGACATTAAACACTGATTCTCCTTAAACATTCGTTCCTCATTTTTTTTGTTTTGGATTTGTAGCTCTTTCATTTGTTTGTATAACCTCTCATTTTCCTAAGATGAGACAGACAAAGTTAAAGAATGTTCATAAATTACTGTTTTATCCAGTCCAAAAACAATTCTCTGTGACTTGCATAGTTTGCCTAGTGAAACAGTGGAAGCAAACACTAAATGTTTTATTACTAAGTTTCTAAAATGGATATCTACTTTCATTACCTTTATCCTAAAGTACTATACAGTGACCTCTACAATCTTGTCCAAGTGTCTGTTCACTCTGGAGAACGTAGGCCAGTTTCTCTGCAAAGCTATCCCAACTATATTCTAAAAGCACATACATGGATGGGTGCTGATAGATCAGAGCTCAGCCTGCCCATGCTCCAATCTTGTGGACACAAACCATCACCCATTTGGGACGCTCACAGCAATACTGGCAAGACATTGTGGCTATACCAAGAAATGCTGCTGAGCACCATCTGGAAGCTGGTTAAACTAACGTACTTGATTTTACAGCTGCAAGTATTCAAAAGGATTATTAAGCTTGCATTATCTATTTCTACACTTGACTAAGTAATAAAAATCAGGCACACTAATATGGTTTCCTTGAAATCAGCTGCTCGGATCCTGTGAAAAATGTCTTAAGAACAGAACCCTCCAGATTTCTAGTTTTGCTTAAAAGCACTAGTTTTCTACTACATTTGGGGCAAAAAGTTTGTGGTTCTTTATTGGCCATAAAGTGTTTTCCCAGGTCTTAACCAACAAGTCAGCATATTTTTACCATTTAGAACAGTTACATGGAATCGTGGAAAAACTTAGCCCAAACTAGATGTGTGTGAAATACTTTATAAACATGTAATACGTGTTTGCCATTCACACCTAAATTTTATCCAATTTTTACATAGCAAGATAACTGTTTTCAACAGAAAAGTAGTAGCTATTAAACAATTTTGTTTCTGAAACCGGCTAGAACACAGCTCAATATGCAGTGTGGTATACCTGTTGATAACCTTGAATAATGACCTCTTGATCTTCAATTTCTTTTTGTATTTGTGCCAGTTTTTCTTCAGTGACAGGTACTGTTGCCGTATGATGGGTCCATCTCTTCTCTTGAGTCAGCTCTTCCATACTTCTTAACTTTCAGAAAGAAAAAGACACAGAATTAATAAGAAAGTTTTGCTAGCAATATGGAATTCTCTACACTACTACACTTTTATAGTATAAATAGGTCAATCTTTTCATTAAGATATGAAAGATTGGCTCATTGGTCTGCTTATTATTGGAGTTTTACAGAAGCATTACAAAACAGGAACAAAGTATAAAAAGTTTGGGAAAAGTTAACAAAGTTTTACCCTCCCCCTTCTGTTCTTACGTATCTAGACAGGAGGGTATAGTGGAATAACCCTAGGAATATGCCATATAGACAAAACACAACATTGAAAAATGCATCCACAAAAAAAAAAATCTCAATATATAGTACTTATATCAAGTACTATCAAGTACTTAACAAGTGGTATCTGTTAATCGCCTTTTTTTTTTTTTTAACATAAGAGTTAAATCTTTGCAAAAAACCTGCTGCAGAACTCTCAAAATAGCAAACTAAAGGAACTCGGGATAACATAGTTTATCTCTGTAGAAAAAAAAAAATCATGTCTTATGAGCAATAAATGTAACAGTGGGTATGCATTTACAAACTAGCAGTGTGTGTGTAAATCTGGATTTTCTGCTCATTAACAACTTATGTAAAATAACATTAATTTAATTTTCAGATGCAATATTTCTCCTATTCTATAGTAATGGGATACAAGATGATAAGTACCTTACTCTGAAGAACATAGTTTTCCTGACCCAAGCGAGAAAGCTCTTTTTCATGCTGTGTTTTCAATTCTACTATCTTTGTCTCCATTTCTTTCTCTTTTTGTGAAACCGTGCTGGTTAGCTGTTGAATCAAATCACGAGCTGTGTTCAGGTCCTCCTCTGCAACTTGTACTCGTTTTAGCAAATATAGTTCTCTATCACAACTTTTGATAGGAGAAAATGATAAATCCTAGTGAAGAGAAAAATTCAGGGAAACATTACACTGAGCTGACTGTTTACCAAAATTCCGCTCATCAATTTTATTTAACTTGTCTGGCTTGTCTAGCTCTCAGCAACCACATAAGGCACTTGAAAAGAAAAAACCCCAACATTCTAATAACAAAACATCCTGCATTTCTGAAATAGGTATGAGGAAAACAAGCCAAAAACCAACAAGAAACAAACACCTCTCATATGAAAGCTACTACACAGCTACCAGAATTATTCTATTATGCATCTTACTTTTTGAAAAGCAGTAATGATTTAGCTATTCAATGAATAATTTTTTTATACAGTTTATAAGGAAGAAGGAAAATCCGTCATGGTGCCGCAAATTCAGTCATCTTGGAGAAGTCAGAAGATACTATTAAATATTCAATGCAATGCAAATAGAAAAAAAACCCAAACAGTAGTACTATTTAACATTCATAACAGAATACTTTAAAGTTGTATTTAAAATTTTCCCCTTTTCTACCACAAAATAGTAATTTTTAGAAATTAATAAGCGTTCCAACTTTAAGTACATAGAACCACCCAAGCAATAGAATTATCCAAGCAACTGAAAAGCAGTATGATTATACTTGCATATTTTAAAAACAAAAACTAGTATTTGACTAAAGGAAAGTCTTTATTCAGTATTTCAGCATTTACCAATCTTGTGATAATTATTAAAAGCCTTGAAAAAATAGGCTTGCAAACCAAGTTGTAGATACTATAATTAGGAGCATCACTTATTATTACTTACATGCTGATATTGCCTGCAATAATCCACAGCGTGGTGTCCAAGATTATTAACGACTGATTGGCCAGACATAACTCTGTTAATACTTCCCTTCAAAGTTGGTTCATTTGTTGCAGATCTTATTATCTTAGTAGCAAATAAGGCTTCTTCATTTAGGCAGAAAGTAAAATGGAACAAAATTAAATTCAGAATTTAATGTCCTTTCAAAAAAATCCGTTCATGTGATCCACGCCTTAGGCATATAAATTAAATATTCTACAACCTGAATTTTGAATTAAATATAGAAACTTGAGAACAATGAGACATCACGGAAAACATTGTAGTTTTTTTAAGTAAGAAACTGATGACACGGTAAAACAAAACCCAAGGGAACAACTGAAACAAGTAGCTGGATAATAAATCCTTCATGAAACAAGGTTAACCTCAGTTCTCTGCTTGAGAAGTGGCCAGTTATCTAAGTATACAGAAATACAACATATTTCAAGCTATGGTGAAGATAAGACACACCAATTTTCAAAATGGACTTTAGAGTGCAGACAGCATACAAAGACATGCAACATTTATTTGTTGCATCAAATAGCAACTTGACTGGAAATTAAAAATCACGGAAGTTCCCCCTAGAGAGTAACTAACATGGAATTATTCACATCTTAGTCTTCTCAAATACAGATAGGTACTACAGCTGCCATTTTATTTCTGCCTATAGCAATTTAAGCTAAGAGCTCCTGCTTAGGAATGTTACACATGAAAGCAAACAGGCAATGATCATTTTCCAGATTTAGTACTTTTTACATTTCTCACACTATCCCCCCACAAAGGTGCTCCCTTAGCACTGATGATTAGGGGACTGTTTGATTCAATGCCATTCTCTTCCTAGGTTTAGAGGTCCCTGCAGAATGCATCCCGGTGAGATTAACTTCTGAAGTCACCTGAAATTGCTATGGAGAATGGCTATAGCTAGAGAGGGAAGAACATGTTTGAATGAGGCTAGTGGCCTCATTTTCTCAGGACTCATCATTCACTTCACCACCTCCATCTGGCTGTACACCCTCCTCTTCTCCAGGGAGCACCACAGCGATGCACTGAGGAACTAAGATCCATTAGTTTGACAGCTGCCACTGAAACATCTCCCTAAAATGGGCAACATAGTCCTAAACTGCTTTTCCCAACGCTACCTGCAGGGCTTTTATAAGCATTACATGCTAGAAATGTGCTAAAACCTGGGCATCTGTAGAGTTATTCTCCCATGCCTCAGAGATAGCAAACATCGTCTGCAAAGACGCTAGGCTGAATTCTCTCATGAAACTCTTCAGGCTTCACCCAAAAATAAAAAAGTTCAGTCCTTTATTTGAAACTCAGCTTTCAAAGGACTACATTGGTATTCTCCTTTCCTTAGTGTTACAAGAGACATGAACAGAAAGTAGGACTTTCTTTTTAGTGCTTTCTTTGTACTGTAGGAAAGCAAAGATAAAAAGCAGCAGCTGAAAATAGAAACTCAGCATCACTCACAGAAGTTAGTGTGTCAGCAAATCTTTGCATTTACTGTAATGAAAAATCTAACTTGTAGATACATATTTTTGAACACCAGCTTTTTCTGTTGTTTTGGTCCTACTGGTGAACAATAGGTAAGTCTCAAACATAGTGGTGGTATACGTGACTGGAAATGAAACAAGACTACAGTGCAAAGCTTTATTTAAAACTCTCTCTTCCAGCAACTGCTGATACAGAAGAAGTTCAGAACTTAATGGCGTTTGGGTTTAGATTTCTTCTACAACATTTTGTAATTTTTTTCTTTTTCTTTTTTAAATGTGAAACATGAACAGCAAAGCTCTCTGGCTCTTAAAACTCAGACTTCTTACAACAGAATTACCTTTAGATCTTGGTCTATCTGCAGGACTTTTGGCTTTCACACTGGTCTTTTTGAAAGTCTCTTTTGGTGTTTTCTTTTCATTAACTGGAAAAGACTGTTTTGAGAGTGAAGTAGGTTTCCCATACCCAGAACTTCTAACCACCCCATGAGGACCATATGAAGATTTCTTTTTATGTAAAGGTGCTGGACCTCTGATATTCTTGTATAACACTGGTTTAGTTGTCATTGATTCTGATCTTTCATTCTTCAAGGAACAAGACCGAAGAGCCTGTGATAGAGCACATTTGTTTAAAACAAGTTTTAGGCTCTAGTGTAATCTGAAGGTAGCTTTCACTACTAAAAGAACATAGAACTAGTTACCAGAATTACACAGCTGTAAGACTTGGGGTGGCGGGAAGCATTGTTTTTAACCAAATTAATAGTATCTCATTTTGCAGAATATTACTACTTCAGAAGTATATGTAGTACAAGTATTTTGTACTGGCTCCATTTAATTGTTCTGGGGAATTGTATTACATTACAGGATCTTTAGCGTACCAAAGCAGGTAGCTCGTAACTAAAGGAGTCACAGTGAGCATAGAAACCCAGTGATGAAGAGAGGAGCAGTGGCAGGCAGAGAAACCCTACTAAACTTGATCATCAAAACCAGAGCACACAATTCCTAAGACCAGCAAATGAGAAAGCTTAGCCTGTTGGCCCTGGCGGGAAACCCACCAGGATGAATCAGCCAAACCACCTCTCCCCCTGCAATGCCTTGCAGACAGAAGAGGTGATTGCCTAAAGGACTGTGGGGCTAATTTAGGGGATGCAAGGCGAAGAGAATTTGGGGATGCAGGGAGAAGATTTGGGATTGTGTAAATCTTGCTATGGAATGTTTTGAGAGGATTGTGGGAATGTGCAAAACTTACAGGGTGTTTAAAGAAAGGACAAAAACTAGGTAAAGGGAGAGACTAAGGTGGATCAAGTAGGAACAAGTGTGGGAAACATGGAAAATAAGATTAAAGAAGCTGGTGACATGACCAGGTTGCTGGTCAGTACACTTCTCTCACTAAGCTCTACAATGATCATTGCAGTCTCTCCTATATTCTTTTTGAACTGTATTTCTAACTACCCTCTCTGTAGGTATGCTCTCTATTCTGAGCCTGTGTGTGTTTATACATGTTCCCCCAATGCAAACATGTGCTCAGACTTGCTACTAGCTTGAGCTGGGGACATGGAACCGCAGCAGCCTTGCACATATTGGGCTAGGACAGGAAGAATCCTGCTGGTCCCAAAGTCCACTGGATTTGGCTACCTCTAACAATAGCAATGGTAACATCAGAGTTTCACAGTCTCTCAATTTCTAAACATCAGACCATAATCAAATGACAGGCAGTCTAAAAATATATACATTTTAAATTATTTCCATATAATAAAAATCTGGTTGATATTACTTACTTCTTTAGTTTTGCTGCCTTGTGAAAGCAGAGAGTCCTGTACTATTTTTTCTCTTAGTACATCAGGCTGTACTTCACTGGTCTGAATTTCTTTCTCAGTCACCCTCTGAAAGTTATCGTCATTCACAGCTGTCTGCAGAAAGATGCTCTCTTCTCTGTTAAATTTTTCAAATAAGTTTGTCTCCCAAATGGTATTATTCTGGTGCTCTTTAAAGGGCGAGTGGCTTGTGAGGTCATTTGCTGTGCTGCCTACCAGTTTCACAGGACTACAAGAGAAAGGAATAAAGTCATATATAATAAGACTTTTGCCCTTTGCTTTTCTATCACTCTGGAAAAAGTGGGCCATTTTTCCTTTAGGTATCAGCTGTAAAGACTGCTTGAATTTGAAAGAGACAGTGGGTTCCTTTTAAGAACAACCTTGCAGATTCAGTTATACAGATTCACTCCCACGCTGTGGAACAAGAGCCGTTTCCAGCAGTGACTGTTTTTGTGGAGGTACCAAACTCAGCTACAAGATGAACACCCGCAAGCATGCAATTAATGCTAATAAAACAATGAATAGTAATTTCTGCTGGGTGCAGCTATCCCATAAGCTCCCCAAACTCATTTGCTAAGCATAACCTATTTCTGACAGTGCCAGGGCCTGTGGTTTCTGCTCCAGACACAACAGTTGGAGCAAACCAGAAGGACGTATGGAGCACAGGTTAGTAAGAGTCACAAGAGTAAGCAGAATAAGAGGATTTGATCTTAGATTATTGAGGTTGGAGAGCTAGGATAGGATGTGGGTTGAAATCCATGTGTGGGGGAGGGGAAAGAGCAGAAGACCGGGAAAGCAGAGATCCTAGCTGTGGCAGCTGTGAGAGTGAGGAACACTCCTCCAAATGATTTGGCAAACATTGCTGCTTATCACTCAAAGTTTGGGAATCCCTGGTCTAAACCAATTAACCCTGTATATTCATTTTACAATTCACTGCAAATGCCATAATGCCAGTGCAAGACATAATGAAATTTCAGTATTGAATTAGGGAAAAAGACAGACAAATTATTTAGTAAGCTGTTTTTCGCAAATAGTTAATGGACTTAAGTTACTACAATTCTTAAAATGCATTCTGAAATAAATACCTTTCAGGCTCCACATCAAAACTTCTGATACTACATGAATGTCCTTTAATTGGTTTCATCAATTCTTCCACAGTAGGTAAATCTAATTAGTGGAAAAAAAAAAACCAAAATAAAAACCCGACACCAAAAAACTTAGAAAACATATTTGTAAAAAGGACAACATTTAAAAATGTTTCATAAATGGAGTATTAAAGATATTACTAGTTCACTCATTTTACATGCTTGTACAATATATGCCTGCCTTTGAGGTATTTACCTGACTCAATAGTTGACATGTTTTTTGAATAGATGTCATTATTTTGTGAAACACCTTGCACTAAGCATTCCGAGACTGCCATTGCAGAATTGTGCGGGTTTTGCTCATCAGTGTCTCCCAAAGACTGATCAATGTGATGGTATGCTTGGTGTAACGCTTCAATGTCACTGGTGGTTTGTCCATAGGAAGTGCCTGTGAAAAATGCAGGCTCATAAGAGACACTACAGGATTTTCTGTTTTGGGACACATTCCACTGGAGCCTGTGTTTCCATTACTAGCTTGGTCTATTATGTGGTGAGAACAGTGATTACAGTTATGAAAAAAATATTTAAAAATCTCATGTTTACTACAAAAATAAACAGTTGCCAAGTTAATTAGTACATACTAAATAGTCTCATCTACAGTTTGCATGCCTCTCCACCCCCCTCCCCCGCTTCAATAGTTTATCAGTACTAAAACTAACAGCGTATGTGATACAGCTATTTTAACAGATGCCATCAGAGCCATACTCTGGATATAAGTGGCATACACTGTTTAAAAAGTTCAATAAGATAATGTATTTTATAATTGTGTTCAGTGCTGTCAAAGAAGAATTTTAGCTATGATGAATAACCAAAAGAGATGGTATTCAAAAATCAAACTGCAATGTCAAAAGCCACTTTACAATAACCAAGTATGAAAAGGTGTCTTTTTAGCAGAAACATGACTTTTTTTCAGAAATATTTCCTCCTCCTGTCAAGATTTGTTACTAAAAGCCAAGGGTTTCACGTTCACTAATAAGCTAAGAACAAATGAAGGCGTCAGAGCCATCTATTCTACTAAAGATTTTGGGGTTTGGGTGTTGTTGTTGTGCACTTTTTTTGGGTTTTTTTGTTTTGTTTTGTTTTTTTAAAGCAACCCTTACCTGCTTCATTCATTTCAATTCCACTGACTTCTTCAGGCAGATAACGTTCACCTAGAGCTACATCTGATGTTTCAACAGCCTTCTGGAGTTCTGTAGTTGAATCTTGTGAATCAAGTAATACAACTAAAACCAAGATAACGAATGTTAAAGAAAACACAATTCTCTTATTTATACTCTGTCTACACTGGAATTAGAAGTACACCAAAGCTTATCTTGATGTACTAAACATGCAAAAAATGCTATATAGATTATTCTAATGCCATTAATGGTAAGCTGATTAACTCCGATTGCAAGCATCAAAATCTGAGTACTGACTAGATGTAGTAAAATAAAAAATTACATTGATGATCACTTTGAAGTGCTAACATATGGATTAATTTTTAATCATTTCAGTCCAACAGACTTTCAGTAGAACACAATAAAATCAGGTGAAAAATATCAAAACAGTAAAAATCAGGTAAGAAAGTTTCAAAAAGTTACATTTAGTATTCTCCTACTGATCAAAGTTTGTATTTTACCTTTAGCCAGCATGCCAGTGTTTGCTTCTTCCTAACAAAAATAAAGAAAAAAAAAAACTTTTTTAATTTGGGGGGGGGGGGGGGGGGGGGGATCTGGATGAACTTTAAAAGTTGGTCCAAAACCTAAGAACAGTTCTTAGAACTAAGCAGTTCTTGGTGCTCCAAGAATATGTACTTCTCTAAAACTCTTCTTAGGATACCAGAAGGTCTTCAACTTCATGTACTCTATCAAGTGACTGGGAACTAAATGCTAGTCTGCATAAATGGAATAATATTTTTGCACCTTCCTGGTTCTCTTATATTGTAATTTGAGAAAAGAAAATAACGTAGCAGTAAATACATTACACTTCCATTCTATTTGTTCTTTTCAAACATTTATTAGAAATACCACTCTAATAAACTTACTTAAAAATAATTTAAAAACCCCATTTATCTATTATAGATGAACATGTGGTGCTCTATAGACTCCTTCCATAAAAAAAACAAATCAGAGAATGCACCTGATGTGCCGCAGCCACATGTGTTCCCCATCAAAAGACCTGACTAAGCTAGTCAACAGGGGGCTCATACAGTGTAGATTTTGGGTCCTCTGTCCAAACTGCTTTTCTGTACAGAACTACTTCCCTCAGTCTCTGCCTCCTGCTGGTGTAGACATGACCTTAATAGCTCCAAGAGAGAGATTAATCACTACCCATGCTGAGGCTGAGGCTCCAGCCTGAGCTCATCATTTGTGTACTCCCATCCACAGTTCTTAATTCAAAGGCGGAGTAAGCAGGAAACCCTGTGAAGAACTGAATCCTTTCAGTGATTTATCACAGGAAAGTGTATACCCTTAATAGAACAATATAGTCCCAGGACCACTATATTTGTTTCCTTCAGATAGTACATATTAGAGATATATATATTATATAAATATAAAATATTACTATATTTACAGTTATACACTGCAGAGCTTTTGTAATTCATGCAAGTAATATAAACATTTGGTAAGTTATACCTGTTCTTGAGGACTTAAATCAACTCCTGACATGATGTTTTGATTCACCTGACTTCCTTCAGTTTTAAAGGCAGGAGTAGCATCTGTTTCTTCTTCAAAATCTTCACTGTAGCTGCCTGAAGAGTAAAATAAACATCAAATAGAATGAATATTCAAGGAAGATAAAGCAGTAAGGGAAAGCTATTTCCTCTTCCCCAATCTCTCAGCCAAGAACAGCTACTGCCACTATTACTCCTTCCATAAAGGCAACAGAAAGATTTTGAGACTGGGTGTGGTACTAGAACTACAGTAAGTCACACATAATATCGCTAAATTCCAATGAAGTTTGTCTTATGATCAGATATACTTTACCTCTGTCTCCTCAAGGCATACTTGAATTGACCCCTTTTATTCAATCACTTTCTCTCACTTAGGGGTGAAATTATGCAATTCCCTGCCTAGTAGACAAAGTACTCTGTACATCCACTTTGACAACTCCAGCAGTTTTTAGGCTCAGAATCTGTATTCCTCTGACCTGCTTTGGTGGCCCAACAGCCACGCTTTACCTGCAATGGTCAGGGTGATCTGGGAACAGAAGTCAATTGGTTTACATATTACTCAGAACAAAAAAGTTCAGTGAGGATGCTGGACTGCCTTGTGAATCTGAACCCCAGAAAGAGTCAAGCTTTCTGACTGGCTCCAAAGGCAACACAGAGTATAGAACAAGCTATGAGACTGTAGTACAATTTCCTCTTTCTAGATCTTTAAATTACATCCCACTACAAACATGAAGATCCTACGCTATCCTCTGAAACCCTGCTGTGATGTTTTCTGAAGACTTTGCATTTGAACTCGAGCATTAATCCACAGCTTTCATTTCTGTTATTCTGTTTAATGAGGGTCTCACAATTCTTAGTGTACACACAGTTAAAAAAAAAAAAAAAAAGAAGAATTTTCAAATCAATGATTTAGAAAGATGGTATTACCAGATTTCTCTTCATGTGTGGATTCCTCTTCTCCTTTTTCATTTTTTTCATTTCTGAGAAACAAAATGAAAATTTTACTCTCTTCTTGAACAGCAAATAAAGTTTTTTTCTCTAATTCCAAACTTTGATACCTCTTACAATTAGCAATAAAATTAAAAACCTGAATTTGTCCATCATATCAAATCATAGGTAAGAAAGATGTCAGCAATTATTAAAATAAATATTTTTTACAACTGTCCATAGTTAAAATTTTCAATCTAACTCTTAAAATCACTCCCTTTCTGCATTCCCACCAACACCTAGATTAGCTTCTCAAACATTTATCATCAGGTTTGCTTCCTGTTCTGACCTTCTTACTCTGCATTAACAAAAAAACCAAACCAAACCAAACCTTACTTTCCCCTTTTCCTGTAAAGTTCAAGTTTTGTCATTACCTAAAACTCTCCAGAATTCTGACTCTCCAACTGTTTTCATATTGGAAGTTTCCTCTGCACTCAGCATTTTTAGCAACAGCAGCCTGAACTGCCCCTTCATCCGTTTCTCTCACGTATGTTTGAACTTATTTTCACGTAACTGATTATAAATGAATTGCTCTAGTCTATGAAGATTTTGTATCTTTCCTCTAGATTCATTTGTACCATCCTGTCTAAGGGGACACAGAATCTTTCCCGATCTACTTCCTTGTTATTATCAATTGTTAACTGTTCATTTAGTTCCACCTTATAATTAAGAATGTTAAATTGACTTCTGACTATTGAGTTATACACAAGACTGTGTAGCTATGTCCACTCATCACCAAGTCATGCTCTCACCTTATTCCTTTATTTATTAAGCTCAATTCTGTCCTTGTCTTCCAAAAAACCAAACCAAACCAAACAAACCACAACAAACAAAAAACTGTCCGAAATCGTACGGGATCTTGTCCCACAAAATCTCAGTGGTCATGGCATTCAGATACCCAAGTCACATATGACCACTAATACAGCCCACAACTTTTCTTCCCTCTAGATTACCGTACAAATGGTGCTAGTAATACAGAATCATTGGAATCCAGCTCTTTATTTAATCTTGAATAATCAATAGTAGAGGAAGCTTCTCGTTCAAGTTTGGCAAAGAAGATCTCTTTTTCTTCTTGTTCTTCCAAGGTATCCAATCCAACTCCCACGATACTCTGATTAGGCCCAGAAGCTAAAACTGAATCTAAATTTCAAAACAAAGAATAACCTAATTGTGTCTGTGCTGTATGACCACATAGAATAGTCATAACAGTCAACAACAACTATAGACAGACTCACAAAGTATTAACAGTATCAAATAATCACAAGCTAGTACCAGGAGCCTTCAGCTCACGAGATGCAGTTGACAGAAGTGAAGAATCCCAACTTGCAATGAATTAAGGAAAACAGTTTATAATAATAGTTTATTTAGATCTAGCCAACTTCATGAAATGGCTGCACTCTCAGTTCTCACCATTTGTCTCCAGGCTGTCTCTACTTAAGGAGACAGCAACCCCATTACTTTTCTGAAGCTGCATCTTTTCCACATGCGTATTCTCATCAGTTTCCCCCATAGGCTGTGAAGTGTTCTGTATCTTGGCAAAGCTTCCATTAGTTCCAAGCATTCCTAGGAAAAAAGTTGCAATATTCTTGACTATCATCTAAAAGCTATTTGTATGACACTTCAGTCTTTTAGCCATCTTCCAGAACCACCAATTTTAAGCTCATGTTGCAACTGCAAAGATACCCAGTCTCAAAAGCACATTCATCTAACTTCAGTTTCTGAGATACGTAAATCTTATTTAATTACAATTAGTCTATTATACACATTTCCTTCCCATCCTTCATATTTGCACACAAATCTATAGTTGAGCATGGGGCAAATATAACAACTGTAAAAATTGGCTTACTGTAACATTACTTATGGAAGACAATCACACAAACTGTGTACAGAAATTAGCATTTCATTGTTAGAAGCCTATTAATTTTGTTTGACCTACTATCCACAGACTTTTGAAAATTGTAGCCATTGGCCCAGCAGCTCCTTTTCATTCGTTGCAAATTAAATGCTTTAAGGAAAAAAAAAAAAATAGTAACCAAAATTACTTAAAGGTCACTGATGAATACCCAATTCTTCCATTCTGTATGTTTATGCAACTACAACATGCAGTTGCTCTCCTTACTGTAATTTCATTGTTGTGAGGGTTCAACATCACCTTACCAACTTTATGTGTGAATTCTGCTCTCAGACAGAACACTGCCTTGTCTACTTCCTTATGGAAAACTAAAAGCCAAATATTGCAGTACATTACTAGTTAAAAAGCAGTACCAAGTCCCTTCTGCCTGCTCCTAAAACACACACATTTATAGTTAGATTCTTTAGAGGTTCTGTTAGGAGAAGGGCTAGGAGAAAAGCTGCTTATGCGTTTTACCCCATGACATATGAAATGGTTTAACACTTCTCACAGAAGGGAACAGAAACCACGTCCATCCTTTCCAACGTGAATCTCCAGTTGATAAAATAGACTCAGAATTTTTTGTTCTGTCTGGCCATATGATGTTCAGACTGTAGCTGTGTCCTTGTACTGAATATACCAGGAGGGGTGAAGGCACTGACAACAGCTCATTTCCTGCTGGCAGGAGACTGCAGGAGATGTGTACATCAATAACCCTTCAGAGCAAGAACACTAAACCAGTTTTCCATGTGCTGTTCAAGTGCTTCAACTCTGGGCTGTTACTCTGTCCTCTATACAGGTTCAACCAAGAAATGCCATATTTGCCTATATGGTGACAATGGAGAATCCTCTCCATTCAGTACTGAAAATGTACCCAGGGTGAGGCGGGGTGGGGAAAGTAAGAGTCTGAACGCCTTTTCCTTCCCTACTGGGCAGCCCTTAGCATGTGCATTCTGACTATAAGAGCCTCCTCGTTAAGAAGCAGAATAGGTTTTTCTTCTTGACTTGCAATGACAAAGTCCCCTTACACATTTTATTGGGAGGCTAAGTGCATAAGATTCTACATCTTGGAAATCACTTCCACATTCCTGTATCTAACTTCAGCTCCATCCT
The DNA here is from genome assembly GCF_035582795.1 of Mycteria americana. Lineage (NCBI taxonomy): Eukaryota > Metazoa > Chordata > Aves > Ciconiiformes > Ciconiidae > Mycteria > Mycteria americana. The sequence continues at coordinate 40,041,586 of NC_134367.1, forward strand.
CGATACAGAGCTCCGACTGACTTGCCTTGCATGCAACAAATAAACGTCAGAGACATTGACTAAAGGTCAAGATCCACATGTATACAAAGTTAATGCCTAAATAAATACATTCTGCTACTACTGGAAAGTATAAAATGGAAAGCTCAAAAGTGCTGGACAGAAGTGAAAAAGCATAAATAAGCCATTTCTCTGGTAGCTAAATGCAGTCGTTTAAAGTAATTTGCTCAGATGACGCTCTATTCTAGTTATCAAGACACCAAACAGGAGTTTGCAGCTGGGTCACAAGTTTTTTGCAGACCTTTAGATTAGCCACAATCTCACCAGACCTCCAACACCCTATTTTTCAATGAGAATATGTTAGTAGAATCAAGGACAAACTGTCACTGCCCTCCTATGTAAGATTTACAAGAAAGAAGATGGGCATATACTTCAGTAAAAAGACAATTAGAATGTTTAACAGAACAAAATTTTAGAGAAAAACATTTTCCTGAGTGGTTTTATTTAAATCACCTCAAACTCAATGAACTTTATGAACAGACTTATATTGATCTTGAAGGCTTCATGGGACTTATGTAACCTAGCTAATATCTTTTAAGTATTTTGCCAGTTCAAACCAGACCGGAGCTTTTTTAAAAATGCACCTCCCATAATAATCTGAAAATCAAACACTGTTTTGCAGCCATTCAGTTTTGCAAATCAGCCACTCCCAATTCCCAGACACACACCCTCGATTACAGGAGATACTACCATTGCTAATGAAGGCAAAAATGTCTTTTTACTAGCCCTACACAATCTGAACTCTGAGAAACTTATCAAATTTGGAAAAAATGTCAGCTTGGATGGGTTTCAAAGTCTCTTTTCACTGTGTTTCTTGACTGTTTGAACACTCCTACTGATTTCTGTGGGGCTTGCAAGAGTGATTTATTTTTTTGGGGGGTATTTGTTACTTTTCATAAAAACTTCTTGAAACAGCAGTTGTCTTGAACTCCAAAGATTTCAATACCCATATCTTCACATGCAATATTTTGTAAGGCTAATGTACAGTATTCTTTTTTAAAGTCCTGCCACTTGAAAGTAATTAAAACAAGAACCTGAGTTTCACTTGGGAAAATATTTCTAACCAGCACACTTGCAGAGAAAAGTTTAAAAACATAAATACAAAGGACTCAAACCTACAGACAATGAAAAACATCTATTTAAGAAGTTCTTTTCTCCTTAATCTGACTAGGACTATCAGAATCGAGACATTTTAGCTTTTTAATATCATATAAAAATACAATAAATTTGTTACCCTCAGAATTGTCTGGACTGTCAGAAGTGAGGCTTCCTTCTTCTTTGTTTAAGTACAAATCTTTCTTGTCCTTATGAAATTTTTCCAGCATTTTTAATTTAGACAAAGCCTTGCTGCGAGATGCACTGGAAGAAGGTTTAGGGGGAACTACTTTTAAGTGTACACAAACATTTATAAGTTTTTATACATAATGGATAGGGAATAAAGAGAAAAGTAAGATGTGAGAATTCAAATTGGCACTCTGAAAAAGTAATGCAGTTCAGTTTCTTGTAGATTGAATTATCAACGATTTTCTAGCTATAACTAAAAATTAAAGTTAATACTTATAACTTCTGAGAATAAAACTCTTTTTTTCCTCTTTTTTTATTTTCAAAAAAGACAAATCCGCCTTGCTCCACTACCTTGCATTCAAATACACTGTTCTAGGAGCTCAATATATTACCTGAAAACAAAGAAAACTAGTAAAACTACTTCAACAATAAAAGAAGTTTTGTACTACAAGTTGTGAAAGAAAGCATCTAGATCGGTTCAAAGAAAAGTGGAGAAACATAGGTACATAAGCGTGAGTTACTGCTGTCTTTATCACTGTCAGGTACAAGAACTGTATGTTGTTTGATCAAACCATTGTGAAGGCTTGCTTAGAAGCAAATACAACCACTTTCCATTCACATTAGTAGAATTAAGTTTTAGGTAACAGTACCTACGCTGAAAACTGTGCGCTCTCATGATACTTAGATGATAGTCACACTGTACACTTAATATACCTTTAGGCTAGCCAGATGCACTGTATTAGACTTTTCCTTGTTCAAATCGTCAGGGTGGAGGGGGCAAATTGGCTAATACAGAGAAAACTCTTAGTTACAGGTTTTTTGAATTTACCTTGACACAAGAGAGAGCAAGAGTAGTCTAGGGGATCAGGCCAAATACTTATGCTATCTAGAAACAGGACTATGGGGAGATGTGACCAGAAGCTAACACAACTCAGAAACATCCAAGATGACTAAAGGAAGCTGGTCAGCATATGGCAGGTGCAATGCGAAAAGAGAAACGGTATGAAATCCATTCTGATAGAATGCACAGGTCCTTTATTCCTTTAACTGATGTCCAAGTCCACTAGCGAGGCATCACTTCTCTAGATTTATATTCTCCCATGTTTACTGGGAAATGAAAAGTGTTGACAACATGCCTTCTGATGTAAATAATGCAAACACTTGATGCCTTTTAAAACAGTAATTTGAAATAACTGCCAAACTCCTCCTATTGCTCACATTTCAAATATTAAGCCTAATTCAAGAAATAGATTCAGTTTTAGTGTTTATCTTCCAGACCGAGATGCTTTATAGCTATTCTATGCAAATGAGGCTTATGAAAACAGGGCAGCACATATGCTCTAGAAAGCTAACATAGAGAAATGTTCTATAGGCTACATAGTACATCACCAACACAATCTAAAGACCAAGTGCCAAATATTTCTTTGTCATGGCTCTCCAAAATATTATTGATCTGCTTGAATTTAACACCAAAGCCACATTTAAACTAGTATATAAAAGTTAATTGCTATGGTAATTTACACAAAACTATTTAATGGATCAATGTTTGTAACTCTTTAATTATTCTTTGGAGTTTCTCTTCAGATAGCATAAAAAGTGACTTCACATAAAAGGTTGAATCTGAAGTTACATTGACTGAAATAATCCTGTAGATTAAACAACTTAGTTTGTCATTATTACACCAACTGTACTGTTTCCATTCCAGGGGCAGCATGCCCAGAGTAGCCTACTGGTTAGCTGAGGGAAAAGAATCACATGAACAGAAAATAAACAGAATGCTTCTCTGACTGGAGTCTTTGAAATTAAACGAGAAGAACAGTGAATATTAATATTTCTTGAGGATGAAATACAGAAAGTGTAAGAGATTTTCTGTTTAATAAACATACCGACCTTTGTTTAGATTTGCAAACTTATTCTCCCCTCCCATTGGCTTACATTCAATACTGCCTGTCCTCCTACATCACTATAGGTAGTGATGTATGATGTAACAACAACTGAGCAAAAGTTCACACAGTTATTAGTTTGTTCTGGAAATGACAAATGAAGTAAGTGGCAGCTTGCTTTCAGTGAGAACACTATGGTCAAATGGACGATTTGCAAAGGATTTTCTATAGGAAACGCACTAGTAATACAAAGCCGATATTGAATAAATTTAACAAAACATATTTAATCAAATACCAGACTGGGAATCTGGATGGGGACTCTTTTGTTCACTATTTTCCACTATTTCAGCATGGCTTTCCATCAGTTTCTTCTCTTTTCTCAGTTTAACAAATCTTGTTTGAGAATCTTGAAAAGTAAGACAAACAGCAAGAACAGACAGGCAAGCAAGACCGGACAGGAATTCTTATTATCCAATTTCTTTTTATCATTTAAACGACAACAGCAAGTAGAAAGGACATTAGTTAGAGGTATGTCTTTAACCTGTCAAATATGGGAGACAGTATCTTGAATCATAATTTGCACATTTCAGTTTAAAGCTGAAGAACAAAGAGTTCAAACGTGCCTAGAAAAACAAGTTGAGTTATTTTAAAATGTATTTTATACTGCTCAGCCAAATGAACAGAAATAGTCTATGCTGTTTACCATTAATCTACAAAACCAAGAGAAAACAGGCTACTAGTTTAAAGTTCTACCTGTTTCCTGGCACTTCTGCAACTAGATGCCTTGGAAAAAAAAACCTCAGACAACAAATAAATGTATAGCATATATTTTGTCTTCCAGTCATGTCTGGCATCTTTTAAGAAAGCATGATATAGATACTGAAGTAACTCAAAATGAAAACCTCAAACTGGAAACAACTTGTCAGCTCGGTACATTACTCAAGCTAATTAGCCAGACTGTACTTTGTTAATATAACAGTTCTCTATACAGTACCACCAAACACATCAACTCATACATATGAAGCACATATTTGTAATGCAGTGCCACACTGGGGATAGAGGTCAGATTTATACATTTACATAAGTTTAATTAATGTTGACAAAACACTTTAAAAATAATTCTATTAGTTGACAGCCTGTCAATAAGAGTCCTATCTGCAACTAACGTGGAGGTTCAAGACTAGTAGAATACACAAGAATCTCCACAAAATTTCAAAGAATGCCAACCTTACCCTTTTGAGAAATAAATTCAGCTTATTTCCATATTTGTTATCATCACAGCAATATTATTATTTTTTTAAGCGGGACAAATATTTTGCTATTTAGGGCACATTTAATAACCTTACAAAAAGCTAAAAATCTAAATCATCTTCCTCTCAGTCATCCCATGCAGTAACTTACATTATTAATAATAATCCATTATTAATACACCTGAGCACCATACTACTCTTGCATTCTCAATTTTTTTATGTCCAACTGCCAAGACCTGTTGGACCTTTGATTCAAAGGGCATTACACACAGATTACTTTCAACTCTCTGTGAAAAAATCCAGCCCCTCATCATGAAGAGTATGAATATGAACAGGCTAGCTTCTTTTGCAAGTAAATGGATTCCATACTGGCAAAACTGGGTAGGCTCACCTTCCCAATGTTTTCCTGTTAAAGGAGAAGCTTTTTTTAAGAGAGACCTTAAAAAGTTTACCAGAACTCTGTTTTTATTTTATACATCAATAAACTGCAGATCAAGCATGTTTCAGTTCTAATAGCTTGACCTCTAGTTAAACTACAGAGCTGATAAGATACTCTTAATTTAAAAAATAAAAGTGGTAGAATTGGTTCGGATAGGAACAACTTGATATGATCACATTATTTGTTCTGATTCTGCTTTGCATTGTACTTAACCCATACAAGCACTGTTCTCTAACACTTGTAATCATCCTGCTTTTTAAGCACCTATTCCAGTGGTTTTTGGTTGAAATAGCATGAGAAACATCACAGGGTTGCCTCAAGCATCTGAGAAAAAACACGGAAGAATGCTGAACTTCTAAAGTCCCCTGAAAATTTTCTTTGACAGTATGTCGAAAAATGAGGTCATGCTAACCGCTTAATTCTCACACTTTGCCCAGCAAGAACACTCTGTCCTTCTGGTTTTTTTGAAAAGCTGTAAGGAAATCATAGTGTCTCATAACTACCCGATATGTGGTTGCACTACCTGATAGGAACTCTCTCATATCCATCTGAGTTTTCCAGCAACATGTTAAAAGGCCAGAGACAGATAAGCAGTCCAGATAACACCTATTAGGGTTATGCCTAAATGGCACAACTGCTGCCTAAGATTTGGCTTGTAACTATGACAACACTGACAGGAGAGAGCTATGCTTAAAATTGGAGGCTACCAGCAGTATCTTAACTCTGTCATATGAAAAACTGATTTCTGGAACTTTCTGTTAAGCTCCAGTTGTAAGTTATACAGATCATGAAAATAAGAAGCCACCAATTACTACAAGAACAAGAGGCAATCACCCTGTGGAGACTAACTACTCATAGGCTTTACTACCCAATAAGAAAACAATGAAGAAATGGAAAACTTGAGGTGGAAAGCTTGCAAACAATAATATATTTTCTTCCAGAACTATGTGACCAAGTCAATACTGAACTAGCAATCATGTCATCACAGCCCTTTTCCCCTTGAGCCATGGTTCTTGGCAAGGGAAATGTATGAGAACACTGACAGACTTTGACTTTGAATACTGACAGTCTTTGAATCAGCTGCTGTTGAAAAGTTTTTCTGTGCTTCCCCAACCTATTACAAATGTTGGGATTAGCATAAGATAAATTGGTCTTTTCCTCTCCACTTTTGAAAACAGAAATCTATAAAAAGTCAGTATAAGGAACAGGTTGGTTACAAAACACATCTACAAATATTTCAGTAGAATTCATAAGTTACATTTTTTAATTATCTTACTATTTATAATGTATTTACTCTTTACAAGTTTTAATAACTTGAAAGCTACAGAAAAAACAGCAGAAAGCTTGCTTACAGCTTGAATATGATCCCTTTTAAAAAATACAATTACATTTGAGTTTTATACTTTATAAACTTGCATTGTAATGTTCTAAAGCACTCGAGTGGCATCAACTTAATCTGAAACCAGCCCTATATGAAGCATGAGAAAGAACTAGCCTGACCCCCGGTGGCCAAAAAATTGCAAAACTACATTATTTACCACCGTCATCCGAATCTTCCTCAGATAACCACCACGGCACTGAATCCTTTTTCTTTGTTTCTTTTTTCCTGGGCTGTCCCAAGGTCTCAAGAATGCTGGATTTTTTCTTTGAATTTCCAAGTGAATCATCTGAAAGAGACTGAGTCAATTGCATACAAGATTAAAGACAGCTTTTATGTTTTCACATTGTTTAACTGTCTTTCAGCCACTCAGTTCTGGACTTCTGAGCTCAGATGCCTCTCTTTACTCCCCACTGTCTGCCTTTTTGTATATGCATGACAAAGCTGAGTAAGAAACAATAACTATATTCATGTGGCATAATACTGCATATTATAATAACCCCAATGCCAGTTGGATATGTTAAAACTTAACTGCTTAGCAGAGTATATGTTCAAATGAACAGCATAATCAGCTCTTTTTCAGCTACTTACAACATATAAGAACCAAAATCCTGACTACGTCCTCCCTGAAGATAATGAAGCAGAGCAGAAACAGTTTTGCCTTGGCCTTGCTTTGTACATGAACATCATTATTAATATTCTAAAAATAAACCTTCACAAGCAACAGTCTAGCTCCCCGCAAATCAGATTTCAGAAATTAATTGTATACTTTCTGTTCATGGAAATTAATAGAAATGCCAGAGCCATTCCTACCCAACTCTGTGTATTAAGCTTTCCTATGTGTTAGCCATCCATGCCAATTTTGACTGATGGCTTAAATCAATGGAGAAAAAAAGTCTGAGTATGAACATCCTATGAATTTAAGTTACTGAAGAGTAACAGGAAGAAAAAGACCTACAGACACTTCATAAGACAACAGCACTTTTTTGAAGTGATGAAGATTCTTTAAAATAAACTGTTCTCTGTTCTTTTCCTTTAATAAAGCTCTTTGTGGCTTACAGCAGGCTCAGAGCCACAGTTAGCTGTCCAGACATTGAACAAGGAAATATATTCATCAAGCTAGTGCACTGCAACCTTATGTGCTACGTATTCTTTGTGCTTAAACTCAGTAAACATGGGGTTAAGGGGAGTGGCATACTTTCTATTTTTATCTAATTTTTTAGCCATAATTGTTGAAAACAATTGTCCTAAAGTCTCTTAAAGAACACAGTGAATAGAGTTAGCAAAAGCCACAAAGCGTACGAAACAAAGAACTCATGTATGAAATCCATCATATGAGAAAATTTCAAAAGCTTCACTTTTGTAATAGTGACAAATAAGGCAATGTGATAGTCTGAACAGAATACTAGAGGCAACAGGATCGTGGGTACCTAATATGTAAAACACAAGAGGATGTTTTATTAAAACAAGCCTCTGCAGTCCACTGCCTGATTCCTATTGCATAGGAAGCGCTACCATAAAAGCCTACCTTTACTATATATCTAACACTTCAATTTATATGGGCGTAACAAGAACATTCATAAATGAAATGCCAATTATCCAAAACTACCATTTAAGAGAAAAATAATTATAAGAAAGTAATATTCTTATTAATATTTCTGACCAATAACATCTTTGGAGCTTACAGTTTCAACTGAGAAAACTAAATGCCTGCCATACAGTCTCAGAAAGAAAATTTAAGTGCTCCAAGCCTTGCGCACAATTTTAATAAATTATGAAACTGCTAGACAGCAGGATGTATTGCAATTTCTTTAAGTTGGCTCAGTGACATAGAACAAAACAGCTTTACATTCTTAATAAATGTCCTATAAATAACTTCCTTACACTAGTCACAACACCAGTACTAGTGCCGTTGTCCCCAAAGGTCAGACTGCCTCCTGGCTAGCCAGAAGTACTGACAGGTGCTTGATGCAAGCACTGTTATCGCTTGCTGTTTCTTTTACGACTAACAGTATCCTCTACTCTGCAAGCAGAACTTCAATGATGCTCATACTCCTTAGAGTACTGTAACTAAAGAACCTGAAACTCCCACAGGTTGTTCTCAAGTTCTGGAAACTTTCTATGTCCAGCCATCTTGTCAACTGCAGACAGTAAAGTTGCAGCAGCTGGGAAAGAAATGCTGACACAAAAATACTAGTGCCTTTTTTCCAACATGTCAGTTGTCTCAACAGTGAAACTTACAAATTTTTTTCTTCCTTTGAAAAAAAGGAAATAAATCAACCAACCAACTTTTTGGACCAGTAACGGCTTTTCAGTGTCACTAAGTGGCACTGATTTCTTCCTTCCTCTCCCCTATAAAATAGCCTGTCAGCCTTTCAGGAACACAGACACACACACAGACACAAAAAAAAAAAGAGAGAGAGAAATAAAGTGTCAGTTGTTTAATCTCAACTTAAATAAAAGCCAAAAGAGTCAGTTTTAAGAATTGGGACACCTACGTGGCACATAATCAGCTTACCACCTCCTATACACATGAAGGAACTTAAGAAAGTAGATAGGTAATACAGGATTGGATCTAAAACACTCAGACTTTCATGACCAGTTGTCCTAATTATTTCATGAAACGAGTCTTTTTCAATAAAAAAACTCTACTCCAAATTATATTTTTAGTACAAAATAATATTTTAGTATATTTGATCTTTTAATACAAATGAAAAATGTTTTTCAACATGGTTTAATGGGTAGTGTTACTCTTCAGGTACTATTCCACAGATTTTTCTAATAAAGATGGTATAGCTTTTCCTTTTGAAAGTCTTCCTTCTTAGCTGTCCGTGAATATCAAGTAGAACAAAAGTCAGCCTAGAAGAAGACAATGGCTTTTTCCTAACTTTGCTTTGCTTGATGTGTCATCAAAAGAACCAATTAATTGAAGCACTGTGTATTAAAAAGAGCTCCTCACACTGCATGGGAAGGGAACTTCACAGCCAACACTCAGGAGCTGTATCAATATGACAGATGATACGTAAATTAAAGTGACAATAGGGGAAGTACGCTAAAGCAAAATACTGGTGGTGGGGAGTAGAAGGATCACAGACACACAGGCAATGGAGGAGGAAGAGAAGAATTATGGATGACAACAGGCCGTTCTGGCAAGGGGTTGGGAATAAGTGTGACCAGGCAGACATTTGTGTTTCCTTCTGTATAATGATAAAAGCCTAGAAAATCCTCTTCACTGATAGTGCATATGCCAAAAGACTTTAGTTTAATCCTCATATTAGACCTGCATCATCCAACTGTATCTACAGTCTCTCTTTAACTTTATAAGTTTTAATCACAAACATACATACAATCCGCCCCCCAAACAAAGGCAGTTTCACTAACTCTGAGTTATTTAAAAGGGAAAAACCATCCTGCTCCATTTCTCCTCTGAAAGATTTGCTTAAGCAATATTAAGTCTTCCTCAAACTACTAAGAAACAGTTTTTGCTATTACCACCCCCCCCGCCACTATACTCTCAATGTAAACATCACCTACACAGTGATTTTGAACAATGGAGCACATCAGTTTCTCATCTTTCTAACATTAAAAGGCTGCACACTTTTTATAAAAAACAAAAGCAAAGGGAGGGACATAACAGAAGATGCATGCATATAAAGTAACAGAGTAGATAATGTCATTGTTGTTTGGGCCTGTATCTAGCTGGCAAAACATAAAATAATGCATATTTTTAATGACTGGATTGGCAATGTATGTGTTTAAGCAAGTTTAAACACTTTACAAACTTCAGTTTTAGTTTGAAACGATAAAAAACAATTAAGACAGGAGTCGTTAAAAGTTACATTCTCTGGAACATGCCAAATACCACTTAGAATAATTCAATACGGCTATTTTGATTTTTTCCTAACTCGAGCATTCTCAATGTGGACAATAGCTGAGGAGCAAGAAAAGCATATCAAATGAGGAACAAAATGCTAGAAGCAATCATATGCAGAGTTTTGTCAAATGCGCAAAACAAATAAAAGAATAAACCTCCTTTCTCTTCCCCAGAGCAACTCCCTTCCTAATTGACAACTCCCTTCCTATTGACAGAAATGCAGGCCTAATTTTCTATTTTTACTAACATTAATAATTTCAGTGAATTCATGAATATTAACTCAATTACATCATCAAATTACAGGCCAAAATCTACCTTTAAGTTATTTGTGAATCTTAATTTTCAGATGGCATTTTGGTTTTCTGTTCTCTCAATTTAGTATTGCTCAGTGAAGTTACATCTATTCTGTATCTGTAAAAACACCTCAGAAGCTGCGTGGTCAAAGCAGAGTTACAGACCTACCTGGGAAAGCTAAAATCTTCTTGAAAAAGAAGCCTCTGGTTACTACAGATCTTTACTACACAGTACAAAGTGCCATTTTTATAGAATCTAGCACCTACGTTTTTCACAAGTAATTAAATTGTAGCACAGCCTCTACATCTTTAAGCATACATTACGTGTAACAGAGACCCCAAGAATATTCTCTGCCATCATTAGCTACACTTATATATAGCAATAGAATCTAGTAAAGGCCTTATGTATGTGGTATTTATATCTTAGGCTTACCACACTGTATGTCTGATAGACTGGAGGGCAAATTCTGGCATTACAAGTCTATATGCAGTGAAAAAACCACACCAAGTTAGAGCATTTTGACCACGTCCAATAACTGTTAGCTTAAGTCATAACCCACAGACTTGCAAGATTTTGCCTCTACTCAAAATCATCAAGCACCGTGAGGAATAAAAGGAATCAAATTAAATTTTTCTAATCACTACAACATACTTCATTTTGTTAGCATTAATACAAGAATTTTTAAATAGAATTCAGTAAAACATAGCTTGTGCCTACATACAGGAAAATTTTTAAATCTCATATTCAATTATATATCAGTCTGAAGCTTCTGCTACTAAATAACACACACAACTAAACTGAAACAAAAATCAAGAAACAAGGGCTCTTTCTAAGGATATAACCTAGCAGTGACAAAGTATTTATTTAATCACAAAACTGTTCCCTTGATTTCAATACAGCAAAATAGTATGAATTAAGTTTTGCAAGGTGTTCGCTTCATTGCTAAGACGCACACATAAGACAGCTACGAGAATTATGTGATAAAAGCACAGCTGCATCTTCCATTTCATATTCTTCCATACTCAATTTTCCCCCTGTATTTTAATAGGGAAAAGGGATGTGACCTTGCTCTGAAACATACCTCTTTCAGAAACTCTTCAAACTGCTCATCTAATTCTTCTTTTGAAAATCGATGAGCCATAATCTGCGACTGGATGTTACTTTCCAAACAACTGAGTTTAAAAACTAAGATTTAAAATAAAAATAAAGTTAATTAAAAGCATTCTGAAATTAGAGGTAGCCTAGTGATTTGCTGCTTTCATAGAGAGCTATAAGCAAAAAAAAGCTCGAGAGATGCCAAATTTCATTCCTCCCCCTCCTAATCTAAATTATTTACTGATCAAGACAATCAATGCAAACATACCTGGATTACCCAAATTCCTTATAATCAACATACTCATTTCTAAACCAACAGTTTCAGCATTTAAACTTTGAGGGATAAATAAATCACCATCTTTACATTTTTCTTCAAAAGACAGCTCTCTTAGCTACCCACAATTATGCATTTTGTCAGTGATCAAACAAGAATCCATTGCAGTAATACTTCCCATCCATTTTAAGGGCTTTTAGTTCCTTTCAATGTTTCTTCTCCAAAACTGGAGACATCTGGCATTATAAGTTTTGTTTGATCATCGCTGCTGTGCTTAGGACTCAGTAAACAATAAATGCATGAAAGTCTTTAAGATTAGACGACAACATTTGGTTTGATCTGCCCTGACTCAGAAAGCCAATTTCCCCCCTCCCATTCCCAAAAGTCTGTGTTGACTTCTCAGGTATAAAATATGCCCCACACTCAAAATGCTACAAAGCTTTTGTACATCACACTGCTCAACACATATGGCTACCTTCAAAACGGCGTATGTATAGCAGCATTAAACCACCCTAGCATCTTCCAGGCTGAGAAGTGCTATGTAAACATAAAAGGGCTAAACATTTGCAGAAATGCTTTTACCATTAAATAAAACTTCTCCCAATATGGAGTCCTCTCAGTACACAGGACTGTTACCTACCTAGTAAATTGATTTTGACAGGCGAGTTGTGACAACTGCTTCCTGCTTTCACTCCTTATTCATCCATAGACCACCCGACACTTTGGCTTTGCAGTTAAAAAAAAAAAAAAAGTTATAGCAGACTACCCAGACTTTGAATTGAGTAAGATATCCTTCTGTAAGCACTTGGACAATATCTCCGAAAACATGGTAAGAAGATTAAGAATCTTACCTCTCATGACACACATAATCCAGTATCCTTTTATACTTTTACATCAAAGAACATTAAATGCTAAACACTAGATACTTTAACAGTTTACTAGCTATGCCAACTACTTCAGCAAGTGGAGAATACTTAATTCCAGCCTTGCCAGAAAAAGATTCTTCTGACATTAGCTGTACTTCTGTCTACCTTATAATTACAGCTTTTATAAAAACTAACAATATAAAACTTTATTTTTCAAATTTCCATAACAGAAGATTACAGATAAACATTACCCTTAGCAAATATACTTTACAGCCATACCTTTAGAACTGGAGGCTCACAAATGACTTTGCAAGTTGTAAAACAAAGAAGTCACTTACTGGGATATATGCTATAACACAGGGCAGAAAGCAAAAGTTTTGGAAAGGTATGGCTAAAGCACAGGGATGAAGGAAACCTTATACAGCCTAACGCATTCCATGTAATCTTTTAATCACCCCAGGGCTAGGACCAGCCGTGACCAGATCCTCCTCCGGCTTCCCCTACAACAGGCAGAGCAGAGCTACAACAGCAGCCCTGGGGCCGGCGGGCCGTGCTCCCAACCCCAGCTGCGACTCCGCGGCTCCGCTCCAGCCCCGTCCTCTCCCGCCCTGCGCCTAGCGAGTGCTGGCGAAAGGGTGCGACGGCCTCCGGCAGCGCGGGGGCTCGGAGGCGGCCGGCCGGCCGGGAGGAGGGAGGGAGAAGAGCAGCCCCCGACGGGGCACCCCCAGGCCGAACCGGCGGGCAGGGCTCGGCTCCGCGGGGACGCTCCAGAGAGCGGCGGGGGACGGGAGAGGAAGCGGCTCAGAGCCGAGCGCTGCCCTGAGGGCGGGCGGCCCGCCCGCTGCCCTGCCTCGGGGCGCCGGGAGCGTACCTGGGCCGCGTCGGGCCCCTCTCGGCCATGGCGGCCTCCCTCGCTGGCGGCGCGGTTGCCTAGGAAACCCTCCCGGCCACCGTACCGCCCGCCAAAACTGACCGCGGGGTGACGTGTCACGTGATGCCGCCGAATCCGCCGGCTTTCCTCTACCCCCGCCCCTCCGCCGCCGGCGCGCGCGGGAGCACGTGACGGGAGCGCACGGGCTCCGGCGGCCATTACTACCGTGGCAAAGGTCGCCTCGGCCCGGCCCGGCCCGGCCCGCGCGGCTGGAGGCGGAAGTCGCCGCGCGGTGACGTGGGCGGCGGCGCGCGCCGGGCGTGCGGAGGGGCGCCCCCTGCTGGGCGCGGGCGGGCAGCGCCGGCGCAGGGAGAGGGGAGGGAGCGGGGCCGGCGGGGGGAGCGGGGCCGGGCGGCGCCGCTCAGCGCTCACCGCTCCCGCCATGAGAGGTCACGCCAGGATAAGGCAGCGGCCGCCGCCCGCCGAGCCAGCGCCGGAGGCCTGCCCGCGCACCTGCCTCCGGCGAGCGGGGGTTCGGCGGGGGGAGGCCGGTGCCGGCCCCGGGGCCGCGCCCTCCCCCCCCGCAGGGACGGGCGCGGGGCCCTCCGGCCATCTGCCCGCGGGCTGCCGGCAGCCGGGCGGCGGGAGCGGGGCTAGGGGACGCGGGTCGGGCTCGCCCCCCGCTGCCCGTGCCCCCGCGCTGGCTGCTGGCGCCGTTTGGTTTTGCTGCGCGGGAGCGTGCGGGTATCGCCGGGGCATGAAACCCCGACGCAGTTTGTTCCTCCCTTTGGGCGTGATGCCGGGCCCGTGCGGAGGACCACCCGTGTTCGTGCTCACGAAGCCTGTGGGGCTAAGGCTGTTGCCACCTGCAGCCGAAATGTCTTCGTCAGCTTCCCGAGGGCGCGCTTCTTCAGAAGTCGTGCAGCTGATCTTTCGCAGAAGCAAGACGGGAAGAGTTAAAACCGCGTCGCTTTCCCTCATGCAAAGGTCAAAACCAATCCACCCTTCCCTCCCTTACACAGAAATCCCCTTCTAAAGCTTTTCTAATGTTTCAGCCTTCGATGTCGGCTGCTGTGCTTTTAATACGTTTTAGCACATCTCTGGAAGTGTTTAAAATATGCAGAGAAATTTAATGACCCCTGTTTCCCTGACCACTGCCTCTCAAATAACCACAGAACAGTTGCAGTCTGTGCTGGCATGTGCTCTCCAGCTAGGGTCTGTCAGTTGTGTTTGTTGTGAGAGTCACGTTGCTTTAGGAATTTTTACGCCAGCATTTAGTAAATGGCAAAATAAAACAAGCTCACTTAAGAATACAAATGAACGTTGTTCGCACACGCACACGGATTTTGATTCTCTGTTGAGGCACACGGATTTTGATTCTCTGTTGAGCAGACTTGGAATGAAAAGATTTTGAAAGGAAGTTTTCGTCGGCAAGTGTTGGATACTCATCGCAAGTGAGAAACTAGTTAGAATCCTATTACTGTCTCTCATTTCCTGTTAGCTGGAGAGATAAAGACCGTGCTTCCAATATGGCCTTTATATGGCCCAGATTTTTTTATGCAAGTATAAATTATAGTTTAAATTCAAAGAAGCAAAGAAATACGGGCTCTGTATTTTCCACCCAAGTCTATAGGAATTACTTTGCTAAAGGTGCTGCAGCACTTCCTTCAGTCAGGCCTTTTGTCTGCAGATGGAGTTCCATTTGCAAAGTATGGGTCATTTATTTCGTCTTTGTGTGCGACTTCTGCTGCTGTCCCTGGGAAATGTGGGAGCTGATCAAGGACAGGATGCCCACGTAAACTAATATACTAGAACAATTTGTTAAGCGTGACAGCCTACTGCTGGTGAAGACATCAGCGTCTCATGAAAAAGCATGGAGTGAGGCATGAGCATTTAAAGAGAGAGATGGAAATTAATTAGGGGATGTCAGTCTGATGCTGCATGCCTTGATCCTGCTCAGATTTAAGCCAATGCAAATTTTGCTGTTAACTTCAAAGTGATAGCTGCGACATCATTCATTGATCATGAGAGTTACTTCATATATAATCAAATAATCACATCAAGGACTCAGTCCTGCAAGCTGCTAAAAAACTGTTGCACATTGAAGACTTTCTGTTTACAGAAATACGTTCAAAGAAAGAGGCTTGTACAAAGTATAGAAAAATGTGCAGAGGGATCAATGCTGTTGGAAACCTCAGTGCCCATATGGGAAGGAAAAAAAACCCAAACCGCTCTGTGACTGTGGTGGAGAGGAGGCATTGCCTGGTGTTGAAATGTCATCCAGTGCGCTCGAATGGCATGCACAATAGCCACTTAAAAGATTTTCATTTCCTTCTAATGCCAACCAGTTGGAGCAGTTTTCTCAAGAGCTCTTAACAGTGGAGCTTAAAAAACGGAGAGCGGGGCTAGCCATGAATTTCGGCCAGGAACGTGGCAATTTGGGTGGCGATACTAATAAAGCGGAAGGGTGGTCACAAATTCTGAAATAGATCCTGCTGGACAGAGCCCCAGATTATAAGGTAAAATTCTGGCTCTGCTGGCATGGGTGGGAAGCCTTTGTTGACTTCTATGAAACAAGATTTTGCCGCTGTAGTCAGTGGCTTCTTACTTAAATGTGTGGCATGAGTACACAATGCATTTTTTTCCTTCAGATTCCTAAAATACAAGGCTTCATGTATGAGTGTAATAATTTCAAACAATTAATGGTAAAATTAAAAGGGATAAAATATCCGTACTTTTGTTTTTGCACGTCTGATTTCAAATTCATATCATCCATAAATGTCAATGGGGAAAAAGACATCAAATAAAAAAGAAACAAAACGTCTGCCACATCCACTTTGGCTGAGGCATTGCATTAGATAGTATTTCAGTACTGAACTTGCAAATATGTGAAATACGAGATTATGATAATAAATATTTAGCCATATTCTTGGTTATGTTTTTTCAAAGGTTAACAGTTTCATACTGAATGAAAAGCAAACAAACAGTGGTGAATTAAGAAGTTAAAACTGCATTCTCTGTGCATGCCCACTGTGTTAGTACTTCCTTACATGACTGTGCAATAAAAATCCTTTCCAGTATACGCATCAGAAAAAGAAAAAGCCTTCCATAAAAGTACAAGTTGCACAGAAAACAGAAAAATTATGTGGAACTGTATTTTGTGCAAGAGAAAACAGTAGTCTGGCATTGTTAAATTAGGATTAGTTATAAAACAGTTCACCTAACTATAATTTCAGTTTAAAAGATCATTTTTAATACTTTCACTTCTGTTTCACTACAGGTCTTATTTTGTTCTGCCACTGGTTAACCATAGTCCTCAGATCCCGAGGGCCAGATTTATGGTTGACTGCGTTATGGTAGCTAGCCTGAACTCAGCTTAGGATCTCGCCCGCCGGGTCTTTTCCATCATGCAGTTTCTCCATGAGCTGAGAACTAAATCGTGTGTCGTGTTTCAAATTGTTCTGGAGGCTTAGACCGGTTGCTAATCTTACTTCTGCTTCAAGCTTGTGTCCCTTGAACAGAGCTGCAAGTTTGGAAGCTGGGCTGTCACGTTGCTGGCCATTTCCCGGTTTCTGGAAGTTAGCAGGCATGCAATGTTTCTCAGACTTTTTGAAAATGGATCCTCCCTTTGGCTCATTTGTATAAATGCTTAATTGCCTTAATGCTGTGCCCTGTGCTGCCAACTTTTCAGTTCCTCTGGAAGTTGCTCAAAGTCCTCCTCCAAGTTGCTGTAATTACTGGCTGCAGGAGTTCTCCATCATAGAGAAAACTGTGCTACTGCCAGCAAATGCAAGCAGTTAAAAGTTCCTTCAAGACAGTGGATGTTTGCAGTCAGTAATTATAGCTGCTTCTCACTCTCTCAACTTAAAAGAAGTGCATTTGCCAACATTTAACACTGCTTTTTCTTCCATTTCCCGATTCTCTATAAACTTGTGGGGAAACATTGCTCTACTGCATAATCCAGCCAGTGGAGCAGGATCCCTCCTATTAAGAGCTTTCACTTTTGACAGATCCTGGGAAAATTATTGTGCAAAGATAGATACAAACATGGCTGGTGTGACCAACCATAGCACATTTGAACCAGCCTAATGATCCTGCCCTATGCCTACTGCAGGCCCGTCTTTGCGAGCAGAAATTCTCAGTGCTTGGCATCAGGCAGCACACCTACGACTCCTACTCTCCACGGGGACTGGAGAAACAACTTGGGTCGCTTCCACCCCAAAGTCATTTGAACTGCAAGCCCTCATCTGTCATGGATATTCTCTTTTGTATACAGAAAGTTTTGTTATAAATTTTTCTCTTTGCGTGAAGACACACCACATATCTTCGGTTCAGAAAAAAATAAATATTTTTATAAAAAATTCTTAGTGGCTGAGGAAAGATTAAACTCAGAAAACTCAGCAAAGAAAAATTAAGTGTTCTGATTTATTCAAATTTTTCAGATCTGTAAAATCTCTCGTTAATCCTGACAACATATCTGCTTAACACTGGCAAGAATATTAGCTTTGCATTTCAGATTTTCACTTGGTTATTTTTAGTTCTTCTGAAGCCTGGGAAATAAGAAGTATAACCGCTTTGAACAGTCTGAAAGAGCCAACTCTAGCAGGGCCTCTGAATCTGATTAGATAAAACAACAAAGAGGTTCTGTTAGGGCAGAGGCAGGAAGAACTAAGGTGGGTGGCAATATCTGTCATAACTCAGGGGAAATGTAGCCTCAAAGCACTCAAAAGTGGGTGAAAAAATAACATAAGCAATAGACAACTTTCCCACATCTTAGGTCATTCTCCAAATGCAGTTTGAGGAATTTTCTCTGCGCTCAACTTTTTTTTTTTTTTTTTATTTTTAAAGTACAATAAACAGCACATGCATGTGTGTTTATCTTAAAAAGCTAATTTAGGGGAACATCATTTCTCTGAAGATAAGTATCCGAAAAAAAGCGCGGTATGGCAAATGCGATTACATTTGTCGGTATAGAAACAGCGTAAGATATTAAGTGATAGATTTGCAATTTTCATCATTTTCCTCTGAAAGTAAGGTAGCTTTAGGATTGCCACAGGAGATTTCTTCCTAAAATACAGCTAGTCATACCGTCACATTTTATCCCGCTGGCCAAAAAAGGATCAAACTGTTGTGTTTAGTGCAACTGGAAGGTCTTCAGGGTTTTTTGGGGTTGATTTAAAAATGATCTGCTGTTGGAATGGTGGGAACCTGGAACACCCGCTTGGCCAAGCATTGTGCTTCCCTACTTTCAGTGCAGGATGCTTATTTTGGGTTGGAGTCTCTGCTGAAGTGAAGAGGTAGCACGAAAGATTTGTGCATCTTCTCAGGTAAATCAGTCAAGCTGTTTTCAAAGTCGCTATGCACCCACAGCGTTGAGATTTGTCTCTGTTAGAGGCCGGGAGCGTTACCTGCTTGAAGCCTGCTGCTAAGTGTGCCCCACAGTGATGGCAGCAGCTGAGGACCGTGGTGCTTGATCCTCGTATGGAGGTGTATGAGAACAGTCCCTCCAACCTGTTCTTTACCTGCATGTGACTGCTGGCATTTTTCCAGTCACTCTGAGGGTGTCTTCCCTGGGACAAAAGGGGGTTCATAGCGGCAGGTGCATACGTGTGCGATAACTAAGGCTAATCCAATACCGGTTTGCATTGCTCCGGTGGGTCAGCTCCGTGCCGGGCTGAGCGCGTTCAGCACGCTTGCATGGCTCTTTGCATTGAAGTGGAGTGGTGGAGCTGTAAGCACCGGAGTTCAACCTTGATGGGCAGGGTCTACTCGACCCTTTGTGGCTTCTGGCAAAAGGCTTGTTGTAATTACGCTGCCGAGGTAATGATTTCATTAAGCAGTTAGGTACTGGACAAGATTGTCTTCTGGCTTGAAGGGTCATTACTTTGTTAATGGGCTTTGTCCATTACATTAATACTTTGTCACTTGCTTTGCGGTATACTAGCCTACATTTTAGAAAGAGAATTTGGAAGGACTGTTAATTTATTTGCCAGGAGTTTGATTTAACTTTTTAACCAGTAATGTATTCCACAGTTTTCCTGATTTCATGTCTGCTATAAACAGTATTCCTGTGAACCAAGCGGCTTGTTAGTGGTATTTCTATGGCATTTTCAGCAGGCTAAAGGTAGTTACAGTGTACATTTGGACAGGAGAGCTGGAGTGTGAAATTTATCCCAATTACCTTTTTCCTCAAGCTTTTTTCTCATTACGATTTCGTCCTAAGTTAATTTGCTCCACATTTTTTTTTTTCTTTGAAACTGTGCTGTGAGGTTCAGTCTTAACTTTCCTGCACAGGGAATTGAGCATCAGGTCTTAAAAGCTAAGGGGACAAAATCCGATCCTTGCCAGGAATCCTTGCCTGTACAAGTTCTGCTCCCCCGGCTGATCCGTGGTCTACCCAGGTGAACGTGTTTCTGTTTCCCAATGAATGGAAAAAAGTAGATGGGCAGATATGGATACCCCTTTTTGTCCTTGGCCAGTGAAGGAATAAACCCCCCAGAACTCAGGTTCACACGTAATAACAAAAACCCTGGGGTGTGTGAACCGGTATCGATGGGGGGGACAGGGTGACTATTACGAGTCCGTTCTCTGTGCGAAGCAAGTTCACGTGTTTGTCGATTTAATGTGGCTGTCTCGCTCGTCATCCTCTCGCTCGTGGAGACGCAGGCCCCGGTCCCATGCTGTTTGTACAGATGCTGTTAGTACAGAGCCGGGGGATGGGGAAGACAGAGAAATAATCTGAGGTCTCCTTCTCTACTGCCACATCCCCAGCACCGCGTGGGCCGTTTCGGCGAGGCGCAGATCCCTCACCTACGAGGCATTTATAGCACGCCGCCTTTGTTGCCCCGTGCTGGCGGCACTCGGCAGAGACGTCTCACTCTCGCCCAGGCGAAGCAACCTTTCTGGAGTCAGCACGTGTCCTCCTTTTTGGTTTACTTGTTCATACCTGGAAATAAAGATAATCTAAACTCATTTTCTGTGTACAGAAAACAAAAGCCAGCTGGATAGGTGCTACGGAAAGGAAAACCTCACCACTCTGAAACTCTCAAATGTGGACAGGCAGAAGATTTCTTTCTTTTTTTTTTTTTTTTTTTAATCCTGTAAACAGTGCTTTAGGTAGGGATACGACCTGTCATTACTGAGAGATTTCCAGCAGCTGAACATTTGGTGTCTGTCTGCCACCCACCTAGTATCAAAAATGCCACCAAGAGATCGGCTTGTCGAAGGGCTAAAATGGTCCCTACAGCTTAGCCTCGAAGGGCTATGACACCTGCTTTCCCGTGTCTTCTCTTTCTCTCCGTATCTACCCCGCTAATCGCCTATTAGCTCCTAAAGTACCAGAAATAAACACCAGCAGCCCCAAGGTT
The DNA here is from genome assembly GCF_035582795.1 of Mycteria americana. Lineage (NCBI taxonomy): Eukaryota > Metazoa > Chordata > Aves > Ciconiiformes > Ciconiidae > Mycteria > Mycteria americana. Next base: position 40,062,518 of record NC_134367.1, read on the forward strand.
CAGACAGTGTATATTAAGACCTGTGAAAACTGCCTTTTGCAAGCATTTGTCTGGAAAATAATACCTAGCTTAAGGATTTAAAACCTAGTGAGAGTCTTTGTTGTTTCAGGCTTCTGGGAAGTGGTCATTTTCTTAATGTGATAAGAAACTGAAATGTTTTCAAAGAAAAGACACTTAGATGTGTGGCCTGCGTGGATTAGTAAGACTGGAAGCTGCTGTTCCATGAATCCCTTAATTACGACAAACCTTGTCTGGCAAGCTGCTATATTTACTTAATAGAATATTAAGCTACGATTTTACATGTATACTAAAGGTATTTAGGTGTCACTGTTTTCTTGCAGTGTAATAATATTTGATTTGATTTAATTTAAGGTTGGATAAGCTTGGGCTTTTTGTTAATTTCCTCCACTCTGAAGGATAAAATAGCCTGGTGCGAAAGCCTTTTAAGGTTCAACAATATTGTTTAAGCATGGCATCTGCAACTAATAATAAAGACTATGCAACTTTGAATGAAAAAAAGTCTAATTATCATGGCAAGGGGAAGATGGTTGACTCATCTTCGGCAGTTTGGATTACATGTGTGGGATTGTGTTTTGGATGGAGCACTCCAGAATAGCAACACTCCATCAAAAACACAGTCATGCACCTGTACTCCAAATGGCTGAATAAGGCAAAACACATGTCATCCGAAGACTGTGAATCAAATTAAAAAAAGAAAAGAAAAGAAAAGAAAGCTGGAAGAGAAATAAAGACAAGTACCATAACATTGGTGTGTGTGAAGACTTGTTTCTCTAAAGCTTCCTGAGTGATTTATTTATCGCTAAACCTCTGTTCGCAAGCCATGTTTGATTTTGCTTGATGCTGATATAGACACTGCAACCAGATCTTATGGAAAGGGCTGCCAGCAACTGTTTGATCCTGATAAATTACAATAACAGGCACAATTTACAATGAGAAGCTATTGCTGCTTCTGGCCCTAATGCGTGATGAGGTTTAAAATACGGTGGGCCAAAATTCTCCTTACCTGGTGGCCCCTCAGACCACTTACAGAAGAGCGTAAGAGAGCCATTGAGCAGAAGAAAATTACATTCACAGCAAGAGCCAGGCCCAATTTTATATCAAAGGTGAGCATGTGTGTGTGTGTGCATCTGCTTGCATTTGGAGTGAAAGAGATATTGTGGGGAGAAGAGGTACACGAAGGGTGTATAACCCACTTGTTTGGAAACTTGTGTGTTAACTGAGCAGCCCATTCCCCCGGTTCCTTCTACATGTGCACGCACACACCAACACCCCCCCCCCCAACATTTATGCCTGCAACGCATATGTGTTGTGAATATTGAAGTATTTGCTCTGGAAAGTTAATTGATGACTGGCTGCTTATTTGATCTTCACAGTGTCGAGTTCAAAACGTAGTAAGCGATAAAAAACACCCAATAGTTGGACATAGAAAGAGGTGAAAATTCAGAAAGGGATGTGAAATGATATGAATTAGAGCCCCCTGCGTATTTTCTTTGCAGTAGCATTCCCAGACACCTGCCCCTGATTTCAGAAATGTATACAAGCCACAGTCCACACCCAGGAGAGTAAAGCCAGATTTCTTGAGATATTTCATTGCCTAGAAGCTTTTGATAATCCCCTCAGATGCTTTTTTGCCTTTTTAGGGGACTTTGAGTCTAAGCAGATTAACATGTATATACTTACTGATGTGCCAAGAGTTAGCTGTCCTGGAGGCCAATGTTAATAATCCAAAAAGATACATATTAAAGAATGAAGTGGAGTGAAAGGGATGTTGCAGGAAAAAGAGGAACAAGAAAAAGGTATCAACTACATGTTTAGAAACCTGTGCGTTCTCTGAGCAGCTCATATTGCTGGTGCCTCCTGTAGGGAAGCGTACAAGGGCAGAAGAGACAATTTCACACACTTTTGTTAGTGAAATGTTGAGAGAGGCTTCAGAAAGTCTCTAGGAGTAGTGGTGACACTCAGTGGCTCTGATGGATTGTTTACGAGACTTCTGAAGGACTGCAATGCACCTCTCCTAACACTGGATTCCTGCCTTTGGGAAGTGTTGAATGATCCAAAACTGCGCCATAGCTCTTGCCCAAGCTCATCTTCTGTTAGTCGTCTCATCCAGCTGCTGTCAGGCTCACATGGGACGTGTCCAGAGAGGATCAAGAGAAGTTTTCCTCTATTCACAGCATGATTCTCCTTCGCCCCAACATGTATACACACTTGCACATGAACAGCAGAAGCTGTCCCCAGTTCTCCTATAGCCACAAATCCAATTTGTCTGTGTCCTCTGCCTTCTGTAGCCTTTGACAAATAAGCTCTGCCATTCCTTTGCTTCTCCCCCCTCGTTTCCCATTTAAACACATATATATATTCCACTAACCATTCCTCTTCACCTTTGAAGAAATGTATGTATACACGTACCTACCACCCCCTCTCCCTGCCTCTGCTCCCCCAGCTTTTATATAGTATCAGTATTTCCTATGTTATCTGCTGGAGAGAGGCAGGCAGAGCTGCTGCACGTATTTAAAGAGAGTGCATGTGCCTGAACACACATATGTGCATGCACATGCTCTTGTGTATAGGTACACCCCTGTCTCAAGGAGTGAGGTTGCCTGGCTCATGGAGAACGAACCGGGAGAGGTGAGCACAGACTTGTACCTCTATAGCACAGAGCACAGGCTGAGTGCAAAGCCTTAGAGAAGGACCGAGTATGAAATACAGGTCTTGAATGCAAAAGGGACAGGGTTTGAGGACAAAAGAGACATGTTTCTGTAATTCTAAATATAGACAGATGTTTAATGTCAGTATCTATGGTCTCTGTGTGAAGGGGCAAAATACCTGAGAAAAAGAAGCTAAGAATTATTGCTTAAGAGGTTAATTTGTATTAACTATTCTGCAGGAAACTTGGGTGCCAAAAATTAGGTTGGATAATTCCAGGCCAGGTTCCAAGATTATACGTCTACCAAGGAGGCATATATAAGAAATTGGAATTAGACATGACAAGGCAATCATAGGAGAAAAAAGAGTTGAAATCAAAATATTCTGAAAAAGGGATCGGCCTGAAATTAGATTAATGGTTGCAAAAAGTGACCTGAATATTCAAAATGAGAGCACTCTATGGGAAATGTCTTAAATGAGTCTGTTTTTTCTGAGCATGGCTGCTCAAATTGGCAAAAATTGGCAGAATTTAAGGTTTTTTTTTCTCAGTTGGTCCCATAGTGGAAAAAGAAGCGTGACTGTCACTTCCCTACACTTTTGGGGAGTGTAAGTGACATATTCACAGCTCGGTGGGTTCCTGGAGTATTCAGGGTGAAGGTGACTACACATCATGTAGTCTGATCTGCTGTCCATCGGAAGTATTGTGGTACTGGGGCTGGTAACTTGTTTGACCTTGATCTGCCTTCTAGGAAAGCATCCGTAAAGACATTGCTTCCCCTAGTAACTCGTTCCGGTCAGTAATAATGATTACTCCTTTTGTTAAAAACCCACCTAATTCATCACTTAAATGTGTTTGGCTTGAGCCTTCCACTTGTGAGACCATCCTCTGCTAGATTAAAGAGCCCTGGAGTGCACTCTATTTCATCTCCGTGAAAGTACTAATACATTGAAGCCAAACCACTTCTTAATCTTCTTCTTGACCAGTTGTGACTTGAGGCAAGTAGACTTGCTTCATACAACCGTGGGAAGCTACTCGTTTCATTTCGAACCAGCCTCTATGATGATATGACAGCGGGATGTGCAAGTCACTGGAGTTTACCCTTCCACCCGCTTGCGTGGACTCCAGCCAGCAAACACAAGCGATGAGAACGCTAACGACCAGAGACAGCAGAGCTGGCCACATGCAGTCCCCCCGTATGTCAGCTTTGCTTCAGCTGAGCAGACGTTGCCACGGGGGGGTCGTAGGTTTTAAGAGAGAGGTTTCCGCGTGTCCCTTCTGCCTTCTCTAGGCAGCAAAGTACCTCGCATAGTTCAAATTTCATCGTGAGGCATGTTTACCGAGTTGTCAGAGATAAGCCTGGCTCTGGAGGCAAATGTTAGCATGGGGAACAGAAATGCCAGCAGTGAGCACATATGGCACTGTTTGTACTCTTAAGTTTGAAAGAACTAAACAAGTTAACAAATACAGATGTTTAAAATCAGTAAGAGTGTTTAATGAAAACAAACAAAATACTGTAGTCTATAAAGCAAAACCTGTTTTTCTTTTGCTCCTTTTGACCAGCTGGGATTAGTGTTTTTCTGAGCCTATAGCCTCCTTTGACATATGGGACATTTTTGAGGGACATTAGTCCCGGCAGATGCTGGGTGGCGCTTGGGTGGATGCCTCTGATTTTTAGTTAGTTAATAAATCAGCTTTTACAACCATGTGTATCCTATGATTTAACACATGCGTAACAATAATACTGGATTAGGAAGAACAAACTGTTTCACTGCAAAGGATATTTTATTTCTTAGCAATATTGCATACAATATGAGCTTTTCTGTAACATAAACAAAGGATTCATGCTATTTTTTCATTTAGCTGGTGCCCTTCGTCCCCATGGGTCAAATTGTACTCGGAATTGCATTAGTACAAATGCAGAGTACCTCCGCTGAGCTCAGTAAAACTCTTTCCATTCACTTCAAAGCGTGCTGCTTCAAACCTCATGCAGCCTGCTTTTCACAGGCATCAGCAGCCACTTCCTGCCCAGTAAACTGCTTAAGTGACGTTCCCTCAATTAAAAAGACGCATGTAATGCTTTACCTAATCAGAAGGTTAAATAGTGTCACGTTGCTTTCCTACAAAAATTTTTTTCCTATGTGTCCTGCTCTTGTTTTTGCAAGGAAAACTTTCTTTTTAATCTTCAAGCTCCTAGTGCTTCAGATACGCACTAAGCTACTAGCACACATGACATCATCCTTGGCTTCAGCCTTTGAAAGTGAAATGGTATTTAAAAATATGAAATTCTGGTAGCAATGTCACACCCGAAGTTGAAGTTTAAAACAAAACTGACAATAAAATCAACTGCCAGGAAGCGGACTATTTTTTAAATTAGACATCTATCATGTCAGCTTTGGGTTAATCTCTGGAGCCAGCTCAAGGATGGATGAGGTAATATTTGCACATGTTATGGATAAGATAGAATGAAAATGGATTTTTTTTTTTTTTGGCTAATGTGCTACAAAGATTATGAGCCTGATGGTTGGAATCAGTACGAGCTGTGATTGAGAGGTTATGTGTGAAGCAGCAGATTAGAATGGTTTTAATATGTTGCGTGATGGTCTCTGAAAGTCCCAGGCTATGTACAAAGTGTTGTGAATAGGGGCACTTGCAGGAGGCTGGAAGATAAGTGATAAGTGGAGGGTTGACATAATTCTGGAAAAAGCTCTCAGAGCCAACACATTTAGTGGATAAGTTTAAGGACTTGGTCTCGTTGCTTTAGTTAGGAGTGCCAGAGATTGAGGCTTAACAGGGAGTCAGGACTTGGTGACAGAGCCAGCTAAAAGATGGCTGGACGTAAGTTATAATGCATAAAAGAAAATGAAACATTGAATCATAACCTGCTGTAATAGCAACTGCTTTTGCTATTACAGAAACTATCTGAGAATTTGTTTTTGTCTGTGTTAACAGTATTTAAAACACACGCGAATTACAGCTGGGAAAGGGATTCCATTAATTCCTGTTTTCTGTGGTTTTTGTGAAAGCTTTTCTTAGCCTTTGTGCACGCTGTTCTCTAAAGCGTATTCCTGGCAAAGGTCGACATTTGCTCCGCGTTTGCACCAAGCTTCCTGTGAGAGGTTGACAGGTCCAGAAACTCAGAGGCATGGCTTAGAAAGTGTGGGTCTCAAGTGGCTTCATTCTATCTTGTTCTCCTTTTTTGGTGGCCTCGGTGGTCTTCTGCATAATCTTGGCAGTCCTGGAGACCCAGTTAAGTTAAATCAGTCCTTTCGAAGAACCTGCCCAGGGGTCCATGCTGCAGCCTTGTCCGTAGTGAACAGCTATGAATTGCTGGTCCTTTGATCTGTTTCTCCACACCACTGGAGCTGCTTTGCACCTCCTGGAAGGGTGCAGGAGCAGAGGCAGGAGAGGACTGCGGGGTAAGGCTCCCCCCGCCCCCAGGCAGTGAAATGCGTTTTGTTGCACCTTTTGTGCCCGTTTCCCTCTTGTCCTCCACTGGAAGAGGACTGAAGGACGTACAAGGAGAAAAAATGTGCATTTCCTCAGGATGGTGAGGGCCAGGAAAATAAGTGAGATGTTGCATTGGTTTTTGAATCAGAGAAGAGAAGGTCTGTCCCACAGCCGTCTCCATTCCTCTTGAGAGAGACGCAGACAAGAGGCAGGTTTCAGTCAGTAATACCAGGTTTACAAGTGTAAGAGCTGAACTTTCTCCCAGGTGTTTTTGCCATGGGCAGCTGTGAGTTTGTTACAATCTTCTGGAAGCTCCAGTCAGGGAAGCTGCCTTCTTTGTGCGCAAGTGGCCATTACGTATCCAAACATAGTATTTGTATGGGTAGTGTTGTGTGCTTGTCCATGACAGATGTATCTGATGCTGCAATGTACTGCTCAAAACACGTCAGAACAATGGAAACATTGACTTTCTTGTACATCCCACCCTACTACCTTTATTTCCACCTGACAACTGTAAAGAAATTAGAGGAGTCTGCTTTTAGAACTATACTTGTAAGGTTATCGTCATTGTCACAAGAGATTGCCAAAAACCCCCAAACTGTCAAGGAAAAGCAAGAGTTAGCCCAGACAACAGCATGACTGAAGCCCACGCTTTAATGTCAAGAATATTCATTCTAAAGTGTATATATCTGCTCTCTAGCTGAGCAACAGGTCTGAAAACTGGTTAGCTGTGTTTAGGGCAAGGACATTGTGCTGCCTAAAAATGCCAGAGGATGCTCAGGTGAGAACCAGCCAAAGGTAAAAGGACTTAATGCCAGCCTTGGCTGCGGACATGGGTCAGCTGAGGAGCTCAGCTTTCCCCAGAGAAGAACACAGCTTTCCCCCAGAGAAGAACTTCTTATAGGACCACACAGAATGGGACACAACACAGAGCATTTTCACAGCCAGCTACTACTCTGCAAATGGGTAGAAAAATAAAATCATAAATAAAAAGAATCACTGGTTGTGAAGGTTTTGGACTTTCCAATAGAATATAAAAAAAGTACACAATATTCACTACTTCCAAAAGAGAGTCACTGGCGAAAATGTGAAGCAACCATGACTGGGATTGGGAAGGAATGGAGGGGAAAGGGTTTAAAAAAAGTTGCATTTCTCTATTTTTTATTTCCCTAAGAGTCTCGGGTTTTTTTCTGCGTTCATTTTGACTTGTGGAAAGCTGTTTACATGTTATTTACGCTGCATACGGCTCTGTGAAGAAAGTTATACAATATATATGTTAGTCTATGCAGGTGTTTATAACTGTAAATGTTACTTCTGTAGTTTGCCAAATGGAAAATACACCCAACGGCATCTTCTTGAACCTGTAAATAAACTGTTTTCCAGAGCAGCCATCAAGCACATCATGAAAGGAAATGGCAGAGCAGTTCCACTGACAATAGCATGAGAATTATTATGAACCAGATGTGGAACAATACAAATATTAGCGAAAAGAATACTTTCTGTCTACCCGAGCATGACAAAGCTTCAGAAAACACGTTGATACTGATTGGATGTGCAGTGAAAATACGTGTGCGATGCTCTGACTGGAACTGCAGGCTGAAATTCTGGATGAGCTCGCGGGCGAGATGCCATCGGTATGCACACCAACCAAGTGCCGCTCAGCCCTTCGCCTGGGGCCGAGCTTTTCTTACAAGTCTGGCACACTCCCCGTGGGGAAGGAGCGATGGCACGGCTCCCGGGAAGAAGAGGGCATCCGACCCACGGCTCTTTTCTGCTCCACAGCCACCGCTCTGTTACGGGTGCCTGTAGAGCCTGGTCCCGAGGTGCCTTAGCACGTTTATACTGCAGACACAGGGGACTCCATTCGGCGCTTCAGCCTTTGGTGTCTGGCGCTGTTTGCGATGCTGCAGGGTGTCCCCCCACCCGGCGCGACCGTCTGCCACTCGGGAAGGATGCCGATGTATGGAGACGCAGGGATGTGGGGTGTGGTGGGTCGTGCACCGCATCCGCCAGCCCCTCAGACACATTGTCAGGGCATTTTGAAGGGCACCGAGACCTAGTTTTGTGCAGCTGAATCATGCCCTAGGTGTTTCATGCAGCAGTAAGATGCCGCCAGCTTGGATGTGGATGTGAATATGAATAGCAGCGCTGCACTACGGCTGAAGGTTGAAAATAGCGTAACCCTGGCGTTTCAGAAACAGAAGATAAGGTTTCACTCTGGAATTTACCAGAGTACCGGTGCTAACATGTAAATTGTGCAGAATAATCACATTTTATCTATTCGACTAAGGTTAGAGCCCTTCCTTAACAGCAAATGAAGTATTTACCAACTGACCAGGTTTCTGTTGAGACTGGGTGAGGGCAGACTGATATGATTATAATCTGACACTTTTTTTTTCACCGCTGATGCTTCATGTGAGAACTTCAACAGCCCATCTGGCCTCAGTTGGTGGTTTTCTAACTTGCCAGCTTTACTTCAGCGAATTGTGATAATATTATTTCAAAATAGCCACATCATCGAGCGTCTTTCAAAATGTGAAATGTTTGTAAAAATATATCTCCCTGTTTCAGCTTATACAATCCCCGCCATCCTTTACCTACCAGAACTGTGTCATGCAAGCTTTTATTCTGTTATTAAAAGGGAGATGTAAAGTCATGTGGCCATCCTATCACAAGCTTCTGCCAGCTGTAAACCTCATCACAGTTCCTGTAAAGTACATTTCCACAGATCAAGTTACTGCCAGGGAAGACTTTAACAATCTTCTACCCTACTTTCAACCAGCAACAATTAGTATTAGCAAATGGTCCAGGCCACTGCCTGGAATCACATATGATTTCTATTCAAGAAAGACAGACTTTTATTCAAACCAGACCCATAAGCTAAACACATGAGTTTCCCTGCTTAAAATAATGAATCTGAAGTCGTTTCTATCATTCATTTTAAAAATCACTCTCACATTTGAAATCAAGTTGGCTATTTTCCCTTGTCTGTATTAGCCATCTGGTAAGGGTGACTTTTCTAACACTGGTGTCTAGGGCTAGGATTTATTCTTCTTAAAAAAAAATAACCTTCTCCTTCCCACCTTATTTTTTTCATTTTTGGAGCTTGTCCTTGTAATATGGGCAAAACTCATCCTATCTTTGAAAACAGAGAAAAAACCCCACACATGGCATAACTTCCTCTATAAGATTCTTAATATATTTTACAGTCAAAATGTAGTTTTGCATGTGATGATTTAAGAAGGCACACACATGCTTTCAGGTCATTAAAGTGCATTGTAAAAATAATGGAGACACAAAGGGCTTATTCTCAAGAAACGATGCACACCCTCTTCTCCATGGAATATTGAAGATCTGTTTCATTTTTCAGTATAAGGCAAGTTCAAGATGCTATTTCCTTACCACATACCTCAGCGGTGCATGACCCCAGAAATAAAAAGTGAGGGGATTTATACGCAAAAGAAAAATCTTGGCACTTCTTAACATTTTGCTCCTCTTCCTAAATAAAAGACCTTCAGAAACAAATCCTATTACTGCTGTTGCAAGGGGGTTGCTCTGTCGGACAGCGTGTGCCTTATTCTCTGTGGATGCTGGGCTGAGTGAGCCAGGGAGTTTGTTAGATGCTGCTTTGTAACGAGCCCTAGTGAAACAACGTGTAGTCAAAACTGCCCTTTATCCATACCTGATGACTGACTGTCCACAATGAGGATGAATATCAAGCACACAGGTAACAGCAAACTGTTGCTGATCCAAAACCTGGTAAAAATACAGAGGATGAGCCTCTGAGGTAGGAGGCACCTAGAAGACAACACTGAACCCTATATGTGGTGGCATCTCCCAGGAAGAAGCACCTGGTTTCCAGTGAAAAGAACTCCCATTGATTTTACTCAAGGATTGCCGTGGCCCAAGGCTGTGTAAAAGGACAGGCTGGAAGTCGCTGTGTGCAGATGTCTGCAACTGGGTGCCATTCAGGATGCCCAAGATTGCTACTGACAATCTTTTCTCTGTTGTTGTCACATGGAAGTGAGAGTCTGACGAAAACCCCAAAGGCACAGCCTTTTTATAGGAACGTGGTCCACCCTGTGGCATTACAGCCACCATCTTAAGGCTGGTACTTGGCAGAGCCAGGCTTCAGTCCACATCATGAATGACGATCTGGAGGAAACTACTACTCCTTATTGAACAGAAGAGAAACGTAGATATGAAAAGGAGAAGCAACAAAAGGAGGTCACCGAGAGGAAACTGAGATGCTTACATAGCTGTGGAAGAGAGATGGTACGTGTGTTATTAATGCACTAACTCTAACAGAATTGGAAGTGAAATCCAAAAGCCAGTTCAATCAAAACATTTTTCTGCTTAAATATAGCTCAAGACCTCTTACCAGGTACGTTTTGGCAGAAGGAGGCTGCCTGTATTTTACCACCTCCTTTAAAAATATAAAATGTCTTGATATACAGAAACAGGGCTCAATAAATCGCCTCTCCGTGACAGTATAACTTGGACAGTATTTCTGATAGCGGTTGGTCTTGGTTTACTATCTGTCCTCGCAACGGTTCAGGTCTGCCCTCTGTGAAGGTGTTGGTTCCCCCTGGGCGAGTGAATGGGAAAGAATTCAGCTTTTACCACAAAATCACCTCTGCCTGTATTCCTGCCCTGTTAACAGCAGATCAGCAAGGCAAATTCTATGTTGTATGTTAATCCAAGAAAGCAGAGCGTAATGAAATTTGGTAAGGGCAGTCCCTGAAGGCATTGCTGGAGGTGCAGCAGCCTGTGAAGATGGGTAGCCCTTAGCTCAGGTGAGGACCTGTGCTGTGCATGTGAAGGAGTCTAGACAGTCCTCTGCGTGAGTGTCAACACAGCAGCTTCTGCGTGTCCCACCGCTTGTCCAGGCTGCCCAGTGACACCTCCCACTATGCATCAACCAGCAGCAACCCCAGCATGAGGACAGCAGGAAGGGGCAGTCTGGGGCTCACAAACACCAGTGCGGAGGGAGGAATAGCCCAGCCGGCACCTTTGGTGCATGGTGAGAGGACACTGAAGCCTTGGCTGGGGCAGGGGGAAGGACGTGATGGCCACCTCCATCCTGCCACGAAGGGTGTCCAGTGCCGTTCGTTGTTCCCACTGGTGCAAAAATGGGCTCCTGTGCCACAGACTGGAGATAAGCAGCCAAAAGTTTCAGGCAGGAGGATGTCAGTTTGGTTTCTAGCTAAATGAGAACATCCCTCTACCGTAGGTTTTTAAACCTGCCCTTCTAATCTGAATAATAAAGCACTGCTGGAAATAACATTTGCAACATTTTGATCAGTCAGTGAGGCAAGGTTTGTAAGGGGAGGCAATATCTTTTATTACACTAGTCTGAAAAAGCAGACAAGCTTTCAGCAGACAAACTCTTCCTCAGGTCAGTAAAGGTATGCCTAGAGAGCCATGAACGTTTTGGTTTTGTAATCACTTTTCTGGTAAAAACATGACCTAAGATGTAAGCAAAATTGAAAGCATGCTGAAATTGCACAGTGCCCTGGAAAGCTTTTCTGTAACAATTATACCACTTACTGCATTTTGGGAATCTGAAATTAATCGTAATTTTAAAATCTTTCAAGGATTCCTGATGATGTGAAGAACCATTAGCTCACCAATTAGCAAATCCTCAAAAAGTGTTTAGAAACATTTAAAAATATTTCAAAAAAGTGAAATAGTAAATAGACTTACTGTTCATAGAGATAGATGTGGTAAGAGTAGGAAGGACAAGCACTTGCCACCAGCGCTCTTGAGTTACACAATGGTTCTTTATTGAACAGCCATTGCTAGCTATGCCAGATTGTTTATTTATGATGATCGAATCCACACGTCCCTGCAGGAAGATGCTGTTCGACTGTTCTCACCATTGTTACTGGCATTTCCAGCTCCAGAGCTGTCACGGATGGGAAGGGAGTTGAAGAAGATCCACCCAGTGCACACTCCGAGGGAGGACCCTTCTTCTCAGGCTGCGACTGCTGGTCCAGAGCATCGGTCCCACCTGCAGAGAGTTATCTTTGACACGGCAAATATATCCGCCCACATCCTCTCCTGTGCTCCACTCAGACCTGGGGTGAATTAGGAGTACGGGGCAAACACCATCACACACAACAGCCTGTTTTCAGGTGTAGCTGTCTAGACCGTTTCCTTGTGGCTTTGGCTCAAGAGGAGCCTTTTCAGGGTGATTGCTGGAGCATGCACACAGAAAAAACACTGGGCTTTCTGAAAGCGATGCTTTGCAAGTTGGGGGTGCATTGCATGGGGTTCCCAGGGTATTTCCACTACAGTCCCCTTCATTTGTGCTTTGCTGGGACATTAAGCCTTGCTATTTGCTGCGGGGAGAGGGGTTTAGCAGCCACCACCACCCTGGAGAAGCTGAGACGCAGCATCCCTGAAGCCGAGGGCTGGCCCCCAGCAGGCTGCCCACGGTGGCCATCACCCTGCCTCAGGGCTGCCGCCCTGCGCGTGAGTCAGCAGAGGGTGCTCCTGCAGCAAGGCAGCCCAGTCCCTCTGCCATACACCCCTGCGTCAAACAATATGCCCAATAGGAAGTATTGGTTTATAAATTATTAACCGCAGTCCTCCGACACACTAGCAGACTCACATCTGTGGACATTTTATGTAAAAGACAAGTAATGGGAGAAGGTGAGATCTTCAAAGTGTCTTGTAACCCAAGAAGGTCTGTACTGTATAAGCACAGGAGGCAGCAAGGGATTACAATAAGTTGTGTTTGGGCTACAGCGAGAGCCCCTGCTCTTCAGGCCGGTGTTTGATTCCTGGGGCCAGCAGTGCCTTTGTGAGCAGCAAGTTTCCTGATGGCGATGCTGAAGGGAAACCCTGGAAGGAATATATCAGTCGTTCCCTCTCCTTTTGGGTGGGCAAGCCATGGCCAGGTGCTGAGTATTTGCTGGCACTGCCAGCTGCCGAAGGATGTATGGGGATGTGTGGGGATGTACGGGGATGTACGGGGACGTAAGGGTCGAGCACAGAAAGGGCTGCCGCCAGGAGGAGAGGGAGGATAAAAGCAGAAGGAAAAAGCAAAAGAATAAAGGGAGGAAGTACTTCAGTGTCCCCAAACACCTGCTGGCTTTGCCGCACTTTTCGTTTCATACTGCGATTGCTTTTCAGGGTGTTTTAAAAACTATGTGTGTTCCTTGTGTGTACGTGCAAAGAGGAGGTTGTAGGGACGCTTTGCGATGCCCATCTCCGAGCCTGCCATATGGATACTAGAGCAGTTTGATGACTTGGAAGTAACCCCACCTTGATGACCTGGAAGATCTGCTGTAGGCAGCTGAATTCTAGGTACTTTGTAATCTCGTTAAAGCCAGTTAATGCACCGGCTGGGTCACGAATACTTCTTTCTGGATGACACTTTTCTACTTAGTTATTTGCTGGTGTCCAGGACGTTGGGAGTGGAGAGAAACAAGATTTTTTTTTCTTAAATAATTTTTGCTATTAAAATTCTCACTCAGCATGCCCTCTTCTTGTCATGTTGAGAAAACCTAGTACAATTACCAAGTATTTGGGTGTAGGCAATCAAATAAAATAAAATAAAAGCGTTTTTGTACTATCTCACACTGTTAGCTCCTGAGGGATACTCTCATAACAATGAGGATGGAAACAGACATAAATTAGGCTGTAACTACAGCTGACTAAATAATAGCCAGAGTTTTTTGTCAAGTAAGTTGTTCAATTAATATTTTTGCCGTCTTCAGCAGGAAGAAATTACTTGACCAACATAGGGTTTTTTCTGCTATTAAAACAACTTGGATAAATATGGTCTCCTTTGCCTGGAGTGACTGGCTGGCTCTGCCTTCGTATTCTTTTCTTTTAACCACTTCCTTAAAATACACTTTTCCTAAATGGCCTAGATGTCCTCTTTTCAAAGAGGCATTTACAAGTCAGAGGAAAAAAATGTCCCAAACCAGCTTCCAGACCCTTATAATGAGCAAGGCTTGTTCCAGGGCACTGTTATTTCCCCTTCTCTTGGCCCGTCTCTCCTACCAGGGGTGTATCTGTGCCTTGTCTCTGTTTCTCCCTACAGGTAGACCTTTCTGCTCCTCCTGGAGCCCCCTGACTTGAGGGGGATGCGGGGGGTGTGTGAGAAGGTGCATCTGCCCCTGCAGACAGGGCCCGTAGCGGGAAAACTATTTCAGTAGTGACCTTTTCTTCTGCTCCACGGCAGAGCCTCCAGGCAGCTATCAGTGCTCTGGGAACAGCAATAGCCACGTGCACCGAAATTGAGGTAGGTCAGCACTGATGTGTAGCAGCATATATCGGAAAAGTAGCTGCAAGTCAAAGAATATGTGATAGTTGGGTAAGAACAGGATTGTCTGGTGGATATGAGGAGGCTCAAGTCCGCTATATCCATTGCTGTTGACAGTCTTTATAAGTGCAGACTTATTTAAAAAAATAACAAGGTGTAACATCAGCTATCCATTAAACCAGGGACTTTTCAGCCCCTGTTTATCTCTGAAATTCCTTGGATTATCCTCACCAGTGACACTATTAACTTGTCCTGCCTTCAAACAACTGCAAATCAGAGCACTTCCCCAGACCTAATTCCTCTGGATATTTCATTATCCAAATGAGCCAGACTGTGTGAAGTGGCTTTTTGTTCCCTGGATTCACGGGATTAGCCAGGAGGATGTGTGTTGTGCCGAGTTAGGAGAAAAAGGCATTTTAAGCCTTTGCAAACATGCGACACCTTCAACTCGAGTCATTTCAGTTTTACTCCCACTTTCATAGTGGATCCAAGCAGACGCTTTGCAAAGACTGTAATTGTACCATTACAAAGAGAAAATGCAGATTTTGCATGCAGAAAGCTTTTCTGTAGCAGAACAACAATGCCGGGATAACCATACATGACACCTAAAAGTGTTGTTTTTCCTCCGCATTTTTGCAGAGTCGACCTGATCCTGGAGTATCCCCCAGTATTCCACTGGTGGAATTCAATGGCAAAATCACCACATACTTGCCAGGATGGGGCCCTTGAAACCAAAACCTCTTAATCGCTGCAGTATTCCCACTGAATCTGAGGACTGCTCGCATGCATCAAGGTTTGTTTAATGGACTACATTAAAGGACTACTATGTGTGCTCAACAAATTGCAGGATCAACCTGCCTGCCAAATGACTAATGTAGGATTGCAGCTGCTTGACTTGGCGAAATCAAGAGCGTACCGAGAAAGGTTGCTATGAAATGGCGATTCTGCCCTGGGGAGTCTTTGAGCTCTGACTCACACACGGCAGAGGATTAATATCGGGTGGCTGGAGGGGCTCCTGCCCCCGGGCATGTGCTCCGGCCGGCCGAGGGGGCTGCCTCCCCACGGGAGGGTACCACCACCAGCCCGCGGGCAGCTGCCGCCCTGCCACGGCTGTAGGCTTGCGGCGTTGAGGGGGACTGAAATTCCAGCTCCTTTCAGACTGAAGTTTGTGACTGTTTTGTCTTTCTCTTCTTTGTCTTCTCTGCTGAGCTCTTCCAGGTTCAGGAGGGGGGAAGAAATCAAGGTAACCCAAACCTAAAACATTCAGAGATTTTTGGTGGGTAGCACAGGTAAAATCCTAAAACACCAGGGACACCTATAGGTCTGAGGACTTTTAAAACTTTTTTTAAAAAACAAAATGGAAGGATATTTTGGAATGAAATCTCCTATTTTAATTAGGAAAAATAAAAATATTTTTTATAAAATGTCACTGTGAACAGTTAGGGTTTGGGTTTTTTTCTAACATTTCCCAGTCTATAAGCAATTTGTTAAAAGCAAAATGTGTTCATAAGCTATGAGCTCATAAACCTAATGTGTTCATAAACCTGATGTTGTCAGGTCCACATTTATGGAAAAAAAAAGAGTCAACCAGCTAAATGAAACAAACCCCCTTTTTATTCTTTATTCTAAAGTAAAAACAATGCTGAAGAGCATTTTGATGTTCCTCCTGTGACAAGTCCCTGATCCAGCTGCAAGCTTAAGTACTTAACTTCTAGCATTAGGTATATCTATAAATATAATGACATTATGTAGTTAAATTTTAGCATGGAAACACACAAAGTTAGGACTTTGTCTACTGCTTTATCAGTGATGACCTGAAATCTTAGCTCAAGTCTTAGATGGATTTTGCTTGATACTTGCAGTGAATACTGTGTATCCAGTCTGTAACCTTAAAATTAAATTACATGAAATTAAAGAAATAAGCAGTCAAATTACAGCCTGTTCATAGAATATTTGCAAATAGAAGAAACAACTAAAATCAGTAACTAGGCTGTTAGCTATGGCTACACCAAGGACTTTTAGTTTGCATGTTTCTCTGCAGGGCTGGGAGGGGCAGGATAACTTGAAGAGCATAGAAGCCTGCAACAGAGGTTCATGAACAATGCGAAGCCTTGAGTTTTACGGATTTTTGGGTTGAATTCATACCTATGGATTGATGGCAAAATATTACTTTGGTGTCACAACCATTTTTTGTGAAATTTTGTGTCATGCTTATCTGGCCTAGAAGAGAGTAACTGAAATGTTTTTGAGTTTGATTCCATTTGGCTGTTGGTGAATTTTGTCTCCTGACAGTTGCAATTCTTAGTGTTTGCATGCTCAACATGAAATAGGCCATTTTACAAAAGACTTACACAAATCCTAGAATTCCTGGCTTGCAAATGGACTGGAATGAATTATGACCTTTTCCATAATAGCATGTCATCCTAGTTGTTGTGTATAAAATTAACTAAAACCGTGAGTACAGGAAAATGCCTTCAGCCAACCCTTTTCTGCTACTAGGCTCTTTCTAAGAGATCATGTTGAATTAACTGTTTCAGCTCCTTGAACTGCCAAGAAATGTAGTGGCTGGCAAAGATCAACAGATTCTCTGATTAATACAAAAGCCTTGGCTCTATGAAACTGGGATCCTTTTGTTTTAGGAAAACAATAGGAAGGCTTCCTTTTTTTTTTTCCATTTTTAATGGAAAGATTCTCCTGGGCTAAGCAGCTGATGCCTGTGCAGTTACATCATGGTCAGCAGAGCCCAACAAAGTGAAAGGAGTTGGGTCTATTCCAAGTATATTTATTCCTGGGGTGGTTATATGGAGTCTCCATACGTAGGAGAAGTGAGGGATCGCCATGGAGCCTATGTGACACAAATGAAAATTTGGATTCTTGAGTCAAATCACAGAAGAAAATCCCGTATTTGTGGCCAGATCAGAACTAAACAGGATGTTTAATAACTGAACAGCATTAGATGCACCGAATAGATGAAATCTGTGTTCTGGGGAATAGTTCTTACCACAACAAGAGATTCTGCCTTTATTCCTTAGAGACTGAGGGGAAGAACTGGGGATTATGTATCACTTAAATGTGCCACACACATTGTCTCTGAACACTCTGGTAAAGAGAAAAGCGCTTTCTAAGGTCATGGCTTCCCCTTGCTTAGTTGGATAGCTTTCAAGTAAAAAAAAAAAAAGAATGAAAAATTAATAAAAGAGGGGAATTTTTACATGTTTCACATTACCTTTGTTAAGCTGGAGTATGATGTGTGGAAAAATTTTAAATCTTTAAGGCATCTTTTAATATTTTAGTTACCTGAAATATTAACTGATTTATTAGGTTCTATGATATTGGATCCAGGTCACTACAGGAAATACTCAGCTGCAGTGAGTCTCTACAAAAAAATAGGTCAGACTATCCATATATCTTCTTATATTATTGGGAAATTGCTTCCCAGATAGCACTGTAAGTAGAAATGTGAGTTTTTTGCATCTCACCGTATCCCCAGTGGTCACACTGTGACTTCCTGCACATGCTGTTCCAATGCCCCTCTGTCGTAGTCCATAAAAGAGCTCACTTCATATTCCCCAGAATATCATGAAATATGGAGATAGCAATATTTTCCAATTTAGGAGTAGAGCATGTTGTGACATTCTAGAAAAAAACAACGGCCAAACCTCTTGGTTACACATTTGTGGAGCCTTATCATCTCAAAAGCAAAAGAGCTTCAAAAGCTAGGGATAGATTGTAATCTTTTCATGGAAAAATACAAATATTTTTGAAAACACTGTGTATTTATTGTACTAACAGAATCCAACTTAAATTCTAC
The DNA here is from genome assembly GCF_035582795.1 of Mycteria americana. Taxonomy (NCBI): domain Eukaryota; kingdom Metazoa; phylum Chordata; class Aves; order Ciconiiformes; family Ciconiidae; genus Mycteria; species Mycteria americana. The sequence continues at coordinate 40,080,722 of NC_134367.1, forward strand.
TACAACTTTATGGATTTGTCAGAATTATTATACTAAACCAAACTGTACCATTTGCTCCAGATCCTTCTTCCATTTCATAGTATACATGCACACACATAAAAAGATCAAGAGGATGAGTAAAAAAATCTGCAATGCCAGAGATAAAATGCTGTGAAGGTAAAGGCAAGACGTGCTGTTTCAGGTACTGGATTTTGGGACTCTATTTATTTACTTTAGCCCTTCTCACAACATCTGACAAAAATATCTCTGGATGTTCCTCTCATTGTACTCAAGAGAGGCTGCAGCTTTCTGCCCCTTGTGTTGCAGCCCAAACTGAAGACCAGCAGCTGGATCCAGAGTCCTAGAGTTGAAAGCCCTATTGAAAGTCAGGTATTTTAGCTCAGGCTATTTGCAGCAGGTTGTTGTGTAATCTGCTCTCAACCAGGACAGTTGTTGTCTGTCTTGGTCATACTGTAGAATAAAACATGGGAAAAAAACCACCTCTAGGAGTGAAAACCTACAGGCCTAGGTTCAGTCAGCCTCACTTCCCTCCAAAACCCCTTTTTTAGAGTTTTGTATTGCACAGGATGCCCAAAGGTCTGGAGCCAGCCACAGGAAACCCTAAGCACAGGGATTTACGTGGAATTAGGCTGCCCAAAATCTGGACCATGGAGCTCTAGGCAGCTCTTCCCTCTTAAGGATGTGTGGGGAAACTGTTTTTCCCCTGAATTATTAATCAAATTCAAGGTCTTGATGCTTGTTTGCAAAACAAGCCAGGACCTGAGCTAAGGTTTTCCAGAGGACTGGCTAAGAGGTCTGGGAGGGAAGACCATGGATGGCTGCCTGGCTTCACCTTGAAGGCCCTGGCAGCAACAGGGACTCTCCGTGTCCATGGAATAACCTATTACGAGAAAGGAGGACCATCTGCACCTGACCAACGAGCAGGCTGTGCATCCATGACCTGTTCTCTCCAACACGCCCGTCCTCTCTGTGTACCTGAAAAGCAAAACACAAAAGGAAAAGCCCAAGCAAAACAAACCACTGCCATATACATGACTCTTGTCCAGACAACCAGCCGTATGTAACAGATACCATGCTAAGGAAAGAGGCTTCCGTACTTGCATACTCTTGTGATGACCAAGGTTATCTGGAGTACAACAGGTAAAGCAATTTTTCTGGCCTCCAAGTCCACAGCCCCTGCATATTTGGGGGGTTACTTTGCTCACACCCTCGCTGTGGCCCAGGAAATTTTGCGTTCCTGTTATATTTGCACACTGGGATGACCTCGCGTGTTGTTTACACGTTGCTATCTGAAACGCTTGTTTATACAGTTTTAGTCACTGTATCACAGGAAGAGGATATAATTTGTCTATTTCTAAAAGCACAGCATGCAGCAATCTGAGGAACAGTAGGTCTCAAGGCGACCTGGTGATAAGGAAAGGTTATAGAAGCTACATTTTTTTTTCTCAAAGCAAAGGAAATCTTTGAAGTGGCCTTGTCTAATAACTCAAAATGATAAAAGAAATTAAAACACAGGTGACCTGGTCTACTACATTAAGCCTAAGTGTAGCTCCATAAAAAGGAGTAGGTATTGTAATGCCCAAGTTTTAGACATTATCTAATAAAGATATTAGGATTGGTGCTTATGCAGTACAGTGCATTGGTCAAGTGCCTAAGAATGGAAACCACAAAATCTACTAGGCTGAACTGGAGTCACAGAAGCTAAGAAATGGTGAAGAGAGAGGTATATCTTAAAGACCCATCTGTCCTGGTTTCAGCTGAGATAGAGTTGATTTTCTTCGTAGCGGCTGGTATGGGGCTATGTTTTGGATTTGTGCTGAGGACAGTGTTGATAATACAGAGATGTTTTAGTTGCTGCTGTACTAGTCAAGGACTTTTCAGCTTCCCGTGCTCTGCCAGGTGCAGAAGAAGATGGGAGGGGACACAGCCAGGACAGCTGACCCCAACTGACCAAAGGGCTATTCCATACCATATGATGTCATGCTCAGTATATAAACTGGGGGGAGTTGGCCGGGGGGTAGCGATCATTGCTCGGGGACTGGCTGGCTGTCGGTCGACGGGTGGTGAGCGGTTGTAATTTTTTTTTATATATATATATTTTTTTTTTTTTCCATTTTTTTTTTTTCCCCCTCCCTTGGGTTTTGTTCCTCTCTCTCTCTCTCATTGTTTTTTTCCCTCTCATTATAATTCATTATTATTATTACTATTATTTTGTTCCAATTATTAAACTGTTATTATCTCAACCCACGAGTTTTCTTGCTTTTGCTCTTTCGATTCTCTCCCCCATCCCATCGGGGGGGGAGTGAGCGAGCGGCTGCGTGGTGCTTGGCTGCCGGCTGGGGCTAAACCACGACACCATCCTACTGTGGGACTTAGATTATTAAGTCTGGACTCATTGAGACCTGTAGCCTTGAATGTCCTTTTGGACTTAGGTACTCTGTCACCCTTTTTATGCAACATCTCCAGTTTGGTTATTCACACCTTTGTGGATTGGCCAAAGTAGTTTTTGATAACTTTGGAAAGATTTCTGTTTGCCCCATTATGATTAATGTCTTCTGGGTGAGAAGGTGATTCTGTGGTGTGGTAGATTGGTGAGGTTTGGAGGATGCCGGGATGACTGCATGGGTAACGTTCTCTTTTTATCCCATAATTTACTGGATTAACTCAGCATGTGAAACCACCTTGTCAAGCTGCCCAGTCCTTTGTCTTTACACCTTTCCTATTTAAGGCTATGTTCTTTCAGTGGAAAAAGGCCTATGGTGTCCTTTATCTTGGTGCTCTTTTAGATGCTTTTTTTCTCTAAAAGCTCAATTGAGAGGACCAATATCTGTCCTTGAAGGTCTTGCCTGGCTTATTTCGGCTGAACCTTTATTATTATACCTCAGCCGACAGAGCAGTGGTTACCTCATTTGGACAGGACAGAGTGGTGCTGCTTTGTACTGCGGCTAAGGAAAAATGCAAGCAAAAAGAGTTTGCCCACTTTTATTTAGGGCAATGGAAAGTCTGCCCATTTGGCAAATGCAGTTAGCCACTGGTTGAGTTGCCGTTACTCAGCGGTGCTCTGCACGGCACGGCTGGAACATCTCCAGCGACGGGACGTGTCTTCTGCACAGTGTCCAAGTCTCACACCTGCAAGGCAGCAACAGCCTTGCTCACCTTTCATCTGGTGGAGAAGTGGATTCCAGCCTGGCTCCACGCTCGCTGAGTGAGCTTGCCAGAGGCCATACAGGCCTTCTGGATGCGAGAGACTACCTCTCTGTCAATGCTGGCACGACTGTTTGCAACACTTCCAAGCTAAGTGAGAACCTATGGCTGTTAATAAGGAGCCTGTCCCTACAGACTAGTTCTCCAGCATCAGACAGCTTTCTTTTCCAACCCATATATCTCCTTTGAAAAAAGTTGCCTCTGAATCAGTCACCGAGAACATAAAAAGGTTATTTCTATCTCTGGATGGACATGTAATGAATTTTTATAGAAGAAAAGCCTCTGTTTTCTCTCTTTCACATTGCCAGTCTTCCTGCTGTTTTATTCCTCGTGGAACAGAGCAGCTGTCAGGAACGTGCATGTGTTTTGCTGCAGTTGCATCCACAGTGACAACCAAAAATAATACAGGAGGGAGATAATTAACATATTGCTACTTTTCTCTTTGTACTGTGCTGCTTACACATGTATTTACTAACATGCTGCTCTATCATGACTCCCATTAGAGTTATAAAGTTTTCCTGCATATGGGCTTTAAGCTTTTCTAAGCACAAATTTGACTTTTATTAGAGAAACTTGATATAAGACAGTAATTTCAAAACTGACTTATTGCACACTTATTGGCTCAATTTGTGAAGTTTTATAAGATGCTATTATTTAATTCCCAGAGCCTGCGTACAGCTGCTGCTGCTCTTCTCGGAACACCTTTTTGCTTTGGCAAAATTGCGTGCTACAGCCCCCTCCAGTTGGTAAACACACAAACAGACCATTGAGCGCTGAAACAAAGTATTCTGTATGCTTCTGTAAGTGATCCTAATGCCTGCTTGAAGGGTTGAGTCAACACTTTGGAAAACCAGAGTTTTCTGTGCATGACCACGCAGGCAACGGGTTAAGTCCGGAGCCAAGATTGCCTGCGGTGTGGTTGGGACGGCGAGTGTGGCTGGAAGCGCAGTGTGGTGCAGACATACTTAAGGTAGTTTTAAGCAAGGTGGCTGAGGTACTAGGAGGAGGCCAGCGGCCGGGGCTGTGAAGCCCAGCTGAGAGGCCGGGTAAGCTCACGGGCAGTCAGCCACCTTGCCCTCTGCACCGCCACGGCCGCTTGCGCACGTTGCACGGCCTCTGAGCTTCTCAGCAGTATGAGTCGGTACTGCTGCTGCACAGAAGAAGAGGAGGAGGAGGAGGAGGACCAAGGGTGTGCTGCAGAAAGGTTCTGACCAGCTGTCTCAGCAAGAGGCATTGCCTCACATGTCTTCACCTCAGGGACGGCAGCAGCTGAGCAGGGCAGATGTCAGAGCTGTGGGTGTTTTCTGCATCCCACGCGGCTCTCTGCAGCCATTACTGTGCCTTTGCTGGTCCCCAGCCACAGGTCCGCAGGCTGGTGAGATTAAAGCTAGTTCAAGTGTGTCCGTGTTGGCTCCACTGAGCCTCCCAGGGAGACAGGGGTGAGGAACTGATGACATTTAGTAAGGCTGGGGTGGAGTGGAGGGCACTGTGCTAGGTTGTAAACCAGGAGTAGGCAGATCCTCACTAGCCTTTCCATCCTACATCCAAGTTTTCCCTTAGTATGGAGAGATTTTTAAAACTTTGTCCTGTGATGCTTGTCCTGTGTAACATCTCTAAGGCTGGACTGCTCGTAAGAGGTCAGTTTAATCTCCCTAAGTGTTTAGTGAAGAGACCCAAACCGGGCTGTGAAGAGGCTTAAATTTCTTTTAATTGCTATAATCTTGCAACATTCACAACAGGATCTTTAATTACTGACTATCATCATAGGGTTTTTTCTGGAATTGCTTTCTTTGAAGAACCGAGCAAGCATGGCCCAGCATTACACTGTTTTGGGCTGAAGGAGTTGATAAGGAAGGAGGAAACGCTAGTGGTTCTCTAGCAGTTCTCTCAAGTCATTCTGGCAGTTGGTTGGTGTTGTCTTTAATCTTATTCACCTATGTCTGAGGAACCTGCAACAACGACTGGTAGCTCGCTCTTGCTGTAGCTGATTTTCTTTTCCATATGTCTCAGCATTCCTACATCTGGTGCAAGAAACCATAACAAAGCAAGCAAAACCATTACATTGCAAAAACCAAATGTGAAATGTTCTCGTGTGCGCTGTGTATGTGTGTGTTTTAAAATGTGGCCATTTAGAGAGGTGTAAGAAGGCAGAAAACAGCCAGATTCATTTCAGCAGACACGTGGAAGGGTGCGTTAGTTGGGAGGCTGGTCCAAGGCACTCCCTCGCTCTCTAAATACCGAGAGCTCCAGGCTCCTCTGGAGGGAGGTGGAGAGCAGGAGCCTGGAGCATGAAGTCAGGAGCTCTGAGTGTAGCTGCACCCTCTGGAGCTGCCTCTCTAGGACCATCCTCAGCACAGATTTTTACTTTTACTTGATGAAACTTGTGTTCAAAATACACTTTCGAAACTGACCCACTGAGATGCAATTTCAGAACAAAGGTGCTGATATAACTTTAATTATGCTTATATTAATGCTAGTGATTCAGCTTTGTTGAAACATTCAAACTTATTTCATTAAGTATACCCATTTATAGAGTGTACAGTCAGGGTAACCTGAATCTGTTGCTGCCCTAAGGGGAACATACCTTATTTTCTGAAGCTCAGGGTAATTTCCTCTGTAGACGTGCCACCCTTCTACCAGCTAATAAGTAAAGTATGCTGGAGATTAAAAACACTATTCAAGATACCAGGTGATAATTTGGCAATCCTGCAATGGGAACATGAGTTTTCACTGCTTATTCATTTGTTTGCTTTGTAGTGTTTCAGTCTGTAACTTTAATGTTTCAATTCAATACCTGGCAAGATGTCTTATGAGTTGTTAAGCTCTCTGGAGAACGTAAACATGTTCTTGTCATTGTGAAAAGCTGAAGATCACTCGAACCCAGTATCTTGTTTCTAACAGCGGTTGGCAGCAGGCATGAAGTGACAGAATACTAATGCAAGGCATGTAGAGCTTCACCCAGCTTCCCAGCCTCTAGCAATCAGTGGCTTAATGATGCCCTGCACTGACGTCCACTATGATTAATAACCTGAGATAGACCTACCTCCCATAAATCTGGCTGATTCTTTTTGGCTTCCATAACTTAACTGCATGCAATGTTAAAAACTACTTCTGTACAGGCATTTTAAACATCAGAAAATTTCACAGGTTGCACAGGGAAATGGGTAGATCCAAAGACAGTGCATCTTCCTCCAAACAGTAGATAATGATTTCTTATTCATCTTTGCCATGCCACTTACAATACTGTTGGTCACTCTGTAATGTCACTTTTCTGCTGTCACTTTTCCAAACTCAGGACATCTAACCTAAATATTCTCCTCTTGAATGGCAGGTGCTGTGTAAGCTGAGTGGTGCGGTTGACACGCCTGAGGGACAGGATGCCATCCAGAGGGACCTGGACAAGCTGGAGAAGTGGGCCCATGTGAACCTCATGAGGTTCAACAAGGCCAACTGCAAGGTCCTGCCCCTGGGTCGGGGCAACCCCCAGTATCGATTCAGGCTGGGGGATGAAGGGATTGAGAGCAGCCCTGCCGAGAAGGACTTGGGGGTACTGGTGGATGAAAAGTCAGACATGAGCAGGCAATGTGTGCTCGCAGCCCAGAAGGCCAACCGTGTCCTGGTATCAGTCAAAAGAAGCATGGCCAGCAGGTTGAGGGAGGTGATTCTGCCCCCCATCTGGAGTACTGTGTCCAGCTCTGGAGTCCTCAGCACAAGAAAGACATGGACCTGTTGGAGCAGGTCCAGAGGAGGGCCACAAAAATGATCAGAGGGCTGGAACACCTCTCCTGTGAAGAAAGGCTGAGAGAGTTGGGGTTATTCAGCCTGGAGAAGAGAAGGCTCCAGGGACACCTTATTGCAGCCTTTCAGTACTTAAAGGAGGTTTATAAAAAAGATGGGGACAAACTTTTTAACAGGGCCTGTTGCGATAGGACAAGGGGTAATGGTTTTAAACGAAAAGAGGTAGATTTAGGCTAGATATAAGGAAGAAATTTTTTACGATGAGGGTGGTGAAACACTGAAGCAGGTTGCCCAGAGAGGTGGTAGATGCCCCATCCCTGGAAACATTCAAGGTCAGGTTGGACAGGGCTCTGAGCAACCTGATCTAGTTGAAGATGTCCCTGCTCATTGCAGGGGGGGTGGACTAGATGACCTGTAAAGGTCCTTTCCAACCCAAACCATTCTATGATTCTATGAGATTCTATGTGTGACGGTCCTGGTTGTCTGTCTTTGTATTTTCTCTAATTCTAGTACACAGATTCACAGTCGTTGAGGATCTGGTCCAAAGATGTGTACTTACCCATAGATTTAAAGTGAATATGCAGGACCAATGCCTCAATTTTTCACTTGACTTTATTCCATTAATGTTTTGGCCTCTAGGTCTACTTAATGGTGGATTTAACACTCTAGTGGATAGTACACGTACAAAGCAGATAGTGTATGTACACTTAGGAGCACAGCCAAAAACCCCAAAGCTTCTTCTAAGACAATGGAAACCAAAGCACCCTTGTATCCCTTCAGCTTGCTTGATTACCTGTTGCCAATTGGTTTTTTGGCCTAACTCGGTAGGTTCAGTTGCATCTCTGGATTTCATATGCCATTCTCCAGCAGAGGTAATTCAAGCATATGAACATTTTCACAACACAGAACTGGATCTTCATTTTATTTGCTCTATTGTGAATGCTGTTGCTGCTCTCAAGGGCAAGCACTGTGACTTTTCCAAACCTCTTTGCCCATGAGCCTCTCCTGGTCGGACATCAAGAGCTTCCCCTGCTGTTGCCTTCATTCTCTTCCTCCAGCCATTGCTCTGTGGGAAGGCAAGCATGTTATGAAAGGGGAGCTCATTTCCTAAGCAAAATCAAACCCTCTCCAGGTCTTGTACTGCAGTCCTCTCTGTACTTACCGTATTAGACCACTGTCAAGGGCTGTACTTATTTTTCCCTCCTAACGATAGTGTATTTTGGCACTTGAATGCCTACAATGCAAACCCACCATCCTTAGATCTACCCCCAGCGTGCTGGTCACACAGCGACTGTTTTCTGTGCCGATCCCATTTCCACTTCAAAGCTATCGGAAAACTCGGGAAAGGATAAACCTGGTCCAAGGACCGTGTGGACCACAATTTCATCTGGGAAAGGCTGGTTCCCCGTAGAGCTTTTTGGGACCTGCACCACTGCCCTTCTCCATGCTTAATGAGGCCTGTGGGCATAGAGCTGATTTAGTGGAAACTAACAGTCAGAGTTTAAATATGCTCTGATGACAGCTGACTTTACTTGCTAGAGCTGTTGCACAAGGCTTTTGCTAACGATTAAAGCAGATGGACAGGAGGAAGAAAGCAGAAAGCTCGAATGTGTGAGAGGTGAAAGGGCAGGAGAATTAGCCCAGAGATTTCCTGTGGTCTGTGGGTGTTTTGTGTTGTGCGCTAAATCAAAGAATTGTTTTTAATGAATGAAAGCGCTATACTTCAGCAGCTTAATTACAGCTAGCCTTTTTCTCCCACCACAGTGGGAGTGGGTATTATTTTAGATGTGCTTGTGGTGGAGTATAAAATGGCCTCGCTTTACCTTTCTGCTGTATTATTCTGCAAACACTTAATTTGGGGCGACCCTGCGAAAGGCCAGGCTGTGAAACGTCGCTCAGACTGAGCAGCGTGGCATCGCACGAGGCAACGGGGAAGGCACGGGGGAGACCCCCGGCTGGGCTAGGTGTTAGCCAGCAGCTGCCCGCGGAGCAGACGCGGTCGTTGCATCTGCTGTACTGAAACTTTGCAGGATTTTTCTGTACGTTGGCCTTTGCGTGGCCGTACTACCATACTGTTGTCTTTAATTTGTCTGTACTGAGCAGCTGCTGTTGCCCCTGCCCCAGGGGTGTGCCTTGCCAGTACCCCCCGTCTGCCTCGGCTGGGGGCACAGGAAGGCTTGGGCAGCACAGCCAGCTTGTACACAAGGGTCCAGCCCCACGACGGGCACGCTCTGGTTATGGGGTGTTAGAGAGATAAACCATCCCAGGACGAAGCTCCGAGGTGCCTGTTTCTCACCACCTCTTTCCTAAGCATCACCCACTGCATTTCTAGATAGTCTTATTATCTATATAAAAACCCTATTTATTTTTAAACTTTATTTTCTCACCTTTGTTTGTGTCCTGTGCTAAAGTACTCTGTGCCCTCCTTTTGCGTTTTGCTCAGGTTTAAACATCACCTTTGGATTTTCTTGAATGACACCCAAAAGGCCCTGACTCTGCCTTCAGTTGCCACAGTATCTGTATAAATGAACTCATAACTACTTTGTATTCTGCTTTACGTGACCACGGTGATACCAAAATGTTCTTCTTTAGCCTCTAGTCATGAAGATATTAAATATATTTTAATTCTATCTTAAGACAAATTGCAGTACAACTGCTGCTGTATTTACTTCAGCATTAACTGCATTGCAAATTAAATTAAATGCATTCTTCTGTCAAGGAAAACATCTGCCATTCAAAGAAAAAATTGTGTTTGCTTTGGTGAATTTTATAATTCAAACCTGAAAGGAAATGATTTTGTATAAACATATGAGGAAAAAATGTAGTGCTACCTGCCCAAGTTCTTTAAATGTTGTTGTTTAATATCTGTTTTTGTGAGGAGTTGGCTATGTATCTGCGTTAGCTTCAAGATAAGAATATATTTTATTTTCAAATTAATTATTTCGCTAGGTAAAAATTAAGTCTATGTAAAAATATCAATGAAAAAATGAGAAAACTGTTTGCAACTTACATTCTCCAAAACTTCTATCTGGAAAACAACACTCCACTTGATGATTCCAAATAATGATGATGATGATAAGGAAGTGCTATAAATTTTGCAATGCACGGGAATTCCAGAATAGCAAAATTAGCCTCTTTTTTGCACCTTTCTGTTTTATTTTATTGTTATTTTTGTTTTATTTTATTATTATTTATTATTATTGTTATTATTATTTATTATTATTGTTATTATTATTTATTGTTATTTTATTGCTATTTTATTGTTGCTTTCACGTGCCTATTCCCTGTAATTTAACATTTGGAATAGTAATTTGTTTAAACCTCTCCAATAAAACCATGAGAGTTTCTCTCTCTCTTTTTGGTTGAGAGTCTCTGCATATTTTAGGCAAAAAGTTCTCTGTTCTGGAAGAATCTCTTTGTTGTGAAGAAGTCAACCTCGAGAAAACTGTGAGGACTTCCTACATCCTGGTGAAGATAGGTAAATAATGATCAGGAAAAAACTTGTGCTGCAAATCAGCATGATTTTCCATTTGTATATGTGCAGGCAGACTAAAGGCGCAGATAAAATATTTTATGGAGTTTGGCTCAAGATGAAAAAAGAACCAAACCAAAATAACTTTTGTTCCTGTAAAAAAAAAGAAAAAAAAAGACAAAAACCCCAACAACTTTTGTTCCAGTAATGTCTCTCCAGCTTTGATTTAAGCTTTAGTTTCATTCAAATGAAACCACTTAGCTTTGTCTGGTTTGAAAGTCATAATCATACGAAACAACCATGTTTTGCCAAACACAATAAATCAGCCCAAGTTCAGTCTAAATTTGTCTCACATTTTTTCCAAATTCAATAAATATTTAGCAGGTTGGACCAAGGTTTGAGGTTTCTAATGGATTCCCTGACTGTGTTTGGCTTCCTTTGATGGTTTGATGCAGAAAGAAAACAGTTCTGCTGAAATCTAGGTGGTGGTGACCAAGAGAGGCAGATGGAGATCTGGGTAGACATGTTTGTCTGATCCCCCAGAATTGTTTAACCCATGAAAATCTCTGTCTAATGGAGCACTCTAGTGATAATTAGCCATGCACGTGGTTGTAGGCATTATGAATGTTTCGATGGCACCCTAGGTTCCCAATCCCCCACCTGAATGACCTGTTCTTCTCCAAGCGATGCTGTCTAAGTTCATGTCCTTTGATTTCAGACAATGATTTTCTTTTGTCTGGGTGACACTGTGTAAAATTATGAAACAAGGTAGGATACTCTTAATCTCTATTTATGCACAGGACCTTCTTGATATCACTGCATTTCTGTAACTGGACATGTGTTTACTGAGCCTGGAGACAATCCTCCCTATCAATGGAAAGATTTGTAATTTGATGGATATTCTTAATTTGTTGAGGAAATAGGAAACCATGGTGATCGTGTGACTTAGAGATTGAAAAATCCTGATTTATAATGGTGCTGTGAAGTTTGCAACACTGTCTTTCATTTTACAACTTAGTCCTGCCATCTATTCAGAATTGTTTCATTTTAGCTTCCAAATAGAAATATCTTTGGTGAAGTAACATTGTCAAATTTCCTTGAGTACACAGAATTGTGACATTTTCCTCATGGCGATTTTGGGATTAGGGAGTATTAAAAACGAAATGAACAAACACTTGAAAAAAAGTAAAGCAGTGTTGGCAGTAAAGTGTGAAACAATCTGAGACAAATTATGTACATAGATTGGATTTCTTGTTAAACTTTTTAAGAATTATATAATGTATTATTTTTTTCTGCCATATTGAGTTAATATTATTGCTACATTTGAGGAAAAAATAAATAAATGTTATTTTAAAATGTGATATAGTGTATTTCTGCTTTAACCAAACTACAGTTAAAGGAAGAGACAGAATTACAGCAGGGAAAACACTATCTGCATTTAATATCACTAGAAGCAGAGAGCTGATTTGAGCTACTTGCCAACACACAACTAAAATATAATTGCTAGTGAAAATTAGTCCAGGCTACTGATTGTGCTTGTTTATGGACACTTTGGTCCCGACTTTTGTACAACTGTTAGAGATTCCTGCTGTATATACTGTAATGCAGCATAAGTAAACAGCGGAATGGATATAAAGCTATCTTTCAGTCACATTCCACGTAGTAACATATGATGGCAATTACGAAGGACAATGAGCTTGGACAAGGCAATATAAACAGGTACTTGAAATACCCAGGGCTGGCTCCAACCCTCCTGGTTTTGTTTAAACCCCTGCGTTGTCTGTGTTGGGGATGCCAATGGGACCTCGAGATGGGGAGAACTGGTGCGGGACTGTTGGGCACAGTCTGATTTATGTTGAGACTCCACTTGTGTTCAGAGCTGTGCTTGTGTTACTGGTTTGAGTTTATCTCTGGATATAACAGTAGGGGACAACTGAATGTATCTAAAGCCGAGATGAACTTTTTTCAACTTACCACATGAATCTACCATTTAAGCCAGGGAAACAAACAAAAAAACCCCCACTCTCCTTGCAGCTGTCATTTGCAGCTGTCTTTGGAAGGAAGAGCTATGTAAAAAGCAAAGCATTTTTTTCTCAAATGTTCTTAAAGGTGTGTGGTATTATTTTTCTCAGATGATCAGTTTTCTCACTTGATCATGGTTGCCCAGGTATTCATTCATCTCAGTTGTTTGTTCTGTATTTGTACTAATGGTTTATCTTCAGAGGGGCAAGCAGTGTCTGTAAGATACATCACATAGGCAAAGAGGAGACAGCACACTCAAAAATTTTGAAGCCAAGAGGGCAATCAAGAAGAACGAAATTCAGACATTAAAAGGGAGCACTAGCACTTCAAATTCTGCAAGCAAGGAAGCTGGTGAAAGCAGCAAGCAAGGGAAAGATGCATTATGTGCCGCATATTTTATTTCACTTCTGAAATGGCATAAGGAGGAGCTATGGATAAGATTAGAGGAGAATGGAAGGTGCCAGGACCAAAGAGGGGTCCATGCGTAAACCCCCAAGTCAAGAAAATGATTTGTTACTTGGTTTTTCCATCCTTTGCTCTGGAAAGGAGGAAGGTTGTGATGTGAGACAGCGAAAGAGCTGGTGTGGAGGAATGGGCACTGCTTAGAGATTGCCTGCCGTGGCCCTGAATGGGGCACGGCAAAGGCAAGAGGAGCCCCCCAGCCAAAGACAAGGGGTGGCAGAGCATAACGAGTGCAGAAAGCCCAAGGTGGAAGTGAGGGCTGAATGGAAAGCTGAGACCCATCAGTTCAGCGGGGAAAGCTAATTTACGGAGCGGAGAAAGGAAGTGAACAAAAAAAGGGAGTAAAACATGTTGAAGACTAGAAAGTAATTTAGAAAAAAGGCCCTTGCAGAAAGGGGACAGCATTTGCTACATGTAGCCTGAGAGAACTAATCCTGGATGTGTGGGAGCCAGTCCAAGACTGTAAGTTAAAAAAGGGTAAGAAAACATACCAGCAGGAGTGCTGAATTGAGATCAAGAGCAAGCATCCTTACAGGTCACTGGAAAATCAGCGTCTGCCAGTCATTACCTCACTGTGACCACAGATATCTTCTAGCTGAAGTGTAAAGAAAAAACACATTAATCTCAGATATCCTTGTGTGTGAATTCTAGATCCGTGATGATATGCCGATGATACCGAGTTGAGGTCCTTAGGTCTGATCGGCTTCAGTAGAGTGGTAGCACTTGCGCCCTGATTTTGACTTGCAACCGTTTCCTCTGCCATTTCGTAACATGGGTGTCTGCCCCAGCCCTGCGGGCCCAGCTCCCCGTGGAAAAAAAACAGGATTTGTCCTGCATAACTAAGGACAGGAGAATGCCCTTAGCTCCACAAAAGAGAACGCAATGCAGAGTTTGAGAAGAGATAGTTCATTTCAGTGTGGCTGTTGCTGTGTAGCAAAGTCCTTGTAGAGCCCTCTGAAAGATGCTGGTGGTGGAACCAGCCACTGTTTTCTCACATCTTGACAAAATTGCAACAACAAATCACAGGCTTGGGACAAGCTGAAAATGAAGCAGTGGCCTGGACTCCAAATGTTCTTTGTTTCATGGGGTGCAGCGAAAACAATGGTAGAAGCAGTTGGCAGGTCATATTTTAACGACTGAACTTTTCCATTGTTTCATATTAATTTTCATAAATATTCATTAATGTGACACACAGAGTTGACTTGTGTAACAGTTTGCAGTATCTGAGGCCATTCTGTTCGTCTGATTATTTTATCACTTGCACATCTAATAGTGACAAGCTGGGCAAGCTGAATGTCAGTCTGCTTCATTCCTCCAACTAATTCAGTTACTCCTCTCTTTTACTTGCTTTATTGCCCCTGTATTTCTTCCCTATTAGACTGTCTGGTAGAAGACTAGTTGAAGGAAACTCACACTGCACCCTGGCTTCTGCCTTTGTAATCATCATAAACTTCTCATGTGCGATGTCTTATTTCCATATTATACACACTACGCTTCATTCACCACAGAATCAGAAAGCCTAATGTACGATGCAACACTGGCAGAAGAAAATATATGGATACATTTACTAAGCAAGTCACCTCTAGGTTCCTTCTCCCAACATTTCCTGCAGGCAAGTGGTTCCCAATTCATGTTTCCCTGAGTTATAAAGCCTTATGGATTTGTTATTCTTATCGTCACCATTACTATTCTTGTTTAAAGAATTATTCTTTTTTAAAGAATAGTAGTGGTTCAGAGCAATGTTGTCTCAGCCACTGTACAAATGAGTGACAGATTAAAAGAAAGTGCCCTTATCCTAGACAAATTAAAATCTTGGTAAATGGGAAGAGGAAATGTTCTGATTAAATAAACAAAAAGGTCAGGAAAGTGAAGAACCATATACTTTCTCTGAAAAGTTGTGACAAAGCTTTGCTAGTAAGAAGAGAAGGCAGTACGAAAGGCCTTTGAGAGGTGAGAGGGCTGCAGAGACGTGGCCAGTGTCCCAGCTGCTGGAGACAAGCCCTTGCAGACCCAGGTCACTGTGAGCTGTGAGGGCAGCAGAGACCTCATCCCTCAGCACCATTCTGTGTGCAAAGCTGAGAAGGGACTGATTGCCATTATGGACTGAAATACACAGGTACTAACATGGACTCTTGCTCAGCTCTTTCGTCAGGATTCATTGCCTTATACCATGATCAAAAACCGAGAAGGGCAGTAGCTATTTCCCACATATCTACCTGTGCTACTTCAGGTCAGCTGAAAAGCTCTCCCACTGAGTCCTTAAAGCAACTGGGTGGTATCCTGGAGGTAGCTTACACCAGGCGGTCAACAACCTTCACCCCAGTGCCAAGGTTGGCACCCAGCATGTTGTGGCTGACATGCAGCAGGACTGGTGCAAGGGCTGAAGATGGGAACCACAGTGTCATAAAAGCTGTGTCTGTGAGGGGCACCTGCTCCTGCATCCTGCCTTCACTAATCTCAGCCCACGAGGAGTCCAGAGACAGATGCCGCTCGGTGGCATCGTGCTTCTCTAATGAGCAGCACCTCATGTGTTTCTACAGGCACATATCATCTCTAGGAAAGAAAAACGAAGTCTGCCTCATCTCCCTGAAAAATTTGGCTGCTGCAAGCCTAAGCAGTCTATGTCCACTCATTCAAGTCTTCCATTATGTAGGCTTCATATTTTCTCTGGAGGCTTCATATGAATCTCCTTGCTACGAAATGAAGCAGTCAGAAGACTTAGAGTGCAATTTCACTGTACATGGCATGTCTATTTGAGGAGCAGGAAGTTTACAGCTTGGACTTTATATCACATACACAGAATAGGGTCCTTCTGCCATCAGACCAGCCCCAGCAACAGCTCTTCGCTTGATTTCCAAAGTTGCTGAATATGTGTTGTTCTTGCTGACTTCAGTGCACAGTGCAAATGCTCAGCAAGAACTCAGCAACTCTGAATGTCAGACTGGCTGCATCATGTCCTGAAGTCTCCTGTGGTACAGGGAGGTCCACAGTGGGTTTGATGCTGGCATGAGACTGGTTGTTTCACTACACAGGAAGAAAAAAGCACTCATGCTCTGTAGCCAAACAGGCAATTGATGGGGGAAATACAGCAGTGGCACAAAAAAAGTGGTGCAAGCTGAGGCAATCATCACTCCAGCAAGCACAATGAACACCTTCTGGCTATGTACATGGCTACATGTGTTATGCATTAGAGTTACACATGTTAACTATACCCATATATTTTTTCCTTCTGTAAAGATAGCCAAACCCTGGTACTGGAGGCCAGTTGACTGACAGGCATAACGTGATCCACTGGATTCACGAGTCTACGGGCGCAGGAGGCCCAAGATGACTGCTGAACCACTCATCAAGCGACCAGTAGCTTGACCTTGAGTGACTTTGCCTCTCTGCTACTGCCCTTGGTCATCCGTTCCCTGCAGTTGTAAGCTCCTGTCAGGAAACACCAGCAGGAGCTGGGGGAATAAAGGTAGCTGTTTCCAGTGAGTGCTGCTGCCTGCTGACGATTAACTCTGCCTTCGGAGGGGCTGCGCGGTCGAGCAGGATGGCTTAGGAGGAGGGACAGGTGTCGATATGGAGTTAGTCAGGAAGAGAGACAAAGGCCAAGCATAGACTTAGAGATAACAAGGGTGTGAGGAGCCATGGGACGTCATTACCCATCTCCTCGGCTCAAGACAGGATCTGCTGTGCCAAAACCATTTCTGTCAGGTGTGTTTCTTCTTACAAAGGCCACCAGTACAAGAAATTGCACAACCTCCCTTGGAAGCACCTTCCAGTGCCTAAGGATCCTTATGGCCAGAGGGCTTTCCTAATGCCTGACCTCATTCTTCCCTGCTCCAATTTAAGCTTGTTACTGCTTGTCACATCTAAAGGGAGGTGAAAAGAGCGAGAATAGGTCTTTCCCCTTTGGCAGCTATCATTCAAAGCATTCAAAGCCTATTACCATTTCTCATCTCAGTTTTCTTTTTTCCTAGGCTAAGCAGTACAAAATTTCTTCTCTCTCCTTGTTTCCTCGATCTCTGCTTGTTCTCATTGCCTTTCTTTTGAGTCCCTCCCTTCACATCATTTTGAAGTTCCACATCCAAGACCAGACTCGATACTTCAGCAGAAGTCTTCCAAGCGAGCTAAAGGATGTCTCACAAATGTTGCTCCTGTTTATACCCCCCAGCATTCACCTTTTCTGCAGCTCCCTGCACAGCACCAGTAGTTCACATTTGATGTCCAAGCCAGGGTCACCCACAGGGTCCTTCTTCCGTGGGCCTGCTGTGTAACAAGCTGTCCCTCCTGAGGAATTTAGGCTGCCAATTTCTGAGGAATAAAGCACTGTCAGGACAAACTAGAAAGCCAGTGCTTGGACACATGGTTCATTTTGAAATGGACCAATATTTACGGAGCAAGAACTGGAGAACTCAGCGCAAATAAAACTGTTCTCCCAAGTCCGTGGAGAGCTGTCTGACCCCAAGGCCAGTTTGATTTAACCTCTGTTGGCCAGGCCGTCATAGCAAAGAAAGCTGCTGGAACAATAGTAGCAGCCGCAGCAGCAAGGAAAACAGAAGCAGGGAGGTTTGCAGGAACTGGATGCCGGCCATACATCTGGGCAAGCCCACTGCACACAACCCATGATGCAAGCCCTGCTCAATGCAAACAGACATGTGCGTTTAAGCCCAGCCTACCCGTAAGCTTTTAGCAATTGGAGGATCCCCTGGAGTGCCCCCTTTCAGCATTAAAGGACCATTTATTTCCATGCAGGAACATCATGGAGAAGGGCATGGCTAGGGTAGAAGGGAAGCGTCGCAAGGTCTGCCTACCAGAAGGGTCCTCTTTGGTCTTCTGGCAGAAACTTCCTTCACTCTTTGTATTCTCTTATTTATGAATTGGGTTCAAATTTTAAAATAAATCGATGCTAGCGAAAAAAAAATCCCTCTTGATAAACAGTTTGAAGTGATATTTTACTTTTCACTCAGAGTCCTAGCAATATCCAAATCAATGGGAGTGTTTCAGTTGTTCTCAGTCTGAAAAGCCAGTTTGCAGAAGGTACTGTACTGCTCTACATAAAGTTCACTGGTTAAGGCTTACTCTTTTCTTTATTTTTAGATAAAACACAATCTCTTGATATGACTATGGTTAAAGAGTACTCTCTGTGTGTGTGTGTGTGGGAGAGAGAGAAGCACACAGCGGTTTTTATTTTCTTACTTTTAATGGGGCTATTTTGCGAGGCTGAAAAAAAATTGTTAAACTTGCCTTAATTGATTGTTTAAAGTACCATGGTGGATTTGTCTTTTAAACATAGCCCGTGGTTAAAGTTCCCGTTGCATTGTATTTGAAGTAGGTCCTTTGTGCTTTAAAATGAAAACTGTAAAACTTTTGGTGTTTAAGGCTTTCTGACTCCAAGTTAATTGTTTTCCTTTAATATGAACAGAATTAAAGATATTAAAAATCGACTGTTGGAGCACATAATTGTGGCCTCCCATCTATTCTTCTTGTGGAAATGAAAGGAATATTGAAAGAGTTTCTATTTTACAATACCAGAGGTGGCCAAGCATTTACAACTCTATATATTCTTTTAGTTGAATTCTTCTAAACCTCACGCCTGGCTAGCAGTTTTCTCCCAGACGATTTTCATTTTCAAAACATTCACATCCAATAAACTACACGAAACATAGTGTGAGAGAAAAAAGGGGACAGGAAATGGCTCTGTTGCATGGTTATTACATCCTATTGCCTGTGGGTTGCTTTGTTATGAGTTTTAACTATGTAAATATGACGTATATGACATCAGAATTTAATCTAAAGCTACTAGGTGGGAGATAGAGTGTGACTTTATTGTTAAGGCTAAAATCAACTGGGTGTTGACAGGTCTCAAAAGTCACTGAGTATAAGCTTGAAAAGGAAAAGCTCAGACTGATAAGCTGTTCCTTGATTGACAACTTCAGGCTTGACTGCAAGTATTGAAAACAGTTGAGCAAATGGAGGGAAAAAAGTTTTATTTCATAAGAAACTACACTGGGAAATATAGGAGGATTTATAGGCTGGTGTAGCACAAAAACCTAAGAAAAACAGGTGTGAGGTTTATAAAATCTGGAAACTGGGAAAGGACATTGTCCGTGAATGATTTCCCCATTATGGTTTAATTAACCTTGTAAAAGCCCCTATGCAAAAATAATGCCACGATGGGGGGAAAAAATAAAACACTGGTGTCCACTAGCTTCGACTTTCAACAAATCATATGTCAACAGCTCATGGCAAGGAGGTGGGTTGAAAAAAATGAGAAGAAAATGAGAAGAAAATAAGAGAGAAGGATTTCAGTGGGAAATAAATGCACCAGGGAAAACAACACACTGATTTTTCATCTTTCTAGTGAAGTCAGACCAATTTTTGGCACTGTAAAATCCATTATGCAGACAATAAAATAAATACAGTTTAAAGTAGCAATCGTGGGTTGATTGAAATGTTATGATAGCTACACATGCTATATCTTATCAAATATTATCCATAAGGAAGCATTCAATTCATATTGTGCCAATTATCATACTCTGTGCATCATAAACTTTTATTGCTTGTTATGGAATGCCACTCAGCCAACTTTTTCTTCAGATATTGCATCATCAGAGTCAGATGGAAAACATATTCTAATGTGGCAAAGTGTTAAAGAAATCTAATACTCTGGGGCTGAATGAAAATGTTAAGGTTCATCTCCTGGATAAGAAAAACAATTTATGAATGCAATATTCATTTCCTGAGGTGGGCATAAGCAAAAACCTCATCTGAAACTTAAAACCAAGATGTTGGCCTTCACTAGTTTCCTTAGTTTAACTCATTGATGTCATGTATTGCGGACCACTGCTAAGACCACATCTGGGAAGGACTCGCTTTTTTCAGCTCTCCAGATCACTTTTACAGGGAACTCCTTGTATAATTGCATGTGCTGAGACTGAACCTCAAGGGCCAACGGATCATGTTTCACTTTTAATATATTACTGAAGAATATCAAAATAATCTACTTGTTTAATCTTGATCATGCCAACCGATTAACACTTTGACACCCTGAATCACAGTTGTTAAGTACTACAGGGTAAGGTTTCAGTGAAGCATACAAACTATAATGAAGCTTTGTGAAGTGACAGATCTGAGGTTAATATATTTACTTAAGCATTTGCAGTATGCAAAGCAGTGCTGTAGCTATCAAAAGACAACTTGGACAACATTCATAAAAAGCACCCATTGTACATGGGGGTAGGTGCCAGAGTCAGCAGCAGCTTGCTGGGATGGGGCGGGAATATGCCTCCTGGAGGAGGTGACAAAGTGCTTCTGATTGCTGTTTCAGGGGCTTCACAAGTGAGGCACGAAGGGTACTGTGATAGGAATTCAGTCCAAAGGACTTGTGGATATGTGACTTGTAATGGAATCTTGGACCATTTCTGATGCACCTCCTATGTGGAAACAATAACACCAGCAAACAGCAAGGCTCCCCAGACCTGCAGGGAACACTTAGAAGCAGCTGAGCCGGGGAACATCCTGAGTTATGCCCCCAGGTATAGCTGGCACACTGAGGACCAGATCAAATTGAAATTCTGTTCTCTTGATGTATCGGATCAGCTTGCACAATTTGTAGTGTGTGCCTCTTCATAACACCAAAAGCCCCATTGATTTCAATGACAATTCACAAAGGCAAGGCAACTTAACACAGCCCTAGAAGAATAACTTTCTGAAGGAGATTTTGATTCTTTTCTTTCTAAATTCCCATGGTTTTCACTTGGTAGGTTTACTGACAGCAACTGCATGGGTTGGTAAAAGCATTCCAGGATCATTATAGATGTAAAATATATGGCAATGTATCAAGGAATGAGACAGTGTGCTTGACTCTGCCATTCCAAATTGGTCCAAACACCTGTTCCAAACTTTATTCATCTGGATCATGCTTGTTTGAGAAGAAAGCAGAGATGGGAAGCAGTACGTTATGGTCAATTTATCTAATGTGTACACCTGAAAGACCTGTACTTAGCTTCTTGTAAGCACTTCTGCAGGTTTCTCTGTCTATCCTGCAGTTGAAGACCAGCTGAGGTATCCTACTGTAGGAGACGTCTCTTCTAAGCATTGGAGAATATGTACCTGCAGGGGTTAAGTCTGCTAGTCTGTCATGAAGATTTACTCCCTGTGTGGGAATCCTGTATTGCCAGAAGCATTGCCCCCAGGAGACATCTGTATCAGTGGACAGTGAGTAGGGCAGGAGCTACTGTCTTCAGTACAATCAGTGGGGGACCAACTGCATGTTACTATGTTTGCTGCTCCCACAAGGGGAGAGGATTTATAACAAACGGGAGTCGCCAACCTTCCCTGATGCCCCGCTAAGTATTACAAACTCTTCACCTAGTTGAGAAGCCCAGCATCAAAGCCACACCTCAAAAAGCCAAGGGGAGAAAGAACACTGCAAGATGGCAAATGCTCTGCAGGTGTCCAACCGTTCCACTGGGAAGGAAGCAACCAGGATCCTGACAGACTCGGTGACCACCAGCTGCTGTAGCCTCTGGTGGTCCCTTCTTCCTATCCCTGAGCATCCTAGTTATCCACCAAAACATTGCTGCTGCTGCTCATGTGGAGCAGTCTTAGCTTAGGAAACAAATCCTATGCTGCTTGTGAGCTACACGTGCTTCAAGAGTCATGGGTTGGCCACTCCTGTTTCTTTTTCAGCTTTTTTATTTAGCTGCCTGCAGTAAGAAAAAGGCAGCCTGCTCCCAGAAGTGCATATTTCCATTCCGTGAAATACGACCTGCTCCTGAGTCCTTGATCTCTCTTTCCCAAATAAGAAATCGTAGCTATTCCCAGTTTACCCTGGCGGAGAATTAGTTGGCTTCTATAATGTGTACATGATACCAGGCTCTGCTGCTATAATGCCTCTGACTCACCACTGCATCCGAGTACTTTCTAAACGAAAAACTAGGAGTCTAGAGATCCTCCATTTCAACTTCTTTATGTGACCCGTTGCTCCTCTAGGCTGCATTTTTCCTTCTTGCATGACAATTAAGAGTGAGATTTGCAGAAGAACTCAGCAGTGGATTATTTCTGTTCTTTTTGAAGTCAGTAGGATCAGAGTTAAGCCAAATCTGAGTACTTAAAAAAAAAAAGATCCTAAAAATGGATAGGCAAAAATAAATAGTTTCTTGAATGTGCTGTGGAACTTGAGAGTTTCTGTAGGTCCTTCTACCCTGGCAGCATACTGGGAAAGCTAGCGTTCTTCCTTCACACAGAGGAATACTCTCTATCCCTTCTTCCCACTTTAGTGGCAGGCACAGCCAGATTCCACGTATTAAAGAATGAGTTGTTTTGTTGTTTTGGTTTTTTTTAAATCAACTGTCGCTGGTCGCAAATACAGCAAAACACCAAAGTCTTAATCACAAAAGAGAAAAGATGCAATCACGTGGCTAGGGCTGTTTGCCATCCCAAGGGCCATGATAAATGGGAGTTACTTAGGGGGGAAGGAAAAAAGAAAGTACCCCCATTACATCTCTCAAACTCTTATTAGGCCTTCTACATTCACTTTTTGAATGCATTTTTTTCCTTTTTTATTAGACTGCAGTGCCAGAACTCCTACCTCACACCTCTGGACTCCCTTGGCAATGTCATAAAAACAGATCCATCAGCCACCACCAGACCCACTCCAACAAACCAATGACAAAAGAAATGTGAATATAACCAAAACCGGTTCCTTGGGCAACAAAAAAGAGCAAATAGTTGTGCAACATACTGCACATTTTTTTAAAGCTCTTTTTGGAGTAAGACTATTTTTCCCATTCAGTTATGCTTCAAATCTGACACACTATACAGGAACATTTGTCAATGAATTTCATAATCCTTTTGACAGGATTTACCACTAAATTGCTGCTGTTGTTACAGCTGCAGGAAGACTAGGGGCCTTGATCCAAAACTGAGCACTAAAAAAGTTGTGGGAACTCAATACTAGAAATGATGTGGGAACCTCAGCCATGCAGAGGAGCCGAAGGGGGAGAAGGAGGGCATCTGTTTACCTCCGTCTGTGCCTTTCCTGGAGAGCTGGAGGGACACTGCAGTCAGAGCAACAGGTCAAAGAGCCCAACACTTCCAACTGGTGTGAGTTTGATCTGGGAATAAATACCTTGGCAAACCACTTACTCCAGTAGCAAATCAATGTTTCTGAAGCAAATATTCCTGGCTGCTCAAGTGGTGGATCCAACCTGTAATCAGCTGGGCAGACACGTGCGCTGCAGTTCTTGGCAAAGGGGGGGATGTTGATCCCGGTGACTTGTGCCTCCGGCACCGAGGGAAGAGATGAGTGATTTGGATGCTCAGGCAGTGGAGGCAGTTGTAGGGGAAATGTGATCACATTCACCGAGGTTATTAACAGTTATGTTGTGACCACTGTATTTTTAGTGCAACCGTCCATCTTCATTCTTCCTCATGCATCAGTAACATTCCCTTACAACCATATCTCGTTCTTGCCAGTAAAAACAACTCTGCCTAATCCTTCTGCCAGAGGTTGTAAAGTAGTAACAGGGGCCAGGTCCAAGCAGCTGGGGTAGTCCGAAGTGGGTGTGTTGGCTCCATCAGCTTTATTCCTCCTCTGTTTTAACTCCAGGGCCTCTGCGTAACTGGTAGCTTGCTCTGGGGCTTGATTGTGGAACAAACCAAAGGAACAAACCAAACCATCTCCTCCAAGAAGCAGCCAAAATGCAGAGGAGAGGATGGCTCATGCCAAAGTCCTCTTGCCCTAGAGTGGCAGTGGGTATGTGAGCCAGTCTATACCAGTGGAGATCTGGCAGAGATCCCCAAAACAGCTTGGACATATCCTCTAAAAACCAGCCAGCCACATCAACCAGCATATCTGAGAATAGAGAGTAACTTAACCTGGCACTTGTGCAAAGGCTGACGTCTCCACTGAGCTGGTGTGGAATGAAAGGATTTTGCTAGGGGGGAAGAGGACCAGCAACAGTGTATGTGTGTGATTAATATAACGGTCCCCAATAGCAAATACAAGGGAACTCCGTTCCCTGTCTTCCAGCACTGAGAGTTAATAAGCAAAAGCATCTTGGTACTTGTCCCTTCTCCTTCCCCTAAGGCCTCCTCACGGTTGGCTGCCAGCAGGTAGCGTCATCCTAAACTACGTCACTGTTAGCAAATTAAATGGGCTGTCCTTGGGCGCTGAGGGCAGGAAAAGACAGCCCTCAAGCTATTCTTGTACTCTCCAGAAGAAAGAGGGTAGAAACCTTGCATTCCCTTCTTTTTAGCAATATGTAGAAGCAGAAAATGTCTTTCTCCTTGAGTTCCGTATAGCAGGAATTTTGGGTAAAACAGCATAGTCCAATGAAGCTGGTCAGCATATCGAGGCAGGTCCTTACCCCTGCAGCCTCAGGATTTACACTTCTATGTAACTAGTTGGAAGATACTATGGTGGCCTCACCAAAAAAGACTTTTTTGTCGTTATTTACTTTGCTCCTGTGCCGTGGGCTTGGAGATGTCAGGCCTGTGCACACACATCTTGCTTTTTAGCTTTTTGTTACACACTACGATGTAAGAAGCGAGATCAGTGTATATTAGCTTGGTTTCTGCAATGAATGCTGAAATGCATAAACAGACAAACTGCAAGCGTGTCAGCTGTGTTTGCTTAAGGATGTTAAACATAGCTCAGTTTCTAAGGACAGACATATCTCTTGTTGATCTTTTCTTCTGTCTTCTTGTAGATGCTTGGCTAGTCTGGAAGGGCTTCAACTATTTGAAGGAAAAGAAAATAGAGGGACACAGGAATCAAGAAAGATAGGAGGTCTGAGGAGATCCTGCTTTTTCTAAGCTCTGTGTTTTTTTCAGCATGAGGTGCCTCATAATCGATTAAAAGTTATCCTCAAAAATGTAAATGAAGAAAACAGTGGCTTATTCACTAAGTTTAAATCTATGGTAAAAAGCAGCTGTAAATAGATTGATTTATTTACTTGCTGACTAAACTTTGGTCAAATTCTGCTTGGAGTTACATCAGTGTAAATCTGGAGGGTTTCCATCCATTTTCAGTGAGAGCAACTTTTCTCACCCCCAAAAGATCATTAGGTTCCTTCAATGCTTATTCTTTATTTTGCCAAGATAAAGATTCAGATGTTTTGATTTTTCAGTTCCATTTCTAGAATGCAGTTGTTCTGTGTTCTGACAACATATGGCATGAGTATGTTCTTTTCTATTTAATACAGGAAAATTAGTCAAAAGTTCAGTCTTGCTTTAATGCTTTTCATTCCCTTGTAAATGCTTTAATTTTTTTTTGATTGCCTTCTGAGCAATGTCAAAAGCCAGGACCAAGAAAAAAAAAAGCCATTCCACTGAAGCGTCTTCCTACTGAAGTGCTGGCATGCCCAGTAAAGCAAAAATTTAGGAAAGGAGTATTTTCAATGTTCACTTTGTTGGACAACGGGCCTGCCTTGGTAGAGGTTTCAACAATGAAATTATTGTACATATATTTGCTTTAATGCCTCTGTTGTTATCATGTTTTTTTAACGGCGGTATTGGTTGTTGCCAGATGTTCTGCTCAACAATGCTTCAGCACACATGGGAATGCTTGTGATGGCCAATCAAGTGGGCTGGCAAAATAGAAACAGATGGCCATGGATGTGTGCTCTAACACATCTTTAATGAAATGGAGCCCTTGCGTAGATGATTACATTGCGCTAATCACCGTTTGCCTATCCTAACGTCTCTGCATCTCTGGTTATATACCACCTAGTGACCTAGTTTTGAATTACAACTTGTTTATTCACCTATTCGACTTTCAGCTGCATTGGATTGTAGCAAAAGACGGTCCAATGCAGGGAAAACTGCATGAAAACTGCTGGGTTAACAAAAGCAGATGTAAAAACTACAGCCTGGCTTGAAAAGTGCACAAAATGGAGTAGAAACGTGCTAATGATTTATTTTCTGTCTTTTACCTTTCAGTGGTTTTTATGAAATAACGTAGGGGCTGTGTATCTTTGAGCTGCAGTTCAGATCTGAATCCAAAGCCACTCGTGGTCCATTATTACAGTGAGAGTCAAACTTTAATAGATGCTCTGTGAGAGCAGAGATGTGTGCCAAACCAAATCCTAGCTGTACAGCTTCCCTTGGTTTTCCTGGGGCTCTTTAGCTAAACAGTAACTGTTTTCAGATGCAATCAGATGGGCTCAGGAGGGCAGAAATCTTGCAAGAAAAGCTGCTAAGTTGGTACCTTCTGCAAGGTAATTGCATGATCTTTCGGTGCTTTCCTGATTTGGCATTGAACGCCAAATTAATTGCTAAATTCAGGAGATTCTAGGGTGAACAACATTGCTTTGTCTCATCTGTAGGGAGGCTGTGAAAGTATGCTTAAATATAAAATAATTTTACCAACTGTAATGTTTAAAAAAACCCCAACCTCTAATCAAATACCCAAAACCATTTGATTAAGAAAAATTATGGGGCTGGAAAGGGATAATAACTAAGAAGCTCTTGCATATGCATCCAAAATAGGGATTCATGTTTTCAGGCTTTCCCTTGCAGCCACAGGAGCTAGAAATTCTGCTTTTTTAGAAGTTGGTATTTGAATATTGAAGGGCTCCACAGACACCCTTAGGAGGCTCACAGTAGCATGGTGACTGCTGGCATTTCTGTACCCAGTAAGTACAGCTCTGCTGGGTCCAGAATACCTGGTGAGGAGGGGTAAATAAGAGGGGAAAAACAAGCCCCTTTATGGTTTTTCCTCCGTTGCCTCTACATGTTGTGGAGGACCTTTAGAAACATGGGTGCTGTTGATTTTGCCGTTGTCAAGGCAACAAAGTATTTCAGTATTGCATCCAAAAGGTTAAATTCAGGCAGGATTTCCAAAAGATTGTTAAAATGAGGGGTGGGGAAGGGACAGGAAGGCTCATCCTCCATTTAACATAGACCTACACACAGCTGGGGGAGTGCAGTGGGGGAAGCTGAGCAGGCAGCGCTTGGGGGACACCATGCAGCTTGTCCAGGTTGCCATGCTATGACCACCAAGAACTTGGTTCCCTCCCACCCTGGTGCCACCGTACCAAGGCACAGCTCTTAATGCTCTTGCATTGCGCTTAATGCAGCCCTAATTGCCACAGCTCAGCATCTTCACCCCTCAGTGTACCCATCGGGAGACACCAGCCATTCCTTATTCATGTTTAAATTATTAATGGATACTTTTTCTCTCCTGCTTAGTGCATTATGGAGATTTTTTCACATGCTCAGTGGCAAGTTTTATTCAAGGGACCCATATGTTATTTTAAATTCTTTTCAGATTTCTTTTTTTTTTTTTGCATACCTTAGAAAGAAGGAGGGGAACCTTTAAGCCCCATGGAAACATTTATTTTCAGATTATGTTTGGTATAAGCTTGTTTTAGGCCAGATGTAAATGGATAGTATTCTTTTAAAGTGTGTTCTCAAACCCTCTTTGCACTTTTCAAGTAAAAATGGCTCATGTATTTTTGGAAGAGTGCAAACAATGGAATGTCAGATTTCAGTTATTGCTCTTAATATATTTAACCATTCAGCATACTGTAATTGGCTCAATCAAAAGTTATTTCCCTAAGTAATACAAACAAGACCCAAAGGATGATGAAATAATTCTGAAATGTCAATCTTTCAAGATTCAGATATGTTCTAATAACATTACAGAAATTCCAAAGGTCTCAATTTGGAAGTAACAATAATACCACCAAGTATAGACAAATTTTTAGGGCAAGAACTAATGAAGTGATTTGTTCTCTTAACTTCCATTTTGGACTAAATCTTCCAATTTTCAAGCTAAAATAATTCCAAAATATTGTTATATCTAACCTTACAAGGAAGAATTGCAGTCACTAGTTCCACATATACATAATTGTATTTATACCCTGCCTTTTCACACTTAAGAACATGACAAAATCTGCTCTAATGCTCCTCTGAGTTCCTTGATGTTCTCTTCTGTTGAAATAAAGCTTTTTTTTTTTCCCTTTGCTACAAATATCACTACACTAGGTAATTCAGCCTAGACCTATTCATTAGACTTTTAAACCACAAATATATTAAATCAATACAAGAATATTACCATCCATGGGCGATGATAATGCCTTATTCTGTGTAGCTGCCAAGGATAATATTTGTTTTACCTTTGCTATTCTAACACCTCCTAAAATAAATTAAATGATTACACAGCTTTTTCATAAGCATCTTGGAAGCAGCGGTGCAGTGCCTTGGCAGGGCTTGAGTCTGGTAGGTGGTGGATGAGTGGACTTCCCATGCTTTGTGCTCAGCAGGATGCCGGGTAGATTTAAATTTACTTCTGAAAATATGTAAATACCACTGAACAGAACAAAGAGATAGCAGAAATCACAGTAAATTCAAAGGATTTGATTATTTACACTTCCAAACCGTCACACTGCTACAAACAGCAGAAATCAAATCGACCCCTCAACTCAACTTTTACGTTCAGAGCCAAGACTGGAATCTGGGTCA
This sequence comes from Mycteria americana, assembly GCF_035582795.1. Lineage (NCBI taxonomy): Eukaryota > Metazoa > Chordata > Aves > Ciconiiformes > Ciconiidae > Mycteria > Mycteria americana. Next base: position 40,109,085 of record NC_134367.1, read on the forward strand.
ATACACTTCTGGAACACTACCCCCAACACATCCAGGTATTTTCTTTCCAGTCCTTATACTCTTCTCTATTTATATGTTCAAACTGTTACTGCTAGGAATACCTTCTTTCTTCTTATTTTGTTGAAGGGGGGTGGGGGGGCGGGGAACTAAGAAGAAAAACCAGGAATGCCCCATCCTCCCATTTCCCAGGGCTAATTTACCTTTCTTCTGGATGTTCTAGTCTGGACTCTGATGGCACAGAGGTTTAATCTTTAGATGTTACTTCAGAGACCCACAGGACAGGGGCCCAGGCATGACCACAATGAATTTGTGATGGGTGATAAATTAATACTCAGGCTCAGCCAACAAATGGCAATCCGTTACACTGATGTAGCCTGATCAAGCTAGCTCATACGCCTATTTGTATAGACTAAATATTGGGAAGGAGGAAGAATGAAGAATACCATGTTCTTTATGGCCGTGGGATGTGCACCTTCAGAAAAGACAGTGTTAGATGGAAATGAAACTCCTTTGCTATTCTCCCAAGAAAAGAAGTTTGTTAATTTAATCTAAAGTCTTGTTTGGTGCGGATTGTTGGCTTTGTTCACTGTCACAATGCATTACTGACATGCAGTGCTGTTGCACTGAAGAAGTAGCTGAACTACCATGAGACTACAAATACAACATGTATAAGTGGGGCCGGATTTCTCACTAAGGGGAATAAACAGATCTAGAAAGACAAAGCAACAAGGCATTAGCACGATGAATATATATTCACAGCTTAATTATGTATCAACAGTGAGTGCTCTCATAACGGGCCTGAAAAGCCGTTGCTCAAAACTTGTGTAAAACTGGGATGCAGGTTATGGGGAGAGGAAAATACTTCAAATAGTGGCCACAACATCAGCATAGAATGAGAATATCAGTGCCTAGCTCATTAGTTTCTCTTGGGTAGCCTGTAACTCACGGGTACTGATGCTCGAGCAGCTGCAGCCGTGTCAGAAGCTCCATGCTGGATTCCGAGCCATGTCTGGTGTTGACCTGGTCACATTGGCCCTCCTAGCCATGGCCTTTTGCTTCACTTACCAAAATGCAATTGGCCTAAAGGCTAAATTTCCCACTTCAATCACATGGGGCTTCAGTCAGCTTCTCAGCACATCCAGCAAACAACAGACTTCCAAAGTCAACACTTACATAAGCTAGTCAGAAAATTATTTGGTATTTATAATTGTCTGTTGCTCCAAAACTGAACTTCAGCGTTGTATGTGGACAACTAAGTGACTGCTGGACTCTTGATATTCTTCATCACCCACAGTCGCCATGCTCCTCACAGACACCGAGGTGTCACTGCCAAGACTGTGAGCAGGATGGCATTTAAGCGTCATCACCTGACTCAGTGTGGTACAGGATGCAGAATAACCTGTGGTCTTTGTATACTGTCTGTACCTAAAAAACAGCAAGTATTTTAGGTGTTGTCATTCAAAGATAGAAAGAACGGATACATGCTCTCCATGGCTATGGCATTAACCAAACCAAGAGTAAGAGTACCGGCCACCTCCAGGGCCTCAGAACATGGAACAATTTGGCCACTATGAAGGATGAGCTCCAAATTCCATGTTTGTGGAAGCCAGTGGAAACTGGAGGTCCTAGGGGCATGCAGCCTTAGCAAAAGACGCGGGCTGCTGAGTAGCACCACACATTTGCAAATAGTTCAGGCTAGTACTGTTTGTATTGTTGCTATAAATTGCAACTTTCGTTATTGTTATGCATTATTTGTGCTACCAAAACACCTAGAAGCTCTTGTGATGGATCAGGGCCCTGATGCACTTGGCAGAACAAATCTGTGCCAATAGCTAATGGGTGCAGAAGAAACCTAATTTGGAAGAGTTAAATGATTTACTTTAAAACTCTGTTATGGCTACCTTCCTTATAACACCACCACCTCATAACAACACCTTAGATGCCTGGGATAGTGTTATGATGAGAGCAAGCTAAAGTATATTTGTAACAAGAATAGGTCAATGGTCCAGAGGGTAGTTTCCTATTATGGGAGGGATAAAATAACTAAAATCAATAAATCTCCAGATCATAAATGTAGCTACAGTCTGGGCAAGGTTGAGAAAATTATTAGCAGAGCCTCATGATGTCTGGATATTGTAGCTTGTAAATTTATACATACATATGTGTGTGGTTATGTACACGCTTGCTATTCATCCCCCACAGAATTCATTGAAATGCTAAGAGGAATGTGCATTTGGTGCTCCTTTCAGTTCTGGTAAAAGGAAAAAAAAGAAAGAAGCAAAAAGAAAAACAAGAAAAAAGGAAAAAGAAAAGGGAAAAGGAAAAAAGAAAAAGAAAAAAGAAAAAGGAAAAAGAAAGAAAAAAGGAAAAGGAAAAAAGAAAGAAGAAAAAATAAGAAAGGAAAAATAAGAAAGGAAAAAGAAAAAAAGAAGAAAAGGAAAAAGGAAAAAGAAAAAAGAAAAAAGATAAGGAAAAAGAAAAAAGAAAAAGAAGAAAGAGAAAAGAGAAAAGAAAAAAGTAAAAAGAAAAAAGGAAAAAAGGAAAAAAGAGGAAAAGGAAAAGGGAAAGGGAAAAGAGAAAGAGGCAAGGGGAAGAGAAAACCAATAATTCCTAGAGAATGCATACAGCTTTATTGCTTTTGCCTTTCAACTCACGGTGAATTTTTTCATATAACGGACTGTACAGAGGCATGACAAAATGGCTGCATGTACTAGCCAGAGGTCTGTATGCTTTGAGGTCCATGAAGTGTTGTGTCTTGTTTAAAATATGTATTAACTCTCCTCAACCATTTCCTTCACTTACACCTTACTGTGAGCTATCTTCTCCTTTCATCATTTCCTAAATTTTATTTTAAAAAAGGGCTTTATCTCTTCAACTCCAGATATATAAAGGTCTGTTGTATTTAATGTATTCATTTAGGCTCCCTTTGTTATCTGCTGAGAGAAGAGGTAGCTCGAAGGAATGTTTGGTCTCGAGGGTCTAAGATCATTTTGTCCGTAGACCTGTCTGTTTCTTCCCATACGGATTACACAAGCAGCCTTAAACTTAGTTATTAGTCTCCTTTGATATTAGATAGGATAAATCTCACCTACTGAGCCTAAGCTGCTTCCTGTTTTGACACAATCATAATGAATAAGATTTTCAAACTCCAATAGATATGTAAAATGTAACTGAAATGCTATGTTCATGCTTCAGTTAACATTAATAGCTAGGTGATTTCTGTCCATCTGCTACTCAGGGATATGGTGTAAGAGTGTAACAGGGAAAAAAACAAATAGTCTCAGATGATAGAGCATTTAAAAAATATGAGGTGTGTGAGCTGTGTTTTCCACAGGCTGTTTGATGTATTTTCTAGAGATGAGCTCAATCTCAGTCTTGACTGAATCCAAATACTCACTAATTTGAGAAAAGTATGAGCCTTGTACTCAGATGTGAGCTTTGCCCCCCAGGCAGCTCCAAGATTGAACTGATTAGGCTTTCAAAAGACATGACTGGTTTGGAAAGCTTTAAAAAAATAAAGGAAAAACTCTGGAGAAAGTCATGACGCTCTGATGTAGCTGGTGATTCCAAGGCCATAGTCACCCATGTTTTTATTGATTTCGCTTTTGCTAACCCCATTATTGTGTTCCTTTCTGGTTTAGATTAAAAAGTTGTTCTGCGAGAGCAGAAATAACGAAGCCTGGTTTCCTATATATTGTACCTAATGTGCCCACATACTCTTTCTGCAGTATTAACAGCTACCCTCATCTTCCTGTTCCTCTCGCTGGTGCCCACTGCTGTATTTTCAGCAGTCCCCTATAACCCAGAGGGGTCCCCCTGTAACTCTGTTAAATCCCCCCGACATGCCCATGCCCCTACCCCTCGTGGTGTTCCCAGTTCTTCCCCCTGTCCCTGACTGCAGCTCCTCCTTGTGTCCCCAGCATCCGCAGGGCAATCTCCTTGCCTCAGCCCCAACCCGTACCATGCCCTAGGGTACGGGGCAACGGGGTCCCTGCCTTGCGCAGAGCTGGGAGAGGAGCCGAGCAGTCATGTCTTTTCTTTTACCCATTTGCCAGTGCAGACTGGCAAAAGTCAGTAGGAGGGCGATGAACAGGCAGATGGAGAAGCCCCACCAGCAGAAATATTTGCAGTCCTGTATTGGTTATGGCAGATATTGCTCTTCAAAACACAGTAGAGTAAAAAAATTACCGAGAGAAGAAGATACTGGGGGCAGTATTTCATAAGCCTGAAATATGCTCTCCTGTTTGCAGGATATTATTCGTTATAAAAAAAACATTTAAAAGATCAATGATTTTTAAAAAGGCTTTAGGTATTTGTCCTAACAAACTGTTAGCAGTTATAAATGAGGAATGTGTTAAAACTCTTGCCAATTATCCCAACCAATGTAAAACTGTGTATGAGCCTGGAGAGGCAAGAATTTCTCTAGCTGAGGCATTTTAAAAGAACTTAGTTTAACAAGGGTGTAGAAGAAAGCATGGAAAAGGAGCCAGAAAACTTATGAGTAAATGAAATACCTCAATGTTCAGAGCCTAAGTTGGTGTTTTTAGGAGCTGTCAGAAGATTTATTAAGTCTTTTAACTTTACTACATGCAACAGAGAAATTTAAAAATTATAGACCAAATCAGAGGCCATAGGGGACTGAGGAGAACCAGCGGGCTGCAGAAATTGCATGGCACTGATCAGTCAGGTCTCAAACAATCAAGGATTACCTTGGGACAGCTGTGGGACTGCTCCAAATGGCAGTAATGAGCTCATGTAAATGATTGCTCTGTAGAAACCTGGGCCCTGTCCATCCCTGTCTGTTAGGGCTGCAGTGGTGTCAGCAAAGAGGATGGGTCAGGTCCTGGGGAATGGGGACCTGGAAGTAATAGGCTGTGACCTTGGTAAGATATCTCAGTGGCCTGGGCAAACACTTTCAGTAAGTGAGGTGCTATCCTGCTGGAAAAAACAGCTTCTCATGGCAGTGGGATACAAACCATGTGTGACACTCCTGTCCCAGGAAGAACCTTACCAGGGCTCCATATGCACAAGAAATGGAAGGCGTTTTCCATTTAGAGGAAACACTGGGAGGGTTTGAAAGGCCACCAAAACCACTAGGAAAGCCAAAGAATGCAAACGACAGGAGACTTAGAAGCAAGGAGGACGGGGCAGAAAAGAGAGGAAAGATAAAGCAACGTAGCAGAAAACAAGAAGGTGCTGTAGAAAGTACAGAAGGGAAATGTATTTAAGACCATTTAATATTGATTCAAAAGGACCATGAAAGCCCAGTGGGCTGGCAATGGTATCTATAACAGATAGGCAAAAATAAAAAAAGAATAAGGAGAGGCTTATCGGAAATTTAAAAGAAGGTGAAAGACTTCTGGCTGAAAACTGCAGAATAAGGGGCATATCTTCATGAATCAATATCCCAGGGGAAAAAAACTATTCCAGTTTCTTGGCTTTGCCAGGAAAATCAAACTGAAGGTGGCAGCTACCCTGAAGAGTGCATGACACTTCCCACAGATCCACATTTAAGTAGGAATGGCAGATAAATTAAAAAAAAAAAAAAGCGCCCAGGTCAGAGAGAAGTACTGCTTGGAACAGAAAATGAAAACTATCAAAATTAAAGATATTGTCCTCTCACATAGACTGCAAACTGAATGGAGATGGGAAGAAAATGATGCAGATCGCCAACCAGTGAACATGGAGCTGGCCAAGAAAAGGTTACGTTAGCCTTTTGAATGAACTTATAATAAATGTTGAGAGTTGATAAGTCTCTGTTTCACCACAGATGGGTAGTCTTATTTACCTACATAGGTCAACAGCCAAAGAGGGAATATTTTCCATGAAATAACATGGCATCAGACAAGCAGAAGATATTTGTGCAGGTAATAGCATTCTTGCATCCAAATATTTGCTGGCTGTGGCTGTTTGTGTATTATTTCTTCTGTGAGGGTCTGCCATGGTGTTTGGCTGCCTGGCAGGAGGTCTGTGCCCTGGCAGTGTGCTGGTCTGTGGGGTGAGAGGATGGGGCAGCTCTCTGGGCATAGAGAGGCACTGGCATAACACTTTGAGGGGAGACATCGATGGTGCCATCCTGTGGGACACATGCTGACACACTGGGGCGATGCTGGATACGTGCTCCTGGGATCGGGGTGGCATCCAAATGCCTTGGTGTTGTCTTAGGAGAGGCTGAAACCTCCTCCCAGCACTCTCAGTTGGTTGCACCAATATTGTTCCAGATGAGCATGAGAGCCAAGATGGTGTGCGGGTAGTCTTCAGCTGGTCTCCAAGAGCATGCCTGTAGGTCCCATGGGAGGTCACTGTGGGCACAGACATTAAAACTCTTTGCTGCAAGCCAGGGTCTACTTCCAGTGCCGCAGCACAGCCCAGGAGGCTGCTAGACTGGCAATTCTTGGGAGAAGCCAGTAATTATCCCCCTATAAAATTATCCCTTAATCTATTAAACGTAATCCTTTTATTAGTAAGTAATGTTAAATACCCAAGGAAGCAGCTGGCATTCAGTCTGTTCTGTGGGTTGTAGCAATTTTGTAAGGATGTGAAGTAGGAGCTTTACCGAGTTCATCCCCTCTACCACCATTTATGAACATGTCCTGGGCAGAAAGAGGCTCAAAAGAGAGACCTTGCTGGTTTTGGAGAGAAGCCACATTATGCTGAGATTTACCAGACTGTCTTACCTCAGCATGGGTCAAACTGTCCCCAGACTTCTCCCTTCCAGCCCCCTCCTTCTCCTTTTTTTATGCACTCAAAATGGTAGCTGTGCACTGCTTTTTACACCACCCGCTTTCACAGTAGTATCTGATAGTAAACTTGAGAGTACTTTTAGTGGACTAATGTGACAAGCAGGCACCATCCAATTGTGTTCACCTCTTAGCTAGATCAACGCCCTGGTTGGGAGTGTAGGATTTCCTTAATGTGCTATGGAGCATTTTTCACAGGTGACGTGCCATAAAATGAAATGCGGCAGAGAATGCTCTATCCAGGCATTTCAGGAGGTAGATCTCACTTTCTCAGTAAGCTCTTTTGGGAAGCGTTAAATAGAAAAAGTTTGTATAAACATGAGAGTACACCAAGGTAATAAGAAACAGTCAAAAGAACATTTTGCTTGTGAGCCTATGGAATAACACTTGTTGCAAAACCCTTTTACAGAAGACTTTGCATGTCAGCCTGAGTGTTAAAATGGAGTTCAAGCTACAGAAAACACTTGATGAAAATTCTAACAAGATGGTGGAGGCAACTTAAGCTTTCTTCAAGAGAGAGAGTTATGCCCTTCCAGACCTTGACCATTCATGGCCAGCAATACTGAAAAATAACATTACTGCTTCTCTTCCTGGGCTTTGTTTGCCTGTGTAAACTCAAGTACTTTCTGCGTCCCTTTGTGTGGATCTACTGTCCATCTGCCAGCATGAAATTCCTCGCTAGTCACCTGCTCTCAAAGCTGTCCACCAAAGAACAACTCTGCGACATACACTGGGACAGCAAGTCCAGCCTGACCAAAAACCCATCTGTTACCTCCAAGGTCTCCCAGGTACCAGAAGGAGGCTTAAAGCCTGGCATCTCCAAGTGCAAAAAGAAAATGCTTCTTCCTTGATGCTGTGGGAAGTGAACAATAACCACTTGTTGCTTTTCTTGAAGTCCAGAGCACAAACTAGAATAAAGATGGCTGTCACATCTTTACTGGATCCTGGCAAATCTGATAGAGAAGCTGAGAAAGTCCACTCATTACTGCAGTAATGACCAGGCAGAAATCTGGTCAGAAACAGCCAGCCCCAGTATGTGGAGCCAATGCAAGGCAGTATGGATATGGTGGGGTTTCATGCCTTCCTTGCAGCAGGGTGTAGGAGTGGAGATGGAAGAATAGGCTCTCCTGAAGGGGGTGGCAGTTGGGATGGTGGCCCTGTGGGCAATGGCCATCACCATACAGTCCATGCCCTAGCAGACCTGGCTTCCCAAGGATCTGACACAGCTGGATTAGTAGCAGGATTAGTGATATTTTTTTGCCTCCAGCTATCTGTTCCTCCTGCAAGTGTTTTTGCATTAGCACTCTTGAGAAAAGATCTGCTCTTGACATTGCCTGATAATGCTCCTACTGCCGCATCCTGTGTTTTGGACTCTCAGCTATTCATTGCTATTGGGTCAAATATTTGCATTGTTTCACGGTTGCATGCAGTGAATGGATTTTTGGTGGCTGTCTACACATTTTTGACTAGAAAGTCTGATTTTGCTCCAAGATGATGACAATATGTTTAACAAAATCTGAGAAATGCAAGTACTACAATATAAAAACAATTTTCCAGACAGGGTAGTGCAGTTACCATTCTTAAAATTTTTTGTAAGTTGCAGTAACCTTTACATATATATGAAACATAAGTTTCATAATACGTATCCTGAAATCCTCATGTAATATTTTTGACATTTCCACGAAATATTCCTTATACTGTAAAGAAAGTTTTGGAACTACACCTCTGTTTAAAGTCCCAAGCAACAACACATATAAGTACAGCTAACTCTCCTGTATCAGGAGTGATAGGGGGCCAGATAACCCATTATACCCTATTAATACTGGAAAGAGTCATTCAGAACTACCCATGTTCTGCCAGTTTTAGCTTGAGACAATTACCCTGCCTGGATGAAAGATGTTTTTTGCAAGGGGTATCAGGTCTGCCCGCTGCAGCCCCAGCAGCTGGCCCAGCCTGACCCCATGGGTGTGATAGGTCTGCATCTCCTGCTGGACTGCCTTATTGTAATCCTCCCTCAAACTTTATTCCACCCACCAAGAACCACGCTGCACTGAACAGAGCTAGTCACAGAGACAAGTTGCTCACAACTTCCTAATCAAAGTCGTCCTCTTTCTCCAACTGCTATTGCAGCTAATGGAGAAGCTGCTATTGAGATGGGGACAGTCCTGCTGCTGTTTACCCTTTGTGTGACATGAAAACACATCTGTGCTGATAAGATATTATGGGAAATAAGGTGACCTTACACATCAGAAAGTGAATCCAACTAAAAACGTTAGAGCAATATTAATCCATTCTCCATGCAGTGATTAATGCGCTTTAATTAATCTACATTAAATTTAGGCTTTTAGTTAATTCAAAAAAATTGCTCCCTTATACCCTTGTAAGCTCTGAACTCACATAAAAGGGCTAGAGAAAGTTCAACAAAAGGCAGTCAAAATGTGGAAGAAACAGAAATCAGAATTATTGTCAGAATCATTGATGATATTCATGGCATGCTATTGATGAGTTATTGTAAATTATTGTTTTACTGGTTTTGCTGTAAGACCCAGAGACCTCAGTCAGAATTAGAGCCCTACTGTTCATAGGTATACATAAATGCATGTATACACATACATCATATGCACAAATACAAATGCAGAAAGGCGTGAAGTCTATTCTTCTGAGAGGAAAAAAATAGTTAAAGTTCTCAACTTTTTCACTTGGCTTTATACAAGTGTGTTTTTATGAAAATCAAGGCAAAGAAGAGTTTTTGAGGGAGATGGAGGACAGGAGAAAGAGAAAGAAATCAGTAACCATCACTTACAGATCACAGAGCCTGGAGAAGTAAGCATAAAAAATTACTGGATTGACTCTTGAGGTACTTAAAACCAACAAATACTGAACCTTTTAGAGCAATTTAACTACCCAGATCATTATTTAGTAAAAAATATAGCCAAAGCATGCATAATCAAAGAGTTCTCTAAATTGCATGGAGACAGCTTTATGGTATTTGGCTTATACATCAGAGCACTGGCCTGTCGCCTATAGATGCATTTGAGACATTTGGCAAAATAAATAACAAATAATAAATACTCAAGCATTTGATGTAGGGTTTTATAAAACCTTGCCTCAAAATTAGTTCAGAATTGCCTGGGATAGGAGAGACAGCTTTCAAAATATTCATGAAAGAATTCAAAAATATTTACAGTTCTTTGCTTTAAAACAACATCATCTGGAAAGGGAGAAACCTGGAAAGTGTTAATACTACACAGGGCTGGACGCAGCCATGGTGTGGGTAAGGGGGTTGCAGAGGAACATGGCCGGTCCCAGGACCCCTGGCACGGACGCTGTGCTAGGTAGCGCTGAAGGAGAAGCCCAAAAGGAGGTGGGGAGGGCTGCCTTACCTCCTATGATAGACACATGCTGGCTGAAAAACACTTGAGAATGAACTAATTAAAATGGCACTTCCAGCACAGTCAGGCAGCAAAGTCAGCTCATGTGAAAACCAGCCTTGTATTTTAAATACGGAGAGATCTCATACTCTCCTTGGAACTGCACCCTGATCTGTTGTGTGCATTTCTAGGTCTCCCATCGGACGAATGTGCTGCATATTGAAAGCGTCAGAGGAGAGCAGCGCAAGAGACTGAGGTAAGATTAAGACATGTTGGTAGGTCACCCGTGCTTACACCTGAGTTACGGGATCAGATGAGGTGGTTTGGAAGACGTGACAATATGATAACAGGGCTGGGGGTACACCACAGGGCTGCAGGTGGGACAAGGGGCCAAAACTTGACTAAGAAACTTTGAGGTGGAAAATAAGCGCAGTTTCCCAATTATGAAGTCTATAGAGGTAGTCTTAGAAAAAAATGATGGAGCTCCTGCTTGGGGAGTACTTGAACGAGAGATGACAGTGAGCAAAGTAGTTTGCTGGAGACATCCTGTACTGCTGGGGTGTCCCAACAGATCTGTCATATTCATATCTCTCAGAAATAAGAACAGCAGACTTGGTAATGAGGCACTCATTTGAAAGGACAAGCAAAATCTTTGTCTCGTCCTTCAAAGGCTGTTGGAGAAGACAGCTTAGGCACATTCAGCGTCAACATTTCAATAATGCTGATGTGCATCTGGAAAGGGCCAAAGAAGGTGCTGGTGTAAATTATGAGACCAGGAAATCCATTTTATACTGGTAAGGGCATGCGTGTATGCATGCGCGGGGAGATGGGGGGAGGCGGATGTTCTGGCTTGTGTAAATTTGGCTGCATGCCTCATGCTCACACATGCAGATCATCGCAGACTGATGCATAAATCCTCCTCCGGCTTATTTATAAATGTTTCCACTTAAGCACATTTTTAAAAAAAAGTTTGAAACGACAATCATTTGCTATCTTTTCCAGCTTCAGTCTTTTTTTGGAGGTGTGGGAGGTGTGGAGACTCTTTGGCCAAAAATAAAAAAGGGGAGAAGACAGACAAAAGAGTGAAGACTAGCACATCCAAGGCTTAGCTGGTCTGTGAGCACGCACGTTCCCTACCGGACAGGCGGCTTCGGAGGCAAGGACAGTGCTGACACGAAGGATGTTTCCTCTGCCAGCCTTTAGCCGTGGAGGAGAGGGAAGTGGGGCAGCAGCAGAGGAGCAGGAGCTGCCTCCCTCCCTGGTCTCGGCACCATTTCGCTGCTACCTGCCCCAGATCGGTTCCCGGGCAAGGTCTCCCCTGAAGAGCCCCTGCAAAGCACCGCCACGTCAGGGTTACGTTGCCTTCAGGCGGGAGCAGTGCTCTCTTTCCCATGCCTGCGCACCAGGCTGAGCTCTGAAAAAGCTTCAGGGACCTTCCGCTGCCCCTCGAACACGAGCAGGCCTCCGGCCATCCCAGCCCTCCACTTAAGCTTGGGGAAATGAGGGGTTTGGCTGTGCTCAAAGCTGGCCCGGGGGCCTCGGTGTTTAGCACGGATGCAGGAGCGGTTTCTGCTGGGAGCCCCGGCGCAGAGAGCCCGGGCTCGCAGCCTGCCCTGCGCCGAAAATCGCGGGGCTACGCGTTACATGCAGGTTATTAAAGATTCTGCTTACTTTACAATGGTCTGTTAACAGCTCTAATGTCTTTAACATGTGCAGTCCATTGACTTTTAAGTAACATTTTATTGAAGTAACTGCCGTGGTTATTAGGCAGTAAGATTTACGCTTCATTTTCAGTCCTGAATCTGGAAATCTGGAAAGAAAAGGAAAAAAAGGGAGGAGGAGAAGCAGAGGGATGACATCTACCAAGAGACGGGGAAGGTGCTGCTTGGGGCAGCATTCACTGTGCACCCGTGAGACGCCGTCCCCGTGTTTGCCAGGAAATGATTCCCCCAAACGCGGGGGTGCTGAGCAAACCGCTAACAGAAGAGATACGCAGAGCACCCTCCTCCTCGGTGGAAATTCAGTGTGAGTTGCTTTCTTTCCCCCCTTCAGTATGAAATAATATTTGCAGATGTGAACTGAGGGAGAGGTTTGTGGCACATTCACATTGCAATGCGGTTTGCATTAAGGAACTGGCACTTGACTTGTGCTCATTGAAGAATTAACGTAAATCTTAAACCTTCATAATCCATTGGCACGGGCGGCAAATGGGGTATTTGAATGCAATGCCGCGTGTTTCTACTGGCTGGGTGTTTTAAAGTCTCACATCTTGCATAAATCTCTTTTTAATGTGAAATGAAACGTTTAAAATAACTTGTTAAGTAACGATGGTCAGAGATTTTTTTTTTTCTATCTGGAATTTTACGAGGTGCGTTTTTTCATTCCCTAAACTGCTTCTTTTAGTCTTGTCATTTTTCTGAGCCACCACTTAGAGTTGGCTGGTGCGCCCAAGAGCTGCGACTGCTCTCGCACAACTTTGTAAAACCAGAGATAAGACATTTTTGTACATTTATGGTAAAACAGAGATTACAGCCTACTGGCTGGTCTTGGCCTGCATTAGTTCCTTTGTTTTCAGAGATGTAATCTCTTCTTTTTCATCCCATCACCCATGTCTGAACTGATGGAAGATGATTGTCTGTCATACTCCAGGCTTAAGTTACTAGCCTTTCAGCTGCACAGAGGCCTTGAGAAATGCACTAATATATTCACAACAGGAGGAAACTGCCAACAGAAACAGATCCTGAACTGGTTCCCAAACAGGATGACAAAAAAAGTCCACTCGGACCACACACAATCCCTCTGCTTTGCATGTGGGTCCCGTTGCACACATTCGCCTTGCCTTTGCTGTATAAACAGCAGACAATGGAACTCTTTACGTTGGTACACAAGAACATCTCGGTTTTCATGAAATATTGCATTTAACTCAGCACCGCAGAATTTGCCCCGGTAACAATTCCTGTGTCTCATGAAGATGTTCTGCGCCCTTTGGAAAACACCGCCCCAGCCCCCTTTCAACAAAGTCCCCAAATTCCAGAGCAGAGCAAGGCACCTGCACACACATTCGGTTTTCTACAGCTCTTCGGAAATCTTTGATCTCAAGTAATTCTTATTTATATTACTGTGGTGAAAACAAAGCAAAAACAAAACAACAACTGAGTATTGAAGCTATAGAATAAGCCCAAATTGTTCTCTTTAAAGCAAAGATTAATCAGGCTGTTTATGAAAATAATGCTTTGATGATGCCACACATTTAAACCAGGCACACAGCTATTTGGAAGGAGAACTTTCCAGCACAGGGTGCTTTCTTCAGCAGGAGAAATTAAAATCCTGGGAAAGCAAAGTCAAGTCTCTGTGGAAAGGGGTGGCAAAATCTAAGGCACAGAGGCACAAACTGTAAAAGTCTAGAGCCTGAAGTACCTGCAGAGCATCTTTCTCATTTGGACTAATTGTGAAAGCGCTCTGCCTTGTACCACGCAAAGAAAAGTTTATTATGGGCTGAAAATGCTTGGCCATTCTAAATTTCCAGCCTAATATAAAGCCTCTATAGGGGACTTTTCCAGCACTGGATAATAGCCTAGCCCAACACCTTTAATAAAATCAAGGTGACAGACCATGAAAACATTTGCTTCAGCACTATAAGCAAATCTGATACTGTTGCTGAAAGATGCCTCGAGGCATCTGTACAAGTCTTCAAGAGAAGTGGTGGTGGTGCTAGTACGTGGGGGGGCTTCAGACCAGTGAACCCAGAGCGCCTCACGGACAATGGCTGGAACTTTGAAATTTTAAACTGGCTACAAACACAAAGAGCTGGGCTCGAATCCCGTGCAACGATTATGGGGCAAAAATGGTCATTTAAACGCAAAATTTATTTTCCCATTAAAATTAGAGTGTTTTTTGACGCTCAATCACATGAGAGATGTGGTTTCATAAATTAACACTGGTAGAATATGAAGGAGTCCAAGAAACAAGCATGAAATTATTTCACACAGCAGTTCGCAGCTCACACTTCATCAAACCCGACACTGCGAGTGTAAGATATGCAACTTCACATCTAAAGGAAAAAGAAAAAAAAAAAAAAGACTAATATAGCTCACTTTTGTTACTTTCAAATGCTGTTTACCACATAAACAACTAGAGCTGGTTTTGTAAATCCCTGGACAGGAAGCTGGCAGTAATAAATCTTAAGCTGAATTCAGAGTTCTTTTGGGACGGAAGAGTTCTGTTTAGTTTGTGTTAAAATCTAGGTCAGATTTATTTTAAACAGCTTCTTTATTTTTCTGTTTTGTTTTGGGTGGGTTTTTTTCGAATCTATGCACCCAACTTCAGAGCTCAACTATCTTATATAATTTTTGTAATTAATAATTTGTATAATATGAAGAGTTTTCAGAAAGATCTCTTCCCAATTATTTTCTTTTTATGCCATTTCAATGCATGTCTGCCATCAGATAATATCACAGCTGTATCTGTATTATGTAGTGGAGCAAAGACTGATCGGGCAAAATGTACACTGAAGCATATGAAATACAACATTAAAAATTCCTTCTAAAATTTATTTTAATTTTAAGCAAACTAGCAGTCAAACTTACATTGATTTGTGAGTAGGAGCTGGACACAATTTTTCCTAGTTCCCACCCCAGATACTTGCAGAAGTCTGGTACTGATGAGGTATGGTTTAAAAGAAAAGGTTTCTCAAGGGAAGCAAGGGAAGGGAGGACGGTGGACTGTTGAAATGGGACCAGAATTGTAGTTTTGCTGAATCAAGCCAGCCTTCTATGCCTTATTTTTTTCAGTGAGACAAACAATTAAAGCCCACATAGTTTTTTAGAAGGAAAAGAGCAAACTAGTAATCTGGTGTGCCAAGTGCTAGGCATGTAACGTGTACTATGCAGAGAGGGGTATGAAAAATGCTAATGCAGAATGGCTTTTTTCATCTCATTATGCCAAGACTTGTTGTTGAAGAAAGGGTGGAAAACAAAATTATTTTAAAAGATCTAAAACGCAGCTGAACTTTCTGTCTTGAGGGCACTATGAATTTAAAATTCAGCCATGTGTAGCAAAGCCCCGCAAGACCTATAGACTACTTAACTCCCTCTTAATCAGTTTTTTTGAAGTTTTAAGAACTGCTTAAGTCTTGGGCTGCTCCTCTGCGCAGAGATAATGTGTCCCAGACAGAAGGTAAATTGCACTAGGTAGCCTTCCTCATCAGGAGAGAAATTAATCATGTGACATACCAGTATTTCACATTTATTTCCAGTTTCTGGAAATCCCCTTTTTTATTCTTTGAGCACTAAAAGCAGGATAATGAATTCGTGCAGGATCAGTTGTGTTATGGTAAGGAACCGCAACAGAAACCGATCCCCTTTCAGTTTTGGTTTGAGCAGCCCTGGATTGTCTTCTTGCAGGAAGCCACCTGAGGTGCACGGAGCCTGCCTGTCACCGCCAGCGCCTGGTGTCCTGAGGCAGGGGAAAGCGAGATGTGACTTGTGGCATTTTGGGCATTGACGGACCTTCCGAGACCAGTTGCATTCTCTGCTTGCACCTCCCTGCTCTCCGAAGAGCGTGACCGTAGCATTAGCTACATCGCCACTGGGCTTGCCTGCTGGTGCCGTGAAATCCTAGCTGTGGAGGGGTTCAGGCGTATTTCCTGCTGCCTAAGGCATGCTAAGCATTTATAGCTGCCGAGGTGGGCACTGCTGTACTCAGAGCCTTTGAGGCTTCAGGTACTTTCGGACAGAGCTGGAGGGGGGTGAAGCAGTTACGGAGCCCCGTCCCTCCCTGGTATTTGCTAGGGGTGTGTTTAGCTGTTATTTCTCCCACTTCCGAAGCAGAAAGTACAATACGGCCCTTAATATCTAAGATGCTATAGCTTTTGTTCTGCGGTTTTAATTTAAAACATCATTGGAATGTTCTGTTCAAACACCGTGTGTTAGAAGTGGATGTGGCTCTCTTTACTCTTGGAGCTCCAGTTACTTCTGCTCTTGCTCAATTTTCTGAAAATGAGAAGATGAAAAGAAATGTTTCATTTTTATATGAGGGAAAACCAGTTCAAGTGTTTGGGCAGCCATGCCTCTTCGCTTACCTTTAGGAGGAGGCGTTTTATTTTTCCCTTCCACTGCTTTGTGGAGTCAGCAGGCTCAGAGCACCTTGATCTGAACGCCATGAGATCTGGGGGCAAGGAGTCATCAGGATTTTCATTATTTTAATTCCTTATTAAAATTTTATTCTGGATTGAAATGAGACCAGAAAGTTCTTAGATCTGGTTTTATGTCTTCGTTCACTTGTTTGTTATTTTGCTTAGCTTTGAAAACACAATATTGAAGCCGAGGTATGGCAGGGTTACTATCTATCTCCTTATTTATTTATTTCTAACTTTCATTAGCTCCTTCTCAAGGCTGTGATTTTTAATGGCAAACAGTTCAGGCCAGCGCCTAATGCAGATTAGGGGAAAAGAACAAAATAAAAATGACAGCTTTTTAATGTTTAGAAACACCTCAAGTCAAACACATTCTGTCCAGTATTTTTTCCATCAAAGCTGCTTGTGGATTTTAATGTGTGACAAGCTCAGCACTGGGGGCAGCTGAAAAGCGCTGAGATGCAAGTGCCTGGGTGTGCTCCCTGCAACAGCTCCTTG
This sequence comes from Mycteria americana, assembly GCF_035582795.1. NCBI lineage: Eukaryota > Metazoa > Chordata > Aves > Ciconiiformes > Ciconiidae > Mycteria > Mycteria americana. The sequence continues at coordinate 40,125,827 of NC_134367.1, forward strand.
CACGTCGGGTCAGAGCTCGGCTTTTAAAACTCCCCAAATACATATTTATTCACATGGCATTCTATTAAAACTCTGAATCAGACTTTGTGGTCTATAAGAAGAAGATGTGTTGGGAATCCTATTTAAATGACTGTTTATAGGTACAGGCATATGGGCTGGAGGGGCAGCTTGGAAAAATCTGTAGCTCTGTCGGTAATGGCGTTATTTTGCAATGTGCTTGATGAAGAGAAAGGAACAAAAGGGAATGAATATTCTTTCAGTTTTGAGCATTTCCATCAGATGTTTTTGAAACTGATATTAACAATAAAAATGTTGCTCATAAACAATTATGTTGCAATGGTGAAAAGTCTACCACAAAGTATTTTAAATGGTGGATATATTGAGTGATTACCCTCTTTTCCTCAAAAACATACTGTGTTGTACGTCCTAAAACACATCTCATTCATTCATTTCTAAAGAAAACATCTCCACCACATAAAGAGTATTTACTCCACAGTTATACTGGTATAAATGGGCTGAGGAACAGTTTTTAGATTAATGGAGATCAGGTGGAAGTCAAATACTGTTTTCCCTGGAGTTATTTGCATTTATATTGCTGTAAAAAAGCACAGTTCAAACCCGTGCACTTAAATAATGTTCTTCATGCAATGATATTAAAAAAATATATATTCTCCCCTGCTAGGCTTGGTCTACGACACACTTGGAGCCAGAGGGAGATTTTCCTGCACTTCCACCCACAGAGACGGGATGGGAGCTGGGAGCTGCTGAGGGAGGCACTGCGGGCGGGGGAAAACTGAACCATGGCAGGGGCTTGTTTTAAGATTATGTGTAAAATTAAGCTCTTGATTCCTGTTACCAAGCACTAAAAGGCCCCTGAAATTCATGAAACTTTTCAAATGTCTTGCATATTTTAGTCCAGGCACCGGGGCATTGTTTACAGCTGGGAGTTTAGCCACCCCGTGTCCCTAAATGTTCTCCCAGCAACTGCAACAAGGGGGAAATAATCCTTCACTTAATGTCTAAATAGGTTTAAAGTTGTTTTTACTATTTTTAATGACACTTCTAGAGACCCAATAGCAGGCTTTTTCTCGTACAAATATTTCTATAGAAAATCTACACTAAAAATTGAGATGTTAGCATCTTGAAGAGGTCTCCTTTTTGCTTGCACAGTGTCATTTACAAAGAAAAAAATCACGATAGTGTTGAATAGTACCCTTTATTTTCTAGTATCTTCATACAGGCTAAGAAACATCAACTGGGACTTAGACCAGCAGATGAAAGTCGTAACGCTGGGGCAGGGCAACCAAATGAAACTGCAAAATCGTTTTATGAAGTAGTTTCTGCCTTGGTTCTTTTTACTGGCTTGGCATAACAAGATCTTACCATGCAAAAAATGAAACAAAGAAATGGTATGAAGAGGTCCTACGAGAGATTAATTTATAGCTAATAAAGCCAACACAATTGCTCACGGATTTTTTCTCAAGTTAGATTTTAAAGAAGTTACTTTTGGTAAAATCTCTGGGAACATCACAACGCCAGGGAAATTGCAGATAAAACCGGATACTCGCACTCATTCCCTGCTCTCACCATGCGGTGGCAGCCTAAGGCATGTGTTCACCAGGCATTTTCGTCTTTGTAACTGCAGCCAGAAATAAATATCCTGCTCTACTGGTGCTTTCCCATTGCAGGCAGCAAGGGACTTGCTTGTCAAAATGCTGAGCCGCATGCCCCATCTCCATAAATGCTGACGATTCTCTTTTAAAGAAAGGTGAGACAAAAAGTGAGAGGCGCGATCGATATAGGCACAGCATCCAAAAGCTGAAGAGAATCTGCTGAAATCCTTTTGAAAGACCATTGATACAGCGCCTTCATTTTCCATTGCGGTTTGGTTGAACATTGACCAAAATCTTTGTACGAATTGCATGAGTCGTTCCCGCTCTCCCTTCCCACCACACCCTGCCTTTTTCATTTTTCTATTTGCATGTGGTTTGGTTTTTATTCTCCCCTCAAAATATTCCAGTTCAGTCCCAAGCTCCAAGCAGGCTCGCAGACTTTGGAGTGGAAAAGACCTGCTTTGTGCACTGCGTTCTGTGCCTGTGCAGTTGCAAAGTGGTCCGCATGATAAATTTATGACCGCTCCCTTTACCTTTGTGTTAGGTTCCTTACGAAAACGGTTCATGGAATTTAACAACAGCAGCAAAAGACAATCTCTCTTCAATTTTTAAACATAATGAAAAAATGTTTTCCATCTTGCTTTAGATCTCAAGCACACATAGAGAGAGAGTAACTATTTTTAATTGAATCTGCTCATGGTACGTTCATTTTGGGATGTCCATGCATATCGCTCCTGCAATATCTTTCCCTCTGTATATTCAGTTTCCCCCTTTTCAGCCTTCATCAGGCAAACTCACTGCCCCTGTTCATCTTTCCATCTGTGCAGCTTCTCTGTAATGGTCCTGGTCTTGTGTCCGTGCTCTTCTCCAAGAGAACTTCTCCCTTCATCTAGCATTGTGGTACCCTTAGCCTGCTAGGACCTATGTTAAACCTTCCTTAACTAAATTGTATACATATTTAATTCTTTGAATTACATTTCTGTGTTTTCCTAATAAATCCTATTGCAATTCCTTGAGTTCTCACCAGTGCTCACTGGGGCAAAGAAACAAAGGCACTTACAGCTATCAATGTACTATCAGTTAATGGCCTGCTTAACTTCACCTCCTCCTTTATACTAATTAACAAAAAGGTTAAATAATCCTAATTTGCTGAGACCTACACTGAACATTTCTTCTCCCTGTCCTAATTCAGTACGAGCTGATTTAAACCATCCTCTGATACTTTTTTTGCTCATGGCGCATCACTCAGTTTCCATTCCACGTGACAGTAATCATATCCAAACGAAAAAAGAATTAAATAAACGTGACGTTTCGTGACACGCTGTATCAGATGCTTTCCCAAATTAAAGGAAACCACCCACAGCTTGGGAACCCCTGCTAGGCACATCACCCCCTTCTTCCTTTGAAGCTGGGAAGGCGGACGTGGATCCGTGGTGGAAATATCACGAAACCCAGCCCATCCTTGGTGCCAGGGTGGGCATTGCATGCTTTGTCCTGCACCTTCATTTGTGGGTAGCTAACTCAACCCAGTGATGAGCGTGTGCTCATCCAGTACCACTGCGTGCCCGAATCACAGGGTATCGGTGTCGGTATCTGCACAGCATTAACATTGCCTTTGGCTCAGTGTGTGCCCACACTCCCTCCTTGGCACGCCAGACCCAGTGTCAGTTGCCACCACCATAGGCTCGTTAGCCTCAGCGAGGGAAAGGGCCGTGGAGGGGGTTGCCACCGGGGTGGTCAAAGTGGGAGAACCAGCTCTTCCTGGCAGCAAAGGGGACGGGGAGGGGAAGGAGCCCGGTCCCCACCTCGGTGACGCCAGGACGCCTGCCGAAGGGAGCTCTGTGCTGCGCCGTGCCTCGCATGCGTGCGGCTCAGCCGGCTCTGTACTTCCAGTAATTCAATCGGGACAGTCACGTCGTAACCATGTGGAGTCAGTTACCAAGTCACAGTGAATTACTGAGGAAAGGATTTCATAATTAAAAAGGACAATAAAACGAAGAGCTTTCCACAACAGTGGAGTCCAGAATTACAATGATGACAAATGAGAAACAAGAAAACAATTACATTGGGGCTTGGTTTAAGGCTGGGCAGCACCTCTCCAGAAGAGAGCCTGGTCCTGTTCTCCCCCTAGCAGCCTGCAGAGGGTCAGAAAAAATGGGTGACAAGGAAAGAAGTGAGAAAGGGAAGGCAGGAGGAAGATGTCCCCTCTGCTCTTGGTGGGTAGACAGGGAAAGACAGCACTCTGGAGCCATCAGATGGAAAGCAGGGCCCAAGACTCATCATTAGCTGAGGGATTCAGAGAAGAGGTGAAGCGTATTTAGGAAAAAACATGTCTGTGAGAAGGCACGAGGAAAAGCAATGCTAGCAGTGAATTTTATGAACCAGCAAGTCTCCTGATGGGCCCAGTGCCCGGACCCACAGCACCCTATGGAAAAGTTGTATTTCAGGTAATGTCCAGCTTCTTGCGCTGTCTGTTGCTGCGCTATCTGAAAGCCTTTGTGTCAGCTGGCTTCGAGGCACCGAACTGAATGACTTTCCTGGCAGGGTGAACAACAACAGCAAAAAAATGTGAACAGGGTTGGACTTAAGCTGTCCTGCAACGACCTGCTTTCTGCCTCGCTCTCCAGACTGCCACCTGAGCAGAGTTCCCCTGAGGGGACCGTGCAGGTCCTCACTAGCTCCTCCTTAATCTGTCCTACCTGGCACACATGGTTGCAGGCACTGTGAAACCTGTTTGTTCTAGGTCATATCTTCTTTTTTAAAAAACAAAAACAAAACCCCCCAAACCCAACCCAAGAAGTAGATTAGATGATGTTAGCTGCTTGCTTTGCATGTGACACCCCTTGCTGACTGCCAGTACATTGGAAGAGTTCTCATTTGAAATGCAAAGCCTTGGCTGTTTTGAGAACCCTGTGTGTCATACATATGGCCATATGTTGTCCGGGCCAGAATAGCTGGGACAGTTGTTCACCTCTGGAAGCTGTCAGAACTTCCATATGCAGTGGAGGAGGGGGTGTTGCACAGATTGGGAGACCTAGATTTTATCCCCGCCTTTCTTAATGATGAAGAAGGCAAGGCCTCTCAGTTCTGTCCTCTAAAATACTCAGTAAAGTTGTTTGTGTAAAGTATTCTGAACTTCTACAAATGAAAACCATTAATGGATAACTATTATTGTGATGCCCCTAGGTAGTCATGGGGTCCACATACTTACACTTTATACTATAATAAAAATACTGATTTTACGTGGGAACATCTGTTTTCTCCTTTGTTTCCTGGACTAAATGAAAGCCCTCATCTGAAATCCAAATCTGGAATTAATCCTCACTTTTGAGATGAAAAGGAGGTGAGTTGCCTCCCTATCTGATTATTAGTCAGCTGGGCAAAAGAGGTGATTTGGCTCATTTCTTGATTTGCCTGTGGAGAATTCCTTGCAGGCAAGAGTCCTTTCCATACTGTCCTACCAAGTGGAAGAGCTTACCTGTCCACCAAGAACATCATGGAAAGAGATGACCTCTGTAAAGTCCTACCAATAAGTACTAAAATGCTAACTTTACATCTAGCAGGCGCAGAGGTAGGAAGTGTGAGCTCACGCTGCATTATTTTACCTGGTGAAAGATCACACTGGAGACTCTGAACTGAAGCATTTTCAGACCTGATACATTGAGATGAGTACTGTACTCTGCCTCAACATTTGCTCCTTAGTAAAGTATCACTAACATCACGTGAGAGAATAGTTAACCCAATTACTTATTACCTTCTGCATGTCACAACAATATTGCTTTGTTGCTGGTCTCTCACTTATAGTCCTTAACCATTCTCAGTAGTTTCCATGTAAAAGTGAAAACAATTTTTCCTATGCCTACACCTATGCCCACAGTTGTTTGGTATAGAACCATATAATGAAACTTTTTTACATCTTTCAGGCAAAAATCAAAACATGCCTACATTGTGTAAACATGGTTTTCCCATGCAAACATATCAATGGATTATCCAGGTGGCTTGCCTAAAACAAAAACATTAAAAATAAAAAGATAAATAGAGTTGATTTCTGAACGGAATGCTAAGAATCTCACACAATGAAATCTCTCACTAAGTCTCTCACTGAAGTTTAGCCCACTGATGGCTATTGCCACTCATGCTAGTGGGGGAAGTTCTGCTGAAATTATAGCCTGAGGTGTATAGAAAAATATTGGTTTACTGACAATTAATCAAATAGAGCAAGAACTGCTGCTGCAGAACTTCCCAGGACATCCTATTGACGTCAATGGAAGTGGACTTTCATCCATTGAAGTGGACCTGATTCAGGTGAAGCTCTGTTTTTCGTCTAGCATAGATCTGCACCCACTACACTTTCTTTTGTAGTGTCACAGGTAAATGAAGCCAAAGTGAACCACAATGAAAGGCTTGGGTCTGAACCAAGTTTCACTTTGAAACCATCAATCAGGCCTGGCATGCACAAAAGAGAGCTCAGCTTCTGTATCTCAGTGCATATTGTCAAACAGCAGCTGAGGTTGACATTTACAATAAAACATGAAACCGGGGGAATATTGCACCTCTCTAATCGTAAGTCCTATTGTGGCTGGCTATCCACCTGTGGATGCCTGTCACTGCTGAAATGAATGATACTATACTGTCGTAAGCCATTGGGACAATGTTTAGAGTTCTAACTGTATTAAAAGATATGACATCTATTTCCCTGCCCACCTGACGTAAGAATTCAGGTTGATTCTTATGCTTTGTGCTGTTATCACACCTTAACAATTGATAGCAATTACCTGTTTTATAGTTCCTTTTCCAGATGCACTGTGAAGCAATACAGTACCTTTAAATTTAGTTTTTAGTATCCGGTAATTCTAACATCTAAGTGAGAAGAAGTGTATAGCAACATACATTTTTCTCCTTGATCTCATGGACGAGCATTGTCTGAAGACTCTGAAGCATTTGACAATGCATCCTCTGCTGGATCAAAGAAAACTCACATCTGTCTCTCAGCTTGGCATGGTCATTTAAAACATCCCTTCTCTCCCTTGGCTCCAGAAAACAACTCTAAGACAAAACCCATACACAAAACCCACTAGAATTCGCACAAATTAATTTTTGTTGGCATTTAAAGCAAATTCCATGGAACTGACCACAAATATTTGAAATCTCTCTCCTGGGTAATGGTAGCACAATGGGACTGGAAAGGGAAAAGTGCACACCTGGATATACAAACTCTCCAAATCAAAGGGTTAAAAACAAGGGATCATTTGTTCTTAAGGGATACAAAAAACACATTCACCAAACAGCTGCCGTGCGACTTGAAACAAAAGCTTGCAAGTGGCAGGTTTTAATGTAAAAATATGAGTGGGAGGGAGCGCAAAACATCTCTGATCCCGACATACCTTACAGCATTAAATCTCTCTTTTCCTCGCACCGCAACAGCTCAAGCATTCAGTTTGCCTCCTTCTTTCAAACAACCGCAGCTGACAAACACGGCCAGAACTGAGCTATGTCAGCTTGCGCCCGCCGGTCCCCATTGTTTGCTGCAGATAGAAGGATATTAGTGCCTGCTTTGTGACCACTGTAGTTAAACACCTTAAAGCCTATAAGTAAACTTGCCTGTAAATCAAAAAGGCAGAGAGTTTTTTCATTTCATCAAGTGTAGTTTTACTGTCTGCTGTCACCACAGCTGTCAGCAGGATGCTTAACTGCTCTAATTGTCTAAGGGCTCATTCCCTCACCCTAACTAATTGTTTAGATCTGCTAATCTGCATCCGTCATCTGTGAAGGGGCTAAGGCTGTTCTCATCTTCCAGTTTATAGGAATCAGCTACAGCAAGTCTGTAACAGGATCTACAGGGTTTACCTACTACCCTGTGGTGAGACGGTTGCTTGCAGTTGGGTGAGTGATGTTGTCTTTTGAGCTAGTGAGGATGAGGAGGATAAAATCTTTAGGGGACAGTAAATCACAGCAGTCACCCAAACCATGACCTAACAAGAAATAATAGCACAGTAAACAGCTACAGCCCTGTAATGCCCAACCCAACTAGGAATGGATAGAGGGACTACGTCAAGACTTGATATAACCAAGCCCTTAGATAGATCTCACTGTATTTGCAATGTGTGTGTGCTTTTTTAAATGTTAAGTATGAAAAACTAATGATGTGAGTATGCATTGCTTCTGTATATCAAATCCTTTTTTTTAAAGATTCATTGCATTTCAAAGGACTTTCATCTCAACTTATTTATACAACTTTCATACAGTGTATAGCACTTCATTCGGTCAAATGTTTATCAAAACCCATTTATTTAAAGACTCTTTTCTGGACATATTGTTTACATATGGAATGTCACCATTTTATGTGGGATTTTTTTTCTTCTTCTTTTTTTTTAAATATCCTTGGAAGTAAGGCTTGAGATTCTTTAGGCTTTTCTGGTCATTCTATATAAATTTCCCTTGAGTTTGCCAAATATGTGTTGTAATTAATATTGAGCTGAAATTATCTGGACTCTGTAAGCAGAATTCTGGCTTAAGTGAGGACCATCCCCCAGTCAGCAAATCCCAGGTTGCTTCTGTTACCAGTCACAAGTTACTAGCTGCTGATTCTGCACTATTCTACAGTGCAGAATCAGCACTGTAGACAGAATCAGCACTGTAGACAACAGGCTTGGTCAAATCACAGAAAATTATTTTTGTGACTGTAACATAGTGCCAAGGTTTTCTAACGTCTATAAAATCTGTCCTCAGATATTTCAATCTGCCTGACCTTCAATTCTGGTTGTTCATATAGGCCTATTACACAACTTGGATCTCTACGTGAAATTCATTGCAAATGTTTGCTCTGGTTAATTGTCAAGTAACGTCTTTTCCCTTGTTTTACCCGTTCCCTTTTGAGCACTGTCTTCTGCTGTTGTTTGTCCTTGTTGCTTCTTTCCCCTAAGCCAGGTGCCACGGCTGCCTTGAGTGCCTTATTGAGGATGCTAAGCCAAGCTGGAGAAGCCACGTGAAGTCAAGCACAAGTGCAGCCCTGCTGCTGGCCACAGAAATGTTACTTACCAGCTACAGGGACAGAAAGGCTCTTGCCAGGCTAAGGGAACACATGAATATTATTTAAGGTCTGTGGCCTTTGACAGTCTCTAGTTCCTCCAATTAAGTATGTGCAAGGGTTCAGGCATAACCACAAGATACTTGTCATATCTGACCCTCTTCTTTTACATTCCCCTTCCTTGTAGCAATTGGAAAGTCCTGCTCCAAGGAGCCTACAATTTAGTATGTGTAGATATGGTAAGCATTATGTGAAGGGGATACTGATAATTCCTAAAACCCAGTACTGATAGGTTTATTTGAAGGATTAAAGCCTAAACTGAAAAGAAAGGTGGAGAGTGGAAAGAAAGAAACTAGAACATTCCTGGTTTAGAAATGGCGAATGTAAACACTGAAACCTCATACTTATAAATCTTAAAATTTCAGGGTACTTCTTTAAAGTTAGTCAGTTAAAAGATTCCCCTATAGACAACCAAAACAGGTAGGGTTTGCTACATTTGCTTAAGTGAAAAAGACAACATAGGGTAAATGGACTCCTAATCTCGGCACTTCAGCTAAGTTCCTGAAGTGTGATGCGATGACTTTTGCCCTAAGAGGTTAACTGAATTGGTGTCACACAGGAAATCTATGGCAGAGCCAGGAAGCAAGTTTACTGCAGAGCCTTACTTCTAAGACAGGACCCCATAAAATCAGTAGCCATCCGTAGCCAGGAGATGACCTGTCCTCTCCCGCGTACACTGTTTCTCTATAGACTTTTATTTTCAGGGGAAGTGATTATAGAAAACTCTGTAAGACCTCATTCCTCATTTTATAAATGTTCAAATCTTAGTAAGGGTACAATTATGAGAAAGGAGGTTTTAAATGAACCAAGTCTGTGCCAAGTAGATGAAGGAATCTTTGAAGTGATCCCACCTTTGATTTATGTACTGGCTAAACCTTGAGTTTCAATCTAGATTTCCTCAGCAAATCTCTTAAATCAAAAGTTTCATTGCACTGCAGTTCAGGAATTAATCTGACTGTGAGACTAAGGGGGAAAATATTGTACCGCAGAACAGTAAACTGCTGTAACTCCAAAGTTAAACTGAAACTAAAGAAAAACATGCTTTGCGTTATTAGTATGATAGGGCTTTAGCCAGCCCGCAACTTCCTCCTGACTCTTGGCCTGCACCCTTGTTCTCAGGGAGGTTTCTGATTTTGGCCAAATGTTCGCTGAAATGTGTCCTCTCTTCATGGCTGGAATCACAGGCTCCAATCAGCCTAACATAAGGACAGAGCAGTATTTTAGATTGAACTTATCCAAATATTATTGGTATATTATATTTCATAATTACTTTGGATCTTCCTTCTCCTTGCAGTAGAAATGTATTTTGGCTCTACAATCACACAGTACTGGCACCTCAGATATAGTGGTCCTTAGAGAGTGATGAGGTGGCTGTTGGTCTCTTTTCTTTGTGAACCCAATTTAGCAGAGCATTTAAACAAGTGCTAAAACTCATCCCTCTTCAGCAAAATGCATTGGGCAAGCTGTGCTGGACCTCAGGGCAGCGAGCCCTGTGCTGAGGGCTGCGGACTAATGAGCTCCTCTTGAGCCACTGTAACTGCATAGTCTCTGGAAGTGAGAGAGTCGAGTCTGAGCTTTTTCTGGCAGAGGAGGGACCTGAGCCCCAGTCGTTCCTTCCTGGGAGAGTGCCCTGACCACAAGGGCATGTGGAGCATGATCAGTGCTATTTGGAGGATGGGTCAGAAAGAACATTACAGGAGTGATCTACATACCTAAACCCAGTCAAAAGTTTCAAACCTTAAGTCTTTGGCGTGTTCATCCAGGACACAGAGAAGACTTCGGACACAGCCTCTTTCAGGGCCCTCAGTGTGTTGTGAGTGTCTCCAGCTCTTCACTTTTATGAAACCCTTTTCCCCGTCTTTGCTCTGTGAATTCTTCTTCCAGAGCTGGACTCCACAGTCCCTTGCTGGGTCTGATGTTCTGGTACCTCAGGTCCCAGGAGCAAAATGATGGTAATAACATTTGCAAACTAGTCACTCACTGAGAAGAACACAACCACATAAGAATCAAAGACTTGTATCATTCAGCAAGTAAATAAAGACATTTTTAATTAACTATTAAAGTTTATCCAACAAACATAGCAGGTCACTAAGCCTTGCAATTACCTTTAATAATTTACTATGCCAGTCTTGACATCTGTAGTCTTGACATCTGTAGTAAATGATAAGAAGTTTTATGGGACAAATGAATAGGCCATCACTCACCATCAATTCTAACCAACAGAGGGTTTAAAAAACACATTATAAAATGAAAAGGTTTATATTCAAGAATTAGAAAAACCAGCTTACTTGCCTCCATCGGATCCAAGGTCAGCCAAGGGAAGACACAGGATTATTTCTGAGTCGGTCAAAGGGATGGTACGTTCAGTGAACCAGATGTCCTCTGCTTGGGCTGGTGGAGAAGAGAGATGTCAGCAGAGGAAAGGAGGGCGAGTGCAGGGAGGAAGGCTCTCTGTAGGAAATCCGGACCAGCCTGGGTCAACCTGACCGATGCATACGTGCTAGGTATATAAGGAGCAGCTGAAGCAGCTAAAGGTTAGCTTTTTTCAGAAACTGAGCAGAAAATGGCCAGGCAGGGTTGTGCTGCTAAACTTGGCATGAATTCTGTCTGCCTTCTCTGGGAGTGGGTAGTTTGAATGGGCATGTGAGGAAATAGCAGAGAAGGGAAGGAATCAGCAGGGGCAGGGGACCTTCACAAAACATGCCTGAATATTACAGCTGTGCAGCCTTTGATCAGTAGTCAAACTGTAGAAACACTTTGTGCCATCCACTTGTGGGAATAAATGTTGAAGATGTCAAAAGAGCATAGTAACCTCTCTGGAGCATGCTATTGCACCAGAGAGAGGAGTCCAGCTTCTCTCTGTTTTATTAAATTCTGCTTTCCCGTGAGCAGAGTGTCTCTTAAGGATTCCTTGACGCTGTTTCTCTTAGGATTGTATAAATGCAGTCAGATTTCTTTTCAAGTCTTCTCATATACCACCTGCTGCCTTCCAAACTGGTCAGTGTCCTCAGTTGTTATTACTGTGGGAGAAGCTATATAAGAAAAATGAAACGCGTAAGAAAAATGAAAAATTTGGGAGACGTGATGGCTGGAGCAGTTGTGAGATACAAAGTGCTTAAGGCTGACGGTAGCTTTACATTCAGGACTTGTTTGTGCAGTGCCTTCAGTTAGCATTGCACACTGTTTGCATCCTATTAATGTTACATATATTGCTGAGATGAATGAGGGTTGTTATACAGTGTTTATTCATTCTTTACTTATAAGTCCCTGGATATAAGTTTCCATGACAAATTAGAACATGCTTGAATGACACAAAAACAGGGTTTTCTTTAAAATGTATTTACACACATTTCCTTATGTTTCAGTAGCAGCAAGTATATTGATTATAAGGCCATTTTAGTGGCTTTATTTTCCCATGTGGAAATTTAGAGTTATTAATTGTAATGTATTTAAAAGGCACAGAGGAGTAGGGGAGAACCTCAGCTGCCTTAGCCAGTAATGTCTGTTGAAGCTGCAGGCTCAAGCTGCGCTTGCAGCTCTGGTGTCTGTGACGGCTGCTGTGTAAGGAGTCGGGAATAACTGTCTCAATTTTGAAAAATATGAGAAATTTTAAAGTGCTCTTGCCACACTTCAGTTTAAAAAGTAGGAGTTGAAACTCAAGAAGCCTCCACGCTCTTGCCACCAACTCAGGGACTCCCATTTTGAAGGAGCACGTTTCCTGGTGGTTGCAGGAGAGAAAAGGAGAGGAGCTACAAGGGCTGTTGCTTTTCTGTTGGTATTGCCCTGTACAATACCCAGCTCTGGTGTGGTCGTGCCCATCCACCTGGGTGGTGGTCAATCATTCAAACTATGGCTGCATCTAGCTCAGTACAGGATTAGGCCTACGGCCCCTTCCTTGGTGGACTTCAGCATTGCTGGTCAGCAGCATCAGCTGCCTACTTTCATGTATGAATATTCCTCCTTTTAATAAATCCAGAAATTCAAATTCCTTCCAAGATTTCGGTAGCAATGGCTACAATGCTCAGTCTCCTTGCTGTCTGATCTCCTCCTGAGCACGGCAGCCTGAGAACTGCCTGCCCGTCCTCATGCAGTCTCAGTAAACCGTGCTTGCACAGCAGTTGCCTTTCAGGATGGGGGAAGACAAACCTGACCATTTGTGCAGTCTTAGGGGCAAAAAAGATCTTCTCTTCTGCAAAGTGTCCACTGCCCTGAAGACATGGTCATATTGAGACCCAGGTGGACAACCTACACAAAAACTAGGCCCTAAATACCATGGTGAATCACCTGTCATGGTGACTTTTACAAGCAGTGATGTGGTGGAGCTCCTAGAAAGCTTGGGAGAAGCTGCTTTCTATGAAACGTCAGGGGAGGAGGTTGAGCTGGCTGCAGATGCATCTGCAGCTCTGGCTGCAGATACCGACACGCTCCAGCTTATTTAGCTTGATGGGCCTGTTTGGTTGAGGTGACCTGTGCCTGTCTTTCAGTGCTCCTGCTCCCCGTTTTTGTCTCTTCTCAGCCAAGTCTCAGCTTAAAACTAGATGGGAAAGTGCAAGGGGTTCGGTGCCCAGCATTTTTGGCATAGATTGAGTATTGTTGCATTTGAATGTACAGGGGGATAAAAGCCAGGATATTAAACAAACAATCATCTTAAGTTAATTGTATTATCAATGGAGATGAGTCAGATCTATACCAGGCTACTTTCTTATTTTGGCCTACTTGGGCTTCGTTCTGAGCAACAAAAAAGCTACTAGTGGAAAGCCAACAGGCCCTGATTTGGCAGTGCGCTCTGCACTTGCTTAAGTCCCTCCTAATTCACCAGCACGTGGATGCTGGATGCAGAGAAGAGTCTGATGGGCTGAGTCACTGTCCTCAGCAGACCTGATACTTTTTACGGGGACAGCTGACTTCATCGAGGATCTGAGCGCTAGCATGTTCCTACGTGATAGGTGTTCAGGTCTGTATCTGTCCTAGCAGTTTATTTCTCATTACATTAGTGGCATAGCTCAGTGTAAATAAACAAAGCCTTCGTTTCCTGGGAAAAATGATGCTTACATAGCACTTACAGTTCTCAAAGAACTTCTGTTCGATCTCCACACTAATGTGGTTTCACAAGAAGACTGAGATTATTTTATTGCCCCAGGATGCCAGGAAATTTTCATTTGACTTCCTCAGATCTCTAGGATAAAAGTGGGACAGTAAAGAAAAGAATTCCCTTTGCTGTCTTAGATTTCTGTTCTTCAGGAAAATATGTTATGTTTTCTAAGATCTGATATTCTGTAGTTTATTTTTAACTTAGTGACAGTATTATTTTACTTTTTTTTTTCCACAGAGGAATATCTTGCCCTCTGCTGCTTCCTGCTCCTGGCCTTTTTTTATAGGCTTCTTTTTCTGTGTGGAGTGTAGATAATGCTTTTCACACTTCATTGGTTTTATTCAGTATATGTTTCCTGACTTTGTGGAAAACAAAGGCGTCAATAACCCATACAGTGCAGAAAATGTGGCTATTGTTAATAAAATGCAAAATAATCAATATGAGAACATTAGTTTGCTAGTGTCATGTGGAATGTTTGATGTTGGTGAAAATATTTAGCAAGCTGTTAACTAACAAGAGGTGATATAATGAGCATTTGATGAGGAACCACACGTCTTTGGAAAAACCCCCAAAGCAAATCTAGGCCCCACGTTTTAACCCAACATGAATTTCAAGGGCAAATCCTTCCAAAAGTTTTATTCTCCTGTTCAGTCAAACCAGGCACACCCGATTGCAGCCTGGTTTGCCTCAGCATCACAGGGGCATTGATAGCACTTGCTGCAGGAGTACTAGGCAGCAGGGAGCTATTTCTCATGCTTCTGACTGCTCCTCCAGTCCCAAGGGATGTTCCTTTCCACCCTGATACTGGTTGTTGCAAGGAGCAAGGGCAGCGGGCGTAGGAAGCGGCGTGAGCATCTCCGTCGGAAGGATAACGGAGGCAGGTTGGGTCGCCGCTCACCAGCTCAGGACGTTTGAAGGTGACATTGTGTTGCTGAGGTGGTATAAAGGAGTCTTGGAGGAACTCTTTCTGTAGGTTCAGAAAAAACACCATTAAAGTAGGGCATGTGTTTTGGAGACAGCTTGGGAGAAAAGAAGTAATACTGAAGGTAAAAAAAAAAAAAAATGCTTGAAGTTCGGTGATCTGGGATATAACTTTTAGAAACCTTACTAGTCACCACCATGCAAAATATCTCCTTTCTTTCTTCTGCTAAACTGCATTAAGACAAAGGTGATATTGTCTATAAGAGTACTATCCCATTTCAGCAACTATTGGTGTAAGTCAGCACTTGTTCCGTAATTGCTTAATCCGGGCAAAAACTGTATTTAGCTTGACAAATAGTATTCGTACCTGTCAAGCTGAAGTCAGAAAGCTCCTGGATCTCTGTATGCCCTTCTCCTAAATATCAGTTCTTCACTGAAGTCGTCTTAGACAAATCTTCTGCACTTTTGGAGGCGAGTGCCTCCCAGCTGGCTGCAAGGAGAGGCACATGGGCACTCGCTGGCTGCCTGCTTGGGGTGCGAGAGCCCAGCAAAGCAAGGCGGGCTGCCTTTTTGCTGTTGGAGCTGGGTGAGAGAGGTGATGGGTTGTGGTGTGTGGGTTTTTTTGACGAAGACTTTCAGCAGTCCCTGGCTGTTGGCCTCAGCTTTCCTCCCACCCTTGATATCAACCCAGCCCTGGACATCCTTTGATGACAACTCAGTTGCGCTTGAATGCTGAGGAGCAGGAGCCTGCTCTGTGTCTGTTCCCATCGACTGAGAAATGCAGAGTACTTGGGATGAGATTAGCAGAAGTAGTCACGGCTCTCTTTAATTCCCTTCCAAGTTAAATCAATTTGCCATTGGCCCCATCAGGCCTGGAGTTAGCTCAGTCAGGAGCGTTTCTAACAGCCCCTCTTACAGGCTCCAGACGGAGCCTTTCAACTTAATACAGCCAAAAAGGCTTGCAGGTCGGTTTCTTTTACAAAAACACACTTTTTGTTGACTTAAACATTCTGCTGCAGCTACACTGTGCTCCTGTGTGGTCACCTTACCTTGTGTCACAGCCCAGACCAGAACAAATGATGAATAGCGAGCTTGGAAGAGAAACGCTCTGTTCCCAACTACGTGCCAGAGCCCTCCCCACATCCCTCCTGCAACAGCGTGGTGAGGCAGCCGAAATCTCTGGGACACAGACCTGTCTCTCTCGGTGCTGGTTCTACATCGTTAGGTTTCCTCTCATTTCAAACATCCGTGTTTGTTAATATAGTAATATACTGAGTTGACGTCTGGGCTTTTGCAAAGATATATGAGACCAAGATCTAAGGTTGTAGGAAGGGAATAGAAAGGTATATCTGTGAGTCATGCACATTTTTTCCTGGTTTTTTTTTTTTCTTTGCTTGGATTTTATGTTTTTTTACACCTTTTGTATTGTTGCTTTTCCTACAATGTCTGGTGGATTAATTACAGATAAAACCTGAGCTGTAATACTAAAAATACTGTCTGTTTTCACAAGCTTTTCAGTGACTAAGTTGCACAAGAAATGAAAATCCCAACTTTTGCCCTTATAATAGCACGATCCCACCATACCTAAAATCCATGTCTGGCGCTAACTTTTTCAGATTTGATTCCTCTGCGCACCCCTTATTTGTGTACAGAAACGTCTGGATCACCTCCTGTCTCCATCCAGATCTAGCAGCAGAGTGCTGCGGTGGGACTCCTCACTGTAACACCAACCCTTCCTGCACGTATTCTGTTCTATTGATTTCACTGAAATCACATTATAAGTTATTTTCATTCCTCCGTTTTTAAGAAATGTTACCAGTGTATTTATTTTGTATTGATAAAGGGACTTTATACAAAAATCTTTGGCAGTAAGATGGATAGAACCTAATATATTACTTACCAAACTGTTTAAAGATAATATTACTTCTCAAAGGACTAGACTTCTTCCAGGCAGCATCTTTTGCCCAGCGATTTCGTTATACAAACAAGTCTGTGCCTTTGAAATGGAAATAGTGTCTTCTAAATAGCTGTGTTAGGATTTCCATGGGCCCCATAAGATCTGTCCCTCAATTCCTTATGTGGAAGGTGAGTTCAGCATCTTGCATTTCTCAAGAACTGGGTTATGATCTGATCTGGTTTTACTTCTATATTTTAGGTTGGTTTTTTTTACTTAAACAGGGAAAAAAAAGGAAACATTTCACTGCACGAATGAAAGAGGTATAAAGTAGATAAGGCACAAAGTAGACAAAAATCTTTTTCACATTGTAATCAGTTATCTATATGGTACTTAAAAAAATGCTCAAAATATTTTGGCCATTAAATTATGTGGTTTTAAAGTGACGGACAAAAGATCTCTCCTATGCCAGATGAATGTCCATCAGAGGAGGCTAAAATCTTCCTCAGGTTATGGTATTAAGTATTACATTACTTTCTCATGTTAACGTTTGTTCAGACATATGTTCTTTTCCTTCAAATCTTGTCGGACTTCTTATGCCGTTTTTATAAGACAGCCTTGACTCTGCACTAAACCATGCCACTAACACGTTACTTAATCTAACTGGCACATTGTAAAATTTTACACATGCGCTCATCCAGATAATTACACAATTAATTTTCACTTAGTACAGCTGAAACGGGGATAATGAAATTTCCACTGGTGTACTGTTACGTCCGGGGGTTAGAGGTCAGCTTCCTGTTTGGATAAGGGTGAGTTTAAAGAGGATTTCTGACAGTCTCCTTACTTCAACTGGGTCTAAAAACATTGCAATGGAATTTCAATTTACAGCTAAGTTCAATGGAAGGAGCAGATGTTGGGAGTGTGCCACTACCATTCTGGGAGCCCTTTCTATGCAGGTGTAGTCAAAAGTCAGTGTCCTTCATCCTGCTCTCTATATGAAGACAGAGTTAAGCTGACGCTTGATATTAATTTCTGCACTGAACTGTAGCTGCTTGGTGTTTTGCAGAGCTATCCCCAGCCTGAACAATCGTGGAAACCTTTCCCCCTGTTGTATTTTTTGCATTTTCAAGGGAGCACACAGATGACAAGAACGGGGCTCTTTCCCCTGAGGATGTGTGCTAGGAAAGTCACCGCAATAAAACAGGACCAGACAGAACTGCGGCAAATTTCCACATCTTTGACAAGACCCCTGCTTTGGCATCAAAGTATATAGTGGTATATAAAGCCAATGATGCTTTTATATTGAAATCCAAGTGTTGTGATCTTAAAGTAGCAATGTTTCTATTGGTTCCTCTTCTAAGCTGGAATAAGAAGTTTAATTTATTGCTTGAAATGTCTACACATACATATTTGCTGTCACGCTCTTTACGCTGTCCATAGTTGCCCTCAGCAGACTTGCTCCTCCCTGCAGAGCTTTACTTTCTGATCCCTGCCGTTCCCGGACAGCTGGCCTTAGCTGGGAGTTACACTGGGCAGCAGCCGAATCTCCCAAACACCCAACTCTTCCACGTAAGTGACGGCCCAAGGTGGGAGGATTACTTGCGGGAGAGACAGATGCTTGCACCATCAGTGATTTTGTGCATGTCTTCTTTTTCTTTCTGTCCAGCTTCTTCAGTGGGTTTTATATCGTGCAGTTCCGAAAGCACTAGCATTTCTTATGGTAGGCCTTGTTGTTTCTTCGTTCTCTCCTTCTCTTTTAACCTCTCTCAAGTTTTTTTTAAAACTCATTTAGAAGTCCTGCTTTATTCAAAACTTCAAGTTTCATGCTGTTTTCCTCTATTTCAGTCTCTTTGATGCCTTAAACATACTTCACATGTTTTTAAGGCATCAAAGTGTCTTAAATTATATGCTCTCCTTCCTCAAGTAGCTAAAGATGTAACTAATAAAATCCCTCCTCTGTAGACCACACCTTATGTTATCAGTGCCCAGAGACCAGCTTCAGACACCTGGAGCTACAGATGGATGCACTATATAACCCTAACCATCAGACATGTCTACACATTTATGAAGAAAGGTGGAAACCCTCCAACACAGAAATTTCAAAAGAAGAATAACAATTCAGTTTTACTGATCCACTGGGAAAAAAGACACATGAATTGAGTTTACTAAAGATCCATAGGCAGTCTTTGCATCTCCTTTCAACGTCAAGGGTTACCCTGACAGCAAAGGGCATGTATACGTTTTACAAAAGGAAGGAGATGATATACTGCGCTACAGACGTTGCCGTTTGTCAATAGTCCTGTCTCGCGATGCAAAGCTCCAAGTGAAATCCGTATGTATGACAGTAACAGGGTGACCAAACATATACATATTCACCTTCAAACAAATACAAACAGTGCTTTCATTATTAGAAGTTCGGTGTTATTGCTAAACTTGATTGTGTTGCTAACTCAGAAAACAAAAATTGTATTTCTAGGCTAGTGGTTGAATGTAAAAAATACACCATTGATAGAAAATGTGTGCATTAGGAAAGTACAAAATACTTCTTTCTTTTTCATTTTCAGATTTGACCACCACCTTTGTTCCAACAGGGAAACATTTTCAATAAATACAGTTGGGTTTGCTCCAGGCATTAGAAATGGTATCTTTTTCAAGAAATCTGTTAATATCAAACTAAAATTATACAATACAATTACCATTTTCTATAGTAGAAAGTAATAATATAGTAATATAGGAATAGGTGATACAGTAATATAGTAATATAGTGATAGTATAGTAATAGAGTATATACATGCTTCCAATCGTACACATTTTCATCCCTATTTAGCAGCATCTTTCCTAGCCTCATTATGCATTCATCAAAATACCACAGTGTCTGTAGCCATATATGATTTGACAGAGTTGCAGAGCTGGCTACAACAATTTTTGCGTTGACTACTGGGTGTGAGCCGGAGGCCTTGCCTTCGGCCAGTGAGCCCACCAAGCTGCCGCTGCGCAGTGACGCATCTCAGTCACCTCTCTGCAAGCAGGGATGCTCTTGGTGGAGAAGCAGCGATGGGCGGCCCTGGCACACAGCTGGGGAGGCGTGGAGGCACAGAGGTCGGTCCTCTGCTGTCTCCACTAGAGCTTATCCTGCCTGATCACTTAACTCACTTTGTGGGTCCCAAGGAACCCAGAAGTACCCTGGAGGGAGCCAGGAGGCACATTTGGGATGAAGGGTGAGCTGAAACACAAAGTAGCCCCTGCTGCAGCATGTTCCCTTCACCCCACGGCCCTCCCTGTGCCCCTCGGAGTGAGAGGCTACCGCAGCAGTTCTTGTAATTGGTTTAAAAGCACCTTACTTTTAATGAGATTATTGGTTTTGTGAGAACTAGCTAGAGTTAACAGCCCTATTCCTAACCCGTCTCTGAGCTATGACTTGCCAGTGAAGAAACAGAGCTCGTGGGATGAACTTTTCCACCTTGGGATTTTACGGCTCTGGGACACGTTAAAACTTTGATTAGCAGGTGAATTTAGGCACAAACCTGGGCTACACGCACAGGGTAGGCACAGTCAGGATAACTTATTTCCATAGTTAGCAGGTTTTGCCAAAAGCATGTGTTCTATCGTTCTCTGAGTAACCTTCATCTCTACAGAAATTTTCAGTTTGATAAACAATATTTTGGTTTACTCTTTAACATTTTCGTTTGTATCATTGCTCTCTTTAAATGGATGTGAAATAGAGGGTCGCTTCCATTTTAATTTATTCTTATAATGCCTGCTCAGTCATCTTTCTTGCTTCCCAGGTTTCTGCTCTACAAAACTGGCAGTGTATTGCCGTGACCATCTTCTGCAGCAAACTGTGCTTTGGCGGACACTCAGCGTCACCACCCACGCACCCAGTTTAAAACACTCAGTCAGTGGGGAAAGATAGGCTGGACAGAGAATGAATTATTCCCTCGTAGGACAATTAAATAAAATAAGGAAAGAATTGTCCTCTGCGGTTTTCTGTCAATTAAACGGAGAGCCCAAACACTACTTCCCACTAGCAGCCTAAACTTAGAGGGCTGATTTCCAGTGAGATGTATGCCACTGTTATGAGTCCATCTTTTTTTATCTTATCTTCTTAGCTTTACTAGCGTCTCCCCATGGCCCAGGTGAGCAGGCTCCTTAAAAGCCTCTGCAGAGATTTTGTCTCCATTCCCACTTCAGCAAATGATCTTTTGTTTAAAGCTGCCACACCTCACGCGTCGTTTTAAAAGGCAAAACGGGCTACTGCTTTTTCTGCCTTTCGTGCAGCAGGTATCCTGTCCGTCTGAGGATTTTTTTAACATTTCTTGCTTTCAGTACGGGGAGGTCCTGTGCACAGCTGCAGGTTAATGGTATCTGTAACAAATTGCTATCTATTTTAACAGGTGCTCCTCCTGTTGCTCTGCTCCTCCAGAGCCCATTCCCTTTCTTTGTCAGGCATTTAGGAGACGTGCTGATGAAGGTACAATCTTTTGCCAGGCAGACTATTTAGTGGAGACAAATTGTGTGATCATAATAAAAAGAGTAGTTACGCGTTCACTGACACTACTTCACTCACTACAAAATGTCTATGTTTATGTCTCGCTTTTTGGTTGAAAATACATCTTTCTTATTTTTTTAACTTCCCCAGATTTTAAAAGTCTGTTATTTCTGGCATTCTGATGTCTCCTTCTTTCTTTTCAGTTTTACCTTTTTTTTCTTTTATTTTTTTAGGGGATTCTCTATCCCTTTCCCTCTCCCTCTCCCTTTCCCTCTCCCTCTCCCTCTTCCTTTCCCTCTCCCTTTCCCTTTCCCTTTCCTTCTCCCTCTCCCTCTCCCTTTCCCTTTCCCTTTCCCTTTCCCTTTCCCTTTCCCTTTCCCTTTCCCTCTCCTTCTCCCTCTCCTTCTCCCTCTCCCTTTCCCTTTCCCTTTCCCTTTCCCTTTCCCTTTCCCTTTCCCTCTCCCTCTCCCTCTCCCTCTCCCTCTCCCTCTCCCTCTCCCTCTCCCTCTCCTTCTCCCTCTCCCTTTCCCCTTCTCTTTTCTCTTCTCCCCTTTAGTTTGCCAGTCCTGGAGCAGCTCTATGTGTGAAATTCTCTAAAATCTCATTGATGACATCAGTGTTGGCAACTTTGTTTCCCTCCCAAAGGCTTAGAATAAGCTTTGACTTTCTCTTTGGTATTTTTAAGAAACCTACAAGGTAATAAAATTCACATTTACCATCTACAGCCAGTTATGGTCGGCATTTAGCCAGTGGCTGTCATGAAGGGGCAGAAGAAAGCTCTTTCCCTGGAGAGCTGTCAGTGGGGCTGTCTTTGCAGGAGCGGCCCTTGATAAGCTGATGGGGAGAATGGGGAAGACCGGATGTTGCAGCAAGAAGTGGGAGAGAAAATGGCACCTTGGGGCTCCGTAAATATCTCCGCCCCCAGTGCAGAATGGCAATTCTTCCTGCAACGTGATGAATAATTGTGGGGGAAAGATTGTTCCCATTACCCTTAGTGTGCAACCCAGCCCAGTTAAATTCTTAGTACTGCAAATGCTTAAAATACACTGTGTAAATTTTTTTGGTGCTTTATGGCTCACAGGTCTCAGAAATGGCCACAACATATTTTTGATGTTGTGGTGGGTTTTCCCCCCTCTTTTTTAAAACAAATTTCTGTCAGGAGAAGAAGAATGTGAGACCCTTCTGTCCTCCCTGTACAAGCAAAATTTCCACTAAGGACACCTGAACACCAGCCACGGTTTTGTTTATATCCTGGCAACTGGCTGATGCTTGCTGTTTTTCTGGAATTTTGGCTGAATGAAGCACTGACATCCCCGCCGGTCATCCCAGTGGAGGCATGCTATCATCTGCAGAAGGTATTTTCCTGGCCACTGCGGACAGCGAGCTGCTGGATTGCAGACCTGCGTTGCCTGGGTCTGCTGGTAGTTGGGACCTCTTGGAAGAGACGGTGAGCACGCATTGAGCAGTTGAGGATATGTGTTGGGGGATCCTTGGCACCCCGTATCCCCAGGGCTGGGCCCCCGTGTCTGACTTCTGGGGACCACAGACCTGCTGTGCCCCGTGCTCAGGAAAGCCAGGCAGGCTGGCTACATGGGGTATAGATGTACAACTAGCGAACACCACTCATTTTCTCCTAACAGGAACCACACGTTTGCCACAACTGCCTCTGCAACTACCGGGCATTCTCCCTAAGTCTCCCTCCCAGTGCTGCGAATGACTGGAGGAGGTTGATGGAGCTGAGAGTAGAAAGTCTCATAAGTGCATGCTCCGCTCTCACGAGTCTTATCTTCTTTTCTAGACTTTCCCTTTTGGGTAACATTGGAGACAGAGGGCTGGCTCAGATGGACCTTTGGTTCAATGCAGTACAGCTAACTGATGTTCTCAAGAGAATGGCACAGATAATATCCCCCTGTGGCGAGCGCTCTGCTTCTGATACATATCGACACATTTTTATGCTACTTTTGGGCATAAGCTCTCCATCTAAAAGAGTTACAGATCTAAAAATGGGTTTACTTTGAACCGACATCTGCAACTTTTCTCCTACTGCAGAGACAGGGTACTGGGGAAAAAAAAGTTACAACATTTTCTGAAGAATCATGCTTGAAAGACAGAATTTTTTTCTGAACTGTAATTTGGTTTTCATGTCTAAACTTGGTCAGTTGATACGTTTGTCATAAGAATGTGAAATACTTTGAGTCTAAATTAACACCTTCAGCTTTACTTAGTGAGAAAAACTGCTCATTACTCCCAAGTAATTTACTAACAATATTATTACATGAACAAAAACAATTTAATGTAATCTGGCATTTATGACTTCCACATAACATCAGCTGCTAAAGTAAGAAAACAACAAAAATACCCCTTTTATTCAGAAAAAAACCCTTAAACTAATAAGCATGTTCCTAATATTAAAATCAAGTCAGAGATCCTATTCACTTTCATTACGTATAATTTATGACACTTGGATGTAGTTTAATAAGGTCATAAAAATGCCAGTTGTGGTATCTCATAATACTTTTTATAAACTGGTTTTACAGTCTACCCTTTGTTCCAAAGTTCAAAGTGACAATTGAAATGCACAGGTTGCCCAGGGGTTCAGACTTTTTGCTGGAAGTAGACTGGTGAATACCTTAATTTCTAATATATCTATATTTTTTCCAAAATCTTGGTAATTGTGGGGAACATTCCTTTCCTCCAGATGTGCCAAAGCTGATATTTTTCAATTTAAAGAAAAATATCAAGAATTCAGTAAAAAGAACACATTTTATTGCTGTACACTTTTTTTTTGGATGAAATGAAAACTGTGCAACATTTATTCCTAAGCAGGTCAAAGTCAAACAATACTTCTAAGTGCTGTTACAATAGTGGCATTATATTGTCCCTTGTCAGCTTTCAATTACTTCATCCACCTAGCTGATCACTGACTTATTTCCTGGCTTAGGTAAATAGGGCTTTTGGTGCACTTCCCTTAAGTCATTTCAGAGAAGATAAATTAAATAATGATTGCAATTTAATATTGTGATAGTGCTAAAATATTTCCTTCAAGCTTCAAGTTTGACCACAAGTTTCCAATAATATACTTTTTTTCACTTGCTAGCTCAAACCTGAGGTTTTATTAAATTCTACAGCTGCAGTCAGTATTTATGTTTTCATCTAGCAAATTGGACATTTTAAATAATAAAGAGCATGAAGTTATATATAAAAACAGATAACACTTGCAATTCATTTAAGGTGGAAACTTTATTTAAAATTAATCAAAATCCACACAATACGGCACAGAGGTCGAAATTCTTAGCTCATTATACTGGAGTAAATCTGGGGAAAATCCATCAACTTCACTGAGGTTACTCCAGGATCACAGCCAAATACTCAAGACCTCAGCTGGGCACATATTCCTAAGGGATGCAGTGCCCCGTGTGCGCAGGGCCCTCAGTGCGCAGAGGCTGGTCCATCTAGGGAAGATGTCCTGTTGATTTCAAAGAGGTGGTTAAACTTTCTCAGCACACTGGGAATCTAAATCGAGGTAGCCCATTGGTATCATTAGAGGAGTCTTTGCAGCAAAGATCTCAGTTTTGCAAGTTTCATGGCTGGTCTTCTGCAGGGGAGACTGAGCGCTGAACAGGAGGTAAAAGCCTGGACTATGGCTTTAGAGGTGGGCACTGAAACAGTCCTCTTCCCTGCAGATAGGCAGAGTCCTCATTTCACTTTGCCCTTGCACTTTGATGGTTCACCTGCACGTTCCCTTTAGGAGAACAAACTGATACGCAATGAAGTATGTAACACGTTCCATTTGCAGATAAATGAGGTGTGGAATCCTCATTTTTCACTTTGCAATCATTGTTAACATCCTCCGCTAATTATACCTTTTCCGACCATGTGCACAGCGAAGCATGTCACTGCTGCTTCAGAGGAGCAGAGTTCTGCATATGGCATATCTCCATGCAAAGGAGCTGCTCGAGCGATGAGAATGGACCTGTGTTGAGAACTTCCTCCTGCTTTGCTTCCAAAGGCTCCCCAACATCTTGTGTTTGCTGTGATGATAGCCGTGTTTGCTTGTTTTGACCTTGTATGTGATAGCTTGTATGCCAGGTTCATCTCAGCTGTTAGCTATAGTTTTCCAAGAGGGGAATTCCCAAACAGAGATTTCAAGCCAGTGCCCCAAAGAAATACTTAATCTTAAATACGTTGGGTTAACTATCTTGGACGGAGAACAGAAATTTGTTGCAGATGAAGTTAGTGAAGTTTCTAGAGAGACAAATTACTATCAGTCATGTTCCTTATATCTATGCTTGAGGACAAAGCATCATTCTAATGTTCTGGCACTACGCAAGCTCAGCAGTAGGGTGTCCCCACCCTCAGGAGCCTGCAGTGTTCGTGGACTAGTCAGAGATGAGTGAGGAAAGGGTTATACTAGTGACCGAACAGCAACAGCTACTCCTGGGCAGGTTGAGCAAGGAAGGAGCACAACTTAGGTCTTCCACTTTCGGACACTTTTTTCCTGTGAAGGCATCTGTGCTGTAAGCACAACACTGAGCATAGGGAAATTCACCCTAGAGATGGTCTTTGGCAATTTGAACTCTGTTATTTCTGAAAAACACAAAATCTTCCAGTTTTGTCCGTGGATCTATAGGTGATTTTAGAAGTGGAGAATAAATAAATAAATAAATGGGGATTTTTTAAAAAAATTAAAATGAAAATAGAGCTTATCCTGGGAAAATAGCACCAACATCTTACAGCTGATCTGATCTCTC
Organism: Mycteria americana; assembly: GCF_035582795.1. Taxonomy (NCBI): domain Eukaryota; kingdom Metazoa; phylum Chordata; class Aves; order Ciconiiformes; family Ciconiidae; genus Mycteria; species Mycteria americana. Next base: position 40,151,677 of record NC_134367.1, read on the forward strand.
CCCTTCCCACTGTCCCGCAGGAAATTCTGACTTCATGTTTATTTTCCTTTCTTTAAGATGCTAAGTTGAAAAACAAAAGGAAAAGGAATCCCAGTTGCAGCCAAGCTCAAGCCACACAGAAACAGCTCAACAATACATAATGCAAAGGATTCCAGTGGATTTGCAAGTAGGAGGCTAAAATAAGACAGAAAGTAGCAGAGAAAATTCTGGTATTTACATGGATACAGACCTTCTACTCATGCTACTGTAGGAGTTGGAATATAAACTAATATTTAAGTGTGTTGGGCCAAGCTCACCCCGGTATAATTATATTGTAAGCATCTAATGGTGGAGCAAATCTTGGAGCTATGTAACATGTGAGTGAGGAAGCAGCACTTATGAAGGAGGTCTTCACCAGGCCGACCAAGCCTAAGGGAGATTGGGCAGTAGCAGAGGAGGGGAGCTGGACTTTGGCTTTGTGAGCACAGTCATACCTTGGGGGTGGAAAGTTCAGATCACCCTCCCTGCCCTCCCCTCTGGAGCTCTGGGAATCCTGCCTCATCCCTCCGCTCTGCACAGGGGTCAGGGACGCCTGCAGAGAAGCGGCAGGGGCAGAGGGGAAGCAAAGACAGCAGACTTCCTTTCCCTAAGAAAATAAAATTATTTTTGTGGGTAAGGGAGTTGGCCGTTGCTTCTTGACATTGGAGAGCTAGGTTGTCTGCCTCGATGCCCAGAGTGCGTATCCTAACCCCTTCCCCAGGGCATGGGCACCCTTTCAGTTTGTTGGTAATAAAAGTCTCTGTGAAGAAGCTGACTTTATATTTTTTAGAAAGACTGTGAGAGAAACAAAAAAGGCAGTTGAACTTCAAGGGATATTTTCCTCCATCAGATAAACTCCAAGAGGAGCTACGCACACATAAAATACCTCTCTGCTATCATTTCCACTGGTCCTTTGGGAAGATTCAGCATTTTGGAGCCAAAGGCCCATGATCAGCAAAGCATCTGTGCTCCTAACTCCTCATTTAAAGTCTGAATTCCAACTGAAGTCAGTGGGGAGTTTAAACAGGAGTTGGGAGATTCAATATTTCGTGGAGTATTGGCCACCAATATCAGTGCGCTGCTTAACTCATAAACTGTATTTACAATTATTGCTCATATTCATCCACTGACACATTTCAGGTGCTTATAGATGCTTCTAATAGTATGCCGTAAATCACCCTAAAGAGCTGAGATACAATTTTTAGAGTTCAAATGGGAATACTCACTAGATGTGAGTGTTTGCAGGATCAGGACCTATTTTCCAGAACAGGTGCTTAAATGAAATGATGAAGTCATTATAGTTGAGCAACTTAATACAGAGAAATAGCTCACATTATTCTAGTACCTATAGGGCTCTGGCATAAGTGCCTAAATTAAAAATTTGAGAACTTATTAGGCAGGAGGATTAGATTTGGCATTTCACTTGGAGAGCATTTTGCGGATGTGGGAAAAAAATTAACTTCTTTTTGTGCATATATAGGTATTTTTTGCCACCTGGAAAAGTTGCATGGTTTTGACATCACTTCCACTTTCTTCTGCTTTTGAGTTTGCTCCTTTTCTGTGCTGCAGACCTCTTTAGTGCTATGAAAATCAAGGTTTGCTCTTGAAACAGGCATGTGTTCAGGAAAGTACAAAATGTCTATCGGAAAGGCAATATAGTGCACTCTTTGTGGTCGAGAGTGTGGGAAACTCCATTCAGCTCATTTTCATGACAGAAGCACTGAACCACATTAACACAGAAGGAAGACGTAGAAAACGTTTAATGGTACTGCAACGCTTTGTTTATTCTTAGCTAAGCCTACACGGCTTCCAAATGAGCCCACTATGCAATGTGACTACATAAGGTTAACTGCTGGGTACATTAAGCAAAATACTCTCTCTTAGATGCTTGTTTAAGTCATCATTTCTGATCATTTATCAGACTTAATGTGCTACAGCAGACTGCAGGTCACAATGTGTCATTTCCAAAAGAACTTTGACTTTTCCCTTTCCAGGGTCAGAAGCCGGTAATGTTTAGCTGAAATCACTGCATTGCACTTCATAGCTTCCAGTGGATCCACTGAGGCTTTGGAGAGCCATTCTCGCTAGACCAGGGTGCTGGCTCCAGGTATTTGGGTATTAAAATCTGAGGGAACTGTTAAAGTACAGGCAATCAGCTGAGATTTAAGCTGGCCACAAAAAAGCTCACTTCATTTTTTGGGAAAAGATCATGAGAGGTACAGGAAGGATAATTTTTTTTCCAAACTGATAGTGGGAGTTCTCTCTGGAGAGAAACACCAAAACCAAACAGCCCTCACCTTTTGAAGATTATTTTCATGAAATCCAAGAACAAATTGAAAAAGTTTGGGGTACAATTTTTAATGTGCTCTGTGAGTGTTTCCCCAATTCAAGGTAAAACAATAGGGCTATTTATCTGGTGAGTTCTAAAACTAAGTGAATTATTTGCAGCAAAAAGTTTGTTTCATGACTTTTGATCTCCTTTTTTAATCTAGAAAATATGTGGATTTTTCAGATCTATAATTTTTTTAGCAGGCTGGGGTCACATTGGTGGGGATTAGACAAGGATAAGATGGAGATGAACAGACTTTTGCTATTGTCTCCCATTTCCTCTTTATATGCTGGGCTATAGTCTGTTTTCAGCTGCATTTGTGGCTCCATAGTAGACAGAGTAAGAGGAGTGGCTATATTAAAAACATAAATCATTAAACTAACATGATATGCTCCAAGTATCATAACACACTTTTTTCCTATGTATCAATCCTTTACTCACATCCTACATGGATGCATAAATAATCTAGGTGAAGATGGCACTACTGCATCTATTATCTAACACTTCTCATTATAAGATCCTGTTTTCAGCTGCTAATAGTTTTACCAGATTTCTGCCATTTAGGAATGAGTTATTTTTTTTTCTGGGGTACCTCCTCGGTATCGATTGGTCTTTGGAAAGGTTTCAGCTAAGATGTTCTGGTGTTCCTAAAAGATTTGGTGAGAATATATTGCTTTTTGCAGGCTAAAAAAAGTTCTTCAAGTAATTCATTGACAAGCACTGCATATCTGTGCCTTGGGGAAGAGGCCCGAGATTTGCCTTTTGCTAATCCTGTGACAATTTACCTAAATAGTAAAATATTTCAAGTACCTACTTCTTCAAAGGGTGACTGCTGAGTCGTCCAGAGGCTCTGTCTGCTTCCATGCAGACGGCCAGCACCAGCACCCCTGTAGAGGATGGCTGGGCATGTTCCTGTCTTGCATGTTCCCATCTCAGACTGCGGATGCTGAGCAGGACCCTCTCGGCTAATGCAAGAAGATGGAGGGAAGCCATTGTAAAGTGGAGCTGGAGGTTGGAGGCTAAACAGGAGGAGGGAGTGCTGAGAACTTCATGTTATAGCATGCTGGGAAGATAGGTTCATCCTAGTTTCTGAATCATTGAGTTAGTATCATGGAAGTCTTAAAGAAGTGCCTAAGAAGAAAGGAATATTTTTATATTCAGGTCCTTATGCAAGCTGGTGTACATTAAAAAAGTCCTAGGAGACACTCTGCAAAAGTTGTGGAGGTAAAAAAAATATTGACTAGCCACTCTGTCCTTAAGTGGGATGGAAGTCAGAAAATAGTACACAACATCTAGTTAAAGGCCATTTCATAATACTGTATGTTCAAGGGGGCAGGGCAAATCGTTGTTGTTTGAGGATCTTGGTTTTCTCATGTCCTAAAAATTCCTTTGTTTTTTATCTTAATAATCTTCTTCTAGTGCAACTTCTTGCATTGTAGTAATTAAGTAACAACCATTGTGTAATTCGGCAGGTCCAAGAGAGTTTTTAGATTTATGAGGAATCTAAATTGTGAGGAATCTAAAACATCACTTTTTTGGGGAGCTGTGAAACAAACAAACACAAAAAACCCATTGAGGTTGTTAGGATCATTTGCTTCCTTGTTAAATGTTCATTACCCTTAAATGGGTACATTTCAAAGGGAACAGAATAACACGAGGAGATCCTCTGTGAAGACTTTCTAGACCAGGACTGTTACAAAAAGTTACCTCTCTCTCCCAGGATGTTCAGAAACACAAATTGTAATTTGGGAAGGAAAAGCTTTAACAGACAACTGCATTTAAAAAGCAACTTGCATTTAAATGTCTTGCTAGCAAAGCTGGCTTTCCTATCTGTGAAGGAAAAACTTGGTGAGAAAGGAAATGAGTGAGTAAAGGAAAAAAGATCTAATAAATCCATAAAGAAAAAACAAGACAAAATGAAAAATCCCAGCTAACCCCCACCCGTTCTCCTTCTTTCCTCCCCCAAGAATAACAAACACAGTAGAAGAGAGATTTTTTTTTTTAATGCAATATTTACTATCAACACAGAAGACTTATTCTTTCTCCAAAGAGAATTCACTCATTGGTAAGTTATTTAATATTGTTTTAGTGTCCAAAGTGTATGGGCATCTCATAGAGCGAGTACTTGTGAAATTACTGAGTTACAAGAGTCTAAATTCAGCATCCAGCCAGCAGCAAGAGGCAGGATGAACGACGGGAAAAGACAGGAATGAAATGAGTCGGTAAGGAAAAAGCTCCTTCTGTCTTAAAAAGATCTTAACATTATTTTTAATACTTATTACTTTCCATCGGGTAGGAAGGGGGACATAAGGCATAGACTTACAAAGGCTTGAAATAGTCCCTCAAGTTCAAAGCAGTCTGAGACATCTGCAAAAGCCAAGAATACTCACATACTTCTAGTCGTACCACTGAGCACTTGTGTGCCACACGGTGTTATCTGAACAGGCTAAGAAAGGGTCATGGCACTCCTGCCATGGTCAGTATGGTTTGTTCATTCCCGATTTCCACACCAAGAAACTCAAGAGGAGCTTTATTATGGCTGTACATTCAGAGATCTCTCCGTGCCACTGAGAGGAAAATAATTTTTAAGCAGGTAATTAAATTGACTCTCAAATTCTGTAACTGAGCATCTCAAAGTGTAAGGGAAAAGTGTGTTGCATTATTTCTGTGGCCTTATTAAAAAATTATCCCATGCTTGCCAGCTGCTGGAACATAATTTAAGAGTTAAAAATGCCATATGAAAATTAAATGAAATAGAAAATCCAGCATAAATCAGTTCCAATCCACATATTTACACGTTGGTGTTTTTTTTTTTTAATTTCTCTCTTCTCTCATTCAAAAAAATGGACACATTGCTTTTTCCTCAAACTTTCAACAACTGCAAAAAAAGCCACAATTTGGCAGAAAGCAGGACTGTAAAAGTTCAGCCTTATAGGTGAAAGTTTTGGAAAGTTATGAGCAAATGAAAACAGGGGCTTAGCATGGAAATGCATAGGCATCCTTAATTACAGCTGTTGGTAGCTCTCCAGCTATATTGCGAACGACATGTGTTTTTTCTACTTAAAGTCCTAATCCTGTTAGTAGATGTGTCAGCATGGAGCCCCGCAGCTGTGGCGTGTTCCCCCAGCGTCGGAGGGACGTCTCGTGAGCAGAAGAGTCTCTACAGTGTTTCTGCCTGCGCCGTAGACATCAGCTGCGGATGGCTGTGAACACTGGGAATGCGTAAGAATAGAAATCTGTGAATGGTGCTAATGTCTAATGTGATTAGTGAAATTCCAGTGGTGTTAAAGCAGTCAAAACTGAACGTGGAAACAGCTAATTAATTCCATGGGTTTAGGAACACAGCACTGGCAAGGGTTTGGGGTCATATATAACATACACAGTGCATTAATAAATGATGAAGATCGAATGATAAACCACCCAAGCTGTGCAGTAATCCCACAAGAAAGTATTATCTGGAGCATCGTACTGAAATTAGTCTTACTGAGAAAACTGGATTAAAGTCTGAACTATATGTTTACTGGCTATTGTTAAAGTCAGTATGAAATCACTGACAGTTAGAAACTTCCAGCTATGTTTATGGTCATGTTATTTCCAGAACACATGCAAGATTCATACTTTGAAATGATTGCAACATCGTTACTGTGGGTCCAGAAGCCCAGTAAATTTGGGGACTTTTGCGGGAAGCACGTTGTAGAGAGGACTGTTGGGCAACCACATCAGATATAACTGAATAAGGTAATCTTTTGGTCCTGATTTACAGGAAACCTCATCTGTCGTAAAGATTATTCAATCAACTTTTTAATATATTAAAAACAAATGTATGTTAGAAAACATCTCTGATGTAAAGCTATGGTCCACGTCCCGATAGCTCAGTAGAGGAGAAGGCTTGAGCCTGGCTGTGAGAAGGGGGAGAAGGGAAAGGTGGGAGGGTAGCAGCACACAAGGGCACTGTCCCCTGTGGGTCCTGTGCCCCTTGGCATGCCAAAATGACCCAGTGGGTACGTGGGCAAAATCGCTTCCCGTGCTGCTGAAAAGTTGTACATACTGAAAGATGGAAAGTGAAGGCTTTTTCCCATCGTCAGCACTTGCTGTCGGCTACCAAAGCAGGCAAACAAGCACTTTCTCATTTTCTCCTTTGACAGTGCTGAGAAGTTTGAGATTCTACAAGTTTGAGATTACCCATAATTTGGCCAAAATCAATAGCAGGTGGGTTATTTCAAACTGTGCCTCATTTTTGTGTTTGTACAACATCAACACCTTTAATCTTGTTAATACTGACAGGGAAAACGTTCACTTCACTCACTGCAGCCTCTTTATAAGGCCAGTCTGGGTTGAACAAACATTCATTAGTTAATATTTGTGTAACACTTTAAAAACCTATAGCACTATGTAAGTGCTAAAGATTATTATTATTTTTGAGAGCCAAACAAGAATTTAGTGGGCTACACTGAAAAGAGTTGCTATAATAAAAATATTAGAAGTATGGTTTAAAAAAATAATGTGAAGTGTAAATTAAATAGGCTTAAAAAAAATTTCAAGCTGTCTCTTTGCATTCAAACTACCACGAAAGCTACTTGAGCAACAGTTCCAAAAAATTTACAGAGTATGAACTTTATTCCAATACTCACTCTGCGTTTTAAGAATGATCACTAATAGTCTTAGAAACACTATGGGAAGTGTGTATTTGAAAGATGACTACTGTATAATTGCCAGTAAGTTCTCTATTCCAGCATGTGCTAATGATTTTTTTTTTTTAGAAAGAATATTCTGAGAGCCCCGTGAACTTTTATATATCACAGTAATGAAACAGAAACACTTTTTCTGGTGCCAAGTTTCTATTAAATCAGTCTTTGGGAAAAAAAAAAAAAAATTCATCCCACTACAGTAAGAAGGATTTTAATAGAAAGCTTTACAATGGGTCTGGCAGGGGATGCTCTGAAATAATGAAAATGTATAGAACAAGCTCCAACCTTAAACAACGGTGGCAGTTGATTAGCAAAGCAGAATAAAGATTTTAAAGAGATTTCTATCTCTGTTTAATAGTCTTCTAGGAAATCTGGTTTATTATAGCTGCTCGTTGAAAGGCCATGGCTCTCAGTGGTTGTTATTTGCTATTGCTATGGAAAGGGGACAGCCAGAGCATCCCTCACATCTTCCCTGTAATCTGTAAAATCAACAGCTAGCCTGGATCTTTCACATGACTTAGTCATATGTGGATTAGATTTAGGAAAAAAAAGGCTATCGAAGCAAAGATAAAATAAACCTGATTGAGACTGAGAGCTTGACATAAGATATTTGACATCTGAGTATCTTCACAGTTTAAAATTGTACGATACTGTTTGTCTTCCTCCCACACTAGGAATTTACTATATCCTCTGAGCTGTTTGGATCCAATTTCTCTAGTTTATCTCATTCCTGTTCAAGGCCCTGGATCCTACTCACATCCCCAGGCTTGTCACTATATTTTATCCAGTGACTGTTTCATGCTGATCACACAAACCTCCCAAGAGCAGAGACACGCACTGAGGACTTCCCTTCGTGCAGGCTGGGCGTTGCGCTCTGCCTTGCCCTTTCAGTGATGCTCACTCAGTGGTGCCTTCAGAGGGGCACAGTCTGAGCCAGACTGGGGGAGATGCCTGCTCAGGCATGCTTGGCGTGTACGTGCCGTTGTTTTGAGCTCTTCTGGGCTGCTGCATCCCAGCTTTCTTGGTGGACTCTAACACGAGACGATGACAGGAAAAATGGCCACTATGGCCACCACCTCCTCCTCCCCCTTGCATCTCCCTGCTTCATGGCCACACTGCTGAGCTCTCAGACCCATCTGGACAGAGAGGTTTGGGGCTGGCACAACAGTGGTGTTGGAGAGGACGTAGGGAAAGGCCTTCAGAGGGCGGCCAGCAGGCTTCCAAATTCCCAGGGCACGTGACATTCTTCTGAGGGCCTGGTCCTTGGTGGCTTGTACCCTGTCTCTTCCAGTTGGTAACTGCAGTCCCATGCTTTTGCACATCATGGCAAGAAGTTGTTACTGTCACCGAGGGAAAATAAGAAGCAGGTAAGAAGAGGTGAAAAGACATCAAATTACGCCTAACCTCTTTAGTTCTTCTGCAAATTACTGGTCCAAAGATGAAAAGGGAGTGACTTGTATCAGGTTCCTAAAAGCCTAAATACAAGGCAGATTTTATCGTAAGATCTGTGGCAAACTGTACTAAGGGGGGTCAGACTGTGCTTCAAGGGCTCACACCATCGCTGAGGATCACACCAGACCCTCAAGATCCCTGTGCCAGCTACTTACAGGAAGAAGTCATCTGTGCCACTGCAGCACTCGAGACAGGTTCTCTTTGATGATGCTCAGAAAAGTTGCTTACAGTGTCTGAAAAAGTTTCCAGAGGAAGCTGCAAACGTGCGGCAGCTGTCAGGAGGTGTGCAGCCAGTGCAAAGGTGTTACATCCAGAGGTGCTAAGTACCCGAGCCCCTTCCTGACACCCGTGGAGCAGAGGGCTGCGTACCTCTCTAAAAGCAGGTCCCTTCTTTGGGTACTTTGGCTAAGGACGGAGGCAACAGAGATATCACCTGTGTTTGAAAACCATTAAATGATTAAAAGCAAATATAGAATGTGTTTAGACAAGAAATTATTCCAGACCTCTATTTCTGACTGCTTGGTATGAAAAATATGTAAATGAAAAAGTGTACATGCTTATGGAAATCTGTGGGTGAAAACATACAATGGGTCCATGTGTTCATATTGAAACTTAGCTAAAATTAGTGTTTTCTGGCAATTAAGGGACGGCCCTAAACTCTCACACTTTAGAAATGCTTAGTTCACATTTTAAAATGGGGATTTTAATACTCTGCGGTACCATTCTTCTTTTTTACTAATGTATAATTCTTTCTCTGCTGTTGAGCACTTTATCAGAGACATTACACTGTGCAACAGCTTAAGCACCTCTGCAGTTACCAAGGTTTCTGGTTTAACATGCCTTGTTTTAAGAACACAAAGCACTCAGCTCTTCCTTTTTCTGTCCTTTTTGCAAGCTACCAGCCCCCAAAAACCTTAAAAGAGTTTTTATGTGGTATGGTTTGGGAAAAAATAATGTGGAGGAGGTTGGAGGCCACCAGGAAACATTAATAGTTCTCTTCAGTTGTGTTTTCATTTAACCGTTAGAGCCTAATGAGAGCACTGCTGTGAAATTTTGGATACAGTTTTGGCAAGGCTATGCTGATCGATCAATGAGGCCTCCTTGCTGAAATGAACACCTCCAGTAAGCTTTTAATGGCCTTTGTAAACAAACAGAATAATTCCCACTAACTGCAGAAATGAGTTCCATATTTATTTATTTTACTTCACAGCTCCTATTAAGTTGATTTAATAAAATTCAGCGTATAATGTTTTTTTAAAACAAACCTTAAATAAACTGGAGCTGGGTACTGAACTCTGCATGGTGCTGCCAGTATTAATGGGTTCAACAGAGGCCATAAGGCTCCAACTGTCCCTGCGTGGTGAGACCAAGGCTGAAACTCCATAAGACGATAAAGATGGTTTTAGGGTGCCTAATACCTGACCGAAATACAGCAATCACATGGTAGCCAGTGGGGGAGCTGGGAAGCTGATGGCTCAAGACCTTTGGCTCATCTAGGTATCCTGCGTCCCCACAGCTCTGTGTCTGGACCTCCCTCAGTTGACCCACAGGTCTTTGTCCCTTCTTGCTCCCTGTTTTAGCACCTGAAGGTCACAGTCGGACACACAGGCCCCGACTCAGCCCCAGCCTTGCTCTTGCTGGAACAATTCACTTCTGGTTACCCTGCTGAGAGAAGCTGCAGCCCGTCTTTGCAATAGCAGGTGTGACAAACTGGATTCTGTCTTAAATCAGGAGATGGACATAATATCTGAGAGCAGTGGATATTCTCTGTCCACTGCTCTAGGGGAGCCTGTCACCCTTCTCATTCCTCAAAGGTCTCTTCCAAGGGAGAGAAGAAATGTGAAGAAGGTGACCCAGCTATTCATGGTGAGAGGTGAAAACAATGGGAACAAGAACCCTTTGCATTTCAGGTACGCTGAGAAGAAATTCAGCATCCAGAAATAGACCCTATGCCAGTAACCCAGGGAAAGCTCTTTGCTGGGGAGGCTTCTTGCTGCTTTGGGCTTTTACTTTTTATTTTTTGCTTCTTTTTTTCTGGTCACATTGCCAAGTCTGAACCCTTCTTTGTGGGGACTTACCAGAGGATCTAGATTCAGAAGAGGTTACGGAAAAAACTGACAAAACGCTCCATCAGAAATCATAAAGACCAGGCAGTATTTAAATGAAGTCAAAGATAATATAGCTGAATCACTAAGGGTGCTGTGTAACCTCTTGCTTAAAATTGTACGGGTCCTTGAAGATTGGAAGGAGGCATATGTGATGCCGATTTCTAAAAAGGCTTTATGAGATATTGAAGAAATACGCACCTGAAGGCCTCATGCCCATGCCAGGCAAACTGAGACAAACTATAACGGAGTTAGAGGACACCTTGCAACATATGATTTCCTGGGGAAGAGTCAATTACAACTTTACACAGGGAAGTCGCACCTGAAAAGCCAGTTAGAGTCCTCTGAAGATGTCAACAAACATATGACGATCTGCCTGATTAGTGTGTTTGGATTTCCAAAAGGTTTTCAGCAAAACCCCTCATTGGAGACTTTAAGGGCAATTAAGTGCTGTGGCATAAAAGGAAGGCTGTTTAATGGCTGAATAATTGGTTACCAGGTAGGAAGAGAAAGGTAAGAGCAAATGTTCAATTCCTGAAATAGAGGGAGATTATCAAGGTTTTTCCCCAGGGGTCTGTGCTAAGATGTGTGCTGTAAAACATATTCATAAGCGACCTGGAGACAAGGTGGCAAATAACAACGGGGGCTGAAGTTGGTAAGTTATTCTTTGTAGCAAGGATCCTACATGCTTGTCCAATGTACTTGCTCTATATAAATATATTAGTTTTATTATTTTGTTCCTCATCTTCTTATCCCCTTCACATTTTTCTAAGTGCAACCAATACATGGTACTACAGCAGGATCAGTGATCATGGACCATCCATAAAACCTCTCCCACACAGTGTCTCAGTTCTTATGGGTCAGTGAATCACTTGGACTGTGGGCAGTGGTGCTGGCCATGGGTCCAGTTGAGTTTTCGACACTCATGGTTCAGTTATTTTGTCCCTCTTCCCCTTACAAACGCCATGTAAGACACAGGAAATAAACAGGATCCAGGTTAAAAAAGCAGCAGCCTAACCCTTTCTTTGACCTCCTGGATGCCCACCATCTCTGCAGAGTGGGAGCAGGCCTATCACCTCCTGAATGGTCTTGCTGGCTGATAGGAAAACTGTTGGCTATAGAGCAAAGAAAGTCATCAGAGACCAGCTCTCAGATGACCTCAGCAACTGTCTTTCCACCATGCACTGGCTGGTGGTCTTCCTCACCAACCTTTGCATAGATTTCCATTCTCTCTTCCTGTTCTTCATCCCACACTGTGAAGCACAATCTTCTGCAGCCAGAACTTGTTTCTCTGTTGTCTTTCTAAGAGACAATGTCTAGCAAAGCATCCAGTCGCATTTGTACCTTAAAGATCTACTGAAAGCCTATTGCATTGTGTATGGTGTGTATTGACCAGGAAAAAACATTGCCCACACAGTGAAGCCACTTATAGGGCCAGTACCATGCCCTGCTACTCTGTTAGTTCAGATATTTTAAGGTAATAAATATCATACCATAGCTTCACTGTCATAGTGTGAGCCAAATTTTTGCCTCAGGAAGAGCTTAGGAGAGCAAAGATGCTAAGCTTAGGGCTTACTGCAAAGGTGAGGACAAAGGTTTATGAATAGCTTCCACATATAACCCATACACTAAGAAAAGAAGCTTTTCAAGGTATGATCTGATTGATGCTGCTACATTTAGATTGCTATACTAGATCAGCAGTGAAATATTCATGTCCCCCAGATGACACTGTGATGTTGGAAAACTCTCCCGGAATGGGCAGAAAATAACTTTTGTTGGCTTAACTCAACGAGGTCCAACCTATGGCTGATGGGATGAGCCCATTTGGCCTGCTGCCTTTTCCCTGAAGCAATGAACAACTCTTTGGGCAGTGGGTTCAGCCCATGCAGCTGAACACCTCCCCTTGCCTGTAAATAGCCGGTGCTGGCCAGGAGCTAAGCCACCACTGTTTTCTGCCCAGGGCGCAGGGAGCGGAGTGGGAAGCACATCTCCCAAATGGGGCTGCTCCAGCCACCGTGCCTAAATACTGACCCATCCAACTGGTAACACGGTGTTGTCTTGCATCATGGCTGTGTGACTAGCTCAGTGACAGGAAAGCTGAGGGAATATACTTCATTTCTCTCAGGCTGCTCTGCAAACTATGGTAAAAGTGGATCCGTGGTGCTGGCAAGACCATCTAGCTGGTAACACCCACGTTAGTGCGCAGGGAATTGCACATGGGAGATGGATGATCTCTTCCTGGTGAAGAACAGAGGCAGAGGGAGAACACTGTTTTTTTCTCTTCTTGCACTGGGTTTTTCAGTCACATTTAGGCAAGCTCCTTCATTTCTCTGTGCTTCCTTTCTCCCATTGTAGAATAAGACTAATGATGCCACGCTGCCTCACAGGGAAAAGAATCTGGTATTTGTGAATATCTGGAGACCCCTTATAACAAGTGCTGTGGAGAGGCAAGTCAGGAATAACAGCAGACCGTGGTTCAGCACCTACAGACGTCCCCTTGTTTGTGCGTGTTGGGGACCTGAAACACGGGTGGGAGCTGCCCGCAGGGACCTCTGGCTCATCGCAAGCCCGGTGCCTGCACTGGGGAGAAGGAGCACAGCATCAGATGGGGCGCAGTGGCCACCTAGGAGTTCAGGACACCCAGGAAGCTTTCCTGATTGAATTTTAAGAGGCAATTCCCATCCTGCTTACTTTAGGTTTATGTAGGGTTTATTTATATATTCCTGTCCCTGCCGAGAGTGCCCTGTGACTCTGATTTTCTGACCCATGCCAGAAAACTCCTCCTCCTCAGAAAGACATTCAAGCCCTTCCTCAGAGCTGAGCAGGGTTCAGAGTGCTTTCTTGAGCAGGGAGGGTCTGTCAGCACAAGCTGAAGCAGATTCATGAATCGGGGCCAGGATGCCACGTTTCTCAAGGGTGACGGTCACAAAGAGGCATTTCAGGGCTTGAAGCGAAGATTTACGAGCACGGTTCTGAGAAGGGAGCACAGGCAGTTCACTGCGGGCCCCACAAAAAAACCCAGCCCTGATTGTGTTTAAACTGGACCGCTCAAAATGAAGGCATTGTGCATGCTGCCAGTAAACAAAGAAAGAGATATCTGGAAGTGATAAAGCTCGGATTGATAAAAACTTCCCTTCTTCTAGATGGAGGCCACACATACTCTAAATAAAATGTGCCACTTAGGAGATGATTTGTGTTGATAAACCTCGATCGCGTTGTTTTTCCAAATGTTCTCTCCCAGTTGGGAATTTCACACTTGGGCAGGCTCCAGCCGCGGCCTCACCGAGTGCCAGCCTCCTTCCCTGACCTGACCTGCTGTTGTTTATACTGCTGTTTACACATTTCTTAACAACCTATGCAAACGGTCTCTAATTACTTTCGCTCATGGCGGCGGCGGCGGCGGTGTGGAGGTTCAGGCAGGCTCTGAAGCATTGCCAATGTTGTGCTGTTTGTTGACACAGTGCTTCCCCCGCTGCGGCAGCGGGTCGGAGGGAGGGTTATGCGATGGCTAATCGTAGCTGGGGACACAGCCCCGCAAGAGTGGGACCACGCTGTAAACAGCCAAAGGAATAAATAACTTGGGGAAGAAACAGCTTTCGAGAGGCTTGCTCCACCCATGAGACTCACCTTAAAGGCATCGTTGATCTGTTACAGTGCTTAGCTGGGTTTGGAGTGGTCCGTTTCAGCCGCACATGTGCATCTCCATGGAGTCAGAGTTGTTTTGCAAGTAGCTGCTCGGATGCAATCTGGACGCAGTGCTACATCTCCCTCCCCTTTGAGGCCAGAGCTCAGGAGAGTTAAACAGCAATACTCTTTAGATCGCTATACCACTCTAAGTTATACCATTTATGTTATACCCTTCCTAAACACGTGATTGGGAAGGATCTACATGGGCTTTGTGCCCCAAACATCTTTGGCTTTAAAAGACAATGCGTATAGTTGCTCTGAAGAAGAGACACAAAGTCTGTAGATCAAGTATTCTTTCTGGTTTACTGAAGAATATATTTTGTTTGAGACCAAATGGTTTAATTAGTACCTTGGAAAGCTATGTAAACTTGATATAAATTATGAGGGTGTTGCCCTCTCTGATTTACTCTGTTTGAAAACCTTGAGGGCCTCCAGCCTGGCTGGACTTAAAAATACTAGCATTTGTTTCCATTAAAGCCATATTTTTAAAGCTTGGACAGGGTGTGGGAGTGCTGATTTCCCTTGATTAGCCACAGATAGCCCACAAGAAAAATAAAGTTCCTGAAACTGTTTTTTCACAGTTTTCATTGAAAAAAACCCCCATCTCATTCCTTCCTTCCTGCTCCATCCCCTAATGTCCTCAATAACAATACCGCAATGCAGCATTGTGCATCCGAAAGTTTGTGAAGGGATGTGTATCTCAAAGGGTGGCCAAAGCACCAAGGGTTTGCAGAGCTTGTAGCTAACTTTTAGACGACTGAGGTCTATAAGCTAGAGACCCAACTCCCCACATGAAATCCTTTCCTTACAAACAATATTTGACACATTGGTCTATGAAACTGATTGCACCAGACATTGGATTTGTATTTATTTACCAACATGCTTGAGATTGCAAAAGCAAACTAAGGATGGTTCACAAAAGTGTTTCCAGAATGTGAAAATACATCCTTAAATGACAACAAACAAAAACTACAGCCAGAAAGTTGGCAACTCTGGCAAAACCGAAGCTTTTTCATGCTATTTCCATAAGCCCTGGGAGAAACACCATACATAGCCTGCTCTCTGTACCAGACATTGTTATACGTGCATCAGAGAAATAACAAGTCTATCAGTCTGGGATAGCCAGCAGTATAGCCCATACGTGGGGAGGAGGGTTAGGGGATCAGCCCAGACTACTTATTATCCCAGACCCTGAGCCAAGCTGTCTATCCCTGGCCAAGTTCATCTTAGCATTAGATAATGTGTGCAGTGTGTTTTAAAGAAAGTACCATATATAAGCTCTTTATTAAGAAAACCTTCCGCAGAGCGAGGCCAGTATGTTCCCTGCTACTGAAGCACAGACATACACAGATGCTGCAAATTTGGTAGCATCCCTGCAGTTATGGCAGCGCAAGTGAAGAAGAGCAGAGAGTAGCTCTAGTCTACTGGGGATGCCAGCGCAGGTGCTGCATTCGCGATGGCAAGGACACTCGGAGAAAGGAGAATGTGCTTGGTCTTCAGACACCACACAGGACCAGCAAGGCTGACAGCTCGAAAAATGGGATTTTGTGGTCTGTTTTTGTTCTTCTGCTTCTGAGCAGAGCTCTGCTCTGGAGAGGAACTGAGACACAGGCACAAGCATCCCACGCTGATGTTTTTGGTTCCCTTTCGAAGGGTGCTCCACGCTGTGCCGAGAGGATGCCTCTCACCTCCCGGGAGCGCCTGCCGGCACACCTCCGCCTGCCAAGCAGCTGGCGTTGGCGAGCTCAAATTCATCATCCTGTCGTTTCCTCTCCCAGGTTTTGACCCATCGCCCCTCCCCAGCACGCAGGCTTCCCGCGGCAGCCGGCTGACCTCTCCCACCACGGGAAGGCGTTATCAACCCGTGAGGAGTGGGCTCGCCGGGATATGGGGCTCATCCCACTGATTCGAGAAGGCAGATCTATCTTAACACTTATCTCCCAGTTAAAGCCTCCTCCCTCTCTGGCAGTTATTTCTAGGCCTGTATTTCATACTCATCACCAGCACCAGGAGTGAACCTTTCCACAGACAGATAAGTGGCACCAAATTAAAGATCATTAAATGGATGTCTTTCCATATTTAAAGAGCCAGTAGCAATTTGTACATCCCGGACATGCCAGAGATGGCAAAATCTAATCACTTTCCATGCTTTAAATGCTGTGTAAACATGAGGTAATTGTTCTTATATGTGAAAAATGATGTGTCTTATGTCAAGAATGTATCAAGACCGAATTTTTAGCTTTGTGAAATATTATCAAGCCCAGCCCCTGCTCAGCAAATCTTTCCAGACTCAAATAAGTCACTAAAACAAATAAGGCTGTTCTTATTTATGAGACTGAGAGTTTATCTTGATTAGATATAAAGGATGTAAATAATGGGTCTCTTTTAGACAACTTCAAACATAAAAGAAATAAACTATATATCTATCTGTTTTCACTATATCTAAAATACACTCATCAGCCACTGCAAAACACTTAATGCTCTTGATAAATGAAATGCGTGCAGTTAATCTCAGCAATTTTGCCCCTAAAAACTAAAAATCCATCTTTGCTGCTTTTTTTAGGAAGGAAATAACAGCAAAATATACCATTAGTCGCGAAATATAATCTGTTAACATCAAAGCTAATGGTTTACTGACTGGCTTTTCAAACCACTGTTTCAAGGTTTTACATGTCTGCAAGCATTTCTTCAGCAATTATTAAGATAAAGTAATAGAGGAATAAAGTTTTAATATTTCATCAGTGCTAAGGGAATGATTAATAACACCAGCCCCAGACCCCAAGCAAGATGTGGGCAAGGCTGGTGGGTTTCCCCACCTTCACACTCAACTTTCAGGGACCAGATGTCTAGCAAAAGACCTCAAATAAAACAACAGTAAGGACAAGGGAGAAGAGCTTGGGAACACAGTTCTTTCAGGGGGGTACATTTATCTCCAATTTATTTCATCATGCAGCTTTCTTGATAATTTCCAGCCATGGATACTGAGATAACATCAACTCTGTGTCACATGGACAAAAATTAGCCATCAAGATGGGCTGTCTTACAATCAGAAACAGGTGAAAAGAAACCAATGCATTCACAGTCTTCAGTTTACCATTGGCCGTGTGGTCTTTACACCACTTCTCCAGGGAAGTGAAGGCTCATGTGCAGCCCAGGCAAATGAACAAGTCTCTCTTTCCTCAAGCTGTAATCTTGCTTGCTCTTTCTAAGCACTTTTTTTATCCCCAGGGGATCAGTGGGAGATTCTCTGACAGATTTACTGCCAAGTATCACCATCTGTGAATGACTTAATTATCCTCAGTTTAAAGGACAGGTATTAAAAATATATAAAATATTGCTGGAAGTATTCTTGGAAAGGCTACTAGCTTCTATTTGCAGTGCAACAGGTCCTTAACTTCAGTACCAGACTACCTGCAGCTTCTAGTATGTAATAATCCATTACCTACAGTATTACAGTCCTCTATCTTGCACAATATAGAGCACAGGATTGAATTTGGCAGTTCCTTTGGCAAGGCTTCCTTCAGCAAGTCCATAACTTCTGGCTGACCAAAAGCATGACCTTTCAGACAGCCATCCAATGTTTACATCAGGGATACAGAAGACCCCAAATAAATAGTTCCAGTGGTTAATGAACATCACTGTGAAACATCAGGACGTGTTACCCTAGACCAAAATGTGTCTTGTCAGGGCTGCCAGCTACTAGAACCTGGTAAGACTTTACCCAGCTAAAAAAAATTCTCTGCCATCATAAATCTCCCATGCAGAGGAAGAAGAGTTAAGCTTCTTCGTAAGCTTTCTCTTTGTTAAAATAAGGGTCATGAATTTCTCTGGTTTCTCTCAGGAATTCTAGTTTTCCAGACTCTCTCCCTTCTCTTCTTTGAACCCTATTAATTTTGTTAAAATCTTCTTAAAACTGGAAATTTTGATCTGAGGTCACATATGCAGGTTTACTAACAGCCCAGGTGTCACTTTGAGAACCTGAATGCAGGGGAGCACAGCATTGCCTATCTCACATATAAACATGGGAGATGTGGGCAAAATTCAGAAATTTAGCCTTGCAGCATAGCCAGGTGTTACGATCAGTGAACGTAAAAAATTAATTTCCTCTGGTGGCATCACCAAGCTATCATGTGGCCAGAAGGGATTTTCCTCTTCTCAATCCCTCTTCTTCCCTCCTTTTCTGCCTCTGTGCTGAAAGGCTTCAGCCCTCCAGCTTCACGGATCTTCTGCAAACTGAGGGAAAATGTATTGGGTTTTAAAACATGATCTGAGAGGCACAGATCTCACAGCCTCTCTGTGGGGCTGCTCAAGAGCTTCAGCCTCTCGCAGTATGCTACCATCCAAAACTGCGCTCTGTGCTGTCAGTGACCCATCCTACAATGGAAGCAAGGGGGAACAAGTCACTGGCACTTCTGAGAAGTTAGCACTGGTCCCTCTAGTTGTTTCCCAAATGGTCTACTGGATATGAGTGCTTGAAAGGGAGTTCTCTTCTATTCCAGGTGTTTTCTACTCAGCCCCACTGAGCAAAGCCATGGATACCCAAAGCTTACAGGGAGAGCACGGTTCTACTTTGGATCCGTGGACCGATTTATGGCTGAGCAGAATTTTGCTCTCACTGTCAAGAAAATTTTAGGAAATAATAGAGATTAGAAGCTTTCAGAGTGACAGACACTAACTCCAAATCTCATGTGAGTAACCTGAAATCCCGTTTCCACAGTGTTCCTGGAATCACAGGTTCCTCTCTCTCAGGATGAAACGCTCCTCAATTCCACAGAAGTCCTCCACCTGATTAGGGGTGAAAATTGTAACTGTGTATGAGTACTTGGTACATTCAGTTAGCTGTTTAGTCAGATTTCAAGAAGCATTTAAGTCAAGCAGACATCTAATTAACATGTCTTGATCCAGTGACTTGGAAAATCAAGCTAGCTGGCTACCTGTGCCATTATCTATATAAAGCCTTTGCAATTCTGATCTCATATGCCTAAGCACAGATATTTTGGTTCCCAGCTTTATAAATACAAAATACCATCAAATACAGGTTTGGTCTGCTTTTGAGCTTTAGGAATCTCAAATCCAATATATGTTTACTTTTATCTTAATAATAGATATAGAATCAGCTGTTTAATGCTGTCTGAATTGTACTTGGCATGTAGGAAACAACATGTTACCTTTGGCCTGAGCCATTTTTAAGAAGTGTGGAGGGTGAATAGAGGAGCCAAAGGAATTATTTTTGCATGTAGTGTTTAAGATATATAAATGGGGTGGAGCTTAAATCCCTGAGCTTTTGGAGATTATGCTCAGGAAACCGTATTTTATGTGGTCATAAATAAAGCAAGAAAAATATCAACTTAACTGTGACATGTACCTTTATGTGGGTATATTATGGAATTCTAATTAAAATGAATGCGGTAATAAACCAATCCACCCTTAACAGCAAAGCAAAGCAACA
Organism: Mycteria americana; assembly: GCF_035582795.1. Classification (NCBI taxonomy): domain Eukaryota; kingdom Metazoa; phylum Chordata; class Aves; order Ciconiiformes; family Ciconiidae; genus Mycteria; species Mycteria americana. The sequence continues at coordinate 40,171,405 of NC_134367.1, forward strand.
CCCCCCCCCCCCCTTCCTACTGCTTTAATGGCATTCTGAATCCCACAAATAAAACTGGCGAGAATACACATCCTGTTCTTACGCTATTAAAAACTCTAGTTGTGGATTATTGCAGTTTCTTATTGTTTCAGGACCCTTTCCAAGTTACACTTTATCACACTGAATACCAGGCAGTACAGGACTGTTAGGATACCAAAGAGCATTGCAACAAACGATCAGCGTAGGTGAAGAAAAGGCATCAACTGGCAGTTCATAGCGATGCCAGGCCTGCGCTGGCTCTTCCCTGCACTCCTACATTGCAGGATCAAGCACACGGACGACTTCCACCATGGGTCCTCACTTCATAGCTCTGCACATACGGGGGGAAGTCACAGCTGTATGCACGTGCCCTGTGTGCACTCTAGCTCTGTGCCCAAATGTAGAATCAGTGCTCTGTGCCAGCAGCCACCCAGAAAATGATGATGTTCTTTGTCTGGTAGAGATGGTAGGATACATTAGTGATGCCTGCTGAGTCTTCTCTTTCCAAAAGTGGGAAAAATAATCAAACAGGATCAAAATACACAATAATTAGAATAGAAACATGACCAGGATTGCCTGTCTGGCAGGTGCTAATGTGGGATTGCTTCTGCTGGCAGATAGACCAGTGAGGACTCTAAAAACCTGAAAGCTCAGATCTCTATGCAAGTGTCTTACTACAACTCATTTTCTTCAGCCAGCATGCAAGCTTCTTCAAACTCCTGTCCTCTGGGAATGTCTAAAATGTCAGTATTTATTGAGGCTGTGCTCTTTGGGAGGAAGAGTAAGAACCCAGGGCTTACCACCAACAAAAGAACGGTATCTTCCAGCATTCGCCCTTTTCCCAGCAGTGTGTTATAGAATCGCTATCTATACATTCAGCTCAATGATCATCTATAAGATTTAAAGCAAAACTTTTTCCCCCACTTCTTAATTATTCATGAAGTGTAATTCTTCTTAAATACCATACTATTGAGCAGTAATTTATTTTCCAGCTGGATGTAAGCTTTCTAAAACTTGGAAGATGAATTAAGTTCAAAGGAGAATCATAAAACTAAAGAAAGACATGCTCAATGGTACTGATATCACTTCTGACAGATCTTGGTCTAATAGGTTCTTAAAGGCTACCAGGCATGGAGAATACAACCTCCTCAGGCAACCTGTTTCAGTGCTTCTTGGCATTACTCTTGGAAAGGTTTTTGTAATGTCTAACCTGATTCTTTCTTCCTGTAATGCAAGCCCATTGCTTCTTGCTTTGTAAAGCATGGACATGGAGAATAGATTGTTCCCTTCCTCTTTGTAACAGCCCTTTCTATACTTGACACAAAATTTGGTGTGATTTTATGGGACTGTATGTTCACCAGGGACTTACAGTTAAAATGATACTCATTTAAGGTCACTGGGTAAAAAACAAACGAAGAACAAATGCACATTTGTTTGCAAACAAAGATAGTGAAGATAAAACTAAGAATCTACCATATGTTTTCACCAGCTGGAATTCATTCAACATTTTGTTAGTTCTGCTCTTAAATGTGTTGTGAAGCTTACTTTTGAGGTCCTTCTCACAGGCTGTGTCACTGGCAAGAAGTCCTCAATCTATGGATGGCGTACTGCAAAGAGGTCTCTAGCAGTTGTCTTAGAGGGGAATGTCACTAATGTGTTTCCCATTCCTTGCGCTGAAACCTCCAACACAGTGTTTTGCTTCCTTACTTGAAAGTATTCTCCTGCGATGGACTGAGAGTCCCAGCGAGAGAGCAGGATTCTTGCAGCAGTTTTTGGAAGTGCTTCTTTCCAAGCGTCAGGCTTCTTCAAGCATTGTGGAAAATCTGAAGTTGTCTGGTAGGGGACTAATTAAGAGTAGTCAAACAGGATGTGGAGAAGAGCATGAAAGGGCTTGAGAGGCTCTGGTCTAAGACTGCGTCTGCACTGTGTTACTCTGTGCAGTACAGATTTATTCCTGTAATTCTTTTCATCACTGGGGAAGACACAGGGCAAAGAAAGAAGCAGCCAAGATGGAGCCAGAGCTTTTCTTCGAGCAAATTGGGCAAAATTTGTCTTTGTATACATACGATTAATAACAAACCCAAACTGATTACATGAAATTGATGTTTTGGTGTCTAAACTGGGGTTTTATGAAAGAGTGAATTCCTGCTGTGAATCAATCTAAATTCAGTGGGGATTTTGGCTCAGGACTGCAAAGGTTAAATTATAGCATATAACGCAATATGACTGTAAAGTTACTGCTGCTCACAAACAGCAGCATAACGTGTACAGACGCTGTATATGTGAGAGAAAGAGAATCCCTGCCTTGCCCAGGCCAGATTTAAATATTCAGTAATATTGTAGCAAAGTAACTCAATATTCAATATAAGATGATGGTGTTTTGAGTTTGCTGCCAAGAAGTTTGTGCAGAGGGACAGTTTTTGTTGTCTGTGCACTGCTCTGAATTAGAAGATGTGTCATATAACACTTATCTTAGATAGTGTGGGAGCAGTCAGTGAATGGTAACTGTGTTCTCCTGAAACAAGGATGTCATGTAGCACTTCTGGAGAGATAAGTGAACGTTCGGACTGGGAAGGGTATGCAAAGGATACCAAAGTTCAGCAGCTAATTAGAGTGTTATCACTTGAAAAGTAACATAACTGAATGAATGAAGTCATGGCATCTAGGGAAAAAGCTTGTCATTTGTTAAATTATATTGCAGTGTACATGAACCATACAACAGTGACATTCTCAGGAATGCAATGTAGCAGAATTGGGACAAACAGAGGTTTAGTTTAGCTCCTGAATTTAGGGCATCTGTAAATGTGCGTAACCTTATTAACTGGTCACATGCACGTTGTCATGTTATCAGTAGGAAATCAAAGCTCCAAGCAAAATTCCAGCAGATGGAGCTTCTAATTTGGGAACATGAAGTCATCCTGGCACACTATTCACCCAACAATTATTTGAACTCTTACTAAGAAATTTACTTTGTGAACTTACCATTTCTTCTTTAGAAGGAGCCAAAAGATGGATTTACAGTTTGACACAGAATTTTCCATTCAAAGCTAGGTTACATCTTACCCCATCGCAGGCTGGGCCTTAATCTGGTAGCTCGCAAGATATGCAGGTGAGCTTGGTGGGCAAAAGGTTTGTTTTGCAGTGCAGTGAGTCCGTTTGAGTTAGCTTGACGCAACTGAAAAGCCCCATACAGAGGAAGGCAAGCTCATCTGAAGTCATGCTGGCTGCGCGTGGGAGGGAGGCCCACTGCAGCAGGATCTGGCAGCTCTCTGTGAAAGGCTAGGAGAGCAGAGACACTTAATTCCTCAAAAAACGTAGGATTACCCAGTAAATCACATAACCTTGAACTGTCCAAAAATGTAACATGAACGTGGTGATAGAATAATCACTACAGCCCATTGACGTAAACAGGACTACGTACAGGGACATACCAACACTCTGGAGCTTGGGATGCAGAAAAATGACTCCAAGCAAGGAGAAAATGAATGGCTGGAGTCTTATCTAGCATGATAAGAAGCATTTACTTCTGAAGAAACTATTAAAGGACCAATTCTCTAGCATGCACTTAGTTAGGGAGTACTAATTTGGCAATTATTTGCAGTGAAGAATGTGGCCATTAACGGGCCAGTCTTGGTGCCATTGGAGAAATCTAATAAGGGTTGGAAGGGAGACGCGAAGGAAGACGTGGAAAGATGCAGCAGGTGATACGAGCTTATGGAGAGGTTTGCAGATCACACAGGAAGCATATGAAATACTCAAGCGATCCCCCTGCTGCTGTTATGAAAGAGGTATTTTTGAAATATGGCTGAGAAACCCCAAACAACCTTCCCTCAGCCCCAAGTATTTCCCTTACCCTCTACGCATATGGACACATATTCTTTAGGACAACTTTCTATTCAAGTGCGGAGGCTTTCTCTGGGATACTTGTCCAGTGCAGTGGTCGTTCCCTTTCTTGCTGCTTTACTGTTTCAGTCTCCAGGCAGAAAAATGGTACCTTGCATCCGCAGACAGTTGTGAAGCAGGTATTACATCTACTCACAGAAAACACAAAGAGGTGCACTTTTCAAGCTAACAGGCAAAAATACCCTCACCTGCTGCCCGTCTCTATGGCTATTGAAGTTAAAGGAAGATGCCTGCTGCTATCAGTGGCGGCTGCCTCAGACGATGATGAATGGCAAATAAGTTTGTGCAAAGCACGGAGACTGATCAGACAGGATATGGGACAGCAGGGATTCTTCTAATAAATTGCTCATGACAAATGGCCAGGCCACCTTTAAGTCGTGCCATGGTGAAGTGGATATTTGCTGGCAGCAGTAGAGAAATGAAGGTAAACACAAATGGTGAAACTCTAAATTAAAGAAATTGAAGGAAAAAAAGGGGAAGTAATTTATACACACTTCTCTGGACTTTACTTAGTTTTCTATTCCTACTTACTTATATGAAGAAATAGGAAGTGGCCAGCATAAGATCTGCAGAATTCTTCAGGCAGCCTTTTAACATAATATGCGATTCTTGGATTTAAATTGTAGTCTGAAAAACTATTTAGGTAATAAATACATGGAATGCAAACTAAGGCAATAAACACGTAAAAATACAGTTTGGGGCTAAAATCTTTCCACATTATTAAAAAATCCAGCTCATCCAACAGAACATTTTCAAACTCTTTTGCTCTGTGATTTATTACAGAGGCCATCATAATCAATTACTTTTAATTAATAGAAGATGGAAACATTAATTGGTTCTATTTAAGTTTGATTGTATTAAATGATTCTACCAGTGATCAAAAATGTATTTCGAAAGGGAGTTTAGGCTAATATATCAGCAAATGAGGCGCTATAAACATGATTAATATGCACATTAGACTTTCCTTATCACTTTTTGTTGGCAGTTTTTATCCGGTCACAGCTGAAATTCCATTGAGTTCTTTCTCCTTTTGTATAAAATACAGATTATGTGGAGACAGCCGTCTGAGCAACTGGAGTTTCATCTTGTATGGCCATTAATTATTATTGCTCCTTTAGTATTTCTTATCTATCACAGAGATGTAGGACTGTATTTTTATAGACATTTGCCAGTAGGAAAAAAACAGGCTTTCATGTGATGGCGCCTCAGCATTTTTTTATTGGAGAAAGGATCAACAACACATTTTGCACATCTATGAAAGGGTGGAATAAGACGTTTACAGCTGTCATCATTGTGTAGGTGTGTATATTTGGTAATACACCAGGGAAGTTGTTGGAAGGTATAGCCAGCCTTTGTTGCAATGTTTTGATCTGTGGTTTTTTTTATACATCCACAATTATGTTGTATTTATTTAAGGGGAATCATATGCAATGTGAAATTTGTCACCAAATTGTCCCCGCAATTGGGAAAACTTGCTTTCTTGGTAGTTTGCTAATGTGCAAGTGCTGCTCTGCACTGTGCTCAGCTTTATTTTCTTACTTCGTTTACTTCTCTGTACTCACAGGGGAAAAACTTGCATTCACTCCTGATTCAAGAAGAGAAGTGTTGGGCCAGCCAGGTCAGAGACCTGTTGCTACCGCATCTGTCTCAAACACACCACCACCATCGCTGCCACGAGAGAATCAACTGCAGAGCAGAGAAGGTGATTTCAGATGCTGAATTTTTACTCCGCTGCTCCCAGCAAGGATCCATCTGCGGACCTCATTGCTCCGACAGACCCAAACCTTCTTGCTTCCAACCCAAAGTTGCCCATCACCAGTGTACACCCTACTTGTCCTAGGTCCAACGCTTAACAAAAAAGGGTAATGTCCTGCTTAGCCTCTTTTGCCAAGGGGTGTTCAGTGCAGCGTAGCCATCTTTAACCCAACCTGGCTGCGAGCAGCAGCACATGCAATGCGCAGAGGTAGACCTGAACTCCTGTACACACTTGTTCCTGTCTGAACTCACAGTCGTCATATGTTTGTAGCTCTTTGAATTGTCTACGCAGTTCAAATTTTGGGCACAGCCATGTCGTGTTGGTGAGTCATGCTCATCTGGTGTCCTTCTAATGTCCAGGCATCTCTTCTCCACAGTTGTTCCCTGCTGAGGAATTCCCTGCTTATATTAGAAATTACTATTAGTCTGCACATGACTTCTTTACTATTTCATTTCTCCCTGCACTAAAGGCCATCCCGTTTGCCTTATGTGGTATTTTGATTCCTCTCTGTACTAGTGGTTCCTCCTGACTCTGTGTGCTCTACTCATCTCATTGGCATACACCGCATTTTTGTGCCAAGTTCGCTATCGAACACGTTGAGCAAGAACAGCTCCAAAACTGATGCAAGCTTACCAGCAACTTGCTCCAGCTTGCTACACCTCCCTCCACTGCCAGCTCCTCACACACCCCACAGATTTTACTGAGCTCTGTCTTCTCAGGGTTAACGGAGTATTTCTGTTGTTGCTCTGAAACAAATACACAATGAAGTCTGGATAGTTATGGAGGGGTTGCTCCAGATTTAAATCAGCATAGATGGCTCCTCTTTGCTCTACAGAGACAATAATTTTCAGTTATGTTCATTCGTTTTTGTTAACCTTTGCTCCTTGGGAAAAAAAGGAAAGCCTTTTTTCCAGGATCTGGCCAAGAGAATAGGTTTTTCCACTCTTTTCTCTAGTGCATATTTATAGTAAGTATCGGTTCTTTTCTGTACTGAAGCAGTAACTGCGACATCGTTTCCAGCTGCTCTGGGGAAGCCTTTGGGCGAGACTGGAGAGGGCGCGAGAGCCCGGGGGCTGGTGGCCCCGTACACGGGGATGGTCTGGTTGCACCTGACAGACTCGAGGGTGTGTGACCGAGTACGCAGGGGCCTCCAGGACCCACCACTGGATGCCACGAGGGGAAGGGGGCCACAGCCCCACAAAGGGACCAGGCGGTCTCTGCGGGATCACTGTCCCCTGCAGACGGGCTCTGTCCCATCCCTGGCACAGGGACCTCCACCCTGATGCTCAGCAGTCTGTTTAAATCCACCTCCTCCTGCATGGATGCTGGCGGTTACTTATTCATAAAACTATTTTGCAATAGTTATTCTGCCACAAATTTGTCCTCTGTCTTTCTCAGGAAAAAAGCCTTCATAGACAAGCTGTAATGAGATATAGTTGGCTTGCTGCATGTCCAGGGACCTGATTTGCGGCAATGTAAAACAGACGTCCCAAATTAGTGGATACTTTTTCTTTTGGTCTTTGTGTGCTGCCATTTCCTATCTGTGGAAGGGATTTTTTTTTTTCTATTGCTGTCCTTTGGGGCTGGGGTGAAAATCAGATTATATTTGTAATGGGTTCAAATTTTCTAGAAAAATGTTTGAATTTGAACACTGAGGAGGAAAAAACGGCCTAAGACTTTGCACAGAAAAAAAAATTTAAAACCCCTAAATGTTGATTAATGAAGTCAGCACTGTACAGTCATGTGGGCGTTTAAAGGGAATAAATGTCTCCTGACCTTCATGTCTTTTTAACATCATCTGTTGGATGTCATTCAATGCTCATTGCCTCACTCTGTTCAAGGAGACCTGTGGTGAACTGCTGAGAGAATTGCAATCAGAAGTTTAGGCCAAACATTTAATATTCAAATTATTGCCTCAAAAATTACAGGTGATAATAATTGAAGGATGCAATATTTGCCAACATCTTTTTTATGTTCTTGATCGAGCACTGTGCCAAGGGATTCTACACATACAAATAAAGTCCAAACAACTTTGGTCCAAAATAAAGAATTTTTAAAAATCTCTGACCAATCCAAACTCAACTTTAAACATATTCATTACAACATCCTTTACAACAGAGTTACCCTTGATTACTGGGTTGCTAATATTAATTTCTAGCTTATTTTTTCTTGAAGTAAACTGCACCAAGAGTTCAGACACAGGCTCAGAAACTCACACACGGGCTACGTCTGCACTAGTAAATTAAATGGTGTCAGGGCACGGGCCCAAGCTTTAGCACACAGTCACTATTACATGTTTATCATTGCTCCTCAGATGTTTTTTGACTTGGACCAGCCACTGCTCTCCCAAACAGTCCCTGGGGCTGCTCAGGAATAAGTGTGATCCAGACATTATTCCCAATAAGCGGTTTGCAAACAGCTGCCCTATTTTGAAGGCAAAAGGTTAATAGTATGGACATGGCCAAATTATGCCAGTTGGCCTCAGGACAGCCCTGGCACTGGTTAGTTTACTAGGATAGATGAGTTATAGTGTACTTTGTTTGCAGACTTCATGTAATATAACTAGTGCGCTATTGCCAGCGGTGCAAGCTTCGGAGTGGTCCTGTTAATGAAATCACCTGACATCCAACTGCCAACAGTCTTCTGGAGCAATTAATAACTGCAGCAAATGCTCTGGACAAAGTTTTCCTTTTCTTAATTGCGTTGGACCAGAGTCTATCTCCATACTCCATGCACAAAGGTTTGAGGGCAGCCTTTAGCTTAAAGTTTTTCACAGCTTTTTTTTAAAGCAGTTTCTATGACTGAAGCTTTTGCTGTTCTCTAAAGAATGGTCGTCACAGAGATTTGGCTCAGGAAAAACAAAGGACAGGAAACAAAAAAATAGCTTTAGAGAGAGATTGCTGAAAGAATTACACTAATACTAAATAATGAAGAAGAATGTAAACAGATTATAGATACAGAGAGCCTGAGATCAGCTAATGGCTGAAAAAATAGATGACAGAGATAAAAAATGATAAGACTTGTCAGAAAGAACAAAGCCTGTGTGTGCATCATTCAGATTAAGGAATTAGAGTCAAAAGGTTAAGTGTGAGCAACAATGAATATGAAAAACGGAGAAAAAAAGAAGTAAAAGGCAATTTGTATCATAAATCAGTTCTAGTCTAACATTGCTGTAGGAAAAAAAAGTGCGTTGAAGTCTGTTAAACCAGCAGATAGCTCAGGCTGGACATGAGCATAACATTAGAAAAGGTACTGGTATTTTCGGCAGCAGATAAAATTGTCCTGTTCAAAGTGCTGTAAATATTGGCCTCAGGTGTTTTGTATCATCACGTGTTTTGTCTCATGGTGGGAGCCAAATTGGTCTTCAGTCTTACAGACGATGAGTCTGGAGAATTTTTTAACATGACCTCATGCACACCCAAATTTGTGGATCTAAAGACTTTGGTTACTTTATAGAACAGGGGTGAAGAAAAGAGGTTCTACCTAGCCTTCAGTAGGTGGACGCTGGCCATGAGATACACGTTCACAATACATAATTATGCAGGGTGCGCCTGTAACATCTGTTCTCTTTACTGCAGGAAATTCTTCTGAGAGAAGCTCAAAGTGGGTAGTAGATATCTGAAAGCACTTCCAGTTTATTGGATAAATATGGAATGTTTCTAGATCCGCCATTTTTAGAATGAGCGAAAATATATTCTGGACAATTACCAGCAACAATAGCTAAATTTACAGTGCTTTCCTGTTCTAAGTTTAGAGATATTGTTGAAATCTGCTCCTGCTAGTGAAGACAAATCCAATTGGTTACAGTATACATTATGGAGCAGGAGCTCTATATCTGCAATGTCTCCACTTCAGGAACAAGAGTAGGGCCCAGTTTGTACAGCAAGTGGTTTGGTCCTGTCTATTCTTCCAATGAAACCGTTTTCATCCCATCTGAAAGGACTAGCTATTCACATCCCCTTCATCATGTCAGTAGGGCATAATGTAAAAAAGGCCAATTTATTCTAAAATGGAACTGAGCTCTGCTCATAAAATCTCCCTCAAGAACAACATGATGACTTGTGCACAGGAGCCGTAAAGATGCCTTTTCTGTGACTAATGCAGAAAAAAAATGCTATTCCCTTTCCAAACATCCATAATCCACTAGATGCACTTGTAATGCTATAAACAGTACCTAAAATTGGTACTTTCAATATTTCGACAGAGCTCCTTCTGTCTCAGCTTCCTGTCTCTGGTGGTGGCCATGGGTAGATGCCCAAAGCAGGGTGTACCAACAAGGTGAGTGCATACTGATAAAACAGTATGCTCTCCCAACTTCCAACTCTTTGTGACTTCACCGTTTCGTGAGGATCCTTTTACCATTAATAGGTCTAATTTATTTTCTGAACCCGGGAAAATTTTGGTATCTTCAGTGTGCTGTGACAATGAGTTGTACAGTGTAATGGCACTCTATACAAAGAGCCACCCCCACTGATTGGGTGCATGGCATTTAACTCCAGCTCCTCCATGGAGGAAGGACAGAAGTCCTGCATGTTCCTCCGTGTCCCAGGTTCCCTCCTCCTCTCTGGTTCACTCTTGTCCTCTCTCTCTGCACTATGGTGGGTGCCACATAGTCCCTTTCCACTCTTACAGTTATATAAATTATATTAATTAAGTCTGTATTATGCATGTAGCTACACAATATGATATGCAGTTTGCTGAAAATTAATGTTCTATGCTTGGCATGGGATACAGCATTATTTATTTCTTCATGGGGTTTTTTGTGGCAGTGCTTTCCTTCACATCCTCATTAACACAAACTAGTTTGTCTTTACAGTGCATCTCTGAAATGAATATTCATGGACTATAATTAGCTGCATTTTACAGCAGAGAAGCTGAGGCACAGAGCGTAATACTCATATTTGCAAAACGCGTAGCTTGGGGTAGCCAGTTCAAGTCATGTGACGCCTGATTTTTGCAAAATGCCATATTGGCTTGACTAAAGACCATGCTTGAGTAGAAACAACAGTGCTACACAGCATGACTGCACAACTGTGACTGGCAGCTACCAATGAATTACAGCTGGTTTTAGACACCAACACATAATGGACGTTCTCTCACTTCTGGGGACAAAAATCAAAGGCGAAGCAAGACCACTAACCCAGCAAGTAAGGCGCTTTGCTTCTTAGTGCCTGCTCAAAGTGACTCCATCTACGCTTAAGCACTTGGCACTTTTGTAAACTGGCCTTCAGTTGTCCCAAATGTGGGACAAGAGGCAGCACACAGCTGGTTCCCATCAATGAGCAGGGCGACTCAGGTGAACCTTGCAGCCTTTCTGTAGGAGCCCTGCAGTAAGGAGTGGTGTGGACTCCAATGAAGCGCCTTAATCCTGAAGCTCTTCTTTCTCTTCTTGCCTGCTCACATTGTCTGCACTAGATGAAGACAATGGCCCTGAAAAACCCTGATTCTCCCTGTGAGTGCTACTAATGAGTACCAAACAAAGTAACGTTTTGAGAAAAGAAAACACATTATATGTCTAAGCATTGTACTGTGCAAAAGGGAGGGATCATGGGGTTGCTTGGGCAACCTTAATTCTGGCATTTCCTAGCTTCTGAGTCTTGACTTTGCAGTTCTTTGTGTCTTTAAACATCCATTCTTGCTCTCTCTCCTCACTACTGAACAGGTTAGTTACACTGCTGACCGAGTACGGATAAGGTGAAGCATGCCCAGTACAGGCCATGTGTTTGGAAAATATCGACAGCAGATGTGAAAATAGGGTGTTTTCAGGAATGTGCCCTTCTGTGACTTGTGGATGGACTTTCATAGGAATATTGCAGGATATGCCTTTAGCAACAAGGCGAGGTCCCTGTCAAATGCTATATCCCATCTTGATGTATAGCAGAGCTAAGTTTTCTAAACCAACTTGTTATGAAGTTTTCTTTCTTGACAGAGCTACATTTCTTCCTATCCTCATTTATAAAAAGAATGGAACTATGTTTGCTGAATCTCTCCCAAAAAGAACAGCCCAAGGCAACAACATCCAGCAGAGAAAGTTTCAGGCCAAAAAGTTAAAGTTCAAAAACATATAAGCAAGTGAAAATGGGGTCTTGTAAAGGAGAGGTTTGGGTAACCACAGGTGCCAGCTCTATCTATGAAGGACAACAGCAACTGAAGTATCAGCTACAAGTCATAACAAAAAAAAAGGTTATTTCTGGCTTAGAAGAAAGAAGAAAACCCTCCAGCCTGCATTCAAGAAACGTAGGTTTAGTTTCAAATGCCAAATGATATAAATTGATGATATTTCTGTAATACGCGCACATTTGGATACAATATTTCAAACAAGAAAGGAAGTGGGTGGAACAGTTTATCTAATTCTAGAGGGAAAAGGAAGAAGCAGCATCGGTATGCACACCACAGGGATCTTTGCTGGTTTTGGAAGCTGGTATTGAGTGTTCCCGAAGCACTGGGCAGCCTTGCAGGTCTGGAGGTTGGCAGGGGGTTAGAAGGAGATGGGTATGCCTGAACAAGTGGCTATTCATGTATTGTCAGGATCGAGCTGTATGAAGTGTCAACAAGTTACTGGGCTGCAAACCAGAGTCTAGATTCATCAGGGGACTAGTCAGTCATTATAATTAAAAGGCATTTTGAGTTGGCATCAATTTGACAGAGGCCACAGTCATAAAAGCAGGCAAAGCCCCATTCTTCGCTGTGGCACCACTGAAATCTGGCCAGGTTTCAGAGCAGTGGCCCACCCTTTGCCAGCTACTACAGACAGGGCAAACGTGCTCAAAAATTGCTCTGCTTTTGGCAGTTGTGTTGTGACTGGCTGGTTTGAGTCCAAGTGATCCTTACAAATGGAACCCAGTACAATGCAAGTATTGCACATTTAGAGACACCCTTTGTGGTACACATGGCTTATCTGGACACCAAGGGGGGGACGCTGTCAGGGACATTGTTAATACCTGTGAGCGATTAATAAGAAAGTATAAGTCATATTTTCATGTAGTTTTCAATACTGTTTTATTATCTACCAAGTCAGGTACTCGAAATTAACTGCTTCTCTATTTTGTTTTCCTCCGGTCTGCAGGTGTTAGGTTACCCTTATTATGTGGAATGAAACTGAAAGTCAATGCAACTGATTCTTTCCGCTGTGCACGCTTTGAACGTTTCATCACTTTCTTCCCACACAAATTGGGGAGAATTTGTGGTAAGCGAATTACCACAGCAGAACTAACAGAAAGAGAAAAACTCATCCATATGACTGAAAAAGGCAGATCAGAGTTCATTTTTAAGCACTGCAGCTGTACCATACATATAGAAGCATATGTACATGCACACATACACAGGTACGTATTTACATCACACCTTTAATTATCTGGCAGTTTTTATCAGAGACTGATTTTACTAATGAATTTATGTTACTAGGTGGAGACAAATTTTTGCTTTCAGCTGAAAGAATGAGCAGCAAAAACTGAATAGCTTCGTATTAAAAATAAAAAAAAGCTCTGCCATAAGCATCCTGAGGAGGATTCATTGTCAGCACCATTAAAGGACATTATTTGGCTCATTATTTGATATTAGCTGGGTACCTGTGGGCTCAAACCCTCAGTATCTCTGGGTGGGTTGGGATCTCCAGTCTTTGACACTGCTGACAGGCTGAAAGATCATAGTTGCCTGGCATGGGAGTTGGGAAGAAAGCAAAGGGAGTGACCAGAGGTCTAGAAAAAACATGACCCCTAAAGAAAGATGAATGGAGTTGTTTAGTCTTGAGAAGAAAGGACATGCTAATGATTTTCAAATATGTAAAGCACTGCTGCAGAGAGGAAGAAGGGTTCTAATTTTCACACCCATGATAGATAGGACATAAAATAAAAGGATTAACCACTTGCAGGGAAGGTTGAGGTTAAATATAAAAAAAAAAAAATTGCTACCTATAAGGATAGTGAAGGACTGGAATAGAGGGTCTTTAAACAAATATTTACATGGCGATGACCTAGATATGGATAGGAGAATGATTTAGATGATCTCTTGAATTCCTTTCCTTATTTACTGGCCTATGAAACTTTCGTGCCCATTATTTTTGTCTTAGGCAACACACACATGAACTGGTTATCCCAGCCCAATAACACTTCTGAATACAGGGGAAAAAATGGACTGTTACCCCTTCTAACAGCAACGACACTGGCCTAATCCAGGATCTCTCTCTCTCCCCCCTCCTGTGCCAATCTGCAGTCATTTGTCCTTAGGGAAAGCCATTTTCTCTGGGCAGGTTTCGCTTGTGTGGGGCAGGTACAGGCTGCACCTCTCCTGCTCGAGCTTCCCAGCCTCTGCCAGTGGGGCCAAGGCTGCCTGATCAAGGAGCTTGATTGCAGCTTGTCCACTGCAACACATACTGATGCACTGGCACTGTTTTCATCTGTGCTGATACAGCAAGTGGCTTTTTGTGAAAGGACAAAATGTGTCCTTAAAGGTGCCTGAGGGGGAGGGAGACGTGGCAGGAGGGAACCCCAAACAAGAGAAAAGGCAGAGAGCTAAGGAAATGCGATGAAATGCAGGCAGCGTTTCAGAGCAAGACAGCTATTGCACTCATCTGAAACTCCCATCATTTTGCACAACATTTCTTGCATTTTTTCTGGAAGCTTCGACTTTTCTGGAGCAGCTTTTCCATCAGCAGCAATCCACAATTTACCACGCAAGAAATGCTAAACAAAGACCTTAGCAAACTCAGCAGCGCTACCCCCTCTTTTATTTATGTGACACACAAGTTGAGGAAATAAATTTCCTTCAAACCAGTACAGCGTACGAGTACTACAACCAGAAGGGGTTGTGCAGGCCATGAGAGCTGTTTCAGGCCTCCAGGCAAACAAAACATGCAACTGCTGTGTGCAGCTCCCCGCCAGCTCCCCACAAAATCCTCTGCTCCAGGCTTGCCTTTCCCCTGGTATTTGGGCTTAGCAGAGCCAGGCAGCTCGGGTGGCCGGGGCAGGCTACGCTATGGAGGGTGCACTGGGGGAGCAGGGCAGGGCAGGAGGTCCCAGCTGCATCCACCCGACCACTCTCCAGTGCACGGGGAAGAGCCCTCGCCCCCTTGCAGGATGGGAATTACATGTGTGGGCTGCTTTCGTCCCCATGCTGGGCACCACGGGAAGGTGACCAGGACCGCAGCAGCGGTGGTTGGAGACTGCAGGAACATTGTGCTGGAGAAGAGGAGGCATCTTTTAGAGGTACCAGAAAGTATAGAGGTGAGCACCCTGTGGCATCAGTAAAAAAGATGCCAATAATCTTGGGAGGCTGAATTTATCAGAACCTGTTTGTAAAACTTCTGATGATCCTATCTAAAATTGGGGCTGTTGGCAGATATGGATGAAACGACCTAATCCTACTCCCCAGATCCCACTGCTTTTGTGCTTATTTTCAAGCTGATAATTCCTTTTAGAGGAAACAATCCAAAACTTCAGCAGCCAGCCTTGGGGCCTCCTGAAGCAACATGCAAAACCAGGTGCCCTCGCAGCACCACCGCCACATTCCAGCGGGCAAGAGGGTTTGGCACAGCACTCTGCATCTGCTCAAGGCAGCTGCCAGGGAAAGAAAAAAGGCTATAAGGAAAGAGGAAAAGAAGGAAGGAAGGAGTAAAGAAAGGAGGGAAGGAGGGGAGGAGGGAAGAAGAAAGGGAAAGAGGGAGGGAGAAAGAAAGAGAGGGAGAAAGATGATGGGAGGAAGAGGGAGAAAGGGAGAGATGAAGAAAGGGAGAGGGAAAGAGAAAAAAGGGAGAGAGACAGAAAGAAAGGAAGAAAGGAAAGAAAGAAGAAAGACAGAAAAAGAAAGAAAGAGAAAGAAAGAAAAAGAAAGGAAGAAGAAAGGAAGGGAATAAAAAGAAGGGAGGCAGAGGCATGAAAAGAAATAAGGAAGAGAAGGAAGAAAAGAAAGCATCCTGTTGCATGCAAAAAGCAGATCCAGCAGTGGCAAGAGCTGGGCAGAGTGGAGCCTTTCCTGATAATATCAGTTTACTTTTTAATTAGATGCTGAGCTTTTAAAGACAATGGAGTAGACATGATAAAGAGCAGGCTATTAAGTGTCCCAATTACAGAGCACCAAGAATCCAATAATTTATGTGCTGATAATCTCCTGGTAATCCTCCGGGTGCTGCCGGAGCGTAAGCGTCCTGATTACTCCTCTGCTCTTACACGGATTTGTTCTCCTACCATTGCCGAGTTTTCCCGTTATGTTTGGCACAGCTCATTTAAAACAACCACAGTTACCTCACAGCCAAACCGCTGGCCTAAGTTTAGCTAAGATGAATAGGCAGCCGTTCATCTGCGACAGAGCCTTTGGTGTAAGTGTGGCCAATTAGTCACACGTTTGGTGTTCTAATTAGGCAACGCTGGGCCTTTCAGAAAATGTGCTGTTGATTTAGGTACTTCCTCAAACAATGCTAAATTGTGTTATGTGAAATTCAATTAGTTCTTTTCTAAATGTTTCCACATCTGTTATTCTTTAAGCATAAAGTGATGAGGAGAGAAGGAGAAGTGAAAAGCCAGAGTCTCCACTGGTGAAATATGTTAGGCCTCTGGGACCAGCCCTTTTTCCAGCTTTTGACCCTGAACAGTGATATACAGGAAGGAACAAAGTTGGAGAGCTATCATGGTGAAGCCCTTTAAAATAAATCATTATAGAAGAAATACTGCAACTGTAAGGGAACGTAATCTCTTATGATAGCCATAAACTAAGCTTTGTTTGGAAACGGATGGCATGGGGAAAGCACCATTAAGCAAACGATTATAAATTCCTTTTTAAGAACTGCATTTTTTTTACGATAATAGTGATACGTTTAAATCCCAAGATTAACCAAAAATACGTATAGAGCCAGTTTACTGTTTTGTGGAACGGCTTCGAGTAGTTTTATTTTTGTTTCAGATTTTCCCTCTGAGGACTAAAAAGATGGCAAGACCTCCTGTGGGAGGCTTTGAGGGGGAAGGCATGGGGTACATTTATTATTTCTGTTGCGGCGTTTTGCAATTTTTCGCCGCGTTCGGAACAACAAAGCGCCGCAATCCTTTTGATCCCTCAAACAAAGCTTCGGGCTTTCACTGGAGCTTCTTGGTGCTCCTAGTGGCCCACGAGGTTTACCTTTGCAGGAGGCTTCTCCCAAAGCGCGGGCTACCTGCAGCCATTGTCGTACCCACGCTTTAGCTCCGACCTGCTGCACGCAGCGTGTCGGTGTATCGGCAAAGGCAGAGCAACGGTTTCTCCGACGTCGCGGCTCAGCCAAAAACCACAGCTGTCTAAAGGTGAAGTTGTACATGCATTTGATCCTTGTTACTGTTATCACCTTTTCACTGACCAACATTTCAAGCCTTATCTGTGGCTGGCAGGCCATGTTTCAGGTTTGTCAGAGTCCGGATATAACCCGTGCGGTTTTCTGATGATATATCTTGATAAGATTTGTGGAATGCGAGAGATGAAGTTGTCAGCACCGCTTTATGGCACCTCCGTACATGTCAGAAAATGGAAATATTTTCAGAAGCGATGGCGATATTTTGACTGGTGACACAAACTTTTAAGACAACGCATGTCCTTGAAAAGAAAAAAAGAATGCCCAATTTTTACAATAAAAGACAGAAGATGGTCTTTCCTGGAAAGGCATCAGGCTTGATGGGGGAACCAAATGAGAAAGAGACTAAGAGGATTATAAAATGAGGCCTTTCTGGAGCTAAACTGATAAATTACATTTTCCAGCTGTAATTACTGCCATTGCATAGACATGTCAGCCTTGTAAATCAGGACCTTTAGGTCTTCCTTTTTATAACAATCTCAAAATAAAACATAACCAAACAAATGCACAGAACACTCTTTTTGGTGCCTATGTTTGCCTTCAGACTCAATCACCACACTGTCTGTAAGCCAACCTGATCACATGTCACAGGTTTCTAAAAAGAGCAATTTTTTTCCCCAGATGATGATGTAATTAAAGAAGTGTAAAGAGCAGAAATCAAGAAACCCCCAGTTACATGTCGCCTCACATGCCCATCTGCAGGGCTGGCTTAGGTGCTCAGCTTGTGTTAGAGCACGCTGCCAGGTTTAGTGACGGCACTAATCTGTACCTGCCATAATTTGAGCATTAAGATCCTACAAATAACACAATATTCACATATTATTGCTCAAAAACAGACAGCAGGAGGAGGCCAGCTGTGAACTCATTCTGCATTCAGAAAATTTTGAAAGCTTTTTGTTCAAGAGATGAAGGAGAATTGGAGGCAAATAAATATTCTTAATAGTTGTTGGAATATTTCAGATATTTTTATTGAAAAATGCTGTTGCATCAAAGCCAAACTATTAGTAGCGATGCATATGTTTTTGGAAAAAATATCTGGCCTCTTCCAGACAAATAATAAAAAAGAGCTATTCAGGTCAGACCTTGAGCCTGTTGATACAAAAAATGCAAGTTTTGGCAGAATCCTTTTCCTTGAAAATAGATAAGTTTAGTTTCTCTTTCAAACTGCAGAAGTTGTTAGAAAATGGGATTGTTCTCCTGAGAAATGAACAAAAGTTTTCTTTTTAAATTCAAGCTAAAGGTATTGGAGCTGAAGGACATCTTGACAGTTTGATAGAAAGCATTAAAATAACAGTTTTTCTAAAAATAATTTTTTTAACATCTCTAAAAGTTATGAATTATTGACAGAGAAACATTCCACCTGCCTCTCATGTCTTTAAATTTTGTCTCTAAACCAGATCAAGTGCATTAAAAGTCTCTCAACCTATCTTCTTCCAGAAATACTATGCACCCAAAAATAACAGATCAACTATTTCCCTAAACAATAAGGCTTTTAAAGTCCACCCTGACAAAGATTAGGTTTAAATGGCTCTTTAAAACAAGCAAGTGACCTAGATTTGAAAGAGATCTTCTGTTACCCGAAGTCTAGGAGGCTGTTTATGACGATGGTGGTTTTGCTGCTCTGGAGGATGCTGCATGAAGTCTCGCTGCAACTTCCCATACTCAATAAGCATCTTCAGGGGTGCCAAGTGGCACATGAATCCTAAACATCTTAAAGCTCTCCAACGCTAGGCCAGATCCTCTGCTTCATTAGGTGATGACCATAGCAGAGGTGGACGCAATCCAGGGAGATCACCTGGGTGAAGAGTGAGGGCAGCTGCTAAAATTACTCGGTTTTCAGTGACCACAGATCTTTACAGATGTATTTGTGGTTCTATTTGTCATGAATGAAATTATAACCCCTGGCATTATTTGCAGACCAGTGTCCCAACATCCTGTACCTGTACCTTCACTGTGGCTCATTTTAAGAAACTGAAGCCCTGTACTATCGTTCAATACACTTAACACTTTTCCAGACCAGGAAAGTACATGTTTTCAAGCATGTACTTGCACACATCAAGCATGTACAAGGAAACATCTGAGAGGAAAATAAATTATCAGCTAAGGAAGACTTCATGAAGCCGGCAAATTGGCTGGGAGTGCTGTGAAGGAGAAACCCCATCTGCAATGCTCCTGCAGTATAAAAGCACAGTAAAGGCAGAGCTGTTCCTGGGCTCCCTTCTCACCCGGCATCAACCGAGAGTCCGGCTTGGCCACAGAAAATGCCCTCATATTAAACTCTGCATCTAGGACCAGAAACACATCAATCTTCATCTCCTGAGCTGATAGCCGTGTTCCTAATCCAGGCACGTTGAGCTCAAGCCCTCCCAGCATGGGGGAGTACTTGAGTTTCCTGGAACTGGCTTTTAATGGGGAATAGATTGGCCAGACGAGATTCTGGTTTTCATCTCTTATGTTAATACAGGCCTCCACATCCGAAAGAGTTTGGGTTTGGCTTTGAGCTGCTTTTATCACAGTTTGTGGCTGTATTTTAAGCCACGCTCTTGCCTATGGTATATTTTTCAGGCAGAGGAAAGGAGCTCGTTCCTTCTTTTACCCCCTACAGTTGTTATGGAGTGGATGCAAGTCGCTTTCACTCCCGAGAGCTGCAGACTTTAGGCTTTAGGCATGCTCTTTCCTTAAATCCTTTTAACTGGAAACACCGCAACACAGCAGCCCACTGCTGTGTCAGGCCTCTCCAGTTCTTGCAGGGCACCTTCTGTGCTTGGGCTCCCTGCTCTTCCTTCTGCTGCCTCACCATGTCCGTACATCTACCTTTTTCTCCTTCAGGTGGTCCTGGGGTGTGCAGTGGTATCTCTCCGCTCTCCTCAGCCTCCTGACTCTCACCAGCATAATTAAAACCACTATTCACCCCTCTCTGGGTGGCCAAAGCACCTTCTATCTCACTTCATTTTCTTGTCTCCTCTCAGGGCCCCGTGCCATATCTCTAACTTCAGCCTATGGTCTCCAGCAGTAGGTATGGCAGACCAGGTCTGAGGAACCACTGTCACTAGAGACGTGGCTATTCCTTGGCTGCTGTGCCAGTGGTCATCCCAAGATGGATGGGCACAGCGGTGACTCAAGGCCATCTCTGCCCCATTGCACGAGTACCCAGAAAAAGGCCAGCTGGGGACCTGTTCTCCAGGTAAGTTGCCCATCTATAACTGTGCAGTTGAAAAACCAGATTTTCTTCACATGTTTTTTCTTGATAGCCCCTGTGACTGTTCTCTCACGTGTGGGTTGTACCCTTTATGAAGAAAAGCTGCTATCATTTCTTCTTCCATTTATTTTTGAAGTTGAAGCTATATGAAAAAACTAAAGGCTATCCAAGCAATGAAGAGCATTGCAGGAATTCTTCGAAATCAGCGCTTATGTCATCCTGCTGTGTTAAATTAGCGAAGGTGTAGTCTGAACCCACAGACTGACAAATCCTTTTGTGCAAGCCTTCTACCAACTGAAACGGGGAGTTCCCCTTACATTATGCGGTTTTGTAAGACTTTTGCCAGGTGCTGTCAGCAGCAATAAACCTGGCGTCCTTTTAAAGAGAAATATACCTCTTCGCCCAGCATTTCTAGGCTCACTAAATATCTGTTCTTAGATTTTCTTTTCCTAAATACCTTTACCACTAAATACCTTAATAGGTGATATTCCCTGCTCACGATAGTAGAAAAAACCAAAAAACCTCTCCATAGCCTTACTGGCAGGCAGGAGCTTGCCCTCCCTGTGCTCTGCCTGAAAGCTATGTCACCAGGGTAGCCTGGACCTTAGCCCAAGCAGCTCCTAGCCGGGCTTGTGAACCAGAGCATATTGCTGCGCTCACCAGGTCTACGCCATGGCTGGGTCAGAGCCAGCCCACGGCCGGCTGCATCACACTGCAGGCAGGGCACGTTTGCCCCTGCCTGTGGCAGACCATGCAGACCAGCCTCCTGTCTGTGAGGGGAACAGCAAAGATTTTACTCGAGGTAAAAGGGAACGCAGTGTTGACTTCAGAAATCAGACCAAGAAACTTATCTACAGCCTATTAACCAGATACTGCAGCACTGTATAGGCTTCTGATGTTCACATTATAAAAAAGGATATTGAAAAACTGGAGAAGGTGCAGAAGAGAGCCGTAAAAATGATTCAGAGACTGGAGAAAGCGCCCTACACTGAAGCACTTAAAGAATTCAGTCTGTTTAAGTTATCAAGAAGATGACTGAGAAGCCACTTGATTACACTGGGTAATACCTTCACCAGGAGGAACCGGTGGGTTACTCAGGCTCCACTTACTAATGGAGCAAAGAAAGACACGGCCAGAACAAATTGCTGGAAGCATGAAAGGCAGGCAAATGCAAACTGAAAAAGCAATTGCTTTTTCCCAATTATTCTTCAGAAAGAACTTACTGATTAAGGTGGGGGACAGCCCATCTTTTTATGTCTTTAAATCAGGACTGAATGCTCTCCTGGAAATTGTACCAGTTACTGGGCTCAGGAGAGAAGTAACTCAATAAATGACCAAATGTGCTTCCCCATCATTGCCCCCTCCTTACCCAGTAAGGTCCACTGTGGCTACTCTCAGTGGCTAGCAAAGGCCAAAATCCTGATGTGGACTCTGACAGACATAATCCCCGTGCCTAGGGAACTCTCCGTATGTTTACCTGAGACTAACCCAGGCATACTGATTTTACCTGTATTTGGTGGCTAATTAGGAGAAAAATATCTGACAGATGGATACTTTAGGAGCACAATGTGTTCATTGAAAAATAGTGGAAATATGAGAGGGCATTATGGACACCTAGAATGTCCAAAGACCATTGAATTGACTATCCAGCTGTAATGAATAGTCCTGTGGCTAGCTAGAGATTGCATTCCCACCCAAAAGGCAAGTTCTCCACACAAATTAAAGTTCCTGGAGTCAGGGGAGGGTGGGAGAGAGAAAGAGGAACACAAATCCCGTGGCCACCGTCCCTCCAAGAAGGGAGTGAGAACGGTGCTCACACCTCCAGGGCAGCCATGGACTATGGGAACATAGTCAAAAACCTGAGCCCAAGCAGCCAGTTCCTGAGCTCTGGTTTTAAGAAAACCATGCGAAAGGCAGGGAGGCATGCTGCCCAGGAACACCGTGGCAGGAGGAGATCGTGTTCATACTGGGTCACTGTCTGGCAGACTGGGGAGTCACGCTGGGCACACGGGGTCCCTTGGAGGAGTCATGCTCCTCCACACGGGGAGGCACAGCAGAAGCACAGCAACTCTCTGGGAGTCCTTCCTTAAAGTCTTTTCTGTGAAATAAGGCTCTTTGCCTGTTCCTTTCACTGACAGGCTCAGCCACTGTTTGTACCGGGGTATGAAAAACCTCCCAAACGCACGGGAGGGGTTCTGGATAGGGATGCATGCAGATGCAGGTCTCCGTGTTGCCACATCACCCTTGTGATACTGCAGCTTGGAGGGAGAAAAATTTTTGCTCTGGGGAGCATCTGTGCGGCTGGGGTCTGGGCAGGTCTCTGCAGATGAGGGCATTCCGCGTACTTTCTTTCCCCCATTCGCCAACAGATGGTGGCAGAGAGAGCCCCTTTCCTGTTCAAAGCCTTCAGGCCACAGCGGTTGTATTTCCTTTTAATTACCTCTATATGAAAGACTACTGTATTCTGCAGCGTTTGTCCTTTCTGAGGCAGTTTGCAGCAGCGGCACTGCAGAGCTCTGGGAGAGCATTGCGCGCAGCTACAGCACACCAGCACAACTTGGGGTAAAGATTTCAGTGTACTCATTTTCCACATTGTGCAGGAGTTATGTTCAGTGAAAATTATATAAATGTAGTATACCAGCTCGTATGTCATTTCCATAGAATGTTACAACCATTGTGTTATGTAATAGTGAGCTAATAAAGTCAACCCAAAACTCACTATATCACTTTCTACATGAAGTCACCTCATTCATCCTTTTGCCCTTTAATTTACATCTCATCTCTATTTCTACATTTACCTTCCAAAGTAGTTCTAGCACAGCATATTCCCAACACCCTTCTTATTTTACTGTGTGATCTAAACAATGCAGAATAACAGGGCCTGAAAATTTGGACTTGAAATATCATGAGAACAGGCTCTGTCAAGAGCTTTCCAGTATTTCCTGCTTCTGGTTGAGCTGGAAATACTCAAAGGGTGAAATCCTGGCCCAGCTGAAGTCAACGGGAATTTTGCCATTAACTTCAATGGGGCTAGAATTTCACTCTTGGTATTTACTCCATGAATCCAGTCTCAACTAGATCTGGTGTGGTGTGAAAAGGAAAACTTTTCTTCTTTCTTTTCCTTCCTCTTGTAAGATTTAATGCTTAAAAAACCCTCGCATATTCAGGTTAGATGTAAATGTTGAGGAATGCCAAGTAAGTTCCCATATTACCCAAATGATCAATTTCTTCTCTCTAAGCAGTGGCACATCAGAAACTGTGGTATTACAAATATAAAATGATATAAAGATTAAGAAATGAAAGCTGTCTGCATAAAATAATTAAGAAGATATACTGTCTCTCTTTTGACAAAGCCTGTATTGTAGATAGCTGCCTCTGTTTTCCCGACCTTGGTGCCAAAACCTTTTGCAGCCAGCAGTACAGTGATTGTTGTCTGTGCAAAGTGTTTGAATTTTTGCTTTTATACAGAATTCTTCTGGCAGAGGCCTTCATCATCAGTGGAGGAGGATTTGCCTTGCTTTAAATCTGATCCATTGTGATCTCTGCTTAAGATGGCATAAAACTTTAAACCTGACTTTGGGGAGCAGGTGGACTTTACCTTGTTTTACTTGTGTCTACCACTTTCTTCCAGGAGGTGGTTTGTAATTCCTTGCTCAGCAGAGACAACCCATTACAGCAAGTCTTTCCCCTTCAAAAGATAAAGTCACTTCTGTTCCTGCTAAAAAAATCCTGCTTATTACTGTGTTCATGTTTTACGTTAAAGAAACATTTTTAATTGTGTGCTATTTAATAACAATGGTCCCCAAAAGCAAACTGACCAGTCTGAGATTTGGCATTGTACTGGTGAGGATTCATCGGCGAAGGACTTTTCTGGAAATCTCCGTACCCTTTTTTATAGCCCCGGAAGACCTAGTGAATGTCTGACCAATAAAAACGTGTGTTTGAGCAGAAACATCATCCCTGCTTCTTTCCTAGAAACAAGAAGTTTTCTTCTAGAAAAACAATAGTAGAAGCGCTCAATTAATCCACAGCTATTCATTTTGTCTTCACTGACAATTAGCAGGCCTCCTAACGCGCTGCTGCCTCACTTCGGCAGTCGAAGCAGCCCTGCCAAGTGGACTTGGGCTGACACACTCATTCTTCAGCCTGTATTTCCTGGTGCAAATAGTTTCTAGCTCCTTTCCAACAGCCAAATCCAAGGGAAAAAAAAGAAATAAAAAGGGCTTTGTTCTCCATGAAAAAAGCCGCAGCTGCGGTCAGGAGCCCTGCACACTAAGCCGGGCCGTGAGGAAGGAAGGGAAATGCAGTCCGCCGCGTCCTGCCAGGCGGGCTTGCAGCCCCGTGGCTCCCAGTCCTGCCGGGACGCCCCGGCGCAGACCTCTGGCCACCCACCTCCTCCATCCCCGCCAGCCCACTGCGAAAACCTGCCCCTTCTCTGGGCCGTGCAGAAGTCACATCCCATTTTCTTCAAGGCAAGCCAGGAGGAGGTCTGCCACAAGGGACAGAGAGGGACAGCAGATCTGAAGCACAGCTTTGGTCTCCCTCATGCCCCACCAGCTGAGCTTTGCAGGGCTGACACGCCATGTGGTCAGACCCTCTGAGATTTGGCAAGACTCTTCCAGGGTCGCTCTGAGTTGTACAGTCGTAGTGGCTTTTCTATCTGCAGGAAGGTAAAATGGCTTTCGTCATCTCTTTCTGACCCTACTTCCCCATATTACCAAAAGAAGCCTGCTGGAGATAAGCAGAGCAGTGCCACAATCCCTGTTCGACCTGTTGCCCTCTCGCTCTTGCTCAGCTTCTTACACAAAGTATCTCCTAGAGGAAAGCGGCAATGCCACCCTCGGAGCAACGGCCTTTCCCGGTAGTGTCCTGTATTACCACTTAGTACTTGCTTTGATGATTTCAGCTGTAAATATTTTCTCGCATTTGCTCTTTTCGGCTTGTTATATTGAAGCCAACAGCCCTTGTCACCTGCCTGTCCTCACCGTCTTCCTAGGGGTCTTTTTGCCAACCCCATTCGGTGTGTGGCAGTATCACGTTAGGTCTCCAGGGTCTGCTGACTGGTATAAATTAAATTTTACCCAGCAGACTGCAGCAGCGCCTTTGTTACCCCCTATGGTTTAAAATACAGGTTTCTGCACAACAGCTAGCAGGCTATTGACACACTTAATTTTTTAATTGGCCTTCAAGAAACTTCCCACACATGTGCCAAAACAAGCAGTTCTCCATGCGGTAGAGCCAGGAAGGGTTTTTTTCCCCTCTCCCTGCAATAGTTCAGCTCCTGATCTCCTGATTCCCTCCCCACCCAGCTTCCGCTGAATTATCCCTGTTCACTGATGGGCATGCAGAGCCTGCACCGCTGTTGATGTGCCTTGCCCGCAAGCCCACAGACAGACGTCCACCTTTGGGCTGAGGAAGGGTTTTCCCTTCCAGACCAGACTTACTGAGTCTTGGGGGTTTTCTATCTACCCCTGTGGCCTGGGGCGTGATTTTTGCTTGGCAGGATTGCCTGAGCTCGCTAAACCTACCTCGTATCCCACCAGCACAAGGGATGGTCATCCAGGAGGCACCAGGCCCTGAGTTTCTGCTGCTGCTGACACCAAGCTCAGCTTTTTAAGGTTGAAATGTTTGCCCTGACAGCTTTGGACTTGGTATAAAGTATTTGCATGAATACTAGCAGCCTGCAGTATTTAGGAGGACAGGGTATATGATCTGCTAGCCCCTTCTGTCTTTAATTTCTAGGAAGCTCTTATAGCGCCTTCCAAAAAGGCTCGCGTCTGCCTGCCAGCACCACATTAGCATGACTACCGCTTTGAAACACAATAGCTGCAGCAGCTCAGTATCTGTAATGCATCCCCTGCTGTACTGTGTAGCTTTGCGCACGCCTATGTGCCATTAATGAATCATCACGTGGGAAGTGTTTTCATTATTCCTTGCTTTTCCATCCCTGGCGTTTCTTGGCGAACGTGCAGCCCAGGCCACAGCAGCTGTCTGTCTCGCTCTCCTTCCTTTAGATTAAAACCGGTTTTTTGTTGTTGTTGTTTTGAAGCGCCCATTGAAGTGACAGGACGGAGAAGGATGGCTAAACCCAAGTCCCAATATCTTTATTTCAAGACTACACTAATAGCCTCTAAGAATTTTTCTCTGCTGTACTTCAGATAAGAGCGGTGAGCCTATAAATTCATTAGCGAGTAATGGAGCAACCTCACTTTATCTATGTCTTTTCACAGGACTAGGGTTTCATTCTGTGCCAGGAGTCATACATCACACTCAACATGTACGTCTCCAGAGCCAACCGAGAGAAAGTGCAGAAAAACTACTGTTAACAAGGGAGTAATTACATTCAGCATAAATTAATTATTGGTCACTCAGGACCGGTGGGAAAGGGCCACACAGACCGTAACCGACTGAGTTCCCACCTCTGAGGGAAGAAATATTTAAATATGAATCATAAGACAATACAAGGTGGGCCCTTTCTGGTCTACTGGTCTTCAACTGCACGTATTTGCTAATATGACATGTGGCTTATTTGCTTTAACACTATAGGTACATTGTATTTTTTTAGGGCAAACATGAGTGATAGTCATTCGGGACAAGGGTCATTTCATAGCAGCCAGCGTCAGACCCGACAGAGGGAAGCCAGGAGGGACTTTAAAATGTAATTCAGCCAAAAGAACAGGACACGGATCAGCAAGCAAGTGATGGAAGGTGTTCATGAGGAATTTAGATTACCACACACTGCAAATAAACCCTGAGAAGCTGGAGCAGCCAGAGGCCAGGGAAACCCGGCCGGCAGGCAGCGAGGAGCCCTCCCGCGAGGCAAAGAAGATGCACGGTGAGCCCCAATCTCTTTGCCAAAAGTGCTAGTGCTAGCTCAGGAAAGTTTAGTTGTGCTTGAACCCTGAAATTACTAACTTGGAAAGGTGTAGGGGCGTGTAAAATAATGTTGGGCTAGTCTCCAATAACCAACCAAGAGATTAAAACTGCTCGTTACGTGTATAACATTAAAACTGTTCCATGTCCTGACAAAAATCAGGAAATTCAAAGTTAAAACAAATCCTCATAAATGGAAATTCTTGCTGTCATGGGAAATAAAAAGCATATCAAGATGCGAGTGACAGATGTACTGTCAACTGGGAACCTCGGCTTGGAATTTCCTGGCTTTTTCTTCATTCAATTTGCTGCTCCTAAAACAATGTATAGTTAGACCATGATTCATTCCTCCTCTTCTCTCCCTTATTAACAGATATTCATACATATAAATAAACAGTTGCACACACACGATATGTGAATTAGACCTTTTTTTTTAATGAATGTTTTTCAAGCTGTTCATTAGAGAAGTGGGTAGGAACGTTTTCCCGTTTGTGAAGCCCCAGGTTTATTGAATCGTAATGAGTGCAACACTCAGACCCACCAGCTATGTTTTCCCATAAAAAAGAAGCCAACATCTGTCTTACAACAGCCTGGTGTTTGGAAATTCACCTGTAATACGAAAAACACAGTTTCCAGACTCAGCTCCATCCAGTTCAGGTTGGAATGTCCTGAATAGCAAGTTATTTGGGGATGTGCTGTCTTGGTTTGCCCAGAATTTTCATGTCAGACCTCAGAAACCTTTGTTTCCATGAAAATACTGGGGCCAACGACCTGGCATTTTATAACGAAGGAGTGTTTTGTTGAAAAATTCCCAGCCGATGCTAATTGCCCATGCTAGAGAAGACAGTGGAAAGCTTCGTGCAGGCTGTGGAGCTGGTCCATGGGCCCCGGCCAGTTACACTTGAGAGGGAATTTCAAAAAGCGCTGCTCTGACCTCTGAGGCTTGTTTCAGTTTAAAAATATACCTGGAAAAAAAATCCAGTTTCTCCAGTGACTGCACTATGCTCGCTGTCTACCTTTTACTCCCCACACTTCTACCCCTGTCTCCAAATCCCTTCCCTGCCAATGCAAAAACCCAAAGTGGGATTTTGCAGGTCCAGTTGGAAACGAACCCCAGCAGATAAGAAATCCTGCTGGAGGGTCCGGCCCCATGCCCCGGCGGGCGAGTGATAGACGGCCATCGTGCCCCTCGCTTCCCCCAGGGCCGGCGAGCTGCGCCGGCAGCCCCGCACCTCGCGTGTGGCTGGAGACGCTCCCGCGCTCCAGACATGTGGCAGCAGATTGAAATCAGATGGCGGGAGCTGCCACAGGGCGCAGCCCCCCATCCCGCTCCTCCCCGGGCCACTGCCACCTCCGGGCGCAGCACCGGGGTGCGTGCCCACCGTGGCTGCCCCAGCCCGGCTGGGAGGCGGGGGCCGTGCCTGCATCGGGGATGGAACCGGGGGCTTCTGCCTCAAAGGCAGCAGTGCCTGCCAGGGTGGGGGGGACGATGAAAGGCGGTGGACAGTAACGGCTTCAGCAATCTGATTTTAATCCACGGCTTGCACGTCTCCCTGACTTTCAGATACCTAATTCCTTTTTTCACTTTTTCCTCCGATAGGAGCCATCGTTATTTCCAGCAGAAAACCAGCACGGTGACTGACCCGCAGTTCCTCTGGCACAGTGAGCGCGGCAGCCTGAAGCTCAGCCTTCTTTGCTCACAAAGAAGCATGGCTGCGTCGTAAAATCATTACGTGAGGTTAACCACGGCGGAGTCACTCGCACCTTTTTGTAAGGCAAAGACGAGCCTTTTGCTTTCCAGAATAGGCCTTTTTTTTTTTTTTGTGAAAGGAGGCTGCTTTAGGATGAAGTTAGATTTAAAACAAGTTTAAAAAGAGCATCGCGCAGCTCAAATAAAGCGAGCCTGCTGGCTTTCCCCAATGACTGGCACTATAGCAGATTATTCTGGAAGACAGACATTCTCACAACCTCATGGCTTCAATTTCTTGAGCCAAAAAGCGGAGAGAGATCCCACAGTTATTAAAGCCAATAAATCAAGGCTTGAGAGATCTTGCGCGCGGAATTGGACAGCGTTTGCATTTTTCTGCCCTCAGAGCTTTAAGGAAGGGGTTTTTTCTCCTTTACCTCATCCACCTTGGGTATCTTAAAAGCAGGAAAGGCACCCCTGGGACCCAGAGGGTTCTATTAGATGTAATTATGGTACCTTACTTTTAAAGGTTTAAAAGTGCATCTTTATGGGCTTATGCAGTCCCAGTAACAGTAACAGTGTTTTATGTGTTTGATTGACATAAAACATGCCTCGACATTAAACATTTCCTCGAAGTCCGGGAACACTGGACCCCGTTCATGGTCTCTGCATTGCCTTTGCACCCCCGGCCGACGACCACCCCGCAGCCCTCCCGTGCCCCCGGCATCGGTGCAGATGCTGTGATGGACCCCTCTAAAGGCAGGCGTTGCCTCCCGCTCCCAGCAAAGTGGAAAACAGCCGTTCCCACACCCTCTGCTCTCACCTTCGTCAGCTCGACAGAAAATGTGAAGGTCCGACGAAGCCACGGTGGTTCACAGGCCATCTTTATATGTGTTGCTGAAATTCTGTTAGAGCAAACGGGATCTTTCCGCAGCTTCTCCGCTGACTTCTGTCCCCACGAGCTGCAATTTGATCACGGCAAATGCCAGCATCTATTGTTTTTAGCAGACCCTAAGTCCACTCACTCTTCTAAAGGAAAAAGGAGTGCTTTGCTTGCGTGAGCCATTGAAGGTAAGAAACAAGAGATAATTTTTCATCGGGCAATTTGTGACAATTAAAGAAAAATCTGTATCTGTAACAAAGCACAAACTTCCTTTTTAAACTGAGCACAGATTTTTATTAGGCCTATGTGGTGCTTTTTGTCTTTTCTTAGATGAAAGCAAATTTTATGGAATATAGAAAGCTAATGCCTAACTTATATTGAGGGTATGCCCACCAGAAATACAAAACTAGAGAATTTCCCTCATCCGATCAGGTCACAAAAAACAAACCAAACATCCAGCTGAAAGGTCCCATTTCAAATTTTTATTATCAGAATTTCATAACAAAAAGATGGGGGGGGGGGAGTGCAGATCAAAAATTACCAGTGGAAATTGGAAACAAACTGCAAATAATAAATCAGATTAGGAAAAAAAAAATGTCAGTCTGTCTGCAGATAATTCACAAGTGAAAAAAGTTCATTACAAATGACTTGCCCTGCTGCAAATTTTTAGTAGCACGTGTGTACAGTACATCATAAAACTTCTACCCTTGACATATTTTAAGAGAATGCCATTACTGACTGGAACTTCAGTTGGCAGCTGGAAAATTGCCAGAAAACAGACTTCGAGTCTGTATCAGATGGGGGGATTTCAGGAGGCGGGGACGATTTAGAATTCCTCTCCCCCAGAACAAAGGGGTTTTAGCAAAAAAGCACCCCAAAAAAACCACCCCAAAGTTCACCAAAAAACCCCAAAGTTAGTGTCTAGATTGGACAAAATTAATTTCTTTAAAAAACCTAAAACCATGACTCAGGATCACACATAAGTACAAGACTTAGTAATTAGAAATGGGAAAAATATGAAAACTTTTATTTAAGTGATAATTGTTTTTTCCATACTGCAAAATAAACATTTCCAAGAAAATATCCATGCTAGGTATTATTTCCCAGGGTTTTTTGTTTGAAAGAACTTAGATCTTTTTCTCAGCTTTGCCTCAACACCTTTCATCAGAAAGCTGTGACTTTTTATTTCATGGGTGGAGGGGGGTTACTGGGAAATTTCAGACCAAAGTGCCAAAATTGCAAATAATCTTCACAAATCAAAGCAGGGAATTGCAACAGAAATGCAGTCCTCATATCAGCAAACTGTCTTGTGTTTCAGCTCTCTGAGAAAAAGCAGGGGAGAAACTGGTCTGGTTTTGTACTGCTTTGATTTCCCTTATTTCTCTCCTCTTCTGTTTGTTTTCATTGTGGATTTGGGGGTGGTGATTTTTTTTTTTTTACGGTATCATCTGAATGTATGGGTCTATGTACTGGCATAAAGCAATGTCTTCCTGAAAGATTTATCAGCAGTCTCTTCCCATGTTTCTTTGTATATAGTGTAGAAGAATGGTTTTGTTATACATCCAAAAGTTTCTCTGTTCCTCCTTCAGCCTCATTTCATTTTTCTTTCCAGGTAGCTAGATTAACTAATACTTATTCCAGGACTATTTTTGCTCTCTCCTCCTGATGCCAATACGAAGGCCTCTGGGCAAACTTTCCCTCTCCGGACTTTCTTGGCCTCTTCCTTGTGCTTTTCCCTGCCGCTGTAGCAGGCCTACCAGAAGGGATGAAAGCCGTCTGGGCAATATCTTTTAAGCAGCCGAGAAACATCTATCACAACTGCTCTCCATTTACCGCAACCATGTGTGCATGTGCACAGTTTACAGTTGTGGTTTTTCCGAGGGGATTGTGGTATGGTTTTATAGGCTGCTCAAGATGTCCATTTGGGTGTAAGTGTATCTATCTATACAGAAATGTGTATACATGCATTCTAGAAAATGCTTGTGTATTTTTTATTTACTGTAACATCCTGGAATTAAGCTTCCTTAAAAAAAAAAAGCACATCAATTTACGACTCACTCGTGCTATTTTTTTTCCCTTTTCCGTTTCTTCTCTCAAATGATTCTTTTATTCCGCTGTTCCTTTTGCCCCTCCAGCTTTGAGCCTCAGGTTTTTTCCTGCTTCCCTTTCCACTCTCCTCTTACCTTACGTTCTCCTTTCTTCCTTTCCCATAAACTTACTTTCTCTCCTTTCTCTTTTGCTATTCTCCCCTTTCATCTCTGCCTTTTCCCCCACCCTATAATTTTTCCTTTGCTCCTTTTAATGCTCAGCCTTCTTACTTTCAGTTCCCTACATGTCCATCTCTTTCCAGCTACTCCATCTACTTCCATATCCATCTACTCCTTTCCACCTAACAGCTGATGCCTGGGGTAGGTCCTCTTCACCTGCAGACACCATTTCCTCACTTCCTTGAGTTTTTGTGCTTACCCTGTATCTAGGTCCTCATGTCGTCAGTGAGAACACACATTTTTGTAATGTTGTAGGAGAACAGTAACGATGTGGTTTGGGCTTTGGGCATCTATTTTGCTATTTCGCAGCCTGTGTGATGCAAAATGCTTAAGTTCAAATTAGTCACTACCTGTGTGAAATTTCCTGTGCCTGGGACGCTGCAAGAGTATTAACTACAAAAGACAGCAACAAATTGTTAGGAACAAAATAATTGCTGTATGCTTCTGTAATGCTGATTTGCTCATTGGTTTCTCCTTCAACAATAATTGATGCATTGTTGGCTTCACTATTTGGAAATGATCGTTCAAGGAGATTCATGAAAATATTTCTCTTTGAAATGCTATTTTTCACTGATGTGAAGACAGTCAACAGATGCATACCGGTTTTGATAAAGCTGTTGATTTTCCATTATCCAGGATGGACCTTATGGTCATACCCGGACAAGGACACCTAAATAATTATTTTTGAAATCTGAGTTTTTCAACCTGAAAACCAGTATTTTGACACATTTCATTTTTACAAAAGTGTATGCAGGTTTTCTTTATATTCCAGCATAGGTGTGGATTTTTTGGTAAATATTTACTGCAAAAAACCCCTCAGTCCAGTAGCTAAACTAACTGAGCATGTACGTTGATTGCATGGCTTCTCGGCTGTACCAAGCTATAGGTGCTAGCTCTTCTGCAAAATTCAGGGTGCCGTTCCTAGGAACATGCATTACAGTCTAAGTAAATCACCTACAACATTCTCCATTGAAAAATTTGTCAAGAAATTTTAAACAGATGATCAGTTTCTTAATGTAGTTTCTGCATACTAGATTATCTTTAATTTCAGTACGCTTAAGGTAATACCAGCTCAACGAATCCCTTGGAAACAGTTACTCACCAGCAAAGCCAGCCTAGTGCATGCAGATTTGCTCTGATCCTGAGCAGGGCAGAGGGAAGGGCTCAGAGCAGCAAAGAGCACAGCATCTGACTGCAGCACAAGCACCCAAAGCTCTTCCACCCCAGAGGAAACCTGTATGTCCCCGAGAGGCCCGTGGCTGCAGGAACCAAGCAGTGCAACTATTCAAAATGAGAATTTAGCTCCAAGGAGCTGATTCTGCAAACACTTTAGCACATGTACAGCTTTCCTTTACGAGAAACCTCAAAGAGCCGGCAATTGTTGCTTCATTGCAAGTCAAGTCAGTCATATGGCAAAGTGTTTACGGGATTTGGATCTAAATTTTGAAATCATTTCAGGACCCTTAAAAGCAGGCGCTAGATAACCGTAAATCCCCATTGTTTTCCAGCAGGAAAAAAAAAATGTGCATAACGATGTTGCACTGCAGTTGAATCCACTGCCCGGATCCTCTGAGGAGCTTGGTTTCTCCTCCTGTGTTTGAGTCCGGGGGATGCCCTGCAATCCTGGGGTGCGGGAGAGCCGTGGGCTCACGCGTGGCACAGGAGAAGCCCCTGTCCCCTCCCCCAGCAGCCTGCGTTCCTCCCCAGAATTCACAAAGATGAAGTCAAGCTGGATCAGGCTTTTCTAAGACAAGCTGCGGAATGGAGAGCTTGGCTCATGAAGAGGGACGGGAAGAGCTTGAGTTGTTTGGGCCAGCAAAAAAACGGAGGCTAGGGGAGGATGGAGCGGACAGCTGTTTATCAGCAAAGGGAAGGGGTTACGATCACGGGGATCGCGAGTACAGTCACGCCGGGCTGTGCTGCCACGCTGGCCAGGCAAAATGGCTCAGAGAGAGCAGAAAGGCAGCCAGCAACGGGTTTATTTCATTTACGGTAATTGCAAAGGGCCTAACAAGGTTGCCTACGTGCACGTATCCTGTGTAAGGCTCTCCCTAGCTAATTATAAAGGTGAAAGCAAACTTAAGGGCAATTAGCTTTTCTCCGTTTTGTTTTACCGTATCAAACTTGGCGAGCGTTTTGATGCGTTTGGCCTTTCAGTTGCTTGACAGCCGTCAGCTGGGAGGGGCAGGGGAGCGTTCAGGTGGCTCACCCCAGAAGGTGTACTTTGCTCTGCTTGCTTTAGGACACAGCCACTTTTTAAAGCTCTCCTGAGACAATTTACTTCTGCCTTGACTTTATGCGCATGTCGTTTCATCATCTGAGGCCTCGTTTCATACATGCGTTTATAATATGGGTTTCATTTCAATAAGCTGGGAAAGTAATAAATTTAAAGCTGACTAACAGTTGTTTTATGTGGCTGCCAACCTGCCAAGTAGCATTCTTAATTATTGCCAGGAAACTAAGTGTTCGCAGCCATGTGTTTTACATTTGAGTGTAGTATGTCTTGTCAGCCCTCTCTGGACTGACGGACAGGCCAGTAATTTTTGGACGCGGAGAGGCCTGCGATGGTGGGTGGTTTCTTTGTCATCAGGTAAGGATATCAACAACAGCATGACGGACGGGAATATCCCAAGCAGTCCCCTTCTCCCAAAAGTCAGTCGCAGAAAAGCTGGAGGGAAGGGGTTAAACCTGAGCCCAGAACCGTAGTGTTTTTTCTATTTAAGACTTTAGGGCAACTACTTATTAAAGTTGTCAGCAAAGAAAAACCATAAACATATTAAAAATTATACATGTTAGGATAAGATGGATGACTGTTTTGTTCCTTCTGTGCAGGACAGAGTGCGACGCTGCTACAAGTAGACTCTCCTTTTCTTTTACCCAGACAAAATTCATTATTCCTGCACCAAAACAAGCAATGGTTGCATGGCTTGTTTTCTGCTTGTCTGTGTTTAGGCTCCAAGATGTTGTCCCACACTTTGGAAATCAGCCAGAAAAAGGAGGACAGAAAATGAATACTAAAAAAGGAAGCACTGACCCAAACAGTTTTGTTGCATGTATTCTGCTCTCCAGAATGCTTTGAAGTCTGAAGAGAAACTTGACTGAGTAAGTTAAGAGTGCCTCCAGGCCCTTAATTTGCGCAACCAACGCTCATTTTGCCGATCGTCATCATTGACCCTAGAAGAATTATAAAGGTCGTATTTTCTTGCTGATAATGTAAGTCTTGAGCAATTTTAAAAAATGGGATAAACATAAACACGTTGTTAAAAAGCAAATTTTTGTGTTCAGTTCATTTTTTTCTTTAATATATTACATGCGTGAGACAAATCCCAATTAAAGAAAGGCTCATCTCATGAGTATCTTGGGCAATGCTGCAGGATATTGTTCCCCCTGCACACACGCACCTAATTTTAGAATGGTTCCCATTTTTCTCTAGTGTTGCAGAAAAGTCTAATAGTGTTTACTGTTGGTTTTTTTCTTCAAGTAATTTTGTTGTTTTGTTAAGGAGGGATTAATTAGTGAATCATTATTCCCACTTTGGCATGTGAAAATCTGGAGTGTGCTTTTATCCATCTCCCAAGAGTACGCATTGGCACCATAGCAGAGGATGTGGAAGAAGTGTTTTTCAAAGAAGCAGATGTAGCCGCTTCAGGAGCATCTGTACTGGTGCGTTTTGCTGAGGGATTCCTACTAACCATTTTCCGTTTAACTAGGCGGTCCCTGTGTGCTTCTCCCAGGTGAGGCCTGCCTTTTTGAAACAAAATTCTCTAGGGAAAATTATCGTTAAAGGTCATGTGGCATTTCCATTAATTATTGCAATTTCTAACTCCTTCTCTGTTTCTTCCCAAATAAATCAATTTCTCCTGAAGTTTCACATGCTACTTCCCATGTCAGGGCAACGTTTTTCCAAGGAGATTGTGGGTACAGGCAGATGCTGAACATTAACTGCATAAAATTCTCCTCCCATTCAAGTCAATAGCTAACTCCCACTGATTTCAGTGAGGTCAAATCCATTCACAGGACTTTAAAGTTTACCTTGGCATTCCTTAAAAAAGTCTGATATCCATATTTTTGAGGCCCATCAGCTCTCCAAGGGCAGGACCTAGCCTACTCATCCCAGATTTGTTCGGGGGACTTTGCAGAGAGATTGTCTGCAGAAGTGCAGACACCAGAGGGCACGGGGAGGCAGTGAAGGGGGGACCAGAGCCTGGAGATGGGGCTGTCAGTGGCCAGAGGCAGCGGCACACAGGACCCAGTTAGCATCCCATGTGGAAAGGGAAAATAGCCTCTTTTTTCTGATCAGCATGGTGAACTCCGAGTTTCGTTTTCCCTCTGTGCTAGCCTAACTCTGCTGCTATTTATATCACTAGCCAAACCTGAGACTGTGTGAAAATGCCTCCTTAACCTTTTAAAACTGGCACCGGGGTTTTTATATCACTATTTGCCCTCCGCTCCAGGGTCACTTACAAGGAAGTGCTGGCTGCGACCACGACGGAGCTGGCCACCATAGGTGAGCTGCTGCCAGCGTGTGAGGTTGCTTCACTCACTAAGCCAAGGGGGCAAACGAAAAGCAGGTACAATTTGACATTAAACGAGAGGATGCTGATCATGCTCCGAAGGCCTGGCCTGACGCTGAGTCTGGAAACTGCAACGAGTCAGCTCTGTGTTACCCAAAGCCGTTTAAATGTGCTCTGAATGACCAAGTCACTGGAGACACTGCTGGCATGGGACTTTCTCCCTCTTCTGTTTAGGGAGAATCATTCAATGAGCTCGTGGTGCATCAAGGCATCTCAAGGAGGAAGGCTGAAGACAGACCCTACGCTGCTGTCTGCTGCCTGAAGGCAAACCAGTTGCCCCAGTGGCCACCACAGAGCACAGCCTCTGCTTGCAGG
The DNA here is from genome assembly GCF_035582795.1 of Mycteria americana. Lineage (NCBI taxonomy): Eukaryota > Metazoa > Chordata > Aves > Ciconiiformes > Ciconiidae > Mycteria > Mycteria americana. The sequence continues at coordinate 40,208,191 of NC_134367.1, forward strand.
GAGCAGAGGGATTCACTTCTTACTTGAGCACCAGTTATCTTAGTATCTCAGAGTTAAAACAGATTATAACAAAGCAAACAGAAAAGCCATATCCACTTGTATAAAAAAAAGCATATCTAAAATTATTCCCATGTGTGAGGTGCTGCTGCATGACACTAAGTGCAGCAGCCAAACCAGTAACAGTTAAATCCTCCGGATCCCCATAAAAATGCACAGTACACAAATACACAGTAAATTAAATGACTGAATTAGAAGCAGAGATAAGTGAAGGACAACACTGTGCTGCTCTGTGTTCAATATCATTGCCAAAGAGCCGAGGCTTTTTGCCACTTTCAGATAAAGGGGATTTTTACACATTTTCCCCAGTAAAACTTTTGGCAACTGCTGACTACCTTCTTCTGTCTTGCTGTGTCTCTAACAGCCCAGGCTCTTCACTTCAGTTGTATGTCCCCTGGCTTACTTCCCAATGAAATGTAGATATTCATTTGCTTTTAAAGTTTAATTTTTACTACGACTGCTAACAGAAAAATCCCTCTGGCCTCAGTGGTGTGTAGGTGAAATTCACTGGCAGTGAAATCTCTTGATGACATGCTCATTGACCGAGGCTTTATAACCGTAGAGGGCAGAATGGTCTGTCAGGAGCTCGCCCGAGCACCCTGAGTTCAGCTCCGCTGCCCCTCCGAGGACGGCAGGAAAGGTAGAACAGAATTTAATAAAATGCCTTATTATAATCCAGTTTATTCCAGATTATGTTGTCAAAGAAGTCATCAAAAAAGCTAATTGATTTCTTGTCACTTTTTTTTTACCCTGGGCAAAAATAACATGTTGAAGTTTAAAACAAAGTTTCAATTATTTTCCCCCTCAAACTCTTCTTTCAGTATCTGAGCCTATGGTTTTCTCGAAGATGGATAGATATCTGACAGAGGCATCCAGACTAGATGTCACTGCTAGAGAGAGCACAAACCAGTGAGGATACTGACACTGCAAACCTGCGCTGCCCTTGAGCATCACCGGGCCACCCCATGGAGGACATAATGCACTGTACAGTCAAAGCAGATGTAAATGTACCTCACAAATGCACCTTTAAGGAACCAAGATGTCCCTTTGAGGCAGTTACTTCTTTCTCATGGTTCTCCCCAAAGATTTATTTCACAACTGTTGTGTGATTGAGTTATGGGTGTGAATTCTCATGAGTGCAAGTAGAGATTAATTCCAAAACCATGTCTCCACCTGGCCCCAGCTTCTCCCTTCCCTTCCCCCGCCTTGGTTTTCCATGTCCCATTGCGCATTCACCAGGGACCGGAACGTAACCATGCCCACACTGCCTTGTAACCTTATCTTTCCTCCCACCCTTTGAAAATAGCAACAGAAGAGGTGAAAGCCTTCAAAAACAACACAGAAAAAAGCAGGAGAGGATATTTGGAGGAAGAACCCGCTCCCCTGTGGAGAGGGGGAACTGACGTGCCTGTGATGTGGCTTTCAACATGTCAGTGCCACAAGAGCCCTAGACAGATCTCTGCCGTGTTGCAGTCCTCACGTAGCAAAGGCAAGCTTGTTTTTAATAGATAACATATTGGGAATATAGCCCTGATTGAATCTCTCTGTTCTCTTTCCTTTTCCCTTCCCCTGTGGCTACCTTGCGATCAGTTTGGCAAATCTTAAGGATTACAGATGTAGCACTAGCATAAACAAAAATATGGCACGTTAGCTGCACAGGCTGCTTTGAAGATAAAGACCGACTTTAAATTCCACAATCCTGAGGGCTCTTGTCGCCTTGAAATCTGATTTCAAAGCTCAACACCACTGAAATGTCTTGTTGAGAGTGATGACAGCAGGCAGTGAAGTGTACACTGTATTGTCACCACCTGTGATTGGTGGCAAAGTGCATACTTTGGCTACCACATACTGACTCCCTAGCTGTGGGCTGCCTGTAATAATGCAAACAATAACTGCTGGCTAATTTCAGTCCTGTAAGTGTGGTGATGAAGTATTACATAAACTCAGAAACCATGGGAGTTAAGTGGATGGAGTCCGTTTTCACTGTTTTCAAGGGGCACGGGGTATCCTTACTGTGTCAAAGTCCGTGGGAGAGAGAAAGAGGTGAACGCATTCCTCCAAAAATTAAAAGCCAGCAATTAAGGAAAGACCAAGAGGCCACGAGGCTGTAAACACTAACGGTTTGCTCAAGGAGGAGCTGTATCTGTGAGACTATCTCCAGGACCCTGTCCCTGGGCTGCACAGTACCTTGCAGGATGCTGAACAGGGATAGGAGAAGCAACACAGCAAAAGGCGCTCGCCGGGATCCTGGCCCTGTGGCCTGGCCACCCATGCGAGAGGTACGTCCCTTACCCTGCAGAGCATCTCGTGTTATATGCTAACAGGTGACGGGGCGAAGGTGGACACAGAGATGCTCAAGGCCTGTTCTGCTGCTGCACCTCCACTGCTCGGTTCTCAGGGAGCAGTGGAGATGGCCATGGGAAGGCAGAGTTCCTGGGGCTCGGCAGCACTGACTCCGTGCGGGGGCACCTGGGTCTACGCTGCCGTTGTCTCTGCACCATGCTCCCCATCACGCCCTGGGGACCAGGGCTGGCTGGGCAGCTGGGGCATTCACGTGGTTAGTAATGCTGATTTGATTGTCTATCTCCTCTCCAACAGGTGACACGAAACTGTGGGCTTTTTCCACTGATTTCAATAGAAACAGCATGTTGCCCATTCGTTTACCTCTCTGTAAATGAATATTAATTACACAGAAGTTTGGGTGATCTTTAGCTGATGAATTGCTTAGAGGTTTCCTGAAGGCATACTTGCAGGAAGACAGGACAAGTGTCCTCTGACTCAGTTTTAGGAGAAAATCCCAGAGCAATGCAGACGAGTGAAGACTTGCTGTTGGAGAAGCAGGCAGATACCCAGTCCAGGCTACCACTATTGACAAGACTGGGACAACAAGAGGTTGAGAGCGGCACATTGAGGCTAATGGGTATCAGCCCATTGGATAGTCATCTCTGACCTCTTGCTGATGAAATGAACTTGAACTCATACCTGTCATCAAGAGTATGCAAGATAGCTGGGCCTAAATGAGACAACGCCCATGACATAGTTACCATTAGAAGTAAATATTTTTCTTCCACGATTAAGAGAGTTACTGCTTGTGAGGACTCCGCTCTGACATAAGGTGCCAATGGAAATGCTGTGCCTCTTCCATGCTTATTCTTCCTCTAGATATGAAAGCCACAAATACAAAACACATATTCTGTAACTTCAGTGAAGCCCATAGGGTGTTGGAAAGCATGTATTTCTCTTTTATCAAAATCTCCAGAAAGTTATTCAGCACTCCTTTTGATTACAAATGCAATGGTTTTATTTATTTCCTACTAATATGACAAATGCACTAGGTGATTTACAGTAGAGAAAACTTGAGAAGCACAGAGTTTGAAATCTAAGCAGATAAGGAGAAGATGAAGGAAGAAATGCTAAATATTACAAAGGGGATGGACCGTTTTTCAGTGTCCGTGTTCTTGCCTATTCAATACTGCAGAGGGTTCTATTCTAACCCTCTGCAGAGTATTCAATACTGCAGAGGGTTAGAAGGGGCTGATGGAGTCCTGAGGTGACTGGAGGTCCTATGGCTCAAGGAAAAGGAGGGCTGTGGACAAGGAGGAGCATACACCTGATATACAACCCTCTCTAGTGTTAAACTACTGTGTAGGGTCAAGGAGTGGAGAAAAACAGAGCAGGGGCAGGGAATTTGGGGAAAAGAGGTAAAACCCTCTAAATCTGCTCTCCAATATAAATCTATTACTGGCAGCCAAAAGCCTTATGAAATGTATATAGTGAAGTAAAATAATCCTGAAGGTTAAAGCATGACAGAACTGATCAAACAAACAATTTAAGCCGGGAGCCATGTGGAAGAAAAATTATTTCAAGTCAGTTAAAAGGTCAGCAGAAAGATCTTGCCATTTTGGGAATGTCTGTCCAAGCAAACACTAACCGATCCTTAGAGCATGACTCAGGGGGGCATGCCTCATCTAATGTGAGTGAAGGTGGCCAGGTGCTCCGTTTTCATGCTGTTGTGTTATTCAGTGGCCAACAGTAAATACTGATGATACTAGATACTTTCTTTTTTAACGAGCAACGCCAAACAGCAACAGGTTCTGTTTGCTACCAGCTTCGAGGAAAAAATGCTTGACACTGAAAGTGCAATGCTCTGTTTTCTTAATTTGCGAGGCATGTTGTGAAGGTCTGCCAACAGCAATCTTCCACTTCTGCAGTACCTTCACTCTGCTACAAGGAATTTTGACAAATGTGTGCTGGTAAAATGTCAGTCCTTGCAAACACACGTGCTTGTTTAACTTTTTGCACACAAAAGGACTCCTATTGACTTCCGTGGTACTTGCACATGCATATGTCTCCCTCGCCTTATAGCTTTAATCTATATTAATTAAGATAATGGAGGAAATAAACAGAAAGCAAAAATCATTATCCTCTCCCAAAGATAATACTTAAAAAGGTAAAATTTGTGAATTTTTTCTCTTAAGAATAATAATAATAATGAAAGTGGCTTGAAAATCAACAAGTTAAAAACAGTTAAGAGCAACTTTGACGTTAATTAACTACTTTCTTTATTTTTTTAACTAAGTTACTAAAGTCTCCGATAATCAGCTAGACTGAAAAACTTTGTTTTTTAATAAAATGCCAAAGGTTGTGACAGTGGGCAACTGTATGCAATGACCTTCTCCAGGGTCAATCAGAAAGTCTCTACCAGAACAGGAAATGTTACAGCAGTTTCCCTCGTGCTCAGGTTGTATTTTATATCCCAAACTATTTTTCCTGTGAGAAAAAGCTGACATCTTCTCTAAAGAATCTGTTCATTTTTACTCTTCCTTGCAACCTGAGATTTCATTATGTTTACTTTGCTTCATATTTTCTTATCTTCCTCTAATAACTAGTACAAATTGGGAAGGGAAAACAATTTTCCAGTCTCAGGGGTTGGGAACTGCAGAGCACTTTTCTTAAATCCTAATCCATGACTGGTAATTATGGCCTTTTCAAGGTTCCCTAGGAGAATTATTGTCTTCTGAAATATTTTAAATAGCTGGCTGTCCACAGCTTTTCCTTGCCTCAAAAAATGGATATATTATCATTTTAATGTCTACTGCTGCTGCTACTGGGAGCAATAAACCTCAGCCATGTTCTCCCACGGCATATGAATCCATAAGAAATAAATAATACTAAAATATGCCCTGGAATTCTTCTACATGACCATCTGAGAATAAAGGCCATGAACAAACACTGAAAACCCCCGACTGACTCAACAGCAAAGGTGGGGTTCATGTCACCTCAGCTTAGTCGTTTTAGTCAGGCAAATGGTCCGGAGCAGTCACCTAGACGTGCTACGGAGAGAGAGAGGGAAATGCATCTCCAGCGAGCACTTTACCTCTTTATCTTAAGGTAGCTCAAAACACCCTCAGAAGTACTCATATCTCTGTAGAGGGAATTCTACGTAAGCATCTCCTCTTTACTATGTTAGCCTGCCTCGTACAGCATTGCTTTTGCATTCATTTCTTTCTAAGGAGAAAGAGGTCTCAGAAGCACCTGGGAGCGCTGAAGAGGCAGTGTCACTTTGCCACGGTATGGCTCAGTGACACATTTGGTGCTTTGCCTGCTGTGAGCCAGAGCACCTCCGTCCTCCCTCGCCGCTGCAGCCAGGTAGCTACGGGGCGGGTGAGGACAGACCCGCTCCCTTTTGCTGCCTGGAGTTCCTCTGACCGGAGATGTGCAAAGCGGCGTTTGAAGTTGGGAGTGCGGTTCACCTCGCACAGAACAGGGCCAGGCTACAGGTTGCTCTTCCAAAGCAGAGATTATTTTCACTGAGTCACTGCTTGCAGATCTGAAGTGAAAACTAAGAAGAGCACGAGAGAGGCTCTTTCCAGCAATGCTCTCACCCTTCTAGCAGTACTCTTCTGCCCATTGTGTCTGACACATTATAACTTTTTCAATAGCTGGAGAGTTTAATATTCAGTTGCTTTATCTTAGGAATATTCTGAGGCAAAAATGCACAGCCACAAGCACTTGTTGACTGCAGGGCTGTCACAGCAAAGGCAATGGGCTTGCCCGACCGCTGTGAGCATTTGCAGGATCAGACTCGTGCGTGCAACAGTTTAATGACAGTCTGGATGGTTACCGTTCTATAAGGAATAATCTGGGAGAAAATTAGTCCTCCTGCTTGACTCATGTATTGAGTTGCTTTTACTGCTGGAGAGGTCTGAAAGGGAGAGAGGTTATGTCAATTACACTTAACAGAAGGACTAAGTTGTGAGCATTTCAAAAAAATGCTGTTCTTCAGAAGGCCTTTGGCTTCACTGAGGGTGGAAGTAGTGACTGGGAAAGGCATCTGCCTCTCCCCAGTTAGATCTTAATGCCATATCACTAAATACAGGTCTTTGAATTGAAAGGAAACCGTTCTGGAATTTGTGCAAAGTAGCAGAAGTTCCTTCCCACACCGCACGTACCCTCTTCCCAGGTAACAGACTAACACTAAGCTAAATCTGACTACGTAACCGCTGTGGAAAGGGTATGCAGAAAAGTGCTGTTCCTGCTTAGGTCAACTCACATCAAAAGCAATTCAGCTGTCTAATTTATCATTGCATCACTTAAAAATACAGCATGCACCACTACTTGCCCCTTGATGAGCTTTCCGGGCTATAAGGGAGAAACTGTGGGAAAGAGGGACGGCAATCAGCTGTGGTATAAGTAACAGGCAGGCTCGGTACTATCTGTTCAAAGTTGGCAAGTGGAAAAAAGTAGCAAGGGGAATTAACAATAACTTGGGATGTGGCGGTTGTGCAAAAATGATTCATTTTTTTCCTCTTGAAATTCTCTTTTGCCGGGGGAATTCTGTGTTTAAAATTGGAGTGGTATACTCAAATACTATCAAGCAATGCAGATTAATCATGGCTTTTTCTATACAGGAGATTAATTTTAGAAGAACTGTGGTGCTTTATGTTTTAGAAGAAGGATTTACTACAGTAAACTCATTTACGCATCTCTCTACTTACAAATTTAAAGTAATACTATTGTCTGACTAGCGTGGATAGGAAATCTTACATTTAGAAGGAGAAAAGATTAATCTCTCATGGGTTTGTACTCAGATGTGTTAAATACCAGGTATATTCCACCAGGAAGAAAAGCTTGATTTTGGTCAAGGGCTCTGAGATTCAAATATTTGTATTTTGTTTTTACTATAAATATTGCTTTCTGAAAGAATTACTTTCATACAGATCTTTCTACCATTTGATTATCTGTAGCTCTGTTTGTAGTTTAATAATAAACTGCTTTTAATATACCGAAATTGCAAAGTGAATGTGTTAGTAAATTTGCTTATGAATATAAACATATCAAATTTTTTTTTAGAAATATAACCTCTGTGACCTTCCTTTAGAAATGCAGCTTCAAATAGAAGAAGTAAAAGAGCCCTCAGTGCATTAAATTTATCACAGCCCCTATTGTCATAGATTGCTGTTATTTTCACCTACGGGTCAGTTAAGAAGAGGAGGAAGGCTCATAACAAAATTATAAGTGCTTTAAGGTTGTGCTTTTTGTTGGAAAACAAAAGTTGAGTCTGCCAGCGGATAAGCCTTGCATTACTCAGAAAGTGATAAATGCTCGCCAGTGAATGCATAGATATTTTTTGAAGGTGCTTTTCTGTCATTAAGGTTTTTATAACTTTGATAAACTCGTATTTTTTAGGCATTTGAAGAAAGTTTCATAATCTGAAGAAATATTATCACTGGCTGCTAAAAATTCCATTGGTCATACATTTGTCTGGCTTTGTGAACCTTTCCAGCTGTAACAACAAAAAGTAAGTATCTGCATAGATGTATGTAATGGTATATATGTATATTATATATGTACACATACATTACTATATGTATAACTCTACCTAGCTGTATGTATGCGTGTTTGCATACCATAGTAATATTTCATTCTTCTTTCTCCAAATCATTTTCACACTCATCTAATTCCACTTAAGCTAAAGACCTACTGTACTATGAAGTTAGTATAGGAAAGGATTTTTATATTAGAAAGAATTGGCTTGATTTTGGATATATTCAGCCAAAAGAAATATTTTTCCTTCATGATGGTGTGCACTGTCATTGCCCAGAATAGTATTTAGTAAAAAAGATTGGTTTAAACAGGTTTCATTTTGGTTTTGTTCAGAAAACAATTGCTTTATTACTAGAGGGACCATTAAGTGAAAATAGTCAGTGGGGAATTACATCCATTGCTTTGCTAAGGCTGAAGTGCTTCATTTTATCGATTTGATTTTAAAATTAAAGTTGATTTGATTAGAGTCTCATTCCCCCCAAAAGCTACAAGTACCAATCTCAAATTTAGGTGAATGGGATGACCTTCTGTAGGCTTTCAAAGGCACCTATCTAATTCCATTGATCACTTGCTGTAGGAATACTGTTGAAACACTTAAAATTGAGACACAAATTGAAAGAGTTAGAATAGATCCCATCCCAGGGAAGGATATTGAAAAGATTGACAAAGTACAGTATCTTCCAGTCACTGCTCAATAAAGTCAGATACTAGCCTGTTCTGCAATAAAATAATACTCTGTAGATGTGATTTTACAGTTAACTAAACAAAATTAAAATATTTCTTTTATGGTAATTCTACTTCTACTATGGAAATGCATTGGTTTGTTTGATTTGCCAAGGTATGGGCAGGGACAGCATTAGATAGTTAAAAGCTGAAACACCTACCAATGTTAAACAGTTCAAGTAAACACACACTTACTAAATGTTTTAGTATTAGACCTGTATTGCTATAAAAGCAAGCTGGAAGAACTTTCCACGACCATTTTCGAATAAATAAATGGTGTTAAAAAGGAGCATGTAACTTCTCGTGTAGGTGACCCAAGCATTTTCAGATAATCTATACCTGTATTTGCCATTACCATCATCCTTTACCTTTATTTCCATTAAAACATCAAGACACAGAACTGCTGGGTCTAGTGTTACATGTATCCTTGATCTAGACATATTTTACAATGCCTATAGATATTTCATGTTGTCAGTGATGACAGTTTTTCTGGCTAGAAAAAGTATTTGGTTGAGGTGCATTTATCAGCACTCAGTTTGGCAAAGATGGCCTGTTTGTACCCATGTGTGTGAAAAAGGTGCTGTAAGCACTGGACCACAGATTGTGCCTCCTCACCTCAAAGACGGGTGATCAAGACTCATCCTCTGAGATACATCCAATGGTTTTCAATATGCCTGAGAGCTAGAGACACAAGCTGAGTACCCAGGGAAATTGGGGGAGCAGATCGGGAGGGAGATGATGGCAACTTCCCGCAGTCCCTTTGCTTCATTGTGGAGCTGAGGAGTTGGGTTTGCAGCTGAAAGCCAGATCAGCCTGATGACATTGGCCTCAGCAGAACTTCAGGGCCTGGGATTCTGCAGCCTTAAAGTTGGCCTGGTAACAGAGCATCCTTATTAGAGCTTCTCTCTAACTGTTCGTGGTCTGCATGTAACGCCAAGGGCATAGGTTGATGTGCCCAGGGTGAAACATTTAAAAACTTGTTTACTGGTGGAACAAACTGCATTTTGTCAGACAAGGAAATGGAAATACTTGAGAGGAAATGTATCTCAAAAGCTAAACATTACTTACTTACCTACTTGCACATGACTGGATAGAAGATACGAATAATTTTTAACATTTATTTGTTCTTCTTTTTTTTTTTTCGTAAAGTAACTACTGGTACATGTATATTTCTCCTAAGATAATGCTGGGAGGAGGGGCACATGTCTAATATAGAAACTTCAGTTCCAAGCAGGAAAATCCTCTTCTTTATATGCAGTATGTGTGAGAGTGAAAGAGCAGTAAAGATACCTAAATTGCAGAACCTACATATAGCAAAGAATATAATTTATTTTGCTACTTGGAGTCTGCTTTTAACTATGACAAGGGCTTAAGTATGATTGTCATAAACTTTCCATAAACACAACTGTGCAAAATCGCATATAAAAGAACTCATTTGATGGCTTTAGTAAGTTTATAGCAAGTTTTTACAACACATCTCCTGCCATCCTTTGCCGTGCTCACCTCTAGCTTCACAGATATCAAGGTGAATGAAATTTGCTCGTCCTGCAATGGATGTTTCGATCTGCATAGGATTCATTGTTCCACTTCATAAACTGATGTATTATTTGACTCCCATGTGGGTTGTCACTTGCAGGGAAAAAAAAAGAAACTGTAGTTGTTCTGCTGTTTATTTTTGTGGAATGTCTTTTCTAACTCGGCACCACCAGAAAGATTGCTGTTATCAGTGTTCGAATACCAGTCACTCCCTTATGAAGCAAGAAAAGATACACCGAGCAGTCCCAGGGACTAAGGAAACTTTGGCATTTCATCAGTTTCAGGGCTAGAATTTCACTGTCAAGCTCACTATCTGCCGGGCCCTCATAGATAAACAGTAGATAGGAGCTCACAACACATTCCTTTCATGTTCACTAATTTCAGAAAGAGACTCTGCAGTCTAACACCAGCACATCCCTTGAAGTCCTATCTCTCTGCTTGTATCTTTGGCAGCCATGTAGTAATTAGTAAAACAGAGCGAAGATATTTTACACCACTCTGTCCACTCGGCTATGCCGTTATGAACAAATGCTGCAAGTTTTGGCTGGGAATGGCATCTCACACTCTGTGCTTGGATTATAAATCCCTATTTACATCTGAAATTCTTTTAAATTAGTTAAGATGTAAACTATAACTTCAAACGATAAAAGGACTCTTGCTATGGTAATTTATAGCTTTAGGAACTAAGTAAGTTTATCTCCTCTGGATTTAATGGAAGTTTAAGACAACATATTAAAAATGAAATTAAGATAAATATAATCATGTTATCACTGCCTCCTCTTACTGAAATTAAATACGATATTGTGAGAAAGTACAGTTTCTTTATAGCTAACATAGGAGATTTCGTCTTTACATAATATTTAGCCTTTTTTTCTTGGTGATCTTTGTAACGCACTCTCTCCTTCTGGACTAGATTCTGCCACCCTCACTCAAAATAATAGACGTCACAAATGGTCTCACTGTTTGCAGTTGGATCTTCTCTAAAATAAAGTAATGCTCAATAAGAGTAGAATGACAGTGAAGGACCCACATCCTCATTGTCAATAAGGCATTGTGGGTATCATATATACATATATTACATAGGTATTGTAATAGAGCTCTTATATTGTACATAAGAGATGCTTAGGCCTTTAAAAGTATTGTTTAGCTTCATTGGCTGAGCATTTGTATACTATCAAGCCAAAAAACATCCTGCTTTGTGAATCAGTCAGACAAATACTGTGCAACTTTGTATTTCTTGAGCATCTTCCACAAGATGGAAGATACCAACGATCCAATCTAAGCCTTAAATAAGTAGCTTCCATTTTGCCTGATGATTTTGGTCTGAATTATGAATGAGTCAATGGTAGTGCCTGATGTACATTAAAGTCATAAAAGTGTTATAATTGGAAAAATAGGGTAACTTCCACCAAACAGTTAATTTGCAAATGTGCTGCATGTATCATCCTGAAATTTCACAGCAGATCTACCCGTGCTGCAGAGGTGAAAAGAAGGAACTAAAAGAGGAATGTGAAAAAATCTCTGAAGTTATTATAAAGGGAACCTGAAGAAGGGCATTAGAGGAGGCTTAATGCTATTTAAAACTTACATTTATGCAACTAGTGGGTCCAAATTCAGTACACGTAGAAGCAGATACCTTCTGCTGGAGGAAAAGCTGCCTTTTGCTTAGATTACATTGACTTCCATTAGTATAAAATATTAGAAAAGGTAAGAATCCCATAGCTACTGAAAGCCAAGTCAGTATGTGCTACTCACTACTGCCTCTTACACCATCCTACAAGTTGCAGGGCTACTTTGTCACCCTCTAATTTGGCCCTTTTATTTCTGAAGTGAGAGAGATAAGGGTACTGTGGAGCCATTCCTTCTAGGTCATCGGGAAGAGCATTCCCCTGGCGAGACGCCAGTTCCAAGGTCTCGTCACACCTCTGACTTCTCTGTGTAAATAGCGCAGGAATCTGTGTGCTTCCCTTTTATTCTGTGAGACGGGAGGGCAGCAGTATTTGCTGGTGTAAACGAGGAGATGGATGAAGCACGGTGGCAGCCTGAGTCACTCAGATTCCACTGTCCAGTGTTGATCTAAAAATGTTTAACAATCTCGTATCAAACACCCTGCATTAAAAAAAAGAAAAGAAGAAAACCTTCAACCAGCAGATAATTCTTTCAGCTCCTTCTGATGACTCTAGTCTATAATGGATTGCTCTTTTTAAAGTATTACAAATCAAGTCACAAGTCAGACAGTGACAATTCCTTTTTCTTCTCTGATCCAGTCCATCTGAGCAGGGGACTGTACTTTCAGATCTGCAGGAAAACCTTCGGAATTGAAAACATAAAATAAGACTCAGTAACTACTTCATATATCACCTTGCCCCTCACTACCGTTAGGTAGAACGTAAGGATACATCATCTACAGTGAAGGAGCTTGCCATATTCTTCCTGTCTTTTATTTACTGTCCGTTTTAAAGTATGGATCGAGACTGGACAATAAAATCCTCTGTTGAAATTTAGAAACACTGTTCCCAATCTGATTTGAGTCATTAGAAGTCTTTAACTGTCCTGCTTCCACAGGGGAGAAGGGAGATGTTGCACAGGAAGACATCACGCATTTTCTTTTGCATGCTCTGAACATAACACTGCTGGTGGTCTGGTAGGATGAATGCAGAACATTTTTCATATTAAGCCACAGACTGTGAGGGTCTGATCAAGCTGCTCGTGACATGTAAAAGATCCCCTCTTGAGTCAGATGATGAATTACAGTCTCTCCAAAAACTTGCTCATCTGAGGAAAAATAATCAAAGCCTTTTACAGTAGACAGTAAATAAATGTTCTTTTCATGCTGTTACTACAAGCAGGTCAACTTCATTATCCAGATCAGGGTATGAATAAGGAGGAGTGGTTTCCAAGAGAAAACCTCTCAGCTAAACCAATTATATATTTCATAGTTGGCAAAAACAGAATTGCGTCTGATGGGTCCCACAGGAATTTAATTAAACCATCACACTCCACTATCCATCAGCCAATACCCTCCACCACCAACAATGTTACTTAACCCTTCCGGTTAAAGGAATGTACCTGCCTGAGGAGCCTCTTGCTTATGGCTTTACAGATTTTGGTCTCTCAGCTTTCCTTTATAGCACCATTCAGAGGAAAGGAGCATGGTAGGCATGCAAACTAGAAATAAGGAATGCTTTAGATGGTGTTAGTCACTTAAAAAAGTAAAAAAAAAAATAGTTACCAAGGCAAGCAGTCACGTATTATTTACCATATATTGTTTATATTATTTTTCATATATCTTGTGGGCAAACTATTGACACATTTTATACTTATAAGATACTTGTGAATACATGATGCGTACCAATCTACGATTTGCTATTCTTTTTTTCTAAGAGGTTTCAGTTTCAAACCAGGATGTAGATTCTGTTGGATTCACAGTTTGTCACAACACCATTCTTCACTAGCAGTACCCAGGGTGCTAGGTCTGCCTGAAAACCTTACACAAAAATGCCAGGTAAATGAATCTTCTGGTATCCCATCATCTGCAAAGCAAGTTACCTCATTGCTTGAAGGCTTTTTCTGTGGGCCTGTGCAGTGTGGAGTGCACCCAGGTAATACAGTTGCTCTAAATCAGTTGCAGCACTAACACATGGCATGAGTGCGTGATGAGGCAGATTTTAAATTGTGAGTGGGAAGAAACTATGGGCATACATAGACCATATCCTTTAAGTGGAAGAACCTTAGATATGTTTCGTAAAGACATAGACGAATGGCTTTTGTTCTCAAATTGATTTGTCTGGTGGACAACCGAAACTTAGAAGGAGATCTATAAAGACAAGCCCTTATAGTCAGCTACAGCCTCCTTCTTTAACACTATAAAGCCGAGAGAATCAAGGTGAGCCTTTAACGTGAAGGGAGGGACATTTCTGTTACATTTGACTACATATTAATCAACCCATTTAAGGCTAAGCCCCAACAGGCAGAAGGGGAAGTCGTTTATGGCATCAGGCGTGATATGTGAGGTGGCATGAGAGAAGGAATCTTTTCTTTCCTGTTTGCAAGGAGAAAATGATCTGATTGCAACTGCTTTAAGAGGAAAGTGGGACATTTTTACATCTAGAAGTTGAGCCTATTAACACTGCACTATGCTCCTTTACTTCCAGTGCATTGAGTGAGAATCATTCTACTTTGGAAAGTTTATCACTTAAAATGCATTAGCACTATTCAAGTAAATCTTTGTGAATTCACAACTTCCATTCTGCTTCAGTAATGAGGGGACAAGCCTGGGAAGCCCGGGGCTGAGTTCTGCACTCTGTCAGTATCTGGCACTCGTCTCTTAATGAGGAACCTCACAGACTCTGCTATTACAGCAGAAGGAAGGAAGTGCTAAAATTGCCAGCAATAATAAGGCATCTCAAACTCTCTGGCTTATGGAAAAGGTCTAAACAGCTACAGCTTGGTAACATTAAAATATTTTTATTAGAAAGAGAAATTGATGGGAGATGGGTTGAGTTGAGCTGCAGCCTAGTAGTGGAGCTTTTTCTGTTTCACTAGCTGAAAAATCCTTGGTCTTGCAATATTTAACTATCGCACACATTTCTTTGTGGCCTTCAGGGAAATATAACTGGCTTTAAAGCAACACTGAAGTATAATTTTGCCTGCAAAGGTGACTTTATAAAAGTGGCACCTTCTTATTCATTTTTTCCCCCCAGAGGGCACATTTTTTACTGCTTTTTCTTCCTTTCAGTGTGTACTGCTGGCAATATGAAGAGAGCAATACCGTGCATCAAACTGATGCAATTCAAGTAAAATGGTTCTGCAAATATCACTGACAACATCATTTGGTCAACAGAGTGTTTGCTACTGGGAGAAACAACCTTTCTGTCTTACAGAGCAGAATTTACGAAGTGTTTGGCTGGATGTGTGTTTGTGGGAAGGGAGTGGAGGGGAAGAAAATAATACAAGGAGGGTGAAGGACAAGCATTTTTCTATCCTGTGGCCCAGCTTTAAGAAAGGACAGCCATCGAGCTGCTGCTATGCCACCTTTTACAGAGTAGATTTTCATCTCCCTTTTGGGTGGAGAAATCAAGCTCTCAGAAATGAAGAACTACCAAAAATTAAAGCTTAACATTCAATCAATAAAAACATGAGTATTATTTATTTGAGCCATTGTCCAAAACACCCAAGGAAAAGTTTCCAGCCCTTATGAAGCTACTTTGTCCTGCTTCAGTGTCAGAAGTCTGCCTTAAATGTTTACATTGCTATTACTCCTGAGAGAGAAAAACATGAAGTCCGAAGCTACCTAAGTCCAAATGAACATTTTTCATGAGGAGGGATGCTAGCAGAAGCATCGCACCATCTAGCTAATCCCCACTCAACAACATCACCTCTTGTATCCTTTCTGTGCAAGACAACAACTTCATGTCCGAGCAAATCTTAGTTTGAATCTGAGCACCTTGTAATTTTCCTAACAGCCACTGCCATGACTTTGCAGCCTACAAACTGCCAAGCACACTGGAGAACAGCCACAGCAATTTTATCCTGAGAGGGGCAGAGAGAAAACATGCGTTCAGGCACTGTGGGATCTGGTCCGAGGTGTAGGATTCATAGTGCTGAGCTGGGCACCTACGCTGGCTTTCTACTGAATGCAGGAGAATTAGGTCTCTGAGTGAAACACATGACCCTTGGAAATCAAAGGGCCAGGACATTAAAAACTTTGTTTTTCCTGTAGGCAGGTTGGGCAGGGGGGTTGGAGAGTTTTCTCTTGAACTGAAATGCCTTCCCTAAGTTCCTGTCCAGTTGCCATTTAAGTCTTTCCCTGGATCTGGCCTGAAGTGCTTATTAAAAATGTTATAATACAGCTTGGCATAAATTTACCGTAAGTCAACAAAAGGCTCCGAGAAGCGAGATCAGTTTTGCTGACGGCTATTGTCAGCTGCATTGGGCAAGTTCTCCCAGCACCAGCCAGGTTACAGAAAGCTTCGGTCCAGATCGGAGGGCAGGTTGGTCCTAAAAGTCTCTCTGCTCATGAGAAAGTTCACAGTTGTGGCCCCTAACTGAGAAAGCCCTTTCACCAGTTGTAGAGTGTTTAACCTCAAGAACTGACAGTGAGCGCTGCATAGCTGATCTCGGCTAATGTGACGGGGTAGAGGTTGAGAGGCAGCCTTTGAGATAACACCTTGCTATCGTTAGCGCATTAAAGTACAGGAGAGCATTCCCCTTCTAGCACTGTTTCTAGTGGTCAGCAAATGGAGCACAAGATAAAAGAATAGCATCTGCTTTTTTACTTTGTTGCATGGCAAAGACAGATTAATTTCTTTGAGCAAAAATGGGGAAGAACCAATTTTTTTTGGTCTCAGAGCAGTCTTTAAACAGTCTCAGAATAATCTTTGAGCAGTATCTGAAAAGGTACTGAACATTTTTTAATACTTTCGCTAATGCTTTAGTATAAATACATGAGCACTGGTTTAGCTGTACAATAAGTGTAGCATTATATATAATTTTTTTGATAAATTTATTTTAAAAAATGGGAAATTAATGACAATGAAATATTAATCTAGAATTTTTTTTATGAAATATCAGGACACTCTGGAGTTCAGATACCTTCATATTTTAAACCCTTATTTTTGCTTGGTTTTACTGCTGATAAATGTATGAAAAGTTAAAACAAGTTTCAGGAAAACAATACTCCCTGTATTTAAAGAGAAAAAACCCTATTTTGCCCTCTTCTGTTGGCTGTCTTTCCCAAACACATTTATATTAAAATAAATAAAGAAAACTAGAATGTTAAGAGTAAATTTAAGTAAAAATGTAAATTAATAAAAAGATAGATGCAAAAGAAAGGAAGAATTTCCTCTAAAAATTAAACCCCATCATAATAGTGGAAAAAGGAGGAAAATTAAGTAGAAACAAAGACAAGCCTTTCAGACAAATTAAACATGTTTTAAAACCAAAATTAAAGATTCATTTAAAAGCAAGCATTCTTAATTTTTTTTGCTTCCAAAGCCAAGAAATGATGTTTTTAATTAAACAGATGGGATTAATTTTCTTATTAAAAATATACATAGGAAAAATATTAGACCAACTTGACATGATTCATGAACCTGAGAATCTCTATCTTCTGCGTCCTACACCTCACTGTTCCCAGTACTTTTGCCCATTCGCAGAAATAACTTGGCTTTGCTTCAAAATGACCACAGCTTGCTGCAGAGATACGCAGATTGCTCTGTGTAACTCTCAGCCTGCCAAAGCCCCAAGGTGTAGCTGAAATAGGTTCTGCCCCATAAACAAGCACTGCTTCAGTTGTTTTACTTCTTGCTGTGGCAGGAAGATTATTTGTGCCTTGGTTTGTCCACAAGAAGTTCCCTTCTGTTGTAATTTTGTTTTGGTTGAAGGCAGAAACACATATTGCTTGGGGTAATCCCCATTGCTTGGGGATGCTGAGAGAAAAAGCCTTTTTACTTTTTAGGTTCAATTTTCCATAGCGCCAAGAAAATCTACCTTTGAACTCTATAAAAGTGGATAAAATTTTGGCAATGTGAATGGAACTGTAAAACAAACAACATGCTCAGCATAAGTTAGTATGTGTCCTAGTTAATGGAAAATGGGAATGATAAATGGACAGTTAGACAAATAATCTCTTCTGCCATTGTATAAGAGAGGACAAAGCAATTTGAAATATAACGTTCAGAGACATGATTAGTGTCCATGGTAGTAGCATTTTTTTCATGATAATGAACAGAAAAGTATATTTGGCTGTCACTACTGAGAAAGTGAATGCAATGTGCAATACCTACACCGTACAAATGAAGATGGAGCACAATTATTCAGTGCAGGTGCTTTTAAAATGACACCCTGCAAGAAAATCTCAGGAAGGATTTTGTTTTGCTTTTCATGGTCAAGACTGATGTTCTACAGGAACTTACTGGGGTGGTGAGTTTGGGATACAGCTTCACCCACCTTGTTAACAAGGAAATATGACCTACAATTCAAGAAAGCAGTACTGTAAATGGGTCATATTGGGGCAAAGGCTTCCAGGGAAGTCTTTGCCCAGACTGCCCAGGGAAGTGGTTGAGTCGCCATCCCTGGAGGAATTTAAAGGACATTTGGATGAGGTACTTAGGGACATGGTGTAGTGGTGGTTTTTGGCAGTGTTAGGTTTATGGTTGGACTCGATGATCTTAAAGGTCTTTTCCAACCTATATGATTCTGTGATTCTGTGATTCTGTGAAAATTTGTAGTCTATGGGCCAAGCACTGAATATACTTAGAAAGGGCATTTTGTCTTACTCTGTACAGTTCTTGTAAACTAAAAGAAGAAACGTTTATTTTTGATCTTCTCACCACTTATTTTGTACAATTTGCTCTTATGCTTGTCTTCTGCATAGTGCTGAATTCTGCTAAGAAAACTTCAGAAATTATCTGCCTGCTCTCAAGTTACTTCTGAGCCTTATCTACTAAACATTCATAATCTGTTTGGGTGGGAAGAGCTGTTCTGCAAGTACCCATATTCAGATGTATTTTATAACTGGCCTATATTAAGCTGAAACAATGGAACCTAGGAGTCATGTACAGATAATGAATGGAAAGATGATATAGCCCAAAATAAACAGCTCTTAAAAATATCTAGCAAATATTTGCCGAAGAAATGCCATTTCTCATAACAGGGACAAGAGAATGACTAGAGATCACAGAGCTGTATGATGCATGCAGAAGCTACCTGAATAAAACAAATGTACAAGCCATCATAATCACCCCATGGAAACCAAGAAATAAATTCTTCATTGTTGTCTTCCCTGGTAACAACAGTGACTCATTAAAATATGAAGGCCAAATAGCTTGTGAGTTAGAGATGCCAGTCTTGCAGTAATAAATGCCTGAGAATGGAGCTGATCACCTCATCCTATGTGAAGCAAATTAGCTGGCTGGTAAGAGCAGATGAGCTCATAATTAAAAAAAAAAAAAAAAAGGTAGGAATGTATTAGTTCATTGTTTTCCATTCTGAGACGTCAGTGCCTAAGCCAGCCTCCTTAGGCGTAGAGGTAGCATATTGAAACCACTCAAAACTGTCAGAGAAAGCAAACCCTGCCATTTCCCAACTTGGGATCTGGATTCTACCCAACGATTTTGTTCTGAATCAGAAGCAAACTCCCACATCTGGTGCACTAGCAAGCTTATGAGATCTTCTGCCTCATAAAAATGTGTGACCCCAAGAAAGCCAGGAAAAAAAATCTCCCTATATTTCAGTCCAGGATATTTTTTTCATTAATTTGAAGATGCAGGAGTTTTATTTCACTGCATATTCCTGAAAGTGAAAAAGGAGAAGGGAAATGGATTGCAGAAACATTATCACTTCTAAGCCATGTACTATGTCTGCTATTAACAGAATTTTTCAAAGGTTATCTGGCACAAAGCAATACGTATCATTAAAGTTTTCACAGAGCTTTTGAAGCAGTCCAGAAATCAACTTGTCCTTGCTTACAGTCACTAATACACACATATGCATACACTGCATTCGGAAAGACAGTTTTTTGTCCATGGCTGTCATGTAGTCACCCACCAGCAGTCCTCCAAGAAGCTGTGACAATCATTGCATGTGTCATACAAATACTTGGCTTTTCCTCCTTCATTTGCTTGTGTAAGGACTGACTGATAGAGAATTTTGCCTTTCCTGAATCTTCTCTTCATTATTACAGCCTTCATAAGTTGTCAGGAAGACCTAGCAAACTGTATCAGAGCAATGGACTTCTTTTTTAAAGCTTATGAATCATTTTCACTCTGATCAAATATGCTTTTGAAAAGCACTGGTCTTTTTACTTTGGACACCCATTGTTGCAGTTCAGAAAATCCCAGTCCCTTTCACTGCATTTGGGTTGCAGACTGTCTCCAGGTCCTCTGAAGATACCAGCCTCCTTACATGGAAGATCTCGCAAAGCTCCAAGAGCTTGTAATAAGTTTATTTGGGTACTTACCTACTTCTCCAGTAGTATAGAAATGGTTGCCCCGGGTCCAGATCTCGAGCTTCCTGTCCAGCCGATAACTGGTGTTTGCCCTTGCGTGCCTCATCCATAGAGAATGTTGGACTCCAACCCAGCTGATCATTTGCATGCTTGGAAGTTTTTCTGTTCCATTTCTCCCTTTCCCTGTCTCCAAACATGCTTCCCATGCAGGTTACATTTGCTTTTTTTCTTTTCTTTCCCAGTTTTAGTTGCAATTTCTATTCATCCTTAGGTTTCTGTTTTTACTTTGTTGATAAAGTTCTGCAGCATCCAAAATGTGCAATGCTCTTTGGAACACTTCCATGTAGCATGAGCTTGGAAAAGGGGCTTGAATTGACTGTTTGGTTTGCTTGCTTTTTTATTAATTTCTGTTTTACTCAGGAACTCAAGGACTGGGGTCATATTTCAGGTTTCTGACAGCATGCTTTGAAATGTCAGAAAGCCACTTTCTTAAATATACTAGACTGACTGCTACAACATTGTTTATTGTGTCTTCCAAATATCATAAATTTTGACTGTAGTCAAACTAGTACCTTGCCATCTACCTGAAATTATCCCACAGATGGGGATAAGTTATCACCACAAAAAAGTTATTGCATTGTGCTGAAACAAATCCACCTCTTCACAATCCTACATCTAGTTTCCGCAGTTTTCATCCAGATAGTATGGATAAGAACACTGATGAAGAAATGGGTTTCAACATTTTGCAACGAGAATGTCTTGTAGACTTGTATTGTCACTGCTGGCATGGTCTGAAGAGTCTCCTTGGCATATTTTAATTGCTGTTAATTAACTGAAAGCAAACTTGATGCAATCAGCAGCAGTTGGAAGGGGAGACCTCCCCTAAGGAATGAGACTGAAAACAAGGAAACTGGAGGTCTGGTGGTCTTTAGGGCTTCTCATTCTCGCCTTTTGGAGAGAGAGCTTTTAAAACATGTAATGGATATAAGGGATATAGCAACTGTCTTACCCCTTGTTTTTAAGCTGCTGACTGAATGGGACCCAAGAGATCTCAATGACTCTGAATGACTTATGTATGTACTCTTCAAAATTCATGCTGTCAAAGTCAGATAGAGATTTGCAAATCAACTTATGAGCAAGTAAGTGGCCCATCACATTTACCAATGTAAATCCAAAGCAGTAATTTTGTAGTAATAAACATATGTACCCAAAACATATATTTATATTTGGTTCTGTAGATTAATAGCTTACACTCACATAGCCAGATGTCATGATATTTAGTAGGTCTCTCAACTCAAGAACATGGTCCCTCCACACAGCTGAAGTAAACAGGCTGAGATCAGGGACGCTCCATGGGATTTGCGGGTGAACGAATTGGCAAAACTTCTGGCCTCTCCCGGATCAACCCTCCCCTTACTCATTGCTTCATTCTGTTGTAAATAAAATCCATGATGCAAACTACCCCAAATAGATTTTGTGTATTCTGATCAGACTGGGCAACAGATCTGCTTCAGTTCTCACTCAGTAAGAGGTGCTAGAAGCCTGCATTCCCTCTGTGTTAAAATAGTTGACTCCACACGGAAAATAGACACCGCCCCACCCCTCTCAACAACCTAAAGCCAGAAACAAACCATTGCTGAGAAGCAAAGCCTTAGCTACGGTACATTGCCAATACATTTTGGTTGCTGCACAGACTAGAGGCGCTCAAAATATTAACAAAAACCCAACTGTGGAAAACTTTCCAGGTTCATTTTTCATCATAAATTGCCAGGCCAGGCCAGGCCAGGTCTGTCAGAAGATTTACTTATGTATGAAACTTTTCAGGCAAAGCCATCCAGTATAGTTACACATAACTGAAGAAACAAGTGCATTTGAGTGTTTTTAACATAAGGCAATATCAAACTCTGCTACACCAATGAAACCTTACTTTTCAGCTAAAAGCAAAGCTTAGTGCAAACTGGTGCACAATTAAGCCAAATGAGATATTTAAACACATCTACATAGAAAAACCACTAAGTTCTACACATATCTAGACTGTATCAGCATGCATATTCACTTTGGTAAGGACAACATAAATTTATCTTGATTAAACCAAGCTGATTTCACTGTTTTGGATTTGTTTGTCAGTTAAACCACATTTGTCTGATTTATTACCACAAAAGAAGGTGATTCTGTATTCGGGAGAGGTCCTTACATCATTTGGTGGGTTTTGGAAGTGTCATATAAAAGTGAGAGGTAAACTTCTATATGAGAGTTTATCAAAAGTAAAAAAAAATGTGTTAAAACAAAGCAATACAAAAGAAAAACTTACACAAGGGGGACTTGAAGCACATCTTATTGAAACTTTGCAAGTATGGCAAAATAGTTTAAAGCAGCTAAGGAAAAAGAAAACAGTGAAATTAGCTATTAGGACGAGGACAAACTCTGGTAATTTTCTTTGGCATTTTTAAGATCGTGAATCTCTCTATGGCACGGAGGATGTTTGGATTTGAAATATGCCTTGTTTTTCTGTGTCTAGTCCATGCTTTTTGCATGAAAAGTATGCATTTTCATTGTAAGTGTGGGGTGGCAATCGAAAGACAAATCACAGGGAGGTAAAATGGCAAATGAGAGTTATGGGAGGTTTTGTTGGTGGGGTTTTTTTTAAACGTACTGCTTGTTTTTCTACCAAGTCTCACTGACTTGTTAACTGCTTAGGTTGCCTCAAGGGTGTCATCAATTAATTGAACTCTGGCCTTCAGGAATTTGATTGATAGGCAGGTGATTGAAACACAGACTGTCTCACCATTAATGACCCTTCCTAGAATGCTGGCTATTACTCAGCACCCCAGAAAAACTGCAGTGGTGATAGAAGGGTGGGTTTGATGTCTGGAGGTGTTGGTGTCATGCTTGCACTATGCTCTGAAAGCTTTATATTTGAGAACATAGGAAAGAGCACTAAGGCACACAGAACGTTCTCTTCTGAGAAGAGACCCTGTCTCTCCCTGCACAGACAGCAGCTGCATAGCTTATAAGACCCTGGACTGCTTACAATTCCTATCAGAACTTTAATATATCCAGCTAATTTTTGTCAAGGCTTAGGGCTCCCTTAAAAATCTTGGCTAAATAATAATAAATTAGGCACTGAATAATCCCAGTAGGTGGGATTATCATTTTCTCCTTGCTA
This sequence comes from Mycteria americana, assembly GCF_035582795.1. NCBI lineage: Eukaryota > Metazoa > Chordata > Aves > Ciconiiformes > Ciconiidae > Mycteria > Mycteria americana. The sequence continues at coordinate 40,231,449 of NC_134367.1, forward strand.
ACGCTTCAGAGCAAAGATGTTTATCTTGTCCAACTGTTAGAAAGAAAGTCTGTGGTCAGACAGGTATATTATTGTTCATATTGTAACAACCTTAATGCGGCCACAGTGTTACTGAGTGAGATACTGCGAAAAGCATGTGTTCTTCAGAAACCACCTTTCTATTCTGTAACTGAACTACCTGAAATTGTACTGTCAAATACTGTGTCACCTCTGGACACAGACCAAACTAGCTTAAGTCAAATAGAAAAGTTTTACAGCTGACAGTTGCACACAAAATTATTTCTTTATCATCTCAGATATGTCTTAACAGCTTTACAGGTCATAAAAATAGGTTGACTAGCCAAGCAGAAAGAGTGGAAGGATGTTCTTTCTTCAGTTAGACATAGTTTCTTTGGAAATCTAGTGTCTATGGCTTTAAGAAAGCCATGTCCAGTAGATTTTTGTACTTTGAATTACTTCATGTTACCTACAAATGCCAAATGGCCTGCAGTGAAAGGTCAAACTCTACACAGCTCTGTAAGCCCTGGGGATCCTGAGCAAGAAAACACTGTTCCACCCACTTTCAGCTCTGTCTGTTCCCGTTACTCTCCATATACTGCTTACTTGCCTTACCTGTCCTGCACCTCAAGGAGATTACGGAGATACATGTAAAAGAGACCCCTTCTGTGTGCACAATGCAATCTCTACATCTATACTCATAAATTAAACATCAGTTTATTAACTATTAAAATAAACGCAATAGATCCAATAGTCTACATTTTAAATAGTTAGAATGGTCCCAGGCATGGTTTCAGCTTGTGCTCTGTAGTACTGGGAGTTAGCATAAGCCAGAGATCATTCCCAGCAAGATGTTAATAGTATGGCTGTGGGTGCTCTGTGCCAGCTGGCCTCACAGCCAGGGAATGGTTGCAGGCCTGTTTAAGTTGCTAGTGTAGATACAGCCAGTGAGGGCAGCCTTAACGCAAGGCCCACCACGACCACAGATGGGTGGGGCAGAATGTATTACTCTAAAAACCATGTATTTTTCTAACCAAGAAAACCAGGAAGATGCTTATGTATAACCCCATCTAAATAAGCCCTTTACTTCCCTGTATGCTGCTGTGTATTAGCAAGCTCTACTACTCTTGTGCTTCCAGTTCTAGTCCTGGACAAACAGCAGGTATGCAAAATTCTTTGAAAATGGGACCATCATAACACAGCTTATTTCTTTAAAAAGCAAGGAGCTTCATTACTTCTTATTGTCGTGGTTTAACTCCAGCCGGCAACTAAGCCCCACGCAGCCGCTCGCTCACTCCCCACCAGTGGGATGGGGGAGAGAATCAGAAGAGTAAAAGTGAAAAAACTCGTGGGTTGAGATAAAGACAGTTTAATAGGTAAAGCAAAAGCTGCACATGCAAGCAAAGCAAAACAAGGAATTAATTCACTACTTCCCATCGGCAGGCAGATGTTCAGCCATCTCCAGGAAAGCAGGGCTCCATCACACATAACGGTTGCTTGGGAAGATGAACGCCATCACTCCGCATGTCACCCCCTTCCTTCTTCTTCCCCCCAGCTTTACATGCTGAGCATGACGTCATATGGTATGGGATATCCCTTTCGTCAGCTGGGGTCAGCTGTCCCAGCTGTGTCCCCTCCCAACTTCTTGTGCACCCCCAGCCTACTCGCTGGTGGGGTGGGGTGAGAAGCAGAAGAGGCCTTGACTGTGTGTAAGCACTGCTCAGCAGTAACTAAAACATCCCTGTGTTATCAACCCTGTTTTCATCACAAATCCCAAACATAGCCCCATACTAGCTACTGTGGAGAAAACTAACTCTATCCCAGTCAAAACCAGCACACTTATACAATTTCAAGCGTTTGTGTGGTTGGCTGTATGGGACTAAGAAGACCGTAAGGTAGCATTGCTTCTTAACCCCCCACCTTATTCATATTATTCTTCAAATCCAGTCAAGAATCAGCCATCCTGATTCATGTTGACACAGTGGGGCTATTATCATATTGCTGTTCTTAAATCAGGACTGGATGATGGTGAAGACACTGCAAAAGTGCTCTTCTACTTTCTACTTTTGTGTTCTGTGCTCCACGAAGTAAAGCACTGTGTACTCTAAAACAGCAACAGCAAAAAATATGTTACTCGTAATCATTAGACCTGTGGTTTTAATGATTTAAGTAACTAGCCATGAGCCACAAGCAACCAGGAAGAATGTTTTTTCCACTACAAGAAAGCATTTTTATAACAGATAAACACTGCCTTGAGCTCAAATTTTCACACACTGAGCAGTAAATTGAATTATATAGTGCTGGAGAGCTGACTGGATTTCTTAATTATTTCCAGACTTGTTAACTTTGTGAAAAATGGGAGAAAGAGAAGAGTGTGTGGGGAAGGAGTGGGGCAGGTCATTCCTGGGGAGTAGTAGAAGGGGCCCACACATACACATAACCTTGCTGAATTTCCCAGAGAAAGATAACATACTTTTTTGCTACTGCTACTGAAACCACGGAGTATAAGTGTAAGGAATTTCTCACTGTTCCTGGGCTACAGCAAGTCCTGCAACCTGTCCCCTTGAAAGGCAGAAAAGAAATTGCCCTTTTTCTTACCTATGTGGGACAATTTTGGAAGAAACTCTATTTTCTTTTTTCCCTTTCTCCTTCCCTAGCTTTTGCAGAAAGGACTATTTATAATAGCATCAAAACCCAAATCCCCACATTGGAAAGGGATTTTAACAGTCAAAGCCCTTATCTCCAAGACAGGAGCAATGCATTTCTCGTCATAGATTCACCACATAGGGAAACTTTTGACTTACAAAAAGTACTGATATGAACCTTTGATTTTATGGTTGAGTGTTCTTAATGTGAATGAGAGGTCAGCAGTCTTCTCCCCCTCATTGTTTTTTCTGAATACAAGGACTTTCTGAAGGTTTATGATGCCACCTTTAACCCAAGTTATAAATACACAACACTGAGATCATAGGACACATTAATTTCCTGCTCTGACACTACACATTTTTAAAAATCTGAGACATAAACATATAAACCAAAATCCATCCCCATTTTAAATCCATTCGCTTCTGAGTTTGTCCTACCATGTTGGCAAACACAGAACATTTATTATCAATTAGCACAGTAAAACCAGAAGGCAATGTTCATGTAAAATTCTCCTCTTAATATGCATATGATTACTCACAACAAAATGAACTCTAAATTATCAATATAGGTTGTAAAACACATGTAAAAGCTGCATACTGCAAATACGTGGCAATTTTTAGGTAGCAATAGCCCCACTGCATGCAAGTAAACTGTCTGTATATGCAAAGTTAGGCACAAGAACTGGGGAAAAAAACCTCCAGGGAATCCCAGAACATGTGATTTTGGTCATCCCAAGTCTATTTGCAAGTTTGGGTGGGGAATGTTGAATAGCTTTGTCTGTGAAAATATTTTTCCTTGCTTGATTTTTGTAGAAAAGAAAGAGATAATAATTGTTCTGACTTTTACCCAATTTGTTTCCTATATCTTACTTGCATGTACCTTAGATTTTGTTTGGATTAAACCAAATGTTTTATTCAGCATGGGTTTTTTCAGCTTCCTTTTGAGGAAAAATTATTAAATAATAGCAAAGCTATAATTTTCCATTTGTTTACACAGCCCTAATCATTACATCCTAAGTGCTTGCCAGATTGGAGCCCACCTAAGTGAATGAAATGATCCAAGTGTCATTAGGTCTTGAGTTCTCACTTCCCACTGAGGGTGCCCAGCAGGTCTGAGAGTCTCTTGATTGTTCATATGCTCTGAGACTGAGGGAGAGTAGTGTTGGTCCAAATTTTACACTAATGACGGTTTCCTGAACACAATTACAAAGCTTTGTACTTTCTGAAAACCAGCCCTAGAAATTATTTGCTTTAAGGATACCCATATCTGCTCCAGATGCAAAGTTTAAGACATGCCGTTTTCTTTTCCCGTTCTCAGATTCTTCCTTGTTACAAAATAACTCTGCAAAATATTGAAGATATACACTCATTGCTAAATCCTCAATTTGTTTTTTAACTTTCCATTTCTTTACAGTTGCCTTGTCTCCGTTGAGAGGTATTCATTCACTCCTTGCCGGCTTTTCTAGTCTGTGCACATTTTTCTCATCTTGAGAGATTGTTGAAGCTGATTTAAAACACAAAATAGAAATGGACTTTGATTTTTGTTAAGTGTTTGCTCCTTAGCCTGTCAGCAGACTCCTCTGACATAATAGCTTCATTTTGCATCAGTAACCATTTCATGCTGGTGATGAACATCTTGTAGTGGCCACAGAGAGCTTGTAAGATATCGGGGGAACAGATTGTCAAATATATTTAAAGGTAAGAAGTCATGTAAAACAGTCCTAAGTTTAGTCTTCTGTTTTGGAGATAATGTCTTATGTTAGATTGATTACATACAGCCTGAAAAGTGTGGCTCATGCATCCACTCTTGCTGTGTGCTGAAAGATAAAAATCCCATTTGCTGTATTTTATATTGGTGGTCTTTGACACTGGTAATGCAGATCTGTATGTTCCTTGTAAATCACAGATATAATGACTGCCAGATAACAACTCACTTAACTGCTGAATGAAGTGTTTCTTAGCTGGAAACTGAGCTATGTCATGTTCATGATCTAGTGACTTACAACACAGACCACTGGGTGAGTCACTCATTTGTATCCCCATTAAAACACACACATGCAGAACTCTGTAGTATGATGGTGTAGTCATGATCCAACATGACTTGTTAGCCAAGACTCTGTTCTTTAGCTGAATTTGTTTGTTTGTTCATGTTCCTCTATCACCATCCTCAGCATGGCATCCAACTCCTCCATGTACATCCAAGACAAGTTATAGCACCTGCCTGGAACGTGGACAACAGCACAAGACCGCTTTTCCCTCAGAGTTTCCCATTCAGTAGGTAGGGCTGCCATCAAACCAACAGCTTCTGCAGTGACTTCTGAGCCCACGGTTGTTACTGCTTATTGTTTGAGGAGTAGTCATCCTACTGCAGTAACAGGGCTGCCAGGGCTTCTCTGAAAAGTCCCCTCCTGCCAGCTTCCTTCTTGGTTCCCTCTGCCGTCCTTCATAAGCTATTTTGATATCTAAAGACTCTGTAAGACCTAGGTATTGTCGTCAGGTATATCTGCAGCACTAACATGCACCTACACAATACCCTAAATTAAAATTTTTCTTTCTGATATCTGATTTATTAATTATTTTAATCGAGACATTCGACTCTGCTGCATCTGCAACGCTTACACCTAGGCTCCCATCTTTGCTGAAGCCCTCACACCATTCTTGCTAGTCAGGGAGTTGGTAGTCCCCGGCAGATAGACAGCTCTCGTTAGGCAGGCTGCTGCGATGGGCTTTCCTGGTGAACAAGGGTTCAGGCAATGCCTGGAGCAATATTCATTTTCTGTCCTTCCCTGGAGAGCTGCATGTCCCTTGCTGAGCAGACGAGGAGTTTCCCTCAAGAAAATCCCCATTCCTGCATTGCCGCCCTCTCTTCCCTCCGGTTGCCCTGGGGGGCCATTCCCTTGCCAAGCAGTCTCTTGGCCATGCATGGCTTCTCCTCAGGATCCTCCACAAACCAGCCAGCCGCGGGGAGAGGCCTAAACACAGCCATCTCCTCAGAGACACCCGCACGCGGCTGTCTCCTCAGTGAGGTCTATGCGTGGCCGCCTCCTCAGGGACACCCACACACAGCTATCTCCTCAGAGAGGCTCGCATGCAGCCATCTCCCCAGCAAGGCCCGTGCACGGCCATCTCCCCAGCAAGGTCCATGCACGGCCATCTCCCCAGCGAGGCCCGGGGTGCCGCTGCAGCCATGCCACGTGCAGCGGCACTGCTTGGCGTTGGGCACAGCAACCATCTGGCAAAATTTACAGCCAGACCCAAAGGTGCAAGCATGCACATTTCATGGACGTATTTGAAACTTTGCTTAAAGCATCACACATGGAACTGCGCGGGACTTGGCAGAGGCAGGTTATGTAATATATAGTCATCCATCTGCCGCCTCCACGAAAAGCGCTTACTTAGATGTCTGCCGGGCAGCAGGCGGAGGCTGCGCTACCCAGAGGCTGGCTATTAAAAACAGAGCTATTACTTATTGACAGTGACAACAAACCAGTAAAACCTCTCTGAACCTCCTTTTTTTCTGGCTTCCAAGCCTATCGCAATCGAGGGGAGGAGGGTACGCCAGATGACCGGAGTAATAACGCCTGTCTAAATGGGTTTCTTTGTACATCTTCACCTGCCAACGGTATTGCTCAAAATGAAAGCAGGGTCTTGAGCACGCCAGGCCTGTCGGTGACCTCTGACAAAGGGGATCCCAGACAGGAGCTCTCGTGGTGCTGTCTGAAGCTCTGGGGAGCTGCTCTCCCAAATCGTGCAGACACCCCGAGAGAGGCCATGGCAGGCTGGGGGCCTTGGCCGTACCCTCTGCCACTCCTCTCTGCTCCCCGCCTCACCCAGCCCCTAACACAAAATGGACAAATATTTATTTGCCTTAGATCCTATGGCGGGAGCGCTTAGGCCCAGAAGGTGACAGACGTGCAAGTTTGTTTTTTAAAACACCAAGATGTTTACAGAACAAATACAGCTCCTCATCTTAAGCTGAATATTTTTAAAACACGGTTGTCATAATGTCTCATTTGCCAGCGCTTTACTGTGGAAGCAGCACTGGGGAAAAATGCCTATAACGCCATCCTGATAATGGGAACGGTTTAAAGTAAACAGAGTTTTTCGTCAGTGCTACACCAAGAACTGGAATAATAAATAGAGATAGGAGGTAGCCCCACACTTCAAATAATTTGTGGAAACCTACTTCCACAAACTCAGCCCATTTCATATTTGTGCAGTTGCTGACCATAAGGACGGCCATAACCCTTGCTGTGCCTTGGACAAGTGCCGTGCTAATCACTCCTCACATCATCTCCAGCCTCAGGAACTGAGATCACTTGACACTGCACAAGTGTCCAAACTGTAATGAATTTCCTCAGCTTTCAGGGCAGCCCGACCAGTTTGACTGGCAGGCCAGCACAGCAACTGTCTGCCTGGGTGGCAAAGAGGAGCGTATTTCCGTACCTTCTGGAATTACCAGCACCCAGAGAAAACAAAGTCATTTAAGATTTTTACGTAAAGATAAAATGGAAGAAAATACACCAAACTGGGATTCTGTTCAGCAGCACTTAAAGAAGACAAGCTTTACAGTTGAACATGCAGAGCTAAGGAACAGAAAATCAACAGTCCTTCAAAAATCAGGCTCTTGCTGCTAAAATTGCTAATATTTTCTCTGAAGATGTCTGATCAGTCATTTATTTTCTGATCTTGACAATAGGAGTCACCATTCACTCTGAAATCACAAGTGTAAATGTGATATTTAAAAACAAAAACCCCACAAGTAATAGTGCTTACTGTAGAAAAAATGAGCATTTTCAGTAGATTTTCTCTACCTTTATTTCTTTATGAGTTCCACCCTGGGTATTGTTTCACAAGGATGTATGTGAACTTCCTCTCCACGTAACTGCCATTCTTGAAAATACCATAAGCCCAATTAATTCCTGGTGAAATTTGGCGCGCTTTGATTGCAGCTGGGAAAAGCCGCTTCAGTAGCTTTGGAGTCAGTCACTGAGTAACTAATAGTTATGTTGCAAAATCCACAGGAAGGATTTTTCCAAGTCTTCACTCCAAGAGGATTTCCTTGTTAAGATTTCTCATCTTTGACAAGGGTAATGCATTTATTCTCTGCTTTTGCTGCCCAGAAAAGTATGCACAAGCAAGGCATGTTTCAAGGATTTCTCATCAGGTCATGTTCATACACATGGAGGTCGCATGTGGCTGTGCAACAACCCACATCCCCGTATTCGCTCCTGGTTCCTGGCAATGCCATCCACATTGCCAAAAATACCAACTCTCAGTCTCGCGTTGTTTCGCAGTGAATCTAGGCAGCAAAGCCCAGACCTGTTTTACAAGGAAACTGTGTAAGTTATAGTTACATTTACAAGCAAAAGAAGACATGATGGATGTTCTCCAAGGTGTGTATTTACTTCTGACCCCATATCTAGCCTGCCTTTTCTTCCTACCTTACTTCTGTTATGTGCTAATGACCTATTTAAACAGTGGCAATAAGTAGCAGTATCTAATAGAAACAACAGTGAGTAAGAAGCTTTTGGCACATCCCAGAGACAGGTCGCAAAGTTCTGGGGAATGCAGACCTGTTTGAGCCCCCAGCCCAGGCACAGAAACTCTTGGAAGGTAATATTATCTTGCCATGTGTCACTTAGGAACTAAAAATGAATATCCCAAAGAGTTTGATTCCTGGCACTTCGGGGATGGTAAATATTATTATTATTTTTAAACCAATGTTATTATTGGAAAGACTTTAATAATTTGAAAATAAGATTAGTGTTGAAAAGACTTCTTTGGTTTTGGCTTTTTGTAACCTTTAAATCTGGGTAGACTATTCCTGGACAAGTATTTCAGCTGGAATTTTATTTTCATTTTTCCTCTATTTACACTGTAATCTATTCCAGTACACACAGTGCAGCGCTGACTTTGCCTTGGGATATCATCTACATTTTTTTAAATTTAAAAGGTTTCAAAGAAAGAAAGTTAAAAAGCTGCTACCACAGAAATACACTAGGCTCATACACCATTCCTTGAGAAGCTCTTACATATTCCAGTGGTTGTGGCCATCACATCCAACAGAAGTGTGGAGCAGCTGTAATAAATACATAGATAGTTCTATGGACTACTCTGTATTTCTTGGAAGTAAATGCTTTAAAAATCTTATTTTCCTTTTTTTCTGGAGTGAGTTTAGTAAACTATTTCAACACTTTATAGAAATATTCCTATGCTGCTTTATAATCAGTTCCTAGTCCCTTACTTGAGAAGTGGCTAATTCTTGATGAACTACACGAACAACAATCAACTACAGAGAAATGAGAACTAATTTGAGTGTTTTTCACTGGCTTTCCTCTTCACACAATAGTCTTTAAGATGTAATGTATCCCAGATCTGCATGGTGAAAGTAGATCAGACACCTGCAATTGCTACGCAAAAAACATAATAGAACAAACCCAAGGAGAATAGAATGTGATATGTACATACAGGCTTACATATTCTAGAATACCAGTGTAAGGGTTATTAAATGAGATAGAAATAAAAATGAATGTAGTCTTGAGACCAGTGCATTTAAATCACCAACACTAGTTACTCATCCAAATAAAGCTTTGCATATCTTGTTATGAAGTGTGAAGAGAAACACGGCAAAGAAAGACACAGGGGTAGATATAACAAATGAAACTTCAGAAAAGAAGTGTCTATGTCAGAGGTTTATAGATATAAATTAATATTATTTGTTGGAATTTTTTTTCCTTTGATTTCTAAATGGGACTTGGAATAGGAAGGAAAACTGGAGGTACATTATTGTGTCTTACAGACTTCAGAGAGTAATGTCCTTGAGAAGCGTAAACGGCAATTCTATTTTTCTCTCCTCTTCTAGATAGATAGTCCCTGCTGACTGGAAAGCCTCCAGCTCTGTAAATCTCTTCTGGCACAAACATGTAGATCAGAAATTAAAAGTGTTCTTGTTAAAAGTTCTTGCTTCTTTTCCAAAATGTCACAGGTATGCTTTCTGCAATTCAACTAAGCACAGAATAGAAAACATTATTAGTGTGATAAGGTCACAAAGGAGACCTGGAAAAGATCATTAATAGTTTTCTGTATCATGAACACTCAGAGCTGTGTCTCAGAAGCTTTTCAATACATAGAAAATCAATATATCTATCAATACATATATTGATAGATAGAATTGATAGAATCTTAGTGAAAAGGGCTTGTTTAAATAAATAAATAAATAGATGTACCTAACTGAGAGAGGGTTTGCATTAGTCTAAAATGAGTTTGTTGAAGAAAGGAAACCTTTTGGGTCATTGGTAGGGAAATTCCGAAGGAACTGAATTCATGAAACAATTTTTGAAGCAACTCCCCTCAACAAGTGTCATTAACCAGAGGCTGGGACTGCATAAAGGGCACACAGAAAATGAATCTGTAGTTTCCAGGATGTTGAGAAGAAGGAATAAATACTAGGAAGAAGGGAGATGGGAGTAGGTAAATGCTCTGATGAAGTTTCACAGGCACGAAGTCATGTAGCAAGTATCTTCAGTGGAGCGGCCACTCTCTTAGCTTCTGAAACGTGGAAGCAGGCGTTTGGGCAGGAGGAGGTAAATCCGCTGTGTACCATCCAGCAGTCCCCACAGCCTGCTTGGCAACCTCAGAAGTGCATTGCTCTTAACAACAACCTTTTTCCAATACCGACTTATAATAACATATTTGGCTTGCATCAGGCGTATAATGTACTGGGTACGTTCTAAAAATAGGACCACGTGGGCCCTGCCCCAAGCGGCTCAATATCTAAGATGTCAACCACTAGATTAAGGGAGGAGAAGAGGGATAAAACCTTTTAAAAAATAGTATCAGCTACTTTGGCGTGTTATCTAACCACTATTATCTGGGAATTTCTTGCTCAGAGGCATGTTCAGTGTGTGAGAGAGCCAAGCTCCAAGCACCCAGAGGGCAGCAAATCATAGTTCGAACAGCTGCACAATCTACTGTGAGCGGCAATTCATTCTGACATCTCACAGGGACAGAAGTAATTTTGTGGGAGGACCCTGAAGAGCTGCATCGTCTTTCCTTCCTGCTCCAGTCTGAATCCAGATACTCAAGCAGATCACCCACATATGGCCGGTGATGTGCGTAGGTCCTTGCTGGATAGGGACTTTGGGTTAATTTCTCCCCCTTTCCCTCAATGATATATGAATCACGGCCAAAGTCAAGCAGATTAAGGTCCAAAATCTCCATTCCTCTCACTCAGAAGCTGTTCACATTTATACAGCACCTCCCTATTTGTGATTAAGATGCTTTCCTTGGAGATGGAAATTTGAGCTCATGAAGACTGAGCAGGGCACTGAACCTCCCATTCAATTTTCTGCTTCACGGACAAGGGCTGTAATACTTGAATAGTACCAAAAGACAGGAAGGGCTGGCAGATGCTGCCTTTTTTTTCACATACTGGTTTTGAGGAACTGCCTGTGTAAGAGGATGCGAGGTATGCAGGTTGGTATAGGTGACTCCTTGCAGCTCCCAGCCAGGAGCCTACTGTCTGAAGGGAGGGAATTGTAACCACCGAGCATTGTGCACCTCTCTTTCCCACTGGACAATGCTGGAACTTTCTGTACCTGACTAAGGGGACTGGATTCCTCTCTAAAGTCTGGCACTTAATTTATAAGCACCTAATTATTTTATCATATCTAGCTCTTAAACAGAAGCCTTTCAGGTCCTACTGAAATAATTGGAAATTGCATGCACATGTTGTAAAAAAAATATTCATTCTGTTTATCCCTTGAATATATTGAGGACTTCCTTTCCTCTTCCTGTCCTACTTCCAGAAAGTTTTACTGTTTTCCTTTAACAAACCATACTTTCTAGACTATGTCTCTCAGATGTTGTTCCTAACAATGTCTTGGAGTGGAAGATACTAGTGTGCCTCTAAGAAGTGGCCAGTGCTGACTCTTGCTGTGCAACACTCACTGAGGTTGGGTACCTGGAACTGCAAAATGAAGCACAGGCTCCTGCTAAGTGCGCCCAAGTATCAGCCATATGATCACGAGCTTCATAGGCATGGGTGACGTTGTTCAAAAGCAAAAAAGTTCTGAGGCACCTGCAGGAAGTAGCCAATTTCATACCTTAATTCTGAATACATCTATCTAACTTTTCTTGATATCTGTCTTGATGGGCAAACCTTACTCTACACAGTAAATCTTGGTCTACTATTTTTAAGGCTAGCCATTTTCAGCTTTTCAGTCTGAAGCATGTGGGGAACATTTTGAGGTCTTTAAGTGGTATTTTTTTAAGGAGCACAATCAAAAAATCTTTTTTGGCCAAGACTACATGGAAATTATCTGAGGGTAGCTAGGAGTGTTTTTGTTGTCACTATTATTATTACTGAAAATCTAAGGAAATAAAAAAGAAAATTAAAACACAGCTGTGCTTAGTATCTTGCAGTGGATTCTGGAGAAAGCTATAATATACATCTATACCCTGGGTTTTTAAATTTCTGGAATCCTCTTGTCTTCAGAGGTAGCAAATGAACTCCAAGTACAAAACTTCAGAGTTTTAAGGAGAAGGATTAATAAAACTAAAAAGTAATGCCTCATAAACATGCCATTAGATTAATTCTGTCAGTCTCCAAGTATGTTTTTTTCTTTTGCTTGGCTGGTAGCATGAATGACAATGAAATGTATTGTGAATTTATGATCTATAGATTTAGTTGATAGACATGCCTGCGTAATTTTTTCTTACCCTTTCCTAGGTGTCCATTCTGATGGGCATGGGTGTTAAATGTTTCAGATGTTATGAAATTTTACACAGGCTGGTGGTTAATGAGTTCTAGAAGTTGTGAAGCTCAACAGTGTTGTATTATTAGGTTCTCTTAAAAGCCTCATCTACCTCCTACAGTCAGTGATGTTGTGGTAGGGACTCAAAGGAAAACAATATGAGTTCTGATGTGTGCTACTTAAAAAGAGCGTATCCATACTAGCATATTAACATGCAAATTCTATGTGTGGGCCTGCCAAAAAATATAAGCATTCCATCCAAAATATATAAATACAGTCTACTTCTCTGAAGAGGCATAATTTCAATCAAATGTACATTTGGAGTACCGCTCACTAAGAATTTATACTCTTCTTCTCAGTGTTTGTATTAATATGAAACAGATTGCCAAGTTTTAATAAAAAGGCAGTTATCTTCTTCTGCTAATGGATTAAACACAGGACATTTGAATTTCAGTGCTGCATCCAAGAGCATAGGTGGCCTAAGTACTTTTGTCCTATTTCAACATCTAGTTATAACATCACATAGACAGAAACGTGCGTACGTAAAACAGCTGGTGTTCACAAGGCAGACCAGGAGGACATAAGGAGTTTGTCAACTTCTGTCTACATTGCAGTGCGGCACCTCTTCAGAGTACCTCTAAAGGAGTATGTCTGCCTCTCAGAGAAGATAGTTCCTCATGACTTCAAGGAGGTCTGACGGTTTCACAGTAAGGCAAAATGCAACTTTTGCATTTTGTTTATTGCTTGTTTATGTTTATTAAATTTGTATTTCAATTAATGAAAACCCAAATAATTTTGTATTTGAATGTCCCTATTTTGCCAACTGTGATTCACAGAAGAGGTGATGTGATTCAATAGTTTTGTGCTTTTAGCATCCTAATTTGTCCATGCAGTTTGCTTTGCTGACTAAAGCAACCACACGGCCCTGTGTGGGGTGGAAGACTGACATGTGGAAAAAACCTGGGATTAATATGGTGAGGGGGTTTATCATTGTCTTCATGTTAGGATTTGTGTAGATTTAAGAGTCTTCACAAAATCTGCTGTAAGAGTTTTAAGAAAGGGCTTCTGTTGTGTTGTTGGTACTTATTCCTTTTTATTTAGCTTTGGAAAACTGGTGAAACTTCATTGGATGCAGAAAAGAAAAAAACCTAGGAGTCGGAGAACAACCTGGGCTTCTGGCTGCTCTGTGGACTTGCTAATTGCACATATCGCCCTGAATCTCTTACCTTGTCTTTTACTGGTGTTCTGAGTCTAGGTGACAGTGCACTGCCCTGCTACCTCAGGATCTGCCCAATTAAAGGGCAATAACTGAAGTCTTCCTTCAGATGATCCAAGAAGCTTGCTTCCTCCCTCTCATCTTTTCCAAGCCTCGTACAAACCAGTACACACTGGGAAAGATGCATGACCCTCCTTAAAGGTGCTGGACCTGCCAGCTGAGCTGACACGAATGCATCGCCATCCATCACAGAGTGTTGTTGGGGAAAGCTTAGTTCCCTGCTGATGCACAAGAAAGCCCATATTGTTTAACGATTTAAATAGCTGTTTAATACATTCAGGCTTGATTTTGCTGTTGTTGTTGGGATTTGTTTGTTCTTTACAAGAAAGCATAGGGCTAAATTCAGACCTGGTGTAAGCGGATGCAACTTTATTTACTTGTGAAGAGCTGCAGTCAAACCCAGCAGGACTGTGTTTGGTCCGTGTTTGGAAGCATGTTCAGGCAGTTTTCCTTGTCTGTGAGACCATGCTGTACTTTGAAAACAATTCTTCGCATGCATGCAAAAGCATATTTATGTGTATCAAAGGGGTTTATGACATAGGGCAAACTGAATCACTAGAAATGGGAACCTGATGGCAATTCCTGCCTGTATTTCTTCTTGAAAAGCTGAAAAATTGGCAAATGAACTAAAACCACACTTAGACAGTAATGAGGGAACTATAGCAAATAACTACATGTGAAAATGATCCCCCGGCCATGCAGTGTGTACACACAATGAAAGCTGGGATTTATGTATATACATAGGCATTATATGACAACACTGTAAGTGCTGTGGAATCACAATGCTGGTTATTAAATGATTTGAATTTCTGGTAGAAAAAGGCAGAGTAGTGCTACTGTATTGTACAACATTTTAGGGTAAGAGCCAATGACCTAAAGAGGATAAAAACTGAATGGCGTACAGGACAAAATGTTATACCCACATAGCTAGCTGTAAGTAGTAGATTTTTATGGTCTGACCTTTGAATTTAATTCTTATGAAGTAAGAAAGATTGATTCTCAGAATAGGTCCCTACCCAGAAGCACTTCTAGCAAATCAGGCCACAAAAAAGACAAAAATAAGTTTGGGCTGTTTTAGTCGTTTCCCTTTATTCACCAGCAGATGCTCACAAAGGGCTCCCGGCCCTATCCATCCTCTGATACGTGGTGCTCTCAGGCCAGTCTGAGCTGCTTTTCTCCCTCTTCATCAATAGATGTCAATAGCAAGCTTCCTACTCCCAGAGACTTCAGCCATTTCAGGGCTTGCACCAGAACAGTAAGGAGGAAATAGTGACTCCCTTCCCAGCAAGAGTTCGGCTTAGTGTGTACTTTCAGTTTGTCCTTAGAAGCTTGTTCCTAATATGACTAGGCATACTTCTGTATTTCATGTTCGGAGACTCTGAAACCAAGCCAACGTTTGTGAGCTTCAGTCATCTCATGACACACAGAATCCCAAAATTTGACCCAGATTCAGTGAATTCAACAGCATTTTGCAGATTTGCAGGAATGTGACTCAAAGTCTCTTCTTCATCTTGACGAGTGCTAAAGAAAGCACAAGCAATGAAGCTGGGCAGGACACATGTTCATATCTTTTTCTGTTTCTCCTGCTTTCTTTGGTTTTGGTTTTTTATTTCCACACATGAAAAGTTCTGGCCAAGGATGGCAATTACATGCAAAATAATTTCGCTGAAAATGAATGACTACATTCTCCAGTCATGCATACTGGATGTGAATGAAATGTAAATGCTCTTTGCTTATACATTAGTGTAACAGTGTAACAGAGAATCAGAACCTGGATCTGAAGAGTCATATCTGGTGGTGTTGCTTCTAATATCCTCTGTCTTTCCTTCATTCCTCCCTTTCTTTCCTACATTGCAAGATAGCAATCCACAGGTGATACTGAGCATGACAAACTCCAAGAACCAGTCTGGTAGCAAACTATATGTGAATCTGCTGGGTAACTTGCTTTGCCACTTTACTCGCAGTCCCAGCTAAAAATAAATAACCAAGAAGGTGGTGGTATCAGCAGCCAAGTGAGCAGAAATGGGGATACACTGGCTCTCTTATATCAGCCAGGGATTTGGATTGCGAGGACAGGCGCCCACCTGCTAAGTGCACTGCCTGCATTCGCCTGCCATTCGCCTGCCCAAAGAGCAGATCACAAATCATGCCAGTTGTTCACAGAGGCATCAGCAAATGTCAGCGTGCTTTAAGCACAACAGCCAGCAGCCCTGCTGAAGCTAGCACATAGCTGTGATGGTAGGAAGCCTGCATCATAACCTTCTTCTGAACAGATTTTTTTTTTAATTATTTTTTGGATGGGAAGTGGAAGAGTGAGCTCCTCAGAGTTATGGAGGATTCAACTACAGATAAATGCTGAAGTAAAAAGAATTACGTCTGGGAATCCAAGGAGCTCACATCAGAAGAACCCTGTAGCATCTCCCAGTGCCCTCTTCAGATGAATTTGCTTTAAATGTTTTGTTTTTCAAGGCAAAAAATTTGCAATATATTCTCAATTTCCCCATCCTTAAGACTTCTTTAAACAGAGGCAAGGAGAAGAGATATTTAAAACCAGTTGTGGCAGTTTATTTTAATCAGGTATTCTTCTGGTACAGAACAGACCATACCTCAGTAAATTTACCTTTCACAGATTACCAAACCCAACAGATACAGTTTAGGACCATACATAAATCACCATTGTCCCACATTTGGTCTTGCAATGCAAAATTTGGAATTATTATCATTGCAAACCTATTACATATTATTCCCTGATGTTGCTATGTGGCTCTTCCAGAAGCTAAAGGAGGTTTGTGGAAATAGTAAATCAGAGGTTGTCAGGGAGGAAAAAAAAAGAAAAAAGACACTGGTATCTGGCCAAATCCATCCTTTCAGACAGGACATTGTCATTTCTCTGTTAGGTGAGGAACTGACTAAAAGCATCAACAGTTGGGATGGAAGAATGCACTTCAAGGCATGCTATTGGTAGAATAAGGAGAAGCCCTCAAGGAGAACAGGCTCAGACTTGTTACAAATCCCATCTCATCTCCCTGATTGTCTTATGGAGACCCTGTCTTCTGCAAGAAGGAGGATCAGAGCTTCAGTTTCCTGTGCTTTCAGGAAGTTCTTCATTTCAGTTTGTTCAGGCTGATGTCTGGGTGTGCACAGAAGGTTGCCCTGAAAAAAGAGGAGATCAGGTATTGCCAGGGTGAGCTGTTCTTGAAGCAGAAAAGGACTGGCACCAAGCTGGAGTTCCTTATTTGGAACTAGACCTCTGACCTGAGGAGTACTCAAGCCACCACCAAGGGCTTTTGAAAGTGTGGGCTTCAGATTGCTCTTTGCACTGCCTGAGACCCCTGAGCACTGGCTCAAGGTGGCCACTTCCCAAACCCCATTTGGCAGCTGATTCTGCCAGGCTGGGTGCCAACTCTCAGTCACAAGTATGACTCACTTTAGGGGTCCTACCTTTCTCTACCTATAAAATGAACGCATTGCTTTTCAGGCCCTCAATGATACAGGGACTTTTGTGACTGAATTTTTGCTTGAAGCTCAAGAGCTTGCATTGAATCAAATGTGTGTTCTAGCTAAATACCCAGCCTTGGCTTAAAATTTCCTGGAAGAAAACCTTTATCACATGGGTATTTCAATGGTCAATTACGTTTCTGTTTTTCTTGAGCTTCCAGCCATTGAAGGATGCTGTATATTTGTATCTTTCTCTTACCAGAGTTATGTTCCCCATAGACTATAATCAAGTGACCCTGTAATTTTTTTCTGGTAAGCTAGAGAGACAGAGCTCTAGAGGAATCTCACAGTTAAGAAAAATTCTAGATCTTAAATAATTATTGTTAGAACTGAGAAGGAATTAGTTACTGGTGGTAGAGTCTCTCTTTTTCTTCTCTCTCTTTCTTTCTTACATTGAAAGATATTGAGATCTTCAAATTACTTTCTCATTTTAAGACAGGAGGAAAAAGCAAAATACCCTATTTTTTCTGCAAGCAACAACCCAAAGCAAATGGTATTGGATTATGTTTAGCTTCAATAAAAGGCATTTGCAGCTGAAAAAATAGTAAGTGCAAATGTCTCCCATTGATGACAGTGAAATTAGTGGTGGAGTAGAGCTTCATAACCCAGGATTTCCTAACAATTTTTGAGTATTTCGGTGATTGACAGCACAATTAGTATAACCAGGGAACATCAGAAATGCTGGGAACAGATTCTGCTGCAGCAGACAACTTTGGCTAGGAAAAGTTCAAGTACAGACTTCACAGTGGCACAAGGCTGTGTTACTTCTTAAAATTTCCATCCCTGATGATGGTTTCTGCCACATGAGTTCTATCTTTCACTCCTGTTTTGCATCACACTATTCGTTTGCATGCACTTTGGCTAACAGGCATCCCCTGACTTAAAGATGTTCTGCAGGGATGTGTTCTGTCTGCCTGCCAGCTGAGAACTCCTTATCATCACAGCCTGTCAAAAATTCCCTTGTGTTTAGCAACAGTTGCTCTTGCTGCTCCTCTTTCTGGTTGGTAGCGTTGTTATCTCTTCTGCAAGAACAGTGTGCATGTCTGTCATTTCAACGACTCTGAATTTCTTATTTTTGTCAGGATTGATGGCAGTGCTGCTATTCCTGTTTGTTGTACACTCTCCAGGACTGAGTCATTCCTGTGTGCTCTGTGATTACCAGGTCAAGTTCTTTTCATACAGGGGAGAGGCTTGTAGAAAGATTGGATAAGGAATATTGCCCAACTAATGCCTTAATGTAGCTTTCTGTGATGTGACTAAACAGCGTGTCTCAAACCAGTTTGACATATAAGATGATTTTATTTTAATAAAAACCAGCAAATAGAAATAAACAAAAGTTTTTACAGTGACCCATGGAAGTATTCCTGTGGCTTTTCCAAGAGCAGGATTAAAAACACTGGAGTGATTTGATGCAGAAGAGAAATATGAGGGTGAATTTGTTGAGCATGGAGGGAAGGATTCACAGTAGTTGTTTTTGTTTTTCCATGTGAAATTCAAATGCTCAAGGAAACATTTGTGACCATCAAACTATTTTCTGATTGTAAATCATTATTCAGCTAAACTTATACAAGAATTATACCAGAAACACTTGTTGGGTTTTTGTTGGTTTGGGGTGGGGGGGAGCATTTTTACTTTTCCTAGTTAAAGATTCACTTGTCCACTAAGGTGTAACCAAACTAATATAGATCATGAGTCGCAAATACAAGAATATAAGTGTAGTCTGACTGGGCCACACCGGAGGCCCATTTAGCTGAGTGTCCTGTGTCCAAGAGTGCCAGTAGCAGACGCCTAGGGAAGGCAGCAAGAACAGGGCAAGTCTGCAGTAATATTTCCCCAAAATACAACCTCAGTCCCTGGTTATTTGTAGTTTAGGGAGTATTCGAGTCTGGAACTGCTTTTTTTGTGTTTACATACCTTCAATAGGGTTTTATTTCACTTCTTTTTCTGCTAGGTTTTTTAACCTAAGCAACTGTTAGCATCCAAATTATCCAGTCGCAAGATGTTCCACAGCTTACCGTTGATTTATGGAGGAAATACCTCCTTTGTTTCTTTCACTCTTGCCACTCATTAGTTTCATATAAGGTCCCATTATTCTGTTTTGACTGGCTTTGTGTTAGAAGAGACTGTGGGTGTCTATTTCCTATTTGCCTTCTGTAGAAGAAGCGTGATTTTAGAGAGCAGTACTGTATCTCGTCAGGTGTCTCCTGCTCTCCTCAGTCACTCCTCACAGAAGCTGTGCCCTACTTTGACATCTCTTCTTCGCCAGATCTTCTTCCAGCTTTGTTACACCCTTGTGGAGGCAGAGAGGCCAGAACTGCATGCGCTGTTCCAGATGCCACCACCCCAGGCTGTATGGTGGCATAACCATATGTACTTTTTGTCCTCTGTCTCCTACCACTGCCTATCATCTGATTTATTTTCTTCACTGCTTCTGCACATTGAGATGGTGTCTCCATGGAAGAGCATCGTAACGCCAAGATCTCATTCATGAAAGATAGTGGCAACAGAACTCAGGGCCCACCACTGAATGGGTAAAACTAGAATTGTTTTTCTTTTATGCATTATTTTACATTTACCTACATCAAATATCTTTCGTTTACTCAGTTACCTAATCTTGTCAGGTCCTTCTTCGACCATGAAGAGGCCCTTGTCCTTACCACCCTAAATAACTCACTATCATCAGTGTACCTTGTCACCTCATTATTCACTCCTTTTTCCGTATCACTTATGAACATGTTGAACAGCACAGGCCAGAACACAGATCCTGCAGGATTTCACTCGTGACTTCCCTCCACCTTTCATTCCTAACCTTTTCTTTCCTGGCTTTTAATCAGTTATTTAGTCATGTCAGAGTTTTGGTTCTCATCCCATGGCAGCTTCATTTCTCTAGCAGGCATTGGTGAGGAAACCTTGCTGAAAGCTTTCTGGATTTTCAAGAAGGACAAAACAGCTGAACCTTCCTGATCTGTGTGCTTCAAAGAACTAATATGAAGGCTCGTATCTGTAATCACTGAATATATTAAACAAAATACAGAGATATTTTTTAAAAATTGAGATCACTTCACACATAATTCTCTTTCCAGTGATCAGCTCTGCCCTGTCTGCTGTGTCTACTCAGCTGACAGAAGACAGTGATACTTACTCAGCCTCGGCAATATCCTTTCTGCTAATCCAAACGGTATCACAAGCTTGAATGCTGTTTTAAGCTGTGACTTTTTTTGCTCCAGAGTTTGATTTTGTATAAGGCAATTGATAGCATGATTGACCCAAGGCCAAGCAGAGTGTGGTTTGGTTGTTTGAATGATACCTCCTGGCAAATAATCATCTTTTCTGTTAGTTTGGCCATAAAACACACTCTGTATAAAAATCCTCACTGAAATCAGCTTTGAAAACACACATACCATGTTATAAACATGTACTAGGCTAAAACATTTTTGACATGTATATCCACTCAGAAAGTTATTAAGAAATATTCAGCTTGATATTATTTGAAATGAGGGAAACACTGAAGTATGAATATCAGGAGTTTTAATCAAAATTCCATTGGGACTTCAATTTGGGATTGAAGCTATACAAAATATTTGCATCTGAAGCAAAATCCACAAATATTTGGATTTTCATCAGTTCTGCTTGGATGCAAAACTGTCAGACACTGCAGTTTTGGCAGTCAAAAATTGCTTTTCCTGAATGTTAACTGTGTTTCCCACCCATTGGAAAAATTGCAGAAGACCCAGGGGGGCTTCTAACTCATATAAAGCCAAGTGCCAAAGAAAAGAACTTCTCCAGGGGTTCCTTGTTTCTCCTCAGGGGTAGTCTGTCACCTCCAAACCTGTGCTTCATTTTCACGAAGGAATAATTCCTTATGGCAACTTTCCATGATTCTGCCTTGGAACAGGGCGATTCCCAGCAGCCGCGGATGCTGCAGTCTTACAACTTTGTTTAAACATCTGCTTAGATTAAGAAAATATTAGCACAATACTGGGCACAATGGTCTTTCCATAAAAGGACCTTAAAATGTCTCTGCTCACTAAGTATTGTTTTCCCCAGCACGCAGAGGAGGGAACTGATGGCAGGAGTAAAATTTCAATGTGTGTATATATTTTTCCGAAATCCTTCTGAGGAAAATGTCACAGACTTGTGTAATAGCTTCAGAGATGCAAGAACCCAGTTCCTGATGATGAATGTTTTGAAACCTTATTGCATGACAGAGATACTGACTCATTTTCCCTTCTCAACTTTTCTCACATATAAGATCTATCAGCAAAGTCATCAACTTTTATGTAGTTTTATTAGCTTGAGATATCTTTCTTATAACAATAAATTATTTAGTGAAGAGCATTAAGCAATTACCAGGGGAAAACCCACCTGCTTTTCCTCTTTCTGTTTTTTGTCTAAGACCTACTTTGTTTATACCTACTTTATGTTTCTAGATATCTAGAAACATAACGACTTTATTTGTACGTCCCACTTACAAATAAAGTTCAGAAATTAATGTGTTACTCGGAGTTAATCCCTGCAGCAAATGATTGTGTAAATGTACACTGGTTGTGAGATTTGTCCATGTTAACTGTGTACTGTGGCTACTCTTGCAAGAACTTTTTTCTCTTCGTTCACACCTCGGGCTCTGCGGCTGACTAAACCAGGAAGCATTCCTGCCTCCTGCCTGAGGAGATGACTCCTAAACTGCAGAGACTCCTAAAACTGTTTCCAAGATGACTATTCAGGAACTTGGTCCAACTGTGTGTGCATTAACACCCCTTCTTCTCTGAAAACCTTCTCATTGGCATGAATGCACTCACATGGGAAAGGAGGGAGGACACAGAATCTAACCACGTCAACATCTGTATCTAAAGAAATACTCCCGGCTGCTGCATGGATGAGCTATTTCACACCCACCTCTCCTCTGCAATGTCAGTAGAAGAATAAAGTAGTGATATTGTGCAGTGGAAGAAACAACATGAAGAAGCAAACATATAGATCCTTCCCATATACATAGCAGATCAAGGCAAATCCAAAGTTGTTGCACTGAGTTTAGCAAGGTTACATTCTTGCCAATAAACAAATCTTACTCCTTTTTTTTTTTTTTTGAGGAGCTACTCAGCAATGGGAAGTGTTTGTGTTGAAAATCAAACCTTACTCTCACTTGTATTTTAACTACAAGACTATCCCCCTTGCTAAAAATAAATTGACCCTGGCCTGAGCAAAGTATTGGACTGAGTTTTGTGTTAGTAATGAAATCTTATAGCCAGTAAAGTTTTAAGTTTCATTGTGAACCTTTCACTCTGTTCTAACTTCATAATTCTTTGAAAGCCTAATGCTGAAATATTTTTCCTTATCAGTTTATGTGTTTGTGTATGTATGTGTAAATATGTATAAGTACTCATATAAAATAATAAGTTATATATGTAAACATAATATATATAATATGAAGACAAGATTCTGTGGATATTGGTATGAAATAGAAATGACTACATTACTCATGACTGATAAAACCACGACTGCTTTCCTCATATGAGTGCAAATACAATCTTTCAGCCAAGCAAAGTTTGTACAAGATTAAGAACATTGTAATTAGATATAAAAGTGGGAGTTGTAATGGGAAGTTTCACTTCAGTTGTACGTATAACAGTCACAACTGCTGCAATGTGTTTATTTCAGCATAGATAAGTAAATATACGGGGCTGGTTTACTGCTAATGAGTTACCCTAAGTGAAATAACAACTTTCCACTTAATGTTAACTACCATGATATTGATAACAACACAACCTTGTGTCGGTACGGAGGGGGGCATAGCTCAATTTTTTATTTAAAAAAAAGGCAAAAAAGAGAGGGAGAGACTGGCCCACACCTAATTCTTAGTTATACTAAGGCTCTTAGAGGTCTTTGACAAAGGAAAGGGATTTTAACTTTGCTGAAATTACAGGCCTCCTCTGCTCTCAGGTCTGTAAAAAGGCATGGAGTACCAGCAAGAGCCAATGCCTGTTTTAAGAACAGAGACAGCTAAGTTGTGTTGCCAGGATTATTTTACAGTGCCGGAAGAATTAACCCTCAGCTGATGTTCACAACACTAAGATTTTAGATTTGTGAACAGACAGTTGAGCACCTCCAGCACCGAGAGCAAAACGTTCCCGAGCGTCGCTTCAGGAAGAGAAACAGAAAGGGCTCGTGTTCAGTCCAGCCAAGTGTAGAAGGTGTTGCTCCGGGCACAGGTATAAATGTCACTCTGTCTAACAGATAGCACCTTGCAAAGCGGTGATAGAAAAGCACTTCCTTTTCCAAAGAAACCACAGGGCTGGAAGGAGCAAATCTTGGACAAATGACAAGCAGTTGCCGTGCACAAGGGCTGTCATGTGTCGAACATGATGGCTACGCATGTGCAAGGAGATCCAGGGGAAGTCAGAATTATTAGCACAGTGATTTTAGATAAGATTCATCCCACCTAATTACAGACATCTTGCTACATCTGAGCTCCCTAGGCACCCTGGTAATTCTGGGAGAGTTAGCAGCGCTTGTAGAAAGTAATTTATCTAACCTGATCTACGTGTCTTCTTTGGGAAAAAAAAATAGGAATGGAAACCTGGAAGTTCCAATTTTCTGCCATGGGCTGTAAAGTAGTAACTAGCCAACCAGTTCATGCATTGTAGATATCTATGAAGAATATATATAAAGCCTGTGTATGTGCACAGACTCCAGTCTTTGACAAATGGTGGCTGTTCAGTTCATGGTTCCCAGGCAGCCCTCTTGGTAGAGCTTCCATCGTACACAATGACACGACCCAGGCATGGTATATTCATGCATGCATGATATATTCACATTTCACTCTATTTCTACATTGTTCCATCCTCATTCCTGCCTTCCCCTCCCTGAATCCTGCCCCTGGAGGTATCCTAGAAGGTGCAGGAAAGATGACGACAGTGGAGCAGCTGAGCTTTAACCTTGGTTGTTCAGAGAATCACTTCTGTGTGTCACTTTGATCTCCAGTTTAGGCATCTTGTTAACTAAAAAGGGCAGGAGCAGGAGCAAAGGTGGTTTCTTCTCAAGAATTTTACGTGAGAAAAACGTCCCCTTCTACCTCTAACTACTTTTCCATTCATGTTTGCCTCTTTTATTGTTCTTAGTTAAACATGGGATACTGGGTAAATGTTTTTGAATTTTAAATCTGAACTTTTGCAAGCATCATGATAGACAATCACATCCTTATGAAAAATGCAGCATGGTTCTAATTACTGTTTTCAAACATCAATATCTCAAGCCTTCAAAATATTTTTCTTTAACAATGTTAATCATCAAAATAAAAATATCTCTGTGTTCACTGAAGCCTGATTGTTTGCAAGGATTGTAAATCACCACCAGTTTGAAATCTGTCTTTTAGTATTTTTTTTTTAAAAGTCCTTTGTTTCCTTTTTTTGCCACTTTTTATTTGTGGGAGAAGGTATATGGAAGTAATGAACAGCATGTTAAAGAAAAAAAAGCAGCAAGGCTGACAGTTTTTTGGGCAAGTTTCAGCTCAATGGGATTTCAAGTGGCAAAGATTTAGAAACCCTCCCAAATCATGGCTGTCGGGGGAGAGACAAAGCAGTATCTGCTGAAATGCATTCACTTTCCCAAGAGCTAGATGCTTAAGATTGCAAAGTGCAGTGCTATGCAAAAATTTTCCATTTTACCTTGCTAGGATAAGACAGCACCGCTGCCAGCTAATAATATACTACATCAAATATACTTTTTTAATATGAAACCCCTTTAACATAACTTGGTCTTAACACCTGGTGCATAGAAACAGCAAACCCGAGAACAACAAGATCTTAAGAACATGTGGACAAAATCTGCTCATGTGCTGGCATTTTAATTATGTTTGCCCTGACCCTTTTCCCATGTTCTATAAAACAGACCAACAGTATGGGGGGGAAGGGGGGGGAACCCCACCTCAGTAGCACCACCTCAGCTAAACCAGATGAGTGCTGTGCTCAGGATATTATTACCAAATAAAAACAAAACAAAACAAAAATATACTGGAAATTAATAAGGAAGCTGAAGCCGATACTTAAAATAATAGTGTAAAGAGCTGTCACATAGTTCCTCTTAATAGCTTCAAGGACACCTTCCTCTGGCTTTTAAGCAGGGTCACAGGCAGTGTTATGTGCTTTTATGGAGTCAGACCATTCCTCTTCCCATCCTCCATGCAAAAGGCAAGTGGGGTGAAATGGATTACAGGGATTACAGATGCTTGTGATCGTACACACCACTGAATCGGGGGAAGCAGCCTCCGAGGTGATGAATTCCAGCCCCCAAATTCAAACCTGAAAACAACCCGGGTGGAATTATTCCACGTGGAGCCTGAATGAAAGAGCCAATGTTCGGCATAGCCAGCACCCTGCACACGGCCAGGACACCTCCCCGGGCATGAGCACTATGCGAGGAACCCTGCTAATAACATGCCAAGGAGGGGCTGGCGTCATTTTTTTAATGGGGAAATTGTACTGCACACAAAATGATATCACATTGCAAATTCTCCTGGGAGCCAGCTGATGTTGCCAGAATGAAGGTGCTTTTTCGTAGTGTTCGAGTACTTTAATGGTCAAAGCTTAACCTTATCACTGATAGCACTGCTGTCTTCTGTTGGCAATATTTTTTTTCCAGAACTAATTAAAACAAGCTGGTGGTAAGTCCACCTGGGACACACTTTTCTCTCTGAGTCCTATCATTTAACAGCTGACTGAGGTTATACAGATTGCATCTATGAATATGAAAATCAATAACCAAAGAAACAGCACAGGGAAGGCTTATTTCCTCTGATGGTAACACTTGAACTAGTCAGGATGCAGGGCTGAGCAGAGCATGGATTCACTGCTCTGAGCCTCCAAACAGCAAAAAAAGGAGAAGGTTATCTGCACCCCAGTGATCCAAGACACAGCTGTCCATAACACCTTCTTCAGAGCTGTAGAGAAGGGGTAAATGCCTGAGCAGTGCTGGGAGGTGGTTTGGGGTACCTGTAGGCTCCTCAGGGATGATCTGAGCCTCTTCCACAAGGACAGGCTATTGCAGACCATTGTAATGACAATTTGCTCCCAGGCAGATATTACTGCAATATCCATGCTCTCTTTGCTCCCTACCCCGTGTCAGCAGGAGCAAGGCAACACCTCGTGGTCTGATCCCCAGAGAAAGCGGTTACCTGCCCTTACCACTCTGCTGCACCTCACTCGGAGCGTGAATCCACAGCTGCTCCAGTATTAACATAAAACACATAAGCCGGGGCGGAGGAAGGAAGCTGAAGTGGCAGGGACTGACAGATGTTGCGAAATGTCGACTTATTCATAACAGAAAGTCAGGCAAATCTTTTGAAAGCTTCCCCCGCCTTTTTTTTTTAATGTGCAGACTTCAAAGCAATGAATTGTGGCATCTGTAACAGCTACCAAACCGTGCCAGTTGAAGCCAGTGGAGCACAGTCTACAGTGATAGAATGCAAGTCATGCAATTATTCGAGTTTGCAGTCCTGGTTTTTGAAACAACATATGGTCTGCAGCAAGGAAGCCAGGATATTTTAAAAGAGCTCCTACAGGGTTTCAAACTTTGATTTTACAGAGGTGTGGGAAAAGAAGCAGACTCCATTCAGGCTCTGATATTTAAATACATGTGTTGTCGTTTTGCTTATTGAAGAGAGCTGTGCTGTGCTTTTACATATGCAGAGTGTATTCTGGGGTTCTAAGGAGCAGGCGGTAACATATAGGTATTTCACACACTTCCTCCTCTTTGTTGACATTTAGGGAAACAGGGTGCAGTACTGGACCTTTAGTGAACAGCAAGTGGCCTGAACAGCTTTAAAAAAGAAGTCTAACATATCAATGTGAGAAAATTCCTCTTAATTGTCGCAATGAAACTGTCCGTCAGAGTACTCTCAGTCACTGATTATTTTACACCGAAACACTGTTGTCAATGCAAAGTGAGGATCTGTGAGGTCCCACCAGGACCTACGGAAATAAATCCCTATGACAAAATGGTGTGAAAGACTCTGGTTGAAACATCTGCCTATCAGGTCAAAATGGGTGACAAGGACCTCTGCTATGTCCTTACCTGTTCACTCCACACTGAGGGCTGCCAGAGATGACAGGCAAGCCTAGCACAGTTGTGATACTGTGAGCTTTGATTTGTGTGTATCAATTATTTATATGTGCAGATATCCCTTCAGTCTGCTCATTCCCTCTCAACCGAGAAGGCTTCTTAGCCCAAACTCCACCTTTTAAAAGATGCAGATCTCCAAATCAGTCTTCTGTGTCAGTGCCTGTCTCCAGGACACTTTCTCAGGTTTGGTAGCTATGTTTACTTTAATGAAAACAAATCTAGTAGCTGCTCTGTACCTTTATCTTACGTATAGCTACCTACATCCCTTCAAAAGCTCTTATCGCTGCTGGATGTTGAAAAGCTAATCCTGAACATAAAGCAAGCCTTACAGAAAGCATAAAAAAATCAACACTAGGCACAACCACAACCATGGTATAGGATGTTTCTGTTTATTAGATGAATTATAACTCAGTTTCCAATGTCACTTTTTTATTGTCTGCCTTTTAAATCTATTTTCTTCAGTATATACTGCCCAAGGCTAAGCTCCCAGGAAGTGTGGGACACCTTCCCTAGCTTTCAACACCAGAAAGTATCCCTGTCACATCTGGTTTGAGCCTACACCTGACACAAATCAGAGCTCTGACTAGTAACTCCTGCAACAGGTCCAGATTATTTGGCTGAGCTGCAGCTGCAGCAAAGCCCTTTGACCTCAAATACAATGAAATATATTAAACCTATTCTGAAAAGTTGACTGGGTTAGCTTCAGAGTGTGAGACCTCAAGTATATATTTTGCATGAAGAGGAAAGAAACATCAGTCAGCTCAGAAAACTGGATTTGTTCTCATCGGCAACCAGGTGATGATGTTTTATGGGACTACCCAAACTCTTTACCCCAAGGTTGTGTAGGCTTTCACCAAGCCTCCTGACTTGCTACTCTCCATCTCCACACAGTCAGTCTCCTCCTACGTGCATCATATGGGTCCCTGAACTCTCTCCAGTTTAGCAGGAGTCATCTTCTATGAAGCTTCAGCAATCTTCTACACCATGCCCATGGTTTGACTAATCCAGAAAAAGAGCCATGCAGGAGGGGAGGAGCAAGCAGAGCAGTTTTCTCCACAGCCCTGTTGAGAGGATGAGAGGGCTCAACCACGCTGGTTTCTGTTATTATATTTCTGTTGTCCTTACTCAGAGATGCAGACGCTGTCTCAACTTTTCTTCTGGTCTCCCTGGCATCTTCTCACAAAGGAAGATTGAAGGAATTAAATACATGTGGCTTGGCTACAGCATCACTGAGGAAGGCTATGATAATGCTTTCTAATATCTGAAGTACATAAAAATCTATGAAATAGTGGAATTATTTAGACTCATAGAGAATGTATAACTATCAAGAATGGGATGGTAATTATTGAAGCACGCAATGCTGGAGTGTTTCCTAACATGAAGATCTACAGCTTATGAAATCATCCCTAAAAGAAAGTTATCAGCAGCATGGTCTTAATCAACTGTAAAGCAGACAGAATATGTTATTACTGACATAGAAATGAGTTCAACCTGATTTTGCTTAGCCCCCCAGGAGCCTCTAGTGCACACAAGGTTTGTACAGAGCTGCCAGGTATTTGTAAGGTCATTCCCCTACTCGCACCGAATCACTACTTTTTAAATTGTGCCCCCATTGTAACTTCATGCCTGTTGCTGAATCATTGACGTTTTAACTCATACTCCTGTGTAAGAAGCACTCTTGCCTAACGTAGTGTATTTGGGTGTATTTGATAAATGTCATCCTCTGCAAATTGCTGCAGAGAAGGAATGGAAAAGTATGCATTCAGAAGTGGTTTAAGTTAAAATAAGTTCCAAACCATTTTGACAAGTGTTTGGATTCTTGAATCTGGTCTTAAGGCTGCTCTGTGCCTGCTTATAGAATAGATGCTGAACTTTTCCATTTTGCAGCCTGGGAAAAGACCTGCAAAGGATGCATTTATGTTTGATTTGTTTTTGTGCAGCTGACAGTGATAAGTGCAGAACCTGCTTCACCAGTCATTATGTGCTTAGGAGAGATTTTGATCCCTGGGGAGAATTATGCCAGTCAGATGAGGTAGTTGAGTGCATCTTTTTTTCTAAAGGCATGTATGCAATGTGTAGTGTACGGACAGTTTTGCACAACAGAAGTAAGCTATTTGCTTATGCGTGTAGACTATCTGCATGTAGCAGATCTTGTGCTTATACAAACTCAAGTAGCAAAACCCCCAACAACTACAGCAACAAAAACCAACTAAAACACTGTTCTTCCAGTTGCAAATTTGGTGTGCGGAAGCACACATGTAGTAGTGGAAATCAACCCCTCATGGCTCCTTTCAACTTCCTTTGAAGTCAGTAGCAAAATTCCCATTGAGTTCAATAAGAACAAGAGGCAGCCCTTGATCTAGTAAAAAGTCCTTATGAGGTTTTATAAGCTCTTTATACAAAACTTTATGCCAGTTGTATATGAAATATATTTTGACCCTATATCCACCCACAAGACTTTGTGGCTGGTTGAGAACAATGTGACACCTCCCCTTTGCCCAGCCAGCGACTGTCACTCCAAGCCCTGGTTGTGCAGATGTAGGAGGGATTCCAGGATACCTGCGCAAGTTTTGCTTTTCAGAGAAGAGCCACTAAAGAGAGGATGACAGCTCAAGTAACTTGCGTCCAGCTATTCAGGAGCAGGTTAGGTCAAGGCCATTTCTGGCCACTGATCCAGCCTCCCTCATGACAACGGACACATGACAAATGTCCTGGCTAATTCTGCTCGGTCTTGTGGCAGCCTTGGACACAGCTCATCACAGGGGATTAATACCAAGACTGGAGAACCTGGCACGAGGAGATGGAACTGCATTAGAGCAGTTCTGTTTCACTCCTTTCTGATCAAGTCCAGAGAGTGGTGATGGGCAGCTATTCCCTCTGCTTGAGGGCGCTCAGCTGCGAATTCCCTAAGGGATCGCTCATGTTGCTTCAGCTGTTCTACATTTATATGAAGTCTCTGGAAATTTGTGAGACAATTTGGGAAAATTATTGCACTCGGTACTTTGTCTGCTTTCCAACTGACTCAGAAACCATGGTCACTGGGCTTAACCAGTACTGACAGGAGTTATGTTTTAGTCAAGAGCCAGCTGGCTGAAAGTCTACCCAGAAAATACGGAAAAGATGGTGATCGGCAAATATAAACACTGGTGGACCTGGCAGCAGATGGAACCTCAAGATGGTGATTTACACCTCTGTTATCTCTCAGTTTTGTGGCATCCAGATCACACTTCAGGACAATTAGGAGAATCTCCAGAGCTTCCAGGTAGCTCCATAAAACCGCTGCTCACAACCTGGGTAGCCTGCTCTAGAGGAAGGAACCCTCTCCCGCATGAATGCTGGGGTCATGAAGATGCAATACGCAAGCAAGTCGACTCAGTCAAGACTATGCAGCCCTGCACTTCATCCCTAGAAAAAACACTGCTCAGACTCTGATCCACAGTTTGTATTTTAGGCTTGAAAACATGAGCTTTGTCTACCTGATGGGAATTTCACTACACAGTGTACAGCAGGATAGAGACCAGCAAGAAATGTCTGGTTTACAGTTGACTGAGCTACAAAAAGATAGATGTTTCATGGTTTAAAATATTTATATGAAAATAAATTTTCTTGGATTTTTGAAAACTTCCCCATTAAATTGTGCCCAAATACTGAACAACCTACTACAGGAAGACAGATGCTATCATGTTAGACATTGAAGTCCTTTGACTATCTGGAACAAAGGCAAACTTTTTGTGGAAAAGTACACTTTAGTAGGCTGGATTCATTAAATGCTAGTAATTTTAGCTCAGGTTAAAACATCTGAGCCCTTAACGGGTTCAAGGGCACAGTATTAATCAACAAAGAAAGTTTCTAATCGAATTTGGCCTTGGGAAATTCTCTTATATATTCTTTCTGGGTGATGTTATTGTTTTTGGGGAGCTTATCTACTATCTTGCTGGGAACAACTATCCACTTTAATAAAGTGCCTAAAATATTGAAATAAACACACAGCTTATATCAATAGCATCATATTTCCCCACATAGTATTTGTGTGTGGTTTAATTAGATGGAAGGATTACAGGAAAAGTTTGTGTCATAATGATTCTTTAAAGCGAAACCATAGATCAAAGTTCATAGCTGCCAAATATACAACTTTCAAAACAAGCTCAAGTGCTGCTATTAATCATGGCTGCTGGGGGATTTGATGACAAAGATTAAACTGCTGTAAAGGATACTGCTGTGCATCAGATTCTTGCAACTGTCATCAAATACTCTGCCAACTATTAACAGGTCAGAAGAGTTGTCCAGCATTTACCATGGATGGCTCCGTCACTGCAGTTGGTGAGGCCGTCTATGCCATGGTGACAACCAGTGACACCCTCCCAGACAGACATTTGTGGGTTGTTATTTTTTACAGTGTGGCTGAAGTCTTAAGGTCTGCCTGTAGAGCAAACAAGAGAGGGAAACTGTGGGACCTCTGCCTCACAGCACTGTATCCTCGTGGGAACATCACTTGTGTGGAGTATTTTCTCTCTTATTTTCCACATGGAGCACCTTCCCTCTTGCTTACTGCATGTTAAGAGTGCCCACCTGTGGAGGTGAGGTGTTGTAAATTCACCTCCTAGTTTATTTCTCAGCAACCACTCTGTATAGATAAGCCCTCAGAGAGTGTCTCAAGGACCAGCTTTCATCCCATTTGCAATTACGCCAACCCTCTCTCCTTCCACACAGGATCACGTAATATCCCTGTGGGAAGCTACAGTGTTCGCTTACACAGAAACGTAATATGAAGGAAGTATGTAAAGCATACTTCGCAGGGCGGGAGCCAACAACCTGTGACCCACCAGCCAGTGCTCTGTGGTGGGTCACTGATGGCCATTAGATGGCATGTAGAGAGTTGTTAACCTACAGACCTGCAATATGCTGCTGTCGCTGCTCATATGTAACAGTGCGCTTGAGAAGTGGCCTTTCTGAGGTTCAGCTTTGCAGAGTCTGAAACTGGTATCAGAGTTTTGCGCTGAGCTGTCGGTGTAAGAGATGTGAATGACAAGTCTGATGCAACAAGCAACTGAAGATTCAAATCCAAAACCACAGATTTGACTGCAGTCTTCAAAGTTTAGGGGAGTTACAGATCTGAATCCAAACTTCACAGCTGTGGCCAGCTATAAAACAAACTTATCTGTATAATGGGTGAATCCAAACTACATTTGAATATCCTTCATCTCTGGGAAAGTTTGGAGATGCATCTGGCTGGAAATTTTTAAGCATCATCTCATCTCTGCTAACAGTATTTTTCAAAGAAAAAAAAAAGAAAAAAGAGAACAGAATGTTAAAGACTTAAAATGGCAGACATTCAACCTGAGATTAAGTAGTTCAGCCTTTAACTTACCAAACAAAGGCCTTCATTCTACCCAGCACTTCATAAGTTAAAGGTATCATGGATCACTTCACTCCTAAATGTAACAGTTCTGTCCTCTGCTGAATGCAAGGACATGACACCAGACAGACCATTTTTAGACATTTGTGATGGGATATTTTGATGTCTAAAGGTTCCTTGCTCATAGACCAGCCTTCATTTGCCTTCTCTTGATACAGATTTTGTTTTCCAAGGCTCCCCTCTTTCCACAAAAAAATTCCTACGGGGCTGAAACATTCAATATTACAGCCACCAGACATTCAGTCCCCTTCCCTTCCCAAAATGTTGAGGAAATTAATATATCCTTTTCAGTTACAGCACAGTGAAATAAATGCCTGCTTAGATTAATTGCTTTTGTATTCATTGTAAGATGCTATTTAATTACCACCACGAGGATAACTGGATTGCATGGGCTTGGCACGTAACTAGTTCTCCCCGAGAACTGGTCTCTTAACATAGCTTTGGGGTCTGTTTAACACTTGTGAAGCTACGCTTCTATGTAGGATTACTAGAACCACATCAATGGCATTTGCTCGCACGTCTTTGTGTGGCACTGACGACGCCCTGCCTGAGTATGGGGCAGGTAATCTGCAGCGCACGCTGTGTCAACGAGGCATTTATCACACACAAACAGCTATCATCTACTTGGTGATCTATCAAAGGGTCTTTGAGGATGTCTCTGGCAACATTAGGGTCCATATTGCACTTCAAAGAATACAAAGACTATCTGGGAACATTTCCCTGAATTGGGACCCATTTTTCTGGTTTCTGCCATCTTATATTTAAATACGGCATCCGGTTTTCTTCTTACTGAGAACCATATACCAAGCATAGTAACCAGGAAAGGGTGGGGGGGTGTTTTCCTTTGGGTTAGTGAAAAATACTGCCTGAGGAATGGAAACACTGCTTTGATTGTGATACAGCCTCTATTTTTATTACTTTTCTCTGTAAAATACAATAAAAACATTGTGGGAAATATATCGTCAATTATCTGCAGTGGAAGGCAATACACCATCCATCGGCAAGGCTTCTGGGGGAGGGAACACGGAGTTGCAGGCTTGTCCTATCTTTCAGTGTGAGATAGACTGTGGCTCAAAAACTGCAGAAGCAAAAATTAAAAAAAATATGAGCATGTGAAACACAAAAAGCCAGTTATCCACCTGAAAATCACCACAAAGGGCCAGAATAACGTCCCTGAAAACAGTATAACTACAGCTGCTGTGTGGGTAAAGCACTCAACAACAGAGAAAGGCAGGGCTTAGGGTCTGAAAATGCGGTATCCATGAAGCTCAAGTCAATGGCAACATTACCACTGGCTGCAGTGCAGTCCAGGTTTCCTCCAACATGCTCTAAATTTACTTTTGGGTCTATACGATAGCATCCAAATAAAACCCAGTGGTGTGCAAATGAACATAAGGGCACGGCCTAGCCCCAGTGGCTGCAGTGCTGACATAGGTTAAGTCTGTGCTGGGGCTATACTTAACGTTCACTGCAATAGCCCAGCTTTCCGGTAGCACAAGTATTTTCACATCATGCTTCACCCTTCTTGACTAGCCTTTGATGTCAGTTCTCGTTTTAGGCTACAGACACCTGTGAGAAGTGCACTGAGATCTATTTGGGCAGAACTATACATTGAGGGTGCCGTCACAGTACCGGTGACATTTCAAAAGCGTATGGTGGGATTGCAGGGTCCGTTTGTGCTATCTCCACTTCTCCTGCCATTCCCTGCCGCAGAACTGGAGCCCAAGCGCTTGTCTTGAAACCTGGGCATTACCTCCAATGTTTAGAAAGGCCACAAAGGAAAATATATTTTGTCAGCGGAAGTGAAAGGCAGCCCACAAAGACTAACCATTACCTCGTTAAGATAAATCGCAGTTATTGATATTAAAACTTGGACTTCAGAGTAAACTTAAACATTAATGTCATGGGAGCTTGACAGCACATTCGGAAGAGTGCAACAAAATAGTAATTTCATATGTGAAGTTGATAGATAAACCTCTGAAAGAAGCTACTCTTCAGACTTTTTAAACACACTTCT
This sequence comes from Mycteria americana, assembly GCF_035582795.1. Taxonomy (NCBI): domain Eukaryota; kingdom Metazoa; phylum Chordata; class Aves; order Ciconiiformes; family Ciconiidae; genus Mycteria; species Mycteria americana. The sequence continues at coordinate 40,266,172 of NC_134367.1, forward strand.
ACACTGTACTAATTAGATGTATTATCTTTACAGGAAAAATATATCCACAGAACCTGCGAGCTGCTCCTGATGATGACTTATGTTCCTTCTGTTGAACTGCCCATGGCATAGACTTGCTAGCATTAATGCTGACACTGTCTGTGATTTTAAAGCTTCTCCTGTTGTCCTCTGTTGAAGCAGAAATGAGCCCGCTCAGAGTCTGATTGTGCTATTCCAAAAAAGGCTCTTCTCTTATTAAAAACAGAAGCTTTCCTTCCCTCTTGAGGCCTGATATTTATGATCAAGCATTTCATGCCCACTTCTCTTGCCCTAATTCTGGTCATTTGCAACAATGCTGGTGTTAAGTGACTATGAAACCCTAGTCTCTAAAGTAATCTGATTTTCAGGCCCTGTGCCCTATGTCACATGGAATCATTTATTGCAGTACAATAGGAAATAAGGGCACTACACATAAGAGCATTTCTGGGGGAGAAATCTTGCTCATTGCTGAGTAACAGTATACCCAGCTGATCATAGGTTGTAAATCGTGCCTTAGGAATTGATGGATTTTTGCATTTAGAATAAGCAGAACAGAGAGAAAATGACCAAAGTAAGAGCACAGAGACAATATGCAGGGTACCGAGCTCCTGCTCAAGCACCTGGTCACATGGAAGTGCTGACTTCCCAGATCTGCCTGATATGGGGCAGCTGAACTAGTCTTGGCAGCTGGGATGAGCTGGGCTATGAGGAACCAGCAAGGCTCCACCGCTGGCTAATGAGCCCGGCAAGCTGCTCAGTCCCTTCTTCCCACATAAAAACCTCACAGCTCTGCTATCAGCCTCAGCATCTCCTTGTACCCATCATGTCATGACCTTTGCATACAAATAACAGAGCGGTTCAACAGCAGACGGTTAAACTGAACCATGTAAGAACTGAGGACTAGTTGGATCGTTGCAGCTTGCTGTATTAAGGCTTTGAATTTCAGAGCTTACCTTAGAGTCACTCCCTTTGGTCTTGCTGAAGTTGTAGAGGAAAAAAAAGGCCCAAGCTCCTCAGTTTTCCAAATGTAGTAAAAAGTGTTTGAATACACACTTTAATATACTTTCTGTGGCATTTTTGTAAAATACAGATATATAATTATAGATATAATGCATATATAGCATTTACTATATTGATAAAAAGCTAGTCTTTTCACAATGACACACCAGTAAGTATTTACAATATGATTCAAATTTTAAGGAACAAATGTTTCAAACAATATTGTGTGGTTATATGCTAAGAATAATTTGAGGAAAAATAAGAGACCAGTTCTAAAAAATTCCCAGACAATAAAGTACATACTCTTGCCAGGAGCACCTCCATGAACATCCATGCACAACCTTTTTTTTTTCCCTTTGTAGGAACATGCATGATTTAGCTCTTCCACACTTCTACTTAGTCACAGACCTTAAGATGACGTGGATAATTATCTTTAACCTTTTTCAAGTACAGATTAATTGTATCATTCTTCCCATTTAAAGATTTGTCCAACTGCAACATTTCAAAGTTTTGGCTAGAGCAGGAATCACTATACACAAGTTTCTTGTTAATTTAAACCAATAGAGCTATGACAATTTACACAACTGAAAATTTGCCCATCTTCTACACATCTTAGAAGCATTTCACGAATTCCTAGTGTGAGGTTTTTGAACAGTGTTTTCAGCATTGCAGGTCTTTGCTAGGAGGTCTGCCTCAAAGGACGCTGCAATGCCAAAACGAGTGACAGACCTGAAGTACACAAATGCTCTTTGTTATCCTCATACATGAACACTACCTAGCCATTCATCTGTAATGTACTGTCCACAGTACAGTACATGTGAAGATGATCTTCATCTTTAATGTACTGGTCACCATTTACTGTGAGGCAGAGAAGTGCTATTACCACATTTTACAGAAGAAAAAAAATTACATATAGAAAGGCTGAGTGAATTGCCCAAGGTCACTTGGGAAGTTTGTGACAGCAAAGAAGCAAACCCACATCTCCTCAACTGCAGGCTCATCCTCTTGTCTTTCCAGCTTTGAATGAGAACTTTCTATGTGTGTTCTTTAACACAAACAAATATGTAACTAATAGAAATAAAGCCTTCTCCAGGCATGCTTAAAGACTGCTGTGGTTTCTCTTCTATTCCCAAATAATAAGAAGAGATAGTGAGAGGGCTGTTTCTGCATGCATTGTCTCCAACCCACTGAAGAAATACGACCTGCAATGAGTCTCTCGAAGTGGGAGCAGTTAAGCCCACTCGTTTGCCAGAGAAGACGTAGGAACTCTTGAGAAGCACAACAATCCACCTTCACCAAAAAATCTAACAGAGAAAAATGTAAAATCTGAAAGGCCTTATTCTCCTTCAATGCTGACCAGGGAAGCATTTTCAACTACATTTGTACCCACTTTATAAAGCCTTTGTATCACCTGCACAATATAAAGGAGCCTTAGCGTACTGTTGAAGACAACCCATTCTCTCAAGCATTAAAATCTGTTCTACAACCACCATGGTTCAGCTCTGACAGGTGGGCAGCCGAGAGGTAGCTTTCGCAGCAGGACTGATGCACACTGGGCTGTGCAGGTGCAGATGAGGGCAGAAATTTTGCCACAACAAGTGTCTCCCCATGTCCTTGTCACTCTGGAGAAGTCTGGTCAGGAGCAGGCTGTGATCTGCGTTCTTACAAGCACCAGTTAAAACCAGAGCTGGGAAGGAAGGGAACCTCTCCGATTCCAGGGCAAAAACTGACTGAGGAACAGAGCAGCAGTAACCTCATCACAGAAAGGAATAACAGGAAGACAGATGGATCCCTGGAGGGAGGGACAGAGGCTGTAGGTGTCATGCTGGAGCATTCAAAGCAAACTATTAAAGGAATTTTGCCTATTGTAATCCTGGTCCCAGTCTGGCCGTGTTACAGGGAGGCACCTACGACAAAGTTCTGCTTCCAGCAACACTTGTGGGCAAACCGAGTCATCTGCCTAATTGCTGCAGGCACTGTATTTATGAGATACTGAGGATGGAGGACTTTCTGCCCTTATAAAAAACAAAAAAACCCCAAAACCAAAACACAACACACACACACAAAAGGGTACAACCAATAATGGAATTTCTCACCCTGCTCACTTTTTTTTTTCCTAAATCAAACCTGCATTTTCCTTTAAAAAAGTAAAAATACAAAAACAAAGATACATTAGAATATCCTACTGTCCAGTAAATGTCTTATAGGCAATATTTATGGAGGAAAAAAATGCATCAAGCCCTTCCTTTGACAAAAATTAAGCACCTCAAAGTTCATTCTGTACCAAGGAATGCTGCTTCTTCTGCTGTTGGTTTAAATTACTCCTATCACCACAATTTGAATATGCATTATTTGTCTTCAAATACCTAAACATAAATCTAGACTAATGCTGAAAAAAATAAATCGTAGTAAGAATGCTGTGCCGTTGATAAGCTAAAAACAGCATATCATGAGAAGGCAAACTAATCTTTCCGTTTACTTTGTAAATAATCCATTAGCTAAACTTCTATTTTAGGCTGGACGCTCAATGATTAACACTTAAAGTCCAAATACCCTTCATATCCCTTATAACAGAGAAGAAACTTGTAAAATGCCTTTGGTGCATCAGCTTATCGTTGTACGAATGTTTTAAAGAAACTCACTAGTACTAAAGGAAATGTAAGTGGGCTTGTTTGTGTTGTTTAATACTCCAAGTGTCATTTCATTCTTTAAAGGGGTTAGAACAGAGGAGGGGGAAAGGGGAGGAAGTCTTACTTAATTTGTTGCATATGTTCCAACGTGTTATACAACTAAGTGTATTATACCAGAAAACTAAAGCAGTCTGCGCCACAACAAACTCTGTGTAACTCAAAATAGGAGAATAATCTGGCCACAAGCAAGTAAAAAATTCAGTGAAACTTCCTGTCATATTATATATACACACACTTTACAAGCTACATCGAGTGTCCTTTCATATTCCAAAAGAAATACATTGTAGACACCAAACATACTGTACTTTTACTTAAAGCTTCATCAAACCATATGTGCAGACACTTGAGAAGACGAGAGTGTTAAGCTTCCTAGGGTCCTAGAGTCAAAGAAATTCTGCTGCCCCCCACTGCTAAGTAAGTGCACTCCTTCCACGGGGGGCAACATCTGCCGATCCGTCATGGTTCCACTTGGCGAGGACCCCAAGAAACTTCCTTGGGAAGAAACGATTTTCTCAGGACTGGCAGCCAGTTTAGGGGATGTGGAAAAGTTATATCCATAGAGCGCACAGGGACTGTGCAGTCTAAACGTGTTGTAGGAGCCTTGGTGGGTTTGATTAGTGGTAAAGGCATTGCTGGATGGGGATGGCATGATGTACTGGAGCTGTGGAGACATCCCTGAAATCTGCATAGACAAGCCAGTCTGTGGGCAGCTGAATGCATCACCATCATTGCCACTCATAGACATATTCACAGTTGTGCTACTCGACACACCGACATAGGAGGGAGTCCTCGGGGGTGCAAACGTCTCACTGGTTTGGTTTGTGAGCCTGTTGTAGGTTTCAGCCAAGGAAGTGCTGTATCTGTTCAGGGTCAAGCCCGAGCGGGCACAAGCTGTGTAGTCAGCTGGAGCAAGGCTACAGAGCTGGCTAGTGTTGGGACTGAGGTGGAAGGCTGGAGATGAGCAAGGGGAACCCGGTAAAAGGTGAGGGTGGGTAGATGGCACTCCACTGCCAGATCCCTGGAGTAAAGTAGAAGAACCTGCATTTCCTGCAAGAGAATATTACAGCGTAAGAAGCATGTTGGGAAAGGGTCACTTCCCAGGTGACAGGTCCAGACCTTTGTCTTTTATAATAACCCTTGACATGAAGCCCTTGAAGCAAACTCATTCAAAAAAATGACACGTACATACACGTGCAGGGGTGTGCGTGCGTGTGGGGCACATGCGTATTTTTAAAGAAACGACCTGTCCAAGAAAGAGAACGTAAGTTATGCTTTTGCAACCATCACTCAATACTTCGAGCTCCTGCCCTAAAGGTTAACTACTCTTTATTTGACATGGGAAGCAAGCTGCATGGCAGCTAAGATGTAGCCAGGCGAGCACCACATCACAGGAAGCCTTCTTCAAAGTTATGAACTTTGTATTGTCTATGCTGTTGCTATACCCCAGCGTGCGTTTCAAGCACCCTGTGCCTGACTCACTGTCAGAGCACCAGCTAAGGAACCAGCTCCTTAGCTCAAATGACAGAGGCTCCCACGGTTCAACAGCTTCAGGAAAGTTCACAACATCAGAACAAAACTTCAGAACAAAAAACTTCCAACTTCAAACCAAAAAAACTTGAGAACAAAACTTCAGAACAACTTCAGGAAAAGTGTAGGCTGCGTACAGTGCATGGCTGCTTCATTTCTTGAACAGGTAGGTGGAGGTTTAGGTTTGCAGCAAACTCTTCACAAACTGTTCATTTACTGATATCAGAACTTTTTACATGACAAATACCAGTGCTGAATGCTCCTGAAAACGCACTGCTTGCTACGGGTGAAGCCCTCTCTCAGGACTGAAAGTTTCCCAGCTGTAAGAAACCCTTCCTTTTCTTAGAGATTATATCTCCCCGAAAAATGAGCGTAGAAAAATTGATTTGGGCCTTTCACAGTCTCCCCGGCAGAAGGCACTTAACCTGGAAGACTCTCTTGTTTGTGAATCACATTAACTATCAAACAGCTTGATGCTGCAAAGAGATACACGCTGTCAATAAGTTAACAGTTTTCATGATAGGTGAGCTAGTAAAAAGAAAAATTCATTATCGGTGAACTCTGCCTGCTTCTTCTTGCTCTGTTGACAGGCTACAACAGGCAAAATGCACCACGAGATGCTGCCACATTCAAGAAATCCTCGTGTAAGGCATACTCATTTTTCTTCCAATCTAAGTCAACGCCTCTGCTATCTGAAGGTGGGCACTTCCAGTATTAACAACCAGGACAAATTTCTAATGGGGTCTTTCAGCAAGTCTCTAAACCACCCTACTGGCCAAGGTGCAGTCAACTAAAGATTTTCCAAAGATCCCAGTTCCCGTTCTGTGAACATCAACAGTAACTTCGACAAGCTCCTTAACCTGCAACAGCAGAAAAGGAAGTGGGAAGTTCATGGCAGCAGTTCTCCTGCTCTCAAACAGTGCTGCTATATACAAACAGGGCAATACAGCTGGCCAGTCTCCTAGACATTTTAACTTCATAGCGAGTTGCCTTTCAGTCTTACACAGTCTGACAAGGTATTTCAGGCCTGATGCTGGCTTCTCATTACAGGCCTTTTTTGCAAGAAAAGTCCCCCCCATCCCCATCCTCCGCCCAAAACTCTGCCAACCCTCATCCAACGTATCTGTGACTTGGCACAAAAACTCCTTTTTAATCGTGCACATCAGGCACAAATGCTCAAGATTTCTCAAAGGAGTGGGCTAAGGAGAAGTTGACAAAAGTGATTTCTGTGTATTTCCGTATTTTATGGGTTTTTCCTCTGAAGATGCTTAATGGCTTTGGAATATGTTATCAAGAAGTCAGGAAGGATGTTTGTAAATTCGGTAGCAGGAAATGCGAAGAATCAAGAGCAGTATGTCTGATTTAGTTGGGAAACGTCTGAGAGGTTTTCTATATGCATTGGGGTACTTTGGAAATAAAGCAACTCAGAAAAGAGTACAGAGACTCCCTTCTCTGTCCAAACAGGCCATTTAAATACCCCTCCCTCCCCCACAGCACTACCTCTACGGTAGATGGAGAAGCGGGAGCCAAGAGGTTATGGACTGGGGAGCAGGAAAAAACAAAATGGAGAAGTCACCCATCTTTTCAAGCTCTAGGATGCAGATAAAGTTTGTTGGGATTTTTACTGAACACTTTTTAGGTCTTTAAGACTCAAGGAGGCTTTCCAAGGAGGAAACCAATTAAGCTTGCCACTACTGATTCATTACTTAGAGGACATTCCTTTTCCCATCCCTTTTTTTTCTCTTAAACACACAAGTAATTCCTATATTGGACTCTGGATGTGTACAACGGAAGTCATCTGTAAGTGAACTCTGCCTTGTGTATCTAGCCAGAGCATAACACTAAGGAAGAGGTTATTTCATCCTTAAATAACTGTCATCTTCCACATGTGATCTGACTTATCTTTACAACCTAACGTTTTTACTGCCACAGTGGTTAAGTTAGCATTAGTTTTCTAACTTAGAATAGCTCTGAGGAGAGGTGATGGCCTGCACTGGTGTTGGTTGGGTTGCTTTGTCTCGGAAAGCGACACGCTCATCTAGATTTTTCTAAAAAGAATCATGGGTGAAGCTTTATCTTCATGAATTTTTGTTTTAAAAGAACAAAAAGACGACCATTACCTTGTTTGGGTATCCCAGGTATATCTTCAAATGTAAGTGTCCTCAGTGAAGGTCTCCAGAAGGCATAAGACTCTACCAGAGCTTCCAGTCCCATTCTATTTAGAACAAAAACATCACAGTGTCACGAAAGCAAGCTGTATTTTGTCACATTTCGCTGCATAGTTTCGCTGCACCTCAGAAACATACAAAAATTAGTAACATTTCAGGATTATTTTGAGTTTCATTTTGCTTTTTAGAAGAGCCTCACATCCTAATCCATGAGATCGCTGTGATCTGCAGGCATTGGGCTGGCAACAAGCAAACAGCTTCCCATTTCCACAATCTGGCTCTCTATGTCAGATTTGGCTTTTTGGTTTTTGGTTTGGTGTTTTTTTGTGTGGGTGGTTTGTTTTTTTTTGGGGGGGGGGGGGGGGGGAGGGCCACAGACACAACTTGGCTAAAATGACGTTAAATGTTTTCCTAGTATGACATTTCCTTAAAAGTAATGCTCTAACTGCCAGAGGGATGATCTCCTATTTCTGCCTAGAAGAAAGGTGCTCCACTGACAACTTCTATTAAAACAGGATTCCCAGTCATTACCAATGAGTTGGAAAATCACGCTTATAACAGGAGCAAGCCCTTTGGCTACTAAAATGTATAAAACAATGTTGTGTCTTGGTTATTATGTGCTGAGCAAAATGAAGATTTTCAGTTTCTTAAAGGCAATCATTTTCTGTCAACAGTATCATGACAAAACAGAAATAACCGGCTAGACAATCGTGGCAGACAATATTTAGAAGAATCTGTGTTTCCTGAAGGTAAAGGCTCCTTTGTTTTCTGATAGAATTTTATGAATAACGCACCTCAGAGGTATCATTTTGCTGTTATTTTTGGTTGCTGGGTCCCAAAGGCCTGTTAAGTGTCAGCGTCAGGCACGTACCAAATACAAGTGCTTGCCTTTGAGCAACAGCACTCTGTAAACTCAAATTATGCAAACAGCCCAATTTGAAGCTACCAGCATGTTCTTCTGATACTGCTTCTTCCCCCTTGCATTTCCAGCAGGACCACAAACGTATTTCAGAAAACAGTCACAAAGTATTTATTAGCTGAACCTGGACTAAAAAATAGCCTTCACTTTCTGCAGCAATGGTGAATTTTCATTTCTAGTTAAAGCAGAGATAAAAGCCACCTCCTGAAGGAGTGTAGCCAAGGCGATAATTTATACAAGATGCCTTCGAACAATTTCCACATTTTATCACCACCCTAATTTACGCTATCAAATGGCCAAGTTTATTTAACAAAACAGTTATGTTTTTCCTGAAGTATTCAAAGGGAGAAATTCTGGTCCTTTCCTGAGTAAAAGTTTTTATAGGGTCAAACTTAAGGCCTAACTGAAGAATGAAACTATTCTCAGCACATAAATTCTGTTGCACTTTGCAAATGCACAGGGAATGCTTTTAAAAGATGAAGCTACTGATTTCTGTAAAATAGCCTGTGGGACTGAACGGGAATGACCTGAAAGGAAATATTTTTAATTAAACGGAATTATTGCATGCAACAGCGCAGAGTAAGATAGCTGCAATAATTAAAGCAACATTGAAAAGTTGGATATAATGGTACCACAGTATTTTTTTACACTCTTGTTGGAGATTAAAATGCCTAGGTGACAAGTATACCAGCTAGAACAATGAAAATAACTGAGTCTTAACATTTAATTTCAGTGTTCAGCAACAGAGTAAAATAATAACCGAGTAGACCAGTAATTTAAAATTACTTTTTAAGGCAATTTCAAAATTGTCTTAAAAAAGGAAATTTTCCTCAACAGTTAAAAACCTGAGCTGCATTCCCAAACACACTTATTCGCTACCACAGAGCCTATCAAAGAAAACAGCAATACTGACTTCAGTAAACCAATGTCAATTTACAATGGACAAGAGTTTGCAGTCACTTCTGTAACGAGTGTTTGTTACAGTAAAAGCATTCAGACCTCATCTAAAGCCAGTTCTGAAACATTTATATAGAGGCTGGCCCTTCCTACAGGGCTGGCCTCCTAATCCATTTCCATAAACTGTAACTGTCTTTCAACAAAAATATCCTGCTTTTTTTCTAATGCTCGAACCAAACTTATTCCTAGCAGACAAACAAAACCAAACCTCTCTGGATATCCCCAGTCCTACAACTGGATTTGTATGGTTGCAGGTGCAGCACTCTTACTGCACCTACATCGTCCTCGGGTAATACCAGAGCCATCCCACCACGTTAAATCCAGTTCAAAACTGGCTTCTGAATGATTCTTTCCTCTCTGTTTTCAAGGGCACCTTCTCTTGTTTCATAGAACATTATGGAAGAAATTCTAACTCCACTTAAACTCAGAAATTTCGGAGGAGTCAGGGTTTCACACTTCTTAGGAGGCTCCTTAGTATTTATTTTATAGCTCTGCAAAAAGCATGTGTAGCAGAAACACTGCCTATGGAGAGCTGTCAAATAGGGCATGTATGGCAACTCTTTTCTTCCCCAAGTACACACAGCATGTTTTGCTTCTTCAGTCACTGCATTTATCTGGAAGTTACCATTCACTTAATTTCAAACTAGAAGGCTACAAAGGAGGACAAAATTCTATTTATGCTGGTGCCTGGGGCATCCATTCCAGGCCCCAGGACAGAGCATGGCCAATTGTTTCTTGTTAGAAGACAAAAATCTTAGAGAGCAACAAATGCAGAGTGCAAACTGAAAAGATACTTACAGTGGGTTCCTGTAAATCTTTACAGCTACCCCACCCCTTCTATAACTGTTCATCCTCTAAAAACTACTCTCAGTTGCTGTCCAGTCTCAGCACTTGTGTAGCTCAGGTGGAAGCACAAAACAGGCTTTGATGCTGTAACCTCTGCTAAAAGAGAACCTCGATAAAGCAGCTACCGAAAGATACTCTCCGACCATTCCTAGCAGCACAGAGTCTGCCCCCTTCTCTGCAAGGCTAGGTCATAAATACAGCAGCTGTGGACACCAAACGCAATGTGGTCACTGGAACTGATGTATAATACGTACCACAATTAAATGCTGCTTTTTTTAGCTGAAATGGTTTAGATACAATTCATAATAGGCTCAAGTATTTTGCATTAAACAGTCTTTGGATAAAATACCTCATTAGTACTGGCAGCAGGGACTAGACCCAAGTCTCCACTTTGCACTACTCAGATTCCCCATTGCTATTTTGAAAGATTCATGGATGAAGAGAGAACGAGCAATTAATCAGTCCAACCGCAACAGAGGAGGTGGAAACCAGGCTCGTTTCAAGGTCATCTATAGCCTAGTAGGAAAGGCATTCACCTAGGAAGTGGATTTAAAACTCCTTAGGCTAAAGAGACACTTGAACACAGGTCTCCCACCTCCAAGGCAAATGTACGAAACATAAGGTTACTGCATGAGGCAACTTAGTTTCTCCCCCTTTAAGAGAAAACAATGAGCCATTCATTCATACTGAATGCCATTTACACGCAAGAGAACCTGGGCTTACAGTTTGACACTGGTATCTGCAATTTGTGTCTCCAGCCAGGAGAAAGAGAAGATTTCAGGAGCAGCCTGAAATCACAGACCCGAGTATGCATTAATTCCATTTGCAGCCTGCACGGTACGCTGCCGGCGTCCACCGAAAGGAAACTTGAGCACATGAGTCAAGCCAAGTGCCAACCCATTCTTGACCTAGATGGTCAGAGGAGTAGGAACGGGAGCCCACCACAGAGAATGTTACTGGGAAACCTAAATGCTCTCTCAAGGAGTCTGTGTCCTCAGACTAATTTGTGTAGAAATACAGGTGTTCCCCTTGACCAGCCTTCACAAACTGCTTCTGTCAGCAGTAACAAGCCCACCTCCTTCCCCAACACCTACCTGTTACGTCCGGAATCTCTAAAGCCTTTGGCGAATGGATTCCTATCAATCTTCAGACGAGTTATCTGTGAATATGATTAGAGAAATTATTACCTACAAATTCAGCTAAGTAACACACAAAATAACTCTCCTGACAGAATTAAGCCGACAGAGGAGTAGAAACATCTTCGCGGTTGCATGGTTTAAGATGGTTGTCCTGAAACACGGCAAAATAAGGGCCAGCCTTCTGATCATTATTTTTGCAAAGCCCCAGAGAAGCTAATAGGTATTTAATGCTACCAAATGGCAGGTTGGAATTCTTGAGAAAAATCTTCTGGCAAATGTCATACTTCACCTAAGAGAGTACACTGCCTAACTGCAATAAAATTTAAATTAAATTTTATTTCTGTACGGGTCAAGACGGAAATGTGCAAAGAGAGATTATCTCTAGGCTATTATCCTCCACAAAAAAAACAGCGAACACCCCCCCCCCCAAATACTTGTAATTTATTTAAATAAATAGGATAGGCACCAAAGAATTATATTTCAATATTTACATGGCTCTCCTGCTCTTCTCTACAATTTGTAAAGATAGCAAGGCATATATAATTTCCCAAAATATATCTGCAATAACTTACGTGGAATTAATAAAATGTCACAACACTAACTATGGTGTCACTATGTATGTTAATACTTAAATAAGTGGTAATAAGAGCCAAACACCGGAGTCACGCAACCTGCAGTTTGCTTTTGACTTTGAATCGTGTGGACCCAGATAAACTGCAGTTAACAATATATGCTGGATGCAGTTAATGAAAACGACTGCAACTTTCTTCAGACCTCAGCTTCTCTGTCAAGGTCCTGGGAGTTTTGAAATCACTGGTGTTGGGAACAAAAGTGCTTTAAAAATTCTATCCAGACATGCAGCTACATTTAAAGGTACAAAAACACCTTTAAAAGTTAGCCTGCTCTTTGCCTTGTGCTTCGATGCTGTATTTATAATTAAGACACCATTAACCGTGCTAATTAGACTGTGTGATCTCCACAATAAGAATGACCTTTTTACACGCAGCATCTAGCCCACATGGCCTGAATCTCAGCTGTAGCCTCCAGGCGCTGCTGCAATACTACTAGTGAAAGCTACTTGTAATACAAAAAGGGTGTAGACAATGCTTTTTAATAAGTGGTATAATAAAAGTATCCGCTTTTCTCCTATCTCTTACTTCCCCGGTCTACTCTGAAAAGCCTGTAAAGTGCTAAGCAGAAAGCCCAAGTTACCTGTTGATTTTGGTACGCTGTGACAGTTGTGAAAACTGTCTCTGGAAAGGAGAAGGCTTTCACCCCTTCTCCTGAAGGGATAGGCTTGACGGGGGACAAATCATCTCCACAGTCTTTTCGGATGACGTGGACACGAGGCTGATATTTATGCATAGAGTGAAGGATAATCTATGAAGTCATGAAAGGAAAAAGATAACATCTATTAGAAAGGACACTCCGCTGTTTCAGGACTTTTGGAACAGATTATGGTATGTGTTTACTATGCCACTTACTGGAAATCAAATGTTTTCTTTAACCTCTGAAGGTTCTTATTACAGTAGTCTAATCCCTGTGCATTTGTATTATTGCCAACCCTAAGCATTTAAAAATTACGACTCAGGAGCTCCAAATTCAAAGACTGGCTCAATTGACACTGGCTCAAAAAAAAAAAAAAAAAAAAAAAATCAGGAATGAAGTCCTGGTCCCACTGGAATTAGGAAAGTTTTGTCCCTTTTTTCCACTGGAGCTTGGATTTGATCTAACAGGATTAACAGCAGCAGCATTTGCCTTTTGTTTTTGGAACCTTTGTGATATGCTTGGAGCAATTTTTTTCCTGATACCCCAAAGGCTGGAAACATACCTTGTTTGGAACACAAGCTGAGACTCTCACACTCTGAAGAAGCAGGAATTTAGAGTAAAATAATACCAAAATCTAACACTCTAAAGTGTTAACGACCCTAGATTTATAATACAATGAATATCAAAACACAAACCCCTCCCAGCGTACAAAAACTCAATTAAGAATAAATGATAAACAAGAAGTATATGAACTCACAGTGCATAAAATTAAACACAAAAATACCTGTTGGTATTGCTCCCAAGTTTTAGAGGAGATTTAAAATACAGAATTTTTCCTCTATTTTACTCCACTTCAGCTAACCACTATTAAAATAGAAGATTTAAAGGAAAAAAAAAAAAATAATTGGAAGCTCAACTATTATTGTTGGAAGGCCTAAGAAATTAGTAACTCAATAAATAAATAGTCCTATGGCTACTGGCGTGTGGAACCACTAATCAACATTCAGGGGAAGCTTTTTAATTTCCTGCTCCTTGAGTAGCCTCACAATGTGCGTGTGCTCAGGCACTCGACAGAGCCCCGATGCCAGACACCGTGGAAGTTCATTCATCCAAATGACATAGACGACATTACATTCATTTGGATAAACTAGAGTTTGGCTAGTTTAATACACTTGGTCCTGGCCAGATGACATGACCCCGTTTTGGATAAGCCAAGTTTCTGGATAATCAGGGGTTTTATTAGCCTGTAAGTAAGGTTTTGACAGTGACATCACAGGCTCCAATTAGTTTGCTCAGGGAGTGCCCTATGGATGCCTCATTTTCACTAAAAGATGTTCCTCTGCATCAAAAAATACTCAGCTTAAAAGCACGGAAAACAGCATCAAAAATATTGACTTTTGCCCTCCACTGAAATTCAGATTAAAAACTGCACCAAAATAGAAAAACCAGCCAGCTCTAACCAGCCGGAGGGAGAGAGACTGCTTTTACAATGCAGCACTTACTCCACAGATGAGAGAGGGATGAGAGGCATTAACAAAGAATTCCCAGACCACGCACTTCTGCGTGTCAACTGCAAAATGCAGGTTTACTTTTCCTTACCATCACAACTCAGATGAAAGTACAAATGCCACAGTATGTGTCTTAATGATGCCATCGCGCCTTAATGCCTCTATAAGCACACAATCTTTCCAAAGTAGAGAATTCACCCCGGGACTCCCTTTTGAGATCAAAAACACACAAGGAAAACATATCCTTACAAACTTTGCTTGATCTCCTCAGCCTTCGAGTGGAACCCATGTATCAGAGAGTGTCCTACGTGCAGATGTACTTCAAAATCTCTCCGCAGAACAGCGCTATAAAATTACGTCGTCACAAACTCCCACTCTAAAATACTGATTAAAATAGCAGCAGGCAGCAAGGAGCCCAGAAAGCGTTCGAGCAGTGAAGCAAGTTGTCTTAGAGATGGCTGATCTCCTTTCGCAAGAAGCTAATCCCAGACCAATGTAATGCAAGGGGAGTTGGCTGCCATGAACTACTACCACAATACAAATACTGCACAGGAATGCTACCTTAGCGTCTGTTTGCAAATGCTGTCCCCATTCCCATGGATGTGGGTCACCTCTCTCTCTGATTCTGAGAGTTAATACTCTGGAACAGGTAAAAGGGCTCTGCGTTGATCTCATGCGAGCTCCCTACCCTAAACTGCAAGATCAAAACCTAGCCCTGGGATTTTACACAAAAATTCTGCAAAAGCTGACACCTCCGAGGAGCACAGGAAGAATAAAGGAAAGATTTCGACAAGGATTAAGGTCCCGGAACCAGACAGCATGGAAAGCACATCCAAAGAACAACAGCTAAAGCCCGACGCTGCTTGAACTACTGGAGGAATGATGGCAGAGCGTAGAGACCCCACCGAGGTTTCTCTGAGCCATTCTGCCTAAGCGGGAGAGGAAAAATAAAAAACTTTCCAATGATCTAAAATATACCCCATCTCCCATACAGGGGTGGGAGTGTCAGAACACTTGATGTAAAAACAAATATTGAAGGGACAGTACAGCCTTGACCCCTAGCTCTTCTAATCCCCCCATCCCTCCCCTTGTACCCTTTCGAGAAAAATGGTTCCTTCCTGCTTATGTGAAACAATTGTTTTTTATATTCATCACAAAATATGATTATGCATTTTCCATTATTGCTGGAGGCATTCAGAGGCTACATAGCTTTTTCAATACAGCATTCCACACTACCATAGCTTTAAAAGAAAAAATGTACCCATTGGAAAAGACACTTTTCTGCTTTCTGCTTTTGCCTTTTCTGGTAATTATGAATGACATGTTTGCAATTTCCCAGATTTGAGAAATATGAAATTATTTTACAGTCATCCTTCTTTTGTCCTTTTATTTTAATACTTAAATTTCCATTTTGGGGAGGAGGGGCGCTGCCGTAGCTCTGAATCAGTTCAATGTGTGTCAAATCACTGTACTAGGGCTTTGCTTCACTAGTTTCCAAATCGAAACACTTAACTAAAGACCAGAAAATTTATATCCCCCTACATTATGAATAATGGTGTGCTGTGTACACTACACAGGTTTCGGTTCAGAATAAAAACAAAGCTAAGATCTGGGATGGAAAAATACAGCAATACAATTCTCTACATAGCTGAGATTTTATCACAGGGCAGTTTGCGACTGCAAGTGCACGGGTGGACCACAGTACCCACTTATCGTCCCTCTGAAACGACTGAGTACAAAAACCAGCCAGCCTGCTCTCCGTTGAAAAAGCGACATTTTACCCGTTTGCATCTGCTTCACTTTTTAAAGCCCTTGCAATAGACTCAGGACCCAGAGAAAGCAACTCCAACTCGAGAAGAGTCGCAAATACACGAATGCTGGGGAAACTAAGGGAACTACCTGTGCCAACCTTTACTCAAACAAACACTGCCAAATGAGACCCCATAACCGTAATTCTGGAAAGAAGTGATGCAAAATGTCTTTCTTACAATCCTTAACAAAGGCACTGCTAACTCCAGAAATGTAAATACCCCCATGTTCCTTTTAAGGAAGAGCGTGATGAAATTACGAACAGTATTATATGAAAGGGAGGCTTTTTATCCTTGTTATCACATTTGCTAGCTCAGTCCAGCCAGTCTCCTGTATTCCTGCCTCTGTAACATAAAAGTTGTAGCTCCAGCATGATTTGACCAGAGTCTCAAGTTAATTTCCTTCGCAAACACAAACGGGGAGAAAAAAGCTCATACTTAAACTTGGACTATGTATTGACAAAATACCTGGCTTAATGTCACAGAGTTACAACTATACTGAAAGATGCATGTAGTATCTTTGTACTCTGTGCCAGGTACATTTTCTTTCACTCCCTTCCGTGAAGGAGAAAGTATCCTGCTTAATAAACTGGGCTACACTAAGGACAATGGAATCCACATCCTGTCTCCAAACTTGTCTCTAACATCTTAAAACTCTACCACTTGGAACTCAATGCTCCTTCTGAAAGAAAGCCAACGTTTGCCATTTATTACGGGATTTTGCAAAATTAAAGACTTCACCCCGACTAAAAACAATTCTCATTTTTTAATTATTTCCTAAGGTGTCAAGTAAGACTATTTTAGGGATTGCTGGAAAGATACTGGCTTACATCTGTCATGTTTCAACAGTTTTGAAGAGAAAAGGAAATATTAACATAACACATTTTGTCACATTAGATAATGTCATAACTAAACAATTTAGAACTTGCAAACAGAACACTCATACTGTATACGTCTTTGCCAGTTTTTTCAGAAGTAATGAGCCTCAGCTGTGAAAGGGTCTTGCTTCATAAGGTACGTAATAAATCATTATCGGAGCGAACCCAGCTCCCATGTTGTTCGTTTTTGACTGCAATTATTAACACCTCATGGGATTTCACACAAATGTTTAGGTTAAGAAAATAGTTAAGTGTATTTTTATTCACATGAAGTTATTACACACTATTAATGTTTCTTCTAGCCGCTTGTGAATTTAAGCGTCCTTTTTGATCGGAGGAGAAGTTGCAAGTAACACACTCAGAGGGAAAACACGAGAGCAATTCTGCCTCTTCGTATTAGGCAATTTAGCCTTGTAAAGTCTTACTTTGCAGAAGTTCTGTTTTTGAGGGGGGAGTAAAACAGCAGGCTCTAATAAGCAGTTAATTATCAGAGCAGAAAGTAAGCAGATTTTAGATCTGGACGGTAACGTTCCAAAACAGCTTTGAAAAGTCAAGCCTATTTCTGGCACCCTGAAGCTGTACGTCAGTCTTTCAGGGCTGAGCAGTGTGCCCACATATAACACTGCAGAAGAGCAAGTACTCACATGCCCTTGGTCATCCAGCTCATTATTGGTAAGCTTCAGTTTGTCGAAGCTGATCACTTGTCTCATCCATGTCTCCCCAGAGGCGGGTGAATCGGGGTGAATATAAACACGAGGCGGTACCGGGGAGTCAGCATTACCAGCCACCATCCACTTGGAGCTATGATAAACATACCTATAAAAAGAAAACAAATACCTATAACCAAAAAACCCCCCAAAATTTATCAGACCCATTCAGTATTAATAAATTAGGGCCCATACGTACCGCAAGAACACACCAATTAAAAAAACATGAAAGGACAAGAAATAAAAGTTATTTTTTCAGTTTCAAAACATAGTTCTGGTATCTGCAAAAGTAAGGTTAAAAACCACGCTCTGATCTGACCTTAGCCTTCTTAAAATCAGTAACAGTCTTAACACTAGGCTCCACACTGAGCTTTAAGCTGGTGTCAGTTCATTGATTGCTACAGCTCTGCTCTGAATAGGCATCAGTAAACAGGGAAGAATCTAGTCCTTCATTTATCAAATCGAGCAGTAATTCCATATTTGGAAGATTTAACATGTTGAGTCTAATATAAGAGTCTATAAATAAAGCTATTGAAGGGAAAAAACATTATGATTGGGAAAAATAATGAAACTATGTCAAACTATGCTCTTGCTATTTCTGCAAGACCATATTAATTTTCTTGAATAGTATTACAGAAAGGCTGAAAAATTAAAAAGCACAGCCCACATTTCATTTGATAGGCCAATGCTGACAAAGTCATTTTCTAATATAAGTAGTGCCTGCTTTAGTAGAAAACTTATTTTGAAGGCAGACACTTCACAGAGCAATTTAAAAAGCGCTAATTAAAAACTTCAAGGTATTTTTTCAAGCACAGTAGAATTCCAGTAATTCAGCTATATTTTTCAATAAAAACAAGAAAGACTTTATCAAATCATTTGTTTGTACAATTCAGTTCCTTATTAGAAAAAGACGAACAACATAATTGGAAATGAAAACAAAATGATCCAATACATGCATCGCCCCGTACAATTCACATCAAGCTGTAAAACTAAGATCTAGAATGGTGGTAAAATTCTCTCCTGGAGACAAATTCTCAACCCCAGATCACACAGTCAACTGTTGTAACATTTTTCCTTTCTTTTATATTTGTTGGTTTATACTGAATACATGCTTTCCCTACAAAAGTAAATAAAGTCATAAATACACATAACATATTTTGAGCAACAGCTTCAGCTTCCAAATATTTACAACAAGGTCCAGTTTTGCTAGAGATCTAGACCTAGATGTAATTTTCTTCATTTCCATTTAGTTCTGCTATCTGCTATGACAGCTAAAGACTAGGCTCCATATGCGACTGCTGTTGTATCTCTCAAATCTAAAGATCTGCAAGACATTTTGTAAAGCCACATAAACAGCAAAAGTTAAAATAACAGTCAGCAATTAAAAAAAAAAAAATCATAGATTGCACAGCAAAGAATGAAAACATTAATATTTAGTGGGAAGGTTAAAGGTGTGGTACTAATACATTATTACAGAAATTTCAGTTTGCCAACTAAGAAAATGCTGCCCTTCATACAACTTTTGTTAAGTTACTTCAGTTATCTGGGCACCATGTCTGCACTGGGCAGACAGTGCAGCTCAGTATGACTGTGATTTATTTTAAATGAAAGGAGGTTTAAACAACTCGCGTTCAACAAACCTGTTTTTAATTTTTAATATTAACATTTTTATTCCTTTTGGAATAATTACCTCGCTTTTTCTATGAATTAAGGAATTGCTCAGACCTTCTAGGAATGATATGCTTAGATTGCTAAGTAAATGCACACGTGGCCACACAAAGCAAGAAAAGGGCTTTCGTTTGAGCTGCACTCCACTGGTCCAAAGAAAAAAGCATTTGTTCTCTATGGTACAGTCAGAAAAGGCTCCCCTAACTGTATGTACTGGACAGCCTCAGCACTGGTATCTGTACCTTGTTGAAAAACACAAAATCTAAAACGATCCTAAGAAACATACTTTATACCGCACGAGAAAAGGACAAAATTGCAGTCAATGAGGTAAGGACACACAAAAATCATAGGGCAATGTTTGCTTAGGAAACAAGGCAGCATTCCTGCAGAACCAACCTTTTAGTCTTAGTCTGAATATTCCTAGTTCTACAATTAAATCTGCAGCGGTTTTTCCCTACATTATACTAAGTATAGGGTTGAAACAATCAAACCAGCAATTGGTGAGGACCTGATCCTGCCTCCACTGAACTACTTGGCCAGGCTCCTCCTGGCTACTACGGAGCATGGGATTGCATCTGTAAAGCAAGACCTACAAAACATCTACAGCTCACAGTAACTGCTGTGGGCCCAATCCTGCAAACAGTTCTACAGAACCAGTGGTTTCAGCAGAGTCCAACAAGCTCCCTCGAAACACGACTGACCTCGCCATAGTGAGAGATTCGGCACTTAATTCCTACTCTTAAATGTTCGAAGAACAACTACTTTTGTTCCTCACATTATTATTCAGATAGTAATGCCATCAATTCTTTAAAAAACAGTAACTAGAAACATTACCCTTTGTGAATCTAAGCAACCAAATATCTGAGTGATAAACAGCTTTTAAATTAAATTATATAATCAATTTGAAGCGTGACCAAGAAAGCTTATATGCCACTAAATCATACATCAATGCTACTAATGTTATTAATTAACGTTAACTCCATTTAGCACTAGAAAAATGTGCATTTTCATATTTATTTGTTAACAGGAAATAATTCCCACCGACATGATGAGGAATAACGTAAATGACAACATTTCCTGATCGCGCTGGAACTGCACTCTCTGAAAGCCAAAACCTGAGCATCTGCCCACAGTACCTACACAACATAAGGCAAATGTATAAAGAGCTTCAACAGAAATTTTAGCTATTTTTGCATACTTGGCACAATTTTTTTTTTTTAAATGCATTGGGATGAAAATAGGAATCTGAAGGAGAGTCACACATGACCTTCTGCTAATTTATATAGTGTTAATGTTTTCTGCCAATAGCCGAGCTCCCTACGGCTTGCATCGTATGTTCTTTACCTTAAAGTCACCATACCTGTATCTTTTGTTATCCACTGGCACAATATCCATAGCAATGTAATACTGCTGATGTGGGTCTAAACCTGAGATCTTCACTCTCATTGCGGGAAACATCCGCCTGAACATGGAAAGAGAGAGGTCATTTTTAATATGAAACAGACTCGGGAATGGTTGTTTAGGAAAAGTAACTGGTTCGTGGGATTTTTCTCGTTCTTCCTTTTAGCCTACAGAGTCCTTTTGGACGATTATAGTTACACAGCCATGAAAAGGCCCATTCGATATGTCAAAACAGATTTCTAAAGTGCATTTACTGGAACAATGCTTCGTATGTTTTGGGATACGCTTTGGGACTACAGCTATTACCACATCATTTCAACTTTATTGTTAGACAGTAAATCATTTGGTTTTCAGACTTTGCGTTAGCAGTACACGCATTGAAAGCCGTTTGAGATACCAGCTAGAAATGTATTTCTGGAGATGTGCAAACACCACCTCCACCCAGGAAGACCAACGCAAACTGCCACTGAAGTTCCAAGTGACAGCAGCAAATGGCGTACCATTTCTGCAGCAGCACATTCGAAAGCTACATCCACAGTGATACAATTATAACACCGCAAGGATGCAGTTATAAAAGCCAACGTGCCATGCCGTAACCCAACAATATGGTCTTTATTGAGACGGGACTTCCTGTCTGCAACTTACTAAAGGTGAAGTGCAAGAGCTACTCTGTCTTTGAAAGGTATAGTAAAACTTCTTTATTGAAAGCAGAAACGAAGCTACGCGGTAATTTCTAAAAAAAAAAAAAAAAAAAGAAAAAAAAAGAAAAAACAAAAGCCAAACGTTCACGATTTAGATCCTTCTGTGGAGAAAACGGAGTAATTAACTGATGCGGTGGTTTTAAACACAAAAATGCATTTCTTAGCTCACGTTTGGCATGCCTTTTATCAAGACAGTTCATTCTTGAAGCTAAAAAAAAAAAAAAAAAGAAATGTCCTAGCAACGAGCTGACTGCAAGCTAATGAAAGGTACTTTTCTGTATTTTATAAGCCTGAAAACCCTTCCAGTTTATTCAGTATTTGCTGCTGTTCTTAAATATATATCTATATAAAAATCAATTAAAAGTCGTTAGCGGAAAGAAAAATCCTATCTCCGTTATTTCTGAATAAGCAGGAGGGTAAACCTGACTGCGGTTAACTAGTTTTCGCTGTTATTTCAGTGCACCTGTAAGATAAAACAGAAATTCCCCGACTGGACTCTCTTAAGACAAATGTTGCTTTGTGCTGTTTAAGACCGCGTTTCAATCATTAATAAAGCCTCTCTGAAAATGTAGAAGGTAGCATATGGATTCAATAAAATATGTTTTTGTAATTTCTAATAAGTTCAGATACTTTTCTACTACCCAGGTTTTTACCATGTGTATCCACTGGGAAGGGGAAAAGTTTCCCCTCAGAAGGACACGGCGCTCCCAGACCTCGCCCTAACGAACAGGAAACCCGAAACGCCACACGCTCCGCGCCCAGCTGACATTATCGCCATCCACCCGCCTCGGAAATCTGGGGCTTTTCCCCCGTGTTTTGCCCGCCCGCCCCGAGCGGTGCCCGCCGCCCCCCGGCCCGCCGAGCCCGGGACGAACCCGGGAGCGGCCCCGCGGGTGCCCGTTACCTTCCCGCCTTGGTGATGATCATCTCGGTGCCGATCTCGTGGAAGCGCTTCCAGAGCTCGGCGCCCTGCAGGTCCACCCGCGGCGCCTGCGGCGTGGGCAGCGGCGAGCCGGGCCTCGAGCCCTTGGGGGAGCCGCCGGGCGAGGCGGGCGGGGAGGCCGCCAGGAAGCCCTCCTCGCAGCCGCCTGCGGAGAGAGCGGAGGAAGCGAGAGGGGCCGGGGGAGCGCGGACCTCCCGACCGGGGGGCTCCCTCAGCCCGCGCCGGGCCCCGCCGCGTCGGCGGGGGGCGCCGGGCCCGGGCCTGGGCCGCGGTCTTGCGCGCCGGGACGGGGGGAAGACCCGAGTGCCGGCCGGCCGCGCTAGGACGTCCGGGCAGCGAGAGGGGCGCCCAGGCGTCGGGCTCGGCTCCCCGACGCGGAGCCCAGGGGCGAGCCGCCCCCAGCGCCGGGCCGGGCCGGGCCGGGCCGAGCCGGGCGTGCGGCGCCCCCGGCCGCGGGACGGAGCGGGCGGCAGCGGGTCCGTGGTGCGAGGCCGGCGGCACATTTCGTTTGGGCGCCTTTAGCGTGACCGCTGCCGGCCGCGGCCTTCTGCCCCCGCAGCGTGAAAATGCACTCGCGTCCATAAATTACAGGCACGCATATATATATGTATGTGTTGCATATATATACACACACAGTTGTATATGCATTTCTAGCAGCACACATATACATACGTATTGTACAAGCGCTTTCCCCCCTCCTCGGAAACAAGCCCCCAGCTGTTGCTCCACCGCGCTGCGGCACCGACATCCCCGCCGGCAGCCGCCCTGCTCCGTGCCGCGCCGCCGGCCGGGGCCCCCGGGCAGCCCCGCGAGTTTTAAGCGGCAGCGCCGGCGGGGGGGGTGTGTGCCCATGCAGGGTGGAAAGGCAGAAAGGAGCAAGGGGGAACCGGAGCGCCGGCTGCGCTTGGGGAAGCGGGGAGCCGGAGCCCAGCCGGAGGAGCGGGCCTCCCGCCCGGCAGTCACGGCAAGAGGCGGGCGCGGGCAGCAGCGCGGCGGGTCGCGGGGCGGCACTCACCGGCGGGGGCGCGGGCGGCGCAGCCCAGCTCCATGTCGCCGCAGGTCCTGCCGGCGGCGGCGGCGGCGGGGGAGCTCTTGGCGCAGCAGCCGCTGCCCCCTTCGTCCTCCGCCGCCTCGTCCTCGCCGCCCAGCTTCCGCCGCTTGGGCTGCCGCGGCGGCTGCTGCTGCTGCTGCTGCTGCTTCTCGGCCCCGATGAGCGCCTCCACGGAGAAGGCGTGAGCCTTGAGGCTCATGGTGGTGCCGGGCGAGGACCGCCGCTTGTCGGCCATGCCCGCCCCCCTACAGCCCGCGCATCCAGGCGCGCCGCGGCCGCCGGCACCCGCGCCCGGCCCGCCGCGCCGGCCGCCCTCCCGTCCTCCCGACCGCGCAGGCAAGGGGCTGGGGCTTTTCCTCGCCTTTCTTTTTAAATCCGAGATATCAGCCAAGTTTTTTTTTGGGGGGGTGGTTTTTTTTTTAAAGAGGAAAAAAAAGTCTATTCCTTTCTGCAGATGCGCTCCTTCTCTCCCCCTCCTCCTTCTCCTCCTCCACGTTCTGCCCCGTCTGATGGGCCAGGCAGGACTGACATGGGTAACAAACGCTCTGCGGACACAAATTAGGGCTTGTAATTGAAATTTGTTGCCTTGATCTGTCAGCACTTCCAGGCAGGAGACCGGTGGGAAGAACTCGCTCATTAGTGTCACTGCGGCGGCGGGGGCAGGGCGGAGCCGCGGGGCGGGGGCTGCGACGGCCCGGCCGCCCGCAGCCCAATCAGCGCCGCCCCGGCCCCGCCGCCCCGGCCCCGGCCCCGCCGCCCCGGCCCGCCGCCCTGCCAGGGGGCCCCGCCGCGGCGGCCGGGCGAGGGGGGGGCCGCCCCGCCGGCCCGCACCCGCGCCCGGGCCGAAACAGCCCCGCGCCCCCCGGCCCGCGGCAGATGCACCCCGCGATAAGCGTTAATGAGGACCCCCCCTTCGCATGTCCCCCCGCGGGGAGCGGGCTGGCCGGGAGCCCCAGCTCCCTCCGAAAGGCAGAGGGAAGGGGGGGCCCTCCCGGGGCGCTGCGTCTCGCTGGAGAAAACCGTTCGGACTTAAAAAAAATGACGTTGTGCCCTTTCTTGCTGTCAGGGATTAGTAATTATTAGTATTATTCAGCTGTTGCACTCGGAGATTCATCGCGTTGCTATTCAAACACTGGCTGCGGAGGGGTTTCAGCGCAGCATCCATAGCCCGCTTTAAACCCAACCCATTAGGCGCTGAAGCTGCAATAAAAAGAGAATTAAACCGAACCTTGTAGGAACATCGATGCATCCAGCCGCAGCAACTTTAATAATAATCGTATTCAGGTGCACAGAATAGTTACGGGGAAAATCCTTTCGTATCTTTCCAGTGAGTAAAACTATTAAAGATGTGGAGCCAGATATTCTTTTCTTTGTACGCCCAGGGAAATGAAAAAGCTAGTGAGATTTTTGTTGTGTTTTCTTTTCCCCCCCCCTCTCTTGTTGGGAGACATTTTTCTTCCTTTTTTTTTTTTCGCAGAACTAAGTGGGGTGACATGCTCCGTTGAAGGAAACAGAATAGAAATCCTCCTTCTGTAAAAAATTATGGGGCAAATTTCACGGTTTCAGGGAGCAGGATCTCAGCTTCCCTTCGCTGTTTCGGGCAACAGAGAGAGAGAGAAATTCGTGGTGTGTTTCGTCGGTGTTACAGCCTCGGAGGTCCTGTTCGGGCCGTCGAGTGGCACAGCGGAGATTTCTGATCGTAATCTAAAAAGGAAATAGCTGCCATTTAGGAGACGTAACCGTTTCCACTATGGCATTTAACCTACCCTTAAAATGCAAATTTATCCCTAATTTCAATAGCTGCTTCGTCAGAGTCTGAGAAAGGGGCTGATTAATAAATATACCCTAGAGATAAATTATCCCTTCAAATGAGGTTATCAGCGTTAAAATTGTAGGAGTGCTTTCCAGACGTGAAAATATAGGTATGTGACAGAGAGATAATTGATTAAAGAAAAAAAAAAAAAAAAAAAAAACGAAACCACCACAGGAGCACTAATTTTCTCCACATTGGAAGAGATGGCAATTTGTCTGAGAAAAAATTCATCACTACGAAAAAAATTCCCCTGCAGCGGCTGTCGCTGTGAATCGATAGGAGAGCAGAAAATGCCTAATGCCTGTCACCGACGAACAGTGCTGTGGAGTTAGTTTATCTTTACATTAAATCTGGGACATATTAACTGTTCCGTGGTCTAAAGTCTGTCTGCTCTGCCTATTCCAGCCGTGATTGAATCTGAAGGGAATCAGATGTGCGAGAGTGGTCGAAACGTGCTAAGCTAGAGGATCTTGCAGGAGTCTAAACGCCGTCGCGGTGGGGATGAGATCGATAGGGAGAGGAAGGAAGGAAATGGATGCTATCTGTCCGAGGGCGCTCCGGCAGCCTCCCCGCCCGCCCATCTCCGACGGCACCTTCCGCGGCCCCGCTCCGCGCTCCCGCCGCCCGCGGCCGCCGGGCCGCCCGCGCCACCGCCACCGCCACCGGTGCGACGGCCCCGGCGGGGCCCGCGGGAGCAGGTACCGACCCCCGCCGCAGCGGCCCGGGGGGGCGCGGAGGAGCGCGGGAGGCGGCGGGAGCGCTCTGCGGCCCGGCGTGCGAGCGGCGGGGGGCGCGGGGGCTGTAGGCCGGGGCTGCGCTCCCGGCGGAGCGCGGCGCGGGCGGGGAGAGCGGGCTCGGCCCCGAGCCGCCGCCGGGACCTGCCGGGGGGCGAGCTGCCCCCGCCTCCGCCGGGCTCTCCGCCGCGCAGGGCCGGCGGAGCGCGTCTTCGGCGCACGGCGGGGCCGGAGACGGGGCCGGGGCCGGAGCCGGGGCCGGAGTCGGAGCGGCAGGGGTGCCGCGGGGGTCCCGGAGGAGCCTCGGGGCAGGGGGTTGCTGGTCCTGCCCAGTTGTTATTCCTTTCCCTCCCCCTAGAGCCACCGCCGCGCTTTCCCGCGGAGGAGACCCTGACGCCTTGCTCCGCACCGCTCCGCGCCGCACCGCGGGTGCGCACAGCCTGCCCGTCCTACGGCGGACGGACACACCGCCCGGATTATTTTTTTCCGGGAGGGTGGGCGCTTGTTGTTGTTGATTTTTTGTTTTCTTGCCAGATTTCTGTAGGTTGATATGTAGCGTGTTGCTTTCATTTCTTGACTTTTTAAAGTAACTGGGTGGATTTAAATTTATCGAACAACCTGTGATCCATATGTCTGTCCGATTAATTTTTTTATGGGATGATGAAAGAGAGGAGAATCTCTATATATAGTGATCTGCTAATGGAATAATGTATATATTCAAAACACCTTTCTGGGGTTACTTTTATTTCCGGACTTCAAAATGCAGTCCGGGTTTTTAGGCAGTTGGGTGAGGCGCTACTTATTTGATGTAGGAGAATCGCATATTTAGACTTCCTGGGGAAAAAAAAAGAATGTTTAAACTGTTTTCCACCAGAAAGATATTTTCCTGCGCTCCCTTCGAAAATCTCGAGTGACACTGAGGGGACGGTTACGGCCGTGTTTTGCCATTCACGGTGTGATTTCCGCAAATCTTTTCGAACATTAAAGACGGGTGCATCAGAGAGTAAAATATCCACAGCGCACAGCGTCCTTTTCTCCTTAAAGGCACGATTTTCTGTAACTTCCCAGCAGGGGACCATAGGAGCGGTCACTAAGGAAAACATATTTATGTCATTATCCGCTTTTCCCCCCAGCGAGCCTAATCGCTTCACCCTAAGGAGACGTGGCGTTTAAAACTGACAGCAGGTAGCTGACGGGGGCTAGTCAGTCAAACATTACAATTAGAGAAACATTATATATGCCGGTGAGAAAATCGCACGTAAACTCTGCTTCTGTACATCCCAAGTGCACCTTCGCCCCCGTCCCTCTCCCTTGCTCTCCGCCGTTGCGGCTGCGCGGGAGGACTGGGGGGTCTTGGGGGCGAATTAGCACTTCCAATTTTCCTATAACAGGGTGCACGGCCAGCCTGGAGCGACTCTCCCCGAGATACAGATCACCTTCGCGACAGGCTTGAGAGAAGGTTAAGCGCGGCTTAAACTCAAAAGAGGCAGGAAAGCCCCCCTCAGCCCCCCTGGCCACGGCGGGGTATTACAGCCTGCCCGTCCCGCTCTGCCGGGGACCCTGAGGCCAGGCTGCTCTCGCCGCTTCCAAGCGGGCTTCAGCCCGGCGGAGGAGGTGGCATCAGGGAGCGGCAGGAACGGCCGTCCGGAGCGGCGGCGGGGCTCTCCTTCGGTCGGCGATGAGAGCGGCCCGGACCCTGCCCCCGCTTGTCTGCGTCGCCTTCCGCGGGCGCGCACCGAGCGCGGCTCACAGCGAGGGGCGCGGGTGGCTCCGGCTCACCCCGTGCATCGCCGGGCCCAGGCCCGCGGAGCACCGGCGACGCCGGGCTCAGGCCCCCGTACTCGTCCCGAGGCCTGTCCCGGACACACCTCCCCGCGCTCCCGCCCGACGGGCTTAGCTCCGCGGCCGGGCTGGGGCGGGAGGGAGCGGGGCCGGCTTCCGCGACACCTGAGACTCCCCGGGCTCGAACTCCACCGGCGGCTCCCAAAACAAGGGGACGGCGAAGCCGACCCGGCCCCGGCCTCCAGGACCAGGGTGCATGCAGTATCCCGCTCGGTGTTCCTAGCTCAGGAGCCGAGAAATGGGAACCGGGCCGGGGAAGCGAGGGGAACCCCCGCGCCCTCACCGCTTACAGAGCCGGGTGTCGCTTGCGGTGACCCAGAGTTAACCCGGACCGCGGGGAGCCTCGCTGCGGGCGTCGCCAGTCGCCCCGAAGCCAAGCCCAACCTGCCAGGAGCGCGGCCACGGCGGCGCGACGGCGGCCCTCAAACAGCCGCCGTGAGTGGAGTATAGAGGAGGGTTTATCGGTGCGGCGAGGCACGTTTTGTTCCCGCTTCAGCACCGCGGAGCGCTGCTCCGGGGCGGCCGCGCACCGAGGAGGCGAACGGGTCGGAGCTGGCCCGCCGTGACCGCCGACGGGGCGCCCGGTCCGCAGGTAGCCGCGCGTCCTCCCCGGCGCGGCCGCTACCGGCCTTTCGCCGCGCACTCCACCGAGCCCCTCGGCCCGGCCGTCTTTACCGGTCGGTGCCCCCGCAGCCTCAGGTCTCGTTTTAAAACTGCGGAAAAAAATATTCGCTCCCCTGCTGCGGAATGTAAATAAGATCAGTGTACGCAAATAGGTGCGCAGCCAACTGACCCGCTTTCCCGACGGGTGAAGATGCTGAGGAATCGCATGAAAGAATTGAAAACACGGTTTAAAGGCACCCGTGTTAAAATTATAAATATTCTGGTGATTGCGTTTTATAGCGCTTAAATTACTACCTTAATTTGGAATTACGCAGCCACAAGTATGCATAATTTTTAAGGAAATCTCCGGTCTTTAATATGACTCTCCCACTTACAGTTATTGTTCGTTTCAGACAAACGATTTTTAAAAATAACCTTTTCATTACTCCAGTCACAAAATAAACGTTTGCAAACGCTAAATGAGGGTTGAAGAAACCTCTGGCTTTACTTTTTTATTGCTTTCCTATAAATTTAAGTCATATTTTCACTATTGTCTCAGGAAGAATATGAAAACATGTATGGAATTAAATTAGATTAGGTAGCCTTAAATCACTGTAGTTTAGGGTAGAGTCACTAATTGGAAATATTTATGTTTGCGAGGCTGGGATTTCAGCAGTAAAAAGATACGGTATATCCCCGTTTTATCATAACGTGGGTCTACGGGAACATTTATATCATACCATTGTAAGAAATGATGTGTAGTTAAACAACATTTTTTAAGCAAGGCTTGTGTCTTTTTATGGTAACCCTCGGTCTTTAGTCAGGGCTAGTTCTCATATTACATGAAATGTACTTTAAGAAGTACTACCTGCTCCAGCTGTCCAGGAAAAACTGAATTATGGAACTAGGAAACATATGGCAGTTGCATATTGCACGAGTAAGGTACATATGAAAGTTATAAATTTCTTTTTTAAGTAACCATTGTAAACGCATTTTTATAGGTTTCACAGTATGTATTACATCTGTAATTTTAATTTTTGCAATATACCTTTTTAAAGATACCTATGGTTTCTGTACTCCAGGGAAGGAAATGCAAAGAGACGTTTATGCGTAAAAAAAAATTGCTGCGAGCCAAACAAACAAGCAAGGTAAATAAACGGGGAAGCGGAGCTTCCTCACAATGGAAAGGACACTATGCCATCTATTGGCAAAGCAGTTATTTACAAAACCGAGGGTACCCAAGCCAGTACTTTCCGTTCTTTGAATACTGCGCAGCGAAGTGTCGCAGTCGCAGTTTTGGTATATTACAAACAAATGAATAAAGACATTTCCATGGAGGTCCGGGGGAAAAAAAAAAAAAAAGGAAAGAAAAAAATAAAAGAAGAAAGCAAAGACAGTTAGTGAATTTAAACCTCACAAATTAGGTCATTAACTCACAGGGGGATTTTGCAGCTAATTGCAAACTCCCTTCTTGGAGCGCCCGAGTGGGAGAGGTTGAGCTTTTTCGATTGTTTTATTACTGCGCCATGTCAACGAAGGCTTCTTTTTTCTTTCTTTCTTTTTCTTTTCTTTCTTTTTTTTTTTTTTTTGGTTGTTAATGCAAGGTTACTTAAGGACTTTACGGCCACAAAACAACCCAGCAGGCTGCTTTAGAAGCTGACCTTCCAGTCTCTGCTTAGTTAAGACTTCCTCTGAACGTTACGCCAGTCTGGCTGCGGGATCGGGCCTCCCTTTCCACGCCTCGCAGAGCTCCCCCGAAACACGACCCTGATCTGCAGGGCGGTATAAGGCTTCCTCGGAAAGACAGCGGCGAGGGGGGCCGCGGGCCGGCGGGCCGGCCGGGCAGGCGGCGGGAGCAGCGGCGGGGCTGGCGGGGCAGGAGGTGCCGGCGGGGCTGGGGGACTGGCGGGGCTGGCGGGGCAGGAGGTGCCGGCGGGGCAGGAGGTGCCGGCGCCGCCCCCAGCCCCGACCGGCCGCCGCCGGGTCTCGCCAGCAGCGCTCGTCCTCAGCGGCGGAAAAGCTTATCCCGTCAGGCGAGAGCTACTAGTGCTTTTCCCGTTTCCAGGGAGGGGAAGGAAAAGATGATCTTTCCCCATCAGCTATAAATAAACCGAAATAATCGCACGGATGCGGAGGGAACAGTCAATTTTTCCTGTTCCAAGCGCAGATCAATTTCTGAACGAAAGTCCCTGCCTCCCCGCCTTGAACTGGCGTTCTTCCTGCTTCTCTCACTTGCTAAGGACTTGGCTTTTTCCCTGCCATGACTAGCCCGGTACTGCTCAGCGGGAAATACGAGAGCCCTTTGTTTTAGCTTTCAACGTTGTAATCTCCCTCTCGCTGTCCCGCAGAACGCGGCTCTGCCGTTCTCGCCTCGATGCGTGCGCTGGGGGGGAGAAATTCCTGGGAGCACCTGTATTTCTCGGCTCGAAAGGTTAATCTTTCCCCACAAAGCAAAGGAAAAAAAAAATCCCTAAAATAAAACACAATTCCCTCCGTCTAAAACCAGACCCCAGAGGACAGGAAAATATAAAATCCAGACCCTACACTCATACCCTTTTACTGCCCTTCTCGGTGTGAACGTGTGAGTAGATGGTGTTTTACAAAGTTGTCTGAATTTCTTGAAAGGCCGTTCCTGTGTTTATATGCGAGGGGAATTGAAATGTCTCGCTGACTGAAACGCACCTTCACCGGCCGGTTTGTAGCCCGGCAGCTGACCGCGGGGCTGGGGCTTCGCCTCGGAGCCTCACGCCCGCATTTTTGGACCAGCCCCGCGCGTCCCTCTCTCGCGGGGGAGCGCAAACCCACGGCCCCGGCGGCGCAGGCATTGGTTTTCTCCTTTTTTGCCCCACAAACGCCCCCGAAGCCCAGGTGAGCCCCGGGCTGGCGGCGGCCCGCGCCGGGGGACGGTGACGGGGCACCGCGCACCGCGGGATGCGGCCGGGGCTCCTCGCAGTCCCGCACCCGCGCCGGGGCATCAACACCGGCCGCAGCCGCGCTCCGCCTGCCCGCTTTTGGGGGGACTCCGCCGGGGAACGGGGCCGTCGCGCCCCGACGCCCGGCCGGGACACCCCGGCGGCAGCGGGCGAGGGCGTTTGCGGGGAGCCGTCGGAGAAAGAGGCAGACGGGTAGGCTTTGCGGGTAGAAAGGCATTTATGGAGGAGAAAGCTGAGCTCCATCTGGGCAGCGATTTTTGAAGAAGCCATCCAACAGGCTTCTCTGCCGCGCAGCCCAAGCACGCCGGCTCCCCATGCCGCCCCCGGCGCTCGCCCGCTGCAGCGAGGGTGCCGGCCGAGCGCCTGAGCACGGTCCGATTCCCCCCATCACCTGAAAGAAGGGATTTGGCTCGTCAAAATTAAATTCCTCTGCAATCAGCCAGACCAAAATACTTTCAGAGTAACATCCAGGAGATCATTTCCCCCGAGCTCCCTATCAAGTGTTGCATACATAATATATCTTTTAAATATATTGCTTTTTCGATGTGCTGAAAGGGAGACAGTTATTAAAAACTGTGCGAGCACTCTGCTTGTAATTACCCGGGGAGCGGGGCGAGGGCGAGGCGCTTGTGGAGACTCCAGCTACGTGTCGCAAAGCGGGGCTTTAAAGTCCCTCTCCTTCAAGGTTTGCGTGCGTAAAGCCCCTGGGCGCCTGTTTAAAAATAAACAAATGCGTGTGTGTATATGCGTACACACCTACATAACAATATAAATCTATCCGTATGTAGAAACATACATACACGCACACACATGTATATCGATTAAACTCTTCCCATTAAATATAGGCACGCCTTGCGGTGGGGATTCTTTCACTCGTTGATTTCTGTAGATAAATGCAATTCTTTCCGTTGTTGTCCCCCCCTTTTTCTTCTTTCTTTCTTTCTCCTGCTCTCTCTTTTCTCAGTGGAAAGTGCACAGTAAGTGTGAAGTATACATCATCGCCCGAGGAATTTGTCTTGAAAAGTCCTCTCAGCCCCCTGGTGTTCAAAGGCTGAAGGATGGTTATTGATTATTGCACTAGATCAGAGCCCGCATTAAACGCCAGGGAAACGAACTGGACCGTCTGGGAGGGCCCGGCTCCTGCCCGCGGCTCCCCGCGGCTGGGCGCTGCCGGGGCTCCGCAGGGCCCCGCCGCTCCCCGCCGCAGCGCTGCGCACCCGCGGATGCGGACCCGCGGACCCGCGGACGAGCCGCCCGCAGCCGTGCCGCGAAACGGCGGAAAGCCCGGGGGGCGGGGGCCGTGCCCGCCTGCGCGCCCGCGGAGCCCGGCGCAGCCTCCGCGGGCCGGTGCGCAGGGCGGGGGCCGCCGCTCTCCCCAGCCCCTTTCCCAGGGTTTTCTTTCGCCCTGGTCCGGCAGCAGAGCGCCCGGCGCGCCCCGCAGCAGCGCCTGGGCTGTACGGTCAGTGCTCACGCTGGGAACACCTGGACGGGACGGACTGCAGAAACGGACCTCATATGTATGTGTAAGTGTATATACACAAATATACACACACGCATGTGTAGGACTTCAGCTGGGTGGAAGGGGCCATGTATTTAGACCGATGAGCTCTTGGGCAGGTTTGTCAGTTCTCGCTGCGTTCATGCATCCCTAAATGCGTCCCTTGATCCATGAAAAGCCTCTCTAAAGGGGCAGCAGGGGATGCTGAGGGGTGGGACGGGGGCTGAGAAACCCCCTGGCAACAGGGCAAAGCAGGAACCTCGGTGCCAGGCTGTGGTGCAGGATGGGGTGAAGGCCGTGGCTAGCACCTACCCTGAGCACCCCACTCCAGGGGATGTGAGGGGGTACGCAGCATCCCTGTCCCCCTGCCTGACCACAACTGCCTGGGTGGCTGTGGTTCTCCTGGGGGTGCATGCATCCCCGGCCTTTACCACCAGTGATGTTATATAGGCACAAACTTCTCCACGTGCCTTAGGAAGTGTGGGGTGTTAACTGGCAACCGCCAGCTCTGCAGATCCATTGCTTCTTTGGCCAGTGCAAACCAGAGAGGGCATCTTCTGTCCTTACAAACTTGACCAGCAGCGAGAGAAGATAACGCTGAACTTGCCCCCTTCAGCTGGGGAATGATGGTGCTGTTTGGGAAGGGGAGGGGGGCAAATAAAAGGGAGGCTTTGGAAGGCTCTGTGACCTCAAGCTTTAATTTATAGCAATTTTTGTCTTGTATATAACCAGAAGATAAAGTAAAGTGTTGAAAACTTCAAAATGCATTTTCAATTTTATTCTTTTTCTCTCCCTTTGAGCTGCAGACACTTGAATTCATGACAACTGAGATGGTTTGCTTTATGAATAAGAGCATCAACTACCCTCTTGTGTCCTGTCACAGTATCCTGGTATTTCTACATCCTCTCTAAGGTCCACTTTCAGACTTGGAGGAATGTGATCTGGGAATTAGGTTTTGGACCATTTTGTTTCCATTTTGCAAATGCAAAGATGCTACAGTGAAACACACAGTGGTTTCTATTTCTTTCTCTCCATAGGCATGTTTAACTCCCATTGACACCGATGTGAGTTATGCACATGTCTAAAGAGGAGAAGGGAGTCTTAGATCTTTTTCTCATCGTTTACATGAGATCAAAGGAAATCAAATAGAGTTAATGAAGGGCCAGATGGTGCTTTATTTGCGCTCTGGAAGACAGTATAAGAGAATGGGAAGGAATATCTGTAGTTTAACCTGGCAGAGAGGAGGAAAACTTACTATCTCATTTAATGGGCACTGAAGCAACTATGCCATATCTTCAGAAGTGGGAAAGGTTTGCTTGTTTTCTCTCCCTCAGTAGATTTTGGATGCAGGGCTAGGGTTGCTTTTGCAAGGCGTCGACTGAAGGGATTCCAGACTCTGAAATCATTCACATTTTGTCTTTTTTGGAAACACAAATTTCCTTGGACCCAGTCAATTCTTTAGTTTTTGCTTTTAAGCCGTAGGACATGGGCGCTCCTCTAGTCCGTGGAAAATGTGTAATCTAAGCTGCTACGAGGAGGCAGGGCTGTAGAGGCAGGAGAGCCTTTGATTTGGATCCTCACTGTGAGCGAGAGTTTGGCAGGAGAGGCACAGGATGCAGTAAACTTTACCAACTGTGCACACAGAGCGACTCGTATCCCAGAGGATGCAGACAGGGTCGGGACCATCCTGTGCTGTGCCTCTGTGCCAGCTCTGAGCCCTTTCCCTGGCTGCCGGGCTCTTTCAGCTCCAGCTGCCCCCCAGGATCTTCAGAGAGGAGATTGCAGCCTTGGGCATAGCTAATGACAAGTTACTTTTACCCTCACTGCTGGCAGGATTATCCGAAAAGAGATGAAAAGTTCGTTTCTCTGTAGACCTTACACTGATCCTGCCAGGCTCTTTCTGATACAGCCTACCCAAAAGCGTCCTACTTGGGAACCGGTAGGGAAAAACGGAGAGGTTTTTGCGGAGGATTACGCCCGCCCGTGCTGATCTTGCAGGGATGAGGCTGTGGGGGCAGTAGAGGCCATCTTATTTCTTGTCCTGGGCGCATCCCATCATTGTTTTAATGCACGACACTCTTATTCGAGGGTAACTTAGCACCAGGCCACAGATTTCCCAATAGCTTGATGTCATGTGTTGGCCTTGCATGATACTGTAATGCCAGTTGACAAAACAGTCACTTTAGTGATGTTCCCCAAGGCTCCTTTTGTTGACAGAGTGGCTCTCTGGATTTGGAAGGCTTTGCAGTTGAGCTGAAGGCCTGGAGGCTTTCCTGTTTTAAAAGCAATGGGAAGAGATGCAACTAACATCTGTACATTTGTTTAAGGATGCCAGAAATTGTTTGTGTTTATGATTTCTTTTCAGAAAATTGTATCACGAGTACTTTAATAGCAGTATAGCCCCATCTACTCTTTGCCCCCTGGTACAAACCTAACATTACAGCTCCAGCTGACATTATTTCCACCTGCTTTAAATGTGTTCATGTGCCTCTAATCCTGTGTGCAGCTTCACATTTGTACCCATTTCCTGTATTTTATAGGCACATGTGGTATGTCAAGGTTTGGAAATGTAAGCCCTCATTTTGTGCTGCTTGTTTTTTAACATTCATTTTCCCTGGCTGTACTTCTTGTTTAAATAAAAAAAAAAAAGAAAGAACAAACAATTCTTTTTTTCCTGGTGAGGTTTAAGAAAAACCTTGAGAACTTCCTTGCTCTTTTATATATCTAGCACTTTTATTGAGTGAGTGTGCAGTAATTTGGTGGGTTTACTAAGTAACTTGACAGTTAATGGGATACATCTGCAATAGATTCCAAAATAACTGGCTGCTTAGAAATATGGAAAAGGCTGGCATTCTCACTCCTTTCTGTTCTTTTGAGAAATTCTTATCTGTTTCAGCTCCATGGAAGTCGAGATTCCATTAAAGATTCATATATGCCAAGAGCCGCTACCAACTATAATAAAACTCATTAGAGCTGACCCTTCCAAAACTGCTATTATATTAGAAAAATATTATGGATTTTAATCTAAAGGATCTAAGAAGCTACATTAAAAACACACAAAACCATACATACACCTGGAGCTACACAGTGGCTTTACGAGGCTTGAGAGCATAAAAGAAACCTCAGCCACGGAAGAAAGAGTCCAGACTTCATTTTCCGCAGACAAATTGGCTGCTTCGCATCAGTGATCCATGCTCGTGTGCTTACTTGCTCCTACGGAAAGGAGAAGAATAGCAACATCAACAATCCCCCAGCTGGTGCACCATGAAGGGTTGGGAACCCTTTGGTGTTAGGGGATGGAGACTCAGTCAACTGGGGATGGAAATCTCTAAGAGGAAAACCCAAACCAGCAAACCTATATCCCTGAGAAAATTTCTGCATTTCCTAAACTGACTTCTTCATGGCACAATAGCCAAGAGCTACTCCACCCTTCACATTAAGGTTGATTTTTAGGGCTAGCCCCCACTAGAGGGAAGCCCATGGTAGTGTGAATCCACAGAAATGAGCAGTATGGGGGAGGAAAAACAACATTCATGCTGGAGATGCAGAGCCTGACTGGATGTATCTAGTGTCCTGTGGTTCCTGAGGAAAAAAAAAAGGAACAAGATGAAGGAAACAGAGCAGAGCTTTCCTGTGCCTGAGTAACTTCCCATACGAGGGGCCAGTTGATCTAGTATCTTTACTGCAGCTCAATTAACTTCCATTTGCCAAATTTTAGATGGCTTCAGATAGGTATTTCATGGTAATGAAGATAAACGTTTTCAGTAAACAGTTGATATGTGACGATGCCCTCTGTGACACCGGGGTGCCTGGCCTTGCAATGTATGGGTCACTTTTCACTTGTTGGGGTCAAAAAGTTGGTAGTGGGAAGACCTTCATCAGATTCTTTCTGCAATTTGTGAACAAATTCCCTATACTTCCTTGCCAAATGTCGTTTAAAGCCCCAACATGTGTCTGTTTATTCATTAGAATGAACGGAAGGGTAGAAACATAGTGCTAATGTTTATGTTCCAGTTAAGGAATTCATTTATGTAGCCTCACTAAAAATATTCTCCTCAGAGAAAATATGAGCCCAAAGCTGATTTATCAGGTTTAAATTTAAGAAAACTATATTGTCAGAATAACCACACATTCCTTTTTGCACCACTTTTGAAATCTGTTTCCTATTACCATCTCTGCATCAGACAAATACAACCAAGTTATTTACAGGCTGTGAAAGATACTAAATCTTTTCAGAGTAATATTACATTGGATCACAAATTCTCACTTTTAATAATAATTGACAACAAACTAAAGCAAAGGATATTCACAATTAGTAACAACAACACATAATGCTCTCCCAGTGCCTTGTATCTTCAAGACCCTATGCAGACATAAGCTGCTGAAGTCTTATTAACATTTACTTTGGAAGGATGTTAAATATTGTTATCTCCATTTTACAGATGGTGAAAGAGGCTCAGTAGGATTGTGACTTGCCTAAAAGCCTCAGAACAGTTTAATTGCAGAAGCAAGACCAGAACTCACAAGCTCTTGGCTCCTACTTGTGTGAGAGAGCGAAACACATTTTTAAAAGCATCCTGTGACTTAGGAATCCCAGTTCCAGTGCACATCAGGGCTTGAGCGGCGCTGGGGCAGTGCAGCTCCTCAGGGGCACTTTGGGCTCCCAGCTCCCATTAACTTTGAGTGATTTTGGAGCTCTTGAAAACTCCTTTCAGTCCTTCGAGGGAAATGCACAACACCTGTGATTCATAGAAGCGGCGTACGGAGGGGTAGAGCAAAGGCTGGGAGCGATGGCCAGCTCCACGTGCAGCTCAGCCGCGATTCAGAAGCCGGAGGGCTGAGCGCTGAGCAGGTCTTCCAGGGCTGAGGAGCCGGGGGAGCCAGCGGTGCTGCCAGCTCTTCTCACTGACACGATTTTCTCAGGAGCTGAGCCAGGAAAGGTCTGAAGGCAGAACTCCAGCCCTCTTATAAATTTCAGCTCTGCCTTCGGGAGGAAGCCCTCCTTGCCTGGCCCCTTGCGCCTTGCCCTCCACCTCCAGGAGAAAGGAGCAGCTCAGGTGGATGCACATCCCTGGGCTCTCTGCAGCCCTCTTTCTGGCCAGCCCCTGCTGCCAGGCTGGGAACGGGGGAGCTGGGAGCAGGAGGGCGGGCAGAGAGCTGTGGAAATCCCTGCAGAAGCAGATGTATTTGCATGCGTGCGTGTGTGTGACGGGAGTGCAAGAGTGAGGAACCATGTGCAGCAGGAGAAGCAGCCCCTTGGGGCTGGGAGTGCAAAGCGAGACGGGGCTGAGCGGCAGGGGCAGGCGGGGGGCAGATCTGGTGTGGGGGGAAAGGGCCAGGCAGCAGCATCCGTTGCTGTCAGATGGAGGGGTGCACCGATGCAAAGCATGCAGGTCCTCAAATGAAGCAAAGGCCAGGAGGAGCCATCAACACCCTAGTGCTCAAAGAACTGCAACAGCTCTCTGTGTTGGGGCTGGGACTGGAGCAGGCTGGGCAGCTCTCATCCACCCGCATGCAGCCTTGCACCACCATGCCCACCCCAGCCTTTGGAGATGAGGAAGCGAAAGGAGTTCAAGCTCAAAGGAGGGATCAAAGACATCCCACATACATGTAGGTGTCTGGTGGTGTCTGTGTCTTGCTGTTGCCCAAACTGTTATCTTTTTACTTTGGCAATACCAGTGTGCAACTAACTGGGAGCCTGGAGTAAAGATGGTTAGAGCTGAGGAGGCAAATTGCTTCATCAGCAGGGGAGAGACTGGATGTTGCACAGAGTAGGACTGGCTTCCCCAAAACACTGGTGAGAAGGGAACGAAAACCTTGGATGGGAGCGAGGATGCTGAGGCACGGGCAGAGAGCTGGGAGAGAGGCAGCTCTGGAGGAGGCAAGGTATCCCTGCAGCCTCAGCAGGGGTGCAGCCCTCCTTCGAGGACCAGATGCCAAGCCCTGATTTTCATGTCAAGGTTTTAAACTTGATTCCTTGGCTATGAGTTTTGGCCTTAGACAATGTTCAAAAGGAAGCAGAAACCATTTACAGTTCGGTCGTAAATATTTGTGTCCATGTTTAGAAATGCTCAGTGGCTTCATCACATTACAGTATTTTGGGGAGGTGTATGGCTAACTGAGTACTTACTGCTAAGAAGATTCTCGAGGTAATTCTGAATAATGAAGAAAGAGAAAGGCCTCCCTTATGTGGGAAAATCTCCCAGGCCAGAGGACCAGCTTTCTAGGCCAAAACCTATTAAATTCAAGGGAAAAAACCCTTTTAGATGGCCTTGTGCCTACACTTAGAAATTTAATTGAATTTGGAGTAGGCTTTATAGACCGAGGGACTCACAGCATGAGATTAATTATTCATTGCAGTGATGGCAAACGCAAGCAGTAAACTGGCCAGTTGGTCCTATCTTGTGTATAAAAAAAATCTAGTGGGGGTGGTAAGGATAAATCAGGTAACATCTCTGGACAGTGGAATGTCACTCTAGGGGCCAGGATGGGGAAAGATTAAGGGTCTCTGGGAAGAAAGTTGCTTTTTAACATTCTTTTTGCTTGAACGTGCTAATGTCCCAAAGGCCTGTTCTTTACATAATTCTGTTTGCATAAGATGAAGGGGGTACCAGAACTTTGCCAGCTTCATGTAACTCATTGCAAAATCCTTGAAAATACTGTTTAAAAATATTTATGCAGCAAAAAAAGTTATTTCACACATTTCTAGTCAGCAGCCAGCTTTTAAAATAAACCAATCTGTCCTCAGAAATAAAAAGAAGAAGAAATAAAGATCCAGATTCGCAGTTGGTGTAAATTACCAGACTTCCACTGAAGTCAATGCAGGGTTGCCAATCTAAACTAACAGAGAATCCAGTCCAGAAACCATGGACATAGTTTTAAAAGTCTTTGAAACAGGGTCTGCGAAACATTATGCGCCTGCAGAGTACCTTGCAGAATGGTGAAGTGTGGGGACAGCCTCCAGGTACCCCAGGACAGACAGCAAACGGCAGTACTAGGATCGAAATTTTGCTTGAGGAATGTTACGTCAGTTAACCTGTAGTGTTTAGAGAGTACTGATAAACAGCATGTATCAATCGATAATTACTTATCCAGTAAACCAACTGGCAGTAACTAGAGTTTTCTCATGCTAACGTAGTTAAATATTTAATTAAATATGTTAAAGCTAATGGAATACATATTTTTTTGAATTCTTGACATAAATGAACAAACAAACGAACTGTGGGCTCCCATGTCTCTCCAGCGGATCATGTATCTGAATCATGGAAAGCTTCCTTCAGACAGGCTCTGTCTGGTGATATCTCCCCTGTCACCCTCTTGCTTGCAGGGCACTGTACAATTTTTAAAGGCATGTCTGAGAGCCAGAAGCTGGGAGCGCGTACCTTCTCGCTCCTTCTTGGATGTGAAAGGGTGATCTCAGCACTGCAGGAGGGAGTGTAAGCCAGTTATTGGTTACCCTAAGCCATTAAAAGTCTCTCTGGAAGGGCCAGCTCATGACTGGAATATTTCTCTTGAAAAACAAATCGATTAAGCCTGTGGTGGGACGCAGATCAGATATTTTCTTCTCTCTTCTGTGGGGGTTGTGACGACCTTCCTATCTTACCCTCTGTCTTATGTTGCATCCTATAAGTTTTTTTTCCGGCAGGTTTCTTTAAGTTGTGAAAAGGAGGCTGAAAACCCACCCTCAGGGCATGAAAGGGTGGGTATTTGAAGACAGACACGGCTGGTGTGCACCTACCTGGCAGCCGCAGGGGCCTCCTCCCGCTCGGTACCTCCAGCTCCTCTGCGGGCACATGGCAGTGATTGCTGCCACAGCAGGGCTGATGCCCTGGCCAAAACCCACGGCTTATGTTTGCTCAGCGTACAACGTGATGGGACCTTGTTCCAGGCCTCTGGGTACTACTATAATATTAGTGTTACTGTCCCATAATAAGAATACACATTTTATGAGAACTCTGCTCTCAGCACTGGAAAAAACAACCACTATTGGAAAGGGAAAGCAAAGCTGTTTGGCTGAAAATCTCCTGGTGAACTTCAAGAGAGGCTCCTGAGACCAGGGCCAGGTCCTCAGGTGACATAACCTGGCATAGCCTTGCTTCGATCAACCGGGTTGCCCTGGCTCACGCCGGCTGGAGCCTGGGCTCCTGACCCGTAAGGATTAAACAAGAACCGACCGTGCTGAATTTGCTTTTTGTTTGCTGCAGTATTCACCACCAGGCAGTCCAGAGAGGCTTTGCAGGCATCTCGGCAGGAAAAGTCTGAGGGCATGGGAAAACTGGCATGCTTAGCTTTCCTGCGCCGAGCACCGGGCTCGGCTGGAAGCGCGGACCCCAAGGTTAGCCTTACATCACTGGAGCTGGGCGTGGAAACCTACCCTCTGACTTCTGCCAGAGCTAAATTAAAAACCCTGATGGCTTAAACGAGTTCTGTGGGGACAAAGCGATGGGTTTGAAAGGGAATGAGGAAAAAAAAAAGAAAAAACAGGGAAAAACAGCTACAGAGTTTGACATGGCAAAAATGGAGAAAACAAGACTTATTTGTGGGCAGCAGTTAAGAACACAGCCTGGAGGGGAACCAAAGGCTGCGTGCCCTTGCTCACAGCTGGGACATGTCCGCCTGCCTTTGGTGAGGAGCTTGCGCCAGCCACCACTGGCTGGCTGAGGAGAAAGTGACTTTCTCGAGCCTGTGAACTCTTCAGGGCAGCAAAAATTTTGTTCTTACATGTGCGCGAGGTGCCTGGAAGAGCCAGGTCCTGATCACTAATAGAGATCCCCAAGCGCCAGCAGGACGGCTAATACTGAAGACCCGTTTCCAAAGGTCAAGGTCTACCATGGCCAGTTGTGCTGGTCGACGGCAAGTGAGTGCTGTCCTATTTCTGTAGTGGGAGGGCTGAGCAACATAAGCTTTGCTGCTATGCATTACAGGAAAACATCCACAGGGAA
This sequence comes from Mycteria americana, assembly GCF_035582795.1. Lineage (NCBI taxonomy): Eukaryota > Metazoa > Chordata > Aves > Ciconiiformes > Ciconiidae > Mycteria > Mycteria americana. Next base: position 40,307,734 of record NC_134367.1, read on the forward strand.
AGTTTTACATATTGGCTGTGAAAAAAAGAAACATCCTTACTTGTATCAGATGAACTTTGGGATATTAACTGGTCAAATGCTCTACGTTACAGAAGTAAATGCTTCTCCTGTGGAAGAAGAATGCAAATGTTTGCATTAGTTATATGTCATCCAGCTATCTAGCTACATATGTGTGGTGTATTTAATGCACGCTTTGCAGTAATACATTTGTTGCCTACTGCTGGATAAGATCACCAATAGAAAAGAGATTTAACAGGTACACAGTATAAAACTCAGACTTCTAATTTGCCATCGTTATTTTATCTTAAGCTATAACTAATAATTATGAGATATCTGTGTCCCAACTACTCTTGAAGGAGTTTATTAAGCAGATCTTCACATTTTAAAAAGCTGTCCTGATAGCCTGCTTGTTTCACGGGGGGGGGGGGGGGTGGGGAAAAGGGAAAGAGAAAAGGACAGCTCTCCTGCCAAAATAAATCAATTAGCTCATGGATTAAATGTGTCTTCAGAAACCCATAAAGATGGGGAGTAATGTTCTTCGTTTTCTTGGAGTAAGTTTTAGGACACAAATTCTGTTTCTTGAAGTGTAGATATTATTTGGCAGCAGTCCTTTCAAAAACATTGCTGGCACTTTTTGAATGTGGACTGGTAGATTCAGGCTTTAACAGCACCTAGGAACTACAATGTCTTATTTCCCATTTTTTCACAAATGAAGAGTACCTTTAGTATTACAGAAAATGGGACTAAAGCTAGATAATTTTTTCTCTCTTTTTCTTTCACTGACCCATTATTTTTCTTTTACTGTCATTTCTTACCTCCTAGGAGCAGATAACAGAAGAGAAATGATAAATAGGAAGCTAACCATGAAGAGCATTCCCAGGAAGCTTTGCTAAATATTGAAAACAAAGATGGAAGATATAAAACTGAAAAAAAATTCAGAATATGAATAATATGGTAGGATACTTAACATTTCTTGCTACTTTTATTTTAGACATATTTTAAATTATAAAAAGCCTGGACAGTACGCTTTCCATTGAAAGTTCATTTTCTGATTTGATTTATTTTCTCATCTTCTTAACCATTATTATTGTCAGATAGATGCAATGCTTTTTTCTTAGAATTTGTCTGTTACTATTAGTGTTATTTGCATGATTCTGTGTTTTATTATTGTGACTGAATTGCTCTAAGGCTCATTAAATTTATCGTAATATTGAAGACAATTTTATTGTGTTACATTTGTTTCAGGATTCAAATGCTATTAATTTGGAAGGGGATTTCTATGTACTCGTCCCATCCCCCTCATGAAACCAGTAGTCTTAAGCAGTTCCAGAATTTTTTTCCTGATAATTCTTTACAGTCACTGGTCTGAGTAACAAAAAGACTTTGATAAGATACAATGAGACGAATCTTACAAAGCAAAAGGAATGAGTTCTGCTGATTTTGGTGGAGATATCACAAATGTCATCATGATTGAATGAATCTTCTAACAGGAACCAGCTGATTTTATAGACAAAAGTCCTGATCCTCCCTTTGATAAATCTCTTCTTGTTTGAATGAAGATTGCAGTATTAGACCCACATGGAACTTGGTCAGAGGCCAACAATGGGAACGGGAACAGAACTTTTTTTCCTCATCTGATGTGCTGAGAATGGAGACATTAGTTTGTGATTAGAAATCTGACTCTGTTGTTGTGCAGATTTACTCTAGCTATTGTCCTGTAAGAGCACAGAAGGGCAAGTGAGGTAAAACCCCTTTTCCCTTAATCAGAATCACTTTTCACCCAAGCTCACAAGACCCCTACGTACTTGTTTACTCCCGGTGACCTGTCGTACGTGAATGGCTGTACACCTACAGTTGCACAAAGGTGGTAGAAATAGTAACACATCTGAGAGTTCACATCGCACTCCTGCAAACTCCTCGGGGAGGCTGGGAATCTGGCTCAGGTGCTGCCATTGAAACGCGCTTGTGTACGGCAGTTTGTGGTAGGTATGCCAAAAGTATCCCGGTGCTCTCTGCGAGGAGGGGAACGCTCAGCTGGAAGATGGTGGGACTTCCACTCCTGCACCTGAAAAGGTCCCTCTCAGCCACAGGGTGACTTTCTTCTGCCTTTAGCAGGATTCTGGGTCAAACTTGAAGACGACAAAATGCAATTAACTGTTTGCCTTAGATTTAAGTGCCAAGTATTAAACATTGTGCAAGACTGTCAGCCCACAAGCATTCTCTGCTATATGGAGATCTAGGAGAAATAGCTTGACTCACAACATTTCTGAGGAAATGTGAATTTTTCAGTTCTTTGTCTCCCATGGAACCAAAACTAGGAGCAAATTCTATGCTGTATTTATTCCCAAAATTTAGCGCTCTGAGTTAAATGAGCTCTTGATCTGTGTTGTGACAACTTCCACTGACAAAGAGCGATCAGATATATCTACTCCACAACCTTACAGGAATTGCAGTCATTACTCATGTTGGACCATGAATCATACAGAAGTCATATACATGCGGAAATACCACCAGATATCTTTACTGACTCTACTGTCCCATGAAGATCGCAAATAGGCATTTTGGTAGTTTGTCAAAGCTCATCAGTATGGTGGGATTATTGTTGAACTCCATCCAAATTGCCAGATTTGGACTTTAGAAAGCATGCTGCACTCATTAACAGGCAGTTAATGAATAGCGGTGGCGAGTTTGTGCAAAAGCTACCGATGTTTAATGAGTCCTTTGTCTCTGGCTTCTATGATGTCGTGTATTAGCAGAAGTGCGATATATCAGATTCAGGCAGGAGTGCATTACACATGCTTCTTACTAAATGGCTACTGTTGAAAAGGAATCTATCTTTATCAAGCAAGAACACACCTGTGCTTCAAAGTCCATTGCAGGATTAGCATTTACCACTGTGTTTCAGATGTGTGCTGTAAAGAAATGCATGCTTTGGTATGAATGAGCTCCAAAAGGGGAAAATAAGCTGTGTTCTGTGGAGCAGCTAGACTGAAGGCTGCATTTAGTGGCATCCAAACGAAAAGTCAATTGGGTCAAACTACTCTCTGGCTTATTCTCAAGCAGCTGAGTAACGACTTGTATTTTAGTCATGTCCCTCTCCCTCCCCACTCCCAAAGCTTAATTCTAGCCAAACTATTAAGAGCATTTCACTGCCCCACTCGAAAGAACATGGATGCACTTGCACGAGGGGACAGGTTTAGCTTTCTATGGGTATTAAACATGAATTCTGAGCTGTCCTCAAGGAAGGACAGGTGCACAAATACACACATGCAAACTCCCTGGAAAGCAGAAAGGAAAACTTTACATCATTATTCCTTACCTCCCTACTACCTGGACTCATGGGAACTTGACAAGAATTCAGCTCTTACAATTTTAAGTCTTTATTTCTGCTACTTAGGTACAGTCTAAATTTTAGGTCATCCCTTTGACCTTCCTAAAGAAGCTTTTGGAAGTGATATTATTGTTATCATTTAATTCTTCTGCAGAATGAATAAAGTTGGAACATGCAACAAAACTTCTGGACCGGGAATGTTAACAAATTATAGAGTTGTTGGCCGATTAAACTATTCTGTTTTTCAAGCTGCCTTCCTATAATTGCTTGACTCCATACATGTTTATATATGTTTTCATGCAAGACTACAATGGCTTCTAGCTTTCTGTAGATCAACCCAAAGCCAGGAAGATTATTTTGCCCTCCATATGTGGTGCTGATCTCTCTTCCTCTTCAATTTTGGCTCTGCTTAATATTACAAGAGCTAAAACTTTTCCTGATATCACTGTTTAAGCTAAAGAATAGCTGTACTTCCAACAAAATTATTATGGGCAGATAAAAGAGGGGGAAGGTGGCAGTTGTGAAGAGCAATAAAGGCCTGCTACAAAATCTTTGTACCGAAAGGTGATCTACATTATCAAAGTCCTTGAGAACTCTGCTTTATCGTTTAATATATTTAACAAAATTTATATATGTATAAAAATATTTATATTCCAGGTTTTTGTTAGTCTCTTTGCAACCTTAACAGTAATAGAGTTTTATGTTTTAATTTCCTTAAAGGAAAGTCTTCTTTGGAACCCATGAATGTTTCAGTGTTTTGGAAAGATCTAAATATCTGTTAAATACCTATTGAGACCTATGATTTTTTTTTTCATCCACTCAGCAATTGTTTCATGTATTATTTTGAGAAACAGGACTATATGTACTGTAAATAATACAGAAAAAATATATATCTATGTATTATCTGATAAACTGAAATAGCTCTGTCTGTTGGTTAATTATCCAAATACTGAAGAAAAGTTAGGCTAATGATTTCCAGACTGTTGTTATGCCATATCATGTTAAAGCAGCTGTTAACCATATGCACTACTGTAGTTCTGCTTATATTAACCATTATGAAATTTTCCTTGGGGAAAAACACTCACGTGCTTGCAGAGAACCTCTCTGCCCTCTTTTTAAATGAAATAAGTTGGTTATTCTTAGAGCATGGCGAATAATTTGTAACAAATCACTCGGTGATTTTCCCCTGCTTGTGAATAGAGATTGTGTTTTTCCAAAGCCACCATGCACCCAAGGAACTGAAGTCTCACCAGCAGTTTGGGACACGTCTGTAGCTTGCAGCAGAGCAGGGGGCAGCGCGGGGACAGCCCTCCGAAACCGGCACTGGCGTAACCGCAGCAGTGCAGTGCTGACCCCGGTGGCCGCGTGGCTTTGGAATGGAGGTCGCATTTCTTCATGGCACTGCACTCTGCTGCGCGGAGCTGTCAGCTTGTCTGAGGCTAACGTGGCAATCCCTGACACCGCTGTTTTGCACAGGAATATAGCCCTGCAGCGGGATAGGGTTTCATCTGACCTTTTTCTTTTTGTCTTTTTGAGGGGGGGGGAGAGAGAGAGAGAGTGATCTGTGAATTCCTAGGGGCTTATGGCAGCAAATATTATAGTGATAACCACTGAGAAACAAGATTTATGGACAGAGGCAGTCTCTTTTATTAGGCTGACTAATATAGTTGGAAAAAAGAGACAAGCACTTGGGTCAAAAACCCTTTTTCGGGTCCAAGGTAGAAGAGGACAGCTTGTGTGGATGAGAGCTTGTTTGTTGTTGTTTTGTTTGTTTGTTTGCTTTCCCAGTTAGAGCAGTTACAGCACAAGAGATATTGTGTTTTCTTTATGAGTGTTGCCTCATTTTTCTTAAATCATTAAAACTACAACATGATGTACATCTATTACCAGTTTAATGAGTATCTACCATTATTCTTATCAAACCTGCAGAATAATTTATCACCTTGGGTTGTCCTAAGGAAGGGTATCTCTATTAACTCAGAATGACACTACACACACTTACACTTATTTTAGGAATATTTGTCTGAATTTGTTACAGCTGCCTTTGTGTCCTCAGTTGCATTCACCTTCCGTGAGTATTCAAACAAATGTTCATGAAAATAAATGAACTTTAAGATTAAAATGGTTTTATGGCATAATGGTCACCAAAATGTTTTGTCTTAAAAAAGAGTCTACCCCGGTCACAGTGTGGAAGATTCACATTTCTTCCGTCTGCCTCCCAGTCCCAGAGCTTGGAAGAAGGCAGTTGTACAGGCATATCACCTGTTCACCAATAAGACATGTTCTGTCTATTCAGTGTGGGTGAACCCTGGGTGTTGCACACCAAAAAGACATGGTGGATGGAGACCAGAGAAGAGCACTGACTGTGGTCAAAGGTTTAAAATTACATCTTACAAGTAATGGCTGAAGGAATTTAGATTGTTTAGTTTGCAGAAGAGCGAAAAAGAATTGTGATAATAGCCTTCAGATACATGAGGGTAGTGGCAAGAAGAATGAAAAAAAAATTTCCTCTGCCCTTTGTGCAGAAAAAAGGAGGTCATTTAAACAAGGAAAAATTATCTTAGGTACCAGAACAGTAAGAATATAATCTCTATTGTAATAAATAAACAAGCATTGAGTGAAGCCCATTATCAAGGGTATCCAAGAACAGGTTAGAAAAGCAAATGGTAGAAATGGTGTACATATAGTTATATGCCCTCCATGGCAAAGATGAAGCAACTAGATAACTTCTTAGTGTCCCTTATAGATGTATTTTCTCCAGTCTTATGGTTGATAACTATGTGATGATGACAAAAAATGTACATGAAAGATGTCCTCCAAAATCCTTTGGCTCTCTTCATCCTGAATACTTGACAGTGAATCTTCAAAGGATTTTTTTCCCTAAAAAAATTTCAGCATTTTTCATCGGAGACCTGACTGTCATGATATAGCAATGTTATACTAGCACAACTCAGCCACTCTTACAATGCTCTGTAATTTAATTTTACAATGGTATTATTAGATTACAATATTAGCAGATTGCTGAACAGAACAAGCCCATTTACTTGGTGCAGAGAAATATCCAGATGATACGAGCCTGCACTGTGTCCTAGTAGACATTTCTGAGCCCAAACATGTCCCCTCAGCAACCCAAACAATTGCTCAAATGTCTGTTCCTGCTTGTGACAGATCTAAAAAATTACATCTTGCTCCAAACCTGCTCAGACCAAACCTGCTCAGACAATGACAAATAATTTGAAAATAGCTGGTCTGACCAGGTGTCTGAATTGTTGACAGAAAGGAAATGTTCATGTGTGCAATGAGCACGAAAGATGAAAGCCCTTGCCTGGTGCTCTTCCACTGAAGCCCTTTCTCCGACCTGTGGCCTCACCAGATGACCTGTGAGCCGAGAGTAGGGAGAGCATAAGAAAATAGTTTCTACTAAGGCTTCTTTTCTGAAGGAAAGTCTGCTGCAGATGCTGCAGTTATATCTTTCATATTGCCTGCTATCTGTAGAGTTAGTAAAGTGGTCTGGAAAATCAGGGAATTTTGCTTTTCGGATATAGCAAAACTGTATTAATATTTATAATGCATATTTATGAATTTTTCTCTTTATACATTTGGATCCACCCAGACCAGAAACTGCAGGGCTGGGAGAGCTGTGCGCGGCTCCCTCGCACCCCTCTGCTGCCCCTTTCCTCGGTGCCCCATGGAGTCTCATGACTCTAAGGCCAGGGATTTTGCTTCTGACTCCTCAACTTTTCTTGCTAGGCGGGAGCCCTGGGCAGCCTGATTCTTGCCTATGGCAGCTCCTGGCATAGATAACACCTGGCATGTGAAGTATTTCATATTTATAAAGGACTGAAAGTATACTGGGACAGTGACCGCTTCTCCCTACGAGCAACTCCAGTGTTAAACACAACGATACTGTTGGCTTGACTCATAGCTATACCCCAGTAAAAATAACTTCCAGGACTGTATCCACACGTCTGTTGGTCCATTAGCCGCCTTTGTCTCAAAAACTAGGCAGAGGTTTTTTTTTCAGATGTTTCCCATGGGGAAAGAGCTTCGCATGGCCAGAGTATTTGGAGATACTGCTTTAAATAACCTTGATCCTGCAAAACTCTCTCTCTCTTTTTTTTTTTTTAATCCGTTATGATACCTTTCTCATATTTTAATCCAAAAGAAAGTGCATTCCAATCCTTTTCATCCCGTCCTCCAAACTCTTTACCAGTGGAATGGCCTGCTATGGCTGCAGCACAATTCTGGCTGGAATAAGTTTTAATTAGCTGCCAATGATGTCATGTCCATGTCTGTGTTAAAGGCACAGGTCTAAGTGTTCCTCCTTATTTAATGTACTGTAGAAATTCCATTTTGGGATAGCATTAAGATGTTTCAGAGCCAATCTTGTATTTCTCCTGTAGTTGAGACGCTTGGCCTTCAGCCTTCTGACTTCTGACACTACCCCAGTTGTGCTATAATGGTCCAGAAACACACTGCCTGTTGTGTTTTATTGCTTATGTGAAAACTGTCCAATTCCTTGTCAGTTGACAAGGGAGGAGCGTCGCATTGAAGGATTGCACAGCAGTGTGTCTGGGAGCTACGTTATTTCACACCAGCAGCAACCTTTCAGTGTTTGCGCGGCAGCCCAGTAGAGCCTTGGTGCTTTTGCCATACGGCAGAGAGCAAACCCCATTGTAGTCACTCTCTCTGCCAGAGAGACTAATGCGTGTTGCCAAATATCTCCCCTCAACACATTTATTGAACATTAAAACAGCAGAATAGCATTGAATGAAGTCCAGTAATTTTATAGGATATATTTTAGTCACTAGACTTTGAAGACTAGTCCAATGTTAATTATAAAGTTTCTGTGTCTGGATAACATATTGTTAACAGTTATTTTGTAAGTGCTAATGGCAAGATGGAAGATTTCCAATAGTTTTATTGAGGAAGTGGCAATTAAAATGTTGAGCACTGCAACATACATACAAAATAAAAATAATCCTGCATACACAGCACTTTATGTCTAAAAAAAAAAGAAAACAGAAAAAACAGGGATGAATATTTTCCTTTGAAATAAATGCAACCATTTTATTTCTAAAAAGTTTCGCTTTTGAAAAAAAATAAACATTGATTTACTTGCCAACTTCAAATGTCACGAGTCTTGAACAAGTTTGACATTGTTTAAAAGCACATCGTGAAACTATTAGAAAGCTAAGACAAGTTGCTATGTTATGTTTTTCCACACACAAAGAGCAACAATATGTTCTCAGTTTGAGTAACTTCTTTTAGATTAAGGGAAACAAAACAAGAAAGAACAAAAGCAAAGTGTTCACAAGAGTGTGTGGAAGCGTCTACACAGGGCAATTTTTAATGTGTGGGTGGGAAGAGCTTCTCTGCAAACGCGACCACTAGGTCAACTGGGCACACCGACGCTCCCGCCGCGGTGCCGCTGCATGCAATCAGAAAAAACAAAAGGCCTCTCTATGGCTCTGTGTCGTCCATCAATTAGCAGGCTCGACACAGACCTTGCTATGCAGAGCAAATGGCTACCACCTGCTAAAAGGAGCCCTGGTGGGATCTGTAGTGGAGATGGGAGTCCAGCAGCACTGGGGTTGGTTTTTAGCATGAAGGCAGTCAGTGCTAGGCACATAATCCGTGCAAGCTGAGCAGGACCCGGGGGCTCCAGCCGTTTGAGTGGGTTTGGGTTTGCCTGCAACATACCTGTTTTAATCTAAACCTGCTGCAGTGGACAGGTTTTAAGGCCCTTCCTTAACGTTTTTCCAGACAGCTCTGTTTCCAGACAGCTCGGTGAGACTGGATTTCACATCCTCTTCTGGCCGAGTGGATGTGAACTCGCAGCCTTGGGGAGCCGAAAGCTGCTCTGGGCTCCCGGGGCACGTCCCCGGCTCCCTCGGCAGCACCAGAGCAGGTAACAGCCTTGGCAGCTGCAGGTATCTGGGGAGAGTGAGGAGATGCATTTCCTAATTTTCCAGGCCCTCCAGACCCCTGAGCACTGATCGGCCACAGAAGAGCCACCCTGGATTTCCCTCTCCTTCCCTCCCTCCTCCTCCTCCTTTCTCCCTGCTCAGCGGTCTTGACGTGACCGTGGTAGGTAGCTGGCACTGACTTCCTGGGTGGGAGTTTTCTCCCTGTTTCCAGGTCAATGCCTCCCCTGCTGAAAAGATGGATTACAGGTTTTATCTAGCAATTTGAAAGACATATTCATTTTAGGGTAGCGTCCGATGAAAACCACTGGGGGAACAAATGCCAACTTTGGGCACTTGACTGAAGCACATTATTCTGCTGTTCTCTGTGTAGCCTCAGGAAATGGAGTGAGGCATCTCCAGGGGGCAAGTCAGCCCATCTGAGGTCTGAATCACCTCTGGAGAGATCTTTCACTCTCCACTGCCTACAGGGAAGTACGTTCCTAGCCCAGGTGCAACTCGTGGTTCCTGACGTTCAGTAGGGCAAACCTGGACCATCAGTCCCTAAGGCTGTTTGTTTGCTTGCTCAGACAAAGCAACAAACCTATGATGTGAAGGTGCAGTAGCATGGCAAGAGGTGTTTTGCTGAAGCCAACAGTAATATAAAAAATGAATGAAGTGAATAAGAATCCAAGACTGAATGTTGCCTGCCTGTTGTTCCTACCTTTTCCCTTTTATTTCCACAGAAGGAAAAAAAAGAAAGAGCAGGGAATCATTGCACTTGGCCTCCTTTTTTGTTTTGCTTTGCCTCTGCTTTGCCCTTTTTGCATGGTCACAAAAGGCAGCAAGGGGATTCTGACCAGCCTGAGCACCTATGCACCATGCCTGGTTCTCCAGCGTGACCCCACGGCTGTGTGGCAGAGCACAAGCACTACGTTTTGGGGCTTCTTGCGGTCCCTAGGCAAGCTGTAGCAGAGGGTATTCAGCTTCCCCTAAAGCTGAAAGCTGTGATGCATCAGTGCTTTCTGGCTGGACACAGAGGAAACATGTTAATGTAGATCTAAAGGAGCCCAATCCTGCTGACCTCCTGTGTGAGCCTAATTCTTTTCCAATGAGCTTTTAAAAAAATGTTACCTCACATCTGCAGTGCAAGGCTGTCCGAGTGCAGCTTATAGAACAGTGTTTGAGGGCTAAGCAACTCTGAGCATTGGGGAAGTTTGGCTTCACACCTTGCATGATGGCTTAGGTATACCTCTCATCCAGCAGTAGTCAACCCTTTTCACTCCACAGACTCCTTTCTAATTTTTCAGGGAATGTGCCCTTCACCACCTTCTGGCAGCAGGAGGTTGCCTGTCTCCGTTACAATTTCCAGGTCCTTTCAGAGTAGTGTAGAACTTCCAGTGGACCTGCAGGCTGAGACCCTTTGCACATTCCAATGGCACATCAGCTCTTTGCCTTGAAAATACTAACCTGTCTGATTTTAGACACTGAACTTTGCCTAAGAGGAGTGCCCCAGGCTCGCTCACAGCAGAGGGGTAGGCTGCTCCATAGGGAGGGGGTCTGGTGCCTCTGGCAGCAGCTTTTATGACCACCTCGTGCAGGGAAAGGTGGCCAGCTTTTGCTCCTAATGGCCCTCAGCCCAACCTGAGCTACATGGACACGCAACTTCCACCTCTGCTGCTGCTGCTGTGGGGAGCTGCAGGAACATCACCTGTCAAACAAATGCTTCCTGAAGAACAGGCTTTAGCACCAGTTTTAGCGTGAAGTTTTGTGAGCATCGTTCAAGCTGCTGAGTCCTGAACTGGGCAAGGAGTGGCTGTACTGGGAGAAGCAGTTGGGGTGCCCTCAAAGAGCACGCTTCAGCTAGCTGCTGGGCTGCAGAAAGGGACCATCAGGTATTAGCAGTTATATGGAAAATCCGGTAGTGATAAAATAGCACTTTTGAGATGTTCAGCTGTAAAACCTGCCACAGACCCTTTTCTAAATCAATCCAAGCTTTATGTATAACTTGATAAAAGATTTATTAGGTGAGGGTTAATAAATATGTAGAAAAGAAAGGTATGGAAAACAAAAGTAATACACCTGTAAATTGTCTGCTATACTGAGCTGAACTAAACAAGAGCTTGCCTGGGACAAGTTGCTCCATACAAGTTATTTATTAAAAAAGAAAGAAGAAAAAAAAAAGGTGAAGGGTATAATGATCCCATGTAAGGTCTATGGTAGAGCGCAGCAGTTTCTGACCACTGATGCTCTGCTTCTCCAGCTGTTTCTCCAGGATCTCTGTTAGCTCAAAAGTGTACTTTGAAGTGTTAGGTGTCGGCATTTGTGCCGTTGTTCACAACAAGTCACAATCATAGTGCAGCTTGAGATCAAAAGGCACAAGGCAGCAGACTCTGGTCAGGAAACACAGATCACTGAGGTCAATGCCGGATGCTTTCTGTGAGTGGTTAAATGATCCATCTGGTAACTAATGGGACCTTGACACTGTGAATTACTGTTATTAAGAAAGTTAGGAACACCCAGAGAGAGCACTGAAAACTTTCCAGGAAATGGTTCTACTGGTACTTTTGGTGTGGCCTCAGTAGTGATTTAAAGGCAATGTGCTTGAAAGCATCCTTGCAGTACACTCTGAAAACTGTGCCAGGACTGAACTGGTGCATGAAGAGCGAGACTCCAAGAGCCAAATTCCCTGTTCACAGATAGACTTGTCTACTGATGATGTCGGCATCTTTCACTGAGAATGGTACTGTCAGCAGAGAATCTTCTCCAGAAAAAGCCAGCAGTAACGAACATTTATTTTCATTATTCCATCACCTAAAAATGTCAGCAGTGCTTTCTATGCCATCTCTCTTTGTCAAGACATATCTATTCTGTAGGGAGAGCAGTGAAAACACTTCACACCAAGTAAATGTTCATGTATGTGACCGTTCATGTCATTGTACTTTATTATAATGATTCTCTTCAAAGGTAGCATATAATATCAAATAGGCTGGTTAGAAAACAGTATGTCATTCCTGATTTGCCTCTGCTCATGGACAAAAGGTTGAGGGTTTTTTGTTTTTTGTTGTGTTTTATTCCATTGGACTCCAGCCTAAAATGAAACAGCACTAGAACAGAGGTCAAGAACTTGGAAGAATTCATTCAAGGGGAACCAGGTACAGCTTGATTCAATATCAATATTTCATATGTTCTGAGATTGTGGTTCAAACTACAAGATAGCAGAACACCATTTTTATAGCTTTCCATCTGTGAGAAGTTATTTCTCAAAGCACTCTGTATGAACAATCTAACAGATATTCATTTTTGAGATCATATATTCTGCTAAGTGGGATCTTTTTGATGCACAATCTGGCTGTGATAGTAATTTTAAAATGAGAGAGAGAGTCTTAGAGCCAGATTCATAAAAATAAATGTCTTCCACACAAAGTTATTTTCCATGATGCATTAACTCCTCCTTTTCCAGGCATTTGCAGGAAAGTAATATACTCAATATTATATACTTGTGGAGCAAAGGAAGAATGAATCAGTGCAAGAATCATAAGGAGATGATAAAGCTTATATTTAAGTAATAAAATACACATACCCTTTCTTTTAAAAATATTTTCTTGTTTATTTCAGGACATAAATACAAATACTTTGAGTTTGAGAACAGCCAAAACTCTTTGATGACACAGCAGTAAGAGCATTTTGCATTGATGGTCTTCTAATTATGATGCAGTTGTAGCATATCACGTACCTGGTATTTAAGGCACTTTGGAAATGTTGGAAATCAGTTTCACCTATCCACTATCCAAGACCCATCTGAGACCAGTTGTCTTGACAGGCCAGGCTGGATAAGGAACCTTGTTTTCCATGGCCAACAGAAAAGGCCACAGGGCACTAGCCTTTGGCTAGCATCCCAAGCTACTATCTTTGATTTCCCAATCCAGATGAGCAGGAACTGATTTAGAGCAGGGACGACTGGTGGTGGCCTTGGTTGCCAATCTGTAGCCAGGCTTGCCACGTGCCTTTGGACACACAGTGAGGTTTCTTAACCCACACTGCCACCACACCCCTGGTTTCATCTTACCATCCTTTTGCTGTGGTAATAAGAAATCACCAATGAATTTGTAGAAGCCACAGTGCTAACCCACCCAGTTACCTCAGTCACTTATGTCAGGGCTGAATTTGAAGCTCTGTGTCTAATGTTATGCAGAAGAACATGAGACTTGTGGATAAAACAGCTTCTTCTGGCCTTATCATCTGTGACCCTTTTGAATTACAGCAACAGAATTATATGGAAGTGTTAGCATCTGTTGCACTCACTATCACCCTACATTTGTGACATTTCTGAGCTTTTGAAGCAATGCTGCAGTGGTACGTGAGCTTCCAACCAAGGCTGCGTTGTCCTTGTGCGTGTGAATGACCTACCAGGAAATTCTCACTCTTGCTGTCCCACCAGCCTTGTCCCTTTCAGTTTTGCTTGCTCCAGCTCTAAGCACTTTAAGCATATTCTAAGGCTAAGAGATGAGAACTGGCAAGCATATGCCAGAGGTTAAAATCCTGACTTTACCAAAGGTGTTGGGAGCTCTGCCATTGTTTCCCGTGGAATCAGGCTTTTAGCTCAAATCGAGAAGGTAGAGAAATCCAGGTTTCCTCACATATTTCCTTTTTTCCACACCACCACCACCACCACCACCACCACCACCCCCCCCGCACGCCCAGGTGGCATCCAAGTGTAAACAGACCAGCTTCCATATCATATTTATCTAGGATTTTTGGAAGTGTCTCTAGGTAGTCATAGCAGTAGCAGTAGCTCAGACCAAACTGTTGAATATCAGAAATTACCAGACATTTCTAATGTGTAAGTGTTGACCAGTTCCATGGTAGATACGTAATAAATCCAATGTTTCTGGAAGAGCCAGCATAACTACATGTGCTCTGTACAGACAATCATCCAATGCGTCATGCACACATCAACCTTAGAGTGCACGCATGGATGACGTGCTGGAAGGAATTGCCAGATGTGCCTCACACAGGAGTATGTGGCAACCCCACTTATGCAGATGGCTCTCTGCTGAAACAGGGTGACTTTGATGCTTTTTGTGGGTGAAGAAATGCTTATCAGAGAGGTTCAGAGAGAGATCTTCATCATCTGGGGTGTTTTGTGAGGTTATAGGCATCCACCAGGGAAGGCTTGCATTTCCTCATTTGGGGTTTAATAAGGAGACATATTTGTGTATCAAGAAAAAGTGAAGGCTTTTTTATTTTTGCTCATAAGGAAGGAAATATCTAACTCAATCATTAAAGCCAATTCAAGCTAAGACACTACTCCATTTATCTGCTCTAGAGCTTTCTTCATCCGCCTCTGTAGCCTCTCAGTGTCTTCCAAGATGAAAGAACAGTGCCTAATCTGCTTCATGGTGTCTTTTGCTCTTTTTCTTCCCTTGCTGCAGGAACAGGTCTTGGCTGAAATATCAACAGACAGTTGTCTGTCGCACACCTCTGTTCTCATGCTCCATGTACTTGAATTTTCATATGTCCAAATTCTGAAAGAGAAGAAGTCTTACAACATGTTCTAAAGGTGGCCAGTTTCTGCTTAACCTCCTGCAGTAAACTACTTCCACAGCAGGATCTCTTGACCACGAAGGCTGTTTCTTCCACTGCTTTCAGTTTTGGTAGCTGTATTGACCTGAAATAGTGCAGTTGTCTTAATGGTTCTTGGACAATTTAAAATAAAAGCAAAATAGCAACTGTAAAAGCTAATAGCAAATAATATAGCAAATAGCTAATAGCAAAAGCAATAGTGAATGAAAGGATCAGGTCACAGGAAGGAAGCCCTTATGATGGCTTATATTATTACAGGAAAGAGCTGCTGTAGTCTTCAGGGCCTAGAAGCGCTCCGTTGCTGATGTATTAACCCCCAGATTTGAAGTCTGATGGCTCTCATTCAAAGAAAAAAATCATGATATGGACATACATGAGATCTAATAGAGGTTCTCTGACGTCGTATTCCAATACTCCTTCTTTTTCTGTCTATCTAAAGATTCTTCTCCGATGGGAGCGTGGAGAGGGGCCTGAGGGGGTGCCTGCTGTATGCAAACACACTGTAAAAATGGCAGCAGTTTGAGTGCGGGGTGTGAGGGGGGACTGAACATGTGCATGGCATTAAGCCCCAGATCACTTTTATAATTTAAAGCGATGAGATCAGCAGGGCTCTTCGGAGGTATAACTCCATCAGACAGCACCACAGATGCTCTGCCCTCCCTTAAAGACAGAAGGCAACCCAGGGTGAGTGGGATCAGGGGGCTTAAGGAAGAAGCTTCCCCTGAAATTGTCCCAAGAATGGAAGCGCTACTGGGTACTAGGTCTTTCCTCAGCAGAAGGAAAAGTTACATTTTTAAATGCATGGGGAGACCTTTGGTATTTCTCCCTCTCCAGATGACCAGACAGCTGGAGGGAATCACTACAAGTCAGCTTAGAGCCAACTGTGAAACCCTTCATATGGGTCTCCATTACAGGAATCCTCTGAAATTTCAAGTCTGGAGAGTCCACTTTGGCTAATCTAAGAATAGAAATGAGCCAGGACTGAGCAGCAGAACAGTGAAAGAGGCTTTGTAGATCTCAGAAAAGAACAGAGAAGATAAAGGGTGTTTCACACAAGCATTCAGCTCTGGAGATGTTTGCTCCAGCCTCTGACTCTCCGTTACTTAATGCAAATGTTGCAGAGGTTTGGAATGGCACTGCAAGTGCAATGTGCGGATGCAGTAACATTTTCCAATGGGGCATATTAAAAATGGAAAGAAATTAGAAACTCATATGTGACTTGTAACTTCAAACATTTCGACAGGATAAATATATGCAGAGTGCTTAACAATGCTGCGCAATGTTTTTTTGAAATATATACTCCCTAATGTACTTGTAAGCAGGGGGAGTTCAAACAGCAATCAGCCAAAACTGACTAGGTACACCCCATCAGAATAGATTTTCCTTATAGTTGCCCTCAAAGCAGCATCATTTCTCATACTACTTGAAGTTGATTTAAGTGTTGGGTCTGTGCCAATTATTTGTTAAGCCTTCTGTCTTTATTTTATAGCTTATATGATACAACTGACCAACTCAGGGAAACATCTGTTGCACACAAAGGCAAAAAGTACTAGGATCCTACCAATGTTTAGATGGCCACTTTGTCCCTTTTCTGCCATCATTACCTCTGAGGGTGGCCTCAAATGCAGATTATGCTATTCTGAAATGTTGTTTTGATCATTTTGTAGAGGTGGGAATTTATTGCTTATTTAATCTAAGCTGATCTTTGTTAGCTAAGTGTACAATTAAAACTACAGTATTTGATGTAGATCTGGGTGGCTTATAGCACCAGTCTCTCACTTCTAAGCACAGAGTTAAAGTTCAGCCAGAGGTCTTGCATAATATGAGTTTTCAGGGATTTTAGTGTAGTCCCCACAGGAGTGTTATCTGCAACACAAACAACTATACATCATTTGGCAATTCAGGACAAAATTTGATTAGGAGACACCCTATTCTAGCTAATTTTAACATATCGAAAAGTGTTCTCCCTTTGCACAGCAGTTATTTCTGGCAAGACCTGAAATTGTTAATGAAGAAGAGGAGATTGGCCATACTATCTAGCCTTCAAAGCGTATCAAATTTGGCACTTCTCTTAACAAATCCATAGCATGATATTTCACCTAAAAGATTATATTGAAAGGTGACTGACCCAGTGCCATGGAGATCTGAATCTCTCACTCAGAAACAATTCTTTGCCTTTCATTATGTTTTATAGGTTTTATTTAACCCAACACTGCCTAGTGCCTTCAGTGCCATATTCTCTAAACACCTTGTAGCGAATGGCAGCATTTTATAGAACAGGGTCCCTTCCTCAGCAAAACTGTTGCACATTTTAACAGTGGGGTTCATTTTGCCTAAGTCTATCAGTGTCAAAATAAGTGTCTAGTCTAAGCAAGCTTCTCCTACAGTAAATGGAACAGCCAAACTCGAGTGAGGGAGTCCTATACCAAGTTTCTCCAAGAAGTCTCTCTTCAAGGTTGTCTCTTCACTGAGACATTGTGAGGGTTATAACCTAAAATGCTGGAAAGGAAAAGATGTCCTCATGGTTCAGATTAATCAAGCTTTATCACCATCTAAGTCCATCATAAGATGCAGTTCTTCCATGAGTCACTAAGTCAATAATTTGATTTCAGCTGGACTATCCAGAGCCTAAAATGCATAACTTCTCTAACTTTTCTTGCTGTAACTCTTTCTTGACTTTGAACCCTAATGACTGTTAATTCCACACAGAGACAATATTATGCTGACACCTGCAGAAGGCAGGCACTGAAATTTCTTCAATATGTGTCAACACTGGCATTTGAAAAAAGAAAAATCCAATTTGAAAACAGTTGAAAATTTCATGATGTCAAAGAAGACATTGCTAGGAGAACATGTTTTTCAAAGATACACATTCAAATCAATGAAATCTCTTAAACTATAAAAATTCAGACAGAATTTTCCTTTTCAAGGACTTACATGAGGAAAAATAAAAGTCTGTGGAGCATTACACTGTGGTGTAATGAACTTCCCCCAGTTTCTGTTGCAGAGGAACTTCCTGCTGAGCAAAGTTCAAGAAACTAATTTAAGCAGCTTTCAACTTCAATTCTGTAAGCAAAGGTGGGATGAAGATACTGCTTGGGCAAGTCCAGTTGTAAGGGGACAGATAGATAGCTTTCAATCACATTCAGTTCCTGCACCTCTTCTCACCTGTTTTGATAAGTATGAGCTATATGCCACCTTTCTAATGATATCCTGAAGTGTTTTAAATCGGATGTCAAAACCTTGGGACCCATGAAGTCCTGCAGAACTGCAGTGTCTCTTCCCCGAGCACCTGCTGCTGTAAAAACGGCAACCAAAGCCTTCATCCTTCAGCAAATCATTCCCATGCTTTTTTCCATGTTGTTCTATCTCTTTTCCTCCATCTGCTCAGTCTAAGCCCTTCACCTTTTACCTTCCAAGTCCTCCTAAATATCAGCCTTCTGCTTTATGGCAGTTTGTAGCATACATTGAACCGTCAGCTTTGTTGTCAGCTATTTATATGGTATCTTTTATTTTGATGTGGAACCTTATCCCACAGCTTCTTGTTTTAAATAGCCTATCATTCATTAGATTAGATGAGACTTAAATTTCATTTAGTTTTCTCATTAGAAGTAGTTAATCTTTTTCTGTTTACTGTTACCTGATCTCTGCAACAATGCAAATGACTTTTTGTTTCCCCAAGATTTGGATCTCAGTGTCTTCTTTTCTGTCTCCTCTAATTCTGTCTGCATATATTCTCTTATTGAACATACACACATATTTAGATGAACTGCCTAAGATGTTCATGTGATGGCATGTTATGCCTACCTACACGCCGTTCTCAACATCTACCTGTGCCTGTCAATGGACAGAGGCTCCACAACTGTCAGTCCCCCTAAAAGAGCAGACCAGTTTCAAAGGAATTCAAGAGATGGTTGGATGCCTCAGAGATACAAAGTGCCTTAAACCATCATAAATGTAGGTACCTAAACAGAGGAGGAAGATCTTATTTAGTACCTCCACCAAGAGACATGTAATCAGAAATCAGCCTGTGGTGGCCATGTGTTGCCTGATCCGTCAGCACTGGACCTGCCACAGTACATGCTGCCACTTCACTAGGAAAACAGGTAGATATGGGAGGGCTATTGAATGGTAGAGGACAAGAGTGAGTTGAGAATGCTGGAAAAGATATTAAGGGGCATAGGGCAAAACTGTGGGAAATCAAGTTTGTTTAGCTCTACTCTCATGGAACAAAGTGTTTACTGTAATTGCCTCTTCTGAAGAGCTGTTACTTGCTGCTTTGTGCTACCCTGACTGTCTCCTTAGTGTTATATGATATTCTTCTCACATCTCATCTTCTCCGTCTGACTGCTATTTAGTTTCCCACTTATTTAGTCATATAAAGTCATCTATGCTAAAAACAGACATGGCTGAAGTTTTGTTTCCTTTTTTATATAAAAGAGAGGGGGGAAAAATCCAAGCTTGCAACAGGACCAGACCAGTTCACCAAAGCTGCCCACCCATTCCCAGCCAGCCTGAGGACATTTTATTCAAACAAGCCCTTCCAATATTTCACAAAGCCAATTCCTTGACTGATGAGGTTTTACTAAACCACTAAAGAAAAACCACCTCCCTTCCACTGGTTTACTCATCTCTACCAGTATAAAATTAAATTTTACACATTGAGAAAACTGAGGAGTTTTTTCTTTTTCCTGCAACAAAGATACAGAAGGCACATAACTGGCTGTGGACACTGAGTCTTATACAGCATTATAATGTAAAACTTCATTACAGTCAGGTAACTGACCAGTACAAGAAAGCACTTTGAGGTAATTTCTGATTTGGGCTGGTGGTCGACATAGTGGAACAAGCTTTGGGTCAGATTTGGGTCGGGTTTGTCTACCTTGTAACAGCAAAATCTGCCATCTCAGAACTACACTGCTTCACCAGATTAATACATTAGGAAAACCTTTTTAGAAAAAAAGTTGTAATATAAGGAGAAGGAAACAGAGGCAGGAGCACAATTCAATGTTATTTCAAGAAAGATGAGACTGGATATTGATAATAATTTGCAAAGGATACAGCAAAAACTTCATAGCAGAAACATCCACTTGAAACAGAGACTGGAAGTCAGCCAAACCCCCTAAACTGCCGACGACAAATCATGGTTGCTTAAGACATCCCCCAAATCATAGTAGAAACTAAACAGGGGAGTGAGCAGAGCAGATGTTTGGAGGTCATTAACAGGAGCTCAGTTTTCCTTGCCTGGTGGCTACCTCTACAGATATCTGATTCCCAGAAATTTCCTTGACCTCCAAACATCTGCTCTCTTCTGTTTTCTTTACATCCGTACTGCAGAGAGCCTCATGCAGTCATAACCTTTTCAGTCCTTTCTTATAAAATATTTTTATCTCGCTCCCCTAAATCATGAAGGAAAGTATTTAACAGGTCTGGACCTATCATCATTTATGGTAGGACCTTCATGTTCATTGCGGTTGATGCTAAGCTGTATTACTTGGCTTTATTTGCTGCACGCTGTGAGTGTGCACATAAATGGTACAAATAAGCTAATGTAGAGTAATTCCTATGCAGTTCTTTTGATTTGAACACTTAGACACTTTCCTTATGGTCTATATTTTGCCATTTTACTGCATTTCTTTATCTGCTGCCCTTTGTCAAGTCCTCAGTCTCCATGAGAACTAGACATGCCCGAGACAGCTTTATTACTTTGCAAAACATGGGGGCCAAGCACATATTTCCAAGTATGATTGCTACTGCTTTTCCTTCCTCTAATGGTCAAGCATATCTAGTGAAAGTTGTTGTGTACAATGAGCTCTGGTATTGCTCAGGAGTCCATTATCTATAGCCATTTAAAATGTTTTCCCGTGGGACAATAATAGCCAGAGTCATTCTTCCTTTTTGGATGAGTAGTACCATACTTGCTCTTTTTTTTTCTCAAAATTTCCCATACCTCCCAATTTTCCTGGAAATCAAAAATAGATTACATGTGCTGCAATAAGCTTCCTTGCTAATCCCCTCACATCCCTCAACACTCATGTCTAGCAGATAGCAAGTTCCTTGTGTGATCACATATTCTAAGCATCTCCCGCTTACTAATAACTTTCTAGACTATTTTCTCTGTATTATCTAGTTTACTAAGGTTTGGGTTTTTTTTAAATCTCTTTTACTGAAGTGTTTTGTTAATCTGTTTCTCAGAAAGCTCTGAGGATACCACCAGCCATTTCAGAGTCATCGTTCTCTGTTCCTCTGCTCACACACTTGCCAGAATAAGGTGGGTTTTGGATTAAGGAACTGATTTTTCAGCACAGCAATCAATACACTTGCAGTTAGAGAGGGACCAAGTCCCTTTTTCATGATTTGGATCCATGGGGCAACCTTGGCAGTTTAGGATTTAGAAGTGAAGAGAACCTTGGAGTTAAAAACTGCAGTCCTTACATAGGAGCCTAACTCAGAGACTGTTGCGAGAGCTCAGCAGTCAGCATCCACCCCCAGCCATCAGGCTATTTTGTGGTTTCTTCCCTCCTCTCTCACTCTGTTGATGTCTCCGGGGGTTCTCTCTATGGCCACATTTTCCTTTACTCGCTATTCCTGAATATTTTAAAATGATCACATGCCTTTTTTTTACTGTCTCAGTGCTGAAATCGCATCAACTCTGCCCTACTGCCCTTTGCATCTCAGTTCCTGCCCTCGTTTCTGCTCGCTTCTCTGGATGACCATGTTCAGGGTCAGCTCAGCTGGGCTGACACTGAGGAGGAAAGCTCCTCCTAAAGGACCTGTTTGGGGTTTAGGGAGTCAAGCACTCCACTCTGATCCTCCTGTGGGCAAGTCAGAGGGTCCACCTCCCCAACGGTGGCCACTCTTACAGGGGCGGACACATGCAAACATCCTCCTGGAGGAGAAACAATAAGCTGAAGCCACATCCAAACTGGTTTGAGCTTTTTGGATGCCCTGTACCTGGACGGACCAGGTGCTATTAGTGTCAGACCCTGCCCCTTCCTGCTTGCTCGGGAAGTAATCCCTTCCTCCCAGGTGGGACCAAAGACCCCACTCCCTTCGGGGTCCAGCCCTTCCCTGCTGGATTACTGTGGTTTATGTGTCTTGAGCTAAACCTATAGGTGATACACAGGCTCCAGCTGGTACAAAAAGGAGGCATCTGCCATCTCTATGGCTCAGGCCACCATATGCACATCATTCTATATTCAAATCCTTCTGGTGGCTTCCCATCAGCTTCCAGAGGCAGTCTGAGGATGCAATCCTAATTTGTGAAAAAAAAAAAAAAAAAAAAAAAAAAAATGGTTTAGGTCCCAGCTACATCAAAGACCAGGTTTTGATCTGCAAATGACTGTGAGAGCTGCGCTCCTCTGGGACAATGGAGTTCCAGACTTGCTGACAAAAGTGTAACAGTATCCAGTAGCAAGGAGACAGAGTTCCACAAAGTCAACCTAATCTGAATAAGAAGCAATTTCCTAGCTCTGAAGGTAATTAAACATGGGAGCACTTCACCACAGAAGACTTCAGTAAGCTTAGGTATGTTTCTGAAAAGCATGACTGTCTGGCACCTCTGGCAACAAAATGGGTTGGGTCTAGGTTTGCAAAGGGAAGGTGGAGGCTGGCCTGCATGATCCTGATGGT
This sequence comes from Mycteria americana, assembly GCF_035582795.1. Taxonomy (NCBI): domain Eukaryota; kingdom Metazoa; phylum Chordata; class Aves; order Ciconiiformes; family Ciconiidae; genus Mycteria; species Mycteria americana. The sequence goes on from NC_134367.1 coordinate 40,330,189, forward strand.
CTTTTCTAGTCTTGGACTCTGGGAACTGATGGGTTCCTCTGGTCATGCCATTCTTCCATGGTCATTGTGAGGAGGAGGAATAGCCTCACAACACTTGCCTTTCTTCATTAAGACAAGAATTGAAATGAGTCTTATGTTTCTGAGCAGCAGACAGCAAAAGACTGCCTGATAGGTCATAATCTGCATGAAACCTGGGAATGTTGCAATTTTGTTTTTGCTTTCCTCTGAAGAAGTGAGGGGTCTGGCCTCTCAGTATAGCGACCTTGTCTTGTGTCGACCTGTCTGAGTTAGCTTCAACTAGACAGCTCCAGGGCTGCAACAGCACAGAGCCTAGGAAGGGTTTTGGGAAACTGGGTAAATACCTGGTTAGCACAGGCTGAGTTCAGACATAGCAAGGGACATGCTGGGACAGGACAGATAAGCACGCTAAGCTGGTGTAGCAAAGCTTTGGGAAAAGCTTAGCTGCTCAGCCTGCAGGGTCAGCTTCCTCTGCACTTGGGTGACGAAGGGATTTTGCTTTCCATCGGATTGGTAGGGACTCAAGAGATATTTTGCCTTTTTCTCTTCTTTGTCGTCCTGGTTAGGCTACCGGAATAATTTGGACATATCCTGCCTCGTCATGTCCCCACAGTACAGGGACCTCCTGGCTGATTTTGTTCTCTGCCTGCAGTAATCTCTTGAAGCCTGAAGTGCATCAGTCTTTGAGCAAGACACATGGAGTTATCTGAATGGCCTGGAGCACCCATGAGAACAAAGTGAGTCATCGTGCGATTTCTTCTGCCTTATGAAAGCTACGGCTAAGGCGTAAGAACTGAAGGATACATTTTTTAATGAAAGGTTGGGGCTACCATATGTCCAGTGGTTTTTTAGGATGGGGGTTTTTTTTGGACATGGCCTCTTTCTCTGTCCTTGGAGTTCCCGGGACTATTTAGTGAAAGGATGGTTTGGCCAGAGTCTGAATTTTGAGGTGTTATCGGTGAGGAGAGGCAGATGGAGGCTGGCTGTGCTGCACAGCAGGGCGTCAGCGGTAGGTGCGGGCGATCTGTCTGGGTGATGGGGAGGTGAGGGCATGGACCCGAAATGTTGAGTTTTGGAGGGGCTGGGGAAACAAGCTAAAGCAACAACTACGTGTGATGTGCTGAACTATGAGGCCAGCAGAGAGGAGTCAGAGAAAGGGGAATGACTGGGGAGCATGGGAAGGAGCAGAGGACTGAAAGGACTAGGAGGAGTCCTGTAATCAGAGGGAATATGATGCAGTGTCTGGAGCAAGGTGGGGATAGATGTGGGAGGACTGAAGAGGCTTTGGGTTGAAGGGTTTCAAAGTCTTGAAACCCCTCAGGGCTTTTGGGAGAGGAATGGAAGTTAAGAACTTGAGTTTCATGCTGCAGTCTGTGGACAGCCATGGAGTATTTGTCCCTCTGGGAACTATGAGGACAGACCCTCTTTAGGGGGTACAGTCACACGCAGAAAACCTTTCCTCTCCCCTGGCAGTTACTATGTGCTTTGTGCACATGACAACTGCTGCATCCTCCTCACTATATTCAGAAATGCTATAAGTTATCCAGGTGGGACAACCTTCCCAAAAAGGTTGAGTGGATCCAGACTCCGTCAGTCTTCAGGAAACACTTGAAACTAAAATTAGAATTGGAGCCCTCCATCTATGCCCAAACTCACACCAAAGCCCACACTTCAATCAAGAAGTAGCTGTTGTACAGATACAGCAATTCCTGAAGACCCGTTTGGGTGAGATTTCTGATGTTGGAAAACAAGGAAACACGTCCTGAAAAGTGAATGAATCTACAGAAACTGTAGCTCTTAATTTTTGTATCATTGTGGCTACAATGATATTTTTCTGGTTTAGCCACTGTCATTTTCTCCCCTTTCTGTCTCACTCTGGTCACTTCTTGCTGACTTCTCTCTCCAAAATATCCCACATTTTGTCCTGTCATTCAGAGTATCCAAGACATGATCATCTTCTGTCTATTGCAGTCACTTCTACCTTACCTCCTTTCTTGCATATAAAAACACAATCTCAAGAATTGATCTAGCTTGTTATCAAGGTGGATGCATCTCCTCCTGCTTTGTTTCTAAGTTAATTCTGCTTTAAAAGCTGTGCAATGTAGGTCTTGTTCTGCTAATACAGACCATCATCTTCAGCCAGTCACTGCTTGGTCATACCCGATTGCTTTTCTTCACCTTCTCATTCACATATATGTGCCTCTCACTCTGTTTCAGTATGAGGAAAAGTCTGCCTTCAACTTCTCCACTATATATTCTCCTTCATATGCCTTCCATGGGACCCATCAACTACAGTCCTTTCTAAATTATGGTAATGTTTTTATTCCTGCCAGCACAAGCTCAAGCCAGAGCAACTACTAATACTTCCCTCTGATGGTTACATTCTGCGTTATTGATGTATATTGCTTTACTTCCCCATTCATATTGTAACTAACTCTTCATGCCAAGCACATGATCCTCTCTGGGTAAACAAATAGTCCCAGAATACACAAGGGAACTCAAAGCCCTCATTAAAAAAAATGAAATGGTAGTTTTCAAAAGAATGAACCCAGCTAATTAAGTCCTGCAAAATTCAATTTTCTGAGCAAAGTTCTCCAGCCCATTCATTTTTAAAATCATAGTGCTTTATGTTATAAAATGTATTAAGGCTTTGAATTTTCCCTTTGGCCACCATTAGGTCATATTTTAAATTCCTGGCACTCTTATTTAAGTCTTCAATAAGTTAAATTGTTATTAGGTATATTTTAAGTCTGTAATACTTTCCCTAAATATACAATGAACATAAATCAAATATTCATCATATAATCATGATTCAAATATATAATGTTCCAGACATGTTTAGGACAAATGTAGATAATTTTAATTAAGGGAGTTGCGGGATTAGAAGTGAGATGTAAAGGGTGGCAAATCAACAACTTTTTTATCAGTTTTATCAGAACCTCACAGAAATCATCATGTTTAAGTTACATCTCCTTGCTTTTGGCTTAGCGCTTTTTTCCCACACATCTTTGGTCTTTGTTACAGGGTACTTTTTTGCCTGTGCTAGAGTTATGATTATGTGTATGTACCAATGCCCATGTCATAGGTGGCCTCATTTGTCAAAAAGTGTTTGATTTAATCAGCATTATTGAATATGTTCTCAACAATATTAAGACTCAATGAACAACTTCAAAATAAGACTTGACTTCTTCAAGATTTCCTTGCAATATACTCTTAAGTTGAATAGCTTTCCACAGAATGAGGTAGAATACGGAAGGAAACCACTAATACACTTCTAGATGTCGAGAGAGATATTTTTCTTTCCTTCAACTGGAGCAAACATATGTCAAAGCCTCCAAAATCTTCAAAATGATGCAAAAGAGCTTTGCATAGAGTTTGGCAAATAGAAAGCAGACAACTGCAAGAGAAAGTTGGAGCTGGCCTATTTGTCCTCATCTTTCCTTCTTCTTCAGGTGTCCTTCTGCAAAATATCACTATGACCCCTCTACCAGTGAAGTGTCCTTACATCTAGTGAAATAGATGATAATGCCCTGGCATGCAATATGATGTCTTGAAAAGTTCACAGTGGAACTGGATTTGTGCCATAAGTATGACTGTTATTTCACTGTCAGCCCCAAAGAAAAAACAAGTTCAAAGTAAAGAACAGAAACAAGTATCTCAATAATTTTAGTCTGGCTCCTTTGCCCATTGCTTAGCATGGGGAATCATTTTTATCAGTGGTTTGGTGATCAACATGTGCTGACATGCACAAAAGCCAAATAAATTGGAACTATCTGTACACATTTTTCATATGGTAGCTCCTTTTTGGGTAAAAAATTCAACTGGTGTTCTTGGCACCATTCCTTGTGTTGCCATATATCATCCATCAAATACATACGAGGTTTTCTGTTCCTGGCCTATTGCGTGTTCAAGAAGTTTGTTTTCCTGACCAGCCTTGTTCAGCAATATTCTACTCAGAAAGGTCTATAAACCTCTAGCAGATGTTGCTGGATGGCTGCTCAATGACAGCAAATACCTGGACCACTCATCTCCGATGAGCCTGCTTTGGGCCCCCTGACACTGATCAGTCCCAGCAGTGGACCTCAATGGTGAAGAACTAATAGGGGACGGAGATGTTACACTGTAATGGAGCACCTTCTCCTACCTAAGGCAGTTATGCGTACTTGTGTGTTCACTATTGCTCTGTTCATGCAGGAGTTTCCCAAGTGAAGGCAGACATATTTCAGTTGTCCTTCCTACACAAGGACAAGGGAAAGTTGCCCTGGTTTGTAACCACAACACATGGGAACTCTGGGTCTCTAAGGATGCCAGGGATATGTGTTCCCTTTTGAATAGTACTTCTCTCCCTTCACCACAGCTGTATCCTGTATGATATCTATATGACTCAGTGCAAAGCCACTGCCATCATCACTGGAACAGCACATGGAGAAAAAAAGAAAAATAAATTAATCCTCTACTTTCCAGCAATTCAGATTTTTACCATGAAGGGGTTATTTCTGTTACTTTTTCTGTGTCTAACGTAAGTACCACGACTACCACTACAAGTCAGCAAACACACCAGCAGCACTTGGAGCAAGGGAAAAAGGGTGGCTGTACTCCAAAGGACACATTTCCAGCAAACACACCCAGCTGAGAGCATTCGAAACCAGCTGGAAGGTCTGGTTAGTGTTCGGATCACCTCACAGCGTGTCACACGTGGCTTCTTCACCGCGTACAATAGTAGCGACACATCCAAAGTGCTCAGGAGTTCAAGTCACATTTCTGCCATGCCACTTACTCTCTGAATTTGCATGGAGTTTCTTTGATCAGGTCAAGTATGGCAGGTAGAGGAGGTTTCCATCCACTTTATTTATTCTACAAAATTCTGGATTTTTTTTTCCCAGAATCCAGGAGGATGAATATTTCTCTCTTCAGATTTTCATTCCTGGTGCTGGGGAGCTGAGACTGCTCAGCTGTGCCTACAAGCATAGAGTAAAAGGACAGAGTAGATGGAAGCTCTTTGCATCAGTGGGAGCACTCAGGCTTCATGCAGATAGAGCAGGACCAAAGCAGACACAATATAACAAATATCTCTTCTCCACTCTGCTTCTGTTCCTGTTTCCATACATCCTTCACCCAGCCCCAGCCCTTTTAATCTCATGTCCTTGAGGATGCATGAGAGGATGCAGTGATGTAGCATGAGTAGCATGAACTTGGGGATAAGGAATGAAATGGGACCTCCATTGGCCCATGCACACCTTCCTTTTCCACCAGCTCCGTAAGCCTGAATCTTGGTGTGTTTGCAGTGTTTGTGTGCTTAAAAGCTACGTGACACTGGGAGGGCTGGAAAGCTGTCAGAGCACTATCGAGTATTTAATCTCTCTGGTCTCTGCGAGCAGCCTTCACCCACGCTTATTTATAGGGAAGATAAGAATGTTCTTTGCTTGGTTTCACCTGTCAAGGAACTTCAGGATCCTGGCTTGTATACACAGACCTACATTAAATCAGAATTTAGCCTGCTATGTATTTAAATACATTCATATAGACATACCCATATAAATCTATATTTACACTCCCAAGTATATATTCACTGTATGTTGAATATGTGCTGAACATATAGTTAACAGACATTTATTTTGAATGTGTGATAAACAAAGTCAAATTACCCAATTTCTGCCCTATAAAGGAGAAAAAAAATGGCAGACAGAACAGGCAACTTGGCTACACTCACCTAAGAAAAAACTTTAATACTCCCCTAGATTTTGAGGGCAGATGGAACCAGTCATGATCCTCCAGGCTGATTTCCTGGGAAATGTCAACATCATGCTCATAACTCCAGGTCAAACCATTGCGTATGAACACAGCGAAGCAGGAGGAGCATTCCTTGCATTGCTGGGAGGCAGGAGATAGGCTCATCTGAGGTGAGCAGTGGAGAAGAGGTAATAAAAGCCCACATGGTAGCTGTGTTACTCAGAAAACAAGCACAACCACAAAAGCTGGCAGAGGTTTGCCCTGTACATGCGCCAAGCTCCAAATGACCAGCACAGGAGCAGCCAGCATCATCTTTCCTTAAAATGCTATGGGTATAGCTCCCCAGATAAGCTAGGTAGGAAAAGGCAAAAGTATGTAGGAATATGATGGGGACTTTGAGAAATTCAAGCTTAATGAGATAAAGACAGACCCAGTGAAGAAACTGAAAAGAAGCAAAACAACCCAAACCACAGTTTTGAAAAGGTAACGGTAGATAATCTATTTTTGTTCTGCTTGAGAAAAGTGATGATGCTATGGGCTAGATTAAAGCATGGAGGTTACAGTAGGCTTATACTGGAGTCCCCAGTTATTGGAGTACCTAGACGTGGACTTTAACTGGCTTGTAATGGCCAGTAAAGTACTTAAGCTTTAGGGGACTCCTAGGCTGCAGGAGATGGTGGAAGCCATGGGGAGCACGGGGGTAGCAGGCAAATGCAGAGCAGAGCAATTCTGGGCTTGACCACTCCTGTGGCAGCGGGATGTCAAGGAGATACCTTACACCAGGGCTGCGTGGCTGGAGGCCACACCATCACCCCGCCTCACAGCACTCCGGTGCAGAGTCTGGCCATGAGATGTGTCCAGGAGCCATCTCTGACACGTGCTTTTCTGCACGCTGGCATCTGTGCAGGGTGGTGCCGGTACCAGCCTGGGGTGAGTCAGTGACAACCTCCCCAGCAGGGAACCACCTCTCCATGTCCAAAAATTCCCTGTGATGCTATCAGGTTGGGCAGCACTCATGGTGAAGACAATAAAAACTTGGTATATTTGCTTCCTGGGTATATATGGGAGGTGGGTATTAACCCAATTTAGACGTAAGTGAAATTTGGTGGTCTGAGCTTACCTTCAACCATGTCCCAGGAATGGATGCCACATCTGCTGGGCTTTCTTCCTCCCCCCTCTGCCAAACTACATGCCTCAGCTATCCTGAAACGGTGTTTTCAGTTCTTTTGGGGAGGAAGGATGAAGGGATGAATGAACTGTAACTCATATCTGGGTTAACACCTGTAAAAGCGACCTTCGATTACTTTCCTAAAGAGAAAAAACACTGTATCTTTGGCGCACCTAAGCAAGGGCATTTCCAGCAAAGCCAGCAACTACCATTTATGGCACGGATGCTTTTTTTCTGCTGACAAAATTCCAAGTTTCATCTCTAAGTATCAGCAGTCCACATCTAAATATTGCTTATGCAACGACCAAACATAGGGTAAGCTGAGGATAAATATTCCATGTTCAGGGAATAGGAGGAGTTTATGGGTTTTTTTTAGTAATAGTTCATTAAGAGAAAGTGGAGTACAAGAAGAGTACATTATAGAGCAGACAGGGAATTGGAAGTGAGGTAAGTGAAAGGCACGTGATAATTTCAATTTACTGCCTCATTCTGTGGAGTACCACATGGATGTCATCAGCATGTATGGATGACTTAGGCCATGGATGTGCTAATGATGGCTTATGGCATCCCTGCCTGTTCGTCCTCTCTTGCCTATCACCTCTCCTTGCTTCCAGACTATGCTGACAAAACAGCTCTTGCAGCAACGCAATGACCCTGATCAGGCGAGGGGTCTGGATTTGCAAAATACCTTCTCTCCCTTAAAAACAAATTTAAAAAAGGTTTTTCTTAAAGTCGTTTTCCTGACCTGTTTCACAGCCTTTCCCCACGAACAGCTGTCGTGGCAGAGCCGCAGGGGCATTGTACTGCAGCTCAGAGACCGGGAGAAGAGCAGGGGGATGGAGTGAGATGCAGAAATACCTCCGGCCATTATTGCCACAGGGACAGGACATTGCAGAGCCGCAGCCTTATGTTCTGCTTCTAGCTTGGCTCACACTCACGGCAGGACTCTGGGAAAGTTACTTGGCATCCCTGCACCTCAGTACCTCGGTTTCTTACATTGTAAAATGGAGTCGCCAACGGTTACCCAACCTGGTGAAGATCTGAGCTGCACATGAAGTGTTCTCTGTGAATGTGTGTAGTATACCCTATACCGCACACGCGTGCTCTTACAAACATACGTGTGCATACAATTACTTTCCTATGAACATTTTTTGTGTCAGAAATAGGCTTATGGCCAGAAGCGAACAGGACTACTTCTCTGGGAATATTGTGCAGTTGCTAATTTCACTACCGGAACTGTGTTGCTGCACAATCTGGCCCCCTTCCACAGCTGCCTCTATTGAAAATAAAGGCGACTGATGAACCTATGGATAATGGTAAACATATGGAACGCAGGCAGTGCTATACATTAAAAGCCAGAACACATTAAAAGGTATTTTAGTTGTTGGCAGCATAAGATCAGTGTAGGAAACATCATCTAACAGAGAAATCTCATACCAATAAGTTTCATGCTCTGACAGCATTTGGCATTTTTCTTTCACTTAACAAAAAATAAAATAAAAAATGACTAATTCAAAGCGAGGGCCAAACCATTAACTTTCAAATTAGTTTGTCATAACTGCAAAAATACTGGATCTTTGGTTTTGTTTATGTTGGAAAGTGCTTTCATTTCAGACTAGGTCACTTGATTTTCTTTTGAGTGTACATGAGACCTTTGACTCCTCGGAGGACACAGGAGACGAATTGAGTAATGTGATGTCATTGCCTTGCAGAGTTCTCATAACACTAAATATATTAGTCACTCGCCTTGCCAGTACCAAGAGGGTAGAAAAGAAATCCAGCAAGACGATGGTATTATGTAGATGGACAACAATAATTGTTCCCTGTGATATATGCTACTTTCTCCCCATTATTTCCATCATTTTTTGTGAAGCCTGTGAAGGCCATATTTCAGCTAGGTGATATTTCTCACCCAAACATTTGTCTTCTCCTTGCTGTTTACATTTACTATGCAAAATCAATGAAATTTTGTACTCGGTGACAAATTACATCCATTAAGTTAAATAGCTTAAAAGCTTGACTTTTACTTTTTACCAGGACTGGAGATTGTTCAGTCTCAGGTAGATACAAGAGGCTAGATATTTGGGAAAAGCATGTTGTCAGTTGCTGCTGGGCTTTTCTCTTGGTGAGTGGGGGAGGTATGAATGAAGGTATGGTTATACTTAGCAAATACCTGTTCACACAGTGACATGACCGTCCTTTTTTACAAGGAGCAGGGAAAGCTGCATGATTTCTGTTTCTCCTTATAAAGTATAAGTGTCAGATGCTTGCTCCAGTGAAATGCAATGTTGGATTTCATACAGGCTCCATGTTGTTCACACCAAATGCTTATCTGTTGGGTAATGACAGCATATTCTCATATGGGATGGCAATAAATATAAAGATGCATAATTTTTCTCTCTTTAAGTTTTCATAGCTAGCATTCAGAAAAAGGAGTAATTTTCCATACTGACATTGGGATTACTTCAAGCAGGTTTTGTGAGTGACTTTTGCTCCTGCTTTTAATGCCACTGATTTTCTTGTGCAAGAGTTATTTTCGGTTTTATCACATGTAATACAAAATGAGTAATGGAGATTGTGGAAAGTGTGCTGGGATTCTTCTGCTAGTACAGAAAATATTTTTAAAAACTCAGAGATTTATCACAATGTGTGGACAGTATCTTATAGTATAATTAGCCATTTGCTAATTCTAAGATCAATTCAATATATCAGGATTTTTTTTAGGGATGCTTGAGGGAAAGAAACCAGGCATGCAAACTCTTGTCCAGTGAATAAATTATGGTTATAAGATCCCAGTTTCTGACAGGCTTAAAAGTTAACTAAAAGGTTGGTCAGCCCTTCTCAAAATCTCTAGCATATAAATCAGCTTGAAGTACTACTTGGGTTTTACGAAGTGACTAGTGGAAAAATACCTTCCAAAAAATCCTACCATTGAAAGCCTCATACCAACTCTCTCAGTACTTCAATGTCTGTGCTTAAGTGAGAAGTGACATGGTTTAACTCAGCTATGACTGTACTCAGAGCTATGTGTTGTTCAGAACAGCCAATTCTTAGAGACGTAAACCAATGAGGGATTAACTCCTTCAGCTGGAGTTAGTGGCCTCCTCCACCCAAAACTAGAAAGCAAAACAAGCCTCCCCACCCTTATGGCCCTCCTATCTGAAGCTGAAGTCATGCAGACAACGTTATGTGTTCAGGGGAAAGATAATGCCCATAAGTAATTGGTCATGAAACAGATGGGATTAGATTAAAGCAGGAAGTGGGAAGTCCTGTATCCCCCAGGACCAACCAAATCCTCCTCCCTTTCCCCAGATCCTAAAATCTCATTCTTTTTTTAACAATAATTGTTTTCATTGTAGCCTACTTAGTCTACGTAACCCTTGTATATTTTACACGCCGTGATAAGTCTTTTCAAAATGAAACAGAGGGTTGACAGAAGGGCATTAACATAGGGCCAATAATTTTGTATAGTCTGTAAAGTGATGTTAATGTTTGTGCTGAACAGTTCCAGCTCTCTCAGACTCTCCCCATATGTCAAGTGGCCCCAGTATCAACCCTTAGCGTACACCACTAGTGAGTGGCCTCCAGCTGGACTCCGCCACTGTTCACCAGCCCCTTGAGCTAGTCAGTTCAGACAGTTTTCAGTCCACCTCACTGTCCACTTAAACAGGCTGTACTTCATCCTCCCTGTCAGTGAGGATATTATGAAAGACAGTGTCAAAAGCCTTTTTACAATCAAGATAAATAACATTCACTGCTCTCTCCACGTCCATCAAACTAGTCAAATCATCATAGAAGGCTGTCAGATTGGTCAAGCATGATTTGTCCATTGTTTATCTACACTGACTAATCCCAATAACCTTTTTGTCCTTAATATCTTTGGAAACATTTCCAGGATTATTTGCTCCATCCTTTCCCTGGGATACAGGTGAGGCTGACTGGCCTCACTCCCCAGATCCCCCTTTTTTTTTACCTTTCTTGAAGATAGCAGTGACATATACTTTATTCCATTCCTCAGAAACCTCTCCCATTTGCTATACTCTTTCAATGAAGATCAAGAGTGAGTGGCCTCACAATGACATTGGCCAGCTCCCTCAGCACTAACATGTGTATCCCATTGGGTACCATGGACTTGTGTATGTCCAATTTGTTCATTAATCTGATCTTCCTCTACTGAGGACAGTCCTCTTACTCATCTGAAAGTTTATCCCTTAAAAATGCTCTGAGATCACAGAATATCGGCCCAGGCCTTCGACCAATAGTTTAAATTATGTTCTTCAATCCACATTCAAGGAAGAAACGTAAGAACATGTGGCTATATGATGCATAGCATGTGCTACAATCGACAGATTTTTATCCAGGAATATTGCTTCAAGACTTACATCATGCTATGAAAAGGCTAAAAAGAGATAGCAATGTCTACCTCTGCCTTGTACATGAAAATACTTGAGCAAGAGACTCTGCTTTGCTGCCCAGCATCTCCCTTTGTTCTTTTCAGCTATCCATCTTGAGCTGAGGTGCTTTCCAAGGAAGTTTATGCTTGTGGTCCAGGCATAAATTGCAGAGCCAGCTGTGGAAAGTCAGCCTTGAGCCTTACCAATTCCTTTCTGCCGTTCTATTCTCAGACGTAATTTGATGTTATTGCGAGGTGTGCTGTGCTCTGGGAGATTGCAGGGAACACTATTGGCTGGTTTCACCCTAGCCCAGAGGCTAATACCTCCTTGTGAATCTTCCCTGGCATGTGATCTTTTCAGTTAACACTAGCAGGGTACACATATCACATATCCATCCTCCAAGATTATTGTTAGGCTAACAAGGGATAGATGCCACAAGCAGAGGAAATGCTTCAGAGACATTTGGCCCAGATCCAGGCAGTTATTTAGGCTTCTTAACTCCCACGGAAGTCAAACAGGAGGAGTTAGGAATATAGGTATCTCTAAACCTGGTGTCCCACTGCATCAAAGGGCCAGCTCTCAAAGGTCCCATAGTCTTGGTGCCCTTCCTTCTTGCCTGCTGCTAGATTCAGAAACAACCAGTATTGGTAGAGGAACTTGTTCCAGCCCATCGGCTTTGACCTACCTGTAGTGAGCCACATAGCTATGAACTGCAGATGAATCACTGAGATTGCTAAGTAATGAAATCACTGACCTTAGAGAGAGGCTCCAGATGGCTCAGAAAGCAAATGGCCCATTTCAGGTTGCCAGGAGCACATCATCCAGGTGCCCTGTTCCATATGTTGCTGGTTCCCAGTTGAATGCCAAGCCCGATGCTTCACTCCTGATTTTAAAATCCTCCTGCAGAACCAGCCAAAGCTATTAAAAGGGCTGTTTCATTCATATTTTCTACTTTATTAAATTGGCTGAGTGAGGAGTGATTCATCTTCCCTCACGCTCATCTCTCTGCAATTCATCTAGAAAAAAGGTATAGTATGAATGAAGGAAAGTGCCTCCAAGGATGAGATGGTTTTGTTGGGCTGATGGGACTCCTGGCCCTGAGTTCTGTGCAGCCTGAGGGCAGGGCAGAGGAGCAGTTCAGCTCACGGGCCAGTGCAGCATTTGCCCCCCGGACTGTACTCCCTTCAGCATTTCCCAGACTCCCTTTCTGGAGTCACGTTTGTGGGCTGCACTAGAAGGTTTTCTAATTCCGTATAGCAAAACAGCAGATGTGAGCGGTTGTACAACAGTCTGTGGACCACCATCTTTGCTCAAGTATTACAAATGCTGACAATCTGAACCAATTCCAGTGGCAATTTGGAAAAATTAATGGTGACTTCTGTGTACATTATTTAGGTCATTATCAGATTTACGCAGTTCTATCAATGGAGAAGAAAAAAGTGTCATTATGTTGAAAAATGCTGTAAAGGCTCCTCAGTTCAGCCATTTGAGTTTTGTTCATTTTGTTAGCTTGTAACTGTGTTTTATTGCATATTTCCATGGTGACAAGAAAGTGTTTTATCTTCTCATTCCCAAAGCAAAACCAGGAACTACATCCCCTAATGTGTTTTGTTTGGGTGATGGGATAGGGGTCACCAGCCAATTTTTGGTTGAGGAGGTCATGGGCCAGCTTTGTTGCACAACTATACATTTAAATTCAGAGTTATTCTACTGAGGTCTGTGGCATTTCACCACTGTAACAATGCAAAATTTGACCTCTTATGTCCTCTCCACAGGACATGGTGAAAGTGCTCCACTCCCTGGTCTTGCGTGTAGGTCGCTTTTGAGCTGAGAGGAGGACACATGCATAAGGATCCTATCGCTCAAGAGCTCTCCTCCATCTCTGACTCCTGCATGGCCAAGAAGGTGAACACTACTAGGGGAAGCAACCTCCAAGGGGAATTGCAGTTTGTATCATGGAGGGATCTAAGCTCATGGCTAAAAGCAGTGCTACTAGACAAAAAGCCTGCCTTCCTTCCAAAGTACTAGGTGAAGAGGAGTGTCTGACTTAACACAAAATAAAAAAGGCTCAAATGGCCATGAGCAGCAAGACAAAAACCAGACAGCAGCTTTATACCCATGCGAGTTACTTTATTTTGATCAAACATTTTTCTTACAAGAGGCAGCTGTAGAGATCAAGAGGAAGTTTCCTTAAAAAGAAACAAATTTTCTCTGAGGAGTCCTGGCTCTCCCAAAGGTGAAAGCTATGGCCATAGACTTAGAAAGTCAAACAGGCGGACTGGGAAATACAGCGAGAGTTGGGTGAAGGCTCTTCCAAAAGCCTCCTATATGACTTTGAAGATAATACTTATGCCCTGAATCAAGATTGGATGGAAAAATTAATTTTAACTGTGTGCATGCATCCCAGACACTTTAACAGGGGCTCAAAGCACAAGGATAATATTATCCTGCTGGGAGTTTCCTACCTAAATTAGGTCCTTCAAACTCCATCTCAGTTTTCTTCAGCCATGATATGAGTTTGAAGACCAGAATCCAAGGCCCTCTCTTTAAAGTGGCCAGTGGAGATGTATTCAAAGAATGAGCTGCTAGATAGAGTATTTCAAACTCATGTAAAAAATTCACCTTTGTCTTTGTCTTTTAAGGCAGAAGTTGGGTTTCAGTCTATTCCCACATTTAACTCTTTTTCATAGCCATTCTGGCCTGCCTCTGCACCCATTAGCACTACTCCAATGAATGTTTTTTCTGTTGTGCATTTATGATCATGGATTGAAACTTTCTTCCCATCAGTTGATGCATAAAGACATAATTAATGAGAGTTTGAGTATTGATACTGCTGAAAAAAATGAAGAATCATCTTGCTAACAGTTGCAGAGTAGAATGTATTTCCTTTTCCCATATTCAAGAAGTAAAAGTAGAAGTAGAAGACAGAAAAAAACCATTTTCAGATAGGCCTGTCCGTCTCACAAGTGAGCGTGCAGGAGGAAACACAGCTATGGAAGGGCCTGGGTTTTAAGAGGGTTGCATGAAACCCAGCAATGTTGGAAATTGATATAGGTGTAGAGATAATACACAGCTATGAATTAAATGTAAAAGTGTCGAGACTTTTATCAAGTTAAGGTGAATTAAATATTCTTAGTTTTCCAAACTATCAGTCTGTTCCCTTCTGTGGGACATTTACTGGAAATAGATATCAGTTCTTTCTAAGAAATGGCCTGTAACAAACTGCTAAGGCAGACATCATCTAGAAAAAATTTTTGGGTGATTTTTGTCTTATCCTTGGATAGAGAATGAATGCTGTGGTTGTTTAAAAATAATCTCAAAATAAATAAGTTGTTGTATGGGAAAAGGTTCTCATGTCAATGCTTGTTTCCAGGCCAACACAAATCCACAGACATTGTTTTTATCATACAAACAAGATATCTTAGATCTAGGGTCAGAATTCTCCCTTTTTATACCCATTTATTGAAAACAAAGTACAATTAGGGCAACCAGTTACTTTTGTTTCAGAGAAGTTTAACACAAGTGAACCAGTGTCTTGGAGTCAAATCAGTAAATCACTGCTATGGCCCCGATGCTTAATGTCTGAAGCTCATTCTGAATAATACAAAACATCAGCTGATATTGGAGGCTTGAGTCAAGAGACTGCAGTTTATGGCTAGCTTACCTGATTGATTTAGAGGAGGCCCATTTTGATACTCCAACTTTCTGGAAAGTTGGGCCTTTCCACATTGAAGATCTAATCATTTTTCAGAATGTTGATTTTTATTTGACTAGCATGACATGCTGTGGTGAAGTCTGAAAACTTTCACTGGAGTCTTCTACAAGGAAGAGGAACATATAAATGTTCTCTTTTGCCTCAGCATAACTATTTCAATTGTACCAGATCCACTTGAGTTCCACCTTCTCTGGTGTCCTAGCAGCAAAAATGGCAACTTTTTTCTGCCATGTACTCTCCTTGGCAGTTCTTTTGCCTTCTTGAATGCTAGGACGGGGAGAGATGGAGTTTGTAGCTCATTTGAATGTCACCAGGTTCAGTCTATTTCAGAACAAGCATGCGGAAAGGGAAGCAGAGGGCTTTCAGAAGTAGGTCCACCAGGGAGTCTGCTACTAGCACCTCTTTGCTTCTGCATTTCTGAGCTGATACCAGAATGGGAGGAGAATGGCACTCAACATTAGACTATGCCAATAAGAGCTTCATAAATCAATAAAATCTTCACCTAACAGGATGATAGAGCTTCATAGACAATTCATCCCTAGGAAAAAAAAAGTAGTATAGAATAGTATCAAATAAGTGAGGGCCAGTTTCAAGCACAGGAAATAGTTTGTTGTTGCTTCCAGGTTGAATATGACAGAAGGTCATAAATAGTCTTGCTTCCGCAGCCTCAGTTGCCTATGCCACAGCCCTTTAAAGCCAAGCTGGCTGCTTGGGAGTATATATAAGAAGGTAAATACTGCTGGAAGAGAAGGTAAATTTTCTGACTCCCCATCCTTCACTTCCCTGGCAGCAGGCAGTACCATGAGCTAATTCTCCAGACCTCTCCTCCTGCTTCTCTGTCCTAGGGCTAGTCCTTTTCCTTCCCACACCCACCCCACATCATTTCATTGACTCGAGTTCAGTTCTTGCCTGGACAATCCCCTATCCACAGGGCAATAACAATCCAGTGACATTCACACTGCTAGAAAACTTTGAGCTGTCTTTGCACCCAAGAGTTTCAATCTGTGTCCAGCTTTACAACAACTGAAATGTTCATGAGAAAAACAGAGCTTCATTTATGACTTTTCTACAGTCTTCCAGTTGTAATAGGGTCATAGAATAGTTTAGTTTGGAAGAAATTTCTGGACATCATCTGGTCTGAGCCCCTGCTCAAAGCAGGAACAACTTTGAGGTTAGGTCCAATTCCAAAGTTGGATCAGGGTGCTTAGAGTCAGATCACTGAGTTTTGAGTATGTTCAAGAGGATATTGGGCAACCTTTTGCACTGTTTTACCACCCTCCGTGTAAGAAAATTCTCTTAATGGGAATTTGCCATATTGCAACTTGTGCCTGTTGCCTCTCAGCCTTTTGATGTGTACTGCTGAGGCGAGTCTGGCTCTGCCCTCTCTCTGTCCTCCAGTAGGGAGTTGCAGACCACCTTCATCTTCTCTTCTTAAGGCTGAACACACCTAGGTCTGTCAGCTTCTCCTCATAACACTCTTAGTAACATCACCCTCGATAAATCATTCCCTGCCTGTCTAAAGCTTTGTTATATTTTGGAGAACAAGAGTCAGAAGAGCAATGGGGGGAAAAGGTTTCCTTTCTTCTTCTGGCACTTGATTGATTTTTAAAAATATATAATTCTCATTGGTTTAGGCAGGAGAAGGAAATCAGAGTTTTAAGTTATTCTTCAAGCCAGTTTTTCTTACATAGATGTGTTTTATACTATCCTTTCCTGTGGCCGTTATATGTCTTGTTGCAAAGCAAGTTGGTGAGCCAACCTTGCGTTAACACTTGTTTCTGGAATCCCTGGAGCACGGAGCAGAAAATGTACAATACAAATCCCAGCAAACTCTGCAAGCACAAATTTCACAGGTGCATGTTTCACCTTAGGAAAGGGAGGCAGGGCTTTTGCAAAGGGTAGCATAAATCTTTTGATGTTGACTGAAAAAAAATAAAAAAGAATAAAAATAAAAAGAATAAGCTATCAACAGAAATCTTAAGGACTTTAGCTGACATTGAGATCTATAAGAAAAGTTGAAATTATTCCTAATACACAGTGTATTTTACTGGAAGATACGTTTCAAGATTAAGAAACATCAGCATCCCTCCCTCCCCCATTTCTACAGAGCCCGGGCTGCAAGAATGAAAGGGTGCAAATCTGAGAGACGTAATGGGTATTTGACTCCAGAAGCAGAGCTGTAACCACTGAGCAGCCGAGCTGGGAGCAGAGGAGGTGGCTGTGGCAGGCTGGACCAGAAGGAGGCAGCAGCCAGGTGGCACTAACTGGGCAAATTATTTCATGGTGCGGCTGCTCTGGATGGAGCAAAATGGCTTCTGACAAAGAAACCTTCTCAAGTTTCCCTTTTCCTTCCTGAGAGTAAGGAATGGAGAAAAAGCCAGAACCGCCAGAGTCTGAGCCAGCAGGGAAGGAGCCCTGCGTGGGAAGTAACACTGGCGGCAGCCCCAGGGCCACCAGTGGGACTGGTGACGGAAGATTATTTCTGCTGCACGGATGGGGCAGTGTTTGCCTCTGCTGCAAAGGGGGCCATAAATTGAGAAAAGGAGTACTGTACATGGGAACATACACCATATATACACATACACAGTGTACATGAGGGGTTTTTTTATGTTCTGTCACATTAGAGCCAAATGTTGCTGCACCATCCAGTGTGCCCAATACTGGGACCTGCAGCTGCTTTTCATGCACAGCTTCTGCTGGTAAAGACCGGATCAAGTTCAGAAGCAATGCGCGGTGTGCTGTGCATTACATCAGCTTTGGTCACACTCAAGCACAGTGTTAAGATCACTTGCATCACATCTACTAATGTGCAAACCAGGAGTAACCTGGCTCAACGTGTGCTCCAGGCACTCTGAGAGACCTCCTCCCAGAGGATACTTTACGTTTACACATGGGGCACACTTCTTTGGGTTTGATATCACTGATTTATACCAGTTTAGCCTCAGTCCCTTTGTTACTCTCTTTGCAAGTATGTAAGAAAGTCTAGCATGTTGTAACAAGACCAGGATCTCTCACAGTGTAAATTATGGATGGATGCAGCTGCCACTGTCTTCACCTCAGTTTTGAGCGTAGCTTCTTCAGTTAGCTATTGGAAACAACGTTTTTCCTAAGCTGGTCTGGTGAGCCTCACACCCTATCCCCTCTGCCCTTGCAGATGCTGCTAAAGTTTCCAGGCTCAGAAAATTTTGGGAAGTGTGTCTGTCTGGGAGGAATTCTTGTGTCTCCTTGGGGCTGCTTTTCAAAGGTTTTTGCCACAGCCGGAAGGAAAACCTTATATATGAAAACAAAGCTCGGGTGTCCCAATTTCTTTTATTTTGAACATCAGAATGAATTAAGCGTCGCACTCTGTAGGTGTCCACAAGTTCACAGAAATATTTCTTTCCCATAAAAATGTAGTGGAATTAAAAAGCAAAATAAACCCACCCCAGAAACCTGTCCTTCACCCTCTACCAGTTGCAAGCTTTAAAAACTGCGAAACAGAGCGGGGCCTTTTCAGGGTTCACACTGCGAAGTTGTTGAAAAGTGTAACCAAGCGTGACTAATGGCCGCATGGCGTGGGGTATTTGCATGGGTCCTGTTTGCAAGCACCAAGCGTGTGAAACCAGAGCATTTGAGGAGGAACGTAAGCAGCGCACGCAGGAACGCAGACAGAAATTTAAAAGGCTCGCGTGGCGGAGGACAACCACAGCAACGCAACCTCCTGATACGGGGTGGCTGCTCAGTTGCATCCAGTGAGAGGGAGGGTGCATTGTTTACCTGCGGGGATTGACGTTCGTTAATTGGAAACCAAGGAGTAGTAGGAAGCAGATAATTAATAGCAGGGTATTAATGCTATCTGTAAATTAGAAAATGCATATTGGGCAGTGACCTGCATCATGAGAGTTAGTTATTCCATTGGAAGATAATGTAGCTCATAAAAAATTACTCATCATGAATTGCTCAGCGCTCCAATCTTCCCTCTACTGTCAGCACTAAGCACCATAAAATACCAATTGCAGAGACTAGGCAGGCTTTCGCGCACTGAGCAGCTGTGTGACACCTCACGTCTGGCTGGAGTCAGTGAGAAGAGAGGTGCTCAGCTATGGCTGTGGACTGAACTCAGTTGCAGGGGCATCTTTAGAAAGCTGCTAGGAGGAAACTGTGAGGTTCTTGCTCCTGTCTATAGTATGTATGTGTATGGCCTTCATCAGCCCCGCATCGATGTGACTCTCGGGCTCGGACACATTCAGCTTTCTGTGCTTCCCCAAGGAGGGGAGACAGATGGATTCCGGGGCTGCCTGTCACTGGGGGTAAGAGCCGGAGGTACCGAATCCAGCAGGGAGAGGAGGGAACGAGGAGTGGCTCACTGGGGAGGCCTGCCTCTCTCCGACAACGGCAGAGGCGCTGGGATGAATGGTTCGTAGACAGTTCCTGCCCAAAGTGTTTGCTCACGGCCTTGCAAGGAAGCTGAGCTCAGCTCTCCCTGGTGCTGCCAGCCCCGCACCTCCTTCCCTGCCCTGTGCAGTGCTGCCTTCAGAAAATGCTATCTGGGGGAAGGTTTCAAGAGCAACCGGAGGCTCTCCAGAAGTGCCGGTAGTCTCGCAGTTGGGTCAGGCTTGCAGTCACATGAAACCCCTCGGCCGAGAAGGGCTCAGCCTCCCCCCAAGCCTATGTAGGGGTGTGGCAGGGCTCCACTTGGGAAGAGGTGGATGCTCTTTCCCTCCCCGTCCTTCTTCGAGGGAAAGGGATGCAGTTTCCCACCCTAGGGATGCTGGATGTCTAGCATCAGCGTACTTCTGCCTTCAGCCCTGAAGCAGGGAGAGGAGAAGCCTGCACAGTGAGAAGAGGAGGGATGGCATTTTGCATGGTGGGAGCTGGTGTGGGTGCATGGCCACGCACGGCACTGGCTGGCCCTGCCCTCCCTGGTAGGGGTGCAGCCCACGGGGCACAAGCCTGCCTCCATCCCTCCCTCCTCCTGCTGCCGTCCGGCACTGTGTGGCCAGCAGCACTCCGGGCAGGACAGGTCGCTCCCCATTCCCTCTACTTGTCAACAGCAGTGTCCAGCTAAAGAAGCGGAAGGCTTTTTTTCCCATAACAACATTAGGCAAGAAGGGTCAGAAGTCTGGGATTATGAAAGAAAAAGATTCCCAGTTAAACCCTCTTTTTTTCAATATTTTGCCTGTTACCAGCGAGAGATATAGGCCAAAGGCTCTACGTATTCATACGGAATTATCAGTGGTGAATGCAAATCCGGCTGCCTCAAAGGCGTTGTTTTACTGGACTGGAGCATGCACTCACCAGCATCTCCAAGTGTCTCTTAGAGTTTCCTCCGCTGCCATTTACCCTCCTGTCCTATTCAAAATTTCTAAGTGTGGTAACCTTACAGGAAGGGGAGGGCAGGCCTGGGTCCATTTTTAGGCTGAACGTGATACCTCTGAATCTATTACAGCGACCGCAGTAAAGCAATATGCAGCACTGGCTCTTCCCAGAATCTGAAATCCGGTTCCTGCTGCCTTCCCACATTGCCAACCGGGAGAAAGCAATGCCCATGCTGGGGGGATGAGGGGAAGGGACATACACATTTCCTGTCAAAGCCCTCCAGTCCAAAGACCCCAGGGTATCGCCACCGATATTAAACACCCGGATATAGAACTGGGTGATTGAGGTGCCCTTAGTATGCCCATGGTCCCAACCCAGGATATGTGGAATAATCTATGTAATTATATTCCCCTTAGTGCTTCAGAGAAGTCCCAGTGACTGTAATACATGCTAACTTAATCTTAGCCACAGAAAAATGTGTTTCTAATTTACAAATTCGGCAATTTTTCAATAAAAGTTGTTGCACTTTGTCTGATCTATTCTCAAAATACGGAAGTGCTTGAAGCATGACCACCTGCAATAACAGATTACTGTTCCCTAAAATATTGCCATACACCTACAATGTGGAGGCGTAAAGCTTCTCTAAAAAAGATCTTTGTTATTTTTTCTAAAAGAAAGAAACGATCCCAAAGTAAAGCTGGTTTTCAGCAGCCTCTCTGCTCCCCAATGCAACTGGCATCAAAGTCTAATGAAAACCTGTTTGCGGACACTGGAGCCGATCCAAGGTACACTATTGGCATATTCTAGACCCCTTGGGACATGACTCATATAAAAAACACAAGGCTGTCATCAGATGGCTGGTGGCTCAAATAAATCAAATTTACTTTGAAAATTGAGGCATACCAAAATTTTATTAGGTGAAACTTTGGCATTTCTTATAGCCAACTTGCACATATATATTTTTATTACTTACAGCAGTTTAAAAGTATGCTACCAATCATATGCAAAACAAGACGTGATTGCAAACGTACATTTTTTACTGGGTGGCAGGAGGAACTGTCTTGTTTTCTTTTAAAAGCCCTGAATAGTGCTGCATGTTTGTTAAAGGTGGCACAGCAGAAAGGGCCTCTCTGTTTATTTTCCTGCGAGTGGCTGGGCGCACATCCTCCATTTGTGGTCTCAAGCCCTGACTTCAAAGATCAGCTTCTCTTACAGAATAATTGCTCACTAAAGCTATCAACTGCAACACAAAAATGACATATAATGTTTGCAACATACGTTTACAAGAAACAGACATAAATGCCGCTGAAGTCCCTCAACTGGTCCAGGAGGGACCTGGTCTTCGGGCTTGAAGGGGCTGTTCCTGCAGCAGCCCACGTGCAGAGGCAGAGCCCAGCATTGCCACAGCCAGTGCAGCAGCTGCTCCTGGCTCAGGTGTATGGGGCTGTATAGGGTCCCTCTTCCTGTGCCCGCACCCACAGAGGCTCACCGCTTGCTTCAATGGAAAAAAAGAAGCTATCAAACGTGGCAAAACAAAGGTCTGGTTCCTCTAATCCTCCAGCACGTGAATTAAAATCAAGGCAAAGGCCGTATTTTGGAGGAGAGTGCATGCTTTTGGGCCTGATGATAGAAGCCAAATCCATGAATTAAAAGAAAATACATTAATTTTTAAAAAATCTCAGTAGACAACAGAGCCAAATGCCCACTGACATCTCTAAACTTCATTTATCCAAGCGCGCGGCAAGATAGCCTCTGCTTTGAACTAATAATAAAAGGAGTAAGAAGCTGCGGATTTGGTCTAGTTTTTCCTCAAACTACAACGAAAGTCTATGGGAATATATTCAGATAGAGTCCGAGAAGCATGCTGGCTCTGCTCCAAAATAACTTAATTCACTGTGCAAACACAAAGAAAGGGAAAATAATGGCACTGTAGATAAAAACCACGGGATTGCTGTATCTGACAGTGCGCTGTTTTGGGACAGAGAGATTCTTGGCCAAATGCTGACACCCATCACAGAAAAACGAGCCACTGAGGTTCCCAGCAGCTGGTTCCCGGGGACTGCTGTAGCCCGGTGCTCTGTCCTGCTGGGGGATTGGGACTTCTTGCTTAGAGGAGCTCACCCACTGAGGCAGGTGCTTCTCAACGTGGTGAGTTTCTTCCCGGAAAAGCACAATGTATAAATCAAAAGAGAATTTGGCCCCAAATATGAAACCTCATGTATCTTAATAAATGTATTAGGTCGTAAAGAGGTGCATTTGTAAGGAAGTGGGAAAGCACAGCCTTGGCGGTGTGGGCTGAACCCTTCCAGGAGTGCTAGGCAGAGGGTGCGATTCTTACAGACCCTCAGGGTTGTTGTAACTCTCTTTCCTTGAAGTAAAAGCCGTGAAAGTCCCTTTTATTTCCATGGGGAGAGCAAGGCCAGGGTTGAGCTGCTGCCTCCAGAGTCTGCCATGGTGGACCGACTGACCAGCTCTTCTAGAAATCAGGAAACTTGTCCGTTTTCCATTTTGGCACCCAAAGAAACATTGTCTGAAGCTGACAAAAGTTATCTTTGTTACATAGCATTTACAGCGAATTTAAAGCATGCATGTTCATGAAGCAACACCCTCACTTTACATATTCCTAATACAATGGGCTGTGAAGGTTTTGCCAGTGGAAATGTGAGGCCTGATCCAAAGCATTTGAAGAAACAGTTCCTTTCATATTAGTCTACTTTCTCCTTAGCCCTTAATTCCATATGTTGCTGGGTGTGTTTGTTTAGTCTGTGGCCGGACATAATGGCACTCCATAGACTTGAGAAATTTCTGCAGAAGTCAGGCTTCTTCCCTTATCATGAAGGAATAGACACATACTTCCTCTTGAAATAACAGAAAAGTGAGTCATTAAGAGAGACATCAGCAGTATTTAGTTACTGAAATGCAGTGTTGTGACTAAAAATTTATCCCCATAGATATTTGATCAGTTTCCAGGAAAAAAAAAAAGATGTAACAAAAATCATATGAACTTGCAAGTGAAGGAGAAATAAATTCTGGTAGCCTGTGGTTCTCTTGAGATAATTTCTTGTCACTTCAATACACTGCTTGAATATTTTCCAGTATTAGTGTTCTCTATCTCATTGTTTTGGCTGCTGTATGTATTTCCACAATTTTATTCCCCCTAAATAAAACAAAAAAAAAATCATCAGGTCATAAAATGTTTCTACAATTTAATTAAAATAATATTTACTGTCTGCACAATTTAAATTTGGCCTACTTTTGCATATGCATCATGATGCAGACTTTATTTACATGATGACATAGTATTTTTCCCCACAGGATTGCAATCTTTGCAGGATAACCTTCTTTCCAAGTCCCTAATTTTTGATTGATTGACTCTGAGACTGGGAAAAGAGCTGCAGCTGAGAAAGGGAAGTTTCTCCTCATTACCTAACTACCCCAGGATCTGTTCCTCAGATTTCACCTTCCAGCCCTGACTTCCTTTCCAGCCCACATCCAATTCTCCCTCCTAAATCGTCTTCTGATCTATCCCTCCTTCCTTGTTTCCATCTCTCAGGCCATGCCTCGTTGCCTAAGTAGTCCCACATTTCCTTTCCACTTGCCAGTGATCCTACAGGAAACATCTTGCTGCCATAATGTGGCTCTTTCCTTTCCACCCAGCTTTGCTTTTGTCCTGCACTAGGTTCAGATCAGAGGCTTCCTTCTCCTCTTCCGGAGGGCTTCCCCAGAGGAGGGAGGCTTTGGGAGCACAGAAGGAGCCACGGGAATGGGGCTGAGCTGGGACATGCTCATTGCCTGAGTGGCGATGCCTGTGCGGGCTGAGCGCGATGTGAGCGTGCTTTGCACTCTTCCGATCGATCCAGTAAAAAGTTCCTGCCTACGGGAACAATTTTTTTACCAAAGCTTAGCTAGTCTGGGCAGGTTTTTACAGGAGCAGACCTATCCCTGGTGGAAAGGTCATATAAGAAGGCCTGCGTCCTCCAGTGTGGTTGTATTTGAGCTTTCTTTTTTAAAAGAAATAGTGACATCAATTTCTTCAAGAGAGTCAAAGCTGTTTATTTTTTTCCTAGTCCAGTCTTGGATATGGCCATACATTTTCTTTCACCATGATGTTCATCTGTTTATTAAAAGATTCACCCAACCACAAATGACCGTTGGGAGTATTCAAATCACAGTTTTGCAGAGTTGTTAGCAACTGAAAACATGATCTTCTATCGGGATATGTCAACAGTCTTAGCAAACGGTAGTACAGGTAGCCTTGCAATATCACCGTAAAACCCAGCCCACACATAGAGTCAGTCTGATTCTAAGCACTGGCTCAAAACCCAGCCTTCCTGTGAGTCTGCTGTGGCAGTGATATATGCCAACTGTGCCACATGTGACTGGACCAAAAGAAGCCACCAGCAGACCCTGTTGGTAATTTTACTTATGAGTGAAGGCTTCTTCTAACACCCAATGAGGAGATGATGGGGCAGTACCAGAGACAATCTCTACCTCCTGACTGAGCCTAGGTACAAGGGAGTCCCCTACTAGAGCAGCATAGGTGAAATCTGCATCCCCAATCTTTGAAAAATCAGCTTTCAGAGCCTGTGCCATTGTGGGAGTATTATTGGAGGGATCACTGCCTTATTTACATTCTTTTTCATCATTTCAGACTTCTCTTTGCCATGAATTAAAAGCAAATATTTCAGAAAGCTGCATTTATGCTATGGTCTCCCAACTCTGAAACGCTTGCATTAATAAGTTCCTTGCACAGGTCCTGGCATGTTTAACTGGACCTTGAAAGTTCAAGCTGGAGGATGCAAATTTCACAGAAAAGAACAGAAAATTAATGGAACTCAAACTTACATGAGCAGTTGGAGGCTGGGTCCACAAGGACCTTCAGCTCTGCAGAAGACCTGTCACAGTCTTGGGTTATTAGTCTAATTAAAGAGAAGCCGGAGGCTTTGCAAAAGTCATTTCTTTTCTGCATACATAGCTGTTTTATGAACCAGACTTATTTCCTCAGTGCCAAATTGCATTTCAGAATGTGTCCTTGCTAAATAGAGTGAAATGTATTTCCATTTTTCATGACTGAACCACGTTTTGGATGAGGGGGAGGCAGGAGTCCCAGTACCATTTCCTGAAGTCAACAGCAGACCTGCCATTAATTTCAGTGTCCCAGGATTTAAGCAAAGAGATAACAGACCCTCAAATGGTTTTAAGCTCATTGAAATGTTAGTCCGAAATGAAGCATATGCCATTCAGTTAAGATGCACATTTACACAGCTGAGGATGACAAGTCTAGTTTGACTGAAGACCGGAGGAGAGAACAATGCCTCCTCCTACATGATCTGCCCCCTGAAGAAAACATCTGCCTGCATGTTTAACCAGGAATGTGAACTGCTAATGTAATCTGACCTTTAGACAAAGGGAAGAATATCGCTCCAATGTACAAATAGAGAAGAGGCTAGAATGTTACGTACTGTTGACTGTTTTCTGCATGTGTGGATAAAACAGATAAAGGACTGAAGAACATGATTGCTAAGTGAGTCAGGGCTTCCAGGCATCTAGGAGAAAATATGAGAGCTTAAGTTCAGCCTGGTGTAATTCTTGGCAATTATCTGAAGTGGATCCATTGATGTCTTCACAGTAGTAACAATGTGTATCGGGGCTGTGAAATCTTGTTTCACAACCAAATTCATGCAAGCTCTAATTTAGGCCAAAGCTCAGCACTTTCTATGAGCAATAGGATTTTGAGGGAAGGGCTTTTTGTAAGGATCCTTTGAGATTAAAGAGCTTTCTCGGATCTGGCTGATTAAATTTAATACTAGTATCTACAACGTAAGAGATGTGGCAGATACACTAGCTTTTTGTCTGTGGAAACAGCAGAAAACAAGAGAGATCAGAGGGAGTGGAGAGGACACTTCTTCTTTGGATAGATGGTGTCAGGAAGGGTATAAATTCAGTTAGTTTTCCGCTGCTTAGTAGCCAAGCTACAATTTGAGGCACTTTGAGGCACCTGAGGGATGAGGGAAAAACATCCCTCCCTTTGCATATTCAAGCAATGGCTACACACAAAACCATGAAAAGCTGCAGGCACAGTAGAAGTCTTAACTCCTGTGACTGGAGAGCATGTTTTCCTACAGTGATGGGATCCAGCTTTTCCGTCACGAGGACTGACTGCTTCAGTAATGGTTCACACAAAGGGGATGCTCTTTCAGACTTACTTTGCTGAGTAATGAGAGTTGGTTCATTATGGATGTGACATCAGAGAGACTGACCTGAATTATCTGAGTCTGAGTCATTTAAAATTTCTGAGAGCAGCTGAGGCACTTGGTTTCAGAAAGGTAACTGGAGAAAAGCCATCAGTTCACTGGAGCCTTAGAGCTCTGTTAAAAGCAGCCGCCAGCAGCCCAGATCAGTAGTCTTGGTGGGTCTACCAGGACCTTCCTTGCTTGATAGCACCAGCACTTCATGGGGTATCCAAAATGCTGCTGTAATAGACCCTCTGGACATGTTTGGTCTTCTCACAGCCACAAGCTACTCAGTCATCCCATAACTGGCTGATGGTCAAAATTTTCTGTTCGTCTGTTCATTAGCTGCTTACCCGGGATTTATTTTTTTGTTGCATATAGCTAGCACGGATTCTTTCACCACCGCAATGCACAAACATAACTTCTGTACTATTAAATTCTGCTCAATTTCTGTTGCAGTGGTCATCAACTTCTCATTGCAATCCTTCTGCATGTTGAAAATGCCTCCTCTCTGCCATCCTTCATCTGCAGGAGCTGCAAGTTCTTGCCTTGCTGGGAGCGGCGGGTGGGAGCAATCTGCCTAGCTCGGGCTGCCTGCGCTGCCTGCGCTGCCTGCGCTGCCTGAGGGAGGTGTAGCCTTGTCCCAGGGCCGGGACTGATGCCTGCAGGGGGGAACCTCAGAACAGGGCACCCCGATGGGCTGCTCTGCCTCTATGAGAGCAGTGGCTCCCGCAGTACCAAACCGTAGACCCACTTGCAGAGCTGGATGTTACCCTCTCGTTTGCCAGGTATTTAGCATATTCTGCAATTTTTTTTACATTCTCTGTAGCAACAGTCAATGCATCAAGGATTTCCTCTGTGCGTGTTTTAGCAGTGCTGAAGTCACATCCAGATACGCTTCCGAGCTGTCCCTGATGGTCTTATTGCAGTTACAAGCAGCAGGCTGTGAAATGAGCTTTGTACTAAGTCTTGTTTCTTTAATTGTAAAGAAGTCCAAACGCCACTTAATTGAGTGTAGAGCTGCTGCAATGCTCTCCAAGGACTCGAGGTCCTTCACTCTTCCCCTTGTGAGATGACAGTTGTTCTTTTTAGTGTCATTTTTTTCAGTATTTTGCTTGTGCTTGAACATGCTTTGAAGATTGTTTACCACAAGAAGAGGAAAAAAAAAGCATAGTCCAAGTGCTGCCTGTGCTGTCTGCCTCACCACCAGTTTATCTATTGTAAAAATTACCAGATGCTGTCAGAGCTCCCTGGCATTTTAGCAGTTGTCTTCATCGCTGGAGCAATTTGTAGCACAGAAGGGATCAAGTCAGCTTCATTCAGTCGCTGGTTTTTGAATGCCTTCATTTTGGATTTCCCTTAGAGCATCATTAAACTCTTGTAAACTAGCAGAGCTCTGTTAATTTCATTAATCCAGCCACATATTCAGAAATTGCTTTTTCTATTTTTTGTTTTTATGATTCAGTTTATAAAAAGAGAAACGCTTCGTGTTCTCCGGTGACTTTTGGGACAGGCAATTTTGTAGAATTTCCACAATCCCAGCAAACGCTTTGTCTGGGGGTTTAATAGGAGCTGTTAAACTACACAGCAGGTTATACCTTTTAGCATCTATTACACTCAGTAAAACCGGCACATTTTTCCCATCAGTTACACTCTCCGTGATTATACACTGCTCCAGTCTCACTATAGGTGGGCCAGGCCTCCACTGAGCAATTAAACAAGTCATTTTCCCGCCAACAGCCAGCCATTTTAATGCTTTTGAAAACACACACACGCGCACGCGCGCGCGCGCTCACGCGTGCACACACGCACAGCCTCTCAACTGCTTGGTTCGCTGCTCGCCGCCTGCCGGGCCCTGCCGTCTCTTTCTGGCATGGGATTAGGATTACGCCGTCGGAGCCAGCAGCTGGAGCTTTTACGCTTGGCCCAACATCCGCAACATAAAGACAGCGCACGCAGGAGCTGCTCGCTCACCATGTGCCGCACAGGAGCTCTCTGAGGCTTGCGCTTCTGCACTGGCCAGGGCGGAGAGGACGGCAATAAAGCCCCAGGGCCGTCACTGCACCAAAGCCGAACGCTTTGCTAGCGTGTCTGTGTGAAGCGGCCGTGCAGCAGGAGACCGTGCAGTAGCCCATGCAGTAGCCCATTTTGAGCATGGTGTGCATGTGCTGCTGCTACAACAGAGTTTGAATGACTCCCGGGGTAGAGGTGGTGGTCGGGGTTTAGGGGGTTCCTGCCCTGTCCCTACAGCCTGCAGGGAGCAGGAAGAGTAGGTCACCCGTTAAGAGCAATTGGTTTTTCAAGATAACTGTACTGAAGATGTACAGCTGGGATTTTTCAGCGAATCCCACAGAATGAGAAATACAAACTGCAGTGAACGTCCTCTTTGAGGACATCCCAAGGAATTAAAGAAAAAAGCTCTTCTTACTTTATTTGAGCTGTGCTTGGGAATGACTTCAGAGAATGATAGTTGGCCCATGCTGAAAGCCCGTGCCTGTGTCCTGGCCTTGTTTATTTTGCTAGGCGAGGCATGGTCCTAATTTTTGTATTGATGCCACTGGGATGACGAAGAGATTTTCGATGACTTTCATGTAAGAAATTTCTTGTCCAGCTCAAGTGGGCTTCTGACGGCCTGCTGCTACATATCAATATAGTTAACAGGAAAATAAATTACTGATTTTAAAAAGTAAGGCATCTCAAGCTTTAGTGCACCAACTGACAGCACACATCCCTCTTTTCATGGATCAGGTAGCTATTCGATCTTGCAGCTCACTTGTTTTTTACAGAGAAGGCCATCGTATAAGTTTTTCTTTTTTAACCCTGGGTGAAATGTAGTTACCGCTGCAGGCCAGCCTGGCAGGAGGCAATGCTACAACTTCGTACAAAGAACATACAGGAAATCCTTGGAGCTGGTGTTCAGCAGGACACCCTGCACCGAGTACTCATGAACTGTGTAGATTGTTCTTTCTGCAGGGAAAACTGACTTTTTAGAGGCTGGGTTTTTGTAAGGGAATTGTGGCAGTTAGACTCTCATCATTCCCCATGCTGGGAACTTTCATCAGCTACAATAAAAATAAGAGGAATTGGCACGTGGGATTTCTGTGTCCTGCAAAAAGGCCCAGAATACGGAGCCTACAAGGCTAGTGCTAAGCATCACCGACATTTCTCCTTTCATCTCTTGGACACGATAAAGACAGTGAAAGTATTTTCATTTGTGCCTCTGGGCCCAAACCTGCGTGGCAAAGGACCTTCCTGATTTCCCATTAGCTTCAGTGAGAATTGAGGCTGGTCAGCAAAGAGGAATCTTGCACTTGTCAGAAAGTACCTAAAGAGCAGAGGGGATCCTTTATGCAAGAACCTGATGAGAGCAAGGCGTTTAAAATGTTTTAGCACACTGAGATACAATGGAAAATACATTTATGAAACAATAGATCTAGCAAATTGGAGACATCTTTCTGATTTTTTTCCTCTTTTCTCCACAGTTTCATTAGTTTCTGTTAAAACCTTTAACAGATGCCTAATTGACACAGTCAGAAATAGTTTTCCAATCATGTATCACTTTAATTATCCAATGGTCTTTTCAGATCTCTCATGGATACCCCTTTCACTGAGATAAATTATTTGCTGTGTTTCAAGCTCCCCCACTTGAGTTCTGCTTATCTTCTCATGACTTTTCCCATAGGAAGATTTTGTAAGAAACTTGGGAGGGGAGATGAGAAGACAAGACAGGACTTCACGCTATTTCAGC
The DNA here is from genome assembly GCF_035582795.1 of Mycteria americana. NCBI lineage: Eukaryota > Metazoa > Chordata > Aves > Ciconiiformes > Ciconiidae > Mycteria > Mycteria americana. Next base: position 40,360,493 of record NC_134367.1, read on the forward strand.
CACAAAGGTACATTTTTCAGAACATTTCATTTGAAAGTTGAAGTCTGAGTGCAACGCTTTGCATTTTAATGAATCAGCACTATAACTCTGACCTAATGGGAAGTGTTTCATGATACATGTTACTTGGGATTTTGTGCCTGTGTGAACATCCTGTTCTCAGCTGCATATCCCAGAGCCATATTTGCGAGGGGGGCCTCTGACTGTACATGCTTTTTTCTTGGTGCTTTGTTTTACATATATAATTTCTGACTTTAGTGGAGATAGTCCAAACTTTATCAGTCATTAAAAAAAAGAAACCAAAAAACCTGCCTTTTATTTTTCAAGTCAATGATAAAATTGTAATCAATCACAGTACAGCCAGGATTTTGCCCAAGGTACTGGATTTTTCTTTTTCAAAATTATGAGCTCTCAGCTCATAAAATACTTTAACGAAGGCTAAAATGCTTAGCATCTCTGAAAAATCAGCTTGCAGGAGCCTAAAATTCCATAAAGCACCCCCACAAAGAAAAGGTACCTCTTAAAAATATGTTCTCTGTGTCATCTGCTTTCTAATGAGGGCTGATCCTGCAAAACATTCTACGCTTGAACTTGAGGAGCACAACAACCCCCCTATAGATGTCATGCTGTAAGGCATATTGCAGGACACCTTTAACCAGCCATGTTCCTGTAATTGCAGTAACGCTTCTTTCAGTAATGTTGTCATGCCTTTAAAATGCTAACCTCTAGAGATGGGTTAAAAAAATGAGTTGTCAAAAGCTTTTTGGAGGGATTTTTGTTTCCTCCCTCTTCTAAAATAATTTAAGCTTTTTTGGAGGTGGTAATATCACAGATCACATTCACAGTTCTGGTCACTGGGAGACATCCGGATCAACATTTCCCTAACACTTTAAGCCGGAGGCCACTGTCCATCCTCTCCCCACCTCCCCAGATATTTTCCTTGGGCTGTCATCTGTCCCCATCATCAATTTTTCCATTGGAAATACTAAACAGGTCCTCTGGTTTCACAGATCATTCTGGTCATAGGGCTCACCCAGTCATTCGTGGATCCATGCAGTTCTTTTATGGAAGCATTACTTTAAATACTTATAATTATATCTGAATGATGTTAATGATCTATAAAACCAAAATGCATGCTCAAGTGCCCGCTTCGTCCTGGGCAACAGCTGAAGGATTTGGGACCCAAAGACACTGAATGTTGTCTTTCTTCTGGTCTGGAATGGCCCAGGGTTTTCTAGTCTGTCTTGGCTGAGAACAGGCTCTTAGAAGTGGGATAGTGTGATCCCAGCATCCACTCCACAGCATTGCTGCTGGAGAGGGGGGAAGGCTTCAGGGACATGGCAGAAGTCTATTTTCCATGGCAAGGTCATAGGACCAGCTAAGCTGCATGCTGGTTAAATACGTTTAGCCAGCAACAGGTATAAAAAAAATAAAGGAAAGGAAAGGAGATGTAACAATAAAGGAATAAGTCTTTCCAAATTCTTACCGCACCTGGTATGCAGCATGTACTTTGCAGATGATAACATTTACCCTTTATGACAGCATTATACCTATACATTGGGGTTTGCCTTTTTAAGTAAGGGATGTTAACAGCCTTGAATAAAATTGGGACAAGCAGTGTAAACAGGATGGCATATAAAGTGTGATACAGTATACAGAGGGCAAAGTATGTTTGAAGGTTAGCTTATTAATAAAACATGGCTGGCCTTGATTTAGTTTATAAGAAACTTAAGACATTTATCAACATCTGACTGAACCCATTTCCAGTCTCTTTGGACTCTGTTGTGGATAAGCTGATTAATAAAAGATGATGCCTTAGGAAGGAAACTTAGATCTTTGCAGGCAATGACAAAAGAAAATTCAGTGCTTAATCTACATATGAAAGGAAACTGTGAAAGTAAACTAGTTTACCACTACATCCCAGGATGCCAATCTCTTATAACATTTCATCTGACTTAGTTTTGGCTGGAGTCTGGAAAAGTAAGAAAGAATTCCAAAAATTAAGTGTGGAATTAATTTACAAGAAAGATCCTTGTGCTCGCTTATGGAGACTCTGAAATCTAATCCCGTTCCCTTGTGGCTTCCTCCCCTCAGTGTTTTTAACTTTGCAGCTTTCCGTGTTTGTTTTTCATTTGTCTCCTTGATCCTTTAGTCTTTCCTTTCCCTTAGGCTAGAATAAAGTTCTAACATTAAACAAGTGCCACACTTTGCCTATTGATAGTTGTTGCCCAATAAAATGTTGCCCTCAGAAGCTAATTAGTGAAATATGTTTCTTGTAATAACCAGTAATTTGTTTAATTTTCATGCATTCTTGCCTGATAGTCAGCCAAAGGGATGCACATGCATAGTTCCTGTGTCTGGGACACAGAGACAGCCCAGCTTAACCCTGTGGTGCAGAGCCCTCCCTGCCCGTGCACCTGGCAGCGACGGTCTTACCCGCCTTCGGCGTTTTGGCACTTGCAGGCTGCATCAGCAGCGTGAATGTGGACTGCCGTCTTTCCAGAGTGGGAAGCAGCGTGGCCGTAGCTGCGAGTGCCCTGCCCGGGCTAACGCAGGTGGGACGGCTCTGCGAGTGTGCGAGGCTGGCCCCCGAGCAGGTTTCTCTGTGTGGCACTGCGACGCTCTGCAAGGTCCCGTGCAGCACAAGCTCGTTTGGAGCTGGAGCCGAGCTTCTCACTGCAGGGCACGGACGACCGCGAAATACACACTGAAGATCCATGTCTAATATTTGGGTAGCGCTGGCATTCAAGGAACCTCCTCCTGACTCCACAGGATCACATGTTTCTTCTGTTACATGACCGGTGTTTGGAAACCAGGTTTTACACCCCATCCTCCAAACTCTCTCCCAAGGATGTCCTGAACAAGCAGTCCGTAGAAATAGTCCATGGAGCTATTCCTCTGCCCTGCTTCAGCTTCACCAGGGTGTTGCTGTGTCAGGACCTGGGAGCAGGATGCCTGGGTACAATTCAGCAAGTCAGTGTTTGGGCATCACCTCCCCTCACTGCAGCCAAGAGCGGGGAGGAAACACTTGCCTTCGGACACCGATCCACTGACTATTTCAATATTTTATGCAAAGCAAAATGGCTCTAATATGGGAACATGAAGGGCTGCATCTACCCTAATATATAAAATATGTCAGAGACTCTTTTCTGATCCTGAGGCCAATAGTCACTGCAAGGACCATGTCCATACAGCTTCACTACCTTTTCCCCCAAAAAAGGGTGGCTGCAGCTGCCTTGCCTTCCGGGAATGGTCTCTGGCCTGTGATAACCTTCAGGCAGGACTGGAAAAATCCCAGACTGAAACTTTGTTCACTGTTTTAACATATGGGTGAGGCAGCTGAGCATCCCCCACCTTAACACTTCATGGCCTGGTGCATGCTCCCATGAGCGGTGGGCATTTGAACTCGTGTCTCACATCCCACAGGTGGCTGTGCCAACCACTAAAACACCGAGGAAAGAGAAATACATTTGGTGGCTCCTCATTCAGCTCTGAAAAAAATGCTGAGCTTGTTGGGGAAAGCAGTAGCTTGAACTAAACAGGCCAGAGTAATGAGCAAAGCCTATAGGCTTTCCACAAGAAAAAGATGTAGGTGCCAACCCTACACAGGTGAAAGCTGAGAGGGGAGTGACATTTCTCTGCAGCCCAGAGAGAGCCCATGTGTGCCAGAGAAGGGGGAGGTGCCGGTGCCTTGCCTCTGCATTTCACTCTCACTATAAAACTTGCCCTAAGAGGTTAACAGTGGCTTGTAACGAGACATTCTCCTATCTATTTGTATGAACTTTTAAACTGAAGATTACACAAAGTTGCAGGACAGATCCAAATTTTCTCGAGGTCTGGGTGGTGAAATGAGAGATTCAAATTTAGACTCTCTTTCCATGCCAGCCAAGAACTGAAGACTGCTGCATACTTCTGCAGTATGGGAGATCAGCTTTTGAAGGCCCGGTTTATAAGGAAATATCTCTGGATGCCATTTCATCCTTGGAAAGAAAAGTTTGTTCCTTGAGGTAGTTTTAAACTACACTGAAAGCTACTTTAGATTAACTTGGATTTAAACAGATTAAGCAGACAGTGTGGAAAGGACCACGCTGAGCCAGATCCTACACTGGGTTAAATTGGCATGGTGCTCTCAAAGACAAAGGAGTGACAATTAATAACAGCTGAGTATCTGGCCCATCGCATTTAAAAACCATGTCAGAGACCACCTACTTTCTAACACAGCTTATAAAAATGGTTGAAGACATTCAGAGCCTGTTATGCTAGCTGGAAATTCCCAATCTGGTTTCTGAACCAATGAAGGGCCCAAAATGTAAATGCCGAGTCCTGCATCCAGTTGTGATATTCAGTGCATTTACTGTAAACAGTCTTGAAATGATGTTGATGGCAATGATTTTTTTAACAACTGCTAGTATATACATGTGAGTATTCCTACCCAAATATATGGGATCATGTACTACTGCAAGGATTTGGAGGATTGTGCATATAACTTAGGTTCCAACTCACTCAGGATTCAATTAAAAAACTGATTTATTAAGGAACAAATGGGGTAATGCAATTTTTTTCTAAGTTGCTGTAATCACTCTTAAAGCACATCACGCCACATGGTAAGATCCTTTGATAGCAAATACTGATAGCACATCCATGTGCCCTTTGTTGCAGTTTTGCATTACTCTCCAAGCATATTTCCCCACAGTCTGTAGAAGCAGTGAAGTTATAATATTGGCTCTTGTTCTGCATTCTTACCAGTCAAGATCATTCATTGATTCCTGGATGTGAGGATCAATGGTAGTGGCCATATGGTTTTGGAATGATCTGTTGTCTTTTCCATAATGGCATTGTGGCTTTGTGTTTCCCCAGCAGTGATTAATAGGCACAGACATGCGTTATGCACATGTTGATAGGTTTAGATGAACTTTGAATTTTCATGGTTTTCTTCTCACTTTTTTTTTTTTTCCTTTTTCTTTTCAGGAGGTGGGGAGAGGAAGAGTGATTCTGCATTGAGAAAGTGAGAACGGAGTCTTTAATGAATATTCACTTCTCAGGGACATGGTGGATTTGATCAGCAAGGCTAGATGACAGACAGACCCCATCTAGATGCCCAGGGATAATTACGACATTGTCCCCCAGGAGGACTATCTAAGGACCACTTACAACAGGCAACCCCATGCTGGCAAAGAACAAATGCCTCCAAACGCCTCTCACTGCTAACCTTGGGAAAAGGACATACAATGGCAAGCTAACCCCATACTCCCATCACCAGTAGCTCTAAAAACCAGCAGGTACCAAACTGAGGGGAACAGGTTTGCTTTCCCCACCACAGCTGATGGAGGCCATCTCCCAGGCTTTCTTTCTGGGGGGCACAGAAGGGGCGGGTGGATGGATGGATGGACTTCACCAGATGCCTTGGACCTCTTCTGTGGAAGGCATGGGGTGAGCACCAGGGGTTGGTATTCCTTGGATACCCAGGGCACACCAACAACAGACTAACAAGACATGGCCTGTCCACTACACTCTTCTTGCCCACCCCAAAACTCAGAAAAAAAGCTGTTTGGTTAACCCTTTTTTATTGAAATTTGAGGTAAAACTGTGCAGTACTAACACAGAGTCTGGTAAAGAGTGGAGGAGGATGGGGAAGAAGCTGGGCACTTCTTCCATAGTCATTCACAACTGGGGGACCTGGACTCAGGGGTCTCTTCCCATCCTGTGCAATGTTTCATTCTCCTTCCTACCTTCTCTATTGATCGAAGTGGTCGGACTCCACGAGAAAACAAACCAATGCACAAACAGTTTGTGTTTTGGAGGAGAATTCATCAAGGGATACAAAACTCATAAAGATTATATCTGTACATCTGCCTTGAGAAATATTTGTGTCACAGGTGGTGAGCGGCTGGGAGACAACAAGAAGTATCACATCTGTTTGCTTTGCTCATTTGCTCTTCCCCTCTGGTCTTCTCACACTATTAGAGGTAGGATACTGGGCTGGACAGGCCCTTCATCTCACCCACTACAGCTGTTCTCATGTTTGTAAGTCATGGGACTTCAAGCCTTTCAAAAGTCCAGAAAGAAATGGCTTGTTGCCCAAGTACCATGTGGGTTTTGTTTTCATCTTCAAAAAAATGATAAAAGCCAAGGTGTTCACAAGAAGTAGCAGAAATTTCGCAAGAAAGCAGCTTCTAGAGCGCATCAGATTCAAAGGGTGGTTGGTGGTTTGATTGTTTTCAGTACCAACGTTTGAAGTATTATATATAACTAACTTTTTTAACACTTTCCAGGTTCTTTCATCGTGAAATTTATGTTGCAGCAGATTGGACAGAAGATTGGACTTCCTGTGAGGTGTTAATAGTATGCATGTTTACAAAGTCTCTCTCTCCTTTTTGATCTTCCATCATAGTACCCACACTGCAATAAACACTGGCAGTTGTTTGTGTGGCTTGGAAAGTGTTTGTCTTTCAGCCCTAAAAAAAAAATGTATAGTCATCTCCTGGAATTGTAAAAATATTCTGTTCCAGGTTGGAAATTTTCAAACTTTTCACAGGTTTCAGGAAACTCCAGAAATATCAATAGAAAATGGCATCTAAATTTTTATTGAATTTGAGTTTTTGAGGATGACATCACACAAGCATTTGTAATCAGAAAACCTAAGGTGCTATGTATTGACAAATATCCTGACAGGAGTAAAAAGTGTGACCAGAACATTGCAGCTGCCCAAAACAAGGCGAAGAGCTATGAAAAATTTGGACTTTTTGTGATGTTATTGAATGCAGATGGTCTGTTTGGCTCAATGGCATTCAGGTTACAATATTCAACTCATCTCTCTCTACACACTCAATTCCCAGTGACAGGATACTCTGGTAGTCAAGATAGTGTCCATACCAAGGTTGAAAAACTACCTCTGGTCACTCCACAGCCAATACGGATGTCCTTCCTCTCTTTAATGGGTGTTGAGTGGGTTGGACCAGAGCAGGGTATTGGACTTCATCCTAGTTTAAAGGAAGGGAGGTGGCCCAGCTGCTACCCTGTTGTGCCAAAGGAGAAACTTGCCTTGAGGTATGAGAACATAGGTGATTGATACACAGCAAGGGAAAAGAGACCTATAGACCATAGGATGACGCTAAGGAATACTTGCCTGTGAAATGTTTCCTTTGACAAAATTTGAGCTAATAGCTCAGAAAATGACTCTTTAACCACTTTAACAGCACATGGGGGAGTCTATTTTGCCTCTACTAGTTATAAGTTCTAGTAGACATAACTACTTTTAGCGAGTAATGTGTTACAAGAGTGTGCCCTAAACACCAATAAACCCGCACACTCTGGGATCAGGCCTGTGCACAGGCTGCTGGACGTCACGTGGTGTCAAGGGGGGAAAATGGAACTTTTTTACATTTAGCTAATTTTTTTAAGAGACAGTAATGTTTTTATGTGCATAATGTATTCTGGTAGCTTCACAACCTCACTCCCATCCAGGAAAAATATAAATCTTTCATATTAAGTTGGAGTTTTCACAGTTTATAGAGAATACATTGAGGAAACAGAAGTTTTCTTGGAACAGTAACACAAGACTGCAACATGGAGACCAAAGAGGCTAGCTCCGAGGAAATAGAAAAAAAATTGCAATATTTGGCACTTTCCCTGTGATATAAAGTGCATGTTATTCTCATTTAGCAGAGAGCTGACTTGAACAATAGAAATGTTTGTTAATACATTCTGCTCCGCAGTGACTGTAAAAGTATTTGCTGCATTTGCTTCTTAGATGCTGTAGCTCTCTCATTTCACACCTTTCCCCAGATTTAATCTCTGCAGTATTATTTATGTGGCAATATTAGATTCAATTTACAAATTACAGCCTGCTGCAAAACGGAGCTGTTCTTTTCCCTAGAGGTACCAGCAACAGTTACATTAATCTTCTTTTAAAAAATTATTCAGGGGCTTTCAACATGCTGCCAAGAGCTCCCTCCCAGATTCCTTTGTAGTCCTGTTTTTAATTGTAAGAATATCTGCAGAAAATATAACATGTAAGGCCTGGATCCCAGTGGAGCTCCATGCTGGCAGAGGTCCTGCAGTGAGCACCAGATGGGTGGATTTGGGTTTATTTTATCTCTTCCAGCTCAGTCCTGTACGTGGATCCTGACCCAGGAAGGTGGTTCGTCGCGGGAGGACCCACTGAGGAGGTCCCAGTGGGGCCCCAGCAGAAGGGGTGGCTGCAGAGGCACTGCCACCAAAAACAGGGAAAAACCCCTCGCTCCGAGCGCTCCGCCCCAGCAATCCTGCACCTGCAGCTGCCTGCACCGCACCCCAGAGAGACCCGAAGTTGCTCGAAAAAGCTGCTTTATGGGAGGTTTGCGCAGACTACGAGGTGCACCACGCTAACACCGCCGTTAGGGTTCACCCAGAGCGACACGCCATAGCTCTGCCCGGCCGTGCAACGTGCCCCATGAACACACACCAGGTGCCGTGGTGCCCAGCATTGGGAAACCTCAAGTTTGGGGCAAGCGCTGTTCATGCCCCGTCACTCTTCTGTCCCTGTGAGCTTCACAGAACCGTTCCCAGTCCTCTTCCCTCTGCTCCAGCTTGAGCTGGAGCTCTGTGGCTTGAGCTCTGTGGCCGACAACAGCCGACAAATCCCCAGCTTTCTTAACCGCTCCCTGGGGGCTGCCGCACCACCTGGCTAGGACCAAGAGCTTGGCACGAGCCAGCAGCGAGAGGATTGCCTCTCCTGGCTGGAGCTGAGACAGCCTGTTTGGGTGAGACCTCATGATCTGCTGAGCAGAAGAGGTCAGATGAGATGAAGTGATGGTCTGTCCTGCTCTTCCTTTCTAAAGCAATGGCATTCTTTCACATCATCATTCTTTTGCTGATGTCGGGACTTCACCACCCCAAGCAGCAGCCTCGTGGGAGCACAGAAAGCCCTGTGCCCTGGGTCAGGTAGTATGATCAGGTGCAAAAGTACTTGGTCAGCTCACAAGGAAGAAAAAAGGTATTTTTTAAAGTTTGTTACAAGAGCCTTACGGTTGGCATTGGCTCCTGATGTTGTAAGACAGCTCTGTCCAAAATCTCCTCCAGAAGATTCCCCGTGGAAGGAGCTCCCAGGTGTTTGGGTGTTTTTGCCCAAACATGATTCATATAAGCTCTACCTTCTCAGAGCCTGCCCAACCTGAGCTTTTAATCACCTCAGGCTGTACGAACCCCATACCTTGCATAGGGAAAAAGAGGGTAATCCCCATGTAAGATGAGAAATGTCTTCTATGAATATACATGAGGAATGAAAGAACTTCTCTGAGTCCATTAATAAATGTTGATGGTTAAACTCCTAGTAATGAGACATCATGAGACAGATTAATTCAATAAGCATTTCTGTTCTGGTGGATCAAAGCTGGAGGAAGTATGAGTATCATATGATGCTGATGAAATGTCTTCTGGTCTAACAGTAAATTGGGAGAATGCAAGTCAGCTGAGATCTGTTTGAGTCAGCAAGGCTGGATTAAATGTCCCCAAGACTTCTTAAGGCAGCAGCTAAGGAACTTACTGTTTCTCTAGGCAGGTAGTGAATGCCGTGCCTGTACTCGAGAAGAGTGAGAGATATGACCCGAATAATTGTAAGGTGGCTTGCCTAGCTTTCATTTGGGAGTGGCACATAGGAAACGGCTGATACTGAAGGCAGAAGTAAAAATCTGTGCCAATTGCTATGACTTCAGGGAAACTGGAGCTTGTCAAATCAACCTGATTTAATTTGTAGAAAAAACATTTCAAGACTGGAAATCTGATAAATCAGTCATCTAATTGTAAAATTTCAAAAAATAGCATTTTTAAAAGCATCCACCAGATTTCAACATAAACATTTTATGGGCAATTATCAATGGGTGGAGAATTTCTGGAAGGGAAACCACCCCTTTTTCCTTTCCATCCAACACAATCTATATTTAAATCACAAATACCACATAAACTATTGCTAATACATTTTTCAGATGACACAGACTGGGAAGCAGTAAAGATGACAGTACTCTCGTGCGTGAAGGTGATCTGGCTCATTTCATAAGCTGGTTTCAACCAAATGCAGCCAAATACAGGTTCAGATTTAGAAACAAAAATGTATAAACTATGTTTACAGGATGGGGCACTGCATCACGGGAAGCATGAAAAACACTCTGGGGGTTGTCACAAATAATCGACTGTCCATGAATTCTTAATGTAATTTTGTGGTTAAAAAGGCTAATATGATCACCGGGAATACAGAAATGGGGACTGGGAATGGGAAGGTGATATTCTGTCTGTGTAAGGCAGAAGTAGGACCACTGTTGTAGTGGCCACTGGAGTGGGTAGAGGAGCCAAGGGTGGAATAGTTAAAGGATCAGGACCTTCTATATAAGACACATTTATTCCATGATTGTTTCATGATGGATTACCCCAGAAAATAGCTTCCAAAAGCGTTTCCATGAAACAGCAGAAGATCATGCAACTCCTCTGCTGGACCCTCCCTCAAGTCATGTTTTCTGGATTAGGTTCCAGGGGAAAACAGTAGGGGTTGCAGCTTTCTGAGGCAAGTTTCATGTTGGATACCTGCCTGTGTGCTGTGACGTGCTGCCTTGGCTAATAAATCGTGACCTGTGTGGTTATACTGGTCAAATGCTTTCTCAGCCAGAGCAATTCCCAGCAAATCAGCAGGCTCCTTTCACGGTGCCCATCTGACAAGCGCCGGGTAGCGCACAGATGGTTTAGATATAAAAAAGAATGCTGCATCAATGCTGTATGTGTGAAATGTTTCAATTATTCCTAAAATATTTTTAACGTGTTCCAGATTTATCAGGCAAAATGTTTAGGAAGTAATTGGAGTTTATTCTGTTTTTCATTTTAGTATAGTATATTATAATAAACACATGTTCAAAATACATTTTAGGTATCACCAAATATTTATAAAACGTCTATAGGTGGAAATCCCAAGGTCACTACAGTAGCTTTACTTTCCAGTTTGTTTACAGGGAGATCAATCATTAAAACCTATGGCTTTTTTTCCTGTCTGCACTGTGAATCCTTTTGCACCTGCAGAGATAGTGGATAGCCTATTGGTTTTACCTACACAGATACGACTAAACCTTCTTTGATTGCAGAGGCTGAATTTAATTCACCCTTATATTATTGCCTGGAATAATAAAAACTTCCAAACGCATTTCCAAATAGACATGTATGTCTGATATTTAGTATCTGATCATTTTACTGGCATTTGCCCACCATAATGAAAAGACGAATTCAATAAATGTCTATCCCAAGTAATGCTGGTTAGGAAATCAGAAGGAAGATGGTATCATACTCCCTGAGGTACACTCTGGGCTTTTGCAATAAGAACTAATTGGTCTTTTGCATGCTTTGCTACCTGTCTTGAGAAATACTGACAAGGCTTGGAGACACTGCCTACCAGGGAACCTTTTCCACTTGTTTTAAGACAAAAACAGGCTGGTTTCTGCTGATCCTCTTGATGTCCCTGGAGATTTCAGGGGGGAAAAAAAGCAACACATTTTCCTAGCCTGAAGTCTGGAAAATATTGCACTTTGCAATTCCCCAGTTACCGTAAGTGAGCTCATTTTATTTTGGGTTTGGTTTTTTGTTGTTGTTGTTTGTTTATAATTATATCCAAAGTTTTAGCCAAGCAAATCTCCTTGACACAGCAAAGTCTTGCATCAACTAAGACATAGCCTGCATTCTGTGCATTTCTGCCAAGATTGACGTATCTGCTCCCATCCTTGCCGCGGTTGTTAGGGACGGGCTTGTTTTCCTTTTCAGCTCACAGAATAGTTTTAGCGGTGGTGGGATGAGAAGAGGGACATGCAGTGCTCTGAGAGCAGAGCTCTTGCTGGTGGAGACCCCCTTCCAGTGCAGGACTGGCAAAGCAGCAGCCGGTGCCATCCACAGAAATAGCTACAAACATATTGACTGAACCACAAATCCCAGATTCCCACAAAATGCCGTCACATATGAACATAGGCAGGTACTGTCTTTTTTCCAATTAAAAATACAAGTTTGTGTGGTTTCAACAGGTAGTGCAGTGCATAAGGAAACATTATGAAAGATCAAAGCCTTGGGGTTTTTCTTCTTTGCTGCTCCCCCCCCCCCCTTTAATAAAAATGTTACATTTAGCTTTTTCACAAAATTAACTCCAATCCCAAGCAAAATCTAGACATTCCTGGCACTGACTTTATCCTGCTGCTGTCTTAGTAAATACTGACATTTCTGAAAGAAAAACTATTTCCTCAATTATCATTTTCATTAAAAACATACCATTTTACAAATGCTGTTCTGCAATATCCTTTTAATATCTACAGATTTATTTTATATATTTACACTGCTGGAAGTTCCTAATAGTCAGCCCTTCCTCTTACCTTAGTGCTGTTGCCCCTTCGTAAGCCCCTTCTGCAGGCTCACCATCTGCAGGCTGTGAAGTAAGGAGAGCTGGGGACAGCAAATGACTTGTGACACTGGAAAGACGTTACACCTGAGATTAAGAATAGCCTGTGTCCATGATGATGTGGGAGTTCTTGTTCACTTTGCATCACTCACAGACAGTAATGTCAGAAGCTGTAAAATAGCATTTCAGAAAAAGGGGATCAGTGAAACAAAACAGCTGTTTGGTTCGTTTATCAGTGTTAGTAATTCCAGCCCATGAAGCCAACAGGTATGGTGTATATTGAGAATGTCTATGTAAAAGATAATGACAAATTAGTGCAAAGAAGTTGGCTATCGTCAGATTTCCCCACTCATTTTGTATAATAGTTTATTAGATAGAATAAAGAGCATAGACAGGCTTTATATATATGCATCATGAAGCAGTATAATCAAGATATGGTAAAGAGTGATCCAGACATAATTCAGGAACTTAAGATTAGATAAACTTAAAGAATATATTTTTCTGTTTGTTTTTTTTTTTTTATTTTCTACACGTATGTAGATTGAGACTAACTGTAGCAGGGCCGTGGATTAAAATTAATTTTAAACAAATCTCAGGCCTAAATTAAGAAAATCAGGAATTCCACTCACATGAAGAATGGCTACAGTTTGAAATATGCAGATCCACACTATGTGAAAGAAAAGCTGGTTCAAGCGCATGGCTGCTAGTTTGTGCTCGGGAATCTTGGTTCCAGTCCAGCTTCACCAAAGATTTCCAGTGGGACTTTGGAGGTGCCACTGGGAATAGGACTCATCTCTCCCAACTGCAGCAACTGAAAGTCTAAGCTGGGGTCTGGGTTTCCTCTGCAGTTAAATGGAAAGAGAGTAACTCATCTCAGTCTAAGATCAGACTCCTCATTTTCAGATGGTGTAAGTCAGGCATGGTGAATCTGGGATCGAGAGCGCAGTTACAGAAGTAGCCAGAGCAATAGCAGTGTGGGCACTCACTGTGGGATAAATCATCTCAAGCTCTTCTGCTGAGCACTGCAGCAGAACCACAACTAGGTAGTTTCTGTATATACCAAAGCGTGCACATGTGCATACATAGATGCACATATATGTACATGTGTGAGTGCATATGTGTGTCTAGACACTTCCCCATAAACATATGTATATGGATGTCTACATGTATATATGCTGGGCCGACTGCTATACTGTATAGCCATATCCAGAACCTCCCTGTACCTTGTCTATAAAACAGGGATAACAAAACACAGTGTCTTAGTCGCATTACGGGGAGCTATGTGTTGGAGGTTGTGATGCCCCCAGGATGGAGCTACCCTGAGATGTCACCAGGACACCTGAGCTTGATTCAGAGCCAGAATAGCCCCATTAGGGGGGACAAGGATGGGAGCTTGTTTCTGCCCAGCCTGCTCGATGCAGCAGGTCTAGGTGATGCCCACCACAGCCCTTTTCTGTCTGTGGAAGCAGTGTGTAGAGTCTGAAAAAAGGCAACAGCCTAATTGTCTTGAAATCAAAGCTGCATCCAAATAGCTCTGACAATAGAGACAATTTATGTGCGTAAGCATTAGTCGCATGTTTTCTAATTGCAGGATCAGGCACTTAATACAGCCATTAATGTAATACTTCTAAACACCCATAAGTTTACTAACAGCACCCTGCTGGGACTCACATTAACACTTAGTAAATAGACTATTCAGAAAATGGCATGGTAAGAGTTACACCTCCAAGTAATATTCTATAGAGCTGCATACAAATTGTAACCACATTTTCATAAGTGATAAAATGTTTTATCCTCTTCTGAAAAATAAATGCTATAAAAGCCAAATGCAGTTCACAATAACAAAGGAAAGGAAGGATATAGCTGGGCAGGATTCGAAAGGTTTTGATTTCACATTGTCAAGTTGAACACTTATGTAGGAATTGGGCACCTAAATACCTTTGTGGGTCTGGCAAGAAGTTCTCAGCCACAAAGTATGGACAGGGAAATGGAATAAAATTCAAAGTTGCTAATGTGTGGTTCTACTTTAAGGACTAGCTAAGTGAAACTGGCACCACTAAGAAGTTGGTGAGATTCCTGAGCTTATTCCATCTGCCTTGCTTGCTTAAGTGACGAAAAGCCCTTCTTCTGACACCAGTTCTAACTATACCAGCATGAAAAGGATGTTCCAAGTTCCAGTCCATTTCACTCGTGGCCCCTTTCGCTTGCATGGCTGTGACAGAGCTTCGTTCCTTCTGCAAAGACTTTATCCCTGCTAATGCAAAATAGTGAAAAAAAAGGGAATGTTAGAAAAAAAAAGACTGTTTTTCCAAACAAAAGGTTTTGGAAAAAAAATGTTTTGCTGAGCAAACCACTTTAAAAGAACGCCAGTGATGTAACTAAGAAAATATGGAGAGAAAGAGAAAATTTAGGAAAACTCAAATGTTCCCTCTTTTCCACCCTGGTATATTTCAAAGGGTTAAAAACCTCAAATCATGTAAGTAAAATACCCCAAAGCATGCCTTTGATTAAAAAAGGAATTTTGAAAAAAAAGGAGAAGAAATGTAAAGTTTCTTTGTGCATGTGTCCCCACTTTTGGTTGCTACTGTATGAAAAAGAGACCTAGGCAGGGTTTTCAGCTTTAAAGTTCAATTTTCTCAGTTAGCAAAAATCTGGCTAAATCCTAGTCCTCTTTTGAGAGAAATCTGGACAAGGAGAAATTATTCATGTGGAACAGATTCCTCATATGGCGGGAAAGCTGGTCTGTGATACTTGTTCTTCTGCATCTTCTTCCCATCAAGACAGGGACCTTCTGGACTTCAGGTGTCTCCACTACTACAGGTTAGAACTGTTGCATCCTTTTTTTTGGTAAAGTGTATTAATTAAACCCAATGATGCTATTTACAGAATCTTTTATCAAAATAGTATGAAATACTAGAAGAAGGGCAGAGTAGAGCAGGGCAGAGAAGAGAAACAGAAAAATCTTTCAAGATATCTTCCTGAAAAAAGCAGGAAATTATTGTTTCTTTGTCTAGAAAAGAGTGCATATCCCCTTAGAATTATAATAGGTGCATTTGGAAGGAATATAAGCAGTTATGCTATGGGGCATATCCACAGATAAATAGTTAGATGGACGATTTGTGAACAATTAGTCTGTCATTTGCCTGCTTGCAGTTTCCTCCTTCCTCTAAAATCACTGCCACTGCCCAGTCAGGAGGAGCTCTGCTGCCCTGAAAGGGTGTGCCAAACCTTTTTTTGGATGAAGTAGCTCACATACTTTGGCAAATGCCTGCACTAGAAAATGAAAACCACATCTAGAACTTACTAGTTCCTAAATTTTCTTTACTTCTTCTTTAATCCCTTCCCACAACTGCCCCTAGAAGCACATCACGAGCACAGCATAGTCATGCCATTCCTGTTGGCAAATTGCAGTAAGGTTGAGTAGAACTGCCTACTCCAAAACCTACTCAAAATTCATGGACAACCTCTGTAAGCTTTGGATCGTGATCTTTGAGTCTGACCTCAGGACAATGCTTTCACCATTCCTCCAAAACAACTAGAGACCATATGGCAGGTAAGAGAGGAATAGCCTCACCTTACCGCTAACACTCTCTTTTGGCCAAAGGGGTGATTCCAATTTCACAGCCAGTGGCTTTTCAAAGCACGGTGCTCCTCAAAGCTGGCAGAGCAGGAGATGAACATATTGCCGTGAGATGCCTTTATGTATCATCTCTGCAGCATCTCTGCTGGAGTGAGTTAATGCAGCTGCTTCTTTGGGGACTCAGAAAGGGAACTTCCATCTCGGAGCTGCACTAGTGGGAAACAATTCCCAGGCCAGCCCTGCCTTTACACTGTGGGTGATCACCAATCAATTCCAGGTGCTGCTCACCAAGTACAGCATGTCCCAAATTTCTCATGGCTGAGCTGATGCCATTCTGATACTTTCCACCATTTGAACAAAGCTGGAAGTTAGCTGTGCTACAGAGAGCTGTGCTTACACATGGGAACAGTCATTTTGTCACCAACCTCAATATGCTTCGGCATCTGACCTACCCTCCTATTTACAATTCTTCCCATCTTTCATTCCAATTTTATATCCTCATCCCCCTGGGAGTCTTTTGCAAAATATTTTATAGGCAGAGGGGTTCTGGAGTGTGGTGCCAATGCATAAGGCAGCATCAGGCGTCAGCCTGCCATTGCAGCGTGGTTTCAAAAAATAGTGGTGTGCTGCTTCCACGTATTCAGCAGTAGCTACTTCACCACCAGCTCTGTGAAGGTAGCTTCTGCAGAGGACTGCTCCTCAGCCAAGGGGGGCCTTCTCCCTATGGTTAGTAGAGACGGATACTTTTGAAGGCTCCCAGAAAGCAAGTCATGCTGCCAAAATGGATCTCCTTTCTGCCTATATTCACAGCGCTGGGAACCCTGACACCTCAGGGTTTCTTTATGAGGACTTTGGGGTTAGGTGTTAGGAAGCGGCAGGCAGTGCTGCCCCTTGGGGCAGTACTCCTGCCAGTGTGGCTGGGCTGGCTTTGCTCTCCTTAAAAAGAAGGACGGTGGGAGGCAGAGTCCAGATTTTCCAGACCTGTTTGATCATCTTCATCAGTGGTTAGGACCAAGCTCTTGGGCTGTACCTGTAACGATAAAGCAAACACGGCCTCAAGCACTGGCGTGGGATTGTCCAGCCAGCGTAGCTGCTGGCGTGCTCCCCACCAGGCTGTGGCTGGTGCCAACCCACCTTCTCCCAGGTAGTGCCAAGCCCTTCTCACAGGACAGCCAGGGACTGCTCCTGCTCAGCAGCAGGGATAAAGGTGCCCTCTTTGGGGAGAGACGAGAGTATCTCTGCGTGGATGTGACATGTGGCAGCCACCTGCTCTTAAAGCAAAGAAAAGGCTCTGGTCCATATGCTGGTACAACCTTTGGGTGCCCAGCAGCAGATGAAGGATGGTCCCTCTTAAAAATGTACCGCAGTTTAGTAGCGAGGGCATCATCCCTACCATGGGGACCTGGCAGTTCAACCTGTGGTCCTTTTGGCCAGGCTCAGTAATTTTTTAAAGTGCCTTTTGCCTCATCTCCAATGCTGACTGTGGAAATGTTTTCTGACAACCTGACGAGGATTACATCAAGCAGGAAAAAAATGGAGGGTATTCGAGTGCACAGAAAGAAGTGCAGCCTTCCTCGCACCGTGACAATTTCTTAACTTTGAGAGAAACAGTGTTTGCAATTTTCACAGGGCATTAGTCTAATTTGTCTGAAGATCTGTTTGTGATTTGTGGGAGATGTTTGTTAAAGCTGATATAAAAGGTAATGCTAAGATTTAATCCTCAGGGCTTTAGCAAATAACCACTATCTTTTAATAGGAAGTGGGTGGCATGTTGGTTGTCAACTCTAATTTCTCCTCTAGCCTGAAAACCTTCTCCATACTTTTTCTATTATCCTGTACTACTAACTTTTACAAGACTACAGGATCTGCTTTTTACACAGGATAAAACCAGAAGGTAGAACCTTTAACAGAGATTCACCATGTTTCAAGAGAGCATATGGGAAAGCATCAAAGCAGGGGACAATGTTAACACTGAAAAGATGCTCTCGGAACACCCATTGCTCCTGTGGTTTGTGCATTATGCTGTTTTCCAAGAGATCTGGATTTGATGTCTTGTCCTTTGCTTTCTGGGGCGAGGAAAACTCTGAGCCCTTTGAGAGTGGGGAGGGGTATTAAATAAGGAAAGAAGGGACCTACGGCAAAGATCAAACCAACAAAACAATACACAGAAAAACCAAGAGGAACGAGAAGACTCAACCCTATGGTACCTAACAATAATTTTTAAAGGCATGAGTTTGTCCAATGTGTTGTTTATTCATCCAATTTATTGTAATGATGAACAGCTTTAAAATTGGAGTAGAATGCTAATTCATACTTTATGTATAGAATAAATGATAGGCAGCTGTGGGACAGGGGGCCATTGGGGGCTCTCTGGCAACACAGACTGTACAAGCAAAGGAACATAACTCGGGGTCTCTGTCAGCAATGAGAAAATATATATTGCAAATTAAGTAGTTCTTCCTACCACTTAATGAAAGCTGGGTGCATGTGACATTGTTATTGTCATGCAGTGATCAATTTGATGTGAATTTGGCCTGCACTTACACTGTGTCGGAGAAGTCTTTCAGTGCTATTTGAATACTTTTGAATATAGGAATAGCAGTGGACTAAAGCTTCTCACCAGCCCTTCTCACCAGTCAGGTGATAGGCTGGCAAATGACTTCAGAGGCACCTTGAGAAGCAAGAAAAATTAAGGCTATTCATTGCACTGCACTACTGAAATGAAATGAAATGCTGGGATGGATCCACCAACCCTTAGAGGGTCAGCCCAGGGTAGTGTGTCCAATCTCTGCTTTTTTGCCCAAGAACAGGAAGTTAGTCCCCGCGGAGGTTTCTGCATGTCTGTGCGTGAGTGAGACGGGAGGCAGAGGCATGGCTTGGTGACAGCATGGTCTTGAAAGCAGAGCGTGCACTGCAGTCCCACAGAGGCGAGGGCCAGAGGAGCTCTGCCACGGGCTAAAGCAACCCGCACCTCACCCTTGCTGCTGGAGATCTGCAGTAATATCAAGGCAGTGCAAGAAACGTGGAAAAATGTGTGCCTCGCTTTCCACACCAAGAAACCTACACCGTCTGCACAAAAATTATATTAAAACCAGAACACGTTTTCCAGTAAAATACAAATCCACACGCATCTTGCATGAGCTCGAACATTGGTGCAAAAATGCCACTCACCCCACACTCAGCAAAAGGTCTAGCTGCAGTTGTGAATCACACAAGTGAACGCAGGGATGGATTGAGAACGAGCGTGGGTTCAGACTGTGGTTTTGCACCACATGTGTAAAAGGAGTGCTGTTTGCACAGGACGGTGTGAACGTTTGCCAGTCGACTGAGCCAGGTGGATTGCTTGAATGGGAAAGGGATTGAATGCGGGGAATGCAAACCAACATCTAATAAACCCAGTGATCGGCAGGAGGTAGGATTTTAACTGAAAAAACATGTTTTAAATCTTAGAAGAAGTCTTCATTCTAAAATTCATTCGGGAAACCCTGCCAGACACCAAAATAACCATAGACTCCCTGGCACTTTTTGCAAGAGGTATTAAAATAGCTTGGTAGTTATTTCTGGATCGAACAGTAACTGAGGACAAATGTCCAATGCCAGTCAAAAACTGATCTCCCCTACAAATGAAACCCAACTCTAAACCCATACCCAAGAATGGGCCAGTGATGACTGTCAGACTACACCTAAGTATAGAAGATGGACCCTGATAGTAATATCCCCAAACCTATCTTAAAAGTACCACCTTGATTCAGCAACAACTCAAATTCCTGGCTCTACGGTGAGTGAAAGCCTGACTCTAACCCCAAACCCACGCATAAGTTGAAGCCTGGTCCTACACATAACTTGAAGCCTGGTCCTACCCCCAGCTGTGATGTGACTGCAGAATGATCAATGACTCTGCCAGACCCAAAACTGCTCACAGCTAGATGGTCCATTTCAGCTACGATGCTAAAACTGGATCAATACACTCTTGTAATCCAGGGAAAATGCCCAGCACTGGGTTTGCAGCAAGAATTAGGATTAGAGATGGAGTCTAGGACAACATGAGGATGATTGATGGCTTTTGGAGAGGTCTCCTATCCACGTGTGGGACTAATGTGATGGGGCTGTGTATCTGTGTATTGAAAACAGACAGAGCCCACTGTTCTTTTCTGAAGACAGCTGTACTATCTTGTATAACAGGTTTGGATTTTGGGTTAAAGTGGGAAGCGTGTGCTATGACTGGATCTAATAAGGGCTACTTAGGTTTACAACCATTACTGTATGTCTTTTACTTCAGGATTGACTGGAGATGATGTCAGGGTGATGTATTAAAAAATCTTGGTGACAGATGTTGACGTATTTGAGCGAGCAAATTTTAATTAATTTGGTACTATACATGGCAATTGGGCTAGTGGCTAGGAAGCCTCAGAATGAGATTAAGGATTAAGGATAAAGCTGCAATTTGGCTGCATGGACTTGCATTGCTGTGTTGTGAAGAAGAGACCACTAAGCTTGGCTTAGGGCTACATTGCCATATTGAGCAGTCTGTAGGCTCAGCATCACCAGTGAGTCTTGAGAATGGGGCAGGGTTTGGTCCAGGGTTCAGGCCAGGGACGGCTGACGAACTGAGGCAGGTGAGTGGTACAAAAGGTAAGGACTTGTGTTAAACTTTGCCTCAGCGTTGCACAATGAGTCAGTGTTTCCAATGCGACATAAAGGTCCAGGGACCTCAGCTCTATGGCACCTGCGAGGCCAGCGGAGCTGGGCCAGAGTGGTAATGGGACCAGCCCAGACCCCGTAGCCACCAGCCCATCTGTAGCTGAAGGCGTGCATCTACTCTAACTGTGACAGCTACTTCTGGGGAAAAATAAAAACAAACGGAAAAGGTAAAAGGAAATTTCTGTCCCAGCCAGCTGGGAAGAGCAGCATCGGGGTCCTAGACCATGGTCCTCCTCTGAGGGTCTCTCCAGAGCAGCAGCTGGTTGAAGATGAGGATGAAGATGATGATTTTCATCATGCTTTTCCCCTAGTAGAATGTATTTTTCATTGGGACCCACTTCAAACTCCTTATGGGGTATTCCTGTTTATGATGGTATTAGTGTTGACTGGAATATGCTAATCAAGTGCAAATGTTTCACATTGACTGGTCGTTAAATATCTGTGTGTATAGATATTATTGGATAACATTTACTGAGTATTTATTGTTATTGCATATTATTATTGATATTGATGATGATGATGATGAACTTTCCTGTGCACTATATTTGGTTTTCTCTAATATAAACTAAAATGTACAAACCAAGAGACAAAGAAAGAGGGGGAGAGGAGGTCAATTCCCACAGCAGTGGGAGCTGCTCCCCATGAGGCCCTGTCTTGACAACACTGCCAGGATTTGCAGGTGCAGGGCCATGAAAATAACAGCAGAAGAACAACAGCATAAAAACAATTAAAGAAAAGTACTGCCAAAGAGAGTCTGGAAAACACTGCCTCATCAGCTTCAGGAAAAGGTTTTGGAGCTGCAGATCGCAGGCCCCGAGCGTTACGAAGGCTAAGGCAATGGAGCACTTAGGGCACAGTGCAGCACACGTATGAGACAAGCACTGTTTTGTAGCATGGTGACAAGTCCTGGAAATTTCTATTCATCTCCCTGAGGGCTCCCAAGCCTTTACAGGAACAGCCTGTCAATAAGGGACATAAACAGCAGTCCCCTGCAGCAGGCAGTGATGGTGCTTGGGATCTGCGATGGGTCAGAAACAGTTCGTTCAAGTAGATCGAGGCTTTTATGAATTGCGCCTGCCTAGCTTAGATGTAGGTGTTCCTGGTCCCAGAAGGCTTCTTCAGTACTTAGCCCTGAGCCTGGCAGGCGTCACCGCTCCTGGCCAAAGGAGAGGCTGGATTTGGGCGTCTCAGTCAGACTGGAATCAGTCAGTGAGTTACATCTGGGGATTGCTGATGTTTTATTTCCAGGTGTGGCAGGGAGCAAAAAATCATCTTTTTTTCTTCATTTTTTCTTTTTTAAGCTGGGTGTGACATAGTATGTGCATGGCTGCTTAGCTAAAAACAACACACAAGCCCCAAACCTACTCCTTAGGTATTTGCTGTGAAACTAGACACAGCAATATGATAGCAAGACAGAATGAAACGGGAAATAACCCCTTTCCCTCCTCTGAACATGAACTGTCAGACACTGTTCCCCCCCACATATAATTACTGATTTCATGCTATTATTTCATTGTGTTAGAATAATTCCTTGAAAAGTATAACAGATCTTTACCAATAATTTAAACTAGCTACCAGTCTACATCCTGGTTACTGCATATCTACTGCCAAGACACTGTTTTGGTAACAGTTAATAATCAGCTGTCTGGACTACCTCACCATAAACATTACAGGGTTTCATCACTCATGTTTTATTTAATTCTGCTTGTCATCAAGGTCTATTATTGGAGCCTTACAATTTTGTTCAAGAGAGCTGATTTTTACTACTGTTGAAAGCTCCTCTACGTACTTTTTGCACTTTATTCTCCTGAGCTAGGACCCTTTTCTTTTGGTTCGCAGGTTGACATAAGATGTTTATTCAAATAAATTCATTAGATGATTGACAAGCTATAGGTGTCCCTGGTGGAATATGCTTGAGATGCCAAGGGGAAAAAAGGAAAATGCATGAGGTTAGCAAATGGCTTGGGCTAAATACAACCACCTGTCTTTGATTCTGCACCCCTTGTTTACCATCCTGAAAAGGAGCATCCCAGCTGAATAAGGTATAAACTGATATCATCCTTTCCCACGTACATCATCCTTGCTCATTGCCTTGGTTTTTGTCCTGTTGTGACCTCCTACCTTTAGCCTGGAAGCATGCGGTGTAGACGAAACAGGTAGTTGCCTGGAATAACAAAATGGTTAAAATGGTCAAAAATTAAAATGGGAGTAATGGAAGAGCAGCTCTTGCAAGCGCTGCTGTTCCAGAGACTCTCAGATGACACCACCAAGTGAGCGCTTCAGCCCCTGTAATAGGCAGTGATGGCCCTGCCACTCACATGCCGGCTTTGCTCTGCTTTTCCTCTGTCCCCCGGCTCTGCTTTTCCTCTCTTGCCAGGAGGAGAGGCTGTAAAGGAAAGACCAGCAGCAGGCTGCACTCCTGAGGGGTGCCAGAGGAAAGGATCCAGGTTACTATGCCAAGGAATGGTTGTCCATGCACAGCAGAACTCCAAACTGAAGGAGCCCAGAAGAGGCAATGACCTGGCTGGAATGAGCCTCCCACATTGCACCAGTCGAGAGAGCCACGAGTCTGATGTGTTTTGATCAGAAATTCCCTTGTAGACCTGGGAATCCCCTTATCATCAAAGATTGATCAAAGCTGGTGCTTCCTGAATAAAAGGTCAGAAAAATCAACATTTTTCTGGTGGAACAAGTAAAAGACCTCCTTGCATAGGTCTATGGTAATGCCCCAGTGCAAGCTAACAGTGAAATATATCTGAACAAAACAGGAAAAGACATTTCTTTCTTTGAAGTTGACGGCAGATGCTACAGTAAGTATGTTTTTACATATGGTCTCTCAGTATGCCGACATACCTAGGTCTAGGCAGTCGTGCTTACACTCTCTTCAGGCACTACCTCAGATAGTTCTTCTGGGCAAGACACGCAAGCATATTAGTATGGTCCAGAGCCTGAAAGAGTAAGTCCTGCTTAGAGTATGTATATAATCGGCTGAAGCCCAGTACTGTGCTATGCCACTGCCGCTATGGGCCCAAAACTGATGGGCTTCTGGATTGCTCCGAGTGCAGGTGGAGCAGAAGCACAACATTCTGCATTTGTCCATGTAAAAATCTCCCACCCCGAGGCTCTCAAACATGTTTTGCCAAGAGAAGCAAACATCTTTTGTCTTTATACCGCAGTTCCTTCTGTCTGCCCTGTGATTTGTCCCTTCCCTGTTGTTCCTGACCTTTCTCAGATTCAAACTTGCTGCTCTAGGCACACTGCTTGGAGTAATCACTGATTATCTCTGAGCAATTAGAAGTCTTCTGTATAGCAGAACTGATTTTCTTTGCCTGTGGTATTTTCTTTTCTTGTTTTCCCTTTATTTGCAATATTCACTTTCCTTTTGGATTTTTCCTCTCCGGCCACTGCCTTTAACCTTCCCTTATTCAGAAGCAATCTTCATTCCCAAACACTTTCTCTGCATTTGATACGTGTTTATTTCCAAAATTCCTTCACATTTGTCTTTTGTGGTCTTATTGGGTTGGTCATGCTGCAGAACCTTTCCTTCGTTATCACAAGGCAATGGGGAACCATGACACAGGACCCTCTCTCTTCTGAAGGAAGCGTCCTGGGTCTGGACACAGCACAGTTTTGGTCACAGATGGTGGTGAACCTCCATGCTCAAGTGCTTCCCCAGGGTGGTGATGCCTTGCTGGGACTGTGAGAGGGTGATACCTGGACAAAGTTTTGTGTGGTTTAGCAACTCTCCCCATGCCTTCTGCATACTGCATTCCAGTTCCTAGGTCCTGAAGATTTAATACCAAGTCAAAGAAATATAAAATTAAAAAATAAACCCCTCTCTTTGTTCATAAAAGTCAGGATAAAAAGTCAGATTACATTATTTTCATAAAAGTCAGGATAAAAATGTGTGTGAAGTGGCAGATCTGAAGGGTTAAAAGCACACATCAGAGGAACATCAGTGTGACTTACAGGGAAGTTACTCTGCAAAGCTACAGAAGTAATGCCTGCAGTACATGTGAAATCCCACCCTGTTCTCCCCACCGCATACGGCATGTGTCCCTTTTCCCCTCCCCACTCCCTGTGGATGTGTGTGAATACCATCATGAGAATGAGTTCAGCAGAGAGTAGTCTCCTGCTTCTAAGCTGTGCTGCCACACAGGACCTAAGTCTGTGCTCCTGCTTAAGCCCAAATTCCTAGCAAGCCATGGATTAGGGATCATAAGACCATGCCCAAGCCTCAGTCAGTGTCTATGAGGGAGCTGTAGTTGTCATTGTCCAGGAAGGACTGAAAATTTTCCTTTGCAGGAAGTAAAACCTTTATTCCCAAGATCCTCCTTTAGGTTACACAGAAAAAGAGTGGGATGCAGCAAACGGAACAAACTTTGGGGCACCCAGCATGCAGGAGACACAAGGCCCAAAGTTAGAAAGGTGGAGGTAGCTGGTTTCCATCTCCTTCTGGTACAGTCTCCACTGCCTCCCAGGCACAGTTTTTTTCCAGAACTGCGAATCTGTGGTTGGGAGATGCTATGGCCTCTTAGAGTTGTAATGTTAGTGCTTGAAGCAAAGATTACATTATTTTCTTGATTTTAACTTACTGAGACAGCATTCATCTTTCCACAGTTCCTCCTGCAACTAGGGAAACCAAAGGAAGGTGTAGCCTGGACTCCAGGAAATCTGAGAGAGCAGCCTTGGTGAACACTGCTGCTCAGGGAAGCCCTTCGTCTTTTGGGGTAGTCTTTGGAAAGGGTAGTCCTGCCCTCCAGAGAGGCCACGTAAAACCATCACCCATGCCAGGCTGTGAGCAGGAGTATTTGGAGAGACCCCCCCAGGCACCCTTCCCTTGGGCACTCCTAGGGCTGGGAGGAGGGAGGGTTGGTGGGGTGCCCCTGGGCACAGAGCAAGGCAGCCTGAACCCGAGCAAAACATGGTCAGAAAAAATCAACCCTGCTCAACTTGCCCAGCCAAGGCAGGTCCTTCCTTCCAAATACTGGGGCACTCAGAGGTAGGTTGCTTGTTTTGCAGCATATTCTCCTTTTCTTCTGGGTAGCAGAAAGGTTTCCCTCAGAAGGGCACGTGGGTCAAACTTGCACACGGTCACCAAGACCTCTGCCAGGATTTATTTCTGGTACTTTGCTCAGGTGGCTGGGGGGCCCCAAGCAGCGTTAAAAGGTGGTTAAGAGGGCAAAGAAGGAGAAGGAGGGAATTTGGGGCTCCAAAGAGCCATCTTCCTCCCTTCAGAGTGGCTGGACCTGAAGCTTTTCAGGGAGATGTCCTTCTTGCCTCTCGGGAGTTGTGCTCTCACCCCGTCCCTCTCCCCCTGCTCTCCCCCTGTCCCACCGCCCCTTCCCTGGGCCATGTGGCCTTTGGGAAGGGAAAGGCAGGAAGGAGACCGGCGAAGGCAGGCGCAGGAAGGACAGCTGCAGGAGCAGCTGAGTCAGGCGTCAGAGTATTTCGCACAGTTTTCACTGGCCATATTTGGTCTTTCACTGCTGTTGCTCCAAACCCTGTCTCCCCCTCCAGCTCACGGGTCTTCATCTCGGCTTCATTCCTCTTGGCCCCCAGCTCCTGCTGCCTCGTCTCTCCCCTCCTGCCTGGGCCAACCCCTCCTGTCCCCATCCTCTCCTCTCTTTCCCCGCTGCCTGCCCTGCCTGTTTTGGACACAAACTCTCCGTCACTCAGCCAGCCACACAGAGCCTGGCACGCTGGGGTCCCTTTTCAGGCACTGCTGCAATAACAACCGCAGAATCGCATTGTACTTATATCTTTACTAGCTTATACAGGAATATACAGTGGTGTTTTACAAGGCTATAAAAATACATCTTAAAGGAAACAAGCACAGGAAAACAGGAGAAGTGGGGCCAGATCAGCTGATGTAAATAAGGGCTGCATTGAATTAAATAGTGCCGCGTCTACTTACGGCAGCTGCAAGACCTGACCTGTGGCCCCTTCCTAAAGCAGGGAGTTGCTGCAGCCTCCAGCCTCTGTTACGGCAGAAGCTGAACCGAGCTCCTCTTGCCCACCCAGCGGAGAGGGATGCTGGCAGGGAGGAGGAGGTGTCTCTTTGCTCTGGTCCGTCTAGGGGTGAGACACAGCTGTGTTGCAGCTGCAGAGGGTGATGCTGATGACTGGGCTGCCGTGTTGTGCCCAGCAGCGATGTAGGGACACCTCCTTCTCGGCCGGTCCCTGCTGGATGCTGTGTCTGGCCGTCGACCAGCTGCTGCCCTGCTGGAGCCCAGGGAGAAGCCCCTGTGGCTGGAGCTGGGCAGGATTCACAGTATTCACCAAACGGTGCCATTTCAGGGCTCCAAGAACTACTTGCAAGGTAAGGTCAAATCCAGTACAGGGGTTTGACTTCTAGGTGGTGGAAAGAAAACAAGAAGAAAGGAGAGGAAATCATTTGGGAAAGGTCAAACATTGTATTTTGACATCCTCTGTTTTGACAACAAGCTGAATTCAGTTCACTTTTACCTGGAACAAGCGTTGAACTGAACATTCAGCCACTGAAATGATAAACTCGTGCCTCTGTAGGACTTTCTGGATTACATACTCGCCTCCCCCGCATGTACAGTAGAGCACATTTTATCTTTCCTGGATGTGATTTTTGCAAAAATAAAAATTCCAATAGGAATCTTTCAGGAGAGATGGTCTCCCATTGAGGCATCAGGATGACATGAACTTTCATCTCTGGCAAGTTGATGCATTGAATACTTACAGAATCCAGTTATATGAATAGAAGAAAAGGACTGCATCTGTAGAACTAAACTAAGAAAGTGGGTTAAGCTATTTTTGTGTTGTTTTTCCAGGACTTTTCAGAAGTAAGGGAAGTTTTCTCTGTAGGACTCCAGCTCCATGGATAGTGAGAAGAGCCCATGGGTAGGAAGTGTCAGCTTTACCCTCAACCAGACTGCCACAGTTTTCTTGAGTCATTTACAGATTTCAGTATGTTCAAAATATTGCATTTTTACCACCATTATAAATTACAAAAATTAACTATGTCCAATTTGAATTTTGAAAAGAGACTAGATGTCAGACAATAGGATCAGTTGCTGTTTCTTTCAATGCTGAAATAAAATGCTCAGAGAACTTGAATGATATATTTAAAAAATCCATTTGTCAAATCTCCTCTGGAAAAGTGTAGATTTAAATGGTTCTTCATTTCATTAAAAAAAAAAGGGTAAAAAAAAGCCAAACCCGTCCAACCAGCTGTAAAGAAAAAAGTGTAAAGCTATCTCAGCCCAGCAGTCAGCTTTCCGAGATGGCCGCGAAAGGGCGATGAAAGGAGGTCACGTATGGAACAGCTCTTTCAGCTCACATCTCCGGTGGCTGTGATCACGTTCACCTTGGCAGGGGTACAGAGGGTTTGGTTCCTCGTGACGGCTCCCCAGCAGCCATTCGCACCTGCGCAGCAGGGCTGTAAAGCCCTGCCAAATCACCGCGGCAGGTTTCTATGCAGATGTAAGCAACTGCTCCGGGGACAAAGAAATACCGAATCAGGCCTAGAAATGTTGAAGTTCAGATTTCCAAGGGTCTTTAATTCTGGTTTCCAAGTCTGTAAACACGCGGTGATTAACAGTCTGGAAGCACTCACTGTTTCCCCCATGGCCTGAGTCTTAACGGCAATCTTGGGGAAGGAGGATGGGTTAAATCCCTTGCAACTCATCTTTTGTTGAGATCCACGAGAAATTGCTTGCCAGCGTGCATTTGAAGAGAATGTTGTGCTTTGGCTCCTCTGGTGAGCTCTGCTCTCAGCACTTGCAGGACTGCATGCATCTGTGATTGTGCAAAACTGCGTTAAACGCTGCAAAGTGCCCCTTTCAAATGAGCTGAATAGATACATTGGGGAAAAGGAAAAATGTGCTAAGATGTGATTGCTAAATAAGAAATCTGCAAGGCCCGTTTGGCATCGCAGACACTTCTGCCTGCGATTTGGCAGGGCTGCCTACACGTTGCACAGGTGCAAATGACTTCTCCAGGGACAAAGCACTGCGAAACTCGGCCTCTTTTCCAGCAAAAGACAAGTGGGGAAATAAAACCCCTGGATCAAACCCTGCCCTCATTAACACCCCTGAATCCTACTGACTGAAGGCAAAATGCTCTCCAGACCGAGTGAGACAAAACTTTATTATCTCATTTTCCTTGTTTGACCAGCAGGTACTAAACTCCAGTCTCCTCCATGCTGATGGAGACATTACATTCCCTGGAGTCGTGAAGGAGAGATTTGCTCCACCATGTTGTTTCCATTCAGTGCTTTCTACATACCATTTAACAGCTCCAAACGGGGCTCATGGTTTATATATTCCCTTGGTCTCCCCCTCAGCTAGTGTGCATGCTGCTCACTAGGAGATGGACGGCGCAGTCCTGCTGCATCCCAGCCCCCTCCCTGGAGCTGGGGATGGAGTCGATTTTCCAATATCGGGGGTGTCACTGACATCCAGCAGCTCTGGAGCTTCCTCGACTCCCGTATTTACGGTGTGCAGCAAATCCCAGGGCACAGCTCAATCACGGGCGTTACGGCTGGTCAGGGCTTTCTCACTGGTCTGAGTGTACATCAGAGAACACATTGCAAATAAATACCTCTATTCGCTTTTTTTTTGCGTGGACTACAAAAAGAGGAAGCATGTACCATATCATACCAATAGGCATTTTTATTAGTTATCAGTTAAAAATTAAAAGGAAAATGTGCTAAGAGTAGCCAAAAGTAAAGAACAGCATTTACAAAGCCTTGCCACTGCCAGTATTGTGTTTTTCTCTGGGAAAACTGTAAAGCAATTTGGATAAACTGATGTTTATCTAAATGTTCAAAGTGTGCAGAGGTCTTTGATAGCGGAGCAATCCCTTTGTAGCCTGGCTTTTTGACATACGCCCTGCTGGCCTTTACTTTATATGCTGCAACCACTAGAATATTATACTCAGGTACAGAAGTGGATAAATACATACTTTAATTGAAATAATGTCCCCTGCCCACAAGCTGCTGATAAACATCACAGTCTGCCCCTTCTCTGTCCTTGATATTTTATACTGTTTCAGGAATTTACTGTACGTTTATTGAGCTACAAACTTGGCAGTTTTCTTCATTTTGTAGAGTAAATGTATAGAGTTGTTATAATTTGGTGTAAGCTTTATTTATTACAGAAATATGAGTTTCTTACACAATTGCAAAAGAAAATTGTAGAAGAATAAGACAAAGAAGACATGTTATATGCTTCACGCAACTTCCACTTTCATCTCAGCTATTTTTCCTTCAGGACTTTCCATTCTTTTAAGACTTTTCTTCAAGTTATTCACTTGTCCCCTTCTAATATCGCTCTGCTGTGATGACCAGTTGAGCAATATATAATATGATGCATGCACACAGCACCAGTGGGTAAAAACCTGACTATAATACAAGTATTATTCTACCAGCTTGATGAACTCATTTACAGCTATGGTACAGGTGATAAAATTACAGAGCTGTAAATCCCCTTGGTCTTCTAGAGTCCTTTAGCTGATGTCATTTTTCACCAGGAATAATATGCTATTTCTTTTTAGAGAGCTGGGCAGTGCAGGGAAGGTGGATAGATATGATTATTAAATGCAGCGTGTGCAAGAGGGGAAAGGATGCTGAAGTCAAATATACACAAAAATTAATAGCTTTCCTGATCTGAACTCATGTTTCTCATGCTCTTTGGATTACAGTAGGGTTACCCTTCTGGTGTCTGCACCCCAGGGATTCACATCTGTGTAAATGTGGTAATAGAAAAAGGCCCTCATGATGAATTCATGAATTGTTCTCATTGACACTAGTTGATACTTTTACTTGGACAAGTCTCCTTTGCAGGTGCACTGACCACACACTAATTGAAAGGATTATTTTCATAACTTTCTGTGCAGTCTGCAAGGCTTTCTGTGAAAAGCATAATTGTTTCAACCAGCTGCTTGGAGTTGTTTTTATTAATTTCTTTAAATCCAACAATGCTGGATCGGCATATTTGAGACTCTCCTCCAAACTGCATATGAACATAAATAAAATTAGCGCATGTGGTTCTTGTGCAGGAGAGAACTTTGTTTGCAAGTACAGCATTTCTGTGAGGAGGAAAATGGCTTTTAAAATGTACTTTTTCTCCCAGCCCCTTGCTATTTTTATCCTCATCCCCACAACAAATCTTTAATTTGCAGTATGTCTGCATGGCACCTGTTGGGATTAGCTGGGACCCAGGCAGACACATTACAAGTCCATGCATTTGCACTGCCTGATACATCTAATCCCGAGTTTACGCTGTACAAAGCCCCAACCGTAAAGGGTTCTTCAGGCTGTGTTATTCTCCCTTCTTGGGCGAAAGCCAGGTCTCTTACCATCAGACTGGCCATAATATCTGAAAAAGCCTTATGGACTCAGTCCTCACTTTATACAGCAAGCCACGGGTATTAAAAAAGAGTCCATGGCACAATTATTTGGATCCCACTTTGGTGCCTCCCTTCTCCCTTGCTTGGGGGAAATGCTCAAAGTGTGGAGACTGCCCTGGGCAAGCAGAGCAAAAGCAGGACAGGAGTATTACACGAGAGAGACAGAAAGCAAGGACGAGGAGGTCTGGGGGGTCCACTCACCCCTTGGCCTCTCTCCTCCTCGCCTCAGCTCAGCCCTTCCCAACCCCTCGCGGACCAGGCGGCTTGGCCTTCATGCCAAAACCCTGCGGTCTGCCTGCAGCAGCAGAGCAAGATTTGCACAGGGAAGGGGAATCCAGTCCTTCCTCCTCTCCCAAGCCTTGGATGGAGAAGCCAAGGTCTCTGCTGCAGGCTGGGGGTCTGCGCACTGGCTGCCCATCCCAGCCCCTCTCCCACCTCCATTCCCACTCCCCCTCCGGCCGGGAGACCGTGGCTAAGCCCTTCCCTTGTCTCACCCCTTCCTCCTGGCATCGACGCACCCAGCCATCGAGTGGGGTGCTGAACCCCTCCCAAAGGTCCTGCCCACCCTTGGTGGTGGGAAAAGCACCATAAGCCTCTTCTTTCCCTTACTTTTTCGGCTCTAGCTTGCATGTGCCGTATACCATGAGGCTATGGAAATGCAGCACGTCATGAGACCTTTAGGGGCTGTGCATCACCTCAGCGAATGACCTAAAAACTATTAGGAGGGTGGCATCACTGGAGCAAAACCCAGAAAGTGAGCAAAATTGTGTTTTGGTGGCTGGAATATGATTCAGGAAATGCTGAGCAGATAGCACCCAAGATTTCAAGCTGTCCTAATGCAAGACATCCATGTAACTGTCCGCCTCCTTGTACTTCCACAGGCTCACTAATAGCCCCTTTGCTCCTGTGGGTAAGATGGTTTTGTTGAGCAAACCCTGTGACTTCCCTCTGACCAAAACTGTCTGGTTCCTGTCAGTCAGAAGAAAACAACTGCAAATGTTTAAAAATCAGGCAACAAGGCTTGCAAAACCAAGAGGCTGTCCCAGAAATGATTGACTATTAATATGCATGTAAAAGTAGGGTTTCCTAATTTTCTTGATTTGGACTCACAGGAGTGGGATATATTTTCTACTTCTTCTCTGCACCCATTTAAGATAAAAATTTTTGTTTTGGAAAAAGATATGCTGAATCTTAAAAAAATACAACAAATATTTTGGGTATTTCCAGGGAAATAGCAAGCGTTGGCAATACAGCTGGTCAAAAAATGGAATTGCCATTTCTGGACATATTTTGACATGTTCAAGCTTGTTTCCACTCCAAATCAGAACAAAACTCCAATTGTTTAAATTCCATGGTATTTCATTCCAAGAAGAAAAACACCTCTTTTTTTCAGACTGTGAAATTATTGTTTTGGTAATATTCACATGTAATTAAATAAAGCACGTACTAGTGTAGCACAAAATTTAAACTGGCATAAAATAACTAAAGGTCAAAGGAGAGAGAGACTCTCTCCCAGAGGGATTTCATCCCATCCTGAAGCAGGTGTCAGGAAGGCGCCTCTAAGGTTGCTCTATCTCTTGTTGAGTAGAGGATGAGCTTCTGGAGAAGCTTAAGCCAACCTATGTCCGGGCTGCCACAGCCCCACCTTCCCTCCTGGCCCTCAGCGATGCTGTTCCTTCCCCTGTCCCGCATGGAAACGTCTCCCCACCCTGGGCTGCCGCTGTGCCATCAGTCCTGGGCGCTGATGGGGAGCAAAGATGTGGCAGACAATCATTTGGGGATTTGGGGCCATCGCATTAGTAGGGTTACATTTGATTTTTCTGCAGCGCTGGTCTGATGCAAAATGCTCTCATGTGGACCCACAGCCCGGGATTTGGTGTACGCCAGTCAGGCCGTATGACCGCTGCCTCTGATGCCATCCTCAAGGCACAGATGGGGCTGGCCAGAGGTCTCAGCTTCTTTCCTTTCATTCTGGTGCTCTTCACCTGAATCTGCATTTCTTCAGGCCATGAACAGCAAAGCCTCAGCAGAAGCCTATGCCACATTCCCACCTTCTGCCGCTCACTTCCCAGCTCTAGCAGTGAATTGCTCTCTGAGGAGCCCAGGCTGCAGCCTGTCCCAGAGCAGGCAAAGGTTTTCTTTGGCAAGAAACAAAAAAGCTTGCCGCACGGGGCCCCGCGCAGCTTGGCGTGGCCAAGGGCTGCATTGTCCTACAGTGCAGCTGAGGAGCGTCTTTTCTATCTAAACAGGTTTATAAATCAAGTACTGCTTTATTCATGTTTACTCTCACTGTACCTTGGTCGTTACTGAAAATCATACTCAGCTCCAAAGTTTGCTCATAAACTTCCCAGAAAAGGTATGTACTGCATTGTAAAAACAATGTTTGTCTTCCTACCGAATAATGCACAGATAAAGCAGGATTGATTCGGTAATCAGAGCATGCCAAAGGCCTCCAAGATAGAAAGCATTCTATAAGACAGCTTTCTGGTAACGCTGTTATGGGTCTGATTTAGGAAATGACAGGGTTAACGATGATGCTTTTCTTCCCACAGGGCCATCCTGCTACGAATTATGTTCCCAACTGAGTCCTCCAAGCACATCCTCCAAAGGATCCTCACTAAAGGGCCTCTCGCATCTTGCCGGAGCCTCTGCTAAAGCCAGGATGGTCCTGCTTGGGGCCGTGAGTCCATCTGGAGCATGCAAGATCTGGCCCTTGCCAGCAGTCCTTGCACACACGTCTGTGACTACTCCTGTGTAAAGCTGTTCATGTGCGCAAGAGGCCTTCCCATGGTTATTAAGTTTTGTGTAATGGTGTCTTACCTGAAGATTAGCATTTAAATCAATTTTGAACATAAAACCATTTATAACATATAAAGCATGCTTTACTTGCCCATTAAGAACTCACTAATGGTTAACATTTCACATGCCACATTACTGTTACTCTTTTTCCTAAATAAAAATAATTTTGCTATCTTGTCCTGCCTGGCATTACTAATAAATAAGAATGGTTAATGAGTGCTTTCCTGATAAGAGACAGCCCTTGTTAAACAGCCACTAAAACCACTCCTATCTAGACCGCAGCTGCATCTGCTACAGCGTTGGGCTTCTTTTTATCTGTGATCCAAACCCTGCAGTCCTCAGCGAGACGGGACTCATTCTGCCATTGGGTGGCACTTTGCCGGACTAAGAACCAATTTGCCCGCCTGTTTGTCAAAGGCTGATCCTCAGCAGGTAGCATTCATTTGAGACCGGACGTCGCAGGTGGTTTCAGCCCCGAAACACATTTTTGCACAGATTCCAATTAAGTGTTTATAAGCTATTAGTTACATAAAACTCAGATCAGTGATGTTGGCAAGTTTTCTGTACTTTCTCTGTGTGCTAACAACTCAGCTTAAATTTTGTTTGTTGTTGGGGGACTTTCAAGTGTGTCTCGAATATTAATGTTTTAATTTGCAAGGAAATTAGTAGCTGGAAAACTATAATCCCTTACGAGCATGCACGCACACACACACGTGCACATACTCAGTCTATTAAAATTACTTATGTTATTAAGTTTGTAATAAATCCTCAATGTGGAATGGCATGTGCTGAATCACTGAGGTATTTGACAAAGATCAGTTTAAAGGGTTACACTGGGGCCCCAAATTCCATTTTTAAAAACAAGGCCCTATTGAACCTAATCAATGGGTTTTCTGTGTTGTTTTTTTCCCCCCAGCAACTTTAATTAAGAGCTTTTGGACAATTTTAAAGGTTCTTATGTAGTATTTTTATCTATAGCTGTGAAGTGCTACAGGAGAGCATGAAAACATACCTATGCAGGTCTTCATGCCTCCCTCTTCATGAGTGGCTGCGAACCTTTCCATCGCACAAGGGTCGTGGCTCGCATTTGTTTCTACAAACCCAGCTGGAGGAGCAGGCAGGTTCAGCTGTGCCTGCTGGCCCTCAGGGGAGGTTCAGCTCCAGGTTTACATGGGGAAGACCTGGGGCCAGACCTGGTACCACCAAAGCGGCTCAGGACAGCGGTAATGGTTTCGGCAGGCAAGAGCCCCAGCCCTGAGGGTGTAACGCGGCCGCTCGAGGCCAGCCTACAGACACCAGCATTCACCAGCTGTGAGCCTGGCAGGGGCAGGTTCAGCTCTTGTGCGGAGGCACGCCAACAGTCTCCTTTTGTTTGTTTATTTTGTACGCAGAGTTTTCTGCGCTATATGTAAAGGAGGTGGAGGAGGGACTGGTGGTTTTGGGGTTTTTTTTCCAGGATAAACTATGATATCCATTTCCTTTTTTTAAATTTTTCCTGGTGTTCTTTGAATGAGGAATGGGGCTGTCCCGCCAGGACGAAGAGATTTGGCCAGCGTGCCAAAACTGCAATTACAGCTAAATGAAAAAAATAAGAAAGAAATGTATTTTATTCATTTCAGCTGCTATGTCTTAATGCAAAGAAATCACTTTGCACAGTTCTGTAACTGACACCAATTTCTAATCTCCAATACTATTAACTTCTAAATCTCGGTTATAAAGAATATTGGCAGCATACCAGAGTCTAATGCAGCTAAATGGACTTAGTCTGAGCTGGTGTTTTATTTTCTTTTTTCTGAAATGCTGAAAATAATTATTAAACTATTTTGTTAATTGCTGATAACATTTTGGTTAGTTGGATTTCCTCTTTTGGCTGCAACAGACACATTCCTGGAGCATGACATGACTTTGCCTTTGGGACAAACAAAAAAAAAAAAAAAGAGAGAGACCATTTTTTGAAATGACAAAATGTATTGTTATAGGAATAGAGACAGGATAGCTCCAGGATTATGCTGTATCGCTAACTCAATCTAAGAGCCCTACGAATTGAAACTAAATATTGAATAGCTGCAGGGAAAGGGCATCATTAAGTAGTAATACCTCTGTGAAAGCTTGATTGTTTTATCTCAGCTGGATTGCAACAGATTTCTGATAACTCAGAGTCCCACTCACACAAGCTAGAAAACCTTAAAACATTTATTTCCCCCTACCACTTCACTCCAATAGCACTGGAAAACCAATCCAAGCCTCAGCTGTGCAGAAATAAATACTAACTAACAACAACCTTGACAGAAATGTTTCTACAAGTCAGCGACGGACTTTGACCGAGGCTACCGCCTTGACATCAAGACATCGTCATTCCAAGGGAACCTGCAAAGCTGTCTTCTGCTTGACTTTCGTGATGCCCTAAACCAATGTTAACATCCCTTCTCCGCTGCAAGATTTAATTGGGAGCTTAAACAGATAATGGTAAGTTGTGCCAAGTGGGCCAGTGGAAGTAATTATCAGATTTAGATATTCTGGCATCCTGGACAGAATTTCTTAGGCACAGGAAATGAATTATAGCAGAATATCTTTAGACCCAAAAATTATTGGCAGTGAGGAAGGGAAGAACAATGCAGCCTTGGTTACATGCTGACGAGCTTTGGCTGATTTGCCGTGTTACCATTTTAGTCTGTGTGTGGCTATTTAATTTTTGTTCCTCAAGAGAGCTGAAGTTCTAACACCATCTAAGTCAGAGCTTGGAGAGCTTTTTTCATTTTGTGTCCAAAGAACAGTTGGGTTCACAGAGGACTGAACAAAGGGAGAATATCAAGAAAATATGGGTTGCTCTTACTGGAGCATAGGATCCTCCATGAATAAGAGCTTCTTGTGTTATTAAAATGGGTTATAACATCCCCTTCTTCTCTTGCTGAACTTGCAGCCTAGCTGTACCTGTGTCTCAATATCTTTTAATAAATTCAGTGCTCGTGAAAAACTCTTGACTTAGAAACCATAGAGACCAAGGCCTGGATTCACCTCACCTAATTTTAGACATTTGCGTGAGATCTCTCGGCAAGGAGTGCAGACACCCAAGGCTCCTTCAGTAATCCCTGCAGACAGACCGGCACACCCCTGCCTTCGTGTGCTGAGTCGCCTTCTGACAGAGCTTCCACTGAGCAGGCAAGTCTCCTACAAGGCTTATGACTTAGGTACCAAAACCGAGACCCTCAAATGGGTGCAGTGAACATAAGCCTGGGCCATCCGCAGGAGCAGATGGACAGAGGAGCACGTGTGCCGGGGGATCCGATGGCTGAGTATTTTCACCGTGGCAGTTGAGGCTACCAGCAGGGCTAGCAATGTCGGTCAAACACTGCAGATCCTTGACATACTCGGAAAGGAGATAATATTGCGTCACTCATTTACCAGATGTCACAAATGGATCTCAGATGGTAATTTTCCACCGTAAGTACTGGCGTCTTGAGCAAAATATGATCCAAAAGAAAAGGCTCTGTATGCCGTTATCAATCCCCTAAGCCTGATGTCTTACCAGCTGTGACATCATTAGCTGCACATCTGTCTCTGAACTGGAGGTGGTTTTCTAGCATAACTCTTATCCCACGTCCACTCTGAATAAGCTCTGAATAAAAGACACTTGTTAAAGTTCAACTGTAGCAGGGGTTGCAGCAAGGGTTTAGAGATGGCAGACGGGCAGGCCCAAGCCTCTATCACTGAGTACAAAGATATATGGCCTATTGTCTCCTTATGGCTCATGTGATACTCTTGATAAGATGAATGTAAGTTTCTGGCAGCCATACAGAGCGAAATCTATACCCAAGGAATGCATATAAGTCAACTTCTACTTAAGCCTTAAATGATGGGTATATGTATAATAGTAGCCAGTGAAGTAGCACTGAGAAAATGGGATGTTTTTCAGTTCAGTGGCCTAACTGGGGGGAGGAAAGGGAGAAGAAGAGCAACTTGGAAGTGATCTGAAATAAATATTTGAAGGAATTTTTAACCAATTAGAAATATTTTTCCCTGGCATTTTACTAATGCTAGGGAAAGAGCAAGGAAAGAGCAAGATTCCGAAAAAGGTGAAAAGGAGGAAAAGATAGCTCGTAGTGTGTGCTAGCTTAACAGTTTACTGAGAGATCTATAACCACACATACAGTCACCCCATTAGTACTAAGCAACGTAAATCACATACCCCTGATTATAAGGCCAAGAGGTATCTGTATGTCTGCACCTACATTCAGCCCCATTGAAAATAAAGACTTCGCTGAAAAAAATATGCCAAATCCCACAATATAAGCAGCTGAGGCTGAGCTGAAGGAAATATGGACCCTTTTTACCTTGAGCTAGATTGCATGACAGCAAACAGAAGAAAGACAAAATGATCCCTATTAGCACCATGTTCATCAGAAGGAAGGTTTCTTCCAGTCAGACACTGCACGGGGGTGCAGCCTCCTGCAGGCCAACAACAGTCTTCATGCTCCCTTT
The DNA here is from genome assembly GCF_035582795.1 of Mycteria americana. Taxonomy (NCBI): domain Eukaryota; kingdom Metazoa; phylum Chordata; class Aves; order Ciconiiformes; family Ciconiidae; genus Mycteria; species Mycteria americana. The sequence continues at coordinate 40,398,826 of NC_134367.1, forward strand.
GATAAGCAGGGGGAGTCAATGAGAGCCAAATCCTTGGTCAGTAATGGGCTTTGCTCCCTGTTGGGACAAGCCCTTTGAGGGATAATTTGGCTTCAGCATGAAAGAAAAAAAGCAGAAGCCATCCTATAGTTCCTACTGGAGAAGAGCCCTGGACATGTCTGGGTAATACCTGTAGACTCACTGCTGGGGTCCCACTGTACTGAAAGTCAGCTTTTCTCCCATTCATGCATTTGCTTTGCAGGAAACAGCAGAGACCACGCTGTGAATCACAAAATCACAGACTGGCTACTGTTTGTGTGGCCTCATCCCACCGCCGTTCCAGAGCACAAATAAGAAATTTTTGCTCTTTAACGGAGTCAGGAGTACTCTATAATCCAAACAGCTTCATAATGAACAAGCTCTTATTTAGTGTGAGGCCTTATTCATTGCCAGTCTAGTTCCTTACTTGCAGCATACTGTTATAACAGCCACGGTGTTGCTCTGACTCTGTTTTGGTTTTGGACTAAATACAGTACAGTAAGTCAAACATTATTGGTCACAATGGTAATGCAGAGTGTATATAATGTGCTTTTATTGCTGCAAGGCATAGTTGAAATATTTACGTGGAATACATGAAATAACAGTAAGATTCATGTTCTGTTCCTTATTTGTAAGGTATTTTATTAAAAAGAATCTGAATCTGAAGTTCATAAATAAAATAGTAATATCACTTATTTCCAGATACTGGTTCCAGCTTGTTGATTTTAATAGACAAGTATAACACTTCAAATGTGGAAACACAGTGGGTAATATTTATATGAAATCTCCAAGAACCGTGGTATTTTGCTCATGTGGAATATCATGGCATTTTGCCTGGATCAAGTAACCAGCAGATTAGCACATTAACACTTTTAAGAAACATGCATGTAATCCACTCTGAATGTGGTCTTTGACTCCTGGTAGGAATACCTAATGATTTTCAAATTGACGCGTTACTTTATAAAGCAAGTCAAATAAACAGGAATTGCTGAGGAGCTTTGGTGGGGTTGTACGGCATAAGCACACACATGTTGTTATCAACAGAGGAGACAGGATCAACTCTTTAGAGCCATGGAAGGATTTGCAGAATCTACAGAGATACAGGAGAAACTTGGCTTCCCTTCTTTTTAAAGCTTTCTGGCTTTACTGCTTTATGTGAATGGGTAAGTGGATATAAACTCCCTCTGATTGAAAGTCAGTCACCAGCTCAAGATGACAGCTTAACAACAGACACTAAGATTGACCAGAGCTAGCCGGTAAAGCCTGTGAAAACCATCACCACTGCTGATTTGGAAGGTCCCACTTCAGTCTGCAGCTCGAGGAGGATCCACACAAGACATGCTCAGGCTGCCACAGGCTCCATCTTAACCAGGAATTAGGAGGGAGAAGGGCAGGAGGCACAGGGATTATGTCAGTCCTGTGTCACTTGGCCAAGGACACGTGCCTTCAAAGCCGCACTCTGGCACGGATTCTTTACGTGGTTTTGGTCATGCCGCTGGCTTCCCTGCACTGCTTTCCCCATTTCCCACGGAGAAGACAATCCCGTCCTTCCCTCCGTGGGAGCTGCTGCCAACTGCAGCAGCGTGTTCACGGTGATGAAGCTCTCCTTGTGTGCGAAGCCCTGGTTGTGTGGAATGCACATGCAAGCTCAGCAGTAGCTCGGGGCCCTGGCTTATTTCGGCAACCATCCGGAGGGGAACAAAACTTTCTATTCCCAGGATGCTTTCAGTGCAACATAGCAACTAAGTTCAACTTCTGTGGCAGGAGACAGCAGGGAAAACTCAACAGTCACCCTCCCACGAAAGAAGCAGCAGAGTCCAGGCTGTGTGCCAAGGAATCCTATCACTAGCCTTGTAAAAAAATCACCAGGGCCACGTCAAAAACAATGGCGGAGTCACACTTGGCTGTAGTTGGTTGTGTTTTGAGAGGGAGACCATGAACAGGTCTCACAGAACTATTGTGGCTGGCTCCGTTTCCTGTTAACTCATCACACTTGTCCTCTCCTTCCTGAGAGACAACTTTTATAACCCAATTAACGAGTGTCCCTGTCTTCCTTAAGATCAGATATGGCTACCCCAGCTCATACAGATTAAGACCTTTCTTCAGGAGAAGTGACTCAACAGAAGTCAATGGGATGAATCAGAGATTGTCACAGCCAACCCAAAACAAGGGTGCAGGATCTTGCCCTTTATCCTGCTGGGGGCTGATGCTCTCCTTGCTTCTGCACTGGACAATCAGGAATGAACCCTGCGTTTCTAGCCTTTACCACCTGTAGGTTATGCGACATCAAAAAGCTACCCAAGTAGAAGGGAAAATATCCTTCCTAGTCCCTGCACCCAAGATTAAAAAAATAACCTTTGGTTTAAACTTTCATTCAAATAACCTGGCTAAGAAAGTCCAAACATGGATATTCACAGAATGAAAGAATTTTAGAAAAGGAAATTCTGGGATTTGAAAAAGAGAGAGACTTGTTATAATGGAAAGAGTCAAATCAAACTGTCTTTTAAAGCCAAAGCTAAAAAGCAAACCCAAAAACAGCTCCCCCTTCTACCTCAGTTGCCAATTTGGACACAGAAAGGATCTTTCCTTTGCATTGAAGTTATCTGTTGAAAAAACCCTGGATCATAATGGAAACACTAAAATCTTAATCATGGAGAGCCTACTTGGAAGGCTCATTCAGAAAGCAGCTCAGATGACAATGAACAACTGCTGCGAACCAAGTACATATTGAGTACACTGTGTTAACGTCTTGTCAAAACTCTTGGGTATACAACACCAGCGAAGCAGAAACAGCTCTGAGCAATGCTCCAATGTTAGGACAGGATGAGGTTTGATAGGCTATTAAAAAAACCAAACCAACCTCCCCCTGCTTAAATTCACACAAAAGCCCAGATTTTTGGAACATCACGCAAGAGTCAGGCCTTTCCCTCCCCACTGGCAGCCAAAGCTATTTTTGAATTTGGGTCAGATTTAGTGACTAGGCTTCAGCCAAAAAATTTAGGGGGGGTGGGAGTGGGGAAATCATCAGAAAAAATCATGAGAGTTTGCCCATTTCAGAAACAAAAGGTTTCCATTTTTCAGGCTGGATTCACAAGAGGATTTGGGAGCTGACCGCTTTCAGATGTGCGCGCTGCAGAGGGGCGATTACGCGCCTGCAGCTCCTGGCTCCGGCGCCTCGGGAACGGGGGTCAGAGCGGTGCTTGCCGTCCCCACGATTTTATATCAGGCCCCCCCGCAGAGGCAGCTAGATCTGTACGAAAGTGTTTGCGTAGGCAATTTAGATTGGCACGCTGAAACCCGTTACGCTCGAGCCTTGTTTAGAATAGCATAGCTGCCTTCACGTGAGGGGTTTCTCAATTCAGTTAAAAATTGGCTCACAAACCCAACATGGCCAACCCTTGGGGTAAGAAAAGGTGTGGGGGGGTCAAGGATGTGCTTCTTCTGGAGCGTATGAGGAACCCTGTTTCTGAGGCCAGAAAGGACATAATCTGACCTCTCCAGAAGCCCTGTGTTTTTTTAATCCATACTTTTAGAGCAAAGCAAGAGCTTCCACAGGGGGTCCTGGGGGGACTTCCCCCCTTTCCACTCCCTCCAGAGTCTTCTTTTTATGTTCTTTCATTCAGAAAATATGGATGTTTGGGCTTGCTCAGTCAAAGGGCAGTGAGGCAGCCACCAGGAGAACCTCAATGTAAAGCTACCTTTCACCCATACACTTACACGTTCTTTACCACACAGCATCGAAGTCTCTTGCAGTCATTGCCGGATTTCATCCTCACAAGACTGTTCATTAGATAAATATGTTTTTTGCTTTTATCAATGCCAGACAGAAGCAGTGGGTGGAGCGAGTGTCTTGGCAAAGGTCACGGAGGACAATCTCAGTTGGAGTGGAGGGTTTTCAGTTGGGTTGGACCTGGGTTTTCCAGGTCCCACCAGCTCCTGGGACATCCCTCCTTCCTCAGACAGTCACTGGGGAGGGGACGAGCTCAGTGGCAGCCATGAGGAAAAGGTCTGAGCTCAGCGAAACCTGGGGCTGGCCTGGATGAGAATGAAGGAAAAAGCAACGTGTTTATTTGAACGTTGGGTTGTTTAACCTCGCTGTATCTCCAGATGCGCTGAGGTTTGCTCACTGCTCTGAAAGTGCAGCTTGATTATGAAACGTGACTGGAAACACGGCACTTTTCCTCAGAAGGTCCCTGTGTAGAAATCAGGAGTGGGAGGAGAGCAGCTCCCATTTTGATGGTGGTCTAGGCTCTGATGAGTGGGGGCAAGGTGCCGCTCTTCAGTCTCAGGACACTGAATAAATCACTGAGATTGATCAAGAGCTAAAACCCCCAACTTTCTCTGTCACCTTAGCCATCTGGTCTTATCTTCCCACGCAGCCCTTTGTGCACAAACCACCTTACCTTTCCCTCCGACACATCTCTTCTCTCTGTCTTCCACCCAACCACGGCCACCAAGCCAATGCTTTCTGCCCGACGGGGTCCCTGTCCCTCCTTGGCACCCCCAGCCAGGGCAGCCCCTGCTGCCGTGCTGCACACCACAGGTAATGGTGAGCTGGCAGGCAAGCAAGTCCCCCTGTCTCTAAACCCTCCTGGGGGGTTATGGACCCTGGAGGGGTCCACAGAGCGAGGAGGAGCCCCCCATCTCTACAAAACCAGGCTGATACATGTTTTTGGCCAAGACTGATGGAAAACCACGTTTTTCAATGATGAACTCTGCAAATTCAGCCTGAAAACTACTGAGACAGAAAAAGGCTTTGGTCCTGAAAAGCCTTTCTAAAGGCTTTAATAAGTTGGTACAATCACAGGAGTTTCTCACACAGGTGAAGCGAGGCACGTGCATACAACACCATGGGATCAGGACCCCACGCAGAATGGCGGTGCGTACCTTGAGGCCTTTGTCTGTCGGATTCTTACGTGTTATTTGCAAACAGCGTGTCTTGCTCTGGAAAGCAGAAAGAGTAAAACTGAACAGGGATCCACCAAATAAGAACATATAACTGTATAGCATGTGTTCTCCAGGGCTGTTCAGAGGGGTTTTGTCCAGCTTTCTTGTGCTATTTCAACACCACTGCTCAGCCTCATTTTCCTGCCAAAGTGTTAAATTCAAACAAAGGCTCCTTTAAACCACACAAGATCAAAATCGGGTCATGGGAGTGCTGGAAATCACTTCAAAATATCCTCATTACCTTCCTGTTTCTTCCCATACTATTCTACTGTTTGTTTGGGGAGAAGGGAATGTGGGAGCACTAGCATTTCTTTTTCCAAACAATATTTGCATACAAGCGTTTGAGAAGCCAGGTATTTTGAAAGCCTAAAGCCTATTTCACTGTCTAAAGAGAATATAACTCTATAAGTCTTTCAAACAAATACCTCTCAGCCCAATAGAGGTGCCATGGCTGTATTCTTTTCTTTCACCCAGCACAGAGCAGTAGGCACCCTGGAAGTTGCACACATCAAGAAAAGCTGTTTTAATAAATTGTGTGCCTGATCCATGCCTTTCTACTCAGTCACCCCCCTTTCCATGCTTAGCAGACTCGCTGAGCTGAGCTAACTTTCAGTTTGACTCTTGATTACAGTATTTAACTGCTTAATTGCAACCATTTTAACTCCAGATTTGTTGTAAGCAAAAATTAGCAACACTTAACTATTAGGTATTTGCAAAAACATGACAGAGTTAAGGAGCCTTAATTTAATATCCATCTTCAGAGGTTTATAACTGAATCCATACTTGTATTTAAATACCAAATAATCTGCTGATTATTATGCATAGTTTTCAGTCAGTGTAACGAAAACATGATGTCGCAGTCATGCTGTGAGCTCTGTAGCTAGGTTTCCTTGTTTATATTAACAGCTGTAAACACAGTCTAACTCAGCCTTTATTTAAAAGCAGATTTCCCATACTTTCAAGAATTCACCACACTGTGAAAGCTACAATTTCAGAACTTTTCTCATGTGCTTATTGATTATGCCCAGGAACAGCCTGCAATGCTACACATGCACTTGCAATGACCCATTTTAGAGCCTCTACATTAAAAGGGCCAGTTTTCCATTTTCATTAAAAAGTAAAACCAGCTTTGCAAATGTTTGTGTATAATCCTGCCCCTTAATGTGCTGAATCCAGCCTGCAACCTTCTGCATATGGGGTTGAACATGTACTTAAGTGCTTTGCTGGGTCAAAGTTTCACTTGTTTATCCCTCCATTTAAAAACACAGGTTGTAAAACTATCTTAAAGCCATTTAAATCAGTGAAAGGGATTTCACTCAGTCAGAAATGGTTTTTAGTGCAAAGTTTTTCCTTCCTACCTTTTAATAACAGCAGTGGAAAACCTGAGCTTTTGGAAAAGCAACGATGCCTGCATAAAGGACTCTGAGGCTTCTTCGTTTTTTAAGAGTACGGTGAGAAGCAAGCTACATATAAGTGGAAAGTCAAGTGAAGCAAAAAAACCTGCTAGGAGCATTTTGTAATATCTCTGCCTTGAGAAAGGCAGTAGCATGTCCTTCTGATGGGTTCCTCTGGCGCGGGTTAGATCTCCCAGTCTGTGAATCCTGGGCAAAGCCAACCAGCGGTGCAAAGCAACCTTGAGGGCCAGGCAGGTGGTGAGGATCCCCTCTGGAGGAAAACTTCCCAGAGGTACTGAGCTGCTGTAGCAATTTACCATCACAGGGGCTTCCATCCACTGGGTCTCACATGGAGAGAGAAAGTAAGGGAGAAGGAGGGGTTTATGTTGGATGCTTGCAGGGTCCATCAACCCTATCAGAAGAGCCTCGGGGATCACACTGTTCTAACATGGGGTAGGGATGCTCCCGGGAAAAGTGATGGCATGTCTCCACCAGTAGCTTCACCACTGTCACCTAGATTTCCTTGTTACACCTCTCCTTCCAGCAGTCTGTGCCTGGAAAACCTGGTTTAGACCATCACAGCGTCAAAGGTCTGCAACTTTATCACAGTGCCTATGGTCCAGAGAAATACATCTCTGGGTCAGGAGGGCCAAAGTCCAAGGTTAATCTCATGACCCCGCTCATCTACGACCACCTACAAAGCCTCAAGCTCACACTCAGATCCTGCCTCAGTGTTCCCACTGGACCCCTTCATAGCTTTGCTGTCTGGGGGGGACTGTAGTCATGTAGGGGTGAGTATACCACTACTCATCCACATCCCACCAGCTTCACTCCTCCTTAAGTGCACAGGGCAGGCTCAGAATCCAAGCTGTAGCCAGGTTAGGGCCAAAGATATGTGCAGAAGGTAGGGTCCAAGTGGTTTGGGCTGCTTTGAGGCCCGTTCTCCAGCAGGATCCTCCCCAGAGCCTTACTGCATTTCTCACTTTCCATTCAAGGGAGAGAGGGTTGCTGGAGAAACACACCGTACGTCTCATGCAGGACTCTGGATCCACTCCTTTGTAGACTAACACACAGGTTAAGTAACCTCCCACTTGACACACAAGCTGCTCTCGTGCTAAATACTATATCTTCTACACCTCTCCTTCAATGATTACAAATGAACTTGTTCAAAACTTCATTTCCCCCCCTTAGAAATCACATACGAACCTGGTCTGCCAAGTGCCTAGCCTAGACATAGTGGCAATCCTAAAATATAACCTGGATTGACAAGGGATCCACAAGGAGCTTAGCCAGGCCATTCCGCATCATCCCGTGCAAGTTATTTTTACAAGTCTGAGATCTCGTTCAACTTGCTTGGCTTCTCAGAGGACAATTAAAAACAACGCATAACAGATGGGACAGCTAAGACAAACAGAGGTTAAATGACTTGCCTGGGGCTGGTAGAGTGTAGCAGAATGGGTGACAGGAGTCTTGGGTATTAATTAGTTAATATTTGTACAATGCTATGAAAATATATAGCCCTATTATAAGTATTATTGTAAGGTGGCCCCTGCAGTTTGGAGAAGCAGAGGGCAACAGTGCACAGGCGAGTGCAAACATCCTTCCTTGTCTCGTGGCATTTTGGTCATCCGTGGGGTCCGGGAGGGATGGAGCATTCCCAGGGCACATGAGATAGGGAATGGGAAAGCCCAGGGAAAGAGATTCCACTCGAGCAACACTTCTGCGCACCCCCAGGCTGCTGCATCCGCCCGTTAAATCTAGGAGCAGTCATTTGCTCTTTCCATTGAAAGCAGTAAATCTGTTAGGTACCGTCAAATTGGGCTACGTGGTCAGCTGCCTTCAGCAGAAACCTTTAAACTGAATTTGAGATATTTGTGGGTGTTTACAGCAGTAAGAGGTGCAAATCTCTCTGAAGTGCCACAGGACCCGTGCACCACGATGCTCTGTACTCTGCTGAAGTCCTGGGAGGAAGGTCAAGCCTGTCTGTATTAAACAAGGATCTATGGGAAAGGAGGAAAGGGTCATGGTGTCAGATTTCTCCTTTTTTTCCACCTCTCTGGGGCATTCATCCTGCTCCCATGACTTCAGATCTGATTTCTTCAGATGCCTTTTTCAGTCCAGCTTCCCTTCACACCATCACACATCCCAGCCTGCTGCTCTGAGCCTCCTCCAGATTCCAGTATCAGCCTGAATGAAGCATGCACCAGTTTTTCTCCAGGACAGCTCTCACTCTCCAGTGCTTTTAACATCATCATTTTCTCTGCCATGCAGTTTCAAGAGTGGTGAACATTTTTGGCCATTCCCTTTCTTTCTCTTGGCTGGAATACAAAAGTATTACCTAAGTTGTGATGCATTTTCCTCTACAATTTTTAAATCATTCAGACTTCCCATGTAGTCTACTAGAATTTTCATCCAGTTTTCATCACCTCATATCTTGATTATCAGGATCTGCCATTTATTTTCCCATCAGTTTAGCTCAGACTTGACTGAAATGCAGAATTTCCAGTTGGAAATTCCAACATTCATTTTCATCTGAAATAGAACAAAAGGCTCAAATTTTAAAAGCACCTCCTCAGAAATACTGACATTTTAACTTCTACATATTTAGGCAAAACTTTTCAGCATTTCTAATTGCTGAATTCTAAATGCTGAATTTTGTTTCATTTACTTGACATGCTTTATTTAGAGTAAAATCAAAATCAGGCTGCATTACCCTTCCCTTGCAGATTCTGCTTGCTCTGAGTCAAAATCTATAGGAAACTACACTTCAGTGTAACATGGTCTTTACTGCCTAAACTGCATGGTACAGTGGGAAGACCATATAGTGTGCATTGAGAAATGTACAGTATAGTGAGGGACCTCACCCAGAAAGGAACAGAGAGCAGAGCTTCGTGGCTGTCCTACAGCTCCCACCGGGCACCAAAGTGATGCTCGTTTCTGTACCATGCAACCTGGTGAGCTAACTGCAGATTACACAATGGGAGACATGGGTCTCCACGTCCCATTCTTTTCCCCTAAGGGATATGCCACACTTTTATCTGAACTTTTTTGCAATGAAATGTTTTACATCATTTTAATTAAAAAAAAAAAAAATTGATTGGATCAAACTGACCCTAAATGAATCCTTTTCCTTTTTGCTACAGGAAATATCCATTGCTGAGAAGCTGTGCTCTCAACTGTAAAATCATCCTGTTAAAAATGTCCCATAGCCTCCAGTACAGCTGCCACAATCATTATTTTTGCTACCACTCTAATCTGAGCAACTTGATGCCTCTTTGAATTCTTCAGATTTCTTTCTTTACCATCAAACCCTCTTCCCCATCAAACCCCCAGGCACTCTTGTCCCTGATGTCACCCACTGCAACCTTCCTTGTGCCAGCCAACCTCCTTGTGATTTCCAAGCCCAAACCAACCTGCAAAGCCATCCAAACTTCTATGCCTGGCTGAAAAACCTGTAGGTTATTTAGTGGCAATTTAAAAAAGAAAAGTTACTGGTTTCAAAAGGGTTTTCAACAATTTCAGGCAGTTCCCTGAAATGGTTGGAGAAAAATAAGTAACAAAACATGAATGCATTTTTACTCATTTCTTACCAATATTTAAAATGTTCAACAGCATTTTTGATTGCCAAAAATTGATGGCCTGTTCTGCAGACTGTTTTAAAAGCTTTAAGTATGCGGTCGAGTTTGTGGTTTGAAAACTTTTGGAGCTTTTCCTCATCAGAATTGCTATTTCCAATAAGAAATATAATAAAAATATGAAGTGCAAGCCAATAAAAATATAAACATAAAAATAAAATCTTCAAAATACAGACCTTTCAGCCAGGTCCGCTCTCCTTTTCCAAATCCCGTATCAAAACTCTGCTTCAATGGCTACAAGAAATTGGCAAAATAACAAATACCAAGGAAAGTCAGGAGGCAATGCTTCTAAATCACTCTGAAGCATCACATTCTGAATGTAATTAATGAGCACGGCCAAAAAAGCACATTGCTGAGACCCTCCACGATCACCCCCGCTCCTTCTTTTCATTTCTCACGGTTGCACGCTGTATTTTTGTCATGTATGTAACCTTGGGTCCTCTGGACTCCGAAAGCTCCCGGTGAAACATCCTCTTTAAGATGAAGGGCTCTATGTTTGGGAGGTCGTTTCCCACCTGCAATCAAGGAGCATTCTTCTTTGACTTCAGGAAGCGTGCGAGCATGTTTTCGGCAGCTGCAGTCGGGGTTTGATTCTGTGCAGGGCTGCACGCACCCGAGGAACGCCAAGTACCCTCAATTTCATTAACTTCAGTGGGAATTAGAGGGCTCAGCTGTATTTAATATTTTACAGGGTCAGGCTCTGAAAACTGTATTAGCATTCTCAGTTCCCAGTAGGCCTAAATTCAGCAAAGCATTTGGATTGAGACTTAACTGTAAACATGTGAACAGTCCCCCTGATTTCAATATGACTATTCTCATGCTTAAAGTTAAGCATATGCCTAAGTGATGTGCTGAATTTGGGCCAAAAACTACTGTTTTCAAGTGCTACATGAGTTCACAATAGGCAAACTGCTGGTCTATAATGCCAGTTGCATAATCCTGTTTCTTCTTTTTCAGAAAGGCTGACAGTAGACTTCATATTTTTAAAATGGAGCAGCTACACTGCTTTTAGAAGATGGGGAGTTCTGGTGAAACCTTGGGTATTTCTGCAAAGTTATTAATTTACCATTATTATTGTTATTATTACTCTTACTCCTATGTGAATGCAGGAAAAGCACCTATCCCAGACTCTTGGAGCTTTTGCTATTCCTGAAAGAATATAATCCATACGGAAAAGAATAACAAACTCTCTCTACATGACAGCAAACATCAGCCAAGTGACAGCTAAAAATATCCCACCCTCCCCAGAGACCCTCAGCCTCTTGTACATCTGAACCCTCCCAGAAGCACTAGAAAACACAAGTGTCTTAAGGCGTGCTCTGAATATCCCCACCTTTCACCTCTCTGAGGGCCACGGCAGCCCGAGGGCTGCTGGAGAAGGGTGGGCTGGTACCTCTCGCCTTTTCTGAATTAGGAGGGGGCTTCAGCCTTGAAATGGTGCTGGCCCTCAGGAGACAGCATCTTGGCCAGCTCATGGCAGGGGATGGATGTGGGTCTCAAGCAAATTCCTTCACACCCAGAGAAGCATGGGGGGATGCAGAGCCTGCTCTGATGGCTCTCCTCTGAAAGCAAAGGGCTCCTTCCTCTGACAGGACTTGGGGGCTCGGGGGCTGAGGGACAGAGGGGCTTCCCAGAAGATCTGCTAGGGCACAGATGCAGAGCCTGCTCTGATGGCTCTCCTCTGAAAGCAAAGGGCTCCTTCCTCTGAGAGGACATGGGGGCTCGGGGGCTGAGGGACAGAGGGGCTTCCCAGAAGATCTGCTAGAGCACAGAAAAGAAACATAGCTGTGCATCACCCTGCACTTTGGGTCTCCATTTTGCATGCATCATCAGTTAAGGCTTTTATTATACCCCACAATGTGGGAGGATGTAAAGCGTGGGCTACCCAAACCCCCACTCAGAGGCCAGGAAGAGCTTTTGGGGCTCACTTTTCACCCAGGCCCCCTAAGCATACGCAGCTCATGGCACTGGAGCCACACACTGAGAAGCCATGGGGAGCAGCATGGAGGAGGAGAGGAGCAGAGCATGGTTCTCCCCCCTCCACCATGCAAATGGGGTCCAAACCAAGACTTGCTGAGGTGCCTACAGGCCAGTTCCAGAGATTCATGCTGAGGACACAGGGGAGACTCCCCTTCCTCCCCTTGGTTTTCTTTTCCCCTTCAGCAGCAGGTTGCCACACTGGCTGGCTATATCAAACTCTGGCTTCTCCATAACTCTATGATCTACACCTCTTACAATGCAATTAACTGGCTGCTGCGAAGGCACCGTAAAGCCAGAACAAGGACACATTTAAGATGGGACAACTGCATATGAACATAAGCCCAGAACCTGATGTTGTCAGTCTTCATCTCCCTTTTTTGACATCTTTCACAACCTTTTTAGCATGCAGGTTTTGGCACACATGCAGCTACTGCACTGACAAGATAGCTTGTTGTGGTATTTTCTCAGTGAGGCTGATTGGAAAATGTCCCCTGCCTTTGCTCCAAGCTCTTGTAGAAGGATTATAAAATCAAAGCAACAGCATAGCCAAAATCCATAAAAAATAATATTTTGAATCCCAAACAAATCCCTCTTGGCACCCCTGACAGAAAAATGGCATCCACTGTTAGAGAATAGCCTTGGGCATGAGATGCAGTGCTGGCAAGACACACACGGAGGACCAATGACCCGGACTGGTGGGCAAGGCCAGAAGTGCTGGCACTTAACCTTCCTCCCCTTTGGCCTCAGCTGACTCTGGTGGCAGGGGCTCCCAAACAGTGGCACACGCTCTCCATGAGCGTTCAAGTTATCTCGCAGAGATGTTTCCTGAGCAGCTTGACGTCCCCAGTTGTGTGTGTGCGCGGTCCAGCACAGGGCGGTACAGCTGAGAGCAGCTGGACTTGCTGCGGGTGGCTGTGCCCTCTCCTATCAGAGCCCGTTGTCCCTGCTGCCAGGGAAAGTCGCAAGGATGACAAAAAGATTTGCAGTATCCTCCCGCAAGGACAGAAAGGCAGGGCTGGGGGAGGCTTTCTGCATCGGACACGCTAACCCCAATGCTGCAGGAACAGATGAGCAACAAATGGAGCCGGGACCTCTCCTACACTTTGTAAACACATGCTTGTGTCTTAATTTTGCTTCAACGTGTCCAAGGGCCTTCCAAAAACTTGCATTCTCATTGCTATTCTTATTTCCTTGCTGTGTGAGACCTCACTGTGGGATTTAACCCGCCAGCTGTTTCCTGGGGCTGCCAGTCTGCAGATAGCCCGCTCCAAACCCGATTCCAACCCCGATTCCAAACCTCAGCCCCGCTCCAAACCCGATTCCACCCTCAGCCCCGGGGCTGTGCCGGGACCACTCCCGCGTCGCCGCCGCACAGCGCAAGCCCCCGGGCCCGGAAGAACGCCCGTCGGTGCCGAGCAATCCGGCGGGGCGGCCGCAGGACCCCGCGGTGCTGCCACCTCGTGGGCGCCGGGGCTCGGGCGGCGGCGGCGGCGGCCGCGGTCCCGCTCCGCTCCCGCTCCGCTCCGCTCCCGTCCCGCTCCGCTCCGCTCCCGTCCCGCCCGCGCGGGCGTGGGCGAGCAGGCGTGGGCGTCGGCGGGGGAGCCGCAGGTGCGGGCCCGGCCTGGCTCCTCCGTCCCCTTCCCCGAGGCCGCCGTCCTGGCAGGTGGGAGCGTTTTCTGCCGGTGCTAACATGGAACACCACAACAGCGTCCCGCTTTCCAGCCAGTGGTTTTTGACGTTAAGGCGTCCTAGAGGGAAGACCCAAAAGCCCATTAATCACTTCAGGATGTCTTAGAAGTGGGCAATAACACTGCAGAGAATTCAGGCCCTCTGACACTCCAGTGCAGTATCTGAGCATTTAACAATAACAGTCAACATTGCTGATGCCTGTGAAAATACAGATGTAAGCCAGCTGTCTGTCAGGGTGAAAAATGTGTTTGTCTTTTCGTTTTAACGTGTCATTTCCCTCTTGGACATTTGCTGTTTTGCTGCCAGGATATCACGTGCTTCCAGCACAGACTCTAACCCAGGAAGACGCACTGCCTTCAGATGGAGGGCGGGTGTCATTGTCCTTTTTCTGCAATTTTTCCTTCATCTGAAGCTAAACAAAACATGTCTGACAATTCCTTCTTTTTGCCCACAGCAACGAAATAATTTCCAATATCTATTTCTAGCCAAAGAGAATCACAGATTTATCCACAAAAGGACCATAGGAGGGGTGAAAGAGAGAGTGTGTGCTGTGGGGTGTCAGCCCATGAAACGTCTTGAAGTTTAGATTAATGCATGAAAGCTTGAGATTAATAAGAGGAAGTGGAAGTCTATATAATGATCAAAAATTAATAGGCATAAAATAGGCTTATGGTGGGATAACTCATACGATTGGTGTATTAGTAGAAAAGGATGCAGTTTGTTCATGATGGACAAGAAAGGGGAGAAGGGAAGCATGGCTGCCTAGTACACGGGGCTTGCTTTCAGCTCCAGAACACAGAGGGAGGAAAAGTTGTTGAATGTCTGATCACAAGGGAAAGGAGTTTAGGTGCTCTCTGGATAACTAACTACTGTGGACAGCCCACTCAACAACTGCAGGTAGAGACGGCATTTTGTGAGCTACTGGGAGGATCCTGCAAGAGGTGATGCTCTGCAAGGATTTTCACTCTTCAGCAAGGTGTTGAGAAAGTAATAAACCAAGAAACAAGAGACTTTATATATTGCAGTAAATGAAACGGTTCCAGAGGGAGCACATTCCTCAGCATTGATACCCTGCCATTCATACTGAAGTGCTGGGACATTCCCTGACATGGTTTTGCCCTCAGGTATCTGCCACTGTCCCAAACCACTTCCCAAACACAGCCTGGAGTTAGCAGAGAGCAGCAGCCAGATCCCATGGGCAGGGTATGGCCTCCTGGTTTTGAAGGGCGAGAGAGTTCAGCTGTCCAGATGTGGGCCACTCTCTGCCAGTTGGTCTGTTTTAAAGAATAGCTGTGGGCACGTGCCGTGTGTAGTGAAATGTAGCCAGAGTGTCCAGCAAGCTCCAGGAATGTGCTCATGACAATTTCTTGACATGTAGGTAAAGAAAATCCAGCAGAGAGAGTAGGGGGAAGATTTCTACAGATTTGGAAATAAAAGGCTGAAAATGCAAAGGTGGAAATTGAGATGAGGGTGACAAAATGACAGCACTTATGATCCATAGAAAAGGAAGGAGAGAGCAGCAGGATCAAAACAGTGGACTTCAAGGACACAGATTTCAATAAATTCAGAGAACAGGTAGGTAAGATCTTATGTAAAGACAGATTATGGGAAAAAGGAGTTAAGGAAAACTGACTTTTTTTTCAGAAACAAATATTGCAGGTAGAAGAGTAAACAATTCCAAAGCAGGGGAAGAAGAAGCAATGGTAATAAACCAACTTGGTTAAACCACAAGCTCTTCCTTGACTTACAACACTGGACTACACACAAGCAGTGGAAACCAGGCTAGACTGCTAAAAATAAAAATAAGTAATGTGACAATAAAAGACAAAATCAGGGAGGCAAAGGCACAAAATGATAAGAAGAATTCACTCTGTAAGAGGAAAATCAAGAAAGTGCTGAAGGAAAGCTATTGACAGACGGCCTCTTGAAGGCCAAAAGCTTTTTTGCTCCAGCCTTCATTGAAAGTAATGACTAAAATCGGTGGCTTAAATACAGTATGGCAGATAAAAGGTAAGATCTCCTGCTAGAATAGGGGAAGAAAAAGTGAGGGAGTACTTAGATAAATTAGAGCCTCTCAAATCAGCCACACCGTTCATCTTTAGTACCTGGCTAAAGCACTCTCAGAGTGTTGCTGGTTGCAACTACTCTGCAAAAACATGCAGAGTTCAGGTGAGGATCGAGGAGAGGGAGAAGGATAAGCAGCATTCCTGTCTCTAAAAGGGCACAGCTGGAATCACAGATGCCACGCATTGGCTTCAATTCCCAGAACAGGACTGGAACAAATAATAGAAATAATCCATAAGCACCTAAAAGTTAACAATGCAAATAACAGCCACGTGGTTTTCTCCAGAATGCACTGCATCAATTTGAATTATTTCCCTATCTGACAACATAACAGCCTTATGGATGGATAGAAGAGAGCTAATAAGTGTTTGTATACAGGGATTTTAACAAGGTTTTTGACAGTGCCTCATAATGGCAAGCCAGGGAGATGTGGTGTAGATTAAATCATTATTGAGTAAATGGAAAAAAGGCAGGAACAGGGCCCTCAGATAATAGTTAACTGTTAACTTACTGTGAAAATTGTATTCTTCAAGAGTCTATCCTGAGTGTAGCAACACTTGTATATTCATTAATGGTCTGGATGTCGTATATTGAAGATTTTTATAACATCAGTGTGGGAGAAGCTGCAGGACAGAAATATCTATGAGAACAAACTGGAGAAATGGTCTGACAAAGAGATATGATGTTGTTCACTTAGGATTCCTGCCTACATGTTACACTTCGCCAGGAATAATCACCTGGACAAGTAAAGGATAGGCAACAAATGGATAGATTCTGCGGGAAAGATCTTGTGCTTCTAGCAGATCGTAACTGAACACAGGTCAACATCATCTTGTTGCTGCAAAGAAGACAGAGGCAATGGTGGACTCCATGATTAGGGCTTTGCCCTCAAGGCAGAGGAGCACTGCTCCTTTCAGCACGGGCCAGGTTCTGGCTGAAGCACCACAAGTGGGTTTGATGTGGGTGAGTGGGAACGAGACCACAGAGCAATGGTTATGAAGGGAGATCTGGAAAATGTGGCCTATGAGAAAAGATTGAAATAACAATTTGATGAAGGGGAGACTGAAGTGAGATGGCTACCATGGTTTCCTCTGGATTGACTGGCTTTCTCCTGGACAGCTGCCAGGGAAAGAGCCTGGTATACAACCCAGCAATGTTCCCAGTTGGCAGATTTAATGTGATCATGCTGTATTAGAGTTTGAAGGAGCTTGCTAGAATAGATCCAGGCTGCTGCATGCCAGTTGAGCCAGTGCCAGAGAATGATCCCCAGCATGTTTAATTTCCTACTATAAACCTGGATAATAAGTCTTCAAATACATAAAAGGTGACTTCAGTGAGGAAGAGAATGCCCTGTTCTCCATCACCTAGGTATTTAGAGTTAGGAATAATAAGCGCAGTATGCAACCAAGAAGTTTTAGTCTGGACGTTAGAAAAAATTATTTGGAAGCACCGGAATACATTGCCTTCAGGAGGGCTCCAACACTGAAGGCTCCTGAGGAGAAGCTCAGTAAACATCTGACAGTGATGCCTGAAGAACAGTGGATACTTTCTCATGGCAGAAGGATGGACTGGAAGTCTTTTATATTCCCCTCCAGCCCTATTTTCTACTCTTCTCTCAAAAGCTAGGGATGAGCAGTTAAATAGGTACAATTCTCCACTTCCATTCAGTGAGAAGTAGGACCTCTTGCAACAGGACTCTCCTTTGTCATTTGTTCTCACAATATTTCAGTGCATAATTCTAGGGCAATTTATAAATTCCTCAGAAATGAATTGCACTGTGAGCTTTCCCAGTGAGGACACCATTATTTAACATGGAAAATTTGAAGAGCTACTTTGTGTTCATTGTTCTGCTTTAAGCCTTTAGAAATTGTGATTTCCTGGCAATTTTGACAAAGATCACTGATACAAAGAGCTTAGACTCCCCGAGGACCTCCTAACCAGTGCAGATAGGTCCAACCAAGAATTAATTACACTGGTAAGGTTAAAAAGCATCCATAAACTATATAAAGCTATTGGAGTGGGTATCAGGGAGGCAACTATTGCAATCTGGCTGGCTCCTTTTTATGTCTTAGTGCAGTTCTGCTGTCATCCTGGGAAGCACTTAAGCCAAGAGCTTTTCTTACCTACAGAATGATTTAAGCAATGGAGGAGCAAACAGAGACAATCTATCAGCCAGGGTGGAGATGTTGTCTGGAGACCTGCAAGTTAAAAAACAGTTTTTGGTTTTGTTGTCTAACAGACCTGTTCAACAGTGTAAATACATGTAAATATCTTTGACAAGGACAACTATCTCAGGCCTGTTTCAATTCATTTTTGTTCAAGAAGGAAATAATTTCCCCTGGAGTCCAAATCGTCCAGATCGCTTAGGCTCCATGACAACCTGTACGGAGGAAGTTGTGTTGGGGTAGCTGGCTGCTCTGTTTCATTTTTTAGAAGTCAGAAGAAATTATCTTGACATTCCTGAAGGGAAAAAGTTGCCAGAAGTTTCTTCTCCATGAGACACAGAGATTTTTCCTTTTGGTGAGAGTGAAATCTTTTTTGACATGCCGTATTGTCACACAAAATGGAAATCCTGAATTTCCAGCCATTCCTGGCTGGTCAGTTAGCTCCTTCCAAAAACTGCCTGCGCTATAAAAAGAAAAAATAGCTTGGAAGATTGGAAGAATTATAACCACCTCAGGGGTGGAGGGCTGGGACACAGACATTGCAGCTCAGAGGTTCAAACTTGCTAGCTTACTCCCTTTGGCTTTCACTGACACTTGGGTGCCCTGGTGCTACAAATGCCTTTGAAAATGTTTTTCTGAATTATTTAGTCTTAGTCATACAAAAAATCTACCACAAAGGCCCGTGTGAGACTCTAATTTTCAGTATCAGCACAGGGAAAGTTATGTATTTGTTTTCCTGTCCATCTGCTCTGCAGTGATGATGGGACATAAAGCAGTGTTTCCACTCAGTTACTATGGTTTAATAATCATCAAATTCTCATACAGAGTCTGTGGCCTGAGCCAAGTTTCTCCGTTAACCAGCCTGAAACATCTTTGCTCCTAAGATGAAACAAGATCAGATTCATTAAGTCCAGCCTGCCCATACGGAAAATATATAGATATTTATTTGAAAAGAAAATGCCTAAAATTCCTTCATGCCAGATAATTTACTCCTGCTAAATATCCTGTGATGCAAATGCATGCAGTTCATAGCAATTTTATGAATCAGAGCTTGGGAAGGCTGATTAATATATAATGGGCCACATGTCGTGGGCCAGGATACAGGTGAACGGTATGACAAGAAACTGTGTTGAAGATTTCAGGTTCTCCTGATACTTAGGTAAATGCTTACATGAAATCCACCTAAAAATAAATAGAATAAAGCTACTTACACACCTCTTCAAGCAGAACCTTTCCCCAGTGACTTATTTACAAAACACAAAGTGCCTTGGATTTTCAATGGTTGTGAATATTTTGAGTTCGACTGTGGCACTAAAGTAATAAAATAATAGAAGTATATTTTTTCCCTTATCCTTCATGTATTTTTCCTTTAACATTAATCATAGGATAGATGAGGAGAAAAATGTAATTCAATGTTTTATATTGTATTCTTGATGGATTTTTTTCCCTGTAATATATCCAGACAAGTTGCATTTTGATATTCAGATCATTTGGAGATTTTCTTTTTATCTTTGTAGCAAATGGAATAGTCAAACAGTCCTTTGCTTTTTACTTATAGACTTGTTTAGCAATGGGCCTTAGGATAAGTCCTGTTCTGAATCTGCTAAACTGGAGTTCTTTACAGTGCCATAGTGCAATGGTACTGCTTCACCATGGACCTAGTGCTAAGCACCGATCGTAAACGGAACCATAAGGACAGCCTAATTATCAAAAAAAGTTAACAAGACAATGTGCCTGATTCTTCTCCATAATCACTGGTAGAAGTACCAGAAGAAATCAGCAATGAATGTTTTAATTGAATATCAAATGGAAGAAAATTTCCTGAATATGAAGTTATCAACACACACAACAGGACTGTTTTGTGAATTTACGTACACAAGGGGCAAATATTTGTGGGTGATACTTTATCTGTTTCAACCTGCCAAGGAGTTGGGCCAGACCCTTAAGATCCATTTCATCTTTTCTTCTAAACATATCTTTTTTATTCTAACATATTGTTTTATTCTAAAAGACGGGAAGAGTTGATTCTAAAGAAGAAATACCCACGTATTGGGCATTGTATTGTTAGTGAGGAGCATTATGGTCAGCTGCCAACACTTTGCGAAACAATCAACCTAAACCCATTTTTTTAAAAATGGAAGGGTTCCTTTTTTCAGAATCCACATATAATGTAAATCTGCATAAAATTATAGATAATTAAAAATGTCAAGATGTCTTTGAAGAATTTTCACTGCTGCTGCATTAAAGAGGCATCCTCTCTTTATATGGAAGAGTAGCCCTGGAAGATGCCTCTGCTGTTACATGACAGAATTCAGGTGCTCCAAAGCCAACTCATACACCACCTCCACAGGACTGGAAAGCTGTTCGGTCCTTCAGTGGCCAGCTTAGAAAGCCTTTTTGACTTTTGAATAACGGAAAAGGCCAGGCTAAAACTGGTTATGCTTGTGTTGATTGGTGGTAATGGCATGTCTAGAGCTGAAATTATGTCAAGGTTTAGCAGTACAGTTGCAAAAGTGCCATTGCTTATCACTGTTTGGAGAGAGAGTTACACAGGAGACAAGGGGTCCCCATCTCTCCAGGGGACCTCGGTACTCACCCTCCTGCCCCTCGAAGAGAAACAAGAGTGATGGTAGGGGAAACTGAAAACCAGAGTCGTCAACAGCCTTCCTTACAAAGTAGGAGCTCTGGATAAGCAAAGATGATTGATAACTATCGCACAGACCAACAGCTTTCTGCTGGCTTCAGGTTCAAAAAGGATTCAGAAGCACTGAGTCAGGGCCAGCCTCAGCAAAATGAGTAATTACACCAAATCAGACCGTTTTCAACATTGGCAAAGCTTTGTTAGTGTTTGCTCAAGGAAGATGCTTCTGGAGTGGGAAAAAAGGCCTCCTGCTGGCAAGGGACTCAGGGTTTATGGGGTCAGTACTTCTCCAGGTATTGCCTCTACGACCTTAAATAAGTCAACTGAGGCTCGATTTCTTCAGAAACGCTGACCAGGCTACTGAAGATTTCTGATCTCAGGGACTCAGGGTTTATGGGGTCAGTACTTCTCCAGGTATTGCCTCTGCGACTTTAAATAAGTCAACTGAGGCTACTGATTTCTTCAGAAGCGCTACCAGGTTATATATCCATTAGCAAGAGGTGGAGATAGCCAGTGTGGCCGAAAATCAGGCATTAATCTTCTTGTGCCTCACTTGTCCCCACACTAAAACAGCAATGACATTTCCCCAGGTATGAATGGCTGAATTCACGTGAATGGGGTGAAAAGGGCCATTTCAGTCCAGCACAGAGCTCTGTTCCTTTCCCCGGAGCAACAGCTGCACAGCAGCTCATTGCATTAGCTGTAGCCGCATAGATCTACATTATCAGCCCTCAACCCCGACCTAGCAGCAGTATCCGAAAGCTCGGTATGGACCAGATCCAGGTACTTTAGCAGTTTTACAGCTTGTGCTGTTTTACAGCTCCGTGCTGCCTCAGGCAGGCTGTTACCCGTACCCAAGCAAGTAAGTTTAACGCTGGCTTGGCCTTTGTGGGTGACACTACAGCCCTCTGTGCTTCAGTGTAAACATGACCCCGATAAGCTGTGGGGAATACCATGAGCAATGCCCCCCATCTCCTCCCTTGCCCAGCTGACACTACTGGTGCTGGAGCACAACCCACCCCGCAGCCGTGCCCCCCGACTGGGATCAGAGCCCCCTGCTCCCCCAAAAGCCCGGTGCGATGGCAGGAGCACGTCGACAGCAGCAGAGGATATAACTGGCGGGTTGCAGTCACCCGCGCCTTTCCGAAGTAGCGGCATCATTCGATAATACCGAAGGCCGTAATTTGAACACTGCAGGGCCTCAGTTAGAGGGGAAACAGCAAAGCAGGAAGAATGGCCATCTCTATACAGATTATGAGAGATAGATTACAGTCAACTGGAAAAAAAAAAAAAAAAAATCACAGAGCAACAGAGAGGTGGCTGGAAACCTTGGAAAAACCCCAATTCAACAGAACATCAGTATTTTGAGAGTCCCAGCCAGGAAGCAGGACACAGATACCATGCAGTAAAGTGCTGCCAGACATGTTGGTTATTGATTTTTCTGAAGATCCCACCTGAACTGAATGTGTGGACTGAATCCCAATGAGAGTCCCAGATGGAGTAGGCAATTGTGGAGGCAATGGACTTATTACTCTTTAGGACTCAAGGGACCAAGATAGGTTTTTACAAGCAGCTAAAACGAAGAAAGAGATCATATGGGAAGGTGCTAGGCTCCTATTGTTTCCGGACATAAGTCCTATAACCCAGGGCAAAAGGGAAGAATTAACTGTGGTTAAAAAAAAAAAAAAAAAAGAAAGAAAAAGTTTTGAGATATAAAATGTGTCTGCATCAGTTTCTCTGGCCTGCCAAAGAGCACAGTTCACACAGTGAGAAAACCAGCATCTTTGGGGGAGCAGAAGCAGCACAGAAGTTGCTGTCAAAAGCATTTGAGACCAAGAAACTCTGCAACTGCTCTCTGCAGCGTGCTGTGTCCCCACTGCTCCCCACATCCCAGTGGGCGATGGAGGAGTGTCCCCACAGCAGGGAATTGAATACTGGCACCAGGTGGGAGTAGGGGGAAAGCTTCTTTCTTTTTCCTTTCTCTTTATTTTGTGTCATCTAGCCTGTGCTACCATGCTACCATCTGACTAGTGAAAAGTACTTGCAACTGCTGCCAGGAATTTTAGGATAAGCACATCCAGTCCATCCCATAAACGCATCTGACAATAGTACGTGGAGTGGGCATAATCACTATGCAAAGACCACACGTGCGGTTATCTATTTTGGCACTTTCATCCATCTCCTGACTGTGTTTAATATGTTACAAAGCAACATCAGTAATGTCAGAGTCCCCCTGGCTTTTCCAGCAGGGCTGAGTCTGAGAGCCCAGGCAGTGTCTGCTTGCTACAGCCTAAAAATTAGCCTTGACTAGTATCAGCCCAGGTGCCCAGAAAGGTACTGACTTCTGTGTCTGCCGTCCTCCCTGGAAATCTGAGGGTTTCTGAGGTGAACAAACATGACTGCTTTCCCTTCCCTCTGCCTGCAAGGGAGCCTGAAGGCTGCTGGTGGCTATTTGCCCCCCCAAAACCAAGCCCCAGGCTCTTGGGGGAGCCAAAAGTCTAAGGAAAAGGCCTTTATGAAGCCTTATGAAGAGGTGCTAGGTGGAAGGCCTCAGAGAAATGGTGTGCAAACATCCTGTTCTCTGGAGGTAGCTCTCCTGGCCAGGGCAGCCGGACACTGCGGGTTGCTGCAGAGCATCACGGGGCATGCACCTCCCGCATGCCGTGGTGCTCCCGGTTGCGACCCTGCTGCTGGCAGCGTGCAGCATCCCTCAAAGCCAGCACGCTTGGGCTGTTGGCTGCACCCCCTGCACCTAAGGAGCACTGCGTCAGGGATCCCACATCAGCTGCTTTTATTTTATGCATCTCCAGCCCTCTCCTGGCGTGTCTCCTCACATGCACAAGCACAGCTTAAAGCCTGCCAAGAGATTTGCCACCACCAGTAGCCGCTGCTTCTGAAAACACCCCAGGAACCACTAACCCTCCCTTCCCCTTTCTCTCCTCCATACATCCTCCTCCTCCTCGTGGCAAGAAACAGGCCAGAAAAACAGACACATTTTTCGCTGCCGATTCCACAGATTTTCCCAACTGTGATAGTAATGCTCCATCATTAGGGGTTGGACTTGTGCCCCCAGTTCATGTGAATACATGCAAATGTGTTGAACCGAAACAGCAAGAGAGCCGCTTGCTAATAATATCCATTGAAACACACTGGCATTTGACTGCCTTCTGCTTAATCCGTTCATTTTCTTCAACAAATGAGATTTGCTGCTATTGCCCAGATTACAGTGCAGTAATGAGTGAGGAAGGAGGCTCCCCCATGCAAAGAGATGCTTAGCTAGAAAATAAACAAATAAATCAAACAAATAAAAAGCCATCCCATATCAAATGAAGTTGTAGTGCCACCTCAGGTTACCATCTGTTTCTACTTTGATTCCAGTGTTTCTTTCAGACCATGTTGTCAACTACGTATGAGTTCAGCTGTTGTTTCTAAACACGTTGGGGCCCCAGGAGAGACCCAGTGCCCCTTTCTCCTGGTCCCAGATCCTGGGATATGATCTAGGAGAGAAAGGGAGAAAGAAGGAAATGGAGAATGAGAGAGTGAAAGAGCAAAAGATGAAAAAGGGAGAGGAAGAAAGAGAGAGAGAAAGAAAGAAACAATGAAAGAAAGAAAGAAAAAGAGAGAGGAAAGAAAGAGCGCGAGATCCTTCCCACTATCCTGCATTCTTCTAATATCTTTCTTTCTTTTTAAAACAGCTCTTCAGTTTGGAGGGATATTAAAAATAGAAGAGTGTTAGATTTGGCAATAAATTAATGTCCAGATGAAGGGAAAACAATTACAAATTGGAAACAGATTTATTCACACTCAGTGCATTAATGAAAATGTTAAAAAAAAGCTAAACTGGGTATACTGTGTGGAAAAAAATAATGGCCCAGCAGGTCTACTTTTTATTAACAACTCATCAGTAAGCAGGTTGTAATTCATAACAAAGAATTTACCCCAAGGAACACCACAGGACTGTGAGCTTTTTAGTTTCCTAAGAAAATACATATGTTGTTCCACTTGGTTTCCTTTCAATAAAACCCACCAGTTAGCACTTCATTTTCGAGCTGTTCTGACAAATCAGGTGAGTTAGCTTTGTAGAAAAAACAGAAGCCAACTTTTCAGCTGAGAATTTTAGGGAATTTTTTAATAACTTAAATAAATTTCCCAAACGGCAAGGAAGCATGATAAAAGGCTGTGAAATGAGTTTGTTTGGAACAGCTTGAAAGAATTTTTCTTTTAATTTGCTTCATTAATTTTTCCTGAGGAAATATTTAGGGATACATCCCTTACTGCTAAGGTATGTGTTTGAGACAAAAGGAATTTTTATGATTTTTGTTGTGTTTTTATAGTGTCTTGAAACCTGATTAAAGATACTGATGAAAACCTGACCACTAGTTTGCAGCTACGTGCAAGGCCTAAAGGAGATTGAGGCGCCAAGAAATCGGTTTTGTGAAGGTCACACTAATACGTGTCTCTTACAGCATAGAATCCTGTATCATTTCGTTCGGCTGCTCCTATCACCTAACATACAGAAAAGCCCTCTTGAAGGAAGAACGTAATCAAGGAGGCAAGTAGGAAAACAGAGAGAATTATATGAAATGCAAAGAAAGAAAAAGGAACCGAGGTGCAAAATTGGTACAGATTTAAATAAATCACTCCAGCTTAAATTATTACAGAGCGGTGCTGGTCAGGACACGCACCGTGCCCAGCCTGGGTTCAGTTCACAGAGGTAACAGACCTGCCACAAGTGTCAGCACCTCCCGGTTGTACCAGTGCCTGTTATAGCTGAGCAGGATCCTCCGTTCGGTCATTTTTCAGAAGGAAGAGGGCAATCTTCCCAATATTTTATCACCACACTCAGTCCTTTCCACACAGTTTGATAGAGCGGAGACCTGGTGCAAGGCTCCAGGAGATCACTGAACATTTTCCCATCAGCTTATCATTTCATATACACTGCTTATCAAACATCACAGAAGCAAAACGAACTACCTGCTCCAGGATTCCCCAAAATTATACTGGAACATAATTTGAGATGCAGAGAAGACTGGGTTCCTAGTTATTTATTATTCCTGACTTGGCTAGAGAGGAGCACTGAAAAAGCAAGGACTATTAAGGAACACAGTACTTACGTGGAAATGACAAAAGTACTTATAGCCAACGACACATTTACACTGAATAAATGCAATTGGAAATTAATTCTAAATCTTCTCCAAAAGGAGAAATAATTGGAGTTGAGAGTCAACAGTTTCTCTTCCATCTGCTGTGCCTCTGATGAACATCCGTCACTCCCTTGGGTGCAAATCACAGAGACCTTCAGCTGCAGTGGAAGAGACACGCACAATGGCTTGTTTCAGAAATGGTGAGATGTGAGAGTGTGCTGGTTCACATGTCACTGCCATAACTAGGCAGGGTCAGCAAGAGCTCCGAGAGCACCTACATCAAGTGGCAAAAGTCTCTGTGACATACGTGCAGATTATAAAGCTCATATGAGTAAATCCAGGAACGCTCTCGGGCTCAACAGCAATCTTTTAGAAGGACCGACTCTCCATAAAGCTGTTTAAAGCAGTTTAAAGCGATAAAGACTCTCCCTGGAAGATAATATTAGAACATTTCTAAGGCAGCACTTTTAGGCCTTTACCTCCAGACCCACTGTGCAGGATCCAGCTGCAGAGAAGGAGCAGTCCAGCTACGTCAAAAGCAACATATTTCTGTGAATGCTGGGCTGGAGTAGGACTCAAACATTGATATTTCCAAAGCATTTCATCTGAGAAACACTGGTCAGGCAAGTAGGTAATGCTCAGAGACCTCTGCAGTGACATACAAATGGAAACAACCCACTCCCTCTTCCATTACAGTAGGTCTGGGCCACGGTACCCTCCACAATTAGAGACACTTTAAGAGCTTAAGGATGCAGCTCATAGATTGGAAAGTGTAGGCAGCTGAAGCATTTAGGCACATGAAGTCACTGCAAGATTAAAATACTTATTGTGTTCATCCACTTTTAGCCAATTTCCAATTTGTAATCTGTCCAGAAAAAAATGAGATCATATATCTGCTACTCAAATTATTTTGCTATCTGCCAAAGAATGCTTCTGGGAAGGGTTATTCTTCCCAGCAGAAATGTAGGAAATAAGTTGGAAAACATTAATTCATATTAATAAAAAAGGCCTGTGAAGACAACAGCTGTTTGATCCTTAGATAAACTGTAGACAGTTTTCACTATTTAAGTCGTCGTGAGTGATGTACTGTAGGTTTAGAGGGAAAAAAGGAGCCAAGAAAAAGAGGAGAGGAAAGAAAAAAGCCTGGAGAAAATATTTACTTGCATACTTTTCCTAGGAAAATACAAATGTGGCTAATGAAACAGACTTGTTTAGATACTCTGTAGCACTCCCCAAGGGATCTGGAGGAGATACTTTCCACCTACTCCTAAGCTCGCTTCTGCAGTCACGGCTGTGGTTTCTGCGGTGGGACCCTCGTGGGCACGGGCTTTGCCGGCGTCTGCGGAAAGGTGGGTGTGGGGGATTGATGGTGCCTTTTGGGCCAGAGGATGGCAGCCGTGCCGACGTGGCAACCGCGGGCGTTTGGCGGGGCAGCTGCCCAGCCGGCAGTCCGGCTGCAGCGGGGACCCTGCCTGGGGGAGCCAGGAAACTGCAGGGAGCTGGTGGGGATGGGGCAGCCACATCCGAAAAGAGCTACAGCATGTGAGAGGGAATCCAAAACATGAATTAGTTTAAATTGTCCTGCTGCCTGAGAGGGGCTGTAGGTGCCTCTCAGGGTGGGCAGCGCTCTCGGGCAGACCTTCACACTCCTTCCTCTGCTGCAGCGGCTTTCCCTCTTCCCGGAGGCCACTCCTCAGTAGCCACAATTCACCCATAGGTGCCTTTAAAACAAGAACCACGCTGAAAGAGAAAACAGAAACCAGCACACACGGTTTCTGTTCCAGAGGCAAGCAGACACAGGAGGGACATGAGGACGGACACGGCCCCTTGGGTGCTCTCCACTGCGCCTCGCCAGGGATGGGGTCTTCTCAGCTCTGTCCACCACGGTGTGGAGTCTCCAGAGACAACAGGAGGGAGGCTTTCCTCGGGTCACGGCTGGGAGAGAAGGGGGCCTGATGCTGTGGCTTTCTCCAGCCTGAGCCCTGGACGGAAAACCTGAGTAGCAGGAAAGTTTCTTCACTCCCAGTCCTGACCTCTGCTTCTGCTGTTGAAACCGGTCTGGATGATCTCTTTGTGTTTTATTGACCCAATTGCTCTGGAGACCAAATTGACTGGATGTCTTGTACATCTTATGTTTATATCAAATGTAAAACTTCCAGTTTGGGGGTTGTTTTTTTCCCCAGAATTCCAGAATTAATATTTATTCCCTGATGTCCCCACCCAACTCCCTTTCCTGAGAGTCTGGCAGATGCTGGGGCTCACCGTGGATGCTCACGCAAGGGTGGACCAGGTGACTTGAGGAACCCTCTGGGAGGCCTGTTGATACGTGTTTGTCAGTGGAACAGACAGCTCACTGTGGCTCCCATTTACAAGCTTCTTAAACTAGCTTCTAAACTAGCTTTTAACAAAGAAAATGTGTTAAAGTACCAATAAAACTGCTCTAATAAGCCCTCCATAGCAAACTCCTAATTGAAGCTCATAAAGAGAGCTCTAAACAGTATTTAAAGTGCAAAGAAAACATATTGGTCCTCAATGCAAACAAGTAGATGTGGTGCTGATGCTTTTTATTTGACCAACATGAAAGCTGCAGAACACAAAAATGTAGGTGTGGGATGTGTGTGGTTAGAAAGCTGGTTATTAGACTTACAGGCAGGTTTAAAATCTCTCCTTCAACAAGCAGGCAGTTCGGCTCCAGTGCATACAACCTGCTCAGAAACTTGTACAAATGCCTTTTTCCCTTGTACACTTTCCCACACACATGGAGGTACCTGCAAATGCAGGACAGAGCATGCACGCATTTCGCTTACTACTTACTGATTTACTTTGGTATTTCAACTACTGCAAATTATGCTTCGCCTCTCGGTGCTCCTGTGCCACAGTTTAGGCCCTCAATGTCAGCACAGAAACTGAAATTACCCTGCAGCATGTTGACGGCCTGCAGTGACTCTTCTTGACTCCTGCCAAGCACCCACATGCTGAAAGCATCTGGAGGGCTTCCCCGAGTCTGCTTTGAGAGCTTCCCCACGAGCGACAATGTTTCCTCCAAACCTACAGGTTTCTCTGTGTCCTATGGGAAGAGAAGCACACACAGATGTTAAAGAGGAGGGAGAGGAAAGGGAAATTACATTTGAGAATGGGGTAGCTTGGGAGAGAACAGAGCAACTCATGGCAACCCATCTCACCTCACTGCAACTCCTGTCCCATGAAGAAGCAAACTTAGAAATAAAATGTATCTTCCTCCCAGCTGTATATCCATCCAGCTCTACAGAATGGATTTCCTAGCAAAAAGTAATTGCCTTGGTCCTCCAGATACTGCAGTGCTTGTTCCCACTGAAGGCAATAAAATTATGGCAGCAGGGGTATCACGTGTCCTGCTGGCCAGGACAAACCCCGGGGTGTCCTTAACTCAGGACATGCAGGTACCGCTAAAGCACGTCAGAGAACTCCGGTTATATCGACAGCCTGCGTGGCCCTTGGCTTCCCTCGGTGGTAGGGAGAGGCAGCCGGAGCAGCCGGGCAGCCACATGTGGAGGGGAGCGGGGATGGGAGCCAGTCTGGTGGGGGCAGGGAGAGTTAAAAATACCATGGGATGAAATTTTGGGATCAAAGGAGAGGAAATAATAGACTTTGAAGATGGGGAAGGAGGGAAAAGGAAGACTTAGAAGACACCATTAAATTAAAAATCTTTTGAAAAAGCACTCAAACCTGGTACAGCATATTTGGGCTGCAAGGCTGATACATCCAGCGGTGTCATCCCCTGGTCTCCATCTTCCTCAAGCTCTTTTCAAGGCAGAGCTGCATTAAAACCATTGTGCTGATGATGAAACACTTTGTGGTTTTGCCTCAAGTAATTCACTGGTTTCCACAAAAACTAAAGGCATTTTTTATAGGGAAAAGCTGTCATTTCACTGTGCTAAGCTGTTTCTGCCATAAAAAGGTGTGATTTCACTTCCTGCACATGTGTGAAAATTTAGGATGTGTTCCAGTATAAAAGAACATGTTGCCACATGAAAAGCTGCGTTTTTAACAGCATTTGCAAAATCTCACCCTTGACCAAATTTGTCAGTTCTCACAAAATCTTAAAGACCAGACTGTGACTTGTTTTTTCTGTGAGTGCACAGAAGTGTTAAAATACTGCAGTGATGGGAAAAGGAGAAAGAGAAAGAGAAAGAGAAAGAGAAAGAGAAAGAGAAAGAGAAAGAGAAAGAGAAAGAGAAAGAGAAAGAGAAAGAGAAAGAGAAAGAGAAAGAGAAAGAGAAAGAGAAAGAGAAAGAGAAAGAGAAATAAAAAGAAAAAGAAAAAGAGAAAGAGAAAGAAAAAGAGAAAGAGAAAGAAAAAGAGAAAGAAAAAGAGAAAAAGAGAAAGAGAGAAAGAGAAAGAGAAAGAAAAAGAGAAAAAGAGAAAGAGAAAGAAAAAGGAAAAGAGAAAGAAAAAGAAAAAGAGAAAAAGAAAGAGAAAGAAAGAAAAAGAAAAAGAAAAAGAAAAAGAAAAAGAAAAAGAAAAAGAAAAAGAAAAAGAAAAAGAAAAAGAAAAAGAAAAAGAGGAAAAAAGAAGAGAACAGAGAAGAGAAGAGAAGAGAAGAGAAGAGAAGAGAAGAGAAGAGAAGAGAAGAGAAGAGAAGAGAAGAGAAGAGAAGAGAAGAGAAGGGTCCCATATATGGAGGGGCTTGACACAATTGTAAGTGTGGAATTTACAAAGACTTTCAGTGGTATAAAGATCATCTGCCTCAGACAGAAGCTGTTGTCTCTGTAAGACTAAGGCTCTCTGACCTTGGGATTCAGCAGGAAATGGGAGCCTTGAGACCTTGTGGGACTGTGGTATGCTAGAAGAGGAGGGGAGGACCCCTTCCCGCAAGGCACACTGCCCACCTGAGGGATGCTGCAGACCTCCTGTTGCACCCAGAACCTGGAGGAGAGAACTGCAGGTTCAAGTGGATGATGGCAAGACAAACAAATCTGAAAGTTTCCCTAAAATCAGTCAGATACTTCTTGTGAGGCTGGACTCCTCACATACTGCAGAACCTCCAGATTAAATGAGACTGGGATGCATCATGCAGAATGAGGTTAAGAGAAGAAATGGTTGATGAAAGCTCTCAGGCCGTCAGTACATCCTATGAAATCATCATAAGACCAAAATAGTTTCTCATTTTCAGCTACAAGGCTAGAAATATTGAAAAAAAAAAAGGTTGATAAAATTATTTGACTGCTGAAAACTGAACACTTCTGAAGCAGAGAATCTAATGCAGCTGTTTTCCCCACATGGAGTAAAAAAAAGAAAATATACTAAAATGGGAATTTTAGACATTTGGATTTTTGTTTACTTCAAAGTAGCCTTGTACTGTGCAATACCCACGTTCTACATATGGCCTACAGTATATTCTTTAGTGTCTTGCTAGCACTGAGATGTACTCAATAATGCTTTATATCAACTTCATTATGGAGTTTCAGAAATTACTTAAAACACTATCAAAGGGCCAAGGCACTGCAAAGAAGTTCACCAAAATCAGCAAGAAATGCTCCATTTCAGTTGGAATTGGGAGTCCTGATGAAAACTAAAGTCAATAGAGAGCTTTGGATCAAGCCCTGAATCAGCTCTCCAAAACAGGTGCAGAACAGTGAATAACTCTAGGGCTGAAGTCAATTAGACCCACTCAGGTTTGGTCAATTAGTCATTCTTTTGATCTCTCAATCTAGCAGAAAAGTAAAAAATGCTCATTTTTACTCAGTTCTTCAGCTGCGGGGGTGGGGGTCCTTTCTCAGTATTGAAGCAGAAAAGGTTCTCTGGACTTGTTTTTCTTCTCTGTCTCACAGGTTTTGTGCAAGAGGGCAGGTTTGCAGATGCAGATGTTCAGACGGAGTACTGAGGAACAGGTTCCTGAAGGGCACCAGGGGCAGAGCTTCAGGATATTAAAGGAGAGCAAGCTGATATTAAACCAGCATAAGCTGAATGTGAAATGGCACGGGGCTAGGCTCCGTGCTGCGGCACCTAAACTTTCACACACCGCAGCCGGGGAGCCCACATCTTCAGCAAATGCACCTGGAGAACGAACTGGGATGGGTCCCACAAAAAAACCAAAAAACGCTGGATGAACAGACTGAGCTTCATAACTGAAATGACACAGAATAGCATGAAGAACTGAGCCCAACGAAAAGGTATAGTATTGCCCTGATCTGCACGTAGAGGATTGCCCTGATAAGCCGTCAGGGCTCATGTCTTAGGATTCACAGTCAAGAACACCATCGGGCAGACAGCAGTGCCCATCGGTCTTCCATCCCTAAAGGCTTCAAAACCTCCTAAACCTCTTAAATCTTGGCAGTTGCTTTACTCACCCCGGCCATGAGAGATTCAAGTGTAACTGCGCCTTCCTGACCACCCAACTTACCTGGTGTCCTCACAGCGAGGTGTTTGGTGTGCCAGTTCCTCGGTGCTTAACCTCTTTCACCAAGAGTGGGATATTCACGTGGTCCTGGGAGCGGCGGGAGGGAAACCTGCACTTGGTGCACTCACACAGGACGGGATCAGAAAATCACCCCGGCTTCCCTCCCCATCTCTCCCCTCCAGAACCTGCCTGGCATAGCAGTTTCCAACTCCTCAGGTAGACCCTCTCTTCCAAAATAAAAATGTCCCTGTCCCAGAATAATTAATTCCACCTTTGCAGGTGGAATATTCATTATTTTTTAACAAAGTTAGTCTTATCCTACAAGGTAAGTAGGTTTATCCTATAAGTTAGTTTTATCCGATGAGAGAATAAGGGAGTTATCCTGGTATTGTTAAATTATACTGGAAGTGCCCAAGCAGAACTGCTATTTTAGACTAGCCAATTCTGCATGCCCAGACAAGGCCTAAGACCTTTAATAGAGAGAATCAACATGAACCTGTTCCCCAAAGTAGAGCTAAAGCAGATTCATGGATTATTTATAGTAATGGACATAGGATTTTGCATTCGGACACGAGGTACAATCTGTCTCATAGCACCGAAACTGTTGTTCTAGAACTATAGATTAATTTCTTGTACCCTAGAATAGTCATGTGTACTCAAAACCATGCCAGTTTGTAACCTCAGACCACAGCTATCCCTGTGGAACCAAAGCACTGGATGTCTTGAGGATGGCATCAATACAATATTGAAGGCTCAAGCTACTGGATACAAGCCAAAGAACATAAATTCAGAAACATTTTACAGTCTAAACATAGTGGAAACTGTATGCAGATTTGACCCTTTTCAGGGTGATTTGAAAAGCACATGGGTTTAGATTATTTTGATGAATTAAGTATTTTACTGAACTGTCTGCTTTAACAGGTTCTAATCACATTTCAAAGAATAAAAGTCTAACGTATTTTTAAATATTTGTGTATTGTGGGATAAATCAAACAGTTCACAGAGTGAAACCTTGGCCCTACTGAAATCAGTAGGAGTTTCCCTTTTGGAAACTCCTGTTGACTTCCAGAGTGATAAGATTTCATCCTTGAGAAAATATGCCAAAATTGGACAAACATGGTATGCTTTTCTTCTGACTAAAGGACTCTGGAACTCAAAAAATTAATATCTTTTTATCAATAAAGATACATTATATAGGGTCCCTTGGAACAGAGGAGACAGAAGCCATAAAGATAGGTTCCCTGCCATTAATACCGTAACGTTTCCATGTTCTTCCCCTGTACAATTGGTTGTAGGAAAACTCTTTCTCACGCCATATCTGTTGAACTCGGCAGGACTTCAGGAGTCTCTTCCAACCCTGCCGGTCTCTTCATTCAGTTCTTTGTCTCTGTGTGCACCCATCCCTGGCAGCTGACCCTATTAATCTGCAGTTAATGGATCTATTAATCTGCAGTTAATGGATCCATTTTTGGATAAGCAAGAACTGGTATAATTGCAGTGGGCTGGTTGCTAGTGCAGATGTGCATCCTTCAAACATTTGTGTTTCTTCATTGACAATGAATACCCTGGCTTAAGACAAACAGAAAGGAGAGGAAGGCACAGGCACAGA
Organism: Mycteria americana; assembly: GCF_035582795.1. Classification (NCBI taxonomy): domain Eukaryota; kingdom Metazoa; phylum Chordata; class Aves; order Ciconiiformes; family Ciconiidae; genus Mycteria; species Mycteria americana. Next base: position 40,432,491 of record NC_134367.1, read on the forward strand.
AAAGTGGTCAAACTACCGTAATGGCAAATCGGCCATGGCCCTGATTTGGACCCATCCAGCTGTGCCCACCCCCTCTGTGGCATGTGGTGGGGTGGCTGAAGGGACGGCTGGCTGCCAGCCAAAGTGGCCCCCTCAGCCTTTTCCCCATCGCTTGGCAGTCACAGGTCCCAGCCTTGCACCAGCCCAACTATGCTACCTACCCTGCGAGAAAACACCGATCCAGCAATCATTCGTGCCCTCGTCACCTGCACTTTACCACTCCAGAAACAATTTTTACCAGGTTATTTGTGATTTACCAACAGGTGAGAGGCCAGCAACATTGTCTAACAGCGCTCTGCCCAAATTCGTCTGCAGACACATTTCTTTACATTGAAGAAGTCCTGTATCTTCTGACTTGTGGGCCAAAAATATGGCTGCTCAGTTATGTCTCTGGGATAACTTTGGGATACTACCAGGAAAGGTACTGAGTCTCCTGCGGTCTGACTCTGATGCCATAGGACTGAACTGCACAATTCCCACTGGCTTTGAGAGTGCAGAGTCAAACCCCCCATGACTGTGCTGGGGGCAGAGTATTCACAGGCACGTCTCTAGCAGTCCCTAGGACATGTCATGTCATCGACTCCAGCATGTTTTTATGTGCAAATGCATCGAAAGGCCAGAGCCACGCAATAGCTTAGGTACACAACTCCCGCCTCTGTGCCCCTGGAGGTCTGAGCCCAAAATTCATTTCCTCTGAACCGAACTTGGCTGTCACCCATCCCCCTGGAGACCCTGAAGTCTGTGTGTACCAATATTTCCAGCAGTTAAAACCACTGGGCATCCAAGTGCCTGCTGCTGAGAGCGGCTGGGGCTAAGTAAGAACAGTCCCTGTTCTGCTACTAGTCAGCAAATCTCTCCCCACCCATAAAAGATTTCCCACCCGTCTGTGTGTGGAGACACAGTGATAGAAGGCGGCAATGTTTCTCGCTAACACGGCAGCCTGGCAGGCAGAGCAGGCAGCCCCCGCGTCAGGAGCCCAGGTCCAGCCGCTCGTCAGTCTGAGCCGCTGAACCCGCAGCTCCCAGCTCCTCGGGTCTCTTCGCCATTAAGGGGCAGAGGTGGTCAGGCTGCTTATCTGAAAAGGGAAAGGTCATGTCCAGTGCTGCTCCAGGGAAAATGTAATGTTGCATATTTCAATATTCAGCTGGGGTTTTTCACCGCCCCTGGAAAATTGTGCTGGGGGGGGAAATGACTTAAAAGCAGCAAGAATTATTCAAAACTTGTGAGAAGGCGGCTCATTTTTTCCTCTGTCTTTTTCTAGTACTCACATTCCAGTATTACTTATGAGCTTATGATAGTCTATAAATGAGCAGCAGATACACAGCAGTTAGCACTGTCAGGGCAGCTGCCCCTTTGCAAACTTCCCAGTTTGCAGAAGGTATTAATGCAGAAACGTCTCCCCACCCTTGTATCTTATACAGATCCCAAAAGGTGGAATCGAAAAAAGAAAGCAGTCCATGCTGGCAAAGGCATTTATAAAATTAATGTCTGTCTTTGCTGTTGCAAGCTGTGCCTCCACTAAGGGTTTTATCGATACAGAAATTTCCTCAAAGCTGCCATACTGCAGACCAACATTACTGCATCAGCAGAAGTCTCTGCACAGAGTCAGTCTCAGAAGCAGCAGAAGTGGGAACTCGCTTTTGCCGGCCCCTGGGGAGGGAGCCGCTCCATGAATTTTGTACATATAGAAGTTGTTGATAAGCCCTCTTGCAACATCAATGCCTTTCCCATAGGCATTGGAGTAACCACTTCCTTTCTTCTAGTTTGCAGCTGCCTGTTTAGCTCAAGAGAGAGAGCAGAGATTAGGACCAGCTTAATAGGAGAGAACACCTGGAGCAAAGCCTGCTAGCGGCTCCTGCATCCCCAGGAACAGCTCTGTGAAATGAAAGAGCCATGGCAAGGTCCATTCCTTTGACAGGGAACAGCGACATGATCCTAATTGCAATGGGGAATGCAGCAACCCTCCTCCTCCGCTCCATAGAGAGCTCGACCGCTATAAAGTTTTATTCTTATGGCATTTCGCTTTCCCGTGCTTGGAAAGTTCTGCATTTGTTGACTTTGTGTCAGCTGATTAATTGGGTATTAGCAATGCTTTGGGTGAAATCCTGGTCCCGCCAAGCAGGAGGGGAATTGAGCCAATGATTAAACTCAGAGTTTATGATTGAATTTCTATACTTTTACTTTATATATGACAGCCGGTGTGACTGCATCTCAGGGTAATTCACGAAGAGGAACACACTTCCTAAATGTTGCCCCCATCTATGAATATGCTAGATGTATTTCACATATTGAAAAAAGAGGAATAACCTCCCTTGGACGTGAAGATTATATGACATTGTGCAATGCAGTGTGGACAAGTCCTTGGCTACCTTCTGTAGAAAGTATGTGTTATGTTATTTATTTTTCAGGGGTATGAAAATAAAGCCTGGACCAGGGGCAGCCAGGGCTGCTGCCTTTGTTTGGGCTTGAGTCAGACCTGGAGAGCACGCTGGCTAGGACTTGCTCTGCCTAATCTTGGTAGCCAAGCTGATGTGTGATACACTTCCTTTGGCAGTGAAGTCACATTTTTCCTGCTCCCCTCTATGTGCGACTGTTCATTTCTGCATCCTGTTTACCATCCCTTACCTGAAGAAGCAAGTATGCATGTGGGGGCCATGCGTGTTCCAGGTTGAAAACAAAAATGACCTTCTCCTGGAAAAGATGCGTTGGGTTCTTTTAACCTGGATTGTTATTGCTATTTTGGTTATAGCATGGCTCCCCAGGCAGCCGGGCCAGCCTCACTGCCAGGGCAGCAAGTCGCAACCAGGGAGCAGAAGAGAGGAGCCAGGAGCTGCCTTCCTTGCCTCTTTCTGCCAGAGGAAATGTGTCTTGTCACTGCTTGCTGCAGAGCAGGGACTGGGGACAAGAAGCTGCGTATGGCAAAGGCAGAGATGACATGGGATAAAACATGCCCAGCCTTTCTGAGCACAGATGATACAGTGAGCCTTAACGCTTCCTACCCCTTTCAGGTATCCTTGAACATCACAGCCTGGATTGGGAAAAAATTAAAGACATGACAGGTACAATCCCACACATCACACCTCAGCAGCAGAGACTCTGAGCCACTGGCACCCTGGCAGACTCAGTACCCGGCCACCTTGCCCATGGGACGTGAGGAGGGACCCAGCCTTTCCCCTCACTGTACCACGTCCTTGGGCAGCAGAGGCAACTGCAATGCAGAGGACACAGGAGGCTGTGAAGGAGAGGGGCAGCAAGGTGGTACCTGGGGTCTCACAGGAGCAGCCTGGCCAGTACAGAAAGCCCCGGGGCACCGGCCAGTGCTTCAATGCCAAGTTGCCTTTCCTATCTTACGAGATGTGATGGCCATATTGACCATCCGCAATGCTGAAAGTCACCTGCTCCAAAAATACCAAACATAGGGGTATTTTATATTCCTACATCTCCTATGCTGGCACCAGCGGCAGGGAGTCCTTTATCTTGGCAACACCTGGAAAAGTGTTTGCACCTTTTTGCCTTCCAGGTGGCTCTGGCCGCAGTCAGGGGTGCCGCCGGCAGCGCTCAGCAGCGATGCTCAGCGCCGGTGCTTGCACTGCACGCCCGCAGCGGGCGGGGAGGAGGGGAGTCAGATCTGCCCCTGCTACGGAAGAAGCAGCGTGGGGCAACTCTGCCGCTTCCCTGAAGTCCACGCAGGCTTGCTGTTGCTAGTAGGCAGAATCCAAAGTGTTAGATGTGGTAAATAAACCCTGAACGTTTTTAGTGCTGGCTACCTCTCCCAGCCGGGTGTGAGTTCTCAGGATTTTTCACAGCAATTACGGCACTAGCAGAGAATTTAGTGGAGGGTGAGAGAGCTTTTTACTGCGAACGGTTGAGTTTCTGTTCAACTAGTTATGCCCATTTTATTCCTAAGAGACCGGTAATCTGCAGCAGAGATGACTGAGAAGCCACTTCCAGCACAGAGAAGAGCACTGATGTTAGCCTGACAGGTTATGAATAAATAATGTTAGTATTCACAGCAAGGTTCTGTTAAGGGAAACACTGGACCACGCTTGTTTTTTCAGCTCCTCTGGTCAGACCAATAAACCCACCACCTGCTGATAAGGTTGGTGGGGCTCTCTGTGAAAGCAACGCTTCCACTCAGAAAGACGCAGTTCTCCAGGGCGGTGTGGAAGGAGTAAAAGCAGAGGCATCGGGGAGCTCTTCAGCTCTACTCACTAGTTAAACTCCACTGATGCAATGTTAAGCACATGCCTAAAGGATAACTTCCAGAATAAGGCCCCACAATATTTGCATTTATTTCTTTAAACCGGATCTTCTATAAATCTTCGTCACTCTAAAAATGACTACGCAGCTAGGCTCCAGAAATGTACACAGTTTCTTCTAATTGCCTTCCTTCATTGCTTATTAGAAATAATCACATCTACATTTTCAATCAATGATCTGTGATTTTATTTTGACCAGGTTTCTTCTTTCACCCAAGGGTTTCTTTTTGCTGTTGTGTTCCAAGATAGCTTCCCCCCGGAGCTGGAAATTATGGGACTGTTCTTCCAATTACTGTGTGAACTTAGGTTTCTAAAATTCAAAAAAGTTTGAACTCAATGAGTTTGACAGGCAAGCAAAACCTGGGGCAAAAATAAAAAAAAAAGAAGAAAGAAAAAAAAAGTGAAATAACAGCAAGACAACAGTTTCATAAATTTGGAAAGAGGGTTTCTTGCCAGTTTGTTTTTATTAACTGCTATATAGGAAATGAGGCTCAAAGTATTGAAAAGATGGTGGGGGAGAAGGATCAGGTAAAGGGATTGCAAAACCACCACAGACAAGTTTAAATTGGTCCATTGAAGAACCAGGCTTCACATGCCTGAGAATCAATAACCAAGAATCACCACTGGCTATAAAAGTACTCGCAACTAACCAGTAATAACCAGTAATGACCATTTGCCGCTTTTTTTTTCCACCATAAAACACCCAGAAAGAAACAAAGAAAAAAAAATACGTTTGAGTTCGTATTGTCAGAAGTCTGTAAGAGTTTCTGCATGCCAGACCAGTGCTTTGTCGGTTTTCCTTTGAAATGCTGGACCCATTGGCATAAACAGATTTGCAGATACTCCCAGAGCAACAAGTGCAGGAGATACTGAAAGGTACTGTCACTGACAATTATATAAACAACACACTTGCAAGTAACGATAGACCTGAGGTGTTTTGGGAGGGAGAAGCCATTGGTGAAGTCTGTCTTTCTGTTTGGGTTTTGTTACTATGGTTTTAGGACTAGTTATAGTAGTTGGTCATCTAATAACTTCCACAGAAAGTGCTTACTTTCCAGTGAAATTCTCCCTTTGATTTCCCTATAAACCATCCTTGGCCCTCCCCATCACACCCCGATAACCTTGCATCATGTGCACATTAATCCTTCTCCCCCTACCTACTTCACAGACTTTACATTTGAAATTAAAGTGATTATTTTGTTACTCCAATTTATCATTTTCCACCTGAAAAAAGTCCATATGAGTTTTCTGTATGCTATAAATAACAAAATATGTTCTCAGATTGAATATCAAAGTTATAATTCAATCCGGGAGCTTTCCTGCCATTCATAAACCCTCAAGTTGTACCCTGGTGGTTCCCGGTGTCAGCAGAAGCCTGTGATTGAATTCTACCCATGCAGTCAATCAGGGATCACATATTACTCACTCGGGGTATTTCTATAAATGACAGGTTTTGAATGCCCTGAAATATAAGGCTATGCTAGAGGAAATAGGATGTTAGTCATAATGAGGACAGTTAATTTTTTATATATTTAATGAGGCTGTGGCATGGCTTGTGGTTTTTCTTTTTTCCTTTTCTTCTTCTTGGGGAAGTAAATAATGACCTGCACATATAGGAAATCATATATTGTAGATAAGCAAATGCTTTTCAGTTCACTATCAACAAAGACAATAGGGGGAAAGGAAGGAAGAAAGGAATGAAAAAAGGATGGTGGGAGGGAGAGAGGGAGGGACGGAGGGAGGGAAGGAAGGAGGGAAAGAGGGAAGGAGGAAGGGAGGGAGGAAGGAAGGAAGGAAGGACGAAAGGGAAGGAAGGAAGGAAGGGAGAGAGGGAAGGAGGAAGGGAGGGAGGGAGGGAGGGACAGAGGGAGTAAGGAAGGAAAAAGGAAGGAAGGAAGAAAGGAATGAAAAAAGGATGGTGGGAGGGAAGGAAGGAGGGAGAGAGGGAAGGAGGAAGAGAGGGAGGAAAGAAGGAAGAAAGGAAGGAAGGAAGGGAGGGAGGGAAGGAAAGAGGGAGGGAGGGAGGGAGGGAGGGAGGAAGGAAGGAAGGAAGGAAGGAAGGAAGGAAGGAAGGAAGGAAGGAAAAATTAGCAATTTAACTGTGAATTACGATACAGTTTTGTGTTACAAAAAATTCTCAGTAGAATTACATACACGAGGGCCCTGTGTTGCCTGTTTGTCCTGCAAGGTGACAAACACTTTTGCACATCTTTCTAGTTTCCACTGGCTACTCTGTGTTGAGTGCCCACCTCAGCAGGCAAATTTCAGAGGGACAATATCCATAATGCGCCATCATATGGGGAACGGGTCAAGTATTGTCAGAAATTTATAGCCGCTGAAAGCATGAACATGCCCTGTGATGCACAGCTGGGTCCGTCACTGAAACATCAAACGTCAGGGCCTTTATAGAAGCACCTAAATGATTCACAGGCCACATGGGCTTTCATTTGAAAACCCTCCTTATATTTGTAGTGACAAAGAAGATTCACAGTTGTGTTGGGGCAGGGCTAGTTTTTAAGGGATTCACTGGAAGATCATCAGATAATTCTTTGAAATATATTCTGAGACGTGTTTCTGGGAACAGAACTATTGCACTCTCAGTACTTAGCAACCTAACTTCAATTTAGGATTGCGATATAAAGAAACATTCCTTTGGTTTTTGTTTGTTTGCCCAGGAAAAAAAATATATTATACTCTTTCTGTGGCCTTCAGAAGTGACCTGGTCCTTTTGCAGGATATAATAAAGGAAATAATTAAAGTCCTGGGAAAGGTTTGTTATGGAATCACTGTTTCTCTAGAGCCAGATCAAGTAATAAAGTATTTTACTAGGATACAAAAGGCCCTGGTAATTTAAGAGAGAAGCAAACTTTTTTCCAATATAGTTTCAGATTATATCATCTCTCAGGAATCCTTTGTGACTGGTCTTCTATTTAAAGAGAAATAGCCCCAAACTAATAGGATACTTGACCCCCAATTATAAATTGTCCTACTGTCATAGTCAGTACTATTTTTTTATTACTGCTCATGTTTTTTTAATTTCTCTTTCAAATAAATCTAGTCTTTCCACTGTTTTCACCAAACATGGGCCAAAAGAATCAATTTTTGATTCCAAATTCCAAAAACCTGATGTCTCAGGAGCTGGTTCCACAAACTCTTCCCTTGTGTTATTTTTAATCTTGGGAAAATGGATCTGTGGCAGCAGCCAAATCTTTTGTTTCCCGGGGTAAGTGTCCTCCCCCAGTAGATCCCTACCCCTGCAGGGAACTTTCAGTGACGTTCCTGTGTTTATGAAAAGGATCGCCACTGATTTTGTTGCTTATCTCTGAGCTCTTTGTCAAACCTTTAAGATACGGCCCAAGGCATAGCTCTACCATTACATGAATACATATATTTATTTGTCTGACATTGCTGACCATACTTCTGAAAGCGGCAGAAAAAATGTCACAAGAAGTTTACGAGAGCTCTTTGCCTGAGGCCACCCATCCCCGGTAGCTCCCTCCCATTCTCCCAGTTATGCTCAGCTTCCATATGGCAACACAGATCCATCGAAACAAAGAGTATGGATTTTCAGGCCCTAAAATAGCTATTTGGGAGTTTGTTGCCTTAAACGTAGTGAGCTTTCATAGCTCATTGGCTTATTTCTTGCAGTACAAACAGTTCAGATCATCTGCTTGTTCGATTTCTGGGCCAATGATCGTATGAAAGTTGCGGTTACAATGTGCGCTCAAACCTAACCTCGCAGCACGGTCTAAATGCCAGCTAGACCAGCTTCAGCTGCTGAATAGGATGAATTCAGTACAGCACAGTATTAGTATAAAAATTATTGCTTGTGGCCAAGGTATTATTCTGTGTAATTCCTTTATTCAACGGCATGATTGTGTGTGCTGCATCATGGACCAGCTACTCCTGTTCCTGTCTTTATTTCCTGTAATACCCATAAAATGTCAAAGGCTTTCCAAATGTAGAAGATAGACATGGACTTTTTTCCCAGAATCTTTTATGTTATAAAACAATCACATTTACAGTCTAAAAACTGTTATTAAATGGATGGATTTTCACTGAATTTTACCTATGGTTGCTTCCTTAGCCAGGGAAAGGAGAGACGCGTGTTTCTGTGCTCAGGTCTAAACGAAGGGCTGAAACAATCCCCGTCCCAAGCAGCTGGGGAAATGCTCACATTAGAGGAAGCAGACGTTGGGCCTCCTTGCGAAAGATCAAAAGGTAAATCCTGTGTCCTGCAAACCCGTTCTGAACCTGGACATCAACAAGCAAAGCAGTTCAGCCAAAGCGTTCTGCCTTTCAAGGGGAAAAAAAATAGATGCTGATATTTAGCTGCCTTACTATAGACAGCCAGATTTGACTGTTTGAACCCCAGCTTCCCACTTCAACCCACTTCAGCCACTTCGGAGGCTTTTTTCAAGGATTAACTCACTAGAGTCTCTGCTATATTACGAAAATACAAAGTGGCATCTCATAGTTTGTTCTTACTGTTGCTGCTGCTGCTGAATGTTATTGGACTTGCCAGAGATGTCACCAATGCAGAGGGGAACACAGTCTCTCCCCAGTTCCCTGAGGCTCTCTGTATTCCCCCACAAAGCCCCTAAGATCACACTCCAGCCAGCTTGGCGGAAAAACAGTTGCCAGGGCTTGTTGCAAGCAGATGAGGAAAGGCTACAAAGGGAATCGACAGGCCTGCTGGAGTATTTTTTTTCTGCTTGGCTAAAAGATGGCAATCTGAGAACTAGTCAGCACAGAACTATTATATACCAAGAGTCCAATATTATATTTTTAAATTTAATTGGTTTCAGTGGTAGCTAAGGAGACTCGCAGCTATGCAAGAATAGGTGCTAAATCCATTTTGCCTACAGAAATTGTATTTTGCTTTGGAAAAGCCCCAGTTGAATTTTGAAAAGACTTTACAAGTTCACAGGCTGCACCTGTAGGTCTAATGTCTGCAGTGCTCTGCAGAGAAGTCTGTTTCTTGTGTGAATTCCCTGCAATTGCAATCTCATCTCCTGTAGCACCACTTAAGCACTGGATATTAGCTATAACAAGCAATGTAGTAGCTACAGCTGCACCTCATCCCCATTGTACTTTGTATTGGCTCACTTTACCTAAGAGAACCCTCCAAACCTTTCACATAAAACATTTGGGTAAACAAAAATTTATTATTTATAAATGATCTCATGTTGTTGCGCCATGGCCAAAACCGAGAACAGCCATTAGCTGGCCCGTCAACCAGACCGTCGTTGGGCTGGTTCGGTTTAGATAGTCTGCAGTCCTATTGCTGACATGTTGCACCATGTCTGTATCTCTGATTATACCTCTGACTGTCTTGTCCATACAGTATATTCAGGGTGAGGTATTCAAAATGGCACTTAAGACTGTCATAGTCAAAGAGCTGTGCAGATATTAATTAAACCTTTCAACATCCCTGCCAGCTGGGAAAAGATCCTAGTATTATCATCAACATTTCAGAGGTGGCAGAGGTGAGGTCAGAGATGCTAAGACCTCTGTTTCTGCCTGAAGTTGCAGAACAAAACACACAATCGGAATTTTAAACAACCTGATATGGAAACGGCCAAATATTCAGACGTGTTGCTGTTCTGTGTCTCCCCCAATTTCAGCAAGCAGTTGGATAGCGTCTATGAGATGAAGGACTGTCTCTGCACCTGTCATTTTCTATAAGTAATGAAAAAATATACACAGGTGGTTATTAGAAATGATCAAGAAATGTCCCAACTCCCTTTCTAAATAAAAAAATAAAGTCATAGTATTAAAACTTTTTAAAGAAAGACAAATATTTCAATGAAAAAGTTGTCAAGAAAATTTTTAATCTCTGGGACAAAATTACTGTGTGGGAAAACCAACTTTGGATAGCCAAGATCCCCCAGGCGGGGAGATGTCAGGTCAAGTTCCTCATCTGAACCATTGCCCTAACCTACTAGACTATTAAGGCTTTTTTTTTTTCAATCTGCCTATTTTTTCTTTTCTCCCCTCTCCCTTGAAAAAGAAAAAAAGGAAGAAAGATCTCATATTCTTTCTGCACTGGAATGAAAACAAATTTTGAAACCGCAACATTTTTCACAAAACAGAATTCTTGTTTTCCAGCCAGCCCTATTACTTATTATTATTGACCTTTCAGAGACTCCAATTTGAAATTTTTAGCTAAGTTTCAGCAGGAATCAGTGCCAGAGCTGCAGTCAGCGCTCCAAAATCCCCGACTGCCCATTCTGCTAGCTCTCTCACACCAAAGATGCCTCCCCTCCCCAAAAACAGCCCAGGAAGAAAAACCACTAATGATCTTCACCCTTGCAAAGAAAACCATCTGAGTTTTGCATTTGTGCAGCAAGAACTTCTTCTGTCCTTTCCCATAATAACCTGCTCAGATATTTTTTAAACAGCTGTAACCGATGCCGTCCTCAATAAAGTAAATGAAAGAGAGGAAAAACACGTGCCGCAGCACATTTGACAGTCAGACACCTAGAAGAGAAGTGGTTCAGGCCCTGGGGGACATGGCGTCAGCGCTCCGCCGCCTGAAACTCCCCACTCCGGCTACGGTTGGAAAGTGTCATGTTTTTGACACCTTGTTCCCAGAAATGCTTCCCTGCGGCAGATGCTGCTGTGATTAACATTAGGGAAGCTCAGGACGAGCATGACATCATTGTGATGTCATTCCTCCTGTCCCTGGGGTACCTGGGAAGCAGAGCTTCCACATACACTGCAGCACCCCTGACCGCCTTCCTAGGTGCGTTTTCAGGCAGCGAAGCTTTTAAAGCCTGTCTCCTGTCCTCTCACATCCCTAAGCTTGGCATGAGCACCCTATCCAGATTTACACTCTCCATTTTACTAGCACATCAGGCCTGGGACATACCCTCTGGCAGAGACGTATGGAATGTAAGTAAGTGACTGTGTTACTTGGCAAAAGACAATTTCTCTGAGAAGCTAAAGATCTGAGGGTTTTTACATAAAGAACTTTTTCTTTTTTTCCTGACGAAAGGTCAAAATTGAAGCTTTGGAACACTCTAACATGTTTCCCAGACCAGTCTCACATGCAGTCCTGTTCCCATCTTGCTAACCACTAGTACTCCTCCACCTTATCTTTTGTTGGAAGTGTAAGAACGTCTTGTGTATGTATATATAGCTAAATAGATGCTGAAGCCTTCAAAATGGTCTGTTGGCTTGGAAGGGAATAGGGCAGCCAGTGGTTTTTTCTTGGATCCTCTCAGTAATGAGCATTTGATTAAAAAGTTCTTGGAGCCTCCCTTTTATTCCATCCAGCAAATAAAGCCTCTTTGAAAATGTCTAGTTTTCCTGTATCAAAACTCAGCATCTTTGAGGGAAAGGTTCATTTATTCCACCAAAATGGGTCGGGATGATGAAGAAGCACACTAAGCATTCAGTTATCATTTCTGGGTAGGTCTCCTCCTGCATTATTTATTATAGAAATTAGGGGTCATGCCCATTGCTGGTGCAATGCAATTGCCTGTACCAACAGTCAGAGGATGAATTTAACCTCTTAAAACATACAGGACTAGATCAGTCTTACGGAGGACCTCAGAAAACTTCTGCCCTGCCAGTTGAAAGCAAAATTTCAGCATGAGCTTGTTCTTACTGCATATATTTAAGCAGCCGGTAAAAAATAGTTGGGGCCCTGTTGCGCTGGCCCCAAGGAAGATAGATCCTGCTGGTTTTTATATAGCGCTTTTAAGAGAAGTATCTTGTGGACAAGAAAAACGTTGAGAGAACCTGCCTGCAGACACTTTCAAGGAAAATGAATCCTTGACATCCAGAACCCAATACAGATCACGTGTACATAACCAGAGCTCCACTGTTGTCAGTCATTTCCCCTGGGTCTGACTGTGGCTCTGTAGGTTTATTGCACGTAAATGTGGGGCACAAGACCTGGATGGTTTTAAAAGATTTGCCACTTCCATAAATGAGGTATGGTCCTAAAGAGAGATTTCTTCTTTCTAACACAGTGGCTGTCATATCAAAGGACTACCTTTGCTGTGCCATACCTTTTAGCTAAATCAGAGAAGACACTACTCGTCTGGCTTATATTTGGCATGTCCTCCTTGGGAAACAAAGGCAATTCCCCGTGATTCACCTTAGCTGTTTAGAAAACACAAAACATTCCAGTGAGTAATGGCCTGTTAAAAGGACTGATCCTCTGGAGAATAACTTCTCCATAAAGAGAAGATGGGCACTGGAGAGGAAAAGTGGGAGGAAAAGTGCTGAGCACTGTCACATGCTGGAACCACACGCTGGGTTAACCAGAATGGTTTAACCCCAGCCAGCAACTAAGCCCCACACAGCCGCTCGCTCACTCCCCCCCCCGGTGGGATGGGGGAGAGAATCGGAAGAGTAAAAGTGAGAAAACTCATGGGTTCAGATAAAGACAGTTTAATAAGTAAAGCAAAAGCGGCGCACACAAGCAAAGCAAAGCAAGGAATCCATTCACTCCTTCCCATGGGCAGGCAGGTGTTCAGCCATCTCCAGGAAAGCAGGGATCCATCACACGTAACGGTTACTTGGGAAGACAAACGCCATCGCTCCGAATGTCCCCCCTTCCTTCTTCTTCCCCAGCTTTATATACTGAGCATGATGTCATATGGTATGGAATAGCCCTTTGGCCAGCTGGGGTCAGCTGTCCCAGCTGTGTCCCCTCCCAACTTCTTGTGCACCCCCAGCCTACTCGCTGGTGGGGTGGGGTGAGAAGCAGCAAAGGCCTTGACTCTGTGTAAGCACTGCTCAGCAATAGCTAAAACATCCCTGTATTATCAACACTGTTTCCAGCACAAATCCAAAACATAGCCCCAAAATAGCTACTGTGAAGAAAATTAACCCTATCCCAGCCAAAACCAGCACATTCTCCACCCCTTATTCCATACCATTTACGTCATGCTCAGGTCTCACACTATCCAATATATTCTCAATACCCACCACCACCCTTCCCATCCTTTGATATCATACACAGATATCATTCCCTTAGTCTATGGACCACCCCTGTGAAATGTCTGTTAAATGTCCATAAATGTCCACAAAATGTCCATTGAGTTCATTTAGTCCATGACTTTGGGCTCCATCTGTTATGGTGGTCACTCAGGACAGGAGAGGTGGTGTGTTGCCTGGAGTTATTGGGCACTGAAGCCAGCTCAGATCTGGTCACTGCTGCACTTGCACTGCTTCTTGTAAGGCTTGTCCTCCACTGGTTCAGGTGGTCCCTGCTATAGTGATTCCTATAACATGCAACTCAAATCATGGGTTACAACAATTTAAAGGCATTTCCATTATAGTCTCCACCCCTCATCCCTTTGTACCAGACCATAGGGTTTAACATTGCAATGAACTCTTCGCCTTGCCCCTGCTCTGGCTTGGACTTATCCACAGACTGCAGTCCCTTAAGGTTGTACCTGCTCCAAGTGGAGCCTTATCTATGAGCCACAGTCTCTCCAGGGCTACACCTGCTGCAGCATAGACTTATCCACAGCCACAGTTGCTTTGAGGTGCACCTGTTCCAGCATGGCCTTCTCCATGGGCCACAACGCCTTCAGAGATACACCTGCTCCAGCGTGGCCTGACCCACAGCCACAGTCCCTTCAGAAGTAAACCTGCTCCAACATGGCCTTATCCATGGCTGCGATCCTTCCAGGGGTGTACCTGCTCTGTCATGGGCTTATCCATGGCCACACACTTTGAGGTCCTCCAGCATGACCTCATGCACAGCCACTGATGCTTCAAGGTGTACCTGCTGCAGCATGGACTTATCCACAGCCATAGATACTTTGAAGTGAGCTTTCTCCAGCGTGGACTTATCCTTGGGCCACAATCCCTTCAGAGGTATACCTGCTGTGGCACAGACATAACCATGGCCACAGATGCTTCAGGGTGTCCTGCTCCTGCGTGGACCCATCCACAGGTCACAGTCCCTTTGACTCGAGTTCACACCCAAGTTCCAGTCTGTCCAGTACAGCAGCACAGAAACAGCAGCGATGCCCTGGCCATCTGCCAGCCCAGGCACATCGCCATTGCTGTTATCAAAACGTTCCCAGGCACAGCAGAGTAAGATGATCAGCAGTACAGCAGCACGGCAAGCAGCGAAAGCAAAAAGCAGCCACTAACGAGCCCTAGACTCTAATATACAGTAAGGCAAGCAAGCCCCATGGCAAGCACAGAAGCCTGCCGATTAATAGCTCAACAGCAATAACAGCCATAAATTTGATCTAGCACATTCCAATCAAACCTGTCGTACCTTGAACCCTTCAAGCCCCACACTGGGTGCCAAAAAGGACTGTCGTGGTTTAACCCCAGCCAGCAACTAAGCCCCACACAGCCGCTCGCTCACTCCCCCCTGGTGGGATGGGGGAGAGAATTGGAAGAGTAAAAGTGAGAAAACTCGTGGGTTAAGATAAAGACAGTTTAATAAGTAAAGCAAAAGCGGCGCACACAAGCAAAGCAAAACAAGGAATTCACCCACCACTTCCCATGGGCAGGTGGGTGTTCAGCCATCTCCAGGAAAGCAGGGCTGCATCACATGTAATGGTTACTTGGGAAGACAAACGCCATCACTCTGAACGTCCCCCCTTCCTTCTTCTTCCCCCAGCTTTACATGCTGAGCATGACGCCATATGGTATGGGATATCCCTTTGGTCAGTTGGGGTCAGCTGTCCCAGCCGTGTCCCCTCCCAACTTCTTGTGCACCCCCAGCCTCCTCGCTGGTGGGGTGGGGTGAGAAGCAGAAAGGCCCTGACTCTGTGTAAGCACTGCTCAGCAATAACGAAAACATCTCTGTATTATCAACACTGTTTCCAGCACAAATCCAAAACATAGCCCCAAAGTAGCTACTGTGAAGAAAATTAACTCTATCCCAGCCAAAACCAGCACAGTTATAAATCACGGAGATATCCTTGGCTGCGATCAGGCATGGGCTCAGAACAATTCCCAGTGAGGGGTTCTAGATGCATGCTATTTCAGGATCTTATCTTGATGAATGGACGATGGCAATTCATTAGCCATTCTGCACTTTTACTGCTAATTGGCTGTAGGGTGAAGACAAATTGTCTCCTTTCCCCTCTGAACAGTGTCAAGATTAAACAGTGAAAGGACATGGAAAGAATAATTGCTTAAGGCTCTGGCGTGATGTTTTCTCCTGTACAAACATACAATTAGGCTGTCTTAACCTCCCAATGTAGCAATAAACACCACTTCACAAACTAATTTACAGGCAAAAGTCAGAGACGGGGCTGGAGCTCTGCTCTGCGAGGCAAGGGCCCTGTCATTCAGCCAAAGGGGCAGTTCCACTAATTTAAGCCAGCAAAAATCCTTGTATGCTTTCCTCCAACTCATATGAGACTGAAATAAACTCTATACATTTGAATCATTGAGCAAACCAGCTAATAAAAACTGCATTTGTGACTGGTCATAAAAAAAGCATGTAATTGGTCATACTCAAGAAACTACTCAGAACAGGGAAGCGAGGGGAGCAAGGTCTTAATAATATTGACTTTTCTAACACTTTGACATTTTTCTGCCTCCATCGCTATCTGTCAGTCAGTAACACCTATGGATGGGAATTGTCAGCGCACATTTCTTCAGTCGGACTGATGGCAGGGCCAGGTTTGCACTGGAGACACCGCGCTTTCCACGCACCACGCGCTGCCCTCCTCTCACCGAGGCGTCACCCGAACCGTATTCGGTGCTGTATTTGCAAAGACAGGACAAGCTTTTATTTTCTAAATGCAAAGAGCAGTGCAAACTGTGAAATATGAGTTGACAATCCTCGGCAGGGGTGACGGGGGAAAGCCGCCCCAGGTCCTCCTCAGGCTGGCAGGGGTCCCGTGTCCACCCCCGTGCCACATTGGGCACCTCTCGCAGCCGCAGGCGCTGCCCCGGCTGTACGGCCACTGAGCCACGTGCAGCTCTGTGTGAAGGACAGATCTCTGGGGAGATCTTAAGAGCTTTCTGGACTCTAAAGCTTGCTGCTCCAATTTATCTGACTTAGGTGAAAACAGCCCAAAAGACGGAGTGAGCTGCACCAGGCTCTTGTATAAACCTGGAGTTGAGAGACAGGCACTGCCTAAAACCCAAGTCATCTGGTTTTCACAATGAATTCAGATTGAAATAGCAAACTTGGATTATCTAACCAGAGTTAGGAATGTACTTTTTTTGGCAATGCTTATCTGTGCTAGACCAAAAAATCGACAGCATAAACTTTGAGAACTACACTGGTGTAAATAATCCCAAATTGTTGGGATTATGTCTGTGCCCGTGACCCCCATGGCACAGACTCTTGGTGAACTTGACTGGAATCCCAGTGTCACTGGTAACACTGGGAGGGATCCAGTCCACCCAGGCCTTTGGATGCCTGACTTGAGTGAGTACTAGTTTCAGGTTTTGGTCCCTGTCCCAGGGAGCAGATGGAGTCCTCAACCTACTCCCCTCATCCCCACCGCATCTCCATGCTTGGGCTTTGCCAAGACCCCAGGTGGAGCCGAGGCTCCTCCCCAACCACCTCTGGGTCACAGCAGACTTCTGGGAGGGTGTGTGGGTGCAGATGTGCACCCCTTTCCCAGAACAGGTACTTCTGGCCACTAACATTCATTGCTCCAGGATCCTTCAGCCTAAGGAGGGAAGCACCTAATGAATTTAGCTGCCTGTGAGGCTAGGAAAGAGGCTAGACTGGACTCTTCCTTAGCTCTTAGGTTCTGGAGTCTCCATTTAGGAGAAAAAAATCCCACACTGTATAAAGAGCCAACATAGTCCCTGCCTCAGGGGCATCCATTCACTGGCTTAGGCGATGTGCATCGCGCGTTATTCACCACATTCATCACTGGCTATTCACCGCAGTATCACCTATTTTTTTTCATACACTCGGTGTGTACGATAGGTGTTTTCACTTTCTGTGACAAGCCAGGACAATCGATATTTTCACCATTGGCAAAGCCGCAACATACTGACCTTTGTCAGCTGTCTTCATGTCAGCTTCACAAAAGCATAGTAAGCTTTATTTTATTTTTTTCCTCCCATAAGCTGTCAGTATGGCCCATTGTCCATTGTTTTTCCTAATGTGTCCCTTAAGGGTAAACATGTCTCCGGATGACAATAACATTTTGCTGAGGCTCCTAACTAGCCCTTACTGTAAGGCTGTGCCTGGTTTTGTCGAAAGCAGTATCACTTTCTTCAATAAAATATCTTTGAACAGCAACAGCACCTCTGTATTTTGGGAAGGTGGGCCAGCTCTAGCTGCGCTGCTGAGAAACTGCAGTCTTTCCATTCTTTCACAGCCTCCAACAGTATAACAAATAATAAGGTTACCAGAGGGTATGCAGCTTAGTGTGTAAAAAAAACCTAATCAGATATCTTTATTTCCCATAAACACTTACAGCTGCAGCTTCTCTGCCAAAAAGAAAGGGTGGTTTTTCCAGTGGGGTTGCTAAACTCAGTATCTCACTGGGAAACATCAATGGAGGGGAGGGCAAGAGAGCTTTTACTTCCATGTGACTAATGAAGGCAAATCCCAGGAGGAGTGAAAGACCTATCTCAAAGTAAAAGCTACCTGTGCTGCTCTGAATTGGGGTTTTAGAGCAAGATATCTACCATGGGGTAAGCAAGCACTCTTCCAGCAGTGAAGACGTAGCCTAAGAACAAAGTTGTTTCCAAGAATTTTAAAATTGATACAGAGGTCTTTTCCTCTGAAATCTGAGTAAAGGCTGGTGGGATACTGATGAAGACCATAGATGATGATGTCACATCTTCAGGGTGGGACAGGCTAACTTACACAGCAAAGGTTAAAAACTATCCTGAGGGGATCTGTGTGGGGAAACTGGGCAGCAGGAGAGAATGTGATTTAGGGAATGGTCCTGGCTGGGACTCACCTACAGGTCTTATATGCCGAGACAGGATACTGGCACCTCCCCAAAGCGATATTTTTGTAAATCTCAGTTTTTGAAATGCATCTTTGTTAATCTTTTTTAAAGACAGCTCACATATTCAGGGAATTGCTGCTCACCATCAGGTTCCTGGGACTGCAGAGGTTCACCCAAATCATGCTTATCAGGGGTTTCAAGCTTTCATCTCCACCTGTGGTAATCAGATTTGTACTTTCTGCCTGTTCTGACAGTAAAAACCTCCTGATGAAGTCGGCGTGAAAGGCCACAGAGTATTACAGCCCTGCAGGTGAGCTCTGAGAGGATGTGGACAGCCAGAGCCAGCAGAGAGACGTAAGACGCCCGGGTAGACAACCCAGTCTCCCCATTAACCTTGGTGCAGGTGCTGGACACATGACCCTTCTGATGAACAGAGAAGTTTCCAAAGGGAAAACACAAAAAGATTCAATCCCCCTTGGCTGCCTCCTGCACCTATCCCATCCCACCCCACCCAAACATCAGTCATCTGGATGAAGGCACGATGCAGTTGCCTGTATAAAATCACTGGCTTGGACTGTCGGCAGACTCTTTGAGGTCCTACGCTGAGCTGGTGTGGGAGATGCAGTCACTCAGCTCCCACTGTCTTCCCAGGCTTTGAATCTGGGGGAGTATTGAGACAGCACATCTTAGGGATCTGCATCTTTCTCTGGGAATCTGCTTTGCCTGGAAGCATGTGCCTTCAGTCTCGGCAGGGCTAGCAAGCTGTTCACGATACACGTTTTCAAAAGCATATGGGCCAAAAGTCAATGAGGCTTTTTTCCTGAGTTAATAAGACTGGGTTATCCAACATCAACATGCAGCTATTTCTGCAAACGTGTGACAACATGCCACAAACCTGCACAGCAGTCTTCCCAAGAAATGCCACCAATGCATTAGGCTTTCTGCCATGATATTCTGGGCTTATGAACAGCAGCAAGGCAGGCTGGGATCGACTCAAGAGCTGAAGCAAAAGCTGGAGTTCGCCTGTGAGCAGCATTCTTCTCTAAATTAAAACTCTGATATTTTACACTATGGAAGCCAGTCTTGGAAAATGGGGGATTCATCGAGGTAAGGAACAATTTAGTCGTTTAATTATGAGCCCTTTAATGTCTTTTCATAATCAGTTAATAAATACCTTAACAATAAAATTGAATTTAAGCTTTTAATAGGCTGTGTTGGATTGAACCTAAACAAAAGAATTAGCAGCTCCAGGCATTGTGCAATAACTTCTCACTGCTTGGTGCCAGGAGAAACAAAGCATTTCAAGTACATTTTTTTGTACCTCACTATAATAAACGCTTGTAATATTCCCCAATTTCTGGAGTGTAAGATGCAGATCTTATTTATCACAGTATGTGACACATCTGGCACATGGATCAGGAAACAACTGTTTTACTTCATTTCTGTCATCACCTTCCAACAGATTTCTTTCACATTCCAATTTGGACGAGAGAACTTGGACTTTCTCTCCATAAGTTCTCCATTAACAGTTTCACAGCAACGAGCACTATTGGTTCGTTCTCCTTCCACAGCAATTAGTTACACCAAGCTGCATATTTTGACTTTTATTACAAGCGAACATGTAAAATTGCTGGTATTTACTCCTATCTGCTCCCAGCGCCTCTGTCGCAGGCAGAGCAGAGAGATGCTTGCAGACTGTCATTACCTCCATTTAGTACCATTTTCAAGCGGCGTCGCTGCCTGGATGCGCGTTGCCGCTTTCTGCCGCCTCCTGTCACTGTTATTAACATGTGTTTTATTTACAGTAGGGCTTTTGTTATGTCACAGAGTGTGTTTTGCAGCTGAAGAGAGCGCTCTCTCTTCTGCTTGAGCAGGGGCAGGCATATCAAACTCGCCGAGATGGGAGCTTTGCAAGCTGCACAAACGACTGCACTAATAACGCTCGAAAAGCTTGAATTACACTGGAACCCACAAAAATTTTCAAATTAAAAAGCCAAATTTAGAGGCCCCCTGTGGACCGTGATTTTATTTAGTTTAATCCCCTCTTGAGGCCAATTAGGTAGACACCCTTCTGCACATGCACACACCAGCACCAAAAAAAAAAAAAAAAAAAAAAAAAAAAAAAGACTAAAGTCTAAAAGTTAAAAAGGGGGGGTAGTATATCACTCATCCATTCGGAGACTGAAATTCTTTTCCCTTCTGTTGTCCCTGAAAATAACATGGCTGTCAGAAATCAATAAAAGTACATGCAAACAGTACTCATTTTATTTTTCTAGGCTGTGCTTTAACTTTTCCTTGCTTCTTTCTGCAACATCTAGTAAATTTTCACTGTCGCATACTGTTTCACCAAATGTATAATAAGTGCAAAACCTCCAGTGTTACTGGCAGGGAAGGGCCGGATGCCTTGTTTCTTAGCCTGGGAAGTAAAGAGGTGCTGTGAAAATAAATTCCTTGGGCAATTGATTGAAATTTATCATCTCTGTGTAAAGTGCATGCACGGGGTGGGATAAGGATGCGCTCCACTTTCCGTAGCTGAATCCCATTAAGTGCAATAGGCTTGTCCCAGCAGTGAGCCCAAAGAAAGTCTGACTCTATATGCACAGATTTAATTCACCCTTCCCCATAATATATAGATACTTTTTGCATAAACTGTTGGCAAGGAGCCAGCTTCCTCACTGCTGCTCTTCGCATCAGAAGTGCAAACTTAGTCTCCTTTGTACCAAGTGGCAGACACCACATGTCCCATATGAAAAAGGAGTTAATAAAACACACACTGAAAATATAAAAGAAGGTCAGAGGTGATGCTTTGGTAATGAGGACTTCTCCAAGTGGGGAAAACAAAAGATCAAAGTTATTGTAACTGTTACAGCTGTCTACAGCAATGGGCAAATAACAAATAAATATCGCCACTACCGACTCGTGCTTTCACTACCAGAGTGGGTTAAGAGTCCAAAATAATAAGTTCTTAAAACTTTGTCAGGTATTTAGCAACAAAAGCACCTTTCCTGAAGGGAACACGCTCGTGCTGAAGTGTTTACGGGAGAGGGTCTCTCCTGCCCAGATAGAACAGCCACCACAGCGTGCCCTGGACGGAGCAGCCTCCGGGCCTGGGCGGGGGGCTCAGGGCACAGGCAGCACGGGGGTCTGCAGAGCGGCTCCCGGCATATTCTGGGGGCAAACATGAGCTATGGCTAGGAGCCGCAGGCTGCTGCCGTGGCACAGGGAAAGCAGCCCCTGGTATGGAAAAGGAAAAGCCGATTCGTGAAATTCAGCAGCTCAACTGAATTTTCAGGATAAGCATCTTTCCGATTATCCGAGGAACTGCATGGGGTCTGTGCTCAGATACACCAACTTAAATCTTCGAGAACAACGTAATGAAAACAAGGGCTAAGGAAATGTGCCTGGAATAAATGTAATTTTACGGCACTTTAAAACAGATTAGGGCAAAAAGTCTATTTTGTTTTACAGGGGCTCATTGCTATAGCATCGGAGCAGCACTTAGCATCTCCCATATGTTGTTTATTCTCTCATCTGCCACACAGGGGCAATGCATCTGCAACAACTGTCATGTTTGGGGAGGCTCCTGCTTCGCTTTTTCAAAGAGATTGCACAGAGGCATGGTGGGGGGCACTTCTGCCAACACACTTTTTTTGGGATTTATGTTTGAGAAAGTCAGGTGAAAAAGGGAAAGCTTATTCAAAAAAAACCTGAAGCAAATTCAACCAGCTTTTCCAGGCCAAGGGTAAAGCTGCATAGGAGAATCCTTATTCAAGTTACAGGTCAGGTAAAAAAAGTCGCTTAAGACAAAGAGAATAATCTTTTAAAAAGACTAAGGTTGTCATAACTTTGCAGATACTTAAAAGCATATGACACGCATACACAGACGATGTATAGACCCATCTCTGGATCTGATTCAAAGTCTGGGAAAAGATGTCCTTTAGGCTCAAACTGAGATCTGGGCCAACCAAAGGAAGAAATCTTGCTGCAAAAAAATGACATTTTGGGAACTCAGCCACTGCAGTGTACGCCAATTTTACCTTGGTCTGACTGGAATCCAGCTTTGCAGAGTGCAAGAGGAAGGAGGAGAGGGTGGAAAAGACCCAACCTCCCCCCACAACCACGAGAGAAGACCACGGACCAGATTGTCAGAGTCTTCTCCCTGTCCCCCGCAGGGCCAGCATCTGCCTCTCATCAGACACCTTCACGTGCACAGAGTTGGGTCTGGGGCAGTCCCCAGGTTCAGCTCCTGGGCCAATGAAGGTAGCCACTGCTGTAGTGATATGAATCAAGAAATGCTACTAAACCTCATCTACATCAGACCAACAGGTTTCTTTAGAAACTTAAGAAAAATCACACATGCCCTCTTTTGTACATTTATATATATATATAAAAATATATATATATACACACATAAAGTAAACGTAATATAGGGAGCATTATAGCCATCATGCATAATTTCATGGCAACAATGCAATTTTGATTTATTCTAAAAACATAGCAGATCTCCCACTGCCCGTTGGGACTGCAGGAACTCAAAGGCTGCAATTTACGGCCAAACACTGTGCCAGTGTGAAGGTCTGTCAGGGTGCCTGGAGCACTGCACAGACACACAGCTCCCCCCCGTCTTGTGCAAATGACAGGACTGGGACACACAACTTATTTGCCTGACTTCTTAAAAAAATGCACTTGTGAGGGGTACCTAACGACAACTGCAAAAGCAGTCTGTAGGACAGTTAACTAGAAAAGATGTTGCTGACTCTCTGGGTTTCCCAGCATCTGTAAATTAGGGAGGCAGCTATTTTTTTTTGTCCCATGGAGAAAGCAAGCCCTAAGTCCTTACCCATCCCCCTCCCATGGAGAAATGAGCAGGAAACTGCACGCTGAAATTCATTGGGTTTTCTCTACCCTACATGTGTTACTCCCCTGTAGGGGAGAATGGGGCCTTTTATACCTCCATAGCTCTGGGCTCTTTGAGTAATGAAGGGAGCACATTTATTGGTACAAGGTTTGGTGTTTATTGATGCTACCCATTTTTCACCAGGTTTAGCACTCTGTGGGGAAGGCACACGGACTTTCCAAAACACATTTTATAATCAAGCCATTTCAAGGTTTATGCAGTATAATATGTTTAACTGTTAAATTGTAAATAAAAGTCACTGCCCAATGCTGAACCTCCTTCAAGATATTATAGCCAGCTACATCTTTAATTATCTGATTTATAAGCAACTCGCCAGCACTGTTGCATGTGTTACAGGCACATGCTGTTTACCTGGCAGATGCAGCGTGCAAAATTATCCTTCTAGAAGGGGTTGTGGGCTTAACCTACCCCTGCCTCACCCTTGACTCGGCGAATAGGGGAAAAATTCCTTTCCCACCGTAAAAACAAAAACATATTCCTGCCTCATCCTCTTCTCAAGTAGGCTTTCACTTTTTACCAAGCCTGCCGAAGGATTTACCTTCGCTGCTGGGTGTTTTGTGAAGGAAGCCGCCTGCTGAGGCTGCCGGGCGGTGTGCGCGCCCGGAGGAGTCCCCGGGCCCTCCCCGGCAGCTGCGCTCCCTCTTGTGGCAGCGCCCGCCCCGAGGAAACCCAGAGCGCAGGGCCGCGAAATGGGTACAAAACGCAGCTCCAGGGATACTAAAGGAAGGTGTTTTAGGAGGCAAAAGCACATGCATACGCACAGAAGCCTAGGCACCCCCAGCCCGCACCAGACATTTCCCAAACTGTGTTCCTAATGTAAATCGGCGGGGGATTACCTTGCTGAGTGTAAGAAATCCCGTGCTGTAGCTTAACGGAGGAGATGCTGCTGCCCATCGCTCCGCAGGCAGCCCCGCACGCACCCGGCAGAGCTCCCGGCTCTTTCTGGAGGCCATGCACAGGCGTCCGTTTGATGAGGCATGAGGAGCATTAACCGTTTCCAAAATCCTGCATCCGGTATTGATTTAACAAAGCCTGGCCCTGGCAAACACTGTTAGCACAAGGAAGGCTTTCAGGAGTGATTGTTCTGCCCCCGTTTGCCTCTTGCCTGCCAGCATAGCACTGCCTGTCGCAGTGCCTGTTCAAAGACCAGTCGCTACCAGTGCTCCAACTATCTACTCCTCAGCTGGTTATTCTTCACCAAGAAGCAAACCCTTTAATGAAGGAATAAACAAATAAAAACATACCATCTCAGATTAAGGCTGAGAAACAGGTACCCCATCAGTTTTAGTCAGTAAATCAAAATCCCCAAAGATGATGAAGTAGCTCTTACCTTTTATGAGAGCACAACCAGATCAAGCACTTTTCATGCCAAGAGAGAAACCCACAGGGGGGAGCTCTCCTTTGCAGAGATTCATTTGCTATCTGGTATTGATGTGTTACTTAATTTATTGATCCGGAGAGGAATGAGAATCCAAAGGCAGTACAAACTGTATTCTGCATAGGTTCTTAGGAAGAAAAAAGTTTTATCTCCTCTTCTTTCTTAGAAGAATTTCTTTCTTCTTTCTTAGAACTATTTTTGAAAATGGACACCCCTGTCATGGTCTCAGTATATTGCCATGGTACAAAAAAATTTGGGTCAGTTAAACCTGAACAGCTTGTCAATAGGGCTGCACAATAGGCCTTACTCTCCACTTCATTCCTGTTGCTCACTTCATCGGTACAAACTCTGCAGTTGTCAATTTAAATAAATAAATAAAATAACTTGCATGGAAACATGCTCTTTAATGCTTATTCTTACTTTCAAATTCAAAAAGCAACCAATTTAATGGAAAGGTGGTAAAGGGGCAGCCCAAATAAGATACACAGAGAATGGGTTAATATTTTCGCATTTATTTTTTTACCATTTTAGTGCTACTCAGAGATTTCATACCCATGCATGTGAAGGCTACAGTAGACTACATGGGAGCCTGTAAAAAAGACATACCAAGACAGGGTAAAGGATGGAGACCTCCACTGAGGCTGTGTTCTACAGACCATGGTTAGGAAGGAGTGAAGGACAGCACAGCCTGACTTAGCCTTAATGCAGCGGGACCCTTTCCCTGACATCCAACCTTTGTATCCCTTTCACTCCAGTTGCATTTCTTGATGCGTTTGCGGAATCTCTTTTCAGGAAGGCACATCACCCTAGAACAACCTGCTTTTCTGAATGCCAGACAATTAGAAAAAAATAAAAGAATGTAATTTTTCTACAGAGCAGTAGATTCCTAAGAAATTACCCTTTCCCAGTGGAGCCAATGGGAGGCTTATGTCTAACTTCAGGGGAGTAAGATCTTGCCAATATTGGGCTTGGGCTCACCAGAACTGAGCAGCAGATGTTTTTCTCACCTCATAAGACTCTTTCAAGACAGTGGAAAGCCAAAGTATCTCATTCTGCATTAGAATGCCACCAAATCCCTGAAATCTTGTCCATGACAAGAACGGAGCTCAAGGAGAAGACCAACACAACAGCCACTAGTTGGGCTGGGACAAGAGAAATTGAAGTTCAAATCCTTCCCTTTCCAGCTGCTTTTATATCCAAGACAATGCTTTAGGCAATGAGTCAATAATCCAGTTTCACCTTTTCTGTCTTAATGAACCTTCATTCATTTACAGAAGTGGGGCAGCTTCCCCATGATTGCTGTTAAAGTGTTTCTCTGGATGCCAGAGGACTTTGGAGGGCTCAGGAGGTAGGTGTCTCTGACAGTCCATAGGAAAGCTTTACCCACCAAATTATTATTTGCTTGGGCCTGTAACCATAGGAAAGCTTTAGCCAC
The DNA here is from genome assembly GCF_035582795.1 of Mycteria americana. Lineage (NCBI taxonomy): Eukaryota > Metazoa > Chordata > Aves > Ciconiiformes > Ciconiidae > Mycteria > Mycteria americana. The sequence continues at coordinate 40,458,388 of NC_134367.1, forward strand.
CAAATTATTATTTGCTTGGTCCTGTAATCTCTCTTTCATTTTCAAATCAAATTCTACCCTGGAGCGGAGAAATCATTCTCATCGGAATTGGTACATTCCCATGAAACATCAGTTTAGTATTTGCCTAGTGAAAAATTGTTTCATTTAAAAAATCCCAGCTTGTTCCAGTCTTACAAATGACAGTCAATGGTGGCTACTCAGGTTGGGATCTGTATTGCTAACTGCAGTTGGTTTGGTGAAATCTCACATAATAACCAAAACATCTGAAAGAAGAATCGCACAGTCTGGGACATGCTGCACCCGATTACTATTTGCATCAAGTCTGCTGCTATTTACATTCTTCTTAATGCCCGTTTCAGCTGTCGGCACAGTAGGACCAGGATTTCAAGTTTTATTTTGGGGACACACGGTGCTCCCAGCTCTTGATGTGTTGTGCAGGGTTCCACAACACTGAAGCTTGTGACTCCTATTTCACCCTCCTTAATTTCAGCAACTGCTCTTGTAGGAATACATGCTATCAGACAGTGGGATATCATCAGCACTACCCTGCAAGACATTTCTTTCCTCAGTTCAAAGTCTTCCAATTGGGGCTCCATTTGATCAGAGATTTACTGCTTTCGCATTGTCTAGATATCCTGTGGATATCCTCGACTTAGAAGCTGCTGAGAAATTAATATGAAGGCTGAAGAAATTATGCCAAATGTTTGCAGTTCTGACAGGTCTAGAACTTCTTTCCACAGTACTGCTCAAAAACTTGAACTCTTTAGTAATAAAAATACTGGCTAACTAATTAAAAAGCAGAAATACTTCTTAAAAGTTGCTACCCCCTGAAAGATCCCCATTATTTTTGTTTACCTTATTTTCTACCAAAGGAATTTTTCTCTCAGGTTTATCACATCAAATTTTGTGATTGTCCTCAGAAACTATACAAGCAAAAATATAAAATCCCCCAAATATGCAAGTAGAAGGGTATGGGTCTTGAATATACCATCTAGATTCTTGTCTAGACTCTTCAGCTTATTATTATTATTAAAGTCATGACAATGCATCCTACAGTGTTTCCTAATCTATTTACTGGTCTTCACAGGTCTGCTGTGGGAGTTTACATTTTTTTAATGCCTTTCATTTCCTTTTTAAGTGGTCAAGTACAATTTTGGTTCTGGTTTAGTCCCTTAATGGAGTTATTTCTCAAGTGGCAATTGAGAGGAGAGTTGGCAATGAGTGCCTTCCTTTATCAGCACTCAGATCAGTAACTTCAAAGCTATCCTTGTGCCTCTACAGCCCAGAGTAAACTGGGGTTGCACACTAACTCCTCTGATGCTGTTTTTATCCTCTTTGCCTACCTCATCCCTTTTTAGGACACTGAAAAAATATTTACAAAAACAATGAAGATAAAACCAGAATGGTGCCTCTTGATCCCACCCTCGAGGCAGCCATGATGTGTATTTGGCCAGTGTGCTGGTTTTGGCTGGGATAGAGTTAATTTTCTTCACAGTAGCTAGTTTGGGGCTATGTTTTGGATTTGTGCTGGAAACAGTGTTGATAATACAGGGATGTTTTAGCTATTGCTGAGCAGTGCTTACACACAGTCAGGGCCTTTGCTGCTTCTCACCCCACCCCACCAGCGAGTAGGCTGGGGGTGCACAAGAAGTTGGGAGGGGACACGGCTGGGACAGCTGACCCCAGCTGACCAAAGGGCTATTCCATACCATATGGTGGCATGCTCAGTATATAAAGCTGGGGAAGAAGAAGGAAGAGGGGACGTTCAGAGTTATGATGTTTGTCTTCCCAAGTAACCATTGCACGTGATGGAGCCCTGCTTTCCTGGAGATGGCTGAACACCCGCCTGCCCATGGGAAGTCGTGAATGAATTCCTTGTTTTGCTTTGCTTGCGTGCACAGCTTTTGCTTTACTTATTAAACTGTCTTTATCTGAACCCATGAGTTTTCTCACTTTTACTCTTCCGATTCTCTCCTCCATCCCACTGGGGGAAGTGAGCGAGCGGCTGTGTGGGGCTTAGTTGCTGGCTGGGGTTAAACCATGACAGCCATCAATGCACCCTTGCAGCAAGGACTGCCAATAGCCTCCTGGGCTGCATGAGTGGGAGAGTTACCAGCAGGTCGAGGGAGGTGATCCTTCCTCTCTGCTCAGCTCTGGTGAGACACATCTAGAGTGCTGGCTCCAGTTCTGGGGTCCCCAGACTCTTCCCAGTGGTATCCAGTGACAAAGCAAATGGGCACAAACTGAAACACGGGAGGTTCCCTCTGAGCATCAGGAAATACTCTTTTACTGTGATGGTGACTGAGAACTGGAGAAGGTTGCCCAGTGAGGTTGTGGTGTTTCCATCCTTGGAGATATTCAAAACCCCACTGGACACGATCCTCAGTAACCTGCTCTGGCTGGCCCTGCTTGACCAGGGAGGCTGGATGAGGTGACCTCCAGAGGTCCCTTCCAAACTCATCTACTTCATGATTCTGTGATATATGACACTGGATTCTCAGCTGACAGTGCAACTTTGGGCAAACCACACTGAACATGCCAAGGGAAGGAAAGCACGGCTGTGCAAAAGATTCTCTCACATCTGTAAACTTGTCATCAAAAAAGCTGTGGAAAACAGGGATAGTCAAGAGCAGATTATTAAACTCTAGATTTTGGGGGTGGAAAAAAACACGTTATATAATTTCCTCCACAACTTTCATAGAGAACTTAGTTTATGCTATGAAAGTTGCATGCTGCTTATTTGGGGTATTATGTTTTCACTAAATCACCCAGACAGTATTGACATCTCTCCTTTTCTCATCTGGGAGGAAGGACAAGAAGAGCTGTCTCCCTCAAGACTGATTAACCCCTCAGTAAGAAGGAAACCCAAAAGGTGCACACTCTTTTCCCACTGCAGGAACCAGGTGTCAGTAAGATCAAGGATTCATCCTTTCTCCTACCTTCTTAAACTTCAGCCAGGTACAAGCGACTAGACTCCAGCTTGCCTGAAAAATCGTACCGCAGGAGAAGCTTGGCTATCACCAAAGCACTGGCTATCAATTTGCAAGATTGCAACAGGGAATTCACCCACTCAGAAATTGTGGGGCTTGCAAAGTTAAAGACCTCTTCAGCTTTCATTTTTCCCTGTGGTAAATAACCATGCACGTGGTGGCCAGCTGGCCTCAAAATAACACCACTGTAAAAAAGCAACCTGTAAACAGCATATTACATTGCTTGCAAAAGATAATTCAGCAAACGGAAGATGCAATTCAATACAGAACTCTATTACTTCAGCTGGTAGATGGACAAGCAAGAACACAGATACTGTAATATAAAGTAATGATTTGTATTCTTGACATAACAAAAACAAGCATTGATCTCGTACCATTTGTGACCTTTACGGGTTCAGTATCTCAGTGATCTTGGGCGCTGGACAGAGGGTACCACTCCTACATGGCACTGCATGCCTGGAAACTCTGGATGGTGAGGGCTGAAAGAGAGAAGAAAAATAAGGAGAAACCTCATAATCATACAAACTAATGGCTCCCATTTGCCTCTTTGCCGCCAGCAGTATATTAAACCTGTGAACACAAGCAAAATGTCTAAGAAACTATTTTTTCTGTAATTATCCACCCTTCTCTTGGTCTCCAGTGATCATTATTAATGGAAGGTCCAACATAGGCTTGATTAAAGTGTATTAGGAAATGGTATGGTCTCCACCCATCTTCAGTGGGATTTCAGGACTATTTATCGATATGATTCTACTCTCATTTCAATGAGAGGTAGTTTTTCATTGACTTGAGCAAGGACAGTATTAGGGCTATACTGAGAGTTTTAGGGGAGAAAAAAATTGCCCATTACAACTGGCTCCAGACAATAACAGTATCACTTTCTTATATTCAAAGCAGTAAAGCAAATATAAAACAAACAACAAAAAATTGTCAAAAAAGGGAGTTCATTCTAAGTTCAGTCCATTAAGAATTACAGTTTGATACTGTTGATTTCCCCTGAGTTCAATAAAGACAAAATCACAAAAAAATGAGCATATATCTCCTTTTCCAAAAGGCATTACTGAAGAAATGTAATAATGAGATCTGACTTTATCTAATCAGTGAATAGCTCCAGCAGTACAACTTTGTCTCCTGAAATCATCGCGCTGCTGAGAATCACAGTGTTACATGTAAAACTTTATGATGATGCAGTGATAAAAGCTGTTTTTAAATTAACAGGTTATCAAGGGCACGGAATTATCTTCACACACACACTCAGCACACTGAGGAGAGGTTTCTGTCTGAGCTCAAAACTCCTACATGGAAGGATCTACATGCCAGTGTCTGTGGGCAAAAGGAGGGTCAAAGCTCCTACTGTACTTGGTGGAGATCCTAGTACAGTTGGAGAAGCCTTGGCAGTGATTCATCTCATCTTTAGCTTGTCACTGAGAGCTCAGTCCAATTGACTAATGTAGATGTCTAATGTCATTTGAGATGCTCTGTGGTATCCAAGACACCCTCATGGGGCTAGCAGGTCTGATGTGGGACCCCAGGGATACCCGTGGCTGTCTTAAGCAGAAGCTGAAAGCTGACAGGATACCTGTGAGCAATTCAAATACCACTAGGTGCCTAAGTTTAGGCAACTGAGCCCCTTTACTGCCCCCCCCATGAGGACGCCTAATTGTAATTTACTAAGTTAAGGTGCCTTATTCTTGAACTTAACCCCATCAAAGACAGCTGGAGATGCCAAAGAGGTCAAAAAGTAAATAAATACCCATAGCAATGCCCCCTTCCATGAATGCATCACAGTTTGGTCCTTCACCAGGCTATAGGTAAACAAATAATCCAGACACTGCGGTCTTTGCAGTCACCTTGTTGAGTATGTTGCCACAATCACAAAAAAAACCCCAAACCCAACTCTTCACAATCTGCACTGGATGTTTATGATTTTGGGAGTAAAGCTGAAAGTGTTATGTTTGTCCTTGAAAGTTAAGCTGGGCAAAGTCAGCTAATGTTGGAAATTAGCATGGCATTGTCTAGTGGTGCATTGCTAGAGGTCCACTTCCCTTCTTTCTCTCCATTTGCACCCTCATGCATCCTGGGGGTGACGCAGCACGATACTTTTTGTCTGTCCATGTTTTTCCATATGTGGCAATGCAAAATCTTTCAGTTTACTGCATTGTTTATTCCTGGCTATCTGTTTGCTATAAGCTATTAATCGCCTCAATAATTTCCATGCTCTCTTGAACTGTAATGGTACGTGCAACTACTCCATTTTTTTCTTTTCTGAAATAACTTTTTTCATCCCCTGCAGATTTGTAATTTTTTCTGCTTGCAATTGTTTTTCTTTAACAATGTGGTAACAGACCAGTCTTGTTGTGACAATGGAAGTTCAGATATTTACAGATTTGCTGCCCAGCATGTATGGGTTTTTAATGTAAAATATTTAGAGCAATTTTGAAACAGAAAAAAGTAAAGTGATATAGGAGAAAAAGAATTCTAGTTTCAGCAAAAAGCTTTGAAACTCTTCACTTTTATCAGCAATCTGAATCCACCTCACACTTCTGACCATAAATCCTTAGTGCCTTTATGTAATGAGCTGAACATTTGAGCTCAGTTTCCAAAAGATGGGTATAAACATAATCTGTGGGTGCTTTTGGTGGTAGAAATATGATATGGGGTTTGGAAATTACTGTTGCTTCTCCCATTACTGTTTCCTTCAAGCCAAATTGGAAGTAAGTTACTGAGATACTTCTGCCATTCCCGTGTCTGGTCCACACATACACGAAGGACTATTACAACTCATCATAGCATAGTTAAAGATAAAAGCTACACGTATCCATAAGGTTTGAAAGATATGGTTGGAAATTTATGGATTCCACAGAAGCCACCTTATGAAGCTTATGAAACCCTTGAGTAGCAAGTGGTTGGAGCTGGGATGTATTACTGGGAGGTATCACCTGACATGCTTGACTCCAGGTATCTTGTTTTGGCCACACTCAAAGACTGGACACCGACTAGACAGACTTTCAGTCTGACCCAATATGGATGATTTTTGGTTTTGATATTCTTATATACATTCAAGAACCAGATACAATACTGAAACATGAAAGAAACTATAAAGGCTACCTCAGGGAGTCAAGTAAGGGTTACTAGATCAAAGTTGCCAATATGCCTGAGAAACAAAAGACCCTAATTTGGAGGAAATACAGGTCTGACATAAATAATCCCTCTAAAATATACCATGAATCCGTACTCATGGACAATTAATAAAAGGTGCAAGAGTTCTTTCCTAGAAATGGAAAATAATCTGAAAATAAATAACCACGCTCATGAGAAACTTTTTGCAAATCTGGTAAGCATATATTGCATGGCAGAAAGAGAAAGACTATCTGCAAAGTACATCTATTCATCTTTCTTTTAATTTAACAGCTAGCCTAAGGAATCAGTGCAGAATCAGATATAAATTTAGTGGCAATATGGATTGTGTGAGTAAAACATGTTCATGAGTGACATCTTGGAAATATATGAATTAAAATTTAATATATTATGGAGAACAAAGTCTTTTGTGCTTTTACAGCCTGATCCAACTCCTAATGAAGACAAAAGGAATACTCGTATTCACTTGTGTGAGTGCTGGACCAGATCAATACCAAGAAAATAACACCTATGCTTCTGATTCCACAGGTCTCTTGGTGGTGAAGAATAGTCACCTCTTTGACTAAGTAAGTACTATGACCCTTGAAAGAGACTACTGATTTACACCATTCTGGGAGAAGAGTCTGGCCCACCCTTCAGTGCATGCCTTCTTAACCCCTTAACACGTGGCAGTAAGTAAATCTTGCAGAAAAGCTGCTGAACTTGCACATGCAGTAACTTCTAAAGTAAACTCCATGGCTGCCAAAAAGCGTATGAGAAGTCAGAAATAACTTACAATATGGCAGGTGTTACAGTGCAATAAGGGCATGTCTTAGGTACGTTATAAAACACAGACTGAAGTGGTTCCAGGATCTGAGAGTTATTACAATACAGACTGTGAGGTTACTATTTAGATTAAATTCCTCCTACCATGTCTTCAAACCATTTTTCTTCCCCTTATTTGCTCCATTCACCACATTTAGATGCCACCATCTTGGATTTCCTTCTCTGAAAAGGAAATCCCCACTTCTCAGCATGAAACTTGAAAAGCTTTCAGTCTTAAAAAGGAGCTGCTGAGCCCATGTCCTACACCCAGGTAACCTAAGCCATGTGGAAATATGAACTGTTCGCAACCTTCAGGTCCTCCAAAGCAGGCCAAGCTCAGGACCTAAGCCAGCACCATTTAGTACCTCAAGCAGCAGACAGCAGCGGTTAGTGGGAAAGTCAAAAGTCAAGGGAGTGGGGACAGTTGCCAAAGCACCTAAGAATATGTGTGCATTAAAGCACCACTCTTGGAAAAGAGATGTTTGTACTAGTTCTGTGGGTGCCGGCACATCCCGAAGACAGTGTCGATCCAGGAGGGTAGGATGCTGCCTCCCAACTAACGTGACCTGTCTCCAGGGGGATGCTGTCTCCTGACTAACGAGCCTTATCTCCCAGCCCACCGCAGCATTGCTCCGGCACAGCAACACAGCCCCCCACCAGGTTGGCATGTCCTCGGTGCCTGTGGAAAGCACACCTTTAGGTAGGGCGTGTGCTCTGCAACCACAAAGAGCCAGGCTTCAGGGGAACTCTTGAGTCAAATCGGTGGGACTCCACAGCTCTAAGAATCTGACTTTTTGGCCCTTTTAAAAAATCTCACACTAGATCTTACAAAGCTGGCAGTATTCACAAGAGTATAAATTAAGACTTCAAAAAGAATGACTCCAAGAAGTAAAACCCAGCCTTTCATTAAGCCAAGGCTTCCTCCTGCAATGGCAAAAAACAGAAACCAGGACCACATTGCCTCATCTCTAACGTGAGACAAGAAAAGCTTTGGATACAGCTACAGTCAGGATTTTGCTTCACAGGAGGAAATCCAAGATGGTGGCGGCGAAGTGACAAATTCCTGCTCGTGCTGTTTTATTTCTGCTGGACATAATGAGGTTGTTTAACTAGCCTGGGCTCTGCATAAAGTTAATTCCCGCACACACACAGCCTCATAATTTCTGGATCAGTAGCACAGATATCGTGAGAAACGCTGTTCATTTCAGTTTCCCTAGAAGGGTACTAAGAATATGGAGTGGTAAAGCAAAATGTGTCTTCTCAAACCTGGAGTTAGCCTCCAATTTATATCAAAACCTTTTTTTCACTTCCTGATAGGAAAACTATATACCTTCTTCATACCTGGGGTTTTGTGGGTTTGAGGTTTTTTATTTCTCAAGGCAGCAGAAATGCCTCCCCTCCCACCCCCCCAAATGAGTGCAAAGTGGTAAAATTATGCGACAGTTTAGGCCGGGGCTTGTCTGGGGAGGAGGGCTGTTAGTTTTTTTGAAGCCATTAGGGTGGTCATTCCTTCTATGGTGCTAACCCTTCCTCCTTGCCACAGATTATTTCTTTTTGACATCTCTCTTCTATCAGAGATCTGCTTTATTAGCTCTCTTCTCACACTTTTTTCACACTGCAATGCAGCACGTCACATAGCAGCCATATCACAGAGCAGAGACACTGCTAGTGCTGGCAAATGGCTCCCTTCTCATCCAGGATTTCAGCTTCATTTGGCTTGTGATCGGTAGTCACGGACTCCCTAACACAGAGGTGGACTCTCTTTTGCTCCTTTGCCCTGCCTCCTTTTCTTAATCCTCCACTGTGCCAAAAAAATTACTTTGAAAGGTATTTGGAAGCTTTTCGACTTCAACATTTTTCAAGGTGTCAGGCTGGGACTTTCCCCAAAAATAGCAATAGTTAACTTAGCTAGCTATCATAGAATCACAGAATGGTTTGGGTTGGAAGGGACCTTAAAGATCATCTAGCTCCAACCCCCCTGCCCTGGGCAGGGATACCTTCCCCTAGACCAGGTTGCTCAAAGCCCCATCCAACCTGGCCTTGAACACTGCCAGGGTTGGGGCATCCACAACTTCTCTGGGCAACCTGTTCCACCTGCATAGTGAAGAATTTCTTCCTTATATCTAATCTGAATCTACCCTCTTTCAGTTTAAAGCCATTACCCCTTGTCCTATCACTACATGCCCTTGTAAAAAGTCCCTCTCCAGCTTCCTTGTAGGCCCCCTTCAGGTACTGGAAGGCTGCTATAAGGTGTCCCCAGAGCCGCCTTCTCCAGGCTGGACAACCCCAACTCTCCATCTGTTTTCAATGTTTGTTACATTTTTAAAGAGTTTTTTTCCTTTCTTCTGAAATGTGCCAGAAATACGGGGTTTCTGTTCCATACAGTGGTTCTCCTCACTTTTATTTTCTTGTTTTTAGTGGGAAAGTCAATGAACAGTCATTTAGGAAGACGGGAAGGAGGCAGAGCAAATAGAAAGCACAAACAAGGAGAATTTCCTCGTTCTTCCCTCAGAAAACCATATCTCCTTTGTTTCTGGCTTTCGGAAAGGAATAAAAAAAGGCACTTAAGTTAGCAAACAAAGTCCCATTCCAGCTGGGCAACTAATATAGCTCAAAGTGTGACAACTGAGTACATTATAAAGATGAAACCTACTCAGCTTAGTGGGACTTTTTCTTTTACTTAGACAGTAAAAGGCAAGGGGTTGCCCTGTGCCTGCAAGCAGCTGCATGCAGATGGTGATGCACTGAACTCACCCACGAGTTTGAACTGTAAAGCGTACAGTAAATCCGCTTTGGATTTTAAACACTTCTTAAAAAATTCCTTCTCATTTTTACTCATCCTGGCAAATTTTTGCCCTTCGTGAGCTTCACAAGTCAAAGCAGGCAAGGAGGACGCCGCTTATTGTTCAACTCCAAGTGACAAAGGGTGGAGAAAGGATTCGTCATCGCACTAAGTTATGGGAAGGGCTTTGGTTCTCTAAGATTCCATTGTAGTCAGTGGAGAGAGATGGCAACTCCCGGCTCAAATTGCAGGTATGTGAAAGCACTTTCTGTAAAGGCTCTTTTCTCTCTCCGTGACTTTGGAAAGAACCCAGGTAATGAAGACAGATACAGATAGACAACAGCTGTAGAAAAAAAACCCACCTCTTTTCTTTTCTTCTTTTGATCAGTCATTGCTGTAAGGAGGAAAATGCTTACACATACACACACAAACACACACTCACACTGTCCGCACTGCTACATTTTACAGAACAGGAATCAATTCCCAGGAAATGCAAGATACCTGACCTGGAATCAGGCCAGGACCTTGGAACTTAAATGTGCTACAAGTGCATATATGTTTATATGCTTTACACAGTAAATGTGTAAATGCTTGCACAGCATCAGGTACATAACTCAGCTTTGCGTTCGTGCTAGGTATCACACTGTTTTTAAAATAAATTGTGCCCTTGCACACCAGCAATATGCACGCAAGGAAAACGGAGGCTCAGTTTAGTTTGGTGCAACTTGTTTAGGGACCTGCTGTAGGAGGAAGAGAGCGGTATATTCCAGGCTAACGCTGGGATTATGTGTCATCTGTCTCGGCAGCTCTGGGGCATTAACTGACATTGCGTATCAGGTTAGGTTAATAATCTACCACTTGGTTCTGCTTGAGCAGATCTGCGTGCCCAGGGTAGAGATCAGTGACAAACACGGAGTCTCGGAGGGAAAGGATTAGTTGCTGTGTGATCAGCGGGATGGCACTTGCACCACAAGATGTACAGACTTAACGCCTGGATCTGCTGTGAATCAGAAGCTACATCTGGAAAGTAGCAATACAAGTCTGACTCTCCAGGGATGCCCACAGCAATGAAAGCAGGCTCGGACGACAAAATGACAGATACTGGCAACTTGGATGGGATATTACCAGAATGGGAGAAAAACTTAAAGGATATAAAAATACCTGCTTGTTTTAACAAGATGCCCCAAGAGACTGGAAAGAATTTCCCTCACTCCAAACAAGTTGGGAATTACTTAGTAGGCAAAATGATCAACAAGGGTTCCTTTGCCAAGGTGATGGAGGGGCTGCACATCCCCACGGGGGAGAAGGTAAGCTCCTAATTAGAGGGTACCACGCACTAGAAATCGCAAGTAACCTCACCACTAACTTATGGCAGAGAATTTCAGACCATTTAATCTGCAAACCACAATCTACTCAGTGAATTATCCTCTGAACCTTATCCTCATAAATTAACCTCATAAATTGAGTTTACTGCTCATGTATAATCAGGCACATGTGTGAATATGTACTGAGTGCAACTGTTTTCACAATTATAAAACAATATAGGCAACAAAGATATCCTCCCACTGAAAGAGAAGAGGGTAATGGCGTAAGGACAATTTCAAATCTGCTTTCCCTGATAATCCTCACTGAGTAATTAGTGCGACGTATCTGACCTTTAAAGCTATGGACAACACTTATTGAAAAGCCAGCCACTCCAACAGCAATCATTTATATGGCAGGATACAGATAACATCTGTTATCTCTAGCTCAGTTGGGCTAAAATAACATACCACTACACGTAACTGTGGAAAGGTGAATTACCATCGAGTGGCTTTTTTATTTTTACTTTTCTTATGGCTTCAGTAGCTTCACTGGCTGACTAGCTGCCCAAACTGCAAAGGGCCTAATCCCAGCCCTTTATAGCCAGTATCTTGAATGGCTTTTAGACCAAACCAGAAGGGAGCATGTTAGGAAAAAAATGTGGTACAGTACAGATGCAGTTAACAGTCAAGCATGTAGGGATTTTTTGCACTTGAGAACATTTCATATATGTGTATTTATTAATGCAATCAGATGGATAGACATGACAGTTCAGCCTTCTTGTTTTGGCTTTCAAAAGAAATAAAAATTGTATTCTTCCATCGACAATGTCTCCCTCTGTGATACTGATTATCAACATCACGTCAAACAGCTTCTCCCACATGTCAGCTTACTCCCCATCCTTTTGAAAATTAATCTAGGTTGCAAAGCTTGTTGCCAATTTGCATATATCCTGCAATTTAGGTAGCCATAAAAGTCATTGACAAGAGAAAAGCCAAGCAGGATTCCTACGTTTTGAAAAATATGAAGCGTGAGCCACGGATACACCAGATGATTAAGCACCCCAATGTTGTTCGGCTATTTGAGACCTTGGAGACTGACAACTCCTATTACATGGTGATGGAGCTGTGCCTCGGTGGGGACCTCCTGGACAGAATTTGTGACAAAAAGAGGCTGGCAGAAAGGGAAGTAAGGAGATACACCAGGCAAATTCTGTCTGCAGTAGAGCACCTGCATTGCCAGGGGATTGTTCACAGGTAAGATGTTTCCCTCCTTCCAAAGAACAGTAAGAAAAGAAAGTGTGCAAGAACATAGAGTGCTCTTCTTCACTGAGAGCATTTCTTTATTTTTCCCTTGTAAAAACAAGGATTGCAAAGAAGACTGTGTTCTCTCAGCCCATCTTAATAAAGCATTTTATTCTCAGTGGTGGTAGAAGATAAGCTGTTACACACTCCTTGGGAAGTAAAGTAACTCAGACCAGGGATAAGAGCTGATCAGCACAACAAATTAATACTTTGCCGTGATTATCTCAGAATTAGCTGGTGAAAAGCGTGTATCTAATTCAAATATTTCAGTGTGGCTATGCATATAAATATTGATTTCATTTGGTTAGCCACAACATATTGAAATAACCACACATCACTCAGGACAGAAGATTGAGGAATCACAGCTCACTGGCTGCACAGAGGACATGGTCCTGCGGGCCCAGGTCTGTGGCAGGTCACTGGCCTTCCATGCTGGCTTTTGCTTTACGGGGACAGATCATGACTTCAGCCACTGCTAGAGGAACCTGAGCAGCCCATGCAAGGAGAGATGATCTTCTTCCCCCCACTAGGGATCTTGGCACATATGCCAAGAGCAGCAGAATCAGGACTTCCATTTGAGGTGGGAGAATAGGCAAGAAGCAGTTTTTCCCACTGGTTTTCTGTTTTACTTAATGATCCGCAGTCAGTCAGATCCTTAATTTTAAATGGTAAATGCACTCATCAAGAAAGCCCCCAGGACCTTGCAAGTAATCCAGTTGACTGTATTGTTACATCAGCCGTGAAACAAATAAGCTGTGAATGTGATGGCTCAGCATTTACAAGTGCTTTGTGACTTGAAATGCTTGCAAGCCAGCACTTAATTGTATTGGATTTGTTAATTAGTAAGGAATGGACAAGAAAGAAATAGTCAGTATCTGACCTAGAGAATTTAAACAAAAAACAAAACAAAACAAAAAAACCCACCAGAAAATAAACCCAAGGCGCTTCACCCATTTAGTCCAGGCTGACATCCCTGCCTTGGTGGTTCCCTAATCTATTTTACAGCATTTCTTCAGTGCCCATGTTAATAACATTTACGTTCTTCCCATGACAACATTCTTCATGAATTTCTCAAGCCCTCATCCCTTCTTTTTGTTTGGAAACAACTCTTCCTGGTGAGCAGTGAAGTATCCTGACATCTTCCCCTACTTTTCTCTTCTTGTGTTGGTATTGTTTTGCTGGGAAGGCTTTGCGAGAGAGAATAATTTTGCTGCACACCCTGAGAGCAGCCAGGTATGAAGTGGTGTGAGCTCTTCCGGAGACTTGCTTTACTATCAAACCCCATAACTAAAGGAAAATTCATCCCTGGCTCTCAAGCGCCTTGTCATAGGGTTTATGAAGTTGCATGGTCCAGCAGGAGCCCAGCCACCTTGCTAGGTCACAGGCATAGGTTCAGTCAGCAGTACCTCAACTTGTGACCTGCTGCTAGCTTTGAGATTCAGAGCTGCAGCCTTGACTTCATACCAGAAGCAGACTGGGAAGGATCTGGAAGGGCTTCCCCGCTCAGCTCCAGCTGCAGTGATTTATAGCAATTCACTGCAGAGGTTAAACCGACGAGGATAATTGTGGGTATATCCTCTTCTGCAAAGAAGGCATCAATGTTTCCAGAAAGATGAGCACAGAAATAGGAAAGTTACCCCACAAAGTCAATCTGATTTTCTCATCTAAGCACTGAGCAAAGCTCAACTCTTTGTATTGCTTTAACACAAGGAAAGGAGAGTTCCCAAACTGCCTGGTGGGAACAGCTGCTGCTCCACACTACCCCAGCACCCCACAGGTGTCAGAGCATTGCTGGGGAGGGTGCTGGTAAAATCACACCAGGTATCATGGTAATAATTTCATGAGATGGATAATTGTGTGCCAATGCTTGGGTCTGTGCCCGGGGCCTCTTTATTTTACTAGAATGGAGGTGCCTCCAAGGTCTCATTCCTAAGCTTAAGAATTTGCTAATCTAATATACTTTTGCTCAGAAGTGTCTTATGGGCATTCCTGATTTTTAACCCTGGGATATACCTCAGAAAAGCAGTATTTTCTATTGTCTTAATAATATACCTGATGAAAAACTGGCCAGTTTTCTAACTATTTTTAGTCCAAATTAATATCGCTCATCAGAAATCCTGTGCTATGTTTGACAGCTATTTTGTTTCCTGAGCTTTACTTTTCCTATTCAGCACTATTCCTAAAATCAGCACTGATCCACCAAATCCTTGTGACTTAAATTAAGGTTGTGTCTACTTTTCACAGTAAAGGTAGTACTTTTCTCGTCCACGCAAGATCACGGTTGATTTTGATGCAACTGTTGCCAAAATGATCAAGAAGATGGAGGACTGACTCACTTGCTTATTCATCCAGCACACAGCACTTTACTGTGCCAGATATAAGGCGGCTTAGGCACAAGATCAGGTTCAACAGCTTCACAAGCTAACACTCATCAGCTGAGCTCTGCTAACTATCCCTATGCCTGCTCTAGACGTGGCCAAGTGGTGAGGTAATGCATCTGAGCTTAAAAACCTCAAATAAAGACATATAAGCTAAATCACATTACCTCGCAATTGGATTGGGCTAGCGCATGCACACAGTCAGCTACCAACTCCTAAAGCGCTTGCTAAGTGACAGTAACTTGCTTGCATGTACAGTTCCTAATTTTTCCTGGATATTTTCCCTTCTCCCATATAAAAATGTCATATATCCTTTTGAATCACTACTGGACCAAAGACCTGGAGAAGCATCACAAGCTGCCCTCTAGGCACTCTCTCTGAAGGCCCCATGGGAATGAGAAAAAATTGATGATGTTGCTTAAACTTACAACATTTCTGGGAAAGTTTCCTCTGGAAAAAAAGAAAAAGATGTATCTTTGATGCAGGATAACTTCTGACACTATGTAAACTTTAATAGTGACCATTACCAGGTTTTTCAGGCAAGAAAGCATACATTTTTATTAACTGTGTGATCACTCAGCTCAGCCTATAGAACAGCAGTTGTGGTAATCCAATGTAACATTATTTAATTGTAGTGTAGTAAAAGTCATCAGAGTGCACTGTGGGGTGCTAAATCCGATAGAAATGTCAGATTTGCAGTGGCCTGAAACACAACTGGTTTTAAACCACACAGTTTTAGTGCACAGCGTTCTGTCACAGGGATAGGCTACGAACAAAGCTATCTTAAATCTACCTCCCAGCTTTTGGGCACTGGCTTATTTGCCACTCTAGAAAACATGCTATTCAAATTAAAACCGATTAAAGAGTTATCATTAAAACCATCTCCATCCCATTCTCAGCCTGGGGCGGCAGAGGGTTTGGAGCGCAATGCTGTCCCCTCCAGAACCACGGAGATAAAAGGACTCTCCCACAAAACCACCCACCGGGACCACGGGGTACACCTCCGGACTTACTCCCCTGCAGCAGCGCAGTGCTGTTCGTGCAGCACCGGTCCTCCCAGCCCTTGCTCCTTGCTCCTGTCCTTGTTCCCATCCCTCCTTCTGGTTTCTCCTCCTGTACTCTCTGAGGTCTTTGGGCTGACGAAAGTGCTTCACGACTTCAGAGAGGGTGGGAGGGAAATCCACGTACGTGGAGCCGCTCCTGAAATTTGCTCTGTCCCCCCGCGCCCCCCGCAGAGCCGAGGGAAGCCCCCAGCGGCACGCGGGAGGCCGTGATGGGAGTCAGCAAAGCACCGCAGGCTCCTG
Organism: Mycteria americana; assembly: GCF_035582795.1. Classification (NCBI taxonomy): domain Eukaryota; kingdom Metazoa; phylum Chordata; class Aves; order Ciconiiformes; family Ciconiidae; genus Mycteria; species Mycteria americana. The sequence continues at coordinate 40,474,390 of NC_134367.1, forward strand.
GAACGCCTCCCAACACCCAAATTACACTGGCTGAGGATTCCCCCGTGCTGCGAAAGACTTCAGCTGCCACTTCAGGCGTTCCCCACAGTGGAGCAATAGTCTGGCTTTTGGTTTGAATTTGTAAGGATATAAATGTTCCCACAATAAGCAAGTAAGCGCCTGAGCCAGCTAACAGCATTTTTCCTGCAGCTCTGAATTACGTCCTCCTGCGGGGACGGCTAATACTGGTTGACCCTGTTTACATAAACATCACTGCGGAGATGTCTCCACCTTCAGGGTATCTGTCCCCCACCCAGCTGTGGTACATCTCCCCTCCTCTGCAAGATCTTACTTTCCAGTTCCCTTCTCATCCTTCATACCTCTCAGGCATGATTTACTCACAAAGAAGGCAGAAATACTCAACAGTGCTCATTACTTCAACAAAGACAAAAACACTCCGGGTCTAAGTACATGCAACTTTCTTTTTGACTCAAAAGAAGAAATAAATGATGTTCTTTTTTTTCTAAAAAAAGTACATCAGTAGAACGGATGATTCCTAAAATGAATGGTCTATTTAAAATATGTACTCATTAAATATTCCCTGAAATACAGAAAGTTTCCTTTTTCCCAACTGAAAACTTCAGGAAGGAATAAAGATCTTGTTAGAACTGTAGGCAGAGCTGTGCAGAACTATTGTTATTATTTCAATTAAACTTTGCTAAAAACTATCTGCAGATGGTTAGCTGGGACATCAGGCCTTAAAGTTTGCCTTCTGTCTTCATTTCAGGGACCTAAAAATTGAAAATTTTCTTCTTGATGAGAACAACAACATCAAAATCGTTGGTAGGTACACGTTATCTGTGAAGCTTGTTTTCAGCTTTTTATTTTGTGTGGCTTTCAGTGACAGTTCAGCTACTATTTAAACAGCACATTTTATGAGTGAGCTTGTGATTATTCAATAAACATATTTGAGCTTTTAGAATAAATAGAAGTTATGAAGTATAACTTAACAGCTTGTTTATTTGAGCTTTAACTAAAACATATTTTTAAGAGAACAAGGAAAACAATTTTGCCTATTGTTTTCCCTTGTGTATTGCTGGAGAAGCAAGAAACAATTACAGCTTTTATGTGTAGAAAGCTGTTCCTAGCAGAAGTGATTTGTAGACAAAGAAATAAATCTTCTGGGGTGAAATGCAGGTATGGACACATTAGCTTCTGTCGAGTCATTACTCCAACTAGAAACCTCATCATTTGGTATGTGAAAAAAAAAAGGCTCTTTTGGTCACTAACAGAAACCTTGCTACAGTTGTGAAGCAAACATTTATAAAAATGAGGGAATTTGCACCAAGCAGTTAACACAGCTCAGAGAAACATTAATTTTATTCTATGGAAACCGCACAGAAAAATCCCCGCGAGGGAAGCTCCCTTTTAGAGACGCCACATGTTTAACCCAGTGTTTCCCAAACTTTTAAAAGCTTAACACCTCTGAGAAAAAAGGCACCAACTCTTCACCCCTGTTTTATAGCCAGCCAGTCCTTTACAATCACACCTTTCTCTTCCCTCCCCCTTGCACACATGCACATATACAGAGAAAAAGGCTTCAGTTAGCACATTTTACCCCACGTTTACAACGGGCTAAAGCACAGCCAGCTGAGCCAAATGCCCTAGCTCATTAAGCCATGCTAATGCAGCTGTGTAGCTAACCCCTTGTACTAGCATACAGTCAACTGAGGCAAACTAAAATAGCTAAACCCAAATCAACCAAACCAGGCGTACATCCCCATGGCTGGGAAACTTCACTGTTACCTCTGCTAATTCATGGCACATTTACTTGAACCCAAATTGGCATCCACAGCTGAGATGTCACCAGATGCTAAAGCCAGCTGCTGTTTTCATCTTTCTCCTATCTTTAACCAATTTGCAAAGTTAAACTATTTTGAGAAGAGACTAAAACTTCTTCACCTTTGTTTTTGTGACCGTCAGATTTTGGACTGAGCAATACTGCAAAGTTTGAGGGTCTCTCTCAGGAGCTGTTACATACCCAGTGTGGAAGCCCAGCTTATGCTGCCCCAGAACTCCTTGCTCATAGGAAATATGGTCCGAAGGTGGATGTCTGGTCCATGTAAGTAGGTCTAAAAAGATACTTATCAAAACAATCTCAGCACTGAATCGTTTAGACAAGACTCTGACATGAATAGGTTGGTGGCACTCTGTTTTGGGGCATCAGTGGGGAAAGCAGAGATATATCAGAGAAGGGTTGCCAGAAAAAAAAAATGTATGGGTGTGAAAAATATATCTTGAAACGTGTATCCATTGCAGAACACTGGAGGAAAAAAATGAATGAGCAATGCATGTGCTATTCTGGAGTAAGCCTGTGGCAAGGGAATTCAGCAGAAGGTAGGGTACCCAGCTCTAGGAGCCTGTTCTGAAAAGGCAGAGAAAGAGCTTGTACGTACCAGCCCCCTCAGATGAACCCCCACCCTCCTGTCCTTCTGGCACACAGGTACAGCTGATATCTGAGTAACTTCTGTCAAAATCAGAAGCCCTGGAAACCCTGAGCGGACAAATGGGCATTTCCATCTACTTTGCCAAAAGAAGAAATCTGAACAGAAAAATTGAGTCTCAGGGACACACAGACCAAAGATGTGGCTACAGCAGAGCCAGGAGACCTTCATCCATACCTTGGCTAGGCCTTTATATCAGATTACGATTAAAAAGTGGAGTTATTTACTTCATAGGTGGCACAAACCTGAATGGATTCCTTTTTCTTTGTTCATTACATCTATAGGATATGTCTCTTATAATAAAGAATAATGCAGAAGGTGCCATCAGAAGAGTAATTTTTCACATAAATTATCTCAGACTTTTCAACTGCATTTGCAGTTTGCAATTCTAGCAGTCAAGTTTGGGTTTTTTTACTTTTTTGGTAGTTTTTCTGGATGGATCTGAGAAAATCATAGTATATTAAGTCCATTTTTGTATCCTTTGATCTTCATGGATCTGGATAGGAGAGCGGCTCTCCATGTCCATCATTTGTCCAAAGGCAGTTCATGTTTATCTGTAGGTATATGTGCCCACGTATCAGCTTCTCCTCAGCTGTTTTGATAGTGACCATATGCCCTGGTCTGAGAGTTCCACCTGGAACACGTTTTTAAGCACATTTCTAGCAGGTATGATTCAGGGCATAGAAGATGAGTAATACAGACTAAGCCAAATCTTCATCTAGAGCACTAAGATTCAAAAACCCAGTGGCTGGTCAAATGCACCTTTGTCCAGACTCCTCCCACCTATTTACAATTGCAACCATAACTCCCTGCAATATCTTAACTAACAAGTGGTAGGGTAAAAATCAGGGTGCTATTGAAGCCAATGATGAAAGCCCGTGGGTTTCAAACAGCTCAGAAGACTTGTAAGAGTATTTGGACTTTTTGGCTTAGAAGTGCCACCTCCCATCCCACCCCACAACCGTATTGATCTAACGGATCTTAACGTTCTGCTTCTGTTCAACACACAACGCTGCATTTGATCCAAACCCAAACTACCTCTCTCTGGTCACCTGCCAGAAGGAACAGGAGGTCTGGTTGTACAGAACTGCTCTGAACTGGGATGCCCCACCCGCTTGTCCAGCTGCAAGAATACGGAGTCTTTTTGAGGAGCTCTCAGCAGTCTTTACTAAACTGTGTATCTACAGAGGACAAAGCGTTTTAGTTTCATCTACAAGGTTGCTGGTACCTACGTATAGGCATCTGATTCAGATGTCTAAAGTAGAAGCTTAGCGTTCCTATATGCTCAAAAGAGAAAGAGGATTTATATACACATAAATATATAATGCACATTATTCCTCTCAAGACCTGCTTCTGGCAGACATACTATATATTAGGGGTTTGACCTAACTATGATTCTTATACCTAACTATGATTCTTATACCTTCCTGTAAATTTACACGATATGAATGGTACACAAAGTTAAGGATGAAGGGACAAATTCTACCAAATTACTTCAGTATAAGTCTGGATTTCAAGAGCGCTACTGTGAATTTATGTAGACATAACACAGACAAATCAGGTCTAGGGGATGCTGTCAGCACTTAAATAGGATTATATTTATTTCACGTTTCAATGTCTGAATGAAGGCAAAGCAGTAACCTTAGAACAATTTACTGAGCTCACTGTTAATAAACATCACTTAACAGGTTAAGGGCTATATAAAACTTATATAAGGCCCTTGGTATTTAACATAGACATATTCTACATTTTAGGCATAAAGCATATTTACTATTTAACCTGAATTGTTCACATTATTGTCATGGAAAAGGGAATTCTGATGAACCAAAATATTAATTAGAAAGATAAGTAACTTCTATTGTCGCAAAATAAGTAAAGGATTGCAGATCGACTGGACTCTGGCAAAAGATTCCAGTGTGGTGGAGAAATAGTGACTTTATGCAGCAGGACTGACAAGGAGTCATTACAATGGGAACCAGAAAGCCATGTTCAGTCAGAAGCACATTCAGAAAACCAACCAGATTCAACTATAATACAGCTAAGGCTCCTATGAGGCAACAGCGAACAGCAGTGCTTGTTTTGCCTAATCATAACTTTTGTGCATAAGATTTTAAAGATTCTTTGGAGGACTGGAAAGTGATTGGCTTTTGTGCACCAGCTGAATTGAGGAAACAGCTGCTGTATTCAAACAAATCCAGATAGTTCAGTCGGAGAGAGGAAAAGCAGTCTGTTATAGCTAATAAACTTTCAAGTTTAGCATGCCATCAGATTCCAGCTATAATTAACCACTAAGTGCATTACTGTTAACTAGCTACATTTTGTACATAAGATTTAAAAAGAGATTTTTAGGATGGCAGCTCCATCCGTTCCCCAAATTCCCATACCTTGGGGATTCCTCATCCAGTAGGCTGATGAAAAGAACTATATTGCCAGTTTAAAGCACCAATCATGTATATCATCACCAGCAATTTAAAGTGCATGGTAGTGTTTGCAGTGTTGAAAAGAAAAATGTATTTAATGTTGTAATGACATTAGAGATCCGTTTGCACTGCATGTTATTCCCACTCATCAGAGAATATTCAGGGGCCCTTCTCTTGCTTCAACTCCAGCTACATTTAATCCACATGCTATTATCTATTATAGAACAACGATCCTTGCTACTTCAGTCAACTCAATGTCGTTTAATTGCAGCATGTTTCCTTTGTATCTCTGGGTTTTTTTACTCTAAGGATTCATCAGGAAAGTTTTGGAAAGCATTACATTCAAGGACTAGTTTTATCAGAAGGTTTGGTAAAGTGAGAAGAGATTGATCTCACCTATATTTAGCCATTTAACAACCAGGCATGTGGGTTATACCAGGCAGTTAGTGTCCTGTTATTGTCAGTGCAGGGAGACAGCTCATCTCCTGAGACACTTAAATGTAGCCTAAAATAGCTGTATAACGTGGCTGTGATGAAACTCTCTTGGAGAGGCCTGTCTTTGATTCCATTGATAACTACTGATACCTAGGTTTTTAGACGGTTAAAGTGAGACAAGATAAGTCCTAGTTGCGAGTAATAAAAAACATTTATCCATAGGTCACTGGTTCAAATGCAATTCAATGCAACATTTAGAAAAAGGTGCCACCATCTTCTCATGGTTTTTCAATGGTGCCATCATCTTCTCACGGTTTTTCCAACTGTTTGAAAGCATTAAAAAAAGACTGTAGTTGTGCACGCCACAAACAGATCTGTTTCCCAGATAACGTCGTCATCATCTGCACTAATGTACCAACCAGATCAATTAAATTAGAATTGCCTGAATTCCTAAAATGACTGTCTTGACTGAGTTCAATAGAGAAACGGCAAAGGATGGCAAAGAGAAGTGCTGTTGCGGTGGCGCAGCTCAGCTGGAGCAAGGAAGTACCATGGAGAGTGTTCAAGGAAACCTCCCCGTTCACAAACTCGGGACAGCTAAGCAAGTTTTCCAAGCGTTGGTACTTCTCCAGACTGAATGGCAAACCTTCACAAAGTTTGCTGATCGCTGCTAGCAGACTGTTAGTCTTTCGCAAGACTTAAAGTTTTAAGTCTTTAGCCAACAGCAAGCTGTTACCAAATGAATGCCTTCTAGGCATAAGTCACACCTAATTTAGCAATCTGAGCAAAGCAAGAAGAACTGAATTACTCTCTGGAACAAGATCTATCACATCAGTCCCAGCTCTGTGTTGTCACTCAGCCTCCAAACCGAAATGCTTTATTCTGGTGGGCTGGGTACACTACACTGACACTCCAATGAGCTTATTTTAAAAATAAACAGCAGGTTTCCACTTTCAACACTGCAGGCTTTCCAGTCATTCACTGTACAGTCTATTTTATACACACTTACCACAACATTCTTTTCTAGATAAAATGGCATCTACACAAAGAAAAAAGGCGTAAGATGTGTATTCAGTACAAATTGCTGCTTAGAGGTAGTTTGTAACCTCATTCTTGATATTGAAGGCAAATCTCTGAAATCTGACTCATAGCTTTGTGGGATTTTTAAACAAATCTTCATTAGCATTATATGGAGCTCTGATGTTTGTCTTTTTCTTTGACAGAGGTGTAAGCATGTTTGCTATGCTAACTGGCACATTACCCTTCACGGTGGAACCTTTTAATATCAAGCAACTACATCAAAAGATGTTAATTGGAGAAATCAGCCCTATTCCGTCAGATATCTCCCCTGGTAAAGCACTCCGATTTTTTATAAAGAATACGGATGTATAAAAGGTCTAACCCGTGTAATAAAGTGAATTTAGCAATAACGCAATCTTCTGGAAAATAAGAGGTACCTTTTCCAGTTGCTTCGTTTGCATTTAGAAATAACTTTTGTGTGCTTTAGGCAAAATCTCTTTATCTCAGGCTAGTAGGAAAATAACATTGTTGTCTCCTCAAAAGACCACTATTCTTGGTTCCTATTTACAGGGGGAATAAAATGTACATTGCTTTTACATAAGTGGAGCAGCTGTGCAATAAATGAGAACTCTGTCATGTTTTGTATGTCCCACGCTGTGTGTCGTAGCCAGGCATTCTTTCCTGTTTTTCCCAAAAAACAGTTATCAAAACCTTAGATAATTTTTCCTGAAGAGCTTATCTTTTGGCTACAGACAGAACCCACAACACTGAGATAATTAAAGAAATGGGAAGGCTATTTTTGTGAAGAGTCTATTCATATTTTTCATGAGAAAGAACTGAAATACAACATTTTTCAATGAATTTTACTGACAATCTTTAATGAGGTACAGCCTATGGAGTCTTTTAGGACAACTGGGAAAGATAGTTCTCAAAAGCTCTATCCTGAATTACAGCCCATGGCTCTAAAACCCAGAAGTCATGTTGGTGTATATACACTCTGGGTTAGCAGTCCAAAATTTACTTCCTCAAAGCTCACAATTCTGCTGCTTTACAATGATTCCTCTACACCTCTGGCTTTAGTCCCTGTTTTCTCTCCACCTGGGCTAGCATCGGCTCTGTTGACCATCACAGGCTTGGGCCCCTTCTCACAGCCGTTGCCGTGCAGCTTCACTGACCAAGTCAGAAAGCAGAGCAAATGAGACTTGTTTTACCCAGCTATCTGCCAGCATGAGTTCAGATCTCCCCATCGTTTTGAGCAGCTTTGCTCTGACGTTAGGCAAGAATGAGCCTAGGAACCAAGATTAGCTTCAGTGGCTGCCTGCAGCCAAGCACTGGGAAGCAGCAGACAGTTCCAGACTAAGCTAGCTGCTTCTAGTCTGGAGTTACAGTATTAAGATAATGTGATGACTCAATTTCTTTTTCTCTCCCAGTAAACGGTATGAGGATATCTACCATAGCTGTCCAGAATGCTTGTACATTAGTCTCTCATTTATCTTTCTTTGGAGATTGGTTGCCAGAGAGCAGCTCCATTTTTCTACAAGCCCTCCATAGCTGCAATTATTATATTTCTAATTTTTCTATTTATGCTATTGTTATAACTTCTACTAATAAATGCATTATCTCTGCTTTTCTACAAAGCCCACACAGTTAGTGGAAGATTGCGGATAACTCCATTGTTCCCTTGCCCATTGGGAATTTAGTGAGAGAGCAGTAGTAAACAAGCTTTGCATACTTTAGATCTAAGTTCTTCTGAAGGAGATTACAAGTGAAAGGAGCAGTATGTTTCCAGTTTAATGCTCACTTGCCATGTTGCTCATTTCAAAACATCCCCAAGGAATATGGAAGAATTCGGTAGAGTTTTCCCAAGAAGAAAAAAAAAGAGAGAGACTTTATGCAGTGTTGGAGCTGAGTGATAGACATATGGGAATGTTTGAGCTTTCCCTGTCCCAACTCCAGGAAGCCAAAGCACAACACGTCATCTGAGCACACGGGTCCATCTCCCGCCCTCGATACAGGGTTTTATCAATGAGGTTAGCTTCTTTGTGGGAGGAATGTAACTCCTGGGTAGTCAGCTGGCACAGAAGTGTCCCTTCTCAGAGCCTTGATCGAATGCTGAGTGAGCACAATGCTGAGATTGCTATTGGTGCCACAGGCTGCATTCACTGGGGTAAATCGAGCAAATTAGGAAGCGAGGTCCAGTGCTGTATCTATAGCAGCATCCATAGGTCCGTAGCATGCCTCCCAGCATGGTTAGGCCCCTGCTGCCCACCCTGCTCAGGCAGGGCAAGTGCCACATTTCTGAAAAAGGAAAATTTTGCACTCCCCAAATAATCAGATATTACTAGTAAACAAGCCATTTCATCTGAATACTGCACAGGAGCTGTACACTTCATGCAGTCCTTACTTGAGCCTGACCCTGCTAAGAGGCCTGGAGTCAAAGAAGCAATAAAAGACAAATGGTTGAACGAAGGCTTCACCAGGAAAATACTGAATGCTTCTACCTATGAGAACAGGTAAAAAAACTCACATCTCTTTTCTAGCTTGGGATTTCAGGATTTGGGATTTGAGGGGGAAGTGTTGGGGTTTTTAGGAATTTTTTTGTTTTGTTTGTTTTAGAAGATTCTTGTTATCTGCTCAGGGCTGTCCCAAAATGACAGAATTTTATTTCAGAAAACACCACAACAACTTTTCTAACTGTGAGTAAATTTTATATGAGAGGAAACATCCTTATAGAACTGCTTATATCCATTGTATCATTAATTTTGTTCTGAACATGCCTCACTGGTGCCACTAATTTCTAGACAGTGTGCTTCTAATCCTTTCCTGCAAAACTAGGTCTCACACGCCTACCTGAGGGAATGACATTTTTATATTACACTGAAGTTCTTGTTATTCTAATAATTTTTATTCTCATCCATCTTTGTAACTGGCCTTAACTAGTCTCCATTTTTTTCTTAGCAAGCCACTTTGCAGTTTCAGATTATTATAAAAGTTTGAAATAGATATGTGCAATATAATGCTTCACATAAACATTGCCAACTTTCGAGATGTTATTCATCTTTCATATTGGGAGGCTGCAAAATATACTTTGCATGTCTTTAAATACCTAATTTCAGTGATGGACCTTTTACATCTTCCTCACAGCTGAAAGTAGCTAGTCATGGGTCAAATATTTTGTGCCCAGATCATTCTGTAAAACTCAATATTTTACACTAATCAAAAAAGAGAGTAATTTGGCCTATGTAATCTGCACCATCTGCAATGGTGTCTACAGGACACGTGGCAGGTTTTCCTACCACAATCCAGGCGTTCCACTGCCAGTCACAGCCGGGGCTATGAGAAATCTATGTGCAATTTGTTCATTTCTCTGAGAATTGCCCACCGTTCCTACATTTGCCATCCCTCCCTCCCCTCAGATGTGTCTGTGCCCATTCATACTGAAGTTAGACAAGTTTGAAAAAATGTCTTAGGAGTCTCAGCATCCAAGGCTGTCGTATTTCTAAAATGCCTTTACTAGACTTTACTACTAACAGAAGTCTGTGAGTAAAACAATTATCATTATAACATAACCAGTTTTATTTCACAAACTGATTTATATAAAAATAAAAATCCTCCTGTACTTTCCTTAGTTCTTTTTTTGTCCTTTGAGATTTGCCTGCCTTTGGGGCTCTTCCTGTCTTCTTACGCACACGCACACACACTATCTCTCTGTTAATCCATTTGAGACTACTATACTGAGAACCAAAAAATACACACTCGATTAAAATGAGAAAATGCTATTTTCCATCTTTTAATTTTTCAAGCTTAATCCTCGCGGGTGTCCTTTCAGAGTAATCAATTATATCAACAATAGGATATTTAATAATGCGGTAACAGAGCCTCAGCCCTGCAGTGAAGTTAGCGTAGCCTGACAGGGGATTTTTGCACAACTGTGTATCATAATTTGCATGTACAATCGACTTAGCCTGCTCCAGCTACACCACAAGAAGTGTGTTGTCCGCTTACTGTAAATTCTGACATTGTATCTGGACGCATCATTTGTATTTAAATACTTTTTCCTAATATTTCAGACTTTGCCCCAGTGAATTGAATCCTGTTGTTTTAAACTACATGACAGAAATGATGAAGTTCAGTCTTTCAGAAGTTATCAACATTTTAATAAATAACAGACCTTCTCCTGCCATGGCTTCTTATTGCTTATTGCTGAAAAAACTGCTCAGGTACCAGAAAGACCGCAAAAGAGCCCAGGTAAGATACCATGATCATGGCAAGCACAAAGTGCTCCCTGGATTCCTAGGAAGAACATCACGACAGCCACACAGCACATGTGAAAAAGGTGGTTGTCCATGGAATGGAGACAAAACTCACCAAAAGTCGTAATGAAATTGCAGATCTGGGTGCAGTCTCAGGAAACCTATGTTTCCTGGCATTCTCAGAGGTGATTATTTTAAGGGATTTTTTTTCTTCCAGAGATAAATATACCCTTTTTTATGACTAATTAATTTTAAAAATGGGCTGCTGGTTGTAATGGGATTGAGAATTATTCTGCTTTACATAAAAGATTACTTTTCCATTAGGAACATTAGCATCTCAGTGACCTCGCCATCCCTTCCCTTTCTGACTGGTCCGTGAGGGCCTGATCCAAAGTCTGGGGAAGTGAGTGGGAAGCTGTGAAAGTTGTAAAATCTTTTCCCAGCATCTTTTTTTGTATTTTTACCACTGTATCTTATGCTTACGCTCCAGCTCCAACTCACTCAGGGACATGGAGTGAGATCAGAGGGGACAAAAATTTAAAAAATAAATTCAGAAAATTATGGTAATCGCTGGTAAGGCCACAATTAGTTAAAAAGGCTGTAAGCTTTTCTTTTACAACCGTCTCCACTAAGGGGTTCACAGCTCAGTCATAAAAATTTCGCCTCAGGCAGAAACTAGGCAGACAGGAAGCCAAATTCCAGCTTCTAACACACAAGTGCAATGGGGAAAGTTCCAGCAACAAAATAACACACATCAGCGATTAGCTTCCCATTCAAAGCCTTTGCCCCGGAGAAGCTGTATTTTGAGAAGGTCCAGTTGACTCCTCTAGAAATTATTCAGATGAGCTTGAGCAGATCCAGATCTCCATCCCAGCACACAGCCCCAAGGTCGCAACAGCCCGTGTAATGTTTGCAGGCAGAGCCACAACCCAAAAATATGAGTTGGGGAGTGTGTGTGTGTGTGTGCGCGCGTGCACGCTTAGGAGGAGGAAGCTTTCCTTCTCATATGTGATTTTTTCATGTTAAAATTTTAAATTGGATCTCCTAAATGGTAAGTCACTCAAAAAGAACCATATTGTGAAGGCTACTGACCAGCTTTCCTGAATCTCTGGATAGCAAGCTGATTTACAGCCCCTAGAGATTTAGCCTTCCAGGCAAGTGGTAGCGTTTCACGTCCTCTGTGACCTCTTTCAGCATCCTACCCGGGTGGAAGAGGGAAGCGATCTTGTGCATCAACTAAGTTACAAGCTGATTAAGGGGCTGCGTTTCTTCCTGCCACTCCTGGCATCCAAAATGCCTTATTAAGGCAGAGAGTCAAGCTGAATTCAAGCACAGACCCGAAAAATGGCTCCCATAGTAAGGCAATAACACTACAAATTATTGTTTTGAAGTCCTAGTATATTTTCCAGGCAGGCTGGAGGTTTTGGTAGAGCAAGGAGAAAAAGAGGGGAAGTTTAACAAAGGAATGACTGACATTTTCTTTCTCCATGTTGACATTTTTCCAGTCAAAGGTTTAAACCCAAGCCAGTACTGACGCAAAATAACCTAGCCAGCTACCAGCTCAAAACAGTGGTGACTTTCACAGAATCCCAGAATCACAGACTGGCTGAGGTTGGCAAGGATCTCTGGAGGTCATCTGGTCCAAACCCCCTGCTCAAGCAGGGCCACCTGGAGCTGGTTGCCCAGGACCATGCGCAGATGGCTTCTCAATATCTCCAAGGATGGAGACTCCACAGCCTCCCTGGGCAACTTGTGCCAGTGCCCAGTCACCCTCACATTGAAAAAGTGTTTCCTGACGTTCAGAGGGAACCTCCTGTGTTTCAGTTTGTGCCCAGGGCCTCTGGTCCTGTCACTGGGCACCACTGGAAAGAGCCTGGTTCCGTCCTCTTTGCCCCCTCTCTTCAGATATTTGTATATATTGATGAGATGCCCCTGAGCCTTCTCTTCTCCAGGCTGAACAGTCCCAGCTCTCTCAGCCTTTCCTCACAGGGGACATGCTCCAGTCCCTTCATCATCTCTGTGGCCCTTCACTGGACTCTCTCCAGTAGCTCCATGTCTTTCTGTACCAGGGAGCCCAGACCTGGACAGACTGCTCCAGGTGTGGCCTCACCAGCGCTGAGCAGAGGGGCAGCATCACCTCCCTCCACCTGCTGGCAACCTTCCTCCTAATGCAGCCCAGGGCACCATTCACCTTCTTTGCAGCAAGGGCACATGGCTGGCTCATGATCAACTTGGTGTCCACCAGGACCCCCAGGTCCTTCTCTGCCAAGCTGCTTTCCAGCTGGGTGGCCCCAGCATATGCTGGTGCCTGGGGCTGTTGCTCCCCAGGAGCAGGACTTTGCACTTCCCCTTGCTGAACTAAACCTAGCGGGGACGGGTCTAGCACGTGAACTGGATATGCACTCTGGACTCTGTTCGGTTGTGCCATATCACAACTCCCCATTTCTACACTTTCCCTATGTCCCGTTCCACGTAGCTCCCAGATGTGCAGTTCTTTCTTCTGCACCACAAAACAATGCTCATCTGAAAATCTTCACATGTTCAATGTGGGGACTTCTTAAATTTGCATTCGGACAGACAGAATCTCCCTTTGATGGCTTTGCAGGGAAATGACTCACTTTTAGGAGGGCATCTTTGCTGATAACCTGAAATACAGGCACAAGCTAGATGCCTATATTTGGCAGAGTGGATTCTATCATAAATAATACCTTCTAATATCTGTTACTAAGACATAGAAATTAGGAAATTAGAAAAGACCAATTCATACTACCTTTCCATGTCATTAAAAGTTCGTTTCCTCTTGTTTGTTAGCACAAGGTTTGTAAATGCTACCTTTAAACTCAGAAATACAAAGCCTGATACTAGTACCATTTAGAGATTATTCTGTAATCAAAGAGTGTTTGTAAAACTCATAGTTTTTTTCCCACATAGTCACTCTACATCGTTCGTTTCTTAATTTCATCCCTCTACTCCCTCTTACATTCTTCTGTATTACGAAAATTAATATTTCTCCCTTGCTAGTAGTTAGGCTCTGCAACTATTTGTAGTTAATAATGATCGCCTCTCGGTTGTTTCTTATTCAAGCCTTATACACAATTAACCTGTGCAATCACTCCTGCCCAGGAGCTCTTTTAAATCATGACTATCAGTGCTACCACCTTATGCCAGTTTCTCCAATGTTCAACAATATTCCTGTTGCCCAGAAAGACTGGGGTTTGGGCAAAAAGAGGAGGGAGGGAGGGGAAGGCTGGCTAAGAAATCAAATTGGGCGTTCTTACCCAATGCTCTTCTTTTTCCAGTATCCTCTAGCCTGTTCTTCAGCAAAAGCTACTTTATGCACATGCTTACACAACTGCAAAACTTAGCCCTAAGCGTATGCAAAGTATATAGGGAAAAGAAAAGAATGCATCTCTTGGACCCCAAGGCGGAGCCCCACACGGGTGGCATGACGTTTTTGGGCAGAGGCAGAGCCAAGAGCAGCCCCCAGCTCCCCTGGAGCCTAGCCCACGCTGCGCTGGCGCGGCTCTCGGAGGAGGCAGCTGGCAGGGCATTATCTTGGGGGGAAGATTCTCTGCTTTGGTCTAAAAGAGGCCAAATTCAACCACCTCTTTGGCAGGCTGCAACGCACTCCTCCGACCACCCGCCCACAGAGAATTGAAACTGAGGAAGAAGCGTAATGATTGTTAACAGAGTGCAAGGAGGAAATTTCCCACTTTTTCTTCATCTTCTTGTTGAGATCCTGATACTGTTACTGGAGCTTAATTACAACAGCACGGATATTCGATATTTGTATTACAAACTATGCCAAGGATATTTCATAATGCATAGATAGATGTTCTTTCTATTCTGTATCATGCCAACTATTTGCTATTTATTACTAGCAGTGTGTGATCTGTCATTAAATCACATAATTTCCTTTCAGCTCTCCAGATCTTGCAAACGTATGCATCAGCTTTAACTTTAAGTATATGAATAGTTTCACTGAGCAAAACAAGACAACTCGTGTGCATAAAATTAAAGCACAAAAATTAGCATTTGCATTTAAATGAGTGGAAATTTAAATCTAAATGTGCAAAACAAATAAGTAACAACTAACAGTCACAGGTAAAATGAAGTACCCTGAAAACAAATTGCCATTAATTTACATTATTTCTCTCTAGGACTGTAAAGGATATTGCATATTCTTATCTGCCTATGAAAAGAGATATTTACAGACAGCTAATATTTATAAAGGAGTAAATTTCTGGTAAAAAAATACTCCAGTATTTTTGAGCAAATTAAAAACCTCCCTGCTCCTCAGTGAATTGTAGAGAAAGTTGGCATCTAGCTCTTCTGAAAATTCTGTCCAAAAAGAACCAAACATATCAAATATCAACACAAACAAAAAAGTATTTGCATTCATGACAATGCTCATGAATAATATGCAATAAAAAATTCCACCAACACAATCAGCCCAAAACATTGTTTGGAACTCAAACACATATTCACAAACCACTGCATTCAACTCATTTCAGGCAGCAGACTACGCTATGATTTTTCACACAATACCGAAGAAACATACAATTTCCTGGGGACAAATTTTCAGCAGAACTTCTAATCTACAACTGCAAAAAAGTGTGGAAATTCTTTTTCATGTACAAAACCCCCTGTGTTTGAAAAACCAGTGCAAGTCATTGCATTTGCAACTCCTTCTTGTATACATAAGTTAACATTTGTACATGCAAATAATAGTTTTGGTGGATGCAAACAGATGTGATTCTCATTTTTCTGGGTGCAATTAGAGAAGTCTGCTGAAAACTTGACCCTGAAAAAAGCGTAAGATCCTTTCCATGTTCACATTTGAGCCATAAGTCATTGGATAAACTTAAAACACAGCCTGTCCCTTTATGCATCGTAATTCCTCCAAGCAATGTATTTACATTTTATGTGTTCTGTTGTAGAAGAGGGAGCCTTAATGATTACAATTTGCCATCCAGAACTTTATAGCTAGTCCTTGCAGAAAATAGCATTTCTGCCAAAAAGCTTCCTGCCCAGGTGCTTAACCAATTAGCTCTTAAGAGGTCTGGCAGTAAAACCAGTCATGGCAAGTTTTCTGATATACTGTATATAAGGTGACAGCTTGCAAAATGTAAGATGAAAATTTGTTTTCTTAACTAGCAGTGTGTAAAATCCTGGGAGACTATTTGATTGCATAGCCCAAAATGCTTATGACATCTCAAATTCCCAATTGATCTAGTGTGGTTTCAGCAATATGTTGTCAACTTAAACATATTGTGTTTCTTTTTATAAATACTTTAAAAATAATTTCCTTAATTGTGATTGGGTGCTGCAAATAAGTAGGAAGGATGGAGTAACCCCACAAGTTTGAGGTTTGGGGCCCTTCAAACTTTTCCAAACATTTTTGCTAACTCACAAAATACATGCAAGCTTTCAAAAGTGCCTTTCCTCCACAAATTACACCCACTTTTTATAATGGCACATCAGATTGAAAACATACTTTTCACAAGGGGAGTACTTTGCAATGCAAAGAATAGAAGAAAACCATGAAAGATAAATATACCACAGTAAAACAAATGACTTCTCTGATTCTGGAAGCAAGAAATTTGTATTATGTGGGGATGGCAGCGAAAAGATCAAAACTTACTACAGATAATCCTTGAAGTGGTAGCTGCATAACGATAAAGTGGGTTTGTCAAAGATGATATAGAGAACGTGATAAAAAGCTTGGTCGTGAACTGGAATATCCATGTGGATAGTCAATACATTTCAGAAATTTCATTTTCAGGCGTGCCAGACCTGAGAGAAGACGGTCTTTGGCAGAAGCAGCACATGGTGCAGATAGCTCATCGTGGCCCTTAGTACTGTAGAAGGGGATTTATGTCACTGTGCGGCCCTTGCATTTTCACAAGGTTTTGATACCTGAAACCCAGCGTACATGATGCTCTGAAAACTTGAATCATGGGACAGACGAGTGTCCTACATATGAGAACACACCCCCACGTGCATGTAGGAAGCACGTAGGAGTAAGGGTGACGGCACCGCAGCAGGAGGGAGTCCTGGAGCCCATGCTTGTGTCAGGATGCTCAGTCCTGATACCACAGCTCCATGGAGGTCTTCCTGCTGCGATCCCACTGCAAAACCTTCCCAGGACTGCTCTAGCCCTGTGCTGACTGCCCGCCCTCACAGTCCCAAGATAATCTTCCTCCTGGGTCGGGGGGTGGTTCACAGAATCCTGTAATGTTTTTGCTTTGCAGCATGAGCTCTGTGGTACCCTGGTCTCCCTCAGACATCTGTTACCAGACTCTGAGCCATAAGCCTCAAAGGAAGTGCTACGGCCTCTCCAAAGATGGCATTCTAGCCTCCAGTGGGTTTTCATGAAAACTTGCTCCCTATGGCCTGTGCAGTAAAAGGCAGGGTCTGCCAGCCCGTGTGCAGCTGGGTTTCAGGAAGAACCTTTGGCATGGGGTCTGCTCAGATGAAAAGCTGATGTGTGTAACTAAGGCTTGTGTGAAAACAAGATTTCCCATTGCACGTGTTATACTGTGATTTTCTTTAAAGTTCAAGGTGGTTTCTTGTTCCATACTAATTGAATGCTGTCTGATCATTTTGCAGGGGGAAAATGAAATAGAAAAACAAAATATTAATCCTGATAAACGTTTGAATAGGGAGTCAGAAATTCAGATTTCCCAGAAGGCTGAAATGGACACTCTGGAAAACCTCAGGAATTATGGCAACAGGGCATTTCCTTCTGTACTAAGCCTGGCAGTGCCAGATGCTATTCAAGAAGATGAGGTCGCAATTACACTGGAAAACCAAGAAAACTTCCCAGAAGGTACTGTTCTGAAATACAGTCTTGGCATTCAGTCTGAAAGGGTACCGGGGTATCTGTCTGGGAAAAAAAGGGAACACAATTCCTGAAAATGCTATAGAAATATCCTTCCACTTTGTTCTGAAATTGCAAGTATTTTGAGCAATTCTTTCCCAGCCTCAAGTTTGGTGATTGATTTAATGTTGATCAGGTGAAAAAATTAGCAGGTGATGAACCCCTGATCTGGTTTACACTCTGCAGGTACTGATTACAAATAACTGTTCCGTGTCATTGTGCAGGTTCGTTCCTCTTGAGTGCCCCTGGGATGGTACTAGTACTGCTAAGGCACTTCCAAGAATAGACGTTTATGAGTAAAAAAAGGAAATTATTTACATTCCCAGGATGAATGTGAGCATGGTGCAAGTGTCACAACTTCACTTATACTCAAGAAGGGGGTTGCACTCACATCCATGGCATCATTTTCCATAGTCTCAAAAATATAGAAGATGCACAGTACTGGATAATCAAACTCCAGATCTGAATTTAGACTTATTTCTGCTCCAGTTATTGCACGCCCACAGCTACTCACATATGTGGCATGGTTAAATTAATGTGATATATAGCCCCAGAAGCATAAATGAATAATAGTCACTAAAATTAAGGCAGGCAACTTTATGCTGAGGTGCTCATTTAAGACGGTTCACCCAACAAAAAATTGGCAATTGCCTACCTCCAGATCACCATTTGCTTTAAATCCTTGATGAAAAATTTCATTCTATGTCAAGATCTACTTTTATTTATGCCTTTACAAGTACTGACTTTTTTATTATGGGATGAAGCTGTTTTGATATTAACATGTTATTTTTCTTGAAAATACCATTCCAGCAGAAGCTGATCTGATTTATTCTATATTCTATTTAGTTTCCAAGTTTGCAGGCAGAGAGTTGATCCACCTTGGACCTCCTAAGTCATCAAGAAAAAGTACGCCATGTGAGCCCATGTATCAGCCACTTTTGGACTTTCAGGAGAATCTGAATGATTTTGAAGACTTGACTGAAGCCAGAAAACCATGTCTTCGTGAGAAATTGACATCCACTCCAGCAAATAACCAACCTCCCTCTTCAAATGTCCAAGCCATGACATGTTCAAGCAAAGTGCTTCCCCAGTCCCTAATGGAAAACATAATTATTGCCAGGAGTCCTTTCCCTCATCAGGACATGAGGATTAAAGACCTTCTGAAGGCTGTAGATGATAACATTTACATCCCAACGTGGTGGCACCTTGATAAAGAGGGCACTGATCTCCTCATGACTGACTCTTCCCAGCTGTCGCCCTTCCCCAGGCTGCGACAAGCTGCCCTGAGAGAAACCCTAGCTAGAAAGATTTCCTGGCTGGGGCCATCACGGCAACATACAAATATCTGCCCTCTGGTTTTAGTCAATGGTTCAAAACCACCAGCCTGCCCCATGTCCCAACAGCAAACGTTTACCACAAGAAGTATGAGGCAGCCTAAAGAAAACCCAACCCACATTTTCAACAAGAAAACTAAGAAAAACTTTATCCAACTCAGACACACACCTAAAACTACAGATCTAAATCTTCCGGTTTTATCTCCACCGTACCAAACCAGGTTGGGGAAAAAAGCAGAGATTCTAAGGTTAAATTTTGCATAAATAAAGCACCCACAAAGCATCAGAAGAAAACAGGATGAAGGGGCAGGAAAGAAACAAACATGGACAGAAACAGAGAGCGAGAAAAGGTGGGCAGGAGAGAGTAATCCAGTCTTAAAATGAGACACTTCCATACACAAAAAAGGATGGTATGATTTAAGCTGTGTATCCTCTGATATCCGCCAAACATTGGGCTACAAATTTTGCAGAGTGCACCAAAGATGCAGAAAAACAGATGCCACTGTAACAGAACAACATCAAGCATATGTAGACAAAAAAGTGGACACTGCGGGCAGAAGATAAGATTTTAAATGTTTTGTATCAATACATGTATTGTCCCAAACTTGTGTCACTTGTACTTACACATTTCATTCAGGAAATAAACGTGCTCAGGCAATTTTCATTAAGCTGTGAACATAATGCAGAAGGTAAACAAACAGTAACAATAATGGAATAATCGATTTGGGGGGGATTGTCGTAATAAACAAAATAGTCATGGCACTGATCTTTCCTTTATTTATTTATTTGTTTTAACTGTGTTTATTCTAATTAATAGAGACCATGCAACCTAACTCCCCTGAAAGGAGCAAATCAACACATTTTCCTTGTAAATTTAACAGCTTAATTAGGACTGCCTATTTGTAACTCTCTGCCTTTGCAACGTTTGTCCCTTACTATTGAAAACATGCATTTGCTTTCAGTTTCAATGATTTATGCTTCTTAGCTAGATTTTCATAGTACTAAGCTTTGAGCCTGATTCTGTCTTCAAACCAGTTTTACATCAGTGGAAAACCCTTAACTTCAACAGATTTGAACTTGATTGACCCCAGCAGAGGTGAGAATACAATGGGAGCCTTCATATTTGCTGTTCTACAAGCTCACATGTAGAAGTAAAAGATGCGCAAAGGGTTTCTAAGTAATACTAGATAGATATACAAATAATAGCAGCAAGAAAAAGCCGCAGCAGAACAAGGCATAATCCTACAAGCTAAAACCAAGGCTTTTATCTGACAAGCACTGTGGTAAGCATTTGGCCACATTGAGTGGGACCAAACCCATGGCCCCATTTTACTCTGTCTCGCCTTCCCCCACCACGCCAGGACCACATCCACGGGGTGAGCTCTTCACGGTCCACGCAGCTCCTGCACAAGCGTGCCATGCTGCCTCGATGAGGGCAGTTTAGGCAGACCTACGCGGGTGCCAGCCACTCCGCCGTCTCCTCGGCTGGGCTGAAACAGCTACTGCAGAGCCCTGCTCTCAGCCAGCCCTGAAACAACCTCTGAATAACAGAGCTGTTTTTAACTCAGTACATCTTTGCTGACCAGGCTTCCAGGGCAAGTCCACAGCTGCAGCTGAAGAGCCGGAGAGGAAGGCTGGGCGCATGGGCAGGAATTTATTATGCCAGCTTTGCCACCAAAGAAAACACGCTGTGTAACTTTATCCTGCGAGCATGTGGCTGCAAGTCAGATGTGCCACCTGGGATTGCAGCTGAGCTAGGTGGAAAGGCTAGTGACTCTGCCCATTGCTTTTCTTCAAAGCTTAAAGTCTCCTCAGAGCATAACAGCCCATGTAGTCACTCCAAAATCTAGTTGGTCAGAATGACCCAGGTTGGAAGAAACTTACTATTAAAAATGCTTGGTGACCCCAGCACGATTTGGCAGAACGTGGCTGGGAAGCAGATACCCGTGCAGCATCTGTACCCCCCCGCTCAGAGGGGAAGGAAGGACCACTGGGCTCTGGACAGGGGCAGCTGGCGAGGACGCTCAAACCCAGCAGCTGCCCTTATGCACACCTGAGCTAATGAGCAGCGTAGGGACCATGTGCTGTGCTCGTAACTCTGGCACCATGCAATTCAGAACCTAGAGGTAGCTGAGTGATTTCCAGATAATGTTTTTCTCGGAAAATCTGTTCCTTAGAATTTAGAAAATGTTTATGTCTCGAAAATATTTTTAGCTTTGACTCACCCTCACAAAACACTTTTTGTTTGAATATTTGGTTTGAAACAAACGGTTTCAGCTGTAAGTAGACGTTTCAATTTACTGTTTCCTTTCACAATACTGAAATGCTTCATTCTGACCATAAATGTCTAAAAGCTTTTTCCTCCACATCATTTTTTTCTGCTAAAAATTTCTTTCCTTGACACTTTTTAATATTTTGTCTTTATACTCTAATTCCAGATGACAATAATATCGAAATGCTCTAACTTTTTTCACCGAGTCAAAACTACATTTTCCAAACAGCTCTACCACCATCTTCCAGCTCCTCCACGAGCCCTGGGAGAAAGGAGAGCACGAGGAGCTTATGCTTCTCCTTTACCAGCTCAGTGCAGGCATGTCTATGTAGGTGCCAAGCAGATGACAGCTGCAGGATAATACCCGTTCCCCACTAAAACAAAGCCTGGAAAGATTAGTGTTAAGTGACTCTGCACTGACCCAAGTGCAGAAGAGGCAGCTCTTCCAGGAGGAGCTCCGAATTGTGATGCCTTCATCCTCCCGTGGCCCCAGCTGCCTCCAGCCCAGCCTCTGCTCTGGCTGCGGCAGAGAACAGGGGTTTCCGAGGGGTGAGACACTTATCAGCGGTTGGAGAAAACATCGAGTCTTTGCGGGGCCCCTGCCACCTGCCTATTCTTTCCATCTTCAAGGTAATAAGGTTTCTTATTTCTAGGAGTTGTTTACTAAAAAGCAATGGGATATCCCTTCTTCTGCCCTCTCTGGCACTTTAAAGGTCACAGTGCTGAAATAAATGTTTCTTCAAGATGCCACAGCTGAGTATTGCTTTATAGACGTCATGTAGAGAGAAAGAAGATTTTCTACCTATTGTTCCCATACACTCATTTAAGGGCTAGCTTCAATCTGGCCTTCTCCCGAGCTGTTCCAACACCGCTGAAACATATATCTGCTGCTAGCACAGAGCGGCCATGTCTGAGCAGGAACTCTCATCTACCACGTATATTAACACTTTGAAATACAAGCCATCTCGTTCCTGAAGGGAAGAAGGGAGGAGTGCAGTTAACGGGTCAATGCCATAAACGTGGGTCCCAGATCACGCGCGGAGCTGGGAAGGGGCAGGGAGCACAGTGCAGTATAGCCGAACATACGTAGCACATGACAGTGGAAACACCTCCAGGCAGCCAGACTGCATGGGTGGCCCAGGCAGGGAGATGGTGCCAATATTTTAACAAGTGGCTCCCACAAAAACTTTTCCCTTCAGCAGGTGATAAATTTACGCTTCGGGGGTGTGATGTCTGCAGAAAGAAGTGAGGGGTTCTGGAATCCACCCTTTTATTTAACAATGTAAAGAAAAAAATATGCTTCTAACTAAGGAAGGGGACATCGCTGCTTGGCAAGAAAATGTACATTAAGATGCACTTGGCCAGAAATGCACTGAGTCATGCAAAGTAATGTTTGACCAGTGCAATTCATGTTGGGGGAGAGGAGAGAGCCAAATGCCTTGCACAGGAGTCCCACAGAATCCTGCGTCAGGAAGGGTTACTGAAAATACCTAACACTGGGTAGAGTCTTATTGCAACCCTGATAAAAAGCCAGTGCTAATAAGATGCAAGGCAAGGTGAAGTGGGACAGCAAGGCTTTCACACCTCCTCTCTCGCGTCTGCTAGCAGAAACGTAACAACAGCTTCCTAAAGAGACAGCTTCTGAAGGAGGATTTAGCTACTTCGTTACATCTATAGCAGTCCCTTGTACAAATAAACTTCACATCGAGTCTCTGCTGGGACTGACACTGGATCTTTAGGTCCTTCAAGTCAGTCTCTATAAGTGGATCCTGCTATTTGCATGGTCTGTCAATGCAATCACGAGAGATTCCCAGCCCTCCATTTCATAGGTTTTCCATTTACACATAGGAAATGGCACCTTTTACTACTATCCTGTTTCCACACCATATTAATAAGTTCAACTGCTTTATGTATTACCAGTTTGAACACTGTTCTGCTTTTCAAATCACAACTGTTTTCATGTCAGCAAAAGAATTTCAAACCACAGGAAATTCTGGGGATGAAGTACAAATATACACTTAGAAAGAGTTGTCAGGAAGCAGAATCAAACCTACAGTTGGAAAAATATGAAAAAAAGGTGACAGCTTTCATACTGCACTTTTAGTTTCATCATTTTCTAAACACATAAATGAACAAGATTAATAATTTAGCCAGTAAAGGACTTTCTGTTTAGCCTCTGAAAAATCCCTGAATATTTCAGAAGTTCTGACATTAGATAGCCTTTGTCATGCTGACCCATCCACCCTGGGTAAAACGCTGAAGAGAGATCAAAGGGACTGACCCATTCTCTCACAGCCCTCTCACATTACAGCTTATGAACAACAAAACTCCACAAATCAGAAGCTCACAAAAACAGAGAAAGCAGCTCATGTTCACCTGTTGTCTATGCCAGCAGGATGATGAGAAAGGGCGAACTGGAGCATTTTGCTCATCCCTTACAAACACAGTATTAAAACTACAACACCTGATCTGCAGTCCAAGGAAATCCACTCCTTCGACTTCCCCGGGCTTTAATGATAAGGTATGTGAAAGGTTTAAGAAATTCAGAAGATACTCATCATACAAAAGCCATCTTAAAAGAAATCAGTGTTTGTCAAGCTGAAAGTGAGCCTGAGAAATATATAAACACATTTTTTCTTCTATAAAGCAGCACTTGAAATTTTTATGTTCCTTATATGTAACATACATTTGCCTCACCCATACATCTGAAATTAAAATCTTTCAGTATCATAATGATAATGAATTATTCCTTTCTTCTTGTTGACCACTTTTTCCAGTTCTGGTCATTGTTTTGGGTTACAGATGATATAGGTGGATACTACAGAAAAATGTAAGGTAGTGAACTTAAGAAACATAATCTTCTTAAGAATAAATATTTGAGATTTCTGCTAGGATTCCTGGCATAAAACATTCCAGCATGAGAATCAGCAAGGACCTTCCTACCAAGGCCACCATTTTCCTGGCTCTAGTGTTTGGGCTCCAGTCCCTTATGCGCACATATTTTGCGGCTAATCCATTAGAGAGAAAGCGAGAGGAGGCTTTCAGGAAAGAGCTATTTCCAGCTAGGAAGGAGCTATCATAGAGGTTAAGATTTCTACCACCAGTCAGGAGAGCAGGCAGAGGGGCAAAAGGAACAAATAGAGCTAAACGCCATGAGGCACACTCAGGTTGAGATTTTGAGGAGCAACAGTATCTTGCAGTGGGATGTTGCATACCCAACCTTAAACAGAGGAGACTTCTCTGACTAAGCTGGTTGTCTAGAGTCCTTTGTAGTCAATGGAGACTATGGACATCCGCAAAAGAGGGAAAGTAAATTACTTTTGGAGGCCCAAAGTTCAAAGTCTACCCAACTGCACTGCAATAAGGATGACTTGATCCAATATTTTGGGCTTTGAGTTTCCACAGACTGGGGAATAAGAACAGAGTATCCGTCTCATCTCATGAACATTATACCTGGAAGGACTCTTTCCTGACCTTCACAGGAGCACAATGGTAAGATTTTTAAGTCTGTATCAGGAGCATATATCAAAGGATCAGAAAGCTAGAAAGGAGGATCAAATGGGTCCTTAAACCTAATCAGCTGCTTCTAGGCAGGCTTATATTTTACTTGGGACATCTGTATTTAGTAACTGTAACAGTCTTTTGAGGCCAGCAAGAAGACTGAAAGCCACTTTTTAGAAATCCTTTCTTAGAAAGCAAGTCCTCTGTAAAGCAGAAAGCGAGTATTCCCCTATTTAGAAAAAAGAAGGATTTAAATATCAAGCCTATCCATTGCAGCAGCTCAAGCAGGCAATGAAAAGCACTAGGGACTATGTTACACAAGTCTTTTCTACGCTAGTTGATACATAACTCACATCAGCAGTTTCTACAGTACACTTCAATGGGACCAGAAAGGAAAGCAAGTGCTCCCCCAGCAAAGGAGGAGCCCTTTGGTTCAGACCTTCAGGCTGTCTTTCCAGTGAAGTTCTGCATACAAGCCCTTGTGGGTATGGCAGTATTTCAAACTACCAAGAGGTCTCTTTCACAGAACACAGCTTATACATCTGCCAGACAGCCACTCTTAGCCGGCCTACACCCTTTCCTAGCATGACCGTGAATTCCCACATTACAAACTCTGCTCTTTCTAGACACTTCTACTTGCTGCTTCCCATATGCTTTAATAGCTCAGCACCTCTCCTGCAACTAAACCAAAAATTAACTCCCCAAGACGACTGACATATAAGCCACATACATTTACAGGCATTTACTCGTAGGCTAACATAGAGAGGTGTGGAGGATATGCTGTTACACAATGGATATGAAAGGTTAAATGACACATTCTGTGTTTGTCTGTAATGTTTCCCTTTTATTGCTGCAAGACCACCCCCACCTCCTCGCACAGAGACAGACGAGTCATAGAGATGATGATATGGTACCAGCTCAAGCTGTTTTGTTATGACAGCCTTCTAGACAAAGAAAACTGTGTTCCAGCTACTTCACTGCTCTCAACAGGAGTAAGTAGGCAAACGACCCAATCCTGCAGATGAGAAGAAAATTTATGTTTCAGAAAACCCGCCCCAAATTGTCGGAAACGCTCTAAGGATACCCTGCTCCAATGAGCTTGATTCTCTTCCATTAAGCTCATTATCTTCCTTCCACAAAAAAGCAAGCAAGCACCCCTTGAGTTCCCAAAGGCAATCCTTCGAGAACAATGGATATTTGAGAGACTTCTGTGCTCATGGAATATATAGTAAAGATGGCAAAATTTCCCAGAAAGCCTGAAAAACACTCAGCAGTGACTGAAAGTCAGTAAAATCATGACTGTCATATAGCTATTAAGTTATCCTGATAGATATGAGGATGGGACAGTATCAACTAATGAACATCTGAGCTCAAAAGGCACAGCCTGTGACTACAGATCACACAATTACACATCTCTATGCAATCTCAGAAATAATTCATAAGCTGTCCTTTCTTGCTGCTTTCTCTGCAGGAGTCTCTCTGCTTCTATGTCTAATTCTGCTTTTGCCCTGTGGGTAGGATAGAAGAAATGCCAAGTACAGATTTCAACATATAAACATATTATGTGGCATGGTAAGAGAACCTCAAAACAGCCCAGTTTGGAAGTACTGACCAAAACTTGGCTTAGCAATAACTAAGAGCTGGGATTTTTGCCCTTCCATTAAAGCAAGGAGGGCAAACCATGGCTTTAGGCTTAAACAGTTGCATCAAGCTCAGCGTCACTCCAGTGACTGAGCGCACTCGCTATACTTTATGCCCCCATATGCTGTGGTCTCTACAGATTTTTTTCACTTTAATTCGTCTTGCAAAAATGAATGCCTGCCCACTGCATCCTTGCTTTTGCTTCCTTGGGCCTATCATTGACCCAGAATTTGCATGTTGGAAAAACCAAGTTCAGTGTCTGAAATGAAAATAAAATCTCCCTCCAAATGGCACAAAGTTGCTTAAAAATGTTAATCTGCCTTATTTTTATGATGTGTTTAAAATTAAATGTTCCCATATGGGTACAACAGGGCAAACCACGTCCTTCCATTTAAATAGCCTGTTTACTTTAAAATCTGAAACTAGCTACAAATTTAAACCCTTTTTGTTTTTGTCCACCTGGAAGAAATTATCAAATTCTTAAGTGTGCATTGTAATAGGAGCAAACACTGAAGAGTGTGAATTCTTAGGTTTCAATATCTATTTTTAAATTGTTTTTCATGTAAGCTTTTAATTTAGATTTAATAAGATTCTAATTGCATTTTAAAAAAAATACCAGTTGATTATTGAAGACATATTTCTGTAGGATAACTTACATAGCTTAGACTTTTAAAATATTGTTTTAAATAATAATTTAGTATTTTATGATTTATGCTACCAAATCTAAATATCGTTAGTGTAAAATAATTACAGAATGGTTGCAAGAAATAGACTTATTGAGGATTACCCATTTTATAAGAGACACACATCTCCTATGTAATTATTCAATGTCAATAAGTGTCTTCAAAAATCTGTTGGTAATTAATGCACGATGAGCGCTTAGTTATATTTTAACATATTGCATAATTAAAGCCAATCGAAAGTTTTGCCGTTTGCCGTACAGCTCAGAAACGGGAAAAAAATTAGTGTGCTAAATGAAATGAGCTGTGCAGCTTCGTTCTCAGGTCTGCTCCAGCTGCTTTTTGCCACTTCAGCGGTGCAAAATTGCCAGAGACCCAGCAGTCTTGCTCTCCTGATGGTTCTGCATAGAGGGGAAATATTGGGTAATTCAAAGCAGCAATAGTGGCTGTATGCCACCTTCCCTTCTCCAGCTAGCGGGTGTAGCATCGATACTGTGTTCCTCCCTTGCTACCAGATGTACTCTTTGAGCTCACAGGTAGCCAAGATTAATTTATAATAGTTTTACAGCAGCCTAAAGATCTATAAAGTCATTTTTGCCTTGCTCATCTGGCACTGCCTGCTATAGCGGATCTGGGCCTTTAAGCACAGGAAGGTCTTATTTAACTGTAGTCTTCGGCTAACTCTAGGCTTTAGACCTGGCTTGAAAAGGCATTAAAGTCACCTGGAATCTGTCCCTCGCCCTCCCTGGGAACCGCGCAGCCCCTCGGCGTGCTGCATGATCCATGGAAACACCGCTCTCCTGGCAGGCAAAAATCTCCTGGAATAGTTATTACAATGGATATTATAGGAAGGACTGCACTGGCAGAGAGGTTAATGAGATTAACTATTTCTTCTTTTTCACCAATTTATTTTTACATTCTCATAAGTACCACTTCTCATTCCACTCACTGTTATTATGACACCCCCCATTGCACCTCCCAGATATTATATAGAGCATTCTCTTTAGGAGTTCTAGGATAGAAAATGCTTCTTTTATGCCTTGTTTTGCTCTGTTCGGGTTAAGTCTGTTTTGATTTTTACTGTAACCTTGATGTACAAAACCTGAGCTAAATCAGCCATCCAACAGCACAGCCCAACATTCAAGAGGCACTGAGCACTGGAAGAACCCACAAAGGCAACATTTGCCTTGACAGTGTGTCTGCTGTGAGTAAAACTGCCCCTAAAAGAAAAGTGTTGCAGAAAGACAGCAGAAGAACGACTTCTCCATGTAGATGACTCTTCCCTTAAGTGCTTTTAAATACTTTACAGGCGTTTTCTGTACCACCTTCCTTTAGTGTTAACTCATAAGATAAAAGTAATCTTTGACATCTTTAGTTGACTTAATACCATTTCATGTCAAAAGTTAGATCCTACGAAACTGCTGCACATGGCATGTAAGCCAAGAGCATGTCCCTCTGCACACCAGCAGGAACCTCCAAAGAGCTGGAAGGCTTCTGGAGCTCCACATCATCACAGGCTAAGTAACTGCTTGTGACCGCACTGATCATGGAGCTGTGTTTCTCTGCCATGAATCACTCTTCAAGTAATTAAAACCAGTATACAAGTCAGAAGACAACAAAGAATAACAGCCTGAAACCCCTGATTTTGATGCTTGATCAAAGCCCTTGCTCCTTGTGCAATGTGGTGGCACTACTGCTGGGCTGCTGAAGTCAGCTATCAACCAGTGCAAACATGTTGCCGGCCCAGGCTGCACCCAGCCCAGTGCAGGCTGGTAATGGCAACAGTCAATCACAAAACACAGGTTTATCTGAATCTGAAGGATGATTCAAGTCATTGTTTTTATGGCTTTTGAAAATTGGTGAAGACTAAGCTAAGACAGCCTGCTCTGTCTTCGTATTTAGTGAAGAGAAATATGTCCAATGGGGAGAAGATTAATGTGAATGTGGGCTCTCTGCTCAATGGAGCAAGGGACTGAGTGACAACGGGCATGGAAAAGGCTGAGGTACTCCATCTCTTTTGTTGTCCCCTCAGTTTTCACTGGGCAGGTGTGTCCTCAAGCATTCCAGCCCCTGA
The DNA here is from genome assembly GCF_035582795.1 of Mycteria americana. NCBI lineage: Eukaryota > Metazoa > Chordata > Aves > Ciconiiformes > Ciconiidae > Mycteria > Mycteria americana. Next base: position 40,503,386 of record NC_134367.1, read on the forward strand.
AGGCTACCGGCAGAGTCTGTGGGAACGACACTACCTGCAGGAGAGGAAGGCAGGTGTGGAAGAATGGTTAAGTGAAAAAGGACACAGCTTAATTGATGTGAGCAATCCAGCCTTTGATGGGGCCTGGGAGCCAGAGATCAAGGTGAAATTCCCTTGAGAACAGCAGAAGGAGTACTTGGTAAAGCAAGATAAACGGGACTAAGCCTGGGAAAGTGCTGATAAGACCCCCTTTGTGAACAGTGCGTGAACGGCAACTTTGTACCAATCATATAATTGTTTTAAGCGCGTGGACAAGTATAGTTATCCAATAGAATAGTCGCTGTTAGCGCGTGCTTTGCTTAGCTTCTATATAAACCTGTTAAGTAATCTGAATAAAGGAGGACGACCATACTCATATTGAGATTCATCGTTACTCCGGGTCCGTCTCCCACTCCGACAGGCAGGGTCAGGGACCACTTAAGCAAACTGAGCACATGCAACCCATGGGAGCAGATCAGATACATCTGGGCGTGCTGAGGAAGCTGGCCGACATCACTGCAAAAGAGCCATCACCCTTGAAAGATCACTGCAGTCAGGGGAGGTTCCTGATTATTGAAACAAGGTTAACATCACACCCATCTTCAGAAAGGGCAGGCAGGATGACTCAGGTCAGTCAGCCTCAACTCAGGCCCTGGGCAGATTATGGAGCAAATCCTCCGGGAAGTCATTTCTGATCACATGAAAGGCAAGAAAATGACTGGGATTTAGCAAGGGCAAACCATGCCCGACCAATCTGACTGGTTTCTATGATGAGATGACCAGCTTCATGGACAAGGGAAGAGCAAAAAACTGTTGTACATCTTGACCTCAGCAAGGCTGATACTGTTTAGTCTTTACTAGTGACTGGACACAGACTCTTCATGCATGATACCAAACTGGGGCAGGAGCCCAGTTTGCAGGAGCAATATGCAGGAGCACAGGCTGGAACCCAGACAGACTGGAAAAATGGGCTGACAGGAACCTCACGAGGTTCAGCTAAGGCAAATACAAAGTCCTGCATCTGAGAGGGACTATCTCTATGCAGCGATAAAAGCTAGGGCTCAACCCTCTGGAAAACAGCTTGGCAGAAAAGGACCAGGGCATCCTGATGGACAACATGCTGAATGTTATTCAGCAGCGTGCCGTTGCAGCAATGAAGGCCGACTACATCCTGAACTATATTAGCAAGAGTGTAGCTTGCAGGTCAAGGGAAGTGTTTCTTTGCCTCCATTTGGCCCTTGTGAGACTGCTTCTGGAGTACCGAACCCAGTTTTAGGCTACTCAGTACCACAAAGACATGGACATGCTGGAGTGAGCCCAGTGGAGGGCCACCAAGATGGGCAGGAGGCCAACGCACAGGATGCATGACAAGAGGCTGCATGAACTGGGTTTGTTCAGCCTTCAGAAGAGAAGGCTTGGGTGGGACATTATTGCTGTCTGTAAATATCTTCTGAGAAGGAATATGAAAGACAGAGAGAGCCTCTTCTCAGAGGTGCACAGGCATAAAATAAGATGCAAGAGATGCAAGTCGGAATTCAGGCAGATCAGAAATTCTGATCGCAAGAAAGGAAAAAACTTTTTACCACAAGGGTGATCAAGCACTGGAACAGGTTTCCCAGGAGATTATCAAAACCAGGCTGGACAGGTCCCTGAGCAACTGGCCTGTCTTTGAGACGGGAACTGGACTAGACGAGCTCACTTCCAACCTGCACGATTCTGTGATTCTGTTTTAGGAGAAGACAGGACTAGATGCATTTGCCCCATGGCAGTGCCCATTTCTTTCCATTGAATATACACGGAGACAAAGCTGGCTAGCTTAGCCATAGGCAACCCATTTTTAGATGGTTAATTTACAGAAGAGAAATATGACTTTTAGAACAGAAAACCTCAGAAAAACAGAGACAGAGCAAGCATGGTATTGTACATTAAACACTAGTAGAGCGTTAGAGTTTAGTTAAGATACATACCACTAGATATTGTTATCCTTGAAAAAGTTCCTAGTTTATTAGAAGTAGATGCTGTAACTCTTAACTTCTTTCCTATCTCCCTTATTTCACCTGAGATAGAAGAAACAGAACCAAACCCAGAAATACATTTGAAAAATATAATAGATAATTATATATTTTATATGTACATATATAATCCACAATATACAGAAACATACATCCTTAGTTGTGGGTTTAAAACAATTTAAGTAGCACAAAATAATGCTCTACACAGCTCTTCTAAGTGTCATCTTTAAAATCCAGGAATTCCAGCACTAACATGACTGGATCCCAAGTTAAATAAGGAAGGATCATATTAGATACAGGACATTTTAAGTGATAAGGTCTTGATTCTGAAGTTTTCTTCCCTCCCTTTGCTCCCCAGAGTCCTATTTTACTGATTTTGAGGTCTGTTGTACATCAGGATCTGTTTCCCCACAGAATCCCATGGTGAGGGTGACTGACTGGGAGAGGGTTGTGGGAGAGATTTGGTCTGTGTGGTTTGAACAGACTATTAAGGTTTGTATTTTAGTTTAGTTGGTAAATTGCATTTTTTTTCTAATTAAAATATATATTCAGGTTTGATTTGGGGAAGGAAGAAGAACTGTTTTCTACCAACACTACGGTTTAGACTTTAAGATCTGTATTGCCTTCTAGCAGTGCCCATCACTTTCCATTGACTGTAGAGAATTTCTTGAATGACCTTGTTCATTATTTAGGCCTTTCACAGAATCACAGAATCATATAGGTTGGAAAAGACCTTTAAGATCATCGAGTACAACCATAAACCTAACACTGCCAAGACCACCACTACACCATGTCTCTAAGCACCTCATCCAAATGTCCTTTAAATACCTCCAGGGATGGCGACTCAACCACTTCCCTGGGCAGCCTGTTCCAACGCTTGATAACCCTTTCAGTGAAGAAAAATTTCCTAATATCCAGTCTAAACCTCCCCTGGTGCAACTTGAGGCCATTTCCCCTCGTCCTATCACCAGTTACTTGGGAGAAGAGACCGACCCCCACCTCTCTACAACCTCCTTTCAGGTAGTTGAAGAGAGCGATAAGGTCTCCCACAACTAGATGGTTAAAGTGAGGTAGGGTAAACCAAACCCTACAAAGTTATGTGGCAGTGTATTGTGATTTTGTGAGTTATGGAGCTGTGAGACAGGGTGCCATTTTATTGCATTTGCTTTGTTGTTATTTTTTAAAGGGACATCGGGGAGGATGTTGGTGCACACTCTTGACATTTGATGGCCTTATTCATGCTTGATAGGTGCATATTCCAAAGAACTTCTCTTACCTGTGGCACCCTTGTCTGAAGTATGAAGCATTTCTTGTAAGTTTTCTGGGGACGTAATCTGGGGGGAAAATTTTCCAGGCTCATCCACACAGAGGATGTTACAAGTAGTTCGTTTATGAGCAGCAAATGGCAGAAAGTATGGCATGTAATTATCTGAACACCTGATTTCTACAATAACCACACCTCAAAATTGAGAAATTGAGTACTTACTTTTAAAAGTGTGTTTACTTATTCATCGGATGAGTCTGGTTTTGGATAAGAATGACCCATGTGCGTTATCTGTACTACATTTTCAGTAAATGCTAATACTTACATGGGAACTGGAATACTTCTGAGACTTCCAAAAGATGTGCTATATTTTGCTTTGAATATCCAATCTGGACCATTTCCCAGACCACTAAACACTTGCTAGACTTGGGTAGCATTTTCTCCATGATCTCTCCCTGCATTTCCTGACACTAGCTAGAATATGGGATTGAAGTATCAATAAAACCACGAATCATTTGCAATGTACTTACAGCCCCCCCAAAAAAATTAAGTATTCTAAACACAACTTAAAAAGAAATAACTTCTTACAGTATTTCCAGGGCAGTTTTGCAGGCTTTGCATCTTGCACTGCTGTTTTTATCCAATAGTACACTTTTGAATTTATATGATTTTACAAGTGAAGTTTAGTTAGTTCAGAGGAAACTTTGGGTACACACGCAAGGAGCTGGGGCTAAATTTGTAATTTTGTTCTGTATTTTTCAAACAAACTCAGTCTACATAGATCACAGACCTTCAGCTGGTGCAAATCAGCACAGCACTACTGCAATCATCTTTACCAACAGCTGGGACTCTGGCATGGATAAAGTCTTTCTTGTTGAATTAATAGGTTCTTGTCAGCATCTCGCTCCCAGGCAGTCATTCTCAAGAGCACTGATCATGGCTGCTCAAATATTTTGTGACTAGAGGACTAGATTAATAATGACAGGCCACACAGTAACCATATTTCTTTCATCATTTATGTCTTCTTTTTGTTGCAAGGAACAGGTGCACCCAGGTCCCAATCCCATATTTCATCAATGTTGTCATTTAAAGTAGCAAAAAGGCAACTCTTAATCCTCCTGAGAAGCCTGCAAATCAAAATTATGCAGGTTGGAAAACAGGAAAAGCCTTCTAGCAGGATTGCTTTGTAAATACTGGAACAGACTTCCTGTAGAAATTACAGCCTCTTTGGTGGATGTCCTTAACAGGAAAGATAACCCCATCAGTAGCAACAGAGCTATACTGCATCCTACTTCTGGGCAGGATAATGGACAAGGTGATGTCTTAGATCCTTCCTGACTTATTTTTCTGATTCAGTAATGGTACCAGTTATCTTCCAGTGCATGTGACAACTACATCTTCTTCCCATGTCAAAGCATTTGTTGCTTTTACATCTCTTCCTGACATTGCAATATCACATCTAGCCCTTATTTGTTGCTAGTTGTTATGCAAATCTGTGATCACTAATTTACAGCATCTCTCCTAAAATTTTTAAATACCATAAATTTATTAATTCAAGCTCTCGAACAGTCCAAAAGGTTATTCTAGTTTAACCAGAATGAAAGACATGTTACAAAGCACCAAATTATCAGATGCAAGACAGCAACCCAAATCGGAATTCATAGCTAGCTGTGTATGTGGTCACAGATACTGTACCAGAGAGTGAATGACTCAGCCTCCCTCTGGCAGGATTATATGCAGGAATCTCTGCACAATTCTGGGTACTTCAAACCCAGAAAGAGAGCAACTGAATGATGGGTATGTGAAAAAAAACCCATAAAAATGACTGAACAGCCAGAGGGGGTGATTTATGAGGAGAGATTGAAGGAATGATGTTCGATTGTCTGCACAATGTCCAACAGACAACCACTTCAGTATCTGAAGAGTCTAAACACCAATGACGGGAATAAATAACCAGGCTGGAACAAGAAGGTGTAAGTAAAAATACAGAAAATGAATATACTAGGGGAAATTCTTAACAGTGAGCTTTGTTAACTAGAGATAAGTATCTGAAGAAAAGCAGCAGAAGTCTTGTTCCTAGTAACTTTGAGAGCAACCTGGACAAATCACTGAAAAAAACCATCAGGTATCTATCTGGGGCTGGCTGGCAAGAGAGCTTGCCGCTATTACTGTTTGATATTTCCTTCCTTTATGATATTTATAAATCAAAATTCAAAAGACAAGTGATGACTCATTCAACTGAATTAGCCATTTACATCACTTAACCTTACTTGTCTAAAATCTTAAAGCAAACAATATACTACCCTTATGCATACTTTACTCATAAAGAGTTCCTGAAGGTATTTTCTGTCAGGTATTTTTAATATTGATAAAGGCCCATAGCAATGCACATTTAAAAAAACAGCAGCAAAAAAACCTCACAAAATATATTGTTCCTAAACAATTGTTTAGGAAGCAAAGTTGGAATTACTAACAGAAAACCACTATCTTCTGCTATGTTATTCTCATGTCTACCTAATGAAAGTATAAATCACTGCAGTTGTAATCCAGAATTCAGGGATTCCTGTTTTCCTCTGCAGCTTCAGAAAATGGTATTTTGTACTTCTCCTTTGCTGCTCAGCTTTCCTGTTAAAACAAGAAAAGTTTGTTCCTTGTCAAAAAGCTGGAATTCCCATTTATTTGCAAAAGAGGAACTTGATATTCCCACTACTCTTGCACAAAGCCATATCATTATTTACTAATTCCCTCTTAGTCCTGCTTCTGTGTTTTAGAGATGGATTAGAAGTTTCAAAAGATAAAAATGTACTCAAGGTGGACTCCAGGGAAAGTTCCCCTCAAAAATCATATTCTATGCATTTATCTGTTTTGGAAATAATTAGATTCAAGATCAGCCATATAAAGGACATAGGGGCGTTGACTTTAATGCTAGTCAATTAGCTACTCAACAATGCAGGAAGGGAGTTTATATCAAGAGCTGGCGCATTTGAGAGAAAAGCCCAGGAGTAAACCAGTGTCTCTGCTGCTGGGAAGCCAGGGGCCACAGTCAAAAGAGGGTACAAGCCAATGAACTTTGCTGATATGCCAGTATGGCCTAGAATAGATGTTCACAGCTTCATCTAAGGAGTACAGAGATCAACATGCAAAATGCTTATAAGAGTATCTAACATAGAAAGGGAAACTCTTTTTTCCTAAAACTGTTTTAACATATGTTGAGAATTATTGCCCCAATCCAGTTATGAAGATTACAGCTCCGAATATTCTCCATTCAAAGCATTTCTAAAAAGTAGGGCTGCTTTTCCAACTTGAAATATTTTGGCTTTTCACGGTTTTCCTATTTTTTAGCTTTTTTTCCCCCTTACTTTCCTGCTTGCCTTCTTTTCCATGCTCTCCCTGAAGGAAGGAATCCAAAATGTGAAAGAAGGAAAAGTGGAAAGGAAGAAAAGGAAAAAGAAAGAGAAAGAAAGATCTAAGGGAGAAAAAAATCCACAAGAAACAAAAAAAGAGAAAATGGATCACTGAAAATTCATTTCAAAATCTCAGAAAAAGAAAAAAAAAAACATCGAGAGCTCTCACGAGGGTGCAGTGAGGGTCTTTTCAGTTTCCTATGAATAGATATATCCCATCCCCTGGTGAAACTGCTCACAGCAATCTCCCAAAGCTCCAGCAGAGCCATTAGTCAGCAAAGGAGCGACAGGTGGAAATCCAGGACTGCGAGTGAGAATCCGTCCTGCCGAGCTGGCATCACCCACATGACCTGCTGGCTCTGGCTGCCTGCAAGGTTTAAGCCCACATCCTTAAAAGCAGTTAGTGTGCTTAATATGAGTCAGTGGAAATGAGGCACCTACATAACGGTTAGTCACCTAAATACCTTTGCAGATTGAGGTCTTATTTCAGCAAAGGGCACTACAGGGCATTTTTTGTCACAGGAATTGGGATTCGCCACAATACCAGTGACAGAATTTGCCACAGAAGGTCCCCAGCCGAGTAGCTTTATTTGGAAATGACCACGTCTACAGCAGCAGTTACTTTTCTGAGCGAATGTGCACATTTACACTTGGTTCGCAGGGAAACATTTACAAGAACCCTGAAATATGGAAAGATTTTTGCCATATCATGTGTTTTCATAACAGAAAGTTTGTCCACAAACACGGCCTTTCAAAAAAAAAAAAAAAAGAAGTGTGACTCAAGGAAAACGGCATCCAGGGCAGAACAGAAAGTGAGCTGACAGCCCTGTGAACCCAAAACAACCCCCAAGAAGATCTGTCTGCCAGCAGAGCCAGCAGTGGCGTCAGCCAAAGAAGTCAGCCACAAATCCAGACACGGCTGCTGGAAAAACACATTCCAGGTCCTACACACCGCTGCCAAGTCCACCCCATGATTATAGCCACGGACTTTGGAGAACCCAGAGGAAGAAGGTGAAAAGGAATAGGATCAACATTGCCTACATCAGGAAGAGGCAGTGCCAAGGCAACACTGAAATTACCGGCACTGAAATTACCGGTAAGTCCCATTTTACTTTGTTCTTGCACTATTTTAATGCAGATTCTAGCTATAGTCTTTCAAAGTTTAAAGGAGATTTTGTCATTTTTGGCAGCAAACTCAGCTTTCTTAGCAAACATGATAATGGCCTTACATTACATGGCCTTGTGCCCCAAAGGATTCCAAAGCATTTTACAAACTTAAGCTGATACATGGCCAATGTACACAGGGACCTTTTCATCCACCACTGAAATGTGCTCAGCCTCTAGGACAACCTGTCATAAATGATTAGCAAAGCACAGAAGCTCTCTGCAGTATTTTAGGGTAGGACGTGATGAATGCTTTATGCTCCTGAATCTGAACAAGAAGGTGGAACATAATTATGTGAGCAGAAATTCAGTTGCACACAACACTTCAATTCATACTCCTTCAGCTCTACACCTACTCTTAAACTCCTGCTACAGTGCCTTTTAGTGTTACAATTTGATGACAACCTTTGTTTTCCAAAGCCTCCTTTGGTAATGTCCTCAGCTACATGGTTGGATTCTCCTTCCCTTCTGACTGATACATCTACTGGATCCACATCAATGGTTACTCCTTCTCCTACATGTCCCACCACAGCTTCCAACCAGACTCAACTTTTTCTGGGACAGCAATATATCAAGGCCAATAAAATTCTGGGTGAAGTTTGCAGATCTCTTCCTTTTCAGTTATTTACTGCACAGTGATAATTTGCCACGTATGATGCTTTCTTTCATAAGCACTGCTGGGTTTTAACTCTCTCCTCCACAAAAAAAAAGGCATTTCACAAGCAGTACAAAGTTTTCAGGCCCAGTAGCTACCTGTCCACAGTAGGAGAGTTACTCTTAGCCACAATTTGCTTCCTTTTTCTAATTCTACAATAAAATTATCATTTTCACTCTAAAATATTTATTAAGACACTTAATTCTCATGGCCCTTCCAAAGTCAGGAGAACACCAAATTACTTAATCCTTTAAAAAAAGCTTTATATAGCTAAACATATTTGTGCAGGTGCCTACAGAGATTGAGGGGGTTTAAAGTGCAACAAACCATCTAATAAAGGTTTTCAGATACAAAGCCATCCCGAAGTCATGCAATACTGGCTGTGGCTGCCATTTTAAAAGTATCAGCAGAATCCCAGATATTCTGAACAATAAATAAAACCAAGCACACTTTTAAACTTTAATTCCAAGACAGGGATATAGGCAACTCTTCAAGGGATGTTAGGGAAAAAAATGCTTTCTAATTCCCGTTGCTTTCAACTTTCTCTTTTTCCTATCTACCTAATTATTTTCTCCGGTAACAGGGCTGATTCTTACCGCTGTCACTCATGCTGCATGCAATTCTGGCCCCTCCAAGGCCACCATGGACTCGTCTTGGAATAATCATTGTAAGAATGTCAAACTTAGATTTTTTTATTTTAAGCTTTTGAAAACAGACAGTATCTTCTAAATGTGAAATGTTTCTGGTCACGTGTGAGTAAGAAATATTAACTGCCAGTCTGACTCTGAAACTTTCATCCTAATACTGAGCAGATGGTCCCATCCATTTCAATACACCTGAATGTGTCACGCAGTACTACATCGTGCATCCACCAACAGATCCAGGCCTTTGTTTAGTTGATGGACTATCACTTCACAAGGACCAGGTAGGAAATCTGTTACACTCTAGCACAAGTGATAAAAATAGGACAAAATTGCCTCAATTTGCCTCAGGAATTGTCTATAAATCAGGTACATGCTAGCGTTGAGAAACTGCTTTCAAAAGCTCACACACCTTAGGAGATTTGAAATAGAACTATTTACTATACCCTTTAGCTACGTCGTTACACATCTACTGAAAGCAAACAGATGTAATAGAGTTGAGTCTGTCAATCTCAAGCTGGGATGAATTTCAGTGCTCTTATTTTCCTTACAAAGCTTCTCTTATTCAAAAAGTGAGGAGGATGTGCTAGAACTGGATCACATAGTCTGACTTCCTGGGTCTTTAAATCACACCCAGTTACTCCTGTGCTGGGCCCAGCTGGTTGTGCTTGGCTAAGGCATCTGCGCCTGGCTCTGGTCAGTCCAGCATACAGATCTAGCGCCGGGGGTCTGCTCTGATTTGAAGATGTCCAGAGATGGAGACACTAACATTCCCCACAGTGGTATTTTCCAAAGACTAATCTTTTCCCTGTTAAAAACTTGTGTCTTATTTCCAAGATGACTTTGTCTGGCTTCAGTTTCAGGCCATTGGTTTTCATTATTCCTTGGACAAATAAACCTGTTCATAATCATACACATAGATATTCAGCCCTGACATTCCTATCCTGTCTTCTCTGCGCTCCCAGAGATCTGAATAGATGGCAAAGGCAGACTATCTTGTGGGTTAAAAAGGGGAAAGCCCAGCTAGAGAAAAGATTGCAATACAAAAAAAAAAATCTTTTTTTGTTTTTAAGGAGACAACAGCATCTGCAAAGATGTGCAGAGTTTCAAGACTGCAGTCTTTCCTTGAACTTCTCACCACCAGATCCTTGCTGGAGAGCTGCCTCCACAGAATCCCTACCCACAGCAGCTAGTAATGAAAATACTTTTCCTTCTCCAGTTTTTCTTGATGGGGGATCCAAGTTTATTCCTCGGTTTGCCACATTTCAAAGGGAAACATACAATGCCAGTCTCTTCCAGTGCTTCTTTGTTGGACTGCTACTCTCAGCTGAGGTGGCTGCAGAAAATCACACCAGCTTTTTAATGAGGAATTCAGAGAAGTTAAAAGACCTTTCCATTGGTGTTTAAATCTCACACAAACAGCAGGCTGCAGCTGTAGCCTTTGCTGCCTATGGATAAACGTATTATTTTAGAACATGGCCAAGACCTCCTTGTAGGAGGTCCTGCAGGAGTGGAGCCAACAAGTGATTATGAAAGGCAGCCTAAAGAACATTTGACACTGTTTTCTGCCTATGCTTAACAAGCACCTCGTAGTTTGGGCTGCAGTTTGCACGATTTTGGCTTTTAGAAAATATGAAACACCTTAGTAGATGGATTTTACGTCTAGGAGATTCCGTCTGAGGCACTGAACCCACCCAATTTTATTACTTATACTTTCAAAAGGTTGGGAAAAGCTTCAAAGTCGCATCTGAAGAATTCATGAACTTATCCTAAAAAAATACCTGGAACTCTGGCATCCATGCACTTTTTTAAAAAATAAATACAGACAAAAAGTCTACTCTTCAAATAAATCTCACCAGACTTATTTTCTTAAGCAAAAATCAATGAATTTTATTCATTATCTTGTATTTCATTTCCTTTGAATAAACAAGCCTTTATTTACTACCTCTGGAGATACCATTCAGTATGTCACACACAGCCCTAGCCTGCCTTGTGATTCAGTCACTGGGACGACAGAACCAACTGGCAACAGAGAATATTTGAGTCAAATAAAAGCAAAGAGCAGAAGCTGGTGACTGGGCAGAGCTACAAAGGTGAAGAGAAGGGCATCTTCCATTTTGGGAAAGAAGCTGGTACCACTGTTGGGAACACAAATTCTTTCTGAGGACTGGAGAATTGATCGCCTCCCTCGTGGTTTTAATAAGACACCCAGGGCTTGACCAAGGGACTTGGGCAAGTGATGACAAGCATCACAATGGCTATCTTATACACGGCATGGCCTTTAGTCTCAAATCCACAGCACTGAACCATCACTGGTGCTCTCTACACTGTGCACAGGACTATCAGGCAGGTGAAGATTAGATTGATAAGAGGGACCATACTGGGAAGCCAACAAAAAATGCTACAGAGAAGTATCTTATACCATTCAGGATTTTAATTTCGGGTCAAATAGCATAAACAGCCCTAAAAGAGTGGATTAGAGCCCAGCTCTGGTCTCCCCCAGGTTACACTCACTTACTTGGATATAAAGTCATCTGTCAAGGTCCATGAAACTTGCATTCATTTCTACACAGCAGCCCAGCTTCAAAAGGAAGATTGGAAACTGCCCCTTATTACCGTAAGCCAGTGAATACTCTCCTCCTTCAGTACTCTTCTGAGGGAAGAACTGCCCTGGGTTTCCCATTCCCTAGCAGTGAATAACACCATATTTGTAAACTGGTGCTGAGTGCTGGGTTTTTTGTCCTGACCTCACTAGTATTGGTTTGTGCTGGATGTGGCTTGGACACACTTCTTGGGTTGGCTGACTCCAAGGTGTTCATCAGAGGAGCACCACCAAGTGTGAGGATCCCCAAGTCATGGAGGTGATGGTCCCGGCAAAAAAGGTAGGAAGGGTGGAGAATCTAAGGGTTTCACTTGTGGATTTTGATCACTGCACTGTAAGAAACGTGATGATGTGCTGATCTTATTGGCTGCTTTTAGATATATTGTAGTTACTCGCCAATGTGTGTTTTCTGCAGAATTGCCTGCTGCTTACCACTTCAGCCCAGAGGGACTACAGGTGCCCATGCATCAGAGGAATAGGAAGGAACTAAAAGCCTTTTACAATATCCTGACTTGGCACCTCAGAAAAAAGGCATTCATTCACAGGAAGAGATCAATAGATGTATGGGGACAAGGGACAAAAGAGAGGGAGTAACCAGAGGAAGGCAGCAGAAAGTAGGAAGAAGGGAGAAAATCCAGCATAATGACAGACAGATCGTAACAAGTTTCCACACAAGCTTGAAACCACAAATGAGAAAAGAAGAAATTAGAAGACCACTTTGAGACCATTAAGGAAGAGGGAGCCTGGACAAGCAATCTAATGCATGAGAGGCAGGGCTGGACTTGTGCAGGCCCTTGGCATTTAATTGGGAATGGAGCAGCTTCACTCTATCCAAGAAGGAACTCTGAAGCTAAAAAAGAGGATGGGGGACAATATATACCATAGAGTCCTGTAGTATTACTAGCCATCCTTTAAAAGGTTTGAGCCCAGCAGCAGACACCTAGGGACTCAAACACTTCAAGGGCACACACAAGGGAGCAAGACTACTGGAAGGCCAGTAACTAAGGAGAACTCCAGACCAAGAAAAGTCAGTGAGCCAGACGATGATGTGAGGATAGAGGTCAGCCTCGCCCACGTGTAAAGAAAACAGTAATGTGGCATTTTGTCAGGCCAGTCAGCTCTCCAGCATTGCAACACCCCTTGTCCTCTGGTATCTGGTGACAGATAACACGTCTAACTCAAGAAATTAAGGTGGAGAACAATCTCAGTTGGCATTCACTGCTGTGTTTCTAAAAAATATGCATCGCTAAACTAAGAGTGCAGCTTTTCAACAAAGTTGCTATGCTACTCAACCTGGAAAATCAATTACTGTAAAACTACCTGCAAGAACCAGGTACTGATACCCACCATCATATGGCAAAACCTGCAGTTTTCAGGGCCTGTCTTAGTCTTTGTGTGCTCAGTGCTGACAAAGTTGCTCCAAAGTTATTCAGGTTAGCCCAGGAACAGGTTAGCTCTAGATTGTTTTAAATCCTCATTCCAGAATTCAAATACAAGATTCAGCAATTTATGATCAAGTTGTTCGAGCATTCACCCTACTGCTCTGCTTTCCTTGGATGTGTTACTAAACATATTACAGCTGAAAATAAACCAAAACAACTGTTAGGCTGTGGTAGTGAAATTAAAAGCAACTGAGCATGTCTTCCAAAGTAAGGTAAATAATACATGGAGCAAGTTAGGTCAATTATGCTTGATGATTCTCAGTTGGGGTGCTAAGATTGTTACTTATTACACTGTTCACAACTAGCTGCCAGCTTACCTTGTTCTCTCTTCTGTATTTACTTTTCCACCTGATGTGGAATATCAGGAGATGTAGTGTTTTCAAGTTTGGAGAGGGGGATGAAAGTGTTCTTTTCTTAAAATGTTCTTTTTTGTGCATGTACGTAATGCCTAAAGCAGGACTGTAATGGAAATTATGGTTAAAATATTTTCTAGAGGAAAAGGTCAGCTTAAGTAAGAAAGAAGAAGAGTGATCTCATATTTCTGACAGTTCAGATACAAGCAAATCTTAGCACCAATAAGTTATGTCATCTGTTAAAGTCACATAAGCAGAATGCCTCTGTACATTTTGCAGTGTTATAACAAGGCTGTACAGAACAGGGGTAAATACTCCATATGAAATAACTATCTATACAGGGTTACTCGTATCTATTCTTATCTTTAAATAAATCAACTGAGAATTAAAGCCGGCATGGTTTTCTGTTCTGCTTTCAGAGACCTAAGCTGTGCCACATTAAACAACATAGTAAGCATAAATTTATATTTGGCCAGAATGACACTGAAAGTTATACCCTAGTATCTTACTCATTGAGATACCGTCCATCCTGACCTTGGCTATAGCTTCATATTTTACACACCATTACTATCATAGTAACAGACAGAGCCAACAATAATTTGCTCATACAATTTACAATACATTGTCTCCCAGCCACACTGAGGGCTCTTTAACCATCAGCAGATGTGTTGCTTGCATTAGCTATATTTGAACAAAGCAGAAGCTATTCAGCTCTAAAGTCCCTATGGCTTCTTGGCTGTGTCTTGAGCTTAGTGCATAGCTAATTTGGTGTTCATACCACTGTAACTAATTACAGCACGGCTGAGGGGTTTCAGAAGTTTTAGCCCACAACCTGCTGTCTAAATTTCACGTGTTTCTCCCATTCCCAGCATCTGAGTTTTAGGAGTCTATCCTCGGAGAGGTTAATCAGCAACTAATACTGTAGCTGCTCCGTGATGTTCAGCCCTTTAAATTCTTTCTATGTGAATACTATCGAAAGCTTATTTCACCATAACCCTACAAACATTAAAGGTCACTTTTTAAATGCTCAATATTTGTGCTTCATTATCGAGTCAAAAAATCTTATACAAATCTATATATTTGTATTAACATTCCTAAAAAGAAACTGATGTAAAGAAGATAAAACACCATAACTGGTGTCCCGCAAGAAAGACAGAAAGGCTGTGGTCTTCATGAAGGTGTAGGTACGGACTTACCTCTGGAGGCAAAGGCATTAAGAAAAAGGAGACTGGAGAGAAAAACGGGCAACTCCTTAGTTCCAGGTTTAGCTTCCTGATATAGCAATACAAATGTACCCAGCACAGTGCAATAAAGAACACAGCTATCATTACAGTTTTTCTGGGTATAGAGCCATCCTGGCCTGGTGAAAACTCTCGGCTAGGATCAACAAATAACTTAAACCAGTTGTCCATGAACTCAAACTTATTTGGGCAGAAAAGCTGTCTGGCTTCAGAGATCAGTAGGCTGAGAGCTACAACTACTATTTTTAACAGCCGCAGTAGGCAAAGAATTGCCTTCCCGGAAAATTCCCCAACCAACTTTTGCTTTGTATTAAAAGAGTATGAAGGAAAAAGAAACAGCTCAGAATGTTGCAATATATTTTACATTTTTGCTAATTTTTGCTCCTTTACTTTTCAGAATAAGAACTCGAGGGTGAGGAAGAAGGCAAGTCTGAAATAGCTGGGGCTGACTTATGCAGCCTCTATTTTCCTCTGCTGACTTGCGCCTTCTTCTATCAGTAGTTCCTTGCATGTTTTACCCAGTGTACAGCCTTGTCTTTTTAATACCTTCATCCTGTCACGTATTTCCCTTCCTAGTGTCCATAATATTCCTCCCTGACACCTGCCTATTAAACCTACCTTGGTAGCACGACATAGAACACGGTGTTTATTGCCTATTGCCTATTTCGCTTGTTGCCTATTTTGACGGTATGGCTCCACAGACCAAAGATTTTGCTCTTAAGCCTGACATAGCCAGCCTGCAAGGGAATTGTACAGCTGTAGAGGAGTGCTCTTATACTCACTAGAAAAAAAAATTAGGTTCAGAATCTCCTTCTTCTTCTTCTTACTGCTTCCACAGGAGATAGTATTTCTCCAAGCTGATCCCCAGCTGCTTTATTGGCCCCTTGAGTCCATTGCCAGATAATACATAACCCCAAACAGCCTTAAGTTTGCTGGAAGTTCCTCCAAGGGTCTGGATGCAGGAACACTGCATCTCAGAAAAAGGCAGCTTTACACTTCCTCCCCCGGGTGTCCTTTTTGGTCCTTGGATATAGTAGAGCATCCGGACTTCATATTTCATTTCTTTCTCTCTGCTTCCCTTTCTGCAGCCCTTATGCATGTCAGGCCTCCTGCCTCTTTGCAAAATCCAGGTGAATTTGCTGTAAAGTTAGACATTGGTCTAATTACTGCAGACTGGATGTTTAATCCTTCTGCTGCTTCTCTTTGAAGGATCACAATGCCTGAACTGTCAAGAGTTGGCAATGCTTCTCTGGGACCTTTTGTTCTTACATAATAACGCCCATCTTAGTCGTGATGATTATGAAATGAAGGACCTTATCCCTTTTCCTAAGCTGGTTTTGCTTAGCTCCAACGTGCCTCCAAATTTTCTGAACTTCAGGGTAGTAATTGTCATCAGAATAGATAATTTTGTTCTTATACAGCTCTTCATTGTTCTTCCCGGCTGCCTGTAAAAATATATTGCTGAATTTGATAATTCTGGAAACAGAAAGCTACATATCTCAGCTGGATCTGGGGATTTTTGCGCTTCTGCCCTATAAGGTCTTTATATAATACTATCAAAATGCAAGGATTGTGTAAGTGACAGAGGCAACATTCCCACATTTTTGTTATTTTCTGCATTTTTAGGAATGCCATAAAACCTGCCATTGCTTCTCCTTTGAGCATTTTCTAAATCACCACATTTTGCTCTTTGGAGCCTGTTCTGTTTTACCAGGAAAAATGAGATGTGTGTTCCCTGCAAAAGGTTAATCGATAAAATCTTTGCAATCTCTTCTCATCTGGCCAGCCTCACTTTAATTTCAGTAACAGTAATAGTCAACTCACTCAGAGAGGCAGTTTAATCTTTCTGAAGCCTTTCTACTTCATTTCCCCATTCTTTTCTTCTTTGTTGCCAACCCTTTTGAATGTATCATCAAAGTTTCTGATAGCCAGTGGTTTCCACAAAGCCCAAGCTCTTCAAGTCATGTTATCTGGTGAAAATCTCAGTTTTTAAGAGTATCTGTTATTCCTCAAGGATGTGGAAGAAAACTTTGCAAATATGTCGTACATACAGTAAAGGCTGAAAAAACGGGATACAAATATCTCCAAATGTGTACTGTTTCTAAAAATTCTCCTTTTTTTTCTTAATCTTGTGATTTCTGTGGCCTGATTCA
Source organism: Mycteria americana (assembly GCF_035582795.1). Classification (NCBI taxonomy): domain Eukaryota; kingdom Metazoa; phylum Chordata; class Aves; order Ciconiiformes; family Ciconiidae; genus Mycteria; species Mycteria americana. The sequence goes on from NC_134367.1 coordinate 40,520,335, forward strand.
TGATTTTGGAATGCCTGAGACTGGCAGTACTATTTTTTACCAAAAGTACAACAAATTTTCTTTTTGGCCAGCTGAGTACCTCAGGAGAGTTCTGGACAAGAGTCATCCTGCACCTCACTGCTCGAGCCAATCACTTTCCCCAGCAGTGCTTACTTAATAGGATACTTTCTTTCCTCTTCCTTTCTGACATAAGAGACTCTTACACAGTTTCCCCAGTTCTTTCACATCTATTTTTTCAGCATCTAAGTGTCGAAGTGGATAAAGTGAGGCAGGCAACCTTTATTTTAAAAACATATTCTGCAATACCACAGTCACATCTACACATGCATCTCTTCAGCATCGGTGCTGGGTTAAGCAGCCCCTCTCATTCATCCTCTCTTGCATACCCCATCCTGTAATGACACTACCCGTGCGTGTACTTACAGAGAAATGCATCAGGAAACTGGGTGATCAGACACAAGTGCAGCAATGAATGCTCAAGGACAGTTAGGGTTTGTTTCTGCCAACCTATTTGGCACTTGTGCCAAATACCTCACCGCAGCCTGAGATGTGATGAAGCTGAATGTTTTGGAGAACATTGAGGAAGGCTGCCCACATTACCCTTAAAATTAAAACAGTGCATTAAATACTATTTCTAATTTTCTGATTCTGAGAAAAGTCAGTCATTTACGCAGGATAGGCTTTATGACTGTAATAGATTTTTTTTTTTAATTGGCACTTTCACCATACTTTATTTTTTCAGATGTATGTGCCACATTGCGGGGAACAGGAATCGATATGTTGCACAGTACTGCAGCAAGGTACCATGGTTGTCTTCATTTGTACTATTAGTGTACTAAAAATACCTACACTTTTTTCAGTCCTGTCACTGTAGTATTTGAGAAACTGAGATTTTATAGTCATAGCATACTAGTTTTTAGTTAAGGAGATTAAAAATAAGATTAAATTATGAACATTAAAAACAAGGAAACAAGAACAGTGGAAAGCAATTGACCAAACATAATTCAAAGTGAATCTTCTTTCTATTATGGCCTAAAGATTACTGCATAGGCAGCAAACTCAAGTGTGTTATAGGGTTTCCAAATAAAAATTACTCTAGACAGACCTGAAGAGTAGAAAGCTGGGTTGTTAAACACTGAAAATGGTGCAAACCAGAAAGCATGAAAAGGTCTCTTGGATAAATCTGCAAATAATATTTCAAAATACATCCTGAGGAGAACTGGGAATCGTTGCAGAGGTTTGCAAGGTAGGTTAGGCTGGTTCATCCTGAAAAACTTAGGTGACTCTACAATTCTGGGTAACATGAGGAAAGGTTCAACTATGCATGGCATCTTCCACTATGAAGAGCTAGGAGCCATCAAACGGAGCTAGTAACAGCCACATTCGAAACACACAGAAGGAGGTGGCAGCAGCCTGTAAGCTTGTGCAGCTCCTTGACAAGTGGTGTTGCAGATAAGGCACGCATACTTCATCACAAGGGAAGGCACAACACATACTTACTGGACAGATCCACCGAAGATTACAAAATAGACCAACTGCAACGGTTCCAGGAAATCTCCTGAGCTGACAGGATAGCTGGAACTGGGAGAGTGCAGAGGGTGTTGGGGCAGTACCTGTTGTCCTGTTCCTGCTCATTCCTAGCATCTGCTTACAGCCACTGTTGGAGCCAGGATAATGGTAAAAGGGGTCCTTGCTCTAACTGCTAAGGCCAATCTAATGGTTTTATAACTTGAACACAGGTATTACGCATTCTTATCAACCTGCTGGACCCCTGAGCAATCCACTGCAGTGGTTTTGCTAAATGACTTTTAATTGGAATGAATATCCAACAAATTTTAGATCCTGCAGCATCACAGGCCTAAATTTTTATTAAAAGAAATTACTACTATTCCAATAGTCATATATTCAATCTTTAAAGAGAAAGAATTTTTTATTCCCAAAATATTCCTTTTAGAGAACTTTTTTTAATTAAAAAAAGACCTCAAAGTGAAGGTCCTTCTTTAAGTAAATAACAAATTTTAAAGAGATGAGGAGTATCATGTATTTTAAAAATTCCCAGCTTGGTGTGTTAAATAACAAATACATAATACAAGAATAGATCTTTTTCTGTTCCCAGTTGTCTGAAAGTAATGTAAAAAATGTTTTTAAACAGCTGGATTAAAATACTGCACATTAGTTATTATGCTGTTAGCAGCTGCACTATCCTCTGCAAGCTTAGCTTTTCCAAATGATTAGAGCTATCTATTACAAAATCATGCTTTGTTTACTTTTCTATCTAATATCTTTAATTGACACTCTGAAGAGAAGTGCTTTAGGTTCCAATTCAAATAACAGGAGGTCTTGAATCTGTAGCCATAAGCACTTTAATCATGTGCTATATGGAACAAGTTCTAAATATTAAGGAGAATATGAACTCTACCGGCTAAATAAAAGCCTGGGATCTGGGCAATACCTTCTTTGCAAACACAAACTAAACTCACTCTCTGTGTGACCGTGAGCAAGCTACTTGATCTTTTTGTGCCTTGTCAAGACAATTATTAAAAACTGGACTTCTCTGACTAACAGATGTTACTGTATATCAGCATAGAGAATACTACAGTAAATGCATTACTGAAAACATTCACGACAATAAAACGATGTGGAACCAAATTTCTTTCATTCCCTGTGATTTGCGTCTTCATAATTCTTACTGCACTCACTGACAAAGCCATTTAAAACATGAGATCACTTGTTTTCCAACAAATTAAGTCCCAATACTTGCCAATTGTTCTGCTTCAGAGGTCAAGGAAGATGAAGTCTTTCTCTTCCTTGCATAGATCCTTATGACCATTAGAATTACATCTATTTGCAAGAAGTGCTCACAAAGCTAACAAGTTCCAAATGTTTCCTTTTCTTAAATGCCTGTTTGTTTCAAATCACATGTTTTTAATCTGTGTAAACTGCCCACTTTTTATTTATCTCAAATGTATGCTGTCCAAGAGATACCATAACTAATACAAGTTAAGCAAATACTTTTGAATGGCCTATCGACCCCGACTGTCAAGCAAGAGGAAAAAACACTTAACTTCTCATGAGCAGGTTATGAAACCTGTAGCACCAATAAGTAAAATACTAATTATGGAGAGTATCATTATTAAAGCTTGTTACTTAAAATAGGCCTAGCCATAATTAAGACTAAATACACCATGGTAACAGGTTTGAATACCTTGGAGTTAAAATCACATTTACTTAAACAGTGTAGGTTCATTACATGCCATCTCAAGGCAACCATTCAAAGGTTAAATGCTTATTCAAAGCTCACCTTAAATTCTAGCTGTAGTGAGGGGAGGGAGGGAAATGCTTCTGAGGGTGGGACATTCCACCCTAGACCAGCTGTTTAAAATGAGCAAGATGAAACATGGCAGCGCCCATCTCAGTGATAGAGGTAGTCTAGACTAAAATCCTAGTTGAGTTTCCAGGTTGAACACCTACATTCAGGTGAGATAAATCCCAGCCAAAAGTAGGACAATCTTTTTAATGGTGCCAGGCAAAGAATTTAAAAATGAACCAAAGCCAACAAGTCTATCTGATAGCTAAATACTTCTACGTCTCTACTTCTTTTAAGTGCATTGCTTGGTCATTCTTGCTTGGAAGAAAGGGCTTTGTGGCATTTTAAAGCTATATGTTTTGTTTAAAATTTATATTAAAATGAATATGCTTTATATAATTGTGACATCATAAAAGAACATGGAGAAAGAATATGCTTCAACATGTGTCCAACAGTTCTATTGTGAAAAGGACAGTGTTGAAAGAGACAATGTGCAAAACAGGGTAGAGAAAACATTACACTTCAGACTCAGGAGAAGCACTATTCCATAATTAGTGTGACCTCTGGTAGATTCAGATTGTTACAATTTATGTTAATGTCAAAGAAATACCCATCAGAGGTTGCAGACTTAAGATGGCCCCATGAAACTTGCTCTCCCAGTAGACATCATTATAGATTCTGGGCATTATTTTATTTTCATAGCATTGATAAGCTTTTTTTCCTAGGGCAGTTAAAATACAAGCGTTTAAACAGGGGTTGGGTTTGGAGAGTTTTTAGGGCATTTTTTTTGGCTTTCCTCATGGAATGGTTAATAGCAAAATGTTCAATTAAAATTATCACTTTCATTTAGGGCTATTATATGTGAACCTGTGTCTTCCTTAGGATATACTACAGGTTGTTTAGCAATTAGGGTTTGAAACATGAGGCCAGGTAAAACAGGGATAAATCGGAGTCTCTCTGGTGTCTCCGACAGATTCCAGGTCATCCAACAACAGCAATGATGTATTTATTTATATGGCACCTTGTCATATCACAGCAATAACCTACAGCAATAACCTATTTCATATCAAATAGAATCTGAAGAGATTTTGGCGAGGAAACGACAAGAGATCCTCAGGACATGTAAGCTGGCATGGCTCTAGTGGCATCCAATCTTCCAATGAATTCATGGGGACTGGAACTAGCTGTAGAGCTGGGAAGGAAAGATTAAAGTGTAATTATAAAACATCTTTGAGCAAGATTGTTGGAATTAGGCTTCCAGTCTGAATCTGGTGCGAACTCTAATGAGGTTTCCCAAAGAAAGTGGGAAATCATTTCTTTTCCACTCCTATTGAAGTAGCTTCAGCAATTTTGCACTTGGCTCTTGCTGCAATGTCCTGAGTTTCTCTCTATTCTTATCTGATTCTTAGAGGCATTAAAAACCCAACAATGCCAAGCGCTTGAAAGATGTCTTCACAAGACAGATTCTGGCACATAACATTGTCAAGGCTGTCTGGTCTCTCACCCATTTCTATGCAGTGAATGAAATACTGACATGTAAAGATATTAATTCGAGAAGCATTTTTCCACTTTTAGGTTAAAAGAACCTTACAATCTAACTCTGCTGTATGTCAATATCGCACAAGCAGCTGTCATTACAACCAGCCCTGTCCAGCTTTATTACTGTGATCAGAACTCGATATGAAACCTGAAGCCATACCTCTCAAGAAAAGAAAAGAAAAACAGAACAGCCAAAAAAAGACTTAGGTTTCCCAAAGATATAATTTTAGAGTAACGCTAGTCAGGAGGTTTCTAATGAACCTTATGTGTAATTAATCAGTTCTCTCTGAGGCAAAACAAGATTTCAGACTGTAGCAGTAACATTGCTGACTGGAGGAAGAGTTGTTTTTCATGGGGCTTTTTCTTGAGAGACTAGGAGTGGAAAACCATAGGGACCGTTCCTATGGAGTGCTGTCACCTTGCTGTACATGGAAATACAACATACAATTCTTTCCTGTACAGAGAAGTCCCAACTTAAATGTAACTTTTTATCCTCTAGGAGCCCTACTAGAAGGCAGCTTCCACCAAATCATAGGGCCTCTCCTTGACAATGTCCTCCTGCCCCTGGCCAAACTGGCCCCCCAGGTCTACAGGAGGAGGATATGTGACAGCAAGGGTACCACCAACTTGGGTGGGGGCAACATGTGTGCTTCCTCCTCCACCCCTACTTCTGAGTAGAGCCCAGCACACCAGGTAGCTTCTGCCAGTTCCCTAGGCACTCAGTGCCCCTCACCCCATCCCCTAGCAATCTCCTTCTCCACCCTCGCATCACAGCCTTTCATTTTTCATCAGTTCTCCTCCTGACTTAATTCTTCTCCTTGTGTTTCCTGTTTCTTTGGCCCCTTCCCAGTTGGTGAAGACTTGACACTGGTTAGGGTTGGGTAGTAGTCCTAAAAGGAAAAGGACAAAATAACCATGATCTTGTTGCTCCAATAGTTACAGGTGCTCTTCTAACTTTCAGCCTCAATGTATCTGTATCAGTTTGCAGCCGTGTGTCTTCCTTCCAGAGTTAGATAAGACTGAGTAGTTCCCAATAGCATTTATTCTCTATTCTCCTAACCCACACAATGTACTTATAAACTATTCACATCCCTTCTCAACCTTCATCAGTCAGGCTAAATATCAATTTTTTTTAGTCTGCCCTCCTAAAGCAGGCTTCCTCTTCCACCGTTCTCTGCACCTGTTCCAGTTTGAATCTTTTTTTGTTGTTTTTTTACCACAGGCAGATAAAATTGTGTAAGAATTCAGCTAAGGTCACATTGGTACCACACAGAAAAATTCCTCTTTTATTTAATGCCTCTGCTAGCAATACTTTGCCTGAGATTTATATTTACTTTTTTCCCAGCTGTGCCACATCCTTGGCTCAGTCAGCAACCTTTGTCTTTCCCTGCTTTCAACTGCAGCTTCCTGCTTCACATAAAATTTAAGAGAAGCTATGGCCATGAATTGAAGTGTGTTTACTAACTTCTTGTTTCACTTAATTTAGTCACAATGAAGATTAGATGTTATTTATAGTGCTATTTTACTTGTTTAGATTAGAAGAATTTCTTATTCTTGAAATTCCATAACTCAAAAATTATGCCAACAATTATAAACCAAAGGCAGGGTGAAGAGCAGGCATCTGTGCCAGGGTCTAGGGCTGCAGTTCCAGAAGCTTCAGCTTTGCTACTGTCAGCTTCAAAGCCTGACTACAGTTTCAAAGATGTCATCATGTCACTGAAAAAATTAAGGCTATTTTAAGAGGTTCCCCGGCTGTTTATAGGGATTCAGATCTCAGCACAGTCAATTCAAGAGGTGAGAGCATATGGCTGAGGACATCTTTGGACTCCTCAGACGTGGGCTGGACTATCCCTCAGTGCAAGCTCAGCATCCTGTAGAGCCTGAGAGTTATCATGGAAAATAGCAATGACTTGAGCACAGAAAGCCACAGTCACGCTAACCTAACTCTGCCATGATAGTTGAAACACGAGGTTCTTTGTTTTTCCTATTCCTTGAAAAGGTCGTGGCAAAATGACTGATTTACAGATAGATAATCTTTCTCCAGCTGTTGCTGAAGCCCTGTCTCCTCCTATGCTTGATATGGCCAGTTAAGCCAGCATCATGGCTGTGAAGCATCAGTACAGCAGCAAAGCCAGGGATCAAGGCCTTTCATAGATTATGAAGCCATATAGATTATCTGATTTCCTTTATAATAGAGTCAATAAAAGTCCTTAAATCTATATACCTCACAGCTGAAGTAGCTTTATCAGTGTTATTTAACTCTTCCAGAAAATGCGTCATTTCCTCTATTATTTTACTGTCTTGCTTTGCTGATTGCTGGAGTGTGTGCACTTTACGAAGCTGGCCTTCCAGGCCATGCTCTCAATTCTGCTTTTTACTTTAGTTCAATGATTTGCCGTTGGATAAAACAACAAAGCCCTGGGAGCATGGTCTGGAATCCCAATTCCACTCTTGGTCCAGGCACAGCCCACAGTGCAGGACTAGATTCAGGCTCCCTCCTGCCTCCTGTTCTCCATCTCCCACTTCCTGGGTGTTTTTACCACTAGCCCATCATGCAAAAGGCAGATGACTGCATGTCAGATGATGGCAGTTGCTTTCCTGACCACATCCAGTACCAGATTGCCTAGAATTTTAATATCAGGACAGTGCTAAGTGGGAAATTAACTCCTCTTTGGAGTGAGTGAGAAACAGACTCAAGACTAGACATAAGTGGCTAAATGTAAATGGTCAGGCTGTCTGGGATGGTGTCTAACAAATCTATGTGCCTACAGGGTTGGCAGGCAAAAAGTAGGTAGGTTGGACCACTACTTGGCCTGTTCCAGAATATTTCTGCCTTTTATCACTCCACTGCAAGGGTTAATGTGATACGAGCTGTAATGAGCTGGCCAGCTCCTGACATGAACAGAATCTGATTGATTATATGCATAGTACACTAACTCTCTGCAGATGATAATGGCCATCCATGTATCATGCATTCAGCAATCACCAACATCTTTAATACAGATGTAAACCTTTGTATTGATGCCAGTTAAGCTACAATGAAGAGAGAAAGAATGTCAGAGAACATTCATTTTATTTCAAAGGGTCACTCGCAGCAGTGCGGCATGCCATTTTGTGCTGCCGTTGTTTCTCAGAAACATAATTCCTGGGAATGTACTGTTCCCAGTTTCAGAAATAGGGACACAATTAAACTGAGAATTACTGCACACGGATAAAATCCATCGCAGCACAGCTCTCATCCTTTATGCAATAGCCCTTCAAGTTTGTGACAAGACACCAAGGTAGAGATGGTGACTACCTTGCCCCACTGGACCAGCTGTGATGACTTAGCCATAAAATGAGTTTCAGTAGGTTTTTCTCATCTTCACTTTGCAAAATCCATTTTCAGGTATCTACTTAAAAACACCCCAGAGTTTTCAAAGGTTCTGAAAAACCTCAGATGCTCTTGGAATCGACGGGAGACACAGGCGGATATCACAAAAGGAATCTGCAGAAGAATAACTCAAGCTGAAATTTCTGCAGGAATGGAAAAGAGGTTTAAGAGATATGGTTGGAAAAGAGGATAATGTGCAAAGGCAATAAGCAATGTCCTACAGCAAGAGAAAGGAAAGAATGGTGAGATACCTGCATTTCCTAGTTCTCAGTATAGTGATATCACATAAAAACGTGCACGACAGACTGGAAAGGCAGGGGAAAGGACAGCAGGGATACATGGGATGGGTCATAACACAGACATGTGAAATTGCCAGGATAAGTAGGTTGAGCTGAAAAGAGAGAGGGGAGCCAGATAATAGATTCGAAGGATATGTTTCTTTGCAACATAAGCTGAGATCACTACTCCTAAGTGCAAGGTCTACATGATATTGATAAATCCTAACTTTGTGTTGAGCACAGCCTACTGCTAGCGATGGCCTGCCCAGACCCTGCCCTTGCTCAGTGTCAACCTATTTTGCCCTATGCTCAGTTCTTTTCTCCCTTGTGCCAACACAAGCATTGAGGCAGCAATGCACCAAAGAGTTGACCTGGCTGGAAAGTAAGAAGCAAAACACAGCTATTCCTCACCTGCATCCGTTTCCTGATCTAATTCAGTAGGAGCCATTGCAAATGGTTCTGTCAGCATAACACAGGCATCAGCAGAGACTGGCATGAAGAACGAGCGTTCATGGAACGAAGCATGGACACATGCAATGAATTATGCCCTTAACTTGATGTTTGCTGTTTCTGCTTCATACCTGAAAGAGGGTTTGTATGCCTGAAAGCTTGTCTGTGTTATTTTATCAGTTAGTCTAATAAAAAACAATAACAGAGAAGGCTCAGAATTAAGATTTGGAGCAAAACCAGCTCTATTTTGTAACTAAAAGAGTTGCTTCCTTAAATAATTAGTTTCACAAAGTTACCTCTGCTTCGTCTGCGTGCTTCTGTAGACTATAAGCCAAGTTTTGTAGCAGTTAGAATTAAATCACAGAAATGGGATTGGTCAGAAAACAAATGACAACATAGAGTAGCTTAAAGGTCAAAGCCCTGAAGAGCTAAGTATTCTTTGAGGAACATTTCCATCCCCTGATGTAGATGGGTGTAACTGTCAGACTTGAAGTCATTGGTAGGAGTGGCTGATTGCATCAGGTGCATGAATATGGTCCCCAAGAGGCCCAAGTATCCCATGACATCAGATTAAATAAATGGGAGGCCTGCTTTCTCTTTCACTCTCTGCCTGGTACTTCTTGCTTAATTCCTCTCCCTCTCTACCCTCCACCAAACATGTAAGTCACTTATTTTTCACGTCAAAATGAAAATAACTTATCCTTCCAAGACAAGCTCAAGCCATCTGATGTGCCATCTCAAATAACATGAAAGATATTTAGCAGATCCGCATTTGCCTACACTGTATTTGGCCAACATATTCACAGGGTCTATTTAACACTGGGACAAGTGAGAAGTTCTTAGGTGTCTGCATTATATGAAGGAAGGGAAATATATTTGGCACTGTTATTTTTGTCATTATGTCGTATGTCATTATGACAGACCTGTGTATTATTATAATTAACAGTCGTGGGTCCAGAAGACAAAGTGGCTACCAATTCAGTTTGTTCAGCAGTTCTTGCTGTGTTAAAACACAAAGAAAAAGACAAGTGAAAAAAAATTTCCACATGCTGGAAAAGAACAGCCCAGGACTCCAGAAAGACACAGGAATTCAGGTTCACCTAATGTATAAGCAATTCACCTGGGTTTATACAGGAATTAATCTCACTTCTTCCTATAAAGTAAAAGGGATGCAAACAGAAAAGTATAACTGATGAACCTCTCAAGAAATGTCAAATCCTCCACAGGTGCAAGTCAGAAGCTCAACTTAATTGGCAAAACACAATTAAGAAAGAAAACAGATTTAAAGACTTACTGGACTTCTCTATTTGTATAGCTAATTCCTGTGTCTATAAACACCTTGCAAAAACTATTTGGCCTCAAAACTTCACATGTGCAAATCAGTCAGAATTAAGTAGCCCTTCTGTCCTGAAGATGTTGTTTCAGGAGACTAAGCTTCAGCATTTCAACTGCTCAGCTAAAGCATTTAAAGCAAATTAATTTGTCTGACTTTTTCTTGAGCAGATTACTGCAAATAGGACCAGTTGCTACCTTTTGTTTTTCACCTGCTATGGGAATTTCAGACCTCTGTTTCCTCCCCAGGAAAGTGTCCCATTCAAACCTGGAATTCTGGCATGGCTTCAGTTGCCTGTAGCTCTGCCCAGAGTCTCATCCTTTCCACTCAAGTGAAGACTGATACAGCCTTCCTACAGCTACAAAGTTACCCAGAAATCAGCTAACACAGTCATCGGGAACACACAAAGAAGTCATAAGAAAACAGGGCTGGTGAACTTCCCTTTTCCTCCTGCTCCAGAATTAATCACACAGAAACGGATGGCAATACTGCCCCTGATGATAATGATGGTAGTTCAGTGTGGTTACCCAACCCTGCTTCATCTGATCAGATGCAGACATCTATAAGGAAACTTGTTGTCCAAGGTAGGTCTTCTAGACAATGGAGAAAAATGGGTATTTTCTTAGGCAAAGCCTATCTTGTAGGATAAGCATCTAAAATAGAGAATGATTCATGTTACCATAGATGTCTACTTCTCTTTACGTTGAGTGACTAGTTGAGATGCAGACATAACAACCTAAAAATAAGATGTAGACATCTTCAGGTCTTGGGATCCCAGCCAGCAGCATATTTTCTTGGAGCTCATGCTGCTATTTTTCAGTGGCAATCCTGCTCTCCCCAAAACAGTGGGTAGCAGGACCTGCACTGAGGTCTCTAACATTACAGTGAGGTGGAAGCTTGCTCCTGTGCTCTGCCATATCTCAGAGCATCTTGCCTACTGCAGAATTTATTGAGCATCTCTTGTTCATAATTTTCAACACTACATGCTGAAACTGCAAGCCCAAATACAGCCTCTGAATATCAGTATGGTATCCTACTGTAACAGCTGTCCTCACCACCACAACTTTCTTGACTAGACAGAAGGAAGAAATGTCCACAGCCAAAAGAGACCTTAGGTAGAATTTAGACACTAACATCCAAAACTGCAGCATGTAGTGCCTCTTGCCAGCCCCAAATATGCTTACATCTCCTCTGAAGCCACATGCCTAAAATCCACAGTTCCCTCTGCCCTCCAAACTTCATTTCTGGACAACCACTGCAAAACACCCCAGGATGAACTGCCTGAGCAGCTCAACACCTACCTTAGGCCTGAACCCTGTTCAGATCCACAAACCAAGCACTCTCTGTCAATCTCTCCTGAGACACTCAATGCAGCAAGTGCTCTCAGAAACACTCAAAATGCAGCAGCAGCTGCCATCCTCTTTCAAAACAGCTCAGTTTAACCAACATCGTTTCCGCTCCCTCTCTTGCTGCCAGCTATGGAGACCTACCCTTCCCTTTCACCAGCTCTGGCATTCATTTGACCCCTTAGAAAGTGAATTTAGCTCACTAAACTGGCAGAAGTCTAACCCAACAAAACAAAACAAAACAAATCAAGAAAAAGTGAATAGTTTTCACCACTTTAGTGAGCTAATGGATCAGACACATCCCAGAGATGACAGAAGGGAGACAAATGGAGCATGTGCCCAGGAACAGGCCTGCCCCTTTCACCAGCAGCAAGTTCATGGGCTGGCTCAGCCGCCTCGTGAAACCTCACCCGCAGGAGAGGAGAAAGCCTGTTGGAGAGGCCAGATACACTAAAGAGGTGTCGGAGAGATAGACTGAGCTCTTTCCAGTCCAGCCACAGTGCTGGAGGGCCCAAGCTGCCAGAAAAGCAGGGCTAGGTAAGACTAAGTCTTCTCAGAGGATTGCTGTGACACCATCTGGCTTCAAGTTTGGTCACCCATCAGTTCAGAAATGGAAGGAAAGGCAGGAAAGGCAAGGGAGGTTGTCAAAACCTATCAGTTCCTGGAGAAGGCGTACTGCTGGACTAGTCATACCTTTGAAAGGCTAATGCTACGGTCGGCTGTGAGCACAAAAAACGATGTGTCCTATAATAAGAAAATTAAGGACCAATCACATCAAAGTTTACCACAGTGACTGAGGACATCAAGGACTGAGCTGAAAGAAAAGCCGATCCAGTACGGTAAAACTGGACAACTTGCAACATTTTCTGGTCAGTATATACAATTGAGAAACATCAGAGAGTGAGAAGTCTGGGTTGACAAAGCTAGTAAATAATTTGTCAAAGAGAAGAACCTGCCCCGTGTTAAATCTATGTATGGATATAATTGACCACATTTCATCTTAGGAGAAAAGAAAAGTTGTGGCCAACTTCAAAGGAAACTGAACAAAAGTATCTCTAATGATTAATGAATTAGCATCGTTGAGTAAACGAGCTATTCTGAATGCTTGCCCAGAGGCAGTCATGGGAAAGTTTCCAGAACTATTGTCATTTTTCCTGGAACTCATTGACTTTAAGGACTCCACAGCTGCAAGAATTGTGTGAGCATTTCAAGACTGTCAATTTCACCACTGATTTTCTGAAAAATTCTTCCTGAACTGATTTTTATTGGTTTCAGCTGGGGAATCCATTGCACCCAGCCAGGAAATGCCACATGCCTCCTAAGCTACTGCTCTATTCTTCTTGCACTGATGCTATCGGAGACTGAAATTCACTGCAGGGAGAACACTGGGGGCCAAATTTGCCCTCTGATGTATGCAGGCAGCTCCCATAGAGCTAATGCAGAATTTGTTCGCCTTTGATGCCTCTTATAAAATGCAATTTAACGAAGCCTGGAAGTATTGCATTAGAACAGGGAGTTCACGCTATTGGTGGTCCCCATTGTCATTAACACAGTTAGTGGCATTCCAGCGAAAAACACAGAACAACTCTTTTGTTTGTTTGTTTTATAAGCAGATCTTTCAGGGTGGGATCCCGCTTGCTCAAATCCCGCCAAAGATGGAACTTCAGCGTCTAAAACCCACGTACACCAACAGTGATCCACTCTGCCTGCTTTCAGAACTCCCTAACCTTTTAGGCGCCTGAATTCATCAGGCACTTCCCTCCTTTGCCTGAAAACTCCCAGGCAACTGATCTACAGTTACATGATCAGCAGAGCCAACTGAGTGCACTCACAAAAGGAGTTAGGGAGGGTGTCTCACTCCCCTTCCCTCCTCTTTTACTCCCAGCCATGCCATGCCATCCCTTCTCTTGTGCTAGCTGTGATGCTCACGAGACCCTTGCTGTGGCAGTTTAACTCGCTACACAGCGGAAAATCATCCACTTCTTTGCTGGGCTTGTTTTCTGCCACTTCAGTGAGTTGAATCAGCTCCCAGCGGGGCCTCAGTCCCACAGCCAGCCCAAGGTAAGTGGCTGGAGCATGCAGGAGTGGGATTGGGACCACTTTTCTGGTAGTGCTTTTGCCTCATGAAACCAGTTGCTCAATTGCCAGCCTGTGTTCAGAAGCTCCGTTTCTGGGGAGAGAGGAGCTCACTCCAGCTGAGACATCTGCTGCAACCTGTAAACTGGAAACTACCCAGGATCTACCTCTAGCCCCAGAAAAATCTGAAAAATTAAATAAGGCCAAGGCTACAGCTAACGTCAGTCACTGACTCTTGGAAAACCGACATCAGGCAATTTAGTTCAGTTGGCTTGGCTTTTTCTTTGATATACAGTTTAGATTTTTTTCTATGAAGTCTAATGAAGACAGACAAATTAGAGTAAATCATTAAAGTGAATTAAATACATATAAAACATAATTTCACATTGAAGGAAACGTAAACCAAGACATGTAACTTGGCGCAGAACTGAAATCCACACCCACCCGCTGTACTCAGCTCACCTCTGCCTTCCCCCACGAGCACACACCCTGGGTGTGCTGCTCTGCAGAAGTGCCTTGGTCCTGTGTCCAGACTCCCATTCTCAGTAGAGCCAGGAAGCTTTGATCACAGCTCCTTCCTGAATGCATTCTTGTGTGCTGGAGCAGCCATGTGAGGGCCCTTGATGGGACTGAGTGCTGAGAGCAGCAACAGAAACTCATTTAGTTTGATGTGACAAAACTGCTCCTCAGACAAATGCTCCATGGTGGTCCCATGGTAGGAACATGTGCAGAAGGCCTTGCCGAAGTAATAATACTGAAGTAATTTTATGCCTCCACCCAATTCCAGGCCTCTCGTTAATACAGACCCTGGAAATTTGTCATCCTCAACTGGTATAAAACGGATGCAGCTTCTCCGACTTCAGTGAAGCCACGTTAATTTACCTTTCAAATTTGCTGAGGATTTGGTCTTCATGGTCCTACAGTAAAATAGCTTAAGGAGCTTTATTCTGAGTCCTATTTATAAATAAAAGCTTGCTCTTCAGAAGTTCAACCCTCCTCAAGTTACAAAAATGCTTGCTTTTTTCTAGTCTGTGATAAGAGAACAGACCTATGGACTATCTGTATTTATAAATATCTAAATATTTAAGCTTCCTTGCTTTCCAAAACAAATTCTGTAGGAGACATCCTATAAAAGTATTCTTTCCCAGATCTACAACTAGGCTTCAGGCTTGAATACCTACAAACCTGATATCCATAAATTAGAGAGAAGCAACATTAACACCTAAAGCAAGGAAATCAATGTGTGAACATTACTTTCTGAAGCGCTGTTACTTTGCACACATGAATTCAAGTTCTTATGAGCTCATTTGTTAAACAAACAGCTCCATCACTTGCATAACTGCCATCAGTAAGCTCTCCTTCATTGCCACATATATACACACCTCATTCTTGGCAGTCTACTAAACCACTGGCAGCATTTCTCAGCAGGTCCAGCAATTTTTCAAGCACAGAGAGGATCTAGATCCCCATGGCTGCCACTGGTACAGAAGAAGACAGGATACGGCAGACTCCTCTGCTGTCAAAAGAGACCGGCAGTGAATCTACCAGGAGTCTTGAGCAGAAGGACTCACAGATGAGTTTAGACCTGATTTGGGTGGTATGATGGATCACGTCTAAAAGCACTCAGAATGCAACAGAAAAAGTTACGAAGAGCTTGATGTGACGTGTAGGCTGAGATTGCAAACAGCTTTGCCTCTTCACAAGGAGGGGCCAATATAGTCCCATATCTCACTTGCAAATCCAGTATTTGAACAATCGCCTGAAATTCTGAAACTGACGCAGAATGTTAAACCTGTTAAGTTGTTTAAGTCTGATGGGATGCATTAGGTGGGGCCAGTTCTCTAGTAACTGGATATTAACTGAAATATATTGAAACACTGTTTAACAGCGATTTTATTTAATGAAGTACAATCACAACCAGGTTTGCCATTTTTCTGAGGCCAGTGGAAAAAATGAGAGCGTTAGGGAATTTCATTGCCTGCCTAGAATGTGACATTTCACACTGGAGCAGGATGGAAATCACACAGATCCCTGCCAAGCATGCGGGTTTGTTCTTATAAGACCTCTCAGACTCAAACTAATTTTAGAATGAAGAAAAACCCTGCTACTCTGCAGTACAAAATTTCCAGTGAGAAACTTCTACTCTCTTCTTTTATATTTCACATACACTTTCAAGTTCCTCACTACTACACTGTCAAGTTCTCTAAGCATCAGCAAACTGTGAAAGAGACTAGGAACAATCCACAAAATTCCTGTGAGATGACTAATATTTTTAAAAACTGGCATTTTATTTTACTTTAGTGAAGAGGTTTGCCAGAACTGCAAAATTTTGGACAGAAACTTGATTTTTAATTTTGTCCTTCAAATTTCTGGTGAGAAATACTTTCAAAGTCAAACAGTTTTAGGCTTGTGTTTTGACCTCTTCTGCATGCTTTCTCCCCAGTGGCCTACCATCCCAATAGCCTCCCTCACATCCTAAGCTTCCTAGTAACAAAGAATATCTTTGCACACTGGCTTGCTAACATAATAAGCAGAGTTTTAAACCAGAACTGGTGGAAACTAGAATTTGAAATTCTCAAGGAAAGGTTAAATGAGGGCAGCCTGCAGGAGAAGCTTAAAATCATAAAAGATAAAGTTGCACTAAGGTTATAGAAGGCTGGAGGAGGATGATGGTCAATGAACCGTATCTTTTCCATGAACAAAGTAAGGGGAAAAAGAGCATTAAGCCCAAAATCTTATCCTAAGATCAGAATTATTACTTCAATGGCACGGCAGAATTAGTTGGACAATATATAGAATTGGCATATTTATAGGAGGTTACAGTTCATGCAAGCAGGAGGGACAGGAAAAGTCTTACATATTAAGCACATACACACATTCTCCAAGGTCCAAACAGAGAAAGACCTACTGCTTTAAGGTCTTTGGACAATGTTAGAAGGGGTAGAGGACTATTGGGGCTGTCCTGCATTAGAGAACAGTATAATATCACATTGGGAAAT
This sequence comes from Mycteria americana, assembly GCF_035582795.1. Lineage (NCBI taxonomy): Eukaryota > Metazoa > Chordata > Aves > Ciconiiformes > Ciconiidae > Mycteria > Mycteria americana. Next base: position 40,537,036 of record NC_134367.1, read on the forward strand.
CCACATGGCAAAGCTTGTGATGATCGTAATCAAAATGACCACAACTGTATAATTTGGTGTTCAGTAAAATCTGTTAAGATTTTAATTTCCCAACCTTTAGATGAAAAAGGAATATTGCAAGGCCTGTCTCATCCGAGTTGGTCAAATAGTCAATGAAGAGAGATGAGTACTTGACATGAGTTATTAATCCTAGGCTGATACTGTAGAATGAAGCCAGTCACACCTGTATGTGCCCCTATGTATCCACCTACTGGAGAGACAGCCTGGACATCTGGCCTGGGTACTTAATGTCTAGATATCTACGATATGTGAGCTAACTCCTCCCTAGCAAGTTCTTGGAATGTGTCCATGCTGGGGTGAAAAGGAAAGGACTTGTCTGGACTCCAGTCCAAGAAGAAGGGAGGGACAGGGTAAGGAAGGTGGGAGCGTAACTGTGCCTGTGGATTCTTTAGAAGAGAAAGAGGCAAGGACGACAGACTTCAGGAAAACAGCCATCAAGAAACGCCATTTTAACAGGTTAGAAGGAAAAAAAGAGTCCAGGAGAACTGGCAGGTCTTTAAAGAAGCAATGATGAGGGCACTGTCAAAAAGCAGTAATTCTTCCAGTCCATGTCTCATTGCAGATGGTGGCACAGCACTTCACGAAAGATGTGAGCTTTCTGTGAGGAGTCTGGAGAAGATGTCTAGAAAGATGAGGAAAATTAGGAATCACTGAAGGGCTTCAAGCTATTTAAGTCTAGAAAAAACCAGACTGCTTTGCAAAATGACAATAGTACTTTAAAGATAAGGTAGTGCAAAGTGAACGGGATTAACCAGTTAGCATGAACATGGCTCATTTCAAATTGGTCAAGAATGCTCTGAACTTACAGTAAAAGAGGTTTAGTTTAGACAGTAGAGAGTTCTTTCTCTGACAAGACTAGTGAGGTGGTGCAGTGGAAATTCAACAGTCTCAATCTATTAACAAAGAGTTTTAAGAACAGCTTTCATCAATGCTTGCAATAGATGTTGTAGATAATTGCCTTGGAGTAAGTGGTGGAGCAGATGAGCTCTCACAGTCATTTCCTATAGCAGACAATTACTCCAGGACTCAGGAAGGCTAATTTTAGCCTAGAGATGCTAATTCCTCTTGGCTGTCTCCACAGTCAGTAGAGAACAGCTCCTTTAGATGCAGATTCAGAACAGGACTACCCTCACTGGTCTAACTAACATGAATAGCCCCAATAGCTCCCCACAGCTGAGTACAGCCATCCTGGTCCTCTCCCTCCACTACTGCCACAAACAGCTTCGTGCTCCTTCCAATCCACTTATGATCTCCCCTTCCTGATCTCTTCAAATGCCAGACCTCAGGCTGTGAATCCCATACAGATTCACATTCCTTCTCTCCGTTATCCCTGCCCCTTATTTCCTACTTTTGAACCAGCACAACTTACCAACAGTTTTTACAAAACATCTCAGACTGTCAGGGGTGTGTATGAGGAATGCCATGGTCTTAATTACAGCCAGGTCCGGTATTCAGGAAGTGCAATTACAAGTATCACAAGTGTCCTTCATCTCCAATCTTTTTAATCAACGCTAACTGATTGGCAGATACTGGTGCTCTCCATAATATTCCCTCAGGTTTGAAAAGTAGCCACAAGTCAGCAGTCATTCTTAAATACTTGCACAAGGAAACATGTGGTCTCTTTGCCTTCCAAAAAAACCTCAGAGCCTCTTCTAAATTATCTATAGATTAGTAGGGCACATTGCCCAATAGTAAAAACAAAACAAAAACATAATCCCTGACAGACAGAGGTCAACAATAACAACAGGCCCACAGCCGCTCTCAGGTTTCTGCCAGTGATAGGGTTCAGCTTTCCCCATACAGGTTTCTTGCAGGTTCAGTGACCACAGAACAAGCCCTTGAGCCACCCACTTTCCTAAGAGTAGGCTGGCTGCAAAGCATTTTGCCTAGTCCTATCGTGTGCAGATGCCTCAGTCTCTACTGCATGTGCAGGACTAACTGACAAGTGACAGGGATCATTCAGGGTGAGACCACAGGCACCACATGAATCTCAGATGCATGCATGCAACCCCCATCACTTCTCCTAGAAACAAGATAAAAACCCACTGTGGCCACCTGGTCGTTTCACAAATTGCTTTTACTTGTTAAGAAGCTCTTCGGAACCCCTTGCTCAAACAACCCTCAGTTTAGAAATCAAGACTATACCTAAAGCCTGATGAAGTAAAGCATAGTACAAGGTGATCCAAAGAAACATGCAGGTTTCAAAATTACTAGAAGAGTTAACATTTAAATCAAAAGTACTGCTCGGCCTTTCATATCATAGTCTGCTAACTCCAATGTTATTCAGCTTAAGGTCCTCCCTATCATTTGCTTCTGTCTTATAAACTGTCCCTGGGCGAGTGGCAGCAGGTGAAGTGGTAAGACAAGGCCACAGACTTGTATTGACACAGACAGAATAGCCTCAGTACTGAATCCAGCTAATTAGCCATTGCATTCCCACTAGTCCGCTGGAGGACAAGAAGAGCTCTGAGTATACAACGGGGCTGTAATGATCTGGAAGGAAGCAAAAAAGATGTTTGAATGACCAAAGAGGTCCACAGGTCATGAGTTCTTCCTTGGGAGATACTAAGCGGTATCAAGCCACGGCAGACCACTGGACTGAAGTGATGTTGGCAGGAGAGACTGGAGGCTTGGCAGAGGGACTCAGCTTTTCAAGAACTGTGAAGGGAGCAGAGTGAATGAGCAGCTACAAACTCACCCACATAAGAACACTAATTCTGAGTAAGATACCATGCAAAGTTAAAGCAGCATACCTGCTCACAATCAGACAACGCTCCTGCTCCATAAGGAAAGAAGAGCCTGAAAATGGCAGAGAGAACACATGCATTGCTCTGTGTAAAGAGCAGAATGAAAGACAGCAGTGATGGTTTGCTGAAAGTAATGAGACAGTGGCCAGAGAGAAGGAACTTGCTAAGAGAGAAAAGTGGAGCAGCACTTTGTGAGGAGAAGGTACAGGCAATGGCCACTTTTATAAACGCCAGAACTAAGGGTCAAATAAGGAAGAGAGGTCAAGACACAAGAGATTAGTGACACGGTCATTTTAACGCCCCAGCTGGAAATGAGAGACTGTTCAGGAAAAAAGTAAGAGCAGCAAATACGTACAAAACATACTAAGAAAAGTAAACAGACCAGTATATGTCATTCAACAGACACACCTGGTTTATTTTTCTGCTCATTAAATTGAACTCATTTAAACAAGTTAAAATTATGATAAATACTAAGACCCATTCTGCCTAAGAAAACCAACAATGTATTAACATAAGCCATGCCAAAAGAATACTGAATGCTCCATAGGAATGCTATTGAATAAGAATGAATACGAAATATTGAATGCTCAGAGATTATTATCTTAATGATGCCTCTATTATTCATGTCATGACCAGAGCTGAACATTCCTATAGAGTAGCCCTGTGTACCTCCCAGCAAACTTCTGTTTCTTTCCTATTCGAAATTGTGAAGTTTTGTCTCAGTGTTTTAAAAATGTTTATCCACGAAGGACAGATGATACGTCTTGCTCAGGTATATGATCAGTCATTCACTCTTCTGTAAAATATTCATCATATTTACGTTTTTATAACAAAATTGGTTTGGAGCATTTTCGTGTGCTAGTCTACAGTTTTCCACACATAAATTTCAGATACAAATAGCAGCAGGATCCAACACTGTACTGGCATTTCCAGTAGTCCATAGTCATCAAACTGCCAACTCTACTGCACCAGCAATGCCACCTGTAATTTAAGATGTGGACATAAATAACCAAGGGTGTAAAAGTAGTCTGTCAGTTTGTTTCTGAATGTGAATGCTACAGAGCAAACCATTGCAGTCCCTTTTCTGAGGTGATTTGGACTTGTAAGGAACAAATTTCTCATGAGTTCTCAGAAAGTATGCAGACAATTGAATGTTGGCCAAAGCTCCAGCACAAAGGTAGGCTGAAGCACAGGAAGAGAAGTATAATAGTAGCAATATATAATTTATTCCAATATCCCAGTTACACTTGTATCTGCTTTCATCTCTACCCAGATATTTTCCTGCACCTTATAAAGAAATGTCAAGCACATTCCTAATCTGGTGTTGAGTGTAATCCGACATTTGGAAAAGTTTGGTAACTAGAAGGTGAGGTCACATACACCCCTGAGAGAATCTGGGTACTTCAAAGGATGGAGTTACCAAGCAAGCAGAAATTATTTTTGCAACTTGCACCACGATACCAAGATCACATCTTTCTCCATTATTACTGGATGGAAAATAATCCTTATTCAAATACAGATCCTTAGCCAGAGGTCCACAGCTGATAGCAAGGCCTTTTCATTTAGCACCAAAAAACATGAAAAAAAACCTTTAAAAATACTATGTACATTTCTAAAAGAGGAGGAAGAGCGGTCCTCCATACAATGCCCCAAATAATGAGCGACATAGGAGGGGGAGAATGGCTGTTTATGATGGCAGAATAGCCCAGCTCCTTCCAGTGGGACCACAAAAATTCCAGTAGATCCAAAGTCTTCCCCTGGTTCCCTCTCCCCATGGCCGTGCCTGACCAGCAATAGTGCTGCGGTCCTCACCTTTAACACATCACCAGGTTCCTGTTCTCCCTTCCCTGAATACAGGCTCCTGCCTCCCTCCCTCAGCCCCCCGGCACGTGGACTTCTCGTAGGTTAGTTTTCAGTCTGGTCGGCACCTTTCACACGCACCACGTGCTCTTCCCTGGTAGGACCTCGCAGCACTGTAGGCCTTCCTTAGCCCCCTTCCCGCCGGAGGCCAGCTCTACACGGACTCCCTCGGGCCTTCTTACCCTTCCCTGTCTTCTGGCCCTTTGTGAAAGATCCCTACCCCACTTGATGAGAGTAAATCATTCAGTCATCACCATTTCTAGCCTGTCCTTCCGCAGAGATCAGATCACTTCCCCTTGCTCTTCCACAGCTTTATTTCCATTCCCGTCTTCCCTGCTCACAATTTCTTTTGTACAGCAGGCAGCTTGAAACCTCATTTTTACCCCCTGGCAGACAAGACAGCATGCTTTGAAGAGTTTCCCTCCACCATATTTAATCGAAATCCTTTAGCCTTCTGGGGATGAGTTGGTTTTGTGGGTAATTTGAGTAATAAGAGCACAAACATAATTGTCAACTGAGCCAAGCTGTTCTTGAGCTTTCCTCAGCAAAATTCCTGTCCTAAATCACAGCTCCCTGTGCCTTAGGAGGTAATTGCCCTCCCAACTCCCCCCACCTTACAACCAGGATGGAGTCAGTGTCTTATACCTGCCAAATAGACAAGAGATCGCAAGAACCAGAGGGTTCAAAATTTGCTAACAAGAGGGGTTGCGAAGATGAGCAGTGCCAGCCTGCTACTGGAATTTTAATGAGATCAGTCCAATTAATAATGGCCTTTATAATTTTTCTTTCAGATCTATCCCTTTAGTAGATGAAAAATTCTTTTCAGGAAAGACATTCCCAGCTTCTGGTTTGGAGTTGGACCCTTTAGTTAATATTTTTCTTTAAATTCCATGGCCTGTTTGCCTTCATTCCTGAAGACTTTTTTTTTCAAAGCCCACGAAAGCTATTATTAAGCATTCATCCGAACACACACATTAGATCTTGTGTGCTGCCTTCTAGCAGAATGCTTTTAATTGAAAGGAAAACCCTGCCTCCTGCTAGGTTTGGGTGGGCTGCAATTAGTTCCATACTAGTTAGTTTTGCCAGAAAGTCATATAACTCTTCTACACAGGCATTCCCACTCTGGTCCAGCTGCAAACAATACGCTGAGTCAGCAAAAAAGGAGGCAAAAGGAATTTTTCATTGAATTAAGAATCCGGTCTGTCTTCAAATCTTATAAAATATGTGTTGGATTCCATCTGTCCTGGAGGATCCCCACTCTGATCGTGCCAGCTACTGGCACTCGCATGGGACCCGCGTGCCTGCGGCGGTACTGCAAACTGCCCCACCACGAGGAGGCTTTGGACTCCATCGACCAGGGGCGACATCTTGCAAGCTAACGATGTGGGCCTGTGTGGGCAGTAAAATACAAACGCCCCCTTATGCCTGAACCGCAATGCTTCTGTGAAAAAATGTTTCTTCTGTTCCTTACCTGCAAGGAAAACAAAATCCACTGCCCTACTAGTAAGACACAGTGACTGAAGCCAAGAGCAAAGCGTGCAGAACATCTGAATTTTGGCAAATTCAGATGCAGACAAATGAAAGTTGGAGGAAACCTTCTTTCTGGGTACTTCTGGTTTATTTGAAGCCAACAAAGCATGAAATGGTCTTAACAGTTTGTTATGTTTTGGTGTAACATGAGGATCTAGAATCTCTTGACAAGTAGAGTATGAGCTTGAGTTTCAGTTCACTGATTGGTGGTTTTCTGGATTCGTCCAAGAAATGTATTTAAACAGTATGTGCAGCGGAAACCACTTTTAGTCATGAATGTTCAGTGGTAAACATCTGAAAGTGGACATCAGATAATAAAAACAACAGTTAAGTAATTCTTTATAATTTCCAAAGACAATTGTTGGAATTGGGAGATGTTTATCCTTTTACATGTGCCTAGGTATCTGCTAAGATTATCCTATGTTCTAGCAGAAATCCACAAGCCACAGGCACATTCAGGAGCTCTCATTTTCCTTTACTAAACCTAAGAAACGCTTATCTTGAGACCCATGAGTTTTGGGGGGTTTCACATCCACGACTTGGATCGGCGCAGTCTTCTAACACGATGACTACTGCATTAAAATTCAAAATAGTGAGCTTGTATCGAGGGCATTCTTGCACAGGCTTCTCCTGGTAGTAATAAAAGACACCAGGTAAATTCTACATTGTTAACTAGGAGTAAATGGAAAACCTCTTTTTCAAGTGGGAAATGTTTTATGGAAAAAAAATATTTATTTGAACTTTTTCCTTTGAAATTGTAGGCTTTCACAATGGGAAATTTTTGACAATTTTAAAGGATTGTTTTAGTTTCACTTCGACTTAAAATAGCGTTATTTTATCACCAAAAACCCCAACATGCTAAATTAAAATAATTTTAAAATATTTCATTCTGAAACATTGATTCAACATGATAAAACACTTTTGGATCTATTTGCTGCAGGGAAATTGAAAATTTCCAGTGGAAATAAAGTAACACTATAAAAATTCAGCTTAAACAAAATTTTCTGCACTAAATACTGTGGCCAACAGTAATTACAACCTGTCCAAAAGTCTGGGAAAGCTACAATGGATTTCTGGAACCTTTTAAATATCCCACCTAATACAGTAATAATGTTGCACAGTGGAATAGAGTGAAAGGATTATAGTGAAAGGTTTGCATCCCAACAGCACCTGAACATAAACAATATGTTTGTTTAACTGACAACAGCTTCTTCCATACACGATTTTAAATTTGCAGAAAACTACAAATAGATAGCACTTTCACTGAAAGCATTGAATTAGCCAACTGGGTACTCGACTTTGTAATGTGGAGCAATGTGGAGTGATAATGAACACCATGTGTGTGTGATAATGGGGGTTGTAGAAAATAGATCTGGCCAGCTGAGTAAAAAGGAAATGCTAAAGAAGAAAAAATCTGAAGTCCAAGCCAAAACAAGTGACCTAGAGAAGCAAGTAAAGGTTTGTATTTGGGGCAGGCTAGAGGCCTGAGAGAGATCAGCAATTCAGCAGGGTATTTTTAAGCATATGCTCAAGGCCCTCCTCATTCGGCAGGAAACTTAAGCATATGCTCAGAGGTTAAGCATCAGCTAAAGTCTCATTGATGTCAATGGGTCTTAAACACATGCCTAGAGATACATATGTGCTGAAGTGCTTTTACAAATAAGAATGGACTGGGGATCAGGGCCTCAGTCCCCTGGTATTTCATAGCAGGCTAACCCTGCAACCTCCTGGCTTTCCAAATTCTTCGGAGTAGATCTCATTTATTATACACACAGGACCAGACTTAAGCGTGTAAGAACTTGCATTACTGTACATAACTGCCATTGGCCCTTTGGTACTGAAATAAATAGGAAAGTACAGATACATTTATAAAACACCAGTAACTTCTACTGTAATTTGCCCAAAGAATTCTCTTAATGATAACAATGAAAGCATAAAATAAGCAGAAATACAACTTTTGAGCAGGTCATTTAGCATTTCCATTACTGATGTAAGACAACTTCCACAAGAATGAATTTAAAGATAAAACTGAATCTTAACTGGAACCTGACTTAAAGTAACTTATTTTGAAAGAGCGCACAGTGCTCTTAATTTTTGTGCAACCAATGGATCTGTATTTCCTTGTGACCTTCTGTGCCTGAGTAGTCCACTTACCAACTGCATAGCTGACTGGGCATCACTGTGATAACAGAAAAGCCACTTTCTTTGCCAATCCAGCTTCATGTAGGGAAACAGCAAAGCATTAATCTGCATTTATTTAAATTTAGAAATCCACAAGAACTATTCTCTGAATCTGAGATGGCAGGTTAACATTATGAAAAAATCTTCAAAATTTTTAGATAAGTTATGTCAGATTCAAGTATGGCTTCTCCTTCTTTAAAACTGCATGAAAATATACCATAAAGTGGCAAGGGGAATTGTATGGTCAGATTACTAATGATATTAAATATTTTTTCCATGCAGTTAATACAGGATTTGAAATTATCAGTAAAAATCCTTCCTGTGCATTTCAGTGAACCTGAACAACCACTTGGTCTCTGCATTTCGTAATTCTCTGAGGATAAATATGCGGTGGAGGAAATGGTCATAAAGACGCGCTGCAGGGCCAGCTGAAAACTCCTTTAGGTGGAATCTGTAACTGATGGCTCATTTTAAAACACCCTTAATGTGACAGGAGCAAACTGGGGTGCATCTGAGCAGCAAGACATTGCAAGAGTACTGCTGTGTGCAGCCACTGCACTGCTCTTCTCTAGTGATGCCACAGTAGCAGTTACCACCCCGCGTAAATCATAGCAAAAAGCTGACTTCAACAAACAAAAAAAAAGCTAACTTCTTCATTAAAATTTATTAAAGCAGGCAGAAAATAGATTGTAAAAGCTCAGCAAACAGCTTTACACGTGCGTTTTCCTTTTGTCACATGACTCTCATGTTTTAAACTGGAGAGCATTACTGTTTGGCATTTCCTGCAAATGCACTGAGGAAAAGCCGCAGCAATATAGTATTTCTTCCATAGATGTTAACATTTAAAGACTCATAGAAGTGGCTAACGTTCAATTTCTGGTTAAAATTTGCTCACTTTCTTGCTTTGTTTTTTCAGATGAAGACAACCTGGTGAAAGCGTTCCCACATTCCTCTTTGCACTTTTGCCATGACAAAACTTAGCTGACGTAGGCAAATTCAAGTTCTAAAAACATATATCTTAGTCCAACTTTGTTTCAAGTTTCTCCCTCTTTATTAACTATGGAAGAGCACCTCTTCCTTCTTGCCCAAGCAAGCTGCTGGTTATCATTCCCATCCCTCCGGTCGGTCGAGTAACACATGACGCTGGCCTAGCGTAAATACAAAACAGGTTCCTATGGAATCTGAAATACTGTTTGTACATCCTACCACTGACCACAGCGGAACAATGGTGTGCCAATGATACGGAAAAAAATAACTCTATTTGCTCCCTCTTTCTGTGCCTCTGTTTGAAATATACCTAGCTCCAAAGCTATTATTTATACTTATGAGGTGACAACTGAGAGCTAGCAGTCTGCTGAGTGAAAAAAATGTTTGCGTTTATCCCTTTTAGAGATATCCTATATATATACACACATACATGTGCAGCAGCTATTCATACTGGATAAGGAGATGTACCTAATCAACTACAGTGCTTACTCAGTGGTAAGAAAAGAAAAGGAGTTCTTTATTTTGTGCAAATTAAGTGACAAAACTTCATTTTTAAAGATTGGTTGAAAAGAAAATAATTTTTCAGCAAAGCCTACAGTGGCACTAGCATTGTTTAAAACACTGAGAAGCAGTGTTGTAAGTTTTCTGTAAACAGTTTTGCCTATAGTTTTTAATAAAGAAATCACCTCTTTAAGTTGCTTGCAAACAGTATGTTATTTTAAAGTCAGACGTGAGCAAAATCTTTATGTTTTTCACAGAATCACAGAAATGTTGATGTTGAGGGATCTTCTGGAGGTCACCTAGTCCAACTGCCTGCCTGCAGGACTGTCACCAGCACCAGACCAAGTCAGCCATGGTTTTATTTAGTCAAGTCCTGAAAACTTTCAGGGATAGATATTCCACCTCTTCTCTGGGTACCCTGCTCCAATCCTGCACTACCTTCCAAAGAGAAAAGATTATTTCTGACTTCCATTCTAACCTCCAAAGCCACAATTTGATGCTGTGGCCCCTTTTTTGCCACTTGAAACTATCAAGAAGGGTTTGGCTTCATCACCTCCATAGCTTGCCTTCAAGCAGTTGCAGGCTATTAGACTGCCCTATGGGCAGTCTCCCCACCAGGCTCTCCGAGCACAGCTCCTTTCGCCTTTCCCTAAAAGGCATGTCCTCCAGGCCTCTGACCACCTTGGGAGCCCTCGACTAGGCCCTCTCCAGCATCTCTACACTCCCAATGTTTCAACCAACCGCAGGCATCACTTCTGATGAATGGGATGATCTCAGCTTTATCAGGGTTGCTCAGAAGATTGTCACTGAACAACCCCTTTACTCTTCTCGGGCACTATGGATCAGCTCTGCCAGGCCCAGCTGAGGCAGTCAAAGACACCAGTGCCCCATCGTGTGCCTTTCCCCAGTCCCAGAGGTGACCACCCCTAGTGCTGAGATAGCAGAAACCGGTGTGCCCCAACACCTCTCTTCAGCTATCTCTGCTCTGGGGGCAGCAGAGGGTAGCAGACTGCGGGGGCTACAATGGCTACCATCACCACACCTAAATCCCTTGAAGTCCATTTTCAGATGGACTTTATCTCTGAATTTGAAAGAATCTCGTTATTCATGGATCATTTTTCCCCATGAATGGATCATTTCTGGAAATATAAAAACCAGTGCTATCATCAGATGCATTCTAAATCCTATGACTGCTGCCCTTGATTTAAGAGGAGCAGAAATCCCTGCAGAACTCTTTACAGCAGGCAGGCATTTAATAAATCTTGTGAAAGTGTGAAGAAAAGATGAAAAAAAAAAGAGACACTGATAAGAGAAATACTTCTGAAATGGACAGTCAACACCAGACAGTTTAAAGTAATTTTCTAGCCAAGTAATTACAATTGCTCTCTGTCATAATTTCCCACAGGTGAAAAAAAAGTCAAAACCAAATACGTAGTAATCTGTAAGTCTGGACCACAGAAAACCTGTTGTACTGTCCTTCTAAGGGAAAGTTAGAAGTGATGTCAAAACAGGAGGGCTGCACTTTTCTAATCACACAAAGCTTAATGGTCCACATGAGTTCTTGGCCCCTGACCACATGGATCTTGAGACATGTTGGGTATTAACCCTCTCATGAGTAGCATGACTGGTTTTGGCCTCTTCATCAACAGTTCAGCTGTGTACTTCCCTCCTTCAGGTAGGAGAGACAACTACTGAACAGAAGAACCATATTCTACTAGCCTTGATTCCACCCAAATTTCAGTTCTCCACACGTAGGGACATTCAGTCCATGTTTCCTATTGACCAAAACCAACTCCTCTTCCCTATTCCTTTAGGTATCTCCCTGCTCAGTGTCTTGTTTAGACTCTCTGGGTTGCTCTCCAGAAGCCGTCAGAGCTGCCCAGCTCCCCATAGGCTAGGCAGAGGGGCTGAGATGGGATTTAGGTATCTGACCGTGGCCTGAAGTGAAGAGTCCAAGTATCCTGCCAACAGGTGACAATTGCTCTGCTCTGCTCACCTTAGCCATCATGCGTTCTTGATCCAGTCAAAAACTCACCCAGCCCAGGGGCTATCTGTGCCTACGAGCTTCCAGTAAACCTTTGGGAGCACAGCGTATACACACACACTCCTCAGGCGGCTCCCCGTGAGTGTGCCAAGCCATTAAAAATGTTTCTTGTTCCCAGCTTGGAAACATTTGACCTGCTAAAGAGAAATCAACCTTTGGCATATCCTCCCTTCAGTCCTCCCAACCCACACTTTGTTTTCATATTCTTTGCTATCAGTGAAGACATTTTAACAAGCCACAGAAAAGTTCTGGATGAATTTGCTTCGTTAAAAGCATTTCTGAATCTACACTGTAAACAGAGAGATGACTCAACAGTAATACTTCCTAAAACCCCGAGTACTCCACAGGAACTTACATACAGGAAACAAGATGGTTTTAGTCATAAAAAACCAACTCTACTCTCATATTGGGTACTTCTGTCATCTATATGAGACACAGTAATAAGTAATCAGACCTCTTTTGTGTTATTTGCCCATTGCCTTAGCATGCAAATGAATTCTAGAAAACTAAAATCTAATTTAATAAGCCTATTATGACAATACAAAGGAGACAACTTACCCTTTTGCACTCCGGGCAACTTAAAAACTGTCTCTGAAACTGCCTACGTATGTCAGCTTTCCAGCCATCATCTGACACAGAATGGCAGTGGCAAAAGCCAGCAAATTCTCTCCAGAGCTCTTCTGGAGACCCATTGATTTGGGCTAGGATTTGGGATTTTGGGTTAAGCTAGATGTCAACCCAGTTTGTACCGTCACAGCAACATGGAGTAATTCCAACACTGTTAAAACCACATGGACGTTGAAGCTCAAACAGCAGAGTACTGGAGCTAAACTGAATGACACAAGAGATCTCTGAATGCACAGTCCAAACCTGTCTCCCCAAAAAAGATGCAACAGGATCTACCCATTAAAATGGAAATCTTTTGCTGGGTTCAAGCACCAGCATCAGTGTCAGATAAAGCACAGATGGAAACACTGGGACCAATACAGAGCCCAGACCAGAGACCAAACAAGAATCCTACCCCTGATGTTTTGGATCATACATGGAAGCAGTGCCTGCTGTTCCCTCTGCTTGGATACTTTCTTTCCTGCATATCCCTCTATGCAGTCTTGACACTGTCACAAGGAGAGTGCGTATAACCAATTGCATGGAGTTGCCTATTTTCAAGGAACAAACATGCTAATATGCTGTAGGGCTGAGGTTGGGGAAAGAAAAGGTATGACAGGTTCCCCCCACTTTTTATGCCTGTCTTAGAGTCAGGGGTTGCCATCAGGCAAGCTTCTCAAGGGGGAAAAAAAAAAAAAGAAAAACATTTTGGTAGTTGATTTGTTGTTTTTGTGAGCATTCTGTTATAAACTCAGAAATTGTGCTGTTTTCAAGTTTTTGCTTTTGCAAGGAGAAAAAAGTGTTCCCTTTCAAGCAGAGGATAGAAGTGCATTGAAAAAAAAAGAAATGCATACTTCAGGAATGTTTCTCACAGGAAAAAAAAGACACGCCTACAAAAGGACATATAAGGCAAAATTCACAGGGGTGTAAGACCATACAAAAGGAAATATTAAAGCTTACCACACTTCTCTGCTAAGCACACACCTAACCTATCTGACTGCCTCTCCTCTCACATACAGCCAAATAAGCTGCTCCGAGGTGAATGTTAGTAAGAGCATACTATACTATAGCACACACAGCATCTTGACACGGACTAACACTCTTATATGGACGCTAAGGACATTGCTAAAGAAACACAGACCCTATTGTTAATCATTTCTTTTAGCAAACTTCCTTCACAGCCTGAGCTAAGCACTATATTAAATTGTGAAGAAATCACTAGAACTACTATGCTAGAACACTAAGTGACTTTTAAATCAAGTGCATCAGTTATACGGTATTTAGCACTGTGCTGTAAAGGGTGGTAAATGGAGGTGTCATAAATATCTGACTTTATCATCTGTTGACTCATAATCCAGATGCCAATGGGATATAAATCATGAAAAGCGTGTTTCCAGATTAGGAAAGTCTGACTGTTCACTATTGTTCTAGCAAACCACATTATTTCTTTGTAGGATCAGGAGTGCCCTCTGATGGTTAATATCTATTACTGGGAAGTAAGAGTTGACTGGAAAGTGGCACATCCTAAGTCATCTATGCAATACAAAATGTTCTCACTTCCTGCACTATACATTTACGGTCTGTTGTATGCTTAAATACTTCGATAACCAACCTTGTTTTGTTGGAAATAATTTTTTGCATATTTCTGTTTCCATTTCAGTTATTTATGTTGATATTTAAGGGTGCACACACACATATATTAGGGATGCATTCAGAGAACTGCTTATGCATACACCTATTTTTAAAAGAAATAAGTTGAAATTTCAGACATAAATTAGAGGATTTCTGTAATAGGCTCTGAGAAAGGCCTTGAAAGGCTCTGACATATTCAGACACCTGGAAATTCAGATATTCAGCTGAATATCAGAAAATGGGATATAACTGGAAAAAACAGGCAAGCTCTCTTAAGAAGTGCTTATGGGCCCAAGAGCTTGTACATATTTTTCCAACTGTATAAGCTAATGTAATAAAACATGCTAAGTCTTTCTACAAACCTTGCCTTACTTACAGCCTTAGAACACCATATCTACAACAGAACTGTGAGAAATCAATTTATTTTTTTCCCCTCACCTGTGACTTTCCTTCAGCATCTCAGGATTACTTGTAATTTTAAATTTTATCACCTATAATATCAACTGTCCTTTCAAAATAAAGCTGGTAGCTGGAAGAGAGGCACAGACTTGGAGCTTTCTGTGAAGACAACCACTATGCCCACTATATAATAGATTCATGTCTCTCCCTTCAACTGAAGGAGTAGCAGGACTGAAGCTAACACCTTTGGTGAGACAAAATCCCCCCAAACTGGTATCAGCTGCACACTTTACCTATTGTACACTGGAAAATGGTATGTAAATTTGCAATATCCAAACCCTTATAATATTAATAAACTGCATCTTAGGGATAATACGAGTCTGACTGCCTGAAGATCCTTAAAATAGTCAAGAAAAATACTAAGAATTGCACATTGTTTAGTAAGTTACAAATGCCACCAGTTTCAGTGCAAAACCAATTCCTTAGACTTGCAAAGAAGGATGGATAGCATCAAGGGACGTAGCTGGGGAGCAGAGCTCGGTGTGTATTTTCCCTACTTTTCCATCGCTGATGTGCAAAGGCAGCAGCCATTTTGTTGTGAGGTCTGTTGCACTCTGTAAGCAAAGAAAGACACACAAGCTCTGCTCTCTCATGGCTATTTTATCTTCTTGTTATTTTTGTAATCTAAACCAAATGTCATTTTTAGATTTTCTCTCTGACGATGAAAGCAGGAGAGAAGATAACAGCTTTGGATGAAAGAGACCAGCAGCAAGCCTTTTCCATGCCAGCTTTTACTCCGGTTTTAGATCTATTGAAGAACCCCAAATATTTTGAAATATGGCAATACTTGGGAATTATGATCTGAGTGTCCCTTCTCCACCTGGGATTACAATCGGCTGAGGCTCAGACTGGGATTATCCCGACACTGACCCGGAGCATGAGACATCTCCTCAGCAACATCTGTTTCAAGATCTCTGGCCCTCCTGCGTGAAGCCCAGCAGCCCGGCCGGCCCCCACATGAGAGGGCATGCTGCCGGGAGCTCCCCCGGACCCGTGAGGACTCGCCCGAGGCAGGCCCAGCCGCCCCGCAGTCCTGCCGCGGTCCCTGAGGGGGAAGCGCCCGCCGCGTCCCTCGCACCTCACAGCGGCTCCCTTACAGACAGCGGTTCCTACCGCTAGTTTTGCCTCCTTCTGAAGGAAAAGCTACTTAAGCCTCTTGTCCCTGAGGGTTTCTCCACCCCGGGGTGCCGACGGGGTGCTCCGGGCCGAGGGCGGGAGGAGGCAGGGGCCCTGCTCGGGCCGTGCGGGAGCCGAGGCGGGCGACGGGCTCCTGCCACTACCCGCCACGGGTCCGGCTCTGCCCAGCGGCCGCTCCTGCCCCGGCACCAGCCTCGCAAGTGGGGAGCAGCAATTCCCCTGCTAGCGACGGGGAAGGGGAAACCTCCTGCTGTTTCCTCTCCGCTGCCCACGTCCCCCCATTAGCCAAATGCCGCCTAATAACGTTTCACGCTAACGCTCCCGCCTGTCACCCCGTCCCCAGGCTTCAGCCTCCGCCGCGGATGCCCGGTTACCCCGGGCTGCAGGAAGGAGGCAGCAGTGGGAAGACCGAACCACGAGAAGAGCCGGAGCCCCCTCTCATGGAGGTCGGGGGAAAAGCGCCCCGAGGGGTAGCCCTCTCCTTCCACCACCTCCCGCCCGGGCGCCCTGCCGCCGCTCGGGGGCCGCGGTGCGCCGCATCCCGTAGAGCGACCGCCTTTCCCAGCCACATGGCTCTCCGCCTCGCCGTTGCCAGCTGGGGCTCGGGGGCTCAGTGCCGGGGAGGGTGAGTCAGCTGCTGCCCGCAGCGATCCACCCCACCGGAGCCCCACACCCGTGATCGCTGTGGGACGCGGAGTGGCGGGGAGGCAGCGGGCGGGACGCAGGTGTGCGGGGGCCGGCGGAGCTGGGTGCGCCGGTGAGTTGCGCGGGCGCGGAGGGCAGCGGAGGCAGGACCGGCGCTTGCAGCGAGCCTTAGCAGCACCTTACACTGAGTGCCTCCAGAGCGCGCAGGGCAATGGGTGCTGGAGCCGCAGCACCGCCGTTGCCTGGCGCCCTCTGTGCCCACAGAACCGTTAAAAAAGGCGGGAAAACGGCCAGAGAGGGAACTGCCACCGGCGCTGCCGTTTTGAAGAAGCTGAGGTGCCGTGCCAGGCCTCGGGGTTTTTCCGTGTCCTTGGCACCTCCCGGGACTTCATCCAAGTCCGTCTGAGTCCAGATCCTGCCACGTGGCCTAAATGCTTCTCCGTGTTTATTTTGTACTCTTGCGTTCGTCCCAAGCGGGGTTGTTGTCACCCACAGGCCTGCTGGTGTCTGCAGGCCTTGTCAGTAATTTGTATGTACTTGCCCCTGGCGAGTGGCATTGTAGCTGTGCAGCAAGGGTTTATAGCACAAAACTGGAAGTCCTGCTCTAAAACCAGTCAAAAAGGCAACTCTTTAAACATTTTCGTGAACCAATAATCTGAACGGAAAATGAACCAAGTCCACTGAAAAATGTAAAGGATGATTTTATTTTCACCTTAACACTTTTCCACCCATTTCAGCATAAATTAGCTAAAATTTCAAATGAATGTGCACATCCAAATTGGGGAAAAAAAAAAAAAAGGTTTCCATTTAAAATATGAAACGGGTTGTGCTGGTAACTCTTACCATCTTTTTGACACACATTTCAGGCAGGAGATGAATGGGAACTGATCCTTTTAGCATGGCATTTTATTCCAAAAGTCAGTGTTGTTGTCTAGTGGAATAATAATATGTCACTAACACTATTTGGCATCATAAGTACCAAGAGATCCCAGTTCTCTTCTGAAGTCCCCATGTCTCTAGTCTACATGTCTACAGTTACCAGTGGGTAGTACCTACTGTTACTGTTTAGCTATGGTGGTAGCATCTCAACAGGCAGAATAAGCACATAGCTGCTTAATAAAAACTGTTTCCGAAATGTGAGATAGATGGTGAAAGGGATGAGCTAAGGGGAAATACTTGTCATTTTCTAAGAGGAGCCTCCTGGCAGTCATGCTAAGCTGTATGGGAATAGCTCGAAAACAGCAGCTGGTTTATGAATGTGCGAAATAATATGGCAAAAGAAGAGGCCTACTGGGTCCTTCCTGTGTGCATGGCCTTTGGCGATCGGGAAGCGCTTATGTTATGGACAACATCAGAAACAAAGTTCCAGTGCTGGAGCCAGGGAAAGAGAGTTACAGATTTTTCAGGTTGTCCTATAGTGAAATCTTGATAGCTTGAAATTGTCCTGACCTTGTGTAGCATAAAATACTGCCTTTTGCTGCTGGATAGCACTGGAGGAGCAAAAGTAATGCCATTTACACTTTTAGGGGATGTGGTATTGCCAGCCAAGTAGTATGACACTATTCCTGTGTGAAGACATGGTTTAATTTTTTTAATCTGAAGTTTGACTGGACTTGGATAGGTGAGGCCTTGCAGATCCTGTGTCTCCGTCTCTGCCATAAATATGGAGTCAGAATTGCAGTATTGTGCTTTTCTTTTGCTTGTCATTCCACTGATGGAATCTTCTTTTGCTTTGCTGACAATTCAGGTCAAACAGGAAGCATTAGATATGAAAAATACTGAATTAAAGACAACTCAGAAACAGAACTCCATGGACCGAAAGGTAGT
Organism: Mycteria americana; assembly: GCF_035582795.1. Classification (NCBI taxonomy): domain Eukaryota; kingdom Metazoa; phylum Chordata; class Aves; order Ciconiiformes; family Ciconiidae; genus Mycteria; species Mycteria americana. Next base: position 40,555,252 of record NC_134367.1, read on the forward strand.
AAAGTCCTTAGTCACTGGGATTGATGGACTTGAAATTGTCAATAATTCATCAGTGTTATGGAGTAGAAGTATCAATAATAAAACGGTATGAAAATACCAGTCTTGTTGCTTTATGGACAAATCGACCTAGACAGTCCAACACCTTGAATGAGGGGAGACTGACATGCAAACCATGGTCTACACATCTTTACCCTTCAGGCATTCCGAGATGATGGCAAGATCAAAGAGGCTTTTGAAATGCCAAGTTCTGAGAAAGGAAATTGGGAAATATAACTCCAGAGTTAGCTGGAGGGGGCAGGGATGAGGGTCATGTTAGAAGGTGTTAACCACTGTAGAGAGAAGAGAGACTCTTATCCCAGATGGTGCAGACATTTCATTGTTGAAATATAACTGTGACCAGCCCATGTTATAAGGTAATGAAATCTGTCACAACTTGAACATCAAAAGTGGTCACAGGCTATAAAGGAACAGTGTTTGTGGGAGCGGTAGGGACGAGAAATGTCGGACACTAGAGGCTATGTCTCTGAGACACTGTAGTCAGGAGGATCAGAAAGGAGAGGAAGGAAGAGGTTGTCTTGCTGACAGCTGCCCGAGGATAGGAGCGGAGGACAAGTAAGATATTGCTTCCTTTGTAATGAATCCAAGATGTACCTCCCTGGCCTGACATTTGCTGAGTAAACTGAGTTAGTTACTCAGACAAGTCCTTTCGGTCCACTCCCGTTTTCCTATACATTCTTAGTACATTCTGTTTTAATTAGACCAGTTGAGTCCTTGATTGTTTGCAAATTTCATGCAGACTTTTCCTTAGCGGTGCTTCTAAGGAAGAGGAGCTACAGAAAGATGCCTGGAGCCTATCATAGTTGGGATGTTTGGTCAAAGGGGCATGGACTATGGAGACCTCTCTCACAAGAGATGGCACTTGCAGAACTGAGGTCTGGCAAACACAAAGGAAACACCTGGATGATCGGATGTATTTCCACTCCTTCATCTTTTTCTCTTCCTCTAATTTTCTTACATCTTAGGATTTGAGTATAATGGAAGCCAAATCAGAGAGAGGGATGTCAGTCAGCTTTCATGAAAACCAGTGCTGCAGAGTAGAAATGATTTGTGCTAAAACTGTACTTGTACTGAAAAGTGCTGAATATAAACTAATTGCAGGAAAATAGGGGAGGGGAGACTAAAAAATGCAAGTGAGAGAGCTAGCCACATCCAGCAGAGTGCAGCATCACCCTAGATGAACAGTGCATGAGCACGGCGGCTGTGAACCATTTGCCTTCTGATTAAATAATAGGTGTCGGTTGCAAATAAACAAATCTTCCAGAAAAAGAATTATACCTTTCCATTTATGCATTTTGAATAATACTTAAATGCTCCTAAGTGATTGACTGTATTTTTCAACATAAATGTTTTGGGGATGGAAAGTACGAGAAAGAATCTGGGACTAGAATTGGAAGTGGGAGCCAGGAAGGTCCAGGCCGGACACATGAGGAAGAGTGGAGGGTTAGCTGAAGAAATAATGAGTTGACTGGTAGCCTGGTGGTAGGGCAGGTATTGACATCAAATAAACTCACAGGATTGACAGAGCAGAGAATGAAATGAGAGGTAGTACAGGCAAAGAGAATGGGATTAGTACCTGAAGCCAGAGACAGGGGAAAAAACATGCTGGAAGAGATGAGACAGGAGACATCAAAGAGGGAAGGCACAAGCAGAAAGAGTGTTCTGTTAACCAGTAAAGCTCATCTCTCTACAGAGGCCTTGGGATGCATATGTGACACTATTCTGCTTCCTGCAAGTCTCTGTGAAACCCCATGTCTGACCTAGTATAATATGGCACCACGAAGGATGAAAACATGCTATCGCTGTCTGTCATTTTGGCAGAACTCAGCAGGAAGAGGTCTATACTGTGGATTTAGAGGTTCTAAACCAGCTATGGTACCATGGAGATAATAATATGCTGCCACATGATAGAACTTCTGGGTTTGTTTTTGTTCTCATTTGCTTTTTTAAAAACCCTAGGGCATTGCAGACAAAATTATTTTTAAAAACCTTGTTAAGGTTGCATAGTCAAATCTAGAAAAATCAGGCAATGCCAGCATTAAAATTGTTTTTACCCAGTCCCCTGTGAAAAGGCATTATGATGGAGTCTTGAAGTACACAGCCACCTGCTATTTCTCCACTGGAATTCTGTTTCATTCTCTGTATGGAAAAAGCTTGTTTTGGGGGTGATCAGGTTTGTACAGTGAAGGAGGGTGCTTTCCCTCCCTTCATACCTCATTTGTTGCAGAAGTACAAACGACGTAAGACATGAGACAGGGGTTTATAGAAGAAGGATGGTGTCATGGTTAGAGTCACTGGACAAACCCTGAAGAACAGCGCTTTACTTCAGCACCTTTGCATCTTCATAGGCTCACCATGATATTTGGGAATTCACTTAGTGAAACTCTTGCTAGTCACTGCTTACTTTTGTTTTCTAAGCAGTGATCATGTCATCTGGCGCTTGACTTGAGGATCAGTGGTCTGCAGCGTGTAGGACTACCAAAGGCTACAACTGAAGTTGTACTGTGCTTGAGAAAAGGACTACACCCACCTGAGTACTCTGAAAAGCCGTGTCTTAGGAGACTGAGGCTGGGGAAGGTGACACTTCTAATCTTAATTTCTGTGCATCATAAATCCCTGGTTTGTAAAACGGTGATGAGATCACTACATTACCCCAGGGGGGTGGTCTAGAGATGGGTTTTTGCTAAGAGAGGGTTTTTGCACATTTCTGAGTAGCCATACTGCTTGAGAAACCTGTGTACAGCCCCCCCCCAAAATTTACAAACGGTAGATAGCCACTCTCTCCTTTTCCCTATCCCCTCAATCATATGTGCAGAGTAGTTAGTGAATTATTCTCAATAAAAGCAAAGTACTTCACCTTTTGATGTTGTTAAAGTAAAATCACTATACCAGAGATAAAGCAATAGATACTACTTCAGTTAATGCCACGAGTCTAACAACAATTAGTGATATCAAGAAAAGAAAGAAATATAGCTGCATCAAAAGGGACTGAGTCTCTTTGGACTAAGCATTACAATGAAAATCCATACTTGTAAGACACATGAGGGAGAGATAAGGAGCAAGGATCGCCACTCCACCAGGATGGAAATGAGAGTGATGTCCAAAGGATTTACTGAGGGAAGGAACAGCGTGGGTGATGGTTCCGTCTTCTAAGCCATACCTAGGAGCCCACTGGCACAATGGTGAGAGTGTACCCAAGGAGGAAGTATGTCTTGTTCAGCCCTGGAAAATCAATGACAGCATGTCTCAGAGATTATGTGAGCTGGGGCAAAATGAAGCCATGCATGGAGGTGATGAGCTGCATGAGAAGCCAATGAAGTTGGGTATGACACTGACAGTCTTCTGAAGTCCGCCGAGTCAGTTCATTGTTTCTGGATTCTCACTCTCGGGTAAGAAGTGGCTGACCTCAGTTTAGACTCTCTCAATCCTACACCTAGAAGATAGCAGAGAAAGCCCCTTTCTGTGTAAAGGCCAAAGAGCGAAGTCTGATTATTCCTGTAACACCTCTAAGCAGAGAAATGCCGGGAACCAGCATTCCTAGCAGCTCAGTTGATTGTTGAGAAAGACCACCCTGGAATGCTTGTGGTAGAGCATGAGAAATTCCAGCCACGTGGGATGTTTACCCAGCTAGCTGCCAGAGCCTGTGGCAGCTCTTAGTCACCTCAGAGCCAGCCCCTGAAGAGAGGGCTCCCTTGGCCTCAGTGTCCTGATTTCCTCTAGAAGCCATCCAGTGCAGCTAAGTGGCCCATTCTTGGCCCATTCCAGAATATTTTGAAACCAAGTATGTTGCAATGCCTGATGTGAGCTGCCAGGCCCTGTGACTAAGATGCCAGAAAGCAATACAGTGCAAAAGAGGCCTTTTACTGGAAGCCCTCTGCAGAAGCTCTAGAAATTACTTCTAGTAACATTTAACCCAAAAAGTCAAGACATACTCATTTATCCTTTGGTCCATGCTGGCTTCCAGAGTAAGACCAAGAGCTCGTTGCCCATACAGCTCTGCTGAGTGACCTAGAGGAACAATACAGAGCAACCCACTTCCTAGAGGGAAACCACAACGAAGGAGAGGTAATACCCATGCTCTCTCAAGGTACTGCTGGCTGGCTGTGGAATTCACCCTTGCCCAACCAAGGTTTGCAACACCTCAGCCCATGTCAGAACCAGCCCTGTGTGAGAGCTTTTATTATTAAGGAAGGAGGAAATAATAATTTTATTATTATTAAGGAGGAAATTATTAAGGAAGCTCTGGAAGAGCTTTCCTGAGACATACACCAGTGCTGAATACAAAGACTGGTCTCCACTGTCACGGAATGTGCCACTGACATCCTGGAGCATGGCTTAATCGCTTCTTTCAGAGGAGCAGAAGGGGAGAAAGGAAGGAGTCAACTAACAGTTACGCATGAAGTACTTTTTTCCTCTCTTTAGCCCTCTCTTTCTCACAGACTTGTTAGACACACACTTTCTGATGCTCTCTTGTCTTCTCTAGCTTTATTTCCAGCAGCCTCAGGTGTATTTCTGTGCATTTTCCCATGGCAGATATGACACAAGATCCTCCTTTCTGGAGGGAGACCTGGATACCACCAAACAGCACCAGCACCTTTATTTAAGTGATGAATCCCAGCTGGTCTGTTTACTTTAGGGTGACCGGATCACTCTCTAAGTGCCACTGACTGTCCCGACAAGATTTCCATTGGCCACAATGAAAACTCACACAAACCAGAGCACATGTAGGTACCGACTTGTGGACACCTAAATGTGTTTTGGCTTTGAACTGAATCCCAGCCAGGCTGTCAGCACAGGCCAGTGGAGCGGGGAAGCATAGCCAAAGGGGGTGTGAAAAGGAGGAGAGGAAGCACAACTCCCATTTTTGCTACCGCAGCTCATGCTATTAGGGATTCCCCCGGGATGGGGTGGGCAGTGCACAGCGCAGTCGTCCAAGGGAATGGGAAGATACCACACAGATGTTTTAATTCAAGTCACGTATGGGAACATGGGGACAGCGGAGCATAGCCATCACGGAAGAAAATACATGTTCATTCACTTTCCAGCCATCTGAGGAAACAAACAGACCAAATGAGTTCAGATTCCATCCCGCGGACTTTGGGTACCCAGGAAACCGGGGCATGACATCATCCAGCGGAAAGGAGACAGCAACCCGTACAGCCTCTGTAATGCTGTAAGAAACTGTCATTTCTCTACACAGTGGGGAAGCTTCTGTTTTTAAGAAAAAAATTGACCAGTCAGTCGCTGCTTACAATGTGCAATTGTCCACAAGTTGCGAGAAAGTATACGGAAGTTACAGCACTTCAAAAGCTGACTTTGAAAAATGTTCTTTCTCCAGATAATTGCATCATTTAGTAGTGGTAGAAGATGTGGACCCATACTGTGGATGCACAACTTAAAGGAGCAGGTGGGGCCACCAGTCAGTTGGATTTACCAAAGTGGCAATCACCCCACGCCGTACCCCTAAAGAGCTGTTTATTTAAGGCATTGGCAGGTTTTCCCCTCAGCATGCATATGCCAAACCGCAACTAAAAGCTTAGCATTTAACGATGGAAGGAAAATCTTAAAAGCGGTTCATGAATCTACACTAAAAACACTAGAGCTATAATTAAATCAACTCTTAAAGTAGTGTAACTCCTTTTAGGGATGAAATAACACTCTATTTTAAGCGTAGTTGGAGAAAGAGGAGGAGAGAGGTTGAATGCAACCCTTAAAAGAAACATTTTCGTGTGAAGGTTTGGAAACTCCTTTCAGCCTACTAAACATTCACCAAGGCTTCCTGTAAGCATTGGAGTTTGTCCTTTCGCTGCTAGCTGAATTTTTATCTCGCTTGACCTCCAGCCGCCGGCTGAAAGCCCGTCTCCAACCCGGCAGCAGCTGTGCTGTGCTGAAGGACATCGGTGGGGAGGACGGGACAGCGGGGGCCGGGATGTACGCGGCCGCAGGACAGTGCCGGGGGCTCAGAGAGCCCTGAGGGCCGGCGGGCAGCGGTGCCGGCCGCCCGGCGCACCGCGGCGCGGCGCGGCGAGGAAAGCGCCCGGCAGCCGCGGCCGGCCGCCCCAAGCCCAAGCCCAAGCCCAAGCCCTCGCAGACGCCCGGCAGACGCCGAGCACCTGCGGCTTCCGCGCCCGGCGGGCAGCGAGTGCCTTTGCTGCGGGCGGGTCACGGCTGCTCGCCCCGCGCAGCGGCAGCGCGGGCGCGCAGCCCAGCCCAGAGGCTCCCCGGGGCGGCGCGCAGGCTGCGCGGGGTCCCCGGCGGCTCGCCCGCTCCCCGCCCCGCCGCGGCGCTCCCCGTCCCTCCTCCCCTCCCGCAGCTACCCCGTCTCCCGGCCGCCGCTCCCGAGCGGTCCCGCGGAGCGGCGCGGAGCCCCCGCGGCATGGCGGGGCGGGCGGGCGCGCTGTGGCTGTGCGCGGCGGCGGTGCTGGGCGCGGCGGCGGAGCTGCGGCTGACCCTGCTGCACACCAACGACGTGCACGGGCGGGTGGAGGCGCAGGGCGCGGGGACGCGGAGCTGCGCGGGCGCGGAGGGATGCTTCGGCGGCGTGGCGCGGCGGGCGGCGCGGGTGGCGGCGGAGCGGGCCGCGCATCGCAACGTGCTGCTGCTGGACGCCGGGGACCAGTACCAGGGCACGGTGTGGTTCTCCCGCTTCAAGGGCCGGGAGGTGGTCCACTTCATGAACCTCCTGCGCTACGATGCCATGGTAAAGCGGGCCGGGGGGGCGGCGAGCGGCGTGGTGGGGGGCTTCCCACCCTTGGGTGCTGGGTCTCTTCCTCCCTTTCCTCCTCTGCTGCCGTTTTTTGCTTTGCCGCCTCCTTGAGTGCGTAGCGTTGCATCAAGAGAAGGCTGTAGGTCACGCTAAAATCGTGGTGAAAGGCGGCCAGGAGGTAGGCAAGGAGAGAAGCGATGCGCTAGGTGACGGGCACCCGGCCGAATGAAGTCGTGAGCTGGCAGCCCCACGGGCAGCCAGAAGGCGGGAGCTGATGCCAAGGCTACACAGAGGAAAAGACAGTGCTGCAGTGGAAGAGCTCCCCTGGGGAGAGGCAGGGGCTTGGGGTGGGCGGGGGGCTGGACGGGCTCTGTTGGAGAGGGGTCGGCAGAGGCATGGAAGTGAGCCCAGCAAAAGCCGGGCGAGGAGCCTGGCCTGGGACAGAGGGGTTAACCCTGGCCGAGGCTCGCAGCCTGCCCTGCCGGCTTCGGTCCTGCAGGAAGGGACAGATGGCACATGTTGGCAGTGCTGTTTCTAAGGGTGAGGATTTTTAGTTGTCATCAGTCCCACCCTGGTCGTGTCCAGTCCCACCAGAGCTGTAGTCCTGATGGGGTGTAAGGGGCTGTGTGTGAGTGTAACAGGGACTGTAACAAGTGCATCTGTGGGGGAGCTCTCTGAGATGGTGCCAGTCCCGCGCCTTTACTCTGTCTCTTTTGGTCATCCGAGTGCTGAGAGGAAGGTAGAAGAATTTGAGACTGAGATTGGGGGATGTCACTCCATGTCATTACATCTTTTGTCTCAGGGCAATAGCTTATTAATATATAAAGAATTATTGTGGCTTATTTTGCTTGCGTACAACCCCAGAAAGGAGGAGAGAGATTAAAGTTATGTTTGGGAGTGCTGTTTGAGAGTGACTGCGTATTGATTTCATCCCAATTGACAGCTTGAGGGGAAAATCTTCTGTGCATATCACATCCTCTGTCTTCATCTTTTTTGCTTTCTCTGGAAAGGACTGCACTCTCCTTTCCCAGGTAAAAATGGCTTCACCCATTTCTTCCCTCTGCCTCAGAATAGCTACAGAAGGGAAAGGGATGCCCCAGTGCACTCTCCTAGGCTAAACACACTTCATACCAGACGGGTCTGTGAAGGATACTGCTCCCTGTTCACATGCCCTAATGAACGGTTTCCTAATTGTAAAAATAACATTAACAGGGTTTTTCCTCCTGGTGGTGACGGGGAGGAGTGTGTGCATCCAGGACTCATCCTCACTGAGAGCTGGGGAGCACTTTGGGGTTCTGCAGTGCAGAAATAGCTTGAGGTGATTTTTCCTACCTTTCTTCCCAGAGCTTGCTGCTGGCTGTCATTTCTCAGCCTTGCGTTTGCTGATTTGACTGGTTCATGGGCAGGCTGGGTGCTTGTACAGTGCCTGGTCATACCACAAGAAGAAATTCTTTCAGGCAAAAACAGCAGCGTTGAACTAGTGCTCAGTTTTAGAAAGACATTATGTAGGACATCTGCTGACCGTTTAGGAGATCCCATTAGCTTTTTAATCAGAATAAAATTAAAAAATAATTCCACACCTACTGGATAACCAGAGGCTTGTACTAGATGCTAATGCCTTACATGAAGTAGTCAACCACTTGCTCTCTGTGGAGGTGCTGCTATTGTAATTTGAATATCGCCAGTGGATAGAAGGGGACAGGATAGACTGAGAAGCTACAGAGACTTCAGCACCTTTCTCTGCTACCAAAGAGCCTGATCCAGAACAATCCTTTTCGATTCTTCTGTCTGTGGACCATGGGAACCATGCAGTGGGGATGGTGGCTGGGGGGGGCACAAGGGAGCAAGGTAAGAGCCACACTGCAGAAGGGTGAGCTAGCGTTTCTTTAAGCAAAATTTGGGAAGTTACATCCCTAACAGAAAGGGTGGGGATTACTGAAAGGGTTAGAGAAGTGAGATACAGGAGTAGGATTACAAACAGGATGAAGGAGGGAACATGAGTCACAGAAGTTGTTACAGGATGGGGGCAGGAGCCTGGCAGCATTAGATGTTTGTTCTATGAATGGAACAAATTTCCTGGTTTAGGTTTGCCTGTTATCACCTCAAGCCTATTTTCTCCTGTTTAGATAGGTATTGCCTTCCAAATTTTCTTGACACTAGCCTTGCTTTTTGGTGTAATTAACACCAAAATCCAAATTAAGTACCACAAAGGCGGTAATTGGAGGGGTGATAGAAGTATTCTAGTTTTACTTCTAAGTTGCATCCTTCTGTTAATTTGTATCCTGATTTTGAAATATTTTTATCCTGGTTTCTTGTGAAAAGGAGGATTATAGGATCACATGCTATGTGTCTGAATATTTCTGTTTATTCCCCCTTGTGACTTACACTTACATTGGCCAATGGATTCAGATTTGGTGAAGGGATATTGTACAGGTACAGAGTCCTAGAAGCTCTGGGCTTCTAGGTTAGGTGGTTAGGGTAAGGTAGGGTAAGGGTTAGGGTAAGGGTGGTTAGGTAGAGTACAGGAACCCAAACCGATTCACATCCTCCTGCCCGGAGGGCGAGCTGCATCAAAAATAATACTGTATTATTAGCCACCAGTGATTTCTCATGAACAAGACACCATGGGAAAAGTTTTGATCAAAGCTTGTATCCTAGTGGACATGAAATAATCCAAATGCAACATACAAAGCCAAGAGAAACAAGGTCGCATAAGTGGTTGGCTGGGGTTTTTTTCACAACAAGCTAATAGCAGTTACATCCAATTCAAATTCTTCTTTAATTTGCAACCTTTTTGGGGGGGTTTAATTGCATATTTAGGAGGAACAGAAGGCATATAGCCAAACAGAAGCCAAAAGGAAATAGCTTGTTACCATTCTGAGATGCTCTATCATTCCATGGATGTCTTTTCAGAACATCAGTCAGCATCAAAATGAGTTTCCTTAGAGTGTTATTCTTTTTTTTATTATTATTTTTTACAGCAAATTAGATTGCAGTTAGAATACAGTTAGAAATGGAATATAGTTGGAGTGCATTGTGTCTTCCCAAGTCAGGATTTTCTTAAAGATAGTTCTCGGTTCTTTTGGAAAAGTGCTGCTGCAGCAGCATGCAAACAATTTGGCTCGTTCCCTGGGGTGTGAGTAGTGTTCTCACTAGTGTCAGCAGGTTGCCAATGCAAGTTACTGCCGATATCCTGATTTTTCCACAGGGCCATTGACTACCTGCCTGTGGGGATCAGAGGAGTCAGGAGTCTTTGTATCCCCCAAAAGAAAGACACTGCCAATCAGTTGATTGAAATACTGAGCTTCCATGCCTATAGTGGCTTCAGGGTCCTGCTTGGGTTGGAACCTGATCAGGGTTAATATAATCTATTTGGGGAATAAAAGTTGGAACAAACACATAGGGGTTGTTTATCTAAGTAGAGCAGAGAGGTATGTAAGTCTTTTTAGATGATGAATGCAGCTTTTCCCACTTAATCTTCAGAATGAAGTTACAAGCACACTTTTGTCTGGAAGAGTTGGCCCATTGGCTTTAGCACCCCTTTCATGCTCTGCTCCAGTTGCCACCTGAAAACTTGTACCAAGTTACCATGTACCAAGTCACACTATTACCACGTTTCTATAGATATATCTTTTCCTTCACTAACACCTAAACATGCTACAAGGTTGTTGCGTATATTGTGCTTCTGCAAAGTTGCCGTCTGTGGGGGTTTTGCCAGCTATTGCCAAACTTGGAAGCACAGGCATGTGGCAACTTAGGCTCAGCGTGAAAAAGGGGTGGGTAGGAAAAAGTTCCATGGTCCTTTAAGGTAAGTCCATTTTTGTCTGCTTAACCAACCCAGAACAACTAAACATTCTCATCTTGTTGGTATTACCTTGCTAATAAATAGACTGGACTGCTTGTTTTGTGTGAGAGTCTTAGCACTTCACAGTGTTATGCACACACCTGCATGTGTGCGCACACACCTACTACGGATTGTCTATGGAGATTCTCCCTAGTTGATAAACATTAGAGCTTCCACTAGGTAATGATATTAATGACGGCTAGAAAATTATATTTTCTTGTTACATGTTAAAGCACACAAGAACTCTTACTAAATGTGAATTAAATATGTTTAAAAAACTGTAGTCCAAGCACACGCTCTTAAAATGCATGTTTTATTTAAAGATAACAAATATTGTCATTGGCATTTAACATCTTCTTCAGCATTTTTTTAAACAATGTATTTTCCATACACAAAATACATGTTTTCCTTTGTGGTTATTGTTAATCCTCTTTCTTGCAGTTACAGGATGAAAAACCAGTGGGTTTTAATCTGGTATATGATTACAAATGCTTATTTAGATAGGTTTTAGATTTTGACTTTCACATCTGTATTGATATAAGAGAGTCTGAAAACCAAAAACCTAAACCTAAACAAAAAAAAAAAAACATTTCTATGTTTGAGAGAAACAGGAATGTGCTGCTTTAGACAAGATAGGGTTTTCTTCCATAGAACATAGACTTTGTTTTCTCAAACATACCTTGTATATCAGTTATGAGAGTATTTAGACTGAATATTGGAGGTAGGGTCTTATATTTTCTTCTTGCTTTTTACAGGCTTTGGGGAACCATGAGTTTGATGAAGGTGTGAGCGGATTATTGGATCCTCTTCTTAAAAATGCTAATTTTACAATCCTGAGTGCAAACATTAAGGGGAAAACCCCATTAGCAAAAGAAATGATGAAATATGTTAAACCTTTTAAAATAGTACATTTTGACTCAGAATCAGTAGGAATTGTTGGCTACACTACAAAGGAAACTTCTTTTCTTTCACAGCCAGGTATGTTTGCTTTTGTATATAAATTTATATCCTTTGTTACTATTTTATTACTTGTCCACCTGTTTGACTCCAAAGATGAATGTTTTCAGCTGAAAAGTGAGAAGTTTGTTGTTTTATCAGTATGTATTTGTATTATTCAACTTTGTAACTGCCTGATTTTTAAACTGGAGAAGGCTTGTTAACATTAAAAGCCATTTTCATACAGACCTGAATTATTTAGCATCACTGAATTATCTAAGAATATAGGAAGGTCAGTGAGATTGCAAAAGAGCTGGGGGGGCCCTTGGGGTTTTTTTTGTTGTTTGGGTTTTTAAATTTATATTCTTTTATATTTTATTGTTATTTATCCATTTAAACAAATGTTAAAACATGAATACAGCTTGTCTCTAGAGTGAAATGTGTTCAAACCAAGACATTTCTGTATGTGTTGAAATTTTGCTCTTGGATGCCTCCATGCTCAAGCCCTAGTAAAAGCAAGGAGAGCTTCATATGTGTTTTTAAAGCGGAAGTTGCCCAAGATGTTTTTAGCCTCTCAAATATTTCCAGAAATTAGACTACAGAAGGAACACTCATCCAGCTTTTACCACAATTGCTTCATTCATGAATAAAATTAGAATTGATGAGGAAAAAGACCTCTCAATTTCTGTCTATTTTTTCCAACATTTAAGGGGTTTTGGTTTGTTGAGGTTTTTTTTTTAGTAAAATAAAATCATCTACTGGAATGAGAAACACATTTAAATCAGCTGTAGGAGATCTGAGCCACTGCCTGCTCAAAGCTCAGCCCTCCTCTGACAAAATCGGATTTTATTCCCTGGTTTTTGCAGTAGGGATGCCCTAAGCACCAGTTTAAAACATTTTCCAAATCGAAAAAGGGCTTCATATTATTACTTCTCTTTCCATTGCTTAGTAATAAAGAAGTAATGCGTAGCTTTCTTGAGAAAAGGAATATTCAATACTTTGAGGAAGTATTAGAACATAAAACTGTTCCTTCTATGCTTTTTAATTCCTATGCTGTACGTTTAAAATATCAGGAAGTGGATGTCTGAGGCCAGAATAGACTTCTATATCTCACTTCTATTTTACAGTGATGTGTTTTTGCAGTCCTTTCTTTTCTTCCCCCAACGAAAAAGAAAATTGATCTGCATTTTGTGTAGGCAATAGAATTGCACCTGTGCTTGAGGGCATGAGGGTAGATATCATCTGACATCACGCTAAGTTTGAAAAATGGACAGACAGCCAATATTGTTCTTCATTAAGGATTAATAAAATAGATCTCAGCTCTTCTTCCAAAGAACTGTGTTGGTGTGGTGAGGTCATGAAATTGACTTTCTTGCAAAACTAAAGGAAAATGCAGATAGTGTTGGAATGATTCTCTGAAGCATTTAAATACATTTCCAATAACATCTAGACATCATGTTGAATACCTCAGCCGGCTGAGACTTTATAACAGAGACCACAACTAGCAAAAACAGTGTTAAAAGGGAAGGCTTGTTAACTCCATAGATGGAGCTGAAGCAGCCCTAAGCTAAATATATCCCCCAGTGTAATTGAGCAACAAGCAGGGCAAATTCTAACAGCAGCATTTATAGTTATCAGAGTTTTTATAATTTTCCACTTTGCCTTCTCAGTGTGTGGAGGAACATTCGGAAGCTTTGAAAATGTGAATTCAGGATATGTTAATATAACTCAGTGACTATAACCCTGTGACCTAGCAATTCTTCAGACTGATAAAATCATGGCAGAGGTGGGTCGGTGGCAAAATAATTATCAACCTACTTCCTTAATTCAATGAATAAGATCCGTTGTGAGTTTTCAGTTCAGCACTTTGCTTATCTCTACACACTTCTTCCAGATGATTCAGTTTTCTCAGACTCTGCAGCAATTGCTTTGGCATGCTGTATGTTCTTAGGGCATTCTCAAGGCAAATAGGAAGCTTGAAAATGCTGAAACATGTGAATTCCTATGTGACTACTTTCCGTGGAAATCTTTTGTGAGTGTGATTTCTTCTATTGTTAAATCTCAATAACTTCCACGTAATTATGAAATTACAACTTGTACTTTTCATAGTCTGCTTAAAACAGCTATCAACATCCTTGAACAGAGTATAAAGTCCTTAAATCTCAGCGTTTCCGTTGTGAAGAAACAATTAATCTCTGCTGAAGGTACTGTTAACGTTACTGTTTGGAAACCACAGGGATGGGGAAGTCTTAGCACAATTTATAGATTACAGCCAATTGGCAGTTTTTCTAAAGTTCTCCTCTGTTTTGCTGTATACAGCTATCTCAGCTGAATGCCCAGCCAGTTTTCCACGTCCTGCAAGAGTTGTTCATAACTTGCCACATAGACAGACTTGTCTGTGTATTTGTTTTGCACTGATAATCCCAAGACCATCTTTCTAGTATTTGATGGTACCAGCTCACTTGCTTTAGTTCTGCATTGATGTTGTAAACCCCACAAAATTTTTGATGTCTTTATCTGACCTGAGAGGTGCTACATAGACATTCGGTGCTGTGAAATAATATATCTCATTTTGTCCACTGTCTTTTCATACAAGTGGAAACCAAAAGCTGCTTACTCTGTGACCCTAGAGGCAGCAAAGTATTTGCTAAAACTATCAACTTGGCAGAGTTTTCTAAAATGGAATTTTAAATTCCATTTATTCCACTTTATTCTGGCTAGCTTGCATAATATTTTTAACATGCAGTCAGTTCTTTTTCCTTGTTCATTTATAGCACAGTTTGGGTGTTTTATCTGAAACTCTACCCCATCTAAGAAGAGGCTGTCACATCAGTTTAATGCCTTGAAAGAGAAGTGAAATACTGACACGAGCAATAACCGCTTCAGTGCTTAAATAAGCACTTTATTTCAATTCAGATTATTTTGAAAAATGCACAGTTGAGTGCTAAGCAATACATTGCTTTTTGCCTGGTTTCTTAGAGAAATGAGCACTGTGCTATTGCTCTTACAGTCCACTGCTGTATAACTTTTGAACCTGATGGCCCATTTCAGCTCTATTAGATCAAGCGCTGAGATGACTAGGATACGAAGCTGTGTGAGATGCCACGGCTAGGTCGTGGAGAGGGGGTGCAAGAAGCCCCTGCAGCCCCGAAGCAGGAATCCCTTTCTGAGGGCGAGGTGGGCAGGAGGCAGTTGCTGGGTGGGGGGGGTTGGCAGTGCTACTGCCCACCCCAGTGCCGGTGGCTCCCTGTGCCCCGCCATAACAGTCCTGGGAGAGAGGTGGACTTACCGGCATGGGACAGGCCTTTTTCCCCTCATTATGAAAGTAGAGTTGTTTGTTTTATTACGGGTTGAAGATTAATAATAATAATATGTCTTAATTGTATGGTGCGTTGTAGGCTGCAGTGGCATAGAGGGGTAACAGAGCTGGTGCTGATGGGGAGAGCTTGGTTATCGTGGGCCACCCGGCTGCATGCCATGGGGGAAGTTAGCCTGCAGGCAACTGCGTGCTAGCACAGCTAGTCAGTGGCTCGCTTTTGCTTCTTCGTTTAGAGAGCTCAGCTGGTCCCCACACCATGGTGTGCATGGCCATTGCAGCTGGTCCATGGGTGGCGAGATAAGCACGTGAAGGGCCTATGCTCAAGGAGCATTTCTCGGGCTTCCCATTTTGCTAGTAGCTCTGCATTAGGCCCAGCTTCTGTCAAGAACAAGGATGTACAAAGAAAGGCTGAAGCCAGTGGCTTCCTTCAGCCTGGAGAAGGAAGGCTAAGGGGGAACTAAGGGCATTCTTCCACTGTCTTTAAGGGGTTTTATAGAGGAGACAGGGACAGACTCTTCCCAGAGGGGCACAGAGAAAGGACAAGAAACAATGGGCTCAAGTAGTACCACAGGAAATTATGGTGGGACGTAAGGAAAAAATTTGTCACGGTAAGAGCGGTTAAGCCATGAAACAGGTTGCCCAGAGAGGTGGTGGAATTTCAGCTTGCTCAGAGAAGACCCTGAGCATCCTCATCTGGCTTTGAGTTCCTGCTTTGAGCGGCTTTTGGACTAGATGGCCCCCGGATGTCCCTTCCAACCTCAATTAACTTATGGCTCTTTGATTCTAAGAAGAGGTCCACAGGAAGAAAATGTGGGGATGCGCTGCACAATTCACTCTGCAATGTGCAGTACAGAGATTCCCCCTGGCAGTAACAGAACTATTCAATGGGTGTGGTGGTGAACCAATTTATGTAACCCTCTTTTATCTCTTCCATTGTAGCAGCTTCCTATTCATTTCCTGAGACATTTTGCACTGGATTGTGAATTCGTTTCACTCCTCCCTTTGTTATGAAATAATGTAAATCTTTTGACTTTAAAGGCATATTTCAAAATGGTTTGATCAAAAAACTCTGCAGGATGGAGAGTAATTAGGTAGAGGGGGAATTGGTAGAAATGTTACTCGGTTGTCTTCACCGGAAAGTTTAGGATTACAGTTTGTTGACTCTGTTCTTAAACTCTATTCTTAAAACTTTGCCAAATAAATTAGCCTCTTACATAGGAAGTCCTTTTGTGCAACCCAAAACACTGTGCCCAGGATAAAAGCGCGTGTTTATCTAGTGCTCTTGTGACTGTTTGTCATGTTAGAATAATTTCAGCGGGCACAGAAACCTTGCAGAAAGATTGTGAGTTTCCCAGTGTTGTGGTCTGGAAAAGGTTTCTGCTTTCCAAACTTTCTGTTCTTTATGTTCTCATTTCAGGATGGTAGCTCAGTTGTGTGCTGTGCTGTATTGGTATTACTGAGAGTGGTTCACATTAGGTGAGATAATTTGTGTAAAAAGGCAATTCAGAGTTTAGTGCAGGACTTTGAAGAAGCTGCTGTTTAAAGCCTCGGGGGGGGGCGGCGAGAGCGAGATGAATGTGGAGTAAAAAGAGACGGATTTAGCTTGGGAGAAGATAGACGATCTCAAAGAAATATAATTTGGGAAGAAAAAAAGCTTTATAGTACAAGTGTTTATACTCAAACACTTACTGACTCAAACACTTATTTAGATTCCTTTCTCTAGTTAAATAATAAAAACCATTCAATTTTTGATCCCACAGTTGGTGTCACTGGAATTTTTTATGGAGTTCCAACTTGTTTAGTCTAGGCAAGTACATACAGCTCAGTGCAGGAATGTTGTATTAGTCTAAGCACACAGGCGCTCCTGAGAGACTGGAGAACATCAGATCAGATCAGGAGCTTGAACCAACTAAGGGCATGTGAAAGCTGCTGACATTCAAAGTTCCATTAATTATACAAAATAGTATCTGATATCAACTACTATTTTTTTTAAACTAGTAATTAAGGTACTTTGTAAATACATTCATGTTTGTTCTTTTTTTTTTAAGGGGATGATATAATCTTTGAAGATGAAATCGAAGCATTGCAAGTACAAGTGAATGAACTTACTGCTATGGGAGTGAACAAAATAATTGCACTAGGACATTCTGGTTTTACTGTGGACAAAAATATTGCCCAAAAAGTGAAAGGAGTGGATGTTGTAATTGGAGGACATACAAACACATTTCTCTATACAGGTATTTTACTTCTTACTAAAATGTTGCTTCTAAAGCAAAGCTGAAACTTTTTCTTTTTAAACTCGGAGAACTTCTGCAAATATAATTTACTGCTGGCTCTACTGGGCCAGATTCATATCTGGTAGCTATCCATAATTTCCGTGGAAGAAACTTAATTTAAAACAGTCTGTGAGCAAGAAGTGCCCTAACTCACTGAAAGGTTCCTTAATGCTGTGGATGTTCAAGGCGACCTATGCAAAGCAGGACAGAGGAACAAAGGTAGTAATACCAGTAAATTACAGCCAAACATACTGTACTTCTTTCAAGCTCACACATATAAAGGAGTAAATAAGAAGTTTACATTTACATTTGTATGTGACCTAAGCAAAAAAATCAATCATATAAGACCTCAAAAGTGATACTGATGTTGATTTTCTATAGAATCTGATTCTGTATTCATAGGTCTCCATTAGCCCTGCCGTTAAAAAACTTTTCCCAAGTTTCCTCTGCCTTTTTCAGTCCCTCTTTTAATCTCTGACTTTATTCTTCTTTTCCCTAGAGGTAGACATCATTCCAGAGATAAACATTGTTGATCTGATTTCTTCCACGGCAATGCTACTTTAGGCAAAACGTGCCATCAGCAGCTTCTCCAGTGCTGCTGCTTTCCCTGTGCCAGCATGTAAGGACACAAGTAAAAGAAAAGCTGGGTTTTTTTAAACCATCAAAGATAGCTCATTAAATTTAGCAGAAACTTCATTAACTGGTTGAGACTATAACACGAACTTTCTGTAGTTTTCAGCGAAATTTCCCTTGTGCCCTAGTCACAGGGATAGCGCCATGTACCCTAGGAACTTAACCACTTAAAGGTTTTGCACTGTCCATTTCATCGTCTCCTCTCCCTACTCATCTCCTCTCACTTTCTCATGCCTTTTTTGTCTCATGCGGGCTCTCACCTTTTACTGTCCCACTTGTAAAGAGAAAAAAATGCATGCTACAGTTCAGAATATCTCTTGAATTTGGTCTCAGGGAATAACTTTGTTCACTAAGCTAGAGCCACAAAGCATTTACACACCTACCTACAAGTCAGGGGCCGCAAACACTTAGCATAGGGGTGCAGCAGAGAAGTGGCCAAACTGGAACAGAGGACAGAACCGTCCATCCCAACGTCTTGTCTCCAAGAATGACCGAGGGAGGATGGTGAGGGAAGAGTGGACAAGCCTGTGGAGACACTGTACTCAAATCTGTCTCTGTCCCCCACCAGCTCGCAGCTCAGGGACTTCCCCAGCCAGAAGTGGTGTCTTGGTATTTACTAGCTCCCGCTGGAACTTGTCTTCCCTGAACTTGCCCCATCTCCTCTTGACTGCCTTCAGCCTTCACAACAGCCGGTGGCAGGGCATTCCACCACTGACCTGCACATCCTGCAGAGACTGTGGTCTTTTGTCTGTGTGCAGCCTGCTGCCCACTGGTGGCATTTTTCAGCAGTTTTACTGAATTATTTTTGAGATGGGAAGACCAAGGATGCGCGCAGTATTCAACGTGTGCATTCATCATGGATTTACACAGCGGAATCCAGATTCTTTTGCACAGGCTTGTTGGTCAATGCCTGTAGAGTTTGTGCCTCGAAGGGGTAGCCATAGTAGTCAAAATGCCTTACTGGGTGTGGTCCGAAGAGGTGCCACTGTTCACAATTTGGAGTCGTGATCTGAAGTGCTCCAGGAGCTGAGATATCTGAGTTCATATCCTGTCTAGATCTGTAGGATTTCACATGCACATCTCTTGTCATCCTAGAGAGTACCCCGCTGTCAGACTAGACTAGGTCAAGGTGTTCCATCTCTCCCCATTTGAAGCTGTTCAAGATTCACAAGGCCAGAGAGAGCACGCAGGATGGTACTCTGCAGCCTTCAGGTTAAAGACCTCAGCTGGAAGTGGGTTCTGATCCCTTTTCCAAGGGCTGTACTGTTTTGATAAAACAAGTCTGTCTTAGTTTTTTATTAACACTGGAGAGGTCAGAAAAATAAAAAATAAGAAGAAATATCTGGGGGAGATACACCAAAAAAATATGTATCCACTTATTTAGTCAAAACATGTTTTTTGACAGAATGTGGTCTGAGTCTATAATTTTTATTCCAAGTGCTGAGAAGCACTTGCTAATCTGTCCAGGAGCACTATGAGTGCATTTGTGAACCATTCCCTTCTGAGTCAAAGCCATCAGCCAACATTCACAATGAAACAGCCATATCTGTGGAGGTGATTTGACTGCAGAGTAAAACATTTAATTTTAAGTGTCTGCGTGTGTGTGTGTCTATGTGTACATTAAGCCTATAAGCGCTCATTTAAATCAAGAGATGCATCAATAACTGGCAGCAGAATTTCGTATTATCTAAACAACTGTAAACGGAAGGAAACGGGTTGTTCTGTGAGCAGTGGAAGTGAGGAGCCTGCTTTCCTTTGGATCCATTTCCTCTGCACCCTCTCCCCCATGCCCGTGCCCCGCCGGCACCCCAGCTCTTGCCGACACAAGGATGGGAAATGCCGCTGGCTTTGGGACAGGAGCGAGCAGCAGGCTTTGAGGGGGCTCTGCAGTGGGGCCTGCCGCACGGCACGTGATGCCTCTCAGAGCTGCCCGACCTTGGTCTTTGCTGATGGTGGGGTAGAAATACTGAGGGGAATAACGGGGGGGAATGATACTACTCAGATAATATTGTTAAGGAGACAGGGAGAAGTCTGGTACCCTTGAGACAAGAGCTGTGCTGTGTCATTTTCTTTGCCTCTTTCCTCCCCTGTGTGGTTTCGAAATCCTGTGGTAGCCTACGCCGATTGAGCTGAGATCTCTTTTCTCTGCAAATGCCTCGCTTTAATCTCTCTGTTTCCAAGTCCTACATCTAATCCCCCTTCAAACTTTGCAGGTTGATGAGAGTTTTAAATCCATGACCACATAACTCTAATGCTAATGACGTTTGCTTTTGCAGAGGGTTTGCAGCCTGTCTGAAATTTTGGAGGCTGTTTGGTATAGTAAAAAAAAATCAGTTGGGTGTATGCACAAATTCACAGAACTGCTTGTAGGTATTCTGACTGCATATTATCAATAAAAATAGTTTAGACTTTTTCATATCAAGAAGTCCTATGTATGTTTTACTAACATTCTCATTTTCTGTCTGATGCAGAGTAATGTAGTGTGAAGGCTTAACAATAAACTTTTCAGCCAGAGGCTGGTATGTGTGCATTACTGAGAGGTTTAGATTGAAATAATTGGAATGAAAAGTTCCTTTGTTGCTATAGTGACATGATGTCATGGAGGAGTGTGCTGTCACAACTTAAAAAACACTGTGGCAGTTATTAGAGCTCATGTCCAGAAAACAACATTGTCTCTTATGACTAACAGAACTGAACAGTCAAATGTGTGCCTGTCATCCAATACATTCATTGTTATTTCTGCTTAATATCCTATTTGGTTTTTTTAAGGCTGAGAAACATTTGAAATGTCATTCTAATAATTCCTTGAAGGTCACCTGAGCTGAAGACCCGCTTTACATGCTTGTTTCGTGCAGGCACCCCACCCTCTACTGAACAGCCAGCTGGCCCGTATCCATTCATGGTTGACTCAGATGATGGGAGGAAGGTGCCAGTTGTACAAGCTTATGCTTATGGAAAATATCTTGGTTACTTAAACGTTACATTTGACAAGAAAGGAAATGTAGTAGAAGCAGTCGGAAACCCCATTCTGCTGGACAGCAGTGTTCCTGAAGGTATGTGGACTAGACATTTGGATTTGCCTGCAGCACTCTACTACAATTCAAGTGTTATTATGTTAAATACACAGTACAATGTCACAGAAGAATTCAGCTTTCTTCCTGAGCTTGCAGTTCTCTTTGGTGTAGGGTTCAGGCTGTGTTACAGTCATACCCATTTGCTTCTATTTCTCTTTCTGAACAGTGGCCTTTGAATGTGCACAAATTCAGTGTATGTTTTTGTTGGTTTAAAATCACTGAAAGTCCTTTTGTAGGAACGCAGGTGATACATTACCATACCATTTCACAGAGCCCATTTTAGCTAGCCCTGAAATTATGATTTAAAAGATTATGAGGACTAATTTACACTGTTTTGCCAGGAGCTGGGTTCTTCAGAGCAATTTAGGGCAATATAGGAAAGTGGAAATGTTCCAGAAAAAGATTGGAATACTCTGGCAATGTGCAAATACAATACACAAACCCCATGGCTTCTTGTTTTCAGTGCTGAGTGTGTTCAGTATTTCAGCGCTGAAACATTTATAGAACTGGGAGGAGCAGAGTCTCTCTGTTGCTTCCTGTTTGTAACTCTGTCCAAGCTCTGTTACCTGCCTTTTGTCAGCTCTGTAATTACCTGGGGCCGGTTCTCTAGTCTTTGTTTCTTGTCCAGCGTTTGCTGTATGAAGCTCTGAGCTTTTATCAGATAGGTAGATAGCTTTTATCAGATAGGTAGCTTTTATCAAAATAGGTGGAACCTATTTTCTAGGTTCTACCAGAGTATTTCTAAAATAAATCCTTTAAAAATGATGTGTTCATAGATATTCTTATTTACTATGTTATTCTCGGTGATCTATTAATGAAATGAGATTATGTAAAGAGACTTTACATTCTCTCTCTGATGTCAGTAACAGTAAAAATTCAGATACATGTGTTCTCATTTTATAAATGTTGCTGTTGCTGACAGTTATGTGGCAAATTGCTTAAAACTAATAGCTGATATAAAACAATTGTGACATTGTCTGTATGCACAAGTATCTTTGTATCTGTTTTTTTTTTCTGAAAGAATTAGATTTGCACCTGGCAGACAGCTGTGCATAGAGAATTAATTTCTGTAAAGGGTTTATTCCTTGATATTGATATTTGAGCTAGTATTCCTTTTAGCACTACATTAAAGGGGAAGAAGCTATAATTAGGAAAAAAAAAAAGATATGATGTCAAATAAAGACCAAGCTCATTTGTATATTAAAAATTCTTGTATAGAAGTTCTCATCTGTCAAGTTAGGTGCTAGAAACCCCATCGGTCAGAGGTTAGAACAGGACTGGGCAAAAATATTTTTAAGTGTTATAGAGGAGATAACCAGCATGTTCACTTGATTGTCCCATCCTGCCTGCTCCCTTTTACAGGCTTTGTTTGAAGTGAGTGTATGTGTCATGTTGCTTGAAGAGCCTTTAGGGAAAGTGTAACACTTCAGAATCATGAAGAGCAGGTTTTTTTTCCTAAGCTTTGTATTCACTGAAGTGTCATTAATATGAGATACGTGTGATACTTATTTTACACTTTTATACTACTTTATAGATGAGCACATTAAAGAAGAAGTGCAAAAATGGAGGAAAAACCTGGGGAATTATTCTGAAGAGATTGGAAAAACTAGTGTTTACCTGAACGGTACAAGCCAAGCATGCCGTTTCCAAGAATGTAACATGGGAAACTTTCTTTGTGATGCTGTGGTAAGATGTTGCCACCACAGGTGGCAATCACATTTAAGTGTTACTCCAGAGCTATCAGATGAAATGCTCCCAGGCTCCAAACAATCAGCGCACAGGCTCTGTGCTGCTTGCCAACACCGTAACATCTAGTGCGTCCCTAGAAAGATCTGGCAGAAGCAAGGCTATAATGAATCTTGCTGTATAGAGTAAGGAGCGGTTTATTCTTTGCATATATCCTTATGTCTCTGAAGCTATCTCTGAAGCTGCAGTTTTAAGAGACACAGCCATCTGATCTAAGAGCCCATTCCTCAAGCAAGGAGGAGACCTCAGCTCCCCTGCCCCTCTCCCGCCCTGCTACTGGTCCTTTGCTCACAGCACTTACCTTCTGCCCCGTCGTTACTCACTGGGCTCTGCTGTCACCCTTTTTTAATGCTTTAGCCCAAAAAAAAAAAAAATTCTGGGTAGTTTTCTGCTGAATTACTGATATGAATTGTCCCCCTAAAGAGTCCAAAAGGTGCCAGCTGAAGCAAAGGAGGGGTAAAGGCCATACACACAGCCAGGCGCAGAAGAGGTAAAAGCCCCCAGCACCCTACCCAGAGGGAGCCACCAGCCCCTGGTGCACCCTGACAGGTATCGCTGGGCTTTAACAGTCACATAACACCAGGAGGTCTCTTTACGAGAAGTCACTTACAGTTTTCAAACTAGCTGGTTTTGATTGTTTTACTCTCCCACAGCAGCACCATTTTCTTTGGGTGCTCCAGGGAAAAAAGTTCACTAACGTGACTTTCCAGAAAATAAGCATTGCCATAAATGTCCTGCAGCATGGCCACAAAGTCAGGAGCCAATTAATAATCAGGAGTTTTCATTTAGGTATGTCCCCAAAGCTATTTCTCCAGTCCATGTGATTGCTTTTATTGTAATACTTAATTCTTAGTTCGTGGCCTAATTTCCAAATTAGATTAAGATTTGGCAATTCTGCATACAGTTCTACTAAAATTGCAGCACCTTGCTTTTCCTTCCTGCTAGACTTTTTTGTATTTTTGTTTGAAAAATGTGATCAAATGCTTTGGCACTTTCCAAGCTTAAAGAAGGTAACTCTGTAGTCTTTCAGAAGTCTGTAGATTTTCTTGCTCTACATTTTGTCTTGGGAGGTCAAATTCTACTTTAGTTAAATCGATGTCTCTAGACAACCATCTGCAGTCATCAGTAGATACATGGATTGCCTTTCATGTTCTTTGCCTTACCAG
Source organism: Mycteria americana (assembly GCF_035582795.1). NCBI lineage: Eukaryota > Metazoa > Chordata > Aves > Ciconiiformes > Ciconiidae > Mycteria > Mycteria americana. The sequence goes on from NC_134367.1 coordinate 40,579,009, forward strand.
TTCTACACTTGCTTTCCTGTCTGCTGCCATGCATTCAGGGGTATGAAGGTAAAAAAACAGACCTGCCTGTTCCATGGGCTTTAATATTTAGAGTTGTCCTGGGAAATGTAAAGATTGAGAAATGTGGAAGATCGATTGATTTGTACTGGGTCAAAACAGAGGTCCATTTAGTTCAGTGATGCTTCTCCAACAGTAGCCCAACATCTCAGAATAAAAGGTTGACAGACCCAGATGGCATTTTACAAAGGACTTTAAAGGAACACAAATGTGAAATGGCTGTGAAATTGCTAACGTCAGTGTGTGAGCTCTTGTTTAAAACTGCCTCTGTGCTCAGGACTGGAGAGCAGCAAGTGTAGTACCACAATTTAAAAATACTTCTGTGGGGAACTGAGGAATTACAGGTTTGTAATCCTGATATCTGTTCCAGGCAAATTAGTAAATTGGGGAGTATAGTTCAGACTGAAATCAGCAAACAGAAAAAAATCCATTCATTGATTAAGTATGAGTTACGAACTTGAGAGTATCTCATGGATCTGGCTATAGGGAATAACTTTGATCACTAAGCTGGAGCCACAAAGGATTTACACACCTACAAGTCAGGGGCTGCAAACACTTAGCATAGGGGTGCAGCAGAGAAGTGGCCAAACTGGAACAGAGGACAGGACCATCCATGCCAGCATCTTGTCTCCAAGAGTGACCGAGGGTGGATGGTGAGGGAAGAGCGTACACCTGGACAAGCCTGTAGAGACTGTACTCAAATCTGCCCCCATCTCCCACCAGCTCAGGGACTTCCCCAGCCAGAAGTGGTGTCTTGGTATTCACTAGCTCCCACTGGAACTTGTCTTCCCTGAACTTACCCCATCTCCTCTTGACTGCCTTCAGCCTTCACAACAGCCGGTGGCAGGGCGTTCCACCGCTGACCATGCTGTTGTGTTGTTCCATCCTGCAGAGACCTTGGTGCAGCGTGCTGCCCGCTGGCTGGATGCCTGCTGGAGGCCAAGGAGTAGTCCTTGCACCAGAACACTTGGTCCCTGTCCACCCTCTTCACACCACTCATGATTTTATAGGCTTCTCAAATATTTTCCTTCCGCTGTCTCTTTATCAGGTCAGACAGTGTGAGCCTATGTCATCATTTTGCGTTCAGAAGCTTTTCTGTGTCTTTGACCATCCTTGTCACCCCTCTCTGAATCTTTCTTAGTTTTTTATCATTCTTGAAATGAGAAAACACACTGATTCCTACCCAGCCTCCACTTTCCCCGCCTTGATTTTATAGATTTCTGTCATGTCCTTCCTGTATTTCTCTCTTTATGAGAATGAAGAGTCATAACCATAGTCATTCCTGTACAGAAATCAGTCCATCCCTTCCATTACCCTTGTTTTCGTTTCTCAACCTTTTCCTGTGCTACTCAGTTATTTCTGAAGATTAACACTGTAGGCTTATCATCCTTACGCAACTGAGTAAATCCCCAGCCTCCATTTTCTTTACTACTTAGGGTGTCTCAAGCAAATATTATCTTGTCCTTGCAACTTGCTTTTATCAGAGTTTTGCTGCTGTTGGAGACATGATGCTGTACAGCGTAGACTTTTGGGACTCATCTGATATGCCTGTTTCCTGTTCCTCCACTCTTCTACATCTTTCTAGTTTGCCAAGGCCGTTCCAAATATTAAAAATCAATCTCAGAGAAGCTGAAAAAGCTTAATTCCCTAAAACATACAACAAGAGCTAGATTAATTTATACATTCCTCTACATGTTTTTAATGTACACCTATATTTAAGGTCCTCTTCCCAATTCTCCAAATATGCTCAAATCATTTGTCTTTATCACAGTGGTTGTAATCAAAAAATCATCCTTCCTTTGTTCAGCTGGCCTGTCCTGGTCATGTCATATACAGACAGACTATGGGAGAGTCCAAGAGTTCATTACAGAAAAAGGCAAATATTTTTCTTGTTAAAAGTTTAAAAAAAGCAAAATACTTACTGTAATGGTTTTTGCCTTGCTCTGTAATAATTCAGCATTTTGCAGTGGGGCGGAAGGTAATTTCAAAGAAGATAGAAAACCTTTCTGTCTCTTTTCAGTCTCAGACTGTATTGGGTGTAAATTTCCAGAGCCTAGACTAAGTGAAGATTAAAAATCAGTTTAAACATTTTCCTTTGGTAGCTTTATGAGAATGTCAGACATCCGGATAGAAAGTCATGGAACCATGTTTCAATGTGCATCCTGAATGGAGGTGGGATACGGTCACCCATTGATGAACAGAGCACTAATGGTATGTAAAATTACAAGCTGAATGACAACTTTATCAAGAAGGAAGAATCAAGTTATTATGCGAGCCTGAACCCAGTGTTAGGTATGGGCTTGTTTTGATGGGATTTGCACAGTGCTTGGAAGCGATTTCAAACTTTCTCAAAGGGTTATCCATCATGAGAGGACAACTGCACTCAGGCTGACATTAATAGAAGTTACTAGCATTGTTTGTACACAGTGCTTTTTATAATTTCCCTCTCTCCTTGCTGCCTTGGCACAAAGAAAGACAGTGGATATTCTTCACCTCCTATTGTAGAGGGTCATGCAGTATGGTCACTGGGAGCCTTCTGTAGTCTGCTGTCGAATAAGTGAATTCTAGGGTTTTCTGAATGGTAAGGTTTTACAGTTTTTATTTTCCTGATCTCACATAAATGAAAACTGAAAACAAACACCTTTTTTCACTTTTGGTAAATCTTTCTGTAGGACTACGTGAGTAAATCTTAAGCAATTGGAAAAAACTGCCTGACTTTGTAGGAATATCTGGTTTTCTTCACCTTAGGTTGGTGGTTTGTAATCTCTTTTAGTAGAGTTATTTGAATAGCAATACATGCAGTTACATCAAACTCAGATTTATCGGTCTTGATACATGCTGGATGATAAAGATGCAGGTTCTTTGGTTTGGATGTGATCCTCACCTCTACTGGCCCTCATTTTCTCAAACTGTATTTGCCACACTCCTCGTCAAAAATGTACTGTTAAACAATCCTAAAATAATATTGTAGCCTTAAAAAAAAAAGTAAACAAAGTCTCATTCCCCCAGGTAGCATTACTGTGGAAGATTTGCTGTCTGTTTTGCCATTTGGAGGTCGTTTTGATTTGGTAAGGGTAAAAGGCTCCACTCTGAAAGAAGCTTTTGAGCACAGTGTGCGCAGATACGGAAGAGGAAGCGGAGAGCTGCTGCAGGTTGGAGGTATGTTTTCTTCGTTCCTTCCTCTTCTCAGTTTTCCAAGCCAGCCATCCCTTCTGTTGGCCTTGTTTGTATTACACCTGGAAGCCGCTTTAAGAATGGAAATCAAGTTGGCCGTACATCCTAGCGCTGTGCCTCACACGTGCCAGCTGACACTATTTATCCTGCGTACGTTTAATTGAGCCACTGCAGCACACAGGCCATCGCTGTCCCCTTCAGCAGACAGGATTCCCAGTTGGTTCAGTAACCCGTAATGGCAGCAGTTTAACACTTCAATTAACTACAGGAAGATATAACTGAGTATAGCTGTAACACAGTAATTGCTCAGACAAACTCCTGTTTTCAGTTCCTGACTGGCAGCCTACCTGAAACCCCAGACTGGATGTCTCTGCCAGTTATTGCCAAAGTTCAGTTTATCAAAATCATTTTGTGCAATTGTCTAATGATTGCTGACAGTTTAGAGTTATTCCAAGTGGGTTATGGAATTGCTCCAGTGAATTTCTAAATATTTTAGGGATAAACAGTTAATATTAAAAACATACGTATTTCTTGAATTGCAGCTCTCCCTATATTTATCCAGATGTGTACTAGGCTACAGTCATGTTTATTCCTGGTGTCTGTGTGATGCAGTGCAGATTTTATTGTTTATTTAGCAGAAAAGCTAAACTTCGAGGGCAGGGGCTGAGGGATTTCCCCCTGTCCGTGCCTCTCGCCCCACGTAGCCTGGTGATGGGGGCACTTCCCCGCCATGGAATCTGGAACCCCCACATGCCAAGGACACAACCCACGTCTCGCACACGAGGCAAGTGCTTTCACAAGTTACCACATTCTTGGCTACCACTAAGGTAAAGCCGCAGCAGCCCCTCTGCTTGCTGCCTTCTCACAGAAAAAGAAGATAACCAGCAGCTCTAGAAAGGGTTCAGGCCAGAAGATCCAGAGCAGGAAGGGCGCCAGGGTTGGAAGAGCCTCTGTGCTTTGGACTAGCTTTAAGTAGCTTCCTGATCAGCAAATTCTTGGCAGTGCTGTTCCGGGGGCCTAACTCTCCCCAGGCTTTGACTGAGGAAGGCTCACAACTAGAAACGTTTCTTCTCCTGCAGTGAGTTGAAACCACAACGTTCAGCCTTGGCCTGGCTTTCTTTTTTCAGGACAGTACTTATTATCCATAATAGCTGCTAAGTTAGGGTGGCTGGCTGCCTTTAAAAGAGGTCATGTCAGCCAACAAGACGCTGGAATGAGAAAGCATATGAGTACAGAAATAAGGGAAGGTATTTTTATCTTGCAGTATCCTAATCCCAAGACTAGTAATTTCCTTCTGTGGAGTAGTGACAAGAAGAGAACAGATGATCAGATAAGTAACTGAGGTGGGACAGTACTTCAGCAATTCTCTAATCTCGTGAATTTTCTTGGATAAAAGTTCATTACTGTGCAAAGAAAATAGGACATTAGCTGGTATCACTCAGAACAATATAATGTCTCAGCCACAGAAGTTAACGTAAAGAATCCATTGCAAATGGTAGAGGATGCTGCTTCTAGCCCTGTATGTTCAATAGGCACTGCATAAAGTGGCATTCAAATGTGTATTTTCATAGGCATCCATGTGGTCTATGATCTCTCCAGAGCCCCAGGAAACAGAGTCGTTAGCTTAGAAGTGCTTTGCACAGCGTGTCGAGTCCCAGCCTACGTCCCACTCCAGATGGATGAAATATACAACGTGACTCTTCCATCCTATATGTTATTTGGAGGAGATGGCTATCATATGCTGAAGGACAAAAATCTGGGATACAGTAAAGGTAAGTATGGGCACCAACAGGGTAGCAGACAAACAATTCCTAAAAGTTAAAAGATCTTATTATAGTACAAGTCTCAGATTTTCTGCTTTTATTGGATAGATTAAATGTGCTTCTAATCTGACTGCTCTGGATTGCTCATTTCGGTTGTAGCCAGCAATTATATTCTTTTTCAGTTAAATCACAAAAGTTTCAAAGAGAAACTGAGCCTTATCAATTCAGCACTGTTTAGAGAGCAGTTCTGAGATCATGATAAACCAGAAAAAAAAGCAAAAAACACACCATAGAAAGTACATACTACATGTACTGCCTTGCACTTTTACTCATTACTAAACCATGCATCAAGAAGAAAGGTGCTATTTTCTTTAGACCTCAAATTTCTACTGCATGAAGTATTTGCAAAGACAGAATCATCACCTCTACTACTAAAGGACGTGCAGCTCAGGTGAGCAACACAGAGGCGAGGGGAAAGATGCTGGCTTCCTCTGCGGGAATTAGCCTGCCCCTCTGAAAGCAGGGGAACTCTCACGAGGTCTGCGGGCAGCAGCACGCAGGGTGCCGACAGACGTCACGCTAGAGAGGTAGAAAGGAAGTGTTTTACAATGCTGTCTTAAGATCTGCTAAAGTTGCATGCAAACTGTTAGAAATTCAGCATTCATACAACTGACATGTACATCTTTTAGGACAAGGGAAACTTGAAAAAAATTTTGATATTAAAATTCATTTATTTCTGAAAACAAAAAGGATGTAGTGCTATATTTAAAGAAAAATATCTTCTAGGAGCACATCTACATCTTGCAGAACTTTAATTTCATCGTTAAGAAGCGTATGAAACCATATGCTCTTCATATGGTAAGAGCATGCTTTTACCAAAAAAATTTTCCTTTTGAACCTTCGTTACAGACTATTGTTTTGGTTCTATAAGGTGTTTCAATTTATAATCAATTCTCACAGGCAGGCTTGGTGTTTTAAATAAAATTCAGCCTACGGCTTGTAAGTTTGGTGGGGCTGTAGTTTCCAGTAAGTATCTGTGTATGCAGAAATAAATTCGCATAGAGAGAAAGCTTTAGGAATAACGGACGGGAACAACTTTAAAGGTTCCAGTAAAGTCTTCCAGTATAGCAGAGGGGCAAAACTATAATTACTTTTTTAAGATGGAGGCGTTGCACTTCAGGATTGCAAGAGCTTGGATCAGAAGGGGCTCGTGACATGGTTGGTAGCAGTGACTGAAGAGGGTCTTCCACTGTAGAAAAGCGACATCATACTTTGTGTGCATGCAGCAGCACACAGACTAGAAATTCTTCCTCAAAACAAAGTGAAGTTAAATTTGAAAAGGTGTAAGCGATAGCTTGCCAGATCTATAGCACTCTACCCCAGACAGGTGGGAGACTCTCAATCTATCTAAATCTGACTGGAAGTTACCATTGTAACAGATGCAAAACAAACAAAAAAAGGCCAGACAATGCAAAAAGAATTATTTTTTTGGTAAAATATGAGTTGCTACCAAAAATTCTGGCTACAAACCACCACAGATGTTTTATCTGTACGCAAGAAACAACTCTCCACACCCTTATGCTGGTCTTGATGTGTACCGATTCAGAATGGCAAACGGTAGAAAACGGTTTGCTTTTAAGACTTGAGCTAAAACTGCAGTTTTAGACAGGTTCTTAAATTTTGGTTCAGAGCTTGGCTGCTGCAGAGAACACTGAACCTTTGGTTTGTTTGTTTAGGTGAACTTGATATTGAGGTTGTTTCCCGTTACCTCCAGAGAATGAAGAGAGTTTATCCAGCAGTTGAAGGCCGAATAAAGTTTTCTTCTGGAAGTCTTATTGAAGGATGTCTTACCCTGATTTCTGTATTGTTCACTGTAACATTCTTGCATACTTGATTTTTGCTCACAATGTTTTCGTTTGGAGGAAGGCAAGAGGAGAGATGATGCTGATGAAGGGAAAAGAGAACTGTTCTCTTTTCTTACACCTTAAAATGAATGACTGTTCAGGTTTCTGCATGTCATCAGTAAACAGCACAAGCAATTGTCTTTAATCTGGTAGGGTCATTGAAGCACACTGTGCAGAACGAGTGGGTAGAATTCATGACTTCTCTTAGTTTGAATCAGCAGGTACCCGCAATTCAGTCTGAAGTTTCAAAAAGCAAAGTTCCAGTGAATACTAATGCTCCATCATGAACCAACCACTCACTGAAATGGGCTATTTTTTTTTTCCAAGTTCTTTTAGCTGCTTTAGATAGTGAGTTGATTAAGAATCTGATTCCAGTAATGTAAACAAGCTTCTAGAAATAGATTTATTAAAGGTATATATACCTTCCTTTGATCTATACTCAGGATTAAAACTTTCAATCTAATAATTTTACTTTGCTTCCAGTCATATTTATCATACCTACACCAATGCCTGAAAGAGCTGGATTAAACTCAATTTCATTGAAAGCGTGAGGTCCATTTACATGCAATTAAAAAAAGTTTTTTCCATTTTACTTTTGAAGATGCAGCATCTCACTTATGTTTTCCATTAATAAAGGATGCAATGAAAGCTTGATTTGATTTTGATTAATTTTAACAAATTGAGTATATATACACTTCACTATTTAATATGACCAGTTTGGGGATGGTATCTAGAGTGAGAACACAATCTATGATTACGTTTATATCAACATGCTCAATTTTACACCTTGTTCCAAAGACCAAAGCACAGGACTCCTGACCATTACTCTCTATCAGCAACGTTCAGAGAGGATGTTGGATACACGCACTGACTCCTACAGCACTTGTGGCAACCTTCGGAAGTTGCCTAGTAATGGGGCTTTTTACAGCATAACCTGGCTTTATCATAATTGTGATCATAACTCAAAAGCCCATCTCCTCTAAGGGAAGGCTGTGTTTAAAAAATATACAGTTGTAAGAGATAGGTTAATGAGTATAAAATCAGAAATTAGCTTAAATGTTAGGTCTGCATTTCTGACGCTTTATCAAAAAGTGATTGCTTATAAATGAGTGCAAACAATTATTATTTTTCCAAGATTGTTCACATTTTGAATTTTGACATTGACATGTTTCCATGTTGTTTATTGCTGTATTAAACTGATTCTCAGTGTTTTGAATAAACCCGCTTTGTTTTTCTGGAAAGCGCACTACGCTCTTTTTCAGACCCAAGTTACTCGCCTCTTAAATTCACTGCACCTGCAGATTTCCAGGAGAAGGTGCATTAAGATAAACATACCGTATGTTTAAATTTCAAGACCTCATTATTTTCCACATAAATTCAAGGGTTGCGCATGAAAAGATCTGGACTACGCAGCTGCGTTGGGTAAGCTCTGTTAGAACAGGGAGAAAAACAACAACTGACCTTGACACGCTACTAGTTGTAACACGGCATTGATGATTTGTCAATACCAGCCCCGAAAGTTATTAGTTTACAGAATGGTCTTCCCCAAATCAACATAAAGCCAGTAACAGAGAGTGCACTTATGGACCGAGCAGTACCTGCACGCCGGTTTTTAAAGAGTTATGAGGACTCCTTCAGCCTACCCAGTGAGAAGTAACACTTTTACCTTCTTTTGACAAACAGAAGGAAAAGGTATGCAAAAGTAATACAGATATAATGCAAATTGTATTGACAGAGAACATGAATACTGCATTAGATTGTTTGTAAAAGGAGAAAATGGGTGTTGTCCGAAACGAAAAATCGAGGAATGCCTATTAAAATATCTCTGTATTGTTCTGTGAGTAAAACTTGTTAAAAATCCACACATGAAAGTCCTTGTCAAAGTCTCTTTTATAAAGGCTGAGCCAACAAATTAAGATTTACAGGAAAAATCTTCCACACATTTTTATACTAATAAATTTTTAGAAAACGCTATGAACAGACTCACATCCTCTTTTCTAAGCCTGTAAAGAGGATGTCAGAAAAAAAATCGACAAACCCGATAAGAAATCGCAGAAAAATAAAGGCTAAGGTAAAAGTCAAAACCATGTTTCACACCCATTATTAAGAGTGCTTTAGATTTGAAGGTCAGATATTAAATAAACTAAATTACACACATGATTTTCCATGCTCATGGAAAGCATGAAGGCCAAAGATAGTTCTGAGATTATCTGTATGCAATAGATTCAATCATGTAATTTTGTTTTAAAACAATTAGTCAGATTTGTTAAGACAGTTAAAAGTAACTTCATGGGAGCATTCAACAACTTCTTCCAAACAATTTTTCTATATGTCCTTTAGGGAAGACAACAGTAATTGCTCTTTTAGCAAAGCATATGTTGGCTGGTCTCCCAGCTGCCTTATTTTATGTCATCCTGTAATTCCACACACGGAGATTGTGGGGAAATTAATTTGACTTTTACTGACAAAAGCTAAAACAAATTTTAAATAAAAAGTACAGATATATTATTTACTTGTAACTGGTATTAAATTTTAATGTCTTTATTGCATAAAGAGATTTTTTTTAGAACTTAGATTTTATGTTATTTACAAGAAAATATACAATGCAAGGTTAAAATGTCACACGTCCATTACAACAGTGCACAGCGGGTGTTTCTACTGCCTGTCCAGCAAGGTCCCTGCATTCACATCCAACACGACACAGAGCTAGCTTCCTTCGGACCCTGTCAAATGGTAATGAAGAAAAAAAAATTACTTATTAAGTATGAAAATCCATATTTACATATAAATGACTGAACTGAGCTGCAATGATTAATTAATGGTATTTGAAAACATCCACTTGAAACCAGAGTTCAGAAAAACAAAGGCTACTGCTTTCAGGTTTTTAATACTATTGCTCAAAATAGGTATTTTCTTCTTTCTCTGGAAGTTCTCACCTCCCCCATTCCTAACTGCTAAGTACAATTTTCTTAACACAGCAATCTTCTGCTCTAGAAATGGCACTGGCATGGTATTTTTTCACCTGGATTTCTTTTCCTTCCTCCGCTAGGAATGCTGCTCCTCTCTCAGCTGTGCCTCTTCCTTGTCTCCTGTCTGACAGACTTCCAAGGGACTGGCTGTGCATTGTATCAAAGGCAAAACTCATCTATTAGGTATTTTTCAGCTCTTATCCTTAGAACTCGTTTGCTAACGCATGCTGCCATTAAAGACAGCGTATCTGAAGTGATCCAGTATATATCCGCATTGGTACGTGTAGCAGGGTGTACCTTCCAGATATCAGATCTCAAGAGTGGGAAGCCGATTGACATCCCCGCTAAAGAAAATCTTCCCCTTTCTCCCATCGTTGTTTCCACTGCTGAAGGAGCAGCGCTCAAAGCAAAACTTCCAGGATGCTCAGTTTTCCCTTTAAATGCTGATGGACCTGAAACATTTTTCTGTTCTTGACTGTAACTACAAACACATTTTGGGATCAAGCAACTCAAAAAGGACCAGTCTCTGCTGAACAGAGAGAACACTCACTGGACTGATTCCCCACCCCCTGGCCCAGCATAACTGATAACTAAGTAAGAACCACTCATTACTTTTATACTTGCCCATTGCAATTGTTTGGAGGAAACAATTCTTTTCCCAAATGGCTTCACAGTCAGTTTGCAGTGATTTGGGGGAGTTGGGGGGGGAGGTGGGGTGGTGTTAGTTATTTATTTATTTAGAGATCCAGATGAAAACCACTGTCCTCCGCCCATACCCTCTCCACCCTGCACTTCCCTTCCCATAGCGATCCCTCCTCAGCTGCCTGCCTCAGTCCTTCACAGTCCTAGTACACTCACGCCCAGGTCCCGCTGTCAAACATCACAGCAGCAGTACTTTGTTCTGTACTTCTCTTGGTACAACCAAAGCAGGAAAATAGCTGAAGTTCCTGGTTGGAGTATTTTCTCTTCCTTTCCTCTACCAAAATCTGGGCCAGTGAATTCCCTCGCTCTGGTCCCATCAGCTTCAGCCACAGGGGACAGGAGGAGCCCAGGCTTCAACTCTGCTGTTTCACTAGGACCAAAGGTAGCATTAGAGGTCCCTCCTCAGCAGGTAGTTTTCCGAAACACTGCAGAGCAGTCAGGCAGTGTCACGGTTACACAGAACAAAAGGATGGATTAAGAAGTTGTACAAACCATAATCTTGATTTAAATTAAATAATCTTTTCTTGATTTGTTTTCAAAGAAAAAAATACTTCACCTCATTAAAGATACACACTGTTATGGAAGCACAGCATGATTGGGGTTGGAAGGTGCCTCTGGAGGTCATCTGGTCCAAACCTCAAGCAGGGCCACCCAGAGCTGGTTGCCCAGGACCATGCGCAGATGGCTTCTCAGTATCTTCAAGGATGGAGACTCCACAGCCTCCCTGGGCAACCTGTGCCAGTGCCCAGTCACCCCGACATTGAAAAAGTGTTTCCTGATGTTCAGAGGGAACCTCCTGTGTTTCAGTTTGTGCCCAGGGCCTCTGGTCCTGTCACTGGGCACCACTGGAAAGAGCCTGGCTCCGTCCTCTTTGCCCCCTCTCTTCAGATATTTGTATATATTGATGAGATGCCCCTAAGCCTTCTCTTCTCCAGGCTGAACAGTCCCAGCTCTCTCAGCCTTTCCTCACAGGGGACATGCTCCAGTCCCTTCATCATCTCTGTGGCCCTTCACTGGACTCTCTCCAGTAGCTCCATGTCTTTCTGTACCAGGGAGCCCAGACCTGGACAGACTGCTCCAGGTGTGGCCTCACCAGCGCTGAGTAGAGGGGCAGCATCACCTCCCTCCACCTGCTGGCAACCTTCCTCCTAATGCAGCCCAGGGCACCATTCACCTTCTTTGCAGCAAGGGCACATGGCTGGCTCATGATCAACTTGGTGTCCACCAGGACCCCCAGGTCCTTCTCTGCCAAGCTGCTTTCCAGCTGGGTGGCCCCAGCATATGCTGGTGCCTGGGGCTGTTGCTCCCCAGGAGCAGGACTTTGCACTTCCTTTTGTTGAATTTCAACTTTGTTGAATTTCATGAGGTTCCTGTCAGCCCATTTCTCCAGCCTGTCGAGGACCCCCTGGATGGCAGCATGACCTTCTGGTGTATCAGCCACTTCTTCCAGTGTTGTGTCAGCAGCAATCCTGCACTCTGCCCCATCATCCAGATCATTAGTGAAGATGTTAAACAGGACTGGACCCAGAATTGAACCCTAGGATACCTCCCTAGTTACTGGCCTCCAACTAGACTTCATTCCACTGATCACCACCCTCTGGGCCTGACCAGTGATTTAAAGACTATTTAAATGCTTAACACACAAAGCCTTTAGTTTTTTTTCAGCATCAACTGAAGAAAGACCAATGTTCCTATATACGTATTATTAACTGCTGAGATACGAAACCAGTTCAGCAGAGTAAAACAGCAAGGCTAAGTCATGTCTTTTTTGCAGCACACAAGTCTCCAGGCTACTTCCTTATTCCTTTGGTTGGCTGGGTCTTCTTTTGTTTGCTTTTAACTGTTTGAACACTGACATGAGGAGGCCAGCTCCAGAACTAATGCACAGAGTAGGTTAGACTTGCTAAGCTGGTCTTATTTCAGTGAAAACAATGGAAGGTGCCCTAGCTTGTTCTGACATGACTTTTTTTTCTGTTTATCATGCAAAACAAATCACTGCTGGCACTCCACAGTTCTCAGACACGGGGCTCATGCAACGAACATCTATAATAAGTGAGGGGTTTTTTTTGTTTGTTTGGGTTTTTTTTATATCTAGTTAACTAGCTGATATCTCCTGCTTACCATGAAGACCGAACTGTAAAATGACTACGTAAAACTCTGTGAAGGTTTTATATATACATAAGTACAAATACCAGATGGATCACAAACCTAATGATACGCATTTATATAGCGTTTTGTGTTGTGTGAATTCTCTCTCCTTTATCTGGATAGTTGGAGTTAGCGTTGCAGTGACCAAACTAGAGGTAAGAAACTCTTCTGCCAAATATTCTCAAGAAAAATGCTGAAGCTCAACTTAAGCTCTGCAGGCAGAATTCACTTCCTAAATCAGGAAATGCATAAAATAGAGTGGAGACAATCAGTCAAAAAGAAAGGCACAGAGATCCCGACTGCTGATTGCTCTGTCCAATTCTACGGGAAGGCAGCTCAGACTTGCTGTATGCTAGACAAATGGGCTTAAGCGGATTTGGAAAGAGCTAATTAACAAAAATGTAAATAATCCAGATTTCGATGATTTCAACACATTAGTAAAATACAGGTTTTCCCCAAAATGTAAAATTAGTATTACAAGGGAACAACAGCAATAATGCACCAATGACCAGACTCACTAGCAGCTTGAAGAATTCTGAGTTCTTGAAGGGAGTTAGCACATACCTTACTCAGCTCTGGAAAGAGTTCTTGAATCCCAATGTCCAGCAGAACATAAGTTAACTAAAAGAAAATAAAGAAAATTAAGAACACTCCAAGGCAACACTACTGCTTTTTATTTTTAACTCCGAATTAGAGCTCACTCCTCTGCTATAACCATACATTCACTTCAGGAAATCCTGTGCCAAAAGGCAAGTTCCTCATGTGGCGCAAGTTACCTGTTTGTTGAGCACTGGTTGCTGCATTCCATCAAACAGAAGCCTGATGCCTTCGTATTTAGCCTCTTCCCCAATGCACTTGCCTATTAAATCTAGACCAGATACCAACAACAAATACCCAAGTCATTAGGAAGCACTGCAAAACAGCTATACAGTACAGTTATAGAACTCCAGTAATTAAAACAAAGTTTAATTTAAAGAAAGAGTCAAATTTTATCTGTCTAAAGTGGTAAATGGAAAAACAAATACTCCTTTGGTTCCTCCTTTGTTCCTCCCTTTCCTTCAGGGCTGCACTCCTAAGTAATTATTACACTTTTTATAATATCAATGTATTGTCCTAATGCATTGTTTAATAAACCACAAGCTGAAATTTTTTAATTACTTTCTGAATAACCTAGTGTGCTGGCTCCGGCTGGGATAGAGTTAATTTTCTTTATAGTAGCTAGTATGGGGCTATGTTTTGGATTTGTGCTGAAAACAGTGCTGATAACACACTGATGTTTTAGCTGTTGCTAAGTAATGTTTACACTAGCCAAGGACTTTTCAGCTTCCCGTGCTCTGCCAGGGGCACAAGAAGCTGGGAGAGAACACAGCCAGGATAGTTGATCCAACTGACCACAGGGCTATTCCATACCATATGGCGTCATGCTCAGCATATAAAGCTGCGGGCGAGGAAGGAAGGGGGGATGTTCGGAGTAATGGCATTTGTCTTCCCAAGTAACCGTTACATGTGATGGATCCCTGCTTTCCTGGAGATGGCTGAACACCTGCCTGCCCATGGGAAGTAGTGAATGAATTCCTTTTTTTGCTTTGCTTGTGTGTGTGGCTTTTGCTTTACCTATTAAACTGTCTTTATCTCAACCCACGAGTTTTTTCACTTTTACTCTTCCGATTCTCTCCCCCATCCCACTGGGGGGAGTGAGCGAGCGGCTGTGTGGGGCTTAGTTGCTGGCTGGGGTTAAACCATGACACCTAGCAAATGGGCCCTTCTTCCCTAGTTTATGCAGTGTAAGGAGAGCTCAGATTTATCTTCTGGCTTCATGGTGTGCCTTTTTTAACCCAGTTTTCATCTGGATAAAATACAAGCCATAGGACATTCTGAAGATGAAGAAATTACGGCATTAAGTATATTTGTAAATCTCTTTATTTCCATCATGTCTTTATTAATCACTATGCTACAACCTTAGTCAGCAACACTTAAGTGATGAAACTGAACTCCTGGGTTTTTATACCTAATAGGTATAAAACTAGCCAACTCAAATCTCAGCAGTGTAAGTATTATTTGATTTGGAAAGCTAATGTGACTGTAGTTGAGTTATGTAATCTGCTTGAACAATTGACCATACTCATATAGAGAGTCATGAAATACAGAACCTGGAATGTATCTCATCATTTCTTCAAAAGTCTGCTTTGCTCGCTTCTGTTTATCCTGGAGAGCGCGAGGTTCGGTATTCTCACAGAACACAGCATCTGCAGCGAAGACGTTGAAAAAAAAAAGTCTTTAGGCAGCTGTGCATCACTGACATACAAAACGTGTTTTGGATTATGGCTTCGAAGTTGAGCTTCTTATGATCTTGACTGGAAGGGAATTCTAGCCTTGCCAGATAATCGTCTTTTGCTGACATTAGCCTGATCAAATCCAGAATACCCCACCTGTGTTGAGGACAATCTTTTGCCAGTTTGTTTCCACTCTCTTCAAATTTTTAAAGCATTATCTTCTAGGTTTGGATCAATTCTATTTTAGGTTAGTTATGTTCTCCTTACTTACAATTTCCCTGATACTTTCAAAACTATAAGCAGTATTTATACTTTGTGCTAAAACATTGTCTGGAACTGTCAAAAATTTCAGATTTACCTGTGCATGAAAAAATAAGAATTGTTGTTCATCAGAAATATTAGGCACTCAGTTTTGGTTTTAGGCTCTGAAAGATTTACTCCTTTCCTTTTTTGTCTTTCACAAGCTTTTGTTTTGGCTTGATAAGGACAGAGCTGTCTTGATTCCAGAGCTTTGGCCAGATGCATTGTTTAGATCAGACGGGAATCAGATAATACTTCTCTACAGTTGTGAGGTAATTTTTAAAAAAATTTTTTAACGTCTCTCCCCTTCCCTTATTTGAAGGTCAAGAAGACTCAAGCCCTCTCAAAAGCCCACCACAACAAAGGGAACAAAAAAATTTAACAATAAAGGACTGTGACGTAGCACACAAGTGAAAAGTAATTTAAAGATTGCATGAAATATTCACGCTCCGATATACTAAACCGCCTTTATTCTGTTTTCCTTGTTCTTTGCACACCTTAGCAAATTACTATTCACAATATGTTTTTCTGTAATCATCATTGACAGACAACGTGGCTGACTCAGCACCTTTCCGCAATGACCTTTTGGGATCTTTTTATAGGCCAACTTGATTTTTAAAACTCCATTAGCTTTAGTCAAGCATTGCAAAGTTTAGTACTTGGAAACTTAAAAGAAGGGATTTCAAATATCAAACTAAAGCAGTATTTTCACATCAAAGATGTAACTTTCACTAACCTCTCAGCAGTGTTATCAGAGAAACCAACCGGTGCTCCTCAAATAGCTGTTCTAACTTACAATGCAAGTAATAGTCAGTGTACAGTTCCAATGTATTTTTGAAGAGAATTCTTCCTCCCATCAAGAGGTGATGCAGCCAGTCAGGAATGTGGAAAACTACCCTACCTGCAAAGTTACAGTAACACATGTTTATCGTGTTCTCCTAATAATGATGATAAAGGAGTCACATTCCAGAGAAAAAAAGAAGAAAGGATTGCAAACAAGCAAGTATTATTTTAGTTTTCTAGTGCAATGCTGAAAAAAATCACTGTTCTCCAGACTGCTGCTTATCAAATACTTCCTTTAACTATTTTTATTAATTAGTTCCCAGAGTGTACAAGCAGCCTAGGCACATCTGAGAAACGGGAAGGGACCTACTCCCATAAGCTCATACTCTGAGATGCAGAAAGAAAGAGATATAACAAAACAACGGAGCAATAATGAATGATAAATTATGATATTTTAGCACAGCAATAAAGTCTTTTAAAGAACGACTGTGTTCCTAAGTTGTACCTTGTTAAGCTTGCAAGTGCTGAATTGTATATGATTACTACAATAGAATGTTATTTCTTACCAAAGAACCAAAACTTCGTATTTGGCATGAAGTATAAGAATAATTAAGAGAAATCGCTTCTTACCAACATACATTAAGTAGTCATAGACTCCTTCTACAGGCATCATTTCCATGAAGTAGTTCTGATTTTGTCGTCTTTCTGTATTCTCAGACCGGTTTGCATTATTCTTGAATAAATCATTGAAAAGCTAAAAATAGAAACATAAGAGTGGAAATACTACATTCAAAGACAAAAGGATAGCCATCAGTAGGTTATTTGGTTGGTTGGTTGGGTTTTTTTTAATTAGAAGTAGCTTTTTTCCAGAGCTTTCGAAGAACTAATCAGTTTTCCTTTTTTTTTTTTTTAAAGTCTTCACTTTTTTTTTTTTTCTGGGGGGGGGGGAATAAAGAGCATGTCACATATTGCCAAGATACCCGACAACCAAAATACCTGGATTCAGTTCAGAACAAACCAGCAGGGCAACCAAGACATTAATTTGTGAGCCCTTTTGCCCCTGATACCTTCAGGCATCTAGACTTTTATCACAGGCTTTGATTCCTTTGATGCACCCCATTCTGTCAATGAGAGGCATAAAGGATACGGAGTTTGTCAGCCTTAAATCACAGGGGAACTCTATGTATGACATCCAAGTGTTCCTAGAATTTCCTGTTGCCTTCCATTTTCAAATAAATACAACGGTTTCTGGGCAGAATATCCAACTTTTTAGACAGAGAAATCCCTTTTTCCCCGCCAGCTTGATTATTTATAGCAAAAACTTCATGAAAATTTGTAAGTTACTGAAGTTTGGGTTTCTTTCCATTTATCCCATTTCTCATTTTATTCTTTTATCCTTCTATTTTCCCATGTTCCCCCCCCAGATGGAGATCCCTCCATCTCCTTGCCTTTGGTTCTTCCCTGAAAGATATCATTGTAAATAAATACTAATAATTGTAAATACTAATACTTGTAAAATCCCAAGAGGCCCTTCCCTGCATCCCATAAGGAGCCCCATGCCACCTAGGCAGCGGTCCTTCCCCTCCCCCAAGTCTGTGGGCTCCAGCAGCTGGAAAGGACGGAGTTCTCTGAATCCTGAAGCTCTCCACATTTGACAATACCTAGCAATCACCATTAACAGTTTATTTTAAATTATCTTATCCCCAAAACTGTTGATCTAAAGATAAAAAAGAATTTATACAAAATACTCTGTATTATGAAAAGAAAGTTCAAAAGTTTATGCCAAGCTTCTAAAACAACATTCCAGAACTAGAGGCAAAGGCAACGTAATTAATAGTGTTGCCTAGGTTGAGGCTACTGACACAGATTTTTCTGTATCACTCCCAAATTAAAAATAGTTCCAAGGAATTTGCTTATATGTGGTTCACTTTCTGTAGAGCAATTCTCCTTGAAATAAATAAGGAGAACATAAAACATCCAAATCACAACAGGCTCTGAATCATGCAAGTCTCTAAACAGAATGCTCTGCACTCTAACAAAAAATTACATCAGGAAATCTGGCAAGACTCAGGTTTTGACTTTTACTTTTATGCCTTCTCCTTTGGTAAATACTGAACTGCTGGCATTATCTTCACAAAGTTCACTCAAATTAAACACCATCAAGTTATTACATAAATCACATGGAAAGAGCAAATACGGTCAATGCACTGGTGAATGACTGTTACCCAGGAAGGTAAACTTAAAAAGAACACATAATTATTCACGCCTACGGTATGAAAGCATCCCTGGTATGTTGTTTAAAAGACCCTGTATAAACTGAAGTCTACATCTTCCTCAATACTGAAACTAGGGCACTGGGAAAAATCTTAGTTCAACTGTTGTAACTTAAACAAGAGCCTCGTTTATTTTTTAGATACACCCCTCGACCAGACAGAGGCGACACATACTGAGCCAACTCAAAGCAGCTCATTGTGCAATGTAGATAGAGGTTCAGAGGAGTGTGTACAGGCCAAATTAAATCATTAACAGCAGTCTGGTGGGCGATCTATAAAAAAAAAAAATCAAACGTGAAGGCCATCTTAGGGTAAAGCTTTTTGACTTCCAAAAGTTATTTCAACTGTCACCCCAAACCAGAAGCAGTATCTTTTGAACGTTGTACGTACCTCTGGACATGGATAATCGGTCTTGCAGCTTAAATACAAAGGTTCCTTGATCATTGTCAAGCTTTGAAAGCTTCGACTCTTGCACACGCCATTTCAGAAAGCAACAGCAGATCAATGCATGCCAAAATTACTGAGCCCATGAGCAGTTTTTATAAAGTATGTACTTTGCATTATTCCAGTGCAAGTGTGTATTCTACAGTCATTAGCAATGCACATCCGACGGATGCAGCAGCCATAACACAAAGTAGCATTACACCTCTACTTGCAAGGTCTTTTGCACTTTGCAGGATTTTGGCTCAGTGAAAAGCCAAGTGAAAAACATACAATTGGATATCTAATACAAAAGTTGAGATTACATTCACAATTCAGATAAGCACAGGATTTTGCTTGTAAATGTTTCTGCGCATGTGAATATTTGCGACATGATATAATGCTCACTGTTGTAATTACACTAAAAAAAGACAAGGAATTTGAACTCCAATTCTATCATTATTCATATCTTTAAGATTAAACAGTAACTGTGATTATAACTATGAAATAGTCTTAAAACGCTTTCAATGAGGAAATTCCATGGATTGGTACTGGTTGATAATGGAAGCCAAGCTCTTGAAGCAAGTGAAAGATAAAAGGCCTGTATTAAGAAAAAGACCAAAGTAATTCCTTGTACAATAGGCTATCTATTGTACCTTGATGGGAAAAGCTAGCAAAATAAGTATTAATGCTTACATAAAGTGCCTAATAGAAAAAAAAGTTACTAAACAGTTAGTGAGCGCATACGCAAATATACGCCCATACATTCCAGCACAGGTGTGAAGTTTATGGAAGCAATACCACGATTATGAGCAAATATCCACAGCCAGAGGCATTAACCTCTCCACCATTTTTCCTGCTCATTTGCAAAGTACAGATGACTATACCAAAATGGTAAGAAGAATGTATGTAGTGTCTGAACCACATCAGTTAGTGTATTGAAAAGCAACCATGTCTTCCTCCAAGTAACTGTGCATAAACATACATTACAACTGGTGTTCCAAAAGCAGTTTTTATTGCTGTTGGCAGGTCATCACGAGCCAGCACAACAATGCCTTTGTAGGCATATTTTACAAAGTCTGCATCAGCTGAGAAGTCCTGACCTATTCTAGCAAGTCTGACAAAAGTATGTTCGGAAGACGATCGAGCTGCTTACAGACCTTGAGAATAGAAACGTCGCTGGGAAAGCCAGAAATCCTGTTGGTGCCCCTAGGAGTGGGGAGTAGGGTTTTTTATTTGCTTGTTTGTTTTAACCAGGGAGGCTGGTAACTCTTTTGATCTGGTGGATCTGATACAGGATAAAATCCAGTTGGCTACTGGCTGTACTAAGGTTGATTACCCACGTTCATTGTGCATTTTTAACTAGAAGTCTTTCCACCGATATTTACAACATACAAACATACACACGCACCAGGAATATTCAAAAGGAAGCAGCACGCAGAAAAATCTTTCAGAGAAGTAGGCACGTTTCTGAGTGAACTCAAGCTTTCACCTGCCCTGACAGACTTTCAGGCATTTCTTATTCAGCCTGTTGATGAAGAGGTAACCTGGGTGTACCCTATTCACGGCAACAGAGCTGGCAGCACAAGCACCGAGGAAATGTGGATTGTACTCTCAGCTGATTCCAACACGTTGATACAAGAATAAACAGATCTGTGCCAGACAAGGTATATGAAAACACTGTGGCAACACAAGCATCAGCTGGAAATCGACTCTAGCATTTACCAAAAATTTCTGTGTTGTAGAACTTCCTTGCTATGAGATAACGCGCTCTTCTCACAGATGGGCATTCAGAAAGTGCCAATCTTCTGTCTCTTCGGCTGCCTGCCAGATCTTCTCATTGACTCCATACAAGTAGCTCACACAGTCCTGGTACAGACATTTAGCATTTGTCTCCATCACCAGCTTCTGTTGGGTAAGGGTACTGCACAGTGCTTATATCTTCACGAAGACCTCACGTGGCACAACAGAAGTGAAACTGCAGAACTGAACAACTGAAGTCTATGCCAGATGTATTTGGGGGGGTAGGGAGGGGTGTTACCTCAGTCTACCTTTGGTCTGGCCTTTGGACTGAACACCCCTTGGTGCCTGCATTCCTAGACAGCATTTTCCAGCTTAGTTTCATCTGAAATGTTAATGAGTTCTAAGTTAATGAGTTCTAAGACAGCTCCCGAGTATGAGAGAAAGTGCGATGAGCTGAGATGATCAGGAGATTTGCTTCCAAAAAGCATCACTGATCTGAACTAAAATGGTCTGGCAGATGAAACCAGTGTGGCTTACAAATCAAATCCAAGGATTGGCAAGATGTAAATGGTGCAGTGTCCTGGCACCTGGCACAAAGCTTTTCCCAAGCATGGGCTGACTTGAGAAAGAGAAAACTGTCTTCCAAAGAAGGCACAAGGACCACAACAAATCAGCAAGAGGGATGAATTTTACAATGTGCATGGGAAGACTCAGCAGAGACCATAACACAGGACAACCTGGGATGTCGGATCTCTAATAATTACAGTTATCGTGTGAGTAAGTGTGTGTGCTCTGGCTAAACTGATTGATGGGAAATTAGTGAGAAAGCAGCCAGCATATGAATTCCTTATACATACATGCCTCTGCTGGTCAAAATTCGTAGTATAATTTGAGCACAAACAGATACTGAGTATCTGATCATAGAACTGTCTTGCAGCATCCCCCAAGGCTAAGTGTCTTGAGGGCCCATCATTAAATAATAATCACAGCTCTGCAGGAGATATACTGAAGTCTGAAACTTTCCATCCATTTACAGCAAATGGCTCCCCAAAACAAAACAGATTTCTTTTGGGAAAGAAAAAAGAAAATCTAAAATATATGTAAAACCAATTACTTATTCATAAAACAGCTAACTAGAATAAAGTGGCTTAGAAAAGCAGTGAACTCACTCTCACAACAGAGAGTGAGAAGGAGTGGAGAGCTGGGCCTAGCCTCCTCTTTTTTGCTGTCTGCAAAGAAACTCGTATCTCATGACAAAAGCACCTCCTACAGAGTAATCACCAGTACTAGCAACAACTTTGACTCAGAGTCTACAAACTTGTGTCTCCAATGGAGTGCATACATGGACAGTTAGTCAACGGTGGTAAGGAGGTTTCCCCCACAATACTATTTCTGAAAATGGTATTAGAAAACAGAAGGCAGTAAAGATTTACATTTTGTTTAAGGAAACTTCAGTATTCCAAAATGAAAGCCAAAATGCAGCCAGCTCTTTGCTTTCCTGGGATCACCACCGTTGAAAAGAATTGGGAAAATCTCATTTCAGAGCCTGAATTTCTGTACACATGTTCTTTTACAAGAATAACATACTGACACTTCAGAGTTTGTATTTTAACTGAGCGATGCTGTATACATTTTATTAACCTTTTGCAATCCAAAAATGGTTTTGAACACCACTTTAAAGAATTAATTTTGATCCTGTAATGAAGATTTTCAAGCAAACTACAGAAAGAACTCTGTCTTCATAGGAATGCTTCAGAGTGCAAAGCTTGTTGCTCAAATATTTTAAGTATGTTAAATGTATTAAAACTACATTCTAGTTTTAGTTCTTCTAGTTCTCTACAAGAACTAACTTCAGTAGTTCTTGACAGATCACAGTAAAAAAAATAACTGACTGTTCATACTATGTTATAGTATGATGTCAGCTGTTTTATAAAGAAACATTTGAAGTATTTATGCATGTACTGATTCTAACACAAGTCAAAACCTCTACATCTGATTTTTAAAACTGCCAATACATTTATACCCCTCTGAATAGACAGCAACAGCAAAATACCTTAACCTTGGAAATAGTGTCCAAGGTAAAAAAGGACTTGAAATGAAGGCTCTAATTTTGTGCGTGTGCACATGCAAGCTAACACTACAATATTGGCTGTAGTAATACAGACTTCAGGTTTAGAAGATGAAATCTAAACAAATTAATAGATCTAACTGCTATTGTACTTAATCAGTATAAAAGTTTTGTAGCTGCAAATTCTGTAAGTGTCATAACACTATAAAAATGTCCATAGTGAGGGAAATCAAAAGGTCCACTTTTTTAACAGCTCTCACCAACAAGAACCACAAATACATCCTGGGCTCCTAGCTCTTGCAAGAAGAGAATGGGCATAGATAGTACTTTTCACCAATACTCTTCCAGCCTCCAATTGTTTTCAACTAAAAAAAAGTTCCAGAGCTGGATGCAGTTTCTCTACAGGTATTCAACCTGAATATATTTCCTTTTTTGTGAACTTGTCCAGTCTCACCTTATAGTTGTTTAAACTTCTGGTATTCACAACATCTTTTGGCAAGGAGTTCCACAAATCTACTAACCATTGCAAGAGCTACCACTTTTTGTTTTGAGCCTGGCTCCTACCACCTTTATTTTATGTCTCAGTTTTTGCACTAGAAGAGAGAGGAAAAAAACCCCAATCTTCATCCCCTGCCCTCTCATGCTATGCATTATTCTTTAGACTATCCCGCCTTACATAGTCCAGTTTCAACTCCTCTTCCCAAAGCTAATGAGATAGCAGAAAAGCATATAGTAATGAGTTTTCTTTTAGAACCTCTCACACAGCGAAGTGTATGCACATTAAATATTTTGTCCCAAATCACATCAACTCTGTAACACTGAGCTTGGGTCTCTGAAATCCTAGTCCAGAAACAATATTCCTCTGTAAATTCCACTAATACATTCACACTCTAAAGCAATCTAACACAGAAGTATGAAGACCAGTGTCTTTTTAAAGCTCCTGAAGCTAACAGAAGTCTTTCAAGTAAGTTTTACCAGTCTCTAGCCACAAATACAGGAAGATTAAGAAAGGAACTACCTTTTCCTATAGTCAAGTAAAAGGTTAAAATTGGAAGTGCTGGGCTTTAGCTGTGGCAATGTTGGAGATACACTGCAGTTAAGTTACACAGTTAACTTATTATGTATACCAGACATCAACGAACTGTATACTAACGTTTTAAAGGCAGATAAACAGGTATCAGCACCTTGACAATTTTGCCCTGTAGCACTTTGACAAACCACACCTTTGTCAAACGCTCAAGCTCATCTCACTTCAAAAAGTAATCTGCCTTCCCCCATTTTACACCTTTGCTTTCCCTCTTCTCTCTGTACTTCCCAGGCATTCTACTCTGTATTCTCATCTCCAAATCCAGTAAGAATTTAAAAAAAAAAAAACACAAACCAAACCAATCCCCGCCCCCACAAAAACCACAACAACCCACAACCAACCCTCAAAAGTAATTCAGACTAAGATATTTACAAGACAGAAGACAGCAGATCTCTCTGCACTACTATTCTCTTTCTTGTGTGAAAAGACAACACAAAATAGGTAAGCTGTTATATTTATGTTTTTTTCTGTTTATTCTTTGCATTTTCAGCGTATGGTCAATTTTCCCCACCCCTGTAAAGTGGGGAAGTAAGATGCCTTACTGTACCTTTTTGTTGTTTTCAGAAGTAGGACTCAAAATGGTAAGTTCAGGCCTACTTGGTTTAGGCTTGGGAGATTCACAGGAGTTGATAAAATTCATGATGAATGGCTCCAAATGCTGACCTTTCTGAAATAAGATATGAATGACCTGTCACTTGCATAATTATAAAAGAAAACAAACAAACAAACCCCTGAGTTTCCAAACAAATTTTGGCTAGCCTATAAGTTAGTAGCACACAAAATTAGTCATTGAAGTTAAAATGTTGGCAACCTAGAAGACTTACTCACCTCTTTCATCAGCTTTCCTGGAACAGATTTTATAATTTTACCTATAATTAGAAACAAACAAACAAATACTTTCTGTTATCACTGCCTGATCTTAAAGACATTTTGCTCTGCTACATTTTATGTACTCATTGTCTAGTACGTAATTTAAAAATATAATAGTTTTTAAAATCTGTATTTTTTTTAATTTGGCACAAAAAGCTATGAAAATAGTCTTCCACATATCTAGCTTATAACTTAATGCTTAACATTTTTCAAGAAAAGATACTTAAAATATGAAAAATGTACAGATGATCGTCTGAATACTTTGGGGGGGGGGTGGGAAAGCAAAGTACTCTACATCTGCCTTTGTAATTTTTATAGAAGCTCAAACATAAATAGCTATATAGCACCATAACAGCAGTACTATATGACACCAGCATGGGCACAATTTTCTGTCTCTAAGTTCTTCATCCTTCATAAACATTTATCACAAAAGAATTCACAAAAACTGAGATTATCCTCTTTCCCTGAAAAAAATCAGCTAATCTGGAGAGATTCTGGAAGGATCCAGTCTTGAAATACTGGTGAGTAAAGTTTTACATATTGTACAGGCTACAGCTGTGGTCTTAAAAATCAGCTCTTCTGTCTTGTTAAGGCTATCAGGATACAGCATAGTAACTTTGAATGCTGAAAAGTGAAAGTGTCCAGGATTAGTTTTAAGCACTACATTTACAGTATTATTTTTCTTATCTACATGTGTCCTGGTTTCAGCTGAGATAGAGTTAATTTTCTTTATAGTGGCTGGTATGGGGCTATGTTTTAACATGTCATTAAATTTGGAACTTATATCGGACAGTAGGTACAGTGATCAAATGATAATAATAAAATTGCTCATTTCTCACAAGAAGCCCTACTGACGTGCCAAGACTTGTTAAAACGATGTTTAGGGAAGTGAAGCATAGTCTCAGACATGAGATGCATTACAGTAAACACCATAATCATAAGCTTTTTTAACAACGTACAGTTGGATCTAGAGGCGAGGTCTGAAACAAAACAAAACCGAAATCTCATTCAACGACTTAGTAAGCACACTAAGAGAACGGCCACCCCAGCAGGTTCACACCATGACCGGGAGAAGCAGAAATGCAGTGGCACAGTTCAGACACGGCTTTCCTGGACCACACTGGTGCCAGAACCACAAGTGCTACAATATACAAGGACAGAATGGCCATGAAGTTGACCTTGCCAGCTCAGGCCCGCTATCCTGAGACAGCTACGTTGCAGCCAAGCTGTAAAGTCACACTGCAATCTACTTTTTGGATTTATTATCAACTGTTACATTAGACATCAAGAATTTCTCAACTTCTCAATTTCCATTTGGCCTGCCTGCCTCAAATTCTATTAAGTAGTTCATGTTAAAAGAGATCTTACCACTGGTTAATACTAAAAATATTAAATATTGCCATTTTCAGATTAAAATAAACAGACTTTAATCAACTAACACCCAAAGGTAGTTTATATTAAGAAATCGTTTATACCGTCACACCTGTAAACAATGACTGACTTACACAGATTTGACTCGTGACAATACCGTAAGTCATCTTGAACTATGAAATTTGCTAGAGAAATCTTATGACCTTGCTTGCTGACATAAAGATTCAAAAGCAACCATTTAAACACTTTTTTCCATAATCTCAAAACACCCTTTTTCTTCAAGGAAAAAGTATCAGTGTATCTTGCTTGCTGAGCTAAAATTTTAAGGGCTGTGAAAGAGCAGAGTTCTTATTTCCCACCTACATACCCTCACACAAGAGTTATCTATTCGTAACTACTATCATTCAATCACAGTAGCTACAGTATTACTATTTGCCAGCATAAACAACTGGCATATTACATACCAAGATTCACATCAGGCAACATTTTATCAAGAAACTGAGTCTCTCCTCCATTAGGGGACAGGAAGTCAGCTAAGAGCTGGCTGTTACTTAGTTCTGGATGTTGCAGAAGTTTCTTTGAGACAGAAGGAAAGAAAGAAGTATAAGTACTTTAAAACTAATCTTTAAAAAACAGTTTCTCTATAGCAAAAAGAGATATTCAAAGAGCATTATATTACCATAGATATTGTCATTTGCAAAAGATTTCTGTTTTCAGTCAATTGAAACTTCAACAAGTTTTATTTGCCCACTTCAATCCTTTCTAAAACCCAAGTTACTTGGAAACAAACAAACAAAATAGCAGACATTCTTTTATTAATTTTATATTACTGGTTTTAGAATATTCTTTGCTCCAAAAGTTTGTTTGATACCTGCAGATATTCCTGAAACTCCTCTCTCTTGGATTTTAAGAACTCGTAGTTCTTGGGACCAATGATTCTCTTTGAGGGAAGCTGAGCATCAGGAAACGTACCTAGTAAAGATATCACAGAGATTAAATTATTCTTGTAATGCAGCAAACATTGGTTTCATTATTTTAAATTTCAGCTCAGTACTGAATGATAATCACAGCAGTGGGAAAGTGGCTTTCCAATAATGGAGAACATACCGTGAAATTCCGTTAGCTTTGACTCAAGCACATAAAATTCAAGATACCTCCTGTAGACAGACCAGTGTTCAGGTTCATGCCCAACTAGAGGGAAAAAAAACCCAAACCAACATTAAAAATAAACCAGGTTTTATGCCACTTGAGAGTTGAATTAAGCAATATCAAACGTATGTTGGATTATTATAGGAAGAACCTCAATGATATTAGTCCCCCATATTGCCGTAACAAAAAAAAAAAAAATCCCAGCCAGGCAATTTAAGTGTCAAATTAAAATGCATACCTGGTAGACAGACATAGTACTAGCACAGAAATTATCCTCTCATTAGGGGATGCCTAAAATCTAAACAACGGAGCGCTCCATAACTTCAAAATTTATCAGAGCTGACTTCGTTAGATCTATTTTCAAAGTTTTAACCAAATGATTTACAGAAATACTACTTGCTGAATACAGTCCTCTGCACCATCAGCTTGAATCCTGATCATTCTTCCTCCTGGAAGATATCACTAAGTAACTCTTAAACACTTCCTGCTTATTGTGGAAGTATTGGTTTCACTAACATAAATCTGTGCAGCCCCAGGATGATGCTATTTTCCCCACTCAATGTGGATGTATTGCTATCTAGATACTGATAAACTATCTGCAAGCCAGGATGGTTCCTAATAAGCAAAACATTTTAATCTCCTAAGAACTGTATTTTAAGATTATATAAAAAGTTATTTATTGTTCATTATTCCAAAGTTCAGAGTGGGTGATAGAAAAATATGCCAAGTGTTTATTAATATGAATCATAGGATCAGTATTTTTGGAAAAAGAAAACCTCGCACCTTGGCATGAAGTCTAAATAGAACTGATTCGTGCTGAGGAGTCAGTTCTCAACTTGTAAATACTAAATGTGATCACTTCGCTCTCAAACACATTTCCTCAGAATTTTCAAGTCATTGTTTCAAAATTAGAAGAACATGTATGCAAAATACACTGCAACAGCCATCAGAGTACAGCACAGTAGAATATTTTGAGTTCATTTTTAAATGACATTTTATTTATCCACAACACTGCATACCTGCCCTTCTATCATTTCTCTCTACATCAATGCAGAACACAGGAATTCTCTCCTTTCTGTCTTTTCTTTCCAAGGAGGGATCGTCAAAAAAGTCTACATATGGGATGCTAATTTTCCATGCGGCAAGGTTGCGGGGTGTATTTGGGGTACTAACAGCCTCCTCAGGAGAATCATCTTCCATCACCATAACACCTTCTTCAATCTGTAAAGATTCAAACATCAAGATCTACAGTTCTATTTTAATTGGTTCAGTCTACCTTTGCAAAATTTATATACGATAATGAAACATAAATCAAGTCTTTAAGTATGTGTCACTAAGTAATAAAAAACCAAAATCCCATTCCATTAATAGAGTTTTCATGTAGATAAATTTCTATTTTTAGATCCACTGCAAATTAATTTGAAGTTAGCAACTTTTAGTGAGAAACGGAAGTTTTTATAGCACTATCAAGTTCCATATCTGACACTTCGGGGGAATAGGGGGGGGAAGGAGGGAGTGTAGAAGTACTAGAGGAGACAGCTGGAAGAATGCCTTAGACAGGACTGAATGCTACAGGAACCAGCTTGGGTCCAGCAGATTTAGCTGCACTGCATTTTCCAGCATACTAGGACCCAAACTGAAGACTTGAGCTTACTAGGTCAGGCCAAGAAGCTATCTAAACACAAGAGACAGAAGCCAACAGCGCACCAAGCTAGCAGGTCTCGCACCCCCACAGCTGAGTGCAACAGAGTACGTTGTGGACACGTGAACCTGACTTGCTCTGCAAGGTGCAACACCACCACAATTGGGATTGATTCCTGCAGCCCAGAGCTCTTTGTGTTTTCACAAGCGTAGGCAAGCAGGTGAAAAAAAGAGTAGTCCTGTTTCCTTATAAAACTGAAATTGTTTGAATCTAATTTAGCCTGCTGCCAGGCTGCAAGGGCTTCTAAAACATCTCAACCCTGCAAGGAGGCAGGCGCTGCCTGATGAGGAGCAACACCAAAGCCCATTGTCCTGCCTCCAGCCTGTGCCCGCCGCAGCAGCAGTCAGCACCTCACTCTCCCCACCACCATTTACAGAGCTACTATGTCGAGATAGGTTAGAGTTAAGCGACAATTCAAAAGTACATTATTTCAGTAAGTCTCACATAGAGACTCAAGAGTACTGCCACTTGTTAAAGTTAAAATAGGAGATTTTAACATATGAATTACAACATGTGAAACTACAGCCAACTGGAAAGTATGAATCCCACTTTCAAGTTCTTTTCCCTTAGCTTCATAACTTAAAGCCAAATTTCCCTCAAAGGCAAGCCTAGGTGGCTTAACAAGTTTTGCCTGTACTGGGATAATCTAATTAATGCTTTAAGGCAATACAGCATCCCTGAAATAATTTGGGCTGTGTCTGCACTACAATATTCACACGAACATGACTCAACTGCAGCTGAAGCATATATGGTTCAACACCTATGAGCAGTCTTTGTTCAGTTTTGTTTTGCCTTTGCATAATACTGAAACAATCCTTAAACGGGTTACAGCGTGGACCATTGTCTGCCAAAACAGATCTCCGTAAGTCCACTAACTGAATCTCTGCTTTTCAAAACACATTTCTGCTTCCACTTACCTGATTTATTTGATAAAAAGAGAAACTGTGACGGGCAAAGAGCAGTCTCAGTTGCCGCTGCGCAGAGACCACACCCAGCTAAGGTGGTTCACAATTTGAGAGCTGAATCGCAGGCTGTGCTCTTTCACAAAGCAAGCAAAAATAACCCCAGCCTGGAATGAACAACTAGGGCTCACAAACTGCAGGATGAACTTACACCAAAGAACGGAATAAATAGGACAGATGCTCTCTGAACCACAACAACAGTGCTGTCAGGTAGCTTTACATCTACAAAGTCTTCTGTATGAGGTCTTACCCTCATCTTCCCCCTTCCCCAGGTTTTACACAGTTGTCACCACTGGATAGAAACAGCAGAACAATGTTTTAGGATAGCAACTCCAAGTCAACAACACCTGAGTTTCTGCAGCTGGGGCAAGCAGGAACTGGGTGCAATTTGCACTCACTCCCTCACCCTGTGAGGGCTGAGCTATCAGCTGCCAAAATTAAGACTTTATAATCTGTCCTGACTAAATGCGTATATTTGCATTAGCACTAAATAACCAATCTCCACAAGGACCTCCTTGCAAAAATGCAAGGCCATTCTAGAAACACTCAGGCTTACCTGATTCTGTAATTTTTTACTAAACTGAATGCTTAGGCTACGGACTTGATAAGAACTCAACTCTTGCCTACGTTTTCTGATGCCTTCTCTTTAATTTACCACTACTTGCAGCTCTCATCTCCTACCATTTATCCTATCAGTTGATACAGTGACTACACTCCCAGCACTGCACAGCGTTAGCATAAGGGCTTAGAGCAGGCAAGGGACAGTCATTTTTCAAGTGCCCTTTAAGGTGGCCATAACCTCCCTGCCTGCCTTCTTCACTCAGTCCTTCCAAGGTTGTATTGAATCATCAGCAAAGTTTCACAGGCTCATAACTTCTTTTCACCAGACCCCTCACCTGATTTCTAGCCTGGTTTTGGTAATAACCCTATGTAAATTTACAGGCTTTTCCACTACGACAACCACAGCACCTACATTACCTGTAAGCCAGGAAGCAGGAATTTCTGGGGTTTTTAATCCTCTTTCTAAACATATTACCAGCCTAGAATAGTTATAGGTTGCGTCAGTCTCTTTCTATTTGTTTTACCCAACAAAGCCGCAAACTCAGTCTTCTGGCTGCCTTGGGAACAATACCTGTGCTTTAATATGCAGAATATCTTTTGCTATATTCAAAATTTAGCTGACAAAGACTGAGTGTGGTTTCATGGAATTACTATTATCATGTTAGCAGCTTACAAAGCTGCTGTCCAGAGCCATCACATATTTCTATCCCTACGTGACTTCCTTAGATTAAATGGATGTTTCTTATAGGCTTTAACTGCAACTAACATGACTTTGTCCAAAAAAAAAAAAAAAAAAGGCAAAGACATTGTTTGGTTTCTGTCACAAATGCACAGAACTCCATTTCACTACCATTCTTTACCTTATATTTACCTTGAATCCACCAAGCTTACATTAACACCAATGAGTTAAATACCTAATCAGGATCTGTGTAGGAGGAAATAACTCCCGTATCCTCTGTATATAAGCTAATCAAAAAGTTGCTAAGTCTGCACTGCCACCATCTTACAATTATACTGTCATTTCCCAGATCATGTTTTTCTTGTCCCAGAGAGCTCTTCCTCTGACCCTGTGATACCTGCTAGGAAACTACACCTCAGCACTTACTCAGACATTATTAGTGTTGAACTCAGAATGTTCAGTATTCACTCATGAAGTGAAGTCACAGCTCTGTCCAGCTGTTCAGACGCACAGTAACCTTACAACAGTTCAGTGTTTTCTTTTCTCATTTCTTCTTACCATCCACACTTACCAAGTGAAGGGACTTAGGTATTTCTCAAACTTTGTCTAAGGTGGTTTTAGTAAAAATGTAGTATCCTCCCTTTATTTAATGAAGGGATTTGAGACAATGCTGCATTTAAAAATTTCCATTCTTGCGTAAGCTAAAACCATTCTGTCCATTTGAAAACCTTCTTTAGTAAGGATTAGAGTCCATATTGTCTCTCTCTTACTGAATTCAGCAACTTTTCACAAGTAACTTCTTGTGCTCTGGCACAAACACATGTTCCTTCTCTGAGCTCCACTGCTTCAATTATGCTTCTACTAATTCCTCTACTATAGGGGAATTATACTTCCACACCCTTTGGCTAGCAGCATCTATGACAGCAATGCTGCAAAATTAACCCATTTTCATTAGAATCTCACCTCAAAAAGAGAGAAGTTACCACAACAAGAACTTAACTGTCCAAGAAATTAATTGCAACAGTTCTGCCCCCTTAAAGACATGACTTATATGCAGACTTAGCCTCCACAGAAAATTGTCTTTTTTTCTCCTCTGAAAGAAAAAAAACCAAACCAAAACACCTAACTAGAGTTCTAAGTTGCTGAGTCCTTCCCACCCTCTTCTGAAAGCAATTCTGAACAAGGTGAATAATATAAACTCGTATTTACACTTGTATCTTCAGGCTGTGGAAAATGAGCTAGCAGATTATCAAGGTGATAAATGCTTAAATGTTTTGTTTGTTAGGAACAGGTACAAAAGGTTGAATTGGCAGACACACTAAAAAAATCCATGACTGCCCATAGCTTCTGACCAATTCCCTCCTCCTCCCTTTTAAAAATTTTCCATTTGTCCCCCAACTGTGCTTCAGATACCAATGCCCCATGCAATAATTCTACCATTGGCTATATTCATTGCTGTTTAGCATGAAAGAAAAACACTAGTTGAGGGAGACACCCAAGACAAATGAGAAAGGACCTACTGTGTCATGATCTTTAGAGAAAATGCTGCATCACAGACCAACTTGACCGCAATTTCTCCACTACCTTATCTACGGTTTTAAGGTCTTATGGTGAGCTTCAGATGAAAAGCCATGCATTGCAGTCCTATGCATACCTTATTATCCAGAATTATAAAATGGCATGGTAAGTTTTTAGAGAAAAATTCATTGCTTACAAAAATGTCTGACACCGCTACTTTTAGTATTTCTGTGTACCAAAGCAATAAGCTCAGAAGCACACTAACTGGGGATGTGGCCTTGGCTTGTGAACAAATACAGGGAAAACAAGGCAAGTTAATCAGAAGCCAGCACATGGAAACCCTGCAGTGAAGTAAGACAGCAGAAAAGGCAGAAACTTAACATTTTCAAATAAGGAAAGAAAAAAAACCCACCACCAACAAAGACTTAAAGACAAATTTAAAGCTTTTACTCACAAAATCATCTTCTTCATTTAAGTTATAGTTAGGCAACATAGCTCCCTCCATTGCAGAACTCTTGAATACACCTTTTATTTTGTTGCCTATTCTGCTGATTCCAAAGGATTCTCCTCTCTTCTGTGTGGTCCTAGGATTACAAAAGCCAGAGTTCACAACACAAGGCATATTATTACACAGTGGCTCAATACGCTGTTGCACATCATTTGCAGATAAAAGAAACAACTCTATAAACAAGTAGCCAATATATTTACAATTCCACTTAAATTGAAATTCATTTATGGCAAATTTGTTCTCTGATTGATCAGCAAAATTTCTTGACTACACTTTTAAGAGATATGAGATTCCCATAGGCTTAACCACGAGCAAACATTAACACTCTTATAATAGTATCCCAGTAATGAAGGACATAAAATAAACAATTAACTATGCAAAACAATTTTGTTTTGGCAGCAGAAGGTGTTGTATTGCTACAGGCATGCACAACAAGGTCGTCACTAACTCTGTCCTTTTCCAGGTACTTATATTTAAATATTTATCCACTCTTGCCAAGTACTGTAAATGGTGTCATTAGATGCATTTTTTTTTTTACATAAACATCCCAGAATTTTACAAGCATGTATGAGTCGAGATACATCTCTACTTTTACACATTAGGGACAGACAAAAGGAATGTGCAAGGAGCAAGACTGAGCATGAGAGAAAACAGATGCAACTGAAGAATCTTGGCTTGAAGAGCCAGTCTGACTGAAAGACGAAGTCTTGACACTTATGACAAAGCATCCAAAAAGCAACAGGGTATGAAAAAAGAAAGATAATTGGGCAGGAAGCACACTCCTTACCGAGAGAACAGATTTTATAGCATTCTTGTGTAAGGCCATAAGACCTGACACCAAAGATTATTTCTTACATAGAAATGCCAGTAATTCTGGAAAGAAAAATGTTTCTGTTGAATATGGAATCAGCGTAAGTTTACTTATGGTGATTCAATGAAAACAGTTGAAAGGCCAGTTAAAAATCAATGCAGTGAACTGCAGAATCAAAGACTCAAAAGAATTTTTTAGATTAGTGAGATTAAAAGCACAATTAGTAATTTAGAGGACCAAAAAATATCCTAAGTGTTTCTTTCTCCTTTAAAACAAAAATTAACTACTGAACAGCAGTACCAACAGAACAGCAGAGACCAGCAGGTAAAGCATCTTCATCGCCCATAAAACCATGTTGACAATATCAACTGCTGACTCAAAACATGCATGTGTGTGTTACTAACGATCTTCCTGTTTATAATTTTACCCAGACTGTGTACATGACTAAAATTGCATAAATAATCCACTGTTTTTCCAAATCTTTTGCTTTTTCTATCTCATATTATAATCAGCTCCAAAGCAGACAGGCACCATCTATCTTACTTATCTCTGCTAACCAAAGATAAAGTTGCTTGGCTGTTTGTAGTCTAAATCCATGTCTGAACAATTTTACTCAAATTTTAAACAATTTATTCCATATGTTATTGTGCTGAAGTGAACTTTTTCACATTGGGGACATACCCAAATTTTGTTCAAGAGCTTAATCACTGGGCTAGCAAAATATAAACCTTATTCAGACAAAATTAGACAGTTTTTCTAGAAGGGTAATAATTTAGACCTCCAACTTGACTCTTGAAGAGGTTTTCACCATTCCTATGAAAACTTGTGCAGTTCTCAATGTTTTGAACAAAAACATTAACTTGCACAAGCTCAGAGATTTGGTAAGAGTACTCCAGGCTCAGATCAGTTCTTTCCCACACTGATCATGCTCCAGCTGAAAGCAGAATACAGCTTTACCTGGAACTGCAGTACAAAGCTGTACGGAGCCAGGACTCAACCTGATAGCTAGGAACCTGCCCCAATGCTGTGCCCACAGATCACGCCTAATCAACACAGAGCAATCACTAAACTGGAACAAGTATAAAGTGACAAACGAGGATGGGATCTCTTCACAGGAAGAGACACAAATTCAGAACAAACACTGGTGAGTAAGAGAGTACACAGAGACATGGTGGACAATGCATGGACAGAACATAGGACTGGTTTGGCAAAAATCCTTGACCAAACACGCAGAGCACAAACCAGATTAGATGAGCATGGAGAAAACTCTGGGTATGTTAGCAGAGACTGGCAGACAACAGGATGATCAACCTTTTGAGGATGCTGAGCAAGAAAAAAAAAAAAATTCAAAAAACCCAAAACCAAACAGGTATCAGGATGAAAATCTAATAGATTCACTGGTTAAGTAGAAATAGGAGAAAGAACTTGAGGCTAGGTGGAAGGGAAAAGATGGGGCTAGGATATGGTCAGGTTCAAGGCACAGGGGAAGAAAGAGGAGAGGAGGTGGCCAGTTTAGAATAGAGACCAAGTCTTTGAAGACCTGTGAACTCTGCTACTGTCAACAAATATATATGCAAAGTTCGTTGGGAAAAGTATCCCACTCCCTCTAGTGCTGATCCACGTAACAGCATTATTAGACCATCATTCTATAGTTGCTTTCTTGACGGGGCCCTGAGCGGAAAGTCTACAGGTTCCAACATTTCTGATGAATGATGTGACAACAAGAGGTTTGAATACATTTTTCTTTCTTTTTTTAAAGCTCCAGAAGTCACACATGCGTAACATCAAAATACTACAATTGTTGTTCACTCTATAGCTGGGAATTGCAGACCAAGGATTGCATTAGTGCCATTGCGCACTGTGGCATTCTTTAATCATGGATGGTTGCAAAATAATTTTCCCACAGGATCCCTGCCTCATTCAGCACACTGAACAGATCTTCGCAAGTGATCAGCCAGGACTATGCAGCTGAAGAATGCTATTGTGAACCTCTGCGGGGCAAGAAGTACCAGACAAGTCGTATGTATCAGAAAAGCTATATATTTACATGCATGTGAAGTCAGAATACCATTTTCTTTTGGCTGACCAAAACCACTACACCCAATTGGGAGAAAAGCTGAGCTCATAGAGCTGTGCACCTCAAAATCAATGAACTGCACTTATATGTCAAGTACTTCTTATTGCTCAACACTCTAGCAAGTTATAACTCAATACACTGAACTGACACATAAAAGATAAAGACTGTCTATGTACCTTGATTCCTAACCTGTAAAATGAAGTTGATAATGTTCCCTCAAGAATGGTATGAGTAATATATGAAATACTCATGCTCTGACAAATTCTAAGGAAAAGCCCATAACAAAAAAAATTGCTTTCTGAGTTTGGATAGCATGTATTTAAAGAAGAACAAATAATGAGAAAACAAACCATTGAACAGCTATTAAGGCATTAATGAGTAACCACAGACTACCTACAGCAAATTATAAAAAATAGCATATGTTGTAATCAAACCTATAACAGTCACAAGAAAAGCTGCAGAAAGAACTAATGTGGGGAACTGCTGGTTTTGAGTGCTTGATAATATTCATAAAATGGTTATATTTTCATGCAATGTTAGGCAATGATCATCCTGGACACAGCTGTGCAAGATAAAACAAGCAGTTAAGTGGATAAAACCTCAAACAGGATCTGGAAATGTGACATGGAGTAAAGGAAATTTTGGAGCAGCTAGCAGTCACAGCCCCAAAAAAAAGCTTCACAGCCCCCAAAAAAAGCCCCCCAAAAAAGCTTCAGGTTATGCAAATATATTTCAAAACTAATAACAACAGACAAATTGTTAACAGCAAACAATATTAATATATTGCAAACTTGTGAAATTAGTAATTAAGCAATTTCTAAACACTTGTGAAGATGACACGGGGAGTAAAGCTTATTGTGGGGAGAAATGCAGTTTAGTCCACAGAAGACATTCACATTTTTACAAATAAAATGGACAGTTAATTGCTGTTATAAAGGCTGTGTGATGCAGTCATGATAGATGCAGCGTAACTAATACACAACATTTATTGAGCGTTAGACAGACTTACCGGAAGTCATCCAAACTCAGGCTACTTCTGCAACAACAGGCACATAAATTACCTCAGAGCCCAGGAGAAAATAATGTTAAAAGAAAAAAAAAAAAACAAAAAAAACCCCAAACCAAATTTGGCAGACCTATCCCAACAAAACTGAACAGGCTTCGACCATCACTACAGATTAACAAAAAATGTGGTACAATTAGGAGTTCCTGACCTAAAATCCTAAGATAGTGAAATGCAAACAGTACCTGCACATCTCATGACCACACAATCTTGGCCTTTGAATTTAAGACCTCAGTTATTGAAACTTTCAGGTCTTCACTGACATTCAGCACAAGCAGCTACCAATTTATAGAGAACAGCTTTCATTCTTAAAGTTACCTGTAGTGCCAAACAGGCAGCTAACTTTTTCTATAACCTATGTTCAGAAGTCATGTAGGAATCTAGCTCATTTGGCCAATACAAAGAAAAGGCTGTGGACTTACTCTATGCAATAACACCACCTCCTACCCCTCCCCCCCATTAAGAAATAGTAAAACCCACTATTAAAATATCTTTATTTGTTTATTTCACAGATTTTAAGAACTGTCATGTATTTTTGACATTGTACATAACCTGGTACATGGAACCAATGCCTCAGCCATCAACTCAGTAATTCCAACCGAGATGTTTAAATGGATTACCTATAAACACAGTCACCGCATACATTATTTTAATTCACTGGAGCTACTGACTTCTGGACAAAATGATATGGGATTAAAATATTCGAATTTTAGCTTTTATTTTACAAGACGAACTGATTCTAAGGCATCTTACACTGTCTTTAGTCATGTTAACTGTGAAACTGGAAACATAACCTATCAAGTTGGAACTGATCATGACAAACAGTTACATTGCACACAACTGTTTACAGACTTTATTCTGTGGGTTTTACTCCTAACCACTCCCCAGAATTGTTAATATCTTTTCTACTTGGTCCTTTACTGGAAAAATGTTTTAATTTTATTGTTATCCCAATGATGAGAAAATCAGGATGTGTCTATTTCTGTATGTGGTCACGGTGTGTAGAAAAAAAGGCAGATATACAGCTACCCAGAAATCTGAGAGTTTATATCACATAATGGCTTTTCTTTTTTTGTTAAGACTTCCAACACAGAATACCTTTAAGTAACATAGTAATGTATTATAAATACATAAATATGAGAGAGGGAAGAGGGAATTCTTGTCCTCTCTTCCACACACCCAAAATTAAGTCGCCAGAATTGGAACTTAAAACATCAGTTTTCACTGGCCACACACCTTAAACATTAGGTGGAAAATATCAGTTAGAGTTAAACTGTTGACAACCACAGCTAGTTATCAAGTTATCAGAATATCCTCAATGTGACTTCTTTACACTCCAGAAATACTTGGGACTTCTCATCTATTATCTTAGCAGTTTTCATTTGTCCTGTCTGTACACAAAAAGCTATAATTATTTTGTACAGTTCAAAGAAGTGATTCAAACCAGAAATTACACAGATAGTCACTTCTTCCTACTTTCCCACTTGTATTTTCTAGAAACTGCTCTATAATTTTCTTCTCTTACAATAAATGAAACCTTTCAACACATTACCCACATGTACATTCCAATGGGGTTTCATATCTACTACTTGATCTGACTTTTTAACCAGCAGCATCTATGCAATACACACACAGTACCCCTAGCAAAGCATCAAATATGGAAAACAAAACTCATCTCTTTGCATATAATTTCTCTCAACTGGAACTAATACTAGAATAGGGAAGAGAAGGCAGGACAAGGTATGTGCATATGGATAACATCTGGAATAATTCCATAAGTAACCTTTTTAAAATTTTTTTTGGTAATTTTCTTTTCCTTGGCAGTGAGTGTCTGTACCAGATTCTGCAGAAGGAAACTCCAAAGCAACAGGCAAACTACTTGCAGATAGGACCTCAGACAGGACCTCTGTTTCACGGAAATAATCACTGAGGCACCACTTCAGGAACATACAGTATCTCGTATCATAAACCAGCATATATACTCAGGACATTCAAATTGGTCTAAAATATAAAACAGATACATTTTCAGTAATGCTATGGATGCTGTTTGAACTCCAGGGGAATATGTTGTAACAGTCCCTAAACAAGATCTGCTTATTTTGTAGCCAGAGATGTATTTCAAAAACTCCAGGTAGAGACTGCCTGTAATTTCATCCTTTCTGTTTTCAAAAGCAAAGCACCAAGGAGGTGACCTAAATGTTTTCACACTTTAACTAGATTTAAGAAGTGTATGACAGGATACTTTCAACCCTTGACATGAATAATTTTGGGAAAGATAGCAGAAGGCAGATATAAAGGTCTGGATGAAACCCTGTAGCCATCTTTGACAGAAGCTGGAGTGTGTTTTAAGGTCACCATTCCTAGTGGAGTATCACGCAGGGGAGAAACGCAGTTTGGTCTAGCTGCCTTCCATGCCTCTTTGCTAAGAAACAGAAGCTTGTCAGCACCAATCTGAGAAAGCACTACACCAAAGCTTGAGTCAAGGATCTACAAGAACTATAAAGACTACATAATAGATGTCACCAATGGAGATATATTAAAGAGAACGATCATGCAGTTTTTGAAGAATGTTAGCAGGGGAGGAAGGGATCTCAGAATAACACACCTCACAGTAGACTGCAAATCAAGAGGGCTGCTGCTAGGTGTATCTCTAATGAAAGCAGAGAAAGTTAAATAAATTGCTGTCACTCCTCTAGAAGAGTAATCTAAGATGATAAAAACACAGCCTTTTCTACAGTATTGTGGATCTTATTTCATACCAAGAAAGAAAACCTACCCAAATTAAAGACTGTCTCACTGAAGTTTTCCTTCTTTTGGCTAGACCGTAAGAGCAATTCAGTTGGGCTAGTCTATGACTGAGCCATCCAGCATAAAATGAAAGACAAGAAATGATGAGACCTCAAGCTTATTCAACCCATCCCCACAGTGGAAGATCACCCATCCATACCACAGGAGATGCTGCTCTTCTCCACAGGCCCGAAGGAGCCTGAAGGTGGTCTGTAAGTATACAGCCCAAGCCTAGAAACAAGGCTTCTGATGCTACAGTTCTGCAATGAATGGGAAGAGCTGGGGGAGAGAAAACACATTTGACCTAGGAGAAATGGCAAATCCTCCTTGTCACAACAAGAGGAGATTCCCATTGCATGAACAGGTTGGTTAGACGCAGGGTACACTGTACCTATCCCTGTAAGACCTGAAATCCAAGAAGACCCAGCTTTGCACCAACAAAGTGGTATTTATATACACAGTCAGTTAAATCATCACTTTATTTCCACTTTATCTTCTTCTCACTGTACATTTTTCCCTTCCCCCTTCCCAAATGTTGAGGTCTAAATCATTTTTTAAATTCTTTAACGTAAAACACTTCAAAGCAAAGAGACTTCTTGTATAATATTGCCTGCTCCTTCAGTATGTAATTTGTCCATTTAAAAAAAAAGTAGAGCTAAAATTTAGTCAAATTAGTATCAGGCAGTAGCAAAATTCCTATGGTTTAATATTTTCACACTTTTAACTAAAAAAAAAAAAAAAAAAGAAAAACACTTAAAGATTCTACCATACCTACCTGTTAAACTTTGAATTGCGTGTTGGTGACTCTGCTCCTCTTAAAAGGTGTCTGAAGTACTGCAACAGACAAATAAGTATCAAAGAAAAGACTGGGTTAACTGAGGTAAGGGCTACTATGCAATGACATTGCAGAATTCAGGAAACAAGAACAGAAGTAAAAGGTAAGCTGCCCATAACCTAGCAGTTAGAATACTCACTGGGAAAAGGACAGACCAAATTTGCAATACATGCTCCCAGGACTACTTATTTTGCTTTACATAGTCTTGGGATTAATAAAACAAAAACCAAACCAGAAATAAAACTAAAATTAAGCACCAAAATCCATGTCTCCTCCTTGTTAAAAATCAAGCATTTGAAGCATTATAGCTATTATGGGAAAGATGACCATCAATACCATTTTTGAGAAATACACTTTATTAAGAATAACACCAAGTAAGGTAAGTACCCATTCCCAGGACAAGTCAGTATATTCTCCCCCAAATAAATGTGAGAATCTTAACATGCAACCTGATTTACACACACAACCTCTAAAAGGGACAAGAATTCAGACTCACCCCTGCATTTAAAGTGTTTCCTATTAGAAAGCTTTAGGCAGCTGCTGGCCCAGTGTAGGGATTTTTTTTTAATATATATAATAATCTAATATTATTTTATATAATAAAATAAATAGATTCTTAAAAGTGTTCTATGTCTATCATGCAGATTACTTTTGCATCAAATTTGCAATCATAAAAGAAGAGGTGGAGAGGATTTTATAATAGCAGTGATATACACAAATTGTTACATCAAAAAATGAAGAGATTTTTTCTTATTCTGTTGACGTTGTGCTGAACTAGAATAAATTCAGTTCTCTTCCTGAGATTGGTCCCAGCTCTGGCATGCTAACTAAAGTGGAAAGTGGAGACATATTTTTCAGTTCCACATGCACATGACTGTTGTAAATACGGTATCCTAAAAAAACACCAACAAAACAATCTTGCTTTAAGACTACTCTTCAAATCTTTCACACTTACCTCATCACTGTGACAGAACATAGGAGTAAAAACGTTCTCAAGCAGAGAAAGTACATGCTCATAAGCTTCAAAAAGACACCTCATAGTTTGAAGTTTCACAACATCCACATATGGACCTTCAGCAACTATAAAAAAAAATTGTAAATATAAATATATATATATATATATATGGGCATATAAAGTTTGGGTTTTTTCTGGTCCGAGCTTGTGATTGTTTTGCAAGCTAAATTGAAATAAACCAACAAAACAAGGCTTAAGCACAATATAGCAAGGGGGTAACAATTTTTAAAACTATGACAAAAGTAAAGATTGATCATATTTAGATGAATTAGTCTTCACTTTATTACAGAATGTTGTTTAAATTCCAGTGTAAGTTATTCCTTTCAAATTCAGACTTACTTCTTTGAATCTCTTCCACAATAAAAGGGTCAAATCTAATTTTGTCAATGCTTTCATCCAAACAATAAGTTTTGTAAATTTTCTGTACTTCCTCATGAAGAGACATCTTTTCAGTATCTGATAGTTCTGGTCGCAAAATTCGGTCATTGAATTCCTCTGACAAGTAAAGGAAAGAAAATGCATTTGTTGATCCACTTGGCTAACAAATAGCATCTTGAAGCAACCTATAGCATCAGCAGATATAGTAATTTGTAAAACTTTAAGATGAATAGAAACAGAAGACATCTCAAAATCTCAGGTAGTAACGTAGCTGCCTTCTTATTAACTATTAATCCAGATTTGTTCATAAAATTCTTACTAAAAATATATTGCAATTAAAACTAATTATTCCTTATCACAGTAAGGATAAATCCATAAAGTTGTTCCTGGCAGAAGAATGAATCAGAAGAATGAATTTTTTCTTCCTAATTTCCAAATTGCAAATTGTAGTTTTCTTTTAGCATGATTTCGAGTTCATGCTAGACACATACAGAGCCCCAACAGCCCTTTATACCAGTCATCTGCCTATTCTGGTGCTATTTCATTCCTAAGACACAACCCATCATAGTATTTTCAATCGTATCTTTAATATCAGACTAACTTAAGAATTAACTTCCCCTGACAAAATAAAAATTCTATCCAGCACAATTATT
The DNA here is from genome assembly GCF_035582795.1 of Mycteria americana. Classification (NCBI taxonomy): domain Eukaryota; kingdom Metazoa; phylum Chordata; class Aves; order Ciconiiformes; family Ciconiidae; genus Mycteria; species Mycteria americana. The sequence continues at coordinate 40,621,612 of NC_134367.1, forward strand.
GTGCAATCCTACTTGATTTATTGGCCCATCCCATTAATAGCATGACTACTGGCCATAAAGAAGGGAAAATAAGGTAGCATTTGATTCATTTTTCAATGGAAAACAAACTTCTTCAGAGAAAGTCTGCCAAGACCCTTCTGGGTTTTTTTGGGTTTATTTTCCTCAGTAAGCGCTTCTTATCCCAAATATTTCTGTCAAGTGAAGAACCACCTAGAGTAGACAGTTTGAGACAGCACAGCCTGAGACACCTAAATCTCATTCTTTGTTTTATAAGCTAATATACAGACTTGCCACCTATGAGAATGCAAGAGAAGTTCAGAAGGAAGAAAATGCTGAGGTTTACCCAGAAAAAAAGATTGATCATGGGCAATAGCCACAGTTTGAGTAACCTTCCTGCTAGAGGAAGCAGCTCTAGAGAGCTCTAAAAGGGTCAGCTTAAACCCTCCGTGCAAGTACCACCAGCACTGAAAAGGTAATCGCTTTGTTGGTTTTTTGGTGAGGAGAGGAGTTTTTCTGACCAATGTTTGGAAGGATTATGAGCACATAAGAAGCTGCATGCACAGAGATTATGTTTCTGTTACGTAATGATTAACGATTTCTGCAGTGTTTTATGAGATAAAGTCCGTCTAATTTAATTTCACATCTTCCTGATGTTATGTGTGGGCTTGGGATACGAAGACACACCCATTATTTCGTATGCAAAATGGAAATACTTGTTTACTAAAAATGAAAAAAAAAAAAAACCAAAACCAAAAAACCCCCATTATTTTGGTAAGCCAGTGATTAACTACTAGTTGACCAAAAAACTTGAAATAAACCACTCTAACTTACAGAAACTTCACAGAAAACCTTATCATTGGAAAACAGAAGGCTTTTCAAACAACACTTGTGTAATGGTAAAACCAAATGCACGCTTCATAACCAAGGTACAGGTTACTGAATAAAAGGTTTCAGCACCTTTAATGTTCCTGTTATGTTTCTGTTCTTTACAGAAGTCAGAATTTTAAAGCTAAAAGAACATGAGAAGCTTTTAATGATGAACAGCCCATTTTAGTAATACTTCAGTAACCACATTTTTTAAAAAAGGCAACTGTACTTTGGTATCAGCAGCCAGAACTTTTTTCTTACAAGAATATTGTATTTTAAAATGTCCAACCTTTATCAATAAACAGAAATACAACTCAGACCTACAGTCCACACCAACATTAACATTGCCAAGATTAGCTTTCAAGAATCAGGACATATTAAAGTAAGTGAACATAGATACTGAAAGGTAATGTCTTGCTTAACAATGCTGCCTAGTTCCGAGACTGAATATTCACTTGAACGTGAAAATGCTTAAAGCTTTTAAAGATTATCAAATATACCTCGGCACATGTATGCAATCTTACCTACAGTCAGGCAGAACTGCAGCACATGGACTGCCCCTTCCTGTTTTAGGAAGTTCATAAACCGAAATAAAAGGTCTTGCTGATCTCTGATCTCCTTTAGCTCCAATTTCAGGACCTTAGTAGGTTAAAAATGCAGTCAGACAATTTTCAAACTTTCAGTGAGTACATAAATAATGCAAGGAGCTGTAGAACAAAAACAACAGATAAAGTAAAACACTTATTCAAAACAGGAAAGGAAATAAATGTTGCCTTTGCTTACAGATGGTTTTTTATTTCTTGGCTCTGCAAATTTCTGAAGGAATGGAACCAATGAAGAAGTAGGTTCAGTTGCTTTCTCAGGCTGTAGAAAAAAAAGGACAAGAGACAATTGGGTAAGAAAGCTTCCTTAATGGGTGAACAAATTACTACTCTCTTAACTCTGTCAGTACTCACTGGACTATCATCAATGAAGATCAGCAGCAAATGGTTGACAGTGTCCTGCAGGAAAACACAATACAAAATTACTGTTAAAGAAACTCAACTATTCAGATTAAAATAATTTCACTACTATGTTACGCAAAAGTTTAAACCTGTGGATCTATTAATACTTTAAAAAAACCAAAGCCTGGCAACACATGTTTGAGAATTAACCTCCAACGGTCTCTTCAACTATTTACAAGTCAAGGACTTTCTGAAGAGACCTGCACAGAAATGTTCTTCACCGAGTGGAGGAAAGCTCTACAAAGTATTTTTACTCTTAGTGCAGATCTAATGAACTACGAATACTTCCACAGCTACAGTACTTTCTGCTTACAGCTAGGTGACACCTTCATAAGTATTGCAATTTTGCCTACTAAAATACATGCATAAATAAAATCAAAGATGGCAGCATTCCATCTTTAGAAATAAATGCCCTCTTATTTGCAGAACTAAGGACAAAAAAATTGGTTTCAATATAGCTGCAAAAAAGGGTGGTTTACTTACACTGATATAAAGATACATACAGCTAGAGTTCAAGTAACTGAGCCCTTGTTTAAATGTAGTTATAGCAATTTGAAGGTGCTTATACTAGCACAGCATTGTCCCATTTGACAGGAATTGTAGTCCTTCATTAAAAATACATTCTTAAGAGATCATGCAAATACTGTATTTTAGTCAGTTCAGTCAGTTATAACTGGTTTGCGTGCTTAATGAAGAAACAAAAACACTGGCCACAAGATTTCTTTTTCTTTTACCCAGTCAAAATGCACAGCAAGTCAGTCACTGTGCATCATTTGCTTTACCACAACATACTTAGTAGGAAAACAGTAATACTGAATAAATTAAGATTATTCCTGTGGTCCAAAGTCTTACAGGATCAGCTAAGAAATCCATTGAGGGAAGGAAAACAGAACCAGGCAGAATCTCTCTTATCAGAAGAGCCAGGGATCTGAAAAGGAAAAAAATAAAAGAACCACAGAACCAATACTAGGTTACATAATTTTCTAAGTGAAGTTTCCAATGCCATTATATTTTACTGGGAAATATTTTAGTATTTAATAATACCTTAAGCGTGCTAGAATATTTTTACAACCAGTCAAAAAACTCATAAGCAAAGGGATAAGATGGAGGGATGAGGAGGATGACTTTGGAATTCATTCTTTCATTCCCCAAAATTATTGTACTACACAGTATGCAGATACTTTAAAGAATACAATTCTAAGTAATTTCTATACCTGCACTCTGTTGACTTTGGGGGCAAAATATAAGGAAAAAGAAGTTCAGTAAGTTTTCTTAAGTAGTGAAGTTCATCTCTTCGGCTTCTCAAAGCAACATGGAGTTCTGGTCCATATTCTTCTAAAGCAGCTTGCTGTAAAAATTCTGCATTTTTTACTGAAAGTAAAAAACAGTATTACAAGTTGTTTCAGCTTTTTCTTATTGTGAAATAAGAGGCAATTGCTTTTCATTTGAGCTAAAAATTTAATACTTTTAGTACATATACAACTGCCAAGGGGATACAATGTTGAAACTTTACAAAAGAACCTTGGCTTAGACTTTGAAGCCTAGCTATGTAAAAAGAAAACCTCATTGAAATAAGAATTCCTTCAACAAACAATTGTGGTTTGCATGGTTTCCAGAATGTTTCCTCATTTATAATTACTGAAGAACTCAACATCTTGATTCTTCTAAAAAACTGCATTGCCCAAAGTCTGCCTCTACTTGCTTTTTTTCCTGACCTCCTTCATGGTCTCCCATTTATTGGGCTTCTACTTATTGACTTGCCTACAACACAATTTGAAATCAACATAAACTTAAACTTTTATTCAATCTTGTTATATCTGTTTCCTGCTTAGAACATTTAGAAACAAATGTGAAGGAACATATATTTTAAACACAGCATAAACCAAACCAAAACCAGCATGGGGATCTGCAAGAGCGCTGCCTCTTATAAGTAGCTGTCTGGAGTTGAAAGAATACCTGCTTTATCAGATTAAAAACTATACATATTAATTAGAAGCAACAATATTATATTCCTTCAAATCACTTCAGAGGCAAGAACTGAGCAGTAATAAATCACACCTAGCTGCACTAGCAATCCAGCACAGCCTCATACCTAATACATACCTGTTACCTAGAAGGTTAAAGCTTGTTTCCAGCATACTGAATTTAGTACAGAAGCCTGCTAGCTTGTCCTTCACAACCAAGAACTATGAGTGCTATCAGCTGATATGGGGGATGCAGACATGTATATTGCCTGATAAATCTGCCTAGTTGGTGTCACTAAAAGCAGAGAGGAGGCACGCACTCTCTAGCAAGGACAAGTAATGAATCATGGAGGTGTCTGTGCAAATAGTGAGGAATTACTAACATATGTAAGGGTAAGAACAGTAGGAAAAAAGGAAATGTCCCCTAAAGCAATCATCTGAAAAAGGATTTAGAAAACAAACAAACAGAAAAGGCTAGGCTCAACTAGCAACCAAAGCAAGGCCTGAAAGCTGCCTCTGAATCATGTATTACGGTGGCTGGTTTAGCAACACTTACTAGAAAGCACTAACAAAAGTCATTTTCAGCTGCTACTTCACATATCTTCCCTTAGGGAACAAGTCTTTGCCTTTAAAACACTGAAGAAAATGGCTATATTTCCAATGCCGTACATTTAAAATACAGTTCTTTGCTGCTAAAGGAAAGTGTTTCCAACTCCTTAGTAGAAGTCAAAGGAAATATGAAGTTTTGCATAAACAGCACTGCAAGATAATCTAGTATCTTGAAATTGTTGTTGTGCCATGAAAGACATCTAACATGATCTCACTATGTCTCGTTATTCATTACCCACTACTCGCAAGACCAGTGGCATATATTTATGGATATCAAGCAGATATTTTGAGGGAAGGGAGAAAAGTTAATGACTCCAGTGAAAGTAAACATCTATGCCTAAAAGTTGTATGAAACCACATTTAGTAGATACAGCTTTGTGGAACACACCCAGTGAAAAAAATAAAGATAACTATTTTCCAACAGCAAGTGTTCTATTTTCCAAATATTCCTTCAATGCGCAGTTTTAATGTAATTTTTGCATTAGGCTTGTGAAAATATTTTTATTTGGATAATAATTAAATATGCTACTGCTCAAAATCTCTCCATGGCTTATAAACATAAAACTAACTTTTCAACATATTGAACAACTCCACTAACTGCTCATGTTAGTGTGCAGATGTAAAATCATTCTAGCTGTAAGAGTTACAGTTACAGCACAGTGCACAGACATGCAAATCCTTTCTTTTATAACTGCTCATCTGGAATACAGAGGAAAAACTTCAAGAAGCATTGCTAAATGATCTTGATTGCTCAGAATAGACAAAAACCACATTCCTGTTTACCATATAGAGAAAGAAGTTTAGTATTTTCAATGTGGGGAAATGAAAAGCAAAACTGAGAGATTATCTGTACTGTAACTTTTTCCCTATTTGTCTTTGCAACCTCCAGAAGAAAAAAGCAAAAGGTCACTTTTTTTTTTTTTTTTAAAGAAAAGGCAGTGAGGATGAAAAGATTTAGCAAATATAATAACACACATGCAAAAAGAAACATTTATACTTGCCCTTTGAAACTGGCAATGTATTAAGTCTTTACCTTTCTGCCTGGCCTTGGCTATCACTTCGATGTGTTTCATTGCTGCCTTGAGCATTTTCTTTGTTACCACAGTTGGAATATCCACCTAAAGAATAGTTTTAAAATAAAAACAGAATTGTTCTAGGTTTTATCCCCCAAATTTATTACAGACAACAACTATCAAACATATTAATTTGCTTGTATGTCCCCATTCTAACCATAAAATGAACCCTTAAGAAACAACCCATGAATTCGCTAGGTGAACTGACAGTATGCTCGTTCTTCTGGGCAAAGCATACATACAACATCACGTAGAACTAAATACCATAAACAATACTGTTAACACATTTATTGTCAGCTTGTTCCCATTATGATTCTTCCATTGCAATAATCATAGTAATACAGCTGGATTTCCAAGTCACAGTATATGACAACTAGTTCTACATGAAGATTTGACCACCAACAAAAGCAAGTTAACTACGTGCTGCTTCTAGTGCTTGTGTACCTTAACCCTCCACAATCGTGTGCACAAGGACTAAAAGCAAAGCGAAAGCCTCCGCTCTATGTATATGCAAAAAAAAACGTTCCAGCTCTGGTGATGGCAGAACCAAAAGCAAATTTGAGTTACTGAGGGAAGATAACAGTCAGTGCCAACAACAATATCATGTAATCCTGCTCACAGGTTAAATGCTCCAGCCCCAACCATCTTGGTGGCCCCTTAGTTGAGCTTGCTCCACTCTGTTAACATCTCTTTTGTAATGAGGAGCCCCAAACTGGATGCAGTATCCTAGCTGCCATCTAAAGAGCAACAAGTAAAGGCAGATAATAATTTTCCTTGATCGATTGGCTCTGCTCCTGTTAATACAGCCCAGAATACTGTTGGCCTTCTTTGCTACCAAGTACACACTGCTGGCTCATACTCAGCTTACTGTCTACCATGGGGCTAGGTCCTTTGCAGCAGAGCTTCTCTCCACAGCCAGTCAGTCCCCAGCCTGTACAGTTTCAAGGGATTCTTCTTTGTCAGCTGCAGTAGTTTCCACAGAAACTTATCTAGAAACTGATTTACACTTCGCTTGCCCTTTATTTTAAGCAAGAGCAAAAGACATCTCAGAGAAGCGGAAACATGCAGTTGCAAATGTTCAAAATTCAAGACTTGTTTTTGTTCCTAATGGAGCTTGTCGCTCCTCAATACTAAGTCAAATAAAGATCTTAAGTAATGAAACAGAAGCATGTAAGTTCTTCTTGCCAGACAAGGAAAGAGACAGTGCAATTGCAAAGGCCAGAGCTGAGAGGAAAGTTGGTTTTTTTATTCATTCCTACAAGGAGAACAGCATATATCCCTGCACACTCCCCTGTCATACTTGAAGTGCACAGCTATGACCTGACCTGGCCAGCCCAGACAAGCTAGTACAATTGACTAGAATTGCCTAAAAGTAACTAACTAAATTAAGGTCAACTCTTATTTAAGCAAGTAGGAGCTTCTGCTCATCCATGGAAAACCTTGTCCTTTGGGACTCACATTTCAACAGTAATTTCAATAAATCAAGAGTTTCCTGTGGAACATAGGGATAGGGGAGTGTTTATTCCTGCAGAGGTAAGTCAAAGAGCACAGCAAGCAAATTGTTATTGACACCACAGCAGACACTATTGACTTTTGACAAAAATTTCAAGCAGATGCAGGGCTATCTACACCACACCATACAAAGGGAACCCCCTCACTTTCCCTTCAAAACCTATAACCAACCCAGAAACAGCCACGACAAGGAAAATCTAGGTGTGAGAGAAAGAGAGAGAAGTATTTCAGCATACACTTAAGAGCTGACTGGCCTGAAGTGCTTATTACTTTGTTCAACAACCACGCCTCAAAAAATCCACCTAGGCAGCCTTAAACAGAAAACAAAGGAATTATTTTCACTGAAGTGATTTGTAATTTTAAGTCTTTGTGCTGGTTTTGGCTGGGATAGAGTTAATTTTCTTCATAGTAGCTGTTTTGGGGCTATGTTTTGGATTTGTGCTGAAAACAGTGTTGATAATACAGAGATGGTTTAGTTGTTGCTAAGTAGTGCTTATACTAAATCAAGGACTTTTCAGCTTCCCATGCTCTGCCAGGTGCAGAAGCTGGGAGGGGACATGGCTGGGACAGCTGACCCCAGCTGGCCAAAGGGCTATTCCATACCATATGACATCATGCTCAGCATATAAAGCTGGGGAAGAAGAAGGAAGGGGGGATGTTCGGAGTGATGGCGTTTGTCTTCCCAAGTAACCGTTAGGCGTGATGGAGCCCTGCTTTCCTGGAGATGGCTGAACACCTGCCTGACCATGGGAAATAGCGAATGGATTCCTTGTTTGCTTTGCTTGCATGTGTGGCTTTTGCTTTACCTATTCAACTGTTCTTATCTGAACCCACGAGTTTTCTCACTTTTACCCTTCTGATTCTCTCCCCCATCGCACCAGGGATAGAGTGAGCAAGCAGCTGTGTGGGGCTTAGTTGCCAGCTGGGGTTAAACCACAACAGTTGTATTCAAAAGTAGAAGATTCTTTGGCAAAAAAATATAAAATATATAACCTTAAAAAAGTAAAAATAACAGCCTGGTTTTTTCTTATTGTCGTGGTTTAGCCTCAGCTAAACCAGCCTCTTCCCCAGCATATTTTTTATGTGCACTACAGGGACGTTATCCCCCTCCACAGTACGTAAAAGTTTTGACTAGGCAGGGCCAGCTCGATTGACAGATCCCCTAGTGTTGACTAACTAGGTGGCCTTTGCTAAATGTGTATCCCAATGTTTGAATGTCCCACCACCCATTGCTCGCAGTATAGTCTTTAACAGTCCATTGTATCATTCGATGTTCCCGGAGGCTGGTGCATGACAGGTGATGTGATATACCCACTCAATGCCATGCTCTTTGGCCCAGGCGTCTATGAGGTTGTTTTGGAAATGAGTCCCATTGTCTGACTCGGTTCTCTCTGGGGTGCCAGGTCGCCATATGACTTGCTTGTCAAGGCCTAGGATCGTGTTCTGGGCGGTGGCATGGGGCACAGGATATGTTTCCAGTCATCCGGTGGTTGCCTCCACCATGGTGAGCACATGGCGCTTGCCTTGGTGGGTTTGTGGGAGTGTGATATAATCAGTCTGCCAGGCCTCCCCATATTTATATTTCAGCCATCATCCTCCGTACCACAGAGGCTTTAACTGGTTGGCTTGTTTAATTGCAGTGCGTGTTTCACATTCATGGATAACCTGTGCAATAGTGTCCATGGTCAACTCCACTCCTCAATCATGAGCCCATCTATATGTTGCATCTCTTCCTTGACAGCCTGAGGTGTCATGGGCCCACCAAGCTATAAATAATTCACCCTTATTTTGCCAGTCCAGATCCACCTGAGCCACTTCAATCTTAGCAGCCTGATCCACCTGCTGGTTGTTTTGCTGTTCTTCAGTGGCCCGGCTCTTGGGTACATGAGCATCTACGCAACGTACTTTTACAACCAGGTTCTCTACCTGGGCAGCAATATCTTGCCACAATGCAGCAGCCCAGATGGGTTTGCCTCTACACTGCCAGTTGCTCTGCTTCCATTGCTGTAATCACCCCCACAGGGCATTTGCCACCATCCATGTCTAAAGCCAGCTGGATGGCCTTTACTTCTGCAAATTGGCTCAATTCACCTTCTCCTTCAGCAGTTTCTACAACTTGTCGTATAGGACGCCATACAGCAGCTTTCAATCTCCGATGCTTTCCCACAATATGACAGGACCCATCAGTGAACAGGGCGCATTGCTTCTCATTTTCTGGCAGTTTATTATACAGTGGGCCCTCCTCAGCATGCATCACCTCCTCCTCTGGCAATATTCCAAAGCCTTTGCCTTCTGGCCAATCCATAATTACTTCCAAGATCCCTGGGCGATTGGGGTTTCCTATTCAAGCCCGTTGTGTGATCAGTGCAACCCACTTACTCCACGTAGCATCAGTTGCATGATGTGTAGACGGGACCCTCCCTTTGAACATCCAGCCCATCCACCCAGCCAGGCTGCCAGAAGGAGCTGTGCTTCAGTACCAACCACTTCTGAAGCAGCTCAAACCCCTTTGCATGCTGCCAATACCTCTTTTTCCAAATATTCTACTAATTTTTCAGGCTTTTGCACTTGTTCAGGGGTGAAGTTTCAAAACACTGGAGGTGCCCACTGTCCTAGGCATTTGCCCATGCTATCTCACACACCCTGCCACTCATAACTATCCAGACTTGGGGCAGATCTCTGGATGATATTCTTAAATTGCTTATTAACCTTAGACAAAACCGAAACAATATTCCCAAGAAATACTAATAGAAGTATCTTAACTACCCAAGGATGTTCAAGGACAGTGTTTTAAGCTCAAGGACAGTGTTTTAATAACAAATCTCCCAGGCAAAACATCACTAATCACTGCAGAACACAGCAAACTGCAAAAACCAACACTGACCTTTAACATGTACAGCAAAAACATGAGCATGGCACAGATCAGGTAAACTAATACTAAGAACAGATGAATCAATATTGTGACCCGCAACTGTTAACAGATCTAAATTCCTTAATACGCTCTGGTTAATCTGTTATTATCTCAAACCCTTTGGGTCCCACGTTGGGTGCCAAAAAGGACTGTCGTGGTTTAGCCCCAGTTGGCAACCAAGCACCACACAGCCGCTCGCTCAGCCTCCCTCCCGGTGGGATGGGGGAGAGAATCAGAACAGCGAAAGTAAGAAAACTCATGGGTTGGGATAAGAACAGTTTAATAATTGAAAATAAAAAAAAATAATAATAAAAAATTGTAATGAAAAGGAAAACAATGAGAGAGAGAGAGAGAGAAGAACAAAACCCAAAGAAAACAAACAAACAAAAGTGATGCAACCGCTCACCACCCACTGACCAAAGCCCAGCCCATCCCCGAACAGCGACCACTGCCCCCTGGCCAGCTCCCCCCAGTTTCTATACTGAGCATGACATCATATGGTATGGAATAGCCATTTGGCCAGTTTAAGTCAGCTGTCCTGGCTGTGCCCCCTCCCAGTTTCTTGCTGGCAGAGCATGGGAAGCTGAGAAGTCCTTGACTAGTATAAGCACTACTTAGCAACAACTAAAACACCAGTGTGTTATCAACATTATTCTCATCCTAAATCCAAAACACAGCACTGTACCAGCTACTAGGAAGAAAATGAACTCTATCCTGGCTGAAACCAGGACACTTACACATAGTAGTTCCTGAATTTAAGAATTTTATCTCTGTTAGCTAGAACTGTTGCTTTCAACCATTTAATAATAAATCAAAATCAAAGCACAGCTGGTTGGCAAAGGTATAAGACTACTTTATTTTGCAATCAGTGATGAATTCATCCTCAAATGAGGTTATAAAGGACACTATATCAAAGCTGAAAGGCTATAAAACATTCTGTCATAACCCTTTTCAGCTGATTACTGAAGCTTTAAACTAGGATTCCTAAAATGCCAAAAAGTTGGTATTTTATTTGCAACTTGCATATCAACTCTGATTTCAACGCACATTTTCAGTAGTATATGCATCACAGCTATTAGTTCAGGCTGTCTGAATCTGTATGTGGGTGTGTGCACACACAGAAACACTCGTTCAGCAAGAAAAAAAAGTATGAGCTGAAAGAAACAGCACAGCATGAGACACCATGCTCCCCTGCATGACTGAGCATGCCAGGTTCCAATTTTGTTCCAAAACACAAAGTTACTATGAGTATCTTCTTGCTTAAGATATCCGTACCACTTCACACACAGAGACAAAATAAATTACATTATTCTGTAGGACAGATACAAATAAATCTAAACATTTGTAAAGAGAAATGCATTTCTGTGATGGCCTTTATTTTATAGTTCCTCTGACAGTGCTTAATACTTGTACACGTCTTGAGTTTTTGTTGCACATATTGTCCACCCAGATACATAGGATTGAATATATTACATTTACTTCATTACCGTCAGAGGCAGATATGGTAAATTAATACTCTACTTAAAGATGCTAGAGCTGATCTGAGATAACATGATTAATACCTTATTACATGATCAATAGAGGAAACATCATCATTTTCCAAATCAACAATGGATCTACGAACAGTGCAACTAATACCTCCATGTATTACAACTCCAAATTAAATTTTAAGACCTTGCTCTAGATTTTCACTTTGAAAGATTTACTCCACTTTCACACTTCCATATAATGTCTGCACTACACAGACATTTCCTAATCTTCCCCCGTGTTCACTTTAAAAAGCAACATGCTTGAGTTAGAGTAAACAAGAAAGTCATTTGGATTTGATACATAACAAGGACAGAATCAAGCCGTTAATCAGTCGTGACAGAGTACATGTACAACTTGTAACTCTGGAAATATTGCTGTTACTGAGGGGAAAAGACGACACACATTTATGGTAGTTGCTCCAACAGAGGGGCCAGCACTGAGTAAATCTGGAAACTGAGTTAGCAACTCTTCCTGCTTAGAACAGCCAGAAATTTAGAAGCAGTTTCTCTAAAACAGGCTTGAAGCACTTTACCAGAAAACAGAGTATATGTGCTAATATATTAAACACAGCAAATAAAAAAACGTGAATCTTTAGTCTTCAGGATGTTTAAGAACTATGTTAATATAAGATCCATACCTGTTTTAATTCTTATAGTAAGCTATTCACTTAATGACAGTCTATTCTTTATAGACAGTGTAAGGACCTTATCTGCATTTAAAGAAGTCAAGCAAGCAGAAGCTATGAGAGGTACACTGCTAACCATTTTCTAAAAGTTCTTTTTCAATAATTCTCAAAATTGTTTCCACTTGGATTAAGTCACTAAAAGACAGCTAAAAGATCATCCCAAGGTTTTAATAATGCCTTGCACTGGTGTAAAAAATAAATCCATTTGCAAGAATCATAGAACCACAAAATGGTTTGGGTTGCAAGGGACCTTCAAAGATCGTTTAGCCAACCCCCTGCCATGGGCAGGGACATCTTTCACTAGATCAGGTTGCTCAAAGCCGTGTCCAACCTGACATTGAACACTTCCAACAATGAATCTTCAAAGATGGTTTATAACCAGGAATGGGATAATCTCCAGAAGGAGGGAACAGATAACGCAAAGAAGAAATTTAGATGGAAACTGCCTATACTCTCTGTAAGACTGACTTTGAAATCACCATTTAAAAAAAAAATTAAAGAACTCGCTACAGATGGGTATGTTATTTCTGATGGAAAAACAACGTTAATACCTTTAAGTCACCTTACCTTGTGGATTCTCCGAACTAATACAGATGCAAAAAAACGCAGCGTGCCTCTCAGTTCATCCACTGAGGATTCATCATCAGTAATATTTCTGCAGTGTTGTAAAGCATGTCATGTAAGGAAACAGAATAAAATACATTTATATTAATCCAACCACAATACATTTGGCACTACTAAAAGCTGGAATAAGAACATTCACCTGTGACACTTCAACTGGTATTAGTTGAAATGAAAGCTACCAAGTGTGGGCAGATTAAGCAGTCTTCTCTTCTAGTAAAATACACAGCATTTCCACTATGTTTGTGCACACAACAATAGCTCAAGAACTATGTCAGTAAATTGGAATTACATACTAATTCCTGCTCTAATATACTGTCTGTATGATTTTGACTGAGTAAAATCTAACTTAGTTTCCACATATGTGAATGTTTCCTAGTTCAGTGGCATGAAGTGAAACTGAATTAATATGAACAAACCCTTTGGAATAAGAGTACTGCAAGCACATACCCCAGTTAAGCTAGTCAAAATTGGATTTTCCATATTGCATACTACAAGACCTTCTATACGCAAAGATTTCAAATAATTTTCTTCTGTTTTAGTACAAATCTGGCTTTAACCTCTTTTGTTTAAGTTTTATTATAAAATTGGTAGTTTCTCATGTAGCTTTTAATGAAATAGGTACATCCCTTGTATTTCAGCTCAGCCTCTTCCAATAGAAAACTTTCATTGGTATTGTTTCAACAAGTTCTAAAACTTAGATGCCATTTAATACAGTAATATTCTCTTTTTTAAATATAAAATTGAGCCTATTTCTGGTCTAAACAGAGACTGCCATTTCCTAGAAGGGGAAAGAAAGCATAGCACAGGAAACCAACAAATGACAGAACTTATTTTTTGAAAAGTTGATCTACTTTTGATGTAGCATGAAACGTGAAACCATCAATTACAAAGAAAACAAAACAAGAACCTCAATCTAGAGCCCCTTGGAACAGAATTTAAATTATTTAAGGTGGTTTCCACTTGGAAACAAAGAAATAAAGAAGAATTTAAACAGATTCCCAAATCACTATGTCAAAATATCATCTAAACTCATTATCTGGCTTGCCAGTTTCCATCTGCTGCAATAAAGGACGTTCAGTGAAAAATAATGGTAAAAATACTTCAAGTTGATTCAGAAAGAAAAATACCTAATTCCATGTCTGTTTTGGGAATCTGAATGAAAATGGGAAATAAACTAAGTCTTAGATGTAGAAACTGCAACTAAACTGAGTGGAAAGAGAGACCATGATAACAGCATTCCACAAAATGCAACAGAAAGAATAAAAATCTACAAGCATTTAAGCATATATGGACATTACAGTAGATATCGGTTACAGTAGATATTAAAGATATTGGTAAAACTGCATTATATAGCTGAGTAATGACACAAAGAAAGTTACATCTGGGTTTAGCTAATGACCATATGTAAAAGCCATCACAGTTTTCAGTAATAAATGAGTTTGCATATGTAGTAAATGCAAACATTACTTGCATTAAAAAAAAAAAACAAACAGTACAAGCAACAACAGTACATTTGAAAAATAAAAATTTTATGCCTATAACATCATTTTACATTATTCAGCATCCGATTTTTTAAAGCAACGTTAGCCTGGGTTATATAGCATTCAAATGCATGTTGAAGATGAACTGCTAGGTACAGATACTGGTGACCTGATGGTCAAAGTATGCAACTAATTGCATGAAAAAGCACCTCAAAGAAAGCGCTTGGCATAAGGAATACGACCATCCTCCAACAGCTAATCATACGCAAATAAGGATACTGTAGGGGAAGGTTTGGTTTGTTTTAAGATCAGCAGCTGACATTTTGGAAGCAATATGGCTAGCAAACACCCACACTGTCAAAGGAAGCCAAGGGATTAGCAAACAAATTGTATGACTATTACTAGTATTTGACAGACAACAAGATACATAAAGTAATTTGGACCAAGAAGTTATTTTACTGACACTTGGATAACCAAGTATCTTGGCTAATTCTACTTGGACGTGACTTTGTGCCACGTACTTTCATAACACACCATAGGTTTGCAAAGACATTTTTTTAATCACCAGCAGACTGAAGAATGGTGAAAAAAACATCAAGAACCTGTGAAATCTCAAATCTCTAGTGACACAGTGGAAGGTCCAAATAACTCACTTGGAAACATTTCAAAAATTGGCTGCCTTTTTCCAGAATTTGAGGAAAAACTTAAACACACAACTGTCAGTATAATGGAAAGATTTACTAAAAGAAAAAGGCTACCTCTGTTAATTGTAAACAGTTGCCTAGTCCAGTGTCTCAAAAGAGATACACCCAACTGCTATTGCATGCAAAGTCTTACAGGATCTACTGATAAATGAAAACCATATACAAATACCGAAGTGTTTTTTTTTTTTTCCCTGTGTGTCAATTATTCTTACAAAGTTTGGCCAACTCCTATCAAATAGATGAAGAAAATAAGTTGCAAGCTAATAAAACTGTAAAGCTATGGTTTGTAACTCAACAAAAATCCTGATTTTTTCTTGCATTACTTGCATTTAAAATAGAAGCAGCTCCATGTGTGAAAACATTGGTTTTAGTCACTATCAAAGAAAAATGTTTTCATAGTAATGCATTACAAAAATGTAGTAATTACTGGATTCTAATCTAAGAAAACTGGAGTTGCAGTAGCATCAATGACCAAAAAAATTCAGTAAGCACAGTGACTCATTCAAACTTTAAACTCTTCTATTTGAAATTAGGTTGATATAAGCAAGATATACAGTTTTATTGTACAGCATGCAGCATAAGCAATAGACTCAGACCAGTGTTTTGTAGCTCTGCAAACTTGGATTACTTACAACTATGCTCTATTCTTCTCATATAGTTGAAAAAATTCTTAACACACAAATATTTAAAGATAACCAGTATAAATACTTTGAAAAATACCATACAAAAATTGCACATAGGTATAACTACCTATATCAATAGAGTTCATTGGATTTTAAGTACTAATCTTCATTCCCCTAAACTGATGCAAGTTTAGGGATGTCTGCCTCTAAATTTTAACCTGCTAATAAAACATTACAAATTCTTACACAGTTTATTAATGGAACAAACATAAAACACAGCTTTTCCCTGCTTATAGCACTTTATTTCCTGAACAATAAATCTGTGATTTTATCTTGCAACATACATTTCTGGTAAGAGTTACACTGCCCAAGCTTCTGAGTGAGGTAAATCATGTTAACCTCTCTAATGTCCAGAGTATGCAAGGTGCTGCAAGGCAGCATCAGCAGACAGGGCACAAAAAACACAATACAATTTAAAAAAAAAAAAAAAAAAAAAAAAAAAGAGAGAGAGAGAGAGGTAGCTTCTGCACAAATTCCATTCCCTTGAAAGAGGGGCAGCTAGCATAAGAAATTACGCCCAGACTTTTCTGCAAGGGAAAGCAGCAAACTGTTTTACTAACCTAGTCTGGCAAGTCTGAATTGCCTGCTGGTGGTTACCCACACTGCTAAATAAGGATAGTCTGCATGCAAAAGCTTCTGATTTGGCTCTGTGAAGAATTATCCAGAGTCAGTGAGGTTTGTTAGCTCAGAAAAAACATTTCGTGAATGCAAGAGTACTTTCTCCAGGGTGAGCTGAGCTATACAAACAGTGAGGGTACACCTAAGTAGGAAAAGTCAGAACTAACATGCTCTACGAGACAGACCTCAAACAGCTGCACGCAGACACAGTTCAGGCCTCCCTGCACAACTGTTGCTAGAAATACAGGAAAGCACAGAAACACCTGAATGTCTAGAGGGAATGAACCAGATCTGACATCACCACTGTTAAGCTGAAACCAGTAAGCCTTTCAGGACCAAGTTGTTTCCTGAAGAGTTACTCAGATACCATTGCACTACAGCTCAGTGAACTCCCAGTATTTCAGGTTCATGGAAAGCTTATTAGGTCTGATAAGCATAGTATGAATTTATGGAGCTAGTTCAAAATCCGGAGGTGCAGCCATGTAAAACTAAAGACAGTGCAGGAACATCTATACAGCTCACCAGAGGGCAAGATGTAGCAGAACCTAGGCTGGCTGGCTCCATACCAAGTATATTTTGCACTGCACTTCTAGCAATGCATATTACTATCCCCACCATATGATGTATTCCAGACTTCCATCGTCTTGGGTGTCAGAGGTGTAAGCAATATGCAGAATCCAAGTTTCCTTGTCAGTCCAAAACAAAGACACCAAAGACACCTTCCACCAGCCAAAAAATCCTATCTAATTTCAAATTATGAAATACAGAAGATGGTTCCCTTACATTTGTTACTTTATCAAACAGCTCAACGGAACATGCTCTAGTTTTCTGTATTTGAAAGTTAAAAACCTTGAGTTTTCCAACTTGTTCGTTCACAATACACGGTGCTAAAGCTCCCTCTGCTGTTTGCATAAGCAGTTAAGTTTTATACTTCAGTGTATTAATCACAGAAAGACAGATGCGAGACATGCAGATATTGGCCACAATTAAAAACCAATCAGACAAAGAAGTCTACCCAGAAAATTTTAGATGCCAAAGAGACAGAAAAAAACCAAGCATAGACTAAAAGAGAAAAAGTATAAATTTCTTTTAGCACAAAACTGAACCTTTCCATTCAATGAAAAAGTCAAATTCAGAATTAAGGCACAATTTTGTTTTAACACGCTGATGGCAGCATAATCAATTAAAAATATTTTCAGTATCTTCTTACAAAATACTCTGAAGCACTAATTAATATATAAAGGTACAAGGCAAAAAAAAAAATTAGCCGTAGTCTTTTCTTTATACACTATTTTAAAGTTATTTACACAGTAGTACTCTATTCAGCTCAGCATAACCACTCACAGCCTTAAAACTCAGAAAATCAACAGATGTTCTGCAAGAAGGTGGCCACAACATGTATTCAAAACACCTTTTCTATATTAATTAAAAGTGGAATTTTTGGTTTTTAAGAATTGTATTCTTTTTTTTTTTAAAGCAATATGAAAGATCAGTATGCTTCTAATCTAGGAATAAATTTCTGGGGGGTTTTGAGTTTTTACACAGGTTTTAATCAAACCACATGTACTTCCAAGGAAGAGTTACTAGAAAATTAACATATAAAAATGAAAAATCTAAAAGTGTTTTTAAGATAAAATACAAATTTCAGAACCACCTCTAACATGCCTAAATTATTAAAGATCTGTTCTACTCTCCTAAGAGACAATCAAATGATGAAACTGGAGCACTTAAAAGTATGCTTTATATTTTACTAAAGAAACAGACATGTTTATTTTCAGATTACTATTTCTTATACAGTTTGACAGGTATTTATGATATTTGAGAATAGTAACTTTTAGGTAAAGCTCATACCTGTACCATGGATAAATAAAGTTTTCCAGCACCAACTCGAGCACCTGTGAAGAACAAAGACAACCATGTTACAAAAAAACCAGTTTACCATAAATCCTTGTTAGAAGAGTTAAAAACACAAACACATTCCAAAACTCATAGAACATAATTCATACATCATAAAACTTTAACGTACAAATGTGTACATTGCGATCCTATTGTGAGATCGAACATTTTGCATAATAATCAGTACTTTGGGCAAATAGCAACAAAGTGATCTTTTCATCATATATCAACGTGAAACGGCTGCCACTAGGACTATCGACAACATGAAGCACAGTGCCGTGGCCACCGTTAGGCAAATGCTATGAAAAATGTAATCCTACCTCAAACAGCCTTTGCCTAATTTTTCCGGTCTGTCCCTGTTCTTTTCTGATGTAGTGTGGAGTCTCCCACAGACACAGCCACCCATCCTACACTGATATACACCTCCATCCCTTTTCATCCAAACCTCCACCTTTTCTAACTCTCCCTCACCTTCCAAGTGGGACAGTTGATCCTGTATGCTCACCACTCACAAAGAATGCAAAAGAAGAATCCTAAAAAGCAATGCCTAGGAAAGCCATTCTCCTTTCTCCACATCCTGCACCGCAGCTTTCAGCAAAGCCAGCCATCTCCCGAAGCCCCAACCAGAGCACTTCCCAAAGTCTTTGCCCTACATGTATACTCATGGCCTTCTCTCTCCTGTTCCTAGCCCCTGTATATCTCACCTACATGGATCTCTGTAAGAGAATCTTTTCCACCCTTTCCATCAAACCTGTTCCTCACAGGCCAAGCCCATGGTTGCCTTTTCCATGCTAGAAAACCTGGGTTAATCAGGAAGAACCAGTGCTGTTGAAGCCATGTCATAGGCACACCCTGGTTCTGCTTGGCTTTCAACGTCAGAGCAGGGAGGGAGACAGGGCTTCAATCAACAGACTGTTGACCTGTTCAATCAATGGACTGCCACCACCACATACACAAGGTGCACTGCTAGCCTGACTGCAGCGTGGGCACCTCTCCTTACACTTACACGAAAGTTTCAAGTAACTGCTACAGTCCTTGCACCATGATTAGCAAAAAGAAAACTTCTGAAGGGGACGGGAAACGTAAGATAGTGCCAAGAAAAGGAAACATGAGGAAGGAGAAGGAATGATGAAATTTGCTTGAGATTTCTCCTCCTTCACTATAACCCTAAGATATACTCCACATTACCTTCTCCTGTTGCAGCCTATCCGTCAGTTGGAATCACTGCTTTAGAGATCAGTTTGTGCTTAGCAGCATCAATGCTGATCAGGGTAGTAAGAGAGAATATGTGTGTTGCTACGTGAGGCTGCTGTGCTGTATTCTATAGAAGGAAAGGTTTTGCAACAGAAGTCCCTGTGTTCAAAGAAAAATGTAAAATCTATTTGAAAGGAAAGCTGAATGTAACAGCTGATATACAAGTGTCATTTATAAGAGTATTACTCCTCTTACAAGATTTGCTGCTGCACTCATTCACACTGTGTGCACTGCGAGAATTCAAGACTTGCTAAATTTACACTATCTTTAGGGCACTACATGCCTCTGCTCTACTCATGAATATAAAAGCATGCTCAGTAAAATGCACATCACAGCCTTTTTAATTCCTCTCAATTCTTCAGACTCGAGCAGTTGATTAATACTCTTTTTCTGTCTTCACTACTAAGAATATCGCCTACTCAAACTTTATTAAATACTCTCCCTTTTGCAATTGTTCCATTTCAGTGATTTTCCTCCCTTTGTTTTTAAGGGTGAAGGAGACATTTTGTTCCTTCACCCTCTCTCTGTAGGGATGTTTTCCAGTTTGGGATAGCTTTAGATATCTGTGTTGTGGACCACAGTCATTGACATCTTTCCTCCTACCCCCAAGTGCTATAGCAGTAATAGATCTTAAAATTGTAATATGATTGTGTGTTGATGATGGATGGGTAAGCTAAATGTTGCCTCCCTACCCCCCACCCCCAAATCTTGTATTTCCATTAAGTGCGGGGTGGAAGGGTGGGGGGAGATGACAACAGATGCTTTACTTCCCAGGCCAGAAGAGATCAAGAAATCCCAGAGAATCTTCTTTGGAAGTTAATCTTCAGACAACAGGAGGGAGATCACATTCAGCTCCAGTCAGCAAACACAGACTATTAGCCTTAAGAGCAATAGATCAGACTACTCAAAACAATTTCCCTGATGCCTTCCATAGCACTGCCAGCATATAAACCACCAATTTACTCCATAGAAATATCAGTTTCACAGGTATTGCAACATTACTTTTGTTCATACAGAGTTTCTAACAAAATAAACCTCTTTCAGGGCTCAAACCGCAGACTCTTTCAAAGAAGTGTCTTTCAAAAGCAAAGGCCTGCAGAAAAATCCATACTGTGCATCTATCTGTTAAAGGATCCCTTTTCTTTCTTCCTCCACTTTTGCTATGTGCATCCCCGTCAACAGCAACGACAGCAGACCATCTTCTGCTCGGCGTGGAAAGTGCGCTTGGACAGCCTTCAAGCACAAGACAGCGTACTCAAAGGGAGTACAATGCACTCCTCTTGTAAGAGCTTCCTGTATCCATGACTACTACTTTAGAACTGAAAGCCTGTCCATCAGGCACATGCCACTGCAATTTCAGTTCATCAGCTGCTAACTTAACTTAGTGGCACTCTCTTCTCCTGCAGTCCAGAGGCTTCTAAAGCCACTAGAAGAATTGTTTCCAACAGTGAGAGATCTCGTTCTTACTGCTAGATAAGCAAAATATGCATGGTTCTGAGAATCATCTTCCTGTGGTTATTAAATCAGCAAGGAAAGAAGGAAAGACGCAAGACCTGATGACCCATCCCACACTGGGTAAGGTCTCCTTGAGATTCATCCCATGTTTGTAGTAACTGACTTCCACTTGAAGCATTTCACAGACTTGCCAGTGTTTCTCTTGTTATCTCCTGCTTCCACAGCCACACTGTAAGTAAGGGCTTTATGGTAACGCTTCCATGGGACAATGCCATGCAGATAAACCCACCAGCCAAAGGCCTAGAGGCAGTATGCACAGAGACAGACAACTAACTCAAAATACACTTGAAGTCCACATATCATTGGTCCTGATATCAGAAGTCAAGACACATTCTAGTAGAACTAAAGTTCTCTGTATGGCCTTAATAAAAAATGCCTTGATCCTGGACACACAGAAAGCAGTCCCTATTTGCACATTTACTAAACACATGGCATGGCAGAGGCAGTTACGTATGATGCTCCACTGCACCAAACCGCTGTACTGAAGCTAAGAGACAACTACCATGTGAAATCATCCATACTGCAAAATACAAGCACACAAGGAATAATAAGCAATTGACTGCAAGTAACTGGAGTTCAACGCGTACAGTCCGTGCAGTTTTCCCATGAACCCTATGAGCCCTCCAGACTATATCAGTGTGATTCTGTAACTCAGAAAAAAACCTGTCACATCATCCACTGCACTTTCATAAAGCACTAGGAAAGCAGGACATGTGTACCCACTTCCATTCCAGCAACACCAACAATATTATTCAAGCTCAATTGCTCACACTACGCACACATGCCAACAGAATAGATAGGACATCTCAAAGAATGACAGCTAATGATAAGCAATTTCCTTTTCTGTAAAGTATTATTCTCTGGTTTGAAATACAAATGATGAGTCATTTCATTTAAAGCCTACATATTTTTCAAGCACTTTGCAAAATGACTGGTTCTACTATGTGTGAAGAGTTTTGAACTGGGAAGAGATTACAAGTGTAAAACCAAATACAGCAGGTAGCAATATAAGCAGCAGCTGAAGAAAAAACAAAGAGAAATTATTTTCTAGCATGCACTGCAACACTGCAAGCTAGTCAGTCTATTGCTGCTGAGACAAGCTTTCTGTGGACTGCCACAGAACGGACCCATGTTGTCAGAAGGAAGAACTGTAGAGCTGAGGGATGAACGATTCAGCAGCAGGTCAGAACTACCAGGTTGAATTAGATTAGAAAGGAGCAAGGATTTGATAAGTAAACCACAAGAACAATTTGAAAAGCCTTAAAAGACTGTACAACTAGATAGCTGAGACTGCTTCCTGAGGGTAGAACAAGCAATTCCCAATAAGAAAGCATGCAGGCCACTGTGTTGCTATATGAGAGTTCAGACAATTCAGACAGTAACTGATTTTTTTGTCATGCATTTGTCCATTCCTCGCTTTTAGAGAAGAGAAGAGAAGAGAAGAGAAGAGAAGAGAAGAGAAGAGAAGAGAAGAGAAGAGAAGAGAAGAGAAGAGAAGAGAAGAGAAGAGAAGAGAAGAGAAGAGAAGAGAAGAGAAGAGAAGAGAAGAGAAGAGAAGAGAAGAGAAGAGAAGATGCCGGTCCCATAATCAAGTCAAGAACCTGAGAACTTAAGAATTAGAGAAAAAATTGTGAGATCAACAGACAGCACCTTGATCCACTAAGGCATTTCTTTCACAATGTTGATCAAGAGTAGCTGAGCACCTTTCCGCAGATTTGACTTGCAACCACGCCTCACATAGCAAAAATAAGATTGTAAGGAAAGAGCCGAGTTCATTAACTGAATAATAGAATTAAATTCTCCTTTATACAATCTGTAACACCTGAAATTATATCCAACATAAAATTGACCAACAAATATCACATCCTAATTCAACAAGAAAGAAAACATTGGGGAAACTAACATAAAGCACAAGGGATTAGAAACTGGAAACAAAATTATACTTAGGTCACTGCACTATTTTTGCACAGGATACAGCACAAACTATCAAATATTGATAGATGCATGGCTGAGGCAGTTTAGAGTTCAACTATAATAATAAACATAAATGAAGGGGGCAGGAAAGTCCAAGCACAGGTTTTTCTTACTGTTCTAAACCAAGTACAGAAGCTAGATAACCAAAACAAGGCTGTAAAAGATTAAGAATTTGCGAAGTGAGACGAACTGTCATCACAATCCAAGAGAGAAAAATCCGTACTTGTGAGAAAAACTTGGATTTCTTCTGATTCAAGTGTGTATTAAATAATTCTGTTAGCACTTGAAAACACAAGCTTAAAGACTATACAACTGATTCAAATTGGAAACATTTGGAAATGTGAACGTTGCCAAAATTCTTCAACCTGCAAAGGAAGAACTAGAAAAACTAATCCAGAATTAAAAAATCCCAGAATTATTCCAAGTATTTGAAGAATCTCCTT
The DNA here is from genome assembly GCF_035582795.1 of Mycteria americana. NCBI lineage: Eukaryota > Metazoa > Chordata > Aves > Ciconiiformes > Ciconiidae > Mycteria > Mycteria americana. Next base: position 40,644,959 of record NC_134367.1, read on the forward strand.
TTCAGAAGCAGGCTGCACTCCACATTCCTTTGGAATCTCATTAATCTTAATTCAGTTCTCACTGCATCAGCTTCCCTCTAATGTATGATTAACCCACAAAAGCAAATAAGAGCAGTCTCTCCTTCCAACCCTACGCAGGCTATCCAATTCCAGGCACGCATTACATGCTGCATCCCCAGAGCAGATGATCAAGAGCAAGATGGTGTGGGCAGAACCCCTGCTACCCTTTTAACCAGTACAGAAGAGTTGCAATGGGGAACAATGCAATGAGATTTCTCATTCCAAATAGTATCCTACACAAGTGAAAATGGTGGCTCAAACAGACTGCCTGTTTGGGTCCATCAAAGATGATTGCCCTGGCTCACTGCCCCAGGAAGGTACAGAGCTTGGGTCTGGCACTTCCCTCTGTTTAAGCACCCAAAGAAAAAGAAAGAAATGAGGAACACGGCATAGATATACAAAAGCCGTGTCTACACTACTAAATAAAGCAGGGCCAGGGACATGCCACTGAAGTAAAAAGAAACAGCAAAGAAAAGCCCACACCACTTTGGTAATGGCAGAACTACAGCAAGAGCAACCAAATACAAAATGCCAATGTGTAGCAACATATCTTAAAGATCAGTCTTAGAAGATAACTATGGTATCTACTCCTATCTCTTATGAATAACATACTACAAAGAACTTTTTTAGCATTAAATTCCCATTTAAGCTAGACAAGAAAATTTCCAGTTCTTCAGCATTTACCACGTCCTTTGGTAAACTGTCACAGCTATTTGCTACCCAAAATTCTAAAAATATTACATGCATAGAAGCATTTATTTCACATTCTATTATTAAAACAAGAGGTTTAAAAAAATAAGCCTATTGAAATGATATTCAGTAATATTGTTATTTTAATACACTTGAGCCAAAACTTATTAAAAAAATTTAATAGATTAAGTAATTTTAAAACAATAAATGTTTGCTTCTGAAATTGCACAGGAAGTTACTACATTAAACCAAAGGAAGTCAACAAGTTGTTATCTGTGGTTTTTAAAAAACATTCCTCAACTCTCCATCCCTCTCTTCCCTTAAGGGTTTCATTCTTTTGCTACCCTTGCTGTGGGCCATGTCTGGGACACCATCACGCAGAGCTGAATTAAAGCATTAGCTTATACCACAAACGTACGCAGCTTTAACTTCATACACCATGTTGTTAACTGCGAGAGCTGACACGCAAGAATATTCTCATTTCTGACATGCCAATTGTTCATTCTCCTACTACAGAACTCCAAAGTTGGAATTCTAAATAAATGGAGTTAAGCTATATATGTGTTTACGTATTTTCCTAGCTTTAAAAAAGGACAAAAGAGTATCTATTTAGCTGCCAATATATTTCATCAACTACCAATCAAGGAAAAAAAAAAAAAACCCAAAGGAAAATTGCTCTTCAGATAGCTCTTTTTAAAGAGAAAAGAACAAAACAAAATTCCTGATTTACAGTCTTACTAAAAACCAGGTATTTATGCTGCTATTCTTTAAGTAAATCCACTAATTTCTTTTTTAGACAGATTTTGTTACAGCTCTGTGTAATGATTTTAAATAGCTACCATCATATTATCATTTTCATTACAACAATCTTGTAGCTGGAGCGATCCATCTCTTAACCTCCACTTCAACAAACTAAGCAGGCTGAAATCCTTAACTTTTTGAGAATCGGACATGTTCAATTACAACTTTTCTTTCCTATATACTTCCCAATTTAGATGTTTCTTCTATGTTCTAGGCACACTACTACAGGAACAGTCACCTCTGTGTTAACAGGCAGGCCATCTCACCTCTCTGCTCCTTTGTTCCAAAAGAACAAAAAATGTTCTTTTGATTTGACTTTTACAGGAAGAAGTTAACATATGTGGGAAGTACCTCTGAACTATCTACCAAACCAGAAGTAATAGGTCCAAGAGATACGTAATAAAAACTCGCTGAATTTCAAGGTACTAAAGAAGTGAAGCAGCAATTACCTCCGAGAGTGATGCATCAACCTTGGAAGGCACTTTCAGATCCAGCCATGGCTGATAGTTTTCCAGAAGCAAAGTAGGTCTGTGGGAGAGCAGGGAAAAGTTGATGTAACAATATTAAATTCAAAGTTTCCTACTGCTACGTGCAAAACGTAAGAAATACTAAGCTTACCGGTGCCACGTATTTAATTTACCTGTGCCTCTTGCATTTGACCTTGCCACATACAGCACAACTGTGACCGTGGGGAAATAGCTCCGGCAATTCTAACTGCTAAGAGAAGATATTTGGACAAGTTTACATTCTTCAAAATGATGACTTTCTTAATATACTGATACATTCATGAATTTCCTTTTAGAGTAGACAATTACAGAGAACCGAACAGCATAAAGACAAAGTTGTTCTCCCAGCAGGAAAACAAGATAACAAGGCACGGTATGAGAAACAACTGAATCGAACAGAAAAATCACTTCCACTAAAACTAAGTTTGAGGAGATAGATACCCTTTCATATCTCCAGTCTTCTCCCTGTACATCAGTTGGTCTAATAACAGACCAGCTGGTTTCTCTACAAAACTTGCCTTACACTATTGTAACTATAACATTTTTAGTCCTATGAAACGCTACATTAAACCATTTTAAGTTAGAAAACAGCAATTTCCTTTGGGAATGTTTTTCTCCTTTGAAATGCAGTACCACTTAAAGAAGTTTGACTACAATCAGCAAAGAAGACTTAGCACTGACTTGCCAAAGGAAGAGCATCTTTAGAAAAGAAAAAGCCTCAATGAAAGAGAATACAACTACATAATTTCTCAACTACTCAAATGCCAAAAGTGAAAAATGGGTGAAGCAGAAAATAACATCCACGAACGCTCCCAACAAGTGGCTTTGCAGCCATACGTAGTTTTGATGGGACTATGCAGAAACGTATGAAGAATCCAAAGTCGTAATCATTCTATATTTGCTACAAAACATCTACCGCTTGGTGGATATGAGCTGTACTGATGCGTAGTATTTCTGGAAGCAGCTAGAATTACACAAGAATTGCTAGCCAATATAAATTCTTACCAAATTTAAAGAAAGCACAAAAATGTTAACAGGCATATTTACCTTGGGTTTGTACGTTATTGTAAAAAGAACGTTGGGCAAGAGGGAATCCGGTCCCAGCGAACAGTAGAAGGTGACGACACCAGCCACAAATGACCAGAAGATCATTAAAACGTGAAGATACCTTATAAGCAGAGAGGAAGGAAATATTACTGCATGACAAGGTACCAGTGCTACACTGGGCCCGGCCCGGCTCCTCCCGCCCCGCCCCGCCTCAGCCCTCCCGGCCGGGCCGGGTTACCGGTTGAGGAGGACGGTGGCGGCGCCCAGCCCCAGGAGGAGGCAGCAGAAGAGCGGGTACTGCCGGCAGGTCTCCCGCAGCACCTCGGCGCCCCGCGCCCGCTGCCGCAGCCGCTCCCCGGCCGCCCGCACCCAGCCCATGGCCGCCGCTGCCCCGCGCGGGGCCGGCACGGCAGCCGGGCAGGGGGAGGCCGAGCCGCGCCGCTTCCGGCCCCGGCGGCACGTGACGGCGGGCACGTGACGGCGGCGCCGGCGTCACGCGGGCCGGCGGCCGCGGCGGCGCGGGCGCCATGTTGTTGGAGGGGGGCAGCCCGGCGTGGCGGCGGCGGTGGGAGGTGGGTGAGGCGCCCCGGCCCCGCGGGCCAAGAGCGCGGTGCGGCTGCCGGGCCGGGCGCTCCCGCCCCTCCTTCCCCCTCCCTCGTGGCGCCGCAGCTCGGGGGAGGCGGCCGGGCCGGGCCGGAGCGGGGAGGGGCGGCCTTGGGCCGCGGCGAGCCTCGGCCTCGCTGAAGCGCCCCGAGGCTTGCGGGAGCCTCGGCCTTGCTGCGGGGGGGACGGGGAGGCGGACGCAGGGGCGTCCCGGGACACGGCGATCGCTGGCGGGGAGAAGCGGCGGCAAGGCCGGCCGCAGGTCGCGCTTCTTCGAGGGGAGAGGGGGAGCAGAGGAGCGCCGAGCCCCCAAGCCGGGTCGGGCTTGGCCGGATCTGGGGGAAGCAGCCGGCTGCCGGAGAGGTCCTCCCAGCAGCCCTCCGGTGACGTGCTCGGGTGGCATTTCGAGCTCTGCTGTGTAACATACTGTGCTAAGCCCCGTAAATAGAAGATCTTTGATGACAGAAAGCTTACCTAGTTATAAATACTTAGGTTGTGGACAACAGGGGCTCCCAGCTCCGAGCAGCCAGAAACTGCTACATCTGATTAAATGCTCTATATTTAGATGATGACTGAACTAAATCATTCAGTGACTGGGACACTAAAACCATATAAACACCTCTCAAAACTTGATAATGGCTTGTGAAGAAAAGTAACAGGGTAGGAAATGTAACAGACCCCTCCTTAACATCAGTAAGTATACAAGGTTAAGACATGGAGAATATACTAATTCTGGAATGTAGTTTATTGCTAGCGAGAACAATTTAAAACCAACTTCACGTAAATAACTGCCTTCAGATACAGTGTAAGTTGCTTGAATGCTTTCAGCAACTCTGTAGTTACGCAGTCCGAGGAAGCTCAAAGTTATGTTAATATGACAGTACTGGTTACAGGAAGGTTAGTTCAATGGACAAAATAAAAGTGCTTAAACAACTTCTCCTGGGAAGTCTTACTGACAGAGAGGCTTCTGCATTGGGAGTATGAAAAAGACCTGCTCAAGGAGACGTGCCTGCTTTTATTTTTGATGCGTTGCTGTTGCCTTTTGTATTCATTTGCACTAGCCCCACACAGGCATATTTGGGCAAAGGCTGAAATACTTCTGTTCGGAAGAGTCATGTTTACAAATCCTCAGTGAAAACCCTGCAACTACGTTGTTAAGGAAAAGTCAGTATTTGGAAGGTGAGTCAATATCTAGAAATCAAAAGCTGAAAATAGCTTTCAGACTCTTCTCTCAGATGTTTGTCATTTTATGCAACACTTCCCTTGACCTCTAGAGCACATGAAATGCTGCAGTTTGACTTCAGTATGTTGACCTTTCTCAGAGAGCTTGGCAAAAGCCCACAGTCAGATTGAATTTCTTTAAGAGCGTCTGCACAGTATTATTTCATGTCAGTCCACGTGTTTTCTATTAGGAAAAAAACCCAAATAAGGTGCAAACACACAGCAAATCTCCATACAGTCTATTAAAAGGAAATTAATTTTCCTCAGAAGATGCATTTTTTTTTACTACCTGCTTGCTTCATCCTCAGCTTTACTGCTTGTGATTTTTAGTAATTTATTTTGCAATGTTTTTAATAAGGAGTAACTTTTAAAAACCTGTAACGAAAATATTTCATGAAGATATCACAGCATCACATATCTGTAACATAGGAAGTGACTTGCACAGCAAACCAGCAGGAAGAGAAGTCAAACTTCTGCTTCCATTTGTGTTGTCTACTATGGGTAGACTTTCTTTAATTTGTAGCTTCATTGTTCAGGGCTATGTTTATTTAGTGTAAAATTGCCACATTCACATTTGGCACTAATTGTACCTTATCATCTGAGAAGCTATGCGATTTCCTTCAATTCACAGATGTTAGGTCGGCTGGGCAGACACTACCACAACCTGCTTGCTCTGCCAGAGACAGCGGTGTTAGCATTGCATATCACCCTCTGTAACCCTTGCCCCTGTGACCACTCAGATTGTTCTGCTACACTGAAAGACATAGCTGAGGTTTGTTTTCCAATGAAATAAAAGTATGGAAGAACAAAAGTGAACTATTGACAACACCAAACTTTTGAAAATTCTGTTGATTTTATGTGAGAAATAAGAACTTTATGCATTCCCCAGCAAAAGCAAGTCTTTCTCTCTTCACATAAGTTGTTAGGAAGATTCTCTGGTTAACTGGAGAACTGAAGGGGAAAATATGCATCTGGAGATGGGCTCTGAAGCAAGATGGGCAGGATGGGGTTATTCTGGAAAGCTAGATTTTATTTTAATATTTAAAATGTAGAAGGATCTTTCACTGATCATTCAAGTCTTCTTATGGAGTCAGTTCTCCATATTTTTTTTTTTAAGTAGCAACAGAAGATTGCATGTTCTAGCATTCAAAAAATAACATTAGTGTAGATTTTTCAACATAACTTAAAATACAAATCTACATGTTGGCTGAATAATAACAGTTACAAGGCTGAGATTCTATTTACCAAAGTGCTTTTTTTTAGCTTAAAAAAACCAAACTTGCTTGTTTTAGTAAACTAGGCAGTAAACCATAATACATAGATTCTCACCAGCTCATTGCATTTCATTTACTTTGCAAGTCTGCTTTTGCTCTCTAGTATCTAAAAAAAGAGTCAGTCTATAATATCTCATTTTCAAAGCACTACATATTTATCTTTCTCAAGGATGCAGTTGTCCAGGCTAACTCACATAATGTAATCTTTTACAGTTACCCATCAAGGAATTAATTTTCCTTTGTAAATTATTCCCCACAAGTCCCTGATAATTTTTGTGGGCCCTTTCCAGAAGATTAAATTGAAGACTTCATATTAACCTTTAACTTCAGCCATTTAGCAGAAAACTTGAGAGAAAGTTCATTTTAAATATTTAGCAAATAGCTAAACTTAATAAATAAAAAAAGTGAAACTGAAGTTGGTGACTCAGATCCCAAGAAAATTAAGCATTAGTAGGCACCTCCAACTTGACTTTTGTCAAGTGCAAAACTTAAAGGGCACCCATCAACAGTTACTGGTTTCAGTCTGTGAGTTCAGGTAATTCAGTTGTATGCAAAAAACGTAAGATGAAAATTGACATTTAGTAGTGCTTTTTGGCCTTTCTGTATTGATGGAACATTCAAACTTTGAGGGAGAGTAGAGGCTGACCATTTGATACACATTTCTGGTTTGATTTGGGCAATATTTACTAATTACTAATTACAATATTTAATAATTACTAGCACTTAAGTAAACAAAATTAGCTTTACTGTTATAAATAGTCACATTCATTTGTTAATGAGTTAATAAACTGCTAATGGTTAGATTTGTGGCATTCAGGAGTCAGCTCCCTGCACCAGCCACATAGACCCATGCTTGCCAGCTGTATGGGAACACGTGCTGCTAGTCGTTGGCATAGGTTCTTAAATTTGCTTCCTGGACTGCCACATTATGGACCATATGTTGACCCTCAGTATTCTAAGATTAAAGCAAACTGGATAAGGAAATGATAACCTGGGAAGAAAAGTACCTCCTGGATACAGCGACAGGGGCTTTGGAATCCCGGATAAAATCCCACACAAGTGGTCTTCTAGGATGGGGGAGCTCAGCTGCTCCAGAAGAGTAAGGAGCAAAACGGCAGGTGCAAGGGAGAAATTGTTTAAAAAAAGATGGGTGACAGTGCTCAAAAGATTGGATATTAGGAAAAATTTCTTCACTGAAAGGGTTATCAAGCATTGGAACAGGCTGTCCAGGGAAGCGGTTGAACAACCATCCCCAGAGGTTTTGAAAAGACATGGTTTAGTGGTGGACTTGGCAGTGTTAGGTTTATGGTTGGACTGGATGATCTTAAAGCTCTTTTCCAACCTAAATGATTCTAAGATTCTAAAAGATCACTGGTCTCCACAACTGCAGGGGAATGAATTGCCAACTGACATTACACAGATGAAAAATTTGTTTGCTTAGAAACAGATTCAGCAGGCAATTGAAGTTGAAGGGGAAGGGCTAAGGGGTTTCAATTATAATAGGCCACCCAAAATTCATCATTACTTTTTTTTTTTGAAAGAGGCTATAAAATACCATTCAATTAGTAGACCTGAAAATACCTACACCAGGCTGTGTTTAGGACTGAAGCCATGAAGTCACTGACTGGCCCAAGGCAGAATAAAGACTTGTGGGGGGGAGACTGTTCTGGTAAGGAAATTCACGTAAAAGAACCCACTTCAAGTGAGACAGTTTCCAGAGGGTCAGTTTAGTATGCCCAACAGGAGCAATGCTGGGCAATCCAAAGAGGTGCTGAGGAGCACTGAATGTGTTAGAATTTCACTGGGACAAGCAAGCTCCGTTTGGGAAAATGTACCATTGGGAAGAAGAAAAAAAATGGCAATGTGCTGGAGGCAGTTTTGCCTTGAGGAACTTGTAGGTCTCAAGGAGAAAATAAAAAGGGTCAGAGCAACACTAGTTTATATACAGAGCTTTTCTTCAAATGGTTTACATGGAAAGGATTTCTCTGAATACATTCACAGACTAGATACTGGAGAGAATTTAGATATTAGAGACGAAAATAATTTGTCCTGTTGTAAACTACAGTTTATGGGACATTGAAAGAGAAGGATATAGAGCAAAAAGTTGCAAGGTGGGTGTAGAAGATGACTACAGACAGTAAGAGGCCTGCAAAATTAAAAAAAAAAAAACAACACACCATTAAGGAATATGCATAAAGAGAGGCACAGGAGATATTGGAAACATGCTTAAAGAAATGAATATTAGGTTTGTGGCAACATTTGGCAAAGGTATAGTCTATGGAAATTTTATATTAGTTCACCTGAGTGAAAGATAAGCTCTCTGGATATGCACCTTATTCTAGTATTAAGTGAGGTAGCTGAATTGGTCAGTATGTGCAGGGGAAAGATCTGGAAAACAGAATTCCTTCCAAAAACCTAGGCTGATCAAAGTGGGGGGAAGGTAGCTGGATGTTAAGAATTTGTAAAAAAGAGTTTGTGAAAGAAATAAGGAGCTGTACTAATGCGAATAGTTAAAACAATGTCATAGCACATACTTAGGAGCTCAATCTAAATGAAAATTAAGCTGTTTACTTACTATGGGGATAAAGAAAACCCTAACCTGGATACACACTTTATGAATATAGCTATGTCAGGTCCTGAAGGGAATTTCCACTGACCAACTCTGAGGTCAATGGAGGAAATTTTCAAGTAGGGAGTTTGAGGAAGAACTTCAGCCATGTTCCCTTGTTTCAGCTGAATTAAAAAGTGTCAAGAAAATCCTTGTAAGATGACGTGTGTTTCTGTTAAATCATTGCAAAGTGTTGCAGCACCTATGCTTCATAACTATGATGAGACCTGGGGAATTTAAAGCTAGTGTTAAGTTTTTCATCACAGATACTTGATGGAGTCATAGAATAGCTGTATTGGATCAGCAGAGGGTCAACTAGGTGAGCATCCTGTTTGTAATGATGGTCCCCATCAGGGCATACATACCTAGGAAAAAGTTGTAAAAGCAGAACAAGAATAATAATATTTTCCCGGAACATTCTTTTACTCTGATTTGCAATCTTAGGGATATCCTGAGAAAGAATTTTTTTCCTAAGTTTCAAGTTGCTTTTGGAACAGCCATGAACTTTCAACATCCACAAAAATCATGCTGCAAGGAGTTCCACCACTTATTCATGCTTATGTGAGTGAAGATACAGCTCTCCAAACATTCATGTGTTTCATTTAGTATTTTGTAAGGGATGGTGAAAAATTGTTCCCTACTCGGCACAATTACTGCTTATCATTTTATCAAAATACTTTGGCCACCTGAGCAAACTGTCTTTTCCAAAATGAAGATTGCTCCTTTAGTGAATTGTTCTTCACATGAGAGCACTTTTGTACCTTTTATCATCTTTGCTGTTCTCCCTATCCTTTTCCAATTTTATTATCACCTGTTTTGTAGTGCTGGAGGAGGGACAGGCTGCAAGAGGGGGAACAAAACAGCATTTAAAATGATTTTTATTAGAACTAGTGCCTTCTTAAATTGTTCCTTAACTATTTTTTGCCCCACCTCAGTGTATTTTAACATTTTAGCCTATGAAGATTTATGATCCTTTTTTCCTCATTGGGACACAACTCTAGTTTTTGATGGGTTCATTTTTAACACCTTAGAAGAAAAGCAGTGAAAAGAAATCCCAACCTAAAGTCTTCACGTACTCAGGAAGTTCTAATCAACGCACAGAACTCACCAAAAGTAGGAAAAAGGTCTTATTGTAACTAAAAGCTGCTGTTGTAAGCCAGCTTGTATTGCAGAAAGCTTTCTACTGACACTAACATGTCCATTGTATGTGCTGATAATGATCATGTAAACCCAGACATAGTGATGAGATCTGTGGGGGTTTTTTGGTGACTGGCGAGCTGGTATCCTGAAGCCCACTGCTTTAGCTTCTGTGGATGCAGCAGTAATGCCTTGAGTGTTTCTGTCAGGTCAGAGATATTTTTAGCTTGAGCAACCAGTTTCCCCGACAACATGAAGTATGTAAAAGCAGTATAAGGTAAGAGTTAAACTATCACCTTCAAAAAGTTATTTGTGCTTCAGTTAAGTCTTTCATCAAACACTTTACAGGAATTGTTACAGAACCAGTTGTATAACCAGGATACTGTTTTGTTTACCATTTGCTGGCTATGGAATCAATTTGTCATTTTCCTCCATTTAAATGATATACAGCAAAAACTGAGGCATTTTCAGAATGGTTAAAGAGAAAATAAAAAGCAATAGGACATAAGCGTTATGTTTCCCTATCAAGAATATTGAATATATGACAAAAGCAAAAAAATTCTGATTTATGCTAACAGGCAGATGATACTATGAGAGCACCTGAACAGAGGGCTGTTCCTCACACGCAAGGATGAGTTTTGAGGCTTTTTGAAAACAACTTTTTGAAACACGCGGGCAGCTTGCCTGTATTACTTATTTTGTGGTATAACTTGAGCGTATAGCTCCATGGTAAAGCTCCACTACAAGAGGAATATGATCGTTTTAATGAGAGAATTTAAGAAGTGGGGCTCAGTACCAAGCTCTGCAAGGCCAGGCTTCTTTACAGCTTATAGTTGATCAATGCTATCTTTATCAGACAGCTGCCCAAGTTCCTGGAGGTATGCCAAACCTTTTTCTCCCCAAAAAATGCACCTCTATTTAATAGAAAAGTGATGTATTATTATATACCACTTCACCTCTAGCACTGGAAATTAATGGTGCTTCTGTAGAAGCAGACGATCCCTCCGTGGGCCTATCAGCAGACATACCTCGGCAGGACAGAAAGCCACGGTCTCTCTTCTGGAGCAGCGACGAACAGTTACTTGCGATTCCTCCAGATGTTCTGCAAATGCAGTTCCTGCTTATGGTGCACACTTGCCACTTGCACGGTGGTTTTCCCTAAAGTGTCCTTTGGGGAAGGAGAGTGCATGCTTAGGCAGGTAAGAGGACTTTGAGCTATTTGGAAAAGGGACAAAGTGTGAAATCAAGAAACAAGGACTATTGGAAGACTTAGCTGATTTCTGCAAAACTCCATTACTTAACATTTTGCTTTGCTATTTATTTTCTGTTTTAAGTAACTAGTATTCTAGCTAGGAAAGGCATTGGAGGTAGTAAGGTCTGATACTGTATGGGGGACTATTACTAACATTCATATTATTCTAAAACTTCTTAAATCAATTTCTGATTTGTGGCTGAATGACTTGCTACTATATAAGCTAGCTGGCTTATCTTTGTGGTTCTACAGAAGTAGAAAAGAAACAGTTTAAAATGCTAGGCATGAAGTTTTTCCTCTTTCACAGATACATATTTTAAAGTATATATTACTAAAGGGACATTTTAATATGAAAATCAGTTTACCATCTGTCATATCAAACTGTAAGGAATAAGATTTTCTTTCCCTTAAGAAGCTGTGAGTCCTCCAGTCTAATCTCAAGTTTGAGGTATTCTCTGTAGGTCCAGTTTGTAGCATCCCCCCTCCCCCGAGTTACAAGTGAAGACCAAGGTCTTTGGGATTTCAACAGATGCACATAAGATAGCTTATACCACCACCCACGGAACTGGGAGGCCTCAGATAGACCTCAAGTTGGGGTCAGTGCAGTTCAGATGCAAGAGGGAAGATTTTTTTTTTTTTCCTTGAGAAAGTAGATTTTGCTTCAGAAGATATCAAAATGGAGAAGGGATTCTCTAATATCATCCAGGTTCCTAGCAGCCCATGTATGAGTCTCATAACCAGTATTTATCTAGGACAAGTAGTAAGTTCTCCACTGATCACCATTCAGCTTGGATATGGTAAACTGTAGATCAAGTACTAACCTATCACCATACTGTGGTGTATTGTCTACATCCAGTGTGTTTCTGGGATGTATTATGGTCAGGAAACTTGGAATACCAGTCGGTATCAATTCTGAAAAGCCCATGTATCTGGTGTTCTCCTGGACCACAATGGTGGGGACCAACACCCAGCTGTGCTCTCCTCTCCATTTTCCCCTTCAGTTGTTTGTTAGGTCTGGAGGAAAAGTCAAGCTACCTATACAGCAATGGCTCTCTCTTCTTCCCTGAAGCCCAAGGGCAATAGTTAAAAGCCAGCAAAAGAAAGGAAAAAAACTGAAATAATGGATTATCTGGAAGAGCAGTTTCTGCAGTGAGGAGACATGGAGTTAGTGCGTTTAGTCCAAGGTGTCTTAGTTCAAAGCTGCTCACCTGAGTTTCACCAAGAACTTAGAACATGCACCGATCTCCACTGGATGCTCACTTTGCATTACTTCTACAGTCAGGAACGTTCCCGTCTCCCACCAAGTCTTCAGAGATGCTGCTCACCATGCTCACCTGCAGAGAAAATGACAACTTTTCCCCACTGAAAGCTGTCTATGAAAACAAATGCTTCTGTATATCCTGAGTGCTGATGAACAAGATACAAAGCCTTACCTATATTTGATCCTTTTAACTCACTAAGGACAGACCATCCTGGCAAACTAAAATTTAGCAAGTGTATTCTACCTTACCACATTCCTTCTTCCGCCTTCTCCTACCTTATCATCTAATGCAGGCTTTTGCATTTGACAGCCTTAGAATAAAATTCCTTTTGTTCATTAAGAAAGTGTATTTTCTTGTATTAAGACATGTAAGCTCCAGCCTAGACTTGAGGAAACTGAACATCTTCAGACAAAGTTCAGCAACCTTCATACTGGCTCTTAGTTCTTATCTCTTGAGGTCCCAGATGTCTGTTTCCAAGCACATACTGTTCATGGTGAGCACATGAAGACCACCCCTAGTGTAGAATATGCTTATTTGGGCTACCTGCACCACCAGGTCTTTAATGAATTAAAAGTCTTGGCCTGGTCCCAAGAAACAATCAGCCACTTCTCTCGCAGAATGCTGGGCTTGTATTGCACTTTTCCAGAAAAAAAAGCAACTCTGTGCAAGAAGCTGGTATACTTGGGAGCTCTTTGGACCCATCCCGAATTTGAAATCCACAAAGGGGCTGCTAGGTTGGCATTGATTCACCCCAGCTTTACAAGTGGAACACCTATTCGCACTTTGTCCCCTGCATTACGAGACATTTGAACCAAGACTTTACATCCAAGCTTTGCTATGAACACTGCGTTCCCTCAAGCATCACTCAATTAGGAGACATCATCAGGCCCTATTAAAAACAGTTCTTCTCAATTACCCTACTAAGGGATTATTAAAGGCAATAAGTGACACACATTATACCAGTAAAGAGAGATGGAAGAACTCCTCACCTATACTGAAAAAAAAGTCCATCTTTGGAGCACGTGTATGAGATATTCAAGACTGGCTCTTGCTTCCCTGGGGCTGAGACTGTTAGTTCATCAAAACAGGTTTACAAACAGCAGCTCTAGGATTATCACTCACCTCTCGGAACAGGACATTTGAAATGGTAGCAATAGGCATAGTAACATGTTTTTCTCACCATTTTTATATTTTGCTGTGTTCAAAACCTCCTCTCTTACAAGGATACTTCCAATTTTCTTCTGAAGTTTCTACCAAGATAAAGTGGCCCTGATGATTACGACAGCCAGGACAGGATCTTCTTACCTTTTGACATGTAATCCAAGGACCCTGTGTCTGCTTTCGACCTGATGTTTGAATGTGGGCAAGATCCATCACCTGACATTCCCTTCACATGGCGCTGTGGCTGCTAGATGGTGCCTGGCTTAGAGTGTGCCTACCTTTCACAGGAAAAGGATAGACTGATTAATAGCAGAAAAGATCCTACAAGCTGTAACACAGCTAAATGAAGTTGTTCTATGTTGTTGTTTGACAGGTTGTTTCCCTGGCTATTTTGCCTTTAACCCTAGACTACAAACTTGCCAGTAGTGTAGTTCAGGCACATTTAATGGCCGTCTTGTGACCACAGGTAGATGACTTCTCTTCCCAACTGTTCCATCACCTTACGTTTTCTCAGGGAGCAAACAAGAATGTGCTTTGTTAAGAGCTTTCCCAACTGGGGAGTGTTCGTGATTCTATCACTCCTAGGTCAACCTTTTAAATACAAGCCAAATATACTCCTTTGTATTCCTCTGAGGAGGAAATTCCCTGGTTGTCATCACTGCTTTAGAAAAAACAAAGATATTTACAGAAGACCCTATAAGTTTTCCTTTTCACAGGAACACGTTTTGCCCTTCAAGATGTCCAAGTCAAGACATCTGTTCTTTTTTAAACTGAACATTAAACACAATTTAAGTTTATTTGTGAAACCCGAGATCTCTCTACATCATTTTTAACATGTGATTCAAAGGCAAAAGTTCTGAGATTATCACATTCATCTCACTTGCCCTGTATCTAAGAATTCCACACCTATCACTATTTAACCTGCATGCCCTTAGAAAGTGTTGCATATTCAAGTGCTCAACTAAACACCTTTTGGAGACGGGGGGGTGGGGGTGTTGTGTTTTCTCCCCAACATATGCATTTTTGCTAAATACAGGGATTCTAAGATAGACTGAATATCTGTTTAATAGCAGAGTCTTTCTTCAGAGTCAAAAAACTACCGTGATTCTAAAATATATGCCTTGATTACTGGGCTCTAACCACACCCAGCCATCTGATTTTAAAACCAGAATTGCTAAGTTAACGCATCCTTGTATCTTGAAACGGCACACAGACTTTGAACCTTACATGTTCATCTTTGTGTATTAAAATAGAAAAAGGTTGCTTCAAAAGGACTTAGAAATTTAAGAGATGCTTAAAACACATTATGCATGACTGTCTCTTGTTCTTCCAGAGACTACAAAAATCGGAGTGGATCATCATCTACCTGCAGCTGTACTGGAGTTACTATCCTAGTTGTTCTTTACTAACTCCACAATAAAACTACAGAAGCATTTTAGCATACTTCAGTACCAAATGATCTGCTTTAGCATAGCCCATCACTGAAGGCAGTTTGAGCTCACCTTGCTGAGATGTGAGCACTACCTGATTTACCTCAATGCCATTCACACCCGAGTGGTGAGTACACGTTAATGCACCTCAAAGTGCATTACAAACTGGGAGGCTTCACTTTTCAAAAGCTTAAGTCGGCAATGCTTTTTCACCATTAATCTGTATACTCCTCCTCGCTCACTACTCAATGAAAGCAGTAATCTTTAGAAATGTTACACTAAGGGCAATAAACTGGTGAAGTTTAGATACTGCTATTAAGAAAACAAAATGCTGTACTTCCTATTAGAAATCTGTGCTCATTTCAACAGTTAACCTAAGAAAAGACTGACTACCTCAAAGCAGCAACTACTGGGTCTGAGACTTACTCATCAGTTCAGGCCACACAAATATTAAGATCATTTTCTTGGATAGAAACATGACCACCTGAATGGCTCAGAACATCAACAAACCAAACTCTATATTTCAGATTAGTATACCATTAAAAAAATTGCAAAGTGCCATTTATTACACCATTCCCATTGTAAGATCACTTGTTTGCTACTTGGTTTTGCACAGAACACATACACACAGAGAAGTTACTTTAAATCCAATGGATTTAAAACCTTCCAGATCCTTCTTAACTAGAAGATCGATCTCACTGGAGTTAATCCCATAACTGGATTTAAAAAAAAAAAATTCTGAGAGGTTGCATTAGCATTATGAAAACATAGTGGAGCAAGGCAGCAGAGATTTCTCAACTACATGAATCCAGCTTCCACTGCACTCGCTGCTAAAGCTTAAAGCCACCTAAAGCTTGTGGTACCTTCAAGACTTCCAGTGAGAGAAGTTAGGACATTTTTCCCCCCTCTATATTCAAGTCTAATCTTCCATTAGCATGAAACCTGCAGCATATTTCTTCATTTGCAAATTTTGACAGATTTTAATGACGTACATACTGTGGTTTTCTTCAAAGTAGCTTTTAAGCATCCCACTAATTCAAAAGGAAGTGTAAACTAACATACTTCTGTAAAAGTGTAGGTAATAGGAATAAAGGACAGTTTCACTAGACTAGTTTAAGTCAAAGTTATATATTGCTCACTTCTTGGTGAAAGTACTACTCACATATACACCAGTGATTGTCACTGGAGGTTTGTCTTCTGCTAAAAATATCTATTTAAGCACATATACAAAACTCAAAAATTCTGTTGAAAACTGTGGACTGGAAACAGGTTAACTTGTTAGAACAACTGTTTGCACTAGAAGAAAAAAGGTCTCATTGCACTATCTGATGGAAGCCTTTGGCCACAATCTGAAACAGGAACAGTCCTTTTATAGCCACTTCAGCTCTTCCAGATGCAGGGACTAGGTATTTTTATCTGTCATCTCAAATGCTGTAGTAATGAAGATTAAAATCACCTTCCAATTCTGATACATCTGCATTATCAAAATATGAATTATAATTTATCTTAGACTAGCTCTCACCAGTGTTTTCTAATACAGATCTTCATTCTAAAGTATGCTGAAATTGCACCTTAAGAAAAGCCCTAATTATTAATGGGATATCTATAAAATTGCCTTTGTTGGATTCTCACAGAGGAAGCTTGCTAATCCCAAATTAGCTACATTTACTCATATAGTTTTTAAATAACCACTACTAGTGACAGAATTAGGTGCATTCTTCATTCCACTAAAGAGAAAAAAAAAAAATCTGAAAAATGTTACTTTAAATAGCAGAATAATACTGGAAATGCTACACTTGGAACCAGGAACCCAGTACCTGATATATTCAGTTCCTGACTTTCAATGACTGACTGTGCTCATGGAAAATCCCTTAAGCTACTATGATTGCTAACCCATCAGTTTAAAAATACACACCAAATGATCTATGAAGCGTTTCAGAGATTTTTAGATCTGAAGTATTTAACATTAAACAGTATCAGGTTACACTCAACAGATTTACACTAAACATTTACTTAGCATTGAAGTGGACACAGTAAAATTGAAGAGTTAAAGCCCACAACCTCCCTAATAACTGCAGATGCAGAGCCAATTAAACAGTCTACTGAAGTTGGATTTTAAGTACTGCAAGTCATTTAAGTACTAGAATGTCTATTTTTACTTACCATTATCTTCTGTGCAGTCAAATGGCATAGGCTATTCTACTGGCTGTGTAGCAGAACTAAGAATGCATTTCGTAACTTCCTTAGCGCAAAGAAAATAAGCAGTAAGATTCAATGTCTTTTCTATGCATTAGTGACCAAAACAAGTAAAACTGTATTGTCACACTAACTGTGCAAACAGAGATAGTGAACTGTCACCATTAATCAGACAAATATATCATTCTCAGACTAGAGGGAATCCAGATTTCTGGCACTGCAAGTTTTACCTAAATTACTGTCAGAAAGTGTTGGCTTTGGAGTAGACACTAAGTTTCATGAACATTCAGGAATGAAACAACTCTTGGAACTGAAATGTACCTTGTGATTCAAACTTTAAATATTCAAGCTGTATTTAATTACCTATTACCTACATACTGTGACTGTGTTTTCTAGAACATCACAGATGCTTTTTTCTTCTTTTTTAAAAAAAAAAAAAAAAAAAAGCTTTTACCATGAACCTGGAAGTCTGACCATCTAAAGAAGCTTTCATGAAGATAGCTTAAATAATGTAACCCAATGTTTCCAGATGAGTTCAGCTGTGCAACATCCAAGAGCTGGCCATTTAAAGATATGTATGTTTGTGGGGAAAAACTAGTAACCAGTTGGCAAGAAAGAGATATCATTACATGAGACAATCACCCCTCTCTCCAAATTCTAAGTAAACTAACAAGCTAGTCCTAGTGGCACTTTCCAACCTATCTAGCTACTGCAACAATCAAGGCAAAGGAGCACCAAAGAAAAGCCACTCTTTCATCCTGTGGATTTTATAACACAAGTAAGTATAATTAAACACTTGCAAAGTGTTGACCAGATGACTATGTGAAAGTCGGTCTCCCAGAAAAAAAGTTTAACATCAGAGCTTCTAGGAAGCTTTACCTTTGTTTGCACTAGATGGCTGTAAAGTAACAATAATTAATTTATTCCTTCTCCCCCCACTGCCCGTATTAAGGATCAAGGAATCTTCAGCCTGACTTCCTCTCCTGTTGCCACGTGCCATTTTTATCTGACAGAGCAAATGACAAAGTACAATCTGGTGTTTCCTCTGCCCAACTAATGCAACTAGCTAGCCCCAGCCAAGATATGTCATGTGCTGGTGCTGGAATTAATTCAGCAAGACACTCTGCAAAGACAGACTTTTAAGTCCATCATAGCCAGTCAAAGTTGGAATTCATAAGCTTCAGGCTATGAACACAAACTCAAGCTCCAACTTTACCGATTTCAATTCTCAGAACACTACGTTGTAAAGTTTATTGCCTTATTGCCTACTTTCAAAACCTGCTATTTCATTTTAAACAATTAACATTTCCCACTAAGTTTTCACTAACACAAGTGAGAGAATAACAATCTTAATTTTGTGGAATATATCAATTTGAACACACTCTTTTCAGCAAATGTTTATGTCCATGTTGCCTTTCAATTTTATTTATTAAAAAAAAAAGTCTCCCCTCGCTGATGTATGGAAGCATTGAAATAAATGCTAGGCTGAACAGAAAAGTTAAGCCTCTGAAGAATTATCAAAGGCACAAGGGAAAAAAATAAGTTGCAGCCATATGTAACATTTCTATCCTGAAATATTAAGTTGGGAATCCTACCCTCAGAGGAAGCTAAGTTTATTTTAGACTATGTCACACCCCTCACCCCAAACAAGAACAGAATTAGTAGTCCTTATTTTAGATTTTAAGACAGTATTTAGGTAAGAGTTGTACAATGCAGAAATTCAGAAACTGGTCTTAGTATCTGTAATAACAGCCTTCCTCCAAACAGTAAAAACACAAACTTAAGTTCTGGGTCGTAACAAATCTCCTCTTTAAAAAACTTAAAAAAAAAAAGTACAGTTGTATGTCCTGCAAGAGACCCTTCCAACAAAAATGAATATTAAAACAAGAGTATACTTTAAAAAGCTGTGTATTGGAGTGTTTATAAACCAGAAGTGTTAAGCAGCAGCAGCAGTTTCTGATTTCTTATTAAATTCAACTACGCTTCAAATTTAGGAACACATTACAAACCAATGTGCAACTATGCTAGCTTATACTCAAACCTTTGCAGGTGTTTCAGTAAGGAAAGCCTCCTATGAGAATAAACAGAGGCATCACAATACATTAAGTCAACACTTGCCTTCAACATGCCAAAAAGAACTGTGTTATACGTCCATTTGTCACCAAAGCACCCAGTATGAGATGCATTATTGCTGTAGAACATTTCAAGTTTACCAACACCCAAGTGCAACCAAACTGATGTTGTATATATGCACTTGCCCATTCTCACCAGTATTTCCACTTAATAATGAACGGTTTTTCTTTACACAATCAAATTTAAAGCTTTGAAAATAACATTTTTTTGATTTTAGTTTTTTTCCCCACAATATTAATCACCACATGCAATTTAGTTTTCTGATCATTTTGCTAAAAAACTGCACCCATATCAGAACAGTGCAAATCATATTTAATTTTAAAAGTTATAATGGCTTGAGTTCATAATTAGAGGGAACACTGTCAAGATCTTGATATTTTGCTCACTCACCATTGCTTGCATTCCATTAAAAACAAACGCTTTCCTGTCAATTTTGCCTTTTTTTAACATTTTTAACAACAGTCCCCCATGCTTTTATCAGAGCTGAAATTAAGGATATGATCCACAATTTCAACACATGTAGTGCCTTAATAGCAAAGTTTTTATGCACTTCCATCAACTGTTATAATTCCATAAATATATTATTTCCCCCCCCCCAACATATTTCCAGACTAAGAACTAGTCACTAGCACTTGTGATCCCACAAGTGTTTCAAGTTTTTCAGCAATGGAGAGATTTCAAGATTAAGAAATCTGAGGACTTCCCCCCTGTGTACAGCCCCCAGTGTTTTCATTTTATAGCAAGTTCAAAATTTGTTTCCACATCTTGACAGTGTTCCTTATAAAACCATATGACAGTAAAAGTGCCAGTAGGCATGGCAACCTCTTTGAAGGGAGCATTTAAACTCCTTGGCACTGGGAATGCCAGCACCAAGGATTACATTGAAATTCAAAATTATACTTAAGGCTACAATTAGCAAACCCACTTTCCATAAGCCTAATATTCTATCACTAGATTTGAAAATTCAGAAGCTAATGCAACTGTATACTTTCATGCCCAAATCCGAGGAAAAAATTACTTTTCTTTAGCAAGGGCAGCATATGAAACTGTGGTAGCAAACGTCTCTTACGCACTGACTACTCATTTCACCATCATTCACTTACTTTGTCTTAAAGTTCAAAACTGGCAAGGCACATTTACATATTCCAATGAATACTTGACAATTTTAAATTACACTTCATGTCCCAGCTATCCCAGTAATTGACATACAACATACTAAAATGGTTTATTAAGATAACAACAAAAAAAAAATCAATTAATGTGAAACATACAGGCTATTGGCAACCACTATTCTAAAAATTATGTAAATACAAGTAAACATACTGAAATGTGTGCGATTCTAAGTTTTTAACCAGAAGATCTCTGTACTAACACACATTTATATTAATGACACATAAAAAAAATAAAAACTTTATTACAAAAATAAGTTACACTCGCCTCCAGCTTACAGTATAAAACAATTTTATTTGCAGGAATGCAAAATGATTGTTTGCCATGAGCATTTTCAACATATGACATGTCTAATTTTGTTAAAATTTGCATTTACTGGGGGAACTGGTGTGTATAAAACCTTAACTAGGTATAAGCTTCAATTTTCATTGTGGTGCCTATGGGTATGTAGTATAACTGCAGTATCCCTTTGGGCAGGGGGTTAAGGGAAGCTCTTTATGCCAAGTCCAAAGTAAGTCATAATTTTACCTATCTTTTACCTATACGAAGCTG